>NW_027206113.1:245000-9282500 GCF_024711535.1 Dipodomys merriami
TGCTCGTCTGTAGTCAGCCCATGATCACAGACCTTCATCTGCCCCTGAGCACTGGTGTGGAAAGCAGGCCTCTGAGTCCCTGGGACTCCAGGGACAGTGACTACTACAAGAACCAACCAGCTGGCTGTGAATTCCTGAGCCTACAATTCTTTCATGAGCCCAACTCAACACCTGCCCAAGGTGTGCCTGACAAATTCACACTCATATGATGCCACATGCGTAGGCATTACCTGGTGTGATATCTTGCAGCTTCTGCCCCTCTTGGCCCAGAACCATGGTCTAAGATGTCAATTTACTGGTCAGATCCACATTACACCCATGACAGATGCCATTCTGATTATCTCCATGCCCCAAGGCTGAATCATTCTCTGTTACTGTGGCTTGCTCTATAGGTAATGGCCTCCAAACAAGCTGTTCTCAAGACTTGTAGGACACCTAGATATTGGGAGACCCTCAGTGGCCCACTGGAAAGTACTCTACCTAGAGCAACAGAGGGAGGTCCAAGCAGGCCAGGTGTTGGTCATGGGGCTTGAAGTCTGGGCCAGGGTGGTGTCCCCAAGCTCTTCAGATTACCACTTGAGCTAAAGAGCCACTTCCGGTTTTCTGGAAGTTCCTTGGAGATCAGAGTCTCCGGATTCCTGCTTGGGCTGGCTTTGAAACGTGGTTCTTACATCTCAGCATCCTGAGGAGCTATGAGGACAGGTGTGAGCCACCGGTGGCCGGCTGATCTGGCCTTTAACCACAATAGACTAGGAGCTCCTGAAAGATTTTCTTTATTGTATCTGTGCCAGTATGCGGGCTTGAACTCAGGGCCTGGGCTCTGGTCTCTTAACATTTTCCCTCAAGGTTAGCACTCTACCACTTGAGCCACAGCTCCATTTCAGGCTTTTGGTAGTTAATTAGCAAGAAGAGTCTCACTAACTTTCTTCCCCTGAGCTGGCTTGACCCATGATCTCTATCTCAGTCTCCTGAGTAGCTAGGATTTACAGGGGTTGAGCCACTGGTGGCATTGGGCTAGAAGCTTTTCTTAAGCAAGCTTTCTTCCCTGTGTTTGCCTTGACTCCTCCACGCAAAGGTGGTCTGAGGGTCAAGAGCTGTGAAAAATAAGCTTCCAGCCACAGGAAATGGCTGGGGTACCTGGTAAAAAGCAAGCTAATCTTCCCCCTGGACCCCATTCTGGGACCAGACCGTGTACCCTACCTGTGACTCAAGTACAAACCTTGACCCAGCCTTGAATGTCCTCCCAGAATTGTCTGAAGCCACAGAACCTTCATCCTACCCACACCATCTGCTCTCCACCACACCTCAGGACCTTTGCCCATGTTGGACCCTCTGCCTGAGACCCTCTGTCCTGAATCCACATCTTAGAACTCCTGTGGAACTTTGGTACTGGTTATATCACCTCGTGGAGCAAGTCTTTCCTTCCCTTCACCCTCTTTTTTTTTTAATATTGAGTTGCTAGAGATGGAACTTTTGCAGGCTGACTGGCAAATGCTTTATCTTGGGGTGTGTGTGTGTGTGTGTGTGTGTGTGTGTGTGTGTGTGTGTGTGTGTGTGTGTGTGTGTGTGTGTGTGCATGTGCGTGCCAGTCCTGGGGTTTGAATTCATGGCCTGGATGCTATCCTATCCCTGAGCTTTTGTGCTCAATGCTAACACTCTACTACTTGGGACACAGCTCTACTTCTGGCTTTTTGGATGTTTAATTGGAGAAAAGTGTCTCATATAGACTTTCCTGCTTGCAATTGGGATCCTCAGATCTCAGCTTCCTGAGATCTGAGCTTACAGGGGGAGCCACCAGCACCTGCCGTCTACCCTACCTCTTACCTATAACCTTGATCTTCCTCTGAGTCCCAGAAGAATATGTCTCATCAGGCTCACTTTTTTTTCCAGTCTTTGGGCTTGAACTCAGGTTCCGGGCATGTTTATGAGCTTCTTTTGCTCAAGGCTAGCACTCTATCACTTAAACCACAGTGCCACTTTTGGCTTTTTCTGTTTGTGTTCTACTGAGCAATCAAACCCAGGGCTTAGTGTGTGCTAGGTAAGCACACTACTACTAAGCCACATTCACAGACCAAGTCTCACGTATAAAAGGAATTATGAGGGTGAGATTGATTGGCATATCACTTTCGGCATAGATATTACTATTTCATATCTTTGCCAAGATTTGGGACCAGCCTGTGACTCAGCAATGAGGAATGATAAATGAGTGATAGCCACCATGCCCCAGAGGTCTAGTCTCACATTCTACAGAGGGATAGAGAATATGGAGCCAGAAACTTTTACAACTCCTACAGTATAGGTACTGTGGTCTCCCTAGAGGCAGTGGCTGGCTGGTAGGTGTCCCATCGGGCTTCAGTTAGTAATGGCTGTTCAGTTAGCTGTAGGCTCAGACTTAGTACAATTCAAGGCTTGTCCCAGCTTGCCCAGGTTAGAGGGCTGGGCATGGGCAACCTGCTGAATGCCTATCATCCATCCATCATCCATCCACACACAGAGACATGGAGTTATTGCCTATTTTTTGGGGTGGGGGACAGTTCCAGGTTTGTACTATGATCCTAGACCTTGTCCCTGAGCACCTTTGTTCAAAGGTAGTGCTCGGCCCTTGAGCCACAGCCCAATTCATGTTTGTTTTTTTTTCCTGTGATCTCTTAGAAATAAGAATGTCTTGGACTTTTCTGTCCCGGTTGAATTCAAATTGGCATTCCCTATATCTCAGCCTCCTGACGAGTTAGGATTACAGACAGGAGCCCCTGGCTCCTGGTTTTCTTTTCTTCTTGTTCTTTTTTGTAATCATAACATTCTGAAATCTTCACGCTGTCATTCCAATGGTTTGCATTATAAGTAAACTACCCAAGCCTGGAGTTCGAATGCCAAGATTGCCACCCACAAATTGAAGGTGATCCTGACAAACTCATTCCTATTCATGTGAATGCTAATGGAATGTTATAAAAGTAATAATTAAATTTGCAATTAATTCATGATCCTATTTTAGAATGCCACATAAAAACTATTGGATTTATGTGTTCCATTCTATCACCATGGTATGATTTCGCTAATGGAAGGATATTGACTAATTTTTAATTAATGCTTTTATAAGTATTCAAACGTGATACTTCATTAAATGGAGGCATAATTTGATAACTAATGATTGGTTATTATATATATAATTTAATATCCTCACATTCCCTCTCTCTGCATTTATATATATCTACACATTTATCTATCTTTTCTATCTATCTATCTATCTATCTATCTATCTATCTATCTATCTATCTATCTATCTATCTATCTATCTATCTATCTATCTATCTATCTATCTATCTACCAATCTACCTATCTATCTGTCTATATTGTGTACTCCTGTGGCTTGATTACGGGTCCTCAGAACTTTCTGGCAGCTCAGTTTGCTAGAGGCTGGTGTGCTAAGACTGTGACCCCATTTATGGATTGGCCATTGTATGCCATAAGTTGAAATCCCAGCATGTCCAAAAATTTATTCGTGGAGTAAGAAGCCAATTTTGACACATTATTTTTTCCTTTTCTGTTAGAGTCCTGGGTCTCAGTATGATGTATAATCCACATGCAAATATATCCTATGTGATATGATGTAATAAAAGAACTGTTATATGTGTAATAATACTAAATAAATAAGGGTAATAAACATCATATTCATTAAACCCATGTATGTAAATAGATCTCATATATTAATATTACTTTTTTCAGTGCTGGGGCTTCATTTCAGGCCCTGGGAACTGTTCTGAATTTCTTATCTTCAAGGATGATGAGCCTTTCCCCTTCATCCACAGTGCCACAAAATTATCCAGACCCTGAGTTCAAATACAAGGCCTTCCAGAAAAATAGTGTAAATTCCAAACCAGGGCATTATTATTATTATTATTATTATTATTATTATTATTATTATTATTATTAGCCGAGCACAGGGCTTGCTCTCAAGTCTTGGCACCTCTTCCACAGCCAACCCTTGGATCCTAGGAGAGTTCAAATCTTGGGGCTGGCAAAAAAAGACAAGCATAAAACTGAGAAGTTCAAGAAGATGGTTTTATTTTTTTTCCTTTGTATTGTGACCATCCTGGATGTAAATGACAAGGCAAAGAAAGAGTACGTGACCTTGCATTGCTGGTATTTGGCGGACTATTAAGGAAGCCATAGCCGAAACTGGCAACTTAGGTGTGGAGGTCGAATCCTGGGATTGCCAATAATGAATGTCAGAGATTCTAAGAAACCCATTCTCAAGTACATCCATACAAATGGAATGTTATAAAAGTAACAATTAAATAAGTAGTGTTTGATTATATTATAAAATTTTACACAACATTTATACTTCTATGACTAATTTTCAATTAATACTTTATTATGTATGCAATCATGATACTTAAAAAGGGAAGGCATAATTTAATTGCCAATAATTGGTAGTAATATCATATATGCATTTTCATAGTATACAGACATCTCTCTCTTGTTTCATGCATCTACATCTGTCTGTCTGTCTGTCTATCTATCTATCTATCTATCTATCTACAAATCTACACATTTATCTGTTTATTCACTTGTCACTACTAGGGCTCAGTATTAGAGTGCTCACCTAATATATATAAAGCCCTGGGTTCGATTCCTCACTGCCACATGCACAGAAAAACCCAGAAGTCATGCTGTTGCTCAATCAGCTGAGCAGGAGCTTTGAGCATAAAAGCTTAGGGACTGTGTTACTCAAGACCCAGGAATGGCACCAAAAAAAGATAGAACGTTCTGACTGCAACTGTATAAGGATAGGACTGCAAATACTTCATCACAGAGCAAGCCAGGAGTCTGGTGCTGACAGCTTCCATCTAACCTGACTTAGCCAGAGGTAAACTGCTGCAACTCAGCTCCACACAACCAGATGCTGCTGGATCATTCACCCCATCATCCAAGATCCTTGGGAACTGAGATCTGACACTGGTGGGTTAAAAAACCCAGTGCTGGCAGAAAATCTGTGAAACTCTGAGCTGTGGCTCAAAGTGGTAGAACTCTAACCTTGAGCAAAAGATCTTAGGACAGTACCCCTAACCTTTCAGTGCAATCCCCGTGGCTGACTCTACCTACCCAATAAAACCCACCCCTCTAAATCATTAGATGTGAACTTTGTGTGGTTTGTGATGTATTTCTGAAAGAATGGTGATATTGATGAAAGCACCCTAATTCTACTGACAGTGTGTGGGATACAGTTATGTGATGAGTGCTTCATGAGGTGTTGTGTCCTAAGTCCTTCACTGGGTACATTCTTTCATCTGGTCCTTGTAAGAGCTCCACAAGTCAGATGATTGTGCAGATGAGAAACTTGAGGCTCAGATAGCCCCATGACAGGGACAAAAAGGTGTATGTACCTAAGTCTAGGGAGTTTTCTCCTGCAGACAATTGTTTTGGTTTATTTTTCTTAGTCATGGACCTTGAACTAAGGGCCTAGCCACTGACCCTTCCCTGTTGGCTCATGGCTAGCATCCTATCATGTGGAGCCAAGAACCCCCTTGCAGCAGAGTGTTACAGTCTAGGTGTCTGTAGCTGAAGTGTGTCATCCTGCGTACTCAGCAAGCTGAGATGTAACAATCTGGGTTCTAAATTATCCCAGACACAAAAGTTCCCATGAGACTATTATCTCCTATTCACTACTTAGAAACTTGAAGTGGAAGCTGGGCTCCGGCAACTCATGCCTGTCTTCCTAGCTACTCAGGAGCCTGAGAGCTGAGGATCACAGCCCGAAGCCAAGCTGGGCAGCAAAATCCTTGAGAGGCTTCTCTCCAGTGACCTACCAAAATTCTGCTGATATACTGTAACTCAAGTGGTAGAGTGCTTTGTTTTAGCTGAAGAGTTCAAGGACAGCACCCAGGACTAGACTTCAACTCCTCCAATTTCCAAGAAAAGAAAGAAAGAAACCTGAAGTGGAGTGCTGGGAATGTGTCTGAGGGGTAGAGTGCTTTGCATGTATGAATCCCTGCGTTTGATTCCTTAGTACCACATCACTAGAAAAAAGCCTGAGTTAGCTGTGTGGCTCAAGTGGTAGAGTGTTATCTTTGTGGCTCAAATGAAGGCTCTCTGTCCAAACAGAGCACTGGGGAGAGAGATAGCTTGGGGTACAAAGAGGGCTTTTTCTCTTGGTATTCAGAGCTTGCCCACACTCATCCTCACTAATTGTCCCAGATGAATTGATTGTTACACAGCTGTACAGGAGTAAAGCTTTTTCTCTGCCTGTTCCAACAATGAGGCAGAGTTCCTCCTGCAGCCTGGGGTGCAGAGAAAACCTCAGCCTATTCTGGGAACAGTGAGGGGAGCCCCGGAACATGCACTGTCTTGAAAACACTGTCTGTGATATGAAATCATTCTATTCAAAGCAAATTTCCTACCTGGGTGCCTTTCATCATAGGGACTCTGGACCTTCACCGATAGAAATGCATGCATACATACATGGGGAGACATAGAGTCACTGGTTTTTTGTTTGTTTATTTTTTTGGCATGTCTGGGGGTTTTATCATGAGCCTAGGCACTGTCCTTGAGCTTCTTTTGCTCATGGGTAGCACTCCTTCCTTGAGCCACAGCCCCATTCATGGCGACTTTTTATTCCTGTGATTCCTCAGAAATAAGAGTGCTGTGGACTTTCCATTCCCAGCTGAATTCAAACAGGCATTCTCTACCTCTCAGACTCCTGAAGAGCTAGGATTACAGGCAGGAGCCTCTGACACATGCCTTTCTTTTCTTCTTGTTTTTTTCATTGTGATGAACTGAAATCTTCACAGTGTCATTCTAATGGTTTGCATTTCAAAGTAAACTACCCAGGCCTAAAGTTGAATGCCAGGACTGCCACCTACAAATGGAAGGAGATCTGGAGAAAATCTTTCCTATTCATGTGAATGCTTAATGAAATGTTATAAAAGTAACAATTAAATTTGCAGCTGGTTCATGATTTTCTTATAGAATGCCACACAAAATGTAGTGGATTATGTCTTCCATTCTAGCACCATGGTAAGATTCTCCCATTTAAAGAATACTGACTACTTTTACATTAATGCTTTAATAAGTATTCAACCATGATACTTCATTAAATGGAGGCATAATTTAATAATAATTCATAATATATATAATTTAATATCCTCACATTCTCTCTCATATATATTGCAAACTATACATCTATCTAACTATCTATATCTATATTTACATCTATCTATATCTATATATATCAATCACTACTATGGCTTGTTGCCAGGTCCTCAGAACTGGCTGGCAGCTCAGTTTGCCAAAGCCTTTTATCTACAACTGATCCTTTCATGAATTGGGCATTGTGGGCTGTGAATTCCAATCCCAGCATGGCCAAAATTTTATATGTGGAGTTAGAAGCCAATTTTGTGATATTTTTTTCCTTCTCTGTGAAAGTCCTGGGTCTCATTAAGATGTATAATCCATATGCAAATAGATCCATATGATAAGATGTAATAAATGAAATAGATGCTATATATGAAATAATACTAAATAAAATTTAAAAATATAAGGGTAATAAATGTCATAAGGATTAAACCCGTGTATGTAAATAAATCTCATATATGAATATTATTTTTTTCAGTGCTGGGGCTTAAATTTGGGCCCTAGGAACTTGGCTGAAATTCTTTTCTTCAATGATGGTGAGCTTCCTCTCCCTCACAGTGGCAAAAAGTTACCCAGACCCTGAGTTCAAATCCCAGGCCTGTCAGAAAAACGGTGCAATTTCCAAGCCCGGGCCTTAATTTTATTTTGGCCATGCCTGGGGCTCGACCTCAGCTCATGGCAACTCTGTCTCAGCTTCGATCTTCCTAGGCTGGTGTGCAGCCTCAGGACCCACAGCCCATCCTGAGATACTAGGACCCAAGGTCAAACCTTGGGACTGGCAAAAAAAAGAAGTGCTGGGAAGGTGGCTCAATGATAGACGGCTTGTCTTGCATACATAAGGCCCTGGATTTGATTCCTCAGCACCACATAAGCAGAAAAAAACGGAAGTAGTGCTATGGCTCAAATGGTAAAGCGATAACCTTGAGTTGAAGAGTTGAGGGCCATCATCCAGACCCATAGTTCTGGCTGCAAAACTGAAAAAAAAAAAGAAAGAAGAGAGGAAAAAAAGGAGAAGGATAAAACTGGGAAGTCCTAGAAGGCATTTTTACATTGTTTTTTCCTTTGAATTGCAACCATCCTGGTTCTAAATGACAGGGCCACGAAAGTGTACATGACCTTGCACTGCTGATGTTTAGTGGGCTATCAGGGAAGGCACAGCCAAAATCAGCAACCTAGGCCCAGTGTGCGAATCCCAGGACTGCCACCTATGAATGGCAGTAGATTCTAAGAAACGTATTCTGATATATATCCATACGAATGATATGTTGCAAAGTAACAATTACATTAGTAGTTAGTGTATGATTATATTATAAAATTATACACAGTAATTATACTACATTGACTAATTTTCAATTAATAGTTTGTTATGCATTCAACCATAATACTTAAGAAAACGAAGGATTAATTTATCGATAATTGGTAGTAATGTAGTATATATATTAATTAATATACAAACATTTCTGTCTTGTTTTATACATACATACATATATATATATATATATATACTTCTATATGTATGTGTGTGTGTGTGTGTGTGTGTGTGTGTGTAACAATCTACATATCTATTTCTACACTTGTCATTCCTGAGGCTCAGTGGTAGAGTGCTCGCCTAGTATGTATGAAGCCCTGGGTTCGATTTCACACTATCACATGCACAGAATATGCTGGAAGTACTGCTGTCACTCAAGCAGTGGTGCACTGGTGTTGAGCATGAAAGCTTAAGGACTGTGTCTAGGCCTTTATTCAAGCCCCAGGACTGGCACCAAAAACAAATTAGAATGTTGTGACTGCAAGTATAGAAGGCCAGGATTTCAAATATCTCATCACAGAGCAAGGTAGGGGTCTGAAGCTGATGGCTGCCATCTAACCTGACTTAGCCAGAGGTCAACCATGGAACCAGATGCTGCTGGCTCACCCCTTGCTGCTCGGAGGATGAGATCAGACACTGGTGGGTTGAAAACTCAGCCCTGGCAGGAAGTCTGGGAGACTCTGAGCTGTGCCTCAAAGTGGTAGAGCTCTAGCCTTGAGGAAAATATCTTAGGACAGTACCTCCAACCTATGAATGCAATCCCGAGGCTGATGACCCTCCCCACAAAAACCCACCCCTCTAAACCGTTAGATATAAACTTGTGTGGTTTGTGACTTGTATCTGAAAGAGTGGTGATACTGATTAAGTCACCATAAATCTAATGACAATTTATGCAATACAGCTATATGATGAGTCCTTCCTGGGGTGCTGGGTGCTGTGTCCTTCACGGGGTTCTGGGTCATTCATAGGGTACTGTGTCCTGAGTCTTTCACAGGGTGCTATGTGCTGAGTCCTTCATGAGTTGTTTACTTTCATCTGGTCCTTATAAGAGCTACACAAGTAAGATGATTGTGCAGATGAGAAAGTTGAGGCTTAGATATGTCCCCAAGGCAGGGCCAAATTTATGTATATACTGAGCTCTAGTGACTTGTCTCCTGCAGACAATTGTTTTGGTTTAGTTTTCTCCATCATGAACTTTGAACTCAGAGCCTAGGTACTGAATTTCTACTTGGGCTCATGACTAACGTTCTACAATGCAGAACCAAGAACCCACTTGAAGCGAAGTGTCATGGCTTAGGTGTATTTAGCTGAGGTCTATCATCCTGCCTGCTCAGGAAGTTGAAGATCTCGGTTCAAAGCTATCTCAGATCATGGTCCAAAGCCAGCCTGGCCAAGAAATTCCTTGAGATGGTTACCTCCAATAAACCACCAGAAAGCCTGAAGGGGCACTGTAGCTCAGGTGGAAGAGCACTAGACTTGAACTGAAGAGATCAGAGATAGCACCCAGGTCCAGACTTAACTCCTCTAACTTACAAGAAAAGAAAGAAAGAAACCTGAAGTGGAGTGCTGGCAATTTTTCTTAGGGGTAGACTGCTTTGTATGTGTGAAACACTGGGTTTGAATCCTCAGTACCACATCCATAGAAATGTTCCACATCACTGAAGTGGCACTATGGCTCAAGTGGTAGAGTGCTGTCTTTGTACAGGAGAAACTGAGGTACAGTGATAAGGTCCTGAGTTCAAGCACCGTTGCCAATAATGAATAATTTCATTAGGTTCAGCTCCCTAGTTGTCTGCCAGAAGGACCCTTGAATTAATGGTAGTAGTTTGTTTCAAAACAGAAAGATAGTCTTACAAAGACAGGATGAGTGTAGGGAACTTGGCCTGCCACCTGAGGTGGCACAAATGAAGGCTTCCTGTCAAAAGAGAGCACTGGGGAGAGAGATAGCTTGGCGTACAAAGTGGCCTTTTTCTCCTGATCTTCAGAGCATGCCCACAGTCATCCTCACTAAATGGCCCAGATGAATTATTTGTTACACAGCTCTATAGGAATGAGGCTTCTTGTCTGCCTGTTATACAAATGAGGCGGACTTCCTCCAGCAGCCTGGGGTATGAAAAACCCTCATGCTACCCTGGGTACAGTGAGGGTTACCCCGGAACATGCACTGTCTTGAAAGCACTCTCTGCCCTATGAAATCATTCTATCCAAAGCAAATTTCCTAGCTGGGTGCTTTTCTTCATAAAAACTCTGGATGTTCACTGATACAAATACATGCATACATACACAGACACAGGGAATTAATGGCTCTTTTTCTGTGGCAGGTCTGAGGCTTGAACTGTGAGCTTAGACATTTTCCCTGAGCTCCTTTTGCTCAACTAACCATTTTATTGTGTCTTAAACCATGATTACCATAGTTTGGGGTGCAGCTTTTACACTCACAAATGATCCAGGGATCCTAGGACCCAAGCTCAACTCCCAGCACTGGCAAAAGTACATCAAACCAACAAAAATGGAGGAGGAGAAAAACAGAAAGTTTTACACAACAGTTTTACCTTTGTTTCCTTAGTACTGTCACCCTCGTGGGTCTCAATGACTCAGCTTGAAAATTTACATGAGCTTGCATGAATGAAGGCTGGGGGCTGTCAGTGAAGCCTGAGTCCAACCCAGATACCTAGGCCCTGAGTTCAATCCTAATACTGCCACCTATACACTGCTGAAGATCCTAGGAAACTCGTTCCTATGTATAGGAACACTAATAGAATGTTTGAAATGTACTAACTGAATTACTAATTAGATAGTCATTCCAGTATAAGATTGCATGCAATAAATATAGGTCATTGATTAATTCTTTATTAAGTGTTCTACCGTGATTAATTAATGGAGTCATAATTTTAGACCAAATAATTGGTAGTAATGGAATATATAAAAATAAGCTATAGACATCACTCTTTATACAGGATTACACACTAGAATCTACGTAAAAGTCTCTCTGTCTCTCTCTGTATATATTTATAGATGTATATACATATGTAAACACACACACACACACACACACACACACACACACACACACTGCAATCTAAACATCTATCTGTTTATATATTGGCTATTCCTAGGGCTTGATCTCAGGTCCTCAAATTTGCCTGCCAACTTCACTTGCATCAGACTGGTGTGCTAACATTTAACCATTCATGAAATGGGCCTTCTAGGCCCTGAGTTCAAGTCACAGAACTGCCAAAAACTTAATCCTGGTGGAAAAGCCAATTGTCACACTTGTTTTCCTTATCGCTGAAAGCCCTGGGTCTCAGGATGATGTATAATTCATAGGCAAATCTATGTCTTACGTAAAAAGATGCAAAAAATGGTGTATGTGTAATCATACTCACTAAAATACATAAGAAATAAAACACAAATAATATGAATAACTACACTAATCACATTATGCAGTAAACCTGTATGTAAATATAAATCATGTATTTAAAATGTATACGCATACTATTCTTTAGAGTGTTAGGACTTGAATTCAGGCCCTAGGAACAGGCCTGCCTTTTGTCTTCCAGCACGGTGAACTTCCCCATCCCCCACAGTGTTGCATATTTACCCAGAGCCTGAGTTCAAATCCTAGGCCTGGCAGATAAATGGGCATGAATTCCAAGACAAGGAGCCTCATAATATTTTAAATATTTTTAATGTATCAATATATGTACTCATTTATTTCTTTTTATTTTGTCAAGCACAGGGCTTGAACTCAGGTCGTGGTAATTCTGCCTCAGCTCTGATCACTCTAGGCTGGGGTGAAGCCCCTGGACCCACAGCTGAACCTGGGTTCCTGGGCCCCAAATGTTGACAGGAAAAAATAAATTAATGAGACACAGAAAACAAACAAACAAACAACTGGCAACATGCAGATGGCTGCCAGTTTTACATTTGTTTGGTTTGCTAGGTGACCATCCTGTGTCTGAATGACACGGCTGAAAAATGTTGATAACCTGGCATTGCTGAATGCTGGCGGGCTACCCAGAAAGCCATAGGCCAACACGACAACATAGGTCCTGTGTTAGAAGCCCATTCCTGTCCCCTACAAATGAAGGGAAATCCTAAGAGTCTCGTTCCTATTCATAGGAATATTGATGGAAGACTATGAATGGCAAGGTAGATTTGGTTGTTTCTGAATACTACTGTACAATTAGAGTGATTTTATGAGGCTAATGGATTTTAATGAGTATTTTTTGACACATTCAAAGAATACTATTAATTACATGGACGCAATAGTTTCCAAACCGTGATTGAATTAATTAATATTTCATTAAGGATGAAAACAATAATATTAATTACATGGAGGCATAATAAATACCCAAGAATTGGTAGAAATGTAGTCTATATAACTGAAGAATGTATCGACATCTCTGGCACTCTACAAATATCTGTATTTATTTGTGTACTACCATCTTCATGTCAATCTGTTCTTATTTTGTCAATGCCTAGGGCTCGATCTCAGGTGCTGGAAATGCTTGTCAGCTCCATATGCCCCAGGCTGGTGTGTTGATACTCACCCATTCATGAATTGGGTCTTGTAGGCTGTGAATTCAGTTGCCAGCACTCACAAAAATTGAATCGTGGATTAAGAAGCCCATGGTGACTCTTTTTTCCTTTTCTGTGAAAGTCCTGGGTGTCAGGTGTGAAGTTTCATATATAGGCAAATCTATATCCTATGTAATAAATGTAATAAATATTTCATGTGTAATAACAGTCAATAAAATAAATGGTAAATAAATGAATAAAACAAAAATAAAATGAATAACTATACTAAGCTCCACATGAGGTCAACATCTGGAGCTCAATCTCAGGGCCTAGGAAAGGCCTGGCAGCTGAATTGGCTAGAGGCTGCTGTGCTGACAGTCAATCATTCATGAATTGAACCTTCTAGGCCCTGAGTTTAGATCCCAGCATTGCCAAAAATGTAATTGTGGAGTGAGAAGCCAAGCGTGACACATGTTTTCTTTTTTTTGAAAGTACTCGGTTATATGTAGGATGTATAATTCAGATGCAAATTTATAAGCCATGTAATAGGATATCATAAATGAAAAAAATGTCATAAATGGAAGAATTGTCACTACAATAAATGAAAAATGATTGAATTAGTAGTGAATCATTCTAGGATAAAAATAGACACAATAATTACAGGATATGCATTAAGTTTAATAATTTATTAAGCATTAACAGAATAAAAATTGCATGGAAACATAAATAACTAATTATTAGTAATAACAGCTGATGCACAATTTAATAATATATAGACATCTGTCTCATTATATAAAAGGTGATTACATGTATGGATGTATGTACATATGTGATAATAATAGGATATTGAGTAATTTTAATTAATGTTTTATTAATTGTTTACTGGGACACATCATTAAAAAGAGACATAATTTAATACCTAATAATTGGTAGTAATTAGTAATATAAATTAATAATATACAGACATCTTTTTGTGTATATAATATTTATATACACCAATCTCTATGCCTCATTCACTCCTGGGGCCTGGTGGTTGAGTGCTCGCCTAGTAAGCATGAAGCCCTGAGTTCGATTCCTCAGTGTGACATAAACAGAAAACTCAGAAGTTCTGCTGCCACGCCTACTCCAGTGGAGTCTGCTTAGCATGGAACACCTGTTATCAGATCTGAGAATGGGGCCTCACAGAAGCCTACCTCTGAGAATGGGAATTCATAGAAGTCTACCTCAGAGAATGGGGCTTCAAAGAGGCCTACCTCCTGGAAAGGCTGGCAAGCCCCTGGGAAATATATGTTCCTGTTCCTGTTTTTCTTTTCTTCGCTGTATAGGAGTGCCTATTAATCTTTTACTGTTCCTGCTGCTTGTTCTACCTTCTCATGTTCAACGTTCCTTTATTCAGGTCTCTTTCTTGGAAGTGATGACGACCCCACCATCCGATGAGTGTCCTGAGAATATGACTAACTTACCAGAGTTAAGTGCTACCCTGAAAGCCCCTCTTATGGAGGCTATTAGACAAGTCATAAGTAAATTTAAAAGTATTGGGGGTTTCATGATATCACTTCAGCAGAAGGAATTGTTTGTAAGAGATTTACAAGAAGCTGTAGGCACGGCTAGAGCAGAAAGTGTATATGGCTATTGGAGACTTCCCTTTAATCCTGAAGCATATACAATAGAGCCATATAGATATCCTGTAGATAAGAATGATGTAGAGGGATATTTAGAACAAAAGCTAAATAAGATTCCTAAAAGGTTGGTAGATGGAAGGTGGAAATGGCTTATCAGAGGAAAATGGTAGGCTCCTCCATTATCTAGAGGACCCTAAAGACTTCCCCCAGATCCATAGCCTTTTACAGGTGTGTATGATAAGGATGGCAACCGTTGGGTAAACTCTTAAGAAAAAAAAACTTCCTATTACTCTCTTCCATTTACTGAGAGACTTGCTAGATCTAGGCCTCCTTGTTGCTTACTATCAAAGAAGAAACAAAAAAGATCTTATGAGACAGTTAAGGCCTCTATGGAGAAGAGTAAATGATTATGTGAAAGGGTTACAGAGAAGACACTATGAGCTGGAATTTGATATGTGGCCAGATTTAACTAAGTATACTGAATATCATGAGTTTTGGCCACAAATTGGGGACCCTCTAAAAGAATGGCAAAGAAGCACAATTGCTTAGAAAAGATTTGAAATGCATAAAGTACAAAACTCAACAAAAGTAACAATAAAGTACTAAAGTTCATGCCTTTCTGTCCAGCACCTTGCCCATATGCTCTGGTTAATGGTTAATAGCTGATAAACATCTCGAAACCAATTGTATTTCTTAAAAAATACAGGAAAAGCCTGAAACAAGTGCCTATCATCATAGCTCATCATACAAAAAACAAGATCAGGCGACCAGCTGGTGACCACCCAAGAACAAAGCCTTGCAGCAAGATTATGTAACCTTTTGCCCTTTCTCATGGAGACTTTTATCTATAAAAGCTTGTTATCCTCTGCAATTAATCGCACTCAGCATTCACTCCTCTTGTGTGTGAGTTGTCTGTTTGCCCTCTCCCCACCTGTTCCAGTTATCTCCACTAGGTGTCCTCCGTCTTCCCGAAAGAGCCAGTCAGCGGCATTCTGCTATCTTTCAATCAATTGAGTGCTAGCCTGGAGCACAGATGCTTAGGGACAGTGTCAAAGCCCTTACTCAAGCCCCAGGACTGACGTCACAAAAAGGTAGAATGTTCAACTGCAACTAGAGAAAGACAGGATCTCATCACAGAGAAAGCTAGTAGTCTGGTGCTGACAGCTGCCACCTAACCTGACTTGGCCAGATGTAAACTGTTGCAACCCAGCTCCATGGGTTAGCCCTGTCACCCTGGTTTACCCTGGCTTACCACCAACATCCGGGCTGCTCGGTGGCTTTAAAACTTGGCAGGAAGTCTGCTAGACTCTTTGAAATATGGCTTGAAGTGGTAGAGTTCTAACCTTGAGCAAATGGTAGGAGAACAGTACCCCATGCTTGGAGTTCAAGCCCCATGACTAAACCCCCCCCCAACAAGAAAAACAACAACCCAATAAACCATTAGATGTGAACTTGTGTGGTTTGTGAAATGTTCCTCAAAGAATGGTGATACTGATGAGAGGACCCTAATTCTAATGGCAGCTTGTTGAATAGAGCTATGTGCTGAGTCCTTCATAAGGTGCTCTGTGCTGAGTCCTGCACATAGTGCTATGTGCTGAGTCCTTCACAAAGTGCTGTGTGCAGAGTCCTGCATTGGGTGCTGGGTGCTGAGTCTTTCACAGGATGCTGTGTGCTGAGTCATGCAAAGAGTGCCATGTGCTGTGTTCTTTACAGGGTGCATTCTTTCATCAGGTCCTTGTAAGAGCCCCACAACTGAGATGATTATGCAGACAATAATTGAGGCTCAGATATGTCCCTATGTCAGAGAAAAAATTATGTATTACTGAAAAGTAATGAGTTGTCTCTTCAATTTTTTTGTTTTGTTTTTTCTCAGTCATGAACCTTGAACTAGGGGGGCCTGAGTGCTGCCCCTTACCACTTGGGCTAGCACTCCACCACGTGGAGCCAAGGACCCCCTTGCAGCAGAGTGCCACCTAGGGGTCGATAGCTGAGGTTGTCATCCTGCCTTCTCAAGAAGCTGAGATCTGAGGAGATGGGTTCCAAACTATCTCAGACACAAAAGGTCCCATGAGACTATCATCTCCAATTCACCACTAAGTAACCTGAAGTTGAAGCTGGGTGCTTGTAGCTCATGCGTGTCATACTAACTACTCAGGAGGATGAGATCTGAGGATCATGGTTCAAAGCTAGCCTGAGCAGGAAAGTCCTTGAGACACTAAGCTCCAATGGACCACCAGAAAAACTGAAATGGTGCTTTGGCTCAAATGGTAGAGCATAAGACTTGAGCTGAAGAGCTCAGGGACAGCACCCAGGCCCAGACTTCAACTCCTACAACAACAACAAAAAGACAGAAACAAACTAACAAACCTGAAGTAGAGGGCTGAGAATATGCCTTTGGAGTAGAGTTCTTTGCATATATAAAACGCTGGGTTTGATTTCTCAGGACCACATCACTAAAAAAAAAGCCTGAAGTGGCTCTGGCTCAAGTGGAAGGATAGTCCTCTTGGCTATCCTTGTACAAGAGAAACTAGTTACAGTGCTCAGGTACAGAGCTCAGGTTCTGAATTCAACTTCCAGGAATGGTATTTGAACCAGAGCACATGTGCAAGCACACACTCACACACACAGCCTAGAAGTGATGCTGTTACAAAAAATGGTAAAGCAGTGGGTGTCTTCACTGAGCTCATGGTCAGCACCCCAGCCCTGTGTTCAACCCCCAAACCTAGCCACCCAGGGACCAACTAGGAGAGGTCAAAAGTTTCAAAACCTGGTGAGATTCACCAGCCCTAGATGACAGGAAGCTTTATGATATTAGATATGTGGTTAGATTTTCCAAGCTTCTAGAAACCTAAGAGAGGCATCATATGCCCATCATCGCCCTCAATGAAACACTTCATGAGGTTCAGTGCCCTGGTTGTCTGCCAGAACGTATCCTGAATTATATTGAGCACTGTATCTGAATACTGGAATATAGTATCCAAAGGCAGGATAAGTGCACAGAACTTGGCCTGCCACGGGAGGTGGCACAAATGAAGACTTCCTGTCAAACCAGAGCACTGGGGAGAGAGATAGTTTGGGGTACAAAGAGACCTATTTCTCCTGACTGTTAGAGCCCGCCCAAAATCATTCTCACTATCTGACCTGAATAGTTGTTTGTTACACAGCTGTACAGGAATGAGGCTTTTGTCTGCCTGTCCAGACAATGAGAGAGACTTCTTTCAGCAGGCCTGGGATGCAGAGAAATCCTCAGGCTACAATGAGAACAGTGAAGGGAGCCCTGGAACATGCACTTTCATGAAAACAGTCTCTGTTATGAAATCATTTTCTTCAATACAAATTTCCTAGCTTGGTGATGTTCATCATAGCTACTCTGGAACTTCACCTATAGGAATAAATCCATACATACCCAAACACATGGAAGTACAGGCTCTTTTTCAGGTGGCATATCCGAGGTTGAACTATGAGCCGAGGCATTGTCCCTGAGCTCCTTTGGCTCAAGGGTAGTGCATTAACCTTGAATTACAGCCCCACTTCTGGGTTTTTCTGTGATATGTTAGAAATAACAGTGTCATGGACTTTCCTATGCTGGCTGGATTCAAACTCAGATTCTCTACATCTCAGCCGCTGAAGAGCAGCTATTAAAGTGAGAAGCCGCTGGCACCTTCTTTCTTTTCTTCTTCATTTTTGAATCTAGACAATCTGACTTCTTAACAGGGTCATTCCAATGGCTTGAATTTATAAGTTAACTACCAAATATTCTTTATAGCTGCTTTCACTGAGAAGGATTTTCTCTCCTCATCTTCTCCTCTGGTCACAGGTTTGAAGCCAAAAGTGAGAAGTGAGTGTCACAGGATTTGGCAGCAAATGTCCACAGGACATGTCAGCCCTGTCACTTAGCATTGAGCTGCAGTGAATTTACTGTCTCAGGATGAGAGGACCGAAAGCTGGAGCAATCCTCATACTGTCTACATTGCTCCTTTTACCTATAAAATGATCTAATAATTATGAGTGCTGTGTGTATCTAACCTTAAGTATCTAGAACACACTAGAAGCATCTTCATGTATCTCTTTTTCTCTAGTGCCTCTTAAAATTTAGATTAAGGGCTTGTGTGGAGGGGCTACTCGGTGAATCCCTAAGGAAAACCCCTTGAGGCCTCTTGGGAGATCGCCGTTCAAAGTCAGCCTGAGCAGGAAGTCTGTGAGACTCTTAACTCCAATAAACCACCAGAAAACCAGAAGTGGAGCAGTGGCCCAGAGGGTAGAGCTCCAGCATTGAGGGAGAAAGCCGAGCAGGAGACAGAGGCTAGACCAGGCAGGAAAGCCTGGGAGGTGCTTATGTCCAATTAATGACCAGATGGGTGGAAGTGTATCTGTGGTGGTGGTAAAGCCTCAGCCTTGTGCAAAACAGCTCTGGAATGCATCGGGCCCTGAGTTCAAGCCCTGGGATGGCCACAAAAAGAGAAGGCCAAGTTTATGTATCAGTGCCTAATGCAGTTATGTGTGTATATTACCTCCCTGAGTGCAAACAGACCATATGCAATTCTTCTCTTTTTATTTACTGGATTATTTTTCAGATATGCTCCTTGCACATACCACATCATTGTCTTCATTTCAGGCCCATAGCTTTTCTCTTCCAGGGTTCCAGGCCTGTGGCCTTATATAATGCATCCTGAAGCTCTCAGCAGCCTTTATTTACATTTTATTATGGGACCAATGCAAGAATAGTCACAAATCAGACAGGGGAAGAGAAGATCAGGTTTCATAGAAGTAACCAGTATTCAGAAAGTTTAACTTGGGGACGTAAAATGGTAGCATACTTATGTAAAAACTACCATTAAGGAAAAGATGAGGATGCTGGGAATGTGGATTACTGAGAGAGTGCTTGTCTAGCATGCAAGAAGCCTTGGGTATGATTCCTTGGGAGCACATACACAGAAAAAGCCAGAATCGGTGCTGTGGCTCAAGTAGTATTGTGCTAGAGACTAGTGTCCTGGCCTTTATTTCAACCCAAGAACTGGCAAAGAGATATCTAGATAGGTGGGTAGATAGATAGATATAGGCACATACATTCATACATACATACATACATACATACATACATACATACATACACAAATACATAGATCCATAGATAGATTCAGTAGATAGATAGAAAGATGATAGATGAATCTGGTCTTGGATGTCAGGAGGAAAGAAGGGAACAATTCCCAGTCATGAGGCCTTCTGCAGTGTGCCAGGACACCAGCATAGTCTTCCCACAACCATAGGGCAGGAAGACTGTCTCTTTTCCACTTCTCAGGCAGCCAAAGGCCCCAGAGTCAAACAGGCAGACCTAGTTTCTAACTCAGGGATTGGAGATTTGCATTAATGACGTGGAGAATGAAGGAAGGAGAAAGGACTGGCAGAGATAGAAGAAGGGCCTTCAAATATGACAGATGGTGAGTGAAAAACCCACTCCTTAAGACCAGAGAGCAGTGTTTTTCTACTCTGTTCCTCCCCTCTCACCCACTAAACTGGCTCTCTATTGGTAACCTATAGGTAGGCTGAGGCTCCCTTCACCTGAGGGAGAAAGGTTAATTAGTCATTGTTTGAAGAGTTTAACAATTGTTTCAGGTTTCCCCCCATAGGTGGTTGTTCCTGGAATGAATGAAGTGATTTTGCAGCTCCCTTCCCTGATGAGTGTGTACATTCTGCCTCCTAATCCTGTAGGCCTACTCTCTGCATCTAGCTTGGCTTTGAAACTGTTTTCTGCCTTCAATTACAGTGTTACACTGCAGTTCTTCCTGCTAACATGGCTAGGGTTTGGGTCCTGAGAACTTCATTTGAACCCAGGATAGGTCAATAATGTTTCTTTCCTGCTTCTATAGCTCAAGAACTCTAAGAACATTTAGAGTACAAGT
This sequence comes from Dipodomys merriami, assembly GCF_024711535.1. Lineage (NCBI taxonomy): Eukaryota > Metazoa > Chordata > Mammalia > Rodentia > Heteromyidae > Dipodomys > Dipodomys merriami. The sequence goes on from NW_027206113.1 coordinate 265,484, forward strand.
ACTTCTCATCACCAAAGGAAACAAAGGAAGCTCTTGAACATCTGACCTTTCATAAGTGGAAATCTGAGTGTCATAGACTTTTCTGCCCTCGCTGGCTTCACCCTGTGATCCTGACACCTCAGTCTCCTGAGCTAGCGTGACGGGACTGAGCTACTGGTGTTCAGCTTGGTTCAGAATTGCAATGACATTGACAATACAAGTCAACTGCTTATCACAAAGGGTTTGGGGAACATATTAAGCCTTTCAACATTGGACCTTTCAGAACCCAGTAGGACACAAGGTTAAAATGCTAGAGTCTGAGAGGCTGGGCATATGGATCTGCTACACTTGAGCCTGCAGCTCTAGTTCTATTCTGGTGTCCATCAGTGTTCATTTTCCAAAGAATGTTCTCATAATTAGCAAATAGGAAAAATTCTTTGATTAAGCCTCACTTTTTTCCAATTGTTTGTCTCAAACTCAAGTGTGGCACTGTCCCTGAACCCATCAGCTCAAGGCGAACACTATACAACTTGAGCCACAGCGCCACATGGGTTTTTTTGGTGGTTCACTGGATATAAGAGTCTAATAGGCTTTCCTTGCCTAGGCTGTCTTTGAATAGTGGTCTTCAGCTCTCAGCCTCCTGAGAAGCTAGCATTCCAGGTGTGAGCACTGGCATCTGACCTATTGTTTTTGACAGTCCTGGGGCTTGATCTTAGGGCCTTGGTACTGTCTCTGAGCTTCTTATTCTCAAGGCTAGGCACTTGACCCACACCACAGCTTCTGCTTTTTCTGAGTATGTGGCACTGAATTTTAAAACCCTGGTATTCAGGCATGCTGAGCGAGCTCTTTACCACTTAGCCGCATTTCTAACCCCACCCTTACAATTGTATCCTTCACTTTTGTATCCTCATAAAAAGGCATCTGACTATACGTCATCTAAAGAAATCCCAAGGGTGTCGGCAGAAACTGCAGCCACCATAACTGAATCACATAGAGTCCGAGATGAAGGAGCCAGATGTGGCATGTGGGCGGATTCTACTCAACACCAGCAAGAACCAACAAGAAGAAGATATCTTCATCCTGCAGTTCGCAGACCAGAGACGACCCAGGAACCAAGACTCGGCGTGAGTAGAAGCCTAACGTCCTCACTCATTCTCAGGGAGCAGAGGAGGGAAGGCCAGCCCTCCCCCACCCCCAGTAACGGAGATCACCATCTTGGAGACCAACAAAGCTCGGCAGAGCTGCTAGCTCCAACTCAGGCCTTGGAATAAATCTAGAGTCATCTAGCAGGTCACAAGAACCTAACTTGGCCTGCCAGACTCAGCTCCACCCAGGGAAAAGTCACCCAGCTTGGGCGCCAGCCCCAGGAGTGGCTTTCTTCACTGGGTAATCAGAGCCAGAGGCTGCCCCTCCATTTAGCAGCCTCAACAATCAACTGAAATTCAGTAAACAGAAACCCTGAGAATGGCTCCAGGCTGGGATCCGTGAGTTTCTCACAAACCAGCCCCCAGGAAAAGCTACTGTTTGCTGAAAGGCCTCAACTCTACCCAGAACCTAGGCTCATTGCAGCATCTCCAAACTCGAGAAAAAAGCCATCTCCCTCTTTTGTGATACTCAAAGCAGACCTCCCTCCCATTGAACTAACCTGGGAGGAGGATCACAGAGCATTTTTCTGCCTGTTCAAAGAAACTGACTTAAGAAACCAACTAAGCCACAGGAACACAAGCAGACCAGAGACTCCAACAAAAGGCTGGTTATGGACACAAAGGAGACACAGGATTTTTCCCACCCCTCCCGAAAAAATAAAGAACTTTTTTTTTGTACCTTTTATAATTTTTTTTTCGAAATTTTTTTTTAATATTTAACTTTTACCTTTTTAGAAAAAAATTGTTTTCTAGTAATTTTATTTTCCTCTTAAAATTTTATTTTACGGGTACAAGAGTGTGTGCGTTTTTCTTTCTTTTTTGTTTTTGTTTTTGTTTTGTTTTGTTTTTTGTTTAGCTCTACTGACCTTCTGATCCTTTTTCTTACTTTCTTATCCTTTTCACCTTCTCTTCTCTTTCGTTCTTCTTTATGTGGCTTAATTTCTGCTCTGCACATCCTCAGATAAAACCGTATTCGATTATTAGACCTTATCCCCCATTGTGTACACACTTACTCCACAAATTTATTACTCAATTCAAAACCTCTTAGACTTAAATTCCTTAATAGCAGTACGACCTCTTTACACCTTTATAATATTTTAAGTATTTTTATTTTTAAGTTTTTCACATCTCCTTAATATCCCTCCCCTTCTCTCACTATATTCATGTTCTTCTCTGAAGAATTTGTTTTCAATTCTGTAAATTATATCTAATTTTTACCTTTCTATTTTTTCGGGTCTCTTTTTGTTCCCTTTCTCTTCTTTTCTTTCTCTCTCTCTACTTACATCCTATCCCAACTATTTCCTGCTTTGAGATTAGGACTTAGTTAACTCTCCCTGTGCCTTCCAACATCACTCTACTCCTATTTTTTACGCACATCTTTTCCTAAACCTAATAATTTCTAGTTTACCAAATTCTTCTTTGCGGTTCGTAGCCCATTAATATATAGTTGTTTGATGTTGAATAGATGTATCTGGTGAACTAGAATGTACCTGCAGGCTATTGACAGTGCAAATACAGACTTTGGTTAATGCTTGACTAAAGATAGTGTTCTAGCACAAAACTGGTGTTAATTTCATCCCAAATGGGCAGAGTAAGCCAGAGAAACACAAGAAAAATGGAAAGTCAGGGTACCTCAACTAAAACTCATGATAATCAGGGGACAGAACAGATAATGAATAATCCAGAGGAGATTTCCCAAACAGCTCTACAAACACTGCTGGCAAACATGATAAATGAAAAGATTGAAAACATACAAAGCACTCTGTAAGAGCATGATAGGGAGAGAGGGGAGGCAATCCAAAAGTCTATACAGGAATATCATAAGTGTGAGGAAGCTACTCTAAAACTAATACAGGATTTGCATGAGCAGGTTAAGAATACTAAGAGAAAGGCAGGAATGGTGTGAGCAGGCTGAGAACACTCAAAGAGACCTACAAGAATGGCATGAAAGGGAGGAAGTTAATCAAAGAGTAATACAGGAATAGAGAGAGCAGGATGAGAATACACAAAGATCACTAAAGGCATTCATGGGATCCATTAACAAAGAGCTGAAGGAAGTCAGGGAGATCACAAAGGGAATGCTGAATGGAACTCAACAGAAGGAATGGGAGTTCAAGGAAACCATAAACAATCTGAGAATAAACACTGAACACCAAATTAAGGAAGTAAAGAAGTTCATACAAGATCTAAAGCAAAGTTTCCACAAAGAATTAGAAGCCATCAAAGCTGACCAACTAGAAGGAAAAGAAATAAAAAACAAAGTAGAAAGTCTCAACAGTAGGTTAAACCATGCAGAAGATCGAATCTCGGGGACTGAAGACAGAATAAACATTGTAGAGAAAGAACATACAACCATCCAAGAAAAATCCAAGAAATATGAGAGATCTATCCAACACATGGAAGAAACCATCAGAAAGCCTAATCTAAGGATAATGGGTGTAGAGGAGCACCTAGAAAAAGAAGTTAATGGTCTAGGAAATATGTTTAACAGGATCCTAGCATAGAACTTCCCATACATGCAAAAAGATAGGCCTATTCAAATACAAGAAGCTTTTAGAACTCCAAATAGACCAGACCAGAATAGGACATCCCACCATCACATTATAAACAACACAGGATCAATTCAGACCAAGGAAAAGATCCTTAAAGTTGTCAAGGAGAAAAGGTTAATCACCTGTAAATGGAAACCAATTAGAATCACCTCAGATTTCACACCTGGAATAATGTATGCCATGCCCTAAAAACTAGAATAGTGTACCCAGCTAAACTCTCCTTCATAACTAAAAGCCAAATAAAAGCCTTCCATAGCAAAGAAAAATTGAAACAGTACATCTCTACCAAACCAACCCTACAAAAGATTCTTAAAGGTGTCCTACACATAGAACACCAACAAGAACACAATAATGGAAAAGAAATTGCACCCAAACTGAGAATCCAAGAACCATAGGAAGAACACAGTTTTCGCAAGCCCCAAGAAAGTGGATAATATGGCAGGAACTCCAAAATACCTCTCAGTCATATCTCTTAACATTAACGGAGTTAACTCTCAAATTAAGCCACATAGACTGTCTAGTTGGGTTAAAAATCAAGATCCTTCTATCTGCTGCCTTCAGGAGTCACATCTTGCCAGAAAAAAACAAACACATTTTCAATATTAAAGGCTGGAACAAAATCTACCAAGCAAACGGCACCCATAAACTGATGGGAGTTGCAATACTAAAATCAGATAAAATAGACTTCAAATTAAAATTTGTGAGAAGAGATAAAGAAGGTCGCTACATACTAATTAAGGGATCTCTCCTTCAGGAGGATATTACAATTGCAAATATCTATTTGCCAAACAACGGAGCACCCAAATTTATCCAAAAAACACTACTTTCCTTCAAATCCCACATAGATCCAAAGACAATAATTGTTGGGGATTTTAACACACCACTCTGCTCACTAGATAGATCAACTTGGCAAAAACTCAACAGAGGAACCGCAGTTCTAAACAACTGCATAGATCAACTAGATTTAACAGACTTATACCGAATATTTCACCCAGCAGCATCAGAATACACATTTTTCTCAGCAGCACAGGGAACATTTTCTAAAATTGAACACATTTTAGGCCACAAAGCAAGCTTGTCCAAATTCAGAAACAAAGAATTAATACATTGCATTCTCTCAGACCACAAGGGAATAAAATTAGAACTCACCACGAAAAGCCACCAAACGAAATCCGGTAACACATGGAGGCTGAAGAACACACTGCTGAATCTCCAGTGGGTCAAGGAAGAGATTAGAAAGGAAATTCAAATGTTCATGCTATTCAACAAAAAGGAGCAGCCGAATTACCAGCTCCTCTGGGACACAAGAAAGGCACTACTCAGAAGCAAGTATATACCTCTGAGTTCCTATGTCAACAAATTGGAGAGATCTGAAACCAACAATTTGATGAGACATCTGAATCTCCTTGAAAAATACAAGCTAGATAAACCCCAATCCAGTAGACGGAAAGAAATAATTAAAATTAAATCAGAATTAAATGAATTAGAATAAAAAATACTACAGAAAGAATCAACAAAACAAAGAGTTGGTTCTTCGAAAAAATTAACAATATTGACAGACCCTTAGCAAATCTTATCAGAAATAGAAGAGAACACACACAAATAAATAAACTGAGAGATGAGAATGGAAACATTACCACAGACACAACCAAGATTCAGAACATTTTAAGGGAATACTTCTCAAAACTTTATGCTAAGAAGTTTAAAAACTTGGCAGAAATGGACCTTTTCCTAGCAAATATTGACATGCCAAAACTAAACCAAGATAAGTTAAACCAGCTTAACAGGCCCATATCAAGCATTAAAATACAAACAGCTATAAGAGACCTCCCAGCTAAGAAAAGTCCAGGACCAGATGGTTTTACAGCAGAATTCTACAAGGCCTTCAAAGGCGAGCTCACACCAATAATCCTCCAACTCTTCAATTAAATTGAATGAGAAAGTTCACTTCCGAACACATTCTATGAAGCCATCATAAACCTCATCCCAAAACCAGTCAGGGACTCATCAAAGAAAGAGAACTCTAGACCCATTTATTTGATGAACATTGATGCAAAACTTCTCAATAAGATTTTGGCCAATCGACTTCAACAATTCATCCAAAAAATCATAAACCACGATCAAACAGGATTCATTTTAGCCATGCAAAGCTGGTTCAATATGCGCAAATCAATTAATATTATTTATCACATCAACAGGAGCAAGGATAAGAACCACATGGTTATCTCAATAGATGCAGGGAAAGCATTCAACAAGATCCAACACCCCTCTATGATGAAGGTTTTGGAAAAATTAGGAATCCATGGAACATTCCTCAATACAATAAAGGCTGTATATGACGAACATACATCCAGTATTATACTTAATATTGAAAAACTAAAACCATTTCCTCTTAACTCAGGAATAAGACAAAGGTGTCCACTCTCTCCACTTCTCTTCAACCTAGTATTAGAATGCCTAACTACAGCAATAAGACAAGACGCAGACATAAAGGGGTTCCAAATAGGGAAAGAAGAAATAAAACTCTCCCTCTTTGCAGACGACAAGATCTTGTATTTAAAGAATGCCATAGACTCCACTCCCAAAATACTCAGGCTGAATCATACCTTTGGCAAAGTACCAGAGTATATAATTAACCCTCGAAAATCAATGGCTTTTCTGGATGCCAACAATGAGAAAAGTGTGTCTGAAATTAGGAGAACAACTCCATTTGTCATAGCCCTACAAAGAATAAAATACCTAGGAATTAGCTTTACCAAAGAAGTGAAGGACCTCTATGATGAAAACTTTAAAATCTTGAAAAAGGAAATCAACACAGAACTTAAAAAATGGCAAAACTTCCCAAGCTCCTGGATTGGAAAGATTAACATCGTGAAAATGGCAATACTTCCCAATGCTATCTACAAATTCAATGCAATACCTGTCAAAATTCTAACCTCATTCTTCAAGGAAATAGAAGAGGCAATCCAAAAATTCATATGGAACAATAAAGACTCCGAATAGCAAAAACGCTAATTAACGGGAAGAACACTCTTGGAGGAATATCAATACCAAATTTCAAACTTTACTATAAATCCATAGTAATCAAAACAGCTTGGTACTGGCATAAGAAGAGACATGAGGACCAATGGAATAGAATGGAAAACCCAGAAATGAATCTACAGACATATAGCCATCTAATTTTCGATAAGGGAGCTAAAAAAAATAGAATGGAAGAAAGACAGCCTCTTCATTAAATGGTGCTGGCAAAATTGGTTAACTACTTGTAGAAAAGTAAAGCTAGTTCCTTATATATCACCCTGCACCAGAATCAACTCCAAATGGTCAAAGACCTCGGAGTCAAAGCAGACACTCTGAAAACACTAGAGGTTGGAGTAGCAGAAACCCTAGGTCTCCTTGGCACAGGTCAAAATTTTCTTAATAGAGACTCGGAAACATAACAAATCAACGAAATGTTGGACAAATGGGATTGCATGAAGTTGCAGAGCTTCTGCATGGCAAAGGACATAGCTAGCAAGATCAATAGAAAGTCCATACAATGGACAAGGGTCTCATATCTAAAATATACTTGGAACTCAAAAAATTAAATCCCCCAACAACAAATCCTCAAAGAAATAACTGCCCAATAAATAAGTGGGCTAATAACTTAAAGAGAAACTTCTCTGAAGAAGAAAGAAGGATGGCCAATAGACACATAAAGAAATGCTCAACCTCCCTAGCCATAAAAGAAATGCAAATCAAAACAACATTGAGATACCACCTCACCCCAGTAAGAATGGCAAAAATCAAGAACTCTAATAACAACAGATGCTGGATGGGATGTGGACAGAAGGGAACCTTACTTCATTCTTTGTGGGAGTGTAAACTTGTTCAACCACTTTTGAAAGCAGTATGGAGGTTTCTCAAAAGACTCCACATATAGCTCCCCTATGACCCAGAAGTACCACTTTTGGGCATTTACCCAAATGTTTACTAATATGTCCACACTAAAGCTACCAGCACAACTATGTTTATTACAGCATTATTTACCACAGCTAAGATATGGAACCAACTCAGATGCCCCTCAGTAGATGAATGGATCAAGAAAATGTGGTATATATACACAATGGAATTCTATGCCTCCATCAGAAAGAATGACATCGCCCCATTTGTTAGGAAATGGAAAGAGTTTGGAAAAATTATATTAAGTGAAGTAAGCCAAGCCTAAAGAAACATAGGTCCCATGATTTCCCTTATTTGCAATAACTAGTATATGTCGGAGTCAAGCAGAAAAGGTCAAATAATGTGATGTTAGGAAAATGAACCCTAAGATATGTATTTTAAATGTTTTTTTTCTTTCATGCATTTGTTTCTAACTCATTTATAAGATTATATCTTTGTTGCTTTGTGTGTCCCTCCCCCACAGTATAACTCCTGCTTTCACTATATTTGTTGTCAGTATAATTTGTGGAGGATATGGGGGAAAACAAATCATTTTAGGATACAGGTGGACCCGTTGCAACTATTTTAAATACAAGTTGTCATGTCGAAAATGAACTTTACAACTTTCGTCCGGGGGTCGGAGGTGGGATTGGGTGGGGCACGGGGGGAAGACTAGGAAGGGATGTGAAGGGTAAACAAACGAGGAGGTTGCAATGCTTGATAAGAAATGTACTCATTATCTTGGCCATGTAATTGTAACCCCTCTGTACAGTATGTTCACAAAAAATTAAAATTAAAATAAAAAAATATGATCCAGAATAGCAAAAACGATCCTCAACGTAAAGAATACTGCTGGAGATTTATTGCAGTTTAATTTTATAGCAGCATCATTCATGATCAACACATTCCACTGTGACATTGATAACATTCCATTGTTATTCCTATGGATTGGAACCAGTTTCTTAAAATCTATTGTCATTGGTTGGTGTCAGGATGAGGATTCAAAATCAGGATCTATGTTGCCACGTGGGCCTAGGGATTCTCTGATATTCTGCCAGCCTTCATCAATGCAAGGTGAAGTACCCTTTGCAACAGTGTCATTCAGACCCAGGAGGGTTACCGTGCAAAGAAGAAAACTTAAAAAGGCAACATTTTTTTCTGTGCATTGTTTTTCCTGCAAGGCCTGGGGGTCTAGGATCCCAGGAGAAGCAGTTTGTCCAGTTGCTGCACCCCAGCATAGGGTGATCAAAGCTGAGGCAGAGTTGTTACGAGCTGAGTTCAAACCCTATGCTGAGGAAATTTTTTTAAAAAATTAGCTCCCTGGCTTTGGATTTGAACTCAGGATCAAGGTAAATGTGCAGCTATATGGATGAAGGGGAAGATCACTGTACTTGAAGATAAGAAAGTCAGGACTGGTCACTAGTCCTGAATTCAAGCCCCAGCCCTGGAAAACATACTATTTATATACATTGTAAAGATAGGATTTTACTTACCTGTAGATGTTCAGTCCTTACATGTCTGATATGGTTGTTCCTTGTATTTTCTGTTTCATTCATTTATTTACCGTTGATTTTACTATGATGAAACCCATTCTGTTTATTACATTGATGACATCCTATCACAGAGCATACAGATTTGTAGAAATGTTCTCCATCATGCCTGACACCCAGGATTCTCAGAGAAAAGGAAAACAAGTTTCACACTTGGTTCTTACTCCACAATCCACTTGTTGGTAGTACTGCGATCTGACTCAGTGCCTAGCAGGACCAATTGGCCAATAAGTCAAGGTGAACACACAAGCCTGTGAGCATCTAAGGAGCTAGGCCATTGCCAGGATCTGACATTGATCCCCAAGGTGGTTCACTATAGTCATAAATTCATAATTTAAACATAGAATCTATTTTGACAAACATGTGTGGACAGCATCTTGTATTCGGCATAGTTCTCCTTTTGTTGTCTATAATTCATGGAGGTATTGTGTATTTTACTAAGCATGGTGACAGGTATAACTGTGCTAACATGGATGATGACCTGTTCCCATGGTTATAGAGTTGCCTAGGCATTCTCCATCCTAGTTGAGACATAAGACGTTCACAGAAGAGGAAAACATGTGCAACAACTTGCTTCTGACATCAGAATGAACCTTTTGTCAGAGCTGGGATTTGAACTCAAGTCTGGGCAGCTCTGTTGAACTGGGGGAGAAGGAGAAGCTCATCATCCTTGAAGACTAGAATGTCAGGACTGGTCCAGGGCCTGATTTGAAACCACAGCACTAGACAAAATAGCAAGGCCACCTTTTTTAAACATAGGATCTCTCTTTACCTATAGGTGTGGTATGCATCTTGCATTCAGTGTAGTTATTCTTTTTATTTTGTGTCTTATTCATGGACGTATTTTGTATTTTATTGTGTGTGTTGACAGATATAACAGTGCTGACATGGATGACAACTTGTTCCCATGTCTATAGAGTTGCCTATATAGCATTCTCCATCCTCGATGAGACCGAAGACATTCACAGGACAGGAAAACATGAAACATGGGCAACCTTGGGTTTCTCACATCAGAATGAATCTTTTGGCAGTGCTGGAATTTGAACTCAAGGCTTAGCAGACCCAATTGGTGAATGGGTCATGGTGAACACAACTGCCTGTGAACCACTGAGGAGCTAGGCCATTCCTGGGACCTGAGATCAAGTCCTGGTGGGGGCCAATATAGTCTTAATTTCATAATTAAACAGAAGATCTATATTTCCAAATATGGCTGGGCAGCATCTTGGGTTCGGTGTAGTCACTCTCTTTATTTTGTGTCTTATTCATTAATGTATTGTGTATTTTCTTGAGTATAGGATGAAAGATATAACTCTGGTGACCTGGATGACAACCTATTCCCATGAGTATAGAGTTGTCTGTACATTTTCTACCCTAGGGAGACTGAGAACTTGCACAGCTTAAGAAAATAGGTGTAACGACTGGCTTCTCACATCAGGGTGAATTTTTGTCAGTGCTGGGATTCGAACTCGGAGCCTAGGAAGCCCCACTGCTCAATGGATCCACATGATCACACCAGACTGTGAGCCACTAAGGAGCTTGGCCATTCCCAATAACTGAGATTGAGCCCCAGGGAGGCCAAAATGGTCCTCAATGCATCATTGAAACATGGGATATGTATCCACATCCATGAGTGGACTGCATCGTGCATTGAGTGTAGTTATTCTCTTTCTTTTGTATGTTATTCATGGATGTATTGTGTATTTTTTGAGTATATGATAACAAGTATAACTGAGCTGACATGGATAACAACTTATTCCCATGGCCACAGGGTGGCAAACACATTCTTGAATCATAGCTGAGACCCAGGACTTGCACAGGAAAGGAAAACAATTGGCTTCTGACATGAAGATGAATCTTTTGGCAGGTCAGGGATCTGAACTCGGGGCCTGGCAGGCCCAATTGGTAAATGTGTACACATGAGCACACCAGCCTGTGAGCCACAAAGGAACTAGGCCATTCCCAGAACATGAGATTGAGCCCCCCCCGGAGGGAGATTGGGGAGCATAATAGTCATCCATTCTTAAGCTGAAGGTAGTATGCAAATAAGTACATATTTGTATAGAGTAGGAGAGATGGTGACCTGTAATGGAATCCAATCTGCACAACTACCGATTCTTGAACCTTTCCTGATGCCTCCATTTCATGACTGTGATGCTTGTTGTCATGTTTAATCAACTCTTTTTTTACAAATAATCAACACCCCATGAGTCTTACCTATCATTTCTTACTTGCATCATGCACTAATTACTCATTCAAGGATGAGATCGATAGCATTCCATGACTCTTTCTAGGTCCAGAAACCAGTATCTCAGGATCTTCCACCATTCCCTCCTCATAGCGGGGGCTGAATTCAAGCCTCAGGCCTGGAAAAGATACTCCTTGTATACATTTTAAAGGTAGGATTTACATTTCCCTACAGATGTTCAGTCCATATTGTGTTTGGTGTGTTTATTCATTTTATTTCTTGTTTTATTCATTTATTTACCATTTATTTTATTGACTCTGATGACACCTATATGATTTATTACATTGTTTATATCCTATCATATAGCATCTAGATTTTAGATGTGTTCTCCATCATGCCTGGCAATGCAAGGATCTGAACTCAGGGCCTAGCAGGCCCAATTCATGAATGGGTGAGTTTGAGCATGGCAGCCTCCTGCCAATGAAGATTTGAGGGAGTTCCCACATGCTGAGATTGACCCCCAGGTTTAGCCAAGATAGCAATACATAGATAGGCATATGATAGTATACAAATCATTATATATTGGTGAAATGTGCCAGAGCCAACTATCTATGATTGAATGACATCTACTACGTTCCTACCAACTCTTAGGTATTTATTATACTGTCATGGAATGAATATATTCTTTTCATGCTTAATAAACTATTAATTAAGATCAATTAGCATTCTAGGATTATTGCATCCAATTTTAGACTAGACCAATGCATGTACTACTCTTCCAATCAGTGGTCCTATTTATAGGAATGAGTCTCTTGTGATCTCTTGCCATTAGTGTCAGGACTGGGATTTGAACCCAGTGCCTATGTTGACAGGTTGGCCTATGACTTCACTGATACCCCACCAGCCATCAGCAATGGCAGGTCAGGTCCACTTTGCAACCGTGTCATTCATATCCAGGATGGTCATTGTGCAAAGAGAAAAATCCTAAAACCTCAGCTCTCTGCAGCTCGCAACTCTTTATGCTTTCCAGCTATATTTTTTTCCTGAAAGCCCTCTGGGCCTAGGATCTGAGGTTTGGCAATGGGTCCAGAGACTGCACCCCAGCCTAGGGAGATCCAAACTGAGGCAGAATTTCCACGACCTGACGTAAAGCCCCATGGTTGGCCAAAAATAAATAAATAAATAAATAAATAAATAAATAAATAAATAAATAAATAAATAAATAAATTTTAAATTAAAATAAATAAATAAATTGTTTAACCTGATATAAATAAATGAAGCTCCCTGGTTTGGAATTTCTACCAGTTTTATTTCCTAGCCAGGGATTTGAACTCAGGATCTCGGTAAATCTGTAGCAATGTGAGGGAAGAGTTGCCACTACTTGAGTTCAAACCCCGTGCCAACCAATAATAAAAAAACTAAGTCACTGAACTCGGCAGGGGGTTAATTTTATACCCTGCTACTTTGCCAAAATTTTGAATCAGTTTGAGTAATTTGGAAGTGGAGTCTATGGCATTCTTTAAATACAAGATCATGTCATCTGCAAAGAGGGAGAATTTTATTTCTTTTTCCCTATTTGGAACCGCTTTATGTTTGCATCTTATTGCTGTAGCTAGGCATTCTAATACTAGCTTGAAGAGAAGTGGAGAGAGTGGACATCCTTGTCTTGTTCCTGAGTTAAGAGGAAATGGCTTTAGTTTTTCAACATTTAGTATAAGGATGGCTGTAGGTTTGTCATATACAGCCTTTATTGTATTGAGGAATATTCCATGGATTCCTAATTTTTCCAAAACCTTCATCATAAAGGGGTGTTGGATCTTGTTGAATGCTTTCCCTGCATTTATTGAAATAACCATGTGGTTCTTATCCTTGCTCCTGTTGATGTGATGAATAATATTAATAGATTTGCTTATATTGAACCAGCTTTGCATCCCTGAAATGAATCCTGTTTGATCGTGGTGTATGATTTTTGGATGAATTGTTGAAGTCGATTGGCCAAAATTTTGTTGAGAAGTTTTGCATCAATATTCATGAAAGAAATGGGTCTATACTTCTCTTTCTTTGATGAGTCCCTGACTGGTTTTGGGATGAGGGTTATGATGGCTTCATAGAATGTGTTCGGAAGTGAACTTTCTCATTCAATTTAATTGAAGAGTTGGAGGATTATTGGTGTGAGCTCTGCTTTGAAGGTCTTGTAGAATTCTGCTGTAAAACCATCTGGTCCTGGACTTTACTTAGCTGGGAGGTTTCTTATAGCTGTTTGTATTTTAAAGCTTGATATGGGCCTGTTAAGCTGGTTTAACTTATCTTGGTTTAGTTTTGGCATGCCAATATTTGCTAGGAAAAGGTCCATTTCTTCCAAGTTTTTAAACTTCTTAGCATAAAGTTTTGAGAAGTATTCCCTTAAAATGTTCTGAATCTTGGTTGTTTCCGTGGTAATGTTTCCATTCTCATCTCTCAGTTTATTTATTTGTGTGTGTTCTCTTCTTTTTCTGATAAGATTTGCTAAGGGTCTGTCAATATTGTTAATTTTTTCGAAGAACCAACTCTTTGTTTTGTTGATTCTTTCTGTAGTATTTTTTATTCTAATTCATTTAATTCTGATTTAATTTTAATTATTTCTTTCCGTCTACTGGATTGGGGTTTATCTAGCTTCTATTTTCAAGGAGGTTCGGATGTCTCATTAAATTGTTGGTATAAGATCTCTCCAATTTGTTGATATGGGAACTTAGAGCTATAAACTTGCCTCTGAGTACTGCCTTTTCTCTGTCCCATAGGAGCTGGTAATTTGGTGCTCCTTTTTGTTGAATAGCATGAACATTTGAATTTCCTTTCTAATCTCTTCCTTGACCCACTGGAGATGCAGCAGTGTGTTCTTCAGCCTCCATGTGTTACCGGACTTTGTTTGGTGGCTTTTGGTGATGAGTTCTAATTTTATTCCCTTGTTGTCTGAGAGAATGCAATGTATTAATTCAATGTTTCTGAATTTGGACAAGTTTGCTTTGTGGCCTAAAATGTGTTCTATTTTAGAAAATATTCCCTGTGCTGCTGAGAAAAATGTGTATTCTGATGCTGCTGGGTGAAATATTCGGTATAAGTCTGTTAAATCTAGTTGATCTATGCAGTTGTTTAGAACTGCGGTGCCTCTGTTGAGTTTTTGCCAAGTTGATCTATCTAGTGGGCAGAGTGGTGTGTTAAAATCCCCAACAATTATTGTCTTTGGATCTATGTGGGATTTGAGAGAAAGTAGTTTTTCTTGGATAAATTTGGGTGCTCCATTGTTCGGCGAATTGATATTTAGAACTGTGATATCCTCCTGAAGGAGAGATCCCTTAATTAGTATGTAGCGACCTTCTTTATCTCTTCTCACAAGTTTTAATTTGAAGTCTATTTTATCTGATATTAGGATTGCAACTCCCGCCTGTTTATCTGGGGCTGTTTGCTTGGTAGATTTAGCTCCAGCCTTTCACATTTAAAATGTGTTTATTTTTACGGGCAAGATGTGACTCCTGAAGGCAGCAGATAGAAGGATCTTGATTTTTAATCCAACTAGACAGTCTATGTGGCTTAATTGGAGTGTTAAGTCTGTTCATGTTAAGAGATAAGACTGAGAGGTATTTGGTAGTTCCTTCCATGTTGTCCACCTTTTTGGGGGTTGCCAAACTGGGTTCTTCCTGTGGTTCTTGGATTGTCAGTTTGGGTGCAGTTTCTTGGCCTTTACTGTGCTCTTGTTTGTTTCTATGTGTAGGACGTCTTTAAGAATCTTTTGTAGGGCTGGTTTGGTGGAGATGTATCGTTTCAATTTTTCTTTGCTATGGAAGGTTTTTATTTGGCCTTCAGTTATGAAGGAGAGTTTAGCTGGGTACAGTATTCTTGGTTGATAGTTGTTTTTTTTTAGGGCATGGCATACATCATTCCAGGCTCTTCTTTCTTTGATTATCTCTGCTGAGAAATCTGAGGTGATTCTAATTGGTTTCCCTTTATAGGTGATTAATCTTTTCTCCTTTGCAGCTTTTTAGCCTGAGTTCATCCTGTGTGGAGTATAATGTGACGGTGGAATGTCCTATTCTGATCTGATCTATTTGGACTTCTAAAAGCTTCCTCTAGCTGAATAGGCCTATCTTTTTGCATGTTTGGGAAGTTATCTGGTAGGATCCTGTTAAAAAATTTCCTAGACCATTAACTTATGTTTCTAGGTGCTCCTCTACACCCATTATCCTTAGATTAGGCCTTCTGATGGTGTCTTCCAAGTGTTGGGTAGATCTATCATATTTCTTGTACTCGTCTTAGATAGTTGTATGTTCTTTCTCTATAATATCTAGGCTGTCCTCAATCCCCGAGATTCGATCTTCTGCATGGTCTACCCTAATGTCAAGACTTTCTACTTTGTGTTTTTATTTTTTTTCCTTCTAATTGGACAGATTTGATGGTTTCAAATTCTTTGTTGAAGCTTTGTTTTAGAGCTTGTATGGACTTCTTTACTTCCTTAATTTTGTGTTCAGTGGTTATTCTGAAATCACTTTGTTGACTGGTTATGGATTCCTTGGACTCCCTTTCCTTCTGTTGGGTTCCATTCAGCACTCCCTTTGTGGTCTCCCTGACTTCCTTCAGCTCTTTGTTAGTGTATCCCATGAATGCCTTTAGTCATCTTTGTGTAGTTCCATCCTGCTCTCTCAATTTCTGAATTACTCTTTGCTTAGCTTCCTCCTGTTCATGCTATTCTTGTGTTTCCCTTTGAGAATTGTCAGCCTGTTCACTCCATTCCTGCCTTTCTCTTTGAATGCTCTCAAGCTGCTCACGCAAATCCTGTATCAGTTTTTGAGTAGCTTCCTCACGCTATGATATTCCTGTATAAACCTTTGGATTGCCTCCTCTCTCTCCCTCTCATGCTCAGAGTCCTTTGTAGGTGTTCAATCTTTTCCTGCATTGACCTTTTGTTTGCCTCTTCTCACTCCCTATCACGCTTATACAGAGTTCTTTGTATGTTTTCAATCTTTTCATTTATCATGTTTGCCAGCAGTGTTTGTAGAGCTATTTGGGAACACTCTTCTGGATTTTTCATTATCTGTTGTGTCCCCTGATTATCATGCGTGGGAGTGGAGATACCCACACTTGCCATTTTTCTTGTGGTTATCCGGCTTACTCTGCCCATTTGGGATGAAAGTAACACCAGTTTTGTGCTAGAACACTAACTTAAGGCAAGCATCAACCAAAGTCTAAATTTGCACAGTGAATAGTCTGCAGATACAATCTAGTTCAACAGATACCTCTTTTCAACATCAAACAACTATATATTAATGGGCTACGAACCGCAAAGAAGAATTTGGTAAACCAGAAATTGTTAGAGTTAGGGAGAGATATGGGTCAAAAATAGGAATAGAGTGATGTTGGAAGGTACAGGGAAAGTTAACTTAAATAAGTCCTAGTCTCAAACTAGGAAATATGTTGGATAGGATGAAAGTAGAGAGAGAGAAACCAAGAAGAAAGAGAAAGGAGAAAAAGAGACCAGAAAAAATAGAAAAATAAAAATTAATAATATGCAGAAACTAGAACAAACTATTCAAAGAACGTGAATATAATGAGAGAAGGGGAGGGATATAAAGGAGATGTGAAAAACTTAAAAATAAAAATGTTTAAAATATTATATAGGTATAATGAGGTAGTATTGCTATTAAGGAATTTAAGTCTCAGTAGTTTTAAAGTGAGTAATAAATTTGTGGATTAAGTGTGTACACAATTGAGTAGAGGGTCTAATAATCAACTACGGGTTTATCTGAGGATGTGCAGAACAACAATTAAGTCCCATAAAGAAGAAGAAAAGAAAGGAAAAGGTGAAAAGGATAAGGAAGAAAGAAAAAAAAGATCAGAAGTTCAGTCTAGCCAAGCAAAAAACAAAAAAAAACTATTTTAAAAAAGAAGAAAAAAGAAAAAAAGAAAGAAATACGCACACACCCATGTATCCCTAAAATAAAGATTATAAGGGGAAAAAAAGTTACTAGAAAACAATGTTTTTCAAAAAAGGTAAAAATTAAAACTTAATAAAAGTTTTAGAAAATAAAAAAAATTTTTAAAGTCATTAAAAAAAGAAGAAAAAAATATTTTTTAATTTTTTGGGGAGGGTTGGGAAAAATCATGTATCTCCCTTGTGTCTATAATCAGCCTCTGGTTGGAGTTTCTGGTCTGCTTGTGGTCCTGCGGCTTGGTTGGTTTCTTAAGTCAGTTTCTTTGGATAGGCAGAAAAATGGTCTGCTTTACCCAGGATTTTGCGATCCTCCTCCCCAGTTAGTTCAATGGGAGGGAGGGTCTGCTTTGAGTATCACAAATGAGGGAGATGCTGTGATGAGGCCAGGTTCTGAGTGGAGTTGAGGCCTTTCAGCAAACAGTAGCTTTTCCAGGAGGCTAGTTTATGAGAAACTCACAGAGCCCAGCCTGAAGCCACTCTCAGGGTTTCTGTTTACTGATGTTGAGGCTGCTAAAGGGAGGGGCAGCCTCTGGTTCTGATTACCCAGTGAGGAAAGCCACTCCTAGGGCTGGTGCCCTAGCTGGGTGACTTTTCCCTGGGTGCAGCTGAGTCTGGCAGGTCATGCCACTAAGTTCTTGTGACCTGTTAAATGACTCCTTTTGTTCCAAGGCCTGAGTTGGAGCTAGTAGCTCCTCTGAGCTTTGTCGGTATCCATGATGGAGATCTCCGGTACTGGTGTGGAGGGGTGGCCGTCCCTCCTCTGATCCCTGAGAAGGAGTGAGGATGTCAGGCTTCTACTCATGCCGAGTCTTGGTTCCTGGGTCGTCTCTGGTCTGCGAATTGCAGGATGAAGATGTCTGCTCCTTGTCGGATCTTGCTGGTGTTGAGTAGAAATCACTCGAGCCACGTTAGACTCTTTTGTCCCGGCCTCTGTTTCAGGTATGGCAGTATGGCCTCCGCCGCTACCGCGGCAGCTGCTGGCAAGAGCTGAGATCTGTCTCCTTGCCTGGATTTTCCCTCTCTGGCCTGTCTGTCCTGTGATGGCACACTTGGTGTGATTCTCTGGCTTAGGACTGTTCACTGGAACTCTAAAACTGCTTTCTATGTGAGAGCTTGTTTAGCCTCCAGTTTCTCCTCTGCCATCTTCCCAGAACCTTATTCTGGGTCTTTTATTGTGGAACCAACCCAGATGCCCCTCAGTTAATGAATGGATCAAGAAAATGTGGTATATATACACAATGGAATTCTATGCCTCCATCAGAAAGAATGATATTGCCTCATTTGTTGGGAAATAGAAAAGCTTGGAAAAAATTATATTAGGTGAAGTAAGCCAGGCCCAAAGAAACATAGGTCCCATGGTTTCCCTTATTTGCAATATATAGTACATGTCTGAGTCAAGCAGAAAAGGTCAGATAAGTTGATGTTAGGGAAATGTACCCTAAGATATGTATTCAAATGTTTTTTTTTCTTTCATGCGATTGTCTCTAACACATTTATAAGATTATTTCTTTGTAGATTTCTATGTCCCTCCCCAACGGTATAACCCCTGCTTTCACTGTATTTGATGTTGGTATAATTTGTGGAGGGGAAGGGGAAAAACAAATCGTTTAAATAGGGATACAGGTGGACCCCTTGCAGCAATGAGAAGTACAAGTCGTTATGTGCAAAACGAACATTACAACTTTGGTGAGGGCGGAGGGATGGGAGGATTGGTGGGGGGCGGGGAGGAGGATGCGAATGGATGGGAAGCAGAAACAAAGTAGTAGGCTACAATGCTTGATAAGTAATGTACTCATAATATTGCCCATGTAATTGTAACCCCTCTGTACAGTATTTTCACAGTAGTATAGTATATATATATATATATATATATATATATATATATATGGTATTTATATTATATACGCTCTCTCTATATAATATATATACCATATATATATATATATATATATATATATATATATATAATAAAGTAAAATAAAATTAGACTGCATCATTTCAGGAGGATGATTGATTTTATTTATTATTTATGAAGCATAAAAAGAATATTATTATTTACAGGAACACAATAATTTCATTATACTGATTGATTTCATTAGTAGTTTAAGGATGTAAACAATAACATTAATTATATGGAGGCATAATCAATACCGAGGAATTGGTAGGAATGTAGTCTATATAACTGAATAATGTATAGATATCTCTGGTACTCTATAAAGATATATATTTATTAGCATACTGCCATCTGCATGTGAATCTGTTCTTACTTTCTTAACATCTGGGGTACAATCTCAGGTTCTGGAAACTGCCTATCCACTCAATTTGCCCCAGGATGGCATGATGACACTCACCCATTCATGAGTTGTAGGCCATGAATTCCGATGCCAGCATTGCCAATCAATCGTGGAATAAGAAGCTGATGGTGACACATATTTTCCTTTCCTGTGAATGTCCTCGGTGTCAGTTATGAAGTGGAATACATATGTAGACCTATATCCTATTTAATCAATGTAATCAATGTTCTATGTGCCATAATAGTCAATAACATAAAGGGTCAAAACATGAATAAAACAAAAAATAAGATAACTATACATATGGAGTCTACATATGTATATAAATATAAATCATATGTGTAAATTGTACATGAATAGGATGATTTCTAATGGTGAGGATCTATTTCAGGACTAAGGAAAAGACTTGAATTTCTTGACTTTAAGGAGGCAAGCTTTCCCTTCCCACACAGTGCAACAGAGTTAACCAGACCGAGTTCAAATCCCAGTCCTGGCATAAAAAATGGCACCTTTATATTATGTGAGGCCCAATTCTTTGGTATTTCATTATACCTCCATTTTATGAATATGATTGTTTAAATGCTTCATAAAATATTAACTAAAATCGATCAGTGTCCTATAATATAATTGTATATAATTTTATCCTAGAATCATTCAAGAACTTCGCATTAAATTATCACATATATCACATTCCATTGGTAATTATGTGGATAGGAACAAGTTTCTTAGGATTTCCTGCCATTTGGACGTGGCAGGATCAGGATAGGAACTATGGGCTCCAGCTCCCACCACTTCAACCCATGGATATGGAAATCCCAGGTCTGTCCAAGAACATCAACAAGACCAATAAGTGGCTCTCAGCAGTCCTCCTTGATACTTACAAGGCTGTGATGTGAAGATCATGGTCAAAGTCACCCTAAGCAGGAAAGTCCTTGAGACCCCTGACAAACTTCAGTGCCAACAAAGCCAGAAGTCCTGTGGCTTCAGTGTGGAGGGTGAGAGTTGAGCAAAAACATCTCACAGACTGTGCCCAGATCCTGAGTTCAAGGTCCACACTGGCAACAAACAGACATACACAACTATCTGTGCAGCCATCCAACTAAAGCAGGTCACCCTCTTGTCCCCAATTGAATTGGACAGAGTTCCATAGGAAAGGGCTGGAGGACCCTCTGTCATCTTGACTCTGCCCATGCTGCTGGCATCACAGGATTCCGGCCACACCCCCATTCTTTCATGTTTCTTTCTGATTAATGGGATACAAGAATGGTGGCCTTGCCCACATTCCAGGCTTCCCAGTAGCACCTAGATTCCCTCTGTTAGTTTACACCACTACCAGCAGTTGAGGAAGGTAGAGGTGGCTGAGTGATGAGCAAAAGACTTGATGTGACTTTGGAGCATAGTAGGAAATTGATGTGCCAGCCCACCTCCTTGCCCCGTCCCTACCTTCCCGAGGTGGTTCCAGGTTTCAATCCTCAGAAAATAGCGCCCTGCCAACTGGCCTAAAGCCCCAAACCGGTCTCTGCCCCTGGTCCTCTGCTCTGGGCCCATGTTTCCATAATGCCACCGCCATTGCTGCTTGCCACACCTGGAGCAGAAACCAACAGATTCTCCCAGCAGCACAGGTGAGTGGCTTCCCAATACCACCCCCACCCAGGTCAGACACCCCTCTGCGGGCACCATGACCCCCTGCTCTCCCTGGCTCTGAGGAGCCACCTTTCTGTTGGGCATTTCTGAAATAGTGACTCAATGTATGCTCAGGCTGGGCTGGATCACAGTCCTCCTGTCTATAACAGGTAGGTCTTCTGTAGTTGGGATGTTAGACAAGTAGCGCCATGCTCATTTATCGGTTTAGATGGATTATCCCAAACTCTTAGTCCACAGCAGCCAATTCTTGGCCACAGGTGAAGCTCTGGGTAGGGCCTCAACCATCAGACCTCAGTCTCCTCACAGGAGAGTGTGAGGAAACAATAGATTTATACAGAGGATCTCTAGAGCATGGCTAGGCACAGAGGGAGAAGCCTTCAGTTAAGGTTCTTGGCAATTCTGTGAGCATATGACAGGAAGATACTGGAAAGGGCTCAGGTGGGGCCAATTATTAATCGTGTAACAGGTGGGTATATGAAACAAAACATGGCTCTCTTTCATCATTAAACTATCCCCATAAGACAGGGGATCCTTCACTCTGTTGAGTTTTGCAGGTGGGGAAATCAAGGAACAGAGAAGCCAAGTGACCTACTTATGACCTCAGTTCACAGGAAGCTCAGCCTGACTTCTCTACCATGCTCCCTAGGACAATGGGTGCTAGTCAGTCCATTTCTTGTGGTGGGAAGTCCACTTATTGTCAGACGTGGGGCTTGAACTCTAGGCCTGGGCTCAGTCCCCAAGTTCCTCAGCTCAAGGCTACCACTTGAACCCATAGCACCACTTCCAGTTTTCAGGTGGTTCTTTGAAGATAAGAGTCTCACAGTCATTCATGACTGGGATAGCTATGAACCATGATCCTCATATCTCAGCCTCCTGTGTAGTTAGGATTAGAATTCTGAGGCACCAGCACCTGAATGAAGTGTAATTCTGACTTTCTTTCTCTCTCTCTCTCTCTCACAAGAACAGGTTGAATGGGTGCTGGAGGAGGTGGCCCAGCGTTCCCATGTGGCTGGAACCCAAGGTGGCCCTCTCATGCTGGAAGTGGTCTGTGGGTAAGGGCAAAAAAATTTTTTTTGGTTAGTAAATGCAAAATAAAGAACACATACTTGGAATATATAATTGCACTCTGACACCTGACAATAGTCCCTTATTCATGTACTTTATTTTATTAGGATACTGTGTTGAACAAAGTTTTGTTCATTAGGTCACAGCACTTAATGCCAGGAATGTTATTAGATGTCAGGTGAAGATTAATTCTGGTAATTCAAAGATTCCAGGGTTTTGTGTGGTCACTGCTAATCACAAAGAGAAGGGTCGTCTAAGTGAGATTTGGAAATCTTTTTGGTCAGTCATGACACCAAAAGGCAGAGCCTAATTAACAATTGTGACACAAGAGAAGAAATAACTCCAGATGGAAGGAATAAATGATAGTAACTAAGGTGTAGCAGAAACTGTTCTAGAGAACCATTTTTGGTTATTGAAAAACTAGTTATCAATTAGGCTTATTCCTCTTTGCCTTTAGCATTCTAAATCTCTTAGGCTAGTTCTTAATCTCTGTGTGATAAACATATCTCCTTCTATGCTGTTCTTTCATACCTGATCCCTTTGCTTTCTAAAAATCTCAGTCTTTCTATATTTCTCTATGAACATTTCCTGATACTAAATACACCTATACAGATGGCAGAGGATGCTAATGTAAGGGTCCCAAAGCTCATGAGTCATTAATGTAACAACATGGAAAAGGAGGACCTATTTATTGCTACCTCAATTTTTCTGAAAAGCTGCATTGGCATCATTTTGTTCAAATTTCCATTCTTTGGCTACATAGTGTCATTCAGTGCACATAAATGCAAATATGAGCCAGGTCCTGGAGGTTCATGCCTGTAATCCTAGCTACTCAGGAGGTTGAGATCAGAGGATTGTGGTTCAAAGAAACCCGGAAGTGGTGCTTTTGCTAAAGTGGTAGATCCCTCAACTTGAGATTAAGAGCTTAGGGACAGCACCGAGGATCAGAGTTCAAGCCTCACGACCAACAAAAAAAGCGAAATATGACTTTAAGTTTCCCCCAAAGGAACGACAAGGTAAATTAACTTCCCAAGCAGAAAAAATAATTCCAAAATTATTCAGTGCACCTACTTTTGCTGAGTTACTTAAGTTATGGCTTTTTTTGCTGGACATAGTCTTTTATTTTAAAAATTGTCAAATATTTGGTTTACAGTAAACTTCATCTAGTATTTCTTGTTTCAAACTCAAAGTCTATACAGTTGATGCCACTTAGCTGTCTTAGAATCTTAGTTCAAAGCCAACCCAGGCAGGAGAGTCGGTCAAATTCTTATCTGTAATTAAACAACAAAAAGCAGAAGTGGAGTTTTGACTCAAGCAGTAGTGTACTAGCTTTGGGGGCAGGTGGGCAGGAAAGACAACTATTCAGGATCAGGGTCCAGCCTCTGGGTCAAGCTCCAGAACCAGCACAATCCAAACAAACAAGCAAACAAAAAAAACCCCAAATATTTCTTTGGGACCCTCCTTAAAGGAGCACTAGTCTGAGAAGAGGAACTTTTGCTTATCATAGTCACTGGATCCTGCTTTTTTGGAATTCTTATTGCTCTGGAGAACTCAGGACTAGACTAGAGGAATTGATAACTGTCTCCTGCAAAGAGAGAATCATCTCAGGAGTGAAATATCCATACATAAGACATTTTAAAACCTCCATGCCTTTGTTTCTTTGCTGTAGAACACTTTTAAAACAACGCTATTTCCTTTTGTTCTATGCTGGTCTTCAAATGGCACATTATTTCTTTTTGGAATACTCTCACCTAGAAGTTTACAGAAAAGTTTTATATGAGTATAGAACACACTCGAAAAATTCAGGGACAGAGTTTCCTTCAAGTCTTGGGATTCTTTTCTTGTACAGTAAAAAGGAAAGCACAAGTTAACATGAACTTTGTCATTCCTCTGGGTTCATTTCCTCTCCTGGGAGTTTCCACATCCAATAGCTGTTATTTCCAGTAATAATCGATGGTGCTGCTTGAGATATGATGAATGATCTGGGTTCACTGAAATAACACAAGGACACCTTTGGACCTGAGGTAACACGTGTTTCAAAGACAACTTAGTAAAGAGAAAATACGAAATTTATGTTGCTTATAAATACTTTATCAATGACTACATTGAGTTCAAACTTTGTAAGTTCTATGTAAATTAAGGCGAATTTTAAATAGGAAGAAGGTTCTCACACATTCTTTTTATGTGTGTGTGCTGCGTGTTATTTCCCAAGTGTACATGCGTTAACAGTAAGGGAAACAATAGCAATTATAGGAGAAAGAGAAGTTCTGTGTTTAAGTATAAGGGTTCAATATACTATAAAAAGACTCTACAAATAAGACAACATTGAAACAATAAAGCCAAGTCCAGTATGTAGATTTATGGGAGTGATATAGAGAAAGCATTACTCCTACGTGGAACACGGATTATGAGGGCACTCCCTTTCTAAATCATGCTTGCTAATCAAGCAACTTTGTAGAAAGAAGAATGGTAATATAATTCTGCTTCCAAAAAAAGTCAGAAATAAGAGCATGGACGTAACAGGGAAAAAAGTCCATCTTGAGAGTGCAGGGAATATACTAGCAATGAACTGGTGACTAAGATGACATTTCTTTTTCTTTCCTTTACTTATATATTTTTTTTGTTGGTTGTGGTCTTGGCACTTGAACTCTGGGCCTAGGCACTTTCCTCTGCTAATCCACTCAAGGCTAATGTTCTACCACTTGAGCCACAGTGCCACTTCCACTTTTCTTGCAGTTAATTGGAGAAAAGTGTCTCTGGGATTTTCCTACCTGGGCTGGCTTTGAACCCCAGTCCTCAGATCTCACCGCCACTCAGCTTAGGATCACATTTCTAACAGTGCACACTCAGTATATGTAATGTGTATGTTCATCTATCTTTATATGAATTCTGGGGTTAAAAATCTGGGCTACAGCTTAGACTTTACACTCAAAAAATGTTTGTAGTTTAAAAGCTGATTCTACTGGATAAATAAAACCTACGAATATAAAGGAGCCTGGGAAGTTCAGTTTACATCCAGCCTGGGCAGAAGAGTTTTTGAGACACTATCTATAATTAACCTGCCAAAAGCTGGATTGGAAGAATGGCTCAGGTCATGGAATACCAGTCATGAGGAAGATTGATAAATAAGAGCTTGAGGCTTTTGCATGCATACATACAAACATAATCATAAACACAGAGGCACTTAAATGCGCACACACAAATACACAAATGATACAACTCTCAGAATATGTAGAAAATTTAGAAAGCAATAGAAAATATATCCTGAGTAAGACTAGAATCAAGTGATAATTAAATTAGAAAATCCTCAAGTGAACTTTCTTCAAAAAAGTTTGAGAATATTACATAGGTAAACTTGAGATAGTAAGAGAGTCAAGTAATCAATAGTAAAGGGATTTGATCCATGGAGGAATGAATCAGAGACCCCGCAGATGTATTTGAAAATGTTCAAATCCTGTGTCAAATGTTAGAAAATCTTTGAAAATAGTACATGAAGAGTCTAAGAAGTCTAGTGGATAATATCACTGGAGAAGTTCAGAATTGCTAGTCTGTATCTAGATTAAATAAACCAAGAAACTATGGCAGGGCAAAGTGATACAAGGCTAGAATTCTAGCATTCAGACTGAGAGGAGATTAGAGAGTGGAATTACATAGTGATAACTTCCCTGGACTAGGTAGTATAATTTTGTCTTAATAAAACAAACCAAACAAGAAAGGAATACACAGTTGGAAGTTTGGGCTAATTTTGTCACTATGTTTTGAGAAGTTAAGTTTCCTATTACAATGCAACTCATATTATAATCCTCAGGTGTGTTTCAAATACTCTCTTCATTACAGAACATTTCTAGATGCAAAATGGCTCTTGATTCTCATCCAAAATTCTCTTATCATAATTCTGTTGGATTCCAAAGAATTGATGAAGGATTACAAAAGCTTAACCCCAGAGAAAAAGCAAAGTTCGTCTAATGTATGTCTTTGTAGATATTGCTAAATTAGAATTTAGATTTAAAATAAATGTTTTGGTTTTGTTTTTAATTACATATTCTATAAGACACTACAAATTTCTTTTTAAGTAGACGGTTTAATTGACAAATTCACAAATGATTCTTGCATTCTACTTGCCTAGAATATTCTTTCAAGAGAGTTATAATTAGAACTTAGTTAATAGATAATTCCACCAGTTCATGTATAAAATGATAATGTGAATAATGTAGACAGTGTTGCGAATAAAAAGATGATGTTAATTTATAAATTTAGAAAACAGCAATTTTTGAGGCTTTGGTATAACATGGTATGAAGAGAATAATTGTATGACATCTTCTTTTTTCTACCTCTATGTAACACAGGAAGCAATTTCCTAAATTATGTGCCTCTGTATACAATGAGAAAATTGCTAGGTTTAGGTTTGTTTTTTGTTTTATTGATTTGTCATAGGGCTTGAACTCTGGGCCTGGACACTGTCTCTGAGCCTGTTTATGTTCAAGGCTCGTGCCCTACCACTTCAACTTCAGTGCCACCTATGTCTGGCTTTTTTGAAAAGTTTATTGGAGATAAGAATCTAGGGAAACTTCCTCCCTGGGTGGGCTTTGAACTGAAATCTTCCAATCTTAGCATCCTAAATATCTATGATAGTTAAAAAGCATAAATATAAATAATATTTGCAAGTGTTCTGATCTCAAGAATACCAGTGGGGGAAAATGATGTAACCGAGTTTATTGTGGTGTTATTTCCAGAACACAAAGGGCATCACATTAGCAGAGGTGTAGTATTTTTCACAATAGAGATAAGCTATTTGTGATGTGAATTAAAGGAATTTTGAGGTGTACCCTACAAGTTGGAAACTGTTGAGCTAGGATGACTTTATGGCATAAATCTTTGGATTGATGGTCAAAGAAATAATAACTTACACTGATAAAAAAAATTGCATACTCTTGAAGAAATAATTATTACAGGTGCGTCATAGTTTTATCCTCTACCAGAATGTGACTATTTTTCTGTTGATTTCTCAATCTGTAACACCTCACCGGAAACTGCATCTATTGCAGAATTTCATAACATGCCAACAGGAATGGAATGTTCAGAATTTGAAAATGAGTAGTTATCAGTCATAGGAATTTTGAAGAATACAGATATTCTCTCCTCTTAACAACTTATTTACTTTTAAAAGTTATGGGTTTCCATAGAATTAAACTGTTTTTGGGTTGAGTATGAGAAAGTACTAAATTTATTTTTTTCAAAATATTGTCAAGTATATTGTGAAAATATTATCTAGTTGGATTCAAGTTGATTGTCCTCTGATTAAAAAGGGGTAATTAATTCAAATTAGATGCAAAATAGTATCAATTTTTAAAAAGTTACTGCATAAAGAATAATATTTACTATACCAATACAGTGAAATTTTTTCATGCAACTTATTTTGTAAATTAATTTTATTGTCAAAGTGATGTACAGTGGGATTACAGTAATTGTAAGGAAGTCAATACATAACTTTTCAAAGGTGTTACCCCCTCCTTCATTTTTCTCACAGTTTTCCTTCACCTCAATACTCCTCACAAGTTTTAATGTACATTTCCAACATATTGTCTTGTGAGTAATGCTATTGCATTGTCTTGCCCTTTGTCCTTTGTCTCCGCCATTTTGTTGTTCCTCTTCCCTTTCCTAATTAAGGTAAATGTATACACAATACACAGGGTACCAAAATCAAATACAGCCAGGGACAAACCATAGGGGAAAAAACCCAAAGAAAATAGAAATCACATAGTACATTAAAAACACAAACCGCAAATAAAAATCTGTTTCCATATCTTGGAGTTCATTTTGCTCAGCATCAGCTTATATAGTCATATATATGCATAACAAAGACAATGGAAAATAATAGTTTCATGGACACTATATCATGAAAACAGCATGTAACAGTTTTTGATGGTAAAGGTGGAATTAGGATTGGCAAATTTGCGATTCTGATAAAGGAATTTCAAAAGAGTTTTAAAATTATGCCAGGTAAATTTTAATCGTTCAAACTTTTGTTTAACAACTTAGCCTATTAAGAAAATTTAAAATTCCCTGGGAAAATAGGCTTTCATGCAAAGTAATCCATGTAGACTTAGTTGAGAGGGAGCAATGTTGAAGATGGCTCATTTTCACACTAAACAAACAAACCTCAGAAACCTTGCTATAAATCCTGTAGGTTCCCTTGAGAATTATCCTTACCCAGGACATATACGCTCACTGTGTGAAACAAGGTTGTAATGGAATTTAAATTCATATTTCTTTACAAAAGACTTCAAAATTTGTGATTTGACCTTTAATTATCAGACAGAAATGCTCTGAAAAAGATAATTTGGGTCAAAACATTTAGGGACAAATTGCCCTCCACAATGAAAGAAGGTATTGGATATACACTTTTCTGTTTATAATACTTTCCACAATGTCTTTGCATGTGAAGCACTGAAACAAAGAAAAAATCTGATTGGATACCTCAAACCAATGATTTCACATTTCTAAGTAGCTCACAAAATATAATATCCTTATTAACATGAGATAGTAAAGACTTCTCTTATTACATTAGCCAAAAAGTTTTGGGATCAGAAAAGAATTGAGCAAATTGAAAAGGTAAGATAAGGTGTTCTTAGAAGCCCTAGTTAAAGCATATTGGCTTCAGCAGTAGAAGGATTCCAAAACTTTTTGATATAGATTTTGTTAATATTTTAGCTAACCAAAGTTATTTTGCGGAGACTATTTGGCTCACTACAATGCACAACAGATTGAATGAAGACATGAACATAAATTCCACATCCAAATAAAAGAGTTTAAAAAGAGAAACCATATACTTCTTCAGCTTCACTAGACTTGAAGCCAAGGAGGTGTGATTATTTGGAAATCAAGCAAGAACTATGAGGAGGACATAGAAGTAGGACAAAGAAATATTGTCCGTTGTAACAGACACTGTCATACAAGGTATGGGTGATATAACTCTATTTTTCTCCATATATCTTGTTGAGCAAATGCAAGACCAAGAGAAAATAATCTATTGAAATAATTTTGGAAAGAATAACTTTGTTCCTGATATGTTATCTAAGGAGAGACTTACGAGAGAAGATTAAAGTGGAGTATACTTCCTCTAAGCATTTGTTAGCAAAATATATCTTTTAGGTTAGAAGTGATTGAACCAAAAAGTGGGGGAGTAATTATTTTGTGGCCCTTTAGACACAAGAAGACTTTCAAGGTAAAAGAAAAAAAGTATAGATAATAATTTGTGATCACAGCTTCTTGGACTGATTTTATGGAGACAAAGTTTACATTAGAGTTTGTCCTCATTAAGATAGATGTTGGGTTTTCTTAGCAACCAAATGCAAGGGTGAAGTTTAATGGACTCTCTTGGATAAGTAAACAGCATGGTAGAAAAAAATGGCAAATAATATTTAGTAAATTAGTTTGGTTAATTACTTTGCCATAACAAAGAATGAAAGATATAGTTCAAAATCACTTGACTTAAAAGTATGAAGAAAGCGTACTGAAGAGAGATGAGAGAAAAAATAGAGGACTCTTCTGTCTCCAGTGAAGTAATGTGTTCTTGATCTTGTTTCTTCCATTCTATCTTCACAAGCTATCAAGTGTGGCTGAGGACTGGAGTATTCATTGCAGACAAAGAGAACTCACAGAAGAAAATATTTGCAGCAGATGTTGGTGATTCTTAACCTTAGACAATCTATTTAAGTCTGTTCAAAATTCTATGCTACCCCAAACTGCCCACTTTGAACAACTTTGTTTGCTTTTCCCAAGACTACCCTTCATTAACTATTTAAAATTTTGAGAGGTCCATTCATCCTCTCTAGAGATTGCTGTTTAGTTGTGATTTTTGTGTGTTTTTGTTTTTTGTTGTGCTTTTTAACTAAATCTCAAAAGGTTGTGCACGTGTATTACAATAAATATGTCCATCAAATTTCCCAGTGCTCTTGGATCAGAGTGACTCCTTCTATCATTCTCAACCAACCTCTTCTCCAAGATTTAATTCAGATTTACCACTTCCTTTATCACATATCTACATTGAGTATTCTAGCTGTACTTGTCCCTTGTTCCATTTTTTATTCATTCTATGGCTTTCCTCTCTTTTTTCAACTTCCTGATAGTCATTCTGTTAAACTCTCTGTTAATACTTTGAAAGGTTTATATACATTCCATGGAGTTTCAATCCTGCTTATACTTGAACTGATGTCAGTTTATATTTCCATAATTCATTCATCTGCAATAACAATTTGCAAGACTGGAGACTTGAAGCCCCTAGACATGATTTTATTCTCATCCATTTGGAAGATTAATCTTTAGTCAACAAGAAAGATTAAAAATGGCTTAGAATATATTCCTAACTAACAAATTTTATAAATGGCGTTGTAATAGGGCTTGTGATTATTTTATTTTACATGGGATCATATTTTCTACTACCTATAAGTTTTGGAAAAAGAAGAAAACTATGATTTACTACTATAAAGGAATATGATAGAAACAGAAGACAGATTTTATGTTTGTCACATCTCTGATGAGTACCCATATTCATGACTTTAAGTCCTATTTCTTACTATGTTAAAAAGATAGGAAAAACATAAAACAACATGTGATAAGGCAACTATTTGTGACTTTTTAAAATGTACCTTATTAAGTGATGAAATTTACTTTATTAGCTAGTTTTTGGGTTTGAATTATGGGAGGGTGATCTATTTAACACATTCCTGGAAGGCACCTACTGAACAACATAAATGTTGGGTGGTACTATTTCTACACTTTAATGAATGGTTGAACCTGTTTGGCATTAGTGATGGGTAAATAAATCAACTCTTTTGTAACTTGCACCCTAAACTTGAAAAGTTTGTAATGTCACTAATTATCATCGACTTGTCAATTGTTATTTTGGGGAATGTGATTTTAAAAGATTATTTGAAAAGGAATCTGTTTTCAGGAGATTAAACATAGGTTATCATTTGTTAGTGAATGATAACATTTTTATACTGCAGAACCAAGTTTTCCTGAATTACCAGTATTTTGAAGCATTAACGATCTTCTCAATTAATGTTTTTGTGAATTATATTTGACCTGTAAGTCAAGTTTTCCTAGCCTTGGTAGAACAATTATGGATCTATCGTTCTAGGAACTATTTTTTGGCCTACTTATGCTGGACTGAAATCTTTCAGTAATTATTAGGAGAGGGGTATTAAAAATAATTTGTGACATTTGTGATCTTGTTCACTCATATGTGCTGGTCATTTGTAAATTGAAAGTTTGTATTACTGTACTTTCTTTCAGATTTTGTGATCTCATCTTTCATTTTAAGTTGCCTTTCATTTCACATTTGCTTACTGCTAATTCCAGTGTCATAAGGATTGACATGGATTTTTATTACTTTCCGTTGGCACATTGCATGGGCCTAGGTGAGAAGTCTTGCCCTTGTTACTTGATGATGGGGATAACTGAAACCTGACATCCTAGTACCCATGTGTCCTGCAGAAGAATAATAAGTTTTAGACATCATGTCAGCAAAATTTGGGTATAATCAGTAGGAATGCTTCAGAAATATGGAGAAAAACATTTTGGAACCAGTGAGTTAAAATAATAAACAGAGCAGGAGTGTAAATTCCCTTATAAATTAGAGGAAAATAACAATTTTTTTTAACAAAATGAATTCTGAAGACCAAGAACACTTTGAATGTTTATACCGAAGACATTGCATTGATACTGTTCATATATTAATATATATTCTAAACCTAATTATTTATATTCCAATCTATTTATTGTAATATATATTTATTTGTCAAATTATCAGTTAATTCTAGTAAGCTTCACTGTGTGAAATAAAATATCAGCACATATAAATATAAAATATATAACTATATATAATATAAGAAAAAGGCACATGTTTTGCAATGTTCTATTGTGGTTAGGGTATCAAAGGTAACTGTGTTTTAAAGTATTATTCCATTATTTCTACCTCAGTGTTTGGTAGAGTTGGACCTAAAGCTTTACCATTTGTAGATTTACAGCCTAGAAGCAAGAGGAAACACTGTGATTAAAACATTACCAATTTAAGGCCTAATATCGAGGAGAAACATATAGACTTCTCTTGTACCTATGAAAATATTTCGTGAAAGAAAGGCAGTAGTGTAAATTCCTGCCTGGTTGGATAGTAGACTGGCCAGGATATTAGGTAATCATGCATATGAATTTTTTTTCACCTTCTTGGCTTTAGCTACTTTGAAATTTTAGGTATAACAAACAATTATATTTTGATAAAATACCTACTAGTCTAAACGATTCTGTCTTAACTGTTCATCTCTCTATGATCCCTATTAACTAAGATTAGTTTTGTTCCAATAAGGAAATCTATGCTGTCAGGGTAAGATATTCTGGTTGGTCTGTTGCTACATGGAAGAAGAGTAAAGGGTCAGGTAGACATTTGTGCCAGTAAGACCTCATTTAGGAAATTTTAAGCTGCAGAAGTTTAGATGTAGCTCTTAAGCAAGGCTTATTTTGAATCCATTAGCTCCACAAAGCTATCTCAGTTGATAAATAAGTACTTGAAAAGCCATCACCTTTGGACCTAGCTATAAAGGCTTCAAAGTATGATCAAATTAAATGAAAAAGACTTAAAATAGTCATTGAAAAAAATTGCAAATCTGAGCAATCGACCAAACAATATAAGTTTTACAATATACACAGAATTTTAGAGAAGTAAGATCAATAGCATTTTAGGAACAATAAGTTTTCCTGGTTACAAACAGTCAACCAAGCATATATGCCTTTATAAAGACTGCATCATTAACTACATAAATTTACAGGATACTACATGCTTCAGCAGCACGTTTACCCAAATTACAACAATATAAAGATTAACATGGCACTTGCACAAGGATGATATGAAAATTTGTGAAGTATGCCATATTTGTCATTCTTCAGATGCCAGAAATGAAAAACAGTTATTAAAAATGATTACAAAAATACAAATGTAACAATACATGTAATTAATTGAACTAAAAGTTAGTTTGACATCAGTGTATTAAATCCTCACCTTAGAAAGGCCTTTATATAGCATCATCTTTACAAAACGTTTGAAATTAGATAACGTTGTCATTTTTTCCCAAAGAAATAACATAGTATAAGGACCTAGGAAAAAAAGGAACGTTAAACTGTTTCTATATGGAATGCTATCTGAAATAACACATTTATATATTATAAAACAATGTAGAATTCAAAGTATTATTTCTAAGAGAGAATGAAATAGATTATGGATATTATACAAACAAAATACAGATTATTTTAAAATATACTTTTTTCAGACAAGCACCAGAAATATCTCTAGTTTCTGTACTACTCATTTCAACAGATAAGTTAAAAATGATTTCTGATTTAAAAATCACAAACTCTGCAGAAATCATTATAGATGTATACAAAC
This sequence comes from Dipodomys merriami, assembly GCF_024711535.1. Classification (NCBI taxonomy): domain Eukaryota; kingdom Metazoa; phylum Chordata; class Mammalia; order Rodentia; family Heteromyidae; genus Dipodomys; species Dipodomys merriami. Next base: position 299,218 of record NW_027206113.1, read on the forward strand.
AAATCTTGAATACATTTTGACATCAAAGTCAGGCAATTCACTTGAAGAATACCATGGAGTCCACGTGTCTCTTTAGGATATGAACCTAAACAATAATCTAATACTACAGAGTTGAGGGAGATGAATTGCCCTCCTGAATAATTTACTTTTGGGTCAAATAAAAGCAGGCTTGCAAAAAGAGAATAGACTTTACAGAAACATGATGAGTTGATGTAAGTAGCTGCTTAGCTGATTTTGTTAATTTGTGAACTAATTCAGGGAAACAGAGTACAGCAAGGTAAAAAAAAATAAAGAAGGTCACATTGAAATACTCATTGGTGTGTGTGATACTGCCTGGGCACTATCCCTATGATTCTGTGCCCAAGGATAGTTGTCTAACACTCGAGCCACTATTCCATTCTGATTTTTTAGAGATAATCACATATATTTTCATGATTGGACTGGCTTTGAACAGTGGTCTTCAGATCTCAGTCTCCTGAGTAGCTAGCTAAGTGGATTCAACCTCTGGGTTTCTAGTTAAAATTCTGACTGTCCTGTATGCTTCACTGCTCTTTTATTCTTTTCCTGCGGTAATCAGAAGCGTAACTAATATATGTCTAATTGCTTTAAAAATAATGTTACTGCTTGGCACCAGGGCCTCCCATCTCTACTCTTAACTATTTAGGAGGCTTGAGAACATATCCCAGGCAAAATTTTAGTGGACTTTCTTCTCAATCTATAGCTGGGTGCATTGGATCATTTCCACCATCCTGCACTATCTAAGAACTAAGATTGGAAGGACTGCAGAATCCAGACCAGCTAAGGTAGGAAGCTAGACAAGATGGTGTACAACTCTGATGCCATTGATGATTGGAAGTTTAAGAGGACAGATAAGGTGCATGTTCTTGTAGAAAGGGAATCACTATCCTAAAATTAACCACTGATATTATGCCAGCCTAACAAGAAAAATACCCAAAGTTGAAATCCCCACAATTTTCCACAACCAAAATAATTATATACATTAACATTCCAAAACTTAGTACAATGTGTCCTTTATTCTAATATCTTTATCAGATTATCATACGATGTGACAGAATAGTTCTACATCATATTATGATATATTTAAAAACACCTAGAAAATTCTTTCACATTTATGAAGTGCAAAAGAATGGCAAATTGCCTCATTTCTTACGTATTTGAGTATCACTAAAAATTCTTGTAGAAAAAGTTCCGGGAAGATGGCGGAGGAGAAGCTGGAGGCTAAACAAGCTCTTGCATAGAAAGCAGTTTTATTGTTCCAGTGAACAGTCCTAAGCCAGAAAACCACACCAAGTGTGCCATCACAGGAAGACAGTTAGTCCAGAGAGGGAAAATCCAGGCAAGGAGACAGATCTGAGCACTTGCCAGCGGCGGTGGTTGCTGAGGCCAGCCTTAGCCGCCCTACCTGCAACACAGAGAGTCCAGGACAAAGGGTCCAGATGAAGCAGATGAGCGGATTCTACTCAACCCCAGCGAAAGCTGACTAGAAGCAGATATTTTTATCCTGCAGTGTACAGACAAGGGACAACCCAGGAACCAAGACTCGGTGTGATTAGAAGCCTGGCAACCTCATTCCTTCTCAGGGAACAGAGGAGGGAAGGCCACCCCTCACCCCTCACTACCAGAGATCTTTGATACTGACAAAGGCCTGGCTGAGCAGCTAGCTCCAACTCAGGCCTTGGAAGAAAACAAGAGTCATGTAGCAAGTCACAGGAACCTAACCTGATCTGTTAGGCTCAGCTCCACCCAGGGAAAAGTCACCCAGCCTGGGGCCAGCAAGTTCTGACAGCCCCAGGAGTAGATTTCTTCACTGGATAAACAGAGCCAGAGGCTGCCCCTCCCTACAGCAGCCTTAAAAATCAATTGAAATTCAGTAAAATTAAACCCTGAGAAAGGCTCCAGGCTGGGCTCTGTGAGTGTCTCACAAGCTAGCCCCTCAGGGAAAAGCTACTGTTTGCTGAAAGGCCTCAACTCTATCCAGAACCTAGCCTCATCACAGTATCTCCAAACTAGAGGAAACAGCCATCTCCCACTTTTTTGATACAGCAGATCTTCCTCCCATTGAACAAGCCTGGGAGGAGGATCACAAAATCCTGGGTAAAGCAGAGCATTTTTCTATCTGCTCAAACTAACCGACTTAAGAAACCAACCAAGCCACAGAAAAATCAAACACCACAAACAGACCAGAGACTCCAACTACAGACTGGTTAATGACACAAGGGAGATACAGGATCTTCTCATCCCCCCAAAAAATCAAAGAACTCTTTTTTTAGTTTTTTATAAAAAAAACTTTTCCTAAAACTTTTTTTTAATTTTAATTTTTAACATTTAAAAAATTTGTTTTCTATTAACTTTTTTTTCTTCCTCTTATAATTTTTATTTTCGGAGTATGAGTGTGTATGCTTTTTTTCTTATGTTTTTTTTTCTTTTCTCTATAATTTTTTTTGTTTAGCTCTACTAATCTTTGATCCTTTTTTTTCTTTCCTTATCATTCTTTTCACCTTTTCTGTTCTTTTGTTCTTCTTTACGTGACTTAATTGCTATTCTGCTCATCCTCAGATATACCCATAGTTGATTATTAGACCTTATCACCTATTGTGTACACACTTAATCCAGAAATTTATTACTCAATTCAAAACCAGTACTACTTCTTTATATCTATATAATATTTTAAGCATTTCTAATTTTAAGATTATCACATCTACTTTCTATCCCTACCCTAATCTTATCCTAATCAAATTGTTCTCTGAATATTATGTCTGCATTTTGCATAATTTTTAAGTTTTTAAGTGTTTCACTTTTTAATTTTTAATATTTGTTCTTCTATTTTATACCTTGTATCATTTTTTGTCTTTCTTTTCTTTTTTCTCTCTTTCTCTACTATCATTCTATTCAACCTATTTCCCGCTTTGAGATTAAGACTTAGTTAAGTTTACTTACCCTCTGCCTTTCCACATCCCTGTATTCATATTTGTACCCACATCTCTCCCTAAACCTGATAATTTCTGGTTTGCCAAATTCATCTTTGTGGTTCGTAGACCATTAATACATAGTTGTTTGATGTTGAATAGATATATCTGTTGAACTAGAGTGTATCTACAGACTTTTACGGTGCAACTACAGACTTTGTTTGATGCTTAACTTAAGATAGTGTTCTAGCACAAAACTGGTGTTACTTTCATCCCAAATGTCCAGGGCAAGCCAGAAAAACACAAGAAAAATGGCAAGTTCGAGTATCCTACACCCACTGATCATACTCAGCGGACAGAACAGATAATGAACAATCCATTGGAGAGTTCCCCAAAAGCTCTACAAACACTACTGGAAAACATGGTAAATGAAAAGATTGAAAACCTAAAAAGAACACTGTATGAATGTGATAGAGAGAGAGAGAAGACAAGCCAATGGTCAATACAGGAATATCATGAGCGTGAGAAAGCAACTCAAAGATTGATACAAGAATTGCATGAGCAGCTCAAGAACACTCAAAGAGAAATAAAGAAATGGCATGAGCAGACTCAGACCAGTCAAAGAGATAGAAAGGATTTGGGGAAACTGGCCAAGAACAGACAAAGACAAAGAGGAATGGCACGAGCAGGCTAAAAATACTCAAAGAGAGCAACAGGAATCACGTGAACGTGAGGAAGCTAATCAAAGAATAATATAGAAATTTAGAGAGCAGGATGAGAATACACAAAGATCACTAAAAGCAATCATGGAATCCATAAACAGAGAGCTGAAAGAACTCAGGGAGTCCACAAAGAGAATGCTGAATGCAAACCAACAGAAGGAATGGGAGTCCACGGAAACCATAACCAATCAACTAGGTTATTTGATAATAAAAACTGAACACCAAATTAAGGAAGTAGAGAAGTTCATACAAGATCTACAACAAAGCTCCAACAAAGAATTTGAAGCCATCAAAGCCAACCAACTAGAAGGAAAAGAAATAAAAAACAAAGTAAAAAGTCTTGACAGTAGGTTAGACCATGCAGAAGATTGAATCTCAGGATTGAAGACAGCCTACATATTATAGAGAAAGCACATATAACCATCCAAGAAAAATCCAAGAAATATGATAGACATATTCAACACTTTGAAGACACCATCAGAAGGCCTAATCTGAGGATAATGGGTGCAGAGGAGCACCTAGAGACAGAAGTTAATGGTCTAGGAAATTTGTTTCACAGCATCCTAGCAGAGAAATTCGCAAACGTGCAAAAAAGTTAGGCCTATTCAGATACAAGAAGCTTTTAGAACTCCAAATAGGCCAGACCACAACAGGACATCCTATTGTCACATAATCCCCACAGAATCAATTCAGACGAATGAAAACATCCTTAAATCTGTCAAGGAGAAAAGATCAATCACCTATAAATGCAAACCAATTAGAATCACCTCAGATATCTCAGCAGAGACAATCAAAGCAAGAATAGCCTGGAAAGATGTATGCCATGCCCTAAAGACAAACAACAATCAACCAAGAATACTTTACCCAGCTGTATTCTCCTTCATAACCGAATGGCAACTAAATACCTTCCATAGCAATGAAAAATTGAAACAATATATCTCTACCTAACGAGCCCTACAAAAGATTCTTAAAGATGTCCTACACATAGAAAACCAACAAGACAACAATAGAGGCCAAGAAACTGCACCCAAACTGAGAATCCAAGAACCATAGCAAGAACCTAGTTGCCCCAGCCACCAAGAAGGATAAAATGGCAGGATCTCCCAAATACCTCTCTGTCCTATCTCTTAACATTAATGGACTTAACTCTCCAATTAGAGACAGACACTGTCTAGCTGGATTAAAAAGCACGATCCTTCTGTTTGTTGCCTTCAGGAATCTTGCACCCCCCAAAAAAAACAAACACATTTTCAATGTGAAAGGTTAGAACAAAATCTACCAAGCAAATGGCCTCCATAAACAAGCTGGAGTTGTAATCCTAAAATCAGATGAAATAGATTTCATATTAAAATTAGTAAGAAGAGATAAAGAAGGTTGCTACATATTAATTAATGGATCTTTCCTTCAGGAGGATATTAAAATTCTAAATATCTATTTGCCAAACAACGGAGTACCCAAATTTATCCAAGAATTATTACTTCCCCTCAAATCCCACATAGATCCAAAGACATTAATTGTTGGGGACTTTAACACATCACTTTCCCCACTAGATTGATCAACTCGGCAAAATCTCAACAGAGAAACCGAAGATATAAACAACTGCATAGATCAACTAGATTTAACAGACATCTACGGAATATCTCACCCAACAGCTTCAGAATACACTTTTTTTCTCAGCAGCACATGGAACATTTTCCAAAATATACCACATTTAAGGACACAAAGCGAACTTGTCCAAATTAAGAACATTGAAGTTATACCTTACATTCTCCCAGACCACAAGGGAATAAAATTAGAACTCAACACCAAAAGCCACCAAAGAAATTCCTGTAACACATTGAGGCTGAACAACACACTGCTGAATCACGAGTGGGTCATGGAAGACATTAGAAAGGAAATTGAAATGTTCATGATATTCAATAAAAATGAACACACAAACTACCAGCTCCTCTGGGACACAACAAACCAGTACTCAGGGGCAAGTTTATAGCTCTGAGTTCCTACATGATCAAATTGGTGAGATCTGAAACCAACAAACTAATGAGGCATCTGACCCTCCTTGAAAACAAGCAACAATATAAATCCCAAACCAGTAGATGGAAAGAAATAATTAAAATTATATCAGAATCAAATGAATTAGAATCCAACAAACTACAGAAAGAATCAATCAAACAATGAGTTGGTTCTTCGAAAAAAACAAAATTGACAAACCCTTAGCAAATATTATCAGAAAAAGAAGAGAACACACCCAAATAAATAAACTTAGAGATGAGAAACAACCAAGATTCAGAACATTATAAGGGAATACTTCTCAAAACTTTATGCTAATAAGTTTGAGTTAAATCATCTTAACAGGCCCATATCAAGTATTGAAATAGAAACATCAATAAGAGACCTCCCATCTAAGAAAAGCTAAGGACCAGATGGTTTTACAGCAGAATTCTACAAGGCATTCAAAGCAGAGCTCATACCATTACCTCTCCAACTCTTCAATGAAATTGAAAGTGAAAGTTCACTACCGAATTCATTCTATGAAGCCATCAAAACCCTCATCCCAAAACCAGGCAGGGACTCATCAATGAAAGAGAACTATAGACCCATTACTGTGATAGTCATTGATGCAAAACTTGTCAACAAAATTTTGGCCAATCAACTTCAAAAGTTCATCCAAAAATAATACACGATGATCAAACAGGATTCATTGCAGGGAAGCAAAGCTGGTTCAATATGGGCAAGTCAATTAATATAATCAATCACATCAACAAGAGCTAGGATAAGGACCACATAGTTATTTCAATAGATGCAGAAAAAGTATCCAACAAGATCCAACTCCCCTTTATGATGAAGGTTCTGGAAAAATCAGGAATCCATAAAACAATCCTCAAAACAATAAAGGCTGTATATGACAAACCTACAGACAGCAATATACATAATGGTGAAAAACTAAAGCCATTTCCTCTTAACTCAGGAATGAGACAAGGATGTCCAGTCTCTCTATTGCTATTCAATCTAGTATTAGAATTCCTAGCTATAGCAATAAACAAGATGCAAACATAATGGGGATCCAAATAGGGAAAGAAGTTAAACTCTCCTTCTTTGCAGATGACATGATCTTTTATTTAAAAAATCACACAGAATTCACTCCCAAATTACTCAAATCTTTGGCAAAGTAGCACAGTATAAAGTTAAATCTCAAAAATCAATTGCTTTTCTGTATGCCAACAATGAGAAAAGTGTGGCTGAAATTGGGAGAGCAATTCCATTCTTAATAGTGCACAAAAAATAAAATATCTAGTTATTAACCAAAGAAGTGAAGGACCTCTATGATGAAAACCTTAAAAACTTGAAAAAGGAATTCAAAACAGAACTTAGAAAGTGGCAAAACCGGAAGGAGATGGGAAGATGGCGGAAGAGAAGCTGGAGGCAAAACAAGCTCTCGTATAGAAAGCAGTTTTAGAGTTCCATTGAACAGTCCTAAGCCAGAGAATCACACCAAGTGTGCCATCACAGGACAGAGAGATAGGCCAGAGAGGGAAAATCCAGGCAAGGAGACAGATCTGAGATCTTGCCAGCAGCTGCCGCTGTGGCGGCAGCGAAAGCGGCAGCGGCGGCCACAGACGCCATACCTGAAACAGACAGAGTCTAGGACGAAAGAGCCAGATGCGGCAGGCGAGCAAATTCTACTCAACACCAGCCAGAACCGACAAGGAGCAGACATATTCATCCTGCAGTTCCCAGACCAGAGACAACCCAGGAACCAAGACTCGGCCTAAGTAGAAGCCTGACATCCTCACTCCTTCTCAGGGAGCACAGGAGGTAAGGCCACCCCTCTCCCCCAGTACCGGAGATCTTCATCTTGGATACCGACAAAGCTCGGAAGAGCTGCTAGCTCCAACTCAGGCCATGGAATAAAACTAGGATCATTTAGCAGGTCACAAGAACTTAATGGCGTGACCTGCCAGACTCAACTCCACCCAGGGAAAAGTCACCCAGTTCTGGCGCCAGCCTTAGGAGTGGCTTTCTTCATTGGGTAATCAGAACCAGAGGCTGCCCCTACCTTTAACAGCCTCGACATCAGTAAACAGAAACCCTGAGAGTGGCTCCAGGCTGGGCTCTGTGAGTTTCTCATAAACTAGGCCCCGGGAAAAGCTACTGTTTGCTGAAAGGCCTCAACTCTACCCAGAACCTAGCCTCATCACAGCATCTCCAAACTTGAGGAAAAAGCCATCTCCCTCTTTTGTGATACTCAAAGCAAACCCCCCCCCCCACATTGCACGAACTTGGGAGGAGGATCAAAAAATCCTGGGTAAAGCAGAGCATTTTTCTGCCTGTCCAAACAAACAGACTTAAGAAACCAACCAAGCCACAGGACCATAAGCAGACCAGAGACTGCAACCAGAGGCTGATTACAGACACAAGGGAGATATAGGATTTTTCCCAACCCTCCCCAAAAAATCAAAGAACTGTTTTTTTTACCTCTTCATGTTTTTTTTATACCTTTTACAAAAAAAATTTCTTTTTTAAAACGTTTTCTAATTTTTAATTTTTACCTTTTTTGAAAAAAATTGTTTTAAAGTAACTTTTTTCCCCCTTATAATCTTTATGTTAGGGATACATATGTGTGTGCATTTTTCCTTCTATTTTTTATTTCTTCTTTTAAATTTTTTTTCTTTTTGTTTTTTGCATAGCTCCATTGAACTTCTGATCCTTTAATTCTTTCTTCCTTATCCTTCTCACTTTTCCTCTCTTTTGTTCTTCTTTATGGGAATAAATTGTTGTTCTGCACATCCCCGATAAACCCTAGCTGAATATTAGACCCTATCCCCCATTGTGTACACACTTAATCCACAAATTTATTACTCAATTCAAAACTACTGAGACTTAAATTCCTTAATAGCAGTACTACCTCTTTATACCTATAAAATATTTTAGGTATTTTTATTTTTAAGTTTTTCACATCTCCTTTATATCCCTCCCCTTCTATCATTATATCCACGTTCTTTGAATAGTTTGTTCTCGATCTGCATATTATTAATTTTTATTTTTCTATTTTTTTCTGGTCTGTTTTTGTTCCGTTTTTCTTCTTGATTTCTCTCTCTCTACTTTCATCCTATCCAAACTATTTCCTGCTTTGAGATTAGGACTAGTTAAGTTAACTCTCCCTGTGCCTTCCCACATCACTCTATTCCTATTTTTTACACACATCTCTCCCTAACCCTAATAATTTCTGGTTTACCAAATTCTTCTTTGTGGTTCGTAGCCCATTAATATATAGTTGTTTGATGTTGAATAGAGGTATCTGTTGAACTAGATTGTATCTGCAGTCTATTGACTGTGCAAATTCAGACTTTGGTTGATGCTTGCCCTAAGATAGTGTTCTAGCACAAAACTGGTGTTACTTTCATCCCAAATGGGCAGAGTAAGCCGGAAAACCACAAGAAAAATGGCAAGTCTGAGTATCTCCACTCCCACTCAGGATAATCAGGGGACAGAAGAGATAATGAATAATCCAGAGGAGATTTCCCAAATAGTTCTACAAACACTGCTGGAAAATATGGTAAATGAAAAGATTGAAAACATACAAAGAACTCTGTATGAGCGTGATAGGGAGAGAGAGGAGGCAAACAAAAGGTCAATGCAGGAAAATATTGAAAACCTACAAACGATTCTGTATGAGTGTAGGAGGGAGAGAGAAGAGGGAATCCAAAGGTTTATACAGGAATATCATGAGCGTGAGGAAGCTACTCAAAAACTGATACAGGATTTGCATGAGCAACTGGAGAATACTCAAAGAGAAAGCAGGCATGGCATGAACATGCTGACAACACTCAAAGAGAACTATAAGAATAGTATGAACATGAGGAAGCTAAGCAAAGAGTAATACAGGAATTGAGAGAGCAGGATGAGAATACACAAAGATCACTAAAGGCATTCATGGGATCCATTGACAAAGAGCTGAAGGAAGTCAGGGAGACCACAAAGGGAATGCTGAATGGAACCAAACAGAAGGAATGGGAGTCCAAGGAAACCATAACCAATCAACTAAGTGATTTCAGAATAAGCACTGAACACCAAATTAAGGAAGTAAAGAAGTCCATACAAGATCTAAAACAAAGCTTCAACAAAGAATTTGAAGCCATTAAAGCTGACAAATTAGAACGAAAGACATAAAAAACAAAGTAGAAAGCCTTGACAGCATGTTGGACCATGCAGAAGATCAAAACTCGGGGACAGAAGATAGCCTAGATATTATAGAGAAAGAACATACAACCATCTAAGACAAGTACAAGAAATATGATAGATCTATCCAATGCTTGGAAAACACCATCAGAAGGCCTAATCTAAGGATAATGTGTGTAGATGAGCATCTAGAAACAGAAGTTAATGTTCTAGGAAATTTAACAGGATCCTAGCAGAGAACTTCTCAAACATGCAAAAAGATAGGCTTATTCAGCTACAAGAAGCTTTTATCAGTCCAAATAGATCAGATCATAATAGGACATCCTACCATCACATTATAATCCACAAAGGACCAACTCAGACCAAAAAGCTGTGAAGGAGAATAGATTAATCACCTATAAAGGGAAACCAATTAGAATCACCTCAGATTTCTCAGCAGAGACAATCAAAGCAAGAAGAGCCAGGAATGATGTATGCCAAGCCCTAAAAACAGACAACTATCAACTAAGAATACTGTACCCAGCTAAACTCTCCTTCATAACTCAAGGCCAAATGAAAACCTTCTATAGCAAAGAAAAATTGAAACAATACATCTCCAACAAACCAGCCCTACAAAAGATTCTTAAAGACGTCCTACACATAGAAAACCAACAAGACCACGATAAAGGCCAAGAAATTGCACCCAAACTGAGAATGCAAGAACCAAAGGAAGAACCCAGTTTTCACAACCCCCAAGAAAGTGGATAACATGGCAGGAAATCCCAAATACCTCTCAGTTATATATCTTAACATTAACGGACTTAACTCTCCAATTAAGCGACATAGACTGTCTAGTTGGATTAAAAATAAAGATCCTTCTTATGCTGCCTTCAGGAGTCACATCTTGCCCGTAAAAACAAACACATTTTCAATGTTAAAGGCTGGAACAAAATCTACCAAGCAAATGGCGCCCATAAACAGGCAGGAGTTACAATCCTAATATCAGATAAAATAGACTTCAAATTAAAATTCGTGAGAAGTGATAAAGAAGGTTGCTACATACTAATTAAGGGATCTCTCCTTCAGGAAGATACTACAATTCTAAGTATCTATTCGCCAAACAATGGAACTTCCAAATTTATCCAAGAAACACTACTTTCCCTCAAATCACACATAGATCCAAAGACATTAATTGTTGGGGATTTTAGCACACTACTCTCCCTATTAGATAGTTCAACTCAGCAAAACCTCAACATAGAAAATGCAGATCTAAACAGATGCATAGATCAATTAGATTTAACAGACATCTTCTGAATATTTCATCCAGCAGCATCAGAATACACGTTTTTCTTAGCACCTCAGGTAACATTTTCTAAAATAGAACACATTTTAGGAAACGAAGCAAACTTGTCCCAATTCAGAAACATTGAAATTATACCCTACATTCTCACTGACCAGAAGGGAACAAAATTAGAACTCAAAACCAAAATCCACCAAAGAAAGTCTGATAACACATGGAGGCTCAACAGCACACTGCTGAATCACGAGTGGGTCATGGAAGAGATTAGAAAGAAAATTCAAATGTTCATGCTATTCAACATAAATGAGCACATAATTTACCAGCTCCTCAGGGAAACATCAAAGGCAGTACTCAGAGGCATGTTTATAACTCTGGCTCCTACATTAACAAATTGGAGAGATCGGAATCCTCAATTTAATGAGACATCTGAACCTACTTAAAAAAGAGCTGCAATAAAACCCCAATCCAGTAGACGAAAAGAAATAATTAAAATTAATTCAGAATTAAGTGAATTAGAATCCAAAAAACTATAGAAAGAATGAACAACACAAAGATTTTGTTCTTCGAAAAAATTAACAAAATTGACAGACCCTTAGCAAAACTTATCAGAAAAAGAAGAGAACACACCCAAATAAATAAACTTAGAGATAAGAATGGAAACATCACCACGAAAACAACCAAGATTCAGAACATTATAAGGGAATACTTCTCAAAACTTTATGCTAATAAGTTTGAGAACTTGACAGAAATGGACGTTTTTTCTAGCAAATATTGACATGCCAAAACTAAACCAAGATGAGTTAAACCATCTTAACAAGCCCATATCAAGCATTGAAATAGAAACAGCAATAAGACACCTCCCAGCTAAGAAAAGTCCAGGACCAGATAGTTTTACAGCGGAACTTTACAAGGCCTTCAAAGCAGAGTTCACACCAATACTCCTCCAACTTTTCAATGAAATTGAATGAGAAATTTCACTACCGAACACATTCTATGAAGCCATCATAACCATCATCCCAAAAGCAGGCATGGACTCATCAATGAAGGAGGACTACAGACACATTTCTTTGTTGAACATTGACGCAAAACTTCTCAATAAAATTTTGGCCAATCGACATCAACAATTCAACCAAAAAATCGTACACCGAGATCAAACAGGATTCATTTCAGGGATGCAAAGCTGGTTCAATATATGCAAATCAATTAATATGATTTATCACATCAACAGGAGCAAGGATAAGAACCACATGGTTATCTCAATAGATGCAGAAAAAGCATCCAACAAGATCCAAGACCCCTTTATGATGAAGGATTTGGAAAAATTAGGAATACATGGAACATTCCTCAATACAATGAAGGCTGTATATGACAAACCTACAGCCAATATTATACTTAATGTTGTAAAATTAAAACCATTTCCTCTTAACTCAGGAACAAGACAAGGATGTCCACTCTATCCACTTCTCTTTAACCTAGTATTAGAATGTCTAGCTACAGCAATAAGACAAGATGTAAACATAAAGGTGATCCGAATAGGGAAAGCAGAAATAAAATTCTCCCTCTTTGCAGATAACATGATCTTGTATTTAAATAATGCCATAGACTCCACTCCCAAATTACTCAAGCTGATTCAAAACTTTGGCAAAGTACCAGGGTATGAACATAACCCCCCAAAATCAATGGCTTTTCTGTTTGCCAACAATTAGAAAAGTGTGTTTGAAATTAGGAAATTAACTCCATTTGTAATGTCACCTCAAAATATAAAATAACTAGGAATTAACTTAACCAAAAAGTGAACGATGTCCTTGACGAAAACTTAAAATCTTGAAAAGGAAATCAAAACAGAACTTAGAAAATGGCAAAAGCTCTCATGCTCCTGTATTGGAAAGATTAACATCGTGAAGATGGCAATACTTCCTAAGGCTATCTACAAATTCAATGTGATACCTATCAAAATTCCAACCTCATTCTTCAAGGAAATAGAAGAGGCAATCCAAAAATTCATATGGAACAATAAATGACCCCGAATAGCAAAAATGCTCCTCAACGGAAAAAACATTGCTGGAGGAATATCAATAGCTAATTTCAAACTGTACTATAAAGCCATAGTAATCAAAACAGTTTGGTACTGGCATAAGAAGAGACTTCAGGACCAATGAAAAAGAATTGGAAACCCAGAAATGAACCTACAGACCCATAGCCAACTAATTTTGAATAAGGGAGCTAAAATAATAGAATGGAAGAAAGACAGCCTCTTCAGTAAATGGTGCTGGCAAAATTGGTTATCTACTTGGAGAAAACTAAACTAGAACCTTATATATCACCCTGCACCAGAATCAACTCCAAATGGATCAAAGTCCTCGGAGTCAAAGCAGACACTAAGAAAACATTACAGGACGAAATAGGAGAAACCCTAGGCCTCCTTGGCTCAGGCCAAAATTTTCTTAATAGAGACAGGAAACACAACAAATCAAAGAAAGATTGGACAAATGGGATTGCATGAAGTTGCAGAGCTTCTGCATGGCAAAGTACATAGCTAGCAAGATCAATAGAAAGCCCACAGATTGGGAGAAGATCTTCACTATGACCCAGCAATCCCACTTTTGGGCATTTACCCAAATGTTTACAAACTAGACCATGCTAAAGCTACCAGCACAACTATGTTTATTGCAGCATTATTTACCATAGTTAAGATATGGAACCAACCCAGATGCCCCTCAGTAGATGAATGGATCAAGAAAATGTGGTATATATACACAATGGAATTGTATGCCTCCATCAGAAAAAAATGCAATTTCCCCATTTGTTAGGAAATGGAAAGGCTTGGAAAAAATTATATTAAGTGAAGTAATCCAAGCCCAAAGAAACATAAGTCCCATGGTTTCCCTTATTTGCAGTATCTAGTATATGTATGAGTCAAGCGGAAAAGGTCAGGTAATGTGATGTTAGGAAAATGAACCCTTAAATATGTATTTAAATGGTTTTTTTCTTTCGTGCATTTTTTTTCTAACTCATTTATAAGATTATTTCTTTGTAGCTTTGTATGTCCCTCCCCCACAGTATAACCCCTGGTTTCACTATATTTGATGTCGGTATAATTTGTGGAGGAGATGGGGAAAAACAAGTCGTTTTAAGGATAAAGGTGGACCCGATGCAACTATGAGAAGTACAATTTGTCATGTCAAAAACGAACTTTACAACTTTGGTGCCAGGGGAGGGGGGGGGATTGGGTGGGAGCGCGGGGGGTGGCTGGTAGGTGATGTGAAGGGTAAACAAAGGAGGAGGCTGCAATTCTTGATATGAAATGTACTCATTATCTTGTCCATGTAATTGTAACTCCTTTGTACAGTATGTTTACAGAAATTAAAATTAAAATTAAAAAAAATACCTGAGCATTAAAGTAGATAAACACTTAATGAGTTTTATAAGAATTATTTAATCACACATGGAATTGTAATGTCATTAATTTTGAGATTAAATAATCAAAGAACTTTGCCTTATGAAAAAAAAAAAGTGGCAAAACTCTCATGCTCCTGGACTGGAAAGATCAACATCGTCAAAATGGCGATACTTCACAAGGCTATCTTCAAATCCAATGCGATACCTAGAAATATTCCATCCTCATTCTTCAAGGAAATAAAAGCGGCAATCCAAAAATGTATATGGAACAATAAAAGACCCTGTAATATCTAAAACGATCCTTAACAGAAAGAAAAGTGCTGGAGGAATATCAGTACCAAATTTCAAACTCTACTACAAAGCCATAATAGTAAAAACAGCTTGGTACTGCCACAAGAACAGACCTCAGGAACAATGGAATACAATTGAAAACCCTGAAATGAACCTACAGACCTATAGCCATCTAATCTTCGATAAGGAAGCTAAAACAATAGAATGGAAGAAAGACAGCCTCTTCAGTAAATGGTGCTGGCAAAATTGGTTAACTACATGTAGAAAACTAAAGCTAGATCCTTATATATCACCCTGCACCAGAATCAACTCCAAATGGATCAAAGACCTTGAACTCAAAGCAGACACTCTGAAAACATTACAGGATGGAATAGGAGAAACCCTAGGTCTCCTTGTTTCAGGCCGAAATTTTCTGAATAGAGACCCGGAAACACAACAAATCAAAGAAAGGTTGGACAAATGGGATTGCATACGGTTGCAGAGCTTCTGCAGGGCAAATGACATAGCTAGCAAGATCAATAGAAAGCTCACGGATTGGGAGAAGATCTTTACTAGCCATACAACGGACAAGGGTCTCATATCTAAAATATACTTGGAACTCAAAAAATTAAACCCCCCAACAACAAATCGGCAAACAAACAACTGCCCAATAAATAAGTGGGCTAAAGACTTACAGAGAAATTTCTCAGAAGAGGAAAGAAGGATTTCCAATAGACACATAATTGAGATACCGCCTCACCCCATTTAGAATAGCTATAATCAAGAACTCTCATAACAACAGATGCTGGAGGTGATGTGGACAGAAGGGAACCTTACCTCAGTGTTGGTGGGAGTGTAAACTTGTTCAACCACTTTGGAAAGTAGTATGAAGGTTCCTCAAAAGACTCCACATAGAGATCCCCCATGACCTAGCAATCCCACTTTTGGGCATTTATCGAAATATTCACAAACAAGACCACACTTAAGCTACCAGCACGACTATGTTTATTGCAGCCTTATTTACCCTAGCTAAAATATGGAACCCAGATGCCCCTCTGTAGATGAATGGATCAAGAAAATGTGGTATATATACACAATGGAATTCTATGCCTCCATCAGAAAGAATGATATTGCACCATTTGTTAGGAAATGGAAAGACTTGGAAAAAATTATATTAACTGAAGTAATCCAGGCCCAAAGAAACTTAGGACCCATGGTTTCCCTTATTTTCAATAACTATTGTATGTCTGAGTCAAGCAGACAAGTTCAGGTAAGTTGATGTTAGGAAAATGAACACCAAGATATGTAGTTCAATTTTTTCTTTTTCTTTCAGGTGATTGTTTCTAACACATTTATAAGATTATTTGTTTGTTTCTTTGTATGTCCCTCCCCAATAGCATAACCCCTGCTTTCACTGTATTTGAGGTTGGTATAATTTGTGGAGTGGAAGGGAAAAAACAAATCATTTAAATAGGTATACAGGTGAATCCATTTCAACAATGAGATGTACAAGTCATTATATGGAAAAAAGAAGTAACAACTTCGGTGGGTGATGAGGAAGATTGGGTGGGGAGACTGGGAGAGGATTATAAGGGGAAACAAAGAAGGAGTCTACTATGCTTGATAGAAATGTACTCATTATCTTTCCCATATAATTGTAATTCCTCTGTACAGTATTTTCACAGTAAAAATTAAAATTAAAATTAAAAATAATCATTATTGTTATAGTCTTATATTCTGACTTATTTACTTTGTAACAGGTTTTAAACTTTTTGCTTCTCTGCTGAAATTTATGTATTTAAATATTATCATCAAAGTATATCCTTTGGGTACTGGAGGCAGATTTTACAAAGTTTTTAACCAATGGCTTTTAAGAATTCTTTTTTTTTAATAAGTTTTTTATTGTGAAACTACTGTACAGAGGGGTTACAATCACATGAGCAAGGTAACAAGTACATTTCTTTTTTTTTAATATTATTTTATTTTATTTGAGAACATACTGTACAGAGGGGCTACCATTACATGGGCAGTATAATGCATACATTTCTTACCAAGCATTGCAGCCTCCTCCTTTGTTTACCCTTCACCTCCCTTCCCAGCATCCCCCCTCCCCCCATCCAATTATACCCCCCTCCCCCCCCACCGACATTGTAAAGCTGGTTTTGACATGACATTTTGTACTTCTCATTGTTGCAACAGGTCCACCTGAATCCTTAAACGACTTGTTTGTCCCCATCTCCTCCACATGTTATACTGACATCAAATGTGAAAGCGGGGGTTACACTGTGGGGGAGGGACATACAAAGCAACAAAGAAATAATCTTATAAATGCGTTAGAAACACATGCATGAAAGAAACGAAAACATTAAAATACATATTTAAGGGTTCATTTTCCTAACATCACATTATCTGACCTTTTCCGCTTGACACATACATATACTAGATATTGCAAATAAGGGAAATTTTTAAAAATAATTTTTAAATAAATAGTAATTTGTTGTTTGCTTTTGGAAGGCATGAAATAAGACTGCATTAACATTTTGTGAGTTGAGAGGCTAAATTTTATCAGAATCTAAACATAATGAAAAATAAATGATTTTAAGATAAATAGCTGTTAGGTACATTTTTTATTTTAATTTTAATTTTTTATGAACATACAGTACAGGAGGTTACCATTACATGGGCAAGATAATGAGTACATTTCTTATCAAGCATTGCAGCCTCCTCCTTTGTTTACCCTTCACATCCCTTCCCTGCCTCCCCCCGTCCACCAACCCAATCTCTCCCCCCACTCCCCGTTAGGTACATTTTTAACGTGACATACACACAGAGACATCTTTTTTCTAAGCAGTTCATGTAATTCCCATAACTGTGTTTCAGAAATAGATGACACAAATAGTTAGAAAAAGAGAACCAGTATTGGGTAGTATAGTCTTTAAAAATAGCTGACAAATAAATATTAACCATAATTCTAAAATAATAGCAGTCAAATGCTCTTGAAAAGAGAAGATTTTAAACAGAATGTATAAAAAGTGCCAGTGCCAGCACTGCTTCAGGAGCTGCTATCTGTGATTTAGGGCTTCTAGTACATGAGGATGTTTTAACCAAGATTAATTGCTTTCAGGGACTAAATATTTTTTAGTTATAATTCATAGAAGAAATCTGTTGTTCAAATTTAACGAAAGGATAACAGTTTATATTAGAAAGAATGCTACATACTTATTGTGGTAGGCAGTGAAATACCTTCCCAAAATATCATCTAATTCCTCAAATGTAGATTTGCATTTTATACATATCTATCTATCTATCTATCTATCTGTCTATCTATCTATCTATCTATCTATCTATCTATCTATCTATCTATCTATCTATCTATCTATCTATCTATCTATCTATCTATCTATGTATCTATCTATCTATCTATCTATCTATCTATCTATCTATCTATCTATCTATCTATCTAATTTTGTAAAATAATCACCTTTAATTACCCAAGGAGCGCAAACTTGAATAATTATCAGATGGGGGAAGTATATTCAAATGGGTACTTAAAAGTCCCAGCTGTATTGGGAATGGGGCATGATTAGGGTAAGAACCCTCAGAAAGATGTAAAGTTGCTACATTAGAAGATAAAGGAAAAGACAACAACCCAGATTCTGAAGTTTCTGGAAAGCATAACAGGAAGTAAATGCCATTTCCACTAGAATCATCTAAAAGTATTTCAGCTCTGCTGATAAAATCGAGCTCTGGCTCAATTTTAATCTAGTGAGACTTCTTTTAGATTTCTGTCCTTTAGAACTAAAATGATAAATATGGATTATACAAGCCACTTAACTTGTCGAAATTTGACAGATTTTATAGAGTAAACCAAGTCAACTACAACATTTTACTGATGCAACTACAGGGACAACACATGTCCTAGTTTCTGAGAATAAGAAAAAGTTGCCAATGGCTTTGTATACATGTATGATGTACATACTACTAAAGGCCTTGCATTAATGAAGTCTTGAAATTCTAAATAATATCTAAATAAGGAGCTCCCTATCTTTATTTTCACATTTGGGGACCACTAAGTACTACAGTTATGTAGAAAGCTAAGGTAAGAATATGGAAATGAAATCTGTCTCCTAATATTATAAAGATAATTTATGTCATTTTGGGTTATAGTTTCTAAAGTAATAAAAAATGAAGTAAAACAGAAACAGAAACTCAATTTTCTATCCTTCCTAACTTTCCAACAGAAATTAGAAAATCCAGTAAAGATACAACAATCCCAGAATGGTATAGGATGTTATAAGGTCACTAGATGGTGAAAAAGAAGATAACAAAAATGGGTCCCTTGGAACAATGGGAAGCAAAATCTACACCTACAGATTGTGATATAGCTAGAAAACAGTTTCCACTATTCTATCTTTGATATTTTAGGTTTGTTTACACACCAACTTTCCTCTTATAGGAAATGACTCTTTATTAATACTTAAAGGTTTGCAGTTTATAACCCAGCAACAAATAATGCTTCTAAATGTAAAAATCAATGATACTAAGAGTAACGAAGGCTACTTGTGTTGCTATAGCTAATAAATAAGAATGATCTTTGGGAATAGTCTTACAATCTTGATCTTTTTCATACTTTTCCTCTTCTTCAACAAGAGAAATCCTAGTCAAGATATGTAAAACATTAATAAAGGTTTTTTATATTTTTTATTGTTCACAATAAAGCAAATACACTTTTCCTCTTTGCAACCCTGATTTTGAAAGAGTCAGACCCTCATAATTATTTTATAGGCAAAAGTTTATTGCTTTGGCTTAGTTGTTTTCCTGCATTTAGGCATTGCTCTCTATTATTTTGGCAACTACACAGAAAAACAAGATAAATCCATTATGCTTATGTTGAATTGTTCAAAGTCAAGCTTTCTTCAAACAAAATTTTCTGTTCCCTTCTACACTGCTAATTGAAGTTTAAATGATAACAAAAATGTGATACTTTAATGTACATTTTCATTGAAACCAGTGAAAACAAGAGTTATTGCTTTTTAAAATGTTTTCAAGTATTTTCCTTGGCTATTTTCATCATTGCATTTGTTCCATCCTCTAATCAGGAACACTGAGTTTCACAAAAAGATCTTCCTAAGGAACAAGATGTTAGTCAAAATATAGGTGTATAATAAAGATTTTCATCACTTACGAGATTGAATAGCTCAGAAGACATTTTGCCATTACTGGCATGGTTCTTAAACTAAGTGAAATGCATGTAAATGTGACAGTTATTCCAAACAATGACTATGGCTTATACTTTTCTGCTTCAATGAAATGAGTAACTTTACTGTAAATGAAACCTCTGGCAAGGTTGGAGGGCATATAGATTTAGGGTAGAAGGGTTAATGTTAGAAAGCCAAGAGAGATTCCATAAACAGCACTGGCTATCACTTATCAGTTAATTATACTTATGACATATGAGTATAGAAACATAAATATGAATTGAGTGAGAAATATGTGATTTACACAATTGATTCAATGACGACTAAGACCAGAAAACGCTTCCCTACATTTATGTAAACTATTATATCTGGTGAAAATTTAAAGAGTTTTAGAAAATATATTTTAACATTTACATCAAAATATTTATTTTTACCTGTTTATTTTTACTTTTGGCAGCTGCGGGGTTTGAGATCTGGGCCTGGACGTTTTCTCTCAACTGTTCAGCTCAAAGCTAGTGCTCTACCACTTCAGCCACTGCCAGTTTTTTGTTGGCTCATTGGAGATAAGAGTCTCATGGACTTTCCTGCCTAGGTTGGTTTTGAACCATGATTCTCAGCTCTCCGCATCCTTAGTAGCTAGGATTACAAGTATGAACCACTGGCACCTACTACATAATTATTTTTACACATTTATGAAGTATGGAGTGGTAATCCCATTCTTTTATATCTTGTGTTTTCCTGCCAGCATCCAGTTTCTCTATTTCTTGATCACATTTAGTATGGACATTATTGTATTATGTGACGTAATTCTCACATATGTTTTATGATGTCATGTTAGTTCTAATGTTCATTCATTTGATGACTGATGATAATTTTCTTGCTTATTTTTCACAAGAGGTATTTTGATGTTTTCTAATTGATTTTTTTAACATTAGGTTTTGAGAGTTCTATGTACACTCTAGGTTTGAGGCATGCTTCAGATACAGGATTTGTAACTATTTTATCCTTGACTATGGGTACCTTTCATCATCATCATCATTATCATCATCATCATCATCACTATTAGTATTACTACTATTACTTTTTTACATGTATGTATGGCCCTGGGGTTTGAACTCAGAGCCCGTGAGATTTGTTGCATTTCGTTAACAATTTACCATTTGAGTCATGTCTCAGTTCTGGCTTTTTTGCTGATTAAACAGAGATAAGATTCTCAGAAACTTTATTTTGTGGGCTGCCTTCAACCAGCAATACTCAAATCACAGCCTCCCAAGTAGCTAGGATGTGATACATGAGCCATCTGCTCCCAACTTCTATTCACTACTTGCATATGAGCTTTCACAGACTAAATTATTTTACACTTTTTATTGAGTTCTACTATATCAAGTTATCCTTTCCTATAATTTTAATGCCATATTTCAGTATGCTTCATCTCCAAAATTGTCAAGACATCTTCCTTTGCTTTATATTTACATCACTCTTTTTGTTTTATATGCCACCTTCAAAACCTGCTTTAAGAGAATATTTGAAGAAATTATTATATTTAAGTCAACATTCACTTTTTAATTCTCCCCAATACTGTCTAATCTATCACCACAATTAAAGAAAATGTCATTCCACAAGTGTTTGGTTTTACACTTTTATTAAATATTCCTTGATAATATGTATGTGGCTCTAATATGGTGCCCTACAGACCCATTGAGCTATATAATCTTTCCTCTACAAATATGACAATTTTACACTAAAAGTTTTAATATTGGACAGCGAAATATATTCCAGTTTATATTCCTTTGTCAATGAATCAAAGTGTGTTGGTCAGTTATTTTAAGAAATTGTCAAAAACTTATAAATAAAATTGTGAAGCTGGGCGCTGATAGCTCATGCTTATAAGCCTTACTGCATAGGAGGCTGATATCTGAGGATTGTGGTTCAAATGCAGCTGGAATGGGAATGTCTGTGAGACTCTTATCTCCAATTAACCATGAGAAATCTAGAAGTGGCAAAGTTGCTTAAGGAGTAGAGCACTCACTTTGAGGTGAACAGCTGAGGGACAGTACCCAGGCCCAGATTTTAAGCCCCAAGAATGACCAAAAAAGGGGGGAGGAAGCGGGAGACAATATGCATCCTCCAATCCATAAAAATTATATCTTTCTATTTATTTAGATTTTTGTCTTTATATTCAGCATGGTATAATTTTCAATGATGGTGGCTGAACCACACTGAAATAGATTTTGACGATATGTGGAGATAGCACAAAGACATTCACAGAAAACCATTGAAAAATAAAAGGCTATGGGAATAGAGAAAGAAAGAAACAGGTTAATCAGGCCCTTGATCAATATGTGAGTGTGCAAAATATTTCAATAAGATTTCTTCATAAAATTAATATACACCGATTAATAAATATCTTCCAAAGGCATTGGTATTCAAGCATGACATAAAGGATAAATACAAATTCTGTGGTGAAATGAAACAATGATAGATGAGAAAATACATGATTATAGTAATTGTGTAAACAAACTAAGAAATTTGATCAACAGTCGGGGCTCATGGCTCATTAGAATAGAAGGCCATTGGTGTCTAAAATAATACTAAAATGTTAGACTTGAACCTATATTTAAGACTGTTTATTGCTAAAGCAAATAAAGGATATGTTTGGCAAATAAAGTAAAATGATAGCTTACGGACAAATGAAAATAATAATATACATATACATCTATATACATGTATATATACATATGCATATTCATTTATGTGTATACATATATAGTTATTTGTATATATACACATGTAACTATGAATATATGCATACGTACACATAGTATGTATATATATATACATTTATTTAAAGAGACTTGAATCAGAAATATATTAAGAGCATATTAATGCCAATGAAAACCTTAACCATCCTGACTAAGTTATCAAAGAGTCCAAATACATATTTCTGTAATAATATATCAACAACCAAATAACATATGGAAAGATCATAACCTACCTAGACATTGCATACACATAGAGATTAGTGGAAATAGAAACAAGATAGCACTGCACAACCACTATGTAGAAATTGGAATCCTTATACATTGGTGTTTAGCACTTAAAATGATATAGTAAGTTTGTTGAACATACTGACAATCTTTAAGATATTACACATATAGTTGCTCTATTATCCAGCATTTTGAATCATAATTTTATATGCAAAATAGATTTCAACACATGCCCAATGAGACACATGTACAAGAATATACATATCAAAACCTTTGACAATAATATATAATAAAATATTGAAATGCCAATTGAGGACATTATACAATTATACACATGCAGACAAAACAATATGCTCTATAATTGAGAAAAATTTACATGAACTTACTTGGGAAACACTAATATTACATGGGAGAAATGGATAAAATAAACTTCATTTTCTAATTAAATTAGCTTTTTAAAATTGGCACATCTGTAGTGGTAGACTATGAAGTAATGGTTGGTCAATGGATGGTAGGTTGAAATGATGACAGGAAGTGACTACTAATAAATACTGGAGTATTTTGAGAGGGTTATGATGACAAAATGTTCTAGAACTGAAGGTAATGTTCATAGTCCAACTCTAACTTTCTATGAATCATTGTACTCTATCGAAGAATTTCAGATAGCATTTGCATTAACCTTAGGAAAAATTTTAGAATAGTAGTGGGTGAATCTGAGAGATAATTTAGAAATTAAAATCACAGAATTCTGTAATGCATAAGTTTAGTGTGGCATAAGTTATGTGTGGCATATCCTCTAAGTGACTATATATGATATTGTTAGTCAATGAATATTCTACAAAATTATGTAAATTGAGGGATGAGATAGGATTGAGAAGGATGAGGGAAAATGATCATCAAGATGCATTATACTGGGCTGGAAATGTGGCTTAGTGGTAGACTTAGTGATAATGTGAAGCCCTCGGTTTGATTCCTCAGTACTACATAAACAAAAATTATGGAATTGGCACTGTGATACAAATTGTAGAGTGCTAGCCTGAGGCAAAGAAGTTCAAGGACATTGCCCATTGTCAAGACCCTAAGTTCAAGACCCAGGACTGGCCAAAAAAAAAAAGGAAGCATTGTATTAAGACAGGCACTAGTGGCTCATGCCTGTAATCCTAAACAATCAGGAGGGTGAGGATTGAGGTTTGAAGCCAGCCCAGGCAGGAAAGTCTGTGAGATTCTTATCTCCAGTTAAATCTCAGAAAAAATCTGAAAGTGCTACTGTTCCTCCAGTAATAGAGTTCTAGTGTTCATCCAAAAGAGCTCAGGGGCAGCGCCCAGGCCCAGAGTTCATACCTCAGGAGAGAAAAACGGAAACCAAAATAACTCACTAAACACTATTTATAAACTGCATGGTCAAACAGCAACCCCCAATTACGTACTTAAAGTTAATTAAAAATATGCTTAGAATAAAATACAAGTCATCTTAGGGACCAAATATAGATAGAATTCAAAGTTTGTTTACAGGGGCAAAGTAAATTTTATATCACGAAGTTTGAGTTGGCAATTGTTCTTCAGTCTTAACAAATAATTTATAAAATTGACAGTACTGCCAATTATAGGTCAATTTCATTGAGGAACAGATTGAATTCTGCTGTCTTTCCATAGCAAATCATAGTGATCAATTTTTTGCCTCTTGTTGAAGTACATCTGATATTTTAAAGTAGATTTGCCCTACTATAATATTAATTTAATCAATCATTTCATTAGGGCGATGTTGGTCAGATTTTCTAGTAAATCTTATCCCTTGTACTAAATGAGAGCATGCTATGTCAGTCTCCTATTAATATGACAAAGTACTTTATAAAATCAACCTAAAAGGAGGAAAGATTAATCTTGGCTTCTGATTTTATACATTTCAGTTCATGTTTCTTATCCTCATTGCTTTGGGTTGGTGGTGGCACAGTACCCCATGTCAGGAACATGCGATGGAGTATGTGTTTTCATGGAAGCGAGGAACTAAAGAAGAGGAGGAAGTGGGAGAGGGAGAAAAAGGAGGAGGGGGAGAGGAAGAGGGAGAAGGAAAGGGAGAAGGAGACAGAGAAGAAAAAGAAAGAAGAGGAGGAAAGGACTTTGATTTTATTGTCCTCTTTGATCACAAGTTCAGAGTGACCAAATCTCTACAACTGTGCCCACTTGAAAATGTTCACCACCTCTTTATGGCAACATAGTGAAAACTAATTATTAATCCCAATCCTTTATGATTTTAGATTTAATTTCTAGAGTGGTGGGTAGATATTTCTGTACAATTATATAACTTCTGTTCCTAAATATTTACTTGAATTAATCAGAGGAGGTATTTGGTTTGGAGTTGGTTTGGTTAAACATGAATGAAATATTTTGAGTGCAAATACATTTTATTTAACAGATAAGGAAGCGTCAAGATATTTCATTTTTTATCTTCAAAAATGACTATTTCATCTAACTCATAATAACGTGAATTTTTCATAATTTTATGGCATTTTTATTCAAGTTTTTGTCATCTAGAGTGAGGTTCATTCTTTCAAGTAGAAGGAAAATGAATACTATCACTTCTATAGAGAGTAGGTATAATATGATTTTCCTGCCATTCAACAATAAGTTATATTCAGATCTATAGGAATAATTGGATTAGTCATGGAATATCTTGCTTTATTTATCTCATATTTAGATTGATTCAATTTCTAAAAGTCAGTGTTGACATAAAATACATGAAATTAACCTCTGAAATGACTTCTACTCGAACCTCAGAAATACATGACCAGTAACTAAGATTTCTGCATGCTCAAAAATTATATGAATCTACATTTTATGTCAAAAAAGTTACATTTTATGTAAAAAGAATAGAAAATCATGTAGCCACAATAGATAAAAATTAATGTTAAGGACAAATTGCTTCATTCAGCCTGACAGAGCCTATTGATTTTAGCTTACATGAGACATTTGATTAATGAACTTTTTGTCGCTTTTGAATAATAGAGTATTTCAATTTGTCCAAAGATTCTGTCATTTAAACCTTCGAGTGTATATTTTTCATAAAAATGAAAAGTATTTTTCCACAGTGCAGGTTCAGATTTAATAACTAAATAAATATCTAAATGTTAATTTGTTAAATTGACCTCTGGAATTCAAATAACAAGAAATTTATTTTATATTTAGATATATTATATCCGTGCTGAATATGAGTGTCTCAAGCTTCTAATCCTGGGTACTCTGGAAGCTGGAGTTTAAAGCCAGCCTTGGCAAGAAATGTTGTGAGACACATCTCAATCACACACACACACACACACACACACACACACACAAACACACACACACATAGAGAGAGAGAGAGAGAGAGAGGGAGGGAGGGAGTGAGAGAAGGAGAGAGAGAGAGAGAGAAAGAGAGAGAGAGAGAGAGAGAGAGAGAGAGAGAGAGAGAGAGAGAGAGAGAGAGAGAGAGAGAGAGAGAGAAAGCCAGGAGTGGAGTTGTGGATCAAATGTTAGGACACTATACTTGAGTGAATAAAACTAAGGGATAGGCCTTGAGTTCAAATTACAAGAACAAAACACATGCACACACATACACAAGAGAGACATGGAAAATATTATGTCTAAATTCTTAGTTTAGTTTGAAGAAATAAACAATATCATGAAAAGTCATATTTGTTACATATACTGCAACTTTTGTGAAGTGGTTTTTAGTACAATTTGTTTTAAGATATAGCATAGGTTATTAAAATTAATATTAATCTACTTAATAGTTATAATTCCTCATAACACCTTGGAGTACAACATTTGGTATTTTTCTATAGTCTTAAGAAGTATTCTGAGTAAAAGAAAGAAAGGAATAATGAAAGAAAGAAAGAAAGAAAGAAAGAAAGAAAGAAAGAAAGAAAGAAAGAAAGAAAGAAAGAGAAAGAAAGAAAGAAAGAAAGAAAGAAAGAAAGAAAGAAAAAGAAAGAAAGAAACAAACAAAAAGAAAGAAAGAAAGAAAGAAAGAAAGAAAGAAAGAAAGAAAGAAAGAAAGAAAGAAAGAAAGAAAGACAGACAGAAAGACAGACAGACAGAAAGAAAGAAAGAAAGAAAGAAAGAAAGAAAGAAAGAAAGAAAGAAAGAAAGAAAGAAAGAAAGAAAGAAAGAAAGAAAGATAGAAAGAAAGAAAGAAAGGAAGGAAGGAAGGAAGGAAGGAAGGAAGGAAAAAGAAAGAAAGAAAGAAAGAAAGAAAGAAAGAAAGAAAGAAAGAAAGAAAGAAAGAAAGAAAGAAAGAAAGAAAGAGAAGGAAAGAAAGAAAGAAAAGAAAGAAAAAGGAAGAAAGAAAGAAGAAAGAAAGAGAGAGGTAGGGATGGAAGGAAGGAGGGAGAAAGGAATGAAGAAAGGAAGGAAGGAAGGAAGGAAGGAAAGAAAAAAATGAAGGAAGGAAGGAAGGAACAAAACCAATTTAATTTATAAAATCTGCTATTTAGCCCAACATAAATTTCATGTAAGTTAACCCTTTAGTAAATGCAAGTTTGTAATTGTCATTTCTCTGCCTGTTCTCTATGCATGAATGAAACCAACAAATGAAGGATCAGAAATAACCACGTGAATGTTTGTATGTTGTAAATACGTATACAAAGCTTTTTCTCATTTTCTATACATCATCAGATAACTATTTACAAACAATTTACATTTAGTTATGAATATTCTAAAAATTGATGCAACCAAAGGATGTAAATGTATTATATAATGTGAACACTACTATTTATAATGCTAATAATATTACAATCTTCATGTTATATTAATTATAACAATTATGTATTTTATCAGAGAAATTAGGATCCTCTAATTTTGGTGTCTGCGGGAGTCCTAATAGCAGACATTATTAAAATCAAAGGAGATCTGTATTTCTGAAAGCAATTAACTCAATGGAGATTGTTCAAATACATCAGAAGGGTCTTAGAAAGGTTACACCATGTTTACATGATTACCTTTGATGTAGTTCAAGAGCCACAAAACAATCATACTTCGCTTTGCTATCACTATAAATATTCCCATTGTAAGAAGAATCATTCATATAATTTACCTGTTATAGGTTTGTCCTTAAGTTATTATTTCCTGTGAAATAATATCCAAATGACAAACTGTACTGAGTTAAAGCAAAAGTTGCAAAATATATTGGACGATGTAACTCCTCCCAAATACATATTTTGAAATTGTATTCACCTGTCTGGTGACATTAGAATTACCCTTTCAGAGATGACCCTGAAATAATGATCCTGATAAAAGAAGCCCAATATAACTACTTTGCCATGTGAACATCCAGCAAATAAAGTATAATGAACTAGAAAGTAGACCCCCATAAGACAAGGAATTGATTTGAATAACCATTCTTTATAATGAATGTTCAAGCTTCTAGATTATGAGTAATATACTCCTGATGTTTGTAAGCCACTTACTTTGAAGTATTCTCTTATAAAAGCCCAATGGTTGACAAAAAGCAAAGTAGTTTTGATTTAAATTTCAAATTTTCAGAAAAAAAAGATTCATAATGTTTTATTATTTGAACTTTATTCTCCAAACCTTCAGGTTAAAAATATTTTTAAATGGGAATTGAATTGATGTGCAACTCTCTATTCAACTATCATAATTAATTTTTTGAATATTTTAATATCTTTAAGAAGTTGTACAAAGGAGTTGCCATTCACTGAAACAGGTTATGGATGCAGTGCATCTTGGTCAATGTCACCCCTTTCAATATTCTCATCCACTCCTCCCAATCAACCCCAGTCTTTACGTATCTCAATATTATGTTATGTATGGAATGACTTGCCATTTAACAAAGCAATTTATGTGTACAATGCACCTGGAATTGTGTTACCATTTCAACATCTTCACTCTCATTTTACACTACCCCTTGCTTTGTATATTTCAATTCTGGGAAGTATGCAATAGTTTAATGCCTGTATTCTATCCTATTCCCCTTCAATTTCCTACCCCTCTCACATTGTCCCCATTGTCCTCTCTTGCAGTACACATTTATTGGTATTTATTTTGTGGGGCTTTGACTTAATCTTTTAAGAGAATAATAACAGTATTTCACTCTCCATGGACTATGATACTTGAGATAATTCATTTGTACCTGTTTGTATACCATCCAGTATGTTTAACCCCCATGGTATAACTCCCCCTTTCACTGCATTTGATGTTGGTGTAATTTGTGGAGGGGAAGGCCAAAAACAAATTGTTTAACTAGGGATACAGGTGGATCCATTGCAACAATGAGATGTACAAGTCGTTATGTCGAAAAACGAGCTTTACACCTTTGGTGGAGGGGGGGAGGATCAGGTGGGGAGAGGTGGGGATTGTATGGGAAGGGATGGGAAGGGGAAACAAAGAGGAGGCAACAATCCTTGATAAGAAATGAACTTGTGCCGGGCGCTGGTGGCTCACGCCTGTAATCCTAGCTACTCAGGAGGCTGAGATCTGAGGATCACGGTTCAAAGCCAGCCTGGGCAGGAAAGACTGTGAGACTCCTATCTCCGATAAAGCACCAGAAAACCGGAAGTGGCGCTGTAGCTCAAGTGGTAGAGCGCTCGCCTTGAGCTGAAGAGCTGAGGGACAGCGCCCAGGCCCAGAGTTCAAGCCCCACGACCGACAAAAAAAAAAAAAAAAAAAAAAAAAAGAAATGAACTTGTTATCTTCCCCATATAATTGTAACTCCTCTGTACGGTATTTTCACAATAAAATTAATTAATTAATTAAAAAAGAATTTCACATTTATAAGAACCTTCTACCACAAATGAAGAAAATCATGCAACCTAGGTTTCTCTGAGTGCAGTTAATTTCACTTAACATTATTTCTAAATATTTCATTTTCCTTAAGAATGGTGCAATATTATTCTTTCTGATGGATTAATGGAATTTGATTATTTATATATATGTATATATATATATATATATGTATATATACATACATACATACTTGTAAATAGAAATCAATAAAATTATACATATAAGTCTTGTATGTATATGTATATATGTACATATGTATGTATGTATATGTGTGTGTGTATGTAGGTTGCCTGATTTCCCTTCTTTGTTGTATTAGAATGTGCCTATAATTCTACAAGTAAACACACTTAGATGGTAAAAGAGAAAACATTAGACTTGGACAAGATAAATTATATGGGATTCTAAAAATTTATACAGTGAGATCAAAGAGGGTGCCCTTTGGAGAAGATCACAAAGGCTCAATAGCTGTATGAGTATTATCATATAAAATAATATTCAGCAAAATTATCTAGAAGAAATGATAATGAGAGTTTTATTATTTTGCTTTTTCCTCCTGTCTTCTGTTGCTGTTTTGATTTTTGTACCTTTGGTCTTATATGTAAGTTTGGAAAGGGCAAGGGGAAACAGAAATGGTGGGGCAAAGGGTGAACAAAGGTAGCAGTACTACTCAATAAACACTACATTGAAAATGAAGTATACAACTTATAGGGGAGGGAGGTTCAAATGGAAAATCTGGGAGAACATGAGGGAAGAGTTGAGACTGTTCAAAAGAGTGTCCATTATCTGTTCATATAATTGTAACCCTTCTGTACATCATCTTTTTTATTGTGAAAATACTGTACAGAGGGGTTACAATTACATGGGCAAGATATGAGTACATTTCTTTTCAAGCATTGTAGCCTCCTCCTTTGTTTCCCCTTCCCATCCCTTCCCATCCTCCCCCCTCACTGAATCCACCTCCATCCCTCCCCCCCTCACCAAAGTTGTAAAGTTCATTTTCGACATAACGACTTGCATGTCTCATTGTTGCAATGGGTCCACCTGTATCCCTATTTAAACGATTTGTTTTTTCCCTTTCCCTCCATAAATTATATCAACATCAAATAGAGTGAAAGCAGGGGTTATACTGTTGGGAGGGACATACAAAGCAACTAAGAAATAATCTTATAAATATGTTGGAAACAATCGCAAGAAAGAAAAAACATTTGAATACATATCTTAGGGTTCACAAATTAAAAATATACTTCATAAACAAGCTAGAGTAGGTATACAAATATTAGATAAAATAGGCTTTAAATCAAAAGTTGGATGAAAGTAAAAAGAGACAAAAAACGACATTAAATATTGACAAAGAAAACTCTCCATCACGGGGATATAACAATTCTAAATATCAATGCCCTGAATCCTAGAGCTCCCAAGTTCATCAGAAAATGCCACTTAACGTAAAAATATTCATACATCCAAACACATAGTTGGTTGCTTGAACACATCATTCTCACCTCTGGATAGGCCAGCCAGGTAAAAACTTAGCAAAAAAAATCTTCAGACCTAAATAACTGCAATGACAAGCTATTCCTAATAGATATCTACAGATTATTTCACCTAGCGCCATCACAATATATATCTCTCTCAGCAGCCCATCAAATGCTCTCCAAAATATATATCCTAGATCACAAGGAAAATCTATGAAAATTCAAAAATAAAAATGAAATTACTCCTTGTATCCTGTCAGACTATGATGGGACCAAATTAGATATTGACATCAAAAGGTACCATAGAAAATTCTGAAACTCACAGAGACTGAATAAAACATTGCTAAACCATCAGTGAGTCACTGAAGAAATGTGGAGGAAAGTTCCAACGTTTATGGAATTCAGTGGAAGTGAACACACAAAATACTACCTCCTCTAGGACACAAGAGCACAGGCAATACTCGGAGGAAAATGTATAGCTTTGAGTATGTTCAGCAATAAATTAGAACAATCTTGAAACAGCACTAATGGTGCACCACTAGGTCCTTGAAAAACAGGAACAAGCCAAACCAAAAACCTTTAGACAGAAATAATACAAATTAGATTAAAGCAATAAATAAATCAGAGTTTCAAAAAAACATACAAGCAATCATAATTGACTTTTATCTACTAGTAACTCACAAATTCACTCAATGAATGTCAATGTAGCTATTTTCAGAGATAGACTCAAACAGCTTAAACCAGTGAACAAAAAAGCTTCTAGAATTCTAAAAAGTAATATTATATTTGACTTTAAAAATTTTCTCTGTTGTTATTATTAAGGTGATTTATAGAGGAATTACAATTGCATGAGTCAGGTAAGGAGTACATTTCCTTTTATGAAATGTCTTTGGTTCCCTCACTTGTTCCTAGTCCCTCACTTCTGTCCCCATCCATATGTTAAATAGTTCACTTTCATCAATGTTCAATGAACTCCACTGCTGCAATATTTTACCCTTTTCCCCAAAGCTCTGTGCCCACCCCTCACCTTCCTGATGACGTACAATGAATATACCAGGCGTAAGGTAAAGACAGATTCATCACAAACTATAAAGAACAACAAACACAAAACAAAAAAGGAGACTTCTGTTTCCATGTCTCATAGTTTGTTTGAGTATGTATATCATGATATATAAATATAATTGTTTTTCTTATCATAAAGTCAATTCAGGGATTATGATATGATAACTTATAATGTTGCTTTCTATTTAATAATGCTTTTTATTTTAACATTAAATTTGTAAGTAACACAATTCAAGTCCTAGTGAAATTGGAAGGTTCAGGTTTAAAGTTAAATTTTCAAAGTGTGTAATAGTTCCATTTTGGCAACCTAGTGAAATTTGAAGGTTCAGGTTTAAAGTTAAATTTTCAAAGTGTGTAATAGTTCCATTTTGGCAACCAAAATGAAAAACAGGGATGTTTTATACATAAGAATGTCATTATTTCATGTGTAAAAAAAGTAAAATAAATGTAATATTAATCCAGTGGAAATAAGAAATCAAATACTTTTGCAATGAATCAATTCCATAGATTATGAAATCTATCGATAAAATTAATAAAACTACTAAAGATGGTTTTTGTTTTTTTTTGTTTTCTTTTCTTTCTTTTTTTATTGTGAAAATACCGTACAGAGGGGTTAAGCAGGGTAACGAGTACATTACTTTTTTTTTTTTTAATTTTATATTATTTGAGAACATACTCTACAGAGGGGCTACAATTACATGGGCAGGATAATGCATACATTTCTTACCAAGCTTTGCAGCCTCCTCCTTTGTTTACCCTTCACCTCCCTTACCAGGCTCCCCCCTCCCCACACCCAATTATACCCCCCTCCCCCCCCACACCGACATTGTAAAGTTGGTTTTGACATGACATTTTGTACTTCTCATTGTTGCAACAGGTCCACCTGAATCCTTAAACGACTTGTTTGTCCCCATCTCCTCCACATGTTATACTGACATCAAATATAGTGAAAGCGGGGGTTACACTGTGGGGGAGAGACATACAAAGCTACAAAGAAATAATCTTATAAATGCGTTAGAAACACATGCATGAAAGAAACGAAAACATTAAAATACATATTTAAGGGTTTATTTTCCTAAAGTCACATTATCTGATCTTTTCCGCTTGACTCATACCTATACTAGATATTGCAAATAAGGGAAACCATGGGACCTATGCTTCTTTGGGACTGGCTTACTTTACTTAATATAATTTTTTCCAAACCTTTCCATTTCCTAACAAATGGGGAAATGTCATTCTTTATGATGGAGGCATAGAATTCCATTTTCTTGATCCATTCATCTACTGAGGGGCATCTGGGTTGGTTCCATTACTTAGCTATGGTAAATAATGCTGCAATAAACATAGTTGTGCTGGTACCTTTAGTGTGGTCTTGTTTGTAAACATTTGGGTAAACGCCCAAAAGTGGGATTGCTGGATCATAGGGGAGATCTATGTGAAGTCTTTTGAGGAACCTCCATAATGCTTGCCAAAGTGGTTGAACAAGTTTACATTCCCACCAACAATGAAGTAAGGTTCCTTTCTGTCCACAACCCCTCCAGCATCTGTTGTTGTTAGAGTTCTTGATTTTTGCTGTTCTAACTGGAATGAGGTGATGTCTCAATGTTGTTTTGATTTGCATTTCTTTTATGGCTAGGGATGCTGAACATTTCTTCATGTGTCTATTGGCCATCCTTCTTTCTTCTTCAGAGAAGTTTCTCTTTAAGTCTTTCGCCCACTTATTTATTGGGCAGTTGTTTCTTTGAGGATTTGTTGTTGGGTGGTTTAATTTTTTGAGTTCCAATATATTTTAGATATGAGACCCTTGTCCGTTGTATGGCTAGTAAAGATCTTCTCCCAATCCGTGGGCTTTCTATTGATCTTGCTAGCTATGTTATTTGCCCTGCAGAAGCTCTGCAACCATATGCAATCCCATTTGTCCAACCTTTCTTTGATTTGTTGTGCTTCCGGGTCTCTATTCAGAAAATTTCGGCCTGAGCCAAGGAGACCTAGGGTTTCTCCTATTCCATCCTGTAATGTTTTCAGAGTGTCTGCTTTGAGTTCAAGGTTTTTGATCCATTTGGAGTTGATTCTGGTGCAGGGTGATATATAAGGATCTAGCTTTAGTTTTCTACATGTAGTTAACCAATTTTGCCAGCACCATTTACTGAAGGGCTGTCTTTCTTCCATTCTATTGTTTTAGCTTCCTTATCAAAGATTAGATGGCTATAGGTCTGCAGGTTCATTTCTGGGTTTTCAATTCTATTCCATTGGTCCTGAGTTCTGTTCTTATGCCAATACCAAGCTGTTTTGATTACTATGGCTTTATAGTAGAGTTTGAAATTTGGTATTGATATTCCTCCAGCAGTGTTCTTTCCGTTGAGGAGCGTTTTTGCTATTCGGGGTATTTTATTGTTCCATATGAATTTTTGGATTGCCTCTTCTATTTCAATTTTTCTTTGCTATGGAAGGTTTTTATTTGGCCTTCAGTTATGAAGGAGAGTTTAGCTGGGTACAGTATTCTTGGTTGATAGTTGTTTGTTTGTAGGGCATGGCATACGTCATTCCAGGCTCTTCTTGGTTTGATTGTCTCTGCTGAGAAATCTGAGGTAATTCTAATTGGTTTCCCATTATAGGTGATTACCCTTTTCTCCTTGACAGCTTTAAGGATCTTTTCCTTGGTCTGAGTTGATCCTGTGTGGATTATAATGTGACGGTGGGATGTCCTATTCTGGTCTGGTCTATTTGGGTTTCTAAAAGCTTCTTGTATCTGAATAGGCCTATCTTTTTGTATGTTTGGGAAGTTCTCTGCTAGGATCCTGTTAAACAAATTTCCTAGACCATTAACTTCTGTTTCTAGGTGCTCCTCTACACCCATTATCCTTAGATTCGGCCTTCTGATGGTGTCTTCCAGGTGTTGGATAGACCTATCATATTTCTTGGACTTGTCTTGGATGGTTGTATGTTCTTTCTATATAATATCTAGGCTGTCTTCAATCCCTGAGATTCGATCTTCTGCATGGTCTAACCTGCTGTCAAGACTCTCTACTTTGTTTTTTTATCTCTTTTCCTTCTAATTGGTCAGCTTTGATGGCTTCAAGTTCTTTGTTGAAGCTCTGTTTTAGGTTTTGTATGAATTTCTTTACTTCCTTAATTTGGTGTTCAGTGTTTGTTCTCAAATCACTTAGTTGATTGGTTATGGTTTCTTTGGACTCCCATTCCTTCTGTTGGGTCCCATTCAGCATTCCCTTTGTGGTCTCCCTGACTTCCTTCAGGTCTTTGTTAATGGATTCCATGAATGCCTTTACTGATCTTTGTGTATTCTCTACCTGGTCTCTCAATTCCTGAATTACTCATTGATTAGCTTCCTCCCGTCTGTGGGATTCCTGCAGTTCTCTTTCTTCCCATTCGTGGGATTCCTGCAGTTCTCTTTGAGTGTTCTCTGCCTGCTCATGCCATTTCTCCCTTTCTCTTTGAGTATTCTCAAGTTGTTCACGCAAATCCTGTATCAGTTTTTGAGTAGCTTCCTCACGCATATGATATTCCTGTATAAACTTCTGGGATGCTTCCTTTTTTCCCTATCATGCTCATACACAGTCCTTTGTACATTGTCAAACTTCTCATTTATCATGTTTGCTATTAGTGTTTGTGTTTGTAGAGCTATTTGGGAACTCTCCTCTGGATTATTCTTTATCTGTTCTAATCCCTGATTATCAAGATTGGGAATTGAGATACCGAATTTGTAAATTTTCTTGTGTTTTTCCGGCTTACTCGGCCCATTTGAGATGAAGATTGCACCAGTTTTGTGCTAGAACACTATCTTAAGGCAACCATCAACCAAAGTTTGCGTTTGTACAGTCAATAGTCTACAGATACAATCTAGTTCAACAGATACATCTATTCAACATCAAACATCTATAGGTTAAAGGACTTCAAACCGCAGAAAAGAATTTGGAAAACCAGAAATTATTAGGATTAGGAAGAGATGTGGGTAAAAAAATAGGAATAGATTGGTGTGGGGAGGCACAGGGAGAGTTAACTGTCATAATCACAATGCAGGAAATGGGTTGGGTAGGATGCAAGTAGAGAGAGAGAGAAAAAGAAGAGACGGAAAGGGGAATGAAGAGAGACCAGAAAAAAACATACAATCGTAAAAATTAATGTTATTATAGAGGTTAAAAGACGATCTGTTTAGAGAGGAATGTGAATATGTTCAGAGAAGGGGAGGTACATAGAGGAGAAGTGAAAAACTTTGAGGATGGGAAAGGGAGAAGAAAAGATCAGAAGTTCAGTAGAGCTAGACAAAAAACAAAAAGATAATTAAGAAAGAAAGAAAAAGAGAAAGAAGACAAGAAAAGAAAGGAAAATGCTCATTCACATATTCCTAAAATAAAAATTATAAGATGAGCAAAAAAAAAAGTTACTGGAAAACAATTATTTTTTCAGAACAGGCAAAAATTAAAGATTAATAAAAGTTTAAGAAGGGAAAAAATTTATATATATATATATGTATATAAAAGGTAACAAAAAACAAAAAACAAGCAAAAAAAAGAAAAGAAGAACAAGAAAAAAAAAGAAAAAAACAAAAAAAGTCTTGTTTTTTTTTTTGGGGGGGGGAGGAGTGGGAAGAATCCTGTATCTCCCTTTTGTCTGTAACCAGTCTCTTGTTGGAGTCTCTGGTCAGCTTGAGGTCCTGTGGCTTGATTGGTTTCTTAAGTCGGTTGGTTGGAAGAGGCAGAAAAATGCTCTGCTTTACCCAAGATTTTGAGATCCCGCTCCCAGGTTAGTTTTCTGGCAGGGTGATCTGCTTTGAGAATCACAAAAGAGGGGGATGTGGTGATGAGGCTAGGTTCTGGGTAGAGTTGAGGCCTTCCAGCAAACAGTAGCTTTTTCCTGGGGCTATTTTGTGATAAAGCTCACAGCGCCCAGCCTGGAGCCATTCTCAGGGTTTCTGTTTTTCAATTGATTGTGGTGGTTGCTAGAGGGAGGGTCAGCCTCTGGCTCTGGTTACCCCGTGAGGCAAGGTACTCCAATGGCTGGCGCCTGAGCTGGGGGACTTTTCCCTGGTTGGAGCTGAGCCTGGCAGGTCACTTCACCGTTAAGTTCTTGTGACCTGCTAAATGACTCGTTTTATTCCAAGGCCTGAGCTGGAGCTAGCAGCTCCTCGGAGCTTTGTCGGTATCCAAGATGGAGATCATCGGTGCTGGGGGGGAGGTGTGGCCTTCCCTCCTCTGCTCCCTGAGAAGGAGTGAGGAAGTCGGGCTTGTACTCACGCCGAGTCTTGGATCCTGGATTGTCTCTGATGTCCGCTCCTTGTCGGTTCTTGTTGGTGTTGAGTAGAATCCGCTCGTTCGCTGCGTCTGGCTCCTTCGTCCCGGACTCTCTGTGTCTCAAGTATGACTCCGCGGCGGTGGTCGCCGCCGCGACCCTGCCGCCGCAGCGGCAGCTGATGTGTTTCCTTGGCTTCCCCTCTCTTGTCTAACTCTCTGTCCTGTGATGGCACACTTGGTGTGATTCTCTGGCTTAGGACTGTTCACTGGAACTCTAAAACTGCTTTCTATGCGAGAGCTTGTTCAGATTCCAGCTTCTCCTCCGCCATCATCCTGGAACTCCCTATGTGACTTAATTCTTGTCCTGCACATCCTCAGATAAACCGGCAGTTGACTATTATACCCTATCCCCCATTGTGAACACACTTAATCCACAAATTTATTACTCAAGTCACAACCTCTAAGACTTAAACTCCTTAATAGCAGTACTACCTCTTTATACCTATATAATATTTTAAGCATTTTTATTTTTAAGTTGTTCACATCTTCATTATATCCCTCCTCTTCTCTCAATAAATTCACGTTCTTATTTAAATAGATTGTTATCGAATCTACATATTTTGATTAATTTCTACCTTTCTATTTTTTCTGGTCTCTTTTCTTTTCCTGTTCCCTTTCTTCTTTTTTTTTCTTTCTCTCTGATGTCATCCTACCTAACCTATTTCCTGCTTTGAGATTAGGAATTAGTTACCTTGCCCTGAGCCTCCCCACAACAATCTATTCCTATTTTTTACCCACATCTCCCCTTAACCCTAATAATTTCTGGTCTTCCAAATTCTTCTTTGTGGTTCATAACCCATTAACGTATAGTTATTTGATGTTGAATAAATAGATGTATCTGTTGAACTAGATTGTATCTATAGACTATTGACAGTACAAATTCAGACTTGCGTTGATGCTTGCCTTAAGATAGTGTTCTAGCACAAAACTGGTGCTATTTTCATTTGAAAAGGGCAGAGAAAGCAGGAAAAACACAGGAAAAATGGCAAATCTTGTTATCCCAATTCCCAATCTTGATAATCAGGGAACAGAACTGATAATGAGTAATCCAGAGGAGAATTCCCAAATAGCTCTACAAACACTGCTAGCAAACATGATAAATCAAAAGATTGAAAGCATACAAAGGTCTCTGTATGAGCGTGATGGGAGAGAGAGGAAGCAATCCAAAAGTTTATACAAGAATATCATAAGCCTGAGTTAGCTACTCAAAAACTGACAAAGGATTTGCATGAACAGCTTGAGAATACTCAAAGAGAAAAGCAGGAATGGTGTGAACAGGCTGAGAACACTCAAAGAGAACTACAGGAATTCCACGAATGGGAGGAAGCTAATCAAAGAGTAATACAGGAATTGAGAGAGCAGGAAGAGAATACACAAAGATCACTAAAGGCATTCATGGAATCCATTAACAAAGAACTGAAGGAAGTCAGGGAGACCACAAATGGAATGCTGAATGGAACCCAACAGAAGGAATGGGAGTCCAAGGAAACCATAAGCATTCAACTAAGTGATCTGAGAATAAACACGGAACATCAAATTAAGGAAGTAAAGAAGGTCATACAAGATCTAAAACAAAGCTTCAACAAAGAATTTGAAGCCATCAAAGCTGACCAATTAGAAGGAAAAGAGATAAAAAACAAAGTAGAATGACTTGAAAGCAGGTTAGACCATGCAGAAGATCGAATCTCAGGGACTGAAGACAGCCTAGATATTATAGAAAAGAATATACAGCCATCCAAGACAAGTCCAAGAAATATGATAAATGTATCCAACACTTGGAAGATACCATCAGAAGGCCTATTCTAAGGATAATGGGTGTAGAGGAGCACCTAGAAACAGAAGTTAATGGCCTAGGAAATTTGTTTAACCGGATTCTAGCAGAGAACTTCCGAAACATGCAAAAAGATAGGCCTATTCAGATACAAGAAGCTTTTAGAACTCCAAATAAAACAGAGAAGAATAGGACATCCCACCCTCACATTATAATCAACACAGGATCAACTCAGACCAAGGAAAAGATCCTTAAAACTGCAAGGAGAAAAAATTAATCACCTATAAAGGCAAACCAATTAGAATCACCTCAGATTTCTCAGCAGAGACAATCAAAGCAAGAAGAGCCTGGAATGATGCATGCCATGTCCTAAAATCAAGCAAATATCAACCAAGAATACTGTACCCAGCTAAACTCTCCTTCACAATTGAAGGCCAAATAAAAACATTCCATAGCAAAGAAAAATTGAAACAATACATCTCCACCAAACCAGCCCTACAAAAGATTCTTAAAGAAGTCCTACACATAGAAAACCAACAAGAAGACAATAATGGCCGAGAAACTGCACCCAAACTGAGAATCCAAGAACCATAGGAAGAACCCAGTTTTCGCAAACCCCAAGAAGGTGGATAACATGGCAGGATTTCCCAAATACCTCTCAGTCCTTTCTCTTAACCTTAACGGACTGAACTCTCCAATTAAGCGACATAGACTGTCTAGTTGGATTGAAAACCAAGACCCTTCTATCTGCTGCCTTCAGGAGTCACATCTTGCCCGTAAAAACAAACACATTTTCAATGTTAAAGGTTGGAACAAAATCTACCAAGCAAACGGCCCCCATAATCAGGCGGGAGTTGCAATCCTAACATCAGATAAAATAGAATTCAAATTAAAATTCGTGAGAAGAGATAAAGAAGGTCGCTACATACTAATTAAGGGATCTCTATTTCAGGAGGAGAATACAATTCTAAATATCTACTCGCCAAACAATGGAGCACACAAATTTATCCAAGAAACACTATTTTCCCTCAAATCCCATATAAATCCAAAGACATTAATTGCTGGGGATTTTAACATACCACTCTCCCCACTAGATAGATCAACTTGGCAAAAACTCAACAGAGAAACCGCAGATCAAAACAGCTGCATAGATCAACTAGATTTAACAGATATCTACTGAACATTTCACCCAGCAGCATCAGAATACAAGTTTTTCTCAGCAGCACATGGAACCTTTTACTAAAATAGATCACATTTTAGGCCACAAAGCAAACTTGTCTAAATTCAGAAACATTGAAGTTATACCTTTCATTCTCTCAGACCACAAGGGAACAAAATTAGAACTCAACACCAAAAGCCACCAAAGAAAGTCCGGTATCACATGGAGACTGAACAACACACTGCTGAATCACGAGTGGGTCATGGAAGAGATTAGAAAGGAAATGCAAATGTTCATGCTATTCAACACAAATGAATACACAAATTACCAGCTCCTTGGGACACAGAAAACAAGTATTCAGAAGCAAGTTTTTAGCTCTGAGCTCCTACATCAACATATTGGAGAGATTTGGAACGAACAATTTAATGAGACATCTCAACCTCCTTGAAAATGAGCAGCAAGATAAACCCCAATCCAGTAGACAGAAAGAAATAATTAAAATTGAATCAGAATTAAATGAATTAGATTCCAAAAAACTATAGAAAGAATCAACAAAACAAAGAGTTGGTTCTTCGAAAAAATTAACAGAATTGACAGACCCTTAGCAAATCTTATCAGAAAAAGAAGACACACCCAAATAAATAAACTCAGAGATGAGAATGGAAACATCACCACGGAAACAAGCAAGATTCAAAATATTATAAGGGAATACTTGTCAAAACTTTATGCTAATAAGTTTGAGAACTTGACAGAAATGGACCTTTTCCTAGCAAATATTGACATGCCAAAACTAAACCAAGATGAGTTAAACAGGCTTAACAGGCCCATATCAAGCATTGAAATAGAAGCAGCAATAAGAGACCTTCCAACTAAGAAAAGTCCAGGACCAGATGGTTTTACAGCGGAATTCTTCAAGGATTTCAAAGCAGAGATCACATCAATACTCCTCCAACTCTTCAATGAAATTGAAATAGAAAGTTCACTACCGAACACATTCTAAGAAGCCATCATCGCCCTGATCCCAAAACCAGGCAGGGACTCATCAAAGAAAGAGAAATATAGACCCATTTCTTTGATGAACATTGATGCAAAACTTCTCAACAAAATTTTGGCCAACCGACTCCAACAATTCATCCAAAAAGTCAAACACCATGATCAAACAGGATTTATTTCGGGAATGCAAAGCTGGTTCAATATACGCAAATCAATTAATATTATTCATCACATCACCAGGAGCAAGAATAAGAACCACATGGTTATCTCAATAGATGCAGAAAAAGCATTTGACAAGATCCAACACCCATTATGATGAAGGTTTTGGAAAAATTAAGAATCCATAGAACATTCCTCAATACATTAAAGGCTGTATATGACAAACCTACAGCCAGCATTATACTTAATGGTGAAAAATTAAAGCCATTTCCCCTCAACTCAGGAACAAGACAACGATGTCCACTCTCTCCACTTCTCTTCAATCTAGTATTAGAATGCCTAGCTAAAGCAATGACAAGATGCAGACATAAAGGGGATCCAAATAGGGAAAGAAGAAATAAAACTATCCCTCTTTGCAGATGACATGATCTTGTATCTAAAGAATCCCATAGACTCCACTCTCCAAATGGATCAAAAACCTCGAAGTCAAAGCAGACACTCTGAAAACCTTACGGGATGGAATAGCAGAAACCCTAGGTCTCCTTGTCTCAGGCCAAAATTTTCTGAATAGAGACCCGGAAACACAACAAATCAAAGAAAGTTTGGACAAATGGGATTGCATAAAGTTGCAGAGCTTCTGCATGGCAAAGGACATAGCTATCAAGATTAATAGAAAGCCCATGGATTGGGAGAAAATCTTTAATAGCCATACAAAGGACAAGGGTCTCATATCTAAAATATACTTGGAACTCAAAAAATTAAATCCCCAACAACAAATCCTCAAAGAAACAACTGCCCAATAAATAAATCGGAGAAAGACTTAATGAGAAACTTCTCTGAAGAAGAAAGAAGGATGGCCAATAGACCCATGAAGAAATGCTCAACATCCTTAGCCATAAAAGAAATGCAAATCAAAACAACATTGAGATACCACCTCATTCCAGTTAGAATGGCAAAAATCAAGAACTCTATCAACAACAGATGCTGGAGGGGATGTGGACAGAAGGGAACCTTACTTCATTGTTGGTGGGAATGTAAACTTGTTCAACCACTTTGGAAAGCATTATGGAGATTCCTCAAAATACTTCACATAAAGTTCCCCTATGACCCAGCAATCCCACTTTTCAGCATTTACCCAAATGCTTACAAAGAAGACCACACTAAAGCTACCAGCACAACTATGCTTATTGCAGCATTATTTACCATAGCTAAGATATGGAACCAACCCAGATGCCCCTCAATGGATGAATGGATCTTGAAAATGTGGTATATATGCACAATGGAATTCTATGCCTCCATCAGAAAGAATGACATTGCCCCATTTGTTAGGAAATGGATAAACTTGGAAAAAATTATATTAAGTGAAGTAAGCCAGGCCCAAAGAAACACAGGCTCCATGGTTTCCCTTATTTGCAATATTTAGTATTTGTATGAGTCAATTGGAAAAGTTCAGATAATGTAAAGTTAGGAAAATGAACCCTTAGATATGTATTTTAATGTTTTTTTTCTCTCATGCATGTGTTTCTAACGCATTTATAAGATTATTTCTTTGTTGCTTTGTATGCCCTTCCCCGCAGTATAACCCCTGCTTTCACTATATTTTATGTCCGTATAATTTGTGGAGGAGATCGGGAAAAACAAGTCGTTTAAGGATACAGGTGGACCTGTTGCAACAATGAGAAGTACAAGTTGTCATGTCCAAAACGAGCTTTACAATGTCGGTTTTGGGGGAGAAGGAGGATTGGGATTGGGGAGGGAGGGGGGAGGCTGGGAAGGGATGTCTAGGGTAAACAAAGGAGGAGGCTGCAATGTTTGTTAAGAAATGTACGCATTATCCTGCCCATGTAATTGTAACCCCTCCGTACAATATGTTAACAAATAAAGTAAAATAAAATTTAAAAAAAAATAAAAAAATAAAAGGTGCGTTTGCTATTTTGTTCAGTCCTGGGGCTTTAAATCAGGCCCTGTACCAGGCCTGACATTATAGTCTTCAAGGATGGTGAGCTTCCCCTTCCCCCTCAGTGCAACAGAGCTATCGAAACCTGAGTTCAAATCCCATCACTCACAAAAATATTCATCCTGATGTCAGAAGCCAGTTGTTTTAAATGTTTTCATCTCCTGTGTAAGTCCTGAGTCTCAACTAGGAAAGGGAATTCATAGGCAACCCTATAACCATGGGAACAGGTTGTCCTCCATGTCAGCACAGTTAAACCTGT
Organism: Dipodomys merriami; assembly: GCF_024711535.1. NCBI lineage: Eukaryota > Metazoa > Chordata > Mammalia > Rodentia > Heteromyidae > Dipodomys > Dipodomys merriami. The sequence goes on from NW_027206113.1 coordinate 343,098, forward strand.
CACCTTACTTAGTAAAATACACAATACCTCCATAAAGTAGAAACAAAATAAGGAGAAATTCACCGAACACAAGATGTTGTACACACACGTATGTCAATATAGATCGTATGTTTAAATTATGAATTCATGACTGTAGTGGACCACCCTGGTGATCACTGTCGGATCCTGGGAATGGCCTAGCTCATTAGTAGCTCACAGGTTAGTGTGTTCACCTTGACCTATTGGCCAATTGGTCCTACTAGGCCCTGAGTTAAGATCCCAGCACTACCAACAAGTGAATCGTGGAGTAAGAAGCGAAGTGTAAAACTTGTTTTCCTTTTCTCTGAATATCCTTGGTGATCCTGAGAATCCTGGTATGATGGAGAACATTTCTATAAATCTATATGCTCTGTGAAAGGATGTCATCAATGTAATACATGGAAGGGGTTTCATCATAGTACAATCAATGGTAAATAAATGAATAAAACAAAAGATACAAGAACAACCACACCAAACATGTATGGTTGAACATCTATAGGTAAGTAAATATCCTATCTTTACAATGTATATAAATAGTATGTTTCCAGGGCTGGGGCTTGAATTCAGTACTAGTGAACAGGCCTGACTTTTTTATCTTCATCCCCATTGCTGCAGGTTTACCCAGATCCTGAGTTCGAATCCAAAGCCTGGAAGAATAAACAGCATGAATTGCAAGCCAGGGAGCTAATTTTTTTATTTTACTTTTCTTAATACGGCGCTTGAACTCAGGTTATGGCAACTCTGCCTCAGCTTTGATAACCCTAGGCTGGGGTACAGCCACTAGATCTACAGCTCCTCCTGGGATCCTAGACCCCCAGGCCTTGCAGGGAAAGCAATGCACAAAAATGGCCATTTTACGTTTTCTTCCTTTGCATGGTGACCATCATGGGTCTGAATGACACTGTTGCAAAGGGTACTTCACCTTGCATTGCTGAAGGCTGCCAGACTATCAGGATTAACAATGGAATGTTGTCAATGTCAGGGTTGAATGAATTGATCATGGATGATGCTTTATAAAATTATACAGCATCATTTCAGGAGGCTGATTGATTTGATTTAATATTTATGAAGCATTGAAAGAATATTATTACTTAAAGGAATGCAATAAATTCAGGACATTGATTTCATTAATAGTTTAAGAAGGAAACAATTTATTAATTACATTACATTAATTACATTAACTACATTGAGGCACAATTAATACCCAGGAATTGGTAAGAATGTAGTTTATATAACATCTTTGACACTCTATAAAGATATATATTTATTAGCGTACTGCCATCTGCATGTCAATCTTTTCTTATTTTGGTAAACCCTGGGGCTTGATCTGAGGTCCTGGGAACACCCTGTCAGCTCAATTTGCCCCAGGATGGCATGCTAACACTCACCCATTCATGAATTGGGCCTTGTAGGCTTGTAAGCCTTGAGTTAAGATGCCAGCATTACCAAAAATGAATCGTGGAGGAAGAAGATGATGGTGACACATGTTTTCCTATTCTCTGAAAGTTCTGGGTGTAAGGTATGAAGTGGAATACATATACAGACCTATATCCTGTGTAATCAATGTAATCAATGTTTTATGTTCCATAATAGTCAATAAAATAAATGGTCAATACATGAATAAAACAAAAAATAAAATAACTATACTGAATGCAATATGGAGTCAACCAATGTATATAAATATAAATCATATACGTAAATTCTACATGAATAGGATATTTTCTAGTGGTGAGGATCTATTTTAGGCATTAGGAACAGACTGGAATTTCTTGACTTCAAGGAGGCCAGCTTCCCATTCCCACACAGTGCAACAGAGTTACTAAGACCATGAGTTTCAATCCCAGACCTGGCAGAAAAATGGCACTTTTGCAGTATGTGAGGCCCAATTCTTATGTATTTTATTATGTCTAAATTTTATGAATGTGATTGTTTAAATGCTTAATAAAGAATTAACTAAAATCGATCAGTGTCCTATAATATATTGTATATAATTTCATCCTAGAATCATTCAAGAACTGCCCATTCAATCAGGACATACATCACATTCCATTGGTATTCATATGGATAGGAATGAGTTCCTTAGAATCTCCTGCCATTTGGAGGTGGCAGGACCAGGATTCCAACTGTGGGCTCCAGCTCCCAACACTTCAACCTGGGGATAGGGTACGCACCGGTCTGTCCAAGAATATCAGCAAGACCAATGATTAGGCAGGCACCAGTGGCTCTCAACAGTCCTCCTTGATACTTACAAGGCTGTAATGGGAGGATCATGGTCAAAGTCATCCTAGGAAGGAAAGTCCTTGAGACCTCTGTCCAACTTCAGTTCCAACAAAGCCAGAAGCCCAGGGCTCCAGTGTGGAAGGCGAGCCTTGAGCAAAAGCAGCTCACAGACTGTTCCCAGATCCTGAGTTCAAGGTCCGGGTCTGGTAACAAACAGACATACACAACAATCTGTGCAGCCATCCAGCTAAAGCAGGTCACCCTCTTGTCTCCAACTGAATTGGTCCCTGGGAAAAGGGCTGTGGGAGCTGCTGTCTTTTTGACTCCACCCATGCTGCTTGCATCACAGAAATCCAGCCACACCCCCATTATTTCATGGTTCTTTCTGACCAATGGGATACAAGAATGGTGACCACGCCCACATTCTGTGATGCCCAGTAGCACCTGGATTCCCTCTGTTAGTTTACAACATTACCAGCAGTTGAGGAAGGTAGAGGTGGCTGAGTGGTGAGGAAGAGACTCAAGCGACTTTGGATTATAGTAGGAAATTGAGAAGCCTGCCCACACCCTGGCTCCCTCCCCCCTTCCCCAGGTGAGGGATTTCAAACCTCAGGTAAAGGTGCCTGCCAGCCCTCCTAAAGCACTGACCTGGTCCCTGGCCCTGGTTCTTTGCTCTTGGCCCATCTGTTTGCAATGCCACTGCCATTGATGCTTGCCCCACCTGGAGCAGCCTCCAGCAGCTTTTCCCAGCAGCACAGGTGAGTGGCTGCCCCCAAATCACCACTACCCGAGGTCAGACACCCCTCTGGGGCACCATGACCCCCTGCATGTTTCCTCACGCTGGCTCTGAGGAGCCACCTTTCTGTCTTGTGCATTTCTGAAACAGAGACTCAATATATGATTCTGGTTGGACTGACTTGAGGTCCTCCTATCTGGGACAGGTATGCTCTACCACTCCACCAGACCTGGTCCTCTGTAGATGGGATGGTAGACATGTACCACCATGCTCAGTCATCGATTTAGATGGATTATCCCAAACATTTAGTCCACAGCAGCCGATTCTTGACCACAGGTGAAGCTCTGGGTAGGGCCACAACCATCAGACCTCATTCTCTTCACAGGACAGTTTTGAGGAAACAAGGGATTTATACAGAGGGAATCTCTGGAGCATGACTTGGCATGGAGGGAGTGGCCTTTAGAGAAGGTTCTCGGCTATTCTGTTAGCAAATGACAGGAAGATACCCGAAAAGGGCTCAGGTGGGGTCAGTTATTAATCATGCAACAGGTGGGGATTTTGAAGTAAAACATGGCTCTCTTTCATCATTACTCTATCCCCATGAGGAAGGGGTTGCTTCACTGTGTTGAGTTTTGCATCTGGGGAAACTGAGGCACGGAGAAGTCAGGTGATCTCCTTATCATTTTAACTTCACAGGAAATTCGTCCTGACTTCATTACCATGCTCCCAAGGACAATGGGTGCTATTTAATCCACTTCTTGTGGTAGGAAATCCACTTCTTGTCAGTTGTGGGGCTTGAACCCTAGGCATGGGCGCTGTTCCTGAGCTCCTCAGCAAAAGGCTAGTGCTCTACCACTTGAGCCCACAGCACCACTTCTGGTTTTCTGGTGGTTCTTTGGAAATAAGAGTCTCAGAGACATTCCGGCCGGGGCTGGCTATGAACCATGATCCTCATATATCAGCCTTCTGTGTAGTTAGGATTAGAGTTCTGAGCCACCGCCACCCGACTTAATTGTAATTCTGACTTTTCTCTCTCTCTTTCACAAAAACTGGTTGAATGGGTTCTGGAGGAGGAGCCCAGCATCCCCATATGGCTGGAATCCAAGGTGACCCTCTCATTCTGGAGGTGGGCTCTGGGTCACGAGCTGTCTCGTTTAGCCTGTTGAAACAACTCCCTGAGGTAAGACCCACTGTGACCTGGCTAGACTGTGAAATTCATTGTCCATCCAGCCTTACTGGACTTATTATATTGTATTGCTTTCTGCATCATTTTCTAGCACCTGGACAAAGTTATGATACATACTTACGGAATGAAAATGTAATGCCTTCTTGGGAATGTGGCTTCATGGTATGGTGATTGCCTAGCATGAATGAAACCCTGGGTTCAATTCCTCTGTAACACATAAAAAAGAAAAACACTGAAAGGAATGCTGTGCCTCAAGTGGTAGAGTGCTAGCCTTGAGAAAAAAAAAAAAGCTCAGGAATAATTCCCTACCACAGAGTTTAAGCCCCTGAACTGGCAAAAAAAATAGTAATTGGAAAATAAAGAACCAATACTTGAAATATATAATTGCTCCTTTCATACTGACACCTGAAAATAGTGCCTAATTCATGTATTTTACTTATGTTAGGATCCTGTGTTGAAAAAAGGTTTGTTCATTAATTCACAGCAATTAATGCCAGGAATGTGCTTAGATGTTAGGTGAAGATTAATTCTGGAAATTCAACGATTCCAGGATTTTGTGTCATCACTGCTAATCACAAAGTGAAAATAGTCTAAGTGTGATTTTGAAAACTTTCTGGTCAGTTTTGGCACCAAAAAGGCAGAAGCTAATTAATAGTTGTGACAGAAAATAAGGAATAACTCCAGATGGAAGGAAAAAATGATAGTAACTAAGTTTACCAGAAACTGGTCTAGAGAACCATTTTTGGTTACTGAAGAGCTAGTTGTCAAGTAGGCTTTTCCTCATTGCCTTTAGCATTCTAAATCTCTTAGGCTAGTTCTTAATCTCTGCATGATAAATGTATCTCCTTCTATGCTGTTCTTTCATACCTTATCTCCTTTGTTTTCTAAAAATCTCATTCTTTCTACATTTCTCTATGAACATTTCCTGATACTAAATACACCTATACAGATGTCACAGGATGCTAATGTAAGGTTCCCATAGCTCATGAGTCATTAATGTAACAAAATGGAAAAGGAGGACATATTTACTGCTACCTCAATTTTTCTGAAAATCTACTATGCTATCATTTGGTTAAAAATTCCATTCTTTGTCTATACAGTGTCATTCAGTGCACATATATGCAAATATGAGCTGGGTGTTGGTGGTTTACACCTGTAATCCTAGCTACTCAGGAGGTTAAGACCAGAGGATTGTGTTTCAAAGCAAGCCTTGTCAGGAAAGTCCACGAGACCCTTATCTTCAATTAACCACCAGAAACCCGCAAGTGGTGCTGTAGCTAAAGTGGTAGTGCGCTCAACTTGAACTGAAGAGCTGAGGGACAGTGCCCAGGATCATAATTCAAGCCACACAACCAACAAAAAGTGAAATATGACTTTAAGTTTTCCCAAAAGGAACGACAAGATCAATAATCTTCCCAAGCAAAAAAATTAATTCCAAAATGATTCAGTGCACCTACTTTTGCTGAGTTATGTTATAGAATCTTTGCTGGACATATTCTCTAAAAACAAATCGTTTAGGGATACAGGTGGACCCATTGCAACAATGAGATGTACAAGTCATTATGTTGAAAAACGAACTTTACAACTTTGGTGGGGGGGGGAGGATAGGGTGAGGGGAGAGGGGGTATGGGAATGGAAGGGAAGGGGAAACAAAGAAGAGGCAACAATGCTTGATAAGAAATGTGCTCGTTATCTTGCCTGTGTAATTGTAACTCCTGTGTACGGTATTCTCACAATAAAAAAAGTCAAATACTAGCTTTCCAATAAACATCTAATATTTCTTCTTTGAAGAGACGTCTATACAGTTGATGTCACTTAGCATTACTCCTACGGGGAACACGAAGTATGAGGCCACTCCCTTTCTAAATCATGCTTGCTAATCACGCAACTTTGTAGACAGTAGAATGGAAGCATAATTCTGTTTCCAATGCAAATCAGATATAAGAGCATGGATTTAATTGGAAAAAAAGTCCATCCTGAGAGAGCAGGGATTATACTAGCCATCAACTGGTGGATAAGATCACATTTATTTTCTTTCCTTTACTTATATATTTTTTGTTGGTGGTGGTCTTGGCACTTGAACACAGGGCTGGGAGCTGTCCCTCTGCTATTCAGCTCTAGCCTAATGCTCTATACTTGAGCTACAGTGCCACTTTTAATTTTCTTGTAGTTAATTGGAAAAAGAGTCTCTGGGACTTTCCTGTCCAGGCTGGCTTTTAACCCTATCCGACGATCTCACCACCACCAAGCTTAGGATCACATTTCTGACAGTGTACACTCAGCATATGTAATGTGCATGTTCATCTATCTTTATATAAATTCTTTAGCTAAAAATCTATGCTACACCTTAGCCTTTACACTCACAAAATATTTGTAATTTAAAAGTTGATACTACTGGAGCAATAAAACCTAAGAATGTAAAGTAGTCTGGGAAGTTCAGTTTGCATCCAGCCTGGGCAGAACAGTCTTTGAGAAACTATATATAATTAACCAGCCAAAAGTTGGATTGGAAGAATGGCTCAACTATTGGAATACCAGTCATGAGCAAGATTGCTGAATAAGATGTTGAGGCTTTGCATACATACATGCAATCATACACATATATACAGAGGCACTTATATGTGCACAAATACACATATGAAGCAACTCTCAGAATATGTGGAAAAGTTAGAAAACAATAGAATAATCAAACAAATCAGATTCAACTCCATAGCATAACCTTTAGGAAAAATGAACTAAGGAATATGGCATGTCCTTTGTAATTTAATATTAGACATTAGGGCCAAATGCCAGAAACAGAGTATGCAAGGAAAAAGAAGTTTTTGATAAGTTATATAAAAGATTAAACAGGGGAAAGTAATTTTACCTACATTTTCTATTATATGATAACATATTTTTGTCTGTTAATCAGAGAAACTCAAAATTATTTTTAATTATGGTTTTTAATTATGGTATGAAAAATGCATTGTCATAAATGAATTAAATCAGGGAGTAGATGGTAGAGGAGCTGGGTAATTCCGTTAAATATTCTCATTATTTTGAATGATCTGGTATTTTTATATGTGTGGAATTATGAATGTATTTTATGTCTGGGCAGGAAAGTTTGATTATTAGATGATTGTCTGATACCCAATGTCAGGAACCTAACCTGAGTCAGAGTGGTAAATGTGTGTGTGTGTGTGTGTGTGTGTGTGTGTGTGTGAGAGAGAGAGAGAGAGAGAGAGAGAGAGAGAGAGAGAGAGAGAGAGAGAGAGAGAGAGAGAGAGAGAGAGAGAGAGAGAGAGAGAGAGAGAGCCTTGAAGCATGAAGGAAGAATCTTATTTTCCTCAAGGTATATTCTTAATTGTATTAGTTATACTACATTAATGACAGCAGGTAAAAGTAATTAACATTTGGTTCATATGTTTATGTTTCTATAATTGCATGAACAAACTAAAAACTTATGTTCGGGGTATGAGTTTTGTGGAAGGTCAGCAGAAAGTATAAACATCTGGAATCTTGAGAAAGCTATCAATGGCAATCATTTCAGTGTAGATCAGTTTTAGACAACACTTGCAAGGATATGTAAACCTATATGAAAATGCAACATTTATTGATTTTCCAAAGCTACACTATTCTATATATTTGTAGAAAAACAAGTTAAATTATGGATCATCACTTGCCATAAAACGGACAAGGTTCTCATAACTAAAATATACCTGCAACTCAAAAATTAAATCCCCCAACAACAAATTCTCAAAGAAACAACTGCCCAATAAATAAGTGGGCTAAAGACTTAAAGAGAAACTTCTCTGAAGAAGAAAGAAAGATAGTCAATAGACACATGAAGAAATGTTCCACCTCCCTAGCCATAAAAGAAATGCAAATGAAACAACATTGAGATACCACCTCACCCCAGTTAAAATGGCTATAAATAAGAACTCTAATAACAACAGAACCTGGAGGGGATGTGCAGAGAAGGGAACCCTATTGTGTTGTTGGTGGGCGTGTAAACTTGTTCAACCACTGTGGAAAGTAGTAGGGAAGTTCCTCAAAAGACTCCTCATAGCGCTCCGCTATTTCCCAGCAATTTCTCTTTTGGGCACTTACCCATATGATCACAAACATGACCATACTAAAGCTACCAGCACAACTATGTTTATATGTTTATTAAAGCATTATTTACCATAGCTAAAATATGGAACCAACCCAGATACCCCTCAGTAAATGAATGGATCAAGAAAATGTGATATATATACACAATGGAATTTTATGCCTCCATCAGAAAGAATGACATTGCCCTATTTTTTTAGGAAATTGAAAGTCTTGGAAAAAATTATATTAAGTGAAGTAAGCCAGACCCAAAGAAATATAAGTCTCATGGTTTCCCTTATTTGCAATTATTAGTATATGTCTTGGACAAGCAGCAATGATCAGATAAGTTGATGTTAGGTGAAATGAACCCAAAGATAAGGACTCAAATGTTTTTTTTTTCTTGCTATTGTTTTTAGCATATTTATAAGATGATTTCTTTGTTGCTTTGTGTGTCTCTCCACCATGACATAACCCTTGTTTTCACTGTATTTGATGTTGGTATAATTTGTGGAGGGGAAGGGAAAAACATGTTGTATAAATAGGGATACAGGTGGTCCCATGCAACAATCAGATATACAACAAGTTATGTCGGAAAATGAACTTTACAACTTTGGCGCCTGGGTTGCTTTGAGGGGTAGATGGGAAGGAATGGTAAGCGGAAACAAAGGATGGGGAAACAATGTTTGATAACAAATGTAATCATTACCTTGCTCATGTAATTTTAACCCTTCTGTATGTATTTTCACAATAAAAATAATGAAATAATAAAGTAAAAATCCATGTCATTTTTTTTTTTGGTGGTCGTGGGGCTTGAACTCTGGGCCTGGTCACAGATTTCAATGAACTCTTCTGCTCATTGATACCACTGTACCACTTGAGCCACAGTGCCGTTTCTAGTTTTCAAGTGGGTTATTGGAGATAAAAGTCTCAGAGACTTATCTCTACAGGCTGGCTTTGAACCACTATCCTCGACCTCAGACTCCTGACTAGTTAGTATTACATGCATGAGCCACCAAAGCCCAGATCCAAGTCAATGTATAAAAAGCAAGCTTATTGAAATGTCTGGCTTTTTCCAATAAACAATCTTACTTTTTAGCATGAGTTTATAACTATGAGTTATTTTTAGATGTAACTGAACTTTTTAATAGAATAAAATATAATTTTTACTATTACTCAGTATGTCAAAAAATCCATTGTAATTGACATTCCCCAAAGTCAATTATTACATATTATATTACTCACTATTATGACAGTCTATATTACATATAGTGCGAAGGGAAAATAGTGTGGACTATTTCATATAAATTAGTAGATGCTATTTTAGCATTATAAATTCACAACTGTGATTGTAAAAGAAGGAAAGAAGGTTTTAGAGTTAAAATCAATTATAAATGTGTAGTGTGTCCCAATTAAAGCAACAATTCTGAGCTCATACAGACAAAATTATTTTCTTTCAACTAAAGATTTTGAAGTAATACTATTTGAAATAGTGAGGCAATAAGAGGAAGAATTCAAATCATGTCAAACAATGTCTGTTTTATTCTACTACCCCCTCCACTAACAAGACCTATCCGGTCCCAGATGTCACAAAACTTCAAGTGTCTCTCTTAGAAATCTATTTCGAAAACTTCTAAATCACTGATTCTTTTTGTACTTTCTGTTATATGAAACAAAATATAGACACAAAACATTTGAAATAAAATGCACACATATGTTGAAGTCATCAGAGCTGGAAAAACAACCAACAAAGTAGAAGTCCACCAGGAACAAAATCATGTTGTGCCTAGTTATTTTTAAGCACAAAAACCTCAAATACATGTTACCCTTGACTAGAACCATAAAGATAACTTTGTCTCAACAATACGGTTGTTTTCATTTGTAATTAAATTCATCTAGATGAACCTGACATAGCAAATCCCTTGAATGGATCAAATTGTTTAAAAGAAATGTCACTGTAAGTGGAGTAAGATCTGCACATATTTACGAGAATAAAATAACAAAAATCATGACATCTTAAAAATTGCAGAAATGCAATGAATAAGTCTAACTATCCATATTGAGACCTAAATTCTACTGATTTAACAAGAACAAAATATGCCAATAATAGAATCTGAGCAGTGTACCTGAGTGTACATAATTTTAAACTACTCCAAATTACACTTTGTAGAATACAAAATGTGGGTTATCTAAAGGAAAACATCAACCCATGATATAAATGACATTAAAAATCTCATGAAAAGGTCTGGGAAGGTGGCTCAGTGGTAGAGCATTTGTCTTGCATGCAAGAGGCCCTGGTTTTGATTCCTCAGCACCACATATGCAAAAATAAAGAAGCCGGAAGTGGCGTTGTGGCCCAAGTGGTAGAGCACTACCCTTGAGCTGAAGAGCTGAGAGACAGCAGCCAGGCCCAGAGTTCAGGCCCCATGACCGGACCCCCAAAAAAAATCTCATGAAAAGAGAGTAGTAGTTTCTGGAAAATAATAATTTAATAAATAGTGGTAAAAAAATTTATGCTACTGACAAAATTGCATACATATTTTGTTAAATCCAAAAAAGACCCAAGATACTCAAGGTCATTTGAAACTTTGGCAAAGTAGCAGGATACAAATGTAACATTATTATGGATGTTGACTCTGGCATGGAATTAATTTCCTCTTTGATCTGACAAATGAATATATGAAAAAACAGAACTTCAACTAAATATCAAGACCTAACTTAACATATAACCATAAAAGTCATCATGCAAGCCATATTGCACCTGGGATAAAAGAAAAATCAGTCATACTGATTCTGTATTTATTGTAAATGTTGACTTTTTCATAAATTATTTCCTTTAGCTTACATTTTTAAAACAGTGCGTTAAGTGTATATCTTCGTAACTAATTTTGGATTCCTCCTTCAATATATTTCTGAGTATAATGTCTCACATCAATTCCTAACCCATGAAATGATGTTGATTACAAAACAAATGGTAATAACCATTGTTTATAATACACAAAATCTCATAAGGATGACACCAGTAAGCATTGGTTAACATTTTGGTATCATGGTCTCATGACTGATGAGGCCTATCTGCATGAGCATAATTGTACCTAGATTCCTCACCCTAAATTTAACAACTGTTAAAAAATGTTTATATCTTTATCTGTCACCCATCAGACATTAAACCTGAATATAAAGCCTAAGGAAAATGATAAGGTAAGAATTTAGCTTTTCTAGATATAAAGTAAACAAAATGCAGCGTAGAGTAACTGGTTTAAAGTCAACCTATTTCTCCAAAACATTCTAAGCATTTCCTTACAATGTGTATTATTCTCAAGAAGGGAATGGGTAATGTGAGAAGAGGACTAACCAAGCATTGTCTTCAAATATACATAATTTGGATTTACCTCTTTATTTTGCTATAAGCATTTTTGATAAAAAACAGTTTGAATAATTGATTTCCAGATCAAGTATAATATATCTTAGTTGCATACACCAAAGTACATTCAGAAAATGGTATATAGCAATTAAGTAAAGAAAGTCCGGGCAGAAAAAATGGCATCTCTATACTATGTGATGCCCAATTCTTCGGTATTTCATTCTGCCTCCATTTAATGAATGTGATTGTTGAAATGCTTTATAAAGTATTAATTAAAATCAATCAGTGTCCTAGAATACAATTGTGTATAATTTTATCCTAGAATCATGACATACATCACATTCCATTGGTATTCCTATGGATAGGAATGAGTTTCTTACGATCTCCTGCCATTTGGAAGTGGCAGGACTAGGATTCCAACTGTGGGCTCCAGCTCCCACCACTTAAACCTGAGGATAGGGAACTCATGGGTGTGTCCAAGAACATCAGCAAAACCAATGATGAGGCAGGCACCAGTGGCTCCTCCTTGATACTTACAAGACTGATAGGAGGATCAATGTCAAGTCACTCTAAACCAGAAAGTCCTTGAGACCCCTGTCCAACTTCAATCCCAACAAAGCCAGAAGTAGAGCCATGTGGCTCCAGTGGTAGAGGGCTAGCTCTGAGCAAAAGCAGCTAAAGGACTGTGCCAGATCCTGAGTTCAATGTCCGAGACTGGCAACAAATGGACATACACAACAATCTGTGCAGCCATCCGGCTCAAGCAGGTCATCCTCTTGTCCCTAACTGAACTGGACAGAGATCCCTGGGAAAGGGGCTGGAGGAGCCACTGTCATCTTAACTCTGCCCATTCTGCCTGCATCTCAGGATTCTGGCCACACCCCCATTATTTCATGATTCTTTCTGACCAATGGGATACAAGAAATGTGGCTATGCCCACATTCCATGTTGCCTGGTAGATGGAAGAGGCTCTGTTAACACACTGAGGCTGAGATCTACAGGGGGGAAATCATACCTCAGAAGCGGTGGGCCAGCTGCAAGCACCTGGCCCACCTGGCAGCTCAGTGACAGACTGAGCTGGATCTACAGCCCCCTGCCACATGTGCTGCCACCACAGCATTCATGGGGATGGGAAGCAAGACATGTGGGTGTCCAAGAAGTAAATCTGCTTCGTCCACAACCTGCCTGATGAGGTGGACTTCCAGAATCCAGCAAGTGAGGTCCACCATCGATGCAGCCAGCTGTCAGCACACATCCAAACTATTGAGGAATCCCTTGTGGTGTGTAAAGAGCAGATGTTGGCTCTGAATGAGCTGTTTTGGGAGAAAGCCAAGTGTGTATGCTGGCTGTCCCAGGAGAAGATGAAGAAGAGGAGAGTGATGCAGGAGCTGCTGTTGATCCTCACAGAGGAAGGCATGGACAGCAGTCTCCAGATGCCAGCACAAGCTGAGCCCCCCCCCAATGCTGCTTCAGATGCATCAGGGCCTGTGGTGGGTAAAATGAGGGAGGAGCAGAAAGGTTTTGAAGAATTGCAACTTGAAGACAGCGTGGAAACTTCCAGAGGATAGGTCAAGGTTCTCATCACCATAGAGGACTCCCCCAAGGAGCACGTTCTGCTGCAGATGCCCCAGATACAGATCTACCCACAGCTCAGGCAAGGAGTGCTCCCTCCCTCTCTTCTGTAGACTGATGCAGATAATGACTCTCCATGTGACATATTGACTCTCAAAAGCCTTGGAAGCCACCAGAAGTAGGTGGTCAGGTGCCTTCTCTCAGGCCTCCATCTGCTGGGTGATGAGAAAGTTAAACTGGGGGTTGGGTAGGGCAGAGGCTGCCGGGAGGTGGCCCAAGCTCAAGGGATATAATGGCCCATTGGTGGCCAGGGAAGAGACCCATGTTATGCTTATCACAATAAATTGTTTTCAAAGGGGAAAAAAAGCCTCCAACAAAGATTTGTTCTTCCAGTCCTGGGGCTTGAACGAAGGGCCTGGCCACTATCCCTGAGCTCTTTTTGATCAAGGCTGGTGCTCTACCAGTTGAGCCCCACTTCCCCTTCCAGCTTTTTCTGTGTGGAATCAAGCCCAGGGCTTCAGTCATGCTAGGCGACCACTCTACCACTGACGCACCTTCTCAGCTAGGATGATTCACCCCTCCCAAACCCAAATGGCTATTCCTCAGATAAATAGGAAGTAGGGGCTAGGATGAATTTGAAGCACTTCTGGTTCACACCAAAATACTTCCCCACCCCCTAATCCCACACCCTTAGTTGAAGTTTCTCTTCTACCATTGAGGGATGAGGGAGGGACAGGGGATTCCCAAGAGAGGAGTATCAAGAGCAGTGGCCCCACATCCTCTCCCACACACAATTGGTCCTCTAGATTCCAATCTTACCTGACTTAATGTGGAGTCTACACTGTCTTCCCACCACTGTAAGGATCACGATAAAAAAAAGGTCAACCCTGGGCTTAGCCCACACCCAGGGTGGAAGCTCCTAATCCCAGACCTACTTCCACCTCTGACTTCCCCGAGTTAGGCCAGACCCACCACTCACCACTATGTTGGTGGTGATGACCTCATGGATGGATTCAAGGAAGAAAGTCTATGGCAAAGAGCAGAAACAGCAGGGTGAGCATGGCAGAAGGAGGTGGGGTGATTGCTCTGGGATCTTCCTCCTTGGAGCCCTTCCTTCCATCCAGAGCCATGCTGACCCAAAGCATGGACAAGGTTAGGGGGTGAGACAAGATGGACCAGCACAGGACTAAGGAGGCACTGCTTTGTCATGGAGCACTTGAAAATTCCAATGCCAATCCCAAAGCCAACATGCAAAGCCTCTCCTTGTTGTTGGACATGAACACTGTCCCTGAGCTCTTATTCTCGAGGCTGGAACTCTACCACTTGAGCCAAAGGACCACTTTTGTTTTCTGACGGTTCATCGAGGATAAGAGTCTCACACACTTTCTGCCCAGGCTGGCTTGGCACCATGATCCTCCAAATCTCAGCTTCCTGAGTAGCTAGGATGCCAGGCATGAGCCACCAGTGCCCAGTATGTGATGACTTTTGAAGGCATCTTGGCGATTTTGTAAAGGAGCCCCAAAGGGCCTGGATAGACCATTACCCAATCAAGGAGCTGGGATCAGAGAAGGATGACCTTCTACCCATTCTGTTCCCCAAAATTAAAGATGCCAGGTAGTGGTATGCATCAGACACCTAGACCAGCAGCCACCAGGCTTAGTGGGGGAAAAGTAGAGAATATCCAAAGATTGCATTATAGAAATCTCTGATTTTGCATGCATGTGGTGTGTGTGTGTGTGTGTGTGTGTGTGTGTGTGTGTGTGTGTGTGTGTGTGTGTGTGTGTGTGTGTGTGTGTGTGTGAACTCAGGGTCTAGAGTTTTCTTGCTCAAGGCTACTGCTCTGCCACTTGAGCCACAGCCCCACTTGCTTTTTGATTGTTAATTGTAGGTAAGTGTCTCAAGGATTTTCCTGTCCAGGGTGACTTGGAAGCATGATGGAGACCCCAGGGAAGCAAGAGTAAACACAACTCGCAGGTACAATCCCTACGGTGGGCCACTCCTGCCCCCTGGTGTCCAGATGCGGGATATGCAGCCCCATGCCATTGTCGTCTAGAGTTCAATTTTGAGAAGTGTCCAGGGCCAAGCTGACTTTTGTTCACCCTGATTGCTGATACCAGAGCAGGTCTTTTCCACCCTAGGCCAAGATAGCTCCATGAGGCCCAGCTTCCCAGGAACACCAGGAAGAGAGAGGTCAGTTCCAGGCTGAGCTAAGAGCCTTTGCACACAGACACCCCAACTTGGCCTTCCTTATCACCATAAGACCTGTCAAAGAACAACCCAAAAAAACAAAATTGGAGCTGTGCCTCCAAGTGGTAGAGCTGCAGCCTTGAACCAAAGAGCTCAGGGATAGGGCCCCCAAACTTTGAGTTCAAGACCCCCAGCTGACCCTCCCCCATAAAACACAGGTTGGCTAAATGTGAACCAGTAAGATTTGTGAAGTGTTTCTGAAGAATGTGGATACTGAAGAAAGCACCCTAATTCTAATGAATGCTGAACCTTTGACATACAGCTATGTGCTGAGTCCTCAAAAAGGTGCTGTTTGCTGAGTCATCCCATAGGTTGCTATGTGCTCAGTCCCTGAAAAGAGTGGGCTGTGCTGAGTTTTTCAAAGGATGCTTTGTGCTGAGTCCATTACACAATATACTGTATGCTGAGTCCTTCAAAAGGTGTGGTGTGCTAATTCATCCAAAAGGGTCCTGCTATGTGCTGAGCCCTTGAGAAGAGAGGGATGAGGTGAGTTGAGTGCTGTGTGCTGAGTCCTTTTCACAGGGTGCTCTGTATTGTCCTTCAAACGGTGCTGTGTGCTGAGTGCTTCCACAGTGTGGTATGTGCTGAGTCCTGCCATAGTGTGGTATGTGCGGAAACCTTCAAAATTCTTCTATGTGCTTTCTTCGAAGGGTGCTATGCAATTAGTGGTTTACAAAGGGTGCTTTTTACTCAGCCTTTCAAAGGTCTGTGCTGAGTCTTAACACAGAAGGTGCTATGTAATGAGCCCCTGGGAAAGTGTGTTATGTGCTGAGTTTTTCAAAGCATGCAATGTGCTGAGTCCTTTACGCTGCAAGCTATGGACTCCCTCTTTCAAAGGGTGTTGTGTGCTGAGTACTCTACACAGGGTACTATATTGAGTCCTTCAAAGGGAGCTGTGTGCTGAGTCCTTTACACAGGGTGCTTTGTGCTGTTTTTGGAAGTGTGCTGTGTGTCATCCCAAAGAGTGCTATGTTCTGAGTCCTTGAGAGGTAGTTATCCCCAACATCACACACACACACACACACACACACACACACACACACACACACACAAGGGTCACCATGCACCCTCTTAGTGTGTGGGAGTGAAGGGGGATGGAGGAGAATCTCCTCCAGGGGTGGAGCTGAGGGGAGATTCGATCCCTGGGGCAGGTACTGGGGTTGGGGGAGAGTCCTGAGCAGAGGTGATGCTGCAATTGCCATGGCCTGGAAGCCTTAGAGCTCAGTCAGGGTTGTGATTGCAGCTAGGGGTAGGGGGCATGGCCTAGGGGAGGAGTGGGCATGGCCAAGTGGAGGAGGGGGAGGGGTCCTGGGGTGCACTGTGGTGGCAGCGATGGGGGGAGCAGGCAGGCCTGTGTGGTGGCCCAGGAGTGGAGTGGGGGCAGAGAAAGAGAGAAGAGAGAAGAGCAAGCTCAAGCATGAGGGGAAGCTGTTCCAGAGGCTGGCGGCCACTGCCATCAAAGCGCAGTCCTGAACAGGAGCACAGAGCACCTGAGCCACATCATTGCGGGCAGCCCCACGGGGGCACAGCGGCCATGGCTGCCCTGAATCTGTGGTCCTAGCACGGGAAGCATGGCGATGGCTTCGGTGGTGGAAGCAACGGAAGCAGGCAGGTGAGAAGGAGGTGGTGCTGGTGATGGCAGCTGAAGCAGGGGTGGCAGCAAGCACAGCCGCCGGCAGATGCCCACTCCACCTCCCAGCAGTGCAGCGTTTCAAACATGGCTCTGCCTGGTCTGATCTGAGTCCCCTTTCGCAGTCGCCCAGCAGAAATGGTGGGTCCCTGGCTGGCATGAGGCCGAGACCCAGTCCCTGCCCCTGGTCCTTGCACTCCGGGCCTGGGTGCACCCAGAGCCATCGCCTACAGCTTCTCCCAGCAGCACGCATGAGTGGCCGCTCCATGGGACCACACCTGGTGACTCCTGCACCAGGCGAACTCCCTGACCCCCTCCTTCCCCCTCCCCCACAGACCCGGCCCCTCGCCTGCCTCCTGTCTCCTCTCTCCATCCTGCCCGCACCTCCCCTGCACCTCACAGTCCACCCTGGCTCTGCCATAAATGCGCCCCAGGAGAGGGGGGTGGGTGTTGCTCGAAGGATCCCACCCCCATTCTTACGGGCCAGTGTCCCAGGAAAAGGGCAGATACAGGGATTGGTGAGGAGGGGGCACCACAGAACCCCTGGCCTAGAGCAGTGAAAGCCACATCTGCACCCTTCCTCTCCCTGGTGGGAACCTAGTGGCTTTAGTCAGATGTGGGGAGGAGCACCTCCACACCTGCCTTCTCGGGTCTTTTCTTTTGCTGGGGGTGGGGGGTGCTGGATGCAGGAGATAGGCCCCCCTTGCTGTTTGAGCCCTTGTCTTCTGTGCTAGGTCACCCTTTCACCTGAGGAGGTCCCAGAAAAACTCACTAGGGAGGTGAGGGCACTGGGGGTCAGAAGGTGACTATCTGGGAGGAACACACCCCCTCTGACACACATACACCTGTCCTGTTCCCCCCCCCAGCTGTCAACAGTACTCACAGGGTGATCACATTTCCCAGCTCTGCCTGCTTCTGCTGGTGCTACTGGTCCTTCTGGTCTCCTAGTCCCCCCCAAGCATCCGCCAATTAGCCCAGAAGCATCTAGGCTGGAAGTAGGGAGTCCATCCATGTATGTAGCCTTTATGACCCCATCAAATTCCCCAACAACGCTCCCACCCCAAGTCAGACACTTCTCTGGAGGCACCAGGACTGCCTGCTGTGTTTTCTCTCTGGGCTCTGAGGAGTCATCTGTCTCTTGATTCCTTGACCCAGTGTCTGGGCCTAGGGTTTTGATGAATGGGGGTCAAGGCTGGTTGTTCCCAATGGAAAGGTATGGCCCTGGGTAAAGGGAGAGGCAGGGTGGTTCTGCATTATTAGAGAAGTGTTCCCCTTGGGTGGGAGCCCCTGGTTCTGACAAGGGAACTGCCATGCTCGAGCTTATACATTGCCCAGATGAGGAACCAACAAACTCAGGAGAGGCACTGCTCTGGGTCTGTGTGTGTGTGTGTGTGTGTGTGTGTGTGTGTGTGTGTGTGTGTGTGTGTGTGTGTGTGTGTGTGTGTGTGTGTGTGTGTGTGTAGAAGAGAGAGAGAGACAGAGACAGAGACAGAGAGAGAAAGAGAGAGGGAGGGAGGGAGGGAGGGAGGGAGAGAGGGAGATGGAGGGAGGGAGGGAGATATCGATCATCTTTCTCCTTGTACAGCCTGACTGTGCTCAGGTCAGTGATCAGTTGGCAAATTGCAGGTGCTGCATGGTGAGTCTTGTGTGACCCATTTGGATTTGTGTGTGTGTGTGTGTGTGTGTGTGTGTGTGTGTGTGTGTGTGTGTGTGTGTGTGTGTGTGTGTGTGTTGGGAGATGAGGAGATGAGAAAAATGAAAATATATTTAAGTCACCATATCTAAAAAGAGTGAAAGCAGTTTATTTGTGTGTATGTGTGTATTTGTTGTTCTTTTTTCATAATGCCCAGTATGAGCCCAGCCACAATTTTTGTTTTCTCCTTCACCATTTCATGGCTCCTTTGGGGAAGGTTTCAGTATATGTTCCTTTCCACCTCTTTCCACCTCCCTCTTCCCCTTTTTTGCAGCCCACAGTAGCTGCTGGACCTGCATGGGACTCCCTAGGAGGCCTGTGTGAACCACAGAACAGAGTGGACACCTGTCCTGTCTTCAGCCAGAAGGCTTGTGAGGCCAGTGTGACCACAGCTGCACTCTTCCAGCCAGACACTCTGCTCTCATGTGTATAGTTGGAGTTAATTCAAGGGTTAGGAATGTGTCTGCCAAACATAATTAAGGAACGAGATGGGTGGGAGTAGGGCAGGAGCTGTGAAGCTAGGAGTGTCTGGGGAGTGGCGAACGGTTTAACATGGCAGATGCTTCACCACAACCAAGGATGAGAGGAGAACTTTACCCAGGGCATTGACGGTGTCTGTGGGCATCTGGGCAGGGGGCTCTGGGCCCCCACTGAGGGCGTGGATTCCCTCCTGGGGCAGTGCATACGTGTGTAGTCCTCCCTGGAGTCCTGAAGTTTCCAATCTGTGTCCCACCTGGGCCATTTCCAGCTGGACAGTGGTATGCAAGTTTCCCTTCCTGGAGCCTGCTCGGTATCATACCGTGGCAGTTAGCTGTTTCTGTAACCTGCTGTAGGCTGCTTGGAAGGAAAAGAGCACCACTGACTGGAACTGTTTAAGTTTGATTGGGACAGGTGAAATGCAACCTTTTCCAGGTTTTTTTTCTTGAAGCTGGCAATTTCCACTAATGCCTGGGTTCATGGGTTAAATTAGATGAACCAATTCAGCGGTCAAACAGTGACGTTAAAAGAGGCACAGGCAGAGTTCCCAAGCCAGATCGTCTCCTGCTATGAATGTCGTGCCTTGACTGCCTTTCTCTGGCAGCTGCTGATTCTTCTACAGCTCTCTCTAGGGTGATGACCACAGTCGAGGATGTCATGGGGAGCAGAGAGTGACCTTGCCATCCCCAGCCTGCCAGCTGTGAGCAGAGACGATTTTCAGCACATGAAGTGGAACCAGGGATGCCTCAAGAATCCCTTCTCTGTAACATGCAACTTGGGGGCCAGATATAGTGGGCCATCCTGTCTGGTCCCACAGAGAGGAAAGGAGGCCACTTGAGCCAGGGGTTCAGCTCATTGCAACCTCGTTCAAACCTGAGGGGGAATTGAGTGCCACAGAATTGGTCAGCCACTGGACAGAGATCTTTGAGAAGATAGGCAACCCAGTGGCCCCAGAGTCCAGCGAGAACATCGTGGCTCACATCCTGGGAGCCAAAACAGTTAAGTGCGGTGGCACCAGGAGGGGGAGAAGAGGGACGAGGGAGAACTGTGGGAGAGCTACATCAGACTTTGCCTCGCCCCCCCCCCCCCCCCGCCCCAGGATGCTTACATGAATCGGATGGGACTTTTCTGTAGTATGGTCATAGATAGATGCTCATTTAGTTATCCAACAAATAGTTACAGTGTGCGCCATGCTCGAAGGGGTGGGGGTTGTCATAGATGATGAAAGGTTCCAGTGCTGGTTCCACGGCACATGAAGAAACCTTGGTTTGAACTGGATGCTGGTGCTTCATGCCTGTCATGCTAGCTACTTAGGAGGCTGAGATGGGAGGATCAAAGCTTAAGGCCCAGGCAGGAAAGACTGTTAGACTCTTATCTCCAACTAACAACCAAAAAGAAAATGCCAGAAATGGATGTGTACCTCAAGCCGTAGACTGGTCGACTTGAGTAAAAAGGCTCAGGGACAGCACCCAGGCTCCTAATTCAAGGCCAGGAGTGAGACAAAGAAAGGAAACAGAGAGAGAGGAGGAAGGACGAAGGGAAAAAAAGAGGAAAGGAAGGAAGAAGGGAGCATGCGAGCTTTGGTTTGGAGTCCCTGGATCATGGGAGCCAACCACTCACAATCTTTGAGGGTAACATTTTAGAGCCTAAAGCCAGTATGTAGGACTAAGCCACTGATCCTTCAGCAACTTCATGACATCCAGGAGCTGTGTGGTCACCAACTGCAGGGGGAAGCAGCCTCAGGAAGGACCTAGGGCTCAGGGTGTGTCACCAGGTTTCAATTATCCCGGCCCTAGCAAGTTTATTTCCTGGTCAGATAATAAGAAATTGTCTAAGGGCTAGGGAGGTATTGGGGTGAGGGAGTGTCAAGGGCGGGGCAAGGCATAAGCAGGAAGATGAAGGGGTAGGACGATCCCAGGTCAGGTGTGTCAGGCCATTGAAGCCATGATCTCTCCTGACAATATAGACCACCAGTTATGGAGTCTTTGACCCAGCCACACTTCTATTAAGAGTCCTGGAACCTTGGGATCACCATTAACTGCCTGGCTGTTGTCCACTGCAGGATGCCTGTGCAGTACATCCTTGGGGACTGGGACTTTCCATGGCTCAATCAGAAGATGACACCCCCCCCCCCGGTGTTCATTCCTCCACCAGAGACAGAGGTAAGTGGGCCACTGGCACAGGACAGCCAGGGAATGAGGACGGGAGTCGGGACCCAAGTGACTTCGAGACTTCCTCTAGGGGGCGCTAGGACCACGTGACTGCCATTCTCAGGGACAGAGGTGGGTCTCTGCTGGCTCAACCTTTAGTCTACATGGCAGTCTGGGATTCAGAGAGGGCTGACTGAAGGTGGGGCAGGCTTGGGTTGAGGCTGGTGGGAAAACAAGTGGCACTGGGCTCTGAGCAGGGTTGTTTCTTTGAGGATACTCACAACCTAAGAACATTCCTGGGATGGACCAGCACTTTTCTCCTTCCAGAGAGAGAGGGACCTAGAGCCCCTCCAGTTGGAGTCCCTTGGCCGAGAAATCCTTTCATATTCACATCCTGTGGTTGGATAACTAGAACTCACCTTGCTGCCCAGTGTCAAGGCAGGACAGTGAGAGATCCTGAGTCTTTGATAAGGTCAGAGGATCCTCAGTATGAGATTGTACTTGAATGCCCTAACTTTGTGCATGGTCAGTCCCATCTAAGACTGCCATGATGTAGGACATAGAATCTAGAGAATCAGAGCCGGATGGGGTCTGTTCTGGGAGTCTTGAGTATTATGTGTGAACTTTGAGATCCCGTGTGCCAACCTGCTTCCCTTTCTTGGGTGGGTCTTTGCTAGAAAAAGCTTGAAACTAAGGACCGGATCTTATCCCTTGTCTTTGATGTTTAAAGCTAGCACATTATCATTTGAGCCAAAGCTTCACTTCCAACTTTTTTGGGTGTTTAATTGTAGAAAAAGAGTTCTAATGGACTTCGCTGCCAAGGGTGGAATCCAATTGTAGTCCTCAGATCTGTCTCCTGAGGGGATAGGATGAAAAGGATGGAAAATTATCTTTGGCCGGGTGCCAGTAGCTCATGGCTGTCATCCTATGTACTCAGAAGCTGAGATCTGAGGATCACGGTTCAAAGCTATCATGGGGAGGAAAGACCCTGAGACTCATCTCCAATGGACCACCTGAAAACTGAAAGTGGTGCTGTGGCTCAAGTAGTAGAATGCTTGCCTTGAGTTGAAGAGCTCAGGGACAGCACCCAGGCCCAGAATTCAAGCCCCACAACTGCAAAAAAGAAAGAAAGCAAACCATCTTTGCCTGCAAAGGATGGTGGAGGTGTGTGTGGGGGGGAGGAGGAGGATGCTACTG
Source organism: Dipodomys merriami (assembly GCF_024711535.1). Classification (NCBI taxonomy): domain Eukaryota; kingdom Metazoa; phylum Chordata; class Mammalia; order Rodentia; family Heteromyidae; genus Dipodomys; species Dipodomys merriami. Next base: position 365,659 of record NW_027206113.1, read on the forward strand.
TAGTTGGGAGACCAGGTGCTGGCATCACTGTACAGACATTTTTTTTTATTTTTTATTTTATTTATTTATTTTATTTTATTTGTGAACATACTGTACAGAGGGGTTACAATTACATGGGCAGGATAATGCGTACAGTTTTTACCAAGTTTGCAGTCTCCTCCTTTGTTTATCGTTCACATCCCTTCCCAGCCTCCCTCCTCCCCCCCAGTCCCAATCCTTCTCCCCCCCCCACAGACATTGTAAAGCTCGTTATGGACATGACAACTTGTCCTTCTCATTGTTGCAACAGGTCCACCTGTATCCTTAAACAACTTGTTTTTCCCCATATCCTCCACAAGTTATACTGACATCAAGTATAGTGAAAGCAGGGGTTATACTGTGGGGGAGGGACATACAAAGCAACAAAGAAATAATCTTATAAATGCGTTAGAGACACATGCATGAAAGAAAAAAACATTAAAATACATATCTAAGGGTTCATTTTCCTAACATCACATTATCTGACCTTTTCCGCTTGACTCATACATATACTATGTTTCTCTGGGCCTGGATTACTTCGCTTAATATAATTCTTTCCAAGTCTTTCCATTTCCTAACAAATGGGGCAATGTCTTTCTTTCTGATGGAGGCATAGAATTACATTGTGTACAGACATTTTTAAGAACTCCCCAAGTTTGCCCCAGTTTGAAGCCAGAGCTTCAGGAGGGCTTGGCCTGTGGCAGGCAGGGATTGGGCAAATGGGTGCAAGGGTGGGATTATTGTGTCTGTATTCTCTCCATTGAAGGATGGATTTGGATGCTGGGTGACAAAGTCTGAAGTTAAGGGTTGCAAGAAGTGTGTGGCCTGACGAGGATGGGTTTCATCTGGGTATGTGAAGTTGGCTGAAGCCGGAAGCCGCTGGTGGCTCACAACTGTCATCCTAGCTACTCAGAAGGCTGAGATGTGAAGACCATGGTTCCAAGCCAGCTTGGGAAGAGAAGTCTGTGAGACTTGATGTCAAATGGACCACCAGAGAACAGGATTTGGAGCTGTGGCGCAAGGGATATTTCTCACCTCCAGCTGAAGAGCTGAGGGACAGCGCCCTGGCCGGGAGTTCAAACCCCATGACCAACTACAAAATAAGGGGGGGGCTAAGTTTTCCGCATAGCAGTGTGGACAGTAGGATCTGCCATGTTGCACTATGAGACATTCCAGATATGTGAGAGGCTTACTGGTTTTTCTATAGTGGGTCTAATGTCGGTAGTGCCACCTTCTTGAGGGTAGGATGTGATCCTAATGGAGACAGTCCATGGTTCTGCTCTCAGGGACTGCTGAAGCCTTGGGCTGTCCGTGCGTGTGTGTGTGTGTGTGTGTGTGTGTGTGTGTGTGTATGTGTGTGTGTGTGTGTGTGTGTGTGTCTGTGTCTGTGTCTCTGTCTTTGTCTGTGTCTGTGTCTATGTCTGTGTCTGTGTGTGTTTGGTGTTAGAAGAGCTGGGCCTTGAACTCAGGGTCTAGGTGCTGTTCCTGAGCTTCTGTGCTCAAAGCTATTGCTCTGACACTTGAGTCATAGCTCCACCTCTGGCTTTTTGGTAGTTCACTGTAGATAAGAGCCAGACATTCTTTCTAGAATGGGCTGGTTTTGAACCCTGATCTTCAAACCTCAGCCTCCTGAGTAGCAAGGAAGACAAACATGAAGCACCCCTGCAGGTTGTGTGTGTGTGTGTGTGTGTGTGTGTGTGTGTGTGTTTGTTTGTGTGTGTGTGTGAGTGTAGAAGTGGGCTGTAATAAGAAGCACTGGACCCTTTGGTAACTTCGGCTTGCGTACTTTGGGGGTACATGGGCTTTGTGGCTGAGGTCTGGGGACCTGGAAGGGTCAGATGCTTAATGGGGACTCAGCACTTAAATTATAAGACCAAGGGATCTGTGTGCCCTGGAGATGTCTACTCGTGCCACGGACAGGCTCTGTTGGGACGGCTGAGGACACCTAGTAGGGGTAACTGGAACAGGTAGGGAGATGGCAAACAGACAACTCACACACAAGAGGAGTGAATGCTGAGTGTGATTTATTGCAGAGGATGACAAGCTTTTATAGAAAAAAGTCTTCATGAGAAAGGGCAAAAGGTCACACAATCTTGTTGCAAGGCTTTGGGTGGTCACCAGCTGGTCGCCTGATCTTGTTCTTGGATGATGAGTTATGACGATAGGTACTTGTTCCAGGCTTTACCTCATCAATCCCATAAGAATAGCAAAGTAAATCGGTTTTGAGATGCTTATCACATATTAACCATTAACCAGAGCATATGGGCAAGGTGTTAGACAGAAAGGCATAAACTCTAGTATTTTATTTTTACTTCTGCTTAGTTTTGTACTTTATGCATTTCAAATCTTTTCTAAGCAATTGTGCTTCTTTGCAATTCTTTAGAAGGTCCCCAATTTGTTGCCAAAAATCATGATATTCAGTATACTTAGCTAAATCTGGCCATACATCAAATACAGGCTCATAGTGTCTTCTCTGTAACCCTTTCACATAATCGTTTACTCTTCTCCATAGAGGCCTTAACTGTCTCATAAGATCTTCCTTGTTCTTTTTTGATAGTAAGCACCAAGGAGTCCTAGATCTAGCAAGTCTCTCAGTAAATGGAAGAGAGTAATAGGAAATTCTTTCTCCTAAGTAATTTTCCCAACGGTTGCCATCCTTATCATACACACCTGTAAAAGGCTATGGATCTTGGGGAAGTCTTTGAGGCCCTCTTGATAAGGCAGGATCCCACCAGCATCCCCTAATAAGCCACTGCCATCTTCCATCCACCAATCTTTTAGGAATCTTATTTAGTTTTTGGTCTAAATATCCCTCTACATCTTTCTTATCTACAGGATATCTACTGTAGATACTTCAGGATTAAAGGGAAGTCTACAATAGCCATACACTCTTTCTGCTCTAGCCGTGCCTACAGCTTCTTGTAAATCTCTTACAAACAATTCCTTCTGCTGAAGTGAAGTCATAAAACCCCCAATGCTTTTATTTTCACTTATGACTTGTTTAATAGCCTCCATAAGAGGAGCTTTCAGCATAACACTTAAATCTGGTGGATTAGTCATATTCTCAGGACACTCATCGGATGTTGGAGTCATCATCACTTCCAAGAAAGAGCCCTGAATAAGAGAATGTTGAGCATGAGTAAGTAGAACAAGCAGCAGGAACAGTAAAAGAATAATGGGCACTCCTATGCAGCGAAGAAAAGAGAAACAGGAACAGGAAAACATCTTTCCAAGGGGCTTGCCAGACTTTCCAGGACGTAGGCCTCTTGGAAGCCCCACTCTCAGATCTGATAGCAGATGTTCCATGCTAAGCAGACTCCACTGGAATAGGCGTGGCATACTCCCTTGGACATGGTTGGTGGCAGAAGGAGCTTGGGAGGACCTGGGGATGGGGCCCGCAGGGGGTGGCTCCCCAGGTGGACAGAGAGCATGGCCAGCACTTAGTAAGGATGAGAGCCCTGTTAATATGGAGCACACTCTCATGGTTCAGACTTTGGGACTTATCATGATGTTTGATGGACGAGGCCAACCGTATTTTAAATGTTGACCTGTGATCTTCAGATCTCAGCCTCCTGAATAACTAGGATTATTGGCATGAGCCTCTGGCACCAGGGCCTCTGATTCTTTTTGGTATATTACAGTTTGAATTCAAGGCTTTAGACTTGCCAGTCAGGTCTTCTAACATGTGAGCCAAGACTTTCTGTCTTGGGCATTTCCGAGTTAGAGTCTCAATATATGCTCAGGCTGGTCTGGATCGGGATTCCCCACTGCTACCTTTCTGGCCAGACCCTGGTTGTAAGAAAATGAATTCACTCTATGTCTATATCGTTTTGGGGATGTCGTTTTGGGGAGTGGGGGCAGTGTGAAGAGGAAAGACCCCAGAACTGACACCTCCTGGGGGACATTTCTTCTTGTTACAGAGCCAAGTCATTGCTGTGTATGACAACGAAGCCGCCAGCAGACTGACCTGGAACAATGCTCAAAGGTATGTAGGCTGTTGAAGTATCAAACCCACCCATGTCTGCTTCCCACTCACAACAAGGGGGAGCAGTGCAGGTGGTCCAGCACTGGCCCTAGGGGATTATACATGGATGGTGGTGGTCAGGTGCCAGTGGTTCCCGCACATCATCCTGGCTATTGGGGAGGTTGAGGGCTGATGGACGTGACTCAAAGCCAGTCCAGGCAGGAGAGTCTGTGAGATTCTTATCTCCCATAAACCAACAACCACCCCCCATACACACACAAAGCCAGATTTGGTGCTGTGGCTCAAGTGTTAGAGCCTCAGCCTTGAGTAAAAGAAGCTCAGGAATGACATTCAGGCCCTGAATCCAAGCCCTAAGACTCACAAAAAAAATAATGAAATAAATGAATAGTGGGCATCTGTTACCTTACTACCAAAAAGGATGGATTCAGTTTTCTCTCTGGTACTTGTATCCAAAGGTAATGGGCTACTCTTGCTGTTCTTCTAAACTTCTCCTCTCCATTAACTTTCCAGGCTTCAGTTGCAGGATAGAATTCATATCATTCCACTCAATGTGACCTTATGTACCCTCCCCTACCCGCCTTCCTTGGGGTGGGGATCCTGGATGTACTCACCACTGAGAGGATGAGGAACCGGAGAAATAGGGTAGGTATCCCTGAAACTTATACACACAAGCGCGCGCGCGCACACACACACACACACACACACACACACACACACACACACACACACACACACACACACACCCATACTCACCCAGGCCAACTCAGACTAGCCTTTTCCAAAGATACTTCATCTCCTTGGATTAACTGACCTAGGAGAGGAACTTGATTTCCTGTAACTAAGTATTTTAACTAGGGCTTGCTAGTTGACATGAGATAAACAGAAGCTCAAAAGAAAGGCTCTGGTGCCCATCACCTCTGGCTCAGGCTCACACCTGACATCCTGGATACTTGGGAGGCAGACATCTGAGGATCAAAGATTGAAGCCAGCCATAAGCTGGAAAGCTGGTGAGACTCTTCTCTCCATGGAACCACCAAAAAGTCAGAAGTGGAGCTGTGGCTTAAGTGGTAAAGCACCAGCCTTGAGTACAAAAACTCAGAGACGCAGCTCCCAGATCCTCAGTTCAAGCCCACACAAAGAAATGGACCCATCTTGTTGCCCCCAGACTGCCTGGGCCTCCACTGTCCTCTCACGGAGTGTGATACAGCACTGGTCCCTGGTTAGTGTATCAGAGCCTTCAAAAATTGGGTGGTGGAAACCAGGCCTTCTCCTTCATGTGCTTTCAGCCCACACCAGCAGGAAGGGAGAGTGTGACAAGGCCAACAGCCTGCAGAGCAGAGAAGACCCCACTCTGCCAGGGTGATTGGAGCAGGATTCTTAGAAGTGCACTTGAAAAGGGGTCTTGCTTAACAAGGAGTCTCTGACAGGAAGCACACAGAGCAAAGATGCTGTACATAAAGGACAACATAGTGGAGCATGTTCACTTCCAGCCAGAGCTGCTGCTGAGAAACTCGGTACAGATGTGCAGGACTGTCCTGAGACACACCTGAGTGGTTACAGAAGAACAGCTATCCAGGGTTGGGATTGTGTCTTAGCAGTACTGGGCTTGCCTAGCGCACAGGAAACCCTGGGTTCAATTCCTAGGTTCCACATACACAGAAAAAGCTGGAAGTGGCAACATGGCTCAGGTGGAAGAGCACTGGCCTGGAGCAAAAGAAGCTTGGGTACAACACCTAAGCCCCGAGGTCAAGACCCAGGACTGTCAACATAAAACAGCACTCCAAGGGTCCTTGGTGACAGTTGGATGGCTATGCCCTGTAGCTCTTAGTAGATCCATCTATTTTATGTGTCACCTTCTTTGACAGAGGGAAGCTGGACACTCCTGCCCTGGCATCTCCTGGACCCAGTTATCAGCAAACCTCCCAACATCTTCCACCAGGACATGGAGTAGCTGGCCCCAGAAATCCTCAGATACTGGTTGAGTGTGGCAGGGGGATACAGGGCAGGCCCCAGAAATCCTAGAGGATCTGATCTGCCCCAGATGACCATGCCTTCCAGAGGAGGCGGTTGGGAGGTTAGAGAGGGGTAGTGATGTGGAAGGGGCACTTTAATGCCTATGGCCCTACCCAGATTCCGAGCCTCCCTTTGCTGTCCCTAAGGGATCTAGAGGAGTGACTAGGTTGGAGTGTCTAGAGGAAGACTAGTTGGAAATTCTAAAGAATGAGACACCATAAACTATGCTCCGATGGCCCATACCTATCATCCTGGCTACTTGGGAGTATCTTGTTTCCCCAACACAGGCAGGAATGTCCCAGGGGAGTCTCATCTCCAATCTCCAAGCAGAAGTGGCACCATGGTTCAAATGGTAGAGCACTGGCCTTGAGCAAAAATCATCATCAGGGACAGTACCCAAGGCCTGAGTTTAAGCCCCTCAGCCAAAAACAAAAACAAAAACAAAAAGAACAAAAAAAAAATCCAAAAAAGAAAGACACCCCTTGCCTGCAAGAGATGGTTAAGGAGTGGGGTTACTGTGGTTGGGAGACCAGGTGCTGTCCTCAGGGTACAGAAATTTCTAAGAACTCCCCAGTTTTGCCCAAGAGTGAAGTTACAGCATGGTGGGCTTTGCCTTACCAAGATCTCCAGAGGTCGTGGCCTTTCTTAGGCAGGGAGTAGGCGAATGGGAATAGGGGTGGGAGGGTAGTGTCAATTATATTCTCCCGATCCATGGAAGAATGGTTTTGTATGCTGGTGTCAAAGTCTGAAGGGAAGGGCTGCAGGTGGTTTGTGGCCTGACAAGTTGGGTTTCCCCTGGGTGGGAGAAGGTGGCTGAAGCCAGGCATTGTCAGTGGCTCACAACTGTCATCCTAGTTACTCAGGAGGCTGAGCTCTGAGGATCCAGTTTCAAAGCCAGCTCGGCCAGGAAAATCTGTGAGACTTTTTCTCCAGTGAACTACCAGAAAACCGGAAGTGGTGCTATGGCTCCAGTGGTAGAGCATGCACCTTCAACTGAAGAGCTGAGGGACTGCGCACAAGCCCAAAGTTCAAACCCCATGACCAACAACCAAAAATAAGGTAGCTGAGTTTTCCACATAGCGGTGTGTACAGTAGGAAATGGCATGCTGTGTCATGAGCCATTCCAGACATGTGAGATGCTCTGAGTTTTGTCTATAGTTGGTCTGAGGATGGTAGTGCCATCTTCTCAAGGGTTGGGGTATTCAGTTGCTCAGGGACTGCTGAGGCCTTGGGCTACCCATGTGATGTGTGTGTGTGTGTGTGTGTGTGTGTGTGTGTGTGTGTGTGTGTGTGTGTGTGTGTATTTTTCCATCATCTTTCTCTGTTCCCTTCATTGGTGCCTGTTTGCCTCTTTCTGACCTCACATGGTGCCCCTCCTGCACAGCAACCTTGCCTTTAGCCCCTTATCAGGGTCTACAATGAGTCTTAAATTGCAAGAGACCTGCATATTTCAGCTTTTCTTTGGGGCCCAAATCCAGTTGTCCATGTTTTTGGCCACCTCCAGGGGATCCTGGGTTAGCAGGGCAGGTGGCATAGGTTCTCCCCCGACACAGGGTGTGGGGGGCGGGGGCTCAGTCATGTGATGTCCTATCATTTTCCTCAGCTGGTCCTCTGGCTGCATGTCCCTTCCTGAAGGCTGGTAGTGGAGTGGGGGAAGGGTGGTTGTCTGTGGCTCTGGACAACTCAAGCATGAAAGCTGACTGAAGGCCGCCCAACCAAGGATTTTCCGGGGCTACATGGGAGGTGAGGCCAAGGTGGCTTGGAAGTATCTGTCGGTGTCTAGGAAATGTCATTGTACCTTACCAAGGAAAGTCTATCTTCCAGCCCCAGCTGGGCCTCTCTAGGTCCTTCTAGACAATTCTGGATGCCCAGAACACAGAAGCACAGACTTTAGATTCCAGGGCTAGGGAACTGGTGGATGAGAGACTGGTATGAGAGACTGGTATGGCCAATACCTCAATGTTCTGGGGCATTAGCCTTGACCTGGCTATGACCCCCTTGTGTATGTTCACTTCTTAATCCAGTGTTGGCCACACACCAGCCTTTTGTGGCAGTGCTGTGGAAGTGGCAGGAGTGGAAGTGAGATCTAGGATAACCAAAATCTGAATATAGGGCCTGTGGGGATGGGGATGGCAAAGGTTGTCTATTAAGAAAAACATCTCAGATCTGGAACTCAGGGCCTAGGCACTGTCCCTGAGCTAACACACTACCACTTGAGCCACAGCTCACCTTTCATCTTTTTTAGTAGTTTAGCAGAGAGAAGAGTCTCGTGGACTTTGCTGCCTGGGCTGGCTTCAAGCTGCCATTTTAAGAGCTCAGCCTCTGAGTAGCTGGGGTTGCTGGTATGAGCCATTGGCAGCTGCTAAGGATGTTACCGTGTGTATGTGTGTGTACGTGCACATGTAAGTGTGTGTGTGTTTGTGTGTGTGTGTGTGTGTATGTGTGTGTTTGTGTTTACCAGGGCTTGAACTCAGAGCCTAGGTGGTATCCTTTAGCTTGTTTGCACAAGGTTGGTGCTGTACCACTTGAACTAGGATATCTCTGCTTCCCAGCTTTTTGGTGATTCATTTGAGAGAAGAGTCTACCCAGGCTAGCTTTGAATCTTGATTGATCCTCAGGTGTCACTCTTGAGTAGCTAGGATTATAGACATGAGCCACTGGCATCCAGCTACCAAGATGTCTTCTCATACTCTCTTCTGTTCTAACACATTGTCTGCTTGCCCTGGCCTAGATCCTCTCACCTCTACATCAGCTCCCAGCAGCCGCTGACTGTGTGGAGAACATAAAGCTCAAAATTAATCCTATTTCTTTGTCCTCTGGGAAGGGAATGTTTCCTCTGAAGCCTGGTTTAGGAGGGGAAGCTGCAGATGGGTACTCGGCTTGGAGAGAAGTACTCTGTTTTAGTCAAGAAGGAAAGTGTGGCCAGATGCTAATAGCTGATTATGTCCTATTCCTAGCTCCTCAGGAGGCTGAGATGTGAGGATTACCATTCAGAGCCAGTCCAGCTAGAAAAGTGTGTGAGACTCTCTTCTGCAAATAACCACTCAAAAGCTGGAAGAAAAGCTATGGCTCAAGTAGTAGAGTGGTAGCCTTGAACGAAAAAACTGAGGGACAGAGCCCAGGCCTTGAGTTCAAGCCCTAGCACCAAGATGCATGGGTGTGCGTGCACACACGCACATGCTCACACACACATATACACACAGACACCCAGACACAGACACACAGACACACACACAGACACACACACACACACACACACACACACACACACACACACACGAGCTGAGCTAGAACTGGGGGCAGTCCTGAGGCATAGTCATAGTCACAGTAAACTCTCAAAGTAGATCAAGTGCTTTCTCCCTAAGTCCTTCTTGGGCTGAGTGGGTCTGGGCCATGGCAGCAAGTTCCATTGAATCTGCCCCTCCATCTGTGCACGGGGCCACAGGACCAAGGGAAGGACACTATGGATGCTCCTTTGTAGTCAGTCCAAGATTGCAGACCTTCATCTGTCCCCAAGCAGTGGAGAAGAAAGCAGGGTTCTGAGCCCTGGGACTCCTGGGATAGCAACTGCTACAAGCATCAGCCAGCCAGCTGTGGATACCTGAGCCTACAAGTCTTTCATGAGCCCACACCTGCCCAAGGTGTGCCTGACAGAGTCACAAACTTGTGATACCCGCATGAGTGGGCATTACCTGCTGTGCCATCTTGCAGCTCCTGGCCCTCCTGGCCCAGAACCGTGGTCTGAAATGTCGGTTTACTGTTCAGATGCACACTGCACCCATGACGGATGCCATTCTGATGACCCGGCTGATGACCTCCATGCCCCAAGGCGGGACCCTTCTCGATACTGTGGCCTGTTCCATACACAAAGGCCGCCAAAGAGACTGCTCTGAAGACACCTAGACATTGGGAGACCTGACCCTCAGGGGCCCATTGGAAAGCACTCTGCCTAGAGCCACAGAGTGAGCTCCAAACAGGTGTTTGTCACGGGGCTCAAACTCTGGGCCTGGGCACTGTAGCTCAGCTCTTCAGCTTACCACTTGATCCACAGCACCTCTTCCAGATTTCTGGTGGTTCCTTGGAGATCAGAGTCTCCTGGACTTTCTTGCCAGGGCTGGCATTGAACCACAATCCTCTGATCTCAGCTTCCTGAGGATCTAGGAGGACATGCATGAACCACATGCGCTTAGCTGATCTGGCCTTTCACCACAGTGGGCTAGGAGCTTCTTAAAGCTTTTCTTTATTTTTTTCTGTGCCAGTACTGGGGCTTGAACTCAGAGTTTGAGCCCTGGTTTCTTAACTTTTTCGAAAGGCTGGCACTTTACCACTTGAGCCACATTTCCATTTCTGCCTTTTGGTAGTTCATTGGCAAGAAAAGAGTTTCACTAACTTTCTTCCCCTGAGTTGGATTTGACCCACGATATCTGGTCTCAGTCTCCTGAATAGCTAGGATTTACAGGGGTTGAGCCACTGGTTGATAGAAACTTTTCTTAAGAAAGAGTTCTTCCCTGCATTTGCCCTGACTCCTCCATGCAAAAGAGGCCTCTGAGGGTCAGGAGCTGTGAAAAATAGGCTTCCAACCACTGGAAATGGCTGGGGTCACTGGAAAAGCCAAGCTAATCTTCCCCCTGGGCCCCATTCTGGGTCCCCACCCTTTGCCCTACCTGTGACTCAAGTACAAACCATTACCCAGCTTTGAATGTACTGCTAGACTTGTCTGAAGCCAAAGAACCTTCATTCTACCCACACGACTTCCTCTACACCATACCTCAGGACCTTTGCCCAAGATCGACCTTCTGCCTGAGGATCTCTGTCCTGTTCCACATCTTAGAACTCCTGTGGAATTTTGGCACTGGTTATATCACCTCCTGGACCAACTCTATCCTTCCCTTTTCCCTCTTGTTTTTAAAATATCGAATTGCTAGAGATGGAACTTGTGAAGGCTGACTAGCAAATGCTCTATCTTGGTGTGTGTGTTTGTGCCAGTCTGGGGGTTTGAATTCATCACCTTGACAGTATCCCAGAACTTTTGTGCTCAAGGATAGCACTCCAGTACTTGAACCACAGCTCTACTTCTGGCTTTTTGGGTGTTTAATAGGAGAAAATTTTCTCATTATAGTCTTTCCTGCTTGTAATTTTGATCCTCAGATCTCAGCTTCTTGAGTAGCTAAGATTACAGGGGTGAGCCACCAGCACCTGACCTCTACCTCTTACTTCTAACCTTGCCCTCCTCTGAGTCCCAGAAGAATATGTCTCACCAGGGTCCCTTTTTTGCCAGTCTTGGGGCTTAAACTCAAGGTCTGAGCATGTTCCTGAGCTTCTGTTGCTCAAGGCTAGCTCTCTATTACTTAAGTCGCAGTGCCACTTTTGGCTTTTTCTTTTTCTGTGGTACTGAGGAATCGAACCCAGGACTTCGTGGAATCTAGGTAAGCACTCTACCACTAAGCCACATTCGCAGCCCAAGGCTCAATTCTAACAGGAGCTATGAGGGGGGGATTTATTGGCTAACCCCTTTCAGCGCAGAAATCACTGGCTATTTCCTATCTTTCCCAGGATTTGGGACCAGCCTGAGACTTGGCAATCAGGAATGATGAATGAGTGATAGGCACCAGGCCCCACATCCTACAGAGGGATCTAGAATATGGAGCCAGAACCTTGGACAACTCCTACAGCCTAGGAAGAGTGGTCTTCCTGGAGGCATTGGCTGGCTTCTAGGTGTCCTGATGGGATACCTCTCCCACAACATAATGCACCTGTTGCACACACCAGCACAGGCAAAGCCTTTGGGGCTTCACTACTTAAATGGCAGAGAAGGATGCTTTGTTCAAGCTGCCGGCTCAGACTTATTATTTTCTCAGCGTTTGTCTCAGCTTGCCCAGGTTTGGGGGCTGGGCATGGGCAACCTGCTGAATGCCCATCATCCATACACCATCCATCAATACACAGAGACATAGAATTACTGCCTTCTTTCTTTCTTTTTTTTTTTTTTTTTGACAGGTCCAGGATTGAACTATGAGCCTAGGCCATGTCCCTGAGCTCCTTTTGCTCAAGGGTAGTGTCTGCCCTTGAGAAACAGCCCCACCCATGTGTGTATTTTTTTTCCTGTGGTCTCTTACAAATAAGAGTGACAGGAACTTTCCTGCCCCAGCTGAATTCAAACTGGCATTCTCTACATCTCAGCCTCCTGAGGAACTAGGATTATAGCCGCTGATTAGAAGCCACTGACACCTGGCTTTCTTTTCTTCTGGTTCTTTTTTTAATCATGACAATATGAAGTCTTCACAGTGCCATTCCAATGGTTTGCTTTCGAAGGGAACTACCCAGGCCTGGAGTTCGAATGCTAGGACTGCTCCCCACAAATGGAGGGAGAATCTGACAAACTCATTCCTATTCATGTGAATGCTAATCGAATGTTATAAAAGTAATAATTTGCAGTTAAATCTTGATTCTATTTTAGAATGCCACACACAAATTACTAGATTTATATCTTCCATTCTAGCACCTAATGGAAGGATATTGACTAATTTTTAATTACAGATTTTGTAAGTATTCAACCATAATACTTCATTAAATGGAGGCATAATGTAATCACTAATAATTGGTTATATATATATATATATATATATATAATATCTTCACATTCCCTCTTTCTATATATATGCATATATATACACACACTTACATATATATATATATATATATATATATATTCACATCTATCTATCTATTTATCTATCTATCTTTCTGTCTATCTATATATTGGGCACTATTGTGGCTTGATCACAGGTCTTCAGAACTTCCTGGCAGCTCAATTTGCCACACGCTGGTCTGCTAAGACTGTGACCCCATTTATGGATTGGGCATTGTGAGTTAAAATCCCAGAATGGCCAAAAACTTATTCGTGGAGTAAGAAGCTAATTTTGACACATTTTTTCTTCTCTGTGACAGTCCTTGGACTCAGTGTGATATATAATCCATATGTAAATATATCCTAGGTGATATGAGGTAATGAAACATTATATGTGTAATAATACTAAATTAATAAGTGTAATAAACATCATATTCTGTAAACCCATGCAATATAAATAGATCTCATATATAAATATTAGTTTTTTCCAGTGCTAGGGCTTCAATTCAGGCTCTGGGAATTGGTCTGAATTTCTTGTTTTCAAGGACGGTGATCTTCCCCTTCACCCACAGTGTCACAGATTTACCCAGACCCTGAGTTCAAATCAAAGGACTGCCAGAAAAATGGTGCAAATTCCAAGCCAGGGCATTATTATTATTATTATTTTGGTCAAAGCATGGGGCTTGAACTCAGGTCTTGGCATCTCTGCCACAACCAACCCTGGGATCCTAGGACCAGAGTTCAAATCTTGGGGCTGGCAAAAAAAAATTCAAAAGAGAAGGATAAAACTGAGATGAGAAGGGCAAAGAGGAGGCAACAGTGCTTGATAAGAAATGTACTAGTTATCTTGCCCATGTAATTGTAACTCTTCTGTATGGTATTCTCGCAATAAAAAAAAAAAAAAACTAAGAAGTTCAAGAAGGTGGTTTTACTTTTTTTTTCCCTTTGCGTTGTGGCCATCCTGCGTCTAAATGACAAGGCCCAGAAAGTGTACATGACCTTGCATTGCTGATGTTTGGTGGGCTATTAGGGAAGCCATAGCCAAAAGAAGCAACTTAGGACTGGAGGTGAAATCCTGGTACTGCCATGAATGAATGGTGGGAGATTCTATGGCACATTCTGATATACATCCATACAAATGAAATGTTACAAAAGAAACAAATAAATTACTAGTGTATGATTATGTTATAAAACTATATACAACAATTATACTACATTAATTTTCAATTAATGCTGTCTCGCTTAAATAGTCGAGTACTAGCTTTGAGCATAAAAGCATAGGGACTGTGTCTAGACCTTTACTCAAGACCCTAGTAGTGGCACCAAAAAAAAATAGCATGTTCTGACTGCAATGATTTAAGGATAAGCTGCAAATACCTCATCACAGAGCAAGCTTGGAGTCTGGTGTTAACAGGTGACCTCCAACCCGACTTAGCCAGAGGTAAACCACTGTAACCCATCTTCACCGAAACAGATGCTGCTGGCTCACTCACCCCTGTCATCCAAGATACTCAAGGGCTGAGATCTGACACTGGTGGATTTAGAACTCAGCCCTGGCATTAAATCTGCGAAACTCTGACCTGTGGCTCAAAGTGGCAGAGCTCTAGGCTTGAGCTAAACATCTTAGGATAGTACCCCCAAATCTTTGAGTGCAATCCACGTGGATGACTCCCCCCAAAAAAACCCACCCCTCTAAATCATTACATGTGAACTTCGTGAGGTTTGTGATGTGTTTCTGAAAGAATGGTGATACCGATGAAAGCACCCTAATTCTAATGACAGCATTTGGGATACCGCTATGTGATGAGTTCTTCATGAGTTGTTATGTGCCTAGTCCTAAACGGGGTTCATTCTTTCATCTGGTCCTTGTAAGAGCTTCACAAGTAAGATGATTGTGCAGATGGGAAAGTTGAGGCTCAGATATGCCCACATGTCAGGGCCAAAATGATGTATGTACTGAAATCTAGTGAGTTGTCTCCTGCAGACAATTATTTTGGTTTAGTTTTTTCCATCATGTACCTTGAACTCAGAGCTTAGGCGCTGACTTTCATTTTGGGCTCATGGCTAGCACTCTACCACGTGGATCCAACGACCCCTTGCAGTAAAGTGTCAGAGCTTAGGTGTCCTTAGCTGAGGTCTGTCATCCAGCCTACTCAGGAAGCTGAAATCTGATGATCTGGGTTCCAAACTATCCCATGAGGCTATTGTCTCCTATTCACCACTTAGAAACTTGAAGTGGAAGCCGGGTACTGGTTACTCGCACCTGTCATCCTAGCTACTCAGGAGGCTGAGAGCTGAGGATCACAGTCCAAAGGCAGCCTAAGCGGGAAATTCCTTGAGATGGTTATCTCCAATGAACCACCAGAAATCTGAAGGGGCTCTTTAGCACAAGTGGTAGAGCTCTAGATTGAGCTGAAGAGCTCAGAGACAGCACCCAGGCCCAGACTTCAACTCCTCCAACTTATAAGAAAAAAGAAACCTGAAGTGGAGTGCTGGGACTGTGTCTTAGGGGTAGAGTGCTTTGCATGTATGAAACCCTGGGCTTGAATCCTCAGTACCACATCACTAGAAAAAAAAGCTAAAATGCTCTGTGGCTCAAGTGGTAGAGTGCTGTCCTTGTACAGGAGAAACTCAGGTACAGTGGTCAGGTCCTGAATACTTCAGGACTGGTGTATGCACACACACACACTGCACACACACACACACACACATACACACACACACACACACACACACACACACAGACCAGCAGTGAAGCTGTGACACCAAATGGGAAAGCACTGAGCTTCTGCTCTGAACTCATGGTCAGCACCTTCGCCCTGTGTTCAACCCCAAAACCTAGCCACCGAGGGGCCAACTATGAGAGGTCAGAGGTTTCAAATCCTGATGAGCTTCACCAGCCCTAGATGACAGGAAGCATTGTGATTTTGCACAAGTGCTTAGATTTAGCAAGCTTCTGGAAACCTAGGGGGGCAACACTGCCAATAATGAATCATTTCATTAGATTCAGGGCACTAGTTGTCTGCCAGAAGGACGCTTTAATTAATTGTAGCAGTTTGTCTCAACATTAATAGAATGTTGAAATGTACTAATTGAATCATTAATTAGCTAGTCATTCTAGTATAAGATTGTACACAATAAATATAGATCATTGATTAATATAATATTTTATTAAGTCTTATACCATGATTAATTAATGGAGGCATAATTTTAAACCAAATAATTGGTAGTAATAGAATATATATATCTATATAAATACAATATAGACATCACACTTTGTATGGAGTTATACACTAGAATCTACATAAATGTCTGTCTCTGTATACATTTATTGATAGATGCATATACATATGTAAATACACACACACACTTCAGTCTACACATATATCTGTTTATATATTGGCCACTCTAAGTTGGTGAACTTGGGTCCTCAAATTTGCCCGACAACTTCACTTGCATCAGACTGGTATGATAACATTGACCAATTCATGAAGTGAGCCTTCTAGGCCCTGAGTTCAAATCACAGAATTGCCAAAAACTTAATCCTGGTGGAAGAAGCCAATTGTCCCACATGTTTTCCTTACCGATGAAAGTCCTGGGCCTCAAGTATGATGTACAATATATATGCAAATCTATGTCCTATGTGATAGGATGTAAAAAATGTTATATGTTTAATCATACTCACTAAAATACATAACAAATAATTAAAAACAAAATAAAATGATTAACTACACTAACTGCAATATGCAGTAAACATTTCTTTTTGGGTCTGTTCGTGGGGCCTGAACTCTGGGCCTGGGCACTTTCCCTCAGCTCTTCAGCTCAAGGCTAGCACTCTACCACTTGAGACACAATGCCACTTCTGGCTTTTTTCTTTTTGCTTATGGGGTGCTGAGGAATCGAACCCAGGGCCTCAGGCATTCAAGTCAAGCGCTCTACCACTGAGCCACCTTCCCAGCCCCTGCAGTGAACAATTGTAAGTAAATATAAGTCATGTATTTAAAATGAATATGAATATTATTTTTTTGAGTGCTAGGGTTGAATTCAGGCCCTGGGAACAGGCCTGACTTTCTTGCCTTCCAACACAGTGTGCTTGCCCTTCCCACATAGTGCTGTAGATTTACCCAGATCCTGAGTTCAAATCCCAAGCCTGCCAGAAAAAATGGTGTGTAGTCCAAGCCAAGAAGCCTCATAAAATTTTAAATATTTGTAGTGTACATATGTATGTATGTATGTATATATGTACATATGTATTTTTATTTTGCCACAGGGCTTGAACCCAGGTCGCGGAAACACTGCCTCAGCTTCGATCACTCTAGCCTGGGGTGCAGCCACTGGATGCACAGCCAAACCTGGGTTCCTAGGCCCCAAAGGCTGACAGGAAAAAAGTAAATAAATCAATACAGAATAAAACCGTTCAACTTGCAGATGGCTGACGATTTTACATTTCCTTTCTTTGCAAGGTGACCATCCTGGATCTGAATGACTCAGCTTGCTGAAAGCTGGCGGGCTACCAGGGAAGCCATAGGCCAATATGGCAACATAGGCCCTGAGTTCAAAGCCCAGTTCTGACCCCTAACAATGGCAGGACATTCTAAGAGTCTCATTCATATTCATAGGAATACCAATGGAAGTTTTTGAATGTCAAGGTTGAATTAGTTCTTCCTGAATGATACTACTATAAAATTAGAGTGATTTTAGGAGGCCGATGGATTTTAATTAATATTTTTCACACATTAAAAGAATACAATTAATTACATGGACACAATAATTTCAGGACGTGGTTGATTTAATTAATAATTTATTAAGGATGAAAACAATAATATTAATTACATGAAGTCATAATGAATACCCATGAATTGGTAGGAATGTAACATATATAACTGAATAATGTATAAACATCTCTGGCACTATAAAAATCTATATTTATTTTACTACCATCTACATGTCAATTGGTTCTTATTTTGTTAACCCCTGGGGCTCTATCTCAGGTGCTTGGATCTGCTTGTCAGCTCCATATGCCCCAGGCTGACATGCTGACACTCACCCACTTATGAGTTGGACCTTGTAGGCTGTAAGTTCAGATGTCAGCGCTCACAAAAATTGAATCGTGGATTAAGAAGCCCATAGTGACACGTTTTCCTTTTTGGTGAAAGGCCTGGGTGTCAGGTGTGAAGTTTCATACACAGGCAACTCTATGCCCTATGTAATAAATGTAATAAATATTCCATGTGTAATAACAGTCAATAAAATAAATGGTCGATAAATGAATAATACAAAAATAAAATGAATACACTAAACGTGATATGGAGTCAACATATGGGGCTTGATCTCAGGGCCTGGGAACTGCCTGGCAGATGAATTGGCTAAAGGCTGCTGTGCTGACAGTCACCCATTCATGAATTGAACCTTGTAGGTCCTGAGTTTAGATCCCAGCACTGTCAAAAACGTAATCGTGGAGTGAGAAGCTGAGCATGACACATGTTTTCTTTTTCTTTGAAAGTGCTCGGTGTCAGGTAGGGTGTATAATTTGTATGCAAATCTATATGCTATGTAAGAGGATGTCATAAATGTAATAAATGTCATAGGTGGAAAAGTTATCACTACAATAAATGATAAACAAATTGAATTAGTAATGAATCATTGTAAGATAAAATTAGATATAATAACTATAGGACTGCATTAAGGTTAATATTTTATTAAGCACTAACAGAATAAAAATTGCATGAAGACATAATTAAATACATAATAATTGGTAGTAACACATGATGCATACATAATTTAATTATATATAGACATCTGTCTCATTCTATAAAATATGTAATTATATGTATGGATGTATATACATATTTGATAAATAATAACAAGCTATTGAGTAATTATTAATTAATGCTTTATTAATGGTTCAACTGGGACACATCATTAAATGGGCATATAATTTAATACCTAATAATTGGTAGTAATATTATCTATAATTTAATAATATACAGACATCTCTCTTTTTGTATATATAATATTTATACACAACAATTTCTATCTATTTATATCTTGTTCACTCCTGGGGCTAAGTGGTTGAGTGCTCGCCTAGTAAGCACGAAGCCCTGGTTTTGATTCCTCAGTGCCACATAAACAGAAAACCTGGAAGTTCTGCTGTCTTTTAATCGAGTGCCAGCCTTGAGAACAAATGCATAAGGACAGTGTCAAAGCCCTTACTCAAGCCCCAGGACTGCTGCCAAAAAGTCAGAATGTTCTAACTGCAACTGTAGAAGGACAGGACTTCAAATACCTCATCACAAAGCAAGCTAGGAGTCTGGTGCTGACAGCTGCCACCTAACCTGACTTAGCCAGATGTAAACCCCTGCAACCCAGCTGCAAGGAACCAGACGCTGCTTGCTTACCCCTATCATCGTGGCTGCTTGGGGGCTTTAAAACCCAGTCCTAGCAGGAAGTCTGAGAGACACTTTAAAATGTGGCTTGAAGTGGTACAGCTTTAGTCTTGAGCAAATATTATTAGAACAGTATCCCCATGCTTTGAGTTCAAGCACCCTGGGTAACGCCCCCCCCCAAAAAAATCCCATTAAACCATTAGATATGAACTTGTTTGGTTTGTGAAATATTCCTCAAAGAATGGTGATGCTGATGAAAGCACCCTAATCCTAATGACAGCTTATCGAATAGAGCTATGTGCTGAGTCCTTCATAGGGTGCTATCAGCTGAGTCCTGCAAAGAGTAACATGTGGTGTGTCCTTCATCGGGTGCATTCTTTCACCTGGTACTCGAAGACCTCCACAACTCAGATGATTATGCAGACAAGAATATTGAGGCTCAGATATGTCTCCATGGCAGAGACAAAATTATGTATTACTGAAGACTAGTGAGTTGTCTCCTGTGGACATGTGTTGTGTTTTGATTTTTCTCAGTCATGAACCTTGAACTCAGGGCCTAGGCACTGGCACTTACCTCTTGGGCTCATGGCTAACACTCCATCACGTGGAGCCACTAACCCCCTTGCAGCAGAGTGCCACGGACTAGCAGTTGATAGCTGAAGTCTGTTACCTTGCCTTATAAGAAGCTTAGATCTGTGGATCTGGGTTCCCATCTATCCCAGACACAAAAGGTCCCATGAGACTATTATCTCCAATTCACCACTAAGACACCTGAAGTGGAAGCTGGGTGCTTGTGACTCATGCCTGTCATCCTAGCTACTCAGGAGGATGAGATCTGAGGATCATGGTTCAAAGCTAACCTGAGCAGGAAAGACCTTGAGACACATAGCTCCAATGAACCACCAGAAAACCTGAAGTAGTTCTGTGGCTCAAGTGGTAGAGCACAAAACTTGAGCTGGAGAGCTCAGGGACAGCACCAGGCCCAGACTTTAACTCCTAAAACCTACAACAACAACAATAAAAAAACAGAAACAAACAAACAAACCTGAATTAGTGGACTGGGAATGTGCCTTAGAGGTAGAGTACTTTGCATATATGAAACCCTGGGCTTGAGTTCTAAGGACCACTTCACTAGAAAAAAGCCTGAAGTGGCTCTGTGGCTCAAGTGGGAGAGGGCTATCCTTGTATAAGAGAAACTAGGTACAGTGCTCAGGTCCTGAGTTCGCGCTCCAGGACTGATGTATGCACACATGTGCATGTGCATGCATGCGTGCGAGCGCGCATACACACACACACACACACACACACACACACACACACACACACACACACACACACACACACACACACAGACCAGAAGTGAAGCTGTACATGAATGTGTGTGTGCTAGAGAAAAACAGAAACATGAAGATGCTTCTAGTGTGTTTTAGATACTTAAGGTTGGAGACACAAAGCACTCATAATTATTAGGTCTTTTTTATAGACAAAAGGAGCAATGCAGAGAGTATGAGGATTGCTCCAGCTTACGGTCCTCTCATTCTGACACAGTAAATTCACTACAGCTCAATGCAGTGACAAATCTGGCCTGTCCTCTGGACATTTGCTCCCAAATCCTGTGGCACTCATTTCTCACTTTTGGCTTCAAACCTGTGACTAGAGGAGAAGATGAGGAGAGAAAATCCTCAGAGAAAGCAGCTGTAAAGAACATTGGGGTAGTTTACTTATAAATTCAAACCATTGGAATGACACTGTTAAGAAGTCATATTGTCCAGATTAAAAAATGAAGAAGAAGAGAAAGGCAGGTGCCAGTGGCTGCTGACTGTAATCCCAGCTCCTGAGGAGGCTGAGATGTAGATAATCTAAGTTTCAATCCAGCCAGCATAGGAAAGTCCCGGACATTGTTATTTCTGAGAGATCACAGAAAAACCTAGAATTAAGGCTGGAACTCAAGGTTAATGCAATACCCTTGAGTAAAAGGAGCTCAGGGAGTATGCCTAGGCTCACAGTTCAACCCCAGGACCTGCAGCAATGATGGACCTATGATGCCTCTCCCATTTTTCTAGAAGCTTGGGAAATCCAAGCATATGTCTGGTATCACAATGCTTCCTGTCATATGAGTCTGGTGAAACTCATCAGGTTTTGAAATGTTTCACTTCTCTTAGTTGGGCCCTGGGTGGCTAGGTTTTGGGGTTGAACGCAGGGCCTAGGTGTTGACCATGAGCTCAGAGCAGAAGCGTGCGTGCACACACACACACACACACACATACACACATACACACAGATCAAAAATGAAGCTGTGGCACAAAATGGTAAAGCTCTGAGCTTCTGCTCTGAGCTCATGGTCTCAAGATGTAGACTAAGGATTTGTGTGGAGCACCTCCTTGGCGAATCCTTGAGGAAAGCCGCTTGAAGCCTCCTCAGGAGATTGCTGTTCAAGCCAGCCCAAGCAGGAAAGTCTTTGAGACTCTTATCTCCAAAAACCAACAGAAAATCAGAAGTGGAGCACTGGCCCAGAGGGTAGCTCCAGCTTTGAGAGAGAAAGCCCAGCAGGAAAAACAGGCCAGACCAGGCAAGAAAGTTTGGAAGGTGCTTATGTCCAATTAATGACCAGATGTCTTGAAGTGGAGCTGTGGGGGTGGTAGAGCCTCACCCTTGAGCAAAACAGCTGAGGAACGCATCGGGCTTTGAGTTTAAGCCCTGGGATGGCCACAAAATAAACTTAAAAAGAGAATACCAAATTATGTATCAATGCCCTACCTATTTATGTGTGTATATTACCACCCTGAGTGCAAACAGACGATATTCAATGCTTCTGCGTTATTTACTGATTTATTTTTAGATATACTCATTGGACATACTGCATCATTCTCTTCATTTCAAGCACATGGCTTTACTCTTCCAGGGTTCCAGGCCTGTTTCTTTATATGATGCACACTTAAGCTCTCAGCAGCCTTATTTACATTTTATTATGAGGCCAAGGCAGGGACAGTCACAAATCATGCAGGGGAAGAAAAGTTTAGGGTTCATAGAAATAACCAAAATTCAGAAAATTTAACTTGGGGACATAAAATTGGAGCATACTTATGTAAAAACTACCATGAAGAAAAAGATGAGGGGGCTGGGAATGTGGATTAGTGAGAGAGTGCTTGCTTAGCATGCAAGAAGCCCTGGGTTCAATTCCTCAGTAGCACACAGAAAATAAGCCAGAATTGGTGCTTTGTCTCAAGTAGCAGAGAGCTAGAGACAGTGCCCAGGCCTTGAATTCACCCCAAGAACTGGTAAGAGATCACTAGCTACTTAGGTAGGTAGGAAGGTAGGTAGGTAGGTAGGTGGATAGATAGATCTTGGACGTCAGGAGGAAAGAAGGGAATACTTCCCAGTGTGAGGCCTTCTGCAGGGTGCCAGGCCACCACATTGTCTTCACACAACCACAGAGCAGGAAGACTGTATCTGTCCCACTTCTCAGGCAGCCAAAGGCCCCAGAGCCAAGAGGGCAGAGTCAAGTTCTAACTCAGGTGCTTGGAGACAGAAGAGAAAGGGCCCTGCTTCTCCTTGGACTGGGAATTTGCATTAATGATATGCAGAATGAAGGAAGGAGAATGGACTGGCAGAGGTAGAAGAACAGTCTTTTAAATCTGACAGATGGAGAGTCAAAACCCCACTCCTTAAGACAGAGAGCAGGGTTTTTCTTCTCTGTTCCTCCACTCTCCCCCACTAAACTGTCTCTCTATTGTTAACCTAAAGATAGCCTGAGGCTCCCTTCACCTGATGGAGAAGGTTAATCAGTCATTGTTTGAAGAGGCTGAGAAAAGCCTGATCCTGATGTAACTCTAACAAATGTTTCATGGATCCCCCCCATTGCTAGCTGTGCCTGGAATGCATGAAGTGCTTTTGCAGCTGACTTCCCTGTTGATTATGTACATTCTGCCTCCTAATCCTGCAGGCCTAGGTCTCTTCACCTAGCATGTCTTTTGAAACTGTTTTCTGTCTTTCAAATACAGTGTTACACTGGAGTTCTTCCTGCTAACACGGCTAGGGCTTGGATCCTGAAAACTTCATTTGAACCCAGGATGGGTAAAAAATGTTTCTTTTCTGCTTCTATAGCTCAAGAATTCTAAGAACATTTAGAGTGCAAGTAACTTCTCATCACCAAGAGAAACACAGGAAGCTCTTGAACATCTGACATTTCAGAATTGGAAGTAGGAGTGTCCTAGACTTTCCTGCTCTGGCTGGCTTCACCCTGTGATCCTCAGATCTCAGCCTCCTGAGCTAGGTGACGGGTGTGAGCCACTGCTGTTCTGCTGGGTTCAGAAGTGTAATGACATCGACAATACAAGTCAACTGTTCATCACAAAGTGCTTGGGGAGCATATTAAGTCTTTCAACATTGGACCTTTCAGAACCCCGTAGGACACAGGTTATAATGCTAGAGTCTGAGAGGCTGGGCATATGGATCTACTACACTTGAACCTTGAGCTCTGACTTCAGTTCTGGTCTACATCAGCGTTCATTTCCCAGAGAATGTTCTCCTAATTAGCAAATAGGAAAAGTACTTACTTTTTTCGAGTTGTGTGAATTGAATCATGTCTAGACACTTTTCCTGAGCAAGGCAAACACTGTACCACTTGATCCACCATGCCACGTGGGCTTTTGTTGGTTCAATGGAGATAATAGTCTAACAGGTTTTCCTTGTCTAGGCTGACTTTGAACAGTGGTCTTCAGATCTCAGCCTCCAGAGGAGCTAGGGTTCCAAGTGTGAGCCACTGGCATCTGGCCTATTGTTTTTGACAGTATTGGGGCTTCTTTTTCTCAAGGCTAGTGCTGTACCACTTGAGCTTCTGGCTCTTTCTGAGTATGTGGCACTGAGGATTCAAACCCTGGCATTCATGCAAGCTGAGTGAGCTCTTTACCACTAAGCCACATTTCTTGCCCCACCCTTACAATTTTATCCCTCAACTTGCCTATCCTCAAGAAAATGTTTCTGACTATAAATCATCTAAAGAGATCACTATAGTAAGGTGTCCAAAGGTAAAACACAGCTCATACTTGAGTGAGACTCTAAACTGAAGACTGTGACAAATGTCTCCATTTAATTATGTATCATGTTTCAACACTTAATAAAATATTAATGAAAAATGAGTTAATGTCCTAAATTATTGTGTATAATTTTATAATGTATGTTCAAAATGTAATAAATATTATGTGTATAATAAAACAATAAATTAATGACTCAAATAAAAATAAAATACAAAATCAATAGTAATCATAATATGTAGTAGACATACATATGTAAGTATATATCATATATTACACATGTATAGAAATAGTTTTTCCATTGCAGGGCCTTCATTCGGGCCCTGGGAACTCTATCCTGAATTTCTTTTCCTCAAGGACAGTGAGATTCGCTTTCACCCATGGTGCAAAAGAGTTACCTGGACAGTGAGATCAAATCCCAGCAATGGCAGAAATACTGGCCCCAGTTCCAAGACTGAGACTTAATTTTTTTTAAAGGAAGCAGGTATGTTTATTCAGTTTCATACTGAACATTAAACAAAAATACAGTGGAGAATTTTGTACAGCTATTCAGACATCCTTCCTTTACCCCTAAAGTGCTTCTCTGAGAACTACATTGTTTCTTTTTTTGTACATTTTTATTGTAAATATGTTGTACAGAGGGGTTACAGTTACATGAGCAAGGTAATGAGTACATTTCCTCTTGAGCATTGTTGCCTCCTCATCTGTATTCTTCCTACCTTACCTTCTCTCCCATCTCCACAACTACACCCCCTGCCCTGGTCAGTGACTTATTTTTTTTTATTTTTGGCTTGGCACAGGGTTTGAATTTAAGTAGTGACAACGCTGCACCTTCCCACAAATTGCTACACATTTACCAAGACCCTGAGTTCAAATCCCAGGCTAGGAAAGAAAACTGGCAGAAATTCCAAACAGTGAGCTTTATTTTTTAAATTAATTAATTAATTTTTATTTGTTCTTTTTTTTTGGCCAACCATGGGTCTTGAACTCATGTCGTGGCAACTCTGCCTTAGCTTCGATCACCCTAGGCTGGGGTGCAGCATCTGGACCCATATTCGATCAGGGGATCCTAGGACCAGAGGGCTTGCAAGAAGAAAAAAAAAGTTAGAAAGCACAAAAAGTGGTGAGCTGTAGAGGGCTGGAGGGTTTTATGATTTTTTTTCTTTGCAAGGTGACTATCCTGGGTCTTAATTACCTGGTTGCAAACTGGAGCTGACCTGCCATTGCTGAAAGCTGGTGGGCTATCAGGGAAACCATAGTCCAACCTGTTAACATAGGTTACTGGTTCAAACCCGTCCTGACACCTACCAATGTCAGGAGATCGCAAGGGACTTTTTCCTATGCATACGAATACCAATTGAAAGAGTAGTTCATGCAACAGTTGAGTCTAAAATTGGATGCTGCCCACCCATGTATGGAAATATAGATCCTTGGTTTAATTATGAATTTATGACTATATTGTCCCCCACCACGGCTTGATCTCAGGTCCAGGGAATGGCCTAGCTCCTTAGTGGCTATAGGCTGGTGTGCTCACCATGACCCTTTCACCAATTGGGTCTGGTAGGCCTTGAGTTCAAATCTTAGCACAGCCAAAAGTTTCATTCTTATGTGAGAATCCAATCGATCTACCTGCTTTCATCTCCTATGAAAGTCCTGGGTCTCAGAGAGGATGGAGAATGCTATATATGCAACTCTATAGCCATAGAAATATGTTGTCCAGGTCAGCACAGTTATATCTGTCACCATACTCAATAATATACACAATATATCCATGAATAAATAAAAAATAAAATAAATAAAAAAAACTACACTGAATGCAAGATGCATACGATACCTGTAGGTAAAGAGAGATCCTATGTTTAAAAAAGATGGGCTTATTATTTTGTCCAGTGCTGGGGCTTCAAATTAGTCCCTGGACTGGGACTGACATTGAAGTCTTTAAGGATGGTGAGCTTCCCCTTCCCCCACTGTGCAACAGAGCTACTTGAGTTAAAATCCAAGCACTGACAAAAGATTCATCCTTATGTCAGAAGGCAAACATTGCACATGTTTTCCTCTCCTGTGAAAGTCCTGGGTCTCAACAAAGATGGAGAATGCATAGGCAACCCTATAACCATAAGAACAGGTTGTTATCTATGTCATCACAGTTATACCTGTCACCATACTCAGTAAAATACACAATACAAAGTACACTGAATGCAAGATGCTGTCCAAACATATATGTTAATATAGATACTATGTTTAAATAATGAATTTATGGCTGTCGTGGGGCACCCTGAGGATCGATGTCAGATCCTGGGAATGGCCTACCTCCTTAGTTGCTCACAGGCTGGTTTGTTCACCTTGACCTATTCAACAATTGGACCTGCTAGGCCCTGAGACAGATCCCAGCACTACCAATAAGTGGATCATGAAGTAAGAAACTGAGTGTGAAAATTATTTTCCTTTTCTCTCAGAGTCCTGGGTGTTAGGCATGATGGAGAACATGTCTACAAATCTAGATGCTATGTGATAGTATATCATTAATGTAATAAACGGAGTGGGTGTCATCATAGTAAATAAAATCAATGGTGAATAAATGAATAAAAAATACAAGGAACAACCACACCAAACATGTATGGACTGAACATCTATAGGTAAGTATACATCCTATCTTTACAATGTATATAGATAGTATGCTTTCCAGAGCTGGGGCTTGAATTCGGGCCTAATGAACAGACCTGACTTTCTTATCTTCAAGTATGGTAAGATTCCCCTTCATCCACAGTGCTGCAGATGTACCCAGACCCTGAGTTCAAACCCAAAACTGGGCAGAATAAACAGCGCGAATTGCAAGCCAGGGAGCTCATTTATTTTTTATTTTATTTTATTTTATGCTTAGCACGGCACTTGAAATCATGTCATGGCAACTCTGCCTCAGCTTTGATCACTCAAGGCTGGGATGGAGCCACTGGGCCCACAGCTGCTCCTGGGATCCTAAACCCCCAGGCCTTGCAGGGAAAAAAATGCACAGAAAAATGTTGTGAGATGCCGCGGACCGGGTTCTGTCGGGACGACGGAGGATACCTAGGGGAGGAACCTGGACTAGGATGGGGAGATGGCAAACAGACAACTCACACACATTAGGAGTGGATGCTGAGTGCTGAGTGCTGAGTGCGATTTAATGCAGAGGATAGCAAACTTTTATAACAGAAGTCTCATGAGAAAGGGCAAAAGGTTACACAATCTTGCTGCATGGCTTCTTTCTTGGGTGGTCACCAGCTGGTCGCCTGATAGGCACTTGTTTCTGGCTTTACCTCTATTTTTAAGAAATACAATGGGTTTCAATGATTGTCACCAATTAACCACTACTTTTTTCTATAGAGGCCTTAACTGTCCCATTAAGATCTTTCCTGTTTCTTCTTTAATAGTAAGCACCATGGAGGCCTAGATCTAGCAAGTCTCTTAACAAATGAAAGAGAGTAACAGGAAGTTCTTTCTCCTAAGTAGTTATCTCAGCAATTGCCATACATTCTTTCTGTTCTAGCCGCGCCTACAGCTTCTTGTAAATTTCTTACAATTCCTTCTGCTGGAGTGACTTTGTGAAACCCCCAATACTTTTATATTTGCTTATGGCTTGTCTACTAGCCTCCATAAGAGGGGTTTCAGGGTAGCACTTAACTCTGGTGAGTTAGTCATATTTTTAAGACACTCATCAGATATTGGAGTCATCAACACTCTTAAGAAAGAGCTTTGAATAAGGGAACGTTGACAATGAGTAAGTACAATGAACAGCTGAAACAGTAAAAGATTAATAGGCACTCTTATGAGGAAAAGAAAGACAGAAACACATCTTTTCCCAGGGGTTTTTCCAGCCTTTTCCCAGGAGTAGGCCTCTTAGAAGCCCTATTCTCTGAGGTAGACTTCGGTGAAGTCCCAAAACTTGGAGATAGGATTCTGTAAAGCCCCATTCTCTGAGGTAGACTTCGGTGAAGTCCCAAAACTCAGAGATAGGTCTCGAGGCCCCTATCATGGTCTGATAGATGGTTTCCCATGCTAAGCAGACTCTACTGGGGTCGGCGTGGCAGTGAGATAGCTTTTTATGTTTTCTTTCTTTGCATGGTGACCCTCCTGGGTCTGAATGACACTGTTGCAAAGGGTACTTCACCTTGCATTGCTGAAGGCTGGCAGAATACCAGGGAAGCAATAAGCTCACATGGCAAGGTAGGCCCTGATTTCGAATCCCTGTCCTGACACAACCAATGGCAGGAGATACTAAGATACTTGTTCCCATCCATAGGAATAACAATGGAATGTTATCAATGTCACGGTTGAATAAGTTGATTGTAAATGATGCTTCTATAAAATTAGCATAATTTTAGGAGGCTGATTTGTTTTATTTAATATTATGAGGCATTAAAAGAATACTATTACTTACAGGAACACAATAATTTCAAGACACTGATTGATTTCATTAATAGTTTAAGGATGAAAACAATAACAATAATTACATGGAGGCATAATAAATACCCAAGAATTGGTACAAATGTAGTCTATATAAGTGAATAATGGA
Source organism: Dipodomys merriami (assembly GCF_024711535.1). Taxonomy (NCBI): domain Eukaryota; kingdom Metazoa; phylum Chordata; class Mammalia; order Rodentia; family Heteromyidae; genus Dipodomys; species Dipodomys merriami. The sequence goes on from NW_027206113.1 coordinate 394,274, forward strand.
CAGACATGTCTGGCATGCTATAAAGATATATATTTATTAGTATACTTCCATCTGTGTGTCAATCTGTTCTTATTTTGTCAACCCCTGGGGCTCGATCTCAGGTCCTAGGAACTGCCTGTCAGCTCAATTTGCCCCAGGATGGCGTGTTGACACTCACCCATTCATGAATTTGGCCTTGTAGGCCATGAGTTCAGATGCCAGCACTCCCAAACAATGAACCGTGGAGTAAGAAGCTGATGTTGACACATGTTTTCCTTTACTGTGAATCTTCTGGGTGTCAGGTATGAAGTGGAATACATATGAAGACCTATATACTATATATTCAATGTAATCAATGTTCTATGTGTCATAATAGTCAATAAAATAAACGGTCAATACATGATTAAAACAAAAAATAAAATGAAAAACTCCACTGAATGCAATATGGAGTCAACATATGTATATAAATATAAATCATATATGTAAATTGTAGGATGTTTTCTAGTGGTGGGGATCAATTTCAGGCCTAAGGAACAGACTTGAATTTCTTGTCTTCAAGGAGGAAATCTTCCCCGCCCCACACAGTGCAACAGAGTTACCCAGACCATGAGTTCCAATCCCAGTCTTGGCAGAAAAATTGGCACCTTTATAGTATATGAGGTCCAATTCTTCGGTATTTCATTAGGCCTCCATTTTATGAATGTGATTGTTTAAATGCTTAATAAAGTATTAATTAAAATCGATCAGTGTCCTATAATATAATTTTGTATAAATTTTTCATAGAATAACTCAACAACTGCTCATTAATTCATGACATTAATCGCATTCCATTGGCAATCATATGGATAGGAATTGATTTCTTAGGATCTCTTGCCATTTGGAGGTGTCAGGACCAGGATTCGAACTGTGGGCTCCAGCTCTCACCACTTAAACCCGAGGATAGGGAACTCATAAGTCTGTCCAAGAACATCAGCAAGACCAATGATGAGGCAGGCAGCAGTGGCTCTCAGCAATCCTCCTTGTTACTTACAAGGCTGTGATGGGAGGATCAAAGTCATCCTAAGTAGGAAAGTCCTTGAGACTCCTGTCCAACTTCAGTGCCAACAAAGCCAGAAGTAGAGCCGTGTAGCTCTTGTGGTAGAGGGCTAGCCTTGAGCAAAAGCAGCTCATGGGCTGTGCCCAGATCCTGAGTTCAAGGTTTGGGACTGACAACAGACATACACAAGAATCTGTGCAGCCATCTGACTAAAGCAGGTCACCCTCTTGTGCCCAACTGAATTGGACATAGTTCCCAGAAAAAGTGGCTGGGGGAGTTGCTGTCATCTTGACTCTGTACATGCTGCCTGCATCACAGGATTCTTGCCACAACGCCATTCTTTCATGTTTCTTTCTGACCAATGGAATACAAGAATTGTGGCCATCCCCACATTCCATGCTGCCGTGTACCCCCGGGATTCCCTCGGTTGGTTGTCACCACTACCAGCAGTTGAAGAAGGTAGAGGTGGCTGAGTAGTGAGCAAGAGACTTGAAACTACTTTGGAGTAGGAATTTGATGTGCCATCCTGCTTCCCAGCCCCCTCCTCTGCTTCCTCCAAGGCACCACATTTCAAACCTCAGGTGGTGGCAAGCTTCTGGTAAGCTTGCAACCATGACCTGGTCCCGGCCCCTGGTCCTCGGCTCTGGACCTGAGTGTCTGCAATGCCCCCTCCATTGCTGCTCACTCCACCAGGAGCATCAGCCAACAACTTCTCCCAGCAGCACATGTGAGTGGCCACCCAGTGGGCCTGCACCCTGTGACACTCGTACCTGGAGACCCCCCCCCCAGGTCCCAGACTTGCACCTCCCTCATACCCAACAGTCCAGCCAGGGCTCTGCCACTAATGCGCCAAAAGGGTAGGGGATGGGTGTCAACCCGGGGATCCCATCCCCATCCCTAGCGGCCAATGTCCCAGGAAAAGGGCAGATACAGTGATGGGTGAAGAGGGGGCGCCACATCGTCCCTGGCCTGGAGTAGTGGGAGACACAGAGCCATGCATCTGCACCCTTTTTCTCCCTAGTGGGAACTTGGTGGCTTTAGTCAAAGGTGGGGAGCAGCACCTCCATACCTGCCTTCTCTCTGGTCTTTTCTTTTCTTCTGGACATGATTGTTGTTGGATGCATAAGATAGACACCCCCCTTGCTGTGTGAGCCCTTGTCTTCTGTGCTTGGTCATCCTTTCACCTGAAGAGGGTCCCAGAAAAGCCCAGGAGGGAGGTGAAGGGCGCTGGGGGTCAAAGCAGAAGGTGAATATCTGGGATGAATACCCCAACCCCCCTCACACATACACCCGGCCTCTTCCCCTACCCCTCAGCTGTCAACAGTTCTCACAGGATCATCACCAGCTCTGCCAGCATGTGCTGGTGCTCTTGTTCCATTTGATCTCCTCGTCCTCCCCAAGAATCCACCAATTAGCCCAGGAGCATGTAGGTTAGAAGTAAGGTGTATGTCGATGTATGTATCCTTAGGACTCCATCCATTTCCCCCCACCCCTGGTCAGACACCCCTCTGAGGTCACCATGACCCTCTGTTAGTTTCCTTTTCCAGGCTCTGAAGAGACACCTGTCTCAGGACTCCTTCACCCAGCATCCTGGCTTAGGGTTTTGGTGAATGTGGTCAAGGCTGGTTGTTCCCAAGGGGGAGGATCTGGCCCTGGAGAAAGGGAGAGGCGTGGTGGTGCTGTTTCATTTGAGTGGTGCTCCCCTTGGGTGGGAGCCTCTGGTTCTTTCAAGGGAACCTCCATGCTCCAGGTTGTACATTGTGCCAGATGAGGAATGAACAGAGGCACTTCTGAGTCGTGTGTGTGTGTGTGTGTGTGCATTAGAGAGAGAGAGAGCAAGAGAGAGAGATCATCTTTCTACTTGTACATCCTGACAGTGCTCAGGTGAGTGATCAATTGGCAAATTTCAGGTGCTGCATGGATGAGTCTTCTGTCACCAGTCTGGATTTGTGTGTGTGTAGAAGTGGGTTGCAACAAAGATAGTTGGACCCTTTGGTAACTTTTCCTGCTATCTTTGGGGGCTTCACGGCTGAGGTCTAGGGGCCTGGAAGGGTAAGGTGCTTGAAGGGGACTCATCACCATTAAATTACAAGACCAAGGGATTTGTGTGCCCTGAAGCTGTCTACTCCCTTGGGCCTGGTTGGTGGCAGTGGGAGCTTGGGAGGACCTGGGGGTGTGTCCCACAGGGGGTGGTTTCCCAGGGGGACAGATTGTGTGGCCAGAACTTAGTAAGGATGTGCACCCTGTGAATATGGAGTGCACCAGCATAGGTCAGACTCCGGGTCTTCTCACCATAATGTCTGATGGGTGACACCAACGCTATTTTAAATCTTAACCTGTGATCTTCAGATCTCAGACTCTTGAGTAGCTAGGATTACAGGCATGAGCATCTGGTACCGGGCCTCAGATTCTTTTTGGTATATTAGGGTTTGAACTCAAGGCCTTATGCTTGCCAGTCAGGTCTTCCATCATGTGAGCCAAGCCTTTCTGTCTTGGGCATTTCCAAGATAGAGACTAATATATGGTCAGGCTGGGCTGGATCATGGTCCTCCTATCTGTAACAGGCATGCTCCACCAGGCCTGGTCCTCTGTAGTTGGGATAGTAGACATGTAGCACCATGTTCATGCATCGATTTAGATGGATTATCTCAAACTCTTAGTGCACGGCAGCCAATTTTTGACCACAGGCTAAGCCCTGGGTTAGGCCTCAACCAATTGGACCTCAGTCTCCTCTTGGGACAATTGTGAGGAAACAAGGGATTTATACAGAGGGATCTCTGGTATAGGGCACAGAGGGAGCGGCCATCAGATACGGTTCTTGGCAATTCTGTGAGCAAATGAAAGGAAGTTACCTGGAAAAGGCTCAGGTGGGGCCTGTTATTAATCGTGGAACAGTTGAGGGATTGTGAAACAAAACATAGCTCTCTTTCATCCTTACCTTATCCACATAAGGAAGGGGATCCTTCACTGTGTTCAGGTTTGCAGCTGGGGATACAGAGGCAAGTAGAAGCCAGGTGACATACTCATGACCTCCAGTTTACAGGAAGCTTGGCCTGACTTCTCTGCCATGCTCCCTGGGAAAATGAGTGCTATTATTGTCAAGAAGTCCAATTCTTGTCAGTCTGGGTCTTGAACTCTGGTCCTGGGCGCTGTCCCCAAGCTCCTCAGATCAAGGCTCGCACTCTACTACTTAAGCCACAGCGCCGCTTCCAGTTTTTTGGTGCTTCTTTGGAGATAAGAGTCTCACAGACGTTTCTGCCCGGGCTGGCTGTGAACCACGATCCTCATATCTCAGCCTCCTGTGTAGTTAGGATTAGAGGTCTGAGCCATGGGCGCCAGGCTTAAGTGTAATTCTGACTTTCTTTCTCTATCTCTCTCACAGGAAATGGTTTAATGCGTGCTGGAGGAGGTGGCCCAGCGTCCCCATGTGGCTGGAACCCAAGGTGGCCCTCTCATTCTGGAGGTAGGCTGTGGGTTAGGAGCTGTCTTGCTCAGCCTGTTTAACCAGCTCCTTGAGGTAAGCCCCTCTGTGCCCTGGCTAGACCATGACGGTTTTTCATTGTCCATCCAGCCTTATTGGACTTAGTATTGTTTTGTATGTCATTTTCTACCACCTGGCCAAAATTATGATACATAGTTATGGAATGAATGTAATGCCATCTTAAGAAAGTCATTTAGAGCTCTGGGAATGTGACCTCATGGTGTGGTGATTGCCTAGCATGCATGAACCCCTGGGTTCAATTCATCACAGAAAAACACTGAAAGTGGTGCTGTGCCCCAAGTGGTAGAAAAAAAAAAAAGCTCAGGAATAATTCCCTAGCCCTGAGTTTAAGCTCCCTGGACTGTCAAAAACAAAACAAAACAAAACAAAACAGTTAGTAAATGCAAAATAAAGAACACATACTTGGGATATATAATTGCTTCTTCCATATTGATACCTGACAACAGTCCCTAATTCATGCATTTTGCCTATATTAGGATACTGTGTTGAAAAAAAATGTTTTGTTCATTAGATCACTGCAGTTAATGCCAGGAATGTACTTAGATGTCAAGTGAAGATGAATTCTGGAAATTCAAAGATTCCAGGCTTTTGAGAGGTCACTGCTAATCACAGAGAAGGCTAGTCTAAGTGAGATTTGGAAATCTTTTTGGTCAGTCATTGCACCAAAAAGGCACAGACTAATTAACAGTTGTGATAGAAGAGAAGGAATAACTCCAGTTGGAGGAATAAATGATAGTAACTAACATATACCAGAAACTGTCCTAGGGAAATATTTTTGGTTATATAAGAACTAGTTATCAACTAGGCTTATACCTCATTGTGGTTTACAACTCGAGCCATTGCTGCATTCTGATTTTTTGGAGATAATCACATGTATTTTCATGATTGGACTGGCTTTGAACAGTGGTCTTCAGATCTCAGTCTCCTGAGTAGCTAGCTAAGCTGATTCAGCCTCTGAGTAGCTAGTTAAAATTCTGATTGTCCTTTATGCTTCACTGCTCTTTTATTCTTTTCCTGAAGTAATCCCAAGCCTAACTCATATATATGTCTAGTTGCTTTAAAAATATTGTTACTGTTTGGCACCAGGGGCTCCCATCTCTAATCTTAACTACTTAGGAGGCTTGAGAACAGAACCCAAGCCAAAAGTTTAGTGGACCTCCTTCTCAATGTATAGCTGGGTGCATTTGATCATTTCAACCATCCTGCACTATCTAGAGGTTAAGATTGGAAGGACTGCAGAATCCAGGCCAGCCAAGGTTGGCAGCTAGACAAATTGGTATGCAACTCTGATGCCATTGATGATGGGAAGGCTAAAAGGACAGATTGGGTGCATGTTCTGGTGGAAAGGGAACCCCTATTCTAAAATTAACCACTGATATGACGCCAGCCTATCAAGAACAATACTCCAAGTTGAAATCCCCACAATTACCAACAACAAAAATAGGTAAATACACTAACATCCCAAAACTTAGTACAATCTGTTCATTGGTTTAATATCATCTTTATCTGATTATCATATGATATGACAAAATAGTTTCTTCATTATCTTAAGATAAATTTAAAAGACCTAGCAAATTCTTTCTCACTTATTAACTGCACATGGATGGCAATTCGTCTCATTTCTCACATATTTGATTACCACTATAAATTCAACTTATGATTTTTATTAATAGTAATATATTCTGATTTATTATTTTACTTTATAACATTTGTAAACTTTTTGCTTCTCTGCTGAAGTTTAAGTATTTAAATAGTATCATCAAAGTATATTCCTTGGGTACTTAGGGCATCTTTTTACAAAGTTTTTAAACAATGGCTTCTAAGAATTCTTAATTGGTATATTATTTAGTTTATTTTTAATTTTAATTTAATTTTATTGTAAAGGTAATGTACGAATGGGTTACAGTTACATAAGTAAGGTAATGTGTATATTTTTTAATGGAAAGAACATTGTTATCCCATCCATCGATTTTCTTGTACAGTAAAAGAAAGAAATACTGATGCTTTAGCTGTTGCTATTGATCAATGGGTATTTTTGCTTTCTTTGTTCATGCATTTTTATTATAAAATTGATATACAGAGGGTTTACAGTTACTTAAGTCAACTAAAGAATGCATTTCATTTTATTTTCTAAATTTCAAATTTTGAACTTAATTATTTTCTTTTGTTTCTTGAGTGTAATTCTTTTTTCAGAGTCATAGGATTAGTTAATTTAATTTTGCATGAGTTTTACACATGTAAATTATTTAGACACATATTTTGCTTTTAAAATATTTAACATGAATATTTAAAAATTATTTTCTTAATTTTATATGGTTGGTGAATTTAAATAAATTTAATTTCTTGTAGTTCTAAACATATTTGTCATTACTGTGTTTTCAAGAAGCACATATTTTATTAAGAAGGCTTCATTACCTGGTCACTTTTTGGAAATATTTGTACTTGAATTAAAAAAGTTTGAGCAGGGCATGATGAGTTGTGGCTTCCATTTTCTAGCTATGGTGGGAATTTTAAGTAGAGTTTGTGATTCGGGAGAGGCTTTGAAATGATGAGACCTTATTATAAAAGTATCAAGAGTGAAATGATTAGAAATATAACCATCTCTAGCGAGATATAGAGCCCCTGGTTATCATATTCTAAATCTTGAGTTAAAATACCATTAACATCAATTTTCTGCCAAAATAAAAGTTATCATGTTTCAAAATGTTTATTATTTAAAACTTGTTTGCAAAGGTTCTCATGTCTTCTATGTCTTAATTTTCAATTTAGTTGATCTATAAGAATCCAATTATATTGTGACTATTTTATTTCTACTAAACTTTTAAATAGTATGAGCAATAATATGATTTCATATTAACATATTTTTACTATTTGTGATAATTTCCTCTGTTTAATATAATAATATCAATATTCCAAATTGTGTGTGTGTCTGTGTTAATGTGGGGTTTTTGTGTGGGTGCTTTGTGTGTACTTTGTAATGTGTGGGTGATCACACCATTGCTTCACATATGTTAGGCCAATGTTTTACCATTGAGCTATACTGTCTAGTTATAATTCAAATAGTGTTTTAAATTATGACTTTAAAATTTTCATTTCCTATGAATTCAAAATCATATATGATAAAATGTGATCCATCTTCTATCCACGTTAGCAATTTTTATTGTTATTTTATTGTTATTTACAATATTTCTACTGCCTTTCCACTTCCAAACTCTTATGTTTGTAATTGATGAAGGTTTTACTTTGCTTCTTTTCTCTCTTCATTCTTTTTCCCTTTAGAGTTTACCTATTCTTTCTTTTATTTCTTTAGAAATTAATTATCATCTTCCTATTACAATTTCCTTACATTGTAACAGTTTTTTACAATGCTTTATTTTCTATTTTATTTTCTGTTTTTCCATGTTCTGTGACTCTCAGTCAAAATTATTAGGTGGATTAAAACGAAACTTGATACAGGACACCTTATATTCCTCTTTCTCTTCTCTGAAGTCTTTCTGTTTTTTGAAATACAGTACCAATGACATACAGCTCCTATGTGGTCCATCATTCTATCCCCTCTCACTCTCCTCTGCTGTGCAGAGTTATCTAAATCTTAACTCATTCCTAAATTAATTTTAGAAAACAAATATAGTCTTAGAGCAAACTAGCCTTGGAATACATTTCTTAATTGTTTTGAAATTAAAAAAGAACTGATAACCCTTTGCATTGGAAATCATTTAAAAATGTTTATCACTTAATATAATTCATATACCAAGCAAGAATAAGTTTATATAATCATTACACATATCATTTTACTACTACTGTAAAATAGAATAAAAGTCCAGTCCCAATCTATTACCCAACTCTCATTATTCTTAATTCCTAATCATCACCTAAATATCTTAAACAATCTAAATAGTCATGTCTTTAACATAGAAGTAAATATTCTATACTTTTACTTAACATTTTCCAGGGGCATGTATTCATGTTTCTAAGAAGTGTTCACAGCAGTTAAAATTTGCTTTTGTGAAATTAATGTGATATATTTTGTTGTTGTTGTTCTTGTTTGCAAGACGTTGGCATTGTCTCCAAGGCTTTTTATGCTCAAGGCCAGCATTCCACAACTTGAAGCACAGAGCTAATTCCTGTTTTTAGTGATTAATGGAAATAAGACTCTAACAAGTACTTTTCTGTCTGGGCTAGTTTCGAACACAATTCTACGATCTCAGCACCCAGAATAGCTCAAATTATAAGCATGAGTCACTCGCATTTGGTTTGATATTTTTTTTAAATTTTAATTATGTTTTAAGTGTATCTTTCACTATAATGTACATGGTTCTACACAGAAATTTAGATATTTGTACATATTTCTGATGAAAAATAATCTCTAAAAATGTATGTCTTTCTGCACATAACGTATATATATATATATATATATATATATATATATATATGTGTGTGTGTGTGTGTGTGTGTGTATATGTATTTCTGAAGAAAGACTCCCTCTAAAATTTTTATGCTACTATTTTGACCTTTTTCATTTCAAAGATATACAGTCTTTATCTAAAAGTTTCCAAGAATAAAATAACTAATACTTGATTTGAAAGTAGAGATTATTACTTTAAAGGAAATTTTAGATATACACATGATATTGTAGTAACATTTACAGTATATCACTTGAAAAAAGTTCTGTTCAAACTCTTAAATATATGTGTGTAGTGACGGAGAGAGAGGAAGTTAATTCATACTGGTTAGGAATTTGCAATGTTTCAAAAATCTATTCCATAATTTATTATAAGCACATAGTCAAGCTACCTAATATGGTATAGTTTTTTTTGTTTCTTTATTTGTTCAAAATTTTAATATGGATGTATGCACAGTGGTAACATTAAAATTATTAATCAAAAGACAAATAATAGCAAAGTCATAGACACATATCAGAGTTTCAATAATTAGCACTTATGATGGTGATAATAATTTTGATGAGGATGATGACCACAGTGTGGCCTGATGATGACTTATTTTTGTTTCTGCATGAAAAAAAATTGTGATTTTAAACCAACATACTGAATTTGACTCTTTTCTTATTTGCAAGGTAAGGTGGAAAATGTAAGGACTCTTCACTGTTCTTTTTTCTTACTCTAGAAGTCAACAAATACATTCTTCAATATTTCTGGTAGATTATATCCATTTACAGATGAGAAATGTAATGCCAACAGTCAATGTAGTGAGTAAATAATGATACTAGAATTTGTTTCTGAGATCTTCACTCTGTGGGCTTACATGGAGTAGTAATTTGGTGATGGAGATGAACAATATGAAAAGTCTATGGGGAAAAAGTCTACTATGTAAGTGGTTGTTTTAGGACTAAGTGACCAATGATGAGAATTTGAAACAGGCCGGTTTCAGGGGCATAAAAAGGAGTACATAGAAATTATATTAGTGACAGAAACTGAGAAAATCTTGATCATTCATCTTATCTAATGGATGGAAGTAGAAGGATAAGAAGAAATCTAAAGTGCTTCCACATCTCTGGCTGGCAACCATGTTAGTAAATATTCTTGGTAATAAGGACTACAGGTGGAAATGATGGATTTAGAGGAAAAAACTCTCTGATACTTCTAAAATTTATGTTAAACAGATGCATAGATAAGTCTTTTTAGACATCATTAAAATATCCACGACCATTAATATGAAAAAGAATAATAAAATCTGGGGCATTATTAAAGGGAAGAGGAAAAGGAAAGTTTTTACACAAATGTGAGCAATGTGAGCATTATAGTGGATAAGAATAGAAGAAAGAGATAAACAAAGAACAAGAAAGTAATAAAAACAGATTTACAGAATTAAAGGAGGGAAAGAATTGTCAGGAAGATATTGAAGGAAATATGCTATTTGGATTTGAAAACTAAAAGGACATAGACAAGTTCAATAAGAACAGTGTTTTGGTGAAAGTCATATTAATAAAATTTTGAGATATGAATGTGAAGCCATAAAATTCTGGATCCATGAATTCAACAGATCCTGTTTATTTTAAATGCTGGGAACAAATGATTTTATCCTGACCTTAGAAGAATTGTAGAGATATAACTCATGATCTTTACTCAGAGGAATTCTGTGAAAATTTTTGAAGAGTTTGTTTAGCCAGGTCATTATAGATTGAACTACAGCACAGATAAGACTAATTTGTCTACAGTTCCAATGAGTGACACATGTATCCATATCAGTTTGGGATTTTATTGAAATACCTTTAGATATGTTTGGATATTTTATCAGCCTATTCATTATAAATCTAGGACAAATAACTCTGATGTTACTGATGTTACTGAACACTCCTCGAATTGATTCTTCTTTAGAATAGAAAATGACTGATTGACACATCATAACTGTCCTATACTCTATTAATCTAGTTCTTGTTAGGGATATCTCCATGCTGAAATAACCCTGTTAATCAGCATGTCACAAATTCTTATAAGTAGGAAGTACTCATAAACTTTAAACGTTTATTGAATGGAAGAGTTCAGACATTACCCTCATCACTAGGATTAAATGCCTAAAAAGATAAGACATTTTGCTTTAATGCCTTTCTTTCATTTTCTCATCCATATTTGTAAGTAGGGAAGGATTCTGATGTAACAATAATACAATGGTGACTTGTATTAACACAACATCTAGGATCTAGTGTTAATTCGGATACTTACTAATTAGCTCCATGTTTTGTGCATATTTATATTTCTCCTGGGTAAACTAATGAGCTCCAAGAAAATGTCCCTAAGGAGCCTTTCAATTCTAATATCACTGTCTCAAAATGCTTTAAATTCTACACCCTCTAATGTGGGCATAATGTGGAACTTTTCTCCTCAGAGAGTGAGTACTACCCTATTGCTTAACATGTACAAAGTACCTTCATACATAGACTGGGCATGTGCAAACAAGAAGTGGTAGTTGAACAATGTTGTTAGCAGTTTTTACAGATGAAATGGAAATAGAGCAACTATGAAGTCAAAAGGAATGTGCAAAGAAGACAAAGGCACAAAGTAGAATGTGCTAAGGAAATGCTGAAGTATAATTTCAAATAATCTGCTCAAGTGTGAGGGTGTGTTCAAAGCACAACTTCAGAAAATATAGTTGGATATCTTGTTAGAAAAACTGCTTTAAACTATTCTGGGATAATTGTACAAGTAGAAGCCCCTTAGTCTACCTCTAATCAGCCACAACATCATTAACTTAGCTACTATTTTCGAAGTGCAAAGTAAGAAAAAGAGGGCTCATCACAGTTAGTGTTCAGGTTGAAATAATGGCAATCACATAACTTTTCTATGTCTACATTTATTTTGGAGCATTAAAGTAGGAAAAAGCCAAGTAAATATTTTGCATGTACCTAAATTAAGTGCGACATATTATATTGGTCTCTTTTTAACTTGGAAGTTATTGATTATGTTTTATACTCTGATTTGGGACAATGACCTGATCAGTTATTTTCTTCTCTTCCCCTTCTTTTGCACTTTGACTTACATAATTATTATTTAAAGAGACATACCTGAGCTTGCATTTCTAAATTCTTCAAAATTATCTCAACTACTTCATACTTCTGGCAACCTCCTATATCTTTCTCAATGGAATATTTTGTCACTACCATTTTTATCCTATATGATATTGGATATCTTCCTGCCTAATTCAGTGCAAGATATACATAGACTCATCCAGATATCTCAAAACTTGTGCCACCATAAAATCCTGCCTTACTTAGAAATCATGCTTTTAGAATGCCTGGGGAAGTGCATCTATCATTTTTTAATTACCCTAAGTGTACTTACTTGCAATCATGTCTTAAACCAATATGCCTCTCAGTTGATGGACGAATTGACAAAATGTTACACACACACACACACACACACACACACACACACACACACACACACACACACACACACACACACACACAAACACGATGGAATTCTGTGCTTCTAATTCATAAGGAAATGGAAAGACTTGGAAATATCCTACTAAGTAAAATAAGCAAGACACAAAGAGATTCCATGGTTTCCCTCATTTGTAATAAGTAGGAAATGTCTAGAATAGTCCTACCAGATGAGCCGAATATCTCAATAGTTATGTTTATATGACCTTATAAGATAATGCTGAGCAAAATAAAGTCCTAGAAATGGAAACAGAGGTTTTTCTTTGTGGTTGTTATTTTTAATGTACAATTTGATTTCTTTTTTCTTTTGTGTTTTCCCCTATGGTTTATCCCCTGCTGTATTTGATTTCAGGATCCTATGTATTGTATATACACATATCTTAATTTGGCAAGGGAAGAGGAACAACAAAATGGAAAGACAAAGGGCAAAAGACAAACCAGTGCAATAGCAATACTCAAAAGACTTGTTGGAAATTTACATTACAACTTTTAAGGGGTATTGGGGTTAAGGAAAATTATAAGAAAAATGAGGGAGGAGGTAAAAAGTTAAACATGCTATGTATTTACTACCTTACAATTACTGCGACCCCTTCTATATATCACTTGGAAAATAAAATCAAATTAAAAAATAAGCTACATAAAATATAATTTCACTATGTTGGTATAGTAAATATTATTCTATGTGTATTACTTTTTTTAAAAAAATGAAACCTATTTGTCTTCTAATTTGTATTAATTACCCCTTTCTTTATCAGAGGGTCATCAACTTGAGTGTTATCAAACTATACAAAATTTTCAGAAAATACTTGCCATTAATTTGAAAAAAAACATTATTTTAGTATTGTCATACTAAAACAGAAAACAGTTCAATTCTATGGAAACTCCTAACATTGAAAACTGACTAATTGTTAAGAGGAGAGAATATATGTGTTCTTCAACATTCCTATGACTACTAACTACTCATTTTCAAATTCTGAACATGCTATTCCAGAGAAATTCAAAACAGTACCTGTTTGCATTTTATTCTGCAATAAATGCAGTTTTCAGTGGGGGGGAGTACATATTTAAAAGTCAACAGAAAAAATAGCCACATTCTGGTAGAAGATAAAACTATGAAGTATCTATAATAAATTCCTCAAGTGTAAACATATGTTCATCAGAGTAAACTATTATTTCTATGACCATCAATCCTAAGTTTTTATGCTGTAAAGTTATACTAGCCCAACAGTTTCCAACTTGTGAGGTGGACCTTAAAATTCCCTAAATTCCCATCAGGACTAGTTTGTCATTATTGTGAAAAAATACTACTCTTCTGCTAATGTGATGCCCTTCTTATTGGGGAAAGAATGCTACACTAAACTTTGCTGCATCATTTTCCCCCCAGTGGTATTCTTGAGATCAAAACACTTGCAAATATTATTTATAGCTATATTTTTATCTATCACAGATATTCAGGAGATCTGAATAGGAATATGTGAAGCTTATGGTTCAAAGCCCACTCAGGCAGGAAGGTTACTTAGATTCTTATCTCCAATAAGCTGCTCACGAAAAGCCAGACATAAGTGGCACTGTTGTTCAAATGGAAGAGCAGTAGCCTTGAGCAAAACAGTCTCAGGGACAGTCCCCCAGTCCACATTTAAGCCCTAGGACAAAGCAAAAAACAAAAACAAAATAAAAACAAACCCCAAACCTAGCATTTTCTCATTGTATACAAAGGTATGTAATTAAGGAAATTTCTTCCTGTGTTATATATAGGTAGAAGAAAAAGGATGTCACACAATTACTCTATTCATACCATGGTGCACCAAAGTCTCAAAAAATTCTGCCTTTTCTAAATTTATAAATTAATATCATAAATTTGTTGGCAACTTTGTCTAGATTATTCACATTATCATGTTACACAGGAACTGTTGCAATTATCTATTAACTAAGTTCTAATTATACCTCACTTGAAAGAATATTTTAGGCAAATAGAATGCCAGAATCATTTGTCAATTTGTGAATTAAATCTTCTATCCTATAGAATATGAAATAGAATATGAAATTACAAAGAAAAATTACAAACAAAAACATTTATTTTAAATCTAAATTCTAATTTAGTCAGGTCTACAAAGTCTTACATTAGATGAACTTCGCTATTTCTCCAGGCTTAAGCTTTTGTAATCCTTCATCATTTCTTTGGAATCCAACAGAATGATGCTTACTTTTTCAAATTTTTGGTTGGGAATCATAAGCTATTTTGCATCTAATAATGTTCTGTAATTATGACAGCATTTAAAACACAACTGAGGATTATATATGAGTTGCATTTCAATAGGAAACTTGACTTCTTAAAACATAATGACAAAATTAGCCCAAACTTGCAACTGTATATTCCTTTCTTGTTTTTTATTCCTTTCTTGTTTTGTTTCATTGAGACAAAATTATATTTCCTAGTACAGGGAAGGTATCACTATATAATTCCACTCTCTAATCTCCTGTCTTATTCTGAGTGCTAGAATTCCAGGCTTGTATCTCATTGTCCTACCATACTTTCCTGGTTTATTTAATCTTGATACAGAGTAGCATTTCTGAACTTCTCCGATAATATTTTTCAAAAGACTGTTGGCTCAGAATATTTATGTAGTATTTTCGAAGATCTTCCAACATTTGACGCAGGATACGAACATTTTCAGATACACCTGCAGGGGTCTCTGATTCATTCCTCCATGGATCCAACCCCTTCAATAATGATTACTTGACTTTCTTACTATCTCTGGTCCCTAACTATGTAATATTCTCAAGAGTTTTGGAGGAAATTTCACTTGAGGACTTTATAATATTAAAAAATTATCACTTGATTCTAGCCTTAGGACATTTTTTTTATTATTTTCTAACATTTCTACACATTCTGGGAGTTGTTTCATATGTGTGTTTGCACATATAAGTGTCTCTGTGTGTATGTGCATGTTTGTATATATATGTGAAAACCTCAAGCTCTATTCAGCAATCTTGCTCATAACTAGTATTCCATCACATGAACCATTCTTCCAATGCAGCTTTTGGCTGGTAATTATAAATAGTGTCTCAAAGACTGTTCTCCCAGGCTGGATGCAAATTGAACTTCCCAGACTCCTTTACATTCTTACATTCTATTTTTCCAGGAGTATTAACTTTTAAACTAGAAACATTTTTGTGAGCGCAAAAGCTGTAGCCCAGATTTTTAACTCGAATTCATATAAAGATAGAGAAACATACACATTACATATGCTGAATGTACACTGTTAGAAATGTGATGTTAAGCGGGATGCTGGTGGCTCACGCCTATAATGATAGCTACTCACGAGGCTGAGATCTGAGAATTGCAGTTCAAATCCAGCATGAGTAGGAAAGTTTCTGAGGCACTTTTATCCAATTAACCACCAGAAAACTGGAAGTAGCACTGTGGCTCAAGAGGTAGAGCGCTAGCTTTGTGCTGAAGAGTGGAGGCCCAGTCTTCAAGCCCCACAACAATTCAAACAAAAAAAAAGAAAGAAAGAAAAGGAAAAAGAAAGAAAAAATAGAAAAAGAAATGTGATCTTAGCCACCAGTTCATTGCTAGTATAATTCCTGCTTTCTCAACATGGCCTTTTTTTCTCAATTAAGTCCATACTCTTATATCTGACTTCCTTGGAACCAGAATAATTCTTCCATTCTACTTTTTACAAATTTGCATGATTAGCTACCATGATTTAGAGTTAGTGGGTGAAAGAGAGTGGCTTCATCCTTCATGTTTCATTAGTAGTAATGCTTTCTCTATATCACTCCCATAGATCTACATACTGGCCTTGGCTTTATTGTTTCAAAGTTGTCTTATTTGCAGAGTCTTCTATAGTGTGTTGGACCATTATACTTAAACACAGAACTTCTCTTTCTCCTATTATTCTTATTGTATCTCCTACTGTTAACTTATGTACACTTGGGAAATAATGAACAACACACATACTCACAAAAAAATGTTTCTGAGAACCTTCTTCCCACTTAAAATTGGTCTTAATTTACAGAGCATAGGAAATTTCAACTTAATGTACTCCAGGATAATTTTTTTCATGTTTTTTATTTTGAAAATGATGTACAGAGGGGTTAGTTACATAAGTAAGTTAATAAATACATTATCTAATAAACATTGTTACCTCCTCTTTGCTTTTCCCCTGTCATCTTTTTTCTCCCTACCATCCAAACTACCCCCTCTCATCCCCAAGTTTTAAAGTTTGTTTTCAACATAGTGTCTTGTTCATGTCGTTGTTACAATGGGTCATACTGTATCTTTGTTTCAGCATTTTATTTCCCTTCCCATCCCCTCATTAGAAAAAATGTATATGCAAGGTGCAGGTTAAAAACATCAAATACAGTGAAAACAGGGGTTACACCATGGAAGAAGAAAATAGAAGAGAAACAAAAAAAATCACATAGGACATTTAGTACATTAAAACAATAACAAGAAATAAAAAACAAGTTGTGTCCCTATCTTAGGGTTCATTTTATTAACATCATCTTATATGGCCATATGTACATGGATAATGTTTTATAAACCATGACATTTCCATATTTTCTCATTAGTAAGTTGTCTCTGAAACACGTGTTACCACATGTCCAAAGATGTACTTGTGCTAGTTCAATGAAGCCCGAAAACATTCATTTTACCGGGAGTAGCACCATAGATTGTTCCTGGAAGTAAGTGGAAGAAACTGTTATGGGAAGTGGATACTGATTCCAAGAGAGGAATTGAATATAGGGAAATGACCAAGTTCAAGTTAATTTGTGCTGTCCTTTTTACTATACAAGAAAATAATCCCAGGCTTGAAGGAAACTCTGTCTCTGACTTGTTCCAGTGTGTTCTTTACTCATATAAAACTTTTCTGTAAACTTCTAATTGAGAGTATTACAAAAGGAAACAAACTGCCATTTGAAGGCCAGCATAGAAAATTAAAGAAAATAACTTTGTTTTAAAGTATTCTACTTCAAAGAAACAAAGACATGAGGTTTTAAAGTGTCTCATGCATGGATATTTAACTCCTGAGATGATTCTCTTGTTGCAAAAGTCAGTTATCCATTGCTTTAATCTGGTCCTGAGTTCGCCATAGCAATGAGGATTCCAAAATGCAGGATTCAGTGAGTATGATAAGTAAAAGGAGCCTTTTCTCAAACCAGTGCTGTAAGGATGATACCAAAGAAATATGTGGGTTTTTTTGTTTGCTTCTTCATTTGTTTAGATTTTTCTGGATCTGGGGCTTGAACTCAGTGGCTGGACCCTGTCCCTGAACAGTTGTCTTTCTTGTCTACCTGCCCTCAAATCTAGTACACTACTGCTTGAGCTAAAACCCCACGTCTGGCTTTTTTGGTGTTTAATTAGAGATAAGAATGTGATAGACTCTCCTGCCTGGGTTGGCTTTGAACTGAGAAAACCAAGTGACATCAACTGTATGGACGTCTCTTTTGAAACAAGAAATATTAGAAGAAGTTTATTATAAAGCAAATATTTGATAATTTTTAAAATAATAGAATATATCCATCAAAAAAGCCATAACTTAAATAACTCAGCTAAAGTAGGTGCACTGAATCATTTCAGAATTATTTTTTATGCTTAGGAAGATTACTATTGAGTTCATAGTTCCTTTTGGGGAAACTGAAAATCATATTTGCACTTTTTTTTGTTTGTTGTGGGGCTTGAACTCTCATCTTGGGCACTGTCCCTCAGCTCTTCAGCTAAAGTTGAGCACTCTACCACTTTAGCTACAGAACCACTTCCGGGTTTCTGGTCGTTAATTGAAGATAAAAGTCTCATGAACTTTCCTGACCAGTCTTGCTTTGAACCACAACCCTCTGGTCTCAATCTCCGGAGTAGCTAGGATTACTGGCGTTAGCCACTAGCACCTGGCTCATATTTGAATTTAGTGCACTTAATGACACTATGTAGACAAAGAATGGAAATTTGAATCAAATGATGACATTGCAGCTTTTCAGAAAAATTGAGGTAGGAATAAATATGTCCTCATTTTTCCATGTTGTTATATTAATGACTCATGAACTATGGGACACTTACATTAGCATCCTCTGCCATCTCTGTAGGTGTTATTTAGTATTAGGAATTATTCATAGAGAAATAGAGAAAGACAGAGTTTTAGAAAGCAAAGGATATCAGGTATTAAAGAACAACATAGAAGGAGATAAAACTTATCACACAGAGATTAAGAACTAGCCTAAGTGATTTAGAATGCTAAAGGCAATGAGGAATGAGCCTAGTTGATAACTAGTTCCTCAATAATCCAAAATGGTTCCCTAGAACAGTTTCTGTTATAATTTAGTTATTATTATCATTTATTTCTTTGAGCTGGAGTTATTCCTTCACTTCTGTTAAAACTATTAGTTAGCCTCTGCCTTTTTGGTGCCATAACTGACCAAAAAAGATTTCCAAATCTCACTTAGATACCCTTCACATTGTGATTAGAAGTGACCACTCAAAAGCATGGAATCTTTGAATTTCCAGGATTAATTTTCACCTGATATCTAAGCACATTCCTGACACTAATTGCCGTGTCCTGTTAAAAAAAGGTTTTTGTTTTTTTAAAAAAACAACAACAGTGTATCCTAATATGGGTAAAAAAATGAATTAAGGACTACTGTTAGATAATAGTTGGAAGGAGCAATTATACATTCCAAGTATGGATTATCTATTCGGCATTTACTAGCTAAGTGACATTTTTGCCAGTCCTGAGGCTTGAACTCAGGGCCAAGGAAATGTTCCTGACGTTTTGCTTTCTTTTTGCTCAAGGCTAGCACTCTACCACTTGAGGCACAGCACCACTTCCAGTGTTTCTTTTTCTGTTTATGTGGTATAGAAGAATCACTGTACCATGAAGCCAAATTCCCAGAACCCTAAATGACTTTCTTAAGATGACATTACTTTTTCTTTCCATTACGTTGTATTATAATTTGGGCCAGGTGGTAGAAAAGGAAGTGGAAAACAATACTAAGTCCAGTAAGGTTCACATTCCTATCATATCACTAAGGAAGTACAGTGTTGACCTGCAGGACACATAGGACTGTTGCATGTGACATTATTATTGAAAACACTATTAACAGCTCAGACATCCAAAACATTCTGCTTCCACTGTCAAGGTCAAGAACCAAATATCTAAGCCTTTTTGTTGATTGGGTGTGTGTCCTAGGAAGGAAGAAGGAGGAAGTGGAATATGATGGTTGAAAAATATGTATATTTGCTCCCTGTCCACATTTTTTGCAATTAAAAAAAAATGCTACTAATGAACTCCCACCTACATCTAATTGACTATGCTGTCTGCACAAGATGCAGAAAAATGACATTTACCCTGGTGGATATTCACCTATATTAACAAAATCCAGTTCTGGGAAAAAAAGATACTAGGTAAGAAAGTATAAAGTATTGTCAATTAAATGGTTTCTTTTCCTAGCAGAACAAAATGTAGTATTGAAATGATTACTCCAGCTTTCTTTGAGATTTTATCCTGTTTTAGTATCAAAATGTTCTCTAATTCCTGTAACATCCAAAAATAAAAGACATGATTTGAAGATCTCAGTAGTTTTAGAAACAAAGCTACATAATACCTTCCTTCCTGCAGAGACATGTGATGGCAAGTATGATTGATTCTATTATAGTTCTCTTCATTTTCTTCTTTATCTCAAGGGTCGCATACTTGGCATATTACTCTATGTCCTGCATCAGCTTCTGCAGGTGACATTTACCTCTACTCTGCAAAGTCAAGTTGGGTCATGTGACTTACTTCAGCTTACAATAATGAACCAGAAGTGGTCAAAGACTATTTCTAGAGGAATATTTCTATCTCCTTGTCTGGGTCTATTAGCGGACTTCTTTTCCCTTAGCTATAAAAATAGCATATTTCTAGAGGGAGTCTTCTTTCAACTTATATACAGTAAGAATATAGAATGTGAAATTGAGGCAAAACTCAAATACAGCAACATATGTATAATACAGCAAGAATTAAGCTAAAATTAGAATAAAATATTAAGATGTTAGTTTACCATTCTTGTATACCTTTATGATAGTTGACTATAGTACACCAGAATTTAACAATTACTAAACAAGAACTAATCAAAAAGATAACACTTCCTGTTTGATGCTATTACATTTTTATTTTATAAATAATCATTTTCCATGTGATCACTTGTGGGGTTATCTTTTTCTATAAATGTGGTTAGTCACTCTACACCACTGTATCTAATATCCACAATCATTATCCAGAGCTTGTGATTGAGATGAGGAAGAACAAAATGTGTAGATTTCTCCTTCTCTTTTCCTCTTCTCCTTTTTCTAGCGTAAATTCTCATCCTTTCTCCAAATTCTTCTATTAATAAAGGAAGGGTGACATTGTGGATATCAAGCAAAAGGCTTCAAAGCCAGAATTTTATTCTTTTAGAAATAGATGTAGTAAATCAGAGTGGCTCAAGGAAGAATAAAAGCAATATTTCCCCTTTATGGCTTCCACAATAGAGACTGATATGACTCTAAATATCTAAGAAACAATTTACCTTGGGTAATTTTAAAAATATATAATAATTTTAAAAATTAAAAACATTTTTAAAATAAGTAGTACATTGTTGTTTGCTTTTGGGAGGCATGAAATAAGACTGCATTAACATTGTGTGAGTTGAGAGGCTAAATTTTATCAGAATTTAAACATAATGAAAAATTGATGATTTTAAGATAAAAAGCTTAAAGGTACAATTTTAATGTGACATGCACACAAACTCAACAATGACTCAACTACAATAAGAAGTTCCTCTAATTCAAATAAAGATGTTTCAGAAATAGATTAGACACAAAAAGTTAGAAAAAGAGAACCAGAATTGGGTGGTGCATTATTTAAAAATAGAAGTCAAGTAAATATTAACCATAATTCCAAAATAATAGCAATCATGCAAAGAGAAGATTTTAAGAAGAATGTATAAGAAGTGATACTGCCAGAACTGCCTTTGGAGCTGCTCTCTGAGATTTAGGGTTTCTAGTACATGACAATTTGTATGACTGGTTTGGTGGAGAAATATTGTTTGTTTTTCTTTGCTATGGAAGGTTTTTATTTGACCTTTGGTTATGAAGGAGTGTTTAGCTGGGAACAGTATTCTTGACTGATAATTATTTGTCTTTAGGGCATGGCATACATCATTCCAGGCACTTGCTTTAATTGTCTCTGCTGAGAAATCTGAGGTGATTCTAATTAGTTTCCCTTTATAAGTGATTGATCTTTTCTCCTTGACAGCTTTAAGCTTCTTTTCCTTGGTCTGAATTGATACTGTGCAGATTATACTGTGACAGTGGGATGTCCTGTTCTGGTCTGGTCTGTTTGGGGTTGTAAAAGCTCCGTGTATCTGAATAGGCCTATCTTTTTGCATGTTTAGGGAGTTTTCTGCTAGGATCCTGAAACAAATTTCTTAGACCATTAACGTCTATTTCTAGGTGCTGCTCTACACACATTTTCCTCAGATTAGGACTTCTGATGGTGTCTTCCAAATATTGAATAGATATATCATATTTCTTAGGTTTGTCTTAGGTAATTGTTCTTTCTCTATAACACCTAGGCTGTCTTTAATACCCAGATTCCATCTACTGCATGGTCTAACCTACTGTCAAGACTTTCTTCTTTGTGTTTTATTTCTTTTCCTTCTAATTGGTCAGCTTTGATGGCTTCAAATTTTTTGTTGGAGCTTTGTTTTAGGTCTTGGATTAACTTCTTTACTTCCTTAATTTGGTGTTCTGTGCTTATTCTCAAATCACTTAGTGGATTGGTGATGGTTTCCTTGGACTCCCATTCCTTCTGGTGGTCTCCATTCATCATTCTTTTTGTGGTCTCCTAGAATTGTTTCAGCTCTCTGTTTATGGATTTCATGAATGCCTGTATTGATCTTTGTCTATTCTCATCCCACTCTCGCAATTCCTGTATTACTCTTTGATTAGCTTCCTCATGTTCATGCAATTCCTATAGTTCTCTTTGACTGTTCTCAGGCTGCTCATGTAATTCCTGTCTTTCTCTTTGAGTGTTCTCAGCCTGCACACCCAATTTCTGTATTTCTCTTTGACTGTCCTCAACCTGCTCATGCAATTACTGTATCAATCTCTGAGTAGCTTCTTCATGCTCATCAGATTCCAGTATGAATCACTGGTTTGCCTGTCTCTCCGTATCACACTCACACTCGTCCTTTGCAGGTTTTCAATCTTTTCATTCACCATGTTTACCAATAGTGTTTGTAGAGATTTTTGGGAACTCTCCTCTGGATTATTTATTAACTATTCTGTCAACAGATTATCATGAGTGGGAGTTCAGGTATCTGGAGTTACCATTTCTCTTGTGTTTTTCCAGCTTGTTCTGCCCATTTGGTATGAAAATAACACCAATTTTGTGCTAGAACACCATTTTAAGGCAAGCATCAACCAAAGTCCTGTAGTAGCACAGTCAAAAAACTGCAGATACAATCTAGTTCATCAGATAAAATCTATTCAATATCAAACAACTATGGATTAATGGGCTAAGAACAACAAAGCAGAATTTGGCAAACCAGAAATTATTAGTTTTAAGGAGAAATGTGGGGAAAAATAGGATTAGAGGGATGTGGACAGATAAAAGGAGAGTGAATTTAGCCAAGGGAAATGGATTGGACAGAATGATAGGACAGAAATTAAGAAAAAAAATAAACAAGAAAAAATGAAAAAAATTAAATTAAAAAAGTGAAACACTTAACAAGTATGTATGTTTAAATATGATATTGAGAGAAGAAAAGGATAGGATGTGAGGAAGGCAAGGATAGGAAGGAGACATAAAAAACTAAAAAAAAAAGTCTCAAAATTAGTTACCTTAAAATTATATAGGTATAAATCGGTAATACTGGTATTAAAGAATTTAAGACAAAGAGGTTGTGAATTAAATAATAAATTTCTGGATTAAGTGTGTACACAATGGAAGATAAAGTCTAATTATCAAAGATGGGTAAATATCTGGGGATTAACAGAACAGTAATTAAGTCTTACAAAAAACCAAGGAATAAAAAAGGACCAAAAATTCAGGAGTAATAACAAAAAGAGCACACCCATATACACACCTAAAATTAAAATTATGAGAGGGAAAAGATTAGTAGAAAACAATTTATAAAAAATTAAAAATAAAAATGTTAAACAATATTCTTTGAATTTTTTCAGGGGTGTGTAGAATGGGAAGACCCTGTTTGTCCCCTGTGTCTGTAACCATTCTCTTGGAGTCTCTGGTTGGCTTGTGGTGTTTGGTTTTCCTGTGGCTTGATTGTTTTTTTACGTGAGTTTGTTTGACTAGGCAGAAAAATTCTCTGCATTACCCAAGATTTTGTGAACCACCTCCCAGGCTAGTTCAGTGGGAGGGAAATCTGCTTTGAGTATCACAAAAGAGGGAGATGGCTGTTCTCTCTAGTTTGGAGATGCTGTGATGAGGCTAGGTTGAGGCCTTTCAGCAAACAGTAGCTTTTAACTGAGGGGCTAGCTCCTGAGATACTCACAGAACTCAGCCTGGAGCCATTCTCAAGGTTTTATGTTTACTGAATTTCAATTGATTGTCTAGGCTGCCTTAGGGATGGGAGGAACCTGACTCTGTTTACCTAGTGAAGAAAGTCACTCCTCTAAGGGCGGGGCTTCCTTGCCTAGGCTGGTTGACTTTCCCTTGAGTGGAGGTGAGTCTGATAGGTCAGGTCAAGCTCCTGTGACCTCCTAAATGATTCTTGTTTTCTTCCAATGCCTGAGTTGGAGATAGCTGTTCAAATAGGTCTTTGTCAGTATCAAAGATATCTCTGATGGTGGTGGCAGGGAGAGGAGGCCTTCCCTCTTCTGCTCCCTGGGAAGGAGTGAGGATGTCAGGGTTCTACTACAACCAGAGTCTTTGTTCCTGGACCGTCTCTGGTCTGTGATCTGCAGGATGAAGATATCTGCTCCTTGTCATTTCTTATTGTTAAGTAGAATCTGCTCGCTCTCTGTGTCTGGCTCCTTTGACCCATGACTCTGTGTTGTAGGTATGGTGGCTATAACCACTGGCCCTGCTGCCACAGCCGCCACAGACATGGCTACAAGCACATGCTTAAATCTGTCTCCTTGCCTGGATTTTCCCTCTCTGGTGAAACTCTCTGTACTATGATGGCACACTTGGTGTGATTCTGTAGTCTAGGACTGTTTACTTGAACATTAAACTTGCTTTCTATGCCAGAGCTTGTTTAGCCTCCAGATTCTCCTCTGCCATCTTCCTCTGAACACATTTTTGCCTCTTATTGAAGTATATCTGATATTTTAAAGTAGATTTGTCCAAATATAAAATAATTTAATCAATCATTTCATTAGGACAATGTTGATCAGATTTATTTCCAGTAAATCTTAACCCTCAAAATAAATGAGAGCATGCAGTGTCAGTCTCCTATTAATATGACAAAATACTTTATAAAATTAACTTAAAAGGTGGAAAGATTAATCTTGGCTTCTGATTTTATACATTTCAATTTATGTTTCTTATCCTCATTGTTTTGGGTTTGTGGTGGTACAATACCTGATATCTGGAACATGTGATGGAGTATGTGTATTCATGGAAGCCATGAAGTAAAGAAGAGGAGGAATAGGATTGAGAAAGTGAGAAAGAGGAGGAGGGGAAGAGGGAGATGGAGAAGGAAAAGTAGGAGGAGACAGAGAAGTAAAAAAGGAAGAGGAAGAAATGACTTTGATCTTAACATCCTCTTTGATCACAAAATCTTAGTGACCAAATCTTTATGACTATGCCCACTTGAAAGGGTTCATCTCTGTATGGCAACATAGTGAAATCTAATTATTAATCGTAATCCTTTATAATTTCAGATTTAATTTCTAGAGTGGGGTGGTAGATCTTTCTATACAATTGCAATAACTTCTGTTCCTAAATATTAGAGATGGTATTTGGCATAGAGGTGGTTTGGTTATACCATTGTTGGAGAGATGAATGAAATATTTTGAGTGCAAATACATTTTATTTAACAGATAAGGAAGCTTCAAGAGGTTTCATTTTGTGACCTTCCAAAATGACTATTTCATATAACTCATAATGACTTGAATTTTTCATAATTTTATGGCATTTCCATTCAAGTATTTGTCATCTATAGTGAGGTTCTTTCTTTCAAGTTGAAGGAAAAATAAATACTATCATGATCTTTTAATTATTCTATAGAGAGTAGGTATAATATGTATTTCCTACCATTCAAAAATAAGTTATCCTCAAGTCTATAGGAATAATTGGATAAGTGATGGAATATCTTGCTTCAGTTACTTATATTGAGATTGATTCAATTTCTAAAAATCACTGTTGACATAAAATACATGAAATTCAGTGTTACTCTGAAATGACTTGGTAATCAAACCTCAGAAATACATGACCAGTAACTAAGATTTTTATATACTCAAAAAATATATGGGGCTGGGAAGGTGGATCAGTGGTAGAGCACTTGCCTTGCATGCATAAGTCCCTGGGTTCGATTCCTCAGCACCACATAAGCAAAAATAAAAAAGCTGGAAGTGGCACTGTGGCTCAAGTGGTAGAACGCTAGCCTTAAGCTGAAGAGCTGAGGAACAGCGCCCAGACCCAGCATTCTGGCCACACGACTGGACCCCCTTCCCTAATGTATGAATCTACATTTTTATGTCAAAAAAAAGTTTAGGTTAAAAAGAAGAGAAAATCATGTGACCACAGTAGATAATATTTACTTTAATGAAAAATTGCCTGACAGAGCATTCAACTTGACAGAGCCTATTGCTTTTAGCTTACATGAGAAATTTGATTAACAATCACTTTTTTGCTTTTAAATAATAGATTATTTCAATTTGTCCAAACATTCTGTCATTTAAACCTTTGAGTGTATATTTTTTTCATAAAAATGAAAACTATTTTTCACATTGCAGGTTCAAGTTTAATAACTAAATAAATATCTAAGTGTTAATTTGTTAAGTTGAGCCTCTAGAACTCAAATAATATGAAATTCATTTTATTCTTAGATATATTAATCCTGTGCTAAATATGAGTGTCTCAAGCTTGTAATCCTCACTACTCAGTAAGCGGGTGTGCAAAACCAGCCTTGGCAAGAAAGTTTGTGAGACACATCTCAATTAAACACACACACACCACAAGACCCACACACACACACCACACACAAGCCAGAAGTGGAATTGTGGCTCAAACGATAGAGCAACATACTTGAGGGGGAAAAAAAAAACAAATAAAAACTAAAGGATAGGTCTTGAATTAAAATCACAAGAACAACATACACACACACACACATACAATATTAAGTCTAAATGCTTATTTTGATTTGAAGAAATAAACAATATTATGAAAAGTAATATTTGTTACATATCTTGCAATGTTTGTGAAGTTTTTAGTACAATTTGTCTTAAGATACATCATAGGTTATTAAAATTAATATTAATTTAGTTAATATTTATAACTACTCATAACACCTTGGAGTACAACAGTTGGTATTTTTTCCATAGCCATAAGAGATATTCTGAGTAAAAGAAAGAGAGGAAGATTGGAAGAAAAAAGAAAGAAACAAAGAAAGATAGAAAGAAAGGAAGGAGAAAAAGAGAGAGAGAGGAAGAGATGGAGGGAAGGAAGGACGAAGGAAAAAAGATCAGAAGGAAGGAAGGAAGGAAGGAAGGAAGGAAGGAAGGAAGGAAGGAAGGAAGGAAGGAAGGAAGGAGGGGAGCGAAAAAGGAAAGGACAAAACCATTTAATTTATAAAATATATTTAGCCCAACAAAAACTTCATATAATGAATCCTTTAGTAAATTCAAGTTTGCAATTTTCACTTCTTTGCATGTTCTGTATGGATGAATGTAAGCAACAAATGAAGGATCATAAATAACCTCGTGAATCTGTTTGCATCTGTAGCAATATGTATGCAAATCTTTTTAGAATTTTTTTACATCACCAAATAAATATTTGCCAACAATTTACACTTAGGTATAAATATTCTAAAAATTGATTAAACCAAAGGATGTCAATATGTTATATAATGTGAATACAAGGATTTGTAGTGTTATTAATATTACATTCTTAATGTTATATTAATTATAAAAATTTTATTATGTATTTTATCAGAGAAATTAGCATGCTCTGAATTTGGTGTCTGAGTCCTAATAGCAGAAAGTAATTAAAATCAAACAGATCTGTATTTGTTGGCTCAAATGAATATTTCTGAAAGCAATTAACTCATCGGAGATTGTTCAAATACATCAGAAGGTCCTTAAAAAGGCTGTGCCACATTTACATGATTACCTATGATGTGATTCAAGAGCCACTAAACAATCATATTTCACTTTGCTATCACTATAATTATTCCCATTCTAAAAAGAATTATTCACATAAGTTACATGATATAAGTTTGTCCTTAAGTTATTATCATATATGAAATAATATCCAAATGATACTCTACACTGAGTTAAAGCAAAAATTGCGAAGTGTATTGGACTATGTAACTCCTTCCAGGTACACATGTTGAAATTCTATTCCCCCTTCTGATGATATTAGAACCAACCTTTCAGAGATGACACTACAATAATGATTGTGATGAAAGAAGCCCAATATAATTATTCTGCCATGTGAACGTCCAGCAAGTAGATTATAATGAACCAGAAAGTGGACCCCCATAAGATAAGGAATTCTTTGAACAACCATTTTTATAATTAATATTCGAGCTTCTAGCATATGGGTAATATACTCCTGTTGTTTTTAAGCCACTTACTTTGAAGTATTCTCTTATAAAAGCCCAATGGCTGACAAAGGCAAAGTAATATTTAGTTAATATCACAAATTGTGACAAAAATATTCATAAAATTTTATTATTTGAATTTTATTCTCCAAGTCTACAGGTTAAAAATATTTTTAAATGGGAAGTGAATTGAGGTTCAACTCTATTCATCTATCATAATTAATTTTTGAGTATTTTTATTATCTTTAAGTAGTTGTACATTCACTGAGTTTATGGATACAGTGTATCTTGATCACTGTCACCTCTTTCAACATTCTCATCCACCCCTTCCAATCAAGCCCAATCCTACGTATCTCAATATTATGTTATGGAATCACTTGCCATTTAACAAAGCAGTTTAGGTGTACAGTGCACCTGGAATTGTGTTACCACTTCAACATCTTCACTCCCATTTCACACTACCTTTTCCTTTGTATATTTCAATTCTTGGAAGTATACAATGGATTCTTGCCTGTATACTATCCTTTTCACCTTCAATTTCCTACCCCTCACATATTGCCCCCCACTGTCCTCTCTTCCAGTACATATTTATTGGTAATTATTTTGTTGAGTTGTGACTTATTCTTTTAAGAGAATTATGGAATTTTCACTCTCCATGACACTTCAGATAATTCATTTGTACCTCCTTGCATACCATCCAGTGTGTTTACTTTTATATTTATAGGCACCTTCTATCTACCACAAATGAGGAAAATCATGCAAGCTAAGTTTCTCTGAGTGGGCTTTATTTCACTTAATATTATTTATAATTGTTTCATTTCCCTTAAGGATGGTGCAATATTATTCTTTCTGATGGATTAACAGAATTCCATTATGTATGCATATATATATATGTATATATACATATATACACACATATATAATTGTAAATTGGGATCAATAACATTAGGTATATATATAATATATATGTATAATTTATATATACATATGTTATTCTTTCTCTCTTTTTACAATGAGCGGCATCTGGGCTGCTCCCTTATGTTGGCTAGAGAAAATAATGCAATAATGACCATGATTTTGCTGGTAGCTTCAGTTTGGTCTTGTTTCTGCTCCATTGTATAAATGCCCGTTAGTGGAATGCTGGATCATAGGTAGCTCTCTATTCAGTTCTCTGAGCAATTTCCATAGTGTTTTCCAAAGGGATTGAACAAGATTACATTCCCAACAATAGGGTAATAGAGTTTCTTTTGGGCCACATTTATCAATAACTGTGATTGTTCGATTTTTCATAATGACATTGTTACAGGGGTGAGATGAATCTCAGTGTTATTTGGATTTGCATTTCTTTTATGGAGAAAGATGTGTCTATTTGTCATTCTTACTTCTTCTTCTAAGAAGTATTATCCCATATATTAATTGGGTTCTTGTTTATTTGAGGGTTTATTTTTGTTGGGTTTAACTTTTTGATCTCTAAATATGGGTTAATTATGAAATCAATTGTCTGATGCTTAGCTAGTAAAAATCTTCTTCCATTCTGTTCTCTTTCTATATATCCTGCTAACTTTTTCCTTTGGCATGAAGAAAATCTTCAGTATGATGCAATTCTATTTACCCAGAAAAAGAATGATATTACACCATTCATAAGGAAATGGAAAGACTTGGACCAAACTTATATTAAGTGAAGGAAGATAGACTCAAAGAAATATAAGTTGCCTGATTTCTCTCATTTGTTGTATTAGAATGTGCCTCTAATTCTAAAAGTAAAAACACTTGGATGGTAAAAGAGAAAACATTACACTTGCACATGATAAATTATAAGGGATTCTAAACATTTATACAGTGAGGTCAAAGGAGGATGCCTTTTTAAGAAGATCACCAAGGGTAAATAGCTATATGAATATCATCATATAAAATAATGTTCATTAAAATAATCTCCAAGAAATGACAATGAGAGTTTTTTTTATTATTTTGCTTTTTCCTTCTGTGTTCTGATGCTGTATTTTTTATATTTCTGCACCTTTTGTCTCATATGTAAGTTTGGAAAGCGCAACGGGGAACACAGAGATGGTGAGACACAGGGTTAACAAATACAGCAGTGCTACTCAATAGACACTACATTGTAAATAAACTATACAACTTATGGGGGAGGGAGGTTGAAAGGGAAAAACTGGGAGGATATGAGGGAAGAGGTGACACTGTTCAAAAAGAAATGTGCTCTCATTATTTGACTTATGTAATGGTAACCCTTCTGTACATGATCTTTACAAATTAAAAATGGACCTCATAAACAGGCCAGAGTAGCTATACTAATATTAGATAAAATATGCTTTAAATTAAAAGTGGTATGAAAGTAAAAAAGAGACAAAGAAAGATATTAAATATTCATAAAGAAAACGAGGGATATAACAATTTTAATTATCAATGCCTTGAATCCTAGAGCTCCCAAATTCATCAGACAAATACTACTTACACTAAAAACATGCATACATCCAAATACATTGTTGGTTGCTTGAACACATCATTTTTACCTCTGGACAGGCCACCCAGGTAAAAACTTAGCGAAAAACTTCAGAGCTAAATAATTGCATTGACAAGCTATACCTAACAGATATCTGCAGACTATTTCACCTAACAGCTTCACAATACATATTCCTCACAGAAGCCCATGGAACATTCTCCAAAATCGATCATATCTTAGATCACAAGGAAAGTCTATGAAAATTCACAAACAAAAATAAAATTACTCTTTACATCTTGTCAGACCACGATGGGACCAAATTAGATCTTGACATCAAAAATCATCACAGAAAATTCTGAAACTCACAGACTGAATAACACATTGATAAATCATCAGCGAGTCACTGAAGAGATATGAAGGGAAGTTGCAACGTTTATGGAATTCAGTAGAAGCGAACATACAAAATACTACCACTTCTGGGACACAAAAACACTGGCAATACTCAGAGGAAAATTTATGTCTTTGAGTATGCATATCAACAAATTAGAACCATCTTGAATCAGCACTAATGATGTGGAACTAGGTCTTTGAAAAACAGGAAAAGCCAAACCAAAAACTGGTAAACAGAAATAATACAAAGTAGATTAAAGAAATTAATGAATTAGAGTCTTAAAAAATGTACAATCATAATTGACATTTATCTACTAGTAGGTCACATATTTGCCCAATGAATGTCAACCTACCTATTTTCAGAGATAGTCTCAACCAGCTAAAACCAGTGAACAAAACAAACTTCTAGGATTCTAAGAAACAACATTTTTTGCCTTTTAAAAATAAATTTACTCTGCTGTTCTTATGAAGGTGATTTATAGATGGATTACAATTACATGAGTCAGGTAAAGAGTACATTTCCTTTTGTGAAATGTTTTCAGTTCCCTCACTTGTTTCCAGTCTCACTCTCCTGTCCCCACCTATGTGTTAAATAGTTCACTTTCATCAATGTGCAATTTTTTGCTCTTTTCCCTAAAGCTCTGTGCCCACCCCTCACCTTCCTGAAGATGTACAATAAATATATCAGGCATAAGGTTAAGAAGAGAGAATTATCACAAAGTATAAAAAATAAACAAAAAACAAAAAGTTTTCTGTTTCCATATCTCATAGTTTGTTTGCATATGCATATCTTGTTATATAAACATAATTTTTTTTATCAAAAAGTTAATTCAGGGATTAAGGTGTGATAACATAATTTTGCTTTCTATTTAATAATGCTTTTTATTTTAATATGAAAGTTGTAAGTAACACAATTCAAGTCCTAGTGAAATTTATAGGCTTAGATTTAAAGTTAAAATTTCAAAATGCCTAATATTTCCATTTTGGCAACCAAAATGAAAAACAGGCATGTTTTATCCTCAAGAATGTCATTATTTCATATGTAAAAAAGTAAACTACATGTAATATTAATTCAGTGGAAATGAGCAATCAAATAATTATGCAATGCATCAATTCCATAGATTATGAAATTTATTGATAAAATTAATAAAACTTCTTTTAAGTAGATTACTTAAGACATGAAAAAATGATAATTTTCTTTTCTAGGTGAAGTTGGTATAGAAATTAGAGTTCTGTGTGCTTGATACGTGTCGATTTACACACATGATTGGCTCATCTCTAAGTTATTTGAAGATAACTGAGAACAGGACTAGAATAAAAAAAAATCACGCAAATGCTTAGCTGTATTTTGTGACTAAATATCACTTTATTTTATTTGAAAAATCTGGTAAATGTATTTAAGTCACATCAACAATAATGAGAAATAAACAGCCCCTAGCTCCTTAAAAGACAATAAGAAAAAAGGAAACAACAGAAAAAAATTGAACTTCATTTTGCACGTGGTCTTTGTATATTTTGGTGCTTTGTAATTGTGGATTATGTGACTATCCCATGAATTTGGGCTCAAATCAGAATGGCTATTGGAAGAAAATTTCAAAATGTAGAGCAGCTAACACAGCTGTGCAGTTGTTTGTAGGTTTCAATACATTCGCAGCTGGACATCAACTGTACAAAGGAAATAATTCTACTGTTTTGCAGGCAAGAATGTGATGAAAAGCATACTTTTATCTTCTTAGATGAAATAAGAAGACCACACTTTAAAAGATGACTAAACGATCATCCTTTTGAATAACAGTGCCATTTTTTGGGGGGGTCCGGTCGTGGGGCCTGAACTCTGAGCCTGGGCGCTGTCCCTCAGCTCTTCAGCTCAAGACTAGTGCTCTACCACTTGAACCACAGTGCCACTTCTGGCTTTTTTTCTTTTTGCTTATGTGGTGCTGAGGAATCAAACCCAGGGCCTCATGCATGCAAGGCAAGCACTCTACGATTGAGACACCTTCCCAGCCCAAACAGTGCCATTTTAAAGGCACTCTAGATAATTCAAGTCCTGCATTCCTCCACAAACATTAATGCCATTCACAAATCATTGCTGAAGGGAATTTCCAGTTTTATTTGATATTTCAAATTGCTTAGGAGTAACAGAAAAAATAATTGAAGTTGTTGAGAAAATTTACTTTAGAATAAGCAACCAAATCAGATTCAATTCCATAGCATAACCTTTACGAAAAAGGAATTAAGGAATATGGCATGTCCTTTGTAATTTAATATGAGTAATTAGGGCAAAATGCCAAAAACAGACTCTAAAAAGAATTCTTTGTTAAGATATATTAAAGATTACCTACAGACAGGTAATTTTACCTACATTTTCTATTATATGATAACATATTTTTGGCTGCTAATCAGAGAGACTCAAAATTATTTTTAATTATGATATGAAAAATGCATCATCATGAATAAATGAAATCAGGGAGTACATGGCTCGAGAGCTGGTTGGTTCTGTTAAATGTTCTCATTATTTTGAATTTCTGGTGTTTTTGTATGTGTGGAATTATGAATGTATTTTATGTCTGGGCAGGAAGATTGATTATTAGATCATTGTCTGATACCCAATGTCAGGAACCTAACCTGAGTGAAAGTGGTAAATGTGTGTGTGTGTGTGTGTGTGTGTGTGTGTGTGTGTGTGTATGTGTGTGTGCCTGCCAGTCTGTATTTAGAAGGAAGTGTCTTATTTCTCTCAGGGTATATACTTAATTCTATTAGTTTTATTACATTAATGACAGCAGATAGACGTAGTTAACATTTTCAAACTTATGTTTATATTCTTTTGATTGCATGAACAAACCAAAAATTTATGTTTGGGGTATGAGTTTTGTGGAAGGTCAGCTGAAAGTATAAACATTTGGAATCTTGAGAAAGATATCAATGACGATCATTTCAGTATAGAACAATTTTAGACAACACTTGCAAGGATATGTCATCCTATATGAAAATGAAACATTTATTGATTTTTCCATAGCTACAGTATTCTATAAATTTGTAGGACAACAAGTTAAATTATGGAAACATAAAAGTAATGTGATTATTTATTGCATTCAGTTTTACATTTTAGTTTTGTCAAGTCAAAATATCATTTAGTTTTATTGTATAGGAAGGAAAACCCTAAATATTATAGTTTGTTCCATATTTCATATTAGGAAGCTTTCTTTGTATCAATAAGTTTATTTCTTTTGTTTCTACTTTCCTATTCATAATTCTGTTTCTCATAACAGTTTTGTAAGGACTTTTTCTTTCTCCCAATTTGGGGCTTGAACTTAACTCATGCTCTGTTTGCTCCCAGTAGTCAGTCTACTATTTGAACCATGTTCCAGCCCAGAAATTTTTGTAGTTTATTGGAGATAGAACCTCATGAACTTTCCTACCAGACAGAAAATCATTATCCCCCAAGTCTCATCTTTCTTAATCACTAGCATTATAGAGATGAGCCATGGACCCCAAGAGTCAATGACTTTTCATGTCTTATAGAATACACATGTTTGCTAGTAATTGTAATTATAAATTACCACAGCTTGAGTGCATTAACACTGTAAATACATTTCCTCTGAGTTAGTGGAACTAAAACTCCAAGATCAGAGTTTGCTTCTTCTGAGTCCTCTTTCCTTGGCATATTCAAGACCTTCTGCTTCTCTTGGAGGAGACTTCAACTTCAATGGTACCATTGAGATTCTGTTTCCATATGCAGTCACTTTCTAAGACAATAAGTTTTTGATCTTTAGTATGATTTCAGTGGGACAGTATCCAACACATAACATATTACTTAATGGATGAAAGAAAATTTCTAATAGGAAATCATTTGTTTGTGGCATGGAAGTTATGGTTATACTTTTTAAAAATAGCAAAAAAGTAAAGGCTTTATTAAAGCTTGTTAAACGAGTATGAAATCTTGACCTTAGACATGCCAAATTCTTACCCTGGCACACACTTAAATTTCTAGGGGAACTGGAGGATTGAACCCAAAACCTTATACTTGTGAAACAGCAACTACTACTACCATATCTGCAGATTATAATTGGATTGCTTATTTTGAGGCAGTATCACTATGCCTGGGTATTCTTGGACTGTGGTCCTCCTAACACAAACATAAAACATTGCACCCAGCAAATGGTTAGAGTATCTGAAACTTCATTTTGTGTTTGGGCTTGCTTGGAGCTGGAATTCTCTAATCTTTGTTTTCCAAGTAGATAATATAGATTTGAGCAACTTTATCCAGTAAAAGTATGCAATTTCAAAATATCTTGATATTGCCTATATTTGTGCTTAATATATAAGCTAACCATAATTTTCTCCCTCTTTTGTTTAGTACTCTGAGTTAAAAACATTGACTTTCTTAATATACATGGCTTTGTTTTGGATGAAATCCTATCACAATAAAAAAAATCCCCCAAAGTTTATGTCAAAAATCATGGAAAATAAGGCTTCTGTTTGGAAAAAAAAACACTGATCCTTAAGTTATAAATGCAGTATATTTATAGTGTTCGTCAATACTTTCTTAAGTATGAGGAGGAAGGCAGAATTGTGAAAGATGTCAGGTCTCTGTAGAAATTCTGTAGTTGTCTCTTCATGTTATCTTCCTTCATTAGAGCTTGCTTTATTAAAATGCTCTGGGTGTGGCTCATTTTATGCCAACACAAAATATAAAAAACCAATGACATTTTCACTGAACAAACATTCATTAAAAATCATGAAATTATAAAGTAAAACACCATGCCATTTTTTTTTGTCGGTCGTGGGGTTTGAACTCTGGGCATGGGCACTGTCTCACAGCGCTTCAGCTCAAGGCTAGCACTGTACCACTTAAGCCACAGTGCCGTTTCTGGTTTTTAGGATGTTTATTGGAGATAAGAGTCTCACAAATATTTTGTCCATATAGCTTTCAACCACTATCCTCAGATCTCAGAGCCATGAGTAGATAGGATTACAAGCATGAGGCACCAAAGCCCAGATCCAAGTCAATTTTTAAAAAGCAAGCTTATTGAAACTTCTGGCTTTTTCCAATAAACAAACTTATTTTTTCAGCATTAATTTATAACTATGAGTTATTTTTAGATGTAACTGGGATTTTTAATAGATTCAAATATAATTTTTACTATTACTCAGTATCTCACAAATATCCACTATCATTAACTTTGCACAAAGTCAATAATTACATACTATCTTACACAGTATTATTACATTCTATAATGCATATGGTGTGAAATGAAAATAGTTTGGACAATTTCATATAAATTATTAGGTGCTATTTTAACATTATAAATTCACAACTGTGTTTTTAAAATAAGAAAAAAAGATTTTAGTGTTAAAATCTAATATGAATGTGTAGTGTGTCCCCTCCCCCCCCAATACTCTGGTTTCTCTTCAGATCGTACAAATCTTTCGCCTTTTACTAAACCAAAAATTCTGAGTACATACAGACAAAATTATTTTCTTTTCACTAAAGACTTTGAAGTAATATCATTGGAAATAGTGAGGCAAATGGAGGAAGAATTCAACTCACATCCAACAATGTCTCTGTTATTTTGCTACTCCTCCACTAAGACCTGCCCATTCACAGTTGTCATAAAAATTCAAATGTCTCTCTTAGAATTCTATTTGAAAAACTTCTAAATCACTGATTCTATTTGTACTTTCTCTTATATGAAACAAAATAGAAACACAAAAAAATTGAAATAAAATGCCCACATATGTTGAAGTCACCACAGCTGGAAAAACAATCAAGAAAGTGGAAATTCCCCAGGAACAAAAACATGTTATGTACAGTTTTTTAAAAGTACAAAAACCTCAAATACATGTTAATTTGAGTAGAGCTATAAGGATAACTGTCTCTCAGAAATAAGTTTGTTTTAATTTGTAATTAAGTTCATCTGGGTGAACCTAATATAGCAAATCCCTTGAAAGGATCAAATTGTTTAAAACAAAGCTAACTGTATATGAAGTAAGATCTGCACATATTTAAAAGAAAAAATGCTATAGTATTAAATCACAAAAATCATGACATACTTAACATATTCATAAATGCAATGAATAAGTCCAATCGTATCCATATTGACAACTAAATATAATTGATTTAACAAGCACAAAATATGCAAGTAATAGAATCTGAGCAGTTTACATTAGTGTACCAATATAAACCTACTCTAAATTACACTGTTTGTAGAAGAATGAACATGGGTTATCTAAAGGCAAACATCAGCACTTTATATTAATGAAAGTAAAAAATCTCATGAAAAGAGAATAGTAGCTTATGGAAAATGCAATTTTAATAAATGGTGGTCAAAATATTTCTAGTGCTGACAAAATTGCATACCTATTTAGTGAGATCGAGAAAAGACCCAAGATACTCGAAGTGATTTGAAAGGTTGGCAAAGTAGCAGGGTACAACTATAACCTTATTTTGGATGTTGGCTCTGGCATGGAATTCATATACTCTTTGATCTGACAAATGAATATAT
The DNA here is from genome assembly GCF_024711535.1 of Dipodomys merriami. Classification (NCBI taxonomy): domain Eukaryota; kingdom Metazoa; phylum Chordata; class Mammalia; order Rodentia; family Heteromyidae; genus Dipodomys; species Dipodomys merriami. The sequence continues at coordinate 431,792 of NW_027206113.1, forward strand.
GAAAGAACAGAACTTCTCCCACTAAATATCAAGACCTAACTAAACATACAATCAGAAAAGTCATCGTGCAAGCCTTATTGCAACCTGGATAAAAAAAATCAGTCATACTGATTCTGTATTTATTGTAAATGTTGATTTTTTTCATAAATTATTTCCTTTAGCTTGCATTTTTAAAACATTTTGTTAAGTGTATATGGTTAACTAATTTTGGATTTCTTCTGCAATTTAGTTCTGAGTATAATGTCTCACTTCAGTTCCTAACCAATGAAATGATGTTGTTTACAAAACAAATGCTCATAATCACTGTTTATAATACACAGAATCTCATAAGCATGACACCAGTAAGCAGAGGTTAACATTTTGATATCATGGTCTCATGACTGATGAGGCCTATCTGCATGAGTATACTTGTACCTAGATTCCTCAGCCTAAATTTAGCCACTTTTAAAAAGTGTCACCTTTATCTGTCGCCTATCAGCGATTAAACCTGAGTATAAAGCCTAAGGAAAATGATAAGGTAAGAATTAAGCTTTTCTGGGTTCACTGTATTTGATGTAGGTATAATTTGTGGAGGGGAAGGGAAAAAATTGTTTAAATATGGATACAGGTGGACCCATTGCAACAATGAGATGTACAAGTCGTTATGTCGAAAACGAACTTTACAACTTTGGTGCAGGGGGCGGGGTGGGGGGAGCGGGGAGGATTGTGCGGGTTGGTGGCAGGGGAAGGATGAGAAGGGATGGGAAGGGGAAACAAAGGTGTGGCTACGATGCTTGATAAGAAATGTACTCATTATCTTGCCCATGTAATTGTAACCCCTCTGTACAGTATTTTCACAATAAAAAATAATTTAAAAAAAGAATTTAGTTTTTCTGGATATAAAGTAAACAAAATGAAGCATAAACTAAATCACTGGTTTAAAGTCAAACTATTTCTCCAAAATATTCTAAACATTTCCTTACAATGCGTATTATTCTCAAGAAGGGAATGGGTAAAGTGAGAAGAGGACTAACCAAGCATTGTCTTCAAATATACATAATTTGGATTTACCTCTTTATTTCACTATAAGCATTTTTTATTTGAAAAAACCTGTTTGAATAATTGATTTCCAGATCAGGTATAATATATCCTAGTTGCATACACCAAACTACAGTCAGAAAATGGCATATAGCAATTAAGTAAGAAAACATATTCAATAAATAGCAAAAGTATATACCTATAGAGATAATATTTTGAAGAATGCATTAAAAATATTCTAATATAATAATTAAGTTGATTGAACAACTTCACATTGACAGCAATTAACTAGAATACTTTAATGCTAATTGGACAAGATTGTCGTTCTAAATGAGCAAAATATATTTCTCCTTTTACTTTGTCAAGGAATTAACTGAAAAAAAGAAATTAACATATGAATCTATAACAACTGGAATGAATTTTTGTCTTTTTATTGGAAATTTTATTTTCACAAAGTATTTTTAATTGTGTTATACACATATGTCCACTTAGTGTAGCTTGTTAAATTTTATTCCTGTTATTAATTTCATCACCCTATTTTTTTTAATTGTATTTTATTTTATTTGAGAACATACTGTACAGGGGGGCTACAATTACATGGGCAGGATAATGCATACATTTCTTACCAAGCATTGCAGCCTCCTCCTTTGTTTACCCTTCACTTCCCTTCCCCGCCTCCCCCCTCCCCCCACCCAATTTTACCCCCCTCCCCCCACCCAATTATACCCCCCTCCCCCCCACACTGACATTGTAAAGCTGGTTTTGACTTTATTATGTGATCATACTAAGTTATAAAGTATTTGAACACATTAACTCCAAACTATTTCTCTTCATCTCCTCATTCACTATATTCCAAACTGAATAAGTTACATCTTTTTGTGTGTGAAAATACTGTACAAAAGGGTTACAATTACATGGCCAAGATAATGAGTACATAGCTTTTTGGGGGGGAGGGTGTGTGGTCGTGGGGAGTGAACTCTGGGCTTGGACGCTATCCCTCAGCTCTTCAGCTCAAGGCTAGCGCTCTACCACTTGAGCCCCAGCCCCACTTCCAGCTTTTTTTCTTTTTGCTTATGTGGTGCTGAGGAATTGAACCCAGGGCCTCATGCATGCAAGGCAAGTGCTCTACCACTGAACCACCTTCCCAGCACCAATGAGTACATGTCTTTTTTTAATGTGATATATATTTTTTATTTTTTATTGTGAAAATACTGTACAGAGGGGTTACAATTACATGGGCAAAATAATGAGTACATTTCTTATCAAGCTTTGTAGCCTCCTCCTTTATTTCCCCTTGACTATCCTTTCCCATCCTCCAATTGTCCCCCTCCCCAATACTTCCAGCTCCCCCTCCCGCCCCCGCCATGCCACAACAAAATTGTAAAGTTCGTTTTCGATATAACGACTTGTACATCTCATTGTTGCAATGGGTCCACCTGTATCCATATTTAAACGATTTGTTTTTCCCTTTCTCCTCCACAAATTATACCGAAATCAAATACAGTGATAGCAGGGGTTATACTTTGGGGGAGGGACATACATAGTAACAAAGTAATGATCTTATCAATGTGCTAGAAACAATCGCATGAAAGAAAAAAACAACAACATTTGAATACATATCCTAGGGTTCATTTCCCTAACATCAACTTATCTGATGTTTTCTGCTTGACTCACACATATACTAGATACTGCAAATAAGGGAAATCATGGGACCTTTCTTTCTTTGGGCTTGGCTTATTTCACTTAATATAATTTTTCCAAGACTTTCCATTTCCTAACAAATGGGGCAATGTCATTCTTTCTGATGGAGGCATAAAATTCCATTGTGTATGTATACCACATTTTCTTGATCCATTCATCTACTGAGGGGCATCAGGGTTGGTACCACATCTTAGCTATAGTAAATAATGTTGCAGTAAACATAGTCATGCTGTTAGCTTTAGTGTGGTCTTGTTTGTAAACATTTGGGTAAATACCCCAAAGTGGGATTGCTGGGTCATAGGGGAGCTCTATGTGGAGTCTTTTGAGGAACCTCCATACTGCTTTCCAAAGTGGTTGAACAAGTTTACACTCCCACCAACAATGAAGTAAGGTTCCTTTCTGTCCACATCCCCTCTAGCATCTGTTGTTGTTAGAGTTCTTGATTTTTGCCATTCTAACTGGAGTGAGGTGGTATCTCAATGGTGTTTGGATTTGCATTTCTTTTATGGCTAGTGAGGATGAGCATTTCTTCATGTGTCTATAGGCCATCCTTCTTTCTTCTTCAGAGAAGTTTCTCTGTAAGTCTCTACCCCACTTATTTATTGGGCAGTTGTTTCTTTGAAGATTTGTTGTTGGGGGGCTGGGAAGGTGGCTCAGTGTTAGAGCACTTGCCTTGCATGCATGAGGCCCTGGGTTCGATTCCTCAGCACCACATAAGAAAAAAGCGGGAAGTGGCGCTGTGGCTCAAGTGGTAGAGCACTAGCCTTGAGTTGAAGAGCTCAGGGACAGTGCCCAGGCCCGGAGTTCAGGCCCCACAACTAAACCAAAAAAAAAATTAAAAACAAAAAGATTTGTTGTTGGGGGACTTAATTTTTTGAGTTCCAGGTATAATTCAGATAGGAGCCCTTTGTCTGTTGTATGGCTAGTGAAGATCTTCTCCCAATGTGTGGGCTTTCTATTGATCTTGCTAGCTGTGTCCTTTGCTATGCAGAAGCTCTGCAATTTCATGCAGTCCCATTTATACAACCTTTCTTTAATTTGTTGTGTTTCTGGGTCTCTATTAAGAAAATTTCGGCCTGTGCCAAGGAGACCTATGGTTTCTTCTATTCCATCATGAACTGTTTTCAGAGTGTCTGGTTTGATTCTGAAATCTTTGATCCACTTGGAGTTGATTCTGGTGCAGGGTGATATATAAGGATCTAGCTTTAGTTTTCTACAAGTACTTAACCAATTTTGCCTGGGCCATTTACCGAAAAGGTTGTCTTTCTTCCATTCTATTTTTTTATCTCCCTTATCTAAGATTAGATGACTATATGTCTGTAGGTTCATTTCGGGGTTTCCAATTCTATTCCATTGGTCCTGAGGTCTATTCTTGTGCCAGTATCAATCTGTTTTGATCACTATGGCTTTGTAGTTGAGTTTGAAATTTGGTATTGATATTCCTCCAGCATTGTTCTTTCTTTGTGCATCGTTTTTGCTATTTGGTGTCTTTTATTGTTCCTTATGGATTTTTGGATTGCCACTTCAATTTCTTTGAAGAATGAGGTTGGAATATTGATAGGTATCACACTGAATTTGTAGATATCCTTGGGAATTATTGCCATTTTCATGATGTTGATCTTTCCAGTCCAGGAGCATGGGAGATTTTGCCACGTTTTAAATTCTGTTTTGATTTCCTATTTCAAGATTTTAAAGTTTTCATCATAGATGTCCTTCACTTCTTTGGTTAAGTTAATTCCTAAGTACTATATGATTTGTGGTGTTATTACTAATGGTGTTTCTTTCCTAATTTCAGCCACACTTTTCTCATTATTGTCATACAGAAAAGCCATGGATTTTTGAGGGTTAATTTTATACCCTGTTAATTTGCTAATGTTTTGAATCAACTTGAGTAATTTAGGAGTGGAGTCTCTGGGATTCTTTAACTACACGACCATGTCATCTGCAAAGAGGGAGAGTTTTACTTCTTCTTTCCCTAGTTGGATCCCCTTTATGTTTGCGTTTGTCTTTCACTGAATCTAGGCATTCAAATACTAGATTGAAGCAAATTGGAATGAGTGGACATTCCTTGTCTTGGTTCTGACTTAAAATGAAATGGCTTTAGTTTTTCACCATTAAGTATAATGCTGGCTGTAAGTTTGTTATTCATAGCCTTTAATATATTGAGGAATGTTCCATAGATTCCTACTTTTTCCAGAACCTTCATCATAATGGGCTGTTGGATCTTGTCAAATGCTTTTCCTGCATCTATTGAGATAATCATGGGGTTCTTATCCTTACTCCTGTTGATGTGATGAATCATATTAATTGATTTGCATATATTGAACCAGCTTTGCATCTCTGAAATGAATCCTGTTTGATCGCGGTGTATGATTTTTTGGATGCATTGTTGAAGTCAATTGGACAAAATTTTGTTAAGAAGTTTTGCCTCAATGTTCATCAACGAAATGGGTCTATAGTTCTTTTTCTTTGTTGAGTCCCTGCCTGTTTTGGGGATGATGGTTATGATGGCTTTATAGAATGAGTTTGGTAGTGAACTTTCTATTTCAATTTCATTGAAGAGTTGGAGGAGTATTGTTGTGAGTTCTGCTTTGAAAGCCTTGTAGAATTATGCTGTAAAACCATCTGGTTCTGGGCTTTTCTTAGATGGGAGGTCTCTTATTGCTGTATTTCAATGCTTGATATGGGCCTGTTAAGATGGTTTTACTCATCTTGGTCTAGTTTCGGCATGTAAATATTTCTGCCAAGTTCTCAAACTTATTAGCATATAGTTTTGAGAAGTATTACTTTATAATATTCTGAATCTTGATTGTTTCTGTGCTGATATTTCCATTCTCATCTCTGAGTTTATTTATTTGGGTGTGTTCTCTTCTTTATCTCATAAGATTTGCTAAGGGTCTCTTAATTTTTTCGAAGAAGTAACTTTGTTTTGTTGATTTTTTGTTTTTTGTTTTGGATTCTAATTCATTTAATTCTGAGTTAATTTTAACTATTTCTCTTTGTCTACTGTATTGGGGTGTATCTTGCTGCTCTTTTTCAAGGAGGCTCAGATGTCTCATTAAATTGTTGGTTTCAGATCTTTCCAATATGTTGATGTAGGAACTCAAAGCTATAAACTTGCCCCTGAGTATTGCCTTTGCTGTGTCCCAGAGGAGCTGGTAATTTTTGTGTTGATTTTTGTTGAATATAATGAGCATTTGAATTTCCTTTCTAATCTCTTCCGTGACCCACTTGTGATTCAGCAGTGTGTTATTCAGCCTCCATTTGTTATAGGACATTATTTGCTGGCTTTTAGTGTTGAGTTCTAATTTTACTCCCTTGTGGTCTGAGAGAATGCAAGGTATAACTTCAATGTTTCTGAATTTGGACAAGTTTGCTTTGTGGCCTAAAATATGGTCTATTTTGGGAAATGTTCCATGTGTTGCTGAGAAAATGTATATTCTGATGCTGCTGGATGAAATATGCAGTAGATGTGTGTTAAATCTAATTGGTCTATGCAGTTGTTTAGATCTGCGGTTTCTCTGTTGAGGTTTTGCCAAGTTGATCTATCTAGTTTGGATTGTGGTGGGTTAAAGTCCCCAACAATTAATGTCTTTGCATCTAAGTGTGATTTGAGGGAAAGTAGTGTTTCTTGGATAAATTTTGGTGCTCCTTTGTTTGGTGAATTGATATTTAGAATTGTGAAATCCTCTTGAGGGAGAAATCCCTTAATTAGTATATAGTGACCTTCCTTATCTCTACTCACTAATTTTAATTTGAAGTCTATTTTATATGATATTAGGATTGCATCTCCAGCCTGTTTATGGGGGACGTTTGCTTCCAGAACAGTTTAGCAGGGACAAGGAAGCATAGATAAACTGAAAGATAAAAATTGTGAAGATTTTAGGACACAATCAGGGTAACAAGGTCATGCGTGTGCAAACTAGGTACCCAGTACTAGGGTAGAAGCAATTGGCATGGTGGAGTGATGTAGTGCAGAGCTCTGCGTTTGCCTCTCCAGTTTTGGCTGTTAGATCTTTAGGGAACTACCTCTAGCAACTCATTATCAGCTTGTTGTGTTTAGGCACGTACCATGCATAAATGTCTACTCCAAGTAGATTGCATTCTTTGACATCAGCTATAGGATCTTTGCCCTAAGCATCCTGAGAGACCACACTGCACAATGCTGCAGAACTTGCTCCACATAGTGAGCTTCAATCACCTCATACAACTCTCGCTGCTCCTTTCCAGTGTCAATTATCATGGTAACAAGGGATCTGAGATGTGTTCAGCAGCAGTGGGAAACTACCATTTCTTACCCTGGCATTCTGGGAGCTCCCTAGAAATGGGCAAGATCACTTGCTGGTCTTCCAACCTCTCCTTGTGGCTCTAGATAGTCAGACTCTTGTAATTCAGATGGGTTATTTTGATGTCCAGTTGGCCTCAAACTTGCTCTGTCTTCTCTCTCTAGGTGCTCATCAGCTTCAGCTGCCTCTCCTTTTCCCTCCAGGTAGTTCACTTCATCTCCACATCCTTTGAATTGTGCTTCATATCAACCTGTGGTTTTCACACCAAACCCTTCCACATTCTCATCTACATCTCTAGCTGTGAATCTGGCACAACAATCTCATGTAAGTTCTTTATCTGCTTATCAAGATTTGAGCTGGAATCCAAGGTAGTACTAGCTAACTGAGAACACGGGAAGCATCTTAAATACTCCCCTGCCATTCACTGCTCATTGAGAAAGATGTAAATCTGTTGTGGTCAGTCTCTCCTTTTCCATTTCTGGTTCAGCAGAATAAAGTGAAGTCACAGTGGAGCTACCAGACAGCTGCTATACCAGCAAGTGAGACAACCAATGATAATTCAGTGAGGGGATACTTATCATATATACTAGGGTAAATGCACATATTTGTAGGACACTAAGGGCTATCATCAAACTAGTTATTTTATGTCCCAAATAGCAGACCAATCTTAGGCTCTCCCCTACATCTTCCAGTTCTGAAGTCCCTGAGGACTTCTAAATACAACTCACACCTATTAACATGGGTGAATAGAAAAGTATGGGTTAGTATTCTGAGGGTGTACTAAGGTGTTGTTTGTCATGACTACCATGAAATCAATGTCCTTTCTCTGACTTTCACCATATCTCTTTATTTGGTATAAGTGGCAGATTTCTTAGTGTGTCTTTTTTCCTGTTAGTTCAGTGCACAGGTTAAAACATTAAGCATGCCAAAATATGGGTTTCCATTGTTCTAGGGGACATTTTGCATCCTTTCTTCCAAGTAACTCTCTTCTTGAGCCCTCATATGCATATGCTCACAGAAGTGAATGTCTCACAAACCATGGACTATAGTTGCTCAATGATGATTATCTCACACAGATACTCAAGCAGTTTCGGTCTGTAGCCTTTCTAAAAGGCCTTGGACTAGGTACTGTGCGCAACATTGACAGTAATTCCTCAGAGCAATACCACTGACAGCAAGTGAACCTTGATTACTATTTAGCCCTTAGTGGTCCTACCTAGGGTATGAACACATGAAGAAACCCTGTTTAGACTACTGTACAGTGTCTCCATCAATGAAATCATTTTGAGCCTAGGAAAAAAAATCTCTATTTGTAAATCAGTACACATAAGAAGCAGATGATTCCCCATACTCAAACTCCAGGAAAACAGAGTGTAAGGATGTCTACACAGTTGGGAAATATGATTCTGAGGGGTGGGAAGGGATGAGTTAGATAGCCAAGAAGTAATTATAAGTTTCTGAATTCCTTACCTAACTTCCGTCTGCCCCTCAGGTTCAATTCAAGAAGTTGTGGAATGTTTACGATCACAAAATGAAGTTTTTAATCCCAGGCTCAAACTCTAAGCATTCTTCTTACATCTTCCCACCTGCCCTGATGTAAAGGGTTAGAAGGGCAAAGGGGAAGGGAGCCCCATGCTCAGGAATATAAATGGAGCTTACAAGCCACTGCAGTCTCTGACTTTCTTTGTTGAAGGTAAGATAAAAGGCAGCTTGAGTTTCTAAGAACTCAAGGTTTCTAGGCTATATGGCTCCTTCAGAGCTTCTTTTCCTCCTCCTGTGTTTTGAGAGCAGCATTTATTAAAGTGCTTCTGTCTCTTGGGGCAATCTTTCTCTTTACACAATGCTTAAAGTACATAATAGGTGGAAGCTGTCATTAAATTTAAAAAAGTATGAAATAGCACACAGTGTGTGCTTCCCGTGAATTCCTGGATCTAACAAGTTTCCAATTCTGAAGACAAAGAGATTATGGGTGAGTACTAAAAACCGCCCCTGAATGGTGAACCTAGAACACTTTTCCCAAACCAGGTTCTGTCCAGTACAGTAGTTACCACCTATAATCCTTCTTATTAGGATGGCTTAGATATACTGGATCAAAGAACTTATAGACCATGCAAGACAGAAAAGTCTAAGATATTGAGTCCCAAAAGAAGAAACTGGGCCAAGAAGAGAAAAGTTATCATTGCTGGAAAAGGAGGACTTAACTAGGAGAATGTTTCTCTGAATACAGACATGGGTATAATTATCACAAAGTTCTAAGTTGTGGCTCATCAAGAGAGAAAATATCAAGTCAAACCTCACTAAGGCTAAAAATAAAACTTACAAAAAAACTATTTGGATTTCCGTAGTAACATCTATTTTAAGGAGAGAGAGAGAAGAGAGAGAGAGAGAGAGAGAGAGAGAGAGAGAGAGAGAGAGAGAGAGAGAGAGAGAGAGAGAGAGAGAGAGAGAGAGAGAGAGAGAGAGAGAGAGAGAGAGAGAGAGCATGCTGTCTGAGATTATGTATGGGACAGAATTGATATTTAAAAATCATCATATTGAAACTATCCTTTAGTTTTCCCATTCAAGTCTGGTGGCATTTTAGCTCTACCACTGGAAACACTCAATTCTTGCTTTCTTCTGGTTAACTGGAGATAAACATGTAATGGATACATCAACCTGGGTTGGTTTCAAACTATCATGTTCAGATATGAGCCATTATTCTCAGCCCAGTATTTCCAGTAAAATACTTAAACTTTCTGACTCTCAGCTTCTTCCTGTGTGGAAAGTGAAAAGAATTACTTTGTGGACCTTAGAATCCGGTGGGAGTTATGACTGGGTGCAGGAAGTATAAGTGTTCAGGATGTTTGGATAGAGTCTGACACTCTCATAAAACTACTGATGTTTATATAGAAATGAATTCCAGGCATAGGAAACAAGATGGATTTTTCTGTTCTTTATCCATTTATGGGCATTGAGGGAGCAACAGAAATTCAAGGAGAACAGGGAAACAAATGCAGCAGTTGTACTCTGTAGATAATATGTTCACAATGAGCTATACCTCTTGTGGACAGGGACTGGAGGGAAAATTAGAGGGAGCAAAGGAAGTGATGAGATTGTGAAACAAGAAATGAACTCATTATCGACTTATAAAATGGTGATCTGTCTGTACACTACCTTAACAATAACAATTTAAAAAATCTGAGTTAATGATCTTCTCCTCCAGTTTTTGTAGGGGCCCATAAAACTCAAGCCCACCTATGGAATTTTTGAAGGTCACATTATATGATAATTAATGTAGAGCCAGAATCTCTTAAGAAATGTTATAAAAAGTATTTCATTTTTAGTACTTGTTTCTCTTTGAGTGGCGATTCTATATGTTGTTGTCAGAGCTATTTTTTTACTTTTTGTTTTTAGTACTTGTTAGGTGTTGACATCCTTCTTAAAGGTTTGCAACAAAGGTCTGCTATATCTTGGCACTCTGCCCCTAAATAAAATGGTAATCAGCCTATGAAATTAATGTTCTTCAGTATGAGTTTTATTTATTGATTTAGTTTGTCGGAGGTCGTGAAATCTGGGCCTGATTGCCATACCTCAGCTCTTCACCTCAAGACTAGTGCTTTACCAGTTGAGCCACAGTACCACTTGTAGCTTTTTCTGCTTAAGTGGTGCTTAGGAATCAAATCCAAGGTCTCGTGCATTCAAGATAAGCTGTCTACCACTGATGCACCTTCTCAGCCCCTATGAGTGGTATTTTTGTGCACGGTCTATCAAGGAAATCACTGAGCAAATGTATTCATTTGCCACTAAACATGTTCAGAATTATGAATTATCTGATATTTTAATGAATAAAACTGTTATCATTGATACTAGGAAGTGTTTGTCTCTCCATACTAAAAACATGCAGGAGGGTATTTTAAACTAAAACTACACAAGAAATTTTAAGATCTTGTTGCTAACAAATGTGTCCAGGTATTATTACATTAAACAGAAAATTCAAAATGGTTTTTCTTCATGAATACAGAAATCAAAAGTCTTATAATACTTATTTCAAAAAGCAAACTAAAGAGGAAAATCAGTCAGGAGGTAAAATTTATATTGAATGTTAATATTTTAAGAGGAAAAGGAGATCCTAGATGGCAGAGTAAAGACAAAGCAATATCAGAGCCCTATATGTTCAATAATAAATGAGAAGCTTTAATTGCAAAATTGAGCTGGAATGAGCACATCAGGCAAAGGCAAGCAATCAGAATCTACCACCAACAAAAAAACACCATAATGTATATCTCAGCAAAAGGAAATAAGTTTCTTATCCTTGAATTCAATGATACACATAACGCCCCCTATACTCACACACACACACACACACACACACACACACACACACACACACACACACACACACACACACAGGAATGTATGCAACAGCTCAACCTACTAACATCCATTCAACATGAATCAAAGATCTTATAATATTTGATATTTTAAATGTTTCAAGTCTTGTAAATAATTGATAACAGATGCATAAGCAAATATTTTTGGAATAACACTCTGCTATGGAAATTAGAGTTTATGATGGTTATAACTGTAAGGTCTGCACAGGGACACCTCCCTCTCTTTTGGCTGCTTCTGCCCAGTATCTGTTACCTAGGTAACTGGCAGACCTTCCTGCTAGGTCACATCCAGATCTAGTGTGGCCACACCTTTCCCCCACCTTGCCACAACTCTTTCTGTCCCTGGCCTGGGTCACACCTCTTCCTTTCCTGCCCTCCCTTCGTTTTTAGCCATGTTTCTCCACCATGCATGGTGGGGACAGCAGTTCGGTAAATAGACTTTTCCTGCCTGAATAGCATGTGGTGTTCTCTTCATCGGCTACCTATTTAATATACCTTACAATAACTACTTAAAACATCTCTGATTCTTGAAAGAATTATAAAAGATTCAATCTGCATTTTGGGACTATATTTCTACCAGCTATTCTGCAAAGGCTTAATAAGAATTTGTGAGATCCAATCTTACATACCAAATTAATGCAATTAATATACGTGTAAGTGAAATGAAAGACAGTGATCAGAGACCTATGCTGCCTCCAATCAGCCGGCTGCACACTGCACCTTTGATTCTTCTGTGCCAGACCCACAGTTGTCTTTCCCCAGAGCAGTGGCCCTGCTGGGGTTGGGAACGGGGGCTCTGTGGGGAGGAGGCCAAGAGGTGGTTGGGGTTGGAGGCAGTGGAGAAAGTATGGGAGACCCTGGCAGAGGCTGTGAAGGGAGGAAGGAGGCAGTAGGCCAGCAGCTCAGGCAGCATCAGCCCTAAAGGCAACTGGGTTCTGGGGAGTGTCTATGAGGTGCAGAATTTGGGGTGAATTCGCTGGGGCCTGTTAGCTTGGTGAGGAGAAGAAGGAGTCTCAAGTGCCACCCAAACAGACAATGAGAAATAAGACACCAGTGCCTAAAGAATTTCAAGAACAAAGGCAGGGACTTATAGGTAAACTCTGGGGGCAGGGAGGGCAGCAACGTTGGGGCTGTGGTTGTCATGCCTCTGTGGACAACCTTGGAAGTGAGTGAGGACCAGCTCCACTGTGGGCTAGACCTCTCTCTCACCTTGAAGCAGGCACCAGGAATTGCCAGCACAGCCTTAGTCTGCCCCATGGAGCTGGCCTGCTTTGGGTGCTGCAGACCGGGCAGCTGCTTGGAGGCTATGAGCACGAGGGCAGAAAAGCATGTCTGGTAGGGCCTGCTCCATCCCAGCCAGGCCCAGGGCCACTGGGGAAGTTCAGCTCTGGATCAGGACCAGGCACTGCTCCCCAGAAAGGAAGAGCCTCTGGAGACCTGCAGAGTGGACACCATGTGCGGGTTGTGAACTTCCTTAGCATGGCTGAGGAGTCTCGATGGAAAGGCGCATTTGTTCCTGTGACTCCCCCATCTTCTGGATTCCTGCTCTCCTCCTGCCATGTCCAACTACAGGAGTTAACTTCTCTAAGCAACTGAGAGGCCTTCCGGGAGATGCTCACAGGGCTTTCCATGCTGCTTCACCACGCATGCAGGGCTCACAGGGTGCCATCCTCCAGCCAAAGCTTACCCCCATTTCAGCTTGGCCACCCCTGCTTAGGGGACCATGAACTGCATTCTTACACAGAAAGCCAGGGGTACACAAGGCCATCCTGCAGGCCAAGGCATCTTTTCCTTCCTCCTGCTCAGATGTGGGGCAGCTGTGGAGCCAACTGCAACATCACATTTGATTATCTAAAAGGAAGAGGAAAAATGTGTCATTGTCCCAGATATAGCTGCCCCTGGGATTTTTGTCTTGTGCTTAGATAAGGATCCACAAAGTCCACCTAGGAGCCAGTTCCGATGCAAGCACACAAGCGTCATTTATTGAAAGCTCGAGCCTGGACTCACAACCGTCACCATCACAGTGGGTCAGAGTTGAAAGCCCCAACCCTTCAGTTAACAGGGTTTTTATACAGTATAGGGTTGAGGTAAGGGGGTTCCTACCTTGGCAGTTACATGATTAGTTGACATTTAGTGACTGAATCTTGTAACAATCGTATTGGCTAGTGTGCACAGGCTAAGCAGTAAGCAGCAAACTGTAAACTATCTTAAGAAACATCTGTAGCTTTATGTACCTTCCTGTCATCCACTGATGGCTATTGTTAGGGAAGCTATGGGCAGAACATTATTGTGACATTTCACAGTTTTTCCAGGAACCTGAGTTCTAACTTTCAGTAAAAGTCTTTATTTACAATGGGTACTTTCATTAAAGGCCTTCACAATGGATACTTTCGGGAAAGGGCTTCAAAATGGAGTCTATGTCCAGAATGCCTGTACTTTGGCTAAGGCCTCTCACTAGGTGTGTGTGTGTGTGTGTGTGTGTGTGTGTGTGTGTGTGTGTGTGTGTGTGTGTGTGTGTGTGTGTGTGTGTGTGTGTGTGTGTGTTTGGCGTAAGAGAGTCAGACACAGCTGAGGTTTGGGGTAAAACACACTCCTTCCCTTCAGCATTGAGTTTTGGTATCTAGTGGTTTTCCCCCCTCCCCAATTTTGAGTTCTAAAGTCCTTCTAAATACTTTTATCCATTGATCTTCTTGATATTCAGATTCCTAAGGTCTACTTATGAACTTCAACATTTGCTTCATGAACGTGTTGCATTTCTTCTAACTTGTATAAAGCCCTTTGCTCTCTTTAAGTGCAGTTTCTGCTGTGTTAGTGGTTTTATTTAGCTCAGACTGTTGTGGCCCAGGCTGTGACTGTTAATTCTGAAATTAGTTTAGGCCAATATGAGATACTATCCTTTCAGTATATCTAGTGAAAGAAGTTGAGCATCTTTATTGGAATAATTTCCTGGCTGTAAATACAAACAAAAACATCCAGTGGTATAAATGTATAATCAGTTATTTTTAGTTAATTGTGCACCATTTTATTGAAAAAAAATTTACTAAAGTATTTGGAATGGGAAAAAAATCAAATGTTATAAAACTTAAAAATTGATCAAATTCCAAAACAAAAGGAAAGACACTTATCAGGAATGAAGTACAAATGTAAGTGTTTAATGAATAAATGAAATGTTTGAGAGTCGTATCCACATAGGAAATACATAGAAAAATAAAAAAGGAAAGTCATTGAGATCCCATCTTACACACCAGAATATCTATCACCACTCAGATAATTAAACTTCTGGAGAGGTTGAAATAAATAAGGAACTGTATTTGGTTTTTGGCATTGTAAACGAGTGCAACCCATAGGGAAATCATAACGGAAGTTTACACAATACCAAAAAGACACTTATGTTGATGACCTTTACCACAACTAGATACATATTGAAGTAATATAAATTAACATGAACATTCATGCCCATGGCAGCAATATTCATACCAACCAAGCTGTGTAACCAACCTAGATGCACCAGAAAGAGGGAATAAAGAAAATGTGCTATTCGTAGCTTAAATATGTTCTGGTATATAAGAGAAGTGAATGTTTCTACTGTATCATTGGTAAATATTTATGGATATATACCTAATCCTAATTTCACTGGCATTTTTTGGCATTGTGTTTTTGCTTTAATGAGGGACCTCCCTATTTATTTTCAGAGCAGTTAGAATAGGTTGAAGATATCGTATAATATGTGGATATTAGATCAAAAATTAAATATATCAATTCACACATACAGGACCATGATATATAGTTTATAAGTTGCAATTTTAAGAAAGCAACACTTGGGGGAAAAGACAATGTTAGAATCTTAATAACAAATACACAGACAAGGAAAAATACAAAAGAAATGTGCCAATAATTAGTGCTAATAGTAACAAAACATTTTCCTCAATTTTTAAAAATGAAACTATTAAAATAATACTTAATATCATCAAATAAATATGCCATGGAAGAAAATTTACCATAGACATATATTTGCACATAATTTGTTTTATTTGATAACAAATGGATTAGAAGAAAATGTAATTACATGTCTGAAGATGATAACACTTTCAAGTGTCATTGACTGAATCCACAAAGGAAAGTAACAGATGTAGAGAGTAAGAACAACCTGGGGTATGGATGAAGATACTCTGTAGAACTTTGTGAGGAAAGAATGTGCTCCGTTTTTCTCATCAAAATAGAATTAGGACAGCTACCTTTTGACTCAACAGTTGTAATGTAGAGTAGTCGAGTTACTAATTATGTAGTAATTTATTACTTTTATTCCCTAATCTTATGATGTAATTCCCAAATGATGTGAGTGATCCTAGATTTTCTGAGCCCTTCTTTCCCCCATCGTTTCTAATTCATCCCCCTGCCAATGATTCTTCTGCTACTCTCATTTCCCATTGTTTCTGAACTCAACTCCTGTAAACTTTTGGTTCATGAGAAAGAGCTGGAGAAATATGAGGATGGCCTGGAGTCTGAGCTAACATCCTCCCCAGCTTCGAGGATCTGGTGAAAAACTTCCACCTGGACCTTAGAATCAGATATTAATTGACCTCTTTGGAATTGGAGAAACTCACTCCCTCAGGCAGAATCTGTCATTCCTTGACTTTCTCTGAAAAGATTTGGTACTAGGGCACAATTCAGGGAATGAGCTTTCCCAATGTCAGAATGAACAGGTTCAAAACTAAAAGTGGACTTAGTTCCCACAGGGCCAATCTTAAGCCAAGAGATCATACTTTCACACTTTTTTCCTCATCAGGGACCTTCTGGTAGGAATAGACTATGAGCAAAGATTAAGATGGAGATTAAGTGAGACTGGGCCCAAGGAGGACACAAAAGAATTACCCTCTCTTTGACTACAATTAAGTTGTGTAGTGAAACATGACAACTTCCTTCATATATGAAAACTCACTAAATGAGTTATTTCACTGCCACTTTGCAGGAGGTCAGGTTCTCCAAAGGAGAAGTTATTAAATGTTGTGACTGTCAGTTTGCTCTCTAGGCTGTTGTCTCTATCACCCCTTCCCTTGCCAGGAATGCATTGTACTTTCAGGCACTCAACTACATATCCTGACTCTTAGGCAGGAATACTATAGGCTATTCTCTTGCTAACCTCTTGCATTTGAGATTGAATAGTCCCAGGCTCTGCTCATGCCAAGAGATAGATGCAAGAGGTGAGTATAAGCTTAGATTTGTACTGAAGAACAATCAAATTGAAAAAAAATTAAATGAAATTAATAGTTGAGTGATTTAGGGTTTTTAGCCACAAAATTTAAGCAATTATTAGTAACACATCTAGAATCATGGATTACGAAGAGAACACTGAAGTTGGTTCAGGATACAATGGAAAAGACACACCATAGCTATAACAGGAGTTGAGAGTTTGAAGGAACTATTGGAACTATATGCATAGGTGCATTTACTACCTTAAGAGCGACCTTGGATAGGAGGCTTTTAGAATAATATCTAAAAGAGAGGGACTTGTTAGGCACTGGTGGCTCATGCCTGTAATCCTAGCCACCCAGGAGGCTGAAATATGAGTACTATGCTTCAAAGCAAGCCAAGGCAGAAAAACCCAAATGTAGTGCTGTGGCGCAAGTGGCAGAGTACTAGCCTTGAGCTCAGGGACACTGCTTAGTACCTGAGTTCAAGCTTCAGGATCAGCAAAACAACAACAACAAAACAATAATGATAAAAGAATAAAAGAAGGACTTAAAGATATGACATGGAATGATGATCATGTGTAACTGTTTAGGGAACATAAAAGGAGACAAAATTTGGAGTAAAATGGTGCTTATTCATTACTAATCAAGGATGCAAAGCAAATTCCAAATTCCTCTTCTCAAAAACTTCCAAACTTGGGCTGGGAAGGTGGCTCAGTGGTAGAGTGCTTGCCTTGCATGCATGAGGCCCTGGGTTCGAATCTTCAGCACCACATAAGCAGAAAAGCCAGAAATGTTGTTATGGCTCGTTTGGTAGAGCACTAGCCTTGAGCAGAAGTGGTGAAGGACATTGCCCAGGCCCAGAGTTCAGGCCCTTTGACCAGCCAAAATAAAAACAAACAAACAAACAAAAAAGCTTCCAAACATCTTTTCTTATAATTGAGGAGAGCCTCCTTTTACAGGAATTCTCCTTATGTAGCTCAAGGTCATCAGAACTTCAGTAGATTTTCCTGTTGAGATGTAATTCACCTAACTCTACTGAACCTAATCATGGCTAGGAAAGTATGGACATTGATATGTTTGTTGTATTTTTCCTTATGAATATATAATTCTGTCAGCTATTATATATAATATATATTATAATGTACAATATATTATACATTATATATTAAATATATTATAATATAATATATATTATGTATTAACAGACTTCCTAAATTTAGAGTTAGGAACAAGCAACATATTGAAAGAAAAATACTTGAATCTCTGAGTAATTTCTCTACCACAGGACAATACCAGGTTTCATTCTTATTACCCAAAGAGCAACATAGGAAAGTGATGCCCAGATGCCCATGGATGTGGTTCTCTGCATTTTGGCAACTGTGATCAGTATATACATATATGTGTGTGTGTGTGTGTGTGTGTGTGTGTGTGTGTGTGTGTGTGTGTGTGTGTGTGTGTGTGTATACATATATGAAGTATTGTTTTATAACAGTGAATGTGTAAAACTATAGCAACAGATAAATAAGTGAACACCTATGTGCATACACACTCAATCACTTTCAAGTGTAAGAATTTCTATGCTCCCTATCCACCTACACAGAGAGTACATGAGGTGCCCTTGAATTGTCCTGGAATTTCTTTATCTGGCTATTGTCCCTTCACATCCTTTGTTCTCTAAGTAGCCAGATGTTACGTATTCTACAATACTTGCTACAGACAAAAGTATCCACCCTGGCACACAGAGGAACTTAGATTTCAGAAATGCCACAAATAAGTGGGAAGTACAGCAGTACTTTTCAAAATTGAATAGATAACATATTTATTAGAAAGCTTGTAAGAAAAAAACTTCACTGTAGAATAAAATACTTGAAAAAAACTACAGTTTAAATTACACATAGCCAGGTGCTGCAATAGAATATAAATAAAAATAAAAAAATAAATTACATATAATTTATTACCAAGTCTGTACAAGGAAAATAGGATATGACACATGACCACATATGACTTCAAGTTACAAAATTCCAGGGCATTTCCCCACTCTTGAGAACTAGGAGTAATCCATATTTAAAAAAAAAAAGACGAACATTTTATACCAGATTTCAAAATATACAAAGGAAATGCAATAAGCATGCATTTCATAGTCTAGTAACATCATATGGTACAAAGAATCTGATTAACTGATTCATAAAAATCGATACAATGCAGTTAAAACATCCAATATCTCAAGTGTCAACTTAGCAGATTACTTTCAATCTATGATGTCTATTTCATATATTATCCAGCCTTATCCATCCAACAATGGCAGAAGGATCTTCCTGAGAAATTCCAGAGACCTGTCTACTGTGAGTGCTCAATGTAGACCTGTTCTCATTCTCTATTTTTTGGGCATGTAATAGACTGAATATCTGATAACTTGCCAAAGGCAAAATTTGGGACTGGCTTCCAGTAATGAAATTTTGGTTCTCAGAAAAAAAGGAAAATTGAAGACAAATTGAAAATCTACCAGATCCCTGAAAGATTTCTATCATTGTGCTAAAACTGTACCCTTCTACTGACACTTGAACAAACTGCAGTAATTATCACTCCAACCACATGTCCAAAAATTGGCTTTCCAAATATTGGCCTGTTTTCACTTTGGTAAATCAAGACACACTATTGTGGCCCCGTTTTACTTAAATTATCAGCTATGGTTGGCCCAAGGTATAGTTGACTTTACCAATTTCTTAAATTTTAGGTCATCATACAATCACTTCATAGGCCTTAAACATTAAAAATACCTATCCATATAAATCTGCATTACATACTTATTACTTTTTCTTCATTTGTCATGTTTTACATATTTGTATCCCAGGGTTTAGGTCCATAATATTCCTTCTCATGGTTGTTACCACTGAGTATGTGTAATAATTTATTTTTTCTCCAGCTCTGTTCTTTCTTTAATTCAAGTCCTTAATAGCATCCTGTCTACTGAAAACTCCTAGCTACTGATTTAAACAAACTATGAAGATCCCCAAATGAGCTTTGTTCTTTATCTACAAACCAATCCTTCATTACTATTTGATTATCAAAATACCTCGGAGTCATTTCAGACTTACATACTTTTGCACACCTCTTATTTAATCTATGACCAGGTTTCGAATACTTTAGTAACCATATATATATATGGTATATGTGTGCTAGTACTATGACTTAAATTTGGGGCCTAGATTCTTTTATTTTTCTTTTCTGCTCAGGCTGACAGTCTTCCATTTGAACCACAGCTCCACTTTTACCTTTTTGGTTCTTAGTTGAAGATAAGTGACTCATGGTCTATTTACCTGTTCTAGCTTGAAACTATGATCCTCTGTTTTCAGCCATCTAAATAGCTAGATTTAAAGGCATGCTCTATTAAACCACCCCTATTATATTTGAATTAAAATTTTAAAGAATGAATATTTGTAGTATTTTCAAATCAGTATGTTTTCTTTTACCATAAAACATATTGCCTTAAATGTTTTTCATTATTCCAGCTCACTTGCCAAGAAAGGAAAGCAAAATTTCACAACCAAAGAACTTCTGAATGTATCAATGTTCAAGCCTGCTAGCCACAATTTCTTTGCTGGGAAATAACAAAGGATGATATCATCTACAGGCTAAGCAGGAGAAAATGTCCTGCACTGAAGTTGCTGAAAGGTTGATGAGGATGAGGACAAGAAACTTTATCCAGAAAGTTTCACAAAGTGTTTGCAGTGGCAAGCTGATTCTAGTGGATAAGTGTAGCCAATCTTAGAAGATGTTTATAGCGATTAAGATTGTACATGTGCTTTCTTGAAGATATATTTTTATAGCATAGTTTGTCTACCGTTGAAAATGAGAAAGTTAAGATAGGAATATTGTCATTCCGTCTATCCTTCACAGTATAATATTAAAACCAGTTTTATACATATATTATTTATAGTAATTATAGAGTATCACTAATTATACATATATTATAAATATATCATTTACATGCTATGTAATATATTACATATATTATGAACACTTAATTTAATTTTTCTACTTGTCTGTCCAGGAATTAACCTAGCAATATCTTTGAAAATTGATAGTAAAATAGGGTCCTTACAATTTTTATTGCAACATATAGTTTTACCCAATAAGTAGTTATTTATTCTGAATTGGTTTAGAAATGAAATATCATATCATAATATACTTTAACATTCAAAAATAATTACATAAGAACATGCCAAGGATGGGATTAAAAAAAATAATATGACTCATGTCTGGAATCCCACCTACTTAGGGGCTGAAATCTGAAGATAACTATATGAAGACAGTCTGAGTGAAATGGCTCAGGCACAACACCCAGGCCATAGTTCAAGCCTCAGTACTGGCACACAAAAAATTATGTGACTAAAGCATACAAATATATTTATTTAAATAAAGTTGTCATTCTTTGTATCCTTCACAGTATAATACTAAAATCAGTTTTATACATATATTATTTATAGTAGTTACAGAATATCAATAATTATACATATATTATAAATATATCATTTATATGTTATATAATATAATACATTACATATATTATTCATGCATAATTTATACTGACAGCACTAATATCCCTTAAATTTATATATGTTTTAGAAGAGGAAATAGATTTTCTTTGGTACAAAAAGAAAGTAATTAGTCAAAAAAATTATTCCTTTTGGATTATATATCCATAACTAACTATTTCCTGTGTATTCAAGGTACTTAATGATAAAAAGCCTCTGCTCATCAGCACAGGTGTCTTTTACATGAATTTGTTCTCCTTAAATAATCACTCCAGGAATGCTAAACTGTGGAAGCTGAATGATGTTCACTCAGGTATTTCTTTAGATGTTAAACTGATCTTTATTTGGTATAAAGATCACATACAATGTCATTACCCACACACTTTTCATTTTAAATATATATATATATATATATATATATATATATATATATATATATATATATATATATTCTGTAGCAATGCTATTGCCGTTATAACCATAATTAGGAAGATAATGTGGGCTCATCTGCTCCATAGGTCTTGAAAGATAATGAATGTGACACTTACAGAATATCCTCAGATATGCTTGGTGGAAACCTGGATTTGAATTATGGGTCTACAAATGATCAGTATTAGGTACTTGGGAAATTTGTTTGGTTTTGTTGCCTACTTCTGTTTTTAATAAATTACTTAATTAATTTCCTAACTTGAAGAACTGTCAAGAGCACTAAAGTTACCCTAATGCAGGTGTAGTGTTTGGAATGGTGTCTGCACATTGTGTAGTAGGTCCCAGAGAAGTCAGCTTACATCAACATGGTCACAGCATCCTTCCTGATGGCCTTAAGAAATATATACCCAATTGATGTTAATATCTGTGAAAATTTGTCTTTACAAAAAAAAAGTCACTAATGTTGGAACTATTCTGTGGCTTTTAATCTGGAGTAGTTTTATCTAAATTTCATTCTTACTCTATTAGTGGTAGAAGTAGCATTCTTTAGTGCTACTCTTCACGTTTCTAATTTTGTGTTCCATTTGGAATACTATTGTAACTTAGTTTATAATCTTTGTTATCAGAATAAATAAACTACAAGTACTGAAGTTTTCAATAAAGAGAAAATTTTAGGTATGCATTACATTTTATGTGCTTAATAATTTCCTGAAATTATTCATTTTAGGTTATATATCCCTAACAAATATTGTTTATGCTTTCTTATATGATTTATATAGATTTTTATGTGATTTCTTAGAGAGCCATAAATAAAAGAGTTCAGAAGAGGAAAAGAGTAGGTAAGAAGTCATAATTATGGTGTTTTTAATGGCTAAGTATAAAGAACATGTAACAAAACAGTTGGAAGATTCATTTGCTCTTTTTGCTATGCTCTCACCCTTCTTGGAGAAAGGTTCTCACTATGAAGTGTCAAGTGGTCTGAACCTTTCAAGCCTTGTCTCAGTGACAGATGTGATGGGATTTGGGATATGTGCTCCCATGACAGGCTTTTAGGAAGTTCACAATAAAGCAATACCAGTAAATATAAAGAAACTTTTGTGAGTGATGTGTATTCACTTCTTCAATTGCCAAAATTAAATTCATATGTCAAAATTACTTACATTAGATGCAGTTCAACTGGCATCACTAACACCTCCATACATCAAATGCAAACTAAAAGTTCTACTTCAAAAACCAACATCTAAGGCAGTGTTGGAAATACAAGAATATACACAATAAATCTAAAGGAGTAAGATCTTTAACACTGGCAACGATCAATGATAGCTGAATTTTTAACTAGGCTTGAAAAGTTTAGGTGTCCACTATGTGATTAGAGTTGCGGAGTTGACCTTAGTATCAAGATTGGAGGTAAAATTCAAGGGCAGCTAAGGTTGCTGCAGTATTGTAGCTAGATACAGTGTGACTGTCCCTGATAATGGTAAAACACAGAGTAGAAGCTAAGTCAGTAAAATGTATAGGAAAGATTCTCCACTGAGAATCATTGCAGGGAATGATCATCACACTTGCGTTGAAAATGTACAGCCCATCATTTTAGATTAAGCTCTAGCGTATTTCTGATCTGAAGACAATTATAACACACCAATGTGCCATGAGTGCTGAGCAGTGTAGGTATATAGTACTCTAATATATGTGAAATCCTTAGAAGTATGGAATGGCCTGACCCTCACACTTCATTCTGTGCTGTTGAATTTCATGAAGAAATGTTCATAATTAGGCAATTCACACTCATCTAAGTCTGAATCAAGCAACTGAGATAAGACAGGGTCATCACTCCAGTGACAAAGTTTGTGACCTATGAAATAAATAACATTATTTCACAATGTATATGTATTCCTGAAAATTTATGCAATACCAAATAACAAATGTACAAAAGGGACAATTGTCCATCTCTTATATTATTAGAAGTAAAAATACTCCTGAATTATACTTTATTGCTAGGGGATCACAGGATGACTTCTGATGTATGGTAATTTTCCAGGTGCTCCTATAAGTTTGTGATTCTTCTCTGAGGAAGTGTTTTTCCATAGTTTGTTCTGAAGTGTTCAGAATATCTGTACTGTCACTAACCTCAACCATGGAACAGCAAAGATGGTGGGATACCTGGCCAAAGAATTGAGAAATCACAGGAAGTGATAAGAAAGAAGACACTAGAGGACCCAAAGCCTCATTGCTAGATTCTGGATCCGAAAATCCTGCTTAACATGCTTTATATTCATTCTACTAGAGTGGTGGAGGGTGAGAGGCTACAGGTATGTCCACAAACTAAGGCATCAATCTAGCTTGTGGTTATAACTATTAACATGTGTTATTGTTTGTATACATATTGATCATTGAATCCCTTATTGTTAGGGAGCAGAAGGGAGCAATAGTCATTACAACCATAGCACAGACATCCATCTTGTCTCCAAATTCTTAAACTTTTAGTGTCCAACAGATCTAACTTAAATACTCTTGAGGTAATACAGCATACCCCTGTCTTCTCTTGACTGTTTGACCTTTCCAGAGCAGAGCTCTCAGCCTTTTGATTGCTGTTTGAGATGGCTTCTCAATCTATCCCTTTCCAGGCTCTAACAGCTTGACTCTAGAATCCTTCACAAGTACAGTTACCGATGTATTATTTTGAAAAGGATATTTTTTCTAGGGTAGACTCACTTTTAAAATTTTTATTTTATTTAAAGGTAATGTACAGAATGGTTACAGTTACATGAGTAAGGTATATACTTGTTGAATAGTTACCCACTCTATTGTTGTCCTCCTATCTCTTTGACCACCCCACCTCCTCTGACCCCAAAGTTGTTAAGTTCATGGCCAATATAGTGTCTTGTGAATATCATTGTTGCAATGGGTCACTCTTGGTACTTCTTTTATTATTATGTTATTTCCCTTTCCTTCTCCAAATCAGATAATGTATATACAAGATGGAAGGTACCAGAATCAAGACAGAAATTGCCAGGGATAAGCCAATGGCAAAAGACAAATGAAATAAAATAAGATCTAGATACACTACTTTACCGACATCAAGGTTGACATCTGAAAAAAAAAGACTTGTTGTTTCCATGTCTTGGAATTCATTTCAATTAGCATCATTTTGTATGGTCAAATGTACATAACTCTGGAGCCAGCAATCCCAATCCTGGGCATTTGTCTAAATGATCTCGAGCTAAAACACACTAAAACTACAAGCACAACTATGTTTTTTGCAGCATTACAACCATAGTTAAGATATGGAACCAAGCCAGATGCCCCTCAATAGATGAATGTATCAAGAAAATGTGGGGCTGGGAAGGTGTCTCAGTGGTAGAGTGCTTGCCTTGCATGCATGACGCCCTGGGTTCGATTCCTCAGCAGCACATAAGCAAAAAGAAAAAAGCTGGAAATTGTGCTGTGGCTCAAGTGATAGAGCGCTAGCCCTTGAGCTGAAGAGCTGAGGGACAGCACCTTGGCACAAAGTTCACGCCCCACGACCGGACCCTCCACCCTCAAAAAACAAAAGAAAATGTGATATATATCCACAATGGAATTTCATGCTTCTATCAGAAAGAATGACACAGCCCCTTTCTTAAAAAAATGGAAAGTCTTGGAAAAGATCATATTATGTGAAGGAAACCAGACTCTAAGAAACATAGGCTCTATGGTTTCCCTCATTTTTTATTAATTAAAATATGCTTAGGATAGTCCTGCAGATAGGTTCACTTTTTAAGCACGTAATATTCCTTTTTTTCTCTCCCTCTTCCTCTCTCATTCCGTGTGTGTGTGTGTGTGTGTGTGTGTGTGTGTGTGTGTGTGTGTGAGAGAGAGAGAGAGAGAGAGAGAGAGAGACTGACTGAGTCTGTAATATTTGAACCAAGCTTTCACTCTGTTTGCTTGAACAATTGAACATAAATGTTTCGTGGATTGCTACCCCAGCCATCTGTGAATCATGATCTTCCAATATCAGCCTCATGAGATGAGATACTGGCATCCACCTCTATTGCCAAGTGTCATTTGCTTTGTTTTGTTTTTGTTGTTTTTGTGCATCCAAAATCCGTAAGGAAAACAAATCTTTTATAATCAGGACTATTCACCTAAAATGTGTGTTGTTTACAGATTACTTTAATAATGTTTCCCTTTTGCATCCACATTATATGATTTGATTTTTTTGAACTCTATTGTTGCAGTCAAGCCATTTATATATAATTTGAATCGTCTTCGTTTTGTAGTGTGTTAGGTGTTTCAAAATAGAATTTATCAAGGTTTAACTCTGCACTACTGAAGCAAGATCTTTATGATTATTCAATGTCCTGTAAATCATAAGTTTATCACTTCTCATGGCACCATTTGAGCACAAGTAGTTTCCCATAATATCTCCACATATTTTAGACCACAATGCCATGCACTCTACTGCCAAATATGGTAGGGCATCCTTTGTAATTCTCCTTGGATTTTCACTGTTATTCTCTCTTCTCTCCAGTGCTAAGTCCAGTGATGGTCATGTTGATTTTCTCCGCTGTTTCATTCATCATTGCATCTTGGGAACTACTGAAATGCACTACTGTACTTCTGTCTATTCTCCTTGTGCTTTGAGTTGTACCCCTCTCAACTCGAAGGGCCAGAAACTGGGGATATTTTCTTCAATCTTTATCTCAGACATCTATCTTTACTTTCTAGCAATACATTCATTGAATTCTTCCTGTAAACTCTAATGCCTTGAAAATTATTACTGCATTTTCATGTCTTTGTTATTTGACATTAGGGAAGAACATACATCAGTAACTGTAACAGGTAAAAGAAGCTTGTGATCATGCCTCAATAGATGTTGTTCATTGGATAATGTTTACCTCAAGGTTTGCCTGCCTGATTCCTTTTCATTGTTTTGTTTATTTTTCAATGTAGACTTTTCTTCTCAAAATATTTATGGGCTTAGTGAAGATCAGTTCCTACTGTAATTAGTCATTAATTTTATTCCAACATCATTTCATAGATCCTTCTGAGTTTCTTCAGGGTCTGTATAGTAGTGCTTCACATTCTTAGATATGTTTTAACATCGATGTATCCAATGATAAAGACACATTGCTTAAGTCACCATTTTGATGACTGAAAGGAAACCATGACACAATCTCACTATATGGTAATTTTCTAGTTTTAAATTCTTTTACATTAAAATTGATTATGGAGAACAAACATTCTGCATACAAATTTATATTTTCTTAATTATTTTTAGTATACTTGCCAATATTATATAAAGTTAAAACATTACTACTTACTTACTTTTAGGATTTCTAAAATGATCAGAGTAAAAGTTCTATTCATTCACAGTTTTAAGACAATAGAATGTCCATTATGACCAAGTGAGTCATTTAAAATTTTTATTTGTGGTCCTTAAAGGTTGTGCTTGGGAACCAAGTCCAGTGCTTCCTGTGTCTTAGTCTACTTTGTGCCTCTGAACCTGATGTGATTTTATTTTCACTGAACTGGAATAAAGAAAACTTTCACTAGGAAGGAATTATTGCCTGGTTACTTTCTCCAATATCTCTCGCATACATAAAAGGAATATAATTCTAAACTGACAGAAAATGGTGATCCTATTAAGAGTAACTGTTTATTTTTTGTAGCCTCACTCTTCACTCTCTTGCCCCTTTCCTATTTCCCCTTCCCATAGAAATTGACTGGATCCACTGGAAACCCACTTCCAGTCAGCCTCTTCCTTAAAATTCCATCCTTAACTAACCTATCCCCTAGTAGTCCTACTATAAATTTTCAAAGGTCTGATTGCAGCCAGACTCCTTCCTGAAAGCCCTCCTCTGCTATAGGGAAAGCTTTCTTCTACACTCCTTCCTGGAATCCCTGCTCTGCACCACCAGAAACCAGGCCACATCCATATCTCCTCCTATGTCCCAACTTGCTGCACCAAGCACCCCGCCTACATCAGGCTCATACCTCAAATCCTCACTTCATCCACCAGATACCCCACTCCTAACTACTCTAGTCACTCATAGTCCCATTGCTCCCATATCCTAGTACCTCCAAGCTCCTCCCTTCCCTACCCCACCCCAACCAGAGTTCTCCCTCCAGCCACTCCTGGTTTCATCAGAAACTCTGCCCATAAGTAGTCTACTTCTCAGTGGCCTAACCTCTCAAACTCGGCCTTGAAACTACCTCTTCCCACAAAGCCCATCATGCTACACCAAAACCCTCCACCTCCCTATAATTGTTCTTGAAGCCCCCCCTTGCTTGGCTAGAAGCTTCTCACACAGCCCATCTCCTACCTGGAAAACCAGCCCTGCTTCACCACAAACCTCTCCACCTTCCATATCTACTCTCTCAATGCCCTGTATTGCTCCCCAGATAATCCCACCCCCTATTGCATCCTCCCTCAGATCCACACCCTACTCCACCAGATACCCTGCCCATAATTATCCTACACCTTTGTAGACCTTCCACTCCTCAAAGCCCTCTTCCAATTAGCCCCATGGCTCCAAGCCCTGACCTGCTCTAGAAAACCCTCACTAGAAAATGCCCACCACACTATCTCATCTCTCAACACCCACATTGCTCCACTGTAAACCAATGCAACAGTTGGCCTCCATCTGGAAGCCTCACCAAACTCAACTGTTAATCCCTGTCCCACTGAATTCCCTTTTTGAAGGTTGCCTTGCCCTACTGGAAACCCTGTCCAAAGTCTTTTTCCTTCCTTGCAACACTGAAATCCCCACCCAAACTTACTCCTTTTTTCAAAGTGGTGACTGGCTACAACAGAAAGCCCATCCTAACTAGTCTAGTCCACTGGATCCTATCCCTGCTCTCACAAAGTCCTGGTCCTGAAAAAATCCTCCATACATTATGACTACATCCTGTTCTGCCAGAAACCTACCTCCACCCTCACACACTTCTCAAAGGCCTGCCATTATCCACCAGAATCCCCTCCCCTTACTAGCCTACTTCTTCCTAGCACCGCTCTGCCCTCTCAAACCAGACCCTGAAAAGCCTCTCCCTCATAGCTCCACATTCTGGCACCAGAAACACCACCTTCTGTCAGCCTCTTGTCTCCATGCCCTTCCCTGCCTTATGGGAAACCCCACCCTACATATCCCAAAAGGGCTCACAGTACTCCACCAGAAACCTTCCTCTAAGTAACCACCTCCCTTGTAGCCTTGTTCTTCCTTCTCAAAGCTTTGCCCCAAAGAGCCTCCTCCCCAGTGACCCCACTTTCTTCCACAGAAAACCCATCCACCTGCCAGCCTCCATCCTAAAGTCCCACCTACTCCACAAGAGACCCTGTCCCTAACAATCTAGTCCTTCCTGTACCCTCCCTGCTGTCTCAAATCCCTACACAGATGCTTTCACCGTCAAAGCCTTGCCCAACTCCACAACAGATGCTCTGCCAGTACCAACTCCTCCTTTGAACCAGACAGGGCTCTATCAGAAACACCACACCACCTCATCCATGAATTTCCCACCTAGTAACTTTTATAACAAATGTGATTTTATACTGGTCATAGAATTTATACTAATCAATATGATAAGAAAGCAGTATTGCAAAAAGACAACAAAAATTAGATAGCTATTAGCTGCCTTAGTCTTGCTTGGGGTTCTGTTACCAGGCAGATTCACATTGTGTGAAAAAGTGTGAAGATTATTCCTCTAATTGGAAAGCATTTTTTGAAGTACCAGTAAGGTTTCATGAGTGATCATTTTATTTCTAGAAAATCCGTGCACATTTGTACCCATTAACATAAAAATATTAGTTATTTTAAATCCTCTGGTTTTGTTGAGGAAAGAGTATTAGTGTGTAAAATGATGAATTTCAACTCATCTCCTCAATGAATAATTTGGGATTTGCTTGCCTTACTATTCCATTGGTTCTGAGGTCTGTTCCTGTACCAGTACCAAGCTGTTTTGATTATTATGGCTTTATAGTAGAGTTTGAAATTTGGTATTGCTATTCTTCCAGCACTGTTCTTTCTGTTTAGGATCGTTTTTGCTATTCAGGGTCTTTTATTATTCCATAGGGAATTTTGGATTGACTCTTCTATTTCCTTGAAGAATAATGTTGGAATATTGATATGTATCGCATTGAATTTGTAGATAGCCTTTGGCATTTCACCATGCTGATCCTTTCAATCCAGGAGCATGGGAGTTTTTTGCCACTTTCTAAGTTCTGTTTTGATTTCCTTTCTCAAGTTTTTAAACTTTTCATCATAGAGGTCCTTCACTTCTATGGTTAAGTTACTTCCTAGGTATTTTATTTTTTTGTGGGACTATTCTGAATGGAGTTGCTTTCCTAATTTCAGCTACACTTTTCTCATTTTTGGCATGTAGAGAAGCCATTGGTTTTTGCGGGTTAATTTTATACCCTACTACTTTGCCAAAGTTTTGAATCAGCTTGAGTAATTGGGAGTGGAGTCTATGGGATTCTTTAAATAGAAGATCCTGTAATCTGCAAAGTGGGAGAGTTTTACTTCTTCTTTCCCTACTCGGATCCGCTTTATGTTTGCATCTTGTCTTATTGCTGTAGATAGGCATTCCAATAGTAGATTGAAGAGAAGTGGAGAGAGTGGATATCCTTGTCTCCTTCCTGAGTTAAGAGGCAATGGCTTTAGATTTTCACCATTAAGTATAGTGCTGGCTGTAGGTTTGTCATATATAGCCTTTAGTGTATTGAGGAATGTCCCATGGATTACTAATTTTTCCAGAACCTTCATCATAAAGGAGTGTTGGATCATGTCAAGTGCTTTTTCTGCATTTATTGAGATAACCATGTGGTTCTTATCCTTGCTCCTGTTAATGCGATGAATTATATTAATTCATTTGCGTATATTGAACTAGTTTTGCATCCTTGAAATGAATCCAGTTTGATCTTGGTGTATGATTTTTTGGATGAATTGTTGAAGTCGATTGGCCAAAATTTTGTTGAGAAGTTTTGCATCAGTGTTCATCAGAAAAATGGGTCTATAGTTCTCTTTCTTTGATGAGTCCCTGCCTGGTTTTGGGATGAGGGTTATGAGGCCTTCATAGAATGAGTTTGGTAGTGAACTTTCTCTTTTAATTTCACTGAAAAGTTGAAGGAGTATGGGTGTGACCTCTGCTTTGAAGGTCTTGTAGAATTCCACTGTAAAACCATCTGCTCCTGGGCTTTTCTTAGGTGGGAGGTCTCTTGTTGCTGTTTCTATTTCAATTCTTGATATGGGCCTGTTAAAATGGTTTAACTCATCTTGGTTTAGTTTTGGCATTTCGATATTTGCTAGGAAAAGGTCCATTTCTGTCAAGTTCTCAAAATTATTAACATAAAGTTTTGAGAAGTATTCCCTTATAATATTCTGCATCTTGTTTGTTTCCGTGGTGATGTTTCCATTCTCATCTCTGAATTTATTTATTTGGGTGTGTTCTCTTGTTTTTCTGATAAGGATTGGCTAAGAGTATATCAATTTTGTTAATTTATTCGAAGAACCAACTCTTTGTTTTGTTGATACTTACTATGGTTTTTTTTTGTATTTTAATTCATTTAAGAATTTTTGTAGGGCTGGTTTGGTGGAGATATGTTTCAATTTTTCTTTACTATGGAAGTTTTTTTATTTCACCTTCGTTATGAAGGAGAGTTTAGCAGGGTACAGAATTCTTGCTTGATAGTTGTTTGTCTTTAGGGCCTGCATACCTCATTCCAGGCTCTTGTGGTTTTGATTGTCACCGCTGAGACATCTGAGGTGATTCTAATTGGTTTTGCTTTATAGGCTATTGATCTTTTCTTCTTGACAGCTTTAAGGATGTTTTCCTTGGTCTGAATTGATCCTGTGTGGATTATAATGTGATGGTGGGATGTGCTATTCTCGTCTGGTCTATTTGGAGTTCTAAAAGCTTCTTGTATATGAATAGGCTTATCTTTTTGCATGTTTTGGAAGTTCTCTGCTAGGATCTTGTGAAACAAATTTGCTAGACCATTAATTTCTGTCTTTAGGTGCTCCTCTATATCCGTTTTCCTCAGATTAGGCCTTCTGATGGTGTCTTCCAAGTGTTGAATAGATCTATCATATTTCTTGGATTGTTGTATGTTCTTTCTCTACAATATCTAGGCTGTGTTCAATCCCTGAAATTTGATCTTCTGTATAGTCTAACCCTATTATCAAGACTTTCTACTTTGTTTTTTCTTTTCCTTCAAGTTGTTCAGCTTTGATGGCTTCAAATTTTTTGTTGGAGCTTTGTTTTAGATCTTGTATGAACTTCTTTACTTCCTTAATTTGGTGTTCAGTGTTTTTTCACAAATCACTTAGTTCATTGGTTATGGTTTCTTTGAACTCCCATTCCTTCTGTTTGGTTCCATTCAGCGTTCCCTTTGTGGTCTCCCTGCCTTCTTTCAGCTGTTTATGGATTCCATGAATGCCTTTAGTGATCTTTCTGTATTCTCATCCCGCTCTCTCAATTCCTGTATTACTCTATGATTAGACTCCTCATGTTCACGCAATTCCTGTAGTTCTCTTTGAGTATTCTCAGCCTACTCACGCCATTCTTGACTTTCTCTTTGAATGTTCTCAGCCTGCTCACGCCTTTACTTTATCAATCTTTGAGTAGCTTCCTCATGCTCATGATATTCCTGTATTGACCTTTGTTTGACCTCCTCTCTCCCTATCACGCTCATACAGAGTCCTTTGCAGGTTTTCAATCTTTTCATTTATCACGTTTACCAGTAGTGTTTGTTGAGCTTTTTGGGAACTCTCCAATGGATTATTCACTATCTGTTCTCTCCCGTGATTATTATGAGTGGGAGTTGAGATAACTGGACTTGCCATTTTTCTTGTTTTTTTTCCGGCTTACTCTGCCCATTTAGGATGAAAGTAAAACCAGTTTTGTGCTAGCACACTATTTTAAGGTAAGCATCAACCAAAGCCTGTAGTTGCACAGTCAAAAGTCTGCAGATACAATCTAGCTAAACAGATATAGCTGTTCAACATCAATCAACTATATATTAGTGGGTTACGAACAGCAAAGAAGTATTTGGCAAACAGAAATTATTAGGTTTAGGAAGAAATGTGGTTAAAAATAAGAATAGAGTGATGTGGAAAGTCCGAGGGAGAGTTAACTTAACTAAGTCCTAATCTCAAAGCGGGAAATAGGTTGGATAGAATGATAATAAAGAGAGAGAGAGGAAAAGAAGAAAGAGAAAGAAAAAAGACAAGAAAAAATAGAAAAACAAAAATTAAAAAATTAAAAAGTGCAACATTTATAAATTATGCAAAATGAATATGTGATATTCAGAGAAGACTGTGGATAGGATAGAAAGGAGACATGTAAAACTCAAAAATAAAAATGCTTGAAATATTATATAGGTATAAAGAGGTAGTACTTCTATTAAGGAATTTAAGTCTAAGAGGTTTTAAATTGAGTAATAAATTTCTGGATTAAATGTATACACAACAGGGAGTTAAAGTCTAATAATCTAGTATGGGTTTATCTGAAGATGAGCAGAACAGCAACTAAGTCATGCAAAGAAGAATGAAAGAGAAGAAAAAGTGAAAAGAATGAGAAGGAAAGAATAAAAGGGTCGAAAGGTCAGTAGAGCTAAACAAAATCAAATTTTTATAAAGAAAAAAAAGTACACACACATATACCCTTAAAATAATGTTATAAGAGGAAGAAAAAAAGTTAATAGAAAACAAAATTTTTTAATGTTAAAAATTAAAATTTAAAAAAATTAAAATTTTTTTATAAAGGTACAAAAAATGCTCTTTGATTTTTTTTGGGGGGATGGGAATATCCTGTATCTCCCTTGTGTATGTAACTAGTCTCTTGTTGGAGTCTCTGGTATGCTTGTGGTGTTTGATTTTCCTGTGGCTTAGATGGTTTCTTAAGTCAGTTTGTTTGAGTAGGCAGAAAATTCTCTGCTTTACCCAGGATTTTGTGATTCCCTCCCAAGTTAGTTCAATGGGAGGGAGATCTGCTTTGAGTATCTCTAAAGAGGGAGATGGCTGTTTCCTCTAGTATGAAGATGCTGTAATGACGCTAGGTTCTGGGTAGAGTTGAGTCCTTTCAGCAAACAGCAACTTTTCCCTGAGGAGTTAGCTCCTGAGATACTTACAGAGCCCAGCCTGGAGCCATTCTCAGGGTTTATGTCTACTGAATTTCAATTGGTTGTCAAGGATGCTGTAGGGAGGGGTAGCCTCTGGTTCAGTTTACCCAGGGAAGAAATCCACTCCTGGGTCTGGCAGAGCTTGCTCAGCCAGGCTGGGAGAATTTTCCCTGGGTAGAGCTAAGACTGGCAGGTCAGGTGAGGTTTCTGTGACCTGCTAAATGACTCTTGTTTCCTTCCAAGGCCTGAGTTGGAGCTAGCTGCTCATCCATACCTTTGTCAGTATCAAATATGGAGATCTCTTGTAGTGGGGATCTGGAGAGGTGGCCTTACCTCCTCTGCTCCCTCAGAAGAAGTGAGGATGTCAGGCTTCTACTAACGCTGGAGTCTTAGTTCCTGGGTCCTCTCTGTCTACAAATTTCAGAATGAAGATGTCTGCTCCTTGTCAGTTCTTGCTGGTGTTGTGTAGAATCTGCTTGCCCGCCATATTTTGCGCGTTTGTCCCGGACTCTCTGTATTACCGGTATGGTGGCAACAGCCACTGCTACTGCGGCTGCAGCCGCAGCTGCTGGCAAATGGTCAGATCTGTCTCCTTGCCTGGATTTTCCCTCTCTGGCCTAAC
Organism: Dipodomys merriami; assembly: GCF_024711535.1. Lineage (NCBI taxonomy): Eukaryota > Metazoa > Chordata > Mammalia > Rodentia > Heteromyidae > Dipodomys > Dipodomys merriami. The sequence continues at coordinate 466,041 of NW_027206113.1, forward strand.
TCTCTGTCCTGTGATGGCACACTTGGTGTGATTCTCTGGCATAGGACTGTTTCCTGGAACACTAAAACTGCTTTCTATGTGAGAGCTTGTTTAGCCAGCTTCTCCTCCTCCATCTTCCCGGAACTCCTACCCTATTTTTTGTACATGCCTTTCAACCATGTATGGCATGGGCAGCAGTTCAGTAAATAAACTACTTTACCAGACTGAATTCCGTGTGGTGTTCTATTCATTGGCTATCTTATGAAACTCATCTAATTAATATACTTAACACTTCAGAATTTCTAGTTATAAATCCATGGATATTTTTGTGACACATATAAGTTCAGTATTGACAAAACATATGTACTAACTCATCGTTTAGCTGTATAATTCTGCCTGGAATCTTTAATAGCAGCTTAATTAACCATAAAGTCTATTTTGTTTGCTTTCCTTTGTTTTGTTTTTTGCTTAAAGTAATAGAAGAGTGGGTGGGATAATCTGAAAGGATCTCTAGCTTCATATTTTCTCATTACCCTCTAAGGACCTCTATGATGAAAACTTTAAAAACCTGAAAACGGAAATCAAAACAGAACTTAGAAAGTGGCAAAACTTCCCATTCTCCTGGATTAGAAGGATCAATATCGTGAAAATGTCAATAGTTCCCAAGGCTATCTACAAATTCAATGCGATAACTATCAATATTCCAAACTCATTCTGCAAGGGAATAGAAGAAACAGTCCAAAAATTCATATGGAACAATAAAAGACACCGAATAGCAAAAATGATCCTTAATAGAATGAACAGTGCTAGAGGAACATCAATACCAAATTTCAAACTCTACTACAAAGCCATAGTAATCAAAACAGCTTTGTTCTGGCACAAGAACAGACCTCAGTTCTAATGGAATAGAATTGATATCCCAGAAATGAACCTACAGACCTATAGCCATCTAATCTTCTATAATGGAGCTAGAAAAATAGAATGGAAGAAAGACAGCCTTTTCAGTAAATGGTGCTGGCAAATTTGGTTATCTACTTGTAGAAGACTAAAGCTAGATCCTTGCACCAGAATCAACTCCAAATGGATCAAAGACCTCGGAGTCAAAGCAGACACTCAAATAGTAATTTTTAAAATAATGAACTGCCTAGTGCCTCTGGCTCACATATATAATCCTAGCTATAGTTAGGATTACAGGTATGAGAAACAAACACTAGGTGTGTGTTGTTCATGATGGTTTGTATTGGCATGTTTTAATATTGTTTGTTTCTTATACTACAATGCTCTTATTTTTATTTTCACTTAGGTGGGGGAGTGTTGAACCTTCTTTGCTTGAGATGGAGCCATGTGGAAGTTCTTGCCCAGTATGGCATGGAATTGAAATCCTCCTGCTCTAAACTCCTAATGGACCTGGGATGATAGACGTATTCCATCACACAGAGCCAGGGGTTGTGGAGCATTGCAGGTAAAACTACACTGGTCTTGAAGTGATGTCCCAAATAGCTAGCTTTACAGGCATATGGCTTCAAAACCTTGTTGTATTTCGTTTCACTTTGAAGTAGTGTTTGTACATACTTAGAGATACAATGATAACAGACTACATGCTTAATATATAAAATAGTCAATATAATTAGCAAGTTTATCTCCTAACACTTTGAAGGTAATATATTTTGGTAACTCCTGCCTCTGATAGTTATTTTTTTGGAATATACCATAAACATGAATACATTGATAATGTGCACTTGAAGACTGGAAGTTGATAGAGATAGACAAGTTAAACTATGTGCAGTAAATATATATTTATCTATTGCTGTTCTGAAGAACATTATCATATATTCACCATTACAATACCACCATATATTAACCATGACAATAATTTTCCTGCAGTGTAGAAGTTCCTATTTCATAATCTGCCATCTTTTATCATTTTTACATTCTCCTTATGAGTATGAATGCTTTCTTGTTCCGTTATTAAGATGGAATTAAAAAATTTATAGAATCTACTGAAATTATCTAATTTATTTGGTTTTGTGTTGTTAAATCATTACAACCAAGGTTTCATGAAAGTTATGCTAACAGACTATATCACTAAATTTTATTCTAATTACATCTTATTATTGTATTTTGATATTAGGTTTTGCTGTTGTTGTTTTATGATATTGAGTGTTGTGAAGCTGGACTGAAACATGCAACCCCACTACCTCCAGTAACAATGTTTATCACCAGGTTTTGGAGGCTCTCTCCTCTCCAGTTCACTACAAAAACTTGCAGTGGAACTTTGGCACAATTGGTAGAGCACTACAGTGAAGGGAAAGATCCTCGGGATTGTCATATAGTCCTTGCTCAAATCTTAAAACACCTTTATGCACAGACACACGTTCACCCACATACACACACACACACACACACACACACACACACACACACACACACACACACACAAGTACATGCACAAAATGGCAGGCAATATTGTCTCTTAAATTCTTATCCAGATATTGGCAACATCCCACTTATTTGTGAAGGGTTTTCCTTGATTATTTTGAAGGAGGAGGACAGTTCATGGGACACAAACAACAAGACTTTAGTGAGGAATGCTTTATAAATGCCTAGCTTATAAAAAGAACAGGAGTACAGCTTTTTCTTTAAATATTACATTCCTTCAAATATAGTATTTTAAAATAATAACCATTGAATTATGAGAAGACAACGCAGCACCTCTTCCCTTCTCCCCTTCCCCTCGTTCATAAAATATAATAAAAGTTTCAAAAATGCTCTTCTGTCTTACAAAATGTTTGACTACATGTATAATGTTTGTTTTTCAATAATTTTTTGATTTTCCCGCCTCTAGGTACTTACCTTTTTTCCAGCTGACAGCACACAGAGCCTTCAAGAGCAAACAGAAAATTAGGAAACAAAAAACCTAACAATGTCCTAGTAAGTGGATGTCAATAATACATGCAAGAAACACATGGCAGGCTGAGAGGGCCCTGAGAGGCAAAATGATTTGTGCAGGATGAGAAGAATAGTGACAAATAAGGGTGGGATCTGAGCTAGGAAGGGCTTTTTGAGACTGAGACCATGACTTTATCTAGGCCTAGCTGATAATGTTGGGATTTGACAATATCCACATGTGTATAGAGTGAAGTAGGAAGGGAGATTTCAGTCTACAGTTTGTCTTTGGGATGGTCTTATGTGAGCAAGCAGCTTAGATGATTAGGCTCTGAGATATGACTCTACCTCCCTCATAATAGAATAGAATATGGAACTCTGAGAGCCAAGCAACTGTAACTAAAAGTCAACTCAAGCCAGCTCACTTGGCCTGTGGCTCAGGAACAAGAAAGATGCTCCTGTATTGTTTTCAAAGTTCAAGAGATTCAGGTCTCAGGCATGAGTGGTGTGAGTGCCTCGCTTGATGCTGCAGACATTGGATCAGTGCTAAACCACGAAACCAATGTCTCAGGCCTTGTTATAAGAAGAAACCAAGGCAACTCCGGCAAGGTAAAACTATGACAGGAAACCTATTTAATCTCATCCTAGCCCACACTAGAACCTTCTTCTTGTGTGCTTTTATATGAGTAGACTGAGAAAATATTTACTGTGTAGTTTTCAATCCACTCTATTACAATTACTCAATTTAAGTGTACTCCCATTTCCATGTTTCAAAGATCCATTCTTTTTTACCACCCCAGTGTGACAATGAGTCAGCCCAAACCCTGAATATGCCTTATAATATATGGTGCCTGGACTCAGGTTTGCTGGAAATTCTGGAAATGGACCAGGTCCCTGCCTACCAGAAAGGTGATCTCTTCTATGTTGGAAACTTCCTCCACCACTATAGAAAGCGGGGACAATAGAGCAGTTGCTGGATATTCTGTTTTAAAAGTGAGTATTCCTTAGCCGGGTGCCGGTGGCCCACACCTGTAATCCTAGCTACTCAGGATGCTGAGATCTGAGGATCAAGGTTCAAAGCCAGCCTGGACAGGAAAGTCCATGTGACTCATCTCCAATAAACCACTAGAAAACCGGAAGTGGTGCTGTGGCTCAACTGGTAGAGTGCTCACATTGAGTTGAAGGCTGAGGGATAACATCCAAACCCAGAGTTCAAGCCCCACGACTGACAAAAAAAAGTGAGATTTCCTCCTTCAAACCCAAGACTGATGAGACCCCCTCCAGAATATTGGAATAATTGGTACCTCTCTGAGACTGTATCACTGGGGTCTTATCAAAGGAGCTTGGCTTGAGACAAAGAAGAGCAGTCTTCGACTAATTCCTTAGGACTGGGCTGCCAGAACATTTCATTTGCCTCATAAGCTAGTGGAGCCTTAATGATTTTCTTGCTGAAAGAATAGGATTAAAGGAATGAGCCAATCTCATCCAACCTCCACCCTCATCTAGGAAATCACTATCTTGGAGGCCTTTCAAGGAATATAGACAGAAGAAAGGATGAAACTTGAATTTGAATTTGGGGCCTGAGTTCTGTAACATTCGGAGCACTCTACCAATTGAGCCCCAAGTCTAGTTCTGGCCTTTGGCTGGTTAAATGAAGATAAGTGTCTTTAGATTTTACAAACTAGACTGGGTTCAAACTGATTTCAATCTGATCCTCAGATCTCACCTTCCTGATTGCTAGGGTTAGAGGCATGAGCCATTCTGCAGTTATTTGGAAAGATGTATATAAGCACACTCACAGTATTTCCATGAAATTGTATAGACATATCTTCACTTTTTTTTAAAGTTTTTATTCTTTTTTTTATTTTTTAATATTATTTTATTTTATTTGAGAACATACTGTACAGAGGGGCTACAATTACATGGGCAGGATAATGCATACATTTCTTACCAAGCATTGCAGCCTCCTCCTTTGTTTACCCTTCACCTCCCTTCCCAGCCTCCCCCCTCCCCCCACCCAATTATAGCCCCCTCCCCCCCCACCGACATTGTAAAGCTGGTTTTGACATGACATTTCATGTTTACATTACCATTTGTGACTTAGACAGTCCCATGTGTGTCCTGTTCAGAAAAGGAGAAGCAAAGAGTTAACTTCTTTCTCCCATTGGTACAGATCTTTCTACCATAACTGGGAGGAAGATGAACAAGTGAAAAAGTAAGTGGACATTGGCACAAAGAGAAATTTTGTCCTTTGAAACTTGGTACCTTTGACGTTTCTGAATCAAAGTCAATTTTCTTCTTTGCACACCAGTTGTTATTTTCATCAGAGGGTTGAGGTTTGGCACATCAGAGGATAGCAGATTACACAGTTGTGGATGTGGTTGTGGTTTTGGACTCTCATGGATGCCAGGGAGGGCTGTATATAACAAGTCAGATCCATTGGGGAAACAACTTTCTCTTCTTATCACAGGGAGAAATTTTTAAGATTATATTTGAGAAATTTCTAGAAGTGGGTTGTGAGGAGCATCCTGCTTGCAGGAGTCTCTTCCCACTTCCCAACATGCAAGTCTTGCCAGAAAGAGTCTATAGTACAAGGTTCAGGATGGAGAGGGTGGGCTCTCATTTTCCTTTTCACTAATCTTCCCACAGCATTGTTTATTCTATCCTCCCTATGTGGATGGACTTCTACCCTGATGATTTCTATGTGCCTAAGAACCATGACACCCTGAAAGAACTTACACAGAATGTCAAGATCAACATGGTCTCTTCAGACCTGCTCTTCTGCTTACATATTCTTCTGGACCAGCTGGAGGAACCCATGACCCATGATACCAAGAAAAAGAGGAAGAACTTGTTTAGATGCCTCAGGGCTCGTGAGGAGGGATGGAACCTGGGTCTCTAGGGATGGGCCCAATTGGTCATGAGACCTTAGTACTCCTCAGTTTGGCAAAATGTCCTTTTATAGATATTCTATGCCAGGTATAATCTGTTCTCCTTTTGAAAGAACTTGGAAGTAGCCACTCATTAGAAACACCCTACATTCTAATCAGTGTTCAATCCAACCTCAAATTATACAGCTTCTCCCATTAGATCCTCAGAAGTTTAGTCACACCTTAACTTATAGGGTCTACTCTAAGATTTCTGTACCTATTTACATTCTCAGGTTTGCATCACCGTAAAGCAGCTCCTGCAGAGCTCCAGATAAAGAACCCATCAGTGATGTCGTCAATGGTGACTGATTGAGATTGGAAGATCTCCAGAAAGCATGTGAACATAGAGGATTTTTTTTCAATTTGTAGAAAGGCCCAAGTAGGTTTTGAGTCTTGTGGACATCCCACTGGTTCTGAACCCCACATGTGATGCAGGTGTACCTGCACATAACACCAAGGATGAAGACAATCCAGAATGTCTTCCATTGATGTTCACAATCCAACTAGATCGCCACCAAGCCAGTCAAAAAAACACTTCTTGGTGTGCAGGGTAAATGTGTGCTAATGGAAAATGACCCCAGTCTATCTTCAGGAAAACCAATGAGTGAGGTCCAAAATCTAGATTCAGTTGAGGAAAGGGAATCTTTCCTCACAATACCCAGACCAATCTGACCTCTTGCAGGGGATTCAATTTACAATTGAGAAATTAGAATCTGTCTCTTCCTGGACTCAGGAAGAAAATCCTGTCTTTAATGAGGAAGTAGATCTCTTTGAGGACTCTGTGGGAGAATTTCTGATTCCTTCTCCTTTTCCTGAGACAATCCTTTTTTTTCTTTATGTCCTGATGTAAAAGGTTCATCCTATTTATTTTTTAACTTTACTAAAATAATGTTTTTGACATATTCTAAAATTCATGAATCCTAAATATATTTCTTTTTAATCCGACAATCTGAAACATTGTGCATATGTGTTCTGGGGGGGAACACAGGGAGACAGGGGGCTGTATTAGAGAGCCTACTGGATATAATGGGAAATGTTAAATTCACAGGGAGTGGCAAGGAAGCCAGGCCATGCCTGCATGGGGTCATAAGGTGGCCATAAAAGGTCTAGTACATAGAAGATCAGATGTCCTAGAAGGCTATCCTGTCAAATGGGACAAATGCCACAATACTTATAGTGGTATGTGGGCTCTCTTCCAACAGTGAGTTCGAATTTGAAAACAACTTCATTGTGCTTTGGACAAATATGGAAGAAAAATTTGGCTCCAATATTATAAAAAAGTCTACTTAGGGCTGAAAATATATAGAAAATATGTATAATGGAAAGCAAAAGCCATAATAGGAAAAAGAAGGTTTACATAGATGAACAAATACAAAATCAGGAAGAAAAAATACTCCACATTTAAATCAGTTATATGTAAATACATGTTATATTCTTGATGTTATATATAGTATATTACATAGTATATAAGACAATATGATTTTTCCAACTACAATGGCATTTAAATTTTAAACTTGAGTTTTTTGCACAAAATATTAGTGTAAATATTATTGGGGAAAATAGTGATATAATTTGATTATAATTATAAGAATATATTTGTGTGTTTCTATATATAACACTGATTATAAATAGATGAATAAACATATACATATATTTGTATATATCTGTCTATGATGTGAATAAAATGAAAGTGAATGTAATGAAATTGACTATAGTATGTATAAAAAAATTGAGTCCATGAGACTCAGTCCTGTAATCCTAGTGATGTGGGATGCTGGGTTATGAGATTTAGTATCTCTTACAACCAAGTCGTAGATTTTCAGAGGAGGTCTGGTCCCTCCAGTGTAGCAAATAAACACATAGGCAGTGGGATCACACCCCCTGACCCCAGAGGAAAGTCAGTAGAAATCAGGACAAGCCTCTTATCTTATGACAGTCTACACAGTTCCTGTACCAACATGGCAATTTGTAGAACATCAGATGGAAAGTTGGCATTCCCTCCAAAAGGTTCCAAACTGTAGTCTCTGATCATACTGAATTAAACATTATTTCCCTTGACAAGATGCAAACACATAGAAATATGGCAAGGGCTCAAGATAGATGGTCAAAGACTTACAAATACATAAAATTATATACTCTATTTCAGTAATTCATTGACAAATCATCAAAGGCATGTCTTGAATTTTTTTAAAGGAAATGGAAACATACTCTGAGTTTATCAGGAACTGGGTGATAGTTTGGTTGTTGAATTGTTGAATGCACTCCTGGGCAAAGGAGACACATATCTTGGGGAAATTGTGTGGGGGTTGGTGTCCTCACACAGCTTCACAATACAATGGTCATAACTTCTATGATGTCATAGCCATCTTTGCCATAGCAGCAAATAGGTCTCAGGCACTGATTTTGCCCTAAAGTTGGCTCAACAACAGCAAAAGGCACAAAGAATGAGAGGGAATGAATACTAGCCACTAACCTTCAGCTTGAACAGCTGTCCTGACCAGAAGCTAGGATAAATTGAGCTGGGGAAGGCTGATCTCCATGTAAGGCCCCTGAGCACTAAGGACTAGGCACTATTACAGGTGTTGGAGAAACAGAAGTGAATGGGGCTCTCTCCTCAGCAATTTCATGACGTAAAGAAAACCAGAAATCATAATGATAATTTCTATAAATCAGAGACATGAAATTGGTGATTTTGTGGCAACAACTTCATATTGGGGATGTTGTTATGAGAGCCAACATCCAGGTAATTATCTAGGAGCAGGTACTCCAGACAGTAAGGACAGCAAATACATCGCCCATTGATGGGAATGGAACTGATTTGCTTCAGAAAATGAAAACAGCACTGACATGCTTGCTTGTGAATTAAGAATGGAAAGGTACAAAGAAGAAAAAGATCCAAAATGAAGATAGATATAAATTAGATAGATATTGGATGCTGCCGGTTACAAGAAGAAAAGTTCTGATTTTAGTTTAAATCTAACAACCCACTGGAACCAAAGTGCTACAATAGTAGTCAGACACATCTGATTCAGTAAAGAATACTTTTAAAATGTGATTCTAACTGGGCTCTGGTGGCTCACAACTGGAATCCTAGTTACTCATTTGGCTGATATCTGAGGATCAGGTTTGAAGCAAGTCCAAGGAGGAAATTTGGTAAGACTTATTTCCAATTAACTACCAGAAATATGGACATGAAGCTGTGGTTCAACTGGTAGAGCACTAGCCTTCAGGAAAAAACTAAAGGAGAGCACCCAGGCCCTAGGTCCAAATCCCAGGACTTCCAAAACAAAGAAGCCAACAAATAAAATTTGGTGCTGTCATTCATCACTTAGCATTCTAATTCAATATATTTGGTATAAGCCTTGGAAATTGTATCCTTAGCAAATGTTCGCCCCTGATATTTTGCTGCATTACCAGCTTTCAAAGCCCTGGCATCAACACTGTCTCCTCCTAGTTAGCATAGCATTCTACCACTGGAAATTTGAAGATATATTTTATTAATCAGAATTCTGATCATCTTTCCACATACATCAAATGAATAATAGCCACATTCTACTATTCTGAATGTTTTTAATCCTCCTCTGAGTTAATAAGCATTAAGGCTTAAAAATTCTACAGTGGTTATCAAGTTAATTCAATAGTCATTCTTCCACCCAATCGTGTAACATATGTTTATAAAAGGCGAGACTATATGAAAGTGTGCACATTATACCTTCTAACTATAATGCTCTCAAGAAGTAGGGTTTTACAGAAACTTCCTGATTGCTTTGTCAAATGAAAGTATAAGAGATTTAAATAAGCTACCTAACATCTAAGAAGGAAAATGCTATTGGCTTTACAACAAATTCATTTGACTGAAGAAATGGGTTTCAGAAATGCCAGAGGCAAAGGGTATTATTCAAATCACCTTATCATGAGGTACAAGCAGCCTGTCTAGATCAACCTTCCAGGAAAAAAGCAATGAATGAAGAACAATTAATGCTTCTAAAACAAGCCAGTTGGTGGTGGTTCATGTTTGTTATCCTAGCTACTTTGAAGTTTAAGATGAAAGGATCTCAATTCAAAGCCTGACCAGGAAGAAAACCTTCCTCTCTGCAACCAGCAGACAGGAAGCATCAGCTCTGTGCCTGAAGCCCAGCTGGATGGCCTCTGTCCACAGAAATCCAGACACACAAGACCACCCCCATCTTAAATATTATCAAAACATTCAAATAATATCTCCTGTTTGGGAGATAACATTTAAAAGTTATATCAAAAACATTTCATGAGTTCCAGTTAAAATGTCAGAGTGAAAGTGGAAATATGTACTTACTCACTCACTTAAAGGAAAGTTACTGACAAGAATGATGTTAATGGGGCTAGAGGCCCATTTGGTAACTTATTCACTCCACCATGTTTCCTCACAACTTGTCAGTCAGCCTGAACAGTGAAATTTTTGAATGCAAGGAATGTGTTTGAGCATGTAGCTTGTGAAAGTAATAATGAAAAGCTAAACACTGGAAGCTCAGGCCTGTAAAACTAGCTACTCAGGACCCTGAGATATGAGAAACTCAGTTCAAAGACAACAGCAAAAAAGACTTCTATCTCCAATTAAACAGTAAATGAAGAAAGCTGAGCTGTGCTTCAAATGGTAGAGTATTAGAATCGCATGAAATGCTAAGGGACAGTATCTAGGTCCTGAATTCAAGCCCCAGTACTGGCTCCCATACACAAAATACTCATGACAACACCACAGTATATGCATATGTTAGCAAGGCATGTAGATAAATGGAATAATGACATCATTTACCTCACTTTTAGTCTCAAGCTTTCTGTACAATGTAGCTAAATCTGTGAAAAGCCCTAGGTTAAATCTTTCCTCAAAATCAGCAGATACATCCTCATTTCCCTCAGCACATTCACACATACACATAAAGGTCTATATTTTCTAAACTAATTTTTAAATACATAACCATACACACATGCTTCAGAATTCTGTGCCATTGTTTAGGTTTCATAGGGAGCACAATATATCGAGGTTCCGGCTCATTCTTGTAATCTTAGATGTTCAGGATGATAGGATCTGAGGATCACAATTTGATGCCAACCCAAGCTAATAAATCCTCAAGATTCTTATATTCAATTAAGTAGCAAAAAACCAGAAGTGCAGATGTGGTTCGAGTGGCACAGTGACAGCATTGAGTAAAATAACCTAAGCAAGAGCTCCAGACCCTCAGTTCAAGCCTGAGTACTGGCCCACTAGCCCTCCAAAAGTAAAAAAAAAACCCAAAACACCAAATCAAATATATGTCAAAATATTTTGTAACTTTTGTAGCAAAATCCAATGAGGTAACATAGTTTCTGGTTTGTTGAAGCTTTGGTGGGGAAACCCCAAATTCAACATGTGTTTAAGTGATGTAACAAACAAGCAACCAAATAAAATTTCCCAGTAAAGAATCTTCCTTAGTATTCCCTGGACCCCCGACAAAGGGACTTTTTCCTATATTTTTTGAAAATCAGTGTTTTTTTTTCAGTAAGGGAAATAGTATAAACCTTTACTATAAGTTTAAGAGTCATTGGAAGCGCCAAATGAAGTGAATGTACAACAAAAAGCATACAATATTATAATTTTCTATGCCTCTGTTGAGACACTACAATCCTGTAATAGTGTGGCCTCTCAGAAAGAGAAGGGGGATGCTCAGCATCACTGGTCATATAAGAAATGCAGATCAAAGCCAAAACCACATTTTGATGCCCCTTACCCCAGTTAGAATGGCCATTATCAAGAGAGCAAATAATAACAGATGTGGAGGTGGATGTGGCTAAATGGAAACACACTAAACTGATGGTAGGAATGTAAGCTGGTTCAAACACTCTGGAAGGCAGAATGGAGGTTCCTCAACAGACTAAACCTAGAACTCCCCTAAGTTCTGAAGTATGTCCTGAGAGGAGACTTGAGCTGGTACAGTTTCTTTCATGGCTTCGCCTTTGTTTTAGGGATTTTAGAAGAGGAAAAACCTTTAATCAAGGTTTACTAGAACTTGGTTCCAACCAGCCCAGTTCCTGGAATGGACAGAATTGCCCTATGTTCCCTCCCCTTAACAACCTAAGTCACCTTGATTGTTCTGTTACAGACTGACCAATAAAACAGATAGATTGTAAACTGGCTCCTACTGGCAACATCTCGAGCTTACCGAGCTTACCGTAAACTGTACCTTTTTCACGTGCTTATGGTAAACTCCACTAAACTCCTCCTTTGTGTATTCTTACCGTAAACTCCGCTTTTTGCGCGTACTTCACCTTACCCACTGAATTAGTGAGTCATTTAAACCAAAAGTTATAGGCGGGTTTAAACAGCCATTATGTGACAAACTAACCTCATTGGCCACCTCCATGTGATCTAGTATAACTGTGCAATCTTTTGTATGTGTGTCAATCTCATTGGTTACCTGCATGACCAGGTTTGGCCTCCTGAATTTTGCCTTTAAAAACCAAAGTACATGGGCCCCTAGGGGTCACAGTACCAGCTCCCACTCCTGTGCTGCGGCCCAACCAGTCAGTATAGGAGCCTTCTTAATAAAGTCGCTTCTTTGTTAACAACTTTGTTGCTGTGGGCTCTGTCACTCTGGACGAATAGGTGGTCTGGCCTGCTTGAGTAGGGGTCTTCCTACTACAGATTCAACAATCCTACTCCTCAGCATTTATCCAAATGATCTCAAACTAAGGCACAATAAGCTACCAGCACAACTATGTTCATTTCATCATTGTTTACCATAGCTAAGATACAGATCCAACACAATTGACTCAATAGAGGAAAGAATCAAGAAAATGTGGTATATTTACACAATGGAATTTTATGCTTCTATCAGAAAGAATGAGACAGTCCCTTTTGTAAGAAAATGGAAAGACTTGGAAAAAAATCATATTAAGTGTAGCAAGCCAGGCCAAAAGCAACATGAGCTCTATGATTTCCCTCATTTGCAATGAATAGCATTAGCCTGTTACTCCTTAAAGTGGGTCATAATAGCTCAGGAGTTATGAACATATATATGACCATACAAAATGATGCTATTTGAAATGAACGCCAAGACATAGAAACAGCAGGTCTTCTTTTGTTTAATTGTCAAGCTTGATGTAGCCAATGTACCGCAGCTAGTTCTTTCTTCTTACTTTATGTCATTTTTCTTTTCCTATTGGTTTTATCCATGGAAATTACTGTCTTTGATTCTGGTATCCTGCATCCAGTATATTCATTTATTTGATTGGGGAAAGGGAAGAGAAATACCAAAATGCTGAAAGAAGTACAAAAGGTGAACCATTGCAACAATGATACCTACAGGACACTAAAGCGGAAATTAACTTTACAATGTAATGGTGGGAGAGGGGCAATGGGGGAAGGGACAAAAGGAGAAGAAAACTGAAGTGGGTAACAATGTTCAATGAGAAATGTAACTAACTCATGTAAATGTAACCCCTCTGTACAGCATCTCTATTATAAAATAGATTTTTAGAAATATAAAAATTAAAAAAGTGTTTTTCTCAAAAAATCTCAATCTGATACCAACGGAACTACTGAGTTCATGTCAAAGAGTGTTTGGGGACTTTCAAGAAGCTAGTACTAAGTACATATAACCACAATTAAGTGATAATAAGAAAAGTAGCTCTTTTTATTGTATTATATGAGTAAAGGAAAATTTCATTTCTGTTTCCTTATAATTTATGTTTGTGATCTTTGTTGTTCCCAAGTCAGACTAATGTCTTGTTCTTCGCTTTCTTTGGTATGTATAGCTTGGACATGTAATCTGAGGTATAAGAAGCATTCGTTGTTCAATTTGGAGGCCTAGCATAGAAGCACTCCTCCCTGGCGAAGAAGTTAGACTGGAGGACCCCTAACACTCACTGTGGTTTCTCTCCCACAGCTCACTGAGGAATTTAGGAGTTTGAGACTGTGACTGCTAATTAAGTGCCTCTTATGATTAAGAATTATTGGTAGAATTTGAAAAAAATATTTTGGTAATAAATAGACTAGAAAAAATGTTATTTGCTATTTTTTATCACTGTATTTCTTTTTGTCTAAGTATAAAAGCCAGCCTTACACTAATGGCCTAGAATAAGCAAAATGAGCTTATAGAGCTCAGATCATTTCTTTCCACAGAAGATGACAGCAGAAGAAGAAATACAGGTCCACAACTGGCCCAAGCAAGAGAGAGTGATGTCTCCTTAACTCTTAGGATCGATTGCTCAATGAGGAGCATTCAGGACTAATGACAGCTTAAGGACCTAACATTCCCTGTGTTGTTCCATGATAGGAAGCAGTCACCAGTCTCCCATAATACTGTAGCTGCCACACCTGACTGGTGACCTTGGCTGTGTACTGAGAACTCCCAGCAGGGCTTTGTCATGACCACTGGAGAGTCAGGATTGCACTCTAAGAGGACATAGAGGAAGGTGGTAACATGGCCTGAGTCAGGGTTTTGTCAGATATATATGATTTGTAACAGGCACTACTGTCTTCTCGCTAAGAATGTGGGGTCCTGCACACTAATTTAGCACAACAAGTGTTAGCTTCCACCATTTCCTTATGAAAGCCAAAAGAAGGTCATTAATGCCCTTTGGGCATATTTTCATCAATATTTAGCAGGTAAAAAGCTATATAAAATCAAGTTCATCATGAGGAATAAATCCAGATGAAAACCAAATTACAGGAGCATTTACAAAAAAAATGTTTTTCTGTACAAATCAAATGTGACAAAATATTTAAAGTTATTGAAGCTTTGAAAGTTAAATTGATTTCATTTTTACTATGATTGCAATTGTCTTTTATATTTCAACTACTTAACGAAAAGAAGGTAGGCCACGTACGACCAGTGGCTGACACCTGTAAGTCTAGCTATTTAGAAATCTGAGATCTGAGGAAAGTGAATTGAAGCTTGACTAGGTAGGAACAACCTGTGATACTTGATCTCCAATTAACCATTCAAAATCAAGAAGTGGAAGTTTGGTTCAAGTTGTATTCTTTTACCCTTGAGTAAGAAAGCTAAAGGTCAGCTCCCTGAGTTCAAGCCCCAGTATTCACACACACACACACACACACACACACAAACACACACACACACACACACACACACACACTCTCTATCTCAAAAATAACCAGTGACCAGGAAACAGACACAAGATGGTATTTTTCTTACACTTTTCATTTTTGTTGTTTTTAAAAAATTTATCTCTCTTTGAGAAGTTAAAGGGGTCATAGAAGAGGAGGGACAAAGGATAAACATGTGAAATAGCGTTATTCAATTGGTACTATTTTGAAAATGACCTATGCAACTTGTTTGTGTGGAAGGATGGGAAAACTGGAAGAGATGAAGAGAAAGGATGACATTGGCCAAAAAGAAATGTCCTCAGGGAAGTAGAGCTGTAGCTCAATATGAGTGCCATTCTTCAGCAAAAGAGCTCAAAGACAGTGTCCAGGCCCTGAGTTCAAGCCTCTTTACTGACTAAAACAAAAACAAAGACAAAAGAAATGTAATCACTACCACATGAATGTAACTAAAACCTCCACAGCACAACAACAACAATAATAGTAACAGAAGAAGAAGAAGAAGAAGAAGAAGAAGAAGAAGAAGAAGAAGAAGAAGAAGAAGAAGAAGAAGAAGAAGAAGAAGAAGAAGAAGAAGAAGAAGAAAAAGAAGAAGAAGAAGAAGAAGGAAGTTAATAAAACCAAACCAATGAGAGAAAAATTGAGAGAGCAAAGGAAGGGCTGACCTTTCAAAAAAAGAAATATATCCATACCTGATTTATATGACTGTATCATCTGTGTAATTCACTTTTAGAATAATAATACAAATGAAAAAAATATAGTGCGGGAGGCATAACTCAAATGGGAGGTCAGACTAATATGTATGTGATACCAACGTCAAACCCATTACCAATTTCCCCTTCCAAAATGAATCTTCTCATCATTTGTGCTTTCCCTAGCTTATGAAAGGGAGTGCAAACAGTTAAAGAGAGAGAAAGATAATCATATAATGCTCAAAGCTGGGACCACATACTCTTATGCACCAGCTGTAAATAGTCAAGCTTACACAGAAATTCAGTATCATCCAAATCAGCAAGCAATTCACTTTGAAGGATAGGGATAATGGGTGCAGGGTGTCCCTACATTATTTCAAAAAGAGTAAAGCCAAGCTGATAGGGTGAAATTCTTACTCTAAACAGGGCAAAAGGAAGGAGAGATACACAGTCTGTGCCAGTCTCCAAGGCCAATTTAGTTAAGGTATCTTTTAGAGACCGATTCATTTTTCCTACCTGCCCTAAACTCTGAGGTCTATAAGCACAGTGCAATTTCCAGTTCATCCCAAGTGCCGCGGTTATTCCCTGACTTACTTTTGAGAGAAAGGCCAGTCTGACCTGATGGTGGATGGGAAGCCATATACCTGGGTAGGATTTCTTCCAGGATCTTCTTAGCCACGGCATTCATGGTCTAATGCTTTTTTGGGTAAGCTTCAACCCATCCTGAAAAGGCATCTACGAAAACTAGCAAATATTTATATCCAAATTTTCCAGTTTTAATTTCTGTGAAGTCTACTTCCCAATACACACCTACCCTATCTCCACGGAGTAGAACTCCTTTTGCAGCTGGTTGATTAGGGGCATTGGTAAGCTGACAGGCTTTACAATTTTTAACAATGTCTTCAATGAGTTGATTTCCTTGCTTAATTTTTACTTCTGAGTGTCGGACCAAGTCCTGCATTCTTCGGGTTCCCATGTGAGAGACCCGATGGATTCTCTTAAGAATCCCCTTGCCCAATATTTGTGGCAAGATAAGTTTCCCCTCATGAGTTTTCTACCAGTCTTTGTTTCCTTCTCTGTCCAGGGGTTTATAGGCCATGGGAATTTTCTTTATCCACTCCAAGTCTTCTTGGGAGTACTGAGGCTCAGAAAGCAAAGCTCATGGCCCTGGGTCTACTAGAATCAGTACTTCTGCTCTGGGCTGGAGGGCTGCCTCCCTAGCTGCCTGATTGGCCAAGTTATTTCCTTTGGTTATAGAATCAGTTCCCTTTTGATGGCCAGGGCAGTGCATAATGGCAATATTTGCTGGTTCCCATATGGCCCGGATGAGGCTTAAAATTTCTTGTTTGGTTTTAATTGTCTTCCCTTAGCTATCAGTATCCCCCTCTCTTGGTAAATGGCTCCATGCACATGCACGGTGGCAAAAGCATACTGACTGTCCGTGTAAATGTTTAGTCTCTTCCCTTTTCCCACTTTTAGGGCTTTTGTTAGTTTCCCTAGTTCTGCTCTTTGTGCAGACGTTCCCTGGGGGAGTATTTCTGCCCACACTATCTCAGTGTCCGTGGTGACTGCTGTGCCCGTGTACCCTTCTCCATCTCAAATGAAACTGCTGCTGTCTGTGAACCAAGTAAGCTCAACATACGATGGTGGCAAGTCCAACAATTCTGGCCTCTTTTCTTGGCCCGTTCTCTCTTTTCATGTTCAATTTCATGTTCTGTCTTTCCTTTCCAGTCTTTGCTCCTCGGTCTCTCTTATTGTAAACCTTTTCCACCGTGGCTACTAGATCCCTAATACACTTTTTACCAAGTCTGTCTAGAGCCTGCAACTTTCGCTGTATATCTGGTGCAGCCTGATTTATATAGACAATCATAACCATCTGAGCCGACTCCAGGGTCTCTAGATCATATGGGGTATATTGACTAAAAGCTTCAATGAGCCACTCAAGATATGCTGCTGGACTTTCCCTTCCTCCCTGTCTAACATCATAAACTTTGGCCATATTTGTAGGTCTGGGAGCTGCGGCCTGGAGACCTGCCAACAGAGCCTGCCGGTAGATGAGGAGTCGCTCCCTACCTTCAACCTTATTGTAGACCCATGTTGGTTGGATCTCAGGAAAAATGGCAGCGATCAGGGCAGGATCCATGATGGGTGCTCCTGTGGGGCCAGTGATATGTTTCTGGGCTGCCTCTCAGATATGGTCTCTCTCTTCCGTTGTAAAAAGGACCTGTAAAAGTTGACTACAATTATCCCAAGTGGGCTAATAAGTAAAGAGCATAGTTTCAAGCAAACAAATTAAATCGTGGGGTTTCTCAGAAAAGGGGGCATTTTGGGTGCACAAATTGTATAGATCACTGGTAGAAAATGGCCAATATTGGCGCTGTTGACCATCCACATCCACAGGACCTACAGCGCCTAAGGGAAAAACAGCTGCACTAGAAGGTGGGCTGATCCCATGGCATCGTCGAGTGACTGGCCCCTCAGAAACTTTAACAAAAAAGTAACTCACACGTTAAGCCAAATTATATCTGAATGTTTAACGTTACAGACACTGGTGTTCATTCATTCTAACCTTGATGCCATTCATTATTCTTAAAATATGTTGCAGTTTTACACCTTTTTATATCTTAAATCTTATTTACACCTTACTTATATACACCTTTTTATATCTCACATCTTTTTCTTATTCTAACCCCACCTCTAACTGGAACACATTTCCTAATCCTAAACCTACATATAACTGAATCATATTGTTAATAGCACACCTCTATTGCACATTTATTCTCTTGCTCAGCATATAGGTCTAAATTTTACTTGCATTTTGAGCATAAATTTTTAAGTGTTTTTCTATTTCCTGTCATGTTTTCTTTGTTTGTTTTTTTTTGTTTTGTTTTTGTTTTTTGTTCAGCTGTGGGGCCTGAACTCTGGCCTTGGGCCCTGTCCCTGTGCTCTTCAGCTCAAGGTGAGCGTTCAACTGCTTGAGCCACTGCGCCATTTCTGGTTTTCTAGTGGTTTATTGGAGATGAGTCTCAGGGACTTTACTGCTGAGCTGGCTTTGAACCATGATCCTCAGATATCGGCCTCCTTATTAGCTAGGATTACAGGCGTGAGCCACCAGCTCTCATCTTCATTTTTTTTTAAATTTTATTTTATTGTAAAGACGCTTTAAAGAGGGATTAGTTACATGTGTAAGGTAATGAGTACGTTTCTTGTTGAGCATTGTTAGCCCCTTCTTTGTTGTTCTCCTACTCCCCTTCTTCTCTTACTCCTCCCTCCCCATGGTGTAAAGTTCATTTTTAACATATTGTCTTATGAATATCATTGTTGCAATGTGTCATCCTGTGTTGAAGTTAAATTTTCTATTTATCTAACCCTAATTCTAATTCTGTCTGTGATCCTAACCCTAACTATAATAATAAAGATAGCTCAATTCAGAAGTTAACAAAAAATATTCAAGTTTTTATTCATCCTGTCAATCCACTGTCCATCTTGAATCAAGTTGCAGTTTAGCTTAAATCTTTTTTTTTCCAAATTAGATTATATGTGCTCATATAAAGATGTAATTTTATGTAAAACACAGAAGATTTTTGGGAGAAGGAGTAATGAAAAGGAAATAGAGGGAGCAAAATCAAATGCTTTAAATATATTATAGAATTGCCACTTCTGACAATTAATAACCATTAACAAAATAACTAAAAATTAATTTAAAAAAAACACACTGCCTTCTAGCGTTCTTTAAGAGAGCCATGATATGTCTTGTGAATAAAATACTTGTGTTAGATAAACTTTGTTCTTGCATATTTTATATTATTATTGGTCAATTATTTAACTTAATCAATACAAATATATCAAATAAGATTCCATGACAAAAAATATTAAACAGTTACTTAGTAATTGTTTGAGAAAAAGTTATAATCATGAGTTTTAGGAAACTAAATTTCTATTTCCTCACATAGCAATGATTTAGGTTTACTAATCTAGTACTTTTAGTAAGTTCAGAGAACATAATTGACATGAAAAACAACTAACTGTATATCTTGTTTCTTGAATGAGTGATATTTTAAACATTGTCTTTTATTAGGTTTAGTTATCAAAATAAATGCAATTTTATCTCCTTTCAGGACAAGTACTTTCCCTGCAATGAAATGTATTAGTATATTCAGGTATTTAAAAGCTAAATATTCTATGTTTGATATGAAGCTATACATATTCAGAATGACACGATTTTTGTATTTGTAAATGTCTAACCTCTGGGATTTTTGCTTCATCAATATAAATTATCTCATGAGGTTGTTGTGAAGACTCCAGTAACAAGTGTGGTCAAAAACATTTCCTGAATTCTAAATTTTAAATTTAATCATTTTAGCCTTTGATTATATCACTTATTGTCTCTTCAGAGCAATTAAACTAAAATAAATACTACTTTTTAAACATTTCACTCACATAGTAAATTAGTAAATAATATCAACACACGTCACAAAGTATTTCAGACTCATCAGATTTGGTAAACTTAGTGTGAAGAATGTAGCGAGTAGAAGGTTCTTATACTCAATATATATTTTTGGTTAAAGTAAATTAAATTATATATCTGGGTTTCTAATTTGAATGTTAATCACATGGAAACAGGAAAATAATTTAAAAAATAATTACTTTGGGACCATTTTTTTGCTTAAAATTATGAAGCAAAAATATCTCTAAGAAATATATCTTTCAATAAAATGTTTCAACCCTTAGCAAAAGGCTTTATAAAGTTTATCTCAAATAGCCGGGCGCTGGTGGCTCACGCCTGTAATCCAAGCTACTTAGCAAAAGGCTTTATAAAGTTTATCTCAAATAGCTGGGCGCTGGTGGCTCACGCCTGTAATCCTAGCTACTCAGGAGGCTGAGATCTGAGGATCGTGGTTCAAAGCCAGCCCGGGCAGGGGAGACCGTGAGACTCCTATCTCCAATAAACCACCAGAAAACCGGAAGTGGCGCTATAGCTCAAGTGGTAGAGCGCTCGCCTTGAGCTGAAGAGCTGAGCGACAGCGCCCAGGCCCAGAGTTCAAGCCCCACGGCCGACCAAAAAAAAAAAAAGTTTATCTCAAATATAAATATATATATAAAGTTTATATATAAACTTCAATATAAAGTTTATCTCAAAATAGAAATTCTGCAACTAATCTAATGTATGTTTTCATGCACAAAATGCTGTGATTTCTAGTCTTGTTATGTGATTTTAATTACATTTTTTAGTTGTGACATGATCCCTAATTATATTTATTACAAAATTTTGTAATTATGCAAATCATGCCTGTATACACTAATTTACATAAGATAATATTCAAACAAAATTATCTTTTTTCCTGTCTCCAACAGGGAAAGATGATGTGCTGAAGTATATTAAATGAAAGCACTCTAACAAAGAGTCTTTATAAAATCGAAATTTGCAACATGAGGATGGTAACAGGAGCACTTTCTACTTGGCTGAACAGGAATTCTTGTTTCTACAGTACTTTCTTACCTATTATTCACACAGGGAAAGCCATAAAATTTGAAGTTCATATGAAGGAATTTCATTCCTAAAAGATGTGGCAACCCTGCTCAAAAGCTCCATCTTATCACTAGTTCTTTGTGCTAGCTGGCTGATCTATTTCTCTATCATATGTTTCATATTATCAAGCATAGTAGTAATTCAGCTGTAAGTACATTACAGAAGACTCCTGAAAATCACAGCTATTGCTGTGTAATAATTAGGAGAGAGATTATATTACTCTCCAATTCCTCCCTTTGGCCTTCAATATGCCAATTAATTTTCAAAATAATCATGTATGATATTTGTTTATTTTTCCCTTTTTAGGGATTAAGCAAGTGCTTTTTGAAGTAAAAAGTGATGACAGTATGAGCACCTTGTCGCTAACAAGTAATCCTCTATGGACTGTAAATATGGAAGCCACACTAAAATTCTCTACACTCTTCTCTCTCTCTCTCTCTCTCTCTCTCTCTCTCTCTCTCTCTCTCTCTCTCTCTCTCTCTCTCTCTCTCTCTCTCTCTCTCTTTCTCTCTCTCTCTCTCTTTCTCACACACACACACACACACACACACACACACACATACAAACACACACACAGCTGTCACCCAGACACATCAGAGATCAGTTCCATTCCTTTATTATGATAGTTGATTGATGTTTGCTCCATTTCTTTATCTCGACTACAAGATCGTGCCTGGACCTTTATCTTTCCCTGAGATCAAGTCTCTAGTTCTTCGTATACTGTGTATCTGTGTATTCATATTATGTTCCTCGCTGCCTCAGGCCAATTAACAATACCCTGAATACAGTATCCTCAAACTTGACATTCAAGTCAAACTCCATGAATTTATACTACTGTTTCAAAACACTAAAATTTATTCGATCTAGAAACCAAGAAAACACCCACCTTCTTACTTTAGTAGCAATTGACATCATGAAAGTAGAGGAATATAGATCAAGAACTGAGGTAAGGGAATTGGAGTATGTCTAAAATGTAGAATACTGGATGTGTGTTACAGATACAAAATTATCATCTATAGGCTCATTTATTGAAAACTTGTCATCCTATATTGAAAGCACAATTTACATACAGTTTTCCAGTTACTTTGCTTACCTATCACTTCTGATCACAAATCCTCTCATGAATTTTTATAGTATCTTTGAATAAATCACACAATTTGCATGTACTTATCATCTTAAGGAAAGACAGTCTGCTTTTACATCTTTCATTCTATATGACAAACCATTATTTTTTTGTTTCCCTGTTTGCTGAATAAATGTATTCCTGGAAACAGGATATTCACATCTAATCTGGGTGTAATTTTCATTTTTAAAATTTGAAATATAATATAAACTTTGTTGTGACTAGTCATTTTCTAAAAATGAGAGATATTCATGAACACTTATATTTTGGTGCCTTTAAGTAAATTGAGACTTGATGTGGTATGGTAGTTCTTGTGTCTAATTGATTTAACCATTAGATTATTCATGAATAAACATGTGCATTGCACTTTTTTTTTTTTTTTGTCGGTCGTGGGCCTGGGCACTGTCCCTCAGCTCTTCAGCTCAAGGCGAGCGCTCTACCACTTGAGCTACAGCGCCACTTCCGGTTTTCTGGTGGTTTATTGGAGATAGGAGTCTCACGGTCTCTCCTGCCCGGGCTGGCTTTGAACCGCGATCCTCAGATCTCAGCCTCCTGAGTAGCTAGGATTACAGGCGTGAGCCACCAGCGCCCGGCACATTTTTATTTTTATATATAAAATAGTCCCCAAGGATTTACTTTAAAGTGATAAGGGGGGTTGTCTTCATGTTCCATACTTTATATTTATTTCAGTAAAAGTACTAGAAATACATGATGTTTACTAGAGCAATATAAAAGATGAGAATATATTTCTAAAGAGAATAGATTTATTGATTAAAATATAGAAAAGAGTAAAATAGTCAGGTTTCTTGCTTGAGACTGTATTAATTTCATATGAATGTAGCTCAAGATGAGACTCAGAGATAAATTCATATTAATGTTATTGAGATTTCAATCACATATAAGCAATATAGGTATTTTAAGGAATTGGTCATTCAAAGCCCTAGATACCTAATGGATGAAGAATGGTATTGAAAACAGCAGAGGAAAACAATTCAACATGCAGCTATTATTATTTTGTAATACTAATATGAAAGAAATGGAGGTTTTGACTTTCTGAAGAAGAAAATTTAGCCAGTAATTTCAATGTAAGGCATCAATTGTAACGGCTCTAAAGTCTTTTCCTCCAAGATATCCAAGAGTACTATACTCATTCTCTGGAGTAAATAAGTAATTATTTTAATTAGCTTTGCTTAATATTAACTTACTTGTAGCAAATACTTTAAAATGTCTTTCAATGTAATAACATACATTTTTGTACCTGTACTCGAGTCACCCCCACCCCGAAGACCACCAGAGACCACGACCAATACAAATAACAAAGGAGTCGTTTATTTGCAAATTCAAGGTTGGTCCTCCACGCACTCAGTAACCAGTGAAGCTAAGAGGCCCCCAGCAGAGAATCAGCACAGTTTTTTATAGTATTGAACAAACAACTTTAAAGAAGTTTTACATGAGAATTTACATGATTGGCTAAAAATTTAAGCAAACTAAGCTATGCATATGTGATTGGCTAATATTATTATTGATGTTATTGATGGGCATTGTCTGGCCACTGGGTCATTGTGTTCTGCATGGCCACCCAGTGTTTGGTCAACGCATCTGGAGAAAATTCCTGTGGCTTTGCCAAGGATAGTTTATGTCTCAGTTGTCTGGGAATTGTTTTTCTTTTTGTGTCATTTCTAGGTCAAACCCATGGTTATTTTTATAATTCATACCTCACAAGAGGGTTGCTAGTGTGTAATGGAGTTACTTAGGCCTTCCTTGTGCCTCTTTAAGCTTTAGGCTTTTCATTTCTCCCCTTTCCAATATGCACCTTAAGGGCCAATCATGGTCCTTACGGGCCTGCACTATGTCTTTTTTCAGGAATCAGTTGATATTGTGTTCTCAATACCATCAGCTGCATGTTATTAACGCATTTCTTAACAAACATCACTAGTAGATTGACAACGCAAAGCTTTACTGTGAACACAAGTACCAGAATGATAATGGGGCCATCAGATTGGATATTAAGATGGTTATCCAAGGGGAATAATTAAACCATGATTCAAACCATCCTTCTTGTTTTTCTCTTTCTCTTTTTCATTTTGCTAGTCCCTCTCTTACTTTAGCTAAAGATTGTTTTACAACTCTGGAATGATTGGCGTAGAAGCATCATTCTTCCCCGAGGGCAGCACATAGACCGCCTTGTTGTAAGAAAATTAAGTCCAGCTCCCATCTGTTCTGTAACACTACCACATCTAAGGAGTCATGTGATTTTTGAAGGTAGACTATAGTGCTTTCCAGGTTTTTGATATCCTCATCTATAGTGGCAAGAAGGCTAGCGTAAAATGTTCTCTGAGTAATTAGGGATGCCACCCAAGTTCCTAGTCCAGCTAAGCCCACTAGAACCTCAACTGTTACTGCT
The DNA here is from genome assembly GCF_024711535.1 of Dipodomys merriami. Lineage (NCBI taxonomy): Eukaryota > Metazoa > Chordata > Mammalia > Rodentia > Heteromyidae > Dipodomys > Dipodomys merriami. Next base: position 490,664 of record NW_027206113.1, read on the forward strand.
GTTATTATTTCTTTTTTAGCTTTTCGTGGCCAATAGCTTGCTGCAGACATCTTTTTCATCATGTCTTCCTGAGAATGGTAGAGCAGTTGTGGGATAAGTTGTACTATGACACAAAAACTGTTAGTCCTATTTCAAACTTCTAAATGGACGCAGGGGGTTAGGCTAGTTGAACATGCCCACCAAGCATCTTGAGGAGGTAATAGGTATCCTTCCTCTGGAATCCATTCTTGAGTCTGATTACTTAAGTGAGTAAAGTTAGTTGGTACTCGTTCCACACATAACCCTTGTCCTATAACTGTCTGTAGAATAAGTTTTGCTTCCTTTTGTTCCCACCTGCATGATTTACTTATTTTAACATTAGTCACATTCTGTATCAATGCAATACTCTCATAAAATGGAGGTCTCATATCAGAACACATCCAACGCGAGCTTGTAATATCAGCACGGGTCTGATTGATCACATTGTAAGTTTGAACCAACAGCTGCCATAAGGAATCCTCTGCCCAGGGGATGCTCTCCCCAAGTGATGGGGTCACTACAGCCCAGGGCTCTTTCTTGTTGTCTACTTTGGGTTTATGGCAGAGACTGGTTTTAAAACTGTGTTTGGTCCCATTGCTGAAGGGGAATAACTGGCTGTGGCAATTGCTTGTAGGGTTATGAGAATGCCATCATGTGTCTCTCCCCATCTGTACAATCTTAGTCCCCAGGTCTTTCCTAATTCCCATCCTAGGGCTTGTTTGCCCTTGTCTGTGAACTGAACTTGCACTCTGGCATCATACTCCTGGGAGACCCTAATTTGTTTACGTACAGACATCCCATTAAAATGGATGCCCATTGGTCCTGGTTTGTTAAACATAACAAGGTCTCCTCCCTTTCCTTTCCATTTTCCTGAGGTACTTGTTTTGCAGCCCCAGCTCTTACAGTAAAAGTCCTCTGGTCCTCCCACAATTACTAGTCCTTCCTTCCCCTGGGCATACATACCATTGCCTCCATCTACATTTCATGAGCCTATGTCCTTCCCATACACCATCAGCAAGCTGACACAAGTTACATGTAAGCTTGTCGGGGAACCATAGGGACAGTCCTTCTTTCATGGCCAAAGGTAAACGTTTACCCATTACCTGATTGCTAACAGTCTAAGTCCAATTATATGGGCAGTGGAGATTGCCAGCACTTACTACTATGCTAATACAATTTCCACTTAAGTTATACACCAATATCCAATTCATGACTAAGTCCTTTTGTGGTTCAATTTGAGCTTTAAAGGATTTTCTTTGGAGCACAAGACTTGGCACACTGGATCCTCAACGAGATCTGCTATGGTATCTGCAGGCTTGCATGAGAATGGTGGATCCATGTAGTGATCCCATCGACTTTGAGGGCCGTTGGAGTCATCAAGATGATCACATAAGTTCCTTTCCACCTCGGCTCCAGGTTTTCCTGTCGGTGTCTTTTCACCAGGACCCAGTCTCCAGGGTGGAAGTGATGTGGGATTGATGGAGAGCCCAACTTGTACAGCGCCTTCAGTCCCTCTGTAAGAAGAACAAAATTTCTGAGTAATCATCTTCTCTAAGCAACTGTTCTGACAAATTAAGAATTGTGGGAAGGGGCACTCCGAATACAATTTCATAAGGGGAAAGACCAATTTTAAAAGAGGAATTGCATACACTGTATAAGGCAAAGGGAAGGAGAGTTACCCAGTCACCCCCGATCTTCATGGTCAATTTGTTCAGCCTCTCTGTTAGAGTTCTATGCATCCTTTCCATCTGTACTGAACTTTGGGGTCTACAAGTACAATGCAATTTCCAATCTGCCCCAAGAGTACTTGCAAGTCCCCGACTTACCTTGGACAAGAAAGCTGGTCCATTATCTGATCCTATCATAATAGGGAAGCCAAACCTGGGTAAGATCTCTTCTAGTAACTTCTTAGCCACCACCTGTAACTTTTCGTGCTTTGTAGGAAAGGCTTCTACCCATCCTGAAAAGGTATCTATGAAAACTAGCATGTTTATATCCATACTTGCCAAGTTTAATTTCCATGAATTCCACTTTCTAGTAAGTTCTTGGTCTCTCTCCTCTTATTTGACTGCCTGTTCCTGTCTGGTTCTTCCTTTCATTTGTCAGTTGACATGCCTTACGGTCCCTGACAATTTTAGCATGACTATTTTTGATCATAAGTCCAGCATTTGTCACCAGATCTTGCATCTTCCTAGCACCCACGTGGGTGCTTTGATGCAACTTAAGCAGTACTTTACTCCCTAACTACTTGATAAGATAATGATGCTCCTAGAATCTCTTCACCAACCATTTAGGCATTGTGCCTTCAGCAGTTGATCAATCCATTTCATGTCCTCAGTGGTGTATATTGGAGTGTCCAGAAGAGTTCTTGTACCAGAGTCTGGGAGATTAATCATCATTATAGATTACCTTTGTATTGCCAACTTCCAGGCTGTTCTGTTGGCCAGGTTATTGCCTTTACGCACAGCATCTTTAGGTTTTTTATGTCCAGGGCAATGAACAATGGCTAACTTAGGAAGCCAAACAACAGTAATTAAAGTCAAGATTTCATCTTTATTTTTAATGGTTTTTCCTTCAGTTGTCAGTAATCCTCTTTCTTTGTAAATAACTCTGTGTACATGAGCCATTGCAAATGCATACTGACTGTCAGTGTACACAGTTAGTCTTTTGTCCTTTCCCAGTGTTAGAAGTTGGGTCAGGGCTATTAACTTGGCTCTCAAGGTTGATGTGCCTACTGGTAGAGGTTCAGCCCAGACCACATCAGTCTCAGTCACTACTGCCGCTCCAGCATAACTCTGTCTCTGATAAACAAAGCTGCTTTCGTCTGTAAACCACATGATTTCAGCGTCAGGCAACAGCTGGCTCCTTAAGTCCTCTTGGATGTTATGGCCTTGGGCCAGGATCTCTGACAGTTATGTAGCAGCATGTTTAGGTCCGGATCTGGTAGCAGTGTCGCCGGGTTGAGAGGCGAGGGAGCCTGTAAATTGATTCTGAGAGGGTTGATTAGCAGTCCTTGGTAATGGGTTAACCAGGCATTGCTGAGCCACCGATTTGGTGGTTGTTTTAACAAACCCTCAATAGTGTGTGTGGGGGGGTGGTCACATAAAGTTCCTTTCCCATGGTTAGCTTATCTGCGTCTTTGACCATCAGAGCAGTAGCCGCTATGATTCTCAGACATTATGGCCATCCTGCTGTTAGTGAGTCTAATTTGTTTGACAAGTAAGCTACTTGTCTCCTCCATAGGCCAAATATTGGGTTAGGACTCCTTTTGCTATCCCATTATGTTCATTCACATATAAGTAAAAGGATTTAGTGGCATCCGGGAGTCCCAACACTGGAGCTGATAATAAGGCAGTTTTATCTGTTCAAAGGCTCGTTCAGGTTCTTCTGTCCATTGAGACAGTTGCTTCTCCTTGGTAGCCTCGTAAAGAGGTTTAGCCAGCTCCATAAACCCGACAATCCACAGACAGCAAAAGCTGGCTGATCCCCAAAACTCCCTTACTTGGTGCTGTGACCAGGGTGTTTGAAATTTAAGGACAGTTTCTTTTCTGGCTTTCATGAGCCACGACTGCCCCCTTTCAATAAATAACCCCAGTAAGTTATCTCTGATTTGCAGGTTTGAGCTTTCTTGGCCGATGCTCATTAACCAAGGTTTCCCAAAGTCTGGAATAAATTTCTGTTCCTTGCATGCATTCTTTTTTTTTTTAATATTATTTTATTTTATTTGAGAACATACTGTACAGAGGGGCTACAATTACATGGGCAGGATAATGCATACATTTCTTACCAAGCATTGCAGCCTCCTCCTTTGTTTACCCTTCACCTCCCTTCCCAGCCTTCCCCCTCTCCCCACCCAATTATACCCCCCTCCCCCCCACCGACATTGTAAAGCTGGTTTTGACATGACATTTTGTACTTCTCATTGTTGCAACAGGTCCACCTGAATCCTTAAACGACTTGTTTGACCCATCTCCTCCACATGTTATACTGACATCAAATATAGTGAAAGCGGGGGTTACACTGTGGGGGAGGGACATACAAAGCAACAAAGAAGTAATCTTATAAATGTGTTAGAAACATATGCATGAAAGAAACGAAAACATTAAAATACATATTTAAGGGTTCATTTTCCTAACATCAAATTATCTGATCTTTTCTGCTTGACTCATACCTATACTAGATATTGCAAATAAGGGAAACCATGGGACCTATGCTTCTTTGGGCCTGGCTTACTTCACTTAATATAATTTTTTCCAAGCCTTTCCATTTCCTAACAAATGGGGAAATGTCATTCTTTCTGATGGAGGCATAGAATTCCATTGTGTATATATACCACATTTTCTTGATCCATTCATCTACTGAGGGGCATCTGGGTTGGTTCCATATCTTAGCTATGGTAAATAATGCTGCAATAAACATAGTTGTGCTGGTAGCTTTAGTGTGGTCTTGTTTGTAAACATTTGGGTAAATGCCCAAAAGTGGGATTGCTGGATCATAGGGGAGATCTATGTGAAGTCTTTTGAGGAACCTCCATACTGCTTTCCAAAGTGGTTGAACAAGTTTACATTCCCACCAACAATGAAGTAAGGTTCCTTTCTGTCCACATCCCCTCCAGCATCTGTTGTTGTTAGAGTTCTTGATTTTTGCTGTTCTAACTGGATTGAGGTGATATCTCAATGTTGTTTTGATTTGCATTTCTTTTATGGCTAGGGATGTTGAACATTTCTTCATGTGTCTATTGGCCATCCTTCTTTCTTCTTCAGAGAAGCTTCTCTTTAAGTCATTCGCCCACTTATTTATTGGGCAGTTGTTTCTTTGAGGATTTGTTGTTGGGTGGTTTAATTTTTTGAGTTCCAAGTATATTTTAGATATGAGACCCTTGTCCGTTGTATGGCTAGTAAAGATCTTCTCCCAATCGGTGGGCTTTCTATTGATCTTGCTAGCTATGTCATTTGCCCTGCAGAAGCTCTGCAACCGTATGCAATCCCATTTGTCCAACCTTTCTTTGATTTGTTGTGCTTCCGGGTCTCTATTCAGAAAATTTCGGCCTGAGCCAAGGAGACCTAAGGTTTCTCCTATTCCATCCTGTAATGTTTTCAGAGTGTCTGCTTTGAGTTCAAGGTCTTTGATCCATTTGGAGTTGATTCTGGTGCAGGGTGATATATAAGGATCTAGCTTTAGTTTTCTACATGTAGTTAACCAATTTTGCCAGCACCATTTACGGAAGAGGCTGACTTTCATCCATTGTATTGTTTTAGCTTCCTTATCGAAGATTAGATGGCTATAGGTCTGTAGGTTCATTTCTGGGTTTTCAATTCTATTCCATTAGTCCTGAGGTCAGTTCTTATGCCAATACCAAGCTGTTTTGATTACTGTGGCTTTATAGTAGAGTTTGAAATTTGGTATTGATATTCCTCCAGCAGTGTTCTTTCCTTTGAGGCGCGTTTTTGCTATTCGGGGTCTTTTATTGTTCCATATGAATTTTTGGATTGCCTCCTCTATTTCCTTGAAGAATGAGGGTGGAATTTTGATACATATCGCGTTGAATTTGTAGATAACCTTGGGAAGTATTGCCATTTTCACGATGTTAATCTTGCCAATCCAGGAGCATGGGAGGTTTTGCCATTTTTAAGTTCTGTGTTGATTTCCTTTTTCAAGATTTTAAAGTTTTCATCATAGAGGTCCTTCACTTCTTTGGTTAAGTTAATTCCTAGGTATTTTATTTTTTGTAGGGCTATTACAAATGGAGTTGCTTTCCTAATTTCAGCCACACTTTTCTCATTGTTGGCATATAGAAAAGGCATTGATTTTTGGGGGTTAATTTTATAACCTGCTACTTTGCCAAAGTTTTGAATCAGCTTGAGTAATTTGGGAGTGGAGTCCATGGGATTCTTTAAATACAAGATCATGTCATCTGCAAAGAGGGAGAGTTTTATTTCTTCTTTCCCTATTTGGATCGCCTTTATGTCTGCATCTTGTCTTATTGCTGTAGCTAGGCATTCTAATACTAGATTGAAGAGAAGTGGAGAGAGTGGGCATCCTTGTCTTGTTCCTGAGTTAAGAGGAAATGGCTTTAGTTTTTCACCATTGAGTATAATGCTGGCTGTAGGTTTGTCATATACAGCCTTTATTGTATTGAGGAATGTTCCATGGATTCCTAATTTTTCCAGAACCTTCATCATAAAGGGGTGTTGGATCTTGTCAAATGCTTTTTCTGTATCTATTGAGATAACCATGTGGTTCTTATTCTTGCTCCTGTTGATGTGATGAATAATATTAATTGATTTGCGTATATTGAACCAGCTTTGCATCCCTGAAGTGAATCCTGTTTGATCATGGTGTATGATTTTTTGGATGAATTGTTGAAGTCGATTGGCTAAAATTTTGTTGAGAAGTTTTGCATCAATGTTTATCAAAGAAATGGGTCTATAGTTCTCTTTCTTTGATGAGTCCTTGCCTGGTTTTGGGATGAGGGTTATGATGGCTTCATAGAATGTGTTCGGTAGTGAGCTTTCTCTTTCAATTTCATTGAAGAGTTGGAGGAGTATTGGTGTGAGCTCTGCTTTGCAGGCCTTGTAAAATTCCGCTGTAAAACCATCTGGTCCTGGACTTTTCTTAGCTTGGAGGTCTCTTATTGCTGTTTCTATTTCAATGCTTGATATGGGCCTGTTAAGCTGGTTTAACTCATCTTGGTTTAGTTTTGGCATGTCAATATTTGCTAGGAAAAGGTCCATTTCAGTCAAGTTCTCAAACTTTTTAGCATAAAGTTTTGAGATGTATTCCCTTATAGTGTTCTGAATCTTGCTTGTTTCTGTGGTGATGTTTCCATTCTCATCTCTGAGTTTATTAATTTGGGTGTGTTCTCTCCTTTTTCTGATTAGATTTGCTAAGGGTCTGTCAATTTTGTTAATTTTGTCGAAGAACCAACTCTTTGTTTTGTTGATTCTTTCTATAGTTTTTTTGGATTCTAATTCATTTAATTCTGATTTAATTTTGATTATTTCTTTCCGTCTACTGGATTGGGGTTTATCTTGCTGCTCTTTTTCATTAAGGTTTAGATGTGTCATTAAATTGTTAGTTTCCGATCTCTCCAATTTGTTGATGTAGGAGCTCAGAGCTATAAACTTGCCTCTGAGTACTGCCTTGCTGTGTCCCAGAGGAGCTGGTAATTTGTGTGTTTATTTTTGTTGAATAGTATGAACATTTGAATTTCCTTTCTAATCTCTTCCATGACCCACTCATGATTCAGCAGTGTGTTGTTCAGCCTCCATGTGATACCGGACTTTCTTTGGTGGCTTTTGGTGTTGAGTTCTAATTTTATTCCCTTGTGGTCAGGGAGAATGCAAGGTATAACTTCAATGTTTCTGAATTTAGACAAGTTTGCTTTTTGGCCTAATATGTGGTCTATTTTAGAAAACGTTCCATGTGCTGCTGAGAAGAACGTGAATTCTGATGCTGCTGGGTGAAATGTTCGGTAAATGTCTGTTAAGTCTAGTTGATCTATGCAGCTGTTTAGATCTGCGGTTTCTCTGTTGAGTTTTTGCCGAGTTGATCTATCTAGTGGGGAGAGTGGTGTGTTAAAATACCCAACAATTAATGTCTTTGGATCTATATGGGATTTGAGGGAAAGTAGTGTTTCTTTGATAAATTTGGGTGCTCCATTGTTTGGCGAACAGATATTTAGAATTGTAATATCCTCCTGAAGGAGAGATCCTTTAATTAGTATGTAGTGACCTTCTTTATCTCTTCTCACGAATTTTAGTTTGAAGTCTATTTTATCTGATATTAGGATTGCAACTCCCGCCTGTTTATGAGGGCCGTTTGCTTGGTAGATTTTGTTCCAGTCTTTAACATTGAAGATGTTTTTGTTTTTACGGGCAAGATGTGACTCCTGCAGCCAGCAGATAGAAGGGTCTTGTTTTTTAATCCAACTAGACAGTCTATGTCGCTTAATTGGAGAGTTCAGTCCGTTAACGTTAAGAGATAGGACTGAGAGGTATTTGGGAGTTCCTGCCATGTTATCCACCTTCTTGGGGGCTGCGGAAACTGGGTTCTTCCTAAGGTTCTTGGATTCTCAGTTTGGGTGCAGTTTCTTGGCCTTTGTTGCGGTCTTGTTGGTTTTCTATTTGTAGGACATCTTTAAGAATCTTTTGTAGGGCTGGTTTGGTGGAGATGTATTGTTTCAATTTTTCTTTGCTATGGAAGGTTTTTATTTGGCCTTCAGTTATGAAGGAGAGTTTAGCTGGGTACAGTATTCTTGGTTGATAATTGTTTGTTTTTAGGGCATGGCATACGTCATTCCAGGCTCTTCTTGCTTTGATTGTCTCTGCTGAGAAATCTGAGGTAATTCTAATTGGTTTTCCTTTAGAGGTGATTAACCTTTTCTCCCTGACAGCTTTAAGGATCTTTTCCTTGGTCTGGGTTGATCCTGTGTGGATTATAATGTGACGGTGGGATGTCCTATTCTGGTCTGGTCTATTTGGGGTTCTAAAAGCTTCTTGTATCTGAATAGGCCTATCTTTTTGTATGTTTGGGAAGTTCTCTGCTAGGATCCTGTTAAACAAATTTCCTAGACCATTAACTTCTGTTTCTAGGTGCTCCTCTACACCCATTATCCTTAGATTGGGCCTTCTGATGGTGTCTTCCAGGTGTTGGATAGACCTATCATATTTCTTGGACTTGGCTTGGATGGTTGTATGTTCTTTCTCTATAATATCTAGGCTGTCTTCAATCCCTGAGATTCGATCTTCTGCATGGTCTAACCTGCTGTCAAGACTCTCTACTTTGTTTTTTATGTCTTTTCCTTCTAATTGGTCAGCTTTGATGGCTTCAAGTTCTTTGTTGAAGCTCTGTTTTAGGTCTTGTAGGAATTTCTTTACTTCCTTAATTTGGTGTTCTGTGTTTGTTCTCAAATCACTTAGTTGATTTGTTATGGTTTCTTTGGACTCCCATTCCTTCTGTTGGGTTCCATTCAGCATTCCCTTTGTGGTCTCCCTGACTTCCTTCAGCTCTTTGTTAATGGATTCCATGAATGCCTTTACTGATCTTTGTGTATTCTCTACCTGGTCTCTCAATTCCTGAATTACTCTTTGATTAGCTTCTTCCTGTCTGTGGGATTCTTGCAGTTCTCTTTCTTCCTGTTCGTGGGAATCCTGCAGTTCTCTTTGAGTGTTCTCTGACTGCTCACGCCATTCCTCCCTTTCTCTTTGAGCATTCTCAAGTTGTTCACGCAAATCCTGTATCAGTTTTTGAGTAGCTTCCTCACGCTTATGATATTCCTGTATAAACTTCTGGGATGCCTCCTCTCTCTCCTTATCACGCTCATACAGAGTCCTTTGTACATTGTTAAACTTCTCATTTATCATGTTTGCTATTAGTGTTTGTATAGCTATTTGGGAACTGTCCTCTGGATTATTCTTTATCTGTTCTAATCCCTGATTATCAAGATTGGGAATTGAGATACCCGAATTTGCCATTTTTCTTGTGTTTTTCCGGCTTACTCGGCCCATTTGAGATGAAGATTGCACCATTTTTATGCTAGAACACTATCTTAAGGCAACCATCAACCAAAGTTTGCGTTTGTACAGTCAATAGTCTACAGATACAATCTAGTTCAACAGATACATCTATTCAACATAAAACAACTATATGTTAAAGTACTTCGAACCGCAGAAAAGAATTTGGAAAACCAGAAATTATTAGGATTAGGGAGAGATGTGGGTAAAAAATAGGAATAGATTGGTGTGGGGAGGCACAGGGAGAGTTAACTATGTCCCAATCACAATGCAGGAAATGGGTTGGGTAGGATGCAAGTAGAGAGAGAGAGAGACCAGAAAAAATATAGAAACGTAAAAATTAATGTTATTATAGAAGTTAAAAGACCATCTATTTAGAGAGGAATGTGAATATATTCTGAGAAGGGGAGGGACATAGAGGAGATGTGAAAAGCTTTAAGGATGGGAAAGGGAGAAGAAAAGATCAGAAGTTCAGTAGAGCTAGACAAAAAACAAAAAGATAATTAAGAAAGAAATAAAAAGAGAAAGAAGACAAGAAAAGAAAGGAAAACGCTCATTCACATATTCCTAAAATAAAAATTATAAGATGAGAAAAAAAAAGTTACTGGAAAACAATTATTTTTTCAGAAGAGGCAAAAATTAAAGATTAATGAAAGTTTTAGAAGGGAAAAATATATATATATATAAGGTAGCAAAAAACAAAAAACAAGCAAAAAAAGAAAAGAAGAAGAAGAAAAAAAAAAGAAAGAAAAAGCGTCTTTTGATTTTTTTTTTGGGGGGGGGAGTAGTGGGAAGAATCCTGTATCTCCCTTTTGTCTCTAACCAGTCTCTTGTTGGAGTCTCTGGTCAGCTTGAGGTCCTGTGGCTTGATTGGTTTCTTAAGTCGGTTGGTTGGAAGAGGCAGAAAAATGCTCTGCTTTACCCAAGATTTTGAGATCCCCCTCCCAGGTTAGTTTTCTGGGAGGGTGATCTGCTTTGAGAGTCACAAAAGAGGGGGATGTGGTGATGGGGCTAGGTTCTGGGTAGAGTTGAGGCCTTTCAACAAACAGTAGCTTTTCCCTGGGGCTATTTTGTGATAAAGCTCACAGCGCCCAGCCTGGAGCCATTCTCAGGGTTTCTGTTTTTCAATTGATTGTGGTGGCTGCTAGAGGGAGGGGCAGCCTCTGGCTCTGGTTACCCAGTGAGGCAAGGCACTCCTATGGCTGGCGCCTGAGCTGGGTGACTTTTCCCTGGATGGAGCTGAGTCTGGCCGGTCACTTCGCCGTTAAGTTCTTGTGACCTGCTAAATGACTCGTTTTATTCCAAGGCCTGAGCTGGAGCTAGCAGCTCCTCCGAGCTTTGTCGGTATCCAAGATGGAGATCACCGGCGCTGGGGGGGGGAGTGGTGGCCTTCCCTCCTCTGCTTCCTGAGAAGGAGTGAGGATGTCGGGCTTGTACTCACGCCGAGTCTTGGATCCTGGGTCGTCTCTGGTCTGCAAACAGCAGGATGAAGATTTCCGCTCCTTGTAGGTTCTTGTTGGTGTTGAGTAGAATCTGCTCGTCTGCTGCGTATGGCTCCTTCGTCCCGGACTCTTTGTGTCTCAGGTATGACCCCGCGGCGGTGGTCGCTGCCGCGACCCTGCCGCCGTAGCGGCAGCTGATATGTTTCCTTGGCTTCCCCTCTCTTGTCTAATTCTCTGTCCTGTGATGGCACACTTGGTGTGATTCTCTGGCTTAGGACTGTTCACTAGAACTCTAAAATTGCTTTCTATGCGAGAGCTTGTTCAGATTCCAGCTTCTCCTCCGCCATCTTCCCGGAACCCGTCTTGCATGCATTCTTTATCGGTTTCAGTGGCAATAAGAAAGTCATTCACATATTGCAACAAAGTCAGACCAGGGTGGCTTCCCCTAAACTCACCCAAGACCTTATGCAGAGCTTCATTAAAGAGTGCTGGTGAGTTTTTGAATCCTTGAATGAGTCTGTCCAGGTCAGTTGTCTGTTGATACCTCCTTTGACATCTGTCCACTCAAAGGCAAAGAGATCTTGAATTTTGGGTGCCAAGGGTAGGCTGAAAAAGGCATCTTTTAAATCTAATACTGTATACTACTGCTTATTTGGAGGCAGGGTGCTCAGGAGAGTGAAGGGTTTGGGTACGGTAAGGTGAATTTCCTTTACCCTTTTATTGACTTCCCTTAAGTCCTGTACTGGCCTATATTCATTACAGTTGGGCTTGCAGATCGGTAGCAGAGGAGTGTTCCACGCCGACTGGCAGGGTCACAATATACCCAGTTCTAGCAGAGACCTAATGTGGGGTGTTATTCCATCCATGCCACATGGACATAGGGTACTGAACTCTAACTGGGTCCTGGTTTTACCTCGATGAAGAAAGCTGGTTTATGTTTCGCTAGTCCCACTCCACCAGTCTCTGCCCAACCTTCTGGATATCTTTCCAGCCAATAGATTTCTTGTTCAGGAGGCTGGGGTGGTTGGCGCAACCGGTACTCATCTTCCAGGTCGAGAGTCAATACTTGTATTGGTCTTCCTTGAGCATCCTCCACCTGGGGGCCTTCTGGATAGAAGTGAATCTGTGCCTCCACCTTGATTAACAAGTCTCTTCCCCAAAAGGGATAAGGGCTTTCTGGAATAAACAAGAATGAGTGGGACACTGGTCCCATCCCCAGGTTCACTCTTCTTTTGGTGGTCCATGAGTATTGTTTAATCCCCATGACTGCTTTCACCCAAGAGGCTTTATTTGAGATTTTTCCTTGAGGCTTTATTAAAGCCAAGTATTAAGCCTGGCTATCCATTAGAAATTTTACTGGAGTCCCCTCCACTTTTAGCGTTACCCTGGGTTCAAGGAGAGGAACTGAACCCTGAGGTCCCTATTCATTATTAGCAAGATTGTTAACCATTAGGGTCCAGGTTCTATGCAGCTGCCACTGCTTTGTTCAAAGTTCCCTTTTCTTAGGACATTCTTTGGCCTAATGTCTATTTCTTGGCAGTAAGTGCACTGATCTCTGCATAGACCTTGACTATTTGGGCGTTGTAGGGTTTCCTTCCTTGTAAGACCATGTATAATTTAGCCAAAATGGTATGATTGCAGGCTGCTGCCCTGAGACCCACCATTAGAATCTTGCGATAGATCCATAATCTCCCCCTAACTTCTGCCATGTTGTAGTCCCAACCGTTGCTTGGAGCCTGGTTAATGGAAAAGATGCATTGATTAAATTAGGATTAGCAGTAGGCTGCCCGTCATCACCGGGAACTACTTTCTTGGCCTCAGTTTGAATCATTTATTTTTCTTTCGAGATTAATAAGACCCAAAATAATTGCTGGCAATCATCCCTGGTCGGCAGGTGCATGAACATTACACTATCTAGGAGAGAAATCAAATCTTTGGGATTATTTCAAAATTTTGCATTTTGTGTTTTCCAATTATATAAGTCACTCATTGAGAAGGGCCAATAGTGAAGTCGGCGGTCTCCAGTTTCATCCAGTCGTCCAATTTCTCTGAGCGGCAGAATCACTGTGGTGTCAGGGAGTCTCAGGCTGGCAGCTCTCTAAATGTGACCAAGAGTTCTTACTGCTGGCCCTTCCAAGTTGCTGCTGGCTTCTTGATCCTTGCCTCCAGCTGCCTCCCCTTGCTCCATGGGGGATGGAGGAGGCAGCAGTGAAGGGTATGGGGGGAGATCGGAGTCTAATGAGAGAAGATCCTCACTCCCTTCTTGTAAAATGGGGTATAAGGGGACTGAGGGGGTAGTTGACGTATCTTTTATTGATGCTAAAATCTTGTTTTTATCCACAGAAAGGGGTAGAAAGCGTGACAGACACTTTGGGGTTTCCTACACCAAATTCTGCATACTAAAGTATAGGGAATCTGATCGGGGTGCCCTGTGCTATCTGTTAAAAAAAACCCTTCGTTTAACCTTCCAAATAGTATTTAGACCCAAAGTTCCTTGGGAGGGGCATCCAACCTCAAAAGTAGGCCACTCTGACTTATACAAAGTAAGTAATTTTTCTTTTTTAACTTCAACATCTAAATTGTTAGCTCTTTCCTTATCATCTTTAAAATTAGCTGTCAGAAAGGTAAGAGATATACTTTGGTTCTGACCCATTTCAACATATATCAATCCACACACAAGACAAGAAAAAAGGAGGAAGGCAATTACAAATGTCACAAAACGAAACAAATTGTGCTTTCGGGGATTTAGGATATAACCACAACTCACAGTGTCCCAAGGAGAAAAATGTGGATTGACTGGCCTGTCTACAATCCCAAAGGGGTAGAGGGAGACACTTGATGTTTCAGCAGTGTCATCTGGTAAAAGACTACCCTACTCCCTCTTTGCTTCAAGTGGGCCAACTTTCTAAGCCAAATTTCGCCCTTCGAGGAGGAAGATAAGAGCATCTGAAAGAGAAAGTAATTATTGTTGGACAAGGAATAGAACAAAGACTAACAGTTTTAAATGGAGGCGAATAGAGTTTCCAGGCATCCACGTCAGAATGAATGTGAAAGAGGAAATGTTCTACGAAAGCCACAAAACAGACAGACACACAGACATTAAGACAAGATATATTAACAGTATGTGCATGGTAGTCTGTCAGACAGAAAGTGATGGACTACAGAGAGGAAAACTCCCAAATGCCTGCACTAGTGGACAGTCTACCTTGTAAACTATCAAACAGAACCTGGCAGGCTACAGGTGGGCCCAAATGCCCGCACTAGTGGATAGTTTACTTCCCCAGGGCATCCGGAGGATGTCTCCCACTGGTCCTGTTGGCTGCTTTATAGTGCATCCACCAAGATTTCTTGCCATCTCCAACACCCAAACTGCAAGCTACAAAAATACCATACATGGGGCTGGGAATGTGACTCAGTGGTAGAGCACTTGCCTTGCATGCATGAGGCCCTGGGTTTGATTCCTCAGCACAATATAAGCAAAAAGAAAAAAGCTGGAAGTGGCGCTGTGGCTCAAGTTGTAGAGCTGAAGAGATGAGGGACAGTGCCCAAGCCCAGAGTTCAGGCCCCACGACTGGACCCACCCCCCCAAAAATACCAGATATTTACAAAGGGGCAATGCCTTAACTTACCAGCCGTTCTTTGCTATTTCCTGATCAGGTGTCAGGGTGGGCTTATGAGGGAGATCCCAGATGTGCACCTATCTGTTGTACCTGGATTCAAGACCCACCAAAGACGACCAGAGACCACAACCAATTCAAATGACAAAGGAGTCGTTTATTTGCAAGCTCAAGCTTGGTCCTCCACACACTCAGTAACTGGTGAGGCTAAGAAGCCCCAAACATAGAATCAGCACAGTTTTTATAGTATTGAACAAAAAACTTTAAAGAAGTTTTACATGAGAATTTACATGACTGGCTAAAATTTTAAGCAAACTAAGCTATGCATTGGCTAATATTATTATTGACATGTTATTGACAGGATTTCTCTGGCCACTGGGTCACTGTGTCCTGCATGGCCACCCAGTGTTTGGTCAACGCATCTGGAGAAAATTCCTGTGGCTTTCCCAAGGATAGCTTTTGTCTCAGTTGTCTGGGTATTGTTTTTCTTTTTGTGTCATTTCTGGGTCAAACCCATGGTTATTTTTATAATTCGTACCTCACAAGATGGTTGCTAGTGTGTGTAATGGAGTTACTAGGCCTTCCTTGTGCCTCTTTAAGCCTTAGGCTCTTCAGATTTCATATTATTACTGTCTCTTCATACATGCCTGAAATCACTAGTTCAAAGTAACACAAACAGAAAAACAAAAATACCCTGATACAACCATCACAAATCCTAAATTATGTGAAAAAATCCACAATATAAAAAATAAACCTGAGGAAGAGGAAAAACAATGGCAGAATAACAACAGAAAATTATGCTAGCTCTCTCTAATGAAACAGAGATTTAGAGTCCTAGCAGGTACTCCACTTCTAGAGGGTCACACCAAGTCAGCTATAATTATATGTAGATATAGAATCCAAAAGAAAATATTATACTGTCTTCACAAGCACACAAAAATCTATGAAATGTTACCCAGCCAGGAAGGTGACTGCTGTGACTGTGTTGGCCAACATACTCAAAAGCACAACTGCAGTGTGGAAATAAAAGGTCCACATGGGAAAACATCACAAACAGAGTCAGTCACATTTAAACACAGACACAATTCACCTTACCACTGGACAGTCATTGGAACCACAAGTATTAACAGCACAACATCTCACCACAACTGATCTCTTCTCCTGCACTTAATGGTCTAGAAAAAACCTAATTCCAGAAAAAAAATCACAACAGAAGACCAAAGCAACACCTGGCAAATCAACCAAGAACATAGATAATCACCTATTAAGATCATAGATCCCCCAAATGAAAGCCAAGAGATCTTCCAAATGGACAGAACAAATCAGAAAAATATGAGGAAAGTGATGCCAAGGTAATATAATTCACACAGTAAATAAAAAGGCATTAGAACAGACAATCAAGGACCTAGAAGATAGTTTTCAAAATACATTACAAATACTGCTGAAAAATATGGTTAATGAAAAGATACAAAACCTCTACAAGGAAACTTGTGAACAAGATGAGCCCAACAAAAGATTAGCAAAAATCATTCATGGAGACTCCAAACAGAAAGAAAAATAAATTCTGGAAAAGCAAGATTGTCCAAGGAAAAAAATAGATACCTAGTTAAACGATATGAGAGAAGACACAGCTAAAACCCATATCCCCCAACCCCCCACCCAAAGAATAGTTTAAAGAAAGTCCATACAAGATCTAAAAAAAGCTTTAATAAAGAGATAGAAGCCCTAAAAAAATAACCAATTATAAGACAAGGAAATAAAAAAGCAAATAGAATGTCTCCACAGAAATAGATGATATAGAAGATTATCTCAGGAATCACAGGCAGAATAGGTCTAATAGGAAAGAAGAAATAATCATTTAGAACAAATCCAAGAAATAAGAAATGATCTTGCTGAAAGTTCAAGACTCAGAAGATCAAATTGGGGGAGATAGGTATCAAGAAGATGAAGAGCATGAAACTAAATGGATGGGAAACATATTACAGAATTCTAGCAAAGATCATTCCAAATATCCAAAGAGATAGGCTCATTCAGAGAAGAGAAGCCTTTAGAACACCAAACTGAGAATACCAGAACAGAACAAACCACCACCACGACATAATCTATTAGAGAATCATTAGAGATCAAAGAAAGGATTCTGAAATCTATCAGGAGAAAAGACGGATTATTTATAAAGGATATACAGTCAGAATAAATACAGGTTTCTTATCTGATATGGTCAAAAGGAGAGCCTAGCATGATATATGACAAACATTAAAAGCAAGCAACTACCAACCATGATTATGGTCCCAAGCCAAACTCTCCTTTACATTAAAAGGATATGTAAAAATATTTCCTGACAAAGAAAACTTGAAACAATGTATCTCTACCAAATAAGCAGGATAGAAGTTATTCAAATATATCCCACATAGAGAAGATCAAGAAGAACATGATCTGGTTATATAAAATGTTCCCTACCCAAGAACAAGGTAAATATATTAAGAGTAGATGAGGTACAGGTCTTAACAGCAGGTATATAACATAGCAGGACTTATCAGATATTTCACAGTCTTAACCTTTAATATAAATGGACATAATTTTCCAATTAGAAAACATAGATTAAATATTAGTATCAAAAAAGATGCATCTATCTAGTATCTACAAGAGACACATTTTATTGACAAAAACAAACACATACTCAAACTGAAAGGCTGGAAGGAAAATTTTCAAGCAAATGGACACCATAAAAAGGCCACAGAATTACTAACATAAGATAAAATAGAATTCAAATTAAAATTAGTAGGAAGAGACATTATATATTGATAAAAGCAACTCTCCATTAGGAGGATATAACAAGTCTAAATATCAATGCCCTGAATCATGGAGCACCCCCACTTCATCAACCAAATACTACTTAACCTAAAAACACATCTCAACACATCATTGTTATCAATGGATAGGTCATCTAAGCAAAACTCAACCAAGAAACTGAAGACCTAAATAACTACATTGACCACCTAGCCCTAACAGATATCTACAAAATATACATTCAGTGTCAGAATATAAATTCTTCTCAGCAGCTCATGGAAGAGTCTCCAAAATAGAATATATCCAGTGGTAGAGTGTTTGCCTTGTATTCATGAGGCCCTGGGTTCGATTCCTCAGCACCACATAAACAAAAGAAAAAAGCCGGTGGTGCTGTTGCTCAAGTGGTAGAGCACTAGCCTTGAGCTGAAAAGCTGAAGGACAGCCCCCAGGCCCAGAGTTCAAGCCCCACAACCGGACCCCCCCAAAACAAAAAGAAATTTTATCTAAATTGAAAAAAATAATCAAATTCCCAAATCTTGTCAGAACACAACAGAATAAACATAATTAAACAGCTAAAGTAAAAAAAAAAAATTCTCAAACCCATGAAGACTGAACAACACATTGCTGAATGACCAATGGGGCACTGAATACATGAGCATGAAAATCTGAAAGTTTCTGAAATTTAACAAATTGAACACACAAAATACCAAGCCTTCTGGGACACAGAAATGCAGTACTTTGAGGAAAATTTATAGCTCTGTGTGCCTACATCAAGCAATTGGGGAAATCTCAAGCCTGTATATTAATTATATACCTCAAATTTCTTGAAAACAGGAATAAGCCCAAACTCATAGCAGTAGACAGAAACAAACAAAAAAATTAAATCAGAAATAACTAAATAAAGACAAAATAAAGCATAAAAAGATCAACAAAATAGAGTTGGTTCTTTCCATAAATTAATATACTTGACAGACCCTTGGCAAATCTGACTAAGAAGAGAACTCTTAATAGAGAGAGATAAATAGAAAGCCCACAGATTGGGAGAAGATCGTTACTTGCTCTGCAACAGTCAATGGCCTCATATATAAAATATATTAAGATTCCCAAAAGTTAACCCCCCAAAATAAACAAATCCTCAAAGAAACAACAACCTCGGGCTGGGAAGGTGGCTCAGTGGTAGAGCGCTTGCCTTGAATGCCTGAGGCTCTGGTTTCGATTGCTCAGCACCACATAAGCAAAAAGAAAAAAGCCAGAAGTGGCGCTGTGGCTCAAGTGGTAGAGTGCTAGCCTTGAGCTGAAGAGCTAAGGGGCAGCGCCCAGGCCCAGAGATCAGGCCCCACGATCGGACACCCCCCCCAAAAGAAACAACAACCCTCTGAATAAGTGGACTAAATATTTAAAGAGAGACCTCTCTGAAGCAGAAATATGAATGGCCAATAGACACATGAAGAAATATGCAACATTTCTGGCCATAGAAATGCAAATCAAAGCAACATTGTGATTCCACCACACCCCAGTTAGAATGACCATTATGAAGAAAACTAATAACAACAGATCCTGGGCTGTTGGGGATGTAGCCAAAAAGGAACATTACTACACTATTGGTGGAAATGTAAACTTGTTCAAAAACTCCATAAAGAATTATAGAGATTCCTCCAAAGTGTTCCCCTATAACTCAGCAAACCCATTTCTGGGCATTTACCCAAATGACCACAAACAAGGACACACTAAAGCTACAATCCAACTATGTCCATTGTAGCATTATTTACCATAGCTAAGAAATGGAACCAAAACAGATGCCCATGTGTAGATGAATCGATCAAGAAAATGTCATATATATTCACAATAAAAATTCTATGCTTCCGTCAGAAAGAATGACATTGCCCCATTAGTAAGGAAATGGAATCACTTGGAAAACATAATAAGTCAAACAAGCCAGACCTAAAAAATTATAGGCTACATGTTTTCATTCATTTGGAAAAACTAGAATATGACTAGGATATTCTTAGAAAAGATCACAATAGCTTAATAGCTATATGTATATCACCATAAAAATGATTCTTATTGAAATGAGCTCCAAGAAATGAATACAAGATATTTTTTGTTCTAATTTCTTTTTATTTTATTTTATTTTTTTGTGAACATAGTGTACAGAGGGGTTACAATTACATGGGCAGGATAATGCGTACATTTCTTATCAAGCATTGCAGCCTCCTCCTTTGTTTACCCTTCACATCCCTTCTCAGCCTACCCCCAACCCCCTCACCTAATAAAGCTCGTTTTTGACATGCAACTTGTGCTTCTCATTGTTGCAACAGTTCCACCTGTATCCTTAAATGACTTGTTTTCCCCCATCTCCTCCACAAGTTATACTGACATCAAATATAGTGAAAGCAGGAGTTATACTCTGGGGGAGGGACATACAAAGCAACAAAGAGATAATCTTATAAATGTGTTAGAAACAAATTCATGAAAGAAAAAAAAACATTAAAATACATATCTAAGGCTTCATTTTCCTAACAGCACATTATCTGACCTTTACTACTTTACTCATACATATACTAGATATTGCAAATAAGGGAAATCATGGGACCTATGTTTCTTTGGGCATGGATTACTTCACTTAATATAATTTTGTTCCAAGTTTTTTCATTTCCTAACAAATGGGGCAATGTCATTCTTTCTGATGGAGGCATAGAATTCCATTGTGTATATATACTACATTTTCTTGATCCATTCATCTACTGAGGGGCATCTGGGTTGGTTCCATATCTTAGCTATGGTAAATAATGCTGCAATAAACATAGTTGTGCTGGTAGCTTTAGTGTGGTCATATTAGTAAACATTTGGGTAAATGCCCAAAAGTGCGACTGCTGGATCATAGGGGAGCTCTATGTGAAGTCTTTTGAGGAACCTCCATACTGTTTCCAAAGTGGTTAAACAAGTTTACACTCCTACCAACAATGAAGTAAGGTTCCCTTCTGTCCATATCCCCTCCAGCATCTGTTGCTGTTAGAGTTCTTGATTTTTGCCATTCTAACTGGAGTGAGGTGGTATCTCAACGTTGTTTTAATTTGCATTTCTTTTATGGCTAGGGATGTTGAGCATTTCTTCATGTGTCTATTGGCCATCCTTCTTTCTTCTTCAGAGAAGTTTCTCTTCAAGTCTTTCGCCCACTTATTTATTGGGCAGTTGTTTCTTTGAGGATTTGTTGTTAGGGGATTTACATTTTTGAGTTCCCAGTATATTTTAGATATGAGACCCTTATAGTGAACTGTTTTTAATAATTTCTATTTACATTTTCCCCTTTGGTTTATTCCCTTAAGTCACTGTTTTTGATTTCTGTACCCTTTGTCTTATATATAAGTTAATCTGATTTGGGGAAGGGAAGGGAAAACACAGAAATGTTGGGACAAAGATTAAACAAAGCAACAGTGATATACACTAGACACTATGTTAGAAATGAAGTTTACAACGTTGGGGGAATGGGATGTCAGGGTGGGTGGAAGCAGGAAAAAATGACGAAGCAGTAACAAAAAATGTACTCATTACTTATGTAACTGTAACGCACCTCTCTGTATATCACCTTCATAACAAAAAACACCGAACAACCAATAAGAGAACTCACATAATAGAGAAAACTAGAGAAAAAAATGAGGCATCACAACATAAATAAGGAAAATTGGGAATATTATAAGAAAGTACTTTGAAAACTGTATGTCAATCACCTGGAGAATCCTTGAGAAATTGATGCTATCCTATACCCGAGCTGAGTCAAGAAGTGATACATAAGAAGTAATGAAAATTAAATGTCAATAAAAAATTTCCCATACCAGAAAAATCTAGTACTCAATGGATTTATCATGAAATTAAGGGCTGAAAAAAACTTACAATACTTAGATATAACTCTTCAATGGAATAGAAAGGGAAATGGAATTATTAAACATATTCTATGAAGCTAGAATTAGACTCTTTCCCAAATCGGTAGGGACTTATCAAAGAAAGAGAACTATGAACCCAACTCCTTGATAAGCATTGATGCAAATTTCTCAATAAATTTCTCACCAACCAATTTCAGCAACTAACAAAAAAATCATATGCTATGATCAAACAGTATTCATCCTAGGATACAATTGGATTCAATATACTTGTCAATAAATATAACACACACCATCAGTAGAAGCAGGGAAAAGAACCCCATGATCATCTATATGGGTGTAGAAATAGCTTTTAACAAGCTCCAATACCCCTTTATGATTAAAGGTCTGAGAAGCTAGGAATGCATGGAAGTTTCTTTAATATAATAGAGTATGTATATGATAAGAGATAATATGCATGTACTTAATGGTGGAAGCATGAAGACATTAAAACCAGGAATGAGAAAAGGCTGTCCACTCTATCTACTATTCTTCAATATAGTAGTGGACTTTCTAGCAAGACCAATAGGCAAGAGAAAACATAAAGGGGATCCAAATAGGGAAGAAGTAAAACTATCCCTTTTTACAGATGAAATGATCCTGTATTTAAAGGACACTATAGCTTCCTCCCCCACGTTAGTAAAGGTGATGCTAACCTTCAGCAATGTAACAGGGTATAAAACCCACAACAATCAGTAGATTTTCTGTGTTACCAACAATGGGAAGATCCATGATGAAATCCAAAAAACAACCTCATATGTATTAACCTCAAAATAAAATCAAATCTATACAAAACAAAACAACAACAAAACTAGGAATTAATAAATTTAACTAAAAATGTGAAAGACCTCTGCTCTGAAACCTTTACAACACTAAAATAGGAAATTTAAGGAGATTCAAGGAAATGGAAAGTCTTTCAATGCTCCTGGTTGGAAGAATTAACATAGTGAAAACTGCAATACTGCCCCCAAACAATTGACAATGCAATACCCATCAAAATCCCAACAATATTCTTCAATGCAGTAGAGAAAGCAATTTGAATGTAATAAGAAATTACAAAATTACAGATGAAACCAAAGGCTTAGAAATGAAATCATGGGCCATTTTACACACACACACACACACACACACACACACACACACACCCCAAACACACACAATGGAATTCTATTTACCCAACAGAAAGGATGACTTTTCACCAGTCTTAAGGAAAATGAAAGGCTTGGGAAAATTATACTAAAAGAAAGGAATGCACACTCAGAGCAATATAGTTTTCATAGATCCATTCATTTATGGTAGCTAGAAGGTGCCTACAAATCTACAAGTACAAAACAGATTCTACATCGTCCCAGATAGAATGGCCATTTTCAAGAAAACTGACAATAGCGAATGCTGACAGGGATGTAGCCAAATGGGAACTCTATTATATTGTTGGTGGGAAATTAAACTTGTTCAACCACTCAGGAATGCAGTACGGACATTCCTCAAAAGACTAAACATAGATCTCCCTTAAGACCCAGTAATTCCTGTCTTGGGCAGTAATCCAATAAATAACAAGCAAGCTCACATGAAAGCTACCAGCATAACTATGTCCTGGGCCCCGACCCAGAGTTCAAAGATTGGAAAAAAAGTTACCACAGCTGGTATTTTTTCCCCAAATAGGAACCTTTTTTAGGGGGAGGGTCTGGTCATGGGTCCTGAACTCTGGGCCTGAGCGCTGTCCCTCAACTCTTCAGCTCAAGGATAGCGCTCTACTACTTGAGCCACAGCGCCACTTCCAGCTTTTTTCTTTTTGCTTATGTGGTGCTGAGTAATCCAACCCAGGGCCTCATGCATATAAGGCAAGCCCTCTACCACTGAACCACCTTCCCAGCCCTAAATATGAATCTTTTGACCTAAGATACCAAATCATTCTATTTGTAGCAGCTAGGATAGGACTAAAATATAGTGGGTGATAAAATGGCTTCTTTATTGAATGTTAGGAAAACACATAAGCAGTCCAAGAAAAGGGAGATTTGTTGTTGTTGTTGTTATAGGGGCTTGAAATCTGGGCTTGGGCACTGTCCCTGAGCTCTTCAACTCAAGGTAAGGGCTCTACCTCTTGAGCCACAGTGACATTTCTGTTTTTCTGGTGGTTAAATGGAGATGAGTCTCTGAGACTTTCCTGCCCATGGGGGCTTTGAACTACAGTCCTCAGATCTCAGCTTCCTTAGTAGCTAGGATTACAGCTGTGAGCCACAGGAAGCAGGCTAAAAATGGGAGACTTTTATAAAAGAAAATCTACCTCTTCATCTGTGTCTAAACCTCAGATATCACTATTAGAACACTTCATCGTTGACTCATTTCATCAGACATTTGTAAATTTTCTCTTTTCCTTCATGTGTCAATATCAACTCAGCTGTGGGACTGGATCAATTGTATGGTAATTGCTAGCACCTAAATCAAGAACATTTACATAAAAACAAATGAAGCCCACATTTGGAATAATTGTTTTCTCTTTTTATTACAAATCTGTGCTTTATTACTTCCCAATGTGATATTGGAACTCCTAACAGAGTGATGATATTTTCTTTTTCTTCAGCAATTGGCCTTCTCCCACATGTGATCAAGTATTTAAGAATTCAAAGATTTCCATTGACAATTCATTAAGCTGATTTCTAAGAAAATGTGCATTTCTGGAATGTGGTCTGCTCTCTTGTTCTTACATGCACAGGACTTCTATGATTTATTTGTCCTACAAGGAATACTATTTTCCAATCTTTGTGTGACCAATTTTAATCTCTCTGATCAATCTTTCTGACCCTCTCTCTGGAGTCTCATTTCAGTCTGCCTCATCAAAAATATCTTATTTATCAACTAAATTACTCTCAACTTCTGTTTTTTGCCTGACTTCATATAGGCTGTGATAGCAGCCTTGACTGGCAGTGCTTACTGGAGTTATTTGTTTGTTTTTTATATTTTTAGAGGTCTAGGATTACTCTTCGATATATTAGCTTCTCTGGGCCACAGTGATCCGCTGGCCTAGAGTCAATGGGTTTTTCTCCTAAACATACAAATACAGCTGACTAAATTCCTGTTTAAATTGTCTCAAAATGAGGCAATCTGGCATCCTTGGAAATCCAGGAATAATCCACTGTACCACTTACAGAAATGGTCTATCAAGATAGCTTTTCAATGTTGACTGTAAAAAATGTTCATTTCCAACTCACCACCATAAAACAGATCACATCCCTGCGAACAAAATTTTGGAAAGAAGGTTCCCCTTCCTTCCTTCTCTTATGATAGATCAAACCATAATATTCTGCAGTTGTGGCCAGCCTGGAGCACATTTTCCCAAGAATATTCTGTAATGCAAAAGAGGATCAACTATCAAAATAAAGGTGAAAATACTTGTCTACTACAGACGGATTTATCTGGCTTATATCTGTTGTTATTTTCATTACTAAAAACACATGGATAATTTATATTGGGATTAGAAAAGTGGCAAAGGATTAATGGAATAAACATTGAGTTTATTTTCATATATCCAATATAATACATTTATCCTCTTATAGAAAATTAAATCCAACTGTAGAAACAATGTCAGAAATATAAAATAAGCCTTAATACGTATAATCTGGCACACATACACCATCATCTACTCAGAAATTCAGTCTTTCTATAAATCTTTTTTTGGTACAAAACAATAAAAATTTAATTAATGAATATGACTTTTAAGTATCATCTGAAATACTCCTCGTGTCTAGACAAGAATTTAACATGCATGTAGAAATCAAATTTCTAGAATATAAGCTAGATGAGAGGAGACATACCCTCATGTAATGTGTGGTGAATTTTTACCACAATTCTGAACCGTTCCACCTAATACCAAGAGTCATGTGCAATAATTTATTATGTGATGTTAAGATGATTGCTAAGTGCAGAATACACTTTGAATTATTACATTAATTCACAGAAATGAAACAATAATGACATATTATGTGTTAAAATTCTAATGCTTCTCAATTTTACAATTCATATAATATATTGTTAAAATTAGTTTCATTTTCTTCTTTTCTGTAGGTGCTGAAATTAAAATTATATATTTAATATTGAATATTAAGAAATCAATAATAAGTAACCTACTATTAAAATGATATACTATTAAACTGTGATTTGAATTATATTTCTAACAAATTGTGATGTAAACAACATTTGTCATTTGTTATTGTTGGTCCAAGTCATCTCTTCACCTTAATTTTTTACTTTTCTATTTTATCTCTATTGGTTTGCTGATTGTGCATTTTGTTTTCCCTTTTCAGTGACTGACATTAGGCTGAAAATCTGTATGCTTGTTTATTACTTCCTATGGTAAAGTCAAATTATTGCTCTCCACAGCTGTTCTACTCTACTATACTACAGTACTTCTCCCACTCTCATTTCCTGTATTGCTGCTCTCATATATTTTATTTTTATTTAAATTTGATTGTCAAGGTAATGTACAGAGGGGTTATAGTTACATAAGTAAGGTAATCAATTCATTTCTTTTCTAACTTTTTTACCCCTTCTCCAATGTCTCTCCCTCTTCACTGCCAACAACCCTCCCAAGATCATTTACAACATATTGTCTTGTGAGTACATTGTTGTATAGGTTCCCCCTTTGTCCTTTGTCTCACCATTTTATTTTTTCCCTTTCCTTTCCCTAGTTCCCTAGTTCCCTAGTTTTAATACCCAGGGTATCAAAATCAAATACAATGACTACAGGGGATAAACCATTGGTGGGGAAAACACAAAAGGATGAAAAGAAATCACGTAGTACATTAAGAACAACAACAACAAAGAGTTCATTTCACCTTATATGGTCATATGAACATAGCTATTGAGTTATTCTGCTCATCTAATAAGATTATCCTTATGTGCACAATAATGCTCCCCTTTTTACTCAATAATTCCACTTCTGGGGATTTAACCATGTGACTACAAACAAGACCACACTGAAGCTACCAGCACAATTATGTTTATCACAGTATTATTTACCATAGCTAAGATATGGAATCAACTCAGATGCCCCTAAGTAGAAGAATGGATCAAGAAAATGTGACACACACATACATACACACATACACATACATGGAATACTATGCTTCCATCAGAAACAATGATACCACCTTATCTGTAAGGAAATGGAAGATCTTGGAACAAATCATATTAACTGAAGTAAGCCAGACTTAAAGGAACATAGGTCTCAAGGTTTCCCTTATTTGTAATAATTAGTTTACTTCAAGGAAAATTTCCTGTATATTAATTTGACATTTTGTTCTATGTTGAGCATACATTATTGCTATATTGTTTGTTATTATTTCCTTTTTTTGAGGAGGCATAACATTTATTTAACTAATAAAGTGAAGTATGTAGCCACTGTATCAGGTGTAATATAATGTATCTTCTTAATATTTTTTATTGTGAAAATACCGTACAGAGGGGTTCCAATTACATGGGCAAGGTAATGAGTACATTTCTTACCAAGCGCTATTGATTCCTCCTTTGTTTCCCCTTGCCATCCCTTCCTATCACTCCCCCTGCCCAGTGCCAACGCTGTAAAGTTAGTTTTTTGACATAACATCTTGTACATCTCATTGTTGAAATGGGTCCACCTGTATCCCTATTTAAACAATTTTTTTTCCTTCCCCTCCACAAATTATACCTACATCAAATACAGTGCAAACCAGGGGTTATACCGGGGGGGAGGGACATACAAAGCAGCACAGAAATATCTTATAAATATGTTAGAAACAATAGCAAGAAAGATAAAAAAAAGAGTTCTTATCTTGATGTACTTTTCACCTAACCTCAACTTATCTGACCATTTCTGCTTGTCTCAGATATATACTAGTTATTAAAAATAAGGGAAACCATGGGACCTATGTTTCTTTGTGCCTAGGTTATTTCACTTAATATAATTTTTTTTCAAGTCTTTTCATTTCCTGACAAATGGTGCAACAGGCAGTTATACTTAAAGGCTTATGTTCATCTTATCCATTACTGAAGGAAGAACAACTGAAAGAGCAACCCCTACGAGGAAGAACAACTCCTACTTACTTATCTTCATTCCTATGTAAGGCCAGTGTTGTCCCCTATATGTATCCTCATGTTGTACATTACAACTCTATACTTGGTCATCCTGTATATCTAATATCTTCTACATTGTGACCTAAATGCCCCAGCAATTCCACTTTGCTTTACTTTTTAAAAAATTGTCCCTAAATATTTGAGGTGTGTGTGTGTGTGTGTGTGTGTGTGTGTGTGTGTGTGTGTGTGTGTGTGTGTGTGTTTGTGTGTGTGTGTGTGTGTGTGTGCGTGTGTGTGTGTGTTGTTTTACAAAGATAAAGAAGACAATATTTTTCTTGATATGAATACATCTTTTATGTTATTGTAAGTTGTGGCTAATGGGAGAAGTCTCTTACTATTTTAAGTATGAAACAGAAAAATGTATTTGTGCATGCACCACAGTTGCTTTACTAGTCTATACTTGAACACTTAACTTCGATTTTTATCTTGGCTGTTGTTGTGAATAATGTGAATAATAATGAACTACAGATATATTTATCAGTTACCCATAGAGAAATAATCACATGATCGGTGGATCAGATGATATTTCAAGTTTGCATTTCTTAGAAAACTACATACTACTTTCTATAAGGAGAATACTAACCTGTATTTTGACCAAGAGTGTAGAAAATTTCCTTTTTTTCTACACTCTCACCAACGTTATTACCTTCTTAGTTTTTTGAAAGGGCATGTTTTTACTATGTGTAATACCCTAGACTGGCCTTAGACTCAAATCCCCTTACTCCAACCTCTCAAATGCTTGGAATTACAAGCCTTTACCATCACACCAGGTTCCTCTGATTTTTTAATTAGTATAATAATTATGAAGTAGTATCATATTAATTTTGAATTGCATTTCTCTAAGGACTTCTGTTCAGAAAGCATTAAGCCAGCATAGAAGTGGTATTAAACATAACTTTATAAAGCCATTGGCGATTTTCAGGCTATTAGAAAACATGTCTATTCAGAACTTTTGTCCATTCCTGTACATGTAAAAGATTGTAAAAGATTTGCCTTTTCTTTACCACAAATAAATAAATCAACAAGTCCCTCATCAGCGCTTCCAATGGAAGGTGTTGCCCCAAGGAATGATGAATTCCCCAACTATATGTCAGATATATGTTAATAAGGCCTTAAAACCTGTTAGACAAATATGGCCTCACATTTATATTTCTCGTTATATGGATGATAATTTATTTGCAGGACCAAATATGACAGAATTAGAATTGGTGTTACAGTGCTTACTCTCTATATTTAAAGATTTTGGATTAATAATAGCACCTGAAAAAAATACAAAAAGATACGCTGGTAAAATATTTAGAATATATTTTTTCTAGACAAACAGTGACACCTCAAAAAATGTCTTTACGATATGATCAATTACATACTTTAAATGATTTTCAAAATCTATTAGGAGATACTAATTGGAAGCGAATGGCCTTAGGAATTCCTACTTATAAATTACATAATTTGTTTTCATTGTTACAAGGGGAGCCTGATTTACATAGGAAAAGAACTTTAAGGAAGCTGAAAGAGAATTATAATTTGTAAAACAGAAAATAAAAGTAATGTTTTTATATCGAGTAATACTGAATCAATCTATAAATTTATATATTTTGGATACATAAAAATACCCAACAGGAATTATAGGACAAAATGAGCTACCATTAGAATGGATTTATACAAGGCATGGATTTACAAAAAAATATTATGCCTTATGAACAACAGTTGGCAATTATTATTCAACAGGCCAGGCAATGGGTATTTACCCTATCGGGGTATGATTTATTTGAAATTATTTTTCCTTTGCCAAAAGACCAAGTAGAATATTTGTTAAACGTTTCTGAAATGCTATAAATAGCATTAGTAAATTTTACTGGGCAATTTTACTACCATTTTCTCAAAGGTAGATTGTGGGATTGCTTGCATAAACAACAATTTGTCATTAATGATATAATTAACAAGACCCCTATTCCCACTGCTCTTACCATTTTTACATATGGCTCCAAAACAAAAAGTGCTTACTGGACAACAAATAAATATTGGTTACAGACAACTACTTTAACATCAGTTCAACAAAATGAACTTTTTGCTGTTATTAAGGTGTTGCAAGATTTTGCAGGAGATATTAATATTGTTACTGATTCTGCCTGTGCTGTAGGAGTTGTGACTAATGTAGTCACTGCTGTTACATATTCATCTAAACCCCAGCTAAATCAATTATTTAAACAATTACAAGCATTACTGCAACAACTTAATGCCAAAATGTTTGTAAATCACATTAGGGCTCATTCTTGGTTACCTGGGTACCTTGTATATGGCAATAATCAGGTTGATAAATTAGTTAGTTTTGTTTCTGCTGAACAGGATCATGCTCATTTGCATACAAATGCTGTCCATTTACATATGCATCATAAAATACCTTATTCTCAAGCTAAACAAAGTATAAAAAGGTGTCCTATCTGCAGACCAATGCATTTGAGAGTTGTACCTGCTAGAGTAAATCTTCGAGGATTATAACATAATGAGCTCTGGCAAATGGATATAACCCATATACAAACCTTTGGCTGTTTTTCCTTTGTACATGTTACAATAGTTACTTATTCCAAATTTGTTTGGGCTTCTGCCCTTACGGGAGAAACTGTTAACCATGTAATAGAACACTTATTGGAAGCTTTTGCCATTATGGGATTGCCTACCAAAATAAAGACTGATAATGCACCAGCCTATAAAAGTATCAAATTTAAAAGATTTTGTGAACTTTATGATTTGGTACATATTACAGGAATAGAATATAACCCCCAAGGACAAGCCATTATTGAACATGTTCATGGCACACTAAAACAACAAATTAAAAAATTAAAAAGGAGGAAAAGGTAGGATGAAGGTATGGATATGTTGTGGTTTTCCATGCAAAATACTAAAATAATTTTACATCAAGCTCTTTTTGTTCTTAACTTTTTAAACTTAGCACAAGGAGATATTTTTAACTAGAGCTGAGCGCCATTTTGAACAAATATTTGAAAAACCTTATTTAAATATTCCTGTATGCATTAAGATTACATTGGACACAGAATGGCAACAAGGAACATTATTACATAAGGGGCGATGATATGGTTTTGTGTCTACACAGGATGGCAAACAATACTGGCTTCCTGCCAGATGGATACAGACGCAGCCAGTTAGGACAGCCCTGTATCCTGCAAGGAATCGGCCGCCAGTTGAGGAAGAAGCAATCCCCACTGCCCACCTGGGGACAGGTAAAAAACGTTGACTGGGGAAGGACAAAAGATGTTACAACACACTTGTAAACCTGTCATGGCCAAGAACTTGTTCCTGGCCATGTGTGCCCTGTTTACTGTAAACTCTGTCCATGCTAATGCTAATGTAAGTTATTGGGCCTTTGTTCCTAACCCTCCTTCATTGGAACCTGTTGTTTGGGGAGATATGGATATAACTGTCTATACTGTTCCTGCTGTTTTTCTCCTCCTTGGAATAATTTGATATTTTACAGTAAGGATGATGGTAGCTTTTTAAATTTTGCTTACTATACTCATTCCATGCCTGTTTGTCTGGGGCCTCTTCCATGTTTAGTTATAAATTGGCAACATTTGGTTTTACCTGGGAAACTCACTTCCAATTCTAGAACACAGCTGCAGTGATTAACTACTTGGTCCATTAATAGTAGCTGGGAAAGTGTCAACTTGATGGCGAGTTATCCTTACCTATGTGCCCTGATTTTACTTATATTGATTTAAAATATCAGCCTTGAGTGTAGAGGAACACTTGGAAAAACGTTCAATAATTTTATTAATTGGGGACCTTTTGGACAGTTTATTAACCCATGTTCAGAACGGAATATTACTACATGTTATTTACCTAATGTTACTAGGATGTCGGATGCCATTAATGGATCGCTTACTGGCCTCGATTGATGGCCTGGGGAGAAGGAGGATTTGCAGATGCTCGATGGACTTTCATGGATGCACCCACTGCTGTTCAGATTCATCTTTGGAAGGTAGCAGCGGAGCGGAAACCCATGAAGCTATCAAATAGATTGTTTACGGGGACAGCGAATTCTGGGTCCACTTATAATTTTATTTTGCACAAATGTTATGATGTAACTGCTTGTGTACCTCTGCCTTATGTATTTTTAGTAGGAAATTTTACATTTTCTCCTACTATTTCTTGTTTTAATTGTCGCCTGTATTCTTGTGTTAATTCCTCTCTTAATTTTAATGACAGTGATAGTATTATGATTTTACAACAAAGAACTCATATTTGGCTACCTGTTAAATTAGGAAAAGAATGGTCCCAAAATCCTTTGGATAATGTTGTTATTGAACTTTTTACCAAACTACTAAAACGTACAAAGCATATGATTGGAGCCATTGTAGCGGTGATTTTAAGCTTGATTGCTATTACCATTGTTGCTGCGGTGTCTGGAATTGCCCTACACACTTCCTTACAAACTAAACACTTTGTGGAAGAATGGCACCGGGAGTCACATGAATTGTGGGTCTCACAGGTAGAAATTGATGCTCGATTACAAACACCGATTAATATTCTTAAACAGACAGTGGGATGGTTAGGAAAAAGTTATTGGTTGTGGAAAAACAGTTACTGTTAAAATGTGATTGAAATGCTACTACCTTTTGCATTACTAATGTAAAATATAATGAATCTATTCAAGATTGGAATGTAATACCGCAGTATTTATCTGGAAATTCTACTGCTCGTCAATTGATTGCTTAGTTACAATTTAATATACATGATATTTTTGGTAAACAATTTGCAAATGATGACGCTTCTACTATCACTGATGCATTTATTAAACATTTGGAAGGGGTGGATCCGAAAGGAATACTACAAACTATTTCACATACTACTAGTGGTATGGGAATCATGATTGTTATTATTTTGTTACACTTGTACTGTTATATTTCATTTTTATGAATCCAATGCCAGCTTCTATGATAACCATGTGAAAAGCTTTACTTTTAAAACAAAAGAAAAAAGGAAATTGTGAAGAATCAGGGTCTATGTTGAAGAGGCAGAATGATGCAGGCTCCAGCCTCAGGATTATCTGAGGACTGTGTTTGAGTATTAGGAAAGCTCTTGGCATGCCGGGCTAGAGAGGGAAAATGTTCTCTCTCCCTATCTCAAAACACATGTCACAGACTCCTGGGAGCTGAGGAAGCAGCTCTTCTGCTTGCTTAAACATAGATGAACAGCTGGTCAAACATTTTCCTGAGATTGGAAAAGTGGTTTGAGCTTGCTCTAAAATAGTGCAGATAATAATATACCAAGATATTGTCTCATAAGTTAAGTACAAATTTTTCTGTTGAAATTTTTTGTGTGAATGTCGTGTGACTAAATCTTGGCAAAGATCCTGCTTGCTTGTCTTTAAATACCCACTAATAATAAAGCACAGCATGCGGTGGCAATTGCTGTTTGCACTCTGCATCCCCTGTGTTTTGGTGATTTCGTGACCCTTACCCAGGGACCCCAACCCACTAGACGTTGACTCCCCATGACTGACCAAAGAAGAGAAAAAACAATATATACACACATATATGATGCAATGAATTACATTTAAATATAAATGAATATTTATGGTACACATTTAAATATAATTAATTTATATTTCCCTTATATAAATATATTTACATATATAAGATTATATTATATTTATATGTTTATAAATAGATTTGTAATTAATATACAAAGAGTACATCTGAAGATTTTGGGGAAAATGTATAGTTTCTAAAGGCTTGCTACTGACGCATCATACTTTCAAGCAATTTTTCCACTTATTACAATGTCTGGAGTACTAAGATTGGATGATTATGAAACAGAGTAGCTGTTTTATTCCTTATGATTTTGGATTAGAAACATCTACTTACTTGATATGAAACCTACAAAAATGTGATCTTGAAATCACACTCCACATACTGGACATATACATCAATTTAGCAACTTACAGGTCTGAAACCTTTATTTGAATCCTATATCTCACATAAATTCAGTTTCCTTAGAGTCAGCTACATATAAAAACATGCATGCATTTTCATGCTCACATACATCCCCACACTCACATGACACGCTAAATGTATCACTGTAATAGATAATAATATAGATACTGAAAAAGAACACCTTTTCAAATGTAATTACATTTTATTTTTTAGATATAATAAATTATTGAAATAGTTATAAAAAATCAGCTGAGATGATGTTTCAAATACTAGAGTGCCTGCCTAAAGAGCATGTTTCTCAGTCCAAACCTCATTATTTCCATTCTTCCTTCTCCCATATAAAAAACATAAATAACTACAGAATTAAGCTACATGTTCCTTAATCATTAATTGAATAAAGAAATTGTAATATATATGCATATATACACAAGATATATTATTTAGCCAGACATAATAATGAAAACATAGCATCTTAAAGAAAATAGGTAAAACTGGAAACTTTCATATTGAAGCAATAAACCATACTGTGAAAAACAAATACTAGATTTCTCATATGCAGACTCTAGACCTAGAAAATAAAATGAATGACTAAGGTATAAAAGATGGAACTGATTAAATTTAGAAAAAAGTAAGAGAGGAGATAAAGAGAAATATTGTGGAGTATATATTTTCAAATAGTTTATGTTAGTATGATGGCATAATAAAAGTATAAAAATAGGATTATGAAATTAATAAAATGAATAAAATTTAGCAAGCTACATTATATGGACCTATGTGTATAACATAATAAAATACTTTTTGAAATTAATATTTGCTAATAAAAAGACAAAAATTCATTCCAGTTGTTATCGATTTGTATGTTAATTTCCAATTTTTGTTCAGTTTTTTCCCTGATAAAGTGAAAGGAGAAATTGGTTTTGCTCCTTTAGAAAGACAATCTTGTCGATTTACCATTAAAATATTCTAATTAGTTGCTGTCAATGTGAAATTGTTCAATCCAATTAATTATTATATTAGAATATTTTCAATACACTCTTCAAAATATTATCCCTATAAGTATATACTTTTTGCTATTGAATAGATTTTCATTACTTAATCGCTACATACCATTTTCTGAATGCAGTTTGGTATATGCAACTAGGATATGTTATACCTGACATGGAAATCAATTAATCAAACAGTTTTTATCCAAAAAACCTATAATGCAATAAAGAGGTAAATCCAAATTATTTATATTCGAAGACAATACTTGGTTAGTCTTCTTCTCATATTCCCATTTCCCTTCTTGAGAATAATACACATTGTAAGGAAATGATAAGAATGTTTTGGGGAAATAGGTTGACTTTAACCCAATGAGTTACTCTATGCTGCATTTTTCTTTACTTTATATTCAGAAAAGCTAAAGTCTTATCTTATCATTTTCCTTAGGCTTTATACTCAGGTTAAATCTCTGATGAGTGACAAAGATATAAACATTTTTTAACAGTGATTAAATTTAGGCTGAGGAACCTATGTACAACTATACTCATGCAGATCTTCCTCATCAGTCATGAGACCGTGATATCAAAATGTTAACCTATGCTTACTGAAATAAAGCTTATGAGATTCTCTGTATTATAAACAGTGGTTACTAACATTTGTTTTGTAATCAACATCATTTCATGGGTTAGGAACTGAAGTGAGACATTATACTCAGAACAAAATTTAAGGAAGCACCCAAAATTAGTTACCAAGTTATACACTATTTAACACAATGTTTTAAAAATGCAAGCTAAAGGAAATAATTTATGGAAAAATTATTTAAAATAAATACAGAATTAGTATGATTGATTTTTCTTATATGCCCTTTTGCAATACGGCTTGCATGATAATTTTTCTGATTATATGTTTAGTTAGGTCTTGATATGTAGTTGGAGAAGTTATGTTCTTTCATATCTTCATTTGTCAGATCAAAGAGGAAATGAATTCCATGCACGAGTCAAATCCGTAATAATGTTACAGTTGTATCCTGCTACTTTGCCAAAGTTTCAAATCAGCTCGAGTAACTTGGGTCTTTTTTGGATATAACCAATTAGGTGTGCAATTTTGTCAGTGCTAGAAAGATTTTGACCACCACTTATTAAAATAATATTTTTTCCAGAAATTACTTCTATTCTCTGTTTGCATTAGATTTTTTTATTTCATTTATATCATGTGTTTATGGTTTCCTTTAGGTAACCCACATTCAGTCTTCTACATTGTAATTTAGAGTAGTTTTAAATTATGTACACTCATGTACGCTCCTCAGATTCTATCATTTGCACATTTTGTTCTTGTTAAATCAGTAGATAGTTCTCAATATGGATACTATTGGACTTATTCATTGCATTTCTGAAGTTTTCAAGTATGTCATGCTGTTTGTGATTTGATACTGTAGCATTTTTTCTTTTAAATATGTGCAGATCTTACTTCACATACAGTTACTCTTGTTTTAAACAATTTGATCCATTCAAGGGATTTGCTATATTACGTTCATCTAGATGAATTTAATTACAAATTAACACAACCTTATTTCTGAGAGACAGTTATCCTTATACTCTACTCAAATTAACATGTATTTGAGGTTTTTGTACTTTAAAAAACTGGGTATAACATGTTTTTGTTCCTGGGGGAATTCCAATCTCTTGGTTGTTTTTCCAGCTGTGGTGACTTCAACATATGTGTGCATTTTATTTCAATTGTTTTGTGTCTAAATTTTGTCTCATATAAAACAAAGTACAAAAAGAATCAGTGACTTAGAACTTTTCCACATAGAATTCTAAGAGACACACTTGAAGTTTTGTGACAACTGGGACCAGGGAGGTCTTGTTAGTGGAAGATGAGGGAGAATAACAGATAATGTTTGACGTGATTTGAATTTTGCCTCCTCTTGCCTCATTATTTCCAGTGGTAATAATTTTGTCTGTATGAACTCAGAATTTTTGGTTTATTTGGGACACACTACACATTCTTATTGGATTGTAACTCTAAAATCTTCTTTCCTTCATTTAAAACCACAGATGTGAATTTATAATGCTAAAATAGCATCTACTAATTTATATGAAATTGTTCAAACTATTTTCTATTTTCACTTCACACGATATGCAATATAGAATGTAATAATAATAATGTGAGATAGTATGGAATAATTGACTTTGGAGAAAATCAATTACACTGGATTTTTGTGAGATACTTAGTAATAGTAAAAATTATATTTGTTTCTATTAAAAAATTCCCAGTTACATCTAAAAATAACTCATAGTTATAAACTAATGTTGAAAAAATAGATTTTTTATTGGAAAAAAGCCAGAAGTTTCAATAAGATTGCTTGTTTAAAATTGACTTGGATCTGAGATTTGGTGGCTCATGCCTGTAATCCTAGATACTCAGGAATCTGACATCTGAGGATAGTGGTTCAAAGCCAGCCTAGGCAGAAAAGTCTCCAATATTATTATTATTGTCTCCAATAAACCACCTAAAAACCAGAAACAACACTGTGGCTTACGTGGTACAGTGGTAGCCTTGAGCTGAAGAGCTGAGGACAGTGACCGGCCCAGAGTTCAAGCCCCACAACTGACAAAAAAAAATTGACATGGACTTGGACTTTATTATTTCATGATTTTTTATGAGTGGTTGTTCAGTGAAAATGTAATTAGTGTTTATATTTTGCGTTGGCATAAAATGAGCCTACTATTGTGTTAATTTATTCAAAAAAACTCTCTGATTATATGACAGCATAAATTTGGTGGATAGTGATTAAAACCAGGTTGCCTTTCTGGAAAAAAAATATTTATCTCACCCCCACAAAAAGTAGTACAAAAGAAAATATATGCCAGGAAACTTATTCTGTAAATCATAATGGACTAATAAGATGTTGCCATTTGATTTTAGTATGCCCCAGAAAGACCTATGTGTGAAAGAAAAATGGCTTTCCATTCCCTCCCAGACTGTGGAGAATACATGAATAGTTCTTCTGGAGATTGAGTTCTTCAGAGTGAAACCCATGAAAACATAGTCTCTCATCTACTTTCTTCTTTTAGATTTTAATCATTCTAGGTCATAAACATTTCTCTTTGACATACTCCCCAGCTTGACATAGTCTTGTGTCACAGGCCACCAAAGCAATAAAACCAACTGAACATACACTGAAATCTACAACTTGTAAATCTGAGTAAGCCTTTCTGCTTAATACATGGACAATATCACTTATTATGGTAGGTTATAAAGCTAACACAGAAGTCTAGTCTTTCTAACAATGTAGAGTACATAAAAATGTGCCTCATTATAAAATATCTAACTCCATGTTGTATTATGTGTTTTTGTTTCTTTTGATCCTAGGGCTTAAACTCAGGGTCTGGATGGTGCTTTTGTGGTCAAGGCCAATGATCGACATACAATTTGAACTGGACCTCCATTTGCCCCTATGGTTAATTGGAGATAACAGTCAAAATAACTTTCCTACTCTTGCTGGCTTCAAATTGTAATCTTCAGATCTCAATCTCTTAACTAGCTAAGATTAAATCCTTGAACCACCAGTGCCTACCCATGTTGCATATTGTGTGTAATTCCAATTCTCAGCATTGTACAGATGTTCCTACCACAATGTAAAAAAACTTAAAACATACTAAGGGTATTTGTAAAGTATATTATGAAGAAAGAATTTTCATCCTTTAAAAAAATCTATGCTAACTATTGATATTTTACTGCACCTTTCCTGAAACCAGTTTGATATAATTTAATAATTGTCAGGTCAAGTTTCTCTATATTCAAATGGAGATTTA
The DNA here is from genome assembly GCF_024711535.1 of Dipodomys merriami. Lineage (NCBI taxonomy): Eukaryota > Metazoa > Chordata > Mammalia > Rodentia > Heteromyidae > Dipodomys > Dipodomys merriami. Next base: position 528,821 of record NW_027206113.1, read on the forward strand.
CTATTTCATGCATGCAAATAAATGTATATGTATACGTATCTATCTTTATATCTTCCAATGTGGATCATCAGATTTGATACTTAGATTTGTTTTGCTTTTCAGCAGTTGAACCTGGTTGGCTCATTCTGTGACAATATCTGTGCTCATTTTCATCATTCCTTATTTACCACCCCATCAGCCTTCTAAAATCAGCCTCATTTCCTGGAGAGGGTAACCAATCAGTCCACCCCACAGGGTTATAATAAAGCAAGCTTTAAGAAAGGAAGTTAACATGAAGTGACAACTACAGAATTTCTACAGAGACTTAGTAGGTTATCAAAATTATATCTGACATCTTTCCATTTCTGCCTTTCTACTCTTCTCATACTTAAGAAAGCATTGACTAACACTATAAATATATTGCATTTATAACTTAAGGATCAATTTTTTTCCAACCTGCAGCCTTTTTTCCATGATTTTTGACATAAACTTTTGGGAGAGTTTTTTGGATTGTTATGGAATTCCATCCAAAACAAAGCCATGTATATCAAGTAAGCCAATGTTTTCAACTCAGAGTATTAAACAAAAGAGGGAGAAATTTAAGGTTAGTCATGTATGTTAATCACAAATATAGGCAATATCAAGATATTTTCAAATAATATACTTTTACTGGATAAAGTGGCTCAAATCTGTAATCTTATCTACTTGGGAAACAGATTAGAGATTCCAGTTCCAGGCAAGCCTAGCACAAAAAGAAGTTTCAGAATCTCTAACCATTTGCTGGGTTCAATCTTTTTACTTGTGTTAAGATTACCACAGTCCAGTCAGGCCCAGGCATAGTGATACTACCTCAAAATAAGCAATCCAATTACAATCTGCAGGTATGGCAGAAGTAGAAATGCTGTTTCACAAGTACAGTGTTTTGGGTTCAATCCCCCAGTACCGCTAGGAATTTAAGTGTGTGCCAGGGTAAGGATTTGGCATGACTAAGGTCAAGACTTCATACTGGTTTTACAAGCTCTAATAAAACCTTTACCTCTCTTGCTAATTGTTTTAAAAGTACAACCATAACTTCTGTGTCCAAACCAAATAATTTCTTATTAGAGATTTTCTTCTAGCCATTAAGTAATTTGTTATGTGTTGAATACTGTCCCACTGACATCATACTAAAGATCGAAAACCCATTGCCTCAGAAAGTGACTGCATTTGGAAACAGAATCTCAAAGGTAGCATTTAAGTCGAAGTGTCCTCCAAGAGAAGCAGAAGGCCTTGAATATGCCAAGGAAAGAGGACTCAGAAGAAGCCAACTCTGACCTTGGAGTTCTAGTTCCACAAACTCAGAGGCAATGTATTTACAGTGTTAACGCTACCCAATCTATGGTAGTTTATTATTACAATTATTAGCAAACATGTGGAATCTATAAGACATGAAAAGTCATTGTTTCTTGGGGTCCATGACTCCTCTCTATAATCCTAGTGATTAAGAAGGATGAGACTTGGAGGATAATGGTTTTCAGGCTGGTAGTAAAGTTCATAAGGTTCTATTGCCAATTAACTACAAAAATTTCTGGGCTGGAGACATGGTTCAAATGGTAGAATGACTACTGTTAGCAAACAAACAGAGCATGAGGTATGTTGAAGCCTAAATGGGAAGAAAGAAAAACTCCTTAGAAGAATAGTATGAGAAACAGAGTTATGAATAGGAAAGCAGAACCAAAAGAAATAAACTTATTGATACAGACAAAGCTTCCCAATGAAATATGGCACGAACTGTAATATTTAGGGTTTTCCTTCCTATACAGTTGAAATAAAGGTATTTTGACAATGAAACCAAAGTGTAATACTGTATGCAATAAATAATCACATTACTTTTATGTTTCCATAATTTAACTGCTTTTCCTACAAATTTATAGAATACTGTAGCTATGGAAAAAATCAATAAATATTGCATTTCCATATAAGATTACATATTCTTGCAAGTGTTGTCTAAAATTGATGTACACTGAAAAGATTGCCATTGATATCTTTCTGATGATTCCAAATGTTTATAATTTCAGCTGACCTTTCACAGAACTCATACCTCAAACATAACTTTTTAGTTTTTTCATGCAATCATATGAACACAAACATATGTCGCAAAATGTTAATTACTTTTATCTGCTGTCATTAATGTAGTATAACAGAATTAAATATATACCCTGAGCATAATAAGATTCTTCCTTCTAAACACAGACTTGCAGGCACACACACAGACACACACACACACACACACACACACACACACAAACACACAAACACACACATATTTATCACTCTGATTAGGTTCCTTACATTGGATATCAGACAATGTTCTAATAATCAAACTTTCCTGCCCAGTCATAAAATACATTAATAATTCCACACATACAAAATCACCAGATCATTCAAAATAATGAGAATATTTAACAAACCACCCAGCTCCTGAGCCATCTACTTCCTGATTTCATTCATTCATGACGATGCATTTTTCATATCATATTTAAAAATCTTTTTGAGTCTCTCTGATTAGCAGATAAAAATATGCTATCATATAATAGGAAATGTAGGTAAAATTACTTGTCCCTAGATAATCTTTAATATCTTATCAAAGACTTCTGTGTATTTCTTGCAGATTCTTTTTCTGGCATTTTGCTCTAATGTCTAATATTAAATTACAAAGTACATGCCGTATTCCTTAATTCATTTTTCCTAAAGGTTATGCTATGGAGTTGAAGCTGATTTGTTTGCTGATTGTAAATTAAATTTTCTCAAAAACTGGAATTATTGTTTATGTTACTCCTAAGCCATTTGAAATATCTAAAAGAACTGCAAATTCACCTTGGCAATGATTTGTGAATGGCAGTAATGGTTGTGGGGAGATGAAGGACATGAATTATCTAGAGTGCCTTAAAAATGGCACTGTTATTTAAAGGGCTGATCGTTTAGTAAGCTTTTAAAGTGTGGTCTTCATATTTCATCTCAGAAGATAAAAGTATGCTTTTCATCACATTCTTGCCTACAAAGTAGTAGAATTATTTACTTTGCACATTTTATGCCCTGCTGCTACTGTAGTGAAACCAACAAACAACTGCACAGCTGTGTTAGCTGCACTATATTTTGAAATTTTCTTCCAGTAGCCCTAGTGATTTTAGCCCAGATTCATGGGATAGTCACATAATCCACAATTACAAAGCACCACAATATACAAAGACCATTTCAAAATGAGGTTCAATTTTTATGCTTGTTGTTTCCTTTCTTATTGATTGTCTTTTAAAGAGCTAGGGGCTGATTATTTCTCATTATTATTGATGTGACTTAAATAAATTTACCATATTTTTGAAATAAAATAAAGAGATATAAAATACATTTAGTCACAAAATAAAAGTAAATATTTGAGTGATTCTTTCCATTCTAGTCTTGTTCTCAGTTATCTTCAAATACCGTTGAGATGAGCAAAGCATATGTGTAAATTGACACGTACTAAGCACACAAGACACTGGAATCTTTGGGCTTTAATTTCTTTATCCACTTCACCTAGAAAAGAAAATTAATACTTGTTTCATGTGTTAAGTAATCTCATTAAAACAAATTGTATTAATTTTATCAATAGTTCTCATAACCTATGGAATTGATGCATTGCAATTGTATTTGATTTATTACTTCCACTAAATTAATATTACATTTATTTTACTTTTTTATACATGAAGTTATTTAATTCTTGAGGATAAAACTTTCCTGTTTTTCATTTTGGTTGCCAAAATGGAACTATTAGACATTTTGAAAATTTAACTTTAAATCTAAACCTTCAGATTTCACTAGGACTTGAATTGTGTTACACATTTAATGTTAAAATAAAAAGCATTACCTAAAAAGAAAGCAAACTTATAAGTTATTACACTTCAATCCTAGAATTGACTTTATGATAATCAATAATTATATTTATATAACATGATTTACATAACTGAAACAAACTATGAGATTTGGAAACAGAAGACTCCTTTTTTGTTTTGTGTCTGTTGTTGTTGTTTATAGTTTGTGATGATTCTGTCTTCTTTACTTTATGTCTGGTATATTCATTTTACGTCTTCAAGAAGGTGGAGGGTGGGCACAGAGCTTTAGGGAAATCGGTGACAAATGGCAGCAATGGAGTTCATTGAACATTGATGAAAGTGAATGATTTAACACATGGGTGGGGACAGTAGCTTAGGACTGAGAACAAGTAAAGGAACTGAAGACATTCCATAAAAGGAAATGTACTCATTATCTGACTCATGTAATTATAATCACTCTTAAATCACCTTAATAATAAAAAACAGAGTAAATCTATTTAAAGGCAAACAAATCTTTTTTTCTTAGAATCCTAGTAGTTTGTTTTGTTCACTGGTTTGAGCGGTTGAGTCTATCTCTGGAAATAGCTACACTGACATTCATTGGGCAAATTTGTGAGCTACTATTAGATAAAAGTCAATTATGATTATTTGTATGTTTTTTGAGACTCTGATTCATGTATTTCTTTAATCTAATTTGTATTATTTCTGTCTACCGTTTTTGGTTTGGTTTGTTCCTGTTTTTCAAGGACCTAGTGGTGCATCATTAGTGTTGATTCAATATTGTTCTAGCTTGTTGAGGCACATACTCAAAGCTATAAATTTTCCTCTGAGTATTGCCTGTGTTGTTGTGTCCCAGAGGAGGCAGTGTTTTGTGTGTTCACTTTCACTTAATTCCATAAACGTTGGAACTTCCCTCCATATCCCATCAGTGACTCACTGATGATTTAACAATGTGTTATTTAGTCTCTGTGAGTTTCAGAATTTTTTGTGATGCCTTTTGATGTTGATATCTAATTTGGTCCCATTGTGGTCCGTCAGGATTCAAGAAGAATTTCATTTTTATTTTTGAATTTCACAAATTTTCCTTGTGATCTAAGATATGATCTATTTTGGAGAACATTCCATGGGTTGCTGAGAGGAATATATATTGTGATGCTGGTAGGTTAAACAATCTGTAGATATCTGTTACTTATAGCTTGTCAATGCAGTTATTTATCTCTAAAGTTTTTTTGCTAAGTTTTTACCTGGATGGCCTGTCCAGAAGTAAAATGATGTGTTCAATCAACCAACAATCTGTTTGGATGTATGCATGATTTTAGGGTAAGTGGTATTTGTAGAAAAATTTAGGAGCTCTAGGATTCAGGGCATTGATATTTAGAATTCTTCTTTTGTTGTTGTTTTTTTGGGTCCGGTCATGGGTCCTGAACTCTGGGCCTGGGCACTATCCTTCAGCTCTTCATCTCAAAGTGAGTGACCTACCACTTGAGCCACAGCATCACTTCTGGTTTTTTTCTGCTTATGTGGTGCTGAGGAATCGAACCCAGGGCCTCATGCATGCAAGGCAAGTCCTCTACCACTGAGCCACATTCCCAGCCCAGAATTCATATATCCCCCTGATGGAGACACTTTTCTTTATCAGTATTTAAGGTCCCTCTTTGTCTCTTTTGACTTTCATACCACTTTTAATTTAAAGCTTATTTTAGCCGGGCGCTGGTGGCTCACGCCTGTAATCCTAGCTACTCAGGAGGGTGAGATCTGAGGATAGCGGTTCAAAGCCAGCCCGGGCAAGAGAGACCGTGAAACTCCTATCTCCAATAAACCACCAGAAAACCGGAAGTGGCGCTGTAGCTCAAGTGGTAGAGCGCTTGCCTTGAGCTGAAGAGCTGAGGGACAGCACTCAGGCCCAGAGTTCAAGCCCACGACCGACAAAAAAAAAAAAAAACAAAAAAAAAAAAACCAATAAATCTTATTTTATCTAATACTAGTATAGCTACTCTGGCCTGTTTATGAGGTCCATTTTAAATTTGTAAAAATGATGTACAGAAGGGATACAATTACATAAGTCAGATAATGAATACATTTCTTTTTGAACAGTGTCACCTCTTCCCTCATCTTCTCCCAGTTTTTCCCTTTCAACCTCCCTGCCCCCAAGTTGTATAGTTCAGTTTTAATATAGTGTCTATTGAGTAGCACTGCTGCATTTGTTCACCCTTTGTCCCGCCATTTCTGTTCCCCCTTGCACTTTTCAAACTTACATATAAGACCAAAGGTACAAAAAAATAACCAGCTTCAGAAGACAGAAGGAAAAATAAAAAAAAAATAAAAGAACCCTCATTATCATTTCTTGAAGGTCATTTTGATGAACATTATTTTATATGATAATATTCATATAGCTATTGAGAATTTGTGATACTCTCCAAAGAGCATCCTCCTTTGAGCTCACTGTATAAATGTTTAGAATCTTTTGTAATTTATGATGTCTAAGTGTAATGTTCTTTCTTTTACCATCCAACTGTGTTTACTTATAGAATTATAGGCACATTCTAATACAACAAATGAGGGAAATCAGATAACCTATATATATTTGAGTCTTTCTTTCTATAAGTTTTGTTTTCTAAAGTTTCTTTCTATAAGTTTGTTCCAAGTCTTTCCCTTTCCTTATGAATGGTGTAATATTATTTTTTCTGGATCAATGGAATTGCTTCATACTGAAGTTGTTTCTTCATAGCAAAAGAAAAGTTAGCAGGATATAAAGAGAACAGAATGGAAGAATATTTTTACTAGCTAAGCATCAGACCCATAGTTAGAGATCAATAAGTTAAACCCAACAAAAATAAACCCTCAAACAAACAAGAACCCAATTAATATATGGGATAAAGATTTAAAGATAACTTCTTAGAAGTCGTAAGAATGACAAATATACACATCTCTCTCCATAAAAGAAATGCAAATCCAAACACAACTGAGATTCATCTCACTCCTGTTACAATGTCATGAAAAAACGAACAATCACAGATACTGATAGGGTTGTGGCCCAAAGGAAACTCTATTACACTGTTGGTGGGAATGTAATCTTGTTCAACCACTTTGGAAAACACTATGGAAGTTGCCAACAGAACCGAATAGAGAGCTACCCTATGATCCAGCTATTCCACTTAAGAGCATTTATCCAATAGAGCAGAAACAAGGCCACACTGAAGCTATCAGAACAAACATGTTTATGTTACATTATTTTCTGTAGCCAACATATGGAATCAGCTCAGATGACTCTCATTGTAAAAAGAGATCAAGAATTACATATGTATATATGTATTATATATACATATAAGTTATATATATAATTTTATTGATCCCTAATCACAAGTATGTATGCATATATATATATATATATATATGTATGTATGTATACATACATACATATATATACATATGTATATATACACATATATGCATACATATATACATACATAATGGAGTTCTGTTCATCCATAAGAAAGAATAATATAGCACCATTCTTAAGGAAAATGAAACACTTAGAAATAATCATATTCAGTGAAATAAAGCAGACCCAGAAAAACTTAGGCTGCATGATTTTCCTCATTTGTGGTAGGTACAAGGTGCCTATTAATGTAAAAGTAAACACACTGGATGGTATGCAAGGAGGTACAAATGAATTATCTGAAGTGTCAGAGTTCATGGAGAGTGAAAATACCCTATGTTTCTTAGAATACTAATCAAAACCCAACAAAATAATTTCCAGTAAATGTGTACTGCAAGAGAGGACGGGGGGGGGGGAGGGCAATTTGAGAGGGGTAGGAAATTGAAGGTGAAAAGAATAGAATACAGGCAAGAATCCATCGTTTACTTCCCAGAATTGAAATATACAAAGGAAGGCATAGTGTTAAATGAGAGTGAAGATGTTGAATTGATAACACAATTCCAGGTGCTTGTACACATAAACTGCTTTGTTAAATGGCAAGTAATTCGATAACATAATATTGAGATACATAAGGATTTTTGTTGATTGGGAGGGGTCGATGAGAATGTTTAAAGTGATGACATTGATCAAGATGCACTGTATCCATAAACTGTTTCAATGAATGGCAACTCCTTTGTACAAGTACTTAAAGATAATAAAAAATATTTGGAAAATTAATTATGATAAACTGTTTAGTGAATGGCAACTCTTTTGTACAACTACTTAAAAATAATAAAAATATTTGAAAAATTAATTATGATAGTTGATTAGAGTTGAACCTCAATTTAATTCCCATTCAAAAATATTTTTAACTTGGGGACTTGGAGAATAATTTTCAAATAATAAAATATTATGAATCCTTTTTTATCAGAATTTGTGATATTTAACTCAAACTACTGTGCTTTTTGTCAGCCATTGGGCTTTTATAAGTGAATTCTTCAAAGTATGTGGCATAAAACCATCAGAAATATATTACCTATATTCTAGAAGCTTGAACATTGATTATAAAAATGGTTGTTCAAAGCAATTCCTTGTCTTATGGGGTTCTACTTTGTGATTCATCTTAATCTATTTGCTGGACATCCACATGGCCGAGTAATTATATTGGGCTCCTTTTATCAGGATCATTATTGTGGTGTCATCTCTGAAAGGCTGATTCTAATGTTACCAGAAAGGGAAATAGAATTTCAACATGTGCAACTGAAAGTAATTACATCGTCCAATACACTTTGCAACTTTTGCTTTAACTCAGTGTAGTGTATCATTTGGATATTTTTTCATAGACGATACTAACTTAAGGACAAGCTTATATCATGTGACTTTGTGAATGATTCTTCTTACAATGGGAATAATTATAGTGATGGCAAGGTGAAGTATGATAGTTTAGTGGCTCTTGAACCACATCATATGTAGCCATGTAAAGCCATGTACAGCCTTTCTAAGGTCCTTCTGATGTATTTGAACAATCTCCGTTGAGTTAATTGCTTTCAGAAATATTCATTTGAGCCAACAAATACAGATGTCCTTTGATTGTAATTACTTTCTACTATTAGGCCTCCCACAGACACCAAAATCAGAGGATTCTAATTTCTCTGATAAAATACATAATAAAATTTTTATAATTAATATAACATGAAGAGTGTAATATTAATAGCATTATAAGTACAGTATTCGCACTATATAATATATCAACATCCTTTGGTTACATCAATTTTTAGATTTTTTTTTGGAGGGGGTCCGGTCATGGAGTCTGAACTCTGGGCTTGGGCGCTGTCCCTCAGCTCTTCAGCTCAAGGCTAGCACTCTACCACTTGAGCCACAGCGCCACTTCCGGCTTTTTTCTTTTTGCTTATGTGGTGCTGAGGAATCGAACCCAGGGCCTCAGGCATGCAAGGCAAGCGCTCTACCACTGAGCCACCTTCCCAGTCCCAATTTTTAGAATATTTATAACTAAGTGTAAATTGTTTGCAATGTATAGAAAATGAGAAAAATATTCGCATACATATTACTACAGATGCAAACAGATTCATCTGGTTATTTATGATGCTTCATTTGTTGGTTTCATTCATGCATGGAGAACATGCGAAGAAGTGAAAATTGCAAACTTAAATTTACTAAAGGGTTAATTACATGAAGTTTATGTTCGACTAATAACAGATTTTATAAATTAAATTGTTTTGTCCCTTCCTTTCTCTCTCCCTCCCTTTGTTCCTTCGTTCTTTCATTCCCCCCTTCTTTCCTTCCTTCCTTTTTTTCTTCCTTCCTTCCTTCCTTCCTTCCTTCCTTCTTTGTTTCCACCCTCCTTCCCTCCATCCCTACCTCTCTCTCTTTCTCTCCTTTCTTTCTTTCTTTCTTTCTTTCTTTCTTTCTTTCTTTCTTTCTTTCTTTCTTTCTTTCTTCCTTCCTTCCTTCCTTCCTTCCTTCCTTCCTTTCTTCCTTCTTTTCTTTTATTCTTTCTTTCTTTTTTCCTTCTTTCCTTCTTCCAATCTTCCCTTCTTTCTTTTACTCAGAATATTTCTTATGGCTATGGAAAAAATACCAACTGTTGTACTCTAAGGTGTTGTGAGTAATTATATATATTAACTAGTTTAATATTAATTTTAATAACCTATGTTTATCTTAAGACAAATTATACTAAAACAACTTCACAAACATTGCAAGATATATGACAAATATTACTTTTCATGATATTGTTTATTTCTTCAAACTAAAATAAGAATTTTGGTATAATATTTTGTGTGTGTTTCTTGTGATTTTAACTCAAGACGATCCCTTAGGTTTTTTTTTCCCCTCAAAGATATTGCTCTATCATTTGTGTCACAATTCCATTTTTGGTTTTTGTATGTGTGTGTATGTGTGTGTGTGTGTGTGAGTTTGTGTGTTGTAATGCGTGTGTGATTTGTGTGTGATATATGTATGTGTGTTGTGATGTGTGTGGGCTTTGAACCCCAGCGTACTGAGTAGCGAGGATTACAAGCTTGAGACTCCCATATTCAGCACAGATTTAATATATCTAAGACTAAATTAAATTTCATATTATTTGAATTCTAGGGGCTCAAATTAACAAATTAACATTTAGATATTTATATAGTTATTAACCTGAACCTGCAATTTGAAAAATAGTTTTCATTTTTTAAAAAAAATATACACTCAAAAGTTGAAATGACAGAATCTTTGGACAAATTGAAATATTCTATTATTTAAAAGAAAAAAGGGATGGTTAATCAAATTTTTTCATGTCAGCTAAAAGCAATAGGCTCTGTACATTGAATTAAATATTATCTACTGTGGTCACATGATTTTCTCTTCCTTTAAACCTAAACTATATTTGACATAAAATGTAGATTCATAAAATTTTTGAGTATATAAAAATCTCAGTTATTATTCATGTATTTCTGAGGTTTGAATAACAAGTAATTTCAGAGAAACACTGAATTTTGTGTATTTTATGTCAATAGTTATTTTTATAAATTGAATTAATCTCAATATGAGATAACTAAAGCAAAATATTCCATCACTTATCCAATTATTCCAATAGACTTGAATATAACTTATTTTTGAATGGCAGGAAATTCATAATATACCTGCTGTCTATAGAATAACTAAGAAATAAATGATCGTGATAATATTCACTTTTCCTTCAACTGGCAAGAAAGAACCTCACTATAGAGGACAAATACTTGATTGGAAATGCCATAAAATTATGAAAAATTCCAGTCATTATGAGTTAGATGAAATAGTCATTTTTGAAGGTAAAAAATGAAATCTCTTGAAGCTTCTTTATCTGTTAAATAAAAGGTACTTGCACTCAAAATATTTCATTCATCTCTCCAGCAATGGTAAAACCAAACGACCTCTATGCCAAATAGCTTCTCTGCTTAATTCAAGTAAATATTTAGGTGTCCCTAAATATTCTGTTGTAGTTACCACAATTGTATAGAAATATTATGCACCACTCTAGAAATTAAATCTGAAATCATAAAGGATTGGGATTAATAATTAGCTTTCACTATGTTGCCATAAAGAGGTGAACCCTTTCAAGTTGGCACAGTCTTAGAGATTTGGTCACTGAGAAAGAGTGATCAAAAAGGATGCTAAGATCAATATCCTTTCTTCCTCTTCCTTCTTTTTCTTCTCTGTCTCCTTCTCTCTCTCCCTCTTCCCCTCCTCCACTTTCTCCCTTTCCTGACTTCAATTCCTCCTCTTCTTTACTTCCTGTCTTCCGTGAATACACATACTCAATCACATGTTCCTGACATGGGGTAATGTGCCACCACCAAACCAAAGCAATGATGATAAGAAACATAAACTGAAATGTATAAAAGCAGAAGTCAAGATTAATCTTTCTTTCTTTTATGTTAATTTTATAAAGTATTTTGTTATATTATTAGGAGACTGACACAGCCTGCTTTCATTTATTATAAGGGATAAAATTTACTGGAAAAAAAATCTGACCAACATCGCCCTAATGAAATGATTGATTAAATTAATATTATATTAGGACAAATCTACTTTAAAATATTAGATATACTTCAATAAGAGGCAAACAATTCACCACTATTGTTTTCTATGAAAAGACAGCAGAATTCACCCTGTTCCTCAAGGAAATTGACCTATTATTGGCAGTATTGTCAATTTAATAAATGATGTAAGAAGACTGAAGAACATTTCAACCCAAACTGCATGATATAAAATTTACTTTGTCCCCTGTAAACAACCTTTTAATTCTATGTCTTGTTCCCAAAATGGCTTGTATTTTATTCTAATCACATTTTTTAATTAACTTGAAGTGGTTTTATGGAAATTGCTGTTTGACAAAGCAGTTTATGAATAGAGTTTATTGAGTTTTTTTTATTTTTTTCTCTCCTGAGGTTTGAACTTTGGGTCAGTACGATGTCCCTGAGCTCCTCTGAATGAACGCTAGAACTCTACCACTTGAGGCACAGCAGCACTTTCAGATTTTTCTGAGATTTAATTGGAGATAAGAATCTCACAGACTTTCCTGGCTGGGGTGGCTTCAAACCTCAATCCTCAGCCTCCTGAGTATCTAGGACAGCAGGTGTGAGCTGCTAGTGCCTGCCTTAATACAATGCATTTTTTTTTATTTTTAGGCTAGCCCTGGGGTTTGAACTCAGGGCCTTGGCAATGTCCTTGTGCGTCTTTTCCTCATGCTAACACTCTACAACTTGTGTCATAGTGCCAATTCCATCTTTTTTTGTTGTTTAAGTAGTACTGAGGAATCAAACCCAGGGTTTCACACATGCAAGGCAAGCAGTCTACCATTAAGCTACATTCCATGGTCAGTACAATGCATCATGATGATCATTATCCCTCATCCCTCTCAATTCTCTCTCATCCCTCTATTTACATAATTTTTTAGAATATTCACTCACTCACAATATCTTGTATAGTCACTCAGAGAATATATCACAGATCATATTTTCTTGATAGTCTTATTCATCAACATACTAAACTTATACATTACAGAATTCTGTGCTTTTAAATTCTAAATTATCACTCAGATTCACTGACTACTATTCTAAAATTTTTCCTAAGGTTAATGCAAAAGTACTCGGTAATTCTTTGATAAAATACAATGATTCTTAGAATGTTAAAGAGTTGGTGTAAGAATATCACCCTCAGTTCTAGAACATTTTATATCACTACTCTCTCAAAGTACTGCAATATTTATCAGTAATCACTTCCTGTCATCATTTTAACCTACCCTCCCCTTGAGCAGCTATTATTTCATATTCTACATCTACAGATGTGCCAACATTAAAAAGCTCATGTAATTAGAAAATATAGTCTATTTTATCCATTTAACCCATGTAATATTACTGTTTCCAAAGTAAGTCCATGCAAATTTTTCTCATGGATAGAGCATATTGTTTTATATGCATGTGTATATTGGTATAACATGGGGGATTTCAATATTTTATTATATGGTATTGTAAAAGGTTTTGCTATGTATATTCTTGTACATGTGTCTCATTGGACATATGTTGAAACATATTTTGTATATAAAATTATGATTCAAAATCCTGGATCATAGAGGCAACTTTCTGTGTATTATCTTAAAGATCGCCAGTATGTTTAACTAACTGACTATATCATTTTAAGTGTCAAGCACCAATGTATAAGGATTCCAATTTCTACATAGTGGTTGTGCAGAGCTATCTTATTGTTGTTTCTATTTCCCCTAATTTCTATATATATGCAATGTCTAGGTATGTTATTATCTTTCCATGTCTCCCTTTGTTGTTGTTATATTACTATAGAGATATGTATTTGGACTTTTTGATAACTTATTCAGGATGGCTAAAGTTTTTCATTGTCACTAATATGCTCTTAAAATATTTCTGATTCGTCTCTTTAAATAAGTGTGTATGTATACACATTATGTGTACATATACATATATTCATACTTAATATGTGTATATATACAAATACCTATAGATATGTATACATATATATGAATATACAGATGTGTATGTACATGTATATAGATATATGTGTATTATTATTTTCATTTGTCTGTATCTTATCTGTATCTTTCATTTCACCACAGAAACTGTATTTATCCTTTATGTCATATTGAATACCAATGCCTTTGGAAGATATTTATTAATTGGTGTATATTAATTGTACAAAGAAATCTTATTGAAATATTTTACACACTCACATATTGATCAAGGGCCTGATTAACCTCTTTCTGTCTTTCTCCATTCCCATTATCCCTTACTTCTCAACTGTTTACTGTGAATTTCTTTGTGCTAACTCCACACACTGTCAAAATGTATTAAAGTGATATTCACCCTCCGTCATTGAAAATTATACAATGCTGAATTTAAAAGCAAAATTAAAAAATCTAAATAAAAATCTGAATAAATGGGGACATATCATTTTTGTGGATTGGAGGATACAATTGAACAAAGATATAAATTGCCTCCCTACTTTTTTGATCATTCATGGGGCTTGAAATATGGGCCTAGGTGCTGTCCCTCAGCTCTTCAGCTCAAAGTGAGGGCTCTACCTATTGTGCAACTGTGCCACTTCTGGCTTTCTGGTGGTTAATTGGACATAAGAATCTTTCGGACATTCTTGTTCTGCAATCCTCAGATCTCAACCTTGTATACAGCTAGGATTACAAGCATGAGCTAACAGCACCCAGTTTCACAGTTTTATTTATAGGTTTATGACAATTTCTAAAAACACCTGACCAGCACTCTTTGACTCATTGACAAAGGAAAATAAACTGGAACATATTTCTCTGTCGAATATTAAACCTGTTAGCGTAAAATGTTATGTTTGTAGAGGAAAGATTACACTGCTCAATGGGCCTGTAAGGCACCATATTAGAACCACATAATTATTATCAAGGAATATTTAATAAGGGGTAAAACTAAGTATGTGTGGAATGAAATTCTCTTTAATAAGTGGTGATAGGTTAGACAGTATTGGGGAGAATTAAAGAGTGAAAATTGACTTATTGAAATATTACCTTCAAGCAGGATTAAAACATGCATATAAAACAAAAGGAGTGATGTAAACGTAAAGCAAAGAATGATGTCTTGACAATTTTGGAGATGAAGCATTCTTAACTTACACATTCAAATTATAGGAAAAGAAAACTTGACATAGTCGAACTCAATAAAAGTGTAAAATAATTTGGTCTGTGAAAGCTCATATACAATTAGTGAATAGAATTTGGGAGCAGGGGCTCATCAATTTTGTCCTAGCTACTTGGGACGCTGTGATTTGAGTATTGCTGTTTGAAGCCAGACAACAAAATAAAGTCCCTGAGAATCTTAACTCTGATTAATCAGCAAAAAACAGATGTGAGGTATGACTCAAAGGGTTAATTGTTAACAAAATGCAACAAATCTCAGGAACCCTGAGTTCAAGCCCCAAGACCGTACATACATGTACAAAAGTAATGGTAGTAATTCTAATAGTGTTGAAGATGATGATGATGATGATGAGGAGGAGGAGGAGGAGGAGGAGGATGATGATGATGATGATGATGATGTTGATAATGATGATGAAGGGTACTCATAGTCAAGGATAAAATATTTGAAAATCTTATAACTGAAGAATGCCTCAAATCTAGACTGTGCATAGAACTCTCAAAACCTAATAAAAAGAACATCAATTCAAAACCAGCAAAATACAGCTTGTGTAAAAGAAACACAAGAAAAACATCATCAATCCTCAAATAAATGCACATTAAAATAAAACGACATCACAAAACATGTATGAGAATTACTTAACATAAAACAATAATGACCTTAATAATGATATCAAGAAACAGAGAAACTGAATGCTGGTAGAAATGTCCAATTGGAAAGCTAATTCTGAAAACATTTTGACAGGTTACTAGAATATGAAATATGCAACCACCCACACCATCGCACAGGAATTGAGCTCTTCAGGCTTTGTCTCATAGAAATAAAATGTAACATTCACCCAAAGCCCAAAACACTGGATTATAGCAGCATTATTTCCTCTAGTCAAAGAAATGGAAATCAACTCAGGCTTTCTTTAGGTAAATGGGAAACGAATTTTTTTACATTCTCTAATAACAGAACCCAAAGGCAACTCGAGTGAGTACAATACAATATTAAGGCATAAAATAACTGGGAATAATCTACCATAGATTTGAAGGTAATCTTAAAAGCTTATTTACTGCATGGTATAGAAGTCGGTTGACAGGATGAAACAGGTTTGGGATGGGACAAAGAGAATTAGTGGGTTTAATTATTAAAAGGAAGCATGAAACAGACTTATTTTTGGTAAAGTAATGTATCTGTAGATATGGGATATTCATATAATTGATAAAAATATATTGGACTTAATATGTGCACAAAGTAATTAAAATAACTGAAGTATTTGTGAAATATTAATGTCCTAATTGTGATGTCATACTATATATAAATAAATTGGAAAAAGTATTCAATAGATTTATCTGTGTTATCATAACATCATAAAGATCCATATTAACCTCAGTAGACATTAATGATATCTAGAAAACAGAAGTCAACATTGAATGTTTACAATGAAAAATAGTCTAGGTTCAAGTTTCAGATGAATCATACCTTGCTAATCAGAAGACAGATTTAGAAGACTGATATCAGTGCCAGTTTTGACAAAATTCATGAAAAATTACCAAAAAATAAGCTAGATATAGTGTAAATTCCCTGTTATCTCACACTTTTGGAAGCCATAGGTAGATATCATTGCTCATGGAGATTTGGCCTGAAAAATAATCTAAAGTGGTTAGATCCTTAGAAACTTCAAGCACCAGTAGTGTCAAAGGAACAAAGAAAAGAAGAAAACAGAAAGGAAAGGATAGAAAAGGAAACTATTTCCTCTTCATACTTGCAGTTTCATGTCATTAGGTACAAGAATTGAGAATATTTGTTTGAGGATTCAGGCCTCTCTAATGTGAAAGCATTTATTTCAAATAATTATTGTATTACTTCTATTTATTAACTTATTATTCTTGGAGATTGAACCCATGGCTTTGTACATATTAGTCTAGTTCTACAACTGAGCAGTATTCCAGCTCTCTTGTACAGTTTTGGAAATTGTTTATGAATTCTTCAATAGTTAGCTATTCTACTTTTCATCTTATCTTTTCTCTCCCACCTTTTCCCCTACATATTTTAGTTCATGTGTTGAAAACTTTCCTCAATTTTATCTTCTATATGTAGAATCTTGCTGCTGAGTTTACAGAGGAGTCGGTTGTTTTATGACACCTTTTAAAAATATATACATATATATATAATTCACATGTATGATTGATTCTTAGAGTTCATTACAATAAGCAACATTTATCTCATCTATGCACATAGGTATTGAGCCATTGTGATCCTCTCCTAAGAATAGCTTCCCTTCTTCTTGCCATGCGAATGCTTAGAGGGCTGTTAGTTAATCATATCCAAGTGTAATTATTTGTCTTTTACTATCTATTGTATTAAATTGTAGATTTATGGACATGGTGCAATTATTACAAATGAGGAAAACCATGCAGCATATATTTAATTGGACCTGGCTTATTTCACTTAATATCATTTTTTCCAGTCTTTCCATTTCTTCAGGAATAGTGTAATGCCATTCTTTCAAATGGAAGCACAGAATTCTATCAATACAAGAGAATTGAAAACCTAGAAATGAATCCACTCCTACAGGCACATAATCTTTAATAAGGGAGCCAGAAACACAGGATGGATGAAAGACAGCCTCTTCAAAAAATTGTGCTGGTAGAATTGGCTTTACTCAGAAAACTGAAGTTAGATCCTTATATATCCCCCTGCACCAGAATTTATGCCAAATGGATCGCAGACCTCAATGTAAGTCCAGATACCTTGAGAATGTTACAGGAAGAGTTAGAGGAAACCCGAGGGCTACTTGGCACAGGTCACAACTTCCAAAGTAAGCCTGGATAAATGAGATTACATCAAACCAAATCAATCATTTGTCAGACTCAAAAGCCATGAAGAAAAAAGAGATAGTGTTGCACAGATTTATTAGGGAGCAAACCTACCGATGAGAGTCTCAGCCAATGCTAAACCCTTACTGCATTTTCTAACTAGGTTATTTATTATGGTTTTACATGAATACAAGTGTTTTCTGATGGGCATTAGTAAGAAAACAACTAATGCTAAAACACAGATAACATGTAGAATGAGTTGTAGCTGGAGAAAGGGCGAGATTAAGGCAGGGGGGTGTAGTTCAAAGACTTGGTTTGGTGCCAGCTAAGTAATGTAAAGCTGCACAAAGGAAGAGGTGTAAAGCAGGAGTTGTTATAAACAAAAGCAGTGGTCTTAAGCCACAAAATAAGGACCCCAGTCTGTGTGAACAAAACAGTCTCTAACATGAGATTCTTTTTAAATTAACAAGAACGATTTTCGATTTTTACAGAATTGGGAAGGTGCATAGTCACAGGCAATGTCTGGTATGTCAGGTAATCCAGTCCGCTCTTTCAAATGTTACCCAATAGCCAGGTTTCAATTGAAATGACTACAATGAGATTGTACAAATGAGACTGTGACTTTTCCCTCTCATGAATCAAAATTCTGTCAAATGATTTCTGTCTTCCAGATGTTTGCATAACATTTCTCATGATCTTTTCTACTATTTTGTCTTCAGTATTGATGTTCATAATATTTTTTGTAGTTGTCTTGTGTGTGTATGACATTTCTAGGGCTTGAACTCAATGTTTATTGTATCCCTTGTATTTTTTTTGTTCATGGCTGATGACAATCTATTCCTTGAGCCATATCTTCACCTTCTGCTTCTTGTCTATTTAGACTGACATTTAACCCAAATCTTCAGGTCTTAGCCTCCTGAGTTTCTAGGATTCTACACATGAGCCGCAAACACCAAGTTTTACTTTACCATTATTTTAATTATGTGTTAGAAGAACGTGGAAGCATATTTGTGTTAAGTGTGCAATTTTCAAATATAAGTTTGAATCAACTTGATATAATGTAGCTGTTATCAATTTTAAGTTAAATCAATGAATATTCCACATTCCCAAAGAAATATAATTGGAAACAAAAGGCATAATTTTTTTCTTAAAACAAGTAATGGAACCATGAATTCCTTTCACTTTACAAATCATGTTTTATATAACTTTAATTAGCAGACTTCCATGAATATAAATAAATCTACTTATTGTATACCACAAGATGTAAAATTATAGTTAAGAGTAGATATTTCATCAGAGCCAGAAGATAAGGTTTTGAGCATTCTCACTAAAAAGAAATGTTATACAACATATACATGAATGGGATTACCATTGAAGAACTTCATAAATATGTAAAAACTACTTGTGTAGCTAGGTGCTAGCGGCTCATACTTGTAATCTTAGCTACTAAGGAGGCTGAGAGCTGAGAATCATGGTTCAAAGCCAGCCTAGACAGGAAAGACCATGAGACTCTTATCTCCAATGAGCCACCAGAAAACTGGCAGTTGCTCAAGTCAGAGAGCACTAGTTTTGAGCTGAAGAGATGAGGGAAAATGTCCAGGCCCAGATTGCAAGCCCCAATGACCGAAAAAAAATTTAAAAAGTTAAAAATAAACATATTTTGACATACATATTAAAATATATTCTAAAAAATTTAATTTCCTTTTTCAGGTTTTTAAAGTTTTCATCATAGAGGTCCTTCACTTCTTTGGTTAAGTTAATTCCTAGGAATTTTGTTTTTTGTGGGCTATTACAAATGGAGTTGCTTTCCTAATTTCAGCCACACTTTTCTCATTGTTGGCATACAGAAAAGCCATTGATTTTTGAGGGTTAATTTTATACCCTGCTACTTTGCCAAAGTTTTGAATCAGCTTGAGTAATTTGGGAGTGTAGTCTATGGGATACTTTAAATGCAATATCATGTCATCTGCAAACGGAGAGTTTTATTTCTTCTTTCCCTATCTGGATCCCCTTTACGTCTGCAACATGTCTTATTGCTGTAGCTAGGCATTCTAATAGTAGGTTGAATAGAAGTGGAGAGTGTGGACATGCTCCTGGATTGGAAACATTAACATCGTGAAAATGGCAATATTTCCCAAGGCTATCTACAAATTCAATGCGATGCCTATCAAAATTTCAACCTCATTCTTAAATAGAAGAGGCAATCCAAAAATTCATATGGAACAATAAAAGACCCAGAATAGCATAAACGCTCCTCAACGGAAAAAACACTGCTGGAGGAATATCAATACCAAATTTCAAACTCTACTATAAAACCATAGTAAGCAAAACAGCTTGGTACTGGCACAAATACAGACCTCAGGAACAATGGAATAGAATTGAAAACCCAGAAATGAATCTACAGACCTATAGCCATCTAATAGTTGATAAGGTAGCAAACAAAATAGAATGGAAGAAAGACAGCCTCTTCGGTAAATGGTGCTGGCAAAATTGGTTAACTACTTGTAGAAAACTAAAGCTGGATCCTTATATATCACCCTGGACCAGAATCAACTCCAAATGGATCAAAGACCTCGGAGTAAAAGCAGACACTCTAAAAACATTACAGGATGGAATAGGAGAAACCCTAGGTCTCCTTGGCTCAGGCCGAAATTTTCTTAATAGAGACCCGGAAACACAACAAATCAAAGAAAGGTTGGACAAATGGGATTGCATGAAGTTGCAGAGCTTCTGCATGGAAAAGGACATAGCTAGCAAGATTAATAGAAAACCCACACATTGGGAGAAGATCTTCACTAGCCATACAACGGACAAGGGTCTCATTTCTATAATATACTTGGAACTCAAAAAATTAAATCCCCCAACAACAAATCCTCAAAGAAACAACTGCCCAATAAATAAGTGGGCTAATTACTTAAAGAGAAACTTCTCTGAGGAAGAAAGAAGGATGGCCAATAGACACATGAAGAAATGCTCAACCTCCCTAGCCATAAAGAAATGCAAATCAAAACAACATTGAGATACCACCTCACTCCAGTTAGAATGGCAAAAATCAAGAACTCTAACAACAGATGCTGGAGGGGATGTGGACAGAAGGGAACCTTACTGCATTGTTGGTGGGAGTTTAAACTTATCCAAACTCTTTGGAAAGTATTATGGAGGTTCCTCAAATGACTCCACATAGAGCTCCCCTATGACTCAGCAGTCCCACTTTTGGGCATTTACCAAATGTTTACAAACAAGACCACACTAAAGCTACCAGCACAACTATGTTTATTGCAGCATTATTTACCATAGCTAAGATATGAAACCAACCCAGATGCACCTCAGTAGAAGAATGGATCAAGAAAATGTGGTGTATATACACAATGAAATTCTATGCCTCCATCAGAAAGAATGGCATTGCCCCATTTGTTAGGAAATGGAAAGACTTGGAAAAAATTATATTAAGTGAAGTAAGCCAAGCCCAAAGAAACATAGGTCCCATGATTTTCCTTATTTACAATATCTAGTATATGTATGAGTCAAGCAAAAAAGGTCAGATAAGGTGATATTAGGAAAATGAACCCTAAGATATGTATTTTAAATGTTTTTTTCTTTCATGCATTTATTTCTAACGCAATTATAAGATTATTTCTTTGTTGCTTTGTATGTCCCTCCCCCACAGTATAACCACTGCTTTCACTGTATTTGATGTCGGTATAATTTGTGGAGGGGAAGGGGAAAAACAAGTCGTTTAAATAAGGATACATATGGACCTTTTGCAACAATGAGAAGTAAAAGTTTTCATGTAGAAAACGAACTTTACAACTTGGGGTGGGGAGGATTGGGTTGGGAGGGAGGGAGTATGCGAAGGGATGGGAAGGTTAAACAAAGGAGGAGGCTACAATGATAAGAAATGTACTCACTATCTTGCCCATGTAATTGTAACCCCTCTACAATATTAAACTAAGATAACAAAAAAAGAGAAAAAATATTCTAAAAATTCAAATCTTCACTAGATATAATAGTTTATATAAATGTAGAGCAGTGTTTTCTGGTTTTAGTTGTCATTGAATCAATTGTGTAAATCACACATTTCTCACTCAATTCATATTTGTATGTTTATACACTTATATGCCATAAGTATAATTAACTGATAAGCGATAGGCAGTGCTGTTTTATTAATCTCCCTAGGGTTTCTAACATTAACCCTTCTACCCTAAAATCGATATGCCTTCAAACTTTGTAAAAAGTTTCATCTCATTAGATCAGAAAATTATAAGCCATAATCATTGTTTGGAACAAGTGCAACATTTTACATGCATTTCACTTAGTTTAAGAACCAAAACATTCAAGTCATCTTAACCATACCAGTAATAGCAAAATGTCTTCTGAGCTTTTCCGTCTCTTAAGAGATGAAAATCTTTAATTATACATCTTTTTTTCTGTCCAACACCTTATATCTTAGGAAGATGTTTTTGTGTAACCTTGTGTTCCTGATTAAAAGACCGGAACAAAAGCAATAATGAAAATAGCCAAGGAAAATACTTGAAAACAATTTAAAAAGCAATCGCACACACTGCTGTTTTCACCGGTTTCAATGAGAATATGTGTTAAAGTTTCATGCTTTTTATTATCATTCAAAGAGCAATAATTAAACTTGAATTAGCAATGAAGAAGAGAAAAGAAAACTTCGTTTGAAAACAGCTTGACTGAACAATCCAACATAAGCATAATGAATTTATATCGTTTTTCTATGTTGTTGCCAAAATAATAGAGAGCAACACCCAAAAGCAGGAAAGTAACTAAGCCAAAGCAATAATGTTTTGCTATAAAATAATTGTGAGGTTCTGACTCTTTCAAAGTCAGGCTTGCAAAGAGGAAAAGTGTATTTGATTTACTGTGAATGATAAAAATTATAAAATTCCTTTATTAATGTTTTACATATCTTGACTAGGATTTCTCATGTTGGAGAAGAGGAAAGGTATGTAAAAGTTCAAGATTGTTTGACTATTCCCCAAGATCATTCTTATTTATCAGCTATAGCAACACAAGTAGCTTTGGTTACTCTTAGAATCATGCTTGTTTACATTTAGAAGCTTTATTCGTTGCTGGGTTATAACTGCAACCCTTGAGTATTAATAAAAAGTCCTTTCCTAAGTGAGGAAAGTTGTAGTGAAAAGAAACATAAAATATCAAAGACTTAACATAGTGGAAACTATTTTCTAGCTATATCACAATCTGTAGGTGTAGATTTTGTGTCACATTGTTCGAGAGGACCCATTTTTGTTATCTTCTTTTTCAACATCTAGTGATCCTATAACATTCTATGACATCCTGGGAATCTATATCTTCACTGGATTCTCTAATTTCTGTTGGAAAGTTAGGAAGAATAGGAAATTGAGTTTTTCTTTCTGTCATCATATTTTGTATTACATTACACACTATAACTCAAAATGACATAAATTTTCTTTATAATATTAGGAGACAGATTTCATTTCCATATTCTTATGCTAGCCTTCTACAAAAGTTTGGTAGTTAGTAATCCCAAAATGTGAAAATAAAGTTAGGGAGCTTCTTATTTAGATATTATTTAGAATTTCAAGACTTCATTAATGAAGGCCCTTAGTGTCACGACCACCTCTACCAGCAAGGAAGACGCGACCCGGGATTCTTCTCAATGCGGTTTATTCAGGAACCTTGTAACAAGCTTCTCTCCCACTTCTCTCCTGCCCGCTTCTTCCTGGTTCTTCCTGCTTCTCCTTTCCCTCCGCCCCCGTGCTCCAGTTATAAGCCTCCTGGATGGCCAATCCCGAAGCGCCACGTGGCATATACCCATAGGGCTGCAAACACGGAAGCAAACTAGGAGCCAAGTCATAGCCACATAAGGAGTTGTTTTTACAGAGAGCACTCGTCACTGGGAAGATGGAAGGCGGGAGCCAGTGCCATCTTACCAAGGAGCTACAATGTTGCTTTTGCGGCTGCGCCATCTTTGGTCACGGCTCCCGCAGCTCTCCACACCTTAGTAGTATTTACATCATACACGTGCACAAAGCCAGTGGCAACTTTTTCTTATTCTCAGAAACTAGGACATGTGGTGTCCTTGTAGTTGCATTAGGAAAAGGCCGAAATTTAGTTAGTTTACAAAACCAAATCTCCTGCAAAAAATTTCTACAAATTAATTGGCTTGAATAATGCATATTTTCATTTTACACTTCTAAAGGACAGAAATCTAAAAGAAATCTCACTAGATTAAAATCAAGCCGTCTACAGAGCCAAAATAGTTTTCAGATGGTTCTAGTGGAAAAATCATTTACTTCCTGTTCTGCTTTCAACAAACTTCAGAATCTGGGTGGTTTTCCTTTATCTTCTAATGTAGCATCTTTACATCTTTCTGATGGTTCTTACCTAATAATGTCCCTTTGAACTACAGCTGGGACTTTTAAGTACCCATTTGACTATACTTTCCCCATCTGATAATTATTCAAATTTGTGTTCCTTGGGTAATGAAAGGTGATTGTTTTACAAAATTATATATAAAATGTAAATCTACATTTGAGGGACTAGATATATGGGGACTATGTATATTTTGGGAAGGTATTTTACTGCCTACTACAATGAGTGTGTAAGCATTCTTTCTACTATCACCTGTTATCCTTTCATTAATTTTGAACAACATATTTCTTCAATGAAATATAACTAGAAAAAATTTAGTTCCTGAAAGCATTTAATCCTGATTAAAACATTGTCATGTACAAGAAATCTTAAATGCTAAAGAGCAGCTCTTGAAACAGTTCTGGAACTATCACTTTTTATACACTTTGCTTTAAAATCTCTTTTCAAGAGCATTTGATTGTTATTATTTTGGAATTATGGTTAATATTTATTTGACTGCTATTTTTAAAGAACGCACCACCCAATACTGGTTCTTTACTTCTAACATTTTTGGGTCTAATCTAGTTTTGAAAGAAACACAGTTATTTCAATTACATGAACTGCTTGTTGAAGTTGAATCAGTGTGGAGAAGAAAAGAAGAAAAAAGATGTCTCTGTGTGTATGTCACATTAAAAATGTATCTAAAAGCTATGTATCTTAAAATAATCTATTTTCATTATGTTTAGATTCTCATAAAATTTAGCCTCTCAACTCACACAATGTTAATGCAGTCTTATTTCATACCTCCTAAAAGCAAACGACAAATTACTATTTATTTTAGAAATATTCTTTTTAATTTTTAAAATTTATTTATTTAAAAAACTATATTTTTAAAAAGTTAGCCAATGCAAATGGTGTATTAGTTATTTAGAGTCATGTTCAGACTCTATGACGGAAGCCAGAAAGGGAAAATAGTCATGTTTTTATTCTTCCTTTTGCCACTCTGATTTACTTCATCTATTTCTGAAAGAATGAAATTCTGGCTTTGAAGCCTTTTGCTTGATATCCACAATGTGACATTCTTCCTTTATTAATAGGAGAATTTGGAGAAAGGATGAGAATTCACACTAGAAAAAGGAGAAGAGCAAAAGAGAAGGTGAAATCTAGATATTTTGTTCTTCCTCATCTCAATCACAAGGTCTGGATAATGATTGTGGATATTAGAAACAGTAGTCTAAAGCGATTAAACACATTTATAAAAAAGTTAGCCTCACAAGTGATCACATAGATAATGCTTATTTATTAAAAAATGTAATAGCATCAAACAGGAAGTGTTATCTATTTGTTTAGTATTTATTTAGTATTTGTTAAATTTTGGTGTGCTGTAGTCAACTATCATAAAGGTATACAAGAATGGTGAGAAACTAATATCTTAATATCATATTCTAATATTAGCTTAATTCTTGCTGTGTTTGAGTTTTGCCTCAATTTCACATGCTATATTCTCCCAGTATATAAGTTGAAAAGATTCCCTCTGTATATATGCTATTTTTATAGCTAAGCGAAAAGAAGTTAGTTCTTAGAGACAAGGGGATAGAAATCTTCCCCTAGAAATAACCTTTGACCACTTCTGGTTCATTTTTGTAAGCTTAAGTATGTCACATGACCCATCTTGACATTGCAGAGTAGAGGTAAATCTCACCTACAGGAAGCTGATGCAGGACAGAATAATATGCCAAGGTATTCAACACTTGAGATAAAGAAGAAAAAGAAGAGAACTATAATACAATCAATCATACTTGCCATCACATGTCTTTGCAGGAAGGAAGGTATTATGTACCTTTGTTTCTAAACCTACTGATATCTTCAAATTATGTCTTTTATGCTTGGATATTACTAGAATTAGAGAACATTTTGATACTGAGACAGCATAAAATGTCAAAGAAATCTGGAGTAATCATTTTAATATTATATTTTTGTTTTGATAGGAACAATACTTTATACTTTCTTACCTAGTCTCTTTTGTTTCCAGAACTGGATTTTGTTAATATATGTGACTATCCACCAGAAGAAATATCTTCATTTATCTGCACCTTGTGCAGATAGCATAGTCAATTATATGTATTGCGAATTCATCAGTAGCACTTTTTAAAAATGCAAAAAATGTGGACAGGGAGCCAATATACATATTTTCCCACCTTTAACTTCCACATCCTCCTTCTTCCTTCCTTGGAATCACACTCAATCAATAAAAGGCTGAGATATTTGTCTCTTTTTTATTTTTATATTGTGAAAATACTGTACAGAGGGGTTACAATGACATGGGCAAGATAATGAGTATATTTCTTATCAAGCATTGTAGCCTCCTTCTTTGTTTCCCCTTCCCATCCCTTCCCATCCTCCCCCAGCCCCCCACCCAATCCTTTCCACCACCCCACACCAAAGTGGTAAAGTTCATTTTCGACATAACAACTTGTACATCTCATTATTGCAAAGGGCCCAGCTGTATCCCTAGTTAAACGATTTGATTTTGCCCTTCACCTTCACAAATTATACCAACATAAAATACAGTGAAAACAAAGGTTATGCTGTGGGGGAGCGACATACAAAGCAACATAGAAATCAACATAAATATGTTAGAAACAATTGTGTGAAAGGAATAAAAAACATTTAAATACTTATCTTGGGGTCCATTCCCCTAACATCAAGAAAATGTGGTATATATGCACAATGGAATTCTATGCCTCTATCAGAAAGAATGGCACTTGTTAGGAAATGGAAAGAATTGGAAAAAAATTATATTAAGTAAAGTAAGCCAGGCCCAAAGAAATATAGGTCCCATGGTTTCCCTTATTTGCAACAACTAGTATTTGTCTGAGTCAAGCAAAAAAGTTCAGATAAGTTGATGTTAGGGAAATGAACCCTAAGATATGTATTCAAATGTTTTTTTTAACTTTCATGCCATTGTTTCTGACACATTTATAAGATTATTTCTTTGTTGTTTTGTATGTCCCTCGTCCAGAGTATAACCCCTGCTTTCACTGTATTTGATGTCAGCATAATTTGTAGAGGGGAAGGGGAAAAACAAATCGTTTGGCTCTTGACCTTGAAAGTGAAGCAGAATGTTTTGGATGTCGGAGATGAATGTTAAATGTTTTTTTTTCCCCCCATAATAATGTTACATGAAACGGCCTTATGAGTCCTGCATTTCTTAACACTGTACTTCCTTAGTGATGTGATAGGAATGTCAACACTGGACTTAGCATTGGTTTCCACTTCCTTTTCTACCATCCAGTCTAAATTAAAATAATGGAATGAAAAAGTAATGCCATCTTAAGAAAGTCATTTAAGGCTATGAGAATGTGGCTTCATGGCAGAGATTGCTTATCATGCATGAAACCCTGGGTTCAATTCCTCAGTACCACATAAACAGAAAAAGAAGTGGTGATGCACCTCAAGTTGTAGAGTGCTAGACTTGAGCAAAAAAACTGAAAAGCTCCGGGACAGTTCCATGGTCCTGAGTTCAAGTCCCAAGACTGGCAAAAAAAAGTCATTTAGCTAGTAAATGACAAATAAAGAAAGTATACTTGAAATATATAATTGTTCTTCCCAACTATGTCTAACAATCGTCCTTAATTCATATACTTTACCTATATTAGAATACTGTGTTGAAAACAAAACAAAAAAAGGTTTGCTAATAGGTCATGGCAGTTAATGTTAGGAATGTGCTTAGATATCAGGTTAGGATTAATCCTGGAAATTTAAAGATTCCAGGCTTCTGAATGGTCACTGCTAATAACAATGAGGATAGTCTAAGTGAGATTTGGAAAACTTTTTGTTCAGTTATGGCACCAAAAACACAGGCTAATTAATAGTTTTGACAGAAGTGAAGAAATAACTCCAGATGGAAGAAATAAATGATAATAATAAATAATTATACCGGAAAATGTTCTAGGGAACCAGTTTTGGTTATTGAAGAACTAGTTATCAACTATGCTTATTCTTCATTGCCTTTAGCATTCTAATCTCTTAGGCTAGTTCTTAATCTCTGTGGGATAAGTTGTATCTATTTCTATGTTGTTTTTTCATACCGGATCTTCTTTGCTTTCTAAAAATCTGTCTTTCTCTATTTCTCTATTAACAATTATTGATACTAAGTCCACATTCGCAGACAGCAGAGGATGCTAATGTAAGAGTCCCATAACTCATGAGTCATTAATGTAACAACATGGAAAAGGAGGACATATTTATTGCTACCTCAATTTTTCTGAAAACCTGCAATGTCACATCATTTGATTCAAATTTCCATTCTTTGTCCACATAGTGTCATTAAGTGCACATAAATGCAAATATGAGCCGTGTGTTGGTGGTTCACGCCTGTAATCCTAGCTACTCAGGAGGTTGAGACAAGAGGATTGTAGATCAAACCAGCCTGGTCAGCAAAGTCCATGAGACTCTTATATTCAATTAACCACCAGAAACTCAGAAGTGGTGTTGTAGCTAAAGTGGTAAAACACTCAACTGGAGCTGAAGAGCTGAGGGACATTGCCCAGAATCAGAGTCCAAGCCTCACGACCAATAAACAAAAGTGCAAATATGACATTAAGGTTCCCCAAAAAGAACTACAAAGTCAATAGCAATCTTCCCAAGCAGAAAAAATAATTCCAAAATGATTCAGTGTACCTACTTTTGCTGTTATTTGTCATGGCTTCTTTGTTGGACATATTCTCTTCTTTTAAAAATTGTCAAATATTAGCTTTATAATAAACTTCATCTAATATTTCTCAAATGAGAAGTCCATATAGTTGATGTCACTTGGCTTTCTTACTATCACAGTTCAAAGCCAACCGTGGCAAAAGAAGTCTGTCAAATTCTTATCTCTAATTAAACACCAAATAAAAAAACAGAAGTGGAGTTTTTGTTGAAGCAATAGTGTACAGCTTTGGGGTCAGGGGGGCAGGAAAGACAATTGTTCAGGGACAGTGTCCAGCCTCTGAGTTCAAGCCCCAGAACCAGCACAAACTAAACAAACAAACAAAAAATAACTCCACATATTTTTTTGGGACCATCGTTTACACTGTTTGAGAAGAGGCTCTTTTTGCTGATCATACACGCTGCATCCTGCTTTTTGGAATCTTTATTGCTATGGCAAACTCAGGACCAGATTAAAGGAATGGATAAAGGACTTCTGCAACAAGACAATCATGCCAGGAGTGAAATATCCATGCATAAGACATTTTAAAACCTCCATGTCTTTCTTTCTTTGCAGTAGAACACTTTAAAACAAAGTTATTTCGTTTTTTTCTATGCTGGCCTGCGAATGGCATATTGTTTCTTTTTGTAATACTCTTAACTAGAAGTTTACAGAAAAGTTTTATATGAGTAAAGAACACACTCAAAAAAGTCAGGGACAGATTTTCCTTCCAGCCTTGGATTCTTTTCTTGTTCAGTAAAAAGAACAGCACAAATTATCTTGAACTTTGTCATTTCTCTATGTTCAATTCCTGTCTTGGAATCATTTACCACTGCCCATAACAGTTCCTTCCATCTACTTCCAATAACAATCTATGGTGCTACTCCCAGTAAAAATGAATATTTTCTGGCTTCATGGAAATAGCACAAGTACATCTTTGGACATGAGGTAACATGTGTTTCAGAAACAACTTAGAAATGAGAAAATATGGCATTTACATGGCTTATAAAAATTATCCATGTCCATATCGCCATAGAAGATGATGTTAACTGAAATGAATCCCAAGATAGGGACACAACATTTTTTGCTTTCTTGCTATTTTTTAATGTATCTAACATGTACTATGTCTTTTTTTTTGTGGGGGGGGTGTTCCGGTGGTGGGTCCTCAACTCTGGGCCTGGGCGCTGTCCCTCAGCTTTCCAACTCAAGGCTAGCATTGTACCACTTGAGCCACAGCACCACTTTCGGCTTTTTTCTTTTTGGTTCTGTGGTTCTGAGGAATCAAACCCAGGGCTTCATGCATGCAAGGCAAGCACTATACCACTGAACCACCTTCCCAGCCCTACTATGTCGTTTGTTTGCTTCTGTTCTATTTTCATCCTCCACGGTATTTTTTCACTGTATTTGAGTTTGGTGATCTGCTTCTTGCACATACATTTTCCTAATGTGAGGATGGAAAGGGAAATATCAAAATGCTGAAACAAGGATAAAGTATGATCCATTGTAACAATAAGATGAACAAGACACCATGTAGAGAACAAACTTTACAACTTGGGGAGGGGAGGAAGGAGCTGGGGAGGGGGAGAGAAAAGGGATGGCAGGGGACAAATAAAAGAGGAGCTAACAATGCTCATTAGATAATGTACTCATTAGCTTACTTATGTAACTAACCCACAATAAAAAACATGAAAGAAAACATTATCCTGGAGTACATTAAGTATAAATTTCCTAAATGCTCTGTAAATTAAGCCCAATTTTAATTGGGAAGAAGGTTCTCAGAAACATTTTTTTGTGAGTGTGGGTGTTGTTCATTCTTTCCCAAGTGTACATAGGTTAACATTAGGAGAAACAATAGGAATAATAGGAGAAAGAGAAGTTCTGTGTTTAAGTATAATGGTTCAAAACACTATAGAAGTCTCTGCAAATAAGACAACTTTGAAACAATAAGGCCAAGGCCAATATGTCGATCTATGAGTGTGATATAGAGAAAGCATTACTACTAAGTAGAACATGACGTATGAGGCTCTTTCATCTCTTTCATCATGGTAGCTAATTATGTAAATTAGTGAAAATTACAGTGGAAGTATAATTTCGGTTCCTAGCAAGTCAGATATAAGAGCATGGACATAACTGGAAAAAAAGGCCATGTTGAGAGAGCAAGAATGATACTAGCAATGAACTGGTGGCTAAGATCACTTTTCTTTTTCTTTTTTTCTTTCTTTTCCTTTCTCTCTCTTTTTTATGGTAGTGGGGCTTAAACTCTGGACTTAGGAACTGTCCCTCTGCTATTCAGCTCAAGGCTAGTGCTCTACCACTTGAGCCACAGTGCCATTTCAGGATTCTGGTAGTTAATTGGTGAAAAGAGTCTATGGGACTTTCCTAGCTGGGCTGGCTTTGAACCCCATCCTCAGATCTCACTGCCACCAGGCTTAAGATCACATTTTTAACAGTGTACACATAGGATATGTAATGTGTATGTTCATCTATCTTTATATGTATTCTTGAGTTAAAAATTTGGGCTACAGCTCAGACTTTATACTCACAAAAATGTTTGTCGTTTAAAAGTTGATACTCCTGGAGAAATAAAACCTAAGAATGTAAAGGAGTCTGGGAAGTTCAGTTTATATCCAGCCTGAGAAGAACAGGCTTTGAGACACTACCTATAATTATCCAGGCAAAAGCTGAATTGGAAGAAGGGCTCAGGAGATGGAATACCAGTCATGAGCAAGATGGCTGAATAAGAGATTGAGGCTTTTGCATACATACATACAAACATACATATACACATACACTCAGAGGCACTTATATGTGCACAAACAAATGCACAAATGAAACAACTCTCAGAATATGTAGAAAAGTTAGAAAACAATAGAAAATATTTCCTGAGTAAGACTAGAATCAAGTGATAATTTTTAATATTAGAAATTATTCAAGTGAATTTTCTTCAAAAATATTTGAGACTATTACATAGGTAGGGACTAGAGATAGTAAGAGAGTCAAGTAATCATTATTAATGGGATCAGATCCATGGAGGAATGAATCAGAGACCCCTGAAGGTGCATCTGGAAATGTTCATATCCTGTGTCAAATGTTAGAACATCTTTCAAAACTGTACATAAACAGTCTGAGCAGTCAGTCTCATGGATAGCATCATCAGAGAAGTTCAGAATTGCTAGTCTGTATCTAGATTAAATAAACCAACAAACCATGGTAAGACAATGTGATACAAGACAAAAATTCTAGCACTGAGACTAAGACAGGAGATTAGAGAGCGGAATTACATAGCAATACCTTCCCTGGACCAGGTAGCATAATTTTGTCTCAATAAAACAAACCAAACAACAAGAAAGGAATACACAGTTTGATGTTTGGGCTAATTTTGTCACTATGTTTTCAGATGTCAACTTTCCTATTGACATGCAACTCATATATAATCCTCAGTTGTGTTTTAAATGCTCTTTGCATTACAGAACATTCCCAGATGTAAAACGGCTCATGATTCCCAACGAAAAATTTGAAAAAGTAAGCATCATTCTGTTGGATTCTAAAGAAATGATGAAGGATTACGAAAGCTTAAGCCTGGAGAAATAGCAAAGTTCATCTAATGTAGGACTTAGTAGACCTGGTTAAATTAGAATTTAGATTTAAAATAAAGTTTTTGGTTTGTAATTTCATATTCTATAGGATATTACAAAATGCTTTTCAAGTAGATGATTTAATCTCGTCCCTGGCCTCTGTCTCCTGAAGGCTTCTGGGTATGGACAGGAAAGTTCATTCATATCTGTCCCCAGAGGCCTCCTCCCTTCCCAGCATGTAGGGGCATGCCCCAGCCATCACGCTGGGCCCAGAACTGGCTCCAGAGCCAGACCAACCCATCCCTCCTTCTCTCCTTGTGCCAGGACTCGTGTGGGAGTTAGAGTCCACCTGGCCTTCTGTTCCCATGGCCTCCTCGGGCCTCATGCTCTCCAGCCATTCCCACCCCCTGTCCCATGCCCCAGAGCCTGGATGCTAACCGCTCCACCCTTTCCTGTTTCTCCAGGCCCCAGTTCCTGCACGTCCAGCAGTCTAGGCCATAAGTGTGCCTGGCCCTAGGACAACAGCCTTCCAGCACTTCTGTGCTCAGCACCAGATGGGGCTTTTCACAACTCTCTCCATCCCCCCCACCGCCAGCTCTTCCCTGCTCCACCCACTGCTGAGTCAGAGGGTGCATCCTCCATTGCTCCTTTCTCGGCTTGATTCTGCACTGTGCTCTCCCTCTCCACCTTCCCCGTGCAGGAAGGACCTCTCCATGGCTGGATAAGGCTTCTGGGACATGCCCCTGCCCCCTCCCCCACCTAGGGAGCCAAAGGCGTAATCCCACCCCTCCCTCCACTCCAGGGAGATAGTTCACTAGGAGAGATGGACTCCCTGGTGGGGCAGGGGTAGGCCCAAGCACCTGGCTCACGTTTCCCCCTCTTCCTTCCTGGCCTGTTTCTGCTGTGGTCTCTGCAGGTGCACGCAGCCTCCCCCAACCCCTTTCCTCTGGAGATGCCTTTCCTCACCCCACCTGGGGAGGTCACCAGCTGATTCCCCAAATCCCCCCCATGCTCATCCCCAGCTCCTTCTTGGCTCCCTCTTGGCTACCCAGCCCTATGCAACCAAGTCTGATCTGTGTGGGATATCCAGAAGCTGGGCTGCATTCCCGTGGGAGGCTCCCCCCTCCACTGCTCCCAGATGTGTCTTGAGTTCCCTCCCCGAGGCTCGCCCATTTCCTCAGGAAATGACCTCTCAATGCCACAACCACACACAGAGCCAAGGCTCTCTGTTGGCTCCTGGGCCATGTCAGCCACAGTGGGTCTGAATTAGAGAGGCCTCAGGAGTCAGAAGGGACCCACAGTTTGAGGGCAGCCTTTCCTATCTCCTACATTCCCCTTGCCCAGGATATTATGCTGGGAGGAGGTAGGCCTCACCCACTGATGGTGCTGGTGCCCCGTGGCCCCACTGGTATGGTCGGATGTGCTGTAGCAAAGCCTGCTGGAGGCCTAGCTCCCCCCCAGGCAGATGGCAGCAGCCCCGAGTTCCCCCTTCCACACTGCTGGGTTGGCCTGCTCCCCATTTGCTGCCCCTCCCTGGCATCCCGGGTTGGTTGTCATTGAGAAAGCCCAGAATTCCTGCCTGCCTCTTCCCCGCTTGGCCAGCCCTTTCTCACTGACTGCTCCTGCCTCTCCTGCCCCGCCAGTCCCTCTCCTGCTTCTCCTAACCATAGGGGCCTAAGGGCCCAGCAGGCACAACACCAAGACTCCCTCCCCATCTGCTCACTCCTTGCTCCTACATTTCCCCCATCAGCCCCACCTCCTCCATTCCTGGCCTGACCCTGTCCTAAGTTTCATGCCCCTTCCACTTATCCCAACCCTCCTGGGCAGCCCGGCCCTCTCAGAATGGCAAATTCTCCATGGGCCATTAAGAGTCAGTTCCCAGTCCTGGAGCTTGCTCCAACCTCATCCCTTCGGGGCCTGCTCCTTCCAAAGCAGCCTTTCCTGGGGCAAAGTTCCCAGGTGCAGTTCCCCGTTCCCCCTTCTACTCCCAACCCACAAATCTCTACTGAGGGCCCCGCTTCCCAAGGGTGCAAAAGCACACTTGGCTGGCTCAGCTCCTCATTCCTCTGTCAAGGGCTCTGTACCAGTTCTCACTGGGTCTGGATAGGAAAGCCCACGGGATTCAGAGGCCATGCAGGACAGTAGTACCATGGATCACCCAAGTCTTACCTTCCAGCTTCCCAGCCTGTTCCCAGCATGACTTCCTGTGGTGCAGGGCCATCTGCTGCTTTCCAGGAAATGACTTCTGGAGCTGTCCCACTCTCATGGGCTGACATGGGGAGGAGGAAGTGTTGCTGGGTCCTCAGCCTGGAGGTCTTACCTGGGGTACCAGGGCTGCAAAAGGTCTACTGGGAACAAAGCACTGGTTTGTGGGTCTTACATGGGATCGGAACAGCAGCAGGAAAAATGGGGTGGGACCAGGCTCAGGAAACAGATGTCAGCAAGCCTGAAAGGGCAGGGCCATGGCACGAGTCTGTCCTGCCTGTGATGCAGGTGGGAGCAGTAGGAAGTGGGTGGGCCCAGTCAGGCCCCTGCATCTGTTCTGCCCTGAATCCAGGGGATGGCGGGAGACCTAAAGGGTGAGTCCTGCCCAAGGTGCAGGTACTGGTGGGCAAACCGATGGGATGGGGCCCTAGTTCGTGTGCTGCCCAAGGCACTCCTGCGAGAGAGTCCCATGGCAGAAACCGCCCCAAGCACCTCTGCTGGCAGGTGAGCTAGGAGGTGGAGCCCTGGGGCTGGTCTTGTCAAATGATGCTGGTGCCTGCAGGCAAGAATGGATAGGTGGAGCCCAAGTGCCATCAGGTGCCAGCCAAGGGGTGGAGCCCCATGCTGTCTCCTCCAAGGCAGGGGATTCCGGAGGCTGAACTAGGGGGTGGAGCCCAGGTGTAGTTGCCGGTCCCTCCTCAGACACCTTTGCTTGTGAGTGAATTGAGGGGCAGAGCCCTGGTGCAGGTCCTGCCCCAGGCAGGGGGTGCAGGCAGGCAATATTAGGAACAGAGCCCCAGTGCCAGCGGGCTACATAAGGGGCAGATCCCTAATGCGGGTCCCGCCCTAGGCAGCCGAAGGGGCAGATTCCAGGTGTGAACCTCCTCAAAAGCGCTGGTGCTGGTGCTGGCAGGCGAACTAAGGGGCGGAACCCTTGTGCAGGTCTCATTTACTGGGCAGTGCAGGAGTGTGAATGAATGGGCAGAGCCAAAGCGTGGATGTTGTCAAAAGGGCCGCTACTGGTCGGCAGTCTGAGGGGAGGAGCCCCAGTGCTGATGTCGCACAAGGCACCACCACCATCAAATGATTAAGGGGCAGAGCGCACCGGCCGTCTCTCCAGGTTGCCAATACTGGGGGCTGAGCCAAGGGGCAGAGCCCCGATGAAGGTGTCACCCAAAGCACCTCTGCCTGCAGCCGAACAGAGGGGCAGAGCTCGGGTGTTAGTCCCACCCAAGGAGCCGGTACTGGCCATTGAACGGAGGGGTGGTGCAGGTCTCGCCCAAGGGTCAAGCCCCAGTGAGGGTCCTGACCTAATGCAGGGAGCAGGGGTGGTGGTGACCTAATGCGGGGAGTCGGGGGTTGGTCTTGTCAAAGGCCTGGGGCCTGGTGGGCAAACCAAGTGATGGAGCCTCCCTGCAGTTCTGTCAGAAAATTAGAAAACAAGATAAACTTGAAAGGTTCATGGAACAGGGACTTTGAAGCCCCGACTGGATTCAAACCGCGATCCTCTCCATATCAGCTTCCTGAGTAACAGTTTGGGTAGCAGGCCTGAACAGGTTCAAATGTCTGTCCATACTACCACTTCTTTGAACTCCACTCCACTCCTGGAACCCCCCAAATGTGCATGACACCAGGGCCTGGGTCCTGGGACTATGCGCCTCTCTCCTCTCTCTACGTATATTCGCATCAATATATTTGCCATATGTGTATGTATTTATACATGCACTTTTTCTGTACTGGACTTTTTTGACTTTGGTCATGCAGACTATAAATACACATGAGTATATATACACACACACATTCATGCATTTTGTCTCTGATGAATGATAGAAAAGTGAGGTTGCCCAACATTAGTAAGCTAGGACCCGACTTGGGTAGGGCTTTTCTCCCATAGAAACTCTGTAGGGGACTCAGGTTTCTCCTGAGATCTAAAGCTTTGAGACTCTAAATATTGACAGGGAGAGACTCCAAGATGAATGTGGACCTAGATCTTCTCTTGGTTCCATAATTAGGGCGTCAGATGGCATTTTGAGCAGGTTGCCTGCACCTGCAGTAACCACTAATCCCAGTTCAGAGGAGAGAAGGCACCCAGACCTGGTTTGTATGAGCTCCCCTTTCCTCTCACCCCGCACATTGGCCCCTTTCAGTGGCCAGGTCAAGTGGGTGCATTCCTTTACATCGGTGGTAGGAGGTCAGCGGTGGGGATCTATGAGGAATGTGCCTTTCCCCTCCAGTGACCTGAGCCCTGTGGCCAGCTGTGGGCTTCCGAACAGGACTGAGAAGGGCTAACACAAAGGGTCTTGCTCCTTGAGTCCTTCCTTCAGCCAACGAGACCTGTTTCCTTCCATGCTAGCAAGCCAACTGAATCACTTCTGGAAGAAACCCCTTAGCAGACAGTCTAGGATAGGGGCTTAGTTCCTTCTGGAAGAGAAAGACCAGCATATTGGAACACTCCAACTGGAAAGGCAAATGATAGAGAGATCCAGGCACCAGTTCTCGTTTGGAAGGAAGGAGGAGTTTACACACCAGAGATGTTGGAGGTCTTCTCTCCTTCTCTAAGAGTCCTTAGTGTTAGGATGGAATGGGATTGTATGAAGCCAAGTCTGACACATCTCTGAGAGGCCATGAATGACTGAAATCAGGAATGGCAATCTCTAATTTCTGGGCAGGGTGTGTGTGTCTCAGCACCTCATTTTGCACAGACCCCCATGGATAGTTCTTCACTGGCCTCTCAAACTCTTCCACATGGTGATGCCGTGTTTGCCTACTGCTCCCGTGCATGTATCAATCCCATAACAAGTAGCCTTAACTGGAGAAACATGAGGCATCATGAGACCAGGAGGTGGTTCATGGTTTCTGAGCCAAGAAAGGATTTTAAGCTGAGTAAACACAGCCAGGAAGTCTGGATATGAACACATATGTTCTCATGAGTTCATGTGCACGTGTGCACATGTGCTAGTACTTGGACTTGAACTGAGGGTCTGGATGCTGTCCCTGAGCTCTTTGCTCAAGGCTGGCATTCTAACACTTGAGTGATACCTCTCTCCACCTTTGGCGGCATATATATGTATATATGTATATGTATATATGTATATATACATATACATATATACATATATATATGCCAAAGGTGGAGGGAGGTATCACTCAAGTGTTAGAATATATATATGCCAATATATATACTTGGTGCTTCATTGAAGAAGAAATACTTGTGAACTTCATTCCCTGGCTGGATTTGAACCACGATGTTCAGATCTCAGCCTGCTCACTAGCTGGGTATTACAGACACGAATCATCGGTGCCAGGCCACGTACATACGTTATAAGGGAGAAGCTGGTGGCCCACTGAAAAGATGCGGTTCAGGAACAGAAAGCTGAAATGGGATGTGCAGCCTAGTAGAGTACATGGGAGAATGTTCTAGTCTAGACACCAGGCACAGATAGGGAACAGGCCCTCTTAGAACACTTGAGAGGAGCTTAGGGTTGGCTCAAATGGCATTGACCATGCACTACACACCAGCAATCTGGTGAATGCAAGAATACTGAAGAGGTAGGGCTTTGGAATGAAAGCCCTGATGTAGGAGACACAGGAGGGTGGGGCTCTAGAGTACCAGGCAAGGCTTCTGGGGGGACCAAAGGGAAAAAGTCCCAGCCACTAGGGCAGGAGGGACTTTACTGCCAGGGGCCTAAAGGTGCTTGCTTTTGAATTTCCGCCCTGTGAGCCACATCCCCAATACATCTTCTCAGCCAACGTGTCTGCCAATCTGTGTGACTGCTGATCATGGTTGTCACTCTGGTTGACTGTCATGTCTTTTTGACTGTTCAGGTAGATGAGCCTTAGGTGTTAGCTGCAGGTTCCTTAAGCTTCCTAGCTGAGCTTGGTCTTACACGAACAAGGTTGGCACTGACTGGCAGTCTACCTGGCGGAAGCATAGCCCCCCCCTAGGGAGATATAGAGAGGAGGTAGTGGCCTTCAAATGGTTTCTGGGGGATCTGCCTGGCTGTCTTCCCAGAGCCCACTGGGCCCACTGTCACCAAGAAAAGGTATCTTACTTCCCTCTCTCCTTCTTGAATTTTCTGGGGCTCTCTGAATCTTTCATGACATACACCTCTGCCATCTCTTGCTGTTTGTCTCTCCACCTAATTGTTTCTGATTGGTCGGACAATGCTTTTTCTCTCACTGCTCTGGCTGTCTTTGTCTTTGTCTCCCTGTCTGAATGCCTATCCATCTATCAACGAATGTTTTTTGTCTGTTCTCCTCTAATTGTGTCCCATCCATCTTGCTCCTGGGCCTCTGTCCTGTCTAGTTCAGTATGTGTCAGGGTGTGTGTGTGTGTGTGTGTGTGTGTGTGTGTGTGTGTGTGTGTGTGTGTGTATGTGTGTGTGTGTGTGTGTGTGTATTTTTCCCTCGTCTTTCTCTGTCCCCTCTCTGGGTGCTTGTCTGTCTCTTTCTGACCTCTGATGGGGCCCCACCTCCATGCCGACCTTGCCTTTAGCCCCCTATCAGGGTCTACAATGAATCCTAAATTGCCAGAGACCCGCATTCCAGGTATTCATTGGAGCCCAAGTCTGGCCTGTACAAATCATTGGCCGCCTCCTGGAGATTCTGGGTCAGCAAGGCCAGCTGGAATTAAGGTATCCCTGGGTCTTGGGGTGGGGCTTAGTCATGGGATGTCCTGTCCTTTCCTCAGCTGGATTTTTGGCTGTGCAGCCCTCCCAGCAGGCTGGCAGTGGAGTGGGGGAAGGCAGGGGAATTGCCAGGGGCTCTGGTCAACTCGATCTTGATAGCTGACTGAAGGCCACCCAAGCAAGTAGGATCCGGGGCTACATGGGAGGTGAGGCTAAGGTGGCTTGGAAGTGTATCCATAGGTGTCTAGGAAATGTCAGCATACCTTATCACAGGCAAGTCTTTCTCCTGGTCCCAGCTGGGCCTCTCAGGTCCTTCTAGGCATTTCCAGATGCCCAGAATACAGAGGCACAGACTTTAGATTCCAGGGCCATTGAACTGGGGAATGAGAGAGTGGTATGGACAATTCCTTAATTTTCTGGGGCATTAGACTTGACCTGGTTATGCTCTCCTTGTGTATGCTCACTTCTTAACACAGTGCTGGCTACACACCAGCCACTTCTGGCAGTGCTATGGAAGTGAGATCTAGGGTGACTGAAGTCTGGATTTATGGCCTGATTGGGGGTGGGGTGGAGGCAAAGGGTGTATTAAAAAAAATCTTAGAGCTGGAACTCAGGATCGAGGCACTGTCCCTGAGCTTCCTTTGCTCAAAGCTAACACTCTACCACTTGAATCACAGCTCACCTTTCATCTTTTTAGTAGTTTAGTAGAGAGAAGAGTCTCATACTTTCCTGCCTAAGCTGGCTTCAAGTTGCCATCCTAAGAGTGTAGTTTCTTGAGTAGCTAGGATTGCTTGTTTGACCACTTGGCACCTACTAAGGATGTTTGTGTGTGTGTGTGTGCGTGTGTGTGTGTGTGTGTGTGTGTGTGTGTGTGTGTGTGTGTGTGTGTGTGTGTGTGTGTGTGTTTAGTGGGGCTTGAACTCAGAGAGTAGGTGGGTATCCTTTAGCTTGTTTGCACAAGGATGTTGCTGTACCACTTGAACTACAGTAGCTCTGCTTCCCACATTTTTGATGATTTATTGGAGATAAGAGTCTGCCCAGGCTAGCTATGAATCTTGATTGATCCTCAGGTGTAAGCCTTGGATAGCTAGGATTATAGGCATGAACCACTGGCACCCAGCTGCAAGGATGTCTTTTCATCCTCTCTTCTGTTCTAACAGCTGTCTACTTGCCCTGGCCTAGATCAAGTGTGGTTATGTTTCATCTGAAGCCTGGGGTAGGAGGGGTAGCTGTAGATGGGTGCTCAGCTTGGAGAAAGGTAGTTTGTTTTAGCCAAGAAGGAAAGCTTGGCCAGATATTAATAGCTCATATTCTCATATTCCTAGCTCCTCAGGAGGCTGAGATGTGAGGATTGCCATTCAGAGGCAGCCCAGCTAGAAAAGTCTGTGAGACTCCATTTTGCAAATAATCACCTGAAAGCTGGAAGAAAAGCTGTGGCTCAAGTGGTAGAGTGCTAGCCTTGAACAAAAAACTATGGGACAGAGCTCAGGTCCTGAGTTTAAGCCCTAGTACCAAGATGTGTGCACACGCACACACACACACACACACACACACACACACACACACACACACACACACACACACACACACACACAGAGGAAGGTAGTAATTATGAGCTGAGCTAGAACTGTGGGCAGTCCTGAGGCATAGACATAGTAAAAACTCTCAAGGCAAATCAAGTAGTTTCTCCCTATTCTTCTTGGGCTGAGGGTTCTGGGCCATGGCAGTTAGTGCCATGGAACCTGCCCCTCCATCCATGCATGGGGCCACAGGACCAAGGGAAGGACACTATGGATGCTCCTTTGTAGTCGGCCCACGATTGCAGACCTTCATATACCCCCAAGCACTGGTGAGGAAAGCAGGGCTCTGAGCCCTGGGACTCCAGATATAGCCACTGCTACAACAACAGCCAGCTGGCTTTAGATTCCTGAGCCTACAAGTCTATCATGAGCCCAACTCAACATCCGCTCAAGGTGTGCCTGATGATTCACACTGTTATGATACTCATGTGAGTGGGTGTTATCTGCTGTGCCATTTTGCAGCCCTTGCCACTCCTGGCCCAGAACTATGATCTGAGACGTCAATTGCATGGTCTGATGCACACTGCACCCATGACAGATGCCATTCTGATGACCCGACCGATGACCTCCGTACCCCAGGGCTCGATCCTTCTCTGATGCTGTGGCCTGCTCTATAGGAAAAGGCCTCAGAAGAGGCTGCACTGAACATTGGGAGATCCTCAGGGGCCCACTGGAATATACTCTGCCTAGAGTCACAGAGTGAGGTCCAAGAAGGCCAGGTGTTGGTCATGGGGCTTGAACGCTGGTCCTGGGTGCTGTCCCCCAGCTCTTCAGCTTACCATTTGAGTTACAGGGCCAATTCCGGTATTCAGGACATTCCTTTTAGATCATAGTCTCCCAGAATTCCTGCCTGGGGTTGGTTTTGAACCACGATCCTCATATCTCAGCTTCCTGAGGAACTAGGAGGAGAGGTGTGAGTCACTAGCACCTGGCTGATCTGACATTTCAGGAGTTCCTGAAAGTTTTATTTTATTTATTAGGTGTCAATGCTGGGCTTGAACTCAGGGTCTGGCCTCTGGTCTCTTAACTTTTTCTGTCAAAGCTGGCACTCTACCATTTGAGCCACAGCTCCATTTCTGGCTTTTGGTAGTTCATCGGCAAGAAGAGTCTCACTAACTTT
Organism: Dipodomys merriami; assembly: GCF_024711535.1. Classification (NCBI taxonomy): domain Eukaryota; kingdom Metazoa; phylum Chordata; class Mammalia; order Rodentia; family Heteromyidae; genus Dipodomys; species Dipodomys merriami. Next base: position 570,719 of record NW_027206113.1, read on the forward strand.
TCTCACCTGAGCTGACTTGACCCATGATCTCTGATCTCAGTCTTCTGAGTAGCTAGGATTTACAGGGGTTGAACCACTTCTGGCATTGTGTTAGAAGCTTTTCTTAAGCAAGCATTCTTCCCTGTGTTTACTTTGAATCCTCCATGCAAAGGAGGCCTGAGGGTCAGGAGGTGTGAAAAATAAGCTTCCAGCCACAGGAAATGGCTGGGGTCCATGGTGAAAAACCAAGCTAATCTTCCCCCAGGCCCATTCTGGTACCCCAACATTTTCCCTACCTGTGTCTCAACAAACCTTGACCCAGCCATGAATGTTCTGCCAGAATGTCTGAAGCCACAGAACCTTCATTCCACCTACACCACTTGCTCTATACGAAACCTAAGGACTGTTGTCCATCCATGATGGACCTTCTGGCTGAGACTCTCTGTCCCATTCCACGCCTTAGAACTCTTGTTGAATTTTGCCATTGGTTATATCACCTCCTGGAGCAAGTCGTTCCTTCCCTTCTACCTCTTTTTTTTTTTTTTTTAAATATTGAGTTGCTATAGACAGAACTTTGTGCAGGGTGACTGGCAAATGCTCTATCTTGGTGTGTTGTGTGTGTGTGTGTGTGTGTATGTGTATGTGTGCGCGCATGCGCATGCACAGGTGTGAGCATGCGCGTGTGTGTGTGCCAGTCCTGATGTTTGAATTTATGGCCTGGACATTGTCCTATCCCTGAGCTTTTGTGCTCAAGGCTACACTCTTCTACTAGAACCACTGCTCTAATTCTCGGTTTTTGGCTGTTTAATTGGAGAAAAATGTCTCATATAGACTTTTCAGATATCAGCCTCCTGAGTAGCTAAGATTACAGGGGTGAGCCAGCAGCATCTGCCTTCTACCTTATCTCTTACCTATAACCTCGGCCCTCCTCTGTGTCCCAGAAGAATATGTCTCACCAGACTCACTTTTTTTTTCTTTTTGCCAGTCTTGGGGCTTGAACTCAGGGTCTGGGTATGTTCCTGAGCTTCTTTTGCTCAAGGCTAGCACTCTCTCACTTAAGCCACAGTGCCACTTTTGGCTTTTTCTGTTTCTGTGGTACTGAGGAATGGAACTCAGGGCTTCGTGCGAGCTATGTAAGCATTCTACCACTAAGCCATATTCGCAGCCCAAGGTTCACTTCTAACAGGAGTTATGAGGGTGGGATTTATTGACTTACCCCTTTTGGCATAGAAATCGCTGATTATTTCATGTCTATGCCAAGATTTGGGACTAGCCTTTGACTTGGCAATGAGGAATGATAGACGAGTGATAGCCACCAGGCCCCAGAGCTCTAGGCTCACATCCTACAGAGGGATAGAGACTATGGAGAGAGAACCTTGGACAACTCCTACAGCTTAGGGACTGTGGACTCTCTGGAGGCAGTGGCTGGCTGCAAAGTGTCCCAATGGGATGCCTCAGCCAGAACATTATGCACCCGTTGCACACACTAGCCCAGGCAAAGCCTTCAAGGCTTCAGTTATTAAATGGCAGAGGGTGCTTTGTTCAAGCTGCCAGCTCACACTTAGTACTCTATGAGGGCTTGTCCCAGTTTGCCCAGGTTGGGGCGGCTGGGCAAGGGCAACCTGCTGAATGCCCATCATCCATACAGAGATCCATTCATGGAGTTATTGCAGCCTTTTTGGGGGAGGGCATGTACACTGTTGTACTATGATCCTAGCTGTTCTTGAGTTCCTTTTTCTCAAGGGTAGCGCTCTGCCCTCGAGTCACAGCCCCATTCATGTTTATTTTTCTGGTGATCTCTTAGAAAGAAGAGTGTCCTAGACTTTCCCGCCCCAGCTGAATTTAAATTGACATTTTCTACATCTCAGCATCCTGAGGAGCTAGGGTTATAGGCAGGAGCCACTGGCACCTTACTTTCTTCTTGTTGTTCTTTTTTCAATCATAACAGTCTGAAATTTTCAATGCGTCATTCCAATGGTTTGCATTCAAAGTAAACTACCCAGGCCTGGAGTTCGAATTCTAGGACTGCCACCCACAAATGGAGGTAGATCCTGACAAACTCATTCCTGTTCATGTGAATGCTAATGGAATGTTATAAAAGTAATAAATATGCCATTGATTCATGATTCTATTTTAGAATGCCACACAAAAAATTTTGGATTTATGTTTTCCATTCTAGCACCATGGTATGATTAAGGATACTGAATAATTTTTAATTAATATTTTTATAAGTATTCAACAGTGATATTTCATTAAATGGAGGCATAATTTAATAACTAATAATTGGTAATAATATATATATAATTTAATTTCCTCACAGTGCCTCTCTTTGTGTGTGTATATATATATATATATATCAATGTACGCATGTCTCTATCTATATCTATCTATCTATCTATCTATCTATCTATCTATCTATCTATCTATCTATCTATCTATCTATCTATCTATCTATCTATCTATCTAAGTATCAGGCACTCCTGTGGCTTGATCACAGGTCCTCAGAACTTCCTGGCAGCTCAGTTTGCCAGAGGCTGGTCTGCTAAGACTGTGACCCCATTTATGAATTGGGCATTCTAGGCTGTGAATTGAAATCCCAGAATGGCCAAAAATTTATTCATGCAGTAAGAAGACAATATTAGCACATTGTTTTCCTTTTCTGTGAAAGTCCATGGTCTCAGAATGATGTATAATCCATATTTACATATATCCTATGTGATATGATGTAATAAAAGAAATGTTATATTGTAATAATACTAAATAGGTAAGGGTAATAAATGTCATATTTCTACAAAATTTTGGTCAATCGATTTCAATAATTCATCCAAAAAATCATACACCACGATCAAACAGGATTCATTTCAGGGATGCATAGCTGGTTCAATATATGCAAATCAATTAATATAATTAGTCACATCAAAAGGAGCAAGGATACCACATGATTATCTCAATAGATGCAGAAAAAGCATTTGCCAAGATCTAACACTTCTTTATGATGAAGGTTCTGGAAAAATTAGGAATCCATGGATCATTCCTCAATACAATAAAGGCTGTATATAACAAACCTACAGCCAGCATTATACTTAATGGTGAAAAACTAAAGCCATTTCCTCTTAACTCAGGAACGAGACAAAGAGGTCCACTCTCCCCTCTTCTTTTGAATCTAGTATTAGAATACCTAGCTACAGGAATAAGACAAGATGTAAATATAAAGGGGATCCAAAGTGGGAAAGAAGAAGTAAAACTCTCCCTCTTTGCAGATGACATGATCTTGTATTTAAAGAATCCCACAGACTCCACTCCCAGATTACTCAAGCTGATTCAAAACTTTGGCAAAGTAGCAGGGTATAAAATTAACCCTCATTGGGCATTTACCCAAATGTTTACAAACAAGACCAAACTAAAGCTACCAGCACAACTATGTTTATTGCAGCATTATTTACCATAGCTAAGACATGGAACCAACCCAGATGCCCCTCAGTAGATGAATGGATCAAGAAAATGTGGTATATATACACAATCGAATTCTATGCCTCCATCAGAAAGAATGACATTTCCCCATTTGTTAGGAAATGGAAAGGTTCGGGAAAAAATTATATTAAGTGAAGTAAGCCAGGCCCAAAGAAGCATAGGTCCCATGGTTTCCCTTATTTACAATATCTAGTATAGGTATGAGTCAAGCGGAAAAGGTCAGATAATGTGATGTTAGGAAAATGAACCCTTAAATATGTATTTTAATGTTTTCGTTTCTTTCATGCATGTGTTTCTAACGCATTTATAAGATTATTTCTTTGTTGCTTTGTATGTCCCTCCCCCACAGTGTAACCCCCGCTTTCACTATATTTGATGTCAGTATAACATGTGGAGGAGATAGGGACAAACAAGTCGTTTAAGGATTCAGGTGGACCTGTTGCAACAATGAGAAGTACAAAATGTCATGTCAAAACCAGCTTTACAATGTCGGTGTGGTGGGGGAGGGGGGTATAATTGGGTGGGGGGGGGTAAAATTGGGTGGGGGGAGGGGGGAGGCGGGGAAGGGAAGTGAAGGGTAAACAAAGGAGGAGGCTGCAATGCTTGGTAAGAAATGTATGCATTATCCTGCCCATGTAATTGTAGCCCATCTGTACAGTATGTTCTCAAATAAAATAATATACAATTAAAAAAAAATTAACCCTCAAAAATCATTGGCTTTTCTGTATGCCAACAATGAGAAAAGTGTGGCTGAAATTAGGAAAGCAACTCCATTCGCCATAGCCCCACAAAAATAAAATACCTAGGAATTAACCAAAGAAGTGAAGGACCTCTATGATGAAAACTTTACAAAACTGAAAAAGGAAATCAAAACAGAATTTAGAAAGTGGCAAAAACTCTGATGCTCCTGGATTGGAAAGATCAACATCATGAAAATGGCAATACTTCCCAAGGCTATCTACAAATTCAATGCGATAGCCATCAATATTCCAAACTCATTCTTCAAGGAAATAGAAGACGCAATCCAAAAATTTATATGGAACAATAAATGACCCCAAATAGCAAAAACGATCCTCAACAGAAAGAACAGTGCTGGAGGAATAACAATACCAAATTTCAAACTCTACTACAAAGCCATAGCAATCAAAACAGCTTAGTACTGGCACAAGAACAGACCTCAGGACCAATGGAATAGAATTGAAAACCCAGAAATGAACTTACAGACTTATTGCCATCTAATCTTCGATGAGGGAGCTAAAAAAATAGAATGGAAAAAAGACAGCCTCTTCAGTAAATAGTGCTCGCAAAATTGGTTAACTACTTGGAGAAAACTAAAGCTAGATCCTTATATATCACACTGAACCAGAATCAACTCCAAAAAAATCAAAGACCTCTGAGTCAAAGCAGACACTCTGAAAACATTACAGGGTATAATAGGAAAAACCCTAGTTCTCCTTGGGACAGACCAAAATTTTCTTAATAGAGACCCAGAAACGCAACAAATCAAAGAAAGGTTGGACAAATGGGATTGCATGGAATTGCAGAGCTTCTGCATGGCAAAGGACATAGCTAGTAAGATCAATCAAAAGTCCACGGAATGGGAGTAAATCTTCAGTAGCCATACAATGGGCAAGGGTCTCATATCTAAAATATACCTGGAACTCAAAAAATTAAATCCTCCAAAAACAAATCTTCAAAGAAACAACTGCCCAATAAATAAGTGGGCTAAAGACTTTAAGAGAAACTTCTCTGAAGAGGAAAGAAGGATGGCCAATAGACACATGAAGAAATGCTCAACCTCCCTAGCAATTAAAGAAATGCAAATCGAAACAACATTGAGATACCACCTCACCCCAGTTAGAAAGGCTATAATCCAGAACTATAATAACAACAGGTGCTGGAGGGGATGTGTACAGAAGGGAACCTCACTGCATTGTTGGTGGGAGTGTAAACTTGTTCAACCACTTTGGAAAGCAGTATGGAGTTTACTCAAAAGACTCCACATAGAGCCTCCCTATGACCCAGCAATCACACTTTTAGGCATTTACCCAAATGTTCACAAACAAGACCACACTAAAGCTACCTGCACGACTATGTTTATTGCAGCATTATTTACCATAGCTAAGATATGGAACCAGTCCGGATGCCCCTTAGTAGATGAATGGATCAAGAAAATGTGTTATATATACACAATGGAATTCTATACCTCTATCAGAAAGAATGACATTGCCCCGTTTGTTAGGAAATTGAAAGTCTTGGAAAAATTATATTAAGTGAAGTAATCCATGCCCAAAGAAACATAGGTCCCATGGCTTCTCTTACTTGCAATAACTAGCATATGTCTGAGTCAAGCAGAAAAGGTCAGACAAGTTGATGATAGGGAAATGAACCCTAAGATATGTATTCAAATGTTTTTTTTCTTTCATGTGATTGTTTCTAACACATTTATAAGATTATGTCTTTGTTGTTCCCCATGGTATAACCCCTGCTTTCACTATATTTGATGTCGGTGTATTTTGTGGAGGGGAAGGGAAAAATCAAATCATTTAAATAGGGATACAAGTGGACCCATTGCAACAATGAGATGTACAAGTCGTTATTTCAAAATACGATCTTTACAACTGTGGCGGGGGTGGGGGGCATTGGGGGATGGTTGTGTAGGGGGGTGGGGGGCCGGGAGAGAATGGGAAAAGATAGGAGGGGGAAACAAAAAGAAGAGGCTACGATGCTTGATAAGAAATGTACCCATTATCTTGCCCATGTAATTGTAAACCCTCTGTACAGTATTTTCACAATTTAAATTAAAAGAAAAAAAGTAACAATTAAATTTTGGATTATATAAAATTATACACAACAGTTATACTACATTGACTAATTTTCAATTAATACTTTATTAGTTATTCAATCATGTTACTTAAAAAATGAAGGAATAATTTGAATAGCAATAATCAGTAGTAAAATTTTATATGCAATTTCCTAGTATACAGATATCTCTCTCTTGTTTTATACATATGCATCTATTTATCTATCTACCAATCTACATATTTATGTGTTTATACACTTGTCAGTCATGGGGCTCATTTGTAGATTGCTTGCCTACTACGTACAAAGCCCTGGGCTCGATTCCTCACTACCTTGTGCACAGAAAAATCTAGATGTCGTGCTGTTGCTTAAGCAGTTGAGCACTCGCTTTGAGCATAAAAGCTTCGGGACTGTGTCTAGACCCTTTCTCAAGACCCAGGATTAGCACCAAAAAAAAAAAAAAATAGAATGGTCTGACTGTAACAATATAAGGATAGTATTGCAAATACCTCATCACAGAACAAGCAAGGAGTCTGGTGATTGCAGCTGCCATCTTACCTGACTTAGCCAGAGATAAAAACCATTGCAACCCAGCTCCACGGAACCAGAAGCTGCTGGTTCACTCACCACTGTCATCCAAGCTACTCGGGGGCTGATCTGTGAAACTCTGAGCTGTGGTTCACAGTAGTAGAGATCTAGCCTTGAGCAAGAGATCTTAGAACAGTACCCCCAAATTTTCAGTGCATTCCCTGTGGCTCCTTGCAACAGAGAGTTATGATCTAGACGTCTGTAGCTGAGGTCTGTCACCCTGCCTACTCAAGAAACTGAGATGTGAGGATCTGGGTTCCAAACTATCCCAGACACAAAAGTTCCCATGAGACTATTATCTCCTATTCACCACTTAGAAACTTGAAATGGAAGCTGGGCACCAGTAACTAACGCCTCTCATCCTAACTACTCAGGAGCCTGAGAGCTGAGGATCATGGTCCAAAGCCAGCCTGGGCAGGAAATTCCTTGAGATGGACAATTCTCTCCAGTGACCCACCAAAAACCTGAAGGGGTGCTGTAGCTTAAGTGGTAGAGTGCTTGGTTTTAGCTGAAGAGCTCTAGGATAGATAGCACCCAGGCCTAGACTTCAACTCTTCCAACTTACAAGAAAAGAAAAGAAGGAAAGAAACCTAAAGAGGAGGGGTTAGACTGCTTCGCATGTATGAATCCCTGGATTTGAATCCTCACTACCACATCACTAGAAAAAAGCCTGAAGTGGCCCTGTGGCTCAAGTGGTAGAGTGCTATCTTTGTACAGGAGAAACTCAGGAACCATGCTCAGGTCCTGAGGTCAAGTTCCAGGACAAGTGTATGCGTGTGTGCACACACACACACACACACACACACACACACACACACACACACAAAGATACCGGAAGTGAAGCTGTGACACCAAATGGTGGTAAAGCACTGAGCTTCTCTTCTGAGCTCATAGTCAGCACCCTAGCCCTGTGTTCAACTCCGAAACCTAGCCATCCAGGGCTCAACTAGGATAGGTCAAAGGTTTCAAAATCTGATGCACTTCACCAGCCCTAGATGACAGGAAACTTTGGGATTTTGCACAAACACTTAGATTAGCAAGCCTCTGGAGACCTAGGGAGGCACCATTGCCAATTAGGAATCTTTTCACTAGGTTCAGCTCCCTTATTATCTGCAAGAAGGACCCATGAATTAATTGTAGCAGGTTATTTCAATACTGGAACATAATCTAACAAAGACAGGATAAGTGCAGGGAACTTGGCCTGCCACAGGAGGTGGCACAAATGAAAGCTTCCTGGGGAGAAATATAGCTTAGAGTACAAAGAGGCCTTTTTCTCCTGGCCTTCAAATTCTGCCTACACTCATCCTCACTAATTGGCTCAGATGGAGTTGTTTGTTACACAGCTGTACAGGAATGAGGCCTTTTTGTCTGTCTGTCCAGACCATGAGGCAGATTTCCTCCAATAGCCTGGAGTGCACAGAAACCCTCAGGCAACACTGGGAACAGTGAGGGAAGCCCTGGAACAGGCACTGTCTTGAAAGCACTCTCTGTGCTATGAAATCATTCTATTCAAAGCAAATTTCCTAGCTGGGTGCCTTTCAACATAGCGACTCTGGATCTTCACCAATAGAAATAAATGCATACATACATGGGGAGACATGGATTTACTGGCTTTTTCTTTTTTGGCAGGTCCAGGGCTTGTACTATGAGCCTAGGCACTCTCCCAGAGTTCCTTTTCTTCAAGGGTGGTGCTCTGCCCTTGAGTTTCAGTCCCACTCATGGGTTTTTATATTCCTGTGATCCCTTAGAAATAAAAGTGTCCTGAACTTTCCTGTCCCGACTGAATTCAAGCTGCCATTCTCTAACTCTCAGCCTCCTGAAGAGCTACGATTATAAGTATGAGCCTCTGAGATTTGGCTTTCTTTTATTCTTCTTGTTCTTTGTTTTATCATGACAATCTGAAATCTTCACAGTGTCATACTAATGGTTTGCATTTCGAAGTAAACTACCCAGGCCTGGAGTTCAAATGCCAGGACTGACACCTACAAATGGAGGGAGATCTTGAGAAAATAATTCCTATTCATGGGAGTGCTTAATGGAATGTTATAAAAGTAACAATTAAATCCACAGTTTTTCATGATTCTCTTAAAGAATGCCACACAAAAAGTATTGGATTATGTCTTTAATTCTAGCACCATGGTATGATTCTCCTAATTAAAGAATGCTGCGTACTTTTACACTAATGCTTAATAAGTATTCAACCATGATACTTCATTAAATGGAGGCTTAATTTAATAACTAATAATTCACAATATATATATTATTCAATATCCTCATATTGTCTCTCTCATATATATATAGGGAGAGCAAACTACACATCTATCTATCTATCTATCTATCTATCTATCTATCTATCTATCTATCTATCTATCTGTCTGTCTATCTATATCTATATTTAAATCTATATCTAGGCCACTACTATGGCTTGATCACACGTCCTCAGAACTGGCTGGCAGCTCAATTTGCCAAAGTCTGTGTCTACAACTGACACTTTAATGAATTGGGCATTGTGGGCTGTGAGTTCATATCCCAGAATGGCCAAAAGTTTATAGGTGGAGTAAGAAGCCACTTTTGACATATTTTTTTCCTTCTCTGTAAAAGTCCTGGGGCTCAGGATGATGTAAAATCCACATGCAAATATATCCATGTGATAAGATGTAATAAATGAAATAAATATTATATATGTAATAATAATAAAATAAAGAATAAATAAATAAGGGTAATAAATGTCATATGGGGTAAACACATGTATGTAAAAAGATCTCATACATGAATATTATTTTTTCCAGTGCCGTGGCTTGAATTCAGCCCTGGAAATTGGTCTGAATTTCTTGTTTTCAATGATGGTGAGTTTCCTCTCCCCCACAGTGCCACAGAGTTACTCAGACCCTGAGTTCAAATCCCAGGCTTGCCAGAAAAATGGTGCAAATTCCAACCCAGGGCCTTACTTTTCTTTGGCCAGGCCCGGGGCTTGAACTCAGCTTGTATCAACTCTAGGCTGGGGTGCCACCTCTGGACCCACAGCCCATCCTGAGATCCCAGGACCCAAGTTTAAATCTCGGGACTGGCAAAAAGAAAAAAAAAAGGTGAAGGGCTGGGAAGGTGGCTCAATAGTAGAGTGCTTTCCTTGCATGCATAAGGCCCTTTGTTTGATTCCTCAGCACCACATAAGCAGAAACAAGCTGGAAGTGGTGCTATGGCTCAAATGGTAGAACGATAGCCTTGAACTGAAGATTTGAGGTACAGCACCCAGACCCAGACTTCTGGCCCCACAACAGACAAAAAAAAAGATGGGGAAAAAAGGAGAAGTATAAAACTGGGAAGTTCTGGAAGGCAGTTTTACATTTTTTTTTCCTTTGCATTGTGACCATCCTGTGTCTAAATGACAGGACCCGAAAACTGTACATGGCCTTGCATTGTTGAAGTTTGGTGGGCTATCAGGGAAGCCACAGCCTGAACCAGCAACCTAGGTCCAGGGTTCGTATCCCGGGACTGCTACCTACAAATGGCAGGAGATCATAAGAAACATATTCCGATAGACATCCATATGAATGGAATGTTGTAAAAGTAACAATTGCATTAGTATTTAGTGTATGATTATATTAAAATTATACACAATAATCATAGTACATTGACTAATTTTCAATAAATACTTTATTATGTATTTAACCATGATACTTAAATAAAGGAAGAAATAATTTGTTTTGGTTTAGTTTTCTCCATCATGAACATTCAACTTAGAGCCTAAGCACTGACTTTCCTCTTGGGCTCATAGCTAGCGCTCTACCTCGTAGCTAAGGACCCCTTTGGAGCAAAGTGTGTCTTTAGCTGAGGTCTGTCCTCCTGCCTTTTCAGGAAGCTGATGATCTGGGTTCCAAACTATCCCAGACACAAAAGGTCCCATGAGAATATTATCTCCTATTCACCACTTAAAAACTTGAAGTGGAAGCTGGGCACCGGTGACTCATGCCTGTCATCCTAGCTACTCAGGATCCTGAGAGCTGAGGATCATAGTCCAAAGCCAGCCTGGGCAGGAGATTCCTTGAGATGCTTATCTCCAGTGAACCAACAGAAAGCCTGAAGGGGCTCTGTAGCTCAAGTGGTAGAGTGCTAGACTTGAGCACCCAGTCCCAGAGTTCAACTCCACCAACTACAAGAAGAGAAAGAAAGAAACCTGAAGTGGAGTGCTGGAAATGTGTCTTAGGCGTAGAGTGCTTTGCATGTATGAAGCCCTGGGTTTGAATCCTCAGTACTACATCCCTAGAAAAAAAAAGCCTGAAGTGGTTTTGTGGCTCAAGTGGTAATGCACTATCCTTGTATAGGAGAAACTCAGGTACAGAGCTGAGGTACTGAGTTCAAGCTCCAGGACTGGTGTTTGCACACACACACACACAGACACACACACATACACACACAGAGACATACACACATGCACACACACACACACACACACACACACACACACAGATACCATAAGTGAAGCTGTGACACTAAATGGTAAAGAAAAGAGCTTCTGCTCTGAGCTCTTGGTCAGCACCCTGACCCTGTGTTAAACCCCATAATATAAACACCCAGAGCCCAACTAGGAGAGGGCAAAGGTTTCAAAACCTGATGAGTTTCACCAGCACTAGATGACAGGAAGCATTGTGATTTTGCACAAGTGCTTAGATTTAGCAAGCATCCGGAAAACTAGGGAGGCACCTTTGCCAATTAGGAATCTTTTCATTAGGTTCAGCTCACTTGTTTTCTGCCAGAAGGACCCTTGAATTCATTGTAGCCTTTTTTTCAACACTGGAACATAGTCTAACAAAGACAGGGTGAGTGCAGGAAAATTGGACTGCCCCAAGAGGCAGCACAAATGAAGGCTTCCTGTCAAAACAGAGCACTGGGAGGAGAGATAGCTTGGGGTATAAAGAGGCCTTTTCCTCCTTGCCTTCAGAGTCTGCCCACATCCTCACTCTTTGCTCATACTCAATAATTGCTACGGATGAATTGTTTGTTACACAGATGTTCAAGAGTGAGACCTTTTGTCTGCCTGTTCCAACATTGAGACAGACTTCCTCCAGCAGTCTGGGGTGCACAGAAGCCCTCAGGGTACACTGGGAACAGTGAGGGGAGCCCTGGAACATGCACTGTCTTGAAAGCATTCTCTGTGCTATGAAATCATTCCATTCATACCTTCCTTCATAGCAACTCTAGATGTTCACTGCTAGAAATACATGCATACATACACAGACACATGGAGTTACTGGCTCTATTCTTGTAGCAGGTCCTGAGGCTTGAACTGTGACCCTAGGCACTATCCCTGAGTTTCTTTTTCTCAAGGAAACACCGTATTGTTTCTTAACCCATGATTACTTTAGGCTGGTTTGCCGCATTTACACCCACAGATGATCCAGTCAACCCAGGACCCCAATTCAATTCCCAGAACTGGCAAAAATACATCAAACCAACAAAAATGGAGGAGGAAAAATCCAGCAAGTTTTACACAACCGTTTTACCTCTGTTTCCTTTGCACTGTGACCACCATGGGTCTCAATGTCTCGGCTTGAAAATTGTTTGTGACCTTGCATAGCCAAAGGCTCACGGATTGTTGGTGAAGCCTGAGTCCAACCCAGATACCTAGGCCGTGAGTTTGATCCTCGTACTGCCACCTACACACAGCTGAAGATCCTAGGAAACTCGTTCCTATCTATAGGAACATTAATAGTATGTTTGACATGTACAAATTGAATTACTATTTAGCTAGACTTTCTAGTATAATATTGTATGCATAAATATATGTTATTGAATAATTTAATTAATAACTTATTAAGTCTTCTACTGTGATTAATTAATGGAGGCATAATTTTAGACCAAATAATTGGTAGTAATAGAATATATAATTGGTAGTAATAGAATATATAAAAATAAGATATAGACATCACTTTATATAGAATCTACATAAATGTCTGTCTCTGTATACATTTATTTATAGATCTATATTCATATGTAAATAAACACACACTGCAATCTACATATTTATCTTTTTATATATTGGCCACTCCTAGGGTTTGATCTCAGGTCCTCAATTTTGCCGGACAACTTCATTTACACCAGACTGGTGTGCTAACATTGAGCCATTCATGAAGTTGGCGTTCTAGGGCCCGAGTTCAAATCACAGAACTGCCAAAAACTTAATCCTGATGGAAGAAGTCAATTGTCCCACTAGTTTTCCTTATGGGTGTCAAAATTCCTGGGTCTCAGGAATGATGTATAATACATAGGCAAATTTATGTCCTATGTAATAGGATGTAAAAAATGTTATATGTGTAATCATACTCACTAAAATACACAAGAAATACATAAAAATAAAATAAAATGAATAACTACACTAACTGCAATATAAGTAAACATGTGTATGCAAATATAAATCATGTATTTAAAATGTATATGAATATTATTTTTTGAGTGCTAAGACTTGAATTCAGGCCCTGGGAACAGGCCTGACTTTCTTGTCTTCCAGCACTGTGAGCTTCCCCTTCCCCGACAATGCTGCAGATTTACTCAGACTCTGAATTCAAATCCCAGGCCTGGCAGAAAAAATGGCGTGAATTCCAAGCCAAGGAGCCTCATAATTTTTAAAATATTTTTAATGAATTTATTTATATATTTTTTGTTTGTCAAGCACAGGGCTTGAACTCAGGTTGTGGCAACTCTGCCTCATCTTTGATCACTCTAGGCTGGGGTGCAACCACTGGACCCACAACCGAACCTGGGTTCCTGGGCCCCAAAGATTTACAGGAAAAATATAAATAAAATGACACAGATAAAAATCTGGCAACTTGCAGATGGCTGTCTGTTTTACATTTGTTTTTTTGCAAGGTGACCATCTTAGGTCTGAATGACATTGCTGAAAATTTTGTAACCTGACATTGCTGAAGGCTGGTGGGCTACCAGGCAAGCCATAGGTCAACACTGCAACATAGGCCCTGTGGTCGAGACCCGGTCCCGACCCCTACCAATGGTGGGAGATCCTAAGAGTCTCATTCCTATTCATAGGAATACTGATGGAAGATTATGAATGTCAAGATTAAATTAATTGTTCCTGAATGATACTACTATAAAATTAGTGATTTTAGGAGGCCAATGGATTTTAATGAATATTTTGACACATTAAAGAATACTATTAATTACATGGACACAATAGTTTTGTGATAGTGGTTAATTAAATTAATAATTCATTAAGGATGAACACAATAATATTAATTACATGGGGGCATAAAAAATACCCAAGAATTGTTAAAAATGTAGTCTATTTAACTGAAGAATGTATAAACATCGCTGGCACTCTATACAGATCTATATTTATTTGTGTACTACCATCCGCATGTCAATCTTTCTTATTTTGTCAACCCTTGGGGCTGGATCTCAGGTGCTGGGAACTGCTCTTCAGCTCCATATGGCCCAGGCTGGCCGTGCTGACACTTACCCATTCATGAATTGGGCCTTGTAGGCTTTGAGTTCAGATGCCAGCACTCACAAAAATTGAATCGTGGAGTAAGAAGCACTTGTAACACGTGTTTTCCTTTTCTGTGAGCGTCTGGGTGTCCAGTGTGAAGTTTCTTACATAGGCAAATCTATATCCCATGTAATAAATGTAATAAATGTTCTATGAGTAATACCAGTCAATAAAATAAATGGTAAATAAATGAATAAAACAACAAATAAAATGCATAACTACACTAAGCACAATATGGGGTCAACATATGGGGCTCAGTCTCATGGCCTGAGAACTGCCTGGCAGCTGAATTGGCTACAGGCTGCCGTGCTGACAGTCACACATTCATGAACTGAGCCTTCTAGGCCCTGAGTTTAGATCCCAGCCCTGCCAAAAATGCAATCTTGGTGTAAGAAGCCAAGAGTGATACATATTTTCCTTTTCTATGAAATTGTTCGGTGCCAGGTAGGATGTATAATTCATATGCAAATCTATATGCTATGTAATAGGATATCATAAAGGTAAAAATGTCATAGGTGGAAGAATTGTCAGTATAATAAATGACAAACAGATTGAATTAGTAGTGAATCATTCTGAGATAATATTAGACAAAATAATTATAGGATGTGGATTATGTTTAATTACTATATTATTAAGCATTAACAGAATGAAAAGTAAATGGAGACAAAGTTAAATATCTAATAATTGGTAGTAACACATGATGCATAAATTAATTATAAATAGACGTCTAATTCTATAAAATATGTAATCCTATGTATGGATGTATGTACATATATGATAAACAATAACAGTATATTGAGTAATAATTAATGTTTTATTAATTGCTCAACTGGGATCCATCATTAAATGGAGAAATCATTTAATACCTAATAATTGGTAGTACTATTAGCTATAATTTAATAATATGCATACCACTGTCTCTATTTTTTTTTTTTGGTCCAGTCGTGGGCCTGAAGTCTGGGCCTGGGCGCTCTCCCTCAGCCCTTCAGCTCAAGGCTAGCACTCTACCACTTGAGCCACAGCACCACTTCCGGCTTTTTTCTGCTTATGTGGTGCTAAGGAATCAAACTCAGGGCCTCATGCTTGCAAGGCAAGTGCTCTATCACTGAGTCACCTTCCCAGACCACATATCTCTTTTTGTATATATATTTATATACAGCAATCTCTATTTATACCTCATGCACTCCTGGGACTGGGTGGTTGAGTGCTCGCCTAGTAAGCAGGAAGCTCTGGCTTCCATTCCTCAGTACCACATACAAAGAAAAACTGGAAGTTCTGCTTTCTTTCAATCAATTGTGTACTAGCCTGGAGCACAAATGCTTGGGGAGAGTGTCTAAGCCCTTACTAAAGGCCCAGGACTGCCGCCAAAAAAGGTAGACTGTTCTAACTGCAACTATAGAAGGTCAAGACTTCAAATACCTCATCACAGAGCAAGGTAGGAATCTGGTGCTGACAGCTTCCACCTAACCTGACTTATCCAGATGTAAATCGCTGCAACCCAGCTGCACCGAACCAGACGCTGCTGGCTTACTTCAGTCATTCTAGCTGCTCATGGGCTTTAAAACCCAGCCCTGGCAGGAAGTCTGTGAAACTCTTCAAAACGTGGTTCCAAATGGTAGGGCTGTAGCCTTGAGCAAATGTTATTAGAACAGTATCCCTATATTTGAGTTCAAGCCCCATGGGTAACCTACCCCCTAAAAAAACACCCCACTAAACCATTAGATGTGAACTTGTGTGGTTTGTGAAATGTTCCTCAAAGAATGGTGATACTGGAGAAAGCACGCTGATTTTAATGACAGCTTGTGGAATAGAGGTATCTGCTGAGTCCTTCATAGGGTGCTCTGTGCTGAGTAATGCACAGGGTGCTATGTGCTGAGTCCTTCACAGGTTACAGTGTGCTGAGTCCTGCTTTGGGTTCTGGGTGCTGAGTCTTTCACATGATGCTGTGTGCTGAGTCCTTCAAACAGTGTCATGTGCTGTGTCCTTCACAGGGTGCATTCTTTCATCTGGTTCTTGTAAGAGCTCCACAACTGAGATGCTTACGCAGATAAGAATATTGAGGCTCAGATATATCCCCATAGAAGGGACAAAATTAAGTGTTACTGAAGACTAGTGAGTTGTCTCCTGCAGACCATTGTTTTGCTTTGTTTTTTCTCAGTCATGAACCTTGATCTCAGGACCTAGATTCTGACCCTTACCTCTTGGGCTCAAGGCTAACACTCCACACGTGGAGCCAAGGATCCCTTTGCAGCAGAGTGCCATGGCCTAGGGGTCGATAGCTGAGGTCTGTCATCCTGCCTTCTCAGCAAGCTGAGATCTGAGGATCTGGGTTCTAAACTATCCCAGACACAAAAAGTGCCATGAGACTATTATCTCCAATTCACCACTAAGAAACATTAATTGGAAGCTTGGTGCTTGTGGCTCATGACTATCATCCTAGGTTCTCAGGAGGATGAGAACTAAGGATCATGGTTCAAAGCTGGAAAAGCTGTTGCTGCTATTGATGCATAACATATTGCTATTATTGGTCTTTTTATATAAATATATATAAATATCTATATACATATATATAATTTGAATTTTTGGAAACTTTACCTGTGCTGTCAACTTTGGAAAAAGTATTCCAGTTTACCGTGTTGAGTTGGCATTGTACAGAAATTAATAGCCATATTGGTCTAGAAATGTTAAACTTAATTTTTTTCCATTTGTACAGGGGTAAATGCACTGTATTAAATATGTAAGGTCTTATCTACATGGGTTTGATTACAGAAACTAATAAAGTATTCTCTAAATAAGGAGAAAAAAAAAGAACTAAGGATCATGGTTCAAAGCTAGCCTGGGCAGGAATGTCCTTGAGACACTTAGCTCCAATGGACCACCAGAAAACCTGAAGTAGAGCTGTGACTCAAGTGATAGAGCACAAGACTTGAGCTGAAGAGCTCAGGGACAGCACCCAAGCCCAGACTTCAACTCCTACAACCGACAACATTAAAAAAAAAAAAAACAGAAATAATCTAACAAACCTGAAATACAAGGCTGGGAATGTGCCTTAGGGGTAGAGTGCTTTGTATATATGAAACCCTGGGCTTGATTATTCAGGACCACATCACTAGAAAAAGTATGAAGTGGTTCTGTGGCTCAAGTGAGAGAAGGCTATCCTTGTACAAGAGAAATTAGGTACAGTGCTGAGTTCAAGCTCCACGACTGTATGTGTGCACACACATGGACATATACACACAGACACACAGACACACAGACACACAGACACACATACACATAGACCAGAAGTGAAGCTCTGACATAAAATGGTAAATCACTGGACTTCTCCACTGAACTTATGGTCAGCACCCAGGCCCTGTGTTTAACCCCCAAACCTACCCACCCAAGGCCCAATTAGGAAAGGTCAAAGTTTCAGAACCTGATGATCTTCACCAGCTCTAGATGACAGGAAGACATGTGCTTGGATTTCTCAAGCTTCTAGAAAACCAAGGAGAGGTATCATAGGCCTATCATCACCGGCAATGTAATATTTCATTATATATTTCATTATATATTATATTGAGCTCTGTATCTGAGCACCGGAATATAGTCTCACAAAGGCAGAATAAGTGCAGGGAACTTGGACTGCCACGGGAGGTGGCACAAATGAAGGCTTCCTGTAAAAGCATAACACTGGGAAGAGAGATACCTTGTAGTGCAAAGAGGCCTTTTTCTCCCGGCCTTCAGAGCCCCCCCACACTCATCCTAACTAATTGGCCTAGATGGAGTTGTTATTACAAAGCTGTACAGGACTGAGGCCTTTTGTCTGCCTGTACAAACAATGAGAGAGACTTCTTCCAGCAGGCCTGGGATGCAGAGAAACCCTCAGGCTACACTGGGAACAGTGAAGGGAGCCCTGGAACATACATTGTCATAAAAGTAGTCTCTGTGTTATGAAATCATTGTATTGAAAAAAAAATCCTTGCTTGGTGCCATTCATCATATCTACTCTGGAGATTTGCCTATAGGAATACACCCATACATACAAAAAGACATGGAGGTATAGGCTCTATTGGGGGTGGGCAGGTCCAGGGGTTGAACATTGAGCCTAGACGTTGCACCTGAATTCCTTTTGCTCAAGGGTAGTGCATTAACCTTGAGTCACAGCCTTACTTCTGGCTTTTTCTGGGATCTCTTAGAAATAAAAATGTCATGTCCTTTCCTATGCTGGCTGGTTTCAAACTAAGATTCTCTACATCTCAGCCTCTTAAGAAGCTGGGATTACACTGACACCTGTCTTACTTTTCTTCTTCATTTTTTTAATCTGCACAATCTGACTTCTTAACAGGATCATTCCAATAGTTTGAATTTATAAGTAAACTACCCCAATATTCTTTATAGCTGCTTTCTCTGAGAAGGATTTTCTCTCCTCATCTTCTCTGGTCAATGATTTGAAGCCAAAAGTGAGAAATTAGTGTCACAGGATTTGGGAGCATATGTCCACAGGACATGCCAGTTCTGTCACTTAGTATTGAACTGATATGAATTTACTGTCTCAAGATGAGAGGACTGAAGCTGGAGCGATCCTCATACTGTCTGCATTGCTCCTTTTGCCTATAAAATGATCTAATAATTATGAGTGTTTTGTGTCTCCATCCTTAAGTATCTGGAGAATACTAGAAGCAACTGCATGTTTCTGTTCTCTCTAGTACCTCCTGAGATTTAGACTAAGGGTTTGTGTGGAGAGGCTCCTCGGTGAATCCCTGAGAAAAGCCGCTTGAAACCTCCTCAGGAGATCGCCATCCAAAGCCAGCCCAACCAGGAAAGTCTGTGAGACTCTTATCTCCAATAAACCACCAGAAAACCAGAAGTGGAGCAGTGGCCCAGAGGGTAGAGCTCGAGCTTTAAGAGAACAAGCTGAGTGGGAGATTCAGTCCAGACCAGGCAGGAAAGCCTGGGAGGTACTTATGTCCAATTAACAACCAGATGGCTGGAGCTGTGGCGGTGGTAGAGCCTCAGCCTTGAGCAAAACAGCTCAGGAACGCATCGTGCCCTGAGTTTAAGCCCTGGCATGGCCAAAAAGAAAATTCAAAAAGAGGAGGCCCTACCTCCTCAGTGCCCTACCTGCTTATGTGTGTAAATTACCTCCCTGAATGTAAACAGAGCACATGTAATGCTTCTGCTTTTATTTACTGATTTATTCTTCAGATATGTTCATTGTGCATACTACATCATTCTCTTCACTTCAGGCCCATCGCTTTTCTCTTCTAGGGTTCCTGGCCTCTGTCTTTATATGATGCACACTTAAGCTTTCAGCAGCCTTTATTTACATTTTATTATGAGGCCAATGCCACAAATGAGGCAGGGAAAGAGAAGATCAGGTTTCATAGTAGTAACCGGTATTCAGAAAATTAAACGTAAAATTAAACGTGAAATGGAAGCATGCTTAAGTAAAAATTACCATTAAGAAAAGATGAGGGGCTGGGAATGTGGATTAGTGAGAGTGCCTAACATGCAAGAAGCCCTGTGTTTGATTTCTCAATAGCACATACACAGAAAAAGCCAGAATTGATGCTGTGGCTCAAGTAGTAGAGTGCTATAGACAGTGCCCAGGCCTTGAGTTCAACCCAAGAACTGGCAAAAAGATACCTAGCTGGCTAAGGTAGGTAGATTGATGATAGATAGATAGATAGATAGATAGATAGATAGATAGATAGATAGATAGATAGATAGATAGATAGACAGATAGATACATAGATACATAGATAGATACATAGATACATAGATACATAATTACATAGATACATAGATAGATGATAAATGAAGCTTATCTTGGTCGTTAGAAGGAAAGAAAGGAACAATTCTGTCATGAGGGCTTTTACAGTGTGCCAGGACACCAGCATCGCCTTCACACAATCACAGAGCAAGAAGACAGTCTCTGTCCCACTTCTCAGGCAGCCGAAGGTCCCAGAGACAAGAGGGCACAGCCAGGTTCTAACTCAGGTGCTTGGAGACAGTAAAAAAGGGTATTGCCTCTCCTTGGACTGGGGATTTGCATTAATGATGTGGAGAATGAAGGAAGGAGAATGGCCTGGAAGAGGTAGAAGAAGGGCCTTCAAATCTGACAGACGGAGAGTCAAAAACCCACTCCATAAGGCCAGAGAGTATGGTGTTTCTACACTGTTCCTGCCCTCTCCCCCACTAAACTGGCTCCCTATTATGAACTTAATGATAGCTTGAAGCTCGGTTCACCTGAGGCAGGAAGGTTAATTAGTCATTGTTTGAAGAGGCTGAGAAAAGCCTGACCCTAGTGTAAGTCTAACAAATATTTCAGGTTTCCCCCTATTTCTGGCTGTGCCTGGAATGAATGAAGTGGTTTTGCAGCTCACTTCACTGTTGAGTGTGTACATTCTGCCTCCTAATCCTGCAGGCCTAGGTCTCTTCACCTAACCCGGCTTTTGAAACTGTTTACTGTCCTCCAAATATAGTGTTTCAGTGGAGTTCTTCCTGCCAACAGGGCTAAGACTTGGATCCTGAGAACTTCATTTGAACCCAGGATGGGTCAATGATGTGTCTTTCCTGCTTCTATAGCTCAAGAATTTAGAGTGCGAGTAACTTCTCATCACCAAGCGAAACACAGGAAGCTCTTGAACATCTGACCTTTCAGAAGTGGAAGTCAGAGTGTCATAGACTTTCCTGCCCTGGCTGGCTTCAGCCTGTGATACTGAGACCTCAGGCTCCTGTGCTAGGGTGATGGGCTTGAGCTACTGGTACTCTGCTAGCTTCAGAACTGTAATAGAAGTCAACTGCTTATCACAAAGGGCTTGGGGATCATACTAATCCCTTCAACATTGGACCTTTCAGAACCCTGTAGGACACAAAGTTATAATGCTAGAGCCAGAGAAGCTGGGTATATGGATGTGTTCACTTGAACCTTGAGCTCTGACTCCAATTCTGGTTACATCTGTGTTCATTTTCCACAGGATGTTCTCATAATTAGCAAATAGGAAAAGTACTTTCATTAATCCTCACTTTTTTTCCAGTTGTGTGTCTTGTATCAAGCCTGGGCACTGTCCCTGAGCCCTTCAGTTCAAGGTGAACACTCTACCACTTGAGCCACAGCGCCATATGAGGTCTTTTGGTGGTTCATTGGAGATAAGAGTCTAACAGGCTTTCCTTGTGTAGGCTGTCTTTGAACTGTGGTGTTCAAATCTCAGCCTCCTGAGAAGCTAGGTTTCCAGGAGTGAGCCACTGGCAACTAGCCTATTGTTTTTGACAGTCCTGGGGCTTGAACTTAGGGCCTGGGTACTGTCTCTGAGCTTCTTTTTCTCAAGCCTAGCGCTCTACCACTTGAGCCACTCCACAGCTTCTGGATTTTTCTGAGTATGTGGCTCTGAGAATTCAAACCTTGGCATTCATGCATGCTGAGCGAGGTCTTTACCACTAAGCCACATTTTAACCCCACCCTTGCAATTTTATCCCTCAATTTGCTTCTGTGAATAAATCATGTAAAGAAATCCCTATAGGAAGATGGCCAAAGATAAGTAAGACAAGGCTCATACTGGGGACAGAGTCTAAACATGTTAAGACTGTAACAAATACCTCCATTTAATTATGTATTTTGTTTCAACACGTAATATAGTATTAATGAAAAATGAGTCAATGTCCTAATTTATTTTGTATATTTTTATAATACATGTACAACATGTAAAACATGTGTACAATAACACTAAATACAATAAACAATAAATGAATCAAATAAATACAAAATCAATAATAAAAATAATAATATGTAATAAATATACATATGTAAGTATATATCATATATTACACATGCATGGAAATATTTTTTCCATTGCAGGGCCTTCATTTAGTTCCTGGGAACTCTAGACTGAATTTCTTTTCCTGAAGTACAGTGAGCTTCACCTTCACCCTTGTTGCAAAAGAGTTACTGGGCAATGCAATCAAATCCCAGCAATGGCAGAAATACTGGCCCAGTTCCAAGAATTGATTTTTTTAAATGGAAGCAGTTATGTTTATTCAGTTCTATACTGAGCATTAAAAGCAAAGCAGTGTAGAATTTTGTACAACTATTTAGACATCCTTCCCTTATGCCCAAAATGCTTCTCTAAGCATTATATTGTTTCATTTTTTGCACATTTTTAATTGTAAAAATGTTGTACTGAGAGTTACAGTTACATGAACAAGGTAATGAGTACATTTCCTATTGAGCATTGTTGCTTCCTCCTTTGTTTTCCTCTTACCATCCCTTCCCTCCAATCTCCACAATTGCTCCCCGTGCCAAGGTCAGTGACTTAATTTTTTATTTTTGGCTTGGCATGGGGTTTGAACTCAAGTATTGGCAACTCTGAACCTTCCCTGACATTGCTACAGATATACAAAGACCCTGAGTTCAAATCCCAGTCTAGGAAAGAAAATTAGCAGATATTTCAAACCAGGGAGAATTTTTTTATTTAGTTAAATAATTAATTAATTTTGTATTTATTCTTTTTGCTTTTGCCAGCCATGGGGATTGAACTCGGGTCGTGGAAACTCTGTCTCAGCTTTAATCACCCTAGGCTGGGGTCCAGCTTCCAGACCCACAGCCAGTCCTGGGATCCTAGGCCCAGAGAGATTGCAGGACGAAACAAAAAGTGGGACAGCACAAAAAGTTGCAAGCTGCAGAGGGATGGAGGTTTTACATTTTTTTTCTTTGCACGGTGACTCAGTTGCAAAGTGGACCTGATGTGCCATAGCTGAAGGCTGGTGGACTATCAGGAAAGCTATAGGCCGACCTGTCAACATTGGCCTCATTTTCAAATCCCAGCCCCGACAACTACCAATGGCAGGAGATCACAAGAGACTCGATTGAGAGAGCAGTTTGTGCATCAGTCAAGTCTAAAATTGGATGCAAGAATCCTAGGATGCTGAAGGATCTTTTTTTTTGGGGGGGGGGCGTCCAGTCATGGAGCCTGAAATCTGGGCCTGAGCAATGTCCTTCAGCTCTTCTCTCAAGGTTAGCACTCTACCCATTGAGCCACAGCACCACTTCCAGGTTTTTCTTTTTTCTGCTTATGTGGTGCTGAGGAATCAAATTCAGGCCTCATGCATGCAAGGCGAGCGCTCTACCACTGAGCCACCTTCCCAGCCCCGGATTGATCTTAATTAATAGTTTATTAAGCATGGAAAGAATAATATTCCTTCAATGACAGTATAATAAATACCTAAGAGTTGGTCAGAATGTAGTAGAGGTCATTCAGCTATAGATAGACAGCTCTGGCACTCTTTACCAATATATATTCATTTGTATACCACCGTCTGGCTATTCATATATTGCTGTTTTGGCCAAACCTGGGACTTGATCTCAGTATGTGGGAACCACCTGACAGTTTCATTGTCTAGCTGCTGCCGTGCTCACACTCACCCATTCATGAATTGGGCCTGCTAGGCACTGACTTCAGATCCCAGCACTGCCAAAAATTTAATCTTGGAGTAAGAAGCTGAGTGTGACACATGTTTTCCTTTTCTGGGAGATTCCTGGGTGTCAGGCATGATGGAGACCACATCTGCCCATCTAGATGCTATGTGATAGGATGTAAACAATGTAATAAATGGTATAGGTATCATCAGAGTCAATAAAATATATGGTATAAATGAATAAAACAAGAAATGAAATGAATAACCACATCAAACATGATATGGACTGAATATCTGTATGGAAGTATAAATCCTATCTTTAAAATCTATATAAAGAGTATGTTTTCCAGGACTGAGGCTTGAATTCAGGCCTAGGGAACAGGCCTGACTTTCTGTCTTCAAGCATGGTGAGATTCCCCTTCCCCCACAGTGCTGCATATTTACCCCGACCTTGAGTTCAAATTCCAGGCCTGGCAGAAAAAAATACCACGAATTGCGAACCAGGGAGTTAAGTAATTTATTTATTTTTTCTTTTTTCTTTTCTTTTTTCTTTTTCTTTTCCTTTTTTTTTTTTTTTTTTTTTTTTTTTTGGCCATGCATGTGGCTTGAACTCAGATCGTGGCAGCTCTGCCTAAGCTTCTATCACACTACCCTGGGGTGCAGCCTCTGGAACCAAAGCTGATGCTGCAATCTTAAGACCCGAGGTCTGACAGGAAAACAAAATGAAAATGGCACCAAAAAAAAAAAAAAAAAAAAAAAAAAGCCGCGAGCCGCACATGGTAGGTGGTTTCTTGGCTTTGGTTCCTTGCACGGTGACCATCATAGGTCTGAATGACATGGCTTTAACACACAGGTGACCTGTCATTGCTGAAGGCTGGCTGGCTGTCAGAAAAGCCATAGGCCAACCACACAACAGAATGCCTGAGTTCAAATCCCCGTCCTGACACCTACCAATGGCAGAAGATCCCAAGAGACTCCTGCCCATTCATAGAAGTTCAGATGGAATGGTATCCAACTCAAGATTGAATGAGTAGTCCGTGCAGTGGTCTAGTCTCAAATTAGACACAATAATTCTAGGACACATATTGAATTTAATTAGTGGTTAATTAGGCACAAAAAGAATAATATTCCTACAATTGAGGCATAACAAATACCAAAGACTTGGTAAGAATGTAGTAGATGTCATTGAATACTAGATACATGGCTATGGCACTCTGTACTAATACACATTTATTGGTATACTACCACCTGCCTATCCATCTATGGCTATTTTGGTCACCCCTGATGCTCGATCTCAACTCCTGACAAAAATTTCATCCTGGAGTTAGAAGCCAAGTGTGACATCTGTTTTTCTTTTCTGTGAGAGTGCTGAATGTCAGGCATGATGGATAACAAGTCTACAAATCTAAATGCTATGTGATAGGATGTAATACATGGTTAGGTATCATCACAGTCAATAAAATAAATGGCAAATAAATGAATAAAACAAAAAATACAATGAAGAACCACACCAAACATAATATAGAATGAACATCTGTATGGAAGTTCAATCCTGTCTTTAAAATGTATATAAGGAGTACGTTTTACAAGGCTAGGTCCTGAATTCAGGCCTAGGGAACAGGCCTGACTTTCTGGTCTTCAAGCACAGTGAGCTTCCCTTTCCCCCACAGTGCAACAGAGTTACCCGGACCCCACGTTCAAATTCCAGGCCTTGCAGACAAAAAATGTCACACATTCCAAGCCAGGGAGCTTCATTAGCATTTTAATTATTTTTTTAAAGTTCACTTTGTCTTTATTTGATACATTTTGATTTTAAAACATGAGAGTTTTCAAAAAAGGGGTTTAAACTTTTACATTTTAGCATAGCACATTGGTGTTTCTATTTTGGCCATCTGCCATGAAGAGTGAGAATGAAAATGAGGACATTATTTTTCCCTAGAAGGTTGGGAGAGTTGATGTTATTTCTTTTTTTTTTTTTTTTGGTTGGTCCTGGGGCTTGAACTCTGGGCTTGGGTGCTGTCCCTGCGCTCTTCAGATCAAGGCGAGCACTCTAACACTTGAGCCTCAGCACCACTTCCGGTTTTCTAGTGGTTTATTGGAGATAAGAGTCTCATGGACTTTCTTGCCTGGGCTCGCTTTTAACCCTGACCCTCAGATCTTAGCCTACTGAGTAGGTAGGATTACAGGCTTGAGTCATCGGCACTTGGCAACTGATGTTTTTCTATTCACAGTTACTTCTGTAATTATAAACTGTCTGCAATTTGTGTGAGTTTTCCTCAGTGCCTACCACGAAATACACTAGGGGTGTCTTCATACCACAAAAGGTTGGGTTTTTGGATAAAAACTCACTTGTGTGAGGAGATTAGGTACTTGTAAGCATTTTGGGAATAAATTGGATTGTAAAATTAAAAACAAAAACATTGGGACTGGGATGTAGCCCAACAGTGGAGTAGTTGCCTAAAGAGCATAAGACCCTGGAAGAAAAGTTTCCTAAAGCTTAGAATGTTAGAATTTTGTATGAACAAACTTCTTTCTTCAGTGGCGGGGCTTGAACTCTTGGCTTGAGCATTATCCCTGTGCTCTTCAAACCAAAGGCGTGCACTCTACTGCTTGAGCTACAGCACCACTTCCAGTTTTCTAGTGGTTTAATGGAGATAAGAGTTTCACGGCCTTTCCTGCCAGAGCAGGCCTTGAACCACCATCTTCAGATCTCTGCCTCCTGAGTAACTAGGATCATAGGCATGGGCCTCATGGGCCTGGCACATGAACAAACGTCTTAAAGATTGATTCTGAAGAAAGAAACTTGGAATATAATTTTAGTACAAATAATTTATAATGCCATGGTTAAGGCACTAATTCAGAAGTATTTATTCATTGGCTGGTTTCTTAGTTTATTCACATATATATACATTAATAATATATATACATAACATATACATTATTAACATATACATATATATTACTAGAAACATAGCTTTGAAGTGTACCTAAGAATATATGTGATCATGAAAAGTTATACAACTGCACAAACTTGATCTTTTTTCCCTTTGTTTGGTACCCTAAATTAGGTGGGATTTGTGTACTATTGTTTGTTCTCTGTTTTTGGAGGAGTTCTCTCCCCTTTATGTCCCAAAACCCCTCTCCCTGCACTTTAACTCAGCTTGCTCTTTCTTGGCTTTGTTTTTCATAGCTGTTTTTCTACCAATTCAGCCATCCCTGTACTGTAGCCTGGTTTTTGGCCAGTTAATTGGAGATAACATCTCTCAGGCTTTTCTGCTTGGATTGGCTTTGAAACTTAATCTTCCACTTCTCACCTCTGAGTAGCTGGGATTACAGATGTGAGCCACTGGGGTACCTATGGATAAATTAGACTTTGGTTGATGTATTCATTCTGTTTTTCTATGCATGGGATGATCTACTATAGAATTTCTGTGAATGTCCTGGGTGTGAAGTAAGATACATAATGCATATGTAAGTCTGTATAGTTCTCGAAGATGTAATCAATTTAATACATAAGTATAATAATAGTCAATAAAATAATGAAGGAATGAATAATACAAAATAAAATAAATATACTCAAAGCAATATGCAATAAGCATAAGTATGTAGATATTAATCATTATTTCAAATGTGGATGAATATTACTTTAAAAGGGCTGGGGATTGAATTCAGGCCTAGGGAACAGGCCTGAATTGCTTGTGTTCAAAGCGGGTAAGTTTCTCTGTCCCCAACAGTGCATTAGAGTTACCCAGTCTCCGAGTTTAATTCCCAGGCCTGGCAGAAAAAAAAGGCATGCATTCCAAAATTCCAAACCAGGGAGCTTCATTAGTAATATATATATATATATATATATATATATATATATATATATATATATATATATATATATATGTCATGGGACTTGAACTCTGGCCTTGGAAGCTGTCCTTGGGCTCTTCAGCTCAAGGCGAGCACTCTATCACTTGAGCCAAAGCGCTACTTCACTACTTCGGGTTTTATAGTGGTTTAATGGAGATAAGAGTCTCAAGAACTTTCCTGCTAGGGCTGGCTTTGAACCGCGATTTTCAGATCTCAGCCTCCTGAGTAGCTAAGATTACAGGCATGAGCCTTTGATGCCCGACTATTTTTAATATTTTAAAATTATTTCATTTATTTATTTATTCATTCATTCATTTATTTATTGCCAAGCACAGGGATTGAACTCAGGTCGTGGCAACTCTGCCTCAACAAATATCACCCTAGGCTGGGATGGTGCAGTATCTGGACCCATAGCCCATCTTGGGATCCCAGGCCTTGGGGGCTGACAGGAAACAAAATGAAAATGGCAGTGAAAAAAAGTAACAAACTGTGGATGGATGGCGGTTTCTTGGTTTTCCTTACTTGCATGGTGACCATCCTGGGTCCAAATGACAAGGCTGCAACCTGTATGTCACCTAGCATTGCTGAAGGCTGGCAGGCTGTTAGTGAAGTCATAGGCCAACCTGGACACCGAGGCCCTGAGTTTGAATCTCGGTCATGCCAGTATAAAGGGCTGGAGAGCCTAAGAAACTATTGTCTGTCCTTAGGAACACCAGAGGAATGTGATCAATGGTATGTTTGGATGAGTAGTTCATCAATCAGTCTAGCATAAAATTAGACCTAATAATCACAGGACACAAATTGATTTTAATTCATAGTTTATTATGCATTAAAAGAATACTATTCATTAAATGGAGTCCTCACTAAAAACCTGAGAATCTGTAGGAACACAGTATATGTCATTTAATACCAGATAGACATCACTGGCAGTATCTAAATACCTAAATATATATTTATCTGTATACCACTGTCTGCATAGAAAGGTATTGCTCTTTTGGCCAAACCTGTGGCTCCATCCCAGGTCCTGGGATTCACTTGGCAGCTGAATGGGCTAGAAGCTGCCATGCTGACACTCACCCATTCATGAATTGAGCCTCTTTGGCCCTCAGTTCAGGTCCCAGCATTGCCAAAAATTTCATCTTTCAGTAAGATTCCAAGTGTGAAACCTGTTTTCCTTTTCTGTGCGAATTCTGGGTGTCAGGTATGATGTATATGGTATTAGTATGTCTGCAAAGCTACGTGCTATGGAATAGATTGGAATAAATGTAATAAATATTATAGATGTACTCAGGATCAATAAAATAATTGGTAAATAAATAAATACTAAAATATAATGAAACACTCCAGCAAACACGATATGGACTGAACATATGGATGTTAGTATAAATCATATACTAAAAATTACTATAAATGTTATGTTCTCCAGGATTGAGGCTAGAATTCAGGCCTAGGGAACTGTCTTGAATTCCTTATCTTCCAGGAGGGTAAACTTCCCCTTTCCCCACAGTGCACCAGATTTACTCAGACTCCGAGTTCAAACCTCAGGACTAGCAGAAAATAAAAGACACAAATTCCAAGCAAGGGAGCTTCATTACTCCTTTTAATATTTTTAGGTTTTATTTATTTATTTATTTATTTATTTATTTATTTATTTATTTATTTATTTATTTATTTATTTATTTGTCATTCACAGGGCTTGAACTCAGGTCGTAGAAACTCTGCCTCAGCTAACATCACCCTAGCCTGGGATGGTGAAACCTCTGGACCCACAGCCTATCCTTGGATCCTAGGCCTTGGGGGCTGACAGGAAATCAAAATGAAAATGGCATCAAAAAAAGCTGTGAACTGCGGATGGTCAGTAGT
Organism: Dipodomys merriami; assembly: GCF_024711535.1. Classification (NCBI taxonomy): domain Eukaryota; kingdom Metazoa; phylum Chordata; class Mammalia; order Rodentia; family Heteromyidae; genus Dipodomys; species Dipodomys merriami. Next base: position 600,177 of record NW_027206113.1, read on the forward strand.
TTCATGGTGACCATTCCCGTGTCCAAGTGACACGGCTACAACCTGTAGTTCACCTGGCATTGCTGAAGTCTGTCGGGCTGTCAGCGAAGCCATAGGCCAACCTGGACACCTAGGCCCTGAGTTTGAATCCTAGTTATGCCACTTACAAAGGGCTGGAGAGCCTACAAAATTATTGCCTGTCCCTAGGAGCACCAAAGGAATGTGATCAATGTCATGGTTGGATGAGTAGTTCATGAATCATTCTAGCATAAAATTAGACCCAATAATCACAGTACACAGATTGATTAAAATTCATAGTTTATTTTGCATTAAAAGAATACCATTGATTAAATGGAATCCTCACTGAAGACCTGAGAATCCATAGGAATGTAGTATATATCATTGAATACCTGATAGACATTTCTGATAGTATCTAAATATCTAAATTTATATTTATTTATATACCATTATCTACATAGAGAGTTATTGCTATTTTGGCCAAACCTGGGGCTTGATCCCAGACACTGGGATCCAATTGGCAGTTGAATGGGCTAGCAGATTCCATGATGACACTCACCCATTCATGAATTGGGCCTCCTTGGCCCTTAGTCTAGTTTCCATCATTGCCAAAAGTTTCTTCCTGGTGTAAGATTCCATGTGTGACACCTGTTTTCCTTTTCAAGTACTGGGTGTCAGGTATGATGTACATAATATATCTGCAAAGCTACATGCTATGGAATAGATTGGAATAAATGTAATAAATATTATAGGTGCACTCACAGCCCATAAAATAAATGCTAAATCAATCTATCAATAATAAAATATAATGAATCACTCCAACAAACACGGTGTAGACTAATATATAGATGTAAGTATAAATCAAATATTTAAGATGTCTATAAATGTTACGTTTTTTGGGCTGGTGCTTGAATTCAGGTCTAGGGAAGAGTTGAGAAGTTAACGCATGATTTGCATAGGAAATGATAGACAAGACCTTTGGCACAATGATTATTTTAAATTAGGACTACATGAAGTATGACAATAATAGTTACGTTCAGGAAATCAAGGCATTGGGAAAGATCCAAGAATCGGTACTCACATGGTAAATAGGATTCCAACACAGTTCGCCACATCTCCGACTCTATACAAATAGGTATTTATTAGCACACAAGTTTCAGCATAAGAATGGATGAATATGGTGCACCAGCCCCACCCTGGGGCTCAAGCTCAAGTTATGGGAATGCCCTAGCACCTTAGTGGCTCACAGGCTGATGTGCTCACCTTGACCCATTCACCAATTTTGCCTGCTAGACCCTGAGTTCAAATCCCAGTACTGCCAAAAGATCCATCCTGATGTGAGAAGTCAATCAATCTACCAGTTTTCCTGTCCTGTGAAAGTCCTGCACCTAAGCGAGGATGGAGAATGCTATATAGGCAATTCTATAGCCATGGGAATAGGTTGTCATCCATGGCAGCACAGATATACCTGTCACCATACTCAATAAAATACACAATACATCCATGAATAAATCTCAAAATAAAAAAAACTACATTGAATTGAAGATGCATACCACAACTGTATGTAAATAGAGATCTTATGTTTAAAAGAGATGAGCTTTATGGGGCTGGGAAGGTAGCTCAGTGGTAGAGTGCTTGCCCTTGCATGCATGAGGCCCTGGGTTCGATTCCTCAGCACCACATAAGCAGAAAAAGCTGGAAGTGGTGCTGTGGCTCAAGTGGTAGAGCACTAGCCTTGAGCTGAAGAGCTGAGGGACAGTGCCCAGGCCCAGAGTTCAGGTACCATGACTGGCAAAAAAAAAAAAAAAAGAGATGAGCTTTATATTTTGTCCAGTGCTGGGGCTTCAAATCAGGCCCTGGACCAGGCTTGACATTCTAGTCTTCAAGGATGTTGAGCTCCTCTTCCCCCACAGTGTAATGGAGTTAACCAGACCTAAGTTCAAATGACAGCACTGACAAAAGTTTCATCCTGATGTCAGAAGCCAGTCATTGCACCTGTTTTCCTCTCATGTGGAAGTCCTGGGTCTCAGCTAGGATAGAGAATGAATGCATAGGCAACCCTATAACCATGGGAACAGGTCATCATCCATGTCAGCACAGTTATATCTGACACCATACTCAGCAAAATGCACAATACCTCCATGAATTAGACAGAAAATAAGGAAAAGGAGTGCACTGAATGCAAGATGCTGTTCACACATATATGTCAATATAGATCCTATGTTTCAAGGATGAATCTATGCCTATCCTGGCCCTCCCTGGGGCTCGATGTCAGGTCCTGAGAACAGCCTAGCTCCTCAGTTGCTCACAGGCCAGTGACCTCTCCTTGACCCTTTCGCCAATTGGCCTGCTGCGTTCTGAATTCAAATCACAACAGTACCGAAACATGAATCCTGATATTAGAAGCCCATAGATCCACCTGCTTTCCTGTCCTGTGAAAGTCCTAGATCTCAGCTAGGATGGAGAAAGCATAGGCAACTCCATGGACATGGGAATCAGTTGCCATCCATGTCAGTATAGTTATATCTGTCATCATACTCAATAAAATACGAAATGCAGTCTTGACTAAGACACACACTGAAAGCATGAGGCATTCCACACATGTATGTAAATAGAGATCCCATGTGTAAAATAGGTGGGCATATGATTTTTGCCAGTGTTGGGGCTTCAGTTCAGGCCCTGGGAGCAGGCCTGACCTTGTAGTCTTCAAGGATGGTGATCTTCCCCTTCCCCCACAGTGCAACAAAGTTACCCAGACCTGAATTCAAATCCCAACTCTGGCAATAAAATGGCGTGAATTCTGAGCGAGGGTGCTTCATTCATAATTTTTTATTTATTTATGTTTTTTTTTTGCCAAACCCAGGCCTTGAACTCAAGTCGAGGCAACACTGCCTTTGCTGCAATTATCCTAGGATATAGCCTCTGGACCCACAGCCCATCCTTGGATCCTAGGAAAAAACAAAAACAAAAACAAAAACAAAAAACGGCCAAAAGGGGAAAAAAGCAGCAGGAATTTCCACCTCGTGCTTGTACGTTTATTTTCCTTTGCATAGTGACCCTGTTGGTCTGAACCCAGCGGCCTACAGAGTGAAGGTGACCTGGCATGGCTGAAGACCTTCTGGCTATCGGGGAAGTCACAGCCAACCATGCAACGGAGGCCATGGGTTGGAATCCGGGTCAGCCGCCCTACATTGTGGGAATGGTGGAAGATCCTGAAGTACTTGTTTCTGGACCTAGGAAGTGTGGAATGTGATCATCTCATCCTTGAATGAGTAGTTCCTGCAGGATGCAAGTAGGAAATGATAAGCAAGACTCATGGGGTATCCATTATTTTTTATGAAGAGTTGATGAAGTGTGACAATAATCATCACAGTCAAGAAATGGAGGCATTGGGGAAGATCTGAGAATTGGTAGTCACAGGGTAAATTGGATTCCATCACAGGTCGCCATGTCTCCTACTCTATTCAAATATGTACTTATTTGCATACTACCTTCAGCTTATAAATGGACGACAATTGTGCTCCCCCTCACTCCGGGCCTCGATCTCAGGTCCTGGGAATGGCCTAGATCCTTAGTGGCTCACAGGCTGGTGTGCTCACGTGGATCCATTCGCCTATTGGGCCTGCTAGGCTCCAAGTTCAGATACCAGCAGTGCCAAAAGATTCATCCTGATGTCTGAAGCCAATCATTGCACCTGTTTTCCTTTCCTGTGCGAGTCCTGGGTCTCCTCTAAGATGTAGAATGCATGGGCCACCCTGTGGCCATAGGAATAGGTTGTCATCCATGCCAGCCCAGTTATACCTGTCATCATATACTCAAGAACATGCACAATACATACATGAATAACAAACAAAATGGAGAGGATAACTAACCTCAATGCAGGAGGAAGTCCACACATGGATGTGAATAGATATCCCAAGTTTCAATGATGCATTGAGGATTATTGTGGCCTCCCTAGGGCTAGATCTCAGTTCTTGGGAAAGGCCCAGCTCCTTAGTGGTTCACAGGCTGGTGTGCTCACATGGATCCATTGGGCAGTTGGGCCTCCTAGCCCCCAAGTTCGAATCCCAGCTCTGCCAAAAAGTCACCCTGATGTGAGAAACCAGTCGTTGCACCTGTTCTTCTGTGCTGTGCAAGTTCTGGGTCTCAGCTACGATGGAGAATGCATAGGCAACTCTCTACTCATGGGAATAAGTTGTCATCCAGGGCAGCACAGATATACCTGTTACAATACTCAATAAAATACACAATACATCTATGAATAAGACTCAAAATAAAAAAAAAACTACCTTGAATGCAGGATGCATACCACCCCAGTATGGAAGTAGAGATCCTAAGTTTAAAAGAGGTGGGCTTGTTATTTTGTCCAGTGCTGGGGCTTCAAATCAGGCCCTGGACCAGACCTGACATTCTAGTTTTCAAGGATGATGAGCTTCCCCTTTCCCCACAGTGCAATGGGGTTACCCAGATTTGAGTTCAAATCCCAGCACTGACAAAAGTTTCATCCTGATGTCAGAAGCCAGTCTTTGTACCTGTTTTCCTCTCATGTGGAAGTCCTTGGTCTCAGCTAGGATGGAGAATGAATGCATAGGCAAATCTATAACCATGGGAACAGGTTGCCATCCATGTCAGCCCAGTTATATCTGTCACCATACTCAGTAAAATACACAATACCTCCATGAATTAGACACAAGTTAAGGAGAAGTGCACTGAACACAAGATGCTGTCTACACCAATATGTTAATACAGATCCTGTTTCAATTATGAATTTATGCCTATCCTGGCTCTCCCTGGGGCTCAATGTCAGGTCCTGGGAACGGCCTAACTCCTCAGTTGCTCACTGGCCAGTGTCCTCCCCTTGACCCTTTTACCAATTGGGACTGCTAGGCTTTGAGTTCAAATCCCAACTCTGCCAAAACATGAATGCTTCTTTCAGAAGCCCATTGTTGCACCTGTTTTCCTGTGCTGTGAAGTCCTGGGTCTCAGCCAGGACACAGTATGCTATATAGGCAACTCTGTACACATTGGAATAGGTTGCCATCCATATCAGCACAGTTATATCTGTCATCATATGCAATAAAATACAAAATGCATCTCTAAGACACACAATAAAATAAATAACTACACTGAAAGCATGATGCATTCCACACATGTATGTAAATAGAGATCCTATGTGTAAAATAGGTGGACACATGATTTTTGCCAGTGTTGGGGCTTCAATTCAGGCACTGAGAGCAGGCCTGAACTTGTAGTCTTCAAGGATGGTGATCTTCCCCTTCCCCCACAGTGCAACAGAGTTACCCAGACCTGAGTTCAAATCCCAGCTCTGGCAGTAAACTGGGGTGAATTCGGAGCTAGGGTGCTTCCTTCACAATTTTTTTTAACAGACTCAGAGCTTGAACTCTAGTCGTGGCAACTCTGCTTCAGTTCCAATCATCCTAGGCTGCAGCCTCTGGACCTACAACTCATCATTGCATCCTAGGACCCCAGGGCTTGCAGGAAAAAAAACCGTGAAGGGGAAAAAAAAGTGGCAGGAAGTTCCACCTGGCGCTTTTATGTTCATTTTCCTTTGCATGGTGACCATGCTGGGTCCGAACTTGGTGGTCTGCAGATTGAAGGTGATCTGGGCTTCAATTCAGGCCCTGGAAGCAGATCTGACCTTGTAGTCTTCAAGGATGGTGAGCTTCCCCTTCACCCACTGTGCTATATTGTTACCCAGATCTGAGTTGGAATCCCAGCTGTGGCAGAAAAAATGGTGCTAATTCTGAGCTAGGGTGGTTTATTATTTTTTATTTTTATTTTATTTTTTGCCAACCAAGCGATTTGAACTCAGTTCATGGCAACTCTGCCTCAGCTTCGATCACTTTAGGCTGGTTGGCTGCCATGGGAGCATAGCCGATCCTGTGATCCTAGGCCCTGAAGCCTTGCAGGAGAAAAAAAAAAAAAACCTCACTGGAAAATAGCCACGGGATGGATTTTTTTACATTTTATTCCTTTGCATGGTGACCAACCTGGGTCTGAATGACAAAGCTAAAAGTTTACTTCACTTTTCATTGGCCAAGGCTAGTGGGCTATTGCTGAAGCCACAGGCCCATATGTCATCAAAGGCCCTGATATTGAATCCTGGTCCTGACACCTACCAGTGGGGAGACTTCCCAAGAGACTTGTTCCTATCCACAGGATTAACGATGGAATGTTTGGAAATTCATGATTGTATAAGTTTCTGCGGGCATTGGTCTAATCTAAAATGGTCTAATCTAAAATGGGACGCAATGATCCTAGGATACTGATTGATCTTAATGAATGGTTTATTAAGCATGAAAACAATACTACTCCTTCAATGGCAGCATAATACATAAGAGTTGGTAGGAATGTAGTTGATGTCATTGAATCCTAAGTAGATGTCTCTGGAATTCTATCCATGTATGCCTATTTTGTCGACCCTTGTGGCTCAATCTCAGGGTCTGGGAACTGTCTGGCAGCTTCCTTGGCTAGAGGTTGCCGTGTTGAATTAAGTCTGCTAGGCTCTGAGTTCAGATTCCAGCACTGCAAACAATTGGATTGTGGAATAAGAAGTCAAGTGTTACACCTGTTTTCATTTTCTCTGAGAGTCCTGGGTGTCAGACATGATGGAGAACACGTCTACAAATTTAGATACTGTGTGATGGGATGCCATCAGTATAATAAATGGAATGCATATCGTCACAGTCAATAAATGGTAAATAATTGAATAAAACAAAAATACAATCAATAACCACAACAAACAGGATATGGACTGAACATCTATAGGTAAATACAAATACTATCTTTACAATAAATATAAATTGTATGTTTTCCAGGGCTGAGGCTTGAATTCAGGCCTAGGGACCAGGCCCAACTTTCTTGTCTTCAAGCCTGGTGAGCTTCCCCTTTGTCCACAGTGCTACAGAGTTACGCAGACCCTGAGTTCAAATCCAAAGCTTGGTAGAAAAACAAACAGCGTGAATTGCAAGCCAAGGAGCTAATTTTTTTTTTTTTTTTTTTTTTTTTTTTTTTTTTTTTTTTGCGAAGCAAGGTCTTGAACTCAGGTCATGGCAACTCTGCCTCAGCTTCTATCATCCTAGGCGGGGGTGCAGCCACTGGAGCCACAGCCTATCCTGGGATCCTAGATCTCCAAGCTTTGCAAGTGGGAAAAATATGCACAGAAAAAAAGTGGCAGAGCCGGGCGCCAGTGGCTCACAACTGAAATCCAAGCTACACAGGAGGCTGAGATCTGAGTATCACAGTTCAAAGCCAGCCCGGGAAAGAAAGTCCGTGACAATCATATCTCCAATAAACCACTAGAAACCCAGAAGTAACACTGTGACTCAAGTGGTAGAGTGTTCGCCTTGAGCTGAAGAGCACAGGGATAGTACTCAGGCCCAGAGTTCAAGCCCTATGACCGACCAAAGAAAAAAATGTTGCATGATTGCATTTTTACATTTTCTTCCTTTGCACCATGACCATCTGGAGATGAATGACAGGGCTCCAAAGGGTACTTCATCTTGCATTGCTGAAGGCTAGCAGGCTATTGAGGAAGCCATAGTCCCGCACAGGAACATAGGTCTAGAGTTCGAATCCCAGTCATGCCACTTCCAAATAGTGGAAGATCTTAAGAGACTGGTTCCCATCCATAGGAATAACGATGGAATGTTATCAATGTCACAGTTGAATGAGCAAATCGTGAATGCTAATCATATAAAATTAGACATAATAATTTCAGTAGACTGATTTTATTTAATATGAAACATTAAAATAATACTATTTCTTACAGGGATATAATAATTTCAGTACCTTGATTTACTTAATAGTTTATTAAGGATTAAAACAATACCATTAATTACATAGAGGCATAATAAATATCCAAGAATTGGTAGAAATGTAGTCTATATAACTGAATAATGTGTAGACATCTCTGGCACTCTATAAAGATAAATATTTATTAGCATAATACCATCGACATGTCAATCTGTTCTTATTTTGTCATCCCTAGGGGCTTGATCTCAGACCCTGGGAACTGCCTGTCAGCTCAATTTGCCCCAGGATGGCGTGCTGACACTCACCCATTCAGGAATTTGGCCTTGTAGGCTTTGAATTCAGACACCAACACTCCCAAACAATGAATCATGGAGTAAGAAGCTGATGGTGACACATTTTCTTTTTCTGTGAAATTCCTGGGTGTCAGGTATGAAGTGGAATACATATGCAGACCTATATCCTATGTAATCAATGTAATCAATGTTCTATGTGCCATAATACTTAATAAAATAAATGGCCAATACATAAATAAAACAAAAAATAAAATGAATAACTACACTGAAAGCAATAAAGAGTCAACATATGTATGTAAACATAATGTATGTAAAATATACATGAAAAAGATGTTTTCTAGTGCTGGGGATCGATTTCAGGCCTAAGGAACAGACTTGAATTTCTTGACTTCACGGAGGTGAGCTTTCCCTTCCCACACAGTGCAACAGAGTTACCCAGACCATGAGTTCCAATCCCAGTCCTGGCAGAAAAAAATGGCACCTTCATACAATGTGACATCCAATTCTTAGATATTTCATTATGTCTCCATTTAATGAATATGATTGTTTAAATGCTTCATAAAGTGTTAGTTTAAAATTGATCAGAGTCCTAGGATATAATTGTGTACTATTTTATCCTAGAATCGTTCAAGAACTGCCCATTCAATCATGACATATATCATATTCCATTGATATTCATATGGATAGGAATGGATTTCTTAGGATCTCCTGCCATTTGGAGGTGGCAGGAACAGGATTCAAACTGTGGGCTCCAGCTTCCACCATTTAATCCTCAGGATAGGGAACTCACAGGTCTGTCCAAGAACATCAGCAATACCAATGATTAGGCAGGCACCCATGGCTCTCAGTAGTTCTCCTTACTTACAAGTCTGTGATAGGAGGATCATGGTCAAAGTCACCCCTGTCCAACTTCAGTGCCAACAAAGTCAGAAGTAGAGTCGTGTGGCTCCAGAAGTTGAGGGCTAGCCTTGAGCAAAAGCAGCTCACAGACTGTGCCCAGATCCAGAGTTAAAGGTCCAGGACTGGCAACAAACAGACATACAGAACAATCTGTGCAGCCATCCAGCTAAAGCAGGTCACCATCGTGTCCCCAGCAGATTGGACAGAGTTTCCTTGGAAAGCAGCTGCTCTTATCTTGACTCCGCCCATTCTGCCTGCATCACAGTATTCTGGTCACACCCCCATTCTTTCATGGTTCTTTCTGAACAATGGGATACAAGAATGGCGGCCACACCTAAATTCCATGTTGCCCGGAAGCTCCAGGATTCCCTCTGTTGGTTGACACCACTACCAGCAGTTGAGGAAGGTAGAGGTGGCTAAGCGGTGAGCAAAAGACTCCAGGCGACTTTGGAGTAGAGTACAAAATTGACATCCTAATCAGTGAGTGGGAGAAGAGAGGATTTCCCAGAGCCTGGGAACGTGGCCAGCCCATATTTCCCATCCCAGCGCTCAGATGTCTGAAAGAACAAGACACCATGAGAAAGCTGTGGGGATGAACACCAGAACACCCGTAGAAGAATCCTCCTGACAGACCTGCAACATTCAAGAAAACAAAGAACATGAAAAAGGGAAGGATCCCCAAGACAAACACCATCGGGGAGCGAGATTCAATGGAGGGTCCGGCCAAAGGTGATGCCTACCATGGGCCTCCCGTACCTTTGGACACAGTCACAGCCACGAGGTTCCAGAGTGTCAATGGTCCTGATACCACCAAGGATGTGCAGAGGTGCTACCGACACGTGGTGCCCACTATGGACCCCAGCAAAAGAAGAAACCAGGCACCTCTGTGCCAAGATCCAACCACTGAAGCAGGAAAAGTCAGACTTGCAGGATCAATGGAAGAAAGAGAGGGAGAAGATAGCCCAGGTGAATGCAGCACCTAAAATGGAGCTAGAGATCCACAAGGCACCCATACAGAGGTTGGTTTCTGCAGAAAGCAATTTACAATGTGCACCCGCCTGCGTGCAGCAGGTGGTCAATGACACAGAAAGGGAGCACGAAGCTCTCACCAGCTGCCTGCAGGCCGCAGAGCAGTGCGTGGCAGAGCTGGAGATGTCGGCTTCTGTGGTTACTGATCACAGAATGAGACTGAAATGTTCTTTGAACAGCTGCATGAGGTGACCCTTCTGCTCAAGGAAGGCGAGAAGCTTCGATGACCTGGAGCAAGTGAACTCAAAGATACAGGAGAAGCTAGACGTGCTCTGGACAACAGGGAGAAAGGAATCTGCAAGTTCCAACAAGCACTGGTAGGGCATGAGGAACTGAAGAGACTACTAGACAATGTGAGCTGACTGGTGAGCACAGTGAATCTAGAGAGAGACACCTTCACAGAAGACCTGAGCATTGAGAGGTCCACGTGGAAGGAGGAGGCCCGGCAGCTGACCCAGCGGGTGAACCAACTGACCGAGGAGAAGGAGCGAGGGTCGAGGCAGATGTTCAGCGTAGAGAACACTGGAAGAGCCATGGCCCATCTCAGGCTGAGTGGCAGTTGCAGGCCCAGGCCTACTGCACACAGATGGAGTTGAAAAACCTGGAGGAATAACTTCACATCCAGGTCCAGGAAAACCAGAGGTTCCATCTCCAGAATGCAGAGCAGCAGGAACAATTGTGCAGACTGGAGGAGAAGGCCAAGGATTGGCAGGAGACCCCCGAGACCCCATGATGTGCATATGTGTGTGACAGACAGCTGGAGAAACAGCTGTCCCTGCTGTGGGAGGCTCTCCACAGGGTGAGCAGTGAGGAGGAGAAGCTCGCTAGCATCCTGGACACAGAGCAGCCGGTGAAGAAACACCTGCGGGAACAGCTGGTCCACACAGAGGAGAAGAGAGAGAATGGAAAGAAGTGGCTGAGAGAGAAAGAAAGCCAAGCATCTCAGGACCAGCAGGACAGTCCCTGGCCCTGCTGAAGGAGCTCAGAGCCATCTATGAGTGCCACATCTCCACCAATTAGCGGCTGAGCTCCGAGAAGGAGGCCCTGCAACAGCACATAGAGAGGCAGACCTAACTCCTGGAGCAGCTGAAGAAAGTGCACAGCCCGACCAACTGGGGAGACCAGGTAGTGCCCTCAAAGTGGCAGGACACTCTCAAGTGCCTGAAAGTAATCAGACCACAGGAGGAGTGGCTGCAGGCCCAGCTGAGCTTCCTGGCATTCCCTGGGGAAGCAGAAGTCTAAAACCCTGGAGAAGCAAAAGGTGAGGAGTCGACTCCCCCCCACGTGACCATTGCAGAGGATAGAGACATTCCCCAAACTGAGAGGGACATGGATTTGTGAGCACGCATAGTGGCTGAAATCCACAGGGGGAAACTCCTGCAGCAGGAGTGGCAGGCCTGCTGCAGGCACCAGGTTCACCTGGCAGCTCAGTGCCAGAGAAAGCTCGAGCCACAGGCCCTCCATCACATGAGCTGGCACCACAGCTGTGTGGGGATGGGAAGTGGGACACGTGGGTGTCCAAGAAGAAAATATACTTTGTCCACGACCTACCTGATAAGATGGACTTCCATAGTCCAGCGGGTGATCTTCAACATAGATGCAGCCAGCTGTCGGCACACATCACACTGTTGAGGAGTCCCTCATGGCATGTAAAGAGCAGATGTTCATTCTGGCTGAGCTGTGTCAGAAGAAACCTGAGCATGTGTACTATCTGTCCTAGGAGAAGATGGAGAAATGGAGAGCCGGCTGTGGGAGCCGTTGTCACTCGTCACAGGGGAAGACATGTACAACGGGCTCCAGATGCCAGCACAAGCTGAGCCTCCTGTCACTGCCGCCGCTTTGAATGACTCTAGGCTCCAGGGCAGGCGAAATGAGGGAGGAGCAGAAAGGTTTTAAAGAATTGCCACTTCAACACAGTGTGGAAACTACCAGAAGGGATATCAAGATTCTCAACCCCATAGAGGACTCCCCCACAAAGCACATCCTGCCGCAGCTGCCCCACATCCAGAGCCACCCACAGCTCACGGGCTCAGGTGAGGAACGGTCCTTCCCTTTCTTCTGTAGACTGATGTAGATGATGACTATGTGACATCATGATTCTCCAAAGCCTCAGCAGCCACCATAAGTAGGTGGCCAGGTGGCCTTTTCTCAAGCCTCCATCTGCTGGGTCATGGGAAGGGTAAACTGCGGGTCGGGTAGGGCAAAGGCTGCTGGAAGGTGACCTATATTCAAGGGACATCTAATGGTCTATTGGTGGCCAGGGAAGAGGCCCATGCTATGCTTATCACAAAGAAGAAATTGTTTTCAAAGGGAAAACAAGCCTCCAATAAAGATTTGTTCTTCCAGTCCTGGAGCTTGAACTCAGGTCCTGGTCACTGTCCCTGAGCTCTTTCTCTCATGGCTAGCACTCTACCACTTGAACCACAGGGCCACTTCTTGTTTTCTGATGGTTCATCGATGATAAGAGTCTCACACACTTTCCTGCTCAGGCTGGCTTTGAACCGTGATCCTCCAGATCTCAGCTTCCAGATTAGCTAGGATGACAAGCATGAGCCACCAGTGTCCAGCATTTGATACCTTTTGAAGGCATCTTGGCCAGTCTGCAAAAGGAGACCTAAAGGGCCTGGATAGACCTTGACCCAGTCAAGGAGCTGGATGGGGGAAGGCTGACCTTCTAGCCATTCTGTTCCCCAAAATTAAAGATGCCATGCGGTGTTGGATGCATCAAACACCTAGGCCAATAACCACCAGACTCAGTAGGGAAAAGGTAGAGAATACCCAAAGATTTCAGTGTAGATATCTTTGATTTTGCATGCATGTGGTGTGTGTGCATGTGTGTGTGTGTGTGTGTGTGAACTCAGGGCCAAGGCTCTATCCCTGAGTTTTCTTGCTCAAGGCTAGTGCTCTGCCACTTGAGCCACAGCCCCACTTGCTTTTCGATGGTTAATTGTAGGTAAGTCTCAAGGACTTTCCTGTCCACGGTGGCTTCAAAGCATGATGGGATCCCCAGGGAAACAAGAGTAAATACAACTGATACAATCCCTATGGTGGACAACTCCTGCCTCCTGATGGCTAGAGGTGGAACATGCGTCCCTCTGCCATCATGGAGGACTATCGTCCTCTAGAGTTCAATTTGGGGAAGTGACCAGGGACAACCTGACATTCGCTCACCCTGAGTGATGATTCCACAACAGATCTGTTCCACCCTAGGTGAAGAGAGCTCCAGGAGGCCCTGCTCCCAGGGGCACAAGGAAGTGAGAAGTCAGCTCCCGGCCCAGCTAAGAGCCTTTGCCCATGGACACCCCAACTTGGCCTTCCTGATTACCATAAGGCCTGTCAAAGAACAACCCCCAAAAAACAAACCAAAATTGGATCTGTGAATCAAAGTGGTAGAGCTCTAGCATTGAACCAAAGAGTTCAGGGACAGGGGCCCCAAGTTTTTAGTTCAAGACCCCCAGCTGACCTTCCCCCATAAAACACACATTAGCTAAATGTGAACAAGTAGGATTTGTGAAGTGTTTCTGAATAATGATGATACTGCAGAAAGCACCCTAATTCTAATGACAGCTGAACTTGTGACATACAGGTATGTGCTGAGTCCTTCACAGGGTGCTGTTTTCTGAGTCTATCCCACATAGGGTGTTTTTTCTTAGTGTTCAAAAACCATTCTGTGTGCTGAGTCATCCCAAAGGGTGCTATGTTCTGAGTCCTTGAGAAGAGTGGGCTGTGCTGGATTTTTCAAAGGGTGCTGTGTGCTGAGTCCATTACACAATGTACTTTATGCTGAGTCCTTCAAAAGTGTGGTATGCTAATTCATAACAAATGGTGCTATGTGCTGACCCCTTGAGAAGGGAGGGACAGGTGATTTTTTTCAATGGGTGCTGTGGGCCCAGTCCTTTACACAGGGTACTTTTGCTGAGTGCTTCAAAGAGGGCTGTGTGCTGAGTTACCTCAATGGGTGCAATGTGCTGCATCCTTGAGAAGAGAGGATGAGGTGAATGCTATATGCCGAGTCCTGTAGACAGTTCTCTGTACTGTCTTTCAAATATTGGTGTGTGTTGAGTTCTTCCACAAGGTGGTATGTGCTGAGTCCTTCAAAACTGTGCTATGTGCTGAGTTTTTCAAAGGGTGCTGTGCACTGAGTGTTTTACACAGGGGGCTACATACTCAGCCCTTCAAAGGGTGGTGTGTATGGAGACTTATCACAGGATGCTATGTGCTGAGTCCTGGGAAAGAGTGCTACGTGCTGAGTTTTTCAAAGTGTGCCATGCACTGAGTCCTATACACTGCATGCTATGGATTCCCTCCTTCAAAGGGTGCTGTGTGCTGAGTCATCCCAAAGGCTATTATATGCTAAGTCCTTCAAAGGGCACATTGTGCTGAGTCTTTTACTCAGGGTGCTTTGTGATGTTTTTTGAAGTATGCTGTGTGCTGAGTCATCCAAAAGGGTGCTATGTTCTGCGTCCTTGAGAGGTAGTTTTCCCCAACAATCTCTCTCAGTCTCTCAGTCTCTCAGTCTCTGTCTCTGTCTCTGTCTCTGTCTCTGTCTCTGTCTCTGTCTCTGTCTCTGTCTCTCTCTCTCTCTCTCTCTCTCTCTCTCTCTCTCTCTCTCTCTCTCTCTCTCTCTCACTGTGTCACTGTGCACATGTTTGATATGTGGAGTGGAGAGGCTTGGAGGAGAGTCTCCTCTTGTCGTGGGGCTGAGGGGAGATTCGATCCCCTGAGCAAGTGCTAGGGTTGGTGGGGAGTGCTGAGCTGAGGTGAGGCTGTAATTCCCATGGCCTGGAAGCCTTAGGGCCCAGTCAGGGCTGCTCTTGTGGGCAAGGGTAGGGGGTGGAGCCAAGAGGAAGAGGGGACTGGGCCAAGGGGAGGAGGAGGCAGGGCCCAGGGGCCTCACTGTGGAGGCAGCAGTGGCCAGGGTCTCACAGGGGCAGGTGCGCATGCGCAGAGGGTGTGAGGCGGCACGCGAGAGAAGTGGAGCTAGAGAGAGAGCGGAGAGTAGAGAGGACAGGCACGAGGGGAAGTGGCTTCACATGCTCTGTTCGTGGATGAATAGAAAAATAGCCAAAATGAGAAAAAGGCAACAAATGTACAGCCAAGAAGAATGTCGTTAGAATAAAGGTAGAGGCAATAAAGGTGCAGCCAAGTGTATAGGAAGCCTTGAACCAACACCCCCTTCCTGCAGGCATGCTTCCATGAAGCTTATGCTTTGTCTGGCGTGAACTCTCACACAGATTCAGCAGGAGGTGACATGGAATTTCTTCCTTTTTTATTTTTTACTTGAAGCTCATGAATGTCTTGGTGCACAGAAGAGACAAATCTAAAGATCATCCAGAAAATGACTGGAAATATAAGAATAAGTATTGCGTGAATTGATCTGACAATGGTAATTATAATTATTATATGAATCCAATCCAGAGGATTGAGGGCCTCCACGTTATGCTTAAATAACGCTGCCAAAGATTGTAAATTTTTTACATCTGAATGAGCTTTACTAACTGCTGTAATTTTGTCCTGTAAAGCCTCCATAACATTAGAGATATCTTTATCTATCCAAACTCCTAACAAATGATTTTTGGTGGCATTCCAATTAAAAGAAAAGTTATATTTTAGAGCAGTAACACAGATATATTTAAAACTAACCTGACATTTAACTGAGAGTTGTGTTTTTAAATTTTGAACTTCCTGACCTATAGACAGAACCACTTCCTCCAGAGCATTTATTTTCATTTCTAACTTTTTATCTATAATTTATTTTTTTACTAGGGCTAATGAAACATTTTTGCTTAAATCAGTAACAAAATGAGCAGTGTTTACTTCATTTACTAAGGCTGCTGTAGAAATCGCTAAAGAGCTAATTATTGTTATTAAAGCACTTATTCCTAAAATCAAGGCCGCAACAAAGCGTTTTGGCTGCAACATAATATCCAGAGTTTTCAACATTTGTAAAGCAGAATTTTTAAACCAAGGGTCATTTTATAGATCTACACGTAACATTACATACGAAGGTCTTTTTAAAATAAAAATTACAGAATATGTTTTACCCAGAGAAGAAGTAAGACAATTAGTAAAAATAAAATCCTTACAGCTAATATAATAAGATTTTCCTTGCTTAATAATGATTAAATTATCTAGTTTTCCAGCTAAAATTCCCATAGGATAACCCACACATGCTCTTACCCCAATTGCAGTTCTCTTAGTTTCTTTGGGCTTTTTCAGTAAAATCATGTTTTTTGCTGCAAAAAGTCTGAACAAATCCAGCTGAATGCCCGTCTTATTGTGAAAGGGAGAGTGACTCACCAAAATGGAAGCTACCCACCCTGGAGTGAGCCATTTTTTCAGGGGTTCCTCGTGCATATCAGGAGCATAGCCATTAAACTTTGATGAATTATGTTTTAAGTAGGAGGCATAATCATAATCGGGGTTAGCAATGGAAAAATCAAAAATACTATCTGGTGCCCAATGGGGTTGTAAAAAAGAGGCCTTTTGAAATCCACATTCCCACCATTTTGGTGAGGTAATTAATGCATCCCCAAATTGATCCTTGTCATGATATTTTTGTAGGCAGTTACCTAAATGTATATACCTCTTGGGAATGAAAAAGGATTCATTATAAGTATGAAAGCCTAATATCATCATGCCAATTTCCCACATCAATCTTTTTTGAACTTTTATCATTGGATTGAAAAAGGGCATCAGTAAAAAAAGTTCTATAGTTTATAGGCGAACACCCAGGGAGATTTTCTCCTGATAGCGTTATACAAATTGGAGTGGTATCTGTCATTCCTTCATAATTAATTGTTTGAGAAGTCATATGAGAATTAGAATAGTCCTCCAAACCCCCTAGCAGGTCACTATTATTTGTCATTACTTGTATTATATCTTCATCCCTCCCATCCCACGGGATATAGAAGATGAGGATTAGGTACATATGCCCAGTATTGTTCTCCTGAAACAGAGACTGACTGCACAGCAATAATGGCAAGCATAGCAAGAAACATATTTTCAACAGTGCTAGTCTTTCCCATAGAAACCACAATCTCCTCCGCAGAATGGGTGAGCTTCTTAATTTGTTCCCAGGTTGGTGGTTGAGCTTCTTTTGTTGTCTTTGCCTGTTGAGAAGAAAGGTGAAAACTTTTGAGTTTCTGCATCGTTTTCTTCATTTGCATCTTCTGGGTTTTTTTTTGTTTTTTGTTTTTTTTTTTTTGCTGGGTTTCTCTTATTTTTGTAGGGGCACACGAGTCGGTTGAGATTCCAGATGGGTGACTCGGCATCCTGTGGAAACACACATGTATACCCTCTTCCCGAGGTGATTAATACATCAGGCCCTTTCCAGGTGCCTGTGAGCAAATCTTTCCTTTTAACTTTTGGCTGAACTTTAAATCCAATTTCGCTCCAATGTTTTTGCATAAGTCTAAGTTTTTGGTCATTAGTATTAAGGTGACTAATTACAAATAAAGCATGATGGTTTCTCTAGTTAATAAGTCAGCCATCATATTTCCAAATGAAAGAGGTGGGAAACCACCATCTATTCCCTATAATGTAAGCTGGACCAAACTTAGTCATAACTGTTGTGGGAATCTTTCTTTTCCTTTTATTATCAGAGGTCCCTTTTTCTATAACTCTCTGTGCTTTTGGGATAAATCCTTCTGGTTTAGTTTAATCCATTAATTCTGTCTATTGTAACATATCTGGAAATTTTATATTTCTATATTTACTATGAGGGAGCCGCAAAACTGCTTTTGAATTTGCAGGAGTTTCTGGAGGCAGCGTCCCATCAGATGATATATTGATTGGGGAATTGTCCACATCTAATCTTTGGTCCTAGTCTTTATTATTTAGAGAAGCCGTCTCTATTGGACTGGAAAGAAACAACATGCTCTGTTCCCTGATCAATAGAAAAATAGCCAAAACAAGAATAAAGACAGCAAATGTACAGCCAAGAAGAATATAGTAAGAATAAAGGTAGAGGCAATAAAGGTGCAGCCAAGTGTATAGGAAGCCTTGAACCAACACCCCCTTCTGCAGGAATGCTTCCATGAAGCTTATGCTTTGCCTGGCATGATCTCTCAGGGAGACTCAGAAGGAGGTAATGTGGCAGATGGGGTCTGCTCTTAATCATGCAATAGATGTGGGATAATGAAACAAAACATGATTCTCTTTCATCATTACCCAATCTCCATGATGAAGGGAATCCTTCACTCTATTCAGTTTTGCAGCTGGGGAAAATGAGGCATGGAGAAGCCAGGTGATCTACTCATGACCCCCAGCGCACAGGAAGCTTGGCCTGACTTCTCTGCCATGCTCCCTAGGACAGTGGGTGCTATGCAGTCCACTTCTTATGGTGGGAAATCCACTGCTTGTCAGTCGTGGGGCTTGAACTCTGGGCCAGGACACTGTACCCAAGCTCCTCAGATCAAGGCTAGTGCTCTAGCACATGAGCCACAGAATCACTTCCGGTTTTCTGGTGGTTCTTTGAGGATAAGAGTCTCACAGACATTCCTGCCTGGGCCAGCTCTGAACCATGATCTTCATATCTCAGCCTCCTGTGTAGTTAGGATTATAGGCCTGAGCCACGGGCACCCGGCATTAAGTGTAATTTTGGCCTTATTTCTCTCTCTGTCTCTCTCCCACACAGGAACTGGTTGAATGGGTGTTGGAGGAGGTGGCCCAGCATCCCTATCTGGCTGGAACCCAAGGTGGTCCTTTCATTCTGGATGTGGGCTGTGGGTCAGGAGCTGTGTCCATCACCCTGTTGAACCAGCTTCATGAGGTAAGCCCCTCTGTGCACTGGGTGGACCATGATGGTTATGCATTGTCCATCCCATGAGTCCTTCCCCAAATCCCTCTGCAAGACCATTGAAAGAAATTGGATGAGGAGGCATTGTCCCCCTGCCCAGCACTATCCTGGGCCTCTGACCTTCACCCTCACCTATCTGGTCAGACCCTGGTTATAAGACAATGAAAACACTCAGTGTCTACTATCCTTTGCTAGTGTGTGTCATTTCAGTTAGGGGGGCGGACTGCAGAAGAAAGACCCTAGACCTGAAACCTCTCGGGGGACGTTTGTTCTTGTGACAGAGCCCAGTCATTGCTGTGGATAAGGAGGAAGCCACCATCAGACTGACCCAGAACAATGCTCAAAGATAGGCAGGCTGTTAAAGTATCAAACACACTCATGTCTGCTTCCCACTCCCAACTATGGGGTGCAGTGTGGGTGGCTCAGCCCTGGGCATAAGGGATTATAAATGGATGGTGGCAGTCAGGAGCTGGTGGCTCCTGCCCATCATCATGGCTATTTGGGAAGCTGAGGTCTGATGGTCGTGACTCAGAGCCAACCCGGGCAGGAGAGTCCGTGAGATTCTTATCTCCCAAGAACAACCTCTCCCTCAAAGCCCACACACACAAAAAGGCAGATTTGGTGTTGTGGCTCAAGTGTTAGAGCCTCAACCTTGAACAAAAGAAGCTCAGAGATAACCTGAATCCAAGCCCTAGGACTCACAAAATAATAATAAAATAAATGAACTGTGTATACCTTTTATCTGACGACCAAGACAGATGGATTCAGTCTTCTCGCTGGTTCCTGTAGCCAAAGGTAAGGGGCTTCCCTTGATGTTCCCCAAAACTTCTCTTTCTCTCCTTTATCTGTCCAGGTTCAGTTGCAGGGCATAATTCGGATCATCCCCCTGGATTTGACCTTAGGTACCCTCCCCCATTCGCCTTCCTTGGGGTGACTATCCTGGATGCACTCCCTGCTGGAAAGATGAGGTACCAGAGAGATGGGGGTAGGTATCCCCGACAAACTCCCACATACCCACACCCACACCCCCACACACACCACTAGGCTTACTCAGACTAGCCTTTTCCAAAGACCCTTTATCTCCTTGGATTAACTGACCTAGGAGAGGATCTTGATCCCCTGAAACTGATTATTTTAACTTGGGCTTGCTAGTTGAAACGGGAGCAAAAAAATAAAAGCCTTTGTTGCCCATCACCCGGGGCTAAGGCTCACACTGTCATCCTAGCTACTCAGGAGACTGAGATCTGAGGATCACAGTTTGAAGCCAACCATAAGCTAGAAAGCCTGTGAGACTCTACTTTCCATGGAACCACCAAAAAGCCTGAAGTGGAGCTCTGGCTCAAGTGGTAGAGCCCCAACCTTGAGCACGAAAATTCAGAGACAGCTCCCAGATCCTGAGTTCAACCCCACACAAGGAAATGGCCCCGTCTTCTTGCCCACAGACTGCCTGAGCTTCGAGGGCCCTATCTCGGAGTGTGTAAAACACCTGTCCCTGGGTGGTGTATCAGTGCCTTCTGAAATCCGGTGGTGGAAGCGAGCCCTTCCCCTTTGTGCATTCTCAACCCAAACTGGACGGAAGGCACCATGTGATAAGGCCAGAAGCCTGCAGAGCAGAGAGGTTCCAGCTCTGCCAAGGTGATCAGAATGGGCTTTTAGAGGCATCACTTGAAAAGAGGGTCTTGCTTAACAAGGAGGAGCTGACAGGAAGCACAGAGAGCAAAGTTGCAGCAGATGATGGACAACATAGCAGAGCGTGTTCATTTCCAGCCAGGACTGTTGGTGAGAAATACAGTAGAGATGTGCGAGACTGTCTGGAGACAGGCCCGATGGGTCACAGAAGAACAGCTATGCAGGGCTGGGATTGTGTCTTAGAGGTAGAGGGCTTGCCTAGCATGCAGGAAACCTTGGGTTTGATTCCTAGGTCCTGCATACACAGAAAATGTCAGCAGTGGCACCGTGGCTCAGGTGGAAGTGCTCACCTGGAGCCAAAGAAACTCGGGGATACCACCCAGGCCCCAAGGCCAACCCCAAGGGCTGTCAACATAAAACAGCTCTACAAGGGACCTTGGTGACCAGTGGATGGCTATGTCCTGTAACTCTTAATAGATCATGCATGCTTTGTGTTTCCTTCTTTGACAGAAGTGAGCTAGACACTCCTTCTGCCCTGGACACCCCGGGACGCATTATCAGCAACCCTCCCAACATCTTCCACTGGGACATGGAACAGCTGGCCCCAGAAATTCTCAGGTACTGGTTGGTTGGGGCAGGGGGATACAGGGAAGGCCCCAGAACTCCTAATGGGTCTGATCTGCCCTGGACGACCAGGCCATCCATAGGAGGCAAATGGTAGCTTAGACAGGGCTAGTGATGTGGAGGGGGCCCTTTAATGCCCATGGCCCCACCCAGATTCTGAGCCTTCCTTTGCTGTCCCTGAGGGAGGGAGAGGGGTGTTTAGGTGGTAGCGTCTAGAGGAGGACTAGCTGGAAATTCTGAAGGACTAGACACCTTTGGCCATGTGCTGGTGGCTCACACACCTGTCATCCCATGCCTGTCATCCTGGCCACTCGGAAGGCTGAGATCCAGAGGATCTCATTTCCCAGACCAGGCAGGAATGTCCCACCAGAGCCTCATCTCCAATCTACAACTGGCAGTTGTACTGTGGCTCAAGTGGTAGAGCACTGGCCTTAAGGAAAATTAGAATTCAGGGACAGTACCGAAGCCCCGAGTTCAAACCCCGCAACCAAAAATCAAAGAAAGGAAGGAAGAAAGAAAGACAACCCTTCCTTGCTTGCAAGAGATGTTGAAGTAGTGAGGTTGCTGTGGTTGGGAGACCAGGTGCTGGCCTCACTGTACAGACATTTCTAAGAACTCCCCAGGTTTGGCCCAGTGTGAAACCACAGTAGGATGGGTGGTGCCTTACCAAGAACTCCATAGGTCGTGGCCTGTGGCAGGCAGGGAATGGGTGAATGGGAGCAGGGGTGGGATATTAGGGTCAATTATATGCTCTCCATCCATGGAAGAATGGTTTTGGATGCTGGTGTCAAAGCCTGAACTGAAGGGTTGCATGTGGTTTGTGGCCTGACCAGATGGGTTTTCCCTGGGTCTAAGAAGGTGGCTGAAGCCAGGCGCCGTTGGTGGCTCACACTGTGTCATCCTAGATACTCAGGAGGTTGAGATCTGATTGATGATCGTGGTTCAAAGCCAGCTTGGGAAGGAAAATCTGTGAGACTTTATCTCCAGTGAACCACCAAAAAGCCAGAAGTGGCACTGTGACTCTAGTGGTAGAGGGCCCACCTACAGCTGAAGAGCTGAGGGATTGTGCACAGGCCCAGAGTTCAAACCCCATGACAGACAACCAAAAATAAGGTAGCTGAGATTTCTGCATAGTGGTGTGTACATTTAGGAAATTCCAGGCTGTGTTATGAGCCATTCCAGATGTGTGAGAGGCCATGAATTTTGTCTACAGTTGGTCTGAGGATAGTAGTGCCATCTTCTTGGGGGTGGGATGTTCAGGTTGCTCAGGGACTTCTGAGGCCTTGGGCTACGTGTGCGTGTGTGTGTGTGTGTGTGTGTGTGTGTGTGTGTGTGTGTGTGTGTGTGTGTGTGTGTGTTTCCCTCTTCTTTCTCTGTCCACATCCTGGGTCCCTGTTTGACTCTTTCTGCCTCAGATGGTGCCCCTCTTCCATGCCGACCTTGTCCTTTGCAAGGTCAACATTGAGTCCTAAATTGCCAGAGGCCTGCATTTCAGCTTTACTTTGAGACCCAAGTCTGGCCTGTCCAAATCTTTGGGTACCTCCAGGGGATTCTGGGCCAGCAGGGCCGGCTGGCATAGGCTCTCCCCTACCTCTGGGGGTCCTTAGTCCTGCGATGACCTGTTCTTTTTCTCAGCTGCGCCTCTGGCTGCATGTCCTCTCGTCAGGCTGGCAGTGGAATGGAGGAAAGGGGGTTTCTGGTGGCTCTGGCCAACTTGAGCTTGATAGCTGACTGAAGGCTGCCCAAGCAAGGAGGGTCCGGGGATACATGGGAGGTGAGGCCAAAGTGGCTTGGAAGTATCCGTTGGTGTCTAGGAAATGTCAACGTAACTTTTCGCAGGAAAGTCTCTCTTCCTGCCCCAGCTTGGCCTATCAGGTCGTTCTAGACAATTCTGGATGCCCAGAATACAGAGGCACAGACTTTAGATTCTACATACAGGGAACTGGGGCATGAGAAACTGGTATGGCCAATACCTCAATGTTCTGGGGCATTAGCCTTGACCTGGCTATGCTCCTCTTGTTAAAAGTTCTCTTAATCCAGTGCTGGCCACACACCAGCCACTTGTGGCAGTGCTATGAAAGTGGTATGAATGGAAGTGAGATCAAGGGTGACCGAAATCTGGATTTATGGCCTGATTGGGGGTGAGGTGGAGACAAAGGATGTCTGTAAAAAGAATCTTAGAGCTGGAACTCAGGGTCTAGACATTTTCCCTGAGCTTCCTTTGTTCAAAGCTAAACATATGCCACTTGAACCACAGCTCACTTTTCATCTTTTTTAGTAGTTTACTGGAGAGAAGTGTCTCACATACTTTCCTGCCTGGGCTGGCTTCAAGCTGCCATCCTAAGAGCTCAACATCGTAAGTAGGTAGGATTGCTGGTATGAACCATTGGGACCTGCTAAGGATGTTGTTGTGTGTGCTTTTTTGTGCATGAGTGTGTGTGTATGTGTGTGTTCGTGTGTCTACCAAGGCTTGAACTCAGAGCCTATGTGGTATCCTTTAGCTTGTTTGCACAAGTTTGGTGCTCTACCACTTGCACTACAGCACACATCAGCAACCAGCAGCCTCTGACTGTGTCTGGGCCATAGTAGTAAGTTCCATGGGACCTGCCCCTCCATCCGTGCACAGGACCACAGGACCAAGGGAAATGTCACTATGGATGCTCTTTTGTAGTCGGCCTACGACTGAAGACCTTCATTGGACCTCAAGCACTGGTGAGCCCTGGAACTCCAGGGATAGTGAATGCTACAAGCACCAGCCAGCCGGCTGTGGATTCCTGAACCCACAAGTCTTTCATGAGCCCAAGTCAACACCCACAGGAGGTGTGCCTGACAGATTTGCACTCTTGTGATATCTACGTGAGTAGGCTTTACCTGCCATGCCACCTTCTGCCCCTCCTGGCCCAGAACCGTGGTCTGAGACATTGATTTACTGCTCAGACCCACACTGCACCCATGACAGATTTCATTCTGTTGAGCCAGACAATGACCTCCATGCCTCAAGTCTGGACACTTTTCTGATAATGTGGCTCAATCTGTAGGCAAAAGCCTCCAAATGGGCTGCTCTCATGACTTGTAGGATACCTAGACATTGGGAGAAACTCAGGGGCCCACTGGAAAATACTCTGCTTAGAGCCACAAAGTGAGATCCAAGCAGGCCAGGTGTTGGTCATGGGTTGCTGTCACCTAGCTTCAGCTTACCACTTGAGCCAGAGGACCACTTCCAGGTTTCTGGAGTTTCAGAGTTCCCAGACTTTCCTGCCTGGGCTGGCTTTGAACCGCGACCCTCACATCTCAGCCTCCTGAGGAGCTAGGAGGACAGGCATGAGCCACCAGTGCCTAGCTGACTTGGCCTTTCACAACAGTGGACTAGGAGCTCCTGAAAGCTTTTCTTTATTTTTTTTGCCAGAACTGGCCTTGAAATCAGGGCTGGGCTCCGGTCTCCTAACCTTTTCCCTCCAGGTTGGCACTTTACCACTTGAGCCATAGCGCAATTTCTGGCTTTTGGTAGTTCACTGGCAAGAAGAGTCTCACTAAGTTTCCTCCTCTGAGCTGGCTTTGACCCACGATCTCTGAACCCAGTCTCCTGAGTAGCTAGGATTTACAGGAGTTGAACCGCTGTTAACATTGGGCTAGAAGCTTTTCTTAAGCAAGAGTTCTTCCCTGCGTTTGCCCTGACTCTTCAATGCAAAGGATGCCTGAGTGTCAGGAGCTGTGAAAAATAGGCTTCCAGCCACAAGAAATGTCGGGGATCCATGGTGAAAAGTCAAGCTAATCTTCCCCCGGGCCTCATTCTGGGAACCCATCCTCTTCCCTACCAGTGACTCAAGTACAAACCTTGACCCAGACTCGCATGTCCTGCCAGATTTGTCTGAAGCCACAGAACCTCCATTCCACCCACACCACCTGCTCTACACCACACCTCAGGACCTTTTCCCATGTTGTACCTTCTGCATGAGGCTCTCTATCCTGTTTCCTGCCTTAGAACTTCTGTGGAATTTTGGCACTGGTAATATCACTGGTTGGAGCAAGTCTTCCCTTCCTTTTTCCCTCGAGAGATGGAAATTGTGCAGGTTAACTGGCAAATGCTCTATCTTGGTGTGTGTGTGTGTGTGTGTGTGTGTGTGTGTGTGTGTCTGTGTGTGTGTGTGTGTGTGTGTGTGTGTGTGTGTGTGTGTGTCTGTGTCTGTGTCTGTGTCTGTGTGTCTGTGCCAGTCCTGGGGTTTGAATTCATGGCCTGGACACTATCCCTGAGCTTTTGTGCTCAAAGCTAGCACTCTACTCCTTGAATCCCAACTCTACTTCTGGCTTTTTGGGTGTTTAATTGGACAAAATTGTTTCATATAGGCTTTCCTGCTTGTAATTGTGATCTTCAGAATTTAGCCTCCTGAGTAGCTGAGATTACTGAGGTCAGCCACAAGCACCTGCCCTCTACCTCTTTCCTCTAACCTTGGCCCTCCTGAGTCCCAGATGAATATGTCTCACCAGGCTCCCTTTTATTTTTTGCCATTGTTGGGGCATGAACTCAGGGTCTGGGCAGGTTCCTTAGCTTCTTTTGCTCAAGGCTAGTCACAGTGCCACGTTTGGCTTTTTCTGTTTCTGTGGTACTGAGGAATTGAACCCAGGGCTTCGTGCATACTAGGTAATCACTCTACCACTAAGCCATATTCGAAGCCCAAGGCAGACTTGTAACAGGAGTTATGAGGGTGGGATTTATTGGCTTACCCTTTGGCATAGAAATCGCTGACTATTTCATAACTTTGCTAAGATTTGGGACCAGTCAATGACTCGGCAATGAGGAATGATGAATGAGTGAGAGCCACCAGGCCCTAGAAGCCTAGGCTCACATCCCACAGAGGGATGGAGAATATAGATCCAAAAACTTGGATCACTCCTGGAGGCAGTGGCAGGCTGCTAGGTGTCCCAATGGGACACCTCAGCTAGAACATAATGCATCCATTGCACACACCAGCCCAGGCAAAGCCTTCGGGGATTCAGTTATTAAATGACAGAGGGATGCTTTGTTCAAGCTGCCGGCTGATACTTAGTACTCTCTGAGGGCTTGTCCCAGCCGGCCCAGGTTGGGGCGGCTGGGTATGGGCAACCTGCTGAATGCCCATCATCCATACATCATCCATCCATACACAGAGACATGGAGTTACTGCTCCCTTTTTTTGAGGGGGGGTACAGTTGTGGGGTTTAACTATGAGCCTAGCTCCTTTTGCTCAGGGGAAGCACTCTGCAACTTGAGCTACAGCCCCACTCATGGAGTTATTTTTTTCATGTGATCTCTTAGAAATAAGAGTGTTGCCAACTTTCCTGCCCTGGCTGAATTCAAATTGGCATTCACTACATCTCAGCTTCCTGAGGAGCTAGGATTACAGACAGAAGCCGCTGACACCTGGGTTTCTTTTCTTCTTGTTCTTTTTTTAATCGTGGCAATCTGAAATCTTCAAGGTGTCATTCCAATGGTTTGCATTCGAAGTAAACTACCCAGTCCTGGAGATCAAATGCTAGGACTGCTACCCACAAATGGAGGGAGATCCTGACAAACTCATTCCTATTTTTGTGAATGCTAATGGAATGTTATAAAAAAAATAATTACATTTGCAGTTAATGCATGATTCTATTTTAGAATGCCACGCAAATATTATTGGATTTATGTCTTCCATTCTAGCACCATAATATGATTCCTGAAATGGAAGGATATTGACTAATTTTTAATTAATGTTTTTATAAGTATTCTACCATGATACTTCATTAAATAGTGGCATAATGTAATAACTAATTATTGGTAATAATATACATAATTGAAAATCCTCACATTCCCTATTTCTCTCTCTCTTTCTCTCTCTCTATACACACACACACACACACACACACACACACACACACACACACACACACATACATATTTATTCATGAAGAAGCCAATTTGACAAATTTTTGTCTTTTCTGTGAAAGTACGATGTATAATCCATATGCAAATATAATCTAGATGAAATGATGTAATAAATGAAGTGTTATATGTATAATACATAAGGGTATTAACAATAAGGGTAATAATAAATAAGGGTAATAAACTTTATACACATTAAACCCATGTATGTAAATAGATCTCATATAAGAATATTATGCTGAGGCTTTAATTCAAACCCTGGGAACTGGTCTGAATTTCTTGTCTTTAAAGTCAGTGAGCTTCCCCTTTACCCACAATGCTACAGAGTTACCCAGACCCTGAGTTCAATCCCAGGCCTGCCAGAACAATGATGCAAATTGCACGCCAGAGCCTTATTATTTATTTATTTACTTACTTACTTATTTGCCAAGCACGGGGCTTGAACTTAGGTCTTGGCAACTCTTCCACAGCCAACCCTGGGTTCCTAGGACCAGAGTTCAAATCTCAGAGCTGGCAAAAATAATAAGGAAAAGGATAAAATTGAGAAGTTCAAGAAAGTGGTTTTACTCTTTTTTCCTTTGAATTGTAACCATCCTGGGTCTAAATGACAAGGCCCAGAAAGTACACATGATCTTGGACTGGGGATTTGCATTAATGATGTGGAGAATGAAGGAAGGAGAATGGACTGGAAGAAGTAGAAGAAGGGCCTTCAAATCTGACAGAGAGTCAAAAACCTACTCCCTAAGACCAGAGAGTAGGGTTTTTCTACCCTGTTCCTCCCCTCTCCCCCATGAAACTGGCTCTCTATTCTTAACGTAAAGATACACTGAGGCTCCCTTCACCTGAGGGAAAAAGGTTAATTAGTCATTGTTTGAAGAGGCTGAGAAAAGCCTGACCCTGTTGTAACTCTAGCAAATGTTTGAGGTTTCCTTTTGCAGGCTATGCCTGGAATGAATAAAGTGGTTTTACAGCTCACTTCACTGTTGAGTTTGTACATTCTGCCTCCTAATCCTGCAGGCCTAGGTCTCTTCACCTAGCCCGGCTTTTGAAATTGTTTTTTGTCCTTCAAATTCAGTGTTACACTGGAGTTCTTCCTGCTAACAGGGCTAAGGCTTGGATCCTGAGAACTTCATTTGAACCCAGGATGGGAAAATAATATTTCTTTCCTGTTTCTATAGCTTGAGAACTCTAAGAACATTTAGAGTGCAAGTAACCTCTCATCACCAAGGGAAACACAGGAAGCTCTTGAACATCTGACCTTTCAGAAGTGGAAGTCAGAGTGTCGTAGACTTTCCTGCCCTGGCTGGCTTCACCCTGTGATCCTGACACCTCAGTCTCCTGAGCTAGAGTGATGGGCCTGAGCTACTGGTGCTGTGCTAGCTTCAGAACTGTAATGACATTGACAATATAAGTCAAGTGCTTATCACAAAGGGCTTGGGGAGCATATTATGCCTTTCAACATTGGACCTTTCAGAACCCAGTAGGACACAAGGTTATAATGTTAGAGTCTGAGAGGCTGGGCATATGGATCTGCTATACTTGAACCTTGAGCCCTGACTCCAACTCTGGTGTATATCAATGTTCATTTTCCAGAAAATCTTCTCATAGTTAGCAAATAGAAAAAGTACTTTGATTATCCCTCACTCTTTTTCCAGTTGTTTTTTTCATACTGAAGCCTGGGTGCTCTCCCTGCACCCTTCAGCTCAAGGCAAACACTCTACCACTTGAGCCACAGTGCCATGTGAGGTCTTTTGGTGATTCATTGGAGATAAGAATCTAACAGGCTTTCCTTGTGTAGGCTGTCTTGGAACTGTGGTCTGAGAAGCTAGGGTTTCAAGAATTCCCCACCAGCAACTGGCCTATTGTTTTTGCCAGTCCTGTGGTTTGATCTAAGTATCTGGGTACTGTCTCTGAGCTTCTTTTTCTCAAGGCTAGCACTCTACCACTTGAGCCACTCCACAGCTTCTGGGTTTTTCTGAGTATGTGGCACTGAGGATTCAAACCCTGGCATTCATGCATGCTCAGCAAGCTCTATACCACTAAGCCACATTCACAGCCCCACCCTTACAATTTTATCCCACAACTTGCCTATCCTCAAGAAAAGGCTTCTGAGTATAAATCATCTAAAGGAATCCCTATAGTAAGTTGTCAAAAGATAACTAAGACAAAGCTCATACTTGGGAGAGACTCTAAACATGTGATGACAGTGAATAATGCCTCCATTTAATTATTTATCATGTTTCAACATTTAATAAAGTATTAATGAATAACAAGTCAATGACCTGATTTATTGTGTATAATTTTATACTAGATGTACAAAACATAATAAATATTATGTGTATAATAATACTAAATACAATAAACTATACAATGAATAAAATACATACAAAATCAATAATTATAATAATCAATATATAATATGCATGCATATGTACATATATATCATATTTTACACATGTATAGAAATATTTTTTTACATTGAAGGGCCTCAATGCAGGCCCTGGGTACTCTAGCTTGATTTTCTTTTCCTCAAGGAGAGTGAGCTTCCCCTTCACCAATAGAGTAAAGAGTTACCCAGACGATGAGCTCAAATCCCTTCAATTCCAGAAATACTGGCTCCAAGTCCAAGACAGTAACTTAAAATTTTTAATGGAAGCACTTATGTTTATTCAGTTCCATACTGAACATTAAAAAAAAAAACCAATGTAGAATTTTGTACAGTTATTCAGATATCCTTCCCTTACCCCCAAAGTGCTTCTTTGAGCACTACATTATTTATGTATGTTTTTTATTGTAAAAATGTTGTACAGAGGGGTTACAGTTACATTAACAAAGTAATGAGTACATTTCCTATTAAGCATTGTTGCTTCCTCCTTTGTTCTCCTCCTACCTGTTTGATCTTCATCTGTCCCGCGGAAGATGGATGGGGTCCGTGGAAAGGTAAGTGTGTTGCTGGCCCATTCGCCAGCCTCCTGTAGTCCCGGAGACAGATGCAGCAGGGAGTCAAGTCAAGCAGGAACTCGTTTATCACCATGCAGCAAACAATTTTTAAAGCAAAAAACCGTGTGGCATGGAAGGGGAAGAAAAGGAACCAACCAATCACTGTAGAGGTCACCCTATCATGCACCTAAGCTTTCTATACTTTCCCTGCTGTCTTTCGAGCTATTCAAGTACAGACGTCACTTTGCCTGGTTGTGGTACACAGTCAGATTTTAACATAAACAACTCCGACTCTGCCCACTCAACTGCCTCTCAGCGCCACCTTTGCTCTCCATGTACCCTACAGATTCCTCCTTTTTGTTTTAATGGCAAACCCACCTCTTGCTGAGGTTCAGGTCAGGGCACCTCTTATGAGGTTCGCCCAATTGGCACCTCCTCTTTCCGTGGTTCACCTAAAGTATGGAGTAATCTTCAGCACTGAGCTTATCATGATAGACACGGAGAGCCATGCGTTGGATCTCTTGGGCTCCATCCTTTTCGATATAACCGCAAGGCCCACATCCTGCTCATCTTCCAGTTAGTTAGTTAGTTATCCTTTTTCCCTCCTCAGTAAAGTTAATAAACGTCAGCCCCACCACAGTTAGAAATGTCTGAAGCAGTTCGATTACTTCTGGGACATATATAAAGTCACTATCTTATAAGGTTGACCTCTTTAAAGCATGGGAACAGCCTGGATATTGGGGGTACCACACATGAGGCACAGTGCATCCTCGTGGGCCCCCACACTCAGGCCATCCTTGGTAAAGGGGGTCTCAATCTCCAACATCCCAGGATCCTCTAGCCAGGTCAAAGATGTCAAAATGAAGCTCAGGTCACCAGGTCGAAGGGACAGCTTCTCTTTTGGTGCTGTTGATTTCTCCATTTGATCACTGCCCAGGTCACGCATTGAGGTTGATGTGGATTCCGTAGGGCCATTGCCAGGACTAGGAGGGTCAGGACAGCCAACAGCTGGAGTATCACCATCTGTAATTGTTAAAGAACGCAAGAGCTTCTCAAGGGCTGATTGCCCTTGGGGATGGATAGTAATTATCTTTTTAGCTTTCCCTCTTTTAAACACAAGCCTCGACCAGCATAGCCGTTTTACTTTCCTTGTTGGTTAGTTTATCATTGGGCTTCTTCCTGTATAGAAGAAATGGGTAAAACTTAAAGTTCCTGGCTGGGATCCAAATGGGGGCTGTCTCCCCTATGGGAAAAACATATCTGAATCCCCTGCCCATGATAACTAGGGGGTCCGGTCTGCTCCATTGTTGTGTCAGGGGGGTCCTTCCACCTGACTTTCACTTGAGGCTTAGGATTTAGTTGTCCCCAGTGCTTCTGAAACCTGGATTCAATTGCCCCTTTTGAAAACTTTAAAGTGTTAATGGTAAACAAAGCTATCTGTAACTATATATGGGGGTTAACTCCCATTTCTTTCTATAATTGCTTGGCCTTGGAGATTATAAGGATTTTCTGTATGAGTAACATGCCATCTGTCAAAGAACTCTGACATTGGTTTACTAACAAAACAATGTCCATTATAGCTTTAACTTGTGCTAGTAGACCCAAGGTGGCAAAGCATTGAAGAAAATGTGCTTCTGAATGTTTAGTTCTTTCTCCTGCATGTGCTGTAGCCCAACATGCTCCTGAATAGGTATCTATAGAAACAAATATATATTTAAGCTTACCAAAGGCTGGAAAATGAGTCACATCAGTTTTCCAGAGGACATTGGGTTTGAGGCCTCTGGGATTTACCCCTGGTGGTTGTAGCGGGGATACTTTTAAGAAGGGCTGGCATATTTTACGGGTATGTACTATCCTTTTGAGGTCCTTTACAGGAATCTGAGGAAATCTATGTTGAAAACCTCTCCAATTATTGTGGGTTAAATCATGTAAACGGGTGGCCTCTTGTAACATTAAAGCTTGTGGACCAGTAGCTAACTGGTCTGTCCAATTATTGCCCATGGATAAAAACCCAGGAAGTTTTGAATGCCCTCTCAAATATTGAATATGAATAGGGGCTCCCCATCCATCTAATAGGCCCTTAAGGGTGTCCAAAATGGGAAAATAGGGTTTCCATCCAGCTTAATATGTGCCTGGGGAATATGAGGGAGCAAGTTAATCATATAAACTATCAGAATACAAATTAAGGGGTTTTTGAATGTCCCGAAGGACCATAATTACGGCAAACATTTCTTTTTATTGTGCTGACCCTTGACAAGGTTGAAATCTTTGTTGGCTTGGGGTCTTTTTTTGCTCCTCAAAGGCTGCATACGCAGAGCCTGTTTTACCTCCATCAGTAAAAACAGAGAAAGCACCAGGAATAGGTGTAGGAGAAAATAGAGAAGGCATTATGAGGGAAAGTCACCATAACCTGACGGTCCATTTAGATGACCCATAATGGCAGTCAATTTGACGTAGAAACCCTTCCAGGGAGAGAGCAAGTTGAGCATTGGCTCAAGTGAGCACTCAAGGTCTGCCATCTGAAAAGGAAAAACAATGGAGTGAGGGTCAAGGCCATAAGGCCTTTGGAATTGGGTCCTTCCCTTGACAATAGCAATCGGCAAGTTGGTCTGCCTGAGAGTACACTTGAGATGTGCCCCCCAGGGGAGTGTGAACCCACTCTAATGGCTCCCCTCCTTTGACTTAAAACTGCAGAATTCAATGTAACACCTGCAAACAATGAGAGGGAAATGGGCTTAAGAATAGAATACCTTTTCAGGGAAAGTACATCCAGGGATCTTTGGAACTGTAAAAATATTGCCTGATGGCTGCTTGTAATTATAATAACTTCTTGGGGTGTCCTGTCTTTTAGTCCGGTGAATAAGGGCACAAGACTATTTTAGGGATGGTAACCCATGGAAATAGCCAATTGATTTCCCATAAAAGACTTTGAAGTTGGGTTAGGGACAGAGATGCTGGAATATCCAGCAAAGGCTTAAGGGGGCTGGCCTGAGTCAAGGTAAAGTGGGATTGGAACACCTTAAAAGGAGGTACCATTTGAATTTTATTTAGGGCTATGTTAAAACCCCCCTTTTGTAATATGGTGAGAACCTGGGCTAGAAGTCCCTCCAGGCGGCCCAGGTCTTGGTGCCCCAGAATTATGTCATCCATGTAGGCATAAGCAAGGGAGGTGTCTGAACCCAGCACAGGCCCTGAAAGTGTGGCCAAGTATTGTTAGCAAAAGGCCAGGCTATTGGCCATTCCCTGTGGCAGCAATGTCCATTCAAACCCCCGATCAGGATGGGAAAAAATTAAGAGAAGGGATGGAGAAGGCAAATTTCTTTCAGTCATCCAGATGCAAGGGGATTGAAAAAAAACTATCTTTAATATCAATTACAACCAAGGTATATTCTGAAGCGGGAGTCCAGGGCATTCCTCTTAGGGAATTCCTACTAGCTCTATCCTTTCAGTTACCTTATGTAGATCTTGGAGCATAAACCAAGCCCGGATGCTTTTTGGATAACAAATACAGGTGTGTTCCAAGGACTCACAGAAGGGAGTATGTGCCCAAGTTTTATCTGTTCCTCCAACAAAAGTTGGCATGCTACAAGTTTAGGTTTGGTCAATGGCCACTGCTCCACCCAAATATGGCTTCTTAGTTTCCACCTAATGGGAGGTACTTGGAGGACAATTGCCTTTAGGATTGGGGGTGCACCCAAGTGGGTCCCTTATGTTCTTTTCTGTACTTATGAAAGTTAAAAAATTCTTTTTCTTAACTCCCTCTAGATCCTGTTTAAGTCTTTGTGATTCTACTCCATCCAGGATATCAGCATAGGATGTTCGATGATCTGTAGTGACCACAGCATCCATTTGTCTTAGCATGTCTTGCCTAGTAAATTGGTAGTGAGGATTTTTGTCAGTAAAGGGCATATCTTTCCCTGCTCACCATATAGGCTAGTCCATTTCATAAGGGCGACCGGCACTTTGGACTGGGTTTTGCCCCCTACCCCCAATATCGGGGGCCCGTGTGCAAGCTTCCAGTCCTAGGGAACTTCTTCCTCCCTGAGTATGGTTCAATCTGCCCTCATGTCAATTAGGCAGTGAAACTGCTTTACACCTATGAAAATACTCATTTTAGGGTGGAGTCCTCCCTCAGGGGGATGGTCCAATGAGCCTGGGTCGTCTTACAGCAGAGGGGATTCTTCCTTGAGCTAACGGGACTGGAGGATGCCCTTCCCCTAGTTTAAAGGCTTCCCATCTAAATCAAATTTGGATCAACAATCCTTTTTCCAATGGTATCCCTTCCGGCACCTGCGGCAGGGTGTAGGGAGTGGTTTGGACCCCCCGGGCTGGTTGGCAGTGGGTGGAGGGCAGGGGGGATTGTTTTGAACAGTCCCGCTTAAAGGGGACCTCCTGTCTGCATTTAAAACAAGTCCCTCTCCCTGATGGCCATGGGGTTCCTTGGCCCTGGGCTGCCAGAGCCTGGGTAAAAGCCTGCAGATGTCTGAGCCTGTAAAGGTAAAGATAGTGATTGGGCCTGGGGCTTTGTGTTCCACATCCTGGGAGGCCACCACCCATGTGCTCAGGGAACACTCTCTCAATCCCACGCAAGCTGTGTGGTGGTCTGCATTCATCCCTTCCTAAACCAGTAGCTTTACAAAATGATCTCGGAGGTCCCCTGCTGGCGACTTGCGGTGAACACTCTGTTGGACTCGGTCTAAAATATCAGGTAGAAGCTCACCCAGGTTTTGTCTCACTCCTGCTATGGGGGACTTAGTGGGTCCTTCATCCAATTAGTACCACTTGGCAAGTCTGGCCTGCCTCACGTGGTCGCAGTACGGGCCAGTTATTGAGTGATGTCTGTATCTTATTTTTATATATTATATTATTACCAATTATTTGTTATAAAATTATACCTCCATTAATTAATCACATTAAGAGACTTAATAAAGTATTAATTAATCAATGACCTATATTTATTGCTTACAATCATATACTGGAACGACTAGCTAATTAGTAATTTAATTAGTACATTTCAAATATTGTATTTGTATTCCTATAGATAGGAACAAGTTTCCTAGATCTTCAGCCGTGTGCAGTCCCGGGATAGAACTTAGGGACTAGGTGTCTGGGTTGGACTCAGGCTTCACTGACAGCCTCCAGCCTTCGACCATGCAAGGTCATGTACAATTTTCAAGCCAAGTAATTGAGATCCAGGAGGGTCACAGTACTAAGGAAACAAAGGTAAAACTGTTGTATAAAACTTCCTGGTTTGTTCCTCCTCCATTTTTGTTGGTTTGATGGGTTTTTTTGTTTTTTTGTTTTTGTTTTTTTTGCAATAGCTGGGAGTTGAACTTGGGTCCTAGGATCCCTGAATCATCTGTGGGGGTAAAAGCTGCACCCAGCCTAGGATAATCATGGTTTAAGACACAATAAAATGCTTCCTTGAGCAAAAGGAGCTCAGGGAAAATGTCTAGGCTCACAGTTCAAGCCTCAGGAATTGTCACAAAAAAAGAGCCAGTAGCTCCATGTGTCTGTGAATGTATTTGTATCCGTGAACATCCAGAGTCTCGATGAAGAAAGGCACACAGATAGGAAATTTGCTTTGAATAGAAAGATTTCATAGCACAGAGAGTACTTTCAAGATGGTGCATGTTTCCTCGCTCCCCTCAATGTTCCCAGTATAGCCTGAGGGGTTCTTCATACCCCAGGCTGCTGGAGAAAGTCAGTCTCATTGTTAGAACAGACAGAGAAAAAGCCTCACTCCTGTACAGCTGTGTAACAAACAATTCATGCGGGGCAATTAGGGAGGATGTGTGTGGGCAGGCTCTGAAGATCATGAGAAAAAGGCCTCTTTGTACCCCAATATTGGGTCTTCGTCTGTCCCACAAAAGACAGAAGGGGTCCTAGGAATGGTAAGTGTGGCGCTCGCCCATTCCCCAGCCTCCCTCAGCCCGGGAGACAATCAGACAGAGCGGGGAACTAAATCCAGCAGGTAGATAAACTCTTTTATTCCATCCTGTAAGGTTTTCAGAGTGTCTGCTTTGACTTCGAGGTCTTTGATCCATTTTGGAGTTTATTATGGTGCAGGGTGATATATAAGGATCTAGCTTTAGTTTTCTACATGTAGTTAACCAATTTTGCCAGCATCATTTACTGAAGAGACTGTCTTTCTTCCATTCTATTGTTTTAGCTCCCTTATCGAAGATTAGATGGCTATAGGTCTGTAGGTTCATTTCTGGGTTTTCAATTCTATTCCTTTGGTCCTGAGGTCTGTTCTTATGCCAATACCAAGCTGTTTTGATTAGTATGGCTTTATAGTAAAGTTTGAAATTTGGTATTGATATTCTTCCAGCAGTGTTCTTTCCATTGAGGAGCGTTTTTGCTATTCGGGGTCTTTTATTGTTCCATATGAATTTTTGGATTGCCTCTTCTATTTCATTGAAGAATGAGGTTGGAATTTTGAGAAGTATTGTGTTTAATTTGTAGATAGCCTTGGGAAATATGGCCATTTCCACGATGTTAATCTTGCCAATCCAGGAGCATGGGAGGTTTTGCCATTTTCTAAGTTCTGTTTTGATTTCCTTTTTCAAGATTTTAAAGTTTTCATCATAGAGGTTCTTCACTTCTTTGGTTAATTCCTAGGTATTTTATTTTTTGTGGGGTTATTACAAATGGAGTTGCTTTCCTAATTTCAGCCCCACTTTTCTCATTGTTGGCATACAGAAAAGCCATTGATTTTGGGGGGTTAATTTTTTACCCTGCTACTTTGCCAAAGTTTTGAATCAGCTTGAGTAATTTGGGAGTGGAGTCTATGGGATTCTTTAAATACAAGATCATGTCATCTGCAAAGAGGTTTTGCTGAATAGAGACTCGGAAACCCAACAAATCAAAGAAAGGTTGAAAAAATGGGATTGCATGAAGTTGCAGAGCTTCTGCATGGCAACGGACATAGCTAGCAAGATCAATAGAAAGCCCACGCATTGGGAGAAGATCTTCACTAGCCATACAACAGACAACAGTCTCATATCTAAAATATATTCGGAACTCAAAAAATTAAATCCCCCAAAAACAAATCCTCAAAGAAACAACTGCCCAATAAATAAGTGGGCGATAGACTTGAAGAGAAACTTGTCTGAAGAAGAAAGAAAGATGGCCAATAGACAAATGAAGAAATGCTCAACATCCCTAGCCATAAACGAAATGCAAATCAAAACACCATTGAGATACCCCCTCCTCCAGTTAGAATGGCAAAAATCAAGAACTCTAACAACAACAGATGCTGGAGGGGATGTGGAAAGAAAGGAACCTTACTTCATTGTTGGTGGGAATGTAAACTTGTTCAACCACTTTGGAAAGCAGTATGGAAGTTTCTCAAATGTCTTCACATAGAGCTCCCATATGACCCAGCAATCCCACTTTCGGGCATTTACCCAAATGTTTACAAACAAGGCCAAACTAAAGCTACCAGCACAACTATGTTTATTGCAGCATTATTTACCGTAGCTGAGATATAGAACCAACCCAGATGCCCCTCAGTAGATGAATGGATCAAGAAAATGTGGTATATATACACAATGGAATTCTATGCCTCCATCAGAAAGAATGACATTGCCCCATTTGTTAGGAAATGGAAAGGCTTGGAAAAAATTATATTAAGTGAAGTAAGCCAGGTCCAAAGAAACATAGGTCCCATGCTTTCCCTTATTTGCAATATCTAGTACATGTATGAGTCAAGCAAAAAAGGTCGGATAATATGATGTTAGGAAAATGAACCCTTAGAGATGTATTTTCATGTTTTTTTTTCTTTCATGCATGTGTTTCTAACACATTTATAAGATTATCTCTTTGTTGCTTTGTATGTCCCACCCCCACAGTACAACCCCTGTTTTCACTATATTTGATGTCAGTATAACTTGTGGAGGAGATGGGAAAAACAAGTCGTTTAAATATACAGGTGAACCTGTTGCAACAATGAGAAGTCCAATTGTCACATCGAAAACTAGCTTTACAACGTTGGTGCATAATTTTATAATATAATCATACACTACAAATGTAATTGTTACTTTACAACATTCCATTTGTATGGATGTGTATCGGAATGTATTTCTTAGGATCTCCCACCATTTGTAGGTGGCAGTCCTGAGATTCGCACCCCGGGCCTAGGTTGCTGGTTTTGGCTATGGCTTCCATGATAGTCCACCAAACTTCAGTAGTACAAGGTCATGTACATTTTTTGGGCCCTGTCATTTAGACCCAGGATGGTTGCAATGCAAAGGAATAAACTATGTAAAACCGCCTTCTGGAACTTCTCAGTTGTATCCTTCTCCTTTCCCCCCAACCCCCCCGCTCTTTGTTCTTCTTTTTTTTTCGGTGTTGGGCCCAGAAATCTGAATCTGGGTGCTGTCCATCAACCCTTCAGCTCATGACTATCACTCTACCATTTGAGCCATAGCACTACCTTTTCTTTTTTTCTGCTTATGTGGTGCTGAGGAATCAAACCCAGGGTCTTGTGCATGCAAGCTAAGTACTCTATTACTGACCCACATTCCCAGCACTTCTCCTTTTTTTTTTGCGAGTCCCAAGATTTGAACTCGGGTCATAGGATCTTAGGATGGGCTGTTGGTTCAGAGGCTGCACCCCAGCCTAGGATGATAGAAGTTGAGGCAGAGTTGCCACGAGCTGAGTTCAAGCTCCAGGCCTAGCCAAAAAAAATTAAGGCCCTGGATGGAATTTGCACCATTTTTCTGGAAGGCCTGGAATTTGAACTCAGGGCCTGGGCAATTTTGTGTCACTGTGGGGCAGAGGAAGCTCACTATCATTGAATACAACAATTTCAGCCCAGTTTCCAGGGCCCAAATTCAAGCCCCAGCACTGATAAATAATATTCATATATGAGATCTATTTACATACATGGGTTTATTCCCTATGATATTTATTAACCTTATTTTTTATTTTATTTAGTATTATTACATATATAACATTTATTTCATTTATTACATCTTATCACATGGATGCATTTACATATGGGTTATACTATACATCATATTGAGAGCCAGGACTTTCACAGAGAAGGAAAAAATGTGTCAAAATGTACTTCTGACTCCACATATAAAATTTTGGCCATGCTTGGACTTGAATTCACAGCCCACAATGCCCAATTCATGAAAAGGTCAGTGTAAAAAATAAGCCCTTTGCAAACTGAGCTGCCAGCCAGTTCTGAGGACCTGAGAACAAGCCATAGTAGTGGTTGATAGATATAGATATAGAGATAGAGATAGAGATTGAGATTGATATAAAGATAGATAGATGTGTAGTTTGCTATATATGAGAGAGAGACTATGTGAGGATATTAAATTATATATATTATAAATTATTATTAAATTATACCTCCATTTAATGAAGTATCATGGTTGAATACTTATTGAAGCATTAATGTAAATGTAGTCAGTATTCCTTAATTGGGACTATCACACCGTGGTGCTAGAATGGAAGACATAATCCAATACATTTTCTGTGGCATTGTATAAGAGAATCATGAACTAACTGCAAATATAATTATTACTTTTATAACACTCCATTAAATCTTCACATGAATAGTGAAGATTTTCTCAAGATCTCCCTCCATTTGTAGGAGGCAGTCCTGGCATTCGAACTCCAGGCCTGGGTAGTTTACTTCAAAATGCAAACCATTAGAATGACACTGTGAAGATTTCAGTTTGTCACAATGAAAAAAGAACAAGGAGAAAAGAAAGCCAGGTGTCATTTGTGCCTGCCTATAATCCTAGATCTTCAGAACTCTGACAGTTAGCGAATGGCAGTTTGAATTCAGCCAGTACAGGAAAGTCGACAGCACTGTTATTTCTGTGGGATCCCAGAAATAAATAAAATGCCATGGGTGTGGCTGTGGCTCAAGGACAGAGCAATACCTTTGAGCAAAATAGCTCAGGGAATGTGCTTAGTCTAATAATACAACCCTTGAACCTGCCAAAAAAAGTAACTCCCTGTCTCCCAATATATGTATGCATGTATTTCTATCAGTGAAGGTCCAGAATCCCTAAGATGAAAGGCACCAAGCTAGGAAAATTGCTTTGAATAAAATGATTTCATAGCACAGACAATGCTTTCAAGACAGTGCATGTTCCGCGGCTCCCTGATACCAGTGTAGTCTGAGGTTTTCTTGACACCAGGTACTGCTGGAGGAAGTCTGCCTCATTGTTGGAACAAGCAGACAAAATCCTCACACCTGTACAACTCTGTAACAAACAATTCCATCTGGGCCAATTAGTGAGCAGGAGTGTGGGTGGGCTCTGAAGCCTAGGAGAAAAAAGACCCCTTTGAATCTCAAGCTATCTCTCTCCTCAGCGCTATTTTGACAAGAAGCCTCCATTTGTGCCTCCTCCTGTGGAGGGCCAAGTTCCCTGCACTTATCCTGTCTTTGTTAGACTATGTTCCAGTATTGAAATAACTTGCTACAATAAATTCAAGGGTCCTTCTGGCAGACAACAAGGGAGCTGAACCTTATAAAATGATTCATGATTGGCAACGGTATCTTCCTAGTTTCTGGAAGCTTGCTAAATCTAAGAATATGTGTAATATCACAATGCTTCCTGTCATCTAGAGCTGGTGAAGCTCATCAAGTTTTAAAACTTTTGACCTCTCCTAGTTGGTCCCTGGGTGGCTAGGTTTTGGGGTTGAACACAGGGCTTGGGTGCTGACCATGAGCTCAGAACAGAAGCTCAATGATTTACCATTTGGTGTCACAACATCACTTCTGGTATCTGTGTGTGTGTGTGTGTGTGTGTGTGTGTGTGTGTGTGTGTGTGTGTGTGTGTGTGTGTGTGTGTGTGTGTGT
The DNA here is from genome assembly GCF_024711535.1 of Dipodomys merriami. Classification (NCBI taxonomy): domain Eukaryota; kingdom Metazoa; phylum Chordata; class Mammalia; order Rodentia; family Heteromyidae; genus Dipodomys; species Dipodomys merriami. The sequence goes on from NW_027206113.1 coordinate 640,895, forward strand.
GTGTGTGTGCATGAATGTGTGTGTGCATACACTTGTCCTGGAGCTTGAACTCAGGACCTGAACACTGTACCTGAGCTTCTCCTGTACAAAGATAGCACTCTACCACTTTAGCCACAGAGCCACTTCAGGCTTTATTCTAGTGATGTGGTACTAAATAATCAAGCCCAAGGATTCATACATGCAAAGCACTCTACCCTAAGACACATTTCCAGCAATCCACTTCAGGTTTCTTTCTTTCTTTCCTTGTAAGTCAGAAGAATTGAAGTCTAGGCCTGGGTGCTGTCCTTGCGCTCTTCAGCTAAATACAAGTGCTCTACAACTTGAGCTACAGCACCCCTGCAGGTTTTTGTTAATTCACTGGAGAGAAGCCTCTCAAGGAATTTCATGCCCAGGCTGGCTTTGGAAAGTGATCCTCACCTCTCAGGCTTCTGAGTAGCTAGGATGATGATGTGAGTTGTTGGCACCCAGCTTCCACTTCAAGTTTCTAAGTGGTGAATAGGAGATAATAGTCTCATGGGACCTTTTGTGTCTGGCATAGTTTGGAACCGAGGTCGTCAAATATCAGCTTCCTGAGTAGGTAGGATGACAGACATCAGCTACAGATGCCTAGACTGTAACACTCTGTTGCAAAACGGTTCTTGGCTCCCCATGGTGGGGTGTTGGCCATGAGCCCAACAGAGAAAGTTCAGTGGCTAGGTCCTGAGTTCAAGGGTCAAGACCAAGAAAAATAAACCAAAACAATTGTCTTCAGGAGACAACTCACTAGAGTTAGGTACATACACAATTGGTACTGACATTGGGACATATCTGAGCCTCAAGATTCTCATCTGCACAATCATCTGACTTCTGGAGCCCTTACAAGGACCAAGTGAAAGAATTTACCTCGTGAAGGACTCAGCACACAACACCTCATGAAGGACTCATCACATAGCTGTATCCCACAAGCTGTCAGTGTTAGGGTGCTTTCCTCAGTACCACCATTCTTTCAGAAACATAACAAACCACATAAAGTTCACATCTAATGATAAAGAGGAATGGGTTTTGGGGGGGAGGTGGAGTCAACCATGGGAATTTCAGTGAAAGTTTGGGGGTATTGTCCTATGATCTTTTGCTCAAGGCTAGAACTCTACCACTGTGTGCCACAGCTCAGAATTTCACCGACTTCCTATCAGGGCTGGGTTTTAAACCCACCAGTGTCAGATGTCAGCCCCCGAGTATCTTGTATGACAAAGGTGATGGAGCCAACACTATCTGGTTCTGTGGAGCTGGGTTGCAGCCATTTACCTCTGGCTAAGTCAGGTTAGATGGTAGCTGTCAGCATCAGACTTCTGGTTTGATCTGTGATGAGGTATTTGCAGTGTTACCGTTATATAGTTGCAGTCAGAACATTCTATCTTTTTTTGGTGCCATTCCTTGATGTTGAGTAAGTGTCTAGACACAGTCCGTAAGCTTTTATGCTCAAAGTTAGTGCTCCTTTGCTTGAGCGACAGCACAACTTCTGGATTTTTCTATGCACATTGTAGTGAGGATTGAACCCAAGGCTTTGTATGTACTAGGCAAGCACTCTACCACTAAGCCCCAGTAGTGCCAGTAGTGACAAGAGTATAAACAGATCAATTGTGTAGATTGGTAGATAGATAGATAGATAGATAGATAGATAGATAGATAGATAGATAGATAGATAGATAGATAGATAGATAGATAGATAGATAGATAGATAGATTGATTGATTGATTGATAGATAGATTGATCGATAGATAGATAGATGTGTAGATATGTAGATATGCATAAAGAGAGAGGGAATGTGAGGATATTTAATTATATACATTATTACCGATTATTAGTTATGAAATTATGCCTCCATTTAATAAAGTATCCTGGTTGAATACTTATAGAAGCATTAATTAAAAATTATTCAATATCCTTCCATTATGGGAAATCACACCATGGTGCTAGAATGGCAGATATAAATCCAATAATTTTTGCGTGGCATTCTAAAATAGAATCATGAATTAACTGCAAATTTAATTATTACTTTTATAACATTCCATTAGCATTCACATGAATAGGAATGAGTTTGTCAGAATCTCCTTCCATTTGTGGGTGGCAGTCCTGGCATTCGAAATCCAAGCCTGGGTAGTTTTCTTCGAATGCAAACCATTGGAATAACACCGTGAAGATTTTCAGATTGTCATGATTATAAAAAGAACAGCAAGAAGAAAAGAATCCCAGGTGTTAGCGGCTCCTGCCTGTAATCCTAGCTCCTCAGGAGGCTGAGATGTAGAAAATGCCAATTTGAATTCAACCGGGGCAGGAAAGTCTGCGACCCTCTTATTTCTAAGAGATTATAGGAAAAAAATATGAATGGGGCTGTGGCTCAAGGGCAGAGCAATACCCTTGAGCAAAAGGAGCTCAGAGACAGGGCCTAGGCTGATAGTACAACACGGAACTGTCCCCCCCCCAAAAGGAGGCAATAACTCCATGTCTCTGTGTATGGATGGATGATGTATGGATGATGGGCATTCAGCAGGTTGCCAATGTCCAGCCCCCCAATCTGGGCGAGCTGAGACAAGCCCTGAAGAGTACTAAGTGTGAACCAGCAACTTGAAAAAAGCATCCTTGTATGTCATTTAATAACTGAAGCTTGATGTTCTGGCTGAGGTGTCCTATCGGGACTAGAAGCTGGCCACTGCCTCCAGGGAGACGACAGTTCCTAGACTGTAGTAGTTGTCAAAGTTTCTGGCACCATATTCTCTATCCCTCTGTAGGATGTGAGCCTAGACCTCTGGTGCCTAGTGGCTATCACTCATTTATCATTCCTCATTGCCTAGTCACAGGCTGCTCCCAAATCTTGGTAAAGATATGAAATAGCGATTTCTATGCCGAAAGAGGTATGCCAATAAATCCCACCCTCATAACTCCCGTTAGAAGTGAGCCTTGGGCTGTGAATGTGGCTTAGTTGTAGAGTGCTTGCCTAGCATGCACTAAATCCTCTGTTCGATTCCTGAGTACCACAGAAACAGCAAAAGCCAAAAGTCACATAGTGGCTTAAGTGATACCCTTGAGCAAAAGAAGCTCAGGAACTTGCCCAGACCCTGATTTCAAGCCACAAGACTGGCACAAAAAGATGTGAACCTGGTGAGACATTTTTTCTGGGACTCAGAGGAAGGCCGAGGTTATATGTAAGAGGTAGGGTAGAAAGCAGGTGCTGATTGCTCACTCTTGGAAGCTACTCAGGAGGCTGAGTTCTAAGGATCCCAATTGCAGGCAAGAAAGTCTATATGAGAATATTTTCTCCAATTAAACACCCCCAAAGACAGAAATAGAACTGTGGTTCAAGTAGTAAAGTGCTAGCCTTGAGCACAAAAGCGTAGGGATAGGATAGCATCCAGGCCATTAATTCAAACCCAGGAGAGGCACACACAAACACACACACACACACACACACACACACACACACACACACACACACACACACACACACCACACACCACACGCACGCACACACACACACACACACACACACACACACACACACACACACACACACACACACTCACACCAAGATAGAGCATTTGCCAGTCAGCCTGCAAAAATTCCATCTCTACCAACTGAATATAACAAAAGAGGTAGAAGGGAAGCAAAGACTTGTTCCAGGAGGTGATATATCCAGTGCCAAAATTCTACAGGAGTTCTAAGATGTGGATACACGAAAGAGAGCCTCAGGCATTAGGTACAGCATGGACAAAGGTCTTAAGGTGTGCTGTAGAGCAGGTGGTGTTTTTGGAATGAAGGCTCTGTGGCTTCAGAAAAGTCTGGTAGGACATTCAAGTCTGGGTCAAGGTTTGTACTTGAGTCACAGGGCAGAAGGTGGGGTCCTAGAATGGGGCCCAGGGGGAAGATTAGCTTGGCTTTACACCAGGGACCCCAGCCATTTCCTGTGGCTGGGAGCCTATTTTACACAGCTCCTAACCCTCAGGCATCCATTGCATGGAGGAGTCAGGGCAAGAACTCTTGCTTAAGAAAAGCTTCTAGCCCAATGCCACCAGTGGCTCAAACCCTGTAAATCCTAGCTACTCAGTAGACTGAGATAGAGATCGAGGGTCAAGCCAGATCAGGAGAGGAAAGTTAGTGAGACTCTTCTTGCAAATGAACTACAAAAAACCAGAAATGGAGCTGGGGCTCAAGTGGTAGAGTGCCAACCTTGAGGGAAAAAGTTAAGAGACCAGAGACCAGACCCTGAGTTCAAGCCCAATACTGGCACAGAAAAATAAAGAATAGCTTTCAGGAGCTCCTAGTCTACTCTGGTGAAAGGCTAGATCAGTTGGGCACCTGTGGCTCATACCTGTCCTCCTACCTCCTCAGGAGGTTGAGATGTGAGGATCACAGTTCAATTCCAGCCTAGGCAGGAAAGTCCGGGAGACTCTGATCTCCAAGGAACCTCCAGAGGACCGGACGTAGTTCTGTAGCTCAAGTGGTAAGCTTAAGAGCTGGGACAGAGCCCAGGTCCAGAGTTCAAGCCCCTTGACCAACACCTGGTCTGATTGGACCTCACTCTGTGGCTCTAGGCAAAGTAGTTTCCAGTGGGGCCCCTGAGGTTCTCCCAATGTGTAGGTGTTCTACAAGTCTTGAGTGGAGCCTGTTTGGAGGCCATCTCCTACAGAGCGGGCCACAGTACCAGAGAAAGATCGAGCCTTGGGGCATGGAGATCATCAGAATTGCATGTGTCATGGGTGCAATGTGGATCTGAGCAGTAAATCGCCATCTCAGACCAGGATTCTGGGCCAGGAGGGGCAGGAGGTGCAAGTTGTCACACCAAGTAACGTCCACTCATCCGGGTATCACAAGTGTGTGAATTTGTCAGGCACACTTTGGGCAGGTGTTGAGTTGGGCTCATGAAAGCCTTGTAGGCTTAGGAATCCACAGGCAACTGGATGCTGCTTGTAGCAGTCGCTATCCCAGGACTCCCAGCGCTCGGAGTCCTGCTTTCCTCACCAGTGCTTGGGTGCAGATTAAGATCTGCAATCGTGGGCCGACTACAAACGATCATCCCTAGTGTCCTTCCCTTGGTCCTAAGGCCCCATGCACAGAAGGAGGGGTAGGTTCTATGGAACTTACTGCCATGGCCGAGACCCCTCAGCCCAAGAAAGACTTAGTGAGAAACCACTTGATTTGGCTTGAGAGTTTACTGTGACTATGCCTCAGGACTGCCCCCAGTTCTAGCTCAGCTCATCATTACTACCTTCCTCTGTATGTGTGTGTGTTTGTGTGTGTGTGGTGTGTGTTTGTGTGTGGATGAGCAAGTATGCATCTTGGTACTAAGGCTTGAACTCAGGGCCCAGGCTCTGTCCCTCACTTTTTTCATTCAGGGCTAGCTCTCTACCACTTGAGCCACATCTTTTCTTCCAGCTTTCAGGTGGTTCTTGGGAGAGGAGAGTCTCACAGACATTTCTTGCTGCGCTTCCTCTGAATGGCAATCCTCAGATTTCAGACTCCCAAGAGCTAGGAATATGAGACATGAGCTATTAGCATTTGGCCACACTTACCTTCTTGGCTAAAACAGACTACCTCTCTCCCAGCTAAGCACCTATCTACAGCCAGGCTTCAGACGAAACATAACCTCCTCCCCTGAGGACAAAGAAATGGGATCAGTTTGACCTTTGTGGTCTCCACACAAACAGGGGGTGGTGGGAGCTGTTATGGAGGTCAGAGATCTTGGCCAGGGCAAGTAGACAGCTGTTACAATAGAAGAGAGTATGAAAAGATATCCTTGCAGCTGGATGCCAGTGGCTATAATCCTGGCTACTCAAGGCTGAAACCCGAGGATCAATCAAGATTAAAAGCTAGCCTGGGTAGACTCTTATCTCCAATAAATCACCAAAAAGATGGGAAGTGAGCTACTGTAGTTCAAGTGGTACAGCACCAACCTTGTGCAAACAAGCTAAAGGATAGCACCTAGGCTCTGAGATTAAGCCCTGGGAAACACACACACACACACACACACACACACACACACACACACACACACACACACCACCTTAGCAGGTGCCCGTGGCTCATACCAGCAATCCTAGCTACTTAAGGGGCTGAGCTCTTAGGGTGGCAACTTAAAGCCATCCCAGGCAGGAAAATATGTGAGAAACTTCTGTCTACTAAACTACTAAAAAAGATGAAAGGTGAGTTGTGGTTCAAGTGTTAGAGTTTTAGCTTTGAGCAAAGGAAGCTCAGGGACAGTGCCAAGCTCTGAGTTCCAGCTCTAAGATTGTTTTTAAGACACCCCCCCACCCCAATCCGGCCATAAATCCAGATTTTGGTCATCCTAGATCTCATTTCTGATCCTGCCACTTCCACAGCAGAAGTAACTGGTGTGTGGCCATGGGCTAAGAAGTGAACTTACACAAGTGGGGCATAGCCAGGTCAAGGTTAATGCCCCCAGTACATTGAGGTACTGGTAGATACCAGTCCCTTATCCCACAGTTACCTGGTCCTGGAATCTAAAGTCTGTGCCTCTGTATTCTGGGCATCCGAAATTGTCTAGAAGGACCTGAGAGGCCCAGCTGGGCCCAGAAGATAGACGTGCCTGTGATAAGGTACCTTGACTTTTCCTTGATACTGACCAACACTTCCAAGCCACCTTGGCTTCACCTCCCATGTAGCTCCAGGTCATCCTTGCTTGGGCAGCCTTCAGTAAGCTATCAAGCTCAATCTGGCCAGAGCCACTGGAAACCAACCTTCTCCCACTCCACTGCCAGCCTGCTGGGAGTGGGACATGCAGCCAGAGGAAAAGGACAGAACAACGCATGACTGACCCTGCCACCCCAGAGGCAGGGGAGAACATATGCCAGCTGACGCAGCTGATTCAGAATCCCCTGGAGGCGGCCAAAGATATGGACAGCCAGACTTGGGCCCCAAAGACAAGCTGGTATATGCAAGTGTCTGGCAATTTAGGACTCATTGTAGACCCTGATATGGGGCTAAATGCAAGGTTGCCATGGAGGAGGGGCACCATCCGAGTTCAGGAAGAGGCAGATAGGCACCCTGGAAGTGGACAGAGATGAGGGAAATACACACACACACACACACACACACACACACACACACACACACACACACACACACACAAGGGTAAGGCAAGGCCTCAGCAGTCCCTGATCACCTGAACATCCTAACCCCCAGAAAGACGGCTCTACAGTCCTCATATCAAATGTAGACAAAACTCAGAGTCTCTCACACATCTGGAATGGCTCATAACTTAGCATGGCACTTCCTACTGTACACACTGCTATGAAGAAAAGTCAGCCACCTTATTTTTGGTTGTCGGTCATGGGGTTTGAACTTTGGGCCTGTGTGTAGTCCCTCAGCTCTTCAGCTGAAGGTGTGCACTCTACCACTGGAGCCATAGCATCACTTCCGGTTTTCTGGTGGTTCACTGGAGATAAAGTCTCTCAGACTTTCCTGCCCAAGCTGGCTTTGAACTGTCATCCTCAGATCTCAGCCTCCTGAGTAGCTAGGATGTCATTTGTGAGCCACGGGCAGCGCCTGGCTTCAGCCACCTTCTTAGACCCAGGGGAAACCCAACTTGTCAGGCCACAAAGCACATGCAACCCTTCACTTCAGACTTTGGCACCAGCATCCAAAACCATTCTTCCTTGGATGGAGAGAATAAAATTGACACTACCCTCCCACCCCTGCTCTCATTCATCCACTCCTTACGGAAGATAGGACACAACCTCTGGAGTTCTTGGTAAGGCAATGCACACACTGCTGTGACTTCACACTGGGGCAAACCTGGGGAGTTCTTAGAAATGTCTGTACAGTGAGGCCAGCACCTGTTCTTCCAACCACAGCAACTGCACCTCTTCACCATCTCTTGCAAGCAAGGGGTGCGTTCTTTTTTTGTTTGTTTGTTTGAGGGGCTTGAAATCATGGCTTGGGTACTGTCCCCGATGATGATTTGTGCTCAAGGTCAGTGCTCTGCCACTTGAGCCATGGCACCACTTTTGGTTGGAGATTGGAGATGAGACTCTCATGGGACTTTCCTGCCTGGGCTGGGAAACAAGATCCTCTGGATCTCAGCCCCCCAAGTAGCCAGGATGACAGGTGTGAGCCACCAGAGTGGGACTTATGGTTTCTCATTCCTTAGAATTTCCAACTCATTCTCCTCTAAACACTATCACCTAGACACTCCTCTACCTCCTTCAGGCATGGCAAATGGAAGCTCAGAATTGGGGTAGGGTCATGGGTATTAAAGGTCCCCCTTCATATAGCTACCCCTCTCTAAGATCCCGTCCACCTCCTCTGGATGGCCTGGTCTTCCGGGGCAGATCAGACCCACTAGGAGTTCGGCAGCCTGCCCTGTATCCCCCTGCAGAACCCAACAAGTACCTGAGAATTTCTGGGGCCAGCTGCTCCATATCCCGGTGGAAAATGTTGGGAGGGTTGCTGATAAGTGGGTCCAGGAGTGCTCAGGACAGAAGGAGTGTCCAGATCCCCACTGTCAAAGAAGGAGACACAATGCATGGATTGATCTACTAAGAGCTACAGGGCATAGCCATCCACCTGTCACCCAGGTCCCGTGGAATGCTGTTTTATATTGACAGTCCTGGGGCTTGACCTCGTGGCCCAGGCGCTGTCCCCAAGTTACTTTTGCTCGAGGCCAGCGCTCTTCCACCGGAGGCAAGGTGCGACTTCTGGCTATATCTGTGTATGCGGAACCTAGGAATCAAAACTAGGGTTTCTTGTGTGCCACGCGAGCCCACTACTGCTAAGACACAATCCCAACCTTGGAAAGCTGTTCTTCTGTGACCCCTTGGACCTTTCTTGGCACACTCTTGCACATATTTACCGAGTTTCTCACCAGCAGCCCTGGCTGGAAATGAACACACTCTGCTATGTTGTCCTTTATTTACCGCATCTTTGCTCTCTGTGCTTCTTGTCAGATCCTCCTTGTTAAGCAATACCCCATTTCAAGTGATGTCTCTAAGAAGCCCACTCCAAAAACCCTGGCAGAGGAGGTCCTTTTCCACTCTGAAAGCTTCCGGTATTGTCATGCTCTGCCTTCCAGTTGATGTGGGTTGAGAGCGCACAAAAGGGAAGGCTTGGCTTCCACCATCCAATTACTTTCTGAAGGACAGGTGCTGTATTTAACTCAGTGACAAGGCACTCGAGGCCCAGGCAATCTGGGGGCAACAAATGGGGCCATTTCTTTGTGTGGGCTTGAACTGAGGGTCTGGGAGCTGTCTCTCTGAGTTTTTGTGCTCAAGGCTGGTACTCTATCCCTTGAGCCACAGCTCCACTTCTGGCTTTTTGGTGGTTCCATGGAGAGTAGAGTCTCACTGACTTTTCAGCCTATGGCTGGCTTCATTTTTGATCCTCAGATCTCTGCCTTTCGAGTAGCCAGGTTGTCAGGTGTGATCCTGAGCCCGTGGTGACAGGCACCAGGGCCTTTCTTTTGAGCTTTTGTTTATCTCATGTCAACTAGCTAGACCTAGTTAAAATAATCATTTACAGGGGATGAAGTTCCTCTGCTAGGTCAGTTAATCCAAGGAGATAAAGTGCCTTTGGAGAAGGTTAGTCTGAGTTGGCTAGGTGAGTGTGTGTATGTGTTTGAGTATGAGTTTCGGGGATACCTACCCACATCAGTCTGCTGTTTCATTCTCCCAGTGGTGAGTACATCCAGGATCTCCACCCCAAGGAATGTGGGTATAATAGGGTTCATAAGGTCACACCAAGTATGATGATCTGAATTCTATCCCACAACTGAAGCCAGGAGAGATAATAGAGAGAAGGAGAGGTTTAGTGGAACATCAAGGGAAGCCCCTTACCTTTGGCTACAAGTACCAGAGAGAAGACTGAATCCACCCTTTTTGGTAGTAAGATAACAGGTGCCCACTATTCATGTATTTTTTTTGTGAGTCCTAGGTATTGGATTCATGTCCTGAGCTTCTTTGACTCAAGGCTGAGGTTCTAACCCTTGAGCGACAGCACCACATCTGCCTTTTTGTGGAGGGAGAGGTGGTTTATGGGAGATTAGAATCCCTCAGACTCTCCTGCTTGGGCTGGCTCTTAGTCATAACCATCAGTTCTCAGCCTTCCAAGTAGCCAGGATGACGGGTGAGAGCCACTGGCAACAGACCGCCACCATCCCCTACGGCCAGTGCTGGGCCACCCTCACTGCACCCCCCCTTGTTGTGAGTGGGAAGCAGACATGGGTGGGTTTGATATTTCAAAAGCCTACCTGCCTTTTAGCATTGTTCTGGGTCAGTCTGATGGCGGCTTCTTCCTTATCCACAGCAATGACTTGGCTCTGTCACAAGAACAAATGTTCCCCAGGAGATGTTAGTTCTCAGGTCTTTCCTCTGCACACCGACCCCCCCTCCCCGAAACAACACACCCCAGCAAAGCGAAGTAGACAGAGTGAATTCATTTTCTTATGATCAGGGTCTGGCCAGATAGGTGGCAGTGAAGATCAGAGGCCTGGGATCTTGCTGTGCGGTTGGACAACGGAACACTTCCTCATCCACTTTCCTTTAAATGTCTTAGCAGAGGGTAGTGGGGAAGGTCTCACCAGACAGACTGACAAGGAATAACCATCACAGTCTATCCCGGGTACAGAGGGGCTTACCTCAAGGAGCTAGTTCAACAGGCTGAGCGAGACAGCTCTTAAACCACAGCCCACCTCCAGAATGAGAGGGACACTGTGAGTCACAGCCACATGGGGACCCTGGGCCACCTCCTCCAACACCCATTCAACCAGTTCCTGTGAGAGAGTGAGAGAGAGAGAAAGTCAGAAATACAATTAAGCCAGCTGCCAGTAGCACAGGCCTATAATGGTAACTACACAGGAGGCTGAGATATGAGGATCATGGTTCATAGCCAGCCCAGGCAGGAATGTCTGTGAGACTCTTATCTCCAAAGAACCACCAGAAAACCGGAAGTGGTGCTGTGGCTCAAGTGGTAGAGTGCTAGCCTTTATCTGAGGAGCTTGGAGACAGCGCCCAGGCCCAGAGTTCAAGCCCCACAACTGACAATAAGTGGATTTCCCACCACAAGAAGTGGACTGAATAGCACTCATTGTCCTACGGAGAATGGCAGAGAAGTCAGGCTGAGCTTCCTGTCAGCTGGGGGTCATGAGTAGGTCACCAGTTTCTCTGTGCCTCATTTTCTCCAGCTACAAAACTCTACAGTGAAGGATCCCCTTCCTTATTGGATAGGGTAAGGATGAAAGAGATCCATGTTTTGTTTCATAATCCCATACTTGCATCGCGATAAATAATAGGCCCCATCTGAGCCCTTTCCAGGTATCTTCCTGTCATATGCTCACATAATTGCCAAGAACTATATCTGATGACCACTCCCTCAATGCCTGGTTCTGCCCCACAGATCCCCCTGTATTGATCCCTTCTTTCCTCACAACTGTCCTGTGAGGAGACTGAGGTCAGATGGTTTAGGCACAATGTAGAGCTTCAACTGTGGTCAAGGACCTCTATGATGAAAACTTTAAAATCTTGAAAAAGGAAATCAACACAGAACTTAAAAAATGGCAAAACCTCCCATGCTCCTGGATTGGCAAGATTAACATCGTGAAAATGGCAATACTTCCCAAGGCTATCTACAAATTCAACACGATACCTATCAAAATTCCACCCTCATTCTTCAAGGAAATAGAGGAGGCAATCCAAAAATTCATATGGAACAATAAAAGAACCCGAATAGCAAAAACACTTCTCAACGGAAAGAACACTGCTGGAGGAATATCAATACCAAATTTCAAACTCTACTATAAAGCCATAGTAATCAAAACAGCTTGGTATTGGCATAAGAACAGACCTCAGGACCAATGGAATAGAATTGAAAACCCAGAAATGAACCTACAGACCTATAGCCATCTAATCTTCGATAAGGAAGCTAAAACAATAGAATGGAAGAAAGACAGCCTCTTCAGTAAATGGTGCTGGCAAAATTGGTTAACTACATGTAGAAAACTAAAGCTAGATCCTTATATATCACCCTGCACCAGAATCAACTCCAAATGGATCAAAGAGCTTGAACTCAAAGCAGACACTCTGAAAACATTACAGGATGGAATAGGAGAAACCCTAGGTCTCCTTGGCTCAGGCCGAAATTTTCTGAATAGAGACCCGGAAGCACAACAAATCAAAGAAAGGTTGGACAAATGGGATTGCATACGGTTGCAGAGCTTCTGCAGGGCAAATGACATAGCTAGCAAAATCAATAGAAAGCCCACCGATTGGGAGAAGATCTTTACTAGCCATACAATGGACAAGGGTCTCATATCTAAAATATACGTGGAACTCAAAAAATTAAACCACCCAACAACAAATCCTCAAAGAAACAACTGCCCAATAAATAAGTGGGCGAAAGACTTAAAGAGAAGCTTCTCTGAAGAAGAAAGAAGGATGGCCAATAGGCACATGAAGAAATGTTCAACATCCCTAGCCATAAAAGAAATGCAAATCAAAACAACATTGAGATATCACCTCACTCCAGGTAGAACAGCAAAAATCAAGAACTCTAACAACAACAGATGCTGGAGGGGATATGGAAAGAAAAGAACCTTACTTCATTGTTGGTGGGAATGTAAACTTGTTCAACCACTTTGGAAAGCAGTATGGAGGTTCCTCAAAAGACTTCACATAGATCTCCCCTATGATCCAGCAATCCCACTTTTGGGCATTTACCCAAATGTTTACAAACAAGACCACACTAAAGCTACCAGCACAACTATGTTTATTGCAGCATTATTTACCATAGCTAAGATATGGAACCAACCCAGATGCCCCTCAGTAGATGAATGGATCAAGAAAATGTGGTATATATACACAATCGAATTCTATGCCTCCATCAGAAAGAATGACATTTCCCCATTTGTTAGGAAATGGAAAGGCTTGGAAAAAATTATATTAAGTGAAGTAAGCCAGGCCCAAAGAAGCATAGGTCCCATGGTTTCCCTTATTTGCAATATCTAGTATAGGTATGAGTCAAGCAGAAAAGATCAGATAATGTGATGTTAGGAAAATGAACCCTTAAAGATGTATTTTAATGTTTTTGTTTCTTTCATGCATATGTTTCTAACGCATTTATAAGATTACTTCTTTGTTGCTTTGTATGTCCCTCCCCCACAGTGTAACCCCCGCTTTCACTATATTTGATGTCAGTATAACATGTGGAGGAGATGGGGGCAAACAAGTCGTTTAAGGATTCAGGTGGACCTGTTGCAACAATGAGAAGTACAAAATGTCATGTCAAAACCAGTTTTACAATGTCGGTGGGGGGTGGAGGGGGGTATAATTGGGTGGGGGAGGGGGGAGGCTGGGAAGGGAGGTGAAGGGTAAACAAAGGAGGAGGCTGCAATGCTTGGTAAGAAATGTATGCATTATCCTGCCCATGTAATTGTAGCCCCTCTGTACAGTATGTTCTCAAATAAAATAAAATAATATTAAAAAAAAAAAGAATCAGCTGCCATGGATTAAGAGTTTGGGACAATCCATCTAACCATTGACTGAGCATGGCATTATATGTCTAGTATCTCAACTACAGAGGACCAGGCATGGTGACCAATTCCTGTCACAGGAGGACCGCAATCCAGCCCAGCCTGAGCATATATTGAGTCTCTATCTCAGAAATGACCAACACAGAAAGGCTTGGCTCCTGTGGTAGAAGACCTGACTGGAAAGCCTAAGGCCTTGAGTTCAAACCCTAACATACTGAAAATAATCAGAGGCCTGGTGCCAGAGGCTCATGCCTATAATCCTAGATACTCAGGAGGCTGAGATCTGAAGATCACAGGTCACTATTTAAAATAGGGTTGGCCTCTCCCATCAGACATCATGATGAGAAGACCCAGCGTCTGACCCATGCCAATATGCTCCATACTAACGGGGCTCACATCCATACTAAGAGCTGGCCACGTTCCTTGTTGCCCTGGAGAGCCACCCCCTGTGGGCCCCACCCCCAGGTCCTCCCAATGTCCCTCTGTCACCAACCAGGCCCAAGGGAGTGAACAGTTCCAGGGCACACAAATCCCTTCATCTTATAATTTAGCAGTCCTGACTCCCCTTCAAGTCTCACCCTTCCAGGCCCCCAGACCTCAGCCATAAAGCCCATTCATCCCCCAAAGGCAGCGGTTAGAAGTTATCAAAGATTCAGGTGCTCCTTTTTACAACCCACTTCTAAACACACACACACACACACACACACACACACACACACACACACACACACACACACACACACACACACAAAGCCAGCTCAAGTGGCTCCTGTCTGTCATCCTAGTTACTTAGGAGTCTGACATCTGAGGATCACTGTTCAAAGCCAGCTCATGCAGGAAAGTCTGTGAGGCTCTTATCTACAGTGAACCACCAAATAGCCAGAGGTGGAGCTGTGGCTCAAGAGTCAGAGCACTAGCTTTGAGAACAAAACTCAGCAACAGTACCTAGGCCCTGAGTTCAAGGCCAATTTTTCTACCTCCAAACACACACAGACGCAGACACAGACAGACAGACACACACAGACACAGACACACAGACACAGACACACAGACACAGACACACACACACAGACACACACACACACACACACACACACGTATATGCCAAGGCTTCAGAAGTCCCTGAGAATGGAACCATGAACTCCCTCCATTAGGGTCACATCCTATCCTCAAGAAGCTGGCACTCCTGACTTCAGACCCACTGTAGACAAAACAATGAGCCTCTCATGTATCTGAAATGTCTCACAACCCAGCATAGAATTTCCTACCATACACACTGCTATAAAGAAAACTTAGTCACCTCTTATTTTGTTTTTGGTCATGGGGTTTGGCCTCTAGGCCATGGTACTGTCCCTCAGCTTTTCAGCTGAAGATGAGTATTCCCCAATTGAGCCACAGCACTACTTCCTGTTCTCTGGTGGTCCATTGGCCATCGAATCTCACAGACTTTCCTGCCCAAGCTGGCTTTGAACTATGGTCTTTACAGCTTTATGAGTAGCTAGGATGACAGTTGTGAGCACCGGCGGCGCCCGGCTTCAGCCACCTTTATATACCCAGAGGAATCCCAATTCGTCAGGCCATAAACTTCTTGCAAAACTTCACTTCAGACTCTGACACCCAACAACCAAATCCATCCTTCAATGGAGAGAATACAGACACAATAATCCCACCCCTGCACCCATTCACCCAATCCCTGCCTGCTACAGGCCAGGTCCTCCTGAAGCTGTGGCTTCAAACTGGGGCAAAATTGGGGAGTTCATAGAAATGTATGTACAGTGATGCCAGCACCCAGTGTCCCAACCACAACATCCGCCTACCTGCCCCCACCTCCCACACTCTTTGCAGGCAAAGATGTCTTACTTTCTTCCATTTTTTCTGTTGTGGGGCTTGAACTCTGGGCCTGGGTGCTGTCCCTGATCTCTTCAGCTCAAAGCAAGCACTCAACTACTAGAGCCACAGCACCACTTCCTGTTTTCTGTCAGTTCCTTGATGACAAGAGTCTCAGGGTCTTTCCAGACCCGGCTGGCTTTGACATATGGTCCTCAGATCTCAGCTCCTGAGTACCTAGGATGACAGCCATGAGCTACTGGCATCCAGTGAAAGATATTTTCCATGTTGTCATCCTATCCCCTCAGGAGACTGAGATCTGAGGACTGTAGTTACATGCCACCCTTGACAGCAAATTCCATGAGAACACTTTATCTCCAATTAAACACCACAAAAAAGTTGGAAGTGGAGCTGTGGCTCAAATGGTAGTGTGCTAGCTTTCAGCATCAAAGCCAAGGGATAGGACCCAGTTCCTAGATTAATGCTTTTTCTTTTTTTTTATTATTTAAATTTTATATTATTTTATTTGAGAACATACTGTACAGAGGGGTTACAATTACATTGGCAGGATAATGCATACATTTCTTACCAAGCATTGCAGCCTCCTCCTTTGTTTACCCTTCACCTCCCTTCCCAGCCTCCCCCCTCCCCCCCACCCAATCATACCCTCCTCCCCCCTCACACCGACATTGTAAAGCTTGCTTTGAGATGACATTTTGTAATTCTCCTTGTTGCAACAGGTCCACCTGAATCCTTAAACGACTTGTTTGTCCCCATCTCATCCACATGTTATACTGACATCAAATAAAGTGAAAGCGAGGGTTACACTGTGGGGGAGGGACATACAAAGCAACAAAGAAATAATCTTATAAATGCGTTAGAAACACATGCATGAAAGAAACGAAAACATTAAAATACATATTTAAGGGATCGTTTATCTAACATCACATTATCTGACCTTTTCCGCTTGACTCATACCTATATTAGATATTGCAAATAAGGGAAACCATGGGACCTATGTTTCTTTGGGCCTGGCTTACTTCACTTAATATAATTTTTTCCAAGCCTTTCCATTTCCTAACAAATGGGGAAATGTCATTCTTTCTGATGGAGGCATAGAATTCCATTGTGTATATATACCACACTTTCTTGATCCATTCATCTACTGAGGGGCATCTGGGTTGGTTCCATATCTTATCTATGGTAAATAATGCTGCAATAAACATAGTTGTGCTGGTAGCTTTAGTGTGGTCTTGTTTGTAAACATTTGGGTAAATGCCCAAAAGTGGGATTGCTGGATCATAGGGGAGATCTATGTGAAGTCTTTTGAGGAACCTCCATACTGCTTTCCAAAGTGGTTGAACATGTTTACATTCCCACCAACAATGAAGTAAGGTTCTTTTCTTTCCATATCCCCTCCAGCATCCGTTGTTGTTAGAGTTCTTGATTTTTGCTGTTCTACCTGGAGTGAGGTGTTATCTCAATGTTGTTTTGTTTTGCATTTCTTTTATTGCTAGGGATGTTGAACATTTCTTCATGTGCCTATTGGCCATCCTTCTTTCTTCTTCAGAGAAGTTTCTCTTCACGTCGTTAGCCCACTTATTTATTGGGCAGTTGTTTCTTTGAGGATTTGTTGTTGGGTGGTTTAATTTTTTGAGTTCCAAGTATATTTTAGATATGAGACCCTTGTCCGTTGTATGGCTAGTAAAGATCTTCTCCCAATCGGTGGGCTTTCTATTGATCTTGCTAGCTATGTCATTTGCCCTGCATAGGCTCTGCAACCTTATGCAATCCCATTTGTCCAACCTTTCTTTGATTTGTTGTGTTTCCCGGTCTCTATTCAGAAAATTTCGGCCTGAGCCAAGGAGACCTAGGGTTTCTCCTATTCCATCCTGTAATGTTTTCAGAGTATCTGCTTTGAGTTCAAGGTCTTTGATCCATTTGGAGTTGATTCTGGTACAGGGTGATATATAAGGATCTAGCTTTAGTTTTCTACATGTAGTTAACCAATTTTGCCAGCACCACTTACTGAAGAGGCTGTCTTTCTTCCATTCTATTGTTTTAGCTTCCTTATCGAAGATTAGATGGCTATAGGTCTGTAGGTTCATTTCTGGGTTTTCAATTCTATTCCATTGGTCCTGAGGTCTGTTCTTATGCCAATACCAAGCTGTTTTGATTACTATGGCTTTATAATAGAGTTTGAAATTTGGTATTGATATTCCTCCAGCAGTGTTCTTTCCGTTGAGAAGTGTTTTTGCTATTCGGGGTCTTTTATTGTTCCATATGAATTTTTGGATTGCCTCTTCTATTTCCTTGAAGAATGAGGGTGGAATTTTGAAAGGTGTTTCATTGAATTTGTAGATAGCCTTGGGAATATTGCCATTTTCACGATGTTAATCTTGCCAATCCTGAAACATGGGAGGTTTTGCCATTTTTTAAGTTTTGTGTTGATTTCATTTTTCAAGATTTTAAAGTTTCCATCATAGAGGTCCTTCACTTCTTTAGTTAAGTTAATTCCTAGGTATTTTATTTTTTGTGGTGCTATTACAAATGGAGTTGCTTTCCTAATTTCACCCACACTTTTCTCATTGTTGGCATACAGAAAAGCCATTGATTTTGGGGGGTTAATTTTATAACCTGCTACTTTTCCAAAGTTTTGAATCAGCTTGAGTAATTTGGGAGTGGAGTCTGAGATTCTTTAAATACAAGATCATGTCATCTGCAAAGAGGGAGAGTTTTATTTCTTCTTTCCCTATTTGGATCCCCTTTATGTCTGCATCTTGTCTTATTGCTGTAGCTAGGCATTCTAATACTAGATTGAAGAGAAGTGGAGAGAGTGGGCATCCTTGTCTTGTTCCTGAGTTAAGAGGAAATGGCTTTAGTTTTTCACCATTGAGTATAATGCTGGCTGTAGGTTTGTCATATACAGCCTTTATTGTATTGAGGAATGTTCCATGGATTCCTAATTTTTCCAAAACCTTCATCATAAAGGGGTGTTGGATCTTGTCGAATGATTTTTCTGCGTCTATTGAGATAACCATGTGGTTCTTGTTCTTGCTCCTGTTGATGTGATGAATAATATTAATTGATTTGCGTATATTGAACCAGCTTTGCATCCCTGAAATGAATCTTGTTTGATCGTGGTGTATGATTTTTTGGATGAATTGTTGAAGTCGATTGGACAAAATTTTGTTGAGAAGTTTTGCATCAATGTTCATCAAAGAAATGGGTCTATAGTTCTCTTTCTTTGATGAGTCCCTGCCTGGGTTTGGGATGAGGGTTATGATGGCTTCATAGAATGTGTTCGGTAGTGAGCTTTCTCTTTCAATTTCATTGAAGAGTTGGAGGAGAATTGGTGTGAGCTCTGCTTTGAAGGCCTTGTAAAATTCCGCTGTAAAACCATCTGGTCCTGGACTTTTCTTAGATGGGAGGTCTCTTATTGCTGTTTCTATTTCAATGCTTGATATGGGCCTGTTAAGATAGTTTAACTCATCTTGGTTTAGTTTTGGCATGTCAATATTTGCTAGGAAGAGGTCCATTTCTGTCAAGTTGTCGAACTTATTAGCATAAAGTTTTGAGAAGAATTCCCTTATAATGTTCTGAATCTTGGTTTTTTCCGTGGTGATGTTTCCATTCTTATCTCTGAGTTTATTAATTTGGGTGTGTTCTCTTCTTTTTCTGATAAGATTTGCTTAGGCTCTGTCAATTTTTTTAAGTTTTTCGAAGAACCAACACTTTGTTTTGTTGATTCTTTCTATAGTTTTTTTGGATTCTAATTCATTTAAATCTGATTTAATTTTCATTATTTCTTTCGGTCTAATGGATTGGGGTTTATCTTGCTGCTCTTTTTCAAGGAGGTTTAGATGTGTCATTAAATTGCTAGTTTCAGATCTCTCCAATTTGTTGATGTAGGAGCTCAGACCTATAAACTTGCCTCTGAGTACTGCCTTTGCTGTGTCCCAGAGGAGTTGGTAATTTGTGTGTTCATTTTTGTTGAATAGCATGAACATTTGAATTTCCTTTTTAATCTCTTCCATGACCCACTCTTGATTTAGCAGTGTGTTGTTTAGCCTCCATGTGATACCGGACTTTCTTTGGTGGCTTTTGGTGTTGAGTTCTAATTTCATTCCCTTGTGTTCAGAGAGAATGCAGGGTATAACTTCAATGTTTCTGAATTTAGACAAGTTTGCTTTGTGGCCTAGAATGTGGTCTATTTTAGAAAACGTTCCATGTGCTGCTGAGAAGAACGTGTATTCTGATGCCGCTGGGTGAAATGTTCGGTATATGTCTGTTAAGTCTAGTTGATCTATGCAGCTGTTTAGATCTGCGGATTCTCTGTTGAGTTTTTGCCGAGTTGATCTGTCTAGTGGGGAGAGTGGTGTGTTAAAATCCTCAACAATTAATGTCTTTGCATCTATATGGGATTTGAGGGAAAGTAGTGTTTCTTTGATAAATTTGGGTGCTCCATTGTTTGGCGAATAGATATTTAGAATTGTAATATCCTCCTGAAGGAGAGATCCTTTAATTAGTATGTAGCGATCTTCTTTATCTCTTCTCACGATTTTTAATTTGAAGTCTATTTTATGTGATATTAAGATTGCAACTCCCGCCTGTTTATGAGGGCCGTTTGCTTAGTAGATTTTGTTCCAGCCTTTAACATTGAAAATGTGTTTGTTTTTACGGGCAAGATGTGACTCCTGCAGGCAGCAGATAGAAGGGTCTTGGTTTTTAATCCAACTAGACAGTCTATGTCGCTTAATTGGAGAGTTCAGTCCGTTAACGTTAAGAGATAGGACTGAGAGGTATTTGGGAGTTCCTGCCATGTTATCTACCTTCTTGAGGGCTGTGAAAACTGGGTTCTTCCTATGGTTCTTGGATTCTCAGTTTGGGTGCAGTTTGTTGGCCTTTATTGTGGTCTTGTTGGTTTTCTATGTGTAGGACATCTTTAAGAATCTTTTGTAGGGCTGGTTTGGTGGAGATGTATTGTTTCAATTTTTCTTTGCTGTGGAAGGTTTTTATTTGGCCTTCAGTTATGAAGGAGAGTTTAGCTGGGTAAAGTATTCTTGGTTGATAGTTGTTTGTTTTTAAGGCATGGCATAGGTCATTCCAGGCTCTTCTTGCTTTGATTGTCTCTGCTGAGTAATCTGAGGTGATTCTAATTGGTTTCCCTTTATAGGTGATTACCCTTTTCTCCCTGACAGTTTTGAGGGTCTTTTCCTTGTTCTGAGTTGATACTGTGTGGATTATAATGTGACGGTGGAATGTCCTATTCTGGTCTGGTCTATTTGGGGTTCTAAAGGCTTCTTGTATCTGAATAGGCCTATCTTTTTGCATGTTTGGGAAGTTCTCTGCTAGGATCCTGTTAAACAAATTTCCTAGACCATTAACTGCTATTTCTAGGTGCTCCTCTAGACCCATTATCCTTAAGTTAGGCCTTCTGATGGTGTCTTCCAGGTGTTGGATAGATCTATCAT
Organism: Dipodomys merriami; assembly: GCF_024711535.1. Lineage (NCBI taxonomy): Eukaryota > Metazoa > Chordata > Mammalia > Rodentia > Heteromyidae > Dipodomys > Dipodomys merriami. Next base: position 661,709 of record NW_027206113.1, read on the forward strand.
ATTTCTTGGACTTGTCTTGGATAGTTGTATGTTTTTTTCTCTATAATATCTAGGCTGTCTTCAATCCCTGAGATTCGATCTTCTGCATGGTCTAACCTGCTGTCAAGATTCTCTACTTTGTTTTTTATCTCTTTTCCTTCTAATTGGTCAGCTTTGACGGCTTCAAGTTCTTTGTTGAAGCTCTGTTTTAGGTCTTGTATGAATCTCTTTACTTCCTTAATTTGGTGTTCAGTGTTTGTCCTCAAATCACTTAGTTGATTGGATATGGTTTCTTTGGACTCCCATTCCTTCTGTTGGGTTCCATTCAGCATTCCCTTTGTGGTCTCCCTGACTTCCTTCAGGTCTTTGTTAATGGATTCTATGGATGCCTTTAGTGATCTTTATGTGTTCTCTACCTGGTCTCTCAATTCCTGTATTACTCTTTGTTTAGCTTCCTCACGTTCGTCGGATTCCTGAAGTTCTCTTTGAGTGTTCTCAACCTGCTCACGCCATTCCTCCCTTTCTCTTTGAGTATTCTCAAGTTGGTCACGCAAGTCCTGTATCAGTTTTTGAGTAGCTTCCTCACGCTTATGATATTCCTGTATAAACTTCTGGGATGCCTCCTCTCTCTCCCTATCACGCTCATACAGAGTCCTTTGTAAGTTGTCAAACTTCTCATTTATCAGTGTTTGTAGAGCTATTTGGGAACTCTCCTCTGGATTGTTCATTATCTGATCTGACCCCTGATTATCAAGATTGGGAATTGAGATACCCGAATTTGCCATTTTTCGTGTGTTTTTCCGGCTTACTCTGCCCATTTGAGATGAAGATAGCACCAGTTTTGTTCTAGAACACTATCTTAAGGCAACCATCAACCAAAGTTTGCATTTGTACAGTCAATAGTCTACAGATACAATGTAGTTCAACATCTATATCTATTCAACATCAAACAACTATATGTTAAAGGATTTCAAACTGCAGAAAAGAATTTGGAAAACCAGAAATTATTAGGATTAGGGAGAGATGTGGGTAATAAATAGGAATAGATTGGTGTGGGGAGGCACAGGGAGAATTAACTATGTCCTAATCACAATGAAGGAAATGGGTTGGGTAGGATGCAAGTAGAGAGAGAGAGAAAAGGAAGAGACGGAAAGGGGAATGAAAAGAGACCAGAAAAAAATAGAAACGTAAAAATTAATGTTATTGTAGAGATTAAAAGACCATCTATTTAGAGAGGAATGTGAATATGTTGTGAGAAAGGGAGGGACATAGAGGAGATGTGAAAAACTTTAAGGATGGGATAGGGAGAAGAAAAGATCAGAAGTTCAGTAGAGCTAGACAAAAAACAAAAAGATAATTAAGAAAGAAAGAAAACGAGAAAGAAGATAAGAAAAGAAAGGAAAACGCTCATTCACATATTCCTAAAATAAAAATTAGAAGAGGAGAAAAAAAAAGTTACTGGAAATCAATTATTTTTTCAGAAGAGGCAAAAATTAAACATTAATAAAAGTTTTAAAAGAGAAAAAAATTTATAGATATATAGGGTAACAAAAAACAAAAAACAAACAAAAAAAAGAATAGAAGAAGAAAAAAAAGAAAAAAATGTCCTTTGATTTTTTTGGGGGGAGGGAGGGGTGGGAAGAATCCTGTATCTCCCTTTTGTCTGTAACCAGCCTTTTGTTGGAGTCTCTGGTCAGCTTGAGGTCCTGTGGCTTGATTGGTTTCTTAAGTCGGTTTGTTGGAAGAGGCAGAAAAATGCTCTGCTTTACCCAAGATTTTGAGATCCCCCTCCCAGGTTAGTTTTCTAGGAGGGTGATCTGCTTTGAGAATCACAAAAGAGGGGGATGCAGTGGTGAGGCTAGGTTCTGGGTAGAGTTGAGGCCTTTCAACAATCAGTAGCTTTTTCCTGGGGCTGTTTTGTGCAAAAAAAAAATCTCCCAGAGCCCAGCCTGGAGCCGTTCTCAGGGATTCTGTTTTTCAATTGATTTTTGAGGCTGCTAGAGGGAGGGGCAGCCTCTGTTTCTGGTTACCCAGTGAGGGAAGCCACTCCTATGGCTGGCGCCTGAGCTGGGTGACTTTTCCCTGGATGGAGCCGAGTCTGGCAGGTCACTTTGCCGTTAAGTTCTTGTGACCTGCTAAATGACTCATTTTATTCCAAGGTCTGGGTTGGAGCTGGCAGCTCCTCCGAGCTCTGTCGGTATCCAAGATGGAGATCACCGGAGCTGGGGGGGGAGGGGTGGCCTTCCCTCCTCTGCTCCCTGAGAAGGAGTGAGGACGTCGGGCTTCTACTCACGCCGAGTCTTGAATCCTGGGTCGTCTCTGGTCTGCAAGCTGCAGCATGAAGATGTCCGCTCTTTGTTGGTTCTTGCTGGTGTTGAGTAGAATCTGCTCGTCCGCTGCGTCTGGCTCCTTTGTCCCGGACTCTCTGTGTGAGCGCTCAGGTATGGGCCCCGGCTGCGGTCCATTCATGCTTTTTCTACCCACCCAAGAAAGAGAAGCAGTTGGGAACATGGGAGCTCGAAGTTAACACATAATACTCAAGACCCCAGAACAGGCCCCATCATGCTCTGATTCTTTAGATTCTATGTCCTACATCATGACAGTCTTAGATGGGACTGACCTTGCACCTATTTAGGACATTCAAGTACAATCTCATACTGAGGATCCCCTGACCTTATCAAAGACTTAGGATCTCTCACTGTACTGCCTCAATACTGAGCAGTGAGGTGAGTTCTAATTATCCAACCACAAGATGTGGGAACGAAAGGATTTCTGGGCCAAGGGTCTCTCTCTTGGAAAGGAGCAAAGGGCTCATCCATCCCAGGAATGTTCCTAGGTGGTGAGTATCCTCAAAGAAACAACAATGCTCAGAGCCTAGTGCCTCTAGTTTTCCCACCAGCCTCTACCCAACCTTTCCCCACCTTCAGTTGGCCCTCTCTGAGTCCGAGATCTGCCATCTAGAATAAAGGCTGAGCCAGCATAGACACCCACCTCTGCCTCTGAGAATGGCAATCACAGGGTCCTAACGCCCACTCGAGGAAGACTTGGGGCACCACTGAACCCGACTCCCGTCCTCATTCCCTGTCTGTCCTGTGCCAGAGGCATGCTTAGCTCTTTCTGTGGTCGAGAAATGAACACCAGGGATCTGACCTTCAGATTGAGCGTGGAAATCCCAGTCCCCAAAGTCGTACTGCACAGACATCCTGTGGTGGATGATAGCCAGGTGGTCAACGGGCACCAGGACATTTAATTGCAATGTGGCTGGGTTAAAAGCTCTATCAGTGATGGTCTAGGTTGACAGGCGAGGTCCTGACACACCTGAACAGGGATCATCCTCCCTCTTCATCTTCTTTTTTATCCCTTGCTCCCCCCTCTTGACACTCCATCACCCCAACACCTCCCTAGCCCTTAGACATTTCCTTCTTATCTGACCAGAAAATAAACTCCTTGGGGCCGGAGATGATTGAAACCTGATGACCCACCCTGAGCCCAAGGGTCCACTCGAGGCTGCTTCTCTCTGCAGTAAGTGACCACCAGGCTTCTGGATGTCATGAAGTTGCTGAGGGGTCTGTGGCTTGGTCCTACATACTGCCTTTATGCTCTGAAACTTTCCCCACAGAGATGTGAATGGTTGGCTCCTTGATCCAGGTACTCCAAACCAAGGCTTGCAGGTTCTTCCATCTTTCTTCCTTTATTCCTTTTCTCTCTCTGTAATTCCCTCCTCTCTCTCTTTCCTTTTTTTCTCTCACTCCTGGGCCTTGAACTCAGAACCTGGGTGATGTGCCTGAGCCTTTTTACTCAAGTCTAACAGACTAAAGCTTCAGCCACACATCCACTTCTGCTGTTTTCGTTTTGTTAGTTAGTTGGACATAACAGTCTTACAGGCTTTCCTGCCCCGGGCTTAAGCCTCTATCCTCCCATCTCAGCCTCTTAGTAGCTAGGATGACAGGTATGAAGCATCAGCATCCAGCTCAAACCAAGGTTTCTTCATGTACTGTGGAACCAGCACTGGAACTTTCATTGTCTATGGACCCCCTGGAGCCTGGCTCACACTGTAACTGTTTTTTGGACAAACAAATGAGCATCTTCCTACGACAATACTACAGAAAAATCCCATCTGATACAGGTAAGCATCCTGGGGGGGGGGGAAGCCTGATGTAGCTCTCCCACAGTTCTCTGTCCTCCCTCTTCCCACCCTCCTGGTGCCACTGCACTTAACTGTTTTGGCTCCGAGGAAGTGAGCCATGATGTGCTTGCTGGATTCCGGGGCCTCTGGGATGCCTATCTTCTCAAAGATCTCTGTCCAGCGGCTGACCATCTCTGTGGCACTCAATACCCCACACAGGTGTGAACGAGGTTGCCTTGAGCTGAAGGCCTGGTTGAAGGGGCCTCCTCTTCTCCCCCTGGGGCTAGCCAGGATATTCTATCATATCCAGCCCTCAAGATTCTTGTTGCAGAGAAAGGATCCCGGGTTTCTGAATCTCGAAGAGTCCAGTGCAGATGCTGGGAATCATCTCTGGTCACAGTTGGCAGGCTGGGGATGGTGAGATCACAATCTCTGCTCCCCCCGATGTCCTCAACTCTGGTGGTCACCCTAGAGAGAGCAAGAATAGAATCAACAGCTGCCAGAGAAAGGCAGTCAAGGCATGATGTTCATAGCAGGAGACCATCTGGCTAGGGAACTCTGCCTGTGGTGCTTTGAACGTCATTGTTGGTGGCTGAAATGGTCCGTCTAATTTGACCCATAATCCCAGGTGTTAGTGGAAATTGCCAGCTTCAAGATAAAACCCTGGAGAACATGGTATTTAATTTGTCCCAATCAAAGGGTTCCAAAGTCAGCTCTCCCCTTTTCCTTCTAGACAGCCTACAGCAACAGCAGGTAACAGAAACTGGCATTCAAAAGAGTTCCTGGAAGATGGCAGAGGAGAAGCTCGAGGCTCAACAAGCTCTCGCATAGAAAGCAGTTTTAGAGTACCAGTGTACAGTCCAAAGCCAGAGAATCACACCAAGTGTGCCTTCACAGGACAGAGAGTTAGGCCAGAGAGGGAAAATCCAGGCAAGGAGACAGATCTCAGCTCCTGCCAGCAGTGGCCGCTGCTTCCGCTGTGGCGGTTGCCCTACTGCCATACCTGAAAGAGAGACAGTCCGGGATGAAAGAGCCAGATGCGGCCGGCGAGTGGATTCCACTCAACACCAGCAAGAACAGATAAGGAGCAGCCATCTTCATCCTGTAGTTCGCAGACCAGACACGACCCAGGAACCACGATTCTGTGTGAGTAGAAGCCTGACGTCTTCACTTCTTGGCAGAGAGCAGAGGAGGGAAGGCCACCCCTCCCCCCCACCAGTACCGGAGATCTCCATCTTGGATACCAACAAAGCTCGGTGGAGCTGCTAGCTCCAACTCAGGCCTTGGAATAAAAGGAGTCATTTAGCAGGTCACAAGAACTTAACAGCGTGAACTGCCAGACTCAGCTCCACCCAGGGAAAAGTCACCCAGTTCGGGTGCCACCCTAGGAGTGGCTTTCTTCACTGGGTAATCAGAGCCAGAGGCTCCACCTACCTTTAGCAGCCTCGATATCAGTAAACAGAAACTCTGAGAGTGGCTCCAGGCTGGGTTGTGTGAGTTTCTCACAAACTAGCCCCCGGGAAAAGCTACTGTTTGCTGAAAGGCCAGAACCGAGCCTCATCACAGCATCTCCAAACTTGAGGAAAAAGCCATCTCCCTCTTTTGTGATAATGAAAGCAGACCCCCTCCCATTGAACTAACCTGGGAGGAGGATAGCAAAATCCTGGGTAAAGCAGAGCATTTTTCTGCCTGTCCAAACAAACTGACTTAAGAAACCAACCGAGCCGCAGCACCACAAGCAGACCAGAGACTGCAACCAGAGGCTGATTACAGACACAAGGGAGATACAGGATTTTTCACAACCCTCCCAAAAAAATCAAAGAACTTTTTTTTTCTTCTTCTTTTTTATACCTTTTACAAAAATTGTTTTTCTTTTCTAAAATTTTTTTTAATTTTTACCTTTTTTAAAAAAATTGTTTTCTAGAAACATTTTTTCCCTATAATCTTTATTTTAGTGATACATGTGTGTGTGTTTTTCTTTCTTTTTTCTCTGTTTTTACAAATTTTTTTTTCTTTTTGTTTTTTGCTTAGCTCGACTGAACTTCTGGTCTTTTTTTTCTTTCTTCCTTATCATTCTCACCTTTTTCTCTCTTTTGTTCTTCTCTATGGGACTTAATTGTTGTTCTGCACATCCTCACATAAACCCGTAGTTGACTCTTAGACCCTATCCCCCATTGTGTACACACTTAATCCAAAAATTTATTACTCAATTCAAAACCTCTGAGACTTAAATTCCTTAATAGCAGTACTACCTCTTTATACCTATATAATCTTTTAAGTATTTTTATTTTTAAGTTTTTCACATCTCCTTTATATCCCTCCCTTTCTCTCATTATATTCATGCTCTTTGAATAATTTGTTCTCAATTCTGCATATTATTAACTTTTATTTTTCTATTTTTTCTGGTCTCTGTTTTATTCCTTTCCTTTTCTTCTTGTTTTCTCTCTCTACTTTCATCCTATCCAACCAATTTCCTGCTTTCAGACTAGGACTTAGTTAACTCTCCCTGTACCTTCCCACATCACACTATTCCTAATTTTTACCCACAATTCTCCCTAAACCTAATAATTTCTGGTTTACCAAATTCTTCTATGCGGTTCATAGCCCATTAATATATAGTTGTTTGATGTTGAATAGAGGTACCTGTTGAACTAGATTGTATCTGCAGACTATTGATTGTGCAAATTCATCCTTTGGTTGATGCTTGCCTTAAGTTAGTGTTCTAGCACAAAACTGGTGTTATTTTCATCCCAAATTGGCAGAGTAAGCTGGAAAACCACAAGAAAAATGGCAAGTACGGGTATCTCCACTCCCACTCATGATAATCAGGGGACAGAACAGATAATGAATAATCCAGAGGAGAGTTCCCAAATAGCTCTACAAACACTGCTGACAAACATGATAAATGAAAACATTGAAAACATACAAAGAACTCTGTATGAGCGTGATAGGGAGAGAGGAGAAAAACAATACGTCAATTCAGGAAAAGATTGAAAACCTACAAAAGATTTCGGTATGAGCGTGCTACAGAGAGAGAAGAGGCAATCCAAAGGTTTATACAGGAATAACATGAGTGAGAGGAACCTACTCAAAAACTGATACAGGATTTGCGTGAGCACCTTGAGAATACTCAAAGAGAAAGGCAGGAATGGAGTGAACAGTCTGACAACACTCAAAGAGAACTATAAGAATGGTATGAACAGGAGGAAGCTAATCAAAGAGTAATACAGGAATTAAGAGAGCAGGAAGAGAATACACAAAGATCACTAAAGACATTCATGGAACTCATTAACAAAGAGCTGAAGGAAGTCAGGGAGACCACAAAGGAATTCTGAATCCAAGAACCATAGGAAGAACCCAGTTTTTGCAACGCCCAAGAAGGTGGATAACATGGCAGGAACTCCCAAATACCTCACAGTCCTATATCTTAACATTAATGGACTTAACTCTCCAATTAAGCGACATAGACTGTCTAGTTTGATTAAAAACAAGATCCTTCTATCTACTGTTTTCAGGAGTCACATCTTGCCCATAAAAACAAACACAATTTCAATGTTAAATGCTGGAGAAAAATCTACCCAGCAAACGGCCCCCATAAACAGACAGGTGTTGCAATCCTAATATCAGATAAAATAGACTTCAAATTAAAATTCGTGAGAATAGATAAAGAAGGTCGCTACATACTAATTAAAGGATCTGTCCTTCAGGAGAATATTACAATTCTAAATATCTATTCGCCAAACAATGGAGCACCCAAATTTATCCAAGAAACACTACTTTCCCTCAAATCCCACATAGATCCAAAGACATTAATTGTTGGGGATTTTAACACACCACTCTCCCACACTAGATAGACCAACTTGGCAAAAACTCAACTGAGAAAAAGCAGATCTAAACACCTGCAAAGATCAACTAGATTTAACAGACATCTACCGAATATTTCACCCACCAACATCATAATGCACATTTTTCTCAGCATCACATGGAACACTTTCTAAAATAGACCACATTTTAGGCCACAAAGCAAACTTGTCCAAATTCAGAAACATTGAAGGTATACCTTGCATTCTCTCTGACCACAAGGGAATAAAATTAGAACTCAACACCAAAAGCCATCAAAGAAAGTCTGGTAACAAATGGAGGCTGAACAACACACTGCTGAATCAGGAGTGGGTCATGGAAGAGATTAGAAAGGAAATTCAAATGTTCATGCTATTCAACAAAAATGAGCACACAAATTACCAGCTCCTCTGGGACATAGCAAAGGAAGTACTCAGAGGCAAGTTTATAGCTCTGAGCTCCTACATCAACAAATTGGAGAGATATGAAACCAACAATTTAATGACATATCTGAAACTCCTTAAAAAAGAGCAGCAAGATAAACCCCAATCCAGTAGACGCAAAGAAATAATCAAAATTAAATCAGAATTAAATGAATTAGAAACCACAAAAACTACAGAAAGAATCAACAAAACAAATTTGGTTCTTCGAAAAAATTAACAAAATTGACAGACCCTTAGCAAATCTTATCAGAAAAAGAAGAGAACACACCCAAATAAATAAACTCATAGATGAGAATGGAAACATCACCATGAAAACAACCAAGATTCAGAACATTTTAAGGGAATATTTCTCAAAACATTATGCTAATAAGTTTGAGAACTTGACAGAAATGGACATTTTCCTAGCAAATATTGACATGCCAAAACTAAACCAAGATGAGTTAAACCATCTTAACAGGCCAATATCAAGCATTCAAATAGAAACAGCAATAAGAGACCTAACAGCTAAGAAAAGTCCAGGACCAGATGGTTTTACAGCGGAATTATACAAGGCCTTCAAATAGAGCTCACACCAATACTACTCCAACACTTCAATGAAATTGAAAGAGAAAGTTCACTACCACACACATTCTATGAAGCTATCATAACCCTCATCAAAAAAACAGGCAGGGACTCATCAAAGAAAGAGAACTATAGACCCATTTCTTTGATTAACATTGATGCAAAATTTCTCAACAAAATTTTGGCCAATCGACTCCAACAATTCATCCAAAAACTCATACACCACGATCAAACAGGATTCATTTCAGGGATGCACAGCTGGTTCAATATACACAAATCAATTAATATTATTCAACATATCAACAGGAAAAGGATAAGAACCACATGCTTATCAAAATAGATAAAGAAAAAGCATTCGACAAGATCCAACACCCCTTTATGATGAAGGTATTGGAAAAATTAGGAATCCATGGAACATTCCTCAATACAATAAAGGCTGTATAAGACAAACCTACAGCCAGCATTATACTCAATGGTGAAAAACTAAAGCCATTTCCTTTTAACTCAGAAACAAGACAAGGATGTATACCCTTTCCACGTCTCTTCAATTTAGTATTAGAATGACTACCTACAGCAATAAGACAAGATGCAAACATAAAGGGGATCCAAAGATGGAAAGAAGAAATAAAACTCACCATTTTTTTGCAGATGACATGATCGTGTATTTAAAGAACCCCATAGACTCCACTCCCAAATTACTCAACCTGATTCAAAACTTTGGCAAAGTAGCAGGGTATAAAATTAATCCCCCAAAACCAATGGCTTTTCTGTATGCCCACAATGAGAAAAGTGTGGCTGAAATTAGGAAAGTAACTCCATTTGTAATAGCCCCTCAAAAAATAAAATACCAAGGAATTAACTTAACCAAAGAAGTGAAGGACCTCTATGATGAAAACTTTACAATCTTGAAAAAGGAAATCAACACAGAACTTAGAAAATGGCAAAACCTCCCATGCTTCTGGATTGGAAAGATTAACATCGTGAAAATGGCAATACTTCCCAAGGCTATCTACAAATTAAATGCAATACCTATCAAAATTCCAACCTCATTCTTAAAGGAAATAGAAGGGGCAATCCAAAAATTCATTTGGAAAAATAAAAGACCCAGAATAGCAAAAATGCTCCTCAATGCAAAGAACACCGCTGGTGTAATATCAATACCAAATTTCAAATTCTACTATAAAGCCATAATAATCAAAACAGCTTGGTACTTGCATGAGAACAGACTTCAGGAGCAATGGAATAGAATTGAAAATCCAGAAATGAACCTACAGACCTATAGCCAACTAATCTTCGATAAGGGAGCTAAAATAATAGAATGGAAGAATGACAGCCTCTTCAGTAAATGGTGCTGGCAAAATTGGTTAACTGCTTGTAGAAAACTAAAGCTAGATCCTTATATATCACCCTGCACCAGAATCAACTCCAAGTGGATCAAAGACCTCAGAGTCAAAGCAGACACTCTGAAAATATTACAGGATGGAATAGGAGAAACCCTAGGTCTCCTTGGCTCAGGCCAAAATTTTCTTAATAGAGACCCGGAAACAGAACAAATGAAAGAAATTTCGGACAAATGGGATTGCATGAAGTTGCAGAGCTTCTGCATGGCAAAGGACAGAGCTAACAAGATCAATAGAAATCCCACAGATAGGGAGAAGATCTTCACTATCCACACAACGGACAAGGGTCTCATTTCTATAATATACTTGGAACTCAAAAAATTAAATCCCCCAACAACAAATCCTCAAAGAAACAACTGCCCAATAAATAAGTGGGCTAAAGACTTTAAGAGAAACTTCTCTGAAGAAGAAAGAAGGATAGCCAATAGACACATGAAGAAATGCTCAACCTCCCTAGCCATAAAAGAAATGCAAATCAAAACAACATTGACATATCACCTCACACCAGTTAGAATGGCAAAAATCAAGAACTCTAACAACAACAAATGCTGGAGTGGATGTGGACAGAAGGGCACCTTACTTCATTGTTGGTGGGAATGTAAACTTGTTCAACCACTTTGGAAAGCAGTATGGACGTTCCTCAAAAGACTTCACATAGAGCTCCCCTATGACCCAGCAATCCCACTTTTGGGCATTTACCCAAATGTTTACAAACAAGACCACACTAAAGCTACCAACACAACTATGTTTATTGTAGCATATTTACCATAGCCAAGATGTGGAACCAACCCAGATGCTCCTCAGTAGATGAATGGATCAAGAAAATATGGTATATATACACAATGGAATTCTATATATCCATCAGAAAGAATGACATTGCCCCATTTGTTAGGAAATGGAAAGGCTTGGAAAAAATTATATTAAGTGAAGTAAGCAAAGCCTAAAGAAACATAGGTCCCATGGTTTCCCTTATTTGCAATATCTAGTACATGTATGAGTCAAGCAGAAAAGGTCAGGTAATGTGATGTTAGGAAAATGAACCCTTACATATGTATTTTAATGTTTTTTTTCTTTCATGCCTTTGTTTCTAACTCATTTATAAATTTATTTTTTTGTTGTTTTGTGTGTCCCTCCCCCACAGTATAACCCCTGCTTTCACTATATTTGAGGTCGGTGCAATTTGTCGAGGAGATGGAGAAAAACAAGTCGTTAAAGGATACAGGTGGACCCGTTGCAACTATGAGAAGTAGAAGTTGTCATGTCGAAAACGAACTTTACAACTTTGGTGCGGGAGCCGGGGGGTTGGGTGGAGGGGTGGGATGAGGCTGGGAAGTGATGTGAAGGTTAAAGAAAGGAGGAGGCTGCAATGCTTGATAAGAAATGTTCTCATTATCTTGCCTATGTAATGGTAACCCCTCTGTACAGTATGTACACAAAAAATAAAAATTAAAATAAAAAGAAAAGGAACTGGCATTCAGAGAGCCCTTGCTAACTTCCACGACCTGATACCGAGCAGGCTCCACAGGGGGAATGCAAGTGCCTACCACTACCCAGCTGGAAATCGCCCAGGTGGGACACAGATTGAAGTTTGCAGGAACCCAGAGATGATTTACCACTGGTACAATGCCCCGGGAGGGAATCCATGTCACCAGTGGGGGCCCAGAGCACCCTGCCCAGATTCCCATGGACACAGTCAATGCCCTGGGTAAGGTTGCCTTCTCTTCCTTGGTCGTGGTGAACCATGTGCCATATCACACCGTTCACCACTCTCCAGTCCCTGCTAGCCTCACAGCCCCTGACCTCCTCCCCCCCCCGCATTTACTTCCTTAATTATGTTTGGCAGACACATTCCCAACCCTTGAATTAGCTCCAAATATACACACGAGAGCAGACTGTCTGGCTAGAAGAGTATGGCTGCATTCACACTTGCCTCATGAGCCTTCTGGCTGAAGACAGAAGGACAGGTGTCCATTCTGGTCTGCAATTCACACAGGCCTCCTAGGGGAGACCCACACATGCCCAGCAGCTACTGTGGGCTATAGGAAATAGGGAAGAGATAGGTGGAAAGGATCGTCTACTGAAAATTTCTCCAAAGGAGCCATGAAACGTTCAAGGAGAAAACAAAAATTATGGCTGCACTCATAATTGGCATTGATGAAAAAATTAGAATACACACACACATACATATAAAATGCTTTTGCTCTTTTTAGACACATTGACTTAAATGTTTTCATTGTTCTCCCTGTTCTCCGAACTCACACACACACACACACACACACACACACACACACACACACACACACACACACACACACACACACACACAGAGGCACACACACAGGCACACACACATAAATCCAGACCTGTGACAGAAGACTCCTCCATGCAGCAACTGTAATTTGCCAACTGATCACTCAACCTGAGCACAGACAGGTATAAGGAGAAAGATGATCTCTCTCTGCTTCTCTCTCTCCCTCTCTGTCTCTCCCTCTCCCTCCATCCCGCTCTCTCTCTCTCTCTCTCATGCATACGCACACACACACATAGACGAACACACAAATAGACCCAGCAGTGTCTCTCCTGAGTTTGTTGGTTCCTCCTCTGGGACAAGATACAAGCTGGAGCACAGTGATTCCCTTGTCAAACTAGTGGCTCCCACCCAAAGGACCACCGCTCTAATAACGCAGAACCACTCTGCCTCTCCCTTTCTCAAGGGCCAGACACTTTCCCTTGGGAAAAACCAGCATTTACTCACCATTCACCCAAATCCCAGGCCAGGATTCTGTGTGAAGGTGTCCTGAGATAGGTGGATCCTCAGAGCCAGGACTAAAAGCAAGCAGGGTGGTCACAGTGTCCCAGAGAGGTTTCTGATCTGAGGTAGGGGCAGTGTTGGGAAATGCATGGGGTCCTAAAGGCTACATACATGGACAGACTCCCTACTTCCAGCCTAGATGCTTCTGCGTGACTTGGGGGATTCTTGTGAAGGACTAGGAGAGCAGATGAACTGTGAGCCAGCAGATGTTGGGAGAGCTCTGAAATGTGATCACCCTGTGAGAACTGTTGACAGCTGATGTGGGGGGCACAAATCAGGTATATGTGTGTCAGAGGGGGTGTGTTCTTCCCAGATATTCACCTTCTATCTGACTCCAAGTGCCCTCACATAACTAGTGGGCTTTTCCGTGACCCTCCTCAGGTGAAAGGGTGACCGAGCACAGAAGACAAGGGCTCACACAGCAAGGAGGGCCTATCTTTTGCATCCAACACCCACCACCCCCAGCAAAAAGCAAAAGACCCAAGAAGGCAGGTGTGGAGGTGCTGCTCCCCACCTCTGACTAAAGCCACCATGTTCCCACCAGGGAGAGGAAGGGTGCAGATGCGCAGCTGTGTGGCTCCCACTGTTCCAGGCCAAGAGCTCTGTGGCAACCCCTCCTCACCCATTCCTGCATTACCCCATTTCCTCGTACACCGGTTACTAGTGTGGAGGTGGGATCCCGGGGTCAACACCCACTCCCACTCTCCAACCCTGGGGTACATTTGTGGCAGGGACATGATAGGCTGTGGGGCGTGGGGCACACAATAGCAGGACAGGAGAGGGGAGGAAGGAGGGGTGGGTCCATGTCAGCAGGAGATGGTCTTTTGGCAGGAGGGTTCCCAGGGTTCAGGCCCATGGGGCAGCCACTCATGTGTGCTACTGGGAGAAGCTGTAGGCAGAGGCTCCAGAGGCATGCAGGCCCAGAGTCCAAGGACCGGGATCTGAGACCTACTAGGGTCTGCAAGCAAGCCAGGGGCGTGCCATCTCTGCTGGGCGACTTCAAGAGGCACCATGGGTCTGAGCCAAAAACACCATGTTTGAAATGCGATGCTGCAGGGATTGGGCAGGCTCGCATCTGCGAAGCATGGAGGGGGCTGCACATGGCCTCTGCTCCTCCTCATCAGCCAACACTGCCCCCGCCTCAGCCACCTCCACCACCATACTCCCTGGGCAGGGACCTCAGACTCAGGCCTGCCATGGCCACCACACCTCCGAGTAGCTGCCTGTGGCAATGTCCTGCTGCACAGGCTCCACATGTTCTGTGCTTCCCGCCAGGACCTGCGCTAAGATTTGGGATGTCGCCATCCCATAAAGCTGCTTGCCTTTGTGTGTGTGCTCTCTTCGATCTGCTTTCTCTCTCTGTCTCTGTCTCTGTCTCTGTCTCTGTCTCTGTCTCTGTCTCTGTCTCTGTCTCTCTCTCTCTCTCTGCCCTCATGCCTCTCCTGGGTTGCCTTGCCCCCACGGAATGCACTCGCCCCCCGCTGTGAACACAGTGTGCCCTGGGTCCTACCCCTCCTCCCCTTGCCATGCTCCCTTCCCCTTTGCCCCCGCCCCCAACCCTGCTGCAAGCCCAGCCCTGACTGGGCCCTAAGGATTCCAGGCCACGCAATTGTAGCCTCACATCAGCTCATCACTCCTCCCTAACCCCAGTACCTGCCCGGGGGATCGAATCTCCCCTCAGCCCCACCATGGGAGGAGACTCTCTTCCTTCCCCCTCCACTCTACACACCAAGCAGGTGTACAGTGACCCGTGTGTGTGTGTGTGTGTGTGTGTGTGTGTGTGTGTGTGTGTGTGTGTGTGTGTTTGTGTGTGTGTGCTTGTTGGGGATAACTGCCTCTCAAGGAATCAGAACATAACACCCTTTGAGTTGACTCAGCACACAGCACACTTCAAAAAACAGCCCAAAGCACCCTGTGTAAAGGACTCAGTACACAGCTCCCTTTGAATGACTCAGTATATAGTATACTGTCTAGAGTACTCAGCACACAGCATCCTTTGAATGAGGGAATCCATAGCCCACAGTGTAAAGGACTCAGACCATGGCATGCTTTGAAAAACTCAAGCACACAGCACTGTTTCCCAGGGACTCAATACATAGCATCCTGTGTTAAGACACACACAGCCCCCTTTGAAGGACTGAGTACATTGCACCCTGTGTAAAGCACTCAGTGCATAGCACCCTTCAAAAAACTTAGCAGATAGCACAATTTTGAAAGACTCAGCACATGCCACAGTGTGGAAGGACTCAGTACATACCACACTGTCAAAGGTCTCAGCCCAGAGCACTATTTGCAGGACAGTACAGAGCACCCTATTTTAAGGTCTTGGCACAAAGCACTTGAAAAATTCACCTCCTCCCTCACTTCTCAAAGGCTCAGCACATAGCAGCACCCTTTGGGGTGAATTAGCACACTGCACCCTTTGAAGGACTCATCATATAGTACGTTGTGTAAGGGACTCAGCACACAGCACCCTTTAAAAAAGCCAGCATGGCCCACTCTTCTCAGGGACTCAGCACATAGCACCCTTTGGGATGACTCAGAAAACAGCACCTTTTTGAGGACTCAGCACAAAACTCCATGTGGGAAGGCCCCAGCAAACAGCACCTTGTGAAGGACTCAGCACATAGCTGTATGTCACAATTTTAGCTGTCATTAAAATTAGGGTGATTTTTTAGTATCACCATTCTTCAGAAACACTTCACAAATCCTACAACTTTACTTTAGCCAACCTGTGTTTTATGGGGGAGGGTCAGCTGGGGGTCTTGAACTCAAAGCTTGGGGGCTCTGTCCCTGATCTCTTTGGTTCAATGCTAGAGCTCTAGCACTTTTACCCACAGCTCCAATTTTGTTTTTTGGGGGTTGTTCTTTGACCGGTCTTATGGTGATCAGGAAGGCCAAGTTGGGGTGTCTGTGGGCAAAGGCTCTTAGCTCAGCCTGGAGCTGACCTCTCCCTTCCTTGTGCCCCTGGGATCCGGGACTCCTGGCGCTCTCTTAGCCTAGGGTGGAACAGACCTACTCTGGCATCAGCACCCATGGTGAGCAAAAGTCAGCTTGGCCCTGGTCACTTCCCCCAATTGAAATCTAGAGGACAATGTCACGGCCTCTCATGTTCCACGTCTGGCCAGCAGGGGGCAGGAGTTGCCCACCATGGGGATTGTACCTGTGAGTTGTGTTTACTCTTGATCCAAGCCACCTTGGACAGGAAAGTCCTTGAGACTCCCACCTACAATTAACCATCATAAAGCAAGTAGGACTGTGGCTCAAGTGGCAGAGTACTAGGCTTGACCAAGAAAACTCAGAGATAGAGCCTAAGCCCCGAGTTCACACACACACACACACACACACACACACACACACACACACACACACACACACACACCACATGCATGCAAAATCAGAGATTTCTACACTGCAATCTTTGGGTATTCTCTACCTATTCCCCACTAAGCCTGATGGCTGTTGGCCTAGGTATTTGATGCATACAACACCAACTGGCATCTTTAATTTTGGAGAACAGAATGGCTAGAAGATGAGCCTTCCCCCATCCCAGCTCCTTGATTGGGTCATGGTCTATCCAGGCCCTTTGGGACTCCTTTCACAGACTTGACAAAATGCCTTCAAAAGTCATCACAAGCTGGGCACTGGGGGCTCATACCTGTCATCCTAGATACTCAGGAAGCTGCGATCTGGAGGATCATGTTGCCAAGCCAGCTTGGGCAGGTAAGTGTGTGAGACTCTTATCTTCGATGAACTATCAGAAAACACTCAACTGGTAGACTGCCAGCTTTAACCAAAAAGAGCTCAGGGACAGTGGCCAGGCCCTGAGATCAAGCCAGAGGAATGGAAAAACAAATCTTTGTTGGAGGCTTTTCTTTCCTTTGAAAACAATTTATTGTTTGAGATAAGCACAATATGGGTCTCTTCCCTGGCCACCAATGGGCTATTAGATGTTCCTTGAATTTGGGCCACTTCCCGGCAGCCTCTGCCCTACCTGACCTTCAGTTTATCCTTCCCATCACACGGCAGATGGAGGCCTGAGCAAAGGCTGCCTGGCCACTTATTTCTGGTGGCTGACGTGGCTTTTGAGAATCAGTATGTCACATAGAGTCATCATCCACATCAGTCTACAGAAGAAAGAAAGGGAACGCTCCTTGACCAAGCCTGCCAGCTGTAGGTGGCTCCGGATGTGGGGCATCTGCTGCAGGATGTGATCCATAGGGGAGTCATCTACAGGGTCGGGAACCCAGACCTTGCCTATGGCAGTTTCCAAGCTGTCTTGAATTTGCAATTCTTCAAAACCTTTCTGCTCCTCCCTCATTTTGCCCACCCCAGAGCCTGAGGCATCTGAAGCAGCTGCAGTGGTGGAGGCTCATCCTGTGCCAGCATCTGGAGCCTTCTATCCACTCCTTCCCCTGCAAGAAGGGACAGCAGCTCCCCCAGCTCTCTTTTCTCCATCTCCTGGGAGAGCCAGCACACGCGCTTGGCTTTCTCTAGACACAGTTCATCCAGGATGAACATCTGCTCTTTACACGCCATGAGGGACTCCAAGACAGTGCAGATGTGTGCCAACAGCTGGCTGCATCAATGGTGGTGCTCATCCGCTGGACTATGGAAGTCCACGTCATCATGCAGGTCATGGATGAAGCAGATTTTGTTCTCAGATGCCCTCTGTCCCACTTCCCATCCCCACGCCTGCTCTGGTGGCAGCTAATGGGGCAGGAGGCCTGTGGTTCCAGCTCTGTCTGCCACTGAGCTGCTGTGTGGTGATCCCTGCAAAGGGGTCATGTCTCCTTCCTCTGAGATGCTCAATTTGTGGAGGTGTCACCTCCTCAACTTTTGCTTCTCCAGGCCTCACAACCTATGTTGTCAGGCAGGACAATCGCTTCCACAATAACCCGCCATTAAAAAAATTAGCCCCCTGGTTTGCAATTCGTGCCATTTTTTCTGCCAGGCCTGGTATTTGAACTCAAGTCCTGGGTAAATATGCAGCACTGTGAGAGAAAGGAATCTGACCATGCTTGAAGACAAGCAATTCAGGCCTGTTCCGTATGTCTGAATTCAAGCTTCAGGCTGGGAAAACATACTCTTTATATCCATTTTAAAAACAGGAATTATACTTCCATACAGATATTCAGTACATATTGTGTTTGGTGTAGTTATTCATTTTATTTCTGGTTTTATTCATTTATTTAGCAATTATTTTATTGACTCTGATGACACCACTACCATTTATTACATTGTTTACATCCTATCACAGCATCCAGATTTGTAGATATGATATCCATCATGCCTGACACTCAGGACTCTCCCAGAAAAGGAAAACATGTGTCATACTCGGCTTCTTACTCCAAGATTATATTTTTGGCAGTGCTTGGATCTCAAGTCAGGGCCTAGCAGGCCCAATTCATGAATGGATGAGTGTGAGCACAGCAGCCTCTAGCCAATGAAGCTGTCAGGGGTTCCCAAGTGCTGAGATCCAGCCCCAGTTTTGGCCAAAACAGTGATACATGGATAGGCAGATGGTGGTATACAAATAAATACATATTGGAAAGGAGCACCAGATCTGTTTGTCTATGATTGAATCAAACCTACTATGTTCCTACCAACTCTTAGGCATTTATTATACTGCCACTGATGGAATATTATTCTTTTCATGTTCAATAAACTATTAATTAAGATCAATCCATATGATAGGATTATTGCATCCATTTTTAGACTACACTGAAGCATGAAGTACTCTTTCAATAGGTATTCCTATGCACAGGAATTAGTCTCTTGTGATCTCCTGCCATTGGTAGGTGTCAGGACCGGGATTTGAACCCAGGGCCTATGTTGACAGGTAGGCCTATGGTTTCCCTGATAGCTCACCAGCCTTCAGCAATGGCTGGTCAGGTCCAATTGCAGCTGTGTCATTCAGAACCAGGATGGTCATCATGTAAAGATAAAAAATGTAAACCCCCAGCCCTATGCAGCTCGCCACTTTTTGTGGTATCCTACTTTTTTTTTTCTTCATGCAAGCCCTCTGGGCCTAGGATCCCAAGATCGGCTATGGGTCCAGAGGTTGTACTCCAGCCTAGGGCGATCGAAGCTGAGGCAGAGTTGCACGACCTGAGTTCAACCCCTGTGTTGGCAAAATAAAGGTTAAATTAAATAATTAATTAATCATTTAACTAAATAAAAAATAAAGCTCCCTGGTTTGGAATTTCTGCGAGTTTTCTTTCCTAGCCTGGAATTTGAACTCAGGGTCTTGGTAAACGTGTCGCAATGTGAGGGAAAGATCAGAGTTGCCACTACTTGAGATCAAACCCTGTGCAAAGCCAAAAATAAAAAATTAAGTCAATGAGATCGGCAGGGGGAGTAGATGTGGAGATGGGAGGGAAGGGATGGTATGGGGAAAACAAAGGAGGAGGCAACAATGTTCAATAGGAAATGTGCCTTGCTCATTTAATGGAATCCATCTGTATAATATTTTTACAATAAAAAAATGAAAAAAGTCATGCTCAAAGAAGCCTTTTGGGGGTAAGGGAAAAATGTCTGAATAGATGTACAAAATTCTACACTGCTTTTTCTTAATGTTCAGTATGGAACTGAATAAGCATAACTGCTTGATTTTAAAAAATTTAGTCACTGTCTTAGAACTGGAGGCAGTATTTACATCATTGCTGGAATTTGATCTCACATTCCAGGTAACTCTTTTGCACCATGGGTGAACGAAAAGCTCAGTGTCCTGGAGGAAAAGAAATTCAGGCTAGAGTTCTGAATGAAGGACCTGCAATGGAAAAAATATTTCTATATATGTGTAATATATTATATATTTACATGTGTATGTTTATTACATATTATTATTTTAATTGATTTTGTATTTATTTTATTTTATACATTTTATAGTTTATTGTATTTAGTATTATTATACACATAATATTTATTATGTTTTGTAAACTTATTAGAAAATTATACAAAATAAATTAGGTCATTGACTTGTTTTTCATTAATACTTTCTTAAGTGTTGAAACATGATACATGATTAAATGGAGGCATTAGTCACAGTCATCACGTTTAGAGTCTCTCCCAAGTGTGAGCTTTTTCTTATTTATCTTTTGACAACTTCCTAAGGGATTTCTTTAGATGATTTACACTCAGAAGCCTTTTCTTGAGGATAGGCAAGTTGCGGGATAAAATTTTAAGGGTGGGGCTGGGAATGTTGCTTAGTGGTATAGAGCTTGCTCAGCATGCATGAATGACAGGGTTTGAATCCTCAGTGCCACATACTCAGAAAAACCTAGAAGCTGTGGAGTGGTTCAAGTGGTAGAGCGCTAGCCTTGAGAAAAAGAAGCTCAGAGACAGTACCCATACCCTAAGTTCAAGCCCCAGGACTGTGCGAAACAATAGGCCAGATGCTGGTGGCTCACAACTGGATACCTAGCTTCTCAGGAGGCTGAGATCTGAAGACCACAGTTCAAATACAGCCTAGGCAAGGAAAGCCTATTAGAATCTTATCTCCAATGAACCACAAAAATACCACATGTGGCACTATGACTCAAGTGGTAGAGTGTTCACCTTGAACTGAAGGGCTCAGGGACAGTGCCCAGGTTTGAGTTCGAGACACACAACTGGAAAAAAGTGAGGGTCAATCAACTTACTTTTCCTATTTGCTGATTAGGAGAACATTCTCTGGAAATGAATGCTGATGTACACCAGAATTGGAGTCAGAGCTCCAGGTTCAAGTGTAGCAAATCCATATGCCCAGACTTTCAGACTCTAGCATTACAACATTGTGTCCTACAGGGTTCTGAAAGGTCCATTGTTGAAAGGCTTAATATGCTCCCCAAACCCTTTGTGATAATCCCTGACTTGTATTGTCAATGTCATTACAGTTATGAACCTAGCAGAGCACCAGTACTTCACACATGTCATCCTAGCAGAGGTCTCAGGATCACAGGGTGAAGCCAGCCAGGGCAGGAAAGTCTATGACACTCGGACTTCCACTGCTGAAATATCAGAAGTTCAAGAATTTCCTGTGTTTCTGTTGGTGATAAGTACTTGCACTCTAAATGTTCTTAGAGTTCTCCAGCTATAGAAGCAGGAAAGAAACATTATTGACCCATCCTGGGTTCAAATGAAGTTCTCAGGATCTGAGCCCTAGCCTTGTTAGCAGGAAGAACTCCAGGGTAACACTGTATTTGAAGGTAGAAAACAGTTACGAAAGCCCTTCTTTCCTCCTGACATCCAAAACCAGATTCATCTATCATCTTTCTATGTATCTATCTATGTATCTATGTATTTGTATCTATGTATCTATGTTTCTATGTGTCTATGTATCTACCTACCTACCTACGTACCTATCTACCTAGCTATCTCTTTGCCAGTTCTTGGGTTGAACACAAGGCCTTGGCACTCTCTGTAGCTCTATACTACTTGAGCCACAGAACCAATTCTGGCTTTTTCTGTGTATGTGCTACTGAGGAATCGAACCCAGGACTTCTTGCATGGTAGGCAATAACTCTCAGGAATCCACATTCCCATCCCCTTCATCATTTTTTGTAATGGTAGTTTTTACATAAGTATGCTACCATTTTATGTTCCCAAGTTTAATTTTCTGAATATTGATTACTTCCAAGAAACCTCATCTTCTCTTTCCCTGCCTGGTTTGTGCTCGTTCCTGCATTGGCCTCAGTATAAAATGTAAATAAAGGCTGCTGAGGGTGACCTGCTTTAGCTGGATGGCTGCACAGATTGTTCTGTATGTCTATTTGTTGCCAGTCCCAGATCTTGAACTAAGGATCTGGGCACAGTCGATGAGCTGCTTTTGCTTAAGGCTAGCCCTCTACAACTGGAGCCATACGGCCCGAATTCTGGTTTGTTGGCATTGAAGTAGGAAAGGGGGCTCAATGACTTTTCTGCCTAGGGTGACTTTGACCATGATCCTCCTATCACAGCCTTATAAGTTTCAAGGAGGAATGCTGAGAGACACTTGTGTCTGCCTTATCACTGGTCTTGCTGATGTTCTTTGACAGACAGGTGAGTTCCCTATCCTCAGGTTTAAGTGGTGGGAGCTGGAGCCCACAGTTCGAATCCTGATCCTGCCACCTTCAAATGGCAGGAGAGCCTAAGAAACTCATTCCTATCCATATGAATATCAATGGAATGTGATGTTTGTCCTGATTGAATGGGCACTCCTTGAATCATTCTAGTATAAAATCATACACAATTATATTATAGGACACTGATCGATTTTAATTAATAAATTACGAAGGATTTAAACAATCACATTCATTAAATGGAGGCAGGATGAAATACCTAAGAATTGGGCATCACATATTATAGAGATGCCACTTTTTTTCTGAATGTAGTTTAGTATATGAAACTAGGATATATTATATCTGACCAGAAAATCAATTATTTAAACATTTTTTATCAGAAATGCTTAAAGCGAATTGTAGCGGTACATCCAAATTATGTATATTTGAAGGCAATGCTTGGTTAGTTCTCTTCTCACATTCCCCATCCCCATTCCTTTCAAGAGAATAATACACATTTCAAGGAAATACTTAGAATGTTTTGGAGAAATAGGTTGACTTTAAACCAGTGAGTTACTCTATGATGCATAATGTTATTTTATATCAAGAAAAGCTAAATTCTTACTTTATCATTTTCCTTAGGCTTTATATTCAGACTTAATTTCTGATAGGTGACAAAGATATAAACATTTTTAAACAGTGGCTAAATTTAGGCTGAGGAATCTAGGTACAATGATACTCATGCAGATAGGCCTCATCAGTCATGAGACCCTGATATCCAAATGTTAACCAATGCTTATGGTGTCATGCTTATGAGATTTTGTGTATTATAAACAGTAGCTATTAGAATTTTTTTTGTAATCAACATCATTTCACGGGTTAGGAACTGGAGTGAGACATTACACTCAGAACAAAAGCATCCAAAATTAGTTACCAATTTATACATCATTTAACACAATGTCTTAAAAATAGCAAACTAAAGGTAATAATTAATTAAAAAATCAACATTTACAATAAATACAGAATCAGTATGACTGATTTATCTTTTTTATTGTGAAAATACTTTACAGAGGGGTTACAATTACATGGGCAAATAATGAATGCATTTCTTATCAAACATTGTAGCCTCCTCCTTTGTTTCACCTTCCCATCCCTTCCCATCCTCCTCCCACATCCCATTCATCCTCCCCCCACCAAATTTGTAAAGTTCATTTTCGACAAAACGACTTTTACATCTCATTGTTGAAATGGGTCCACCTGTATCCCTATTTAAACGATTTATTTTTTCCCTTCCCCTCCACAAATTATACCGACATCAAATACTGTGAAAGCAGGGGTTATACAGTGGCGAGGGACATACAAAGCAACAGAGAAATCATCTTATAAATGTGTTAAAAAACAATCGCATGAAAGAAAAAAAAAACATTTGAATATATATCTTAGGGTTCATTTCCCTAACATCAACTAATCTGACCTTTTCTGCTTGACTCAGACATATACTAGTTATCGCAAATAAGGGAAACTATAGGACATATGTTTCTTTGGGCCTGACTTACTTCACTTGCTATCATTTTTTCCAAGTTTTTCCATTTCCTAACAAATGTGCAATGCCATTCTTTCTGATGGAGGCATAAAATTCCATTGTGTATATATACCATATTTTCTTGATCCATTCATCTACTGATGGACATCTGGGTTGGTTCCATATCCTAGCTATGGTAAATAAGGCTGCAATGAACATAGTCGTGCCGGTCGGTAGCTTTAGTGTGGTCATGTTTGTGAACATTTGGGTAAATGCCCAAAAGTGGAATTGCTGGGTTATAGGGGAGCTCTATGTGGAGTCTTTTGAGGACCCTTCATACTGCTTTCCAAAGTGGTTGAACAAGTTTACACTACCACCAACAATGTAGGAAGTTTCCCTTGTGTCCACATCCCGTCCAGCATCTGTTGTTACTAGAGTTCTTGATTATAGCCATTCTAATTGGGGTGAAGTGGTATCTCAATTTTACCCCAGTTGCAATAGGGCTTACATGATGCCTTTTCTTGTTATATGTTTAGTTAGGTCTTGATATTTAGTTGTAGAAGTTATGTTCTTTCATATATTTATTTGTCAGATCAAAAAGGAAATGAATTCCTTGCCAGAGTCAGCATCCATAGAAATGTTACAGATGTATCCTGCTACTTTGCCAAAGTTTCAAATCAGCTCAAGTAACTTGGGTCTTTTTCTGGATCTAACTAAATATGTGTGCAATTTTTTCAGTACTAGAAAATTTTGACCACCTTTTATTAAACTAGTATTTTCCAGTAACTACTTCTCTCTTTTCATGAGATTTTTAATTCATTTATATCATGTGTTGAAGTTTTCCTTTAGATAACCCACATTCAGTCTTCTACAAAGTGTAATTTGGAGTAATTTAAAATTATGTAGACTCATGTACACTGCTCAGATTGTATAGTTGCATATTTTTTTCTTGTTAAATCAGTAGGAATCAGTTTTCAATATGGATATTATTGGACTTATTCATTGCATTTCTGAATTTTTAAAATATGTCATGATTTTGTTATTTTATTCTTTTAATTTTGTGCAGATCTCAATTCTCATACAGTCACATTTGTTTTAAACAATTTTATCCATTCAAGAGATTTTCTATATTAGGTTCATCTAGATGAATTTAATTACAAATAACACAACCGTATTTTTGAGACACAGTTATCTTTTTGGCTCTACTCCAAGTTAACATGTATTTGAGTTATTTGTGCTTTCAAAAAAACTGGACACAACATGTTTTTGTTCCTGGGGGAGTTCTACTTTGTTCGTTGTTTTTTCAGTTGTGGTGACTTCAACATATGTGTGCATTGTATATAAATTGTTTTAGTGTCTATATTTTGTTTCATATAACAGAAAGTACAAAAAGAATCAGTGATTGAGAACTTTTCCAAATAGAATTCTAAGAGAGACACTTGAAGCTTTGTGACAACTGGGAATTGGCAGGTCATCAAAGAGGAGGGGTTAGCAGAATAACGGAGACATTGTTTGACATGATTTTAATTCTTCCTCCTCTTGCCTCACTATTTCTAATAGTGTTACTTCAAAGTCTTTAGTGGAAAGAAAATAATTTTGTCTGTATGAACTCAGAATTTTAGGTTCAGTTGGGACACACTACACATTCATATTTCATTTTAACATGAACAATTTTCATTCCTTCGTTTAAAATCACAGATGTGAATTTATAATGCTAAAATAACATCTACTAATTTATATGAAATGGTTCACTTTCCACTATATGTAATATACACTCTAACAATAATAGTGAGTAATATAGTATGTAATAATTGAGTGGATTTTTGTGAGATACTTAGTAATAATAAAACTTATATTTGATTCTATTGAAAAACTCACAGTTACATCTAAAAGTAACTCATAGTTATGAACTAATGCTGATAAAGTAAGATTGTTTCTTGGAAAAAGCCAGAAGTTTCAATAAGCTTGTTTTTTAAAAATTGTCTTGGATCTGCGCTTTGTTGACTCATGCCTGTAATCCTAGCTACACAAAAGTCTGAGATCTGAGGATAGTGGTTGAAAGCCAGCCTGGGCAGAAAAGTCTGTGAGACTCTTATCTCCAATATAACTCTTGAAAACTAGAAATGGTACTGTGGCTCAAGTCGTATAGTGGTATCCTTGAACTGAAAAGCTGTGGGACAGTGCCAAGGCTCAGAGTTCAAGCCCCATGACCGACAAAAAAAAAGTGACATGGATTTTTACTTTATAATTTCATGATTTTTATTGTAAAAATACACACAGAGGGTTTACAATTACATGAATAAGGTAATGATTACATTTCTTATCAATCATTGTTGCCTCCTCCTTTGTTTCCCCTTCCTATCCCTTCCAATTTCCCACTTTGCACCTCGCCACCCCACGCCAAAGTTATAAAGTTTGGTTTTCGACATAATGTCTTGTACATGTCATTGTTGCAATGGGTCACCCTGTATCCCTATTTGTTTTTCCCTTCCCCTCCCAAAATTATACCAACATCAAATATACTGAAAACAGGGGTTAAACCGTGGAGTAGGAACATAAAAAACAACAGAGAAATCATCTTATAAATACACTAGAAAAAAGAAAAGAAAAACAATTTGAGTCCTTACCAAGGGGTTCATTTCGCCTAACATCAACATATGTGACCGTTTCTGCTTGTCTCAGACATAAATTAGTTATTGCAAATAAGGGAAAACATGGGACCTATATTTCTTTGGGTCTGGCTTACTTCACTTAATTTTTTCCAAGTCTTTCCATTTCCTAAAAAATGGGGAAATGCCATTATTTCTGATGGAGGCATAGAATTTCATTGTGTATATATACCAGATTTTCTTGATCCATTCATCTACTGAGGGGCATCTGGGTTGGTTCCATATCTTAGCTATGGTAAATAATGCTGCAATGAACATAGTTTTGCTGGTAGTTTTAGTATATTCTTGTTTGTGATCACTTGGGTAAATGTCAAAAGTGGGATTGCTGGGTCATCAAGGAGCTCTATGTAGAGTCTTTTGAGGAACCTCCATACTACTTTCCAAAGTGGTGGAACAAGTTTACAATCTCACCAACATCCCGTCCAGGATCTGTTATTATTAGAGTTCTTGATTATAGTCATTCTAACTAGAGTGATGTTG
This sequence comes from Dipodomys merriami, assembly GCF_024711535.1. NCBI lineage: Eukaryota > Metazoa > Chordata > Mammalia > Rodentia > Heteromyidae > Dipodomys > Dipodomys merriami. The sequence continues at coordinate 688,561 of NW_027206113.1, forward strand.
TATTTCAGTGTTGTTTGGGTTTGCATTTCTTTTATGTCTAGGGAGGCTGAGCATTTCTTCGTGTGTCTATTGGCGATCCTACTTTCCTCTTCGGAGAAGATTCTCTGTAAGTCTTTAGCCCACTTATTTATTGGCCAGTGGTTTCTTTGAGGATTTGTTGTTGGGAGATTTAATTTTTTGAGTTCCAGGTATATTTTAGATATGAGACCCTTGTCCCTTTTATGGCTAGTGAAGATCTTCTCCTAATCCAATGGCTTTCTATTGATCTTGCGAGCTTTGTCCCTTGACATGCAGAAGCTCTGCAATTTCATGCAATCCCATTTGTCCAACCTTTCTTTGATTTGTTGTGTTTATGGGTCTCTATTAAGAAAATTTAGTCCTGTTCCAAGGATATCTAGAGTATCTCCTATTGTGTCCTGTAATGTTTTTAGGGTGTCTGATTTGACTCCGAGGTCTTTGATCCATTTGGAATTGATTCCGGTGCAGGGTGATATATAAGGATGTAACTTTAGTTTTCTACAAGTGATTAACCAAATTTGCCAACACAGTCTACTAAAGAGGCTGTCTTTCTTCCATTCTATTTTTTAGCTCCTTTCTCCAAGATTAAGTGGCTATAGGTCTGTGTGTTCATTTTCTGGGTGTTCAATTCTATTCCATTGCTCCTGAGGTCTGTTTTTGTGCAAGTACCAAGCTATTTTGATTACTATGGTTTTGTAGTACAGTTTGAAATTTGGTATTGATATTCCTTCAGCACTGTTGTTTCTGTTGAGGATTGTTTTTGCTATTCGGGGTCTTTTATTGTTCCATATGAATTTTTGGATTGCTTCTTCTATTTCCTTGAAGAATGAGTTTGGAATATTGATAGGTATCACATTGAATTTGTAGATAGCCTTGGGAAGTATTACCATTTTCATGATGTTGATCTTTCTAATCCAGGAGCATGGGAGTTTTTTTTTTTTTTTTACCACTTTCTAAGTTCTGATTTGATTTCCTTTTAAAGTTTTCATCATAAAGATCCTTCACTTCTTTGATTAAGTTAAATCCTAGGTAATTTATTTTTTGTGAGGTATTATGAATGGAGTTGCTTGTCTAATTTCAGCCACGCTTTTCTCATTGTTGGCATACAGAAAAGTCATTGATTTCTGAGAGTTAATTTTGTACCCTGCTACTTTGCCAAAGTTTTGAATCATCATGAGTAATTGCTGAGTGGGTCCATAGGATTCTTTAAATACAAGATCATGTCATCTCAAAGAGGGAGAATTTTACTTCATCTTTCCCTATTTGGATCCCTTTTTTATTTGCATCTTTTCTTATTGCTGTAGATAGTCATTCTAATACTAGATTGAAGAGAAGTGGACAGAGTGGACATCCTTGTCTCCTTCCTAAGTTAAGAGAAAATGGCTTCAGTTTTTCACCATTAAGTATAATGCTGGCGGTAGGTTTGTCATATACAGCCTTTATTGTATTGAGGAATGTTCCCTGGATTCATAGTTTTCCCAGAGCCTTCATTATAAAGGGGTGTTGGATCTTTTCAAATGCTTTTCCTGCATCTATTGAGATAACAATGTGGTTCTTATTCTTGCTCCTATTGATGTGATGAGTTACATTAATTGATTTGCATATATTGAACCAGATTTTCATCACTGAAATAAATACTGATTGATTGTTGTGTGTGAGTTTTTGGATGAAATGTCGATGTCGATTGGCCAAAATTTTGTTGAGGTGTGTAACATCAATGTTCATCAAAGAAATGGGTTTGTAGTTCTCTTTCTTTGATGAGTCCCTGCCTCGCTTTGGGATGAGGATTATGATGGCTTAATAGAAAGATTTCTGTAGTGAACTTTCTCTGTCAATTTCATTGAAGATTTTTTGGAGTATTCGTGTGAGCTCTGGTTTGAAGGCCTTGTATTATTCCTTTTTAAATCCATCTGATCCTGGGCTTTTCTTAGATGGGAGGTTTCATATTGCTCTTTCTATTTCTATGCTTTGTATGGTCATGTTACTTGATTTATCTCATCTTGTTTGAGTTTCTGCAAGTCGATATTAGCTAGGAAAATGTCCATTTCTGCCAGGTTCTCAAACTTATTAGCATAATGGTTTGAGAAGTATTCCCTTATAATGTTCTGAATGTTGGTTGTTTCTGTGGTGATGTTTCCATTCTCATCTTTGAGCTTATTTGGTTGTCTTGTCTTCTTTGTCTGGTAAGAATTGCTAAGGGTCTATCAATTTTGTTAAATTTTTTGAAGAACCAATTCTTTGTTTTGTTGATTCTTTATATGGAATTTTTGGATTCTAATTCATTTAATTCTGATTTAACTTTCATTATTTCTTTACATTTCTTGGATTGGGGTTTATCTTTGCTGCTTTTTTTAAGGAGGTTCAGATGTCTTATTAAATTGTTGGTTTCAGATCTCTCTAATTTATTGATATAGGAAATCACAGCTATAAACTTGCCTGTCTGTACTGCCTTTGCTGTGTCCCAGAGGAGCTGGTAATTTGTGTGTTTATTTTTGTTGAATATCATGAACATTTGTATTTCCTTTCTAATTTCTTCCCTGACCCATTTGTGATTCAACAGTGTGTTGTTCAACCTCCATGTGTTACAGGAATTCATTTGTGGCTTTTGGTGTTGAGTTCTAATTTTATTCCCTTGAATGCAGTTTCTCACCCTTTACTGTGGTCTTGTTTATTTTCTATGCGTAGAACATCTTTAAATATCTTTTGTACAGCTGGTTTGGTGGAGATTTATTGTTGCAAGTTTTCTTTGCAATGGACTCTTTTTATTTGACCTTTGGTTATGAAGGAGGGTTTAGCTGGGAACAGTATTCTTGGCTGATACTTACTTATCTTTAGGGCATGGCATACATCATGCCAGGCTCTTGCTTTATTCATCTCTGCTGAGAAATCTGAGGTTATTCTAATTCTTTTCCTTTTAGAGGAGACTGATCTGTTCTCCTTGACAGATTTAAGGATCCTTTCCTTGGTCTGAATTGATCCTGTGCAGATTACAATGTGACGGTGGGATGTTCTGTTCTGGTCTGGTCTATATGGGGTTCTAATAGCTTCTTGTATCTGAATAGGCCTATATTTTTGCATGTTTGGGAAGTTCTCTGCTAGGATTCTGTTAAATAAATTTCCTAGACCATTAACTTCTGTCTCCAGGTGCTCCTCTACTCCCAGTAGCCTCACATTCGCTTTCTGATGGTGTCTTCCAAGTGTTGAATAGATCATATTTCTAGGATTTGTCTTGGATAATTGTATGTTCTTTCTCTAAAATATTCAGGCTGTCTTCAATCCCCGAGATTCGATATTCTGCATGGTGTAACTTACTGTCAAGTCTTTCTACTTTGTTTTTTATTTCTTTTCCTTCTAATTGGTCAGCTTTGATGGCTTCAAATTCTTTGTTGGAGATTTTTTTTAGATATTGTTTCAAGTTACTTCCTTAATTTGGTGTTTAGTGTTTATTTTCAAATCACTTAGTTGATTGGTTATGGTTTCCTTGGACTCCCCTTCCTTCTGTTGGGCTCCATTCATCACTCCTTTTGTGGTCTCTCTGAATTGTTTCAGCTGTCTGTTTATCAATTCCATGAATGCTTGTATTGATCTTCGTCTATTCTCATCACACTCTCTCAATTCCTGTATTACACTTTGATAAGTTTCCTCACATTCACACAATTCCTCTAACTCTCTATGACTGTTTTCAGCATTCTCATGTTATCCCTGTATTTCTCTTTAACTGATCTCAACTGGCTTATGCAATTCCTGTTTTAATCTTTAAGTAGCTCCCTAATGCTCACAAGATTCCTGTATTAATTTTTGTTTGCCTCCTCTTGCTCTCTATCATACTCACACTGATTCCTTTGCAAGTTTTCAATTATTTCATTCACCATGTTTTCCAGCAGTGTTTGTAGAGCTTTTGATAACTCTCTCTGAATTATTCATTAACTGTTCTGTCACCTGATTATCATGAGTGGGAGTTCAGACACCTGGACTTGCCATTTTTGTTGTGTTCTTCCAGCTTATTCTGCCAATTTGGTATGAAAGTAACACCAATTTTGTGCCAGAATACTATTTTAAGGTAAGCATCAACCAGAGCCCTGTAGTCGCACAATCAAAATGGCTTCAAATACAATATAGTTCAACAAATACAAGCTATTCAACATCAGACAACCATGGATTAATGGGTTACAAACAGCAAAGAAGGATTTGCAAACCAGAAATTATTAGCTTTAGGGAGAAATGTGGGGGAAAATAGGACTAGAGGGATGTGGATAGATTAAAGGAGAGTAAATTTAACCAAGTCCTAATCTCTGAGAGGGAAATGGATTGGGCAGAATGATAGAAGAGATATTTTAAAGAAAAAATGGAAAAACAAAAATTCAAATTTAAGAAGTGAAACACAATTTATGTAAGTTTAAAGAAATGATATTGAGAGAAGAAAAGAATAGGACGAGAAGAGGGGAGGAGAGAAAGGAGACATGAAAAATTAAAAAATATTTTTTATATTGGTTACTAGAAAATTATGTAGGTATAAGGAAATAAAACTCCTCGTAAAGAATTTAAGCCTAAGAGGTTGTGAATTGAGTAATAAATTTCTGTATTAATTATGTACAAAATGGGGGATAAGGTGTAATAATTGACAACAGGTATATATCTTGGGATGAGCAGAATAGCAATTAAGTCATGCAAAAAAGAAAGAGAAAATATGAAAACAATAAAAAGGACCTCTTGGTCCTTTATTAAACACACATACACACATACACCAAAAAAAAATATGAGGAAAATATTTACAGAAATTAAAATTAAAAAAAATCATAAAAGAGTTCTTTGGTTTTTTTAGTTTTTTTAGGGGGGCAGGGAATGGGAAGAACCTGTATCTCCCCTGTGTCCATAACCAGTCTATTGGTCGAGTCTCTGGTCTGTTTGTGGTGTTTGGTTTTCCTATGGCTTGATTGGTTTCTTAAGTAAGTTTGTTTGGACAGAAAATGCTCTGTGTTAGGCAGGATTTTGTGATCCTCTTCCCAGGCTAGTTCAATGGGAGGGAGATCTGTTTTGAGTATCCCAAAAGAGGGAAATGGCAATTTCCTCTAGTTTGGAGAAGCTGTGATTAGGCTAGGTTCTGGATAGATTTGAGGCCTTTCAGCAAACAGTAGCTTTCCCCTGAGGGGCTAGCTCCTGAGACATAGAGTCCAGCTTTGAGCCATTCTCAGGATTTATGTTTACTGAATTTCAATTGTTTGTCTAGGCTTCTGTACGGAGGGACAGACTCTGGCTCTGTTTACATGGTGAAGAAAGTCACTTCTCTGTGGACAGAGCTCTCTCTGCCTGGGCGGGGTGACTTTCCTGGGTGGAACTGAGCCTGGCAGGTCCCTTCTAGTTCCTGTGACTTGCAAAATGACCCTTTTGTTTTCTTCCAAGGCCTGAGTTGGAGCTACCTGCTCAGCCGGACCTTTGTCAGTATCAAAGATGGAGATCTCCAGTGGTGGTAGGGGAGAAGGCTGGCATTCCCACCTCTGCTCCCTGAGAAGGAGTGAGGATTTCAGGGTTCTACTCATGTCAGAATCTTAGTACCTGGGCACTCTCTGGTCTGCAATCTGAAGGATGAAGGTATCTGCTCCTTCTCAGTTCTTGCTGGTGTTGAGTTGAATCCCCTGTCCGCTGTGTCTGGCACCTTTGTCCTGGGATCTCTCTGTTGTAGGGATGATGGCTATGGCCGCCGCTGCTGCTGCTGCAGCCACAGCAGCCATGGCTACTAGCAAGTGCTCAGATCTGTCTCCTTGACTGGATTTTCCCTTTCTGGACACACTCTCTGTACTGTGATGGCACATTTGGTGTGATTCTCTACCCTAGGACTGTTCACTGGAACACTAAAACTGCTATCTATGAGAAAGCTTGTTTAGCTTCCAGCTTCTCCTCCACCATCTTCCTCAGAAGTCCCTTAACACTTTATTATGACATGATATTGTGACATCATATTGACATTGTGATATTACTCTACCATTCTGTTTTCACACACCTATTATGACATCACATGCTAGAAACCTCGTGGGTTTTAGGACTTCTATTTCCTTCCTTGAATTCTTTTCCTCTTTGTAAACTAGTAGCAATTGAAATCAGACATGTGATTGTAATATTATAAACTCATAATGACATCACTATTCCATGGGTGACCTCATGACCACAGTGATATCACAAACCTATTGCATCATCACATTACCATTGTGACATCACCATCACATTGTGACGTTTTAATCAGTTATGACCTCTTAGCACCTTTGAAACAGCATATGGCCTTTGTGACAAAAAAATTCAGTTGTTTACCCATATATTCATTGTGGTCTAACAATTGAGATCAGTTATACCATTGTAATATTACAAACCCTTCGAAGCAGAATCACCAGTGTGAAATCATTAACTGGTCCTCCCCTCATAACTTTGACATGATGCCCTTGTGATACATAAGCCCTTTTTGCTCTGATAATCTGTTTTTTACTTATTTCAGGTATGACATGTGATATTAGAAATGCACTCTGATATCATGAAAATTATGTCATCACTTTGTCAGATATCATGCACATTGTAATCCATTGTGACATTACATACTTATTGGGAGTTCATAACGTTTGGGCCAATGCATAACTTTGTAGATATAACAATCCCATTCTGGATTTATATTCTCATTTGAAGTTAAGGAAAATTGAAGTCTAGCATGCCATTGTGACATCATCAATCCATTGTGACATCATAAACCTATTGTGACCTCATCACCATTATCGCATCACCAACTAATTATGACATCAAAATATTATTATGACTTGATATTGTGACATCATATTGCCATTGTGATATCATTGTCCCATTGGATATTGCAAACCTATTATGACCTCATAACATTTTACAAAATTCGAGGCCTTTGACACTATTAACTTGTAAACTCGTATACTTATGTTGCATAAAACACAAGACAATCTAATAAGGCACATTGAGGATAACTTTATTTACGCTAGTAATGGGACTGCATTTACCTTGTCCTGGGCTGTACACTGATTGACAAGCCAGCCCCAAACACCAAATCTCAGACCTCCAATGGGCAGCCCTGCACATAGTTAATTAGTGTGCAAACCACCAACCCCCCAAATTATCATCTCGAAACTCCATACTTCAATAGGTAAGGCTTTTTCCTTTTCTCTTGCTCCCTCTTTCTTTATAGACATGCCCTTCATTTTCCTTTTTCCCTTCCATCACTTCCTTCTTCTCTTTAGTCCTCTCCACTATCCACAGGCCTACACTTCTCTGGCCTGGTGGCCAATTGGCATCCTTCTCCTCCTGCACTCCCTCAAATTCCTCTTCTCCCAAGTCTTTCCCCTACTGCTATCTCACCACTTCCTTCCTTCAAGGTCTTCACTTGATTTTCTCCAATTCCATTGCGCTCACCATGCAGCCTATATATAGGTTGAACCCCTCCCAGACCCAGTGGGTCTCTTGCCTAACAGTTTTCAACCATCACTTCATGAACTGCGCATTCCTCAATAACTTCTTCACAGCTCATTTGAGGATTACATCCTACCCCTCTAGCAGCATGCCCTGTCCCCTTTTGTGGCATGACCCATGCACTCCTGTGGGCCAGGACATGGGGCCACATTGATTAGTGGGTCATGCTGATTATTAGGGCTTTGCTGCTTTATACATCCCCCACTGGTTTTCATGTCAAATCAAATCCTTGATTCCTTCTTACCAAATCCTAAAAATGCCCATCTCTCCACCTAATGAACAGGCTTAAAATGTAAATTTAATTGTAATCAAGTAAATTATAGAAACACACTAGTTATTACTAATTAACACTTAGTAAGTCTTATCCTTAAGGGACCCTCTGAGTGTCTGCACAGTCCATCTTGTAGCCTTTTCTGTATATGGGTCGACTGCCTATTTCACTAGAGACTGATGGATCTAATGCTGTTTTTCGTCCTAATATAATAGGCAACAGTGAAGTTAGCACGACCAAGTAAGATCCTTGCCACTTCGGTTCCAATTCAGGGGCATGATGCAGTTTTACAAACACCAGCTGTCCAGGTAAGGAAGAGTGGGTGGAGTTTCTTTTTTTTTCTTTTTTCAACTCAATTTCTTAGTTTATTTCATTTACTTTAGGTCTAGCTTTTGAATTTAATGCTGAAGTGAGACTTGCTATAGAATACACTACATTACTCTCCCCAAAGAAATTTTCCTTCCAACTGGATTTAATTTCTTATTTTATATTTGAACTTTTTTTTATCATCATCCTAATGTTTATTTATTTTTAAACAGTTTTTATTATTATTATTATCTTTAAGTAGTTTTACAAAGAAGTTCCCATCCTACAAAACAGTACATGAATACAAGGTGTCTGACAACATTGTCACTCATCCCTCATAACCCTTCCCTTCTCAGACGTTTTGAAAAAATTGAGATAGGTGATTGCATATATTTCACATATTTCACAGTATTGTGGAATTGTGATACTTAGTAAAGTCACAAACACTTTTTAACCTTGACAAGGCAAATTATTGTTATCATGGTCTAAAGTTTGTTAATTCTATGAGCTTGACAATCCAATTTATTTTTCCCACCTCAGATGATGTTTACATTTTTTCCTTTTGCTTAGTGTAGGCTATTCCTTCTTTCCCTCTTTCCCACTCATTCCTCCCTTCCCATCACTGTGTTTGGGTTGCTTAGTTATTTTTCTTCTGTATCCAGTGCAGCTGATGGGCCACTTTGTTGTATGTTGTTCCATTTTCCACTTATTGTGTTCCTCCTCCTGGCTTCCCTCCATTGCGTGCATATTTCTACCATCTACATGGTCAAGAACATGGAGTCATTAATGGTGATACAACAAAATGAGTGGCTGTCCTTTGTTTCTCGAGTCCTGTTTACTTTGTCATACCTTATTGCATTTTGACATTAGAATCCACATATCAGGTAGACCCTGTGCCGTTTGTCTTGTTGTTCTTGGCTTACCTCACTCAAATAATTTTGTCTAGTTCCATTTATTTCCCTGCAAATGCCATCATTTGGTCCTTTTTAAAGGCTGCATAGTATTCCATTGTATATAGGTACCACTATTTTTGGATCCACTTATCAGTAGTGGCTCATCTGGGTTGTTTCCAAATCGTGGCTATTGTGAACAGTGCTGCAATAATCATTGAGGTGTGTGTCTTTGTATACTGGTTCCTGTTGTTCATAGTAGATGCCTAGGAGTGGTAGGACCAGTTCATAGTAGATGTCGATATTTAGCTTTCTGAGGTACCTCCAGACTGCTTTCCAAAGTGGTTGTATTAATATACATTACCGCCAGCAATTCAGTAATGTTTCTCTTTCTTTGCATCTCTTCCAGCATTTGTCATTGGCTAAATTTAGGATGTGGGCCATTCTGAAAGGAGTAAGTTGGTATCTCAGATTTGTTTTTATTTGCATTTCTTTTACAACCAGGGATTATGAACATTTCATCATGTGTTTCTTTGCTGTTTTTTATCTCTTCTTCTGAGAAGTATCTCTTTAGCTCCCTTGACCATTTTAAGATTGGTTTGTTAGAATTATGAAGAGTTAGTTTCTTAAGTTCATCATATATAATGGCTATTAGACCTTGTCTAATATATTGCTGGCAAATATTTATTTTATTTTGTTTTAATTGTGAAAAAACTGTACAGAGAGTTTACAATTACATGGGCAAGATAATTGCTGGTAAATATTTTTCCACAATTATTTGGCTTTCTTTCTAGTTTGGTTGCTATCTTTTTATTGCAATATTTTTATTTTATTTTATTTTATTTAAGAACATACTGTACAGAGGGGTTACAATTACATGGGCAGGATAATGCATACATTTCTTACCAAGCATTGCAGCCTCCTCCTTTGTTCATCCTTCACCTCCCTTCCCAGCCTCCCCCCTCCCCCCACCCAATCATACCCCCCTCCCCACCCACACCGACATTGTAAAGTTGGTTTTGACATGACATTTTGTACTTTTCATTGTTGCAACAGGTCCACCTGAATCCTTAAACGACTTGTTTGTCCCCATCTCCTCCACATGTTATACTGACATCAAATATAGTGAAAGCAGGGGTTACACTGTGGGGGAGGGACATACAAAGCAACAAAGAAATAATCTTGTAAATGCGTTAGAAACACATGCATGAAACAAACGAAAAAAATTAAAATACATATTTAAGGGTTCATTTTCCTAACATCACATTATCTGACTTTTTCCGCTTGACTCATACCTATACTAGATATGGCAAATAAGGGAAACCATGGGACCTATGTTTCTTTGGGCCTGGCTTACTTCACTTAATATAATTTTTTCCAAGCCTTTCCATTTCCTAACAAATGGGGCAATGTCAATCTTTCTGATGGAGGCATAGAATTCCATTGTGTATATATACCACATTTTCTTGATCCATTCATCTACTGAGGGGCATCTGGGTTGGTTCCATATCTTAGCTATGGTAAATAATGCTGCAATAAACATAGCTGTGCTGGTAGCTTAAGTGTGGTCTTGTTTGTAAACATTTGGGTAAATGCCCAAAAGTGAGATTGCTGGATCATAGGGGAGATCTATGTGAAGTCTTCTGAGGAACCTCCATACTACTTTCCAAAGTGGTTGAACAAGTTTACATTCCCACCAACAATGAAGTAAGGTTCCTTTCTGTCCACATCCCCTCCAGCATCTGTTGTTGTTAGAGTTCTTGATTTTTGCTGTTCTAACTGGAGTGAGGTGATATCTCAATGTTGTTTTGATTTGCATTTCTTTTATGGCTAGGGATGTTGAACATTTATTCATGTGTCTATTAGCCATCCTTCTTTCTTCTTCAGAGAAGCTTCTCTTTACGTCTTTCGCCCACTTATTTATTGGGCAGTTGTTTCTTTGAGGATTTGTTGTTGGGTGGTTTAATTTTTTGAGTTCCAAGTATATTTTAGATATGAGACACTTGTCCGTTGTATGGCTAGTAAAGATCGTCTCCCAATCGGTGGGCTTTCTATTGATCTTGCTAGTTATGTCCTTTGCCATGCAGAAGCTCTGCAACCGTATGCAATCCCATTTGTCCAACCTTTCTTTGATTTTTTGTGTTTCCGGGTCTCTATTCAGAAAATTTTGGCCTGAGCCAAGGAGACCTAGGGTTTCTCCTATTCCATCCTGTAATGTTTTCAGAGTGTCTGCTTTGAGTTCAAGGTCTTTGATCCATTTGGAGTTGATTCTGGTGCAGGGTGATATATAAGGATCTAGCTTTAGTTTTCTACATGTAGTCAACCAATTTTGCCAGAACCATTTACTGAAGAGGCTGTCTTTCTTCCATTCTATTGTTTTAGCTTCCTTATCGAAGATTAGATGGCTATAGGTCTGTAGGTTCATTTCTGGGTTTTCAATTCTATTCCATTGGTACTGAGGTCTGTTCTTATGCCAGTACCAAGCTGTTTTGATTACTATGGCTTCATAGTTTAGTTTGAAATTTGGTATTGATATTCCTCCAGCAGTGTTCTTTCCGTTGAAGAGTGTTTTTGCTATTCGGGGTCTTTTATTGTTCCATATGAATTTTTTGATTGCCTCTTCTATTTCCTTGAAGAATGAGGGTGGAATTTTGATAGGTATCGCATTGAATTTGTAGATAGCCTTGGGAATATTGCCATTTTCACGATGTTAATCTTGCCAATACAGGAGCATGGGAGGTTTTGCCATTTTTTAAGTTCTGTGTTGATTCCGTTTTTCAAGATTTTAAAGTTTTCATCATAGAGGTCCTTCACTTCTTTAGTTACGTTAATTCCTAGGTATTTTATTTTTGTGGGGCTATTACAAATGGAGTTGCTTTCCTAATTTCACCCACACTTTTCTCATTGTTGGCATACAGAAAAGCCATTGATTTTGGGGGGTTTATTTTATAACCTGTCACTTTGCCAAAGTTTTGAATCAGCTTGAGTAATTTGGGAGTGGAGTCTATCGGATTCTTTAAATACAAGATCATGTCATCTGCAAAGAGGGAGAGTTTTATTTCTTCTTTCCCTATTTGGATCCCCTTTATGTCTGCATCTTGTCTTATTGCTGTAGGTAGGCATTCTAAAACTAGATTGAAGAGAAGTGGAGAGTGTGGACATCCTTGTCTTGTTCCTGAGTTAAGAGGAAATGGCTTTAGTTTTTCACCATTGAGTATAATGCTGGCTGTAGGTTTGTCATATACAGCCTTTATTGTATTGAGGAATGTTCAATGGATTCCTAATTTTTCCAAAACCTTCATCATAAAGGGGTGTTGGATCTTGTCAAATGCTTTTTCTGCATCTATTGAGATTACCATGTGGTTCTTATTGTTGCTCCTGTTGATGTGATGAATAATATTAATTGATTTCCATACATTGAACCAGCTTTGCATCCCTGAAATGAATCCTGTTTGATCATGGTGTATGATTTTTTGGATGAATTGTTGAAGTCGATTGGCCAAAATTTTGTTGAGAAGTTTTGCATCAATGTTCATCACAGAAATGGGTCTATAGTTCTCTTTCTTTGATGAGTCCCTGCCTGGTTTTGGGATGAGGGTTATGATGGCTTCATAGAATGTTCTGTAGTGAGCTTTCTCTTTCAATTTCATTGAAGAGTTGGAGGAGTATTGGTGTTAGCTCTGCTTTGAAGGCCTTGTATAATTCCGCTGTAAAACCATCTGGTCCTGGACTTTTCTTAGCTGGGAGGTCTCTTATTGCTGTTTCTATTTCAATGTTTGATATGGGCCTGTTAAGCTGGTTTAACTCATCTTAGTTTAGTTTTGGCATGTCAATATTTGCTTAGAAAAGGTCCATTTCTTTCAAGTTTTGAGAAGTATTCCTTATCATGTTCTGAATCTTGGTTGTTTCCGTGGTGATGTTTCCATTCTCATCTCTGAGTTTATTAATTTGGGTGTGTTCTCTCCTTTTTCTGATAAGGTTTGCTAAGGGTCTGTCAATTTTGTTATGTTTTTCGAAGAACCAACTCTTTATTTTGTTGATACTTTCTATAGTTTTTTTGGATTCTAATTCACTTAATTCTGATTTAATTTTGATTATTTCTTTCCGTCTGCTGGATTGGGGTTTATCTTGCTGCTCTTTTTCAAGGAGGTTTAGATGTGTCATTAAATTGTTAGTTTCAGATCTCTCCAATTTGTTGATGTAGGAGCTCAGAGCTATAAACTTGCCTCTGAGTACTGCCTTTGCTGTGTCCCAGAGGAGTTGCTAATTTGTGTGTTCATTTTTGTTGAATAGCATGAACATTTGAATTTCCTTCCTAATCTCTTCCATGACCCACTAATGATTCAGCAGTGTGTTGTTCAGCCTCCATGTGATACCGGACTTTCTTTGGTGGCTTTTGGTGTTGAGTTCTAATTTTATTCCCTTGTGGTCAGAGCGAATGCAAGGTATACCTTCAATGTTTCTGAATTTGGACAAGATTGCTTTGTGGCCTAAAATGTGGTCTATTTTAGAAAACGTTTCATGTGCTGCTGAGAAGAACGTGTATTCTGATGCTGCTGGGTGAAATGTTCGGTAAATGTCTGTTAAGTCTAGTTGATCTATGCAGCTGTTTAGATCTGCGGTTTCTCTGTTGAGTTTTTGCCGAGTTGATCTGTCTAGTGGGGAGAGTGGTGTGTTAAAATCCCCAACAATTAATGTCTTTGGATCTATATGGGAATTGAGGGAAAGTAGTGTTTCTTGCATAAATTTGGGTGCTCCATTGTTTGGCGAATAGATATTTAGAATTGTAATATCCTCCTGAAGGAGAGATCCTTTAATTAGTGTGTAGCGACCTTCTTTATCTCTTCTCACGAATTTTAATTTGAAGTCTATTTTATCTGATATTAGGATTGCAACTCCTGCCTGTTTATGAGGGCCGTTTGCTTGGTAGATTTTGTTCCAGCCTTTAACATTGAAAATGTGTTTGTTTTTACGGGCAAGATGTGACTCCTGCAGGCAGCAGATTGAAGGGTCTTGTTTTTTAATCCAAGTAGACAGTCTATGTCGCATAATTGGACAGTTCAGTCCATTAACGTTAAGAGATAGGACTGAGAGGTATTTGGGAGTTCCTGCCATGTTATCCACCTTCTTGGGGGCTGTGAAAACTGGGTTCTTCCTAAGGTTCTTGGATTCTCAGTTTGGGTGCAGTTTCTTGGCCTTTGTTGCGGTCTTGTTGGTTTTCTATGTGTAGGACATCTTTAAGAATCTTTCGTAGGGCTGGTTTGGTGGGGATGCATTGTTTCAATTTTTCTTTGCTTTGGAAGGTTTTTATTTGGCCTTCAGTTATGAAGGAGAGTTTAGCTGGGTACAGTATTCTTGGTTGATAGTTGTTTGGTCTTAGGGCATGGCATAGGTCATTCCAGGCTCTTCTTGCTTTGATTTTCTCTGCTGAGAAATCTGAGGTGATTCTAATTGGTTTCCCTTTATAGGTGATTAACCTTTACTCCTTGACAGCTTTAAGGATCTTTTCCTTGGTCTGAGTTGATCCTGTGTGGATTATAATGTGTCTGTGGGATGTCCTATTCTGGTCTGGTCTATTTGGGGATCTAAAAGCTTTTTGTATCTGAATAGGCCTATCTTTTTGTATGTTTGGGAAGTTCTCTGCTAGGATCCTGTTAAACAAATTTCTTAGACCATTAACTTAATTTTCTAGGTGCTCCTCTACACCCATTTTCCTTAGATTCGGCCTTCTGATGGTGTCTTCCAGGTGTTGGATAGACCTATCATATTTCTTGGACTTGTCTTGGATGGTTGTATGTTCTTTCTCTATAATATCTAGGCTGTCTTCAATCCTTGAGATTCGATTTTCTGTACTTTCTACTTTGTTTTTTATCTCTTTTCCTTCTAATTGGTCAGCTTTTATAGCTTCAAGTTCTTTGTTGAAGCTCTGTTTTAGATCTTGTATGAATCTCTTTACTTCCTTAATTTGGTGTTCAGTGTTTGTTCTCAAATCACTTAGTTGATTGGTTAAGGTTTCCTTGGACTCCCATTCCTTCTGTTTGGTTCCATTCAGCATTCCCTTTGTGGTCTCCCTGACTTCCTTCAGCTCTTTGTTAATGGATTCCATGAATGTCTTTAGTGATCTTTGTGTATTCTCTTCCTTCTCTCTCAATTCCTGTATTACTCTTTGATAAGCTTCCTCCCGTTTTTGGGATTCCTGTAGTTCTCTTTTAGTGTTCTCAGCCTGTTCACGCCATTCCTGTCTCTTTCTTTGAGTATTCTCAAGCTGCTTATTCAAATCCTGTATCAGCTTTTGAGTAGCTTCCCTATGCTTATGATATTCCTGTAAAAACTTTTGAAATGCCTCCTCTCTCTTCCTATCACGCTCATACAGAGACCTTTGTATGCTTTCAATCTTTTGATTCATCATATTTGCCAGCATTGTTTGTAGAGCTATTTGGGAATTCTCCTCTGGATTATTCATTATCTGTTCTGTCCCCTGATTATCAGGATTGGGAATTGAGATACCCAGATTTGCCATTTTTCTTGTGTTTTTCCGGCTTACTCTGCCCATTTGAGATGAAAATAGCACCAGTTTTGTGCTAGAACACTATCTTAAGGCAAGCATCAACCCAAGTCTGAATTTGCACAGACAATAGTCTACAGATACAATCTAGTTCAACAGATACATCTATTCAACATCAAACAACTATACGTTAATGGGCTAAGAACCGCAAAGAAGAATTTGGAAGACCAGAAATTATTAGGGTTAGGGAGAGATGTGGGTAAAAAAAATAGGAATAGATTGATGTGGGGAGGCTCTGGGGGAGTTAACTAAGTCTTAATCTCAAAGCAGGAAATAGGTTGGGTAGGATGAAAGTAGAGAGAGAGAGAAAAAAAAAGAAAGGGAACGGGAAAAGAAAAGAGACCAGAAAAAATAGAAAGGTAGAAATTAATAAAATTATGTAGAATCGATAACAATCTATTTAGATAAGAACGTGAATTTATTGAGAGAAGGGGAGGGATATAAAGTAGATGTGAAAAACTTAAAAATAAAAATGCTCAAAATATTATATAGGTGTAAAGAGGTAGTACTACTATTAGGGAATTTACCTCTTAGAGGTTTTGACTTGTGTAATAAATTTGTGGATTAAGTGTTTACACAATGGGGGATAGGGTCTAATAGTCAACTACAGGTTTATCTGAGGGTGTGCAGGACAAGAATTTAGTCACATAAAGAAGAACGAAAGAGAGGAGAAATTGAAAAGTATAAGAAAGGAAGAAGAAAAAGATGAGAAGTTCAGTAGAGCTAAACAAAAAACAAAAAGATAATTTAAAAAGGGAAAAGAAAAAAAAAGGGAAAGAAGACCAAAAAAGAAAGCAAAAACGCACACTCCCGTATCCCCAAAATAAAAATTATAAGAGGAAAAGAAACTTTCTGGAAAATATTTTTTTATCAAAAAAGGCAAAGATTAAAGATTGAAAAAAGTTTTAGAAAAGAAAAAAAATTTCTTTTTATATAAGGTATCAAAAATAAAAACTAAAAAAAAAAAAGAAGAAGAAGACGAAGAAGAGAAAAAAGGGGAAAAAAAACAACAAAGAAACAAAAAACAAAAAACAAAAAAACCGAAAATTTCTTTGATTTTTTTTTTTTTGGGAGGAGTGGGAAAAATCCTGTATCTCCCTTGTATCCATAACCAGCCTCTTGTTGGAGTCTCTGGTCTGCTTGTGGTCCTGTGGCTTGTTTGGTTTCTTAAGTCAGTTTGTTCGAACAGGCAGTAAAATGCTCTGCTTTACCCAGGATTTGGCGATCCTCCTCTTAGTTCATTGGGAGACATATTTGCTTTGAGAATCACAAAAGAGGGGGATGCAGTGCTGAGGCTTGGTTCTGGTAGCTTTTCCGGGGCTGGTCTGTGAAAACCTCACAGAGCCCAGCCTGGAGCCATTCTCAGGGTTTCTGTTTACTGATTTTCAATTGCTTATCAAGGCTGCTAGACGGAGGGGCAGCCTCTGGCTCTGATTACCCAGTGAAGAAACCAACTCCTCGGGCTGGCGCCTGAGCTGGGTGACTTTTCCCTGGGTGGAGCTGAGTCTGGCAGGTCACGCCACCATTAAGTTCTTGTGACCTGCTAAATGACTCATTTTATTCCAAGGCCTGAGCTGGAGCTAGCAGGTCCTCCGAGCTTTGTCGGTATCCAAGATGGAGATCATCGGTCCTGGGGCAGGGGAGGGGTGGCCTTCCCTCCTCTGCTCACTGAAAAGGAGTGAGGACGTCAGGCTTCTACTCACGCTGAGTCTTGGTTCCTTGGTCGTCTCTGGTCTGCGAACTGCAGGATGAAGATGTCCGCTCCTTGCAGATTCTTGCTGGTGTTGAGTAGAATCCACTCCTCTGCTGCATCTGGCTCCTTCGTTCCGGACTCTCTGTTGCTCAGGTATGGCGGCTGGGCTCGCCCACCACCGCCACAGCTACCCCCGCAGCGGTGGCTGCTGGCAAGGGCTCAGAAGAGTCTCCTTGCCTGGGTTTCCTTCTCTGGCCAAATTCTCTGTCCTGTGATGATTCACTTGGTGTAATTCTCTGACTTAGGACTGTTCACTGGAACTCTAAAACTGCTTTCTAGGTGAGAGCTTACTTAGACTCCAGCTTCTCCTCCACCATCTTCGGGGCTAGAATAGACGGATGGTGTCTAACTCTCCTTACTGCCCTGTCTTTCCTTTGGGGAATATGTAGAGCATTTAGAACCTGGTCCCTGTAAAAAAATGATGATTCAAATCGCGGAGTTTCTGAGTGCTCTATCTTGTTCTTTGCATCCTGAGTTCCTAAACACTTTTGACCACACTCATAATTAAAAGGAAAAAAAATTCACCTGTTATTGGAGACAGAAGGAGGAAATTTCAATATTTCTAGGATACAGAGCAGAGCTTCTGGGGAAAGATGGGTGCTGTGAATTTCTCTTTGGAGGGGTGTCTCTTCCCTGGGGAAGGTGTAGAGCCCTCTTTCCTGGGGGCCTTAAGACTGTTCTAGGGTCCCCATATTCTGAGTACTCTATCTTATAGTTTGTAAATGGGCTCCCTAATACTGGTCACTTCCCCCAGAATTGGAAGAACAAAGTTTGGACTGTTTACTGTGGATAGTGCAAGGGTCCTTAAGCCCTGTTAACATTCAGAGCACAGTTGCCTGGGACAGAACAATGCTTTCTATTTCTCCTAAGTGGCTATTCCCGCTTTTGGGAAAAGTTGAGAGCACTCAGAACGTGGAGACCTGAAAAAAATTCTCTTTATGGTCCCCATATTCTGAGAACTCTCTCTTGTTGTGTGCATCCTGTGCTCCCAAAACCTCCTCAGCTCTCCCAATATTACAAAGAAAACTTTTGACCTATGGCTGGTGATACCGAGAGGGGCTGTGAACCATGCCAGTATGCACATAGGAGCTACTAGAGACTGAAATATGCTGTCTATTTCTCTTTGGTGGCTTGTCTCTATATTATGGTAGGTGGAGAGTATTCACAATTGAGGTGCCAAAAAACACTTCTGTTTTAATGAACCCAAATTCTCAGCGCTCTATCTTGTCGTTATCATCCTGAGCTCCTTAACACTGCTCAGCAATCCCAGAATTGCAAGGAAAAAATTCGGACTGGTTAATGGGGATAGTGTGAGGAGGTTTCAGCCTGCCTAGGATGCAGACTGAAGATGCCTGGTATAGATCGATGCTGTCTAACTCCCCTTAGTGCCCTGTGTTTCCTTTGGGGAATGTGTAGAGGATTTAGAAACAAATCACCGGAAAACAATAATGTTTTAAATTGCCGAGGTTCTGAGTGCTCTATCTTGTTCTTTGCATCCTGAGTTCCTAAACATTTTTAACCTCTCCCAGAATTAAAGGGAAAAAGAAATCACCTTTTATTGTAGACAGAATGAGGCACTTGCTATATTGGCAGGATTCAGAGAAGAGCTTCTTGTGAAAGATGGGTGCTGTGAATTTCTCTTTGGAGGACTGTCTCTTCCCTGGGGAAGGTGTAGAGCCCTTCTTCCCTAGGGGTATTAAAACTGTTCTAGGGTTCCCATATTCTGAGTACTCTATCTTATAGTTTGTACCTGGGCTCTCTAACACTGGTCACTTCTCCCAGAATTGGGAGAACAAAGTTTGTACTGTTTACTGTGGATAGTGCAATGGTCACAAAGCCCTGCTAAAATTCAGAGCACAGTTGCCTGGGACAGAAAAATGTTTTGTACTTCTCCTAGGAGGCTTGTCTCGCTTTTGGGAAAAGTAGAGAGCACTCAGAACATGGAGACCTTAAAACAATTTTTTTATGGTCCCCAAATTCTGAGAATTCTCTCTTGTTGTTTGCTTGCTGTGCTTCCAAACCGTCCACAGCTCTCCCAAAATTGCAAGGAAAAAAGATTGTCTTGCGGATGGTGACACCAAGAGGGGCTTTGAACCATGCCAGGATGCACTCAGAGGCTGCTAGAAACCGAACGATGTTGTCTATTTCTCTTCGGGGGCTGGTCTTTTCTTTTTCGAAGGTATAGAGCATTCAGAACCCAGGCGCCATAAAACAGTTTTGTTTTAAGGTCCCCACATTCTCATTGCTCTATCTTGTCGTTTTCATTCTGAGCATCCTAACACTGGTCAGCCCACCCTGAATTGCAAAGAAAAAATTCAGACTTTTCACTGTGGACAGTGTAAGGGGCTTCAAGCTATGCTAGGATGCAGACCCTGTTGCCTGTGATAGAACCATGCTCTCTATTTCTCTTAGTTGCTTGTATCTCCTTTGAGGAATTGTAGAGCCTTCAGAACTTGGGCACCATACAATATTGTTTACCTCACCGAAGTTCTGAGTGCTCCATCTTGTCGTTTACATCCTGAGATCTGAAAATTTTTTCAGCCCTCCCATTGGTAAGGAAAAAAAAGGAACCTGTGATTGTAGACACGATGTGACAATTTCTGACTTGCTAGAATGCAGACCAGAGCTTCTTCGTAAGATTAGTGCTGTCAATTTCTCTATGGAGGCATGTCCCTCCTTTGGGGAAGTAGTAAACCCTCATTGCTTGGGGGCCTTCAAACTGTTTCAAGGTCCCCAAGTTCTGAGTGCTCTATCTTTTCTTGTTTTTAAATTTATTTATTTATTCAGTTGTTCATGTATTTTCTTTGTAAAACTGTGTACAAAGCGGATACAATTACATGGGCAAGATAATGAGTACATTTTTTTGCTCTGTAACATCCTCCTTTGTTTCCCTTTCCTATCTTTTTCCATCCTCCTCTTGCCCTCCTCCACAGTCCTCCCTGCTCCCATACCCCCCACCACTCACAAACCAAAGTTGTAAAGTTCGTTTTGGAAATAAGTACTTGTACATCGCATTTTTGTAATGGTTCCAACTGTGTCCCTATTTAAACGAATTGTTTTCTCGTCCCCTCCACAAATTTTACCGACATGGAGTACAGTGAAAGCAGTGGTTATACAATGGGAGAGGGACCTACAAAGTAAAAAAGAAATGATCTTATGAATGTGTCATAAACTGTCGCTTGAAAGCAAATGAAAGCTTTTGAATACATATCTTAGGGTTCATTTCATTAATATCACCTTATCTGACTTTCTCTGCTTTACTCAAACTTTCGTTTGCATGCTGAACTCGCAAACACTGGTCAGTTCTCCCAGAATTGGAAAAAAATTTGGACTGGTTACTGTGGATTGAAAGTATAAGGGGCTTTCAATCATGTGAGGATGCAGACCGGAGTATCCTGGGTTAGAAAAATGGGGTCTATTTCAATTAAGAGTTTTGTCTTGACTTTGGGGAAGTTGTATATCATTGAGAATTTGAGCCCTGAAAATCAATTTTTTTAAGGCACCGAATTTCTGTGTTGCTCTATCTTGTCGTTTGCAACCTGTGCTTCCAAACACTATTCAGCTCTCCCAGAATTGCAAGGAGTATAATTGGACCTGTTATTTTTGACAGTATATGGAACTTTCAGTCTTGCTAGGATGTAGATTAGGGCTCAGTGGGAAAGATCGGTGCTGTCCATATATCTTTGGAGGCTTGTCTCTACATTGGGGAAGGAGTAGAGCCTCCTCACTTTGGGACCTTAAAAATGTTTTAAGGTCACCAATTTCTGAGTGCTCTATCTTGTCGTTTGCATCCTAAGCTCGCTAACACAGATCAGCTCTCCCAAAATTGGATGAAACGAATTGGACTGTGCTCTGTGGAAAGTGTGAGGGGCATTAAGCCCTGATGGATGAAGACCAGAGTTGCCTGGGTGAGAGAAATGCAGTCTATTTCTATTTATCTGCTTTTCTCTCCTTTGGGGAAGGTGTAGAGTCCGAAGATGCCTGGGATAGATCGATGGTTTCTAACTCTCCTTAGTGCTCTCTCTTTCCTTTGGGGAAGGTGTAGAGTCCGAAGATGCCTGGGATAGACCGATGCTCTCTAACTCTCCTTAGTGCCCTGTCTTTCCTTTGGGGAATGTGTAGAGCAATTAGAACCTGGTCACCGTAAAAAATAATGATTTAAATCACGGAGTTTCTGAGTGCTCTATCTTGTTCTTTGCATCCTGAGTTCCTAAACACTTTTGACCTCTCTCAGAATTAAAAGGATAAAAATTCACATGTTATTGTAGACAGAATTAGGCACTTTCAATATTGCTAGGATGCAGAGCAGAGCTTCTTGGGAAAAATGGGTGCTGTGAATTTCTCTAGGGAGGGTTGTCTCTTACTTGGGGAAGTTGTAGAACTCTCCTTCCCTGGGAGAATTAAGACAGTTCTAGGGTCCCCATATTCTGAGTACCCTATCTTATCGTTTGTACCTGGGCTCCCTAACACTGGTCAGTTCTCCCAGAATTGGAAGCACAAAGTTTGGAATGTTTACTGTGGATAGTGCAAGGGTCATTAAGACCTGCTAAAATTCAGAGCACAATTTCCTGGGACAGAACAATGTTTTCTATTTCTCCAAAGTGGCTTGTCTCGCTTTTGGGAAAAGTTGAGAAGACTTAGAACTTGTAGACTTTAAAAACATTTCTTTATGGTCCCCAAATTCTGAGAACTCTCTCTTGTTGTTTGCATTCTGTGCTCCCAAACCCTCCACAGCTCTCCCAAAATTGCAAGGAAAAAAGATTGACCTGCGGATGGTGACACCAAGAGGGGCTTTGAACCATGCCAGGATGCACACAGGGGCTGCTAGAAACCGAACGATGTTGTCTATTTCTTTTCGGGGGCTGGTCTTTTCTTTTCTGAAGGTATGGAGCATTCAGAACCCAGGCGCAATAAAACAATTTTCTTTTATGTTCCCACATTCTTAATACTCTATCTTATCTTTTTCATGCTCAGCATATAAACTCTGGTCGGCCCACCCTGAATTGCAAGTGAAAAATTCGGACTTGTTACAGTGGACAGTGTAAGGGGCTTCAAGCCCTGCTAGGATGCAGACCGTTTTTGTCTGTGAAGAAATATGCTGTCTATTTCTCTTTAGTGGCTTGTATCTCCTTTGAGGAATTGCAGAGCCTTCAGAAGTTGGGCACCACACAATATTGTTTAGTCATCAAAGGTCTGAGTGCTCTATATGTCCTTTACATCCTGAGATGACAAAAAATTTTCAGCCCTCCCAGTGGTAAGGAAAAAAACAGAACCTGTGATTGTAGACAGGATGAGACACATTCTCTCTTGCTAGGATGCAGACCAGAGCTTCCTCATAAGATTGGTGCTGTCAATTGGTCTATGGAGACGTTTCCTTCCTTTGGGGAAGGAGTAAACCCTCATTGCTTGGGGGCCTTAAAACTGTTTCAAGGTCCCCAAGTTCTGAGTGCTCCATATTTCCTTGTTTTAAAATTTATTAATTTATTTATTTCTTCATTTACTTTTTTGTGAAATGCTGTCTATTTCAATTTGGGGGCTGGTCTTTTCTTTTTCGAAGGTATAGAGCATTCTGAAACTTGGTGCCATAAAACAATTTTGTTTAAGTTCCCCACATTCTCAGTGGTCTATCGTGTCGTTTTCATCCTGAGCATCCTAACACTGGTCAGCCCATCCTGAATGGCAAGGAAAAAATACGGACTTGTTACTGTGGACAGTTTAAGGGGTTTGAAGCCCTGCTAGGATGCAGAACACTGTTGCGTGTGATAGAACCATGCTGTCTAACTCTCTTTAGTGGCTTGTATCTCCTTTGAGGAATTGTAGAGCTTTCAGAACTTGGGCACCATACAATATTGTTTACCTCACCCAAGGCCTGAGTGTTCTATCTTGTCGTTTACATCGTGAGATCTCAAAAACATTTCAGCCATCCCAGTGGTAAGGAAAAAAACGGAACCTGTGATTGTAGACAGGATGAGACACTTTCTGTCTTGCTAGAAAGCAGACCAGAGCTTCTTGGGAAGATTTCTCTATGGAGGTGTCCCTCCTTTGGGGAAGGAGTAAACCCTCATTGCTTGGGGACTTCAAACTCTTTCAATGACCCCAAGTTCTGAGTGCTCCATGTTTTCTTGGTTTTAAGTTCATTTATTTATTTATTTGTTCATTTATTTTTTGTGAAAAAAATGAACAGAGGGTTTACAATTAAATGTGCAAGATAATGCGTTCATGTTTTACAAAGTATCCTATCGTCCTTCTTTGTTTCCCCTTCCCATCTTTTCCCATTCTCCTCCTGCCTTCCCCAACAATCCTCCCCGCTCCCATACCCCCCACCACTCACAAACCAAAGTGGTAAACTTCGTTTTGGACATAACGACTTGACCATCGCATTTTTGCAATGGGTCCACCTGTATCCCTATTTAAAAGAATGTTTTCCCATCCTCTCCACAAACTATACCGATATGGAATATAGTGAAAGCAGTGGTTATATAATGGGGGAGGGAATTCCAAAGTAAAAAAGAAATGACCTTATGAATATGTCATAAACAATCGCTTGAAAGCAAATAAAAAACATTTGAATACATATCTTAGGGTTCATTTCATTAACATCACATTATCTGACTTTGCTTTACTCAAACTTTCGTTTGCATGCTGAACTCGCTAACACTGGTCAGCTCTCCCACAATTGGAAGAAAATAATTGGACAGTGTACTGTGGATGGACAGAATAAGGAGCTTTCAGCCATGCTAGGATGCAGACTGGAGAAAGTGGGTTAGAAAGATGCGGTCTATTTCTATTTAGAGGCTTGTCTCTCCTTTGGGGAAGATGTAGATCATTGAGAATTTGAGCCCTGAAAAACAATTTTGTTTTAATGCGCCGAATTTCTGTGTTACTCTAAATTGTCATTTGCATCCTGTGCTTCCAAACACATTTCAGCTCTCCCAGAATTGCAAGGAATATAATTGGACCTGTTATTGTTGACAGTGTATGGAACTTCCCGTCTTGCTAGGCTGTCAAAAAGGGCTTAGTGGGAAAGATCGATGCTTTCCATATATCTTTGGAGGCTTGTCTCTCCATTGGGGAAGGAGTAGAGCCTCCTCACTTTGGGACCTTAAATCTGCTTTTAGGTCACAATTACTCAGTGCTCTGTCTTGTCGTTTGTATCGTAAGCACAGTAACACAAGTCAGCTCTCCCAGATTTGGATGAAACAAATTGGACTGGGCTCCGTGGACAGTGTGAGGGACATTAAGCCCTGATGGATGCAGACCAGATTTGCCTGGGCGAGAAAAATGCAATCTATTTCGATTTAGCGGCTTCCCTCTCCTTTCGGGAAGGTGTAGAACACTCACAACTTGGGGACCTTAAAGGAATTGTTTTAAGGTCCACAAGTTGTGAGTGCTCTTTCTTGGTATTTGCATCCTGTGCTCCCAAAACCTCCTCAGCTCTTCCAAAATTTCAAAGAAAATTTTCACCTATGGCTGCTGATACCGAAAAGGGATGTGAATCATGCCAGGATGCACATAGGAGCTACTAGAGACCGAAATATGCTATTACTCTTTGGTGGCTTTTCACTACATTAAGGAAGGTGGAGAGTATTCACTACTGAGTTGTGAAAAAATACGTTTGTTTTAAGGTACCCAGGTTCTGAGGACTTTGTCTTATCATTTTCATCCTGAGCTCCCTAACACTGCTCTGCAATCCCAGAATTGCAAGTAAAAAATTGGGACTTGTTAATGGAGACAGTGAAAGGAGGTTTAAGCCCTGCTAGGACAAGACCGAAGATGCCAGGGATAGACCTATGCTTTCTAACTCTCCTCAGTGCCATCCCTTTCCTTTGGGGAATTTGTAGAGCATTTAGAACCTGGTCACCGTAAAACAATAATGTTTTAAATCGCCGAGGTTCTGAGTGCTCTATCTTGTTCTTTGCATCCTGAGTTCCTAAACACTTTTGACCTTTCTCAGAATTAAAAGGAAAAAAATGTCAACTGTTATTGTAGACAGAATGAGGCACTTTCCATATTGCTAGGATGCAGAGCAGAGCTTCTTGGGAAAGATGGGTGCTGTGAATTTCTCATTGGAGCGGTGTCTCTTCCTTGAGGAAGGTGTAGAGCCCTCCTTCCTTGGGGGCCTTCAGACGGTTCTAGGGTCCCCATATTCTGAGTACTCTATCTTATCGTTTGTACCTGAGCTCCCTAACACTGGTCACTTCTCCAAGAATTGGAAGAACAAAGTTTGGACTGTTTACTGTGTATAGTGCGAGGGTCATTAAGCCCTGCTAAGATTCAGAGCACAGCTGCTTGGGACAGAACAATGCTTTCTATTTCTCCTAAGTGGCTTGTCTCACATTTGGGAAAAGTTGAGAGCACTCAGAACTTGGAGACCTTAAAACAATTTTCTTTATGGTCCCCAAATTCTGAGAACTCTTTCTTATTGTTTGCATCCTGTGCTCCCAAACACTCCACAGCTCTCAAAAAATTGCAAGGAAAAAAAGATTGACCTGCGGATGTTGACACCATGAGGGGCTTTGAATCATGCCAGGATGCACACAGGGGCTGCTAGAAACTGAACAATGTTGTCTATTTCTCTTCGGGGGCTGGTCTTTTCTTTTTCGAAGGTATAGAGCATTCAGAACCTTGGCGCCATAAATCAATTTTGTTTTATGTTCCCCACATTCTCATGGCTCTATCTTGTCGTTTACATCTTCAGCATCCTTATTCTGGTCAGCTCACCATGAATTGCAAGGAAAAAATTCGGACTTGTTACTGTGGATAGTGTAAGTGGCTCCTAGCCCTGCTACGATGCAGACCACTGTTGCCGTTTATAAAACGATGCAGTCTATTTCTCTTTAGTGTCTTGTATCTCCTTTGAGGAATTGTACAGCCTGCAGAACTTGGACACCATACAATATTGTTTACCTCACCGAAGGTCTGAGTGCTCTATCTTGGCGTTTACATCCTGAGATCTTAAAAAACGTTTCAGCGCTCCCAGTGGTAAGAAAAACAAACGGAACCTGTGATTTTAGAAAGGATGTGACACTTTCGTTCCTGCTTGGATGCAGACCAGAGCTTCTTGGGAAGATTGGTGCTGTCAATTTCTCAAAGGACGCGTGTCCCTCCTTTGGGTAAGGTGTAAACTCTCATTGGTTGGCGGCCTTAAAACTATTTCAAAATCCCCAAGTTCTGAATGCTCCATATTTTTTTATTTTTAAATTTATTTATTTATTTATTTATTCATTTATTTTTTTTGTGAAAACAATGTACAGCGGGGTTACAATTACATGTGCAAGATGATGAGTACATTTTTTATAAAGTATTGTAACCTCCTCTTTGTTTCCCCTTCCCACCTTTTCCCATCCTCCTCCTGCCTTCCCCCACAGTCCTCCCCCCACCCAAACTCCCTACCACTCACAATCCAAAGTTGTGAAGTTCGTTTTTGACATACCACTTGTACATCGCATTTTTGCAATGGGTCCACGTGTAGCCCTATTTAAACGAATTGTTTTTCCCTTTCCCCTCCACAAATTATACCAACATGAAATACAGTGAAAACAGTGGTTCTACAGTGGGGGAGGCACTTACACAGTAAAAAAGAAATGATCTCATGAATGTGTCATAAACAATCGCTTGAAAGCAAGTAAAAATCTTTTGAATACATATCTTAGGGTTCATTTCATTATCATCACCTTATCTGACTTTCTTTGCTTTACTCAAACTTTCGTTTGCATGCTGAACTCGCTAACACTGGTCAGCTCTCCCACAATTGGAAGAAATTGGTTACTGTGGATGGACAGTATAAGGGGCGTTCAGCCATGCTAGGATGCAGACCGGAGTAACCTGGGTTAGAAAGATGCGGTCTATTTCTATTTAGAGGCTTGTCTCTCCTTTGGGGAAGGTGGAGATCATTGAGAATTTGAGCCCTGAAAAACTATTTTGTTTTAAGGCGCCGAATTTCTGTGTTGCTCTATCTTGTCTTTTGCACCCTGTGCTTCCAAACACATTTCAGCTCTCCCAGAATTGCAAGGAATGTATTTGGACCTGTTATTGTTGACAGTATATGGAACTTTCAGTCTTGTTAGGATGTAGATTAAGGCTTAGTGTGAAAGGTCGGTGCTGTCCATATATCTTTGGAGGATTCTCTCAACATTGGGGAAGGTGTAGATCTTCCTCACTTTGGGACCTTAAAACTGTTTTAAGGTCACCAATTTGTGAGTGCTCTATCTGGTCGTTTGAATCCTGAGATCGCTACCACAGGTCAGCTCTCCCAGAATTGGATGAAACAAATTGGACTGGGCTCTGTGGACAGTGTGAGGGGCATTAAGCCCTGATGGATGCAGACCAGAGTTACCTGGGTGAGAAAAATGCTGTCGATTTCTATTTAGCGGCTTTTCTCTCCTACTAGAGACCGAAATATGCTCTCTATTTCTCTTTGGTGGCTTGTCTCTTCATTATGGAAGGTGGAGAGTATTCACAGCTGAGGCGCCAAAAAACAGTTCTGTTTTAATGTACCCATGTTTCATCCTGAGCTCCCTAACACTGCTCAGCAATCCCAGAATTGTAAGGAAAAGATTGGGAATGGTTAATGGGGACAGTGTGAGGAGGTTTAAGCCCTGCTAGGATGCAGACCAAAGATGCCTGGGATAGACCGATGCTGTCTAACTCTCCTTAGTGGCCTGTCTTTCCTTTGGGGAATGCGTAGAGCTTTTACAACGTCGTCACCGTAAAAAAAAAATAATGTTTTAAATCGCCGAGGTTTTGAGTACTCTATCTTGTTCTTTGCATCCTGAGTTCCTAAACACTTTTGGCCTTAATCAGTATTAAAAGGAATAAAAATGTCACCTGTTATTGTAGATAGAATGAGGCACTTTCATTATTGCTGGGATGCAGAGCAGAGCTTCTTGGGAAAGATGGGTGCTGTGAATTCCTCCTTGGAGTGGTGTCTCTTCATTGGGGAAGGTGTAGACCCCTCCTTCCTTGGGGGCCTTAAGACTGTTCTAGGGTCCCCATATTCTGAGTACTCTACCTTATCGTTTGTACCTGGGCTCCCTAACACGGGTCACTTCTCCCAGAATTGGAAAAAAAATTTTGGACTGTTTACTGTGGATAGTGCAAGGGTCATTAAGCCCTGCTAAGATTCAGAGCACAGTTGCCTGGGACAGAACAATGCTTTCTATTTCTCCTAAGTGGCTTGTCTCGCTAATGGGAAAAGTTGAGAGCACTCAGAACTTGGAGACACTAAAACAATTTTCTTTATGGTCCCCAAATTCTGAGAAATCTCTCTTGTTGTTTGCATCCTGTGCTCCCAATCCCTCTAAATCTCTTCAAAAATTGCAAAGAAAAAAGATTGAACTGCGGATGGTAACACCAAGAGGGTCTTTGAATCATGCCAGGGTGCACAATGGGGCTGCTAGAAACCGAACGATGTTGTCTATTTCTCTTCGGGGGTTGGTCTTTTCTTTTGCGAATGTACAGAGCATTCAGAACCTTGGCGCCATAAAACAATTTCGTTTTAATTTCCCCACAATCTCAGTGCTCCATCTTGTCGTTTTCATCCCGAGCATCCTAACAGTGGTCAGCCCACTGTTAATTGCAAGGAAAAATTTCGGACTTGATACTGTGGACAGTGTAAAAGGCTTCAATCCCTGCTAGGATGCAGACTGCTGTTGCCTGTGATAGAACCATGCTGTCTATTTCTCTTTAGTGGCTTCTATCTCCCTGGAGTAATTGTAAAGCCTTCAGAACTTGGGCACCATACAATATTGTTTACCTCACCGATGTTATGAGTGCTCTATCTTCTCGTTTACATGCTGAGATCTCAAAAACTTTTCAGCCCTACCAGTGTTAAGAACAAAAACCGAACCTGTGATTTTAGACAGGATGAGACACTCCCTGTCTTGCTAGGATGCAGACCAGAGCTTCTTGGGAAGATTGGTGCTGTCAATTTCTTTTTGGAGGCGTTTCCCTCCTTTGAGAAAGGAGTAATTCCTTATTTCTTGGGGGCCTTAAAACAGTTTCAAGGTCCCCATGTTCTGAGTGCTCCATCTTTTCTTGTTTTTAAATTTATTAATTTATTTATTTGTTAGTTTACTTTTTTGTGAAAACAATGTAGAGAGGGGTTACAATTACATGTACAAGATGAGTATATTTTCTATAAAGTATTTTAACCTCCTTCTTTGTTTCCCCTTCCCATCTTTTCCGATCCTCCTCCTTCCCTCCCCCACAGTCCTCCCCGCTCCCATACCCCTCACCACACACAAACCAAAGTTTTAAAGTTCATTTTGGACATAACGACTTGTACATGACATTTTTGCAATGCGTCCACTTTTAGCCTTATTTAAACGAATTGTTATTCCCCTTCCCCTCCACAAATTATACCGACATGAAATACAGTGAAAGCAGTGGTTCTGAAATGGGGGAGGGACTTACAAAGTAAAAAAGAAATGACCTTATAAATGTGTCATAAACAATCGCTTGAAAGCAAATAAAAAACATTTGAATACATATCTTAGGGTTCATTTCATTAACATCACATTATCTGACTTTCTCTGCTTTACTCAAACTTTCGTTTGCATGCTGAACTCGCTAACACTGGTCAGCTCTCCCAGAATTGGAAGAAAATAATTGGACTGGTTACTGTGGATGGACAGTATAAGGGGCTTTCAGCCATGCTACGATGCAGACCGGAGTAACCTGGGTTAGAAAGATGCGGTCTATTTCTATTTAGGGGCTTGTCTCTCCTTTGGGGAAGGTGGAGATCATTGAGAATTTGAGCCCTGAAAAACTATTTTGTTTTAAAGTGCCTAATTTCTGTGTTGCTCTATCTTGTTGTTTGCATCCTGTGCTTCCGAACACATTTCTGTTCTCCCAGAATTGCAAGGAATATAATTGGACCTGTTATTGTTGACAGTATATGGAACTTTCAGTGTCCTTATGATGTAGATTAGGGCTTACTGGGAAAGGTCAGTGTTCTCCATATATCTTTGGAGGCTTGTCTCTCCATTGGGAAAGGAGTAGAGCCTCCTCACTTTGGGACCATAAAATTGTTTTAAGGTCAGCAATTTCTGAGTGCTCCATCTTGTCTATTGCATCCTGACCTCGCTACTACAGGTCAGCTCTCCCAGAATTGGAAGAAACAAATTGGACTGGGCTCTGTGAACAGTGTGAGGGCATTAAGCCCTGATGGAGGCATACCAAAGTTACCTGGGTGAGAAAAAGGCTGTCTATTTCTATTTAGTGGCTTTTCTCTCCTTTGGGGAAGGTGTAGAACACTCACAACTTGGGGACCTTAAAACAATTCTTTTAAGGTCCCCAAGTTGTGAGTGCTCTTTCTTGTTATTTGCATCCTGTGCTCCCCAAACCTCCTCAGCTCTACCAATATTTCAAAGGTAACTTTGGACCTATGGCTGGTTATACCATGAGGGGTTGTGAACCATGCCAGGATGCACCTAGGAGCTACTAGAGACCGAAATATGCTCTCTATTTCTCTTTGGTGGCTTGTCTCTTCATTATGGAAGGTGGAGAGAATTCACAGCTGAGGAGCCAAAAAACAGTTCTGTTTTAAGGTACCCAAGTTCTCAGGGCTCTATCTTGTCGTTTTCATCCTGAGCTCCCTAACACTGCTCAGCAATCCCAGAATTGCAAGGAAAAGATTGGGACTGGTTAATGTGGACAGTGTGAGGAACTTAAACCCTGCGAGGATGCAGACGGAAGATGCCTGGGATAGACCGATACTGTCTAACTCTATTTAGTGCCCAGTCTTTCCTTTGAGGAATGTGTAGAGCATTTAGAACCTGGTCACTGTAAAACAATAACGTTTTAAATCGCCGAGGTTTCTGAGTGCTCTATCTTGTTCTTTGCATCCTGAGTTCCTAAACACTTTTGACAGTAATCAGTATTAGAAGGAATAAAAATGTCACCTGTTATTTTAGACAGAATGAGGCAATTTCAGTATTGCTAGGATGCAGAGCAGAGCTTCTTGGGAAAGATGGGTGTTGTGAATTTCTCATTGGAGTGGTGTCTCTTCCTTGGGGAAGGTGTAGACCCCTCCTTCCTTGGGGGCCTTAAGACTGTTCTAGTGTCCTCATATTCTGAATGCTCTATCTTATCATTTGTACCTGTGCTCCCTAACACTGGTCACTTCTCCCAGAATTGGAAAAACAAAATTTGGACTGTTTACTGTGGATAGTGCCAGGGTCATTAAGCCCTTCTAAGATTCAGAGCACAGTTGCCTGGGACAGAACAATGCTTTCTATTTCTCCTAAGTGGCTTGTCTCGCTAATGGGAAAAGTTGAGAGCACTCAGAACTTGGAGACACTAAAACAATTTTCTTTATGGTCCCCAAATTCTGGGAAATCTCTCTTGTTTGCATCCTGTGCTCCCAAACCTTCCACAGCTCTCCAAAAATTGCAAGGAAAACAGATTGACCTGCGGATGGTGACACCAAGAGGGGATTTGTACCATGCCTGGATGCACCCAGGGGCTACTAGGAACCTAACGATATTGTCTATTTCTCTTCGGGGGCTGGTCTTTTCTTTTTCAAAGGTATAGAGCATTCAGAACCTTGGCGCCATAAAACAATTTTGTTTTAAGTTCCCCAAATTCTCAGTGCTCTATCTTGTCATTTACATCCTGAGCAATCTAACTCTGGTCAGCCCACCGTGAATTGCAAGGAAAAAATTTGGAATTGTTACTGTGGACAGTGTAACTGGCTTCAAGGCCTCCTAGGATGCAGACGGCTGTTGCCTGTGATAGAACCATGGTGTGAGGGTTACGGTTATGATTAGGGTTAGGATCAGGGTTAGTGTTTGAGTTAGGGTGGCGTTGAGGGTGACGGTTAGGGTTAGGATTAGCGTTCGAGTTAGGGTGAGCTTGAGGTTGAGGGTTAGGGTTAGGATTAGGTTTAGGGGTTGGGATTGGAATTGGGTGAGGGTGAGGGTGAGGGTTAGGTTTAGGGTTAGTGTGAGGATAAGGGTTAGGGTGAAGGTTATGGTGAGAGTGAGTGTGAGGGTTAGGGTGAGGGTTACAATTAGGGTGAGGGTTAGGGTGAGGGTTAGGGTTAGGGTGGGGGTAACCGTAATGGTGAGGTTTAAGGTTAGTGTTAGGTTTAGGCTTAGAATGAGGGTAAGTGTGAAGTTTAGGGTTAGGGTTAGGGTTTGCTTGGGTGGGAGATATTGAGGGTTAGTGTTAGGGTTAGGGTGAGGGATAAGTTTAGGTTAGTGCTAGGGTGAGGGTGATTGTTGGGGTGAGGGTGAGGGTGAGGGTTTCGGGTAGGTAAGGGTTAGGGTTAGGTTGTGGGTGAGGATTAGGGTGAGGGTGAGAGTTAGGTTGACGGTTAAGGGTTAGGGTGAGGTTTAGGGTTAGGGTGAGTGTGAGGGTTCTGGTTAGGGTGAGGGTTCCGGTGAGAGCAAGGGTTAGGATGTGGGTGAGGGTTAGGGTAAGGATTAGGGTTAGAGTTAGGGTTAGGGTTAGTGTGAGGATAAGGGTTAAGGTGAGGGTTAGGATAAGGTTTAGGGTTAGGGTTAGGGTTAGGGTGAGGTTTAGGGTTAGGGTGAAGTTTAGGGTTAGGGTTAGGGTAAGGGATCGGGTTACGGTGATGTTTAGTGTGAGGGTTAGAGTGACCATGAGGGTTAGGGTGATGGTGAGGGTTAGGGTTAGGATTAGGGTTAGAGTGAGGGTTAGGGTTATGTTTAGGGTGAGAGTGAGGGTGAGGGGTAGTGTTAGGGTTAGGGTGAGGGTTAGGTTTAGTGTGAGGGTTAGGGTTAGGGTTATGATTATTGTTAGTGTAAGGATAAGAGTTAGGGTGAGGGTTAGGATGAGGGTGAAGGTTAGGTTTAGCGATAGGGTTAGGTTGAGTTTTAGGCTGAGGTTTAGGGTTAGGGTGAGGGTTAGGGTAAGGGTTAGGATGAGTGTTAGGGTTTGGGTGATGTTTAGGGTGAGGCAGGGTGAGGGTGAAGGTTAGGGTGAGGGTGATGGTTAGGATTAAGGTTAGGGTTAAGCTTGGGCTGAGGGTGACTGTGAGGGTGAGGGTTAGGTTTAGGTTTGGGGTGAGGGTTAGTGTTAGTGTGAGGGTTAGGGTGATGGTGAGCTTGAGGGGTTAGGGTCAGGGTGAAGGTGAGGGTGAGGGTTGCGGTTGGGATTAGGGTTAGGGTGAGTTTTAGGATTAGGATTAGGGTTAGGGTGAGGGTTAGTTTTAGGATTAGGATTAGGTTAGGATTAGGGGTATTTTTAGTGCTAGGGTTAGGGTTAGGTTGAGGGTGAGGGTGAGGGTTAGCATTAGGTTTAGGGTTAGTGTTAGGGTGAGTGTGGGGGTAAGGGTTAGGGTTAGGATTAGGATTAGGGTTAGGAATAGGCTGAGGGGGAGGTGAACGGGGTTGACAGATAGGTTTAAGGTTAGAGTTAGGGTGAGGAGTAGGGTGAGGGTGAGTGATAGGGTGAGGAAGTGGGGGAGGGGGAGGGTTTCAGTTAGGTAAGGGTTAACTTTATTGTTAGGGTGTGGATTAGGTGGAGGATGAGTTTTAGTGTGAGGGTTAGGGTTAGGGCGAGGGTTGGGTTAGGGATTGAGTGAGGGTTAGGTTTTGGGTAATGATTTGGGTGAGGGTGTGGGTTAGGGTGAGGGTTAGTGTTCGGGTGAGGTTGAGGGTTAGGTGTGGGTGAGGATTAGGTTTAGGGTGAGGGTTAGGGTGACGGTGAGTTTTAGGCTGATGGTGAGGATTAGGGTTACCTTTAGCGTGAGTGTTAGGGTCAGGGTTAGGGTTAGGATGAGGGTTATTGTGAGTGGTAGGGTTAGGGTTAGGATGAGGGTTAGGGTTAGTGTGAGGGTTAGTTTTAGTGTTAGGATTAGGGTGAGGGTTCGGTTAGGGTTAGGGTTAGGGTTAGGGTGAGGGTGAGGGTTAGGGTGAGGGTGAGGTTTGGGGTTAGGTTTAGGGTTAGAGTGAGGGTGGAGGGTGAGGGTTAGGTTTAGGGTTAGGGTGAGCTCTAGGGGGAGGGTGACGGTTAGGGTGAGTGTGAGGGTTTGGGTGAGGTTGAAGGTTCGTGTGAGGGTGAGGGTGAAGGTTAGGGTGTGGGTTAGGGTTAGCGTGAAGGTTAGGGTTAGGGTTAGGGTTAGGGTTAGGGTGAGGTTAAGGGTTAGGGTGAGGTTTAGGGTTAGGGTTAGGGTGAGGCTGAGGGTGAGGGTGAGGTTTAGGGTTAAGGTTAGGGCTAGGTTTATGGTGAGGTTTAGGGTGAGTGTTAAGGTTAGGATTAGGGTAAGGCTTAGGGTTCAGTGAGGGTGAAGGCTAGGTTTAGGGTGAGGATTAGGGTGAGGGTGAGGGTTAGGGTGAGGGTTAGGGTTAGGGTGAAGGTCAGGGTTAGGGTTAGTGTGATGGATAGGGTTAGGGTGATTTTTAGGTTGAGGGTGAGGTTTAGGGTGAGGGTGAGGTTTCCTGTGAGGTTTAGGGTTAGTATAAGGTTTAGGATTAGTGTTAGGGTG
This sequence comes from Dipodomys merriami, assembly GCF_024711535.1. Lineage (NCBI taxonomy): Eukaryota > Metazoa > Chordata > Mammalia > Rodentia > Heteromyidae > Dipodomys > Dipodomys merriami. Next base: position 723,292 of record NW_027206113.1, read on the forward strand.
AGGGGATTGGTGAGGGGTAGGGTTAGGGTGAGGATTAGGTTTAGTGTGAGGTTAGGGTTAAGTTTAGGGTTATGGTGAGCGTAAGGTATAGGGTGAGGGATAGGGTGATGGTGAGGATTAGGTTTAGGGTTAGGGTTAGGTTTAGGGTTAGGGTTATGGTGAGCGTAAGGTTTAGGGTTAGGGTTAGGGTGAGGGTTAATGTTAGGTTTAGGGTTAGGGTGAGGTTTATGGTTAGGATTAGGGTTAGGGTTAGGTTTAGGTTGAGGGTTAGGGTTAGGGTGAGGATTAGGGTTAGGGTTAGGGTTAGATTGAGGGTTAGGGTTTAGGGTTAAGGTTAGGGTTAGAGTTAGGATGACAGTTATGGTGAGGGTTAGGGTTAGGGTCAGGATTAGGGTGAGAGTTAGGATGAGGGTTAGGTTTAGGGTTAGGTTTAGGGTGAGGATGAGGATTAGGGTGAGGTTGAAGGTTGGGGTTAGCGTGAGGGTTAGGGTTAGGGTGAGCGTGAGGGTGAGGTTGAGAGTTAGGGTTAGGATTAGGTTTAGGATTAGGTTTAGACTGAGGGTGAGGTTGAGGATGTGGGTTAGTGTTAGAGTTAGGATTATTTTTAGTGTTAAGGTGAGGCCTACGGTGAGGGTGAGCCTTAGGGTGAGTGTGAGTGTGAGGGTGAGGGTTAGAGTGAGGGTGACGGTGAGGGTTAGGTGAGGGTTAGGGTTAGGGTGAGGGTTAAGGTTAGGGTGAGGGTTATGGTTAGGGTAAGGGTTAGGGTGAGACTGAGGGTGAGGGTGAGGGTTAGAGTTAGGGTTTGATTTAGGTTTAGGTTGAGGGTTAGGGTGTGGGTTTAGGGTTAGGATTAGGTTTAGGGTTAGGGTGAGGGTTAGTGTGAGCAGGAGGGTGAGGGTTAGGTTTAGGGTAAGAGTGAGGGTTAGGGCTTGGGTGAGGGTTTCAGTTAGGGTGAGGGTTGGGGTTAGGGTTTGTTTAGGGTGAGGGTGAGGGTTAGGTTTAGGATTATGGTTAGGGTTCGGTTTAGAGTTAGGGTGAGGGTGAGGGTGAGCTTTAGGTTTATATTTAGGTTTAGGGTGAGGGTTAAATTTAGGGTTAGGTTGAGGGTTAGGGTTAGGATGAGGGTTAAGATTAGGGTTAGGGTTAGGGTGAGGGTTAGGGTGAGCTTTAGGGTTAGAGTTAGTGTTAATGTGACGGTTTGGGTTAGGGTTAGGGTTAGGGTGAGTGTACGGCTTAGGGTGAGGGTAACGGGGAGGGTGAGGGTTATGGTTATGATTATGGTTAGGGTTAGGGTAATGGTTCGGTTGCGGATTAGGGTGAGGGTGAGGGTGTTAGTGTGAGAGTTAGGGTTAGGGTGAGGTTTAGGTTTAGGTTTATGGTTAGATTTAGGGTGATGTTTAGGGTGAGGGTGAGCGATAGAGTGGGAGTGAGGGTTTGGGTGAGGGTGAGGGTTAGAGTGTGGGAGAGGTTTAGGGTTAAGTTGAGAGTTAGGGTGAGGGTTAGGGTTAGGGTGATGTTGAGGATGAGGGTGAGGGTCAGGGTTAGAGGTAGGGTTAGAATGAGGTTTAGGGTGAGGGTTAGGTTTAGGTTTAAGGTGAATATGAGGGTGAGGGTTAGGGTTAAGGTTAGGGTGAGGGTGAGGGTTAGGGTTAGGTTTAGTGTGAGGGTTAGGGTTAGGGTGTGAGTTAGGGTTAGGGTGATGTTTAGGGTTGGGTTTACGGTTAGGTTTAGTGTGATGTTTAGGGTGAGAGTGAGTGTTCGGGTGAGGGTGAGGGTTAGAATGATGGTTAGGTTTAGGGTTATGGTGAGGGTTAGGGATACGGTGATGTTGAGGGGGAGGGGGAGGGTTAGGGTGACGGTGAGCTTTTGGGTGAGGGTTAGGGTTAGTGTGAGTGTTACTGTTAGGGATAGGGTGAGGGTTATGGTGAGGGGTATGGTTAGGGTTAGGGTGAGGTTTAGGCTTAGTGTGAGGTTTAGTGTTAGTTTTAGGGTTATGGTGAGGGTAAGGTTTAGGGTGAGGGTTAGTATGATGGTGAGTTTTAGGGTTAGGGTTAGTGTTAGGTTTAGGCTGAGGTTTAGGGTGTGGTTTACTGTTAGAGTTAGGGTTATGGTTAGGGTTATGTTGAGACTTAGGGTGAGGGTTAGGTTTAGGGTAAGGGTGAGGATTACGATGAGTGTTTGGGATAGGTAATTGTTAGGGTTAGGTTTAGGGTGAGGATTAGGGTGATGGTGAGGGTGAGGGTTAGAGTTATGGTGAGGGTAAGGTTTAGGGTAAAGGTTAGGGTGAGGGTTAGGTTGAGGGTTAGGTTGAGGGTTAGGGTGACGGTTAGGTAAACGGTTAGGTTTAGGGTGACGGTTAGGGTTAGTGTGAGGGTTAGGGTTATGGTGAGGGTTAGGGTTAGTGTTTGGATTAGTGTTAGGGTTAGGATTAGGGTTAAGGTTAGGTTTAGCGTGAGTGTAAGGGTTAGCTTGAGTGTTAGTGTTAGTGTTAGGGTTAGGGTGAAGGTTAGGGTTAGGGTGAGGCTGAGGGTGAGAGTGAGGTTTAGGGTTAGGATTAGGTTTAGGGTTATGGTGAGGGTGAGGGTGAGCTTCAGGTTTATGGTTAGGGTTAGGGTGAGGGTTAGGTTTAGGTTTAGGGTGAGGGTTAGGGTTAGGATGAGGGTTGGGTTAGGGTTACGGTTAGGGTGAGAGGGAGGGTGAGCTTTAGGGTTAGGGTTAGTGTTAGTGTGAGGGTTAGGGTTAGGGGTAGGGTTAGGGTGAGGGTAAGTGTTAGGGTGAGGGTAACGGGGAGATTGAGGGTTAGGGTTATGGTTAAGGTTAGGTTTAGGGTTATGGTTAGGTTGAGGATTAGGGTGAGGGTGAGAAGGGTGAGGGTGAGAGTTAGGTTTAAGGTGAGGTTTAGGGTTAGGGTTATGCTTAGGTTTAGTGTGATGTTTAGGGTGAGGGTGAGGGATAGGGTGAGAGTGAGTGTTCGGTTGAGGGTGAGGGTTACAGTGTGAGTGAGGTTTAGCATTAGGTTGAGGGTTAGGGTGAGGATTAGGTTTAGGGTTATGGGTTAGGGTTAGGGTGATGTTGAGGGTGAGGGTGAGGATTAGGGTTTGGGTTAGTGTGATGTTTAGGGTGAGGTTTAGTGTGAGGGTTAGGGTTAGGATTAGGTTTAGGGTTATGGTTAGGGTTAGGGTGAGGGTGAGGGTGAGGGTTAGGTTTAGGGTTAGGGTTAGGGTGAGGGTGCGGGTTAGGGTTATGGTGAGGGTTAGAGTTAGTGTGAGGGTAAGGGCTAGGTTTAGGGTTAGTGTTAGGGTTAGGGTGAGGGTGAGGTTTAGAGTTAAGGGTAGGGTTAGGATGAGGGTTAGGGTAAGGGTCAGGCTTAGGGTAATGGTGAGGGTTAGTGTTAGTGTTAGGGTTATGGTTAGGTTTAGGGTTTGGGTGAGTGTTAGGGCGAGGGTGAGTTTTAGGGTTAGGTTGAGGGTTAGGGTTAGGGTGAGGGTTAGGGTTAGGGTTAGGGTGAGGGTGAGTGTTATGGTTAGGATTAGGGTTAGGTTTAGGTTAAGCTAATGGTGAGGGTGAGGGTTCGTGTTAGAGTTAGGGTTATCGTTAGGGTTACAGTGAGTTCTAGAATGAGGGTGAGGTTTAGGGTGAAGGTGAGGGTGATGGTGAGTTTTTGGGATAGGTAATTTTTAGGGTGAGGTTTAGGGTGAGGATTAGGTTGAGGGTGAGGGTTAAGGTGAGGGTTTGCTTTAGGGTGAGGGTCAGGGTTAGGGTTATTTCAATGGTTAGGGTTAGGGTGATGTTTAGGTTGAGTGTGAGGTTTAGGGTGAGGGTTAGGTTTCAGGTGAGGGTTAGGGTAGTGTGAGAGTTCGGGTTAGGGTTAGGGTTTTGGTTATGGTGAGGGGTAGGGTTAGGGTTAGGGTGAGTGTTAGGGTTACTGTGTGACTTAGGGTTAGGTTTAGCGTTATGTTGAGAGTAATGTTTATGGTGAGGGTAAGGGACAGTGTGAGGTTTAGGGTTAGGGTGAGGTTTAGCTTTAGGGTTAGGGTTATGGTTATTGTAAGGTTTAGGGTTAGAGTTCGGGTGAGGGTTAGGTTTTGGGTGAGGGTTAGGGTTAGGGTGAGAGTTAGGGTTAGTGTGAGGGTTAGGGTTAGGGTTAGGGTTAGTGTAAGTTTAGGTTTTGGGATAGGGTTAGGGTTAGGTTGAGGGTGACGGTTAGGTTTAGGGTTAGGGTTAGGGTGATAGTGAGGGTTAGGTTTTGGTTTAGGGTGAGGGTTAGGATGATTGTGAGGGTTAGGGTTAGGATTTGGGTTAGGGTTAGAGTAAGGGTAAGCGTTAGGGTGAGGGTGAGGGTGAGGTTTAGGGTTATCGTTAGGTTAAAGGTGAGGGTGAGGTTTAGAGTTAGCTTTGGGTTTATGTTGAGGGTGAGGGTGAGGGTTAGTGTGAGGGTAAGGGTGAGGTTTGATGTTAGTGTGAGGGTTAGGGTGAGGGTGAGTGGCAGAGTTAGGGTAAGAGTGAGGGTGAGGTTTAGGTTAGGGTTAGTGTTAGGTTTAGCATCAGGGTTAGAGTTAGGATGAGGTTTAGCGTTAGGGTTAGGGTTATGGTGAGGCTGAGGGTAAGGGTGAGAGTTAGGGTTAGGTTTAGGTTTAGGATAAAGGTGAGGGATAATGTTAGGGTTAGGGTGAGGGTGAGGGTTAAGTTTAGGCTTAGAGTGAGGGTGAGGGTGAGAGTTAGGTTGAGGGTTAGTATTAGAGTTAGGGTTATTGTGACGGTGATGGTTAGGATTACTGTTAGGGTTAGGGTTAAGTTTAGGGTAAGGGTTAAGTTGAGGGATAGGGTGAGTTTTAGCGTTAGTGTTAGGGTTAGGTTGAGGATTAGGGTTAGGGTGAGGGTTAGGTATAGTGTTAGTGTTAGGGTGAGGGTGAGTGTGAGGGTTAGGGTTAGATTTAGGCTGAGGTTGAGGGTGAGGGTGAGGGTTAGGGTGAGGGTGAGGGTGACGGTGAGGTTTTTCGTTAGGTAAAGGTTAGGTTTACGGTTAGCATGAGGGTTAGGGTCTGGGTGATGGTTCGGGTGAGGGTTAGCGTTAGTGTGATTGTTAGGGTGAGGGTTATGGTGCGGGGTATGGTTAGGGTTAGGGTTAGGGTTAGGGTTAGTGTGAGGGTTCGGGTTAGGTTTAGGGTTATGGTGAGGGAAAGGTTTTGGGTGAGGGTTAAGGTTAGGGTGAGGTTTAGGATTAGTTTTAGCGTTAGGGTTAGGTTTAGGGTGATTGTTAGGGTGAACGTTCGGGTTAAGATTGGGGTTAGGGTTAGGGTTAGGCTTAGGTTTAGGGTTAGGGTGAGGGTGAGGGTTAGGTTTAGGGTTAGGGTGAGGGTGAGGGTGAGGGTTAGGTTTTGCTTTAGGGTGAGGGTTAGGTTTAGTGTGAGGGTTAGGACTAGGGTTTGGGTTAGGGTTAGAGTTAGGGTTAGGATGAGGGTTAGGGTGAGGGTTAGGGTTAGGTTTAGGGTGAGGGTGAAGGTGATTGTTAAGGTTATGGTTAGGGTGAGGGTGAGGGTTAGGGTTAGGGAAAGGTTGAGGGTTAGGTTTAGGGTTAGGGTGAGGTTTAGGGTTAGGATGAGGGTTAGGGTTAGGGTTAGGGTTATGGTTAGAGTGAGGGTGAGCTTTAGGGTTAGGTTAGTGTTAGTGTGATGGGTAGGTTTACGGTTAGGGTTAGGGTGAGGATAAGGGTTAGGGTGAGGGTGAGGGTGAGGGTTAGGGTAATAGTTAGGTTTAGGTTTAGGATTATGGTTAGGTTGAGGATTAAGGTGAGGGTGAGGGTGAGTGTTAGGGTGAGAGTTAGGGTTAGGGTGAGGTTTAGGGTTAGGTTGAGGGTTAGGGTGAGGGAAAGGTTTAGGGTGAAGGTTAGTGTGATGGTGAGGGTTAGGGTAAGGGCTAGGGTTAGGTTTAGGCTGAGAGTGAGGGTGAGGGAGATGGTTATTGTTAGATTTACGGGTATGGTTAGGGTCACGGTGTGGCCTAGGGTGAGGGTGAGATTTAGGGTGTGGATGAGGTTTATGATGAGGGTTTGGGATAGATAGGTAATTGTTAGGGTTAGGTTTAGGGTGAAGATTAGGGTGAGGGTGAGGGTGATGGTTAGGGTTAGGTTTCGGGTTAGGTTTAGGTTTAGAGTTATGTTGAGGGTAAGGTTTAGTGTAAGGGTTAACGTGAGGTTAGGTTGAGGGTTAGGGTTAGGGTGAGGTAAAGGGTTAGGGTTAGGGAGAGTGTTATCGTTAGGGTGAGGGTGAGGGTTAGGGTTGAGGGTTAGGTTTAGTGTTAGGGTTAGGGTTAGGGTTAGGTTTAGCCTGAGTGTAAGGTTTAGCTTGAGGGTTAGGGTTAGGGATTTTGTGAAGGTTAGGGTGAGGATGAGGGTTAGGGTTAGGTTGAGGTTTAGGGTTAGGGTGAGTGTTAGGGTTAGTTTTAGGTTTAGGGTGAGGGTTAGTGTTAGGATTAGGGTTAGGGTGGGGTGAGGGTGAGAGTTAGTGTCAGAGTTAGGGTTATCATTAGGGTTTGGGTTAGGCCTAGTTTGAGGGTGATTTTAGGGTGAGGGTGAGGGTGAGGGTGAGGTTTTGGGATAGGTAATTGTTAGGGTGAGGGTTAGGGTGAGGACTAGGGTGAGGGTGTGGGTTAAGGTGATGGTTAGCTTTAGGGTGAGGTTTAGGGTTAGGGTTATTGTAATGGTTAGGGTTAGGGTGATGTTTAGGTTTAGGGTGAGGGTTAGGGTGAGGGTTAGGTTTAGTGTGAGTGTTCAGGTTCGGGTTATAGTGAGAGTTATGGTGAGGGGTAGGGTTAGGTTTAGGGTTACTGTGAGGGTTAGTGTTAGGGTTAGGGTTATGTTGAGGGTAAGGTTTAGGGTTAGGGTTAGGGTGAGGGTTAGGTTTAGGGTGAGAGTTAGGGTTAGGGTGATTGTTAGGGTTAGTGTGAGCATTAGGGTTAGGTTTAGGTTGAGTTTTAGGCTGGGGTTGAGGGTGAGAGTGAGGGTTAGGTTTATGGTATGGGATAGGGTTAGGGTTAGGGTAAGTGTTAGGGTGAGAGTGAGAGTAAGTGTGAGGGTGAGGGTGCAAGTGAGGGTCAGTTTTTGATTTAGGCAAGGTTTAGGGTTACGGTTAGGGTGAGGGTTAGGTTTAGAGTAAGGGTAAGGGTAAGGTTGAGGGTGAGGTTGAGGGTTAGGGTTATCTTTAGGTTTAGGGTGAGGGTGAGGGATATGGTTAGGTTTAGGTTTATGGTGAGGGAGAGGGTGAGGGTTAGGGTGAGTCTGAGGTTGAGGGTTAAGGTTAGGGTGAGGGTTAGGGCGAGGGTGAGTGGTACAGTTAAGGTGAGGGTGATGGTGAGGTTTAGGTTAGGGGTAGTGATAGGGTTAGGGTGAGGGTTAGGGTTAGGGTGAGGGTTAGATTTAGGGTTAGGGTTATGGTGAGGCTAAGTGTGAGGGTTAGGTTTAGGGTTAGGGCTAGGTTTAGGATAATGGTGAGGGTTAGGTTGAGGGCTAGTGTTAGGATTAGGGTTAGGGTTAGGGTGAGGTTGAGGGTTAGGGTTATGGTTATGGTTAGGGTTAGGGTTAGGGTGAGGGTGAGGGTTAGAGTTAGGGTTAGGGTGAGAGTAAGGGTTAGTGTTAGGGTTAGGGTGAGTGGTAGGGTGAGTGTTAGGGTTAGGGTTATGGTTATGGTTAGTGTTAGGATTAAGGTTAGGGTGAGGGTTAGGCTGAGGGTGAAATTTAGGGTTAGGATTAGGTTTAGGGGTAGGGGTAGGCTGAGGGTGAGGGTGAGTATGAGGGTGAGGGATAGGGTTAGGGTTAGGGTGAGGGTGAGGGCTATGTTGAGTGTTTGGGTTAGGTTGAGGGTGAGGGTTTGGTTTAGGTAAGGGTTAAGCTTATGGTTAGGTTGAGGATTAGGTTGAGTTTAAGGGTTAGAGGGAGGGTTAGGTTTAGGGTGAGGGTTAGGGATAAGGGTTAGGATGAGGGTTAGGGTTAGGTTTACGTTGATGGTTACGGTTAGCGTTAGGGAATGGGTGAGGGGAAGGGTAGGGGGAGGGTTAGTGTTAGGGTAAGGGTTAGGGTTAGTGTGAGGGTTAGGGTGAGGGTAAGGGTTAGGATGAGGGTTAGGGAGAGTGTGTGGGTGAGGGTTAGGGTTAGGGTTAGGTTTAAGGTGAGGATTAGTGTTAGTATTAGTGTTAGTGTGAGGGTTAGGTTTAGGGTGAGTGTTAGGTTTAGGGTGAGGGTGAGGGTGAATGTTAGGGTGAGGGTAAGGTTAAGAGTGAGGGTTAGGGTGAGGGTTAGTGTTAGGTTTAGGTTTAGTGTGGGTGATTGGGTGAGGGTGAGGGTGAGGATTAGGTTTAGTTTAAGGGTTAATGTTAGGGTTAGGGTTAGGGTGAGGGTGAGGGCTAGGGTTATTGTGAAGTTTAGGGTGAGGGTGAGGGTTTGTGTTAGGTTAGGTTTAGGGTGAGGATTAGTGTGACGGTGAGGGTTAGGGGGAGTATTTGTTTGGGTCAGGGTGAGGTTAGTTAGGGTTAGGGTTAGGCTGAGGGTTAGGTTTAGGGTGAGTTTTAGGGTGAGACTGAATGTTAAGGTGAGGGTGAGATTTCGGGTGAAGGTGAGAGTTAAGATGTTTGTGAGGCTGAGGGTTAGAGTTAGGGTTACGGTGAGGTCTAGGGTTTCGCTTAGGGTTAGAGTTAGGTTGAGGTTTAGGGTTAGTTTGAGTGTAAGGGTGAGGGTGAGGGTAAGGTTTAGAGTGAGGATTAGGGTGAGGGTGCGGGTTAGGTTTAGGGTTACAGTGAGGGTTAATGTGAAGGTAAAGGTAATGGTTAGGGTGAGGGTTAGGGTGACGCTAAGTGTTAGGGTTGGGTTTAGGGGGAGGGGGAGGGGGATCATGAGGTTTAGGGTTGGGGTTATGGGAAGGGTTAGGTTTTGGTTTAGGGTTAGTGTGAGCACTAGGTTGAGGGTTTTGGTTTCTGTTAGGGTTAGTGTTAGGTTGAGGGTTAGGGTGAGGGTGAGGGTTAGGCTTAGGGTGAGGTTTAGGGTTAGGGTTAGGTTTAGTGTGAGGGCAAGTGTGAGGGTAAGGGTTAGGTTTATGGGTAGGGTGAGGATTAGGGTTAGGGTTAGGGTTAGAGTGAGGGTTAGGCTGACGGGTAGGGGTAGGGTTAGGATGGTGGATAGTTTTAGTTTGAAGGTTAGGCTTAGTGTTAGGGTTTATATTAGGGTGAAGTTAACGGTTAGGGTGAGGGATAGGGTGTGGGTGAGGGTTAGGGTTAGCATTAGGTTTAGGATGAGGATTAGGGTAAGGGATAGCGTGAGGGTTAGGGTTAGGATGAGGGTGAGGATGAGGGTTAAGGTTATGGTGAGGGTTAGGTTTAGGGTGACGCTAAGTGTTAGGGTTGGATTTAGGGGAGGGGGAGGGTGAGCATGAGGTTTAGGGTGAGTCTGAGGTTTGGGTTAGGTTTAGGATTAGGGTTAGGGTTAGGGTTAGGCTGAGGGTGAGAGTGAGTGTGAGGATGAGGGTTAGGTTTAGGGTTACCTTTAGGCTTAAGCTTAGGATTAGGTTTAGGGTTAGGCTTAGGGGGTGATGTTAGGTGAGGGTTAGGGTTAGGGTGAGAGTGAGGGTGAGGGTTAGGGTTAGGGTTAGGTTTAGGGGGAGGGTTAGGGGGAGGGCAGGGTTAGGGTTAGAATTAGGGTGAGGGGTTGGGTGATGGTTAGGGTTAGGGTTATGGTGAGGGTTAGGTTTAGTGTTATGATTAGGTAAGCGTGAGGGTTACTGTTAGTGTGTGGGTTAGGGTTAGGGTTAATGTTAGGGTAAGGGTGAGGGTAAGGGTTAGGTTTAGGTTGAGTGTTAGGGTTAGTGTGAGGGTTAGGGTTAGGGTTAGATTTAGGATTAGGGTCAGGGTAAGGGATAGGGTGTGCGTTCGGTTTAGGGTTAGGGTTAGGATGAGAGTGAGGACTAGAATTAGGGTTTGGGTTAGGGTGAGTGTTAGGGTAAGTGTTAGGGTTAGGGATAGGTTCAAGGTCAGAGTGAGGTTAAGGTTTAGTGTGAGGTTTAAGATGAGGGTGAGGGTTAGGGTTAGGGTTCGGTTGAGGGTTAGGGTGAGGGTTAAGGTTAGGGTTAGGATTAGTGTGAGGGTTAGATTTAGTGTTGGGGTTAGTGTTAGGGTGAGGTTTACGGTTTGTGTGAGGGTTAGGATTAGGGTTAATGTTAGGGTTAGGGTTAGTGTAAGTTTTAGGGTTCACGTTCGGGTGAGGTTGAGGTTTAGTGTAAGGGTTAGGGTTCGGCTTAGTTATAGGGTGAGGGTGAGGGTTAGGTGGAGGGTTAGGCTGAGGGGTAGTGTTAGGGTTAGTGTGAGGGTGAGGGTGAGGGTTTCATTTAGGTAAGTGTTCGGGTTATGGTTATTTATAGGGCGAGGATGAGGTATAGGATTAGGTTCTGGGTTACGCTGAGGTGTAGGGTTAGGGTTAGTGTGAGGATGGGGGTGAGGGTTTCGGTTAGGTAAGGGCTAGAGATTGGGTTTGATGAGTATTAGGCTGAGGGTGAGGGTAAGAGTTAGGGTTAGTGTGAGGGTTAGGGTTAGGTTGAGCATTAGGTTTAGGGTGACTGTTAGGGTGACGGTGAGCGTAAGGGTGAGGGAGAGTTTTAGGGTTATGGTTAGGGTTAGAGTGAGGTTTAGGTTTAGGTTAAGGGATAGGGTGAGTGTTAGGGTGAGGGGTTGGTTAGGGTTAAGGTGAGGGTTAGGGTTAGTGTGAGGGTTAGGGTTAGGGTTAGGGTTAGGGTAAGGTTAAGGTTTAGGATGAGGGTTACGGTGAGGGTTAGGGTTAGGGTTAGCGTAAGGTTTAGGGTGAGGGTTAGGGTGATTGTTAGGTTTAGGGTTATGTTAAGGGTTAGGGTGAGGGTGAGGGTTAGGGTTACTGTTAGGGTGAGAGTTAGGGTGAGGTTTATGGTTAGGGTTAGGTTTAGAGTGAGCATTAGGTTGAGGGTTAGTGTTAATGTCAGGGTTAGGGTTAGGGTGAAGGTTAGGGTAATGGTGAGGGTTAGGGTTAGGGTTAGGTTTAGGTTTAGGGTGAGGCTTAGTTGAGGGTAAGGGTTAGCGTGAGGCTTAGGATGAGTGTGAGGGTGAGGGCTAGGGTTAGCGTTATGTTCAGGGTTAGGGTGAGGGTAAGGTTTAGGGTGAGGGTTAAGGTGAGAGCGAGGGTTAGGGTGAGGGTTAGGTTGAGCGTTAGGGTTAATGTCAGTGTTAGGGTTAGGGTGAGCTTTAGAGTTCAGGTTCAGGTGGGGTTGAGGTTAAAGGTAACGGTTAGGGTTAGGCTTAGTTATAGGGTGAAGGTGAGGTTTAGCATTAGGTTGAGGGTTAGGCTGAGGGGTAGGGTTAGGGTTAGTGTGAGGGTGAGGGTGAGGGTTTCAGTGAGGTAAGGGTTAGGGTTAGGGTGAGGATTAGGGTGAGGGTGAGAGTTAGGTTTAGGGTTAGGGTGAGGGTTAGAGTTAAGGTGAGGGTTAAGTTTAGTGTGAGGTTTAGGATTAGGGTTAAGTTTAGGGTGAGGTTAAGGTTTAGGGTGAGGGTTAGGGTGAGGGTGAGGGATAAGGTTAGCTTAAGGGTTAGGGTGAGGTTTAAAGTGAGGGTTAGGCTTAGGGTTAGGTTAAGGGTTAGGGTGAGGGTGAGGGTTATGCTTAGGTTTAGGGTGAGGGTTAGGGTGAGGGTTAGGGTTAGGGTTAGGTTGAGGGTAAAAGTTAATGTTAGGGTTAGGGTTTTGGTGAGGGTTAGGGTGACTGTGAGGTTTAAGTTGAGGGTTAGGCTTAGGTTTAGGGTGAGGGTTAGGTGAGGGAAAGGGTTATAGTGAGGGTTAGGGTGAGTGTGACGGTGAGGGTTAGAGTTAGGGTGAGGGTTACGTTGAGGTCGAGGGTTAGGGTTTGAATTAGGGTGAGGGGTTGGATGAGAGTTATGGGAATGGGTTATGGTGAGGGTAAGGATTCGTGTTACTGTTAGGGTTAGGGTGAGAGTTAGGGTTAGTGTGTGGGGTATGGTCAGTGTTAATGTTAGGCTTAGGGTGATGGTAAGGGTTAGAGTTAGGTTGACGGTTAGGCTTAGTGTGAGTGTTAGGGTTTGGGTTAGGTTTAGGATTAATGTAAGGGTAAGGGATAGAGTGAGGGTTAATATTAGGGTGAGTGTTAGTATGAGGGTGAAGACTAGAGTTAGGGTTTGGGTTAGTGTGAGGGTTAGGGTGAGGTTTAGGTTTAGGGTTAGGTTCAGGGTCAGGGTGAGGTTAAGTTTTAGGGTGAGGGTTAGGGTGAGGGTGAGGGTTAGGGTTAGTGTTCGGTTGAGGGGTTGTGTGAGGTTTAGGGTTAGTGTTAGGGTTAGCATGAGGGTTTGGATTTGTGTTAGGGTTTGGGTTAGGGTAAGTGTTAAGTTTTTTGTGAGGGTAAGGGTTAGGGTTAATGTTAGGGTTAGGGTGCGGATAAGGGTTAGGGTTCGGGTTCGTGTGAGGTTGAGGTTTAGGGTAAGGGTTAGGGTAAAGTTAGTTATAGGGTGAGGGTGAGGGTTAGGGTTAGGTTGAGGGTTAGCTGAGGTTTAGGGTTAGGGTTAGGGTTAGGGTTTGTGTGAGGGTGAGGATGAGATTTTCGGTTAGGTATGGGTTAAGTTTAGGGTTAGGGGAAGGATTAGGGTGAGGGTGAGAGTTAGGGTTAGTGTTAGGGTGAGGGTTAGAGTTAGGTTGATGTATAGGGTGAGGCTGTGGGTTTGGTTGAGGGTTAGGTTTAGGGTGAGGGGTTGGGTTAGGGTTAAGGTGAGGGTTAGGATTAGTGTGAGGGTTAGGTTTAGGGTTAGGGTGAGAGTGAGGGTGAGGTTAAGTTTAGGATGAGGGTTAGTGTGAGGGTGAGTGTTAGGGTTGGAGTAAGGGTTAGTGTGAGGTTTAGGGTGAGGGTTAGGTTTAGGGTTAGATTAAGGTTTAGGGTGAGGGTGAGGGTTAGGGTTCGGGTTAGGTTTAGGGTGAGGGTTAGGATGAGGGTTAGGGTTAATGTCAGAGTTAATGTTAGGGTGAGGGTTAGGGTGAGGGTGAGGGTTAGGTTTAGGGTTAGGCTTAGGTTTAGTGTGAGTGTTATGTAAGGATAAGTGTTAGAGTGAGAGTTAGGGTGAGTGTGAGTGTTAGGGTTAGGGTTCTGGTTAGGGTGAGAGTTAGGGGTACGGTTAGGGTTAGGGTGGGGGTAAGGGTAATGGTTATGGTGAGGGTTAGGGTGAGGATGTTTGTGAGGGTTAGGGTTAGGGTTAGCGTGAGGTTTAGGGTGAGGGTTAGGTTTAGGTTTAGGGATAGGGTGAGAATTAGGGTGAGGGTGAGACAGGTTTGGGGTTAGGGTGAGGGTTAGGGTGACGGTGAGTGTTAGGGTGAGGGTGAGTGTTAGGGTTACAGTTAGGGTTAGGGTGACGGTTAGGGTTAGGTTTAGGGATAGGGTGAGAGTTAGGGTGAGGGGATGGTTTAGGGTTAAGGTGAGGGTTAGGGTTAGTGTGATTGTTAGGGTTAGGTTTAGGGTTAGGGTGTGGTTAAGGTTTAGGATGAGGGTTAGGGTGAGGGTGAGGGTTAGGCTTAACGTAAAAGTTATGGTGAGGCTTAACGTAAGGGTTACGGTGAGGGTTAGGGTGAGGTTTAGGTTTAGGGTTAGGTTAAGGGTTAGGGTGAGGGTGAGAGGTAGGTTAGGGTTAGGGTGAGGGTTAGGTTGAGGGTTAGGGTTAATGTCAGGATTAATGTTAGGGTGAGGGTTAGGGTGATGGTGAGGTTTAGGGGTTAGGGTTAGGCTTAGGTTTAGGGTGAGGTTTAGGTGAGGGTAAGGGTTAGAGTGATTCTTAGGGTGAGTGTGAGGGTGAGGGTTAGGATTAGGGTTATGGTGAGGCTTAAGCTTAGGGTAAGGTTTAGGGTGAGGTTTATGGTGAGGGCGAGGGTTAGGGCTAGAATTAGGGTTAGGATTTGGTTGAGGGTTAAGTTTATTGTTATGGTGAGAGTTAGGGTTAGTGTTAGGGTTAGGGTTAGGGTGACTGTTAGGGATAGTGTGTGTGCTAGGGTTAGGGTTAATGTTAGGGTTAGGTGAGGGTAAGTGTTACAGTTAGGTTGAGGGTTAGGGTTAGTGTGAGGGTTAGGGTTAGGTTTAGGAATAGCATAAGGATAAGGGATATGGTGAGGGTTAGGGTTAGGATGAGGGTTAGGAAGAGGGTGAGGTCTAGAGTTAGGGTTTGGGTTAGGGTAGGTTTAGGGTGAGGGTTAGAGTTAGGGTTAGGTTCAGGTATAGTGTGAGGTTTAAGGTTTAGGGTGAGGTTTAAGGTGATTGTGAGCGTTAAGTTTAGGGATCGGTTGAGGGGTTGGGTGAGGGTTAGGGTTAGGGTTAGGGTGAGGGTGAGGGTTAGGATTAGTGTTAGAGTTAGGGTTAGGGTGAGGGTTAGGGTTTGTGTGAGGGTTAGGTTTAGGGTTAATGTTAGGGTTAGGGTGAGGGTGAGGGTTAGGGTTCAGGTTCGGGTGAGGTTGAGGTTTAGGTTAAGGGTTAGGGTTAGGCCTAGTTATAGGTTGAGGGTGAGGGTTAGGGTTATGTTGAGGGTTAGGCTGAGGCATAGGGTTAGGGTTAGTGTGAGGGTGAGGTTGAGTGTTTCAGTTAGGTAAGGGATAGGGTTAGGGTTAGGGTGAGGATTAGGGTGAGGGTGAGAGTGAGGGTTAGTGTTAGGGTGAGCGTTAGGGTTAGGTTGATGTATAGGGTGAGGGTGTGGGTTTGGGTGAGGGTTAGTGTTAGGGTGAGTGTTAGGGTGACGGTTAGGGTTAGGGTGAAGTGAGTGTTAGGGTTACAGTTAGCATTAGGGTGAGGGAAAAGGTTAGGTTTATGGATAGGGTAAGGGTTAGGGTGAGGGGTTGTGCTAGGGTTAATGTGAGGGTTAGGGTTAGTGTGAGGGTTTGTGCTAGGTTTAAGGTTAGGGTGAGGTTAAGGTTTAGGATGAGGATTAGGTTGAGGTTGAGGGTGAGGGTTAGGCTTAGCATAAGGGTTAGGGTGAGGTTTAAGGTGAGGTTTAGGTTTAGGGTTAGGTTAAATTTTATGGTGAGTGTGAGGGTTAAGTTTAGGATTAGGGTAAGGGTTATAGTTAGGGTTAGGGTTAGGGTAAGGTTTAGGGTGAGGGTTAGGTTGAGTGTTAGGTTTAATGTCAGGGTTAGGGTTAGGGTGAGGGTTAGGGTTACGGTGAGGATTAGGGTGATGGTAAGGTTTAGGGTGAGGGTGAGTGTGAGAGCGAGGGTTAGGTTTTGAATTAGGGTGAAGGGTTGGATGAGGGTTAGGGTTAGGGTTATGGTGAGGGTTAGAATTCGAGTTAGGTTTAGGGTTAGGGTGAGGGTAAGGGTTAGAGTTAGGTTGACGGTTAGGGTTTTGGTGAGGGTTAGGCTTAGGGTTTGGTTTAGGGTTAGGGTGAGGGTAAGGGTTAGGGTGAGGGTTAGGATGAGGGTGAGGGTGAGGTTTAGGGTGAGGGTTGGGTTAGGTTGAGGGTTTCGCTGAGGTGTAGGGTTAGGGTGAGGGTGAGGTTTTGGGTGAGTGTGAGGGTACGTGTCAGGGAAAGGGTTAAGGTTTGGTTGAGGGTTAGGCTTAGGGTGAGTGTTAGGGTAATGGTGAGGGTTAGGGTGAGGGTTAGGTTTAGGGTTAGGGATAGGGTGAAGGTTAGGGTGAGTGGTTGGGTTAGGGTTAGGGTGAGGTTTAGGTTTAGTGTGAGGGATAGGGTTAGGGTTAGGGTTAGGGTTAGTTTGAGGTTAAGGTTTAGGGTGAGGTTTAGGGTGAGGATGAGGGTTAGGGTTAGCATTAGGGTTAGGGTGAGGGTTAGAGTGAGGTTTGGTTTAGGGTTAGGTTAAGGGTTAGGTTGAGGGTGCGTGTTAGGGTTTGGCTAAGGGTGTTTGTTAGGGTTAGGTTTAGGGAATGGGTGAGGATTATGTTTAGGGTGAGGTTTCAGTTGACCATGAGGGTTAGGTTTCGGGGTAAGGTTACGGTGAGTGTTAGGGTTACAGTTAGGGTTATGTTTAGATTTAGGGTGATGGTTAGGTTGAGGGTTAGGGTTAATGTTAGTTTTAGGTTTAGGGTGAGGGTTAGGGTGACGGTGGGGGTTAGGGTTAGGGTTAGGGTTAGGGTGAGGGTAAGATTTAGGGTGATGGTTAGGGTTAGGGTGAGGTTTAGGGTTAGCATTAGTTTTAGGATGAGGTTTAGGGTGAGTTTAGGTTTAGGTTTAGGTTAAGGGTTAGGGTGAGGGTGAGTGTTAGGCTTAGGCTGAGGGTGAGGGTTAAGGTTAGGGTTAGGATCTGGGTGAGGGTTATGATTAGGGTTAGTGTTAAGTTGATGGTGAGGGTTAGGGTTAGGGTTAAGATAAGGGTAAGAGTTAGGTTGATGGATATGTTTAGGGTGATGGTTAGGGTTAGCATTAGGGTTAGAATGAGGGTTAGGGTGAAGGTTAGGTTTAGGTTTACGGTTAGGGTTAGGGTGAGGGTGACGGTGAGGGTTAGAGTTAAGTTTAGGGTTTGGGTTAGGATGAGGGTCAGGGTGAGTGTGAGGTTGAGGGCCAGATTTAGGATTAGGGCTAGAGTGAGGGTTAGGCTGAGGGTGAGTGTGAGGCTGAGGGTGAGGGTTAGGGTTAGGGTTAGGGATAGGGTTAGCATGAGGGTGAGGATTAGGTTTAGGATTAGTGTTAGCTTTAAGGGTAGGCTTAGTTTGAGTTTAAGTGTGAGGGTGAGGTTTAGGGTTAGAGTGAGGTTTAGGGTTAGGGTGAGGGGTAGGGTTAGGCTTAGGTTTAGGGTGAGGGTTAGGTTTAGGGTTAGGGTGAGTGTGAGGGATAGTTTTAGGATTAGTGCTGGGTTAGGTTTAGTCTCAGGGTGAGGGTGAGTGTGAGGGTGAGGGTTAGGGTTAGGGTCAGTTTTCGGGTTAGGGTTAGGGGGAGGGTTAGGGTTAGAGTGATTTTGAGGTTGAGGGTGAGAATTAGGGTTTGGGTGAGGCTGAGGTTTAGGGTTTGTGTGAGGGTTAGGGGTAAGATGAGGTTTATTTTGACAGTGAGGGTTAGGGTGACGGTGAGGGTTAGGGTTAGAGTTAGGGTGAGGGTTAGGGTGAGGTTTAGGGTTAGGGTTAGGGTGAGGTTTAGGTTTAGGTTTAGATTTAGGATGAGAGTTAGGTTGAGTGTTAGGGTTATGTTTAGGGTGAGGGTTAGGCTGAGGGGCAGGGTTAGGTTTAGGTTGAGGGTTAGTATTAATGTGAGGGTTAGGGTTAAGTTTAGTGTTAGGGTGAGGGCTAGGGTGAGGGTGAGGGTGAGGGTGAGGGTTAGGGATCGGGTGAGGATTAGGGTTAGGTTTAGGGTTAGAGTGAGGGTTAGGCTGATGGGTAGGGTTAGGGATAGGCTGTGGGATAGGTTTAGTGTGAGGTTTAGGGTTAGGTTTAGTGTTAATATTAGGGTTAGGGTGAAGGTTAGGGTTATGGTGAAGTTTAGGTTTAGCATTTGGTTTAGGATGAGGGTTAGGGTGAGGCTAAGGTTTCAGGTTAGGGTTAGGGTGAGGGTTAGGGTGAGGGTAAGTGTTAGGGTGAGGGTGAGAGTTAGGGTAAGGATTAAGATTATGGGGAGGGTTAGGGTTAAGTTTAGGGTTAATGTGAGTGTTAGGTTAAGGGTTTTTGTTAGTTTAGGGTTAGGGTTAAGGTAAGGGTTAGGGTCATGGTGAGGGTTAGGGTTAGGGTGAGGGTTAGGGTTAATGTTAGGGTTAGGGTGAGGGTTAAGGTGAGGGTGAGGATGAGGGTTAGTGATAGGGAAAGCGTGAGGATTAGGGTTAGTTTTAGGGTTAGGCTGACGGTTAGGCTGACGGTTAGGTTTAGGGTTAGGCTGAGGGATTGGTTTAGTGTGAGTGTTAGGGTTAGGGTTAGGGTTAGGTTTACGGTTAATATTAGGGTGAGGGTAAGTGTTAGGGTGTGGGCTAGGGTTAGGGTGAAATTTAGGGTTAGCATTCGGTTTAGGATGATTGTTAGGGTGAGGTTTAGGTTTATGTTTAGTGTTAGGGTGAGGGTGAGGGTTAGGGTTAATGTTAGTGTGAGGGTTAGGGTTAGGATGAGGCTGAGGGTTGGGGTTAGTGTTAGAGTGAGGATGAGGGTGAGGGCGAGGTTTAGGGTGAATCTGAGGGTGAGGATTAGGGTTAGGCTGAGGGTGAGAGTGAGTGTTAGGGTTAGCGTTAGGTTTAGGGTGAGCATGAAGGTGAGGGTTAGTGTTATGTTTAGGGTTAGGGTTAGTGTGAGGTTTAGGATTAGAGTAAGAGTTAGGGTTAAGGTAAGTGTGAGGGTGAGGTTTAGGTTGAGAGTTAGGGTTAGGGCTAGTGTTAGGGTTAGGGTGAGGTTTAGTGTGAGGGTTAGGAGTAGGAATAGGTTGAGGTTGAGGGTTAGGGTTAGGGTTAGTTTGAGGGTTAGGGTTAGGGTTAGGGTTAGGGTTAGGATTAGGGTGAGGGTGAGGGTGAGGGTTAGGGTTGGGTTAGGGTTAGAGTTCGGATGATGGTTAGGGTTAGGGTTAGGATTAGGGTTAGGGTGAGGATTAGGCTAGGGGTGAGGATGAGTATGAGGGTTATGTTCAGGGTTCGGGTTAGGGGTAGGAGTAGGGTTAGGGTTAGGGTGAGTGTTAGGGTTAGGGTTAGAGTTAGTATGAGGGTTAGGTTGTGGGGTAGAGTTAGGGTTAGTGTGAGGGTTAGGGTTAGTGTGAGGGTTAGGTTTAGGGTTAGGGTTAGGGTGAGGGTAAGGGTTAGGGTGAGCGTTTGGACGAGGGTCAGTTATAGGGTTAGGCTTAACGTTAGTATGAGGGTAAGTGTGAGAGTGTGGGCTAGGTTTAGGGTTAGGCTGAGTGTGAAAGTGAGGGTGAGTATGAGTGGTAGGTTTAGGTTTAGGTTGAGGTTTAGGGTTAGGTTGAGGATTAGGGTTAGTTTTAGAGTGAGGGTTAGGGTTACATTGATGTTTGGGGTGAGGTTGAGTGTTTGGTTGAGAGTGAGGTTTTCGTGAGGGTGAGGTTTAGGGTGTGGGTGAGGTTTAGATTTAGTTTGAGTGTTAGGGTGACTGTGAGGTTTAGGGTGAGGGTGAGTGTTAGGGTAACGGTTTGGGTTAGTGTGAGGTTTAGGGTTAGGTATAGTGATAGAGTGAGGGCTAGGGTGCTGGGTTGGGTTAGGGTTAGGGTGAGGGTTAGGGTTAGTGTGAGGTTTAGGGTTAGGGTTAGGGTTAGGGTAAGGGCTAGGTTGAGGTTAAGGGTTAGGGTAAGGGTGAGGGTGAGGTTGAGGTTAAGGTTTTGCGTTAGGTTTAGGGTGAGGTTTAGGTTTAGGGTTAGATTAAGGGTTAGGGTGAATGTGAGGGTTAGGTTTAGGGTTAGGGTGAGGGTTAGGGTTAGGGTTAGGGTTATGGTGAGGGTAAGGGTGCGGGTTAGGTTTTGGGTTAGGGTGAGATTAAGGGTTAGGTTGAGGGATAGGGTGAGGGTGAGGGTTAGATTTAGGGTGAGGGTTAGGTTGAGGGTAAGGATTAGGGTGAGGTTTAGGTTGAGGGTTAGGGTGAGGGTTAAGGTTAGGGTGAGAGTGACGGTTATGGTTACGGTTAGGATTAGGGTGATGGTTAGGTTAAGGGTTAGGTATAGCGTGAGGGTTAGGGTGAGAGTTTGAGTTAGCGTTAGGATGAGGATTAGGGTTAGTGTGAGAGTTAAGGTGAGGGATAGGTTTAGGGTTAGGTTCACAGTGATGGTAAGCATGAGGGTGACTTTAGGGTTAGAGTAAGTGTTAGGGTGAGGGTTAGGGTTAGGGTTAGGTTTAGGGTAATGGTTAGGGTTAGTGTTAGGGTGAGAGTGAGGGTGAGGTTTAGGGTTAGGGTGAGATTTAGAGTTAGGTTTAAGGTAAGGGTGAGGGTTAGGCTGAGGGTGAGGTTTAGGGTTAGGGTGAGGTTTAGGGTTAGAGTGAGGGGAAGTGTGAGGGTTAGGGTTAGGGTTAGGCTGAGGGTTGGGGTTAGGGTTAGTGTGAGGTTGAGGTTGAGGTTTTCAGTTAGGTAAGTGTTAGGGTTAGGGTTAGGTTGAGTTTTAGGGTTCAGGTTCGGGTGAGGGTGAGGTTTAGGGTGTGGGTGAGGGTTAGGTTTAAGGTGAAGGTTAGGGTGACGGCAAGGATTAGGGTGAGGGTGACAGGGCTACGGTTAGGGTTAGGGTGAGGGTAAAGTTTAGGTTTAGAGATAGGGTGATGGTTAGGGTGAGGGGTTGGTTTAGGGTTAGGGTGAGGGTTAGGGTTAGTCTGAGAGTTAAGGTTAGGTATACTGTTAGGTTTAGGGTGAGCTTCAGTGTTAGGGTGAGGGTGAGGGTTAGGGTTAGTGTTAGGATTAGGGTGAGTCTTAGGATGAGGGTTTGGTTTAGCGTTAGGGCAAGAGTTAGGGTGAGGGTGAGGTTTAGGGTTAGGTTTAGGGTGAGGTTTAGGGTTAGGGTTAGGGTTTGGGTGAGGGTGAGGTTATTGGTTATGCTGAGAGTTAGGGTGAGGGTGAGGGTTAGGGTTGGGGATGGTGTGAGGATTAGGGGTAGGTTTAGTGTTAGGGTGATGGTTGGGCCGACGGGTGGGTTAGGGTTAGGGTAAGGGATAGGTTTAGTGTGATTGTTGGGTTTAGGGTTAGGTTTAATGTTAGGGTGAGCGTAAGGGTTAGGGTGAGGGTTAGGGTTAGGGTGAAGTTTAGGGTTAGCACTTGGTTTAGGATGAGGGTTACGGTGACGGTTAGGGTTAGGGTTAGAGTGAGGGTTAGAGTGACGGTGAGAGTTACTGAAAGGGTTAGGCTTAGGTTTAGGGTGAGGTTTAGGTGAGGGTAAGTGTTAGAGTGAGTGTTACGGTGAGTGTGAGGGTGAGGCTTAGGATTAGGATTAGGGTTAGGGTGAGGGAGAGGGTGAGGGTGACGGGTAGGGTTAGGATTAGGGTTAGGGTTAGGGTGAGGGTGAGGGTAATGGTTAGGGTGAGGGTTAGGTTCAGGGTGAGGGTTATTGTTAGGTTTAGGGTGAGGCTTAGGTTGAGGGTTAGTGTTAATGATAGGGTTAGGGTTAGGGTGAGGGTTAGGGTGACGGTCAGGGTTAGCCTTAGTGTTAGGATTAGGGTTAGGGTGAATGGTTGGGTGAGGGTTAGTGTTAGGGTTAGGGTTAGGGTTAGGGTGAGGCTTAGGGTTAGGTTGAGTGTTAGGGTGAGGGTTAGGGTGAGGATAAGCTTTAGGGTGAGGATTAAGAGGAGGGTGAGAGTTAGGGTTAGGGTGAGTGGTTGGGTGAGGTTTAGGGTTAGGTTTATCATGAGGGTTAGGGTTAGTGTTAGGGTTAAGGTTAGGGTAATGTTTAAGTTTAATGTGAGAGTTAGGGTTAGGGTAAATGTTAGGGTTAGGGTGAGGTTAAGGGTTAGGGTTAGGTTGAGAGTTAGGGTTAGTGTGAGGGTGAGGGTTAGGGTTAGTGTGAGGGTAAGGGTTAAGGTTAGGGTGAGGGTTAGGGTAAGGGTAAGGTTTAGGGTGAGGGTTAGGGTAAGGGTGAATGTTAGTGCTAGGGTTAGGGTGCAGGGTTCGGTGAGGGTTAGGGTTAAGGTTAGGGTGAGGGTGAAGTTTAGGATTAGTGTTAGTGTTAGGTTTAGGGTGAGGGTTACAGTTATTGTGAGGGTTAGTGTTAGGGTTAATGTTAGGTTTTGGGAGAGGGTAAGGGTTAGGGCGAGGGTTCGGTTGAGGGAGAGGTTTAGTGTAAGTGTTAGGGTTAGGGTTAGGAATAGGGTGAGAGTGAGGTTTAGGGTTAGGTTGACATTCGGCTGAGGGGTAAAGTTAGGTTTAGGGTGAGGGTGAGGTTGAGGGTTTCGGTTAGGTAATGGTTAGGGTTTGGGTTAGCGTGAGGATTAAGGTGAGGGTGATGGTTAGGGTGAAGTTTAGGTTTAGGGTAAGGGTTAGGGGCAGGGTTAGGGTGACGGTTTGGGTTAGGTTGATGTATAGGGTGAGAGTGAGGTTTTAAGTGAGGGTTCGGGTTCGGGTGAGGGTGAGGGTTAGTGTGTGGGTGAGGTTTAGTGTTAGGGTGAGTGTTAGGGTGACGGTGAGGGTTAGGGTGAGGGTGAGTGTTAGGGTTAGGGTAAGGGTTAAATTGAGGGTTAGGGTTAGGATTAGGGATGGGGTGAAGGTTAGGGTTTGGGGTTGGGTTACGGTTAGAGTGTGGGTTAGGGTTAGAGTTAGGGTGAGGTTAAGGTTTATGTTGGGTGTTAGGGTGAGGTTGAGGGTTAGGGTTAGCGTTAGGGTTAGGGTGAGGGTTAGGTTTAGGGTTAGGTTAAGTGTTAGGGTGAGGGTGAGTGTTACGGTTAGGGTTAGAGTTAGGGTGATGGATTGGGTTAGGGTGAGGTTCAGGGTAGTGGTTAGGGTGAGGGTTAGGGTGAGTGTGAGGGTTAGGGTTAGGTTTAGTGTGAGGGTGAGATTTAGGGTGAGGGTTAGGGTGAGCGTGAGGGTTATTGTTAGTGTTAGGGTGAGGGTGAGGGTGAGGAGAATTTTTTGGGTGAGGGTTAGGGTGAGATTGAAAGTTAGGTTTAGGGTGAGGGTTAGGTTAAGGGTTAGGGTGAGGGTTAGGTTTAGGGTTAGGTTTAGGTTGAGGGTTAGGGTTAATGTTAGGTTAAGTGTTAGGGTGATGGTGAGGGTTAGGCTTAGAGTTAGGGTTAGGGTTATGATGAGGTGTTGGGTGAGGATTAGGGTTCATGTGAGGGTGAGGCTTAAGGTTAGGGTTAGGATTAAAGTTAGGGTCAGAGTTAGGTTTAGGGTAAGGTTTATCGTGAGGGTTAGGGTGAGGGTGTGGTTGAGGGTTAGGGTTAGGGTTAGGGTGAGGGTTAGGGTTAGGGTTAAAATTAGGGCGAGGGTTAGGGTGAGTGTAAAGTTTAGGGTGAGGATTGGGGTGAGGGTGAGGGTTAGGGTGAGGTTTAGGGTTCAGGTGAGTGTTAGGGTTAGGGTTAGCCTGAGGGTTAGGGTTAGGTTGATGTATAGGTTGAGGATGAGGGTTTTCGTGAGGGTGAGGGTTCTTGTGAGGGTGAGGGTTAGCGTGTGGGTGAGGGTTAGGGTTAGGGTGAGTGTTAGGGTGATGGTGAGGGTTACGGTGACCGTGAGTGTTAGGGTTATGATTAGGGTTGGTTTGAGGTTTATGGTTAGGTTAGGTATAGGGTGAGGTTTAGGTTGTGGGGTTGTTTTAATATTAGGGTGAGGGTTAGGCTTAGATTTAGGGTTAGGGTGAGGTTATGGGTTAGGGTGAGCGTTAGGTTGAGTGTGAGGGTTAGGGTTAGCGTTAGAATTAGGGTGAGAGTTAGGGTGTTGGTTTCGGTTAGGGTTAATGTGAGTGTTAGGTTTAGGGTGAGTTTAAGGGTTAGCGTGAGGGTTAGGGTTAGCGTTAGTGTTAGGGTGAGGGTTAGGGTGAGGGTTAGGTTTAGGGTTAGATTCAGGGTTAGAGTGAGGGTGGGGGTTAGTGTTAGCGTTAGGGTTAGGGTGAGGGTTATGGTTAGGGTTAGGGTTAGGGTGAGTTTGAGGGTAATGGTTAGGGTGAGGGTTAGGGTTAGGGTGAGTTAGAAGGTAATGGTTAGGGTGAGGGTTAGGGTGAGAGTGAGGTTTAGGGTTAGGATTAAGGTTAGGGTGAGGGTTAAGTTGAGCGTTAGAGTGAGCATGAGGGTTAGGGCTAGGGTTAGGTTGAGGGTGAGGGTGAGGCTACTGGTTAGGGTGAGGGTTAGGGTGTGGTTGAAGTTTAGGTTTAGGTTGAGGGTTAAGGTGAGGTTTAGGGTTAGGGTTAGCTTTAGGGTGAGTGTTAGGTTGAGGGTTAAGATTCTTGTTAGGGTGAGGGTTAGGGTGACAGTGAGAGTTAGGCTTAGGGTTAGGTTTAGGGTTAGGGTGAGGGCTTGGGTGAGGGTTAGGGTTAGGGTGAGGGTGAGGCTTAGGTTTAGGGTTAGGGTTAAAGTTAGTGTGAGGGTTAGGGTGAGGGTAAGATTTAGGGTGAGGGATAAGGTGAGGATGAGGGTTAGGGTTAGGGTTAAGGTGAGGGTTTGGGTGAGGGTAATGGTTAGGATTATGGTGAGGGTTACGGTTAGCGTTAGGGTTAGGGTTAGGTTGAGGGTTAGGGTTAGTGTGAGGTTTAGGGTTAGCGTTAATGTTAGGGTTAGGTTGAGGTTAAGGGTTAGGGTGAGGGTTAGGATGAGGGTGAGGGTTAGGGTTAGGGTTAGGGTTAGGGTGAGGGTTAGGCTTAGGTTGAGGGTTATGCTGAGGGGTGGGGTTAGTGTGAAGGTGAGGGTTAGTGTTAGTGTGAGGTTTAGGGTTAGGGTTAATGTTAGGGTTAGGGTTAGGATGAGGGTAAGGGCTAGGGTGAGGGTTCGGGTGAGAGTTAGGGTTAGGATTAGGTTTAGGGTTAGGGTGAGGGTGAGGGTTAGGATTAGGGTTAAATTGAGGGTTAGGGTTAGGGTGAGGGTGACGGTTATGGTTTGGATTAGGATTAATGTTAGGGTTAGCATTAGGCTTAGGGTAAGTGTGAGGGTGAGGGTGAGGTTTAGGGTTAGGCTGAGGTTTAGGGTTAATGTTAGGGTGAGGGTTAGGGTTAAGGTTATGTTTAGGGCAAGGTTTAGGTTTAGTGTGAGGGTGATTGTGAGGGTGAGGGTGAGGGTTTGGTTGAGAACGAGGGTTCGGTTGAGGGTGACAGTTAGCCTGTGGGTGATGGTTAGGGTTAGGGTGAGGGTGAGTTTTAGGGTTACGGTTAGGATTAGGGTTATGGTTAGTGAAAGGGCGAGGGTTAGGGTGTGGTGTTGCGTTAGGGTTAGTGTGAGGATTAGGGTTATTGTGAGGGTTAGGATTAGGGTTAGGATTAGAGTGAAGTTTAGGGTTAGGGTGAGTGTTAGGGTGAGGGTGAGGTTTAGGGTTAGCGTTACAATTAGGGAGAGGGTTAGGTTGAGGATTAGGTTTAGGGTTTGGTTAAGGTTGAGGGTGAGTTTTAGGGTTAGGTTTTGGGTGAGGATGAGGGTTAGAGTGAGGATTAGGGTTAGGGTTAGGTTTAGAGTGAGGGTTAGGTTGAGGCTTAGGGTTAATACTAGGGTTAGGGTGAGGGTGAGGTTTAGGATGACAGAGATTCAGGATAGGTTTATGTTGAGCTTTAGGTGAGGGTTAGGTTGAGTGTGAGGGTGAGGGTTAGGTTTAGGATTAGGGTTAGTGTTCGGTTTAGGCTAAGGGTTAGTGTGAGGTTTAGGGTTAGTTTTAGGTTTAGGGTGAGATTGTGCAAGAGGGTTAGGGATTGGGTGAGGATTAGGGTTAGGGTTAATGTCAGGGTGAGGGTTAGGCTGAGGGGTAGGGCTAGGTTTAGGGTGAGGGATAATTTTATTGTGAGGATGAGGGTTAGGTTTAAGGCTAGGGTGAGGTTTTGGGTTAGGGTGACCCTATGGGTTAGGGTTAGGGTTAGAGTGAGGGTTAGGGTGAGTGTGAGGGTGAGGGTTAGCTTTAGGTTTATGGTTAGTTTTAGGTTTTGGCTGAGTGTGAAGATGAGTGTTAGGGTTAGGGTTAGGTTTAGGGTGAGAGTGAGGATGAGGGTTAGTGTTTGGATTAGGGTTATGGTGAGAGTTATGCTGAGGGTGAGGGTGAGGCTGAGGGTGAGGGTTAGGGTTAATATTAGGGTTAGGGTGAGGTTTAGGGTTAAGTTTAGGGGTAGGCTTAGGGTGATGGTAAGGGTGAGGGTGAGGGTTAGGGTTATGGTGAGTGTTAGTGTTTGGGTGAGGGATAGGGTTAGGATTAGTGTGAGGGTTAGGGTTAGGGTGAGGGTGAGGTTGAGGGTTAGGTTTAGGAATAGTGTGAGGGTTAGGGTTAGGCTTAGGGTGAGGGTGAGTGTGAGGGTGAGGGTGAGGGTTAGGGTTAGGGTGAGGTTTCGGGTTAGGTCTAGGGAGTGTTTGGTTTTAGGGTGATGTTTAAGGTGAAGGTGAGGTTGAGGGTGAGGGTGAGGTTTCAGGTTAGGTTGAGGGTTAGAGTGTGGTTTTAGGTTTGGGTTAGGGAGAGGGTTAGGTTGACAGTGAGAGTTAGGGTGAGAGTGAGGATTTGGGTTAGGTTTAGGGTAAGGGTTAGGGTTAGGGTTTGGGTTAGGGTTAGTTTGTGGGTGAGGGTTAGGTTTAGGGTTAGGTGGAGGTTAGGGTTAGGGTGAGGGTTAGGATTAGGGTTAAGGATAGCTTGAGGTTGAGCGTTAGGGTTAGGGTTAGGGTTAGGGTGAGGGTGATAGTGAGAGTTAGGTTTAGGATTAGTGTTAGGTTTAGGGTGAGGCTTAGGGTGAGTGTGAGGGTGAATGTGAGGGTTAAGTTTAGGGTGAGGTTTAGGTTTCAGGTTAGGGTGAAGGTTAGGGTTAAGGTTATGGTGAGGGATAAGATGAGGATTAGGGTTAATGTTAGGGTTATTGTTAGGGTGAGGGCTAGTTTGAGGGTGAGGATTAGGGTTAGGGTGAGGGTTAGCGTGAGGATTAGGGTTAAGGTTAGGGTTGGGGTTAGGGAGAGGGTTAGGTTTGAGGGTAAGTGCTACGGTTAGGCTTCAGGTGAGGGTGAGGGTTAGGGTTAGGATTAGGGTTAGGGTTATGGGGAGGGTCAGGGTTAGGTTTAGGGTTAGGATGAGTGCTAGGGTGAGGGTGGGGTTATGGTTAGGGTGAGGATTATGGTTAGCGTTAGGGTTAGGTTGAGGATTAGGTTGAAGGGTAGGCTTAGGGTTAGGGTGAGGGATAGCTTTAGTGTGAGGGTTAGGGTTAGCATTAGGTTTCGGATTTGGGTGAGGTTGAGGGTTAGGGTTAATGTTACATTTTGTGTAAGCTTGAGAGTTAGGGTTAGGTTTAGGATTAGGGTTAGGTTTAGGGTTAGTCTTAGGGTGAGGGTGAGGGTAAGGGTTAGAGTAAGGGTTAGGCTTACGTTGATGTTTAGGGTGAGGGTGATGGTTTGCGTAAGGGTGAGTTTTCCATTAGTTTGAGGGTTAGGGTGTTGGTGAGGTTTAGGATTAGGGTGAGTGTTAGCGTGACGGTGAGGATTAGCGTAAATGTGAGTGTTAGGGTTACGGTTAGGGTTAGTGTGAGGTTGAGGGTTAGGGTTAGGGATAGAGTGAGGGTTAGGGTGCTGGGTTGGTTTAGGTTTAGGGTGAGGGTTAGGGTTAATGTGAGGTTTAGGGTTAGGGTTAGGGTTAGGGCTAGGGTGAGGTTAAGTGTTAGGGTGAGGGTTAGGGTGAGGGTTAGGGTGAGGGTTGTGTTTAGGGTTAGGGTTAGGGTGAGGGTGAGGGTAATGATTAGGGTGAGATTTAGCTTGAGCGTTAGGGTTAGTGTTATTGTTAGAGTGAGGGTGAGCATAATGATTAGAGTGAGGGTTAGGGTGAGGTTGAAATTTAGGGTTAGGGTGAGGGTTAGGTTGAGGGTTAGGGTGAGGATTACGGTTAGGGTTACATTTAGGGTGAGGATTAAGTTGAGGGTTAGGGTTAGTGTTAGGGTGAGGGTTAGAGTGACGGTGAGGGTTAGGTATAGGGTTAAGGTTAGGGTACGTTTGAGGGATTGTGTGAGGGTTAGGATTAAGTTTAGGGTGAGGGGTTGGGTGAGGGTTAGGGTTAGGGTTATGGTGTGGGTTAGGGTTAGGGTTAGTGTTAGGGTTAGGGTGAGGGTTAGGATTAGTGTGAGGGTTTGGGTTAGGGTTAGTGTTAGGGTGATGTTTAGGGTGAGGGTGAGGGTTAGTTTGAGGGTGAGGGTTTGGTTGAGGGTGAGGTTTAGGGTGTGGGTGAGGGTTATGGTGACAATGAGGGTTAGGGTTACACTGAGGGTTAGGGTTAGGGTGAGGGTTAGTGTTAGGGTTAGGATTAGGTTTGAGATGGTTAGGGTTAGGGTTAGATGAGGGTTTTGTTTAGGAGAGGGTTAGGGTTAAGGTTAGGGTTAGGGTGAGATTGAGGTTTAAGTTTATGGTTAGTTTAGGGTGAGGGTGAGGGTCAGGGTTAGGTTTAGGGTGAGGGTTAGGGTTAGGGTTAGGATGAGGGTTATGGTGAGGGTTAGGGTTAATATTAGGGTGAGTGTTAGAGTTAGTGTTAGTGTTAGGGTTAGGGTTGTGATGGTTAGGGTTCCGATTAGGGTTAGGGTTAGGGTTAGGTACAATGTGAAGGTTAGGTTAGGGTGAGCCTTAGTGTTAGGTTTAGGGTGAGTGTTAGGATTAGGGTTAGGGTTATTGTTAGTGATATGGTTAGACTGAGGGTGAGTGTGAGGGTGAGGATTAGGGTACGGTTTAAGTTTAGGGTTAGTGTGAGGGTTAGGATTAGGGTTAGACTTAGTGTGAGAATTAGGGTTAGACTTAGTGTGAGGTTAAGGATTAGGGTGAGAGTTAGGGTGAGGATGAGTGTTAGGGTTAGGGTGAGGATTATGGTGAAGGTGAAGGTGAGGGTGAGGGTTAGTTTTAGGGTTAGGATTAGAGTGAGGGCTAAGGTGAGGGTGAGTTTTAGGGTGAGGTTTATGTTGAGGGTGAGGGTTTGGGTTAGGGTTAGGTTGAGAGTTAGGATGAGGTTGAGGATTAGGGTGAGGGTTTTTGTTTTAATGAGGTTTAGGTTTAGGGTGAGGGTTAGGGTTAGAGTTATTGTAAGGGTTTGGGTTATTGTTAGGGTTAGGATTAGGCTGAGGGTGAGTGTGAGTGTGAGGGTTAGGGTTAGGTTTAGGTTTAGGGTTAGTGTGAGGGTTAGGGTTAGAGTTAGGGTTTGACATAGGGTGAATGTAAGGATTAGGGTGAGAGTTAGGGTGAGGATGAGGGTTAGGGTTAGGGTTAGGATTATGGTGAGGATGAGGGTGAAGGTTAGAGTTAGGGTGAGGGTGAGTGTGAGGGTTAGGGTTTAGGGTGTTAGGTTTAGGGTGAGTGTAAGGGTTAGGCTTTCGATGAGGGTTAAGGTTAGGGTTAGGTTGTAGGTAAGGGTTAGGGTTAGAATTATGGTTAACTTTGGGGTGAGGGATAGTGTGAGGATGAGTTTTAGGGTTAGGTTTAGGGTGAGGGAGAGGGTTACAGTTAGGGTTAGGGTTAGGGTGAGGGATAGGGTTAGAGTGAGTGTAAGGGTTAGGGAGAGGTTTAGGGTGAGGGTGAGAGTTAGAGTTAGCCTTAGGGTTAGGTTGATGGTTAGGGTGAGGGTTAAGGTTAGGTTTAGGGTTAGGGTGATGGTGAGGGTGAGGGTTAGGTTTCGGTGAGGTTTAGAGTTAGGGTGAGGTTTAGGGTTGGGTAAGGGTTAGAGTTAGAGTGAGGGTGAGGGTGATGTTTAGGGTGAGGATTAGTGTTAGGGTTAGGGTTCGGATTAGGGTTAGGTTTAGGGATATATGGAGGGTGATTCTGATGGTGAGGGTGAGATTTTGGATTAGGGTGAAGGTTAGGTTTAGGGGGAGGTTTAGAGTTAGGGTTAGTTTTAGAATGAGTGTTAGGTTGAGGGGTAGGGTTACAGTTAGGGTGAGGTTTAGGGATAGTGTGAGGGTTAGGGTTACATTTTGGGTTAGGGTTAGGGTGAGTGAGAGGGTTAGGGTTAGCCTGTGTGTTAGGGTGAGGTTTAGGTTTAGGTTTAAGGTTATTGTTACGTTAGGGGTAGGGTGAGGGTGATGGTTAGGGTTAGCGTTAGGGTGAGAGTTAGGGTAAGGTTTAGGGTCAGGCTTAGGGTTATTGTTAGGGTTAGGGTTAGGCTGAGGGTGAGGCTGACACTGAGGGTGAGGAAGAGTTTTAGGGTTCGGCTTAGGTTTAGGGTGAGGGTGAGTGTGGGAGTTAGGGTTAGGTTTAAGACTAGGGTTTAGTTTAGCCTAAGGGTGAGGTTGAGGGTGAGGGTGAGGGTTAGGGTTAGGTTTAGGGTTAGGGAGAGGTTTAGGGTTAGTGTGAGGATTAGGGTGAGTGTTAGGGTTAGGATGAGGGTTAGGGTGAGGTTTAGGTTTAGGGTTAGGGTGAGGTTTAAGATTAGTGTGAGGGTTAGAGTTAAGGTGAGTGTGAGGGTGAGGGTATGGGTTAGGGTGAGAGTTAGAGTTAGGGTGAGGGTTAGAGTTAGGGTGAGGGTTAGGGTTAGGGTGAGGGTTAGGGTTAGAGTGAGGGTTAGTGTTAGGGTTAGGGTTAGGGTGAGGGCTAGGGTGAGGGTGATGGTTATGGTTAGGGTTAGCGTTAGGAAGAGGGTGAGGGTAAGATTTACGTTTAGGATTAGTGTTAGTTTTAGGGTTAGTCTTAGGGTGAGTGTGAGGGTGAGGTTGAGGGTGAGGTTAGGGTGAGGGGTAGGGTTAGGGTTAGGGTGTTGGTTAGGGTTAGTGTGAGGGTCAGGGTTAGGTTTTTGGTTAGGGTTATGGTGAGGGTAAGGGTTAGTGTGAGGGTTAGGCTGAAAGTAAGGGTAAGGGTGAGGTTTAGAGTGAGGGTGAGTCTTAGGTTTAGTGTTAGGGTTAGGGTAAGAGTCAGGGTCAGACTGAGGGTTATGGTTAGGGTGAGGATTAGGGTTAGGGTGAGGATTAAGTTTAGGCTGAGTTTTAGGATTAGGTTTAGGGTTGAGGTTAGGGTTAGTGTTAGTGTTAGGGTGAGGGTTAGGGTAAGGTTTAGGGTTAGTGTAATGGTTATTGTAAGGATTAGGGTGAGGGTGAGGGTGAGGTTTAGGGTTAGGATTAGGATTAGGGTTAGGGTTAGCCTGAGGGAAACAGGGAGGGGGAGGGGGCGGTTTAGGGATAGGGTTAGTTTTAGGGTTAGGGTTAGCGTGAAGGTTAGGGTTAGGCTTAA
Source organism: Dipodomys merriami (assembly GCF_024711535.1). Lineage (NCBI taxonomy): Eukaryota > Metazoa > Chordata > Mammalia > Rodentia > Heteromyidae > Dipodomys > Dipodomys merriami. The sequence goes on from NW_027206113.1 coordinate 754,010, forward strand.
GGTTAGTGTTATTGTTAGGGTTAGGGCGAGGGTGAGAAGGAGGAGAGGGGAGGGGAAGGGTTAGGTTTAGGGTTAGTGTTAGGTTTAAGGTGAGGGTGAGAGTGTGGGTTAGGGTTAGGGATAGGGTTAGGGTGAGGATTAGGGTTAGGGTTAGGGTTAGAGTTAGGGTGAGGTTTAGGTTTAGGGTAAATTTTAGGGTTAGGGTTAGGGTGAGGGTGAGGTTTAGGGTTATTGTTAAGGTTAGGGTTAGAGTGAGAATGGGGGTTAGGGCTAGCATTACATTTTGGGTGAGGGTTACAGTGAGGGCTAGTGTTAGGGTTAGGTTTAGGGTAAGGTTAGGATTATGTTAGGGTTAGGATGACGGTGAGGTTTATGGTTAGGTTAGGGAGAGAGTTAGGGTTAGGGTTAGGGTCAGGGTTGGGGTTATTATTAGGTTAGGGTTAGGCTGAGGGTGAGTCTGTCAGTGAGTGTGAGGGTGAGGGTGAGTTTTAGGGTTAGGGTTAGGTTTAGGGTGAGGGTGAGTGTGGGGGTTAGGGTTATGATTAAGATTAGGGTTAGGTTTAGGTTGAGAGTGAGGGTGAGTGTGAGGGTGAGGGTTAGGGTTAGGGTTAGGGCTAGGGTGAGGTTTAGGGTTAGTGTGAGGATTAGGGTTAGGGTGGGTTTAGGGTTAGGGTTAGGGTGAGTTTTAGGGTTAGGGTTAGGGTGAGGGTTAGGGTTAGTGTGAGGGTGAGGGTTAGGGTTAGGGTTAGGGTTAGGGTTAGGGTGAGGGTTAGGGTTAGGGTGAGGGTAAGGGTTAGGTTGAGGTTTAGGGTTAGGGTTAGGATTAGTGTGAGGGCTCGGGTGAGGGTCAGTGTTAGTGTTAGGGTCAGGGTTAGCGTTAGGGAGACGGTGAGTGTGAGATTTAGTTTTAGGATTAGTGTTAGGTTTAGGTTTAGGCTTAGCATTAGGGTGAGGCTGAGGGTGAGGGTGAGGGTTATTGTCAGATTTAGGGTTAGTGTTAGGGTGAGGGTAAGGGTTAGGTTGAGTGTTAGGGTTAGGTTGAGGGTTAGGGTTAGGGTGAGGATAAGGATTAGGTTGAGGTTTAGGGTTAGGGTTAGGGTTAGAGTGAGGGCTAGGCTGAGGGTCAGGGTTAGTGTTAGGGTTAGGGATAGCGTTAGGGAGAGGGTTTGGGTGAGATTTAGGTTGAGGATTAGTGTTAGTTTTAGGGTTAAGCTTAGGGTGAGGGTGAGGGTGAGGGTGAGCGATAGTGTCAGATTTAGGGTTAGGGTTAGGGTGAGGGTTAGGTTTATGTTGATGTTTAAGGTGAGGGTGAGCTTTAGGGTGAGGGTGAGTGTCCGTGTGAGGGTGAGAGTTAGGGTTTGGTGAGGGTTAGAGATTGGGTGAGGGTTAGGGTTGGGTAAGGGTTAGAGTAAGGGTGATGGTGAGGGTGAGGGTTAGGGTTAGGATTAGTGTTATGTTTAGGGTTAGACTGAGGGTGAGGGTGAGGGTGCGGGTGAAGGCTTGTGTTAGGGATAGAGTTAGGGTGAGGGTGATGGTTAGGGTTAGGGTTAGGGTTAGTATGAGTGTAAGGGTGAGGGTTAGGGTTAGGGTTACATTTACGGTTAAGGTTAGGGTGAGGATTAGGGTTAGAGTTAGGGTGAGGATTCGTGTTAGGATTGGTGTTAGGGTGAATTTTAGGGTTAGGATTAGCGTTAGGGTGAGGTTTAGTGTTAGGAAGAGGGTGAGGGTGCAGGTGAGGTTTAGTGTTAGGGTAATTGTTAGGCTGAAGGTGAGGGTGAGAGAGAGTTAGGTTTAGGATTAGGGTGAGGGTGAGGATTAGGTTTAGGTTTAGGGTTAGGCATAGGTTGATGGTTAGGTTTAAGTTTAGGGTTAGGGTGAGGGTGAGGAATAGTGTTAGGGTGAGGTTGATGGATAGGGTGAGGGTTAAAATTAGGGTTAGGGTGAGGAATAGGGTGAGGGTTAGGTGTAGGATTAGGGTTAACCTTCGGTTGAGGGTGAGGGTGAGAGTTAGGTTTAGGGTTAGTAGTATGGTTAGGTTTAGGCTTAGGGTAAAGGTGACGGTGAGGGTTAGAATTAGGGTTATGTTTAGGGTGAGGTTGTGGGTTATTGTGAAGGTGAGTGTTCGGGTGAGGGTAAGGGTTAGGGTGTGGGTGAGGGTTAGCATTAGGGTGAGGGTGAGGGTTAGGTTTAGGTTAGGGTGAGGGTGAGGGTGAGGGATAGGGTTAGGGTTAGGCTTAGTGTAAGGGTGAGGGTGAGTGTGAGATTTAGGTTTAGGGTTAGTGTTAGGTTTAGGTTTAGGCTTAGGGTGAAGGTGAGGGTGAGGGTGAGGGTTAGGTTTAGGGTCAGGTTTAGGGTTAGGGTTAGGGTGAGGGTTATTGTGACAGTGAGGGTTATCTTGAGGTTGAGTGTTAGGGTTAGGGTGAGGGTGAGGGTTAGGGTTAGGTTGAGTGTGAGGGTTAGGATTAGGGTTAGGGTGAGGGTGAGGGTTACGGTTACTGTTAGGGTGAGGGTTAGGCTTAGGATGACGGTGAGGTTGAGGGTGAGGGTTAGATTTAGAGTGAGGTTTAGTGTTAGGTTTAGGTTGAGCGTTCTGTTTAGGGTGATGTTTAGGTTTCGGGTGAGGGTTCGGGTGAGGGTGAGGTTTAGGGTGTGGTTGAGTGTTAGGGTTAGGGTGAGGGTTAGGGTGATGGTGAGGTTTAGGGTGAGGGTGAGGGTTAGCATTAGGGTTAAGGTTAGGGTGAGGGTTTGGGTTAGAGTTAGGGTTAGGGTGAGTGTGAGGGTGAAATTTAGGGTTAGGGTTATGGTTAAGGTTAGGATTAGTGTGAGCGTTAAGGTTAGGGTTAGGGTCAGGATTAGAGTGAGTACAAGGGTTAGGGTGAGGTTTAGGGTGAGCATGAGGGTTAGGGTTAGTGTTAGGGTTAGGGTGAGGCTTAGGGTGAGGGTGAGGGTGAGGGTTAGGGTTATGGTTAGGTTTCTGGTGAGGGTGAGGATTAGGGTAAGTTTTAGGGTTAGGGTTATGCTTAGTGGAGGGTTAGGTTCGGGTTAGGGTTAGAGTTAGTGTGAGGGTTGGGGTTAGGATTAGAGTTAGGATGAGGGTGAGGTTGAGGGTGAAGGTAAGAGTTACGGTTAGTGTAAGGCTGAGTGTGAGGGTGAGGGTGAGGGTGAGGATTAGGGTTAGGAATATGGTGAGGTTGAAAATTAGGGTTAGGATTAGGCTTAGGCTTAGGTTGAGGGTTAGGGTTAGTGTTAGGATTAGGGTTAGGGTTAGGGTGAGGGTGAGGGCTAGGGTTAGGGTAAGGTTTAGGATTAAGGTGAAAGTTAGGGTTAGAGTTAGGGTGACGGTTAGGGTGAAGGTGAGGGTTAGGATTAGGGTTAGGGTGAGGCTTAGGGTGAGGGTTAATGTCAGAATTAAGGTTAGGGTTTAAGGTGAGGGTGAGGTTGAGGGATACGTTTAAGGTGAAGGTGAGGGTTAGGGTGAGGGTTAGGGATAAGGTTAGGCTGAGGGTTAGGTTTAGGGTGAGGGTGTGGGTTAGTGTTAGGGTGACTGTTCGGGTGAGGTTGAGGGTTAGTGTGTGGTGAGGGTTAGGGTTAGGATGAGGGTTAGGGTGACGGTGAGGGTAAGGGTGAAGTTGAGGGTTCGGGTTAGGTTTAGGGTGAGTGTTAGGGTTAGGTTGAGTGTGAGGGTTAGGGTTAGGGTTAGGTTGAGTGTTAGGGTTAGGGTTAGGTTGAGGGTTAGGCGTAGGGTGAGGGCAAGGGCGAGGGTGACTGTTAGTTTTAGGGTGAGGTTTACGGTTAGGGTTAGGATGAGTGTTCGGTTTAGGTTGATGTTTAGGGTTAGAGTGAGGGTGGGGGTTGCGGTGAGGGTGAGGTTTAGGTTGTAGTTGAGGGTAAGGGTTAGGGTGAGGTTTAGGGTGACAGTGAGGGTTAGGGTGAGGGTGAGGGTAAGGATTGGGGTTAGGGTTAGGTTTAGGGTTTGGGTTAGGGTGAGGGTGAGGTTTAGGGTGTAATTTAGGGTTAGGGTTAGGATTAGTGTGAGAGAGGGTTAGAGTTAGGGTCAGGGTTAGTTTGAGGATAAGGGTTAGGTGAGGGATAGGGTTAAGTTGAGGGTTAGTGTGAGGGTGAGGGTTAGGGTTAGGTTTAGGGTTAGGGTAAGGGTGAGGTGTAGGGTGCGGGTTAGGGTTAGGTTTACTGTTAGGGTGAGGTTTAGGTTGAGGGTTGGTTTATGATTGGGTTAGGGTTTGGGTTAGGGACAGGGTGAGGGTGAGGGATATAGGGTGAGGGTTAGGGTTAGGGTGAGTGTTAGGTTTAGGGTTAGGGTTAAGCTTAGGGTGAGGGTTAGGGTTAGTTTAAGGGTTAGGTTTAGGGTTAGGGTGAGAGTGAGGGTGAGGGTTAGGGTTAGGGTTAACGTTAGGGTCAGCTTGAGGGTGAGAGTTAGGTTTAGGGTTAGTGATTGGTTTAGGGTTAGGCTTAGGGAGAAGGTGAGGGTGAGGGGGAGGATTAATGTTAGGGTGAGGGTTAGGGTTAGGGTGAGGTTGAGGGTTAGATTTAGGGTGATATTTAGGGTGTGGCTGTTGGTTAGTGTAAGGGTGAGTGTTCGGGTGAGGGTGAGGTTTAAGTTTAGGGTGAGGGTTAGGGTGATGGTGTTAGGGTGAGGTTGAGGGTCAGGGTTAAGTTTAGGGTGAGCGTTAGGGTTAGGGTGAGTGTGAGGGTGAGGGTGAGGGTTAGGTGTAGTTTTAGTGTTAGGCTGAGCATGAGGGTAAGGGAGAGGGTTAGGGTTAGGCTTAGGGTGAGGAGGAGGGTTAGCATTATTGTTACGGTTAGTGTTAGGGTGAGGGTGACGGTGAGGGATAGGTTTAGGGTGAGGGTGAGGGTTAGGGTCAGAATTAGTGTTAGGATTAGGTTTAGGGAAATCATGAGGGTGAGGGTTAGGGTTAGGGTTAAGGATAACATTAGGGTGAGGGTGATGGTGAGAGTTAGGTTTAGGGTTAGTGTTAGGTTTAAGGTTAGGCTTAGAATGAGGGTGAGGGTGAGAGTTATGTTTAGGGTTAGTGTTAGGTTTAAGGTTAGGCTTAGGGTGAGGGTGAGGGTTAGGGTTAGCCTGAGGGTTAGGGTGAGGTTGAGTGTTAGGGTTACAGTTAGGGTTAGGGTGAGGGTTAGGTTTTGGGTTAGGGTTAAGGTGAATGTTAGGCTTAGGGTGAGGGTGTGTGTGAGGTGAGGGTTAGATTTACGGTGAGGGTTAGGGTTATGGTTAGGGAGAGGGTTCGGTTTAGGGTGATGTTTTGGGTGAGGGTGAGGATTCGGGTGAAAGTGAGTTTTAGGGTGTGGTTGAGGGTTAGTGTTAGGGTGAGATTTAGGGTGACGGTGAGGGTTAGTGTGAGCGTGTGGGTTAAAGTTAGGGTTAGAATTAGGGTGAGTGTCTGGGTGAGGTTTAGGGTTAGGGTGAGGGTTAGGGTGAAATTTCGGGTTAGGGTTAGGATTAGGGTTAGGATTAGTGTGAAGATTAGGGTTAGCGTTAGGGTCAGGATTAGGGTGAGGTTTAGGGTGAGGGTGTGGGTTAGGGTGAGGGTTAGGGTTAGGGTTAGGTTTCCAGTGAGAATGAGTTTTAGGGTAAAATTTAGGTTAGGGATAGGATTAGGGTCAGGGTTAGGTTTGGGTTAGGGTTAGAGTTTTGGTGAAGGTTAAGGTGAGGGTTAGGTTTAGGATTAGGGTTAGGGTTAGAATGCGTGTGAGGGTAAGGGTTAGGCTAAGGGTTAGTGATAGGATTAGGGTGAGAGTTAGGGTGAGGGTGAAGTTTAGGGTGAGTGTTAGGGTTAGGTTGAGATTTAGGTTTAGGGTCAGGGTTAGAATTAGGGTGAGGGTTAGGTTTAGGGTTAGGATTAGGGTTAGGCTGAGGGTTAGCCTGAGGGTGAGGTTGAGGGTGAGTTTTAGGGTTAGGGTTAGTGTTAGGGTGAGTGTTAGGGTTAGGGTTAGGGTTAGGATGAGGGTTAGGGTGAGGGGTAGGGTTAGGTTGAGGGTGAAGATGAGGGTGAGATTGACAGTTAGTGGTAGGGTTACGGTGAGGGTTAGGGTTTGGATTAGGTTTAGGTTGAGGGTTAGGATTAGTGTGAGGTTTAGGGTTAGGGTTAAGGTTAGGGTTACGGTGAGGGTAAGGTTAGGGTGAGGGTTAGGATGATGGTGAGGTTTAGGGTTAGGTTTAGGGTGAGAATGAGGGTTAGGGTAAAGTTAGGGTTAGGGATAGGATTAAGGTGAGGGGTTGGGTTGGGTAGGGTTACTGTTAGGGTGAAGGTGAGGGTAAGGGTTAGGGATAGTGGTAGGGTTAGGGTGAGGATTAGGATGAGGGTGAAGTTTAGGGTGAGTGTTAGGGTTAGGGTGAGTTTTAAGTTTTAGTGTTAGGGTTAGAATTAGGGTGAGGGTGAGGTTTAGGGTTAGGATTATGGTTAGGTTTAGAGTTTGGCTGAGGTTGAGGTTGAGGGTGAGGTTTAGGGTTAGGGGTAGTGTTAGGGTGAGTGTTAGGGTTAGGGTTAGTGTTAGGATGAGGGTTAGGGTGAGCGGTATGTTGATGGTTAGAGTGAGGATGAGGGTGAGATTGAGGTTTAGCTTTAGGGTTATGGTGAAGTTTAGGGTGAGGATTAGGTTTAGGTTGAGGGTTAGGGTGTGGGTTAGGGTTAGGATTAGGGTGAGGGTCAGGGTTAGTGTGAGGGTTAGGGTTAGGGTTAAGGTTAGGGTTACGGTGAGTGTGAAGGTTAGGGTGAGTGTGAGTTTTAGGGTGAGGTTTATCTTGAGGGTTAGGGTTAGGGTTAGGGTGAGGTTGAGGTTTAGGTTTAGGCTTAGGGTTAGGGTGAGTGTTAGGGTGAGGGTGAGGTTTAGAGTTATTGTTAGGGTTAGGTTGAGGGTAGGGTGATGATTAGGGTTAGGGTTAGGGTTAGGGTTAGGGTGAGGGCAAGGTTAGGGTTAGGGTTTGTGTATGTGTTAGGGTTAGGTTGAGTGTTAGGGTTAGTGTGAAGGTTAGGTTTAGGGTTAGCGTAGTGTGAGGGTAAGGTTTAGGGTGAGAGTTGGGGTAGGCTGAGGGGTGAGGGTGAGGGAGAGTAAGGGTTAGAGTTAGTGTTACGGTTAGTGTTAGGATTAGGGTTAGGGTTAGGATGAGTGTTAGGGTGAGTGGTAGGGTTAGGATTAGGGTGAGGTTGAAGTTGAGGGTGAGGGTTAGAGTTAGGCTGAGGGTGAGGGTTAGGGTTAGGGGGAGTGTTAGGGTGAGGGTGAGGGTTAGGGTTAGGGTTAGGGTTATGGTGAGGATTAGGGTGAGGTTTAAGGTTAGTGAGAGGGTGAGGGTGAGGGTTAGTGTGTACTTAAGGGTTAGGGTGAGTCTTAGGGTGAGGGTGAAGGTTAGGTTCAGTGTTAGGGTTAGGGTGAGAGGTAGGGTGAGGGTTATGGTTAGGGTTAGGTTTAGGGTGAAGGTTAGGTTTGGTGTTAGGCTTGGGGTTTGTGTGAGGTTTAGGGAAAGGTTTATGGTTAGCACTAGGCTTAGGGTTTGGATGAGTGTTAGGGTTAGGTTGAGTGTGAGGGTTAGGGTTAGGGTTAGGTTGAGTGTTAGGGTTAGGGTTAGGTTGAGGGTTAGGCGTAGGGTGAGGGCAAGGGCGGGGGGGACTGTTAGTTTTAGGGTGAGGTTTACGGTTAGGATGAGTGTTCGGTTTAGGTTGATGTTTAGGGTTAGGGTGAAGGTGGGGGTTGCGGTGAGGGTGAGGGTTAGATTTACCGTGAGGGTTAGGGTAAGGGTTCGGGAGAGGGTTCGGTTTAGTTTGATGTTTCGGTTTCGGGTGAGGGTTCAGGTGAGGGTGAGTTTCAGGTTGTGGTTGAGGGTTAAGGTTAGGGTGAGGGTTAGGGTGATGGTGAGTGTTAGTGTGAGCATGAGGGTTAGGGTTAGGGTTAGAGTTAGTGTGAGGGTCTAGGTTAGGTTTAGGGTTAGGGTGAGGGTTAGGGAGAAATTTAGGGTTAGGGTTAGGGTTAGGATTAGTGTGAAGTTTAGAGTTAGGTTTAGGGTGAGGATAAGGGTTAGGGTGGGTTTAGGGGGAGGGGGAGGTTTAGGGTTAGCGTTAGTGTTCGGGTGAGGGTTAGGGTGAGGATTACGGTGAGGGTTAGGATTAGGGTTAGGATTCGGGTGAGAATGAGGTTTAATGTAAAGTTTAGGGTTAGGGATAGGATTAGGGTGAGGGTTAGCCTTGGGTTAGGGTTAGAGTTAGGGTGAAGGTGACGGTGAGGGTTAGGGTTCGGATTAGGGTTAGGGTAAGGGTTAGAGTGAGGGTGAGGGTGAGGGTTAGGGTAAGGTTTAGTAGTAGGGTTAGGGTGAGAATTAGGGTGAGGGTGAAGTTTAGGGTGAGTGTTATGGTGAGGGTAAGGATTTGGGTTAGGTTTAGGTTGAGGATTAGGGTGAGGGTTAGGGTTAGGGTTAGGGTGAAGGTTAGGATTAGTGTGCGGGTTCGGGTTAGGGTTAAGGTTAGGGTTATAGTGAGGGTAAGGGTTAGGGTGAGGGTTAGGATGATGGTGAGGTTTAGGGTTAGGTTTAGGGTGAGAATGAGGGTTAGGGTAAAGTTTAGGGTTAGGGATAGGAATAGGGTGAGGGTTAGGGTCGGGTAGAGTTAGAGTTATGGTGAAGGTGAGGGTCAGGGTTAGGGTTAGGATTAGGGATAGTGTTATGGTTAGAATGAAGGTCAGCGTGAGGGTTAGGGTAAGGGTTAGTGGTAGGGTTAGGGTGAGGATTAGAGTGAGGGTGAAGTTTAGGGTGAGTGTTAGGGTTAGGGTGAGGTTTAGGTTTTAGTGTTAGGGTTAGAATTAGGGTGAGGGAGAGGTTTAGGGTTAGTTTTAGGGTTAGGGTTAGGGTTCAGCTGAGGGTGAGGTTAAGGGTTAGGGTTAGTGTTAGGGTGAGTGTTAGGGTTAGGTTTAGGGTTAGGATGAGTGTTAGGGTGAGGGAAAGGTTTAGGGTTAGGGTGAGGATAAGGGTGAGATTGATGGTTAGGGTTAGGGTTAGAGTTAGGGTTAGGTTCAGGTTTAGGGTTTGGGTGAGGGTTAGTGTTAGGGTTAGGGTGAGGGTTAAGGTTAGGGTTAGGGTGAGGGTAATGTTTAGAATGAGGGTTAGAATGAGGGTGAGGTTTAGGGTTAGAGTTAGGGTGAGAATGAGGATTAGTGTAAAGTTTAGGGTTAGGGATAGGATTAGGGTGAGGTTTATGGTTGGGTTAGGGTTGGAGTTGGGGTGAAGGTGAGGGTGAGGGTTAGGGTTAGGATTAGGGATAGGGTTAGGGTTAGAATGAGGGTGAGGGTGAGGGTTAGGGTAAGGGTTAGTGGTAGGGTTAGGGTGAGGATTAGGGTGAGGGTGAAGTTTAGGCTGAGTGTTAGGGTTAGGGTGAGGTTTAGGTTTTAGGTTTAGGGTTAGAATTAGGGTGAGGGTGAGGTTTAGGGTTAGGATTATTGTTAGGTTTAGGGTTAGGCTGAGGGTGAGGTTGAGGGTGAGGTTTAGGATTAGGGTTAGTGTTAGCGTGAGTGTTAGGGTTAGGGTTAGGGTTAGGATGAGGGTTAGGGTGAGGAGAAAGTTTAGGGTTAGTGTGAGGATGAAGGTGAGATTGAGGGTTAGGGTTAGGATTATGGTGAGGGTTAGAGTTAGGATTAGGTTTAGGTTGAGGTTTATGGTGAGGGTTAGGCTTAGGGTTAGGGTGAGGGTTAGGGTGAGTGTGAGGTTTAGTGTAAGTGTTAGGGTTAGGGTTAGGGTGAGGTTGAGGGTTAGTGTTGGGCTAAGGTTAAGGGTGAGTGTTAGGGTGAGGCTGAGGTTTAGGGTTAGGGTGAGGTTACGTTTAGGGTTAGTGTAAGGGTTACGGTTAGGGTGAGTGTTAGAGATAGGGTAAGGGCTAGCGTTAGGGTAGGGTGAGTGTAAGGGTTAGAGTTTGGTTAGCGTTAGGCTGAGTGTTGAGCGTGAGGGTGAGGGTAAGGGTTAGGGTTAGTGTTAAGGTTAGTATTAGGCTTAGGGTTAGGATTAGGATGAGGATTACGGTTAGGGTGAGGCTTAGGGTGAGGTTGATGGTGAGGGTTAAGGTTAGGTTTAAGATTAGTGTTAGGGTTATGTTTAGGCTGAGGATGAGGTTGAGGGTGAGAGTTACGTTTAGGGTGAGGTGAGGTTTAGGGTGAGTATTAGGGTTAGGGTCAGTGTTAGGGTGCGAGCTAGGGTGAGGGTGAGGGTTAGGGTGAGGGTGAGGGTGAGGCTTAAGTTCACGGTTAGGATTAGGGAGAGGGTTACGCTGAGGGGCACGATTAGGGTTATTGTGAGGGTTACTTTTAGTGTGAGGGTTAGGGTTAGGTTTAGGTTTAGGGTGAGGGTTAGGTTTAGTGTGAGGGTTTTGGTTAGTGTTAGGGTTAGTGTTAGGTTTAGGCTGACGGTTAAGGGGAGCATGAAGGTGAGGTTTAGAGATATGGTTAGGTTAAGGGTGAGGGTTAAGGTGAGGGTTAAGTTTAGGGTTAGGGTGAGGGTTAGTGTGACGGTAAGGGTTACGGTTAGGGTTAGCGTTAGGATGAGGGTTAGGGTTAGGTTGAGGGTTAGGGTTAGGGTTCGGGTTAGGCTTAGGGTGAGGGTGATGGTGAGGGTTAGGGTTAGGGTTGGGTTGTGGTTTAGGGTTAGTTTGAGGGTAAAGGTGAGGGTGAGGGTAAGGTTTATGGTGAGGATTAGGGTGAGGGTGAGGGTGAGGGTTAGGGTTAGGGTTACGGTGAGGGTTATGGTAAGGGTGAGGGTTAGGTTTAGAGTGAGGGTTAAGGTTAGGGTTATGTTTATGTTGAGGGTGAGGATTAGGGTTTGGGTAAGCATGAGGGTAAGGGTTAGCATTGGGGTTAGGTTGACGGTTAAGGTTAGGTTTAGGGTTAGGTTGAGGTTTAGGATTAAGTTTAGGGATAGGGTTATTGTTTGCTTTAGTTTTAGGATGAGGGTTAGGGTTAGGGTTAGGGTTAGGGTGAGCCTCAGAGTGAGGGTTAGGGTTAGGATTAATGTTAGGGTTAGGGTTAGGCTGAAGGTATGTTTGAGTGTGGGGGTGAGGGTTACGGATAGAGTTAGGGTTAGGGTTAGGTTTACGGTGAGGGTGAGGGTGAGGGTTAGTGTTAAGTTTAGGTTGAGGGTTAGGGTGAGGGTGAGGGTTCGGGTTAGGGTTAATGTTAGGGTGAGGGTGAGGGTGAGGTTGAGGGTTAGGGTGAGGGTGAGGGTGAGGGTTAGGGTTAGGATTAGGGTTAGGGTTAGGTTTAGGCTGAGGGTGAGGTTAATGGTGAGGTTTAGGTTACGGGTTAGGTTGAGGGTTAGGCTTAGTGTGAGGGTAAGTGTAAGGGTGAGGGTGGGGGTTAGTGTTAGGTTTAGGGTGAGGGTGAGGGTTAGGGTAAGATTGAGAGATAGGTTTATTGTGAATGTTAGGGTTAAGTTTAGAGTTAGCGTGAGGGTGAGGATTAGGGTTAGGGTGAGGGTTAGGTTTAGGTTTACGGTCAGCGTGAGATTTAGGTTTAGGGTTAAGGTAAGGGTTAGGATGTGGGTGAGGGTTAGGGTTAAGGTGAGGTTTAGGGCGACTGTGAGGGTTAGGGTGAGTGGTTGTGTTAGGGTTATGGTTAGGGTGAGGTTTAGGGTTAGTGTTCATGTTAGTGTGGGTGTTAGGGTGAGGGGTATGGTTAGGGTTAGGGTGAGGTTTAGGATTAGTGTGAGGGTTAGGGTTAGGGTTAGGGTGAGGTTTAGGGTCAGGGTGAGGTTTGGGGTTAGCTTTAGGGTTAAGTTGAGGGTAAGGATGAGGGTTAGGGTTAGGGTTATGGTTAGGGTGAGGGTGAGGGTTAGGGTTAGGTTTAGGCTGAGGGGTAGGGGGATGGTTACATTTAGGGTTAGGGTTAGTTTCAGGATGAGGGTTAGGTTGAGGGTTAGGGTTACTGTTAGGTTTACAGTTAGGGTGAGTGTTAGGTTTAGGGTGAGGATTAGGGTTAGGGTTAGGGTTAGGGTTAGGGTAGGGTGAAGGTTAGGATGAGGGTTAGGGTTAGGGTTATGGTTAGGGTGAGGGTGAGATTTAGGGTTTGGGTTAGTTTTATGGTGAGGGTTAAGGTGAGGGTGAGGGATAGGGCGAGGGTAACGGTCAGGGTGAGTGTTAGGGTGAGGGTGAAATTTAGGGTTAGGGTTAGGGTTAGTGTGAGGGGTAGGGTGATGTTTACAGTTAGGGTTAGGGTTAGTTTTAGGGTGAGGATTAGGGTGAGGGATAGGGTTAGTGTTAGGTTTACAGTTAGAGTGAGTGTTAGGTTTAGGGTGAAGGTTAGTGTAGGGTGAAGGTAAAGGGTAGGGTGAGGGTTAGGCTTAGGCTGAGGGTGAGGGTGAGGGTTAGGTTTAGCTTTAGGGTTATGATGAGTGTTAGGGTTAGGGTTAGGTTTAGGATGAGGGGTAGGGTGAGGCGTAGGGTTAGGGTTAGGGTGAGGGTGAGGCTGAGGGTTAGGGTTAGGGTGAGGGTGAGGTTTAGGGTTAGGGTTAGGGAGAGGGTTAGGGGGAGGGGGAGGGTAAGGGATAGCGTTAGGGTGAGGGTAAGGGTGACGGTTAGGTTTAGGTTTAGGGTTAGAATGAGGGTGAGGGTTAGGGTGAGGGTAAGTATTAGGGTGAATATTAGGGTGAGGTGAGGGTTAGCGTTAGGATTAGGGTTAGGGTGAGGGGTAGGGTGAGGGGTATGTTTAGGGTAAGGTTTACGGTTAGGGTTGGGGTGAGGTTTAGTGTGAGGTTTATGGTTAGTGTTATGGTTAGGTTTTGGTTGAGTTTTAGGGTTAGGGTGAGGTTTCGTTTCAGTGATAGGGTTAGTGTAGGGTGAGGATAAGATTTAGGGTGAGGGTTAGGGTGAGGGAAAGGGTTGGGGTGGGGGTTAGCGTGAGTGTGTGGGTTTGGGTTAGGTTTAGTGTTAAGGTGAGGGTTAGGGTGAATGTTATTGTTAATGTTAGGTTTAGGGTGAGGGTGAGGGTTAGGGTGAGGGTAATGTTTTGGGTGAGGTTTAGGGTGAGGGTGAAGGTTAGTGTTAGCATTAGGATTAAGGTGAGGTTTAGGTTTAGGGTTAAGGTTAGAGTTAGCTTGAGGGTGAGAGTGAGGGTGAGGATTACGATTAGGGTGAGGGTGAGGGTTAGGTTTAGGGTGAGGTTAGGTTTAGGTGTAGGTTTAGGGTGAGGGTGAGGTTTAGTGTGAGGTTATCGGTTACTGTTAGGGTTAGGGTTAGGTTTAGGCTGACGGTTAAGGTGAGAGTGAGGGTGAGCGTTAGGGTTAGGGTTAGGTAAAGTGTGAGGGTTAAGGTGAAGGTTAAGGTTAGGTTAGGGTGAGGGTTAGCATGAGGGGAAGGGTTATGGTGAGGGGAAGGATTATGATGAGGGTTAGGGTGAGGGTGAGGGTTAGTGTTAGGGTTAGGATTAGGGTTAGGGTTAGGCTTAGGGTGAGGGTGATGGTGAGGATTAGGGTTAGGGATAGGTTGAGGTTTAAGGTTAGTTTGAGGGTAAAGGTGAGGGTGAGGGTAATGTTTACAGTGATGAATAGGGTGAGGGTGAGGGTTAGGTTTAGGGTTATGGTTACAGTATGGGTTAGGGTAAGGGTGAGGGTAATGTTTAGGATGAGGTTTAGGGTGAGGGTGAGGGTTAGGGTTAGGGTTAGGGTTAGAGTTAGGGTTAGGTTGAGGCTGAGGGTTAGGGTTAGGATTAGGGTTAGGCTGAGTATGAGGGTGACGGTGAGGGTTAGGTTGAGGATTAGGGTTAGGGTTAGGTTTAGGGTGAGGGTTGGGGTTAGGGTTAGGTTTATGATGAGGGTTAGGTTGAGGGGTATAGTTAGGGTTAGTGTGAGGTTATGTTTACTGTGAGGGGTAGGGTTAGGTGAGTGTAAGGATTAGGGTGAGGGTTAACCTGAGGGTGAGGTTTAGGGTTAGGGTGAGTGTTATGGTTAATGTTAGGGTTAGGGTTTGGGTGAGGGTTAGGGTTAGGGTTAGGGTTAGAGTAGGATTAGGGTTAGGGTTATGGTTAGGCTGAGGGTGTGGGTGAGGTTGAGGGTGAGGGTTAGGGTTAGGGTTAGGGTTGAGGGTTAGGGTGAAGGTGATGGTTAGGTTTAGGGTTAGGGTGAGGGTTATGGTTAGGATGATGTTTAGGGTGAGGGTGAGGATTAGGGTGAGGGTGAGCGTTTGGGTGAGGATGAGAGTTAGTGTATGGGTGAGGGTTAAGATTAGGGTTAGGGATAGGGCGACAATGAGGGTTGGGGTGAGGGTGAGGATTAGGGTTAGTGGTAGGGTGATGGATAGGGTTAGGGTTAGTGTTAGGGTGAGGGTTAGGGTGAGGTGTAAGATTAGGGTTAGGGTGAGGGTTAGGATTAGTGTTAGGGTTAGGCTTAGCTTTAGGTTCAGGTTAGGGTGAGCATAAGGGTTTGGGTTAGGTTTAGGGTGAGGGTGAGGGTTAGTGTTAGCCTTAGGTTTAGGGTGAGGTTTAAGTTTAGAGTTAAGGTTAGAGTTAGCCTGAGGTTTAGGGTGAGGGTTAGGGTTCGGATTAGTGTTATGGTTAGGTTTAGGCTGAGTTTGAGGGTGAGGGTGATGGTAAGGGTTACTTTTAGGGTGAGGTGAGGGTTAGGGTGAGGGTTAGGGTTAGGGTCAGTGTTAGGGTGAGGGCTAGTGTGAAGGTGAGTGTTAGGGTTAGGGTGAGGGTTAGGCTGAGGGGTAAGATTAGGGTTATTGTGAAGGTTACATTTAGTATGAGGGTTAGGGTTAAGTTTAGGTTTAGGGTGAGGGTTAGGTTTAGTGTGAGGGTATCGGTTAGTGTTAGGGTTAGGGTTAGGTTTAGGCTGACGGTTAAGGGGAGTGTGAGGGTGAGGGATAGGGTTAGGGTTAGGTTAAGGGTGAGGGTTAAGGTGAGGGTTAAGGTTAGGGTTAGTGTGAGAGTTAGTGTGAGGGTAAGGGTTAGGATGAGGGTTAGGGTTAGGGTGAGGGTTAGGGTTAGGGTTAGGGTTATGCTGAGGTTGAGTTTGAGGGGGAGGGTTAGGTTTAGGGTTAGTGTTAGCGTGAGTGTTTGGGTTATAGTTAGGGTTAGGATGAGGGTTAGGGTGAGGGGAAGGTTAAGGTTTAGTGTGAGGATGAAGGTGAGATTGAGGGTTAGGGTTAGGATTATGGTGAGGGTTAGGCTTAGGATTAGGGTTAGGTTGAGGGTTATGGTGAAGGTTAGGCTTAGGGTTAGGGTGAGGGTAAGGGTGAGTGTGAGGTTTAGTGTTAGGCTTAGGGTGAGGTTCAGGGTTAGTTTTAGGCTAAGGGTTAGGGTGACTGTTAGGGTGAGGTTGAGGTTTAGGGTTAGGGTGAGGTTAGTTTTAGGGTTAGTGTAAGGGATAGCGTTAGGGTGAGTTTTAGGTTTAGGGTGAGGGTTAGGGTTAGGGTAGGGTGAGGGTAAAGGTTAGGGTGATGGTTAGCGTTAGACTGAGGGGTGAGGGTCAGGGTGAGGGTAAGGGTTAGGGTTAGTGTTAAAGTTAGTATTAGGCTTAGGGTTAGGGTTAGGATGAGGGTTAGGGTGAGTGGTAGGTTTAGGATTAGGGTGAGGCTGAAGGAGAGGGTGGGGGTTAGGGTTAGTGTTAGGCTTAGGGTTTGGGCGAGTGTTAGTGTTAGGGTTAGGGTTAGGCTTAGGGTAGGGGGAGGATAAGGTTTAGGGTACAGTTTAGGGTTTGGGTGATGGTGAGATTTAGGGTTAGGGTTAGGGTGCATGTTAGGGTTAAAGTTAGGGTTAGAATGAGGGTTAGTGTTAGGGTGAGGGTGAGGGTTTCGCTTAGGTAAGGGTTAGGGTTATGGCTATGGTGAGGATTAGGGTGAGTTTGAGGGTTAGAGGGATGGTTAGGGTTAGGGTGAGGTTTAGGGATAGGGGTAGGGTGATTGTTAGGGTTAGGGTGATGTTTTGGGTCAGAGTGAGTGTTACCGTGAGGTAAGGGTTCGGGTGAGGGTTCGGGTTAGGGTGAAGGTAAGGGTTAGGGTGAGGGTGAGTGTTAGGGTGAGAGTGAGGGTGACCTTGAGAGTGAGGGTGAGGGTGAGGCTTAGGATTAGCGTGAGGGTTAGGGTGAGGGTAAGTATTATGGTGAGGGTGAGGGTTAGGGTGAGGGTGAGGGTGATGCTTTCAGTTAGGTAAGGTTTAGGGTTAGTGTTACGGTTATGGTGAGGGCTAGGTTGAGGGTGAGGTTTAGGGTGAGGATGAGGGTGAGGTTGAGGGTTAGGGTGTGGGTGAGCATTAGGTTTAGGGTGAGGGTTAGGGTAACCGTGAGGGTTAGGGTGAGAGTGAGGCTAATGTTTAGGGTTAGGGTTAGGGTGAGTATTAGAGTCAGGATGAGTGGTAGTGTGAGGGTTAGGGTTAGAGTTAAGGTGAGGTTAAGGTTCAATGTGAGGGTTAGGATGAGGGTGAGGGTTTGGGTTAGGTTGAGTGTGTGGGTTAGGTTGATGTTTAGTGTTAGGGTTAGGGTTAGAATGAGGGTTAGGTTGAGGTTTAGGGTTAGGGTTACTGTGAGGGTTAGGGTGAGGGTAAGGGTTAAAGTGAAGGTTAGGGTGAGTGTGAGGGTGAGGGTGAAGGTTAGGGTTAGGGTTCAGGTTAGGGTGAGTGTGAGGGCTATGTTGAGTGTGAGGGTTAGGCTGAGGGTGAGGTTTTGAGTTAGGTATGGGTTAGTGTTATGTTTAGGGTGAGGATTAGGTTGAGTTTGAGAGTTAGGGTTAGGGTGAGGTTTAGGGTTAGGGTTAGGGTGAGGGCTACGGTTAGCGTGATGTTTTGGGTGAGGGTGAGGGTTAGCATGAGGGTGACGATTAGGGTAAGGCTGAGGATGAAGGTGAAAGTTAGCGTTAGGTTTAGGGTGAGGGTTAGGGTGAGGGATACGGTTAGGCTTAGGGTGAGGGCTAGGCTTAGGGTTAGGGTGAGGGTGAGGGTGAGGGATAGAGTTAGCGTTAAGGTGATGGTTAGGGTTAGGGTGAGGGTGAGGGTTAGAGTTAGGGTGATGTTTTGGGTGAAGGTGTGGGTTAGTGTGAGAGTGAGTGTTTGGGTGAGTGTGACGGTTAGGGTGTGGGTGAGGCTTAGGGTTAGGGTGAGCTTTAGGGTTAA
The DNA here is from genome assembly GCF_024711535.1 of Dipodomys merriami. Taxonomy (NCBI): domain Eukaryota; kingdom Metazoa; phylum Chordata; class Mammalia; order Rodentia; family Heteromyidae; genus Dipodomys; species Dipodomys merriami. The sequence continues at coordinate 771,110 of NW_027206113.1, forward strand.
GGTTAGGGTGAGGGTTAGGGATAGGTTTAGCGTTAGGATGACGGTTAGGCTTAGGGGGAGGGGGAGGGGGAGGGTGAGAGTTAGGTTTAGGTTGAGTATTAGGGTTAGAGTTATGGTGAGTGTTCGGTTTAGAGTGTTGTTTATGATTAGGGTTCTGGTGAGGGTTCTGGTGAGGGTGAGGGTTAGGGTGGGGTTGAGGGTTAGGTTTAGGTTGAGGGTTAGGGTGATGGTGAAGTTGAGGGTAGGGTTAGGGTTAGTGTTAGCTGAGGGCTATGGTGAGGTTGATGTTTAGGGTTAGGGTTAGGGATAGGGTGAGGTGTACGATTAGGGTTAGGGTTACTGTGAGTATTAGGCTCAGGGGTAGGGTTAGAGTTAGCTTGAGGTTTAAGTTTAGTGTGAGGGTTAGGGTTAGGGTTAGGGTTTGTGTCAGGGTGAGGGTTAGCTTTACTGTTAGGGTTAGGGTTAGGGTGAGGTTAAGGGTTCGGGTTCGGTTTCGGGTGAGGTTGAGGGTTAGGGTGAGGGTGAGGGTTAGGATTAGAGTGAGTGTTAGGGTTAGCCTGAGGGTGAGGTTGATGGTGAGGGTTAGGTTTAGGGTTAGGTTGAGGATTAGGGTTAGTGTGAGGGTAAGGGTGAGGGTGAGGGTAAGATTTAGGGTGAGGATTAGGGTGAGGATGAGGGATAGGTTTACTGTGAGGGTTAGGCTTAGGGTTAGGGTTAGAGTGAGGTTGAGGATTAGAGTTAGGGTTAGGGAGAGGTTTAGGGTTAAGGTTAAGTTTAGGGTGAGGCTTAGGGTTAGGGTTAGGGTTAGGGTGAGGTTCAGCATTAGGGTTAGGGTTAGGGTTATTGTCAGCTTTAGAGTTATGTGAGGGTCAGGGTTAGGTTTAGGGTGAGCATGAGGGTGAGGGTTAGGGTTAGAATTAGGTTTAGGGTTAGGGTTAGGCTGAGGATAAGGTTGAAGTTGGGGGTGAGGATTAAGTTTAGGCTTAGTGTTAGGGTTAGGGTGATGGTTAGGTTTAATGTGAGCGTTAGGGTAGGGTTAGAGTCATGTTTAGGGTGTGGGTAATGGTAAGTTTGAAGGTTAGGGTGAGGGTGAGGGTTAGAGTTAGGGTTTTGTTTAGAGTGAGGGTGTGGGTTAGTGTGAGGGTGATTGTTCCGGTGAGGGTAAGGGCAGGGTGTGGGTGAGGGTTAGACTTAGGATGAGGGTGACGGTTAGGTTTAGGTTAGCTTGAGGGTGAGGGTGAGGGATAGGGTTAGGGTGAGGGAGTAGGTTAGGGTGAGGGTTAGGGTTAGGATTAGGTTTAGGGTGATTGTGAGGGTAAGGGTTAGGGTTAGGGTGAGGGTTAATGTAAGGGTGAGGGTGAGTGTGGGATTTAGGTTTAGGGTTAGTGTTTGGTTTAGGGTTAGTCTTAGGGTGAGGTTGAGGGTGAGGATGAGGGTTAGGGTTAGGGTGAGGTTTAGGGTTATGGTTAGGGTGAGGGTTAGAGTGAGGTTGAGCGTTAGGGTTAGGGTGAGGGTGAGGGTTAGTGTTAGGTTGAGTGTTAGGGTTAGGGTTAGGGTAAGGGTGAGGGTTACGATTAGGGTTATGGTGAAGGTTAGGCTAAGGATAACGGTGAGGGTGAGGGTGAGGGTTATTGTTAGGGTTAGGTTGAGGGTTCGTTTTAGGGTGATGTTAAGGTTTAAGGTTCGGGTGAGGGTTCGGGTGAGGGTGAGGTTTAGGGTGTGGTTGAGTGTTAGGATTAGGGTGAGGGTTAGGGTGACGGTGAGGGTTAGGGTGACGGTGAGGGTTAGCATTAGGGTTAAGGTTAGGGTGAGGGTTTGGGTTAGGCTTAGGGTAAGGGTGAGGGTCAGGGTGAAATTTAGGGTTAGGGTTAGGGTTAGGGTTAGGATTAGTGTGAGGGGTAAGTTTAGAATTAGGTTCACGGTTAGTGTGAGTATAACGGTTAGGGTGAGGTTTAGGGTGAGTGTGAGGTTTAGGGTTAGTGTTAGGGTTAGGGTGAGGGTTAGGGTTAGGGTTAGGGAGGGGGTTAAGTTTAGGGTTTGATTTCTGGTGAGGGTGAGGATTAGGGTAAATTTTAGTGTTAGGGTTAGGCTTAGTGGAGGGTTAGGTTTGGGTTAGGGTTGGAGTTAGTGTGAGGGTTGGGGTTAGGATTAGGGTTAGGGTGAGGGTGAGGTTGAGGGTGAGGGTTAGAGTTACGGTTAGTGTTAGGTTGAGGGTAAGGGTGAGGGTGAGGGTTAGGTTTAGGAATAGGGTGACGGTGAAAATTAGGGTTAGGGTTAGGGTTAGACTTAGGCTGAGGGTTTTGGTTAGTGTTAATCTAAGGTTTAGGGTTAGGGTGAGGGTGAGGGATAGGGTGAGGGGTAGGGATTGGGTTCGTGTGAAGTTTAGGTTTAGTGTAATGGTTAGAGTTCGGGTTAAGGTTAAGGTTATTGCGACGGTAAGGGTTAGGGTGAGGGTTAGGGTGAGACTGAGGTTTAGCGTTAGGGTGAGTTTTAGGGTGAGAGTTAGTGTGAGGGTTAGGTTTATTGTTAGGGTGTGGGTTAGCTTGAGGCTGAGGGTTAGGGTTAGGGTTAGTGTTGGGTGAGGGTTAGGGTGAGGTTTGTGGTTAATGTTAGGGTTAAGGTTACGGTGAGGGTAAAGGTTAGGGTTAGGGTTAGGGTGAGGGTGAGGTTTAGGGTTAGGATTTGTGTTAGGGTTATGATTAGGCTGAGTGTGAGGGTGAGGCTTAGGGTTAGGGTTAGAGTTACGGTTAGGTGAGGGCTAGGGTGAGTGTGAGGCTTAGGGTGAGGATGAGGGTGAGGGTGAGGGTGAGGGTGAGGGTTAGGTTTATGGAGAGGAATACGGTGGGGGTGAGGGTTAAGGTGAGGGTTAGGGTTAGAGTGAGGGTTAGGTTTAGGGTTCAGGTGAGGCTTATGTTTAGGATGATGTTTAGGGTGAGGGTGAGGTTTAGGGTGAGGGTGAGGTTTGCGGTGAGGGTGAGAGTTAGGGTGTGGGTGAGGTTTATTATTATGGTGAGTTTTATGGTGAGGGTTTGGCTGAGGGTGAGTATTAGGGTTAGGGTTAGGGTGAGGGTTAGGGTGAGAGTTAGGGTGATGGTTAGGATTAGGGTTAGGGTGAGGGTTAGGATTAGTGTGAGGGTTGGGGTTAGGGTTAGGTTTCGGGCTAGGGTGAGGGTAAAGGTTTTCATGAGCTTTAGGTTGAGGTTGAGTGTTAGGGTTAGCATTCACGTTATTGTGAGTTTTAGGTTTAGGGTTAGGTTTAGAGTTAGATTGAGGGTCAGGGTGAGGTTTATGGTTAGGATTAGTGTTAGGGTTAGGTTTAGGCTGAGGGTGAGGGTTACTGTTAGGGTGAGGGTGTCGGTTAGGGTGAGGGTTAGGGTTACTGTTAGTGTTAGGGTGAGGGCTAGTGTGAGGGTAAGAGTTAGGGTTATGGATAGGGTGAGGTTTAGGGTTAGGGTTAGGGTAAGGGTTAAGGTTAAGGTTAGGGTGAGGGTTAGGGTTAGGGTTAAGTTTTTGGATACGAGGAGGGTAAGGGTTAGGGTGAGGGTTAGGGTTAGGATGCTAGGTAGTTTGAGGGTGAGGGTTAGGGTGAGGGTTAGGGGGAGAGGGAGGGTAAGGTGAGGGGTAGGGCTAGGGTTAGGTTTAGCGTTAGGGTAAGGGTTACAGTTAGGGTTAGGGTTAGTGTTAGGGTTAGGGTTAGTGTAAGTGTTAGGGTTAGGGTGATTGTTAGGTCAGGCTGAGGGTGAGGGTGAGTGTTAGGGTGAGGGTGAGGGTTGGGTTGAGGGTGAGAGTTAGGGTGTGGGTGAGAGTAAAGATTAGGGTGAGGGTTAGGGTGACAGTGTGTGTTAGATTGAGGGTGAGGTTTAGGGTTTGGTTTAGGGTGAGGGTTAGGGTTAGGGTGAGGCTTACAGTTAGCGTGAGGTTGAGGGTTATGTTTAGGGTGAGGTGAGGGTTAGGGTGAGCGTTAGGGTTAGGTTCAGTGTTAGGGTGAGTGCTAGGGTGAGGGTGAGGGTTAGGGTTAGGGTTACGGATAGGGTGAGGCTTAAGGTTACAGTTAGGGTTAGGGTGAGGATTAGCCTGAGGGGTAGGATTAGGATCATTGTGAGGGTTACATTTAGTGTGAGGGTTAGGGTTAGGTTTAGGGTTTGGGTGAGGGTTAGGTTTAGTGTGAGGGTTTCTGTTAGTGTTAGCGTTAGGGTTAGGTTTAGGCTGACGGTTAAGGGGAGCGTGAGGCTGAGGGTTAGTGTTAGGGTTAGGTTAAGAGTGAGGGTTAAGGTGAGGGTTAAGGTTAGGGTTAGTGTGAGAGTTAGTGTGAGGGTAAGCGTTACGGTGAAGGTGAGGGTTAGGTTTAGGGTTAGGGTTAGGGTGCGTGGTAGGGTGAGGTTTAGGGTTAGGGTTAGGGTTATGGTTAGGGTGAGGTTTAGGTTTAGTGTTAGGGTTAGTGTTAGGGTGAGTGTTAGGGTTAGTGTGTGAGTTAGGGTTAGGTTTAAGTTTTGGTTTAGGGTCAGGGTAAGGGTTAGGTTGAGGGTTAGAGTGAGGTTGAGGGTTAGGCTAAGGGTTAGGGTAAGGATTTGGGTCAGGTTGAGGGTGAGGGTTAGGGTTAGGTTGAGGGTTAGGCTGAGTGGTAGGGTTAGGTTTAGAGTTAGGTTGAGGCTGAGATTGAAGGTTTCAGTTAAGTAAGGGTTAGGTTTAGGGTTAGCCAGAGGATTAGGCTGAGGGTATGGATTAGGTTAAGAGTTAGGTTTAGGTTGAGGGTTATGGTTAAGGTTAAGGTGAGGTTTAGGGTTAGGGTTATGGGTAGGTTTAGGTTTAGCGTGAGGGATAGCGTTAGTGTTAGGGTGAGGGTTAGGGTAAGGTTAGGTTTACGGTTAGGGTGAGGGATAGGGTCATGGTAAGGGTTAGGGTGAGAGTGAGGGTGAGGGAGAGGTTTAAGGTTAGGGTTAGGGTTGGAGTGAGGGTTAGGGTGAGGGTTAGGGTTAGTGTTAAGCTTAGGGTTTGGGTGAGTGTTAGGGTTAGGGTGAGGGTTAGTGTTACGTTTAGGGTTAGAGTAGGGAGAGTATAAGTGTTAGGGTGAGGTTTAGGGTGAGGGTGAGTGTTAGGTTTAGGGTTAGGGTTATGGTGAGTGGTAGGGTGAGGGTTAGGGTTATGGTTATGGTTATGTTGAGGTTTAGGGTGAGGTTTAGGTTTAGTGTTAGTGTTAGTTTTAGGGTGAGTGTTAGGGTTAGTGTGAGAGTTAAGGTTAGAGTTAGGTTTTGGTTTAGGTTGAGGTTAAGGGTTAAGGTGAGTGTTAGGGTGAGGGTAAGGGTTAGGCTAAGGGTTAGGGTAAGGATTTGGGTCAGGTTGTGGGTGAGGGTTAGTTTTATGTTGAGGGTTACTCTGAGGGGTAGGGTTAGGGTTAGAGTTAGGGTGAGGCTGAGGGTGACGGTTTTGGTTAACTAAGGGTTAGGTTTAGGGTGAGCCAGAAGATTAGGTTGAGGGTGAGGATTAGGTTGAAAGTTAGGTTTAGGTTGAGGGTTAGGGTTAGGGTTAGGGTGAGGGTTAGGGTTACGTTTAGGGATAGGTTGAAGTTTAGCCTGAGGGGTAGCATTAGGGTTAGGGTAAGGGTTAGGTTTAGGGTTAGGTCTAGGGTTAGGGTGAGGGATATGGTAAGGGTAAGGGGGAGGGGGAGGGGGAGGGTTAAGTTTAGGGTTAGGGTTAGAGTGAGGGTTAGAATGAGGGTGAGGGTTAGGGTGAGGGCTAGGGTTAGGGTGAGCATTAGGGTTAGGGTGAGGGTCAGGGTAAGGTTTAGGGTGAGGGTGAGGGCGAGGGAGAGGGTTAAGGTTAGGGTTAGGGTTAGAGTGAGGTTTAGGGTGAATATTAGGTTTAGGGTGAGGGTTAGGTTTAGGTTGAGGCTTAGGGTAAGGGTTAGGGTGAGGTTTAGGGTGAGGGTGAGGGTTAGGGTTAGGGTGAGGGTTAGGTATAGGGTGAGGGTTAGGGTTAGTTTTAGGGTGAGGTCTAGGGTGAGGGAGAGGGTAAGGGTTAGGGTTAGGGTTAGGTAGCGGACTAGTGTTAGGTTTAGGTTTAGGTTCAGGGTTAGCCTGAATGGTAGAGTTAGGGTTAGGGTGAGCTTTAGGTTTAGTGTGAGAGTTAGGTTTAGGGTTATGGTAAGGGTAAGGTTTCGGGTGAGGGTTAGGGTGAGGGTGAGTGTTTGGTTTAGCATTAGGGTTAGGGTGAGGCTTAGGGTGATCGTTAGGGTTAGGTTTAGGGTTAGCGAGAGGGTGAGGGTGAGGTTTAGGGTGAGGTTAATGGTGAGGTTGAGGGTGAGGGTTAAGTTTAGGGTTAGGGTGAGAATTAGTGTCAGGGTTAGGGTTAGGGTTAGGTTTAGGGTTATGGTAAGGGTTAAGTTAGGGTTAGGTTTAGGGTGAGGATTAGGGTGGGGGTGAGGGTGAGGTTGAGGTTGAGGGTAAGGGTGAAGGTTAGGGTTATGGTGAGGGTTAGGGTTAGGATTAGGTTTAGGGTGAGGGCTAGGTTGAGGGTGAGGGTTAGTTTTAGTGTTAGGGTTAGGGTGAGGGTTAGGGTTATGACTAGGTTGACGGTTAGGGTGAGTGGTAGGGTTTGGGTTCGTGTGAAGGTTAGGTTTAATGTAATGGTTAGACTTAGGGTTAGGGTTAGGGTTATTGTGACGGTAAGGGTTAGGTTGAGGTTGAGGGTGAGAGTGAGGTTTAGGGTTAGGGTGAGGGTTAGGGTGAGGGTTAGTGTGAGGGTTAGGTTTATTGTTAGGGTGTGGGTTATCTTGAGGCTGAGGGTTAGGGTTAGGGTTAGTGTTGGGTGAGGGTTAGGGTGAGGTTTGTGGTTAATGTTAGGGTTAAGGTTAAGGAGAGTGTTAAGCTTAGGGTCATATTTAAGGTGAGGGTGAGTGTTAGAGTTAGGATTTGCGTTAGGGTTATGATTAGGCTGATTGTGAGTGTGAGGCTTAGGGTTAGGGTTAGAGTTACGGTTAGGTGAGGGCTAGGGTGAGCGTGAGGCTTAGGGTGAGGATGAGGATGAGGGTGAGGGTTAGGGTAAGGGTTAGGGTTAGGGTTATGGAGAGGAGTAGGTTGGGGCTGAGGGATAGGGTGAGGGTGAGGGTTAGTTTTAGGGTTAGGGTGAGGATTAGGGTCAGGGTGAGGTTTAGGGTTAGGATTAGGTTTAGGGTGAGTGCTAGGTTGAGGGTGAGGGTTAGTGTTAGTGTTAGGGTTTGGGTGAGGGTTAAGATTAGGGCTAGGTTGTGGGTTAGGTTGAGGGGTAGGTTTTGGGTCGTGTGAAGGTTAGGTTTAGTGTAATGGTTAGAGTTAGGGATAGGGTTAGTGTTATTGTGACGGTAAGGGTTAGGGTGAGGGTGAGGGTGAGAGTGAGGGTTAGGGTTAGGGTGAGGCTTAGGGTGAGGGTTAGGTTTATTGTTAGGGTGAGGGTAAGTTTGAGGCTGAGGGTTAGGGTTAGGGTTAGTGTTGGGTGAGGGTTAGGGTGAGGTTTAGGGTTAATGTTAGGGTTAAGGTTACAGTGAGTGTTAAGGTTACGGTTAGGGTTAGGGTGATGGTGAGGGTTAGGGTTATGATTTGGGTTAGGGTTATGATTAGGCTGATTGTGAGGGTGAGGCTTAGGGTTAGGGTTAGAATTACGGTTAGGTGAGGGCTAGGGTGAGCGTGAGGCTTAGGGTGAGGATGAGGGTGAGGGTGAGCTTTAGGTTTACGGTAAGGGTTAAGGTTGGGGTTATGGAGAGGATTAGGGTGGGGGTGAGGGTAAGGGTGAGGGTCAGGGTTAGAGTGAGGGTTAGGTTTAGGGTTATTGTGAAGCTTATGGTTAGGATGATGTTTAGGGTGAGGGTGAGGTTTAGGGAGAGGGTGAGGTTTGGGGTGAGGGTGAGAGTTAGGGTGTGGGTGAGGGTTAAGATTAGGGTGAGGGTAATGGTGACTATGAGGGTTAGGCTGAGGGTAAGGATTAGGGTTAGGGTTAGGGTTAGGTTTAGTGTTAGGGTGAGGGTTAGGTTGAGGGTTATGATTAGGTTTAGGGTGAGGGTTAGGATTAGTGTGAGGGTTGGGGTTAGGTTTAGGTTTCGGGTTAGGGTGAGGGTAAGGATTTTGGTGAGTTTTAGGGTGAGGTTGAGGGTTAGGGTTAGTGTTCGCGTTAGGGTAAGGGTTATGGTTAGGGTTAGGTTTAGAGTTAGGTTGAGGGTGAGGGGGAGGTTTAGGGTTAGGATTAGGGTTAGGGTTAGGTTTAGGCTGAGGGTGAGGGTTACTGTTAGGGTGAGGGTGGCGGTTAGGGTGAGGGTTAGGGTTAGTGTTTGGGTTAGGTTGAGGGCTAGTGTGAGGGTGAGGTTAAGAGTTAGGGATATGGATAGGGTGAGGTTTAGGGTTATGGTTAGGGTAAGGATTAAGTTTAGGGTTAGGGTGAGGGTTAGGGTTAGGGTTAAGGTTTTGGATGCAGGGAGGGTAAGGTTTAGGGTGAGGGTTAGGATGAGAGTGTGGTTTAGGTTTAGGTTTAGGATGCTGGTTAGTTTGAGGGTGAGGGTTAGGGTGAGGGTGAGGTTTAGGGTGAGGGTGAGTTTTAGAGTTAGGGTTAGGGTTAGGGGTAGGGTAAGGTGAGGGGTAGGGTTAGGGTTAGGTTTAGGGTGAGGTTTAGGATGAGGGTTAGGTTTAGGGTTAGGGTTAGTGTGAGGATAAGGGTTAGGGTTAGGGTAATGTTTAGGGTGAGGTTGAGAGTTAGGGTGAGGGTGAGTGTTAGGGTTAAGGTGAGGGTTAGGGTTAGGGTTAGGGTGAGTGTGAGGGTGAGGTTTAGGGTTAGGTTTAGGGTGAAGGTTAGGCTTAGGATTTGAGTTAGGGTTAGGGTTAGGCTTAGGGTTAGGGTGAGGGTGAGGATTATGGTTAGGGTAAAGGTTAGGGTTAGGGTTAGGTTGAGTTTTAGTGTTAGGGTGATGTTTAGGCTGATGTTGACAGTTAGGGTGAGGGTGAGGGTTTTGGTGAGGGTTCGGGTTAAAGTGTGGTGAGGGTTAGAGTGAGGTGTGAGTGTGACGGTGAGGGTGAGGATTATGGTAAAGTTAAGGGTTAGGGTGAGTGTTACCCTGAGGGTGAGGGTTAGGGTTATGGTTATGGTTATGGTTATGGTTAGGGTTAGGTTTAGGGTGAGTGTGAGGGTGAGCGTGAACTTTAGGGTTAGGATTAGGTTTAGGGTTAGGGGTAGGCTTAGGGTGAGGGTGAGTATGAGGGTGAGGGAGAGGGTTAGGTTTAGGGTTAGGGTGAGGGGTATGTTGAGGGTTTGGGTTAGGGTGAGGATGGGGGTTGGGGTTAGGTCAGGGTTAGGGTTATGGTTAGGGTGAGGATTAGGTTGAGTTTGAGGGTTAGAGGGAGGGTTAGGGTTAGGGTGAGGGTTAGGGTTACGGTTAGGGTTAGGGTTAGCATGATGTTTTGGTTGAGGGTGAGGGTTAGCGTGAGTGTGAGGGTTTGGGTGAGGGTAAGGGTTAGGGTGAGGATGAGGGTTAGGCTTAGGTTTAGGGTGAGGGTTAGGGTTAGCGTTAGAGTTTGGGTGAGGGTGAGGGGCAGGTGTAGGTTTAGTGTTAGGGTAAGGGTTAGGGTTAGTGTGAGGGTTAGGGTGAGAGTAAGGTTTAGGGTAAGGTTTAGGGAGAGGGTGAGGGTTAGGGTTAGTTTTAGGGTTAGTGTGAGGGTTAGGGTGAGGGTTAGGGTTAGGTTTTGATTGTGGGTGAGGGCTAGGTTTAATGTGCGTGTTAGTGTTAGGGTGAGGGTTAGGGTAAGGGTGAGGGTGAGGGTTAGGGTTAGGGTTAAGGTTAGGGTTAGAGTTAGGGTGAGGTCTAGGGTTAGGGTGAGGGTTAGGCTGAGGGGTAGGATTAGGTTTATTGTGTTATTGTGAGGGTTACATGTAGTGTGAGGGTTTGGGTTAGGTTTAGGGTTAGGGTGAGGGTTAGGTTTAGTGTGAGGGTTTCAGTTAGTGTTAGGGTTAGGGTTACGGTTAGGCTGAGTGTTAAGATTAAGCGTGAGGGTGAAGGTTAGGGTTAGCGTTAGGTTAAGGGTGAGGTTTAAGGTGAGGGTTAAGGTTAGGTTAGGGTGAGGGTTAGTGTGAGGTTAAGGGTTACGGTGAGGGTTAGGTTTAGGGTGAGGGTTAGGGTTAGGGTGAGGGTTAGGGTTAGAGTTAGGGTTAGGCTTAGGGTATGTGTGATGGTGAGGGTTAGGGTTAGGCTTAGGCTTATGCTTAGGGTAAGTGTGATGGTGAGGGTTAGGGTTAGGGTTAGGTTAAGGTTTATGTTTAGTTTGAGGGTAAGGGTTAGGGTGAGGGTTAGGTTTGGATTTACGGTTAGGGTGAGGTTTAGGTTTATGGTAAAGCTGAGGGTTAGGATGTGGGTGAGGGTTAGGGTTAGGTTGAGGTTTAGGGTGAATGTGAGGGATAGAGTGAGTGGTTGTGTTAGGGTTATGGTAAGGGTGAGGATTAGGTCAGTGTTCGTGTTAGGGTGAGGGTTAGGGTGAGGAGTATGATTAGGGTTAGGGTGAGGGTTAGGATTAGTGTGAGGGTTAGTGTTAGGGTTAGGGTGAGGGTAAAGGTTAGGGTGAGGTTTAGGGTGAGTGTGAAGTTTTTGGTTAGAGTTAGGGAAAGTTGAGTGTTAGGGTGAGGGTTAGTGTTAGGGTTATGTTTAGGGTGAGGGCGAGGGTTAGGGTGTGTGTTAGGTATAGGGTGAGTGTTAGGGTGAGGGTGATAGGGCGAGGGTAACTGTTAGGGTGAGTGTTAGGGTGAGGGTGAGATTTAGGGTTAGGGTTAAGGTTAGAGTGAGGGTAGGGTGATGGTTACTGTTAGGGTTAGGTTTAGTTTTACTGTGAGGGTTAGGGTGAGGGTTAGGATTCGTGTTAGGTTACAGTTAGGTTGAGTGTTAGGGTTAGGGTAAGGGACAGGGTTAGGGTTAGGCTTAGGGTAGGGTGAGGATTAGGATGTGGGTTAGGGTTAGGGTTATGGTTAGGGTGAGGGTGAGGATTCGGGTTTGGGTTAGGTTTATGGTGAGGGTTAGGTTGACGGTGATGGTTAGGTCGAGGGTAATGGTTATGGTGAGTGTTAGGGTAAGGGTGAGATTTAGGGTTAGGGTTAGGGTTAGAGTGAGGTGTAGGGTGAGGTTTACAGTTAGGTTAGGGTTAGTTTTAATGTGAGGGTTAGGGTTAGTGTTAGGTTCATGTTGAGGGTGAGGATTAGGGTTAGGGTTAGTGTGAGGGTTAGGGTTAGCATCGGCGTTAGGGTGAGGGTAATATTTAGGGTGAAGTTTAGGGTGAGGGTGAGGGTTAGGGTTAGGGATAGGGTTAGAGTTAGGGTTACGTTGAGGCTGAGAGTTAGGGTTAGGATTTGGGTTAGGCTGAGGCTGAGTGTGAGGGTGAGGGTGAGGTTTAGGGTTAGGTTAGGGTTAGGTTTAGGGTTAGGGTTAGGGTGATATTTAGGGTGAGGTTGTGGATTAATGTGAGGATGAGAGTTAGTGTGTGAGTGAGAGTTAGGAATAGGGTGAGGGTTAGGGTGACAATGAGGGTTGGGGTGAAGTTGAGGATTAGGGTTAGTGTTAGGGTGATGGTTAGGGTTAGAGTCAGTATTAGGGTGAGGGTTTGGGTGAGGTGTAGGATTAGGGTTAGGGTGAGGGTTACGATTAGTGTGAGGGTTAGGCTTAGGTTTAGGTTTCGGTTAGGGTGAGGGTAAGGGTTCTGGTGAGGTTTAGGGTGAGGGTGAGGGTTACGGTTAGCGTTAGGATTAGGGTGAGGTTTAGATTTGGGGTTAAGGTTAGAGTTAGTTTGAGGTTGTGGGTGGGGTTTAGGGTTAGGATTAGTGTTAGGGTGAAGTTTAGGCTGAGGGTGAGGGTGAGGGTGAGGTTGAGGGTTACGGTTAGGGTTAGGGTGAAGGTTACGTTTAGGGTGAGGTGAGGGTTAGGGTGATGGTTAGGGTTAGGGTCAGTGTTCGGCCTAGGGCTAGGGTTAGAGTGAGGGTTAGGGTTAGGGTTAGGGATAGGGTGAGGGTTAGGGTTAGGGTACGGGTTAGTGTGAGTGTGAGGGTGAGGTTTAGGTTTAGGTTTGTGTGAGGGTTAGGCTTAGGATTAGTGTTAGGGGTAGGGTTAGGTTTAGGGTTAGGGTGAGGGTTCGGTTAGTGTGAGGTTTTGGGTGAGGGTGAGGGTTAGCGTGAGTGTGAGTGTTTGGGTGAGGGTAATGGTTAGGATGATGTTGAGGGTTAGGCTTAAGGTTAGGATGACGGTTAGGGTTAGCGTTAGGGTTTGGGTGAGTGGGAGGGGGAGGGGGGGTTAGTGTTAGGGTAAGGGTTAGGGGTCTTATGAGGGTTAGGGTGAGGGTAAGTGTTCGTGTGAGGGTTAGGGAGAGGGTGAGGTTTAGGGTTAGGGTTAGGTTTAGGGTGAGGGGTTGGGTGAGGGATAGGGTTATGGTTTGGGTGCGGGTGAGGGCTAGGTTTAAGGTGCGGGTTAGCTTCATAGTGAGGGTTAGTTGAGGGTTAGGTTTAGGGTGAGGGTGAGGGTTAGGGTTAGGGTTGGGTTTAATATTAGGGTTGAGGTTGGGGTTCGAGTTAGGGTGCGGGCTAGGGTTAGGGTGAGGGTGAGGTTTTGGGTGAGGGTTAGGGTGTGGGTGAGACAGTGTTAGGGGGAGGGTTAGGGTGATGGTGAGGGTTAGGGTGAGGGTGTGGGTTAGAGTTAGGGTGAGGGTGAGGGTTAGTGTGAGGGGTATTGTTAGGGTTATGGATAGGTTGAGGCTGGGGTTTCCGGTGAGGGTGAGGGTGAGAGTTTGGTTTAGTTAAATGTTATGGTTATTTTTAGGGTAAGGATTAGGGTTACAGTGAGGGTTACGGTGAGGGTTTGTGTCAGGGTGAGGGTCAGGGTGAGGGTTCAGGTTCGGGTTCGGGTGAAGGTTTGGGTGAGGGTTAGGGTGTGGATGATGGTTAGGGTTAGGGTGTGGGTGATGGTTAGGGTTAGGGTGAGTCTTAGGTTGATCGTGAGGGTTAGGGTGACGGTGAGAGTTAGGGTTATAGTTTGGGTGAGGGTTAGGGTTAGTGGGACAGTTAGGTTTAGGTTTAGGGTTAGAGTGAGGGTATGGTTTAGGGTGAGGTTTAAGGTGAGGGTGATGGTTTGGGTTAGAGTTAGGGTTAGGTTTAGGGTTAGGGTGAAGTTTAGGGTTAGGTTGATTGTTAGGGTGAGGGTGAGGGTTAGGGTTTGGGGTAGGGTGAGGGTTAGGGTTAGGGTTAGGGTTAGATTTAGGATGAGCATTAGTGTTAAGTTTAGGGTGAGCGTTAGGGTTAGAGTTAGGGTGAGGGTTAGCTGAGGGTGAGGGTGAGGGTTAGGTTTAGGGTTAGGTTTAGGGTGAGGATTAGTTTTAGCATTAATATTAGGGTGAGGGTTAGGGTGAGGGTGAGGGTGAGGCTGAGGGGTAGGGTTAGTGTAAGGGTGAGGTTGAGTGTGAGGGTGAGTGTTAGGATTAGGGTGAGGGGTACGGAGAGGGTTAGGGTGAGGGTTAGGGTTAGGGTTAGGGTGAGGGTGAGTGTGAGTGTGAGGGTAAGTGTAAGGGTGAGTGTTAGGGTGAGGGTTAGTGTTAGGTTTAGGGTTAGGGTGAAGGTTTGGGTGAGGGTGAGGGTGAGGATTAGGTTTAGTTTAAGTGTTAAGGTTAGGGTTAGGGTTAGGGTGAGGGCTAGGGTGAGGGTGAAGTTTAGGGTGAGGGTGAGGGTTTGGGTTAGTTTAGGTTTAGGGTGAGAATTTGGGTGACAGTAACGGGTAGGTTGAGGCTTTTGGTCAGGGTGAGTGTTAGGGTTAGGATTAGGCTGAGGGTTAGCGTTAGGGTCAGGATTAGGGTAAGGGTGAGTTTTAGGGTGAGGGTGAGAGTTACTGTGAAGGTGAGCTTTAGGATGTTAGTGAGGCTGCAGATAAGAGTTAGGGTTAGGGTGAGGTCTAGGGTTTGGGTTATGGTTATGGTTAGAGTTAGGGTTAGTGTGAGGGTTAGGTTGAGGGTTAGGGTAACGCTTAGTTTTAGGGTTAGGGTGAGGTTTAGGGTTAGGGTTAGGATGAGGGTTAGGGTTAGGGTGAGGGTTAGGGTTAGGGTGAGGGTTAGGGTTAGTGTGAGGGTTAGGGTTAGGTTTAGGATGAGGGTAAGTGAGGGTAAGTGTTAGGGTGAGGGTTAGGGTTAGGGTGAGGGTTAGGGTTAGGGTGAGGGTCTGGGTTAGGGTTAAGCTTAGGATTAGGTTTAGGGTGAGGGTGATGGTGAGGGTTAGGGTTAGGGTTAGGTTGAAGTTTAGGGTTAGTTTGTGGGTAAGGGTGAGGGTAAGCGTAAGGTTTAGGGTGAGGATTAGGGGGAGGGTGAGAGTGAGGGTTAGGGTTACAGTGAGGGTTAGTGTAAGAGTGAGGGATGGGTTTAGTGTGAGGGTTAGTGTTAGGGTTAGGTTTATGGTGAGGTTGAGGATTAGGGTTAGGGTTAGGGTGAGTGTTAGGGTTTGGTTTGGGGTTAGGGTGAAGGTTAGGGTTAGAGTTATTTTTACGTTGAGGTTTAGGTTTAGGATTAGGGATAGGGTTATTGTTAGCTTTAGAGTTAGGCTGAGGGTTAGGGTTAGCTTAGGTTGAGTGTGAGGGTGAGGGTGAGAGTTATGGTTAGGGTTAGTGTTAGGTTGAGGTTAAGGGTCAGGGTGAGCTTTAGGGTTAGGATTAGGGTGATGGTGAGGGTTAGGTTTAGGGTTAGGGTTAATCATAGGGTGAGGGTTAGGATTAGGCTAAGGTTTAGCGTTAGGGTGAGGGTGAGGGAAAGGTTTAGGGTTAGGGTGAGGATTAAGGTGAAATTTTGGTTTAGGTTAGGGTGAGGGCAAAGGTTAGGGTGAGGGTTAGGGTGAGGTTGAGGGTTAGGATAAGGGTTATTCTTATGATGATGCGTAGGATTAGGGTGAGAGTTAGGGTTTTGTTTAGAGTGAGGGTTAGTAGGAGGGTGGGGTTTACGGTTAGGGTTAGGTTGAGTGTTAGGGTGAGGGTGAGGGTTTGTATTAGGGTTAGTGTTAGATGAGGGCTAGGGTGAGGTTGAGGGTTAGGGTTAGGGTTAGGGATAGGGTGAGATTTAGCATTAGGGTTACGCTTAGTGTGAGGGTTAGGCTCAGGTGTAGGGTTAGGGTTAGCATGAGGGTTAGGTTTAGTGAGAGGGTTAGGGTTAAGATTAGTGTTAGGGTGAGGGTTAGGTTTAGTGTGAGGTTTAGGGTTAGGGTTAGGGTTAGGGTGAGGGTAAGGGTTCACATGAGGGTTATGGTGATGGTGAGTGATAGGATTAGTATTAGGGGTATGGTGAGGGTTTGGGTGAGGGTTAGGGTTAGGTTTAGGGTTAGGGTGAGGGTTAGCATGAGTTTTAGGGTTAGGATTAGGTTTAGGGTGAGGGCTAGGTCGAGGGTGAGGGTTAGGGTTAGTGTTAGGGTTAAGGTGAGGTTCAAGGATGGGGCTAGGTTGAGGGTTAGGGTTCGGGGTAGGGTTAGGGTTCGGGTGAAGTTTAGGTTTAGTGTGAGGGTTTGATTTAGGGTTAGAGTTAGGGTTATTCTGACCTTAAGGGTTAGGGTAAGGGTTAGGGTGAGAATGAGGCTTAGGGTTAGAATCAGTGTTCAGGTGAGAGTTAGTGTGAGAGTTAGGTTTAGGGTTAGGGTGAGGGTTAAGATTAGTGTGAGGGTTGGGGTTAGGGTTAGTGTTGGGTGAGGGTTAGGGTGAGGGTTGGGGTTAATAATAGGGTTAGGTTTAGGGTGAGGTTTAAGGTTAGGGTTAGGGTAAGGGTGAGAGGGTGGGTTAGGGGTAGGATTTGCATTAGGGTTATTATTAGGCTGAGTGTGAGGATGAGGGTTAGGCATAGGGCTAGAGTTAGGGTTACGAGAGGGCTAGGGTGAACGTGAGGCTTAGGGTGAGGATGAGGGTGAGGGTGAGGGTTAGGGTTAGGGTTAGGTATATGGAGAGGATTAGGGTGGGGGTGAGGGTTAGGGTGAGGGTTAGGGTTAGTGTGAGGGTTACGTTTAGGGTTAGGGTGAGGCTTATGATTAGGTTGATATTTAGGGTGAGGGTTAGGGTTAGGGTGAGGGTGAGGGTTGGGATGAGGTTGAGAGTCAGGGTGTGGCTGAGGGTTAAGATTAGGTTGAATGTTATGGTGACAGTGAGGGTTAGGCTGAGGTTGAGGATTAGGGTTAGGGTTAGGGTGAGGGTTAGGGTTAGGGTTAGTGTTAGGTTGAGGGTTAATGTGAGGGTTAGGATTAGGGTTAGGATTAGGGATTGGATTAGTGTGAGGGTTTGGGTTAGGGTTAGGTTTCGGGTTTGGGTGAGGGTATGGGTTTTGATGACGTTTAGCATAAGAGTGTGGGTTAGGGTTAGCATTAGCGTTAGGGTGAGGGTTAGGTTTATGGTTAGGTTTGGAGTTAGGGTGAGGCTGAGGTTGAGGTTAAGGGTTAGGATTAGTGTTAGGGTTAGGTTTAGGCTGAGGGTGAAGGTGAGGGTGAGGGTTACTGTTAGGGTGAGAGTGACGTTAAGGGTGAGGGTTAGGGTAACTGTTAGTGTCACGGTGAGGGCTAGTGTGAGGGTGAGGGTAAGGGTCAAGTTTATGTATAGGTTGAGGTTTAGGGTTAGGGTTCGGGTGAGGGTGAGGGTTAGGCTGAGGGATAGGGTTAGGGTTAGCATGAGGTTTAGGTTTAGTCTGAGGGTTAGGGTTAGGGTTAGGTTGAGGGTTAGGGTTAGGATTAAGGTTAGGGTTACGGTGAGCGTAAGGGTTAGGGTGAGGGTTAGGATGAGGGTGAGGTTAGAGTGAGGTTGAGGGTGAGAGTTATAGTTAGGGTTAGGGTGAGTATTAGGGTCAGTGTGAGGGTTAGGGTTAGGTTTAGGGTTAGTTTAAGGGTGAGAGTTAGGGTAAGGCTGAGGGTTAATGTTAGGGTTAGGTTTAGGGTGAGGGTTAGGGTGGGGGTGAGGAGGAGGGTTAGGGTGAAGTTTAGGGCTAGAGTGAGGGTTAGGGTTAGGATTAGGTTTAGGGTGAGGGCTCGGTTGAGGGTGAGGGTTAGGATTAGTGTTTGGGTTAGGGAGAGGCTTAGGGTTAGGGTTAGGGTGAGGGTTAGGTTGAGGGGTAGGGTTAGGGTTCGGGGGAAGTTTAGGTTTAGTGTGAGGTTTAGAGTTAGAGTTAGGGTTAGGGTTAGGTTGAGGGTAAGGGTTTGGGTGAGGGTTAGGGTGAGAGTGAGGGTTAGGGTTAGAGTGAGTGTTAGGGTGAGGGTTAGTGTGAGGGTTAGGTTTAGGGCTAGGGTGAGGGTTAGCGTGAAGTTGAGGGTGAGGATTAGGGTTAGTGTTAGGGTGAGGGTTAGGGTTAATGTTAGGGTTCGGGTTAGTGTGAGGGATAGGGTCAGGTTAAGGGTTAGTGTGAGGGTGAGTCTGAGGGTGAGGGTTAAGGTTAGGGTTAGGGTTAGAGTGAGGTTTAGGGTGAGGGTTAGGGTTAGCGTTAGGATGAGGGTTAGGGTGAGGGTTAGGGTTAGGGTTAGGGTGAGTGTTAGGGTGAGCATGAGGGTTAGGGTTAGGGTGAGGGTTAGGGTTAGGGTGATATTTTGGGTTAGGGTTAGGGTGAGGTCTAGGGTGAGGAGGAGGGTTAGAGTTAGGGTTAGGTATAGGGTGAGGATTAGGGTTAGGGTTAGAGTGTGGGTTAGGCTGAGTTCTAGAGTTAGTTTAAGGGTGAGGGTTAGGTTTACTGTGAGGGTTAGGGTTAGGGTTAGGGTGAGGGTAAGGCTTCAGGTGAGAGTTAGGTTGAATGTGAGTGTTGGGATTAGCATTAGTGTTAGGGTGAGGGTTAGGATGACGGTTAGGTCTAGTGTTGGGTTTCCGGGTGTGTGAGGGTGAGGGTTAGGGTGAGAGTGAGGGTAATGTTAAGGTTTGGGTTAGGGTGAGAATTAGGGTCAGGGTTAGGGTTAGGTTTAGGTGTAGGGTTAGTTTAAGGGTGAGAGTTAGGGTGAGGGTGAAGGTTAAGGTTTGGGTTAGGTTTAGGGTGAGGGTTAGGGTAACGGTGAGGGGTAGGGGAGGTTTAGGGTTGGGATTACGGTTAGGGTGAGGGTTAGGTTGAGGGTTAGGGTTAGGGTGAGGGTTAGGGTCAGGATGAGGGTTAGGGTTAGGGTGCGGGTTAGGGTTATGGTGAGGGTTAGGTTTAGGGTTAGGTATAGGGTGAGGTCTAGATTGAGGTTGAGGGTTACGGTTAGGGTTAGGGATAGGGAGAGGATTAGGGTTAGGGTTAGGGTGAGGGTGAGGGTTAGGCTGAGGTTTAGGTTTAGGTTCAGTTTGAGGGTTAGGGTTAGGGTTAGTGTTAGGGTGAGGGTTAGGTTTAGAGTTAGGTTTAGGTTTAGGGTTATTGTTAGGGTTAGGGTGAAGGTGAGGGTGAGGGTGAGGGTGAGTTTTAGGGTTAGGGTTAGGTTTAGGGTGAGGGTGAGAGTGAGGGTTAGGGTTAGGATTTGTATTAGGGTTAGGGTTAGGGTTAGGGTTAAGGTGAGGGTTAGGGTTAGAGTGAGGGTGAGGGTGAGGGTTAGGTTTCGGTTTAGAGGTAAGGTTAGGGTGAGGGTTAGGGTGAGGGCTAGATTGAGGGTAAGGGTTAAGTTGAGGGTAAGGGAGAGGGTGAGGTTTTGGGTTAAGGAAGGGTTAGAGTTATGTTTTGTCTGAGTATTAGGGTGACAGTGACGGTTAGGGTGAGGGTTTGGTTTAGGGTGAGGGTTTGGTTTAGGGTGAGGGTTAGGATTAGCGTTAGGCTCAGAGATAGGGTTACTGTGATGTTTAGGTTGAGGGTGAGGGTTAGGTTAGGGTAAGAGTTCGGGTGAAGTTGAGGATTAGGGTGTGGGTGAGGTTTAGGGTTAGGGTGATGGGGAGGGTTAGCGACAGGGTGAGGGTTAGGGTGAGGGTTAGGTTGAGGGTCAGGGTTAGGGTTAGGATGAGGCTTAGGGTGAGGGGTAGGGTTACGGTTAGGGTGAGGGTTAGGGTTAGTTTGAGGTTTGGGTTTTGGTTAGGGTTAGGGTGAGTCTAAGGTTTGGGTGAGGGTGAGGGTGAGGATAAGGGTTAGGGTGAGGTTTAGGGTTAATGTTAGGGTTAGGGTTAGTGTTATTGATGGGGTTAGGGTGAGGGTGAGTTGGAGGGGGAGGGGGAGCGGGAAGGTTAGGTAAGGGTTAGGTATATGGTGAGGGTGAGTGTGAGGGTTAGGTTTAGGATTAGGATTAGGGTTAGGGTTAGGCTGAGGGTGAGCGTGAGGTTTAATGTTAGAGTTAGGGTGAGTTTTAGGGTGAGGGTCAGGGTTAGGGATAGGTTGAGGATTAGGGTTAGGATTAGGTTGATTGTGAGGGTGAGGTTTAGGCTTAGGATTAGGGTTAGGATTAGGTTTAGGGTGAGCTTGGGTGTGAGGCTGATTTTGAAGGTTAGGTTTAGGGTTAGGGTTAAGGTTGGGGTTAGGGTTAGTGTGAGGGCTAGGTTGACGGTGAGGGTTAGGGTTAGGACGAGGCTTAGGGTGAGGGGTAGTTTTAGGGTTAGGGTGAGGTTTAGTTTTAGTGTGAGTGTTAGGGTTAGGGTTAGGGTTAGGGTTATGGTTAGGCTTAGGGTTAGTGTGAGGGTGAGGGTTAGGGTTAGGGTGAGGGTCATGTTGAGGGAGACGGTGAGGGTTTGCGATAGGGAAGGGTTAGTGTTATGTTTAGGGTGAGGATTAGGGTGACGGTGAAGGTTAGGATGAGTGTTTGGGTTAGGGTGAGGGTTAGGGTTAGGATTAGTCTCAGAGTTAAGGTTAGGGTCATGTTTAAGGTGAGGGTGTGTGTTCGGTTAGGGTGAGAGTTTGGGTGAAGGTTAGGGTTAGGGTGTGGTTTAGGGTTAGGGTTAAGGTTAGGGTTAGGGTGAGGGTTAGGGTTAGGGTTAGGATGAGGCTTAGGGTGAGGTGTAGTTTTAGGGTTAGGGTGAGGTTTAGTGTTAGTGTGAGTGTTAGGGTTAGGGTTAGGGTTAGGGTTAGGGTTAGTTTGAGGGTGAGGGTTAGGGTTAGGGTGAGGGTTATGGTGAGGTTTAGGGTTAGGGTGAGGGTTAGCGTGAGGGTTAGGTTTAGGGTTAGGTTTAGGGTGGGGGATATGGTCAGGGTAATGTTTAGGGTGAGGGTTAGGGTGAGGGTGAGTGTTAAGGTTAGGGTTAGGGTAATGTTGAGGCGTAGGCTGAGGGTTAGGTTTATGGTTGCAGTTAGGTTGAGGGTTAGGGTGAGGGTTAGTGTTAGGGATAGGGTGAGAGTTAGGGTTAGGGTGAGCGTTAGGGTCAGGGTGAGAGTTAGGGTGAGGGCTAGATTGAGGTTGAGGTTTAAGGTTAGGTTTAGGTATAGGGTTAAGGTGAAGGTAAGGGTTAAGGTTAGGGAAAATGTGAGGATTAGGTTTTGGTTTTAGGTTAGGGTAAGGGTTAGGTTGAGGTGTAGGTTTAGGGTAAGGGTAAGGGTTAGGTTTAGTGGGAGGTTTCGGGTTAGGGTGAGGGTTAGTGTCAGGGAAAGGGTTAGGTTTAGGGCAAGGGTTAAAGTGAGGTCTAGGGTGAGTGTGAGGGTTAGGGTTAGAGATATGGTGAGTATTAGGGTTAGTGTTAGGGTTAGGGTGAGGGTTAGAGTGAGCGTGAGTGGGAGGTTCAGGGTTAGGTTTAGGGTGAAGGTTAGGGTTAGGGTGAAATTTAGGATTAGGATTAGGTTTAGGGTGAGGTCTAGGGTGAGGGTGAGG
Source organism: Dipodomys merriami (assembly GCF_024711535.1). Lineage (NCBI taxonomy): Eukaryota > Metazoa > Chordata > Mammalia > Rodentia > Heteromyidae > Dipodomys > Dipodomys merriami. The sequence continues at coordinate 791,819 of NW_027206113.1, forward strand.
GTTAGACTAGGGTTAGGTTTAGGGTGAGGTTTAGGGTTAGGGTTAAGATGAGGCTTAGGTTGAGGGTTAGGATTAAGGTTAGGGTGAAATTTAGGTTTAGTGTGAGGGTTAGATTTGGGTTAGGGTGAGGGTTAGCGAGAGGTTGAGGGTTAGGATTGGGATGAGTGTTAGGGTGATTGTTAGGCTGAGTGTTAGGATTAGGGTTAGGGTTAGGTTGAGGGTTTGGTTTAGGCTGCGGGTGAGTGTGAGGGTGAGGGTTTGGGTTAGTGTGAGGGGTAGGGGTAGCATTAGGGTTAGGGTTAGGGTGAGTGTTAGGGTTAGGGTGAGGATGAAGGTTAGTGTGAGGGGTAGGTTTATGGTTAGGGTGAGGGTTAGGGTTAGGGTTAGGCTTAGGGTGGAGGTAAGGGTTAGAGTGAGGGTTAGTGTGAGGGTGAGGGTTAGGTTTACGGTTAGGGTGAGGGATATTGTGAGGGTAAGGATTAGGGTGAGGGTAAGCGTGAGGGTTAGGGTTAGGGTTAGGGTTAGTCTAAGGGTGAGGCAAAGGGTGAGGTTTAGGGTTACGGTTAGGGTGAGGGTTAGGTTTAGGGTTAGGGTAAGGGTTAGGTTCATGGTGAGGGTTAGGTTTCGGGTGAGAGTTAGGGTTAGGGTGAGTGTTAGGTTTAGGGTTTGCATTAAGGTGAGGACTAATTTGATGTTGAGGGTTAGGTTTAGGGTTATGGATAGGGAGAGGATTAGGGATAGCTTAGGGTTAAGGTCACGTTTAGGCTAAGGGTAGGGTTGGGTTCAGTGTAAGGGTTAGTGTTAGGGTTAGCGTTAGGGTCAGGGTGAGGGTTAGCGTTAAGGTTAGGGTTAGGGTGAGGGTGAGTTTGAGGTTTAGGTTTAAGGTTCGGATGAGCATTAGGGTTAGGGTGAGGCTTAGGGTTTCCGTTAGCGTTAGTGTGAAGATGAGGGTGAGGGTGAGTGTTAGGGTGATGGTGAGGGTTAAGGTTAGGGTTAGGTTGAGGATTAGGGTTAGTATGAGGTTAAGGGTGAGGGTGAGGGTAAGGTTTATGGTGAGGATTACGGTGAGGGTGAGGGTTAGGCTTAGGGTTAGGGTTAGTGTGAGGGTTAGGGTAAGGGTGAGGGTTAGGTTTAGTGTGAGGGTTAGGGTTAGGGTGAGGGTGAGGGTGAGGCTCAGGGTTAGGGTTAGGGTTATGGTGAGGCTTAGGGAGAGGGTTAATGTTAGGGTTACGTTTAGGGTGAGGGTTAGGGTTAGGATTAGGGTGAGGGTTAGGGTGAGGATGAGGTTTAGGGTTAGGGGAGGGTGAGGGTTAGGATTAGGGTGAGGGTTAGGGTTAAGTTGAGGGTAAGGGTTAGGTTTAGGGATAGTTTGAGGATTAGGATATCGGTTTGGGTTAGGGTGAGGGTTAGGCTGAGGGGTAGATTTAGGGTAAGGATGAGGGTTAAGTGTAGTGGGAGGGTTTGGGTTAGGTTGAGGGTTAGGGTTCAGGTGAGGGTAAGGGTTAGGGTTAGGTTTAGGGTGAGGTTTAGGGTGACAGTTAGGGATAGGTTTAGTGTGAGGGTGAAGTTTAGGGTGAGCATGAATTCTAGGGTGAGGGTTAGGTTTAGGGTTAGGGTGTGGTCTAGGGTGAGGGTGAGGGTTAGGATTAGGGATAAGGATAGGGTGAGGATTAAGGTTAGGGTTAGGTTTAGGGTGAGGGTTAGGCTGAGCGGTAGGTTTAGGGATTGAATGAGGGTTACGTTTAGTATGAGGATTAGGGTTAGGGTTAGCATGAGCATAAGGGATCGGGTGAGGGTTATGGTGGGGTGAGTGTTAGGGTTTGCATTAGGGTTAGGTTGAGGGTTAGGGTGATGGTTAGGGTTTGCGTTAGGGTTAGGGTGAGGGTGAGCGTAAAGGTAAGGTTTAGGGTGGGGGTGAGGGTGAGGGTTAGGTTTAGGGTTAGTGTGACGGTTTGGGTCAGGGTTAGGGTTAGGTTTAGGTTTAGCGTAATGTTAAGGTGAGGTTTAGGGTTAATGTTAGGGTTAGGGTTAGGCTGAGGGTTAGGGTGACGGTGAGGGTGAGCGTGAGGGTTAGGGTGAAGCTTAGGGTTAGGGTGAGTGTTATGGTTAGGTTTAGGTTTATGCTGAGGGCTAGGGTGAGGGAGAGGTTTAGGGTTAGTTTTAGGGTTAGGGTGAGGGTTAGGGTAAGGGTTGGGGTGAGTGTTAGTGTGAGGGGTAGGGTTAGGGTTAGTGGGAGGGTAAGGGTTATGATGAGGTTTAGGGTTAGAGTGAGGGTTAGGGTTAGCGTGAGTGTTAGGGTGATAGTTAGGGTGAGGGATAATATTAGGATTATGGTGAGGATTAGGGTTACGCTTAGGGTTATTGTTAGGGTGAGGTTAAGTGGTAGGGTTAGGGTTAGTGCGTGGGTCAGGGTTGAGTTGCGTGTTAAGATTAGGGTTATGGTTAGGGTGAGGGTTTGGCTTAGGGTGAGGGTGAGGGTGAGTGTGAGTGTTATGGTTAGGGTGAGGGATAGGGTTAGGTTTAGGGGGAGAGTTCGGTTTAGGGTGATGTTTAGGGTGAGTGTGAGGGTGAGGGTTCAGGTGAGGGTGCGGGTTTGGGTTAGGGTTAGGGTTAGGGTTAGAGTGAGGTTTTGGGTTAGGGTTACGGTTAGGGTGAGTATTAGGGTTAGGTTTAGTGTGAGGGTTTTTTGTTAGGGTTAGCTTCATGGTTAGAGTGAGGATAAGGGTTAGGGTGATGTTTAGGGTGACGGTGAGATTTAGGGTTTGCATTAGGGTTAGGGTGAAAGTTAGGGTTAGGATTAGGGTTAGGGTTAGGGTGATGGTTAGGGCAAGGTTTCAGATGAGGGTAAGGGTTAGGGAGAGGGTTAGGGTTAGGGTTAGTTTAAAGGTGAGGGTGAAGATTAAGGTTGGTTTAGGGTTTGAGTTAGGGTGAGTGTTAGGGTTAGTGTTAGAGTTAGGGTGCAGGTGAGGGGTATTGTTAGGGTGGGGGTTAGGGTTAGGGTTAGTGTGATGGTGAGTGTTAGGGTTAGGGTTAGGGTTAGGATTAGTGGTAGGGTGAAGGGTAGGGTTAGGGTTACGGTGAGGGTTAGGGTTATGGTGAAGCGTAGGGAGTGGGTTAGGGTTAGGGTTACTGTTAGGGTGATGGTTAGGGTGAGGGTTAGGGTTAGGTTTAGGGTTAGGTTTAGGGTGAGGAATAGGGTCAGGGTAAGGTTTAGGGTGCGGGTTAGGTTTAGGTTTAGGTTTAGTGTTAGGTTTAGGGTTAGGGTGAGTGTTAGGGTTAGTGTCAGGGTTAGGGTTAGGGTTAGGTTTTGGGTTAGGGTGAGGGTATAAGGGTTAGGGTGAGGGTTAGCGTGAGGGTGAGGGTGAGGGTTAGGGTGCGGGTGAGGGTGAGGGTTAAGGTTAGGGTTAGGGTGAGAATTAGGGTCAGGTTTAGTGATAGGGTTAGGGTTACGGTAAGGGTGAGGGTTAGTGTTAATTTTAGGGTTAGGTTTAGGGTGAGGGATAGGGTTAGGGTTAGGGTTAGTATTAGGGTGAGGTCTATGGTGAGGGTGAGGGTTAGGGATAGGTTGAGGATTAAGGTCAGGTTTAGGGTTAGGTTGAGGGTTAGGCTGAGTTTTAGAGTTAGGTTTTGGGTGAGCTTTAGCTTTAGTGTGAGGGTTAGGGTTTGGGTTATGGTAAGGGTAAGGTTTCGGGTGAGGGTTAGTGTGAGGGTGAGTGTTTGGGTTAGCATTAGGGTTATGGTGAGGGTTAGGGTGATGGTTAGGGTAACCGTTAGGGTTAGCGTGAGAGTGAGGGTCAGGGTTAGGGTGAGGGTGAGGGTTGAGGTTAGGGTTAGGGTGAGAATTAGGGTCAGGGTTAGGGTTAGGTTTAGGTTTAGGGATAGGGTAAGGGTGAGGGTTAGGTTTAATGTTAGGGTTAGGTTTAGGGTGAGGATTAGGGTGGGGGTGAGGTTGAGGGTTAGCGTGAGGTTTAGGTTTAGTGTTAGTGTTAGGGTGAGGATTAGGTTTAGGGTTAGGTTGAGGGATAGAGTGAGTTGTAGGGTTAGGGTGAAGGTTAGGGTGAGGGGTAGGGTTGGGTTACGGGTGAAGGTTAGGTTTAGTGTGAGGGTTAGAGTTAGGATTAGGGTTAGGGTTATTGTGAGGGTTAGGTTTAGGTTTAGCGTTAGGTGAGGTGTAGGTTGAGGGTTAGGGTTAGTGTTAAGCTTAGGGTTTGATTGAGTGTTAGGATTAGGGTGAGGGTTAGGGTTAGGTTTAGGTTTAGAGTAGGGTGAGGATAAGGGTTAGGTTGAAGTTTAGGGTGAGGGTGTGGGTTAGGTTTAGGGTTAGGGTTAGGGTGAGTGGTAGGGTGAAGGTTAGGGTTAAGGTTAGGGTTAAGGTTATGGTTAGGGTGAGGCTTAGGGTGAGGTTTAGGTTTAGTGTTAGGTGTAGGGTTAGGGGGAGAGTTAGGGTTAGTGTGAGATTTAGGGTTAGGATTAGGTTTAGGGTGAGGATAAGGGTTAAGGTGAGGGTTAGTGTGAGGGTGAGGGTTATGCTAAGGGTTTCGGTAAGGATTTGGGTCAGGTTGAGTGTGAGGGTTAGGGTTAGGTTGAGGGTTAGGCTGAGGGGTAGGGTTATGGATAAAGTTAGTGTGAGGCTGATGGTGAGGGTTTCGGTTAAGTAAGAGTTAGGTTTAGGGTTAGCCAGAGGATTAGGGTGAGGGTGAGGATTAGGTTGAGAGTTAGGTTTAGGTTGAGGTATAGGGTTAGTGTGAGGGTTAGGGTTAGGGTTAGGGATAGGTTGAGCTTTAGCATGAGGGTTAGCGTTAGGGTGAAAGTGAGGGTTAGGTTTAGGGTTAGGTTTAGGTTTAGGTTGAGGGATAGGGTCAGGGTAAGGGTTAGGGTGAGGATGAGTGGGAGGGAGTGGTTAAGGTTAGGGTTAGGGTTAGAGTGAGGGTTAGGGTGAGGGTTAGGTTTAGGGTGAGGTTAGGGTGAGGGTTTGGGTTAGGGTTAGGGATAGTTTGAGCATTAGCATGAGGGTAATATTAGGGTTAGGGTGTGGGTTAGGGTTAGGGTTAGGATTAGGATGAGGGATAGGGTCAGGGTAAGGGTTAGGGTGAGGGTGAGGGTGAGGTTGAGGGTTAAGGTTAGGTTTAGGGTTAGAGTGAGGTTTAGGATGAGGGTTAGGGTTAGGGTGAGGGTGAGGGTGAGGTTTAGGTTTTGGTAAGGTTGAGGGTGGCGGTGAGGGTTAAGGTTAGGCTTAGTGTTAGGGTGATGGGTAGTTTTAGTGTGAGGGTTTGGGTTAGGGTTAGAGTTCCGGTTAGGGTGTGGGTAAGGGTTAGGTTGTGGGTTAGGGTGAGGGTCAGAGTTAGGGTTAGGGTGAGGGTTAGGGTTAGTGTGAGGGTTAGAGTTAGGGTTAGCATTAGGGTTAAGGTGAGGATAAGGATTAGGTTTAGGGATGGTGTGAGGTTTAGGGTTAGGGTTAGGGTTAGGATTATGGTGAGGGTGAGGGTGAGGGTTAGTTTGAGGTTTAGGGTTAGGGTGAGGGTGAGGGTGCTGGTGAGGTTTAGGGTTAGGGTTAGTGTTAGGCTGAGGGTGAGGGTGAGGGAAAGGGTTAGGATTTAGAGTAGGGTAAGGGTGAATGTTAGGTTTAGGGTTAGGATTAGGCATAGGGTGAGGGTTAATTTGAGGTTTAGGGTTAGGATTAGGTTTAGGGTGAGGATGAAGTTAAGGAATAGGGTTAGGTTGAGGGTGAGGGATAGGGAGAGGGTTAGGGTTAGGGTTAGGGTGAGGAAGAGGGTGAGGGTTAGGATTAGGGTTATGGTTGACCTTCGGGTGAGGGTGAGGATGAGAGTTAGGTTTAGGGTTAGTCATAGGTTTAGGTTTACGCTAAGGGCGAGGGTGAGGGGTACGGTGAGGGTTAGGGTTATGGTGAGGGTTAGGGTTAGGGTGAAGGTGAGGGTTACATTTAGGGTTATGTTTAGGGTGATGGTGTGGGTTAGTGTGAGGATGAGTGTTCGGGTGAGGTTAAGGGTTAGGTTGTGCGTGAGATTTATCATAGGGTGAGGGTTAGGGTGAAGGTGATGGTTAGGGTGAGGTTGAGGGTTAAGGTTAGGGTTAGGGTTAGTGTTAGGGTGATGGTGAGAATTAAGGTTAGGTTTAGTGTTAGGCTGAGGGTGAGGATGAGGGAGAGGGTTATGATTAGGCTTATGGTGAGGGTGAGTGTTAAGTTTAGGGTTGGGGTTAGGCTTATGGTGAGGGTTATGGTTATGGTTAGGCTTAGGGTTAGGTTTAGGGTTAGGGTGAGGGTTAGGATGAGAGATAGGTTTAGGGGGAAGGTGAAGGTTAGGGTGATGGTAAGGGTTAGAGTTAGGTTTAGGGTGATTGTGAGGGAGAGGGTTAGGGTTAGCGTGAGGGTGAGTGTGAGAGTTAGGTTTAGGGTTAGTGTTAGGTTTAGGGTAAGGCTTAGGTTGAGGGTCAGTGTGAGGGTGAGGGTTAGGGTTAGGGTGAGGTTTAGGATTAGGGATAGGGTGACGGTTAGAGTTAGCGTGACTGAGAGTTAGGATGAGGTTGAGCGTTAGGGTTAGGTTGATTGTGAGGATTAGGGATAGGGTAAAGGTGAGGGTTACTGTTAGGGTTAGGGTTAGGGTGAGGGTTAGGCTTAGGATGAGGGTGAGGGTGAGGGTGAGGATTAGTTTTAGAGTGAGGGTTAGTCTTAGGGTTAGTTTGAGGGTTCGGTTTAGGGGGATGTTTAGAGTCAGGTTCGGGTGAGGATTCGGGTGAGGGTGAGGTTTAGGGGGTGGTTGAGGGTGAGGGTGTGGGTGAAGGTTAGGTTTATGGTTAGTGTTAGGCTGAAGCTGAAGGTGATGGAGAGGGTTAGGTTTAGGATTAGGGTGAGGGTGAGGGTTAGGGTTAGGGTGAAGTTTGGGTTAGGGTTAGGGTTACTGTGAGGGTGAGGGTGAGGGATCATGTTAGGGTTAGGGTTAAGGTTCGGGTGACGGTGAGGGTGAGAGTTAGGTTTAGGTTTAGTCTTAGGTTCAGGTTTATGCTTAGGGTGAGGGTGAGGGTTAGGGATAGTTTTAGGGTTAGGTTTAGGGTGTTGGTTAGAGTTAGTGTGATGTTTAGGGTGAGGGTGTGGGTTAGTGTGAGGGTGAGTGTTCAGGTGAGGGTAAGGGTTATGGTGTGGGTGAGGGTTAGCTTTAGGGTGAGGGTTAGGGTGACGGTGAGCGTTAGGGTGAGGTTGAGCATTAGGGTTAGGATCAGGGTGAGGGTTAGGGTTAGGTTCAGTGTTAGGGTTAGGGTGATGGTGAAGGTTAGTTTTAGGCTGAGGGTGAGGGTGAGGGAGAGGGTTAGGGTTAGGCTTAGGCTGAGGGTGAGTGTTAGGATTAGGGTTAGGGTTAGGCTTAGGGTAAGGGTGAAGGATAGGGTTAGGGTTAGTGTTAGGGTGAGGGTGAGGGTGAGCGAAAGTGTTAGGGTGAGGGTGAGGGTGAGGTTGAAGGTGAGGGTTAAGGTTGGGGTTAGGTTTAGGGTGATTGTGAGGGTGAGGGTGAGGGTTAGGGTTAGGGTTAGAGTTAGGGTGAGGTTTAGGCTTAGGGTGAGGGTCAGGGTGAGGGTGAGGGTTAGGGTTAAGGTGAGGTTTAGGTTTAGGTTTAGGGTGAGGTTTAGGGTTAGGGTGATGTTTAGGGTGATGGAGTGCGTTTGTGTGAAGGCGAGTGTTCGGGTGAGGGTGAGGATTAGCGTGTGATTGAGGGTTAGATTTAGGCTAAGGGTTAGGGTTAGGGTGAGGGTTAGAGTGACGGTGAGGGGTAGGATGATTGTTAGGGTTAGGATTAGGTTTAGGGTGAGCATGAGGGTTTAGGTTAGGGTTAGGGTTAGGGTGAGGCTTAGGATTAGTGTGAGGGTTAGTGTTAGGGTTAGGGTCAGGGTTATTGTAAGGATAAGTATTAAGATGAGGTTTAGGGTGAGGGTGAGGGTTAGGGTTAGCCTTACGCTTAGGGTGAAAGTTAGGGTGAGGGTTAGTGTTAGGGTTAGGTTTCTGGTGAGCGTGAGGGTTAGGGTATGGTTTAGGGTTAGGGATAGCTTAAGGGAGTGTTAGATTTGGGTTGGGGCTAGAGTTAGGTTGTAGGATAGATTTGACTTTGTGTTAGTGAGGGTGAGTGTGAGGCTTAGGTTTAGGATAAGGATTAGGGTGAGGGTGAGGGTGAGGTTTAGGATTAGGGTTAATGTTAAGCTGAGGGTGAGGGTGAGGGTGAGGTTTAGGGTTAGGATTAGGGTGAGGGTGAGGGTTAGTGTTTGGGTTAGTGTTAGGGTGAGGTTGAGGGATAGGGTTAGGGTAAGGGTGAGGATTAAGGTGAATGTTAGGGTTAGGTTTAGGGTGAGGGTTACGGTGAGGGATAGGGTGATTCTTAGGGTGAGGGTGTGGTTTAGTGTGAGGGTTAGGGTTAGGGTTAAGGTTCGGTTTACGGTGAGGTTGAGGATTAGGGTTAGGGTGAGGGTTAGGGTGATGGTGAGGGTTAGGGTGAGGTTGTGGTTTAGGGTTAGGGTTAGTGTGAGGGTTAGAGATAGGTTAGGAGTTAGGGTTAAGGTTCCATTCGGGGATAGGGTTAGGGTTAGTGTTAGGGTTAGGGTTAGGCTTAGGTTGAGGGTGAGGGTGAGGGTGAGGGTTTAGTTTTAGAGTGAGGGTTAGGGGTAGAGTTAGGGAGAGGGTTCGGTTAGGGTGATGTTTATGATTAGGGTTCTGGTGAGGGTGAGGTTTAGGTTGTGGATGAGGGTTAGGTTTAGTGTGAGGGTTAGGGTGACGGTGAGGGTGAGGGTTAGGTTTAGGGGTAGTGTAAGCTGAGGGCTAGGGTGTGGTTGAGGTTTAGGTTTAGGGTTAGTTATAGGGTGAGGTGTAGGATTAGGGTTAGGGTTAGTTTGAGTGTTAGACTCAGAGGTAGGGTTAGGGTTAGCGTGAGGGTTAGGTTTAGGGTGAGGGTGAGGTTGAGGGTTAGGGTGAGGGTGAGGGTTAGTGTTAGGATTAGAGTGAGGGTTGGGGTTAGGCTTAGGGTGAGGTTGATTGTGAGGGTTAGGCTTAGGGTAAGGTTGAGGGTGGGGGTTAGGTTTTAGGTTAGGCTTAGGGTTAGGATTAGGGTGATGGTTAGGTTTAGTGTGAGGGTTAGGGTTAGGGTTAGGTTGGGGTGTGGGTAAGGGTTAGGGTGTGGGTTATTGTGAGGGTGAGGGTTTGGTTTAGGGTGAGGGTTAGGGTTAGTGTGAGGGTTATGGTTAGGGTTAGCATTAGGATTAGGGTGAGGATAAGGATTAGGGTAAGGGGTGGTGTGAGGTTTAGGATTAGGGATAGGGTGAGGGTGAGGATTAGGGTGAGGTTTAGGGTTAGGGTGAAGGTGAGGGTGTGGGTGAGGCTTAGGGTTAGGGTTGGGGTTAATCTTCGGGTGAGGCTGAGAGTGAGTGTTAGGTTTAGGGTTGTTCGTAGGTTTCGGTTTAGGCTTAGGTTTAGGCTTAGGGTGAGGGTGAGGGTTATGTTTAGGGTGAGGGTGAGGGTTACAGTTAGGGTTATGTTTAGGGTAAGGGTGTGGGTTAGTGTGAGGGTGAGGGTTCGGATGAAGTTAAGGGTTAGGGTGTGGTTGAGGGTTATCGTTAGTGTGAGGATTAGGGTGACGGTGAGGGTTAGGGTGAGGTTGAGGTTTAGGGTTAGTGTGAGGTTGAGGGTTAGGGTTTGGGTTAGTGTTAGGCTGAGGGTGAGGGTGAGTGAGAGGGTTAGGATTAGGGTTAGGTGAGAGTGATTGTTAAGTTTAGGGTTAGGTATAGGGTTAGGGTGAGGGTTATGGTTATGGTTAGGGTTAGGGTTAGGTTTAAGGTTAGGGTGAGGGTGAGGGTGAGGGTGAGGGTTTGGAAGAGGGTGAAGGTTAGGGTTAGGGTTAGGTTTAGGGTGATTATGATTGTGTGGGTTAGGGTTAGGGTTAGGGTTATCATAAGGGTGAGGGTGAGTGTGAGTTTTAGGTTTAGGGTTAGGGTTAGGTTTAGGGTTAGGCTTAGGGGGAGTGTGAGGGTGAGGGTGAGGGTTAGGGTTAGGGTGAGGTTTAGGATTAGGGTTAGGGTGAGGGTTAGGATTAGTGTGAGGGTTAGTGTTAGGTTAAGGGTCAGGGTTATTGTAAGGATAAGGGTTAGGATGAGGTTTAGGGTGAGGATGAGGTTTAGAGTTAGCGTTACGGTTAGGGTGAGGGTTAGGGTGAGGGTTATTGTTAGGGTCAGGTTTCTGGTGAGCGTGAAGTTTAGGGTATGTTTTAGGGTTAGGGTTAAGGGAGTATTAGATTTGGGTTAGGGTTAGAGTAAGGTTGAGGGTTAGAGTTGGGTTTGGTTTAGAGTTAGGGTGAGTGTGAGGGTGAGGCTTAGGGTTAGGATTAAGATTAGGGTGAGGGTGAGGGTTAGGATTAGGATTATTGTTAGGCTGATGGTGAGGGTGAGGGTGAGGATGAGGGTGAGTGTTAGGGATAGGGTTAGGGTGAGGTTGAGGGATAGGTTTAGGGTAAGGGTGAGGATTAAGGTGAAATTTAGGGTTAGGTTTAGGGTGAGGGTGAGGATGAGGGTTAGGGTTTTTAGGGTGAGCGTTATGGTTAAGGTGAGGGTTAGGGTTAATGTTAGAGTGAGGGTTAGAGTGAGGCATAGGCTTAGGCTTAGAGTGATGGTTAGGGTTAGGGTTAGGGTGAGGGTGAGGGTCAGGGATAGTGTTAGCGTGAGGGTGAGGGTTAGGGTGAGGTTTAGTGTTAGGGTGAGGGTGAGGAAGATGATGAGTGTTATGTTTAGGGTGAGGGTTAGGGTTAGAGTTAGGGTGAGGGTTCGGTTTAGGGTGATGTTTATGATTAGGGTGAGGGTAAGTGTTCTGGTGAGGTTGATGTTTAGGTTGTATTTGAGGGTTAGGGTTAGGGTGAGGGTTAGAGTGACAGTGAAGGTGAGGGTTAGGGTTAGGATTAGTGTTAGCTGAGGGCTAGGGTGAGGTTGAGGTTTAGGGATAGGGTTAGGGTGAGGGTGAGGGTTAGGGTGAGGGTTAGGTTAAGGTTTTGGGTAAGGTTTAGGGTGAGTTTGAGGGTGAGGAGTAGAGTTAGGGTGAGGGTTAGGCTGAGCAGTAGAGTTAGGGTGAGGGTTAGGGTTAGGGTTAGGGAAAGGGTTAGGTTGAAGGTGATGCCTAGGTTTAGGGTTAGTGTGAGGGTAAGGGTTAGGGTGAGGGTTAAGATGAGGGTAAGTGATAGTGTTAGGTTGAGGGTAAGGGTGATTTTTAAGGTTAGGGTTAGGGTTAGGGTTAGTGTGAGGATTAGGGTGAGGGTAAGTGTTAGGGTGAGGATGGGGGTTAGCTTCTGGGTTCGGGTGAGGGTTAGGGTTAACGTTAGGGTTTGGGTGAGGGATAGGGTGAAGGGTAGAGTTAGTGTTAGGGTAAGGGTTAGGGTTAGTTTGAGGATTAGGGTGCGGGTCAGGGTTAGGGTGAGGTTTAGGGTGAGGGTGACAGTTAGGGTTAGTGTTAGGGTTAGGGTTAGGGTTAGGGTGAGGTTTAGGGTGAGTGCTCGATTTACGGTGCTTGTTAGCGTTAGGGTAGGTTTAGGGTGAGGGTTAGGGTGAGGGTGAGGGTGAGGGTTAGGGTTAGGGTTAGGGTTGGTCTAGCGTTAAGGGGAAGGTGAGGGTGAGGGTGAAGGTTAGGTTTAGTGTTAGGGTTAAGGTTAGGGTTAGAGTTAGGGTGAGGGCTAGGGTTAGGGTGAGGGTGAGGTTTTGGGTGAGGGTTAGGGTGTGGATGAGTCTTAGGGTTAGGGTGTGGGTGAGTCTTAGGGATAGGGTGAGGGTTAGGGTGATAGTGAGGGTTTGAGTGAGGGTGTGCGTTAGGGTTCGTGTTAGGGTGAGGGTTAGGGTGAAGGGTATGTTTAGGGTTATGGTTAGGGTAAGGGTGGGGTTTAGAATGAGGGTTATTGTGAGGGTTTTGGTTAGATAAAAATTATGGTTAGGTTTAGGGTGAGGATTAGGGTGACGGTGAGGGTTAGGGTGAGGGTTTGTGTCATGGTGAGGGTTAGCGTTAGGTTATGGTTAGGGTTAGTTTTAGGTTGAGCATTAGGGTGAGCGTGAATGTTAGGATGAGGGTTTGGTTTACGGTGAGGTTTAGGTTTAGGGTTAAAGTGTGGGTTAGGGTGATGGTGAGGGTTAGAGTGAGGGTGTGGGTTAGGGTTACTTTTAGGGTGAGGGTTAGGGTTAGGGTGAGGGTGAGGGTGAGGGTGAGGGTTAGAGTTAAGTTTAGGGTGAGTGTTAGGGTTAGGGTGAGGGTTAGGTTTAGAGTTAGTGTTAGGGTGAGGGTGAGGTTGTGGTTGAGGTTTAGGGTGAGGGTGAGGGTTACGGTTAGTGTTAGGATTAGGGTTAGGGTTAGGGTTAGGCTGATGTTGAGGGTGATGTTGAGGGTTAGGTTTAGGGTTTGGTTGAGGGTTAGGCTTAGTGTGAGGGTAAGGGTGAGGGTGAGGGTAAGGTTTAGGATGAGGCTTAGGGTAAGGGTGAGGGATAGGTTTACTGTGAGTGTTAGGGTTAGGGTTCGAGTTAGCTTGAGGGTGAGGATTAGGGTTAGGGTTAGGATGAGGGATAGGGTTAGGTTGAGGTTTAGGGTGAGTGTTAGTTTTAGGGTTAGGGTGAGGTTTAGTGTTAGTGTTAGGGTTAGGGTTATTGTTAGCTTTAGAGTTATGTGAGCGTTAGGGTTAGGGTTAAGGTTCAGATGAGGGTGAGAGTGACACTTAGGTTTATGGTTAGTCTTAGGATTAGGTTTAGGCTTAGGGTGAGGGTGAGGGTTAGGGTTAGGGTGAGGGTTAAAATTAGGGTTAGGGTGAGGGTTAGAGTTAGGATGATGTTTAGGGTGAGGGTGGGGGTTAATATGAAGGTGAGTTTTAGGGTGATGGTAAAGGTTAGGATGTGGATGTGGGAAAGCATTAGGGTTAGGGTTAGGTTGAGGGTTAGGGTTAGGGTGAGGGTGAGGGTGAGGGAGAGGGTTAGGGTTAGTGTTAGGCTGATGGTGAGGGTGAGGGAGAGGGTTAGGGTTAGGGTTAGGCTTACGGTGAGTGTTAGGGTTAAGGTTAGGATTAGGGAGAATGTGAGGGTGAGGGATAGGTTTAAGGTGAGGTTGAGGGTTGAGGTGAGGGTTAGAGTGAGGTTAGTTTTAGGGTGATTGTGAGGGTGAGGGTTAGGGTTAGGGTAAGGGTTAGTGTAATGGTGAGGGTGAGGGTGAGAGTTAGGTTTAGGATTAATGTGAGGGTTAGGGTGAGTGTAAGGGTTAGGGTGAGGTTTAGGGTGTGGTTTAGGTTGAGAATGAGTGTTAGGGTGAGGTTTTGGGTTAGAGTGAGTGTTAGGGTTCGTGTTAGGCTGAGAGTTAGGGTTAGGGTGATGTTTAGGGTGAGGGTGAGTATTAGGGTGAGAGTGAGATTTCGGGTGAAGATGAGGGTTACTGTGTGGGTGAGGGTTAGGGTTAGTGTGAGGGTTAGGTTGAGAATGAGGGTTAGTGTGAGGGTGAGGGTTAGCGTTAGGGTTAGGGTTAGGGTGAGGGGTAGGGTTAGGGTTATGGTGAGGGTTAGGTTTAGGGTGAAGGTTAGGGTTAGTGTGAGGGTTAGGGTTAGGATGAGGGTGAGGGTAATTGTTACGCTGAGGGTTAGATTGAGGGTGAGGTTTAGGATTAGGGTTAACCTTAGGGTGAGATCTAGGGTGAGGGTTAGGTTTAGGTTTCAGGTTAGGGTTAGGATGAGTGTTAGGGTGAGGGTTAGGATTTGGGTTAGTTTGAGGGTTAGGGTTAAGGGTTAGGGTAAGGGTTAGGGTGAGGGTGAGGGTGAGGGTTAGGGTAACTCTTAGGGTTAGCGTTAGGGTGAGGGTGAGGGTTAGGGTAAGAATTTGGGTTAGGGTTAGGTTTAGGCTTAGGGTGAGTGTGAGGATGAGAGTTAGGATTAGGGTTAGTGTTAGGGTGAGGATTAGGGTGAGGGTGAAGTTTAGGGTGAGGTTTAGGGTTAGTGTAAGTTTTAGGTTTAGGATTAGGGTGAGGGTTAGAGTTAGGGTGATGTGTAGGGTGAGGGTGAGGGTGAGGGTTAGGGATAGGGTTAGGGTGAGGTTGAGGGTTAGGGTTAGAGTTAGGGTTAGGTTGAGGTTTAGGGTGAGGTTTAGAGTTAGGGTGAGGTTGAGGGTTGGGGTTATGTTTAGGGTGAGAGTTAGGTTGAGGGTTAGGGTTAGGGTTAGTGTTAGAGTGAGGGTGAGGGTGAGGTTGAGAGTTAGGGTGAGCGTGAGTTTGAGAGATAAGGTTAGGATTAGTGTTAGGTATAGGGTTAGGCTGAGGGTGTGGATGACGTTAAGGGTTAGGTTTAGGATTAGGTTGAGCGTTAGGGTACGTGTGAGGGTTAAGGTTAGGGTTAGAGTTATGTTTAAGATGTTGCTAAGGGTCAGGGTGTGGGTTAGGGGGAGTGTGAGGGTTAGGGTTTGTGTGAGTGTTAGGGTTAGTGTGAGGGTTAGGGTTAGAATTATGGTTTGGGTGTGGGTAAGGGTTAGGGTGTGGGTTAGGGTGAGGGTTAGAATTAGGGATAGGGTGAGGGTTAGGGTCCGTGTGAGAGTTAGGCTTTGGGTTAGCGTTAGGGTTAGGGAGAGGATAAGGATTAGGGTTATGGATAGTGTGAACGTTAGGGTTAGGGTTAGGGTGAGGGTGAGGATTAGGGTGACGTTTAGGGTTAGGTTGAAGGTGCGGGTGAGGGTGAGGTTTAGCGTTACGATTAGTGTAAGGGTGAGGATGAGGGTGAGGGAGAGGGTTAGGCTTAGGATAGGGTGACAGTGAGGGTTAGGCTTAGTGTAACGGTTAGGGTTAGGGTTAGGGTAAGGTTTAGGGTGAGTTTGAGGGTGAGGAATAGGGTTAGGGTGAAGGTTAGGTTGAGCAGAAGGGGTAGGATGTGGGTTAGGGTGAGGATTAGGGTTAGGGTGAGGGTTAGGGTGATAGCTAGGGTGAAGGTGAGGTTAGGGTGAGGGTGAGGGTTAGGGTTAGGGTGAGGGTTAGGGTTAGTGTGACGATGAGTTTGAGGGTTATGGTTAGGGTTAGGGTTAGGGTGAGTATTAGTGTTAAGGTTAGGGTTAGGATGAGGGTTAGGGTGAGTTGAAGGGTTAGTTTATGGTAAGGGTTAGGGTTAGTGTGAGTATTAGGTTTAGGGTTACTGTTAGGGTGAGGGTAAGGTTTGGGTTGA
The DNA here is from genome assembly GCF_024711535.1 of Dipodomys merriami. NCBI lineage: Eukaryota > Metazoa > Chordata > Mammalia > Rodentia > Heteromyidae > Dipodomys > Dipodomys merriami. The sequence goes on from NW_027206113.1 coordinate 807,010, forward strand.
GAGTAAGGTTTAGGGTGAAGATTAGGGTTAGGGTTAGGGTTAGGGTGAGGGGTAGGGTGAGTGTTAGGTTTAGAGTTAAGGTTAGGGTTAGGCTTAGTGTGAGGGTTACGGTTAGGGTTAGGATTAGGGTGAGATTGAGTGTGAGGGATAGTGTTAGGGTGAGGGTGAGGGTGAGGGTGAGGGTTAGAGTTGGGGTTAGGTTTAGGGTGATTGTGAGGGTGAGTGTTAGGGTTAGGTTTAGGAGAAGGGTGAGGGTGAGGGTGAGAGTCAGGTTTAGGGTTAGTGTGAGGGTTAGGGTGAGGGTAAGGGTTAATGTGAGGGTTCGGGTGAGGGTTAGGGTGAGAATGAGGGTTAGGGTGAGGTTTTGGGTTAGACTAAGAGTTAGGGTTTGGGTGAGGCTGAGAGTAACGGTTAGGGTGATGTTTAGGGTGAGGCTGAGCATTAGGGTGAGAGTGAGAGTTCGGGTGAAGATGAGGGTTAGGGTGTGGGTGAGGGTTTTCGTTAGGGTGATGGTTAGGTTGACAATGAGGGTTAGCGTAAGGGTGAGGGTTAGGGTGAGGCTTAGCGTTAGGGTTAGGTTAGGGTTAGGGTGAGGGGTAGAGTTAGGGTTATGGTGAGGATTAGGGTTGGGGTGAGGGTTAGGGTTAGTCTGAGGGTTAGGGTTAGGGTGAGGTTTAGGTTTAGGATTAGGGTGAGGGTTAGAGTTAGGGTGATGTGTAGGGTGAGGGTGAAGGTGAGGGTTAGGTTGTGGGTGAGGGTTAGGTTTAGGGTTATGGTGAGGGTTAGAACAGGGTTAGATTGAGGTTGAGGGTTAGGGTTAGAGTTAGGGTTAGGTTGAGGGTTAGGGTGAGGTTTAGAGTTAGGGTGAGTATGAGGGTTAGGTTTAGGTTTAGGGTGAAGGTTAGGTTTAGTGTGAGTGTTAGAGTTAAGGTTAGGGTGAATATGAGGGTTAGGGTTAGCTTCTGGGTTCGAATTAATGTGAGGGTGAGGTTGAGGAATAGAGTTAGGATTATAATTAGGGTTAGGGTGAGGGTTAGAGATATGTTTAATGTTAGGGTTAGGATTAGGGTGATGGTGAGGTTTAGGGTGAGTGTTAGGGTTAGGGTTAGTGTTAGGGTGAGGGTTAGGTTGATGGTAAGCGTGGGGGTGAAGTTGAGGGTGGGAGTTAGTGTTAGGGTTAGGGTTTGATTGAGGTGTAGTGTGAAGTTTAGGTTTAGGGTTAGTGTGAGTGTAAAGGTTAGGGTGAGGATAAGTTTTAGGGTAAGGGTTAGAGTAAGGTTTAGGGTGAGTTTGAGGGTGAGGAATAGGGTTAGGGTGAGGGTTAGGCTGAGCAGTAGGTGTAGGATGAGAGTTAGGGTGAGGGTTAGGGTTAGGGTTAGGGTGAGGGTAAAGGTTAGGGTGAGGGTGAGGGTTAGGGTTAGGGTTAAGGTTAGCGTGAGGTTAAGGGTTAGGGTCAGGTTTAGGACGAGGGAAAGGGTTAGGGTTAGGGTGAGGGTTAGGGTGATGTTTAAGATTAGGGTTAGGGTTAGGTTAGGGTTAGGTTGAGGTTTAGGGTGAGGGTAAGTGTTAGTTTAAGGGTGAGGGTTAGGGTGAGTTTTAGAGTTAGGGTTAGGGTTAGGTTTAGGGTGAGGGCTAGGGTGAGGGTGAGGGTTAGGGTGAGTGTGAGGGTTAGGGTGAGGTTTACCCTGAGGGTGAGGGTTAGGGTGAGGGTGAGGGTTATGGTTAGGGTTACGGTTAGGGTGAGTATTAGGGTTAATGTTAGGTTCAGGATGAGCGTCAGGGTGAGGGTTAAGGTTAGGGTTAGTTTGAGGGTTAAGGTGAGGGCTAGGGTAAGTGTTAGGGTGAGGGTGAGGGTGAGGGTTAGGGTAACAGTTAGGGTTAGGGTTAGGGTGAGGGTGAGGGTTAGGGTTAGGTTTAGGTTTAGGGTTAGGGTTAGGCTGAGGGTGAGGGTTAGGATGAGAGTTAGGGTTAGGGTCAGGGTGAGGATTAGGGTGAGGCTGAAGTTTAGTGTGAGGTTTAGGGTTAGGGTGAGGTTTAGGTTTAGGATTAGAGTGAGGGTTAGAGTTAGGGTGATCTGTAGGGTGATGGAGAGGGAGAGGGTTAGGTTGTGGGTGAGGGTTAGCTTTAGGGTTATGTTGAGGGTTAAGGTTAGGGTTCGGGTGAGGTTGAAGGTTAGGGTTAGACTTAGGGTTAGGTTGAGGTTTAGGGTGAGGTTTAGAGTTAGGGTGAGGGTTGAGGGTCAAGGTTATGTTTAGGGTGAGGGTTAGGATTAGGTTGAGAGTTACAGTAAGGGTGAGGGTGAGCATCAGGGTTAGTGTTAGCTTCTGGGTTCGAATTAAGATGTGGGTAAGGTTGAGGGTAAGGGTGTGGGTGAAGGTTAGGGTGCAGGTTAGGTTTAGGTTTAGGGTTTGAGTGAGGTGTACGGTGAGGTTTAGGTTTAGGGTTAGTGTGAGGGTAAGGGTTATGGTGAGGATAAGTTTTAGGGTGAGGGTTAGGGTAAGTTTAGGGTAAGGTTTAGGGTGAGTTTGAGGGTGAAGAATAGGGTTAGGGTGAGTGTTAGGCTGAGCAGTAGGGATAGGATGAGTGTTAAGGTGAAGGGTAGGGTTAGGGTTAGGGTGACGGTAAGGTTTAGGGTGAGGGTGAGGGTTAGGGTTAGGGTTAGGGTTAGCTAGAGGGTAAGGGTTAGGTGGAGGGTTAGGATGAAGGTAAGGGTTAGGGTTAGGGTGATTGTTAGGGTGATGTTAAAAGTTAGGGTTAGGGTTAGGGTTAGGGTGAGGGTAAAGTTTAGGTTGAGGGTGAGGGTTAGGGTGAGATTTAGGGTTAGAGTAATGGTTAGGATAAGGGTGAGGGCTAGGGTGAGGGTGATGGTTAGGCTGAGGGTGAGTGTTAAGGTTAGGGTGAGGGTTACCATGACGGTGAGGGTTACGTTGAGGGTGAGGGTTATGGTTAGGTTGAGGGTTAGGGTGAGTATTAGGGTTAAGGTAAGGTTTAGTATGAGGGGTAGGGTTAGTGGTAAGGTTAGGTTTAGGGTGAGGCTTAGGGTTAGTGTGAGGGTTAGGTTTAGGGTTACGGTTAGGATTAGGGTAAGTGTCGGGGTGAGGTTAATTTTAGGGTGAAGATTAGGGTTAGGCTTAAGGTTAGGTTGAGGGGTAGGGTGAGGGTTAGGGTTAGGGTTAGGGTTAGGATTAGGTTTAGGGTGCTGGTTAGGGTTAGGGTGAGGGTTAGGGTTATGGTTAGGGTTAGGGTGAAGGTGAGGGTGACGGTGAAGTTTAGGTTTAGGTTCAAGTTTAGGGTTAGGTGTAGGCTGAGAGTGAGTTTGAGTATGAGGGTCAGCGTTAGGGTTAGGGTTAGGGTTAGGGTTAGGGTGAGGGCTATGTTGAGTGGGAGGGTTAGGGTGAGGGTGAGGGTTTGGATTAGATAAGGGTTAGGGTTATGGTTATGGGGAGAATTAGGTTGAGTTTGAGGGTTAGAGGGAGGGTTAGTGTTAGTGGAAGGGTTAGGGTTAGGGTTAGGGTGAGGGTTAGCTTTAGCGAGATGTTTTCGGTGCGAGTGAGGATTAGCGTGAGGGTGAGGGTTTGGGTGAGGGTAAGGGTTAGGGTGAGGATGAGGGTTAGGGTTAGGGTTAGGGTGAGGGTTAGGGTTAGCGTTAGGCTTTGGGTGAGGGGTAGGTTTAGTGTTAGGGTAAGGTTTAGTGTTAGGGTAAGGGTTAGGGTGAGGGTAAGGGTTAGGGTGAGGTTTAGGGTAAGGATGAGTTTTAGGCTAAGGTTTAAGGTCAGGTTGAGGTTGAGGGTTAGGATTAGGGTGAAGGTTAGGCTGAGGGGTAGGGTTCGGGTCAGGGTTAGGGTCAGGGTGAGGGTGAGTGTGAGGGTTTCAGTTAAGTAAGGGTTAGGTTTAGGGTTAGCCAGAGGATTAGCTTGAGGGTGAGGATTAGGGTGAGGGTGAGGGTGAGGGTTAGGTTTAGGGTTAGGGTTAGGGTTAGGGTGAGGGTTAGGGTTAGGTTTAGGGTTAGGGTGAGGGTTAGGGTTAGGGTTAGGGTTAGGTTTAGGAATAGGTTGAGGGTTAGCGTGAGGGGTAGCGTTAGGTTGAGGGTGTGAGTTAGGGTTAGGGTTAGGGTTAGGGTGAGGGATAGGGTCAGGTAAGGGTTAGGGTGAGGGTTAGAGTCAGGGTTAGATTTAGGGATAGGGTGAGGATTAGAGTTAGGGTTAGGGTGAGGGTGAGGGTTAGGCTGAGTGGTAGAATTATGGTTAGGGTGAGGGTTAGGTTCAGTGTGAGGTTTAGGGTTAGGGTTAGGGTAAGGGTAAGTGTTCGGTTGAGGGTTAGGGTGAGGGTGAGTTTTTGGGTTAGCATTAGGGATAGGGTGAGGTGTAGGATTAGGGTTAGGGTTAGTGTGAGTGTTAGGCTCAGGGGTAGGGTTAGGGTTAGCCTGAGGTTGAGGTTTAGTATGAGGGTTAGGGGTAGGGTTCGATTTTGTGTTAGGGTGAGGGGTAGGTTTAGTGTAAGGGTTATGGTTAGGCTTAGGGTTAGGGTGAGGTTAAGGGTTCGGGTGAGGGTTAGGGTGAGGGTGAGTGTTAGCGTTATTATTAGGGTTATGGTGAGGGTTAGGGTGAGGGTTATGGTTAAGATTAGTTTTAGGTTGAGGGTGAGGGTGAGGGTGAGGGTTAGGGTTTTTAGGGTGAGCGTTAGGGTTAGGGTGAGGGGTAGGGGTAGGGTTAGTGTTATGGTGAGGGTGAGTGTGAGGTTGAGGGTTAGGGTGAGGGTGAGGGTGAGGGTTAGGGTTAGGATTAAAGTGAGGGTTAGGCTTAGGCTGAGGGTGAGGTTGAGGTTGAGGGTTGGGTTTAGGGTTAGGTTGAGGGTTAGGGTTAGTGTGAGGGTAAGGGTAAGGGTGAGGGTAAGTTTTAGGGTGAGGATTAGGGTTAGGGTGAGGGATAGGTTTAGTGTGAGGGTTAGGGTTAGGGTTAGGGTGAGGGTGAAGATTAGGGTTGGATTAGGGAGAGGTTTAGTTTTAGGGTTAAGGTTCGTGTGAGGGTTATGGTTAGGGTTTGAGTGAGGTTTAGGATTAGGGTTAGGGGTAGGGTTATTGTTATCTTTAGAGTTATGTGAGGGATAGTATTAGGGTTAGGTTTAGGGTGAGCATGAGGGTGAGGGTTAGGGTTAGGATTAGGATTAGGGTTAGGGTTAGGCTGAGGGTAAGGTTGAGGGTGGGGGTTAGTGTTAAGGTTAGGCTTAGGGTTAAGGTTAGGGTGATGATTAGCTTCAGTGTGAGGGTTAGGGTTAGGGTTAGAGTAACGGTTAGAGTGTGGGTAAGTGTTAGGGTTAGGGCTGGTGTGAGTTTTTGGTTTGGGTTTAGGGATAGGGAGAGGGTGAGGGTTAGGGTTAGGGTGAGGTTTAGGGTTAGTGTGAGGGTTAGGGTTCGGGTTAACATTATTGTTAGGGTGAGGACTAGGTTTAGGGTTAGGCATGGTGTGAGTTTTAGGTTTAGGGTTAGGGTTAGGGTGAGGGTGAGGGTGAGGGTTAGGGTGATTTTTAGGGTTTGGGTGAGGGTGATGGTGGGGGTGAGGGCTAGGGTTGTTGTTGGTGTAAGGCTGAGGTTGAGGGTGAGGCAGAGCGTTAGGTTAAGTATTGGGGTGAGGGTGAGGGTTAGGTTTAGGGTTAGGGTGAGGCAAAGGGTGAGGGTTAGGGTGACGGTGAGGGTTAGGGATAGGGTTAGAGTTAGGGTGAGGGTTTGGGTTAGGTTTAGGGTTAGGGTAAGGGTTAGGGTGAAATTTAGAGTTAGGGTTATGGTTAGGGTTAGCATTAGTGTAAAGGTTAGGGTTAGGGTTAGGGTCAGGGTTAGGGTGAGGATAAGGTCTAGGGTGAGGTTTAGGGTGAGGGTGAGCTATAGGGTTAGCCTTAGTGTTAGGGTGAGGGTTAGGGTGAGGGTTAGGTTTAGGTTTAGGTTTCAGGTGAGAATGAGGGTTAGGGTAAAATGTAGGGTTAGGGATAGGATTAGGGTGAGGGTTAGGTTTGGGTTAGGTTTAGAGTTACGGTGAAGTTGAGGGTGAGGTTTAGGGTTAGGATTAGAGTTAGGGTTAGGGTTAGACTAAGGGTGCTTGTGAGGGTTAGACTAAGCATTAGTGTTAGGTTTCGGGTGAGGATTATGGTGAGGGTGAAGTTTAGGGTGAGTGTTAGGGTTAGGGTGAGGTTTAGATTTAGGATTAAGGTTAGAATTAGGGTGAGGTGAAGTTTAGGTTTAGGATTAGGGTTAGGGTTTGGGTTAGGTTGAGGGTGAGGTTGAGGGTGAGGTTTAGGGTTTGGGTTAGTGTTAGGGTGAGTGTTAGGGTTAGGATTAGTGTTAGGGTGAGGAGTATGGTTAGGGTTAGGGTGAGGATGAGGGTGAGATTGAGGGTTAGTGCTAGTGTTCTGGTGGGGGTTAGGGTTAGGGTTAGGTTTAGGTTGAGGGTTAGGTTGAGGGATAGGGTGGGGGTTAGGGTTAGGGTGAGGGTGAGGGTTAGGATTAGTGTGAGGGTTAGGGTTAGGGTTAAGGTTAGGGTTTCGGTGAGGTTAAGTTTTAGGGTGAGGTTTAGGATGAGGGTGAGGTTTAGGGTGATGGTTACATTGAGGGTGAGTGATAGGGTCAGTGTGAGGTTTAGTGTAATTGTTAGGGTGAGGGTTAGGGTTAGGGTGAGGCTGAGATTTAGGGTTAGGGTTAGAGAGAGGGTTAGGGTGAGGGTGAGGGTTAGTTTTAGGGTTAGGGTTATGAGGAGAGTTCGGGTGAGGCTTAGGTTTAGGGTTAGGTTTAGGGTGAGGCTGAGGGTGAGGTTTAGTGTTAGGGTTTGTGTTAAGCTGAGGGTAAGGGTGAGAGAGAGATTCTGGGTTATGCTTAGGGTGAGGGTGAGGTTTAGGGTTAGACTTAAGGTTAGGCTTAGGGTGAGGTTAAAGGTTAGGTTTTGGGTTAGGGTGAGGGTGAGGGTGAGGGATAGGGTTAGGGTGAGGATGAGAGTTAAGGTGAGTGTTAGGTTTAGGGTGATTCTGATGGTGAGGTTGAGGGTTAGGGTTAGGGTTAGGGTGAGGGTAGGATTAGGTTGAGTGTTAGGGTTAGGGTTAGGGTTAGGGTGAATTTTAGGGTTACGGTTAGGTTTACGGTGAGGGTTAGGTTTAGGGTGAGGTTGAGGGTGAGGGTGAAGTTTATGTTTAGGGTGAGGGTTAGGGTTATGTTCTGGGTTAGGGTGATGGTGAGTGATAGGGTGACGGTGAGAGTAGGGTTAGGGTTAGGGTGAGGGTGAGGGTGAGGTTGAGTGTTAGGTTTAGGGTTAGGGTGAGCGTTAGTGTGAGTTTGAGTGTTAGGGTTATGGTTAGGATGAGGGTGAGGGTTAGGGTTAGGGTTAGGGTTACGGTGAGCGTTAGGCTTAGGAAGAGGGTGAGGGTGAAGTGAGGGTTAGTTGTACGGTGAGGGTTAGGGTTAGGGTTACGGTGAGGGTTTTGTTTAGGTTGATGTTTCGGGTCAGGGTGAGGGTTTGGTTGAGGGTGAGTTTTATGGTGAGGTTGAGGGTTATGTTTAGGGTGATGTTTAGGGTGATGGTGGGGGTTAGGGTGAGCGTGAGGTTTAGGATTATGGTTAGAGATCGGGTGAGTGTTTGGGTTAGGTTTAGGGATAGGGTGAGTGTTAGGTGGAAAATTTTGGGTTAGTGTGAGAATGAGGGTTAGAGTAAAGTTTAGGGTTAGGGATAGGATTAGGGTGAGGGTTAGAGTTGGTTAAGGTTAGTGTTAGGGTGAAGGTGAGGGTGAGGGTTAGGGTTAGGATTAGGGTTAGGTTTAGGGTGAGGGTTAGGTGAGGGTAAGTGTTAGAGGGAGGGTTAGCGTGAGTGGGAGTGTGAGGTTAGGGTTAGAGTGAGGGTTAGGCTGAGGGTAAAGTTTAGGGTGAGGATTAGTGTGAGAGCGAGAGTTAGGTTTTGAATTAGGGTGAAGGGTTGGATGAGGGTTAGTGTTAGGGTTATGGTGAGGGTGAGGATTCTGGTGAGGGTGAGGGTTAGTGTGTGGGTGAGGGTTAGGGTGAGGGTGGGGGTTAGTGTTAGGGTGAGGGTTAGGGTTAGGGTGAGGTTTAGGCTTTGTGTCAGGGTTAGTGTTAGGGTTAATGTTAGTGTTAGGGTGCGGGTAAGGTTTAGGGTTCGGGTTCGTTTGAGGTTGAGGTTTAGGGTAAGGGGTAGGATTAGGGTTAGTTATTGGGTGAGGTTGAGGTTTAGGGTTAGGCTGAGAGTTAGGCTGAGTGTTACGGTTAGGATTAGGGTTAATGTGAAGGTGAGGATGAGGGTTTTGGTAAGCTAAGTTTTAGGGTTAGAGTTATGATTACGATTATGGTGAGGGTGAGATTTAGGGTTAGGGTTAGGGTGAGGGTTAGGTTTAGGTTGATATATACAGTGAGGGTGAGGGTTTGGGTGAGAGTTAGGGTTAGGGTGAGTGTTATGGTGATGGTGAGGCTTAGGGTGAGTGTGCGTGTTAGGGTTACAGTTAGGGTTAGTGTGAGGGTTAGGGTTAGGGTTAGGGATAGGGTGAGGTTTTGGGTGAGGGTTTGGGTTTAGGTTAATGTGAGGGTTAGGGTTAGTGTGAGGGTTAGGGTTAGAGTAAGTATTAGGGTGAGGTTTAGGGTGATAGTTAGGTTTAGGGCTAGTTTAAGGGTTAGGGAGAGGGTGAGGGTTAGGGTTAGGGTTATGTTGAGGTTTAGGGTGAGGGTTAGGGTTAGGGTTAGGTTTAGGGTGTGGGTTAGGTTGAGGTTTAGGGTTAATGTCAGTGTTAGTGTTAGGGTGTGTTTAGGGTGACGGTGAGGGTTACGGTTAGGGTTAGGGTTAGGCTTAGGTTTAGGTTGAGGGTTAGGTGAGGGTGAGGGTTAGGTGAGGGTAAGGGTTAGAGTGAGGGTTAGTGTGAGTGTGAGTGTGAGGGTTAGGGTTAGGGTTAGAGTGAAAGTTAGGGTTAGGGTTAAGATTAGGGTGAGGGTGAGGGTAATGGTTATGGTGAGGGTTATGGTGAGGGTGTGGGTGAGTGTTAGAGCAAGTGTGAGGGTGAGGTTGAGGTGAGGGTAGTGCTTATGGTGAGGGTTAGGGTGAGGTTGTGGGTGAGTGTTAGGGTTAGGGTGAGAGTTATGGTAAGCGTTAGCATTAGGCTTAGGTTTCGGGTGAGGGTTAGGGTTAGGGTTAGTTTCACGGTCAGGTTGAGTTTAAGTTTTAGTGTGAGGTTTAGGGTTAGTTTTCGGTTGAGGGATTTGGTGAGGGTTTAGGATTAGGGTTAAGGTTAGGGTGAGGGTTAGGGTTTGTGTGAGGGTTAGGGTTTGGATTAATGTTAGGGTTAGGGTGCGGGTAAGGGTTAGGGTTCGGGTTCTTGTGAGGTTGAGGTTTAGGGTAAGAGGTAGGTTTTTTGTTGGTTATTGGGTTAGGTTGAGGTTGAGGGTTAGGTTGAGGGTTAGGCTGAGGGTTGGGGTAAGGTTTAGGGTTAATATGAAGATGAGTATGAGGGTTAGGTTTAGGGTGAGGGTTAGGCTTAGGTTGATGTATAGGGTGAGGGTGAGGGTTTGTGTGAGAGTTAGGGTTAGGGTGAGTGTTAGGGTGATGGTGAGGGTTAGGGTGAGTGTGCGTGTTACGGTTACGGTTAGGGTTAGGGTGCGGTTAGGGTTAGGTTTAGGGATAGTGTGATAGTTAGGGTGAGGTTTTGGGTTTAGGTTAAGGTGAGGGTTAGGGTTAGTGTGAGGGTTAGGGTTAGGGTTAGGTTGAGGTCAAGGTTTAGGATGAGGGTTAGTGCAAGGGTGAGGGTTAGGGTTAGAGTAAGTATTAGGGTGAGGGTTATGTTTAGGGTTATGTTAAGGGTGAGGGTGAGTCTGAGGGTTAGGGTTAGGGTTATGGTGAGGATTAGGGTGAGGCTTATGGTTAGGGTTAGGTTTAGGGTGAGGGTTAGGTTGAGGGTTAGGGTTAATGTCAGTTTTAGGGTTAGGGTGAGGTTTAGGGTGACGGTGACAGTTAGGGTTAGGCTTACTTTAGGGTGAGGGTTAGGTGAGGGTAAGGGTTAGAGTGAGGGTTAGGGTGAGTGTGAGTGTGAGGGTTAGGAATAGGGTTAGGGTGAGAGTTAGGGTTAGGGTTAGGGTGAGGGTGAGGCTGATGGTTATGGTGAGGGTTAGGGTGAGGGTGTGGATGAGTGTTAGGGTTAGGCTGAGGGTTAGGGTAAGGGTTAGGGTTAGGCTTAGGTTTAGGGTGAGTGTTAAGTGAGGGTAAGTGTTAGACTGATGGTTAGGGTTAGGATTAGGGTTACGGTTAGGGTTAGGCTGAGTGGGAGGGTGAAGTTTAGGGTTAGGGTTAGGTTTAGGGGGAGATTTAGGGTGAGGGTTAGGGATAGGGTGAGGATTAGGGTTAGGGTTAGGTTTAGGGTGAGGGTTAGGTTGAGGGTTAGGGTTAATGTCAGTTTTAGGGTTAGGGTGAGGTTTAGGGTGACGGTGACGGTTAGGGTTAGGCTTACTTTAGGGTGAGGGTTAGGTGAGGGTAAGGGTTAGAGTGAGGGTTAGGGTGAGTGTGAGTGTGAGGGTTAGGGTTAGGGTTAGGGTGAGAGTTAGGGTTAGGGTTAGGGTTAGGGTGAGGGTGGGGCTGATGGTTATGGTGAGGGTTAGGGTGAGGGTGTGGGTGAGTGTTAGGGTTAGGCTGAGGGTTAGGGTAAGGGTTAGGGTTAGGCTAAGGTTTAGGGTGAGTGTTAAGTGAGGTTAAGTGTTAGACTGACGGTTAGGGTTAGGATTAGGTTTAGGGTTAGGTTTAGGCTGAGTGGGAGGGTGAAGTTGAGGGTTAGGGTTAGGTTTAGGGGGAGATTTAGGGTGAGGGTTAGGGATAGGGTGAGGATTAGGGTTAGGGTTATGGTCAGGGTGAGGGTTAGGCTGAGGGTTAGGATTAGGTTTTGGGTGAGGGATAGGTTTATTGTGAGTGGTAGGGTGAGGGTTAGGGTTAATGTTAGGGTGAGGGTTATGGTTAGGATGAGGGTTAGGGTTAACATTAGGGTTAGGATGAGGGTTAAGGTGAGGGTAAGGGTTAGGGTTAGGGTTAGGGTGAGGGTGAGCGTGTGGATTAGGGTTAGGATTAGGGTTAGTGTTAGGGTGAGGGTGAGGGTAATGATTAGGGTGAGGGTTAGGGTGAGGGTGAGGGTTAGTGTTAGGGTGAAGGTGACGGTTAGGCTGAAGGTTAGGTTTAGGATTAGGTTTAGCGTGAGGGTTAGGTTGAGGTTTAGGGTTAATGTTAGGGTTAGAGTTAGGTTGAGGGTTAGGGTGATGGTCAGGGTTACACTTAGTGTTAGGGTTAGGGTTAGGGTGTGGGTTAGGGTTAGGATTAGGTTTAGGGTGAGGGTTAGGTTGAGGGTTAGGGTTAATGTCAGTGTTAGGGTTAGGTTTAGGGTTAGGGTGACGATTAGGCTGAGGGTGATGTTTAGGTTGAGGGTTGGGGTTAGGATTAGGTTTAGGGTGAGGGTTAGGTTGAGGGTTAGGGTTAATGTTAGGGTTAGAGTTAGGTTGAGGGTTAGGGTGATGGTCAGGGTTACACTTACTGTTAGGTTTAGGGTTAGGGTGAGGGTTAGGGTTAGGTTTATGGTGACGTTTAGGGTGAGGGTTAGGGTTAGGATTAGGTTTAGGGTGAGGTTTAGGTTGAGGGTTAGGGTTAATGTCAGTGTTAGTGTTAGGGTGAGTGTTAGGGTGACGGTGAGGGTTAGGGTTAGTGTTAGGCTTAGGTTTACGGTGAGGGTTAGGTGAGGGTAAGGGTTAGAGTGAGGGTTAGGGTGAGTGTGAGTGTGAGGGTTAGGGTTAGTTTTAGGGTGAGAGTTAGGGTTAGGGTTAGGGTTAGGGTGATGGTGAGGCTAATGGTTATGGTGAGGGTTAGGGTGAGGGTGTGTGTGAGTGTTAGGGTTAGGGTGGGGTTGAGGGTGAGGGTGAGGGTAATGGTTATGGTGAGGGTGTGGGTGAGTGTTAGGGTTAGGGTGAGGTTTAGGGTAAGTGTTAGCGTTAGGCTTAGGTTTAGGGTGAGTGTTACGTGAGGGTAAGGTATACTCTGAGGGTTAGGTTGAGGTGAGTGTGAGGGTGACATTTAGGGTTAGCATTAGGGTTAAGATGAGGGTTAGGCTGAGGGTAAGGGTTAGGGTTAGGGTTATGATTAGGTTTAGGGTGAGGGTTAGGTTGAGGGTTAGGTTAATGTTAGGGTTAGAGTTAGGTTGAGTGTTAGGGTGACGGTCAGGGTTACACTTAGTGTTAGTGTTAGGGTTAGGGTGAAGGGTTGGGTGAGGGTTAGGGTTTGGGCTAGGGTGAGGCTTATGGTTAGGGTGAGGCTTAGGGTGAGTGTTAGGGTAACGTTTATTGTGAGGGTTAGGGTGAGGGTTAGAGTTAGGGTTATTGTGAGGGTTAGGCTTATTATTAGGGTTAGGGTTATGGTGGTTGTTAGGTTTAGTGTGAGTGTTAGGGTTAGAGTTATTTTTAGGGTTAGGGTCAGGGTTAGGGTTAGTGTGAGGGTTAGGGTAAGGGTTAGGGTAAGGGTTAGGGTGAGGGTTAGGGTGAGGGTAAGATTTAGGGTGAGGTTTAGGGTGAGGGTGAAGGTTAGAGTTAGGTTTAGGGTGAGGTGTACAGTGAGGGTTAGGTTTAGGTTTAATGTTAGGGTGATGGTTAGGATTTGTGTTAGGGTTAGGGTTAGGTTAAGGGTTAGGGTTAGTGTGAGTGTTACGGTTAGGGTTAATGTTAGGGTTAGGGTGAGTGTAACGTTTAGGGTGAGGTTTCGGGTGAAGATGAGGTTTAGTGTAAGGGTTGGGGTTAGGGTTAGGAATAGGGTGAGGGTGAGGTTTAGGGTTAGGTTGAGGTTAGGCTGAGGGGTAGGGTTAGGTTTATGGTGAGAATTACTGTGAGGGTTTCGGTTCGGTAATGGTTAAGGTTTGGGTTAGCGTGAGGATTAGGGTGAGGGTGATGTTTAGGGTGAGGGATTAGGTTTAGGGTTAGGGTTAATGTTATGGTGAGGGTTAGGGTGATGGTGAGGATTAGGCTCAGGGTTAGGGTTAGGATTCTGGTGAAGGGTTTGGTGAGGGTTAGGGTTAGGGTTAAATTTAGGGTGAGGCTTAGGGTTAGGGTAAGTTTTAGAGTGAGGGTCAGGGTGAGGTTTTGGGTTATTGTTAGGGTGAGTATTATGGTTAGGATTAAAGTTAGGGCGAAGTTTAACGTGAGGGTCAGGTTTAGGGTGAGGATTAGGGTGAGGCTGAGGGTTAGGGTGAGTTTTAGGGTTAAGGTGAGGGTTAGGTTTAGGGTTAGGGTGAGGGTTAGGGTTAGGTTGATGTATAGGGTGAGGATGAGGGTTTGCATGAGATTGAGGATTCTGGTGAGGGTGAGGGTTAGTGTGTGGGTGAGGCTTAGGGTTAGGGTGAGTGTTAGGGTGACAGTGAGGGTTTGGGTGAGGGTGAGTGTTAGGGTTACGTTTAGGGTTAGGTTGAGGGTTAGGTTTAGGGTTAGGGATCGGGTGAGGGTTATGGTTTGGGGTTGGGTTAGGGTTAGGGTGAGGGTTAGGGTTAGGGTTACGTTTAGGGTGAGGTTATAGGTTAGCGTAAGAGTTAGGGTGAGTGTGATTGTTAGGGTTAGCGTTTGGGTTAGGGTGAGAGTTAGGGTGTGGGGTTGGGTTAGGTTTAGTGAGAGGGTTAGGTTTAGGGTGGGTTTAAGGGGTAGGGTGAGGTTTAGTGTTAGCGTTAGGGTTAGGTTGAGGGTTAGGTTTAGGGTTAGGTTAAGGGTTAGGGTGAGGTTGGGGGTTAGAGTTAGGGTTAGGGTGAGGGTTAGGGTTAGGGTGAGTTTGTGTGTAATGGAGAGGGTGAGGTTTAGGGTGAGGATGAGGGTTAGGGTTAGGTTTAGGGTGAGGTTGATTGTTAGTGTGAGGGTTAGAATGAGCGTGAGGTTTAGGGTTAGGGTTAGGGTTAGGTTGAGGGTGAGGCTTAGGTTTAGAGTTTAGGTTAAAGTTAGGCTGAGGGTTAGTGTGAGGGTAAGGTTTAGGGTGAGGGTTAAGGTGAGGGTGTGGGTTAGGGTTAGGTTTAAGGTGTGGGGTTGGTTGAGGTTTAGTGTTAGGGTTATGGTGAGGGTTAGGGTTAGTGTTAGGGTTAGGGTTAGGGTGAGGGTTAGGATTAGTCCGAGGTTTAGGGTTAGGTTTATTGTTAGGGTTATGGTGAGAGTAAGGGTTAGCGTTGGGGTGAGTGTTAGGGTTATTGTTGGGGTTAGGGTTAGGGTTCGATTTAGGGTTAGGTTGAGGGTAAGGGTTAGGGTGAGGTTTAGAATGAGGGTGAGGGTTAGGGTTATGGTTAGGTTTAAGGTGAGGGTTAATCTTAGGTTGAGGGTTAGGCTGAGGGGTAGGGTTAGGGTGAATGTGAGGATTGCTTTTAGTGTGAGTTTTAGGGTTAGGGTTAATATTAGGGTTACGGTGAGGGTAAGGGTTAGGGTTAGGGTGAGGGTTAGGGTTAGTGTGAGGGTTAGGGTTAGGGTGGGGTTTGTGTGAGGGTGAGGGTTAGGATGTGGGTGAAGGTTAGGGTTAGGGTGAGTTTTAGGGTGACGGTGAGGGTTAGTGTGAGGTTGAATGTTAGGGTTACGGTTAGCGATAGTGTGAGGGTAAGTGTTAGGTTTAGGCATAGGGTGAAGGTTAGAGTGAGTGATTGGGTTAGGTTTAGGGTTAGGTTTAAGGTGTGGGTGAGGGTTATGGTTAGGGTTAGTGTTAGGATGAGGGTAAGGGTTAGGGTTAGGGTGATGATTTGGTTGAGTGTTAGGGTTAGGTTTAGGTTTAGTTTGAGGTTTAGGGTTAATGTTATGATAAGGGTTAGGGTGAAGGTTAGGGTGACGGTCAGGGTTAGGCTTAGTGTTAGGGTTAGCGTTAGGGGGATGTTTGGGTGAGAGTTAGCTTTAGCGTGAGGGTGAGACTTAGAGTTAGGCTTAGGGTTTGGGTTAGGGTGAGGGTTAGGATGATGGTAAGTTTTGGGGTGAGATTTAGAGTGAATGTGAGGGTTAGGGTTAGGAATAGGGTGAGGGGTTGGGTGAGGGTTAGTGTTAGGGTTATGGTGAGGGTTAGGGTTAGTGTTTGGTTTAGGGTTAGGGTGAGGGTAAGGAATAGGATGAGGTTTAGGGTGAGGGTTAGCATGAAAGTTAGGGTTAGGTTTAGGGTTAGGGTTAGAGTTAGGGTGAGGTTGAGGGTTATTGTTTGCATTAGGATTAATGTTAGGGTTAGGATTAGGCTTAGGGTGAAGTTGAGGGTGAGGGTGAGGTTTAGGTTTAGGTTTAATGTTAGTGTGAGGGTTAGGGTTAAGGTTATGTTTAGGGCGAGGTTGAGGATTAGTATAAAGGTCAGTGTGACTGTAAGTGTGAGGGTTTGGGTGAGGGTGAGGGTGAGGGTGAGGATTCGGGTTAGCATGTAGGTGAGGGTTGTGGTTAGGGTGAGTGTTAGGCTGACTGTGAGGGTTAGGGTGAGTGTGAATGTTAGGGTTACGTTTAGGGTTAGGGTTAGGGTGAGGGTTAGGGTTTTGGGTTGGGTTAGGGTTAGTGTGAGGGTTAGGGTTATTTTGAGGGTTAGGGTTAGGGTTAGGGTTAGGGTTAGGGTGAGGTTAAGGGTTAGGTTGAGTGTTAGGGTGAGGGTGAGGGTTAGGGTTATGGTTAGGATGAGGGTTAGGTTGAGGGTTAGCTTTAGCATTCGGTTAAGGGTTAGGGTGAGGGTGAGGTTTAGGTTTAGGGTTAGTGTGAGGGTTAGGTTTAGGGTTAGGATTAGGGTTAGGGTGAAGTTGAGGGTAATGGTTAGTGTTAGTGTTAGGGTGAGGGCGAGTGTGAGAGTTAGGATTAGTGTTAGGATAAGGGTGAGCTTGTGCTAGAGTTTTAGGGAGAGTGTGAGGAGTAGGGTTTGGATTAGGGTCAGTGTGAGGGTTAGGTTGACAGTGAGGATCAGGTTTAGGGGTCAGGTTAGGTTTAGGTTGAGGTTTAGGTGAGTTTAAGGTTTAGGGTGAGGGTTAGGGTTAGTGCGAGGTTGAGGGTTAGGGTTAGGATTAGGGTTAGTGTTACGGTTAGGCTGAGGGTGAGTGTGAGGGTTAGGGTTAGTGTTAGGTTTAGGGTGAGTGTGTGCAAGAGGTTGAAAGATAGGGTCAGGATTAGGGTTAGGGTTGGGATCAGTGTGAGCTTTAGGCTGAGGGGTAGGGCTAGGGTAAGGGTGAGGGATAATTTTATTGTGAGGGTGACGGTTAGGGTTAAGGCTAGGTTGAGATTTAGGGTTAGGTTGACGCTATGGGTTAGGGTTAGGGTTAGGGTGAGGGTTAGGGTGAATGTGACTGTGAGGGTTAGGTTTAGAATTAGTGTTAGGTTTAGTGGTAGGCATAGGGTGATGGTAAGGGTGAGGGTGAGGGTTAGGGTTAGGGTTAGGGTGAGGGATAGGTTTAGGATTAGGGTGAGGGTTATGGTTAAGGTCAGGGTGAGGGTGAGGGTTAGGTTTAGGATTAGTGTGAGGGTTAGGTTTAGGCTTAGGGTGAGGGTGTGTGTGAGGGTGACGGTGAGGGTTATGGTGAGGGTTAGGTTGTGGGTGAGGGATAGGTTGAGGGTTAGGTTGACCGTGAGAGTTTGGGTGAGTGTGAGGATTAGGGTTAGGTTTAGGGTGAAGGTTAGGGTTAGGGTTTGGGTTAGGGTTACTTTGAGTGTGAGGGTTAGGTTTAGAGTTAGGTGAGGGTTCGGGTTAGGGTGAGGGTTAGGATTAGTGTTAGGGTTAGGTTGAGGGTGTGTGTTAGGGTTAGGGTTAGGGTTAGTGTGAGGGTGATGGTGAGGGTTAGGTTTAAGATTAGTGTTAGGGTTAGGTTTAGGCTTAGGGTGAGTGTGAGTGTGAGGGTGAGGGTTACGTTTAGGGTGAGGGTTAGGTTTCAGGTTTGGGTGAGGGTTAGGGTTAATGTTAGGGTTAAGGTTAGGGTGAGGTTTAGGTTGATGGGTAGGCTTAGAGTCAGGTTAAGGGATAGGTTTAGTTTGAGGGTTAGGGTTAGCATTAGGTTTAGGATGAGGGTTAGCGTGAGGGTTAGGGTTAGGGATAGAGTTATTGTGAGGGTGAGGGTGCGGTTAGGTTTAAGGTAACGGAGAGGGTTAGGGTAAGGGTGAGGCTAAGGTTTAGGGTTGGGGGTAGGGAGAGGGTGAGGGTGAGAGTGAAGTTGAGTTTTAGGGTGAGTCTTAGGGTGAGGGTTAGGGTTAGTATAAGGGTTAGGGTAAGGGTTAGGGTTAGGCTGAGGGTGAGGGTGAGGGTTAGGTTTAGGGTTACATTTAGGGTGAGCGTGAGTGTGAGGGTTAGGTATAGCATGAGGGTTAGGGTTAGATTTAGACTTAGGGTGAGTGTTAGGGTTAGGGTTAGAATGAGTGTTAGGGTTACATTGATGTTTAGGGTTAGGGTGAGGGGTTGGGTGAAGGTGAGTTTTCGGTGAGAGTGATGATTAGCGTGTGGGTGAGGTTTAGGATTAGGGTGAGGCTGAGGGTTAGGGTGAGGGTGAGTGTTAGGGTTCCGGTTAGGATTAGTGTGAGGTTTAGGGTTAGGTTTAGGGATATAGTGAGGGTTAGGGTGCTGGGTTGGGTTTGGGTTACGGTTAGTGTGAGGGTTAGGGTCAGTTTTAGGGTTAGTGTTAGGGCTAGGGTGAGGTTAAGGATTAGGGTGAGGGTTAGGGTGAAGGTGAGGGTTAGGTTTAGCGTTAGGGTTAGAGTGAGGGTTAATGTGAGGGTTAGGTTTAGATTTAGATTAAGGGTTAGGGTGAGGGTGAGGGTTAGGGTTAGGGTAAGGGTTAGGATTAATGTGAGGATTAGGGTTAGGGTTAGGGTGAGGGTGAGGTTAAGTGTTAAGATGAGGGTTAGTGTGAAGGTTAGTGTGAGGGTTAGGGTTAGGGTTAGGGTTAGTGTAAGGGCTCGGGTTAGGTTTAGGGTGAGCTTGAGGGTGAGGGTTAGGAATAGGAATAGGGTTAGTTTTAGGTTTAGGCTGAGGGTGAGGGTGAGGGTGAAGATGAGGGTTAGTTTTAGGGTTTGGGTTAGGGTTAGGCTTATGATTAGTGTTAGGGTTAGAGTTAGGGTGAGGGTTAGGGTTTGTGTGAGGGTTAGGGTTAGTTTTAATGTTATGCTTAGGGCGAGGGGGAGGGTTAGTGTTTGGGTTCGGGTGAGGCTGAGGTTTAGGGTAAGGTTTAGGGTTAGGGTTAGTTATAGGGCGAGAGTGAGGTTAAAGGTTAGGTTGTGGGTTAGGCTGAGGGATAGGGTTAGGGTTATTGTGAGGGTGGGGGTGAGGGTTTCGGTTAGGTAAGGGTTAGGGATAAGGTTAGGGTGAGGATTAGGGTGAGGGTGAGATTTCGGGTTAGGTTGATGTATAGGGTGAGGGTGAGGGTTTGGGTGAGGTTTAGGGTTAAGGTGAGTGTTAGGGTGAAAGTGAGGGTTACGGTGAATGTGAGTCTTAGGGTTACGGTTAGGATTAAGGTGAGGGTTAGGGTAAGGGATAGGGTAAGGTTTAGGGTGAGGGGTTGGGTTAGGGTTAAGGTGAGGGTTAGAATTAGTGTGAGGGTTAGGGTTAGGTTAAGGTTAGGGTGAGGTTAAGTTTTAGTGTGAGGTTTAGGTTGAGGGTGAGGTTATGGTTAGCGTAAGGGTTAGGGTGAGGTTTAAGGTGATGGTTAGGTTTAGGGTTAGGTTAAGGTTTACGATGAGGGTGAGGGTTAGGGTTAACGTTAGGTTTAGGGTGAGGTTGAGGGTTAGGTTTAGAATTAGTGTTAGGTTTAGAGGTAGGCTTAGTGTGATGATAAGGGTGAGGGTGAGGGTTAGGATTAGGGTGAGGTTTAGCGTTAGGGTGAGGGATAGTGTTAGGATTAGGGTGAGGGTTAGGGTTAGTTTTAGGGTGAGGGTGAGGTTTAGGTTTAGGATTAGTGTGAGCATTAGGTTTAGGCTTAGGGTGAGGGTGAGGGTGAGGGTTAGGGTTAGGGTGATTTTTCGGGTTAGGGTTAGGGTGAGGTTTAAGTTTAGGGTGATGTTTAGGTTGAGGGTGAGTTTTAGGGTGAGGATGAGGGTTCGGGTCAGGGTGAGGGTTAGGTTGAGGGTGAGGATTAGGGTTAGGGAGAGGATTGGGTTGACAGTGAGAGTTAGGGTGAGGGTGAGGATTAGGGTTAGGTTTAGGGTGAGAGTTATGGTTAGGGTTTGGGTTAGGTTTATTTGGGTTAGGTTAGTATTAGGTTTAGGGTTAGGTGGGGGTTAGTGTTAGGGTTAGGGTGAGGGTGATGGTGAGGGTTTGGTTTAGGATTAGTATTAGGGTTAGGGTTAGGCTTATGGTGAGTGTGAGGGTGAGGGTGAGGGTAAGGTTTATAGTAAGGGTTAGGTTTCGTGTTAGGGTGAGTGCTAGGGTGAGTGTTAGGGTTAGTGTTAGGGTGAGGGTTAGTGTGAGGATTAGGGTTAATGTTAGGGTTAGGGTGAGGGTTCGGTTGAGGGTGAGGATTAGGAATAGAGTGAGGGTTAGCGTGAGGATTAGGGTTAGGGTTAGGGTTGGGGTTAGGGTGAGGGTTAGGTTTGAGGATAAGTGCTACGGTTAGGCTAAAAGGTGAGGGTGAGGGTTAGGGTTAGGGTTATGGTTAGGGTTATGGGGAGGGTCAGGGTTAGGTTTAGGGTTAGGGTGAGGTCTAGGGTGAGGGTGATGGTGAGGGTTAGGGTTAGGGACAGGGTGAGGATAAGGGTTAGCATTAGGGTTAGTGTGAGGGTTAAGTTGACTGGTAGACTTAGGGTTAGAGTGAGAGATAGGTTTACTGTGACGCTTAGGTTTAGCATTAGGTTTAGGATGAGGGTTAGGTTTAGGGTTAGGGTTAGGGTTAGAGTTAGGTTGAGGGTGAAGGTGAGGGTCAAGGTTAAGGTAATGGTGAGGGTTAGGGTTAGGGTGAAGCTAAGGGTTAGGGTTGGGGGTAGGGTGATGGTGACAGTGAGGGTGAGTTTTAGGGTCAGTCTGAGGGTGAGGGTTAGGGTTAGTATTAGGGTTAGGGTCAGGCTTACAGTTAGGCTGAGTGTGAGGTGAGGGTTAGGGTTAGGGTTAGATTTAGAGTGAGCATGAGGGTGAGGGTTAGGGTTAGGATTAGGGTTAGGATTAGGGTTCAGCTTAGGTTGAGGGTGAGCGTTAGGGTTAGAGTGAGGTTTAGGGTTACGTTGATATTAAGGGTGATGGTGAGGGTTAGGGTGAGGGTGTTTTCCGTGAGGTTTAGGGTTAGGGTGTGGGTGAAGTTTAGAATTAGGGTGAGTGTTATGGTGACGGTGAGTGTTAGGGTGGGGGTGAGTATTAGGGTTAAGGTTAGGGTTAGTATGAGGTTTACGGTTAGGGTTAGGGATAGAGTGAGGGTTAGGGTGCTGGGTTGGGTTAGGGTTAGGGTGAGGGTTAGGGTTAGTGTGAGGATTAGGGTTAGTTGTAGGGTTAGCGTTAGGGCTAGGGTGATGTTAAGGGTTAGGGTGAGGGTTAGGGTGAGGGTGAGGGTTAGGGTTAGCGTTAGAGTTAGAGTGAGGGTTAGAGTTAGGGTTAGGTTTAGGGATAAATTAAGGGTTAGGGTGAGGGTGAGGTTTAGGGTTAGGGTTAGTGTGAGAGTTATTTTGAGAGTTAGGGTGAGGGTTAGGTTTAGGGTTAGATTTACGGTGAGGGTTAGGTTGAGGGTTACGGTTAGTGTTAGGGTGAGAGTTAGAGTGAAGGTGAGGGTTAGGCTTAGGGTTAAGGTTAGGTTACGTGTGAGGGGTTGTGTGAAGGTGAGGATTAGGTTTAGGGTGAGGGGTTGGGTGAGGGTTAGGGTTAGGTTTATGGTGAGGGTTAGGGTTAGTGTAATTGTAAGGGTTAGTGTGAGGGTTAGGATTAGTGTGTGGGTTAGTGTTAGGGTTAATG
This sequence comes from Dipodomys merriami, assembly GCF_024711535.1. Lineage (NCBI taxonomy): Eukaryota > Metazoa > Chordata > Mammalia > Rodentia > Heteromyidae > Dipodomys > Dipodomys merriami. Next base: position 827,877 of record NW_027206113.1, read on the forward strand.
TTAGGGTTAGGTTGAGTGTAAGTGTTATTGTTAGGTTGAGGGTTAGGTTTAGTGTGAGCGTTAGGTTTAGGGTTAGGGTTAGGGTTTGGGTGAGGTTAATGGTTAGGGTGAGGGTTATGATGAGAGTGAGGGTTAGGTTTAGGGTTAGGGTTAGGTTTAGGGTGAGGATTACGGTTAGGTTGAGGCTTAGGCTGAGGGGTAGGTTTAGGGTGAGAATGAGGGTTTGGGTGAGGGTGACGGTTCGGTTGCGGGTAAGGGGTAGGGTTTGGTTGAGGGATAGGTTTAGGTTGAGTGTTAGAGTGACGCTGAGGTTTACGGTGAGCGTTAGGTTTAGGGTTAGGGATAGGGTGAAGGTTAGGGTGAGGGAATGAGTTAGGGTTAGGGTGAGGGTTAGGTTTAGTGTGAAGGGTGAGGGTTAGGGTTAGTGTTAGGGTGACCTTTAGCATTAAGGTTAGGTTTAGGGTGAGGGTGAGGGTAATGATTAGGGTGAGGGTGAGGGTGAGGTTGAAGGTTAGGGTTAGGGTGAGGGTTAGGTTGAGGGTTAGGGTGAAGGTTAGGGTTAGGGTTAGGTTTAGGGTGAGGGTTAAGTTGAGGTTTAGGTTTGGTGTTAGGGTGAGGGTTAGAGTGACTGTGAGGGTTAGGCTTAGGGTTAAGGTTAGAGTACGGTTGAGGGTTTGTGTGAGGGTTAGGATTAGGTTTAGGGTGAGTTGTTGGGAGAGGGTTAGGGTTAGGGTTATGGTGAGGGTTAGGGTTAGTGTTAGTGTTAGGGTTAGGTTTAATGTTAGGGTTGGGGTGAGGGTAAGGGTTAGGGTTAGGTTGAGGGTTAGGTTTAGTGTGAGCGTTATGGTTAGGGTTCGGGTTATGGTTAGGGTGAGGTTAATGGTTAGGTTGAGGTTAGGATGATGGTGAGGGTTAGGTTTAGGGTTAGGATTAGGTTTAGTGTGAGGGTTAGGTGTAGGTTGTGGTTTAGGCTGAGGGGTAGCTTTAGGGTGAGGGTGAGGGTTTGAGTCAGGGTGAGGGTTCGGGTGAGGGTAAGGGTTAGGGTTTGTTTGAGGGTTAGGTTAGGGTGAGTGTTAGGGTGTTGGTGAAAGTTAGGGTGAGGGTTAGGTTTAGGGTTATGGTTAGGGTGAAGGTTAGTGTGAGGTTTTGGGTTAGGGTTAGGGTGAGGGTTAGGTTTGGTGTGAGGTTAAGGTTTAGTGTGAGGGTTAAGGTGAAGGTGAGGGTTAGGGTTAGCATTAGGGTTAGGATATGGGTGAGGGTTATATTTAGGGTGAGGGTTAAGGTGATCATGAGGGTTAGGGTTAGGGTTAAGGTTAGGGTGCGGGTAAGAGTTAGGGTGATGTTTAGGTTTAGGGTGAGGTTTAGGGTAAGCATTAGGGTTAGGATGACGGTTAGGGTGAAGTTAGGTTTAGGGGTAGGTTAAGGGTTAGGGTGAGGGTAAGTGTTAGCGTTAGGCTGAGGGTGAGGTTTAGGGTTAGGTTTAGGATATGGGTGAGGGTTATGTTTAGGGTGAGGGTTAAGATGATGGTGAGGGTTAGGGTTAGGGTTAGGGTGAGGGTAAGAGTTAGGGTGATGGTTAGGGTTAGGGTGAGGTTTAGGGTTAGCATTAGGGTTAGGATAAGGGTTAGGGTGATTGTGAGGGTGAGGTCTAGGGTTAGGATTAGGGTTAGGTTGAGGTTTAGGCTGAGGGTGAGGGTGAGGTTTAGGGTTAGGGTTAGGGTTAGCATGAGGGTGAGGGTTAGCTTTAGGATTAGTGTTAGCTTTAGGGGTATGCTCAGGGTGAGGGTAAGTGTGAGGGTGAGGTTTAGGGTTAGAGTGAGGTTTAGGGTTAGGGTGAGTGATAGGGTTAGGGTTAGGGTTAGGGTGAGGGTTAGGTTGAGGGTTAAGGTTAGGGTGAGGGATAGGTTAGGATTAGTGCTGGGTTACGGTTAGGATTAGGGTGAGGGTGAGTGTGAGTGTGAAGGTTAGGTTTAGGGTGAGTTTTTGGGTTAGGGTTAGGGTGAGGGTTAGGGTTAGGGTGCTTTTGAGGTTGAGGGTGAGGTTTAGGGTGTGTGTGAGGGTTAGAGCTAGGATGAGGGTTAGGTTGACAGTGAGGGTTAGGGTGAGGTGAGGCTTATAGTTAGGGTTAGGGTGAGGGTTAGGGTGAGGTTTAGGTTTGGGTTAGGGTAAGTGTTAGGGTGAGGGTTAGGTTTAGGATGAGAGTTAGGTTGAGGATTAGTGTTATGGTTAGGTTGAGGGTTAGGTGGGGCAGGGTTAGGTGTAGGGTGAGGGTTAAGGTTAGTGTGAGGGTTAGGGTTAAGTTAGGTTTAGGGTGAAGGCCTGGGTGAGGGTGCGGTTTGGGGTTAGGGTTAGGTATAGGGTGAGGATTAGGGTTAGGTTTAGGGTTATGGTGAGTTTTACGCTGATGGGTAGGGTTAGGGATAGGCTGTGGGATAGGTTTAATGTGATGTTAAGGGTTAGGGTGAGGGTTAGGGTTAATATTAGGGTTAGGGTAAGGGTTAGGGTGAATATTAGGGTTATGGTGAAGTTTAGGGCTAGCATTCGGTTTAAGATGAGGGTTAGTGTGAGGCTAAGTGTTAGTATTAGGGTTAGGCTGAGGGTTAGGGTGAGGGTAAGTGTTAGGGTGGGGGTTCGTGTGAGGGTGAGAGTTAGGTTTAGGATTAGGGTTATGGGTAGGGTTAGGGTTAAATTTAGGGTTAGTGAGAGGGTTAAGGTAAGGGTTTTGGTTAGTGTTAGAGTTAGGGTTAGGGTGAGGGTTAGGGTGAGGGTGAGGGTTAGGGTTAGGGTTAGGGTTATTGTTAGGGTGAGGGTTAGGGTTATGTTTAGGGTTAGGGTGAGGGTTAGGTTGAGGGTGAAGGTGAGGGTTAGGGTTAGGGATAGGGTGAGGCTTAGGATTAGGTTTCGGGTTAGGGTGAGGGTTAGGCTGAGGGTTAGGGTTAGGGTTAGGCTGAAGGATTTGTTTAGTGTCAGGGCTAGGGTTAGATTTAGGTTTAATATTAGGGTGAGAGTAAGTGTTAGGGTGAGGGTTAGGGTTAGGGTGAAGCTTAGGGTTAGCATTCGAATTAGGATGAGGGTTAGGGTGAGGGTTAGGGTTAGTGTTAGAATGAGGGTGAGGGTTAGGGTTAATGTTAGTGTAAGGGTTACGGTTAGGTTGAGGCTAAGGTTTGGGGTTAGGGTTAGAGTGAGGGTGAGGGTGAGGATGAGGTTTAGGGTGAGTCTGAGCGTGAGGGTTAGGGTTAGGTTTAGGGTTAGGATTAGGGTGAGGCTTAGGGTGAGGCTGAGGTTTGGGTTCGGGTTAGGGTTCGGGTTAGGTTTAGGGTGAGTGTGAGGGTGAGGGTTAGGGTTAGGATTAGGGTTAGGATTAGGGTTAGGCTGAGGGTGAGGGTGAGGGTGAGGATGAAGGTTAAGTTAACGGTTAGTTTTAGGGTTAGGGTTCGTTTGAGGGTGAGGGTTAGGTTTTGGATTAGTGTAGGGGTTAGGGTTAGGCTTAAGTTTAGGGTGAGGATGAGGGTGAGGGTGAGCATTAAGGATAGGTTTAGGGTTAGGGAGACGGTGAGACTGAGGGTAAGGGTTATGTTTAGGGTGAGTGTTAGGTTTGGGTGAGGGATCGGGTAAGGGTTTGGGTTACGGTTCGCTGAGGGTGAGGGTGAGGTTTAGTTTTAGGGTTAGGGTTAGGTTTTTAGTGAGGGTGAGGTTTAGCTTTAGGATTAGTATTAGCGTTAGTTTTATGCTTATGGTGAGGTTGAGGGTGAGGGTTAGGGTTAGGGTGAAGTTTAGAGTTAGGGTGAGGGTTAGGTTTTGGATTAGTGTTATGGTTAGGTTTAGGCTTAAGTTTAGGGTGAGGGTGATGGTGAGCATTAAGGATAGGTTTTGGGTTAGGGAGACGGTGAAGCTGAGGGTTAGGGTTATGTTTAGGGTGAGGGTTAGGTTTGGGTGAGGGATCGGGTAAGGGTTAGGGTTACGGTTCGCTGAGGGGGTGAGGTTTAGTTTTAGGGTTAGGGTTAGGTTTTTAGTGAGGGTGAGGTTTAGCTTTAGGATTAGTATTAGCGTTAGTTTTATGCTTATGGTGAGGGTGAGGGTGAGGGTTAGGGTTAGGGTGAATTTTAGAGTTAGGGTGAGGGATAGGTTGAAGGTGAGGGTGAGGGTGACGGTGTGGGTGAGGGTTAGGTTTAGGGTTAGAGTGAGGGATAGTGTGACAGTGAGGGTTATGGTGAGGGTGAGGTTTAGGGATAGGGTTAGGGTGAGGTTTAGATTTAGGGTTAGGGTTAGGTTTAGGGTGAGGGTGAAGTTGAGGATTTATGTTAGTGTTTGTGTTATTGTGAGGGTGAGGGTTAGGTTTAGGATTAGTGTTAGTGTTAGGGTTAGGCTTAGGGTGAGATAGAGGGTGAGGGTGAGGTTTAGGTTTAGGGTGAGGGTTAGGGTTAGGGTTAGGATGAGGGTTAGCTTTAGGGTGATGGTGAGGGTTCCGGTTAGGCTGAGGGTTAGGGTGTGTGTGAGGGTTAGGTTTAGTGTGAGGTTTAGGGTGTCAGTGATGTTTAGGTTGAGGGTGAGGGTTAGGGTTAGGGTTAGGGTTACGGTGATGTTTAAGTTTACGGTTAGGTTTAGGGTTAGGGTTAGGGTGAGGATTAGGTTTAGGGTTAGGGTTAGGATTAGTGTGAGGTTTAGGATTAGGGTAAGGGTTAGGGTAAAGGTAAGGTTGAGGGTGAGGTTTAGGTTTACTTTGAGGGTTAGGGCTAGTGTTAAGGTTAGGGTGAGGGTTACGGTGATGGTTAGGATTAGGGATAGGTTGAGGTTGAGGGTTAGGGTTAAGTTTAGTTTGAGGGTTAGGGTTAGGGTGAGGGTTAGGCTTAGGTTTAGGGATAGGGTTAGTTTAGGGTGAGGATGAGATTGAGGATTAGGTATAGGATTAGGATTAGGGTTAGGGTTAGGCTGAGGATGAAAGTGAGGGGTAGGGGGAGAGTACGGTTACAGTTAGGGTTAGGGTAAGGGTTAGGGTGAGGGTTAGGGTTAGGGTTAGGGTTAGGGATATTGTTAGGGTTAGGGTAAACGTGAGGGGGAGGGGGAAGGGGAGGTTTAGGGTTAGGGTTTGGTTTAGGGTGAGGTTGAGAGTGAGGGTTAGGGTTAGGATTAGGATTACGGTTAGGATTAGGATGAGGTTGAGGGTGAGGGTGAGGGAGGTTAGTGTTAGGGTTAGGGTTATGGTGAGGGTTAGGGTGAGGGTTTGAGTGATGCTGAGGTTTAGAGTTCCGGTTAGGGTTAGGGTGAGAGTGAGGGTTAGGGTTAGGATTAGTGTTAGGGTTAGGTTTAGGCTGAGGGTGAGGGTGAGTTTGAGGGTTAGAATTAGGTTTGTGTTAAGGTTAGGATGAGGGCTCTTGTGAGATTGAGGGTTAGGGTGAGGGTGAGGGTGAGTTTGGGGGTTTTGTTGAGGTAAGGGTTAGGGTTAGTGTGAGGGTGAGGGTGAAGGTTAGGGATAGGGTGAGGGTGAGGGTTAGGGTTAGGGTTAGAGTAAGAGTTAGGGTGAGGATTAGTATGATGGTGAGGGTTATTGTTAGGGTGAAGGCTAGGGTGGGGGTGTGGCTTAGGCTGAGGGTGAAGTTGAGGGTGAGGGTGAGGTTTAGGGTTAGTGTAACGTTTTAGTTTAGGGTTAGGGTGAGGATTAGTGTGACATGAGGATTAGCTTGATGGTAAGTGCTAGGGTGAGGGTTAGCGCTAGGGTTAGGGTAAGGGTTCGGGTGAGGGTGAGGTTTAGTGTGAGCGTGAGGGTTAGGGTGAGGGTGACCGTTCGGGTTAGGGTTAGGGTTAGGCTGAGGGTGAGTGTTAGGATTAGGTTAGGGTAAGGGTTAGGGTCAGGGTGAGGGTGAGGGTTAGTGTTAGTGTGTTGGTTAGGGTTAGGTTTAGCATTAGGATAAGGATGAGAGGGAGAATTAGGTTTAGGATTAGTGTTAGGTTTAAGGTTAGGCTTAGGATGCCAGTGAGGTTGAGGTTTAGGGTTAGGGATAGGGTGAGCGTAAGTGTGAAGATTAGGGTTAGGGTGATGTTTAGGGTTAGTGTTAGGGTTAGGGTGAGGGTATGGTTAGGGTGACGGTTAGGATTAGGGTTAGGGTTAGGGTGAGGTTTAGGGTTAGGGTTAGGCTTAGGCTGTGAATGAGGGTGAGGGAGAGGGTGAGGGTTAGGTTTAGGGTGAGGCTTAGGGTTAGGGTTAGGGTGAGGTTTATGTTTAGGGTGATGTTTAGGGTGAGGGTGAGGTTTATGGTGAGAGTGAGGGTTAGGTTGTGGGTGAGGGTTAGGGTTAGGTTTAAGGTTAGGTTGAGGGTTAGTGTTAGGGTTAGCATTATGTTTAATGTGAGGGTTAGGGTTAGGATTCAGGTTAGGGTTAGGTTAAGGGTAAGTGTTATGGTAAGGCTAGGGTTATGGTGAGAGTTAGGGTTAAGGTTAGGGTTAGATTGAGGTTGAGGGTGAGGGTTAGGCTTGTGTGAGGGTTAAAGTTAGAGTGAGGGTTATGGTTGGATTAGGGTTAGAGTTAGAGTGAGGGTGAGGGTGAGGGTTAGGGTTAGGATTAGGGTTAGGGTTAGGGTTAGACTGAGGGTGAGGGTGAGGGTGAGGGTGACAGTTTTTTTTAAAGTGAGGGTTAGGGTTAGGGTGAGGGTGAGGGTAAGCGAAAGGGTTAGGGATAGGGGTAGGATGAGGGTTAGATTGAGGGGTAGGGTTATGGTTTGGGTGAGGGTTACAGTTGCTGTGAGGGTTAGGTTTAGGTTTAAGGTTAGGGTTAGGGAGAGGGTAAGGCTTAGTTTAGTGTGAGGGTTAGGGTTAGGTTTAGGTTTAGGGTGAGGGTAAATGTTAGGATGAGTTTTAGGGTGAGGGTGAGAGTTAGGCTTAGGGTTAGTGTTAGGATTAGTGTGGGGGTGAGGGTGAGGGCGAGAGTTAGTGTGAGGTTTAGGTTTAGGGTTAGGGTGAAGCTTTGAATGAGAGTGAGGGTTAGGGTTAGGGTTAGGGTTAGGTTTAGGTTTAGGCTGAGGGTGAGGGTGAGTTTGAGGGTTAGGGTTAGGGTTGGGTTAAGGTTAGGGTGAGGGCTATTGTGAGTGTGAGGTTTAAGGTGATTGTGAGGGTGAGAGTGAGGTTTTCGGTTAGGTAAGTGTTAGGGTTTGTAGAGAGCTGCGAGAGGCCGCACCTGGAAGATGGCGCCGGCTTCCGCCCTCTGCCTTCCCGATGGCGAGTGCTCTCGTGGTAAACAACTCCTTATATGGCTAAGGCAAAGAATCTGGCTTGTTTCCGCGCACCTGAACCTATTGGTGGTTCCAACTTGGCGTATGAGGGTTGGCTACCCAGCGGGTACTTAAGGCTGTGGGGAATTCTCCCCGGGGTTGGGGTCAGAAGATTACTCATAGGTCCTGAATAAACTGCAGAGAGAAGAGTTCGGTGTCACGTCTTCCTTGCTGGTCGAGGCGGTAGCGACACGTGGTGGCCCGTACGGGGATTCAGGCATAACCCCAAAGAGGACTCAGAACTCTCTGCGGTCAGGGTGGTGCACCGGTAAGTTCCCAGGTAAAAGGGGAATCCGCGACAAAAGCGGGGGTAAGTCCCCAGGTAAAAGGGGGAATCCGCGACAAGAGCAGGGGGATTTTTGCTCTTCTCGGTAGATAAAGAGAGAGCGAGAACCCGGGGCTAGTCAATAGAGTAGCCAAAAGTGAAAGTAAAAGTTTGTTTACCAGCTTTAAATGTTTAAAACATGGGCGCTTCTTCTTCGCACCCAATTTTTTTGGCTCTCAATGAGCTACTGCACTCAAAAAAGTTAAAAATAAAAAAGAGTACTTTAGAGAGATTTTTGAATGAATGTGACATCGTTGCCCCGTGGTTCGCTGTCTCCGGAAGCCTCATGGTGGCCTCTTGGGAGAAACTAGGGAGGGACCTAGATTTTGCCTCTGAACAAGGAACGCTTAAGAGCGGAGTGAGACCAATATGGAAACTGATAAGAGGCTGTCTCGAGGACCAGCGTTGCAGTGAGGCGTTAGAGAATGGTCAGGCCGCCCTAGAAATGCTGCAGGAAGAAAGATCGGAAAGGGCAGACAGCGAAAAGGAGGAGAGCAGGGGGGGGTTATACCCCGATTTTGCCAAACTAGAGACCTCTGAGTCTACAGACTCAGAGGAACTACAATCACTCATAGAACAAATAGAAAAAACAAAGATAAGAAAGAGGAGGAAAGGGAAGGAGAGAGAGGACCCAGATAAAGACGAATGCACGCCCTTCGTGCACCGCCCCACACCTTCGGCCCCTCCGCTCTATGCGGAGGACACCGGAAGTGGCAGCCCCGGCTGTTCTTTCAGCCCAGGCGTGTGGAAAGCGGTCAGAACCGAGTTACATCTAGCCTGTCCAATATTTCAGGATCCACAGGGACAGCGGTATCATGAACCCTTAGATTTTAAGGTTATAAAATCTTTAGCTGAGTCTGTGCGGACATACGGAATCACAGCCTCCTTTACTGTAGCCCAGGTGGGGGCCCTAAACAGACATTGCATGACACCCGGTGATTGGAATGGGCTCGCACGAGCTTGTTTGAGCCCAGGTCAGTATTTAGATTGGAAGGCCTTTTTGATTGAATTTGCTAGTGAAGAGGCTGTGGCCAATCAGGCTGGGGGAAACCCAGCTTGGGACAGAGATATGCTGCTTGGACAGGGGAGATTCGCCAATCAGCAGATAGGCTACCCGGTTCAAGTTTATGAACAAATCAATAAAATTGGCATAAAGGCATGGAAGGCCTTACCAAATAAAGGCGAGGTGAGTGGCAATCTCACCAAAATCCTGCAGGGCTCTATGGAGCCATTTTCGGACTTTGTTGCCCGTATGGTCGAGGCTGCTGGCAGAATTTTTGGTGACCCAGACGCAGCCATGCCATTAATTAAACAGCTTGTTTACGAGCAGTGCACTAAGGAATGCAGAGCCGCCATAACCCCATATAAGAATAGGGGACTAGAAGCATGGATGAAAGTTTGCAGAGAGCTGGGCGGACCACTAACTAATGCTGGATTAGCTGCTGCTGTGGTGCAATTAACCCAGAAGAAAGGAGGAGGCTCAGGTGCGTGCTTTAGATGCGGCAAGATGGGACACATAAAGCGTAATTGCCCTGAAAGAGGAAGTGTGATAGAAACAGGAAAGGGACAACAGCCTAAGCAGCCTGGGCTGTGCCCTAGATGTAAAAGGGGGAAGCACTGGGCAGTTGAATGCCTATCTGTGAAAGACATCAACGGTCGAACCTTAACGCAGGCCCATTCAAAAAATGGGCAGCAGGGCCCCCGCCCTCAGGGCCCGCTAATATATGGGGCAGTCGAGAACCAGGACAGGAGCTACTACCCAGAACAGTGGCCGACCCTCCGGCACCCCAAGGACCGCGGAGAGCCACTGCGGACTCAGCAGGACTGGACCTCCGTGCCACCACCAAACTCATATTAACTCCCTGAATGGGGGTCCAGTTAGTTGACACAGACTTCCAAGGACCCCTTGAGCCTGGCACGGTGGGATTGTTGATAGGGAGGTCATCCACAATTCTGCGGGGCCTTAAGGTGCATCCTGGTGTGATTGACCCAGACTATACTGGAATTGTAAAGATTATGGTTGAATCTCCTAAAGGAATTTTAGCCATCTCCCCAGGAGATAGAATTGCTCAGCTTTTGATTTTACCCAGTTTACATGACCATTTTGCGGCTCAGCCCAAGCTAAGAGGAAAAGGGGGTTTTGGATCCACGGGAACAGACTTAACATTCCTGTCTCTTGATTTGGACCAAAGACCAGTTCTTGAACTCAATGTTGATAATAAGAAAATTTTGGGCCTTTTGGATACTGGGGCAGACAGGAGCATTATTGCCAGAAATGATTGGCCATCAGGATGGCCTGTACAAGCGTCCTCCCAAACCTTACAAGGTCTGGGATATGCTAAGGCCCCTGACATGAGTGCGAGACAGCTGCACTGGAGTGATGAAGAAGGACATTCCGGTATAATACAGCCTTATGTGTTAGAGCTCCCGGTTTCCTTATGGGGCAGAGACCTTATGAAAGAAATGGGATTTAAATTAAGTAATGACTATTCCCCTGCATCAGGACATGATGGTGCGTATGGGTTATCACCCCAGTTTTGGACTAGATAAATTTCTACGAGGGAACAAGGAGCCTATTAAAGTGTACCAGAGAAACCACAGGCAGGGCTTGGGTTTTTCCTAGGGGCCACTGGGGGAGGGATCCCCATATCCTGGAAAACGGAGGAGCCGGTGTGGGTGCCTCAGTGGCCACTTTCCTCTGAAAAATTAACTGCCGCCAGGACGTTAGTACAGGAACAGTTAACCCAAGGACACATTAAACTATCAGTATCCTCGTGGAATACACCCATTTTTGTTATTAAAAAGAAGTCTGGAAAATGGCGTTTGTTACACGATTTACGAGCCATCAATAACCAGATGCAAATTATGGGCCCCGTACAACGAGGCCTACCTTTGCTTTCTTCCCTGCCTGCCTTTTGGCCCATTATTGTGATTGATATAAAGGATTGTTTTTTTTCTATTCCCCTACATGATCAAGACAGTGTGAGGTTTGCTTTTACTATTCCCTCCTGCAATCATGCCAGATAAAAGATATGAGTGGGTAGTTTTGCCTCAGGGGATGGCCAATAGTCCTACTATGTGCCAACTTTATGTGGATGAAACTCTTGCCCCTCTTAGACAAAAATATCCCAAATTAAGATGCATTCATTATATGGATGATATTTTACTAACTGCAAAGAGTAAACATATGCTGGAAAAGGCGTATGTGGATTTGATTGAGATGCTAAAGTACAGAGGACTGTTTATAGCTCCTGAAAAGGTACAGCAGGACCAGGTTATAGATTACTTAGGAGCGAAAATATGTAAAAATTGCGTTACTCCACAAAAGGTAGAGTTGAGAAAAGATAATCTAAAAACCTTAAATGATTTTCAAAAATTGTTAGGAGATATTAATTGGGTTAGAAGCTATTTAAAGCTACCAAATTATGAGTTGAGACCCCTTTATGCTATATTACAAGGAGACTCTGCTTTGGATTCTCCTAGACAGTTAACCAAAGAGGCAAGAGAGACTTTACATAAGATAGAAGAGAGATTACAAAATGCCTGCTTACAGAGAATACAGGAAGACAAGAGTATTACCCTGTGTATACTCCCTACCTTGTCTCAACCTACTGAGTTGTTGTGGCAAGAAGGCCCGTTGTTTTGGATTCACCCGAAAATATCACCAGCCAAGTCCATTGAATATTACCCTACTGCTGTGGCTGGTGTTGCACTCTCTGGAATTCAACAATGCTTACAGTATTTTGGAATTGCCCCGTCTACCATTATAGTTCCTTACACCAGCCATCAAGTTCAAACTTTGTATGCTACTATAGATGATTGGGCTATTTTACAATGTAGCTTTACTGGACAAATAGACAACCACTTTCCAAAACATCCCCTTTTGGGGTTTTTCAAGGAACACCCAATTATCTTTCCTAAGGTAACGTCTTCTCAACCTATTGTAAGTGCCCCTAATGTATTTACTGATGGCTCAAAAACGGGATGTGGTGTATACATGGTTGAGGCACAACGACCGGTACAACACCAGTTTCAGCCCGGTGCTCCTCAGATGGTAGAGTTAAAAATTGTTATAAAAGTTTTTGAAGCATGCCCGTTTTCTTTTAATTTAATATCTGATTCTGCTTATGTTATTAATGCTCTCAAGGTTTTAGAGGTTGCCGGACCTATTAAGAGTTCCAGTCCGGTTGGTCCATTGTTTCAACAATTACAACAGTTGATTTGGCAGAGAAAATCATGCTTTTATCCCTTGCATATTCGGGCTCATACGGGCCTGCCAGGACCCCTGGGCAAAGGAAATGATGTAGTGGATCAATGGACCAGATAAGAATGGGTATTTATTAGCTCTGTCTTAGACAGAGCCAAAACCTTTCATAAAACATTTCATGTTAATGCAAAAGCACTACAACAAAAATTTCAAATTTCTCGAGCCGATGTGAGACAGGTGATATTATACTGTCCTCGATGTGTAATTTATCAGCATCCGCCTAGTGTTGGGGTTAATCCCCGGGGGGGTTGCTCCCGCTAAAAGTTTGACAGATGGATGTGACTCACATCTCTGAGTTTGGACACCAAAAATATATACATGTGTCTGTGGACACCTGTTCAGGTGTTATACATGCCACGCCCTCGGCTGGAGAAAAGGCACGCAATGTTATTGCCCATTGTTTGGAGGCCTGGGCAGCCTGGGGAAAACCTTATCAACTTAAGACTGACAATGGACCTGTGTACACAGGACAACAGTTTGCCTCCTTTTGTCATCAAATGGAGGTGCAACTTATACATGGTTTGCCCTACAATCCCCAAGGCCAAGGCATTGTGGAACGTGCTCACCGCACGATAAAAGAGTGCCTACAAAAACAAAAGGGGGGAATTGGCCATGGCCGTACCCCAAAGGAAAGACTTTCTCTTGCTTTATTTACTATTAATTTTTTAAATTTGGATGCTCAGAGTCAATCCGCAGCAGATAGACATAATGAACCTTATGGCCCAGCAAAAGGGATGGTAAAATGGAAGGATGTCTTGACAGGGCTCTGGCGTGGGCCCGATCCCGTACTGACACGGGCACGAGGCTCTGTTTGTGTTTTTCCTCAGGACCAACAAGATCCGGTGTGGGTGCCTGAACGCCTCACTAGAAAAGCCCAGTGTGAAGAGGCACGAGATGCGGGGGGTGATGGTCCTCCTGCTCATCCTTGCGATGGTGCAACCGGGAAGACCAGTACCGAGATGAGGAACCCTTTCTGTGTTCCCGAGACCGATGCCCATACGACATGATGCATAACTGTTTCCTTGATTACAGCCAATTCGGGTTCTGGTACCGTGACTGGTGTTGTGGCAACTGCTACGGGTTGCGGCGGCCAAAGTGTTAAACCTAATTCTTCTATTACTCACAGGCCTACCTCTGTGTGCGTGTATCCCCCATTTTTGTTCATTGTGAGTATGGAAGAACTTACCTCGTGCAGTAACCCAATGCTGGAATGCCTCAAAGTTTAAATATGCTTTAGTTACCCGCATGCCTCATTGGGTGCCTGTGCCTGAGGATGCTCCTAATGCTATGACCCAATCATCTTAAGGAGAGGGGCTGGGAAGGTGGCTCAATGGTAGAGCACTTCCTCTGCATTCATGAGGCCCTGGGTTCAATTCCCCAGTACCATATAAGCAAAAAGAAGAGAAAAAAGCCGGAAGTGGTGCTGTAGCTCAAGTGGTAGAGCGCTAGTCTTGAGCTGAAGAGCTGAGGGATAGATCCCAGGCCCAGAGTTCAGGCCCAGGAAAAAACCTATTTAAAAAACGCTGCAAATTTGTCTAAACAGTTGTCTAGTTATCTTTTAGGTAATTGAACTGGGGAGTTCGACAGCGTGATGGAACAGCTCAGGGTTGCCATCGTCATGGTGAACTCGACCTGAGTGTATGCCAGATTGGTGGAGGGGTTATCTTCATGGCTCTCCGCTGCTATGAATCATCTTAAGGAATGGGCGGGTTTAGGAGCCCTGACAGGCCTTCTGGTGTTAGCCTCCTTGGTATGTCTGTGGTGCATTTGCCAAATTAGAGGTTCTCAGCGTCGCAGTGCAGCCATGATTATCCATGCCTTTACAGTCATTGGAACAGGTCAGTCCCCCCAAGCATGGCTTGCCACCCTAAAACAATGAACACAGATTGCAAAGCCAAAGTACTGCAGTCGAGAGGCATGAGTTTTGCCCTCGAGGAGAGCATGTTTGATTGCACACGGGTTCGATTCGCCTTTTCCCGTCCTTGTGAAAAACGAATCAATGGACAATCTGAGTCATCCCTAGAGAAGGTACCCTCTGGGAGAAGGCTTGAATGCAGTCCTTGCATTGCACAACAGGGATGAGACCTCTGTTCTCATCTGTGTTCTTTAAACAAAAAAGGGGGAACTGTAGAGAGCTGCGAGAGGCCGCACCTGGAAGATGGCGCCAGCTTCCACCCTCCGCCTTCCCGATGGCGAGTGCTCTCGTGGTAAACAACTCCTTATATGGCTAAGGCAAAGAATCTGGCTTGCTTCCGCGCACCTGAACCTATTGGTGGTTCCCACGTGGCGTATGAGGGTTGGCTACCCAGCGGGTACTTAAGGCTGTGGGGAATTCTCCCCGGGGTTGGGGTCAGAAGATTACTCATAGGTCCTGAATAAACTGCAGAGAGAAGAGTTCGGTGTCGCGTCTTCCTTGCTGGTCGAGGCAATAGCGACAAAGGTTAGGGTTAGGGTGAGGATTTGGTTGAGGGAGAGGGTTAGTGTGAGGGTTAGGGTTAGGGTGAGGGTTAGGGTTAGGGTTAGGGTGAGGGATAGGGTTAGGGTGATATTAAGGATGAGGGTGAGATTTAGGGTGAGGGTGAGGGTGAGGGTGCGGGTTAGGGTTATGGTTAGAGTTTGGTTGATGGTTAGGGAGAGGGTGAGGGTTAGGGTTAGCGTTAGGGATAGGGTGAGAATTAGGGTTAGGGTTAGGTTTAGGGTGAGGGTTAGGCTGAGGGAAATGGTTAGGGTTAGGGTGAGGGTTAGGTTTAGTCTGAGGGTGAGGGTTAGGGTTAGGGTTAGTGTGAGGTTAAGGGTTAGGGTGAGTCTCAGGGTGAGAGTGAGGGTTAGAGTGTGGGTGAGAGTTAGGGTTATGGTGAGTGTTAGGGTGATGGTGAGGGTTAGGGTGAGTGTGAGGATTAGGGTTAGGTTTAGTGTGAGGGTTATGTGTAGGGTGATGTTTAGCGTGAGGGTGAGGGTCAGGGTGAGAGTGAGGGTTAGGGTGTGGGTGAGGGTTAGGGTTATGGTGAGGGTTAGGATGATGGTGAGGGTTAGGGTGAGGGTGAGGGTTAAGGTTAGGTTTAAGGTGAGGGTTAGGTTTAGGGTGAGGGTTAGGGTGATGTTTAGGGTTAGGGTGAGGGTTAGGTTTAGGTTTAGGGTGAGGGTTATGTTTAGGGTGAGGTTTAGCATGTGGGTGAGGGTCAGGGTGAGAGTGAGGGTTAGGGTGTGGGTGAGGGTTAGGGTTATGATGAGGGTTAGGGTGATAGTGAGGGTTTGGGTGAGGGTGAGGGTTAGGGTAAGGTTTATGGTGAGGGTTAGTTTTAGGGTGAGGGTTAAGGTGAGGGTAAGTGTTAGGGTGAGGGTTAGGGTTAGGGTGAGAGTTAGAGTGAAGGTTAGAGTTAGATTGAGGTTGAGGGTGAGGGTTAGGGTTGCATGAGGATTAGAGTTAGAAAGAGGGTTATGGTTGTATTAGGGTTAAAGTTATGGTGAGGGTGAGGGTTAGGCTTAGGTTTATGGTGAGGGTTAGGGTTAGACTGAGGTCAGAGTGAGGGTGAGGGTGATGGTTTTTTTTAAGGTGAGGGTTAGGGTTAGAGTGAGGGTGAGGGTAAACGAAAGTGTTACGGTTAGGGGTAGGATGAGGGTTAGATTGAGGGGTAGGGTTATGGTTAGGGTGAGGGTTAGGGTTAATGTGAGGGTTAGGGTTAAGTTTAGGGTTAGTGAGAGGGTAAGGCTTAGGTTAGTGTGAAGGTTAGGTTAGGGTTAGGTTTAGTGTGAGGGTAAGGATGAGGGTGAGGGTGAGATTTAGGCTTAGGGTTAGTGTTAGGATTAATGTGTGGATGAGGGTGAGGGTGAGAGTTAGTGTGAGGTTTAGGGTTAGGGTTAGGGTTAGGGTGAGGGTGAGGGTTTGAGTGAGGGTGAGGGTTAGGTTTAGGGTTAGGTTTACTGTGAGCGTGTGGGTTAGGGTTGGGATTAGGGTTACGGTTAGTGTTAGGCTGAGGGTGAGGTTGAGTTTGAGGGTTAGGGTTATGGTTGGGATAAGGTTAGGGTGAGGGCTATTGTGAGGGTGAGGGTTAGTGTGGGGGTGAGGGTGAGGGTGAGGTTTTCCGTTAGGTAAGTGTTAGTGTTAGGGTTAGCGTGAGGATTTGGTTGAGGGAGAGGGTTAGTGTGAGGGTTAGGGTTATGGTGAGAGTTAGGGTTAGGGTTAGGGTGAGGGATAGAGTTAGGGTGATGTTAAGGATGAGGGCAACGGTTAGGTTGAGGGTGAGGGTGAGGGTGCGGGTTAGGTTTTCGTTTAGAGTTAGGTTGAGGGATAGGGTGAGTGTGAGGGTTAGGGTTACTGTTAGGGATAGGGTGAGAATTAGGGTTAGGGTCAGGGTTAGGGTGAGGTTTAGGTTGAGGGGAATGGTTAGGGTTAGGGTGAGGGTTAGGTTTAGTCTGAGGGTTAGGTTAAGGGTTAGGGTTATGGTTATTTTGAGGTTAAGCGTTATCGTGAGGGTTAGGGTGAGGGTGAGGGCTAGGTTTAGTGAGATGGTTAACTTTAGGGTGACAGTTAGGGTGAGGGTGAGGGTTAGGGTGAGGTTTAGGTTTAGGGTTAGGGTTAGGGTGAGGGTTATGTTTAGGATGATGTTTAGAGTGAGGGTGAGGGTCAGGGTGAGAGTGAGGGTTAGTGTGTGGGTGATGGTTATGTTTAGGGTTAAGGTGACGGTGAAGGTTAGGGTGAGGGTGAAAATTAGGGTTAGGGTTAGGGTGAGGGTTAGCGTTAGTTTTAGGGTTAGGTTGAGGGTCAGTTTGAGGGTTAGGGTTAGGGTTAGCATTAGGATTATTGTGAGGGTTAGGGTTAGGGTTAGGGTGAGGGTAAGGGTTAGAGTGGGGGTTAGGGTGAGAGTTAGGGTTAAGGTTAGGGTTAGATTGAACTTGAGGGTGAGGGTTAGGGTTGGGTGACTGTTAGAGTTAGAGTGAGGTTTATGGTTGGATTAGGGTTAGGGCAAAGGTTTGGGTTAGGGAGAGGGAAAGGCTTAGGTTAGTGTGAGGGATAGAGTTAGGGTTAGGTTTAGTGTGAGGTTAAGGGTTAGGGTGAGGTTTAGGGTGAAGGTGAGAGTTAAGCTTAGGGTTAGTGTTAGGATTAGTGTGTGGGTGAGGGTGAGGGTGAGAGTTAGTGTGAGGTTTAGGGTTAGCATTAGTGTTAGGTTGAGGGCTAGGTTGAGGGTGACGGTTAGGGTTAGGTTTTGGGATAGGGTGAGAATTAGGGTTAGCATCAGGTTTAGAGTGGTGGTTAGGCTGAGGGGAATGGTTAGGGTTAGGGTGAGGGTTAGGTTTAGTCTGAGATTTAGGGTTAGGGTTACGGTGAGGGTTAGGGTAAGTTTTAGGGTGAGGGTTAGGTTTAGGGTGAGGGTGAGGGATAGGGTGAGGGTTAGGTTTAGTGTTAGGTTTAAGGTGAAATTTAGAGTTAGGGCTAGGCTTAGGATGTGAGTGAGGGTGAGGGTGAGAGTGAGGGTTAGGTTTAGGGTGAGGCTGAGGGTTAGGGTTAGACTGAGGGTTATGTTTAGGGTGATGTTTAGGGTGAGGGTGAGGGACAGGGTGAGAGTGAGGGTTAGGGTGTGGGTGAGGGTTAGGTTTAGGTGAGGGTCAGGATGACGGTGAAGGTTAGGGTGAGGGTGAGGATTAGGTTTAGGTTTATGGTGAGGGTTACCATTAGTTTTAGGGTTAGGGTGAGGGTTAGGGTTAGGGTTAGGTTTAGGGTGAGGTAAGTGATAGGGTGAGGGCTAGGTTTAGGGTGAGAGTGAGGGTTAAGTTTAGGGTTTGATTGATGTTGATGGTGAGGGTTAGCGTTGGGTAAGGTTTAGAGTTAGAGTGAGGGTTATGGTTGGATTAGGGTTAGAGTTAGGGTGAGGGTGAGGGTGAGGGTTAGGGTGAAGGTAAGGGTAAGGGTGAGGGTTAGAGTGAGGGTGAGGTTGAGTTTAGGGTTAAGTTTAGGGTGAGGATTAGTTTTAGGGTGAGGGTTAGGGTGAGGGTTATGGATATTGTTAAGGATAGGCTGGGGGTGAGGTATAAGCTGAGGTTTAGCGTGAGGGTGAGGGTTAGGGTTAGGGAAAGGGTGTGGGTGAAGGTTAGTGTTAGAGTTAGGGTTAGGGTTAGGGTTAGGGTTAGGATGAGGGTGACAATTAGTGTGAGGGTAAGGTTTAGGCTTATGGTTAGGGTGAGGGTTAGGGTAAATGTGAGGGTTAGGGTGAGGGTTAGGATAAGGGTTAGGTTGAGGTTTAGGTTGAGTGGGAGGTTTAGGGTTTTGGTTAAGTTTAGGGTGAGAGTTAGGGTGAAGGTTAGATTTAAGGTTACGTTAGGGTTAGGGTGAGGGTTAGGGTGAGAGTGACAGTTAGTTTTAGGATTAGTGTTAGTTTGAGGGTAAGGCTTAGGGTGAGGGTGAGGGTGAGGTTTACGGTTAGGGATAGCGTGAGGGTTAGGGTGAGGGTTAGGGATAGGGTGATGTTTAGGTTTAGGGTTAGGGTTAGGGTTAGGGTTAGGTTTAGGATATGAGTGAGGTTGAGTGTGAGGGTGAGGGTAAGGTTTAGGGTGAGTCTTCGGGTTACAGTTCGGGTGATGGTAACATTTATGGTGATGTTTAGTGTGAGGGTTAAGGTCAGGGTGAGAGTGAGGGTTATGGTGTCGGTTAGGGTTAAGGTTAGGGTGAGGGTTAGGCTGACGGTGAGGGTTAAGGTGAGTGTGAGGATTAGGGTTAGGGTTAGGGTGAGGGTTAGGGTTAGTTTTAGGGTTAGGGTGAGGGTTAGTTTTAGGGTTAGCATTAGGATTAGTGTGAGGGTTAGAGTTAGGTTTAGGTTTAGGTTTAAGGTAGGGGTTAGGGTGAGAATTAGGGTTAAGGTTAGGGTTACATTGAGGTTGAGGGTGAGGGTTAGGTTTGGGTGAGGGTTAGAGTTAGAGTGAGAGTTAGGGTTGGATTAGGGTTATAGTTAGGGTGGGGTGAGGGTTAGGGTTAGGATTAGGGTTAGTGTTAGGGTTAGACTGAGGGTAAGGGTGAGGGTGAGGGTGGCGATTTGGGTTATGGTGAGGTTTAGGGTTAGGATGAGGGTGAGGGTAAGCGTAAGGTTTGGGTTAGGGGTAGGATGACGGTAGGTTGAGGGGTAGGGTTATGGTTAGGGTGAGGGTTAGGGTTATTATGAGGTTTAGGGTTAGGGTTAAGGTTAGGGTTAGGGAGAGGGTAAGGGTTAGCATGAGGGTTAGGTTGTGGGTGAGGGTTATTTTTAGGGTTAGGATGATTGTTACTGTGAAGTTTAACATTAGTTTTAGGATTAGGGTTAGGGTGAGGTTTAGGGTGATAGTAAGGTTTAGGGTGAGCGTTAGGGAGAGTGAGGGTTAGGGTTAGGGTTAGGATTAGGGTGAGGCATAGGGTGAGTGTTAGGGTTAGGGTTAGGGTGAGGGTTAGGGTCACGGTGAGGGTTAGGTTTAGGGTGAGGGTTTGGGTTAGGGTGAAGGTTAGGATTAGGTTTAGGCTAAGTGTTAGGGTGAGAGTTAGGGTTAAGGTTAGGGTAAGATTGAGGTTGAGAGTGAGGGTTAGGGTTGGGTGAGGATTAGAGTTAGAGTGAGGGTTAGGGTTGGATTAGGGTTAGAGTTAGGGTGAGGGTGAGGGTGAGGGTTTGGGTTAGGATTAGGGTTAGGGTTAGGGTTAGAGTGAGGGTGAGGGTGATGGTGAGGTTTAGTGTTAGAGTTAGGCTTAGGGTGAGGGTGAGAGTGAGTTTTAGGTTTAGGATTAGGATTAGGGTTAGGCTTAGGCTAAGCTTGAGTGTGAGAGTAAGAGGGAGGGTGAGGGTTAGGGTCAGGTTTAGGGTTAGGGTGATGGTTAGGGTTAGGTTTTGAGTTAGGGTGAGGCTGTGGGTGAGGGTGAGGGTTAGGGTGACGGTTAGGGTTAGGGTTAGGGTGAAGGTGAGGTTTAGGTTTAGGATTAGTGTTAGGGTTAGGGTTAGGCTGAGGGTGAGGGTGAGGTTGAGGGTTTGGAATTAGTGTGAATGTTAGGGTGAGGGCTAGGGTGAGGGTCAGGTTTAGGGTGAGGGTGAGGGTGTGGCTGAGGCTTTCGGTTATGTAAGGTTTAGTTTTAGGGTTAGGTTGAGGATTAGGGTGAGGGTAAGTGTTAGCGTGAGGGTAAGTGTTAGGGTGAAGGTTAGTGTTAGGTTGAGGGTTGGGGTTAGGGTTAGGGTGAGGGTTAGGGTTAGGTTTAGGGTGATGTTTAGGATGAGGGTGAGTGTTAGGCTGAGGGTGATGGTTCGGGTGAGGTTAAGGATAGGGTTAGAATTAGGGTGAGGGCTAGGGTGAGGTTGAGGGTTAGGGTTAGGGTTAGTGATAGGGTGAGAATTAGAGTTAGGGTTAGGGTTAGGGTGATGGTTAGGCTGAGGGGTAGGGTTAGGGTTAGGGTGAGGGTTATGTTTAATCTGTGGGTTAGGGATAGGGTAGGGTTAGGTTTAGGGTTAGGGTAAGGGTTAGGGTGAGGTTTAGGGTCAGGATGAGGGTTAGTTTTAGCATTAGGGTTAGGGTGAGGGATAAGGTTAGGGTTAGGGTTAGGGTTAGGGTTAATATGAGGGTGAGCGTTAGTGTTAGGTGAGGTTGAGTGTTAGGATTAGAGTTAGCGTTAGGGTGAGGGTGAAGGTGAGGCTGAGGGTTAGGATGAGGGTGAGGCTGAGGGTGAGGTTGTGGTTTAGGGTTAGGGTTAGGGTGAGGGTGAAGGTTAGTGTTCAGATTAGTGTCAGGGTTAGGTTAGGCTGAGGGTGAGGTTGAGAGTGAGGGTGAGGGTTAATGTTAGGGTTAGGGTGAAGGTTAGGGTCAGTATGGAGGTTAGTGGTAGGTTGAAGGTTAGGGTTAATGCTAGGGTTAGGGTTAGGGTAAGGGTTAGGTTGAGGGTTAGGGTTAGGGTGAAGTTTAGGGTTAGGGTGAGGCTTAGGGCTTGAAGTAGGTTAAGGTGAGGGCTAGGGTGAGGGTGAGGGATAGGGTTAGGCTTAAGGTTAGGGTAAGGTTTAGGTTTAGGGTTAGGTTTAGGGTTAGGCTAGGGGTAGGTTTAGTGTTAGTGTGAGGTTTAGGTTTAGTGTGAGTGGTAGGTTTAGGGTTAGGGTTAGTGTAAGGATGAGGTTAAGGATTAGGGTGAGGGTTAGTGTTAGGGTTAGGTTTAGGGTGAGTGTTAGGGTGAGTGTTAACTTTAGGATTAGTGTTAGGATTAGGGTTAGGCCTAGGGTAAGCGTGAGGGTGAGGGTGAGGTTTAGGTTTTGGGTGAGGGTTAGAGTTAGGGTGAGGTTGAGTCTTAGGTTTAGGATTAGGGTTAGGCTGAGGGTTAGGGTTAGGGTTAGGGTGAAGTTTAGGGTGAGGTTTATGGTTAGGGTTAGTCTTAGGATTAGTTTGAGGGTTAGGGGGAGGGTAAGGGTTAGGGTCCTGGTTAGGGATCGGGTTACAGTTATGGTTAGGGTTAGGGTACAGGGTAGAGTCAGGGTTAGGGTGAGGATTAGGCTGAGGGCTAGGGTAATGGTTACGGTGAGTGTTAGATTTCGTGTAAGGTTTAGGGTTAGGGTTAGTGTTAGGGTGAAGTTTAGGGTTAGGGATAGGGTGAGGGTGAGTGTTAGGCTGAGGGGTAGGGTAAGTGTTTGGTTGAAGGTTAGGGTTAGGGTTAGGGTTATTGTTAGGGTTAGGGTGAGGGTGAGGGTGAGGTTGAGGGGGAGGGTGAGGTTTAGGGTTAAGGTTAGGGTGAGGGTGAGAATTAGGGTTAGGATTAGGGTTAGGGTCAGGTTTAGGGTGACGGTTAGGCTGAGGGGTAGTGTAAGGGTTAGGGTGATGGTTAGATTTAGTGTGAGGCTTAGGGTTTGGGTTAGGGTTGGTGTTAGGGTGAAAGATAGGGTTAGGGTGAGGGTGAGTGTTAGGCTGAGGGATAGGGAAAGGGTTGGATTGAGGGTTTGGGTTAGGGTTAGGGTGATTGTTAGGGTTAGGTTTAGGGTGATCATGAGATTTCGGATTAGGTTTAGGATTAGGATTAGGGTTAGGGTTAGGCTGAGGAGGAGGGTGAGGGGTAGGGGGAGGGTTAGGGTTAGGGTTAGGCTCAGGGTTATTGTTATGGTTAAGGTTAAGGTGAGGGTAAGGGGGAAGGGGAGGTTTGGGTTTAGGGTTTGGTTTAGGGTGAGGGTGAGAGTTAGGGTTAGGGTTAGGATTAGGATTAGAGTTAGCATTAGGATGAGGTTCAGGGTGAGGGTGAGGGAGAAGGTTAATGTTAGGGTTAGGGTTAGGGTGAGGGTTAGGGTGAGAGTTAGGTTAGTGTGACGGTTAGGGTTAGGCTTAGGGCTAAGGTGAGAGCTAGGTTTAGGATTAGGGTTAGGGTTAGGTTTAGGCTGACGGTGAGGGTGAGTTTGAGGGTTAGGGTTAGGGTTGGGTTAAGGTTAGGGTGAGGGCTATTGTGAGAGTGAGGGTTAGGGTTTGGGTGAGTGTGAGTGTGAGTGTTTCGGTGAGGTAAGGGTTAGTGTTAGGGTTAGGGTGAGGGTGAAGGTTAGAAATAGGGTGAGGGTGAAGGTTAGGGTTAGGGTTAGAGTAGGAGTTAGGGTGAGGATTAGTATGACGGTGAGGGTTAGGGTCAGGGTGAAGTTTAGGTTTAGGTTTAGGGTTAGGGTGAGGGCTAGGGTGAGGGTGAGGGTTAGGCTGAGGGTGAAGGTGAGGGTGAGGGTGAGGGTTAGGGTTAGCGTAACGTTTTAGTTTAGGATTAGGGTAAGGATTAGGGTGACTTGAGGATTAGGGTGTCGGTAAGTGTTAGGGTGAGGGTTAGCGCTAGGGTTAGGGTAAGGGTTAGGGTTAGGGTTAGGGTTCGGGTTAGGGTAAGGGTGAGGGTGAGGGTGAGGTTTAGTGTGAGCGTGAGGGTTAGGGTGAGGGTGACCGTTCGGGTTAGGGTTAGGGTTAGGGTGAGGGTGAGTGTTAGGGTTAGGTTAGGGTAAGGGTTAGGGTGAGGGTGTGGGTGAGGGTAAGTGTTAGTGTGTGGTGAGGGTTAGGGTTAGCATTAGGGTAAGGATGAGAGGGAGGGTTAGGTTTAGGATTAGTGTTAGGTTTAGGGTTAGGCTTAGGGTGAGGGTGAGGTTGAGGTTTAGGGTTAGGGATAGGGTTAATGTTAGGGTGAGGATTAGGGTTAGGGTGATGTTTATGTTTAGTGTTCGGGTGAGGGTTAGGGTTAAGGTGAGGGTTAGGGTTAGGGTGAAGGTTAGGGTTTGGGTTAGGCTTAGGCTGTGAATGGGACTGAGGGTGAGGGTGAGGGTGAGTGTGAGGGTTCGGGTAACGCTTAGGGTTATGGTTAGGGTGAGGGTTATGTTTAGGATGATATTTAGGGTGAGGGTGAGGGTCATGGTGAGAGTCAGTGTTAGGGTGTGGGTGAGGGTTAGGTTTAGGTTGAGGGTTAGTTTGACAGTGAGGGTGAGGATTAGGGTTAGGTTTAGCTTGAGGGGTAGGGCAAGTTTTAGGGTTAGGGTGAGGGTTAGTGTGAGGGTTAGGGTTAGGATTAGGGTTAGTGTGAGGGTAAGTGTTAAGGTGAGGTTTAGGGATTAGGGTTAGGGTGAGGTTTATGTTTAGGGTCATGTTTAGGGTGACGGTGAGGGTCATGGTGAGAGTGAGGGTTAGGGTGTGGGTGAGGGTTAGGGTTAGCATTAGAATTAGTGTGAGGGTTAAGGTTAGGGTTAGGGTTAGGGTGAGGGTAAGTGTTAGGGTGAGGCTAGGGTTAGGGTGAGAGTTAGGGTTAAGGTTAGGGTTAGATTGAGGTTGAGGGTGAGGGTTAGGGTTGGGTGAGGTTTAGATTTAGAGTGAGGGTTACGGTTAGATTAGGGTTAGACTTAGACTGAGGGTGAGGGTGAGGGTGAGGGTGACGGTTTTTTTTAAGGTGAGGGTTAGGGTTAGGGTGAGGGTGAGGGTAAGCGAAAGGGTTAGGGATAGGGGTAGGATGAAGGTCAGATTGAGGGGTAGGGTTATAGTTAGGGTGAGGGTTAGGGTTAGGTTTAAGTTTAGGGTTAGGGAGAGGGTAAGGCTTAGGTTAGTGTGAGGGATAGGGTTAGGGTTAGGTTTAGGGTGAGGGTAAATATTAGGATGAGGTTTAGGGTGAGGGTAAGATTTAGGCTTAGGGTTAGTGTTAGGATTAGTGTGGGGGTGAGGGTGAGGGTGTGAGTTACTGTGAGGTTTAGGGTTAGGGTTAGGGTTAGGGTTAGGGTGAAGGTTTGAGTGAGAGTGAGGGTTAGGTTTAGTGTTAGTGTTAAGTTTAGGGTTAGGCTGAGGGTGAGGGTGAGTTTGAGGGTTAGGGTTAGGGTTGGGTTAAAGTTACAGTGAGGGCTATTGTGAGGGTGAGGATTAGGGTGAGGATGAGGGTGATGGTGAGGGTTTCGGCTAGGTAAGTGTTAGGGTTAGGGTTAGGGTGAGGATTTGGTTGAGGGTGATGGTTAGGGTGAGGGTTAGGCTTAGGGTTAGGGTGAGGGTTAGGGTTAGGGTTAGGGTGAGGGATAGGGTTAGGTTGATATTAAGGAAGAGGGTGATGGTTACGGTGAGGGTGAGGGTTCGAGTGCGTGTTAGGGTTACGGTTAGAATTAGGTTGAGAGCTAGGGTGAGGGTGCTGATTAGGGTTAGTGTTAGGGATAGGGTGAGATTTAGGGTTAGGGTTAGGGTAAGGGTGAGGGTTAGGCTGAGGGGAATGGTTAGGGTGAGGGTGAGGGTTAGGTTTAGTCTGAGGGTTAGGGTTAGGCTAAGGGTTAGGTTTTGTGTGAGGGTTAGGGTCAGGGTCAGGGTGAGATTGAGGGTTAGGTTGTGGGTGAGAGGTAGAGTTATGGTGAGGGTTAGGGTGATTGTGAGGATTAGGGTGAGTTTGAGGATTAGGGTTAGGTTTAGGGTGAGGGTTATGTTTAAGCTGATGTTTAGCGTGAGGGTGAGGGTCAGGGTGAGAGTGAGTTTTCGGGTGTGGGTGAGGGTTAGGGTTATGGTGAGGGTTAGGTGATGGTGAGGGTTAGGGTGAGAGTGAGGGTTAGGGTTAGGTTTAGGGTGAGGGTTAGGTTTAGGGTGAGGGTTAGGGTGAGGGTTAAGGTTAGGGTGAGGGTTAGGTTTAGGTTTAAGGTTAGGGATAGGTTTAGAGTTGGGGTTAGGGTGAGGGTTAGGGTTAGGGTGATGGTTAGGTTTAGGGTTATGGTTAGGGTGAAGTTTAGTGTTAGGGTTAGGCTTAGGCTGTTAGTGAGGATGAGGGTGATGGTTAGGTTTAGGGTGAGCTTTAGGGTTAGGGTTAGAGTCAGGGTTATGTTTAGGGTGATGTTTAGGGTGAGGGTGAGGGTCAGGGTGAGAGTGACGGTTAGGGTGTGGTTGAGAGTTAGGGTTAGGGTGAGGGTGGTTAGAAATAGGGCGAGGGTGAAGTTTAGGGTTAGGTTTAGAGTACGAGTTAGGGTGACGATTAGTATGACGGTGAGGGTTAGGGTCAGGGTGAGGGTTAGGGTTAGGGTTAGGTTTAGGGTGAGGGCTAGGGTGAGGGTGAGGGTTAGGCTGACTGTGAAGGTGCGGGTGAGGGTGAGGTTTAGGGTTAGCGTAACGTTTTAGATTAGGGTTAGTATGAGGATTAGGGTGACTTGAGGATTAGGGTGATGGTAAGTGTTAGGGTGAAGGTTAGCGCTAGGGTTAGGGTAAGGGTTCGGGTGAGGGTGAGGTTTAGTGTGAGCGTGAGGGTGACCGTTCGGGTTTGGGTTAGGTTAGGGTAAGGGTTAGGGTGAGGGTGAGGGTGAGGTTGAGTGTTAGGATTAGGTTTAGGGTGAGGGTTAGGGTGAGGGTTAGGGTTATTGTTATGGATAGGGTGAGGGTGAGGTTTAGGTTGACTTTTAGGGTGAGGGTGAGGGTGAGGGTTAGGGTTAGGGTAAGAGTGAGGGTGAGGTTTAGGGTTAGAGTTAGGGTTAGGTTTAAGGTTAGGGTTAGGCTGAGGTTGAGAATGAGGGTGAGGGTGAGGGTTAGGCTTAGGATTAGTGTCAGGGTTAGGGTTAATGTGAGCGTTAGGGTGAGGGTGAGGATAAGATTTAGGTTGAGGGATAGGGTGATTGGGAGTTTTAGGTTTAGGGTTACGGTTAGGGTGAGGGTTAGGGTGAGGGTTAGGGTTAAGTTTAGGTTAGGGTTAGGGTGAGGGTTAGGGTGAGAGTGACAGTTAGGTTTAGGATTAGTGTTAGGTTTAGGGTTAGCCTTAGGGTGCGGCTGAGGGTGAGGTGTAGGGTTAGGGATAGCAATAGGGTTAGGGTGAGATTTAGGGTTAGGGTGATGTATAGAATTAGGGTTAGGGTTAGGGTGAAGTTTAGGGTTAGGGTGAGGGTTAGTTTTATGGTTAGGGTTAGGGTGAGTGTTAGGTTTAGTGTTAGGTTTAGGCTGTGAATGAGGGTGAGGGTGAGGGTGAGAGTTAGGTTAGGGTGAGGCTCAGAGTTAGGGTTAGGGTTAGGGTTATGTTTATGGTGATGTATAGCGTGAGGGTGAGCGTCAGGGTGAGAGTCAGGGTTAGGGTTTGGGTTAGGGTGAGGGTTAGGGTGATGGTGAGGGTTAGGGTGAGTGTGAGGATTTGGGTTATGATTAGGATGAGGGTTAGGGTTAGTTTTAGTGTTAGGGTGAGGGTTAGTTTTATGGTTAGCATTAGGTTTAGTGTGAATGTTAGGGTTAGTGTTAGGGTTAGGTGTAGGGTAAGGGTTAGTGTGAGGGTATGGGTTAGGATGATAGGGTTAAGGTTAGTGTTAGATTGAGGTTGAGGGTGAGGGTTAGGGATGGGTGAGGGTTACATTTACAGTGAAGATTTGGGTTGGATTTGGGTTAGAGTTAGGGTGAGGGTGAGGGTTAGGGTTAGGATTAGGATTAGGGTTAGGGGATAGACTGACGTTGAAGGTGAGGGTGAGGGTGGCGGTTTGGGTTAGGGTGAAGGTTCGGGTTAGGGTTAGGGTGAGGGTAAGCGTGAGGGTTAGGGTTAGGGGTAGGATGAGGGTAGCTTGAGGAGTAGGGTTATGGTTAGGGTGTGGGTTAGGGTTACTATGAGGTTTAGGGTTAGGTTTAAGGTTAGGGTTAGGGAGAGGGTAAGGGTTATCATGATGATTAGGTTCAGGGTGAGGGTTAGGGTTAGGGTTAGAGTCAGGGTTACTCTGAGGTTTAAGATTAGTGTTAGGATCAGGGTAAGGGTGAGGATTAGGGTGATAGTAAGGGTTAGGGTGAGGGTTAGGGAAATGGAGGGTTAGGGTTAGGGTTAGGGTTAGGGTGAGGCGTAGGGTGAGGGTTAGGTTTACGGTTAGGTTTAGGATGAGCGTTAGGGTGAGGGTTAGGGTTAGGGTTAGGGTGAGGGTGAGGGTTAGTGTCGCAGTGAGGGATAGGTTTAGGGTGAGGGTTAGGGTTATGGTGAGGGATAGGATTAGGGTGAGTGTAAGGGTTAGGCTGAGAGTTAGGTTTAATGTTAGGGTTAGATTGAGTTTGAGTTTGAGGGTTAGGGTTGGGTGAGGGTTAGGGTTGGATTAGGGTTAGAGTTAGGGTGAGGGTGAGGGTGAGGGTTAGGATTAAGATTAGGGTTAGGGTTAGGGTTAGACTGAGGGTGATGGTGAGGGTGAGGGTTAGGTTTAGAGTTAGGTTTAGGTTTAGGGTGAGGGTGAGAGTGAGTTTTAGGGTTAGGATTAGGGTTAAGGTTAAGCTTAGGCTCAGGTTGAGGGTGAGAGTCAGAGGGAGGGTTAGTGTTAGGGGTAGGGTTCGGGTTAGGGTTAGGGTGAGGGTGAGGTTTAGGGTTAAGGTGAGTTTTAGGGTTAGGGTGAGGGTTAGGGTTAGGTTTAGGGTTAGGGTGAGGGTGTGGGTGTGGGTGAGGGTGAGGTTTAGGGTGAGGGTTAGGTTTAGGGTTAGGGTGAAGGTGAGGTTTAGGTTTAGGATTAGGGTTAGGGTTATGGTTAGGCTGAAGATGAGGTTGAGTTTGAGGGTTGGGATTAGTGTGAAGGTTAGGGTGAGGGCTAGGGTGAGCCAAAGGGTTAGGGTGAGGGTGAGGGTGCGGGTGAGGCTTTCAGATAAGTAAGGGTTAGTTTTAAGGTTAGGTTGAGGATTAGGGTGAGGGTGAGGGTTAAGGTAAGGGTTAGGGTTAGGGTGAGGGTTGTGGTTAGGGTTAGGGTGAGGGTTAGGTTTAGGTTTATGGTGATGTTTAGGATGAGGGTGAGTGTTAGGGTGATTGTGATGGTTCGGGTGAGGGTTAGGGATAGGGTTAGAATTAGGGTGAGGGCTAGGGTGAGGTTTAGGGTTGGGGTTAGGGTTAAGGATAGGGTGAGAATTAGGGTTAGGGTTAGGGTTAGTGTGAGGGTTAGGATTAGGGTTAGGGTGAGTGTTAGGTTTAATCTGAGAGTTTGGCTTAGGGTAGGGTTAGGGTTAGGGTTAAGGTACTGGTTAGTGTGAAGTTTAGGGTGAGGATGAAGGTTAGTTTTAGCGTAAGGCTTAGGGTGAGGGATAAGGTTAGGGTTAGGGTTAGGGTTATGGTTAATGTGAGGGTGAGCGTTAGGGTTAGGGTGAGGTTGAGGGTTAGGGTGAGGGTTAGGATTAGGTTTAGCAGTAGGGTGAGGGTGAAGGTGAGGCAGAAGGTTAGGGTGAGGGTGAGGGTGAGGGTGAGGGTGAGGTTTAGGGTTTGGTTAGGGTGAGGGTGAGGGTGAGGGCTAGGGTTAGGGTGAGGTTGAGGGTTAGGGTTAGGCTGAAGGTGAGCGTGAGGGTGAGGGGGAGGGTTAGTGTTAGAGTTAGGGTGAAGTTTAGGGTCAGTGTGAGTCTTAGGGTGAGGTTGAGGATAAGGCTTAGGTTGAGGGCTAGGCTGAGGGTGAGGATTAGGGTTAGGGAAAGGATGAGGGTTAGGGTGAAGATTAGGGTAAATGCTAGAATTATGGTTATGGTAAAGGTTAGGGTGAGGATTAGGGTTAGGGTGAAGTTTAGGGTTAGGTTGAGGCTTAGGGTTTGGATTAGGTTAAGTTGAGGGCTACGGTGAGGGTGAGGGTTAGGGTTTGGCTTAGGGTGAGGGTAAGGTTTAGGTTTAGGGTTAGGTTTAGGGTTAGGGTGAGGGGTAGGTTTAGCGTTATTGTGAGGTTTAGGTTTAGTGTGAGTGTTAGGTTTAGGGTTAGGGTTAGTGTTAGGATGAGGGTAAGGATTAGGGTGATGGTTAGGTTTAGGGTTAGGTTTAGGGTGAGTGTTAGGGTGAGTGTTAACTTTAGGGTTAGTGTTAGGATTAGGGTTATGCCTAGGGTGAGGGTGAGGGTGAGGGTGAGGGTTAGGTTGTGGGTGATGGTTAGGGTTAGGGTGAGAGTTAGGGTGAGGGTGAGGCTTAGTGTTAGGATTAGGGTTAGGCTGAGAGTTAGGTTTAGGGTTAGGCTTAGGTTGAGGGTTAGGGTGAGGTTTAGGGTTAGCGTTAAGCTTGGGATGAGTTTGAGGTTTAGAGTGAGGTTAAGGGTTAGGGTCCGTGTTAGGGTTCGGTTTAAGATTATGGTTAGGTTTAGGGTGCAGGTTAGAGTCAGGGTTAGGGTGAGGATTAGGCTGAGGGGTAGGGTAAGGGTTAGTGTGAGGGTTAGACTTCGTGTAAGGTTTAGGGTTAGGGTTAGCGTTAGTGTTAGGGTGAAGGTTAGGGTTAGGGTAGGCTTAGGGTGAGGGAGAGGGTGAGAGTTAGGTTAGTGTGAGGGTTAGGGTTAGGGTTAGGGTTAGGGATAGGGTGAGGATTTGAGTGAGGGTGAGGGTTAAAGTTAGGGTTAGTTTTAGGGTGAGGGTGAGGGTTAGGGTTAGGATTAGGGTTAGGGTTAGGTTTAGGCTGAGGTTGAGGGTTAGGGTTAGTGTTTGGTTAAGGTTAGGGTGAAGGCTATTGTGAGAGTGAGGGTTAGGGTGAGGTTGAGGGTGAGTGTGAGGGTTTCGGTGAGGTAAGGCTTAGGCTTAGGGTTAGGGTGACTATTAGGTTGAGGGTGAGGGTTAGGGTGAGAGTTAGGGTTACAGTGAGGGTTAGGGTTAGTGTTAGGGTGAGGGATAGGGTTATGTTGATGTTTAGCATGAGGGTGAGGGTTAGGGTGAGGGTGAGGTTTCGGGTGCGGTTTAGGTTTACAGTTAGATTTAGGGTGAGCGCTAGGGTGAGCGTGAGGATTAGGGTTAGGTTTAGGGATAGGGTGAGAATTAGGGGTAGTGTTAGGATTTGGTGAGGGTTAGGCTGAGGGGAATGGTTAGGGTTAGCGCGAGGTTTAAGTTTAGTCTGAGGGTTAGGGTTAGGATTAGGGTTAGTGTGAGCTTATGGGTTAGGTTGAGGGTTAGTGTGATGGTGAGGGTTAGGGTTATGGTTAGGGATAGGGTGAGAATTAGGGTTAGGGTTAGGGTGAGGGTTAGGCTCAGAGGTAGGGTTAGAGTTTGGGTTAGGGTTAGGGTTAGGGTTAGGGTTAGGATTAGGGTTACGGTTAGGGTGCAGGTTAGGGTTAGTGTTAGGGTGACAGGGAGTGTGAGTGTTAAGTTTAGGATTAGTGTTAGGGTTAGGGTTAGTGTTAGGGTGAGGGTTAGATTGAGGGTGAGTCTTAAGTTTATGGTGAAGTGTAGGGTGTGGGTGAGGGTTAGGGATAGGGTGAGGGTTAGGGTGATGTTGAGGGTTAGGGTGAAGGTGATGGTTAGGGTTAATGTTAGCGTGAGGTTTATGGTTAATGTGAGGGTAAATGTGAGGGTGAGGAAAAGGGTTAGGTTGAGTGTTAGGATGAGTGGGAGGTTTAGTTATAGGGTTAGGGTTAGGGTGAGGGTTAGGGTTAATATTAGGTTAAGGTTAGGGTGAGGGTTAGGGTTAATGTTTGGGTTAGGGTTAGGGTAAGTGTTAGGGTGAGGGTTAGGTTTAGGGTGAGGGTTAGGGTTAGGGTGAGTGTTATGATTAGGGTTAGGGTAAGTGTTAGGGTGAAGATTAGGCTGAAGGGTAGGGTTAGGGTTAGGGTGAGGGTTAGGTTTCATGTGAGTTTTAGGGTTAGAGTTAGGGTTAGGGTTAGGGTGAGGGTGAGGGTTAGTGTTAGGGTTAGGATTAGGATTAGGGTTAGGGTGAGGGTGAGGGTGTGGGTGAGGTTTAGGGTTCGAGTTAGGTTTAGGGTGAGGGTGAGAGTCAGGTTTAGGGTTAGGATTAGGATTACGGTTAGGCTTAGGCTCAGGTTGAGTTTGTGAGTAAGAGGTAGGTTTAGGGTTAGAGTTCGCGTTAGGGTTAGGGTGAGTGTGAGGGTTAGGTTTAGGTTGAGGTTTAGGGTTAGGTTGAGGGTTAGGGTTAGGTTTAGGGTTAGGGTGAGGTTGTGGGTGAGGTTGAGGGTTAGGGCTAGGGTTAGGGTGAAGGTGAGGTTTAGGTTTAGGATTAGGTTTAGGATTAGGTTTAGGCTGAGGGTGATTGTGAGGGTTATTGTTAAGGTTAGTGTGAGGGCTAGGTTGAGGGTCAAGGTGATGGTGAGTGTGAGGGTTTCGCTTAGGTAAGGGTTAGTTTTAGGTTTAGGTTGAGTATTACGGTGAGGGTTACGGTTAGGGTGAGGGTTGGGGTTACGGTTAGGGTGAGGGTTAGGGTTAGGTTTAGGGTGATGTTTAGGATGAGGGTGAGGGTTAGGGTGAGGGTGAGGATTCGGATGAGGGTTATGGATAGGGTTAGAATTAGATTGAGGGCTAGGGTGAGGGTGAGGGTGAGGGTTAAGGATAGGGTGAGAATTAAAGTTAGGTTTAAGGTTAGTCGGAGGGTTAGGGTTAGGGTAGGGTTAGGGTTAGGGTTAGGGTAAGGGTTAGGGTGAGGTTTAGGGTGAGGATGAGGATTAGATTTAGCATTAGGGTTAGGGTGAGGGATAAGTTGAGGGTTAGGGTTAGGGTTATGGTTAATGCGAGGGTGAGGGTTAGGGTTAGGGTGAGGTTTAGGGTTAGGGTGAGGGTTAGGATTATGGTTAGGGTTAGGGTGAGGGTGAAGGTGAGGCTGAGGGTTAGGGTGAGAGTGAGGGTGAAGGTGAGGTTTAGAGAAAGATTTAGGATTAGTGTGAGGGAGAGGGTTAGGGTTAGGATTAGGGTTAGGGTTAGTGTTAGGCTGAGAGTGAGGGTGAGGGTGAGGGTGAGCGTTAGGGTTAGGGTGAGTGTTAGGGTCAGTGTGATTCTTAGGGTGAGGGTGAGGGTAAAGTTTACATTGAGAGTTAGGGTGAGGTGGAGGGTTAGTGTTAGGTTTAGGATGAGGCTTAGAGTGAAGGTTATGGTTAATGATAGGGTTAGGGTTAGGGTAAGTGTTAGGGTGAGGGTTAGCTTTATGGTGAAGGTTAGGGTTAGAGTGAGGGTTAGGGTTTGGATTAGGGTTAAGGTGAGGGCTAGGGTGAGGGTGACGGTTAGGGTTAAGCTTAGGGTGAGGGTAAGGTTTAGGTTTAGGATTAGGGTTAGGGTTAAGTGAGGGGTAGGTTTAGGGTTAGTGTGAAGTTTAGGTTTAGTGTGCCTGTTAGGTTTAGGGTTAGTGTTAGGATTAGTGTGTGGTGGAGGGTGAGGCTGAGGGTTACGGTGAGGGAGAGGGTGAGAGTGAGGATTAGGGATAGGGTTAGGATGAGGGTGAGTGTGAGGGGTAGGGTTAGGATTAGGGTTAGGGTTAGTGTTAGGCTGAGGGTGAGGTTGAGGGTGAGGATTAGGTTTAGGGTTAGGTTGAGTGTTAGGGTCAGTGTGATTCTTAGGGTGAGGGTGAGGTAAGGGTTACGTTGAGAGTTAGGGGGAGGGGGAGGTTTAGTGTTAGGTTTAGGATGAGGGTTAGGGTGAAGGTTAGGGTTAAAGATAGGGTTAGGGTTATGGGAAGGTTTAGGCTGGTGGTTAGCCTTAGGGTGAAGTTTAGGGTGAGGGTGAGGTTTAGGGTTTGGATTAGGGTGAGGGTAAGGTTTAGGTTTATGATTACGGTTAGGGTTTAATGAGGCGTAGGTTTAGGGTTAGTGTGAGGTTTAGCTTTAGTGTGAGTGTTAGGTTTAGGGTTAGTGTTAGGATTAGTGTGTGGGTGAGGGTGAGCGTTAGGGTGAGGGTTAGGTTTACGGTGCGGGTTAGGGTTAGATTGAGGGTTAGGGTTAGGGTGAAGTTTAGGGTTAGGATTATGGTTAGGGTGTGGGCTAGGGTGAAGGTGAGGGTTAGGGTTAGGTTTAGGGTTAAGGTGAGGGTTAGGGTTAGGTTTAGGGTTAGGGTTAGTGTGAGTTGCAGTTTTAGAGTTATGGTTAGGGTTAGGTTTAGTGTGAGTGTTAGGGTTAGGGTTAGGTTTAGGGTGAGGGTAAGGTTTAGAGTGAGGGTGAGGTTTAGGGTGAGAGTGAGTGTTAGGGTTAGCGTGAGTGTTAGGGTGAGGGTTAGGGTGAGGATTAGGGTTAGGTTGAGGATTTCGGTTAGGTAAGGGTTAGGGTTAGGTTTAGGGTAAGGGTTAGGGTGAGGGTTAGCGTTAGGTTGAAGGTTAAAACTAGGATGAGGTTGATGGTGAGGGTGAGGGGGAAGGTTAGTGTTAGGGTTAGGGTTAGCTTTATGGTGAGGGTGAGGGTTAGGTCAGTGTGAGGATTAGGGTTAGGGTTAGATTTAGGGTGGATGTAAGGGATAGGGTGAGCTTGAGGGTGAGGGTTAGGCTTAGGGTTAGTGTTAGTATAAGTTTATGGGTGAGGGTGAGGGTGAGGGTTAGGGTGAGGTTTAGGTTTAGGGTAAGGGTTAGGGTTAGGTTGAGGGTTTGAGTGAGGCTGAGTGTTAGGGTTAGGGTTAGGGTTAAAGTGATGGTTATGATTAGGGTTAGGATTAGGGTTAAGGTTAGGGTTGTTAGGCTGAGGGTTGGGGTGAGGTTGAGGGTTAGGGTTGGGTTAAGGTTAGGGTGAGGGCTATTGTAAGAGTGAGTGTTAGGGTGAGGGTGAGGGTGAGGGTTTCTGTTAGTTAAGGGTTGGGTTGAGGGTTTGGGTGAGGATTAGGTTGAGTGTGATGGTTAGGGTGAGGATTAGGGTTAGGGTGAGGATTAGGGTTAGGGTTAGGGTGAGGGATAGGGTTATGGTAATGTTTAGGATGAGGGTGAGTTTTAGGGTGAGGGTGAGGTTTCGAGTTCAGGTTAGGGTTTGTGTTAATATTAGGGTTAGGGTTAGGGTTAGGCTGAGGGTGAGAATGAGTGTGTGGGTGAGGGTTAGGCTTAGGGTTAGGGCGAGGGTTGTTGTTAATGTGAGGGTTAGGCTGAGGGTGAGGATAAGGGTTAGTTTGAGGGTTAAGGTGAGTGGGATGTTTAGGGTGAGAGTTAGGGTGAGGGTTAGGTTTAAGGTTAGGTTAGGGTAAGTGGTAGGGTTAGGTTTAGGGTGCGGGTTAGGGTTAGATTGAATGTCAGGGTTAGGGTGAGGTTTAGGGTTAGGATTATGGTTAGGGTGCGGGTTAGGGATAGGCTTAGGGTGAAGCAGAGGGTTAGGGTTAGGTTTAGGGTTAGGGTTAATGTGAGTTGT
Source organism: Dipodomys merriami (assembly GCF_024711535.1). Lineage (NCBI taxonomy): Eukaryota > Metazoa > Chordata > Mammalia > Rodentia > Heteromyidae > Dipodomys > Dipodomys merriami. The sequence continues at coordinate 862,137 of NW_027206113.1, forward strand.
AGTTTTAGGGTTATGGTTAGGGTTAGGTTTATTGTGAGTGTTAGGGTTAGAGTTAGGTTTAGGTGAGGGTAAGGGTTAGGGTGAGGGTGAGGTTTAGGGTGAGAGTGAGTGTTAGGGTTAGCGTGAGTGTTAGGGAGAGGGTTAGGGTGAGGGATAGTGTTAGGGTGAGGGTTAGGGTTACGGTAAGTTTTAGAATTGGGGTTATAGTTAGGGTTAGGGTGAGGGTGAGTGTGACGGTGAGGGTGAGGATTAGGGATAGGGTTAGGATTAGATTGAGGGTGGGAGAGAGGGTTAGGGTTAGGATTAGGATTAGGGTTAGGGTTACACTAAGTGTGAGTGGGAAGTGGAGGATAAGTTTAGGCTTAGGGGAAGATTTAGAGTTAGGGTTACCGTGAGAGTTAGGGTTAAACTTCTTGTTAGGATTAGGGTGAAGGTGAGGGTGAGGGTTCAGGTGAGGGTTAGGTTTAGGGTTAGTGTTAGTGTGAGGGCTAGTGTGAGTGTGAGGATTAGGTTTATGGTTAGGGATAGGGTGAGAATTAGGGTTAGGGTTAGTTTTCGGGTGAGGGTTAGGTTTAGTCTGAGGGTTACGGATTGGTTTAGGGTTAGGTTTAGGCATAGGGTGAATGTAAAGGTTAGGGTGAGGGTAAGGTTTAGGGTTAGGTTTAGGGTGAGGGTTGGATTAGGGTTAAGGTTTTTGTTAGGGTTACTGTGAGGGTGAGGGTTAGGGTTAGGGTTAGGATTAGGGTGAGGGTGAGAGTGAAGCTGAGGGTTAATGTGAGGGTGAGGTTGAGGGTGCGTTTGAAGGTTAGGGTTAAGGTGGGGGTAAGGGTAAATATTAGGATAAGGATTAGTGTTATGATTAGGGTTAGGCTGAGGATGAGCTTGAGGGTTAGGGTGAGGGTTAGTGTGAGGGTTAGGGTGAGTGTAAGGGTAAGGTTTAGATTGAAGTTAGAGTGAGGGGGAGGGTTAGGCTTAGGGTTAGGGTGAGGATGAGGGTTAGAATGAGGGTTAAGTTTAAGGTTAGCGTTAGGGTTAGGGTGAGGGTTAGGGTTAATGTTAGATTTAGGCTTGTGGTAAGGGTTAGGGTGAGGGTTAGGGTTAGGGTGAGGGGTGGGTTTAGGGTTAGGGTGAGGGATAGGGTTAGGGTTAGGTTTAGGGTTAGTCTTAGGGTTGGGGTGATGGTTAGGCTTAGGTTGAGGGTTAGGGTTAGGGTGAGGGGTAGGTTTAGGGTTAGGTTCATTGTGAGGTTTAGGGTGAGGGTAAGGTTTAGTGTTAGGGTTAGCTTGAGAATGAGAGTTAGGTATACCGTAAGTGTTAGGGTGAGGGTTAGGTTGAGGGTTAGGGTTAGGGTTAGGGTGAGGGTGAGGGTTAGGGTTAGGTTTAGAGTGAAGTTAAGGGTTAGGGTTAGGTTTAGGGTGAAGGTTAGGGTTAGGTTTAGGGTTAGGTTTATTGTTCGGGTTAGGTTAAGGCTGAGGGTGAGGGTGATGGTGACCGTGATGTTGAGGTTTAGGGTTAGGTTTAGGGTTAGGGTGAGGGTGAGAGTGAGGGATAGGTTTAGGATTAGAATTAGGGTTAGTGTTAGGCTGAGGGTGGTGGTGTAGGTGAGGGTTAGGATTAGGGTGAGTGTTAGTGTTAAGGTTAGTGTGAAGTTTAGGGTTAGTGTGCGAGTGAGGGTTAGGGTTAGGGTGAGGGTTAGGGTTAGGGTTAGGATGAGGGTTAGGGTTTGTGTGAGGGTTAGGGTTAGGGTTAGGTGAGGGTAAGGGTTTGGGAGAGGGTTAGGGAGAGGGTGAGTTTAATGGTTAGGGTGAGGGTAAGGGTAAGGGTGAGGGTTAGGTTGTGGGTTAAGGTTAGGCTTAGTGTTAGGGAGAGTGCTAGGGTGAGGGTGAGAGTTAGGGTTAGGTTTAGGGTTAGGGTTAGCCTTAGGGTGAGGGTGGGGGTGAGAGTTCGGTTTAGGATTAGTGTTAGGTTTAGGGTTAGACTTAGGGTGAGGGTGAGGGTGAGGGTAAGGGTTAGAATGAGGATTAGGGTTAGGGTTAGGGTGAGGGTTAGGTAAAGGTTGATGTTTAGGGTGAGGGTGAGGGTTAGGATTAGGGTTAGGATTAGGGTGAGCATTAGGGTTAGGGTTAGGGTTAGGGTGAGGGTTAGGTTTAGGGTGAGGGTTAGGGTTAGGGTTAGGGTTAGGATGAGGGTTAAGGTTAGGGGGAGGATTAGTGATAGTGTTAAGGTGAGGGTGAGTGTGAGGGTTAAGTTTAGGATTAGTGTTAGGGTTAGGGTTAGTCTTATGTTGAGGGTTAGGGTGAAGGTGAGGGTTAAGTTTAGGGTGAGGGTTAGTGTGTGGGTGAGGTTTAGGTTTAGGTTGAGGTTTAGGTTGACAGAGGCTTAGAGTGAGGGTGATAGTTAGGCTTAGAGTTAGGGTGAGGGATAGGGTTAATGTGAGGGTTAGGGTGAGGGTGATGATAAGGGTTAGGTGGAGGGTTATGATGAGTGGGAGGTTTAGGGTTATGGTTATGGTTAGGGTGAGTGTTAGGGTGAGGGTTAGACTTAAGGTTAGGTTAGGGTTAGGGTGAGGGTTACGGTTATTGTTAGGGTTACGGTTAGGGAAAGTGTTAGGGTGAGTGTTAGGGTTAGGTTGAGGGTTAGGTATATGGTGTGGGTTAGGGTTAGAATGAGGGTTAGGGTTAGGTTGAGGTTTAGGGTTAGGATTATTGTTACGATGAGGGCTAGGGTGATGGGGAGTGTTAGTGTTAGGCTTAGGGTTAGGGTGAGGGTTAGGGTTAGGGTTAGGGTTAGGGTTAGCATGAGGGGTAGTTTTAGGGTTAGGGTGAGGAATAGGTTTAGTGTGAGTTTCAGAGTTAGTGTTAGGGTTAGTGTGAGTGTTAGGCTGGGGGTAGGGTGAGGGTTATTGTTAGTATTAGTGTTAGGGTTAGGTTTAGGGTGAGGTTTAGGGTTAGGGTTAGGTTTACGATGAGGTTGAGTGTGAGGGATATTGTTAGAATTAAGATTTAGTTTAGGTTTAGGATTAGGGTGAGGATTAGCGTTAGAGTTAGGTTTAATGTGAGGGTTAGACTAAGGATTAGGGTTACGTTTTGGGTGAGGGTAAGGTTTAATGTGAGGGTTAGGGTTAGGATTAGTGTTAGGGTGAGGTTTAGGGTTAGGGTTAGGGTTAGAGTTGGGGTTATTGTTAGGGTTAGGGTGAGGGTGAGGGTGAGGTTTAGGGATAGGTTTAGGTTTAGAGTGATAGTGGGAGTGAGTGTTAGAGTTAGGATTAGGATTAGTGTTAGGGTTAGGCTGAGGATGAGTGGGAAGGGGCGGGGGAGGGTTAGGGTTAGGGGTAGGTTTAGGGTTACAGTGAGAGTTAGATTAAAATTATTGTTAGGATTAGGGTGAGGTGATGGTGAGTGTGAGGGTTCGGGTGAAGGTTAGGGTTAGGGATATAGTTAGGGTGATGGCTATGGTTTATGTGAGGGTTAGGCTTATGGTGAGGGATAGGGTGAGAATTAGGGTTAGGGTTAGGGTTAGGGTGAGGGTTAGGTTTAGTCTGAGGGTTAAGGTTAGGTTTTGGTTTAGGTTAGGCTTAAGGTGAGGGTAAGGGTTAGGCTGAGGGTTAGGGTGAGGGTGAGGTTTAGGGTTAGGTTTAGGGTAAGGGTTGGGAGAGGGATAGGGTTAGGGTTAGGGTTAGGGTGAAGTGAGGGTTAGGGTTAGGGTTAGGGTTAGGGTGAGTGTGAGAGTGAGGCTGAGGTTTAGGGTGAGGGTGAGGGTGAGGGTGAGTTTGAGGATTAGGGTTAAGGTGAGGGTAAGGGTGAGAATTATGGTAAGGATTTGGTTTAAGATTAGGGTTAAGCTGAGGCTGAGCTTGAGGGTGAGGGTTAGGTTTAAGATTAGGTTTACTGTGAGGGTTAGGGTTAGGGTTAGGGTTATGGTGAGGGTAAGTGTTAGGGTGAGGGTTAGGTTTAGGGTGAGAGTTAGGGTTAAGGTTAGGGTTACATTGAGGTTGAGGGTGAGGGTTAGGGTTGGGTGAGGGTTAGTGTTAGATTGAGGGTTATGGTTGGATTAGGTTTAAAGTTAGGGTGATGGTGAGGATGAGGGTTAGGGTTAGGATTAGGGTTAGGGTTAGGGTTAGAGTGAGGGTGAGGGTGATGGTGAGGGTGATCGGTTTTTTTTAAGGTGAGGGTTAGGGTTAGGGTGAGGGTGAGGGTAAGCGAAAGTGTTAGGGTTAGGGGAATGATGAGGGTTAGATTAAGGGGTAGGGTTATGGTTAGGGTGATGGTTAGGGTTACTGTTTGGGTTAGGGTTGGCGTTAAGGTTAGGGTTAGGGAGAGATTATGGCTTAGGTTAGTGTGAGGTTTAGGGTTAGGGTTAGGTTTAGGGTGAGGGTAAGGGTTAGGGTGAGGGTGAGGGTTAGGGTTAGGGTTAGGGTGAGGGTGAGGGTTAGGGTTGGGATTAGGGTTAGGGGTAGGGTTAGGCTGAGGGTGAGGGTGAGTTTGAAGGTTAGGGTTAGGGTTGGGTAAGGTTAGGGTGAGGGGTATTGGGAGGGTGAGGTTTAGGGTGAGGGTGAGGGTGAGGGTGAGGGCTAGGTTTAGGCTGAGTGTTAGCTTTAGGGTGAGGGTTAGGGTTAGGGTTAGGTTTAGGTTTAGGGTTAGTGTTAGGGTGAATTTTAGGGTTGGGGTTAGGCTTAGGTTGAGTGAGGGTGAGGGTGAGGCTGGGGGTTAGGTTTAGGGTGAGGCTTAGTGTTAGGTTTAGGGTGAGGGTTATGTTTAGGATGATGTTTAGGGTGAGGGTGAGGGTCAGTGTGAGAGTGAGGGTTAGGGTGTGGGTGAGGGTTAGGGTTAGGGTGAGGGTTAAAGTGACGGTGACTTTTAGGATGAGGGTGAGGATTATGTTTAAGGTTACTGTGAGGGTTATCGTTAGTTTTAGGGTTAGGGTGAGGGTCAGTTTGAGGGTTAGGGTTAGGGTTACCATTAAGATTATTGTGAGGGTTAGGGTTAGGGTTAAGGTGAGGGTAAGGGTGAGAATTATGGTAAGGATTTGGTTTAAGATTAGGGTTAGGCTGAGCCTGAGCTTGAGGGTGAGGGTTAGGTTTAGGGGTAGGTTTAGGGTGAGGGTTAGGGTCAGGTTTAGGTTTAGGATTAGGGTGAGGGTGAGGTTTAGGGATAGGGTGAGAGTGAGGGTTAGGGTTAGGGTTAGAGTAAGAGTTAGGGTGAGGATTAGTATGACTGTGAGGTTTAGGGTCAGGGTGAGGGTTAGGGTTTGGGTTAGGGTGAGGGCTAGGGTGAGGGTGAGGGTTAGGCTGAGGGTGAAGTTGAGGGTGAGGGTGAGGGTTAGGGTTAGCATAAGGTTTAACTTTAGGGTTAGGTGAGGATTAGAGTGACTTGAGTATTAGTTGATGGTAAGTGTTAGGGTGAGGGTTAGCTCTAGGTTTAGTGTGAGGGTTATGGTGAGGGTGACGTTTCTGGTTAGGTTTAGTGTTAGGGTTAGGGTTAGGGTGAGGGTGAGGGTTAGGGTTAGGTTAGCGTTAGGGTTAGGGTGAGGGTGAGGGTTAGTATTAGTGGGTGGGTTAGGGTTAGGGTTAGCATTAGGGTAAAGATGAGAGTGAGAGGTAGGTTTAGGATTAGTGATAGGTTTAGGGTAAGCCTTAGCGTGAGGGTATGGGTGAGGTTTAGGGTTAGGGATAGGGTTAGGGAAAGGGTGAGGTTTTGGGTTAGGGTGATGTTTAGGGTTAGTGTTAGGGTTAGGGTGAGTTTTAGGGTTAGGGTGAGGATGAGGTTTAGGGTTAGGGTTAGGGTGAGGGTTAGGGTTAGGGTTAGGGTGAGGGTTAGGTTTAGGGTTAGGCTTAGGCTGTAAATGAGGGTGAGGGTGAGGGTTAGGTTTAGTGTGAGGCTTAGGGTTAGGGTTAGGGTTAGGGTTAAGTTTAGGGTGATGTTTAGGGTGAGAGTGAGGGTCATGGTGAGAGTGAGGGTTAGGTTGTGGGTGAGGGTTAGGCTAGGGAGAGGGTTAGGTTTACGGTTAGCCTTAGGATTAGTGAGAGGTTTAGGTTTAGGGTTAGGGTTAGGGTGTGGCTAAGTGTTAGGGTTAGGTTTAGGTTTAGGGTGAGAGTTACGGTGGGGGTTAGGGTTAGATTGAGGTTGAGGGTGAGGGTTAGTTTTGGGTGAGGGTTAGAGTTAGAGTGAGGGTTATGGTTGGTTTAAGGTTAGAGTTAGGGTGATGTTGAGGGTGAGGGTTAGAGTTAGGATTAGGGTTAGGTTTAGGGTTAGACTGAGGGTAAGGGTGAGGGTGAGGGTGATGTTTTTTTTAAGTTGAGGGTTAGGGTTAGGGTGAGAGTGAGTGTAAATGAAAGGGTTGGGGTTAGGGGTAGGATGAGGGTTAGATTGAGTGGTAGGGTTATGGTTCAGGTGAAGGTTAGGGTTACTGTGAGGATTAGGGTTAGGGTTAAGGTTAGGGTTAGGGAGAGGGTAAGGCTTAGGTTAGTGTGAGGGTTAGGGTTAGGGTTAGGTTTAGGGTGAGGGTAAGGGTTAGGGTGACGTTTAGGGTGAGGGTGAGAGTTAGTCTTAGGGTTAGTGTTAGGATTAGTGTGTGGGTGAGGGTGAGGGTGAGAGTTAGTGTGAGGTTTAGGGTTAGGGTTAGGGTAAGGGTTAGGGTGAGTATTTGAGTGAGGGTGAGGATTAGCGTTAGGGTTAGGGTTAGAGTGAAGGTTAGGGTTAGGTTTGGGTTTAGGGTTAGGGGTAGGTTTAGGCTGAGGGTGAGGTTGAGTTTGAGGTATAGGGTTAGGGTTGGGTTAATTTTAGGGTGAGGGCTATTGTGAGGGTGAGATTTAGGGTGAGGGTGAGGGTGAGGGTTTCCGTCAGTTAAGTGTTTGGTTTAGGGTTAGGGTTAGGATTTGGTTGAGGGAGCCGGTTAGGGTGAAGGTTAGGGTTACAGTGAGGGTTAGTGTTAGGGTGAGGGTGCGGGATAGGGTTAGGGTGATGTTTAGGATGAGGGTGAGATTTAGGTTGCGGGTGAGGGTTCGGGTGCGGGTTAGGGTTACGGTTAGATTTAGGTTGTGGGATAGGTTGACTGTGAGAGTTAGGGTTAGGGTTAGGGATAGGGTGAGAATTAGGGTTAGGGTCAGGGTTATGATGAGGGGAATGTTTACAGTTAGGTTGAGGGTTAGGTTAAGTCTGAGGGTGAGGGTTAGTGTTAGGGTTAGGGTTATTGTGAGGTTAAGCGTTAGGGTGAGGGTTAGGGTGAGGGTGAGGGCTAGGTTTAGGGTGAGGGTTAGTTTTAGGGTGAGGGTTATGGTGAGGGTTAGGTTTAGGGTGAGGTTTAGGTTTAGGGTTAGTGTTAGGGTGAGGTTTAGGGTTAGGGTTAGGCTTAGGCTGTGAATGAGGGTGAGGGTGAGGGTGAGGGTTAGGTTTAGGGTGAAGCTTAGGTTTAGGCTTAGGGTGAGGGTTATGATTAGGATGATGTTTAGAGTGTGAGGGTCAGGGTGAGAATGAGTGTTAGGGTGTCGGTGAGGGTTAGGTTAGGGTAAGGGTTATGGTGATGGTGACGTTTAGGGTGAGGGTGAGGATTAGGGTTAGGTTTAGTGTGAGGGTTAACGTTAGTTTTAGGGTTAGGGTGAGGGTCAGTTTGAGGGTTAGGGTAAGGGTTAGCATTAAGTTTATTGTGAGGGTTAGGGTTAGGGTTAGGGTTAGGGTGAGGGTAAGGGTTAGGGTGAGGGTTAGGGTTAGGTTGAGAGTTACAGTTAAGGTTAGGGTTAGATTGAGGTTGAGGGTAAGGGTTAGGGTTGGGTGAGGGTTAGAGTTAGAGTGAGGGTTATGGTTGGATTAGTGTTCGAGTTAGGGTAAGGGTTAGGGTGAGGGTTAGGTTTTGGGTTAGGGTGAGGGTTACGGTTAGAGTTAGGGTTAGGGTGAATATGAGGGTGAGGTATAGGTTTGGTGAGGGTAAGAGTTAGGTTGTGGGTAAGCATTGGGTAAGGGTTAGAGTTATGGTGAGGGTGAGGGTGAGGGTTAGGGTTAGGATTAGGGTTAGGGTTAGGGTTAGACTGAGGGTGAGGTTGAGGGTGAGGCTGAGCTTATGGGTTAGGGTTAGGGATACCGTTAGGGTGATGGTAAGGGTTAGGGTTAGGATTAGAATTAGGGTGAGGGTGAGGGTCAGGGTTAGGTTTAAAATTAGGGTTAGGGTTAGGGTTTGGCTGAGGTTGAGGGTGAGGGTGAGGTTTAGGTTTAGGGTTCGGGTGAGGGTTAGATTTAGGGTTAGGGTGAGAGTTAGGGTGAGGATTATGGTTATGGTTAGGGTTAGGGTGAGTGTCAGAGTGAGTGTTAGGGTTAACGTGAGGTTTAGGGTGAAGTTGAGGGTTATGATTAGGTTTAGGGTGAGGAGTACGGTGAGGGTTAGGGTAAAGGTGACGGTGAGCTTTAAGTTGAGGTTGAGGGTTAGGGTTAGGGTTAAGGTGAGGATTCGCCTCAGGGTGAGGGTTAGGGTTAGGGTGAGAGTTAGGTTTAGGGGAGGGTTACATTTAGGGTTAGGGTTAGGGTGTGTGCTAGGGTGAAGATGAGGTTTAGGGTTAGGGTTACGGTTAGGGATAGGGTGAGGATTAGGGTTAGGGTTAGGGTTAGGGTTAGGCTGAGGGGTTGGCTTAGGGTTAGGGTGAGGGTTAGGTTTAGTGTGAGAGTTAGGGTTAGGGTTAGGGTTAGTTTTAAGATGAGGGTTAGGGTTAGGTTTAGGGTTATTTTTAGGGTTAGTTTAAGGGTTAGGGTTAGGGTTAGAATTAGGATTAGGGTGAGGTTTAGTGTTAGTGTTAGGGTTAGGGTTAGGATTAGTGTGAAGATTAGTGTTAGGGTTAGGGTTAGGCTTGGGGTGATGGTAAGGGTTAGGGTGAGGTTTATGGTGAGGGTGAGGTTTAGGGTTAACATTAGGGTTACGGTGAGTGTTAGGGTGAGGATTAGGTTTAGGGTTAGGGTTAGGGTGAGGGTGACGCTTAGGGTTAGTTTTAGGGTGAGGGTGACGTTTAGGGTGAGCGTTAGCCTTAGGGTTAGGGTTAGGGATAGGGTGATGGTGAGGGTGAGGGTTATGTTTGGTTGAGGGTTAGAGTGAGGGTGATGATTAAGGTTGGGTATGGTTAGAGTTAGGGTGAAGTGAGGGTGAGGGTGAGGGTAAGGATTAGTGTTAGGTTTAGGGTTAGGCTGAGGTTCAGGGTGAAGGTGAGGTTTAGGGTTACGGTTTGGGTGAGAGTTCGGGTGAGGGTTAGATTTAGGGTTAGGGTGAGGATTATGGTTATGGTTAGGGTTAGGCTGAGTGTCAGGGTGAGGGCAAGTGTTAAAGTGAGGTTTAAGTTGAAGTTTTGGTTTAGGGTTAGGGTTAGGGTGAGGAGTACGGTGAGGGTTAGGGTTAAGGTGATGGTGAGCGTTAAGTTGAGGTTGAGGTTTAGGGTTAGGGTTAGGTTTTGGGCTAGGGTCAGGGTGAGGGTTAGGGTTAGGGTGAGGGTTAGGTTTAGGTTTACGTTTAGGGTGAGGGCTAGGGTGAGGGTGAGTTTTAAGGTTAGGGTTACGGTTATGGATAGGGTGAGGATTAGGTTTAGGGTTAGGGTTAGGATTAAGGTTAGGCTGAGGGATTGGCTTAGGGTTAGGGTGAGAGTTAGGTTTAGTGTGAGAGTTAGGGTCAGGGTTAGGGTTAGTGTTAGGTTGAGGGTTAGTTTAGGGTTAGGGTTATTGTTAGGGTTAGTGTAAGGGTTAGGGTTAGGGTTAAGTTAGGTTTAGGGTGAGGGTTAGGGTGACAGTGAGGGTTAGGTTGAGGGTGAGGATTAGGGTTAGGTTTAGGGTGTGGTTTAGCATTAGTTTTAGGGTTAGGGTGAGGGTTAGGTTGAGGGTTAGTGTTAGGGTTAGCTTTAGGATTAGTGTGAGGGTTAGGTTTATGGTTAGGGTTAGGGTTAGTGTGAGGATAAGGGTTAGGGTGACTGTTAGTGTTAGGGTGAGAGTTAGGGTTAAGTTTAGGGTTAGATTGAGGTTGAGGGTGAGGGTTAGGGTTGGGTGAGGGTTAGAGTTAGAGTGAGGGTTATGGTTGGATTAGGGTTAGAGTTAGGTTGAGGGTGAGGGTGAGGGTTAGGGTTAGGGTTAGGGTTAGACTGAGGGTGAGAGTGAGGGTGAGGGTGACGGTTTTTTTTAAAGTGAGGGTTAGGGTTAGGGTGAGGGTGAGGGTAAGCGAAAGGGTTAGGGATAGGGTTAAGGTTAGGATGAGGGTGACAATGAGGATGAGGGTGAGGGTTAGGGTTAATATGAGGGTTACGGTGAGGGTGAGGATAAGGGTTAGGTTGAGTGTTAGGGTGAGTGGTAGGTTTAGGGTTAGGGTTGGATTTAGGGGTAGGATTAAGATTAGGTTAGGGTTAGGGTGAGGGTTAGGGGGAGAGTGACAGTTAGGTTTAGGATTAGTGTTTGGTTTAGGGTTAGGCTTAGTGTGAGGGTGAGGGTGAGTTTTAGGGTTAGGGATAGCGTTAGGGTTAGGGAGAGGGTTAGGGTGATGTATAGGGTTAGGTTTAGGGTGAGGGTGAGGTTTAGGGTTAGGGTCAGGGTTAGGTTTAGGGTTAGGGTTAGGTTGAGGGTTAGGGTTAGGTTGAGGTTTAGGCTGTGAGTGAGGGTGAGGGTGAGGTTGAGGGTGAAGGTGAGGGTTAGGTTTAGGGTGAGTCTTAGGGTTAGGGTGAAGGTTATGTTTTTGGTGATGTTTAGGGTGAAGTTGAGGGTGAGGGTGAGAGTGAGGGTTAGGATATGGGTTAGGGTTAGGATTAGGGTGAGGCTTAGGGTGACAGTGAGTGTTAGGGTGAGTGTGAGGATTAGGGTTAAGGTTAGGGTGAGTGTTAGGGTTAGTTTTAGGGTTAGGGTGAGAGTTAGGGTTAGGGTTAGTTTTAGGGTTAGTGTGAGGGTTAGGATTAGGTTTAGGTTTAGGGTAAGGGTTAGGGTGAGGGTATGGGTTACGGTGAGATTTAGGGTTAAGTTTAGTGTTACTTTGAGGTTGAGGGTGAGGGTTAGGTTTGGGTCAGGGTTAGAGTTAGAGTGAGGGTTAGGTTTGGATTAGGGTAAGAGTTAGGGTGAGGGTGAGGGTTAGGGTTAGGATTAGGGTTAGACTTAGGGTGAGGGTGAGGATTAGGGTGGCATTTTGGGTTAGGGTGAGGGTTAGGGTTAGGGTTAGGGTGAGAGTTAGGGTTAAGGTTAGGGTTAGATTGAGGTTGAGAGTTAGTTTGAGGGTTGGGTGAGTGTTAGAGTTAGAGTGTGGGTTATGGTTGGATTAGGGTTAAAGTTAGGGAAAGGGTGACTGTGAGAGTTAGGTTTAGGTTTAGGTTTAGGGTTAGGGTTAGGGTTAGGGTTAGGGTTAGGGTTAGGGTTAGGGTTAGGATGGGTTAGGGTTAGGGTTAGGGTTAGGGTTACGGTTATGGTTAGGGTTAGGGTTAGGGTTAGGGTGAGGGTGAGGGTGAGGGTGAGGGTGACGATTTTTTTAAGGGGAGGATTAGGTTTAGGGTAAGTTTTAGGGTAAGCGAAAGTGTTAGGGTTAGGGGTAGGATGAGGTTTAGATTGAGGGTTAGGGTTATGGTTAGGGTGATTGTTAGGGTTACTGTGATGGTTAGGGTTAGGGTTAAGGTTAGGATAGGGAGAGGATAAGGCTTAGGTTAGTGTGAGGGTTAGGTTATTGTTAGGTATAGGATGAGGGTGAGAGTTAGGCTTAGGTTTATTGTTAGGATTAGTGTGTGGGTGAGGGTGAAGGTGATAGTTATTGTTAGGTTTAGGGTTATCCTTTGGGTTAGGGTTAGGGTGAGGGTTTGAGTGATGGTGAGGGTTAGGGTTAAGGTTAGGGTTAGAGTGCGGGTGAGGGTTAGTGTTAGTATTAGGGTTAGGTAAGGTTTAGGCTGAGGGTGAGGGTGATTTTGAGGGTTAGGGTTAGGGTTGGGTTAAGGTTAGGTTGTGGGCTGTTTTGAGGGTGAAGGCTAGGGTCAGGGTGAGGGTTAGGGTTCAGTTTAGGGATAGAGTGAGGATTAGCATTAGGGTTCGGTTTAGTGTAAGGGTTAGGCTGAGGGGTAGGGTTATCTTTAGGATGAGGGTAAGGTTTAATGTGAGGGTTAGGGTTAGGGTTAATGTTAGGATGAGGGTTAGGGTTAGGGTTAGCGTTGGGGTTATTGTTAGGGTTGGGTGAGGGTGAGGGTGACGGTGACGGTGAGGTTTAGGGATAGGGTTAGGTTTAGAGTGAGGGTGGGAGTGAGGGTTAGGGTTAGGATTAGGATTAGGGTTAGGTTTAGGCTGAGGGTGAGTGGGAAGGGGAGGGGAAGCTTAGGGTTAGGGGTAGGTTTAGGGTTAGGATTACAGAGAGAGTTAGGGTTAAAATTATTTTTAGGATTAGGGTGAGGGTGAGGGTGAGATTTCAGGTGAGGATTAGGGTTAAGCAAAGAGTTAGGGTGAAGGATAGGGTGAGTGTGATGGTTAGGGTTATGTTTAGGGGTAGGGTGAGAATTAGTGTTAGGGTTAGGGTTAGGGTGAGGGTTCGGCTCAGGGGTAGTGTTAGGGTTAGGGTGAATGTTAGGTTTAGTCTGATAGTTATGGTTAGGGTTAGCGATAGGGTTACGGTTAGGGTGAGGGTAAGGGTTAGGTTGAGGGTTAGAGTGAGGTTTAGGTTTAGGTTTAGGTTTATGGTGAGGGTTGGGTGAGGGTTAGGGTTAGGTTTAGTCTTAGGGGGAGATGGAGGCTTAGGGTTAGGGTGAGGATGAGGGTTTGGGTTATTGTTAGGTTTATTGTGAGGGTGAGAATGAGGGTAAGGGTTAGGTTTAGGTGAGGGTGAGAGTGAGGGTTAGTGTTAGGATTAGGATTCAGGATAGATTTAGTCTGAGGGTGAGGGGGAGGTGGAGAAGGCGGGTTAGGGTGTGGGTTTGGTTTAGCGCTAGGGTTTGGGTGAGGGTGACGTTTAGCATTAGGGTTAGGGTGAGGGTAAGGGTTAGGGTCAGCGTTAGCATTAGGGTTAGGGTTAGGGTTAGGGTGAGGTTGAGGGTGAGGGTTAGGGTTGGTTGAGGGTTAGAGTGAGGTTGAGAAGTAGGGTTTGGTTATGGTTAGAATTAGGTTGAGGTGAGGGTGAGTGTTAGGGTTAAGATTAGGGTTAGGGTTAGGGTTAGGGTTAGACTTAGGGTGAGGGTGAGCATGAGGGTTTGGGTTAGGGTGAGGGTTAGGGTTCGGGTTAGGGTGAGGGTTAGGGTCCGAGTTAGGGTTAGGGTGAATATGAGGGTGAGGGTTAAGATTGGGTGAGGGTTAGAGTTAGGGTGAGGGATAGCGTTGGGTAAGGGTTAGAGTTATGGTGAGGGTGAGGGTGAGGGTTAGGGTTAGGATTAGGGTTAGGGTTAGGGTTAGACTGAGGGTGAGGTTGAGGGTGAGGGTGAGGGTATGGGTTAGGGTTAGGGTTAGGATTAGGGAGAGGGTAAGGGTTAGGGTTAGGATTAGAATTAGTGTGAGTGTGAGCTTCAGGGTTAGGGTTAGGGTTAGGCTGAGGTTGAGGGTGAGGGTGAGGTTTAGGTTTAGTGTTCGGGTGAGGGTTCGGGTGAGGGTTAGATTTAGGGTTAGCGTGAGGGTTAGGGTGTGGGATACGGTTATGTTTAGGGTTAGGGTGAGGGTCAGGGTGAGGGTAAGGATTAAAGTGAGGTTTAGGGTGAAGTTGAGGGTTATGATTAGGTTTAGGGTGAGGAGTACGTTGAGGGTTAGGGTTAAGTTGAGGGTGAGCTTTAAGTTGAGGTTGAGGGTTAGGGTTAGGATTAGGATGAGGGTTAGGGTCAGGGTGAGGGTTAGGGTTAGGGTGACAGTTAGGGTTAGGGGAGGGTTAGGTTTAGGGTTAGGGTTAGGGAGTGTGCTAGGTTGAGGGTGAAGTTTAGGGTTAGGGTTACGGTTAGGGATAGCGTGAGGATTAGGGTAAGGGTTAGGGTTAGGGTTAGGCTGAGGGGTTGGCGTAGGGTTAGGGTGAGGGTTAGGTTTAGTGTGAGAATTAGGGTTAGGTTTAGGGTTAGTGTTAGGGTGAGGATTAGGGTTAGGGTTAGGGTTATTGTTAGGGTTAGTGTAAGGATTAGGGTTTGGGTTAGAGTTAGAGTTAGGGTGAGGTTTAGTGTTAGTGTTAGGGATAGGGTTAGGATTAGTGTGAAGGTTAGTGTTAGGGTTAGGGTTAGGCTTAGGGTGAGGATAAGGTTTAGGGTGAGGTTTATGGTGAGGGTGAGGTTTAGAGTTAACGTTAGGTTTGGGGTGAGTGTTAGGGTGAGGGTTAGGTTTAGGTTTAGGTTTAGGGTGAGGGTGATGTTTAGGGTTAGGGTTAGGGTGAGTGTTAGCGATAAGGTGAGCGTTAGCGTTAGGGTTAGGGATACAGTGACGGTGAAGGTGAGGGTTATGTTTGGTCGAGGGTTAGAGTGAGGGTGACGATTAGTGTTGGGTTATGGTTAGAGTTAGGGTGAATAGAGGGTGAGGGTTAGGGTAAGGATTAGTGTTATGTTTAGGGTTAGGCTGAGGTTGAGGGTGAAGGTGAATTTAAGGGTTAGGTTTCCTGTGAGGGTTCGGGTGAGGGATAGATTTAGGGCTAGGGTGAGGCTTATGGTTATGGTTAGGGTTAGGCTGAGCGTCTGGGTGAGGGTAAGTGTTAAAGTGAGGTTTAGGGTGAAGTTAAGGGTTAAGGTTATTGTTAGGGTGAGGGTTAGGGTTAAGTTGAGGGTGAGCGTTATGTTGAGGTTGAGGGTTAGGGTTAGGGTTAGGATGTGGGTTAGGGTGAGGGTGAGGTTTAAGGTTAGGCTGAGGGTTAGGGTTAGGAGAGGGTTAGGTTTAGGGTTAAGGTTAGGGTGAGGTCTTGGGTGAGGGTGAGGTTTAGAGTTAGGGTTACGGTTAGCGGTAGGGTGAGGATTAGGTTTAGGGTTAGGGTTAGGGTTAGGGTAATCCTGAGGGGTTGGCTTAGGGTTAGGGTGAGGGTTAAGTTTACTGTGAGAGTTAGGGTTAGGGTTAGGTTTAGTGTTAGGTTGAGGGTTAAGTTATGGTTAGGGTTATTGTTAGGGTTAGTGTAAGGTTTAGGGTTAGGGTTAGAGTTAGGGTTAGGGTGAGGTTTAGGGTGAAGGTGAGGATTAGGGTTAGGGTTAGAGTGAGGGTTAGCATGACTTTTAGGGTTAGGGTGAGGGTTAGTTTGAGGGTTAGTGTTAGGATTAGCATTAGGATTAATGTGAGTGTTAGGGTTAGGGTTAGGGTAAGGGTAAGGGTAAGGGTTTGGGTGAGGGTTAGGGTTAGGGTGAGAGTTAGGGTTAAGTGTTGGGATAGATTGAGGTTGAGGGTGAGGGTTAGGGTTGGGTGAGGATTAGAGTTAGAGTGATTGTTATGGTTGCATTAGGGTTAGAGTAATTTTGATGCTGAGGGTGAGTGGTAGGGTGAAGGTAAGAGTAAGCATGAGGGTTAAGCTGAGGGTGAGTGTTAGGTTTAGGGTTAGGCTTAGGGTGAGGTTGAGGGTGAGGTTAAGGGTTAGGTTTAGGGTGAGGGTTAGGTTTAGGGTGAGGGTTAGTGTGAGGGTTTGGGTTATTGTTAAGGATAGGATGAGGGTGAGGTTGAAGCTGAGGTTTAGCAAGAGTTTGAGGGTGAGATTTAGGGTTAGGGTAAGGGTGAGTGTGAGGGATAGGGTTAGAGTTGGGGTTCGGGTTCGGTTTAGGGTTAGGCTGAGGGTGACAATGAGGGTGAAGGTGAGGGTTAGGCTTAGGGTTAGAGTGAGGGTTAGGGTTAATGTGAGGGTTAGGGTGAGTGTGAGGATAAGTGTTAGGTTGAGTGCTATGGTGAATGGGAGGTTTAGGATTAGGTTTAGGGTGAGGGTTAGGGTGAAGGTTAGGGTTAGCGTTAGGGTGAGGGTTAGGGTGAGGTTTAGGGTTAGGGATAGCGTTAGGCTTAGGGTGAGGGTTAGGGTTAGGGTGATGTATTGGTTTAGGGTTAGGGTTAGGGTGATATTTAGGGTTAAGGTGAGGGTTAGGTATAGGATTAGTGTTAGGTTTAAGGTTAGGCTTAGGGTGAGGGTGAGAGTGAGGTTTAGGGTTAGGGATATCGTTAGGGTTAGGGTGAGAGTTAGGGTTAGGGTGATGTATAGGGTTAGTGTTAGGGTTATAGTGAGGGTTAGGGTTAGGGTGAGGGTTAGGTTTAGGATTAGGGTTAGGGTGAGGGTTAGGTTTAGGGTTAGGTTTAGGCTGTGAGTGAGGGTGAGGGTTAGGTTTAGGGTGAGTCTTAGGGTTAGGATTAGGGTGAGGATTATGTTTACGGTGATGTTTAGGGTGAGTATGAGGGTCCAGGTGAGAGTGAGGGTTAGGATATGGGTTAGGGTTAGAGTTAGGGTGAGTGTTAGGGTGATGGTGAGGGTTAGGGTGAGTGTGAGTATTAGGGGTAGGTTTAGGGTGAGGGTTAGGGTTAGTTTTAGAGTTAGGATTATTCTTAGGGTTAGGGTAAAGGTGAGGGGGAGGGGGAGGGGGAGGTTTAGTGTTAGGGTTTGGTTTAGGGTGAGGGTGAGAGTGAGGGTTAGTGTTAAGATTAGGATTATGGTTAGCATTAGGATGAGGTTGAGGTTGAGGGTGACGGAGAAGGTTAGTGTTAGGGTTAGGGTTAGGGTGAGGGTGAGAGTGAGAGGTTAGTGTGACGGTTAGGGTTAGGTTAGGGTTAGGGTTAGGGTGAGTGTTTGAGTGACGGTGAGGGTTAGGTTTAGGGTTTGGTTTAGGGTGAGGGTGAGGGTTATGGTTAGCATTAGGGTTAGGTTTAGGTTTAGGCTGAGGGTGAGGGTGAGTTTGAGGGTTAGGGTTAAGGTTGGGTTAAGGTTAGGGTGAGGGCTATTGTGAGAGTGAGGGTTAGCGTGAGGGTGAGGGTGAGTGTGAGGGTTTCGGTGAGGTAAGGGTTAGGGTTAGGGTTAGGTTTACAGTGAGGGTGAGGGTTAGGGATAGGGTGAGACTGAGGGTGAGGGTTAGGGTTAGGATTAGAGTAAGAGTTAGGGTGAGGTATAGTATGATGGTGAGGGTTCGGGTCAGGGTGAGGGTTAGGGTTAAGGTTAGGATTAGGGTGAGGGCTAGGGTGAGGGTGAGCGTTAGGCTGAGAGTGAAGTTGAGGGTGAGGGTGAAGGTTAGAGTTGGAATAATGTTTATGTTTAAGCTTAGCGTGAGGATTAGGGTGACTGTAAGTGTTAGGGTGAGGGTTAGCGCTAGTGTTAGGGTGAGGGTTAGGGTGAGGGTGAGTTTTAGTGTGAGCGTGAGGGTTAGGGTGAGGGTGACAGTTCAGGTTAGGGTTAGGATTAGGGTTTGGGTTAGGGTTTGGGTGAGGGTGCGGGTTAGGGTGAGGGTGAGGTTTAGGCTTAGTTTAGGGTAAGGGTTAGGGTGAGGGTGAGGGTGAGTATTAGTGTGTGGGTTAGCATCAGGGATAAGATGAGAGTGAGAGTTTGGTTTAGAATTAGTGTTATATTTAGGGTTAGGCTTAGGGTGAGTGTGAGGTTGAGGTTGAGGGTTAGGTATAGGGTTAGGGTAAGGGTGAGGATTAGGGTTAGGGTGATGTTTAGGGTTAGTGTTAGGGTTAGGGTGAGAGTTACGGTTAGCGTGAGAGTCAGGGTTAGGGTGTGGGTGAGGGTTAGGGTTAGGGTGAGGGTAAGCGAAAGGGTTAGGATTAGCCGTAGGATGAGGGTTATGAGGGGTAGGGTTATGGTTCTGGTGAGGGTTAGAGTTACTGTGAGGGTTAGGGTTAGGGTTAAGGTTTGGGTTAGGGAGAGGGTAAGGCTTAGGTTAGTGTGGGGGTTAGGGTTAGGGTTAGTTTAAGGGTGAGGGTAAATGTTAGGGTGAGGTTTAGGGTGAGGGTGAGAGTTAGGCTTAGGGTTAGTGTTAGGATTAGTGTGTGGGTGAGGGTGAGGGTGAGAGTTAGTGTGAGGTTTAGGGTTAGGGTTAGGGTGAGGGTTTGAGTGAGGGTGAGGGTAGGGTTAGGGTTAGGGTTATGGTGAGGGTGAGGTTTAGGGTTAGTATTAGAGTTAGGGTAAGGTTTAGGCTGAGGTTGAGGGTGAGTTTGAGGGTTAGAGTTAGGGTTGGGTTAAGGTTAGGGTGAGGGCTCTTGTGAGGGTGAGGGTGAGGGTAAGGGTGAGGGTTTCGGTTAGGTAAATGTTAGGGTTAGGGTTAGGGTGAGGATTTGGTTGAGGGAGAGGTTTAGGGTGAGGGTTAGAGTAAGGGTGAGGGTTAGGGTTAGGTTTAGGGTGAGGGATAGGTTTAGGGTGATATTAAGGATGAGGGTGAGATTTAGGGTGAGAGTGAGTGTTCGGGGGTGGGTTAGGGTTACGGTTAGAGTTAGGTTGAGGGCTAGGGTGAGGGTGAGTCTTAGGGTTAGAGTTAGGAATAGGGTGAGAATTAGGGTTAGGGTCAGGGTTAGGGTCAGGGTTAGGCTGAGGGGAATGGTTAGGGTTAGGGTAAGGGTTAGGTTAGTGTTAGGGTGAGGGTTAGGGTTATTGTTAGGGTTAGGGTTAGGGTAAGTGTAAGGTTGAGTGTTAAGGTTAGGGTGAGGTTTAGGTTTAGGGTTAAGATTATTGTTTGGGTGAGGTCTAGGGTGAGGTTGAGTGTTAATTTTAGGCTTAGGTTTAGGTTGAGGGTTAGGGTTAGGTGTAGGGTTAGGGTTAGCATGAGGGGTAGTTTTAGGGTTAGGGTGAGTGTTAGGTTTACTGTGAAGGTTAGGGTTAGTGTTAGGGTTAGGGTGAGGGTAAAAGTTAGGGTGAGGGTGAGGATTAGGTTGAGAGTGAGGGTTAGGGTTAGCGTGAGTGTTAGGGTCAGGGTTAGGGTGAGGGTTATTGTTAGGATTAGGGTTATGTTTAGGGTTAGGGTTAGGGTTAGGGTTAGGTTTATGTTTAGGGTTAGGTTTAGGGTGAGGTTGAGTGTGAGGGATATTGTTCTAATTAGGATTAGAGTTCGGTTTAGGAATAAGGTGAGGTTCATGGTGAGGGTTAGGTTTAGGGTTAAACTGAGGGTCAGGGTGAGGGTTAGGGTTAGGTTTAGGGTTAGGGATAGGGTGAAGATTAGCATTAGGGTTAGGTTCAGTGTGAGGGTTAGGCTGAGGTGTAGGGTTATGTTTAGTGTGAGGTTAAAGTTTAATGTGAGTGTTAGGGTTAGGGTTAGTGTTAGGGTGAGGGTTAGGATTAGGACTAGGGTTAGAGTTGGGGTTATTGTTAGTGTTAGAGTGAGGGAGATGGTGAGGGTGAAGTTTAGGGATAGGGTTAGGTTTAGAGTGAGGGTGGGAGTGAGGGTTACGGTTAGGATTAGGATTAGGGTTAGGGTTAGGATGAGGGTGAGTGGGAAGGGGTGGGGAATTGTTAGGGTTAGGTGTAGGTTTAGGGTAAGGGTTAGAGTCAGTGTTAGGTTAAAGTTATTGTTCGGATTAGGGTGAAGGTGAGGGTGATTGTGAGGGTTCGGGTGAAGGTTAAGGTTAGGGATAGAGTTAGGGTGAGGGCTAGGGTGAGTGTGAGGTTTAGGGTTATGGTGAGGGATAGGGTGAGAATTAGGGTTAGGGTTAGGGTAAGGGTGATGGTTAGGCTAAGGTGTAGGGTTAGGGTTAGGCGGAGGGTTAGGTTTAGTTTGAGGGTTAGGGTTAGTTTTGGGGTTAGGGTTAGTCTTAGGGTGAGGGTAAGGGTTAGGGTGAGGGTTAGGGTGAGGGTGAGGTTTAGGGTTAGGTTTATGGTAAGGTTTGTGTGAGTTCTAGGGTTAGGGTTAGGGTTAGGGTGAGGGTGAGGGTTAAGGTTAGGGTGAGAGTTAGGTTGAGGGTGAGAGTGAGGCTGAGGGTTAGGTTGAGGGTGAGGGTGAGGGTGAGTTTGAGAGTTAGCGTTATGGAGAAGGTAAGGGTGAGGCTTACAGTAAGGATTTGGTTTAAAATTAGGGTTACGCTGAGGGTGAACTTGAGGGTGAGGGTGAAGTTTAGGGTTAGGGTGAGGGTGAGGGTTAGGGTTAGGTTTAGGGTTAGGGTTAGGGTGAGGGTGAGGGTTAGTGATAGCGTGAGGGTGATTATTAGGATTTGGGTTAGGGTTAGAGTAAGAGTTAGGGTGAGGATTAGTATGAGGGTGAGGGTTAAGGTCAGGGTGAGGGTTAGGTTTAGGTTTAGGGTCAGGGTGAGGGCTAGGGTGAGGGTGAGGGTTAGGCTGAGGGTGAAGGTGAGGGTGAGGGTGAGGGTTAGGTTTAGCGTAATGTTTATGTTTAGGGTTGGAGTGAGGATTAGGTTGACTTCAGGATTAGGGTGACGGTAAGTGTTAGTGTGAGGGTTAGCGCTAGTGTTAGGGTGAGGGTTAGGGTGAAGGTGAGGTTGAATGTGAGTGTGAGGGTTAGGGTGAGGGTGAAGGTTCGTGTTAGGTTTACCGTTAGGGTGAGGGTTAGGGTTAGGGTGAGGGTGAGGGTTAGGGTTAGGTTAGGATTAAGGTTAGGTTGAGGGTGAGGTTGAGTATTAGTGTGTAGGTTAGGGTTAGGGTTAGCATTAGGGTAAGGATGAGAGTGAGAGTTAGGTTTAGGAATAGTTTTAGGTTTAGGGTGAGGCTTAGGGTGAGGGTAAAGGTGAAGTTTATGGTTAGGGATAGGATTAGGGTTAGGTTGAGGTTTAGGGTTAAGGTGATGTTTACAGTTAGTATTAGGGTTACTGTTAGGGTTAGGGTTAGGGTGAGAGTTAGGTTTAGCGTAAAGGTTAGGGTGAAGTTTAGGCTTAGGGTTAGGCTTAGGCTGTGAGTGAGGGTGAGGGTGTGGGTGAGGGTTAGGTTTAGGTTGAGGCTTAGGGTTAGTGTGAGGGTTATGTTTAGGGTGATGTTTAGTTTGAGGGTGAGGGTCATGGTGAGAGTGAGGGTTAGGGTGTGGGTGAGGGTTAGGGTTAGGGTGAGGATTAGGGTGACGGTGAGGGTTAGGGTGAGGGTGATGATTAGGGTTAGGGTTAGGTTGAGGGCTAGGTTTAGTTTTAGGGTTAGGGTGAGGGTTAGTGTGAGGGTTAGGGTTAGGGTTTGCATTAGGATTAGTGTGAGGGTTAGGGTTAGCTTGAGGGTTAGGGTTAGGTTGAGGGTGAGGGATAGTGTGAGGGTTAGGTTAGGGTGAGAGTTAGGGTTAAGGTTAGGGTTAGATTGATGTTGAAGGTGAGGGTTCGGGTTGGGTGAGTGTTAGAGTTAGAATGAGGGTTAAGGTTGGATTAGGGTTAGAATTAGTGTGAGGGTGAGGGTGAGGGTTAGGGTTAGGATTAAAGTTAGGGTTTGGGTTAGACTGAGGGTGAGGGTGAGGGTGACAGTTTCGTTTAGGGTGAGGTTTATGGTTAGTGTGAGGGTGAGGGCAAGCATGAGGGATATGTTCAGGGGTAGTATGTGGGTTAGATTGAGGGTTAGGGTTATTGTTAGTGTGAGGGTTAGGGTTACTGTAAGGGTTAGGGTTATGGTTAAGTTTAGGGTTAGGGAAAGGGTAAGGCTTAGGTTAGTGTGAGAGTTAGGGTTAGGGTTAGGTTTAGGGTCAGGGTAAGGGTTAGGGTGAGGTTAAGGGTGAAGGTTAGAGTTATGGTTAGGGTGAGGGTTAGGGTTAGGTTGATGATAAGGATGAGGGTGAGGGTTAGGCTGAGGGTTCGGGTTCGGTTGCGGGTTAGGGTTACGGTTAGAGTTAGGTTTAGGGATAGGGTGAGGGTGAGGTTTAGGGTTAGTGTTAGGGATAGGGTGAGAATTAGGGTTAAGGTCAGGGTTAGGGTGAGGGTTAGGCTGAGGGGAATGGTTAGGATTAGGGTGAGGTTAAGGGTTAGGTTTAGATTTAGGGTGAGGGTTAGGGTTAGGGTTAGGGTTACTGTTAGGGTTAGGGTAAGGCTGAGTGTGAGGGACAAGGTGAGGTTGAGGTTGAGGTTTAGGTTTAGGTTTAGGGTTATAGTGAGGGTGAAAGTGAGGGTTAGGTTTAGGATTAGAAATAGGGTTAAGGTTAGGCTGAGGGTGAGGGTGACAGTGAGGGTTAGGATTAGGGTTAGTGTTAGTGTTAGGATTAGGCTGAATTTTAGGGTTAGTGTGAGGGTTAGGGTTATGGTTAAGTTGAGGTGTAGGATTGGTGTTAGGATGAGGGTTAGGGTGAATGTGAGGGTTAGGGTTAGGTTTAGGATGAGGGTAAGGTTTATGGTGAGGGTTAGGCTGAGGGTGAGGTTTAGGTTTAGGGTGAGGGTAAGGGTTAGGGTGAGGGTTAGGGTGTGGGATAGGGTTAGGTTTAGGGTTAGAGAGTGGGCTAATGTGAGGGTGAGAGTTAGGGTTAGTGTTAGGGTTAGGGTTAACCTTAAGGTGAGGCTGAGGTGAGATTTAGTTTTAGGATTAGTGTTAGGTTTAGGGTTGTGCTCAGGGTGAGGGTGAGGTTGAGTGTGAGGGTTAGGGTGAGGGTTAGGGTTAGGGTTTGGGTGAGGGTTATGGTTATGGTTAGGGTTAGGGTGAGGGTGAGGGTGAGGGTGAGGGTAAGGATTAATCTGAGGTTTAGAATGAAGTTGAGGGTTAGGGTTAGGGTTAGGGTGAGGAGTACAGTGAGGGTTAGGGTTAAAATGAGGGTGAGCATGAAGTTTAGGTTGAGGGTTCCGGTTAGGGTTAGGGTGAGTGTTAGAGTCAGGTTGAGGTTTAGGGTTAGGGTGAGGGTAAGGGTTAGAGGAGGGTTAGGTTTAGGGTTAGGGTTAGGGTGAGGGCTATGGTGAGTGTGAGGTTTAGGGTTAAGGTTAGGGATAGGGTGTGGATTAGAGTTAGCGTTAGGGTTAGGGTTAGGCTGAGTCATTGGCTTAGCTTTAGGGTGAGAGTTAGGTTTAGTGTGAGAGTTAGGGTTAGGGTTAGGGTTAGTGTTATGGTGAGGGTTAGGGTTAGGGTTAGGGTTATTGTTAGAGTTAGTATAAGGGTTAGGGTTAGATTTAGGGTTAGGGTGAGGCTTATGGTTAGGGTGAGGTTTAGGGTTAAAGTTAGGGTTAGGTTGAGTTTTAGGGTATGGTTTATGTTTAGGGTTAGGGTTAGGGTGAGGGTGACGTTTAGGGTTAGGGTTCGTGTGAGGGTTAGGTTTAGGGTGAGCGTTAGAGTTAGTGTTAGGGTTAGGGTTAAGGTGAGGATGAGGGTGAGGGTTAGGGTTGGTTGAGGTTTAGAGTGAGGGTGAGGATTAGGGTTGGGTTATTGTTAGAGTTAGGGTGATTTGAGGGTGAGTGTTAGTGTTAAGATTAGGGTAGGCTTAGGGATAGACTTAGGGTGAGGGTGAGGGTGAGCATCAGGGTTTGGGTTGGGCTAGTGTTAGGGTGAGGGTAAGGGTTAGAGTTAGGGTTAGGATGAATGTGAGTGTGAGGGTTAGGTTTGGGTGAGGGTTAGAGTTAGGGTGAGGGTTAGGGTTGGGTAAGGATTATTGTTATTGTGAGGGTGAGGGTAAGCATTAGGGTTAGGAATAGGGTTAGGGTTAGGGTTAGACTGTGGGTGAGGTTGAGAGTGAGGGTGAGGGTTTGGGTTAGGTTTAGGACTACGGTTAGGGTGAGGGTTAGGGTTAGGGTTAGAATAAGGGTGAGGGTGAGGGTCAGGGTTAGGGTTAGGATTAGGGTTAGGTTTAGGGTTAGGCTGAGAGTGAGTGTTCACGTTCGGGTTAGGGTTAGGATTCGGTGAGGGTTAGGGTGAGGGTTAGGGTGAGGGTTAAGGTTAGGGTTAAGCTTAGGGTGAGAGTTAGGATTAGTGTTAGGGTTAGTGTTAGGGTGAGGGTTAGGGTTTGGTTTAGTGTTAGGGTTAGGTTTAGGTTTTGGGTGAGGGTTAGAGTTAGGGTGAGGTTTAGGGTTATGAGAGGGTTAGGTTTACGGTTAGGGTTAGGGTGATGGCTTGGGTGAGATTGAGGTTTAGGGTTAGGGTTACAGTTAGGGATAGGGTGAGGATTAGGGTTAGGGTTAGGGTTAGGGTTAGGCTGAGGGGTAGGTTAGGATTAGGGTGAGGGTTATGTTTAGTGTGAGTGTTAGGATTAGTGTTAGGGTTAATGTTAGGGTGAGGGTTAGGTTTAGCGTTAGGGTGAGGGTGAAGGTGAGGGTGAGTGTGAGAGTGAGGGTGAGGGTGAAATTTAGGGTTAGGGTTAGATTTAGGGTCAGGGTGAGCGTGAGGGTTAGGGTTAGGATTAGGATTAGGGTTAAGGTTAGGCTGAGGGGGAGGGATAGGTTTAGGGTTAGGGTTAGAGTTAGGGTGCGGTTGAGTGTTAGGGTTAGTGTGAGTGTTAGGTTTAGGGTTAGGGTGAGGTAAAAGTTTAGGGGTAGGATTAGGTTGAGTGTGAGTGTTAGGCTTAGGGTTAGGGTTAGGATTAGTGTGTGGGTGAGGGTGATGGTTAGATTTAGGGTTAGATTTAGGTTTGGGGTGATGGTTAGGGTTAGGGTTAGAGTTAGGGAGAGGGTGTGGGTGAGGGTGAGGTTTAGGGTTAGGTTTAGAGTTAAGGTGAGTGTGATGTTGAGGGTTAGGTTTAGGATTAGGTTTAGGGTCATGTTAGGGTTAGGCTGAGGTTGAGGGTGAGGTTGAGGGTTAGGGTTAGGGTTAAGGTTAGGGTGAGGGCTTGGGTGAGGGTGAGGGTGAGGTTGAGTGTGAGGGTTAGGGATAGGATGAGTGTTAGGGTTAGGGTTTCCTCTAGGGTTATGGTTAGGGTAAAGTTTAGGGTTAGAGTGAGCGTTAGGGTTAGGGTTATGTTTAGGGTGAGGGTAAGGGTTAGGGTGAGGATTAGGGTGAGGGTGAGGTTTAGGCTTAGGATTAGGTTTAGGATTATTGTTTGGGTGATGGTGAGGGTTGGGGTTAGAGTGAGGTTTAGGGTTAGGCTGAGGCTTGGGTTTAGGTTTAGAGTTCGGATAAGGGTGTGGGTGAGGGTGAGGGTTAGGGTTAGGGTGAGGGTGAGGGTTAGGATTATTATTAGGCTTGGGTTTAGTGTTAGGCTGAGGGTGAGGGTGGGGATTACGGTGAGGCTGAGGGTGAGTGTGAGCGTTTCTGTTGGTAAGGGTTAGGCTTAGGGTTAGTGTGAGTATGAGGATGAGGGTTAGGGTTAGGGTGAGGGTTTGGGTTAGGTTTAGAGTGAAATTAAGGTTACGGTGATGTTTAGGGTGAGGGTGAGTGTTAGGGTGAAGTTGAGGGTTCTTGTGAGGGTTAGGTTTAGGGTTATAGTTAGGGTAAGGGCTAGGGAGATTGTGAGAGTTAGGGTAAGTGTTAGGGATAGGGTGAGAATTAGGGTTAGGGTTAGGGTTAGGATGAGGATAACGTTTAGGATTAGCATTAATGTTAGGGTGATATTTAGGGTGAGCGTTAGTGTTAGGGTTAGGGTTAGGGTGAGGGTGAGGGTGAAGGTTAGGGTTTTCGTTAGGTTGAGGATTAGGGTAAGGGTTAGTGTTAGGGTGAGGGTGAGGGTGAGGGTGAGGGTTTTGGTTAGGTTGAGGATTAGGGTTAGGGTGATCGTGAGGGTTAGGGTTGGGGTTAGTATGAAGGTGAGGGTGAGCCTGAGGGTTGGGGTGAGGGTGAGGGTGAGGGAGTGGGTTAGATTTAGTGTGAGGGTGAGGGTGAATGTTAGGGTTAGGGTTAGGAATAGGGTTAGGGTTAGGTTTAGGTTGAGGGTGAGCGTGAGGGAGTGGGTGAGGGTTAGGTTTAGGGTGAGGGTTAGGGTTAAGTGACAGTTAGAGTGAGGGTGAGGTTACGGTTTTTGTTGAGGGTTAGGTTGAGGATTAGGCTGAGTGGTAGGGTTAGGCTTAGGGTGAGGACTAGGTTTAGTGTGAGATTTAGGGTTCGGGTTAGGGTTAGTGTTAGTGTTAGGGTGAGAGTTAGGGTTAGGGTTAGGGTTATTGTTATTTTTATGTTTAGGGTGAGGTGAGAGTGAGGGGGAGGGGGAGGGTTAGGTTTAGGGTTAGGGTTAGGATGAGTGTAAGGTTTAGGTTTAGGGATATGTTTAGTGTTGGGGTGAAGCGTAGTTTGAGGGGTAGGGGGAGAGGAATGGGGAGGTTCAGGGTTAGGGTTAGGTTTAGGGTGAGGGTGAGAGTGAGGGTTAGGTTTATGATTAGGATTAGGGTTAGGGTTAGGCTGAGGGGCAGGAGGAGGGGGAGGAGGAGGGGGGGTTAGGATTAGGGTGAGGGTGAGGCTTAGGGTTAGTGTGAGGGTTAGGGTTAGGTTTAGGGTGAGGGAAAAGTTTAGGGTGAGGGTTAGGGTGAGGGTAAGTGTTAGGCTTTAGATTAGGGTTAGGATTAGTGTGTTGGTGAGGTTGAGGGTTAGGGTTAGGGTGAGAGCTAGTCCTCATACTAGTGAGAATTTGGGTTAGGTTTAGGGTAAGGGTTAGGGTGAGGGTTACGGTGAGGGTTAGGGTTAGCATTAGGGTTAGCGTTAGGGTTAGGGTGAGGGTGAGGCTTAGGGTTAGGGTTAGGTTGAGGGTTAGGTTTAGGGTGAGGGTTAGGGCTAGGGTTAGTGTTAGGGTGAAGGCGAGGTTTAGGGTTAGGTTTAGGGTTATTTTTAGGGTTAGGGTGAGGGTGAATGTGAGGGTGAGCTTGTGGGTGAGGGTGAGGTTTCGGATTAGGGTTAGGTTTACAGTGAGGATGAGAGTGAGGGTTAGGGTTAGGATTAGCATGAGGGTTAGGGTTAGGGTTAGAGTTAGGGTAAGGGTGTGGGTGAGGGTGAGGGATAGGGTAGGTTTAGGGTTTTGGTGAGGGTGAGTGTGAGGGTTAGGGTTAGGATTAGGGGTAGGATTATGGTTAGGTTTAGGGTTAGGCTGAGGGTGAGGTTGAGGTTCAGGGTTAGGGTTAGGTGAGGTTTAAGTTTAGGGTGATGGCTAGTGTGAGGTTGAGAGTTAAGGTGAGGGGGAGGGTGAGTTTGAGGATTAAGGTTAGGGTGAGGGTTAGGTTTAGGCTAGCGTGAGGGTTGGATTAGAGTGATGTTTAGGGTGAGGGTGAGGGTTAGGGTCAGGGTGAGGGTGAGGGTGAGGGTTAGGGTCAGGGTTAGAGTTAGGGGGATGGGATAAGGTGAGGGTGAGGGTTAGGGTTACGGTTAGTGTGAGGAATACGTTGAGGGTTAGGTTTAGGGTGAGTTTGAGCGTTAAGTTGAGGTTTAGGTTTAGGGTGAGGGTTAGGGTCAGGGTGAGGGTTAGGGTTAGGGTGAGTGTGAGCGTCATGTTGAGGTTTAGGGTTAGGTTTAGGGTTACGGTGAGCAATAAGGTCAGGGTGAGGGTTAGGGTTAGGCTTAGGGTGAGGTTTAGGATCAGGGTGAGTGCTAGGGTTAGGGTGAGTGTTAGGGTTAGGTTCAGGGTAAGGTTTAGGTTTAAGGTTAGGGTGATAGCGAGGGTGAATGTGAGGGTTAGTGTGAGGATTAGGGATAGGTTGAGGATTAGGGTGAGGGTTAGCGTTAGGGTGAGGTTTAGGCTGAGGTGTAGGGTTAGGGTTAGTTTTAGGATGAGGTTGAGAATGAGGATTAGGTTTAGCTTAAGTATTAGGTTTAGGGTTAGGCTGATGGGGAGAGGGAGGGGGAGGGTTTGGGTTAGGGTTAGGTTGAGGATAAGGGTTAGGTTTAGGGTTAGGATTATTGTTAGCGTTAATTTGAGGGGGAGGGGGGATGTTTAGGTTTAGGGTTAGGTTTAGGGTGAGGTTGAGAGTGAGGGTTAGTGTTAGGATTAGGATTAGGGTTAGTGTTAGGGTTAGGGTGAGGGGAAGGGGGAGGTTTAGGGTGACATTGAGCATTAAGGTGAGAGTGAGGGTTAGGGTTAGTGTTAGGGATAGTGTAAGGCTTTGGGTTAGGCTTATAGTTAGGGTTACGGTGAGGTTTAGGGTTAGGTTTAGTGTTAGGGTTAGGGTTAGAGTTAGGGTTAGTGTGAGGGTGAGTGTTAGGTTTAGGCTGAGGGTAAGGGTTAGAGAGAGGTTTAGGGTGAGTGTGAGGTTTAGGGTTAACGTTAGGGTTAAAGTGAGTGTTAGGGTGAGGGTTAGATTTAGGGTTATGGTTAGTGTAAGAGGGAAGTTTAGGATTAGGGTTCTGGTGAGGGTTAGGGTTAGGGTGAGCATTAGCGTTACGATTAGGGTTAGGGTTAGGTTGAGGGTGAGGGTGAAGGTTAGGGTTGGTTGAAAGTTAGAGTTAGTGTGAGGATTAGGGTTGGGTTATGGTTAGAGTTAGGGTGAGGGTTAGGGTTAAGATTAGGGTTAGGGTTAGGGTTAGACTTAGGGAGAGGGTGAGGGTGAGGGTGTGTGTTTGGGTTAGGGTGAGGGTTAGGGTTAGAGTTACGGTTAGGGTGAATGTGAGGTTGAGGGTTAGGTTTGGGTGAGGGTTAGAGTTTGGGTGAGAGTTAGGGTTTGGTACGGGTTAGAGTGAGGGTGAGGGTGAGGGTGAGGGTTAGGGTTAGGGTTAGAATTAGGGTGAGGATGAGAGTGAGGGTTAGGGTTAGGATTAGGGTTATGGTTAGGTTTAGGCTGAGGGTGAGGGTGAGGGTGAGGGTTAGGGGTTAGTGTTCCGGTTAGTTTTCCTGTGAGGATTAGATTTAGGGTTAGGTTGAGGGTTATGTTGAGGGTTATGTTTAGGGTTAGGGTTAGGGTGAGGGTAAGGGTGAGGGTAAGTGTTAACGTGAGGTTTAGGTTGAGTGTGAGGGTTATGGTTAGGATTAGCATGAGGAGTAGGGTGAGGGTTAGGGTTTGGGTGAGGGTGAGCGTTAAGTTGAGGGTTAGGGTTAGGGTTAGCGTTAGGGTGATGGTTAGGTTCAGGGTGAGGGTTAGGGTTAGGGTGAGGGTTAGGGTTATGGGAGGGTTAGTTTTACGGTTACGGTTAGGGTGAGGGCTAGGGTGAGAGTGAGGTTTATGGTTAGGGTTACTATTAGGGGTAGGGTGAGGATTAGATTTATGGTTAAGGTTAGGATGAGAGTTAGGCTGAGAGGTAGGGTTAGGGTTAGGGTGAGGGTTAGGTTTAGTGTGAGAGTTAGGGTTAAGGTTAGGGTTAGTGTTAGGGTGAGGGGTAGGGTTAGGGTGAGGGTTATGGTTAGGGTTAGGGTGAATGTGAGTGAGAGGGTGAGAGTGAGGGTGAGTTTGAGGTTTAGGGTTAGGTTTAGGTTTAATGTGAGGGTGAGACTGAGGGTTAGTATTAGGATTAGTATTAGGTTGAGGGTTAGGCTGAGGATGAGAGTGAGGTTGAGCTGGAGTGTTAGGTTTAATGTGAGGGTTAGATTTAGGGTTAGGTTTAGGGTTATTTTTAGTGTTAGGGTGATGGGGATGGGGAGGGGTAGGGGGAGAGGGAGGTGGAGGTTTAGGTTTAGGGTTAAGTTTAGGGTGAGAGTGAACGTGAGGGTTAGGTTTAGGATTAGGATTAGGGTTAGGATTAGGCTGAGGGTGAGGGGGAGGGTTAGGGTTAGGTTTAGTGTTAGGGTGAGGTTGATGGTTAGTGTTAGTGTTAGGTTTAGGGTTAGGCTTAGGTTTAGGGTGAGGTAAAAGTTTAGGGTAGTTTTAGGGTGAGTATGAATGTTAGGCTTAGTGTTAGGATTAGGATTATTGTGTGGGTGAGTGTGAGGTTTATATTTAGGGTGAGCTTTATATTTAGGATTAAGGTTAGGGTTAGGGTTGGTCTGAGGGTAAGTGTGAGGTTGAGGGTTAGGGTTAGGTTTAAGATTATTGTGAGGGCTAGGGTGAGCGTGAGGGTTAGGGTGAGATTCAGGGTGAGTGTGAGGTTTAGGGATAGGGTGAGGATTAGGGTTAGGGTTTCGTTTAGGGTTAGGGTTAGGGTGAGGGTTAGGGTTAGTGTGAGGGTTAGGGTGAGGGTTAGGTTTGGGGTGAGGGTAAGGGTTAGCGTGTGGGTTATGGTGAGGGTAAGAGTTAGGCTTAGGGTTAGGTTTAGGAATAGTGTTTGGGTGAAGGTGAGGGTTGGGGTTCCTGTGAGGTTTAGGGTTTGGCTGAGGCTTAGGTTAAGGGTTAGAGTTAGGGTGAGGGTGTGGGTGAGGGTGAGGGTTAATGTTAGGGTGAGGGTGATGGTGAGGGTTAGGGTTATGATTAGGGTTATGTTTAAGGTTAGGCTGAGTGTGAGGCTGATGTTTAGGGTGAGGGTGAGTGTGAGGGTGAGGGTTTCGGTTAGGTTAGGGATAGGTTTAGGGTTAGTGTGACATTAGGATGTCGGTGAGGATTAGGGTGAGGGTTAGGGTTAGGGTGAGGTTTAGGGATAGGGTTTGGGCGAAAGCTAGGGTCAGGGTGATGTTTAGGGTCAGCATGAGTGTTAGGGTGAAGGTGAGGGTTCCGGTGAGGGTTAGGGTTAGGTTTAGAGTTAGGGTGAGGGCTAGGGGAGGGTAAGGTTTAGGGTAAGGGTTAGGGATAGGGTGAGAATTAGGGTTATATTTAGGGTTAGGCTGAGGATAATGGTTAGGGTGAGGGTTTGGGTGAGGTTGAGTGTTAGGGTTAGCATTAGGGTTAGGGTGATGTTTAGGGTGAGAGTTATTGTTAGTGTTAGGGTTAGGGTGAGGGTGAGGTTGAAGTTTAGGGTCAGTGTTAGGTTGAGGGTTAGGGTTAGGGTGAGGGGTAGGCTTAGGTTTAGGGTTGGGGTGAGGGTGAGGCTGAGGGTTAGGGTGATTTTGAGGGTGAGGCGGTGGATTGGGGTTAGGGTTAGGGTGAGGGTGAGGGTGAGGGTTATGGTTAGGATTATGGTTAGGGTTAGGTTTAGGCTGAGGGTGAGCGTGAGGGTGTGGGTGAGGGTTAGGCTTAGGGTGAGGGTTAGGGTTAGTATGATGGTTAAGGTGAGGTTGAGGGTAAGGGTTATTTTGAGGGTTAGGTTGAGGGTTAGGCTGAGGGGTAGGTTTAGGGTTAGGTTGAGGGTTATGTTTAGTGTGAGAGTTAGGGTTAGGTTTAATGTTAGTTTTAGGGTGAGGGTTAGGGTTAGGGTTAGGGTTATTCCTATTATTAGGGTTAGGTTGCAGGGGAAGGTGAGGGTGAATGAGGGTAAGGGTGAGGTTCAGGGTTATGGTTAAGTTTAGGGTGAGGGTAGGGAGGGTGATGGGGAGGGTTAGGGTTAGGGTTAGCGTTAGGGTTAGGGTTAGGATGAGGGTTAGGGTTCGCGTTATTTTTAGTGTTAGGGTGCGGTGGAGGGGGAGGGGGAGCAGGAGAGGGAGAGGCAGGGTTAGGGTTAGGGTTAGGTTTAGTTTGAGGGTGAGAGTGATTGTTAGGTTTAGAATTAGGATTAGGGTTAGGGTTAGGCTGAGGTTGAGGGGGAGGGGGAGGAGCAGGGTTAGGTTTAGGGTTAGGGTTAGGGTGAGGGTGTGGGTTCGTGTTAGTGTGAGTGTTAGGTTTAGGGTTAGGTTGAGGGAAAAGTTTAAGGTGAGGGTTAGGGTGAGGGTGTGGGTTCAGGTTAGTGTGAGTGTTAGGGTTAGGGTTTGGGTGAGGGAAAAATTTAGGGTGAGGTTTAGGGTGAGTGTCAGTGTTAGTCTTAAGGTTGGGGTTAGGATTAGTGTGTTGGTGAGAGTGAGTGTTAGGGTTATTTTGAGGTTTAGGGTTAGGGTGAGGGTTAGGGTTCCGATTAGAGTTAGGGTGAGGATGTGGGTGAGTGTGAGTGTTAGGTTTAGTTTTAGGATTATGGTGAGGCTGAGGGTGAGGATTAGTGTTAGTATTAGTGTTAGGGTTAGAGTTAGAGTTAGAGTTAGGCTGAGGGTGAGCGTGAGGGTGCGGTTTAGAGTTAGGGTTAGAGTTATGGTGAGGGCTAGGGTGAGAATGAGGGTTAGGGTTAGGGTTAGGGATAGGGTGAGATTTAGTATTAGAGTTAGGGTTAAGGTGAGGTTAAGGGTAGGGTGAGGCTTAGGGTTAGGTTTAGGGTTAGGGTTAGGGTGAGGGTTAGGGTTAGTGTGAGGGTAAGGGTGAGGGTAAGGGTTAGGGTGAGGGTTTGTGTGAGGGGGAGGGTTAGGTTTAGGGTTAGGGTTAGGATTAGTGTGTGGGTAAGGGTGAGGGTTAGGGTAAGGGTGAGGTTTAGGTTTAGGGTGTGGGTTAGGGTTATGGTTAGGGTTAGGGTGAGGGTTTGGGTGAGTGTGAGGCTTAGGGATAGGACTAGGATTAGGGTGATGGTGAGGTTGAGGGTTACGGATAGGGTTAGGCTTAAGGTTAGGGTAAGGGCTAGCCTTAGGATTGGGGTTAGGGTTAGAGTTAGGGTGAGGGTGAGGGTGAGGGTGAGCGTAAGGGTTATTGTGAGCATAGTGTGAGGGTTGGGTTAGGGTAAGGGTGATGTTTAAGGTTAGGATGAGGGTTAGGTTTAGAGTTAGGTTTAGGGTGAAGTTTTGGGTTAGGGTTAGGGTTAGTGTGAGGGTGAGCATGAGGGTAAAGTTTAGGATTACTGTTAGGGTTAGGGTTAGGCTTAGGGTGAGTTTGAGTGCTAAGGTGAGGGTGAGGGTTACGGTTATGTTTAGGGTGAGGGTTAGGTTTAGGGTGTGGGTGACGGTTAGGGTTAGTGTGAGGGATAGGTTGACGATGAGGGTTAGGTTGTGGGTGAGGGTGAGGTTTAGGGTTGGGGTTATGGTGAGGGTTAAGGTTAGGATTAGGGTTAGGGTGAGGTTTAGGGTGAGGTTTTGTGTTAGGGTTAGGGTGAGGGTGAGGGTGAGGGTTAGTGTTTGGATTAGGATTAGGGCTAGGGTTAGGTTGAGGGTGAGCATGAGGATTTGGTTAAGGGTTAGGTTGAGGGTTAGGGTGACGGTGAGGGTTAGGGTTAGGGTTAGGGTAAGGGTTAGGGTGAGGGTTAGGGTTAAGTTTAGGGTTAGGTTTAGGGTGGGAGTTAACGTTAATGTTAGGGTTAGGTTTAGGGTAAGGGCTAAGACGAGGGTGAGAGTTAGGGTTAGGGTGAGCTTTAGGGCTAGGTTGAGGGTTAGGGTTAGGTTTAGGATTAGGGTTAGGTTGTGGGCTAGGGTGAGGGCGAGGGTTAGGATTAGGCTTAGGTTTAGGATGATGTCCAGGGTTAGGTTTAGGGTTAGGTGAGGGGTAGGGTGAGGGTTAGAGTGAGGGTTAGCTTTAGTGTGAGAGTTATGGTTAGGGATAGGTTAGGGTGAGGTTAAAGTTTATGATGAAGTTTGGGTGAGAGTGAGGTTTAGGGTTAGCATGAGTGTTAGGGTGAGGGTTAGGGTGAGGATTAAGGTTAGGGTTAGGGTGATGTTTTGGGTTCGATTGAGTGTTAGGGTGAGGGTTAGGGTGAGGGGTATAGTTATGGTTAGGTGAAGGTTAGGATTACTGTGAAGTTAAGGTTAGGGTTACAGGTAGAGTGACGGTAAGGGTTAGGGTGAGGTTAAGGGTGAGGTTTAGGTTTAGGGTTACAGTTAGGGTTAGGTTGAAGGTTAGGGTGAGGTTTACAGTTAGGGTGAGGGTGAGGGTGAGGAATAGGGTTACGATTAGTGTTAAGGTTAGGGTTAGGCTGAGGGTGAGTTTTAGGGTTGTTTATGGTTAGGTTTAGGGTAAGGGTTAGGGTTAAGGTGAGGGTTAAGTTCAGGTTTAGAGTTAGGGTGAGGTTGAGGGTTAGGGTTGGGGTTTCGGTTAGGGTGAGGGTGAGGGTGAGGCTTAAGGTTAAGATTAGGTTTTGGGTTAGGGTTAGGCTGAGGGTGAGTGTGAGGGTTAGGGTTAGGCTTAGGTTTAGGTTGAGTGTTAGGGTGAGGGATAGGTTTATGGTTAGGGTGAGGGTGAGGGTAAGCGTGAGGGTGAGGGTTAGGTTTAGGTTTAGGGTGAGTGTGAGGGTGAGTTTTAGGGATAGGGTTAGGGTTACGGTGAGGGTGAGTATTAGGTTTAGGATTAGAGTTAGGGTTACAGTTAGAGTTAGGGTTAGGGTGAAGGTTAATGTGAGAGTTAAGGTTAGGATTAGGTTTAGGGTTAGGGTGAGGGTAAGGGTTAGGGTGAGGTTTAGAGTGAAGGTGAGGGTCAGGGTAAGGATTAGGTTTAGAATTAGGGTCATGTTGAGGGTTAGGGTTCATGTTAGTGTGAGTGTTAGGCTGAAGGGTAGGGTTACGGTTAGGGTGAGGTTTGGGGTGAGTGTTTCGTTTACGTGAGGTTTAGGTTTAGGGTTAGGGAAAGGCTTAGGTTTTGTGTGAGGGTTAGGGTGAGGGTAAGTGTTAGGGTTTGGGTGTGTGTTAGGGTTAGAGTGGAGCTGAGGGCGAGGGTTTGATTAGGTTAGGGTTAGGATTAGGGTTAGGGTTATGGTTAGGTTGAGGGATAGGTTGAGGGTTTGCGTGAGGGTTATGGTTAGGGGGTTAGGTTTAGGGATAGGATTAGGGTTAGGGTGAGACTAAGGGTTAGGGTGAGGGTTAGGATGAGGGTGAGATTAAGGGTTAGCGTGCGTGTTAGGGTTTTGGTTAGGGTGAGGGTTAGGGTTAGGTTTAGGGTGAGGGTGAGGGTGAAGTTTAGCGTTAGGGTTAGGGTGAGGGTTAGGTTTAGGGTTAGGGTGATGCTGAGGGTTAGGTTTAGTATTAGTGTTAGGCTTAGGGTTAGGCTTAGTATGAGGGTGACAGGTAGGGTGAGGGTTAGTGTTAGGGTGAGGTTTAGAGGTTTCATTAGAGTTAGGGTGAGGGTGAGTGTGAGGGTTAGGGTGACAGTGAGGGTTAGTGTAGGGTGAGGTTTAGGGTGACAGTGAGGCTTAGGCTTAGGGGTTGGGTTAGGGTTAGGGTTAAGGTGAGGGGTAGGGTTAGGGTTAGTGTAAGGGTTTAGGGTTAGGGTGAGGGTTAGGGTTAAGGTTAGGGTTAGGGTGAGGGTTAGCTTGAGGGTGAGGGTTATGGTGAGCGTGAGGGTGAGGATGAGGGTTCAGGTGTCAGTGAGGGTTAGGGTAGGGTGAGGGTTAGGGGCACGGTGAGGGTTAGGGTCAGGTTGAGGTTTAGGATTACAGTTAGGGTTAAGATGTGGGTTCAGATGAGGGTTAGTTTTAGGGTTAGGGTTAGGGTTTATGTGCGCTTAAGTGTTAGGGTGAGTGTGATGGTTAGGGTTAGGGTTAGGGTGAGGGTAATTGTTAGTGTGAGGGTTAGGATGAGGGTAAGGGTTAGGGTTAGGGTGATGTTTAAGGTTAAGGTTAGGGTTAGTGTTATGGTTAGGGGGAGGGGGAGGGTTAGGGGGAGGGTAAGTGTTAGGTTGAGGGTGGGGTTTAGGGTTAGTCTGAGGGGTAGGGTTAGGGTTAGGGTGAGGGTTAGGTTTAGTGTTAGGATTATGGTTACCGATAGGGTTAGGGTGAGGGTAAGGATTAGGATAAGGGTAGGGTGAGAATGAGGTTTAGGGTTAGCATGAGGGTTAGGATGAGGGTTAGGTTTAGGTTTAGGGATAGGGTGAGGGTTTGGGTGAGTGTGAGGTTTGGGTTGTGGGTGAGGGTTAGGGTAAAGGTGAGGGTTAGGTTCACGGGGAGGGTTAGAGTGAAGGCGAGGTTTAAGTTTAGGGTTAGGGTGATGGTTAGGGTTCGTATTAGTGTTAGGGTGAGGGGTAGGGTGAGGGGTATAGTTAGGGTTAAGGTGAGGGTTACGATTAGTGTGAGAGTTAGGGTTAGGGTGAGGTGTAGGCTTAGGGTTAGGTGTAGGGTTAGGGTTAGGGTAGGGTGAGGGATAGGGTGAGGTGAAAGGTTAGTGTTAGTGTTAGGGTTAGGGTGAGTGTTAGGGTTAGAGTTAGTATTAGGGTAAGGGTTAGGTTTAGGGTTAGGGGTAGGGTAAGGTTTAGGTTGAGGGTTAGACTGAGAGTGAGGGTTAGGGTAAGGTTTAGGTTTAGGATTAGGGTCAGAGTGAGGGTGAGGCTTAGGGTTAGTGTGAGCGTTAGGTTGAGGGGTGGGGTTAGGTTTAGGGTGAGGGTGAGGGTGAGGGTTTCGGTTACATAAGGGTTAGGTTTAGGGTTAGGGAGAGGATTAAGTTTAGGGTGAGGGTTAGGGTGATGGTAAGTGTTAGAGTTTGGGTGAGTGTTAGGGTGAGGGTGAGGGTTAGTGTTAGGGTGAGGGTTAGGTTGAGGGGTGTAGTTAGGGTTAGGGTGATGGTTAGGATTAGTATGATGGTTAGGATTATGGTCAGGGTTAGAATGAAGGTAAGGGGTAGTGTGAGGTTTAGGGTGAGGTTTAGGGTTAGGGTTAGATTTAGGGTTAGATTGAGGGTTAGGGTGAGGTTTAAAGTTAGGGGGAGGGAGAGGGTTAAGGTTAGGGTTAGGGTGAGGGTTAGGGTTAGGGTGAGAGTTACAGTTAGGGTTAGGGTGAGGGTGAGGGTTAGGGTTAGGGTTAGGGTTAGAATGTGTGAGGGTGAGGGTGAGGATTAGGGTTAGGATTAGGGTTAGCGTTAGTGTTAGGCTGAGGGTGAGGATGAGTGTTAAGGTTAGGGTTAGGGTTAGGGTGAGTGTTAGGGTAAGGGTTAGGATTAGGGTTATGGTGAAGGGTAGGTTCAGGGTTAGGGTGAGTGTTAGGGTTAGAGTGAGGGTGAGGGTTAGGGTGAGGTTTAGGTTTAAGTTTAGAGTTAGTTTAGGGTGAGGGTTAGGGTTAAAGTTAGGGATCAGTTTATGGTAAGGGTTATGGTTACAGTTAGTGTGAGGGTTATGTTTAGGTTTAGGGTGAGGGTTAAGGTGAGGGGAAGGTTTAGTGTTAGGGTGAGGGTGAGGGTGAGCCTTAGAGTTAGGATTAGGGTTTGGGTTAGGGTTAGGCTGAGGGTGAGGTTGAGGGCTAGAGTTAGCGTGAGGGTTAGGTTTAGGGACAGATTTAATTTAAGGGTTAAGTTGAGGGGTAGGTTTAGCGTTAGGTTGAGGGAGAGGCTGAGGGTGGGAGTGAGGGTTAGGGTGAGGCTAATGGTTAGGGTGAGGGTTAGCGTTAGGGTTAGGTTTAGGTTGAGGGTTATGGTGAGGGGTACGGTCAGGGTTAGTGTGAGCCTTAGCGTTATTGTGAGGGTTAGGGTTAGGGTTAGGGTTCGGATTACCGTGAGGTTTTGGGTAAGGGTGAGTGTTATGATGAGGGTGAGTTTTAGGTATAGGGTCTGGGTGAGGGTGAGTGTTAGGGTGAGGATGACGGTTAGGGTTAGGTTTAGGATGAGGTTGAGGATTAGTGTGAGGGTTAGGGTTAGGTTTAGGCTTAGGGTGAGGGTAAGGGTTAGGGTTAGGTTAAGGGTTAGGGTGAGTGGTAGGGTGAGGTTTAGGGTTAGGGTTTTGTATAGGGTTAGGGTGAGGGTGAGGGTTAGGGTTAGGGTTAGGGTTAGGGTGAGTGTGAGGGTGAAGTTTACTGTTAGGTTTAGGCTTAGGGTGAGTGTGAGTGTTAGGTTTAGGATTAGTGTTAAGGTTAGAGTTAGCTTTAGGGTTAGTGTTAAAGATCGGGTTTGGGAGAGTGTTAGGGTTAGGGTTAGGGTTAGGGTTAGGGTAGGGTGAGGGTAAGGTTTAGGGTGAGGGTTAGGGTTAGGCTGAGGGTAAGGTTCAGGGTGATGGTTAGGGTTTGGTTCAGGGTTAGGGTGAGGGTTATGATGAGGGTTATAGTTAGGGTTAGGGTTAGGGTTAGAATTAGGTTGAGTGTGAGGGTGAAGAACAGGGTTCGGGTTAGGGTTAGGGTTTGGCTTAGGGTCAGGGTGATTGCTAGGGTTAGGGTTATGTTTAGGTTGAGTGTTAGGGTTAGGCTTAGGGTTAGGATGAGGGTTAAGTTGAGGGTTAGGGTTAGGGTTAGGGTGAGGGTTAGGGTTAAGCTGAGGGTAAGGGTTAGGGTGAGGGTTAGGAGGAGGGTGACTGTTATAGTAAGGGTTACAGTTAGGGTTAGGATTAGGATTAGAGTTAGGATTAGGGTGAGGGCTAGGGTGAGTTGTGAGGGTTAACATGAGGGTGAGCGTGAGGGTTAGGGTGTTGTTTAGGGTTAGGGTTAGGTTCAGGGTTACATTTAGGGTATGGGTAAGGGTTAGGGTTAAGATTAGAATTAGGGTGAGGGTGAGGAATAGGGTTAGGATTAGGGTTAGGGTTAGGATTAGGCTGAGGGTAAGGGTGAGTGTTAGGGTTAGGGTTAGGGTTAGGGTGAGTGTTAGTGTTAGGCTTAGTTTTAGGATGAGGGTTAAGGTGAGGGGTAGGGTTAGGGTTAGGGTGAGGGTTAAGGTTAGGGTGAGGATTAGGGTTAGGGTGAGGGTAAGGGTTAGGGTGAGTGTTAAGATGAGGCTGAGATTTAGGTCGAGGGTTAGAGTTAGGGTTTGGGTTAGGATTATGTTGAGGGTTAGGGTAAGGGTTAATGTGAGGGTGAGGCTTAGGTTGAGGATGAGGGTGAGGGTGAAAGTTAGGGTGTGAGTTAGTGTTAGGGTTAGGGTCAGGGTTACAGTTAGGGTGAGGGTTATGGTTAGGTTTAGGGTGAGGTTGAGGCTGAGGCTGAGTTTTAAGTTGAGGGTTAGGGTGAGTGTGACGGTGAGGTTTAGGGTTCGGATTAGTGTTAGTTGAGGGTGAGGGTGAGGGTAAGTGTTTGGATTAGTGTTAGGGTTAAGGTAGGCTGAAGTTGAGCATGAGGGTGAGAGTGAGGGTTAGGTTTATTGTGAGGGTTAGGATGAGCATGAGGGTAAGGTGTAGGTTGAGGTTTAGGGTGAGGGGGAGGGTTAGGATTAGGATGAGGGTTAGGGTGAGGTTTAGCGTTAAGTTTAGGGTTAGTTTTAGTGTCAGGTTTAGTGTTAATGTTAGGGTTAGGTTTAGGGTAAGGATTAAGGTTAGGGTTAGGGTTAGGATGAGGGTTACGGTTAGGTTTAGGGTGAGCATTAGGGTGATGGGTAGGTTTAGGGTAAGGGTAAGGGTGAGGGTGAGGCTTAGGTTTAGGATTAGGGTTTGGGTTAGTGTTAGGCTGAGGGTGAGTTGAGGGTTAAGGTTAGCGTGAGGCTTAGGGTTAGGTTTAGGTTTAGGTTGAGGGTTAGGGTGAGGGGTAGGTTTATGGTTAGGGTGAGGGTGAGGATGAGGGTCAGGGTGAGGGTGAGGGTAAGGGTTCGGGTGAGGGTTAGGTTTAGGGTTAGGTTTAGGTTTTTGGTTAGGGTGAGTGGTAGCATTAGGGTTAGTGTGAGCCTAAGTGTTAGTGTGAGGGTTAGGGTTAGGGTTAGGTTTACCGTGAGGGTAAGGGTAACGGTGAGGGTTAGGATGAGGGTGAGGGTTAGGGATAGGGTTTGGGTGAGAGTGAGTGTTATGGTGAGGATGAGGGTTAGGGTTAGGCTTAGGGTAAGGGTTTTGATTAGGGTGTGGGTTAGGGTTAGATTTAGAGTTAGGTTGAGGTTGAGGTTTAGGCTTAGGTTAAGGGTTATGGTGAGGAGTAGGGTGAGGTTAAGGGTTAGGGTTTTGTTTATTGTTAGGGTGAGGGTGAGGGTTAGGGTTAGGCTTAGTGTAAGTGTAAGGGTGATGTTTACTGATAGGTTTAGGTTTAGGGTGAGGGTTAGGGTTAGGGTTAGAGTTAGGATTAGGGTGAGGGCTAGGGTGAGGGTGAGAGTTAGCGTGAAGGTCAGGGTGAGGCTGAGGTTTAGGGTGTGTGTTAGGGTCAGGGTTAGTGTCAAGGTTACGGATAGGGTGAGGGTTAAGGTTAGGATTTGGGTTAGGGTGAGGTTCAGGCTGAGGCTGACTTTTAAGGTGAGGGTGAGGGTGAGTGTGAGTGTGAGGGTTAGGGTTCGGATTCGGGTTAGGTTGAGGGTGAGGGTGAGGGTTAGTGTTTAGATTAGGGTTAGGGTTAGGGTTAGGCTGAGGGTGAGCGTGAGGGTGAGGGTGATGGTTAGTGTTAGTGTTAGGGTGAGGGTTAGGTTTCAGGTGAGGGTTAGGTTGAGGATGAGTGTAAGGGTTAAGTTGAGGATTAGGGTGAGGGGGAGGGTTAGGTTTGTGGTTAGGGTTAGGGTTAAGTTTAATTAAAGGGTTAGGTTTAGGGTGAGAGTTACGGTTAATGTTAGGGTTATGTTTAGGGCAAGGGTTAGGGTGAGGGTGAGGGTTAGGTTTTGGGTGAGATCTAGGGTTAGGTTGAGGGTTAGGGTTAGGATTAGGGTGAGTGTTAGCCTTAGGATCAGGGTTAGGGTGAGGGTGAGGTTGCGGCTGAGGGTTAGGGTTAGGTTTAGGGTCTGGGTTAGGGTTAGGCTGAGGGTTATGGTTATGGTTAGGGTGAGGTTGAGTGTGAGGGTAAAGGTTAGGCTTAGGGTTAGGTTGAGGGTGAGGGTGAGGGTTAGGGTTAGGTTCATGGTCTGGTTTAGGGTTAGGGTGAGGGTTATTGTTACGGTAAGGGTGAGCGTGAGGTTGAGGGTGAGGCTAAGGGTTAGGGTTTGGGTTATGGATAGGTGAGGGTTTGGGTGAGGGTGAGTGTTGGGTTGTGGTTGAGGGTTAGGTTATAGGTGAGGGTTAGTTTGACGGGGAAGGTTAGAATGAGGGCGAGGGTTAAGGTAAAGTTTGCGTTTATGGTTAGGGTTCATATTAGTGTTAGGTTGAGGGTGAGGGGTATATTTAGGGTGAGGGTGAGGGTTAGAATTAGTGTGAGGGATAGGGTTAGGGTTAGGTTTAGAGTGAGGGTAAGTGTTAGGGTGAGGTTTAGGGTCAGGTTTAGGGTTAGGGTTAGAGTTAAGTTAGGTTGAGGGTTAGGGTGACATTTAGAGTTAGGCTGAGGGTGAGGGTTAGGATTAGGTTTAGGGTGAGGGTTAGGCTTAGAGTGAGAGTTAGAGTTCGGGTTAAGTTGAGAGTAGGGGTTAGTGTTAGGGTTAGGGTGAGGGTTAGGGTGAGGATGAGGGTAAGGTTTAGGTTGAGGGTTAGGGTGAGGGGGAGGTTTAGGGTTAGGGTTAAGGTTAGATTGGGGGTTAGGGTGAGGGTTAGGGTTAGGCTGAGGGTTAGCATGACGGTGTGGGTGAGGGTTAGTGTTAGGGTTAGGGTGAGGGTTAGGTATATTGTGAGGGTTAGGGTGAGGATGACCGTAAGTATTACGTTCAGGGTTAGGATGAGTGGGAGGTTTAGGATTAGGGTGAGGGTTAGGGTTAGGGTTAAGTTTAGGGTTAGCTATAGGGTGAGGGTTAGGGTTAATGTTAGGGTTAGGTTTAGGGTAATTGTTAGTGTTAGGTTTTGGTTTAGGGTTACTCTGATGGTAGGGTTAGGGTTAGTGTGAGCGTTATGGTTAGGTTTAGTGTTACCGTGAGGGTTAGATTAAGGGTGATGGTTAGGATGAGGGTGAGGGTTAGGGATTTCGTTAGGGTGAGGGTGAGTGTTAGGGTGAGGATGAGGGATAGGGTGAGTGTTAGTGTTAGGGTGAGGTTTAGGGTTAGGATTAGTGTTATGGGGAGTGTGAAGGTTTTGGTTAGGTTAAGTGTTATGGTGAGGGGTAGGGTGAGGGTTAGGGTTAGGGTTTTGGTTAGGGTATGGTGAGCGTGAGGGTTAGGTTAGGGTGAGGGTGAGTGCGAGGGTGTTTTAGGGATAGGTTTAGGGTGAGGGTGAGTGTCAGGTTTAGGATTGGTGTTAGGGTTAGGCTTAGGCTTAGGGTTAGTATGAGTGGGAGGATTAGGGTTATCGTGAGGTTTAGGGTTAGGGTTAGGGTGCTGGTTAGGTTTACGGTGATGTCTAGTGTGAGGGAGAGTTTTAGTGTGAGGCAAGGGTTCAGGTTCGGGTTCGGGTTAGGGTGTGGGTGAGGGCTAGGGTTAGGGTGAGTGTTAGGGTAAGGGAGAGGGTTAGGGTTAGGTTTAGGGTTTTTGTTAGGGTTAGGGTTTGGGTGAGTGTTAGGGTTAGGGTTAGGGTTAGGGTAGGGTGAGGGTAAAGTTTAGGGTGAGTGTTAGGGTTAGGCTGAGAGTGAGGCTGAGGATGAGGGTTAGGGTTACGTTTAGGGTTAGGGTGAGTGTAAGGGTGAGGTTTAGGTTTAGGATGAGGGTTAGGGTGAGGTGTAGGATTAGGGTGAGGGTGAGGGTGAGGGTGAGGTTTAGGGTTAGGGTGAGGATGAGGCTTAGGGTTAGGGATAGTGTTAGGTTTAGGATGAAGGCTAGGGCGAGGGGTAGGGTTAGGGTTAATGTTAAGGGTAGGGTTAGTGTGAGGGTTAGGGTTAGGGTTAGGGTTACCATGAGGGTAAGTGTAATTGTGAGGGTTAGGATGAGGGTGAGGGTTAAGGTTAGGATTAGGGTTAGGGTAGAGTGAGGGTTAGGGATAGGCTTAAGTTTAGTGTTAGGGTGAGGGTTAGGGTTAGTGTTAGGGTTAGGGTTTGGTTGAGTGTTAGGGTGAGGGTTTGGGTTAGGGTTAGGTTTATGGTGAGGGTGAGGGTTAGTTTGAGGTTTAGGGTTAGAGTTAGGTTTAGGGTATGGGTTAGGCTGAGGGCTAGGGTGAGGGTGAGGCTTAGGGTGAGGGTGAGGGTGAGGGTGAGGGTGATGATGAGGGTTAGTTTGTCTGTGAGGGTTAGGGTAGGCTGAAGGTTAGGGTGAGGGTTAATTTTACACTCAGGGTGAGGGTGAGGTTTAGGGTTAGGTTTAAAATTAGTGTGAGTGTAAGTTTAGGGTTATGGTTAGGATGAGGTTTAGTGTGAAGGTAGGATTAGGTTTAGGTTGAGGGTGAGGGTGAGTGTGAGATTTAGGGTTAGGGTGCGGGTTAGGGTTATGGTGAGGTTGAGGGGAAGGGTTAGTGTGAGGTTTAGGGAGAGGTTTAGGGTTAGGATTAGAGTTAGGGTAGGGTTGAGGTTTCAAGTGAGGTTTAGAGTTAGGGTGAGGGTGAGGGTTAGGGTTAGGGTTAGGGTGAGGGTTAGGGTTAAGATGAGAGTTAGAGTTAGGGATAGGGTGAGGGTGAGGGTTAGTGTTAGGGTTTGGGTGAGGGTTACGGTGAAGATGATGTTAAGGCTTAGGTTGAGGGTTAGGGTGAGGGGGAGATTTCGGGTTAGGGTTAGGGTTAGGTTGAGGATTAGGGTGAGGGTGAAGGTGAGGGTTAGAGTGAGTGTTAGGGTTAGGCTGAGGGTTAGCATTATAGTTAAGTTTAGGTTGAGGATTAGGGTGAGGGGTTGGGTTAGGGTTAGTGTGAGCCTTAGTGTTAGTGTGAGGCTTAGGGTTAGGATTAGGGTTAGGATTACCGTGAGGGTAAGTTTAAGGGTGAGGGTTAGGATGAGTGTGAGTGTTAGGGATAGTGTTAGGGTGAGGGTGAGTGTTAGGGTGAGGATGAGGGTTAGGGTTAGGTTTAGGGTGAGGGTTAGGGTTAGGGTGAGGGTTAGGGTTAAGTTTAGGGTTAGGTTGAGGGTGAGTGTTAGGGTTAGGTTAAGGGTAAGGATGAAGGGTAGGGTGAGGGTTAGGGTTAGGTTTTTGGTTAGGGTAGGCTGAGGCTGCGGGTTAGGGTCCGGGTTAGGGTGAGTGTGAGGGTGGTTTATGGATAGGTTTAGGGTTAGGGTGAAGGTAAGTGATAGGGTGAAGGTGAGGGTTAGGGTTACGGTTATGGTTAGGGTGAGGGTAATTGTTATTGTGAGGGTTAGGATGAGTGTGAGGGTTAGGGTTAGGGTGATGTTTAAGGTTAAGATTAGGGTTAGTGTGAGGGTTAGGATTAGTGTGAGGGTTAGGGTTAGGGTTAGGGTTGGAGTGAGATTAAGTGTTAGGGTGAGTTTTATGTTGAGGTTTATTGTTAGAGTTAGAGTTAGGGTTAGGTTGTGTGTTAGGGTGAGGTTTAGAGTTAGCATGAGGGTGATGGCTTGTGATAGGGTTAGGGTGAGGGTTAGGGTTAGGGTGAGAGTTAGAGTTAGGGTTAGGGTGAGGGTGAGGGTTAGGGTTAGGGTTAGGGTGAGGGTTAGGGTGAGGATGAGTGTAAGGTTTAGGTTGAGGGTTAGGATGAGGGGGAGGTTTAGGTTGAGGGTTAGGGTTAGGTTTAGGGTTAGGGTTAGAGTGAGGTTTAGGGTTAGGCTGAGGGTGAGCCTGACTGTGTGGGTGAGGGTTAGTGTTAGGGTTATGGTGAGGGATAGGTTTATTGTGAGGTTTAGGTTGAGGATGAGGGAAAGGATTAGGTTGAGGATTAGGGTGAGGGGGAGGTTTATTGTTAGGGTTATGGTGAGGGTGAGGGTTAGGGTTAAAGTTAGGGTTAGGTTTAGTGTAAGTGTTAGGGTTAGGGTGAGTGTTAGGGATAGTGTTAGGTTTATGATGAGGGTTAGGGCGAGGGGAAGGTTTAGGGTTAATGTGAGGGGTATTGTTAGTTTGAGGGTTAGGGTTAGGGTTAGGGTTACCATGAGTGTAAGTGTAATTGTGAGGGTTAGGATGATGGTGAGGTTTAGGTTTAGGAATAGGGTTAGGGTAAGGTGAGGGTTAGGGTTAGGCTTAAGTTTAGTGTTAGGGTGAGGGTTAGTGTTAGTGTTAGGGTTAGGTTTTAGTTGAGTGTTAGGGTGCGGGTTTGGGTTAGTGTTAAGGTTAGGGTGAGGTTGAGGATTAGCATGAGTTTTAGGTTTAGAGTTAGGTTTAGGGTATGGGTTAGGCTGAGGGCTAGGGTGACGATGAGGGTTAGGGTGAGGGTGAGGGTAAGGTTGAGGGTGATGATGAAGGTTAGGGTGTAGGTGAAGGTTAGTATAGGGTGAGGGTTAGGGTGAAGGTTAGTGTTAGGCTCAGGGTGAGTGTGAGGGTGAGTTTTAGGGTTAGGTTTAAAATTAATGTGAGTGTTAGGGTTAGGGTTAATGTTAGCATGAGGTTTAGGATGAGGGGTAGGATTAGGGTTAGGTTGAGGGTGAGGGTGAGTGTTAGATTTAGGGTTAGGGTGCGGG
The DNA here is from genome assembly GCF_024711535.1 of Dipodomys merriami. Lineage (NCBI taxonomy): Eukaryota > Metazoa > Chordata > Mammalia > Rodentia > Heteromyidae > Dipodomys > Dipodomys merriami. The sequence continues at coordinate 906,666 of NW_027206113.1, forward strand.
TTAAGTTTAGGGTTAGGTTGAGGGCAAGGGTTAGGGTGAGGTTTAGGGAGAGGTTTAGGGTTAGCGTTAGAGTTAGGGTTAGGTTGAGGTTTCGGGTGAAGTTTAGAGTTAGGGTGAGGGTGAGGGTTAGGGTTAGGGTGAGGGTGAGGGTTAGGGTGAGAGTTGGAGTTAGGGATAGGGTGAGGGTGAGAGTTAGTGTTAGGGTTTGGGTGAAGGTTAGGTTGAGGATGAGGTTAAGGTTTAGATTGAGGGTTAGGGTGAGGGGGAGGTTTCGGGTTAGGGTTAGGGTTAGGGTGAGGGTTAGGGTGAGGGTGAGGGTGAGGGTTAGGGTGAGTGTTAGGGTTAGGCTGAGGGTTAGCATTAGGGTTAGGTTTACGTTAAGGATTAGGGTGAGGAGTAGGGTTAGAGTTAGTGTGAGCCTTAGTGTTAGTGTGAGCCTTAGGGTTAGGATTAGGGTTAGGATTATCGTGAGGGTAAGTGTAAGGGTGAGGGTTAGGATGAGTGTAAGTGTTAGGGATAGGGTTAGGGTGAGGGTGAGTGTTAGGATGAGGATGAGGTTTCGGGCTAGGTTTAGGGTGAGGGTTAGGGTTAGGGTGAGGGTTAGGGTTAAGTTTGGGGTTGGGTTGAGGTTGAGGGTTAGGGTTAGGTTAAGGGTTAGGGTGAGGGTTAGGGTTAGGGTTTTGGTTAGGGTAGGCTGAGGGTGAGGGTTAAAGTCAGGGTTAGGGTGGGTGTGAGGGTGCTTTAGGGATGTGTTTAGGGTTAGGGTGAGAGTAAGGGTTAGGGTGAAGTTGAGGGGTAAGGTTACGGTTAGGGTTAGGGTGAGGGTAATTGTTATTGTGTGGGTTAGGATGAGTGTGAGGGTTAGGTTTAGGGTGATGTTTAAGGTTAAGATTAGGGTTAGGGTGAGGGTTAGGATTAGTGTGAGGGTTAGGGTTAGGGTTAGCGTTGGAGTGAGGTTAAGGGTTAGGGTGAGGTTTATGTTGAGGTTTAGGGTTAGGGTTAGAGTTAGGGTTAGGTTGAGTGTTAGGGTGAGGTTTAGAGTTAGAGTGAATGTGAGGGTTAGGGATAGGGTTAGGGTGAGGGTTAGGGTTAAGGTGAGAGTTAGAGTTAAGGTTAGGCTGAGGGTGAGGTTTAGGGTTAAGGTTAGGGTGAGGGTTAGGTGAGGATGATCGTAAGGTTTAGGTTGAGGGTTAGGATGAGGGGGAGGTTTAGGTTTAGGGTTAGGGTTAGGGTGAGGTTTAGGGTTAGGCTGAGGGTGAGCCTGAGGGTGAGGGTGAGGGTTATTGTTAGGGTTAGGGTGAGGGATAGGTTTATTGTGAGGTTTAGGTTGAGGATGAGGGAAAGGATTAGGTTGAGGATTAGGGTGAGGGGGAGGTTTAGTGTTAGGTTTAGGGTTATGGTGACGGTTAGGGTTAATGTTAGGATTAGGTTTAGGGTAAGGGTTAGGGTTATGGTGAGGGTTATGGTTAGGTTTAGGATGAGGGTTAGGGTTAGTGTGAGGTTTAGGGTTAGGTTTGGTGTTAGTGGGAGGGTGAGGGTGAGGCTTAAGGTTAGGATTAGTTTTTAAGTTAGGGTTAGGCTGAGATTGAGGGTGAGCGTTAGGGTTAGCATTAGGGTTAGGGTTAGGGTTAATTTTACGTTGAGGTTTAGGGTGAGGGCTAGGTTTAGGGTTAGGGTGAGGGTGAGTGTGAGGGTTAGGGTTAATGTTAGTGTTAGGTTTAGGGTAAGGGTTAGGGTTAGGGTGAATGTTACTGTTAGGTTTAGCATGAGGGTTAGGGTTAGGGTAAGGTTTAGGGTTAGGTTTGGGGTTAGGGTTTGGGTGAGAGTGAGGCTTAGGGTTAGGATTAGGGTTTAAGTTAGAGTTAGGCTGAGAGTGAGGGTGAGCATTAGGGTTAGCATTAGGGTTAGGTTTAGGGTTAGTTTTAGGTTGAGGTTTAGGGTGAGGGCTAGGTTTATGGTTAGGGTGAGGGTGAGGGTGAGGGTGAGGGTTAGGGTGAGGGTTAGGGTTAGGGTGAGGGTTAGGGATAGGGTTAGGTTTAGGTTGAATTTTTCGGTGAGGGGCAAGGTTAGGGTTAGTGTGAGCCTTAGTGTTAGAGTGAGGGTTAAGGCTAGGGTTAGGTTTAGGTTTTCCGTGAGGGTAAGGGTAATGGTGAGGGTTAGGATGAGGCTGAGGTTTTCGGGTTAGGGTTAGGGTGAGGGTGAGTGTTAGCTAGAGGATGAGGTTTATGGTTAGGGTTAGGGTGAGGTTTAAGTTTAGGGTGAGGGTTAGGGTTAGGTTTAGGGTTAGGGTGAGTGTGAGGGTTAGGGTTAGGTTAAGGGTTATGGTGAGGGGTAGGGTGAGGGTTACGGTTAGGGTTTTGGTTAGGGTAGGGTGAGGGTGAGGGTTAGGGTTAGGGTGAGTGTGAGGGTGTTTTAGGGATAGGTTTAGGGTGAGGGTGAGGGTTACTGTTATGGTTAGGGTTAGGCAGAAGGCTAGGGTGAGGGTGAGGGTTAGTGTGACTGTGAGGGTGAGGATGATGGTTAGGGTGTTGGTGTTGGATAGGGTAGGGTGAGGTTAAGGGCGAGGTTTAGGGTGAGGGTGAGGGTTAGGGTTATGGTTACGATTAGGGTTAGGGTCAGGTTGAGGATTAGGGTTACAGTTAGGGTTAGGATGAGGGTTAGGTTTAGGGGTAGGTTTAGGGTTAGGGTTAGGGTGAGGGTGAGGGTGAGGGTAAGGTTTAGGGTGAAGGTGAGGGTTAGGGTTACGGTTAGGGTTAAGGTGAGGCTTAGGATGAGGGTGAGGTTTAGGGTTAGGGTGATGTTTAATGTTATGTTTATGGTTAGGGTTAGGGTGACGGTGACGGTGAGGGTTAGGGTGAGGGTAAGGGTTAAGTTGAGGGTGCAGATTAGGGTTACAATTAGGGTTAGTGTGAGGGGTAGGGTTAGGCTTAGGCTGAGGGTTAGGTTTAGTTTGTGGGTTATGGTTAGCGATAGGGTTAGGGTGAGGGAAAGAGTTTGGATGAGGGTAGGGTGAGAGTCAGGTTTAGGGTTAGCATGAGTGTTAGGGTGAGGGATAGGGTTAGGTTTAGGGATAGGTTGAGGGTTGGATGAGGGAGAGGGTTGGGTTTTGGGTGAAGGTTACGGTGAAGTTGAGGGTTAGGTTGACGGGGAGGGTTAGAGTGAGGACGAGGGTTAAGGTACGTGTTAGGGTGATGGTTAGGGTTCGTATTAGTGTTAGTGTGAGTGTGAGGGTGAGGGGTATAGTTAGGGTTAGTGTGAGGGTTAGGATTCGTGTGAGGTTTAGGGTTAGGGTTAGGGTTAGAGTGAGGGTAAGGGTTAGGGTGAGGTTTAGGGTGAGGTTTAGGGTTAGGGTGATGGTGAGGGTTAGGGTTACGGTGAGGGTGAGGGTTAGGGTTAGGGTGAGAGTTAGAGTTAGGGATAGGGTGAGGGTGAGGGTTAGTGTTAGGGTTAGGGTGAGGATGAGTGTAAGGTTTAGGTTGAGGGTTAGTTTGAGGGGGAGGGTTAGGGTTAGGGTTAGGGTTAGGGTTAGGGTGAGAGTTAGAGTTAGGGATAGGGTGAGGGTGAGGGTTAGTGTTAGGTTTATTGTGAGGATTAGGGTTTTGATGAGGGTAAGGATTAGGCCAGGGTTAGGGTTAAATTTAGGGTTAGAATTAGGGTGAGGTTTAGCGGTAATATTAGGGTTAGTTTTAGGATAAGGTTAAGGTTTAGGGTAAGGGTTAGTGTTAGGGTGAGTGTTGGGTTTAGGGTGAGGGCTAGATTTAGGTTTGGGGTTAGGGTGAGGGTGAGGGTGAGGCTAGGGTCAGGATTAGCGTTTGAGTTAAGGTGTGGGTGAGGGTGAGGTTTAGGGTTAGCGTGAGGGTTAGTGTTAGGGTTAGGTTTAGGTTGATGGTTAGGGTGAGGGCTAGGTTTAGGGTTAGAGTGAGGGTGAGCTTGAGTGTTAGGGTGAGGGTTAGGATTAGGGTGAGGGTGAGGGTTAGGGTTAGGTTTAGGTTGAGGGTTAGCATGAGGGTTAGGGTTAGGTTTAGTGTGAGGGTTATGGTTATTGTGAGGGTTAGAGTTAGGATTAGGCTTAGGGTGAGGTTTAGGGTTAGGGTTAGTGATAGGCTGAGGGTAGGGTGAGGGTGAGGGATAGGATGAGGATGAAGGTGAGAGTGAGGGTTAGGGGGACGTTGAGGGTTAGGGTACAGTGAGGGTTAGGGTTAGGTTAGGGTGAGAGTTAGGTTTAGGGTTAGGGTGAGGGTGAGGGTTATGTTTAGGATTAGTGTTAGGGATAGGGTTAGGCTAAGGGTGAGGGTGAGGGGTAGGGTGAGGGTTTGGGTTAGGGTTAGGGTTAGGGTTAGGTTGAGTGTGAGTGTTAGTGTTAGGGTTAGGGTTGTGATGAGGGTTAGGGTGAGGGGTAGGTTTAGGGTTAGGTCGAGGGTGAGGTTTGGGGTAAGTGTGAGGGTTAGCTTTTGGGTTAGGGTGAAGGTGAAGATTAGAGTTAGGTTTAGGATGAGGGTTATAGTGAGGGGTAGGGTTAGGGATAGTGTGAGGATTAGGGTTAGTGTGAGGGTTAGGGTTAGGTTTAGGTTTAGGGGTACTGTGAGGTTAAGGTAAAGGGTGAGTGTAAGGATGAGGGTGAGGGTTAGGGTTACCGTGAGGGTTAGGTTTAGGGTGAGGGTTAGGGTGAGGGTTAGGGTTAGGGTTAGGGTTAGGCTGAGGGCTAGGGTGAGGGTGAGGGTTAGGGTGAGCCTGAGGGTTAGGGTTATGGTTATGGTTAGGGTTAGGGTCAGGTTGAGGATTAGGGTTACGGTTAGGGTTAGATTGAGGGTTAGGGTGAGGGGTAGGTTTAGGCTTAGGTTTAGGGTTAACATTAGGGTAAGGGTTAGGGTGAGGGTCAGGGTTAGATTTAGGGTAAGGGTGAGGGTAATTATTAGGGTGAGAGTTAGGATGAGGGTGAGGGTTAGGGTTAGAGTGATGTTTAAGGTGAAGTTTAGGGTTAGGGTTGGGTTAGTGTGAGGGTGAGTGTTAGGGTGAGGGTAAGGGTTAGGTTGAGGGTGCAGATTAGGGTTACGGTTAGGGTTAGTGTGAGGGGTAGGGTTAGGTTTAGGGTGAGGGTTAGGTTTAGTGTGAGGGTTATCGTTAAGGATAGGGTTAGGGCGAGGGTAAGGGTTAGGATTAGGGTAGGGTGAGAGTAAGGTGTAGGGTTAGCATGAGTGTTAGGGTGAGGTTAGGGTTAGGTTAAGGGATAAGGTGAGGATTGGGTGAGGGTGAGTGTTGGGTAAGGGTTAGGGTAAAAGTGAGAGTTAGCTTGACGGGGAGGGTTAGAGTGAGGGCGAGGGTTAAGTTTAGGGTTAGGGTGATGTTTAGGTTTTGTATTAGTGTTAGGGTGAGGGTTAGGGTGAGGGGTATATTTAGGGTTAGTGTGACGGGTAGGATTAGTGTGAGGGTTAGGGTTAGGGTTAGGGTTAGAGTGAGGGTAAGGGTTAGGGTGAGGTTTAGGGTGAGGTTTGGGATGAGGATTAGAGTTAGGGTAAGGTTTAGAGTTAGGGTGAGTGTGAGGGTTAGGGTTAGGTTTAGGGTGAGGGTTAGGGTTAGGGTGAGAGTTAGAGTTAGGTTTAGGGTGACGGTAAGGGTTAGGGTTAGGTTAGGGTTAGAATGAGGGTGAGGGTGCGGGTGAGGAATAGGGTTAGGGTTAGGGTTAGGGTTAGGTTTAGGCTGAGGGTGAGGGTGAGTGTTAAGGTTAGGGTTAGTGTTAGTGTTACATTTAGGCTTAGGTTTAGGATGAGGGTTAAGGTGAGGGGTAGGGTTTGGTTTAGGGTGAGAGTTAGGGTTAGAGTAAGGGTTAGGCTTAGGGTGAGGGTAAGGGTTAGGGTGAGGGTTAGGATGAGGCTGAAGGTTTGGTTGAGGATTAGAGTTAGGGTGAGTTTTGGCGTTAGGTTTAGGGTTAGGGTTTGGGCTAGGGTGAGGGTTAGGGTGAGGGTGAGGTTGAGGGTTAGGGTGAGGGTAAGGGTTAGTTTGGGGGTTAGGGTTAGAGTTAGGTTTAGGTTGAGGGTTCGGGTGAGGGGTATGGTTAGGGTTAGTGTGAGCCTTAGCATTAGCTTGAGGGTTAGGGTTAGGGTTTCAGTGAGGGTAAGGGTAAGGGTGAGTTTTAGGTTGAGGGTGAGGGTTAGGGATAGCTTTAGGGTGAGGGTGAGTGTTAGGGTGAGGATGAGGGTTAGGGTTAGGGTTAGGGTTAGAGTGAGGATTAGGGTTAGATTTAGGGTGAGGGTAAGGTTTAAGTTGAGGGTTACGATGAGGGTGAGTTTTAGTGTTAGGTGAGGGTTAGGGTGATGTTTCAGGTTAGTGTTAGGGTTAGGCTTAGAGTGAGGGTGAGTGGTAGGGTGAGGGTTTGGGTTAGGGTTAGGGTTAAGGTGAGGGTGAGGTTTAGGCTGAGGGTTAGGGTTAGTCTTATGTTTAGGGTTTAGGTGATTGTTAGGGTGAGGGGTAGATTTAGGGATAGGTTGAGGTTGAGGGTGAGGGTGAGGTTTAGGGTAAGTGTGAGGGTTAGGTTTAGGGTTAGGATGAGGTTGAAGGTTAGGGTTAGGTTTAGGATGAGCATTAGTTTGAGGGGTAGGATTAGGGATAGTGTGAGGTTTAGGGTTAGGGTTAGGGATACCGTGAGGGTAAGGGTAAGCGTGATGGTTAGGATGAGGCTTAGGGTTAGGGTTAGTGTTAGGGTTAGGGAGAGGATTAGGTTGAGAGTAATGGTTAGGTTAAGGGTTACGTTGAGTGGTAAGGTTAGGATTAGGGTTAGGTTTAGGTTGAGGGTTAAGGTGAGGGCTAGTTTGAGGGTTAGGGGGAGGGGGAGGGGGAGGGGGATGCGGAGGGTTAGGTGAGAGTTAGGGTTAGGGTGGGTGTAAGGGTTAGGGTTAGGGTTAGGATGAGGGTTAGGGTGAGGTGTAGGATTAGTGTTAGAGTGAGGGTGAGGGTGAGGGTTAGGGTTAGGGTGAGGTTTAGGCTTAGGGTTAGGGTGACTGTTAGAGATAGTGTTAGGTTTAGGATGAGGGTTAGGGTGAGGTGTAGTATTAGGGATAGTGTGAGGGTTAGGTTTATTTTGAGTGATAGGGTTAGAGTTAGGTTTACCGTGAGGGTAAGTGTAACCGTGAGGGTTAGGATGAGGCTGAGGGTTAGGGTTAGGGTTAGGGTTAGGGTTAGGATGAGCGATAGGGTGAGGGTTAGGTTTAGGGTTATTGTAAGGGTAGGATGAGGGTTAGGGTTAGGCTTAAGGGTAATTTTAGGGTGAGTGTTAGGGTTAGTGTTAGGGTTAGGGTTTGTTTGAGTGTTTGGGTGAGGGTTTGGTTTAGGGGTAGGTTTAGGAAAGGGTGAGGGTTAGGGTGAGGGTTAGTGTTAGGTTAGGGTTAGGGTTTGGATTAGGCTGAGGGCTAAGATGAGGGTGAGGTTTAGGGTGAGGGTGAGGGTGAGGGTGAGGTTTAGGGTGTCGGTGAGGGTTAGGGTAGGGTGAGGGTTATTAGTGTGAGGGTTAGTGTTAGGCTGAGGGTGAGGCTGAGGGTGAGGTTTAGGGTTAGGTTTAGTATTAGTGTGAGCGTTAGGTTTAGGTTTAGGGTTAGGATGAGGTTTAGGGTGAGGGGTAGGGTTAGGGTTAGGTTGAGGGTGAGGGTGAGGTGAGGTTTAGGATTATGGTGAGGGTTAGGGTTAGGGTTAGGTTGAGGGTGAGTTTTAGGGTTAGGTTTAGGATGAGGGTTAGTGTGAGGGGTAGGGTTAGGGTTAGTGTGAGGGTTAGGGTTAGTGTGAGGGTTAGGATTAGGCTTAGGGATAGGGTAAGGGTTGGGGTTAGGGTTAGGGTTATGCTGAGGGTAGGGTGAGGGTGACGGTTAGGGTGAGGATAAGGGTGAGGGTGAGAGTTAGGGTGACGTTGAGGGTTAGGGTGATGGTTAGGATTAGGGTTAGGGTTAGGGTTTGGCTTACGGTGAGGCTGAGGGGTAGGGTGAGGGTTTGGTTTAGGGTTAGGGTTAAGGTGAGAGTGAGGGTTAGGGTGAGATTTAGGGTGAGGATTAGGTTTAGAGTTAGAGTTAGGTTTAGGTTGAGGTTTAGGGTGAGGTTTAGAGTTAGGGTGAGGTTGAGGGTTAGTGTTAGGGTTAGGTTGAGGTTTAGGGTGAGGGTTATGGTTAGGCTGAGGGTGAGCTTGAGGGTGAGGGTGAGGGTTAGTGTTAGGGTTAGAGAGCGTTAGGTTTATTGTGAGGGTTAGTGTGAGGATGAGGGTAAGGATTAGGTGAGGGTTAGTGTTAATTTAGGGTTAGATTTAGGGTGAGGTTTAGGGTTAATATTAGGATTAGGTTTAGGGTAAGGGTTAGGTTTAGGGCAAGGGTCAGAATTAGGGTGAGGGTTACGGTTAGATTTAGGGTGAGGGTTAGGTTTAGGGTGAGTGTTAGGTTTAGGTTTAGGGTTAGGGTGAGGGTTAGTGTGAGTCTTAGTGTTAGGATTAGGGTTTGAGTTAGGTTGATGTTGAGGCTGAGGCTTAGAGTAGGATTAGGGTTTGAGTTAGGGTTAGGCTGAGGCTGAGGGTGAGGGTGAGTGTTAGGGTTGTGGTTAGGGTTAGGGTGAGGATTAGGCTTAGTGTTAGGATTAGGGTTTGGGTTAGGCTGAGGCTGAGGCTGAAGGTGAATGTGAGGGTTAGGGTTTGCGTGAGGGATAGGTTTAGGGTTAGGTTTAGGTTGAATTGTAGGGTGAGGGGTAGGTTTATGGTTAGGTTGACTGTGAGGGTGATGGTGAGGGTGAGGGTTAGGGTGAGGGTAAGGGTTAGGCTTAGGGTTAGGATTAGGGTTTGGGTTAGGTTTAGGCTGAGGCCGAGGGTGAGGGTTAGGGTTAGCGTGAGGGATAGGTTTAGGGTTAGGTTTAGGTTTAGGGGTAGGGTGAGGAGTATGTTTACGGTTAGGGTGAGGGTGAGGGTGAGGGTGAGGGTTAGGGTGACGGTTAGGGTTAGGGTGAGATTGAGAGTTAGTGTTAGGAGGGTTAGGGTTAGATTCAGGGTGAGGATTAGGGTTACTGTTAGGGTTAGGATGAGTGTTAGGGTGAGGGGTAGGGTTAGGGTTAGGGTGACGTTAAGGGTTAGGGTGAGGGTTATGGTTACGTTTAGGGTTAGTTTGAGGGTAATTGTTAGCGTGAGGGTTAGAATGACGGTGAGGGTTAGGGTTAGGGTGAGGGTTAAGGTGAAGTTTAAGGTTAAGTTTAGGGCTTGGGTTAGGGTTAGGGTCAGGGTGAGAGTTAGGGTGAGGTTAAGGGTTAGGTTGAGGGTGAGGATTAGTGTTAGGTTTAGGGTTAGGTTTGGGGTGTGGACTAGGGTGAGGGTTAAGTTTAGGTTGAGGTTGAGGGTGAGGCTTAGGTTTAGGGTATGGGTGAAGGTTAGGGTTAGGGAGAGGTTTATCGTGAAGTTTAGGGTGAGGGTTAGGGTTAGGGTTAGAATTAGGGTGAGGGGGAGGGGGAGGAATAGGGTTAGGATTAGGCCTAGGGTTAGGGTTAGGCTGAGGGTGAGGGTGAGAGTGTTAGGGTTAGGGTTAAGGTTAGGCTGAGGGCTAAGGTGAGGGTGAGGGTTAGGGTGAGGGTGAGTGTTAGATTGTGGGTCAGGCTTAGGGTTATGGTCAGGGTTACGATTAGGGTGAGGGTTAGGGTTAGGCTTAAGGTGAGGTTGAGGGTGAGGCTGAGTTTTATAGTGAGAGTGAGGGTGAGTGTGAGGGTGAGGGTTAGGATTCGCGTCAGGGTTAGGTTGAGGGTGGAGGGTTAGTTTTTGGATTAGTGTTAGGGTTAGGTTTGGTTGAGGGTGAGCGTGAGGGTGAGGATGAGGGTTAGTGTTAGGTTTAGGGTGAGGGTTAGGTTTATTGTGAGTGTTAGGGTGAGGATGAGGGTAAGGGTTAGGTTGAGGCTTAGGGTGACGAGAGGGTTAGGGTTAAGGTTAGGGATAGCGTGAGGGTTACGGTGAGGTTTAGGGTTAAGTTGAGGGTTACTTTTAGGGTGAGGGTTAGGGTTAATGTTAGGGTTATGTTTAGGGTAAGGGTTAGGGTTAATGTTAGTTTGAGGGTGAGGGTTATAGTTAGGTTTAGGGTTACGGTTAGGTTTAGGGTGAGGGTTAGGTTTAGGTTTAGGGTTTTGTTAAGGTGAGGTTTAGGGTTGGGATTAGGGTTAGGGTGATGGTGAGGTTAGGGTTAGGATTAGGGTTTGGGTTAGGTTTAGGCTGAGGGTGAGGGTGAGGGTTAGGGTTAGCGTGAGGGTTAGGATTATGCTTAGGTTTAGGTTGAAGGTTAGGGTGAAGGGTAGCTTTAGTGTTAGGGTCAGATTGAGGGTGAGGGTGAGGGTGAAGGTTAGGTTTAGGATTATGTTTAGGTTTAGGGTTAGGCTTAGGGTGAGGTTGAGGTTTAGGGTTAGGTTAAGCATTAGTGTGAGTGATAGGGTTAGGGTTAGCTTTATCATGAGGGTTAGAGTGAGGCGTAGAGTTAGGGTGAGGATGAGGGTGAGGTTTAATGTTAGGGTGTGGGTGATGGTTAGGTTTAGTGTGATGGTGAGGGTTAGGGTTAGGTTTAGGATGAGTGTTATGGCAAGGGGTAGCTTAGGTTGAGTGTGAAGGTTAGGGTTAGTTTGAGATTTAGGGTTAGGTTTAGGGTGAGGTTTAGGGTTAGGGTTAGGGTTAGGCTAAGGGCTAGGGTGAGGGTGAGGGTGAGGGTTAGGGTGAGTGTGATGGTGTTGGTGAGGGTTAGGATGTCGGTGAGAGTTAGGGTAGGCTGAGGGTTAGGGCGAGGTGAGGGTTAGGGTGAGGATGAGGGTTAAGGTTATGGTTAGTGTTAGGGTTAGGGTGAGGTTAAGGGTTAGGGTGAGGGTGAGGGTTAGGGTTAGGTTTAGGGTTAGGGTGAGGGTAATTGCTAGGGTGAGGGTTAGGATGAGGGTGAGGGGTAGGTTTAGGGTGATGTTTAAGGTTAAGGTTAGGGTGAGAGGGTTTGGGTGAGGGTGAGATTTAGGGTGAGGGTAAGGGTTAGGTTGATGGTGAGGAATTAGGGTTACGATTAGGGTTAGTGTGAGCGGTAGGGTTACGGTAAGGGTGAGGGTTAGGTTTAGTGTGAGGGTTATGTTTAGGGATAGGGTTAGGTTTAGGGTAAGGGTTAGGATGAGGGTAGAGTTAGAGTAAGGTTTAGGGTTAGCATGAGTTTTAGGCTGAGGGTTAGGGTTAGGTTTAGGGATAGGGTGCAGATTGGGTGAGGGTGAGGGTTGGGTGTTGGGAGAGGGTTTGGGTAAACGTGAGGGTTAGGTTGACAGGGAGGGATAGAGTGAGGGCGAGGGTTAAGGTAAGTGTTAGGGTGATGGTTAGGGTTCGTATTAGTGATAGGATGAGGTTGAGGGTGAGAGGTATAGTTAGGTTTAAGGTGAGGATTAGGATTAGTGTGAGGGTTAGGGTTAGGGTTAGAGTGAGGGTAAAGGTTAGGGTGAGGTTTAGGGTGAGGTTTAAGGTTAGGGTTAGACTTAGGGTTAGGTTGAGGTTTAACGTGAGTTTTAGAGTTAGGGTGAGGGTGAGGGTGAGGGTTAGGGTTAGGGTGAGGGTTAGGGTTGGGTGAGAGTTAGAATTAGGGTTAGGGTGAAGGTGAGGGTTAGTGTTAGGGTTAGGGTGAGGGTTAGAGTGAGGATGAGGATAAGGATTAGATTGAGGGTTAGGGTGAGGGTGAGGTTTAGGGGTTGGGTTAGGGTTAGGGCGAGTGTTAGGTTGGGGGTTAGAGTTAAGTTTGGGGTTAGGTTTAGGGTGAAGGTTAGGATTAATGGTAGGGTTAGTTTTAGGGTATGGGTTAGGGTTAGAGTAAGGGTTATGCTTAAGGTGAGGGTTACAGTTAGGTTTAGGGTGAGGGTTAGGGTTAGGGTGAGGCTTAGTGTTAGGATTAGGGTTTGAGTTATTTTTAGGTTGATGGTGAGGGTGAGGTTTAGGGTTAGCGTGAGGGTTAGGGTTAGGGTTAGGTTTAGGATCAGGGTTAAGGTGAAGGTTAGTTTGAGGGTTAGTATGAGGGTGAGGGTGAGTGTGAGGGTTAGGGTGAGGGTTAGAGTTAGGGTGAAAGTAAGGGTTACGGTTAGCGTTAGGATGAGCGTTAGGGTGAGGTTTAGTATTAGGGTGAGGGTGAGGGTGAGGGTGAGGGTGAGGGTTAGGGTGAGTGTTAGGCTTAGGGTTAGGGTGAGTGTTAGGGTTAGTGTTATGTTTAGGATGAGGGGTAGGGTTAGGGATAGTGTGAGGGTTAGGGTTAGTGTGAGTGATAGGGTTAGGGTTAGGGGTAACCATGAGGGTAAGTGTAGACGTGAGGTTTAGGATGAGGTTGAGGGTTAGTGTTAGGGTTAGGGTTTGTTTGAATGTTAGGGTGAGGGTTTGGGTTAGGGGTAGGGTTACATGAGGGTGAGGGTTAGGGTGAGGTTTAGTGTTTGGTTAGGGTTAGGGCTTGGGTTAGGCTGAGGGCTAGGGTGAATGTGAGGGTTAGGGTGAGGGTGAGGGTGAGGGTGAGGTTTAGGGTGTCGGTGAGGGTTAGGGTAGGGTGTGGGATAGGGTGAGAGTTAGTGTTAGGCTGAGGGTGAGTGTGAGGGTGAGGTTTAGTGTAAGGTTTAGGATTAGTGTGAGCGTTATGGTTAGGGTTAGGGTTAGGATGAAGTTTAGGGTGAGTTGTAGGGTTAGGGTTAGGTTGAGGGTGAGAGTGAGGGTGAGGTTTAGGGTTATGGTGAGGGTTAGGGTTAGGATTAGGGTGAGGGTAAGTGTTAGGGATAGGTTTAGAATGAAGGTTAGTGTGAGGGTTAGGGTTAGGGTTAGGGTTAGGGTTAGGGTTAGAATTAGGCTGAGGGGAGGGTAAGGGTGACGGTTAGGGTGAGGGTGAGGGTTAGGTTGAGGATTAGGGTGACTGTGAGAGTTAGGGTGATGGTGAGGATTAGGGTTAGGGTTAGGGTGAGCATTAGGTTTAGGTTTATTGTGAGGGTGAGGTTTAGGTTTTGGATTAGTGTTAGGGTTAGGGTTAGGGTTAGGCTTAGGGTGAGGGTGAGGGTTAGGGTGAGGTTTCGGGTTAGGATTAGGGTTAGGGTTACAGTTAGGGTTAGTTTGAGGTTTAGGGTGAGGTTTAGAGTTAGGGTGAGCGTGAGAGTTAGGGTTAGGGTTAGGGTGAGGGTTAGGGTTAGGGTGAGAGTTAGAGTTAGGGATAGAGTGAGGTTGATTGTTAGTGTTAGGTTTAGGGTGTGGGTTAGGTTGAGGGTTATGGTTTGGCTTAGGGTGAGCTTAAGGGTGAGGGTGATGATTAGTGTTAGGGTTAGAGAGAGGGTTAGGTTTATTGTGAGGGTTAGGGTGAGGATGAGGGTGAGGATTAGGTGAGTTTTAGGGTTAAGTTTAGGGTTAGATTTAGGGTGAGGATTAGGGTTTATATTAGGGTTAGGATTAAGGTAAGGGTTAGGTTTAGGGCAAGGGTTAGTTAGTGTGAGGGTTAAGGTTAGATTTAAAGTGAGGGTTAGGTTTAGGGTGAGGGTTAGGGTTAGGGTTAGGGTTAGGGTTAGGGTGAGGCTTAGGGTTAAGATTACGGTTTGAGTTAGGGTGACGTTGAGCCTGAGGCTTAGAGTAGGATTAGGGTTTGAGTTAGGGTTAGGCTGAGGTTGAGGCTGAGGGTGAGGGTGAGGGTTAGGGTTGGTGTTAGGGTTAGGGTGACGGTTAGGGTTGGCGTTAGGGTTAGGGTTTGGGTTAGGCTGACGCCGAGGCTGAGGGTGAGGTTGAGGGTTAGGGTTAGCTTGAGGGATAGGTTTAGAGTTAGGTTTAGGTTGAGTTGTAGGGTGAGGGGTAGGTTTATGGTTAGGTTGAGGGTGAGCGTGATGGTGAGGGTGAGGGTTAGGTTGAGGGTAAGGGTTACGTTGTGGGTTAGGGTTAGGGTTAGGTTTAGGTTGAGGGTTTTGCTTAGGGTTAGTGTGAGCCTTAGTGTTAGTTTGAGGGTTAGGGTTAGGGTTAGGGTAAGTGTTAGTGTTACCGTGAGGGTAAGGGTAAGTGTGAGGGTTAGGATGAGGATAAGGGTTAGGGATAAGGTTAGAGTAAGTGTGAGTGTTAGGGTGAGGATGAGGGTGAAGGTTAGGTTTAGGGTAAGTGTTAGTGTTAGTGCGAGGGTTAGGGTTAGGTTTAGCATTAGCGTGAAGGGGTAGGGTTTTGATTAGGGTTAGTGTGAGGGTGAGGGTTAGTGTTAGGGTTAGGGTGAGTGTGAGGGTGATGTTTAGTGATAGGTTTAGTGTTAGGGTGAGGGTGAGTGTTAGGTTTAGGATTATTGTTAGGGTTAGGGTTAGGCTTAGCGTTAGGTTGAGGGTGAGGGTTAGGGTTAGGGTGAGGGTTAGGGTTAGGGTTAGGGAGTGGGTTAGGGTTAGGATGATTTTTTAGTGTGAGGGTGAGGGTTAGGGTGAGGTGAGGGTGAGGGAGAGGTTTAGGGTTAGGTTTAGGATCAGGGTTACATGATGGATAGGGTTAGTGTGAGGCTTAGGGCTAGGGTTAGGGTTGGGGTTAGGTTGAGGGCTAGGGTTAGGGTTAAAGTTAGGCTGAGGGTGAGGGTGAGGGTGAGGGTTAGGCTGTCGGTGATGGTTACCGTAGGGTGAGGGGTCAGGGACGCTAGGGTTAGGGTGAAGGTGAAGTTTAGGGTTATGGTTAGGGTTAGGTTCAGGATGGGTTGACGATTAGGGTTACGATGAGGGTTAGGTTGAGGGGTAGGTTTAGGGTTAGGGATAGGGTTAGGGTGAGGATTAGGAAGAGGGTGAGGTTTAGGGTGAGGTTAAGGGTAAAGTTGAGGGTGCGGATTAGGGTTACTGTTAGGGTTAGTGTGAGGGATAGGGTTAGGGTTAGGGTGAGGGTTAGGTTTAGTGTGAGGGTTATGGTTAGGGATAGGGATAGGGTGAGGGTAAGGATTACAATAAGGGTAGGGTGAGCTTGAATTTTAAGGTTAGCATGAGTGTCAGTTTGAGGGTTAGGTTAAGGTTTAGGGATATGGTGAGGGTTGGGTGAGGGTCAGGGTTGGGTTGTGGGTGAGGGTTGGGTTACAGTGAGGGTTAGGTTGAGGGGGAGGGTTAGAGTGATGGCAAGGTTTAAGGCTAGGGTTAGTGTGATGGCTAGGGTTCGTATTAGTGTTAGGGTGAGGGTTAAGGTGAGGGGTATTGTTAGGGTTCAGGTGAGGGTTAGGATTATTGTGAGGGTTAGGGTTAGAGTGAGGGTAAGGGTTAGGGTGAGGTTTAGGGTGAGGTTAAGGGTTAGGGTTAGAGTTAGGTTTAGGTTGATGGTTATGGGCAGGTTTAGAGTTAGGGTGAGTGTGAGGGTTAGGGTTAGGGTGAGGGTGAGTGTTAGGGTTAGGGTGAGAGTTAGAGTTAGGTTTAGGGTGAGGGTGAGGGTTAGGGTTAGGGTTAGAATTAGGGTGAAGGAGAGATTGAGGAATAGGGAT
The DNA here is from genome assembly GCF_024711535.1 of Dipodomys merriami. Lineage (NCBI taxonomy): Eukaryota > Metazoa > Chordata > Mammalia > Rodentia > Heteromyidae > Dipodomys > Dipodomys merriami. The sequence goes on from NW_027206113.1 coordinate 922,097, forward strand.
ATGATTAGGGTTAGGGTTAGGGTTAGGCTGAGGGTGAAGGTGAGTGTTAGGGTTCGGGTAAGGGTTAGGGTGAGTGTTAGGGTTAGGCTTAGGGTTAGGGTGAGGGTTAAGGTGAGGGGTAGAGTTAGGGTTAGGGTGAAGGTTAGTGTTAGGGTGAGTGTTAGGTTTAGGGTGAGGGTAATGGTTAGGGTGAGGGTTAGGGTGAGGCTGACGTTTAGTGTGAGGGTTGGGGTTAGGGTGATGTTTCGGTTAGGTTTAGCGTAAGGGTGAGGGTGAATTTGAGGGTTAGGGTTGGGGTTAGGGTTAGGGTTAGGGTAACGCTGAGGGTTAAGATTAGGGCTTGGGTTAGGGTTAAGATGAGGGAGAGGGTGAGGGTTAGGGTTAGCGTGAGGGATAGGGTTAGGGTTAGGTTTAGGTTAAGGGTTAGGTTTCAGGGTAGTTTTAGGGTTAGGGTGAGGGTGAGTGTGAGGGTGAGGGTAAGGGTTACGGTGAGTGTAAGGGTTAGGTTAAGGGTTAGGGTTAGGGTTAGGTTTAGGGTGAGGGTTAGGGTTTGGTTTATGGTGCGGTTCAGGGGTAGGGTGATGTTTAGTTTGAGAGTGAGGGTTAGGGTGAGGGTGAGCGTTAGGGTGTGTGTGAGGGTTAGGGTTAGTGTGAGTGTTAGGGTGACAGTGAATTTGATGGTTAGGTTTAGGGTGAGTGTTAGGGTGAGGGTGAGGGTTAGGGTTGGGTTTTTGGTTAATGTTAGGGTTAGCGTTTGGTTGAGGGTTAGGCTTAGGGTTAGGGTTAGGGTTAGCGTAGGGTGAGGGTAAGTTTTAGGGTAAGGGTTAGTGTTAGGCTGAGGGTGAGGCTGAGGGTGAGGTTTAGGGTTAGGGTTAGGGTTAGGTTGTGGGTTAGGGTGAGGGGTATAGTTAAGATTAGGCTTAAGGTTTGAATTAGGGTGAGTGTGAGGTTTAGGAATTGGGTTAGAATTAGTGTTAGGGTTAGGGTTAGTCTGAGTGTTAGTTTTAGGCTTAGGGTTAGGATGAGGCTTAAGGTGAGGGGTAGGTTTAGGAATAGGGTGAGGGTTAGGGTTAAGAAGAGGGTAAGGTATAGGGTGAGGGTTAGGATGAGGCTGAGGGTTAGGTTGAGTGCTAGGTTTAGGGTGAGGGTTAAGGTTAGAGTTAGGATTAGGGTGAGGGCTAGGATGAGGGTGAGGGTTAGGGTGTGCATGAGGTTTAGGATTAGGGTCAGGGTTAGGTTTAGGGTGATGGTTAGGGTTAGGGTTAAATTGAGCGTGAGTTTGAGGGTGAGGGTTAGGGTTAAAGTTATGGTTAGGGTTAGGTTGAGGTTTAGGGTGAGGTTTAGATTTAGGGTGAGGGTGAGGGTTAGGGTTATGGTTAGGGTGATGGTTAGGGTTAGGGTGAGAGTTAGAGTTAGGGTTAGGGTTAGGGTGAGGATTAGTGTTAGTGTTAGGGTGAGGTTTAGGGTGAGGATGAGGGTAAGGTTTAGGTTGAAGGTTAGGGTGAGGGGGAGGGTTAGGGTTAGGGTTAGGTTTAGGGTGAGGATTAGGGTGAGGGTTAGGGTTAGGCTAAGGGTGCGTTTAAGTGTGAGGATGAGGGTTAGTGTTAGGGTTAGTTTTATGGTAATGTTAGGGTTAGGGTTAATGTTAGGGTTAGGGTTAGGGTTACGGTTAGGTTTAGGGTTACGGTTAGGGTTAGGGTGAAGGTTAGGCTTAGGTTTAGTGTTAAGGTGTGGGTGAGGGTGAGGCTTAGGGTTAGGATTAGTGTTTGGGTTAGCGTGAGTGTTATGGTTAGGGTTAGGTTTATGTTGAGGGTTAGGGTGATGGCTAGGTTTAGGGTTAGGTTGAGGGTAAGGTGAGGGGTAGGGTTAGGTTTAGTGTGAGCCTTAGCATTAGTGTGAAGGTTGGGTTATGGTTAGGGTTAGGGTTAACGTGTGGGCAAGGGTAAGGTTGAGGGTTAGGACGAGGGTGAGATTTCGGGATATGGTTAGGGTGAGGGTCAGTGTTAGGGTGAGGATGAGGGTGACGGTTAGGGTCAGGGTGAGGATTAGGTTTAGGGTTAGTGTTAGGGTGAAGGTGAGGGTTAGGGTTAGGTTAAGGGTTAGGGTGAGGCTTAGGGTGAGGTTTAGGGTTAGGATTTTGTTTATGGTAGGGTGAGGGTGAGGGTTAGGATTATGGTTAGGGTGAGTGTGACGTTTTGTTTTGGGGATAGATTTAGGGTTAGGGTAAGGGTGAGTGTTAGGTTTAGGGTTAGTGTTAGGGTTAGGCTTGGGCTTAGGGTTAGGGTGAGGGTGAGGTTTAGGGTTAGGATGAGGGTTAAGGTTAGGGTTAGGGTGCGGGATAGGGTTAGGGTGATGTTTAGTGTGAGGGTGAGGTTTAGGTTGAGGGTGAGTGTTCGGGTGAGGGTAAGGGTTAGGGTGCGTGTGAGGGTTAGGGTTAGGGTTGGTTTTAGGCTTAGAGTGAGGGTAAGGGTTAGGGTGATGGTTAGAGTGAGGGTGAGGCTTAGCGTTAGTGTGAGGGTTAGGCTGAGGGGTAGGGTTAGGTTTCGCGTGAGAGTGAGGTTTAGGGTGAGGGTTAGGTTTAGGTTGAGGGTTAGTGTTAAGGTTATTGTGAGGGTGAGGCTTAGGGTTAGAGTTAGAGTGAGGGTTCGGGTGAGGATGAGGGTAAGGTTTAGTTTGAGGGTTAGGATGAGGGGTAGTGTTAGGGTTACGGTTAGGTTTAAGGTGAGGGTTAGGGTGAGGCTTAGGGTTAGGTTGAGGGTGAGCGTGAGGGTGAGGGTAAGTTTTCTTGTTAGGGTTATGGTGAGGGTTAGGTTTATTGTGAGGGTTAGGGTGAGGTTGAGGGTAAGAATTATGGTGAGGGTTAGGGTTAGGGTTAGGGAAGGATCAGGGTAAAGGTTAGGTTGAGGGTTAGTGTTAGGCTGAGGGTGAGGGTTAGGGTGAGGGTGTGGGTGAGGGTGAGGGTTAGGTTTAGGTTTAGGATGAGGGGTAGTGTGAGGGGTAGGGTTAGGATTAGTTTGAAGTTTATGGTTAGTGTGAGGTGTAGGTTTAGGGTTAGGGTTAGGGTGAGGGTGACGTTTAGGGTTAGGGTTAGGTTTATGCTGAGGTCTAGGGTGAGGGTGAGGATTAGGGTGATTACGAGGATGAGGGTGAGGGTGAAGTTTAGGTTTAGGGTTAGGTTTAGGGATAAGGTGAGGTTTTGGGGGAGGGTGAGGATTGGGTTGTGGGTGAGAGTTAAGGTAAAGGTGAGAGTTAGATTGACGGGGAGGGTTAGAGTGAGGGCGAGGGTTAAGGTTAGAGTTATGGGGATGTTAAGGGTTCATATTTGTGTTAGGGTGCGTGGTAGAGTGAGGGGTATAGTCAGGGTTAGTGTGAAGGTTAGGATTAGTGTGAGGGTTAGTGTTGGGGTTAGTGTTGGTAAGGGTTAGGGTGAGGTTTAGGGTGAGGTTTAGGGTTAGTGTTAGAGTTAGGGTTAGGTTGAGGGTTAGGGTGAAGTTTAGAGTTAGGGCGAGGGTGAGAGCTAGGGTTAGGGTTAGGGTGAGGTTTACGGTTAGGTTAAGAGTTGGAGTTAGGGTGAGAGTGAGTGTGAGGGTTAGTGTTAGGGTTAGGGTGAGGGTTAGGGTGAGGATGAGGGTAAGGTTTAGGTTGAGGGTTAGGGGGAGGGGGAGGTTTAGAGTTAGGGTTAGGGTTAGGGTGAGGGTAAGGATGAGGGCTAGGGTTGGGCTGAGGGTGAGCGTGAGGGTCAGGATGAGGGTTAGTGTTAGGATTAGGGTGAGGGTTAGGTTTATTGTGAGGGTTAAGGTGAGGATAAGGGTAAGGATTAGGTTGAGGGTTAGGGTGAGGGGGAGGGCTAGGGTTAGGCTTAGTAAAGGGTGAGGGTTAGGTTTAATGTTAGGGTTAGGTTTAGCGTAAGGTTTAGGATTAGGGTGAGGGTCATGGTTAGGTTTAGGGTGAGGGTTAGGGTTAGTGTGAGGGTTAGGGTCAGGTTTAGGGTTAGTGTGAGGCTGAGAGTGAGGCTTAGGGTTAGGATTAGGGTTTGGGTTAGGGTGAGGTTGAGGGTGAGGCTTAGGGTTGTGGTTTTGGGTTAGTGTTAGGCTGATCTTGAGGGTGAGGTTTAGGGTTAACTTAAGAGTTCAGGTTAGGATTAGGTTTAGGTTGAGTGTTAGGATGAGGGCTAGGTTTAGGGTTAGGGTGAGGGTATGGTTGAGGGTGAGGGTGAGGGTTAGGGTGAGGGTTAGGGTTAGGGTGAGGGTTAGGGTTAGGGTTAGTGTTAGGTTTAGGTTGAGGGTTAGGGTGAGGGGTAGAGTTAGGGTTAGTGTGAGCCTTAGTGTTATTGTGAAGGTTAGGGTTAGGTTTGGATTAGGGTTACCGGGAGGGTAAGGGAAAGTGTGAGGGTTAGGATGAGGGTGAGGGTTAGGGATAGGGTTAGGGTGAGGGTGAGTGTTAGGGTGAGGATGAGGGTAAATATTAGGGTTAGGGTTAGGGTGAGTGTGAGGTTGGGGTTTACTGGTAGGGTTAGGGGTAGAGTGAGTGTGAGTGTTAGGTTTAGGTTTAGTGTTAGGCTTAGGCTTAGGCTTATGGTTAGGGTGAGGGTGAGGGTTGGCGATAGCTTGAGGGTTAGGGCTAGAGTTACTGTGCGGGTTAAGGTTAGGTGATGTTTAGTGTGAGCGTGAGGTTTAGGGTTCGGGTGAGGGTGAGGGTGAGGGTTAGGGTGTGGGTGAGTGTTAGGGTTAGGGTGTGTATTAGGGTGACGATGGCTTTGAGCTTTAGGTTTAGGGTTACTGTTATTGTTAGGTTTTGGGTGAGTGTAAGGATTAGATTTAGGATTAGGGTCAGGGCTAGGATGAGGGTGAGGGTTGGGGTGAGTTTGAGGGTGAGGGTGAGGGTTAGGGTGAGGTTGAGGGTTAGGATTAGGCTTAGTTTAGGGTTAGTGTTAGGGTGAGTGTGTGGGTGAGGGTTAGGGATAGGGTTAGGGTCTGGGTTAGGGTTAGGATGAGGGTTATGTTTAGGGTTATGGTGAGGGTGAGGGTGAGGTTGAGGGTGTGGGTTAGGGTTAGGGTTAGGGTTAGGGATAGGGTGAGGGTTTGGGTGAGGGTGAGGGTTGGGTTGTGGGTGAGGGTTAGGGTAAAGGTGAGGGTTAGATTGACAGGGAGGCTTAGAGTGAGGGTGAGGCTTAAGGTTAGGGTTAGGGTGATGGTTAGGTTTCATATTAGTGTTAGGGTGAGGGTTAGGGTGAGGGGTATATTTAGTTAGGGTTAGAGTGAAGGTTAGGATTGGTGTGAGGGTTAGGGTTAGAGTGAGGGTAAGGTTTAGGGTGAGGTTTAGGGTTACTGTTGGAGTAAGAGTTAGGTTGAGGGTTAGGGTGAGGTTTAGATTTAGGGTGAGGTTTAGGGTTAGGGTTAGGGTGAGAGTCAGAGTTAGGGTTAGGGTGAGGGTGAGGTTTAGTTTGAGGGTTAGGGGGAGGGGGAGTGTTATGTTTAGGGTTATGGTTTGGGTGAGGGTTAGGGTTTGGGTGAGGGTTAGGTTTAGGGTGAGGGTTAGGGTTAATGTTAGTGTTAGGGTTAATGTTAGGGTTAGGTTTAGGGGTAGGGTGAGGGTCACGGTTAGGTTTAGGGTGAGAGTTATGGTTAGGGTGAGGGTTAGAGTTAGGTTCAGGTTTAGGGTGAGGCTGAGAGTGAGGCTTAGGGTTAGGATTAGTGTTTGGGTGAGGGTCAGTGTGAGGGTGAGGTTTAGGGTTCGATTAGAGTTTGGCTTAGTGTTAAGCTGAGCATGAGGGTGAGGGTTAGGATTAGCTTGAGGGTTGGGGTTAGGGTTAGGTTTAGGATGAGGATTCGGGTGAGGGTGAGGGTTAGGGTGTAGTTGAGGGTTACGTTTAGGTTGAGTGTTAGGGTGAAGTTTAGTTTGAGGGTTAGGTTTAAGTTTAGTGTTAGAGTTAGGCTTTGGGTGAGTGTTAGGGTTAGAGTTAGGATTAGGATGAATGCTAGGGTGAGGGTGAAGGTTAGGGTGAGGGTGAGTGTGAGGGTGAGGGTTAGGGTGTGGGTTAGGGTTAGGGTTAGGCTCAGGGTTACCGTTACGATGAGGGTTAGGGTTAGGTTTAGGGTTAGGTTGACGTTGAGGCTGAGGCTGAGTTTTAAGGTGAGGGTGAGGCTTAGTGTGAGGGTGAGGGTTAGGGTTAGGGTTACGGTTAGGTTGAGTGTTAAGATTAGCGTTAGGTTTAGGATGAGGGTTAGGGTGAGGGGTAGGGTTAGGGTTAGTGTGAGGGGTAGGGTTAGTGTGAGGGTTAGAGTTAGGGTTATTGTTACCGTGAGGGTAAGTGTAACGGTGAGGGTTAGGATGAGGGTGAGGTTTAGGGTTAGAGTTAGGGTTAGGGTGAGGGGTAGGGTTCTGGTTAGGTTTCGGTTATGGTTAGGGTAAGGTGAGGCTTAGGGTTAGGTTAAAGGTTAGTGTTAGGGTGAGGGTTAGGGTTAGTGTTAGGGTTAGGGTTTGGTTGAATTTTAGGGTGAGTTTTTGGGTTAGGCTTAAGCTTAGGGTGATAGTGAGGGTAGGGGTGAGGTTTAGGTTTAGTGTTAGGGTTAGGTTTTGTGTTAGGCTGATGGCTAGGTTTAGGGTGAGGGTTAGTGTGAGGTTGAGGGTGAGGATTAGGGTGTAGGTGAGGGTTAGGCTAGGGTGAGTGTTAGGGTGAGGTTTAGTGTTCGGTTGATAGTGAGGGTGAGGGTGAGGTTTTGGGTTAAGTTTAGGATTAGTTTGAGTGTTAGGGTTAAGGTGAGGGGTAGGGTTAGGGTTAGGTTGAGGGTGAGGTGAGGGTGAGGTTTAGGGTTAGGGTGAGTGTTAGGGTTAGGGTTAGGGTGAGGGTGAGGGTTAGGGTAAGGTTTAGGATGAGGGTTAGTGTGAGGGGTAGGCTTAGTGTTAGTGTGAGGGTTAGGTTTAGTGTGAGGATTACGGATAGGGTTAGTGTTAGGGTTTGCTGCAGACCGGGTTCTGTGGGGTCGATGGAGGATACCTAGGGGAGGAACCAGGAATAGGATGGGTAGATGGCAAACAGACAACTCACACACATTAGGAGTGGAAGCTGACTGCTGAGTGCTGAGTGCGATTTAATGCAGAGGATAACAAACTTTTATAACAGAATTCTTCATAACAAAAGGGCAAAAGGTTACATAATCTTGCTGCAGGGCTTCATTCTTGGATGGTCACCAGATGGTCGCCTGAAAGGGCAAAAGTTTACACAATCTTGCTGCAGGGCTTCATTCTTGGGCGATCACCAGCTGGTTGCCTGATAGGCACTTGTTTCCGGCTTATCTCTAAGAAATATAATGGGTTTCGACGTTTGTCACCAACTAACCATTACCTTATTTCTATAGAGACCATAATTATCCCATAAGATTTTTCCTGGTCCTTCTTTAACAGTAAGGTTACGGAGGCCTAGAACTAGCAAGTCTCTTAGTAAATGAGAGTACCCGGAAGTTCTTTCTCCTAAGTAGTTATCTCCGCAATTGCCATACATTCCTTCTGTTCTAGCCGCGCCTATAGCTTTTGTAAATCTCTTACAAACAATTCCTTCTGCTGAAGTGACTTTGTGAATCCCCCAATATTTTTATATTTACTTATATTTGTCTACTAGCCTCCATAAGAGGGGTTTCAGGGTAGCACTTAACTCTGGTGAGTTAGTCATATTTTTGAGACACTCATCAGATATTGGAGTCATCAACACTCTTAAGAAAGAGCTTTGAATAAGGGAACATTGACAATGAATAAGCACAATGAGCAGCAGAAACAGTAAAAGATTAATAGGCACTCTTATGAGGAGAAGAAAGACAGAAACACATCATTCCCAGGGGTTTGCCAGCCTTTTTCCAGGAGTAGGCCTCTTAGAAGCCCTATTCTCCGAGTTAGACTTCGGTGAAGTCCCAAAAGTTGGAGATAGGTTTCTGTAAAGCCCCATTCTCTGAGGTAGACTTCAGTGAAGTCCCAAAACTCAGAGATAGGTCTCTGAAGCCCCTATCTTGGTCTGATAGATGGTTTCCCATGCTAAGCAGACTCCACTGGAGTCGGCGTGGCAAGGGTTAGGGTGAGGGTTAGGGTTAGGGTTAGTGTTAGGCTGAGGGCTGGAGTGAGTGTGAGGTTTAGGGTGAGGGTGAGGGTGAAGGTGAGGGTGAGGGTGTCACTGAGGCTTAGGGTAGGGTGAGGGTTAGCGTGACGGTGAGGGCTAGGGTGAGGGTGAGGGTTAGGGTTTTAGGGTTAGGGTTAGGGGCAGGGTGGGGATTAGGGTTACGGTTAGGATTAGGATGAGGGTTAGGGTGAGGGGTAGTTTTAGAGTTAGGGATAGGTTTAGAGTGAGGGTAACAGTTAAGGTGAGGGTGAGGGTTAGGGTTAGGATTAGGGTTAGGGTGATGATTAAGGTTAAGGTTTGGGTTAGGGTTAGGGTTAATTTTAGGGTGAGGGTTAAGGTGAGGGTAAGGGTTAGGTTGAGGATGCGGATTAGGGTTAGGGTTAGGGTTAGTGTGAGGGGTAGGGTTAGGGTCAGAGTGAGGGTTAGGTTTAATGTGAGGGTTATGTTTAGGGATAGGGTTAGGGTGACGGTAAGGGTTTAGATGAGGGTAGAGTGAGATTGAGGTTTAGGATTAGCATGAGTGTTAATGTGAGGTTTAGGGTGAGTGTTAGGGTTAGGGTTAGGGTGAGGGTGAGGGTTAGGGTTAGGCTTAGGGTCTGGGTTAGGGTTAGTGTGAGGGTTAGGGTTAGGGTTAGGGTGAGGGTGAGGTTTGGGTTGTCGGTGAGGGTTAGGGAAAAGGTGAGGGTTAGGTTGATGGGGATGGTTAGAGTGAGGGCGAAGGTTAAGCGTAGGATTAGGGTGATGGATAGTTTTCATATTAGTGTTAGGGTGAGGGGTATCCGTTAGGGTTAAGGTGAGGGTCAGGATTAGTGTGATGGTTAGGGTTAGGGTTAGAGTGTGGGTAAGGGTTAGGGTGAGGTTTAGGGTGAGGTTTAGGGTTAGGATTAGAGTTATGGTTAGGTTGAGGTTTAGGGTGAGGTTTAGAGTTAGGTTGTGGGTTATGGTTAGGGTTAGGGTTAGGTTGAGGGTTAGGGTTAGGGTGAGAGTTAAAGTTAGGGTTAAGGTGAAGGTGAGGGTGAGGGATAGGGTTTGGTTAGGGTTAGGATGAGGTTTAGGGTGAGGGGTATAGTTAGGGTTAGGGTTAGGGTGAGAATTAGGGTGAGTTTGAGGATGAGGAATAGGGTTTGAGTTAGGGTTAGGGTTAGGGTTAGGCTGATTGTCAGGGTGAGTGTTAGGGTTAGGGTTAGGGTTAGGGTTAGGGTGAGTGTTATGATTAGGCTTAGGGTTAAGATGAGGGGTAAGGTGAGGGGTAGATTTAGGATTAGTTTGAGAGTTACTGTTAGGATGAGGGTAAGGGTTAGTTTGAGGGTTAGGATGAGGTTGAGGGTTATGGTGAGGGTTAGGGTTAGGGTGAGGATTAGGGTTAGAGTTAGGATTAGGGTGAGGGCTAGGATGAGGGTGAGGGTTAGGGTGACGGTGAGGGTGAGGGTGAGGTTTAGGGGTTGGGTTAGGGTTGGGGTTAGGGTCAGGTTTACAGTGAGGGTGAGGGTTAGGTTAGGGTTAGGTTTAGGGTGAGGTTTAGGCTGAGGATGAGGTTTAAGGTGAGGGTGCGGGTGGGTGTGAGGATGAGGGTTAGGGTTCGGGTTAGGGTTAGGTTGAGCTTGAGGGTGAGGGTTAGTGTTTGGATTAGTGTTAGGGTTAGGGTTAGGATGAGGGTGAGCGTGAGGTTGAGGGTGAATGTTAGTGTTAGGGTTAGCGTGAGGGTTAGGTTTATTGTGAGGGTTATAGGGTGAGGATGAGGTTAAGGGTTAGGTTCAGGGTTAGGGTGAGGGTGAGGGTTACGTTTAGGGTTAGCGTTAGGGTGAGGGATAGGGTGAGGTTTCGGTTTAAATTAAAGGTTACGTTTAGGGTGATAGTTTGAGTTAATGTTAGGGTTATGTTTAGGGTAAGAGTTATGGTTAGGGTGAGGGTTATGTTTAGGGTGAAGTTTAGGGTTAGGGTGAGGATTAGGGTTAGTATTAGTGTTAGGGTGAGGGCTAGGGTGAAGGTGAGGGTTAGGATTAGGCTTAGGGTTAGGGTTAGGGTTAGGGTTAGGGTGAGGGTGAGGGTGATGGTTAGGGTTAGGGTTAGGGTCTGGGTTAGGGGTAGGGTAGGGTTAGGGTTAGGGTTAGGGTTAGGGTGAGGGTGAGGGTGAGGGTTAGGTTTAGGGTTAGAGGTAGTGATAGGGTGAAGGTTTGGGTGAGGGTTGGGTTGTGGGTGAAGGTTATTGTAAAGGTGAGGGTTATGTTGACGGGGAGGGTTAGAGTGATGGCGAGGGTTAAGGTTAGGGCTAGGGTGATGGTTAGGGTTCGTATTAGTGTTAGGCTGAGGGTCAGTTTGAGTGTTAGGGATAGGGTTAAAGTTAGGGTGAGTGTTAGGTTTAGGCTTAGGGTTTGGATGAGGGTTAAGGTGAGGGGCAGAGTTAAGGTTACGGTGAGGGTTATGGTTAGGGTGAGAGTTAGAGTTAGGGTTAGGGTGAGGGTGAGGGTTAGTGTTATGGTTAGGGTGAGGGCTAGGGTAAGGATGAGGGTAAGTTTAGGTTGAGGGTTAGGGGGAGGGGAAGGTTTAGGGTTAGGGTTAGGTTTAGGGTGAGGGTAAAGATGAGGGTTATGGTTAGGCTGAGGGTGAGCGTGAGGGTGAGGGTGAGGGTTAGTGTTAGGATTAGGGTGAAGGTTAGATTTATTGTGAGGGTTAGGTTGAGGATAAGGTTAAGGATTAGGTTGAGTGGTAGGGTGAGGGCGAGTGTTAGGGTTAGGGTTAGGCTTAAAGTGAGTCTTAGCATGAGGGTTAGGTTTAAGGTTAGGGTTAGTTTAGGGTGAGGGTTAGGGTTAATGTTAGGGTTAGGTTTAGGGTAAGGTTTAGGGTTAGGGTGAGTGTCATGATTAAGTTTAGTGTGAGGGTAGGGTTAGGGTGAGGGTTAGGGTTAGTTTTAGGGTTAGGGTGATGCTGAGGCTGAAGCTTAGGGTTAGGATTAGGGTTTGGGTTCTGGTGAGGTTGAGGGGGAGGCTTAGGGTTGGGATTAGGTTTTGGGTTAAGGTTAGGCTGAGCATGAGGGTGAGGTTTAGGGTTAGCGTGAGAGTTAGGGTTAGGGTTAGGTTTAGGTTGAGTGTTAGGGTGAGGGCTAGGTTTAGGGTTAGGGTGAAGTTGAGGTTGAGGGTGAGGGTGAGGGTTAGGGTGAGGGTTAGGGTTAGTGTTAGGTTTAGGTTGAGGGTTAGGGTGAGGGGTAGGGTTAGGGTTTGTGTGAGCCTTATGGTTATTGTGAGGGATAGGGTGAGGGTTAGCATTAGGCTTACCGTGAGTGTAAGGGAAAGTGTGAGGTTTAGGATGAGGGTGAGGGTTAGGGATAGGGTTAAGGTGAGGGTGCGGATTAGGGTTAGGTTAAGGGTTAGGTTTTGGTGTAGGGTGATGATTAGGGTTAGGGTTTTGGTTAGGGTAGGGTGAGGGTGAGGGTTAGGGTTAGGGTTAGGGTGAGTGTGAGGTTGGGGTTTACTGAGAAGGTTAGGGGTAGAGTGAAGGTGAGTGTTAGGTTTAGGATTAGTGTTAGGGTTAGGCTTAGGCTTATGGTGAGGGTGAGGATGAGGGTTAGCGATAGCGTGAGCGTTGGGGTTAGGGTTAGTGTGCGGGTTAGCTTTAGGTGATGTTTAGTGTGAGCGAAAAGTTTAGGGTTCGGGTGAGGGTGAGGGTGAGGGTTAGGGTGTGGGTAGGGTTAGGGTTAGGGTATGTGTTAGGGTGCCAGTGAGTCTGAGGGTTAGGTTTAGAGTTAGTGTTATTGTTAGGTTTTGGGTGAGTGTTAGGGTTAGAGTTAGGATTAGGGTGAGGGATAGGGTGAGGGTGAGGGTTTGGGTGAGTTTGAGGGTGAGGTTTAGGGTTAGGGTAAGGTTGAGGGTTAGGATTAGGCTTCGGGTTAGGGTAAGTGTTAGGGTGAGTGTGAGTATGAGGGTTAGGGATAGGATTAGGGTCTGGGTTAGGGTTAGGATGAGGGTTAGGTTTAGGCTTATGGTGAGGGTGAGGTTGAGGGTGTGGGTTAGGGTTAGGGTTAGGGTTAGGGATAGGGTGAGGGTTTGGGTGACGGTGAGGGTTGGGTTGTGGGTGAGGGTAAGGGTAAAGGTGAGGGTTAGATTGACAGCGAGGCTTAGAGTGAGGGTGAGGGTTAAGGTTAGGGTTAGGGTGATGGTTAGGTTTCGTATTAGTGTTAGGGTGAGAGTTAGGGTGAGGGTATATTTAGGGTTAGGGTAAAGGTTAGGATTTGTTTGAGGGTTAAGGTTAGAGGGAGGGTAAGTTTTAGGGTGAGGTTTAGGGTTACTGTTGGAGTGAGAGTTAGGTTGAGGGTTAGGGTGAGGTTTAGATTTAGGGTGAGAGTGAGGGTTATGGTTAGGGTTAGGGTTAGGGTGAGAGTTAGAGTTAGGGTTAGGGTGAGGGTGAGGTTTAGTTTGAGGGTTAGGGGGAGGGGGAGTGTTAGGATTAGGGTTATGGTTTGGGTGAGGGTTAGGGTTAAGTTTAGGGTTAGGTTTAAGGTGAGGTTTAGGGTTAATGTTAGGGTTAGGTTTATGGTAAGGGTTAGGTTTAGGGTTAGGGTGAGGGTCACGGTTAGGTTTAGGGTGAGGGTTATGGTTAGGGTGAGGGTTAAAGTTAGGTTTAGGTTTAGGGTGAGGCTGAGGGTTAGGCTTAGGGTTAGGATTAGTGTTTGGGTTAGGGTGAGGGTGAGGGTGAGGCTTAGGGTTCGATTAGAGTTTGGCTTAGTGTTAGGCTGAGCATGAGGGTGACGGTTAAGATTAGCGTGAGGGTTACGGTTAGGGTTAGGTTTAGGATGAGGGTTCGGGTGAGGGTTTGAGTTAGGGTGTGGTTGAGGGTTAGGTTTTGGGTGAGTGTTAGTGTGACGTTGAGTTTGAGGGTTAGGTTTAAGTTTAGTGTTACAGTTAGGGTTTGGGTGAGTGTAAGTGTTAGATTTAGGATTAGGATGAATGCTAGAGTGAGGGTGAAGTTTAGGGTGAGGGTGAGTGTGAGGGTGAAGGTTAGGGTATGGGTTAGGGTTAAGGTTAGGCTCAGGGTTACCATTAGGATGAGGGTTAGGGTTAGGTTTAGGGTTAGGTTGAGGTTGAGGCTGAGGCTGAGGTTTAAGGTGAGGGTGAGGGTTAGTGTGAGTGTGAGGGATAGGGATAGGATTAGGGTTAGGTTGAGTGTTAGGATTAGCGTTAGGTTTAGGATGAGGGTTAGGGTGAGGGGTAGGGTTAGGGTTAGTGTGAGGGGTAGGGTTAGTGTGAAGGTTAGAGTTAGGGTTATTGTTACCGTGAGGGTAAGTGTAACGGTGAGGGTTAGGATGAGAGTGAGGTTTAGGGTTAGAGTTAGTGTTAGGGTGAGGGGTAGGGTTCGGGTTAGGTTTCGGGTTATGGTTAGGGTATGGAGAGGATTAGGGTTAGGTTAAAGTTTAGAGTTAGGGTGAGGTTTAGGGTTAGTGTTAGGGTTAGGATTTGGTTGAATATTAGGGTGAGTTTTTGGGTTAGGCTTAAGCTTAGGGTGATAGTGAGGGTAGGGGTGAGGTTTAGGGTTAGTGTTAGGGTTAGGTTTTATGTTAGGCTGATGGCTCGGTTTAGGGTGAGTGTTAGGGTGAGGGTGAGCGTGAGGGTTAGGGTGCAGTTGAGGGTTAGGCTAGGGTGAGTGTTAGGTTGAGGTGTAGTGTTCGGTTGATAGTGAGGGTGAGGGTGAGCTTTAGGGTTAGGTTTAGCATTAGTGTGAGTTTTAGGGTTAGGGTTAGGTTTAGGATGAGGTTTAGGATGAGGGGTAGGGTTAGGGTTAGGTTGAGGGTGAGGATGAGCGTGAGGTTTAGGGATAGGGTGAGTGTTAGTGTTAGGGTCAGGATGAGGGTTATGGTTAGGGTTAGGGTTAGGATGACTGTAATTGTTAGGGTGAGGGTTAGGATGAGGGTGAGGGTTAGGTTTAGGGTAAGGGTTAGGGTGATGTTTAAGGTTAAGGTTTGGGTTAGGGTTACTGTTAATTTTAGGGTGAGGATTAGGGTGAGGGTAAGGTTTAGGTTGAGGGTGTGGATTAGGGTTAGGGTTAGGGTTAATGTGAGTGTAAGGATTAGGGTCAGAGTGAGGGTTAGGTTTAGTGTGAGGGTTATGGTTAGGGATAGGGTTAGGGTGACGGTAAGGGTTAGGATGAGGGTAGAGTGAGATTGAGGTTTAGGGTTAGCATGAGTGTTAATGTGAGGGTTAGGGTGAGTGTTAGGGTTAGGCTTAGGGTCTGGGTTAGGGTTAGTGTGAGGGTTAGGGTTAGGGTTAGGGTGAGGGTGAGGGTTTGGTTCAGGGTGAGGTTTGGGTTGAGGATGAGGGTTAGGGAAAAGGTGAGGGTTAGGTTGACGGGGATGGTTAGAGTGAGGGCGAGGGTTAAGCACAGGGTTAGGGCGATGGATAGTTTTCATATTAGTGTTAGGATGAGGGGTATCGTTAGGGTTAAGGTGAGTTTTAGGATTAGTGTGATGGTTAGGGTTAGGGTTAGAGTGTGGATAAGGGTTAGGGTGAGGTTTAGGGTGAGGTTTAGTGTTAGTATTATAGTTACGGTTAGGTTGAGGTTTAGGGTGAGGTTTAGAGTTATGTTGTGGGTGATAGTGAGGGTTAGGGTTAGGTTGAGGGTTAGGGTTAGGGTGAGAGTTAGAGGTAGGATTATGGTGAAGGTGAGGGTGAGGGATAGGGTTTGGTTTAGGGTTAGGATGAGGGTTAGGGTGAGGGGTATAATTAGGTTTAGGGTTAGGATGAGAATTAGGGTGAGTTTGAGGGTGAGGAATAGCGTTCGGATTAGGGTTAGGGTTAGGGTTAAGCTGATTGTCAGGGTGAGTGTTAGGGTTAGGGTTAGGGTTAAGATGAGGGGTAAAGTGAGGGGTAGATTTAGGATTAGTTTGAGAGTTACTGTTAGGATGAGGGTAAGGGTTAGTTTGAGGGTTAGGATGAGGTTGAGGGTTATGGTGAGGGTTAGGGTTAGGGTGAGGGTTAGGGTTAGAGTTTGGATTAGGGTGAGGGCTAGGATGAGAGTCAGGGTTAGGTTGAGGTAAGGGTTTGGGTGAAGGTTAGGGTGAGGGAGAGGTTTAGGTTTAGGGTTAGGGTTAGGGTGAGGTTTAGACTTAGGGTGAGGGTTTGGGTTAGGGTTACGTTTAGGTTGAGGGTTAAGGTTAGGGTGAGAGTTAGAGTTAGGGTTAAGGTGAGGGTGTATAGTTAGGGTTAAGGTGAGGGTGTGGGTTAGGTTTAGAGTTAGAGTTAGGGTGAGTGTAAGGTTTAGATTGAGGGTTAGGATGATGTGAGTGTTAGGCTTAGGGTGATGTTTAAGGTTAGGATTAGGGTTAGGGTGAGGGTTAGGGTGAGAGTTAGGGTTAGTGTTTGGGATAGGTTTAGGTGTATGGTTAGGGTTAGGGTAAGGGTTAGGGTGAGGGTTAGTGTTAGGGTGAGGGTTAGGATTACGGTTAGTGTGAGGATGATGGTCAGGGTGAAGTTTAGGGCTATGATTAATTTTAGGGTTAGGGATAGTCTGAGGGTGAGGGTGAGGGTGAGGATGAGGGTGAGATTTTGGGTTAGGTAAGTGTTAGGGTTATGTTTAGGGTGAGGATTAGGGTGAGTTTGAAGGTTAGAGGGAGGGTTAGCCTTAGGGAGAGGGTTAGGGTTAGGGTTAGGGTGAGGGTTAGGGTTAGGTTGATGTTTTGGGTGAGGGTGAGGTTTACCGTGAGGTGAGGTTTCGAGTGAAGGTGAGGGTTAGGGTGAGGATGAGGTTTAGGATTAGGGTTTGTGTGAGGATTAGGGTGAGGTTAAGGTTTAGGGTGAGGGTTAGGTTGAGGGTGAGGGTTAGGGTTCGTGTTAGGGTTAGGGTGAGGGTTAGGGTGAGGATTAGGGTTAGGATTAGTGTTAGTGTGAGGGCTAGATTGAAGGTGAGGATTAGGATGAGGCTTAGGGTTAGGGTTAGGGTGAGGGTGAGGGTGATGGTTAGGGTTAGGGTTAGGTTCTGGTTTATGTTTAGGGTAGGGTTAGGATTAGAGTTAGGGTGAGGGTGAGGGTTAGGTTTAGGGTTATAGATAGGGATAGGGTGAGGGTTTGGGTGAAGGTTGGGTTGTGGGTGAGGTTTAGTGTAAATGTGAGGTTTAGGTTGACAGGGAGGGTTCGAGTGATGGCGAGGGTTAAGGAAAGGGTTATGGTGATGGTTAGGTTTAGTATTAGTTTTAGGCTGAGGGTCAGGTTGAGTGTTAGGGTTAGGGTTAGGATTAGGATGAGTGTTAGGTTTAGGCTTAGGGTTAGGATCAGGGTTAAGGTGAGGGTTAGGGTTAGGGTTAGGGTGTTGGTGAGCGTGAGGGTGAGGGTGAGGGTTAGTGTTTGGGTAATGTTGAGGGTTAGGTTTATTGTGAGGGTTAGGGTGAGGATAAGTGTAAGGATTAGGTTGAGGGGTAGGATGAGGGGGAGGGTTAGGGTTAGGGTTAGGGTTAAGGTGAGGGTTAGCATGAGGGTTAGGTTTAAGGTTAGGGTTAGTTTAGGGTGAGGGTTAGGGTTAATGTTAGGATTAGGTTTAGGGTAAGGGTTAGGGTTAGGGTGAGGGTCATGGTTAGGTTTAGGGTGAGGGTTAGGGTTAGGGTGAAGGTTCGGGTTAGTTTTAGATTTAGAGTGAGGCGGAGTGTGAGGCTTAGGGTTAGGATTAGGGTTTGGGTTAGGGTGAGGTTGAGGGGGAGGCTTAGGTTTGGGATTAGTTTTTGGGTTAGGGTTAGGCTGAGCATGAGGGTAAGGTTTAGGGTTAGCGAGTGAGTTAGGGTTAGGGTTAGGTTTAGGTTGAGGGTTAGGGTGAGGGCTAGGTTTAGGGTTAGGGTGAGGGTGAGTTTGAGGTGAGGGTGAGGGTTAGGGTGAGGGTTAGGTTTAGGGTGAGTGTTAGGGTTAGTGTTAGGTTTAGGTTGAGGGTTAGGGTGAGGGGTAGGGTTAGGGTTAGTGTGAGCCTTAATGTTATTGTGAGGGATAGGGTTAGGTTTAGCATTAGGGTTACCGTGAGGGTAAGGGAAAGGGTGAGGGTGAGGATGAGGGTGAGGGTTAGGGATAGGTTTAGGGGGATGGGTGAGTGTTAGGGTGAGGATGAGGGTTAGGGTTAGGGTTAGGGTTAGGGTGAGGGTCACGGTTAGGTTTAGGGTGAGGGTTATGTTTAGGGTGAGTGTTAGATTTAGGTTTAGGGTTAGGGTGAGGATGAAGGTGAGGCTGAGGGTCAGGCTTAGGGTTAAGATTAGTGTTTGGGTTAGGGTTAGGGTGAGGGTGAGGCTTAGGGTTCGATTAGAGTTTGGCTTAGGGTTAGGCTGAGCATGAGAGTGAGGGTTAGGATTAGCGTGAGGGTCAGGGTTACAGTTAGGTTTAGGATGACGGTGAGGGTGAGGGTGAGGGTTAGGGTTTGGTTGATGGTTAGGGTTAGGGTGAGTGTTAGGGTGACGATGAGTTTGTGGGTAAGGTTTAGGTTTAGTGTTTGAGTTAGGGCTTGGGTGAGTGTTAGGGTTAGAGTTAGGATTAGGGTGAGGGCTAGGGTGAGAGTGAGGGTTAGGGTGAGTGTGAGGGTGAGGGTTAGGGTGTTGGTTAGGGTTAGGTTCAGGCTCAGGGTTACCATAAGGGTGAGGTTTAGGGTTAGGTTTAGGGTTAGGTTGAGATTGAGGCTGAGACATAGGTTTAAGTTGAGGGTGAGGGTGAGTGTGAGGGTGAGGGTTATGGTCAGGATTAAGGTTATGGTGAGTGTTAGGGTTAGCGTTAGATTTAGGATGTGGGTTAGGGTGAGGGGTAGGGTTAGAGTTAGTGTGAGGGGTAGGGTTAGTGTGAGGGTTCGAGTTAGAATTAGGGTTACTCTGAGGGTAAGTGTAACGGTGAGGGTTAGAATGAGGGTGAGAGTTAGGGTTAGGGTGAGGGGTAGGGTTTGGGGTAGGTTTCGGGTTAAGTTTATGTTATGGTGAGGCTTAGGGTTAGGCTAAAGTTTAGTGTTAGGGTGAGGGTAAGGGTTAGTGTTATGGATAGGGTTTGGTTGAGTGTTAGGGTGAGTGTTTGGGTTAGGCTTAAGGTTAGGGTGAGGTGGAGGGTTAGGTTGATGATTAGGGTTAGTGTTAGGGTTAGGTTTGGGGTTAGGCTGAGGGCTAGGGTTAGGGTGAGGTTTAGAGTGAGGGTGAGGGTGAAGGTGAGGTTTAGTGTTTGGTTTAGGATTAGTGTGAGTGTTAGGGATAGACTTCGGGTTAGGATGAGGTTTAGAGTGAGGGGTAGGGTTAGGGTTAGGGTTAGGGTGAGTGTGAGGATTTGGGTTAGGTTTAGGATGAGGGTTAGTGTGAGGGGCAAGCTTAGTGTTAGTGTGAGTGTAAGGGTTAGTGTGAGGGTTAGGGATAGGGTTAGGGTTAGGGCTAGGTTGAGGGTTAGGGTTAGGGTTAGTGTTCGGCTGAGGGCTGGGGTCTGTGTGAGATTTAGGGTGAGGGTGAGGGTGAAGGTGAGGGTGAGGTTGTCGCAGAAGGTTAGGGTAGGTTGAGGGTTAGAGTGACGGTGAGGGCTAGGGTGAGGTTGAGGTTTAGGGTTAGGGTTAGGGTTAGGGTTAGCGTCAGGGTGGGGATTAGTGTTACGGTTAGGGTTAGGATGAGGGTTATGGTGAAGGGTAGTTTTAGGGATAGGGATAAGTTTAGAGTGAGGGTAACATTTAAGGTGAGGGTGAGGGTTAGGGTTACGGTTAGGGTTAGGGTTAGGATGATGTTAATTGTTAGGTTGAGGGTTAGGATGAGGGTGAGGGTTAGGGTTAGGGTAAGGGTTAGGGTGATGTTTAAGGTTAAGGTTTGGGTTAGGGTTAGGGTTAATTTTAGGGTGATGGTTAGGGTGAGGGTAAGGGTTAAGTTGAGGATGCGGATTAGGGTTAGGGTTAGGGTTAGTGTGAGGGGTAGGGTTAGGGTCAGAGTTAGGGTTAGTGTGAGGCTTAGGGTGAAGGTGAGTTTTACGGTTATGGTTAGGGTGAGTATGAGGGTGAGGTTGAGGGTTAGGTTGACGGTGAGGGTGAGGGTTAGGTTGACGGTGAGGATTAGGGTGAGGGTGAGAGTTACAATTAGGTTTAGGGTTAGGTTGAAATTTAGGGTTAGGATTAGGGTTAGGTTTAGTGTGAGGGTTAGGTTTAGGTTTAGGGTTAGGGTGAGTGTAAGGTTTAGGGAGAGTTTTAGGGTGAGGGTGAGGGTTAGAGTTAGCCTTAGGGTTAGGGTGAGGATTAATGTTAGGGTGAGGGTGAGGTTGAGGGTAAAGTTTAGGGTTAGGTTTAGGGTGAGGGTGAGGGTTAGGGTGAGTGTTATGGTTAGTGTTACAGTTAGGGTGCGAGTGATGGTGAGGCTGAGGGTTACGCTGAGGGTGAGCGTGAAGGTGAGGGTTAGGTTTAGGTTAAGGGTTGGGGTGAGGGTGAGCGTTAAGGTTAGGATTAGGGTTCGGGTTAGGGTTAGGCTGAGGGTGAGGGTGAGGTTGAGGGTGAGGGTGAGGGTTAAGGTGAATGTTAGGGTTAGGTTAAGGGTTAGGGTGAGGTTTAGGATTAGTGTGAGGATTAGAGTTAGTGTTAGGGTTAGGTTTAGGTTTAGGGTGAGGGTTAGTATTAGTGTGAGTGTTAGGGTTAGGGTTGGGCTTAGGGTTAGGGTGAGGGTAACGGTTAGGGTTAGGGTTAGTTTTGGGGTTAGGATTAGTTTGAGGGTTTGTGTTAGGGTTAGTTTAGGGTTATGGTTAGTGTAAGGGTTAGGGAGAGGTTTACGTTGAGGGTGAGGGTGAGGGTTAGAGTTAGCCTTAGGGTTACGGTTAGGGTTAGGTTGAGGGTAAGGGTTTGTGTGAGGGTTAGGCTTAGGTTTGGGGTTAAGGTTAGCGTGAGGATCAGGGTTAGGGGGAGGGTTAGGGTTACGGTGAGGATTAGGGTTAAGGTGAGGTTAAAGGTTAGGGTTAGGGTTAGGGTGAGGTTTAGGGTTAGGATTAATGAGAGGTTAAGGTTTAGGGTTAGGGTTAGGGTGAGGTTTAGGGTTAGGATTAGGGTGATGGTAAGGGTTATGGTGAGGGTTAGGTTTAGGGTGAGGGTTAGGGTTAGGGTTAGTGTGATGTTTAGAGTGAGAGTGTGGTTTAGGGTTAAAGTGAGTGTTCCGGTGAGGGTGAGGGTTAGGGTGTGGGTGAGGGTTAGGGTTAAGGTGAGAGTTAGGTTGACGGTGAGGGTTAGAGTGAGGGTGAGGGTTAGTGTTTGGGTTAGGGTGAGGGTGAGGGTTAGGTTTAGGGTTAGGGTGATTGTTAGGGTGAAGTTTAAGGTTAGGGTTAGGGTCAGGATTAGTGTGAGGGTTAGGGTTAGAGTTAGGACAGGTTTAGGGTTAGTGTAAGGGTTAGGGAGAGGTTTAGGGTGAGGCTGAAGGTTAGAGTTAGCCCTAGGTTTCCGATTATGTTTAGGGTGAGGTTTAGGGTTAGGATTAGGATTAGGAGGAGGGTGAGGGTTAGGGTTAGGGTCAGGGTTAGGGTGTGTGTGAGAGTGAGGGTTGGGGTTCGGTTAGGGTTAGAGTTAGGGTGAGGTTTAGGGTTAGGTTTGCATAAGGGTTAGAGTTAGGGTGAGTGTGAGAGTGAGGGATAGGGTTAGGATTAAAGTTAGAGTTAGGGTTAGGATTAGGGCTAGGGTGAGGCTTAGATTGAGTGTGAGGGTGAGAATGAGGGTGAGGGATTATGTTACGTTGAGGGTTAGGGTTAGGTTTAGAGTGAGGGTGAGGTTTAGGTTTAGGTTTAGGGTGAGGGTTAGGATGAGTGTTAGGGTGAGGTGTAGGATTACTGTTAATGTGAGGGTTAGATTTAGTGTGAGGGATAGGTTTAAGATTAGGTTTAGGGTTAGGGTGAGGTTAAGGGTTAGTGTGAGGATTAGAGTGAGTGTTAGGGTAAGGTTTAGGGTGAGGATTAGGGTGAGGGTTAGGGTTAGGTTTAGGGTTAGGTTGAGGGTTAGGGTGATGGTTAGTTTTAGGATTAGGGTTAGGGTGAAGGTGTGGGTGAAAGTAAGGGTAAGGGTGAGGGTTAGGGTGAGGGTTAGTGTTAAAATTAGGGTTAGGACTAGGGTGAGGGTTATGGTCAGAGTGAGCTTTACGGTTAGGGTTAGGATGAGGGTGAGGGTTAGGGTTAGGGTTAGCAATAGGATGAGAGCTAGGGTGAGGGTGAGGTTTAGGGTTAGTTTTAGGGATTGGGTGAGAATTAACGTTAGGTTTAGTGTTAGGGTGAGGTTTAGGCTGAGGGGTAGGGTTAGGGTTAGGTGGAGGGTTTGGTTTAGTCTGAGTGAAAGGGTAAGGGTTAAGGTTACCCTTACAGTGAGGGTAATGGTTACAGTGAGGGATAGGGTGAGTGTGAGGTTTAGTGTTAGCATTTCGGTTAGGTGAGGGTTAGGGTGCGAGTGAGGGTTAGGGTTACGCTAAGGTTGAGGGTGAGTGTTAGGGTTAGCATTAGGGTGAGAATTATGGTTAGGGTGAGGGTTAGGGTTAGGTTTAAGGTGAGGGTGAGGGTGAGGATGAGGTTTAGGGTGAGGTTGAGGCTGAGGGTGAAGTTTAGGGTTAGGGTTAGTGTTAGGGTGAGGGTGAGGATGAGCGTTAGGGTTACGATTAAGGTTAGGTTTATGGTTAGGCTGAGGGTGAGGGTGAGAGTGAGGGTGAGGGTGAGGGTAAGTGTTAGAGTGCGGGTTAGGATGAGAGTGAGGGTTAGGTTTAGCCTGAGTGTTAGGGTGAGGTTTAGGGTGAGGGTTAGTCTGAGGGGTAGGATTATGGTTATGGGGAGGTATAGGTTTAGTCTGAGGTTTAGGATTAGGGTTAACGTTAGGGTTAGAGTGAGTGTGAGGGTGAGATTTAGGGTTAGTTTGAGGTTTAAGGTTAGGTTTAGGGTTAGGGTGAGCGGTAGGGTTAGTGTGAGGTTTAGGATTAGGGTTGGGGTTAGGGTTAGGGTGAGTGTAAAGGTTAGGTTGAGTGTTAGGGTTAGGGTGAGGGTTAGGTTTAAGGGGAGAGTAAGGGTTAGGTTGAGGGTTAGGGTGACGGTTAGGGTTAGGGTGATATCTATGGTGAGGGTGAGGGTTAAGTTTAGGGTTAGGGTTAGCGTTAGCGTTAGGGTGATGGTTAGGGTGAGATTTAGGTTTAGGACTAGTGTTAGGTTTAGGGTTAGGCTTAGGGTGAGTGAGCATGAGGTTGAGGGTGAGGGTTAGGGTTAGGTTAGGGTGGGGGTTAGGGTTAGTGTGATGATTAAGGTGAGGGTGAGGGTGAGTGTTGGCGTGAGGGTGAGAATTAGGGTGTGGGTGAGGGTTATGGTTAGGATGAGGGTTAGGTGGCAATTTAGGGTTAGGGTAAGGGTCAGGATTAGTGTGAAGGTTATGGTTAGGGTTAGAGTGAGTGTAAGATTTAGGGAGAAGTTAAGGGTTAGGGTGAGGGTTTGAGTTAGCCTTAGGTTTAGGGTAAGTTTTAGGGTTAGCTTTAGGATTAGGGTTAGGATGAGGGTGAGGGCTAGGGTTAGGGTTAGGATGAGTGTTAGGGTGAGGGTTAGGGTTAGGGTGAAGATTAGGGTCAAGGTGAGATTTAGGGTGAGGGTGTGTGTTAGCGTTAGGGTTAGGGTTATGCTGAGGATGATGGTGAGGTTGAGGGTTAGAGTTAGGCTTAGGGTGATGGTTAGGTTTAGTGTGTGGGTTAGGGTGAGGGTTAGAGTGAGTGTGAGGGTTAGGGTTAGGGTGAGTGCTGGGGTTCAGTTTAGGGTTAGGGTGAGGGTGAGAGTGAGGGTAAGGGTGAGGGTGAGGTTGAGGTTGAGGTTGAGGTTGAGGGTGAGGTTTAGGGTTAGGGTGAGATTGAGGGTGTGGGGTAGGGTTAGGATTAGGGTTAGGGTTAGTGTTAGGCTGAAGTTGAGGGTGAGGGTGAGGGTGAGGGTTAAAGTTAGGATTAGGGTTTAGGTTAGGGTTAGTGTGATGGTTAGGGTGAGGGTGAGTGTAAGGGTTAGGTTGAGAATTAGTGTAAGCATGAGGTTTAGGATTAGGGTTAGATTGAGGGTTAGCGTGAGGGTGAGTGTAAGGCTTAGTGTGAGAGTTATTGTGAGCGTGAGTTTTAGAGTTATGGTTAGGGTAAGAGTTAGGGTGAGGGTGAGTCTGAGGGTGAGGGTGAGTGTTAGGTTTAGGGTGAGTATTAGGGATAGGATTGGGGTTAGGGTGAGGGCTAGGGTGAAGGTGAGGGTTAGGGTAAGTGTTAAGGTTAAGGTTAGAGTGAGAGGTTTAGTGTGAGGGTGTGTGTTAGGGTGTGGGTTAGCGTGAGGTTGAGGGTGAGGTTGAGGTTGAGGGTGAGGGTTATGGTGAGGGTTAAGGTTGGGTTGAGGGTCAGGGTTAGGGTTATGGTGAGGGTGAGTTTTAGGTTGAGTGTGAGGGTGAGTGTGAGGATGAGGGTTAGGGTTAGGGTTAGGGTGAGGGTGAGAGTGAGGTTTAGGGTTAGGATTAGTGTTAGGTTTAGGGTTAGGCTAAGGGTGACGGTGAGTGTGAGCGTTAGGTTAAGGGTTCGGGTGATGGTTAGGTTTAGTGTGAGGGTTGGGTGAAAGGGAGGGTTAGGGTTAGGGTTAGGGTTAGTGTGAGGGTTAAGGTGAGGGTGAGGGTTAGTGTGAAGGAGAGGGTTAAGGTTACGTAGAGGATTAGGGTTATTATTAGGGTTAGGGTGAGGGCTAAGGTGAGGGTGAGGGTTAGGGTTAGGGTTAGGGTGAGGGTTAGGTTTAGGGTGAGGTTGAGGGTTAGCGTGAGCGGTATTGTTATGGTTAGTTTGAGTGTAAGGTTTAGTGAGAGGGTTTGGGTTAGGTTTAGGGTTATTTTTACGGTTAGGATTAGGTTTAGGGTGAGGGTGAGTTTGAGGGAGAGAGTTATGTTTAGTGTTAGGGTTAGGGTGAGGTTGAGGGTGAGGGTGAGGGTTAGGGTTAGGTTTTTGGGTTAGGGTTATGATTAGGCTGAGTGTGAGGGTCAGGGTGAGGATTTACCGCTAGTGTTAAGTTGAGGGTTAGGGTTAGGGTGAGGGTTAGGTTCAGGTTTAGGATGAGGCTTAGGTTGATGTTTAGGGTGAGGGTTAGGGTGAACATTAGGCTTAATATGTGGGTTATGGTGATGTTTAGGGTTAGGGTTTGGGTGAGGGTGAGGTTGAGGTTTAGGGTTAGTGTTAGGGTTAGGGTGAGGGTTAGGTTTAGGTTTAGGATGAGGCTTAGGTTGAGGTGTAGGTTGAGGGTTAGGGTGAGCATTATGTTTAATTTGTGGTGAGGTTTAGGGTTAGGGTTAAGATGAGTGTGAGGGTTAGGGTTAGGATTAATGTGAGGGTAAGATTTAGGGTGAGGGTTAGGGTTCGAGTGAGAGTAAGGGTTAGGGTGAGGGTGAGGGTTAGTGTTAGCATTAGGGTTAGGGTGAGGGTAGGGATCGGGTTATGGTGAGGGTGAGGGTTATGGTGAGTGTGAGGGTTAGGTTTAGGTGAGGGTAAGGGTTAGGGTGAGAGTGAGCGTGAGGTTGAGTGTTTTAGTTAGGAAAGTGTTAGGGTTAGTGTTAGGGTGAGGATTAGGGTGAGGGTGAGGGTATAGTGACGGTTAGGTTTACGCAGAGGTTTACGGTTAGGAGTAAGGTGAGGGTTATGGTTAGGGTTATATTAAGGGTGGGGATGAGTGTTAGGATTCGGTTTCGGGTTCGGGTTCGGGTAGGGTTAAGGTTAGGATGAGGGTGAGGGTTAGGGTGAGGATTAGGGTGCGGGTTAGGGAGAGGGTGAGGGTGAGGGTGAGGTTTAGGGTTAGGGTTAGGGTGAGGGTGAGAGTGAGGTTTAGGGTTAGGATTAGGGTTAGGGTGAAAGTGAGGTTTAGGGTTAGAGATAGGGTTAGGGTTATGTTGAGGGTTAGGGTGAGGGTTAGGGTTAGTCTGAGGGTGAGGGTTAGGGTTAAGTGAGGATTAGCGTTAGGATTAGTTTTAGGGTGAGGGTGAGCATTAGGGTTAGGTTGAGGGTGAGGTATAGGTTTAGGGTTATGGAGATGGTTAGGATGAGTGTGAGGCTTAGGCTTAGGGTTAGGGTGAGGGTTAGGCTGAGGGTGAGGGTTAAGGTGAGGGCTACAGTTAGGGTTAGTGTGTGAGAGTAAGGCTTAGTGAGAGGGTTAGGGTTAGGGTTAGGTTTAGGGTTTTTTATGGTTAGGGTTAGGTTTAGGGTTAGGGTGAGTGTGAGAGTTATGTTTAGTGTTAGGGTTCGTGTGAGGGTGAGGGTTAAGGTTAGGGTTAGGGTTAGGATTAGGTTGGGGGTTAGGTTTAGGGTGAGGGTCAGGTTTAGAGTTAGGATGAGTGTGAGGGTGAGGTTTAGGGTAAGGTTGAAGGTGAGTGTGAGGGTGAGGTTTAGGGTTAGGGGTAGTGTGAGCTTAAGGGTTATGTTGAGGGTTAGGGTTAGGGTGAGAATAAGGGTTAGGGTGGGGGTTAGTGTGAGGGTGAGTATTAGGGTTAACATTAGGGTTAGGGTCAGTTTTAGGGTGTGTGTGAGTATAGGGGTTAGTTGAGGGTAAGGGTTAGGATGAGGGTTAGGCTGCAGGTGAGGTTAAGTGATAGCATTAGGTTTAGGGTGAGGGTTAGGGTGAGGGTGAGGGTTAGGATGAGCATTAGGGTTAGGGTTAGGGTTAGGGTGAGGGTTAAGGTTAGGGTTAGGGTGAGGGTGAGTGTTAGGGTAAGGGTGAGGGTTAGGTTTAGTGTGAGGGTTAGGGTTAGGTTTAGAATTAGGGTGAGTGTAAGGGTTAGGGTGAGTGTTAGGGTTAGAGTTAGGGTTAGGGTGAGGGTGAGGGTGAGGGTGAGGTTAAGCGTGAGGGTTAGTGTTAGGCTGTGGTTGAGGGTGAGCGTGAGGGTGAGGTTTAGGTTTAGTGTTAGGGTGAGGGTTAGGTTGAGGGTGATGGTTAGGGTGTGGGTGAGTGTTGGGTTAGGGTGAGGATTATGGTTAGGATTAGGGTTAGGGTGAGGTCTAAGGTGAGGGTGAGGGTTAGGGTAAGTTTTAGGGTTAGGGTTAGATTGAGGATTAGTTTTAGCGTGAGGGTGTGTGTTCAGGTGTGGTTAAGGGTTCGGGTTAGGGTGAGGGTTAGGATTAGTGTGAGGGAAAGGATTAGTGTTATTTTTAGGGTTAAGGTTAGGTTGAGGGTGAGTGTGAGGGTTAGAGTTAGGTTTAGTTTAGGGTGAGGTTGAGTGTGAGGTTTAGGGTGAGGGTGAATGTTTTAGTTAGGAATGTGTTAGGGTTAGGTTTAGGGTGAGGATTATGGTGACTGTGAGGATTAGGGTGAAGGTTAGGATTTAGGTGAGGTTTAGGGTGAGAGTTCGGGATAGGATTTCGGTTAGGGTTAGGGTGAGGGTGAGTGTGAGGGTGAGGGTTAGGGTTAGGGTTAGGGTACTGTGAGGGTGAGGATTAGGGTTAGGATTAGGGTTAGGGTTAGGGTGACAGCTAGGTTGAGGGTGAGGCTTAGGGTTAGGGTGAGGTTGAGAGTGAGGGTTTTGATTAGTTAAGGGTTGGGTTAGGATTAGGGTTAGGGGTAGGGTGAGGTTTAGGGTGAGGTTTAGGTTTAGGGTTAGGGTGAGGGTGAAGTTTAGTGGGAGGGTTAGCTTGAGGGTAATTGTTAGGGTAAGGGTGATGTTAAGGATTGGGGTAAGGGTTAGGGTGATGGTGAGGGTTAGGTTGAGGGTAGTTTTAGTGTTAGTTTGAGCGTTAGGGTTAGGTTGAGGGTTCGGGTGAGGGTTAGGGTTAGGGATAGGTTTAGTGTGAGGGTGAGGGTTAGGGTTAGGATTAGGGTGAGGGTAAGTGTTAGGGTGAGGTTTAGGATGAGGGTTAGTGTTAGGTATAGGAAAGGTTTAGGGTGAAGGTGAGGGTGTGGGTTAGGGTTAGGGTGAAGGTTAGGGTGAGGGTTAGGGTTAGGGTGAGCGTTATGGTTAGGTTTAGGGTTAGGGTGATGGTTAGGTTGAGGGTTAGTGTAAGGGTTAGGAAAAGTTTAGGGTGAGTGTGAGGGTGAGGGTTAGGGTTAGGGTGAGGGTTAGGGTTAGGGTTAGGATTATTGTGAGGGTGAGGGTTAGGGTTCTGGTGACCGTTAAGGTTAGTGTTAGTGTTAGGGTGATGGTTAGGATTAGGGTTAGGTTACTGTGAGGGTGAGGGTTAGGGTTAGGATTAGGTTTAGGGTTAGGGTGAGGTTTAGGGTGAGGGTGAGGGTTTTGGTTAGGTAAGGGTTGGGTTAGGTTTAGGATTATGGTTAGGGTTAGGGTGAGTTTTAGTGTGAGGGGTAGGCTTAGGGTTAGGGTGAGGGTGAGGTGTAGTGTGAGGTTTAGGCTGAGGGTAAAGTTTAGGGTAAGGTTGAGGTTAAGGGTTAGGGTGAGGGTGAGGGATAGGTTGAGGGATAGTTTTAGGGTTAGGTAGAGCGTTAGGTTTAGGTTGAGGTTTCGGGTTCGGGTTAGGGTTAGGGTTAGTTTTAGTGTGAGGGTGAGGGTTAGGGTTAGGATAAGGAAAGGTTTCGGGTGAGGGTGAGGGTTAGTCTTAGGGTGAGGGTTAGGGTGAGGGTTAGAGTTAGAGTGAGGTTGAGGGTGAGGGTTAGCGTTAGGGTTAGGGTTAGTGTGACGGTGAGGGTTAGAGTTAGGGTGATCCTTAGGGTTAGGGTGAGGGTTAGGGTGCAGTTTAGGATTAGGGTTAGGTTACTGTGAGGGTGAGGGTTAGGGTTAGGATTAGTGTTAGGGTTAGGGTGACAGCTTGGTTGAGGGTGAGGTTTAGAGTGAGGGTGTGGTTGAGCTTGAGGGTTTTGGTTAGGTAATTGTTGTTTTAGGATTAAGGTTATGGTTATGGTTAGGGTGAGGTTTCGTGTGAGGGCTAGGGTGAGGGTTAAGGTCAGGATAAGGGTGAGGTTAAGGGTTAGGTTTAGGGTTAGGGTGAGGGTGAGGGTTAGGTTGAGTGGTAGTTTTAGGGTTAGGTTGAGCGTTAGGGTTAGGTTTAGTGTGAGGGTGAGGGTTAGGGTTAGGTTTAGGGTGAGAGTAAGTGTTAGTGTGAGGGTTAGTGTGAGGGTTAGTGTTAGGGTTAGGAAGGGTTTAGGGTGAGGGTGAGGGTGAGGGTTGGTGTTAGGGTTAGGGTGAATGTGAGGGTGAGGGTGAGGGTTAGGCTTGGGATTAGGGTTAGGGTTAGTGTTAGGCTGTGGGTGAGGGTGAGGTCCAGGGTGAGGGTTAAGTTTAGTGTTAGGGTGTAGTTTAGGTTTGGTGTGTTGGTTAGGTTGAGGGTGAGTGTAAGGGTTAGGGTGAGAGTTAGTGTGAGGGTGAGGTTTAGGGTTAGGGTTAGGGTGAGGGTTAGGTTGAGGGTGAGGGTTAGGGTTCGGGTGAGTGTTAGGGTTAGTGTGAGGATTAGGGTTAGGATTAGGGTTAAGGTGTGGGCTAAAGTGAGGGTGAGGGTTAGGGTACGTTTTAGGGTTAGGGTTAGATTGAGGCTTAGGGTTAGTGTGAGGTTGTGTGTTAGGGTGTGGTTTAGGGTTCAGGTTAGGGTGAGGGTTAGGATTAGTCTGAGGGTAAGCGTTAGGGTTAGGTTTAGGTTGTGGGTGAGTGTGGGGTTAGAGTTAGGTTTAGGTTAGGGTGAGGTTGAGGGTGTGGCTTAGTGTAAGGTTGAGTGTTATTGTTAGGAAAGTGTTAGGGTTAGGATTGTGGTGACGCTGAGGGTTAGGGTGAAGGTTAGGGATTGGGTGAGGGTTAGGGTGAGAGTTTGGGATAGGATTAGGGTTAGGGTTAGGGTGAGGTTCAGTGTCCGGGTGAGGGTTAGGGTTAGGGTTAGGGTGATGTTGAGGGTAAGGGTTAGGTTTAGGATTAGGGTTAGGGTTAGGGTTAGTGTGATGGTAAGGTTTAGGGTGAGGTTGCGGGTGAGCGTGAGGTTTAGAGTGAGGTTGAGGGCTAGGGTGAGGGTGAAGGTTAGGGTGAGGTTTAGGGTGAGGGATAGAGATAGGGTTAGGCTGAGGTTTAGAGTTAGTGTGAGGGATTGGATTAGGGTTAAGTTTAGGGTTAGGGTGAGGATAAGGGTTTGGGTGAGGGTTAGGGTGTGAGTTAGGTTAGCGTCAGGGTTAGGGTAAGGGTTAGGTTGAAGGTAAATGTGAGGGTGAGGGTTAGGGTTAGGGGTAGTCATAGGGTGAGGGTTAGGGTTAGGGTTAGGGTGAGGGTGAGGGTTAGGGTGAGGGTTAAGGTTAGGGTTAGGGTTAGAATTAGGGTTAGGGTTAGGTTTAGGGTGAGGGTGACGGTTAGGGTTAGGGTTAGGTTTAGGGTGAGGGTTAGGGTGAGGGTTAAGGTTAGGGTGAGTGTGAGGGTCTGGGTTAGGGTGAGGGTTAGCATGAGGGTGAGGGTTAGATTGAGCCGTAGGTTTAGGGTTAGGGTGAGCATTAGGGTTAGGGTGAGGGTTAGGGTTAGGGTTAGGGTGCTGTGAGGGTGACGGTTAGGATTATGATTAGGGTTAGGGTTGGGGTGACAGCTAGGTTGAGGGGGAGGTTTAGGGTGAGTGGGAGGTTGAGGGTGAAAGTTTTGGTTAGGTAAGGGTTGGGTTATGATTAGGGTTAGGGTGAGGTTTAGGGTGAGGGGTTAGGGTTAGGGTTAGGGTCTTGTGAGGGTGAGGTTTCTTGTGAGGGTTAGGGTGAAGGTGAGGGTTAGGTTGAGAGGTAGTTTTAGGGTTAGGTTGAGCGTTAGGGTTAGGTTGAGGGTTCGGGTGAGGGTTAGGGTTAGGGTTAGCTTTAGTGTGAGGGTGAAGTTTAGTGTTAGGATTAGGGTGAGGGTAAGTGTTAGGGTGTGGGTTAGGGTGAGTGTTAGTGTTAGGTTTAGGAAAGTTTTAGGGTGAGGGTGAGGGTGATGATAAGGCTTAGGGTGAGGGTTAGGGTGAGGGTTAGGTTTAGGGTTAGGGATAGTGTTAGGGTGATGGTTAGGGTGAGGGTTAGTGTTAGGGTTAGGATAGCTTTAGGGTGAGGGTGAGGGTTAGGGTTAGCGTGAGTTTTAGGGTGAGGGTTAGGGTTAGGGTTAGGGTTAGTGTGAGGGTGAGGTTTAGGATTAGGGTGAGCTTTAGGGTTAGGGTGAGGGTTAGGGTGAGGTTTAGGGCTAGGGTTAGTTTACTGTGAGGGTGAGGGTTAGGGTTATGATAAGGGTATGGATTAGGTGACAGCTAGGTTGAGGGTGAGGGTGAGTTTGATGGTGAGGGTTTTGGTTAGGTAAGGGTTGGGTTAGGATTAGGGTTAGGGTTAGGGTTAGGGTGAGGTTTAGGTTGAGGGATAGGTTTAGGGTTAGGGTGAGGGTGAGGTTTAGTATGAGAGTTAGGGTGAGGGTTAAGGTTAGGGTGAGGGTGAGGTTAAGGGTTAGGGTGAGGTTTAGTGTGAGGGTGAGGGCTAGGTTGAGGGGTAGTTTTAGGGTTACGTTGAGCATTAGGGTTAGGTTTAGGATTCGGGTGAGTGTTAGGGTTAGGTTTAGGTTTAGTGTGAGTGTGAGGTTTAGGGTTAGGATTAGGGTGAGGGTAAGTGTTAAGGTGAGGGTTAGGGTGAGGGTTAGTGTTAGGGTTAGGAAAGGTTTAGGGTGAGGGTGGGGGTGATGGTCATGGTTAGGGTGAGGGTGAGGGTTAGGGTGAGGGTGAGGGTTAGGGTTAGGTTTAGGGTTAGGGTGATATTTAGGCTGAGGGTTAGCGTTAGGGTTAGGGTTAGGCTTAGGCTTAGGTTGAGGGTTAGGGTTAAGGTTAGAGTTAGGTTGAGGGTAAGCATGAGGTTTAGGGTTAGGATTAGGGTTAGGGTTAGGGTTAGAGTTAGGTTTAGGATTAGGTTTAGGTTTAGTGTTAGGCTGAAGGTGAGGCTGAAGTTTAGGGTGAATTTTAGGGTTAGGGGTAGGGTGTGTATGTTAGGGTTAGTTTGAAGGTTAGGGTGAGTTCGAGTGTAAGGGTTAGGGTGAGAGTGTGAGCTTGAGGTTTAGGGTTAGGATTAGGGTGAGTGTTAGGGTGAGGGTGAGCGTTAGGGTGAGGGTGATTGTTAGTGGTAGGGTGAGGAATAGGGTTAGGGTGAAGTCTAGGGTGAGGGTGAGGTTTAGGGTTAGGGTTATGGTGAGGTTCATTGTTAGCGTTAGGTTGAGGATTAGTGTTATAGTGTGGGTTAGAGTTAGAATTAGCGTGAGGGTTATTTTTAGTGTGTCGGTTAGTTTAGGGTTATTTTTAGGGTTAGGGTTAGGGTGAGGGTGAGGGTGAGGGTGAAGGTTAGAGTTAGGGTTAGGTTAGGGTGAGGTTGAGGGTGAGGGTGAGTTTTAGGGTTAGAGTGAGGGATAGGTTGAGGTTGAGGTTTAGGGTGAGGGTGAGGGTGAGGTTGAGTGTTTTAGTTAGGAAAGTGTTCGGGCAAAGGTTAGGGTGAGAGTGAGTGTTAGGGTCAGGGTTAGTGTTATGCTGAGGGTTTCGGTAAGGGGTAGGGTGTGGGTTAGTGTTAGGGTGATGTTTGGGGTGAGGTTGAGGGTTAGGGTGAGGGTTAGGGTGTGGGTGAGGGTAAGGGTGAGGGTTAGGGTTTTGGTTAGGTAAGCTTTTGTGTTAGGATTAGGGTTAGGGTTAGCATTAGGGTGATGGTTATGGTGAGGAATAGGGTTAGGGTTAGGGTGAGGGTTAGGTTTAGTGTGAGGGTTAGGGTGAGGTTTAAGATTAGGATGAGTTTGAGGGTAAGGCTTAGGGTGAGGGTTAGGGTGAGGGTGAGGTTTAGGGTTAGGGGTAGGTTTAGGGTTAGGGTGAGTGTTAGGGTTAGGGTGAGTGTTAGGATCAGGGTTAGTGTTAGGATTAGTGTGAGGACGAGGTTTAGGGACAGGATTAGGGTGAGGTTAAGGCTTAAGGTGAGGGTTATGATGAGGGTTAAGTTTAGGGTTAGGGTCACGGTGAGGTATAGGGTTAGGGTTAGTGTGAGGGTTAGGGTTAGTGTGAGGTTTAGGATTAGAGTTAAGTTTAGGGTTAGGGTGTGCATTAAGGTGAGGGTGAGGGTTAGGGATAGTGTTAGGGTTAGGGTAAGGTTTAGGTTGAGGGTAAGGGTAAAGGTGAGGGTTAGGGTTTGGACTAGGTTTAGGGTGAGGGTTAGGGTTAGCGTGAGGGTGAGTGTTAGGGTGAGGGTTAAGGTTAGGGTTAGTGTTACGATGAGGTTTAGGGTTAGGGTTAGGGTGAGGGTGAGCGTTAGGCTAAGCGTTACTGTTAAGGTTAGGTTTAGAATGAGGATAAGGGTGAGGTTAAGGGTTATGCTGAGTGTGAGGGTGAGGGTGAATTTTACGGTTAGTGTGAGGTAAGGGTTAGGGTGAGGGTTAGGGTGAGGGTTAGCATTAGGGTTAGGGAGAGGGTGAGGTTTAGTATTAGGATTAGGGTTAGGGTAAGGACTAGGGTGAGGGTGAGGGTTAGTGTTAGGGTTAGGGAGAACGTTAGGTTGAGGTTGAGGTTTAGGTTTAGGGATAGGTTGAGGTTTAGGATGACGGAGAGGGTTAGGGTGACAGTGAGGTTGAGGGTGAGTGTGAGAGTTAGCGAGAGGGTTAGGGTGACTGTCAGTGTTAGGTTTAGGTGAGTGTAAGGGTTAGGGTGAGTGTGGGTGAGGGTGAGGGTATGGGATAGCATTAGGGTTAGGGTTAGGGTGAGGGTAGGATTAGGTTTAGGGATAGGGTGAGGGCTAGGTTGAGGGTGAGGGTTACGGTAAGGGTTAGGGATAGGGTGAGGGTTAAGGTTAGGGTTAGGGTGATGGTTAGGGTGAAGAGTAGGGTTAGGGTTAAAGTGAGGGTTAGGTTTAGTGTGAGGGTTAGGGTTAGGGTTAGATATAGGGTTAGGTTGAGATTAAGGGGTAGCGTGAGATTTAGGGACAGGGTGAGGTTTAGGGTTAGCATTAGGGTTCGGGTCAGTGTTAGGGTGTGTGTTAGGATTAGGGTTAGGGTTAGGGTGAGGGTAATGGTTAGGGTAAGGGTCAGGGTTAGGTTTAGTGTGAGGGTTAGGTTTACGGTTAGAGTTAGGGTAAGGTAAGGGTTAGGGTGCGGCTTATGGTGAGCATGAGGTTAAGGGCTAGCATGAGTTTTAGGATGAGGGTCATTGTGAGGGTAAGGGTTAGGTTTAGGGTGAGGGTATGGGTTAGGGTGAGGATTAGGGTGAGGGAGAGGTTTAGGGTGAGGGTGAGGGTGAGGGTTAGGTTTGGGGTGAGGGTGAGGGTGAGGATTAGGTTTAGGGTGAGGGTTTGGTTTTGGGTGAGTGTTAGGGTTAGGATTAGATTAGGGTGTGGGTGAGGGTGAGGGTTAGGGTGAGAGTGAGTTTGAGGGTTAGGGTGAGGGTGAGGGTTAGGGTTAGTTTTAGGTTTACGGTGAGGGTGAGGGTTAGGGTTAGGATTAGGGTTAGGGTTATTGTTAGTCTAAGGGCGAGGCTGAGGGTGAGGTTGAGGGTTAGAGTTAGGGTTAGGTTGTAGGTAAGGGTTAGTGTGTGGGTTAGGGTGAGTGTGAGGGTTAGGGTTAGCGTTAGGCTTAGGGTAAGGTTTACGTTGAGGTTAAGGGTAAGTGTGAAGGTTAGGGTTACGAGTAGGGTTAGGGTGTGGGTGCGGGTTAAGGTGAGGGTTAATATTAGGGTTAGGTTTAGGATGAGGGTTAGGATAAGGTTAATGTGAGGGTGAGGGTTAGGCTAAGCGTTAGGCTTAGGGTTATGTTTAGGGTTATGGTGTGGGTTAGCGTTAGGTTAAGAATAGGGGAGTGTTAGCATGATGGTTAGGGTTAGGGTTAGTGTGAGGGTAAGGGTTAGGGTGAGTATTAGGGTGAGGGTGAGCATTAGGGTTAGGGTTAGGGTGAGATTTAGGGTTAGGTTTAGGGTTAGGCTGACGGCTATGTTGAGGGTGAGGGTTAGGGTTAGCGTTAGGGAGAAGGTTAGGGTGAGGGTGAGGGTTAGGGTTATGGCTAGTGTGAAGGTTAGGATGACGGTAAGGGTTAGTGTAAGGGTGTGGGTTAGGGTTAGGCTGAGTGTGAGGTTGTGGGTGAGGGTAAGGATTAGGGTGAGGATTAAGGTGAGGGTGAGGGTAAGGGTTAGGGTGAGAATTATGGTGAGGGTGAGGGTTAGGGAGAGGGTGATGGTTAGGGTTAGTGTTAGGCTGAGTGTGAGGGTAAAGATTAGAGTTAGGGTTTGGGTGAGGGTTAGGGTTAGTGTGAAGGTTAGGGTGAGGGTGAGGATAAGGATTAGGTGAGAGTTAAGTTGTGGGTGAGGGTTAGGGTTAGGGTTAGGGTGAGCATGAAGGTGAGGGTGAGGTTTAGGTTGAGGTGTAGGGTTAGGGATATTGTTAGGGTTAGTTTGAGGGTGTGGGTTCGGGTTAAAATTAGGGTGAGGGTTAGGGTTAGAATGAGGGTTTGGGTTAGGGTTAGGAAAGGGTTGTGGTGAGGGTGAGGGTTAGGGTTTGGATTAGGATGAGGGTTAGGGTGAGGGTGAGCGTGAGGTTTAGGGTTCGGGTTAAGGTGTGGGTGAGGGTGAGTGTGAGGGTTAGGGTTTTGGTTAGCTAATGCTTAGTGTTAGGATTAGATTTAGAGTTATTTTTAGGCTGAGGGTTAGTGTGAGGGGTATGATTAGTGTTAGGGTTAGTGTGAGGGTGAGGTTTACGGTTAGGATTAGGGTGAGGGTAAGTGTTAGTGTGAGGGTTAGGGTGAGGGTTAGATTTAGGGTTAGGATGAGGTTTAGGGTGAGGGTGAGGGATAGGGTTAGGGTTAGGGTGAGGTTTAGGGTTAGGTTTAGGATTAGGGTGAGGGTGACGGTTAGGGTTAAGATTAGCATTAGGGTTAGTGTTAT
The DNA here is from genome assembly GCF_024711535.1 of Dipodomys merriami. Classification (NCBI taxonomy): domain Eukaryota; kingdom Metazoa; phylum Chordata; class Mammalia; order Rodentia; family Heteromyidae; genus Dipodomys; species Dipodomys merriami. Next base: position 956,947 of record NW_027206113.1, read on the forward strand.
CCTGACGGTGAGGCTGAGGGTGAGGGTGAAGGTTAGGGTTAGGTTTAGGGTGTAGGTTAGCGTTAGTGTGAGGGTTAGTGTGAGTTTGAGAGTAAGGGTTAGGGTGAGAGTTACTGTGAGCGTGAGGTTTAGTGTTAGGGTTAGGGTGAGCGTTAGGGTGAGGGTGAGGGTTAGGGTGAGGGTGATTGTTAGGGTTAGGGTGAGGATTAGCATTAGGATTAGGGTTAGGGTGAAGTTGAGGGTGAGGGTGAGGGTTAGGGTAAGAGTTATGGTTAGGGTTAAGGTTAGGGTGAGGGTTAGGGTTAGGTTAAAGTTTATGGTGAGTGTAACAGTGAGGGTGAGGTTTACAGTTAGTGTGAGGTTAAGGGTTAGGTTCAGGTTTAGGGTGAGGGTGAGCATTAGGTTTAGGGTGAGGGTGAGGTTTAGGGTTAGCGTTAGGGTTATGGTTTGGGTGAGGGTGAGGGTGAGGGTTAGCGTTAGGGTTAGTGTTAGGGGGAAGGCTAGGGTGAGGGTTAGGTTTAGGGTGAGGATTAGGGAGACAGTGAAGGTTAGGGTGAGGGTAAGGTTTAGGGTTAGGTTAGTGTTAGGCTGAGGTTGAGGTTGAGGGTTAGAGTTAGGGTTAGGGTTATGGTTAGTGTGAGGTTTAGTTTGAGGGTGACCGTAAGGTTAGGGTGAGAATTAAGGTGAGGTTGAGGGTTATGGTTAGGGTTAGGGTTAGAGTTAGGGTGAGGACTCGGTTGATGGTGAGGGTTAGGGTGAGGGTGAGGCTGAGGGTGAGGGTTTTGCTTAGGTAAGGGTTTGGTTTAGGTTTAGGTTTAGGGTTAGAGTGAGGGTTAGGGTGAAGTGTAGGTTTAGGGTTAGCTTGACCGTTAAGGTTAGGGTGATGGTTAGGGTGAGGGGTAGGGTTAGGGTTAGGGTTAGTGTGAGTGTGAGGGTTATGGTTATGGTTAGGATTAGGGTGAGGTTAAGGGTTAGTGTTAGGGTTAGGTTGAGTTTTAGGATTAGGGTTAGGGTGAGAGTGAGGGTTAGGGTGTGGGTGAGTGTGAGGGTGTGGGTTAGGGTTTTGGTGAGGTAAGTGTTAGGGTTAGGATTAGGGTTAGGGTTAGTGTGAGGGTAAGGGTTGAGGGTGAAGGTTAGGGTGAGGGTTAGGGTGAGGGGTAGGTTTAGGATTAGTGTGAGCATTAGGGTTAGGGTGAGGGTTAGGGTGATGTTAGGGTTAAGGTTATTGTGAGGGTGAGGTTTAGGTTTAGGGTTAAGCTGAGGGTAAGGGTTAGGGTGAGGGTTAGGGTGAGGGTGAGGGTTAGCGTTAGCGTTAGGGTTAGGATAAGGCTTAGGTTGAGGGTAAGGGTGAGGGTGAGGGTTAGGTTTAGGAATAAGGTTAATGTGATGGTGAATGTTAGGGTGAGGGTTAGGTTTAGCGTTAGGTTTAGGATGAGGGTTAGGGTTAGGGTTAGGTTGAGGATGAGGGTTAGGGTAAGTGTTAGGGTTAGGGTTAGCATTAGGGAGAGTGTTAGGATGAGGTTAAATGTTAGGGTGAGTGTTAGGGTGAGAGTGAGGCTAAGGGTTAGTGTAAGGGTAACGGTTAGGGTCAGGGTTAGGTTGAGGGTGAGGTTTGGGTTTAGGGTTAGGTTTAGGGTGAGGGTGAGGTTTATGGTTAGGTTTAGGGAGAAGGTTAGGGTGAGGTTGAGGGTTAGGGTTAGGTTGAGGTTGACAGTGAGGTTTTGTGTTAGAGTCAGGATTAGGGTGAGGGTGAGGGTTACGGTGAGTGTGAGGGTTACGCTTAGGGTTAGGGTTAAGCTGAGGGTGAGGGTGAGATTGAGGGTTAGTGCTAGGGTTAGGGTGAGGGTTATTTTTAGTGTGAGGGTTAGGGTTAGGGTTTTTTTTAGGGTTAGTGTGAGGGTGAGGGTGAGGTTTAGGGTACGGATTAGGGTTAGTTTTAGGGTTAGGCTGAGGGTGAGGGTGTGGGTTAGGCTTACGGTTAGGGTTAGGGTTAGTGTTAGAGTGAGGGCTAGGGTGAGGATGAGTGTCAGGTTTAGGGTGAGGGTGAGGTTGAGGGTGAGGGTGAGGGTGAGGTTTAGGGTTAGGTTTAGGGTTTGGGTGAGGGTGAGGTTTAGGGTTACGATTAGGGTTAGGGTTAGTGTTAGGCTGAGGGTGAGGCTGAGAGTGAGGGTGAAGTGTAGGGTTATGGTTAGGGTGGAGGTTAGGGTTAGTGTGAGGGTTAGTGTGAGTGTGAGTGTAAGGGTTAGGATGAGGGTTCGTGTGAGCGTACATTTTAGGGTTAGTGTTAGGGTGAGCGTTAGGGTGAGGGTGAGGGTTAGGGTGAAGTTGATTGTTAGGGTTAGGATGGGGATTAGTTTTAGGATTAGTGTTAGGGTTAGGTCTGGGGTGAGGTTGAGGTTTAGGGTTAGAGTTAGGGTTAGGGTGAGGGTTAGGGTTAGGTTGAGGGTGAGTGTTACTGTGTGGCTTAGTGTTAGCATTAGGGAAAGGGATATTTTCAGTTTGAGGGTTAGGGTTAAGGTTATTTTTAGTGTTAGGTTTAGGGTGAGGGTTAGGGTTAGGGTTAGGTTATGGTGAGGGTGAGGGTGATGGTGAGGGTGAGGGTTAGGATTAGTGTTAGGGTTAGGGTAAGGCTGAGGGTGAGGGTGAAAGTGAGGGTTAGGGTTAGGATTAGGGTTAGAGTTAGGGCTAGGGTGAGGGTGAGGGTTAGGTGAGTGTGAGCATGAGGGTGAGTCTTTTAGTTAGGAAAGTGTTACGGCTAGGGTTAGTGTGAGGATTAGGGTGAAGGTGAGGGTTAGTGTGAGGGTTAGGGTTAGGCTGAGGGTTAGGGTTAGGGTAGGGTGAGGGTTAGGGTTAGGGTGATATTTAGGGTGAGGTTGAGGGTGAGGGTTAGGGTTTTTGTTAGGTAAAGTTTTGGGTTGGGATTAGGGTTACGGTTAGCGTTAGGGTGAGGTTTATGGTGAGGAGTAGGGTTAGGGTTACGGTGAGGATTATGTTGGGTGTGAGGGTTAATGTGAGGGTTAAGGTTAGGATGAGGGTAAGGGTTAGGGTGAGGGTTAGGGTTTGGTTGAGTGTTAGGGTGAGGGTTAGGTTTAGGGTTAGTGTGAGGATGAGGTTCAAGGATAGAATTAGGGTGAGGTTAAGGTTTAGGTTGAGGGTTAGGGTGAGGGTAAGGGTTAGAGTTAAGTTGAGGTTTAGGATCAGGATGAGAGATAAGGTTAGTGTGAAGGTTAGGATTATGGTTAAGGTTAGGGTTAGGGTGAGGATAAGGGCTAGGTTGAGGGTGAGGTTTAGGGTGTGGGTGAAGGTTAGGATTAGGGAGAATGTAAGTGTTAGGTTGAGGTTTATGGTCAGGGTGAGGATTAGGGTTAGCATTAGGGTTAGCGTGAGTGTAGGGTTAAGGTTAGGGTGAGGGTTAGGGTGAGGGTGATGGTTAGGTTTGGAGTGAGGGTAAGGATTAGGGTAAGGGTTAGAGTGAGGTTTATGTTTAGGGTTATGGTTAGGGATAGGGTTATTGTTAGTGTTAGGGTTAGGGTTAGGGTGAGGATGAGCGGGACGGTTAGGGTTAGTTTTACAGTGAGACTGAGGGTGGGGGTTAGGGTTAGTATTAGGGTTAGGTTTAGGTTTAGGGTGAGGTTGAGGGTTAGGGTGAGGGTGAGGGATAAGGTTAGGTTTAGATGAGGGTGAGGGTTACTGTTATAGTTGGTTCATGTGAGGTGTAGGGTGAAAGTTAGGGTTAGGGTTAGGGTTAGGTTTAGAGTTAGGCTGAGGGTTAGCGTAACTGTGAGGGTGACAGTGAGGGATAGGGTTAGGGTTAGTGTGATGGTGAGGGTGAGGATTAGGTTTAGGATTAGGGTTAGGGTTTGGGTTAGGCTTACATTGAGGATGAGGGTGAGGGTGAAGATTAGGGTTAGGGTTAGTGTGAGGTTTAGAGTTAGGGTTAGGCTTAGGGTTAGCGTTAGGATGATGGTTAGTGTGAGGTGGAGGGTTAGGGTGAGCGTGAGGGTATGGGTGAGGGTGAGGGTTAGGTTGTGGGTGAGGCTTAGGGTTAGGGTGAGTGTTAGGGTGAAGGTGAGTGTTAGGGTGAGGGTGAGGGTTAGGGTTAGCGTTAGCGTGAGGGTGAGGGTGAGGCTTAGGGTTAGGGTGACGGTTAGGGTTAGGGTTAGGGTGACGATTAGTTTGGTGGTTAGGTTTAGGGTGATGGTAAGATTTAGGGTGAGTTTTAGGGTGAGGGTGAGGGTTAGGGTGAGGTGTAGGGTCAGAGTTAGGGTGAGGGTTAGGTTTAGTGTGAGCGTTAGTGTGAGGTATAAGGTGAGAGTTAGGGTTAGGTTTAGGGTTAGGGTGAGGGTGAGGGCTAGGGTAGGATTAGGGTTATGGTTAAGGTTTGGGTTAGGTTGAGGATTAGGGTGAGTGTTAAGGTTAGTGTGAGAGTTATGGTGAGGTTTAGGGTGAGGGTTAAGTTCAGGGTTAGGGTGAGGATGAGGGTTAGGCTTAGGGTTAGGGTGACAGATAGGGTGAGGGTGAGGTTTAGGGTTGGGATTAGGGTGAGGGTGAGGGTGAAGTTAGGGATAGGGTGAGGGTTAGGGTTAGGGTTAGTGTGAGGTTTAGCGTTAGGGTTAGGGTGAGGGTGAGGGTGAGGGTGAGGTTTAGGTTTAGGGTTATTGTTAGGGTTAGGGTGAGGGGTGGGTGAGGGTTTGCCTTCGGTAAGGGTTAGGGTTAGGATTAGGGTGAGGATTATGGAAAGAGTGAGGTTTAGGGTGAGGATTAAAGTGTGGGTAAGGGTTAGGGTTAGGGTTCAGTTAGGGTGATGTTTAGGGTGAGGGTGAGGTTTAGGATGAGGGTGAGGTTTTCGGTGATGGTGAGGCTTAGGGTGTGGGTGAGGGTTAGGGTGTGGGTGATGGTTAAGTTTAGGGTGAGGGTTAGGATGTTGATGAGGGTTAGGCTGAGGGTGAGGGTTAGAGTTAGGGTTAATTTTAGGGTGAGGGTCAGGGTTAGGGTAAGGGTTAGTGTAAGGGTCAGAGTGAGGGGTAGGTTTAGGGTTGGGGTGAGAGTTAGGTTTAGTGTTAGGGTTAGTGTGAGGGTTAGGGATAGGATGAGGCTTAGTGTAAGGGGTAGTGTGAGGGTGAGGATTAGGGTGATGGTAAGGATTAGGGTTAAAGTGAGGTTTAAGGTGAGGATAAGGGTTAGGGTGAGTGTTAGCGTTACCTTTAGGGTTAGGGTGAGGTTTAGGGTTCGGGTTAGGGTTCGGGTTAGGGTTCGGGTTATGTTAAGGTTGAGGGTTAGGGTTAGGGTTAATGCGAGGGTTAGGGTTAGGTTTAGGTTTAGGGTTAGTTTAGGGTTAGGGTGAGGGTGAGGGCGATGCTGAGGGTAAGGTTTAGGATTAGGGTTAGGGTTAGGGTTAAGCTCAGGGTTAGGGTGAGGGTGAGGGTGAGGGTTAGGGTTAGGGTTAGGGTGAAGGTTAGCGTTAGGTTGGTGTTTAGGGTGAGGGTCAGGGATCGCATGAGGTTTCAGGTTAGGGTTTGGGTGAGCGTTAGGGTGTTGGTGAGGCTTATGGTTAGTGTGAGGATGAGTGGTAGTGTGAGGGTGAGGGTTAGTGTGAGGGTGAGGGTGAGGATTAGGATGAAGTTTAGGGTTACGGTTAGGGTGAGGGTGAGGATTAATATGATGTTTAGTGTGAGGGTGTGGGTTAGGGTGAGTTTGAATGTTCGAGTGAGGGTTAGGGTTAAGGTGTGGGTGAGGGTTCGGGTTAGGGTGCGGGTTAGTGTGACGGTGAGGGTTACAGTGAGGTTGAGGTTTAGAGTTATGGTTAGGAATCAGGTTAGGCTGAGACTAAGGGTTAAGGTGAGGGTGAGGGTTAGGGTTAGAGTTAGTGTGAGGGTTATAGTTCGGGTGAGGGTGAGGGTTAGGGTTAGGGTTAGGTTGAGGCTTAGGGTAAGGGGTCTGGTTAGGGTTAGGTTTAAGGTTAGGCTTAGTGTGAGGGTTAGGGTGAGGTTTAGTGTTATGGTGAGGGTAAGGGTTTGGGTGAGGGTTAGGGGGAGGGGTAGGGTTAGGGTGAGTGGTAGGGTTAGGGTGAGTGTTACGGTTAGTGTGAAGGTTAGGGTGAGGGTTAGGGTGAGGCATAGGGATAGGGTTAGGGTGAGGGTGAGGGTGAGGGTTTAGAGTTAGGGTGTGGCTGAGGGTTAGGATTAGGTTGAGGGTTAGGGTGAGAGTGAGGATCAGGTTGAGGTATAGGGTTAGGGTGAGGGTGAGGTTTAGGGTTAGGGTTAGGATTAGGGTGAGGGTTTCGGTTAGCATTAGGGTTAGGGTGAGGTTTAGTTTGAGGGTTAGGGTTAGGGTTAGGGTTATTGTGGGTGTTAGGGTGAGTGTTTGGTTTAGGATTACGGTGAGGGTAAGGGTTAGGGTGAGGTTTAGGTTGAGGTTGAGGGTTAGGGTTAAGTTTAAGGTGAGGGGTAGGTGGAGAGTTAGGTTTAGGTTTATGGTTAGGGTTATTGTGAGGGTTAGGGTGAGCATGAGGTTAAGGGTTAGGTTGAGGGTAGGGGGAGGGGGAAGGTTAGGGTTAGAGTAAGGGTTATGTTGAAACTTAGGGTGATGGTTAGATTTAGGGTTAGGTTTAGGATTAGGGAGATGGTTAGGTTTACTGTGAGGGGTAGGGTTAGGTTTAGGGTTAGGATTAGGGTCAATTTAAGGGTTAAGGTGAAGTTTAGGGTCAGAGTGAGGGTTAGGTTTAGCGTGAGTGTTAGGTGGAGGGTTAGCGTGAATGTTAGGGTTAGAGTTAGATTGAGGGTAAGGGTTAGGGTAAGGGATAGGGTGAGGGAGGTTAAGCTTATGGTTAGTGTTAGGGTTAGGATTAGAGTGAGGGTGAGGGTGAGGGTTAGAGTTAGGGTGAGGGTTAGGGGGAGGTTGAGGGTTAGCGTCAGGTTTAGGGTTAAGGTAAGTGTGAGGGTGAGGGTGAGGGTGGGGGTTAAGTTTTAGGGTTAGGGTTAGGGTGAGGGGAGGGTGATGGTTTACATTAGGTAAGGGTTACGGTTAGGTTAGGGTGAGGGTGAGGGTTAGGTTGAGGGTGAGATTTCGGGTGAGGGTGAGGGTTAGAGTGTGGATGAGGGTTATGGTTAGGGTGAGGGTTAAGGTGATGGTGAGGGTTAGGTTGAGGGTGAAGGTTAGTAGTAGGGTTAGGGTGAGGGTGAGGGTTAGGCTTAGGGTTACTGTTAGGGTCAAGTTTAGGGTGAGGGGGTAGGGTTAGTGTTAGGGTGTGGGTTAGGTTTAGTGTGAGGGTTAGGGTGAGGTTTAGGGTTAGGGTTCAGATGAAGGTAAGGGTTAGTGTTAGGGTTAGGGCGAGGTTTAGGGTTAGGGTGAGGTTTAGGGTTAGGGTGAGGTTTAGGGTGAGTGAGAGGGTGATGGTGAGGGTTACATTAGGTTTAGGTGATGGTGAGGGTAAGGTTTAGGATTAAGCTTACGCTTAGAATGAGGGTGGTGGTGAGGGTGAGCATTAAGGTTTAGGGTTAGGGTTATTGTGAAGGTTAGGGTGAGGGTTAGGGTGAGGGTTAGGGTTAGCGTGACGTTGAGGGTGAGGGTTGGGGTTAAAGTGAGGGTAAGGTTTAGGTTGAGGCTTAGGGTGAGGGTTAGCCTTAGGGTTAGGATGAGAGTTAGCATAACGCGTAGGGTTAGTTTTAGCGTGAGCGTTTATGTTAGGTTGAGGGTAAGGGTGAGGTTTAGCGTTAGAGTTAGGGTTAGGGTGATGGTGAGGGTTAGGGGTAACATTAGGGTGAGGGTAAGGGTGAGGTTGAGAGTTAGAGTGAGGGTGAGTTTTAGGATTAGAGAGAGGGTAAGTTTTAGGATGAACGTTAGGATGAGTGTGCGGGTTAGGTTAAGCTTTAGGGTTAGGTTGAGGATAGGGTTTGTTTAGGGTGAGGGGGAGTGGGAGGAGGAGGGTTAGGAGTAGGGTTAGGTTGAGGGTGAGGGTTAGGGATAGGGATAGGGTTAGGTTTATTTTTAGGGTGAGGCTGAGGGATAGGCTGTGGAGGAGCGGAAGGGTTAGAGGTAGGGTTAGGGTGAGGGTGAGGGTTAGGGATATGGATAGGGTTAGGTTTATTGTTAGGGTGAGGGTGAGGGATAGGGTGAGGGGTAGGGGGAGGGTTAGGGGTAGGGTTAGGGTGAGGGTGGGGTTTAGGGATAGGGATAGGGTTAGTTTTATTGTTATGGTGAGGGTTAGAGATAGTGTGTTGGGGAGGGTTAGGGTTAGGGGTAGGGTTAGGGTGAGGGTGAGGGTTAGGTATACGGATAGGGTTAGGTTTGTTGTTAGGGTGCGGGTGAGGCATAGGGTGAGGGGGAGGGGGAGGGGGAGATTTAGGGTTAGGTTGAGGGTTAGGGTGAGGGTGAGGGTTAGGGTGAGGGTGAGGTTTAGCTTTAGGATTGGGATTAGGGTGAGTGTTTCGGTTAGGATTAGGGATCGGGTGAGGTTTAGGTTGAGGGTTAGGGTGATGGTTAGGTTTAGGGTTAGGGTTAGGGTGAGGGTAAGGGTTAGGGTGAGGATTAGGGTGAAGTTGAGTGTTAGAGTTAGGGTTAGGGTTAGGGAAAGGGGAGGGTTAAGGTTAGGGTTAGGGTTACGTTCAGGTTTAGGGTGAGGGTTAGGTTGAGGGTGAGGGATAGCGTGTGGGTGAGGGTTAGGGTTAGGTTTAGGTTCAGGATTAAGGTGAGGGTGAGGTTGAGGGTTAGGGTTAGGGTGAGGGTTAGGGTTAGGTTGAGGGTTAGCGTTAGGTTTAGGGTTATGGTGAGGGTGAGGGTGGGGGTTAGGGTTAGGGTTAGGGTGAGGGTGGGGGTTAGGGTTAGGGTTAGGGTGAGGGGAGGGTGATGGTTTCCGTTAGGAAAGTGTTACAGTTAGGTTTAGGGTGAGGGTGAGGTTTAGGGTGAGGGTTAGGGTTTGTGTTGGTCTTAGGCTTAGGGTGAGGGTGAGGGTGAGGGATAGGGTTACTGTTAGGGTTAGTGTTAGGGTCAGGGTTCGGGTGAGGGTTAGGCTGAGGGATCGGGTTAGGGTTAGGGTGAGGGATAGGGTGAGGGTGAGGGTGAGGGTTAGGGTGAGGGTGAGGGTGAGGATTAGGATGAGGGTGAGTGTTAGGGTTGGGTTTAGGGTGAGGGTTAGGGTGACGGTGAGGGTTAGAGTGAGGGTGAGGGTTAGGGTTAGGGTTAGGATGAGGATTAGGGTGAGAGTTAGGCTTCAGGATAGGGTTAGGGTGAGGAGCAGGGTTAGGGTTAGGGTGAGGGTTAGGGTTAGTGTGAGGGTTAGTGTTAGGGTTAGGGTTAGGGTGATGGTGAGGGTGAGAGTAAGGTTTAGGGTTAGGATTAGTGTGAGGGTGAAGATTAGGTTTAGGATTAAGTTTAGGGTTAGGCTCAGGGTGAGGATGAGGGTGAGCGTTAGGGTTAGCATGAGTGTTAGAGTTAGGCTTAGGTTTAGGGTGAGGGTTAGGGTTAGGGTTAGGTGTAGGGTGAGAGTTAGGGTGAGGGGTAGATTTAGGGTTAGGCTGAGGGAGAGGGTGAGGGTGAACGTTAGAGTTAGGGTTAGGGAGAGGGTTAGGGTTAGTGTGAGGGTTAGGGTGAGGATTAGGGTTAGGATTAGGGTGATGGTGAGGGGTATTGTTAGGGATAGGGTTAGGGTTAGGCTGAGGTTGAGTGTGAGGGTGAGTGTCAGGTTTAGGTTTAGGGTTAGGTTTAGGGTGAGGTTTATCTTTAGTTTAGGGTTAGGTAGAGGGTTAGGATGAGGGTTAGGGTTAGTGTGAGGGTTATTGTTAGGGTTAGGTGAGGGTAAGGCTTAGGGTGAGGTTTAGGGTGAGGGTAAGGGTTAGGGTGAAAGTTAGGGTGAGAGTGAGTGTTAGGACTAGCTTGAGTGTTAGGGTGAGGTTTAGGGTAAGAGTGAGTGTTAGGTTTAGGTTAGGGTTCGGGTGAGGGTAAGGGTTAGGGTGGGGGATAGGGTGAGTGTGAGGGTTAGGGTTTGGGTGAGGATTAGGGTGATTGTGAGGTTTAGTGTGATGGTTAGTGTTAGGGTGAGGGTTAGGGTTACGGTTAGGGTTAGGGTGATGTTTAGTGTGAGGGTGAGGGTTATGGTGAGGGTGAGGTTTCGGGTGAGTGTGAGGGAAAGGCTTAGGGTTAGGTTGAGGGTTAGGGTTAGTGTGAGGGTTAGGATAAGGGTTATGGTTAGGGTTAGGGTGTGGATAAGGTTTAGGGTGTGGGTTAGGGTGAGTGTGATTGTTAGGGTGAACGTTAGTGTTACGGTAAGGTTTAGGTTGAGGGTTAGGGTGAGAGTGAGGGTTAGGGTTAGGGTGAGGGTGAGGGATAGGATGAGGTTTCGGGTTAGGGTTAACATTAGGGTTAGGGTGAGTTTGAGGTTTAGGGTTAGGGTTAGGGTTAGGGTGAAGTCTAGTGTGAGGGTGAGGCTTAGGGTTAGGGTTAGTTTTAGGGTTAGTGTGAGGGTCAGGGTGAGGGTTAGCTTTAGGGTTAGGGTGAGGTTTAGGGTGACAGTGAGGATTAGGGTGACGGTGAGGGTTAGGTTTAGGGTGGGGGTGAGGGTGAGGTTGAGGGTGAGGCTGAGGGTTAGGGTTAGGGTGAGGGTGAGGGTTAGGCTGAGGGTATGGGTTAGGGTTAGGGTTAGGCTGAGGGAGAGGGTTAGGGTGAGTGTTAGAGTTAGGGTTAGGGTGAGGGGGAGGGTTAGGTTGAGAGTTCGGGTGAGTGCGAGTGTAAGGGATAGGGTGAGAGTTAATCTGAGAGTGAAGGTTAGGGTTAAGGTTAGGGTGAATGTGAGGGTTAGCTTTAGGTTTAGGGTTAGTGTTTGGGTGAGGGCTAAGTTGAGGTTGATTGTTTGGCTGAGGGTGATGGTTAGGATTAGGGTTAGGGTTTGGGTGAGGCTGAGGGTGAGACTAAGGGTGAGGGTGTGTGTGAGGGTTAGGGTTAGCTTTAGGGTTAGTTATAGGGTGAGGGTTAGGGTGATGGTAAGGGTTAGGATGAGGGTTAGGGTGAGGGTGAAGTTTAGGGTTAGGGTGAGGGTTAGGGTTAGTGTGAGGGTCAGGTTGAGGATAAGGGTTAGGATGAGGTATAGGGTGAGGTTGAGGGTTAGGGTTAGGGTTAGGGTAAGGATTATGGTTCAGCTTAGGGTTAGTTTTAGGGTTAGGATGAGGGGTAGGTTGAGGGGTAGGGTTACTGTTAGGGTGAGGATTAGAGTCAGTGTGAGGGTTAGGGTTAGGGTAAGGGTAAGGTTTAGGTTGAGCGTAAGGGTTAGTTTGAGGTTTAGGGTGAGGATGAGGGTTAGGGTTTGGGTTAGGGTGAGGGTTAGGTTTATTGTTAGGTTATGGTTAGGGTGAGGGCTAGGGTGAGGGTGCGCGTTAGGTTGAGAGTGACGGTGAGGGTGAGGATTTCGGTTAGGTAAGGGTCAAGGTTAGGGTTAGGGTGAAGATTACTGTGAGGCTGAGGGTTAGGATAAGCGTTAGAGTTAAAGTGAGGGTTAGGAATAGGGTTAGGGTGAGGGTTAGAGTTATAATGATGTTTAGGTCGAGGGTGAGGTTTAAGGTGAGTGTGAGGTTTCGGGTGAGGGTGAGTCGTAGGGTGTGGGTTAGGGTTAGGGTTAGGGTGAGGGTTAAGGTGACAGTAAGGCTTTGGGTTAGTGTTAGGGTTAGGGTGAGGGTGAGGGTTATGGTTAGGGTTAGGATTAGGGTTAGGATTAGGCTGAGCGGTAAGGTTAGGGTTAGGGTGTGGGTAAGGGTTAGTGGGAGGGTTATGGTTAGGGTGAGGGTAAGATTTAGGGTGAAAAATAGGGTGAGAGTTAGTGTTAGGAGTAGCGTGAGTGTTAGGGTGAGGGGTAGGGTGAGGATTAGGGTTAGGGTTAGGATTATGTGAGGGTGATGGTAAAGGTTAGGGTTAGGATGAAGGTTAGGGTTACGGTGAGGGTGAGGGTTATTGTTAGGGTTACGGTTAGGATGAGGTTGAGGGTGAGGGTTAGGTTTAGGGTTATGGTTATGGTTAGGTTGAGGGGATGGTGAGAGTTTCCGTTAAGTCAGGGTTAGGGTTAGGGTGAGGATTAAGGTGAGGGTGAGTTTTAAGGTGAGGGTTAGGTTTAGGGTTAGGGTTAGGGTTACGGTAAGGGTTAGGGTGATGTTTAGTGTGAGGGTGAGGGTTAGTGTGAGGGTGAGGTTTCAGGTAAGGGTGAGGGTTAGGTGTGGGTGAGGGTTAGGGTTAGGGTGAGCGTTAGGGTGACGGTGAGAGTTAGGGTGAGGGTGAGGTTTATTGTTAGGTTTAGGTTTAGGGTGAGGGTTAGGGTTAGGGTTAGCGTTAGGGTGATGGTTAGGGTGAGGGTTAGTGTTAGGGTTAATGTGGGGGTTAGGTTAAGTGTGATTGTTGGGGTGAGGGTTAGGGTTAGGATGAGGTTGAGTGTAAGGTTTAGGATATGGGTTAGGGTGAGGTTGAGGGTTAGGATGAGGTTTAGGATTAGGGTTAAATTTAGGGTTAGGTTGAGGATAAGGGTTAGGGTGAGGGTTAGGGTGCATGTGAGGGTTAAGGTTACCTTTAGGATCAGGGTGAGGTTTAGGGTGAGGTTTAGGGTTAGGTTGAGTGTGAGAGTGAGAGTTAGGGTTAGGGTTAGGGTGAAAGTTAAGGTGACGGTGAGGGTTAGAGTGAGGGTGAGGGTTAGTGTTAGGGCTAGGGTGAGGATTAGGATGAGGGTTAGAGTTAGGGTTAGGGTGAGGTTCAGGCTGAGGGTGAGGGTTAGGTTTAGGATTAGAGTTAGCATTAGGGTTAGGCTTAGGATGAGGGTGAGTGTGAGGGATAGGGTTAGTGTTAGGGTTAGCATTAGGGTTAGCGTTAGGGTGAGGGTTGGTTGAGAATTTCCGTCAGGTAAAGGTTATGGTGTGGGTTAGGGTTAGGGCTAGGGTTAGGGTTAGGGTCAGGGTTAGGCTGAGTGATAGGGTTAGGTTTTGGGTGAGGGATACGGTGAGGGTGAGTGTGAGGGTGAGGGTTAGGTTGAGGTTGAGGGTTAGGGTGAGGTTTTGGGTTAAGGTTGGGTTAGTATTAGTGTGAGGATTAGGGTTAGGGTTAGGGTTAAAATTAGGTTGAATGTAAGGATTAGGGTGAGGTTTAGGGTGAGAGTGAGGGATAGGGTTAGCTTTAGGGTTTGGCTGAGTTTGAGTGTGAGTGTGAGGGTTAGGGTTAGGGATTGGTTTGGTCAGGTTTAGGATTAGTGTTAGGGTTAGGGTGAGTTTTAGGGTTAGGGTTAAGTTTAGGTTAAGTTCACTGTTAGTGTTAGAGTTAGGGTAAGGTTGAGGTTAAGGGTGCAGGTTAGGGTAAGGGTTAGGTTGAGAATTAGGGTGAGGGTTAGGGTGAGGATTAGGGTTAGGATGAAGGATAGGGATAGGGTTAGGGTGAAGTTTAGGTTTAGTGTGAGGGTTAGGGTTAGGGTTAGGTGGAGGTTTAGGGTTTGTGTGATCTTTAGGTTGAGGGTGATAGTTTGTGTGAGTGTGAGGCTTCGGGTGAAGGTGAGGGTTAGTTTGTGGGTGAGGGGGAGGTTTACGGTGAGGATTAGGGTGACGGTGAGAGTTAGGGTGAGGGTGAGGGTTTAGGTTAGGTTTAGTGATAGGGTGAGGTGTAGGGTTAGGGTTAGTGTGAGGGTTAGGGTTAGGGTTTAGTTAGTATTTGTTTGAAGATTAGGGTTAGGATTAAGGTTAGAGTTGGGTTTTGGGTAAACGTTAGGGCGAGGTTTAGGGTGAGGGTGAGGCTTAGGATTAGCGTTAGGGTTAGGGTGAGGTTTAGGGTGAGGTTGAGGGTTAGGGTTAGGGAAAGGATTAGTGTTACGGTTTGGGTAATTGTTAGGGTTAGGGTGAGGGTTAGGGTTTGGGTTAAGGTTAGGTTAAGGTTACTGATATGGTTAGAGTTAGGGTAAGAGTGAGGGTGAGGCTTAGGGTTAGGGTTATGGTGAGGGTTAGGTGAGGGTGAGGGTTAGGGTTTGGATTAAGGTTATGGTTATGGTTAGGGTTAGGCTTAGGGTGAAGTTTAGGGTGAGGGTGAGTGTGAGGGTTAGGGTTAGTATGAGGGTTAGGGTGAGGGTGAGTGTAAGGGTTAGGGTGAGAGTTAGTGTGAGGATGAGGTTTAAGGTTATGGTTAGCGTTAGGGTGAGGGTTAGGGTGAGTGTTAGGGTTAGGGTTAGGGTGATGGTGAGGGTTGGGGTGAGTTTGAGGGTTAGGGATAAGGTGAGGATTAGTGTTAGGATTAGGGTTAGGGTGAGGGCTAGGGTGAGTGTGAGTGTTAGGTTTAGGGGTAGAGTTAGGGTGAGGGTTAGGCTTAGGGTGAGGGTGAGTGTTAGGTTTAGTGTGAGGGTTAGGGTTAGGCTTAGGGTTAGGGTTAGGCTTAGGGTATGGGTGAGGGTGAGGATTAAGGTTAGGATTAGGGTTAGGGTTAGGTTTAGGCTGAGGGTGAGGGTGACAGTGAGCGTAATGTTTATGGTTAGGGTTAGGGTGAGGGCTAGGGTGAGGGTGTGGGTTAGGGTTAGAGTGAGGGTGAGGGTGAGGGTTTTGGTTAGGTAAGGGTTAGGGTTAGGGTGAGGATTAGGGTGAGTTGAGGGTTAGGTTTACCGTGAGGTTAGGGGTAGGGTGAGGGTTATGGTTAGGGTGATATTTAGGGTGAGGGTGAGGGTTAGGTTTAGGGTGAGAGTTAGCTTGACGGTGAGAGTTACGGTGAGGGTGAGGGTTAGGGTTATGTCTAGGGTTAGGGTTAGGCTGACTGTAAGTGTTAGGGTGAGGCTTAGTCTGAGGGTTAGGGTTAGGTTTAGGATGAGCGTTAGGGTGAGTGGAAGGGTTAGGGTTAGGGTTATGGTGAGGTTAAGGGTTAGGGTAAGGCTTAGGGTGAGGGTTAGGTTTAGGGTTATGGTGAGGAAAAAGGTTAGGGTGAGGGTTAGTGTTAGCGTGAGGGTTAGGTTGAGAATGAATGTTAGGTTTAGGGTTAGGGTTAGGGTTAGGCTTAGGCTTAGGGTGAGGGTGAGTTTGAGGGTTAGGGTGAGGGTTAGGGTTAGGGTTATAGTGAGGACAAGGGTTATGTGATGTTTAGTGTGAGGGTGAGGGTTAGGGTGAGTGTGAGGGTTTGGTCGAGGGTGAGGTTTAGGGTGTGTGTGAAGGTTAGGGTTACGGTGAGGTTGAGGGTGATGGTGAGGGTTAGGTTTAGGGTTAGGCTTAGGCTTAAGGTGAGTGTGAGTGTGAGGGTTAGGGTAAGGGTTAGCATGAGGGTTAGGGTTAGTGTGATGTTTAGGGTGAGGGTGAGGTTTTCTGGTGAGGGTGAGGGTTCTGGTTAGGGTGAGTGTTAGGTTGTGGGTGAAGGTTAGTGTTAGGGTGAGGGTGAGGGTGACAGTGAGGGTTAGGGTGAGGGTGAGAGTGAGGGTTAGGGTTAACGTTAGGGTTAGGGGTACGTTTAGGGTGAGAGTTAGGGTGAGGTTTATGGTGAGGTTTAGGCTTAGGGTTAGAGTTAGGATTAGTGTGAAGATTAGGGTTAGGGTTAGAGTTAGGTTGAGGGTAAGGTTTAGGGTGAGGTTTAGGGTGAGGTTTAGGGTGAGGGGGAGGGTTAGGGTTAGTATGAGGGTTCGGGTGAGGGTGAGGGTTAGGGTGTGGGTGAAGCTTAGGGTTAAGGTGAGGGTTCGGGTGACGGTGAGGGTTAGGGTGAGGGTGGGAGTGAGGGTTAGGATTAACGATAGGGTGAGGGGTAGGGTTAGGATTACAGTTAGGGTGAGATTTAGGTTGAGGTTTAATGTTAGGGTTAGAGTTAGGATTACTGTGATGATTAGGATTAGGTTTCGGGTTCGGGTTTGGGTTAGGTTAGGGTTAGACTAAGGGTTAAAGTGAAGGTTAGGTTGAGGGTGAGGATTAGGGTTAGGTTTAGGGTTATGGTGAGGGTTAGGGATTGTGTGAGGGTTAGGGTAGTTTTATGGTTAGGGTGAGGAAAAGAGTTAGGGTGAGGTTTAGGGTGAGGGTTTGTGTGACGGTGAGATGTAGGTTGAGGTTGAGGGTTAGGGTTAGAGTCAGCGTTAGGTTGATGTGTAGGGTTAAGGTTAGTGTGAGGGTTAGGTTTAGGGTTTAGTTACTATTTGTGTGAGGTATAGGGTTAGCGTTAGGGTTAGAGTTAGGTTTAGCGTAAGGGTTAGGGTGAGGTTTAGGGTGAGGGTGAGGGTTAGGGTGAGCATTAGGTTAGGGTGAGGATTAAGGTTAGAGTTAGGGTGAGAGTTAGGTTTAGGGTGATGTTTAGGGTGAGGGTGAGGGTTACGGTGTGGGTGAGGGTGAGGGTGAGGTTGAGGTTTAGGGTGTGGGTATGGGTTAGGTTTAGTGTGAGAGATAGGTGGACAATGAGGGTTATGTTGAGGGTGAATGTTAGTTTTAGTTTTAGGGTTAGGGTTAGGGTGAGGGTAAGGGTTAGGTTGAGGCTTAGGCTGAGAGTTAGGGTTACGGTTAGGATCAGGGTTAGATTGAATGGGAGGGTTAGGGTTAGGGTCAGCGTGAGGGTAAGGGTTAGCGTGAGGCTTAGCGTGAGGGTTAGGGTGAGTAAAAGGGTTAGGGTGAAGGTTAGTGTAAAGGTGAGGGTTAGGTTGAGAGTGAGGGTTAGGTTTAGGATTAGGGATAGGTTTAGTCTTAGGCTTAGGGTGAAGGTAAGTGTGAGGGTTAGGGTGAGGGTTAGGGTAAAGGTTAGCGTGAGGGTTAGGGTTAGTGTGATATTTAGGGTGAGGGTGAGGTGTAGGGTGAGGGTTCGTGTTCGGGTTAGGGTGAGGGTTAGGTTGTGGGTGAACGTTACTGTTAGGGTGAGGGTGAGGGTGACAGTGAGGGTTAGGGTGAGGGTGAGATTGAGGGTTAGGGTTAACGTTAGGGTGAGGGGTACGGTTAGGGTGAGAGTTAGGGTGAGGCTAATGGTGAGGTTTAGGCTTAGGGTTAGATTTAGGATTAGTGTGAAGATTAGGGTTAGGGTTAGGGTTTGAATTAGGTTGAGGGTAAGGGTTAGGGTGAGGGGGAGGGTTAGGGTTAGCATCAGGTTTAGGGTGAGTTTTAGGGTGAGGGTGAGGGTTAGCGTTAGGGTTAGGGGTAGTGTTAGGGTTAGGGTGAGAGTAAGGGTTAAGGTTAGGGTTAGGGTTATTGTTAGGGTTAGAGTTAGTGTGAGGGTTATGTTGAGGTTTTGGGTTAGTGTTAGGTTCAGGTTTAGGATGAGGCTGAGGGGTAGGGTTAGTATTATGGTTATGGTTAGGGTTAGGCTGAGGGTGAGGGTAGGGGTGAGGGTTAGGTTTAGGATTAGGTTTAGAGTTAGGGTTACCATGAGTAAAAGGTTTAGGTTGAAGGTTAGGGTGAGGGTGAATGTTAGGGTGAAGTTGAGGGTAAGGTTTATGTTTATGATTAGAGTTAGGGTTAGGCTTAGGGTGAGGGTGTACGTTAGGGTGAGGGTGAGTGTTAGGGTGAGAGTGAGTGTTCAGGTGAGGGTGACGGTTAGGGTGTGGGAGAGGTTTAGAATTAGGGTGAGTGTTAGGGTGATGGTGAGGTTTTGGTTGATGGTGACGTTAGGGTTATGGTTAGGGTTATGGTTAGGGTGAGAGTAAGGGTTAGGATGAGTGTTAGGGTGATGGTGAGGGTTAGGGTTGGTGTTAGCGTGAGGGTTAGGTTTAGGTTGAGGGTTAGGTTTAGGGATAGGATTAGGGTGAGTGTAAGTGTTAGGGTTAGGGTTAGGGTTAGAGTTAGGTTGAGGGTGAGAGTGAGGGCTATGTTTAGGATTAGGGTTATGGTTAGGGTGAGGCTGAGGTTGAGGGAGAGAGTACGGGTTAGGTTTAGGATTAGGGTTAGGGTTATGGTTAGTCTGAGTTTGAGGGTGAGGGTGAGGGTTAGGGTTAAGGTTAGGGTGTGGGTTAGAGTTAGGGTTAGGGTTAGGGTGGGGGTGAGGTTTAAGTTTAGTTTGATGTTTAGGGAGAGAGTGTGGGTTTGGGTGAAGGTGAGGGTCGGGTGAGGATGTGGGGGAGGGTTAGGGTTAGGGTGAGTGTTAGGGTTAGAGTTAGGGTGAGAGAAAAGGTAAAGGTGAGGTTTAGGGTGAAGGTTAGGTTTAGCATTAGGGATAGGGTGAGGATCACGGTCAGGGTTTGGTTAGTGTTAGGGTTAGGTGAGGCTGAGGGTTATGGTGAGGGTGAGGGTAAGGGTTAGGGTGAGGTTTAGGGATTGGTATAGGGTTAGGGTGAAGGTGAGGGTGAACGTTAGAATTAGGGTTACGATTAGAGTTAGGGTGAGGGTGAGGGTGAGGGTGAGGGTTAGGGTTAACGTGAGGTTTAGAGTTAGGCTTAGGTTTAGAGTGAGGGTGAGTGTGAGGGTTAGGGTTAGGTTTAGGTTGAGGATTAGGGTTAGGATGAGGATTAGGGTTAGGTTTAGGTTTAGGGTGAGGGTGAGGTTGAGCATTAGGTTTAGGGTTAGTGTTAGGCTGAGGGTGAGGGTTAGGGTTAGGATTAGGTTTAGGGTTAGGCTGAGGCTGAGGGTGAGGGTGAGGGTTATGGTTAACATGTGGTTTAGAGTTAGGCTTAGGTTTAGAGTGAGGGTTTGGATTTGGGTAGGGTGAGGGTGAGGTTTAGAGTGAGGTTTAGGTTTAGGGTTAGCACTAGGGTTAGGGTGAGTTTGAGGGTGAGGGTTAGGGTTAGGGTGAGGTTGAGGGTCAGGGTGAGGGGTAGGGTTAGGTTCAGGGTTAGGGTTAGTGTGAGAGTTATGGTTAGGGTTCGGATTAGGGTAAGGGTTAGGGTGAGGGTTAGGGTGAGTGTGAGGGTTAGGGTTAGCGTTAGGGTTAGGGTGAGCTTTAGGGTGAAAATTAGGTTTAGTGTTAGGATTAGGTTGAGGGTGAGGGTGAGGGTTAGGGTTAGGTTTAGGGTTAGGGTTAGGGTTAGTGTAAAGATTAGGGTTAGGTTTAGGGATAGGGTGAGGATGAGGGTCAGGATTAGGTTTAGGTTTAGTGTTTAGGTGAGGGTGAGGTTGAGCGTTAGATTTAGGGTTAGGTTTAGGGTGAGGGTGAGGGTTAGGGTTAGGTTTAGGGTTAGGGTTAGGCTGAGGGTGAGGGTGAGGGTGAGGGTTATGTTAAGCGTGAGGGTTAGAGTTAGGCTTAGGGTTAGGGTGAGGGTTAGGTTTAGTGTTAGGTTTAGGCTGAGGGTTAGGGTGAGAGGAGCGTTAGGCTGAGGTTTAGGGTTTCGCTGAGGTTGAGGGTTATTGTTAGGGTTAGGGTTAAGGTGAGGGTGAGGGTGAGGGTTAGGGTTAGGGTGAAGGTTAGGATTATGGTTAGGGTTAGGGTGAGGTTTAGGGTGAGGGTGAGGGTTAGGGTGAGTGTGAGGTTTCGGGTAGGTGTGGGGTTATGGTGAGGGTGAGGGTTTGGGTTAGGGTGAAGGTTAGAGAGACGATGAGAGTTAGGGTGAGGGTGATGTTTAGGGTTTGGTTTAGGTTTGGGGTGAGGGTTAAGGTAAGGGTTGGGTTAGGGTCAGGGTTAGGGTGAAGGGTATGGCTAGGGTTAATGTGAGGGTTAGGTTTAGTGTGAGGGTTAGGGTGAGGGTTAGGGTTAGGATGAGGCTGAGGGTAAGGGTTAGGTTGAGAGTCAGGGTGAGGGTGAGGGTTATGGTAAGGTTTAGGATTAGGGTTAAATATAGGGTTAGGCTGAGGATAAGGGTTGGGATGAGGGTTTTGGTGCGGGTCAGGTTTAAGTTTACCATTAGGATCAGGATGAGGGTTAGGGTGAGGGTTAGGGTTACGGTGAGGGTTAGGGTTAGGGTTAGGTTGAGGATGAGGTTTAGGGTTAGTGTTAGGGCGAGGGTTAAGGTTAGGTTGAGGTTTAGGGTTATGTTTAGTGTTAGGGTGAGGGTGAGGGTTAGGGTTAAGGTTAGGGTGAGGGTTAGGGTGAGGGTGAGGGTGAGGGTTAGGTATAGCATTAGGGTTAGGGTTAGGGTTAGGCTTACGGTGAGGGTGAGGGATAGGGTTATTTAGGGTTAGTGTTAGGGTTAGGGTTAAGGTGAGTGGAGGGTGAGAGTTTTGTTATATAAGGGTTATGATGTTGGTTAGTGTTAGTCTTAGGGTTAAGGTGAGGTTTAGGATGACGGATAGAGTTAAAGTTAGGGTTAGGGATAGGGTGAGGGTGAGGGTGAGGGTTAGGTTGAGGTTGAGGGTTAGGGATAGGGTTAGGGTGAGGAGCAGAGTTAGCCTTAAGGTGAGTGTTACAGTTAGTGTGAGGATTAGGGTTAGGTTTAGGGTTATGTTAAGGGTAAGGGATAGGGTAAGGGTTAGGGTGAGGGTGAGGGTTATGGTTAGGGTAAGGGTTAGGGTGAGGGTGAGGGGTAGGTTTAGGATTAGTGTAATGGTTAGGCTAAGGGTGAGGGTGAGGGTGAGGGTTGGGTTTAGCCTGAGGGTTAGAGTTAGGTCTAGGATAAGCGTTAGGGTATGGGTTAGGTTTAGGGTGAGGGTTAGGGTAAGGGGTAGGATTAGGGTTAGCGTGAGGGTTAGGGTTGTTGTTTGGGTTAGGGTTAGGGTTAGGATTAGTCTGAGGGTTAGGGTGAGGGTGAGTGATAGCGTTAGGGTCAGGGAGAGAGTTAGGGTTAGTGGGAGGGTTAGGGTGAGGTTTAGGGTGAGGATTAGGGTGACGGTGAGAGTTATTGTGAGGGTTAGGGTTTGGGTTAGGCTGAGGTTGAGGGTGAAGGTGAGGGTTTGGGTTAGGTTAGGGATAGGGTTAGGGTTAGGGTGAGGCCTAGGATGAGGGTGTGTGTTTGGGTGAGGGTGAGGGTGAGGATTTCGTTAGGTAAGTGTCAGGTTTAGGGTTAGTTTGAGGATTAGGGTGAGGGTTAGGGTTAGGGTGAGAGTTAGGTTTAGGGTTAAAGTTAGGTTTATGGTGAGGATAAGGGTTAGGGTGCGGGTGAGGGTTAAGGTTACCGTTAGGATCAGGGTGAGTGTTAGGGTTAGGGTTAGGTTGAGGTTGAAGTTTAGGTTAGGGTCAGGGAGAGATTTGGGGTTAGGGTAAGGTTAATTGTTATGTTTACGGTTAGGGTGAGAGTGAGGGTGAGTGTGAGGGTGAGGGATAGGTTTAGTTAGGGTTATGGTTAGGGTGAGGGTTAGGCTGAGGTATAGGGTTAGGGTTAGGTTTAGGGATAGGGTGAGTGTGAGGATTAGTGTGAGGGTTAGGGTTACAGTTAGGGTGAGGGTAAGGGTTAGGGTGAGCGTTTGAGTTAGGGTTAGGTTGAGGTTTAGGGTGAGGGTGAATGTGAGGGTTAGGTTTAGGATGAGATTTAGGTTTAGGGGGAGGTCTAGGGTTAGGGTTAGTGTTAGGGTGAGAGCTAGGGTGAGGGTGAGGTTTAGGGTTAGGGTTAGTGATGGGTTGTGGATTAGGGTTAGGGTTAGGGTTAGGTTGAGGGTTAGGCTGAGGGGTAGGTTTTGGGTTAGGGGGAGGGTTAGGTTAGTGTGAGGTTAGGGTGAGGGTTAGGGTTATGGTGAGGGTGAGGGTAAGGGTTAGGGTGAGGGTGAGGTTTAGGGTTTGCGTTAGGGTTAGGGTTTGAGTTAGGGTAGGGTTAGGGTTAGGGTTAAGGTTATGTTGAGGGTGAGGGTTATGGATAGGGTTAGTGTGAGGTTTATGTTTAGGGTTATGATTAGGTTTAGGGTTAGGGTGAGGGTTAGGTTAAGGGTGAGGTTGAGGTTGAGGGTTAGGGTTAGCATTAGGGTTAGGGTTAGGGTGAGGATGAGGTTTAGGGTGAGGTTGAGGGTTAAGGTTAGGGTTAGCATAAGGGTTAGTGTGAGTGTTAGGGTGAAGGTAATGGTCAGGTTTAGGGTTAGGTTTAGGGTGAGGGTTTGTGTTAGGTTTAGGTTTAAGGTTAGGGTCTCGGACAGGGATAAGCTTAGGGTCAGGGTTAGGCTGATGGTGAGGGTTAGGGTTAGCATTAGGGTTAGGGTTAGGGTTAGGCAGAGGGTTAGGGTTAGGGTTAGTGTTAGGGTGAGTTTGAGGGTGAGTGTTAGATTTAGTGTTAGGCTTATGGTTAAGGTGAGGGTTAGGGTTATGGTTAGGTTGAGGGTTAGGGTTAGGGTAGGGTGAGTGTTAGAGTGACGATGAGGATTAGGGTGAGGGTGAGGGTTAGGTTGAGGTTTGGAGTTTGGGTTAGGATAAGGGTTAGGTTTAGGTTTACATTAAGGATTAGTTTGAGTTTTAGGTTTAGGGTTAGGGTTAGGGTGAGGGCTAATTTTAGGGACAGGGTTAGGGTTAGGGATAGTGTGAGGATTAGGTTTCAGGTTAGGGTTAGGTTGAGGTTTAGACTGAGGTGTAGCGTTAGGGTTAGGGTGAGGGTTAGGTTTAGTGTGAGGGTTAGTGTTAGGGTTAGGGTTAGGTTGAGGGTAAGGGTTAGTGTGAGATTTAGGGTGAGAGTGAGGCTTAGTTTAGCATTAGGGTTAGGCAGAGGGTTAGGGTAAAGTTCAGTGTTTGGGTGAGTGTGAGGTTGAGGGTTAGGTTTACAGTGAGGTTTAGTGATAGGGTGAGGGTTAGGGTGAGGGTTAGGGTGAGGTTGAGGGTGAGGGGTAGGTTTAGGATTAGGGTTATGTTTAGGGTTAGGCTGAGGATGAGGGTGAGGGAGAGGGTGAGAGTTAGGTGTAGGGTTAGGGTAAGGGTTAGGGTGAGTGAGAGGCTTAGGGTTAGGGTTAGGATGAGGTTGATTGTTAGGGTGAGAGTGATGGTTAGGGTTACTATTAGGTTAGGGTGAGGGCCAGGGTGAAGTTGAGGTTTAGGGTTAGGGTTAGGTTTATAGTGAGGGTTAGGGTTAGGTTTAGGGTGAGGGTTAGTGTGAGGGGTAGGGTTAGGGTGAGGGTTAGGGTTAGGGTTCGGATTAGGGTGAGGGTAAGGGTGAGAGTGAGGGTTAGGTTTAGTGTAAGTGGTAAGGTGAGGGTTAGGGTTAAGGTTAGGTTAAAGGTTAGGGTGAGGGCGAGGGTTAGTGTTAGGTTGATATTAGGGGTGAGGTTTAGGGTTAGGGTGAGGTTTAGGGTTATGGTTAGGGTTAGCGTGAGGGTTAGTGTTAGGTTTAGGGTTAGAATGAGGGTTCCTGTTAGGATTAGGGTGAGGTTTAGGGCTAGGTTTAGGGTGAGGGTTAGGGGTAGGGTGATGTTTAGAGTGAGAGTTAGGGTGATGGTGAGTGTTCAGGTGAGGGTGAGGGTGATGTTTAGATTTAGGGTGAGGGTTAGAGTTTTAGGGTTAGGGTTAGGGTGAGGCATAGGGTTAGATTTAGGGTTAGTTTTAGGGTGAGGGTTAGGGTAAGGGTAAGTGTTAGGATGAGGGTTAGGGTGAGCCTGAGGTATTTAGGATTAGGGTGAGGGTTAAGCTTAGTGTGAGGGTTTTGGTTTAGATTAGGGATAGGTTGTGGGTAAGGGTTAGGATGAGGGTTAGGGTTAGGGCAAAGGTTAGGGTGAGGGATAGGGTTAGGTTTAGGGTTAGGATGAGGGTTAGATTGAGGGGTAGGTTTAGTGAAAGTGTGAGGATTAGGGTTAGTGTTAGGTTTAGGGTGAGTGTTAGCCTGAGGGGTAAGTTTAGAGTTAGGGGTAGGGTTAGGTTTGTATGAGGTTTAGGGTGAGTTTACGATGAGGGTTAGGGTGAGGGTAAGCGTTAGGGTGAGGGTTAGGTTGAGGGTAAATATTAGGTTGAGGGTTAGGGTGAGAGTGAGTGTTTGGGTTAGCGTGAGTGTTAGGTTGTGGGTTAGTGTTAGGGTTATTGTGAGGGTAAGGGTTACGGTGAGTGTTAGCGTGAGGTTGAGGTTTAGGGTTAGGATTAGGGTTAGGGTTAGGGTTAGGCTGAGGGTGAGGGTGAGGGTGAGGGTTAGGGTTAGAGTTAGGGTGAGGGTTAGGTTTAGTGTGAGTGTTAGGGTGAGTGTTAGGGTTAGGGTGAGAGTGTGAGGTTGACGTTTAGGGTTAGGGTTAGTGTTAAGGTGAGGGTTAGGGTGAGGGTTAGGATAATGGTTAGGGTTAGTTTTAGGGTGAGGTTTAGGGTGTGTTAGGGATAGGGTTAGGGTTAGGGTGAGAGTTAGTGTGAAGGTGAGTGTAAGGGTGAGGGTGAGGTTTATGGTTAGGGTGAGGATTAAGGTTAAGATTAGGGTTAGGGTGAGGGTGAGGGTTAGTGTGTGGTGAGGATGAGGGTTAGGGTGAGGGTTAGGATGAGGGTGAGACTTAGGGTGAGGGTGAGGGTTAGGGTGAGGTTTAGCATTAGTGTGAGGTGTAGGCTTAGGTTTAGGTTGAGGGTTAGAGTGACGGTTAGGGTTCGGGTTGAGTTAGTATGACTGTGAGGATTAGGATTAGGTTTAGGTTCAGAGTTAGGTTGAGGGTAAGGGTTAGGTTGAGGTTTAGGGTAAGGGTGAGGTTTAGGGTTAGCGTTAGGGTTAGGCTGAATTTTAGGGTGAGGGTGAGGGTTAGGGTTAGGGATTGGTTTGGGGTTACGGTTAGGATTAGTTTTAGGGTTAGGGTGAGTTTTAGGTTTAGGGTTAAGGTTAGGTTAAGGTTACTGTTAGGGTTAGAGTTAGGGTAAGGTTGAGGGTGGGGTGAGGGTTAGGTTCAGGGTTACGGTGAGGGTTAGGGTGAGGGTTTGGGTGAGGGTGAGAGTTAGGGTTAGGATGAAGATTAGGGTTAGGTTTAGGGTTAGGCTTAGGGTGAATTTTAGGGTGAAGGTGAGTGTGAGGGTTGGGGTTAGGGTTAGGTTGAGCATTAGGGTGATGGTGAGTGTTAGGTTGAGGGTGAGGGTTAGGGTTAGGTTTAGGTATAGGGTGAGGATTAGGGTGAGGGTTATGGTGAGGGTTAGGGTTAGGGTTAGTGTTAGGGTGAGGGCTAGGGTGAGGGTGAGGGTTAGGGTAAGTTTTAGTGAAAGGGTGAGGATTAACGTTAGGGTTAGTGTTAGGGTGAGTGTTAGCCTGAGGGGTAGTGTTAAGTTTAGGAGGAGGGTTAGGTTAGTTGAGGGTTAGGGTGAGGGTTAGGATTAGGGTTAGGTTGAGGGTAAGCGTTATTGTGAGGGTTAGGTTGAGGTTGAGGGTGAAGGTTAGGTTTATGATTAGGGTTAGGTTTAGGTTAATCTGAGGGTGAGGATGAGGGTTATGGTTAGGGTGAGGGTGAGGGTAAGGGTTAGTCTGAGGATTAGGGTGAGAGTGATGGTAAGGGTTAGAGTGAGTGTTAGGGTTAGGGTGAGGTTTGGGGTTAGGGTTAGGGTTAGGGTGAGGGTTAGGGTGAGGTTTAGGTTTAGGGTTAGTGTGAGCGTTAAATTAGTGTGAGGGTTAGGGTTAGGTATAGGGTTAGAGTGAGGGTAAGGGTTAGGGTGAGGGTTACGGTGAGAGTGAGGGGTAGAGTCAGCGTGTTAGAGTAAGGTTTAGGGTGACTGTTAGGGTTAGGGTCAGGGTTAGGTTTAGGGGTAGTGTTAGGTTGAGTGTTAGGGTTAGGGTGAGTTTTAGGGATATGGTAAGGGTTAGGGTAAGTTTGAGGTTGAGGGTTAGGATTAGGGTGTGGGTTAGATTTAGGCTGAGGGTGAGGGAGAGGGTTAGGTTTAGGATTAGGGTTATGGTTAGTGTGAGACTGAAGGTTAGGGTAAGGGTGAGGGTGAGGGTGAGGGTTAGGGTTAAGGTTAGGGTTAGGGTGAGGGTGAGGGTTATTGTTAGGTACAGGGTTACTGTTCGGGCTAGGGTGAGGGTGAGAGTTACGGTTAGGTTTAGGGTGAGAGTTAGGTTGAGGGTGAGGTTTAGGGTTGGGGTTAGGTTGTCGGTTATGGTGAAGGTGAGGGTTAGGTTGAGGGTGAGTGTTAGGTTTAGGTTTAGGTATAGGGTGAGGATTAGCATTAGGTGGTGTGTTAGGGTTAATGTGAGGGTTAGGTTTAGTGTGAGGGTAAGGTTTAGGGTGAGAGTTAAGTTGAGTGTGAAGGTTAGGATTAGGGTTAGGTTGAGGGTGAGGGTGAGGGTTAGGTTTAGTTTTAGGGTTAGTGTTTGGGTGAGGGCTAGGTTGACGGTGAGGGTTAGGTTTAGTGTGAGGGTTAGGGTTAGGGTGAGGGTAAGGTTTAGGGTGAGAGTTATGGTAAGAGTGAGTGTTAGGGTTAGCGTGATTATTATGGTGTGGTTTAGACTCAGGGTTAGAGTGAGGGTGAGGATTAGGGTTAGCTTTAGGGTTAGGGTGAAGTTTAGGGTGAGGTTGAGGGTTAGTGTTAGGGATAGGGTTAGTGTTATGGTTAGGGTTTGGGTGAGGAAAATGGTTAGGCTGAGGGTTAGGGTTACGGTGAGTTTGAGGGTGAGGGTGAGGGTTAGGGTGAGGGTTTGGGATAGGGTAAGGGTGAGAGTAAGGGTTAGTGTGATATTTAGGGTGAGCGTGAGGTTTTGGGTGAGTTTGAGGGTTCGGGTGAGGGTGAGGGTTAGGGTTAAGGTTAGGGTGAGGGTTAGCGGGACGGTGAGGGTTACGGTGAGGGTGAGGGTTAAGGTTAGGGTTAGCATTAGTGTGAGGGTTAGGGTTATGGTTAGGGTTAGTGTGAGGGTTAGTGTGAGGGTTAGGGTTAGGGTTAGGTTTAAGGTTTGTGTGAGGTTTATGGTTAAGTTTAGGGTTAGAGTTAGGTTGAGGGTAAGGGTTATGGTGAGGGTTAGGTTTAGCGATGAGGTTAGTGTTAGGTTTAGGGTTTGGGTTATTGTTAGGCTTAGAGATAGGGTGAGGGTGAAGTTGACGGTTAGGTTTATCGTTAGGTTTAGGGTGAGGGTGAGCGTGACGGTTAGGGTTAGGATTAGGTTCAGTGTTAGGTTTTTGCTGATTGTGAGGGTGAGGATGAGGGTGAGGGATAGGGTTAGGTTTATCTTTAGCGTTAGGGTTAGGGTTAGGTTGAGGGTGAGGTTGAGGTTGAGGGTGAAGGTTAGGGTTAGGGTGGCGATGAGGGTAAGGGTGATGGTGAAGGTTAGGGTGAGGGTGAGGGTTAGTGTTATGGTAAGAATAAGGGTTAGTGTGAGGGTTAGGGTGATTGTGAGGGTTGGGGTTAAGATTAGCGTGAGAGTTAGGTTTATGGTGAGTGTTAGGGTTAGGGTTAGGGTTAGGTTGAGGGTTAGGTTTAGGGTGAGGTTTAGTTTTAGGGTTAGGGTTAGGGGGAGTGTGACTGTGAGGGTTGGAGTTAGGGTTAGTGTGAGGGGTAGGGAGAGGGGTAGGATTAGGGTTAGGGTTAGGGTCAGGGTGAGGATTAGGGTGAGGGTGAGGGTTAGCCTGAGATTTAGGGTTAGGGTGATTGTTTGGGTTTCGTTTAAGGTGACTGTTAGGGTTAGGGTGATGTTTACGGTGAGGGTGAGGGTTAGGGTGAGGGTGTGGTTTAGTGTATGGGTGAGGGTAAGATTGTGGGTGAGGTTTAGGGTTAGGGTGAGGGGTAGGTGAGGTGTAGGTTTGGGATTAAGGTGAGGGTTAAGGTTAGAGATAGGGTTAGGCTTAGGGTTAGAGTTAGTGTGAGGATAATGGTTAGGGTCAGGATGAGGGAGATGGTGAGAGTTAGGGTTAGCGTTAGCCTTAGGGTGAGATTTAGGGTTAGAGTTAGGGTTATGATGAGGGTGAGGGTGAGGGTTAGGGTTAGGGTTAGGCTGAGGGTGAGGGTGAGGGTTATGGTTAGGGTGATGTTTAGGGTTAGGGTGAGTTTGATGGTTCTGGTGAGGGTGTGGGTGAGGGTTAGGATTAGAGTTAGCTTTAGGGTGAAGGTTAGGGTTTTGGTTAGTGGTAGGTTGAGGGTTAGGGTGAGGGTTATGGATAGGGTTAGTGTTAGTGTGAATATTAGGGTTAGGGTTAGTGTTAGGGTTTGGATGCGGATAAGGTTTTGGGTGAGGTTTAGGGTGAGTGTGAAGGTTAGGATTAGCATTAGGGTTAGGGTCAGGGTTAGCGTTAGAGTTAGGTTTAAGGTAAGGATTAGGGTTATGGTTAGGGTTAGAGTTAGGGTGAGGGTGAGGGTGAGCGTCAGGGTGAGGGTGAGGATTAGGGTTAGGGTTAGGGTGAGTGTTAGGGTTAAGGTTAGGGTCAGGGTGAGGGTGAGGGTTAAGATAAGGGTCATGTTTAGGGTGAGGGTGAGAGTGATGGTTAGGGTTAGGATGAGGGTTAGGGTTAGGGTTAGCCTGAGGGTGAGGTGAGGGCTAGGGTGAGGGTGAGGGTGAAGGCTAGCGTTAGGATTAGGGTTAGGGTTTGGGAGAGGCTGAGATTGAGGGTGAGGGTGAGGTTTAGGGTTAGGGTGAGCTTTAGTATTAGGGTTAGGGATAGGGGAAGGTTAGGGTTAGGGTTAGTTTGAGGGTTAGGGTTAGGGTGAGGGTTAGAATGAGGGTTAGGTTTAAGATGAGGTTTAGGGTGAGGGTGAGGGTTAGGGTTAGGTTTAGGGTGAGTGTTAGGTTTAGTGTGAGGATTAAGGTTAATAGGTTGAGGGTCAGGTTTAGGTTGAGGGTGATGTTTAGGGTGAGGGTGAGGGTTTGGGTGAGGGTTTAGGTAAGGATTATGTTTAGGGTTAGGGTTAATGTGAGGGTTAGGGTTAGGGTTAAGGTTAGGGTGAGAGCAAGGTTTAGGGTGAGGGTTAGGTTGATGGTGAGGGTTAGTGTTAGGGTTAGGGTAAGGGTGAGGGTGAGCGTTAGGGTTAGGGTTAAGGTTAGACTTAGGGTGAGGGTCAGGGCTAGGTTTAGGATTAGGGTTAGGGTTAGGGTGAGGCTTAGAAGGAAGGTGAGGGTGAGGGTGAATGTTAGGTTTAGGATGAGGTCTAGAGTTAGGGTTAGGGTTAGGGAGAGGATTAGGATGATGTGTAGGGTTAGGGTTAGGGTGAGGGTTAGGGTTAGTGTGAGGGTTAGAGTTAGGTTTAGGCTTAGGTTTTGGTTGAGGGTAAGGGTTAACTTGAGGGTTATGGGGAGGGGGAGGGTTAGGGTTAGGGTTAGGGTGAGGATTAGGCTGAGGTGTAGGTTTAGGTTTAGGGTGAGAGTTAGGGTGAAGTGTAGGGTTAGGGTAAGGCTGATGGTTAGGTTTAGAGTTAGTGTGATGGTTAGGGTTAGGGTTAGGCTTAGCCTGAGGGTAAGGGTTAGGTTGTGGTTTTGGTTGAGGGTGAGGGTTAGAGGTAGTGTTAGGGTTAAGGTGAGGGTTAGGGTTAGGGTTAGGGTTAGGGTTCGGGTTAGGGTGAAGGTTAGGGTTAGTGTGAGGATTAGGTTTAGGGTTAGGGTTAGGGTGAGGGTAAGGGTTAGGGTGACGGTTAGTGAGAGAGTGAGTTTTCAGGTTAGGATTAGGATTAGGGTGAGGTTGAGGGTGAGGGCTAGTGTTAGTGTGAGGGTAAGGGCAAGGGTGAGGGTTAGGGTTAGGGTTAGGTTTATGATGAAGGTAAGAGTGTGGGTGAGAGTTAGGGTTAGGTTAGGGTTACATTGGGGTTAGGGTTATGTTTAGTGTGAGGATGAGTGTGAGGGTGAGGGTTAGGGCTCTGATGAGGTTTAGGGTTAGGGTTAGGCTGAGGGTGAGGGTGAGGGCTATGGTGAGGGTGAGGGCTATGGTGAGGGTGAAGGTTAGGTGAGTGTGAGGGTGGCGTTGAGTGTGAGTGTTTCGGTTAGGTAAGTGTTAGGGTTAGGCTTAGGGTGAGGATTAGGATGAGGGTGAGATTTAGCGTGAGAGATAGGGTTATGGTGAGAGTTTTTGTTAGGGTTAAGGTGAGGGTTAGGGTTAGGTTGATGTTTACGGTGAGGGTGATGGTTACGGTGAGGTTGTGGTTTCGTGTGAGTTTGAGGGTTAGTGTGTGGGTGAGGGTTAGGTTTAGGGTGATGGTTAGGGTGAGGGCTAGGTTTAGGATTAGGGTGAGGTTTAAGGTTAGTGTGAGGGTTTGGCTGAGGGTTTCGGTTAATGTGAGGATAAGTGTTAGGGTGAGGGTTAGCGGGATGGTGAGGGTTAGGGTGAGGGTGAGGTTTAGGCTTAGTGTTAGGGTGAGGTTTAGGGTTAATGTGAGGGTTAGTGTGAGGGTGAGGATAAGGGTTAGTTTGAGGGTTAAGATGAGTGGGAGGTTTAGTTAGAGGGTTAGTGTTAGGGTGAGGGTTAGGGTGAGGGGTAGATTTAGGATTAGGGTGAGGTTTAAGGTTAGTGTGAGGGTTAGGCTGAGGGTTTCGGTTAATGTGAGGATAAGTGTTAGGGTGAGGATTGGGGGATGGTGAGGGTTAGGGTTAGCGTTAGGGGTAGGATGAGGGTTAGGGTTAGAGTTCGGCTTTCAGTGAGGGTGAGGGGAAGGTTAGGTTTAGGGTTAGTGTTAGGGTGAGGGTGAGGGTGAGGGTTAGGGTTAGGGTGATGTTTTGGGTGAGGGTGAAGGTTAGGGTGAGGGTGAGGGTTCTGGTGAGGGTGAGAGTTAGGGTGTGAATGAGGGGTAGGGTTAGAGTGAGGGTTTGGTTGACTGTGACTGTTAGGGTGAGGGTAAGGTTTAGGGTTAGAGTTGGCATTAGCTTGAAGGTTAGGGTTAGTGTTAGGGTTATTGTGAGGGTTGGTGTGAGGGTTACGGTTAGGGTTAATGTTAGTGTGACTATTAGGTTTAGGGTTAGGGTTAGGGTATGGATGAGGGTAAGGGTTAGGGTGAGGTTTAGGGTGAGGGTGTAGGTTAGGGTTCCGTTAGGGTTAAGGCGAGGTTTAGGGTGAGGTTTGGGGTTAGAGTTAGGTTTAAGGTAAGGGTTAGGTTTAGGTTTAGAGTTAGGGTGAGGGTGTGGGAGAGTGTTAACGTGAGACCGAGGGTTAGGTTTAGGGTTAGGGTGATTGTTAGGGTGAGGCTGATATTTAGTTTGAGGGTGAGGGTGAGGGTGAATGTTAGGCTTAGGGTGTGGATGAGGCTTAAGCTTAGCGTGAGTGTTAGGGTGACAGTGAGAGTTAGGGTGAGTGTTAGTGTGAGGTTTTAAGTGAGGGTTAGGATTAGGGTATGACTTAGGGTTAATGTGAGGGATAGGGTTAGGGGTAGTGTGAGGGTTAGGGTAAGGGTGAGAGTTAGGGTTAGTGTTAGGGTGAGGGTGAGGATGAGGGTTAGGGTAATGGTTAGGTTTAGGGTGAGGGTGAAGGTGAGGTTTAGGGTTAGTATAAGTGTTAGGGTTAGGGTTAAGCTGAGGGTGAGGGTGAGGGATGGTTTGAGGGTGACAGTTAGGGTGAGGGTTAGGGTGAGCTTGAGGGTGAGGATTTTTGTTATGTAATGGTTAGGATGAGGGTTAGGGTGAGGATTTGTTTGAGGGTGAGGGTGAGGGTTAGGTTTAGGATTTGGGTTAGCGTTAGGGTTAGGCTGAGGTTGAGGGTCAAGGCTAGGGTCAGAGTGAGGTTTAGGGTTAGGATTAGGGTTAGGGTTAGGGTTAGGCTGAGGGTGAGGGTGAGGGCTAGGGTGAGGGAGAGGGTGAGGGCTAGCGTTAGGATTAGGGTTAGGGTTAGGGAGAGGCTGAGATTGAGGGTGAGGGTGAGGGATAGTGTTAGGGTGAGCTTCAGGATTAGGTTTAGGTATAGGGGAGGGTTAGGGTTAGGGATAGGTTGAGGGTTAGGGTTAGGGTTAGGGTTAGGTTGAGTTTTAGGGTTAAGATGACGGTTAGGGTGAGGGTGACGGTTAGGGTAAGGTTTAGGGTGAATGTTATATTTAGTGTGAGGGTTTGGTTTAGGGTTAAGTTTAGTATGAAGTTGAGGGTCAGGGTTAGGTTGAGGCTGATGTTTAGGGTGAGGGTGAGGGTTTGGGTGACGGTGAGGGTTAGGGTTTGCTGGAGGTTTAGGGTGAGGGTTAATGTGAGGGTTAGGGTTAGGGTTAGGGTTAGGGTTAGGGTGAGACCAAGTTTTAGGGTGAGGGTTAGGGTGATGGTGAGGGTCAGGGTTAGCGTTAGCGTGAGGGTTAGGTTTATGGTGAGGGTTAATGTTAGGGTTAGGGTTAGGGTGAGGGTGAGGGTTTGGGTTAGGCTTAGGGTTAGAGTTAGGGTGAGGGTCAGTGCTGGGTTTAGGATTAGGTTTAGGGTTAGGGTGAGGCTGAGAATGAAGGTGAGGGTGAGGGTGAATATTAGGTTTAAGATGAGGTTTAGAGTTAGGGTTAGGGTTAGGGAGAGGATTATGGTGAGGTGTAGGTTTAGTGTTAGGGTGAGGGTTAGGGTTAGTGTGAGGGTTAGAGTTAGGTTTAGGGTTAGAGTTAGGGTGAGGGTAAGGGTTCGGTTGAGGGTTAGGGGGAGGGGGAGGGTTAGGGTAAAGGTTAGGGTTAGAGTGAGTATTAAGGTGATGTTTAGGTATAGGCTTAGGGTGAGAGTTAGGGTAAGGGAAGCATTAGGGTTAGTGTGAGGGTTAGGGTTAGGGTTAGGGTTAGGATTAGGCTGAGAGTAACTGTTAGGTTGAGATTTAGGGTGAGGGTGAGGTTTAGGGTTAGGGTTACTGTGAGAGTTAGCATGAGGGTCAGGGTGTGGGTTAGGGTTAGGGTGAGGGTTAGGTTGAGGGTTAGTGTTAAATGTTATGGTTAGGTTTAGGGTGAGGTTAAGGTTTAGCTTGAGCGTTAAGCTTAGGGTTATGGTGAGGGGTAGGTTGAGAGTTAGGGTTAGGCTGAGGGTGTGGTTTAGGGAAAGAATTCGGGTTAGGGTTTGTGTTAGGGTTAGGCTGAGGTTTAGAGTGAGGGTGAGGGTTAAACTTAGGGTGAGGATTACGGTTAGTGTTAGTGTTAGGGTTAGTGTGGGTGTGAGGGTTAGGGTTAGGATTAGGTTGAGAGATAGGGTTAGGTTTAGGGTGAGTGTGAGGGTTAGGTTTAGGGTTCATGTTCCGGTTAGGGTGAGGGTGAGGGAGAGCGTTATATATAGGATTAGGTTTAGGGTTAGTGTTAGGCTTAGAGTGAGGGTGAGGGTGATGGTTAGGGTTAGGTGAGGGTTAGGATTAGGGTTAGGTTTAGGGTTAGGGTGAGGTTTAGGGTGAGGGTGATGTTTACGGTGAAGGTTAGGGTGACGGTGAGGGTTAGGCTGAGGGTGAGGGTTAGGGTTAGGGTTAAGGTGAGGTTTAGGGTTAGTGTGAGGATTCAGAGTAGGGTAAGAGTTAGGGTGAGAGTAAGGGTTAGGGGGAGGGATAGGGGGAGGGGGAGGGTTGGAGTTAGGGTTAGGATTTAGTGAGGGTGAGGATGAAGTTTAGGGTTAGGCTGAGGGTTAGGTTTAGGGTTAGTGTTAGGGTGAGCGTTAGGGTTAGGGTTAGGGTGAGGGTGAGGGTGAGGGTGAGGGTTAGGGTTATGGATAGGGTTATGTTGAGGGGATGGTGAGAGTTTCCTTTAGGTAAGGGTTAGGGTTAGGGTTAGGGTGAGGATTAGGGTGAGGGTGAGTTTTAGTGTGAGGGTTAGGGTTAGGGTGAGGGTTAGGACTATGGTTAGGGTTAGGGTGATGTTTAGGGTGAGGCTGAGGGTTAGGGTGAGTGTGAGTTTTTGGGTGAGTGTGGTGTTAGTGTGGGTGAGGGTTTAGGTTAGGGTGAAGGTTAGAGTGACGGTGAGGTTTAGGGTGAGGGTGAGGTTTAGGGTTTGGTTTAGGTTTGGGGTGAGGGTTAAGTTTAGGGTTAGGGTTAGTGTCAGGGTTAGGGTGAAGGATACGGCTAGGGTTAATATGAGGGTTAGGTTTAGTGTGAGGGTTAGGGTGAGGGTTAGGGTTAGGATGAGGCTGAGGATAAGGGTTAGGTTGAGGGTTAGGGTGAGGGTGAGGGTTAAGGTAATGTTTAGTATTAGGGTTAAATTTAGGGTTAGAGTGAGGATAAGGGTTAGGGTGATGATTTGCGTGCAGGTGAGGGTTAAGTTTAACGTTAGGATCAGGATGAGGGTTAGGGTGAGGTTTAGGGGTAGGCTTAGGTTGAGGTTGAGAGTTAGGGTTAGTGTTAGGGCGAGGGGTAGTGTTAGGTTGAGGTTTAGGTTTATGTTTAGTGTTAGGGTGAGGGTGAGGGTTAGGGTTAAAGTTAGGGTGAGGATGAGGGTGAGAGTGAGGGTTAGGTATAGCATTAGGGTTAGGGTTTGGGTTAGGCTTACGGTGAGGGTGAGGGATGGGGTTAGTTAGGGTTAGTGTTAGGGTTAGGGTTAGGGTGAGGGGAGGGTGAGAGTTTTTGTTATATAAGGGTTTTGGTGTGGGTTAGTGTTAAGCTTAGGGTTAAGTTGAGGTTTAGGCTGACGGATATTGTTAAAGTTAGGGTGAGGGATAGGGTGAGGGTGAGGATGAGGGTTAGGATGAGGTTGAGGGTGAGTGTTAGGGTGAGGGTTAGGGTTATGGTTAGGGTTAGGGTGAAGGTTAGGGTTAGTGTGAGGGTTATGTTTAGGGTTAGGGTTAGAATGAGGTTAAGGTTTATTGTGAATATTAGCATGTCGGTGAGGGTTAAAGTTAGGATCAGGATTAGGGTGAGGGTGAGGGTGAGGATTAGGGTTAGTGTGAGGGTAAGGGTAAGGGTGAGGGTTAGGGTTAGGGTTAGGGTGAGGGTGAGGGTGAGTGTGTGGGTGAGGGTTAGTGTTAGGGTTAGGGTTAGGGTGATGGTGAGTGTGTGGGTGAGGGTGAGGGCTAGGTTGAGGGTGAAGTTTAGGTGAGTGTGAGGGTGATGTTGAGTGTGAGGGTATTGGTTAGTTAAGGGTTAGGGTTAGGGTTAGGGTGAGGATAAGGGTGAGGGTGATTTTTAGTATGAGAGTTAGGGTTAGGGTGAGGGTTTGAGTTTGGGTTAAGGTGAGGGTTAGGGTTAGGGTGATGTTTACGGTGAGGGTGAGGGTTAGGGTGAGGGTGAGGTTTCTTGTGTGGGTGAAGGTTAGGGTTTGGGTGAGGGTTAGGGTGAGAGTGAGGGGTAGGGTGAGGGGTAGGTTTAGGATTAGATTGAGGGTTAAGTTTAGTGTGGGTTAGGCTTAGTGTTACGGTTAGTGCGAGGATAAGTTTTATGGTGAGGGTTAGGGTTAGAATTAGCGTTAGGGTTAGGGTTAGCCTGAGGGTGAGGGTGAGGGCTAGGGTTAAAATTAGTTTTAGGGTTACGGAGAGGCTGAGAGTGAGGTTGAGGTTGAGGGTCAGGTTTAGGGTGAGTTTTAGGGTTAGGTTTAGACTTCGGGTTAGGTTGAGGGTTAGGGTTAGTGTTAGAATGAGGTTTAGGGTTAGGATGAGGGTTAAGGTGAGGGTGAGGGTGAGCGTTAGGATTAGGGTTAGGGTTAGGGTTAGGATGAGGGTTAGGTTGAGGGTTAGTCTTAGGGTTAGTGTTAGAATTAGGTTGAGGGTTAAGGGGAGGGGAAGGGTTAGGGTAAGGTTTAGCGTTAGGGTGAGGATTAGAGTAAGGTGTAGGTATAGGTTTAGCGTGAGAGTTACCTTGATGGGAAGGTTTCGGTTAGGGTGAGGGTTAGGGTTAGTGTGAGGGTTAGGGTTAGGGTTAGGATTAGGATGAGGGTAACTGTAAGGTTGAAATTTAGGTTGAGGGTGAGGGTTAGGGTTAGTGTTAGGGTTAGGGTGAGAGTTAGCATGAGGGTTAGGGTTAGGGTTAGGATTAGGGTGAGGGTTAGTTTGAGGGTTAGTGTTAGGGTTAGGGTGAGGGTGAAGGTTAGGGTGAGGGTAAGGGTTAGCGTGATCGTTAGGGTTAGGGAGAGGTTGTGGGTTAGGTTGAGAGTTAGGGTTAGTGTTAGGGTGATGGTTAGGGTGATGGTTAGGGTGACGGTTAGGGTGAGAATTCGGGTTATGGTGTGTGTTAGGTTTAGGCTGAGGGTTAGGGTGAGGGTGAGAGTTATAGTTAGGGTGCGGGTTAGGGTTAGGGTGAGGGTTAGGTTGAGGGTTAAGGTAAGGTTTAGGGTTAGGGTTAGGTTTAGTTTTAGGGTTAGTGTGAGGTTTAGGGTTAGGGTTAGGGTTAGTGTGAGTGTAAGGTTTAGGGTGAAGTTTAGGGTGATATTGAGGTTCAGTGTTAGCATTAGTGTGAGGGTTAGGTTTAATGTGAGGTTTAGTGTTAGGTTTAGGGTTAGGGTTATGGTTAGGGTTAGGGAGAGGCTGAGATTGAGGGTGAGGGTGAGGGCAAGGGTTAGGATTAGGGTTAGGGTTAGGGAGAAATTGAGAGTGAGGGTGAGGGTGAGGGTTAGGGTTAGGATGAGATTTAGGGTTAGAATGAGGATTAGGGTGAGGGTGAGGTTTAGGGTTAGAATTAGGGTTAGAGTTAGGGTGAGGGTGAAGGCTAGGTTTAGGATTAGGTTTAGGGTTAGGGTGAGGCTGAGAATGAAGTTGAGGGTAAGGGTGAATAATAGGATCAGGATGAGTTTTAGAGTTAGGATTAGGGTTAGGGAGAGGATTAGGGTTAGGGAGAGGATTAGGGTGAGGTGTACTTTTAGATTTACATTATGGGTTAGGGTTAGTGTGAGGGTTAGAGTTAGGGTTAGGCTTAGGGTTAGCTTGAGGGTAAGGTTTAGGTTGAGGGGTAGGGGGAGGGTTAGTGCTAGGTTTAGTTTTAGGGTGAGGATTAGGGTGAGGTGTAGGTTTAGGATTAGGGTGAGATTTAGGGTGAGGGGTAGGGTTAGGGTTAGGCTGAGGGTAAGGGTTAGGTTGAGGTTTAGGGTGAGGGTTGAGTGTTAGGGTTATGTTTAGGGTTAGGGTGATTATTTGGGTGAGGGTTAGGGTTATGGTTAGGGTTAGGGTGAAGGTTAGTGTTAGTGTGATGGTTAGGTTTATGGTTAGGGTGAGGGTGAGTGTAAGGGTTAGGGTGAAGGTTAGAGTGAGGGTGAGGGTTAAGGTTAGGATAGGATTAAGGTGAGGGTGAGGGTGAGGGTTAGGGTCAGTGTGAGGTTAAAGGTAAGGGTGAGGGCGAAGTTTAGGGTTAGGGTTAAGGTGATGGTGAGTGTGTGGGTGAGGGTTAGTGTTAGGGTTAGGTTTAGGGTGATGGTGAGTGTGAGGGTGAGGGTTAGGGCTAGGATTGCTGTTAGGGTTAGGGTTAGGCTGAGGGTGAGGGTGAGGGCTAGGTTGAGGGGGAAGTTTAGGTGAGTGTGAGGGTGAGATTGAGAGTGAGGGTTTCGGTTAGGTAAGGGTTAGGTTTAGGGTTAGGGTGAGGATTAGGGTGTGGGTGAGATTTAGTGTGAGAATTATGGTTAGGGTGAGGGTTTGGGTTAGGGTTAAGGTGAGGTTTAGGATTAGGGTGATGCTTACGGTGAGGGTGAGGGTGAGGGTGAGGGTGAGGTTTCGTGTGAAGGTGAAGGTTAGGATTTGGGTGAGGGTTAGTGTTAGGGTGAGGGTTAGGGTGAGGTGTAGGTTTAGGATTAGGGTGAGGGTTAAGGTTAGTGTGAGGGTTAGGCTTAGGGTTACTGTTAGTGTGAGGTTAAGGGTTAGGGTGAGGGTTAGGGTCAGGATTAGGTTTAGGGTTAGGATTAGCCTGAGGGTGAGGGTTAGGGCTAGGGTGAGGGTGAGGGTGAGGGCTAAGGTTAGGATTAG
The DNA here is from genome assembly GCF_024711535.1 of Dipodomys merriami. Taxonomy (NCBI): domain Eukaryota; kingdom Metazoa; phylum Chordata; class Mammalia; order Rodentia; family Heteromyidae; genus Dipodomys; species Dipodomys merriami. Next base: position 994,301 of record NW_027206113.1, read on the forward strand.
GGTTAGGGTTAGGGAGAGGCTGAGAGTGAGGGTGAGGGTGAGGGTTAGGGTGAGGGTGAGGTTAGCGTTAGGGTGAGTTTTAGGGTTAGGTTTAGGGTTAGGGTTAGGTTGAGGTTTAGTGTTAGGGTTAGTGTTAGGATGAGGTTTAGGGTTAGGATGAGGGGTAGGGGTAGGGGGAGGGGGAGGGTTAGGTTCATAGTTAGGTTGAGGGTGAGGGCTAGGTTTAGGATTAGGTTTAGGTTTAGGGTGAGGCTGAGAAGGAAGGTGAGGGTGAGGGTGAATGTTAGGTTTAGGATGAGGTTTAGATTTAGGGTTAGGTTTGGGAAGAGGATTACGTGAGGTGTAGGGTTAGAGTTAGGGTGAGGTGTAGGGTTAATGTGAGGGTTAGGCTTAGGGTTACGTTTAGTTTGAGGATAAGGGTTAGGGTGAGGGTTAGGGCGATTTTGAGGGTTAGGGTTAGCCTTAGGGTTAGGGTGAGGGTTAGGGTTAGAGTTAGGGTTAAGGTAAGTGTGAGTTTGAGGGCTAGGTTTAGGGTTAGTGTTAGGGTGATTGTGAGGGAGAGCGTTAAGTTTAGGTTTAGGTTTAGGGTTAGGGTTTTGCTTAGGGTGAGGGTGAGTGTTAGGGTTAGGGTTAGGGTGAGTGTTAGGTTTAGGGTGATCTTTAGGGTGAGGGTGAGGGTTATGGTGAGGGTGAGGGTTCTGGTGAGGGTGAGGGTCAGGGTGTGGGTGTGGGGTAGGGTTAGGGTGAGGGTTTGGTTGACGTTGACTTTTAGGGTGAGGGTGAGGGTTAGGGTTAGAGTTAGCGTTAGGGTGAAGGTTAGGGTTAGAGTTAGGGTTAGGATGAGGGTTAGGTTGAGGGTTATGGTTAGGGTGAGTGTTATTGTGAGTATTAGGGTTAGGGTTTGGATAAGGGTAAGGGTTAGGCTGAGTTTTAGGGTGAGGGTGAAAGTTAGGGTTAGCGTTATGGTTAGGGTGAATGTTAGGGTGAGGTTTAGGGTTAGATTTAGGTTTAAGTTAAGGGTTAGGGTTAGGGTTAGGTTTAGAGTTAGGGTGGGGTGAGGGGGAGGGTTAACGTGAGAGTGAGGGTTAGTTTTCGGGTTCAGGTGATGGTTAGGGTGAGGCTATTTAGGGTGAGGATTAGTGTTCGGGTGAGGGTTACAGTAAGGGTGTGGGTGAGGCTTAAGCTTAGAGTGAGTGTTAGAGTAACGGTGAGAGTTATGGTGAGCGTGAGGGTTAGGGTGAGGTTTAAGACGAGGGTTAAGGTTAGGGTAAAGGTTAGGGTTAATGTGAGGGTTAGGGTTAGGGTTAGGGTGAGGGTTAGGGTAAGGGTGAGATTTAGGGTTAGGGTTAGGGTAGGGGTGAGGGTGAGGGTAAGGATAAGGTTTAGGTTAAAGTGACGGTGATGGTGAGGGTTAGGGTTAGGGTTAGTCGGAGGGTGAGGGTGAGGGTTAGGTTGAGGGTGAGAGTTAGGGTCAGGGTGAGGGTGAGCTTGAGGGTGAGGATTTCTGTAGGTAAGGGTTAGGATGAGGGTTAGGGTGAGGATTAAGTTGAGGATGATGTTGAGGCTTAGGGTTAGGATTAGGGTTATGGTTAGGGTTAGGCTGAAGTTGAGGGTCAGGTCTAGGGTGCGGGTGAGGGTTAGGGTTAGGATTAGGGTTAATTTTAGGGTTAGCCTGAGGGTGAGGTTGAGGGCTAGGGTGAGGGTGAGGCTGAGGGCTAGGGTTAGGATTATGGTTAGGGTTAGGGAGAGGCTGAGATTGAGGGTGAGGGTGAGGGTTAGGTTTAGGATGAGGTGTTGGGTTAGGTGTAGGGTTAGGTTTAGGTTGAGGTTTAGGGTTAGTGTTAGGATGAGTTTTAGGGTTAGGATGACGGTTAGGGTGAGGGTGAGGGTTAGGGTTAGTATTAGGGTTAGGGGTAGAGTTAGGGTGAGGATTGGGCAAGGTTTAGGATTCGGGTTAGGGTTAGGGTGAGGCTGAGCATGAAGGTGAGGGTGAATATTAGGTTTAGGATGAGGTTTAGAGTTAGCGTAAGGGTTAAGAAGAGGTTTAGGGTGATGTGTAGGGTTAGGGTTAGTATGAGGGGTAAGATTAGTGTGAGGGTTAGAGTTAGTGTTAGGCTTAGGGTTAGGTTTAGGGTAAGGGTTAGGTTGAGGTTTACGGGGAGGGTAAGGGTTAGGGTTAGGGTAAGAGTGAGGATTAGGGTGAGATATAGGTTTAGGGTTACGGTGAGAGTTAGGGTGAGGCGTAGAGTTAGGGTTGGGGTTAGGTTAGGGTTAGGGTTAGTGTGAGGGTTAGGGTTAGGGTTAGGCTGAGGGTAAGGGTTAGGTTGAGGTTTAGCGTGAGGGTGAGGGTAAGGTTATGGTTAGGTTCAGGGTGAGGGTTTGGGTGAGGTTTAGGGTTAGGTTTAGGGTTAGGGTGAGTGTTAGTTTGAGGGATAGTGTTAGGGTTAGGCTTAGGGTGAGTTTTGGGGTGAGGGTAAGGTATAGGGTGAGCCTTAGGGTTAGGGTTAAGGTGAGGGTTAAGGTGAGGATTAGGGTTAGGGTTTGCATTAAGCTTAGGGTGAGGGTTAAGGGTGACAGTGAGTGTTAGGGTTACATTGAGGGTTACGGTTAGTGTTAGGGTTAGGGTTAGTGTGAGGGTGAGTGTTAGGGTTAGGGTAAGGTTGAGGGTTAGGTTAGGGTGAGTGTTAGGGTTAGGCTGAGGGATAGGATGAGGGTGACGTTTAGGGTTAGGGTTAGGGTTACGGGTAGGGTGAGGGTGACTGAGAGCTTTAGGTTTAGGATTACTTTTAGGGTTAAGGTTAGGTTAGCATTATGGTTGGATTAAAGGTAAGGGTTATGTTGAGGGTTAGGGTTAGGGTAAGGGTTAGGGTAAGTGTTTGGGTTACTGTTAGGGTTAGGGTTAGGTTGAGGGTTAGGGTGAGGATTACGGTTAGGGTCAGCGTTAGTGTTAGGGTGAGGTTTAGGTTGAGGGTGAGGATTAGGATTCGGGTTACGGTGAGGGTTAGGGTTAGTGTGAGGGTTAGTGTTAGGGTTAGGTTTAGGGTGATGGTTAGGGTCAGGGTTAGGGTTAGGGTGAGTGTGAGGGTTAGGGTGAGGGTTAATGTTAGGGTTAGGTTTAGGGTGACGGTTAGGGTGAGGGTAAGGGTTAGCGTGAGCGTTAGGGTTAGGGTTAGGTTGAGGGGTAGGCTGAGATTTAGGGTTAGTGTTAGGGTTAGGGTTAGGGTGAGGGTTAGGGTGAGAATTCGGGTTATGTTTTTTGTTAGGGTTAGGCTGAGGTTTAGGGTGAGGGTGAGGGTTATAGTTAGGGTGAGGACTTTTAGCGTTAGGGTTAGGGTTAGTGTGAGGTTAAGTGTTAGGTTAGGGTTAGGTTGAAGGTTAGGGTTTGGGTTAGCGTGAGGGTGAGGGTTAGGGTTAGGGTACCATTTCCGGTTAGGGTGAGGGTGACGGAGAGCATTAGATATAGGATTAGGTTTCGGGTTAGTGTTAGGCTTAGAATGAGGGTGAGGTTGAGGTTTAGGTTTAGGTGAGGGTTAGGATTAGAGTTAGGTTTAGGGTTAGGGTGAGGTTTAGGGTGAGGGTTCGTGTTAGGGTTAGGGTTAGGGTTAGTGTGAGCAATAGGGTTAGGGTTAGGGTTAGGGTGAGGTTAAGGGTTAGGGTGATGTTTAGGGTGAGGTATAGGGTTAGTGTTAGGGTTAGGCTGTGATTTAGGGTGAGGGTTAATGTTACTGTTAGGGTTAGGGTGAGGGTGACGGTTAGGGTGAGGGTTAGGGATAGGTTTAGGGTTATGGTGAGGGCGAAGATGACGGTTAGGGTGAGGGTTAGTGTTAGGGTTTGGGTTACGGTGATGGCGAGGGTGACGGTTAGGGTTAGGGTTAGGGTTAGGTGAGGGTTAGTGTTAGGGTGAGGTTTAGGGTTAAGGTTAGGGTGAGCGTTAGTGTTAGTGTTAGTGTTAGGGTGAGGGTTATGGTGAGGTTTAGGGTTAGTATTAGGGTTAGGGTTAAGGTTAGTGTGAGGTTAGGGTTAGGGTAAGGGTTAGGGTGAGCGTTAGTTTTATGGTTATGGTGAGGTGTAGGGGGAGGGTTACGGTTAGTGTTATGTTTAGGGTTTGTTTTAGGGTGAGGCTTTTGGTTAGGGTTAGTGATAGAGAGAGGATTTGGGTTAGGGTTAGGGTGAGGCTTAGGCTGAGGGGTAGGGTTAGGGTTAGGGTGAGGCTTACGTTAGGGCTAGGGTTAGGGTTAGGGTGGTGAGGGTGAGGGTAAGGGTTAGGGTGAAGGTGAGGGTGAGGGTGAGGGTTTGTGTTAGGGTTAGGGTGATGGTGGACGTTAGTGTTAGGGTTAGGGTTAGGAGTATAGTTAGGTTGAGGGTGAGGGGGAATTTTAGGTTTAGGATTAGGGTTACAGATAGGGTTAGGCTGACGTGAGGGTGAGGGTGAAGATTAGGGTTAGGGTGAGGGTTAAGTTTAGGGTTAGGTTTAGGGTGATCATTAGGGTTATTGGAGGGTTTGTTTTAGGATTAGGGTGACGGGTAGGGTGAGTATTAGGTTTAAGGTTAGGGTTAGGTTTAGGGTGAAGTTGAGGGGTATGGTGATGTTTAGGGTTAGGTTTAGGTTAGGGTTAGTGGAGGGTTAGTATGAGGGTTAGGTTGAGCGTTAGGGTTAGGGTTAGGGTTAGGGTGAGGGTAAGGGTTAGGTTGAGGTTTAGGGTGAGGTTTAGGGTTAGCCTTAGGGTTAGGGTATGGGTTAGGCTGAGGGTTAAGGTTAATGTTAGGGTTAGAGTGAGCTTGACGGTTAGGGTTAGGGTTACGGTGAGGGTTAGGGTTAGGGTTAGGGTTAGGGTGAGGGCGAGGGTGACGTTTATGTTTAGGGTTACGATTAGGTGAGGGTTAGTGTTAAGGTGAGGTTTAGGGTTATGGTTAGGGTTACGCTAAGGCTTAGGTTTAGTGTTAGGGTTAGGGTGAGGGTTAGGGTTACGTTAAGGGTTAAGGTGAGCGTTAGTGTTAGGGATAAGGTGAGGGGTAGGGTTAGAGGTAGGGTTAGTGTTAGGGTTAGGGTTAGGGTTAGGGTGAGGGTTACAGTTAGGGTAAGGGTTAGGTTGAGCGATAGTTTTAGGGTTAGAGTGAGGTGTAGGGTGAGGCTTAGGGTTAGTGTTAGGGTTAGGGTTAGGTTTAGGGTTAGGGTTAGTGGTAGGGTTAGGGTTAGGTTGAGGGTGAGGGTTAGGGTTAGGCTTAGTGTGAGGGTTTGGTTTAGGGTTAGGTTTAGTATCAGGATGAGGTTCAGGGTTAGGGTAAGGGTTAGGGTTAGGTTGAGTGTGAGGGTGAGGTTTAGGATTAGGTTTTGGGTTAGGATTAGGCTTAGGGTGAGGGTTAGGTTTAGGGTGAGGTTTTGGTTTAGGGTTATGTTGAGGGTTATGTTGAGAGTGATGTTTAGGGTGAGGGTGAGTGTTCAGGTGATTGTGAGTGTTAGGGGGAGGGTTAGGGTTAGGGTGAGAGTAAGGTTTAGGGTGATGGTTAGGGTATTGGTGAGGGTCAGGTTTAGCGTTAGGGTGAGGGTTAGGTTTATGGTGAGAGTTAGTGGTAGGGTTAGGGTTAGGGTGAGGGTGAGGGTTAGGCTTAGGGTTAAGTTTAGAGTTAGGGTGAGGTTGAGGGCTAGGTTTATGATTAGGGTTAGGGATAGGGTTAGGCTGAGAATTAAGGGGAGGGTGAGGATGAATGTTAGGTTTAGGATGAGGTTTAGAGTTAGGGTTAGGGTTATGGAGAGGATTAGGGTGAGGTGTAGGTTTAGGGTTAGGGTGAGGGTTAGGGTTAGTGTGAGGGTTAAAGTTAGGCTTTGGTTTATGGTTATGTTGAGGGTAAGGTTAGGTTGAGGGTTAAGGGGAGGGCTAGGTTTAGGGTTTGGTTTAGGGTGAGGATCAGGGTGAGGTGGAGGTTTAGGTTTAGGGTGAGAAATAGCCTGAGGGGTAGGGTTGGGGTTAGGGTTAGTGTGAGGGTTACGCTTAGTGTTAGGTTTAGGCTGAGAGTAAGGGTTAGGTTGAGGTTTGGGGTGAGGGTGAGGGTTAGGGTGAGGGTTAGGGTTAGGGTTATGGTTAGGGTTAGGGTTTAGGTTATCGTTAGTGTGAGGGTTAGGTTTAGGGTTAGGGTTAGGTTGCGGGTGAGGGTAAGGGTTAGGTTGAAGTTTAGCCTCAGTTTGAGAATTAAGGTTAGGATTAGGAATAGGGTGAGGGTGAGGGTGAGGGTTAGGGTTATTGTGAGGGTAAGGGTAAGGGTGAGGGTTAGGGTTAGGGTTAGGGTTAGGGTGAGGGTGAGTGTGTGGGTGAGGGTTAGGGTTAGGGATAGTGTTAGATTTAGGGTGAGGGTGAGTGGGATGGTGAGGTTTAGTGCTAGGATTGGGGTTAGGGTTAGGTTTAGGCTGAGGGTGAGGACGAGGGCTAGGTTGACGGTGAAGGTTACGTGAGTGTTAGAGTATGGTTGAGTGTGAGGGTTTCGGTTAGGTAAGGGTTAGGGTTAGGGTTAGGGTGAGTATTAGGTTGAGGGTGAGGTTTAGCCTGAGAGTTAGTGTTAGGGTGAGGGTTTGGGTTAGGGTTAAGATGAGAGTTAGGTTTAGGGTGATGTTTACGGTGAGGGTGAGGTTTCGTGTGATGGTGAGGGTTAGGGTTTGGGTTAGTGAGACGATAAGGGTTAGGGTTATGGTGAGGGTTACGGTTAGCTTTAGGGTTAGGATGTGGGTTAGGGTTATAGTTAGCGTTAAGGTGAGGGTGAGGGTGAGGTTTAATTTTATGGTTAGGGTGAGTATTAAGGTAATTTTGAGAGTTAGGCTTAGGGTTACGGTTAGTGAGAGGATAAGGGGTAGGGTTATGGTGAGGGTTAGGGTTAGCAGTAGTGTTAGGGTGTTGGTTAGGGTTAGAGTTAGAGTTTTGGTGAGGGTGAGGGTGAGGGTTAGGTTTAGGGTTAGGGTTAGGTTGAGGGTGAGGGAGAGCTTTAGGTTTAGGATTAGGGTTAGGGTTAGGGTTAGGCTTAGGGTGAGGGTGAGTGTTAGGGTTAGGGTTAGGGTTAGGGTGAGGGTTAGGGTTAGGGTGATGTTTAGGGCGAGGTTGAGGATTAGGGTGTGGGTGAGGGGTAGGGTAAGGGTGAGGGTTTTGGTGATGGTGACGATTAGGGTGACGGTGAGGGTTAGGGATAGAGTTAGCGTTAGGGTGAAGGTTAGGGTTAGGGTGAGGGTTAGGGTGAGGGTTAGGTTGAGGGTTTAGTTTAGGGTGAGTGATAATGTGAGGATTAGGGTTAAGGTTAGGTTTTGGATGAGGTTAAGTGTTAGGGTGAGGTTTATGGTGAGGGTGAAGTTTAGAGTTAGCGTTACAGTTAGGGTGAGGGTTAGGGTGAGGTTTAGGTTTAGAGTTAGGTTTAAGGTAAAGGGTTAGGGTTAGGGTTAGGGTTAGAGTTAGGATGTGGGTCAGGGAGAGTGTTAACGTGAGAGTCAGGGTTAGCTTTAGGGTTCGGGTGATGGTTAGGGTTTGGGTGATGTTTAGGGTGAGGGTGAGGGTTTGGGTGAGGGTTACGGTTAGGTTGTGGGTGGGTGAGGCTTAAGCTTAGGGTGAGTGTTATGGTGACGGTGAGTGTTACGGTGAGGGTGAGGGTTAAGGTTAGGGTTAAGTTGAGAGTTAGGGTTATGGTTAAGGTTAGGGTGAGGATTAGGGTAAGAGTGAGAGTTAGGGTTAGGGTTAGGGTGAGGGTTAGGGTGAGCGTGAGGGTTGGGGTTAGCATTAGCGTGAGGGTTACTGTTTGGGAGAGGTTTAAGATTAGGGTTAGGTTTAGGAATAGGTTGAGGGTTAGGGTTAGGATTAGTGTTAGGATGAGGGTTAGCGGGAGGGGTAGGGTTAGGGTTAGGGTTAGGGTTAGGGTTAGTGTGAGGGTTATGGTTAGGGTTAGCGTTAGGGTTGGGTTGAGGGTAATGGTTAGGCTGAGTGTTAGGGTTAGTGTTAGGGTTAGGGTGAGGGTGAGGGTTAGGGTTACGGTTAGAATGAGAGGTAGGGTGACGGTAATTTTTAGGGTCAGGGTTAGAGTGAGGGTGAGGTTTAGGGTTAGGGTTAGGGTGAGATTTAGGGTTAGGTGAGTGTTAGGTTTAGAGTTAGGACTAGGGTGAGTGTGAGGGTTAGGGATAAGGTTAGGATTACAGTTAAGGTGAAGCTGAGGGAGAGCGTTAGGTTTAGGATTACGGTTAGTGTAAGGATAAGGCTTAGGGTGAGCCTGAGGGTGAGGGTGAGTGTTAGGGTTAGGGTTAGGCTTAGGGTGATGTTTTGAGTGATGTTGAGGGTTAGGATGAGGGTGAGTGTTCGGGTGAGGGTGAGGGTTAGGGTGTCGGTGAGGGCTAGGTTTAGGGTGAGGGTTAGAGTTAGGGTTAGGGTGAGTGTGAGGATTAGGTTTAGGGTTAGTGTTAGGTTTAGGGTGACGGTGAGGTTTAGGGTGAGAATGAGGATTAGGCTGAGGTTAAGATAAGGGTTAGCGTTAGGTTTAGTGTGAGGGTCAGGGTTAGTGTTAGAGTTCAGGTGAGAGGAAGGGTTAGTGTGAGGGTTAGGATGAGGGTGCAGTTTAGGGTTAGCGTTAGCATGAGGGTTAGAGTTAGTGTGAGTGTTAGTGTTAGGATTAGGGTTTGGGTGAGCGTGAGTGTTAGGGTGAGGATTAGGGTTAGCGTTAGGTTTAGGGTGAGGGGTAGGATTAAAATTAGGGTTCGGGTGATGATGGGAGTGAGGGTGAGGGTGAGTGTTAGGGTGAGGTTTAGGGTTAGGTTTACGGTTAGGGTTAGGTTGAGCGCTAGGGTTAAGTTTAGGGTTAGGATGAGGGTTAGGGTGAGGAGTAGAGTTAGGGTGAGTTTTAGGGTTAGGGTTAGGGTTAGGGTGAGGGTGAGGGTTAGAGTAAGTGTTAGGGTGAGCGTTGGTTTTAGGGTTAGGGTGAGTGGTAGGGTGAGTGTTAGGGTTAGAATTAGGGTTAGGGTTAGGTTTACGATGAGGTTTAGGGTTAGGGTAAGGGTTAGAGTGAGCGTTAGTGTTAGTGTTAGGGTTAGGTGTAGGGTGAGGGTTAGGGTTAGTTTTAGGGTTAGGGTTAGGGTTAGGGTGAGAGTTTGGGTTAGTGTTACTGATAGGGTGAGGATTAGGGTTAGGGTTAGGCTGAGAGTTAGGCTGAGGGGTATTGTTAGGGTTAGGGACAGGGTTGGGTTAGTGTGAGGTTTAGGGTTAGGGTGAGGGTGAGGGTAAGGTTTAGGGTGTGGGCTAGGGTGAGGGTGAGGGTGAGGGTTAGTTTTAGGGTGATTGTTAGGGTTTGGGTTAGGGTTAGGTTGAGGGTTAGGGTTCGGGTTATGGTTAGGATGAGTGTTAGGGAGAGGGGTAGCGTTAGGCTTAGGGTGAGGGTTAGGGTTATTAGAGGGTTAATGTTAGGGTTGGGGTGACGGATTCGGTGAGTATTAGGGTTAGGGTGAGGGTTGGGTTTAGGGTGAAGGTGAGGGGTATGGTGATGGTTAGTTTTAGTGTGACATGTAGGGATAGTGGAGGGGTAGGGTTAGGGTTAGGTTGATGGTTAGGATTAGGGTTAGGGTTATGGTGAGGGTTAGGGTGAGGTTGTGGGTTAGGGTTAGGGTTAGTGTAAGGAGAAGGCTTTAGGTTGAGATTTAGGGATAGGGTTATTTTTAGGGTTAAGTTGAGGGTGAGGGTTAAGATTAGTGTTAGGGTGAGGTTTAGGGTTAGGGTGAGGGTTAGGGTTAGAGTTAGCATTAGGGTGATGGTTAGGGTTAGGGTTAAGGTTAGGGTTACAGTTAAGTTGAGGCTGAGGGTGAGCGTTAGTTTTAGGATTAGGGTTAGGTTTAGGATTAGACTTAGGCTGAGCCTGAGGGTGAGGGTGAGTGTTAGGGTTTGGGTGAGTTTTAGGGTTAGGGTTAGGGTGAGGGTTAGGCTTAGGGTGATATTTTGGGTTAGGGTGAGGATTAGGGTGACGGTGAGTGTGAGGGTGAGTGTGAGGGTTAGGGTGTGTGTGAGGGGTAGGTTAAGAGTGAGGGTTTTAGTGACGGTGACGGTTAGGTTGAGAGTGAGGGATAGGGATAGGGTTAGTGTTACGGTGAAGGTTAGAGTTAGTGAAAGGGTTTGGGTGAGGTTTAGGGTGAGGGTTATGGTTAGTGTTAGTGTGAGGATTAGGGTTAGTGTTAGTGTTAGGGTTAGGGTGAGAGTAAGGGTTAGGTTGAGGATGAAGGTTAGGGTTAGGGTGAGGATGAGGGTTAGGGTGAGGGTGAGGGTGAGGTTTAGGGTTAGGGTAAGGGTTAGTATGAGGGTGATATTTAGGGTGAGGTTGAGGGTTCGTGTGAGTATTAGGTTTAGGGTGTGAGTGAGGCTTAGTATTAGGGTGAGGGTTAGGGTGATAGTGAGGGTTAGGGTGAGGGTGAGGATTAGGGTGAGGGTTAAGATGAGGGTTAGGGTTAGGGTTAGTGTGAGGTTTAGGGTTAGTGTCAGAATTCGGGTGAGAGTAAGGATTAGTGTGAGGTTTATGATGACGGTGAAGATTAGTGTTAGTGTTAGGGTTAGGGTGAGTGTTATGCTAGGGTTAGGGTGAGGGTGAGTGTTAGGGTTAGGGTTAGGGTTAGGTTTAGGTTTAGGTTGAGGGTGAGGGCTAGGATTAGTATTAGAGTTAGGGTGAGTATGAGAGTGAGGGTGAGTTTCAGGGTGAGGGTTAGGGTTATGTTTAGGGTTAGGGTTAGGTTGAGCGCTAGGGTTAGGTTTAGATTTAGGATGAGGGTTAGGTTAGTTTGAGGGTTGGGGAGAGGCTTAGGGTTAGGGTTAGGGTTCGGTTGAGGGTAAAGTTTAGGTTGAGTGTTAGGGTGAGGGTTAGGGTTAGTGTTAGGGTTACAGTGAGGCTTAGGGTGAGGGATAGGGTTAGGGTTAGGGTTATGTTGAGGGGTAGGTAGGGTTAGTGTTAGTGTTAGTGTTAGGGTTTGGGTGAGGATTAGGTTTAGGGTTAGCATTAAGGTTTGGGTGAGGGTTAGGGTGAGGGTTAGGGTTAGGTTAGTTTTAGAGTGAGGTTGATGTTTAGTGTGGGAATTAGGATTAGGGATAGGGTGAGGTTGAGTGTGAGGGTGAGGGTTAGGGTTAGGGTGAGGGTGAGTGTTAGGGTTAGGGTTAGGGTTAGGGTGAGGTTTAGGGTGAGGGTAAGGGTTAGGTGAGCGTTAGTATTAGGGTTAGGGTGAGGGGAAGGCTGAGTTTGGGGTTAGGTTGAGGGTTAGGGTTAGTTTGAGGGTTATGGTTAGGGTTAGTGTTAGGGTGAAGGCTAGGTTGAGGGTGAAGTTTAGGGTTAGGCTTAGTCATATAGTGAGGATTAGGGTCAGAGTTAGGGTTAGGCTGATGGTTAAGATGAGGAGTAGGTTTAGGGAGGGGTGAGGGTTAGGTTAGTGCGAGGGTTAGGGTTAAGGTGAGAGTGAGGGTGAAGGTAAGGGTGAGGGTGAGTTTTAGGGTGAGGGTGAGGGTTAGGATTAGCATTAGGGTTAGGCTGAGTGTTAGGGTGAGGGTGAGGGTTAGGATTAGCATTAGGGTTAGGCTGAGTGTTAGGGTGAGGGTTAGGTTTAGGATCAGGTTGTAGGTTAGGGTTAAGCTTAGGATGAGTGTGAGGGTGAGGGTGAGAGTTAGGGCGAGTGTTAGGTTTAGGGTTAGGGTGACGGTTAGGGTGAGTGTGAGGGTTCGGGAGAGTTATGAGGGTTAGTGTGTGGGTGAAGGTTAGGGTTCATGTGAGGGTTAAGTTTAGGGTGAGGGTGAGGGTTCTGTTTATGTTTAGGTTTAGGGTTAGGGTGAGAGTAAGGGTTAGGGTGAGTGTTAAGGTGAGGATGAGGTTTAGGGTTAGCATTAACATGAGGAGTAGGTTTAGGGTGAGGTTTACGATTAGGGTTAGGTTTAGGGTGAGGTTGAGGTTTAGGGTTAGGGTTAGGGTTAAGGTTATGGTAGGCGGAGGATGAGGGTGAGGGTGAGGGTAAGTGTTAGTTTTAGGATTAGGTTTAGGGTTAGGGTTAGGCTTAGTTTAAGGGTGAGTGTGAGGGTTAAGGTGAGGGTTAGGGTTAGGGTGAGGGTGAGGGTTAGGGTTAGTATGATGTTTAGAGTGAGGGTGAGGTTTAGGGTGGGGGTGAGTGTGAGGGTTTGTGTGAGAGTGCTGGTTCGGGTGAGGGTGAGAGGGTGTGTGTGATGGTTAGTTTGAGTGTGAGTGTTCGGGAGAGTTATGAGGGTTAGTGTGTGGATGAAGGTTAGGGTTAGGGTGAGGGTTAAGTTTAGGATGAGGGTTACATTTATGTTTAGGTTTAGGGATATTGTGAGAGTAAGCGTTAGGGCGAGGGTTAAGGTGAGGATGAGGTTTAGGTTTAGTATTAACGTCAGGGGTAGTTTTAGGGTGAGGTTTAGGATTAGGGTTAGGTTTAGGGTGAGGGTGAGGGTTAGGGTTAGGGTAGGCAGAGGATGAGGGTGAGGGTGAGGGTGAGCGTTAGGTTTAGGATTAGGTTTAGGGTTAGGGTTAGGCTTAGGGTGAGGGTGAGTGTGAGGTTTAAGGTGAGGGTTAGGTTAGGGTGAGGGTGAGGGTTAGGGTTAGTTTGATGTTTAGAGTGAGGATGAGGGTCAGGGTGGGGGTGAGGGTGAGGGTTGGGGAGAGAGTGAGGGTTTGAGTGAGGGTGAGAGTTAGGGTGTGTGTGAGGGTTAGGGTTAGGGTGAAGGTTAGGTGACAGTGAGGGTCAGGATTAGGTTTAGGCTTAGCGTTAAGGTGATAGTTAGGGTGAGGTTTAGGGTGAAGTTTAGGGTTCAGGTTAGTGTTAGTGTTAGGGTTACTGTTAGGATTAGGGTTAGGGTTGGCGTTCTGGTTAGGGTGAGGGGGAGGGGGAGGGTAAGGGTAAGTGTGAGGGTTAGGTTGAGGGTGAGGGTTAGGTTTAGAGTTAGCTTTAGGGTGAAGGTTAGGTTTAGGGTTAGAGTTAGGTTGAGGGTTAGGGTGAGGGTTACCATTAGGTTTAGTGGTAGTGTGAGGATTAGGGTTAGTGTTAGGGTTAGGGTTTGATGAGGGTAAGGGTTAGGGTGAGGTTTAGGGTGAGGGTGAAGTTTTGGGTTAGCGTTAGCGGTAGGGTGAGGGTTAGGGTGAGGTTTAGGATTAGAGTTATGTTTTATGTAAGGGTTAGGGTTAGGGTTAGGGTTAGAGTTAGGGTGAGGGTGAGGGAGAGGGTTAACGTGAGAATGAGGATTATGTTTAGGGTTCGGGTGATGGTTAGGATCAGGCTGAAATTTAGAGTGAGGGTGAGGGTTCGGGTGAGGGTTACTCTTAGGGTGTGGGTGAGGCTGAAGCTTAAGATGAGTGTTAGGGTGACCGTGTGAGTTAGGGTGAGGGTGAGGGTTAGGGGGAGGGTTAAGGTAAGTGTTAGGTTTAGGGTAAGGGTTAGGGTTAGTGTGAGGGTTAGGATTAGGGTGAGGGTTAAGGTGAGTGTTAGGTTTAGGGTAAGGGTTAGGGTTAGTGTGAGGTTTAGGGTTAGGGTTAGGGTGACGGTTAGGTTAAGATTGAGATTTAGGGTCAGGGTTAGGATGAGGGTGAGGGTGAGGGTTAGGGTACGGGTTAGGTTTAGGGTGAGGGTGAGGATTAGGGTTTGGATTAGGGTTAGGGTTAGGGTTAGTTTGAGGGTGAGGCTGAGGGCTAGGTTGAATGTGAGAGTTAGGATGTGGGTGAAGTTGATCTTGAGGGTGGGATTTTCGGTTAGGTAAGGGTTAGGATGAGGGTTAGCGTGAGGATTAGGGTGAGGGTGAGGGTGAGGGTTAGTTTTAGGATTAGGGTTGGGGTTAGGGTTAGGCTGAGGGTGAGGTTCAGGGCTAGGGAGGGTTAGCATTAGGGTTAGGTTTAGGGTGATTGTTAGGTTTAGGGCGAGCGTTTGCTTTTGTTTTAGTTTTGGGATGATAGGGTCAGGTTTAGGTTAGGGTAATGGTTAGGGGTAGGGTGAGGGTGAGGGTGAGGTTTAGGATTAGTGTTAGGGTTAGGATTAGGATTAGGGTAAGGGTTAGGTTTAGAGTGAGAGTTAGGTTTAGGTTTAAGGTAAGGGTTAGGTTTAGAGTGAGAATTAGTGTGAGGTGTAGGTATAGGTTTAGGGTAAGAGTTAGGTTGAGGGGTAGGATTAGGGTTAGGGTGAGGTTTAGGGTTAGTGTGAGAGTTAGGGTTAGGGTTAGGATTAGGCTGAGGGTAACTGTTAGGTTAGGTTTAGGGTGAGGAATAGGTTTTGGGTTTGTGTTAGTGTTAGGGTGAGGTTTAGGGTGAGGGTGAGGGTTATAGTTAGGGTGAGGGTTATGGTTAGTGTTAGGGTTAGGTTTAGTGTGAGGGTGAGTGTTAGTGTTAGGCTTAGAGTTAGGGCGAGGGTGAGGGTTAGGGTTATGTGAGAGTTAGGTTTAGGGTGAGGGTTAGGGTGAGTGTGATGTTTAGAGTGAGGGTGAGCGTGACGGAGAGGTTTAGGGTGAGGGTGAGGATTATGGTGAGGGTTAAGGTTAGGGTTAGGGTTAGGGTTAGGGTTCGTGTGAGGATTAGGGTCAGGGTTAGAGTTAGGGTGAGAGTAAGGGTTAGGGTGAGGGTTAGGGTTAGTGTGAGGGTTAGTGTTAGGGTTAGGATTAGGCTGAGGGTAACTGTTAGGTTGAGGTTTAGGGTGAGGGTTAGGGTTAGGATTAGGGTTAGGGTTTGTGTTAGGCTTAGGTTGAGGTTTAGGGTGAGGGTGAGGATTATAGTTAGGGTGAGGGTTATGGTTAGTGTTAGTGTTAGGTTTAGAGTGAGGGAGAGTGTTAGTGTTAGGCATAGATTGAGGGCGAGGGTGAGGATTAGGGTTAAGTGAGGGTTGGGTTAGGGTGAGGTTTGGGTGAGGGTGATGTTTACAGTGAGGGTGAGGGTGAGGGAGAGGTTTAGGGTGAGGGTGACGGTTAGGGTGAGGGTTAAGTTGAGGGTTAGGGTTAGGGTTAGGGTTCGTGTGAGGATTAGGTTAGGGTTATAGTTAGGGTGATAGTAAGGGTTATGGTGAGGGTTAGGGTGAGCCTGAGGGTTGGCGTTAGCGTTAGCGTGAGGTTTAGTGTTAGGGACAGGTTTATGGTTAGGGTTAGGGTTACGATTGAGGGTTAGGGTTAGAGTTAGGGTAAGCGTAAGGGTTAGGGTGAGGGTTAGGGTTAGTGTGAGGGTTAAGGTTAGGGTTAGCTTTCGGGTTGGGTTGAGGTTCAGGGTTAGGGTTAAGGTTAGGCTTAGGGTTAGCATGAGGGTTAGGGTGAGGGTTAGGTTTAGGGTGTGGGTTAGAGTGAGAGGTAGGGTGAGGGTAAGGATTAAGGTCAGGGTTAGGGTGAGAGTCAGGCTTAGGGTTTGGGTTAGGGTGAGGGGTAATGTAAGTGTTTGGGTTAGTGTTTGGTTTAGGGTTAGGGTGAGGTTTAGGTTGAGGATTACGGTTAAGGTTACCATTAGTGTTAGGGTGAGGTTTAGGGTGAGGGTCAAGGTTACGGTTCAGGATAGGTTGAGGGTTAGGGTTAGTGAGAGGGTTAGGGTTAGGGTGAGGGTAAGGGTGAGGTTAAGGGTGAGGCTGAGGGTTAGGGTGAGGGTGAGGGTTAGGGTTAGCCTTAGGGTTAGTCTGAGGTTTAGGGTGAGAGTTAGGTTTAGGATTAGGGTTACAGTTAGGGTTAGGCTTAGGGTGAGGGTGAGGGTGAGAGTGAGGTTAGGGTGTGGGTAAGCGTTAGGTGTAGGGTGACAGATAGGGTTAGTGTGATGTTTAGCGTGAGGGTAAAATTTAGGGTGAATGTGAGTGTTCGGGTGAGGGTGATGGTTAGGGTTAGGGTGAGGGTTAGGGTTAAGGTGAGTGTTAGTGTGAAGGTGAGGTTAGGGTTATGTTTAGGTTAAGGGTTAGTTTGAGAGTAAGGGTTAGGGTGAGTGTTAGAGTGCGGGTGAGGTTTAGCGTTAGCGTTAGCATGAGTGATAGGGTTAGGGTGAGGGTTAGGTTTACGGTTAGGTTTAGGGTTAGGGTGAGGGTTAGGCTGGGGGTAGGGTTAGGGTTAGGGTGAGTGTTAGGTTAGTGTGAGGATAAGGGTTAGGGTTAGGTTTACAGTTAGGTTGTAGGTGAAGGTGAGAGCTTGGGGGAGGATTAGGGTTGGGGTTAGGGTTAAAGTTAGGCTGAAGATGAGGGTGAGGTTGAGGGTGAGTGTTAGGTTAAGGATTGGGATTAGGGTTTGGGTTAGGCTTATGGTGAGGGTGAGGGTGAGGGTTAGGGTGAATGTTAGGGTTAGGGTTAGGTTTAGGGTTAGTGTGATGTTTATGGTGAGGGTGAGGGTTAGGGTGAGGGTGATGGTTAGGGTGAGAGTGAGGGTTCGGGTGATTGTGAGGGTTAGGTTGTGTGTGAGGGTTAGGGTTAGGGTGATGGTTAGGGTGAAGGTGACAGTTAGGGTAAGGATTAGGTTTAGCATTAGGGTGATGGTTAGGGTTAGGGTAAGGGAGATAGGGTTCGGATTCGGGTTAGGATTATGGTGAGGATTAGGGTTAGGGTTAGGATTAGGTTTAGAGTGATGGTGAGGGTTAGGGTTAGGGTTAGCGTGTGGGTTAGGGAGAGGGTGAGGGTGAGAGTTAAAGTTAATGATAGGGTGAGGATTAGGGTTATGGTTAGACTTAGCGTTAGGGTTAGGCTGAGGATTAGAGTGAGAGTTAGGTTTAGGATTAGGGTTACAGTTAGGGTTAGGGTTAGGATGAGGGTGAGGTTGAGGGTGAGTTTTAGGGTGAGGGAAAGGGATAAGGTTAGGGTGATGTTTAGGATGAGGGTGAGGGTTAGGATAAGTGTGAGGGTTCGGGTGAGGATGAGGTTTAGGGTGTGGGTGAGAGTTAGTGTTAGGGTCAGTTTTAGGTTTACAGTGAGGGTTAGGGTGATGGTGAGGGTTAGGCATATATTTAGATTTAGGGTTATGGTGAGAGTAAGGGTTTGGTTGAGGGTTAGGTTGAGCTTGAGGGTTAGGGTTAGCGTTAGCGTGATGGTTAGTGTTAGGGTGAGGGCTAGGGTTAGACTGAGGGTTAGGGATAGGGTTAGTGATAGGGTGAGGATTAGGGTTAGTGTTATGGTGAGGGTGAGGTTTAGGCTGAGGATTAGGGTTAGGGTTAAGGTGAGGGTTAGGTTATCATGAGGGTTAGGATTATGGTTATAGTGAGGGTGAGGTTAAGGTTTAGGGTGAGGGTTAGGTTGAGCGTGAGGGTGAGGTTTAGGGTTAGGGTTAGAGTTAGGGTGAGGGTGAGGGCTAAGTTTAGGATTCGGTTTAGGTTTAGGGTTAGGCTGAGTGTGAGTGTGAGGGTGAAGGTGAGTGATAGGTTTAGGATGAGGGTTAGGGTTAGATTTAGGCTTAGCATGAGGTGAGGGTGAAGGTTACGGTGAGGGCTAGGGTTAGGGTTAGGATAAGGGTTAGGTTTAGTGTGATGTTTAGGGTGAGGGTGAGGGTTAGGTTGAGGATGAGGGTGAGGGTTAGGATGAGAGTGAGGGTTCAGTTGAGGTTGAGGTTTAGGGTGTGTGTGAGGGTTAGAGTTAGCGTTAGGGTTAGGGTTAGTGTTAGGCTTAGATTGAGGGTGAAGGTCAGGGTTAGGGTTAGTTGAGGATTAGGGTTAGGCTTAGGGTGATGTTTAGGGTGACGGTGAGGGTTAGCGTGAGGGTGAGGGTGAGGAAATGGGTGAGGGTTAGGGTTAGGGTGAGGGTGAATGTTAGGTTGTGGGTGAGGGGTAGGGTTAGGGTTAAAGGTTGGGTGACATTGAGGGTTAGGATGAGTTTGAGGGTTAGGTTTACGGCTTGCGTTAGGGAGAAGGTTAGGGCTAGGTATCGGTTTAGGTTGAGGGTTAGGCTGAGGTGTACAGTTAGGATAAGTGGGAGGATTAGGGTTAGGGTTAGGTTTAGGTTTAGGATGATTGTAAACGTTTAGGGTGAAGTTTAGTGTTAGCGTTAGGGTTAGGGTGAGGGTTAGGTTTAGATTTAGGTTTAAGGTAAGGGTTAGCGTTAGTGTTAGGCATAGAGTTAGCGTGAGGTTGAGGGTGAAGTTTGGAGTGAGTGTGAGGGTTAGGTTTAGGGTTAGGGTGAGGTTTAGGGGGAGGGTGAGTGTTAGGGTGAGGGTTACGGTGAGGGTTAGGGTTAGGTATAGGTTTAAGATGAGGGTTAGCGTGAGGGGTAGTGTTAGGGTTAGGATGAGGTTTAGGGTTAGTGTGAGGGTTCAGGTTAGGGTTACGGTTAGGGTTGGGTTGACGTTAGGGTTAGAGTTAGGGTGAGGGTTAGGGTGAGGGGTAGGGTTAGGGTTAGTGTTAGAATGAGAAGTAGGGTGAGGGTAAGGATTAGGTTTAGGGTTAGGGTGAGGTTGAGGGTTAGATTTAGGGTGAGGGGTAGGGTAATGGATAGGGTTAGGGTTAGCTTTAGTGTTAGGGGGAAGTTTAGGGTGAGGGTTAGGGTGAGGGTTAGAGTGAGGGTTAGGGTTAGTGTGAGGGTTAGGGTTAGAGTTAGTGTGAGGGTCAGGTTCACGGTTAGGGTTAGGGTTAGGGTGAGGTTGAGGGTGATGATGAGGGTTAGGTTTAGGATTAGGTTTTGGGTTAGGATTAGGCTAAGGTTGAGGGTTAGTGTTAGGGTGAGGGCTAGGGTGAGGCTGAGGGTTAGGGTTAGGGACAGTGATACGGTGAGGATTAGGGTTAGAGTTATGTTTATGGTGAGATTTAGGCTGATGGGTAGGGTTAGGGTTAGGGTGAGGGTAAGGTTAGTGTGAGGGTTATTGTTAGGGTGAGGGTGAGGGTGAAATTTAGGGTGAGGGTGAGAGTTAGAGTTAGCATTAGGGTTAGGGTGAGAGTTTGGGTGAGTGTTAGGTTTAGGGTTAGTGTTAGGGTTAGTGTTAGGCTTAGGGTGATGGTTAGGGTGAGGGATAGGTGAAGGTTAGTTTTAGGGTTACGTTGAGGTTTAGTGTTACTGTGTTGTTTAGGCTGAGGGTGAGGGTTAGGATGAGGGTGAGGGTGAGGTTTAGGGTGAGAGTGAGGTTTTGGATGAGGGTGAGGGTTAGGGTTTGTGTAAGGGCTAGGGTTAGGGTGATGGTTAGGTTGACTGTGAGGGTAAGGGTTAGCGTTAGGGTTCGCGTTATGGTGATGGTTTGAGTTATGTTTAGGGTTAAGTTGATGTTTAGGTTTAGGGTTCATCTTAGGGTTAAGTTAAGTGTTAGTGTGAGGATTTGGGTTAGGTTTAGGGTTAGGGTGAGAGTAAGGCTTAGTCTGAAGTTTAGGGTGAGGGTTAGGGTTAGCGTTAGATTTAGGGTGTTGGTTAGGGTGAGGGTTAAGATTACTGTTAGGGTTAGGGTGAGGGTGACGGTTACGGGGAGGGTTTCAGTGAGGGTTAGGGTTAGGGTTGGGTTAGGTGAGGTTTAGTGTTAGGTTGATGGTTAGGGTTAGGGTTAGGGTGAGGGTGATGTTGAGGATTAGTGTAAGGGTTATGGTGAGCGTTAGTGTTAGGTTTATGGTGAGGGTTAGGGTGAGGTTTAGGGTTAGTGTTAGGGTTAGGGTGAGTGTTAATGTTAGGGTAAGGGTTAGGGCGAGCTTTAGTGTTTGGGTTAGGGTGAGGGGTAGGGTGAGGGGTAGGGTTAGTATTAGTTTTAGGGTTAGTGTTAGGGTGAGGGTTAGGGTTACGTTAGGGTTAGGGTGAGGGTGAGGGTTATGGTGTGGTTGAGTGGTAGGGTTAGGGTAAAGGGTTGGGTGCCAGTGAGGGTTACATGAGTTTGAGGGTTACTGTTAGGGTTAGCGTTAGGGTGATGGTTAGGGTTAGGGTTCGGTTTAGGTTGAGGGTTAGGTTGAGGTTTACAGTTAGGGTTAGTGGGAGGATTAGGTTTATGGTTAACTTTATGGTTAGGGTGAGTGTAAGGGTTAGGGTGAAGTTTAGGGTTAGCATAGGGTTAGTGTGAGGTTCAGGTTTAGAGTTAGGTTTAAGGTAAGGGTTAGGGTTAGTGTTAGGGATAGAGTTAGGTTGAGAGTGAGGCTGAAGGTTAGCGTGAGTGTGAGGGTTAGGTTTAGGGTTAGGGTGAGGGTTAGGCTGAGGGTGAGGGTTTGGGTGAGGGTTAGGGTTAGGGTGTGTGTGAGGCTTAGGGTTAGGGTGAGGGTTAGGGTGACGGTGAGGGTTAGGGTGAGGGTGAGGTTTAGGGTGACGGTTAAGGTCAGAGTAGGTTTAGGGTTAGTGTTAGTGTCAGGATTAGGGTTAGGGTTAGAGTTAGGGTGAGAGTAAGGGGTAGGGTGAGGGTTAGGGTGAGCGTGAGGGTTAGGCTGAGGGTGAGGGTTTGGGTGAGGGTTAGGGTTAGGGTGTGTGTGAGGCTTAGGGTTAGGGTGAGGGTTAGGGTGACGGTGAGGGTTAGGGTGAGGGTGAGGTTTAGGGTGACGGTTAAGGTCAGAGTAGGTTTAGGGTTAGTGTTAGTGTCAGGATTAGGGTTAGGGTTAGAGTTAGGGTGAGAGTAAGGGGTAGGGTGAGGGTTAGGGTGAGCGTGAGGGTTGGGGTTAGTGTTAGCATGATTGTTAGTGTTACGGAGAGGTTTAGGTTTAGGGTTAGGATTAGGGTTAGGTTGAGGGTTAGGGTTAGGGTAAGGGTTAGGATGAGGGTTAGCGTGAGGGGTAGGGTTAGGGTTAGGGTGAAGGTTATGTTTAGTGTGAGGATTAAGGTTAGGGTTAGGTTTAGGTTTGGGTTGGGGGACGGGTTAGGTTGAGGGTTAGGGTTAGGGTTAGGGTGAAGGTTATGGTTAGTGTGAGGATTAAGGTTAGGGTTAGGGTTAGGTTTGGGTTGGGGGACGGGTTAGGTTAAGGATTAGGGTCAAGGTTAGGGTGAGGGTGAGGGTTAGGGTTAGGGTGAGGGGTAGTGTAAGGGATAGGGTTATAGTAAGGGTTAGGGTTAGGGCAAGGGTTAGGGTGAAGATTATGGTTAGGGTTAGCGTTATTGTT
Source organism: Dipodomys merriami (assembly GCF_024711535.1). Lineage (NCBI taxonomy): Eukaryota > Metazoa > Chordata > Mammalia > Rodentia > Heteromyidae > Dipodomys > Dipodomys merriami. The sequence goes on from NW_027206113.1 coordinate 1,015,253, forward strand.
CGGGTGAGGATTAGGGTGAGAGTGAGGGTTAGGGTTCGGGTTAGGGTTAGGGTCAGGGTCAGGGTCAGGGTTAGGTTTAGGGTGAGGGTGAGGGTGAGGGTGATGGTGAGGGTCATGTTTAGGATTAGGTTTTGGGTTAGGAATAGGCTAAGGTTGAGGGTTAGTGTTAGGGTGAGGTCTAGGGTGAGGGTGACATTTAGCCTTACAGTTAGTGATGGGGTGAGGATTAGGTTTAGAGTTAGGGTTATGGTGAGATTTAGGCTGTTGTGTAGGGTTAGTTTTAGGGTGAGGTAAGGTTAGTGTGAGGGTTAGGGTTAGGGTTAGGATGAGGGTGAGGCTTAGGGTGAGGGTGAGGGTTAGGGTTAGCATTAGGGTTAGGGTGAGAGTAGGGTGGTTGTTAGGTTTAGGTTTAGGGTTAGGGTTCTTGTTAGGCTTAGGGTGAGGGTTCGGGTGAGGGTTAGGGTTAGTGTTAGGTTGAGGTTTAGTGTTACTGTGATGTTTAGAATGAGGGTGAGGGTTAGAATGAGGGTGAGGGTGAGGGTTAGGGTGAGTGTGAGGTTTCGGATGAGGGTGAGTGTTAGGGTTTGTGTGAGGGTTAGGGTTAATGTGATGGTTAGGTTGACAGTGAGGGTTAGGGTTAGGGTTAGGTTTACCGTTACGGTGATGGTTTGGGTTAAGTTTAGGTTTAGGGTGATGGTTAGGGTTAGGGTTTGTGTGAGGGTTAGGGTAAAGGTTAGTGTGAGGATTAGGGTTAGGGTTAGGTTTAGGGTTAGGGTCAGGGTAAAGGTTAGGCTGAGGTTTAGGGTGAGGGTTAGGGCTAGAGTTAGGGTTAGGATGTGGGTTAGGGTGCGGGTTAAGGTTACTGTTAGGGTTAGCGGGAGAGTGACGTTTAGGTTGAGGGTTAGGGTGAGGGTTAGGGTTAGGGTTACAGTTAGGGTGAGGGTCAGGGTAATGTTTAGGGTTAGGGTTAGGTGAGGGTTAGTGTTAGGGTGATGGTTAGGGTTAGGGTTAGAGTTAAGTTGAGGGTGAGGATTAGGGTCAGGGTTAGATTGAGCGTTAGTGTTAGGGTTAGGGTGAGGGGTAGGGTGTGGGTTAGTGTTAGTGTTAGGGTTAGTGTTAGGTTTAGGATGAGGGTTAGGGTTAGGGTACGGTTTAGGGTGAGCTTTCGTGTTAGGGTTAGAGTGAGGGTTAGTTTGAGGATTAGGGTTAGGGTTAGTGTTAGGGTGAGGCCTAGGGTTAGGGTTAGGTTTAGGCTTAGATTGAGGGTTAGGGTTCGGGTTAGGTTTAGGGTGAGGGTTCGGGTTAAGTTTAGGGTTAGGGTGAGGTTTTAGGTTAGGGTGAGGATTAGGGTTAGAGTTAGGATTAGAGTGAGGGTTAAAGTTAGGGTTAAGGTTAAGGTGAGGCTGAGGGAGAGTGTTAGGTTTAGGATTAGGGTTAGGGTTAGGCTTAGGGTGAGCGTGAGGGAAACTGTGCATGTTAGTTTTAGGTTGAGGGTTAGGGTTAGGTTTAGGGTGAGGGTTATGATTAGGGTGATGTTTTTGGTGAGGGTTAGGGTTAGGATGAGGATTGGGGTTAGTGTGATATTTAGGGTGAGGGTGAGGGTTAAGGTGAGGGTGAGGGTGAGGGTTAGGGTGAGAGTGAGTGTTCAGTTGAGGGTGAGGGTTAGGGTGTGTGTGAGAGTTAGGGTTAGGGTGATGGTTAGGGTAACGGTGAGGGTTAAAGTTAGGATTAGGTTTAGCATTATGGTGATGGTTACGGTTAGGGTTAAGGTGATGGTTTGGTTCCGGTTAGGGTTAGGGTTAGGTTTAATGTGAGGATTAGGGTTAGGGTTAGGATTAGGGTGAGTTTGAGGTTAAGGGTGAGGGTGAGGCTTAGGGTGAGCTTAGGGTTAGACTGAGGGTTAGGGTGAGGGTTAGGTTTAGGATTTGGTTTATGGTTAGGATTAGCCTTAGGGTGAGGGTGAGGCTGAGGGTTAGGATGAGGGTAAGTGTAAGGGTTTGGGTGACCTTAGGGTTAGTGTGAAGATTAGGGTGAGGGAAAATGTTAGGGTGAGTGTGAGTGTACAGGTGAAGGTGAGGGTTAGGATGTGGGTGAGGTTAGGTTTAGGTTTAGGGTGAGTGTAAGGGTTAGGGTGAGGATTAGTGTGAGGGTGAGGGTTAGGGTTATGGGTAGGTTTAGGGTTAGGTTGAGAGTAAGGTTTAGGGTGAGTTTCAAGGTGAGTGTGAGGGTTAGAGTTAGCGTTCACGTGAGGGTTAGGGTTAGGGTGAGGGCTACGTTTAGGTTTACAGTTAGGGTGAGGTTTAGGGTGAGGGGTAGGGTGAAGTTTAGAGTTAGGTTTAGGTCTAGGGTTAGTGGATAGTTAGGGTTAGGGTTAGTTTTACGGTTAGGGTTAGGGTTAGGGTGAGTGTTAAGGTGAGGGTTAGGGTGAGGGTTAGGGTTAGGATTAAGGTGAGGGTAGGGTGACGGTGAGGGTTAGGGTTAGGTTTAGGGTGAGCGTAAGGGTGAGGTTTAAGTTTAGGGTTAGGGTAGGGTGAGGGTTAGGTTTAGAGTTAGTTTTAGATTTAGGCTTAGGATTAGGGGAAGTGTGAGGATTAGCGTAAGGGTTAGGGTTAGGGGGAGGTTAATGATTAGGATGAGGTTTAGGGTGAGGGTTAGGGTTGGTGTTAGGGTTAGGGTGAGGATTTGGGTTAGTGTTAGGGTTAGGGTAAGGTTTACTTATAGGGTTAGTGATATGGTGAGGGTGAGGGTGAGGGGTTGGATTAGGTTAAGGTTAGAGTTAGGGTGAGCATGAGGGTGAGAGATATGTTTCGTATTAGGGTTAGTTTTAGGGTTAGTCTGAGGGTGAGGGTAATGGTGATGGTGTTAGGGTTAGGGCGAGGGTTAGGGTTTGGGTTAGGGTTAGGATGAGGGTTAGGCTGAGGGGTATGTTTAGGGTTAGGGTGAGGGTTAGGGCTAGTGTGAGGGTTAGGGTTAGGGTTAGGCTTAAGGTGAGGGAAAGGGTTAGGGTGAGGGTTAGTTTGAGTGTGAGGGTTAGTGTTAATGTTAGGGTTAGGGTGACGGTGAGGCTTAGGGTTTAGCATTAGGGTGAAGAGTATGGTTAGGGTTAGGCTTACGATTAGGGTGAGGGTAAAGTTGACCGTTTGGCTGAGGGGTAGCATTAGGTTTAGGGTAAGGGTGAGGGTGAGGGTTAGGTTTAGGATTAGGGTTGTGGTTAGTGTTAGGCTAAGGGTGACAGTGAGGGTGAGGGTTAGGGTGAGGGTAAGAGTTAGGGTTAGGGTGAAGGTTAGGGTTAGTGTGAAGTTTAGGTTGACGGTAAGTGTTAGGGTGAGCGTGAGGTTTCAGGTGAGGTTGAGGGTTAAGATGTGGGTGAGGGTTAGGGTTAGGGTGAGGGTTAGGTTTATGATTTTGTTTAGAATGAGACTGAGGGTTAGGGTTAGGGTTACGCTTACAATTAGGTTGAAGGTGAGGGTGAATCCAGGGTTAGGATTAGGGTAGGGTTAGGGTTAGTTGGAGGGTGAGGTTGAGTGTGACAGTGAGGGTGAGTGTTAGGTTTAGGATTAGGGTTAGGGTGAGGGTTAGACTTAGGGTGAGAGTGAGGGTGAGGTTGAAGTTTAGGCTGAGGGTTAGGGTTAGGGTTATTGTGAGGGTTAGGGATAGTGTGATGTTTAGTGTGAGGGTAAGCGTTAGGGTGACGGTGGGGCTAAGGTTTAGGGTGAGAATGAGGGTTCGGGTGAGGGTCAGTGTTAGGTTTTGGGTGAGGGTTACATTTAGGGTGATGGTTAGTGTGACCGTGAGGGTTAGGGTTAGGGTTAGCGTTAGGGTGAGAGTTAGGCTTAGGGTTAGGGTTAGGGTGATGGTTAGGTTTCAGGTTCGGGTTCGGGTTAATGTTAGGGTTAGTGTGTGGATTAGGGTGAGGTTAAGTGTTAGGGTGAGGTTCAGGGTGAGGGTAGGTTTAGCATTATGTTTAGATTGTGGGTTAGGGTGAGGGTTAACGTTAGTGTTAGGGTTAGGGTGAGGGTGACGGTTAGGGTCAGGGTTACGATTAGGGTTAGGTTTAGGGTTAGTGTGAGGGTGAGGGTTAGGGTTAGGGTTAGCATGATGGTTAGGGTTAGGCTGAGGGTGAGGGTTAAGTTTAGGGTTAGGGTGAGGTTGAGAGTGAGGGGTAGGTTTAGCGTTACAGTTAGGGTGAAGGTGAGGGAGAGAATTAGGTTTAGGATTAGGATTAGGGTAAGGCTTAGGTTGAGGGTGAGGGTGAGGGTGAGCCTGAGGGTTAGGGTTAGGGTTAGTGTTAAAGTGCATGTTAGGTTTAGGGTTAGGGTGAGGGCAACTTTGAGGGTTAGGGTTAGAATTAGTTTTAGGGTAAGGTTTAGGGATAGGGTTAGGGTATGTGTTAGGGTGAGGATTAGTGTGAGGGTTAGGGTTAGGGTGAGGGTGAGGTTTAGGGTGAGAGTTATGGTTAGGGTTAGGGTTAGGGTGAGGGTGAGGGATAGTGTTAGGGTTAGGGTTAGGGTGAGGGTGAGGGGTAGTGTTAGGGTTAGGGTTAGCGTGAGGGCAATGTTAGGTTGAGGGTAAGGGTTAGGGTTAATGTTCGGGTGAGGACTAAAGTTAGTGTGAGGGTTAGTGTTAGCGTTAAGGAGAGGGTGATGTTTAGGGTTAGGGTTAGGGTTCGGATGAGGGTTAGGCTGAGGGGTAGGGTTAGGGCTAGGGTGAGTGTTTGGTTAGTGTGAGGGTTAGGGTTACGGTGAGGGTTATGTTTAGGATTAGGGTGAGGGTAAGGGTTAGGGTGAGGGTTAGGGTTAGAGTTAGGTTTAGGGTAAGGGTTAGGGTTAAGCTTAGGTTTAGGGGTAGGGTAATGCTGAGGGTGAGGGTGAGGGTTAGGGTTAGGATAAGGGTTATGGTTGGGGTTAGGCTGAGGGTGAGGGTGAGGGTGAGGGTTAGGGTTAGGAATAGTTTTATGGTTAGGGTTAGGCTAAGGGTGAGGGTTAGGGTTAGGTTTAGGGTTAGGTTTAGGGAAAGGGCTAGCCTGAGGGTGAGGGTTAGGGTGAGGGTGAGGGTGATGGTGAGGGATAGGGTGAGGGTTAGGTTTAGAGTAAGGGTTGGGTTTAGGATAAGGGTGAGGATTAGGGTTATTGTTTGGGTTAGGGTAAGGTTTAGTGTGAGGGTGAGGATTAGATTTAGCATTAGAGTTAGTTTTAGTGTTAGGATGAGGGTGAGGGTGAGGGTGAGGTTTAGGTTGAGTGTTAGATTTAGGGTTAGGGTGAGGGTTAGGGTTAGTGTGATGTTTAGGGTAAGGGTGAGAGTTAGGTTGAGTATGAGGGTTCGGGTGAGTTTTCGGGTGAGGGTGAGAGTTCGTGTTAGGGTGAGGGTGAGTTTTAGGGTTAGGGTGAGGGTTAGGGTGAGGGTGTGGGTAGGGTTATGGTTATGGTTATGGTTAGGGTGACAGTACGTGTTAAGGTGAGGATTAGGATGAGGGTGAGCGTTAGGGTGTGGGTTAGGGTTAGGTTTAGGGTTAGGATGAGGGTGAGGGTTAGTGTGAGGGCTCGGGTTAGGCTTAGGCTTAGATTGAGGGTATGGGTTAGGGTTAGGTTTAGGCTGAGGGTGAGGTTAAGGTTGAAGGTGAGGGTTAATTTTAAGGTGAGGGTGAGGGATAGTGTTAGGGTTAGGGATAGAGCTAGGGTGAGGGTTAATTTTAGGGTTAGTGTTAGCCTGAGGGTTAAGCTGAGAGGTAGCGATAGGGTTAGGGTGAGGTTAGGGTTAGTGTGAGGGTTAGGATGCGGGTGAGGGTTAGGTTTATGATTAGGGTGAGGGTTAGGGTGAGGATTAGGGTGAGGGTGAAGGTGAGAGTTAGGATGAGGATGAGGGTTCGATTGAGGGTTAGGGTTTGGGTTAGGGTTAGGCTTAGTGTTAATTTGAATATTAGGGTTAGGGTTAGGGTTAGATTTAGGGTGAGGGTAAAGGTTAGGGTGAGGTTTAGGTTGAGATTTAGGGCTAGAGTTAGTGTTAGGTTGAGGGTTAGGGTGAGGAGTGGGGTTGGTGTTAGGGTTAGGGTGAGGGTCAGGGTTAGCGTTAGGGTTAGGGTGAGGGTTAGGGTTAGAGTGAGATTGAGGGATAGGGTTTGGATTAGGGTGAGGGAGAGGGTTAGGATTAGGATTAGGTTTAGAGTTAGGATGAGGGTGATGATGAGGGTGAGTGTTAGGGTTAGGATTAAGGTTAGGGTTAGGGTTATGCTGAGGTTGAGTTTAAGGTTTAGGGAGAGGTTAAGTGTTAGTTTCAGGATTAGGGTTAGGGTTAGGGTAAGGGTTAGTATGAGGATTAAGGTAGGGGCTAAGTTTAGGGTGAAGGTAAGTTTTAGGTTGAGGCTTGGTGTGAGGGTGAGAGTTAGGTTTAGGTTTAGGGTGAGGGTTAGGTTGAGGGTTAGGGTTAGGTTGAGGGTAAGGGTTATGGTGAGGGTTGGAGTAAGGGTAGGTTTAGGGTAAGGGTCAGGTTTAGGTTGAGGGTTAGGTTGCGGGTTAGGGTGAGGGTTAGGTTTAGGGTGAGGGTTAGGATTAGTGTGAGGGTTAGGGTTAGGGTGAGGGTTAGGGTGTGGATTAGGGTTAGGGTTAGGGATTTGGTGAGGATGAGGGTTAGGTTAAGGGTTAGGGTCATTGTGAGGGTTAGAGTTAGGGTTAAGGTGAGAGTTATGTTTAGTCTTAGGGTGAGGGTAAGAGTTAGGGTTAGGGTTATTGTGAGGGTTAGGTTGAGGGTTAGTGTAAGAGTTAGGTTTGTGGTAAAGGTTAGGGTTAGGATTAGGTTTATGATTAGGGTTAGGCTGAGGGTGAGAGTGAGGGTTAGGTTTAGGATAAGGGTTAGGGTTAAGGTTAAGCTGAGGGTCAGGGGGATGGGGAGGGGGAGGGTTAGGGTTAGGTTTAGGGTTAGTGTGAGGGTTGGGTTTAGGGTAAGGGTGAGGGTTATGGTTATTGTTAGGCCTGGGGTAAGGTTTAGTGTGAGGGTGAGGGTTAGATTTAGGATTAGGTTTAGGGTTGGGGTTAAGTTGAGGGTTAGGGTGAGGGTGAGTTTTAGAGTTAGGGATAGGGTGAGGGTTAGGGTTAGTGTGATGTTTAGGGTGAGGGTGATGCTTAGGGTGAGTATTAGGTTTCGGGTGAGGGTGAGGGTGAAGGGGAGGGTTAGGGTTAGGTTGAGGGTTAGGGTTAGGGTGAGGGTGTGGGTAGGGTTATGGTTATGGTTTGGGTTAGGGTGAGAGTAAGTGTTAGGGTGAGGGTTAGGATGAGGCTGAGCGTTCGTGTGAGGGTTAGGGTTAGGGTTAGGGTTAGGGTTAGGCTGAGGTTGAGGGTGAGTGTGAGGATTACGCTGAGAGTTAGTGTTCGTGTGATTTTTAGGGTGAGGGTGAAGATTAGGGTGAGGGTGAAGATGAGGGTTAGGATGAGGGTTCGGTTTCGGGTGAGGATTAGGGTTTGGGTTAGGTTTAGGGTTAGGGTTAATTTGAGTATTAGGGTCACGGTTAGAGTTAGGTTTAGGGTGAGGGTAAGGGTTAGGGTGAGGTTTAGGGTGAGATATAGGGTTAGCGTTAGGGTTAGGGTGAGGGTTAAGATGAGGATTGGGGTTGGTGTTAGGGTTAGGGTGAGGGTGAGGTTTAGGTTTAGGCTTACGTTGAGAGTTAGGGTTAGGATGAGGTTTAGGTATAGGGTTAGGGTTAGGGTGAGTGTGAAGGTTAGGATTAGGGTTAGGTTTAGAGTTAGGGTCAGGGTGATGGTGATGGTGAGGGTTAGGTATAGGATTAGGGTTAGGGCAAGGTTTAGGCTGACGTTGAGGTTAAGTGTTAGTTTGAGGGTTAGGGTTAGTGTGAGGATTAAGGTAGGTGTTAGGGTTAGGATTAAGGTAAGGTTTAGGGTGGGGCTTGGGGTGAGTGTGAGATTTAGGGTTAGGTTTCGAGTGGGGGTTAGGTTGAGGGTTAGGGTTAGGGTGAGGGTAAGGGTTATGGTGAGGGTTGGAGTGAGGGTAAGGGTTAGGGTTAGTGTGAGTGGTAGGTTGTGGGTTAGGTGAGGGTTAGGTTTTTGGTGAGGGTTAGTATTAGTGTGAGGGTTAGGGTTAGGGTGAGGCTTAGTGTGACTGTTAGGGTTAGGGTGTGGGTGAGGGTTAGGGTTAGGTTTAGGGTGAGGATGAGGGTTTCGTTAAGGGTGAGCGTTAGGGTGAGGTTTAGGGTGAGGGTTAGCTTAGTGTGGGGGTTAGATTTAGGGTTAAGTTGAGGGTAAGGGTTAGGGTTAGGGTGAGTGTGAGGGTTAGGGTTAGCATTTGGTTTACGGTGAGAATTAGGGTGAGGGTTAGGTTTAGGATTTCGGTTATGTTTAGGGTTAGGCTTAGGGTGAGGGTTAAGGTTAGGGTAAGGTTTAGGTTTAGGGTGAGGTTTAGGTATAGGCTTAGGTTTAGGGTGAGGGTGAGGTTGAGGTTGAGGGTGAGAGTAAGTTTTAGGGTGAGAGTTAGGGTGAGGTTTAGTGTTAGGGTTAGGGTTACGGTGAGGGTAAGGGTTAGGTTTTAGTGTTAGGGTGAGGTTTAGGGTGATGGTGAGGGATAGGGTGAGGGTGAGGGTTAGGGTTAGGGTTAGGGTATGGACTAGGGTGAGGGTGAGAGTTAGGGTTAGGTTTAGGGTGAGGGTTAGGTTGAGGGTGAGGTTTAGGGTTAGTGTTAGGGTGAGGGTCAGGCTGACTGTGTTGTTTAGGGTGAGGGTGAGGTTTAGGGTTAGGTTTAGGGATTGGGTGAGGTTTAGGTTTAGGGGGAGGTTTAGGATGGGGTGTAGGGTTAGGGTTAGGGTGAGGGTTAAGGTTAGTGTGAGGGTTAGGGTTAGGGTTAGGGTGACTGTAAAGGTTAGCGTGAGGGTTATGGTTTGTGTGAGCGATAGGGTTAGGTTGAGTAAAACGGTTAGGGTGAGGGATTGGGTGAGGGTGACGGTTAGAGTGTGGGTGAGGATCAGTATGAGGATTAGGGTTAGTGTTAGGATTAGGGTTAGTGTGAGGGTTAGGGTGAGGGTTATGTTTAGGGTTACGGTTAGGGTTACGGTTAGGGTTACGGTGAGGGTAAGGGTTAGGGTGAGGTTTACGGTGAAGGTTACACTTAGGGTTAAGGTGAGGGTTACGGTGACAGGAAAGGTTAGATTTATGTTGAGCGTTAGAGTTAGGGTGAGGGTTATGGTGAGGGTTAGGGTTAAGATGAACTTGAGTGTTAAGTTTAGTGTGTGGGTTAGGGTTAGCGTTAGGGTGAGGTTAAGGGTGAGGGTAAGGGTTAGGGTGAGGTTTAAGGTGAGGGTTAGAGTTAGGTTTAGGATGAAAGTTACAGTGATGGGAAGGGAGGATTATAGTGAGTGTTAGGGTTAGGGTGGGGCTTAGGGTGAGGATTATGGATAGGGTTAGGGTTAAGATGAGGGTGAGGGTTAGGGTTAGTGTGATATTTAGGGTAAAGGTGAGGGTTAGGGTGAGTGTGAGTGTTCAGCTTAGGGTGAGGTTTAGGATGTGGGTGAGGGTTAGTGTTAGGCAGACGGTGAGGGTTCGGGTGAGGGTGAGTGTTAGGGTTAGGGTTAGCTTTAGGGTGAGTGGTATGTTTAGGTTTAGGGTTACGGTGAGGGTTAGGGTGTGGTTTAGGGTTAGGGTTAGGCTTAGTGTTAGTGTAAGTTTTAGGCTTAGGTTTAGGGTTAGAGTTAGGTTGAGGTTAAGGTTTATGGTGAGGTTTACGGTGAGCGTGAGGGTTAGGGTTAGCATTGGGGTTAGGGTGAGGTTTAATTTGAGGGTGAAGATGAGGGTTAGGGTTAGGCTGAGGGTTAGGGTTACTGTTAGGGTTAGTCTTAGGGTTAGGGTGAAGGTTAGGTTTAGGGTTATTGTTAGTTTTAGAGTTAGGGTAAAGGTGAGAGTGATGGTGAGGTTTAGGTTTAGAGTTAGGTTTAGGTTGAGGGTGAGTGTGAAGGTTAGGTTTAGGTTTAGGTTTTGGGTTAGTCTGAGTGTGAGGGTGTGGGTAAGGTTTAGGGTTAATATGATATTTAGGGTAGGGTGACAGTTAGAGTGAGTGTGAGGCTTCAAGTGAGCATGCGGGTTAGGTTGTGGGTGAGGGTTAGGGTGACGGTGAGTGTTAGGGTGATGGTGAGGGTTAGGGTGAGGTTGAAGGTTATGGTTATGGTTATGGTTAGTGTTAGGGTAAGAGAAATGGTTCGGGTGATGGTTAGGGTGAGGTTGAGGGTTAGGGTTAGCGTTAGCGTCAGGGTTAGGGTTAGGTTTTGTGTTAGGGTGAGGGTTAGGGTGAGGGTTATGTTTAGAGTTAGGGTGAGTGTTAGTGTGAGTAATAGGTTTAGGGCTAGGGTTAGGGTGAGAATGAGGGCTAGGGTTAGGATTAGAGTTAGGGTTAGGGTTAGGTTGAGGGTGCGGGTGAGGTTGAGGTTTAGGGTTAGGGTGAGGGTGAGGTTGGTTAGGGTTAGTGTTAGAGTTAGACTGCGAATAAGGGTTAGGGTGAGGGTAGAGTGAGGTGGAGGGTTAGGGTTAGCATTAGCTTTCGCGTTAGCATGAGGGTTAGGCTGAGGGGTAGGGTTGGGGTTAGGATGAGGGTTAAGATTACAGTGTGGGTTAGGTTTAGGGTTAGGGTTAGGATGAGGGTTAGGCTGCGGGGTTAGGTTAGGTTAGGGTGAGGGTTAGGGTGAGGGTAAGGGTGAGATTAAGGGTTAGGGTAAGGGTTAGGGTGAGGATTAAGGATAGAGTGAGGGTTATTGTTAGGGTTAGGGTTAGGGCTAGGTTTAGGATTAGGGTGAGGTTTAGGATTAGGGTTATGGTGAGGGTTAGGCTGAGGGTTAGGTTTTGGGTTAGGGTGAGGGTTATGGATAGTGTGTGGGTTAGTGTTCGGGTTAGGGTAAGAGTGAGGGTAAGGGTTAAGGTGAGGTTTCGATTAAGGGTTAGGGTGACGGTGAGGGTTAGGATGAGGGTGAGGGTTAGGGCTAGGTTTAGGGTGAGGGTAAGTTTTATTGTTAGGGTTAGAGTGAGGTTGAGGGTGACGGTTAGGGATAGGGTTAGGATTAGTGTTAGGCTGAGTGTTAGACTGAGGGTTAGGTCTAGGGTGAGGGTGAGGGTTATGGTTAGCTTTAGGGTGAGGGTTAGTTTTTGGGTTTGGGTTAGGGTGAGGGTTAGGGTGTGGGTTATGGTTAGGGTTAGTGTTAAGTTTAGATTTAGTGTGAGGATTAGGGCTAGGTTCAGGGTTAGGCTTAGGGTGAGGGTAAGGTATAGGTTGAGGTTTATGGTGAGGTTGAGGGTTAGGATTAGGGTAAGTGTTACAGTTAGGGTGAGGGTGAGGGTGAGAGCTAGGTTTAGGTTGCGGGGTAGGGTTAGGGTTAGGGTGAGAGTTAGGGTTAGTGTGAGGGTTAGGGTTAGGGTTTGGTTTAGGGTGAGGGTAAGGGTTAGGGTGAGGGTTAGTTTTTGTGTGAGCATTAGGGTTAGGGATAGGGTTAGGGTGAGGAAAAGGTTTAGGGTGAGGGTTAGGGTTATTTTTAGGGTTAGAGTTAGGTTGAGGGTGAAGGTGAGAGTAAGGTTGAGGGTTTGATTTAGATTTAGGTTTAGGGTGACGGTGAGAGTACGGTTAGGCTTAGGTTTAGTTTTAGGGTTGGGTTTAGGCTGAGGGTGAGTGTGAGGGTGAGTGTTAGGGTTAGTGTGATGTTTAGCAGGAGGGTGATGGTTAGGGTGAGAGTGAGGGTTCGGGTGAAGATGAATGTTAGGCTGATGGTGAGGGTTAGGGTTAGGGTGAGAGTTAGGGTTATGGTTAGGTTTAGAGTTATGGTGAGAGTAAGGGTTAGGGTGAGGGTTAGGGGGAGGTTGAGGTTTAGGGTTAGGGTTAGCATGAGTTTTAGGGTTAGGGTGAGAGTTAGGGTAATGGTTAGGTTTAGAGTTATGGTGAGAGTAAGGTTTAGGGTGAGGGTTAGGGTGAGGTTGAGTGTTAGGGTTAGCGTTAGCATGAGGGTTAGGGTTAGGGTGAGTGTTAGGATTAGGGTTAGGGTTAGGTTGAGGGGGAAGTTTAGGGTTAGGGTTAGGTTTAGAGTTAGGGTGAGGGTGAGCATGAGGACAAGGCTTAGAATTAGGTTTAGGGTTAGGCTTAGGCTGAGGGTGAGGGTGAGTGTGAGGGTGAGGGTTACAATAAAATTTAGGTTGAGGTTTAGCTTTAGGGTTAGTGTTAGGGTGAGGGTTAGGGTGAGGGTTATGGGTAGGGTTAGGGTTAGGGTTAGGGTTAGTGTGAGGATTAGGGTTAGGGTTACTGTTAGCATTAGGGAGAGGGTAAGTGTTAGGGTGAGGTTTAGGGTGAGGGTTAGTTAAGCGTTTTTGTTAGGGTGAGGGTGAGAGTTAGGGTGAGGTTTAGGTTTAGTGTTAGGGTTAGGGAGAGGGTGAAGATTAGGGTTAGGGTGAGTGTTAGAGTGAGGGTGAGGTTTTGGGATAGAGTTAAGATTAGGTAAGGGTGAGGGTGAGGGTTAGGATTAGGGTTAGTGTTATTGTTAGGGTGAGGGTGAGGGTGAGGACTAGGATTAGGTTGAGGTTTAGGGTTAGGGTTAGGCTGAGTGTGCGGCTGAGGGTGGGGGTGAGGGTTAGAGTTAGATTTAGGGTGAGGTTTAGCTTTAGGGTTAGTGTTAGGGTGAAGGTTAGGGTGAGGGTTATGGGTAGGGTTATGGTTAGGGTTAGGGTTAGTGTGAGGATTAGGGTTAGGGTTACTGTTAGGTTTAGGGAGAGGGTAAGTGTTAGGGTGAGCTTTAGGGTGAGGGTTAGTTTAGCGTTTTTGTTAGGGTGAGGGTGAGAGTTATGGTGAGGTTTAGGTTTAGTGTTAGGGTTAAGGAGAGGGTGAAGATTAGGGTTAGGGTTAGTGTTAGAGTTAGGGTGAGGTTTTGGGATAGAGTTAAGGTTAAGGTAAGTGTGAGGGTGAGGGTTAGGATTGTTAGAGTTAGGATGAGGGTGAGGGTGAGTGCTAGGATTAGAATTAGGGTTAGGATTAGGTTTAGGCTGAGGGTGAGGCTTAGGTTTAGGGTGAGGGGTAGGTTTAGGTTTAAGGTGAGGGTTATGGTTTGTGTTAGTGTTAGGGTTAGGGTTAGGGTTAGGGTGAGGGTTATAGTTAGGGTTAGGGTAGGATGAGGGCAAGGGTTAGGATGAGGGTTAGGGTGATGGTTAGCATAACTGTTAGGGTTAGGGTGAGTGTGAAGTTTAGGTTTAGGATTAGGGTGAGGACTACTGTGAGTGTGAGTTAGGGTTAGGGTTAGGGTGAGGGTTAGGGATATGGTGAGGATTAGGGTTAGGGTTAGGGTTACGGTGAGGCTTAAGGTGCGTGGTAATGTGAGGGTTAGGGTGAGAGTTAGGGTTAGTGTTAGGGTTACAGTTAGGGTTAGGTTTAGGGTTAGGGTAAGACTTAGGGTGAGGGTTAGGGTTTGTGTGAGCATTAGGGTTAGGGTTAGGGTTAGGGTGAGGGTTAGGGTTATTGTTAGGGTTAGTGTTATGTTGAGTGTGAGGGTGAGGGTAAGGGTGAGGGTTTGTTTTAGTGTTAGGTTTAGGGTGAGAGTGAGGGTGACGGTTAGGGTTAGGTTTAGTTTTAGGTTTAGGTTTAGGCTGAGGGTGAGGGTTAGCGTTAGTGTGATGTTTAGGGTGAGGGTGAGGTTTAGGGTGAGAGTGAGGGTTTGGGTGATGGTGAGGGTTAGGTTGATGGTGAGGGTTAGGTTTAGGTTTAGTGTTACAATTAGGGTGAGGGTGAGGGTTAGGTTTAGGATTAGGATAAGGGTTAGGTTTAGGTTGAGGGTGCGGCTGAGTGTCTGGGTTAGCGTGAGGGGTAGGGTTAGGGTTAGAGTGAGGGTTTCGGTTTGGGTTAGGGTTAGGGTTAGGTTTAGGGTTAGGGTGAATGTTATAATTAGCGTTAGGATTAGGATGAGGTAGAGTTTAGGATGAGGTTTAGGGTGATGGTTAGCATAACTGTTAGGGTTAGGGTGAGGGTTAGGGTTAGGATTAGGGTGAGGGCTACTGTGAGGATTAGAGTTAGGGTGATTAGAGTTTAGGGCTTGGGTTAGGTTGACGATGACGGTGAGAGTTAGGGTGAGGTTAAGGGTTAGGTTTAGGGTTAGGGATAGGGTGAGGATTAGGGTTAGGTTTAGGGTTAGGCTGAGGGTTAGGGTGCGGTATAGGGTTAGGGTTAGGGTAAGAGTTAGGGTTAGTGTGAGGGTTAGGGTTAGGTTTAGGTTTAGGGTGAGGGTAAGGCGTAAGGCTTAGAGTGAGGTTTAGGGTTTGTGTGAGCATTAGGGTTACTGTTAGGGTTAGGGTGAGGGAAAGGGTTAGGGTGAGGGTTAGGGTTATTGTTAGAGTTAGTGTTCGAGTGAGTGTGAGGGAGAGCGTAAGGTTGAGGGTTTGTTTTAGTGTTAGGTTTAGGGTGAGGGTGAAGGTGACGGTTAGGGTTAGGTTTAGTTTTAGGCTGAGGGTGAGGGTGAGGGTGAGGATGAGGGTTAGCGTTAGTGCGATGTTTAGGGTGAGGTTGAGGTTTTGGGTGAGATTGAGGGTTCTGGTAACGGTGAGGGTTAGGTTGATGGTGAGGTTTAGGGTTAGGGTTATGGTTAGGGTTAGGGTTATGGTGAGAGTAAGGGTTAGGATGAGGGTTAAGGTGAGGGTGAGGGTTAGGGTTAGCCTTAGCATGAGGATTAGGGTTAGGGTGAGTGTTAGGGTTAGGTTTAGTTTGAGGGTGAGGGTTAGGGTTAGGTTTAGGGTTAGAGTTAGGGTGAGGGTGAGGGCCAGGGTTAGAATTAGGTTTAGTGTTAGGGTTAGGCTGAGGGTGAGAGTGAGATTGAGTGCTACGGTTAGATTTAGCGGGAAGTTTAGGGTTAGGGTTACGTTTAGGTTGAGGGTTAGGGTGAGGTTTATGAGTAGGGTTAGAGTTAGGGTTAGGGTTATTGTGAGGAATAGGGTTAGGGTTAGGGTGAGGCTTAGGGTTAGGGTGAGTTTTGGGAATAGGTTTATGTTTAGGGTGAAGTTGAGAGTGAGGGTTAGGATTAGGGTTAGTGTTAGAGTTAGGGTGAGGGTGAGGGTAAGTGTTAGGGTTAGGGTAAGGATTAGAGTAGGGTTAGGGTTAGGCTGAGTGTGAGGGTAAGTGTGAGGCTGAGGGTTAGGGTTAGGATGAGGGTTAGGGTTTGGGTTAGGGTTAGGGTTAGGGTTAGGTTGAGGTTTCGGTTTAGGGTTATAATTAGGATGAGAGATAGGCTGAGGGGTCGGGTTAGGGTTAGGGAGAGAGTTAGGGTTAGTGTGAGGGTTAAGGTAAGGGTTAGGTTGAGGGTAAGGGTTAGGGTGAGGTTAGGGTGAGGGTTAGGGTGAGGGTTAGGTTTAGGGTTAGGGTTAGGATTACGGTGAGGCTTCAGGTTATGTTTATGGTGAGAGTTAGTGTGTGGGTTTGTGTTGGGGTGAGGGTTAGTGTGAGGGTGAGGGGGAGTGTTAGAGTTAGGTTTATTTTTAGTGTTACAGTGAGGGTGAGACTGAGGTTTATGGTAAGTTTTAGGGTTAGGGCGAGGGCTACTATGAGGGTTTGGGTGAGGACGAGGCTGAGGGTGAGGTTTTCGTTTAGGTAAGGTTTAGGGTTAGATTTAGGGTGAGGAATAGGTTGAGGGTGAGGGTTAGTGTGCGGGTTAGGTTTAGGGTGAGGTTTAGTGTTAGGGTTAGTGTTAGGGTGATGTTTAGGGTGAGCATGAGGGTTAGGGTGAGGGTGAGGGTGAGGGTGAGAGTCCGGGTGATGTGAGGTTTAGTGTGACTGTGAGGGTTAGGGTGAGGGTGAGGGTTAGGATTAAGTTTAGGTTTAGGTTTAGGGTGAGGGTTAGGATGAGTGCTAGGTCAAGGGTTAGGGTTAGGGTTAGGATGAGGATTAGTGTGAGGGTGAGGGTTAGGTTTAGGGTGAGGGTTACAGTTAGCGTGAGGTTTAGCGTGAGATTGAGGGTTAGGGTAAGGGTTAGGGTTAGGTTGAGGGTAGGGTGAGGGTTAGGTTATGGGTTACAGTTAGTGTTAGGTTGAAGGTTAGGGTGAGGTTAGGGTTAGGGTTAGGGTTAGTTTTAGTGTGAGGATGAGGGTTAGGTTGAGGATTAGGTTGAGGGTGAGGGTTAGGATTAGCTTTAGGGTTAGGGTTAGGGATAGGGTGAGGATTAGGGTTAGTGTGAGGGTTAGGGTGAGGTTTATGTTGAGGGTGAGGTTTAGAGTTAGCCTTAGGGTCACGGTGAGCGTTAGGGTGAGTGTTAGGGATAGGGTGAGGGTTAGGATTATGTTTAGGTTGAGGATTAGTTTTAGTGTGATGTTTATGGTGAGGGTGAGTGTTAGTGTGAGGGTGAGGATGATGGTTAGGGTTAGGGTTAGGGTTAGGTTTAGGGTGAGAGTGAGAGTGAGGGTGAGGTTTAGCATTAGTGTTAGGGTGAGGATTAGGGTTAGGGTTAGGGTTATGGTGAGGGTAAGTCTTAGGGTGATGTTGAGTTTTAGGGTTACTGTAAGGGTAAGGGTGAGGGTTGGTGTGAGTGTAAGAATTAGGGTTAGGGTGAGGGTTATTTTTAGGGTTAGGGTGGGGGTTAAATTTAGGGTGTGGTCTAGGGTGAGGGTGAGTGTTAGGGTTAGGGTTAGTGTGAGGGGTAGGGGTAGGGTTAGGGTGAGGGTTAGGGTTAGTGTGAGGATAAGGGTTAGGGTGAGGGTTAGGTTGAGGTTGAAGTTTAGGGTTAGCGTTAGGGTTGGGGTTATCGTTAGTGTTATGGTGAGGGTTAGGGTGTGTGTTAGGGTTAGGGTGGGGTTTAGGTTGAGGGTGAGCCTTAGGTTTAGGTTTATGGTGAGGGTTAGGGTGAGGGTTAGAGTGGGGGTTAGTGTTAGGGTGAGGGTTAGGTTTAGGATTAGGGTTATGGTGAGTTTTAGGGTTAGGGTTATGGTTAGGGTAAGGGTTAGGGTTAGGATTAAGGTTAGATTGAGGGTTAGGGTTATTGTTAGGGTTAGGGTTAGGGTGAGGGTGAGGGTGAGGTTTGGCGTTAGGGTTAGGGTTAGTTTCAGGTTGATGGTGGGAGTGAAGGGTAAGTTTAGGATTAGGGTTATGGTTAGGCTGAGGGGAAGGCAGAGGATGAGGGTGAGATTTAGGGTTAAGGTTAGGTTTAGAGTTGCGGTGAGGGCTATGGTGAGGGTGAGGGTTAGGTTGAGGGTTATTGTTAGAGTGAGGGTTAGGGTGAGGCTAAGTGTTAGGGTTCGGGTCAGGGTTCGGGTGACGGTGAGTGTGAGGGTGAGGGTGAGGTTTAGGGTGTGACTTAGGTTTCAGGTTAGGGTGAGGGTTACGGTGAGGTTTAGGGTTATGGTTAGGGTTAGGTTGAAGGTGAGGGTTAGGGTTAGGTTTAGGGTTAGGTTGAGGGTTAGGGTTAGGTTTAGGGCTAGGGTGAAGGGTAGAGTTAGGGTTAGGGTGAGGGTTAGGGTTAGTTTGAGGGTTTGGGTTAGAGTTAGGGTTAGGGTGAGGGTTAGGTTTAGGGTTAGGGTGAGAGTTAAGTTTAGGTACTGTTTAGCGTGAGGGTGAGTGTTAGGGTGAGGGTTAGGGTTAGGGTGATGTTTAGAGTTAGGTGAGGGTTAGGGTTAAGGTGTGGGTTAGGGTTAAGTTTAGGTTTCGGGTGAGGGTGAGGGTTACTGTTAGAGGTAGGTTGGGGGTTAAGGTTAGGGTGAGGTATAGGGTGAGGGTGAGGGTTAGGGTGAGGGTTAGTGTGAGGGTTAGGGTTAAGGTTAGGGATAGGGTTAGTGTTAGGTTTAGGTTTAGTGTGAGGATAAGGGTTAGGGTGAGGGTTAGGTTGAGTTTGAGGGTTAGAGTTAGGGTTAGGGTTAGTGTGAGGGTTAGGTTTAGGATTAAGGTTTTGGTTTTGGTTAGGGTTATTTTAGGGTTAGTGTTAGGGTTTGGGTGAGAGTGAGGGTGAGGTTTGGTGTTAGGGTTAGGGTTAGGGTTAGGGTGAGGGTGGGGGTGAGGGTTAGGTTTAGGATTTGGGTTAGGTTTAGGCTGAGGGGGAGGGGGAGGTTTTGGGTTAGGGTGATGTTTTGGGTTAGGGTTAGGTTTAGGGTTACAGTGAGGGCTAGATTGAGGGTGAGGGTTAGATTGAGGGTGAGGTTGAGGGTGAGGCTGAGGGTGAGGGTTAGGTTTAGGTTGAGGGTTAGGATTAGGGTTAGGGTTAGGTTTAGGGTGAGGGTTAGGGTAAGTGTTAGATTTGGGTGAGGGTTAGGGAGAGTGTTAGGTTTATTGTTAGTGTTAGGGTGAGGGTTAGGTTTAGGGTTTGTGTTAGGGTAAAGTTTAGGGTTATGGTGAGGGTTAGGGTAAAGGTTAGGGATAGGGTGAGTGTGAGGATGAGGGTCAGGGTTAGGGTTAGGGTGATGGTTAGGGTTAGGGTGAGGGTTAGGGTAAGGGTTAAGGTTAGGGTGAGGGTTAGGGTTTGGTTTAGGGTGAGTGTTAGGGTTAGGTTTAGGGTTAGGCTAAGGGTTAGGGTTAAGGTGAGGGTTAGGGTTAAAGTAAGGGTTAGGGTGAGGGTGAGGGTAAGGGCGAGGGTGAGGGTTAATTTTAGGGTTAGGGTGTGTGTAAGGGTTAGGGTGAGATTTAGTGTTAGGGTTAGGGTGAGGGTGTGGGTAAGGATGAGGTTTAGGCTTAGGGTTAAGTTTATGTGATGAATTAGAAAAATTAAGGCTGCATCCATTTTACAATTTACTAACTGCTGACTCTGCTTCTGTAAACTTGCTTGCTTGAGCTGACACCAACCCCCACCCCCTGGAAATAAGGAATTGGGTAAAGCCCAGGTGTCGGCCCCAGGACAAGGTCAGTGGTTGTAGATAAAGAACAGACAGTACGTGTTCCTCAGTTCCCATTTAGAAATTCCCCAGACAGGACCTTGAGATAACGACCACCTGGCAAGACCACAAGCTAAGCCAAATGTCAACCAATCATAGGCCTGTAACCATGTAAACCCCCTTTAAACCAACCATGGGCCAGTCATTTTATGAAGAGTGTTACAAAATTTCCTGCGTGGCAAAGTGATTGTTGGCGTATATGATGACCTTTAAATGGACCAATCATGGGATGCTTTGTGTTATGCATTAATCTTATGGTTTTTGCGTTTAAAAGAAGGCTTGTAACCGCTGCTCGGAGCTCCCTGTCTGCTCGGGACAGAGAGTCCGTTTGCACAAACGTCAAATAAACTCCTCTTGCTTATTGCATCTCCCGGCCTAGAGTCTGAGTTTCTGGGGCGCCCTCCCGTTGACGAAAGTATCCCAGGAGTCTGGGGTCTTTCATTTGGCACGTTGGCCGGGAACCAGGCTCCCCCAAAGCCCAGATACCAGGACCGGCAGGAGGTAAGATAGAGCTCTTGTCTTTCGTGTTTGTCATGTTCATTTTATGTTTTGGGGATCCAAAAGTGCCTGTATAGGACGTGTGTGGTTGACCAGAGGGAAAAGCAGACTTGCCCACTACCCTGGTCCCGCCCTGGGCTTCTACCCCAGGTGCATGAATTTGTGGTGGACTAGAGGGAAAAGCAGGCCTGCCCAGTACCCTAGTCCTGCCCTGCAGTCCAACTCCAGGGTTGCGAGGAGGGGGATCGAGATCCGAGTGTCTCTGTGTTAGGGGGAGTTAAGGCACGGACGGCCTCTCCCTTCTGAAGTTTCTCTCCTCATTTGTGCTCACTCGGGGACCGCGCGGCGTTTTTCTAGTCTTGTCTGTGTCTGTCTGACGTTAATTGTCTTTGGTGTTTGTTTTGTGACTTTCCAGGAAATGTGTCAACAAGCGAGTCCACTCCTAGGACACCTGAGACCTTGTCCTAGTTCGTTTAAAAACAAAAACCGCTGGTTCTGCTTTTGTAACTTGCTTGTTTGTCAATTATGAAGCTGCCACTGACCACCTGCGAGTGGCCTCAGTTAGATCTCAGCTTCGGGCCTTGGCTCGGGGGGGGGGGGTCTAAACGTGGGGGAGAACCTGTCAGTCTGAGGGGATGGCCGCTAGGGACTTCTTTCCCTTGCCACAAGATGACTGGCAATTCTCCTCCGCCTTGGAAGGCCCCTGGGTCAACGTCTGCAGGAATCTAAGAGAAAAATCCTCTGGAGGTGAGTAGGGGTGTTGAGTCCCCTGGTAAGTGAATGGTGGTGAGATGTCGCCCCATTCACTGAGACCTGATTTTGTCTTTGTGGCCAGTTGTTTGTCTTGTTTACTTTAGTGTGTGTGCTTGTTTTGTGTTTTCTGGGGTAGGGAAGTTCTGGGTGAGTGTGGCAGGCTCACCTATCAGACTCTGGATTCAGCTTGCTGAATGAGAACAGCACAGAGTTCCGGTAGGGATAAACTGGGGCCCATTAGTCCCCAACTCAGCCTTCAGTTCTTGTCTAGTTCTGTTTTAGAATTGGTACCAGTTTTAAATGTGGATCCTTGGTTTTTGTGTTTATCTGTGTTTTTGTTATATATTTGAACATCTCTGGGGAAATAAAAGTTCCAGCGGGTCTTGGTCACAGACCTGCTATGCCCACCGACCCCCCTGAGGCATGGAAGGTTACTGGGCTAGTTTGGTTCCCTTCAAGCCTCAGGCTGCATTTTCTCCTTGTGGAGGCTGCCAGCAGGGAGGGTGTAGAAGGCTGTGTGCCTAGTTTGGACTTTTTCAGCTAGTCCTGACAATGTAACAATTTGTAAAGTGCTCTTGTCTATCTGTGTGAGGGTTTTGTGTGTGTCTGTGAACGTGTTCAAAGATAAGAATTGTCAGCATGCTGTAACAATTGGGTGAGTTTAAATTTAAAATTTAAAAGCTTATGAGGTTTGGACATTACCAAAAATTCTAAAAAAATCTTCACATTGTTTTAAATGGCTTTTTAAAGATTTTTTTTAACTTGCAAATTAAAAAATCTGGTATTATAAAAAACTAATATTTTAAATGCATAAACTGTTTATACTGAAATCACATTATCTAGCTTAACAAAATGCATTGGCTGTTTGGGATCTGGTTCCCTTGGCTAAAATTTGGGATAAATATTAAAAATTTAAATGTAAAGGTTAGTTTAACACTGTCAAAGATGTTACCTGTTCTGTCTGTCTAAAAACTGTGTATTTCATTCAAGAACCAAGAAAAGAGACGGGGAAAAACTTAGAAGCCAACAGAAGACCTATGTTTAGGGATAAGGGGTGAACAAGCAGAAGTGCAGTTCAGCTAGTCATGCATGGTGGGACAGGTCCTGGGAAGAGTCCATGCATGGTGAAAGAGGGCAAGCTGGCACAAACGCAGTTCATCTAACCCTAAAGAGTCGGATTGGGTGCGTACCCATTCCATAGAAGGGGCTGAGTGGCCCATCTTTGTTCTTTCTTTTCCCTGCAGATAGACACTAAAAACATGATGGTTAAAATGAGTGATGTGATGATATGATTAGTATTGCTAAAACTTCCCCTTGGATGTGTTAACATTAAAATTAGAAAGGCCTTAAAAAAGGGTTAAAAAGTTATTTATATAATGTGACTTGCTTTTAATGTTTTACAATTAGGATGTTTTTAAAAGTCAGAAAGACACTAAGTCTAGCTTTTTGGTTCAGTTATGATGATTGTTATTTTCGCATTAAGGAAAAATTGTCATTTGAGTTTAAAAATCTTAATGTGTGTCTGTTTTAAAACAAGCAACTAAGAGGCAATGAGTGACACTTGGCCTCAAGATTTCAAGGGAACTTTTCAAAATGCAAATAAGAGGTTTTAAAAAAATTAGGAATGGATTTTTGGATATAAAGTTTAAATGTAAAATTGTTCTTAACATTGGCTTGAGTGTACACAAAGGAAAAAATTAGGATTACCAAAATAATTGCTATTCCAGTTTGCTCTTATAGGTTGTTTTTTTTTTTAAGTTTCCAGCAAGCCCAGAGCAAAGCACAGAGGATTCTTAAAAGTTTGTCAGAAGTAACTTTGACTCTTAATAAGTTTCAGGTAAGAGCATGCTTAAAAGCTACTTATATGTTGACCACCTTGTTGCTTATAATTGGAGTAAAATGGCCTTTTATAAGACTCACTGATCTGCAAACTGGTTCAAAGCTAGGCCTGGCACAAAAAGGTTCCTGTGAGACTGTCACCTCTATTCAGCCAGCAGAGTACTAGCCCTGGACTGAAGAGTCAGGGGACAGTACTCAAGCCCCAAGCTCGAGACTCACAGTGGCAGAGTACTAGCCCTGGACGGAAGAGTTAGGGGACAGCATTCAAGCCCCGAGTCTGGGACTCAAAGTGGCAGAGTGCTAGCCTTGAGCTGTAGAGCTGAGGGACAGTGCTCAAGCCCCGAGTTCAAGTCCAGCGACCAGCTAAAGGGAAATGTCAATCACGCATTTTTCCCAATGTGAAGAAGACACTCCTGGGACAAAAGCAATGGAGGAGCATCCAGAGGCAGTAAGCCACTGCTTGGATGGCAGAAATGTCAGATCCTAGAGTCACTTGTGCATGGCACTTCAAAACTGGTCAGAGCCGGGAGGTCATAAAAAGAATTTATAAGCATGCCAAATGTCCATGACTATCTACCTTGTAAGGGACAGGAACTTGCCCGTCCTCTGTGATAGTAAAAGCCAATGTTATAAAATGTGGGGGGATAGTTTAAATCTCAACCCCTTTATGTGCCAAAAGCTCTAATTGAGCTGACACTAGTTACATGAAGTTCATCTGCTCAGGAAAACGTTTGTAAACCTGAGAGTGTGTTTCTATTTGATATCTGTCTAAAGGCCTGCAAAGGTAACTTAGGCATTGTTTGGGATCATTAGAGATCACATTCCTAAGCCATCTAGAAAGACGCTTTTGCAAACCAGAGTGCTAAACAAGTTACACTGCTGTAGCCGAAAAAAAAAAGGTCTGTGCAGTTGTCAAAAGTTAAATATTGTTCTAAATGACATCTAACCCTGATGGCCTCTTTGTAAAATAGGCTAAGGTTATAGGTTCCTGGCTAGGTAAGATCAACAAGTTACAGAAGATGGACCTTCCCCATTCTACCCCCATTTTAAGATCAAGGGTCCAGAGTCAGTTTTGGAGAAATGAGGCAAAATAGATAAAATAATTTTTTAAAAAAGGCATAAAAATAGTGTTAACAGTTGTCGGTGTACAAGGTGTAAATACTGCATCTGTCAGAGATGGCTACAAGACTAAGCCTTCTGAGCCTTCTGTGTCTATTTACAAAAATATCTGGTTAGAAAAAAAGTTGTGATTTTGGTAAATTGTCCTGGACTATTGTTTAAAGATCTTAAAAATCAGCAGGATCAAAGCCTGCCAAGCATATGTAATGTATTTTTAACCAGTCTGTGTAGGAATTTACAGCCGAGCATGAGGTGTGAAACTCCCTTGGAGCCACTGAGAGATCCTGCTGCTGCTGCTGCTGCTGCTGCTGCTGCTGCATACCCTAATGGGTAAAGTTCAAAGACGCCCTGACAGCCACCTGGAGAAACTCCTGCCTGATTCCATCACCTGAGTCTGCTTCCTGGTTGACTGCTGCTAAATCTAAGATCTTCTGGGACATTCTTTTGGGTGATATCCAGAAACCCTCTCTTCCCACAGTGGATATTGAGGACAAGGATATCACTGGCTGGCTTGTCTTAGGCACTTCAGTGCATAGTGACTGAAAATCCACTCTATGGTCACAGCCTAGTTTAGCTCTGGTAATAACCTGAGTGTGTTATCAATGAAAATTGTAAAGGAGAGGGGGGAAGTAAAGAAAGCCTTGGAAAAGGAATTATAAAGGAGAGGGGGGTAGTAAAGAAAGCCTTGGGAAGGGAATTGGGGAAAAATTGGTATCCCCTTTAGATAAGAAAGGATTTAAAAAGTAAGGATTGTCTTTAATTGTTTGGAAAAGGGAAAGAAGACAAACCTCAGAAAGTTTAAGTATGTAGCAAATGGTATGTGTATGTCACAAATGGTATGAGTATGTCTTAAAATTGGAGCTTACAAGTACAACTGGTATAAAATTAAGTTAACTGTGATACACAGAGGCAGGACTGGTAAAAAGAAAATGTAAGGGGCTCTGGTACTGTTACTTTTGTTACAATTGGACCTTGTATACTCAACAGACTGATGTCTTTTCTAAAAGAGAAAAATCAGCGCAGTCCATCTATTAGTTCTGAGGTCTCAACACCAAGCACTGAGAACAACTGACACCCCACAAAATAATATACAGACACCCTAAATTTTAAGATTAAAATTACTCCAGAGAAGAAGCGGGGAATGAAGAATCAGAAAAATTAGGGCTGCGTCCATTTTACAATTTACTAACTGCTGACTCTGCTTCTGTAAACTTGCTTGCTTGAGCTAACACCAACCGCCACCCCCTGGAAATAAGGAATTGGGTAAAGTCCAGGTGTCGGCCCCAGGACAAGGTCAGTGGTCGTAGATAAAGAACAGACAGTACGTGTTCCTCAGTTCCCATTTAGAAATTTCCCAGACAGGACCTTGAGATAACGACCACCTGGCAAGACCACAAGCTAAGCCAAATGTCAACCAATCTTAGGCCTGTAACCATGTAAACCCCCTTTAAACCAACCATGGGCCAGTCATTTTACGAAGAGTGTTACAAAATTTCCTGCGTGGCAAAGTGATTGTTGGCGTATATGATGACCTTTAAATGGACCAATCATGGGATGCTTTGTGTTATGCATTAATCTTGTGGTTTTTGCGTTTAAAAGAAGGCTTGTAACCGCTGCTCAGGGCTCCCTGTCTGCTCGGGACAGAGAGTCCGTTTGCACAAACGTCAAATAAACTCCTCTTGCTTATTGCATCTCCCGGCCTAGAGTCTGAGTTTCTGGGGAGCCCTCCCGTTGACGAAAGTATCCCAGGAATCTGGGGTCTTTCATTGGTTAGTGTGAGGGTGAGGTTGAGGGTTAGGGTTAGGATTAGGTTTAGTTTTAGGGTTAGGCTGAGAGAGAGGGTGAGGGTGAGGCTGAGGGTGAGGTTTATGTTTAGGGTTTGGGTTAGGGTGAGGGCTAGTGCATGGGTGAGGGTGAGGGTTTCGAGTAGGTAAGTGTTAAGGTTAGGGTGAGGATTAGGTTGAGGTTGACGGTTAGTGTGAGTTAGGGTTAGGGTGAGGGTTAGGGTGACTGTGAGGGTTAGGGTGAGGGTAAGGGTGAGAGTAAAGGGTTAGGGTAAGGGTTAGGGTGCAGGTGAGGGTTAGGGTTAGCATTAGGGTTAGGGTCAGGGTGAGGGTTAGGGTGAGGTTTAGGGATAGGGATAGGGTTAGGCTTAGGGTTAGGGTTAGAGTTAGGGTGAGGGTTAGGCTGAGGGGTAGGGTAAGGGTTAGGGTGAGGGTTAGGTTTAGTGTGAGGATTAGAGTTAGGTTTAGAGTTAGGGTGAGGGTAAGGATTAGGTTGTGGGTTAGGGTGAGTGTGAGGGTTAGGTTTAGCAATAGGGTTAGTGTTAGGGTGAGGGTTAGGATTAGGGTCAGGGTTAGGGTGAGGGTGAGGGTGAGGGTGAGGATTAGGGTTACTTTTAGTTTGAGGGTTTGGGTTAGGGTTTGGGTTAGGGTGAGGGTGAGGGTGACGTGAAGGTTTCGGTTAGGTAAGGGTTATGTTTAGTTTAGGGTGCGGATTAGGTTGAGTGTGAGGGTTAGATTGAGGGTTAAGTTTAGGGTGAGGGTTAGGTTTAGGCCTAAGGTGAGGGTTAGGTTTAGTGTGATGTTTAGTGTAAGGGTGAGGGTTAAGGTGAGGGAAAGGATTAGGGTTAGAATTAGGGATAGGGTGAGGATTAGTGTTAGTGTGAGGGTTAGGGTTAGGGTTAGGGTTACTGTGAGCATAAGGGTTAGGGTGAGGGTTATGGTGAGTGTGGGGTTAGGGTTAGCCTTAGGGCTATGGTGAGCATTAGGGTGAGAGTTAGGGTTAGGGTGATGGTTAGGGTTATATTTAGGTTGAGAATTAGGTTTAGTGTGATGTTTATGGTGAGGGTGAGTGTTAGTGTGAGCGTGAGGATGAGGGTTAGGGTTAGGTTTAGGTTTAGGTTTAGGGTGAGAGTGAGGGTGAGGGTGAGTGTAAGGGTTAGTGTTAGTGTGAAGATTAGGGTTACAGTTAGGGTTATGGTGAGGGTAAGTCTTAGGGTTCGGTTTAGGGTGAGGTTGAGGTTTAGGGTTAGCGTTAGGGTAAGGGTGAGGGTTGTTGTGAGGGTTAGAGTTAGGGTTAGGGTGAGGGTTATGGTTAGCGTTAGGGTGAGTGTAAGAATTAGGGTGAGGGTTCGGTGAGGTTGAGGGTTAGGGTTATCATTAGGGTTAGGGTGAGGTTAGGGTTAGGGTGTGTTTATTGTGAGGGTGAGTGTTAGGCTGAGGGAGAGGTTGAGGGTTAGGTGTAGGGTTAGGGTTAGGTTTAGGGTTAGGGTGAGAGTCAGGGTGAGGGAGAGGGTTAGGGTTCGGATGCGGGTGAGGCTGAGCGTTACTCTTAGGGTTAGGGTGAGGGTTAAGGTTAGGTTGAGGGCTCGGGTGAGGGTGAGGATGAGGGTGAGGGTGAGTGTTAGGGTTTTGGTTAGGTAAGGATTAGGGTTAGGGTTATGGTGAGGATTAGCATGATGGTGAGGTTTACGTTGAGGGTTAGGGTTATGGTGAGGGTTAGGGTGAGGGTTTGGGTGAGGGATAGGGTGAGGGTTAGGGTTAGGGTTAGGGTTAGGGTTAGGGTGAGGGTTAGGGTTAGGGTTAGGTTTAGGGTGAGGGTGAGGGTTAGTGTTAGGGTTAGGGTGAGGTTAAGTTTAGGGTGTGGGTTAGGGTGATGGTGAGGGTTATGGTGAGCGTGAGGGTGAGGGTTTCTGTTAGGTAAGTTTTAGGGTTAGGGTTATGGTGAGGATTAGGGTGAGGGTGAGGGTTAGGTTGAGTGTTAGGGTAAGGGTGAGGGTTAGGGTAAGGTTTAGGGTGAGGGGTAGGGTTAGTGTGATGTTTAGGGTGAGGTTGAGTTTTAGGTTTAGGGTGAGGGTTCGGGTTAGGTTTCGGGTTAGGGTTAGGGTATATTTATGGTGAGGATGAGTGTTAGGGTGAGGGTGAGGTTGAGGGTTAGGTTTAGGGTTAGATTTAGGGAGAGAGTGAGGATGAGGGTGAGGTTTAGTTTTCAGGTGAGGGTGAGGTTGAGTGTGAGGGTTAGGGTGAGGGTGAGGGTTTCGGTTAGGTAAGTGTTAGGGTTCGGTTATGGTGAGGATTATGGTGAGATTAAGGGTTAGCCTGAGGGTTACGGTTAGGGTGAGGGTTAGGATGAGGGTTAGTGTAAGAGGTAGGGTTAGGGTTAGGGTGTGGGTTAGGGTTATTGTGAGGGTTAGGGTTAGGGTTAGGTTTACGGTTAGGGTGAGGATAAGGGTTAGGGTGAGGGTTAGTTTGAGGGTGAAGGTTAGGGTTAGCTTTAGGTTTACAGTTCGTATTAGGGTTCGGATGAGAGTTAGGGTTAGGATGAGGGTTAGGTGGAGCGTGAGGTTTAGGGTTAGGTTTAGGTTCACGGTTAGGGTTAGGGTTAGGATTTGGGTGAGGGTTAGGGTCAGGGTTCGGTTTAGGGTTAGGGTGAGGGATAGTGTTAGGTTTAGGGTGAGGGTTAAAGTTAAGGTGAGGACTAGGGAGAGTGTGAGGATTAGGGTGAGGGTAAGGGTGAGTGTTTCCGTTAGGTAAGGTTTAGGGTTTGGGTTATGGTGAGGATTAGGGTAAGGGTGAGGGTTAGGTTGGGGGTTAGGTTAAGGGTGAGGGTGAGGGTTAGGGTTAGGGTTAGGGTGAGGGTTAGTGTTAGGTTGAGGGTTAGGATTAAGTTTACGGTTAGGGTTAGGGTTAGTGTGAGTGGTAGGTTTTGGTAGGGTGAGGTTTAGTGTTATGGTTAGCGTTAGGGTGCGGGTGAGGGTGATGTTGAGTGTTAGGTTTAGGATTTTGTTTATAGTTATGTGAGTGTTAGGTTTAGTGTGAGGGTTAGGGATAAGTTTCGGGTAGGGAAAGTGTGAGGATAAGGGTTAGGGTGAGGGTTAGTTTGAGGGTGAAGTTAAGGGTTAGCGTTATGGTTGGAGTTAGCGTTAGGGTTAGGGAGAGGGTTAGGGTGAGTGTTAGGGTTAGGGTGAAGTATAGCTTGAGGGTGAGCGTTATGGTTAGGTTTAGGTTGATGGTTAGGTTTAGGGTTAGGTTTAGGTTGAGGGTTAGGGTTAGGGTTAGAGTGAGGGTTAGTGTTAGTGTGAGGGTTGGGGTTAGGATTAAAGTTACAGTGAGTTTTATGGTTAGGGTTATGGTTAGGGTAAGGGTTAGGGTTAGGATTAAGGTTAGATTTAGGGTTTTGGTTATTGTTAGGATTAGGAGTAGGTTTAGGGTGAGGGTGAGGGTGAGGGTGGGCATTAGGGTTAGGGTTAGGTTTAGGGTGATGATGGGGGTGAGGGGTAGATTTAGGATTAGGGTTATGGTTAGGCTGAGGGTGACGCAGAGTGTGAGGGTTAGGTTTAGGTTTAGAGTTATGGTGAGGGCTAGGGTGAGGGTGAGGGTGAGGTTGAGGGTTAGGTTTAGGGTGAGGGTTAGTGTTAGAGTTAGAGTGACGGTTATTGTTAGGTTGATGTTTAGGGTGAGGCTGAGTGTTAGGGTTTGGGTGAGTGTTCAGGTGAGGGTGAGTGTGAGGGTGAGGGTGAGGTTTAGGGTGTGGCTTAGGGTTAGGTTTTGGGTGATGGTTAGGGTGAGGTTTAGGGTTAGGGTCAGGGTTAGGTTGAAGTTGAGGGTGAGGGTTAGGGTTAGGGTTAGGTTGAGGTTTAGGATTATGTTGAGGGCTAGGGTGAGGGTGAGGGTAAGGTTGAGGGCTCGGGTTAGGGTAAGGTTTAGAGTTAGTGTTAGGGTAAGGGTTAGGGTGAGGGCTAGAGTTTGGGTTAGGTTGAGCGTTAGAGTTAGTGTGAGGGTTTGGGTTAGAGTTAGGGTTAGTGTGAGGTTAACCTTTACGGTGAGGGTTAGGGTTAGGGTGAGCGTTAGGGTGAGGGTTAGGGTTAGGGTGATGTTTAGGGTGAGGAGAGGGTTAGGGTGAGGATGAGGGTGAGGTTTAGAATTATGGTTAGCGTTAGGGTGCGGGTGAGGGTGATGTTGAGTATTAGGTTTAGGATTTTGTTTATAGTTAGGTGAGTGTTAGGGTGATGGTAAGTATTCGGGTGAGGGTGAATTTTAGGGTGTGGTTGAGGGTTAGGTTTAGGGTGAGGATTAGGGTTAGGGTTTGGGTTATGGTGAGGGTAAGTATTAGGGTGTGGTTTAAGGTGAGGTTGAGGTTTTGTTTTAGCGTTTGTTTTAGGGTGAGTGTTAATGTGAGGGTTAGGGTTAGGTTTAGGTTTAGCGTGATGGTGAGGTTTAGAGTTAGGGTTAGGTGGAGGGTTAGGTTTAGGATTAGGGTGATGGTAAGGGTTAGGTTGAGGGTTAGGGTGAGTTTGAGTGTTAGGGTTAGCATTATTGTTAGGGTGAGAGTGAGGGTTAGGGTGAGGGTTAGGGATAGGGTTTGGGATAGGGTGAGGATTAATGTTAGTTTGAGGGTTAGGGTTATATTTAGTGTGAGGATAAGGGTTAGGGGGAGGGTTAGGGTGAGGGTGAGTGTGAGGGTTTCAGTTACGTAAGGGTTAGGGTTAAGGTTATGGTGAGGATTAGGGTGAGGTTGCTGGTTAGGTTGAGGATTAAGGTTAGGGTTAGGGTTCGTGTGAGGGTTAGGGATAGGGTTAGGGTTAGGTTGATGTTGGGTTGAGATGTAGGTTTAGGATTAGGGTTAGGGTTAGGCTGATGGTGAGGGGGAGGGGGATGGGGAGGTTTTGGGTTAGGGTTAGGGTTAGGTGATGGCTAAATTGAGGGTGAGTGTTAGGGAGAGGGTGAGGGTGAGGGTGAGGGTTAGGGATAACTTTAGGGTTAGGGTGAGGGTTAGCGCGAGTGTTAGGTTTAGGTTTTGAGTTAGAGTGAGAGTGAGGGTTAGGGTCCAGTTTAGGAAAAGGGTTAGGGTTAGGGTTAGGGTGAGTTTTAGGGTTAGGGTTAGGGTTAGGTTGAAGGTGAGAGTGAGGGTTAGGGTGAAGTTGAATGTTAATGTTAGCATTAGGGTTAGGGTGAGAGTGAGGGTTAGGGTGAGAGTTAGGGTTAGAGTTAGGCATAGGGTGAGGATTATGGTTAGTGTAAGGGTTAAGGTTAGGTTAAGTGTGAGGATAAGTGTTAGGGTGAGTGTTAGGGTGAGGGTTAGCATTAGGGTGAGGGTTAGTGTTAGTGTTAGGGTGATGGTTAGTGTTAGGGTTAGGGTTAGGGAGAGGGTGAGGGTTAGTGATAGGGTGAGGGTTAGTGATAGGGTTCGGGTGAGGGTTAATGTTATGTTGAGGATTAAGGTTAGGGTGAGGGCTATGGTGAGGGTGAGGATTAGGGTGAGTGTGAGAGTGAGTGTTTCGTTTAGGTAAGGGTTAGATTTAAGGTTATGATGATGATTAGGGTGAGGGTGAGGGTTAGGTTGAGGATTAGGGATAGGGTGAGAGTTAGAGTGAGGGTTAGGGTTAGGGTTAGGGTTATGGTGAGGGTTAGGGTTAGGGTTAGGTTTAGGGTTAGGGTTAGGTTTAGCGTGGGGGTTAAGGTTAGGGTGAGGTCTAGGGTGAGGGTGAGTGTTAGGATGAGGGTTAGCGTGAGGGGTAGAGTTAGGGTTAGGTTGAGGTTGAGGGTTACGGTGAGGGTGAGGGTGAGGGTTAGGCATAACATTAGGGTTAGGGTAAGTGTTAGGGTGAGGGTTAGGTTTACCTTTAGAGTTAGGGTGAGGGCGAGGGTTAGGTTTCGGGTTAGGGATAGGGTTATCGTTAGGGTTAGGGTGAGGTTTAGGGTTAGGGTTAGGTTATGTTGAAGGAGAGGTTGAGCGTTAGGGTTAGGGTTAGGTTGAGGATTAAGTTGAGAGTGAGGGTTAGGTTGAGGGTTAGTGTTATAGTGAGTGTTAGGGTTGGAGTTAGGGTGAGGGTTAGGGTTAGGGTGATGTTTAGGGTGAGGATTAGGGTTAGGGTGAAGGTGAGGGTTCGGGTGAGTGTGAGTGTTCGGCAGATGGGGAAGGTTAATTTGTGGGTGAGGATTAGGTTACGGAGCAGTGTTCGGGTGACAGTGAGTGTTAGGGTGATGGTGAGGGTTAGGGTTAGGGTTAGGGTTAGGGTTAGGGTGAGTGTTAGGGTTAGGGATAGGGTAGGGTTAGGGTCAGTGTTAGGGTTAGGGTTAGGGTGAGGTTGAGGGTTCGGGGGAGTGTGAGTATTCAGGTGAGGATGAGGGTTAGAGTGTGGGTGAGGGTTAGGTTTCAGCTGAGTGTTAAGGTGATTGTGAGGGTTAGGGTTAGGGTAGCGTTAGGTTTAGGGTGAGGGTTACGTTGAGGGTTAGGGTTAGGGTGAGTGTTAGGGTTAGGGTGATGTTTCAGTTGAGGTTGAGTTTTAGGTTCTGGGTGAGAGTTAGGGTTAGGGTGAGGATTAGGGTTAGGGTTAGGGTTAGGGTTATGGTGAGTTTAAGGGATAGGTTGAGGTTTCGTGTGAGGTTGAGGGTAATGGTTAGTGTTAGGGTTAGGATGAGGGTTAGGGTTAGGGTGCGGGTTAGGTTGACAGGGTTAGGGTAAGGGTGAGGGTGAAAGTTAGGGTTAGGGTTAGGGTTACAGTTAGGATGATGGTGAGAGTAGGGTTAGAATTTGGATTAGTGTTATGGGTAGAGTGTGCGTGAGGGTGAGGTTTAGGGTTAGGATTAGAGTTAAAGTGAGAGTGAGGGTGAGGTTCAGTGTTAGGATTAGGGTTAGGGTGAGTGTTAGGGTTAGGTTTAGGGTTAGGGTTAGGGTTAGGGTGAGTGTTAGGGTTAGTGTTAGGATGATGTTGAGGGTTCAGGTGAGTGTGAGTGTTCGCGTGAGGGTGAGGGTTAGAGTGTGGGTGAGGTTTAGGTTTCGGCTGAGTGTAAGGTGAAGGTGAGTTTTAGGGTTAGAGTTAGCATTATGGTTAGGGTGAGGGTTACGGTGAGGGTCAGTGTTAGGGTGAGTGTTAGGGTTAGGGTTAGGCTTAGGGTTAGGGTGATATTTAGGGTGATGGTGAGTGTTAGTGTGAGGGTGATGGTTAGGGTTAGGGTTAGGGTGAGGGTAGGTTTAGTATTAGGGTTAGGGTTAGGGTTAGGTTGAGTGTAAGGGTGAGGGTGAGGTTTCAGGTCAGGTTTAGTTTTGAGTTTTGGGTGAGAGTTAGTGTTAGGGCGAGGATTAGGGTTAGGTTTAGGGTTAGGGTTAGGGTGAATTTAAGGGTTAGGGTGAGGTTTAGGGTGAGGCTGGGGGTTACGGTTAACATTAGGTTTGGGGTGAGGGTTAGGGTTAGGTGAGGGTTAGGGTGAGGTTTAGGGTTAGGGTGAGAGTGAGGGTGAGGGTTAGGGTTAGGGTTAGGGTTAGAGTTAGGGTGTGGGTGAGACTGAGGGTGAGAATTTGGATTAGGGTTAGGGTTAGAATTAGGGTGAGGTTGAGGGTTAAGATTAGAGTTAGGGTGAGAGTGAGGGTGAGGTTC
This sequence comes from Dipodomys merriami, assembly GCF_024711535.1. NCBI lineage: Eukaryota > Metazoa > Chordata > Mammalia > Rodentia > Heteromyidae > Dipodomys > Dipodomys merriami. The sequence goes on from NW_027206113.1 coordinate 1,047,686, forward strand.
AGTGTTAGGATTAGGGTTAGGGATAGGGTTAGGTTGAGGATACGGGTAAATGTTAGGGTTAGTGTTAGGCTTATGGTTACTGTGAGTATACGGGTTAGGGTGAGGGTTAGGGAGAGGTTGAGGGTTAGGGTTAGGGTGATGGTTAGGGTTAGGGTTAAGGTGAGGGTTAGGGTTAGGATGAGATTTAGGGTGAGGTGTAGGTTTATGGTTAGGATTAGAGTGAGGGTTAGGGTGAGGGTTAGGGTTAGGTTTAGGATTAGGGTGAGGGTGAGGGTTAGTGTTAGGGTTAGGGTGAGGTTAAGGTTAGGATGAAGGCTAGGGTGAAGGTGTTGGTTAGGGTTAGGGTGAGTGTGAGGTTGAGTGTTTCTGTTAGGTAAGGGTTAGGGTTAGGGTTATGATGAGGATTAGGGTGAGGGTGAGGTTTAGGTCGAGGATTAGGTTGAGGTTGAGGGTTAGGGTTAGTTTTAGGCTGAGGTTTGGGGTTAGGGTGGTGTTTAGTGTGAAGTTGTGGTTTAGTGTGTTTTAGGGTTCGGGTTAGGGTTATTTATGGTTTAGAGTTAGGGTTAGGGTGAGGGAGAGGTTAGGGTTAGCGGTAAGGTTAGTGTGATGGTGGGGGTGAGGGGTAGGTTTAGGATTAGGGTTAGGGTTAGGCTGAGGGCTAGGGTGAGGTTGAGGGTGAGGGTGAGGGTTTATGTTAGGTAAGGGTTATGGTTATTGTCAGGTTGAGGATTAGGTTGAGGTTGAGGGTTAGGGTTAGGGTGAGGGTTAGGGTTACCGTTTTGGTGAGGGATAGGGTTAGGGTGAGGTTTAGGGTGAGGGTGAGTGTTAGGGTGAGCGTTAGGGTTCGGGTGAGGTTGAGGGTTAGGGTGTGGGTGAGGGTTAGGGTGAGAGTTAGGATGAGGGTAAGGGTTAGGGTTAGCGTTAGGTTTAGGGTGAGTGTTAAATTGAGGGTTAGGGTTTGGGTTAGATTTAGGGTTATTGTGAGGGTTAGGGTGAGGGTTAGGGTTCTGTTTAGGCTTAGGGTGAGGGTGAGGGTTAGGGTTAGGTTTAGGGTAAAGGTTAGTGTGAGAGTGAGGGTGAGGGTGAGGGTGAGGGTTTCTTTTAGGTAAGGGTTAGGGTTAGGGTGAGGATGAGGGTGAGGGTGAGGATTAGTGTGAGGGTGAGGGTTAGGTTGAGGGTTAGGGTTAGGTTTACGGTTAGGGTGAGGGTGAGGTTGAGGCATAGGGTTAGGGTTAGGGTTAGATTTAGGGTGACGTTGAGGATTAGAATTAGGATTAGGTTTAGGGTTAGAGTTAGGGTGAGGTTGAGGGTGAGGGTTAGGGTTAGGGTTAGGGTTAGTGTGGTGTGAGTTGAGGGTTACTGTTAGGAAAAGGGTTAGGGTTAGTGTTAGGGTGAGGGTGAGCGTGAATTTTAGGGTTAGGGTTAGGGTTAGGGTTATTTTGAGGATAAGGGTTAAGTTGAGGGTTAGGTTGAAGGTGAGGGTGAGGGTGAGGGGTAGGCTGAGGTTGAGGGTTAGGGTTAGGTTTAGGGTGAGTGTTAGGGTTAGGGTTAGGTTGAGGCTTAGGTTTAGGGTGAGGTTTAGGGTTAGGGTGAGTGTTAGGGTGAGTGTTAGGGTTAGGGTTTGGTTTAGGGTGAGAGTGAAGTTTAGTGTTAGGGTTACGTTGAGGGTTAAGTTTAGGGTGAGGGCTAGGGTGTGGGTGAGGTTTAGGGTGAGGGTGAGGGTGAGGGTGAGGGTTTCTGTTAGGTAAGGTTTAGGGTTAGTGTTATGGTGAGGATTAGGATGAAGTTTAGGTTTAGTTTGAGGGTTAGGGTGAGGATGATGGTGAGTGTTAGGGTTAGAGTCAGGGTGAGGGTTGGGGTGAGGGTAAGGTTATTGGTAGGGAGAGGGTTAGGGTTAGGGTTAGGGTTAGAGTTAGGTTTAGTATGAGGATAAAGTTTAGGGTGAGTGTTAGGCTTAATGTTAGGGTTAAGGTTAGGGTTAGGGTGAGTTTTAGTGTTAGTGTTAGGGTTAGCATTAGGGTGAGTGTTGGCGTTAGGGTTAGGGTAAGTATTAGGGTGAGGGTGAGGGTTAGGGTTAGGGTTAGGTTGAGGTTTAGGGTTAGGGTTAGGTTTAGGGTGAGGGTTAGGTTTAGGGTTAAGGTGAGGGTGAAGGTTAGGTTGAGGGGTAGGTTTAGTGTTAGGGTAAGGTTTAGCGTTAGGGTGAGGGTTAGTGTTAGGTTTAGGGTTAGGTTGAGGGTGAGTGTGAGGGTGAGGGTTAGGGTTAGGTTTAAGGTGAGGGTTAAAGTGTGGGTGAGTGTTAGGGTTAGGGTGACCGAGAGGGTTAGGGTGAGGGTGAGGATTAGGGTTAGGTTTAGGGTGAGGGTTAGTGTTAGGGTTAGGTTCAGGCTTAGGCTGAGGGTTAGGGTAAGGGGTAAGTGTTAGACTTAGGGTGAAGGTTAGTGTTAGTGTGAGGGTTATGGTTAGGGTTAGACTTAGGGTTAGTGTATGGTTAAAGGTTAGGTTGAGGTTTAGGGTGAGTGTGAGTGTTAGGGTTACCATTAGGGTTAGGTTGATGGTTAGGGTGAGGGTTAGGTTTAGGGTGAGTATTAGGGTGAGAGTACTTTTTAGCATGAGGGTGAGGGATAGGGTGAGGGAGAGGGTTAGGGTTAGTTTTAGGGTTAGGGTGAGGGTTAGGCTTAGGGTTAGGGTGAAGGTCAGGTTGAGGGTTAGAGTTAGTGTTAATTAAGGGTTAGGGTTAGGGTTAGGGTGAGGATTAGGTTGAGGGTGAGGGTTAGGTAGAGGGTTAGGGTTAGGGTGAGGGTTAGGGTAGGGGTTAGGGTTAAGGTTAGGGTTAGGTTGATATTTAGGTGAGAGTGAGGGTTCGGGTGAGGGTGAGGGTTAGGGTGTGGGTGAGGGTTAGATTTCGGCTGAGTGTTATGGTGACAAGGAGGGTTAGGGTGAGGTTGAGCATTAGGGTTATGATTAGTGTTAGGGTGAGGGTTAGAGTTAGGGTTAGTCTTAGGGTGTGGGTTAGGGTGAGGGTTAGGGTTAGGGTTAGGGTCAGGTTTAGGTTTAGTGTGAGGGTTAGGGTTAGGGTTATGGTTTGGGTTTCTGTTAGCATAAGGGTGAGGGTGAGGGTTAGGTTGAGGGTGAGGTTGAGTGTTAGTGTTAGTGTTAGTGTAAGGGTGATGTTTACGGTGAATGTTAGGGTTAGGGTGAGTGTTAGCGTCAGGGTTTGGGTGAGGGTTAGGTTTAGGGTGTTATTTATGGTGAGGGTGAATATTAGGCTGAGGGTGATGGTTAGGGTTAGGGTTAGGGTTAATGTTATGGTGAGGGAGAGGTATAGGATTAGGGTTAGGGTTAGGGTGATTGTAAGGTTTCGTTTGATGTTTCGGGTGACCTTGAGTCTTTGGGTTTGGGTGAGGGTTAGTGTTAGAGTGCATATTATGGTTAGGGTTAGGGTCAGGGTTTTAGTGAGTTTGAGGTTTAGCGTGAGGTTTATGGTGAGGGTTAGGGTTAGGATTAGCGTGAGGTCTAGGGTGAGGGTTAGGGTGAAATTTTGGGTTAGGTTTAGGGTGAGGGTTAGGGTGAGGGTTAGGGTTAGGATGAGGGTTATGGTTAGGGTTAGAATGAGTGTTAGGGTAAGAGTATTGCTTAGGGTGAGGTTGAGGGTCAGGGTGAGGGTGAGGTTGAGTGAGAGTGTTAAGGTGACAGTGACGGTGACGGTGACGGTGACGGTGACGGTGAGGGTTAGGTTTAGGGTTAGGGATAGGGTGAGGGTGAGGGTTAAGGTTAGGATTGGGGTTAGGGTTAGGTTTAGGCTGAGGGTTAGGGTGAGCGTGAAGTTTAGGGTGAGGGTGAGGGTGATGATGAATGTTAGGGTTAGGATTATGTTTAGAGTGAGTTTTAGGGTTAGGGTTAGGGTGTGGGTGAGGGTTAGGTTTCGGCTGGGTATTAGGGTGACGGTGAGGGTTAGGGTGAGTGTGAGGGTTAGGGTTATGGTTAGGGTTAGGGTCAGGTTTAGGTTTAGGGTGAGTGTGAAGGTGAGGGTTAGGTTTAGGATTAGTCTTAGGTGTTTGGTAAGGCTTAGGGTGAGTGTGAGTGTGAGGGTCAGAGTTAAGATTGGGGTGAGAGTTATGGTTAGGTTTAGGGTTAGGTTGAGGGTGAGGGTGAGGGTTAGTTTGTGGGTGATGGTCAGGGTGATGGTGAGGGTGAGGTTTAGGTTTAGGGTAAGGTTTAGGGTTATGTTTAGGGTAAGAGTGAGTGTGAGGGTGAGGGGTAGGGTGAGGGTGATGGTGAGGTTGAGGGTGAGAGTGAGGGTTAAGGTTTGGGTAAGGTTTAGGGTTAGGGTTAAGGTTAGGGTGAGGGTTAGGGTTAGGGTTATGGTTAGGATGACGGTTAGGCTGAGGTTTAGGGTTAGGGTTAGGATAAGGGTGAGGGTTAGGATTAGGATTAGGGTTAGGGTCAGTTTGAGCATTAGGGATAGGTTTAGGGTTAGGGACAGGGTTTGTTTAGGGTTAGGTTTAGAGTTAGGGTGAGGGTGTGGGTGAGGGTTAGGGTTAGTGTTAGGGTTAAGCTGAGGGTGAAGTTGAGGGTGAGTGTGATGGTTAAGGTTAAGGTGAGGATTAGGATTAGGGTTAGGGTTAAGGGTTAGGTGAGGGTTACGTTTAGGATTAAGTTTTATATTAGGGTTCGGCTGAGGGTTAAGGTTAGGGTTTGTGGGAGGGCAAGGGTTAGGTTGAGGGTTAAGGTGAGGGTGATGGTTAGGGTTAGGCCTTAGGGTTAGGGTGAGGGTGAAGGTGAGGGTTAGTGTAAGGGTTAGGGTTAGGGTTCGGCTGAGGGTAAGGCTTAGGGTGATTTTTAGGGTGAGGGTTAGTGTTACGGTTAGGGTTAGTTTTAGGGTGAGTCTTAGGGTGTGGGTCAGGGTTAGGGCGAGGTTTATGGTGACAGTGAGGGTTAGGGTGAAGGAGAGGGTTAGGGTTAGGGTTAGGGTGAGGGTTAAGTTTAGGGTGAGGGCTAGTGTGTGGGAGAGGTTTAGGGTGAGGGTGATGGGTAGGGGTAGGTTTAGCGTTAGGGTTAAGGTTAGGCTGAGTGTTCGGGTTAGTGTGAGGGTGAGGGCAAGTTTTAGCATTAGGGTTAGGGTTAGGTATAGAGTTAGGGTGAGGGCGAGGGTGAGATTGAGGTTGAGGTTAGGTTTAGGGATAGGGTTAGGCTGAGGGTGGGGGTGAGGGTGAGGGTGAGGTTGAGGGTTAGGGTTAGTTTTAAGGTGAGGGCTAGTGTGAGGGTGAGGGTTAGGGTGACCTTTTGGTTGAGGATTAGGGTGAAGTTGAGGTTGAGGTTGAAGATGAGGGTTAGGTTTAGGGTGAGGATTAGGTTTAGGGTTAGGGTGAGGGTTATGATTAGGGTGATGTTTAGGGTGAGGGTGAGAGTTAGGGTGAGGGCGAGTGTGAGGATTAGAGTGTAGGTGATTGTTAGGGTTAGGGTGAGGGTTAGGGTGACGGTGATGGTCAGGGTGATGTTGAGGGTTAGAGTTAGGGTTAGGGTGAGGTTTAGGGTTAGGTTTAGGTTGAGGGGTTAAGTGAGGGGTAGGTTAAGGTTTAGGGTGAGGGTTAGGGTTAATGTGAGGGTTAGGGTTAGGCTTAAGTTTAGTGTGAGGGTAAGGTTTAGGGTGAGGGTTAGGTGGAGAGTGAGGGTTAGGGTTAGCCTTAGTGTTAGGGTGAGGTTTAGGGTGAGGGATAAGGTGAGGGTTAGGGTTAGTATGAGGGTGAGGTTTAGAATTAATTTTAGGGTGAGGGTTAGGGTTCGGTTGAGGTTTAGGGTAGGGTTAGGGTCATGGTGAGGGTGAGGGTGAGGGTGAGTTTTAGGGTGTGGATGATGGTTAGGGTTAGGGTGAGGGTTATGGTGATGTTGAGGGTTAGGATAAGGGAGAGGTTTAGGGTTACGGTGAGCATTAGGGAGAGGGTTAGGTTTAGGTTTAGTGTGAGGATTAGGGTTATGGTAAGGGTTAGGGTGAGGGTAAGGGTTAGGGTGACTGTTAGGTTGAGAGTGAGGTTTAGGGTTAGCGTTAGGGTGAGGTTTAGTGTGAGGGATAAGGTGAGGGTTAGGGTTAGTATGAGGGTGAGGGTTAGAATTAGTTTTAGGGTGAGCATTAGGGTGAGGGTTAGGGTTAGGGTTAGTGTGAGGATTAGGTTTTGGGTTAGGGTTATGGTGAGGGTAAGGGTTAGGGTGAGGTTTAGTTTAGGGTTAGGGTTAGGGTTAGGGTTAGGTTTATACTGAGGGTTAGGGTGAGTGTTAGGGTTAGGTGGAGGGTTAAGGTTAGAGTGAGGGATAGGGATAGGGTGAGGGTGAGTGTGAGGATGAGGGTGAGGGTTTTGGTTAGGTTAGGGTTAATGTTAGGGTTATTGTGAGGATTATGGTGAGGGTGAGGGTTAGGTTGAGGTTTAGGATTATGGTGAGTGTTAGGGTTAGGTTTAGGTTGAGGGTTATTGTTAGGGTGATGTTTAGGGGGAGAGGGAGCATTTGAGTGAGGGTGAGGGTTTGGGTGAGGGTGAGGGTTAGTGTTAGGATTAGGGTGAAGTTTAGGATTAGGGTTAGGGTTAGGGTGAGGATTAGTGTGAGGGGTAGGGTGAGGGTTAGGGTGAGCTTTAGGGTTAGTGTGAGGGTTAGGGTTAGGGTTATGGTTAGTGTGAGGATAAGGGTTAGGGTGAGGGTTAGTTTGAGGCTGAGGGTTAGGGTTAGCGTTAGTGTTAGGGTGAGGGTTAGGGTGAGTTTTAGGGTTAGGGTGAGTGTTAGGGTTAGGGATAGGGTTAGAGTTAGGGTGAGGGTGAGGTTAAGGGTGAGGGATAGGTGTAGGGTTAGTGTCGCGACTACCTCGACCAGCAAGGAAGACGCGACCCGGGATTCTTCTCAATGCGGTTTATTCAGGACCTTGTTACAATCTTCTCTCCTGCTTCTCTCCTGCCTGCTTCTTCCCACTTCTCTCTGCCCCCTGCACCCGCGCTCCGGTTATAAGCCTCCTGGATGGCCAATCCCTAAGCGCCACGTGGCATATACCGATAGGTTTGCAAATACGGAAGCAAACTAGGAGCCAAGTCATAGCCATATAAGGAGTTGTTTTTATAGAGAGCACTTGTCACCGGGAAGACGGAAGGTGGGAGCCAGCGCCATTTTACGAAGGAGTTACAATGTTGCTTTTGTGGCCGCGCCATATGGCCGCGCCGTCTTTGGTCGCTGCTCCCGCAGCTCTCCACAGTTCCCCCTTTTTTGTTTTATTAAGCAAAAAGTAAGAGTAGAGGTTGGGCCTCTGTCTAAAACATTAATGAGAGGACCTTGCACTGGTCTTCGCCTGAGGGGCGCCTTCCCCAATGATGACCAGGCCCATCCGATGCCTTTTTTGCAGAGGTGGGATCTCGGGCATCAACCCACTTGCAACCCAACATGCTCTTCTTGGGCTCACGCCAGGGAGTGATTCCCAAGTGCAGTGCATTTGCCTCGCACCTGTGCTATTCCTTTAACGTGGCAAGCCACGCGTAGGGGGACTGTCCGGCCTCAATGGCAGTGAAGGCCTGGACCACCGTAGCCATACTCCTGCCCTGCAAGCCCCTAGTCCGGCATATGCACCACAGGCACAGCAAGATCACCAATGCCAGGATACCAATAAGGGAGCCCATTCCCGCCCACTCCTTCAAATGATCCACAGCTGTCAAAATCCAGGAGGAAACATCTTGTAACAGGGCATCATCCATCCGGGTAGACTTTATTGCGACAATGGCCAATCGTAGCTGCAACATCAATTGGTCGAATTCCCCCGTCCAGTTGCCTAAAAGATAACTTGACAGTTGTTTAGACAAATTTGCTGCTTGGGTAGAGTTATAATACTGAATAGCAGTAATACAAAGCCCTTCATATTTTTGAACACATCCCAGCTGAGACAACTGCCACAGGATATCAACTTGCTCCTGCACAAGGTCAACCCTTTGATTTAACAGCATCAGTCCTCCTTTTAATTGTGCACTGGCCGCTTGTTGTAAATCCATAGCTCTAGCTGTAGTAGCGGACAAGTTATTTAAAGTCTGAGCCGTCTGCACAGTATGTGACATGGCGACAGCGGCAGCCGTCGCACCCGCAGCAGCCACACCTATAGCAGTTACAATGGCCGCAGTGATGCCAAAATCTCTCTTATGCCTAAACAAGGTTACAGCTTGAGAAGCATCTACTGGCACAGGCACCCAACGTGGGATCCGTGTAACTATAGCTAACGGATACTGAGAACTCCAGCAGGTAGCATAATAGCAGGTTTCATTAGTGCAAGCACATACATCATCTGAGCATATAGAGGTGTTGTTAATTACCAAAAATACAAAAGAGGAAACCACACACACGGGTGTAGGCTGATAGCTAAATACCATATAATTCTTACTAAAATGACAATTGGCACCCACAGTACGGGCAGTACTAGTCAAATTGCAAGTCATGTTTGTTATAAAAAAGTGACCTCCTTGCAGCATAACTATAGGTTCGGCCTGCAAGCAACTTCCATTAAGACCACATAACAGTCAATTATTAAAGGGATTAATTCCAGCCCAGAATTGTACACTAGCATTGGACAAAACACTAGGGGAGAATGAAAAACGCTCAGACTCATCAGCCCAAACAGCGCGTCGTGATTGGCAACCTGTCCAAGGCCAAGCGTCCCCCATATGGTCAGGAGAGCAAAAAGGGGCCCATTTAGGTTGCTGTACAATCCACGGGTCAGTACTTAACTTTAAGCTTTCATAATATCTGCCTAAGACAGTACCAACAAATCCAGTAGCATTTGCCCAAACCTCAGTTGATCCAGATTCCCACACCAATATCTAAAATAAGCGGCCGGGGAACGAGTCAAGGCCATGCAACTACCATTATGGTCACATCACTTATGCAAAAGCATAGCGTGCCCATCAAGCTAATATTTCTAGCTTCACCTATCCCTGCTATTTGTTTATCCTCTGGGTAAAAGGGAAGGTTAAGAGTCTTATTTGTAGTGAAAAATCTAGGGAAAAGAGAGGCATCATGTCTCACGGGCATGGGCCTCGGGAATGCAGACAGTATCCCCCATCTCGCTACCATCTGCCCCTGTTGGATCATCAGGAGCTGTATGATCAGCAACGCAATCTTTTGTTTCTTCCGTGTTCTGTTCATCTTGGACTCGCCGCACAAGTCATTCGGGCACCCACACTGGATCCGAATGATTCTGAGGAAAAAACACAAACAAATCCTCGTGCCCATTCCAGCACAGGGTTAGGCCCGTTCCAGTGGCCCGTGAGCACATCCTTCTACAAAGCCGATCCTAAGGCCGAAGGAATGGAACAGTTATGCCTATCCACCGCTGAGCGACCAGCGTTATCCAAATTCAAAAAATTTAGGGTGAAAAGTGTCATGGCTATTCTTTGTCTTGCTGTAGCCACCAGGGGTCCAGCTCCCCCTTTTTGTTTTATTAACATTTCCTTGATAGTACGATGAGTTATTTCCACAATTCCTTGTCCTTGAGGGTTATAGGGCAGTCCATGCACCAGGGTAACACCCATTTGAGTGCAAAAGGAAACAAAGCGCTGCCCAGTATAGGCCGGACCATTATCAGTTTTTAGCTGTTTTGGCATTCCCCAGGCCGCCCACGCTTCCAGGCAGTGAGATATTACATCAGTAGCCTTTTCCCCTGACAGGGAGGGTGGCAAGTATAACACCCGAAAAGGTGTCAACAGAAACATGTAGATATTTTAAGCGGCCAAATTCTGGTACATGAGTTACATCCATTTGCCATACTTGTAAGGGTCTTAAACCACGTGGATTAACTCCAAACGTAGGGGGCTTATGGTAAATAATACATCGGGGACACTCCTTTACCACTTGACGTGCATACGCTCTAGAAAGGGAAAAGCGGCTTTGTAAAGTCCTGGCGTTTATATGAAATTTGGCATGAATATCTTTTGCTAAGTCAACAGAAGAAGCATGGAGCGCCCACTCAGCACGAGTGTGTGCATCAGCCAGGGCATTACCCTTTGTCAGTGGTCCTGGGAGGCCCGTATGTGCTCGAATATGCATTGGAAAAAAGGGTTCCTTGCGTTGCCATATAAGGGATTGTAGCAAGGTAAAAGGAGCTAGAACGGAACTGGTAGCCTTTATTGTACCAACCGCTTCCAATATTTTTAAATCATTTATTACATAGGCTGAATCTGATATTAAATTAAAGGCACAGGGGAAAGCTTTAAATACTTCAATTACAATCATCAACTCAACAATCTGTGGGTTACCAGGGACAAATTGATGCTGCACGGGGTCTTGGTTACCTGCGACATATACCCCGCATCCCATTTTGGAACCATTTATAAAAATATTTATAGCCCCTCCAATAGGCTTTTGGGCAGTTACCTTTGGAAAAATCACTGGATGTTCCTTTACAAATCTCAGTAGGGGGTCTTTGGGCAAATGATTATCAATATCTCCTGGAAATATGCATCTCAAAATGGACCAATTATCAATAGTGGCACATAAAGTCTGAACTTGGTAGGCATTGTAGGGAACAATGATGGAGTGCGGATAAATTCCAAAAAATTGTAAACTCTGTTGAACTCCTTGCAGAGCTAAGCCCGCCACCGCCTCAGGGTAATAGTCCAGCGCCTTTCCGGGGGAAACATGAGAGTGTAACCACATCAACGGCCCCTCTTGCCAAAGTACCCCAGTTGGTTGGGTCTCAGTGGGAAGAATGCATAAATCAAAGGGTTGGCCATCTTGTAGCCTGTTTAAACAGGCGGCACTTAAAGCCTCCTCCACCCTTTTGAGAGCAAATCGGGCGCTCTCAGTCAGGTCTCGTGGGGAGTTTAAATCTATATCTCCTTTTAACATATCAAAAAGTGTTTTAATTCATAATTTGGCAATTTCAAATACTCCCTTATCCAATTAATATCCCCCAACAATTTTTGAAAATCATTTAAAGTCTTTAAGTTATCTTTTCTCAGGGTCAATTTTTGGGGCATGATGGACCTGGGATGTATCTTAGCTCCCAGGTACTCCACCACTCTGCCTGTTTGTATTTTTTCTGGTGCTGGATAAAAACCCTGTTCCCTTAAGGCAAAAACCAATTCTGCATAGTCCTTTTGTAACCCAGCTTCTTCCGTATGAGCTATCAAAATGTCATCCATATAATGGACCACCCTGAGTTTAGGATGCCGTTCTTTAACATGAGCTATAGCCCTGCTGACAAACAGCTGACAAATAGTGGGGCTGTTGGCCATACCCTGAGGCAGCACGACCCCCTCATATCTTTGGTCAGGTTCTTCATGGTTACAGGAGGGCACAGTAAAGGCAAAACGCTCACAATCAGCAGAATGCAAGGGGATAGAAAAGAAACAATCTTTTATATCTATTACCATAATAGGCCAATGGGCAGGGAGTGCAGAAAGCAAAGGTAACCCTCTTTGTACAGGGTCCATAATTTGCATTTGTGCGTTTATGGCGCGCAAATCATGAAGTAATAGCCATTTACCCGACTTCTTTTTTATCACAAATATTGGAGTATTCCATGGTGAAACTGAGGGTCTCACATGGCCCAGGGCTACTTGTTCTTCTACCAGTTTATGAGCGGCTAAAAGCTTTTCGGAGGATAGAGGCCACTGAGCTACCCATACCGGTTCCTCCGTCTTCCAGGTAATTGGAACTTGATTCTCAGCGGCCCCTATGAAAAACCCAGCCCATGTCTATCAAGGTTTTGGTGGACATCAATAGGCTCTTTACAGCCTTGCAAGTTTTTTCCCAGTCCATGCCCTGGGCAGTAGCCCATTTGTAACATCATTTCCTTTGAGGTAGGAGAATATTCATTACTAAGGCAAAACCCCATCTCTTTTAGTAAATCTCGACCTCACAGGGAGACAGGCAATTCTAAATCATAAGGCTGGATGTTTCCAGAGTGTCCCTCTCCATCCTTCCAGTTGAGGGGTCTTGCACTTATGTCAGGGGCTTTGGCATAGCCCAACCCTCTCAGGGTTTGTTCTGAGGCCTGCAATGTTCTGAGGCCACCCTCTCGGCCAGTCCTTTTTGGCAATAATGGTACGATTGGCCCCTGTGTCTAACAGTCCTATAATCCTTTTTCCTTCAATCTCCAGCTTAAGCGTGGGTCTCTGGTCTAAATCCAGGGCTAGGTACATTGACTCAATTCCGGAGGAGCCAAAACCCTTTTTACCTCTCTCAGACTGTATGGCAGGAAATTTTTCATGTAGGCTAGGCAGAAGTAACAATTGGGCAATTCTGTCTCCAGGGGAAATTGCTACAATACCTTTTGGATCTTCTACCATGATTTTAACTATACCTGTATAATCTGGGTCAATAACTGCTGGGTGAATTTTAAGCCCTCTAAGAGTAATGGAAGACCGGCTAAGTAGTAACCCCACTGTGCCCCGTTCTAGAGGACCTTGAAAATCTGACTCTATCAACTGACCGCCCATTTGCGGGGTTAGTACGAGTCTGGTAGTGGCACGGAGGTCCAGAACCTGTAGTGGCTCTCCGCGGTTCTTGGGATGCCTCAGGGTAGGCCATCCTTCTTGGGAAATTTCCTCATTTGAGCTCTCCATTGCCACATACATTTGCGGGCCCTGGGGACAGGGGCCCCTGTGCCCGTTTTTTGGCTGCATGATGGGGCCCAAGGCCTGGCCATTTATATCTTTGACTGATCTACATTCATTGGCCCAATGCTTTCCTTTCTTACATCTGGGGCACAGCCCTGGCTGTTTACCCGTTTTAACTCCTCCAGCCCTTCCGGTTCCTTTTCTCTCTGGGCAATCTCTCTTAAAATGACCAGCTTAACAAACTTAAATCATACTCCAGATGTCACTCCAGAGCCACCCCGCCTATTTGAATACTGGAGTACTGCGGCAGCAAGGCCTGCATTAGTTAGAGGTCCTCCCAGCTCCCTGCACACTTTCATCCATGCCTCCAACCCTCTATTTTTATACGGGGTAATGGCGGCTTTGCATTCTTTGGTGCATTCCTCATAGACTAATTGTTTTATAAGAGGCATAGCCATGTCAGGATTCCCAAAAATTCTGCCTGCTGCTTCCACCATTCTCGCCACAAAATCTGAAAAAGGCTCAGTAGCCCCTGCAGGATCTTGGTGAGATTGCCGCTAACTTCCCCCTTATTTGGTAGTGATTTCCATGCCTTAATGCAAATATCATTTATCTGTTGATACACTTCAGGGGGATATCTTATCTGAGCATTAGCAAGGCGGCCTTATCCTAGGAGCATGTCTCTGTCCCAAGCCTGACATCCATTCGCTTGATTGATGGCTGCCTGTTCATTACAAAATTCCAGCATAAATGCCCTCCAATCCAAGTATTGGCCTGGACTCAAACATGCCCGTGCTAGGCTTGCCCAATCAGAGGAGGTCATGCAATATCTCTTTATAGTTTCCACTTGAGCTATGGTAAAAGAGGCTGTAAGCCCATACGTCCGAACAGACTCAACCAGGGACTTAATTACCTTAAATTCTAGAGGGTCATGGAATCTCTGTTGATTATTGTCTTGAAAAACTGGGAAGGCGAGTTCTGCTCTAGCAGTTCGCCAAGTGTCCGGGCAAAATGTGTGCCCATTGGCTCCATGTTGATATGGAGGAGGAGCTAAAGGGGTCTGACCGGAAGTTCTTTCTACGTCCTCATTAAGTGCATGTTGGCTTAGCTTATGTTCCCCTTGTTTTATACAGCTCCTTTTCATCTGTTGAATAAGTGCTCTCACTTCTTCCTCCTCTAACTTGCTGGAACCCCCTCTTTCCGATTTTAGCTCGGACAGATCTGGGTATAGTCACCCCCTTTTGCCCTGTTCACTGTCTCCCTTTTCACTAATAGCCTTCTCTGACCTCTCCTCCTGTAACTGCTCCAGTGCTGACTGTCCATTTTCTATAATCTCACAGCAGCTCTGATCCTCCAGGCAGCCACTAATCAATCTCCAAATGGGGCGGACTCCTGCTTTAATGTGCCCTGTTCATAGGCAAAGTCCAAATCCCTCCCTAATTTATCCCATGAGGCTATTGTAAGGCTCCTGGACACTATGAACCAAGGAGCTACAATGTTGCATTCTTCAAGGAACCTCTGTAAAGTACCCTTCTTTAACTTTAGTCCTTTTGAGCGTATGAGCTCTTCCAGGGCCAGAAAAATTGGATGTGACGTCGCGGCACCAATCATAGTTATTAAATATTTTATTTTTTGTTACTTTCACTTTAGGCCTATATTTTATTTCTTCCCGGGTTTCTGCTCTCTCTTTTATCTACAGAGAAGAGCTCGGTATTATGCCCGGTTTAATCGCGGATTCCCACTTCACCTGGGAACTTACTCTTGTCACAGATTCCCCTTTTCCTGGGAACTTACCAGTGCACCACCCTGACTGCAGAGAGTTCTGAATTCCCCATATGGGCCAACAGCTGTCACGACCACGTCGACCAGCAAGGAAGACGCGCCCCGGGATTCTTCTCAATGAGGTTTATTCAGGACCTTGTTACAAGCTTCTCTCCTGCTTATCTCCTGCCCACTTCTTCCCACTTCTCTCCGCCCCCCGCCCACCCGCACTCCGGTTATAAGCCTCCTGGATGGCCAATCACGAAGCGCCACGTGGCATATACCGATAGGGTCACAAACACGGAAGCAAACCAGGAGCCAAGTCATAGCCATATAAGGAGTTGTTTTTACAGAGAGCACTCGTCACCAGGAAGACCGAAGGCGGAGCCAGCGCCATCTTACCAAAGAGCTACAATGTTGCTTTTGCGGCCCCGCCTTACGGCCCTGCCGTCTTTGGTCACGGCTACCCCAGCTCTCCACAGCTTATGGTTAGGGTTAGGGTTAGAGTGAGTGTGAACATGAGGGTTTGGGTTCGGGTTAGGTTGAGTGTTAGGGTGTGGTTGAGGGTTAGGGTTAGTATGAGGATTAGGGTTAGGCTTAGTGTTAGGGTTATAGTGAGCTTTAGAGTTAGAGTGAGGTTTAGGGTGAGGGTGAGGTTAAAGGTTAGCAATAGGGTTAGGGTGAAGATTAGGGCAAGGGTTAGGTTTTGGGATAGGGTGAGGGTGTGGGTTAGGTTTAGGATTAGGTTTAGGGTTAGAGTTTTGGTGAGGCTGAGGGTGAGGGTTAGGGTTGGGATTAGGGTTACAGTTATTGTTAGTGTTATAGTTAGGGTTAAGTTGAGTGTGGGTGTGAGAGTTAGCATTAGGGTTATGGTTAGGATTAGGGTGAGGGAGGGGGTGAAGTTTAGGTTTAAGATTAGGGTTAGGGTTTGTGTTAGGCTGAGGGTGAGGGTGAGGGTGAGGGTGAGGGTTAAGATTAGGATGAGGGTTAGGTTTAGGGTTAGGATGAGGGTTAGGGTGAGGGGTAGGGTTAGGGTTAGTTTGAGGGTTAGGGTGAGGGTTAGTGTTATGGTTAGGGTTAGGGTAAGAGTGAGGTTTAGAGTTAGTGTTAGGGTGTGGTTTAGGTTTAGGGTGAGGGCTATGGTGAGGGTGAGGTTTAGGGTGAGTGTGAGGGTGAGGGTGAGGGTAAGGGTTATGATTTCCGTTAGGGTTATGGTAATGCTGAGGGTGCCAGTGAGTGTGAGGTTGAAGGTTAGGGTGAGGGTTAGGGTTATGTTGAGGGTGAGGTTGGGTGAGGGTGAGGGTTAGGGTGAGGATGAGGGTGAAAGTGAAGGTTTCGGTTAGGTAAGAGTTAGGGTTATTGTTAGGGTGAGGATTACGTTAAATGTAAGGGTTAGTGTGAGGGTTAGGGTTAGGGTGAGGGTTAGGGTTAGGTTTAGGTTTAAGGTGAGGGTTAGGGTTAGGGTGAGGGTGAGGGTTAGGGTAAGGGTGAGGGTTACGGTTAGTGTTAGGGTGAGGGTGAGGGTTAGGGTGAGGGGTAGGGTTAGGGTTAGTTTGAGGGTTAGGTTTACTGTGAGGGTTAGGGTTAGGATTAGAGTTAGGGTTAGTGTGAGGTTAAAGGCTAGGGTGAGGGTTTGGGTGAGGGTGAGGGTTAGGGTTAGGTTTTGGGGTTGGGTGAGTTTGAGTGTGAGGGTGAGTGTTAGGGTTAGGGTTAGGTTTAGGGTTAGGCTGAGGGCGAGAGTGAGGTTGAGTGTAAGTGTTAGGTTTAGGGTTAGGGTTAGGGTTAGGGTGAGGGCTAGGTTGAGGGTGACGGTTAGGGTGAGATTGAGGGTGAGTGTGAAGGTTTTGGTTAGGTAAGGGTTAGGGTTATTGTTAGCATCAGGTTTAAGTTGAGGGTGAGGGTTAGTGTGAGGGTTAGGGTTAGGTTGAGTGTTACGGTTAGAGTTAGGGTGAGGGTTAGGTTTAGGGTGATGTTTAGGTTGAGGGTAAGGGTTAGGGTGAGAGTTAGGGTGTGGTTGAGGGTTAGCATTAGGGTGAGGTTTAGGGTGACGGGGAGCGTTAGGGTGAGTGTGCTGATTAGGATTAGTTTTCGGGTGATGGTTAGGGTTAGGGTTAGGGTGAAGGTGAGGTTTAGGTTGAGGGGTAGGTTTAGGGTTAGTGTGAGGGTTAGGGTTAATGTTAGGGTTAGGGTGATGGTTATGGTTAGATTTAGTGTGTGGATAAGTGTTAGGATGAGGGGTAGGGTGATGGTGAGGGTTAGGGTTAGTGTTAGGGATAGGGTGATGCTTAGGTTGCGGGTTAGGTTTAGGGTTAGGGTTATGGTGAAGATTAGGGTGAGTGTTAGGGTTAGGTTTAGGGTGAGGGTTATAGTTAGTGTGATGTTTAGGCTGAGGGGGAGGGTTAGGGTGAGGGTGAGGGTTTGGGTGAGTATGAGGGTTAGGGTTATGGTTAGGGTGAAGATTAAGATTAGGGTTAGAGTTAGTGTGAGGGTTAGGGTCAGGGTAGTGTCAGGATAAGGTTTAGGGTGAGGGTTAGGTTGAGGGTGAGGGTTAGGGTTAGCGTTAGTGTTAGAGTGAGTTTTAGGGTGAGTTTTAGGGTTAGGGTGAGTGTTATGGTTAGGGTTAGGGTGAGGTTTAGAGTTAGGGTGAGGAATAGGGTTAGGATTTTTGTTAGGCTGAGTTTTAGGGTTAGGTTTAGGTTTAGGGTGAGGGTGAGGGTTAGTGTTAGGTTTAGGGTGTGGATTAGGGTGAGGTTTAGGGTTAGGGTGAGTGTTAGTGTTAGGGATAGTGTTAGGGTGAGGGTGGGGGTGAGGGGTAGGTTTTGGATTAGGGTTAGACTTTGGGTTATCCTGAGGGGGAGAGGAGGGTGAGGGTGAGGTTTAGGGTTAGGGTTAGGATGAGGGCTACGGTGAGGGTGAAAGTTAGGGTGAGGATGAGGGTGAGGGTGAGTGTTTCGTTTAGGTAAGGGTTAGGGTTATTGTTTGGGTGAGGTTTAGTTTGAGGGTGAGGGTTAGTGTGAGAGTTAGGGTTGAGTGACTGTTATGGTAAGGGTTTTCATGAGGGTAAGGATTAGTGTGAGGTTTAGGGTGAGGGTGAGAATTTGGGTGACGGTTAGGGTTCCCGTGAGGTTGAAGTTTAGGGTGTGCGTGAGGTTGAGGGTTAGGGTGACCGTGAGTGTTAGGGTGAATGTGAGGGTTAGGGATAGGTTTAGGGTGAGGGTTAGGGTTAGGGTTAGGGTTAGTGTGATGGTTAGGGTGAGGGGTAGGGTTAGGGTTAGGGTTAGGGTGAGGGTTAGGGTTAGTGTGAGGGTTAGGGTTAGGGTTACTGTTAGGGTTAGGGTTAATTTGAGGGTAAGGTTTAGAGTGAGTGTTAGGGTTAGGGTAAGCGTTAGGGTTAGCATTAGGTTTAGGGTGAGGGTTAGGGTGAGGCTTAGGGTTAGGATTAGGGTTAGGGTGAGGGTTAGGGTGAGGGTTAGTTTTAGGCTTAGTGTTAGGATGACGGTGAGGGTCAGGGTGAGGGTGAGAGTGAGGGTGAGGGTTTAGTTTATGTAAGGGATAGGGTTAGGGTTCGGGAAAGGATTAGGTTGAGGGTGAGGGTTAGGTGGACGGTTAGGATTAGGGTGTGGGTTAGAGTTAGGTATAGAGTGAGGGTTAGGGCTAAGGTGAGGTTTAGGGTAGGGTTAGCATGAGGGAGAGGGTTTGGGTGAGTGTGAGTTTTAGGGTGTGGGTGACGGTTAGGTTTAGGGTTAGCTTAAGGTGACGGTGAGGGTTAGGGTGAGGGTGAGGTTTAGGTTTAAGGTGAGTGTTAGGTTGAGGATTAGGGTTAGGATTAGTGTGAGGATTAGGGTTAGGGTTAGGGTTATGGTGCAGGTAAGGTTTATGGTGAGGTTTAAGGAAAGGTGAGGGTTAGGGTTAGCATTAGGTTTAGGGTGAGTTTTACAGTGAGGGTTAGGTTTAGGGTGAGGGTTAATGTTAGGTTGAGGCATCAGTAAGGGTGATTGTTAGGGTGAGGGTGAGGGAGAGCATGAGGGTTTTGGTTAGGTAAGGGCTAGGTTTAGGGTGAGGCTAGTTTGAGGTTGAGGGTTAGGGTGAGAGTGAGGTTGAGGGTGAGGGTTTCGGTTAGGTAAGGGTTAGGTTTGTTGTTAGGTTGAGGTTTAAGTTGAGGGTGAATGCTAGTGTGAGGGTGAGGGTTAGGGTGAGGGTTAGGGTTAGAGTTAGGGTGAGGGGCAGGGTTAGGGTGATGTTTAGGGTGAAGGTAAGCGTTAGGGTGAGGGTTAGGGTTCGGTTGAGAGTGAGGGATAGGGTATGGGTGAGGGTTAGGGTTAGGGTGAGGTTTAGGGTGACAGTGAGTGTTAGGGTGAGTGTGTGGGTTAGGGTTAGGTTTCGGGTGAGGGTTAGGGTTAGGGGGAGGGGGAGGATTAGGGTGAGTGGTAGGTTTAGGGTTAGGGTGAGGGTTAGTTTTAGTGTGAGGATAGGTGTTAGGATGAGGGTTAGGTTGAGAGTGAGGGTTAGGGTTAGGTTTAGGGTAAGGTATATGTTTAGGGTGAGGGTTAGAGTTAGGGTTAGGATTAGGGTTAGAGTGAAGTGAGAGTTAGGGTTAGCGTTAGGAATAGGGTGACCGTTAGGTTGAGAGTTAGGGTTAGGTTTAGGGTTAGGGTGAGGGTTAGTGTTAGGGTTAGGTTTAGGGTAAGTTTTAGAGTTAAGGTGAGGGTTAAGGTTAGGGTTAGGGTTGGGGTGAAGTGAGTGTTAGGGTTAGCGTTAGGGTTAAGGCGAGGGTTAGGGTTCGGTTTAGGGTTCGGGTGAGGGTTAGAGTTATGGTTAGGGTTAGGGTAAGGTTTAGGGTTAGGGTGTGGGTTAGGGTTAGGGTGAGGATTAGCGTAAGGGTGAGGGTTAGGTTGAGGGTTAGGGTTAGGGTTAGGGTTAGAGTGAGATTTAGGGTTAGGGTGATGTTTAGGGTGATGCTGAGTGTTAGGGTGAGGGTGAGGGTTCGGTTGAGTGTGAGGGTTCGCGTTCGGGTGAGGGTTCAGGTGTGGGTTAGGGTTAGGTTTAGGGTAACTGTGAGGGTTAGGGTAAAGGTGAGGTTTAGGGTTAGGGTTAGGGTGAGTGTTAGGGTGAGGGTTAGGGTTAGGGTGAGTGTTAGTGTTAGGATTATGGTTAGGGGTAGGGTTAGGCTGAAGGTGAGCGTAAGGGTGAGTTTGAGAATGAGGGTTAGGGTTAGGGTGAGGGTTAAGGTTAGTGTGAGGGTTATGGTGAGGTTTAGGGTGAGTGTTAGGTTTAGGGGTAGGTTGAGGGTTGGGGTAAGAGTTAGAGTTAGGGTGAGGGTTAAATTGAGGGTGCGGGTGAGGGTTAGGTTTAGGGTTAGGGTGAGGGTGAGGTTTTGGTTTAGAATTATGGTTAGGGTTAGGGTTAGGCTTAGGTTGAGGTGAGGGTGAAGTTGAGGGTTAGGGTTAGGGTGAGGGGTAGGGTGAGGGGTAGGGTGAGGGTGAGGTTTAGGTTGAGGGTTAGAGTTAGGATGAGGGTTAGGGTCCAGGTAATGTTTAGGTTGAGGGTGAGGGTTAGTGTGAAGGTGAGGGTTCGTGTTCGGGTTCAGATTCGGTAAGGATGAGGGTTAGGGTGTGGGTGAGCGTTAGGGTTGGGGTGAGGGTTAGGGTGATGATGAGCGTTAGGGTGAGGGTGAGCGTTAGGGTTTTGGTTAGTGTTAGGGTGAGGGTTAGGGTTAGGGTTATGGTTAGGGTGAGGGTTATGATGAGTGGCAGGGTTAGGGTTAGGGTCAGGTTAGGGTTAGTGTGAGGGTTAGAGTTAGGGTTAGGGTTAGTGTTAGGAGACGGGTGAGAGTGAGGTTTTGGGTGAGGGTGAGGGTTAGGATTAGGATTAGGGTTAGGATTAGGGTGAGGTTTAGGAATAGGTTAAGGGTTATGGTGAGAGATTGTTTAGGGTTAGGTTTAGAGTTAGGGTGAGGGTGAGGGTGAGGGTTAGGGTTTGGATTATGGTTAGTGTTAGGATTAGACTTAGGATAAGGTTGAGGTTGAGTGTGAGTGTTAGGGGAAGGGTGAGTGTTAGGTTTAGTCTTAGGGTTAAGGATGAGGTGAGGGTTAGGGTTAGGGTTAAGTTTAATATGAGGGTTAGGCTGAGTGTTAGGTTTAGAGTTCATGTATGGGTAAGGGTTAGGGTGAGGGTTAGGGTGAGGGTGAGGGTTATGGTTAGGCTTAGGGTTAGGGTGAGGATTAGTGTTAGTGTTAGGGTTAGAGTTAGGGTTAGGGTGAGGGTTAGGTTGAGGGTTAGTGTTACGCTTAGTGTTAGGGTTAGGGTAAGGGTAAGGGTTAGGGCTAGTTTAGGGTGAAGGTGAGGGTTAGGGTGAAGGAGAGGGTTAGGGTGAGGGTGAGGGGTAGGGGTAGGGTTAGGGTTAGGGTTAGGTTTAGGCTGAGGGTTAGGGTTAATGTGAGGGTGAGGGCTAGTTTTTGCATTAGGGTTAGGATTAGGGTTAGGGTTAGTGTGAGGGGGAGGGGGAGGTTGAGGTTGAGGTTAGGGTTAGGGTTACGGTTAGGCTTAGGGTGGGGGTGAGGGTGAAGTTGAGGGTGAGGGTTAGGGTTAGTTTTTGGGTGAGGGCTAGGGTGAAGGTGAGGGTGAGGATGACGGTGAGGATTTCGGTTAGAAAATGCTTAGGGTTTGGGTTAGGATGAGGATCAGGGTTAGGGTGCGGTTTAAGGTGATGGTTAGGGTTAGGGTGAGGATTAGGGTTAGGGTGTAGGTGAGGGTTATGGTTAAGTTGAGGGTTAGGGTGACGGTGAGGATTAAGGTGAAGGTGAGGTTTAGGGTTAGGGTGAGGGTGAGGGTGAGGGTTAGGGTTAGGGTGAGCTGTTAGGTGAGGTGTAGGGTAAGGGTTGGGGTGAGGGTTAGGGTTAATGTGAGGGTTAGGGTTAGGTTTTGGTTTAGTGTGAGGATAAGGGTTAGGGTGGGTGTTAGGTTTAGAGTGAGGGTGAGGGTTAGCGTTAGTGTTAGGGTGACTGTGAGTTTTAGGGTGAGTGTAAGGGTGAGGGTTAGGGTGAGGGATAGAGTTAGGTTTAGTGTGAGGTTAAATGTTGGGATGAGGATTAGGGTGCGTGTGAGGGTTAGGGTAAGGGTTAGGGTTAGGGTGAGTGTTAGTGTTAGGATTAGGGTTAGGTTTAGGGTTAGGGTTATTGTTAGGGCTAGGGTTAGGGTCAGGGTGAGTGTGAGGGTGAGGGTTAGCGTTAGGGTTAGGGTTAAGATGAGGATGAGTGTGAGTGTTAGGGTTAGGGTTAAAGTTAGGCTGCGGGAGAGGCTTTGGGTGAGGGTAAGTGTTAGGTTTAGGGTTACAGGGAGGGCTAGGTTGAGCGTGAGTGTTAGTGTGAGAGTAAGTTTGAGGGTGAGGGTTTCAGTTACGTAAGTGTTAGGGTAAATTTAGGGTGAGGTTTAAATTGAGGGTGAGGGTTAGTGTGATGGTTAGGGTTAAGGTGAGGGTAAGGTTTATAGTTAGGTTGAGGGGTAGGGTTGGGGTGATGTTTAGGGTGAGGGTGAGGGTTAGGGTGAGGGTGAGTATGAGGGTGAGTATGAGGGTTAGTGTGTGGGTGATGGTTAGGATTACGGTGAGGGTTAGTGTGATGGTGAGAGTTAGGTTGAGTGTGAGGGTTAGGGTTAGGTTTTGGGTGAGGTTTAGGTTATTTTTAGGGTGAGGGTGAGGGTTAGGGTGAGGTGTAGGGTTAGGGTTAGGGTGAGGGTTAGGGTTAGTGTGAGGGTTAAGGTTAGGATTAGCTTTAGGGTAAGGTTTAGGGTTAGGGTGAGGGTTAGGGTTTGGGTTAAGGTTAGGGTTAGTGTTAAGGTTAGGGTTAGGGTTAGGGTTAGGGTCAGGTTAGTGTGATGGTGAGGGTTAGGGTGAGTGTGAGGTTTAGGATTAGGGTTATGGTGAATGTTAGGGTGAGGGTTAGGTTGAGGGGTAGGGTTAGGGTTAGGGTGAGCCTTAGGGTTAGTGTGAGGGTCAGGGTTAGGTTTAGGGTTAGGGTTAGTGTGAGGTTAAAGTTAAGAGTGAGGGTTAGTGTGAGGGTGAGGGTTAGGGTGTGGTTTAGGTTTAGGGTTAGGGTCGGGTTAGGGTGACATTGAGGGTTAGGGTGACGTGAGGGTTAGGGTTAGTGTTAGGGTCATTGTTAGGGTGAGGGTTAGGTTGAGCGGTAGGGTTAAAGTTAGGGTGATGGTTAAGGTGAGGGCTAGGGTGAGGGTGAGGGTTTAGTTTAGGTAAGGCTTAGAGTTATTTTAGGGTGAGGTTTAGGTTGAGTGTGGGGGTTCGTGTGAGGTTTAGGGTTAGGGAGAGGGTTAGGATTAGAGTTAGGGTGAAGGTTAGGTTTAGGTTGATTTTTAGGGTGAGGGTGAGGGTTAGGGTTTGGGTTAGAGTTCAGGTTCAGGGGAGGGTTAGGTTATGGGTAACCCTTAGATTGAAGGTTAGGGGGACGGTGAGGGTTAGGTTGAGTGTGTGGGTTAGCGTTATGTTTAAGGTGATGGTTAGGTTTAAGGTTAGGGTGAGGGTGAGGGTTAGCGTGAGGGTTAGGATTAGGGTTAGTGTGAGGGTTAGGGTTAGTGTGAGGGTTAGGGTTAGGTTTAGTGTGAGGATAAGGGTTATGGTGAGGGTTAGGGAGAGAGTGAGTGTTAGGTTTAGCGTTAGGGTTATTGTGAGATTTAGGAAGAGGGTTAGGGTTAGGATGAGAGTTACGGTTAGGGTGATGTTTTGGGTGAGGTTGAGGGTTAGGGTGAGGGTTTAGGGTGAGGGTGAGCGTTAGGGTGAGTGTGAGGTTGTGGCTGACGGTGAGGGTTAGGGTTAGTGTTAAGGTTAGAGTGAGGGTGAGGTTTATTGTTAGGATTACGGTTAGGGTTATGGTTAGGCTGAGGGAGAGGCTGAGGGTTAGTGTTAGGGTTAGGATCAGGGTTAGGGTGAGGGTGAGGGCTAGGGTGAGGGTGAGGGTTAGGTTACGGGTGAGGTTGAGGGTGAGTGTTAGGTTTAGGGTTAGGGTTAGGCTGAGGGCGAGGGTGGGGTTGAGGGTAATGTTTAGGTTTAGGGTTAGGGTTAGGGTGAGGATTAGGTTGAGGTTGATGTTTAGTGTGAGGGTTAGGGTGAGGATTAGGGTTAATGTGATGTTTCGGGTGAGGGTGAGGGTTAGGGTGAGGGTGAGGTATAAGATTATGTTTAGGGTGAGAGTTAGCATTAATGTTAGGGTTAGGGTGAGGGGTAAGGTGAGGGGTAGGGTTTGGGTTAGGGTGAGGGTTATGGTTAGTGTGACGGTTAGGTTTAGGGTTAAGGTTAGTGTGAGGATAAGTGTTATGGTGAGGGTTAGGATTAGGGTGAGGTTTAGGGTTGGCATTAGGGTTAGGGTGAGGTTTAGGGTGAGGGTTAGGGTGAGGGTTAGTTTAAGGGTTAGGGTTAGTCTGAGGGCGAGGGTGAGGGTTAGTGTATGGGTTAGAGTGAGGGTTAGTTTTAGTTTGAGGATTAGGTTTAGGGATAGAATTAGGGTTAGTGTGAGGTTAAAGTTTAGGGGGAGGTTTAGGGTTAGGTTGAGGGTTAGTGTTAGGATTAGGTTTAGGGTTAGGGTTAGGGTTAGGGTAATGGTTAGTGCTAGGGTTAGGGTAAGGGTGAGTGTGAGGGTGAGGGTTACCCTTAGGGTTAGAGTTAAGGTGACGATGAGGGTGATATTTAGGGTTAGGTTTAGGGTTAGGCTGAGGGCGAGGGTGAGGGTGAGGTTAAGGGTAAGGGTTAGTGTTAGGGTGAGGGCTAGGTTGAGCCTGAGTGTTAGTGTGAGAGTGAGGGTGAGGGTGATGGTTTCAGTTAGGTAAGAGTTAGGATTATTGTTAGGGTGAGGTTGAAATTGAGGGTGAGGTTTAGTGTGAGGGTTAGGGTTAGGGTGAGGTAAAGTTTATATTTAGGTTGAGGGGTAGGGTTAGGGTGATGTTTAGGGTGAGGGTGAGGGTTAGGGTGAGGGTTAGGTTTAGGGTAAGTGTGAGGGTTAGGGTGTGGGTGAGGGTTAGATTTACGGTGAGAGTTAGTGTGACGGTGAGGTTTAGGTTGAGTGTGAGGGTTAGGGTTAGGTTTTGGGTGAGGGTTAGGGTTAGTTGTAGGGTGATGGTGAGGGTTACGATGAGGTTTAGAGTTACGGTTAGGGTGGGGGTTAGATTTAGGGTTTAGGGTTAGGGTGAGGGTGAGGGTTAGCGTTAGCGTTAGGGTTAGGATGAGGGTTAGGATGAGGGTTAGGGTTAGGGTTAGGGTGAGGGTTAGAGTTAGGGTTAGGGTTAGCTCAAGGTTTAGGGTTAGGGTTAGGTTTAGGGTGAGGATTAGGGTGAGGGTGAGGGTGAGGGTGAGGTTTCAGGTGAGGGTGAGGTTTAGGGTGTGGGTTAGAGTTAGGGTTAGAGCCAGGTTAGGGTGACGGTGAGGGTTAGGGTGAGGGTGAGGGATAGGGTGAGGTTTAGGGTTAGGGTTAGGGTGAAGGTTGGGTTAGAGTGATAGTTAGGGTTAGGGTTAGGGTTAGGGTGACGGTGAGGGTTAGGGTTAGCGTTAGGGTTAGGGTGAGTGTTAGGTTTAGGGTTAGGGTTAGGGTGAGGATTAGGGTGAGGGTTTGAGTGAGGGTTAGGGTTAGTGTTAGGGTTAGGATGAGGGTTAGGCTGAGGGTTAGGTGTAGGGCTAAGGTTCGGGTGAGGGTTAGGGTTAGTGTGAGCGTTAGGGTGAGGGTGAGTTTGAGGGTCAGGTTTAGGCTGACTGTGACAATGAGGGTGAGGGATAGGGTAAGTATTATGTTTGGGGTGAGTTTTAGTGTTAGGGTTAGGGTTAGGGTGAGGGTTAGGGTTAGGATTAGGGGTAGGATTAGGGTTATTGTTAGAGTTAGGGTTAGGGTTAGGGTTAGGGTTAGGGTAAGGGTTAGGGTTAGGGTTAGGGTTAGGGTTATGGTTAGGGTTAGGGTGAGGGTTAGGGTTAGGATTAGGGTTAGGATTAGGGTTATTGTTAGAGTTAGGGTTATGGTTAGTGTATGAGTGAGGTTTAGTGTTAGGGTTAGGGTGAGGTTTAGGTTTCGGGTGAGAGCTAGGTTGAGGGTGAGGTTTAGGGTGAGTGTGAGGGTGAGGGTGAGGATAAGGGTTACGATTTGGGTTAGGCTTATGGTAAGGCTGAGGTTGACAGTGAGGGTGAGGGTGAAGGTTAGGGTTAGGGTTAGGGTTAGGGATAAGGTGAGGTCTAGGGTGAGGGTGAGCGTTAGGGTGAGAATGAGGGTGAAGTTGAGGATTTCGGTTAGGTAAGAGTTAGGGTTATTGTTAGGGTGAGGATTAGGTTAAATGTGAGGGTTATGGTAAGGGTTCGGTTTAGGGTTAGGGTAAGGGTTAGGTTAAGGGTGAGGTATAGGGTTAGGATTAGGGTTAGGTTAAGATTTAGGTTTAGGGTGAGGGTTAGAGTTAGGGTTAGGGTGAGGGTTAGGGTTAGGGTTAGGTTTAGAGTGAGGTTTAGGGTTAGGGTTAGGGTTAGGGTGAGGAGTAGGGTGAGGGTTAGGGTAAGTGTTAGGGTTATGGTGAGGTTTAGGGTGAGGATTAGGGTTAGGGTGAGGGTTAGGTTGAGGGTTAGGGTGAGGGTGAGGTTTAGGCTGAGGCTGAGGGTTACGGTGAGGGTGAGGGTTCAAGTGAGGGTGAGGGTTCGATTGAGGGTGAGGGTTAGGGTGTGGGTTAGTGTTAGGTTTAGGGTGAAGCTTAGAGTGATGATGAGGGTAGGGTTAGTGTGAGTATTAGGTTTAGGGTTATGGTGAAATTTAGGGTTAGGTTTAGGGTTAAGGGGAGGTTTAGGGTGAGAGGTAGTGTTAGGCTTAGGGAGAGGGTTTGGGTTAATGTGGGGGTTAGGGTTAGGTTTAGAGTAAGGGTTAGTCTGAAGATAAAGGTTAGGTTGAGGGTAAGGGTTAGGTTTAGGGTAAGGTTAGGATTAGGGTGAGGGTTAGGTTTAGGGTGATGTTTAGGGTGAAGGTGAATGGTAGGGAGAGGGTGAGGTTGAGGATGAGGGTTACGGTGATGCTGAGGTTGAGGGTGACGGTGAGGGTTATGATTAGGGTGAGGGTTAGGGTTAGGATTAGGGTTAGGTTCAGGGTTAGGTTGAAAGTGAGGGTGAGGGTTGGGATTAGGATAGAGTTAGTTTGAGGGTTAGGGGGAAGTTGAGTTTAAGGGTGAGGGTTAGGTTGAGGGTGACTGTGAGAGTGAGGGTTAGGGTTAGGATTAGGTTTAGCATAGGGTGAGGGTTAGGATTAGGTTGAGGGTGAGGATGAGGGTCATGGTTAGGGTTAGGGTGACGGTTAGGGTTAAAGTTAGGTTAAGGTAAGGGTTAGGGTGAGCGTTAGGGTTAGGGTTAGGGTTAGGGCGAGGGTTAGGATTAGGGTTAGGTTTAGGGTAAGGGTTAGGGTTAGGGTGAGATTTAGGTTTAGGGTTAGGTTACGGATTACAGTTAGGGTGAGGGTTAGGGTTTGGTATAGGTTGAGGGTTAGGGTTAGGGTTAGGGTGAGGATTGGGTTTAGCGTTAGGGTTCGGTGAGGGTTAGGGTTACGGTTATGGTGAGTGTTAGGGTGAGGGTTATTGTTAGGCTTAAGGTTAGGGTGAGGGTGAAGGTGAAGGTTAGGGTTAGGGTTAAATTTAGGGTGAGGGTGAAGGTGAGGCTTAGGTTTAGGATTAGGGATAGGGTTAGGGATAGGCTTAGGTTGAGAGTGAGGTTGAGGGATAGGTTTAGAGTTAGGGTTATTGTTAGGGATAGGCTTAAGGTTAGGGTGAGGGTGAGGGTTAGGTTTAGGGTGAGAGTTAGGGTTAGGGTGATGTTCAGGGTGAGGATGACGATTAGGGTTAGCTTGTGGGTGAGGGTTAGGCTTAGGGTGAGGTTTAGGGCGATGGTGAGTGTTAGAGTGAGGGGAGGTTTAGGGTTAGGGTTAGCGTTAGGGTGAGGGTAAGGGTTAGGGTGAGAGTTAGGGTGAGGTTAAGTTTAGGGTTAGGCTGAGGTTTAGGGTTATTGTGACGGTTAGGATTAGTGTTAGGGTTTGGGTTAGTGTGAGGATAAGGTTTAGGGTGAGGGTTAGGGTGTGGTTTCACGTGAGGGAGAGGTTTTGGTTTACCGTTAGTTTAAAAGTGAGGGTTAGGGTGAGGGTTAGGTTTAGGGTAAGGTTTAGGTTTAGGGTGAGTGTTAGTGTTAGGGTTAGTGTTAGAGTAAGGATGAGGTTGAGGGTTAGGTTTAGGATTAGGGTTAGGGTTAGTGTAAGTGTGAGTGTTAGGGTGAGGGTGAGGGTTCAGGTGAGGGTGAGGGTTAGGTTGTGGTTGAGGGTTAGGGTTAGAGTGAGGGTTAGGGTGAGGGTTAGGGTGATGGTGAGGATTAGGGTGAGGGTAATGGTGAGGGTTAGGTTTAGGGTTAGTGTTAGGGTTAGCGTTAGGGTGAGGGTAAGGGTTAGGGTGAGGGTTAGGGTGAGGGTGAAGTTTAGGTTTAGGGTTAGGGTTAGGATTAGGGTGAGTGTTAGGTTTAGGGTGAGGGTGAGTTTGAGGGTCAGGGTTAGGGTGAGAGTGACGGTGAGAATGAGGGTTAGTGTTAGGATTAGGGTTAGGGTGAGATTTAGGGTTAGGGTGAGGGTTAGTGTTAGGATTAGGTTTAGGGTTATATTTAGGGTTATTGTTAGGTTTAGGGTTAGGGTAAATATTAGGGTTAGGGTTAGGGTTAGCGTCAGCTTAAGAATGAGGGTTATGTTTAGCATGAGGGTTAGGGTTAAGGTTACGGTTAGGGTGAGGGTGAGGGTGAAGGTGAGGGTGAGGTTTAGCGTTAGGATTAGGGTTAGTGTTAGGGTCAGGTGAGGGTGAGGTTGACAATTAGGATTAAGGTTAGGGTTAGGTTTAGGGTGATGACTAGGGTGAGGGTAAGTTTTAGGGTGATATTGAGGTTGAGGATGAGGTTTAGTGTGAGGGTTAGGGTTAGGTTGAAAATTGGGGTTAGATTTAGGTTGAGGGTTAGGGTTAGGGTAAGGGTTATAGTGAGGGTTAAGGTTAGGGTTAGGGTTAGGGTCACGTTGAGGTTAAGCGTTAGGTTGAGTGTTAGGGTGAGGGTGACTGTTAGGGTTAGCGTTAGGGTTAGGGTGAGGGTGAAGGTTAGGGTGAGGGTTAGGGTTACGGTTAGGGTGAGGTTTAGGGTGAGGGTTTGGGTTTGGCTTAGGGTTAGGGTGAGGGTTAGGTTTAGGTTTAGGGTGAGGTTTAGTTTTAGAGTGAGGTCTAAGGTGAGGGTGAGGGTTACAGTGAGTGTGAGGGTGAGGGTGAGGGTTTCAGTTGGGTATGGGTTAGGGTTAGGGTTAGGTTTAGAGTGAGGGTTAGGTTTAGGGTGAAGGTTCAGGTGAAGGTGAGGGTGAGTGTGATGGTGAGGGTTATAGGTTGTGAGTTAGGGTTAGGTATAGGGTGAGGTTTAGGCTGATGGTGAGTGTTAGGGGGAGGGTTAGGGTTAGGTTGAGGGTTAGGGTTAGGTTTAGGGTTAAGGTGAGGGTGAGGGTGAGGGTTAGGGTTAGTGTTAGGGTTAGGATGAGGTTTAGAGTGAGGGTGAGTGTTAGCATTAGGGTTAGGGTTAGGGTAAGGGTGAGGGTGAGGGTGAAGGTTAGTGTTAGGATTAGATTTAGGGTTATGGTAAGACTGAGGATGAGGGTGAGGGTGAGGGTGAGGGTTAGGTTTAGGTTTACGGTTAGGGTGAGTGCTAGTGTGAGGGTGAGGTTTAGAGTGGGGGTGAAGGTTAGGGTGAGGTTTTCGCTTAAGTAAGGGTTAGGGTTTTTGTTAGTGTGAGGATTATGTTGAGGATGAGGGTTAATGTGAGGGCTAGTGTTAGGGAGTTTTAGGGTTAGAGTTACGGTGAGGGTTAGGGTTAGGGTGATGTTAAGGTTGAGGGTGAAGTCTAGGATGAGGTTTAGGGTTGAGGTTAGGGTGATGTTTTGGGTGTGGGAGAGGGTTAGAGTTAGGGTGAGGTTTATGGTAAGGGGTAGGGTTTGGCTTAGGGTTAGGGTGAGGTTGAGGGTGACGGTTAATGTTAGGGTTAGTATGAGAATAAGGGTTAGGGTGAGGGTTAGGGTGAGGATGAGGTTTAGGGTTAGCGTTAGGGTTAGGATGAGGTTTAGGGTTAGGGTTAGGGTGAGGTTTAGGGTGAGGGTTATTTTTAGGGTTAGTGTTAGGCTGAGGGTGAGGGTGAAGGTTAGGTTTAGGGTTAAGTTCAGCGTGAGGGTGAGGGTTAGGTTTAGGATTAGGGTAAGGTTTAGGGTTAGGCTTAGGGTGAGGGTGAGGGTGAGGGTTATGTTTAGGGTGAGGGTGAGGGTTATGTTTAGGGTGAGGGTTAGGATTAGGGTGATGTTCAGGGTGAGGGTGAGGATTAGCGTTAGGTTGTGGGTGAGGGTTAGGCTTAGGGCGATGGTGAGGGTTAGGGTGAGGGGAGGTTTAGGGTTAGGCTTAGCATTAGGGTGAATATAAGAGTTAGGGTGAGGGTTAGGGTTAGGGATAGGGTGAATTTGAGGTTGAGGTTGAGGGTTAGTGTTAGGTATATGGTGAGGGTTAGGGTGAGGTTGAAAGTTAGTGTTAGGGTTAGTGTTAGGGTGAGGAAGAGGGTGAGGGTTAGGTTTAGGAAAAAGGTTAGGGTTAAGTTAAGGGGGAGGATTAGGGTTCAGGTGAGGGTTCAGGTGAGGGTGAGGGTTAGGGTGTGGTTGAGGGTTGGGGTTAGGGTGAGGGATAGGTTGAGGATTAGGGTGATGGTGAGGGTTAGGGTGAGGGTGAAGCTTAGGGTTTTGGCGAGCGTTAGGGTGAGGGTTAGGCTTAGGGTTACGGTTTGGGTTAGTGTGAGGATTAGGGTTAAGGTTACGGGTTGGGATATGGTGAAGTTAAGGGTTAGGGTGAGCTTTAGGGTGAGGGTGAGGGTTAGGGTTAGGATAGGGTTTAGGGTGAGGGTTAGGTTTAGGTTTAGCGTTAGGATTAGGGTGAGGGTGAGGGTTAGGGTTAGGGTTTGGATGAGGGTTAGGGTTAGGGTGAGGGTTACAGATAGGGTTAGGGTTAGGGTGAGGGTGACAGTTAGGGTTAGGGTTATTGTTATGGTGAGGGTGAGGTTGAGGTTTAGGATTAGGGTTAGGGTTACGTTTAGGGTAAGGGTGAGGGTTAGGGTTCAGGTGAGGGTTCAGGTGAGGGTGAAGTTTAGGGTGTGGCTGAGTGTTAGGTTTAGGGTGAGGTGAGTGTTAGTGTGTGGGTGTTAGGGTTAGGGTGAGCGTTAGGGTGAGGGTTAGGTTTAGGGTTACGGTTCTGTTTAGTGTGAGGATTAGGGTTAGGGTTAGGGTTAGGGATATGGTGAAGGTAAGGGTTAGGGTGAGCTTTAGGTTCAGGGTGAGGGTTAAGTTTAGTGTTAGGTTTAGGATAAGGGTTAGGGTGAGGGTTAGTTTACGGTTAGGGTTAGAGTGAGGGTGATGGTTAGGGTTAGGGTTCGGTTGAGGGTTACGGTTAGGGTGAGGGTTAGGTATAGGTTTAGGGTTAGGGTGAGGGTGAGGGTGAGACTTATGGTTAGGGTTAGAGTTACGGTGAGGGTGAGAGTGAGGGTTAGGGTGAGGGTAGGTTTAGGTTAAGGGTTAAGGTTTGGCTGAGGATGAGGGTGAGGGTGAGGGTGAGGGTGAGCGTTAGGGTTAAGTTTAGGGTTATGATCAGGGCTAGGGTGAGGGTGAGGGTTAGGGTGAGTGTGAGGAAGAGGGTTTTGGTTAGGTAAGGTTTAGTGTTAGTGTTAGGGTGAAGATTAGGGTGAGGTTGAGAGTTAGGGTGAGGGTTAGGGTTAGGGTTAGTGTTAGGGTTAGGGTTATATTTAGGGTGAGGGTGAGGATTATGGTGACGGAGAGGGTACGCATGAGGGTTAGGGTTAGGGTGTGGGTGAGGTTTAGGTTTAGGGTGAGTGTTAGGGTGATGGTGAGGGTTACGGTAAGGGTGAGTGTTAAGGATAGCGCTAGGGTGAGGGTAAGGGTTAGGGTGAAGGTTAAGGTGAGGGTGAAGTTTAGGCTTAGGTTTAGGGTTATGATTAGGGTGAGGGTTAGAGTTAGGCTTAGGGTAAGGGTAAGGTTTATGATGAGGGTTAGGTTGAGGTTGAGGTTTAGTGTTAAAGTTAAGGTTAGTTTTAGCATTAGGGTTAGGATGAGGGTAAGGTTAGGGTGAGGTTTCCGGTAAGGGTTAGGGATAGGGTGAGGATTAGGCTTATGGTTAGGTTTGGGGTGAGATTTAGGCTGAAGCGTACTGTTAGGGTTAGTGTGAGGGTTAGGTTTACTGTTAGGGTTAGGATTAGGTTTAGGGTTAGGGTGAGGTCAGGGTTAGGGGGAGGGTTAGGGTTAGGGTGATGTTGATGGTGTGGGTGAGGGTTAGGTTTTGGCTGAGGGTTAAGTTTAGGGTTAGGGTGAGGTTTAGGGTTAGGGTGATGTTTAAGGTGAGGGTTCGGGTGAGGTTGAGGGATAGGCTGTTGTTGAGGGTTAGGGCTAGAGTGAGTTTTAGGCTGAGAGTGAGAGTGAGGGTGAGGGTTAGGGCGAGGGTGAGTGTTCGAGTGAGGGTTCCTGTGAGGGTGAGGGTCAGGTTGTGGGTTAGGGTTACGGTTAGGGTTCGGGTTAGAGTGAGGCTTAGGGTGAGGGTTAGGGTGAATGTGAGGGTTAGGGTTAGGGTTACGGTGAGGGTTAGGTTTAGGTTTAGGGTGAAGGTTAGTTTGAGGGGAATGTTAAGTTTAGGGTGAGGTTGAGGGTTAGTGTGAGGGTTAGGGTTAGGATTAGGGTTAGGGTAATTTTGAGGATAAAGGTTAGGGTGATGTTTAGGGTGAGGGTGAGGGTTAGGGTTAGGGTTAGGTTAGGATTAGGGTGAGGTTTAGGTTTAGGGTGAGGGTTAGTGTGATGGTGAGTGTTAGGGTTATTGTCAGGGTGAGGGTTAGGTTTAGGATTAGGGTTAGTTTTAGGGTTAGGCTGAGAGTGAGGGTGACAGTGAGGGTGAGGGTTAGGGTTATTGTTAGGGTGAGGGTTAGGGTTAGTGTGAGGGTTAGGGTGAGGGTGATGGTTAGGGTGAGGGTGAAGGTGAGGGTGAGTGTTAGGATTAAAATTAGGATTATGGTGAGTTTTAGGGTTAGGGTTAGGGTTAGGGTGAGAGTTAGGGTTATGATTAGGGTTAGGGTTAGATTTAGGGTAATTGTTAGGGTTAGGGTTAGGGTTAGGGTGAAAGTGAGGCTGAGGGTTAGAGTTAAGTTTATTGTTAGGGTTAGGGTGAGGGTGAGGGTTAGGGTTAGGATTAGGGTTATGGTTAGGGTTAGGCTCTGGGTGAGGGTGAGGGTGAGGGCTCGGTTTAGGTTTAGGTTTAGGGTTAGGGTGAGTGCTAGTGTGAGGCTTAAGATTAGGGTCAGGGTGATGATGAGGGTTTTGGTTAGGGAAGCTTTAGGTTTATTGTTAGGGTGTTGATTAGCTTGAGGGTGAGGGTTAATGTGAGGTTTAGGGTTAAGGTGGAGGTTAGTGTTAGAGTTAGGGTGAGGGTTAGGGTTAGGATGATGTTTAGGGTGAGGGTGAGGTTTAGGGTGAGTGTTAGTTTTCGGGTGAGGGTGAGGGTTAGTGTGTGGGTGAGGGCTAGGGTGAGGGTGAGGGTTAGGGTTTGGTTTAGGTTAAGGGTTAGGATTAGGGTTAGGATTAGGGTGAGGGGTAGTGTGAGTGTTAATGTTAAGGTTAGTGTGATGGTTAGGGTTAGTGAGAGGGTTAGGGATAAGTTTAGGTTTAGAGTTAGGATAAGTGTTAGGGTTCGGGTTCGGGTTCGGGTTCGGGTTAGGGTTAGGATTAGCATTAGAGTTAGGGTTAGCGATAGGGTAAGGTTTAGGATTAGGATGAGGGTTACGGTTAGGGTTAGGGTTAGTGTTAGGGTGAGGGTGAGGTTGAGGGTTCGGGTTAGGTTTAGGGTTATGGTGAGGCTGAGGGTAAACGTTAAGTTTAGGATTAGGGTTAGGGTTAGGGTTAGGGTTAGTCTTAGGGTGAGGGTGAGGGTGAGGTTGATGCTTAGTGATAGTGTTAGGCTTAGGGTGAGGGTTAGCATGAGCATTAGGCTGAGGGTTAGTTTTAGGTTTAGTGTAAGCGTTAGGGTTAGTTTTAGGGTTAAGATGTGGTTTAGGGTTAGGTTTAGGGTTAGGATAAGGGATAGGCTGAGGGTTAGGGATAAGGTTAGTGTGAGGGTTAGGTTTAGGGTTAGGGTTAGGGTTAGGGTGAGGGTAAAGTTTAGGGTGAGGGTTAGGGTTAGGCTTATGGTGAGGGTTAGGGTGAGGGTTAGGGTTAGGTTTATGGTTAGGATTAGGGTGAAGGTTAGAGTGAGGGTTAGGGTTAGGGTTAGGGTGAGGGTTAGGTTGTGGGTAAGGGTTAGTGTGAGGGTTAGGATGAGGGTGAGGGTTAAGTTTAGGGTGAGGGTAAGGGTTAAGTTGAGGGTTAGGGTGAGGGTGAGGGTTAGGGTTATCATTAAGGTACGGGTGAGGGTGAGGCTTAGTGTGAGATTTAGAGTTAAGGTTAGGGATAGGGTGAGGACTAGGGTTAGGGTTAGATTTAGGGTGAGGGTTAGGCTGAGTTGTAGGGTTATGGTTAGAATGAGGTTTAGGATTACTATGAGCTTTATGGTTAAGGTTAGGGTTAGGGTGAGGGTAAGGTTTAGGGTCAGGGTTAGGGTTAGGGTGAGGGTTCGGGTGAGGATTCGGGTTAGGGTGTGGGGGACGGTTAGGGTTAATGTGAGGGCTAGATTCCGGTTAAGGGTTAGGGTGAGGGTAAGGGTTAGGGTTAGGGTGATTCTAATGTTGAGCGTTAGGGTTAGGGTTAGGGTTATGGTGAGTTTGAGGGTTAGGGTTAGGGTTATGGTGAGGGTGAGAGCTGAGGTGAGGCTGAGGGTTAGTGTGAGGTTGAGGTTGAGGGTTAGGATTAGGAATAGGGTTAAGGTTAGGGTTAGGATGAGTGTTAGGTTTAGTGTTACATTTAGGTTGAGGGTTAGCGTTAGGATTAGGGTTAGGGTTAGGTGAGTTTGAGGATGAGGCTTAGGGTTAGGATTGGGGTTAGGGTTAGGGTTAGGGTGAGTGTTAGGGTGAGGGTGAGGGTTCGGTGAGGGTGAGGCTTAGGGTCTGGGTGAGGGTTAGGGTTAGGGTGAGGTTAGGGTTAGGGTTACTGTAAGGGTTATGTTGAAGTGAAGGGTTATGGTGAGGTTTAGTGTGAGGATGAGGGTTAGGGTTAGGGTGAGGCCTGGGGTGAGATTTAGGGTGAGGTTTAGGGTTGGGTTTAGGGTTAGGTTGAGGGTGAGGTATGGGGTGAGGGTTAGGTTTAGGGTGAGGGTTAGGGATAGTTTTAGGGTGAGGGTGGGGGTCAGGGTGAGTGTTAGGGTTAGGTTTAGGGTTAGAATTAGGGTGAGGATGATGGTTAGGATTAGGGTTAGGATTTGGGATAGGATTAGGGTGAGGGTGAGGGTTAGGGTTAGGGGGAGTGTTAGGGTTAGTGTTACAGTTAGGGTGAGAGTTAGCGTTACTGTTAGGGTTAGGATGAGCATTAGGCTGAGGGATAGTTTTAGGGTTAGTGTGAGCGTTAGGGTTAGTTTTATGGTTAAGATGAGGTTTAGGGTTAGGTTTAGGGTTAGGATAAGGGATAGGCTGAGTGTTAGGGTTCAGGTTAGTGTGAGGGTTAGGTTTAGGGTTAGGGTTACGGTTAGGGTGAGGGTAAAGTTTAGGGTGAGGGTTAGGGTTAGGGTTATGGTGAGGGTTAGGGTGAGGGATAGGGTTAGGTTTATGGTTAGGATTAGGGTGAAGGTTAGGGTGAGGGTTAGGTTTAGGGTTAGGGTTAGGGTGTGAGTAAGGGTTAGGGTGAGGGTTAGGGTGAGGGTGAGGGTTAGGGTTATGGTGAGGGTCAGGGTTAGGGTGAGGGTTAGGGTGAGGGTGAGCGTTAGGGTTAGCATTAGTGTAAGGGTGAGTGTGAGGCTTAGTGTGAGGGTTAGAATAAAGGTTAGGGATAGGGTTAGGATTAGGGTTAGGGTTAGGTTTAGGGTGAGGCTTAGGCTGAGGGGTAGGGTTACTTTTAGGATGATGTTTAGGTTTGGTGTGAGGTTTACTGTTATGGTTAGGGTGAGGGTGAGGGTAAGGTTTAGGGTGAGGGTTAGGGTTAGGGTGAGGGTGAGGGTGAGGGTTTGGGGTAGGGTGTGGGTGACGGTTACGGTTAGTGTGAGGACTAGGTTGGGTTTTAGGGTTAGGGTGCGGGTTAGGGTGTGTGTAAGGGTTAGGGTGATGCTGATGGTGAGCGTTAGGTTTAGGGTTATGGTTAGGGTGAGGTTGAGGGTTAGGGTTAGGGTTATGGTGAGGGTGAGGGCTGAGGTGAGGGTGAGGGTTAATGTGAGGTTAAGGGTGAGGGTTAGGGTTAGGAATAGGGTAAGGGTTAGGGTTAGTCTGAGGGTGAGGGTGAGCGTGAGGCTTAGTGATAGTGTTAGGCTTAGGGTGAGGGTTACGTTTACTGTGAGGGTTATGGTTAATGTTAGGTTTAGGATTAGTTTGAGGGTAAGGTTTAGGGTGAGGGTTAGGGTGAGGGTGAGGGATAGTGTTAGGGTTAGGGTTAGATTGAGGGTGAGCATTAGTGTGAGTGTGAGTGTTTGGGTGAGTGTGAGTGGGAGTGTGAGGATTAGGTTTAGGGTTAGGGTGAGAGTTAGGCTGAGGGTGTGGGTGAGGGTTAGGTTTAGGATAAGGGTTAGGGTTAGGGTTAGGCTTAGTGTGAGGCTTCAGGTTCGGGTTCGGGTTAGGGTTAGGTTTAGGGTGAGGGTTCGGAGTAGAGTTAGGGTTAGGGTTAGGATGAGGGTTAGGGTTAGGATGAGGGTTAGGCTGAGGGTTAGTATTAGGGTTAGGGTAAGGGTTAGGGTTAGTGTGAGGATTAGGGTTAGGGTTCGGGTTAGTGTGAGGGTTCGAGTAAAGGTGGAGGTTAGGTTGTGGGTGAAGATTATGGTTAGGTTGAATGCTAGCCTTAGGTTTAGGGTGAGTGTGAGGGTGAAGGTTAGGGGTAGGGTTACCGTTAGGTTGAGGGTTAGGATTAGGGTTAGGGTTAGGTTTAGTGTGAGGGATAGGGTGAGGTTCAGGGTTAGGGTTGGGATGAGGGTTAGGCTGAGGGTGAGGGTTAATGTGAGGGTGAGGGTGAGGGTTAGAGTTAGGGTTAGACTTAGGTGAGTTTGAGGATGAGGATTAGGATTAGGATTAGGGTTAGGGTTAGGGTTAGAGTGAGTGTTAGGGTGAGGGTGAGGGTTCGGTGAGGGTGAGGCTTAGGGTTTGGTTGAGGGATAGGGTTAGGGTGAGGATTAGGGTTAGGGTTACTGTAAGGGTTATGTTGAGGTGAAGGGTTATGGCGAGGTTTAGTGTGAGGATGAGGATTAGGGTTAGGGTGAGGGTTAGGGTGAGACTTAGGGTGAATGTTAGGGTTAGGTTTACGGTTAGAATTAGAGTGAGGGTGATGGTTAGGATTAGGGTTAGCATTAGGGTTAGGTTGAGGGTGAGGGTGAGGGTAAGGGTTAGGGTGAGGGTTAGGGTGAGTGTGAGGGCTAGGGTTAGCATTAGTGTAAGGGTGAGGGTGAGGCTTAGTGTGAGGGTTAGAGTTAAGGTTAGGGATAGGGTGAGGGTTAGGGTTAGTGTTACTGTTAGGGTGAGGGTTAGTCTGAGGGGTACGGTTACTTTTAGGATGAGGTTTAGGTTTAGTGTGAGGTTTATGGTTAGGGTTAGGTTTAGGGTGAGGGTAAGGTTTAGGGTCAGGGTTAGGGTTAGGTTGAGGTTTCGGGTGAGGATTCGGGTTTGGGTGTGGCTGACCGTTAGGGTTAGTGTGAGGGCTAGGTTCCGGTTTAGGGTTAGGGTGAGGGTAAGGGTTAGGGTTAGGGTGATGCTAATGGTGAGTGTTAGGTTTAGGGTTAGGGTTATGGTGAGGGTGAGAGCTGAGGTGAGGCTGAGGGTTAGTGTGAGGTTGAGGTTGAGGGTTAGGATTAGGAATAGGGTTACTGTTAGGGTTAGGATGAGTGTTAGGTTTAGTGTTATGGTTAGGGTGAGTGTTAGCGTTAGGGTTAGGTTTAGGACGAGCTTTAGGCTGAGGGTTATGTTTAGGGTTAGTGTGAGTGTTAGGGTTAGGGTTAGCATTAGGTTTAGGGTTAAGTTTAGGATGAGGGTTAGGGTTAGGTTTACGGTTAGGGTGTGGGTGAACGTGAGAGTTATGTTTAGGGTTAGGCTGTGGGTTAGTGTTGGGATGAGGGCTAGGGTGAGTGTGAATGTTAGGTTGAGATTGACGGTGAGGGTGAGGTTTCCGGTTAGGTAAGGGTTATGGTTAGGTTTAGGGATTAGGATGAGAGTGAGGGTTAGTGTTATGTTGAGGGTTAGGGTGAGGTTGAGGTTTAGGGTTAGTGTTTGGATGAGGATTAGGGTTAGGGTAAGATTGAGGGTGAGGATGAGTGTGAGGGTTAGTGTTAGAGTTAGTGTGAGGGTTAGGGTTACCGTGAAGGTTAGGGTTAGGTTTAAGTTTAGGGTGAGGGTGAGGGTGAAGGTTAGGGTTAGGGTTAGGTTTAGTATGAGGGTTAGGCTGAGGGTTAGGGTTAGGGTTAGTGTAAGTGATAGGGTTAGGGTTGCGGTGAGGGTTAGGGTTAGGTTTAGGGTTAGGGTTATCGTTAGGGTTAGGGTCAGATTAACATGAGGGTTAGATTTAGGGTTACTGTTAGGGTGAGTGTTAGGGTGTGGGTAAGGTTTAGGGTGAGGGTTAGGGTGTAGGTAACGGTTAGAGTAAGGGTTAGGATGAGGTTGAGGTTTAGGGTTAGGCTGAGGGTAAGGGTTAGGGTGAGTTTGAGTGTGAGGGTGAGGGTTAGTGTTAGCATGAGGGTTAGGGTGAGGGTGAGGTTTAGGGTTAGGGTTAGGGTGAGGGTAAGGGTTAGGGTAAGTGTTAGGGTGAGGGTGAGGTTTAGGTTTAACATTAGATTTACCGTTAGGGTTAGGATGGGTGTTAGGGTTAGGGT
This sequence comes from Dipodomys merriami, assembly GCF_024711535.1. NCBI lineage: Eukaryota > Metazoa > Chordata > Mammalia > Rodentia > Heteromyidae > Dipodomys > Dipodomys merriami. Next base: position 1,086,043 of record NW_027206113.1, read on the forward strand.
GAGGGTCAGGCTGAGGGTGAGGTTCAGGGTGAGGTTGAGTGTGAGGGTTAGTGTTAGGGTTAGTGTGACGGTTACTCTTAGGGTGTGGGTTAGGTTTAGGTTGAGGGTTAGGGTTAGTTTAAGGGGTAGGGTAAGAGTTTGAGCTACGGTTAGGCTTAGGGTCAGGGTGAGGATTAGGGTTAGGGTGAGGTTTAGGATGAGGTTGAGTATTAGTGTGAGGGTGAAGGTGAGGGTGAGGTTGAAGGTGAGGGTGAGGGTCAGGGTGAAGTTGAGGGTGAGGGTTTGGGTTAGGGTTAGGGTTATGGTGAAGGTGAGGGTGAGGGTTAGGTTAGGATTAGGGTTAGGGTTAGGGGTAAGCTGAGGGTAAAGTGTGAAAGTGAAGGGTGAGGGTTAGGGTTAGGGTTAGGGTGAGGGTTAGTGTTAGTGTGAGGTTTAGTGTGATGGTGAAGGTCAGGGTGAGGATGAGGTTTAGGGTTAGGATTAGGGTTAGGGTTAGGGTGAGTTTTAGGGTTAGGATTAGGGTTAGGTTTAGGTTTAGGGTTAGGGTTATTTTTGGGTTAGGTTTTGGTTTAGGGTGAGGGTGAAGCTTAGCGTTAGGGTTAGGGTTAGGGTTAGAGTGAGGGTGGGGTTGAGGTTTAGGTTTAGGATTTGGTTTAGGTTTAGGGTAAGCGTGAGGGGGAAGGGGAGGTTGAGGTTGAAGGTTAGGGATAGGGTTAGGTTTAGGGTGAGGGCTAGGATGAGAGTGAGGGTTAGTGTGAGAGTTAGGGTGAGTGTTTCAGTTATGTAAGGGTTAGGGTTAGGGTGAGGATTACTTTGATGGTGAGGGTTAAGCTGAATTTAGGTTTAGGTTGAGGGTTAGGGTTAGGGTTAGGGTGACGGTTATGGTTAGTGTGATGTTTAGGGTGAGGGAGAGGGTGAGGCTTAGGATGAGGGTGAGGGTGAGAGTGAGGGTTAGGTTTAGGTTTAGGGTGAGGGTGAGGGTGAGGGTTAGGATTAGACCTAAGTTTAAGGTTAAGGTTAGGCTGAAGTTGAGGGTAATGTTGAGGGTGAAGGTTAGGTTGAGGGTTAGGATTAGGGTTAGGGAGAGTGTTAGGGTAAGTGTGAGTGTTTGGGTGAGAGTGAGGGTTAGGTTGTGGTTGAGTGTAATGGTTAGTGTGAGGATTAGGGTTAGGGTTAGGGATAAGGTTATGCTGAGGGTAAGGGTTAGGGTGAGTTTTAGTGTGAGGATGTGGGTTAGGGTTAGTATTAGGGTTAGGGTGAGGTTTAGGATTAGGTTTAGGGTTAGGGTGAGGGTGAGGTATAGGGTGAGGGTTAGGGTTAGGGTGAGGGTGAGGTATAGGGTGAGGGTTAGGGTTAGGGTGAGGTTTAGGGTTAGGGTTAGGTTTAGGGTGAGAGTTAGGGTGAGGTGTCGGGATAGGGTTAGGGTGAGGGTTAGGGTTAGGGTTATGGTTAGTGTGAGGATAAGGGATAGGGTGAGGGTTAGGGTGAGGGTGAGGGTTAAGGTTATCGTTAGGGTTAGGGTTAGGGTTAGGGTGAGGGTGAGTGTTCGGGTGAAGGTTAGGTTTATGGTTTGGGTTAGGGTGAGTGTTAGGGTGTGGGTAAGTGTTAGGGTGTGGGTTATGTTGATGGTGAAGTTAAGGGTTCAGGTGAGGGTAAGAATAAGGATGAGTTTTAGGGTGAGGTTGAGGGATGGGGTGAGGGTTTGGGTTAAGGTTTAGGATAGGTGAGGATTTGGGTTAGGGTTAGGTTAAGGGTGAGGTTTAGGCTGAGGGGTATGGTTAGGGTTAGGTTGAGGGTTAGGTTTAGTGTGAATGTTAGGGTTAGGGTTAGGGTGACAGTAAGATTTAGCATGAGGTTTATGGTGAGTGTGAGTTTTAGGGTTAGCATTAGGTTTAGGTTTAGGGTGAGTGCTGGGTTAGGTGTAGGGTTAGGGTTAGAGTGAGGGTGAGGGTTAGGGTTAGGGTTAGGTTGAGGGTTAGTGTTAGGGTTAGGGCTAGGATGAGGATGAGGGTTAGGGTGAAGCTCAGATTTGTTTTTAGGTAAGGGTTAGGTTTAGGGTTAGGTTGAGCATTAGGGTGAGGGTGTGGGTTAGGGGTAGGGTGAGGTTGAGGGTGAGGGTGAGTGTTAGGATAAGAGTTAGCGTTAGGGTAGGGTGAGGGTGAGGGTGAGGTTGAGGGTTAGGGTTAGGGTTAGTGTGAGTGTTAGGGTTACGGTGAGGGTTAGGGTTAGGGTGAGGGTTAGGGATAGGTTTAGGGTGAGGGTTAAGTTTATGGTCATGTTTAGTGTGAGGATGAGGTTTAGGGTGAGGGTGAGAGTTAGTGTTAGGTTTACGGGTAGGAATAGGGTTAGCATTAGAGTTAGGGTTAGGGTTAGCCTGAGGGTGGGGTTGAGGGTTAGGGTTAGGATTGCATTTAGCGTTAGGGTAAGGCTGAGGGGGAATGGGAGGTTGAGGGTGAGGGCTAGGTTGAGGGTGAGGTCTAGGTTGAGGTTGAGGGTGAGTTTGAGGGTTTCAGTTAGGTAAGGGTTAGGGTTAGGGTGAGGATTAGGGTGAGGGTGATGGTTAAGCTGAGGTTAGGTTTAGGGTGAGGGTTAGGGTTAGGTTTAGGGTGATGTTTAGGGTGAGGGTGATGGTTAGGGTGAGGGTTAGGGTTAGTGTTAGGGCGAGAGTTAGGGTTAGGGTGCTGTTTATTGTGAGGGTGAGGGTTAGGGTGAGGTTGAGGGTGAGGTTGAGGGTTCGGGTTAGGGTTAGGTTTAGAGTGAGTGTGAGGGTGAGTTTAAGGATTAGGAATAGGTTTAGGGTTAGGTTTAGGCTGAGGTTGAGGTTCAGGGTGAGGTTGTAGTTTAGGGATAGGGTTAGGGTTAGGTTTAGGGTGAGGGTTACGGTTAGTGTGATGGTTATGTTTAGGGTTAGGGTTAGGGATAGGGTGAGCATAAGGGTTAGGGTGAGGGTTAGGGTGAGGGTGAGGTTTAGGGTTACGGTTAGGTTTAGGGTGAGGGTTAGCGTTTGGGTGATGTTTAGGGTGAGGGTGAGGGTTAGGGTGAGGATGAGGGTTCAGCTGAGGGTGAGGGTTCGGATGAGGGTGAGGGTTAGGATGGCGGTGAAGGTTAGGGTGAGTGTTGGGATTAGTTTTAGAGTTAGGTTTAGGCTGCTCATTAGGGTTACAGTTAGAGTGAGGTGTAGGGATACGGTTAGGGTGAGGGTTAGGGTTAGTGTGAGGGTTAGGGTTAGGGTTAGGGTTAGTGTGAGGATAAGGTTTAAGGAGAGGGTTAGGATGAGGGTGAGGTTTAGGGTTAGCGTTAGGGTTAGGGTAAGAGTTAGGGTGAGGGTTAGCGTTAGGGTGAGTGTTAGGGTTAGTGTTAGGGTGAGGGTTAAGTTTAGGGTGAGGTTGATTGTTAGTGTGAGGGTGAGGTTGAGGCTGAGTTTTGAGGTGAGGGTGAGGGTGAGTGTGATGGTGAGGCTTAGGGTTAGGGTTAGGGTTAGGGTGAAGGTGAGGGTGAGCCTTAAGTTAGGATTAGGGTTAGGGTTAGGTATGGATGAGGGTGAGTGTGAAAGTGATGGGTGAGGGTTAGGGTTAGGGTTAGGGTGAGGGTTAGTGTTAGTGTGAGGGTTAGTGTGATGGTGGGGGTCAGGGTGAGGCTGAGGGTTAGGGTTAGGATTAGGGATAGGGTGAGTTTTAGTGTTAGGGTTAGGGTTAGGTTTAGGGTTAGGGTTAGGCTGAGAGTGAAGCTTAGCGTTAGGGTTAGGGTTAGCGTTAGAGTTTGTTTGGGGTTGAGGGTTCGGTTTAGGATTATGGTTAGGTTTAGGGTAAGGCTGAGTGGGAAATTTAGGTTGAGGGTGAGGGTTAGGGTTAGGGTTAGGTTTAGGGTGAGGTCTAGGATGAGGGTGAGGTTTAGGGTGAGGGTTTCAGTTATGTGCTAGGGTTAGGGTGAGGATTCCGGTGATGGTGAGGGTTAAGCTGAGTTTAGGTTTAGGTTGAGTCATAGGGTTAGGGTTGGGGTGAGGTTTAGGGTTAGTGTGATGTTTAGGTTGAGGGTGAGGGTGAGGCTTAGGGTGAGGCTTAGGGTGAGGGTGATGGTGAGGGTGAGGGTTATGCTTAGGGTTAGGGTGAGGGTGAGGATTAAGATTAGGAATAAAGTTAGGGTTAAGGTTAGGCTGAAGTTGACGGTCAGGGTGAGGGTGAAGGTTAGGTTTAGGGTTAGGATTAGGGTTAGGGAAAGTGTTAGGGTGAGGGTGAGTGTTCGGCTGAGGGTGAGGGTTAGGTTGTGGGTGAGCATTATCGTTAGGGTGAGGATTAGGGTTAGGGTTAGCGTTAAGGTTATGGTGCGGGTAAGGGTTAGGGTGAGGTTTGGTGTGAGGATGTGGGTTAGCGTTAGTGTTAGGTTTAGGGTGAGGGTTAGGGTGAGGTTTAGGGTTAGGGTTAGGTTTAGGGTGAGGGTGAGGTATAGGTTGAGGGTTAGGGTTAGAGTGAGGGTTAGGGTTAGGGTTAGGGTTAGGGTGAGTGTAAGGGTGAGGTTTAGGGTTAGGGTTAGGTTTAGGGTGAGGGTGAGGTATAGGTTGAGGGTTAGGGTTAGAATGAGGGTTAGGGGTAGGGTTAGGGTTAGGGTGAGGGTGAGGGTGAGTGTTAGGGTTAGGTTTAGTGTTAGAGTTAGTGTTAGGCTGAGGGTGATGGGGATGGTGAGGGTGAGGTTTAGGGTTAGGATAAGGGTTAGGGTTAGACTTAGAGTGAGAGTTAGTGTTAGGGTTAGGGTTAGGATAAGGGTTAGGCTGACGGTTAGGGTTAGGATTAGTGTGAGAGTTAGGGTTAGGGTCACGGTTAAGGTCAGGTTTAGGGTTAGGATAATGGTTAGGCTGAGGGTTATGTTTAGGATTAGTGTGAGGTTTAGGTTTAGGGTTAGGTTAAGGGTGAGGGTGAGGGTTAAGGTTAGGGTGAGGGTTAGGGTGAGGGTGAGTGTTAGGGTTGGGCTGAGGATTAGGGTGAAAGTTGGTTTAGGGTAATGTTAGGGTGAGGGGTATTGTGTGGGTAAGTGTTAGGGTGAGGGATTGGTTGAGGGTGAGGGTTAGGGTTAGGTTGAGTGTAAGGGTTATGGTGAGGATTAGGGTGAGGGTGAGGGTTCGGTTTAGCATTAGGTTTAGGGTGAGGGTGAGGGTTAGGGTGATTGTTTGTGTTCAGGTTAAGGACAGGGTGAGGATTAGGGTTAAGGTTTGGTTTAGGGTGAGGGTTAGGCTGAGGGGTAGGGTTAGAGTTAGTGTTTGGGTTAGGTTTAGTGTGAGGGTTAGGGTGAGTATAAGTTTTAGGGTTAAAATGACGGTTAGCTTTAGTGTTAGGATGAGGGTTAGGGTTAGGTTGAAGTTTAGGGTGAGGGTGAGGGTGAGGCTTAGGATTAGGGTTAGGGTAAGGGTTAGTGTTAGGGTGAGGGCTAGGGTAAGGGTAAGGGTTAGGGTGAGGTTGAGTGTGAAGGTGAGGTTTTTGGTTAGGTATGGGTTACGGTTAGGGTAAGGGTGAGAATTAGGGTGAGGGTGGGGGTGAAGGTTATGGTTAGGGTTAGTGTTAGGGTAAGGTTTACGGCTAGTGTGAGGGTTATGGTTAGTGTTAGGGTTAGGGTTATGGTGAGGTTAGGTTTAGGGTGAGGGTTAGGGTTAGGGTTAGTTTGAGGGTTATGGTTAGGACGATGTTTAGTGTGAGGGTGAGGGTTAGGGTGAGGTTGAGTGTTCGGGTAAGAGTTAGGGTTAGGTTTAGGGTTATGGATAAGGTTAGGTTGAGGGTAAGTGTTAGGATGAGGGTTAAGGTGAGTGTGAAGGTTAGGGTTAAGGTAAGGGTTAGGGTTTGGGTTAGGGTTAGAGTGAGGGTTGGGTTAGGGTTAGGGTTAGGGTTTGGACGAGGGTTAGGCTGAGGGTTAGGGTTAGGTTCAGGTGAGGGTTAAGGTTAGGCTTAGGGTGAGGGTGAGTGTGAGGGTTAGAGTTAGTGTTAGGTTTAGGGTTAGGATAAGGGTTAGGCTGAGGGTTAGGTTTAGGGTTAGTGTGAGTGTTAGGTTTAGGGTCCGTGTTTGGGTTAGGTTGAGGGTAAAGATTCTGGTGAGGGTAACGGTTAGGTTGAGGTTTAAGGTCAGGGTGAGGGTCAGGATTAGCTTTAGGGTTTGGGTGAGGGTTAGGGTTAGAGTTACGTATAGGGTGAGGATTACTGTTAGGGTTATATTAGGGTGAGGGTTAGGCAGAGGGGTAGGTTTAGGGTTAGGGTTAGGGTGAGGGTTAGTGTGAGGGTTAGGGTTAGGGTTAGGATTAGGGTGAGGCTGAGGGTGAGGGTAAGGGTTAGGGTGAGGTTTAGGTTGAGGTTGAGGTTTAAGGTTAGCATTCGGATTAGTGTTACGGGTTTAGGGTTTAGGCATAGAGTGAGGATGAGGGTTAGTGTTACCATTAGGGTTAGGATAAGGTATAGTGTAAGGTCTAGGGTTAGAGTTAGGATTAGGGTTATGGTTATGGTTAGGCTGAGGGTGGGGGTGAAGGTGAGGGTGAGGTTTAGGGTTAGGGTTAGGTTTAGAGTGAGGGCTAGAGTGAGGGTGTGGGTTAGGATGAAGGCATGGGTGAGGGTGAGGGTTTCGGTTAGGAAAGGCTTACAGTTAGGGTTAGGGTGAGGATTAGAGTGAGGGTGAGCTTTAAGGTGAGGATTAGGGTTAGTGTGAGCATTAGGGTTAGGGTTAGGGTTAGGGTTATTGTTACATTGATGTTTAGGGTGAGGGTTAGGGTTAGGGTGAAGGTGAGGCTGAGGGTGAGGGTAACGGTGTAGGTGAGGTTTAGGTTTAGGGTGAGGGTTAGGGTGACTGTGAGGGTTAGGGTGAAGGTTAGGGTTAGGGTTAGGTTTAGGGTGAGGTTTATGATTAGGTTAAGGGTGAGGGGTAGGGTGAATGGTAGGGTTAGGGTTAAGGTGAGGATGATTGTTAATGTGAGGGTTAGGGTTAGGGTTAGGGTTAGTGTGAGGAAAAGGTTTAGGGTGTGAGTTTTTGTGAGAGTGCGGGAAAGGGTTAGCGTTAGGGTTAGGGTGGGGGTTAGGCTTAGGGTTAGGTTTAGGGTTAGGATAAGGGTTAGGCTGAGGTTTAAGCTTAGGGTTAGTGTGAGTGTTAGGTTTAGGGTTAGGGTTTGGGTTATGTTGAGGGTAAAGTTTAGGGTGAGGCCTAGGGTGAGGGTGAGGGTTAGAGTTAAGATGCGGATTAGGGTGAGGGTTAGGCTTAAGGTAATGGTTAGGATTAGGGTGAAGTTTAGGGTGAGGGTTAGGTTTAGGGTTAGTTTAGGATGAGGGTTAGGGTGTGGGTAAGTGTTATGGTGAGGGTTAGGGTGAGGGTGAGGGTTAGGTTTAGTATTAGGGTTAGGGTGAGAGTGAGGGTTATGGTGAGGGTTAAGGTTAAGGTTAGGGATAGGTTGAGGATTAGGGTTAGGGTTAGGTTTAGGGTGAGGCTTAGGCTGAGGGTTAGGGTTGGGGTTAGGGTGAGGCTTAGGTTTAGTGTGAGGTTTAGGGTTAGCTTTAGGGTGATTGTTAGGTTTAGTGTGAGGGTTAGGGTTAGGGTTAGGGTGAGGGTAAGAGTTAGGTTGAGGGTGAGGTTTAGTGTTAGCATTAGGTTTAGGGTTAGGGTTAGGATGAGGGTTAGGGTTAGGGTGAAGGTGAGGTTGAGGGTGAGGGTGAGTGTTAGGGTTAAGTTTAGTGTGAGGGTTAGTGTTAGGGTGAGGGTTAGGTTTAGGGTGAGGGTTAGGTTTAGATTAAGGGTTAGGGTGAGGGTTAAGGTTATGGTTATGTTTAGGGTTAGGGTGAGAGTTAGGGTGATGTGCCTGGATAGGGTTAGGGTGAGGGTGTTTGTTAGTGTGAGTATAAAGTTTAGGGTGAGGGTTAGGGTGAGGGTGAGGATTAGGGTTAGCGTTAGGGTTAGGGTGCGGGTTAGGGTGTGGATGAGGGGGAGGGTGAGCGTGAGGGTGAGGGTGAGGGTTAGGTTGTGTTTGAGGATTAGGGTTAGGGTGAGGGTTCCCATTAGGTTTAGGTTTAGTGTGAGTGTAAGGGTTAGTGCTGGATTACGGTTAGGTTGAGAGTTAGGCTTAGGGTTAGGGTTAGGGAGATGGGTATTCTTAGGGTTAGGGTGAGATTTAGGGTGAGTGTTAGGGTTCGGGTAATGGTGAGGGTGACCCTAACCCTCACCCTAACCCTTACACTAACGCTAACCCTCACACTCACCCTAAACCTCACCCTAAACCTAACCCTACCCCTCTCCCTAACCCTCAAACTAACCCTAACCCTAAGCATAGTCCTCAAACTAACCCTAACCCTTCCCCTAACCCTCACACTCACACTAACCCTAAACCTAAAACTAATCCTCACCGTAACCCTAATCCTCACATACACACTAACCCAAACCCTCATCCGAACCCTCACCATCAACTGAAATCTCATCCTCCCCCTAACCCTCACCCTAAACCTCACTCTAACCCTAACCCTCACCCTAACCCTTACCCTAACCCAAAACCTCATCCTCACACTAACCCTCATCCTAATCATTACCCTAATCCTAACTTTCATCCTAAACCTAACCCTAATACCCTCAATATAACCCTAAACCTAACCCAACACTAATCCTTACCGTAAACCTAACCCTCGCCCACACCCTAACCCTCATCATCACCCAAAACCTCATCCTCACCCTAACACTCACACTAACTCTAACCCTAACCCTTATCATAAACCTAACCCTCACATTCACCCTAAGCCTAACACTAACCCTAACCCTAAACCTAACCCTCACCCTCACCCTAAACCTAACCCTCACCCTAACGCTCATCCTATCCCTAAAGCTAACCCTACACCTCACCCTCACCCAAACCCTCACCATAACCCTTATCCTCACACTAACCCTAACCATAACCCTAACCCTAACCTCACACTAATTCTAATCCTCAACCTATCCCTAACCCTAAACCTAACCTTCACCCTATCCCTCACCCTCACCATAACTCTAATGCTAACCCTAACTCTCAGCCTCACCCTAACCCTCAACCTAACCCTTAACCTCACCCTAAGGCTAACCCTCACCGTCACCCTAAAGATCACCCTAAACCTTACACTAACTCTAACCCGCAAACTAACCCTAACCCTAACCCTAATGATCAACCTAACCCTCACCCTCACCCTAACCCTAAACCTAAGCCTAACCCTCAACCTAACCCTAATCCTCACACTCACACTAACCCTCACCCTTACCCTTACGCTCACACTAACCCTTTCCCTAACCCTAACCCTAACCCTAACCCTAACTATCACCAGAACACTCACCCTCACCCTAACCCTCACACTCACACTAAACATCACCCTAAACCTAACACTCACCCTAAACCTAACCCTCGCCCTAACCCTGACCCTCACCGTAACCCTAACACTCACACTAACCCTAACCCTCACCCTCACCCTCACCCTCACCCTCACCCTCACCTTCACCCTCACCCTAAACTAACCCTAACCATCATCCTAACACTCACCCTCTCCCTCACCCTAACCCTAACCCTAACCCCCTAAGCCACACATCACCCTAATCCTCACCATAACCCTAAACCTAACCTTTACCTAAACAAAAACCTCACCCTCACCCTCACCCTAACCCTCACCCTCACCCTAGCCCATACCTTAACACTAACCCTCAACCTAACCCAAACCCTTACCCTCACCCTAAACCTAACCCTAAACCTAAACCGAACCCTAACACTCATCCTAACCCTAACCCTAAACCTAATGCTAACCCTAAAACTCACACTCACCCTAATCCTCACCATAACCCTTACTGTCACCCTAACCCTAACCCTAAGCCTCACACTAAACCTAACCCTCACCATAACCCTAACCCTACCACTCAGCCTAACCCTCACCCTAAACCTAACCCTAACCCAAATCCTCATCCTATCCTTAACCTTAACCCAAACCCTTACCCTATCCCTCATCCTCATCCTAACCCTCACACTTATCCTTACCCTCACCCAAACCCTAACCCTCACCCTCAACCTAACCCTCACCGTAACACTTTCCCACAGCCTAACACTCACCCTAACCTGAACCATAAACCAAAACTTCACTCTAACCCTCAACCTAACCCTAACCTTAACCCTCACCATAATATTCAACCTAAACTTTACCCTCACCCTAACACTTACCCTAACCCTAAACCTAACCCTCAGACTAACCCTAACCTCAACCCTAACCCTCAACCTAACCTTTATCCTAACCCTAAACCTAAACCTAACCCTCACCCTAAACCTAACCCTAACCCTAACCCTACCCTCACACTAACCATAACCTTAACACTCATAACCCTAAACCTAACCCTAACCCTCATTTTAACCCTAACCCTCAACCTCACCCTCCACATCACCCTCAGTCTAACCCTAATCCTAACCCTAATTGTAACCCTCACCCTCAACCTCACACTAACTCTAAACCTAAACCTAAACCTAACACTCACCCTCACCCTCACCCTAACCCTAACCCTCACCCTATACCTCACCCTCACCCTAACCCTAACCCTAACCAGAACCTGAATCTGAACCCGAACCCTCACCCGAACCCTAACACTCACACTAACCCTAACCTTATCCCTAATCCTTAACCTAACCCTCACCTTCAAACTGACCCTAATTCTAACCCTAAACCTAAACCTGACCCTCACTCTCACCCTCACCCTAATCCTCACCCTCACCCTAAACATCAAACTAAACCAAACCTCAGCTTAACCCTCAAGCTGACCCTAACCCTAACAATAACCCTCTCCTTCACCCTAACCCTCACCGTCACCCTAAATCTCGCCCTAACCATTACCTCAGCCTAACCCTTACCCTAACCCTAACCCTAACAGTAACACTAACCCTCACCCTAACAATCATCCTAACACTTACCCTAACTCTCACCCTAACCCTAACCCTAACGCTAACCCTAACACTAACCCTCACCCTAACCCTAAGGCCTAACCCTAACCCTCACCCTCACCCTAACCCTCACCCTAACCCTTACCGTCCCACGAACCCTAACCCTAATCCTCAGCCTAACCCTCATATTAAACTTAATCTTAATCCTAACCCTCACCTTACCCTTAACCCTAAACCTAATCCTAAACCTCACCTTAACCCTACCCCTCACACTCACCTTCAACCTCACCCTTAGCCTAACCCTAACACTATTGCTAATCCAAACCGTAACCCTCACCCTCACCCTAACTCTAAACCTAACCCTAAACAAGCCCTCACCCTAACCCTAAACCTATCCCTAAACAAGCCCTCACCCTAACCCTAAACCTATCCCTAAACTTCACCCTAACCCTAACCCTAATCCTAAATCTAAACCTCACCCTCACCCTCACCCTCACCCTAACCCTAAACCTCACCCTAACCTTAACCGTAACCCTAACCTTAACCCTCACCCAAACCCTAACCCTCACCCTCACCCTCAACCTCACAATCACCCTCAACCTACCCCTCACCCTCACACTCTAACCCTAACCATAACCCTAAACCTTACCCTAAACCTAACCCTCAACCTCACCATCACCCTCACCATCACCCTCAACCTAACCCTCACACTCACCCTCAACATAAACCTAACCCTAACCATAACCCTCAACCTAATCTTTTTTTTTAATTTAATTTAATTTTATTTGTGAACATACTGTACAGAGGGGTTACAATTTCATGGGCAGGATAATGCGTACATTTCTTACCAAGCATTGCAGCCTCCTCCTTTGGTTTAGCATTCTTACCAAACACCTAAGCCTAATCCTAAAACTAACCCTCACCTTCACCCTCACCCTAAACCTAAATCTGATCCTAACCCTAACCATAACCCTAACACTCACACTCACCCTATCCCTCCCCGTAACCCTAACGGTCAGCCGAAACCTAACCCTCACCCACACCCTAACCCTAACCCAACCCTAAAACTCACCCTAAACATAATCCTAACCCAAACACTCACCATCACCCTCACCCTCACCCTAACCCTCACCCTCACCCTCACCTGCAGCCTAAACCTAACCCTAAACCCAATCCTAACCCTCACGGTCAACTTAACACTAACCCTCAACGTCAACCTCACCCTAACCCTCACCCTCACCCTAAGCAGTACTCTCAACCTAACCCTCACCCTAACCCTAACAAAAACCCTCATCCTAACCCTAACCCTCACCCTAAGCTAACCCAAAGCCTCACTCTAACCCTCACCCTAACCCTAACGCTAACCCTAACCCTAACCCTCACCATAAACCTCACCCTAACCCTTAAACTCAACAAAACCCTGACCCTAACCCTAACCCTAATATGCACTCTAACGCTAACCCTCACCCAAAACCTAACACTCAATTTCACCCAAATCATCAACCGAACCCTTACAATCACATTAACCCTAACCCTAACCCTAATTCTATACCTATCCCTCACCCTAACCTTAACCCTAACCCTAACCCTAACCATCACCCTTACCCTAACTTTCACCCTCACCCTAAATAACAACTTAAACCTAAGCATCACCCTAACCCTAACACCCACCCTAAATCTAACACTCACGGTAAACCTCACCCTAACCCTAACACTAACCTTAACCCTCACTCTCACCCTAACCCTCACCCTCACCCTTATCCTAACACTAACCCTAACCCTCACCCTAACCCTAACCCTCACCCTAACACTAACCATAACCCTAACACTAACCATAACCCTAACGCTCACAATCACCCTCACCTTCACCCGAACCCTCATCCTCACCAGAACCCTCACTCTCACACTAAACATCAACCTAACCCTAACTTTCACCCTAACCCCGACCTTAACCCTCACCCTAACCCTAACCCTCTGCCTAACCCTCACCCTCAACCTGATCCTCACCCTAACCCTAATCCTAACCCTTAATTAACCCTAAACCTAACCCTCAACCTGACCCTCACCCTAACCCTATCCCTAACCCTCACCCTCACGCTAAACAGTACACTCACACTAACACTCACCCTAAACCTAACCCTCACCCTAACCCTAACAATAACCCTAACACTCACACTCACCCTAACCCTCACACTAACCTTAAACCATACACTAACCCTAAGTCTAACCCTAACCTTAACTGTCACACTAACAATAACCCTCACCCTAACTCTAATCCTACCCCTCACCCTAACCCTCACCCTAAGCCTAAACCTAACCCTATCACTAACCCTCACCCTAACCCTAACCCTAACCCTCACCCTCACCCTAACCCTCATGGTCACCCTAACCCTTACCCACACTCTAAACCTCACCCTAAACCTAACACTAACCCTCACCCTCACCCTCACCCTCAACCTAACACTAAACCTAAGCCTAAGGCTCACCCTAACCCTAACCCTTACCCTAACATTAAACCTACCCCTCAACCTAACCCTCACCTTAAACCTAACCCTAATCCTAAACCTCAACCTAAACCTAACCCTAACCCTCACCCTAAACCTAATCCTTACCCTAACCCAAAGCCCAACACTCACCCTAACGCTAACCCTAAAACTAACCCTCACCCTCACCCTCAACCTAACCCTAACCCTAACCCTAACCCTAATCCTAACCCTCACCCTCACCGTCACCCTCATCTTCAACCTCACCCTCACCCTAACTCTCACTCTCACCCTAACCCTAACCCTAAAGCTAAACCTCACCCTCACACTCACTCTAACCCTAACCCTAACCCTAACAATAACACTAACCCTAACCCTAACCGTAATCCTAACAATAACACTCACCCTAACCCTAACCCTAACAACAACCCTAAACTTAACCCTCAACATCATCCTCATTCTAACACTAATGCTAACCCTAACCCTCACCCTAACCCTTATCCTCACACTAACACTAACCCTATACATAACCCTAACCCTCATACTAACCCTAACCCTCACCTTAAACCTAACCCTACCCCTCCTCCTAACACTCCCCCTAACCCTAACCCTAATGCTTACCCTCACCCTAACCATAATATTAACCCTAACTATCAAACTCACCCTAAGCCTCACTGTCACCCTAAAACTCACCCGAACCCTAACCCTCACACACACCCTAATCCTCAACCTCACCGAACCCTAACCCTCACCCACATCCTAACCCTCATCCTCACCGAACCCTCACCTGAACCCTCACCCGAACCCTCACCCTAACCCACAGCCTCAACCTAAACATCGCCCTAACCCTAACCCTCACCCTAATCCCCACCCTAACCCTCACCTTAACCTTAACCCTCAACCTAAACCTCACTCTCACCTTACCCCTCACCCTAACCCTATCCTTCAACCTCACCCTCACCCTCACCCTAAGCCTAACTCTAACTCTAACCCTAATCCTAAACCAAACCTCACCCTAACCCTAAAACTAACCATCACCGGCACCCTCAACCTAACCCTAAACTTAAACCTAACCCTCACCCTAACTCTAACGCTTACCCTGACCCTCACCCTACCCCTAACCCTAACACTCAGCCTAAACCTCATCCTAACCATCAAAGTAACCCTAACCATCACCCTAACACTAACCTAACCCTCACGCTCACCCTCACCCACACCCTCACCGTCAGCCTAACCCTAACCCTAACCCTAATCCTAACCCTAACCCTCACCCTCACCCTAACCCTCACACTAACCCTCACCCTCAACTTAAACCTCACCCTAACAATAAGCCTAACCCTTACCTAACCAAAAACCTCACCCTCACCCTCAATCTCACCCTAAAAATTACTCTCACCCTAGCCCTCAACCTAACCCTAACCCTAAACCTAAACCTTACTCTCAACCTCACCCTCGCCCTCAGCCTAACCCTTACCCTAACCCTAACCCTAACACTCACCCTCACCCTCACGCTCACCCAAAACCAAACCCTAATCCTAACCCTAACACTCAACCTCACCCTAACACTAAACCTACCTTTAACTTCACACTAACCACAACTCTAACCCTAACCCTAAACGTCACAGTAAACCTAACCCTCAACCTAACCCTAACCCTACTCCTCACACTAAGCCTCAACCTCACCTAACACTAAGCCAAAAACCTCAACCTCACCCTAACCCTCACCTTCACCCTAACCCTAACCCTAACCCTAACCCTCACCCACAACCGAACCCTCATCCTCACCCAAACCCTCACCCTCACCATAAACCTCACCCTAACCTTTATCCTCATACTAACCCTAACTCTAACCCTAACCCTAACCCTCACCCTACCCCTAACCCTAATCCTAACCCACACCTTAAACCTAACCCTAACCCTCACCCTCACCCTAACCCTAACCCTAACCCTAACCCACACCTAAAACCTAACCCTAACCCTCATCCTCACCCTAACCCTCACCGTCACCTTAACCCTCACAATAAACCTAACACTAACCCAAAGTGTAACCCTCCCCCTCACCGGAACACTCATCCTCACCCGAACCCAACCCTCACCCTAACCCTCAGCCTCACCCTAAACATCACCCTAATCATAACCCTCAAACTAACCCTCACCCCCACCCTAATCATCACCCTAACCCTAACCCTAATCCTTACCTAACCGAAAACCTCACCCTCACACTCAGCCAAAACCTCACCCTTACCATAGCCCTCACCCTAAATCTAAACCTCACCTTAACCCTAACCCTAAACCTGACCCTCACCCTCACACTAAACCTAACCATAACCCTAAACCTCAGAATAAACCTAACCCTTACCCTTACCCTAACCCTAACCCTCACACTCACCCAAACACTCACCATAAATCTAAACCTAATCCTAACCCTAAACTTCACCCTCACCCTCACCGTCACACTCACCCTAATCCTAAACCTAACCCTAACACTAACCCGAAAGTTTACTCTCACCCTAACCCAAAAAATAACCCTAAACCTAACCTTAACCCTAATCCTAACCCTAACCCTAAACCTTATCCTAAACCTAACCCTAAAAGTCACCCTAAACCTAATCCTAACCCTATCACTCACCATCACGCTCACCCTCACCCTGACCCTCATCCTCACCCTCACCCTCACCCTCAGCCTAAACCTAACCCTAAACCTAATCCTAACCCTAACCCTCAACCTCACCCTAACCCTAACCCTAAACCTAACCCTCACTGTGACCGTCACCCTCACCGTCACCTTAACACTCACCTTCAACCTCACCCTCACCCTAAACCTCACCCACACCCTAAGCAGTACTCTCACCCTAACCCTCACCCTAAACCTAACCATAACATTCATCTTAACACTAACCCTCACCCTAACCATAACCATAACCCTTAACCTCACCCTCTCCCTAAGCCCCACCTGAACCTGCAACCTCACACTAACCCTAACTCTAACCCTAATCCTACCCCTCACCCTAACCCTCAGCCTAAACCTAATCCTAACCATAAACCTCACCCTCACCCTAACCCTCAACCTCAACCTAACCTTGACCCTCACCCTCACTCTAACCCTCACTCTCCCCCTAACCCTCACCCTAACTCTAACCCTAACCCACAAACGAAATGTCACCCTCACCCGAACCCTCACGCTCACCCGAACCCTCAATCTCACTCCAACACTCAGCCTCACCCTAAAATTCACCATAACCATAAACCCACATTCTAACCCTAACCCTAACTTTCATCCTAACCCTAACCCTCAACCTAAACCTCACCCTCACACTAATCTTCAACTTAACCCTAGCCCTAACCCTTACCTAACCAAAACCCTCACCCTAACCCTCACCCTCACTCTCACCCTAACCCTCACACTATTCCTAACCCTAACCCTCACCCTAACCCTAACTCTAACCCTCATCCTCACCCTCACCCTCACCCTCACAGTAAACCTAACCCTATCCCTAAACCTCACCCTAACCCTCACCCTAACCCTAATGCTAAACTAAACCTCACCCTAACCCTAACCCTAACCCTAACCCTCAGCCTAACCCTAACCCTTACCCTTACCCTAACTCTAACCCTCTCACTCACCCTAACCCTCACCCTAAACCTAAACCTAATCCTAACACTAAAATTCACCTTCACCCTCACTGTCACACTCTGCCTAACCCTAACCCTAACCCTAATCCTAACCCTAACCCTCACCCTCACCATCAACCTAAACCTAACCCTAACCCTAACCCTAAACTTTACTCTCAACCTATACCTAACAATAACCCTAACCCTAACCCTAATCCTAACCCTAACCCTCAACCTAACACCAAACCTAACGCTATAATTCCCCCTAACCCTAATCCTAACCCTAACACTCACCATCACCCACACCCTCACCCTAACCCTCACCCTCACCCTCACCCTCAGCCTAACCCTAACCCTAACCCTAATCCTAACCCTAACCCTCAACCTCACATTAGCCCTAACCCTAAACCTAAACCTCACCGTAACCATCACCCACACCGTCGCCTTAACACTCACCCTCAACCTCACCCTCATCCTAAGCAGTACTCTCACCCTAACCCTCACCCTAACCCTTTTCATAACCCTCATCCTAACTCTAACCCTCACCCTAACCCTCACCCTAACCCTAACCATAACACTTACCCTCACCCTAAACCTAACTCCAACCCTAACCTTCAACATCAAACTAACCTTAACTCTAAGCCTAACCCTAACCCTCACACTAACACTAACCCTCATCCTAACCATAAATCTACCCCTCACCCTAACCCTCAGCCTAAACCTAACACTAACCCTAAACCTCACCCTCACCCTAACCCTAACCCTTACCCTAAACCTAACCCTAACCCTCATGCTCACCCTAACCCTCACGTTCACCCTAACCCTCACCCTAACCCTAACCCTAACCCACAAACTAACCGTCACCCTCACCCGAACTCTCACCATCACCCGAATGCTCAATATCACCCCAACCCTCAGCCTCACCCTAAACATCACCCTAACCCTAACCCTCACTCTAACCCTAACCCTAACCCTCACCCTAACCCTAACCCTCAACCTAAAACTCAACCTCACCATAATCCTCACCCTAACCCTAACTCTAACCCTAACCTAAATGAAACCCTCACCCTCACCCTCACTATCACCCTAACCCTCACCCTAACCCTAACCCTAACCCTCACCCTCAAACTCACCCTCACAGTAACCCTAATCCTAAACCTAACCCTCACCCTAACCCTCACCCTAACACTCACCCTAACCCTCTCCCTAACCCTTATGCTAAACCTAACCCTTACCCTCCCCCTAACCCTCACCCTATCCCTTACCCTCAACCTAAACTTAACCCGAACCCTAAATCTCAGAGTCACCCAAACCCTCACCGTCACCCTAAACCTCATACTTACCCTAAACCTCAGCCACACCCGATCGCTCAACATCACCCGAACCCTAACACTCACCCTAAACCTCACCCATAATCTAAACCTCAGTCTAACCCTAACCGTCACCAAAACCGTAACGCTAACCCTCACCCTAACACTAACCCTGACACAAACCCTCACCCTCAACCTAATCCTCAACCTAAAAATATCCCTAACCCTTACCTAACCGAAACACTAACTCTCACCCTCACTCAAAACCTCACCCTCATCCTAGCACTCACATTAACCATAACCCTAACCCTAACCCTAAACCTCACCCACACTCTCCCCCTCACCCTCAGCCTAACCCTAACACTGACCATAAACCTAATGCTAACCATCAACCTCACCCCAAACCTAATCATAAACCTAACCCTAACAATAACTCTAACCCTAAACCTACACCTAATCCTATTCCTAACCCTCACTCTATACCTAAACATAACGCTAAAACTCACCCTAATACCAATTCTAAACCTAACCCTCACTGTAAACCTAACCCTCACGCTAACCCTAACCCTAACACTCACCCTAACCCCAAACCTCACCCTAACACTAATGCTAACCCTAACACTCACCCTCAACTTAACACTCACCCTAACCCTCACACGAACCCTAAGCCTACCCTCACACTAACCCTCACCCTAACCCTGACCCTCACCATAACCCAACCCTAACCCTAACCCTCACACCCACCCTCCCCCAAACACTCACCCTAACCCTCACCCTGACCCTAAATATCACCCTAAACCTAACCCTCACCCTCACCCAAACCCTAACCCTCAACCTAATGCTCACCCTTAACCTAATCCTCACCATACCCCTAACCCTAACTCTTACATAACCAAAACCCTCACCCTAATACTCACCCTCAACCTAAACCTCACCCTCACAATAGCCCTCACCCTAACCTTATCTCTCACCCTAAACCTAACACTAAATCTCACCCTCACCCTATACCTAAGCTTAACCCTAAACCACATCCTATCCATCAACCTAAATCTAACCCTAACCCTAACGCTCACCTTAAACCTCAAACTAACCCGAAACCTCAACCTCAACCTAACCCTCACCCTCACCCTCACCCTCCCCCTAACCCTCACTCTAACCCTTATCCTCACACTAACCGCAACCCTAATCCTAACCCTAACCCTAACATTCACCCTCACTCTCACCCTAAGCCTAACCTTAACCCTAATCCTAACACTAACCCTCAACCGCACACTCACCCTAAACCTAAACCTAACCCTAACCCTAACCCTAACCCTAATGCTCACACTAACCCTAATCCTCACCCTATACCCAACTCTAACCCTAACCCTCACCCTAACACTCACCCTCAACCTAACCCTAATGATAACCCTAACCTGCACCCTCACCCTTATCCTTTCCCTCAACCTAATCCCAACCCTCATCCTCACCCTAACCCTAAACCTAACTCTAACCCTCACCCTAACCCTCATCCTAACTTTAACCCTAACCCTAACCCTAAACCTCATTCTATCCCTAACCCTCAAACTCACCCTAACCCTCACCCTAACCCTTACCTTCACCATAACCCTAACCCTAAGCTTAACCCTCACACTAAACCAAAACCTAACCCTCATCCAAACGCTAAAACCTAACACTAAACCTAAACCGCACCCTAACCCTAAACTTCACCCTAAGCCTCAGCCTCAGACTAAACCTATCCCTAACCCTAATCCTAACCCTAAACCACAAACTCAGATTCACCCTAACTCTAACCATAACATTAATCCTAAACCTCCACCTCTCCCTTACCCTAACCCTAACCCTTACCCTAACCCTAAACCTACCCCTCCCCCTAAACCTCAGACTCACCCTCCCCCTAACCCTCCCCCTCCCCCTATCCCTAACCCTAACTCTCACCCTAAACTTAACCCTAACACTCACCCTAGTCCTCACCGTAAACCTAATCCTAACCCTAACCCTAACCCTCAACCTAACAGTCACCCTAACCCTAAAGCTAATCCTAACCCTCACCCTCACCCTAACCCTCATCCTAACACATATCCTCACACTAAACCTAACCATAAACCTAAATCTAACCCTCACATTAACCCTACACCTCACCCTAACCCAAAACCTACCCCTCACCCTAACACTCACCCTCAAACTAATCTTCACCCTAATCCTAACCCTAACCATTACCTATCTGAAAACCTCACCTTCACCCTCACCGTAACCCTCACCCTCACTCTAGCCCTCACCCTTACCCTAGCCCTCACCCAAACCCTAACCCTAAACCTCAAACTCACCCTCATCCTAGCCCTCACCCTCACCATAAACAGTTCCCTAAACCTAACCCTCACCCTAACCATAACACTAACCCTCACCCTAAACTTTAACAATACACTAACCTTAACTCTATCCCTAACCCTAACCCTCACACTAAACCTAACCCTCACCCTAATCCTCACCCTAACCCTAACCCTAACCCTAACCCTAACTCTCACCCTCACCCTAACCCTCACCTACACCCTAACCCTCACCCTATCCCTAAACCGAACCCACACTCTAACCCTCACCCTCACCCTCAACTTCACCCTCACCCGAACCCTATCCCTCAGCCTCACCCTAAACATCTCCCTAACACTAACCTTCACTCTAACAATAACCCTAACCCTCACCCTAAGCCTAACACTCTACCTAACAATCACCCTCACCCTAATCCTCACCCTCACTCTAACACTAACCCTTACCTAACCAAAAGCCTCACCCTCACCCTCACACTCACCCTAACCCTCACCTTAACCCTAACCCTAAACCTCAGACTGACTCTTAGCCTAAGCCTAAACCTAACCCTCACCCTAACCTAACCATAAACCTATCCCTCACCCTAAACTTCACCCTAACCCTAACGCTATCCCTAACAATTAACCTCACCCTAAACCTCACCCTAACCCTTACCCTCAACCTAACCCTAACACTCACACTAACCCTAACCCTCACAAAAACCCTAACCCTAACACTCACCCTTACCCTAACCCTCACATTAACCCTCACCCTCAACGTAATCCTCACCCTAACAATAACCCTAACCCTTACCTAAACGAAACCCTCACCCTAACACTAATCCTCAGCTTCACACTCACCCTCACCCTAAACCTAAACCTAACCCTAACTCTAAACCTCACCCTCAACCTCCCCCTTCCCCGCAGCCTAACCCTAACCCTAACACTAATCCTAACCCTACAACTCACCCTAACACTAATCCTAACCCTAACATTCACCCTAACCCTAAACCTCACTCTAACCCTAGCCCTAACCCACACCCTAAACCCTATCCTCACACTAAACCTCAAACTTTCCCTAACGCTAACCCTAACCCTCACCCTAAACCTAACCCTCACGCTAACCCATGTCCTCACACTAACCCTAACCCTAACCTTAAACTTAACCTTTACCCTCACACTAAACCTCATCCTAACCCTCACCCTATCCATAACCCTACCCCTCACACTAACCCTCACCCTAACCCTAACACTAATACTAACCCTTACCCTAAACCTAACCCTAAGCCTAACCCTCAGCCTCACCCTCAAACTCACCCTAACACTCACCCTCACCCTAACCGTCACCCAAACCTTAACTCTCAACCTAAACCTAACCCTAATCCTCACCCTCACCCTAACCCTCAAACTAAACCAAAACCTTGTCCTAATCCTCACCATAACACTAACCCTAACCCTTACCCAACAGAAACCCTCACCCTCACCCTCACCCTTACCATAAACCTCACCCTCCCAAGCCCTCACCCTAAACTTAACCCACACCGTAAACCTAACACTAACCCTCACTCTCACCCTAACCCAAACCCTAAACTTAAACCTCACCCTAACACTCACCCTAATCCTAAACTTCACCCTAACCCTAAACCTCACCTAAACCCGAACCCTAACCCTCACCCTAACCCTAACCCTAATTCTAACCCTCAACCTCAGCCTACCACTCACCCTCACCCTCACCCTCACCCTAACCCTCAACTTAACCCTTATCCTCACATTAACACTAAACCTAACATTCACCCTCACCCTCACCCTCACCCTTACTCTAACCCTAACCCTAACCCTCACCCTCTACCTCACCCTAACTCTAACCCTAAACTTAATCCTATTTCTAATCCTCACCCTCTCCCTAAATCTAACCCTAACCCCAACCCTATACCTCACCCTCTCCCTCACCCTAACTGTAACACTAAAATAACCCTCAACCTAAACCTCACCCTCACCTTAATCCTCAGCCTATCCCTAACCCTTACCTAAGTTTCCCTCACCCTCACCCTCAATCTCACCCTAATCCTTACCCTAAACCTAACCCTAACACACACCCTCACCCTCACCTTCAGTCTAACCCTAACCCTAACCCTCACCCTAACCCTCACAATAAACCTAAATCTAACCCAAAACCTAACCCTCAATATAACCCTCACCCTAAACCTAACACTAACCCTAACCCTTATCCTCACCCTAGCTCTCACCCTAAACTTTACCCTCACCCTAACCCTCATGCTGAACCTTACCCTCAATGAACCCTAACCCTAACCCTAACCCTCATACTAATCCTAACCCTCACCCTACCCCGAATCCTACCCCTCACCTTAAACCTCACCCTAATCTTAACCCTAAACTTAATTCTCACCCTAAATCTACCCTAACCCTCACAGTCACCCTAACCCTCACCTACAACCTAACCCTCACCCTAACCCTAACCCTCACCCACACCCTAACGCTCAAACGCACCCGAACCTAACGCTCACCCTAACACTCACCCTCACCCTAAACCTCACCCTAAGCCCAACCCTCACCAAAACGGTCACCCTAACACTCACCCTAAACCTAACCCTCACACTTATACTCACCCTCAACCTAATCCTCACTCTGAAAATAAAATTAACCCTTACCTAACAGAAACCCTCACCCTCACCATCATCCTCAACCTCACCCTAGCTCTCATCCTAACCCTAACCCTAATCCTAAAACTACCACTCACCCTCACCCTCACACTAACCCTAACGCTAACCCTACCCTCACCCTCACTATAACCCGAACCCTAACCCATACAATAACCCTAACCCTAACCCTAAAACTCACACTAAACCACATCCTCACCTTAACCACCACCCTAAACCCAACCCTCATCCTAAACCTCACCCTAACCCTCAACCTCAAACTAACCCTCAACCTAAACCTTACCCTCACCTTAATCCTCACCTTCACCCTAACCCTCATCATCACCCTAGCCCTCAACCTAACCATAAACCTAACCCTCAGCCTCACCTTCAACCGAACCCTAACCCTAACCCTCAGCATCATCTTCAATCTAACCCTATCCCTAAACCTAAACCTGACCCTAACCCTAAAGAAAACCCTATCCCTAACCCGAACCCAAAACCTCACACTCACCCTAACTCTAAAAGTAAACCTTACCCTCACGCTAACCCTCACCCTAACCCTAACGTTATCCCTAACCCTCACACTCACCCTCACCCTCACCCTCACCCTAATCCTCACCCTCAACCTAACCCTAACCCTAACCCACACCCTAACCCTCAAAATAACCCTAAATCTAACTCAAACCCTAACCCTCAATATAACCCTCACCCTAAACCTAACGCTAATCCTAACCCTTACCCTCAACCTCACTTTCACTCTAAACCTTACCCTCACCCTAACCCTCACGCTGACCCTTACCTCAACCTAACCCTAACCCTAACCCTAACCCTCAAACTTATCCTAACCCTCACCCTAACCCTAACCCTACCCCTCACCCTAAACCTCACCCTAACCTTAACCCTAAACCTAATTCTCACCCTAAATCTAACCCTAACCCTCAACGACACCCTAACCCTCAACCTAACCCTAACCCTCACCCACACCATAACGCTCAGCCTCACCCGAACCCTAACGCTCACCCTAACACTCACCCTCACCCTAAACCTCACCCTAACCCTAACCCTAACAAAAACGGGAACCCTAACCCTAACCCTTACCCTCAACCTAACCCTCACACTACCCCTCACACTAACCCTCATCCTAACCCTCACCTTCGACCTAAACCTAACCCTAACCCTAACCCTCACCCTAACCCTCACCCTAACCCTAAACCTAACCCTAACCCTAACCCTCACTCTCACCCTCACCCTAACCCTAATCCTCATCCTAACCCTCACCCTCAACCTAATCCTCAACATAATCTTAAACCTAACCCTTACTTAAATGAAACCCTCACACTCAGCCTCACCCTAACCCTCACCCTCACCCTAGCCCTCACCCTAACCTTAATCCTCAACCTAACATTAACTCTCACCCGAACCCTATCAATAACCCTCACCCTCTCCCTAACCCTAACCCTAACCCTAGCTATCACCCTAACCCTAACCCTAACCCTCAACCTAACTCTCACCCTAACCCTAATGCTAACCTTAACCCTCACCCTCACCCTAACCCTCACCCTAACACTTATCCTCACACTAAACCTAACCCTAACCCTCACACTAACCCTAATCCTCACCCTATCCCAAAACCTAATCCTAACCCTCACCCTAACCCTCACTCTGACCCCAACCGTAATGCTAACCCTAACACTCAAACTCACCCTAACCCTCAAACTAACACTTACCATCACCCTAACCCTAAACCTAACCCTACCCCTATCCCTAACTCTAAACATCACCCTCACCCTAACCCTAAACCTAACCCTAACCCTCTCACTAACCCTCACCCTAACCCTTACACTAACCCAAAACTTCAACCTCACCCTAAACCTCACCCTAATACTTACCCTCACCATAACCCTAACCATAACCCTAATCCTCACCTTAAACCTAACCCTCACTGACACCCTAACATTCAGCCTCATCTGAATCCTTACCCTCACCGTAACACTCACATTACTCTAAACAAAATCCAAAACCTAAACTTCAACATGACCCTCAGCCTCACACTAACGCTAACCCTAACCCTAAACCTCACCCTCATCCTCACCCTAACCCTCACCTCACCCTAAATATCACTCTAACCCTCACCCTAACCTTGACCCTCACGCTAAACAGTACCCTAAACCTAACTCTCACCGTAACCCTAAACCTAACCCTCACCCTAAACCTAACCCTCACCATAACCCTCACCCTAACCCTAAACATAACCCTAACCCTCACACTCACCCTAACCCTCTCCCTAAACTTTAACCTCACACTAACCCTAACTCTAACCCCAAACCTCACACTAACACTAACCCTCACCCTAACCCTAATTCTACCCCTCACCCTAACCCTAACTCTAAACCCAAACCTCACCCTAACCCTCACCCTAATTCTCCCCCTCACCTTAGCCCTCATCCTAACACTAACCCTCAACTTAACTCTAACCCTAAACCTCACCCTCACCTTCAACCTAACACTAACCCTAACCCTAAACCTCACTGTTATCCTCACCCTAACCCTAACCCTAAGCCACACCCAAAACCTCACCCTCACCCTCACACTCACCCTCACCCTCACACTCACCCTTACCCGAACCCTCACCTGAATCCTAACACTCAGCCTCACCCTAAACATCAACCTAACCCTTACCCGCACTCTAACACTAACCCTAACCCTCACCGTAACCCTAACCATCAACCTAACCCTCACCTTCACCCTAGCCCTCAATGTAACTCTAAACCTAACCCTAACCCTAAACCTCCCCCTCCCCCTCTGCCTCCCCCTCACCCTAACCATAACCCTAATCCTAAAACTACTCCTCACCCCCAACATCACCCTAAACGTTACCCTAACAATAACGCCAACCCTCACCCTCACACTCACCCTAACCCTAACCCTATCAATAACCCTAACCATAAAACTCACCATAACCCTAATCCTAAAACTAACCCTCCCCTCACGCTAACCCTCAAAGAAAACCTAACCCTAACCCTAACCATGAACCTAAACCCTACCCTAACGCTCACCCTCAACCTAAAAGTCACCCTAACCCTAACACTCACCCTAACCCTCACCCTAACCCTAATTTTAACCCCAAACCTCGCGCTAACCCTAAATTTCACCATCAACCTAACCCTCACCCTAACCATTTTCATCACATTAAACCTAATCCTAAACCTAACCCTAACCCTCACACTAACCATAACCCTCACCCTAACCCTAATCCTACCCCTCACACTAGCCCTGACCCTAAACCTCAACCTAATCCAAACCCTCACCCTAACCCTCACCCTAACCCTAAACCTAATCCTCACCCGAACCCGAACCTTAACCCTCAACCTCACCCTAAACATCACCCTAATACTAACCCTCACCGTAATCCTAACACTCACCCTCACCCTTAACCTAACCCTCAAACTAACACTCACCCTCACACTGATCCTCACCATAACCCTAACCCTAAACCTTACCTTACTGAAACACTCACCCTCACCCTGACCCTAATCCTCACCCTCACTCTAGCCCTCACCTTAACCTTAACCCTCACCCTAACCCTAAGACTAACCCTCACCCTCACCCTAAAACTAACCCTAATCCTAACCCTCAAACTAAACCTCACCCAAACACTAACCCTAACCCTAACCCTCACCCTAACCCTCACCCTAACCATAACCCTAACCCTAACCCTCAACCAAACCCTCACCCTAAACCTAAACCTCACCCTAACCCTAATGCTAACCATTAACCTAACGCTAACCCTAACCATCATCCTCAAACTAACCCTCACCCTAACCCTTATCCTCACACTAACCCTAAACCTAAACCTAACCCTAGCACTCACCCTCACCGTAACCCTCACCGTCACCTTAACCCTCACAATAAACCTAACACTAACCCACACCCTAACCCCCCCACCCGAACCCTCATCCTCACCTGAACCCTCAGCCTCACCCTAAACATCACCCTAACCCTAACCCTCAAACTATCCCTCCCCCCCTCCCTAATCGGCACCCTAACCCAAACCTCACACTCACCCTAAACCTCACCCAAAATCTAAACCGAATCCTAACCCTAAACTTCAACCTCACCCTCACCGTCACCCTCAGGTAACCCTAACCCTAACCCTAATCCTAACCCTAACGCTAACCCTAAACTTTACTCTCACCCTAACTAACCCTAACAATAACACTAAACCTAACCCTAACCCTAATCCTAAACGTAACCCTAAACCTTATCCTAAACCTAACCCTAAAAGTCACCCTAACCCTAATCCTAACACTAACACTCACCCTCACCCTCACCCTAACCTTAAACCTAACCCTAACCCTAACCCTAAACTTTACTCTCAACCTAAACCTAACAATAACCCTAACCCTAACCCTAACCCTAATCCTAACCCTAACCCTCAACCTAACTATAAACCTAACGCTAAAATTCACACTAACCCTAATCCTAACCCTAACACTCACCATCACCCACACCCTCAACCTAACCCTCACCCTCACCCTCACCCTCAGTTTAAACCTAACCCTAACCCTACCCTCAACCTCACCCTAACCCTAACCCTAAACGTAACCCTCACCGTCACCGTCACCCTCACCGTCACCTTAAGTGTCACCCTCAACCTCACCCTCACCTTAAGGAGTACTCTCACACTTCCCCTCACCCTAAGCAGTACTCTCACCCTAAACCTCACCCTAACCCTAACCATAACACCCACCCTAACCCTAACCCTCACCCTAACCCTCACCCTAACCCTAACCATAACACTTACCCTCACCCTAACCCTAATCCCCAACCTAACCTTCAAGCTCAAACTAACCCTAACTCTAACCTTAACCCTAACCCTCCCACAAACACTAACCCTCAACATAAACTTAACCCTACCCCTCACCCTAACCCTCAGCATAAACCAAACCCTAACCCTAAACCTCAGTCTCACGCTAACGCTAACCCTCACCCTAAAACTAACCCTCACACAAACTCTCAAACTCAACCTAATCCTCACTCTAAAAATATTCCTAACCCTTACCTAACCGAAACACTTACTCTCACCCTCACCCTCACCAAAAACCTCACCCTCATCCTAGCACTCACACTAACCCTAACCCTCACCAACACGCTCCCCCTCCCCCTAAGCCTAAACCTAACCCTGCCACTAAACCTAACGCTAACCCTCACCATCACCCCAACCCTATCCCTAAACCTAACCCTAACAATAACCCTAATCCTAAACCTAAACCTAATCCTATACCGAACCCTCACTCTATACCTAAACCTAACGCTATAACTCACCCTAACACCAATTCTAAACCTAAACCTCACCCTAAACCAACCCTCACCCTAACCCTAACCCTAACACTCACCCTAAAACTAAACCTCACCCTAACCCTAACGCTAACCCTAACCCTCACCCTCAACTTAACCCTCACACTAACCCTTATCCTCACACTAACACTAACCCTAACCCTAACCCTCACACTAACCCTAACCCTCACCCAAACCCTAAATCTACCCCTCACACTAACCCTCACCCTAACTCTGACCCTAATGCTAACCCTCACCATAACCCAACCCTAACCCTAACCCTCACACCCACCATCTCCTGAACCCTCACCCTAACCCTCACCCTCACCATAAACATCACCCTAAACCTAACCCTCACCCTAACCCTAGCCCTAACCCTAACCCTAACGTTGAACCTAATGCTCACCCTCAGCCTAATCCTCAACATACCCCTAACCCTAACTCTTACATAACCGAAACCGTCATCCTCAAACTCACCCTCACCCTAACCCTAACCCTCACAATAGCCCTCACCCTAACCTTAACTCTCACCCTAAAACTAACACTAACTCTCACCCTCAACCTAAACCTATGCTTAACTCTAAACCTCATCCTATCCATCAACCTAAAAATAACCCTAAGCCTAAAGCTCACCGTAAACCTCAAACTAACCCTAACCCACAACCTCACCCTAACCCGCACCCTCACTCTCAGCCTCACCCTAACCCTCAACCTAACCCTGATCCTCACACTAACTGTAACCCAATTCTGACCCTAAACCTAACATTCACCCTCACTCTCAACCTAACCCTAACCTTAACCCTAATCGTAACACTAACCCTCAACCGCACACTCACCTTAACTCTAACCCTAACCCTAACCATCACTCTCACCCTCACCCTAAACCTAAACCTAACGCTAACCCTAACCCTAACTCTAACGCTCACACTAACCGTAATCCTCACCCTATTCCCAACTCTAACCCTAAACCTCACCGTACACCTACCCCTCACCCAAACCTTTATCCTCACACTAAAACTAACCCTAACTTTAACCTTAACCCTCACACTAACCCTCACCCTCACACTTAAACTAACCCTAAACCTCACACTAACCCTCACAATAAACCTAACCTTAATACTAACCCTCACCCTAAGCTTAACCCTCACCCTCACCCTCAATCTCACCCTAACTCTCACCCTCACACTAAACATCACCCAAACCCTAACTCTCACTCTAAACCTAACCGTAAACCTCACCCTCACCATAACCCTCAAACTAAACCAAAACCACATCCTAATCCTCACCATATCACTAACCCTAACCCTTACCTAACAGAAACAATCACACTCACACTCACACTAACCCTAATACCAACCTTCATCCTCAAGCTAACCCTCACCCTAACGCTTACCCTCACCCTAACCACCACCCAAACCCTAACCCTAACCCTAAACCTAACCCTAAAACTCACCCTATCCCTAACCTTCAAACTCACCCTCACCCTCACCCTAAGCCTTACCCTCACCCTAACTCTAACCCTAACACTAAGCTTAACACTTACACTAAACCAAAACCTAACCCTCAGCCTAACCCTCATCCAAACCCTAACCCTAACCCTAACACTAACCCTAAACCTAAACTGCACCCTAACACTAAACCTCACCCTAAGCCTCAACCTCAGCCTAACCCTACCCCTAACCCTAATCCTAACCCTAACCCACAACCTCAGATTCACCCTAACTCTAACCATAACATTAATACTAAACCTCACCCTCACCCTCACACTAACCCTAACCGAAACTCTCACCCTAAACCTCAGCCTAACCCTAACGTTAACCCTAACACTCACCCTCACCCTAAACCTCAGCCTAACCATTAAACTCACCAAAACCTTGATCCTAACCCTAACCCTAATATGCACCCTAAGGCTAAACCTCACCCAAACGCTAACACTCAAGGTCAACCGAATCCTCAACCGAACACTTACACTCAACCTAACCCTAACCCTAACCCTAATCCTATATCTATTACTCACCCTAACCTTAACCCTAACCCTAACCCTAACCATCACCATCACCCTAACATTCAACTTCACCCTAAATATCACCCTAAAGCTAAACCTCACCGCAACCCTAACCCTAACACTCACCCTCACCCACACTCTAAACCTCACCCTTAACCTAAGCATAACCCTACCCCTCTCCCTCACCCTCAACCTAACCCAAAACCTAACCCTAACCCTCACCCTAACCCTAACCCTTAATCTAACGCTAAACTTACCCCTCACCCTAAACCTCACCCTTACCCTAACGCTAACCCTAACCCTCACCCGAAACCTAACCCTAACCCTAAACCTCAACTTATCCCTAAACCAAAACTTCACCATAACCCTAACCCTTAACCTAACCGTCACCCTCACCCAAACCCTCACCCTCACCCTAAACCTCCCGGTCACCCTAAACATCACCCTAACTCTAACCCTCACCATACACCTAACCCTAACACTCACCCTAATCCTCACCATAACCCTAACCCTAACCCTAACCCTAACCCTTAACCTAACCGTCACCCTATCCCTAATGCAAACCCTAACCCTCACCCTCACCCTAAACCTCATCCTAAAATTTACCCTCACTCTATACCTAACCCTAACCCTAACCCGAACCCTCACATTAACCCTACCCCTCACCCTAACCCTAAACCTACCCCTCACCCTAAACCTCACCCTCACCCTAACCCCAAACCTAACCCTCAACCGAAACCTAACACTAACCCGTACACGCACCCTAACGCTCACCGTCACACTAAACCTCACCCACACCCTAACCCTCACTCTCAACCGAACCCTAACCCTCACCCTAACCGTAACCCTGACTCTCACCCTAAACAACACCCTAACCCTCACAATAACCCCTACCCTAATCCTCACCCTAACCCTATCCTCAACCTAACACTCATCGTCAACCTAATCTTCACTCTAATCCTAACCCTAACCATTACCTAACGAAAAACCTCACCCTCACCCTCACCGTAAGCATCAACCTCACCCTAGCCCTCACCCTTACCCTAGCCCTCACCCAAACCCTAACCCTAACCCTCAAAATCACCCTCACCCTTACCCTCACCCTCACCTTAAAAAGTTCCCTAACCCTAACCCTCACCCTAACCATAACCCTAACCCTCAACCCAAACCTAACCCTAAGCCTAACCCTAAGGATAACCCTACCCAAACCCTCACCCTAACCTTTAACCATACACTAACATTAACTCTATCCCTAACCCTAACCCTCACACTAAACCTAACCCTCACCCTAACCCTATACCTAACCCTCTCCATAATCCTCACCCTAACCTAACCCTAACACTAACCCTAGCCCTCACCCTAATCCTAACCCTCACCCTCACCCTAACCCTCAACGACACCCTAACCCTCACCCTAACCCTAACCTGAACCCACACTCTAACCCTCAGCCTCACCCGAACCCGAACCCGAACCCGAACCCTATCCCTCAGCCTGACCCTAAACATCACCCTAACCCCAACCCTCACTCTAACAATAACCCTAACCCTCACCCAAACCCTAGCCCTAAACCTCAACCTCACCCTCACCCTTACCCTCACCCTCACCTTAAACAGTTCCCTAACCTTAACCCCCACCCTAACCATAACCCCAAACCTCACCCCAAACCTAACCCCACCTTAACCCTAAGGAGGACCCTACCCAAACCCTCACCCTAACCTTTAACCATACACTAACATTAACTCTATCCCTAACCCTAAACCTCACACTAAACCTAACCCTCACCCTAACCCTAAACCTAAACCTCACCCTAATCCTCACCCTAACACTAACCCTAACCCTAACCCTAGGCCTCACCCTAAACCAAACCCTCACCCTCACCCTAACCCTCACCGACACCCTAACCCTCACCCTAACCCTAACCCGAACCCACACTCTAACCCTCACCCGAACCCGAACCCGAACACAAACCCGAACCCTATCCCTCAGCCTGACCCTAAATATCACCCTAACCCTAACCATCACTCTAACAATAACCCTAACCCTCACCCTAACCCTTACCCTCAACCAAACCCTCACCCTCACCCTAATCCTCACCCTCACCCTAACGCTAAACATTACCTAACCGAAAGCCTCAGTCTCACCCTCACTCTCACCCTAACCCTCACCCTAAACCTAACCCTAAACCTCAGACACACTCTCAGCCTAAGCTTAACCCTATCCCAAACCCTAACATCACCCTAACCCTAACACTAACCCTAACCATTACCCTCACACTAAACCTCACCCTAAACCTTACCCTCAACCTAACCCTAAACCTAACACTCACACTAACCCTAACCCTCACCATAACCCTAACCCTACATGTCACCCTAACCCTCACCATAACCCTAACCCTAACCCTCACCATAAACCTAACCCTAGACCTCAGTCACCCTAACCCTCGCCGTCACTCTGAACCTCACCATAACCCTAACCCTCACCCACAGCCTAACGCTCAATCTCACCCTCACCCTAACACCCTAAACCTCAACCTAACCCTAACCCTCACCAAAACCCTCACCCTAACAATCACCCTTACCCTAACATTCACACTAAACCTCACCCTCAACCTAATCCTCACCCTAACAATAACGCGAACCCTTACCTAAATGAAACCCTCACCCTCACCCTAAACCTCAGCCTCACACTCACCCACACCCAAAACCTAAACCTAACCCTAAACCTAACCCTCACCCTCAACCTCCCCCTACCCCGCAGCCTAACCCTTACCCTAACACTAATCGTAAACCTAACCCTCACCCCAACCCTGACCCTAAACCACCCTCACCCTCACCCTAACCCTAACCCTAAAACTCGCCCTAACACTAATCCTAACCCTAACACTCACCCTAATCCTAACCCCCACTCTAACCCTAACCCTAACCCTCTCCCTAAACCTAATCCTCATCCTAAAGCTAACCCTAACCCTAATGCTAACCCTAACCTTCACCCTAAACCTAACCCTCACCCTAACCCTTATCCTCACACTAACCCTAACCCTAACCTTAACCCTCACACTAACCCTCACCCTCACCCTCACCCTAACTCTAACCCTAACCCTCACACTAATGCTCACCCTAACCCTAACCCTAATAGTAAGCCTCACCTTAAACCTAACCCTAAGCCTAACCCTCACCCTAACCCTCAAACTAAACCAAAACCTCATCCTAATCCACACCATAACACTAACCCTAACCCTTACCTAACAGAAACCCTCACCCTCACCCTCACCCTCACCATAAACCTTACCCTCACCCAAGCCCTCACCCTACACTTAACTCTCACCGTAAACCTAACACTAACCGTCACTCTCACCCTAACTCAAACCCTAAACCTAACACTCACCCTAACCCTAAACCTCACCCTAACCCTAACCCTTACACTCACACTAACCTTAAACCTAACCCTAATCCTCCCACTAACCCTAACCCTAACCCTAAACCTCAAACTCACCCTGACCCTCACTGTCACCTAACCCTCACTCTAAACCTAACCCTCACCCAAACCCTAACGCTCACCCTAACCCGAGCATGTAACCTCACCCTAACCGTCACCCTCAACCTAAATATCACCCTAACCGTAACCCTCACCCTAAAACTAACCATAAACCTCACCCTCACACTAACCTTAACCGTAACCCTAACCCTAAACCTAACCCTCATCGTAACCCTCACCCTAACACTCAGGCTAACCCTAACCCTCACTCTCACCCTAACAATCACCCTAAAACTTACTCTCACCCTAAACTTAAGCCGAACCCAAACGCTCACACTAAACCTAACCCTCACCATAACAATAATGCTAACCCTACCCCTCACCCTAACCCTAACCCTCACCCTAATCCTAAACTTAACTCTAGCCCTCAACATCACGCTAGCCCTCACCTTAACCCTAAACCTAACACTAACCATACAACTAACCCTAAAACTAACTCTAACCCTCACCCTCACCCTCACCATTAACCTCACCCTAACCCTCACACTCACCTTACCCTAACCCTAAACCTTACCCTCACCCTAACAATAACCCAAAACCTAACTCTAACCCTCACCCTCACCCTAAGCCTAACCTGAACCCTAACCCTCACCCTCACCCTAACTCTAAAGCTATCCCTAAACCTCACCCTCACGCTAAACCTCATCCTAACCCTTTTGCTCATCATAACTCTAACCCTAACCCTAACCCTAACACTCACATTAACCCTAACCCTCACTCTAACCTTAACCCTAACACTCAACTTCACCCTAAACCTCACTCTCACCCTAACCCTAACCCTAACCCTAACCCTAATCCTCATCTACACCCTCACACTCACTTTCACCCTCACCCTCACCCTAACCCTCACTTCAACCTAAACATCACCCTAACCCTAACCCTAACCTCACCTTAACCCTAACCCTCACCTTAAACCTGACCCTCACCCTAACCTTCACCGTAACCGTCACCCTCACCATAGCCCTCACCCTAAAACCTTCACACTAACCCTCATCCTCCCCTGAACCCTAACCCTGAAAATCAGCCTAAACCTCATCCTATACCTAACCCTAACCCTAACCCTCACCCTAATCTTAACCCTAACCCTAATCCTAACGCTCACCCTAACCAGAACCCTCACCCTCAAACTTAAGCTCAACCTCAATCTAACCCTAACCCTAACCCTAATTCAAAACTTCACCCTCACCCTCACCCTAACTCTAAAGCTAACCCTAAGCAATACTCTCACCCTAACACTAACCCTGTCCCTAAACCTCAACCTAACCCTAACCCTAATCCTAAACCTAACCCTCACCCTCAACCTAACCTTACCCTCAACCTATTCCTAAGCCTAACCCTCAGCCTAACCCTCATCCTAACTATAAACCTCACCCTAACCTTAACCCTAAACCTAACTCTCACCCAAACCCTTACCCTCACCCTGACCCTCAACCTCACCGTCAATCTCACCCTAACCATAACCCTAAATCTCACAATAAACCTAAATCTGACCCTCACCCTCACCATCACCCCAAGCCTAACCCTATAACTAAACCTAATCCTAAACCTAAATCTCACCCTCACCCTCACCCTAAACCTAAATCTCACACTAACCCTAAACATAACCCTAGCCCTCACCCTAACCCTTACCCTCACCGTCACCTCAACCCTAACCCTCAACCTAAACCTAAACCTAAACATAACCCTCACCCTCACCCTCAATCTAACCCTAACCCTAACCCTAACACTCACCCAAACCCTAAACCGAGACCAAATGCTATCCCTAACCCTCCCCTCACCCTAAACCTCATTCTAACCGTTACGTTTACCCTAACCCTCACCCTCACCCTAACCCTAACTCTAACACTAAACCTCACCCTAATCCTGGCCCTAAACCTAAACCTAAACATAACCCTCACCGTAACTCTCACTCTAACCCTCAAACTAAACCTAACCTTCACCCTCACGCTAACCCTCACCCTAAACCTTACCCTCACCCTAACAATAACAGTAAACCTAACTCTAACACTCACACTCATCCGAAGCCTAACGTAAACCCTAACCCTCACCCTCACACTCACCCTAACTCTAACGCTTTCCCTAAAACTCACCCTCACCCTAAACCTCATCCTAACCCTTACCCTCATCCTAACAATACCCTCATCATAACCCTAACCCTAACCATAACCTTAGCCCTCACCCTCACCCTAACACTTACTGTCACCTTAATCCTCACTCTAAACCTAACCGCCACCCACACCCTAAAACTCACCCAAACCCGAACCCGAACCCTCACCCTAGCCCTACCCCCAACCTCACCCTATACCTAAACCTCACCCTAAACCTAACTCTATCCATCACCCTCATACTAACCCTAACCCTCACCTTAACCCTCACCCTAACGCTAAGGCTAACCCTAACCCTCACATAAACCCTAACCCTCACCCTAACTCTAAAGCTACCCCTCACATTACCACTCACCCTCACTCCAACCCTAACCCTAAACTTCTCCTTCACCCTAACTCTCACCGTCACCCTAAATCTTACCCCAACCCTAAACCTCACCCTCACCCTAACCCTCACCCTAACCCTAACCTTAATCCTATCATAACCCTAACCCTCACCTTAAACCTCACCCTCACCGTAATCCACACACTAACCCTATCCCTAAGTCTTTCCTAACCTACACACTCACCGTCACCCTAAATGTCACCCTAACCCTAACCCTCACATTAGCCCTCACCCTAAAACTAACCCTAACCCTAACCCTCACCCTCAACCTCACCCCCAACTTCAGGCTAACCCTAATCCTAACCCTAACCCTAATCCTCACCCACACCCTCACCTAACCATAACCCTAATCCTAACTCTAATGCTAAAACTAGCCCTGACTCTCACCCTAACCCTAATCCTAACCCTAACCTTCACCCTAACCCTAATACTAACCCTAAACCTCTACCTCAACCTAACCGTCACCCTAACCCTTACCCACACCCTCAACCTCACCCTAACCCTAAATCTAACCCTAACCCTGAACCTCACCCTTACCCTCACCCTAACCCTAACCCTAAGCCTAAACCTCAGCCTAACCCTCACCCTAAACCTAACCCTTAACCTAATCCTCTTCCTATCCCTAACCCTAACCCTAACCCTTACCCTAACCCTCAGCCTCACCATAACCCAAATGCTAACATTAACCCTCAACCAAACCCTAACACTCAACCTAACCCTTACCCTCACCCTAACCCTAACCCTAACCCTAACCCTCACACTAAACCTAACTCTTACCCTAAAAATAACGCTAACCATACCACTCACGCTAACACTGACCATAACAATAAGCCTCACCCTAATACTAATCTTAAACCTAGCCCTCAGCCTCACCCTAGACCTCACCTTAATTCTAAACCTAACACTAACCATAAAATTAACCCTAACCATAACTCTCACACTCACCCTCATGCTCACCATCAACCTCAACATAACCCTCACCCTCACCCTCTCCCTAAACCTAACCATAACCCGAACCCTCACCCTAAAACTAACTCTGAACCTCACCCTCACGCTAACCCTACGGCTAACCCTAAACCTAAGCCTAAACCTAAACCTAACCCTAAACCTCACCCTCACACTAAACCTAAACCTCACCCTAACCCTAACCCTAACCCTAGCCCTCACCCTAACCGTTAACCTCACTGTCACTCTAACCTTCACATTAACCCTAACACTCACCCTA
This sequence comes from Dipodomys merriami, assembly GCF_024711535.1. Classification (NCBI taxonomy): domain Eukaryota; kingdom Metazoa; phylum Chordata; class Mammalia; order Rodentia; family Heteromyidae; genus Dipodomys; species Dipodomys merriami. Next base: position 1,123,884 of record NW_027206113.1, read on the forward strand.
ACCCTAAACCTATCCATCACCCTCACCCTCACCCTTAACCTAACCCTAACCCTCACCCTAACCCTAACTCTAACCCTAATCCTACACCTCAACATAACCCTCACACTCAACCTAACCCTAACGGTTACCCTACCCCTCACCCTAATATTAACCCTAACCCTAAAGCTATCCCAAACATTCACCATCAACCTAACCCTCACTCTAAGCCTTACCCTCACCCTAAACCTAACCCTAACCCTAAACCTAAACCTCACCCTAAACCTAACCCTAACCCTATCCCTCACCCTAACTCTTACCCTCACCGTCACTCTAACCCTCTCCCTAACCATCAAACTCACCCTAACCCTAACGCTAACCCTCACCCTCACCCTCACCCAAACCCTAAACCTAACCCTAATCCTCACCCTAACCCTAAACCTAACCATAATTCTCAACATAACCCTCACCCTCACCCTAACCATAACCCTAACCCTCACTCTAACCCTAAACCTAACCTTAATGCTATCCTTCACCCTCACCCTCACCCTAAATCTCAGTCTAACCCTTACCCTCACCCTTACTCTAACCCTAACACTTAAACTAAACCTCACCCTAACCCTCAGCCTAAACCTAAACCTAACCCTAACCCTCAACCTAAGGCTCACTCTAACCCTCACCCTAAACCTAACACTCACTGTCACCCTAACCCTCACCCTAAACCTTTCGGTCACCCTAATCCTAACCCTAACCCTAAGCTTAACCCTCACACTAACCCTATCCCTCCCTCTAACCCTAACCCTAACCCTCAGCCAAACCATCTTCCTAACCATAACCCTAAGCCTAACCTGAACCCTAACCCTCACCCTAACTCTAACCATATCCTTAAACCTCACCCTCACCCTAAACCTCATCTTAACCCTTACTGTCACCATAAACCTAACGTAAACCTAACCCTAAACCTAATCCTAACCAAAACTCTAGCCCTCACCCTCACCCTAACCCTCACCATCACCTTAACCCTCTCTCTAACCCTAACCGCCACCCACACCCTAAAACTCACCCTAAGCCGAACCTTCACCCTCACCTTAACCCTACCCTAACCCTCACTCTAACCCTAACACTCAACTTAAACGTAACTCTAAGCCTCACCCTCATACTAACCCTAGCCCTCACCTTAACCCTCACCCTAACCCTAAAGCTCACCCTAAGCGTCAGTCTAACCCTATCCCTCACCCTAACCTTAACCCTAAAGCTCACCCTAATGCTCATCCTCACCCTAACACTCACCCTCACCCTAAACATCACCCTAACCCTAACCCTCACCCTAACCTTAACTTTAATCCTCACATAACACTATCCCTCACCTTAAACCTCACCCTCACCCTAATCCTCACCCTAAATCTAACCCTAAGCCTTTCCTAACTGAAACCCTCCCCTCACCCTGACCCTCAACCTATCCCTCACCCTCACCCTCGCCCTCACCCTAAAACTAACCCTAACCATAACCCTCACCCTCAACCTCACCACCAACTTCAGCCTAACCCTACCCCTAAACCTAACCCTAAACCTAACCCTAACCCTCACCCTCACCTCACCCTAACCCTAATCCTAACACTAACACTAAAGAGAACACTAGCCTTCACCCCAACCCTAACCCTAATCCTAACCCTAACCCTCACCCTAAACCTAATACTAACCCTAAACCTAAACATCACCCAAACTCTCACCGCAACCATTACCCTCACTCTCAACCTCAAACTAACACTAATCCTAACCCTAACTCTAACCCTTACCCTAACCCTCACCCTAACCCTAACCCTAACACTACGCCTCAGCTTAAACCTCACCCTATATCTAACCCTAACCCTAATCCTCACAGTATAGCTAACCCTAATCCTCACTCTCACCCAAAACGTCCCCCACACCGTATCCCTAATGCTAAGAAATAAACCTCAACCTCAACCTGAACCTCGCCCTAACCCTTACCCTCACCTTAACCCTATCTCTCACCTTCCCCCTAAGCTTAAACCTAACCCTAACCCTAATCCTCACACTAACCCTAACTCTCATCCTATACCTAACCGTATATGTCTTCCTAATGCTAACTTGAACCTAACTCTAACCCTAAACCACAACCCAAACCTAACACTAACCCTCACCCTAATCCTCACCCTAAACCTAAGCCTAACCTTAACCCTCACATTACAAGCATCCTTACCCTTACCCTCCCCCGAACCCCAACCCTAACCTTAACCCTCAGCCTAACCCTCATCCTAACCCTAACCCTAACCCTAAGCCTCACCCTAACCGTAACCCGAACCCTAACCCTAATCCTCAAACTAACCCTAACCCTCACCCTAAACCTAACCGTACACATCACTCTAACCCTAACTTTAACCTAACCCTAACCCTAACCTTCACCCTAACCCTTACCCTAAACCTAAACCTCAAATTCACCCTAACCCTGACCGTCACCCTAACCCTCACTCTAACCGTAAACCTCAGCCACACCTTAACCCTCACCCTAACCACCCTAACCCTAACCCTAACCCTAACCCTTACCCTCACCCTAACCCTAACCTTAACCCAAATCTAAACCTCACCCTAACCCTAACCCTAACCCTAACCCTCACCCTAACCCTTACCCTCACTGTCACTCTAAACCTCACCCTAACCATAACCCTCATCCTAAAACTAACCCTAACCCTACCCCTCACCCTAACACTAACCCTAACCGTAACCCCAACCCTCAACATAACCCTCAACCTCACACTCACCTTAACCCTAACCATAACCCTAAACCTCACGCTAACCATAACCTTAACCCTAATGCTATCCTTTACCCTCACCCTCACCCTAAATCTCACTCTAAACCTTATCCTCACCCTAACCCTAACCCTAACCCTAAAACTAAACCTCAACCGAACCCTCACCTTAACCCAAAACCTAACCCTAACCCTCAACCTAACGCTCACCGTAACCCTCACCCTACCCCTAACACTCACCGTCACCCTAACCCTCAACCGAAAACTTTTTCTCACCCTAATCCTAACCCTAACCCTAAGCCTAACCTTCACAATAACCCTATCCCTCCCACTAACCCTAACCCTAACCCTCAGCCAAACTCTTTTCCTAACCTTAACCCTAATCCTCAACCTAAACCTAACATTAAACCTAAACCTAATTCTCACCCTAAACCTAAACCTCACCCTCACCCTCAGGCTAACACTAACCCTAACCCTAATCCTTATACTAACGGTCACACTCACCCTCAACCTAACTCTAACCCTAAACCTAACCCTGACCCTCACCCTAACCCCAACCCTATCCCTAACCCTCAACCTAACACTAACCCTCAACCTAAACCTTACCATAACCCTCACCCTAACCCTAACCCTAGCCCTAATGCTATCCCTAACCCTCACCCTCACACTAACCCTCACTCTAATTCTTACCCTCACCCTAACCCTCACGCAAACCCTAAACCTAAACCTAACCCTCTCCCTAACGGTCACGCTATCCCTCAACCTAAACCTAACTCTAACCCTAATCCTCACTCTCACCCTAATCCTCACACTAACCCTATTCCTCACAGCAACCCTAACCCTAACCTGCACATTAAGGCTAACCCTCACCCTAACAGTAACCCTAACCTTCACCCTACCCCTCACCCTAACCCTAAACCTAACTCTTACCCTAACCCTAACCCTAACCCTCAACTTCAACCTAACCCTCACCTACACCCTCACCCTCACCCTCAGCCTAAAACTAACCCAAACCCTAAATCTGATCCTCACCCTAAACCTAAACCTCACCCTCACCCACACCCTCACCCTCAGCCTAACCCTAACCCTAACACTAATCCTAACCCTAACACTCACACTCCCTCTCACAATAACTCTAACCCTAATCCTAACGCTGACTTTCACCCTAACACCAACCCTATCCCTAACCCTCAACCTAACCCTAACCCTCACCCTAACCCTAATACTAAACCTCACCCTAACCCTAACACTAACTCTAATTCTAACCCTCACCCTCAACCTAAGACTAACGTGAACCCCAACCCTCACCCAAACACTAACGCTCTCCCTAAACCTCACCCTCACCCTAGACCTCATTCTAACCCTGACCCTCACCATAACCCTAACCCTAACCCTAACCATAATCCTATCGCAACCCTAACCCTCTCCATCATCTTAACCCTCACCCTAACCCTAACTGTCACCGACACACTAAAACTCACCCTCACCCGAACCCTCACCATCACCATAACCTTACCCTAAACCTCACCCTAAACTTAACCCTCATCCTAAACCTTAATCTAACAATAACCCTCATACTAAACCTAACCCTCACCTTAACCCTCACCCTAACCCTAACACTAACCCTAAAAATCAATCTCACACTAACCCTCACCCCAACCCTTATCCTCACACTAACCCTAACCCTAACCCTAACCCTCATGTTAAGCCTAACCCTCACCCTAACCCTAACCCTAACCCTCACCCTAGCCCTCACCCTAACCATAACCCTAACACTCACCTTCACCCTAACCCTCACCCTAACACTCATCCTCACCCTAAACATCACCCTAACCATAACCCTCACCCTAACCCTAAACCTAATCCTCACCCTAACCCTAACCCTCACTTTAAACCTCACCGTGACCCTAATCCTCACCCTAACCCTAACCCTAAGCCGTTTCTAACTAAAACCCTCACCCTCACCCTAACCCTCACTGTAACCCTCACCCTCAACATAGCACTCACCCTAAAATGAACCCTAAACCTAACCGTCACCCTCAACCTCACCCCCACCATCAAGCTAACCCAAACCCTAACCCTAACTGTCACCCTAATCCTAAACCTAATGCACCCGTAAACCTCAAACTCACTCTAAACCTCACCCTAACCCTTACCTGCAACCTCAACCTCAACCTAACCCTAACACTCACCCTAAACCTAACCATAACCCTACACCTCAGCCTAACCCTCACCCTAACCCTTACCCTCAACCGAAACCTAACCTTAACCATCAGTCTAACCTTAACCTCAATCCTACCCCTAACCCTCACCCAAACCCAAACCTCAACCTCAACCTCAAGCTCAACCTCAGCCTAACCCTAACCCTAATCCTAATTCAAACCCTAACCCTCACCCTCACCCTAACTCTAAACCTAACCCTAATCAAAACACTCACGCTAAACCTAACTCTATGCCTAAGGCTCACAGTAAACCTAAACCTAACCCTAAACCTAAACCTCACCCTCACCCTAACCTTTACCCTCACCCTAACCCTAAGTCTAACCCTCAACCAAATCCTAAACCTCACCATCACCCTCAACCTCACCATCACACTCATCCTAACACTCACAATCACCCTCAATATAAACCTCACCCTAACCCTAACCATAACCCTAACCCTCACCCTAAACCTAACCATCACCCTCACTCTCACAGTGAACCTCACCCTCACCCACACCCTCACCCTAAGTCTAACCCTAAACCTAATCCTAATCCTAAACCTAACTGTCACCCTCACCCTCACCCAAACCTAAAACTCAGCCTAACCCTAAGCCTAACCCTTACCCTCACCGTCACCTTAACCCTAATCCTCAACATAACCTAACCCTAATCCTAAACCTAACCCTGACTCTCACCCTCACCCTAAACCTAACCCTAGCGCTCACCCTAACCCTTACCCTCACCGTCACGCTAACCCTCACCCTAACCCTATCCCTCACCCTAACCCTAACCCTTAACCTAACCCTCACTCTCACCTTAACCCTAACGCTAAACCTAAACCTCACCCTAACCCTATTCCTAACCCTAAACCTAACCTTCAACATAACCCTGACCCATACCGTCACCCTCACCCTAACTGCAAGCCTAACACTCCCCTAACCCAAAACCTAACCCTAATGCTATTTCTAACCCTCACCCTCACCCTAACCCTCACTCTAACACTTACCCTCACCCTAACCCTAACCCTTACCCTCACCCTAAACCTAAACTTCACACTAACCCTCACCCTAAACCTACACCTCAGCCTTACCCTCACCCTAACCCTAACCGTAACCCTAATCCTCACACTAAACCTGACCCTCACCCTAAAAATAACGCTAACCCTACCCTTCACCCTAACACTCACCCTAAACTTAATCCTCATCCTAATCCTAAACTTAACCCTCGACATCAGCCTCACCCTAGCACTAACCCAAACCCTAAACCTAAAACTAACAATAACCCTAACCCTAAACCTAACTCTTAACCGCACCCTCATCCTCACCATCACCCTCACCCGAATCCTCACCCTCAACCTCACCCTAACCCTTACCATAATCCTAACCCTCACCCTAAACCTAAATCTGACCCTCACCCTCACCCTCATCCTCAGCCTAACCCTAAACCTAAGCCTAATCCCAAAACTAACTCTCACCCTCACGCTCACCCTAAACCTAAACCTCACCCTAACCCTAACCCTAACCCTAGCCCTCACCCTAACCTTATTCTCACTGTCACTCTAACCCTCACATTAACCTTAACACTCACCCAAACCCTAAACGTAAACCTCACCCTCATTCTCACCCTAACCTTAACCCTAACCCTCACCCTAACCCTAACCCTAATCCGAAACCTAACCCTACAACTCAACATAACCCTCACGCTCAACCTAATCCTAACGGTTACGCTAATCCTCACCCGAAACTTAACCCTAACCCTAATGCTATCCCTAAACTTCACCCTCACCCTAACCCTCACCCTAACCCTTACTCTCACCTTAACCCTAACCCTAAACCTAAACCTAAAACTCATCCTAAACCTAACCCTAACCCTATTCCTCACCCTAACTCTTACCCTCACCGTCACTATAACCCTCACCCTAACCATCACCCTCAACCTAACCCTAACCCTAAACCTCACCCTCATCCTCAACATAAGCCTAACCCTAACCCTAACCCTCACCCTAACCCTCAGCCTAACTGTAACTCTTAATCATAACCCTCACCCTCAACCTCACCCTCACCCTAACCTAAGCCAAAGCCTCACCCTAACCTTAACCCTAAACCTAATGCTATCATTAACACTCACCCTCACCCTAAATCTCACTCCAAACCTTACCCTCACTCTAACCCTAACGCTAACCCTAAAACTAAACCTCACCCTAACCTTCATCCTAACCCTAAATCTAACCCTAACCCTCACCCTAACGCTCAACCTAACCCTCACCCTAATCCTAACACTCACCCTTAACACACTAACACTCACCCTAAACCTTTCCCTCACTCTAATCTTAACCATAACCCTAAGCCTAACATTCACACTAACCCTATCCCTCACGTAAACCTAACCCTAACCCTCAGCCTCACCCTAACTCTAATGTTATCCCTAAAGCTCACCCTCACCCTAAACCTCATCCTTACCCTTACCCTCACCATAACCCTAACCCTAACCCTAACCCTAATCCTCACCGCAACCCTAAGCCTCACCCTCACCCTAAACCTCACTGTCACCTTAACCCTCACCCTTACCCTAACTGTCACTCACACTCTAAAACTCTCACCCTCACCCTAAACTTATCCTAAACCCCAGCCTAACCCTAACCCTCACCCTAATCCTAAGTCTAATGCTCACCCTCATACTAACACTAACCCACAACTTAACCCTCACCCTAAACCTCACACTAAACTTAACGCTAACCCTAACCCTCACACTCACCCTAACCCTCATCCTCACTCTTACCCTCAACCTAACTCTAACCCTAACCCTAACCCTCACACTAAACCTAACCTTCACCCTACCCTAATCCTAACACTAACCCTAACCCTCAACGTAAGCCTCACCCACACCCCTACGCTAACCTTAACCGTAAACTTAACCTTCCCCTTAACTCTAACCAAAACCCTAATGCTATCCCTAAACCTCACCCTCACCCTAACCCTCACTCTAACCCTTACCCTCACAATAACCCTAACCCTAAAACTAAACCTCATCCTAACCCTCACCCTAACCCTAAACCTAAACTTAACAATGACCCTAAAGTTCACCCTAACCCTCACCCTAACCCTAACCCTCACAGTGACACTAACACTTACCCTAAACCTTTCCCTCACCCTAATCCTAACCCTAACCCTAATCCTAACCCTCACTCTAACCCTAATCCTCACCCTAAACCTAACATTAAACCTCAGCCAAACCCTTTTCCTAACCCAAACCACAAACCTCAACCTAATCCTAACCCTAACCCTCAACCTAACCCTAACCCTAATCCTAAACCCAACCCTCACCCTAACCCTAAATCTCACACTCAGCCTCACCCTCACCCTCAGCCTAACCCTAACCCTAACCCTAATCCTAAACCTAACCCTCACACTCACCCTCACCCTAACTCTAACCCTAACCCTAAACCTGACCCTCACCCTAACTTCAGCCCTATCGCTAACCCTCAACCTAACACTAAACCTCATCCTTAACCTAACCCTAACCCTCACCCTAACCGTAACCCTAACCCTAATGCTATCCCTAACCCTCACCCTCACCCTAACCCTAGCCCTAACACTAAACCTCACCCTAACCCTCACCCTAACCCTAAACCTAAACCTAACCCTCACCCTAACACCACCCTAACCCTCAACTTAACCCTAAACATCACCCTAAATCTAACCTCAACCTAAAACTTACCCACACCCTAACACTAAGCCAACAGTAACTCTAACCCTCACCCTCACCCTAAGCCTAACCTGAACTCTAACCCTCACCCTAACTCTAACACTATCCCGAAAACTCAACCTCACCCTAAACCTCATCCTAACCCACACCCTCACCAAAAACCTAACCCTCACCCTAACTCTAACCCTAACCCTCACCTTCACCCTAACCCTCACCGTCACCGTAGCGCTCACCCCAACCCTAACCCTTACCTAAACCATCACCCTCAACCTAGCACTCACCCTCACCCTAAACATCACCGTAACCCTAACCCTCACCCTAACCCTAACGCTCACCTTAAACCTCACCCTCACCCTAATCCTCACCCTAATCCTAACCCAAAGACTTTCCTAAATAAAACCCTCACCCTCACCCTACCACTCAACCTCAACCTAGGCCTCACCGTAAAACTAACCCTAACTCTAACCCTCAACCTCAAACTCACCCCCACCTTCAGCCTAACCCTAACCCTAAACCTAATCCTAAACCTAACCCTAAACCTCACCCTCACCCTCACCCTCATCCTAAACCTAACCCTAACCCTAACCCTAATGCTAACACTAGCCTTCACCCCCACACTAACCCTAATCCTAACCCTAACCCTCACCCTAAACCTAATGCTAACCGTGAACCTAAACCTCACCCTAACACTCACTCTAACCCTTACCCTCACCCTCAACCTCACCCTAACACTAACCCTAACCCTCACCCTAACCCTAACCCTAACACTACACTTCAGCCTAAACTTCACCCTAAACCTAACCCTAACCCTAATCCTCACCGTATAGCTATCCCTAACCCCAACCTTCCCCCTAACCCTCCCCCTCACCGTAAACCTAATGCTAACATTAACCCTCAGCCTCACACTAAACCTTGCCCTAACCCTTACCCTCACCTTAACCCTATCCTTCACCTTCACCCTAAGCTTAACCCTAACACTTACCCTAATCCTCACACTAACCCTAACCCTCACGCTAAACATAACCGTACATGTCACCATAACGCTAACTTTAACCTAACCCTAAACCTAACCCACACCCTAACCCTAACACTAACTCTCACACTAATCCAGAGCCTAAACCTAAGCCTAACCTTAACCCTCACATTACCCTCACCCTTACCCTTACCCTCCCCCGAACCCTAACCCTAACCCTCAGCCTGACCCTCATTCTAACCCTAACCCTAACCCTAACCCTCACCCTAACCTTTACCCTAACCCTAAACCTAATCCTCACACTAACCCTAACCCTCACCCTAAACATCACTGTACACGTCACCCTGACCCTAACTTTAACCTAAGCCCAACCCTAACCGTCATCCTAACCCTAACCCTACCCCTAAACCTCAAACTCACCCTAACTCTCAATCTAACCCTAACCGTCACCCACACCCTAAGCCTGACACTAACCCGAATCCGAACACTCAACCTAACTGTCACCCTCATCTTAAATATCACCTTAATCATAACCCTCACCCTAACATTAACCATAATCCTCACCCTCATCCTAAACTTTACACTAACACTAACCTTAACCCTAACCCTCACCGTAACCGTCACCCTAACACTCAGGTTAACCCTAACCCTCACTCTCACCCTAACCCTCACCCTAACCCTAACCATTAGCCTAACCCTCACACTAAACCTAACTCTAACCCTAATCCTAAACTTAACCATAGACCTCAACCTCACCCTAGCCCTCACCCTAACCCTAAACCAAAACTAACCATAACCCTAAACCTAAACCTAACTCTCACCCTCACCCTCACCCTCACCATCACCCTCACCCTAACCCTCACACTCACCCTCACTTTAAACCTAACCATAACCCTAACCCTCACCCTAAACCTAACTGTGACCCTCACCCTCATTCACACCCTCACCATAAGCCTAACCCAAAACCTAAGCCTAGTCCAAAAATTAACCCTCACCTTCACCCTCAACCTAAATCTAAACCTCACCCTAACACTAACCCTAAACCTAGCCCTCAACCTATGCCTTTCCCTCACCTTCACTCTAACCCTCACCCTAACCCTAACCCTCACCCTAACCCTAACCCCAAGCCTCACCCTCACCCTCAACCTAACCCTAACCCTCACGGTAACCCTAAACCTAAACCTAACCCTAAACCTCAACATAATCCTAAACCTCACCCTAACCCTAACGGTAACCGAAACCCTCACCCTAACCCTAACCATAACCCTAATGCTGTCCTTAAACCTCACCCTCACCCTAAATCTCAGTCTAACCCTTGTCATCACCATAACACTAACCCTAACCCTAAAAGTAAAACTCAACCTAACCATCACCTTAACTATAAACCTAACCCTAACGCTCAACCTAACGCTCACCCCAACCCTAACACTCACCATTAACCTAACCCTCAACCTAACTTTCCCTCACCCTAATCCTAAACCTAACCCTAAGCCTAACCCTCACACTAACCCTATCCCTCACCCTAACCCTAACCCTAACCGTCAGCCAAAGCTCTTCCTAACCTTAACCCTAACCCTCAACCTAACAATAACCCTAAACCTAATTCTCACAATAACCCTAAACCTCACCCTCACCCTCACCCTCACCCTCAGCCTAACCCTAACCCTAACCCAAATCCTAACCCGAAACCTCACACTCACCCTCACCCTAACTCTAACCCTAACCCTAACCCTGACCCTCAACCTAACCCCAACCTTATATCTAATCCTCAACCTAACACTAACCCTAACCCTAAACCTTACCCTAACCCACACCCTAACCCTAACCCTAACCCTAATGCTATCCTTAACCCTCACCCTCACCCTTACCCTCATTCTAACTCTTACCCTCACCCTAACCTTCAGCCTAACACTAAACCTAAACCTAACCCTAACCCTTATGATCACCCTATACCTCAACCTAACCCTAACGCTAACCCAAACCGTCACTCTCACCCTAATCCTCACACTAACCCTTATCCTCAGAGTAACCCTAACCCTAACCCTAACTCGCACATTAACGCTATCCCTCACCCTAACCCTAACCCTACCCTTCACCTACCCTTCACCCTAACCCTAAACCTAATCTGCACTGTCACCCTAACCCTCACCTACACCCTCACCCTCCACTTCAGCCTAACCCTAACACTAACCCTAAACCTGACCTTCACCCTAACCGTAAACCTCACCCTCACCCACACCCTCACCCTCAGCCTAACCCTAACCCTAACACTAATCCTAACCCTAACCCTCACACTCCCCCTCACAATAACTCTAACCCTAACCCTAACGCTGATTTTCACCCTAACACCAACCCTATCCCTAACCGTAACCCTCAACCTAACCCTAACCCTAAACCTGACCCTAACCCTAACCCTAACACTAAGGCTAACCCTAACCCTCACCCTCACCTTAACCCTCATTCTAACCGTTACCCTCACAGTAGCCCTCACCCTAACCCTCACACTAACACTAACACTAAACCTCACCCTAACCCTCAACCTAACAATAAACCTAAACCTAACACTCTACTTAACGCTCACCCTAACCCTCAACCTAACCATAACCCTCACACTCACCCTAACCCTCACCCTAAACCTTACCCTAACCCTAATCCTAACCCTAACCCTAACTCTATCCCTCACCCTGAACCTAACCCAAACCTGAAACCTAACCCTTACCCTAACCCTCACGCAAAATCTTACGCTGTCCCTAAACCTCACTCTCACCCTAAACCTCATTCTAACCCTTACCCTAACCATAACCCTAACCCTAACCCTAATCCTACTGCAACCCTAACCCTCACCCTCACTCTAAATGTCACCGTCACCTTAACCCTCACCCTCACCCTAACCTTCACGCACACCCTAAAACTCACCCTCACCAGAACCCTCACCCTCACCATAAACTTACCCTATACCCTAAACATAACCCTCACCCTAAACCTAACTCTAACACTCACCCTCATACTAAACTTAACCCTCAACTTAACCCTCACCCTAACCCTAACGCTAACACTAACCCTCAATCTCAACCTAACCCTCACCCTAACCCTTATCCTCACACTAACCCTAACCCTAAACCTAACCTTACTCCTCACCCTAGCCCTCACCTTAACCACAACCCTAAACCTCACCCTAACCCTAACCCTAACCCTCATATTCAACCTAACCCTCGCCGTCACCCTAAACTCACCCTAACCCTAACCCTCACCCTCACCCTAACCCTTACCATAACCCTCACCATCAACCTCACCCCCACCCTCAACCTAAACCTAACCCTAACCCTAGTCCTCACCCTAACCCTAACCCTAAACCTCAACCACACCCTAAACCTCACCCTATCCCTTACCATCAACCTGAACCTCAACCTAACCCTAACACTAACCCTAACCCTAACCCTGCCCTAACCCTCACCCTAACTCTAACCCTAACCCTACCCCTCAGCCTAACCCTCACCTGAACCCTAACCCTTACCCTAATCCTTACCCTATACGTAAACCTAACGCTAACCCACACCCTAACCCTCACCCTCACCATAAATCTAATGCGAACATTAACCCTCAAACTCACCCTAAACTTCGCCCTAACACTTACCCTCACCTTAAACCAATCCCTCACCCCCACCCTAACCCTAACCCTAAGCCTAACCCTACACCTAAGCCTAATCCTGAACCTAACCCTCACCCTCACTCTCACCCAAACCTAAAACTCAGCCTAACCCTAAGCCTAACCCTAGCTCTCACCTAAACCTTACCCTCACTGTCACTCTAAACCTAATCCTCAACCTAAGCCTAACCCTCACCCTAACCCTAAACCTCACCCTCAGTTTCACCATAACCCTAACCCGATGCCTCACCCTAACACTCACCCTAACCTTAATCCTCATCCTAATCCTAAACTTAACCCTAGACCTCAGCATCACCCTAGCCCTCACACTAACCCTGAGCCTAAAATTAACCATAACCCTAACCCTAAACCTAACTCTCAACCTCACCCTCATCCTCACCATCACCCTCACCCTAACCCTCACCGTCACTCTAACCCAAACCATAACCCTAACCCTCACCCTAAACCTGATTCTGACCCTCAACCTCACCCTCATACTAAGCCTAACCCTACACCTAAGCCTAATCCTAAACCTAACCATCACCCTCAAACTCACCCTAAACCTAAACCTCACCCTAACCCTCGCCCTACACCTCAACATAACCCTCACCCTCAACTTAATTTAACGGAAAACCTAACTCTCACCCTAAGCCTAAACCTAACCCTCACCATCACCTTGACCCTAACCCTAACCCTAACCCTCACCCTAACCCTATACCTAACCGTAACACTAACCCTCACCATAACCCTAACCGTAAGCCTAATGCTATCCCTAACCCTCACCCTCACCCTAAATCTCACACTAACCCTTACCCTCACCTGAACCCTAACCCTAACCATAAAACTAAACCTCACCCTAACCCTGACCCTAAACCTAACCCTCTCCCTAACGCTCAGCCTAACCCTAACACTCACAGTCACCCAACCCTCACCCTAAAACTTTCCCTCACCCTAATTCTAAACCTAACCCTAACCCTCATTCTAACCCTATCACTCACCCTAACCCTAACCCTAACCCTCAGCCAAACCCTCTTCCTAACCGTAACCCTAAAACTAACTCTAACCCTCACCCACACCCTAAGCCTAAACTATCCCTAAACCTCACCCTCAACCTAAACCTCATCCTAACCCTTACCCTCACCATAACCCTATCCAAAACCCTAACCCTAATCATGACCGAAAAGCTAACCCTCAACCTCACCCCATCCCTCACCGTCACCTTAACCCGCACCCTTACCCTAACAGTCACCCACACCCTAAAATTCACCCGAACCCGAACCCTCACACTCAACCTAAACTTACCCTAGCTCTCACCCTAACCCTTCCCCTCACTGTCACTCTAACCCTCACATTAACCCTAATTTTCACCCTAACCCTAACCCTAAACCTCAACCTCACCCTCACCCTAACCCTATAACTAACCCTCACCCTAACCCTAAACCTAAACCTAACCCTACACCTCCACATAACCCTCACCCTCAACCTAAACCTAACGGTAACCCTAACCCTCACCCTAACCCTAACCCTAACCCTAAAGCTATCCCTAACCATCACCCTCACCCTAACACGCACTCTCACCCTTACACACACCCTAACCCTAACCCTCACCCTAAACCTAAATCTCACCCTAACCCTAACCTTCACCCTAAACCTAAGTATAACGCTCACCCTCATACTAAACCTAACACTCAACTTAACCCTCACCCTATCCCTCACCCTAACCTTATCGCTAACCCTAACTCTCACACTCACCCTAACCCTAACACTAACCCTAAACCTCACACTAAACCTAACCCTCACCCTAACCCTAACCCTAACCCTCAACATAACCCTCACCCTAACTCTAACCTAAACCCTAATTCTATCCCTAAACCTCACCCTCACCCTAAACCTTACCCTCACCCTAACCCTAAACCTAACCCTAACAATCACCCTAACCCTCAACCTAACCCTAACCATCACATTCACCCTAACATTGACCCTAAACCTTTCCCTTACCCTAATCCTCACCCTAACCCTAATCCTAAGCCTTACTCTAATCCTAATCTTCACCGTAACCCTAAACGTAAACCTCAGCCAAACCCTCTTCCTAACCCTAACCCTAATCCTCAACCTAACCTTAACCGTACACTTTACCCTGAACCTAAGTCTAATGCTCACCCTCCTACTAACACTAAATCTCATCTTAACCCTCACCCTAACCCTCACCCTAAACTTAACGCTAACCCTAACCCTCACACACACCCTAACCGTCACCCTAACCCTTACCCTCACCCTAACCCTAACCCTCACACTAAACCTAACCCTCACCCTAACCCTAACCCTAATCCTCAACATCACCCTCACCCTCACCCTAACCCTAACCATAAACCTAACCCTCCCCCAACTCTAACCTAAACCCTAATGCTATCCCTAAACCTCACCCTCACCCTAAACCTCACTCTAAGCCTTACCCTCACCCTAACTCTAACCCTAACCCTGAAACTAAACTTCATCCTAACCCTCACCCTATCCTAAACCTAACCCTAACAATCACCGTAACGCTCACCCTAACCCTAACCCTACAATCACCCTAACACTGACCCTAAACCTTTCCCTTACCCTAATCCTAACCCTAAAACTAATCCTAACCCTTACTCTAACCCTAATCCTCACCCTAAACCTAACCCTCAGCAAAACCCTGTTCCTAACCCTAACCCTAACCCTCAACATAATCCTAACCCTAACCCTCAACATAATCCTAACCCTAACCCTCAACCTAACCCTCACCCTAACCCTAAACCTCATCCTCACCCTCACATTCACCCTCAGCCTAACTCTAACCCTAACCCTAACCCTGACCCTCACCCTAACTCCAACCCTACCCTAAACTTCAAGCTAACACTAACCCTCACCCTTACTCTATCCCTAACCCTCACCTTAACGCTAACCCTAACCCTAATGCTATCCCTAACCCTCACCCTCACCCTAACCGTAACATTAACAGTAAACGTTACCCTAAACCACATCCTAACCCTAAAACTAAACCTAAACCTCACCCTAACGATCACCCTAACCCTCAGCTTAACCCTAACCCTCACCCTAACCCTAACCCTCACCGAAAACCTTACCCACACCCTAAAACTAACCCTAACACTGACTATAACCCTCAGCCTCACCCTAAGCCTAACCGGAGCACTAACCCTCACTTAACCCTAACGCTAACCCTAAGCCTCATCCTAACCCTAACCCTTAAACTAAACCTTACCCACACCCTAACCCTAACCCTAACCCTCACATTAACCCTAAACCTTACCCTAACCCTAACCCTACCCCACACCGTAACCCTCACCCTAATCCTAAACCTAAACCTCACCCTAAACCTAACCCTAACCCTCACCTTCACCCTAAACCTCACCTACACCCTCACCCTCACCCTCAGCCTTACCTTAACCCTGAACCTAAACCTAAACCTAAACCTCACCCTAAACCTAAACCTCACTCTCACCTTAACCCTCACCCTCAGCCAAACCCTAACCCTAAAACTAATCCTAACCCTAATCCTCACACTCACTCTAACCCTAACCCTAACCCTAATCCAAAAGCTGACTTTCACACTAACCCCAACCCTCTCTCTAACCCTCAACCTAACACTCACCCTCACCCTAACCATAACCCTAACCCTAACCCTAACCCTCACCCTAACCCTCACCCTAAACCTTACCCTCACCCTAACCCTAACCCTAATCCTAACACTAACCCTCACCCTCACACTCACCCTAAGCCAACCTGAACCTTAACCCTCACCCTAAAGCTCACCCTAACTCTAACGCTATCCCTAAACCTCACGCTCACCCTAAAGCTATTCCTAACCCTTACACTCACCATAACCCTAACCCTAACCATAACACTAATCCTAATCGCAACCCTAAACCTCACACTCGCCCTATCCATCACTGTCACCTTAACCCTCACCCTAACCCTAACCATCAACCACACCCTAAAACTCATCCTCACCCGAAACCTCACACTCACCCTAACCTTACCCTAAAACTCATCCTAATCCTAACCCTCACCCTAATTCTAACACTAAACCTCACCCACATACTAACACTAACCCTCACCTTAACCCTTACCCTAACCATCACCCTAACCCTAACGCTAACCCTAACACTCACTCAGACCCTAAGCCTCACCTTACCCTTATTGTCACACAAACGCTAACCTAACCCTAGCCCGCCCATTAATGCTAACCCTCACCCTAACCCTAACCCAACCCCTCACCCTACCCCTCATCCTAACCCTAACCCTATCCCTCACCCTAATCCTAACCCTAACCTTCACCTTCAGCATAAACCTCACATACACTCTCACACTCACCCTCAGCCTAACCCTAAAACTAACCCTAAACCTAACCCTCAGCCTAACCCTAAACTTCACCCTCACCCTCAAACTTACCCTCAGCATAACCCTAACCTTATCCCTAATCCTAACCCTAACCCTCACATTCACCCTCACCCTAAATCTAACCCTAACCCTAAAGCTGACTTTCACACTAACCCCAACCCTATCCCTAACCCTCAACCTAACCCTAACCCTCACTGTAACCCTCACCCTAACCCTCACCCTAACCCTAACCCTAAATCTAATGCTAACCCTAAACCTCACCCTCACCCTAACCACAACCATAACGCTAACCCTCAACCTAACCCTAACCCTAACCCTAATGCTAACACTAAACCTCACCCTCACAATAACCCTCATCCTAAAACTTAATCTCAACCTCACCCTCACCCTCATCCTAACCCTAACCCTAACCCTCACCCTAACTTTCACACTAACCCTAACCCTAACCCTACCCCTCAGCATAACCCTCACCCTAAACGTAACTCTAACCCTAATCCTCAGCCTATCCCTAACCCTAACCCTAAACCTCACCCTAACCTTCACCCTCACCCTAACAATAATGCTAACCCTAACCCTCAACCTTACCCTAACCCTCGCCCTAACCCTTACCTTGACCATAACCCTATACCTCACCCTCACCCTAACCCTCATGCTAAACCTTACGCTCACCCTAATCCTCACCATAAACCCAACCCTAACCCTAACCCTAACCCTCACCCTAACCCCCACCCTAAACTTCACCCTAACCCTCACGCTAACCCTAACCCTCATTCTCACCCTAACCCTCACCCTAAACCTTATACTAACACTAACATTAATCCTAATCCTAACCCTATCCCTCGCACTAAGCCTAACCCTCACCATAACCCTAACCCTACCACTCAAACTATCCCTCACCTTAACCCTAACTCTAAACCTCACACTAAACCTAACCCTAACCCTAATTCTGACACTAACCATAAACCTAACCCTATCCCCATCCTTCTCCCTAAACCTCACCCTAATTCGAAACCTATCCCTAACCCTCATGCTAATGCTACCCCTAACCAGAACCCTAAACCTTACCCTAACCCTCTCAGACACCCTAACTCTCACCCTTACCATCATCTTCACCCGAACACTCACCCTCACCATAAACCTCACCCTCACCCTAACCTTAAAAATAATCGAAACCCTCACACTAACCTAACCCTCACCTTCACCCACACCCTCACATTCATCCTCAAGTTAAACCTAACCCTAACACTAACACTAACAATAACCCTAACCCCTCACCCTCACAATCACCCTTACCCTAACCCTAACCCTAACACTAACCATAACCCTCACCCTCACCCTAACGCTAACTCTAACCTAACCCTCGCCCTAACCCTCACACTAATACTCACGATAATCCTAACTCTCACTCTCACCCTAACCCTCACCGTAACACTTACCTTCACCCTAAACCTAACCCTCACAATAAACCTAACCCTCACTGCAACTCTAACGCTAAACCAAACCCTAATCCTAAACCTAACCCTCACACTTACCCACACCCTAAGCCTAACCCGAACCCTCACTTTGACCCTAACCCTCAGCCTCAAAGGAAACATCACACTAACCCTAACCCTCAACCTAAACCTTACCCTAACCCTCACCTAAACCTAACCCTCATCCTAACCTAAACCTAATCCTAACCCTCACCTTCACCCTAGCTCTCATCCTAACCGTAATCCTAACAATAAACATAAACCTAACCCTAAAGCTCAAACTAACACTAACGCTAACACTCACCCTCACCCTTACCCTAACCTTAACCATAACCCTCACCCTCACCCTCACCCTAAGCCTTACCCTAAGCCTCACCCTCACCCTAACCCTCACCCTAATCCTTATCCTCATCCTAACCGTAACCCTAACCTTCACCCTTACCCTAACCCTAACCTTAACAATAACCCAAACCCTCACAGTAAACCTAAACCTCACCCTCACCCTAACCCTCTCCCTCACCCTAACAGTGACCCTAATTGTAACACTCACCCTAACCCTCACCCTCAACCTAACCCTCACCCTCAACCTCAACCTAACCCTCACTCTCACCCTAAACATCACCCTAACCCTAACCCTCACCCTCATACTAACCTGAACCCTAACCCTAACACTCACCCTACCCTTACCCTAAACCTAACGATAATCCTAACCCTCACCCTCAACCTAAACCTCACTCTAACCCTTATCCTCACACTAATCCTAACCCTAACACTAACCCTAACCCTCACACTAACCCTAAACCTCCCGATAAACCTAACAATACCCCTCACCCTAACCCTCACCCTAACCCTCACGCTAAACCTAACCCTCACCCTAAACCCAACTCTAACCCTCACAATTACACTAATGCTCACCATCACCCTAACACTCATCCTAACCCTAACCTTCACCCACATCCTAACCATCACCGAAATCTTAACCCCAACCCTCACCCTAAACCTAACACACACTAACCCTCAATCTCAACCTAATCCTCACCCTAAAAATAACGCTAACCCTTACCTAACAGAAATCATCACCTTCACCTTCACCCTAAACCTCACCCTCATCCTAAACCTAAACCTCAACCTAACCCTCTCCCTAATTCTAACACTAACGCTAACCCTCACCCTCACCCTAACCTTCAACCTAACCCTATCCCTAAACCTCACAATAACTCTCACAATAACCCTAACCCTAACCCTAAACCTCACCCTAATCCTAAACCTAAACCTAACTCTCTAGCACACCCTCACCATCACACTCTCACACTAACTCTAAACCTCCCAATAACCCTAACCCTAACCCTCACACTTACTTTCAACCTCACCCTCAGCCTAACACTAACCCTAAACTTAATCCTAACCCTAACCGTCACACTCACCCTAACCCGAACCCTAAGCCTCACCCTCAACCTCACCCGCACCCGCACCCTCAACCTAACCCTCACCCTCACCCTCACCCTCACACTAACCCTCAACCTCACACTAAACATCAACCTACACCTAACCCTCATCCTAATCCTTACCCTCACACTAACCACAACCTTAACCTTAAACCTCACCCTAACCCTATCCCTAACCCTAACCCTGACCCTAACCCTAACCCTAAAGCTGACTTTCACACTAACCCCAACCCTAACCCTCACCCTAACCCTCACCCTAACCCTAAACCTAACCCTCATCCAAACCGTAAACCTCACCCTAACCCTCAACCTAAACTTTAACCTCAACGTAACCAAAACACTAACCCTAAGCCTAACACTCACACTAACCCTAAGCCTAACCTCAGCCTAACCCTCATCCTAACCCTAACCCTAACTGTAACCCTCACCCTCACCCTAACCCTCCCTAACCCTAACCCTTACCATAACCCTAAACTTAACCCTAACACTCACCATAACCCTAACCCTAACGCTAAACCTAACCCTCACACTAACCCTAACCCTAACCCTCAGCCTAAACCTCATCCTAAACCTAACCCTCACCCTAAAACTTATCTTCAACCTAACCCTATCGCTAAACCTAAACCTAACCCTAACTCTCACCCGAGCACTCCCCCTCACCCTAAACATCACACTCACACTAAAAATTGCCCTAACCCTAATCCTCACCGTAACCCTAACCCTCACCGTAACCCTAACCCTAACCCTAACACTAACCCTCACCCTCACCCTCACCCTAAACCTCACCCTATCCCTCATCCTAACACTATCCCTCACCATAACCCTAACACTAAAACTCACCCTCAACCTCACCCTAACCCTAAACCGAACCCTAACCCTCATCCTAACACTAACCCTAACCCTAATGCTAACCCTAAAACTCACAATCACCCTAACCTTCACCCTAAACCTTACCGTCACCCTAACCCTAACCCTAACCCTCACACTAAACCTAACCCTCAAATTAACTCTAACCCTACCCCTTAGCCTAATCCTCACCCCAAACCTAACCCAACCCTAATCCACAACCTATCCTTAACCTTAATCCAAACCCTCACCCTAACCCTCACACTCACCCTAACCCTAATGCTAACCCTAAAACTCACACTCACCCTAACCCTCACCTTACCCTGACCCTAAACCTAACCCTCGTCCTCAACCTAAGCCTCACCCTAACACTTACCCACACCCTAAAACTAACCCTAACCCTAAACCTCACCCTCACTCTAACAATAATCCTAAACATCACCCTCGCCCTAACCCTCACCCCAACCTTTACCCTGACCCTAAACTTTATCCTAACCCTAAACCAAACCCTCACACTAACCCTAACCTTAACCCTCAGCCTATAACTTATCCTAACTGTAAGCCTAACCCTAACCCTCACCCTAACCCTAACCCTAACCATAACCCTCACACTAACCCTAACCCTCACACTAACCCTAACCCTAACCCTCAGCCTAAGCCTCATTCTAACCCTAACCATAACCCTAAACCTTACCCTCATCCTAACCCTCACCATAACCCTAACCCTCACCCTCACACTAACACTCAACCTAGACTTTATCCTCAAACTAACCTAAACCCTAAGCCTAAACCCAACACTCACACTAACTCTAACCCTAACCATCAGCCTAACCCTTATTCTAACCCTAAACCTAACCCTAACCCTCACCCTAACCCTAACCATAACCCAAATACTAACACTAACCCTCACCCTAACACTCACACTAATCCTCACACTCACCCAAAACTCACCCTAAACCTACCCCTACCCCTCTCCATAACCCTCACCCTAACTCAAACCCTCAAACTAACCCTAACTCTACCCCTAAGCCACACCCTCACACTAAACCTAAACCTAATGCTAACCCTCACGCTAACCCTAATCCTCATCCACACCATAACCCTCATCTTTAACCTCACCCGAACACTCACCCGAACACTCATCCTCACCCTGACCCTCACGCTCACCCTAAACATCACCCAAACCCTAACCCAAACAATAACCCTAACCATATCCCTAACCCTCACCCTCACTCTCACTCACACCTTAACCCTTACCCTCAACTTAACCCTAACCATTAACCTAACCATAACCCTCACACTAAGAGTAACCCTCACTCTAACCCTAATCCTAAACCTAACCGTAAACTTCACTCTCATGCTGAACGTCAACCTCAGCCTAAACCTAACCCTAACCCTATTCCTAATCCTAACCCTCACCCTCACCCTAAACCTAAACCTAAACCTAACCCTCACCTACACCCTCAACCTCAAGCTTACCCTGAAACTAGACCTAACCATAACCCTCATGCACACACTCACCCTCACCCTCACCCTAACCCTAACCCTCACCTTAACCCTCATCCTCACCCTAAACATCACCCTAAACCTAACCCTCACCCTAACCCTAACCCTATCCCTCAACCTAAACCTAAGCTCAGCTTAACCCCCACCATCACCCTAATCCTATCCCTAACCCTAACCCATACCTAACAGAAACCCTCACCCTCACTCTAACCATCACCCACACCCTTACTCACGCTAAAACTAACCCTAATCCTAACCCTCAAGCTCAACCTCCCTTTCACCCTCAGCCTTACCCTAAACCTAACCTTAATCCTAACCCTAACATGCAACACCACCCTAACCCTAACCCTAAACTTAATCCTAACACTAAACCTCACCCGCACCCTCAACCTAACCCTAAACCTAAACCTAACAATAACCCTAACCCTAGCCCTAACCATAACCCTAACCCTAAAACTCACCCTAATCCTAATCCTAACCTTAACCCTCACCCTCACCCTCATCCTAAACGTCACCCTCACCCTGACACTCACCATCACACTAACCATCACACTAACACTAAACCCTAACCCTCACCATAAACCTAAACCTAACCTAAATCCTCACCCTATCCTTAACCATAACCCAAACCCTCACCATAACCCTCACTCTCACCTAACCCTAATGCTAACCCTAACCCTAAACCTCACCCTTAACCTCACCCTAAACTTACCTTCACTCTAACCTTAACACTCACCCTCAAACTAACCCTCACCCTAACACTTACCCATACCCTAACCCTCACCCTAAACCTAGTGCTAAACCTCACCCTAACTTTAACCCTAACCCTAAACCTCACCCTCACCCTAACCCTCACCCTCACCCTAACCATAACCCTAACCGTAACCCTAAACCTCACACTAATCCTAACCATAACCCTCACCCTCACCAACACCCTCATCATCACCCTAACCCTCATCCTAACACTCACCCTCACCCTCACCCTCACCCTAACCCTAACCTTAACCCTAACCCACACCCTCACTCTAATTCTAACCCTGAACCTGACCCTAAACCTTACCTAAACAAAAACCTCACCTTCACCCTCAACCTCATCCTAAACCTCACCCTCTCCCTAGACCTCAACCTAACACTAAACCTCACCCTAACCTGAACCCTAACGCCGATCCTCACCCTAACTTTAACCCTAACCCTAAACCTCACCCTCACCCTAACCCTCACCCTGACATTTACCCTCATCCTAAACCTAACCCTAATCCTTACCTTAACCAGTAAACTAACCCTAACCCTAACCCTCAACCTAACCCTCATCCTAACCCTAATCCTAACCCTAACCATCACCCTCACCCTGCCCTAAACCTAACCTTCACCCTAAACCTAACCGACATCATCCCCCTCCCCATCACCCTCAGCCTAATCCTTATCCTAACCCTAATCATAAACCTCACCCTCACACTCACCCTAACTCTAATTCTAAACCTAACCCTAACACTCACCGAAACCCTCACCCTAACCCTAACCTATCCCTATCCCTCACCCTAACCCTAACCCTCTCCCTATACCTCACCCTCAGCCTAAACCTAAACCAAACCCTAACCCTCACCCTAAACCTCACCCTAACTCTAACACTAACCCTAACCCTCATCCTCACACTAAACCTCACCCTAACTCTTACACTCACCATAACCCTAACCTTAACCTAACCCTAATCCTCAACCTAACCCTAACCCTCACCCACACCCTAACTCTCAACCTGACCCGTACCCTTACCCTCACCCTAACACTCTCCCTAATCCTAACCTAACCCTAATCATAAACCTAACCCTCACCCTCAAACTCACCCAAACCCTAAACCTAACCTTAACCCTCAACCTAACCCTAACCCTAACCCTCACAATCACCCAACAACTCCCCTTAAACCTAACCCTACCCCTCGCCCTAACCCTAACCCTAACCCTCAACCTAACCCTAACCCTACCCCTAACCCTCACCCTCACGCTAAACCTAAACCTAATGCTAACTCTCACCCTAACCCTAATCCTCAACCACACCCTAATCCTCACCCTCACCCGAACCCGAACCCGAACCCTCATACTCTCCCTAACCCTCAACCTCACCCTAAACATCACCCAAACCCTAACCCTAATCCTAATCCTAACGCTACCCTAACCCTCACCCTAAACTCACCTTAACCCTTACCCTCACCCTATC
The DNA here is from genome assembly GCF_024711535.1 of Dipodomys merriami. Lineage (NCBI taxonomy): Eukaryota > Metazoa > Chordata > Mammalia > Rodentia > Heteromyidae > Dipodomys > Dipodomys merriami. Next base: position 1,149,020 of record NW_027206113.1, read on the forward strand.
CCTAATCTTAACCCTAAGCATAACCCTCACACTAACCGTAACCCTCACTCTAACCCTAATGCTAACCCTCACCTTAAACTTCACCCTCACTCTAACCCTCACCCTCAGCCTAAAGCTAACCCTAACTCTATTCGTAATTCTATCTCTCACTTCAACCAGACCCTAAACCTAACCCTAAACATCAACCTCACCATGACCCTCACCCTAACTCTCACTCTCACCCTCACACTTTCCATCAACATCACACTAAACATCACCGTAACCCTAACACTCATCCTAACCCTAACCCTCACCGTAATGATAACCCTCACCCTAACCCTCACCCTAACCCTAACCCTCACCGTAATGCTAACCCTCAACCTAACCCTCAACCTAACACTAACCCTAATCCAAATCCTAATGATAACATTAACACTCAACTTAACCCTAAACCTCACACTAACCCTTACCCTCACCATAACCCTAACCCTAACCCTAACCATACCCCTCTGCCTAACCCACACCCCAAACCTAACCCTGACCCTAAGCCTAACCCTCAACCTCACCCTAACCCTAAACCTAACCGTAAACCTAACCCTCACACTAATCCTAACCATAACCCTCACCCTAACCAACACCCTCATCCTCACCCTAACCCTCATCCTAACACTCACCCTCACCCTCACCCTCACCCTAACCTTAACCCTAACCCTAACCCACACCCTCACCCTAATTCTAACCCTGAACCTGACCCTAAACCTTACCTAACCAAAAACCTCACCTTCACCCTCACCCTCATCCTAAACCTCACACTCACTCTAGACCTCACCCTAACACTAAACCTCACCCTAACCCTAACCCTAAATCTAACCCTCACCCTAACCTTAACCCTCACCCTAACCCTAACACAAACCCTACCCATCACTCTAATCCTCACCCTAAACCTAACGCTAAGCCTAACCCTTTCAATAAGGCTGACCTTAACAGTAACCCTCATCCTCATACTAAACATCACCCTAAAGCTAACCCTCACCCTAACCCTAACGCTAACCTCACCCTAACCCTAACCCTCAACCTAACCCTCACACTCCCCTAAACCTCAACCTAATCCTAACCCTGCCCTTCAAACTAACCCTAACCCTAACCCTTACCTAACCGAAATCCTCACCCTCACCTTCAACCAAACCTTCACCCTAACCCTAACCCTCACTCTAACCCTAAACCTACGCCTCACCCTAACCCTCACCCTAACCATTACCCTCACCCTATCCCTAACCCTCTCCCTCACACTAACTCTAACCCTCACCCTAACCCTAACCCTACACCTCACACTAACCCTCACCCTAACCCTAAACTTCACCCTAAACGTAACCATAACCCTCACCTTCACCCTAACCCTCACAGTCAAACTAACAATCAACCTAACCTTAACCCTCACCCACATTCCTAACACTCACCCTCACCCTAACACTAAACCTCACCCTAAACATCACCCTAACCCTAACCCTCACATAAATCCTAACCCTAACACTCACCCTAACCCTAACACTCACACTAACCCTCAACCTAATACTATTCCTAAACCTCACCGTAACTCTCACCCTAACCCTAACGCTAACCCTAAACCTCACCACAACCCTAACCCTAAATCTAACCCTCATCTCACCCTAACACTCACCCTCACCCTAACACTCCCCGTCACAATATACATCACACTAACATTAACCCTCAGCCTAACCATAACCTAAACCTAATCCTAACACTAACCCTCACCCTCACCCTCACCTCAAACATATCCCTATCTGAAACCCTCACCGTAACCCTCATCCTAAACCTCAGCCTCACCCTAACTCTAATGCTAACCCTACCTCTCACCCTCACCCTAACCCTCACCCTAAACCTCACCCGAACCCTTACCCTCACCATAACCCTAACCCTAACACTAACCCTAATCCTCAACCTAACCCTAAACCTCGCCCACAACCTAACCCTCACCGTCACCCGAACCCTCACCCTCAAGCTAACCCTAACCCTAACCCTAGCCCTAAACCTAATCCTCACCCTCACCCTAACTCTCACCCTCACCATAAACATCAACCTAACCCTAACCCTCACCCTAAACCTAATCCTAACCCTAACCCTAAACCTAAATCTCACCCTAACGCTCACCCTATCCCTAACGCTACACCTCACCCTGATCCTAACCCTCACCTAATCCTTATCCTCACACTAACCCTAAACCTAACCCTAACCCTCACACTAACCCTAATCCTCACCCTATCCCTAACCCTCACCCTAACCCAGACCCTCACCCTAACACTAATGCTAACCCTACCTCTCACCCTCACCCTAACCCTCAACCTAAACCTCACCCTAACACTTACCCTCACCCTAACCCGCAAACTAACACTAACCCTAACCCTAATGCTCACCCTAACCATCACCCTAAACCTAACACTAACCCTCATCCTCACCCTCACCCTAACCCTATCCCTAAACCTAACCCTAACCCTAACTCTGACCTGAAAACTCACGCTCACCCTAACCCTCACACTAAACATCACCCTAACAGTAAAATTCACCCTAACACTTACCCTAATTCTAACCCTCACCCTAACCCTAACCGTCACCATAATCCTAACCCACACATTAACCCTAACCCTAACCCACAACCCCACCCTCGCCCTTACCCTCACCCTAACCCTCATCCTAACACTAACCCTCACCCTCACCCTCACCCTCACTCTAATGCTAAACCTAAGCCTAATACTCACCCAAACACTCACCCTAATCCTAACCTCTCTCTATCCCTCACCCTAACCCTAACCCTCTCCCTATACCTGACCCTCACCCTAACCCTAAACCAAACCCTAAACTTCACCCTAAACTTCACCCTAAGCCTAAGATTAACCCTAACCCTCATCCTCACACTAAACCTCACCCTAACGCTTAATCTCACCATAACCCTAACCCTAAACCCAACCCTAATCCTCACCCTAACCCTAACCCTCACCCAACCCTAATTCTCAACCTGACCCGAACTCTTACCCTCACCCTAACACTCTCCATAACCCTAACCTAACAATAATCCTAAACCTAACCCTCACCCTCAAACTCACCCAAACCCTAAACCTAACCCTAACCCTCACCCTCACCTTAACCCTAACCCTCACAATCACCCTACAACTCCCCCTAAACCTAACCCTACCCCTCTCCCTAACCCTAACACTAACCCTCAACCTAACCCTAACCTTTCCCCTAACCCTCACCCTCACACTAAACCTAAACCTAACGCTAACTCTCACCCTAACCCTAATCCTCACCCACACCCTATCCCTCACCCCCACCCAAACCCTCATCCTCTCCCTAAACCTCAACCTCACCCTAAACATCACCCAAACCCTAACCCTCACCCTAATCCTAACCCTAACCCTAACCCTCACCCTAAACCTCACCCTAACCCTTACCCTCACCCTATCGCTACTCATAACCCTAACCATAACTCTCCCACTAACCATAACCCTCACTCTAACCCTAATGCTAACCCTAAACCTAACCTTCACCCTAACCCTGACCCTCACCCTCAGCCTAATACTAACCCTATCACTATTCCTAATTCTATCTCACCCTCAACCAGACCCTAAACCTAACCCTAACCCTCACCCTCACCATGACCCTCACCCTAACCCTCACCCTCACCCTCACAATTACCATCAACATCACCCTAAACATCACCCTAACCCTATCCCACACCCTAAACCTAACCCTCACCATAATGCTAATCCTCACCCTAACCCTCACCCTAACCCTAACGCTAACCCTAAACCTCACCCTCACCCTTACCCTCACCCTAAACCTTATCCTCACAGTAACCATAAGTCTCACCCTAACCATAACCCTCACCCTACTCCTAACCCTAAACCTAACCCTCACCCTCACCCTAACACTCACCGTCACCCTAACCCTCACCCTAAGCCTAACCCTCAAGCAAACCCTAACCCTCACCCTCACCCGAACATTCACCCTCACCCTAACACTCCCCCTCACCCTAACCCTCACCCTCACAATAAACATCACCTTAATCCTACCCCTCAGCCTAACCCTAACCCACTACCTAACCCTAACCCTAACCTGATTTTCAGCCTAAACCTAACCCTGGCCCTAACCCTTACCCTAACCCTAAGCGTCACCCTAAACTTAACTCTCACCCTAACCCTAAACCTCACACTAACCCTAACCCTAACCCTCACCCTCACCTCAACCTCACCCTAACCCTAACCCTAATCCTAATCCTAACGCTAACCTTAACCCTCAACTTAACCCTACACCTCAAGCTAAACCTTACCCTCACCATAACCCTAACCATAACCCTAACCCTACCCCTCAGCCTAAGCCACACCCCAACCCGAACCCTGTCCCTAAGCCTAACCCTCAACCTCACCCTAACCCTAACCCTAACCGTAACCCTAACCTTCACACTAATCCTTACCATAACCCTCACCCTCAACAACACCCTCATCCTCACCCTAACCCTCATCCTAACACTCACCCTCAACCTCACCCTCACCCTAACCCTAACCCTAACCCTAACCCACAGCCTAATTCTAAGCCTGAAACTGACCCTAAACCTTACCTAACCAAAAACCTCACCCTCACCCTCACCCTCATCCTAAACCTCACCCTCACTCTAGACCTCACCCTAACACTAAACCTCACCCTAAACCTCACCTTAAGCCTATCATTCAGGCAAACCCTAACCCTCACCCTCACCCGAACATTCACCCTCACCTTAACACTCCCCCTCACCCTAACCCTCACCCTCACAATAAACATCACCTTAATCCTACCCCTCAGCCTAAACCTAACCCACTACCGAACCCTAACCCTCACCCTGACCTTCACCCTAAGCCTAACCCTGGCCCTAACCCTTACCCTAACCCTATGCGTCACCCTAAACCTAACTCTCACACAAACCCTAAACCTCACACTAACCCTAACCCTACCACTCACCCTCACGCTCACCCTCACACTAACCCTAACCCTAATCCTAATCCTAACGCTAACATTAACCCTCAACTTAACCCTAAACCTCAAGCTAACCCTTACCCTCACCATAACCCTAAGCCAAACCCTAACCTACCCCTCAGCCTAACCCACACCCCAACCCTCACCCTGACCCTAAGCCTAACCCTCACCCTCACCCTAACCATAACCCTAACTGTAACCCTAACACTCACACTAATCCTAACCATAACCCTCACCCTCACCAACACCCTCATCCTCACCCTAACCCTCATCCTAACACTCACCCTCACCCTCACCCTCACCCTCACCCTAAACCGAACCCTAACCCACACCCTCACCCTAATTTTAACCCTGAACCTGACCCTAAACCTTACCTAAACAAAAACCTCACCCTCACCCTCACCGTCTTCCTAAACCTCACCCTCACCCTAGACCTCACCCTAACACTAAACCTCACCCTAACCCTAACTCTAAACCTAACACTAACCCTCACGCAAAACCTACCTATCAATCTAACCTTCACCCTAACCCTATCGCTAACCCTAACCCTTTCCCTAAGGCTAACCTTAACAGTAACCCTCACCCTCATACGAAACATCACCCTAACGCTAACCCTCACCCTAAACATAACGATAACCCTCACCCTAACCCTAACCCTCAACCTAACCCTCACACTCGCTTAAACTTCACCCTAAACCTAACGCTCCCCGCAACTTAACCCTAACCCTAACCCTTACCTAAACGAAACCCTCAACCTCACCCTCAACCTCAACCTAACCTTCACCCTCACCCTAGCCCTCACCCTAACCCTAAACCTACCCCTCACCCTAACCCTCACCCTAACCCTAAACCTACCCCTCACCCTAACCCTCACCCTAACCTTTACCCTCAAACTAACCCTAACCCTATCCCTCACACTAACAATTACCCTAACCCTAACCCTACCCCTCACACTAACCCTCAACCTAACCCTAAACCTCACCCTAAATGTAACCATAACCCTCACCCTCACCCTAACCCTCACAGTCACCCTAACACTCAACCTAACCTTAACCCTCACCCAGACCCTAACCCTCACACTCACCTGAACCATAACCGTCACACTAAACCTAAACCTCATCCTAAACATCACCCTAACCCTAACCCTCACCCAAATCCTAAACCTAACCCTCACACTCACACTAAACCTCAACTGTAACCTAATCCTCACCCTAAAAATAACCTTAAGCCTTACCTAACAGAAACCCTCACCCTCACACTCACCCTAACCCTCAACCTAACCCTATCCCTACACCTCAACGTAACTCTCACCCTAACCCTAATGCTAACCCTAAACCTCACCATAACCCTAACCCTAAATCTAACCCTCATCCTCACCCTAACCCTCCCCCTAAAAATATACATCACCCTAACACTAACCCTCAGCCTAACCATAACCCTCACCCTAACCCTAAACCTAATCCTAACACTAACCCTCACCCTCACCCTCACCTCAAACATAACCCTATCCGAAACCCTCATCCTAACCCTCATCCTAACCCTCAGCTTCACCCTAACTCTAATGATAACCCTACCTCTCACCCTCACCCTAACCCTCACCCTAAACCTCACCCAAACCCTTACCCTCACCATAACCCTAACCCTAACTCTAACCCTAATCCTCACCTTTACCCTAAACCTCGCCCACAACCTAAACCTCACCATCACCTGAACCCTGACCATCTCCCGAACCCTCATCCTCACCCTAACACTTACACTAACCCTAACCCTAAACCCAATCCTAACCCTCACACTCACCCTCAACCTAACCCTAAACCTAAACCTAAACCTAAACCTAATCGTCACCCTCATCCTAACTCTCACCCTAACACTCATATTCACCATAAACATCACCCTAACCTTAACCCTCACCCTAAACCTAACCCTAAACCTAACCCTAAACCTAAATCTCACCCTAACGCTCACCCTATGCCTAACGCTAACCCTACACCTCACCCTGATCCTAACCCTCACATAATCCTTATTCTCACACTAAACCTAAACCTAACCCTAACCCTCACACTAACCCTAATCCTCACCCTATCTCTAACCCTCTCCCTAACCCACACCCTCACCCTAACTCTAATGCTATCCCTCACTCAGACTCATCCTAACCCTCACCCTAATGCTCACCGTAACGCTTACCCTCACCCTAACCCGCAAACTAACACTAACCCTAGCCCTAACGCTCACCCTAACCATCACCCTAAACCTAACACTAACCCTCATCCTCACCCTCACCATAACCCTCACCCTAACCCTATCCCTAAAACTAACCCTAACCCTAACTCTGAACTGAACACTCACGCTCACCCTAACCCTCACAGTAAACATCACCCTAACCAAAAAATTCACCCTAACACTTACCCTAATTCTAACCCTCACCCTCACCCTAACCCTCACCATAATCCTAACCCGCACATTAACCCTAACCCTAACCCTGAACCTGACCCTCACCCTCACCCTAACCCTCATCCTAACACTAACGCTCAACCTCACCCTCACCCTCAACATAACCCTAACCCAAACCCTAACCCTAATAGTCACCCTAAACCTAATCCTAACCGTTACCTAACCAAAAACTTCACCCTCACCGTTACCCTCCACCTAAATCTCAACCTCTCTCTAGCACTCACCCTAACACTAACCCTCACACTAACCCTAACCCTAACCCTAACACTCATCCTAATTCTAACCCTAAACCTAATTCTAACCCTAAACCTCACACTCACCCTAACCCTCACCCTAACAATTACCATCACCCTAACCCTAATCCAAACCCTCACACTAAACCTAAACCTCACCCTTAACCTAACCCTAACCCTCAGCCTAAGTCTAACCCTAAACCTAGCCCTAACCCTAATCCTTACCCTATCCTTAACCTTAAACCAAACCCTGACACTATCCCTCACTCTCAACCTAACCCTCACCCTTACCCTTAACCTCACCCGAACCCTAACACTCACCCTCAACCTAACCCTCACCCTAACACTTACCCACACCCTAACACTCACCCTAAATCTAACCATAAACCTAAACTTCACCCTAACCCTCAATCTAACCCTTAGACTCACCCTCACCCTAACCCTCACCCTAAACTTTACCCTCACACTAACACTTACCCTAACCCTAAAACTAACCCTCACACTAACCCTAACACTAACCCTCTGCCTAACCCTTATCAAAACCCTAAACCTAAACCTAACCCTCACCCTAAACCTAATCCTAACCCTAACCCTAACCCTCACTCTAAACCTAAACATAACCATCAGTCTAAATCTCACCCTAAACCTAACCATAACCCTAACCCAACCCTAACCCTAACCATAACAATAACATTCAACCTCCCCTTCTCCCTCAGTCTTACCATAACCCTAACCCTAATACTAATACTAACACTCAACCCCACTCTCACGCTAACCCTAAACCTAATCCTAAAGCTAAACCTCAACCTTAGCCTAACCCTAACCTTAATCCTAACCCTAACACTCACCCTCACACTCACTCTCACCCTCTAAGCCTAAACCTAACCCTAATTTTCACGGTCAACCTCACACTCACCCTAACTCTCACCTTCATCCTCACCCTAACACTAACCCTAACCCAATCCCTCACCTTCACCCTCACACTAACCCTAAACCTCACCCTAAACCTCAGCATAACCCTAACGCTAAATCTAAACCTCACCCTCATTGTAACACTCACCATCACCATAACCGTCACCTTAACACTAAGCCTCAACCACACCCTAACCTTCACACTCACCCGAACCCGAACCCTCACCCAAACACTCACCCTCACCCAAACCCTCACCCTCACAATATACATCACCGTAACCCTAAACCTCAGCCTAACACTAACCCTCATCCTATCCCTAAACATAATCCTAACACTAACCCTCACCCTCACCATTACCCTCCACCTAAATCTCACCCTCTCTCTAGCACTCACCCTAACACTAACCCTTACACTAACCCTAACCCTAAACCTAACCCTAACCCTAACTCTCACCCTAAACCTAACCATAAACCTTACCCTCACGTTCACCCTAAAACTCACCCTGAGGTTTTATCCTCATACTATCCCTAACTCTAACCCTATCGCTAACCTTCACACTAACCCTAACCCTCTCCCTAACCCTATTTGTAACACTCACCCTCAACCTAACCCTCACCGTCACCCTAACCCTCACCATAAACCTAACCCTAAACCACACCCTAACCCTCACCCTCACCCTCACCCTCAAAACGAACCGTCACCCTCACCCTAAGCCTCAGCTTCACCTTAAACCTCACCCTAATCCTAACCCTCAATCTAACCCTAACGCTAACTCTCACACTAACCCTAACACTGAAACAAACCCTCACCCTCAACCTAACCCTCACCCTAACCCTAATCTTAATCCTTACCTAACTGAAAACCTCATCCTCACACTCACACTCAACCTAACCCATAACCTCACCATAGACCTTACCCAAAACCTAAACCTCACCCTAACCCTAACCCTAACCTCAACCCCAACCTCACCCTAACCCTAACCCTAACCCTCACCCTAGCCCTAACACTCACCCTAACCCTCACAATAAACCTAACCCTAAACCACACCCTAACCCTCACCCTCACACTCAGCCGAACCGTTACCTTCACCCTAACCCTACCCCTCACCCTAAACCTCACCGTAACCCTAATCCTAAACCTAACCCTTATCATAACCCTAATCCTAAACCTCACCCTAACCCTCACCTTAACCCGAACTATAACACTAACCCTCGCCCAAAACCTAAAGCTAACCATAAACCTCACCCTCACCCTAACCCTTATCCTCACACTAACCCTAACCCTAACCCTAACCCTCACCCTCACCCTCACTCTCATCCTCATCTTAAACTTTACACTAACCAGAATCCTAACTCTAACACTCACCCTCACCCTAAACTTCAACCTAAACCTTATTCTCACTCTAACCCTAAACCTAAAACTCACCATCACCCTCACGCTAATTCTAACCCTAAACTTAACCCTCAATCTAACCGTAACACTTACCCTAACCCTAACCCTAACCCTCACCCTAACCCTAAACCTAACCCTCACATTCACCCTCACCCTCACCATAACCTAACCCTAACCCTAAACTTCACCCTAACGCTCACCCTAAACCTAACAATAAGCCTTACCCTCATGCTCACTCTAAAACTCCCCCTAAGCTTTATCCTCATACTAACCCTAAGTCTAACCCTAACGCTAACTGTCATACTAAACCTAACCCTCTCCCTAACCCTAACCCTACCCCCCAACCTAACCCTCACCCTAACCCTAACCCTTACCCTAACCCTCACCCTAAACCTAACCCTCACCGTCACCCTAACCCTCACCATAAACCTAACCCTAAACCACACCCTAAACCTCACCTTGTCCCTCACACTCACATGAACTGTCACCATCAACCTAACCCTCAGCCTCACCCTAAACATCACCCTAAACCTAACCCTCAATCTAACCCTAACCCTAACCCTCACCCTAACCCTAACACTCAAACTATCCATCAACCTCAACCTAATTCTCACCCTAAAGCTAAACCTAATCCTTACCTAACTGAAAACCTCACCCTTACCCTCACATTCACCCTAACCCACACCCTCACCGTAGTCCTCACACTAAACCTAAACCTCACCCTAACACTTATCCTAAACCTCACAATCACCCTCACCCTAACCCTAACCCTAACCCGAACCCTTACCCTAACCCTCACCCTCAACCTAACCCTCACCCTAACCCTAAACCTCAACCTAAACCTCACCCTAAACCTAAACCTCACCCTAACCATAATCCTAACACTTACCTAAAGGAAACCCTCACCCTCACCCTCACACTCACACTAACCCTCAACATCACCATAGCCCTCACCCTAAGCCTAAACGTAACAATAAACCTTACACTCAACTTCACCCTAACCCTAACCCTCACCCTAAACCTCACCCTAACCATAATCTTAACCCTAACGATAACCCTCAATCTAAATCTAATTCTTACCCTAACACTAACCCTAACCCTAAATCTCACCCTAACCCTAACCCTCACCCAAAACCTCACCCTGACCTAAACCTCACCTTAACCCTAACCCTAACACTAACACACACATTAAACCTTTCACTAACCCTAACCCTCACCCTTACCCTAAGCCTCACCCAAACCTTATCCTCACACTAATCCTAACCCTAATCCAAACCCTCACCCTCATCATCACCCTAACCCTAACCCTTATCCTCACCCTCACAATCACCCTACCTAAAACTAACCTAAACCCTCACCCTAACCCTAACACTTACCCTACCCTAATCCTAAACCTCACACTAACCCTCACCCTCACACTAACCCTAAACCTAACCGTCACCCTCAACCTCACCCTCACCCTAAACCTAACCCTAACCCTTACCCTAAGCCAAACCCTTACCCTAACCCTAACCCTATCCCTCACCCTAACCCTCACCCTCAGCCTAACCCTAAACCTAAACCTCATTCTAAACCTAAACCTAACTCTAACCGTACCCCTTACCCTCACCCTAACCCTAACACTAAGCCTAACCCTCAATCTCACCCTCACCCTAAACTTAAACCTAACTCTCACACTCACCCTAAACCTAATCCTAAACCTAACCCACACCCTCACTGTCACCTTCAACCTAAACCTCACTGTCAACCTCACCTTCATCCTCACCCTCAAAGTAACCCTAACCCTCACCCTAAACCTAACCCTAACACTCACCCTCACCCTCACCCTTACCCTAAGCCTAAACCACACCCTAAACCTCACCTTCACCCTCACACTCACCCGAAGAGTCAGGCTCACCCTAACCCTCAGCCTCACCCTAAACATCACCCTAAACCTAACCCTCAATCTAACCCTAACCCTAACCCTCACCCTAACCCTAAAACTCAAACTAACCATCAACCTCAACCTAATCCTCACCCTAAACCTAACCCTAATCCTTACCTAACTGAAAACCTCACCCTTAACCTCACATTCACCCTAACCCACACCCTCACCCTAGTCCTCACACTAAACCTAAACCTCACCCTAACACTTATCCTAAACCTCACAATCACCCTCACCCTAACCCTAACACTAACCTGAACCCTTACCCTAACCCTCACCCTCAACCTAACCCTCACCCTAACCCTAAACCTCAACCTAAACCTCACGCTAACCATAACCCTAACCCTTACCTAAAGGAAACCTTCACCCTCACCCTCACACTCACCCTAACCCTCAACATAACCATTGCCATCACCCTAAGCCTGAAGGACACAATAAAGCTTACACTCAACTTCACCCTAACCCTAACCCTAACCCTAAACCTCACCCTAAACCTCACCCTAACCATAATCTTAACCCTAAGGATAACTCTCAACCTAAATCTAATCCTTACCCTAACACTAACCCTAACCCTAATTCTCACCCTAACCCTAACCCTAACCCAAAACCTCACCCTGACCTAACCCTCACCTTAACCCTAAGCCTAAAACTAACCCACACATTAAACCTTTCACTAACCCTAAACCTCACCCTTACCCTATGCCTCACCCAAACCTTATCCTCACACTAATCCTAACCCTAATCCTAACCCTCACCCTCACCATCACCCTAACCCTAACCCTAACCCTAACCCTCACCCTAACCCTAACACTTACCCTACCCTAATCCTAACCCTCACACTAACCCTCACCCTCACCCTAAACCTAAACCTATCCCTCACCCTCAACCTCACCGTCACCCTAACCCTAACCCTAACCATTAACCTAACCCAAACCCTTACCCTAACCCTAACCCTATCCCTCACACTAACACTCACCCTCAGCCTAACCCTAAACCTAAACCTCACTTTAAACCTAAACCTAACCCTAACCCTACCCCTTATCCTCACCCTAACCCTAAAACTAAGCCTAACCCTCAATCTCACCCTCACCCTAAACTTAAACCTAACTCTCACACTCACCCTAAACCTAATCCTAAACCTAACCCACACCCTCACTGTCACCTTCACCCTAAACCTCACCATCAACCTCACCTTCACCCTCACCCTCAAAGTAACCCTATCCCTCACCCTAACCCTAACCCTAAACCTCAACCTCACCCTCACCCTTACCCTAAGCCTAAACCACACCCTAAACCTCACCTTCACCCTCACACTCACCCGAAGAGTGAGGCTCACCCTAACCCTCAGCCTCACCCTAAACATCACCCTAAACCTAACCCTCAATCTAACCCTAACCCTAACCCTCACCCTAAACCTAACACTCAAACTAACCATCAACCTCAACTTAATCCTCACGCTTAACCTAACCCTAATCCTTACCTAACTGAAAACCTCACCCTTTCCCTCACATTCACCCTAACCCACACCAGCACCGTATTCCTCACACTAAACCTAAACCTCACACTAACACTTACCTAAACCTCACAATCACCCTCACCCTAACCCTAACCCTAATCTGAAACCTTACCCTAACCCTCACCCTCAACCTAACCCTCACCCTAACCCTAAACCTCACCCTAAACCTCACCCTAAACCTAAACCTCACCCTAACCATAATCCTAACACTTACCTAAAGGAAACCCTCACCCTCACCCTCACACTCACCCTAAACCTCAACATCACCGTAGCCCTCACCCTAAGCCTAAACGTCAGAATAAACCTTACACTCAACTTCACCCTAACCCTAACCCTAACCCTAAACCTCACCCTAAACCTCACCCTAACCATAATCTTAACCCTAACGATAACCCTCAACCTAAATCTAATCCTTACCCTAACCCTAACCCTAACCATAAATCCCACCCTAACCCTAACCCTAACCCAAAAGCTCACCCTGACCTAACCGTCACCTTAACCCTAAACCTAACACTAACCCACACATTAAACCTTTCACTAACCCGAACGCTCACCCTTACCCTAAGCCTCACCCAAACCTTATCCTCACACTAATCCTAACCCTAATCCTAATACTCACCCTCACCATCACCCTAACCCTAACCCTAACCCTAACCCTCACCCTAACCCTAACATTTTCCCTACCCTAATCCTAACCCTCACACTAAACCTCACCCTCACCCTAACCCTAAACCTAACCCTCACCCTCAACCTTGCCCTAAACCTAACCCTAACCCTAACCCTAACCCTAAACCTAACCCTAACCCTAACCCTAAACCTAACCCTAACCCTAACTCTAACCCTAACCCTAACCTTAACCCTCACCCTAACCCTAACCCTATCCCTAACCCTAACCCTAACCCTAACCTCACCGTCAACCTCACCTTCACCCTAACCCTCAAAGTAACCCTAACCCTCACCCTAACCCTAAGCCTAACCCTCACCCTCACCCTCAACCTTACCCTAACCCTAAACCTAAACCTAATCCTCACCCTAACCCTCACACTCACCCTAAACCTTACCCTCACCACCACCATCACCCTCACTCTAAACCTCACCCTCAACTTAACAGTCACCCTCACCGTGAACATCACCCTAACCTAACCCCCACCCTCATCCTCACCCTAAACCTAACCCTCACCCTAACCCTAATGATAAACCTTACCCTCATGCTCACCCTAAAACTCACCCTAAGCTTTATCCTCATACTAACCCTAACACAAACCCCAACGCTAACCATCACAGTAACCTAACCCTCTCCCTAACCCTAATCCTACCGCTCAACCTAACCGTCACCCTAAAACTAACCCTAACCCTAACCCTTACCCTAAACCTAAACCTCACCCTCACCCTAACCCTCACCTTCACACTAACGCTTACCATAAACCTAACACTAAACCACACCCTAACCCTCACCCTCACCCTCAAACTCACCCGAAACGTCACCCTCACCCTAGCCCTCAGCCTCACCCTAAACCTCACCCTAACTCTAACCCTCAATCTAACCCTAACCCTAAACCTCACCCTAACCCTAACATTCAAACCAAACCTCACCCTCAACTTCACCCTCGGCTTAACCCTCATCGTCACCGTAAACATCACCCGAACCCTAACCCTAACCTTAAACCTAACCCTAACCCTAACCCTCTGCCTAACCCTAACGATAAACCTTACCCTCATGCTAACCCTAAAACTCACCGAAAGCTTTATCCTCATACTAACCCTAACTCTAACCCTAACGCTAAACATCACACTAACCCTAACCCTCGCCCTAACCCTAATCCTACCCATCAACCTAACCTTCATTGTAAAGCTAACCCTATCCCTAACACTCACCCTAAACCTATCCCTCACCGTCACCCTCACCATAACACTCACTGTCACCAGAACCCTCACCTAACCCTAAACGACACCCTAACCCTCACCCTCACCCTCACCCTCACCCTCACCCTCACCCTCACCCTAACCCTAACCCTAACCCTAACCTAACCCTAACCCTAACCCTAACCCTAACCCTAACCCTAAACCTAACCCTATCCTAACCCTAACCTTAACCCTAACCCTAACCCTAACCGTAACCCTAAGCCTCAAACTAAACCTAACCCTACTCCTCACCCTCACAATACCCCTAACCCTACTCCTAACACTGATTCACACCCTCACCCTCACCCTAACCCTAACCCTAACCCTCACCCTAACCCTCATCTTAAACCTAACGCTAAACCTAACCCTCACTTTCACCCTAAACCTCACCCTAACCCTTACCCTTACCATAACTTTAAACCTAACCCTAATCCTTACACGAAACCTAACCCTCAATCACACACACCCTAACTCTCACAATCACCCGAATCCTCATCCTCACCCTAACACTCACACTAAATCTAAACCTAACCCTTATCCTAAACATAACCCTCATCCTCAACCTCACCCTAAGCCTAAACCCTAACCCTAAACCTAACCCACACCCTCAACCTAACCCTCACCCTAACCCTATCCCTAACCCTAACCCTAACACTAACTCTGACCTGAACACTCACCGTCACCCTAACCATCACACTAAACATTACCCTAACCCTAACCCTCACCCTAACACTTTCCCTAATCATAAACCTCACCCTAACCCTAAACCTCACCGAAACCCTAACTCTCACATTAACCCTAACCCTAAGTCTCACCATCACCCTCACCCTCACCCTAAGCTTACCCCTCATCCTAACACTAACCCTCACCCTCACCCTCACCCTCAACCTAACCCTAACCCTAAACCTGACCCTAACCCTCACCGTAACCCTAACCCTATCCCTAACCCTAACCCACACCCTCAACCTAATATTCACCCTAAACCTAGCCCTAACCCTTATCTAACCAAAAACTTCACCCTCACCCTTACACTCACCCTAAACTTCACCCTCACCCTAGCACTCACCCTAACACTAACCCTCACCCAAATCCTAACCCTAACCCTCACCCTAACCCTAACCCTCACCGTAACCCAAAGCCTAACCCTAAACCTAACCCTCACCATACCCCTCCCCTTAACCCTTACCCAAACCCTAATACTCAACCTATCACTAATCCTAACCCTAATCTTAACCCTAACCCTCACCCTCACCCTAAACCTCACCCTAACCCTTACACTCACACTAATGCTAACCCTAACGCTAACCCTCACCCTAATCCTAACACTCACCCTCACCCTATGCCTAACCTTAACCCTAACCCTAATCCTAAATCTAACCCTCACTGTCACCCTAACACTAAGCCTAACCCTCACCTTCACCCTAACCCTCATCCTAACCCTAACACTAACCCTCACCCTAACCCTAACCTTCAACCTCAACCTAACCCTCACCATCACACTAACACTCAACCGAATCTGAACACTCACGCCCTAACACTCACCCTCTCAGGAACCGTTACACTCACCCAAAATCTCACCCTCACCCTAACTCTTACCCTCACCCTAAACCTAACCCTAAACCTAACCATCATCCTAACCCTATCCCTAATCTTCACCCTAAATCTAACCCTCAAACTAACCCTCACCCTCACCCTAATCCTCAACCTAACCCTAACCCTAAACCTTACCTAAGTGAAAACCTCACCCTCAACCTCGCCCTTACCCTCAAACTAACCCTCACCTTCACCCAAGCCCTCACCCTAATCCTAACCCTCATCCTAACCCTAAACCTAACCCTCACTCTCACCATCACCCTCACTGTCACTCTAACCCTAACCCTAAACCTAACCCTAACCATCACCCTCACCCTACCCTCACCCTCATACTAAAAATCACCCTAAACCTTACCCTCACCCTAACCCTTACACTGACCCTAACACTCACATTAACCTAACCCTCACCCTAACCCTAAACCTACATCTCAGCCTAAATCTCACCATAATCCTAACCCTAAACCTCACCCTACCCCTCACCTTAACCCTTACCCAAACCCTAATACTCAACCTATCACTAATCCTAACCCTAATCTTAACCCTAATCCTCACCCTCACCCTAACCCTCACCCTAACCCTTACACTCATTCTAATGCTAACCCTAACCCTAACACTCAGCCTAATCCTAACACTCACCCTCACCCTAAGAGTAAACTTAACCTTAACCCTAATCCTAAATCTAACCCTCACAGTCACCCTAACCCTAACCCTAACCCTCACCCTCACCATAACCCTAACCCTAACCCTCACCCTGACACTCACCCTAACCCTAACACTAACCCTAACCCTCACCCTCACACTAACCCTCACCCTAACTCTTATCCTCACACTAAACCTAACTCTAGCCCTAACCCTAAACCTCACACTATCCCTAACGCTCACCATAACTCTAACCCTACACCTCACCCTAACCCTCACCCTAACCATAACACTTACCTAACTGAAACCCTCACCCTCATCCTCAACCTAGCCCTCACCCTAACCCTAACCCTCACCCTGACCCTCACCCTCAACCTCAGTCGAACCCTAAACCTAACCCTATTCCTAAACCTAACCCTCACTCTCACACTCACCCTAACTTTAACACTAAACCTAACCCTAACCTTCACCCACACCCTAACCCTCACCCTCTCCTGCACCCTCACCTCACCCGAAACCTCGCCCTCACCCTAACCCTCAAACTGACTCTAAACATAACCCTAACCCTAACTCCCACCCTAACCCTCAAAATAACCCTCAACCTCAACCTAATGCTCATCCTAACCCTAACCATAACCCTTACCTAACTGAAACAATCACCCGCACCCTCACCCTCAACCTCAACCTAAACCTCACACTCACCCTAGCCCTCAAGTAACCCTAACCCTCACCCTAACCCTAAACCTCACCCTCACCCTCACCATTACCCTAACGCTAACCTTAAACCTCACCCTAACCCTAACCCTAATGCTAAAGCTAATCCTCACTCTCACCCTAACCATCAGCCTAACACTTACCCTCATAATAAACCTTACCCTAACCCTAACATTCACACTAAACCTAACCCTCACCCTAACCCTAAACCTTGCCCTCAGCCTAAACCTCAACCTAACCCTAATCATAACCCTAATCCTCACCCTATCCCTAAGCCTAACCATAACCCTCACCCTAACCCTCACTTTAACACTTACTCAAACCCTAATAATCAACCTATCACTAATCCTAACCCTAACCCTAAACTTCAACCTCACCATAACCCACACCCTAACCCTTACCCTCACCCTAATGCTAACCCTAACCCTAACCCTCACCCTAACCCTAAACCTCACTGTCACCCTAACACTCACTCGAACCCGAACCCTCACTCACACCCTATCCCTCATCCTCACCCTAAACATCACCTTAAGCCTAACCTTCACCATAACCCTAACCGTAACCCTCACCCTAACCCTATCCCCCACCCTTACCCTCACTGTAACCCTAAGCCAAACCTAAACCTCACCCTCACCCTAACCCTCACCGGCACCTTAACACTAACCGTAAACCTCACCCTAACCCTAACCCTCAACTTAACCCTCACCGTAACCCTAATCCTAACCCTAAACCTCACCCTCACCCTAACCCTCACAATCACCCTAACACTCATCCAAACCCAAACTCTCAGCCACACCCTAACCCTCACCTTCTCCTGAAACTCAACCTCACCCGAAACCTCACCCTCATCCTAAAATTCACGCTCACCCTATCCCTAACCTAACCCTAACCCTCACCCTAACCATAACCTTAACCCTTATCGTCACCCTCACCTTCACCTTAATCCTAAACCTAATTCTAACCCTAACCCTCACCCTCAGTCTAACCATCACCCTAACCCTTACCCTCACCCAAATCCTTAACCTAACAATAAATCAAATTAAACCTAAACTTCACCCTAACCCTAACCCAACCCCTCAGCCTAAACCTCACACTCACACTATCTCTAAACCTAATCCTCACCCTATCCCTAAACCTAACCCTAACCCTCACCTTAACCCTCACCTTAACCCTTACCCCAACCCTAATCCTCACCCTATCACTAATCCTAAGCCTAACTCTAACCCTCAACCTCACCCTAAACCTCACTCTAACACTTACCCTCACCCTAATATTAACCCTAATCCTAACCCTCACCCTAATCCTAACTCTCATCCCCACCCTCACCCTAACCTTAAACTTAATCCTAAATCTAACCCTAACCCTAATACCATCACACTAACCCTAACCCTCACCCTAACCCTAACCCTCACCCTCACCCTAACCCTCATAGTCACCCTAACACTCACCTACACGCTAACCCTCCCCCTAACCCGACCCATAAACCTCACCCTAAGCCCCACCCTCACCGTAAACATCACACTTAACCCTAACACTCACCCTAAATCTAACCCTAACCCTCACCCTAACCCTAACCGTAACTCACACCCTCACTCTCACCCTCACCCTCACCCTCACCCTAACCCTAACCCTAACCCTCACCCTCATCCTAAACATCACCCTAACCCTAAAGCTCAAACTAACCCTAATCCTCACCCTAACCCTCATCCTAAACCTAACTATAACCCTGAACTTCACCCTCACTCTAACCCTCATTCTAACCCTTATCCTCACACTAACCCTAACCCTCACACGAACCCTAACCCTCCGCCTTACCCCAATCCTACCCCTCACCCTAACCTTCAACCTAACACTAACCCTAAAACTCACACTTACTCTAACCTTCACCCTAACCCTAACCCTCAACCTAAACCTCACCCTAACCCTTACGATAACCCTAAACCTCATCTTCACGCTATCCCTCACCCTAACACTTATCCTCACACTAACCCAAACCGTCACACTAACCCTAACGCTCACCCTAACCATAACACTTACCCTCAACCTAAACCTAACCATAACCCTAAACCTAAACCTCACCCTCAACCTAACCCTCACCCTAACCCGTACCGTCTCGCTAACACTAACCCTAATCCTCACACTAACCCTAAACCTCACCCTCAACCTAACACTCACCCTCACCCTCACCCTAACACTCACCCTAACATTAACCCTAACCCTAATAATAAACCTAACCCTCATGCTCACCCTCAACCTAACACTAACCCTAAACCTAACCCTAACCCTCACCCTCACCGTAACGCTCACCCACACCCTAAACATCACCCTAACCCTAACCCTCACCCGAACCTTAAACCTAACCCTCATCCTAAACCTAACCCTCACCCTAAGCCTCAACATAACCCTAAGCCTAAACCTAACCCTCACCCACACCCTAACCCTCACTGTCACCCTAACACTCACCGGAACCCGAACCCTCACCCACACCCTTAACCTCACCCTCTCCTGAACCTCACCCTCACCTTAAACCTCACCCTTATCCTAACCCTCACCCTCACCCTACCCCTTACTTAACCCTAACACTAACCCTAACCCTAAACTTAACCCTCACCCTCACCTTCAACCTCACCCTAACCCTAACACTAACCCTAAACCTCACCATAACCATAACACTAAACCTAATTCTAACCCTAACCCTCACCCTAAGCCTAAACATCACCCTAACCTTAAACCTCACACTAACCCTCACTCTCACCCTCACTCTAAACCTACCCCACAGCCTAACACTAATCCTAAACCTAGCCCTAACCCTAACCCTCACCCTAACCCAAACCTTCACCCCCACCCTCACCCTCAGCCTAACCCTAACCCTAATATTAATCCTAAACCTAAGCCTTACCCACACCCTCATCCTAACTATAACCCTAAAACTAGACCTAACATTCACCCTCACCCTCATCCTAACCCTAACCCAAACCCTAACCCTAACACTCGCCCTCACCCTCACACTAACCCTAACCCTCACCCTCATTCTAAACATCACCCTAACCCTAAACCTCAACCTAACCTTAATCCTCACCCTAACTCTCACCCTAAACCTAACAATAACACTTACCTTCACCCTCACTCTAACCCTCACTCTACACCTTATCCTTACACTAACCCTAACCCTCACACGAACCCTAACCCTCAACCTTACCCCAACACTACCCCTCACCCTAACCCTCAACTTAACTGTAACCCTAATACTCACACTAACTCTAACCTTCACCAGAACCCTAACCCTCACCCTAACCCTCACCTAACCCTAACGATAACACTAACCATTACCCTCACCCTAACCCTCACCCTAACCCTTATCCTCACACTAACCCTAACCCTAACACTAACCCTAACACTCACCCTCACCCTAATCCTTAGCCTCAATGTAAACCTAACCATAACCCTAAACTTAAACCTCACACTAACCCTCACCCTCACCCTCAACCTAAACCTACCCCACAGCCTAACACTCATCCTAAACCTAACCCTAACCCTAACACTCACCCTAACCCAAACCTTCACCCCCACCCTCACCCACAGCCTAACCCTAACCCTAACCCTAATCCTAAACCTAATTCTTACCCACACGCTCACCCTAACTATAACCCTAAACCTATACCTAACCCTCACCCTCACCCTCACCCTCATCCTAACCCTAACCCAAAACCTAACCCTAACACTCACTCTCACCCTAACCCTAACCATAACCCTAAACCCCAACCTAACACTACCCTAACACTAATGCTACACTTAACCCTCACACTCAGACTAACCATCACCCTAACCCTTACCCTCACCTTAAGCATTACCCTAAGCCTAACACTCACACTAAACCTAACCCTCACCCTAACCCTAAACCACCTGTGAGCCTAAACCTCACCATAATCCTAACCCTAACCCTAATCCTCCCCCATCCGTAACCCTAAACCTAACCTTCACCCAAACCATCAGCTTATACCTTACCCAAACCTAATCCTCAACCTATCACTAATCCTAACCCTAACCCTAACCCTAACCCTCACCCTAATCCTAACCCTCACCATAACCCTAAGCATAACCCTAACACCAATCCTAAATCTAACCCTCACCGACACACTAACCCTAACCCTAAACCTAACCCTCACCCTCACCCTAACCCTCACCATCAGACTAACCCTCACCCTAACCCTTATATCACACTGAACCTAAACCTATTCCTAACCCTAACCCTCACACTAATCCTAACCCTCACCCTAACCCTAACCATACCCCTCAACCTAACCCTCACCCTAACACTCACACTATCCCTCACCGTAAACCTAAATCTGAACCTCACCAGAACCCAAACACTAAACCTCACCCTAAAACTCACCCTCACCATAAACATCACGCTAACCCTAACACTCACCATTACTCTAACCCTAAGGCTCATCCTAAATATAACTCTAACCGTTTCCCTCACCATCACACTCACCCTCACCCTAAACATCACCCTAACCCTAACCCTCACTCTAACGCTAACCCTAAACCTCACCCTAACCCTAACACTCACCTTAACCCTCAACTTAACCCGAATGATAACTAACCCTCTCCCTCACACAAACCCTCACTCTAACCGTTATCCTCACACTAACCCTAACACTCACACTAACCCTAGCCCTCACCCTATCCCTAAACCTAACCCTATCCCTCACCCTAACCCTCACCCTCACCCTAAAACTAATGATAACCCTAACCCTCACCTTAACCCTAAACCTCACCATAACCCTTACACTCATCCTAACCCTAAGCCCCACCCTCAAACTAAACCTCACCCTCACCCTTACCGTCACCCTAACCCTAACCGTAACCCTAACCCTAAGCCTGATCCTAACCTCACCCTCACCCTCATACTCAACCTCAGCCTAAGCCTAACCCTAACCTAACCATAATCCTAAACCTAACCCTCGGCCCCAGGCTCACCCTAACCATAACCCTAACCAACACCCTCAATCTCACCCTGAGCCTAAATCTATCCCTAACACTCACCCTAAATCTAACCCTCACTCTAACCCTAACTCTAACCCTCAGCTTCACCCTAAGCCTAACCCGAACCCTAATCCTCACTCTAACCCTAACCCTAAATCTAACACTCTCTCTAACCCTCACCCTCACCCTAAACCTCATCCTAACCCTTACCCTCACCATAACCCTAAACCTAAACCTAACCCTAATGCTCACCCTAACCCTAACCCTCACCCACACGCTAACACTCACCCTCACACTCACCCTAACACTCAGCCAAACCCTAAACCTTACCCTAATCCTAAACCTAACCCTCACGCTGACACTCACCCTAAACCTAACCCTAAACCTAACCCTACCCCTCACCCTCTTCCTAACCCTCACCCTAACCATAATGCTAACCATAACCCTTACCCTCACCCTAAATCCCACCCTAACACTTATCCTCAAACTAACCCTAACCCTAACACTAACCCTCACACTAAACCTAACCCTCACCCTAATCTTAACTCTACCGCTCAACCTAAGCCTCACCCTAAACCTAACCCTAACCTAACCCTCACCATAACCCTAACCCTAACCCTCATCGTCACACTCACCATAACCGTCACCCTAACCGTCACCTAAACCTGAAACCTGACCCACACCATAACCCTCACCTTCTCATGAACCTCACCCTCACCTTACCCACATCTTAACCCTTACCATCACACTAACGCTAACCTAACCCTAACCTTCACCCTCACCCTAACCCTCGTTGTCACCCTAAGCCTAACCCTCACCCAAACCCTAAACCTCACCATAAGCCTAACCCAAATCCTATCCCTAATCCTAAACTTAACCCTCACTCTAACCTCAAACCTCAAACTAACCCTAACCCTCACCGTCACTCCAACCCTCACCGACACCCTAACACTCACCCGAACACGAACCCCCACCCAGACAATAACCCTCACCCTCCCCCGAACCCTCACCATCACCCTAAACATCAACCTACTCCTAACGCTCACCCTAACCCTAAACCTAACCCTCACCCTTACCCTAAGCCTCACTGTCATCCTAACACTCACACGAATCTGAACCCTCACCCACACCCTTACCCTCACCCTCATCCTAACCCTCACCCTCACCCTAAACATCACCCTACCCCTAACCCTGACCCTAACCCTCACCCTCACCCTAACACTCAAAATAAACCTCAACCTCACCCTAACCCTAACCCTAACCCTTACCTAACTGAAAAGCTAACCCTCAACCTCACCCTCACCCTCACCCTCAGTCTAACCCTCAACCTCACCATAGCCCTCACCCTAACCCTAAAACTCACCCTAACCCCAAACCTAACCCTCACCCTGACCCTAAACCTAACCCTAACCCTAAAACTCACCCTAACCCTAAACCTAACCCTAATGCTAAAGCTAATCCTCACCCTCACACTAAACATCACCCTAAACCTAACCCTAACCCTCACCTTAACCTTAACCCTAACCCTAACCGACACCTTTACCCTAACACTCACCGTCACCCTAACACTCAACCGAACCGGAACCCTTACCCACAACCTAACCCTCGTCCTCTCCTGAACTTCATCCTCATCCGAAACCACACAGTCACCCTAACCCTCACCCTCACCCTAAACTTCATCCTAACCCTACCCATCACTTTAATCCTAACCATCAAACTAAGACTCACCCTCACCCTAATCCTCTACCTAACCCTAACTCTAACCCTTACCTAACTGCAACCCTCACCCTTAACCTCACCATCACCCTCAGCCTAATTCTCACCCTCACCCTAGCCCTCACCACAAACCTAAACAATACCCTAACCCTAACTCTAACCCTCACCCTCACCCTCACCCTAACCTTTACTCTAAGCCTAAACCCCACCCTAACACTAGCCCTAACCCTAATGCTTACCCTAACCCTCACCCTCACCTTACCTCACCCAAACCCGTACCCTAACCCTAACACCCACACTAAACTTAACACTCAGCCTAACACTAAACCTCCCCCTCAGCCTAAATCTCAACCTAACCCTCACCCTAACATTCACCTTAACTGTTACCCAAACCCTAATCTTCACCATATCAATAATCCTAACTCTAGCCCTAACCCTAACACTCACCCTCACACTAAACCTAACCCTAAAACTTATCCTCACCCTAATGCTGATCTTAACCCTAAACCTCATCCTAATCCTAACCCTCACCCTCACCTTCACCCTCACCCTAAGCCTAACCATAACCCTAACCCTAATCCTAAATCTAATCCTCACCCTCACCCTAACCCTAACCCTGACCCTGACCCTCACCTTACCCTCACCCAAAAACTTACCCTCACCTTAACCCTCACCCTAACTCTAACTCTAACCCTAACCCACACCATCACCATAACAATAATGCTAACCCTAACCCTCACACTAACACTACCCCTCACACTAACTCTCACACTAAACCTTACCCTAATACAAACCCTCACAGTCACCCTCACACTAACTCTAACCCTAACCCTAATCCTCAGAGTAGCCCACACTCTCAACCTCACCTAACCCTAAGAATAACCCTAAAACTCACCCTAAAACTCACCCCACCCAAACATTAATGCTAACCCAAACCCGAACCCTCACCCTAACCCTTAACCTCACCCTAATGCTAACCCTATCCCTAACCCTCACCATAATCCTAAACCTCATCCTCACCCTAAGCATAACCTTAACCCTAACCCTAATCCTAACTCTACCCCTCACTGTCACCTTAACCCTAACCTTAACACTAACCCTCACCTTCACCCTAATCCTAAACCTAACCCTCACCCTGACCCTCACCCTAACCCTAACGCTAACCCTAATCCTCACCCTCACACTAACCCTCATCCTAACCCTTATCCTCACACTAACCCTAAACCTAGCCCTAAACCTAAACCTAACCCTAACCCTCACACCCTAACCCTCACCCTAACCTTAACAATACCCCTCACCCTAACACTCACCCTAATCCTAACCCTAACCCTCACCCTAATCCTCACCCTATCCCTAACATTTACCTAACCGAAACCCTCACTCTCACCCTCACCCTAGCTCTCACCCTAACACTAACCCTAACCCTAACAATCACCCACACCCTCACCCTCACCCTCACCCTCAGTCTAAACCTAAACCTCAACCTAATCCTAACCTCAAGCTTCACCGTCATCCTCACCCTAACCGTAACCCTAACCCAAATCCTAAACCTCATCCTCACCCTCAACCTCACCCTAACACTAACCCTAACCCTAAGCCTCCCCCTAACCCTAAACCTGACCCTAACCCTAACCCTCACCCTCACCCAAATCCTAAACCTAACACTAACCCTAAACCTCACCCTCACCTTACCCTCATCCTAACCCTTACCCTCACACTAACGCTAAACCTAACCCTAAACTTCACCCTCACCCTTAATCTCGTCGTCTCCCTAACCCTCATCCTAAGCATAACCCTCACAAACATGCTAATCCTCACCCTAAACCTAACTTTAACCCTCACCCTAAACCTAATCGTAACTCTCACCCTAACCCTGACTCTAACCCTCACCCTCACCTTAAGCCTAATCTGAAACCTAACCATCACCCTAACCCTCACCCTAACTCTATCGCTATCCCTAACCCTCAAGCTAAGCCTCATCCTAACCCTTACCCTCACCATATAACAAAGTCTAAACCTAATCCTCACCCTATCCCTAAACCTCACCCATCACCTAACAGTCACCCTCATCCTCACCCTCACCCTAACACTCACCCTAACTCTATCCCTAACCCTAATCCTAAACCTAACCCTCACGCTCACCCTCAACCTAAACCTAAACTTAAACCTAACCCTAACCCTCACCCTCACCCTCACCCTAAACATCACCCTAATCCTAACCCTCACCCTAACCCTAACCGTAACCCTCACCCTAACCCTAACCCTCACCCTAACCCTAACCGTAACACTCACCCTAAACCTAAACCTCAACCTAACCCTCACTCTAAACCTAACCGTAACACTCACCCTAACCCTAACCCTCACCCTAACCCTCACCCTCAACCTAAACCTTACCCTAACACTTATCCTCACACTAACCCTAACCCTAAACCTAATGCTAACCCTACCCCTCAAACTAAGCCTCAACCTAAACCTAACAGCAACCCTAACCCTCAATGTAACCCTAAACCACACCTTAAACCTCAACCTCAACTTAAAACTCACCATCACCCTAACACTCACCCGAACCCGAACATCACCCACACCCTAACCCTCACCCTCTCCCGGACCCTCACCCTCACCCAAAACCTCACCTTCACTCTAACCCTGACCATCACCCTAAACATCACCCTAACCCTAACCCTTACCCTAACACTAACCCTCACCCGAACCCTAACCCTAAAACCAAGCTTCACACTCAACCTAATCCTTATCCTAACCATAACCCTAACCCTTACCTAATTGAAACCCTCATTCTCAACCTCAGCAGCACCCTCAGCCTTACTATCACCCTCACCCTAGCCCTGACCCAAAACCTAACCCTCTACCTAACCCTAACCCTAACCCTCACCCTCACCCTCACCCTAAACCTCACCCTCACCCTAAGCCTCACAGTAACCCTTACCCTCAACCTAAACCTTACCTTAACCCTTACCCTCACAATAATGCTAACCCTAACCCTAACCCTCAACCTAATCCTAACCCTCAACATAACCCTCACCCTCACCCTCACCCTCACCCTAACCCTAATCCTAAATCTAATTCTCACCATCACCCTAACCCTAACCCTAACCCTAAACTTTACCCTCCCCCTCAGCCTAACCCTAAAACTAACTCTCAGCCTAACCCAAAGGCTAACCCTAACCCTCACCATCACACTAACCCTACCCCTATCTCTAACCCTAACTTTCACAATAAACCTAATCCTAACCCTAACCCTAAACCTAATCCTCACCCTAACCCTAACACTCACCCATCTCCTAACACTCACCCTCACCCTCACCCTCGCCCTAACACTCACCCTAACTGTAACCCTAACCCTAATCCTAAACCTAACCCTCAAACTCAACCTCACCCTCAACCTAACCCTAAATCTAACACTAACACTCACTCTCACCCTCACCCTAACCCTCAACCTCACCCTAAACATCACCCTCATCTTAACCCTCACGGTAACCCTAACCGTAACCCTCACCCTAACCCTATCCGTAAACCTCACCCTAACCCTAACCCTCACCCTAGCCCTCACCCTAACCCTAATGATAACCCTAACCCTCACCCTCACCCTAAACCTCACCCTAACACTTATCCTCACACTAACCCTAACCCTAACCCTAACCCTAACCCTCAAACTAAGCCTCACCCTAAACCCAACACTAACCCTAACCCTCACTGTAACCTTAACCCTAACCTTAACCCTCACCCTCACCCTAAACCTCACCGTCACCCTAACACTCACCGGAACCCAAACCCTCACACACACACTAACACTCACCCTCTCCCAAACCCTCACCTTCACCGGATACCTCACCTTCACCCTAACCCTGACCATCACCCTAAATATCACCCTAACCCTAAACCTTACCCTACCCCTAACCCTCACCTGAACCCTAACCCTCAAACTAAGCCTCACCCAAAACCTAATCCTCATCCTAACCCTAACCCTAAGCTTTATTTAATTGAAATCCTCACCCTCAACCTCACCATCACTCTCAGCCTAACTCTCACCCTCACCCTAGCCCTGATCCTAAAGCTAACCCTCACACTAACCCTAAACCTTACCCTCACTCTCACCCTCACCCTCACCCTAAGCCTCACCCTAACCCTTACCCTAACCCTAAACCTTACTCTAACCCTCACCCACACACTAAAACTCACCATTACCCTCACATTCACCCTCACCCTAAACCTCACCCTCACCCTAATCCTAACCCTAACCCTAACCCTAAACTTCACCCTCACCCTCACTCTAATCCTAACCCTAACACTAACCCTAATCCTCACCATCAACTTAACCCTCACCCTAACCCTAACCCTAACACTAACCCTCACCCTAATCTTAACCCTCATCCTAAACCTAAACTTCAACCTCACCCTCACCATAAATCTAGCCCTAACAGTAACTTAAAACCTCACTCTCACCTTAACCCAAACCCTACCCTTATCCTCATCCTAAACCTAACCATAACCCTAATTCTAACTCTCACACTAACCCTAACCTTCAACCTAAACCTAACCCAAACCCAAACCCTCAGCCTAGCCTCACCCTAACCCTAAACTTTACCCTCACTGTAAACCTAACCATAACCCTAACCCTCACACGAACCCTAAACCTCATCGAAACCCTAACCCACATCCTCAACCGAAACTTCACCCTAACCCTAACCGTTCTCCACAGCCTAAACCTCACCCTAACCCTAACCCTAATCCTCACCCTATCCCTAACCCTAACTCTAACACTTACACTACCACTCAGCCTAACCCGCACCCTCACCCTAACCTTCAGCCTTACCTTAAAGTCACTATAACCCTATAACTCACTCTCACCCAAAACCTCACCCTAACCCTTACACTCACCCTAACCCTGACCCTAACCCAAACCCTAACCCTAACCCTAAACTTCACCATAACCCTCAGCCTAAACTTATCACTAACCCTCACCCTAACCCTAACCCTAATCCTAACTCTCACCCTGACACTAAATCTCACTTTAACCCTAACGTTAACCCTAACCCTCACCCTCACCCTAACCGTAACCTTAACCCTCACCCTAACTCTTACCCTCACCTTCACCCTAACTCTAACACTAACCCTCAGCCTGACCCTCATGCTAACGCTCACTCTCACCCTAAACATCATCCTAACCCGAACCCTCAGCCTAACCCTAACCCTAACCCTCACCCTAACCCTTAACCTTACCCTTATCCTCACGATAAATCTAACCCTATCCCTTACCTAAACGAAACCCTCACCCTCACCCTAACCTTCACCCTAACACTAATCCTCACCCTATCCCTAACTGAAACCGAATCCTCACCCTAACCCTCACCCTCACCCTAACCATAATGCTAACCGTAACCCTCAACCTCACCCTAACCTTCACCCAGCCCTAATCTTCAACATAATCTCTCTCACGCTCACCCTAATAGGCACCTTAATTCTAACCCTCATCCTAACCTGAAACCTCACCCTAACCCTAATTCTCACCCTCACCCTAATCCTAAACCTAAAATTCACCCTAAGACTAATCATCACCCTAACATTCACCATCACCCTAACCCTCACCCTAAGCCGAACCCTCAACCACACCATAATCCTAAACCTCACGTGAACCCTCAACTTAACGCTAACTCTCACCCTCAAACTAAACATCAGCATAACCCTAACAATCACCCTAACCCTAACCCTAACCCTCGGGTAACCCTAACCCTCACCCTCACCCTCACCCTCACCCTAAGACTAAACATAACCCCAACCCTAATCCTAAACTTAAACCTCACCTTCAGCCTCAACCTAACCCTAAACCTACCCTGAACCCTCACCCTCACCATCACCCTAATCCTAACCCTAACCACAACCCTCATCCTAACCCTAAACCTTACCCTATCCTAACCCTATCCCTTACCCTAATCCTAATCCTAACCCTAACCCTCACCCTCACGCTAACACTCACCCTAACACTTATCCTAAAACTAATCCTAATCTTAACCCTAACCTCACACTAAACCTAACTGTCAACCTAACCTTAACATTACCACTCACCCTAACCCTCACCCTAACCCTAAACCTAACCTCAACATAAACCAAACCCTAACCCTCACCCTCACCCTAACCCTCACCCACACCCTAACCCTCACCTTCACCCGAAACCTAAACCTCACCCTAACCCTCATCCTCACCCTAAACATCACCCTAAACCTAACCCTCACCCTAACTCTAACACTAACCTCAAACTAAACCCTCAACCTAATCAACACCCTAACAATAACCCTAAACCTTCCCTAACCGAAAACCTCACCCTCAACCTCGCCCTAATCCTAACGCTCACACTAGCACTCACCCTAACCCTAAACCTAAACCTAACCCTCACCCTCACCCTCACCATCACCCTGAGCCTAACCCTAACCCTAAACCTAATCCTAACCCTAACCCTTACCCGCACCCTCACCCTAATCCTAACCATAACCCTAAATCTAACCCTCACGCTCATCTTCACCCTAACCCTAACCCTAACAATTACCCTAAACCTAACCGTAACCCTAACCCTAACTCTCACCCTAACCCTAACCCTAAAACTCACCATAATCCTAATCCTGATCCTAACACTCAACCTCAACTTCACCCTCACCCTAAACTTCACCCTCACCCTCACCCTCACCCTAACCCTCACACTAAACTTAACCCTCATCCTAACCCTAACCCTAAACCTCACGCACACCCTCACACTCACCGTCACACTCACTCTCAGCCTAACCCTAAAACTAATCCTAATCCTAACCCTAACCCTCACCCTGACCCTAACACTAACAGTCACCATCACCCTCACCCTCACCCTAAACATCACCCTAAACCTAATCCTCACCGTAATTCTCAACCTTACCCTCACCCTCACCCTAACAATCAACCTAAATTTTATCCTCACAATTACCCTAACCCTAATTGTGAACCTAACCCTCACACTAACCCTAACACTCACCCTTACACTCAGCAACAGCCTAAACCTCACCCTAAACCTAACCCTTACCCACAGCCTATAACCCCCACCCTCACCCGAACCCGAACCCTCACGTGAACCCTCACCCTAACCCTAACCCTCACTCTAACCCTAACCCTAACACTAACACTAACACTAACCCGTACCTAACCGAAACACTCACCATCACCCTCACACTCACCGTAACCCGCACCCTCACCATAGCCCTCAACCTAAACCTAAACCTCACCCTAACCCTAAACCTAACCCTCACCCTAACAATAAGCCTAACCCTAACCCTCACCCTAAACCTCACCCTAACACTATCCCTAACCGTAAAGCTAACCCTCACCCTAACCCTCACCTTCACCCTAACCCTAAACCTTACCCTAACCATGAACCCTCACCCTAATCCTTAACCTCAACGTGACCCTAATCCCAACCCTAACCCTAACCCTCACCCTAACCCTAACCCTAACCCTAAACCTAAACTTCACCCTCACCCTAACTCTCACCCTAACACTTACCCTCACCTTAATGCTAACCCTAACACTAACCCTCAAACCAACCCTCACCATCACCCTCACCCTAACGCTCACCAAAACCCTAACCCTCACCCTAACCCTCACTCTAACCCTAACCCTCAACCACACCCTAAACCTCATCCTCACCTGAACCCTCACACTCACCCTAATCCACACCCTTACACTAACCCTAAACCTAATCCTAAACCTAACGCTCTCCCTCATCCTCACCCTAACACTAACCCTAACACTCTCACCCTCACCTTAATCCTCACCATAAACCTAACCCTAAACCTCAATCTCACCCTCACCCTAACCCTATCATTAACCCTAACCATTACAATAACCCTAAACCTTACCCTAACCCTAAACCTTACCCTAACCCTCACCTTATACCTAGCGGGAACACTAACCCTCTCCCTCACGTTAACCCTCACCCTAACCCTTATCCTCACACTAACCCAAAACCTAACACTAATCCTAACCCTCACAATAACCCTAAACCTCAGCCTAACCCTAAACTTAACCTCACCCTAACCCTCACCCTAACCCTTACCCTCACCTTAACGCTAACCCTAACCCTAAACCTCCGCTCACCCTAACCATCACCATCGCCGTAAACCTCACCTTAAGCCTAACTCTCACCCACAAGCTAACACTAATCGTCATCCTCACCTTGAACATCACCCTAACCCTAACCCTCACCCTAAACCTAAGCCTAATTCTCATCCTAAACCTAACTCTCACCCTCAACCTAACCCAAAACCTAACCATAAAAATAACACTAATCCTAAACGTATCCCTCACCCTCACTCCCAACCTAAGCCTAAGCCTAAGCCTAACCCTAATCCTAAAACTAACCCTCACCCTAACGCTAAACCTAACCCTAAAACTCACTCACAACCTCAGTCTAACCCTTACCCTAAAGTTAATCCTAACCCTAACCCACACTCTCACCCTAAACCTCACCCTAACCCTTATCATCACACTAAGTCTAATCCTAACCCTCACAATCACCCTAACCTAACACTAAACCTAAATTTAACCCTCACTCTAACCCTAATTCTTACCCTAACCCTAACCCTCACACTAACCCTCACCCTAACCCTTATCCTAACATTAACCCTCACCCTAACCCTAAACCTCACCCTAACCCTAAACTTAACCCTCAGCCTAAACTTAATCCTCACCCTCACCCTAATCTGCACCCTAATCCTAACACTTACCTAACCGAAACACTCACCCTCACCCTCAATATCACCCTAACCCTAACCCTCATCCTAACCCTGACCTCACACTAACCCTAATAGTAAACCTAACCCTCACACTAACCCTAACACTACCCCTCAGCCTAAACCTCACCCTAAACATAACCATAACCCTATTCCTCACCCTATCCCTAACCCTAACCCAAAACCTCACCCTAACTTTACCCTCACCCTATCCCTAATGCTAAACCTAACCCTCACCTTTACCCTAAACCTCACCCTCACCCTAACTCTCAATATAAGCCTTACCCTTACCCTAACCATAACACTAACCCTCACCCTAATCCTAACCCTAACCCTAACCCTAAAATTCACCCTCAACCTAAACCTCACCCTAACCCTCTCCATTAACCTAACCCTCAACCTAAGCCTAAACCTCATCCACACCCTAACCCTAACCCTCACGTGAACCCTCACTGTCACCCTAATCCTCACCCTCACCCTAAACATCACCCTAACCCTAACCCTCACCCTTATCCTAACCTTCACCCTAACCTTCAACCTCACCCTAATCCTCACCCTAACACTAACACTAAACCTTTCCTAACCCAAACCCTCTTCCTCACCCTCATCCTAACCCTCACCCTCACCCTAGTCCTGACCATAACCCTAACCCTAACCCTAACTCTCAACCTCAATCTCACACTCACCCTCAGCCTAACCCTCACCCTTAACCTATCCCTAATCCTCACCCTCACCCTCACTCTCACCCTCACCATAACTCTAACCTTAAACCTAAATCTCACCCTCACCCTCATCCTAAACCTGACCCTATCCCTAACCCTCACCCTAAGCCTAACCCTTACCCAAAACTTAACCCTAACACTCACCCTCACCCTAACCATAAACCTAAACCTAACCCTCAACCTAACCCTTATTCTAAACCTAACACGAACCCTCACCCTCAACTTCACCCTAAATCTCATCCTAACCCTTACCTTCACCATATCCCTAAACTTAACCTAAACCTAATCCTCACACTAACCCAAACTGTAACCCTAACCTTAACCCTCACCCTCACTCTGAGCCTCACCATCACCCTAACCCTCACCCTAACCCTAAAACTCAGCCACACCGAAAACCTCACCCTCAACGGAACACTCACCCTCACCCTAATTCTCACCCTTACCTAACCCTAACCCTAATCCTAAACCTAATCCTCACCCTCATCCTCACCCTAACACTAACACTATTACTAACACTCAGCCTCAAGCTAACCCTCACCCTCACCCTAACCCTCTTCCTAACCCTTATCCTCACACTAACCCAAACCCTAACACTAATCCTAACCCTCACAATAACCCTAAACCTCAGCCAAACCCTAAACTTAACCTCATCCTAATCCTCACCCTAACCCTTTCCCTCACCCTAACCCAAATCCTCACCCTAAACCTAAGCCTAATCCTCATCCTAAACCAAACGCTCATCCTCACCCTACCACTAAGCCTAACCCTAAAAATGACACTAATCCTAAACCTATCCCTCACCCTCACTCTCAACCTAAGCCTAACCCTAACCCTAACCCTAATCCTAACATTAACCCTCACCCTAACCATAAACCTAACCCTAAAATTCACCCTCACCCTCATACTAACACTTACCCTAAACCTAATCCTAACCCTAACCCACACCCTCAACCTAAACCTCACCCTAACCCTTATCCTCACACTAAGTCTAATCCTAACACTCACCCTCAACCTCACCCTCAACCTAACCCTAACCCTAAACTTAATCCTAACTCTAACCCTAATTCTTACCCTAACCCTAACCCTCACACTAACCCTCACCCTAACCCTTATCCTAACATTTACCGTAAGCCTAACCCTCAACCTCAGCCTCACCCTACCCATCAGTGTAACCCTAAAACTCACCCTAACCCAGAACTTAACACTCAGCCTAAACCTAACCCTCACCCTCACCCTAATCTGCACCCTAAGCTAACACTTACCTAACCGAAACCCTCACCCTCACCCTCACCCTCAACATCACCCTCACCCTAACCCTCACCCTAACCCTGACCTCACCCTAACCCTAACCCTAATCCTAACCCTGACAGTAAACCTAATCCTCACACTAACCGTAACACTACCCCTCAGCCTAAACCTCACCCTAAACCTAAACGTAACCCTAATCCTCACCCTATCCCTAACCCTAACCCGAAACCTCACCCTAACCTTACCCTCACCCTAACCCTACTGCTAAACCTAACCCTCAGCTTAACCCTAAACCTCACCCTAACCCTAAACCTCAATATAAGCCTTACCCTTACCCTCACCCTAACCCTAACCTTCACCGTAACCCTAAACCTAACCCTAACCCTAAACTTCACCCTCATCCTAACCCTCACCCTAAACATTACCCTCACCCTAACGCTAACCCTAACACTAACCCTCACCCTAACGCTCTCCATCACCCTAATCCTCAACCTCACCCTAAACATAACCCTAACCCTAACCCTCACCCTTATCCTAACCTTCACCCTAACCTTCAACCTCACCCTAATCCTCACCCTAACACTAACCTTAACCCTTACCTAACCAAAACCCTCTTCCTCACCCTCACCCTTACCCTCACCCTCATCCTAGCCCTGACCATAACAATAAGCCTAACCCTAACTCTCTCCCTCACTCTCACTCTCATCCTCAGCCTAACCCTAACCCTTAACCTAACCCTAACCCTCACCCTCAACCTCACTCTCACCCTCACCATAACTCTAACCCTAAACCTAACACTCACCCTCACCCTCACCCCAACCCTAACCCTATGCCTAACCCTCACCCT
Organism: Dipodomys merriami; assembly: GCF_024711535.1. Taxonomy (NCBI): domain Eukaryota; kingdom Metazoa; phylum Chordata; class Mammalia; order Rodentia; family Heteromyidae; genus Dipodomys; species Dipodomys merriami. The sequence continues at coordinate 1,185,591 of NW_027206113.1, forward strand.
AAGCCTAACCCTCACCCAAACCCTAACCCTAACACTCACCCTCACCCTAACCCTAAACCTAAACCTAAACCTCAACTTAACCCTTATTCTAAACCTAACCCTCACCCTAACCCTCACCCTAACCCTCACCATAACACTAACCCTAAACCTAAACCTAATCCGCACCCTAACCCTCACTGTCACCATACACTTCACCCTAACCCTAACCCTAACACTAATCCCAAATTAAACCTAACCTTAACCCTCACCCTAACCCTCACCCTAACCCTAAACCTACCCCTCACCTAACCCTAACCCTAATCCTCAACCTAACACTAACCCTCACCCTCACCCTCAACCTCAGCCTGAGCTTAACCCTAACCCTAACGCTAATCCTAAACCTAATACTCACACTCTCACAAACCCTAATACTAATCATAACCCTAATACTAACCCTCACCCTCACCTCAACCTTAGCCTAACCCTAAACCAAACAATCACTGAAACCCTAACCCTAACCCTAATCCTAACCCTAACCCTCACACTAACCCTAATCCTAACCCTATAATTCACCCTAACCCTAAACCTAACCCTCACCCTAACACTAACCCTCACCCTAAGCCTACCCCTAACCCTCACCCTAAACTTCACCCAAACCCTAACACTCACCCTAACCCGAAATCTAACCCTCACCCTAACCCTCACCCTAACCCTAACCCTACCCTCAAACTAACCCTCATCCTAACCGTAACACTGACACTCACCCCAAACCTAACCCTCACCCTCACCCTCACCCTCACCCTGAGCCTCACCCAAACCCTAAACCTAATCTTAAACCTAACCCTTACCCCCTCCCTCACCCTAATCCTAAACATAAGCCTAATGTTAACCCTCACACTTACACTCAACTTAACCCTAACAATAACTGTAACCGTAACCCTAAACCTAATCCTAACCCTAACTCTCATCCTCAGAATCACCAACACTAACCCTAACCCTAAGCCTAAGCCTAACCCTCACCCTCACGCTATCCCTAAACCTAAACCTCACCCTAATCCTCAACCTAACCCTATTGCTAACCCTAAACCTCACCCTCACTCTAAACCTCATTCTAACTCTAAAGCGCACTATAACCCTAACCCTAACCCTAACCCTAATCCTCACCCTAACCGTAACCCTCAATGACACCCTAACACTCAACCTCACCAGAACCCGAACCCTCATATTCACACTCAATCTAACCCTATCCCTTCCCTAACCCTACACTTAACCCTCACCCTCACCCTCACCCTAACCCTAACCCTAACACTCACCCTCACCCTAAATATCACCCTAAACCTAACCCTAAAACTAACCCTGACCGTAACCATCACCCTAACCCTAACACTAACCCTAACACTCACCCTCACCCTAAACCTCATCCTCACACTCACCCTAAGCCTATACCTAACCCTAACCCTCACACTAACCCTAACCCTAACCCTCAACCTAACCCTAACCCTCTCCCTCACCCTCACCATCAGCCTAACCCACATCCTAAACCTAACCCTAACCCACAACATAACCCTCTAACTCACCGGAACCCTCAACCTCACTTGAAACCTCACCCTCACCCTAACCCTCAGCCTCACCCTAAATATCACCCTAACCCTAACCCTAAACCTCACTCTAAACCTAACCCTAACGCTAACACTAACCTAACCCAAAACCTTACGTAACCGAAAACCTCACCCTCAACCTCACACTCACCGTAGCCCTCACCCTAAAGCTAAACCTCACCCTAAACCTAAACCTAACCCTCACCCTACCCTTACCCTAACCCTCACCCTAAACCTCACCCTAACCCTAACCCTAAACGCAACCCTCTCACCCTAACCCTCACCCTCACTCTAACACTAACTCTAACCAAAACCCTCACCCTCACCCTAACCCTAATCCTAACCCTCAACCTGACCCTCACCCTCACCCTCATCCTAACAATTACCATAACCATAACCCCAACCCTAACCCTCAGCCTCAACCTAACATTATCCCCAACATTCACTGTCACCCTCACCCTCAACCTCAACCTCATCCTAAACCTCACCCACACCCTAACCCTCACTTTCACCCTAAACATCACCCTAAGCCTAACCCTCAACCTAACCCTAACCCTTACACTAACCCTAAACCTAAACCTAACCCTCACCCTAAACCTCACCCTAACCCTCACCCTCAGCCTAACCCTAAACCTTACTCTAACCCTAATCCGAACGCTCACCCTAACCCTAACCCTAACTGTAACCCTAATCCCCACCTTAACCCTAATGCTAACCCTAACTCTCACCCTCACCCTAAACCTGACCCTAACCCTTATCCTCACACTAACACTAACCCTAAACCTCACCCTCACCCTAAACCTCACACTAAACCTAACTCTCACCCTAGACTTAAGCCTTACCCACAAGCTCACCCTCACACTCAGCCGAACCCTAAACCAAACCCTAATCCTAACCCTAACCCTCACACTCGTGCTAACACTAACCCTAACAATAACCCTCACCATCACCCTCACTCTCACCCTCATCCTAATCCTCATCCTCAACCTCACATTCAACCTAACCCTCACCCTAACCCTAACCCTAACCCTCAGGCTAACCCTAACCCTAACTCTAACCCTAAACCTAACCCTCACCCTTACCCCAACCCTCACACTGACGCTTAGCCTCACCCTCAGCCTAACCCTAACCCTAACCCTCACCCTCACCCTAAATGTCACCCTAACCCTAACCCTCACTGTAACCCTAACCCTCACCCTAACATTAACCCTAACATTAACCCTAAAACTCACACTAACACTCACCCTCATCCTAACCCTCAAACTCACCCTAAGCCTCAACATAACCCTTGTCATCACCCTAAACCTAACCCTCGCCCTAACACTAACCCTCATCCTAACCCTAACCCTAATCTAATCCTAACCCTAACCCTCATCCTCAGCCTCACCAAAACTCTAAGCCTAACCCTAATCCTAATCCTAACCCTCACCCTCACCCTATCCCTTAACCTAACCCTTACACTAATCCTCACCCTAACCCTATTTCTAACCCTAAACCTCACCCTCACCCTAAACCTCACTCTAACTCTAAAGCTCACTATAAACCTAACCCTAACCCTGACCGTAATTCTCACCCTAACCCTAAACCTCAACCACACCCGAACATGTAACCTCACGCTCACCCTAACCCTAACCCTAATTGTAATCCTCACCCTACCCTAACCCTAATCCCAAACCTAAATCTCATCCTCAACTTCACCCTCACCCTAACCCTCAACCTGAAACTCACCTTCACACTAACCCTCAAACGAACCCTAACCCACACCCTCACCCTCACCCTCAGCCTAACCCTAAACCTAACACTAATCCTAACCCTAACCCTCACCTTCAACCTAAACATAACCCTCAACATCTCCCTCAACCTCACACTCACCCTAACCCTCAACCTCAATCTCTCACCCTCACCCTAATATTCAACCTCACCCTAAAAATCACCCTAACCCTAACCCTCAACCTAACCATAACCTATACCCTAACCCTAACCCTAACCCTCATCCTATACTTTATCATCAGACTAACCCTTACTCTAAACCTAACCCTAACACTCACACTAACCCTAACTCTCTCCCTAACCCTAAACCGACCCCTCAACCTAACCCTCACCCAAACTCTAAACCTAACCCTTAATCTCACCCTAACCCTATCCCTAACCCTCACCGTCACCCTAACCCTCATCGTCACTCTAACCCTCACCTTAAACCGAACAATTACCCACACCGTACAACTCACCCTCACCGGAAACCTCATCTTCACCTAAACCCTCACCCTCACCCTAACCCTCAGCCTCACCATAACCCTTACCCTAAACCTAACCCTCAACCTAATCCTCACCCTAACCCTAATGCTCACCCTAAACATAAACCTAACCATTACTGAGGGAAACACTCACCCTAAACCTAACCCTAACCCTAAGACTAAACCTCACCCTAACCCTTACCCTAAACCTCACCCTCACCCTCACCCTCACCCTAACCCTAACCCAAAACCTCAACCTAACCCTAATCCTAACCCTAACCATAACGCTCAACCTCACACTAACCCTCAACCTAACCCTTACCCTCAACCTGACCCTAAACCTAACCTTAACCCTAACCCACACACTAACCCTAACCCTCACACTAACCCTAACCCTACTCTCACCGTAACCCTCACCCTCACCCTAACCCTAAACGTAAACCTAACCCTAACCTTCACATTAACTCTGACCCTAACACTCACCCTAAACCTAACCCTCACACTAACCCTCACATTAAACCTAATCCTCACCCTAACAATAACCCTAAATCTTACCTAACCAAAACCATCACGTTCACCCTCATTCTCACCCTAACACTCACACTCACCCTAGCCCTCACCTTAAACCTAACCCTAACCCTAACCCTAATCTTCACCCTCACCCTCACCGTCACCCTCAGCTTAACCCTAACCCTAACCCTAATCCTAAACCTAACCTTCAACATCATCCACACCCTAACCCTAAACCTAAAACTAAGCTTCACCTCACCCTCACCATCACCCTCAGCCTTACCATAACCCTAACCCAAATCGTAAACCTTAACCTCACCCTCAACCTCACACTCACCCTTAACCTAACCCAGAACATAGCCCTCACCCTGAACCTAAACCTCAACCTAACCCTAACCCTAAACCTCACTTTTACCCTAGCCCTATACATAAACCGAACCCTGACAATAACCCTAACCCTAAACCTAATCCTAACTCTAACCCTCATCCTAACCCTAACCCTATACCTAAAACTCTCCCTAACACTAATCCTAACCCTAACCCTCACCCTCACTATCACCGTCACCCTAACCCTGAACCTCAAGCTCACCCTCACCCTAACACTCACCATCACCCTAACCCTCACCCTAACCCTAACCCTCAACCACACCCTAACCCTCACACTCACCCGAACCCTAACACTCACTTTCACCCTAACCCTCACCCTCACAATATACAACACCCTAACCCTAATCCTCAGCCTAATCCTAACCCTCATCCTAAACCTAAACCTAATCCTAACACTAACCCTCACACTCACCCTAACCCTATCCCTAACCCTCACCCTAACCATCAAACTCCCCCTTACTCTAATGCTAACCCTACTTCTCACCCTCACACTAACACTCACCCTAAACCTCACCCTAACCCTTACCCTCACCATAACCCTAACCCTAACTCTAACCCTAACCCTCACCCTCACCCTCAAGCTAACCCTATCCCTAACCCTAAACCTCAACCTAACCCAAACCGTGACCCTAACCCTAACCCTGACCCTAACCCTCACCTTAAAACTAACGGTAACCCTAAACCTCACACTAACCCTAACCCTCATCATAAACCTAAACATGACCTCAACCTCACCGTAAACCTAACTCTAACCCTAACTATAACCCTAATCCTAACCCTCACACTAACACTAAACCTAACCCTAAAACTCACCCTAGCACCAATCCTAACCCTAATCCTCACCCTAGCCCTAACCCTCACCATAACCTTAACCCTAACACTCACCCTAACCCTAAAATTAACCCTAACCCTCACGCTAACCCTAACGCTAACCCTAACTCTCAACTTCAACCTAACTCTTACCCTAACCCTTAACGTCATACTAACCCTAACCGTAACCATAACCTTCACACTAACCCTAACTCTCACCCTAACCCTTACTGTCACCCTAACCCTAACCCAAACCCTCACACTAAACCTAAACCTCATACTTAACCTAACCCTACCCCTCAGCCTAACTCTAACCCTAAACCTAACCCGAACTCAAATCCTCACCCTATCCATAACCTTAAACCAAACCCTCGCCCTATCCCTCACTCTAAACCTAACCCTCACCCTTACACTTACCCTTACCCTCACCCGAACCCTAACACTCACCCTCACCCTAACCCTCACCCTAACACTTACCCACACCCTAACACTCACCCTAAATCTAACCATAAACCTAACCTTCACCCTAACCCTCAATCTAATCCTTAGGCTCACCCTCACCCTAAACTTTACCCTCACCCTAACACTTAACCTAACCCAAAACCTAACCCTCACACTAACCCTAACTCTAACCCTCTGCCTAACCCATATCATAACCCTAAACCTAACCCTAAAACTCACCCTAAACCTAACCCTAACCCTAACCCAAACCCTCACACTAAACCTTACCATAATGATCAGTCTAAACCTCATACTAAACCTAACCATAAACCTAACCCTAATCCTAACCATAACCGTCAACCTCACCTTCCCCCTCAGCCTTACCCTAACCCTAACCCTAATCCTAACCCTAACATTCAACCCCACTCTCACCCTAACCCTAAACCTAATCCTAAGGCTAACCCTCACCCTCAGATTAACCCTAACCCTAATCCTAACCCTAACACTCACCCTAACACTCACCCTCGCCCTCACCCTAAGCCTAAAATTAACCCTAGCTCTCACCCTTACCCTCACCCTCAGCCTAACTCTCACCTTCATCCTCACCCTAACACTAACCCTAACCCTCACCCTCACACTAACCCTAAACTTAACCCTAAACCTCACCATAACCCTAACACTAAATCTAAGTCACCCTCACCCTAACATTCACCATCACCCTAACCCTCACCCTAACCCTAACCCTCAACCACACCCTAACCCTCACACTCACCCGAACCATCACCCTCACCCTAACACTGACTCTCACCCTAACCCTCACCCTCACAATATATATTACCCGAACCCTAACCCTCAGCCTAACCCTAAACCTCATCCTAACCCTAAACCTAATCCTAACACTAACCCTCACACTCACCCTAATCCTATGCCTAACCCTCACCCTAACCTTCATCCTAACCCTCAACCTCACCCTAACCCTAATGCTAACCATATCTCTCACACTCACCCTAACCCTCACCCTAAACCTCACCCTAACCCTTACCCTCACCATAACCCTAACCCTAACTCTAACCCTAATCTTCACCCTCACCCTCACCCTCAGACTAACTCTCCCCCTCATCCTCACCCTAATACTAACCCTAACCCTAACCCTAACCCTCACCCTCACCTCACACTAACCCTAATCCTAACCCTAACCCTCACCCTCAAGCTCAAACTAACCCTATCCCTAACCCTAACCCTCAAACCTAACCTTAACTGTGACCATAAACCTAACCCTCACCCTAACCCTCACCTTAAACCTAACGGTAACCCGAACTCTCACACTAACCCTAACCCTCAGCATAACCCTAAACCTGACCCTAACCCTTCTCCTCACACTAACACTAAACCTAACCCTCACCCTCACCCTAACCCTCACACTAAACCTAACCCTCACACTAGACCTAAGCCTTACCCGCACCCTATCCCTCACACTCAGCAGAACACTTAACCAAACCCTAATCCTAACCCTAACCCTCACACTCGAGCTAACCCTAAGCCTAACAATAACCCTCACCATCACCCTCACTCTCACCCTCACCCTAATCCTCACCCTCAACCTCACATTTACCCTAACCCTCACCCTAACCCTAACCCTAACCCTCAGGCTAACCCTAACCCTAACTCTAACCCTAAACCTAACCCTCACCCTTACCCCAACCCTCACACTGACGCTCAGCCTCACCCTCAGCCTAACCCTAACCCTAACCCTCACCCTCACCCTAAATGTCACCCTAACCCTAACCCTCACTGTAACCCTAACCCTCACCCTAACATTAACCCTAAAACTCACACTAACATTCACCCTAACCCTAACACTCAAACTCACACTAAGCCTTAACCTAACCCTTGCCATCACCCTAAACCTAACCCTCGCCCTAACACTAACCCTCATCCTAAACCTAACCGTAATCCTAATCCTAACCCTAACCCTCAAACTCAGCCTCACCAAAACTCTAAGCCTAACCCTAATCCTAATCCTAACCCTCACCCTCACCCTAACCCTAAACCTAACCCTTACACTAATCCTCACCCTAACCCTATTGCTAACCCTAAACCTCAATCTCACCCTAAACCTCACTCCAACTCTAAATCTCACAAAAACCCTAACCCTAACCCTAGCCCTAATCGTCACCCTAAACCTAACCCTCAACCACAACCTAACACTCAACCTTACCCTCACCGTCACACTCAGGCTCACTCTCACTCCAACCCTAACCCTAACACTAACCCTACACCTAACCCTCACCCTCACCATCACCCTAACCCTAACCCTAACCCTAAACCTCACCCTCACCCTAAATATCACCCTAACCCTAACCCTCACCCTAACCCTAACCCTAAAACTAAACCTAACGCTCATCCTCACACTAACCCTAAACCTAACCCTAACCCTCACCCTAACCCTTACCCTAAAACTAAACCTAAACCCAACCCTCACCCTAATACTAACCCTAACCCTAACCCTCAACCTCACCCTCATCCTAACCCTAACCCTAACCCTAACCCTCACCCTACCCTAACCCTAAACCTAAACCTAAATCTCACCCTCACCATCACCCTCACCCTATCACCCTCAAACTCACCTTTACCTTAACCCTCAAACGAACCCTTACCGTAATCCTAACCCACACCCTCACCCTCACCCTCAGCCTAACCCTAAACCTAACACTAATCCTAACCTAACCCTCACCCTCAACTGAAACATAACCCTCAACATCACCCTCAACCTCACACTCACCCTAACCCTCATGCTCAACTTCACCCTCACCCTAATATTCAACCTCAACCTAAACATCACCCTAACCCTAAACCTCAACCTAACCCTAACCTTTACCCTAACCCTAACACTAACCCTCACCCTAACCTTTATCTTCAGACTAACCCTTACTCTAAAGCTAACCCTCACCCTAACTCTAAACCTAAACCTAACCCACACCCTAACACTCCCCCTCACCGGAACCCTCCCCCTCACCTGAACCCTCACCCTCACCTTAACCCTCAGCTTCAACCTTACCCTTACCGTAACCCTAACCTTCAACTTAACCCTCACCCTAACCCTAATCCTCACCCTAACCATAAACCTAACCCTTACCTAAGGGAAACACTCAACCTAAACCTAACCCTAACCCTAAACCTAAACCTTACCCTAACCCTAACCCTAAACCTCACCCTCACCCTCACCCTAACCCTAACCCTAACCCTAACCCTCACCCAAATCTCACCCTAACCCTAATCCTAACCTTAACCCTTACCATAACCCTAATCCTAACCCTAGCACTCACCCTCACCCTAAACCTCACCCTAACCCTTATCCTCACTCCAACCCTAACCCTAACCCTCACCCTCACCATCACCCTAATTCTAACCCTAAACTTAACCCTCTCTCTAAACCTAACTCTTACCCTAACCCTAACCCTAACCCTAACCCTCACCCTAACCCTAACTCTAACCCTAAACATCACCCTCACGCTCACCCTAACCCTAACGATAAACCTTACCCTCATGCTCACTCTAAGACTCCCCCTAAGCTTTATCCTCATACTAACCCTAAGTCTAACCCTGAAGCTAACCGTCACCCTAACCCTCACCATAAACCTAACCTTAAACCACACCCTAAACTTCAGCCTCACCGTCACCCTCACCCGAACTGTCACCCTCACCCTAACCCTCAGCCTCACCCTAAACCTCACCCTAATCCTAACCCTCAATCTAACCCTTACCGTAACCCTCACCCTAACCCTAACACTCAAAATAACCCTCACCCTCAACCTAACCCTCAACCTAAACCTCAACCTAATCCTTACCTAACTGAAAACCTCGCCCTTACCCTCACATTCACCATAACCCACACCCTCACTGTAGCCCTCACCCTACACCTAAACCTCACCCTAACCCTAACCCTACACCTCACAATCACCCTCACCCTAACCCTAACCCTAATCCTGACTCTAACCGTTACCCTCAACGTAACCCTCACCCTAACACTAAACCTCAACCTAAACATCACCTTAAACCTAATCCTCACCCTAACCAGAACCCTAACCCTTACCTAAAGGAAACCCTCACCCTTACACTCACCCTAAACCTCACCATCACCGTAGCCCTCACCCTAAGCCTAAACTTCACAATAACCCTTACACTCAACTTCACCCTAACCCTAAACCTAACCCTAACCCTCACCCTAACCGTAATCCTCAACATAAACATAACCCTAACCCTAACAATAACCCTCATCCTAACTCTAATCCTTACCCTAAGCCTAACCCTAACCCTAAATTTCACCCTAACCCTAACCCTAACCCAAAACCTCACCCTCACCCTAACACTCACCTTAACCCTAACCCTAACACTAACCCTCACACTAAACCTAACACTAATCCTAACCCTCACCCTTACTCAAACCCTCATCCAAACCTTATCCTCACCCTAATCCTAAACCTAAACCTAACCCTCACCCTCACCATCACCCTAACACTAACCCTAACCCTAACCCTCACCCTAACACTAACACTTAACCTAACCCTAATCCTAACCCTCACACTAACCCTCACCCTCAACCTAACCCTAATCCTAACCCTCACCCTCACCCTCACCCTCACCATAACCCTAATCCTAACCCTCACCCTAACCCTCACCCTAACCTTAATCCTCAACATAAACATAACCCTAACCCTAACAATAACCCTCACCCCAACTCTAATCCTTACCCTAACCCTAACCCTAACCCTAAATTTCACCCTAACCCTAACCCTAACCCAAAACCTCACCCTCACCCTAACCCTCACCTTAACCCTAACCCTAACACTAACCCTCACACTAAACCTAACACTAATCCTAACCCTCACCCTTACTCTAACCCTCACCCAAACCTTATCCTCACACTAAACCTAAACCTAAACCTAATCCTCACCTTCACCATCACCCTAACACTAAACCTAAACCTAACCCTCACCCTAACACTAACACTTAACCTAACCCTGATCCTATCCCTCACACTAACCCTCACTCTCAACCTAACCCTACTCCTAACCCTCACCCTCACCCTCACCCTCACCATAACCCTAATCCTAACCCTCACCCTAACCCAAACCCTTACCCAGCCCTAAACCTATCCCACATCCTAACCCTCACCCTCAGCCTAAACCTAAACCTAAACCTCACTCTACATCTAACCCTAAGCCTAACCCTAACACTTACATTCACCATATCCCTAAAATTAACCCTAACTCTCAACCTCACCCTCACCCTAAACTTATCCCTAACCCTCACACTCACCCTAAACCTAATCCTAACCCTAACCCACACCCCCACTGTCATCCTCACCCTAACCCTCACCTTCACCCTAGCCCTCAAACTAACCCTAACACTGACCCTACACCTAAACCTAACCCTCACCATCACCCTTAGCCTAACACTAAAACTAATACTAATCCTCACCCTAACCCTCACCCTCACCCTAAACCTTACCCTCAACATCACCATCACCCTCACCCTCACCCTAACCCTCACCCTCAACTTCACCCTCACCTTAACCCTCACCCTCACCATAAACATCACCCTAACCTAAACCCCACCCTCACCCTAACCCTAAACCTAACACTCACACTAAAACTAACGATAAACCTGACCGTCACGCTCAACCTAAAACTCACCCTAAGCTTTATCCTCATACTAACCCTAACGCTAACCATCACACTAAACCTAATCCTCTCCCTAACCCTAATCCTACCCCTCAAACTAACCTTCACCCTAAACCTAAACTGAACCCAACTCCTCACCCTAAACCTAACCCTCACCCTCACCCTAACCCTCACTGTCACCCTAACCCTCACCATAATCCTAACACTAAACCACACCCTAACCCTCACCCTCACCCTCAACCTCACCCGAACCGTCACCTTCACCCTAACCCTCAGCCTCACCCTAAACGTCACCCTCACCATAACCCAAAATCTAACACTAACCCTAACCACCACCCTAACCCTAACCCTCAAACTAAACCTCATCCTCAACCTAATCCTCATCCTAAACTTAACCCTAATCCTTACCTTACTGAAAACCTCACCCTCACCCTCAGACTCATCCTAAACCACACCATCACCGTAGCCCTCACCCTAAACCTAAACCTCACCCTAACCCTTACCCTAAAACTCAATCTTACCCTCAACCTAACCCTAACCCTAACCCTCACCCTAAACCTCACCCCCACCCTAACCCTAACCCTACCCCTAACCCTCACCCTCACACTAACGCTCAACCTAACCCTTACCCTCAACCTGACCCTAACCCTAACCCTAACCCTAACCCTCACACTAACCCTAACCATACCTCTCACCGTAACCCTCACCCTCACCCTAACCCTAAACCTAACCCTAACCCTAACCCTCACCCTAACTCTGACCCGAACACTCACCCTAAACCTAACCCTCACACTAACACTCACATTCAAAATAATCTTCACCCTAACAATAACCCTAATTCTTACCTAAACAAAACCCTCACGTTCACCCTCATTCTCACCCTAACACTCACACTCACCCTAGCTCTAACCATAAACTTAACCCTAACCCTGATCTTCACCCTCATCCTCACCATCACCCTCAGCCTAACCCTAACCCTAAAACTAATCTTAAACCTAATCTTCAACCTCACCCTCACCCTAACCCTAAACCTAAACCTAACCTTCACCCTCAACCTCACCGTCACCCGCAGCCTTACCATAACCCTAACCCAAAACATAACCCTTACCTCACACTCACCCTCACACTCACCCTTAACCTCACCCTCACTATAGCCCTCACCCTGAACCTACACCTCACCCTAACCCTAACCCTAAACCTCACTCTTACCCTAACCCTAACCCTAAAAATAAAACTAACCCTAAATCTAATCCTAACTCTAACCCTTACCAAAACCCTAAAACTATACCTAAAACTCACCCTAAACGAAATACTAACCCTAAACCTCACCCTCACTGTTACCGTCACCCTAACCCTGAACCTCAAACTCACCCTCACCCTAACCCTCAAACTATCCCTAATCCTCACCCTATCCCTAACCTTAACCCTCACCCTCACCCTCACACTCAGCCTAACACTTAACCAACTCCTAAACCTAACCCTAACCCTCGCACTAACTGTCACCCTAATCCTAACAATAACTCTCATCATCACTCTTACCCTCACCCTAACCCTCACCCTCAACCTCACCCTCACCCTCACCCTAACCTTCACCATCACCCTAAACTTTACCACAACCCTAAACCTCACGCTAACCCTAAACCAAACCCTAAACCTCACCCTCACCCTAACCCTCACAATCACCCTAAACTTCACCCTAAACCTAACCCTCACCCTAACCCTAAACCTAACCTTAACTCTCTCCCTCACCCTAAAACTAAACCACACTCTAACCCTAACCCTAACCCTAACCCTCACCCTAACCCTAACAGTAAACCTCACCCTAACCATAACTCTTATGCTAACCCTAACCCTAACCCTAACCCTCAATTTAACCCTAATTCTAAAGCTCACCCTCAACTTAACGCTTACCCTAACCCTAAAACTAACCCTTACCCTCACCCTAACCCTAACCCTAAACCTAAAAATCAACCTCACCCTCACCCTAAACTTAACCCTAACTCTCACACTCACCCAAACCCTAATCCTAACCCTAACTCACACCCTCACTGTCACCCTCACCCTAACCCTCACCGTCAACCTCACCTTCAACCTAACCCTCAAACTAACCCTAACCCTCACCCTCACCCACACCCTAACCCTTACCCTAAATCTAACAATAATCCTCACCCTAACCCTCATTCTCACCCTAAACCTAATCCACAAGATCACCCTCACCCTCACCCTCATCCTAACCCTCACCCTCACTGAAAACATGACACGAACCATAACCCTCACCCTAAACCTAAGCCTAACCCTAATCCTCACCCTAACCCAAACGATAAAATTTACCCTCATGCTCACCCTAAAACTCACCGTAAGCTTCATCCTCATACTAAACCTAACTCTAACCATAACGCTAACCACCGTCACACTAATCCTAACCATAATCCTACCCCTCAGTCTAACCCTCATCGAAAACCTAGCCCTCACCCTAAAACTAACCCTAACCCTCACCCTCACCCTAACCCTCACCGTCACCCTAACCCTCACGCTAACCCTAAACCTAAACCACACCCTAACCCTCACCTTCACCCTCACGCGAACCCTCACCCTCACCGTAACCCTCAGCCTCAACCCAAACATCACCCTAACCCTAACCCTCAATCTAACTCTAACCCTAACCCTCACCCTAACCCTAACAGTCAAACTAACCCTCACCCTCAACCTAATCCTCACCCTAACCATAACCCTAACCCATACCTAATGGCAACCCTCACACTCAACCTAACACTCACCATCATCTTAGCCCTCACCCTAAACCTAAACGTCACAATAACCCTCACCCTCACCCTCACCCTAACCCTAACCCTAACCCTCACTATAACCCAAACCCTTACCCTAACCCTAACTCTACCCCTCAGCCTAACCCTCAACCTCAGCCTAACCCTAAACCTAAACCTAACTCTAAGCCTAACCCTAACCCTAAGCCTTACCCTCACCCTAACCCTAACTCTAACCCTAACCCTAATCCTTACTTAACTGAAAACCTCACCCTCACCCTCAGACTCACCCTAACCCACAACTGAACTATAGTCCTAACCCTAAACCTAAACCTCACCCTAACCCTAACTCTAAACCTAACCCTCACCCTAAACCTCACCCTCACCCTAACCCTAAACCTAACCCTCATATTAATCCTCACCCTAAACCTAATGATAACCCTAACCCTAACCCTCACATTAACCCTAACTCTCACCCTAATCCTAACCCTACATCTCACCCTAACCATCACTCTCACCCTAACCCTAAACCTAACCCTAACCCTAATCCTCACCCTAACTCTGACCCTAAAACTCACCCTAACCCTAACATTCACACTAACCCTCACATTCAACCTAATCCTCACAGTAACAATAACCCTCACTCTTACCTAACCGAAACCCTCACGTTCACCCTCATTCTCAAACTAACACTCACACTCACGCTACCCATCACCCTAAAACTAACCCCAACCCTAACCCTAATCTTCACCCTCACCCTCACCGTCAACCTCAGCCTTAACATAACCCTAACCCAAATCTTAACCCTTACCCTCACACTCACCCTCACACTCACCCTAAACCTCACCTTCACCATAGACCTCACCCTGAACCTAAACTTCACCCTAACCCTAACCCTAAACATCATTCTTACCCTAAACCTAACCCTAACCCTAACAATAACCCTAACCCTAACCCTAATCCTAATTGTAAACCAAATACTAACCCTAACCCTATACCTAAAACTCACCCTGACCCTAATCCAAACCCTAAACTTCACCCACAATATCACAGTCACCCTAAAGCAGACCCTCAACCTCACCCCCAACCTAACACTCACACTAAACCTAGCCCTCACCCTAACCCTAACCCGAACCCTCACCCTCACCCTAACCCTCACCATCACCCTAAACTTCACCCCAACCCTAACCCTCACCCTAAACCTAAAGCTAACCCTAACCCTCAGCCACACCCTAACCCTAACCCTAAACCTCACTCTAAACCTAACCCTGACCCTAACCCTCACCCTAACCCAAACACTAACCCTCACCCTAACCCTATCTCTTACCTTAACCCTAACCCTAACACTAAGCTCAAGGTAACACTAACTCTAACCCTCACCCTAAACATAATGCTTACCCTAACCCTAAACCTAAACCTTACCCTCACCCTAACCCTAACCTTAACCCTAACCCTCAACCTCAGCCTCATCCTAAATTTTACCCTAACTCTCACACTCACCCTAACCCTAATCCTAACCCTAACCCCCACCATCACTGTCAACCTCACCCTAACACTCACCGTCAACCTCACCTTCACCCTAACCCAAAACTAACCCTAACCCTCACCCTCACCCTCAGCTTAACCCTAACCCTAAAACTAACCCTAATCCTCACCCTAACCCTCATCCTCAACCTAAACCTAACCCTCAAGATCACCCCTACCCTCACCCTCACCCTCACACTCATCCTAACCCTTACCCTCACCCTAACCCTAAACCTAAACCTAACTCAAAACCTAAACCTAATCCTAACCCTCAACCTAACCCTTATCCTCACACTAACCCTAAAGTTAACCGTCACCCTCACCCTCACCCTAACCCTAAACCTAAAGTTAACCCTCACTCTAAACTTAACACTTACTCTAACCCTAACCCTAACCCTCACATTAACCCTCACTCTAACCCTTATCCTCACACTAATCTTAAGCCTAACCCTCAACCTCACCCTCACCCTAACCCTAACCTGAAACCTAACCCTCACCTTAACACTAAACCTTACTCTAACCGTAACCCTAAACCTCACACTAAGCCTCACCCTAAACCTAACCCTCACCCCTACACTCACACTCACCTTAACCCTAACCCTGATCCTTACCCTCACACTAAACCTAAACCTAAACCTAAAACTCACCGTAAACCTAATCCTAACCCTAAACCTCACTCTCACTGTCACTGTCACTCTAACCCTGACCCTCAACCTCACCCTCACCCTAACCCTCACACTCACCCTAATCCTAACCCTAACCCTAACAATAACGCTCACACTAACCCTCACCGTAACACTAACCCTAACCCTTCCCCTCACCCTAAACTTCACCCTAACCCTAACCCACTCCCACACGCTAAACCTCATGCTAACCTGGACCCTAACCCTCACACTAGCACTCAACCTCACCCTAAACATCACCTTCACCCTCACCCTAATCCTCACCCTAACCCTAACACTCAAACTAACCGTAACCCTCACCCTCACCCTCACCATCATCCTAACCCTCACCCTAAACCTTACACTAATCCACAACCTAACCCGAACCCGAACCGTTACCCTCAACTGAACCCTCACCCTCACCCTAACCCTCAGCCTCACACTAAACATCTCCCTAACCCTAACACTCACTCTAAGCCTAACCATAACCCTAACACTAACCATAACCCAAACCCTTACCTAACCAAAAACCACACCCTCACCCTCACACTAACCCTCACCCTCACCCTCACCATAGCCCTCACCCTAAACCTAAACCTCAACATTACCCTAACCCTAACCCTCACCCTAACGCTAACCCTAACCCTAACCCTCACCCTAAACCTCAACCTAACCCTAACCCTAACCGTAACACTAACCCTCACCCTAACCCTCACCCACACCCTAACACTAACGCTAACACAAACTCTCAACCTCACCCTAATCCTAACCCTAACCCTCACCCTCACCCTCACCCTCTCCCTCATAATATCCCTTACCCTATCCATAACCATAACCCTAACCCTCACCTTCACCGTAAACCTAAATCTAACCCCAACATTCACCGTGACAATCACCTTCACCCTCACCTTCACCCTAACACTAACGCTAACCCTAACTCTCAGCCTCACCCTAACCCTAACACTAACCCTCACCCTCACACTCAAACTCACCCTCATCCTATTCCTTACGCTAACCGTAAACATTACCCTAACCCTCACCTTCACCTTAATACTAACCCTAACCACAACATTCACCGTCACCGTCACCTTCATCCTCACCCTCACCCTAACAGTCACAGTCACCCTAAACATCATCCTAACCCTAACCCTCAACCTAACCCTAATCCCTACAATAACCCTAACCCTAACCCTAACCCTCAACTTAACCCTAACCGTAACACTAACCTTAATGCTCACCCTAACCGTAATACTAACCCTAACACTCACCCTCAACTAAACCTCATCCTAACCCTTATACTCACACTAACCCTAAACCTAACCCTCACCCTCACCCTCACCCTAACCCTAACCCTAAACTTAACCCTCATTCTAACCTTAACAATTACTCTAACCCTAACCCTCACACTAACGCTCACCCTAACCCTTATCCTCACACTAACCCTAAGCCTAACCCTCAAACTCACCCTCACCCTAACCCTTACCCTAAACTTAACCCTCACCCTCACCCTCACCCTAACCCTAACCCTAACCCTCACCCTAACCCAAACCCTTACCCTAACCCTAACTCTACTCCTTACCCTAACCCTCACCCTCAGCCTAAACCTAAACCTAAACCTCACCCTAAAACTAACCCCAATCCTAACCCTAAACCTTACCCTCACCCTAACCCTAACTCTAACCCTAACCCTAATCCTTACCTAAGTGAAAACCTCACCCTCACCTTCAGATTCACCCTAAAACACACCCTGACTGTAGCCCTCACCCTAAACCTACACCTCACCCTAACCCTAACCGAAACCTCACCCTCACCCTTACCCTAACCCTAACCCTAACCTAACACTCACACTAACCCTCACCCTCACCATAAACTTAACCCTAAACATAACCCTCACATTAATCCTCACGCTAACCCTAACGCTTACCCTAACCCTAAACCTAACCCTAATCCTAACCCTCAACCTAACCCTTACCCTCAACCTCACCCTAACTCTAACCCTAACCCTAACCCTCACACTAACCTTAACCCTCACACTAACCCTAACCCTACTTCTCACGGTAACCCTCACCCTCACCCTAACCCTAAACCTAACCCTAATACTAACCCTCAACCCAACTCTGACCCTAACACTCACCCTAACCCTCAGCCTCACACTAACCCTCACATTCAACCTAATCCTCACCCTAACAATAACCCTAACTCTTACCTAACCGAAACCCTCACGTTCACCCTCATTCTCACCCTAACACTCACACTCACGCTAGCCCTCACCTTTACCCTCACCCTAACCCTAACCCTAATCTTAAGCCTCACCCTCACCGTCAGCCTAACCCTCACACTGAACCTAACCCTAACCAACAACCTAACCCTCACCTGAACCCGAACCCTCAACCTCACCTGAATCCTCACCCTCAATCTAACCCTCAGCCTCACACTAAACATCCTCCTAACCCTAACCCTCACTCTAAACCAAACCATAACCCTAACACTAACCATAACCCAAACCATTACCTAACCGAAAACCACAACCTCACCCTCACAATCACTCTAACACTCACCCTCACCATAGCCCTCACCCTAAACCTAAACCTCAAAATAACCCTAATTGTAACCCTGACCCTAACCCTAACCCTAACCCAAACCATCACCCTAAAACTCACCCTAATCCTAACCCTAACTGTAACCCTAACCCTCACGCT
The DNA here is from genome assembly GCF_024711535.1 of Dipodomys merriami. Taxonomy (NCBI): domain Eukaryota; kingdom Metazoa; phylum Chordata; class Mammalia; order Rodentia; family Heteromyidae; genus Dipodomys; species Dipodomys merriami. Next base: position 1,204,881 of record NW_027206113.1, read on the forward strand.
AACCCTCATCCTCACCCTAACCCTAACGCTAACCCTGACTCTCACCCTCACCCTAACCCTAACCCTAACCTTCACCCTCACCCTCACCCTCACTCTCATCCTATCCCTTACCATAACCGTAACCATAAACCTAATCCTCACATTAACGTTAAACCTAAACCTAACCCCAATATTCACCATCACAGTCACCTTCACCCTCACCATCACGCTAAACATCACCCTAAACCTAACCCTCAACCTAATCCTAACCCTTACACTAACCCTAACCCTAACCCTAACCCTCAACGTAACACTAACCCTAACCCTAACCCTAACCCTCACCCTAACCCTAATGCAAACCCTAACACTCACCCTTCCCCTAAACCTCAACCTAACCCTTATCCTCACACTAACCCTAAACTTATCCCTCACCCTCACCCTCACCCTAACCCTAACCCTAAACTTAACCCTCACTCTAACTTTAACAATTACTCTAACCCTAACCCTAACCCACACAATAACGCTCACCCTACCCCTTATCCTCACACTAAGCCTAACCCTCACACTAACCCTAACCCTACCTCACACCATAACCCTCACCCTCATGCTAAACCTAAACCTAACCCTAACCCTAACCCTCACAATAATTCTGACCCTAACACTCACCCTTACCCTAACCCTCACCCTAACCCAAACACTTACCCTAACCCTACACCTACCCCTCACCCTCAGCCTATCCCTAAACCTCATTCTAAATCTAACCCTAACCCTTAACCTCACCCTAACACTAACCCTAACCCTAACCCTAATCCTTACCTAACTGAAGCACACACACTCACCCTCAGACTAACCCTAAACCTCACCCTCACCGTAGCCCTCACCCTAAACCTAAACCTCAACCTAACCCTAAACCTCACCCTCACCCTCACCCTAACCCTAACCCTAACCTAACCCTCACCCTAAACCTCACCCTCACCCTAACCCTAACCCTAACCCTAACCCTCGCATTAATCCTCACCCTAAACCTAATGCTAACACTAAACCTTACCCTCACCCTAACCCTCTACCTAACCCTTACCCTCAACCTCTCACCCTAACACTAACCCTAAACCTAACACTCACCCTAACCCAAACCCTTACCCTAACCCTAACCCTACCGGTCACACTAACCCTCACCCTCAGCCTAAACCTAAACTTAAATCTCAGTCTAAACCTAACCCTAAACCTAACCTTAACCCTTACCCTCACCCTAATCCTAACCCTAACCCTAACCCTAACCCTCACACTAACCCTAACCCTCACACTAACCCTAACCCTACCTCACACCGTAACCCTCACCCTCACCCTAACCCTAAATCTAACTGTCACCCTAAACCTCACCCTCACCCTCATCCTCACCCTCACCCTAAACCTAACCCTCACCCTAAACCAAACCCTTACTGTAACCATAACCCTACCCCTCACCCTCAGCCTAACCCTAAAACTAAACCTCACTCTAAACCTAACCCTAATCCTAAACCTAACCCTTACCCTCACCCTAATCCTAACCCTAAACCTAACCCTAACCCTCACACTAACCCTAACCCTACCTCTCACCGTAACCCTCACCCTCACCCTAACCCTAAACCTCACACTAACCCACACCCTAACCCTAACTCTGACCCTAACACTCACCCTAACCCTCACCCTCACACTAACCCTCATATTCAACCTAATCCTCACCCTAACAATAAACCTAAATCTTACCTAACTGAAGCCCTCAGGTCTACCCTCATTCTCACCCTAACACTAACACTCACGCTAGCCCTCACCTTAACAATAACCCTAATCCTAACCCTAATCTTCAGCCTCACCCTCACCGTCACCCTCAGCCTAACCCTAACCCTAACCCTAATCCTAAACCTAACCCTCAACCTCACACTCATCCTAACCTTAACCCTAAATCTAACCTTCACCCTCACTCTCACCGTCATCCTCAGCCTTAACATAACCCTAACCCAAATCTTAACACTTACCCTCACCCTCACCCTCACACTCACCCTAAACCACACCCTCACCATAGCCCTCACCCTAAACCTAAATCTCACCCTAAACCTAACCCTAAACCTCACTCTTACCCTAACCCTAACAGTACCTCAAACCCTAAGCCTAATCCTAACCCTAACCCTAACCATAAACCTAAAACTCACTGTAACCCTAATCCTAACCCTATCCCTCACCCTCACTGTCACCGTCACTCTAAACCTGACCCTCAACCTCACCCTCACCTTAACCCTCACAGTAACCCTAACGCTCACCCTAACACTAATCCAAACCCTCACACTCACCATAACCCTAACCCTAACCCTAACAATAACGCTCACCATCATCCTCACCCAAACCCTCACTGTAACACTAACCCTAACCCTACCCCTCACCCTAAACTTCACCCTAACCCTAACCCACTCCGACACCCTAAACCTCATGCTAACCTGAACCCTTACCCACAACCTAGGACTCACCCTCACCCTAAACATCACCCTCACACTCACCCTAATCCTAACTCTAATCCTAAACCTCAACCTAACCCTAAACCTCACCCTCACCCTCACCGTCAGACTAACCCTCACCCTAAACCTAACCCTAACACTCACATTAATCCTCACCCTAACTCTAAAGCTAACCCTAACCCTCACCCTCACACTAACCCTCAACCTAACCCTTACCCTCAACCTGATCCTAACGCTAACCCTAACACTCACACTAACCCTAACCCGCACACTAATCCTAACCCTACCTCTCACCCTAACCCTAACACTCAAACTAAACCTCACCCTCAACCTAATCTTCACCCTAACCATAACCCTAACCTTTACCTAATGGAAACCCTCCCCGTCACACTCACACTCACCCTAACACTCACCATCACCGTAGCCCTCACCCTAAACCTAAACGTCACACTCACCCTCACCCTCACCTTCATCCTAACCCTAACCCTAAACCTAACCCTCACCGTAACCCTAAGACTTACACTAAACCTAAACCTAACCCTCACACTAACCCTCACCCTAACTCTAACCCTAACCCTAACCCTCACACTCAGCTTCACACTAAACCGAAACCTAACCCAAACCATCACCCTAACCCAAAACCTTACCCTAACTCTAAACCTAACCCTCACCCCAACCCTCACCCTCAGCCTAACCCTAAACCTAAACCTCATTCTAAACCTAACCCTAAACCTATCCCTAACCCTTACCCTCACCCTAACCCTAACCCTAACCGTAATCCTTACCTAACTGAAAACCTCACCCTCACTCTCAGACTCACCCTAAATCTAAACCTCACCCTCACCCTCACCCTAACCCTAACCCTAACCCTAACCTAACCCTCACCCTAACCCTCACCCTCACCCTCACTCTAAACCTAAACCTAACCCTCACATTAAACCTCACTCTAAACCTAACGCTAGCACTCACCCTCACCCTAACACTCAACCTAACCCTTACCCTCATCCTGACCCTAACCCTAACCCTAACCCTAACCCTCACACTAACGCTCACCATCATCCTCAACCTAACCCTCACTGTAACACTAACCCTAACCGTACCCCTCACCCTAAAATTCACCCTAACCTTAACCCACTCCCACAACCTAAACCTCATGCTAACCTCAACCCTAAATCTCACCTAGCCCTCACCCTCACCCTAAACATCACCCTCACCCTCACCCTAATCCTAACCCTAACCCTAACCCTCAACCTAACCATAACCCTCACCCTCACCCTCACCGTCAGCCTAAACCTCACCCAAAGCCTAACAATAATCCACAACCTAACACTCACCCGAACCCGAACCCTCACCTGAACCCTCACCCTCACCCTAACCCTCAGCCTCACACTAAACATCTCCCTAACCCTAACCCTCACTCTAAACCTAACCATAACCCTCACACTAACCATAATCCAAACCCTTACCTAACTGAAAACCACACCCTCACCCTCACACTCACCCAAACGCTCATCCTCACCATATCCCTCCACCTAAACCTAAACCTCAACATAACCCTAACCCTAACCCTCACTCTAACCCTAATCCTAAACCTAAACCTCACCCTAAACCTCACCCTAACCCTAACCGTAACCCTAACCCTCACCCTAAACCTCACCCTAACCCTAACACTAACGCTAACACAAACTCTCAACCTCACCCTAACCCTAACCCTAACCCTCACCCTCACCCTCACCCTCACCCTCATAATATCCCTTACCCTAACCGTAACCATAACCATAAACCTCACCTTCACCGTAAACCTAAACCTAACAGAACATTCACCGTCACAATCACCTTCACCCTCACCCTCACACTCACACTCACCATCACCCTAAACAGCACCCCAATCCTAACCCTCAACCTAACCCTAACCGTTACACTAACCCTAACCCTAATCCTAAACCTCAACTTAACCCTAACCCTAACACTCACCCTATCCCTAATGCTAACCCTAACACTCACCCTCACCCTAAACCTCACCCTAAACCTTATCCTCACACTAACCCTAAACCTAACCCTCACCCTCACCCTCAACCTAACCCTAACCGTAAAATTAACCCTCACTCTACCCTTAACAATTACTCTAACCCTAACCCTAAACCTCACACTAACCCTCACCCTAAACCTATCCTCACACTAACCCTAAGCCTAAACCTCACCGTCACCCTCAACCTAACCCTAACCTGAAACCTAAACCTCACCATAAACCTAACCCTTTCTCTAACCCTTAAAATAACCCTTACACTAACCCTAACCCTAAAACTGACACTAAGCCTCACTGTAACCCTAAACCTAACCCTAACCCTCACCTTCACCCTCACCCTAAACCTAAACTAAACCTGAACCTTACCCTAACCAAAACCCTACCCCTACCCCTAACCCTCACCCTCACGCTAACCCTAAACCTAACCCCAACATTCATTGTCACCCTCACCCTCACCCTAACCCTCACAATCACCCTTCACATCTCCCTAACACTAATCCTCAACCTAAACCTAACTCTTACACTAACCCTAACCCAAAACCTAACCCTCACGCTAACCCTAACTCTAACCCTAACTCTCACCCTCACCCTAACCCTACCCCTAAACCTAACCGTAACCCTCACCCTCACCCTAACCCTAGCCCTAACCCTAACCCTAAACCTCAGCCTAACCCTAAACCTTCCCCTAAACCTAACCCTTACCCTCACCTTCACCTTCACACTCACCCTAAACCACACCCTCACCTTAGCCCTCACCCTAAACCTAAACCTCACCCTAAACCTAACCCTAAACCTCACCCTCATTCTCACCCTAACCCTAACCCTAACCCTCACACTAACCCTCACCCTCAACCTAACACTCATACTCACCCTAACCCTAACCATAATCCTAACCCTCACATTAATCCTCACCCTAACCCTAAAGCTAACCCTAACCCTCACCCTCACATTAACACTCAACCTAAACCTTACCATCACCCTGACCCTAACCCTAACCCTAACCCTCACACTAACCCTAACCATCACACTAACCCTAACCCAACCTCTCACCCTAACCCTCACCCTCACCCTAACGCTAACCCTAACGGTAACCCTCAACCTCACCTTAACCCTACCCCTAACCCTAACCCTAACCCTCACTCTCACCCTAACCCTAGCCCTAAACCTAACCCTATCCCTCAACATAACTCTAAACCTTCCCCTAAACCTAACCCTAACCCTCAACGTCACCCTAACCCTCACTATAAACCTAATCATAAACCACAACCTAACCCTCACCCTTACCCTCACCCAAAGCTTCACCCTCACACTAACCCTCACATTCAACCTAATCCTCACCCTAACATTAAACCTAACTCTTCCCTAACCAAAACCCTCAACTTCAACCTCATTCTTATAATAACCCTCAAACTCACCCTAGCCATCACCTTAACCCTAACCCTAACCCTAACCCTAATCTTCACCCTCAGCCACACCATCACCCTCACCATAACTCTCACCCTAATCCTAGTCCTAAACCTAACCCTCAACCTCATCCTCACCCTACCCCTAAACCTTAACCTAACCTTCACCCTCACCCTCACTGTCACCCTCAGCCTTACCATAACCCTAAGCCAAATCGTAACACTTACCCTCACCTTCACACTCACACTCAACCTAAACCTCACCCTCACCATAGCCCTCACCCTGAACCTAAACCTCACCCTAAAACTAACCCTAAAACTCACTCTTACCCTAAGCCTAACCCAAACCCAAAAATAAACCTAACCCTAACCCTAATTCTAAATCTAACCCTCATGCTAAAACTAACCCTATATCTAAAACTCACGCTAACCCTAATCCTAACCCTAACACTCACCCTTACCCTAACCCTAACACTAACCATAACCCTAACCCTAACCCTCACAACCACCCTCACACTCAGCCTAAGTCTTAACCAAACCCTAATCCTAACCCTTACCCTCACACTCACCCTAACCCGAACCTTCACGCTCACAATAACCCTCAGCCTCACCCTAAACATCACCCTAACCCTCAATATAACCCTACCCCTAACCCTTTCCCTAACCCTAACCCTAAAACTAACCCTCACCCTCAACCTAATCCTCACCCAAACCCTAACCCTAATCCTTACCTAACTGAAAACCTCACCCTCACCCTCACACTCACCCTAACCCACACGCTTACCATAGCCCTCAACCTAAACCGAAACCTCACCCTAAACCTAACCCTAAACCTCACTCTCACCCTCACACTAACCCTAACCCTAAACCTCACCCTAAACCTCACTCTCACCCTAACCATAACCCTAAACATTACCCTCACATTAATCCTCACCCTAACCCTAAAGCTAACCCTAACCCTCATCCTCACACTAACTCTCAACCTAAACCTTACCCTCAACCTGACCCTAACCCTTACCCTAACCCTAACATTAACCCTAACCCTCACACTAACCCTAACCCTACCTCTCACCCTGTCCCTCACCCTCACCCTAACCCTAACCCTAACCCTCACCCTAACTCTAACCCTAAACTTCACCCTAACCTTCACCCTCACACTAACCCTCACATTCAACATAATCCTCACCCTAAAATTAAACCTAACTCTTCCCTAACCGAAACCCTCACCTTCACCCTCATTCTCACCCTAACCCTCACACTCACCCGATCCCTCACCTTAACCCTAACCCTAAACCTAAATCTAATCTTCACCCTCACCCTCACCATCACCCTCAGCCTAACTCTAACCCTAACCCTAGTTCTAAACCTAACCCTCAACCTCACCCTCACCCTAACCCTAAAACTAAACCTAACCTTCACCCTCACACTCACTGTCACCCTCAGCCTTAACATAACCCTAACCCAAATCGTAACCCTTACCCTCACCCTCACACTCACACTCACCCTAAACCTCACCCTCACCACAGCCCACACCCTGAACCTAAACCTCACCCTAACCTAACCCTAAACATCACTCTTACCCTAACCCTAACCCTAAACCTAACAATAACCCTAACCCTAAACCTAATTCTAAATCTAACCCTCATCCTAACCTTAACCCTATACCTGAAACTCACCCTAACACTAATCCTAACCCTAACACTCACCCTCACTGTCACCGTCACCCTAACATATAACCAAACCCTAATTCTAACCCTAAACCTCACACTAATCCTAACAATAACCCTCACCATCACCCTCACCCTCACCCTCACCCTAACACTCATACTCAAACTCAGCCTAACCCTAACACTCACCGTCACCTAAAACTCCACCCTAACCCTAAGACTCACCCTAACCCTAAACCTATCCCTAACCCTCACCCTCACCTTAACCCTAAACCTAAACCTAACTGTAAACCTAAACCTAAACCTAACCCTCACCCAAAATGATATCCTCACAACAACCCTAACGCTAGCACTCACCCTCACATTCACCCTAACCCTAACCCTAAACTTAACCCTCACTCTAAACTTAACACTTACTCTAACCCTAATCCTAACCCTCACACTAAACCTCACCCGAACCCTTATCCTCACACTAACTCTAAGTCTAACCCTCAACCTCACCCTCACCCTAACCCTAACCTGAAACCTAACCCTCAACCTAACCCGAACCCTTACACTAACCCTAACACTAACCCTCACACTAAGCCTCACCCTAAACCTAAACCAAACCCTAACCCTCACCTTCACCCTCACACTCCCCCTAAATCACACCCTCACCATAGCCCTCACCCTAAACCTAAACCTCACCCTAACCCTAACCCTAAACCTCACCCTCTCCCTCACCCTAACCCTAACCCTAAGCCTCACACAAACCCTCACCCTAACGCTAACCCTAAACCTAACCCTCACATTAATCCTCACCTTAACCCTAAAGCTAACCCTAACCCTCAGCCTCACACTAACCCTCAACCTAACCCTTACCTTCAAACTGACCCTAACCCTAAACTTAACCCTCACCCTAACCCTAACCCTCACAGTTACCCTAACCCTACCTCTCACACTAACCCTAACACTGAAACTAACCCTCACCCTCAACCTAATCCTCACCCTAAACATAACCCTAACCTTTACCTAAAGGAAACCCTCCCCCTCACACTCACACACACCCTAACACTCACCATCACCATAGCCCTCACCCTAAACCTAAACATCACACTAACCCTCACCCTAAACTTCACCCTAACCCTAACCCTAACCCTCACTCTAACCCTCACCCTAACGCTAACCCTAACACAAACCCTCACCCTCACACTAACCCTCACCTTAACACTAACCCTAACACTAACCCTCACCCTAAACCTAACACTAACCCTAACCCTCACCCTCAACATAAACCTCACCCTAACCCTTATCCTAACACTAACCCTAACCCTAAGGCTAAACCTCATTCTCACCATCACCCTAACACTAGCACTAACCCTCATACTCATCAACACCCAAACCCTAACCCTAACTAACACCCTCACCATCACACTAACCGTAACCCTAACACTAACCCTCACCGTAACCCTAACACTTACCTTAACCCTAACACTAACACTCACACTAAACCTCACCCTCACCCTAACATTAACACTAACTCTCACCCTCACCCTCACACTCACACTCACCCTAACCCTAACCCTCACCCTAACCCAAAACTTTACCCTAAACCTAACCCTACCAGTCACCCTAACTCTCACCCTCAGCCTAACCCTCAACCTAAACCTCATCCTAAACCTAACACTAACCCTAACCCTTACCCGCGCCCTTACCCTAACCCTAAACCTAATACTTACCTAACTGAAAACCTCAGCCTCACCCTCAGTCTCACCCTAACCCACACCCTCACCGTAGCCCTCACCCTAAACCTAAACCTCACCCTAACCCTAACGCTAAACCTCACCCTCACCCTCACCCTAAACCTAACACTAACCCCAACCTAAACCTCACCCTAATCCTGACCCTCACCATAACACTAACCCTAAACCTAACCCTCACATTAATCCTCACCCTAACCCTAATGCTAACCCAAAAGCTCACCCTCACCCTAACCCTCAACATAACCCTTAAGCTCAACCTGAACCTATGCCTAACCCAAACCCTAACCCTAACACTAACCCTAACACTCACACTAACCCTAACCCTACCTCTCACCGTAAACCTCACCCTCACCCTAACCAAAACCCTAAACCTAACCCTCACATTAATCCTCACCTTAACCCTAATGCTAACCCAAACCCTCAGCCTCACACTAACCTCAACCTAAACCTTACCCTCAACCTGAACCTAACCCTAACCCTAATCCTCACACTAACCCTAACCCTCACACTAACCCTAACCCTACATCTCACCCTAACCCTACCCCAATACTCATCCTAACTCAAACCCATACCCTAAGCCTAACCCTACCCTCACCCTAACCCTCACCATCAGCCTAACCCTAAACCTAAACCTCACTCCAAAGCTAACCCTAAACCTAACCCTAACCCTTACCCTCACCCTAATCCTAACCCTAACCCTAACCCTATTCCTTACCTAACTGAAAGCCTCACCCTCACCCTCACATTCACGCTAATCCACACCCTCACCATAGCCCTCACCCTAAACCTAAACCTCAACCTAAGCTTAACCCTAACCTTTACCAACAATAAACCCTCCCCCTCACACTCACACACACCGTAACACTCACCATCACCGTAGCCCTCACCCTAAACCTAAACGTCACACAAACCCTCACCCTAAAATTCACCCTAATCCTAACCCTAACACTAACCCTCACTCTAACCCTCACCCTAACCCTAACCATAACCCTAACCATAACCCTCACCCTAACTCTAACACTTACCCTAACCCTAAGCCTAACCCTAAATCTCACCCTAACCCTAAACCTAACACAAACCCTGTCACTCACACTAAACCTTAGCTTAACATTAACCCTAACACTAACCCTCACCATAAACCTAACACTAACCCTAACCCTCACCCTCAACCTAACCCTCACCCTAATCCTTATCCTCACACTAACCCTAACCCTAAGGCAAACCCTCACCCTCACCCTCACCCTAACACTAACCCTAGCCCTCACCCTCACCATCACCCTAACCCTCACCCGAACCCTCACCCTCAACCTAACCATAAACCTAAATCTCACCCTCGCATTAATCCTCACCCTAAACGTAACACTAAACCGAACCCTCACCCTTACCCTAACCCTCACATTAACCCTTATCCTAACACTAACACTAACCCTAACCCTAAACCTCATCCTAACCATCACCCTAACCCTAACCCTAAACCTAACCCTAACCCTCACCCTAACCCAAACCCTCACCCTAATCCTAACCCTAACCCTCACACTAACCCTCACCCTCACCCTAACCCTAACCCTCAACCTCACCCTCACCCTCACCCTAACCCTAACCCTAACCCTCACACTAACCCTCACTCTAACCCTAACCCTAACCCTAAAACTCACCCTCACCCTAACCCTAACCCTCACCCTAAAACAAACCCTTACCCTAACCGTAATCCTAACCCTCACCCTAACCCTCACCCTCAGTCTAACCCTAAACCTAAACCTCACTCTAAACCTAAACCTAACCCCAATCCTAAACCTGACCTTCACCCTAATCCTAACCCTAACCCTAATCCTTACCTAACTGAAGACCTCACCCTCACCCTCACACTCACCCTAACCCACACCCTCACTTTAGCCCTCACCCTAAACCTAAACCTCAACCGAAATTTAACCCTAAACCTCACCCTCACCCTCACCCTAACCCTAACCCTAACCTAACCCTCACCCTATCCCTCACGCTCACCCTAAACCTAACCCCAAACGTAACCCTCACATTAATCCTCACCATAACCCTCACCCTAACCCTCACCCTAACACTCATGCTAACCCTAACCCTAACCCTCACTCTCACCCTAACCTTAAACCTAACACTTACCCTCACATTAATCCTAACCCTAACCTTAACCCTAACCCTCACACTAAACCTAACCTCCCCCTAACCCTAACTCTAACCCTAACCGTCACCCCCTAACCCTAACCCTAACCCTAACCATCACCCTAACCCTCAACCTAACCCTTACCATAACCCTATCCCTCAACCTCACCCTATCCCTCAGCCTAACCCTTAACCTCACATTCACCTTAACACTCACACTAACCCTAACCCTTACCCTAACCCTAACCCTATACCGCACCTTCACCCTCACCCTCAACTGCAGCCTAACACTCACAATAACCCTAAACCTAACCCTAACCTTCAATCTCACCCTACAGGTAACCATAACCCTAACCCTAACGCTCAAACTTACCCTAACCCTCACACTAACACTGACCCTCACCCTAAACCTCACCTTAACCCTAACCCTAACCCTAAACCTAAACCTAAACTAACCTAAAACCTCACACTCAACCTCAATCACAGACTAACACTCACCCTCACACTAGCCCTAACCCTAACCCTAACCCAAAGCCTAATCCTAAACCTCACCCTCACCTTCACACTCAATCTCACCCTCAGCGTAACCCCAACCCTAACCCTAATCCTAACCCTCACCCTCACCCTAACCCTAATACTAACCATAACCATCACCCTTACCCTAACCCTAATCCTAACCCTAAACCTCACCAGAACACTAACCCGAAGCCTAATTCTAACAATCAGACTCACACGCACCATAATCCTAAACCTAAGCCAATCCCTAAAGCTCACCTTTACCATAACCCTCACCCTAACCCTTGCCCTTCACTTATCCCTAACCCTATTCCTAAACCTCACACAAATGCGAACCCTAACCCAAAACCTAACCCTAAACCTCACCCTCACCCTTAGCTTTACCCTAACCCTAATCCTAATGCTAACCCTAACCCTCACCCTAACACTCAACCTAACACTCACGCTAACCCTAACCCTCACACTCACCCTAACTTGAACCCTAATCCTTACCCTTACCCAAATTCTAACACTAACCCTAACCCTCACACTAAACCTAACCCTCCCCCTAACCGTAACCCTAAACCTAACCCTAACCATCACTCTTACCCTAACACTCAAACTCACCCTATCCTTCACACTAACCCTTAACCTCACCTTCACCCTAACCCTCACACTAACCCTATTCTCACCCTAACACTATCCCTATACCGCACCCTCACCTTCACCCTCAACCTCAGCCTAACCCTCACAATATCCCTAACCCTAACCTAACCCTAAAACTCACCCTAAACCTCACCCTAACCCTCACCCTCAACCTCACTCTAACTAACCCTAAGCCTCACCTACACACTAACCCTCAACCTAAGCCTAAGTCTCACCCACACCCTAACATTCACACTCATCCGAACCGGAACACTCACCTTAACCCTGACCCTCACCCTAAACATAAACTGAACGCTAACCCTCAACCTAAACCTAACCCTAACCCTAACCCTCACACTTACCCTCACCCTCACCCTAAGCCAAACCCTAAGACAAACCCTAATCCTAAACCTTACCCTCACCCTCACCCTAACCCTAACCCTAACCCTAATCCTCACCTTCACCCTCACCCAAAACCTAACCCTAACCCTAAACCTAAACCTCACCCTAACACTCACTGTCGCACTAAGCCTATCCCTAAATCTCAACCTCAACCTAACGCTATCCCTAACCCTAACCCTCACCCTAAACCTCACCATAACCCTAACGGTAACCTGAACCCTCACTGGCACCCTAATCCTCACCCTAAGCCTTATCCACACCCTAACCTTAACTTTAACCCAAATCCTAACCCTCACCCTAAAACTCACCCTCACCCTAACCCTCACCGTAACCCTTACACTCCGCCTCGTCCTATCCCTAACGCTCTCCCTAACCCTCACACTAAACCTAACCCTCACGCTAAACCTAACCCTACGCCTCACCTTAACCCTCACCCTCACCCTAATCCTAACTGAAACCTAACCCTCACCCTCACCCTCACCCTAACCCTAACTTAAAACCTAACCCTCACCCTCACCCTCACCCTAACCCTAAACCTAACACTAACCCTCACCCTAACACTAAACATCACCTTAAACCTAACCCTAACCCTCATTCTCACTCTAATCCTAACCCTAAACCTAACTCTCACCCTAACCCTCACCCTAATCCTAATGCTATCCCTAAACCTTATACTCACCCTAACACTCACCCAAAACCTTACCCTCACCCTAACCCAAACCATAACCGTCACACTAACCCTAACCCTCACCCTAACCCTAACCCTACATGTTACACTACACCTCACCCTAAACCCAACCCTCACCCTAACCCTAACCCTACATCTTACACTACACCTCAACCTAAACCTAACCCTAACCCTCACCCTAACCCTAACCCTAACCCAAACCTCACCATCACCCTAATGCTCACCCTAACCCTAACCCTCACCCACACATTACGACTCACCCTCACCCAAAACCTCTCCCTCACCCTAACCCTCAACCTCACCCTAAACATCACCCTAACCCTAATCCACAACCTAACCCTAACCCTAACCCTCACTCTAAGCCTAACCCTCACCCTCACCCTAACCCTCACCCTCAACCTAATCCTCACCCTAACCCTAACCCTAACACTTACCTAAACGAAATCCTCAGTTTCCCCCTCACGCTCATGCTAACGCGCACCCTCACCATGGCCCTCACCCTAACGCCAACCCTAACTCTCACCCTCATCATCACCCTCAACCTCAGCATAACCCCAACCCTAAAAGTCACAATAACCCTCACCGTCACCCTAACAATCACCCTCAACCTCACCCTCACTATAACACTCACCCTCACCCTAGCCCTCACTCTTAACCTTACCCGCACCTAACCCTAACCCTCACACTAAACCTAACCCTCAACCTAACCCTAAGCTTCACCCTGAACCTAGTCCTCACCCTAACCGTAATCCTAACCCTAATCCTCATCCTAACACTAACATTTACCCTCACCCTAAACATCACCCTCACCCTCACCCTCACCCTAACCCTAACCCTAAACCTTACCGTCACACTAAGTCTCACCCTAACCCTTACACTCACCCTCACCCTAACTTTCAAACTAACCCTAACCTACACCCTAACCCTAACTCTAACCCTCACCCTCACCCTCACCCTCAGCCTAATACTAACCCTAACCCTAATCGTATCCCTGACCCTCAACCTCATCCTACCCTAAAACTAAGCTTAAACCTCAACCTCACCCTCACCCTGAACCTCCCCCTCCCCCTAACAATCACCCTCACCCTCACCCTATCCCTAACCCTAACCCTCTCCATCATCCTATCCCTCAACCTAACCCTTACCCCAACCCTAACACTCAACCTCACCCTATCCCTCCCCTAACCCTTAACCTCATCTTCACCCTAACCATCAAACTAACCCAAACCCTCATCCTAACCCTATCCATATCCTGCATCCTCACCCTCAACCTCAACCTCAGCCTAAACCTCACAATAACTCTAACCCTAACCGTAATCCTAAATCTCACCCTACAACTCACCCTACTCCTAACCCTAACCCTAAACCTCAACCTCAACCTAACCCTCACCCTAAAACTTAACCTCAACCTAACCCTCACCGTAACCCTAACAATAACCCTATCCCTCACTCTAACCCTCACAATAAGCCTAAGCCTAAACCTAACCCTCAACCAAAATGTCACCCTAATACAAACACTAACTGTAACCCTCAACCTAAACCTAATCCTAAACCTAACCCTCAAACTCACCCTAACTCTCACCTCACCATAACCGTCACCATAACCCTAACCCTCACCCTCACCCTAACCCTAACCCTCACCCTCACCCTAACCCTATCCCTAACCTCACCCTCATCCTAACCCTCACCCTTACCTTTAGCTCACGGTAACCCTAAACCTAACCCTAACCCTAACCCTCAAACTAACACTAAAGCTCACACTAACCCTAACCCTACCCCTCAACCTAAACCTCAACCTAAACCTAACCTTAACCCTAACCCCCACCCTTACCCTAACCTTCACCGTAACCCTCACCCTCACTCTCACCCTCACCCTCACCCTAACCCTAAACCTAGCCCTCACCCTATCCCTCAACCTAACCGTTACCCCAACCCTAACACTCAACCTCACTGTTTACCTTATCCTAAACCTTAACCTCACCTTCACCCTAACCAACACACTAACCCTAACCCTCACCCTAACCCTAATCCTAAATCTCACCCTACAACACACCATAACCCTAACCCTCACCCTCAAACTCATCCGAACCCTCAACCTAACACTTACCCTCAACCTAACCCAAACCCTAAACCTAACACTAACCCTAACCCTCATTGTAACCCTCATAATAACTCCAAGCTTAAACTACCCCTCAAACTATCCCTCACCCTAACCCAAAACCTAACCGTAACCCTCAATCTTACCCTAACCCTCACCCTCACCCTCACCCTAACTCTCAGCCTAACCCTAACCCTCACTCTCACCCTAGCCCTCACCCTCACATTAACACTAACGGTAACCCAAACCCTAAAGCTAACCCTCACCCTAACCCTCCCCCTCCCCCTCACCCTAACCCTAACTCTCACCCTCACCCTAACCCTATCCCTAATCCTCACCCTCATCCTAAACCTCACCCTTAACCTTAGCTCACGGCTACCCTAAACCTAAGCCTAACCATAACCCTCACCCTAACACTAAGGCTCACACTAACCCT
This sequence comes from Dipodomys merriami, assembly GCF_024711535.1. Taxonomy (NCBI): domain Eukaryota; kingdom Metazoa; phylum Chordata; class Mammalia; order Rodentia; family Heteromyidae; genus Dipodomys; species Dipodomys merriami. The sequence goes on from NW_027206113.1 coordinate 1,221,084, forward strand.
AACCTTACCCCTCACCCTAACCCTCAACATAAACCTAACCCTAACCCTAACACTCACCCTAACCCTCACCATTAACCTCACACACACCCACACCCTAACACTAAACTTAGCCCTCACCCTAACCCTCAACCTAACCATTACCCCAACCATAACACTCAACCTCACCCTATACCTCACCCTAAACCTTAACCTAACCTTCACCCTAACCATCACACTAAACCTAATCCTCACCCTAACCCTATCCCTATCTCGCACCCTCACCCTCACCCTCCACATCAGCCTAACCTTCACAATAACCCTAACCCTAACCCTAACCCTAAATCTCACCCTACAACTCAACCTAACCCTCAACCTCACCCTAACCCTCACACTAACACTTACCCTCAACCTATCCCTCACCCTAACCTTCATTGTAAACCTCACAATAACCCTAAGCCTAAACCTAACACTCAACCTTACCCTAACCCTCACACTCTCCCTAACCCTCACCCTAACCCTACCACTCACCCTCACCCTAACCCTCACCCTCACATTAACACTAACGGTAACCCTAACCCTAACGCTAACCCTCAAACTAACCCTAATCCTAAACCTAACTCAACCTTACCCTAACACTCACACTCTCCTTAAACCTCACCCTAACCCTAAACCTCACCCTCACCCTAACCCTCACCCTCACATTAACACTAAAAGTAACCCTAAACCTAACGCTAACCCTCAACATAACACTTCCCCTCACCCTCACCATAACCTTAACTCTAACATTAACGTTTACCCTAATCATAAACCTCACCCTAGCCCTCACCCTCACCCTGATCCTCACCCTCACCCTAGCCCTCACCCTGACCCTCACTATAAACATTATCCTCACCCTAACCCTAACCATAACCCTAATCCTAACCACACACTAACACTAACCCTCACCCTAACCCTGCACTTATCCCTCACCCTAACCCTCAAAATAACCCTCACCCTCAACCTCACCCTAGCCCTAACCCTCACCCTAACCCTAAGCCTCATTCACACCCTAACACTCAACCTAAACCTAAGCAGCACTCACACCTTAACCCTCACCCTCACCAGAACCCGAACCCTCACACTAAACCTGACCCACACCCTAAACATCAACCTAACGCTAACCATCACCCTAACCCTAACCCTAACTCTCAGTCTCACACTCACCCTCACCCTAAGCCTAACCCTAACCCTCACCCTATCCCTAACCCTAAACCTAAACCTCACCCTAATCCTAACCCTCCACTTCAACCTAACACTAACCCTAACCCTAAACCTAACCATGAACCTAAGCCTCACCATAAACCTAACGGTAACCCTAACCCTCACCCGCACGCTAACCCTCACACTAACCATTATCCTCACCATGACCCTAACGTTAACCCAAATCCTAACCTCACCCTAACCCTTTCCCTCAACCTCGTCCGATTCCTAAACCTCACCCAAACGCTCACACTAAACCTAACACTCACCCTAACCCTAACCCTACCCCTCACCCTACCCTTCACACTAACCCGAACCCTAACCCTAACCCTCACCCTCACCCTAACCTCCACCGTCATCCTAATCCTCACCCTAAAACTAACCCTCACACAAACACTAACCCTCACCCTTACCTGAAACCTCACCCTCACCCTAACAATCACCCTCACCCTAAACATCACCCTAACCCTAACCCTAACCATAGCCCTCACACTAACCCTAACCCTGACCCTAAACCACACCCTCAACCTAACACTCACCCTAACCATTATGCTCACCCTATCGCTAAACCTAACCCTAAACCTAACCCTCACACTACTCTATCCCTCACCTTAAACCTAACCCTACTCCTCAGCCTAACCCTCATCCTAACCTTAAACCTCAACCTAACCCTAACCCTAACCCTCACCCAACCCTAATCCTCACACACACCCTAACCCTCACCCTTACCTAGAACCTCACCCTCACCCTAAACATCACCCTAACCCTAAACCTAACCCTAGCCCTCACACTAACCCTAACCCTGACCCTAAACCAAACCCTCACCCTAACACTCACCCTAACCATTACGCTCACCCTAACCCTAAACCTAACCCTATCCCTAACCCTCACCCTAACCCTCACCCTAACCCTAACCCTCACCCTCACCCTCACTATAACCCTCAACCTAACCCTAACCCTCACCTTAACCCTTACCCTAATCCGAACTCTAAACCTAACACTCACACTATCGCTAATCCTAACACACAACCTCATCGTAACCCTGATCGTCACCCTAAACCTCAACCTAAACCTAACCTTTACCCACACACTAAACCTCACCATCATCCGAACCCGAATCCTCACCCTATCCCACACTCTAACACTAAACCTAACCCTAATCCTAGCAGTAATCCTAACCCTAACCCTCACCCCAACCCTAACCCTAACACAAACCCTCACCCTAAATCTTATACTAACCCTCATCCTCAGCCTAAACCTAACACTAACCCTAATCCTGCACCTAAGCCTCACCAACACCCTCACCCTATCTATAACCCTAAACCTATCCCTAAACCTCACCCTCACCCTCACCCTCAACTTCACCCTAAGCCAAACCCTAACCCTCACCCTAATTCTAACCTAAACCTCACCTTCACACTCACCTGAAGCCTAACCATAACACTTACACTAATCCTAAAACCTAATCATCACCCTCACCCTCACCCTATCCCTAAACCTAACCCTAACCTTAACCCTCACCCTTACCCTCACACTAACCATAACCCAAACCCTAACCCTTACCCTCACCCTAACCCTAACCCTCACCCTAACCCTAACCCTAACACTCACCCTCAACCTAACCATAAACTTAACCCTAACACTCACCCTAACCTTCACCCTAACCCTAAACCTCACCCTCATTCTAATCCTCACCCTAACCCTTATCCTCACACTAACTTTAACTCTAACCCAAACCCTAACCCTCACACTAAGCCTAACTCTCACCATAACCATAACCATAACCTTCACCCTAACCCTAACCCTAACCCTCACCCTAACCCCAAACCTCACCTTGACCCTCAGTCTCAACCTAATCCACACCACATCCCTAATCCTAACCCTTAACAAAAGGAAAACCTCACCCTCACCCTAACACTCACCGTCACCCTAAAATTCACCCTCACCCTAGTACTCACCCTTATCCTAACCCTAACCCTCAGACTCATCCTCACTCTCAGGCTAACCCTAATACTAACCCTAATCCAAACACTAACCCTCACACTCACCCTCATCCTAAACCTAACCCTAACCCTAACCCTCAACCTCACCCTCACCCTAATACTAAAAGTAAACCTAACCCTCACCCTAACCCTAACCATCACCCTAAACCTAAACCTCACCCTCGCACAAACTCTCACCCTAACCCTTACCCTCATCCTAACCCTAACACTAATCCTCACAGTAATCCTAAACCTAACCCTAACCCTCACCCTCACCTTAACACTAATGCTAACATTAACCCTCAGCCTCACCCTAAACTTCGCCCTAACCCTTACCTTCACCTTAACCCTATCCCTCACCCTCACCCTAACCCTCACTCTAACCCTTATGCTCACCCTAACCCTCACGCTAACCCTATCCCTAACCCTAACACTACCCTTCAACCTAACCCTCAACCAAAACCTAAGCCTAAACCTAACCCTAAGACTCACGCTAACCCTTACCCTCACAGGAACATTAACCCTAACCCTCTGCCTAACCCTCATCCTAAACCTAACCCTAAACCAACCATCACCCTGACCTTAGCCCTAACACAAACCCTAACTCTAACCCTAACACTAATCTTCAACCTCACCCTCACACTTACCCTCAGCATAAGCTAACCCTAACCGTAATCCAAACCCTAAACCTAACCTAACTCTAAACCTAACCCTAAACAAAACTCTCACCCTAACCCTAACCCTATGTGTTACCCTCACCCTAAACCTAATCCAAATCCAATACCTGACCCTTACCTTACCCTAACCCTTACCATCACCCTAACCCTAACCCTAACCCTCAGCCTAATTCTCATCCAAAGCCTAACCCTAACACTAACCCACACCCAAACGCTAACCCTCATCCTCACCCTCACCATCACCCTTATCCTAACAGTCACCCTCACCCTCACCCTAACCCTAACCATAACCCTGACCCTAACCCTAAACGTAACTCTGAACCTCACTCTCACCCTCAACATAAGCCTAAACCTACACCTAAGCCTAATCCTGAACCTAAACCTCACCCTCAACCTAAACCTAACCCTCACCCTAACCATAAACCTCACCCTAACCATAACCCTAACATTAAGCTCACCCTCACATTAACCCTAACCCTAACCGTAACCCTCAACCTAACCCACACCCTAACCCTAATGCTAACACTAAACCACACCCTCACCCTAAACCTAACACTAAGCCTAACCCTCACCCTCAACCTAAACCTAACTGTAATGCTAACCTTAACCCTCTCCCTCACCCTAACCCTCACTCTAACTCTTACCCTCACCCTAACACTAACACTAAACCTCACGCTAACCGTCATCCTAACCCTAAACCTAAACCTAACCCTCACCCTAACGCTCATCCTAATCCTCAACCTAACACTAACCCTCACCCTTTCCCTAACCCTCACCCTAAACCTTACCCTCACCATAACCCTAAACCTAACCCTAACCCTAACCCTCAACCTAACCCTAACCTTAACCCTAAACCTAACCCTCACCGGATCCCTAACCCTCACTCTCACCCTCAGCCTAAACCTCAACCTAAACGTAATCCTAACACTAACCCTCATCTTCACCCTAGCTCTAACCCTAACACTACCCTGACCCTGACCTTAACCCCAACCCTCACTTTAACCCTGACTCTCACCCTCACCCTAACCCTAACCCTCACCATAACCCGAACTCTAACCCAAATGCTCACGCTCACCCTAAATATCACCCAAAACCTAACCCTCACTCTAACCCTAAACCTAACCCTCACCTACATCCTAACCCTCACTCTCACCCTCACCCTCACTCTCACCCTCACTCTAAACATAAGTCTAAACCTAACCCTCACCCTAACCCTAACCCTAATCCTCACCCTAACCCTAACCCGCACCTTAAACCTCAACCTAAACCTAAACCTCACCCCAACCCTAACACTAAGACTTTCCTAACCGAAACCCTCACCCTCACCCTAATCCTCACTCTAACCCGCACCCTCCCACTAGCCTTCACCCTAAACCTAACCTAAACCCTAACCCTCACCCTCACCCTCACCCTCAACCTTAGACTAAACCTAACCCTAAACTTAATCCTAACCCTAACCCCAAACCTCACTCTCACCCTAAATTTAACTCTAACCCTAACCCTAACCCTAATGCTCACACTAGCCCTAACCCTCACCCTAAACCTAACCCTAAAACTAACCCTCACCCTAACCCTAACTCTAACTCTAATGCTAACACTAAACCTCAACTTCAACCTAACCCGCACCCTAACACTTAATCTAAACCACAAACTCACCCTAACCCTCACCCTAAACCTTACCCTAATTCTCAACGTAACCCTAACCCTAACCCTCACCCTAACCCGACCCATCAGCCCCACCCACACCTTCAATGTAACCCTAACCCTAATCCTCAACCTATCCCTAATCATAACTCTAAACCTCACCCTAAGCCTCTCCCTCACCATAACCCTAATGCTAACATTAACCCTCAACCTCACCCTAAACCGCGACCTAACACTTATCCTCACCATAACCCTATCCCTCACTCGAAACCTAACCCCCAGCCTAACCCTTACCCTCACCCTAACCCTCACCCTAACCCTAACCCTAAACCTAACACTAACTCTCACCCTAACCCTCACCCTAACCCTAAGGCGAAACCTAACCCTTACTCTCACCTTACCATCAACCTAACCCTTACCTTCACCCGATCCCTAAACCGAACCCACAGCATAACCCTCATCCTAACCCTATCCCTAAGCCTAACCCTCACCCCCAAACTAACCCTAACCCTAACCCTCACCTTAAACCTCACCCTCACCCTAATCCTCACACTAACCCTAACCCTAAGCCTTTCCTAAGTGAAAGCCACAGCCTCACCCTAACCCTAAACCTAACCCTTACCTTAAACTTCACCCTCACCCTCACCCTAACCCTAACCTTATGCCTATCCTATCTGAAACCCTCACACTCACCATAACCCTCCTCCTTAACCTCCCCCTCCCGACAGCCCTCACCCTCAACTTAACCCTAAGCCTAACCCTCACCCTTAACCTCATCCTAATTCTAACCCTAACCCTAACCCTCACCCTAACCCTAAACCTAACCCTCACCCTAACCCTAACCCTAAACCTAACCCTCACCCTATACCCAACCCTAACACTAATGCTAACCCTAAACCTCAACCTCACCTTTAAACTCACCCTAAACCTCACCCTAATCTTTACCCTCACCCTCAACCTCACCCTAACACTAACCCTAACCACAACCCTCACCCTAACCCTCCCCCTATCCCTAAACCTAACCCTATCCCTCAGCCTAATCCTCAACCTAAACCTAACCCTAACACTAATCCTCACCCTATCCCTAACCCTAACCCTAACCCTCACCCTAACCGTCACCATCACCTTAACACTAATGCTAACATTAACCCTCAGCCTCACCCTAAACTTCGCCCTAACCCTTACCTTCACCTTAACCCTATCCCTCACCCTCACCCTAACCCTCATTCAACCCTTACACTCACCCTAACCCTCAAGCTAACCCTATCCCTCACCGTAACACTACCCTTCAACCTAAACCTCACACGAAACCTAACCCTAAACCTAACCCTAACCCTCACCCTAACCCTTACCCTCACACGAACACTAACCCTAATCCTCTGCCTAACCCTCACCATAAACCTAACCCTAACCCTAACCATCACCCTGACCTTAGCCCTAAAACAAACCCTAACTCTAACCCTAACACTAATCTTCACCCTTACCCTCAATGTCACCCTCAGCCTAACTCTAACCCTAACCCTAATCCAAACCCTAAACCTAACCCTCACCCTAACTCTAAACCTAACCCTAAGCAAAACTCTCACCCTAACCCTAACCCTATGCCTTACCCTCATCCTAACCCTAACCCTAATCCAATACCTGACCCTTACCTTACCCTAACCCTTACCATCACCCTAACCGTAACTGTAACCCTCAACTTAACTCTCATCCTAACCCTAAACCTAACCCTAACCCACACCCAAACGCTAACCCTCACCCTCAAGCTCACCATCACCCTTACCCTAACAATCACCCTCACCCTCACCCTAACACTAACCATAAACCTGACCCTAACCCTAACCGTTAACCTAATTCTCACCCTAAACCTAACCCTAACCCTAACCCCCAAACTAACCCTAACCCTACGCCTAACCCACACCTTAAACCTAACCCTAATCCTCACCCTATCCCTAATCATAACTAACCCTCACCCTAACCCTCACCCTAACCATAACCCTAATGCAACATTAAACCTCAACCTCACCCTAAAGCTCGCCCAAACACTTATCCTCACCATAACCCTATCCCTCAACCGAACCCTAACCCCAACCCTAACCCTTACCCTCACCCAAACCCTCACCCTAACCCTAACCCAAAACCTAACACTAACTCTCACCCTAACCCTCACCCTAACCCAAAGGCGAAACCTCACCCTAATCCTAACCCTCACCCTAACCATCACTCAAACCCTAATGCTAACCCTAAACCTCACCCTCACCATAAACCTCACCCTAACCCCTAACCTCACCATAACCCTAACACTAACCCTAATCCTCACACATATCCTAACCATAACCCTCACCCAAAACCTAACCCTCACCCTAACCCTAACCCTAACCCTCACCCTCACTCTCACCCTAACCCTAAACCTAACACTCATCCAAACCCTAACACTCACCCTCACCATCAACCTCACCATCACCCTCACCCTAACCCTCACAATCACCCCCAACCTAACCCTAACCCTAAACCTAACGTTCACCCTAAACCTAATCCTCAACCTCACCCTCACCCTAACCATCAACCTCACCCTAAACCTCACCCTCACCCTCACACTAAACCTAACCATAACTCTAACACTCACACTAAACCTAACTATGACTGTCACCCTCATACTCACGCTAAGCCTAACCTTACACCTAAGTCTAATACTAAACCTAACCCTCACCCTCACCCTCACCCTAAAGCTAAACGTCACCCTAACCCTAACACTATCCCTAGCCCTTACCCTAACCCTTAACCTCATCGTCACTTAACCCTAACCCTAACCCTAACCCTCACCCTCACCCTAACCCTAAACCTAAAGCTAACCCTAACCCTAATCCTAATGCTATCCCTAACACTCACCCTCACCCTAACCCTCACTCTAACCCTTACCCTCAGCCTAACACTCAGCCTAACCCTAACCCTAACACTAACACTAAACCTCACCCTAACCGTCACCCTAACAATAAACCTACATCTAACACTCACCCTAACGCTCACCCTAACCCTCAACCTAACCCTAAAACTCACCCTCACCCTAACCCTCACCCTAAAACTTACCCACACCCTAAACCTATACCTAACCCTAATTCTAACCCTCACCCTCACCCTAAGCCTAACCCGAACCCTAACCCTCACCCTAACCCTCACCCTAACTCTAACGCTACCCCTAAACCTCACCCTAACCCTAAATCTCATCCTAACCCTTACCTTCACCATAAACCTAACCTTAACCCTAACCCTAATACTCACCGTAATCCTTACCTTCACCCTCACCATAACCCTCCCCATCACCTTAACCGTCACCCTAACCCTCACCATCACCCACACCATAAAACTCACCCTCACCAGAACCCTCACACTCACCCTAACCCTCCCCTAAACCTCACCCTAACTCTAACCCTCACCCTAAACCTAACTCTAACCCTGACCCTCATACTAACCCTTACCTTCACCTTAACATTCACCCTAAACCTCACCCTAACACTAACGCTAACCCTAACCCTCACTCTCAGCCTAACCCACACCCTAACCCTTAACCTCACACTAACGCTAACCCTAACCCTCACATTAAACCTAACCCTGACCATAACCTGTCACCCTACACCTCACCCTAATCCTAAACCTAACCCTCACCCTAACCCTAAACCTAACCCTCACCCTAACCCTAACCCTAAACCTAACCCTCACCGTAAACCTAACCCTAACACTAATGCTAACCCTAAACCTCAACCTCACCCCAAACCTCACCCTCACCCTAACCCTCACCCTATCCCTAACCCTCACCCTATCCCTAACCCTAACCCTAACACTAACCCTAACACTAACACTCACCCTAACACTCATGCTAACCCTAAGCCGAACCCTAACCCTCACCCTCACCCTAACCCTGACCGTAACATTTACCCTCACCCAAAACCTAACCCGAGCCCTCAGCCCAACCCTCATCCTAACCCTATCCTTAACCCTAACCCTCACACTCACCCTAACCCTAACTCTATTCCTCACCTTAAACCTCACCCTCACCCTAATCCTCACACTATCCTAACCCTAATCCTTTCCTAAATGAAAGCCTCAGCCTCAACCTAACCCTCACCCTAACCCTCACCTTAAACTTCACCCTCACCCTGACCCTAACCCTACCCCTATCCTAACTGAAACCTTCACCCTCCCCCTAACCCTCCCCCTTACCCTCCCCCTCCCCCTAGCCCTCACCCTAAGCCTAACCCTAACCCTCAACCTCACTCTAACTCTAACCATAACCCTAACCCTTACCCTTACCCTAAGCCTAACACTAACACTAACACTCACCCTAATCATCACCCTAACCCTAAACCTAACCTAACCCCCAACCTAATGCTCACTCTCACCCTAACCCTAACCCTAATCCTCACCTTCATCCTAACCCTCATCCTAACCCTTACCCTAACCCAAACCTAAACCCTAATCCTAACACTAAACCTAACCCTGACCCTAACCCTAACCCTAACCCTCAGCCTAAACCTTATCCTAACCCTAACCCTAATCCTCAACCTAAACCTAAACCTAACCCTCACCCTAAGACTCAACCTCACGCTCACCCTCAACCTCAGCTGAAACCTAACCCTAAACCTAATCATAAACCTAGTCCTCACCGTCAACCTCACCCTAACTAACCGTAACCCTAACCCTGAACCTCACTCTCAACCTCAGCTTCAGCCTAAGCCAAACCTTAACCCTAATCCAAACCCTAAACCTCACCCTCACCCTCACCCTAATTCTAAACCTAACTCTAACCAAAAGCCTCACCCTAACCCTAACGCTATTCCTAACCCTCTTCCTAACCCTAACCCTAATCCTAATCCTAACCCTCACCCTTAACCTAATCCTTACCCTCATGCTAACCCTAACCCTCAACCTAACCCTTACCATCACCCTCACCCTAACCCTAACCCTCAGCCTAACCCTCATCCTAACCCTAATCCTAAACCTAACCCTCACCCAAACCTTAACCCTCACCCTCAACATCAACCTCACCATCACCCTCACCCTAACCCTCACAATCACCCTCACCCTAACCTTAACCCTATCCCTAAAACTCACCCTAAACCTAACCCTCACCCTCACCATCAAACTCACCCTAACCCTCACCCTCACACTCACCCTAAACCTTACCATAATCCTAACCCTCACTCTAAACCTAACTATGACCCTCACCCTCACCCTCACCCTAAGCCTAACCCTACACCTAAGCCTAATCCAAAATCTAACGCTCACCCTCACCCTAAATCCAAAACTCACCCTAAACCTAACCCTAACCCTAGTCCTCACCCTAACCCTTACTTTACTGTCACCCTAACACTAACCTTCACTTTAACCCTAACCCTCACCCTCACCCTAACACTAACCCTCACCCTCACCATAACCCTAACCCTAAAGCTACCCCTAACACTCACAATCACCCTAAACTTAACTCTAACCTTCACCCAAAAGCTATCTCTAACCCTAATGCTATACCTAAACCTCAACCTCACGCTAACCCTCACTCTAACCCTTACCCTCAGCCTAACACTCACCCTAACCCTAACACTAACTCTAACACTAATCCTCACCCTAAACCTCACCCTAACCCTAAACCTACACATAACACTCACCCTAAAGCTCAAGCTTACCCTCAACCTAAGCCTAACCTTCACCGTCACCCTAACCCTAAACCTAAAACTTACCCTCACCCTAAACCTATACCTAACACTAACTCTAACCTCACCCACACCCTAAGACTAACCCAAACTCTAACCCTAACCCTAACCCTGACCCTAACTCTAACGCTACCCCTAAAACTCACCCTCAACCTAAACTTCATCCTAACCCTTACCCTCACCATAACCCTAACCTTAACCCTAACCCGAATACTCACCGTAATCCTTACCTTCAGCCTCATCATAACCCTCACCATCACCTTAACCGTCACCCTAACCTTAACCATCACCACACCCTAAAACTCAACCTCACCAGAACCCTCACACTCACCCTAACCCTACCCTAAACCTAACCCTAACTCTAACCCTCACCCTAAACCTAACTCTAACCCTCATCCTCATACTAACCGGAAGCCTCACCTTAAACATCATCCTAAACCTCACCCTAACACTAACTCTAACCCTAAACCTCACTCTCAGCCTAACCCACACCCTAACCCTTATCCTGACACTAACGCTAACCCTAACTCTAACCCTCACATTAACGCTAACCCTCACCCTAACCCCTCACCCTACCCCTCACCCTAACCCTAAACCTAACCCTGAACCTAACCCTCACCCTAACCCTATCCCTCAGCCTAATCCTCAACCTAAACCTAACCCTAACACTAATCCTCACCCTATCCCTTTCCCTAACCCTAACCCTCACCCTCACCTTAACACTAATGCAAACATTAACCCTCAGCCTCACCCTAAACTTCGCCCTAACCCTTACCTTCAACTTAACCCTATCCCTGACCCTCACCCTAACACTTACCCTAAACCTTACACTCACCGTAACCCTCACACTAACCCTAACCCTAAACCTAACACTACCCTTCACCCTAACCCTGTCCCGAGACCTAAGCCTAAACCTTACCCTAACATTCACCCTAACCCTTACACTCACATGAACATGAATCCTAACCCTCAGCCTAACCCTCATCCTAAACCTAACCATAACCCTAAACCTCACACTGACCTAAGCCCTAACACAAACCCTAACCCTCAACCTAACCCTAACCTTCACCCTCACCTTCAACCTCACCCTCAGCCTAACCCTAACCCTAACCCTAACCCTAATCCAAACTCTAAACCTCACCCTCACCCTCACACTAACAGTAAACCTAACCCTAAGCAAAACCCTCACCCTAACTGTAACCCTATGCCTAACCCTCACCCTAACCCTAAACCTAATCCAAAACCTAACCCTCACCCTCACCCTAAGCCTCACCCTCACTCTAATCCTAACCCTAACCCTCAGCCTAACTCTCATCCTAACCCTAACCCTAACCAAATCCAAACCCTAAAGCTGACCCTCACCCTCAACATCACCATCACCTTCACCGTAACCCTCACCCTCATCCTCACCTTAACCCTAACCACAACATTACTCTCACCCTAAACCTAAGCCTCAACCTCACCATCACCATCACCCTTACCCTAACAATCACCCTCACCCTCACCCTCACCATCACCCTAACCCTAACCATCACGGGCACCCTCACCCTCAACCTAACCCTAACCCTAATCTGCACCCTTAGCCTAACACTAAACCTAATGCTAACACTAAACCTAAACCTCACCCTCAACCTCACCCTAACCCTAAGCCTAACACTCACCCTAACCCTAACCCTAATGCTATCCCTAACACTCACCCTAAAACTCATTCTAACCCTTACTCTCACCCTAACCCTCTCCCTAACCCTAACCCTAACACTAACACTAAACCTCACCCTAACCCTCAGCCTAACCCTAAACCTTAACCTAACCCTCAGTCTAACGCTCAACCTAACCCTCAACCCAACCATAACCCTCACCTTCACACTAAACCACACCCTAAACCTTATCCTCACCATAACCCTAACCCTAAACCTAACCCTAACCCTCAACCTAACCCTAACCCTAAACCTAAACCTGACCCTCACCGGAAACCTAACCCTCACCCTCAACCTAAGCCTAACCCTAAACCTAACCCTTATCCTAAACCTAACCCTCACCCTCATCCTGACTCTAACCCTAACCCTAACCCTGACCCTCCCCCTCCACCTAACCCTAACCTTCACCCTAACCATAACGCTAAACCTAACCCTCACACTCACCCTAAATATCATCCAAACCCTAAACCTCACCCTAACCCTAAACCCAATCCTCACCTACACCCTAATACTCACTCTCACCCTCACCCTCACTCTCACCCTCACCCTAAACAGAACCCTAAACCTAACCCTCACCATAACCCTAACCCTAATCCTCACCCTAACCCTAACCCTAACCCTAACCTTAAACCTCACCCTCATCCTAAACCTCACCCCAACTCTAACCCTAAGCCTTTCCTAACTGAAACCATCACCCTCACCCTAAACCTCACCCTCACCCTAAACCTCACCATAACCCTTACCCTCACCCTAAACTTAACACTAATCGTAACACTAAGCCTCACACTAAACTTAAACCTCACCCTAACCCTAGCCCTAAACCTCAGCCTAAACCTCATACTAAACCTAACCCTAACCCCCAACGTAAACCTAAACCTAACCCTCACCCTAACCCTAACCCTCAACCTTACCCTCACCCTCACCCGCAGCCGAACCCTAACCCTAAACCTAATCCTAAACCTAACCCTCACCATCAACCTCACCCTAACTCTAACCCTAACCCAAACCCTGAACCTCACCCTAAGCCTAAACCTATCCCTAACACTCACCCTAACCCTAACCCTCACCCTATACCTAACCCTAAACCTCATCCTCACCCTAATCCTAAACTTAACCCTAACCATCACTCTAACCCTAATGCTAAACCTAACCCTCACCCTCACAATAAACCTCACCCTAACCCTTACCCTCACCATAACCCTAACCCTAACCCCAATCCTCACACATATCCTAACCCTAACCCTCACCCTAACCCTAACTCTAACCTTAACACGAACACTCACCCTAACCATCACCCTAACCCTAGTCCTCACCCTAAACCTTACCCTCAACCTCACCCTAACCCTCACCCTCACCGTAAACCTAATGCTAACATTAACCCTCAACCATACCCTAAACCTCACCATAACCCTTCCCTCACCTTAACCCTATCCCTCACCCTCATCATAGCCCTCATCATAACCTTTACCCTTAGCCTAACCCTCACCCTAACCTTACCCCTAACCCTAACACTAATCCTCACTCTAACACTCACCCGAAACCTAAGCCTCAACTTAACCCTCACACGAACCCTCACCCTAAACCTTTCACTCACCCGAACCCTAACCCTAACCCTCAGCCTAACCCTCATCCTAACCCTAAACCTAACCTTAACTCTTACCCTCACCCTCACTCTCACCCTAAACCTAATCCTGATACTAACCCTCACCCTCACCCTATCCCTAACCCTAATTCAAACTCTTAGCCTCACCCTGACCTTCACCCTTAGCCTAACCCTACACCTAAGCCTAATCCTAAACGTAACACTCACCCTCACCCTAATCCTAATACTCAACCTAACCCTAACCCTAACCCTAGCCCTCACCCTAACCCTCACCCTAACTCTTACCCTCACCCTCACCCTAAGCCATACCCGAACCCTAACCCTCACCCAAACCTTCACCCTAACTCAACTATATCTCTAAAACTCACCCTCACCCTAAACCTCATCCTAACCCTTACCCTCAACATAAGCCTAACCCTAAACCTAAACCTAATCCTCACCATAATCCTAACCCTCACTCTCACCCTAACCCTCACCGTCACCTTAAACCTCACCCTAACCCTAACCATCACATACTCCCAAAAACTCACCCTCACCCGAACCGTCACCCTCACCCTAACCCTACACTAAACCTCACCATAACCCTTACCCTCACCCTAAACCTAACTCTAACCCTCACCTTCATACTAACCCTAACCCTAACCCTCACCTTAACCCTCACCCTAATCCTCACCCTAACCCAAAGACTAACACTTACCCTCACTCTCACCCTAAACCTCACCCTAAACCTCATCCTCACACTAAACCTAACTCTAACCCTAACCCTCAAATTAACCCTAACATCCAACCTAACCCTAAACCTACCCCTCCCCCTAAACCTAACCCTAACCTTCACCTTCACCCTAAACCTCACCTTCACCCTAAACCTCCCCCTAACCCTAAACCTCACCTAAAACCTATCCCTCACCCTCAACCTCACCCTCACCCTAAACATCACCCTAAACCTAACCCTCACCCTAAACCTAACACTTATCCTCACCTTAACCATAACCTTAAACCTCGCCTTAAACATCACCCTCACCCTAACCCTAAACTTAAGCCTTTTCTAACCAAAACCTTACCCTGACACTAACCCTGACCCTAACCATCACCCTCACCTTAGAACTCACTCTAAAACTAACCCTAAACCTAACCCTCACCCTCAACCTCACCCTCACCCTACGTCTAATCCTAACTCCATCCCTAATCCTAAACGTAACTGTAATCCTCACCCTCACCCTCACCCTAACCCTACCCTAACCCTTACCCTAATGCTAACACTAGCCCTCACCCTCACCCAAACCCTAACCCTAACCCAAACACTCACCCTAACCTAACCCTAAACCTAAACCTAACCCTCAACTTAACCCTAACCCTAACCCTAAGCCTAACCCTACTCCTCAGCCTAACCCTCACTCTTCACCTAACTCCAATCCTAATCCTCACCCGATCCCTTACCCTAACCCTAACCCTCACCCTAACCTTAAACTTCACCATAACCCTAATGCTAAAAATAACCCTCAACCTCAACCTAAACCTCACCCATACCCTTACCCTCGTCTTAAACCTACCCTCACCCTCAACCTAACCCTCACCCTAACCCTTACCCTCACCCTAAACCTCACCCTAACCCTAAGCCTAACCCTCACCCTCAACATAACCCTAACCCTAACCCTAACCCTTTCCTTCACTCGAACCTAAACGTCAGCCTAATACTCATCCTAACTCTAATCCTAATCCTCACCCTAACTGTAACCCCAACACTAACCTTAACCCTCACCCTTACCCTAAACCTCACCCTCACCCTCACCCTCAACCTCAGCCTCAGCCTAACCCAAACCTAACCCTAATCCAAACCCTAAACCTCACCCGCAACCTCACACTAACTCTAAACCTAACTCTAACCAAAACCCTCACCCTAACCCTAAATTTATCCCTAACCCTCTCCTTAACCCTAACACTAATCCTAATCCTAACCCTCAACCTCAACCTAATCCTTACACTCACCCTAACCCTAACCCTCACCCTAACCCTTACCCTCACCCTCACCCTAAACCTAACCCTCAGCCTAACCCTCATCCTAACCCTATCCCTAAATCTAACCCTAACCCAAACCCTAACCCTCACCACACCATCAACCTCACCCTAACCCTCAAAATCACCCTCAACCTCACCCTAATCCTAACCCTCAACATCACCCTCAACTTGACCATCACCCTCAACTTCACTATCACAATCACCCTAACGCTCACCCTCAACTTCAACCTAAATCTTACCATAACCCTAAACCTCACCCTCAACCTAATTATGACCCTCACACTCACCCTCGCCCTAAGCCTAACCCTACACCTAAGCCTAATACTAAACCTAACCCTCACCCTCACCCTCACCCTAAACCTAAACCTCACCCTAACACTAACCCTAAACCTAGCCCTCACCATAACCCTTAACTTCACCATCACCCTAATCCTAACCCTCAGCCTAATCCTAACCCTCACCCTCACCCTAACCCTAACCATAAAGCTAACACTAACACTCACAATCACCCTATATCTAACCCTAACCCTCACCCAAACACTAACCCTAAACCTAATGCTATCCCTAACCCTCACCCTCACCCTAACCCTCACTCTAACCCTTACCCTCAGCCTAACACTTAGCCTCACCCTACCACTAACACTAACACTAAACCTCACCCTAACACTCACCCTAACACTAAACCTAAACCTAACCCTCACCCTAACGCTTACCCTAACCGTAAACCTAACACTAACCCTCACCCTCACCCTAACCCTCACCCTAAACCTTACCCTCACCCTAAACCTATCCCTAAACCTTACTCTAAGCCTCACCGTCACCCTAAGCCTAACCTGAACCCGAAACCTCACTCTAACCCTCACCCTAACTCTAACGCTACCCTTAAACCTCACCCTCAACCTAAACCTCATCCTAACCCTTACCGTCATCATAACCCTAACCCTAACCCTAACCCTAATACTCACTGTAATCCTTACCCTCACCCTCACCCTAACCCTCACCATCACCTTAACCGTCACCTTAACCCTAACCATCAACCACACCCTAAAACTCACCCTCACCTGAACCCTCACCCTCATCCTAACCCTACCCTAAACCTCACCCTAAATCTAACTCTCACCCTAAACCTAACTCCAATGCTCACCCTCATACTAACCCTAACCCTCACCTTAATCTTCACCCTAAATCTCACACGAACCCTAACGCTAATCCTAACCCTAACTCTCAGCCTAACCCACAACCTAACACTTAACCTCACACTAACGCTAACCCTAACCCTAACCCTCACATTAACACAAACTCTCACCCTAACCCCTCACCCTACCCCTCAACCTAACCCTAAACCTAACCCTCACCCTAACCCTAACCCTGACCCTAATGCTAACCCTAAACATCAACCTCACCCTAACCTTTAACCTCACCCTCAACCTCACCCTAACCCTAACCTTAACCATAAACCTCACCCTATCCCTCACCCTAATCTAACCCTAACCCCACCCCTCAGCCTAATCCTCAACCTAAACTTAAACCTAACACTAATCCTCACCCTATCCCTAACCCTATCCCTAATGCTCACCCTCACCTTAACACTAATGCTAAAATTAACCCTCAGCCTCACCCTAAACTTCGCCCTAACCCTTACCTTCACCATAACCCTGTCCCACACCCTCACCCTATTCCTCACCCTGAACCTTACACTCACCCTAACCCTCACGCTAACCCTAACCCTAACCCTACCAGTACCCTTCACCCTAACCCTCACCTGAAACCTAAGCCTAAACCTAAACCTAACCTTCACCCTAACACTCACCCTAACCCTTATGCTCTCACGAACACTAACCCTAACCCTCAGCCTAACCTTCATCCTAAACCTAACCCTAACCCTAACCCTCACCCTGACCTTAGCCCTAACACAAACCCTAACCCTCACCCTAACCATCACCCTCACCCTCACTCTCAACCTCACCCTCAGCCTAACCCTAAACCTAACAGAAATCCAAACCCTAAACCTCACCCTCACCATCACCCTAACTGTAAACGTAACACTAAGCAATACCCTCAGCCTAACTGTAATCCTATGCCTAACCCTCACCCTAACCCTAACCCTAATCCAAAACCTAACCCTCACCCTCACCCTAACACTCACCTAATCCTAACCCTAATCCTCAGCCTAACTCTCATCCTAACCTTAACCCTAACCGACATCCAAACCCTACAGCTCACCCTCACCCTCAACATAACGATCACCCTCACCTAAACCCACACCCTAACCCTCACGCTAACCCTAACCATACCCTTACCCTCACCCTAAACCTAACCCTCAACCTCAACCGCACCATCGCCCTTACCCTAAAAATCAGCCTCACCCTCACCCTAACCCTAACCCATAACCTCACCCTAACCCTTACACTAACCCTAACCATAACACTAATAATAAACCTCACCCTAACCCTCAGCCTAAACCTAAACTGAAACCTAATCCTCACCCTAATGCTCACCCTAACCCTCAACCTAACCCTAACCGTCACCCTCAACCTGACCCACACCCTAAACCTTATCCTCACCATAACCCTATCCCTGACCCTAACCCTAAACGGCAACCTAACCCTAACCCTAAACCTAAACCTAACCCTCACTGGAACACAAACCCTCACCGTCATCCTCAGTCTAACTCTAAACCTAACCCTAAACCTAACCCTAACCCTTACCCTCACCCTAACTCTAACCCGAACACTACCCTGACCCTCACCCTAAACCCAACCCTCACCCTAACCCTGACCATTAACCTCATCCTAACCCTAACCCTCACTCTAACCCTCACCCTAAACCTAACGCTAACCCTAACACTCACACTCAATCTAAATATCAACCAAACCCTAAACCTCAAACTAACCCTAAACCTAACACTCACCTACAGCCTAACACTCACCCTCACCGTCACCCTCACTCTCACCCTCACCCTAAACATGACCCTAACTCTAACCCTCACCCTAACCCTAACCCTAATACTCAAGCCAAACCTAACCCACACCTTAAACCTCACACTCACCATAATCCTCTCCCCAACCATAACCCTAAGCCTTTCCTAACTGAAACCCTCACCCTCACCCTAATCCTCACCCTAACCCTCCCCCTCCCCCAGCCCTCACCCTAAAATTAACCCAAAACCTAACCCTCACCCTCACCTTCACCCTCAACCTCAGCCTAACCCTAACCCTAACCCTATTCCTAACACTAACCCTAAATCTCACCCTTACCCTAACCCTAACTCTAACCCTAACCCTAACCCTAATGCTAACACTAGCCCTCACCCTCACCCTCACCCTAAGGCTAACCGTAACCCTCACCATAACCCTACACCTCAGCCTAACCCTCACTCTAAAACCAATCCTAAAACTAATCCTCACCTTATCCCTAATCCTAACTCTAACCGTCACCCTAACCCTCACCCTCATCATAAGTCTAATGCTAACATTAACCCTCAACTTCACCCTAAACCTTGTCCAACACTTACCCTCATCATAACCCTATCCCTCGCCCTCACCCTAACCCCACCCTAACCCTTAACCGCACCCTAAAACTAACCCTCACCATCATCCTCACCCTAACTCTAACCCTAACCCAAACCCTGAACTTCACCCTAAATTTAAACTTATCCCTAACCCTAACCTAACCCTAACCCTCACCCTAAACCTAACCCTAAACTCCAGCCTCACCCTAACCCTAACCCTAACCCTAACCATCACTCTAACCCTAACGATAACCCTAACCCTCACCCTCATCATAAACCTCAACCTAACCCGTACCCTCACCTTAACCCTAACCCTAACCCTAATCCTTACACATATCCTAACCCTAACCCTCACCCTAACCCTGACACTAACCCTAACATGAACGCTCACCCTACCCTTCACCCTAACCCTAGTCCTCACTCTGACCTTTACCCTCAACCTCACCCTAACCCTCACCCTCACCGTAAACCTAATGCTAACATTAACCCTCAACCATATCCTAAACCTCGCCCTAACCCTTCCCTAACCTAAACCCTAACTCTCACCCTCATCATAACCCTCACCCCAACCGTTACCCTCAGCCTAACTCTCAACCTACACTTAACCCTCACCCTAACCCTAACCCTAACCCTCACACTAACCTTAATGCTATCCCTAACCCTAACCCTCACCCTAGTCCTAGCCCTCACCCTCACCCTCAAAATCACCCTAACTCTAAACCTAACCCCAACCAAACCCACACTCTAAACCTAACCCTAACCCTAACACTCACCCTAACCTTAACCCTAATCCTAATTCTAATCCTCCAACTAAACCTTACACTGAACCTAACCCTAACCTTAACCCTCAGCCTAACCCTCACCCTAAACTTAACCCTAACCCTAACCCTCACCTTAACCTTAACCCTAACGCTAATCCTAACCCTCACCCAAACCCTAACCCTCACACTCATCCTCAATCTCATCATCAACCTCAACCTAACCCTCACCCTCACCCTCACCCTAAACCTAAGCATATCCCTAACCCTCACCCTAATCCTAACACTGACCCTCACCCTCAACTTCACCCTTAGCCTAACCCTACAGCTAAGCGTAATCCTAAACTTACCACTCACCCTCACCCTAATCCTAAAATTCACCCTAACCCTTAACCCTAGCCCTCATCTTAAACCTTACCCTCACTATCACCCTAACCCTAACCCTCACTCTAACCCTAACCCTCATCCTAACCCTAAGCCTCAACCTCACCCTAACCCTAACCCTCACCCTCAATCTCACCCTAAACCTAACCCTAATCCTAACCCTCACCCTCACCCTAACCCTAAACAAATGCTAACCCTAACCCTCATCCTCACCCTAACCCTAATCCTAACGCTAACACTCACCCTAAACCTAACCCTAACACTAATGCTATCCCTAACACTCACTCTCACCCTAAACCTCACTCTAACCCTCACCCTAACCCTCACCATCACCCTAACCATAACCCTAACCCTAACATTAAACCTCACCCTAACCCTCACCCTAACCCTAAACCTAAACCTAAACTTCACCCTAATGGTCACCCTAACCCTCAACCTAAACCTAACCCTCACCCTCACCCTAACCCTCACACTAAATCTTATCCTCAACCTAACTCTAACCCTAACCCTAAATCTTACCCTCACCCTCACCCTAAGCCAAACCTGAAACGTAACCCTCAACCAAACCCTCACCCTAACTCTAACTATATCCCTAAAATTCACCCTCCCCTAAACTACATCCTAACCCTTACTCTCAACATAAGCTTAACACTAACCCTAACCCTAATCCTCACCGTAATCCTAACCCTCACCCTCACCCTAACCCTCACCATCACCTTAACCCTCACCCTAACACTCACCATCACCCACACCCTAAAACTCACCCTCACCCTCACTCTAACCCTAGCCTAAACCTCACCCTAATTCTAACCCTCACCCTAAACCTAACTCTAATC
The DNA here is from genome assembly GCF_024711535.1 of Dipodomys merriami. NCBI lineage: Eukaryota > Metazoa > Chordata > Mammalia > Rodentia > Heteromyidae > Dipodomys > Dipodomys merriami. The sequence goes on from NW_027206113.1 coordinate 1,243,115, forward strand.
CTCACCCTCATACTAACCCTAACCTTCACCTTAACGTTCACCCTAAACCTCACCCTAACCCTAAAGCTAACCCTAACCCTCACTCTCAGCCTAACCCAAACCCTAACCCTTATCCTCACACTAACGCTAACCCTAACCCTCACATTAAACCTAACCCTGACCATAACCCGTCACCCTACAACTCACCCTAACCCTAAACCTAATCCTCACCCTAAACCTAACCCTAAACCTATCCCTCACCCTAAACTAACCCTAACACTAATGCTAACCCTAAACCTCAACCTCACCCTAAACCTCACCCTAAACCTCACCCTAATTTTTACCCTCAACCTCAACCTCACCCTAACCCTCACCCTAACCATAACCCTTACCCTAACCCTCACCCTATCCCTAACCCTAACCCTAACACTAACCCTAACACTAACACTCACCCTAAAACTCACGCTAACCCTAAGCCGAACCCTAACCCTCTCCCTCAGCCTAACCCTGACCCTAACCTTTACCCTCACCCGAACCCTAACCCGATCCCTCAGCCCAATCCTCATCCTAACCCTAACTCTAACCCTAACACTCACAGTAATACTCAACCTATCCCTAACACTATCCCTAACCCTCATCCTCACAGGAAACCTCACCCTAATCCTTAAACTCACTATAACCCTAACCCTAATCCTAACCCTAATCCTCACCATAACCCTAACCCTCATGCAGACCTAACCCTCAACCGAACCCTCACCCGAGCCCTCAACTTAACACACAACCTAACCCTAATGTTAAACCTAATCCTAAACCTAATCCCCACCTTCAAACTCACCCTAATTCTAACCCTAACTCTAACCCTAACCCTCACTCTCACCTTCGCCCTAATCCTCACACTCAAGCTAAACTTAACCCTAACCCTAACCCTAGCCCTAAACTTCACCCTCACCCTGACCCTCAACCTCAGCCTAACCCTAAACCAAAACCTATTCTTAATCCTAACACTTACCCTCACATTCAACCTAAACCTAGCCCTAACACTAACCCTCAACCACACACTCACCCTCACCCTAAACCTCACCCTCACCCTAACACTCACCCTCACCCTAAACTTCACCCTAACCCTAACCCTCACCCTAACCCTAACCCTAACCCTCACCCTAAACCTAACCGCAGCTTAAACCTCACCCTCACCCTAATCCTCACCCTAAACCTAACCCTTACCTAAACGAAACCCTCACCCTCACCCTCACCCTCACCCTAACCCTAACCCTAACAATAACCCTAACTCTAACCCTAACCCTAACCCTAAAACTCACCCTAAACCTAACTCTAAACTTCACCCTTCCCGCACCATCACCCTAACCCTCACACTAACCATAACCTTAACACTCAGCCTAAACCACATCCTAACACTAACCCTAACCCTAACCCTCAAACTAACCCTAAACCTCACCTTCAGGTTCACCCTCACCCTCACCCTAACCCTAACCCTAACCCTAACCCTCATCCTCAACCTCACCCTCACCCTCACCCTCACCCTCACACTAACACTCAACCTCACGCTAACCCTCACCCTAACCCTAACCCTAACACTAACCCTAACCCTCACCCTAACCCTATCCCGACACCTCACCCTAACTAACACCCTAACCCTAACCCTAACACTAACCCTCACCCTAAACCTAACCCTCACCCTCACCCTAAACCTAAGCCTCAACAACACAGTAACCCTCACCCTCACCTGAACCCTCACCCTCACCCGAACACACCCTCACAATAAACATCACCCTAACCCTAACTCTCACCCTAACACTAACCCTAAACCTCACCCTATACCTAAGCCTCAACCTAACCCTTACCCTCACCCTGACACTCACGCTAACCCAACCCTAACCCTAACCCTTACCCTAAAATTTACCCTAACCATAACACTCACCCTGAAACTAACACTCCCCCTAACACTAACCCTCACACTATACCTAAACCTAACACTCATCCTCACCTTCTACCTCCCCCTCACCCTAACCCTTACCCTCATCCTAACCCTAACCCTAAACCTAATGCTAACCCTAAAACTCACCCTCAGCCTAACGCTCACCCTAACACTTACCCTCACACTAACGCTAACCCTCAGACTAAACCTATCCCTCACCCTTAACCTAACCCAAAACCTCACACTAAACCTAACAATCACCCTAATCCTAACCCTACCCCTCATCCTAACCCTCACCCTACACCTAACCCTAACCCTAATCCTCACCGTATCCGTAACCTTAACCATAACCTTAACCCTCACCCTCACCCTAAACCTAATGCTAACCCTAACAATCCACATCACCCTAATCCTCAACCTAACCCTATCCCTCACCCTAACCTTCACCCTCAAATTAACCCTCACCCTAAAAGTTACCCACAACCTTAACCTCACCCTAACCCTAACCCTAAACCTAACCCTCACCCTATCCCTCACCCTAACCCTAACCATAACCCTAAATATAAACCTCACCCTATCCCTCACCCTAACCCTAACCTTCACACTCACCCTAAACCTCACCCTAAACATTACCTTCAATCTAACCCAAACGCTAACCCTAAACCTAACACTCACAATAATCTTAACTCTAACCCTCAGCCTAACCCTTACCCTAACCCTAAACCTAACCCTAACACTCAACTTAACCCTAACCCTAACCCTAACCATCACCATAACCCTAAACCTCACCCTCACCCTAACCTCATCCTAACACTTACCCTCAACCTAAGTCTATACCTAACCCTCACCTTAACCCTAAACCTCAACCTAAACCTAACCTTCACCCTGACCCTCACCCTAACCCTAATCCTATCCCAAACCCTTACACTAAACCTAACCCTCACCCTAAACCTAACCCTTACCATAACAGTAACCGTCACATTAACCTTAACACTTAACCCTCACACTCACCCTCACCCTCACCCTCACCCTAATCCTTACCCTCACCCTAACCCTAACCCTAACCCTCACACTAAACCTAACACACAAACTAACCCTAAACCTACCCCTCAGCCTAACCCTCACCCTAACCCTAACCCTAACCCTAATCCTCACCCTATCCATAAACTTAAACCTAACCCTCACCCTCACCTTAACCCTCATGCTCACCCTAATCCTCATCCTATCCCCGACGCTAACCCTTAACCTCACGTTAACCCTAAACCTCACCCTCATCCTAACCCTCACCCTAACCCTTACCTACACCCTAACCCTCACCCTAATCCTCACCCTAACCCTAACACTCACCCTCACCCTAAACCTAACCTTCACCCTAACCCAAACCCTAACCCTAAACCTAACCCTCACACTAACCCTAATCCTAACCCTCAGCCTAAACCTCTCCCTACCCCTAAACCTAAACCTAACCTTCACCATCACCCTAACCCTAACCCTAAACCTAACCCTCACCCTAACCCTAACCCATACCCTTACTGTCACCCTCACACTCAGCCTAACCCTAATCCTTACCCTAAACCTAACCCTCACCCTCACCCTCACCCTAAATGCAAACATAACACTCAACCTCACCCTCACCCTAACCCTATCCATAACCTTCACCATAGCGCTAAACCTCACCCTATACATCAACCTCACCCTAATCCTAAACCTAACCCTAAGCCTCACCCTAACCCTAAAACTAACCCTAACCCTCATCCTCACACTATACCTCACACTAACCATTACCTTCACCATAACCCTAACGCTAACCCTAACCCTAATTCTCACCCTAACCCTAACCCTCACCCACACCCTAACCCTCACCCACACCTGAACCCTCACCCTCACCCTAACACTTAACCTAACCCTAACCCAAACACTAATCCTAAACCTATCCCTCACAATCAAACTCAACCTAACCCTAACCCTAACCTTCACACTCACCCTCACAATAACCCGCACTCTAACCCTAACTCTCACCCTAACACTAACCCAAACCCTAACCCTCAACCTAGTGTTAACCCTATCCCTAACCCTCACCCTCTCACTAACCCCAACCCTAACACTAACCCTCAACCTAACCCTAATCCTCAACCATAACTTAACCCTCTCCCTCACCCAAACCCTCACACTTCCACGAACACTCATCCTCACCCCAACCGTCACCCTCACCCTAAACATCACCCAAACCCTAACGCTTACCCTAAACCTATCCCTAACCCTCACTCTAACCATAACCCTCAACCTAACCCTCAACTTCACGCTAATCCTCTCCATAACCCTATCCCTTTCCTAAAAGAATCCCTCACCCTAACCCTTAAACTAAAAATATCCCTCACCCTAGCCCTCAGCCTAAACCTATCCCCAACCCTATCCCTCTCCCTCACCCTTATCCTCAACCTAACCCTTACCCTCACCCTAACCCTAACCCTAACACTAATCATAATCCTCACACTAACTGTAACCCTCACCCTAACCCTAACCCTAACTTTAACCCTAAACTTCACACTCACCCTGACCCTTACCCTCAGCCTAACACTAACCCTAACCCTATTCCTAATCCTATCCCTCACACGCACCCTCACCATAAACATAACCCTAACATTAACCCTCGCGCTCACCCTCACCCTCAACCTCACTGAACGCTCACCCTCACCCTAAACATCACCTTAACCCTAACCCTAAACCTAAGCATCTGCCAAACTTTTAGCGGGAGCAAACCCCGGGGATTAACCCCAACACTAGGCGGATGCTTATAAATTACACATCGAGGACAGTCTAATATCACCTGTCTCGCATCGGCTCGAGAAATTTGAAATTTTTGTTGTAGTGCTTTTGCATTAACATGAAATGTTTTATGAAAGGTTTTGGCTCTGTCTAAGGCAGAGCTAATAAATACCCATTCTTGTCTGGTCCATTGATCCACTACATCATTTCCTTTGCCCAGGGGTCCTGGCAGGCCCGTATGAGCCCGAATATGCAAGGGATAAAAGCATGATTTTCTCTGCCAAATCAACTGTTGTAATTGTTGAAACAATGGACCAACCGGACTGGAACTCTTAATAGGTCCGGCAACCTCTAAAACCTTGAGAGCATTAATAACATAAGCAGAATCAGATATTAAATTAAAAGAAAACGGGCATGCTTCAAAAACTTTTATAACAATTTTTAACTCTACCATCTGAGGAGCACCGGGCTGAAACTGGTGTTGTACCGGTCGTTGTGCCTCAACCATGTATACACCACATCCCGTTTTTGAGCCATCAGTAAATACATTAGGGGCACTTACAATAGGTTGAGAAGTCGTTACCTTAGGAAAGATAATTGGGTGTTCCTTGAAAAACCCCAAAAGGGGATGTTTTGGAAAGTGGTTGTCTATTTGTCCAGTAAAGCTACATTGTAAAATAGCCCAATCATCTATAGTAGCACACAAAGTTTGAACTTGATGGCTGGTGTAAGGAACTATAATGATAGACGGGGCAATTCCAAAATACTGTAAGCATTGTTGAATTCCAGAGAGTGCAACACCAGCCACAGCAGTAGGGTAATATTCAATGGACTTGGCCGGTGATATTTTCGGGTGAATCCAAAACAACGGGCCTTCTTGCCACAACAACCCAGTAGGTTGAGACAAGGTAGGGAGTATACACAGGGTAATACTCTTGTCTTCCTGTATTCTCTGTAAGCAGGCATTTTGTAATCTCTCTTCTATCTTATGTAAAGTCTCTCTTGCCTCTTTGGTTAACTGTCTAGGAGAATCCAAAGCAGAGTCTCCTTGTAATATAGCATAAAGGGGTCTCAACTCATAATTTGGTAGCTTTAAATAGCTTCTAACCCAATTAATATCTCCTAACAATTTTTGAAAATCATTTAAGGTTTTTAGATTATCTTTTCTCAACTCTACCTTTTGTGGAGTAACGCAATTTTTACATATTTTCGCTCCTAAGTAATCTATAACCTGGTCCTGCTGTACCTTTTCAGGAGCTATAAACAGTCCTCTGTGCTTTAGCATCTCAATCAAATCCACATACGCCTTTTCCAGCATATGTTTACTCTTTGCTGTTAGTAAAATATCATCCATATAATGAATGCATCTTAATTTGGGATATTTTTGTCTAAGAGGGGCAAGAGTTTCATCCACGTAAAGTTGGCACATAGTAGGACTATTGGCCATCCCCTGAGGCAAAACTACCCACTCATATCTTTTATCTGGCTCCTCATGATTGCAGGAGGGAATAGTAAAAGCAAACCTCACACTGTCTTGATCATGCAGGGGAATGGAAAAAAAACAATCCTTTATATCAATCACAATAATGGGCCAAAAGGCCGGCAGGGAAGAAAGCAAAGGTAGGCCTCGTTGTACGGGGCCCATAATTTGCATCTGGTTATTGATGGCTCGTAAATCGTGTAACAAACGCCATTTTCCAGACTTCTTTTTAATAACAAAAATGGGTGTATTCCACGGGGATACTGATGGTTTAATGTGTCCTTGGGTTAACTGTTCCTGTACTAATGTCCTGGCGGCAGTTAATTTTTCAGAGGAAAGTGGCCACTGAGGCACCCACACCGGCTCCTCTGTTTTGCAGGATATGGGGATCCCTCCCCCAGTGGCCCCTAGGAAAAACCCAAGCCCTGCCTGTGGTTTCTCTGGTACACTTTAATAGGCTCCTTGTTCCCTCGTAGAAATTTACCTAGTCCAAAACTGGGGTGATAACCCATACGCACCATCATGTCCTGTGATGCAGGGGAATAGTCATTACTTAATTTAAATCCCATTTCTTTCATAAGGTCTCTGCCCCATAAGGAAACCGGGAGCTCTAACACATAAGGCTGTATTATACCAGAATGTCCTTCTTCATCACTCCAGTGCAGCTGTCTCGCACTCATGTCAGGGGCCTTAGCATATCCCAGACCTTGTAAGGTTTGGGAGGACGCTTTTACAGGCCATCCTGATGGCCAATCTTTTCTGGCAATAATGCTCCTGTCTGCCCCAGTATCCAAAAGGCCCAAAATTTTCTTATTATCAACATTGAGTTCAAGAACTGGTCTTTGGTCCAAATCAAGAGACAGGAATGTTAAGTCTGTTCCAGTGGATCCAAAACCCCCTTTTCCTCTTAGCTTGGGCTGAGCCGCAAAATGGTCATGTAAACTGGGTAAAATCAAAAGCTGAGCAATTCTATTTCCTGGGGAGATGGCTAAAATTCCTTTAGGAGATTCAACCATAATCTTTACAATTCCAGTATAGTCTGGGTCAATCACACCAGGATGCACCTTAAGGCCCCGCAGAATTGTGGATGACCTCCCTATCAACAATCCCACCGTGCCAGGCTCAAGGGGTCCTTGGAAGTCTGTGTCAACTAACTGGACCCCCATTCGGGGAGTTAATACGAGTCTGGTGGTGGCACGGATGTCCAGTCCTGCTGAGCCCGCAGTGGCTCTCCGCGGTCCTTGGGGTGCCGAAGGGTCGGCCACTGTTCTGGGTAGTAGCTCCTTTCCTGGTTCTCGACTGCCCCATATATTTGCGGGCCCTGAGGGCGGGGGCCCTGCTGCCCATTTTTTGAATGGGCCTGCGTTAAGGTTCGACCGTTGATGTCTTTCACAGATCGGCATTCAACTGCCTAGTGCTTCCCCCTTTTACATCTAGGGCACAGCCCAAGCCGCTTAGGCTGTTGTCCCTTTCCTGTTTCTATCACACTTCCTCTTTCAGGGCAATTACGCTTTATGTGTCCCATCTTGCCGCATCTAAAGCATGCACCTGAGCCTCCTCCTTTCTTCTGGGTTAATTGCACCACAGCAGCAGCTAATCCAGCATTAGTTAGTGGTCCGCCCAGCTCTCTGCAAACTTTCATCCATGCTTCTAGTCCCCTATTCTTATATGGGGTTATGGCGGCTCTGCATTCCTTAGTACACTGCTCGTAAACAAGCTGTTTAATTAATGGCATGACTGCGTCTGGGTCACCAAAAATTCTGCCAGCAGCCTCGACCATACAGGCAACAAAGTCCGAAAACGGCTCCGTAGAGCCCTGCAGGATTTGGGTGAGATTGCCACTCACCTCGCCTTTATTTGGTAAGGCCTTCCATGCCTTTATGCCAATTTTATTGATTTGTTCATAAACTTGAACCGGGTAGCCTATTTGCTGATTGGCAAATCTCCCCTGTCCAAGCAGCATATCTCTGTCCCAAGCTGGGTTTCCCCCAGCCTGATTGGCTGCAGCCTCTTCACTAGCAAATTCAATCAAAAAGGCCTTCCAATCTAAATACTGACCTGGGCTCAAACAAGCTCGTGCGAGCCCACTCCAATCACCAGGTGTCATGCAGTGTCTGTTTAGCGCCTCCACCTGGGCTACATTAAATAAGGCCGTGATTCCGTATGTCCGCACAGACTCAGCTAAAGTTTTTATCACCTTAAAATCTAAGGGTTCATGATACCGCTGTCCCTGTGGATCCTGAAATATTGGACAGGCTAGATGTAACTCGGTTCTGACCGCTTTCCACATGCCTAGGCTGAAAGAACAGCCGGGGCTGCCACTTCCAGGGTCCTCCGCATAGAGCAGAGGGGCCGAAGGTGTGGGGTGGTGCACGGAGGGCATGCATTCGTCTTTATCTGGGTCCTCTCTCTCTTTCCCTTTCCTCCTCTTTCTTATCTTTGTGTTTTCTATTTGTTCTATGAGTGATTGTAGTTCCTCTGAGTCTGTAGACTCAGAGGTCTCTAGTTCGGCAAAATCAGGGTATGACCCCCCCCCCGCTCTCCTCCTTTTCGCTGTCTGCCCTTTCCGATCTTTCTTCCTGCAGCATTTCTAAGGCGGCCTGACCATTCTCTACCGCCTCACTGCAACGCTGGTCCTCGAGACAGCCTCTTATCAGTTTCCATATTGGTCTCACTCCGCTCTTAAGCGTTCCTTGTTCAGAGGCAAAATCTAGGTCCCTCCCTAGTTTCTCCCAAGAGGCCACCGTGAGGCTTCCAGAGACAGCGAACCATGGGGCAACGGTGTCACATTCATTCAAAAATCTCTCTAAAGTACTCTTTTTTATTTTTAACTTTTTTGAGTGCAGTAGCTCATTGAGAGCCAAAAAAATTGGGTGCGAAGAAGAAGCGCCCATGTTTTAAACTTTTAAAGCTGGTAAACAAACTTTTACTTTCACTTTTGGCTACTCTATTGACTAGCCCCGGGTTCTCACTCTCTTTATCTACCAAGAAGAGCAAAAATCCCCCCCGCTCTTGTGGCGGATTCCCCTTTTACCTGGGAACTTACTCCCCGCTCTTGTGGCGGATTCCCCTTTTACCTGGGAACTTACTCCCCGCTCTTGTGGCGGATTCCCCTTTTACCTGGGGACTTACCGGTGCACCACCCTGACCGCAGAGAGTTCTGAGTCCTCGTTGGGGTTATGGCTGAGTCCCCGTATGGGCCGCCACGTGTCGCTACCACCTCGACCAGCAAGGAAGACGCGACACCGGACTCTTCTCTCTGCAGTTTATTCAGGACCTTTTAGTAATCTTCTGACCCCCAACCCAGGGGAGAATTCCCCACAGCCTTAAGTACCCGCTGGGTAGCCAACACTGATACGCCACGTGGGAACCACCAATAGGTTCAGGTGCGCGGAAGCAAGCCAGATTCTTTGCCTTAGCCATATCAGGAGTTGTTTACCACAGAGAGCACTCGCCATCGGGAAGGCGGAGGGCGGAAGCTGGCACCATCTTCCAGGTGCGGCATCTCACAGCTCTCTACATAACCCTTACCCTCACCCTAACCGTAACCCTAACCCTGAACCTAACCCTCACACTAACCCTAACCTTCACCCACACCCTAACTGTCACTCTCACCCTCACTCTCACCCTAAACCTTACCCTTACCCTAAACCTAACCCTAACACTAACCCTAATCTTAACACTAACCCTAAACCTAATCCTAAACCTAATGCTCACCATACCCCTCAGCCTAACCCTAACTCTAACCCCAACCCTCACCCTCATCCTAACCCTCACCCTGACACGAAAAATCACCCAAACCCTAACGCTCACCCTCACAATAAACATCACCCTAAACCTAACCCTCAAACTAACGCTAACCCTAACCCTCACCCGAACCCTAACACTCACCCTAACCCTAACACTCACCTGAACCTCACCCTAAAACTAACCCATACTCTAACCCTCACCATGACCCTCACCCTCACCCTAAATCTAACCCTCAACCTAAACTTCACCCTAACCCTAACCCTCACCCTAACCCTAACCCTCACTCTAAACCTAACCTCAGCTTAACCCTCACCCTCACCCTAATACTCACCCTAAACCTACCGTTACCTAAACGAAACCCTCACCATCACCCTCATCCTCGCCCTAACCTTAACCCTAACAATAACCCTAACTCTAAACCTAACCCTAACCCTAAAACTCACCCTAAACCTAATCCTAACCCTAACCCTCACTCTCATCCTCACCCTCATTCTAACACTGACTCTCAACCTGACCTTCACCATCACATTAACCCTCACAATTACCCTAAACATCACCCTAACCCTAACCCTCACTCTCATTTTCTCCCTCACCCTCACCCTAACAATAACCCTAACCCTCATCCTCAACCTCACTTGCACCCGTACCCTCACCCTAAACCTCACTCCCACACTAACCCTCAACCTCACCCTAAACCTAACGCTAAGCCTAACCGTCACCCTACCCTAACCCTAACCCTCACCCTAAACCTAACGCTAAGCCTAACCATCAACTTCACCGTAACCCTCACCCTATACCTTATCTTCACACTAACCTTAACCCTAACCCTAAGCCTCAATCTAACCCTAACCTTCACCCTAACCCTATCCCAAAACCTAACCCTAACACTCACCCTAACCCTAACACTCACCTGACCCTCACCCTAACACTAACCCTAACTCTAACCCTCACCATGACCCTCACCCTCACCCTAAACCCCTCCCTCAACCTAAACCTAACCCTAAACCTAACCCTCAACCTCACCCTAGCCCTCACCCTAACCCTCACCCTCACCCTAAACGTAAAACTAAACCACACCCTCACCCTAACCCTCCTCGTCACCCTAACCCTCACCCTAATCCTAACCCTCAACCACACCCTAACCCTCACACTCAACCGAACCCTCAACCTCACTCGAACACTCACCCTTACCCTAACCCTCACCCTCAGTATAAACATCTCCATAACCCTAACTCACACCCTAACACTAACCCTTACCCTCACCCTAATCCTAAGCCTCAACTTAACCCTAACCCTCACCCTGACCCTCACCCTAACCCTCACCTTCACACTAACCCTCAACCTCACCCTAAATATCAACCTAACCCTAACTTTCACCCTCACCCTATCCCTAACCCTCACCCTAACCCTAACACTAAGCCTAACCATCACCCTCACACTACCCCTAATGTTAACTCTAAACCTCACCCTCACCCTAACCCTAAACCTAACCCTTACCCTCACCCTCACCCTAACGCTCACCCTAACATTTACCCACATCCTAAAACTCACCCTAACCCTAACCCTAAACCTAACGCTCAACCTAAACCTTACCCTAACCCTAAACATAACCCTACTCATAACCCTCATCCTAACCCTCACCCTAAACCTAAACCTCACCCTCACACTAACCCTCAACCTCACCCTAAACATCACCATAAACCTAATCCTCACCCTCACCCTAATTCTAACACTCACCCTAAACCTAATGCTAAGCCTAACCATCACCCTCACCCTAACCCTTTTCCTCACACTAATCCTAACCATAACCCTAACCCTCATTCTAACCCTAACCCTAACCCTAACCCTATCCTGATACCTCAACCTAACTCTCACCATAACCCTAAACCTAACCCTAACCCTCACCCTAACCCTCCCCGTCACCCTAACACTGATCCTAATCTTAAGCCTCAACCACACCCTAACCCTCGTCATCAACTAAACACTCACCCTTACCCTAACCCTCAACATCACAATAAACATCACTGTAACCCTAACTCTCACCCTAACACTAACCCTAACCCACACCCTAACCCTAAGCCTCAACCTAACCCAGGCCCTCACCCTGACCCTCACCCTAACCCTCACCCTCACACTAAACCTCATCCTTACCCTAAACATCACCCTAACCCTAACCCTCACCCTAACCCTACCGCTCACCCTAAACCTTACCCTAACCCTAAACATAACCCTACTCCTAACACTCATCCTAACCCTCACCCTAACCCTAACCCTCATCCTCACCCTAACACTCACCCTAAACTTTACCCTCAACCTAACCCAAACCCTAACCCTAAACCTAACACTCACACTAACCCTAACCCTAACCCTCAGCCTAACCCTTATCCTAACCCTAACCCTAACCCTAACCCTAAACCTCACACTCACCCTAACCCTAAATCTAACCTTAAACCTAACCCTCACCCTAAACCTAACCTCAGCTTAACCCTCACGCGCACCCTAATCCTCACCCTAAACCTAACCCTTACCTAACCGAAACCCTCACCGTCACCCTCATCCTCACCCTAACCATACCCCTAACAATAACCCTAACTCTAAACCTAACCCTAACCCTAAAACTCACCCTAAACCTAATCCTAACACTAACCCTCACCCTATCCTCACTGTCATTCTAACACTCACTCTCAACCTGACCCTCACCATCACACTTACCTTCAAACTTACCCTAAATGTCACCCTAACCCTACACCTCACCCTCACTTTCACCCTCACACTCACACTAACCCTAACCTTAACACTCATCCTCAACCTCAGCCGCACCCGTACCCTCACCCTAACCCTCACCCTCACACCTACCCTCAACCTCACCCTAAATATCACCCTAACCCTAACCCTCACCCTCACCCTAACCCTAACCCTCACCCTAAAGCTAACGCTAAGCCTAACCATCACCCTCACCCTAACCCTGACACTAACCCTTATCCTCACACTAACCCTAACCCTAAACCTCACCCTAACCCTATCCCAACACCTCACCCTAACTCCCACCCTAAGCCTAACCCTAACCCTCACCCTCATCCTAACCATAAACCTAACCCTAACCCTCACCCTAACCCTCCTCGTCACCCTAACACACACCCTAATCCTAAGCCTCAAACACACCCTAAACTTCACCCTCAACCGAACCCTCTCTCTCACTCGAAAACTCACCCTTACCCTAACCCTCACCCTCACAATAAACATCACCATAACCCTAACTCACACCCTAACACTAACACTAACCCTCACCCTAACACTAAGCCTCAAATTAAACCTCACACTCACCCTGACCCTCACCCTAACCCTCACCCTCACACTAACCCTCACCCTAACCCTAACACTAACCCTCAGCCTAACCCTCATCCTAACACTAACCTGAACCCTAGCCCTCACCCTCAACCTTACCCTAACCCTAACCCTAACCCTCACTCTAACCCTAAACCTCACCCACACCTTAACCCTCATCCTAACACTTACCCTCAACCTAACCCTATCCCAACCTTAAATCTAACCCTAACTGTCACCCGAACAGTCAACCTCACCCTAATCCTCACCCTCACACTAAACATCACCCTAACCCTAACTCTCACCATAAAACTAAACCTAACCCTCACCCTGACACTCACCCTAATCCAAACATAACCCTAACACTCACCCTAAACCTTACCCTAACCCTAACGCTAAACCTAACCCAAACCCTAACCCTAACCCACACCCTCACCCTAATCTTCACCCTAACCCTAACCCTAATCTTCACCCTAACCCTAACCGTAACCCATACCTAACCTAAAACCTCACCCTCAACCTCACCCTCACCCTAACCCTCACCCTCACCCTAAACCTAACCCTAACCCTAACCCACACCCTCACCCTAATCCTCACCCTAAACCTAACCGTAACCCATACCTACCCTAAAACCTCACCCTCACCCTCACCCTCACCCTAATCCTCACCCTCACCCTAGCCCTCACCCTAACAATAACCCTCACCCTAACCCTAATTCTAACTCTCACCGTCACCCTCTCCCTAACCCTAAACCTAACCCTAACCCTCATCCTAACACTAACTCTAACCCTAATTCTCACCCTAAACCTTACACTCACCCTCAGCCTCACCCTAAACCTTACCGTAACACTAACCTAACACTAACCCTCACACTAAACCTAATCCAAACACTAACTCTAACCCTACCCCTCAACCTAACCCTCACCCTAAACCTAAACCTAACCCTAATACTCACCCTGTCCTTAACCTTAACCCAAACACTCACCCTAACCCTCACTCTCACCCTAACACTAATGCCAACCCTAACCCTCACCCTCACCCTAAACCTCACCATAACCCTTACCCTCACCCTAACCCTAACCCTCACCCTAACCCTAACCCTCACCCTCAACCTATCCCTCACCCTAACACTTAGCCACACCCTAACTCTCACCCTAACCATAAACCTAAATCTAAACTTCACCCTAAACCTCACCCTAACCCTAAACGTCACCCTCACCCTAAACATCACCCTAACCTTTACCCTCACCCTAACCCTTATCCTAACCCTAAACCTAACCCTCACATTAACCCTAACCCTAAACCTCATCCTAAACCTTATCCTAACCATAAACCTAACCCTAACCCTCACCCTAACCCTAACCCTAACCCTCAAACTAATCCTAAACATAACTGTCAGCCTAAAGCTAACCATAACCCTAACCCTCACCCTAACCCTAACCCTAACCCTAACCCTCAAACTAATCCTAAACATAACTGTCAGCCTAAAGCTAACCATAAACCTAACCCTCACCCTAACCCTAACCCTAACCCTCATCTTAACCCTAACCCTCACCCTCACCCTCAAAATCACCCTCAGCCTAACCCTAACTCTAACCCTAAACCTAACCCTAACACTCACCCTCACCCTCAATCTAAGCCTAACCCTAACCCTAACCCTCACCCTAACCCTATCACTAACCCTAACCCTCATCTTCACACTAAACCTCACCCTAACACTTACCCTCAACATAACCCTAACTCTAACCCTAACCCTAATCCTCACCCTAACCATAACCCTCATCGAGAACCTAACCCTCACCCTCATCTGAACCCTCACAATCATCCTAACACTCTGCCTAATCCTAATCCTAAATCTAACCCTAACCTTCACCCTCAACCTGACACTCACCTTCAGCCTAACCCTAGCCCTAACCCTATTTCTAATCCTAACCCTCACCCTCACCCTCAACCTAAACATAACCCTCACCCTAAACCCTAACCTATACTCAGCTTAACGCTCACCATCACCATAATTCTCACCCTAACCCTAAACCTTACCTAACTGAAACCCTCACCCTAACCCTCACCCTCACCCTAGCCCTCACCCTAAACCTAACCCTTACACTAACCCTCACACTCAAACTACACTTCCCCCTCAGCATTACCGTAAACCTAAACCTAATGCTAAACCCTACCCTCAAACCCACCCTCACTCTAACCCTAACCCTAACACTAACGCTAAGCTTCACCTTCAAACTAACACTAAAAATAAACCTAACAATAACCCTAACCCTAACCCTAACCCTAAAACTCACCCTAACCCTAATCCTAACCCAAACTCTCATCCTCACCCTCAACCTCATTCTAACCTTCCCCATCACCCTGACCCTCACCATCACACTAACCCTCACACTAATCCTAACCCTCACCCTAACTTTAACCCTAACGCTCACCCTTCACTTTCACCCTCACCCTCAGCCTAACCCTAACCCTAAACCTAATCCTAACCTAACCCTCACTCTCACGTTCACCCTAACTCTAACCCTAACCCTAACCCTCACCCTAACCCTCACACTAACACTCAACCTCACCCTAAATAGCAACCTAACCCTAATCCTCACCCTAACACTAACCCTAACACTCACCCTAACACTAACCGTCACCCTAACCCTTACCCTAACCCTAATGCTAACCCTAAACCTCACCCTCACCCTAACCCTCACCCTAACCCTTATCCTCACACTAACCCTAACCTAACCCTAACCCTCACATTAACACTAACTCTCACCCTAAACCTATCCCGACACCTCAACCTAACTCTCACCCTAACCCTAAAGCTAACCCTAATGTTCACCTTTACCCTAACTCTAAACCTAAACCTGACCCTCACCCTTACCCTCAAATTCACCCGATCCCTCACCCTAACCCTAACCCTCAACCACACCCTAACCCTCACCCTCACCTTAACCCTCACGCTCACGTGAACTCTCACCCTTACCCTAACCCTTACCATCACAATAAACATCACCCTAACACTAAATCTCACCCTCACCCTAACCCTTACCCTCACCCTAACCCTAACCATCACCCTCAATCTATCCCTCACCCTAACACTAACCCAAAACCTTACCCTAACCCTTACCCTAACCCTAACCCTCACCCTAACTGTAACCGTTACACTAACCTTAACACTAACCCTCACCCTCACCCTCACCCTCACCCTCACCCTAACACTAACCCTCATCGTAACCCTAACGTTAAACCTAATGCTAACCCTAAAGCTCATCCTTACCCTAACCTTTACCTCAACCTAACCCAAACCCTAACCCTAAACCTAACACTCACACGAACCCTAACCCTAATCCCCAGCCTAAACCTTATCCTAACCCTAACCCTCATCCTCACCCTCACCCTAACACTAACCCTCATCCTAACCCTAACGTTAAAACTAATGCTATCCCTAAAGCTCATCCTTACCCTAACCTTTACCTCAACCTAACCCAAACCCTAACCCTAAACCTAATACTCACACTAACCCTAACCCTAACCCTCAGCCTAACCCTTATCCTAACCCTAAACATAACCCTAACACTAAACCTCACACTCACGCTAACCCTCATCCTAACCCTAACCTCACCATAAACCTAAACCTCACACTAACCCTAACCCTAACCATCACCCTCACCCTAACACTTACCCTAAACCTAACCCACACCCTCACCCTAATCCTCACCTTAACCCTAACCGTAACCCATATCTAACCTAAAACCTCACCCTCACCATCACCCTAACCCTCACCCTAACCTTAGCCCTCACCCTAGCACTAACGATCACCCTAACCCTAATCCTAACCCTCACCGTCACCCTCAATTTAACCCTAAACCTACCCCTCAGCCTAACCCACACCCTAAAACTAACTCTAACCCTAATCCTCACCCTATTCCTAAACTTAACCCTAACCCTCACCCAACACTCACCCACAACCTAACCCTCATGCTAAGCCTAACCCTAACCCTCACCCTAAACCTAACCCTAAACCTAACCCTCACCCTAACCCTAAACATAACCCTAACCCTAACTGTCACTCTAATCCTCACCCTGACCCTAACCCTCAAACTCACCGTAACCCTCACCCTTGCCTTTACCCTCAACCTAACCCAAACCATAACCCTAAACCTAACACTCACACTAACTCTAACCCTAACCCTCAGCCTAACCCTTACCCTAACCCTAAAACTAACCCTAACCTTCACCCTAACCCAATCCCTAACCTTAACTCTAACCCTCACACTAACCCTAAACCTAACCCTCAGACTAACCCTCACCCTAACCCTAACGGTAACCCTAACCCTCAACCTCACCCTCACCCTAACCCTACCCCGAACCCTAACCCTCACCCTAAACCTAACCCTCATCCTTAATATCACCTTCACCCTCAGCCTAAACCTAATCCTTTCCCTAGTCCTAACCCTCACCCTCACACTAACACTAAACCTAACACTCTCCCTCACCCTAACCCTAATTCTCATCCTAACCCTAATACTCACCCACAACCTAACCCGAACACGAACCCGAACCCGAAACCGAACCCTTACAATCAACCTACCCCTAAACCTAACCCTAATCCTAAACCTAACCCTCACCATCAAACTCACCCTAACCCTAACCCTAACCCTCACCCTCACAATAAACCTCACCCTCATCCTATCCCTCACCGTAACACTAACCCTAACCCTAACCGTCAACCTAATGCGAACCCTATTCCTAAACCTCACCCTCCCACTTACCCTAAACCTAACACTAACCCTCACCCTAACCCTCACCCTCACCCTAAACATCACCCAAACCGTAACCCTTACCCTAAACCTAACCCTATCCCTCACCCTAATCATAACCCTCAACCTAACCCTCAACCTCACGCTAATCCTCACCATAACACTAACCCTTGCCTAAAAGAATCCCTCACCCTAACCCTCACACTAACCCTCTCCCTAAAATTAGCCCTCAACCTAAACCTATCTCTAGCCCTAACGCTCACCCTCACCTTAACCTCACCCTAACCCTTACCCTCACCCTAACCCTAACTCTAACACTAATCATGATCCTCACACTAACCTTAACCCACACCCTAACCCTAACCCTAACACTAAACTGCACCCTCACCCTGACCCTTACCCTCAGCCTAACCCTAACCCTATTCCTAATACTAACCCACACATGCAACCTCACCCTAAACCTAACCCTAACACTAACCCCCACCCTCACCCTCAACTCACCCTCAACCTAAACCTAAACCTAACCAAAACCATAAGAATAACACTCATCCTAACCCTAACCCTCACCCTAACCCTAACACACTCCCTCACCCTCACATTAATCCGAACGCTAACAATAACCCAAACTCTCACCCTCACCCTAACCCTCACCCTAAATCTTACATTCACCCTCACCATCACGCTAACCCTAACCCTTACCCTCACCCTCACCCTAACCCTAACCATAAACCTAACCCTCAAACTAAACATAACCTTCACCCACACCCTAACCGTCAATCTCAACCTCACCCTCACCCTAAACCTTACCCTCACCCTAAACCTAAACCTAACCCTAACCCTAAACCTAACCCTAACGCTCACCATACCCCTTACCCTAACCCTAACTCTAACCCTAACCCTCACCCTCATCCTAACCCTCATCGTCACCCAAAAAATCACCCCAACCCTAAAACTCACCCTCACAATAAACATCACCCTAACCCTAACCCTCAACCTAACGCTAACCCTAACCCTAACACTCACCCTAACCCTAACTCTCAACCTGACCCTCACCCTATCCCTAACCCTAAGCGTAAACCTCACCTTAACCCTTACCCTAACACTAACCCACACCCTAAACCTAGCCTTCACACTTACCCTAATCCTAACCCTCACCCTCACCCTCACCCTCACCCTAACCCTAACCCGAACCTTAATCCTATCACTAAACCTCACCCTCACCCCCACCCTTACCCTAACCCTAATCCTAACCCTCACCCTAACCCTCACCGAAACCCTAACCCTCACACTAACCCTAACCCTTGTCCTCAACCTCAACCTAAACCTACCTCTAACACTACCTCTCACCCTAATCCTCACACTAACACCCACGCTAATCCTAACCCTCACTCTCACCCTAACCCTCAACCTAACACTTACGCTCACCCTAGCCCGAACATTAACCCTCACACTAAACTTAACCCTCACCCTAACTCTAAACCTAAACCTAACCCTAATCCTAAACCTAACACTAACACTCACCCTCACCCTAAGCCTAACCGTCACCCTAAATCTCACCCTCAACCTAAACATCAAGCTAACCCAAAACCTCACCCTAAACCTAATCCTAACCCTCACCTTCACCCTAGCCCTCATCCTAACCCTAATCATAACAATAATCATAACCCTAACCCTAAAACTCACCCTAACACTAATCCTAAAGCAAAACCTTACCCTCTTCCTCACCGTCACCCTAACCTTCACTTTCAACCTCACCCTCACCCTAAACCTCACACTAACCCTAAACCTCACCCTAAACCTACCACTAACCCTCACCACTAAACCTAACCCTAACCCTCACCCTCACCCAAACGCTCAACCTCAGCCTAACCTAATCCTAACCCTAAACCTAAACCTAAACCTAACACTCACCCTCTGCCTAACCCTAACCTTAAACCTTACACTCACCCTCACCCCCACCATAAACCTAAGCCTAATCCTAAACCTCACCCTCACCTTAACTCTTACCCTAAACCTTACCCTCATCCTAACCCTAACCCTAACACTCACCCTCACCCTAAAACTAACCCTAACCATAACACTCACCCTCAACCTAACCCTCAACCTCACCCTCAACCTAACCCGCACCCTCACCCTAAATATCACCCTAACAATAACCCTCACCCTAACACTAACCCTAACCCTAACCCTCACACTAGCCCTAACCATAACCCTAAACCTCACCCTCAAATTAACCCTCACACTATCCCTTATCCTCACACTAACCCTACCTCTAACCCTAACCCTACCCTCACACTAACCCTACCTCTAACCCTAACCCTACCCTCACACTAACCCTAACCGTCACCCTAACCCTAAACCTACCCCTCACCCTAACCCTCCACCTAACCCTTACCCTAACCGTAACACTTTCCCTAAAGCTAATCCTAACAATAACCCTCAACCTCATAGTAAACATCACCCTAACTCTAACCCTCACCCTAACCCTAACCCTAATCTTAAACCTGAACCTAAACCTCAACCTCCCCCAATCCTCACCCTAACCCTAACCCTAACACTTACCTAAACGAAACCCTCACCCTCACCCTCACCCTCAACCTAACCCTCACCCGAACCCTTACCCTCACCCTAAACCTAACCCTAAACCTCACCCTCACCCTAACCCTCACCGTTACCCTAACACTCAACCTAACCCTAACCCTAACCCTATCCCTATCGCTAACCCAATCCCTTACCCTCACCCTAACCCTCACCCTAACCCTAACCCTAAACTTCACACTATCCCTAACACTTACCCTAACCCTCACCCTCACCATAACCCTGACCCTAACCCTATCGCTACTCCTCACCCTAACTCTCAACCTAACACTAACCCTAATCCTCACCCTATCTCTAACCCTCACTGACACCCTAACCCTAACCATCACCCGAATGCTCATCCTCACCATAAAACTCACACAAAACCTAACCCTAACCGTAATCCTAAACCTAACCCTCAACCTCAGCCTCTCCCTAAGCCTAACACTCACCCTCACCATAAACATCACCCTAACCCTAACCCTCACCCTAAACCTATCCCTAACCCTCACCCTAACGCTCACACTATCCCTAAAGCTAACCCTACACTTCACCCTCACCCTAACTCTCATGCTAACCCTTATCCTCACACTAACCCCAACAGTAACCCTAACCCTAACCCTCACACTAACCCTAATCCTCACCCAATTCCTAACCCTAACACTAACCCTCATCCTAACCCTCACCCTCATCCTAAGGCTAATGCTAACCTTAACTCTCACCCTAACCCTCATCCTCACCCTAAATCCCACCCTAACCCTTACTCTCACCCTAACCCGCAGACTAACCCTAACCCTAACTCTCACCAGAGCACTCACCCTCACAGAAAATCTCACCCTAACACTTACCATCACACTAACCCTATCCCTCTCCCTAACCCTAACCCTAACTCTCACCAGAGCACTCACCCTAACAGAAAATCTCACTCTCACTCTAAACATCACCCTCAACCTAACCCTCACCCTAACCCTCACCCTAACCCTAACTCTCACCGTAACCCTAACCCTCACACTAAGCCTAACCCTCACCCTCAAACTCAAACTCACCCTCACCCTAACCCTAACCCTCATCCTAACATTCACCCTCAACCTCACCCTCACCCTAAACCTAACACACAGCCTCACCCTAATTCTAACCCTGAACCTGACCCTAAACCTTACCTAACCAAAAACCTCACCCTCACCCTAAAACTCACCATCACCCTAGCCCTCACCCTAACACTATCCCTCACCCTAACCCTAACCCTACAATTCACCCTCACTCTAACCCTAAACCTAATCCTAACCCTAACACTCATCTTAACCCTAATCATAAACCTAATGATAACCCTAAACCTCACACTCACCCTAACCCTCACCATAACCCTTACTGTCACCCTAACCCTAACCCTAACCCCCACACTAAACCTAACACTGACTAACACCAACACTACCCCTCAGCCTAACCCTCACCCCAAACCTACCTCTAACCTTAATCCTTATCCTATCCTTAACCTTAACCCAAACCCTCACTCTAACCCTCACCCTGACCCTATCCCTCACCGTAACCCTTACCCTCACAATAACCCAAACCCTAACCCTCCCCCTAAACCTCACCCTAACACTTACCCTAACCCTAACCCTAATCCTAACTCTCACCCTCACCTTAACCCTCACGGTAAACATAACCCTCACCCTCACCCTAATTCTCACCCTGAAGCTGACCCTAAACCTTACTTAACAAAAACCTCACACTCACCCTCAACCTTAACCTCACCCTCAACCTAAACCTCACGCTAGCCCTCACCCTAACACTAACGCTAAGCGTACACATCACTCAAACCCTCACCTTAACCCTAACGCGAACCCTAACACTTTCCATAAGGCTAACCCTAACAGTAACAATCACCCTCATACTAAACATCACCCTAACGCTAACCCTCACATTAACCCGAACCCTAAACCTCACTGTAACCTTAACCCTCAACCTAACCCTCACACTTCCCTAAAGCTCAGCCTAAACCTAACCCTAACTCTTACCTAACGGAAACCATCACCCTCACCCTCACCCTCAACCTAACCCTCACCCTCAACCTAACCCTAACCCTATACCTCAGCCTAAACCTCACCCTCACCCTCACCTTCACACTAAACCTAACCCTAAAACTCACACTTATTCTAACCCTCACTCTAACCCTAACCATATCCCTCCCACTAATCCTCTCCATAAATCTCACCCTAACCCTAACCCTCAAACAAAACCTAACCATAACCCTCACCCTCAACCTAAACCTCACATTCACCCTAACACTCAACTTAACAATAACCCTCCCCCACACCCGAACTCTCACCATCACCCGAACCGGAACCCTAACCCTAACACTAAACCTCACCCTAAACATCACCCTAACCCTAATAGTCAACCAAATCCTGACCCTAACCCTCACCCTAAAACTAACACTCACACTAACCCTCAACCTCAACCTAATCCTCAAACTAAAAATAACCCTAACCCTTACCTAACCGAAACCCTCACACTCACACTAACCCTAACCTTCACCCTCACCCTAACCCTCACCCTATCCCTAACTATAACCCTAACCCTCACCCTCACCCTAACCCTCACACTAACCCTAACCCTACACCTCACTGTAACTCTCACCCTAACCCTAAACCTAACCCTAAACTTCACCATAACCCTAACCCAATATCTAACCCTCACCCTCACCCTAACCCTCACCCTAACCCTAACCCTCACCTTAACCCTAACCCTCAACCACACCCTAACACTCACTCTCACCCGAACCCTCACACTCAACCTAACACTCACCCTCACCCTAACCCTCACCCTCACAGTATACATTACAAAAAGCCTAACACTCAGCCTAACCTTAACCATAACCCTAACCCTAATCCTAACACTAACTCTCATCCTCACCCTCACCCTCACCCTAACACTAACCCTGAAACTAACCCTCACCCTTACACTCAACCTATCCCTCAACCTCACCCTAACTCTAATTCTAACCCTACCTCTCACCCTCACCCTAACCCTCACCCTAAACCTCACCCGAACCCTTACCCTAACCATAACCCTAACATTAACTCTAACCCTAATCCTCACCCTAACCCTATCCCTCGGCCACACTCTAAAACTCATCATCACCCAAAACCTCATCCTCACCCTAACACTCACTCTATCCCTCACTCTAACTCTAATCCTAAACCTAACCCTCACCCTCACCCTCAACCTAACCATAACCCTACCATAACCCTTAAACTAACCCTCACCCTCACCCTAAAACTCACCCTCACCATAAACATCACCCTAACCCTAACTCTCATGCTAACCCTAACCCTAACCCTCACCCTAAACCTAAACCTCACTCTAACGGTCACTATCCCTAACGCTAACCCTACACCTCACCCTCACACTAACCCTCAACCTAAACCTTATCCTCACCCTATCCCTAATCCTCACCCTAACCCTCACCCTCACCCTAACTCCAATGCTAAACCTACCTCTCACCCTCAACCTAACCCTCACCCTAAACTTCACCCTAACCCTTATCCTCACCCTAACCCGCAAACTAACCCCAACCCTAACCCTAACGCTCCCCCTAAACGTCACCCTAACCCTAAACCTAACCCTAACCCTAATCCTCACCCTCACCCTTACCCTCACCCTAACCCTATCCCTAAACCTAACGCTAACCCTAACTCTGAAATGAACACTCACGCTCACCTGAACCCTCACACTAAACATCACCCAAACACTAACCCTCACCCTAACCCTTACCCTCATCCTAATCCATGCCCTAACCCTAACCCTCACCATAACCCTAACCTTCACATTAACCCTAACCCTAAACCTCACCCTCAATCTCACCCTCAAGTGAACCATAACCCTCACCCAAACACTAACCCTCACCCTCACCCTCAGTCTAACACTAACCCTTATCTAACTGAAACACTCATCCTCACCCTCACGCTCACACTCACCCTGATCCTAGCAATCACCCTAACCGTAACCCTAACCCTCACCCTCAACCTCCCCTTCCCCCTCAGCCTTACTCTAAACCTAACCCTAATCCTAACTCTAACCCTCAACTCCACCCTCATCCTAACACTAACACTAACCCAAATGCTAACCCTCACTCTCATCTTTACCCTAACCCTAACACTAACATTAACCCTAACTCTAATCCTAAACCTAACCCTAAAACTCACCCTAACCCTAATCCTAACCCTAATGCTCGCCATCACCCTCACCCTCATTCTAACTCTCAATCTCATCATGACCCTCACAATCACAATTACCCTCACAATAACCCTAACCCTCACCTAATACTAACCCTGTAGCTCAACCTCACTTTTTCCCTCAACTTCAGCCTAACCCTAACCCTAACCCTAATCCTAACCCTAACCCTCACCCTCACCCTAAAACTAACCGTAACCCTCATCCTCAACCTCACCCTCACCCACCCCTAACCCAAACCCTCACCCTCACACTAACCCTCAACCTCACCCTAATCATCACCCTAAACCTTACACTCACCCTAACCCTAAACCTAACCCTCTCCCTTACCCTAACCCTCACCCTCACCCTAATGCTAATCCTACCCATCACTCTAACCCTCAACCTAAACGTAACGCTAACCTTAACACTTTCCTGAAGGTTAACTCTAACAGTAACCCTCACCCTCATGGAAATCTCACCCTAACGATAACCCTTACCCTAACCCTAACCATAACACTCACCCTAAGCCTAACCCTCAACCTAACCCTCCCACTCTCCTAAACCTCATCCTAACCCTAACCCTAACCCTTATCTAACCGAAACCCTCACCCTCACCCTCAACCTAACCCTCACCCTCACCCTAGCCCTCACCCTAATTCTAACCCTAACCCTAACCCTTACCCTCACCCTAAACCTAACCCTACCCCTCTCCCTAAACCTCACACTAAACCTAACCCTAAGGCTAACCCTCAATCTATCCCTAACACTTCCCCTAACCCTCACCCTCACACTAACCCTAAACCTAACGCTAACCCTCACCCTAACCCTAATCCTTACCCACACCCTAAACCTCACCCTCACCTGAACCCTAATCCTCACCATAACTCTCACCCTCACCCTAAACATCATCCAAACCCTAACCCTCACCCTAACCCTAACCTTAACCCTAAAACTCACCCTCACCCTAACCCTTACCCTAACAGTTACCCTCACCCTCACCCTAAACCTAATCCTAAACATAACCGTCAGACTAACCGTAACCCTCACCCAAACCGTAACCCTACCCCTAAACCTCAACCTGACCCTCAACCTCAGCCTAACCCTTATGCTAACCCTACTCCTAATCCTAACCCTCACCCTCACCCTAAACCTAACCCTAACCATAACCCTAAACCTCACCGTCACCCTTACCCGCACCCTAACCCTCACCCTCACAATAAACATCACCCTAACCCTAACTCTCACCCTAACGCTAACCCTAACCCTCACCCTAAAACTAACCCTCAACCTAACCGTAACCCTCACCATGACCCTCACCCTAGCGCATCCCTAACCCTAATCCTCACCCTATCACTCACCCTAACCCTAAACCTAACACTAATCCTAAACCAGCCCTCACCCTCAAACTAACCCTAAAAATAACACTAACCCTAACCTCACTCACACTCACCCTAATCCTTAAACTCACCTTAAACCTCACTCTAACACTACCTCTACCCCTCTGCCTAACCCTCACCCTAAACCTACCCCTGACCATATCCATAACCCTACCTCACACTAACACTCAAACTAACCCTAACCATAACCCTAATCCTAAACCTAACCCTCACCATCAAACTCACCCTAACCCTAAACCTAACCCTAACCATCACCCTCACCCCAACTCTCATACTCACCCTAAACCTCACCCTAATCCTACCCATACCCCTCTCCCTAACTTAACCCTAACCCTAACCTACCGCTAAACCTAAACCTCACACTAACCCTAAACCAAACGTTAACCTTCACCCTAACCCTAATCCTCATCCACACCCTAACCCGAACCCTCATCCGAACCCTCACCCTCACTCGAACCCTCATCCTTACCCTAAACCTCATCGTCACAATAAACATCACCCTAACCCTAACTCTCACCCTAACAATAAGCCTAACTTTCACTGTAACCCTAACCCTCACCCTAACACTAACTCTCACCCTGACCCTCACCCTACCCCTAACCCCAACCCTCACCCTAAACCTTACCCTAAACCTAAACCTCACCCTAAACCTAGCCCTCACCCTAATACTAAGCTTCACACTAAACCTAACCCTAACACTCACCCTCACCCTCAACCTCACCCTCGCCCTAACCCTAACTCTCATCCTAAACCTAACCTTAATCCTAATGCTAACCCTAAACCTCAACGTCACACTAACCCTAAACCTGACCCTCACCCTAACTCTAAACCTAACCCTCACCCTCACCCAAATATTCACCCTCATCCTAACCCTAAACCTCACACTAACCCTAAACCTAACCCTCACCCTCACCCTCACCCTCACCCTAACTCTAACCCTCACCCTAACCCCCAACATAACCCTAAACTTAACCCTCACCCTCACCATAACCCTCACTCTAACCCTAACCCTCACCCTAACCCTCACACAAACACTCAATCTAATCTTAACCCTCACTCTCACTCTAACCCTCACCCTAATATTTACCCTCACCCTAATCTTAACCCCAACCCTCACACTAAACCTAACCCTCACCCTAACTCTAACCCTTAACCTAACCCTAATACTAAACCTAACCCTAACATGCATCCTCACCCTAAGCCTAACCCTCACCCTCACTCTCATCCTAACCCTCACCCTCAAACTAAACATCATCCTAAACCTAACCCTCACCCTAAACCTAACACTAACCCTCACCCAAAACCTTAATCCTAATCCTATTCCTAACCCTAAACCTCATCTTCAGCCTAGCCCTCATCTTAACCCTAATCCTAACAGTAACCAAAACCCTAACCCTAAAATTCACCCTAACCCTAATCCTTAAGCTAACCCTCACCCTCTTCCTCACCATCACCCTAACCTTCACCCTCACCCTCACCCTCACAATACCCCTAACCCTAACCCCAATCATAAAAGTGAACCTCACCCTCACCCTCACCCTAACCCTAAACCTAACCCTAACCCTCACCCTAACCCTCATCCTAACCTTAACGCTAACCCTAACCCTCACCTTCACCCTAAACCTCACCCTAACCCTTACCCTCACCATCACCCTAAACCTAACCCTAATCCTCACCTAAACCCTAACCCTTGCCCACGCCCTAACCCTCACCATCACCCGAACCCTCACCCTCACCCGAACACTCACACTAACTCTAACCCTAACACTTATCCTAAACCTAACCCTCACCCTCGCCCTCACCCTAAGCCTAACACTAACCCTAACGCTAAAAGTAACCCTCAACCTCACCCTAAACCTAACCCTCACCCTAACGCTCACCCTATCCCTAATGCTAACCCTACACCTCACCCTCACCCTAACCCTCACCCTAACCCTTATGCTCACACTAACCCTCACCCTAACACTAACAGTAACCCTCACACTATCCCTAATCCTCACCCTATCCCTCACCCTGACCCTAACCCTAACCCAAAACCAAACCCTCACCCTCACTCTCACCCTAACACTCACCCTCAGGATAAACATCACCCTAACGGTAACCCTCATCCTAAACCTAACCCTAACCCTCACCCTAAACCTAACCCTAAACCTCACTCTAACTTCACCCTATTTCTAATGTTAACCCTAGACCTCACCCTCACCCTAACCCTCACCCTAACTCTAAACCTCACACTAACGCTAACCCTAACCCTCACCCTCAACCCTCACCCACACAATACCCAAACAACTAAACCTAATCCTTACACTAACCCTCAACCTCACCATCACCCTCAAAATACCCCTACCCCTAAACCTAATCCTAACACTAACCCTCACCCTCACCCTCAC
This sequence comes from Dipodomys merriami, assembly GCF_024711535.1. Classification (NCBI taxonomy): domain Eukaryota; kingdom Metazoa; phylum Chordata; class Mammalia; order Rodentia; family Heteromyidae; genus Dipodomys; species Dipodomys merriami. The sequence continues at coordinate 1,271,689 of NW_027206113.1, forward strand.
TCTAACCCTAAACCCTCACCCTAACCCTCACCCTAACCCACATCCTAATCCTAACGCTAACCCTAACCCTAAACTTCACCCTAAACCTCACCCTAACAATAACCCTCACCATAACCTTAACCCTAACCCTAACCCTATTCCTCACCCTAACCATAATGCTAACCCACAACCTAACCCTCACCCTCACCCGAAAACTCACCCTAGCCCTAACACTCTCCCTAACCCTAATCCTAACACTAAACCAAACTTCACCCTCACCCTGACCCTCACCTTCAGCTTAACCCTAACCCTAACCCTATACCTAATCCTAACCATCACCCTCAATCTCACCCTCACCCTTTCCCTCAACCACATTCTCACTCTAAACATCACATTAAACGTAATCCTCACCCTAACTCTAACCCTACCCCTCAACCTAAACCTAAACTCAGCTTAACCTCACAATCACCGTAATCCTCACCCTACCCTAACTCTTACATAACTGAAACCCTCACCCTAACCCTCACCGTAACCCTCACCCTCATCCTAGCCCTCACCCTAAATCTAACCCTAACCCTAACCCTCACCCTCAACCTCCCCTTACCCCTCAGCCTTACCCTAAACCTAACCCTAACCCTAAACCTAACCCTCAACCCCACCCTCACTCTAATCCTAACCCTAACCCTCATGCTAAGCTTCACCCTCACCCTAACCCTAATCCTAAACCTAATGATAACCCTAAACCTAACCCTAACCCTAATCCTAACCCTAAAACTCACCCTAACCCTAATCTTAACCCTAACCCTCATCCTCACCCTGACCCTCACCATCACACTAACCCTCACACTAACCCTAACCCTCACCCTAAACCTAACCCTTACCCTCACCCTTCACTTTCACCCTCACCCTCAGCCTAACCCTAACCCTAATCCTAAACTAACCCTCACCCTCACCTTCACCCTAACCCTAAGCCTAAGCCTAACCCTCACCCTCACCCTCACCCTGACCCAAACACTCACCTTAAACCTCACCCTCACCCTCACCCTCACACTAACACTCAACCTCACCCTAAACCTCACCCTAACCCTAACCCTCACCCTAACATTAAACCTAACACTCAGCCTAACGCTAACCCTCACCCTAACCCTAATGCTAACCCTAAACCTCACCCTCACCCTAACCCTCACCCTAATCCTTATCCTCACACTGACCCTAACCTTAACCCTAACCCTCACACTAATCCTAACCCTCACCCTAACCCTATCCCGACACCTCACTCTAACTGTAACCCTATCCCTCACTCTAAACCTAACCCTAACCCTCACCCTAACCCTCACCGTCACCCTAACCCTCACCGTCACCCTAACCCTCACCCTCACCCAAACACTCACCCTCACCCTAACCCTCACCCTCACAATAAACATCACTTAACCCTAACCCTCACGCTAACACAAACCCTAACCCGAACCCTAACCCGAACCCTCAACCTAAACCTAACCCTCACCCTGACCCTGACCCTAACCCTAAACCTTAACCAAACCCTTACCCCAACCCTTACCCTAACCCTAACCCTCACCCTAAACCTAACCCTTACCCTAACAGTAACCTTCACACTACCCCTAACACTAACCCTCACCCTCACCCTCACCCTGACCCTCACCCTAACACTAAACCTCACCCGCAACCTAAACCTAACCCTCAACCCCACCCTCACTCTAAACCTAAACCTAACCCTAACACTAAGCTTCATCCTCACCCTAACCCTAAACCTAAACCTAAAAATAACCCTAACCCTAAACCTAACCCTAACCCTAACCCTAAAACTCACCCTAACCCTAACCCTAACCCTAACTCTCATCCTCACCCTGACCCTCACCATCACACTAACCCTCACAATAAACCTAAGCCTCAGCCTAACCCTAACCCTAAACCTCACCCTTCACTTTCACCCTCACCCTCAGCCTAACCCTAACCCTAACCCTAATCCTAAACTACTCCTCACCCTCAACTTCATCCTAACCCTAAGCCTAAGCCTAACCCTCACCCTCACCCTCAACCTCACCCTCACCTTAACGCTCACCCTCACCCTCACCCTCACACTAACACTCAACCTCACCCTAAACCTCACCCTAACCCTAACCCTCAACCTAAAACTAACCCTAACACTCACCCTAACGCTAACCCTCACCCTAACCCTTACCCTAACCCTATCGCTAACCCTAAACTTCACCCTCACCCTAACCCTCACCCTAATCCTTATCCTCACACTAACCCTAACCTTAACCCTAACCCTCATACTAACCCTAACCCTCACCCTAACCCTATCCCGACACCTCACTGTAACTGTAAGCCTAACGAGCACCCTAACCCTAACTCTAAACCTAACACTAACCCTCACCCTCACCCTCACTGTCACCCTAACATTCACCCTAACTCTAACCCTCACCCTCACCCGAACACTCACACTCACCCTAACCCTCACCCTCACAATAAACATCACCTAACCCTAACCCTCACGCTAACACAAACCCTAACCCTAACACTAACCCTAACCCTCAACCTAAACCTAACCCTGACCCTGATCCTGACCCTAACCCTAACCCTAAACCAAACCCTTACCCTAAACCTTACCCTAATCCTAACCCTAACCCTAACTCTAACCCTCCCACTCAGACTCACCCTAACCCTAATCTTCACCCTAACAATAACCCTCACCCTAACCCTAACCCTCAACCTCCCCCTCATCCTAATCCTAACCCTAACACTAACCCTAACCTTCACCCTCATTGTAACCCTCACACTAACCCTTACTCTCATCCTCACCCTAACCCTAACCCTATCCCTAATCCTAACTCTTTCACTAACCCTAACCTTCACCCTAAACCTTAGCCTAACCCAAACCCTCAGCCTAGCCTCAACCTAATCCTACCCCTTACCCTCACTGTAAACCTAACCATAACCCTTACCCTCACACTAACCCTAACACTCACCCAAACCCTAACCAACATCCTCAATCGAACCTTCACCATCACCATAACCCTCACCCTCATAATAACCCTCACCCAAACCCTAACCCTAAATGAAAACCTAACCCTCACACTAAACCTATTCCTCACCCTAACCCTTCCCGTACACCTCAGGCTAACCCTCACCCTCACCCTAACCCTAATCCTAATCCTCACCCAATCTCTAACCCTAACCCTAACTCTCACACACACCCTAGCCCTCACACTAACCTCACACTAACCCTAAACCTAACCCTTACCCTAACCATAACCCTAAACTTCACACTAACCTTAACCCTCACCCTAAACCTGACCCTACCCCATAGCCTAACCCTCATCCTAAACCAAAACCTAACCCTAACCCTCACCCTAACCCTAACCCAAAACCTAAACCTAACCCTCACCCTAACCCTAACCCTCACACTCACCCTCACCCTCAGCCAAACCCTAACCCAAATCCTAAACCTAACCTTCACTCACACCCTCACCCTAAATATAACCCTAACCCTAACACTAATCCTCACACTCACCCTCACCCGAACTCTCACCCTCACCCTAAACCTCACCCCAACCCTCACCCTCACCCTAAACATCACCCTAACTCTTATACTCACACTAAAACTAACTCTAATCCTAAACCTAACCCTCACTCAAACCCTAACCCTCACTCTAACCCTAAAGCTACCCCTCACCCTAACCCTAACCAAAGCCTAACCCTCACCCTAATACTAATCCTAACCCTAATGATAACCCTAACTCTCACCCTCAATCTAGCCCTCACCCTAACCCTAACCCTCAACCTAACCCTAACCCTCAACCTCACCCTCTCTCTCACCCTAACCTTAAACCTAACCCTCAACCTCAAACTAACCCTCAGCCTAACCCTTACGCTCACCCTAATCATAACCTTAACCGTACCGCTCACCCTAACCGTAACCCTCAATCTCACCCTCACCCTCACCCTAAGCCTGACCATAACCCTAGCCCTAATCCTAAACCAAACCCTCACCCGCAACCTCACCCTTACCATAAACCTAAACCTAGCCCTCACCCTAAACCTAAACCTTACCCTAACCCTTACCCTAACCCTAACCCTAACCCTCACCCTAAACTTCACCCTAACCCTAACGCCAACACTAACCCTCACCCTCATCCTAGCCCTCATCATATCCTTATCCTCACACTATCCCTAACCCTAAACCTAACCCTCACACTAACCCTAACCCTCACCCTAACCCTAAACCTACCCCTCACCCTAACCCTCACCCTAACCCTAACATTAACTCTAAATCTCACCCTAAAAATTACCGTAATCCTCACTCTCACCCTAACACTCACCGTCACCCTAACCTTAACCCCAACACTAACCCTCACCCACACCGTAACCCTCACCTGAAACCGAACCCTAACCCTCACCCTAACCCTCACCCTAAACATCACCCTGTCCCTAACCCTCACCCTAGCTTTCACACTAAACCTCAACTTCAACCTAATCCTCATCCTAACCCTAAACCTTAACCTAACCCTTACCCTCAACACCACCCTCGCCCTACGCCTAACCCTAACCCTCACCGTCACCCTAGACCTCACCCTAACCCTAACCCTAATCCTAACATTAACACTAACTCTCAGTCTCTCCCTCAGCCTAACCCTGACCCTAACTGTAATCCTAACAATAAACCTCACCCTCACACTAACCTTAACCCTAACCCTAAACCTCACCTTCACCCTCACCCTCACACTCACCCTAACCCTCACCCTCACCCTCAACCCTCATCATAACCCTCAGCCGCACCCTAAACATCACCGTAACCGTAACCCTAATCCTAACACTAACCCTCTCGCTAAACCTCACAATAACACTAACGCTAACCCTAACCCTCAACCTCTTCCTAAACCTCACCATAACCCTTATCCTCACACTAACCCTAACCCTAACCCTCACACTAACCCTAACCCTCACACTAACCCTAACCCTATCCCTAACCTTAACCCTAACCGTCACCTTAAACATAACGCTAACACATACCCTCACCCTAATCCTCACCGTCACCCTAACCTTCACCCTAACCCTCACCCATAACCTAACCCTCACGTGAACATTAACCTTAACCTTCAGCCTAACCCACACCCTAACCCTAATCTTAATCCTAACCCTCACCCTCTCCCTCACCCTAATCCTAACCAGAAACCTAATGCTAACCCTCACATTCACACTCAACTGAACCCTAACCCTAACCCTAACAATAACTGTAACCCTAACCCTTACCATAATCCTAACTCTAACCCTCACCTAAAGCCTCAACAAAACTGTAACCCTAACCCTAATCCTAAACCTAACCCTCACTCTTACCCTAACCTAAACCTAACCCTTACCCTAATCCTCAACCTAACACTATTGCCAACCCTAAACCTCACCCTCACACTAAACCTCACTCTATCTCTAAAGCTCACTATAACCCTAACCCTAACATTAACTCTAATCCTCACCCTAACCCTAACCATCAACCACGCCCTAACACTGAACCTCACCCTAACCCTAACCCTCACCATAACCCTCACCCTAACCTTAACGCTAACCCTAACACTCAACCTCACCCTAAACCCCATCCTCACACTAACAGTAACCCTATACCTAACCCTAACCCTCACACTAACCATAATCCTCACACTAACCCTAACCCTACCCCTCACCCTAAACCTCACGCTAACTCTAACCCTAACGCTAACCCTCAACCTAAAACTAACCGAGACCTAACCCTCACCCACACACTAACCCTCACCCCCACCCGAACCCTCAGCCTAACCCAAACAGTCACCCTCACCCTAACCATCACCCTCAACCTAAACATCACATTAAACCTAACCCTCACCCTAACCCCAACCCTAACCCTCACCCTCAATCTAATCCTCAACCTCACCCTAATCCTCACACTAACCCTATCCCTTATATAACCGAAAACCTCACCCTCAACCTCAACCTCACCCTCACACTAACCCTAACCCTAATACTAACCCTAACCCTGACCCTCACCCTAACCATCACCGTAACCCTTACCCTTACCTTAACCATAACTTTCACCCTCACACTAACCCTCACCCTAACCCTTATCCTGACACTAACACTAACCCTATACATAACCATAACCCTCACACTAACCCTAACCCTCACCCTAACACTAACCCTACCCCTCACCCTAAACCTCACCCTAACCCTAACCCTAACGCTAACCCTCACCCAAATCATAAACTGAACCCTAACCCTCACCCTCACCCTAACCCTCACCATCACCCTAAAACTCACCCAAACCCTAACCCTCACCCACACCCTAACCCTCATCCTCACCCGAACCCTCACCCTCACCCTCACCTGAATCATCACCTTCTACCTAAACATCATATTAACCCTAAACCTCACCCTAAATCCAACCCTAACCCTCACGCTAAACCTAAAACTCAACCTAACCCTCACCCTCAACCTAAAACTCACCCTAACCCTAACCCTTCCCTAAACGAAACCCGCACCCTCACCCTCACACTCACACCCACCCTAACGCTCACCCTCACCCTAGCCGTCACTCTAAACCTAACCCTCAACCTAACCCTAACCCTAAACCTCACCCTCACCCTAACCCTAACCAAAGCCTAACCCTCACCCTAACCCTCACCCTAACCCTAATGCTAACCCTAACCCTCACACTCAATCTAGCCCTCATCCTAACCATAACCCTTCACCTAACCCTAACCCTCAACATCACCCTCACCCTCACCCTAACCCTAACCCTAACCCTCACCCTAACCCTAACCCTCAGCGTAACCCTTACCCTCACCCTAATCATAAACTTAACCCTACCCCTCACACTAACCGTAACTCTCAATCTCACCCTCACCCTCACCCTAATCCTAACCCTAACCCTAAACCTAAACCAAACCCTCACCCTACCCTCACCCTTACCCTAAACCTAACACACAACGTAAAGCTAACCCTTACCCTAAACCTTACCCTAACCCTCACCTTAACCCTCACCCTATACCTCACCATAACTCTAAGAAAAAACCTAACCCTCACCCTAATCCTAACCCTCACCATAACCTTATCCTCACACTAACCATAATCCAAAACCTAACCCTCACACTAACACTAACCCTCACCCTAAACCTAACCCTACCCCTCACCCTAACCCTCACCCTAACCCTAACATTAACTCTAACTCTCACCCTAAACATAACCCTAACCCTCACCCTCGACCTAACCCTCACCGTCACCCTAACCTTAACCCTAACACTAACCCTCCCCCTCCCCTTAACCCTCACCTGAAACGGAACCCTAACCCTCCCCCTCACCCTAAACAGCAGCCTAAACCTAACCTTCACCCTAACCCTCACAATACACCTCAACCTCAAACTAATCCTCCCCCTAAACCTAACCCAACCCTTACCCTCAACCCCACCCCTCACCCTCAGCTTAACCCTAACCCTAACCCTAACACTCAACCTCAACCTCACTCTAACCCTAACCCTCACCCTCACCCTAGCCCTCACCCTAACCCTAACCCTAATCCTAAACCTAACACTAACCCTCAGGCTCTCCCTCAGCCTAACCCTAAACCTAAATATAATCCTAACAATAATCCTCACCCTCACCCTAACCTTAACCCTAATCCTAACCCTCACTGTCACCCTCACCCTCACACTCACTCTTACCCTCACCCTCAACCTCAAACCTTACCCTAACCCTCAACCTCACCCTAAACATCAAAATAACCGTAAGCCTCACCCTAACCCTAACCCTCTCCCTAAACCTCACAATAACCCTAAGGCTAACCGTAAACCTCACCCTCTTCATATCCTGCACCATAAAACTTATCCTCACACTAACCCTAACCCTAACCCTCACACTAATCCTAACCCTCACACTAACCCTAACTCTAACCCTCACACTAACCTTCACCCTAACCCTAACCTTAACCCTAACCATCACCTTAAACATAGCGCTAACACACACACTCACCCTAACCCTTACTGTCACCCTAATTTTAACCCACACCCTAAACATCACCCTAAACCCAACCGTAACCCTAATGCTAACCCTAAACCTCAACCTAACCCTAAACCTCACCCTAACCCCCACACTCAACCTAAACCTCACCATAAAAATAACCCTGACACTTACCTAATTGAAACCCTCACACTCACCCTAGCCCTCACCTTAACCCTCACCCTCACTTTAACCCTAACTCTCACCCTCAACCTCATCCTAACCCTAACCCTCAACCTCAAACTCACCCTCAGCCTCAGCCTAACCCAAACCCTAACCCTAATCCTAAACCTAACCCCCAACCTCACCCTAACCCTAACCCTAACCCTAACACTAACCCTCACCCTCACACTCACCCTCACCCTAACCCTCACACTCAAACTCACCCTCACACTAAACCTCACACTAAACCTAACTCTCATGCTAAACCTAACCCTAACCCTCTCGCTCACCCTCACCCAAACCCTCACCCTCAGCCTAACCCTAACCCTGACCCTAATCCTAACCCTAACCATCACCCTCACACAAACCCTCATCCTAACCTAATCCTAACCCTCAACCTAAAACTAACCAACACCCTAATCCTCACTCTCACCCTAACCCTCATCCTAAACTTTAACCTCACACTAACCCTAACCCTAACACTAACACTAACACTCACACTAACCCTAACCCTCAGCCTAACCCTAAACCTACTGGTCAACCGGTCAACCTCACCCTAACAATCACCCTAACACTAACCCTAAACCGAACCCACACCATAAGCCTTACCCTCACCTGAACCCTCACCCTCACCCGAAAACTCACACTCATACTAACCCTCACCCTCACCCTAAACATCACCCTAACCATAAACCTCACTGTAAACCTAACCCCAACACTACCTTAACCCTAACCCTCAACATAACCCTCACTTTCACACTAACCCTCACCCTAAACTTTAACCTCACACTAACCCTAACCCTAACACTAACCCTAAGCCTCACACTAACCCTAAGGCACCCCCTAACCCTAACCCTATCCCTCAACCTAACCCTCACCCCAACATTCACCCTAACCCTAACCCTAACCCTCAGCCTCAACCTAACCCTCACAGTCAACCTAACCTGACCCTAACCTTAACCCTAACCCACAACCTAAACTTCATCCTCACCTGAACCCTCACCCTCAACCGAACCCGAACCCTAATTCTCACCCTAATCCTAACCCTAAACCTAACCCTAACCCTAAAACTTACCCTAATCCTAACCCTCACACTAACCCTAACCCTCACCATAACCCAAAACCTACACCTCACCATAACCCTCACTATCACCCTAAAACTAACCCTAACCCTCACCCAAAACCTAACCCTAACCCTCACACTCAACCTAACCCTCACCGTCACACTAACCCTCAACATAACCCTAAACTTCAGCCACACTCTAACCCTCACACTCACCCCCACGCTAACGCTCACCCTAAGCCTCACCCGCACCCTGAAAATCACCCTAACCCTACCACTCAACCTAACTATAAACCTAACCCTCACCCTAACCCTAACCCTCAAACTAACCCTCACCCTCAATTTAAACCTCACCTTAACAATAACTCTAATTCTTACCTAACCGAAATCCTCACCTTCACCCTCACCCTCACTGTCACACTAACCCTCACGCTCAACCTAGCCCTCACCCTAACCCTAACTCTAACACTTACCCTCATCCCCCCCCTCGCCCTCAGCCTAAACGTAACCCTAACCCTAACACTCACCCTCATCCTCACCCTAACCCTAACACTAACGCTAAACCTCACCCTCACACTCACCCTGACCCTCAACCTAGCCGTAAAAATAACCCTAACCTTAAATCTAACCCTAAACCTAACACTAGCCATCATGCTCACCCTAACCCTAAACCTAACACTCACCTGCCCCCTAATCCTCACCCTAACCTTTAACCTCACACTAAGCCTAAATCTATTCCTAACCCTAATCCTCACACTAACATTAAACCTCACCGTAACCCTAACCCTAACCCTAAACCACACCCCCACCCTCGCCCTCAGCCTAACTGTAACCCTACCCCTAACACTCACCCTCATCCTCACCCTAACCCGAAACCTAACGCTAAACCTCACCCTCACAATCACCCTAACCCTAACCCTAGCCCTAACAATAACCCTAACCCTAACCCTAACCCTAATCCTAACACTAGCCCTCACCCTCACCCTAACCCTAACCCTAACCCTCACCTGCACCCTAATCCTCACCCTAACCTTTAACCTCACACTAATCCTAACTCTATCCCTAACCCTAATCCTCACACTAAAACTAACCCTCACCCTATCCCTAACCCTAAACCTAAAAACAATCCTAACCCTAACCCTAACACTAATCCTAAACCTAATTCTAACCCTAACCCAAAACCTTACCCTAACACCAATCCTAACACTAACCCTAACACTCACCCTAAACCTAACCCTCAATCTAACCCTCACCCTCACCCTAATCCTCACCATAACCCTAACCCTAACCCTTACCTAACCAAAACCCTCACACACACCCTCACCCTCACGCTCACCCTCACCCTCTCCCTATGCCTCACCCTAAGCTTGAACCTGCCCCTAACCCTAACCCTCACCCTAAACTAAACCTCACCCTAACCCTTACCCTCACCATAACCCTAACCCTAACCCTAATTCTCACAATAACCCTAACCCTAACCCTCAGCCTAACACTCATCCTAACCCTAACCCTCTCCCTCACCCTAACCCTAACGGTCACCTTAACCCTCACCCTAACCCCTAACCGTCACCCACACCCTAAAACTCAACCTCACCCAAACCCTCACCCTGACTCCAACCCTACCCTAAATCTCACCCTAATCCTAACCCTCACCCTAAAACAAATTCTAACCCTCACCCTCATACTAACACTAACCCTTACCTTATCCCTCACCCTAACCCTAATGCTAAACCTATCCCTCAGTCACAACCTAAACCTCACCCTAATCCTTATCCTTACACAAACCCTAACCCTAACTGTAACCCTCACATTAACCCTAACCCTGACCCTAACCCTTACCCTACCCCTCACCTAACACCTCACCCCACCCTTACCCCAAACCCTCACCCTAACCCTAACCCTAATCCTCACCTTCCCCATTACTCTCACCCTCATCCTAACACTTACCCTAAACCTAACACTCACCTACACCCTAACCCTCACACTCTCCCTAACGCTAAATCTCACCCTCACTCTAAAAATCACTCTAATCCTAAACCTCAACCTAACCCTAATCCTCACGCTAAACCTAACGCTCACTTAAAACCTTACCCTCACCCTAATCCTCACCCTAACCCTAACCCAAAGCCTTTCCTAAGCGAAACCCTCACCCTCACCCTAACCGTCATCCTAACCCTCACCCTCACCCTAGCCCTCACCCTAAAAATAACCCTAACACTCACCCTCACCCTCAACCTCAACACCACCCTCAACCTAACCATAACCCTAACCCTCACCTCAACCTCATCCTCACCCTCACCCTCACCCTCACCCTATCCCTAACCATAACCCTAATGCTAAAACTATCCCTCACCCTCACACTAACCCTAAAGTTCAGCCTAAACCTAACCCTTACCGTAACCCTACCCCTACCCCTCACCCTAACGCTCTCCCTCATAGTAGCCCTCACCCTAAACGTAACCCTCAACCTACCACTAACCCTAACACTCTCCTTCACCCTAAACCTCACCGTCACCCTAAACCTCGCCGTAAACCTTACCCTCACCCTAACCCTCACCCCAACCCTAACCCTCACTCTAACCCTCACCCTCACCCTAACCTCACCCTAACCCTTACCCTCAAATGAACCATAACCCTAACCCTCAGCCTAACCTCATATTAAACTTAATCCTAAACCTAACCCTCACCTTACCCTTAACCCTAACCCTAATCCTATCCCTAATCCTAACCCTCACCTTAACCCTAACCCTCAGAGTCACACACAACCTCATCCACAGCCTAACCCTAACACTAACCCTAATCCAAACCCTAACCCTAACCCTCATCCTCACCCTAACTCTAAACCTAACCCTAAACAAAACCTCACCCTAACCGTAAACCTATCCCTAAACCTCACCCTATACCTAACCCTAATCCTAATCCTGATCCTCACCCTCAACCTTACCCTAACCCTAACCCTCACACTAACCCTAACCCTAAACCTAACCTTCAAACTGACCCTAACCCTGACACTAACCCTAACCCTAACCCTAACCCTCAACCTAACCCTCACCCTAACACTAAACCTAAACCTAACGACACCCAAACACTAACCATAACCTAACGTTCAACCTCACCCTAAAACTCATCGTCACTTTAACACTCAGCCAAAACCTAACCTTCACCCACACCCTAAACCTCAACCTCACCCGAACACTCATTCTCACCCTAACCATCACCCTAACCCTAAACTTCAACTTAACCCCTACCCTAACCCTCACCCTAACCCTAACCCTCTACCTAACCCTCACCCCCAACCTAATCTTCACCCTAACCCTAACCCTAACACTTAACAAAACCTAACTCTAACCCTCAACCTCACCCTCACCCTAACTCTAACCCTTACCAACACCCTAAATCTAACCCTAACGATAACCCTCACCCTCACCCTATCTCTCACCCTAACACTTACCCTCACATGAACCCTAACCCTAACCCTCAGCCTAACCCTCATATTAAACTTAAACCTAACCCTAACCCTCACCTTACCCTTAACCCTAACCCTAATCCTAACACTCACCTTAACCCTAACCCTCACACTCACCCTCAACCTCACCCTCAGCCCAACCCTAACACTAACCCTAATCCAAACCCTAACCCTCACCATCACCCACACCCTTACTCTTAACCTAACCCTAAACAAACACTCACCCTACCCGTAAACCTATCCCTAAACCTCACCCTACCCTAAAACAAAACCTAAACCTAAACCTCACCCTCACCCTAACCCTAACCCTAACCCGCAACCTAACCGTCATACTAACCCTAACCCTAACCCTCACCCTCACCCTAACCTTAACCCTAACCCTAACCCTCACCCAAACCCTAACCCTCACCCTCACCCTCAAGCTCACCATCACCCTCACCCTCATACTCACTCTAACCCTAACCATAACCCTAAACCTTACCCTAAACCTAACCCTCACCCTCACCGTCAACCTAACCTAACCCTAACCCTCACCCTAAACTTAACCCTAACCCTAACCCTAACCCTCACCCAAACCCTAACCCTCACCCTCACCCTCAACCACACCATCACCCTCACCCTCATACTCACTCTAAACCTAACCATAACCCTAAATTTTACCCTCAACCTAACCCTCACCCTCACCTTCAAATGATATCACCTTCAAACTAATCCTCACCCTGACCCTCAAACTAACCCTAATCCTAACCCTAACCCTCACCCTAACCTTAATTCTGACCCCCACCCTCACACTCACCCTAAGCCTTACCAAACACCTAAGCCTTATCCTAAACCTAATCCTCAACTTCACCCTCACCCTAAATCTAAACCTGGCACTAACCCTAACCATAAACCTAACCCTCACACTCACCCTAACCCTAACCCTAACACTAAAACTCACCCTAAACATAATCCTAACCCTAACACTCAACATTACCCTCACCCTCACCCTCACCCTCACCCTCACCCTCACCCTCACCCTCAGCGTAAACCTAACCCTATCCCTAAACCTAACCCTAACCGTCACCATCACCCTCACCCTAACCCTCAACTTCACCCTAAGCAGTACTCTCACCCTAACCCTAACCCTAACCCAAACCCAAACCCTCACCCTAACCCTCACACTAACCCTAACGCTAACCCTAACCCTAACCCTCACCATAAACCTCACCCTAACCCTTAAACTCACCAAAACCCTCACCCTAAACCTAACCCTAATATGCACTCTGACGCTAACCCTCACCCAAATCCTAACACTCAAGGTCACCCGAATCATCATCCGAACTCTTACAATCACTCTAACCCTAACCCTAACCCTAATCCTATATCTATCCCTCACCCTAACCTTAACCCTAACCCTAACAATAACCATTACCCTCAAATTAACATTCACCCTCACCCTAAATAACACCCTAATCCTAACCCTCACCCTAACCTTAACCCTAGCAGTCACCCTAACCCTAACACTCACCATAAACCTCACCCTAACCCTAACACTAACCATAACCCACACCCTCACCCTCACCCTAACCCTCACCCTCACCCGTATCCTAACACTCACCCTAACCCTAACCCTAACCCTCACACTAACCCTAACCTTGACACTAACCCTAAACCTAACCCTCATCCTAACCCTCACCCTAACACTAACCCTAAATCTAAACCTCACCCTAACACTAACGATAACCCTAACGCTCAACCTCACCCTAACCCTCATCGTCACCGTTACACTCAGCCAAAACCTAACATTCACCCACACCCTAACCCTCACCCTCACCCAAACACTCATTCCCACCCTAAACATCACCATAACCTTAACCTTCACCCTATCCCCTACCCTAACCCTCACCCTAATCCTAACCCTCAACCTCAACCTAATCCTCACCCTAACCCTAACCCTAACACTTAACTAAACGTAACTATAAACCTCTACCTCACCCTCACCCTCACCCTAACCCTCACCCTCAGGCTAACCCTAACCCTAACTCTAAATCTAACCCTAACCCTCTCCCTCACCCTAATCCTCGACATCAGGCTAAACAGTACCTTCACACTAACCCTCACTCTAAACCTAACCCTCACCCTAACCGTCACACTAACCCTAACGATAACCCTAAAACTCACCCTCACCATATCCCTCACCATAATCTTTAACTATACACTAACCCTAAGTCTAACCCTAACCCTAACCCTCACACTAACACTAATCCTCACCCTAATTCTAACCCTACCCCTCACCCTAACCCTCACCCTAAGCCTAAACATAACCCTCACACTAACCCTCACCCTAAACCTAACCCTAAATCTCACCCTCAACCTAACCGTCACAGTCACCATAACACTCACCCTACCACGAACCCTTATCCTAACCCTACACCTACCCCGCTCCCTAAACCTCACCCTAACCCTAACCCTAACCCTAACCCTCACCCTAAACCTAACCCTAACCCTAAACCTCAACCTAACCCTAACCCTAACCCCCACCCTAACCCTAATCCTTACCCTAACCCTAACCCCAACACTCACCCTAAAGCTAAACCTAACCCTAACCCTCACCCTCACCCTCAACCTAACCCTAACCCTAACCCTAATCCTAACCCTAACCCTCACCCTCACCATAACCCTCACCCTAATACTCACCTTCACCCTAACCCTCAAACTAACCCTAACCCTCACCCTAATCCTAACCCTCACCCTCAACCTCAACTTCAGCCCAACCCTAAACCTAACCCTAATCCTAACCCTAAATCTCACATTCACCCTAAACCTAATCCTCACCATCACGCTCACCCTCACCCTCACCCTCAACCTCACCTTCACCCTAACACTAACCCTCACCCTAAACATCACCCTAACCCTAACCTTCACCCTAAGCCTAACCTTAACCTTAACACTAACTGTAAGCTTCAACCTAACCTTTATCCTCATACTAACCCTAACTCTAAACGTAACACTAACCCTAACCCTCTCCTTAACACTGACCTTACCCCTCACCCCAAACCGTTCCCGGACCCTAAACCTAACACTCACCCTCACTCTCACCCTCACCCTAACCCTAACGTTAAACCTCACCGTTACTCTCACCCTAACCCTAACCCTAAACCTAACAATAACAGTAACCCAACCCTAACCGTAATGCTAAAAATAACACTCACCCTAACCCTAAACCTAACACTCACCCTAAACCTAACCCTCACCTTAAACCTCACACTAACCCTAATCTAACCCTAACCCTCACCCTCAACCTAACCCTTATCCTCACGCTAACACTAACCCTATACATAACCCTAAACCTCACACTAACACTAACCCTCACCCTAACCCTAACCCTAGCCCTCCCTCTACCCCTCAACTTAACCCTAACCCTAACACTTACCCTCACCCTAACCATAATATTAACCCTATCCCTCAAACTCACCCTAATCCTCACCGTCACCCTAAAACTCACCCGAAGCCTAACCCTCACCCACACCCTAACCCTTATCCTCACCGAACCCTTACCCGAACCAAAACCCGAACACTCACCCTAAACCTCTCCCTCAACCTAAACATCGCCCTAACCCTAACCCTCACCCTAATCCCAACACTAAACCTCACCCTAACCCTAACCCTCAACCTAAACCTCACCCTCACCCTAATCCTAACCGTCAAACTCACACTCACACTCATCCTAAGCCTAACCATAACCCTAAACCTAATCCTAAACTAAACCTCACCCTCACCCTCACGCTTACCCTCACCCTCACCATCAGCCTAATCTTAACCCTAACGCTAATCCTAAACCTAACCCTCACCCTCAAACTAACCCGCACCCTAACCTTTAACCTCACACTAACCCTAATCCTAACCCAAACCCAAACCCTCACACTAACCCTAAATTGCACACTAACCCTAACCCTAACCCTCAACCTGAACCTCACCCTAACTTTAACCTTCACTCTAACACTCACCCTAATCTTAACCCTAACCCTCACCCTTACCCAAAGCCTCACAGTTACCCTAACCCCACCCTAAACCTAACCCGAACCCACACCCGAACCCTCACCTTCACCCGAAACCTGACACTCACCCTAATCCTCACCCTCACCCTAACTCTCAGCCTCACCCTAAACATCACCCTAACCCTAACCTCACTCTAACCCTATCCCTAAACCTAACCCTAACCCTAACCCTCAACCAACCCTCACCCTCACCCTAATCCTCAACCTAAACCTAACCCACACCCTAACAGTAAACCTTACCCTAACCCTAACCCTAACTCTAACCCTCACCCTAACCCTAACCCTCACCCTCACCCCACCCTCAGCCTAACCCAAACCCTAACCCTAACCCCAATCTCTACCTCACCCTCAAACTCTCCCTAACCCTATCCCTAACCCTAACCCTAATGCTAAAACTATCCCTCATCCTCACATTAACCCTAACCTTCAGCCTAACCCTAAACCTAACCCTAACCCTACCCCTCCCCTCACCCTCACCTTAACCCTCTCCCTCACACTAGCCCTCACACTAAACTTAACCCTCACCTTAACCCTAACTCTAACCCTCTCCTTCACCCTAACCCTCACCATCACCCTACACCTTGCCCTATCCCTTACTGTCACCCTAACCCTAACCCTAACCCTAACAGTAACACTAACCCTCACCCTAACAATCACCCTAAACCTTACCCTCACCCTAACCCTCACCATAAACCTAACCCTAACCCTAACACTAACCCTCACCCTAAACCTCACCCTAACACTAAGCCCTAACCTAAACCTCAACCTCACCCTAACCCTCACCCTAAACCTTACCCTCACACGAAACTTAACCATAACCCTCAGCCTAAACCTCATATTAAACTTAATCCTACCCCTATCCCTCACCTTACCCTTAACCCTACCCCTAATCCTAACCCTCACCTTAACCCTAACCCTCACACTCACCCTCAAACTCACCCTCAGCCTAATCCTAACACTAACCCTAATCCACACCCTAACCCTCACCCTCAACCTCACCCTAACTTTAAATCTAACCCTAAACACACCCTCACCCTAACCCTAAACCCATCCCTAAACCTCACCCTAAACCTTACCCTAATCCTGATCCTACACTCACACTCACCATAACCTTAACCCGAACCCTCAGCCTAACCGTCATCCTAACCCTAACCCTAACCCTCACCCTAACCTTAACCCTAACCCTAACCCTAACCCTCACTCAAACCCTAACCCTCACCCTCACCCTCAACCTCACCATCACCTTCACCCTACCTCTCACCCTCACACTCACTCTAACCCTAACCATAACACTAAACCTTCCCCTAAACCTAACCCTCATCCTCACCGTCACCCTCACCATCACCCTCAAAGTAACTCTCACCCTCACCCTCAACCTCACCCTAACCCTAACCCTAACCCTCACCCTAATCTTAACTCTGACCCTCACCTCCAAACTCACCTTAAGCCTTACCAAACACCTAAGCCTAATCCTAAACTTAACCCTCACCTTCACCCTCACCCTAAACGTAAACCAGACCCTAACCCTAACCATAACCCTAACCCTCACACTCAACCTAACCCGCACCGTCACCCTAACACTCAGTCGAAACCTAACCCTCACCCACACCTAACACTAACCCTAACCCTAAAACTCACCTTAAACATAATCCTAACCCTAACACTCACCATCACCCTCACCCTCATCATAACCCTCACCCTCACACTCACCGTCAGCCTAAACCTAAACCTAACCCTAAACCTAACCCTCACCGTCACCATCACCCTCACCGTCACCTTAACACTCACCCTCAACCTAACCCTCACCCTCACCCTAAGCTGTACTCTCAACCTAAGCCTCACCATAACCCTAACCATAACCCTCATCCTAACCCTAACCCTCACGATAATCCTCACCCTAAACCTAACCCAAACCCTCACCCTAACCCTAACGCTAACCCTAACCCTAACCCTCACCATAAACCTCACCCTAACCCTTAAACTCACCAAAACCCTGACCATAACCCTAACCCTAATATGCACTCTAACACTAACCCTCACCCAAACCCTAACACCTAAACTCACCAAAACCCTGACCCTAATCCTAACCCTAATATGCACTCTAATGCTAAACCTCACCCAAACCCTAACACTCAAGGTCACCCGAATCATCAACCGAACCCTTGCAATCACCCTAACCCTTGCCCTAACCCTAATCCAATACCTATCCCTCACCCTAACCTTAACCCTAACTGTAATCCTAACCATCACCCTCACAAAAACATTCAACCTCACCCTAAATAACATCCTAAACTTAACCCTCACCCTCACCCTAACCCTAACAGTCACCCTAACCCTAAAACTCACCTTAAACCTCACCCTAACCGTAACCCTAACTCTAACCCTTACCCTCACCCTCACCCTAACACTCACCCTCACCCTTATCCTAACAATAACCCTAACCCTCACACTAACCCTAACCCTGAACCTAACCCTAACCCTAACCCTCACCCTGACCCTCACCCTCACACTAACCCTAACCCTAACCCTCACCCTAACACTAAACATAACCCTAATGCTCAACCTCACATAAGCCTCATCGTCACCTTAACACTCAGCCAAAACCTAACCTTAACCCACACCCTAACACTCAATCTCACCCGAACCATCACTCTCACCCTAAACATCACCCTATCCCTAACTTTAACACTAAGCCCTACCCTAAACCTCACCCTAACCCTAACCCTCACCCTAACCCTAACCCTAAATCTAACCCTAACCCTCTCCCTCACCCTAACCCTCACCCTCAAGCTAAACAGTACCCTCACCCTAACCCTCACCCTAAACCTAACCCTCACCCTAACGGTCACCCTAAATCTAATAATAATCCTAACACTCACCCTCACCTAACCCTCACCGTAAACTTTAACCATACACTAACGCTAATTCTAACCCTAACCATAACCCTCCCACTAACACTAACCCTCAACCTAAGTCTAACCCTACCCTTCAACCTAACCCTCACCCTAAGCCTAAACCTAACCTTAACACTAACCCTCACCCTAAGCCTAACATTAATCCTCACCCTCACCCTAACCCTCACGGTCACCCTAACACTTACCCTAACCCTAACTCTCACCCACACTCTAAACCTCACCCTAAACCTAACCCTAACAATCACCCTCACTCTCAGCCTCAACCTGAACCTAAACTTAACCCTAAAACTAAACACTAACCCTAACCCTAACCCTAACCCTTATCCTAACCCTAAACCTACCCCTCACCCTAACCCTCACACTCACCCTAACCCTAACCCTAACCCTCACCCTAAACTTAACCCTAACCCTAAACCTCAACCTAACCCTAACCCTAACCCTCACCCTAACCCTAATCCTTACCCTAACCCTAACCCCAACTATCACCCTAAGTCTAAACCTAACTCTAACCCTCACCCTCACCCTCAACCTAACCCTAACCCTAACCCTAACCCTAATCCTAACACTAACCCTCACCCTCACTGTCACCTTCACCCTAACCCTCAAACTAACCCTAACCCTCATCCTAATCCTAACTGTCACCCTCACCCTCAATTTCAGCCTAACCCTAAACCTAACCCTAATCCTAACCCTAACGTCACATTCACCCTAAAAGAATCCTCACCGTCAACCTCACCTTCACCCTCACACTCAACCTCACCCTCACCCTAACCCTCACCCTCACCCTAAACATCACCCTAACCCTAACCTTCACCCTAACCCTAAACTTAACCCTAACACTAACTCTAAGCCTCACCCTAACCTTTAGCCTCATACTAACACTAACTCTAACCCTAACCCTAACACTAACCCTCTCCCTAACACTGACCTTACCCCTCAACCCAACCCTCACCCGGACCCTAACCCAAACACTCACCATCACCCTCACCCTAACCCTAACCCTAACGCTAAACATCACCCTCACACTCACCCTAACCCTAACCTTAACCCTAACAATAACACTAACCTAACCCTAACCGTAATCCTAACAATAACACTCACCCTAACCCTAACCCTAACACAAACCCTAACCCTAAACCTCACCTTAAACCTCACCCTAACCCTAATGCTAACCCTAACCCTCACCCTCACCCTAACCCTTATCCTCACACTAACACTAACCTTATACATAACCCTAATCTTCACACTAACCCTAACCCTCACCCTAAACCTAACCCTACCCCTTCCCCTAAACCTCACCTTAACCCTAATCCTAATGCTAACCCTCACCCTAACCATATTAACCCTAACACTGAAACTCACCCTAATCCTCACCAGCACCCTAAAACTCACCTGAACCCTAACCCTAACCCACACCCTAACCCTCAACCTCACCGAACCCTCACCCGAACCTGAACCTGAACCCTCACCCTGACCCTCACTCTCAACCTAACCTTCACACAAACCCTAACCCTAACCCTCACCTTAAACCTCACACTAAACCTAATGCTCACTCCCACCACCACCCTCACTCTAAGCCTAAGCTTAATCCTAAACCTTACCCTCACCCTCACCTAAACCTAACGTAACCCTCACCATCACTATCTCACTCACCCTAACCCTAAACCTAACCTTAAACCTCACCCTAACATTAAACCTCGCCCTAACCCTAACACTAACCCTTACCCTCATCCGCACCCTAACCCTAAACCTCACCCTAACCCTCACACTAAACTTAACCCACACCCTAACCCTAACCCTACCCCTCACCCTAACCTTCACCCTAACATTAACCCGAAGCTTAACCCTCACCATAATCCTAACCCTAATACTAACCCTCACCCTCAACCTAACCCTCACCGTCACCCTAACCCTCACCCTAACCATAACCCTCATCCACACCCTAACCCTCACCCTCACCGGAAATCTTACCCTCACCCTAAACCTCACCCTCACCCTAACCCTAACCGTAACCCTTACCTAAAGGAAACCATCAACCTCCCCTCACCCTAACCCTAACCCTAAAACTTAACCCCACCCTCACCCTCACCCTCACACTTACCTTAACCCTAAACCTGACGCTAACCCTCAACCTAACCCTAACCCTCACCCTAACCCTAACCCTCACCCTTACCCTCACTCTAATCCTAACCCTAACACTAACCCTAAGCTTAACCCCCCCTCAACCTAACCCTTACCCAAACCCTTACCCTCAACCTAACTCTATCCCTAACATTCACCCTAACACTCACGCTAAATCTAACCCTCACTTTGACCCTAAACTTCACCTTAACCCTTAAATTCACCATAATCCTAACCCTAAACCTAACCCTACCCCTCACAGTAAAACTAACCATCTAACTAAACCTAAACCTAACCCTAAACCTAACCATCACCCTAACCTTCAACATAACCCTTACCCTAACCCTAACCCTCCCACTCACCCTAACCCTCACCCTAACCCTTAACCTCATGCTCACCCTAACCCTCACAATAACCCTAACCCTTAACCTAACCCTAACTCTCAAACTAGCCCTCACCCTAAACTTAACCATAACCCTCAACCTCAACCTAAACCTCACCCTAACCCTTACCCTCACCCTAACCCTAACCCTAACACTCACACTAACCCCCATATTAACCCTAACCCTAACCCAAACCCTCAACCTAAACCTCACCTTAACCCTAATGCTAACCGAAACCCTCAGCCTAATCCTAATCCTAACCCTAAACCTCACCCTCACCCTCACCCTAACCCTAAAACTCAACCTAATCCTAACCCTCAACCTAATCCTAACCCTCAGCCACACCCAACCCTAAACCCTCACCCTCACCCTCTCCATAATCCTAACCCTATGCCTCACCCTAACCCTCACCCTAACCTTCACACTAACTGTAACACTCACCCTAACCCTAACCCTACCCCTCACCCTACTCCTCACCCTCACACTAACCCTCACCCTAACCCTTACCCTCACCGTAACCCTAAACCTTATCCTATCCCTCACACTAAACCTAACCCTAAACCTAACCCTAACCCGACCCCTTACCCTAACCCTCACCCTCACCGTAACCCTAAACCTAACCCTCACCTTCACCCGAACTATAACGCTCACACTAGCTGTAACCCTAACCCTCACCCTCACCTTAACCCTCACCGTCACACTAACCCGCACCCTAACCCTAACCCTCACCCACACCTTAACCCTCACCCTCACTCGAAACTTCACACTCACCCTAACCCACACCCTCACCGTAAAAGTCACATTAATTCTCACCCTCACCCTAATCGTAACCCTAAACGTCTTCCTAACCCTCACTCTCACCCTCACCCTAACCCTCAACCTCACACTAGCCCTCATCCTCACCCTAACCCTAAGCCTCACCAACACCCTAATCCTCACCCTAACTCTAAGCCTCACCAATACCCTAACCCTCACCCAAACACTAACCCGAAACCTCACGCTATTCCTGACCCTCACCCTATACACCAACCTAACGCTAACCTTCACCTAACCCTAACCCTAACCCTAACCCTCACCCTCACGCTCAATCTAACCCTAAGCCTAAGCATAACCCTAACCCTAATCCTAAACCTTTCCCTCACCATCACCCTCACCCTCACCCTAACCCTAAACCTAACCCTAAAACTCACCCTAACCCTAACCCTCACCTTAACCGTAACCCTAACCCTCAACCTTAACATAACCCGAACCCTAACCCAAACCTTAACCCGAACTGTAAAACTCACCCTAACCCAAAAGGTAACCCTAACCCTCACCCGCACCCTAACCCTCACCCTAACAGTTATCCTCAACCTAAACCTCACTTTAACCCTCATCCTTACCATCACCCTAATCCTCACCCTCACACTAACCCTTAAACTCAGCATCATCCTATCCCTAACCCTCACACTAAACCCTCACTAAACCTAACTCTCACCCCAACCCTAAACCTACCCCTCACTCTGACCCTCAACCTAACCCTAAACCTAACCCTGACCCTCACCCTAAAACTAACCCTAACTCTAACCCTCAACCTCACCCAAACCCTCACCGATATCCTAACACTCACCCTTACCCTAACCATCACCCACACCCTAACCCTCACCCACACCCTAAGGCTCACCATCACCGAAACCCTCACCCTCACCCTAAACCTCACCCATACCCTAAAAATAACCCTAACCCGAACCCTAACCCTAACCCTTACCCAACCCTAATCCTCAACATAAACCTCACTCTCACCATAATCCTCACCCTAATCCTAACCCTAACCCTTACCGAAGGCAATCCCTCACCCATCCCTCACTCTCACCCTAACACTAACCCTAAACCTAAACCTCACCCTCACCCTCACCCTCACCCTAACCCTAACGCTAAACCTCACACTAACCCTAAACCTAACCCTCACCCTATCCCTAACCCTAAGCCTAACCGTCATCCTCAACCTAACCCTGAACCTAACCCTCACCCTAAACCTCACCATAACTCTCAAACTAACCGTAACACTCACCCTAATCCTCAAACTAACCCAAACCATAATCCTAACCCTAACTCTTCCCTAGCTCTCACCCTCACCCTAACCCTAAACATAACCCTAACTCTCACCTTATACCTCACACTAACGCTCACACTAAACCTAACCCTCACCCTAACCCTGACACTACCCCTCACCCTAACCCTCACCCTCACCCTAAAACTCACACTAAATCTTACCATCACCCTAAACCTAACCACAAACCTAATCCTCACCCTAACCCTAACCCTAAACCTCACCCTAACCCTAATCCTCACCCTCACACTAACTCTAACGCTAACCCTAACCCTCACCCTTACCCTAACCCTCACCTTCACCCTAACACTCACCCTAACCCTAAGCCTCACCCACAACCTAACCCTCACCCTCACCCTCACCCTAACCCTCAACCTCACCCTAAACATCACCCTAGTGCTAACGCTCAGCCTAACCCTAACCCTAAACCTCACCCTAACCCTAACCCTAACCTTCACCCTCACCCTCATCCTCAACCTAAGCCTAACACGAACCCTAACCCTAATCCTAAACCTAACCCTCACCCTCACCCTCACACTAACCCTAACCGTATCCCTCACTGTCACCCTCACTCTAACGCTAACCCTCAGCCTAACACTAAATGTAACCCTAACCCTAACCCTAACTCTCACCCTACACCTCACACGAACCCTAACTCTGACAGTAACCCTCACCCTTATCCTAAACCTAACCCTAATCCTCAACCTATCCCTAACCCTCAACTTCACCCTAAACCTAAACCGAACACTAACCCTAACCCCCACCCTCAGTCTCACTCTAAAACTAACCCTAACCGTCCCGCTCATCCTCACCTTAACCCTAACACTAACACTAACAATAACCCTATCCCTAACCATAACCCTAAACTTAACCCTCACCCTAACCCTTACCCTAACCCTTACCCTCACTCTAAACCTAACACTCACCCTCACCCTAACCCTCACCCTAACCTTAACCCTACACTCACGCTAACCCTAATGCTAACGCTAATCCTCACAATCACCATAAAACTCAAACTAACACTTACTTTCTCCCTAATCCTAATCTTCACCCACACCCTAACCCTAACCCTCACACTAGCCCTTATCCTAACCCTCACCCTAACCTTAACCATAATCCTAACCCTCACACTAACCTTACCTCTCACCCTGATCCTAAACCTCATCCTAACCCTAACCCTCACCCTCACCCTAACCCTCAACCTAACTCTTAACCTCACCCTAATCCTATCCTTGAACCTCATCCTCACACTAACCCTAAACCTAACCCTCACCTTACCCTAACCCTCACCCTAACCCTTACCCTCCTCCTAACCTTAACCCTCACTTTAACCCTCACACCCAACATAACCCTCACCCTAACCCTAACCCTACTCCTCACCATAAACCTCACCCTAAGGCTAACCCTAACCCTAATCCTAACCCAAAACTTTACCTAACAAAAACCCTAACCCTCACCCTCACCCTAAACATGACCCTAACCCTATCCCTCACCCTACCCCTACCCCTAACCCTCAGCCTAACCCTAAACCTCACACTAACCCTCACCTTCACCCTAATCCTCACCCTAAACCTAGCCCTAACACTTCCCTAACTAAAAGACTCACCCTCACGCTCACCCTCACCTAACCCTCACCCTCACCTAGCACACACTCTAACCCTAACCCTAACCCTAACCCTCACCATCACCCTCACCATAACCTAAACCTAAACCTAACCCTCACCCTAAATCTAACAATAAAAATAACCCTAACCCTAACCCTCACACTGAAAATAACCCTCTCCCTCATCCTAACTCTAAGCCACACCGTAACACTCACCCTTAACCTAACCCTAACCCTCACCCAAACCCTAACCCTAAACCTAAACCTCACCCTCACCCTAGCCCTAACGCTAACACTAATCCTAAAACAAATCCCCACCCTAAACCTAACAATCAACTTCATCCTATCCCTCACCCTCACCCTAACGCTCACCCTAACACTAACCCTAAAACTTAAGTTCAAACTAACTCTCACCCTAACGCTTATACTGACACTCATACTAACCCTCACAATAACACTAACCTACACCCTAACCATAAACCTACCCTTCACCCTCACCCTCAGCCTCACCCTCAGCCTAACACTAACCCTAACCCTAAACCTCACCCTCACCCAAACCCTAAACCTAACCCTAACTCTAACCCTCACCCTCACCCTAACCCTAAAAAAACCCTAACGAAAACCCTCACACTAAAAATAACCCTCACCCTAACCCTAGCACTAACCCTCATACTCACCCTCACTCTCAGCCTAACCCTAACCCTAACCCTAACCCTAACCCTCACACTCACCCTAACCCTCACCCTCACCCTAATCCTGACTCTAACCCAAAACCTCACTCTCAACCTCAACCTAACCCTAACCCTGAGCCTCACCCTAACCGTCTCCCTAACCCTAACCATAAACCTCAACCTCACCCTAGCCCTCACCCTAACCCTAAAGCTAAACCCAAACCTCACCCTCACCCTAACCCTAATGCTCAACCTCACCCTAACGATGACCCTAACCCTTACCCTTACACTAACCCTTAGCCACACCCTCATCCTAAGATTCACGCTAACACTTAACCTCACCCTAACACTCTCCCTAATGCTAACCCTCACCCTAACCCTTACCGTAACCCTCAAACTCAACCTAACCCTAACCTTAACCCTCAACATAAACCTAACCCTAAACCTAACCCTTACCCTAACACACAACCTCACCCTAACCTTATTCCTAAACCTAACCCTCACCCTAACCCTTACCCTCAACCTAAACCTTATGCTAACCCTAACACTAACCCTAACCCTCACCCTGACCCTAATCCTCACCTAACCCGTATCCTCACCCTAAACCTAAACTTAACCATAATCCTAACCCTCACACTAAACCTTACCCTCACCCTCACCCTAACCTTATACCTCACCTTCACCCTAAACCTCATCCTAACCCTAACCCTAACCCTCACCCTAACCCTCACGCTAACCTTTACCCTCAGCTTAATCCTAAACCTAAACTTCACCCTCACAATAACCGTAACCCTAACATCACCCTAACCCTCACCCTAACCCTAATGCTCACACTAACCCTAAACCTACCCCTCACCCTACCCCTCACCGTAACCTTAACCCTCACCCTTACCCTCACACTAACCCTAACCTTAATCCTAACCCTAACCCTTACCTAACCAAAACCCTAACCCACACCCTCATACTCACCCACACCCTTACCCTCACTCTCACCCTAACCCTAACCCTAATCATAACACTCAACCTAAACCTAACCCTAAACCTTAACCTCACCCTAAACCTAACCATAACCATAACCCTCACACTCATACTAACCCTAACCCTAACCCTACCCCTCACCCTACCCCTCACACTAACCCTAACGGTCAACCTAACCCTAAACCTACACCACACTTTGACCCTCACTCTAAAGGTAAACCTAATCCTAAACCAAACCCTTACCTAAACAAAACCCTCACCCTCACCCTCACCCTCACCCTCGCCCTAACACTCACAATCACCCGAGCCCTCACCCTAACTCTAACCCTAACCCTAACCCTAACCCTCACCCTCACCTTAATTGTCACCCTAACCTTGTCCTCACCCTCAAACTAAACCTCACACTAAGCATAACCCGAACGCTCACCCTAACCCTAACTGTACCCCTCACCCTCAACCTCAGCCTAACACTAACCCTAACCCTAACCTTTAGCCTCACACTTACCCTCACTGTCTTCCTAATCCTCACCCAAAACCTAACTCACACCCTCACCCTCACCTTCACCCTAAACCTAATCCTCAGTGTCAACCTAAAACTCTCTGTCATCCTAACCCTCAACCTATCCCTAACCCTAAACCTCACCCTCATCCTAACGTTCACCCTAACCCTATCCCTAACCCTCACCCTCAACCTAGCCCTCACCCTAAAACTAACCCTAACCCTAACCCTCACCCTCACCCTCACCCTAACCCTAACCCTAAGGCTAACCCTAAACCTCATCCTCACCCTAACCCTAATGCTCACCCTCACCCTAAACCTGACCCTAACCCTTATCCTCACACTAACCGTAAACCTCACCCTCACTCTTACACTCACCATAAACCTTAACCTAACCCTAACCCTCACCCTAAACCTAACCCTAAGCATAACTCTTACCCTAACCCATAATCTCACCCTCAACTTCATCCTAACCCTAATCCTAACCCTAATCCTCAACCTAAACCTAAAAATCACCCTCACCCTAACCCTCACCCTCACCCTAACGCTCACCCTAACCCTAACACTAAACCTCACGCTCATACTAACTCTCACCCCAACCCTTACTCTCAAACTCACACTAACCCTCACACTAACGCTAACCTACACCCTAACCCTAACCCTAAACTTCACCCTCACCCTCAGCCTCACCGTCAGCCTAACACTAACCCTAACGCTAATCTAAACCCTAACTCTCACCCTCACCCTAATCCTAAACCTAACCCTAAACCTCAAACTAACCCTAACCCTATCCCTCACCCTCACCCTAAACCTCATCTTAGCCCTAAACCTAACCCTCACCCTAACCCTCACACTAACCCTTACTCTCACCCTAATCCTAACCGTAAACCTCAACCTCACACTAACCCTAACACTAATCCTACACCTCACCCTAACCCTCACCCTAAACCTAACTCTAAACCTAATCCTAACACTAAGCATTAACTAAACAAAACCCTAACCCTCACACTCACCCTCACCCACACCCTAAACCTAAGCCTAACCCTCACCCTCACCCTAACTCTCATCCTAATCCAAACCCTAACCCTCACCCTCACCCCAACCCTTTTCTAACCCTCACCCAAACCCTCATTCTAACCCTAACTCTAAACCTAACCCTCACCCTAATCTTAACCCTAACCCACACCCTCAAACTAACACTAACAATATCCCTAACCCTACACCTCAACCTAAAACTTACCCTCACCCTAACGCTCACCCTAACCCTAACCCTCACCCTCACCCTCACCTTAACTCTCACCTAATCCTTACCCTCACCCTCACCCTAACCTTCACACTAACCCTAACCCTCACCCTAACCCTAACTCTCAACTGTACCCTCACCCTCAGCCTAACCCTAACCCTAACCCTAACCCTCAACCTCTCCCTAACCCTCACACTCACCCTAATCCTCACGCTAACCCTTACCCTCACCCTCACCCTAATCCTCACCCTAAACCTTACCCTCACACTCACCCTCACTCTCACCCTAAACCTAACCCTCACCCTTACCCTAACCCTCACCGTCATCCTAACCTTTACACTAACCATAACACTAACCCTCACCCTCAGCCTAACCGTCTTCCTAACGCTAACCCTAACTCTCACCCTCAAACTAGGCCTCACCGTAACCCTAAACCTAACCCAAAACCTCACCCTATCCCTAACCCTAATGCTCACCCTCACCATAACACTCACCCTAACCCTTACCCTCACACTAAACCTAACGCTAACCCTCATGCTAACACTCACCCTGATCTTAACCTCACCCTAAACCTCACCATAACCCGAACCCTAATTCTAACCCTAACGCTTAGCCTAACCCTCACCCTCACACTAACCCTAATCCTAACCCTCATCCTAAAACTAACCCTAATATTAACCCTCACCCTAACACTCACCTTCACCCTAACCCTAACACTAAAAATCACGCTAATCCTACTCCTAACCCTAACCATCTCACTCACCCTAAACCTCACACTATCCATAATCTACACCCTAACCCTAACCCTAACCCTCAACCTCACCCTCAGCCTTGTCCTCAGCCTAACACTAACACTAAACCTAATCCTAACGCTAAGCCTCACCCTCACCCTAACCCTAAAACAAACCCTAACCCTCACCTTCACCCTAACCCTCAAACTCACCCTCACCCTAACTCTCACCCTCACCCTCACCCTAACCATAACCCTAACCCTAACCCTAACACTCACCCAAACCTTAACCCTCACCCTAAAGATAATCCTAACCCTCACCCTCACCCTAATCCTCACCCTAACCCTCACCCTCACCCTAAAACTAACCCTAATCCTAACCCTCACTCTAAACCTATCCTTCTCCCTAATTCTCAATCTATTCCTAACCCTAAACCTAAACCTCACCCTCACCCTAACCCTAACCTAACCCTAACCCTAACTCTCAACCTAACCCTCATCCTAAAACTCACGCTGACCCTAAACCTCAGGCTCACCATAAGCCTCACCCTAACCCTTACCCTCACCCTAACTCTAACCGCAAACCTAACCCTCACACTCATCATAACCCTTAACCTCACCCTTATCCTCACTATAAACCTAACCCTAACCATAACGCTTAGCCTAACCCTCACCCTCACCCTAACCCTAACCCTAAACCTCATCCTAACACTAACCCTCACCCTAATACTCACGCTCACCCTCACCCTAACCCTAACGCTCACCCTAAACCTAGTCCTAAACCTAACCCTCACTCTTACCCTTACCCTCAACCTAAACCTTACCCTAACCCTAACGCTAACCCTAACCCTCACCCTCACCTTAACGCACACCCTAACCCTTATCCTGACCCTAACACTAAACTTAACTCTAATCCTAAACCTCACAGTAACCCTAACCCTCACACTAACCCTAACCCTATCCCTCACCGTGACCCTAAACCTCATCTAAACTTAACCCTCAGACTAACCCTCACCTTAAGCCTTAACCTCACCCTAATCCTGTCCCTAAACCTCATCCTCACACTAACCCTAACCCTAACCCTCATCCTAACACTCACCCTAACCCTAACACTCACCCTAACCCTAACACTCACCCTAACCCTAAAACTATCCCTATCCCTAACCCTCACCCTCAACCTAACCCTCAAGCTGAGCCTTACCCTCACCCTCATCCTAACCTTAACCCTCACCCTAACCCTCACCTAAACCTAACCCTCACCATAACCCTAACCCTATTCCTCACAATAACCATCACCCTAATGCTAACCCTAACCCTAATCCTAACACAAAACCTTACCTAACCAATACCCTAACCATCACCCTTACCCTCAACCACACCCTAACCCTCACCCTAACCCTTACACTCACCCTCACCCTAAACCTCAACCTCACCCTAAATATTACCCTAACCCTAACCCATACCCTACCCCTTACCCAAACCCTCACCCTAACACTAACGCTCAGCCTAATTCTAACCCTAAACCTCAAGCTCACACTAACTCTCACCCTAACCCTTACACTCGAACTCACCCTAACCTTCAAACTAACCCTAACCTACACACCCTAACCATAACCCTAAAATTCACCCTAAACTTCAACCTCACCTTCAGCCTAACACTAAACCTAAACCTAATCCTAACCCTAACCCTAACCCTAACCCTAATCCTAAACCTAACCTTCAACCTAAGCCTCACCCTAAACCTAACCCTAATGCTAACCCTGAGCCTAAATATCATCCTAACCCTAAACCTAACCCTAACCCTCACCCTAAACCTAACCTTTACCATAACCCTAACCCTCACCCCCAACATCACCCTAAACCTTTCCTAACCCTAACACTAACACTCACCCTAACCCTCACCTTAACACTTACCCTAACCCTAATCCTAATCCTAAACCTCACCCTCACACTAAACCTAACCCTAACCCTAACCCTCACCCGAATCCTCAACCTAATTCTAACGCTCAACCTAAACCTAAAACTACCCATCAACCCACCCCTCACCCTCACCCTAAACCTTACCCTAACCATTAACCTCACCCTCACCCTAACATTAACCCTCACCCTAACTCTCACACTAAACCTCACCATCACCCTAACCCTAAACCTATCCCTCAACCTAAACCTCACCATAACCCTAACCCTAACCCAAACATTACCTTACCAAAACCCTCACCATCAAACTCACCCTCACCCTAAACCTCACCCTCAACCTAGCTGTCACCCTAATCCTAACCCTAATCATAACCCTAACCCTCACCCTCACAGTAAACTAACCCTAGCCCTAACCCTCACCCCAACCCTCACCCTAACCCTAAAGCTCACCCTAATCATAACCCTCACCCTCACACTAACCCTAATCCTAACCCTAACCCTCACCCTAAAACTCACCCTAACCCTAACCCTCACCCTCACCCTCACCCTAAACCTTTCCTAACCCTAACACTAACCCTCACCCTAACCATCAACCTAACACTAACCTTAACCCTAACACTCACCCTAACCATAAGGCTCACTCTAAGCCTCACCCTAAGCCTTATCATCACCCTCACCCTCACCCTAAAACTTTCCTAAACCTAACACTAACACTCACCCTAACCCACACCCTAACACTTACCCTCACCCTAAACCTAACTCTAACCTTCACCATCACACTAAACCTAACCCTAACCCTAACCCTCACCCGAACCCTCAACCTAACCCTAACGCTCAACCTAACCCTAAAACTACCTGTCAACCTAACCCTCACCCTCACCCTAACCCTCACATGAAACCTCACCCTCACAGGAACCCTAACCCTAACCCTAACCCCTCACCCTAAACCTCACCCTAACCAAAACCTACACCCTCAACCTCCCCCTCAACCTAAACCTCACCCCCAACTTAGCTGTCACCCCAACCCTAACCCTAATCATAATCCTAACCCTCACCCTCACAGTACCCTAACCCTAACCCTAACACTCACCCTAAACTTAACCCTCACCCTAACCCTCACCCTAACCCTAATTCTAACCCTAACCCTAAACTTAACACTCACCCTAACCCTCACCTCACCCTAAACCTAACCCTAACCCTCACCCTAAGACTACCCCTAACCCTAACCCTCACCCTCACACTTACCTTCAACCTAACCCTTATCCTAACCCTGACGCTAACCCTAACCCTCACCCTAACCCTCACCCAAACCCTTATCCTCACCCTAACCCTAAACTTAACCCTAATCCAAACCCTCACACTAACTCTAACCCTCACCCTAACCCTATCCCTATCCCTCACTCTAAACCTCACCCTAACCTTCACCCTCACCCTAGCCCTCACCCTCACCCTAAACCTCACGTTCACCCTCAACCTCACCCTAAACCTTATCCTCACACTAACCCTAACCCTAACCCTAATCCTAAACCTAACCCTTACCGTCAACCTCACCCTAAACCTAACCCGAACCCTCACCCTGACACTGAACCTCATCCTAACCCTAACCCTAATCCTATCCCAAAGTCTCACCCTTACCCTCACCCAATCCCTAACCTTCACCCTAACCCTCACCTTCACCATAATCCTCACACTAACCCTAACCCTAACACTTTCCTAACTAAAAAACTCACCCTTTCCCTAAGCCACACCCTCAACCTCAACCTCAACCTAACCTAACCCTAACTCTAACCCCACACTCACCTTCAACCTAAACCTAACCCTAAAAATAACCCTAACCCTTACACTCACACTAATCCTAACCCGAAACCTAACCCGAACCCTAAACCACACCCTAACACACACCTTCACACTAACCCTAAGCCTCAATCTAACCCTAACCCTAAAACTTACCCTAACCGACACCCTCACTTTAGACCACACCCTAACCCTTATCCTAACCCTAATACTCACCCTAACCCTAACACTCACCCACACCCTAACCCTCACCCTCAACCTAACCCTCACCCTAACCCTAACCCTAAACCTCACCCTCACACTAACTCTCACCCTAACCCTTACACTCACCCTCAACCTTACCATCACACCAAACCTAAACTACACCCTAACACTAATCTTAACCCTCACCCTCGACCTCACCCTCACCCACAGCCTAACACTAACCCTAACCCTAATCCCAAGCCTAATCCTCATCCTCACCCTCACATTCACCCTAACCCTAACACTAACCCTCATCCTCACCCTCACCCTAAACCATTCCTAACCCTAACACTAACCCTCACAATATCTCTCACCCTAACACTTACTCTCACCCTAATCCTAACCCTAACCCTCACCGTCACACTAAACCTAACCCTAATGCTCAACCTAACCCTAAAACTACCACTCAACCTAACCCTCACCCTCACCCTAACCCTCAACCTAACCCTTAACCTCACCCTTATCCTAACCTTAACCTTCACACTAGCCCTCACACGAAACCTCACCCTAACCATAACCATAACCCTAATCCTAACCCAACCCATACCTAAACAAAACCCTCACCCTCAACCTCACCCTCACCCTAAACCTCACCCTCAACCAAGATGTCACCCTTACACTAACACTAATCCTAAACCTAACCCTCACGTTCACAGTAACCTAAACCTAATCCTAAACCACGCCCTAACCCTCACCCTAACCCTAAAGCTCACTCTAACCCTAACCCTCACCCTCAAACTAACCCTAACCCTAACACTAAACCTCACCCTAAACCTCACCCTAACACTAACCCTCACCCTAAACCTAACCCTAAGCCTAACCTTCAGCCTCACCATAAACCTCACCGTCACTCTAACACTCACCCTAACCCTAACCCTCACCCACACCCTAACCCTTAACCTCACTCTCACCCTCACCCAACACCTCACCCTTAACCTAGCCCTCACCGTAACCCTAAACCTAAATCTTACCTAACCGAAAACCTCACCCTCACCCTAACACTAACCCTAACCCGCACCCTCAACTTAACCCTCACTCTAAACATTAACCTCAACCTAATCCTCACACAAAACCTAACCCTAACCCTGATCCTCACCCTAACCCTCACCCTCACTTGAACCCTCACCTCATGGTAACCCTCACCCTCACCCAAAACATCACCCTAACCCTAACCCTCACCCTAACCATAACGCTAACCCTCTCCGTAAGGCTAACCCTCCCTCTAACCCTCAAACTCAATCTAATCCTCAACCTAAACATAACCCTAACACTTACCTAACCCAAAATCTCACCTTCACACTCACCTTAACCCTCACCCTCACTGTAGCCCTCAGCCTAACCCTAACCCTAACCCTAAAACTCACCTTCACACTCACCCTCACCCTCAGACTATACCTAACCCTAAAACTAATCCTAACCCTACACTTCACCCTGAACCTCACCCTCACCCTAACCCTAACCCTCACCCTAACCCTAACCCTAAACCAAACCCTAACCCTCACCCTAACCCTAAAACTCACCCTAAGCCTTACCCTAAACCAAACTGTAAACCTAACCCTCACCCAACCCCTCAACCTAACCCTAACCTAACCATCACCCTCACCCTAAAATTAAACCTCACCCTAACCCTCATCCTAAACCTATCCCTAACACTAACCCTAACCCTCTCCCTAACCCTCACCCTAACCATAATCCTAACCTTAAACTTCACCCTAACCCTAACACTCACCTCATCCTAACCCTCAACGTATACCTTACCCTCACCCTAAATCTAACACTAAACCTAACCCTCACCCTCAACCTAACCCCAATTCTAAACCTCACCCTATCCCTAATCCAAACCCCAAAACTCACCCTCACCCTAACTTTCACCCGAACCTTTACCCTCACCTTAACCCTCACAATAACACTAACTCTAACCCTAACCCTAACCCTCACACTAACCCTAACCCTAACCCTAACCCTAAACATCACCGTAACCCTCACTCTCACCCTAACCCTAAACCGCACCTTCATCCTAACCCTCACCCTAACCTTTACCCTCACCCTAACTTTAACTCTAACACTCTCCCTAACCCTCACCCTCCTTCTAACCCTCAAACTCAACCTAACCCTCACCCTAAAACTTATCCTCACCCTAAACCTCAAGCTAAGCCTAACCCTAACACTAACACTAACCCTAAACATAAACATTACCCTAAACCTAACCCTCACCCTCATGCTAACACTCAGCCTAACAATTACCCTAACCCTAACCCTAAACGTAACCCTAACCCTGACCCTCACCAAACATTTACCCTCACCGTAAACCTAACCCTAACCCAACCCCTCACCCTAACCCTCATGCTAACCCTAACCTTAACAGTAATCCTCACCCTGACCCTAAACCTAATCCTAAATCTACCCCTCATCCTCACGCTAACACTCTAACCCTCACCCTACCCTAATCCTCACCGACAACCTAACTCTCACCCTCACCCTCACCCTAAACCTCACCCTCACATTACCCATCAGCCTAACCCTAACCCCAAACCTAACACTCACCATAATCCTAACCCTAACCCTAACTCTCACCTTTGCCTAACCCTCACAATAACCCTTACCCTGAACCTAAAACTAACCCTAAACCTAACCCTCACACTAAACCTTACCCCAACCCTAACCCTCACCCTCACCCTAACCCTAACCCTCACCCTAAGCCTCACTCTAATCCTAAACCTAACCCTAACCCTCACCCTCATCCTAACCCTCACCCTTACCCTTACCCTCACGGTAACCCTAACCCTAACGCTAAACCTAAGACTCACACTAACTCTAACCCTCACACTAACACTCACCCTCAGTCCAACCCTAACCCTCACACTAAAACTTACCCTCACCCTACCCTAACACTAACCCTAACCCTAACACTCACCAAAACCGTAACCCTAACACTAACACTAAACCTAAACCTAACCCTCACCCTCACCCTAACACTAACCCTAACCTTTACCATAAACCTAACCCTCAAACTCACTGTCACCCTAACACTCACCCTAACCCTTACCCTCACCTACACCCTAACACTCACCCGAACACTCACCCTAACTCTAAACCTCACCCTCACACTAAACATCACCCTAACCCTAACCCGCACCCTAAACCTAACCCTAACCCTCACGATCACCCTAAAACTAACACTCAATCTCACCCTAACTCTAAGCCTAAAGCTAACCCTAACACTAATCCTAAACATAACACTCACCCTCACATTAAACCTAAACATATCACTAAACCTCACCCTCAGTCTCACCCTAAACCTAACACTAACCATCACCCTCACCCTAACCCTAAACAAAACCCAACCCTAAACCTCACCCTAACCCTAACCCTCACCCTCACCCTAACCCTCACCTCAACCTTAACCCTAAACTTCATCCTCACCCTAACACGCACCCTCACCCTAAACCTATGCCTAACCCTCACCGTCAACCTAAACCTAACCCTGAAACTAACCCTCACGCTAACCCTAACCCTCACCCTCATCCTCAGCCTAACCTTAACCCAAATCCTAAACCTAACCCTCAGCCACACCCTCACCCTCACCCTAACGCTAACCCCAACCATAACCCTCACCCTCACCGTCACCCTCACCCAAACCCTAAACCTAACCCTAACACTCACCGTAACCTAACCATTACCCTCACCCTAATCCTAACCCTAACCCTAACCCTAACCCTTACCCTAAACCTAACCCTAACATTAACGCTAACCCTCAAGCTAAACCTAAACCTAAGCTTAACCCTAATGCTAACCCTCCCCCTCCCCCTAAACCTCAACCTAACACTTACCCTCATCCTCACCCTAACCCTTACAATAAACATAACCCTCACCCTAACCCTACCACTAACCCTCACCCTCACACTCACGCTCACCCTCAGCCTAACCCTAACCCTAACACTAATCTTAACACTAACCCTCATCCTCAGCCTC
Source organism: Dipodomys merriami (assembly GCF_024711535.1). NCBI lineage: Eukaryota > Metazoa > Chordata > Mammalia > Rodentia > Heteromyidae > Dipodomys > Dipodomys merriami. The sequence goes on from NW_027206113.1 coordinate 1,309,600, forward strand.
AAACTCACCCTAAGCCTAAACCTAACCCTCACCCTAACCGTAACCCTGACCCTAACATTAACCATAACCCACACCCTATCCCTCACCCTAACCCTAACCCTCCCCATAACCCTAACCTTACCACTCACCTTAACCCTTATCCTAACCCAAACCCTAACCCTAACCGTCACCATCACCCTCAGCCTAAATCTAACCCAAACCCTAATCCTAACGCTAAGCCTAAATCTCACCCTAAACCTAAACCAACCTTAAACCTCACCCTAACCCTCAACCTAACCGTAACCCTTACCAAAACCCTAATCCTAACCCTAACCGTAACCCTTACCCTAAACCTAACCCTAACATTAACCCTAACCCTCACCCTAAAAGTAACCCTAAACTTAACCCTAAACCTCACCCTAACCCTAACCCTAATCCTAACCCTCCACCTCACCATAACCCTCATCCTAAACCTTACCATCATCCTCACTCTAACCCTCACAAGGTACCTAACCCTCACCCTAAACCTAACACTAAACCTCACCCTCACCCTCACGCTCACACTCAACCTAACCCTAACCCTAACACTAATCCAAACTCTAACCCTCACTCTCACCCTCAACCTAACCCTAACCCGAACCCTAACCCTCACCCTCACCCTCACCCTCACCCTCACCATAAAACTCAGCATCAGCCTCAACCTCATCCTAACCCTAACACTAACCTGCACCCTAAGCGTAACCCTGACCCTAACCCTAACCCTAATCCACACCCTAACCCTCACCCTCACCTTCACCCTCACCCTCAACCTAGCCTTCACCCTAACCCTAAACCTAACCCTAACCCTAACCCTAACTCTAACCCTCTCCCTAACCCTCAGCGTCATCCTAACCCTCAAAATAATCATTACCATCACCCTAACCCTAACCCTCACACTAACCTGAACCCTCACCCTAATACAAACCCTACTCCTCAACTTAACCCTCATCCTAACCCTAAGCTTAAACCTAACACTCATCCTAACCCTAAGCCTAACACTCAACCTGACCCTCAGCCTAACCTTAACTCTAACCTAAATCCTAACCCTATTCCTCACCCTCACCATAACCCTAATTCTAACCCTAACACTAACCCTAACCCTCAGCCTCACCCTAACCCTAACTCTAATTCTCACCCTAACCTTAACCCTAACTCTAACCCTAGCCCTAACCCTAATCCTCACCCTCACCCAACACTAAACCTCACCCTAAGTCTCAAACTAACCCGAACTCTACCCCTAAACCCAAACCTCACCCTAATCCTCACCCTAAACCTTACCCTCACTCTAAACCTAACCATAATGCTAACCCTCACACTAATCCTAACCCTCACCCTAACCCTAACTATACCCCTCACCCTAATCCACACCCTAAAACTAATACGAACCCTAACCATCAACCTAACACTAACCTTAACCCTCGCCCTCACCCTAAACCTCACCGTCACCCGAACCCTCACCCTACCCTAACCCTCACCGACACTCTAACCCTCACCCTCAACCTCACACTCACCCTCACCTTTGCCCTCAGCCTAACCCAAAACCTAACCCTAGATCTCACCCTACCCTAGCCCTAACCCTAACCCTAAACCTTACAGTCACCCAAAGTCTAACCCTAACACTAACCCAAAACCTAACCCTAACCCTCACGCTCACCCTAAAACTCACCCTAGCACTTATGCTAAACCTAACCCTCAAACTCACCGTTACCCTAACACTCACCCTAACCCTTACCCTCACCAACATCCTAACCATCACCTTCACTCGAAACCTAACCCTCACCCTAACCCTCACCCTCACACTCAAAATCATCTTAACCCTAACCCGCTCCCTAACCCTAACCCTAAACATCACCCTAACCCTAACCCTCACCCTCAAACTAAAGCTAACCCTAACCCTAACCCTCACACTAATCCGAAGCCTAACACTCACCCTCACCCTAACCCTAAACCTATCAGTAAACGTCACCCCACACTCACCCTAACCCTAACCCTAACCCTCACCATCACCCTAACCCTAATCAAAACCCTAAACCTTCACCCTAACGCTAAATCTAACCCTAACCCTCACCCTAACCGTAACCCTTACCCTAACCCTAACCTTCACCCTCACACTCACCCTTACCCTCACGGTAACCCTAACTCTTACCCTAACCCTAACCCTAACCCACAAACTAACACTAAGGCTCACACTAACCCTAAGCAAAACCCTCACCCTAACACTCAACCTAAACCTAACCCTAACCCTAACCCCCACCCTAAACCTTACCCACACCCTAACCCTCACCCTCACCATCACCCTCACCCACATCCTAACCATAAACCTACCCCTCACCCTACAACTCAACCTAAACCTAACCCTAAACCTATCCTTCACGCTAACCCTAACCCTCACCATCACCCTCAGCCTCGGCCTCAGCCTAACCCAAAACCTAATACTAAACCTAAGCCTAACCCTCACCCTAACCCTAACCCCAACCCTAACCCTCACCCTAACCCTCAGCCTCAGCCTAACCCTAACTCAAAAACTAAACCTACTCTAAGCCTCAGCCTCAGCATCACCCTAACTCAAACCCTAATCCTAACCCTAAGCCTCACCCTAACCCTCACACTAACCCTAACCCTAACCCTAACCCTCACCCTAAACCTAACCCTCACCTTAAATCTAACCATAACCCTCACCCTAACTAACCCTTGCCCTAAACCTAACCCTTACCCTAAACCTAACCCTAATATAAACCCTAACTCTAAATCTAACCCTAATCTTAACCCTAAACTTCACCTAAACCTTACCCTCATCCTCACCCTAACCCTCACAATAAACCTAACCCTCTTTCTAATCCTAACACTAACCCTCACCCTCACCCTCAAGCTCAACCTAAGCTTAACCATAACCCTCACCCTAACCCTCACCCTAACCCTAACGCTAACACTCACCCTCACTCTATCCTTAAATCTAACTCTCACCCTAACCGTAACCCTAACCCTCAACCTCACCCTAACTCTAAACCTCACCCTAAACCTCAACCTAACCCTAACTCTAACCCTAACCCTAAACCTCACCCTAAACCTCACCCTAACGCTCACCCTGACCCTAACACGAACACTAACCCAAAACCTCACCCTCAACCTAAGCCTAACCCTAACCCTTACACTAATCCAAAACCTAACCCTCACCCTCACTATAAGCCTAAACCTAATGCTCACCCTAACCCTAACCCTAATCCTCACCATCACCCTAACCCTCACAGTCTCCCTAACCCTCAATCTCAACCTCACGCTCACCCTAACCGTCACCCTTACCCTACCCTCAGCCTAATCCTAACCCTAACCGTAACCCTCACTCTAACCCTAAGCCTAACCCTAACCCTCACACTAACCCTAACCCTCACACTAACCCTAACCCTACCCCTCACACTAACCCTCATTCTAAACCTAACCTTAACCCTCACCCTCAACCTAACCCTAACCCTAACCCTCACCATAACCCTAAACTTCAACCTCACTTTCACCCTGAACCTAACCCTAACCCTACCCCTCACCCTAAACTTCATCCTAACCCTAACCCTAACCTTAACGCTCACAATAATCCTAAACCTTACACTAAACCTCACCCTCACCCTCACCCTCAGCCTAACACTAACTCTCACCCTAACCCTCACCCTACCCTAACCCTCAAGGACACCCTAAACCTCACCCTCAACCTCACCCTCAACCTAACCCTCACCCTCACCCTAGCCCACAGCCTAATCCAAGCCCTAACCCTAACCAAACACTAACCCTCACCATAACCCTCACCCTCATGTAACCCTACCCCTAACCCAAACCCTCACCCTAACACTCAAACAAACCCTAACCCTAACACTAACCCTAACACTCACTATAACACTAACTTTAATCCTAACCCTAACCCTCATCCTACCCTTACAATAACCCTAAAACTAACCCTAACCCTGTCCCTCACCCTAACCCTAACCCTAAACCTCAATCTCATCCTAACCCTCACGGTTACACTTACCCTCACGGTTAACCCTAAACCTAATCCTATCACTCACACTAACGCTAACCCTCACACTATCCCTACCCCTACCCCTCACCCTACCTCTCATCCTAAACCTAACACTAACCCTAACACTCACCCTAACACTAAGCCTAACCCTCACCGTAACCCTAACTTTCACCCTCACCCTCAAACTAACCCTAATACTAAACCTCACCCTAACCTTGATCCTAACCCTAACCCTTACACTCACCCTAACCCTAACCCTCACCCTAACCCTCACCCTCACCCTCACCCTAACCCTCAACCTAGCCCTCACCTTAACCCTGATCCTAAAACTACCCTAACCCTAACACTCACGCTAACCCTAAACCTCACCCGCACCCTCAACCTAAACATAACTCAAACCCTAAACCTAACATTAAGCCTCACCCTAACCCTAACCCTCACCCGAAACCTAACTGTAACAATCACCATAAGCGTAACCCTTACCCTAACCCTAACCCATACCCTAAATCTAACCCTACCATTAATCCTAACCATCACCCTAAACCTAACCCTAAACTTAACCCTAACCCTCACCCTAACACTCTCCCTAACCCTAACCCAACCCCTAAACCTCCCCTCCCTCTAACACTCAAACTAATCCTTACCCTCATCCCCTAACCCTCACCCTAACCCTAACACTAACCCTCACCCTCACCCTAACTCTAATTCTAAATCTCACCCAACCCTAACCCTCAGCCTAACCCTCACCCTCACCCTCACCCTCATCCTCACTCTAAACCTCACGTTAAACCTTAACCTAAACCTAACTCTAACCCTATCCTTAAACGTCACCCTAAACCTCACCCTAACCCTTACCCTCACTCTTACCCTAACCTTAACCCTAACCCTCACACTAATCCTAAACCTCACCTTAACCCTAACTATACCTCTCACCCTCACCCTCACCCTAAAACTAATATGAACCCTAACCATCACCCTAATACTTACCTTAACCCTCGCCCTCACTCTAACCATCACCGACAACCTAACCCACACCTTTACCCGAACCCTCTCCCAAACCCAACCCTCACCCTCACCCAACCCTCAACCTATCCCTAAACCTAACACTAACCCTCGCCCTAACACTCATGCTAACCCTAAACCTTACTCTCACCCTACCCTCATCCTAACCCTTACCCTCAACCTAACCCTATCCCTAACCATATCCCTCACACTAAACCTAACCCTCACCCTTACCCTAACCCTACCCCTCACACTAAACCTAACCGGAATCTTAATCTGAACCCTCAACCTAACCCTTACCCTCACCCTAACCCTCACACTCTCACTAACCCAACCCTAACCCTAAACTTCACCTTAAACATCACCCTAACCTTAACCATCACCCTCATCCTAACCCTCACCCTAACAATTACCCTCACCCTAACCCTAAACCTAACACTAACCCTCACCCTCAACCTAACCCTTAACCTCAGCCTAACCCTAACACTAACCATAAACTTAACCCTCACCCTCACCCAAACCCTCACCTCCCCCCTAACCCTCACCCTACCCTAACTCTCACAGACACCCTAACCCTCACCCTCACCATCACCCTCACCCTAACCCTCACCCTTACCCTAGCCCTTAGCCTAACTGTAACCCTAAACCTAAACCTCACCCTAACCCTAACCCTAACCCTCACACTAACCCTAACCCTCACACTCAACCTAAGCTACCCCTTACCATAACCCTCATCCTGAACCTAACCCTAACCTCACCATCACACTAAACCTAACCCTAAACCTCACCCTAACCCTAAACTTCACCCTCATCCTCACTCTCAACCTAACCCTAACCCTAACCCTCACTGTAACACTCATGCTAAAGCTAACCCAAACCCTATCACTCACACTAATGCTTAACCTAACCCTAAACCTCAATCTCACCCTACCCTCAGCCTAACCCTAACCCTAACCCTAACCCTCACCCTAACCCTAAGCCTAACCCTAACCCTCACACTAACCCTAACCCTCACACTAACCCTAACCATACCCCTCAAATTAACCCTCAACCTAAACCTCACCTTCAGCCTAACCCTAACCCTAATCCTAATCCTAACCCTAACCCTCACCCTTACCCTCACCCTCAACCTCATCCTAACACTAAAGCTACTCTTCACCCTAACCTTCAACCTAAACCTAAGCATAAACCTAACCCTCACGCTAACCCTAGCCCTCACTCTCACCCTCAGCCTAAACCTAACCCAAACCATAATCCTAACCCTAACCTCACCATCACCCTAACACTAATCCCAACCCTAAACCTCACCTTCACCCTAACCCTAAACCTATCCCTAACCCTCACCCTAAACCTAACCGTAACCCTAAACCTAACCGTAATCCTCACCCTAACCCTAACCCTAACCCTAAACCTTACCCTAAACATAACCCTAACATTAACCCTAACCCTCACCCTAAAAGTAACCCTAAACTTAACCCTAAACCTCACCCTAACCCTCACCCTATCCCTTACCCTAACCCTAACTCTCTCCATCACCCTAACCCTCAAACTGACCCTTACCCTCATCCTCACATTAACACTCACTATAAACCTTACCCTCACCCTAAACCTAACACTAACCCTCACCATCACCCTCACGCTCACCCTCAACCTAACCCTAACCCTAACATTAATCAAAACACTAACCCTCACCCTCAACCTAACCCTGACCCGAGTCCTAACCCTCACCCTCACACTCACCCTCACCCTCACCTTAAAACTCAGCCTCAGCCTCAACTACATTCTAAACCTAACCCTAACCCTCACCCTAATCCTAATCCTGACCATAATCCTAACCCTGACCCACAATCTAACACTCAACCTCACCCTAAACCTAAACTTAGCCCTCACCCTAGCCCTCAGCCTAACCCTAACCCTAACCCTAACCCTCTCACCCTCAACCTAACCCTAACCATAACACTTAGCCTCACCCTCAGCCTAACCCTAACTCTAGGCCTAATCCTAACCCTATTCCTCCCACTCTCCCTCACCCTAATTATAAACCTAACCCTACCCCTACCCTCACCCTCACCTTCACGATAAAGCTCTCCCTAACCCTAACCTACACCCATACCCTAAACCTAAGCCTCAACCTCAACCTCAACCTAACCTTAACCCTCACCCTAGTCCACACCCCAAACCTAACCCTAAACCTAACACTAATCCTCACCCTCAACCTAACCCTTAACCTCACCCTAACTCTCACCCTGACCCTAACCCTAACCCAAGCACTAAACTTAACCTTAAACATCACCCTAACCCTCAGCCTAACCCTAACCCGCACCGACATCCTAACCCTCACGCTAACAATTACCCTCAACCTAACCCTAAACCTAACCGTACCCCTCACCCTCACCCTAACCCTTAACCTCACCCTAACCCTAACCCTAACACTCACCCTAACAGTCAACCTAAACCTAACCGTGACCCTAATCCTCACCCTGAACCTAACACTAACCCAACTAACACTAACCCTCACGCTCACCCTAACCCTCACCCTCACCCTAACCCTCACCCTTACCCTCAACCTTACCCTAAACCTAAACCTACCCCTTACCCTACCCCTCAACCTCAACCTAACCCTAAACCTATCCCTCATGCTAACCCTAAACCTCACACTTGGCCTCAGGCTAAACCTAACCCAAACCCTAATCCTAACCCTAAGCCTAACCCTTACCCTCACCCTAAAACTTACCCTCACCATCACCCTCACCCTCAACCTAAACATAAACCTACCCCTCACCCTACAATTCAAAATAAACCTAACCCTAAACCTATTTCTCATGCTAACCCGAATCCTCACCCTCACCCTCAGCCTCAGCCTCAGCCTAACCCAAACCCCAATCCTAACACCAAGCCTAATCCTCACCCTAACCCTAACCCCAACCCTAACCCTCACCCTCAACCTCAGCCTTAGCCTAACCCTAACTCAAACCCTAATCCTAACCCTAAGCCTCACCCTAACCCTCACCCTAACCCTAAACCTAAACCTAACCCTCACCCTAAACCTAAACCTCACCCTAAATCTATCCCTAACCCTCAACCTAATTCTAACCCTTGCCCTAAACCTAAGCCTTACCCTAAACCTAACCCTAATATTAACCCTAAACCTCAACCTAAATCTAACCCTAAACTTAACCCTAACCCTAACCCTCACCTAATCCATACCCTCATCCTCACCCTAACCCTCACAATAAACCTAACCCTCACCCTATCCCTAACACTAACGCTCACCCTCACCCTCAAGCTCACACTCAGCCTAACCATAACCCTCACCCTAAACCTCACCCTAACCCTAACACTAACCCTCACCCTCACCCTAACTCTAAACCTCAACCTAAACCTCAACCTAACCCTAACTCTAACCCTAACCCTAATCCTCACCCTAAACCTCACCCTAAACCTCACCCTCACCCTAACCCTAACCCTAACCCAAACCCTCAGCCTCACCCTAAGCCTAACCCTATCCCTAACCCTAATCCTAAACATCACCCTGACCCTCACCGTCACACTAACCCTCACCCTCACCCTTACCCTCATCCTAACCTTCACCCTCACCCTACACTCAGCATAACCCTAACCCTAAACCTAAACCCTACCCTAACCCTAAGCCTAACACTAACCCTCACACTAACCCTAACCCTCACATTAACCCTAACCCTACCCCTCACACTAACCCTCATCTTAAACCTAACCCTAAAACTCACCCTCAACCTAACCCTAACACTAACACTCACCATAACCCTAAACTTCACCCTCACCCTCACTCTCAACCTAACCCTAACCCTACCCCTCATCCTACACCTCATCCTAATCCTAACCCTAACACTATCACTCACACTAATACTAAACCTAACCATAAACCTCACCCTCATCCTCACCCTCAGCCTAACACTAATCCTCACCCTAACCCTCACCCTACCCTAACCCTCAACGACACCCTAAACCTCACCCTCACCATCACTCTAACCCTCACCCTCATCTTAGCCCGCAGCCTAACCCAAACCCTAACCCTAACCTAACACTAACCCTCACCCTAACCCTCACCCTTTCCTAACCCTATCCCTAATCCAAACCCTCACCCAAACACTCAAACAAACCCTAACCCTAATACTAACCCTTACACTCACCCTAAAACTACCCTTAAGCCTAACCCTAACCCTCATCTTACCCTTACAATAACCCTAAAACTAACACTCACCCTATCCCTCAACCTAACCGTAACCCTAACACTATCCCTCAGCCTCATCCTAACCCTCACGGTTACAATTACCCTCACGGTAACCCTAACCCTAACCCTATCACTCACACTAACCCTACCCCTCACACTATCCCTAATACTACACCTCACCCTAACCCTCATCCTAAACCTAACACTAACTCTAACAGTCACCCCAACCCTAAGCCTAAACCTCAACCTAACCCTAACCCTCACCCTCACCGTCACCCTCACCCTAATCCTACATTTCACCCTAAACCTCATCCTAACCCTAACTCTAACCCTTACACCCACCCTATCCCTAACCCTCACCGTAACCCTCCCCCTCCCCCTCCCCCTCACCCTCACCTTAACCCTCAACCTAGCCCTCACCTTAACCCTCAACCTAAACCTAACCCTAATCCTAACCCTACTACTCAATGTAACCCTTACACTAACCATTACTGTAAAACTAATCCTCTCCCTAACCCTAACACTAACCCTGACCCTAAGCCTCATCCTACGCGACACGCTTACCCTTACACTCACGGTAACCGTAACCCTAACCCTAACCCTCACACTATCCCTAATCCTACCCCTCAACCTAACGCTCATCCTAAACCTAACACTCACCTTCAACCTCATCCTAACCCTAAACCTAACCCTCACACTTACCCTAAACCTCACCCTCACCCTCAACCTCAACCTATCCCTAAACCTACCCCTCACCCTAATCCTCATCATAACCCTCACCCTCACCCTAACAATCACCCAAACCCTAAACCTAACACTAACCCTAACCCTCATCCTAACCCTCACTTTTACCTTAACCCTAACCCTAACCAAAACTCTCACCCTACCACTCACCCTCACCCTAAGCCTAATCCTAAAACTAACCTGAAATATCACCCTAACCCTCACCTAACCCTAACACTCACCCTCATCTTAACCTCACCTTAAACCATACCCTCACCCTAAATCTAACCCTAACCCTCACCCAAAACCTAAACCTATCCTTAACCCTCGTCCTCACCCTAACACTCACCCTCACCCTAACCCTATCTCTAACCCTTACCCTCAAACTAAACCTCACTCTTACGCTTACCCTCACTGTAACCCTAACCCTAAACCTCACACTAATGCTAAGGCTCACACTAACCCTAACCATACCCCTCACCCTAAACCTCAACCTAAACCGAACCCTAACCCTAACCCGCACACTAAACCTTACCTTCACCCTAACCCTCACCCTCACCCTCACTCTCACCCTAGGCCAAACCCTAACCCTACCCCTAACGCTAACACTCACCCTATCTCTAAACCTCAACCTAACGCTCAGCCTCAACCTAACCCTCACCTTAACCCTTACCCTCACCCTAAGCCTAACCCTTACCCTAATCCTAACCCTCACCCTAACCCTAACCCTACCCCTCACCTTAACCCTCATCCTAAACCTAAGCCTAAATATAACACTAACACTATCCCTAACCCTAACCTTAACACTCACCGTCACCCTCAGCCTAACCCTAAACCTAACCCTAATCCTAAACCTATTCCTCACCCGCACCCTCACCCTAAGTCTAACCCTAACCTAACCCTAACCCTCACCCTAAACCTAACCCTAAATCTAACTCTCACCCTAACCCTAACCCTCACATAACCCAAAACCTAACACTCACACTTACCCTAAACCTCACCCTCACCCTCAAACTCAACCTAACCCTAAAACAACCCCTCACTCTAACCCTCATCATAACCCTCACCCTCACCCTAACACTCACCCAAACCCTAACAATAACACTGACCCTAACCCTCAGCCTAACCTTCACCCTCAGCCTTACACTCACACTCACCTTAACCCTAACCCTAACCCAAACCCTCACCCTACCCCTCACCCTCACCATAACCCTAACCCAAACTCTAACCTGAAACATCACCCTAACCCTCACCCTAACCCTAACCCTCACCTTCATCGTAACGCTCAGCTTAAACCTTAGCCTCACCTTAACTCTGACCCTACCCTCATCCTGACCCTAACCCTATTCCTAACCCTCACCCTCAACCTAAACCTCACCCTTACCATTACCCTCACTGTAACCCTAACCCTAACCCTCACACTAATGCTAAGGCTCACACTAATCCTAACCATACCCCTCACCTTAACCCTCAACCTAAACCTAACCCTAGCCCTAGTCCCCACACTAACCCTTACCCTCACCCTAACCCTCACCCTCACCCTCACCCTCACCCTAACCCTCACCCTCACCCTCACCCTAGCCCAAACCTAACCCTAAACCTAACGCTAACACTGACCCTAACTCTAATTCTCAACCTAACCCTCAGCCTCATCCTAAACCTCACCCTAACCCTTTCCCTCACCCTAAGCCTAACCCTTACCCTAACCCTAACCCTCACCCTAACCCTAACCCTACCCTCACCTTAACCCTCATCCTAAACCTAAGCCTAAATGTAACACTAACACTAATCCTAACCCTAACCTTAACACTCACCCTCACCCTCAGCCTAACCCTAACCCTAACCCTAATCCTAAACCTATTCCTCACCCGCACCCTCACCCTCATTCTAACCCTAACCTAACCCTAAATTTCACGCTCACCTTAACTATAACTCTAACTCTCACCCTAACCCTAACCCTCATCCTAAACCTAACCCTAACCCTCACACTCACCCTAACACTAAACCTCACCCTATCTCTAATCCTCACCCAAAACCTCACCCTAAACCTCACCCTAACCCTTACCCTCACTCTAACCCTAACCCTAACCCTATCCCTCACACTAATCCTAACCCTCACACTAACCCTAACTATACCCCTCACCCTAACCCTCACCCTAACACTAATACAAACCCTAACCATCACCCTAACCCTAACCTTAACCCTCGCCCTCACTCTAACCCTCCCCGTCAACCTACCTCTCACTTTTACCCTAACCCTCACCCACAACCCAACACTCACCCTCACCCAAACCTCACCTTATCCCTTAACCTAACCCTATACCTCACCCTAACACTCATGCTATCCCTAAACTTTACTCTCAGCCTACTCTAATCCTAACCCTTACCCTCGCCCTCACCCTATCCCTAACAATAACCCTCACACTAAACCTAAACCTCACCCTAAACCTAACCCTACCCCTCACACTAACCCTAACCGTAATCCTAATCTGCACCCTCAACCTAAACCTTACCCTCACCCTAACCCTCACCCTCACACTAACCCAACCCTAACCCTAAACTTCACCTTAAACATCACTCTAACCCTAACCCTCACCCTCATCCTAACCCTCACCCTAACAATTACCCTCACCTTCACCCTAAATCTAAACCTGACCCTCACCCTAACCCTTACCCTAATGTTAACCCTAAACCTAAGGCTAAACCTACCCCTCACCCTAACCTTCAATCTAACCCTAACCGTAACCCTAAACCTCAAGCTGAAACTAACCCTAACCATAACCGTAACCCTAATCCTCACCCTCACCCTAACCCTAATCGTCCCCCTAACCCTCACCCTACCCTAACACTCACCGACACCCTAAACCTCACCCTCACCCTCACCCTAACCCTCACCCTCACCCTAGCCCTCAGCCTAACCCTAACCCTAACCCTAACCCTCAACCTAACCCTAAACCTACCCTAACCCTCATACTAACCCTAAACCTCACCCTCACCCGCTACCTAACCCTAACCCTACCCCCCACCCTAAACCTCATTCTAACCCTAACTCTAACCCTAAACCTCACACTAATCCTAAACCTAACCCTAAACCTCACCCTCACCCTCACCCTCAGACTAACACTAACCCTCACCATAACCCTTAGCCTCACACTTCCTTAACCCTAACCCTATAACTAACCCTAAACCTAACGCTCACCCTCATTTTATCCCTGAACCTAACTCTCACCCTCAGCCTAACCATAACCCTAATCTTAACCCTAACCTTAAACATCACCCTAACACTCACTCAAACCTAACCTTCACGGACACTCTAACCCTCACCCTCAACCTCACCCTTACCCTCACCCTCACCCTCACATAAACCATCAGCCTAACTCAAACCCTAAACCTATCCGTCACCTTAACTCTAACCCTCATTCTAACCCTCACCCTCATCCTAACCCTCACACTAACCCTTACCCTCAACCTAAACATAATCCTAAAACTAACCCTCACACTAACCCTTACCCTCACCCTAACCTTCACCCTCATCCTAACACTAACCATAACCCTCACCCTACCCCTAACCCTAAACATAACCCTCATCCTCACCCTAACCCTCACCCTAACACTAACCCTCAAACTACCCCTAACCCTCACCCTCATCCTAAACCTCACCATTACCCTTACTCTCACTGTAAAACTAACCCTAAACCTAAACCTAACCCTCACACTAACCGTAACACTCACACTATCCCTAACCAAAACCCTCACCCTAACCCTCATCCTATCCCTAAAGCTAACCCTAAACCTCACCCTCACACTCACCCTCAGCCTAACACTAACCCTCACCCTAACCATTACCCTCAACCTTCCCTAACCCTAACCCTAACCCTCACCGTCACCCTAACACTCACCCAAACCCCAACCCTAACTCTAACCCTATCCCTCACCCTCACCCTAACGCTAATCCTTACCCTAACCCAAACCCTCACCCTTCCCCTCACCCTCACCCTAAGCCTAACCGTACCACTATTCCTAAACCTAACCCTCACCCTCACCCTAAACCTAAACCTAACACTCACCCTCCAATAACCCTAACCGTCACCCTCACCCTCAACCTAAACCTAACACTTACCCTCACCCTAAAAGACACCCTAAACATAACGCTAACCTTAAACCTCACCCTCATCCTAACCCTCACCCTAACCCTTACCCTCACCGTATCCCTAATCCTATCCCTAAACCTAACCCTCACACTTACCCTAACCCTCACCCTAACAATACCCTAACCCTCACCCTAACCCTAACCCTAACGATAACCATAACCATAACCCTAACCCTCACCCTAACCCTTACCTTAACACTAACCCTAATCCTAAACCTAACACACACACTAACCCTGACCCTCACCCGAAACCTCACCCTCACCCTAAACCTAACCCTAACCATAACCCTCACCCTAACCCTCACCCTAAACCTAACCCTCACGGTAACCCTAACCCTCACCCTCATCCTTACACTCAACCTTAACCTTACCCTCATAGTACCCCTAAACCTAACCCTAACCCTAACCCTCACACTAACCCTAACCCTCACACTATCCCTAAACCTACTTCTCACTCTAACCCTCATCCTAAACCTAACCCTAACCTTCACCCTCACCCTAACCCAAGAGCTAACCATCACACTTACCCCAAACCTCACCCTCACCCTCATGCTCAACCTAACCCTTAACCTACCCCTCACCCTAACTCTCATCATAACCCTAACCCTAACACTAACACTCACACTAAACCTAAACCTAAACCTAAACCACACCCTCACCCTCACCCTCAGCCTAACACTAACCCTCACCCTAACCCTTGCCCTCACCCTTCCCTAACCCTAACCCTATCCCTCACCCAAACCCTCATCCTCATCCTAACACTCACCCTTACCCTTACACTCACGGTAACCCTAAAACCTACACTAACCCTAATCCTCACACTAACACTAAGGCTCTAACCCTAACCCTAGCCCTCATCCTAACCCTCAACCTAAAGCTAACCCTAACCCTAACCCTCACCATAAACATAACCCTCACCATAACCCTCACCCTCACCCTCACCCTCAACCAAAAATTAGCCCTCACCCTAACCCTCAACCTAAACCTAACCCTAAGCCTAACCCTCTTGCTAACTCTAATGCTCATGCTCACCCTCAGCCTAACCCTAACTCAAACATGACTCCTAACCTAAGTCTCACCCTCAACCTCACCCAAACCCAAACCCTAATCCTAAACCTAAGACTCACCCTCACAGTCACCCTAACCCTAAACCTAACACTAACCCTCACCCTAAACCTACCCTCACCCTAAACCTAACCCTCACCCTAAACCTAACCATAACCCTCACCCTAACCCTAACCCTTACCCTAATCCTAACCCTTACCCTAAACCTAACATTAACCCTAACACTCACCATTAACCTAACCCTAAACTTAAGACTAACCCTCACCCTAACCCTCACCCTAACCCTAACCCAACCTTAAATCTCCCCCTCACCCTAACCCTCAACCTAATCCTTACCCTCATCCTCACCCTAACCCTCACAATAAACCTAAACCTCACCCTAACCCTAACACTAACCCTCACCATCACCCTCACGCTCACCCTCAGCCTAACCCTAACCCTCACCGTAACACTCACTCTAAACCTAACCCTAACCTTAACCCTCACCCTCACCCTAATCCTCAACCTAAACCTTACCCTCATCCTCAATATAACCCTCACCCTAACCCTAACAGTAACCCTCATCCTCAGCTTAACCCTAACTGTAACTCTCACGCTAACCCTAACCCTCACCCTAACCCTAACCCTAACCCTCATCCTCACCCTAATTCTAACCTCACCCTAACCCTCAGCCTAATCTTAACTCTAAGCCTAACCCTAAACCTCACCATAAACCTCACCCTAAACCTTACCCTCTCTCTAACCCTAACCCTAACCCTAACCCTCACAATAATACTAACCCTCACACTAACCCTAATTATACCCCTCACCCTCACCCTCACTCTAACATTAATACGAACCCTATCCATCACCCTAAACCTTACCTTAACCCTCGCCCTCACTCTAACCCTCCCCGTCAACCTAACCCTCACAATTACCCTAACCCTCACCCACAACCCAACCCTCACCCTCACCCAAACCTCACCCTATCCCTTAACCTAACCCTAACACACATGATAACCCTAAAACTTAATCTCACCCTACCCTCATCCAAACCCTTACCCTCACCATAACTCTATCCTTAACCATAACCATCACAGTAAACCTAACCCTTACCCTAACCCTAACCCTAGCCCTCACACTAACCCTAACCGTAACCCTAATCCTCAAAATCAATCTAACCCATACCCTCACCCTAACCCTCACGCTCACCCTAACCCTAACCTTAACCTTAAACATCACCCTAACCCCAACCCTCAATCTCATCCGAAACCTCACACTAAAAATTACACTCACCCTAACCCTAACCGTAACCCTAAACCTCACTTTCACCCTAACACTTACCCTCAACCTAACCCTAACCGAAACCCTAAACTTACCCCTAAACCTCACCCTCACCCTAACCCTCACTGTCGCCCTTACCCTCACCCTACCCTAACCCTCACCGACATCCAAAACCTCACCCTCACCCTCACAATCACCCTAATCCTCAACCTCAACATAACCCTCAGCCTAAGCCTAACCCTAAACCTAACCCTCACCCTCACCCTAACCCTAAGCCTCATATTAACTCTAAACCTCAAACTAAACCTAACCCTGCTGCTCAAAAAAACCCTCATCCTATACCTAACCCTAACCCTCAACCTGACACTCATCCTAACACTAACCCTCACCCTAACCCTTACCCTCACCCTTCCCTAAGCCTAATCCTCACCCTCACCTTAACACTCACCAAAACCCTAACCCTCACACTAAACCTAACCCTCAGCCTAACCCTAAACCTAACCCTAACACTAACCCTAACCCTCAGCCTAACCCTAAACCTAACCCTAACCCAAAACCTCACCCTACCCCTCACCCTCACCCTAAGCCTAATCCTAACCCTAACACTAATCCTAAAACTAAAGCTCACCCTCAACCTATCCCTAAACCTAACCCTAACACTAACCCTAATATTAAACATCAGCCTAAACCTCACCCTAACCCTAACCCTCACTCTCATCCTAACCCTCTCCCTCAACCTAAACCTCACCCTAACCCTTACCCTCACCCTAATTCTAACCGTATACCTAACCCTCACCCTAACCCTAACCATACCACTAAACCTAACCCTAATCCTAAGGTTTAAGGTTAGTGTTAGGGTTAGGGTTAGGTTGAGTGTTAGGGTTAGGGTTAGGTTTCGGGTTAGGGTTAGGGTGAGGGTAAGAGTTAGGGTGAGGGTTAGAGTGAGGGTGAGGGTTAGGGTAAGTTATAGGTTTAGGATTAGGGTCAGGGTAAGTGAGTTTTAGGGTTAGTGTGAGGGTTAGTCTGAAGGGTTATCCTCACTCTAACCGTAACCGTAGCCCTCACGCTAACCCTCATCCTATCCCTAAACCTAACCATAACCCTAACCCTAAACCTAACCCTTACCTAAAGAAAACCCTCACCCTCAGCTTCACCCTAACCCTAACCCTCAACCAAACCCTAACATTTACCCTAACTCGAACCCTCACCGAAACCCTAATCCTCTCCCAAACCCTAAACCTAACCCTTACATAACTCAAACTCTCACCCTCACCCTCACCTAACCCTAACCCTACCCTTCAGACTAACCATCACACTAACCCTAACCCTCACACATACCCTGACCCTAATCCTAAACCTATAACTTACCCTAACCCTCACCCTCACTCTAACCCTCACCCTAACCCTGACCCTCACCCTAACCCTAACCCGAAACCTAACCCTAACCCTAACACTCAAACTAACCCTAACCCTAACCCTAACTTTAAAGCTCACCCTAACCTTCACACTATCCTAATCATAAAACTAACACTAACCCTCACCCTACCCCACACCCTAACCCTAACCTCACCCTAACCCTCAACCTCACGCTAACGCTAACCCTAACCCAAACCCTCACCCTTCTGCTCACCCTCACTCTAAGCCTAACCCTATCCCTAACTCTAATCCTAAACCTAACCCTACCCTTCAACCTAAACCTCATCCTAACCCTAAACCTAACCCTAACACTCACACTAATCCTATACCTAAACCTAAACCTCACCCTCACCCTCACCCTTAGCCTAACCCTAACTCAAACCCTAATCCTAACTCTAAGCCTCACCCTCACCCACACCTTAACTCAAACCCTAATCCTTACCCTAGCCTCACCCTCACCCTCACCCTAAACCCAAACCTAAATGTAGCCCTCACCCTAAACCCAACCCACACCCTAACCCTAACACTTACCCTAAACCTAAACCTTATCCTAAAACTAACAATAATATTAACCCTAACCCTCACCCTAATTCTAACCCTAAACTTAACCATAACCCTGACCTAATCCTTAATCTCATCAAAACCCTAATCCTCACAATAAACCTAACCCTAACCCTAACTCTAAACCTCCCCCTCACCCTAACCCTGAACCTAAACCTTACCCTCACCCTCACCCTAACCCTCACCCTAACCCTAACACTAACCCTCACCCTCACTCTATCCCTAAATCTAATTCTCACCCTCACCCTAAACCTCACCCTCACCCTCACCCTAACCCTAAACCTCACCCTAAACCTCACCCTAACCCTTACGCTCACTCTAACCCTAACCCTAACCCTAATCCAAACACTAACCCTCACCCTCACCCTCAACCTAACCCTAACCCGAAACCTAAACCTCACCCTCACACTCACCCTCACATTCACCTTAAAACTAAGCCTCAGCCTGAACCTCACCCTAACCCTAATCCTAACATTAACCCTCACCCTAACCGTAATCTTGACCCTAACCCTGACCCAAACGCACACCCTAAACCTCAGCCTCACCCTGACCCTCACCCTAACTCTCACCCTCACCCTAGCCCTCACCCTAATCCTAACTCTAACCCTAACCCTAACCCTCACCCTAAACCTAAACCTATCAGTAAACCTCACCCTCACACTCAACCTAACCCTAACGCTAACCCTCACCCTCACCCTAACCCTAAACAAAACCCTAATCCTAAACCGCACCCTACCACTCACCTTAACCCCTAACCTAAGCCTAACCCTCAACCTGAACCGAATTCTAAATCTAACCCTAAGCCACACCCTAATCAAAATCCTCACCCTAACCCTAACCCTAACCCTCATCCTCACCCTAACAGTCAGCCTCACCCAAACCCTAACCCTAACCCTCACCCTCATCCTAACCCTCACCGTTACCCTTACCCTCAAGGTAACCCTAACCCTAACCCTAACCCTCACACTAACACTAAGGCTCACACTAACCCTAACGCTACCACTCACCCTAACCCAAAACCTGAACCTAACCCTAAACCTAACCCTCACCCTAACCCTTACCTTCACCCTCACCCTCACCCTCATCTTCACCCTCACCCTAACCATAAACCCACCCCTCAACCTAACCCTCAACCTAAACCTAAACCAAACACTAAGCCTCACGCTAACCTTAACCCTCAACCTCAGCCTAACCCTAACCCAAACCCTAATCCTAAACCTAAGCCTCATCCTCACCCTCACCTTAACCCTAAACCTACCCATCACCCTAATGCTCACCCTAAACCTAACCATAACCCTCACCCTAACCCTAACCCTAACCCTAAACCTTACCCTAAACCTAACCCTAACATTAACCCTAACCCTCACACTAAAACTAACCCTAAACTTAACGCTAAACCTCACCCTAACCCTCATCCTAACCCTAACCCTCACCCTCACCCTAACCCTCAACCTACCCCTTACCCTCATCCTCACCCTAACCCTCACAATAAACCTAACCCTCACCATCACACTCATGCTCAACCTCAGCTAACCCTAACTCTAACACTAATACAAACACTAACCCTCACCCTCACCCTCAAACTAAGCCTAATCCGAACCCTAAACCTCACCCTGACACTCACCCTCACCCTCAAATTAAAACTCAGCCTCAGCCTCAACCTCACCCTAAACCTAACCATAACCCTCACCCTAACTGTAACCCTGACCCTAACCCGAACCCTAACTCACACCCTAAACTTCACCCTCACCCTCATCCTCACCCTAAGCCTCACCATCACATTAACCCTCACCCTAACCTTCACACTAACCCTAGCCTTCACCCTAACTCTAACACTCGACCTAATCCTCAGCCTCATCGTAACACTCACCCTAACCATTACCCTCACCCTAACCCTAAACCTCACCCTAACCCTAACCCTCACCCTAACCCTACCCCTCACCTTAACCCTCATCCTAACCCTAAGCCTAACACTAACACCCTAACCGTAACCCTAACCCTAACACTCACCCTCACCCTCAGCCTAATCCTAACCCTAACCCTAATCCAACCCTATTCCTCACCCTTACCCTAATTCTAATCTTAACCCTAAACCTTACCATCACCCTAACCCTAACCCTGACCCTAACCCTAACCCTAACCAACACCCTAACCCTCACCCTCACCCTCACGCTAACACTCACCCTAACCCTAACCATCAACTTAACCCTCATCCTAACCCTAAGCCTAACCCTAACACTCACCCTAAATATAACCCTAACCACAGCAATTACCCTGACCCTCAGCCAAACCCTAACCCTAACCCTAACCCTGTTCTTCACCCTCACACTCACCCTAATTCTAACCCTAACCCTAACCCTAACTCTACCCCTTATCATAACCCTCACCCTAACCCTAAACCAAACCCTAACCATCACCCTGACCGTCACCCTCAGCCTAAACTTAAACCTCACCAAAAACCTTACGCTCACCCAACCCTAACCTTAACCCTAACCCTAACCCTAACACTCTCCCAAACCCTATCTTTAACACTAACCCTAAAACTAAACCTAACCCGAACACTAATCCTAAACCTAACTCTCACACTCACCCTAAGCCTAAACCTAACAGTAAACCTCACCCTTACCCTCACCCTAACCCTAAACCTAAACCTCACCCTCACCCTAACCCTAACTCTAAATCTCACCCTAACCCAAACCCTCACCATAAACCTATTCCTAACCCGCACCCTCACCCTAACTCTAAACATCACCCTAACCCTCAACCTAACCCTAACTCTAAACCTATCCCTCAACCTCAACCTAACCTCACCCTAACCCTTAGGCTCACCCTAACCCTAAACTTATGTCTAACCCTCACACTATTCCTAACCCTCACCCTAACCCTAACCATACCCCTCACTCTGACCCTCACCCTAGCAATAATACTAACCCAAACCATCACCATAACCCTAACCCTAAACCTCAACCTCACTCTAACACTCCCTGTCACCCTAAACCTCACACTTACACTAACCCTCACCCACAACCCAAACCTCACCCTCACCAAAAACCTCACCCTATACCTAAACCTAACGCTATCCCTCACCCACAACCTCACGTTCACCCTAACCCTAACCCTAACCCTCACCCTCACCCTAACCCTCACCCTCACCCTAAACATCACCCTAACTCTAACCCTCAACCTAATCCTAAACCTAAACCTCACCCTAAAGTTAACCCTCACACTAAACTTCACCCACACTCTAATCCTAACCCTAACCCTAACCCTAGATCTTACCCTAATCCTAACACTAATCCTCACACTAACCCTCACCCTCAGCCTAAAAAAAACCCTAACCCTAATCCTAACCCTAACTCTCACCCTCACCATAAACCTAACCCTAATCTTTACCCTAACCCTCACCCACATCCTTACCCTAACACTAACCCTAAGCCTAACCCTAACCCTCAAACTAACCCTAACCCTAACACTCACCCTAACCCTCATCCTAACCCTAATCTGAACCCTAACCCTAATCCACACCCTAGACCTCAACCTAACCTTAACCCTAATCCTAACCCTCCTCCTTAACCTAACCCTCAGCCTAAACATTGCTCTCACCCTCACCCTAACCCTAACCCTCACACTAACCCGAAACTTCACCCTAACCCTCACGATAACCCTAATCCTACCCCTCACCCTAACCCTAACCCTAACCCTAACGCTAACCCTCACCCGTACAATAAGCCTCACCCTCATGCTAAACCTCAATGTCAACCTAACCCTCACCCTAATCCTAACCCTCACCCACACCCTAACCCTCATCTTCAACCTCACCTTCAACCTCAC
The DNA here is from genome assembly GCF_024711535.1 of Dipodomys merriami. Lineage (NCBI taxonomy): Eukaryota > Metazoa > Chordata > Mammalia > Rodentia > Heteromyidae > Dipodomys > Dipodomys merriami. The sequence continues at coordinate 1,331,845 of NW_027206113.1, forward strand.
CCTAACCCTAATCCTAACCCTAACCCTCACCCTAACACTAACCCTCACCCTAAACATAACCCTGACCCTAACCGTAACACTCACCCTCATCCAAAACCTCACCCTAAACCTTACCCTCACGCTAACCCTAACCCTAAATCTAACCCTCACTTAATCCTAACCCTAACCCTCACCCGTACCCTTATCCTGACCCTAATCCTCACCCTAAACCTAACCCAAAACTTAACCCTCAGCCTCACAATAATCCTCATCTCCACTCTAACCCTCACCCTAAACCTAACCCTCACCCACACCCTAACCCTCAACATCACCCTCACCCTCACCCAAAACCTCACCCTTAACCTAGCCCTCACCGTAACCCTAACCCTAAACCTTACCTAACCGAAACCCTCACACTGACACTCACCTTCACCCTAACCCTAAACCTCACCCTCACCCTAACACTTACACTCACCCGAACCCTCACGCTAACCCTAACCCTCACCCACACCCGCACCCTCACTGAAAACATCACCCTAACCCTAACCATCACCCTAATCCCATCCCTAAACCTCACCCTAATCCTAACCCACCATGTAACCTTCAAATTCACCCTAATCCTCACTCTAACCATAACCCAAACCCTTATCTAACCGAAACCCTCATCCTCACCCTCACCCTCACCCTAATCATCACCCTCACCCTGACCCTAACACTTACCCTCACCTTAACCCTCACGTTAACCCTATCCTTCACCCTCACTCTCACCCTTCCGGTCACAGTCACCCTAACCCTCACCCTTACCCTCACCCTAACCCTCACCCTCACCCTCACCCTCACCTCACGGTAAACCTCACCCTCACCCAAAACATCACCCTAAACCTAAACGTCACCCTAACCCTAACTCTAACTATCACCCTAACCCTAACCCTCCCTCTAACCCTCAAACTCACCCTAATCCTCACCCTAACCATAACCATAACCCTTACCTAACCGAAACCCTCAACCTCACCCTCAACCTAACCCTAACTCTTATGATAACCCTAACCTTAACCTTAACTCTTACCCTAAACCTAACCCCAAAACTCACCCTCACCCAAACCCTAACCCTCACCCTAACCCTCACCCTAAACCTCACCCTAACCTAAAAATAACCCTAATCCTCACCCTCACACTAACCCTCACCATAAATCTTAACCTCACCCTAATCCTCACACAATCCTTAACCCTAACCTTCATCCTCAACCTAACCCTCACTCTCACTCGAACCCTCACCTCACGGTTACACTCACCCTCACGCAAAACATCCCCCTAACCCTTACCTTCACCCTAACCCTAACCCTAACACTCTCCCTAACCCTAACACTCCCTCTAACCCTCAAACTCAACCTAAACCTCACCCTAACCCTTACCCTCACCCTACCCCTCACCCTAATACTCATGCTAACCCTAACCTTAACAGTACTGCTCAACCTGACCCTAACCCTAACCCTGTTCATAACTCTAACCCTCACCCTCACCCTAACACTCTTACCCTCACCCTACCCTAATCCTCACTGACACCCTAACCCTCACCCTCACCCTAAACATCTTCCTCAAAGTAGCCATCATCCTAACCCTAACCCTAACACTCACCCTAATCCTAAACCTCACCCTAACCCTCACCTTCATCCTAACCCTCACAATAACCCTTACCCTCAACCTAAACCTAACCCTAAACCTAACCCTCACACTTACCCTTACCCTCACCCTAACCCTCAACCTCACCCTATCCCTAAGCCTAACCCTCACTTTAACCCTTACCCTAACCCTAACCCTCATCCTCACCCTAACCCTCACTCTAACCCTAACCTTATCCCTAACCCTCACCCTCATCCTAACCCTCACCCTTACCCTTACCCTCACGGTAAACCTAACCCTAACCATAAACCTAACCCTCACACTAACTCTAACCCTCACACTAACACTCAACCTCAGCCTATCCCTAACCCTCACCCTAAACCTTACCCTCACCCTAGCCTAAACTTAACCTAAACCCTAAACCTAACCCTCACCCTTACCCTTACCCTCAGCCTCACCCTAAACATCAACCTAATTCTAACTCTCACCTTAATCCTAAAGCTAACCCTGAACCTAATGCTAACCCTCACCCTAAACATCACCCACACTCTAATCCTCACCCTAACCCTAACCCTAAATCTTACCCTAACCCTAATCCTCACCCTCACCCTCAACCTCAGCTTAACCCAAACCCTAACCTTAATCCTAACCCTAACTCTCACCCTCACCCCAAACCTAACCCTAACTGTTACCCAACCCTCACACTTATCCTCATCTTAACCCTAACCCTAACCCTAACGCTAACCCTCAAACTAACCCTAACCCTACCACTCACCCTAACCCTCATCCTAACCCTAAACCTAACACTCACCCTCATCCTAACCTTAACTGTAAACATTACCCTCAGCCTAACCCTAACCCTAACATTAACTTTCACCCTAACCCTCATCCTGACACCAATACTCACCCTAAACCTAACCCTAAACCTAACCCTCAACCTCACCATAACCCTCAGCGTCACTCTAACCCTCACCCTAACCCTGAACCTCACCCACACCCTAACCCTCAACCTCACCCTCACCCTCACCCGAAACCTCACCCTTAACCTAGCCCTCACCATAACCCTAACCCTACACCTTACCTAACCGAAACCCAAACCCTCCCCCTCACCCTCACCCTATCCCTCACCCTAAATCAAACCCTAACTATTACCCTAACCTTAACCCTCACGCTAACCCTAACCCTCACCCTCATCCGCACCCTCACGGTCACCCTCACCCTAACCCTAACCCTCACACTCACCCTAAGCCTTACCACATTAACCCTCATCCTCACCTGAACCCGCAACTCAGGGTAACACTCACCCTCAACCAAAACATCACCCTAACCCTAACCATCACCCTAAACCTTACCCTAAACCTCACCCTAACCCTCACACTCACTCGAAACCTCACCTCATGGTAACCCTTACCCTCACCCAAAACATCACCCTAAACCTATCCCTCACCCTAACCCTAACCCTAACCCTATCCCTAAGGCTAAAACTCCCTCTAACCCTCAAACTCACCCTAATCCTCAATCTAAACATAATCCTAACACTTACCTAACCCAAACTCTCACCCTCACCCTCACTCTCACCCTAACCCTCACCCTCACTGTAGACCTCTGCCTAACCCTAACCCTAACCCTAACCCTCACACTCACACTCACACTCACAGTGAAACTATTCCTAACCCTAAAACTAATCCTAACCCTAAACTTCAACCTGACCATGACCCTCACCCTAACCCTAACCCTCACCCTAACCCAAACCCTCACCCTAACCCAAACTCTCACCCTAACCCTAACCCTAACCCTAATCCTCACCCAAACCCTAAAACTCACCCTAAACTTTACCCGAACCCTAACCGTAAACCTAACCCTCACCTTACCCCTCACCCTAACCCTAATTCAAACCATCACCCTAACCCTTACCCTCACCCTAACCCTCGTCCTAAACCTATCCCTAACACTAACCTTAAACCACACCATAACCCTCACCCTAACCATAATCCAACCTTAAACATCACGCTAACCCTAACACTCACCTCATGCTAACCCTCAACCTAACACTTACCCTCACCCTAACTCTAACCCTAAACCTAACCCTCACCCTCAACTTAACCCTAACTCTAACTCTCACCCTAACCCTAAACCTTACCCTAAACCTGACCCTATCCCAAACACTCACCCTAAGTCTAAACCTCACCCTAACCCTAATCCAAACCCTAAACCTCACCATCACCCTAACCTTCACCCTAACTTTACCCTCACCCTAACCCTCACACTAACCCTAACTCTAACCCTAACCCAAACCCTCACACTAACCCTAACCCTAACCCTAACCCTAAACATCACCATAATCCGCACCCTCACCCTAACCCTAAAACTCACCCTCATCCAAACCCTCACCCTAACACTTACCCTCACCCTAACCCTTACCCTCACCCTAAACCTAACACTAACACACTCCCTAACCCTCACCCTCCTTCTAACCCTCAAACTCAACCTAACACTCACCCTAACCCTTATCCTCACCCTAACCCTCAAGCTAAGCCTAACCCTAACACTAACACTAACCCTAAACTTAAACATTACCCTAACCCTAACCCTCACCCTCATCATAACCATCAGCCTTACAATTACCCTACCCCTAACCCTAACCGTAACCCTAACCCTCACGCTCACCTAACCCTTACCCTCACCGTAAACCTAACCCTAACCCAACCCCTCACCCTAACCCTCAGGCTAACCCTAAATTTAACAGTAATTCTCACTCTGACACTAAACCTAACCTTAACTCTAACCCTCATCCTCACCCTAACACTGTAACCCTCACCCTACCCTAATCCTCACCGACACCCTAACCCTCACACTCACCCTAACCCTTACCCTCACAGTAGCCATCAGCCGAACCCTAACCCTAACCCTAACACTCACCATAATCCTAACCCTTACCCAAACTCTCAACTTTATCCTAACCCTCACTATAACCCTTACCCTCAACCTAAAGGTAACCCTAATCCTAACCCTCACACTAAACCTTACCCAAACCTAATCCTCACCCTCACCCTCACCCTAACCCTAACCTCACCCTAACCATAACCCTATCCCTAAATCTCAGCCTCATCCTAACAATCCCCCTTACCCTTACCCTCACGTTAACCCTAACCCTAAACCTAACCCTCACACTAACTCTAACCCTTACACTAACACTCGCCCTCAGTCTAACCCTAAACGTTACCCTCACCCTACCCTAACACTAACACTAACCCTAACACTCACCAAAACCCTAATCCTAACACTAACCTTAAAACTAACCCTAACCCTCACCCTCACCCTAATCCTAAACCTAACCCTCAACCGCACCCTAACTCTATGCCTAACCCTAATCCTAACACTAATACTAAACATAACTCTCTCACACTAAACCTAAACCTATAAATAAACCTCACCCTTACACTCACTATAAATCTAACACTAACCCTCACCCTCACCGTAACCCTAAACAAAACCCTAACCCTCACCCTTCCCCTCACCCTAACACTTAATCTAAACCTAAACTCAACCTCACCCTAAGTGTAAACCTAACCATAAACCTCACCCTAACCCTAACACTCACCCCAAACCTAAACCTAAATTTCATCCTCACCCTAACACTCACCCTCACCCTAAGCCTATCCCTAACCCTCACCCTCATCCTAACCCTCACCCTTACCCTTACCCTCACGTTACCCCTAATCCTAACCCTAAAGCTAACCCTCACACTACCACTAAGGCTCACACTAACCCTAACAGTACCCCTCACCCTAACCCTCAACTTAAACCTAACTCTAACCCTTACCCTCACCCTAACCTTAACCCTCACCCTAACCCTCAACCTCCCACTCACTCTCACCCTTAACCTTACCCTTAACCTACCCCTCACCCTAACTCTCAACCTAAACCTAACCCTGAAACTAACCCTCACGCTAACCCTAACCCTCACCCTCATCATCAGCCTAACCCTAACCCAAACCCTAATCCTAAGCCTAAGCCTCACCCTCACCCTCACCCTAACCCTAACCACAACCATAACCCTCCTCCACCCCCTCCCCCTAACCATAAACCTAAACCTAACCTCACCTTAACATAACCATTACCCTCACCCTAATCCTAACCCTAACCCTAACACTAACCCTTACCCTAAACCTAACCCTAACATTAACCCTAACCCTCAAACTAAACCTAACCCTAAGCTTAACCCTAACCCTAACCCTCCTCCTCACCCTAAACCTCAACCTAACCCTTACCCTCATCCTCACCCTAACCCTCACAATAAACTTAACCCTAAACCTCACCCTCACACTCACCCTCACCCTCACTTTAAACCTCATTCTCAGCTTCAACCTCATCCTAACCCTAACCCTAAACCTCACCCTAACCTTAACCCTGACCCTAACATTAACCATAACACACACCCTAACCCTCATCCTAACCCTAACCCTAACCGTCACCCTCACCCTAAACCTAACCCTAACTCTAACCCTCAATCTAACCCAAATCTTCACCTCACCCTCTTCCTCACCCTCAGCCTTACCCTAACCCTAACTATAATCCTAACCCTATAACTCACCCTCACCCTCACGCTAATTCTAACCCTAAAGCTAACTTTAATCCGAAACCTCACCCTAACCCTAACTCTAACTTTCACCCTAACGCAAACACTCAACCGAACCCTAACCCTAATCGTCACCCTCACCTTAAATCCAAACCTCACCCTAACCTCAACCTAACCCTAACTCTAACCCTAACCCTAAACCTCACCCTAAACCTCACACTAACCCTTACCCTTACTCTAACACTAACCTTAACCCTAACCCTTACACTAATCCTAACCCTCACATTAACCCTATCTATTCCCCTCACTCTAACCCTCACCCTAAACCTCAACCTCACCTCAACCCTCACCCTAATCCTAACGCTAACCCTAACCTTCAACCTTACCCTAACCTTAACCCTCTCCCTCACTCTAACCGCCCCTGTCAAATTAACCCTCGCCTTTAACTTAACCATCATCCACAACCTAACCCTCACCCTCACCCTAACCCTCACCCTCTCCCTAACCCTCACGCTATCCCTAACCCTAAACCTAAGCCTAACCCTGAACCTCAACCTCACCCTCAACCTTATCCTTACCCTAACCCTCACACTAGCCCTCATCCTAACACTCATACTAACCCTAAACCGTACTCTCACCTTACCCTCATCCTAACCTTACCCTCACACTAACCCTATCCCTAACCATAACACTCACACTAAACCTAACCCTCACACTGACCCTAACCCTACCCCTCACACTAACCCTAAACCTAAACCTAACCCTAAACCTCACCCTAACCCTAAGCCTAATCCTAACCCTCACCCTCACCCTAGACCTCAACCTAACCCTAATCCTTACCCCAACCCTCACCCTAACCCTAAAACTCACCCTAACACTAATCCTCACCCTCACCCTAAACCTTACCCTAAACCTAAGCCTAACATTAACCCTAACTCTCACCCTAAACCTAACCCTTAACTTAACCCAAACCCTCAACCTAACCTTCATCCTAACCCTAAACCTAACCCTCCCCCTCCCCCTAAACCAAACCTTAACCCTTACCCTCATCCTCACCCTAAACCTCAAAATAAACCTATCCCTCGCTCTAACCCTAACACTAAACATCACCCTCACCCTCATCCTAACCCCTCAGCCTAACCCTAATCCAAACAGTAACCCTCACCCTCACTCTTAACCTAACCCTAACCCAAACCCTAAACCTACCCTCACACTCAATCTCACCCTCACCTTAAACCTCAGCCTCAGCCTCACCATCAACGTAAAATTAACCTTAACCCTAACACTCCCACTAACCCTAACTCTGACGCTAACCCTAACCCTAACCACACCCTAACCCTCACCCTCACCCTCACACTCACCCTAAACCTCAACCTCACCCTAGCCCTCACCCCAATCCTAAATCTAACCCTAACCCTCACCCTAACCCTAACCCTCACCCTAAACCTCATCCTCATCATAACCATCACCCTAAACCTTATCCTCACCCTCAACCTAAACTTCAACCTAACCCTAACCCTCACCCTAACCCTAATCCTACCCCTCACCTTAAACCTCATGCTAACCCTAACACTCATCCTAACCCTAACCCTAACCCTAACACTCATTCTGACCCTCAGCCTAACCCTAAAGCTAACCCTAATGCTAACCGTATTCCTCACCCTCACACTCACCCTAATTCTAACCCTAACCCTAACCCTAACCGTAACCCTCACCCTCACCCTCACCCTCAGACTAAACCTAACCCTCACCCTAAATCTTACCCTCACCCTACCCTAACCCTAACCCTAACCCTAAACCTAACTCTCACCCAAACCCTAATCCTAAAACTAAACCTAAACCTAACCCTAACCCTCACACTCACCCTAACACTCACCCTAATCCATACCCTAAACCTAACACTCAAACTCACCGTCACTCTAACACTCACACTAACCCTAACCCTCACCCCTACCCAAACCCGAACCCTCGACCTAACCATCACCCTCACACTAAACATCACCCTAACTCTAACCTGCACCCTAACCCTAACTCTCAAACTCAGCCTAAACCTAACCCTCACCCTAAACCTTACCCTAAACCTAACACTCACTCTCAACCTAACCCTCATCCTTACCCTTACCTTCACCCTCACCCTATAAGTAATCCTAACACTAACCCTCACCATAACCCTCATCCTAACCCTAAACCAAACCCTAAACCTCACCCTAACCCTCACCCTAACCCTAACCCTAACCCTCACCCTCAACCTAACCCTCACATTAACACTTACCTTCACCCTAACACTAACATTAACCTTCACATTAACCCTAACCTCACCCTAACCCTCATCCTAACCCTAACCCTAACCCTCACCGTCACCCTCACCCTAAACCTAACCCTAATCCTAACCCACAACCTAACCCAAATCCTCACCCTCACCTTCTCCCTCACCCTCAGTCTAACCCTAACACTAACCGTAATCCTAACCCTAACCCTCATCCTCACCATCACCCGAACCCTCAACCTAAACCAAACCCTAAACCTAACGCTCACCCTAACCCTAACCCTCACACTGACCCTTAACGCTAACCCTAAACCTAACTCTCACCTTCACCCTAACCCTAAACAAAACCCTAACCGTAAATGTCACCCTACTCCTCACCCTAACCCTTAACCTACCCCTAATCCTCACCCTCACCCTAACCCTAAAACTAACCCTCACCCTCACCGTAACCCTAACCCTCACCCTAACCCTAACCCTAAACCTAATCCTCACCCTAACACACACCCTCACCATAAACCTATCCCTAACCCTCACCCTCATCCTAAGCCTAACCCTTACCCTTACCCTCACGGTAACCCTAACCCTAACCCCAATCCTAACCCTCACACTAACACTAAGGCTCACACTAACGCTAACCCTACCCCACATCTAAACCTCAACCTAAACCTAACCCTAAACCTAACGCTCACGCTAACCCTCACCCTCACCCTCAGCCTAAAACTAACCCAAACCATAATCCTAAACCTCAGCCTCACCCTCAACCTCACCTTCACCCTAAACTTAATCCCAACCCTAAACCTCACCCTCACCCTCACCCTAAACTTAAACCTAACCCTAACCCTCACCCTAACCCTAAATCTCACCCTAAACCTAACCATAACTCTCACCCTAACCCTAACCCTTACCCTTACCCTAAACCTAACCCTAACATTAACCCTAACCCTCACCCTAAACCTAAACCTAAACTTAACCCTAACTCTCACCCTAAACCTCACCCTAACCCTAACCCTCCCCCTCACCCTAAACCTCAACCTAACCCTTACCCTCATCCTCAACCTAATCCTCACAAGAAACCTAGCCCTCAACCTAACCCTAACACTAAACCTCACCCTCACCCTAACCCTAAACCAAACACTAATCCTAACACTAACCCTCACCCTCACCCTCAAGCTAACCCTAAACCGAACCCTACTCCTGACCCTCACACTCACCCTCATCCTCAAGTTAAACCTCAGCTTCAGCCTAACACTAACCATAACCCTTCCCCTCACCCTAACACTTAAACTAACCCTAAACCTCACCCTCACACTAACTCTAAACCTAATCCTAACCCTCACCCTAACTGTAACCCTGACCCTAACAATAACCATAACTCACACCCTATCCCTCACCCAAACCGTAACCTTCACCCAAACCCTAAACCTACCCCTCATCTTAACCCTTATCCTAAACCGAAGCCTAACCCTAACATTCACCCTAACCCTAACCTAACCCTAACACTCTCCCTCAACTTCAGCATAACCCTAAACCTAACTCTAATAATAAACCTATAACTGACCATCACCCTCACCCTAATTCTAACCCTAAACCTAACCCTAACCCTCACCCTCAATCTAACCCTAACTCTAACTCTCACCCTAACCCTAACCCTCACACTAACCCTAACCCTAACCGTCGCCCTCACCCTAAAATTAAACCTTACTCTAACCCTCAACCTAACCCTAACTCTAAACCTAAACCTAAACCTCACCCTAACCCTTACCCTCATTCTAACCTTAACCCAACCCTAACCCTCACACTAATCCTAACCCTCACACTAATCCTAACCCTCACCTCAACCCTAACTATACCCCTCACCCTAACCCTCACCCTAACCCTCACCCTAACATTAATACGAACCCGAACCTTTACAGTAACCCTAACCTTAACCATCGCTCTCACGCTAACCCTCCCTGTCAACCTAAACCTCACCTTAACCCTAACCCTCAACTACAATCCAACCCTCCCCGTCACCCAAACCCTCACCCTATCCCTAACCCTAAGCCTAACCCTAACCCTCACCCTCAACCTCACCCTCAACCTAACCCTAACCCTAAACCTCACAGTAACCCTCACCCTAACACTCATGCTAACCCTAAACCTCACTCTCACCCTACCCTCATCCTAACCCTTACCCTCACCGTAACCCTATCCCTAACCATAACACTCACACTAAACCTAAACCTCACCCTACCCCTCACCCTAACCCTAAGCCTAACCCTAACCCTCACCCTAACCCTAAACCTCACCCTAACCCTAACACTCACCCTCACCCTAACCCTTACCCTAAACCTAACCCTAATATTAACCCTAACTCTCACCCTAAACCTAACCCTTAACTTAACCCTCACCCTCGCCATAACCCTCACCCTAACCCTAACCCTAACCCTAACCCTGCCCCTCATCCTAACCCTAAACCTAACCCTTACACTCATCCTCACCCAAACCCTCACCATAAACCTATCCCTCACCCTAACCCTAACACTACCCATCACCCTCACATTCACCATCACCCTCAGCCTAACCCAAACCCTAACCCTAATCCAAACACTAACACTCACAGTCACCCTAAACCTAACGCTAACCCAAAACCTAACCCTCCCCTCACACTGACCCTCACCCTCACCTTAAACCTCAGCCTCAGCCTCACCCTCAACTTAACCCTAAACTTAACCCTAACAAGCACACTAACCATAACCCTGACCCTAACACTAAACCACACCATAACCCTCAAGCTCACCCTAACCTTCAACCTCACCATAGCCCTCACCCTAATCCTAACTCTAAACCTAACCCTCACCCTAACCCTAACCTTCACCCTAACCCTCACCCTCATCCTAACCCTCACCCTAAACCTTACCCTCACCCTAACCATAAACTTCACACTAACCCTAACCATCTCCCTAACCCTAAACATACCCCTCACCCTAACCCTCATCCTAACCCTAAGCCTAACCCTAACACGCACACTAAACCTAACCCTAACCCTAACACTCATTTTGACCCTCAGCCTAAACCTAACCCTCACCCTAATCCTAACCCTATTCCTCACCCTCACACTCACCCTAATTCTAACCCTAACCCTAACCCTAGCTATACTCCTCACCCTAACCCTCACCCTAACCCTAAACCTAACCCTAACACTCACCCTCACCCTCACCCTCATCCTAAGCCTATCCCTCACCCTAAATCTTACCCTCACCCTACCCTAACCCTAATCCCAAACCTAACCCTAACAATCACCCAAACCCTAATCCTAATACTAACACTAACCCTAACCCTAACCATCACCCTCAACCTAACACTCACCCTAACATTTACCCTAAACCTAACACTCAAATTCACTGTCACTCTAACACTCACCCTAACCCTAACCTTCACCCGCATCCTAACCCTCACCATCAACCAAACGCTCACCCTCAACCTAACCATCACCCTCACACTAAACATCACCCTAAACTTAACCCTCAACCTCACCCTAACCCTAACTCTAACTCTCACCCTAACCCTAACCCTCACCCTAACCCTAACCCTAACCGTTACCCTTACCCTAAATCTAAACCTCACCCTAACCATCAACCTAAAACTAACTCTACCCCTAACATTAAACCTCACATTAAACCTCATCCTAACCCTTACCCTCACTCTAACCCTAACCCTAACCCTCACACTAATCCAAACCCTAACCTTAACACTTGCCCTCACTCTAACCCTCCCTGCCAACCTAACCCTCACCTTTACCTTAACTGTCACCCACAATCCAACCCTCACCCTATCCCTAACCCTAACCCTAACCCTAACCCTCAACCTCACCCTCAACTTTACCCTAAACCTAACCCTCACACTAACCCTCACCCTAACACTCATGCTAACCCTAAACTTCACTCTCACCCTACCCTCATCCTAACCCTTACCCTCACCCTAAACCTATCCCTAAGCATAACACTCACAATAAACCTAACCCTCACCCTAAACCTAACCCTACCCCTCACTCTGACACTAAACCTAACACTAACCCTAAAGCTCACCCTATACCTAAGCCTAAACCTAACCTTCACCTTCACCCTAACCCTAACCCTAAACCAAACTGTAACCCTAACCCTCATGCTAACTCCCATCCTAACCCTAAAGCTAACCCTAACCCTCACCCTAACCCTAACCCTAAACCTAAACCTAACCGTAACCCTCACCCTAACCCTAACCCTAACCCAACCTTTACCCTAAACCTAACCTGAAAATTAACCCTAAACCTCACCCTAAACCTAAAACTAAACTTAACCCTAACTCTCACCCTAAAGCTCACCCTAACCCTAACCCTAACCCTAATTCTCCCCCTCACCCTAAACCTCAACCTAAACATTACCCTCATCCTTACCCTAACCCTTACAAGAAACCTAACCCTCACACTAATCCTAACACTAAACCTCACCTTCACCTTCACGCTCACCCTCAGCCTAACCCTAACCCTAACACTAGTCCAAACACTAACCCTCAACCTCACCCTCAAGCTAAACCTAACCTGAAACCTAATCCTGACCCTCAACCTCACCCTCAACCTCACGTTAAACCTCACCTTCAGCCTCAACCTCACCCTAAACCGAACCATAACCCGAAACCTCACGCTAACTATAAACCTCAACCCAAACCTCAACCTAACCCTAACTCTAACCCTAACCATCAGCCTGACCCTGGTCCTCACCCTAACCCTAACCCTCACCCTAACTCTAACCCTCACCCTAACCCTCACCCTCATCCTAACCCGAACCCTAACCCATAAACTTACACTAACCCTAGGCCTCACCCTAACCGTAACCCTACTCCTCTCTTTAACCCTCATCCTAACCCTAACCCTAACCCTAACAATCACCCTGAGCCTCAGCCTAACCCAAACCCTAACCCTTACCCTAATCCTAAAACTAACCCTCACCCTCACACTCACCCTTATTCTAACTCTAACCCTAACCATAACTATACCCCTCACCTGAAACCTCAGCCTAACCCTAAACCTAACCCTAAGCCTCACCCTCACCCTCAGCCTCAGCCTAACCCTAACCCTCACCCTAAACCTTACCTGCACCCTACCCTAACCCTAACCCTAACCCTAAATTTCACCCAAAACCTAAACCTCACACTAACCTTAAATCTAACCCTAAACCTCACCCTCACCCTAACCCTTACCCTAAACCTAACCCTCAAACTCACCGTCACTCTAACACTCACACTAACCTTAACCCTCACCCACAACCTAACCCTAACCCTACCCTCACCCTCACCCTAACCCTCACAGTAACCCTTACCCTCACCTTAACCCTAACACTGTACCTCACACTAACCCTAACCCTCATCCTAACCATAACCCTAGGCCTTACCCTACCCCTCATCCTAACCCTACACCTAAACCTAACACTCACCGTCAACCTCACCCTAAACCTAAACCTCCCCCTTTCCCAAAACCTCACCCTCACCCTCACCCTCAGTCTAACCCTAACCCTAAAACTACCCTTAACCCTAATCCTAACCCGCATCCTCACCCTAACACTCACCCTCACCCTAAACCTATCCTTAACCCTCACCCTCATCCTAACCCTCATCCTTACACTTACACTCACGGTAACCCTAACCCTAACACTAATCCTAACCTCAAACTAACATTAAGGTTCACACTAAGCCTAACCCTATCTCTCACCATAACCCTCAACCTAAAAGAAACCCTAACCCTAAACCTCAACCTAACCATAAACCTCAGCCTAACCCTCACCCTCAACCTCACCCTAAACCTGAACCTAACCCTCAGGCTAGCCCTTAACCTAAACTTAACCCTAACCCTAACACTCACGCTAACCCTCACCCTCACCCTCAGCCTAAACCTAACCGAAACACTAATCCAAACCCTAAGCCTCACCCTCCCCCTCCCCCTCACTCTAACCCTAATCCCAAACCTAAACCTCACTCTCACCCCCACCCTAACCCTAAACCTAACCCTAACCCTCACCCTAACCCTAACCCTCACCGTAAACCTAACCGTAACCCTCGCCCTAAACATAACCCTAACCCTAACCCTTACCCTAAACCTAACTCTAACATTATCCCTAACCCTCACCCTAAACCTAAACCTAAACTTAACCCTAACCCTCACCCTCACACTAACCCTAACCCTCACCCTCACCCTAACCCTCAACCTAACCCTTACCTTCATCCTCACCTTAACCCTCACCATAAACTTAACGCTCGACCTCACCCTCACGATCACCCTCTGCCTAACCCTATCCCTAACACCAATCCAAAAACTAATCCTCACCCTCACCCTCAAGTTAATCCTATCCTGAACCCTCACCCTCACCCTCACACGCACCATCAAACTCACCTTAAACCTCAGCCTCAGCATCAACCTCACCCTAACCCCAACCATAACCCTTACAAAAGCGAAACCCTGATCCTAAATCTAACCCAAAACCCACACCCTAACCCTCACCCTCACCCTAGCCCTCAACCTAACCCTAACCCTAACTCTAACTCTCACCCTAACCCCAACTTTCACCCTAACCCTAAACCTAACACTCAACCTCACCCTAACTCTAAACATCATCCTAACCCTCAACCTAATGCTAACTCTAGCCATAACCCTAAACCACACCCTAAACCTCACCCTAGCGTTCATGTTAACCCTAAACCTAACTCTCACCCTACCCTAATCCTAACCCTTACCCTCACCCTAACCCTATCCCTAACCATAACCCTCACACTAAACCTAACCCTCCCCATAATCCTAAACCTAACCCTCACACTAATCCTAACCCTAAACCTAATCTGCACTCTCAAGTTAACCCTTACCCTCACCCTAACCCTCACCCTAACCCTAACCCTAATCCAAACTCTAACCTTAACCTTAAACATCACCCTAACCCTTACCCTAATCCTAAACCTCATCCTCATCCTAACCCTCATCCTAACATTTACCCTCACCATAATCCTAAACCCGACCCTCACCCTCACCGTAACCGTTAACCTCACTGTAACCCTAACCCCAATCATAAAACTACCCCTCACCCTAAGCTTCATCCTAACACTAACAGTAATCCTAATCCTCACCCTGTCCCTAACCCTAACCCGAACCCTTACCCTCACCCTCAATCTAAAAATCACTGTCACCCTAATCCTCACCCTACCCTAAACCTCAACGACAACCTAACCCTCACCCTCACCCTCACCCTCACCCTTACCCTAACCCTCACCCTCACTCTAGTCCTGGCCTAACGGTAAACCAAACCCTAATCATTACCCTAACCCTAAACCTAACCCTAACTGTCACACTAACCCTAACGTTAACACTAACCCTAACCCTAACCCTCACACTAACCCTCATCCTAAACCTAACCCTAACCCTCACGCTCATCCTAACCCTAACCCTAACCCTCACCCTAACCCTAAACCTCACCATCACACTCACCCTCAACCTAACCCTAAACCTAGCCCTCAACCTAAACCTCATCATAACACTAACCCTAACCCTAATACACACACTAAACCTAAACCTAACACTAAACCTCACACTCAACCTCATCCTCACCCTAAGCTAACCCTACACTTCACACTAACCCTCATCCTAACCCTAACCATAACCCTAGCCCTAACCGTCACCCTCACCCTAAACCTAACCCTAACACTTACCCTCAACCTAAACCAAACCCTCATCCTCACCCTCACCCTCAGTCTAACCCTAACCCTAACCGTAATCTTAACCCTAACCCTCACCTTCACCCTCCCCCTAACCTCACCCTAAGCCTAACCCTCACCCTAACCCTAACCCTCACCCTAAACCTCACGCTAACCCTAACCCTAACTCTCACGTTCACCCTAACGCTAAACTAAACCCTAACCCTAAACCTCACCCTACCCCTCACACAAACCCTTAACCTAACCCTAATCCTAACCATCACCCTAACCCTAAAACTAACCCTCACCCTCACCCTAACCCTAACCCTCACCCTAACCCTAACCCTAACCTTCATTCTCACCCGAACACTCACCTTCATCCTAAACACATCCCTAACCCTCACCCTCATCCTAACCCTCACCTTTACACTTACCCTCACTGTAACCCTAACCCTAAACCTAATCCTAACCCTCACACTTACACTAAGGCTCACACTAACCCTATCCCTACCCCTCACCCTAACCCTTAACCTAAACCTAAACCTGACCCTAACCCTCACCGTCACCCAAACCCTCACCCTACCCTAACCCTCAGTGACACCCTCACCCTCACCTTCTCTCTCACCCTCACCATAAACTTCACCCTCACCCTAGCCCTCAGCCTAACCCTAACCCTAAACCTATCCCTAACCCTCACAATAACCCTAACCCTCACACTAACCCTAACCCTACCCCTCACACTAACCCTCATCCTGAACCTAACCCTAACCCTCACCCTAACCCTTACCCTAAAAATAACACTCACCCTAACACTAAACCTCACCCTCACCCGCAAACTCAACCTAACTGTAAACCTACACCTTACCCTAAACCTCATCCTAACCCTAACCCTAACCCTAACACTCACACTTATCCTAAACCTAGCCTTAAACCTCACCCTCACCCTCACTATCAGCCTATCACGAAACCTCACCCTAACCCACACCCTAGCCTAACCCTCACCTACACCCTAAACCTTACCCTCACCCTCACACTCAGCCTAAGCCTCACCCTAAACCTAGCCCTCAGCCTAACCCATACACTAACCCTAACACTAACCCTAACCCTCCCCCTAACCCTCACCCTCACACTAAACCTAAGCCTAAGCCAAACACTCACCCTAACACTCAACCAAACCCTAACCCTAACACTAACCCTAACCCTTACTCTAACACTAACATTTAGCCTAACCCTAACCCTCACCCTACCCTACCCATAACCCGAACCCAAACCCGAACCCTAAGCCTCACCCTCACCCTCACCCTAACTCTAAACCTCACCCTAACCCTCAACCTAATCATAACTCTAACACAAACCCTAAAACTCCCGCTAAACCTCACCCTAATCCTTACCCTCACTCTAACCCTAAACCTAACCCTAACCCTCACACCAATCCTAACCTTCACCCTAACCCTAACTATAACCCTCACCCTAACACTAATACGAACCCTAACCATCACCCTAACTCTAACCTTAATCCTCACCCTCACTCTAACCCTCCCCGTCAATCTAACCCTGACCCTTACCCTAGCCCTCACACACAACCCAACCCTCACCCTCACCTAAAAACTCCCCCAATCCCTAACCATAACCTTAAACCTAACCCACAACCTCAACCTCACCCTCACAATAACCCTAACCCTAACCCTCATCCTAAGCCTAACCCAGACCCTAACACTAACACTAAGCCTAACCCTCACCCTCACCCTAACACTTACCCTAACCCTAAGCCTAATCCTAACCCTCACCCTTACCCTAACCCTCACCCTCACCCTCAAACTCACCCTAACCCTCACCCTTACACTACTCCTCACCCTAATCCTAACTTTGACCCTAACACTCACCCAAACCCTAACAATAACACTAAAACTAAACCTAACCATCAAACACACCGTCACATTAACACTCACCCTAATCCTAATTCTCACCCACGACATAACCCTCACCCTCACTCGAACACGAACACTCACCCTACACCTCACGCTCACACTAAACATCACCTAACCCTAACCCGCACACTAACCCTAACCCTAACACTCACGCTATCCCTAACTCTCAACCTCACCCTAACCATAAGCCTCAGCCTAACCCTAAACCTCACACTCATCCTAACCCTCACCATTCCACTTACCCTCATGGTAAGCCTAACCCGAACTCTAACCCTCACACTAACCATAACTCTCAAACTAACCCTAACCCTACCCCTCACCCTAACCCTCATACTAAACCTAACACTAGCCCTAACACTCACCCTAACACTAATCCTAACCCTAACTCTCACCCTCACCCTCACCCTCACCTTCATCTTAAACCTCAGCCTCAGCCTCAACCTCAACCTAACCCTAACCCTAACCATAACCCTCACCCTAATGGTAACCCTGAACCTAACCCTAACCCTAACCCACACCCTTACCCTCACCCTCACCCTCACCCTCAAACTAACCCTCACCCTCAACCTAGCCCTCACCCTAACCCTAACTCTAACCGTAACACACACCCAAACCCTAAATCTAACACTCACCCTAACCCTAATCCTCACCAAAACCCTAACCTACACCCTCACCCGAACCCTCATGCTAAACCTAACCCTAAACGTAACCCTCACGCTAACATTAACCTTCACCCTCATGCTCAGCCTGACCCTAAGCCAAACTCTAATCGAAGCCTAAGCCTCACCCTCACCCTCACCCTAACCCAAACACTAATCCTAACCCTAAGCCTCACCCTCAGCCTCACCCTAACCCTAAGCCTAAATCTAACCCTCACCCTAAGCATTACCCTCTCCCTAAACCTAACAGTGACCCTCACACTAACCCTAAGCCTAACTTTAACATTCACCCTAACCCTAAACCTAAGACACACCCTGACCCTCAGCCTAACCCTAACCCTAACCCAAATCTGAACCCTATTCCTCATGCTCACAATCACCCTAATTCTAAACCTATCTCTAACCCTAACTATACCCCTCACCCTAACCCTCACCCTAACCCTAAACCTAACCCTATCCCTCACCCTCACCCTTACCCTCAACCTAAAACTAGCCCACACCCTAAAACTTACCCTCACCTTACCCTAACCCTAACCCTAACCCTACCCCTAACACTCACGCAAACCCTAACCCTAACACTAACCCTAACCCTCAACCTCACCCTAACACTCACCCTAACCCTTACCCTAAACCTAACCTTCAAACTCACGGTCACCCTAACACTCACCCTAACCCTAACTCTCACCCACACCCTAACCCTTAGCCTCACCCGAACTCTCACCCTCACCCTAAACCTCACCCTCACACTAAACATCACCCTAAACCTAACCGACACCCTAACCCTAACCCCCACCCTAACCCTAACCCTAAACCTCAACCTAATCCTAATCCTCACCCTCACCCTTAACCTAAGCAAAACCCTAAGCCTAACACTAATCCTAAACCTAACACTCACCCTCACCCTAAACCTAAACCTATCAGTAAACCTCACATCACACTCACCCTAACCCTAATCCTAACCCTCACCCTCACACTAACCCTAAGCAAAATCCTAACCTTAAACCTCACCCTACCCCTCACCCTAACCCTTAACCTAACCCTAACCCTCACCCTCAAACTCACCTTCACGCTAACCCACACACTAAGCCTAGACCTTACCCTAAAACTAACTCTAACCCTAAACCTTACCCGAACCCTAACCCTCACCCTAAACCTACCCCTACCCCTCACCTTAACCCTCATCCTAACCCTAAGCCTTTACCTAACACTCACCAAATCAATAACGTTAACCCTAACACTCAACCTGTCACTCAGCCTAACACTAATACGAAACCTAACCACCACCCTAAACCTAACCTTATCCTTCGCCATCACTCTAACCCTCCCCTTCAACTTAACCATCACCTTTACCCTAACCCTCACCCACAACCCAACCCTCAGCCTATGCCTAACTCTAACACTAAACCTAACCCTCACCCTCAAACTCACTCTCACCCTAACCCTAACCCTAACCCTACCATAACCCTAACCCAGACCCTAACCCTAACCATAACCCTCACCCTCACACTCACCCTAACCCTAACCCTAACCCTAAGCCTAAGCCTAATCCTAACCCTCACCTTCACACTAGCCCTCACCCTAACACTAATACTAACCCTAACCCTCACCCTAAACCTAAACCTCACCCTAACCCTAACCCTCACACTAACCCTAAACCTGACCCTAAACATAACGCTAACATTAACCCTAACTCTCACCGTAAACCTAAACTTTAACTTAACCCTAATCCTCACCCTAACCCTCAACCTAACACTAACCCTAAACCTAACCCTCTCCCTCACCATAACCCTGAACATAACCCTTACACTCATCCTCACCCTAACACTCAAAATAAACCTAACCCTCACCCTAACCCTAACACTAACATTCACACTCACCCTCATGCTCACCCTAACCCTAACACTAATCCAAACACTAATCTTCACGCTTAAGCTCAACCTAACCCTAACCCAAACTCTAACCCTCACCCTCACACCAACTTTCAACCTCACCTTAAACCTCATCCTCAGCCTAAACCTCACGCTAACTCTAACCCTAACCTAACCCTCACCCTCACCATAACCCTGACCCTAAACCCAACCCTAACCCACCCCCTATCCCTCACCCTCCCCCTCATCCTCCCTCTAAACCTCACCCTCATCCTAGCCCTCACCCTAATCCTAACTCTAACCCTAAACCTCACCCTAACCCTAATCCTCACCCTAATCCTCACCCTCACCCTAACCCTTATCCTCATCCTAACAGTAACTCTCAACCTAACCCTAAATCTACCCCTCACCATAAATTTCATCCTAGTCCTAAGCCTAAACCTAACACTCACCCTGACCCTCAGCCTAACCCTAACACTAACCCTAATCCGAACCCTATTACTCACCCTCACACTCACCCTAATTCTCACCCCTAACCCTATCTATACCCCTTACCATAAACCTCATCCTAACTCTAAACCAAACCCTATCCCTAACCCTCACCCTCACCCTAACCCTCACCCTCACCCTAACCCTAACTCTAACTCTCACCCTAACCCTAACCCTCACCCTAAACCTAACCCTAACCATCACCCACAACCTAACTCTAAACCTCACCCTAACCCTCATCCTAACCGTAACTCAAAGCCTAACCCTAAACCTCACCCTAAACCTCAACCTAACCCTTATGCTCACTCTAACCTTAACCCTAACCATCACACTAATCCTAACCCTCACCTTAACCCAAACTATACCCCTCACCCTAACCCTCACCCTAACACTAATACAAAAATTATCCATCACCCTAACCCTACCCTTAACCTCTCCCTCACTCTAACCCTCACCTTCAATCTAACCCTCACCTTTACCCTAACCCTCACCCACAACCCAAACCTCACCCTCACCCAAACCCTCACCGTAACCCTAACCCTAACGCTAACTCTCACACTAACCCTAACCCAGATCCTAAGCCTAACCCTAACCTTCACCCTCACCCTCACCCTAACCCTAACCCTAACACTCACACTAGCCCTCATATTAACAGTCATGCTAACCCTGAAACTCAATCTCACTCTACCGTCATCCTAACCCTTACCGTCACCTTAATCCTATCCATAACCATAACCCTCCCATTAAACCTAACCGTCACTCTAACCCTAACCCTACCCCTCACACTAACCCTAACCCTAACCCTAATGTGCATCCTCAACCTAACCCTTAGCATTACCCTAAAACTCACCCTAAAATTAACCCTAACCCTAACCCAAAACTTAACCTTAAACATCAACCTAACCCTTACCCTAACCCTAACACTCACCCTCTTCCTAACCCTCACCCTAACAATTACCGTCATACTAACCCTAAACCTAAACCTAACCCTCACCGTCACTTTAAACGTTAACATCACAAAAACCCTAACCCTAATCCTAAAACAACCCCTCACCCTAACCCTCATCCTAACCCTAACCATAACACTAATCCGCACCATGACCCTCACCCTTAACCTAAACCTCACCCTCACCCTAGCCCGCACCGTCACCCTAACCCTCACCCTACCCTAACCCTCAGCAACACCCTCACCATCACCTTGACCCTCACCCTCACCCTAAACCTCACACTCACTCCAGCCCTCAGCCTAACACTAACCCTAACCCTATCCTTCACCCTAACCCTAACCCTAAACCTATCCCTAAACCTCACACTATCGCTAACCCTCACACCAATACTAACCCTACCCCTCACACCAACCCTCATCCTAAACCTAATCCTAACCCTCACCCTCAACCTAACCCTAACCCTAACACTCACCCTAACCCTAAACCTCACCCTCACCCTCACCCTCAACCTAACCCTAACCCTACCCCTCACCCTAAACCTCAACCAAACCCTAACCCTCACCCAAACACTCACACTAATCCTAAACCTAACCCAAAAAATCACCCTCACCCTCACTATCAGCCTAACACAAACCCTTACCCTAACCCTACCCCTCAGCCTAAAGCAAACCTAACCCTAACACTAACCCTAACCCTCACCCTAACCCTCACCCTCAACCTAACCTTAAGCCTAACCCAAACACTCACCCTAACACTCAACCAAACCCTAACCCTAACACTAACCCTAACCCTCAACCTAGCACTAACCTTTAGCCTAACCCTAGGCCTCAACCTACCCTAACCATAACCTGAAACCTAAACCGAACCCTACCCCTCACCCTAACCCTAACCCTAACCCTAACCCTAACCCTAACCCTAAACCTCATTCTAACCCTCACCGTTACACTTACTCTCACGGTACCACTAAACCTAACTCTAACCCTCACATTAACCCTACCCCTCACACTAACCCTAACCCTACCCCTCAACCTAACCACATTCTAAACTTAACGCTAACCCTAACACTCACCTAACCCTAATCCTAACCCTCACATTCACCCTCACCCTCACCTTAAATCTCAGCCTCAGCCTCAACCTCAACCTAACCCTAAACCTAACCCTAACCCTCACCCTAACGGTATCCCTGAGCCTAACCTTAACCCTAACCCACACCCTAACCCTCACCCTCACCTTCACTCTCACCCTAACCATCACCCTCACCCTAGCTCTCAATCTAATCTTAACTCTAATCCTAACACTCACCCAAACCCTAACTCTAACACTAGCCCTAAATCTAATCCTCAAACTCAACATCACCCAAACAAACACCCTAAACCTAACCCTAAAACACACCCTAACCCTCACCCTCACCGGAACCCTCATCCTAAACCTAACCCTAAACCTAACCCTCACGCTAACCCTAACCCTCACCCTCATGCTCAGCCTAACACTAAGCCAAACGCTAATCGAACCCTAAGACTCACCGTCACCTCACCCTAACCCAAACACTAATCCTAAACCAAAGCCTCACCCTCAGCCTCACCCTAACCCTAAACCTAACTCTAACTCTCACCCTAAACATAACACTCACCCTAAACCTAACCGTGACCCTCACCCTAACCCTAAACATAACCCTTACCCTAAACCTAACCCTAACATTAACCCTAATCCTAAACCTAAACCAAACCCTAACCTTAACCCTAAACCTCACCCAAAACTTAACCCTAACTCTAAACCTCCCCCTCCCCAAACCCTCTACATAAACCTTACCCTCATCCTCACCCTAAACCTAACACTAAACCTCACCCTCACCCTAACGCTTACTCTAACTCTCACCCTAACTCTAACACTCACCCTCACCCTAACCCTAACCATCTTCCTCACCCTAACTCTAAACCTCACCCTAACCCTCAACCTAACCCTAACGCTAACAATAACCCTAAACCTCACCTTAAATCTCACCCTAAACCTTACCCTCACTCTAACCCTAACCCTCACATCAATTCTAACCTTCACCCTAACCCTAAATATTCCCCTCACCCTACACCTCACCTTAACACTAATACGAAACCTAAACATCACCCTAAACTTAACCTTAAGCCTCGCCCTCACTCTAAACCTCCCAGTCAATCTAACCCTCACCTTTACCCTAACCCTCACCCACAACCCAACCTTCACCCTCACCCAAACCCTCACCTTATCCCTAACCCTAACCCTAAACCTAACCCACACACTGAACCTCACTCTCACCCTAACCCTAAACCTAGCCCTCACCCTAACCCTAAACCAAACCGTCACTCTAACCCTAACACTAACCCTAATCCTCACCCTCACACTCACCCTAACCCTAACCCGAACCCTAACTCTCAACATAACCCTCAATCTCATCCTAACCCTAACCATAACCATAACCCTCACCCTATACCTAACCCTAAACCTAATTCTATCCCTAACCCTCAGCCTAACCCTAACCCTCACCCTCACCCTATCCCTAATCCTAAACCTAAACCTCACCCTAACCCTAACCATAACCCTAACCCTAACCCTCAACATATCCCTCAGCCTTACCCTCACCCCAACCCTAACCGCAACCCTAACACTCACCCTAATGCTAACCCTAACCCTACTGCTATTCCTAACCTTCACCCTCACCCTAACCCTCATTCTAATCCTTACTCTCACCCTAAACCTAACTCGCACCCTAAACCTTACCCACAACCTAACCCTGACCCTAAGCCCAACCCTAAACATCACCCTCATCCTAAGCCTATTCCTCACCCTAACCCTCACCCTCACCCTCACCCTTACCGTAACCCTAACACTATCTCTAAAACAAACCTCATCCTAACCCTCACCCTAACCCTAAACGAAACCCTAACCCTCACCCTAATGCTCACCCTACCCCTCACCCTAACCCTAACCCTCACAGTCATCCTAAAACGCACCCTAAACCTTTCCCTCAGCCTAATACTAACCCTAACCCTAATCCTAACCCTCACACTAACCCTAACCCTCACCCTAACCCTAACCATAAACCGCAGCGAAACCCTCTTCTTAAACCTAAACCTAACCCTCAACCTAACCCTAACCCTAACCCTCAACCTAACCCTAACCCTAACCACCTAACCCTAACACTAACCCTAAACCTAACCCTAAACCTCACTCTCACCCTCAGCCTAACCCTAACCGTAACCCTAATCCTAACCCTAATGATCACACTCATCCTCACTCTACCACTAACCCTAATCCTGACCCTCACTCTAACTCCAAACCTATCCCTAACCCTCAACCTAACACTAACTCTCACCCTTACGCTAACAATAGCCTTCACCCTAACCCTAACTCTAATGCTATCCCTCACCCTAACCCACACCCTAACCCTAACCCTAACACTAAACCTCACCCTAACCGTCACGCTCAACATAAATCTAATATTAACATTAACCCTCAACCTCACCCTAAATCTCGCCTTAACCCTAACCGTCACCTTAACCCTATCCCTCACCCTCACCCTAACCCTCGCCTTAACCCTTACCCTCACACTTTGGAACAACCTCACCCTAACCCTCACTCTAACCCTTACCCTCCCCGAACCCTAAACCTAACCTTTGGCCTATCCCTCATCCTAAACCTAACCCTAACTCTCACCCTAACCTTAACCCTAACCCTAACCCTAACCCTAACCCTAACCCAAACCCTCACCCTCAGCCTCAACCTCAACCTCAGCCTAACCCTAACTCTAACCCTAATTCAAACCCTAACCCTCACCCTCACCCTAACTCTAAACCTAGCCCTAACCAAAACCCTCACGCTAAACCTAACCCTATCCCTAACCCTCACTATAACCCTAAACCTAATCCTAAAACTAACCCTCACCCTCACCCTACTCCTTAACCTCACCCTAACCCTAAGACTAACCCTCATACTAACCCTAACCCAAACCTCACCCTCATACTAACCCTCACCCTAAACCTTACCCTCACCGTAACCCTAATCCTATCCCTAACCCTAACCCTCAATCTAAACCTAACTCTCACCTACACGCTAACCCTCACCCTAACACTCACCCTCACCCTCATCCTCACCCTCAACCTAAACATCGCCC
Organism: Dipodomys merriami; assembly: GCF_024711535.1. Classification (NCBI taxonomy): domain Eukaryota; kingdom Metazoa; phylum Chordata; class Mammalia; order Rodentia; family Heteromyidae; genus Dipodomys; species Dipodomys merriami. Next base: position 1,358,016 of record NW_027206113.1, read on the forward strand.
TAACCCTAACCCTCATTCTAAATCTAACCCTAAACCTCACCCTAACCCTAAACCTCACCTTAAACCTCACCCTCAACCTAATCCTCACTCAACCCTTAACCCTAAGCCTTTCTTAACTGAAACCCTCAACCTCACCCTAAACCTCACCCTAACCCTTACCCTCACACTAGCCCTCACCCTAAAACTAAACCTAACCCTAACCCTCAACCTCAACCTCACCGCCACGCTCAGCCTAACCCAAAACCTAACCCAAATCCAAGCCCTAACCCTAACCCTCACCCTCACCCTCACCCTAATCCTAACCCTAAACCTAACCCTAATGCTAACACTAGCCCTCAGCCTCACCCTAAACCTAAACCTAACCCAAACCCTCACCCTAACCCTCACCCTCACTGTAACCCTAATGCTAACATTAACGCTCAACCTCACCCTAAACCTCGCCCTAACCCTTACCCTCACCTAAACGCTAACTTCTCATTCTCCCCAACCCTCACCCTAAGCCTTACCCTCACCCCAAAGCTCACCATAACCCGAAGCCTAACCCTCGCCTCACCCTCATCCAAAACCTGACCCTAATCCTTACCCTCACCCGAACCCTAACCCTAACCCTCAGCTTAAACCTCATCCTAACTCTAACCATTACCCTAACCCTCAACCTAACCATAACCCTAACACTAACCCAACCCTCACCCTCACCCTAACTCTCACCCTCACCCTCATGCTCAACCTCATCCTCAACCTAACCCTAACTCTAACCATAACCCTCACCCAAACCCTCATCCTGACCCTTACCCTCAACCTCAACACCACCCTCACCCTAACCCTCCCCCTCCCCTTCAACCTAACCCTAACCATATCCCTAACCTTCACCCTAAACCTAATTCTGACCCTCACACTAACCCTCACCCTAAGCCTAACCCTACACCTAAGCCTAATCCTAAACCTAACCCTCACACTCAACCTCACCCTAAACCTAATTCTCACCCTAATGCTCACCTTAACCCTCAACCTAACCCTAAACCTCACCCTCACCCTAACTCTCACCCTAAAGCTTACCCTCACCCTAACCCTAATCCTAACCCTAACTGTAACTCTCAACATCACCCTAAGCCTAACCCGAATCCTAACCCTCACAATAACATTCACCCTAACTCTAAAGCTATCCCTAAACCTCACCCTCACACTAAACCTCATCGTAACCCTTACCCTCACCATAACCCTAACACTAACCCTAAGCCTAATCCTCACTGTAATCCTTAACATCACCCATAACCTAACCCACACCATCACCTTAACCCTTACCCTATCCCTAACCATCACCCTCACCCTAAAATTCACCCTCATCCGAACCCTCAACCTCATCCGAACCCTATTCTAAACCTCACCCTAACCCTAACCTTCACCCTAAACCTAACTCTAACCCTCACCATCATACTAACACAAACTCTCACCTTAAACCTCACCCAACCCTCACCTTAAACCTAAAGCTAACCCTAACCCTCACCCTCACCCTAAATATCACCCTAACTCTAAACCTAACCATAACCCTCACATTAAAACCCTAACACTCCCCTTATCCCTAAACCTACCCCTCACCCTACCCCTCACCCTAAACCTAATCCTAACCCTCACAGTCACCCTAACCCTAACCATCACCTACACCCTCACCCTAACCCTCACCCTCACCCTAACACTCACTCTCACCCTAAACATCACCCTTACCCTCACCATAACCCTAAACCTAACCCTCACCCTAACCCTAACCCTAACCCTCACCCTAACCCTAACACTAACCCTCACATTAACCCTAACCCTAACACTAAAGAAACCCTAACCCTAAACCTCACCCTCACCCTCACCGTCACCATAACCCTAACCCTAACTCTAACCCTCACCCTATCTCTAACCCTAACCCTAATGCTATCCTTAAACCTCACCCTCACCCTAACCCTCACTCTAACCCTTACCCTCACCCTAACCCTCACCCTAACCCTCACCCTAACCCTAACACTAACCCTAACATTAAACCTCACCCTAAACCTCACCCTAACACTAAACCTAAACATAACCCTCACCCTAATGCTCACCCTAACCCTCAATCTAACACTAATCCTCACCCTCACCCTAACCCTCACCCTAAACCTTACCCACACCCTCACCCTAACCCTAACCCTAACCCTAACTCTAAGCCTCACCCTCACCCTAAGCCTAACCTGAAGCCTAACCCTCACTCAAACCCTCACCCTAATTCTAATGATATCCCTAAAACTCACCCTCATGCTAAACCTCATCGTAACCTTTACCGTCAACATATCCCTAACCCTAACCCTAACCCTAATCCTCACCGTAATCCTAACCCTCACCCTCAACCTAACCCTCACTGTCACCTTAACCCTCTCCCTAAACCTAACCATCACAGTCTCCCTAAAATTCACCCTCACCCTCACCCTAACCCTGACCCTAATCCTACCCTAAACCTCACCGTAACCCTAACACTCACACTAACCCTAACACTAACCCTAATGCTTACATTAGCCATAACCCCAAAACTAACCCTAAACCTACCCCTAACCCTACAACACCCCTAACCGTAATCCTAACCCTCACCCTAACCCTAACCCTAACACTCACCTTCAACCTAACCCTCAACCTAACCCTAAACCAAACCTAAACTCTTATCCTCAACTTCAACCTCAGCCTCACACTAAACATCACCCTAAACCTAACCCTCACCATAACCCTAACCCTAATCCTCACCCTAAATATAACTATGACCCTCACTCTCACCCTCACCCTAAGCATAACCCTACACCTAAGCCTAATCCTAAACCTAACCCTTACACTCACACTAAACCTAAACCTCACCCTAACCCTAACCCTAACCCTAAAGGTAACCCTAACACTCACCATCACCCTAACCGTAACCCTAACCTTCACCCAAACTCTAACCCTAACCTTAATGCTATCCCTAACTCTCACCCTCACCCTAAACCTCACTCTAACCCTTACCCTCAACATAACACTCACCCTAACCCTAAACCTAACACTAACAGTAAACCTCACCCTAACCCTCACCCTAACCCAAAACCTAAACCTAAACCTCAACCTAACGCTCACCCTAACACTCAACCTAACCCTAACACTAACCCTAACCCTAACCTTCCTCCAACCCTCACCCTAACCCTAACCCTAACATTAAACTTTAGCCTAATGCTCACCCTAAACGTAACCCTAACCCTAATCCTCACCCTATACCTAACCCTAACCGTAACCCTCACCCTAACCTTCACCCTCGCCATAAATCTAATGCTAAAATTAACCCTCAAAACCACCCTAAACGTCGTCCTAACCCTTACCCTCACCTTAAACCTATTCCTCACCCTCACCCTAATCCTCACCTTAACGCTTACCCTCACCCTAAACCTCACCCTCACCCTAACACTCACCCTAAACCTTACCCTCCCACAAACCCTCACCCTAACCATCAGCCTAACCCTCATCCGAAACCTAACCCTAACCCTAACCCTCATCCTAACCTTAACCCTAACCCTAACCCTAAAACTCGCCCTCACCCGAACCCTAACCCTAAACTTAACCCCCACCCTAACCCTAACAGTCACCCACACCCTAAAACTCACCTCACCCGAAACCACACCCTCACCATAATCTTACCCTAAACCTCACCCTAAACCTAACCCTCACCCTAAACCTAACTCTAACCCTCACCCTCATACTAACCCTGAACCTCACCTTAAAACTCACCCTAACCCTCACCCTCAGCCCCAACCTCAACCTCACCCTAACCCTAACACTAACCCCAATTCAAACCCTAACCCTCACCCTCACCCTAACTCTAAACCTAACCCTAAGCAAAACCGTCACTCTAAGCCTAACCTTATCCCTAACCCTCAACCTAAACCTAAACCTAATCGTAAACCTAACCCTCACCCTTACCCTAACCTTTAACCTCACCCTAACTCTAAGGCTAACCCTCTGCCTAACCCTCATTCTAACCCTAACCCTAACCCTAACCCTCACCCTAACCTTAACCCGAACGCTAAACCTAACCCTCACCCAAACCCTAAGCCTCAACTTCACCCTCAACCTCACCATCAAGCTGACCCTATCCCTCACACTCACCCTCACCCTTACCCTAACCATAACCCTTACCCTAACCCTAAACCTAACCATCACCCTCACCCTCACCATGACCCTCACCCTAACCCTCACCCTCACCCTCACCCTCATCCTAACCATAACCCCAACCCTCAACCTAAAACTAACTCTGACCCTCACCCTGACTTTCACCCTAAGCCTAACCCTACATCTAACCCTCACCCAAACCCTAACCCTCACCCTCACCCTCAACCTAACCGTCACCCTCACCCTAACCCTCACACTCACCCTCACCCTAAACCTAACCATAACACTAACCCTCACCCTAAACCTAACCATCACCCTCACCCTCACCATGACCCTCACCCTAATCCTCACCCTCTTCTTCACCCTAACCCTAACCATAACCCTAACGCTCACCGTAAACCTAACTGTGACCCTCATCCTCACCTTCACACTAAGCCTAACCCTACACCTAAGCCTAATCCTAAAACTAAGCCTCACTCTCACCCTCACACAAACCTAAAACTGAGCCTAAACCTAAGCCTAAACCTAGCCCTCACCCTAACCCTTACCCTCACCATCACCCTAACCCTAATCCTCAACCTAAACCTAAACCTCACCCTAACCCTCAAGCTCAACCTCACCCTAACCCTATCCCAATCCCTCACCCTCACCCCAACCCTAACCCTAAACCTATCCCTAATGCTAACCCTAACCCTCACCCTCACCCTCACCTTAACCCTAACCCTAAGACTAACCCTCAACCTAACCCTAACCCTAATGCTATCCATAACCTTCATCCTCACCCTAACCCTAAAACTAACCCTAACACTAAACCTCATCATTAGCCTCACCCTAACCCTAAACCTAAACCTAACTCTCACCCTAACGCTCATCCTAACCCTCAACCAAATCCTAACCCTCACCCTCACCCTAACCCTCACCCTAAACCTTACCCTCACCCTAAACATAACTGTAATCCTAACTCTAACCCTCACACTCACCCTCAGCCTAACCTGAACCCTAACCCTCACCCTAACTCTAACGCTATCCCTAAATCTCACCCTCACACTAAACCACATTATAACCCTTACCAACACCATAATCCTAAACCTAATCCTCACCCTCACCCTAAGGCTCACCCTCACCCTAACACTCACCGTCACCTTAACCCACACTCTGCACCTAACCGCCACCCACACCCTAAAATTCACCCTCACCCAAACACTCATCCTCACCCTAACCCTACCATAAACCTCACCCTAACCCTAACCCTCACCCTAAACCTAACTCTAACCCTCACCCTGATACTAACCCTAATCCTCACCTTAACCCTCACCCTAACCCTCATACTAATACTAACGCTAACCCTAACCCTCACCCTCACACTAACCCTCACCAAAACCCTTATCCTCATTCTAACCCTAACCCTAACCCTCACAATAACCCTAACCATCACCCTAACACTAACCCTACCCCTCACCCTACCACTCACCCTAACACAAACCCTAACCCTCACTCTAAACCTAACCCAAACCCTAACCTTCACCGTAACTCTCACCATAACCCTAACCCTCACCTCAACCCTAACCATCACCTACACCGTCACTCTCACCGTCTTCCACACCTAACACTCACCATCACCCTAAACATCACCCTAACCATAACCCTCACCCTAACCCTAACCTTAATCAACACATAATCCTAACCCTCACGTTAAACCTCACCCTCACCTAAATCCTAACCCTAAACCTTTCTTAACCGAAACCCTCATTCTCACCCTAAACCTCACCCTCATAATAGACCTCTCCCTAAAACTAACCCTAACCCTAAACCTCACCCTCAACCTCACCCCACCTTCAGTCTAACCCTAAACATAAACCTAATCCTAACCTGAAACCTAACCCTCAACCTCACGCTCACACTAACTATAACCCTAACCCTAAACCTAATGCTAATTCTAGCCCTCACCCTCACCCTAACCGTCACCCTAACCCGAACCTGAACACTCACCCTAGTCCAAATGCTAACCCTAAATCTCAACCTCACCCTAACCCTCACCCTAAAGCTTACACTCACCCTCAACCTCACCCTAACCCTAAAACTAATCCTAAACCTAACCCTCAAACTAACCCTAACCCTAACCCTACCCCTCAGCCTAACCCTCACCCTAAACCTAACCCTAACCCTAATCCTCACCCTATACCTAACCCTAACCCTCACCCTAACACTCACCCTCACCGTAAAACTAATGCTAACATTAACCCTCAACCATACCCTAAACCTCGCCCTTACCCTTCCCTCATCATAACCCTATCCCTCACCCTCACCATAACCCTCACCCTAATCGTTACCCTCAGCCTCACCCCCAACCTAACGTTAACCCTAACCATAACACTAACTCTCACACTAACCCTCACCTGAATTCTAAGCCGAAACCTAACCCTAACCCTAACCCTCAACATAAGCTTAACGCAAACCCTAACCCTAACCCTCACCCTAAACCTAACCCTCACCCTCAGCCTCACCCTCACCCTAACTCTAAACCTAACCCTAAACAAAACACACACCCTAATCCTAACCCTATCCCTAAGCCTCACCCTAAACTTAACCCTAATCTTAATCCTAACCCTCAAACTTAACCTTACCCTCACGCTAACCCTAATGCTAACCCTCAGCCTAACCCTCACCCTAACACTAATCCTATCCCTAACACTCACCCTAACCTTAACCCTAACCCTAAAACTAACCCTCATCCAAACACCAACCCTCACCCTCACCCTCAACCTCACCATCACCCTCACCCTCACCCTCACCCTAACCATAACACTAACCCTCACCCTAAACCTAACCCTCACCCTTAACCTCACCCTCATCATAAACCTCACCCTAACCCTCACCCTCACCCACACCTAACCCTAAGCATAACCCTAACCCTCACCCTAAACCTAACTCTGACCCTCACCCTCACCTTCACCCTTAGCCTAACCCTACACCTAAGCCTAATCCTAAACCTAACACTCACCCTCAACCTAATCCTAAAACTCACCCTAACCCTAACCCTAACCCTAACCCTCACCATAACCCTAACCCTTCCCCTAACCCTAACCCTAACCCTCACCCTAACCCTAATCCTAACCCTCACCCTCACCCTAACACTAACCCTAATGCTAACCCTAACCCTCACCCTCACCCTAACCCTAATCCTAAACCTAACACTCACCCTAAAACTAACCCTAATCCTAATGGTATCCCTAAAACTCACCCTCACCCTAAAACTCACGCTAACCCTTACCCTCACCCTAAACCCCATCCTAACGCTAACCCTAACCCTAACACTAAACCTCACCCTAACCCTCACCATAAACCAAAACTTAAACCTAAACCTCACCCTAATGCTCACCCTAACCCTCAACCTCACCCTATCCCTCACCCTCACCGTAACCCTCACACTAAAACTTACCCTTCACCTTAACCCTAACCCTAACACTAACTCTAACCCTCACCCTCACCCTAAGCGAAACCCGACCCCTAACCCTCACCAGAACACTCACCCTAACTGTAACTATATCCCGAAAACTCACCCTCACCCTAAACCTCATCCTAACCCTAACCCTCAAAATAAGCCTAAGCCTAAACCTAACCCTAATCCTCACCATAATCCTAACCCTCACCCTCATCCAAACCCTCACTGTCACCTTAACTCTCACCCTAAGCCAACCCATCACCCACTCCCTAAAACTCACCCTCAACCGAACCCTCACCCTCACCCTGACCATACCCTATACCTCACCCTAACCCTAACCCTCACCCTAAACCTAACTCTAACCCTCAACCTCATACTAACCCTAACCCTAACCCTGATCTTAATCTCCAACTTATCCTCACCCTAACCCTACGATTAACCCTAACCCTCACTCTCACCCTAACCATCAACCTAACCCTTATCCTCACGCTAACCCTAAAATTAACCCTAACCCTCACAATAAACCTAACCCCCAACCTAACCCTAAAACTACCCCTCCCCCTCCCCCTCCCCCTAACCCTAACCCTCACCTTCACCCAAACCCTTAACTTCACCCTAACCCTAAACCTCACCTACACCCTAACCCTCACCCTCAACTTCACCCTCAGCCTAAACATCACCCTAAACCTAAAACTCACCCTAAGCCTAACCCTAATCCTCACCCTAACTATAACCCTAACCCTCACCTTAAGCATCACCCTCACTCAAATCCTCACCCTAACCCTAAACTTAAGCCTTTCCTAACCAAAACCCTGACCCTGAACGTGACCCTAACCCAAACCCTCACCCTAACTTAACCTTAACACTAATACTAACCCTAAACCTCAACCGCACCCTAAAACTCAGCCTAACCCTTACCCTCACCCTCAAACTCACCCTAACCCTAACCCTAACCCTAACCCTCAACCTAACCCTCACGCTAACCCTAAACCTAACCCTACCCCTCAGCCTAACCCTCACCCTACACCTAAAACCAAGCCTAATCCTCACCCTATCCCTAACCCTAACCCTAAACCTCAGCCTAAACCTCACCCTCACCATAAACTTAATGCTAAAAATTACCCTCAACCTCACCCTAAATCTCGCCCTAAACCTTACCCTCACCTTAACCCTACATTCACCCTCACACTAACCCTCACCCTAACCCTTACCCTCAACAAAGAACTCACCATAACATTAAACCTAACCCTCACCCTCACCCTCACCCTAACCCTCACCCTAACAATTACCCTCACTCGAACCCAGACCCTAACCCTCAGCCTAACCCTAAACCTAACCTTAACCCTCACCCTAACCTTAACCCCAACACTAACCCTAACCCTCATGCTCACCCTAACCCTAACCCTCACCCTCACCCTCAATGTCAGCCTCAGCCTAACCCTAAACCTAACCCTAATACAAAACCTAAACCTCACACTCACCCTCACCCTAACTTTAAACCTAACTCTAACCAAAACACTCACCCTAACACTAACCCTATACCTAAACCTCTCCCTAACCCTGAGCCTAAACCTAACCCTAACCCTCACCCTCACCCTAACCCTATCCCTCACCCTAACCCTTACCCTCAACCTAAACCTAAACCTAACCCTCAGCCTAACCCTCATCCTAACCCTAACCCTAAACCTAACCCTCACCCTAAACCTAAACATAACCCTAACACTCACCCTAAACCTAACTATGACCCTCCCCCTCCCCCTCACCCTAAGCATAACCCTACACCTAAGCCTAATCCTATACCTAACCCTCACCCTTACCCTAAACCAAAACCTCATCCTAAACCTAACCCTAACCCTAACCCTCACCCTAACCCTAACCCTAAAGCTAACCCTAACAATCACCATCACCCTAACCCTAACCCTAACACTCACCCAAACTCTAACCCTAAACTTAATGCTATAACAAACTCTCACCCTCACCCTAACCTTCAATCTAACCCTTACCATCACCCTAACACTCACCCTAACCCTAAACCTAACACTAACACTAAACCTGACTCTAACCGTCACCCTAACCCTAACCCTAAACCTAACCCTCACTCTAACGCTTACCCTAAACCTCAAACTAACCCTAACCCTCACCCTCACCCTAATTCTCAACCTAAACCTTACCATTACCATAACCCTATCCCTAACCCTAACTCTAACCCTCACCCTCACCCTAAGCCTAACCTGAAACATAAGCCTCCCCCTAACCCTCACCCTAACTCTAACGCTACCCCTAAACCTCACCCTCACCCTAAATCTCATCCTAACCCTTACACTCACCATAACCCTAACCATAACCCTAATACTCACCGTAATCTTTACCCTCACCCTCACGCTAACCCTCACCATCACCATAACCCTCACCCAAACCCCAACAATAACCCACACCCTAAAACTCACCCTCACCCGAACTCTCACCCTCAACCTAACCCAACCTTAACCCTCACCCTAATTCTAACCCTCACCCTAAACCTAACTCTAACCCTCACCCTCATACTAACCCTAACCCTCACCTTAACCTTCACCCTAAACCTCACCCTAACACTAACCCTAAACCTAACCCTCACTCTCAGCCTAACGCACACCCTAAACCTTATCCTCACACTAACGCTAACCCCAACCCTAAACCTCACATTAACCCTAAACCTCACCCTAACTCCTCACCCTACCCCTCACCCTAACCCTAAACCTAACCCTTACCCTAACCCTCACCCTAACTCAAACACTAACCCTAAACCTCAACATCACCCTAAACCTCACCCTAACCTTTAACCTCACCCTCAAACTCACCCTAACCCCAACCCTACCCCTCAGCCAAATCCTCAACCTAAACCTAACCCTAACACTAATCCTCAACCTATCCCTAACCCTAAACCTAACCATCACATTAACCCTCACCCTCACCTTAACACTAATGCTAACATTAACCCTCAACCTCACCCTAAACTTCACCCTAACCCTTACCGTCACCTTAACCCTATCCCACACCCTCACCCTAACCCTCACCCTAACCCTTACACATACCCTAACCCTCACGCTAACCCAAACTCTAACCCTAACACTGCAATTCACCCTAACCCTCACCAGAAACCTAAGCCTAAACGTAACCCAAATCCTCACCCTAACACTCACCCTAACCCTTACCCTCACACGAACACTAACCCTAACCCTCAGCCTAACCCTCATCCTAAACCAAAACCTAAACCTAACCATCACTCTGACCTTAGCCCTACCACAAACCCTAACCCTCACCCTAACTCTAACCCTCACCCTCACCGTACACCTCACCCTCAGCCTATTCATAACCCTAACCTAATCCAAAACCAAAACCTCATCCTCACCCTCACCCTAACTCTAAACCTAACCCTAAGCAAAACCCTCACCCTATGCCTAACCCTCACCCTAACCCTAAACCAAAACCTAACCCTCACCCTCACCCTAACGCTAACCCTCACCCTAACCCCATCACTAACCCTCAGCATAACTCTCATCCTAAACCTAACCCTAAACAAAACGGAAACTCTAAAGCTCACCCTCACCCTCAACCTCACCATCAACCTCACCCTAAACCTCACCCTCAACCTTACCCTAACCCTAACCATAAAGTAACCCTCACCCTAAACCTAACCCTGACCCTCACCCTCACCATCACCCTTACAATAACAATCACCATCACCCTCACCCTAACCCTAACCATAAGCAAAAGGCTCACCCTAAACCTAACTCTGACCCTCACCCTCACCCTCACCCTAAGCCTAACCCTACATCTAAGCCTAATCCTAACCCTAACCCTCACCCTCACCCTAACCATAACCCTCACTCTAACCCTAACCCTAACCCGAAACCTAACCCTCACCCTCACTCTAACCCTCCCCCTAACCCTCACCCTCAGCCTATCACTCACCCTCAGCCTAACCCCAACCCTAATCATAATCCTAAACCTAACCCTCACCCTCAACCTCACCCTCACCCTAAATCTAACCCTAAACTTCACCCTCACCCTATCCCTAACCCTCACGTAACCATCACTCTAAACCTCACGCTAACCCTAACCCTCACCCTCACCATAAACCTCACCCTAACCCTTACCCTCACCATAACAATAACCCTAAACCTAATCCTCACACATATCCTAACCCTAACCCTCACTCTAATCCTAACACTAACACGAACCTTCACCCTAACCATCACCCTAGCCCTAGTGCTCACCCTAACCCATACCCTCAACCACACCCTAACCCTCACCCTCAGCGTAAACCTAATGCTAACATTAACCCTCAACCATAACCTAAACCTCGCCCTAACCCTTCCCTCACCTTAACCCTATTCCTCACCCTCACATAACCCTCACCCTAACCATTAATCTCAGCCTAACCCTCAACCTAACCTTAATCCTAACCCTAAAACTAACCCTCAACAGAAACCTAAGCCTAAACCTAACCCTCAACCTAACCTTTCACTCACCCGAACCCTAACCCTAACACTCAGCCTAACCCTTATCCTAACCCTAACCCTAACCCTAACCCTCACCCTAACCTTAATGCTAACCCTAACCCTCACCCTAACACACCCTAAGCTTAATGCTAACTCTAACCCTAACCCTCACCCTAACCCTAAGCCTCACCCAAACCCTAAACCAAACCCTCAGCCTAACCCTCATCCTAACCCTATGCCTTACCCTAACCCTCACCCTCACCCTAACCCTAACCCTAAGCCTTTCCTAACTGAAACCCTCAGCCTCACCCTAACCCTCACCCTAACCCTCACCTTAAACTTCAACCTTCATCCTCAGCCTAACCCTACGCCTATCCTAACTGAAAACCTCACCGTTACCCTAACCCTAATCGTCACCCTAACCATAACCCTAACCCTCACCTTAAATATCACCCTCACCCTAATCCTCACCCTAACCCTAAACTTAAGCCTTTCCTAACCGAAAACCTCACCCTGACCCTAACACTCACCCTAACCCTCACCCTCACCCTAGCCCTCACCCTAAAGCTAACTCTAACCCTAACACTCACCCTCAACCTCACCCTCACCCTCAATCTAACCCTAACCCTAACCTTAATCCTAAACCTAAACGTAATCCTCACCCTCACCTTCACCCCAACCCTAAACTTTATCCTAATGCTAACACTAGTTCTCACACTCAACCAAATCCTAACCTTAACCCAAACCCTCAGCCTAAAATAACCCTAACCCTAACAATCACCATCACCCTCACCCTAACCCTAACCATAATCCAAAAGCTCACCCTAAACCTAACTCTGACCCCCACCCTCACCATAACCCTAAGCCTAAACCTAATGTTCATAGAAACACTAACCCTCACCCTAACCCTTACCCTCACCCTAAACATAACCCTAAACCTAAACCTCACACTAACCCTAACTCTCACCCTAACCCTAACCCTACCCAGCACCCTAAATCTCACCCTAACCCTAACCCTAACCCTAATCGTCACCCTATCCCTAACCCTAAACTTAACCTTCATCCTCACCCTGACCCTCACCTTCACTGTCACCCTAACCCTCAGCCTAAGCCTAAGCCTAACCTTTACCCTCTCCCTAACCCTCACCCTCACCCTAACCCCAACCCTAACTCTCACACTTACAGTTGCCCTCACCCTAACCCTAAACCTAAACCTCACCCTCACCCTCACCCTAACCCTAATATTCAGCCTAACCATCACCCTAAACCTCATCATAAACCTTACCCTCATCCTAAACCTAACCCAAACCTTAAACTTCACCATAACCCTAGCACTCACCCTCACCCTCACCCTAAATGTAACACTAACCCTAATCCTAAACCTCACCCTCACTGTACACCTCACCCTATAACTTACCCTCAACCTAAGCCTAACCCTAAACCTAACCCCAATCCTCACATTAAACCTAACCCTAACTCTAACCCTAAACATAACCCTCATCCTAAGCCTCACCCTAACCCAAACCTTAACCCAAACCCTCACCCTAAAGCAAACCATAAACCTCACCCTCACCCTAGACCTAACCCTCAGCCTAATCCTAACACTAGCCCTAATCCTAACCCTATCCCTCACCCTCTCCCTCAACGTCACTCTAACCCTAACAATAAACCTTACCCTCACCCTAACCCTAGCCCTAACCCTCACCCTCATCCTAACCCTCACCATCACCCTAACCCTCAATAGAACCCTCACCCTAACCCTTAACCTCACCCTTACCCTAACCCTAACAATAATCCACACACTAACCGTAACCCTCACCCTAACCCCAAACCTAACCCTCAGCCTAACCCTCATCCTAACCCTAACTCTAAACCTAACCCTCAACCTAATCCTAACCCTAGCCCTAAACCTAACCCTAAACATAACCCTAAACCTATCCTTAACCCTCACCCTAACCCTCACCCTAACCCTTACCTCACCCTAACCCTAACCTTAACCCACAAACTTACCATAACCCTCACTCTAACCCCAACTTACCCCGCAGCCTAACCCTCATCCTAACCCTAACCCTAACCCTAACCCACACAGTAACCCTAACCCTCACCCAACCCCAACCCTACCACTAAGCCTAACCCTCATCCTTACGCTCAAGCTAAAGCTAACCATAACTCTCAACCTTACCCTAAACCTCACCCTAACCCTTATTCTCACCCTAACCCTAATGCTAACCCTAACCCTCACCTTCACCCTAACCCTAACCCTCACCTTCACCCGCACCCTCAGCCTAACCCTAACCCTAACTTTAATCCTAACCCTAGCCCTCACCCTCACCCTCAACATCACCCTAACACTCATCGTCACGCTAACCCTCACCCACAACCTAACCCACACCCTCACCCGAACCCTCACACTCACCCTAACCGTCACCCTACCCTCAATATCCCACTAAAACTAACCCTTACCCTTACCCTCACCCTCAGCCTAAACCTAAACCTAAACCTAACCCTAACCCTCACCCTCACCCTCACCCTAACCCTAAAACTAAACCCCACCCTCACCCTCAACTTTACCCTAATTCTAACCCTAAAAATAACCCTAACCCTAACCCTAACCCTAACCTTCACCCTAACCCTAAAACTAACCCTAACCCTAACCCTCAGCCTAACCCTGACCCTCATCTTCACACTGACCTTAAACCTCACCATAACCGCAATGCTATCCCTAACCCTCATGCTCAACCTAAACCTCACCATAAACCTTAACCTCAACTATCTCTAACCCTAACCCTAACCCTAACCCTAAACCTCACCCTACCCTAACCCTAAACCTAACCCTCAAGTTCATCCTAACCCTCACCCTAACCCTAAACCTAACCATACCACTCACCCTAATGCTAACCCTAACCCTAACCCTCACCCTCAGCCTAACCCTCACCGTCACCCTAAACCTCACCCTAACCCTAACCCTAACCCTCAACCTCACCTGAACACTCACACTCACACTAACCCTCACCTTCACCCTAAATATCACACTAACCCTAACCCTCAACATCATCTTAACCCTAACCCTAACCGTAATCCTCACCCTAAGCCTCACCCTAACCCTAAAGCTCACCATAATCCTCCCATCCCCTCACCATAAACTTCATGCTAAGCCTAAACCTAACCCTCACCATAAACCTCACCCTAACCCTTACCCTCACCCTAACCCTAACCCTCAACCTAATCCTAAAACTAACCCTCACCCTAACCCTAACCCTCACCCACACCATAACCCTCACCCTCAACCAAACCCTATCCCTCAACCTAATACTTATCCTAACCCTAACACTAACCCTAGCATTCACCCTCACCCTGACCCTCACCCTCAGCCTAAACCTAACCCTAACCCTATTGCTAATCCTAAACGCCACCCTCACCCTCACACTAACCCTAAACCAAACATTAACCCTAACCCTCACCCTCACCCTAGCCCTCACCCTAAACCTCAACCTCACCCTAAACATCACCCTAACCCTACCCCACACCCTAATCTTAACACTAACCCTAACCCTAACCCTCACACTCAACCACCCTTCCCCCTCAGCCTTACCCTAACACTAACCCTAATCCTAACCCTAACACTCAACCAAACCCTCACCCTAACCCTAACCTTAAACCTAAGGCTAAACCTCGCCCTCACCCTCACTCTAACCGTAAAAATAACCCTAACAATAACCCTAATTCTAACTCTAACCAGAACCATAAAACTCACCCTAAACCTAATCATAACCCTAACCCTCACTCTCAACCTCACCCTCATTCTAACCCTCACCCTTACCTGATCCTCACCATAACACTAACCGTCACACTAACCCTAACCCTCACCCTAACCCTAACCCTAACCCTCACCCTAAATTTCACCCTTAACCTCAGCCTAACCCTAACCCTAAACCTAATCAAAACCCTAACCCTCACCCTCACCCTAACCATAATCCTACCCCTCACCCTCAACGTCAACCTCACCTGCAACCTCACCTAACCCATACCCTCAACCTCACCCTCACACTAACCCTCAACCTTGCCCTAAACTTCACCGTAATCTACCCTCACATTAACCCTAACCCTTACCGCCACCCTAACCCTAACCCTCACCCTAACTCTAACCCTCACCCTCACCCTAACCTCCACCCTAACCCTTATCCTCACACTAACCCTGACCCTAACCTTCACACTAACCCTAAACCTCACCCTGACCATATCTTGACACCTCACCCTAACTCTCACCCTAAGCCAAATCCTAACCCTAAAACTCAACCTAACCCTAAACCTAAACCTAACCCTCACCCTCACCCTAACCCTCACCGTCACCCTAACACTCACCCTAAACCTAAACCTCAACCACACCGTAACCCTCACCCTCACCCAAACCCTCACCCTATCCCGAACACTTGCCCTCACCATAAACCTCACCCTCACAATAAACATCACCCTAACCCTAACTCTCACCCTAACAATAACCCTAACCCTCACCCTAAAACTAAACCTCAACCTAACCGTAACCCTCACTCTGACCCTCACCCTAACCCAACCATAAACCTAATCCTCACCATAACACTCACCCTAACTCTAACCCTAACCCTAATCCTAAACCTAACCCTCATCCTCAAACTCACCCTAACCTTAACCCTAAACCTAATCCTCACCCTCACCCTCACCCTAACCCTAACCCTAAACTTAACCCTAACCCAACCCTTAACCCTCAAGCTCACATTAACCCTCACCCTAAACCTAATCCTCACTCACACCCTAACCCTCAAACTCACCTGAACCCTCACCCTCAACCGAACCCTCATCCTCACCATAACCCCGATCCTAAACATCAACCTAACCCTAAACCTCACCCTAACCCTAACCCTAACCATCACTCTCACCCTAACCCTTATCCTCACCCTAACCCTAACCCTAACACTGACCATAACCCGCCCACTAGCCGTATCCCTTACCCTAACCCTAACCCTAAACCTAAACTTCATCCTCACCCTGACCCTCACCCTCAGCCCAACACTAACGCTAACCCTATTCTAATCTTAACCTCACCCTCACCCTAAAACTAACCCTAACCCTAACCCTCACCCTAACCCGAACCCTCATCCTAACCATTATCATAACCCTCACCCTAATCCTATCCTCTGCTGATCCATCACCCTCACCCTAATCCTCACCGTAACCCTTACCTAACCAAAACCCTCAACCTCACCCTCACCCTAACATTCACACTCACCCTAGCCCTCACACTAACCCTTACCCTTACCCTCACCCTCAACCTCCCCTTCCCCCTCAGCCTTACCCTAACCCTAATCCCAATCATAACCCTAACCCTCAACACTCACCCAAATCCTAACCCTAACCCTAATTCTAACGCTAACCCTCACAGAAACCCTAACCATTACACTAACCCTAACCCTCACCCTAAACCTCACCCTCACCCTAACCCTCACCCTAACCCTAACCATAACCATAGCCCTCACACTAACCGTAACTCTCACCTTAACCCTAACCCTAACCCTAACCCTAAATTTCAACCTCACCCTAACACTCAACCTCAGGCTAACCTTAACCCTAACACTATTCCTAATCCTAACCCTCACCCTCACCCTCACCCTAACCCTAACCCTCACCCTAACCCTAAACCTAACCCTTACCCTCCCCCTCCCCCTCCCCCTCCCCCTAACCCCCATCCTCACAGTAAACATCACCCTAACCCTAAATCTCACCCTAACACTAACCCTCAACCTAACTGTAACCCTCATGCTGACTCTCACCCTAACCCAACCCTAACACTAACCCTTACTCTATCACTCACCCTAACCCTAAACCTAACCCTAATCCTAAACCTAACCCTCACCCTCAAACTCACCCTAACACTAACCCTACCCTCTCCCTTACCCTTACCCTAACCCTACCACTAACCCTAAACCTAACCCTAACCCAACCCTTAACCCTCATCCTCAAACTAACCATAAACCTAACGTTAACACTCACCCTAATCCTAACCCTCACCCTACCCCAAACCCTACCCAAACCGTAACCGTAACCCTCACCCTAAACCTAACCTCAGCTTATCCATCACCCTCACACTAATCCTCACACTCACCCTACACCTCACCCTAACCCTAACCCTAACCCTCAACCTCAACCTCCCCTTCCCCCTCAGCCTTAACCTAACCCTAAACCCAATCATAACCCTAACTCTCAACTCTCACCCAAACCCTAACACTAACCCTAATCCTAACGCTAACCCTCAACGAAACCCTAACCCTCACCCTAACCCATACCCTCACCCTAACCTTAACCTTAACCCTAACCTCACACTAACCGTAACTCTCACCCTAACCTTAACCCTAACCCTAACCCTAAACTTCACCCTCACCCTGACACTCAACCTCAGCCTAACCCTAAACCTAACCCTATTCCTAATCCTAACCCTCACCCTCAACCTCACCCTAACCCTAACCCTAACCCTCACCCTCACCCTCACTCTAACCCCCATCCTTACAATAAACATCACCCAAACCCTCACCCTCAGCCTAACACTAACCCTAACCCTAATCCTCACCCTACCCTCACCCTCAACCAAACCCTAACCCTAACCCTCACCCTCAACCTCACCCTCACCCGCACCCTCAACCTAACCCATACCCTCACCCTCACCCTCACACTTACCCTCAAGGTCACACTAAACATCACCGTAAACCTAAACTTCACCCTAACCCTAACCCTGAGCCTGCCCTAACGCTCACCCTCACCCTAACCGTAACGCTAACCCAAACTCTCATCCTGACCCTAACCCTAACCCTAAACCTACCCTTAAACGTAAACCTCACACTAACTCTAAGCCTAAGGTTAACCTTCACCTTCAGGCTAATCCTCCCCCACATCCTAACCCTCACCCTCACCCTCACCCTAACCATCACCCGAAACCTCATCCTCACCCTAACTCTCAGCCTAAACATCACCCAAACCCTCACCCTCACCCTAACCCTATCCCTAACCCTCACAATCACCCTAACCTTAAACCTCCTCCTAATACTTATCCTCACCCTAACACTAACCCTAAAATTCACCCTCACCCTGACCCTCACCTGAGCCTAACCCTAACCCTAACCCTATTCCTAATCCTAAGCATTACCCTCACCCTCACCCTAACCCTAACACTAACACTAACCCTAACCCTCACCCTCACCCTCACCCTCATCCTAGCCCTCACCCTAAACCTCAACCTCACCCTAAACATCACCCTAACCCTAACCCTCACCCTAATCCTAACCCTGACCCTAACCCTAACCCTCACCCTCAACCCCCCTACTCCCTCAGCCTTACCCTAACCCTAACCCTAATCCTAACCATAACACTCAACCCCACCCTCACCCTAACGCTAACCCTAATCCTAAGGCTAAACCTTGCCCTCACCCTCACCCTAACCGTAACGATAACTCTAACAATAACCCTAATTCTTTTTTTTTATGATGTATTTCTGTCTTTTATTTATTTATTTTTAATTTAATTTTATTTTATTTGAGAACATACTGTACAGAGGGGCTACAATTACATGGGCAGGATAATGCATACATTTCTTACCAAGCATTGCAGCCTCCTCCTTTGTTTGCCCTTCACCTCCCTTCCCCGCCTCCCCCCTCCCCCCACCCAATTATACCCCCCTCCCCACCCCCACACCGACATTGTAAAGCTGGTTTTGACATGACATTTTGTACTTCTCATTGTTGCAACAGGTCCACCTGAATCCTTAAACGACTTGTTTGTCCCCATCTCCTCCACATGTTATACTGACATCAAATATAGTGAAAGCGGGGGGGGAGGGACATACAAGGCAACAAAGAAATAATCTTATAAATGCGTTAGAAACACATGCATGAAAGAAACGAAAACATTAAAATACATATTTAAGGGTTCATTTTCCTAACATCACATTATCTGACCTTTTCCGCTTGACTCATACCTATATGATATATTGCAAATAAGGGAAACCATGGGACCTATGATTCTTTGGGCCTGGCTTACTTCACTTAATATAATTTTTTCCAAACCTTTCCATTTCCTAACAAATGGGGAAACGTCATTCTTTCTGATGGAGGCATAGAATTCCATTGTGTATATATACCACATTTTCTTGATCCATTCATCTACTGAGGGGCATCTGGGTTGGTTCCATATCTTAGCTATGGTAAATAATGCTGCAATAAACATAGTTGTGCTGGTTGCTTTAGTGTGGTCTTGTCATTGTTGGTGGGAATGTAAACTTGTTCAACCACTTTGGAAAGCAGTATGGAGGTTCCTCAAAAGACTTCACACAGATCTCCCCTATGATCCAGCAATCCCACTTTTGGGCATTTACCCAAATGTTTACAAACAAGACCACAATAACCCTAATTCTAACCCTAAACACAACCCTAAAACTCACCCTAAACCTAATCCTAACCTTAACCCTCAATCTCACCCTCACCCTCATTCTAACCTTCACCCTCACCTGACCCTCACCATAACACTAACCGTCACCCTAAACATAACCCTCACCCTCACTTTCACCTTCAACCTCAGCCTAAACCTAACCCTAAACCTAATCAAAACCCTAACCCTCACCCTCACCCTAACCATATTCCTAACCCTCACGCTCAACCTCACCCTCACCTGCACCTTCACCCTAACCCATACCCTGAACCTCACCCTCACACTAACCCTCAACCTCACCCTAAACATCACCGTAATCCTAAACCTCACACCAACCCTAACCCTTACCCTCACCCTAACCCTAACCCTCACCCTAAACCTAACACTCACCCTCAGCCTAACCTTCACCCTAACCCTTATCCTCACACTAACCCTGAACTTAACCTTCACACTAACCCTAAACCTCACCCTGACCCTATCCCGACACCTCACCCTAACTCTCACCCTAAGCCAAATCATAACCCTAAACCTCATCCTAACCCTAACCCTAACCATCACTCTCACCTTAACCCTTATCCTCACCCTAACACTAACCCTAACCATAAGCTTCACCCTCACCCTCACCCTCACCCTCAGCCCAACACTAACACTAACCATATTCCTAATCCTAACCTCACCCTCACCCTAAAACTAACCCTAACCTTAACCCGAACCCTCACCCTAACCGTAAACGTAACCCTCACACTAAACCTAACCTCAGCTTATCCATCACCCTCACCGTAATCCTCAACCTAAACCTAACCATTACCAAACCCAAACCCTCACCCTCACCCTAACCCTAACCCTCACCGTCACCCTAGCCCTCACCATAAACCCTAAACCTCACCCTAACCCTAACCCTAACCCTAAACCTTTCCCTATCTCTAAACCTAACAGTAACCCTCATCCTCATATTAAACATCACTCTAACGCTAACCCTCACCTTAATCATAACCATACCCCTCACCCTAAACCTAGCCCTCAACCTAACCCTCACCCTAAACCTCACCCTAACCATACCCCTCACAGTAACCCTAATCCTCAACCTAACCCTAACCATAACCCTAATCTTCAAACTCACCCTGACCCTCAACCTCAGCATAACCCTAACCCTAACCCTTTCCCTAACACTAACCCTAACGGTAAACTTCACCCTCATACTAAACATCACTCTAACACTAACCCTCACCCTAATCATAACCCTCACCTAAGCCTAACCCTCAACCTAACCCTCACCCTCCCCTAACCCTCACACTAACCCTAACCCTCACCCTAAACCTAACCCTCACCCTCACTTTCACCCTCACCCTCAGCCTAACCCTAACCCTAACCCCAATCCTAGACCTAACCCTAACCCTTACCCTAACCCTAACCTAACCCTCAACCTCAACGTCAAACTCACCCCCACTCTCAACCTAACCCTCACCCTCACACTCCCCCTCACCTTAAACATCACCTTAAACACCCACAACCTCACCTTAAACATCACCCTAAACCTAACCCTCCCCCTAACCCTAACCCTAACTGTCAACCTAACCTTAACCCTAACCCTAGCGCTAAAACTAACCCTCACCCTAACCCTAACCGTTACCTTCACACTAACCCTAACTCTAACCCTAACCCTCACCCTAACCTATCCCGACACCTCAAGGTAACTCTCACCCTAACCCTAACCCTAAACCTCAGACTAAACGTAACCCTCACCCTAATCCTAACCCTACAACTCAACCTAACCCTCACCCTAAACCTAACCCTAACACTAATCCTCACCCTATTCCTAACCTTAACCCTCACCCTCACCCTCATCCTAACCCTAATGCTAACCCTCACCTTCACCCTCACCCGAACCCTCACCCTAACCCTAAACCTCACCATAACCCAAAACTCACCCTCACCCTAACACTTACCCACAACCTAAACCTCACCCTAACCCTAACCATAAACCTAACCCTCACCCTAACCATCACCCTAACCCTAACAATAACCCTAAACCTAAACCTCAACCTAACATCACCTTAACCCTAATCCTCACCCTCACTCTATCCCTCACCCTAATCTTTACCCTCAACCTAACCCAAACCCTAACTCTAAACCTAACACTCACACTAACCCTAACCCTAAACCTCAGCCTAAACCTTATCATAACCCTAAACCTAACCCTAAACCTAACCCTCACCCTCACGCTAACCCTAACACTAACTTTAACACTCACCCTAACCCTAACCCTAAACCTCAGCCTAACGCTAGTCCTAAACCTAACCCTAACCCTAACCCTCACCCTCACCCTAACCCTAACCCTAACCCTAACCCTAACCCTCACCCTAACCCAAAACTTAACACTCACCGTAACCCTCATCCTAACACTTACCCTCAATCTAACCCTAACCCTAAACCTAAACCTAACCCTAACTCCCACCCAAACACTCACCCTGACCCTAACCCTCAACCACACACTAAACATCACCCTAAACCTAACCCTCAACCTAACCCTAACCCTAACCCTCACCCTAACCATAACCTCACCGTAACCCTAACCCTCACACTAACCCTAACCCTAACCCTCACGCTCACCCTAATGCTAACCCTAACCCTAACCCACACCCTCACTCAAATCCTCACCGTAACCGTAACCGTAACCCATACCTACCCGAAAACCTCACCCTCACCCTCATGCTCACCTTAACCCTCACCCTCACCCTAGCCCTCACCCTAACACTTACA
Source organism: Dipodomys merriami (assembly GCF_024711535.1). Lineage (NCBI taxonomy): Eukaryota > Metazoa > Chordata > Mammalia > Rodentia > Heteromyidae > Dipodomys > Dipodomys merriami. The sequence continues at coordinate 1,381,290 of NW_027206113.1, forward strand.
CTCAACTTAACCCAAATCCTAACCCTCACCCTCACCCTCACCCTAACGTAAACCTAACCCTAACCCTCATCCTAACACCAACCCCAACCCTAATTCTAACTCTAAACCTTATACTCACCCTAACCCTCACCCTAATCCTTACTGTCACTATAATCCTAACCCTAACCCTCACACTAAACATAAACCAAACACTAACTCTAAAACTATCCCTCAGCCTAACCCTCACCCTAATCCTAACGCTAACCCTAATCCTCACCCTGTCCTTAACCTTAACCCAAACACTCACACTAAACCTCACCCTCACCCTAAACCTAATGCTAACCCTAACCCTCAGCCTCAGCCTAAACTTCACCATAACCCTTACACTCAACCTAACCCTAAACCTCACCTTCAACCTATCCCTCACCCTAACACTTCCTCACACCCTAACCATCACCCTAACCCTAAACCTAAACCTAACCTTCACCCAAATCGTCACCTAAACCCTAAACATCACGCTTACCCTAACCCTCACCATAAACTTTAGCCTCATCCTAACCCTTAACCGAACCCTAAACCTAACCCTCACACTAACCCTAACACTAACCCTCAGCGTAACCCTTATTCTAACCCTAAACCTAACCCTAACCCTGACCCTAACCCTAATGCTCACACTAATCCTAACCCTAACAATCAGCCTAACCCTCTCCTAATTCTAACCCTAATACTAACCCTCACCCTAACCCTAACCCTAACCCTCATCCTAACCTTAACCCTCACCCTCACCCTCCTCATCACCCTCAGCATCACACTAGCACTAACACTAAACCTAACCCTAACACTCACCATCAACTTCACCCTAACCATAACCCTAACCCTAACCCTCACCCTATACCTCACCCTCACCCTAACCCTAAACCTAACCCTATCCCTCACATGAACATTCACTCTAACCCTAACACAAACCCTAAACCACATCCTCACACTAAACATCACCCTATCCCTTACCCTCACCATAACCTTAACCCTAACCCTAACCCTAATCCTCACCCTAACCATAACGCTCACCCACAACCTAAACCTCACCCTCACGCGAACAGTCACCCTCACCCTAACACTCTCCCTAAATATAATCCTAACCCTAACCCTAACCTTCACCCTCACAATGATCCTCAATTTCAGTCTAACCCTAACCCTAACCCTATTCATAATCCTAACCCTCACGGTCACCCTCACCCTATATCAAACCCTAACCCTCACCCTCACCCTCACCCTAAACATCACCCTAACCCTAACCCTCACCCTCACCCTAACCCTCTCCCTAAAACTAACCCTAAAACTCACCCTAATGCAAACTCTCAACCTAACCCTTACCCTAACCCTAAAACTAACCCTAAACCTCACCCTCACCCTAACCCTCACCCTATACCTTATCCTCACACTAACCCTAACCCTAACCCTCACACTAAGACTAACCCTCACCCTAACCCTATCCCGACAGCTCACCCTAACTCTAACCCTAACGAACACCCAAACCCAACTCTAAACCTAACCCTAAACCTCTCCCTAAACCTCACCGTCACCCTAACCCTCACCGTAACACTAACCCTCACCCTAACCCTCACACTCACCCTTACCCTAACCCGCACCCTCACCTTAAATATCACCCTATCCCTAACTCTCACACTAACCCTAACCCTAACTCTCACCCTAACCCTAACCCTCAACCTAAGCCTAACCCTCACCCTGACGCTGACCCTAACCCTAACCCTAACCCAAACCCTTACCCTAACCATTACCCTAACCCTAACCCTCAACCTAAACCTAACACTCACCCTAACAGTAACAGTCACACTAACCCTAACAGTGACCCTCACCATCACCCTCATCCTGAACCTCACCCGAACCCTAACCCTCATCTTAACCCTAACGGTAAAACTAATTCTAACCCTAAATCTCACCCTCACCCTAAGCCTTACTCTAAGCCTTACCAACACCATAACCCTCACCCTAACCCTTACCCACACCCTAACCCTGACCCTAAACCTAACCCTAAACGTAACACTCACCCTAACCCTAACATAACCCTAACCCCAACACTCACCCTAACCCTCAACCTAACCGTATCCCTCACCCTCACGCTCACCCTCACACCAACCTTTACCCTCAAGCTAACCCAAACCCTAAACCTAAACCTAACACTCACACTAACCTTAACCCTAACCCTCAGCCTAACCCTTATCCTAAACCTAACCCTAACCATAACCCTCACCCTAACCTTAACCCTAACCCTAACACTCACCCTAACCCTCACCCTTACCATCAACCTCTACGTCAGCTTAAACTTATTTATCACCCTAATCCTAACCCTCACCCTTAACGGCAACCTAACTCTAACCCTAAACTTCACCCTCACCCTAACCCTATCCCTAAACCTCACCCTAACCCTAGCCCTCAACCTACACCTCACCCTCACCCTAACCCTAAACCTAACCCTAACCCTCATCCTAACCCTCACCCTAGCACTAACAATAACACTAACCCTCATCATTACACTAAACCTTACCCTCAACATAACCCTAATCGTCATCCTCACCCGAAACCTCACGTTCACCCTAACCCTCAACCTAAACCTAACCCTAACCCTAACCCTAACCCTAAACCAAAACCTCACCCTCAAACTAACCCTAACCCTAAGCCTAAACCTCACCTTCACCCTCACAATAACCTTCACACTCAACCTAACACTCACCCTAACCCTAACCCTAACCCTCACTCTAACCCTAACCCTACACGTATCCCTCAACCTAACCCTAACCCTAGCCCTAACCCTCACCCTCACACTAACCCTAAACCTAACGCTAACCCTCAACCAAACCATAACCCTCACCTTAATCCTAACCCTTACCTTAGCCCTGACCCAAACCCTAACCCTCACCTTCACGCTAATCCTCACCATAACCCTAATGCTAACCCTACCCCTCAACCTCACCCTAACCCTCATCGTAACCCATACCCACAACCTAAATTTACCCTAACCCTAACCCTAAACGTAACCCTCACCCTATACCTAACCCTAATCCTAACCATTACCCTAAGCCTAACCATCACCCTAATCATCACCCTATCCCTCACCCTAACCCTCACCCAAAACTATACCCTCAACGTAACCCAAACCCTAACCCTAAACCTAACATTCACCCTAACCCTAACCCTAACCCTCAGCCTAGCCCTTATCCTAAACCTAATCCTAACCCTAAAACTAACCCTCACCCGAACCCTAACAATAACCCTAACCCTCAGCATAACCCTAACCCTCACCTTCACCCTAACACTCTCCCTAACACTTACCCTCAACATAAACCTATCCCCAACCCTAAACCTAACCCTAAATCTCAACCAAAAACTCAACCTCACCCTAACCCTCACCCTCACACCAAAAATCACCCTAACCCTAACCCTCAACCTAACTCTAACCCTAACCCTCACCCTCACCCTCACACTCACCCTAACATTAACCCTAACCCTAATCCTCACCCTCACCCTATCTATCCCTCACACTGACCTTTACCTCACCCTAATCCTTATCCTAACCCTAAAAATAACCCTCACACTAACCCTAACCCTAACCCTCAGCCTAACCCTTATCCTAACCATAAACCTAACCCTAACCCTAAACCTCACACGAACCCTCATACTAACACTCAACCTAACCCTCATCATAACCTTAATTCTAACCCTAACCCTAACCCTCACCCTAACCCTAACCCACAGCCTCACCCTCTCCATCACCCTAATCCTTACCAAAATCCTAACCCTAATCCTAACCCTCACCCTCACCCTAAATCTAATGCTAAACCTAACCCTACCACTCACCCACACCCTAACCTTAACCCTATAATTATAGCTCACCTTAGCCCTAAACCTCACCCTATACCTCACCCTCACCCTAACCATAAACAAAACCCTAACCCTCATCCTAACTCTCACCCTAACCTTAACCCTAACCCTAACCCTCACAATCACCCTAAAACAAACTCTAACCCTATCTCTAACACTCACCCTCACACTAAACCTAAACCTAACTCTAACCCTAACCCAAACCCTAATCCTCACACACACTCTAACCCTCACCCTCACCTTCTCCCTATCCCACACCCTCGACCAAACCCTCTTAATCACCCTAAACATCAACCTCACCCTAAACATTATCCAAACCCTGACCCTCACCCTACTCCTCACCCTGAACCTAAACCTCAAACTAACGCTCACCCTAACCCTTACCCTCACCCTATCCCTAAGCATAACCATAACCATACCCTCACTCTAACCCTAACCCTAACCCTAACCCTAACCTTCAACCTCACCCTGACCCTCACCCTCAGCCTAACCCTAACCCTAACACTATTCCTAATTCTAACTCTCACCCTCACCCTCACCCTAAACCTAATCCTATCGCTCAACCTCACCCCTACCCTAACCCTCACCCTCACACTAACCATCAACCTCACTCTAAACATCACCCTAACCCTAACCCTCAACTTAACCCTAACCCTAACCCTCACACTAACCTTCACCCTAACCCTAATGCTAACCCTAACCGTCAGCCTCACACTAAACCTCACCCTAAACCTTATCCTCACACTAACCCAAATCCTAAGCCTAACCCTCACACTAACCCTGACCCTCACCCTAACCCTATACAAACAGCTCATTCTAACTCTCACCCTAACATTAACCTTAACCCTAACTCTCACCCTAACCCTAACTCTAAACTTAACCCTCACACTCACCCTAACCCTCACCAACACCCTAACCCTCACCCTAACACTAACCCTCAACCATACCTAAACCCTCACCCTCACCCGAACCCTAACCCTCACACAAACACTCACCATCACCCTAACCCCTCAACCTCACAATAAACATCACCCTAATCTTAATTCTCACCCTAACCTTAACCCTAACCCTTACCCTAACCCTAACACTCAACATAACACTAACCCTCACCAAAACCCCCAACCTAACCCTTACCTTATCCCTAAACCTCACCCTAAACTTAACCCTCAACCTAACACTAACCCTCACACTTAACCCTAACCCTAAACCTCACCCTAACCCTAAACCTAAACCTAAGCCTCATCCTAACCCTAACGGTAAACCTAATGCTATACCTAAACCTCACCCTCACCCTAACCCTCACCCTAATCATTACCCTCAACCTAACCCTAACCCTTACCCTCACACTAAACCTAACCCTCATCCTAAACCTAACCCTACCCCTCAGCCGAACCCTCACCCTAAACCTAACCGTAACCCGAAACCTCATCCTAACCTTAACCTTAACCATAACCATCACACAACCCCTCACCCTCATCCTAACCCTCATGCTAACCCTAAAACTCACACTCACACTAACCTTCACCCTAACCCTTACCCTCACCCGAAACCTAAACCTCACCCTCATCCTAACCCTCACCCTAACCCTTAGCTACACCCTAACCCTCACCCTAAGCCTAACCCTAAACCTAACCCTCACCCTAATCCTCACCCTAAACCTTACCCTCATTCTAACCCTAACCTTAACCGTCAACCTCACCCTCACCCTAACCCTTACTGTAACCCTTACCCTCAATCTAACGTTCACCCTAACCCTAACCTTAACCCTCACCCTCACCCTAAAACTAAGCCTAATCCTAAACCTAACCCTCACCCTAACCCTAACCCTAACACTCACCCTAAACCTTCCGCTACCCCAAACGCTAACCCTCACCCTGAACCTCACCCTAATCCTAACCATAACCCAAAACCACACCCTCAAACTAACCCTCACCCTAACCCTTATCCTCACACTAACCCTACCTCTAACCCTAACCCTTACCCTCACACTAACCGTAATCCTCACCCTAAACCTAAACCTACCCCTCACCCTAACCCTCAACCTAATCCTTACCCTAACCCCAACCCATTCCCTAAAGCTAACCCTAATATTAACCCTAACCCTCATACTAAACATCACCCTAACGCTAACCCTCACCCAACACTAACCCTAACCCTCACCCTAAACCTAACCCTCAACCTAACCCTCACGCTCCCCTAATCCTCACCCTAACGCTAACCCTTACCTAAACGAAACCCTCACCCTCACCCTCACACTCAACCTAACCCTCAACCTAACCCTTACCCTCAACCTAAACATAACCCTAACACTCACCCACCCCTAACCCTCACCCTAACGCTAAACCTACCCCTCACCCTATCCCTCACCCTAACCCTGACCCTAACACTAACCCTCACCCTAAACCTAAAGATAACCCTCACCCTCATCCTAAAACTCACCGTCACCCTAACACTCAACCTAAACGTAACCCTCACCCAGACCCTAACCCTCACCCTCACCTGAAACCTAACCCTCAACCTAACACTAAACCTCACCCTAAACATCACCGTAACCCTAACCATCACCGAAATCCTAACCCTAATCCGCAGCCTAACCCTAACATTCACACTAACCCTCAATCTAAACATAATTCTCACCCTAAAAATAACCCTAACCCTTACCTAAACGAAAACCTCACCCTCACCCTCACCCTAACCCTCACACTGACCCTAGCCATCACCCTAACCCTAACCCTAACCCTATCCCTAACCCTAACCCTATCCGTTACTGTCACCCTAAGCCTCACCCTCACCCTAACCCTAACCCTCACACTAACCCTAATCCTCACCCTATTCCTAACACTAACCCCAACCCTCATCCTAACCCTCACCATCAGCCTAAGTCTAATGCTAACCCTAACTCTCACCCTCACCCTAACCCTCACCCTAAACCATACCCTCATCCTAACACTAACCCTCACCCTCACCCTAAATCTCACCCTAACCCTTATTCTCACCCTAACACTCAAACTAACCCTAACACTAACACTAACCCTAAACCTCACCCTAAACCTCACCCTCACCCTCACCCTAAGACTCACCCTAACACTTACCCTCACACTAACCCTATCCCTGTCCCTAACCCTAACCTTAACTCTCACCAGAACACTCACCCTCACCGTAACCCTCACTCTCACTCTAAACATCACCCTAAACCTCACTCTCACCCTAAGCCTAACCCTAACCCTCACCCTAACCTAACCCTCACCGTAACCCTATCCCTCACCCTCACCCTCACCCACACACTCACCCTAACCCTAATCCTCATTATAACACTCATGCTCACCCACACCCTCTCCCTAACCCTAACCCAAACCATAACCCACACCCTCACTCTAATTCTCACCCTGAACCTGACCCTAAACTTTACCTAACCAAAACCTCACCTTCAACCTCACCCTAAGACTCACCCTAACACTTACCCTCACACTAACCCTATCCCTGTCCCTAACCCTAACCTTAACTCTCACCAGAACACTCACCCTCACTGTAACCCTCACTCTCACTCTAAACATCACCCTAAACCTCACTCTCACCCTAAGCCTAACCCTAACCCTCACCCTAACCTAACCCTCACCGTAACCCTATCCCTCACACTAACCCTAACCCTCACCCTCACCCTCACCCACACACTCACCCTAACCCCAATCCTCATTGTAACACTCATGCTCAACCACACCCTCTCCCTAACCCTAACCCAAACCATAACCCACACCCTCACTCTAATTCTCACCCTGAACCTGACCCTAAACTTTACCTAACCAAAAACCTCACCTTCAACCTCTTCCTCATCCTAACCCTCACCCTCACTCTAACCCTCACCCTAACCCTATCCCAACACCTCACCGTAACTCTCACCCTAACCTTAACGTTAACCCTAAACCTTACCATAACCCTAACCCTAAATATAACCCTAACCCTAAACCTAACCCTCAACCTCACCCTAACCCTAAACCTAACCCTCAATCTCACCCTAACCCTAAACATAAAACTAAACCTAACACTCATTCTAACCCTAATCCTAAACCTAATTCTAACCCTAAACCTCACACTCATCCTAACCCTCACCCTAACATTTACCGTCAGCCTAACCTTAACCCTAACCCTCACACTAAACCTAACCCTCACACTTAACCTAACCGTACACCTCAGCCTAACCCTCACCCTAAACCTAACCCTAACCCAAATCCTCGCCCTATCCTTAACCTTAACCCAAACCCTCACCCTATCCCTCACTCTCACCCTAACTCTCACCCTTACCCTTACCCTCACCCGAACCCTGAGACTCACCGTCACCCTTACCCTCACCCTCACACTTATCCACACCCTAACACTCACACTAAACCTAACCATAAACATAAATTTCACCTTACCCTCAAAATAACCCTAAGCCTCACACTCAACCTAACCCTCACCCTAAACTTTACCCTCACCCAAACACTTACCCTAACCCTAAACCTAACCCTCATACTAACCCTAACTCCAACCCTCAACCTAACCCTTATCATAACCCTAAACCTAACCCTAACCCTCACCCTAACCCTAAACCTAACCCTAAACCTCACCTTCACCCTAGCCCTCATCCTAACCCTATTCCTAACAATAACACTAACCCTAACCCTAAAACTCACCCTAACACTAATCCTAAAGCTAACCCTCACCCTCTTCCTCAACCTCACCCTAAACTTCACCCTCAACCTCACCATCACCCTAACCCTCACACTAACCCTAACCCTCACCCTAAACCTAACCCTCACCCTCACCCCTAAACCTAACCCTAACCCTCACCCAAACCCTCAAGCTCAGCCTAAACCTAAACCTATCCCTAATCCTAAACCTAACCCTAACACTCACCCTCACCCTAACCCTAACCTTAAACCTCACTCTCAACCTCACCCTCACCATAAACCTAAGCCTAATCCTAAACCTCACCCTCACCCTAACCCTCACCCAAACTCTTACCCTCATCCTAACCCTCACCGTAAACCTCACCCTCACCCTCACCCTAACCATAACCATAACCCTCAACCTCAACCTAACCTTCACCCTAAGCCTAACCTTAACCCTCACCCTCACCCTCACCCTCACCCTAAACCTAGCCTAATCCTAAACCTAACCATCACCCTAAACCTCACCCTAACCCTAACGCTAACACTCACCCAAATCCTTCCCCTACCCCAAACCATATCCCTCACCGTAAACCTCACCCTAATCCTAACCATAACCCAAAACCTCACCCTCAAACTAAGCCTCACTCTAACCCTTATCCTCACACTAACCCTACCTCTAACCCTAACCCTTACCCTCACACTAACCCTAACCCTCACCCTAACCCTCAACCTAACCCCTAACCTAACCCTAGCCCTTTCCTTAAAGGTAACCATAATATTAACCCTAACCCTCATACTAAACATCACCCTAAGGCTAACCCTCACCCTAACACTAACCCTAACCCTCACCCTAACCCTAACCCTCATCCTAACCCTCACCCTCCTCTAATCCTCAACCTAACCCTAACCCTTACCTAAACGAAACCCTCACCCTCACCCTCAAACTCAACCTAACCCTCAACCTAAACCATACCCTCAACCTACACCTAACCCTAACACTCACCCACCCCTAACCCTCACCCTAACGCTAAACATACCCCTCACCCTAACCCTCAGCCTAACCTTTATCCTCACCCTAACACTTACCCTAACCCTAAAACTAACCCTCACACTAACCCTAACTCCAACCCTCAGCCTAATCCTTATACTAAACCTACCCCTACCCCTACCCCAAACCATAACCCTCACCCTAAACCTAACCCTAATCCTAACCCTAATCCTAAAACTCACCCTCATTCTCATTCTAACTCTAAACCTAAACCTAAACCTAACACTCAACCTCACTCTCCCCCTCAACATGAGTCTAAACTTAGCCTTAAACCTAAACCTAATCCTCCCCCTCACCCTAAACCTAACCCTCACCCTAATGCTCACCCTATCCCTAATGCTAACCCTACACCTCACCCTCCGCCTAACCCTCACCCTAACCCTTATGTTCACACTAACCCTAACCCTAATACTAACGCTAAACCTCACACTAACCCTAACCCTCACCGTATCCATCACTCTAACCCTAACCCTAACATTAACCTTAAAACTAACCCTCACCCTCACCCTCGCCCTAACACTCACCCTCACCATAAATATCACCCTAACCCTAACCATCACCCTAAAACTAACCCTAACACTCACCCTAAACCTAACCCTCACCCTAAGGCTCACCCTATCCCTAATGCTAACCCTACACCTCATCCTCAACCTAACCCTCACTCTAACCCTTATCCTCACTCTAACCCTAACCCTAACCCTACCCCTCACACTAACCCTAATCCTCACCCTATTCCTAACACTCACCATAACCCTCACCTTCACCCTAACACTAATCCAAACTCTACATCTCATCCTCACCCTAACCCTCACCCTAAACCTCACCATAACCATCATCCTAACCCTAACCCTACCCTTCACCCTAACCCTATCCGTAACCCTATCCCTAAACCTAACTCTGACCTGAACACTCAGGCTCACCCTAACCCTAACCCTCATCCTAACACTAACACTCACCCTCAACCTCACCCTCACCCAAGCCCTCAGCCTAACCCAAACCCTAATCCTAACCCTCACCCTAACTCTAACAATCACCGTAATCCTAACCATCACATTAATCCTAACCCTAACTCTAACCCTCACCCTCACCCTCACCCTAACCCTAACCCTCATCCTAACCCTAAACCACACCCTCACCCTAATACTCACCCTAAACCTAGCCCTAACCCTTACCTAACCAAAAACTTCACCCTCACCATTACCCTCACCCTAAACCAGACTCTCACCCTAGCACTCACCCTAACACTAACTCTCACCATATCCCTAAACCTAACCCTCACCCTCACCCTCACCCTCACCCTAAACCTAACCCTAACACACATACTAAACCTAACCCTAATCCTAATTCTAACCCTAAACCTCACACTCATCCTAACCCTCACACTAACACATACCGTCATCCTAACCCTAATCCTAACCCTCACACTAAACCTAACCCTCACACTTAACCTAACCCTACCCCTCAGCCTAAACCTCACCCTAAACCTAAACTTAACACAAACCCTCACCCTATCCCTCTCTCACCCTAACCCTCACCTTTGCCCTTACCCTCACCCGAACCCTAAGACTCACCCTCACACTTACCCTCACCCTAAAATTTACCCACACCCTAACACTCACACTAAACCTAACCATAAAACATTCACCTTACCCTCAATCTAACCCTAAGCCTCATCCACACCCTAAACCTCACCCTAACCTTTACCCTCAACCTAACACTTACCCTAACCCTAAACCTAACCCTCACACTAACTCTACCTCCAACCCTAAGCTTAACCCTTATACTAACCCTAAACCTAACCCTAACCTTCACCCTAAACCTAACCCTAACCCTAACCCTAACCGTCACACTAAACCTAACGCTAACCCTCAGTCTAAACTTCATCCTAACCCTAAACATAACCCTAAACCTAACCCTAAATCTTAACCTCATCCTAACCCTAACCTTCACCCTCACCCTCCACATCACCCTCAGCCTAACCCTAATCTTAACCCTAATCCTAACCCTCACACTCATCTTCATGCTAACTCTAACCCTAAACCAAAACCTAACACTCACCCACACTCTCACCCTAACCCTAAACATATCCCTAACCCTGATCTTAACTCTAACCCTCACCCTATACCTTACCTTCACCCTAATCCTAACCCTGACCCTAACCATCACACTAACCCTCACCCTAACACTAACACTAACCCTAAACCTCATCCTCACACTTAACCTCACCTTAACCCTTACCCTCAGCATAAACCTAACCCTAACCCTAACCCTAATCGTCACCCTAACACTCACCCTAACCCAAACCCTAAACCTAATCCTAAACCTAACCCTCACCCTCAAACTCATATTAACACTAACCCTAACCCTAACCTTCACCCTCACCCTCACCCTAACCCTCACACTCACCCTAAACTGCACCCTAACCCTACACCTCCCACTCCCTAACTCTCACCCAAACCCTCAGCCTAACCCTCAACCTAACCCTAACCCTACCCCTAACCCTCACCCTCACACTAACACTAAACCTAACGCTAACCATCACCCTAAACCTAATCCTCACCCACACCTTAACCCTCACACTCACCTTCACCCTCACCCTCACCCGAACCCTCATCCTCACATTAACCCTCACCCTTACCCTAAACATCACCCAAACCTTAAACCTCACCCTAACCCTAACCCTCACCCTCACCCTAACCCTCACCCTAATGTTACTCTCTCCCTAACCATAACCCTAACCCTATCCATAATGCTCACACTAACCATAACCCTCACCATAACCCTAAACATCAGCATAAACCTGACCCTAACTTTCACCCTCACCCTGACCCTCACCCTCAGCCTAACCCTAACCCTAACTCTATTCCTAATCCTAACCCTCACCCTCACCATAAACCTAACCATTACCCTAACCCTCAGCCTCACCCTCACACTCGACCTCACCCTAATCCTCACCCACACCCTAACCCTCACCATCACACTAAACATCATCATAACCCTAAACCTCTCCCTAATCTTAACCCTCAGACTCACCTTAATCTTCACTGTAACCATAACCCTTACCTAACGGAAACCCTCATCCTCACGCTCAACCTCACCCTCACAATGACCCTAGCCCTCACCCTAACCATAACCCTTACCCTCACCCTCAACCTCCCCTTACCCCCCAGCCTTACCCTAATCCTAATCCTAATCCTAACCCTAACCCTCCACCCCACCCTCATTCTAACACTAACACTAACCCTAAAGCTGACCGTCACCCTCACCCTCACCCTAACCCTAACCCTGACAATAACCCTTACCCTAACCATAACCTTAACCCTAAAATTCACCCTAAACCTAATCCTAACCCTAACCCTCACCCTCAATCTCACCCTCATTCTAACCCTCACTCTCATCCTGATCCTCAAAATCACACTTACCCTCACACTAACCCTAACCCTCACCCTCACCCTAACCCTAACCCTCACCCTCACTTTCACCCTCAACTTCAGACTAACCCTAACCTTAACCCTTATCCTAACTCTAACCCTCACCCTCACCCTAAACTTAATCCTAAACCTCATGCTCAACCTCACCCTCTCCAGGACCTCGCCCTAACCCTCACCCTCACCCTTTACACTAACCCTCAACCTCATCCTAAATATCACCCTAACCCTAAACCTAACACTAAACCTAACCCTATCCCTCACCCTAACCCTAATCCTCACGCTAACCCTAATGGTAACCCTACCCATCACTCTAACCCTCACCCTACCCCTAACGCTATCCCTAACCCTTTCCCTAAGGCTAACCCTAACAGTAACCCTCAACCTCATACTAAACATCACCCTAACACTAACACTCACCGTAACACTATCCCTAATCCTCACCCTAAACCTAAACCTCAACCTAACCATCACACTCCCCTAAACCTCAACCTAACCCTACCTAATTGAAAACATCACACTCACACCCACCCTCAACCTAACCCTCACACTCACCCTAGCCCTCACCCTAACCCTCACCCTAACCCTTACCCTCACCCTAACCCTATCCCTAACCCTCACACTAAACCTAACCCTCACCCTAATCCTAACCCTACCCCTCACCCTAATCCAAACCCTACCCCTCACCTTACCCCTCACCCTCAACCTAACCCTCACCATTCCCCTAACACTCAAACTAAACCTAACCCTCACCCACACTCTAACCCTCACCCTCACCCTCACCCTAACCCTCACCCTAACCCTAAACCTCACCCTAAACATCAACTAAACCCTAACCCTCACCCAAATCCTAACCGTAACCCTCTCCCTAACCCTAACACTAACACTAACCCTCAACCTCAAACTAATCCTCACCCTAAAAATAACCCTACCCCTTACCTAATGGAAACTCTCACACTCACACTCACCCTAAACCTCACCCTCAAACTAACCCACACCCTATCCCTAACGCTAAACATAACCCTCAACCTGACCCTAACCCTCACATTAATCCTATCTCTACACCTCACCGTAACTCTCACCCTAACCCTAACCTTAACCTTAAACCTCACCATAACCCTAACCCTAAATCTAACCCTCACCCTCACCCTAAACCTCACCCTCAAAATATACATAACCCTAACCCTAACCAACAGCCTAACCTAACCCTCACCCTAATCCTAACACTAATCCTAACACTAACCCTAAACCTCACCATAACCCTAACCCTAAATCTAACCCTCACCCTCACCCTAAACCTCACCCTGAAAATATACATAACCCTAACCCTAACCAACAGCCTAACCTAACCCTCACCCTAATCCTAACACTAATCCTAACACTAACCCTCACCCTCACACTCACCCTCACCCTAACCCTAACCCTAACACTCACCCTAACCCTCACCCTAACCCTCACCCTCACCCTAACTCTAATTTTAACCCTAACTCTCAGCCTCAGCCAGACCCTCACCCTAAACCTCACCCTAACCCTTACCCTCACCGTATCCCTAACCCTATCTCTAACCCTAATCCTCACCCTAACCCTAAACCTCGCCCACACCCTAACCCTCACCATCACCCGAACCCTCATCCTCACCCTAACACTCACAATAAACCTAACCCTAACCCTAATCCTAGACCTAACCCTCACCCTCACCCTCACCCTCAACCTAACCCTAACCCCAAACCTAAACCTAAACCTCACCCTCACGCTCACCCTCACACTAACACTCACTCTCACCATAAACATCACCCTAACCCTCACCCGAATCCTCACCCTCACCCTATGCTTAGGGTGATGGTGAGTGTTAGGTAGAATGTTAGAGTGAGGGTGAGTGTTCGCTTGAGGTTGAGAGTTAGGGTGTGGGAGAGGGTTAGTGTTAGGGTTAGGATTAGGGTTAGGGTTAGGGTTAGGGTTAGGGTTAGGGTTATGGTATGAGTAAGGGTTAGGGTGAGGTTTAGTGTGAGGATGAGGGTTAAGGTTAGTGTTAGGGTTAGGTGAGGGTTAGGGTGAGGGTTAGGGTGAGGGTGAGGTATAGGGTGAGAATTAGGGTTAGGGTGAGGGATAGGGATAGGGTTTGTTAGGGTTAGGTTTACCATTAAAATTAGGGTGAGGCTGAGGGTGAGGGTTAGGATTAGGGTTACGATTAGGGTTAGGCTGAGGGTGATGGGGAGGGGGAGGGTGTGGGTTAGGGTTCGGGTGAGTGTTAGGGTTCGGGCACGGTGAGGGTGAGGGTTAGGGTTAGTATTAGGGTTAGGATGAGGGTTAGGTTGAGGGTTAGGGTTAGGGTTAGTGTGAGGGTTACGATTAGGGTTAGGGTTATGTTTAGGTTTAGGATAAGTGTTAGGCTGAGGGTTAGGGTTAGGGTTTGTGTGAGGGTTAGTTTTAGGTTTAGGATGGGTAAAGGTCCGGGTGAGGGTGAGGGTGAGGATGAGGTTTAGGGTTAGGGTGAGGGTAAGGGTTAGGGTGAAGTTTGGGGTAAGGTTGAGGGTTAGGGTGAGTATTAGGGTGAGGGTGAGGGTTAAGTTGAGGTTAGGTTTAGGGTGAGGGTTAGGGTTAGGGTTATGGTGAGTGTTAGGTAGGGTGATGTTTAGGGTGAGGATGAGGGTTAGGGTGAGGGTGAAGGTTAGGGTGAGGGTGAGGGTGAGGGTGAGGGTTAGGGTTAGGTTTAGTTTTAGGGTGATGGTGAGGGTGAGGGTTAGGAATAAGAATAGGTTTAGGGTTAGGTTTAGGCTGAGGGTGACTGTCTGGGTGAGGGGGAAGGTTAGGCTTAGGGTTTGGGTTAGGGTGAGTGTTATGGTTAGTGTGAGGGTTATGGTTAGGTTTATGGTTAGGGTTAGAGTGAGGTGTAGGGTTAGTGTGAGGGTTAGGGGGAGGGGGACGGGGAGGGTTAGGGTTACGGTTAGGGTGAGTTTGAGTGTGAGGGTTAGGTTTAGGATTAGGGTTAGGTTTAGGGTTAGGGTGAATGTTAGAGTCTGGGTGAGGGTTCAGGTGAGGGTTAGGGTTAGTGTGAGGGTGAGGTAAAGTGTGAGGTTTAGAGTTTGGGTGAGGTTGAGGGGGAGTGTTAGGGTTAGGTTTAGCTATAGTGTTAGGGTGAGGGTGAGCGTGAGGGTAGCGATTAGGGTTAGGATTAGGGTTAGTTTGGCTGAGGGTGATGGGGAGGGTGAGGGTTAGGGTTAGGATTAGGATGAGGGTTAGGGTTTAGGTTAGGGGTAGGATGAGGTTTAGGCTGAGGTTTAGGGTTAGGGTTAGTGTGAGGGTTAGGGTTAGGGTTAGGGTTAGGGTGAGGGTGAGGGTTAGAGTTAGGTTTAGTATGAGGGTTAGGTTTAGTGTTAGGGTAAGGGTTAGGGTGAGGGTAAAGCTGAGGGTGAGGTTTAGGGTAAGGGCGAGGGTTAGCGTTAGGGTGAGTGTTAGGGTGAAAGTTAGGTTTAGGGTTAGAATTAGGGTGAGGTTTAGGGTTATGGTTAGCGTGAGGGTTACTGTTAGAGTGATGTTTAGGGTGAGGTTGAGGGTTAGGGTGAGGGTGAGGGTGAGGTTTAGGGTGAGGGTGAGGGTGTGTGTTAGGGTGAGTGTTAGGGTTAGGTTTAGGGTTAGAGTTAGTGTTTGGGTGAGGGTTAGGGTTACGGTGAGGATTAGGGTTAGGGTTAGGGTTAGGGTGAGGGTTAGTTTTAGGGTTAAGGTTAGGATGAGGGTTAGGCTGAGGGTTAGGTTTAGGGTTAGTGTGCGTGTTAGGGTTAGGGTTAGGTTGATGGTTAGGGTGAGGGTTAGGGTGTGGGTAAGTGTTAGGGTGAGGATTAGGTTGAGGGTGAGGGTTAGGGTTAGGGTTAGGGTGAGGATTAGGGTCAATGGTGAGGGTTAGGTTTGCGGTGAAGTTTAGAGTGACAGTGACGGTAAGGGTTAGGGTGAGGGCTAGGTTTAGGGTTAGGGTTAGAGTGAGGTTTAGTTTTAGGATTAGAGTTAGGGTTAGGGTGAGTTTAAGGGTTAGAGTGAGTGTTAGGGTTAGGGTGAGGTTTTGCTATAGCATTAGGTGTAGAGTTAGGTTGAGGGATAGGGTTACGGTTAGGGTTAGGGTGAGGGTGAGGGTTATGTTTTAGGTTTAGAGTTAGGGGTAGGGTTAGGGTTAGGGTGAGTATTAGGGTTAGGGTTAAGTTTAGGCTGAGGGTGAGGGTCAGGTGTGTGTTATGTTGTGTGTGAGGGTTAGGTTTACAGTGAGGGTTAGGGTGAAGGTTGGGGTTAGGTTGAGTTTGAGGTTTAGGGTTAGGGTTAGGGTTAGTGTGAGGATTAGGGTTAGGATTAGGGTTAGTGTGAGTGTAAGGGTTAGAGAGAGGGTTAGGGTAAGGGTGAGGGTTAGGATTTGCATTAGGGTTAGGTTGAGGGTTAGGGTATAGTTTAGGGTTAGTTTTAGGGTTAGAGTTAGGGTGAGGGTTAGAGTTATGGTTAGGGTGAGGGTTAGGGTGAGGGTTAGGTTTAGGGTTAGGGTAAGGTTGAGTGTGAGGGTGAGGGTGAGGTTTAGGGTTAGGTTTAGGTTTAGGGTGATGGTGAGGGTTAGGTTTAGAATTAGTGTTAGGTTTAGGGTTAGGCTAAGGATGAGGGTGAGGGTGAGGGTGAAGGTTAGGTTTAGTGTGAGGATTAGTGTTAGGGTTAGGATTAGAGTGAGGGTAAGTTTGAGGGTTAGGGTGAGTGTGAGGGTTAGAGTGAGGTTTAGCGTGTGGTTGAGCGTTACGTTTAGGTTTAGGGTGAGGGTTAGGTTGAGAGTGAGGGTTAGGGTAAGGATGAGGGTTAGGGTTAGGGTTTGCGTTAGGGTGAGGGTTAGTGTTAAGGATAGTATTAGGGTAAGGTTAAGGTGAGGGTTAGGTTTAGGTTTAGGTTTTATGTTTAGGTTTAGGGTTAGTGTGAGGATTAGGGTTAGGATGAGGTTTAGGTTTAGGGTTAGGGTTGGGGTGAAGTTGAGGGTGAGGTTTAGGGTTAGGCTTAGGTTGATAGTTAAGCCTACGGTGAGGTTTAGTTTGAGGGTGAGGGTAAGGGTTAGGATGAGGGTTAGGCTTTGCATTTGGGTTAGGTTTAGGGTGAGGGTTTGATTTAGGGTTAGGGTTTGGGTGAGGGTTAGGTTGAGGTTTAGGGTTAGGGTAAGGGTTAGGTTTAGGGTTAGGGTTTGGATTAGGGATAGGGTGAGGTCTATGGTGAGGGTGAGGTTTAGGGTGAGTTTTATGGTGAGGGCTAGGTTTAAGGTTAGTGTTAGGTTGAGGGTTACGATTAGGGTTAGGGTTATGTTTAGGGTTAGGATAAGTGTTAGGCTGAGGGTTAGGGTTAGGGTTTGTGTGAGGGTTAGTTTTAGGTTTAGGATGGGTAAAGGTCCGGGTGAGGGTGAGGGTGAGGATGAGGTTTAGGGTTAGGGTTAGGGTAAGGGTTAGGGTGAAGTTTGGGGTAAGGTTGAGGGTTAGGGTGAGTATTAGGGTGAGGGTGAGGGTTAAGTTGTGGTTAGGTTTAGGGTGAGGGTTAGGGTTAAGGTTACGGTGAGTGTTAGGGTAGGGTGATGTTTAGGGTGAGGATGAGGGTTAGGGTGAGGGTGAAGGTTAGGGTGAGGGTGAGGGTGAGGGTGAGGGTTAGGGTTAGGTTTAGTTTTAGGGTGATGGTGAGGGTGAGGGTTAGGAATAAGAATAAGTTTAGGGTTAGGTTTAGGCTGAGGGTGACTGTCTGGGTGAGGGGGAAGGTTAGGCTTAGGGTTTGGGTTAGGGTGAGTGTTATGGTTAGTGTGAGGGTTATGGTTAGGTTTATGGTTAGGGTTAGAGTGAGGTGTAGGGTTAGTGTGAGGGTTAGGGGGAGGGGGACGGGGAGGGTTAGGGTTACGGTTAGGGTGAGTTTGAGTGTGAGGGTTAGGTTTAGGATTAGGGTTAGGTTTAGGGTTAGGGTTAGGTTTAGGGTTAGGGTGAGTGTTAGAGTCTGGGTGAGGGTTCAGGTGAGGGTTAGGGTTAGTGTGAGGGTGAGGTAAAGGGTGAGGTTTAGAGTTTGGGTGAGGTTGAGGGGGTGTTAGGGTTAGGTTTAGCTATAGTGTTAGGGTGAGGGTGAGCGTGAGGGTAGCGATTAGGGTTAGGATTAGGGTTAGTTTGGCTGAGGGTGATGGGGAGGGTGAGGGTTAGGGTTAGGATTAGGATGAGGGTTAGGGTTTAGGTTAGGGGTAGGATGAGGTTTAGGCTGAGGTTTAGGGTTAGGGTTAGTGTGAGGGTTAGGGTTAGGGTTAGGGTTAGGGTGAGGGTGAGGGTTAGAGTTAGGTTTAGTATGAGGGTTAGGTTTAGTGTTAGGGTAAGGGTTAGGGTGAGGGTAAAGCTGAGGGTGAGGTTTAGGGTAAGGGCGAGGGTTAGCGTTAGGGTGAGTGTTAGGGTGAAAGTTAGGTTTAGGGTTAGAGTTAGGGTGAGGTTTAGGGTTATGGTTAGCGTGAGGGTTACTGTTAGGGTGATGTTTAGGGTGAGGTTGAGGGTTAGGGTGAAGGTGAGGGTGAGGGTTAGGGTGAGGGTGAGGGTGTGGGTTAGGGTGAGTGTTAGGGTTAGGTTTAGGGTTAGAGTTAGTGTTTGGGTGAGGGTTAGGGTTACGGTGAGGATTAGGGTTAGGGTTAGGGTTAGGGTGAGGGTTAGTTTTAGGGTTAAGGTTAGGATGAGGGTTAGGCTGAGGGTTAGGTTTAGGGTTAGTGTGCGTGTTAGGGTTAGGGTTAGGTTGAGGGTTAGGGTGAGGGTTAGGGTGTGGGTAAATGTTAGGGTGAGGATTAGGTTGAGGGTGAGGGTTAGGGTTAGGGTTAGGGTGAGGATTAGGGTCAATGGTGAGGGTTAGGTTTGCGGTGAAGTTTAGAGTGACAGTGACGGTAAGGGTTAGGGTGAGGGCTAGGTTTAGGGTTAGGGTTAGAGTGAGGTTTAGTTTTAGGATTAGAGTTAGGGTTAGGGTGAGTTTAAGGGTTAGAGTGAGTGTTAGGGTTAGGGTGAGGTTTTGCTATAGCATTAGGTGTAGAGTTAGGTTGAGGGATAGGGTTACGGTTAGGGTTAGGGTGAGGGTGAGGGTTATGTTTTAGGGTTAGAGTTAGGGGTAGGGTTAGGGTTAGGGTGAGTATTAGGGTTAGGGTTAAGTTTAGGCTGTGGGTGAGGGTCAGGTGTGTGTTATGTTGTGTGTGAAGGTTAGGTTTACAGGGAGGGTTAGGGTGAAGGTTGGGGTTAGGTTGAGTTTGAGGTTTAGGGTTAGGGTTAGGGTTAGTGTGAGGATTAGGGTTAGGATTAGGGTTAGTGTGAGTGTAAGGGTTAGAGAGAGGGTTAGGGTAAGGGTGAGGGTTAGGATTTGCATTAGGGTTAGGTTGAGGGTTAGGGTGTAGTTTAGGGTTAGTTTTAGGGTTAGAGTTAGGGTGAGGGTTAGAGTTATGGTTAGGGTGAGGGTTAGGGTGAGGGTTAGGTTTAGGGTTATGGTTAGGGTGAGGGTTAGGGTGAGGGTTAGGTTTAGGGTTAGGGTAAGGTTGAGTGTGAGGGTGAGGGTGAGGTTTAGGGTTAGGTTTAGGTTTAGGGTGATGGTGAGGGTTAGGTTTAGAATTAGTGTTAGGTTTAGGGTTAGGCTAAGGATGAGGGTGAGGGTGAGGGTGAAGGTTAGGTTTAGTGTGAGGATTAGTGTTAGGGTTAGGATTAGGGTGAGGGTAAGTTTGAGGGTTAGGGTGAGTGTGAGGGTTAGAGTGTGGTTTAGCGTGTGGTTGAGCGTTACGGTTAGGTTTAGGGTGAGGGTTAGGTTGAGAGTGAGGGTTAGGGTAAGGGTGAGGGTTAGGCTTAGGGTTTGCGTTAGGGTGAGGGTTAGTGTTAAGTTTAGTATTAGGGTAAGGGTTAAGGTGAGGGTTAGGGTTATGTTTAGGTTTAGGGTTAGTGTGAGGATTAGGGTTAGGGTGAGGTTTAGGTTTAGGGTTAGGGTTGGGGTGAAGTTGAGGGTGAGGTTTAGAGTTAGGCTTAGGTTGATGGTTAAGCCTACGGTGAGGTTTAGTTTGAGGGTGAGGGTAAGGGTTAGGATGAGGGTTAGGGTGAGTGTGAGGGTTAGGCTTTGCATTTGGGTTAGGTTTAGGGTGAGGGTTTGATTTAGGGTTAGGGTTTGGGTGAGGCTTAGGTTGAGGTTTAGGGTTAGGGTAAGGGTTAGGTTTAGGGTTAGGGTTTGGATTAGGGTTAGGGTGAGGTCTATGGTGAGGGTGAGGTTTAGGGTTAGGGTTAGGGTGAGGGTTAGGTTTAGGGTGAGTTTTATGGTGAGGGCTAGGTTTAAGGTTAGGGTTAGGGTGAGGGTTAGGTTTAGGGTTAGGGTTAGGTTTAGGGTTAGGGTTAGAGTTAGGTTTAGGGTAAGTGTAACGTTTAGGCTGAGGGTTAGACTGAGAGAGAGGGTTAAGATTAGCATGAGTGTGAGTTTGAGGGTTAGGGTGAGTTTCAGGGTTAGGGTTCGGGTGAGGGTGAGTGTTATGGTAGGGTGAGCGTGAGGGTTAGGGTTAGGGTGACGTTTAGGTAAGGGTGAGGGTTAGAGTGACAGTGAGGGTTCGGGTGAGGGTGAGGGTTAGGTTGTCCGTGACGGTTAGATTTAGAGTGAGGATTACGGTGATGGTGAGTTTTAGTGTGAGGGTGAGGATTAGGGGTAGGATTCAGGTTAGGGTGTGGTTTAGGGTTAGGGATACTTTTAGGGTGAGGTTTAGGATGAGGGGTAGGGTCCGGGTTAGGGTGAGGGTTAGGGTTACTGTGAGGGTTAGGGTTAGGTTTAGGGTTAGTGTTAGGATAAGGGTTAGGGTGAGGGGTAGGTTGAGGGTGAGTGTCAGGGTTAGCCTTAGGGTTAGCGTGAGGTTTGGGGTGAGGTTGAGGGTTAGTGTTAGGGTTAGGATGAGTGTGAGGTTAAGGGTTATGGTTAGAGTGAGTGTTAGGGTTAGGGTGTGGGTTAGGGTTAGGGTTAGGGTTAGGGTTAGGGTTAGGGTTAGGGTTAGGGTTAGGGTTAGGATGAGGGTGAGGGTGAGGGTTAGGTTTAGTATTAGGGTTCGGGTTCGGGATAGGCTTAGGGTGAGGGTGAGATTAAGGCTGAAGATTAGGTTTAGGGTGAGGATTAGGTTTAGTGTTAGGGTTAGGGTGAGGGTGAGGGTTAGGGTTATGGTGAGGGTTAGGGTGACGTTGAGGGTTCGGGTGAGTGTGAGCATTAGGGTTAGGTTTAGGGTGAGGGTTATGTTTAGGGTGATGTTTAGCTTGAGGGTGAGTGTCAGGGTGAGATTGAGGGTTAGGGTTGGGTGAGGATTAGAGTTAAAGTGAAGGTTAGGGTGGGATTAGGGTTAGAGTTAGACTGAGGGTGAGGGTGAGGTTGAGGGTGACGGTTTGGTTTAGGTTGAGGGTTAGGTTTAGGGTTAGGGTGAGGGTAAGCATGCGGGTTAGGGTTAGGGGTAGTATGAGGTTTAGGACGAGGGGTAGGATTATCATGAGGGTGTGGGTTAGGGTTACTGTGAGGGTTAGGGTTAGGGTTAAGTTTAGGTTTAGGGAGACGGTAAGGGTTAGTGAGACGGTAAGGGTTAGCGTGAGGGTTAGGTTGAGGTTGAGGGTTAGGGTTAGGGTTAGGGTGATGGTTATGGTGAGGGTTAAGGTTAATGTTAGGGTTAGGGTTAGGGTGAGGTTTTGGGTGAGGGTAAAGGTTAGGGTGAGGATTAGGGAGAGTGAGGGTTAGTGTTAGGGTTAAGGTTAGGGTTAGGATGAGGGTTAGAGTGAGGGATTGTGTTAGGGTTAGGGTTAGCGTTAGGGTGAGGGTTAGGGTCAGGGTGAAGGTTAGGTTTAAGGTTAGGGTAAGTGTTAGGGTGAGTGTGAGGCTGAGGGGTAGGGTTAGGATTAGGGTGAGTGTTAGGTTTCGTGTGAGGTTTAGGTTTAGAATTAGGGTTAGGGTTAGGGTGTGGGTGAGGTTTAGGGTTAGAGTTAGGTTTAGGGTGAGGGTGAGAGTGAGGTTTAGAGTTAGGATTAGGGTTAGGCTTAGGCTCAGGTTTAGTGTGAGAGTAAGAGGGAGGGTTAGAGTTAGGGTTCGAGTTAGGTTTAGGGTGAGGGTGAGGGTTAGGGTTATGGTGAGGTTTAGGGTTAGGTTGAGGGTTAGGGTTAGGTTTAGGGTTAGGGTGAGGGTGTGGGTGAGGTTGAGGTTTTGGGTTAGGGTTAGGGTTAGGGTTAGGGTGAAGGTGATTGTTTGGTTTAGGATTACGTTTAGGATGAGGTTGATTGAGTGGTTGATCGTTAGAGTTATTGTTAAGTTTACGGTGAGTGCTAGGGTGAGGGTCAGGGTGAGGGTGAGGCTTTCGCTTATGAAAGGGTTAGTTTTTGGTTAGGTTGTGGATTAGGTTGAGGGTGAGATTTAGGTTGAGTGTTAGGGATAGGGTGAGGGTTGGAGTTAAGGTTAGGGTGAGGGTTGGGGTTAGGTTTAGGGTGATGTTTAGTATGAGGGTGAGGGTTAGGGTGAGGGTGAGGGTTAGGGTTAGGTTTAAGGATAGGTTGAGAATTATAGTCAGGGTTAAGGTTAGGGTGAGTGTTAGGCTGAGGTGTAGGGTTAGGGTTAGGGCATGGTTAGGTTTAGGGTTAGGGTAAGGGTTAGGGTGAGGTTTATGGTGAGTTTGAGGTTTAGTTTTAGCATGAGGATTAGGGTGAGGGATAAGGTGAAGGTTAGGGTTTGGGTTATGGTTAATGTGAGAGTGAGGGTTAGGGTTATGTTGAGATGTAGTGTTAGGGTGAGGGTTAGGGTTAGGGTGCTGGTGAAGGTGAGGTTGAGGGTTAGGATGAAGGTGAGGGTGAGGGTGAGGTTTAGGGATAGGGTTAGGATGACGGTGAGGCTGAGGGTTAGTGTTAGGATTAGGGTTAGGTTTAGTGTTAGGTTGAGGGTGAGGGTGAGGATGAGGGTTAGGGTTAGGGTTAATGTGAGGGCTAGCGTCAGGGTGAGGGTTAGGTTTAAGCTTAGGGTGAGAGTAAGGTTTAGGTTTAGGATTAGGGTTAGGGTTAATTGAGGGGTAGGTTTAGGGTTAGTATGAGTTTTAGGTTTAGTGTGAATGTTAGGTTTAAGTTTAGTGTTAGGATTAGTGTGTGAGTCAGGGTCAGGGTGAGGGTTAGGGTGAGGGTTAGGTTTAGGATGAAGGTTAGGGTTAGATTCAGGGTTAGGGTTAGGGTGAAGTTTAGGTTTAGGATTATGGTTAGGGTGTGGGCTAGGGTGAAGGTGAGGGTTAGGGTTAGCTTTAGGGTTAAGGTGAGGGTTAGGGTTAGGTTTAGGGTTAGGGTTAGTGTGAGTTGCAGTTTTAGAGTTATGGTTAGAGTTAGGTTTAGTGTGAGTGTTAGGGTTAGGTTTAGGTTTAGGGTGAGGCTAAGGTTTAGGGTGAGGGTGAGGTTTAAGGTGAGAGTGAGTGTTAGGGTTAGCATGAGCGTTAGGGTGAGGGTTAGGGTGAGGGTTTCTGTTAGGGTTAGTGTTAAGGTTAGGGTTAGGGTGAGGGTGAGGGATAGTGTTAGAATTAGGATTAGGGTTAGGGTTTATATTAGAGAGAGGCTGAGTTTGAGGGTTAGGGTTAGGGTGACAATGCGGGTCAGGGTGAGGGTTAGGGTTAGGGTTAGGTTTAAGGGTAGGGTGAGGATTAGTGTTAGGGTTCTGTTTAGTGTGAGGGTTAGGCTGAGGGATAGGGTTACATTTAGGGTCAGGGTAAGGTTTAATGTGAGAGTTAGCGTTAGGGTTAGTGTTAGGGTGAGTGTTAGGGTTAGGGTTAGGTATAGATTTGGGGTTATTGTTAGGGTTAATGTGAGGTTGATGTTGACAGTGAGGGTGAGGTTTAGGGATAGGGTTAGGATTAGAGTGAGTGTGGGAGAGAGGGTTAGGGTTAGAATTAAGATTAGGGTTAGTGTTAGGCTGAGGGTGAGTGGGACGGGGAGGGGAAGGTTAGGGTTAGGGGTAGGTTTAGTGTTAGGGTTACGGTGAGAGTTAGGGTTAAAGTTATTTTTAGGATTAGGGTGAAGGTGAGGGTGAGGGTTCAAGTGAAGGTTAGGGTTAGGTATAGAGTTAGGATGAGGGCTAGGGTGAGTGTGAGGTTTAGGTTTATGGTTAGGGATAGTGTGAGAATTAGGGTTAGGGTTAGGGTTAGTGTGAGGTTGAGGTTTAGTCTGAGGGTTACGGTTAGGTTTAGGTTTAGGTTTAGGCTTAGGGTGAGGGTAAGGGTTAGGGTGAGGGTTAGGGTTAGGGTGAGGATTAGGGTTAGGTTTAGGGTAAGGGTTGGTTGAGGGTTAGGGTTAGTGTTAGGTTTAGTGTGAGGGTGAGGGTTAGGGTTAGGGTTAGGGTGATGGTGAGAGTGAGGCTGAGCATTAGGGTGAGGGTGAGGGTGAGGGTGAGTTTGACGGTTAGGGTTAAGGTGAGGGTAAGGGTAAAGATTAGGGTAAGGCTTTTGGTTAGGATTAGGGTTAGGCTGAGGATGAGATTTAGGGGGAGGTTGATTGTGAGGGTTAGGGTAATGATTAGAGTTAGGATTAGGGTTAGGCTGTGGATGAGCTTGAGGGTGAGGGTGAGGGTTAGGGTTAGGGTTACGGTGAGGGTTAGGGTTAGTTTGAGGGTTAAGGTGAGTGTAAGGTTAAGGTTTAGATTGAAGTTAGGGTGAGGCAGAGGGTTAGGGTTAGGGTGAGGATGTGGGTGGGGTTAGGATGAGGGTTAAGTTTAAGTTTAGCGTTAGGGTTAGGGTGAGGGTTAGGGTTAGTGTGAGGGTTACGGTTAGGTTGAGGTTTAGGGTTAGGATTAGGGTTAGGGTGAGGTGTAGGGTTAGGGTGAGGGTTAAGGTTAGTCTTAGGGATAGAGTGATGGTTAGGGTTGAGTTGCCGGTTTGGGTTAGGGTGAGGGGTAGGTTTAGGGTTACGGTGAGGCTTAAGTTTAGTGTGAGTGTTAGGGTGAGGATAAGGTTTCGGGTGAGGGTTTGCTTGACAATGAGGGTTAGGGATAGCGTAAGTGTTAGGGTGAGGTTTAGGTTGAGGGTTAGGGTTAGGGTTAGGGTGAGGGTGAGGGTTACAGTTAGGGTTAGGGTGAAGTTAAGGGTTAGCGTTAGCTTTAGTGTGAAGGTTAGGTTTAGGGTTAGGATTAGGGTTATTGTTAGGGTTAGGTTAAGGCTGAGGGTGAGGGTGAGGTTGAGGTATTGGTAAGGTTTAGGGTTAGGGTGAGGGTGAGAGTGAGGGATAGGGTTTGGATTTGAATTAGGGTTAGGGTTAGGCTGAGGGTGAGGGTGACAGTGAGGGTTAGGATTAGGGTGAGTGTTAGTGTTGGGATTAGGTTGAAGTTTAGGGTTAGTGTGACGGTGAGGGTTAGGGTTAGGGTGAGGGGTAGGGTTAGGGTTAGGATGAGGGTTAGGGTTAGTGTGAGGGTTAGCGTTAGGGTTAGGATGAGGGTAAGGGTTAGGGAGAGGGTTATGGTGAGGGTGAGTTTTAGGGTTAGGGTGAGGGTAAGGGTTAGGGTGAGGGTTAGGGTGTGGGTTAGGGTTAGGCTTAGGGTTAGGGAGAGTGCTAGGGTGAGGGTGAGAGTTAGGGTTAGGTTTAGCGTTAGGGTTTGACAGGGTGAGGGTGAGGGTGAGGGTGAGGGTGAGAGTTAGGTTTAGGATTTGTGTTAGGTTTAGGGTTAGACTTAGGGTGAGGGTGAGGGTGAGGGTGAGGGTAAGGATTAGGATGAGGGTTAGGGTTAGGTTTAGGGTGAGGGTTAGGTAAAGTTTGATGTTTAGGGTGAGGGTGAGGGTTAGGTTTAGGGTTAGGATTAGGGTGAGTGTTAGGGTTAGGGTTAGGGTTACGGTGAGTGTGAGGGTTAGCGTGAGGGTTAGAGTTAGGGATAGGGTTAGGTTGAGGGTTACGGTTAGGGGGAGGATTAGTGTTAGTGTTAAGGTGAGGGTGAGGGTGAGGGTTAAGTTTAGGATTAGTGTTAAGGTTAGGGTTATACTTAGGTTGAGGGTTAGGGTGAGAGTGAGGTTTAAGTTTAGGGTGAGCATTAGTGTGTGGGTGAGGGTTAGGATTAGGATGAGGATTAGGGTGACAGTGATGGTTAGAGTGAGCGTGATGGTTAGGCTTAGGGTTAGGGTGATGTTAGGGTTAATGTTAGGGTTAGGGTGAGGGTGAGGATAAAGGTTAGGCTGAGGTTAGGATGAGTGGGAGGTTTAGAGTTAGGGTTAGGGGTAGGGTGAGGGTTAGGGTGAGAGTTAGGGTTAAGGTTAGGTTAGGTTTAGGGTGAGGGTTAGGGTTAGGGTTAGCATGAGGGTTCTGGTTAGAGCGAGGTTTAGGGTTAAGATTATTGTTAGGGTTATGGCTAGGGTGAGGGTGAGTGTTAGGGTTAGGCTTAGGGTTAGGGTGAGGGTTAGGGTTAGGTTTAGGCTTAGGGTTAGCATGAGGTGTAGTTTTAGGGTTAGGGTGAGGATTAGGTTTAGTGTGAAGTTTAGAGTTAGTGTTAGGGTTAGTGTGAGTGTTACGGTGAGGGTTAGGGTAATGGTTATTGTTAGGATTAATGTTAGTTTTAGGGTTAGGGTCAGGTTGAGGGTGAGTGTGACGTGGGGGTGAGGTTTAGGGATAGGGTTTGGTTTAGAGTGAAGGTGGGAGTGATGTTTAGGGTTAGTATTAGGATTAGGGTTAGGGTTAGGCTGAGGATGAGTGGGAAGGAGAGGGGGGAGGGTTAGTGTTAGGGGTAGGGTTAGGGTTACAGTGAGAGTTAGGTTAAAGTTATTATTAGGATTAGGGTGAGGGTGATGGTGAGTGTGAGGGTTCGGGTGAAGGTTAGGGTTAGGGATAGAGTTAGGGTGAGGGCTAGGATGAGTGTGTGGGTTAGGGTTATGGTGAGGGATAGGGTGAGAATTAGGGTTAGGGTTAGGGTTAGGGTGAGGGTTAATCTGAGGTGTAGGGTTAGGGTTAGGGTGAGGATTATGTTAATTCTGAGGTTTACGGTTAGATTTGGGGTTAGGTTAGGCTTAGGGTGAGGGTAAGGGTTAGGGTGAGGGTTGGGGTGAGGGTGAGGTTTAGGGTTAGGTTTAGGGTGAGGGTTGGGTGAGGGATAGGGTTAGGGTTAGGGTTAGGGTGTGGGTGAGGTTTACATTTCGGGTTAGAGTTAGGGTGAGGGTGAGAGTGAGGCTAAGGGTTAGGGTGAGGGTGAGGGTGAGGGTGAGTTTTAGGGTTAGGGTTAAGGTGAGGGTAAGTGTGAGGATTATGGTAAGGATTTGGTTTAAGATTAGTGTTAGGTTGAGGGTGAGCTTGAGGGTGAGGGTGATGTTTAGGGGTAGGTTTAGGGTGAGGGTTACGGTTAGGTTTAGGGTTAGGGTTAGGGTCAGGGTGAGGGTTAGGTTCAGGGTGAGGGTTAGGGTTAGGATGAGTGTGAGGGTGAGGGCTAGGGTGAGAGTGAGGGTTAGGCTGAGTGTGAAGGTGAGGGTGAGGGTGAGGGTTAGGGTTAGCATAAGGTTTAACTTTAGGGTTAGTGTGAGGATTAGGACTTGAGGATTAGGGTGACAGTAAGCGTTAGTGTGAGGGTTAGCGCTAGGGTTAGGGTGAGAATGAGGTTTAGTGTGAGCGTGAGGGTTAGGGTGAGAGTCATGGTTGGGGTTAGGGTTAGGGTTAGGGTTAGGGTGAGGGTGAGGGTGAGGGTTAGGTTTAGGTTAGCGTTAGGGTTAGTGTGAAGGTGAAGGTGAGTATTAGTGTGTGGGTTAGGGTTAGAGTTAGCATTAGGGTAAGGATGAGAGTGAGAAGAAGGTTTAGGATTAGTGTTAGGTTTAGGTTTAGCCTTAGGGTGAGGGTGAGGGTGAGGTTTATGGTTAGGGATAGGGTTAGGGTAAGGGTGAGGGTTAGGGTTACGGTGATGTTTAGGGTTAGTGTTAGGGTTAGGGTGAGTTTTAGGGTTAGGGCTAGGGTTAGGTTTAGGGTTAATGTTAGGGTGATGGTTAGGGTTAGGGTTAGGCTTAGGCTGTGAATGAGGGTGAGGGTGAGGGTTAGGTTTAGGGTGAGGCTTAGGGTTAGGGTTTAGGTGAGGGTTATCTTTAGGGTGATGTTTAAGGTGAGGGTGAGAGTCAAAGTGAGAGTTAGGGATAGGTTGTGGGTGAGGGTTAGGGTTATGTTGAGGGTTAGGTTGACGGTGAGGGTGAGGATTAGGGTTAGGGTTAGGGTGAGGTTTAGGGTTAGTGTTAGGTTTAGGGTGAGTGTTAGGGTTAGGGTTAGCATTAGGATTAGTGATAGTGTTAGGGTTAGGGTTAGGGTTAGGGTGAGGGTGAGGGTTAGGGTTAGGGATAGGATGAGGGTTACGGTGAAGGTTAGGGTTAATGCTAGGGTTAGGGTTAGGGTTAGGGTGAGGGTGAGGTTTAGGGTTAGTGTTAGGATGAGGGTAATGTTTAGGGTGAGTGTTAGGGTTAGGTTTAGGGTTAGAGTTAGTGTTTGGGTGAGGGTTAGGGTTACGGTGAGGATTAGGGTTAGGGTTAGGGTTAGGGTGAGGGTTAGTTTTAGGGTTAAGGTTAGGATGAGGGTTAGGCTGAGGGTTAGGTTTAGGGTTAGTGTGCGTGTTAGGGTTAGGGTTAGGTTGAGGGTTAGGGTGAGGGTTAGGGTGTGGGTAAATGTTAGGGTGAGGATTAGGTTGAGGGTGAGGGTTAGGGTTAGGGTTAGGGTGAGGATTAGGGTCAATGGTGAGGGTTAGGTTTGCGGTGAAGTTTAGAGTGACAGTGACGGTAAGGGTTAGGGTGAGGGCTAGGTTTAGGGTTAGGGTTAGAGTGAGGTTTAGTTTTAGGATTAGAGTTAGGGTTAGGGTGAGTTTAAGGGTTAGAGTGAGTGTTAGGGTTAGGGTGAGGTTTTGCTATAGCATTAGGTGTAGAGTTAGGTTGAGGGATAGGGTTACGGTTAGGGTTAGGGTGAGGGTGAGGGTTATGTTTTAGGGTTAGAGTTAGGGGTAGGGTTAGGGTTAGGGTGAGTATTAGGGTTAGGGTTAAGTTTAGGCTGTGGGTGAGGGTCAGGTGTGTGTTATGTTGTGTGTGAAGGTTAGGTTTACAGGGAGGGTTAGGGTGAAGGTTGGGGTTAGGTTGAGTTTGAGGTTTAGGGTTAGGGTTAGGGTTAGTGTTAGGATTAGGGTTAGGATTAGGGTTAGTGTGAGTGTAAGGGTTAGAGAGAGGGTTAGGGTAAGGGTGAGGGTTAGGATTTGCATTAGGGTTAGGTTGAGGGTTAGGGTGTAGTTTAGGGTTAGTTTTAGGGTTAGAGTTAGGGTGAGGGTTAGAGTTATGGTTAGGGTGAGGGTTAGGGTGAGGGTTAGGTTTAGGGTTATGGTTAGGGTGAGGGTTAGGGTGAGGGTTAGGTTTAGGGTTAGGGTAAGGTTGAGTGTGAGGGTGAGGGTGAGGTTTAGGGTTAGGTTTAGGTTTAGGGTGATGGTGAGGGTTAGGTTTAGAATTAGTGTTAGGTTTAGGGTTAGGCTAAGGATGAGGGTGAGGGTGAGGGTGAAGGTTAGGTTTAGTGTGAGGATTAGTGTTAGGGTTAGGATTAGGGTGAGGGTAAGTTTGAGGGTTAGGGTGAGTGTGAGGGTTAGAGTGTGGTTTAGCGTGTGGTTGAGCGTTACGGTTAGGTTTAGGGTGAGGGTTAGGTTGAGAGTGAGGGTTAGGGTAAGGGTGAGGGTTAGGCTTAGGGTTTGCGTTAGGGTGAGGGTTAGTTTTAAGTTTAGTATTAGGGTAAGGGTTAAGGTGAGGGTTAGGGTTATGTTTAGGTTTAGGGTTAGTGTGAGGATTAGGGTTAGGGTGAGGTTTAGGTTTAGGGTTAGGGTTGGGGTGAAGTTGAGGGTGAGGTTTAGAGTTAGGCTTAGGTTGATGGTTAAGCCTACGGTGAGGTTTAGTTTGAGGGTGAGGGTAAGGGTTAGGATGAGGGTTAGGGTGAGTGTGAGGGTTAGGCTTTGCATTTGGGTTAGGTTTAGGGTGAGGGTTTGATTTAGGGTTAGGGTTTGGGTGAGGCTTAGGTTGAGGTTTAGGGTTAGGGTAAGGGTTAGGTTTAGGGTTAGGGTTTGGATTAGGGTTAGGGTGAGGTCTATGGTGAGGGTGAGGTTTAGGGTTAGGGTTAGGGTGAGGGTTAGGTTTAGGGTGAGTTTTATGGTGAGGGCTAGGTTTAAGGTTAGGGTTAGGGTGAGGGTTAGGTTTAGGGTTAGGGTTAGGTTTAGGGTTAGGGTTAGAGTTAGGTTTAGGGTAAGTGTAACGTTTAGGCTGAGGGTTAGACTGAGAGAGAGGGTTAAGATTAGCATGAGTGTGAGTTTGAGGGTTAGGGTGAGTTTCAGGGTTAGGGTTCGGGTGAGGGTGAGTGTTATGGTAGGGTGAGCGTGAGGGTTAGGGTTAGGGTGACGTTTAGGTAAGGGTGAGGGTTAGAGTGACAGTGAGGGTTCGGGTGAGGGTGAGGGTTAGGTTGTCCGTGACGGTTAGATTTAGAGTGAGGATTACGGTGATGGTGAGTTTTAGTGTGAGGGTGAGGATTAGGGGTAGGATTCAGGTTAGGGTGTGGTTTAGGGTTAGGGATACTTTTAGGGTGAGGTTTAGGATGAGGGGTAGGGTCCGGGTTAGGGTGAGGGTTAGGGTTACTGTGAGGGTTAGGGTTAGGTTTAGGGTTAGTGTTAGGATAAGGGTTAGGGTGAGGGGTAGGTTGAGGGTGAGTGTCAGGGTTAGCCTTAGGGTTAGCGTGAGGTTTGGGGTGAGGTTGAGGGTTAGTGTTAGGGTTAGGATGAGTGTGAGGTTAAGGGTTATGGTTAGAGTGAGTGTTAGGGTTAGGGTGTGGGTTAGGGTTAGGGTTAGGGTTAGGGTTAGGGTTAGGGTTAGGGTTAGGGTTAGGGTTAGGATGAGGGTGAGGGTGAGGGTTAGGTTTAGTATTAGGGTTCGGGTTCGGGATAGGCTTAGGGTGAGGGTGAGATTAAGGCTGAAGATTAGGTTTAGGGTGAGGATTAGGTTTAGTGTTAGGGTTAGGGTGAGGGTGAGGGTTAGGGTTATGGTGAGGGTTAGGGTGACGTTGAGGGTTCGGGTGAGTGTGAGCATTAGGGTTAGGTTTAGGGTGAGGGTTATGTTTAGGGTGATGTTTAGCTTGAGGGTGAGTGTCAGGGTGAGATTGAGGGTTAGGGTTGGGTGAGGATTAGAGTTAAAGTGAAGGTTAGGGTGGGATTAGGGTTAGAGTTAGACTGAGGGTGAGGGTGAGGTTGAGGGTGACGGTTTGGTTTAGGTTGAGGGTTAGGTTTAGGGTTAGGGTGAGGGTAAGCATGCGGGTTAGGGTTAGGGGTAGTATGAGGTTTAGGACGAGGGGTAGGATTATCATGAGGGTGTGGGTTAGGGTTACTGTGAGGGTTAGGGTTAGGGTTAAGTTTAGGTTTAGGGAGACGGTAAGGGTTAGTGAGACGGTAAGGGTTAGCGTGAGGGTTAGGTTGAGGTTGAGGGTTAGGGTTAGGGTTAGGGTGATGGTTATGGTGAGGGTTAAGGTTAATGTTAGGGTTAGGGTTAGGGTGAGGTTTTGGGTGAGGGTAAAGGTTAGGGTGAGGATTAGGGAGAGTGAGGGTTAGTGTTAGGGTTAAGGTTAGGGTTAGGATGAGGGTTAGAGTGAGGGATTGTGTTAGGGTTAGGGTTAGCGTTAGGGTGAGGGTTAGGGTCAGGGTGAAGGTTAGGTTTAAGGTTAGGGTAAGTGTTAGGGTGAGTGTGAGGCTGAGGGGTAGGGTTAGGATTAGGGTGAGTGTTAGGTTTCGTGTGAGGTTTAGGTTTAGAATTAGGGTTAGGGTTAGGGTGTGGGTGAGGTTTAGGGTTAGAGTTAGGTTTAGGGTGAGGGTGAGAGTGAGGTTTAGAGTTAGGATTAGGGTTAGGCTTAGGCTCAGGTTTAGTGTGAGAGTAAGAGGGAGGGTTAGAGTTAGGGTTCGAGTTAGGTTTAGGGTGAGGGTGAGGGTTAGGGTTATGGTGAGGTTTAGGGTTAGGTTGAGGGTTAGGGTTAGGTTTAGGGTTAGGGTGAGGGTGTGGGTGAGGTTGAGGTTTTGGGTTAGGGTTAGGGTTAGGGTTAGGGTGAAGGTGATTGTTTGGTTTAGGATTACGTTTAGGATGAGGTTGATTGAGTGGTTGATCGTTAGAGTTATTGTTAAGTTTACGGTGAGTGCTAGGGTGAGGGTCAGGGTGAGGGTGAGGCTTTCGCTTATGAAAGGGTTAGTTTTTGGTTAGGTTGTGGATTAGGTTGAGGGTGAGATTTAGGTTGAGTGTTAGGGATAGGGTGAGGGTTGGAGTTAAGGTTAGGGTGAGGGTTGGGGTTAGGTTTAGGGTGATGTTTAGTATGAGGGTGAGGGTTAGGGTGAGGGTGAGGGTTAGGGTTAGGTTTAAGGATAGGTTGAGAATTATAGTCAGGGTTAAGGTTAGGGTGAGTGTTAGGCTGAGGTGTAGGGTTAGGGTTAGGGCATGGTTAGGTTTAGGGTTAGGGTAAGGGTTAGGGTGAGGTTTATGGTGAGTTTGAGGTTTAGTTTTAGCATGAGGATTAGGGTGAGGGATAAGGTGAAGGTTAGGGTTTGGGTTATGGTTAATGTGAGAGTGAGGGTTAGGGTTATGTTGAGATGTAGTGTTAGGGTGAGGGTTAGGGTTAGGGTGCTGGTGAAGGTGAGGTTGAGGGTTAGGATGAAGGTGAGGGTGAGGGTGAGGTTTAGGGATAGGGTTAGGATGACGGTGAGGCTGAGGGTTAGTGTTAGGATTAGGGTTAGGTTTAGTGTTAGGTTGAGGGTGAGGGTGAGGATGAGGGTTAGGGTTAGGGTTAATGTGAGGGCTAGCGTCAGGGTGAGGGTTAGGTTTAAGCTTAGGGTGAGAGTAAGGTTTAGGTTTAGGATTAGGGTTAGGGTTAATTGAGGGGTAGGTTTAGGGTTAGTATGAGTTTTAGGTTTAGTGTGAATGTTAGGTTTAAGTTTAGTGTTAGGATTAGTGTGTGAGTCAGGGTCAGGGTGAGGGTTAGGGTGAGGGTTAGGTTTAGGATGAAGGTTAGGGTTAGATTCAGGGTTAGGGTTAGGGTGAAGTTTAGGTTTAGGATTATGGTTAGGGTGTGGGCTAGGGTGAAGGTGAGGGTTAGGGTTAGCTTTAGGGTTAAGGTGAGGGTTAGGGTTAGGTTTAGGGTTAGGGTTAGTGTGAGTTGCAGTTTTAGAGTTATGGTTAGAGTTAGGTTTAGTGTGAGTGTTAGGGTTAGGTTTAGGTTTAGGGTGAGGCTAAGGTTTAGGGTGAGGGTGAGGTTTAAGGTGAGAGTGAGTGTTAGGGTTAGCATGAGCGTTAGGGTGAGGGTTAGGGTGAGGGTTTCTGTTAGGGTTAGTGTTAAGGTTAGGGTTAGGGTGAGGGTGAGGGATAGTGTTAGAATTAGGATTAGGGTTAGGGTTTATATTAGAGAGAGGCTGAGTTTGAGGGTTAGGGTTAGGGTGACAATGCGGGTCAGGGTGAGGGTTAGGGTTAGGGTTAGGTTTAAGGGTAGGGTGAGGATTAGTGTTAGGGTTCTGTTTAGTGTGAGGGTTAGGCTGAGGGATAGGGTTACATTTAGGGTCAGGGTAAGGTTTAATGTGAGAGTTAGCGTTAGGGTTAGTGTTAGGGTGAGTGTTAGGGTTAGGGTTAGGTATAGATTTGGGGTTATTGTTAGGGTTAATGTGAGGTTGATGTTGACAGTGAGGGTGAGGTTTAGGGATAGGGTTAGGATTAGAGTGAGTGTGGGAGAGAGGGTTAGGGTTAGAATTAAGATTAGGGTTAGTGTTAGGCTGAGGGTGAGTGGGACGGGGAGGGGAAGGTTAGGGTTAGGGGTAGGTTTAGTGTTAGGGTTACGGTGAGAGTTAGGGTTAAAGTTATTTTTAGGATTAGGGTGAAGGTGAGGGTGAGGGTTCAAGTGAAGGTTAGGGTTAGGTATAGAGTTAGGATGAGGGCTAGGGTGAGTGTGAGGTTTAGGTTTATGGTTAGGGATAGTGTGAGAATTAGGGTTAGGGTTAGGGTTAGTGTGAGGTTGAGGTTTAGTCTGAGGGTTACGGTTAGGTTTAGGTTTAGGTTTAGGCTTAGGGTGAGGGTAAGGGTTAGGGTGAGGGTTAGGGTTAGGGTGAGGATTAGGGTTAGGTTTAGGGTAAGGGTTGGTTGAGGGTTAGGGTTAGTGTTAGGTTTAGTGTGAGGGTGAGGGTTAGGGTTAGGGTTAGGGTGATGGTGAGAGTGAGGCTGAGCATTAGGGTGAGGGTGAGGGTGAGGGTGAGTTTGACGGTTAGGGTTAAGGTGAGGGTAAGGGTAAAGATTAGGGTAAGGCTTTTGGTTAGGATTAGGGTTAGGCTGAGGATGAGATTTAGGGGGAGGTTGATTGTGAGGGTTAGGGTAATGATTAGAGTTAGGATTAGGGTTAGGCTGTGGATGAGCTTGAGGGTGAGGGTGAGGGTTAGGGTTAGGGTTACGGTGAGGGTTAGGGTTAGTTTGAGGGTTAAGGTGAGTGTAAGGTTAAGGTTTAGATTGAAGTTAGGGTGAGGCAGAGGGTTAGGGTTAGGGTGAGGATGTGGGTGGGGTTAGGATGAGGGTTAAGTTTAAGTTTAGCGTTAGGGTTAGGGTGAGGGTTAGGGTTAGTGTGAGGGTTACGGTTAGGTTGAGGTTTAGGGTTAGGATTAGGGTTAGGGTGAGGTGTAGGGTTAGGGTGAGGGTTAAGGTTAGTCTTAGGGATAGAGTGATGGTTAGGGTTGAGTTGCCGGTTTGGGTTAGGGTGAGGGGTAGGTTTAGGGTTACGGTGAGGCTTAAGTTTAGTGTGAGTGTTAGGGTGAGGATAAGGTTTCGGGTGAGGGTTTGCTTGACAATGAGGGTTAGGGATAGCGTAAGTGTTAGGGTGAGGTTTAGGTTGAGGGTTAGGGTTAGGGTTAGGGTGAGGGTGAGGGTTACAGTTAGGGTTAGGGTGAAGTTAAGGGTTAGCGTTAGCTTTAGTGTGAAGGTTAGGTTTAGGGTTAGGATTAGGGTTATTGTTAGGGTTAGGTTAAGGCTGAGGGTGAGGGTGAGGTTGAGGTATTGGTAAGGTTTAGGGTTAGGGTGAGGGTGAGAGTGAGGGATAGGGTTTGGATTTGAATTAGGGTTAGGGTTAGGCTGAGGGTGAGGGTGACAGTGAGGGTTAGGATTAGGGTGAGTGTTAGTGTTGGGATTAGGTTGAAGTTTAGGGTTAGTGTGACGGTGAGGGTTAGGGTTAGGGTGAGGGGTAGGGTTAGGGTTAGGATGAGGGTTAGGGTTAGTGTGAGGGTTAGCGTTAGGGTTAGGATGAGGGTAAGGGTTAGGGAGAGGGTTATGGTGAGGGTGAGTTTTAGGGTTAGGGTGAGGGTAAGGGTTAGGGTGAGGGTTAGGGTGTGGGTTAGGGTTAGGCTTAGGGTTAGGGAGAGTGCTAGGGTGAGGGTGAGAGTTAGGGTTAGGTTTAGCGTTAGGGTTTGACAGGGTGAGGGTGAGGGTGAGGGTGAGGGTGAGAGTTAGGTTTAGGATTTGTGTTAGGTTTAGGGTTAGACTTAGGGTGAGGGTGAGGGTGAGGGTGAGGGTAAGGATTAGGATGAGGGTTAGGGTTAGGTTTAGGGTGAGGGTTAGGTAAAGTTTGATGTTTAGGGTGAGGGTGAGGGTTAGGTTTAGGGTTAGGATTAGGGTGAGTGTTAGGGTTAGGGTTAGGGTTACGGTGAGTGTGAGGGTTAGCGTGAGGGTTAGAGTTAGGGATAGGGTTAGGTTGAGGGTTACGGTTAGGGGGAGGATTAGTGTTAGTGTTAAGGTGAGGGTGAGGGTGAGGGTTAAGTTTAGGATTAGTGTTAAGGTTAGGGTTATACTTAGGTTGAGGGTTAGGGTGAGAGTGAGGTTTAAGTTTAGGGTGAGCATTAGTGTGTGGGTGAGGGTTAGGATTAGGATGAGGATTAGGGTGACAGTGATGGTTAGAGTGAGCGTGATGGTTAGGCTTAGGGTTAGGGTGATGTTAGGGTTAATGTTAGGGTTAGGGTGAGGGTGAGGATAAAGGTTAGGCTGAGGTTAGGATGAGTGGGAGGTTTAGAGTTAGGGTTAGGGGTAGGGTGAGGGTTAGGGTGAGAGTTAGGGTTAAGGTTAGGTTAGGTTTAGGGTGAGGGTTAGGGTTAGGGTTAGCATGAGGGTTCTGGTTAGAGCGAGGTTTAGGGTTAAGATTATTGTTAGGGTTATGGCTAGGGTGAGGGTGAGTGTTAGGGTTAGGCTTAGGGTTAGGGTGAGGGTTAGGGTTAGGTTTAGGCTTAGGGTTAGCATGAGGTGTAGTTTTAGGGTTAGGGTGAGGATTAGGTTTAGTGTGAAGTTTAGAGTTAGTGTTAGGGTTAGTGTGAGTGTTACGGTGAGGGTTAGGGTAATGGTTATTGTTAGGATTAATGTTAGTTTTAGGGTTAGGGTCAGGTTGAGGGTGAGTGTGACGTGGGGGTGAGGTTTAGGGATAGGGTTTGGTTTAGAGTGAAGGTGGGAGTGATGTTTAGGGTTAGTATTAGGATTAGGGTTAGGGTTAGGCTGAGGATGAGTGGGAAGGAGAGGGGGGAGGGTTAGTGTTAGGGGTAGGGTTAGGGTTACAGTGAGAGTTAGGTTAAAGTTATTATTAGGATTAGGGTGAGGGTGATGGTGAGTGTGAGGGTTCGGGTGAAGGTTAGGGTTAGGGATAGAGTTAGGGTGAGGGCTAGGATGAGTGTGTGGGTTAGGGTTATGGTGAGGGATAGGGTGAGAATTAGGGTTAGGGTTAGGGTTAGGGTGAGGGTTAATCTGAGGTGTAGGGTTAGGGTTAGGGTGAGGATTATGTTAATTCTGAGGTTTACGGTTAGATTTGGGGTTAGGTTAGGCTTAGGGTGAGGGTAAGGGTTAGGGTGAGGGTTGGGGTGAGGGTGAGGTTTAGGGTTAGGTTTAGGGTGAGGGTTGGGTGAGGGATAGGGTTAGGGTTAGGGTTAGGGTGTGGGTGAGGTTTACATTTCGGGTTAGAGTTAGGGTGAGGGTGAGAGTGAGGCTAAGGGTTAGGGTGAGGGTGAGGGTGAGGGTGAGTTTTAGGGTTAGGGTTAAGGTGAGGGTAAGTGTGAGGATTATGGTAAGGATTTGGTTTAAGATTAGTGTTAGGTTGAGGGTGAGCTTGAGGGTGAGGGTGATGTTTAGGGGTAGGTTTAGGGTGAGGGTTACGGTTAGGTTTAGGGTTAGGGTTAGGGTCAGGGTGAGGGTTAGGTTCAGGGTGAGGGTTAGGGTTAGGATGAGTGTGAGGGTGAGGGCTAGGGTGAGAGTGAGGGTTAGGCTGAGTGTGAAGGTGAGGGTGAGGGTGAGGGTTAGGGTTAGCATAAGGTTTAACTTTAGGGTTAGTGTGAGGATTAGGACTTGAGGATTAGGGTGACAGTAAGCGTTAGTGTGAGGGTTAGCGCTAGGGTTAGGGTGAGAATGAGGTTTAGTGTGAGCGTGAGGGTTAGGGTGAGAGTCATGGTTGGGGTTAGGGTTAGGGTTAGGGTTAGGGTGAGGGTGAGGGTGAGGGTTAGGTTTAGGTTAGCGTTAGGGTTAGTGTGAAGGTGAAGGTGAGTATTAGTGTGTGGGTTAGGGTTAGAGTTAGCATTAGGGTAAGGATGAGAGTGAGAAGAAGGTTTAGGATTAGTGTTAGGTTTAGGTTTAGCCTTAGGGTGAGGGTGAGGGTGAGGTTTATGGTTAGGGATAGGGTTAGGGTAAGGGTGAGGGTTAGGGTTACGGTGATGTTTAGGGTTAGTGTTAGGGTTAGGGTGAGTTTTAGGGTTAGGGCTAGGGTTAGGTTTAGGGTTAATGTTAGGGTGATGGTTAGGGTTAGGGTTAGGCTTAGGCTGTGAATGAGGGTGAGGGTGAGGGTTAGGTTTAGGGTGAGGCTTAGGGTTAGGGTTTAGGTGAGGGTTATCTTTAGGGTGATGTTTAAGGTGAGGGTGAGAGTCAAAGTGAGAGTTAGGGATAGGTTGTGGGTGAGGGTTAGGGTTATGTTGAGGGTTAGGTTGACGGTGAGGGTGAGGATTAGGGTTAGGGTTAGGGTGAGGTTTAGGGTTAGTGTTAGGTTTAGGGTGAGTGTTAGGGTTAGGGTTAGCATTAGGATTAGTGATAGTGTTAGGGTTAGGGTTAGGGTTAGGGTGAGGGTGAGGGTTAGGGTTAGGGATAGGATGAGGGTTACGGTGAAGGTTAGGGTTAATGCTAGGGTTAGGGTTAGGGTTAGGGTGAGGGTGAGGTTTAGGGTTAGTGTTAGGATGAGGGTAATGTTTAGGGTGAGTGTTAGGGTTAGGTTTAGGGTTAGAGTTAGTGTTTGGGTGAGGGTTAGGGTTACGGTGAGGATTAGGGTTAGGGTTAGGGTTAGGGTGAGGGTTAGTTTTAGGGTTAAGGTTAGGATGAGGGTTAGGCTGAGGGTTAGGTTTAGGGTTAGTGTGCGTGTTAGGGTTAGGGTTAGGTTGAGGGTTAGGGTGAGGGTTAGGGTGTGGGTAAATGTTAGGGTGAGGATTAGGTTGAGGGTGAGGGTTAGGGTTAGGGTTAGGGTGAGGATTAGGGTCAATGGTGAGGGTTAGGTTTGCGGTGAAGTTTAGAGTGACAGTGACGGTAAGGGTTAGGGTGAGGGCTAGGTTTAGGGTTAGGGTTAGAGTGAGGTTTAGTTTTAGGATTAGAGTTAGGGTTAGGGTGAGTTTAAGGGTTAGAGTGAGTGTTAGGGTTA
Source organism: Dipodomys merriami (assembly GCF_024711535.1). Classification (NCBI taxonomy): domain Eukaryota; kingdom Metazoa; phylum Chordata; class Mammalia; order Rodentia; family Heteromyidae; genus Dipodomys; species Dipodomys merriami. The sequence goes on from NW_027206113.1 coordinate 1,420,963, forward strand.
GGGTGAGGTTTTGCTATAGCATTAGGTGTAGAGTTAGGTTGAGGGATAGGGTTACGGTTAGGGTTAGGGTGAGGGTGAGGGTTATGTTTTAGGGTTAGAGTTAGGGGTAGGGTTAGGGTTAGGGTGAGTATTAGGGTTAGGGTTAAGTTTAGGCTGTGGGTGAGGGTCAGGTGTGTGTTATGTTGTGTGTGAAGGTTAGGTTTACAGGGAGGGTTAGGGTGAAGGTTGGGGTTAGGTTGAGTTTGAGGTTTAGGGTTAGGGTTAGGGTTAGTGTTAGGATTAGGGTTAGGATTAGGGTTAGTGTGAGTGTAAGGGTTAGAGAGAGGGTTAGGGTAAGGGTGAGGGTTAGGATTTGCATTAGGGTTAGGTTGAGGGTTAGGGTGTAGTTTAGGGTTAGTTTTAGGGTTAGAGTTAGGGTGAGGGTTAGAGTTATGGTTAGGGTGAGGGTTAGGGTGAGGGTTAGGTTTAGGGTTATGGTTAGGGTGAGGGTTAGGGTGAGGGTTAGGTTTAGGGTTAGGGTAAGGTTGAGTGTGAGGGTGAGGGTGAGGTTTAGGGTTAGGTTTAGGTTTAGGGTGATGGTGAGGGTTAGGTTTAGAATTAGTGTTAGGTTTAGGGTTAGGCTAAGGATGAGGGTGAGGGTGAGGGTGAAGGTTAGGTTTAGTGTGAGGATTAGTGTTAGGGTTAGGATTAGGGTGAGGGTAAGTTTGAGGGTTAGGGTGAGTGTGAGGGTTAGAGTGTGGTTTAGCGTGTGGTTGAGCGTTACGGTTAGGTTTAGGGTGAGGGTTAGGTTGAGAGTGAGGGTTAGGGTAAGGGTGAGGGTTAGGCTTAGGGTTTGCGTTAGGGTGAGGGTTAGTTTTAAGTTTAGTATTAGGGTAAGGGTTAAGGTGAGGGTTAGGGTTATGTTTAGGTTTAGGGTTAGTGTGAGGATTAGGGTTAGGGTGAGGTTTAGGTTTAGGGTTAGGGTTGGGGTGAAGTTGAGGGTGAGGTTTAGAGTTAGGCTTAGGTTGATGGTTAAGCCTACGGTGAGGTTTAGTTTGAGGGTGAGGGTAAGGGTTAGGATGAGGGTTAGGGTGAGTGTGAGGGTTAGGCTTTGCATTTGGGTTAGGTTTAGGGTGAGGGTTTGATTTAGGGTTAGGGTTTGGGTGAGGCTTAGGTTGAGGTTTAGGGTTAGGGTAAGGGTTAGGTTTAGGGTTAGGGTTTGGATTAGGGTTAGGGTGAGGTCTATGGTGAGGGTGAGGTTTAGGGTTAGGGTTAGGGTGAGGGTTAGGTTTAGGGTGAGTTTTATGGTGAGGGCTAGGTTTAAGGTTAGGGTTAGGGTGAGGGTTAGGTTTAGGGTTAGGGTTAGGTTTAGGGTTAGGGTTAGAGTTAGGTTTAGGGTAAGTGTAACGTTTAGGCTGAGGGTTAGACTGAGAGAGAGGGTTAAGATTAGCATGAGTGTGAGTTTGAGGGTTAGGGTGAGTTTCAGGGTTAGGGTTCGGGTGAGGGTGAGTGTTATGGTAGGGTGAGCGTGAGGGTTAGGGTTAGGGTGACGTTTAGGTAAGGGTGAGGGTTAGAGTGACAGTGAGGGTTCGGGTGAGGGTGAGGGTTAGGTTGTCCGTGACGGTTAGATTTAGAGTGAGGATTACGGTGATGGTGAGTTTTAGTGTGAGGGTGAGGATTAGGGGTAGGATTCAGGTTAGGGTGTGGTTTAGGGTTAGGGATACTTTTAGGGTGAGGTTTAGGATGAGGGGTAGGGTCCGGGTTAGGGTGAGGGTTAGGGTTACTGTGAGGGTTAGGGTTAGGTTTAGGGTTAGTGTTAGGATAAGGGTTAGGGTGAGGGGTAGGTTGAGGGTGAGTGTCAGGGTTAGCCTTAGGGTTAGCGTGAGGTTTGGGGTGAGGTTGAGGGTTAGTGTTAGGGTTAGGATGAGTGTGAGGTTAAGGGTTATGGTTAGAGTGAGTGTTAGGGTTAGGGTGTGGGTTAGGGTTAGGGTTAGGGTTAGGGTTAGGGTTAGGGTTAGGGTTAGGGTTAGGGTTAGGATGAGGGTGAGGGTGAGGGTTAGGTTTAGTATTAGGGTTCGGGTTCGGGATAGGCTTAGGGTGAGGGTGAGATTAAGGCTGAAGATTAGGTTTAGGGTGAGGATTAGGTTTAGTGTTAGGGTTAGGGTGAGGGTGAGGGTTAGGGTTATGGTGAGGGTTAGGGTGACGTTGAGGGTTCGGGTGAGTGTGAGCATTAGGGTTAGGTTTAGGGTGAGGGTTATGTTTAGGGTGATGTTTAGCTTGAGGGTGAGTGTCAGGGTGAGATTGAGGGTTAGGGTTGGGTGAGGATTAGAGTTAAAGTGAAGGTTAGGGTGGGATTAGGGTTAGAGTTAGACTGAGGGTGAGGGTGAGGTTGAGGGTGACGGTTTGGTTTAGGTTGAGGGTTAGGTTTAGGGTTAGGGTGAGGGTAAGCATGCGGGTTAGGGTTAGGGGTAGTATGAGGTTTAGGACGAGGGGTAGGATTATCATGAGGGTGTGGGTTAGGGTTACTGTGAGGGTTAGGGTTAGGGTTAAGTTTAGGTTTAGGGAGACGGTAAGGGTTAGTGAGACGGTAAGGGTTAGCGTGAGGGTTAGGTTGAGGTTGAGGGTTAGGGTTAGGGTTAGGGTGATGGTTATGGTGAGGGTTAAGGTTAATGTTAGGGTTAGGGTTAGGGTGAGGTTTTGGGTGAGGGTAAAGGTTAGGGTGAGGATTAGGGAGAGTGAGGGTTAGTGTTAGGGTTAAGGTTAGGGTTAGGATGAGGGTTAGAGTGAGGGATTGTGTTAGGGTTAGGGTTAGCGTTAGGGTGAGGGTTAGGGTCAGGGTGAAGGTTAGGTTTAAGGTTAGGGTAAGTGTTAGGGTGAGTGTGAGGCTGAGGGGTAGGGTTAGGATTAGGGTGAGTGTTAGGTTTCGTGTGAGGTTTAGGTTTAGAATTAGGGTTAGGGTTAGGGTGTGGGTGAGGTTTAGGGTTAGAGTTAGGTTTAGGGTGAGGGTGAGAGTGAGGTTTAGAGTTAGGATTAGGGTTAGGCTTAGGCTCAGGTTTAGTGTGAGAGTAAGAGGGAGGGTTAGAGTTAGGGTTCGAGTTAGGTTTAGGGTGAGGGTGAGGGTTAGGGTTATGGTGAGGTTTAGGGTTAGGTTGAGGGTTAGGGTTAGGTTTAGGGTTAGGGTGAGGGTGTGGGTGAGGTTGAGGTTTTGGGTTAGGGTTAGGGTTAGGGTTAGGGTGAAGGTGATTGTTTGGTTTAGGATTACGTTTAGGATGAGGTTGATTGAGTGGTTGATCGTTAGAGTTATTGTTAAGTTTACGGTGAGTGCTAGGGTGAGGGTCAGGGTGAGGGTGAGGCTTTCGCTTATGAAAGGGTTAGTTTTTGGTTAGGTTGTGGATTAGGTTGAGGGTGAGATTTAGGTTGAGTGTTAGGGATAGGGTGAGGGTTGGAGTTAAGGTTAGGGTGAGGGTTGGGGTTAGGTTTAGGGTGATGTTTAGTATGAGGGTGAGGGTTAGGGTGAGGGTGAGGGTTAGGGTTAGGTTTAAGGATAGGTTGAGAATTATAGTCAGGGTTAAGGTTAGGGTGAGTGTTAGGCTGAGGTGTAGGGTTAGGGTTAGGGCATGGTTAGGTTTAGGGTTAGGGTAAGGGTTAGGGTGAGGTTTATGGTGAGTTTGAGGTTTAGTTTTAGCATGAGGATTAGGGTGAGGGATAAGGTGAAGGTTAGGGTTTGGGTTATGGTTAATGTGAGAGTGAGGGTTAGGGTTATGTTGAGATGTAGTGTTAGGGTGAGGGTTAGGGTTAGGGTGCTGGTGAAGGTGAGGTTGAGGGTTAGGATGAAGGTGAGGGTGAGGGTGAGGTTTAGGGATAGGGTTAGGATGACGGTGAGGCTGAGGGTTAGTGTTAGGATTAGGGTTAGGTTTAGTGTTAGGTTGAGGGTGAGGGTGAGGATGAGGGTTAGGGTTAGGGTTAATGTGAGGGCTAGCGTCAGGGTGAGGGTTAGGTTTAAGCTTAGGGTGAGAGTAAGGTTTAGGTTTAGGATTAGGGTTAGGGTTAATTGAGGGGTAGGTTTAGGGTTAGTATGAGTTTTAGGTTTAGTGTGAATGTTAGGTTTAAGTTTAGTGTTAGGATTAGTGTGTGAGTCAGGGTCAGGGTGAGGGTTAGGGTGAGGGTTAGGTTTAGGATGAAGGTTAGGGTTAGATTCAGGGTTAGGGTTAGGGTGAAGTTTAGGTTTAGGATTATGGTTAGGGTGTGGGCTAGGGTGAAGGTGAGGGTTAGGGTTAGCTTTAGGGTTAAGGTGAGGGTTAGGGTTAGGTTTAGGGTTAGGGTTAGTGTGAGTTGCAGTTTTAGAGTTATGGTTAGAGTTAGGTTTAGTGTGAGTGTTAGGGTTAGGTTTAGGTTTAGGGTGAGGCTAAGGTTTAGGGTGAGGGTGAGGTTTAAGGTGAGAGTGAGTGTTAGGGTTAGCATGAGCGTTAGGGTGAGGGTTAGGGTGAGGGTTTCTGTTAGGGTTAGTGTTAAGGTTAGGGTTAGGGTGAGGGTGAGGGATAGTGTTAGAATTAGGATTAGGGTTAGGGTTTATATTAGAGAGAGGCTGAGTTTGAGGGTTAGGGTTAGGGTGACAATGCGGGTCAGGGTGAGGGTTAGGGTTAGGGTTAGGTTTAAGGGTAGGGTGAGGATTAGTGTTAGGGTTCTGTTTAGTGTGAGGGTTAGGCTGAGGGATAGGGTTACATTTAGGGTCAGGGTAAGGTTTAATGTGAGAGTTAGCGTTAGGGTTAGTGTTAGGGTGAGTGTTAGGGTTAGGGTTAGGTATAGATTTGGGGTTATTGTTAGGGTTAATGTGAGGTTGATGTTGACAGTGAGGGTGAGGTTTAGGGATAGGGTTAGGATTAGAGTGAGTGTGGGAGAGAGGGTTAGGGTTAGAATTAAGATTAGGGTTAGTGTTAGGCTGAGGGTGAGTGGGACGGGGAGGGGAAGGTTAGGGTTAGGGGTAGGTTTAGTGTTAGGGTTACGGTGAGAGTTAGGGTTAAAGTTATTTTTAGGATTAGGGTGAAGGTGAGGGTGAGGGTTCAAGTGAAGGTTAGGGTTAGGTATAGAGTTAGGATGAGGGCTAGGGTGAGTGTGAGGTTTAGGTTTATGGTTAGGGATAGTGTGAGAATTAGGGTTAGGGTTAGGGTTAGTGTGAGGTTGAGGTTTAGTCTGAGGGTTACGGTTAGGTTTAGGTTTAGGTTTAGGCTTAGGGTGAGGGTAAGGGTTAGGGTGAGGGTTAGGGTTAGGGTGAGGATTAGGGTTAGGTTTAGGGTAAGGGTTGGTTGAGGGTTAGGGTTAGTGTTAGGTTTAGTGTGAGGGTGAGGGTTAGGGTTAGGGTTAGGGTGATGGTGAGAGTGAGGCTGAGCATTAGGGTGAGGGTGAGGGTGAGGGTGAGTTTGACGGTTAGGGTTAAGGTGAGGGTAAGGGTAAAGATTAGGGTAAGGCTTTTGGTTAGGATTAGGGTTAGGCTGAGGATGAGATTTAGGGGGAGGTTGATTGTGAGGGTTAGGGTAATGATTAGAGTTAGGATTAGGGTTAGGCTGTGGATGAGCTTGAGGGTGAGGGTGAGGGTTAGGGTTAGGGTTACGGTGAGGGTTAGGGTTAGTTTGAGGGTTAAGGTGAGTGTAAGGTTAAGGTTTAGATTGAAGTTAGGGTGAGGCAGAGGGTTAGGGTTAGGGTGAGGATGTGGGTGGGGTTAGGATGAGGGTTAAGTTTAAGTTTAGCGTTAGGGTTAGGGTGAGGGTTAGGGTTAGTGTGAGGGTTACGGTTAGGTTGAGGTTTAGGGTTAGGATTAGGGTTAGGGTGAGGTGTAGGGTTAGGGTGAGGGTTAAGGTTAGTCTTAGGGATAGAGTGATGGTTAGGGTTGAGTTGCCGGTTTGGGTTAGGGTGAGGGGTAGGTTTAGGGTTACGGTGAGGCTTAAGTTTAGTGTGAGTGTTAGGGTGAGGATAAGGTTTCGGGTGAGGGTTTGCTTGACAATGAGGGTTAGGGATAGCGTAAGTGTTAGGGTGAGGTTTAGGTTGAGGGTTAGGGTTAGGGTTAGGGTGAGGGTGAGGGTTACAGTTAGGGTTAGGGTGAAGTTAAGGGTTAGCGTTAGCTTTAGTGTGAAGGTTAGGTTTAGGGTTAGGATTAGGGTTATTGTTAGGGTTAGGTTAAGGCTGAGGGTGAGGGTGAGGTTGAGGTATTGGTAAGGTTTAGGGTTAGGGTGAGGGTGAGAGTGAGGGATAGGGTTTGGATTTGAATTAGGGTTAGGGTTAGGCTGAGGGTGAGGGTGACAGTGAGGGTTAGGATTAGGGTGAGTGTTAGTGTTGGGATTAGGTTGAAGTTTAGGGTTAGTGTGACGGTGAGGGTTAGGGTTAGGGTGAGGGGTAGGGTTAGGGTTAGGATGAGGGTTAGGGTTAGTGTGAGGGTTAGCGTTAGGGTTAGGATGAGGGTAAGGGTTAGGGAGAGGGTTATGGTGAGGGTGAGTTTTAGGGTTAGGGTGAGGGTAAGGGTTAGGGTGAGGGTTAGGGTGTGGGTTAGGGTTAGGCTTAGGGTTAGGGAGAGTGCTAGGGTGAGGGTGAGAGTTAGGGTTAGGTTTAGCGTTAGGGTTTGACAGGGTGAGGGTGAGGGTGAGGGTGAGGGTGAGAGTTAGGTTTAGGATTTGTGTTAGGTTTAGGGTTAGACTTAGGGTGAGGGTGAGGGTGAGGGTGAGGGTAAGGATTAGGATGAGGGTTAGGGTTAGGTTTAGGGTGAGGGTTAGGTAAAGTTTGATGTTTAGGGTGAGGGTGAGGGTTAGGTTTAGGGTTAGGATTAGGGTGAGTGTTAGGGTTAGGGTTAGGGTTACGGTGAGTGTGAGGGTTAGCGTGAGGGTTAGAGTTAGGGATAGGGTTAGGATGAGGGTTACGGTTAGGGGGAGGATTAGTGTTAGTGTTAAGGTGAGGGTGAGGGTGAGGGTTAAGTTTAGGATTAGTGTTAAGGTTAGGGTTATACTTAGGTTGAGGGTTAGGGTGAGAGTGAGGTTTAAGTTTAGGGTGAGCATTAGTGTGTGGGTGAGGGTTAGGATTAGGATGAGGATTAGGGTGACAGTGATGGTTAGAGTGAGCGTGATGGTTAGGCTTAGGGTTAGGGTGATGTTAGGGTTAATGTTAGGGTTAGGGTGAGGGTGAGGATAAAGGTTAGGCTGAGGTTAGGATGAGTGGGAGGTTTAGAGTTAGGGTTAGGGGTAGGGTGAGGGTTAGGGTGAGAGTTAGGGTTAAGGTTAGGTTAGGTTTAGGGTGAGGGTTAGGGTTAGGGTTAGCATGAGGGTTCTGGTTAGAGCGAGGTTTAGGGTTAAGATTATTGTTAGGGTTATGGCTAGGGTGAGGGTGAGTGTTAGGGTTAGGCTTAGGGTTAGGGTGAGGGTTAGGGTTAGGTTTAGGCTTAGGGTTAGCATGAGGTGTAGTTTTAGGGTTAGGGTGAGGATTAGGTTTAGTGTGAAGTTTAGAGTTAGTGTTAGGGTTAGTGTGAGTGTTACGGTGAGGGTTAGGGTAATGGTTATTGTTAGGATTAATGTTAGTTTTAGGGTTAGGGTCAGGTTGAGGGTGAGTGTGACGTGGGGGTGAGGGTTAGGGATAGGTTTAGGTTTAGGCTGAGGGTGAGGGATAGGGTTAAGGGTAGGAAGAGGGTTATGGTCAGGATTAGGATGAGGTTGAAGGTGAGGATGAGGGTTAAGAATAGTGATAGGTTAAGGGAGACGGTGAGGTTGAGGGTTAGGGTTATGTTTTGGGTGAGGGTTAGATGTAGGGTGAGGGCTAGGGTTAGGGTTTGTATTAGGGTTAGGCTGAGTGTGAGGGTGAGGTTTAGGTTTAGGGTTAGGGTTAGGTTTAGCGTGATGGTTAGTTTTAGGTTTAGAATTACTTTTAGGGTTAGTTTTAGGTTTATGGTGAGGATGAGGGTTAGGGTTAGGGTGAGGGTTAGGGTTTTGGGGAGGGGGAGGGGGTTGGGGAGTGTGTGGGTGTTGGTTAGGTTTAGGGTTCTGGTGAGATTTAGGGTGACAGCGAGGGTAAATTTGAGCGTGAGTGTTAGGGATAGAGTTTGGGGGAGGTTTATGGTTAGGGTTAGGTTGAGGGTTAGGGTGTGGCTTAGGGTTAGGGTGAGGTTTAGGGTGTGGGTGAGGGTGAGCGTGAGGGTTAGTGTTACGGTTAGGGTTAGGGTGAGAGTGAGGGTTAGGTTTAGGATTAGTGTTTGAGTTAGGGTTAGGCTTAGGTTGAGAGTGAGGGTGAGGGTGAGTTTTAGGGTTAGGATGAGGGTTAGGTTTAGGGTGATGGTGAGAGCTCAGGTGAATCTGAGTGTTAGGGTTTGGTGAGGGTTAGGTTTAGGGTGAGGGTTAGGTTTAGGTTAAGGGTTATGGTGAGGTTTAGGGTTAGGGTTAGGTGTAGGGTGAGGGTTAGGGTTAGGGTGAGGTTTAGGGTGAGGGTGAGGGTAAGGGTTAGTGTTACGGTTAGGGTTAGTGTGAGGGTGAGTGTTAGGTTTAGGATTAGTGTTAGGTTTAGTGTTAGTCTTAGGTTGAGGGTGAGGGTGAGTTTTAGGGTTAGGATGAGGGTTAGGTTTAGGGTGATAGTGAGAGTTCAGGTGAATGTGAGTGTTAGGGTTTGGTGAGGTTTAGGTTTAGGGTGAGGGTTAAGTTGAGGGTGAGGGTAAGGGTTAGGTTAAGGTTTATGGTGAGGTTTAGGGTTAGGGTTAGGTGTATGGTGAGGGTTAGGGTGAGTGTGAGTGTGAGGGTTAGGGGTAGGATTAGGTTTAGGTTTAGGGTTAGTCTGAGGGTGAGGGTGAGTGTTAGGGTTAGGGTTAGGTTTAGAGTGCGCCTGAGGATGAGGTTTAGTGTTAGGATTAGGGTTAGGGTGAGCGTTAGGCTGAGGGTGAGGGTGAGGCTGAGGGTGAGGGTTAGGGTTAATGTTAGGGTTAGGGTGAGGGTGAGGGTTAGGTTTAGATTTAGTGTTAGGCTTAGGGCTGGGCTTAGTGTGATGGTAAGGGTGAGGGTGAGGGTTAGGTTTAGGGTGAGGGTTAGGTTTAGGGTGAGGGATAGGGTTTGGATTAGGGTGAGGGTTAGGGTCAGGGTGAGGGTGTGGGTAAGGATTAGTGTGAGGGTTTGGTTTAGGCTTAGGGTGAGTGTGAGGGTGAGGGTTAGGGTTAGGGTGAGTTTTCGGGTTAGGGTTAGGGTGAGGGTTCGGTTTAGGGTGATGTTTAAGGTGAGGGTTAGGGTGAGGGTAATGATTAGGGTTAGCGTTATCGTAAGGGTTAGTGTGAGGGTTAGGGTGAGAGTTAGGTTTAGGGTTAGATTAAGAGTTAGGGTGAGGTTGAGGGTTAGGGTTAGTGTTAGGGTGAGCATTAGGGTTAGGGTTAGGGTGAGGGTGAGGTTTCGGGTCAGGGTGAGGATTAGATTGTGGGTGAGGGTTAGGTTTAGGGAGAGGGTTAGGTTGACAGTGAGAGTTAGGGTGAGGGTGAGGATTAGGGTTAGATTTAGTGTGAGGGTTAGTGTTAGGGTTTGGGTTAGGGTTACTTTGAGGGTTAGGGTTAGGTTTACGGTTATATGTGGTTTACTATTAGGGTGAGGGTTAGGGTGAGTGTTAGGGTTAGTGTGCGGGTGAGGGTTAGGGTTAGTGTTAGGGTTAGGGTGAGGGTGAGGGTTAGGGTTAGGTTTAGGGTTAGGGTGATGGTGAGGGTTAGGTTTAGGAATAGTGTTAATGATATGATTAGGCTTAGGGTGTGTGTGAGTGTGAGGGTGAGGGTTAGGTTTCGGGTGAGGGTTAGGTTGAGGGTTAGGCTGAGGCTTAGGGTGAGGGATAGGGGTAGGGGTAGTGTGAGGGTTAGGGTGAGGATTAGGGTTAATGTTAAGGATAGGATTAAGGGGAGGGTTAGTTTGAGGGTGAGATTTAGCGTTAGGGTGAGGGTTAGGTTTGGGGTTACGGTGAGGGTTATGTTTGAGGGTAAGTGCTACGGTTAGGCTTAATGTGAGGGTGAGGGTGAGGGTTAGGATTAGGCTTAGGGTTAGGGTTATGCGGAGGGTCAGGGTTAGGTTTAGGGTGAGGGTGAGGGCTAGGGTGAGGGTGAGGGTGAGGGTTAAGGTTAGGGATAGGGCGAAGATTAGGGTTAGTATTAGGGTTAGGGTGAGGGTTAGAGTTAGGCTGAGGGTGAGGGTGAGGGTTAGGGTTAGGTTTACCTTTAGGGTGATCATGAGGGTGAGTGTTAGGGTGAGGATTTATTGTTAGGGTTCGGCTTATGGTGAGGGTGAGGGTTAGGGTTAGAGTGAGGGTTAGGGTTACGTTGATGTTTAGGTTGAGGGTGAGGGTTTGGGTGAGGGTCAGTTTTCCGTGAGGTTGAGGGTTAGGGTGTGGGTGAGGTTTAGGATTAGGGTTAGTATGAGGGTGATGGTGAGGTTTAGGGTGAGGGTGAGTGTTAGGGTTATGGTTAGGGTTAGTATGAGGTTTAGGGTTAGGGTTAGGGATAGAGTGAGGATTAGAGTGCTTGGTTGGGTTAGGGTTAGGGTGAGGGTTAGGGTTAGTGTGAGGGTTAGGATTAGGGTTAGGGCTAGGTTGAGGTTAAGGGTAAGGGTGAGTGTTAGGGTTAGCGTTAGGGTTAGGGTGAGGATTAGGGTGAGGGTTAGGTTTAGGGTTATTTTAAGGGTTAGGTTAAAGTTTAGGGTTAGGGTTAGGCTTAGGGTGAGCGTTCGGGTTAGGGTTAGGTTTAGGGTGAGGGTTAGCGTTAGGGTTAAGGTAAGGGTTAGGGTAATGATTAGGGTGAGGGATAGGGTGAGGTTGAAGTTTAGGGTTAGGGTGAGGGTTAGGTTGAGGGTTAGGGTGAGGGTTAGGGTTAAGTTTAGCTTTAAGGTCAGGGTTAAGTTGAGGGTTAGGGTTAGTGTTAGGGTGAGGGTTAGAGTGACAGTGAGGGTTAGGCTTTGGGTTAAGGTTAGGGTACGGGTGAGGGGTTGGGTGAGGATTAGGATTAGTTTTAGTGTGAGGGGTTGTGTGAGGGTTAGGGTTAGGGTTATGGTGAAGGTTAGGATTAGTGTTAGGGTGAGCCTGAGGGTTAGGATTTGTGTGAGGGTTAGGGTTAATGTTAGGGTTAGGGTGAGGCTAAGGGTTAGGGTTAGATTGAGGGTTAGGTTTAGTGTGAGCTTTAAGGTTAGGGTTCTCATTAGGGTTACCGTGAGGTTAATGGTTAGGGTGAGGGTTAGGATTAGTGTGAGGGTTAGGTTTAGTGTTAGGGTTAGGTTTAGGGTGAGGGTTAGGGTTGGGTTGAGGCTTAGTCTGAGGGGTAGGTTTAGGGTGAAGGTGAGGGTTTGGGTTCGGGTGAGGGTTCGGGTGAGGGTAAGGGTTAGGGTTTGGTTGAGTGTCATGTATAGGGTGAGTGTAAGGGTGACGGTGAGTGTTAGGGTGAGGGTTAGGTTTAGGGTTAGGGATAGGTTTAAGGTTAGGATGAGGAGTTGGGTTAGGTTTCGGGTGAGGGTTAGGTTTAGTGTGAGGGTTAGGGTTAGGGGTAGGGTTCGGATGAGGTTAAGGGTTAGGGTTATATTTAGGGTGAGGTTTAAGGTGATTGTGAAGGTTAGGGTTAGGGTTACGTTTAGGGTGAGGGTAAGAGTTAGGTTGATTGTTAGGTTTAGGGTGAGGGTTAGGGTTAGCATTAGGGTTAGGATGAGGGTTAGGGTGAAGGTTAGGTTTAGGGTTAGTGTTAGGGTGAAGGTGAGGGTGAGGGTTAGGTTTAAGTTTAGGGTTTGGGTTAGGATGAGGGTTAGGGTGAGTGTGAGGGTGAGTGCTAGGGTTAGGATTAGGGTTGGGTGAGGGTTAGGCTGAGGGTGAGGTTGAGGCTGGGGGTGAGGGTTAGGGTTAGGGTTGGGTTCGGGTTAGCATGAGGGTGAGGGTTAGGTTTAGGATTAGTGTTAGCTTTAGGGGTAGGCTTAGGGTGAGGGTAAGTGTGAGGGTGAGGTTTAGGGTTAGAGTGAGGTTTAGAGTAAGGGTGAGGGATAGGTTTAGGCTTAGGGTTAGGGTGAGGGTTAGGTTTAGGGTTAGGATTAGGGTGAGGGATAGGTTTTGGATTTGTGCTGGGTTAGGGTTAGGCTCAGGGTGAAGGTGAGTGTGAGGGTGAAGGTTAGGGTTTGGGTGAGTTTTCGGGTTAGGGTTAGGGTGAGGGTTAGGGTTAGAGTGATTTTGAGGTTGAGGGTGAGGATTAGGGTTCTTGTGAGTCTGAGGTTTAGGGTTTGTTTGAGGGTTAGGGCTAGGATGATGGTTATTTTGACAGTCAGGTTTAGGGTCATGGTGAGAGTTAGGATTAGGGTTAGGGTGAGGTTTAGGGTTAGGGATAGGTTGAGTGTTGGATTAGGGTTAGGTTTAGAATGAGAGTTAGGTTGAGGTTTAGGGTTATGGTTAGGGTGAGGTTTAGCTTGAGGGCAGGGTTAGGTTTAGTTTGAGAGTTAGGGTTAAGTTTAGGGTTAGGGTGAGGACTAGGGTGAGGGTAAGGGTGAGGGTTAGTGTTAAGGATAGGGTGAGTATTAGGGTTAGGTTTAAGGTAGGCTGATGGGTAGGGTTAGGGATAGGCTGTGGGATAGGTTTAGTGTGTGGGTTAGGGTTAGGTTTAGGGTTAATATTAGGGTTAGGCTAAGGGTTAGGGTGAATTTTAGGGTTATGGTGAAGTTTAGGTTTAGCATTCGGTTTAGGATGAAGGTTAGGGTGAGGCTAAGGGATAGGGTGAGGTTAAGTGTTAGGGTGAGGGTCAGGGTGAGGGTGATTGTTAGGGTTAGGATTAGGCTTATGAGGAGGGGTAGGGTTAAGTTTAGGGTTAGTGTGAGTGTTAGGTTAAGGGTTTTTGTTAGTGTTAGGGTTAGGGTTAGGGTGAGGGTTAGGGTCATGGTGAGGGTTAGGGTTAGGGTGAGGGTTAGGGTCATGGTGAGGGTTAGGGTTAGGGTGAGGGTTAAGGTTAAGTTTAATGTTAGGGTGAGGGTTAGGGTCAGTATGAGGGTGAGGGTTAGGGATAGGGATAGGGTGAGGATTAGGGTTAGGTTTATGGTTAGGGTGAGGGTTAGGCTGACGGTTAGGTTTAGGGTTAGGCTGAGGGATTGGATTAGTGTGAGGGTTAGGGTTAGGGTTAGGGTTATTTTTAGGGTGAGGGTAAGTGTTAGGTTGAGGGTTAGAGTTAGGTTGAAATTTACGGTTAGCATTCGGTTTAGGATGAGTGTCAGTGTGAGGGTTAGGGTTCGGGTTAGTGTTAGGGTGAGGGTGAGGGTTAGGGTTAATGTTAGTGTGAGGGTTAGTTTTAGGTTGAGGCTAAGGCTTGGGGTTAGGGTTAAAGTGTGGGTGAGGGTGAGGGTGAGGTTTAGGGTGAGTCTGAAGGTGAGGGTTACGGTTAGGCTGAGGGTGAAGGTGAGTGTTAGGGTTAGGGTTAGGTTTAGGGTGAGCGTGAGGGTGAGGGTTAGGCTTATGGTTATGGTTAGGTTTATTGTGAGGTTTAGGATTAGAGTAAGGGTTAGGGTTTAGGTAAGTGTGAGGCTGAGGTTTAGGGTGAGGGTGAGGGCTAGGGCTAGCGTTAGGGTTAGGGTGAGGGATAGTGTGAGGGTTAGGAGTAGGGGTAGGTTGAGGTTGAGAGTTAGGGTTAGGGTTAGTTTGAGGGTTAGAGTTAAGGTGAGGGTTAGGGTTAGGATAGGGTTAGGGTGAGGGTGAGTGTTAGTGTTAGCGTTGGGTTAGGGTTAGAGTTAGGATGATGGTGAGGATTAGGGTAAGGATTAGGGTTAGGGTGAGTTTTAGGCTGGTGGTGAGGGTGAGGATGAGGGTTATGTTCAGGGTGAGGGTTGGGGTTAGGGGTAGGGTTAGGGATAGGGTGAGTGTTAGGGTTAGGATGAGGGATAGGTTGTGGGGTAGAGTTAGAGTTAGTGTGAGGAGTAGGGTTAGTGTGAGGGTTAGGTTAAGGGTTAGGTTTGGGGTTAGGGTTAGGGTGGGGGTTAGGGTTAGGGTTATGATGAGGTTTAGGTTTAGGGTGAGGGCTACGGTGAGGGTGAGGGTTGGAGTGAGTGTGAGGGTGAGGATCATGGTTAGGGTTAGGTTTAACTTTAGGATGAGGGTTAGGATGAGGGTGAGGCCTAGGGTTAGTGTTAGGCTGAGGGTGAAGGTGAGTGTGAATATGAGGGGTAGGTTTAGGTTTCGGTTGAGGTTTAGGGTTAGGGTGAGGATTAGGGTTAGGGTTAGAGTGAGGGTTAGGGTTACATTGATGTTTAGGGTGAGGGTGAGGGTTTGGGTGAGAGTGAGGTTTCGGTGAGGGTGAGGGTAGGGTATGGGAGAGGTTTAGGTTTAGGGTGAGTGTTAGAGTGAATGTGAGGGTTAGGTTGAGGGTGAGTGTTAATGTTACGGTTACGGTTAGTGTGAGGTTTAGGGTTAGGGTTAGGGATAGAGTGAGGGCTAGGGTGCTTAGTTGGGTTAGGGTTAAGGTGAGGGTTAGGGTTAGTGTGAGGTTTAAGGTAAGGGTTAGGTTTAGGGTTAGGGCTAGGGTGAGTTTAAGGTTTAGGTTGAGGTTTAGGTTGAGGGCGAGGGTTAGGTTTTGTGTTAGGGTTAGTGTGAGGGTTAGGGTGAGGTTTAGGTTTAGGGTTAGATTAAGGGTTAGGGTGAATATGAGGGTTAGGGTTAGGGTTAGGGTGAGGGTTAGGGTTAGGGTTAGGTTTAGGGTGATGGTAAGGGTGATGGTTAGGGTTAGGGTTAGGGTGAGAATAAGGCTTAGGGTGAGGGATAAGGTGAGGGTGAGGGTTAGGTTTAGGGTTAAGTTTAGTGTGAGGTTTAGGTTGAGGGTTAGGGTTAGGGTGAGGTTAGGTTGAGGGTTAGGGTGAGGGTTAGGGTTAGGGTTAGGTTTAGGGTGAGGGTTAGGTTGAAGGTTATGGTTAGTGTTAGGGTGAAGGTTAGGGTGACGGTGAGTGATCGGCTTAGTGTTTGGGTTAGGGTACGTTTGAGGGGTTGGGTGAGGGTTAGGGTTAGGGTGAGGGTGAGGCTTAGGGTTAGGATTTGTTTTGGTGTTAATGTGAGGGGTAGTTTGACGGTAAGGTTTAGTGTGAGGGTTAGGGTGAAGATGAGGGTTTGGGTTAGGTTTAGGGTGAGGGTTGGGTGAGGGTTAGGGTTAGGGTTATGGTGAGGGTTAGAGTTACTGTTAGGGTTAGGGTTATTTTTAGGGTTAGGGTGAGGGTTAGGATTAGTGTGAGGGTTAGGGTTAGGGTTAATGTTAGGGTTACGGTGAGGGTAAGGGTTAGGGTTAGGTTGAGGTTTAGGGTTAGTGTGAGGGTTAGGGTTAGGGTTTGTGTTAGGGTTATAGTGAGAGTAAGCGTTAGGGTGAGGGTTAGTATGAGGTTGAGGTTTAGCATTAGTTTTAGGGCTAGGTTTAGGTTGAGGACTGGGTAAGGTTGAGGCTTAGGCTCTGGGGTAGTTTTGGGTGAGGGTGAGGGTTAGGGTGAGGATACAGTTGAGAGTAAGGTTTAAGGTATGGTTGAGGTTTAGGGTTAGGGTGAGTGTTAGGGTGACGGCGAGGGTTAGGGTGAGGGTTAGGTTTACGGTTTGGGATATGGTGAAGGTTAGGGTGAGGGTTTGTGTTAGGGTTAGGGTGAGGGTTAGGTTTAGTGTGAGAGTTAGGGTTAGGGTGAGGTTAAGGGTTTGGAAGATGTTTAGGGTGAGGGTGAGGGTGAGGGTTAGCGTGTGGGTTAGGGTTTGGGTTAGGTTGAGGGTTAGGTTGACAGTGAGAGTTAGGGTAAGGATTAGGGATAGGGTTAGGTTTAGGGTGATGGCTGGGTTAGGGTTAGGGTTAGGTTGAGGGGTAAGGTTAGGGTAAGGGTGAGGTTTAGGCTGAGGATACGGTTGTGGGTAAGGGTTAAGTTATGGTTGAGGTTTAGGGTTATGGTGAGTGTTAGGGTGACGGTGAGGGTTAGGGTGAGGGTTAGGTTTGGCTTAGGGATAGGGTGAAGGTTAGGGTGAGGGTTTGGGTTAGGGTTAGGGTGAGGGTTAAGTTTAGTGTGAGAGTTAGGGTTAGGGTTATGGTTAGGGTGAGGTTAAGGGTTTGGAAGATGTTTAGGGTGAGGATGAGGGTTAGGATCAGGGTGAGGGTTAACGTGTGGGTTAGGGTTTGGGTTAGGGTGAGGGTTTGTTTGACAGTGAGAGTTAGGTTGAGGGTGAGGATTAGGGTTTGGTTTAGGGTTCGGGTTCGGGTAAGGGTTTGTGTTAGGGTTAGTTTGAGGGTGAGGGTTAGGTTTAGGGTTAGGTGGGGGTTAGGGTTAGGGTGAGGGTTAGGATTAGCGTTAGGGATAGGGTTAGGCTGAGGGTGAGCGTGAGTGTAGGGATGAGGGGTAGGTTTAGGTTGAGGTTTAGGGATAGTGTGAGGGTTAGGGTTAGGGTTCGAGTGAGGGTAAGGCTTACGTTGATGTTTAGGTTGAGGGTGAGGGTTTGGATGTTGGTGAGGTTTAGGTTTAGGGTGAGTGTTAGGGTGACTGTGAGGGTTAGGGTGAGGGTGAGTGTTAGGGTAACGGTTAGGGTTAGTGTGAGGTTTAGGGTTAGGGTTAGGGATAGAGTGAGTGTTAGGGTGCTGGGTTGGGTTAGGGTTAGGGTGATGGTTAGGGTTAGTGTGAGGGTTAGGTTTAGGTTTAGGGTTAGGGATAGGGTGAAGTTAAGGGAAAGGGTGAGGCTTAGGTTGAGGGTGAGGGTTAGATTTTGCTTTAGGGTTAGAATGACGGTTAGGTTGAGGTTTAGGTTTAGGTTTAGATTAAATGTTAGGGTCAATGTGAAGGTTAGGGTTAGGGTTACGGTGAAGTTTAGGGTTAGGTTTAGGCTTAGGGTGAGGGTAAGTGTAATGGTTAGTATTAGAGTTTGGGTGAGAATAAGGGTTAAGGTGAGGGATAGGGTGAGGGTGAGGGTTAGGTTTAGGTTTTGGTTTCAGGTGAAGGTTAGGTTGAGTATTAGGGTTAGGGTGAGGGTTAGGTTGAGGGTTAGGGTGAGGGTTAGGGTTAGGGTTATTTTAGGGTGAGGGTTAGGTTGAGGGTTAGAGTTAGTGTTCGGGTGAGTGTTAGGGGGAGGGGGAGGGTTAGGCTTAGTTTTTGGGTTAGGGTACGGGGTGAGGGGTTGGGTGAGTTTTAAGGTTAGGGTGATGGTGAGGCTTAGGGTTAGGTTTCGGTTTAGGTTTAGTGTGAGGGGTTGTTTGAGGGCAATGTTTATGGTGAGGGTTAGGGTGAGGATGAGGGTTAGGGTTAGGTTTAGGGTGAGGGGTTGTGTGAGGGTTAGGGTTAGGGTTATGGTGAGTGTTAGTGCTACAGTTAGGGTTAGGGTTAGGTCTAGGGTGAGGGTGAGGGTTACAATTAGAGTGAGGGTTAGTGTTAGGGTCAATATTAGGGTTACAGTGAGGGTAAGTGTTAGTGTTAAGTTGAGGTTTAGGGTTAGTGGGAGGGTTAGGGTTAGGGTTTGGGTTAGGGTTAGAGTGAGGGTAAGCGTTAGGGTGAGGGTTAGTATGAGGTTGAGGGTAAGGGTTATGGAAAGGGTTAGGTTTAGGGTGAGGGCTGGGTTAGGTTGAGGCTTAGGCTGAGGGGTAAGGTTAGGATGAGGGTGAGGTTTAGGGTGAGGATACGGTTGTGGGTAAGGTTTAAATATGGTTGAGGGTTAGGGTTAGGGTGAGTGTTAGGGTGACGGTGAGGGTTAGGGTGAGGGTTAGGTTTAGGGTTAGGGATAGGGTGAATGTTAGGGTGAGGTTTTGGCTTAGGGTTATGGTGAGGGTTAGGTTTAGTGTGAGAATTAATGTTAGGGTTAGGGTTAGGGTGAGGTTAAGGGTTTGGAAGAGGTTTAGGGTGAGAGTTAGGGTTATGTTTAGGGTGAGGGTTAGCGTGTGGGTTAGGGTTTGAGTTAGGGAGAGTGTTAGGTTGACAGTGAGACTTAGGGTGAGGGTGAGGATTAGGGTTAGGTTTAGGGTTCGGGTTAGGGTTAGGATTTGTTTTAGGGTTAGTTTGAGGGTGAGGGTTAGGTTTAGGGTTAGGTCGTTGTTAGGGTTAAGGTTAGGGTTAGGATTAGGGTTACGGTTAGGGTGAGGGTGAGCGTTAGGCTTAGGGTTAGGGTTAGGGTGAGGGTGATGGTGAGGGTTAGGTTTAGGATTAATGTTAGGTTTAGTCTTAGGGTGAGTGTGAGTGTGAGGGTGAGGGTTAGGTTTAGGATGAGGGTTAGGGTTAGTTTTAGGGTGAGGGTTAGGTTTGAGGGTAAGTGTTACAGTTAGGTTTAGGGTGAGGGTTAGGGTTAGGGTTATGGGAAGTGTTAGGGTTACTTTTAGGGTTAGGGTGAGGGCTAGGGTGAGGGTGAGTCTGAGGGTTAGGGTTAGTGATAGGGTGAGGATTAGGGTTAGCATGAGGTTTAGGGTGAGAGTTAGGTTGCGGGTAGGGTTAGGTTTAGTGTGAGGGATAGATTTAGTGTGAGGGTTAGGGTTAGCATGAGGTTTAGGATGAGGGTGAGGGTTTGGGTTAGGGTTAGGGTTAGAGTTACAGTGAGGGTGAAGTTGAGGCTGAGAATTAGGTTTAAGATAAAGGTGAGGGTTAGGTTTAGGGTAAGGCTAAGATTTAGGATTGGGGGTAGGGTGAGGGTGAGTGTGACGGTGAGTTTTAGGGTGAGTCTGAGGTGAGGGTTGGGGTTAGGATCAGGGTTAGGGTTAGGCTCAGGTTGAGGGTGTGGGTTAGGATTAGGCTTACTTTTGGGTGAGGGTGAGGGTGAGGGTTAGGGTTAGGATTAAGGTTAGGGTTAGGTTTAGGCTGAGGGTGAGGGTGAGTGTAGGGATGAGGGGTAGGTTTAGGTTGAGGGTTACGGTGAGGGTTAGGTTAGGGTTCGAGTGAGTGTAAGGGTTACGTTGATGTTTAGGTTGAGGGTGAGGATTTGGGTGTGGGTGAGTTTTAGGTTTAGGGTGAGTGTTAGGGTGACTGTGAGGGTAAGTGTGAGGGTGAGTGTTAGGGTAACGGTTAGGGTTAGTGTGAGGTTTAGGGTTAGGGTTAGGGATAGAGTTAGTGTTAGGGTGCTGGGTTGGGTTAGGGTTAGGGTGAGGGTTAGGGTTAGTGTGAGGGTTAGCGTTAGGGTTAGTGTTAGGGCTAGGGTTAATTTAAGGGATAGGGTGAGGGTAAGGATGAGGGTGAGGTTTAGATTTTGCTTTAGGGTTAGGGTGAGGTTTAGGGTGAGGTTTAGGTTTAGGGTTAGATTAAATCTTAGGGTCAATATGAGGGTTAGGGTTAGGGATAGGGTGAAGTTTAGGGTTAGGGTTAGGCTTAGGGTGAGGGTAAGTGTGAGGGTTAGGGTTAGGGTTAGGGTGAGAATAAAGGTTAGGGTGAGGGATAGGGTGAGGGTGAGGGTTAGGTTTAGGGTTAGGCTTAGTGTGAGGGTTAGGTTGAGGGTTAGGGTTAGGGTTAGGGTGAGGGTTAGGGTGACAGTGAGGGTTAGGCTTAGATTTTGGGTTAGCCTACGGGTGAGGGGTTGGGTTAGGGTTAAGGTTAGGGTGATGGTGAGGCTTAGGGTTAGGGTTCGGTTTATGGTTAGGGTGAGGGGTAGTTTGAGGGTAAGCTTTAGGGTGAGAGTTAGTGTGAGGATGAGGGTTAGGGTTAGGTTTAGGGTGAGGGGTTGGGTGAGGGTTAGTGTTAGGGTTATGGTGAGGGTTAGTTTTAGGGTTAGGGTTAAGGTTAGGGTTAGCTTGAGGGTTAGGATTAGTGTGAGGGTTAGGGTTAGGTTTAATGTTAGGGTTAGGGTAAGGGTAAGGGTTAGGTTTAGGGTGAGGGTTAAGGTTAGTGTGAGGGTTAGGGTTTGGGTTTGGGTTAGGGTTAGGGTGAGGGTAAGGGTTAGGGTTAGGGTGAAGTTTAGGATGAGGTTGAGGGTTGGTGTTTGGTTTAGGGTTAGGTTTAGGGTGAGGGCTGGGTTAGGTTGAGGCTTAGGCTGAGGGGTAGGGTTAGGGTGAGGGTGAGGGTTTTGGTAAGTGTGAGGGTACGGGTGAGGGTAAGGGATAAGGTTTGCTTGAGGGTTAGGATTAAGGTGATTGTTAAGGTAACGGTGAGGGTTAGGATGAGGCTTAGGTTTACTGTGAGGGTTAGTTTTAGGGTTAGGGTTGGGGGTGAGGTTAAGATTTAGGGTGAGGTCTAGGGTGAGGGTGAGGGTTAGGGTTAGCTTTAGGGTTAGGGTGAGGGTTAGGGTGAGATTTGGTTTAGGGTTAGGTTAAGGATTAGGGTGAGTGTGAGTGTTAGGGTTAGGCTGAGGCTCAGTGTTAAGGTTAGGTTTAGGGTATGGGTGAGGATTATGTTTAGGGTGAGGGATAAGGTGACAGTGAGGGTTAGGTTTAGGGTTTGGGTTAGGGTGAGTGTTAGGTTGAGGTTTAGGGTTACGTTTAGATTTAGGGTGAGGGTTAGGTTGAGGGTTAGGGTGAAGGTTAGGATTAGTGTGAAGGTTAGGGTTAGGGTTAATGTTAGGGTTAGGGTGAGGGTAAGGGTTAGGGTTATGGTGAGGGTTAGGGTTAGTGTGAGGTTTAGGGTTAGGGTTTGGGTTAGGGTTAGGGTGAGGGTAAGGGTTGGGGTGAGGTTTAGGATGAGGGTGAGGGTTAGGGTTAGGTTTAGGGTGAGGGCTGTGTTAGGTTGAGGCTTAGGCTGAGGGTTAGGGTTAGGGTGAAGGTGAGGGTTTGTGTGAGGGTGAGGGTACGGGTGAGGGTAAGGGTTAAGTTTTGGTTGAGGGTTAGGCTTAAGGTGAGTGTTTGGGTAACGGTGAGGGTTAGAGTAAGGGTTAGGTTTAGGGTTAGGGATAGGGTGAAGGTTAGGGTGAACGGTTGGGTTAGGGTTAGGGTGAGGGTTAGGTTTACTGTGAGGGTTAGGGTTAGGGTTAGGTTGAAGTTAAGGTTTAGGGTGAGGTTTAGGTTCAGGGTGAGGGTTATCATTAGCATTAGGGTTAGTGGGAGGGTTAGGGTGAGGTTTGGTTTAGGGTTAGGTTAAGGGTTAGGGTGAGGGTGAGTGTTAGTGTTAGGCTGAGGGTGAGGTTTAGGGTTAAGTTTAGGGTATGTGTGAGGATTATGTTTAGGGTGAGGATTAAGATGATGGTGAGGGTTAGGTTTAGGGTTCGGGTTAGGGTGAGTGTTAGGTTGAGGGTTAGGTTTACGTTTAGATTTAGGGTGAGGGTTAGGTTGAGGGTTAGGGTTAATGTTAGTTTTAGGTTTTGGGTGAGGGTTAGGGTGACGGTGAGGGTCAGGGTTAGGGTTAGGGTTAGGTGACAGTGAGGGTTAGGTGAGTGTAATTGTTAGTGTGAGGGTTAGGGTGAGTGTGAGGTTGAGGGTTAGGGTTAGGATTAGGGTTAAGGTTAGGGTCATTGTTAGGCTGAGGGTGAGGGTGAGGATTAGGTTTAGGTTTAGGTTTCGGGGGAGCTTGAGGGTGAGAGTTAGCTATAGTGTGAGAATTAGGGTTAGAGATAGGGTCAGGATGAGGGATAGGCTGAGGAGTAGGTTTAGAATTAGGTGAGGGATAGGTTTATTGTGAGGGTTAAAGTTAGGTTTAGGGTTAATGTTAGGGTGAGGGTATGAGTTAGGGTGAGCGTTAGGGTTAGGGTGATGGTTAGGGTTAGCATGAGGGTGCAGGTTAAGTTTAGGATTGGTGTTAGGTTTAGTGTTAGGGTTAGGATGAGGGTTAGGTTTAGGTTTAGGGTAAGGGTAAGGGTGAGTGTGAGGGTTAGGGTGTGTGTGAGGGTTAGGTTTAATGTGATGGTTAGGGTGACGGTGAGTGTTAAGATGAGGGTGAGGGTGAGGGTTAGGGTTAGGGTTACGGTGAGGTTTAGGTTTAGCGTTTGGTTTAGGGTGAGGGTTAGGGTGAGTGTTAGGGTTAGGGTTAGGGTTAGGGTTATGGTTAGTGTGAGGTTTAGGTTTAGGATTAGGGTTAGGGTAAAGGTAAGAGTGAGGGTGAGGTTTAGGGTGAGGGTGAGGGTTAGGGTTAGCATTAGGGTTAGTGTGAGGCTTAGTGTGAGGGGTTAGGATTAGTGTTAGTTTGAGTTTGAGTGTTAAGGTTAGAGTTAGTGTGAGGGTTATGGTTAGGTTGAGGGGTAGGTTAGGATTAGGGTTAGGGTGAGGGTGAGAGTGAGGGTTAGGGTTGGGTTAGGTTTAGAGTTAGGGGGAGTGTGAGGGTTAGGGTTAACTTTTGGGTTAGTGTTAGGGTTAGTGTTAGGCTTAAGGTGAGGATGAGAGTGAGATTGAGGGTTAGGGTTAGGGTTAGGTTGAGGGTTAGGGTTAGTGTGAGGGTTAGGGTTAGGTTGAGGGTTAGGGTGAAAGGGAGGTTTAGTGTAAGTGTGAGGGTTAGGGTTAGGGTTAGGGTGAGAGTGAGATTTAGTATCAGGGTGAGGGTTAGGGTTAGTGTGAGGGTGATTGTTATGGTTAGGGTTAGGAGTAAGTGAGGGTTAGGGTTAGGGTGATGGGTAGGTTTAGGGTTAGGGTGAGGGTTAGGATTAGGGTGATGTTTAGGGTGAGGGTGAGGTTTAGGGTGAAGCTGAGGGTGAGGGTGAGGGTGAGGGTTAAGGTGTGGGTGAGGGTTAGTTTTAGGGTGAGGGTTAGGTTAAGGGTGAGGGTTAGGGTTAGGGTTAGGGAGAGGGTTAAAGTTAGGGTTAGGGTTATCTTTAGTGTGAGGCTGAGGGTTAGGTTTAGGGTTATTTGAGTCTTACGGTTATGGATAGGGTTAGGGTGAGGATAAGTGTTAGGGTGAGGGTGAGGGTTAGGGTTAGGGTTAGTTGAGGCTTACGGTTAGGGATAGGGTTAGGGATAGGCTTAGGGTTAGGTTGGGGGTGAGGGTGAAGTTTAGGGTTACGGTTAGGATTAGGGTACATGTGAGGGTGAGAGTTAGATTTAGGATTAGTGTTAGTGTTAGGGTTAGGCTTATTATGAGTGAGAGGCTGAGGGTGAAGTTTAGGTTAACGGTGAGGTTTAGGGTTTGGGTTAGGGTGATTATTAGGGTTAGGTTGAGGGTTAGGGTTAATATTAGGGTTAGGGTCAGGGTGAGATTTATGGTGAGGGTGAGCGTTAGGTTTAGGGTGAGGGTCCGGCTTATGGTTATGATTAGGATGTGGGTGAGGGTTAGGGTTGGGTTAGGGTTAGAGTTAAGGTGAGGGTGAGGGTGAAGTTTAATGTTAGTGTGAGGGTTAGGGTGAGGGTTAGGGTTAGGGTGTGGGTGAGGGTTAGGTTTGGGTTAGGGTTAGAGTTAGGGTGAATGTGAGGGTGAGGGTTAGGTTTAGGGTGAGAGTTATGGTGAGGTTTAGGGTGAGGGTTAGACTGAGGGGTAGGGTTAGGTTTAGGTTGAGGGTGAGAGTGAGGATTTTGGTTAGGTAAGGGTTAGGGTTGGGGTTACGATGTGGTTTAGAATGAGGGTTCGGTTGAGGGTGAAGGTTTGGGTGATGGTTAGGGTTAGGGTTAGGGTTAGAGTTAAGGTGAGGTTGAGAGTTAGGGTTAGGATTAGGGTTAGCGTTAGGGTTAGTCTGAGGGTGAGGTTAAGGGTGAGGGTTAGAGTTAGGGTTGGGGAGAGGGTTAGGGTTAGGGTTAGGGTAAGGATGAGGGTTAGGCTGAGGGCTAGGGTTAGGGTTAGGGTGAGGGTTAGGGTTGGGGAGAGGGTTAGGGTTAGGGTAAGGATGAAGTTGAAGCTGAGGGGTAGAGTTTGGGTTAGTGTGAGTTTTAGGTTTAGGGTTAGTGTTAGGGTAAATGTAAGGGTAAGGGTGAGGTTTAGGTTGAGGTTTACGGTGAGGGTGAGGGTTAGGGTTACCGTTAGGGTTAGTGTGATGGTGACTTTGAGGGTTAGGATTAGGGTTAGGTAGAGTTTGAGTTTTAGGGTTAGAGTTAGTGTGAGGGTTAGGGTTAGGGTGAGGTTTAGGGTTAGGGTGAGGGTGAGAGTGAGGGTTAGGTTTGGGTTAGGGTTAGAGTAAGGGTGAGAATGAGGGTCAGGGTTAGATTTAGGCTTAGGGTTACTTTTAGGCTGAGGGTGAGGTTGAGGATGATGGTTAGGTTTAGGGTGAAGTTTAGGGTTATAGGTAGGGTCAGAGTTAGGGTGAGTTTTAGGGTGAGGGATAGGTTTAGGATGTGGTTTAGGGTAAATGGTAGAGTTAGGCTTAGGGTGAGGTTTAGGTTTAGTGTTTGGGTTAGGTTTAGGGTTAGGATTAGGGTGAAGGTGAGGTAAGGTTTGGGGTGAGCGTTAGGAAGAGGGTGAGTGTTAGGGTTAGGCTTAGGGTTAGGATGGGTGTTAGGGTGAGGGTGAGGGCTAGGATTAGGCTGAAGGTTAGGGTGAGCATTAGGGTGACGGATAGGGTTAGGGTTAGGTTGAGGTTTAGGGTGAGGGCAAGTTTTAAGCTGAGGGTTAGATTGAGGGTGAGGGTTAGGGTTAGGGTGAGGGGAAGGGTGCGGTTTCGGGTTAGGGTTAGGGTTAGGCTGACGAGTAGGTTTAGGGTTAGGGTGAGGTTGAGGGTGAAGTTTTCATTTAGGTAAGGGGTAGGGTTAGGGTTAGGGTGAGGATTAGGGAGATGGTTCGGGTGAGGGTTCTGGTTAGGGTTTGGGTGAGGGTTAGGATTAGGGTGAAGGTTAGGGTGACAGTAAGGGTTAGTGATGGTGATGGTGATGTTTAGGTTTACATTTAGTGTTAGGGTTAGGGTTAGGGTTAGGGTTAGGTTGAGGGATAGCATTAGGTTTAGTGTTAGGGTTAGGGTTTCGGTTAGGGTGAGGGTGACCGTTAGGTTTAGGATTAGTGATAGGGTTAGGGTTAGGCTTAGGGTGAGGGTGAGGGTGAGGGTTAGGGTTAGGTTGAGGTGAGGGTGACTGTGAGGGTTAGGGTAATTGTGAGGGTTAGGGTTAGGTTTAGGGTAAGGGTGAGGTTTAGTATCAGGGTTAGTCTTATGGTTAGCGTGAGGGTGAGGGTTAGGGTTAGGGTTAGGGTGAGGGTGAGGGTGAGGGCTAGGGTTAGGATTAGGTTGACAGGTAGGGTTAGGGTGAGGGTTAGACTTAGGGTTGGGGATAGGGTGAGAATTGGGATGAGGGATTGGGTTAGGGTTAACATGAGGGTTAGGGTTAGTGTGAGAGTTACAGATAGGGATAAGATTAGGGTTAGGGTGAGCATAAGGGTTAGGGTGAGAGTGAGGGTGAGGTTTAGAATTAGCTTTAGTGTTAGGGTTAGTGTGAGTGTTAGGATGAGGTTTAGGTTTAGGGTTTGGATAAGGGTTATATTGAGGGTTAGGGTCAGGGTTAGGGTTTGGGTGAGGGTGAGGGTAATCTTTATGCTGAGGATTAGGGTGATGTTGAGTATTAGGGTTAGGTTTGGGTAAGGGTGAGGGTGAGGGTTAGGGTGAGTGTTAGGGTGAGGGTGAGGTTTAGGGTTAGGGTTAGCATTAGGCTTTGAGTGAGGGTTAGGATGAGGGTTAGTTTTAGGTTTAGGGTGAGGGTTAGGGTGAGTGTCTGGGAGAGTGTGACGGTTAGGGTTAGGGTGAGAGATAGCGTTAGGGTGAGGGTTAGTGTTAGGGTGAGGTCTAGGAAGAGGGTGAAGGTGAGGGTTAGGGTTAGGGATAGGGTGAGTATAAGGGTTAGGGCTTGGGTTAGGGTGATGGTTAGGCTGAGGGGTAGGGTAAGGGTTAGGGTGATGGATAGATTTAGTGTGAGGGTTAAGTTTAGGGTTAGGGTTAGGGTTAATGTTAGGGTGAGCATTAGTGTTAGGATGAGTGTTAGGGTGAGAGTTACTTTTAGGATTAGGGTTAGGGTGCGGGTGAGGTTGAGGGTTAGGTTTAGGGTGAGGGTTAGGTTTAAGTTGAGGGTTAGAATTAGGGTTAGGTTTATGGTGAGGGTTAGGTTTAGGGTTACAGTTAGAGTGAGGCTGAAGGTTAGGTTTAGGATTAGGTTAGGGTGAGTGTGAGGGTGAGGGTGAGGGTTCGCTTGAGGGTGAGGTTTAGGTTGTGGTTGAAGGTTATTTTTAGGGTGAGGATTAGTGTGATAGTGAGTGTTCGGGTAAGGGTGAGCTATAAGGTTAGGGTTATGGTGAGGGTTAAATTTAGGGTTAGGTTTAGGGTTACGCTGAGGGTGAGGGTTAGGTTTACCGTTAGGTGTGGCTTAAGGTTAGGGTGAGGGTTAGGGTTAGGCTTAGGGTGAGGGTGAGGGTTAGGGTTAGGGTTAGGTTTAGGGTGAGGGTGAGGGTGAGGGTTAGATTTAGGATTAGATTTATGGTGAGGGTTAGGGTTAATGTTAGGTTTAGGGTTAGTGTGAGGGTTAGGGTGAGGGTGAGGGTTAGCATTAGGGTTAGGGTTAGGTTGAGGTTTAGGGTGAGGTTAGAGTTAGGGTTAGGGTTAGGGTGAGCGTAAGGGTTAGTTTTATGTTGGGGAGGTAGGGTGAGGTTTAGGGTTAGGCTGAAAAGTAGGGTTAGGGTTAGGGTGAGGGTGAGGGTGAGGGTTTCAGTTAGGGTGAGGGTTAGGGTTAGGTTTAGGGTTATGGTGAGGGGTTGGGTTAGGGTTAGGGTGAGGTTTAGGTTAGGTGTGAGAGTTAGGATTAGGGATACGGTTAGGGTTAGGGTGAGGGTAAGGGTTAGGGTGAGATTTAGGTTGAGGTTTAGGGTTATGTTTAGCGTTAGGGTTAGGTTGAGGGTTAAGGTGAGGTTTATGTTTAGGGTTAGGGTAAGGGTTAGGGTGAGGGTGAAGGTTAGGGTTAGGTTTAGGGTGAGGGTTAGGGTTAGGGTTAGGGTTTGGGTGAGGGTGAGGGTAATCGTTAGGGTGAGGGATAGGGTGAGGGTGAGGGTTAGGTTTAGGGTTATGGTGAGGTTTAGGGTGAGGGTTAGGATTGGGTTTAGGTTTAGGGTGAAGGTTAGGGTGAGCGTGAGGGTTAGGGTTAGGGTTAGGTTGAGGGTTAGGGTGAGGTTTTGGTTGAGTGTGAGGGTTAGGGTTAGGGTGCGGGTTAGGGTTAGGGTGCGGGTTAGGGTTAGGGTGAAGGTTAGCATTAGGAATAGGGTTAGGGTGATGTTTAAGATAGGGTGAGGCTTAGGGTGAGGGTGAGGGTGAGGGTGACGGTGTGGGTGAGGTTTAGGTTTATGGTGATGGTTAGGGTGACTGTGAGGTTTAGGGTGAGTGTGAGGCTTATGGTTAGGGTTAGGTTTAGTCTGAGGTTCAGGGTTTGGGTTAGGTTTAGGGTGAGGGTTAGGGTAAGGGGTAGGGTTATTGTTAGGGTGAGGCTTAGGTTTAGTGTGAGGGTTAGGGTTAGGGTTAGGGTTAGGGTGAGGCTGAGGGTGAGGGTTAGTTTTAGGATTAGGTTTAGGGTTAGGGTTAGACTGAGGGTGAGGGTTAGGTTTAGGGTTAGGTTTAGGGTGAGGATGAAGGTGAGGGTTAGGTTTACTATTAGTGATGGTTTCTGGTTAGGCTTTGTGTGAGGGTGAAGGTGAGGTTGAGATTTAGGCTTAGGGTGAGGGTTAGGGTTAGGATTAGGGATAGGGTTAGGGTTAGGGTTAGGGTGATTGTGAGGGTTAGGTGTAGGGTTGGGTGAGTGTGAGGGTCAGGGTTAGGTTTCGGACTAGTGTTATTGTTAGGGTTAGGCTTAGGGTGAGGGTGAGGTTAAGGATTAGTGTTAGGGTGACGTTTAGGTTGACAGTGAGGGTCAGGGTAAGTTTGAGGGTTATCCTTAGGGTTAGGCTGAGGGTGAGGGTTAGGATTAGGGTTAGGTTTAGGGTTAGTGTGAGGGTGAGGGTTAGGGTTTGGGTTAGGTAACGGTTAGGGTTAGGGTTAGGTATAGGGTGAGGGTGAGGTTTAGGTTTAGGGTGATGTTTAGGGTGAGGGTGAGTTTTAGGTTTAGAGTGAGGGTTCGGGTGAGGGTGAGCCTTAGGGTTTTGGTTTGGGTTAGGGTTAGGGTGAGGGTTAGGGTGACAGTGAGTGTTAGGGTGAGGGTGAGCGATAAGTTTAGGGTTAGGGTGAGGGTCAATTTTAGGGTTAGGGATAGGGATAGGGTGAGGATTAGGGTTAGGGTTAGGTGAGGCTTACAGTTAGGATGAGGTTTAGAGTTAGTGTTAGGGTTAGCCTTAGTCTTAGGGTGAATGAGAGGGTTCGGGTGAGGTTTAGTGTAAGGGTGAGGTTTAGGTTTAGGGTTAGGTTGATTGTTAGGGTGAGGCTTAGTGTTACGTTTAGGGAAAAGTTTAGGGTGATGGTTAGGGTTAATGTTATGATTAGGGTTACGGGGAGGATTAAGGTGAGGGTGAGGATTAGTGTTAGAGTTAGCGTTAGGGTTAGGGTGAGTGTGAGGGTTAGGGTTAGGTTAAGGGATAGGGTGTGGGTTAGGCTGATGGGTAGAGTTAGCGGTAGCTTGAGGGATTGTTTTATTGTGAGGGATACTGTTAGGATTAGGGTGAGAGTAAGGGTTAGGATGAGGGTTAGGGTGAGGATGAGGGTTAGGGTTAGAGTTAGTGTGAGGGTCAGGGTTTGTGTGAGTGTTAGGGATAGGTTTAGGGTTAGGGTGAGGGTAAGGGTTAGGGTTAGGGTTAGGGTTAGATTTAGGGTGAGCGTAAGGATTAAGTTTAGGATTAGGTTTATGTTTATTTTTAGGCTTAGGGGGAGTGGGAGGGGGAGGGGGATGGTTAGGGTGAAATTTACGTTGAGGGTTAGGGTGAGGGATTGTGTTAGGGTTAGGGTGAGCGTTATTGTTAGGTTGCTGTTTAGGGTGAGGATGAGTGTTAGGGTGAGGGCGAGGCTTAGGGTGAGGGTGAGGGTTAGGGTGTCAGTGAGAGTCAGCGTTAGGCTGAGGCTTAGGGTGACGGTGAGGGTTAGGGTTAGTGTGAGGGTTAGCGTTAGGGTGAGGTTTAGGTTTAGGGTAAGTGTAGGGTGAGTGTTAGGGTGAGGGTTAGGTTTAGGTTTAGGGTTAGGTTTACTGTTAGGATTAGGGTTAGGGTTAGGGTCATGTTGAGGGTAAGCATTAGGGTGAGGTTTAGGGTGAGAGTTAGGTTTAGGATTAGGGTTTGGGTTAGGATTAGGCTTAGCGTGAATGCAAGTGTTAGGGTTGGGTTTAGGGTGATGGTTATGGTTTGTGTGAACGTTAGGGTTCGGGTTAGAGTGAGGGTCAGTGTGAGGGTGAGGGTTAGGGTGAGATTTAGGTTTACGGTTAGGTTGAGGATTAGGGTTAGTGTGATGTTTAGGGTGAGGGTGAGGGTTAGGGTGAGATTGAGGGTTCGGGTTCGGGTGAGGGTGAGGGTGTGGGTGAGGGTTGTGGTTAGGGTGAGAGTTAGGGTTAGGGTGAGGGTAAGGGTTAGGTTTAGGGTGAGGGTTAAGCATATGGTTAGGGTTAGGGTGAGTCCGAGGTTGAGGGCTAGGTTTAGTGTTAAGTTTAGTGTGAGGGCGAGGGTTAGGGTGAGGGTGAGGTTTAGGGTTAGGGTGAAGGTGAGAGTTATGGTTAGGGTTAGGTTTAGGGTGAGGGTTAGGTTTAGGGTTAGGTTTAGGATGAGGTTTAGGTTAAGGAGTAGGGTTAGGTTTAGGGTGAGGGTTAGGGTTAATATGAGGGTTTGGGTTAGGTTTAGGGTTAATATTAGGATGAGTGTTAGGGTTAGGGTAACGTTTAATGTTAGGGTTAGGCTTCTGGTAGTGTTAGGGTTATGGTGAGGGTAAGGGTGAGGGTGAGGGTTAGGGGTAGGTTTAAGATTAGGGTTAGGGTTAGGCAGAGGATCAGGGTGAGGGTTAAGGTGAGGGTGAAGTTTAGGGTTAGGTTGAGGGCTAGACTGAGTGTAAGGGTTAGGGTGATGGTGAGGGTGAGGGTTTCGTTTAGGTAATGGTTAGGATTAGGGTTAGGGTGAGGATTAGGTTGAGGGTAATATTTACGGTGCGGGTTAGGGTTAGGGTGAGGGTTAGGGTTAGGATTAGGGTTAGGGTGTTGTTTAGGATAGGGTCAGGGTTAGGGTTAGGGTGAGGGTGAGGGTGAGGGAGTGGGTGAGGTTTAGGTTTATGGTGATGGTTAGGGTGACTGTGAGGTTTAGGGTGAGTGTGAGGCTTATGGTTAGGGTTAGGGTTAGTGTGAGGTTTAGTGTTTGGGTTAGCTTTAGGGTGCGGGTTAGGGTAAGGGGTAGGGTTATTGTTAGGTTGATGCTTAGGTTTAGTGTGAAGGTTAGGGTTAGGTTTAGGATTAGGGTTAGGGTGAGGGTGTGGGTGAGGATTAGTTTTAGGATTAGGGTTAGGATTAGGATTTGGCTTAGGGTTAGTTGAGCGTTAGGGTTAGGGTTAGGGTGAGGGGTAGGGTTTGTGTAAAGGTTAGGGTTAGGTTTAGGGTGAGGTTGAGGGTGAGGTTTAGGGTTAGGTTTAGGGTTTGGTTGAGGGTTAGGTTTAGTGTGATGTTTAGGGTGAGGGTGAGGGTTAGGGTGAGTATGAGGATTCGTGTGAGGGTTACATTGTGGGTCACGGTTAGGGTTAGGGTGAGGGTGAGTGTTAGGTAGAGGGTAAGCGTTAGGGTGAGGGGTAGGGTTATGGTTAGGGTTAGGGTGAGGTTTAGGGTTACGGTTACGGTTAGTGTGAGAATTACGGATAGAGTTAGGGTTGGAGTTATGTTGAGGGTAAGGTTTAGGGTGAGTTTTAGGTTGAGGGTGAGGGTTAGGTTAAGCGTTAGTGTTAGGGTGAGGGTTAGGGAGAGGGTTATTCTCAGGGTTAGGGTGAAGGTGAGGGTTAGGGTTAGGGTTAGCATTGGGGTGAGGGTTAGGTTTAGGGTGAGAGTTAGGGATATAGTTAGGGTTAGGGTGATAGTGAGTGTGAGGGTTAGGGTGAGAGTTAGGGTTAGGGTTAGGGATAGGGATAGGGTGAGGGTTAGGTTTACAGTTAGGGTTAGGATGAGGTTTAGGGTTAGGGATAGGGTTAGGGTTAAGATTAGGGTGAGGGTTATGGTTCGGGTAACTTTTAGGGTTAGGGTTAGGGTTATTGTTAGTGTTAAGGTTAGGGTGAGGGTGAGGTTGAGTGTGAAGTTGAGGGATAGGGTTAGGGTTAGTGTGATGGCTAGGGTGAGGATTAGGGTTAGTGTGAGGGTGAGGTTGAGGTTTTCGGTTAGGGTTAGGGTTAGGATGAGATTTAGGGTTAGTGGAGGGTTAAGGTTAGGCTTAGGTTTAGGATTAGGGTTAGGGTAAGGGGTAGGGTGAGTGTTAGGGTCAGGGTTAGGGTTAGAGTGAGGGTTAGGGTGAGAGTGAGGGTTAGAGTTAGTGGAGAGTTAGGGTGAGGGTAAGTGTAAGGGTTAGGTTGAGAGTTAGGGTGAGGGTGAGGGTTAGGGTTAGGGTGAGTGTTTGGGTTAGGGTGAGGGTGAGGGTTAGTTTGTGGGTGAGGGTTTGTTTTATGGTGACGGTTAGGGTGAGGGTTATGGTGAAGGTTACGGTTAGTGTTAGGGTGATGGTTAAAGTGAAGTTGAGGGTTAAGTTTAGGTTAAGGCTGAGGTTTAGCATTTGGGTTAGGTTTAGGGTGAGGGTTAGGGTGAGGGGTAGGGTTATTGTTAAGGTGAGGGTTAGGTTTAGTGTGAGGGTTAGGGTTAGGTTTACGGTTAGGGTGAGTGTGAGGGCAAGGGTTAGGGTGAGGTTTAGGGTTAGGGTTATTGTTAGGGTTAGGGTTAGGGTTAGGGTGAGGGTGGGATTGAGGTTTAGGGTTACGGTTAGGGTGAGGATTAGGTTTTGTTTAGGGTTAGGGTTAGTGTTAAGTTGAAGGTGAGGGTTAGGGTGAGATTGTGGTTGAGGGTAAGCGTTAGGGTTAGGGTGAGAGTTAGGGAGAGTTTTAGGGTTAAGGTTAGGGAGAGGGTAAGGTTTAGGGTTAGGGTTAGCATTGGGGTGTGGGTTAGGGTTAGGGTCAAGGTTAGTGTGAGGATTAGGGTTAGGGTTAGTGTTAGGATGAAGGTGTGGTTTAGGGTTATGTTTAGGGTGAGGGTAAGGGTTAGGGTGAGGCTTAGGTTGAGGGTTAGTTTTACGGTTAGGATGAGGGGTAGGATGAGGGGTAGCTTTAGGGTTAGGGTGAGCATTAGGGTTAGGGTGAGGATTAGGGTGATGGTTAGGTTTAGGGTTAGAGTTAGGGTGAGGTTGAGGGTTAGGTTTAGGGTTAGGTTTAGGATGAGGGTCAGCCTTAGGGTGAGGGTTAGGTTGAGTGTGAGGGTTAGGATATGGGAAAGGGTAAGTGTTAGAGTGAGGGTTATGGTGAGGGTGAGGTTTCAGGTTAGCATTAAGGTTAGGGTGATGTTAGGGTTAGGGTTAGGGTGAGGGTTAAGGTGAGGGTGAGGGTTAGGGTTAGGGAGAGGGTTATGGTGAAGGTTACGGTTAGTGTTAGGGTGATGGTTAAGTTGAAGTTGAGGGTTAGGGTTAGGGTTAGGCTGAGGTTAAGCATTTGGGTTAGGGTTAGGGTGAGGGTTAGGGTGACAGGTAGGGTTATTTTTATGGTGAGTGTTTGGTTTAGTGTGAGAGTTAGGGTTAGGGTTAGGATTAGAGTTAGGTGAGAGCAAGTGTGAGGGTGAGGTTTATGGTTAGGGTTATTGTTAGGGTTAGGGTGAGGGTGGGATTTATGTTTAGAGTTATGGTTAGTGTGAGGAGTAGGTTTAGTTTAGGGTTAGGGTTATTGTTAGGTTGAGGGTGAGGGTTAGGGTGAGGGTGTGGGTGAGGGTAAGCTTTAGGGTTACAGTGAGAGTTAGGGAGAGGGTTAGGGTTAGGGTTAGGGAGAGGGTGAGGTTTAGGGTTAGGGTTAGCGTTGGGATGTGGGTTAGGGTTAGGGTGAGGGTTAGTGTGAGGGTTAGGGTTAGGATGAAGTTGAGGTTTAGGGTTATGTTTAGGGTGAGGATAAGGGTTAGTGTGAGGCTTAGGTTGAGGGTTAGTTTTAGGGTTAGGATGAGGGTTAGGATGAGGGGTAGCATTAGGGTTAGGATGAGCCTTAGGTTTAGGGTGAGGATTAGGGTGATGGTTAGGGTTAGGGTAAGGGTTAGGGTGAGGTTGAGGGTTAGGGTTAGGGTTAGGTTTAGGGTGAGGGTAAGGGTTAGGGTGAGGGTTAGGTTGAGTGTGAGGGTTAGGATATGGGAAAGGTAAGTGTTAGAGTGAGGGTTATGGTGAGGGTGAGGTTTAGGGTTAGCATTAGGGTTAGGATGACGTTAGGGTTAGGGTTAGGGTTAGGGTTAATGTGAGGGTGAGGGTTAGGGTTAGGGTGAGGAGAAGGGTTAAGGTGAGGTTTATGGTGAGGGTTAGGGTTATTGTTAGGGTTAGGGTTATGGTTAGGGTGAGGGTGGGATTGAGGTTTAGGGTTAGGATTAGAGGGAGTGTTAGGTTTAGTTTTAGGGTTAGGGTTAGTGTTAGGTTGAGGTTGTGGGTTAGGGTGAGGGTGAGGGTTAGGTTTAGTGTGAGGGTTAGTTTGACGGTAAGGGTTATTGTGATTGTTAGGGTTAGGGTTAGTGTGAGGTTGAGGGTGAGGGTGAGAGTTAGGTTTAGGGTTAGTGTTATGGGTAGGGTTAAGGTGAGGACTAGGATGAGGGTGAGGAATAGGGTGAGGGTGAGGGTGAGGGTGAGGATTTCCGTTAGGTAAGGATTAGGTATAAGGTTAGGATGAGGATTAGGCTCAGGGTGAGGGTTAGGGTGTTGGTGAGGGTTAGGGGTAGGGTCAGGGTTGGGGTGAGGGTTCGGGTTAGGGTGTGGGTGAGGGTTAGGGATAGGGTGAGTATTAGGGTTAGTGTGAGAGTTAGGATTATGGTTAGGATTAGGCTTAGGGTCAGATTTATGTTGAGGTTAGGGTTAGGGTGAGGGTTAAGTTTAGGGTGATGTTTAGGGTGAGGTTGAAGGTTAGCCTGATGGTGAGGGTGAGGGTGAGGGTGAGGGTTAGCGATTGGGTGAGGGCTAGGTTTAAGCTGAGTGTTAGGGTGATGGTGACGGTTAAGGAGACGGTGAGGATAAGGGTTAGGGTTAGGGTTAGAGTGAGGCTAATGGTTAGGGTGAGGTTTAGGGTGAGGGTGAAGGTTAAGGTTAGCGTTAGGGTTAGGGTGAGGGTTAGGGTGAGGGTTACGATGTTGGTTAGTGTTGGAGTTAAGTTTAAGGTAAGGGTTAGGGTTAGGCTTCACTTAGGGTTAGGGTGAGGATGAGGGTGAGGTTTAGGGTGAGGGTGACGGTTAGTTTTAGGTTTAGGGTGAGGTTTAGTTTGAGGTTTAGGGTGAGGGGTAGGGTTAGGGTTAGAGTGAGGGTGAGGGTTAGAGTTAGGGTTAGGATTAAGGTGAGGGTTAGGGTGAGGGTAAGTGTTAGGGTAAGTATAAGGATGAGGGTGAGGGTTAGGGGTAAGTTTACGGTGAGGGGTAGGGTTAGGGTTACTTTAAGGGTTAGGGTGAGGATTAGAATTAGTATGAGCATAGGGTCAGTGTGAGGGTTAGTGTGAGGGTGAGGATGAGGGTTGGGGTTAGGATTAGGGTGAAGCTTAGGATGTGTGTGAGGGTTAGGGTTAGTGTTAGGGTTACTGTGAGGGTGAGGGTGAGAGTTAGGGTTAGGGTTAGGGTTAGGGTGAGGTTGAGGGTGAAGGTTAGATTTAGGATTAGGGTTAGGGTTAGGATTAGGCTTAGGATGAGGTTGAGGGTGAGGGTTCTGTTTAGGGTGAGGGTTAGGTTTAAGGTTAGGGTGAGGGTTAGTGTGAGGATTAGAGTGAGGGTTAGGGTTAGGGTGAGGTTGAGGGTAAGGGTTAAGGTTAGGTTTAGGGTGAGGGTAAGGTTCGGGTGAGGGTTAGGGTTAGGGTTAGGGTTAGGGTTATTGTGAGGGTTAGGTTTAGAGTTAGGTTCGGGGTGGGATTGAGGTTTAGGGTTTGGGTTAGTGTGAGGGTTAGGTTTAGGTTTAGGGTTAGGTTTAGTGTTAGGGTGAGGGTGAGGGTTATGGGGAGAGTGTGGGTGAGGGTAAGGGTGAGTGATAGGGTTAGAGTGAGGGTTAGGTTGACGGTTAGTGTGACGGTAAGGGTTATTGTGAGTGTTAGGTTAGGGTTAGGCTGAGGTTGAGAGTGAGGGTGAGAGTGAGGGTTAGGGTTAGTGTTAGGGTTAGGGTTAGGGTGAGAGGTAGCATGAGGGTGAGGGTTAGGGTGAGGGCGAGGGTGAGGGTGAGGTTTTCGGTTAGGTAAGGCTTAGGGATAGGGTTAGGGTAAGGATTAGGCTGAGGGTGAGGGTTAGGATGAGGGTTAGGTTTAGGGTGAGGGTTAGGGTTTGGGTTAGGGTGAGGGTTCGGTTTAGGGTAATGTATTGAGTGAGGTTGAGGGTTATGGTCACTGTGAGGGTTCGGTGTGGGTGAGGGGTAGATTATGGGTGAGGTTTAGGAGTACGTTGAGGGTTAGGGTGATGGTGAGGGTTAGGGTTACGGTTATGGTTAGGTTGAGTCTTAGGGTCAGGGTTAGGTTTAGGGTTAGTTTTTGTATTAGGGTGAGGGTCAGGGTTATTGTGAGGGTGTGGGTGAGGGTGAGAGTGAGTGTTTGGCTTACAGTTAGGGTTAGGTTGAGGGTTAGTTTTACGATAAAGGTTATTGTGAGTGATAGGGTTAGGGTTAGGCTGAGGTTGAGGGTGAGGTTGAGGGTGAGGGTTAGGGTTAGGGTTAGGGTTAGGGTTAGTGTGAGGGCTAGGATGAGGGTGAGTGTTAGGGTGAGGGTGAGGGTGAGGATTTCGGTGAGGTAAGGTTTAGGGATAGGTTTAGGGTGAGGATTTGGCTGAGGGTGAGGGTTAAGTTGAGGGCTAGTGTTAGGGTGAGGGTTAGCGTTTGGATTATGGTGAGGGTTAGGGTTAGGGTGATGTATAGACTGAGGGTGAGGATTAGGGTCAGGGTGAGGTTTAGGGTGAGGGTGAGGGGTAGGGTGTGGGTGAGGTTTCGGATTATATTGAGAATTAGGGTGATGATGATGTTTAGGGTTAGGGTTAGGGTTAGGGTGAGGATTAGAGTTAGCGTGACTTTTAGGGTGAGGGGTAAGGTTAGAATTAGGGTGAGGGTTTGGTTTAGTGTCAGGGTTAAATATAGGATTAAGGTGAGGTTTAGAGTAAGGGTGAGGGTTAGGGTTAGTGTAAGGGTTAGGGTTAGGATTAGGGTTAGGGTGAGGGCTAGGGTGAGCATGATGGTTAGGATTAGGCTTAGGGTTAGGGTGAGTTTTGGGGAGACGGTGAGGGTTGGGGTTACGGTTAGGGTTAGGTTGAGGGTTAGGTTAAGGTGAGGGTTAGGGTTAGTGGGAGAGTTTAGGTTAGGGATAGGGTTAGTGTTAGGGTGAGGGTAAGGGTTAGGGAGAGGGTAATGATGAGGGTTAGGGTTAGTGTTAGGGTGAGGGTTAGGATGAGATTTAGGGTTAGGGTTAGGGTGAGGTTGAGTGTTAGGGTTGGGGTTAGTGTGAGGGTTATGTTTAGGGTGAGGCTTAAGGTTACGGTTAGGGTTAGGGTTATGGTGAGGGTGAGGGTTAGGGTTGGGTTAGGTTTAGATTTAGGATGAGGATGATGGTGCGGGTTAACTTTAGGGTTAGTGTTAGGGTTAGGATTAGGCTTACGGTGAGGGTGAGGGTGAGATTGAGGGTTAGGGTTAGGGTTATATTGAGGGTTAGTGTTAGGGTGAGGTTTAGGGTGACAGTGAGGTTTAATGTAAGTGTGAGTGTTAGGGTTAGGGTTAGGGTGAGGCTGAGGGTTAGTGTCAGGGTTTGGGTTAGAGTTAGGTTTAGTGTGAGGGTGAGCGTTAAGGTTAGTGTTAGGGGTAAGTGAGGGTTAGGGTCAGGGTGAGGGTTAGGTTTAGGTTTAGGGTGAGGGTTAGGGTTTGGGTGATGTTTAGGGTGAAGGTGAGGTTTAGGGTGAGGGTGATGGTGAGGGTTCGGGTGAGGGTTAGGGTATGGGTGAGGATTAGGGTGAGGGTGAGTCTGAGGGTTTCGATTAGGTAATGGTTAGGTTTGGGGTTACGGTGGGAATTAGGGTTCGGGTTCAGGTTCGGCGAAGGGTTTTGTTGAGGGTTAGGTTTAGGGTTAGGGTTAGGGTGATTGATTGGGTTGGGTTAGGGTGAGGGTTAGGGTTAGTGTGAGAGTTACGTTGAGGGACATGTTTAGGGTTAGGGTGAGGGTAAGGGTTTGGGTTAGAGTTAGGGTGAAGGTTAGGGTTAGGGTTAGCGTTAGGGTTAGTGTGAGGGTTAGGGTGAGGTTTCAGTTTAGGTTTAGGGTAAGGGTTAGGGTTAGGGTGAGGTTTAGGGTTAGGTATAGCGTGAGGGTTAGGGTTAGGGTTAGGGTTTTTGTGAGGGTGAGGGTAATGGTTAGGGTGAGGGATAGGGTGAGGGTGACGGTTAGGGTTAGGGTTAGGGTTAGGTTGAGGTTTAGGGTGAGGATTAGGGTGAGGGTGAGTGGTAAGGTTAGTGTTAGGGTTAAGGTCACACTTAGGGTGAGGTTTATGTTGAGGGTGAGTGTTAGCGTTAGGGTGAGGGTTAGGGTTAGAGTAAGGGTGAGGGTGAGGTTTAGGGTTAGGTTTAGGGTTAGGTATAGGGTTAGAGTGAG
Organism: Dipodomys merriami; assembly: GCF_024711535.1. Lineage (NCBI taxonomy): Eukaryota > Metazoa > Chordata > Mammalia > Rodentia > Heteromyidae > Dipodomys > Dipodomys merriami. The sequence continues at coordinate 1,458,388 of NW_027206113.1, forward strand.
GGTGAAGGTTAGGTTTAGGGTTAGGATTAGGATTAGGTTTAGGTTTAAGATTAGGTTTAAGGTTAGTGTGAGGGCTAGGTTGAGGGTGGGGGTTAGGGTCAGGGTGAGGATTAAGGTTAGGGTGAGGGTTAGGGTTAGGGTGAGGGTTAGGTTTAGGGTTAGGGTTAGGGCAAGGTTTAGAGTTAGGGTTATGTTTAGGGTGAGCGGGAGGGTGGGGGTTAGGGTTAGGATTAGGGTTAGGGTTAGGGTTAGGCTGGGGGTGAGGGTGAGGCTGAGGTTTAGGGTTAGGTTTAGGGCGAGGATGAGGGTGAGGGTTAGGTTTAGGATTAGTGTTATGGTTCTGGTTAGGCTTAGGGTGGGGCTGAATGTGAGGTCGACGGGTAGCGTTAGGGTGAGCATTAGGGTAAGGGTGAGGGATAGGGTTAGGGTTAGGGTTAGGGTGAGGGTGAAGGTTAGGGTGCGGGTGAGGGTGAGGGTTAGGTTTAGGGTTATTGTTATTTTTAGAGTTAGGTTTAGGGTGCGGGTGAGGGTGAGGTTTAGGATTAGGGTGAGGTTTAGGTTTAGGGTGATGGTGAGTGTTCGGGTCACTGTTCGGGTATGGGTTAGGTTTAGTTTTAGGTTTAGGGTTAGGGTTAGTGTTAGCATTAGGGTAAGGGTTAGGGTTAGGTTGAGGGTAAGCATTAGGGTGAGGTTTAGGGTGCGGGTTTTGTTAGTGTTAGGGTTAGGGAGAGGGTTAGGCTTAGTGTTAGTGTTAGTGTTAGGGTGAGGCTGCGGCTTAGGTTTAGGGTGAAGGTTAGTGTTAGGTTGAGGTTTAGGGATTGGTTAGTGTTAGGGACAGAGTATGGGTGAGGGTTAGGATTAGGTTTGGGGTAAGAGTTAGGGTGAGGGTGAGAGTTAGGGTTAGGATTAGGGTTAGCGTTAGATTTCGTCTGAGGGTGAGGTTAAGGGTGAGGGTTAGAGTTAGGGTTGGGGAGAGGGTTAGGATTAGTTTTAAGATGAGGGATAAGCTGAGGGGTAGGTTTAGGTTTAGTGTGAGGATTAGGTTTAGGGTTAAGATTAGGGTAAAGGTCAGCGTGAAGGTGAGGTTTAGGGTGAGGTTTAGGGTGAGGGTGAGGATTAGGGTTACCATTAGGGTTAGTTTGAGGGTGACTTTGAGGGTCAGGACTAGGGTTAGGTGAGGTTGAGTGTTAGGGTTAGAGTTAGTTTGAGGGTTAGGTTTAGGGTGAGGGATAGGGTTAGGGTGAGGATGAGAGTGAGCTTTAGGGTTGGGTTAGGGTTAGAGTTAGGAGCATTAGGGTTAGGATTAGGGTGAGGGTTAAGTTTAGGCTGGGGGTGAAGGTGAGGATGATGGTTAGCTTTAGGGTGATGGTTAGTGTTAGAGGTAGGGTTAGGGTTAGGGATAGGGTTAGGATGAGGGTTAGGGTAAGGGGTAGATTTAGGCTTAGGGTGAGGGTTAGGGTTTGTGTGAGGGTTAAGTTTAGGGTTAGGGTTAGGGTGAAGGTGAGGGTAATGGTTGGGGTGAGCGTTTGAAAGAGAGTGATGTTTAGGGTTAGGGTTAGATTGAGGATGAGGGTTAGGGTGAGGGTGTGGGCTAGGGTTAGGCTGAGGGTTAGGGTGAGGGTTAGCGTTATCGTGAGGGAAAGTGTTAGGGTGAGTGTTAGGGTGAGTGTGAGTGTTTGGATTTGGGAAAGGCTAAGTGTTAGGGTGAGGGTTTTTTGGGAGGGTGAGGTTTAGGGTTAGAATTAGGGTTAGGGTGACGGTAGAGTTAGGGCTAGGGTGAGGGTTAGTGTGAGGGTGAGGGTTAGGGTTAGGGTGAGGATAAGGGTTAGGGTGAGGGTTAGGGTGAGGGTTAGGGTTAGGGTTATTGTTAGGGTTAGGTTTAGGGTTATGGTGGGGGTGGGATTGAGGTTTAGGATTTGGGTTAGTGTGAGAGTTAGGTTTAGTGTTAGGGTAAGAGTGAGGGTTAGAGTGAGGGTGTGGGTGAGGGTGAGGGTGAGGGTTAGGGTTAGAGTGAGGGTTAGGTTGATGGTTAGTGTGACGGTAAGTGTTATTGTGAGTGTTAGGGTTACGGTTAGGCTGAGGTTTAGGGTGAGGGTGAGGGTGAGGGTTAGGATTAGTGATAGGGTTAGGGTTAGGGTGAGGGCTAGGATGACGGTGAGGGTTAGGGTGAAGGTGAGGGTGAGGGTGAGTATTTCAGTTTGGTAAGGCTTAGGGATAGGGTTAGGGTGAGGATTAGGCTGAGGGTGAAGGTTAGGGTGAGGGTTAGGTTTAGGGTGAGGGTTAGGGTTTGGGTTAGGTTGAGGGTTAGGGTTAAGGTGATGTATAGAGTGAGGTTGAGGGTTATGGTCACTGTGAGGGTTCGGGTGAGGGTGAGGGGTAGGGTGTGGTTGAGGTTTAGGATTGCGTTGAGGGTTTAGGTGATGGTGAGGGTTAGGGTTACAGTTATGGTTAGGGTAAGGGTTAGGTTTAGAGCTAGGTTTAGGGTTAGTGTTTGTATTAGGGTGAGGGTAAGTGTTAGGGTGAGGGTGTGGGTGAGGTTGAGGGTGAGGGTTAGGCTTACACTGAGGGATAGGTTGAGGGTTAGTGTGATGGTAAAAGTTATTGTGAGTGTTAGGGTGAGGGTGTGGGTGAGGTTGAAGGTGAGGGTGAGGGTGAGGGTTAGGGTTAGAGTGAGGGTGAGGGTGAGGGTTAGTGTTAGGGTTAGGGTGAGGGCTAGGATGAGGGTGAGGGTTAGGGTGAGGGTGAGGGTTCGGGTGATTGTTAGGGTTAGGGTCAGGATGAGGGTTTGGGTGAGGGGGAAGGTTAGGGTTAGGATGATGTATAGACTGAGGGTGAGGGTTAGGATCAGCGTGAGGGTTCGGGTGAGGGTGAGGGGTAGGGTCTGGTTGAGGTTTAGGATTACGTTGAGGGTTAGGGTGACAGTGAGGGTTAGGGTTAAGGTTATGGTTAAGGTGAGGATTAGAGTTAGGGTGACTGTTAAGGTGAGAGGTAGGGTTAGAATTAGGGTGAGGGTTTTGTTTACTGTGAGGGTTAAGTATAGGATTAGGGTGAAGGTAAGGTTTAGGGTGAGGGTTAGAGTGAGGGTGAGGGTTAGGGTTAGTATAAGGGTTAGGGTTACGATTAGGTTTAGGGTGAGGGCTAGGGTGAGGGTGAGGGTTAGGATTAGGCTTAGGGTTAGGGTGAGGTTTGGGGAAACGGTGAGGGTTAGGGTTAGGGTGAGGGTTAGGGTTAGTGTGAGAGTTAAGGTTAGGGATAGGGTTAAGGTTAGGTTGAGGGTAATGTTAAGGGTGAGGGTGAGGGTGAGGTTTAGGGTTAGCGTTAGTGTTAGGGTGAGGGTTAGGATGAGGGTTAGGTTTAGGGTTAAGTTGAGGTTGAGGGTTAGGGTTAGAGTTAGTGTGAGGTTTATGGTTAGGGTGAGGGTTAGGGTTAGGGTTAGTGTTATGGTGAGGGTGAGGGTGAGGGTTAACTATAGGGTTAGTGTTAGGGTTAGGATTAGGCTTAGGGCGAGGGTGAGGTTGAGATTGAGGATTAGGGTTAGGGTTATGGTGAGGGTTTGAGTGACAGTGAGGGTTAGTGTAAGTGTGACGGTTAGGGTTAGGGTTAGGGTGAGGGTGAGGGTTAGGGTCAGCGTTAGGGTTGAGGTTAGGGTTAGTGTGAGGGTGAGCGTTAGGGTTAGGGTCAGGGGTGAGTGAGGCTGAGGGTTAGGGCTAGGATTGGTGTTAGGGTTAGGGTTAGCCTGAGGCTGAGGGTGAGGGTTAGGTTGAGGGTGAAGGTTAGATGAGTGTGGGGTGAGGTTGATTGTGAGTGTTTCGGTTAGGTAAGGGTTAGGGTTTGGGTTAAGGTGATTGTTAGGGTGAGGGTGAGGTTTAGCGTGAGAGTTAGGGTTAGGGTGAGGGTTTGGGTTAGGTTTAATTTGACGGTTAGGGTTAGGGTGATGTTTACGGTGAGGGTGAGGGTTAGGGTGAGGGTGAGGTTTCGTGAGAGGGTGAGGGTTAGGTTTTGGGTTAGTGTTAGGTGAGGGTTAGATTTATTATTAGGGTGAGGGTTAAGGTTAGTGTGAGGGTTAGGCTTAGGGTTACGGTTATTGTGAGGATAAGGGTTAGGGTGAGGGTTAGGTTGATGGTGAGGGTTAGGGTTAGTGTTCGGGTTAGGGTGAGGGTTAGGGTTAGAGTTAGGGATATGGTGATGGTAAGGATGAGGGTTAGGTTTAGTGTTAGGTTTAGGGTGAGGGTGAGGGAGAGAGTTAGGTTTAGGATTAGGGTTAGGGTTAGGGTTAGGCATAGGGTAAGTGTGAGTGTTAGGGTTAGGGTTAGGGTGAGGGTGAGGGTGAGGGTTAGGATAATGTTTACGTTTAGTGTGATGGTGATGGTGAGGGTTAGGGTTAGCATTAGGGTTAGGGTTAGGGTTTGGCTGAGTGGGAGGGTGAGGGTTAGGTTGAGGGTGAGAGTTAGGGTGAGGGTGAGGGTTAGGGTGAGGGTGAGGGTGAGCTTGAGGGTGAGGATTTCGGTTAGGTAAGTTTTAGAATGAGGGTTAGGGTGAGGATTAGGGTGAGGGTGAGGGTGAGTGTTAGGGTTAGGATTAGTGTTAGGGTTACGGTTAGGCTGAAGTTGAGGGTCAGGACTAGGGTGAGGGTGAGGGTTAGGGTTAGGATTAGGGTTAGCCTTAAGGTTAGGCTGAGGGTGAGGTTGAGGTCTAGTGTGAGGGTGAGGGCTAAGTTTAGGATTAGGGTTAGGGTTATGGAGAGGCTGAGAGTGAGGGTGAGGTTGAGGGTTAGGGTTAGGGTGAGTTTTAGGATTAGGGTTAGGGATAGTGGAGGGTTAGGGTTAGGGTTATTTTGAGAGTTAGGTTTAGGGTTAAGGTTATGATGAGGGTTAGGTTTAAGATGAGGATTAGGGTGAGGGTTAGGGTTAGGGTTAGGGTAAGGGTTAGGGTTAGGGTGAGGGTGAGGGTGAGTGTTAGGTTTAGGATTAGGGTTAGGGTTAGGTTTAGGCTTAGGGTGAGGAATAGGTTTAGGGTGAGGGTTCGGTTTAGGGTTAGGGTGAGGGTGAGGGTTAGGGTGAGGGTTAAGGTAAGAGTTAGGGTTAGGGTTAGGGTTAATGTTAGTGTGAGGGTTAGGGTTAGGGTGACAGTAAGGTTTAGGGTGAGGGTTAGGGTGATGGTGAGTGTCAGGGTTAGCATTAGCGTGAGGGTTAGGTTTAGGTTGAGGTTTAGTTTTAGGTTTAGGATTAGGGTGAGGATGAGTGTGAGGTTTAGGATTTGGGTTAGGGTTAGACTTAGGGTGAGGGTGAGGGCTAGGTTTAGGATTAGGGTTAGGTTTAGGGTGAGGCTGAGAATGAATGTGAGAATGAAGGTGAGGGTGAATGTTAGGTTTTTGATGCGGTTTAGAGTTATGGTTAGGGTTAGGATTAGGGTGAGGATTAGGGTGATGTGTAGGTTTAGGGTTAGGGTGAGAGTTGGGTGAGGGGTAGGGTTAGGGATAGGCTTAGGGTTAGGTTGATGGTTAGGGAGCGGGTGAGGGTTAGGGTTAGCGTTAGGGTTAGGGTGAGGATTAGGGTGAGGTGTAGGTTTAGGGTTAGGGTGAGAGTTAGGGTGAGGGGTAGGGTTAGGGTTAGGGTGAAGGTTAAGGTTAGGTTTAGTGTTACGGTTAGGGTTAGGTTTAGGTTGAGGGTAAGGGTTAGTTTGAGGTTTGGGTTGAGGATGAGGTTTAGGGTTAGTGTTAGGGTTAGGGTGATGTTTAGGGTTACGTTTAGGGTTAGGGTGAAGGTTAGGGTCAGTGTGACGGTTAGGTTTAGGGTTAGGGTTAGGTTGAGGTTAAGGGTTACTGTGAAGGTTAGGGTGAGGGTGAGGGTTAAGGTTAGGATTAGGATTATGGTGATTGTGAGTGTGAGGATTAGGGTTTTTATTAGTGTTAGGGTAAGGGTGAGGGTTAGGGTTAGGGTTAGGGTTAGGTTTAGGGTTAGGGTGATGGTGAGGGTTAGGTTTAGGATTAGGGTTAGGGTTAGGGTTAGGCTGAGGGTGAGGGTGAGGGCTAGGTTGAGGGTGAGGGTGAGGTTGAGGGTGAGGGTGAGGTTTAGGGTTAGGGTGAGGGGTAGGTTTAGTATTAGGGTGAGTGTTAATGTTATTGTGAGGGTTTCGCTTAGGGTTAGGGTTAGTGTGAGGATAAGGGTTAGGGTGAGGTTTAGGGTACTGGTGTGGGTTAAGGTTAGAGTTAGGGTTAAGGTGGGATTTAGGGTGAATGTTATGGTTAGGGTTAGTGTTAGGGTGAGGGTGAGATTTAGGGTTAGGGTGAGGGTGAGCGTGAGTGTTAGGGTGAGGTTTAGGGATTGGTTTAGGATTAGGGTGAGGGTGAGGGTGAGTGTTAGAATTAGGGTTAGGATTAGAGTTAGGGTGAGGGTGAGGTTGAGAGTTAGGGTTAAGTTTAGGGTTAGGGTTAGGGTTAGGCTGAGGGTCAGGGTAAGGGTGAGGGTTAGGATTAGGGTTAGGGTGATGGTTAGGGTTAGGTTTAGTGTTAAGATGAGGGTTAGATTGAGTGATAGGTTTAGCGTTAGGGTGAGGGTTAGGGTTATTGTGAGGGTTAGGTTTAGGTTTAGGTTTAGGGTGAGAGTAAGGGCTAAGGTGAGGGTTAGGTTGAGGGTGAGGATTAGGGTCAGGTTTAGGGTTATGGTGAGGGTTAGGTTTTGTGAGGGTTAGGGTTAGGGTTAAGGGTAGGGTGAGAGTAAGGGTAAGGTGAGGGTTAGGTTGAAGATGAGGCTTAGGGTTAGGTTTAAGGTTATGGTGATGGTTAGGGTTTGTGTGAGGGTTAGGGTTAGGGTTAGGGTGAGGAAAATGGTTAGGTTGAGTGTTAGGGTGAGGGTGACGTTTAGGGTGAAGTTGAGGGTTAGGTTTAAGATTATTGTTAGGTTTAGGTTTAGGCTTAGTTTGAGGGTGAGTGTGAGGATGAGGGTGAGGGTGAGGGTTATGGTTTGATTTTGGGTTAGGGTTAGGATGAGAGTTAGGTTGACGTTGAGGGTTAGGGTCAGGGTGAGGGTTAGGGGTTGGGTTAGCATTAGGGTAAGGGTTAGTGTTGGGTTTAGGGCTAGGGTGAGGTTTAGGTGAGGGTTAGGTTTCGGTTTACATTAAGTGTGAGGATTAGGGTTAGGGTTAGGGTTAGAGTTAGGTTGAAGTTAAGGTTTATGGTAAGGTTTAGGGTGAGGGTGAGGTTTAGGGTTAGCATTGGGGTTAGGGTGAGTATTAGGGTGACAGTGAGGGTTAGGGTTAGGTTTAGGTTTAGTGTTAGGGTTAAGCTGAGTGTTCGGATAGGGGTTCATGTGACGGTGAGAGTTAGGGTGTGTGTGTGGATTAGGGTTTGGGTGAGGGTTAGTGTGACGGTGCGGTTAGGGTTATGGTGAGGATTAGGGTGAGGATGAAGTTTAGGGTTATGTTTAGGGTTAGGGTGAGAGTAAGTGCAAGGGTGAGGTTTAGGGTTAAGGTGAGGCATAGGGTGAGGGTGAGGGTTAGCGTTAGCGTTAGCTTGAGGGTTAGGGTTAGGGTTAGGATTAGGGTTAGGTTGAGGGTGAGGGTTAGGTTTAGAGTTAGGGTGAGGGTGAGGGGAGGGTGATGGTTATGATTAGCATTATGGTTAGGGTTAGGCTGAGGGTGAGAGTGATGGTTAGGGTTAGGGTTAGGGTGAGGTGTAGGGTTAGGGTTAGGGTGAGGTGTAGGGTTAGGGTTAGGGTGAGGGTTAGGTTTTGTGTGAGGATTAGGGTTAGGATTAGGGTTAGGGTTAGGGTGAGGTAAATGGTTAGGTTGAGGGTTAGGGTAAGGCTGAGTGTGAGGAAGAGGGTAAGGGTTAGGTTTAGGATTAGGGTTAGGGTTAAGGTTAGGCTTAGGGTGAGGTTGAGGGTGAGCTGAGGTTTAGGGTGAGGGTGAGGTTTAGGGTGAGGTTTCGGGTTCGGTTGAGGGTGAGGGTTAGTGTGTAGGTGAGGGTTAGGGTTAGGGTGATGGTTAGGGTGAGGGTGAGTTTTAGGGTTAGGGTTAGGATTAGCGTTAAGTGAGATTTAGTTTTAGGTTTAGGGTAGGTTTGGGGTTAGGGTGAGGGATATGTTTAGAGTTAGGTTTAGGGTTTGTGTGAGGATTAGGGTTAGGTTTAGTTTGAGGATAAGGGTTAGAGTGAGGTTTAGGGTGAGGTTAGGATTAGCGTTAGGGTTAGGGAGGGTTAGGGTATGGGTTACTGTTAGTGTTAGTGTTAGTGTGTGGCTGAGCTTTAGGGTTAGGGTGAGGGTTAGGGTTAGGGTGAGTTTTAAGGTTTGGGTTAGGTTTAGGGGAAGGGGGTCTGTGAAGGTTAGCATTAGGGTTAAGTTTAGACTTAGGGTGAGGATGAGGGTGAGATTTAGGTTGAGGGTGAGGATTAGGGTTAGGATTCGGTTTAGGGTTAGGGTTAGGCTGAGGGGGAGGGTAATTGTGAGGTTGCGGGTTAGGTTAAGATGAGGGTTAGGCTTAGGGTTATGGAAAGGATGAGGTTTAGGGCTAGGATTAAGGTTAGGATGAGAGTTAGGCTGAGGGTTAGGGTTAGGGTTAGGGTGAGGGTTAGGGTTAGTGTGAGGCTTAGGTTTACGTTTAGAGTTAGGGTGAGGATAAGGTTTAGGATGAGGGTTAGGGTGAGGGTGAGTGTTTGGTTTAGGGTTAGGGATAGGGTGAGGATTAGAGTTAGGGTTAGGGTTGGGTGATGGGTAGGTTGAGAGGTAGGGTTAGGGTTAGGGTGAGCGTTAGGTTTAGGGTGAGGGTTGAGGTGAGGGTGAGTGTTAGGGTTAAGCTTAGGGTTAGGGTGAGGGGTAGGGTTTGTGTGAGGGTTAGGGTTAGGTTGAGGAAAAGGGTTAGGGTGAGGTTTAGAATGAGCGAGAGTTTAAGGGTGAGGGTGAGGGTTAGGTTTAGGATTTGGGTTAGTGTTAGGGTTAGTTTTAATGTGAGGGCCAGAGTGAGGGTAAAGGTGAGGTTTAGGGTGAGGGTTTGGGATAGGGTTAGGGTGAGTGTTAGGGTGAGTGTGATGTTTAGGGTGAGCGTGAGGGTTTGGGTGAGTATGAGGTTTCGGGTGAAGGTGAGGGTTAGGGTGTGGATTAGGGTTAGGGTTAGGATGAGGGTTAGGGGGATGCTGAGGTTTAGGGTGAGTGGTAGGGTTAGGTTTAGGGTGAGGGTGAGGGTTAGGGTTAGTCTGAGGTTTATGTTTAGGATGAGAGTTAGGCTAGGGGTTGGGTTAGGGTTAGGGTGAGGCTTAGGTTTAGTGTTAAGCTTAGGTTTAGGGTTAGGGTTAGGGTGAGGATAAGGGTTAGGATGAGGGTTAGTGGTAGGGTGAGGGTTAGGGTTAGGGTGAGGGTGAATATTAGGGTTAGGGTCAGGGTCAGGCTTAGGGTGACGGTGAGGTTTAGGTTGAGGTTGAGTGTTAGGTTTTGTGTTAGGGATAGGGTGAGGTTTAGTGTTAGGGTTAGGGTTGGGTGAGGGGTAGGTTGAGGGGTAGGGTTAGGGTTAGGGTGAGGGTTAGGGTTAGGTTGAGGGTTGGGGTGAGGGTGAGGGTTAGGTTTAGGCGTAGGGTTAGGGTGAGGGGTAGGGTTTGTGTGAGGGTTAGGGTTAGGGTTTGGGTTAGGTTGAGGAAAAGGGTTAAGGTGAGAGTTTGGGTGAGCGAGAAGGTAATGGTGAATTTGAGGGTTAGGTTTAGGATTAGGGTTAGGTTTAGGGTTAGGCTTAGTATGAGTGCGAGAGTGAGAGTTAGTGTGAGGATTAGGGATAGGGTTAGGGTGAGGGTTAGTGTTACTGTGATGTTTAGGGTGAGCGTGAGGGTTTGGGTGAGTATGAGGGTTCGTGTGAGGTGAGGGTTAGGGTGTGATTTAGGGTTAGGGTTAGGATGAGGGTTAGAGGGACGGTGAGGGTTAGGGTGAGGGTGAGGGTTAGGGTTAGGGTTAGCGTTAGGGTGAGGTGTAGGGTTAGGTTTAGGGTTAGCGTGAGGGTTAAGGTGAGGTTTAGGGTTAGGCTTAGGTTCAAGGTTAGTGTGAACATTAGGGTTAGGTTTAGCGTTAGAGTTAGGTTGAGGGTAAGGTCTAGTTTGAGGTTTAGTGTGAGGGTGAGGTTTAGGGTAAGCGTTGGGTTTTGGGTTAGATTTAGGGTTAGGGTTATTTTTAGGGTTAGATATAGGATGAGGGTGAGGGTGAGAGTTAGGTTTAGGGTTAGGTTTATGGTAAGGGTGATGGTGATGGTTAGGGCTAGGATTAGGGTTAGTGTTAGGTTTACACTGACTGTGAGGGTTAGGGTTAGGGTTAGGGTTAAGTTTAGGGTTAGGGTTAGGCTGAGGCTGAGATTGATGGTGAGGGTGAGCGTTAGGGGTACTCTGCGGATGAGGGTGAGAGTGAGGTTTAAGGTGTGATTGAGGGTTAGGATTAGGGTGATGGTGAGTGTTAGGGTGATGGTGAGGGTTAGGGTGGGGGTGAGTGTTAGGTTTAGTTTTGGGGTTAGTGTGAGGTATATGGTTTGGATTAGGGTTAGGGTGATTGTTAGGTTGAGGGGTAGGGTTATTTTTAGGGTGAGGGTTAGGGTTAGTGTGAGGGTTAGGGTTGGTGTGAGGTTTAGGGTTAGGTTAGGGTTAGAGTTACGTTGAGGTTAAGGTTTATGGTGAGTTTTAGGGTGAGCGTGAGGGTTAGGGTTAGCGTTAGGGTTAGCGTGAGGTTTAAGGTGAGGGTGAGGATGAGGGTTAAGTTTAGGCTGAGGGTTAGGGTTAGTGTTAGGGTTAGGGTGAGGGTTAGGACTAGGGTTATTGTTAGGGTTAGATTTAGGTTAAGGGTCAGGGTGAGGGTGAGATTTAGTTTTAGGGTTAGGTTTAGGGTGAGGTTGAGGGTGACGGTTAGTGCAAGGGTGAGGGTTAGGGTTAGCGTTAGCATGAGGGTTAGGGTAAGGTTGAGGGTTAGAGTTAGTGTTAGGGTTAGGTTGAGGGTTAGGGTTCAGGTTAGGATTAGGTTTAGGTTTAGGGTTAGGCTCAATGTGAGGGTGAGTGGGAGGTGGAGGGTTACAGTTAGATTTAGGGTGAGGTTTAGCTTTAGTGGTAGGGTTAGGGTGAGGGATATGTATAGGGTTACGGTTAGGGTTAGTTTGAGGGTAAGTTTTAGGGTGAGGTTTAGGGTGAGTGTGAGGTTAGCGTTAGGGAGAGGGTGAGGGTGAGGGTTAGGGTGAAGGTTAAGTTTAGTGTTAGGGTTAGTGTGAGGGTGAAGGTTAGGTTTAGGTTGAGTTTTAGGGTTAGGGTGAGGTTTTGGTATAGGGTTAGGTTTAGGGAGAGCGTGAGGGTTAAAATTACGGCTAGTGTTAGATTTAGTTTGAGGGTGATGGTGAGGGCTAGGTTTAGGAATAGGGTAATGGTTAGGGTTAGGCTGAGGGTGTGGCTGAGGGTCGGGATGAGTGTGAGGGTTAGGGTTAGTGTGAGGGGTAGGGTTAGGGTTAGGGTGAGTGTTACTGTTTGGTTTAGGGTTAGGGTTAGGGTTAGGGTGAGGGTTATAGTTAGGGTTAGGTTTTTGATGAGGATAAAGTTTAGGGTGAGGTTTAGGATGATGGTTAACATAACTGTTAGAGATAGGGTGAGGGTTAGGTTTAGAATTAGGGATAGTGTTTGGATTAGGTTTAGGTTAGGGTTAGGCTGATTGTTATTGTGCGGGATAGGGTTAGGGTTAGGATGAGAGTTAGGGTTAGTAATAAGTGTTAGGGTTAGGTTTAGGTTTAGGTTCAGGGTAAGGCTTAGGGTGAGGGTTAGGGTTTGTGTGAGCATTAGGGTTAGGCTTAGGGTTAGGGTAAGGAAAAGGGTTAGCGTGAGGGTCAGTGTTATTGTTAGGGTCAGTGTTAGGGTGAGTGTGAGGGTGAGGGTTTGTTTTATTGTTAGGTTTAGGGTGAATGTGAGGGTGACAGTGAGGGTTAGGTTTAGTTTTAAGCTGAGGTTGAGGATGAGGGTAAGGGTGTGGGTTAGCGTTAGTGTGATGTTTAGGGTGAGGGTGAGGTTTAGGGTGAGAGAGAAGGTTCGAGTAATGGTGAGGGTTAGCTTGATGGTGATGGTTATGGTTAGGGTGAGGGTTAGGGTTATGTTTAGGGTTAGGGTTATGGTGAGAGTAAGGGTTAGGGTGAGGTTTAAGGTGAGGGTAAAGTTTAGGGTTGGTGTTAGCGTGAGGGTTAGGGTTTGGGTGAGTGTTAGGGTTAGGTTTAGGTTGATGGTGAGGGTTAGTGTTAGGGTTAGTGTTAGGGTTAGGGTGAAGGTGAGGGTGAGTGCTAGGGTTAGAATTAGGATTAGGTATAGGTTTAGGCTGAGGTTGAGAGTGAGAGTGAGGGTTAAAGTTAGATTTAGGGTGAGGTTTAGGTTTAGGGTTAGGGTGAGGGTGAGGGTGAGGGTGAAGTTTACGAGTAGGTATAGGGTTAGGGTTACGGTTATTGTGAGGATTAGGTTTAGGGTTACGGTTATGGTTAGGGTGAATGTCAGGGTTAGGGTAAGTTTTAGGGTGAGGGTTAATTAGCGTTAGGGTTAGGGTGAGAGTTAGGGTGAGGGTTAGGTTTAGTGTTAGCCTTAGGGTGAGTTTGAGGGTTAGGGTTAGGGTTAGGGTGAGGGTTAGGTTTAGAATGAGGTTTTGGGATAGGGTTAAGGTTACGGTGAGGTTGAGGGTGAGGGTTAGGATTAGGGTTAGTGTTAGAGTTAGGGTGAGGGTGAAGGTAAGGGTTAGTGTTAGAGTTAAGATTAAGTTAGGGTTAGGGTGAGGGTGACGGTGAGGTTAAGTGTGAGGATGAGTGTTAGGTTTAGGATGAGGGTTAGGGCTAGGGTTAGGGTTAGGTTGAGGGTTAGGGTTAGGGTTGTGATTAGGATGAGAGATAGGCTGAGGTGTCGGGTTAGGGTTAGGGTGAGTGTTAGGGTTAGTGTGAGGGTTAGGTTTAGGGCTATGGTTAGGTTTAAGCTGAGGGTGAGGCTTAGTGTTAGTGTTAGGGAGAGGGCTAGGGTGAGGGTGAGAATTAGGGTTAGGGTTATGGTGAGAGTTAGGATGAGGGTGAAGGTTAGGTTTAGGATGAGGGTTAGGGTGAGGGGTAGGGTTAGGCTTAGTGTGAGGGTTAGGTTGAGGTTTACAGTTATTGTTATTGTGAAGATTAGGGTTAGGGTTAGGTTCATGGTTAGGGTGAGGGTACGAATTAGGGTGAGGTGTACGGTGAGGGTCTCGTTTAGGGGTAGCCTTAGTGTTATGGTGAGGTTTAGGTTTAGAGTTATGTTTAAGGTAAGAGTTATGATTAGAGTTAGGGTGAGGGTGAGGGTGAGGTTTAGCGTGAGGGTGAGGGTTAGGTTTAGGGTTAGGGTGAGGGTTAGCCTGAGGATGATGTTTAGGGTGAGCATGAGCGTTCTGGTGAGGGTTAGGGTTAGGGTTAGGGTGTGGGTGTGGCTTATGGTTAGGATGAGGCTTAGGGTGACGCTGAGGTTTACGGTGAAGGTGAAGTTTAGGGTGAGGGTTAAAGTAAGGGTTACGGTTAGGGTTAGGTTTAGGGTTAGTGTGAGGGTTAGGGTTAGGGTTAGGGTTAGGTTGACAGTAAGGGTTAAGGTGAAGTTTAGGTTGAGGCTAAGGTTTAGAGTTAGCGTTAGCATGAGGGTTAGTGTTAGGGTGAGGTTTAGGTTTAGGGTTAGGGTTAGAGTTAGGTTGAGGGTTTGGGTTAGGGTTAGGATGAGGGTTAAGGTGAGGGGTAGGGTTAGGGGTAGTGTGAGGATTAGCATTAAGGTTAGAGTTATATTGAGGGTAAGGGTTAGGTTGAGGGTTAGGGTGAGGGTGATGGTTAGGGTTAGGGTTAGGGTGAGGGTGAGTGTTAGTGTTAGGCTTGGGATGAGGTTTTGGTTTAGGGTTAGTGTTAGGTTAGGGTTAGGGTTAGGGTTACAATTAGGGTGAGGGTGAGGGTGAGGACTACGGTTAGGATTAGTGTTAGGGTGAGGGTGAAGGTGAGTGTTAGGTTTAGGATTGGGGTTAGGGTTAGTGTTAGGCTCAGGGTGAGGGTGAGTGTGAGGGTGAGTGTTAGGGTGAGGTTTAGGTTTAGGATTAGGGTGAGGGTTACGGTTAGTGTGATGTTTAGGGTGAGAGTGAGGGTTAAGGTTAGGGTGATGTTTAGGGTTAGGGTTAGGTTGAGAGTAAGGGTTAGTGTGAGGGTTAGCGTGAGGGTGAGGGTAAGGTTAGATTTTGTGTGAGGTTTTGAGTTAGGATGAGGATTAGGTTAAGTGTTAGGTTTACAGTGAGGGTTACGTTTAGGGTTAGGGTTAGAGTTAGGGTGAGGGTGAGGGTGAGGGCTAGGGTTAGGATTAAGTGTAGGGTTAGGGTTAGGCTGAGGGTGAGGGTGAGGGTGAGGGTGAGGGTGAGGGTGAGTGTTAGATTTAGGATTAGGGTTAGGTTTAGTGTTAGGCTTAGGGTGAGGGTGAGGGTGAAGTTGAGGGTTAGGGTGCAGGTTAGGTTTAGGGTTAGGGTGAGGGTTAGGCTTATTGTGATGTTTAGAGTGAGGGTGAGTGTGTGGATGTCAGTTAGGTTGAGAGTGAGGGTTCAGGTTATGGTGAAGGTTAGGGTTTATGTGAGGGTTATGGTTAGGGTGATGTTTAGGTTGATGATTAGGGTTAGGTTTAGGGCTAGGCTTAGTGTTAGGGTGATGATTAGGGTTAGGGTTAGGGTTTGGGTGATGGTTTGGTACTTGTTAGTGTTTTGGTTTAGGGTTATGTGAGTATTAGGGTTAGGGTTAGGGTTATGGTTAGGGAGAGGGTACATTTAGGGTGAGGTTTAGGGTGAGGTTTGGGTTAGCGTTATGTTTAGGGTGTAGGTTAGGGTGAGGGTTAAGGTTAGTGTTAGGGTTAGGGTGAGTGTGACGATTAGGGTGAGCGATACGTTTAGGGTTAGGGTTAGGGTTAGGTTAAGGGTGAGGGTGAGGGTGAGGGTTAGGTTTAGGGATAGCGTGAGGGTTAGGGTTAGTGTGTGGGTTAGGGTTAGGGTTAGGGTTAGGGTGAGGATGAGGGTTGGGGTGAGGGTTAGGGTGAGCATTATGTTTTGGGTTAGTGTAATGGGTACAGTGAGTTTTAGGGTTAGGGTCAGGGATAGGGTGAGGATTAGGGTTAGGTTTAGGGTTAGGGTGAGTGTTAGGCTGAGGGTTAAGTTTAGGGTTAGAGTGAGGGTTAGCTTAAGTTGAGGGTTAGAGTTAGGTTGAGGGTGAGGGTGAGGGTTAGGGTTTGTGTTAGGTGTAGAGTAAGTGTTAGAGTGAGGGTTACAGTGAGTGTGAGGGTTAGGGTAAGCGTTTGCGTGAGGTTTAGGGTTAGGGTGAGGGTTAGATTTAGTGTTAGAATTAGCTTAAGGGTGAGGGGTAGGGTTAGGGTTTGGGTTAGAATTAGGGTGAGGGTGAGGGTGAGGGCTACGGATAGGATTAAGGTTAGGTTTAGGCTGAGGGTGAGGGTGAGGTTTAGTTTTAGATTTAGGATTAGGGTTAGGGTTAGTGTTAAGCTTAGGGTGAGGTTGAGGGTTTAGGTGAGGGTTAGGTTGAGCGTTAGGTTTAGGATTAGGGTGAAGGTTAGGGTTAGTGTGATGTTTTGAGTGAGGTTGAGGGTGTGGATGAGGGTTAGGTTGAGAGTGAGGGGTCAGGTGAGTGTGAGGGTTAGGGTGTGTGTGAGTGTTTGGGTTAGGGTGATGGTTATGTTGACGGTGAGTGTTAGGGTTAGAGTTAGGGTTATCGTTAGGGTGATGGTTAGGTTCAGGGTTAGGGTTAGTTTGATGGTTAGGGTTAGGTTTAGGGTTAGGGTGAGTGTAAGGGTTAGGGTGAGGTTTAGGGTGAGGGTTAGGGTTGGCGTTAGTGTTAGGGTGTGTGTTAGGGTGACGGTTAATATTAGAGTTAAGGTTAAGTTGAGGGTCACGGTTAGGGTGAGGGTTTTTGCTAGGGTTATGATTACGGTGAGGGTAAGGGTTAGGGTTAGGGTTACCGTGAGGATTAGGGTTAG
Source organism: Dipodomys merriami (assembly GCF_024711535.1). Lineage (NCBI taxonomy): Eukaryota > Metazoa > Chordata > Mammalia > Rodentia > Heteromyidae > Dipodomys > Dipodomys merriami. The sequence goes on from NW_027206113.1 coordinate 1,474,370, forward strand.
GGTGAAGGTTTGGATTAGAGTTAGGCTTAGGGTGAGGATGAGGGTGTGGGTTAGATTTAGGGTTAGGTGAGGGTTAATGTTAAGGTGAGGTTTAGGGTTTGAGTGAGCCTTACGTTTATTGTTGGGAGCCAAGAAAGTGTATGGAAAGATAAGATTCCTCCAGCCCGAGGCAAACTACATTTGGCTAACCCTAAATATTCCTCCAGCCCTAAGCGGACAATATTTGATTAACCATAAACATTTCTCTTATCTCCAGCCCTCAGCAAATGGCGCCTGGCTAATCATAAATATTTCTTAGAACGACTAGCACAACGGCCAATGCATGACCCATCCCTGACCCCCAGAATTCTCACCCTTGCTTCTGCAAAGTTTTTTCATTCTTTCCTTTCCCCTGTCCCTTCAGGTATATAAACCCTCCCTTACTTTAATAAAGCAGAACTTGACGCTACTCAGACTGACTTTGTCTTTCTTTATGCGCTTGGTCTCGTTTCTCTTTCACCACCATGGTTCTTAGGAGGTGTCTCCTCGAGTCTAATGAATAACTGAACCTGCCGGACGGGTCAAGTGGCGCCCAACGTGGGGCTCGAGGCGTGTTGAACTACCCGACGGCGCTGGAGATGGGGATCCCCAATCATTTAAGGGTAGAGACGCCCACATCACATCACTCGTGCACCATGGGAAGTCTTGAGGTAAGTTTGCCGCAATTAACCATGGGAAAAGCAGGCTTTATTTATAAAGGAAATGAAGGAAGCTCTTAGGGAGAGAGGAATAAGAGTAAAAAGAAAGGATCTTGTAAAATTTTTTTGTTTTGTTGGGAAAAATGTTCTTGGCTAATTTTGAGTGGCCCCGACATTCATCCCCTTACCTGGAGTAAAGTAGGGAAAAATATTAATGATTTAGAGGCTAAAGGAGAAGAAATTCCCGAGGCCTTTTTTAGTTTTTATGGGATTATCAGGGACATTTTAAAAGAGGTAGAAAAGGGAAGAGATGGTGCCCGCTTATTGATTTTAACGGAGGGCACCTGCTGCCTCATGAATGGAATAAGATTGTACAATCGGTCCTGACCAGAGGTCAATATTTAACCTGGAAGGCTGAATTTATAGATAAGGCAGAGGCTCAGGCTATCATAAACAAAAACATGTTCAGATGGCCACTCCCATCTGAAGTTGCTTTTTCTGTTTGAAGTCCTTCGACTGCCGCGCAGCGCCTGTCTGGTTTCCTCTGTTTCTGTTTAGTGTTAATTGTCTCTTTTGTCTGTCTTGTTGTCCTTAAAGGGAAGGGGCGGCAACTAACAACCCCCTTAAGTCTGACTTTAGATCGCTGGAAAAAAGTTACAGCTCGAGCCCAGATTGTCAGGTTTTAGGAACTTGCTTTTTTATCAATTATGAAATTGCCACTGACCACCTGCGAGTGGCCCCAGTTAGATCTCAGCCTTGGGCCTTGGTTCAGGGGGTCTGAGTGTGGGGGAGAACCTGTCAGTCTGAGGGGATGGCCGCTAGGGATTTTTCTTTTCCCTTGCCCCAAGATGACATGGAATTCTCCTCCACCTTGGAAGGCCCCTGGGTCAACGTCTGCAGGAATCTAAGAGAAAAAATCCTCCAGAGGTGAGTAGGGGTGTTGAGTCCCCTGGTAAGTGAATGGTGGTGAGATGTCGCCCCATTCACTGAGACCTGATTTTGTCTTTGTGGCCACTTGTTTGTCCTGTTTAGTGAGTGTGTTTGTTTTATGTTTTCTGAGGTAGGGAAGACTTGGGTGAGTGTGACAAGCTCACTCAGCAGACTCTGGATTCAGCTTGCTGAATGAGAACAGCACAAAGATTCAAAAGACTAATTAGTGAATTGTCTTTCTAGGTAAGCAAGCTCTGGGAAAATGAAGCCCAACAAAGGTACCTGGTTTAAAAGAAATACTGTCTTAAATTTGGTTTAAAAGAAATACTGTCTTAAATTTTTGTTTAAAAACTTTTAAAGGTGTACATACAACTGATTTTGATTTTTGCGCGCTTTAAGATCTGTGTGAGTGTTTTGTGTGTGTCTGTAAACGTGTTCAAAGATAAAAATTGTCATCATGCTGTAACAATTGTGTGAGTTTAAATTTAAAATTCAAAAAGTTATGAGGTTTGGACATTGACAAAAAAATCTTCGCATTGTTTTAAATGGCTTTGTAAAGATTCTTTAACTTGCAAATTAGAAAATCTGGTATTTTAAAAGAATAATGTTTTAAAATGCATAAGACTGTTTATACTGTAACCAAGTTATCTGGCTTAACAAAAATGCATTGGCTGTTTGGGATCTAGTTCCCTTGGCTAAAATTTGGGGATAAATATTAAAAATTTAAATGTAAAGGTTAGTTTAACACCGTCAAAGATGTTACTTGTTCTGTCTATCTAAAACTGTGTATTTCATTCGAGAACCAAGAGATAAAAAAAGGGAAAACTTAAAAACCAACAGAAGACCTTTAGGGGTAAGGGGTGAACAAGCACAAGTGCAGTTCAGCTGGTCATGCATGGTGGGACAGGTCCTGGGAGAAGTCCACGCATGGTGAAAGAGGGCAAGCTGGCACAAACGCAGTTCATCTAACCGACTCCTTAAGTCGGATTGGGTGTGTGCCCATTCCATAGAAGGGGCTGATTGGCCCATCTTTGTTCTCTCTTTTCTCTGCAGATAGACACTGAAAACATGGTGGTTAAAATGAGTGATTTGATGATCTGATTAGTATTGCTAAAACTTCCCCTTGGATGTGTTAACATTAAAATTAGGAAGGCCTTAAAAAGAGGGTTAAAAAGTTATTTATATAATGTGGCTTACTTTCAATTATGTTCTACAATTAGGATGTTTTTAAAAGTTATAAAGGCGTTAAGTCTAGCTTCGTGGTATAGTGATGGTGACTGTAATTCTTGCATTAAGGAAAAATTGTCATTGGAGTTTAAAAAACTTAATGTGTGTCTTTTTTAAAACAAGCAACCAAGAGGCAATGAGTGACACTTGGCCTCAAGATTTCAAGGGATCTTTTCAAAATGCAAATAAAAACTAAAGTATAAAATAGTAAAGGTGATTAATAAGAGGTTTTAAAAAAATTAGAAATGGATTTTTGGATATAAAGTTTAACTGTAAAATTGTTCTTAACATTTGCCTCAAAGTGCACAAAGAAAGAATTAGGATTACCAAAATAATTTCTAATCTAGTTTGCTCTTATAGGTTTTTTAAGTTTCCAGAAAGCCCGGAGCAAAGCACAGAGGATTCTTACAAGTTGTCAGATGTAACTTTGACTCTTAATAAGTTTCAGGTAAGAGCATGCTTAAAAGCTACTTCTATGTTGACCACCTAGTTGCTTTTAATTGGAGTAAAATGGCCTTTTGTAAGACTCATTGATCTGCAAACTGGTTCAAAGCCAGCCCGGGCACAAAAAGGTTCCTGTGAGACTGTCACCTCTATTCAGCCAGCAGAGTACTAACCCTGCACTAAATAGTCAGGGGACAGTACTCAAGCCCCAAGCTCGAGACTCAAAGAGGCAGAGTGCTAGCCTTAAGCTGTAGAGCTGAGGGACAGTGCTCAGGCCCGAGTTCAAGTCCAGCAACCAGCTAAAAGGAAATGCCAATGAGTCATTTATCCCAATGTGGAGAAGACACTCCTGGGACAAAAGCAATGGAGCAGCATCCAGAGGCAGTAAAGCCACTGCTTGGATGGCAGAAATGTCAGATCCTAGAGTCATTTTGTGGCCCTTCAAAACTGGTCAAAGCCGGGAGGTCATGGGAAGAGTTTGTAAACATGCCTAATGTCCATGACTATCTACCTTGTAAGGGACAGTAACTTGCCAGTCCTCTGTGATAGTAATAAAAAGCTAATGTTATAAAATGTGGGGGATAGTTTAAATCTCAACCCCTTTATGTGCCAAAAAGGTCTAATTGGCAGCTCTAATTGAGCTGACACTAGTTACATGAAGTTCATCTGCTCAGGAAAAAGTTTGTAAACCTGGGAGTGTTTTTCTATTGATATCTGTCTAAAGACCTGCAAAGGTAACTTAGGCATTATTTGGGATCATTAGAGATCACATTCCTAAGCCATCGAGGAAGATGCTTTTGCAAACCAGATTGCTAAACAAGCTACACTGCTGTAGCCGGGGAAAAGGTCTGTGCAGTTGTGAAAAGTTAAACATTGTTCTTAATGACATCTAACCCTGATAGCCTCTTTGTAAAATAGGCTAAAGTTATAGGTTCCTGGCTAGGTAAGATCAACGCCCCTAAAGTCAGCTTGAAGAAGTTATGGAAGATGGACCTTCGCCCTTCTACCCCCATTTTTAAGATCAAAGGTCCAGAATCAGAAATTTTGGAGAAATGAGGCAAAATAGATGAAAAAAAGGCATAAAGAATAGTGTTAATTGTTGTAGGTGTTCAAGGTGTGGAGACTGCATCTGTCAGAGATGGCTACAAGACTAAGCCTTTTGAGCCTTCTGTGTCTATTTACAAAAATATCTGGTTAGTAAAAAGAGTTGCGATTTTGGAAAATTGTCCTGGGCTATTGTTTAAAGATCTTAAAAACCAGCAGGATCAAAGGCTGCCAAGCCTATGCAATGTATCCTTAACCAGTCTGTGTAGGAATTTACAGCCCAGCATGAGGTGTGACCGTCCCTTGGAGCCACTGAGAGACCCTGCTGCTGCTGCTGCTGCTGCTGCTGCTGCTGCTGCTGCTGCTGCTGCTGCTGCTGCTGCTGCTGCTGCATACCCTGATGGGTAAAGTTCAACGACGGCCTGACAGCCACCTGGAGGAACTCCTGCCTGATTCCATCACCTGAGTCTGCATCCTGGTTGACTGCTGCTAAATCTGAGATCTTATGGGACATTCTTTTAGGTGATATCCAAAAATCCTCTGTATTCCCACAGTGGATACTGAGGACGAGAATATCACTGACTTGCTTGCCTTAGATACTTCAGTGCATAGTGACTGAAAATCCACTCAATGGTCACATCCTAGTTTGGCTCTGATATGGTAATAACCTGAGTGTATTATCAATGAAGTTAATATGCTTAGCCTTAAAATCTAGCAAGCTTCTGCATCACAGTGGTGCCTTAAGGCTGTTCTAAGATAAAGGTTCCACAAGCCAAAGGAAAATTGGGCAGTTTTTAAATTCTAGCCACAAAGATGCTCAAGAAATTGTAAAAAAAAAAAAAAAAAAAAAGGTAGTAAAGAAAGCCTTGGAAAGGGAATTGGGAAAATTTAAAAAGTAAGGATTGTCTTTAAGACAAACCTCAAAAAGTTTAAGTACGTAGCAGATGGTATGAGTATGTCTTCAAATTGGAGCTTACAAGTAAAGCTGGTATAAAATTAAGTTAACTACGATACACGAGTCAGGACTGGTGGAAAAAAAATGTAAGGGGCTCTGGTACTGTTACTTTTGTTACAATGGGACCTTGTATACTCAACAGACTGGTGTCTTTTGTAAAAGAAAAAGATCAGCGTAGTCCGTCTATTAGTTCTGAGATCCAAATACCAAGCATTGAGAACAACTGACACCCCACAAGATAATATAGAGACACCCCTACGACTGAGATAAGAACCCCCTAAATTTTAAGATTAAAATTAGCCCAAAGAAAAAAGAGGGAATAAAAGATTAAAAATTAGAGTTACATTTTACAATTGCTAACTGCTGGTTTTGCTTCTGTAAACTTGCTTGTGCTAGCACTGACCCTTCCCCTCCCTGGAGATATATAAAGTTTCGGAGTCTAGATGTCGGCCCTGGGACAAGCTCTGTAGTAAATAAAGGGCTAACAAGTAAATTCCCCAAATGGCCAAATGGGACACAAGATAAGGAACAAAGAGTATGTTCCTCCGCATTCCTGTGTAAAAATTCCCGATTTAGGGGGCTCAAAATAAGGGCCATTTGATGAGCCCAGCAGAGTAGGCCAAGTGTTAATCGATCACTGTAGATTCCCTAACACTTACCGCCCAGAGTGACTACCTCAGTTTGATCATATGCGCTAAGTGTTTTATTGCAAAGAGTGTTATAAACTTCCCCAGGTAGTATGACATTGATGATGGGATATCCTCCTTTTCCCTGTGCAACAATGTTATTAATGTTTCTGCCTCCCTATGCTCACAACAGAGGCAGGTTTTTGTTTGTGGCAATAATATGGCCTACACTGTACTTCCCCAAAATTGGACAGGGCTCTGTATTCCAGCTATTTTGCTCCCAGACATTGACTTGATTTCCGGAGATGAGCCAGTACCCATTCCTGACTTTGATTATTTTGTTCCCCGACATAAAAGGGGGGTACAATTTATTCCCCTACTGATAGGACTTGGAGTGGCTGGTGCTTTAGGCACTGGGACTGCAGGATTAGCCACTGCTGTCTCCTCATACTCCCAGCTTTCACAACAATTAGCTGATGTTATTACTAAAGTTTATCAATCTGTTAAAGATCTTCAGGATCAGTTAGATTCATTAGCTGAGGTGGCTTTACAAAATCGCAAAGGTTTAGATCTTTTAGCTGCTGACAGAGATGGCATTTGCTTAACTTTACAGAAAAAGTGCTGTTTTTATGCCAATAAGTCTGGCATTGTAAGAGATCGAGTTTAAAAACATGAGGAAGAGATTGAAAGACGGCGACACGAGTTTTTTGAGCGCCCTATTTGGGCTGCTCGAGGGGGACTTTTAACCTATGTTCTTCCCCTCCTGGGTCCCCTTGTTGGATTACTTTTGCTTGTTTCCTTTGGCCGTTGGGCTTTTCAGCTCCTTAAGCGCTTTATAAAAAATCAAATAGATTCTGCTCTTCCAAAAATTTGATCTCCGTGCATTATCATCGCTTGGAGACTCAGGAGGACCCCACGGAGCACACCGCAGCCACCCCTAGAGAAGGACTGAAAATCCATACACTTCTTCCCTAATGATTCCTAAAAAAGCTAGAAAACATCCAATGATGGGAGTATTATGAAGCTTACCCTGGGTAGCACTACATATAGAGGCCGTACAGGCTGGCTCAACAAGGCATGTAGCCAGTGGTAAGGTGGCCCTCCATACAGCCTAAGATAGGATGTTTTCTCATAACCTACCTTTGGAAAATTTGTTGATAAAACAGGTGCATGGCTTGCTATAACCCAGGGGAAACCTTCCCCCTGATGATGATGCCTTTTCTCTTACAGATGCAGCTAGAACTCCAGACTTGGTGCTTCCTGTCTGAATTTATTAAATAACAGATTAATCTCTGGTCTTCTAAGCCCATACAGGTTCATCACCATCATCTCAATATGGCGGACTAAGGCATTGAGATCGAGCATTTACCCTAGGCTTTTGAATAGTCCTTTGCCGTGAGCTTGTTCCAGTGGGAAACAGCCCCCCTTTTCTTTTTCTTATTTAGAAAATCTTTCTTCTTATTCGTAACTTCTGACCATTCAACGGGCAAGACCTTTTGGCATAAGGGATAAGTTCACCCCTCCTCCTATAGGCCCCTCCGCTTGGAGAAGGATGCACCTATGGGAGGAAGAAGAAATGCTCTAATCAAGGGTGCAGGTAAGACTGCAGGGGGATGGATCCGCGATATCCCAAAACCCAAGACCCCTGAGTGTCAAGCTCTGGTGCTTGACGGTTGGCATTCATAAACAAGAGCGGTCTCCTCAAAAAACATGCCAAGGCCTGTAAAACTCCCCTCCCCGAGTGAGGACGCTCACTCGGGAGCGGAAAAAATCCCTGGGCCCTTAGAGGAACAGAGCCTCTGTCACCCCCTTAAAAAGAGCAGCCAACAATTGATGGTCAATTTTCTAAATAAGAAAGGGGGATTTGTTGGGAGCCAAGAAAGTGTATGGAAAGACAAGATTCCTCCAGCTCTAAGCAAACTACATTTGGCTAACCATAAATATTCCTCCAGCCCTCAGCAGACAACATTTGACTAACCATAAACATTTCTCTTATCTCCAGTCCTCAGCAAATGGCGCCTGGCTAACCATAAATATTTCTTAGAAAGAATAGCAGAACGGCCAAAGGAAAAGCATGACCCATCCCTGACCCCGGGACTTCTCACCCTTGCTTCTGCAAAGTTTTTTCATTCTATCCCTTCCCCTGTCCCTTCAGGTATATAAACCCTGCCTCACTTTAATAAAGCAGACCTTGACGCCACTCAGACTGACTTTGTCTTTCTTTATGCGCTTGGTCTCGTTTCCCTTTCACCCCCATGGTTCTTAGGAGGTGCCTCCTCTAGTCTAACGAATAACTGAACCTGCTGGACTGGTCAGGTTAGGGTGAGGAAAAGGGTTTGGGTGAGGGTCAGGGTAAGGGTTAGGGTTAGGGTGAGGGTGAGGGTTAGGTTTAGGTTTAGGGTAAGGGTTAGCTTTAGGATTAGGGTGAGGGTTAGGGTTAGGGTACAGGTGAGGGTTAGGGTGATGGTGAGGGTTAGGGTTAGGGTGAGGGTGACAGTTAGGGTTAGGGTTGGGGTTAGGGTTAGTGTTAGGTGAGGGTTAGTGTTAGGGTTAGGGTTACTGTTAGGGATATGGTCAGGGTGAGGGTTAGTGTTAGGTTGAACGTTAGTGTTAGGGTTAAGTTTAGGGTGAGGGTGAGGATGAGGGTTAGGGTTAGGGTTAGGGTTAGGTTGAGCATGAGGGATAGGTTTAGGATTAGGGTTATGGTTAGGGTGAGGTTGAGAACGAAGGTGAGGGTGAGAGTGAAGGTTAGGTTTAGGGTGAGGTTTAGTGTTAGGGTTAGGGTGAGGTTTAGGGTTAGTGTGAGGTTTAGAGTTAGTGTTAGGGTTAGGGTTAGGTTGAGGGTAAGGGTTAGGTTGAGGGTTAGGGGGAGGATGAGGGTTAGGGTTAGGGTTAGGTTTAGGTTTAGTGTTAGGATGAGGATTAGGTGAGGGGTAGGTTTAGGGTTGGGTTGAGGACTAGGGTGAGGGTGAGGGTAAGGCTAGGGTTAGGGTTACAGTGAGGGTTAGGGTGAGAGTAAAGGTTAGGGTGAGTGTTAGGGTTAGGATTAGGGTGAGGTATAGGGTGAGAGTTAGGGTTAGATTTAAGGTTAGGGTTAGGATGAGGGTTAAGGTGAGTATTAGGGTTACGGTTTGCGTCAGGATTAGGGTGAGGTTTAGGTTAAGGTTGGGTGTTAGGGTTAGGGTGAGGGTGAGGTTTAGGGTTAGGGTTAGGGTGAGGGTGAGGGTTAGGGTTAGGTTTAAGGTTACGGTTAGAGTGAGGGTGAGAAAGAGCATTAGGTCTAGGATTAAGTTTAGGGTTAGTGTTAGCCTTAAGGTCAGGGTAAGGGTGAGGAATAGGTTTAGCATTAGAGTTGGGGTTAGGGTTAGGGTGATGTTTAGGGTGAATGTGAGGGTGAGGTTTAGGGTGAGTTATAGGGTGAGGGTGAAGTTCAAGGTTATGGTTATGGTTAGGGTTAGGGTTAGACTAAGTGTTAGGGTGAGAGTTAGGGTGAGCATGAGTGTTAGGGTTAGGGTTTGTATGAGGTTTAGTATTAGGGTGATGGTTTGTTTTAGGGTTAGGATTAGCATGAGGGTGAGGGTTAGGGTTAGAGTTAGGGTAAGGGTGAGGGTGAGGACTAGGGTTAGGATTAGTGATAGGGTTAGGGTTAGGCTGAGGGTGAGGGTTAGGGTGAGTGCTAGGTTTAGGATTAGGGTTAGGGTTAGTGTTAGGCTTAGGGTGAGGTTGAGGGTGAGGGTGATGGTTAGGTTGAGAGTTACGGTTAGGGTTAGGGTCAGGGTTAGTGTTAGTGTGATATTTACGGTGAGGGTGAGGGTTAAGGTTAGGGTTTGGGTTAGGGTTAGATTAAGGTTTAGGGTGAGGGTTACGGTGAGTGTGAGGATTAGGGTTAGCGTTTGCGTGAGGTTTAGTATTAGGGTGAGGTTTAGATTTAGGATTATAGTTAGGGTAAGGGTGAGGGGTAGGGTTATGTTTAGGGTTAGAATTAGGGTGAGAGTGAGGGTGAGGGCTAGGGTTAGGATTAAGGTTAGGGTTAGGGTTAGGCTGAGGGTGAGTGTGAGTTTTAGTTTTAGATTTAGGATTATGATTAGGGTTATTGTTAGGCTTAGGGTGAGGGTGAGGGTTTAGGTGAGGGTTAGGGTGAGGGTTAGGGTTAGGGTTAGGGTGAGGGTTAGGGGTAGTGTGATGTTTAGAGTGAGGATGAGGGTGTGGATGAGGGTTAGGTTGAGAATGAGGCCTCAAGTGAGGGTGAGGGTTAGAGTGTGTGTGAGGGTTTGGGTTAGGGTTATCAGTATGTTGATGGTGAAGTTAGGGTTAGAGTTAGGGTTATATTTAGGGTGAGGGTTAGGGTGAGGGTTAGGGTTAGTGTGATATTTAGGGTGAAGGTGAGGGTTAGGGTGAGTGTGAGTGTTCAGGTGAGGGTTAGATTAGGGTGTGGGTAGGGTTAGGGTTACAATGAGGGTTAGGGTGAGGGATAGGGGTAGAGTGAGGGTGACGGTAAGGGTTAGTGTGAGGTTTACTGTGAGGGTTAGAGTTCGGGTTAGGATGAGGGTTACGTTCAGGGGAAGTTAGGTTTATGGTGAGCGTTAAGGCTTAGGATGAGGGTTAGGGTTACGTTTAGGGTTAGGATGACAATGAGGTTTAGGGTTAGTGTGATATTTAGGGTGAGGATGAGGGTTAGAGTGAGTGTGAGTGTACAGGTGTGGGTGAGGGTTAGGTTGTGGGTGAGGGTTAGGGTTAGGGTTAGACTGAGGGTGAGGGTGAGGGGGAGGGTTACGGTTAGATTTAGGGTGAGGTTTTGCTTTAGAGTTAGGGTTACCGTGAGGGTTAGGGTGAGGGTTATGGGTAGGGTTAGGGTTAGGGTTAGGGCTAGTGTGAGGATTAGGGTTAGAGTTACGGTTAGGGTTAGTTTGAGGGTAAGGTTTAGGGTGAGGTTTATGGTGAAGGTGAGGTTAGAGTTAGAGTTAGGGTTAGGGTGAGGGTTAGGGTGAGGGTTAAGTTTAGTGTTAGAGTTAGGGTGAGGGTGAGGGTTAGGGTTAGGTTGAGTGTTAGGGTTAGGGTGAGCTTTTGGTATAGGTTTAGGTTTAGGGTGAGTGTGAGGGTTAGGATTAGGGTTAGTGTTAGACTTAGGGTGAGGTTGATGGTGAGGGCTAGGTTTAGAGTTATTGTAAGGGTTTGAGTTAGGCTGAGGGTGCGGCTGAGGGTGAGGGTTAGGATTAGGGTTAGGGTGAGGGTTACCGTTTGGGTTAGGGTTAGGATTAGGGTTAGGGCTATGGTGAGGGTTATAGTTAGGGTTAGGTTTAGGATGAGAATAAAGGATAGAGTGGTGGTTAGCATGTTAGGGTTACGGTGAGGGTTAGGGTTAGGTTTAGTGATAGGGTGAGGATTAGGGCTAGGGTTAGGGTTAGGTTTAGGGTTAGGGTGTGGGATAGGTTTAAGGTTAGGGTGAGAATTAGGGTTAGTAATGAGGGTTAGGGTTAGGTTTAGGTTTAGGGTGAGGGTTAGGCTTAGGGTGAGGGTTAGGTTTGTGTGAGTATTAGGATTAGCGTTAGGTTTAGGGTGAGGGTTAGGGTTATTGTTAGGGTTAGTGTTAGGGTGAGTGTGAGGGTAAGCATGAGGGTTTGTTTTAGTGTTAGGTTTAGGTTAAGGGTGATGGTGACGGTTAGGGTTAGGTTTAGTTTTAGGCTGAGGGTGAGGGTGAGGGTTAGCGTTAGTGTGATGTTTAGGGTGAGGGTGAGGTTTAGGGTGAGAGTGAGGGTTATGTTTAGGGTTAGGGATATGGTGATAGTAAGGGTTAGGGTGAGGGTTAAGGTGCGTGTGAGTGTTAGGGTTGGCGTTAGTGTGAGGGTTAGGGTTAGGGTGAGTGCTAGGTTTAGGTTTAGGTTGAGGGTGAGGGTCAGGGTTAGGGTTAGTGTTAGACTTAGGGTGGGGGTGAGGGCGAGGGTAAGTGCTAGGTTTAGGATAAGGTTCAGGTTTAGGGTTAGGCTGAGTGTGATAGTGAGAGTGAGGGTTAGGGTTAGATTTATGGTGAGGTTTAGGGTTAAGGTAATGGTTAGGGTGAGGGTTAGGGTGAGGTTTATGGGTAGGGTTAGGGTTATTGTGAGGATTAGGGTTAGGGTTACGGTTAGGGTTAGGGTGAGGGTAAGGTTAGGGTGAGGTTTAGGGTGAGGGTTAATTAGCTTTAGGGTTAGGGTGAGAGTTAGGGTGAGAGTTAGTTTTAGTGTTAGGGTTAGGGTGAGGGTGAGGGTTAGGGTTAGAGTTAGGGTGAGGGTTAAGGTTAGGATGAGGTTTTGGGATAGGGTATTGGTTAGGGTGAGTTTGAAGGTGAGGGTTGGGATTATTGTTAGTGTTAGAGTTAGGGTGAGGGTGAAGGTAAAAGTTAGGGTTAGGGTTAGGATTATGGTAGGGTTAGGGTTAGTCTGAGGGTGAGTGTAAGTGTGAGGATGAGGTTTAGGTTTAGGATGAGGGTTAGGGCTAGGGTTAGGGTTAGGTTGAGGGTTAGGGTTAGGGTTATGATTAGGATGAGAAATAGGCTGAGGGGTTAGTGTGAGGGTTAGGGTTAGGGTTAGGGTTAGGTTGAGGGTAAAGTTTAGGGTGAGGTTAGAGTGAGGGTTAGTGTGACGCTGAGGGTTAGGGTGAGGGTTAGGGTTAGGGTTAGGGTTAGGGTTAGGGTTATGGTGAGGGTGAGGAATAGGGTTAGTTTTAGGGTGAGGGTTAGGTTGATATTTACACTTAGGGTTAGTGTGAAAATTAGGGTTAACGTTAGGTTTAGGGTTCAGGTGAGGGTACTGGTTAGGGTGAGGTGTAGGGTGAGGGTGAAGTTTAGGTTTAGCCTTAGGGTTAGGGTGAGGTTTAGGTTTAGAGTTAGGTTTAAGGTAAGGGTTACGGTTAGAGTTAGGTTTAGCATTAGGGTGAGGTTGAGGGTGAGGTTTAGCGTGAGGGTGAGGGTTAGGTTTAGGGTTAGGGTGAGGGTTAGCCTGAGGGTGATGTTTAGGGTGAGCGTGTGCATTCTGGTGAGTGTTAGAGTTAGGGTGTGGGTGAGCCTTACGGTTAGGTTGAGGGTTAGGGTGACGGTTAGGGTTAGGGTGAGGGTGATGTTTAGGGTGAGGGTTAATATGAGGGTAATGGTAGGGTTAGGGTTAGTGTGAGGGTTAGGGTTAGGGTTAGGTTTAGGTTGACAGTAAGGGTTAAGGTGAAGTTTAGGTTGAAGGTGAGGTTTAGGGTCAGCATTAGTGTGAGGGTTAGTGTTAGGGTGAGGTTTGGGTTAGGGTTAGGATGAAGGGTAGGCTGAGGGGTAGTGTTAGGCTTAAAGTGTGGGTTAGCGGTAGTGTGAGGTTTAGCGTTAGGGTTAGAGTTATGTTGAGGGTAATGGTTAGTTTGAGGGTTAGTGTGAGGGTGATGGTTAGGGTTAGGGTTAGGGTGAGGGTGAGTGTTAGTGTTAGGTTTAGGATGAGGGTTTGATTTAGGGTTAGTGTTAGGTTAGGGTGAGGGTTATGGTTAGGGTTAGGGTTAGAATTAGGGTGAGGGTGAGGGTGAGGACTATGGTTAGGATTAGGGTTAGGGTTAGGTTTAGGCTGAGGGTGAGGGTGAGGGTGAGTTTTAGGTTTAGGATTAGGGTTAGGTTTAGTGTTAGGCTCAGGGTTAGGGTGAGGGTGAGGTTGAGGGTTAGGGTGAGGGTTAGGTTTGGGGTTAGGGTGAGGGTTAGGGTTAGTGTGATATTTAGGGTGAGAGTGAGGGTTAGGGTTAGTGTGATGTTTAGGGTTAGGTTTTGAGTGAGAGTAAGTGTTAGTGTGAGGGTTAACGTGAGGGTGAGGGTAGGGTTAGCTTTTGTGTGAGGTTTAGGGTTAGGGTGAGGATTAGGTTTAGTGTTAGGTTTACGGTGAGGGTTAGGGTTAGGGTTAGAGTAAGGGTGAGGGTGAGCGCTAGGGTTAGGATTAAGTGTAGGGTTAGGGTTAGGCTGAGGGTGAGGGTGAGGGTGAGGGTGAGTGTTAGATTTAGGATTAGGGTTAGGTTTAGTGTTATGCTTAGGGTGAGGGTGAGGGTGAATGTGAGGGTTAGGGTGCAGGTTAGGTTTAGGGTTAGGGTGAGGGTTAGGGTTAGTGTGATGTTTAGAGTGAGGGTGAGGGTGTGGAGGTCAGTTAGGGTGAGAGTGAGGGTTCAGGTTATGGTGAAGGTTAGGGTGTGTGTGAGGGTTATGGTTAGGGTTGATGGTTAGGTGGATGGTGAGGGTTAGGTTTAGGGCTACGCTTAGCGTTAGGGTGATGGTTAGGGTTAGGGTTAGGGTTTGTGTGATGGTTAGGGTACAAGTTAGGGTTTTGGGTTAGGGTTAGTGTAAGTATTAGTGTTAGGGTTAGGGTTACGGTTAGGGTGAGGGTACGTTTAGGGTGAGGTTTAGGGTGAGGTTAGGGTTAGCGTTAGGTTTATGGTGTGGGTTACGGTGAGGGTTAAGGTTAGTGTTAGGGTTAGGGTGAGTGTGACGATTAGGGTGAGGGATACTTTTAGAGTTAGGGTTAGGGTTAGGTTAAGGGTGAGGGTGAGGGTCAGGTTTAGGGTTAGGGTTAGCGTGAGGTTTAGGGTTAGGGTGAGGGTGAGTGTTAGGGTGAGGGTTAGGGTGAGCATTAAGTTTAGGGTTAGGGTAATGGGTAGGGTGAGGGTTAGGGTTAGTGTTAGTGTTACAGTGAGGGTTAGGGTTAGGGTTACTGTTAGGGTGGGGGCTATGGTTAGGGTGAATTTTAGGGTTAGGGTTAGTGATAGGGTGAGGATTAGGGTTAGGGTTAGGGTTAGGGTGAGTGTTAGGCTGAGGGTTAAGGTTAGGGTTAGGGTGAGGGTTAGCTTAGTGTGAGGATTAGGCTTAGGGTCAGGGTGAGGGTAAGTTAGGGTTAGGGTTAGGGTGAGTGTGTGGGTTAGGGTCAGCGTTTGGTTTACGTTGACAGTTAGGGTGAGGTTTAGGTTTAGGATTACAGTTACGGTCAGGGTTAGGCTTAGGGTGAGGGTGATGGTGAGGGTGAGGTTTACGGTGACAGTAAGGGTTAGGGTAATGTTTAGGGTGAGGGTTAGGGTTATTGTTAGGGTTAATGTTAGGGTGACTGTGAGGGTAAGCGTAAGGGTTTGTTTTAGTGTTAGGTTTAGGTTAAGGGTAATGGTGACAGTTAGGGTTAGGTTTAGTTTTAGGCTGAGGGTGAGGGTGAGGGTTAGCGTTAGTGTGATGTTTAGGGTGAGGGTGAGGTTTAGGGTGAGAGTGAGGGTTATGTTTAGGGTTAGGGATATGGTGAGAGTAAGGGTTATGGTGAGGGTTAAGGTGAGTGTGAGTGTTAGGGTTGGCGTTAGCGTGAGGGTTAGGGTTAGGGTGAGTGCTAGGTTTAGGTTTAGGTTGAGGGTGAGGGTCAGGGTTAGGGTTAGTGTTAGACTTAGGGTGGGGGTGAGGGCGAGGGTAAGTGCTAGGTTTAGGATAAGGTTCAGGTTTAGGGTTAGGCTGAGTGTGACAGTGAGAGTGAGGGTTACGTTTAGATTTATGGTGAGGTTTAGGGTTAGGGTTATGGTTAGGGTGAGGGTTAGGGTGAGGTTTATGGGTAGGGTAAGGGTTAGGGTTAGGGTTATTGTGAGGATTAGGGTTAGGGTTACGGTTAGGGTTAGGGTGAGGGTAAGGTTTAGGGTGAGGGTTAATTAGCATTAGGGTTAGGGTGAGAGTTAGGGTGAGGGTTACGTTTAGGGTTAGGGTTAGGGTGAGGGTGAGGGTTAGGGTTAGAGTTAGGGTGAGGGTTAAGGTTAGGATGAGGTTTTGGGATAAGGTATTGGTTATGGTGAGATTGAAGGTGAGGGTTAGAATTAGTGTTAGTGTTAGAGTTAGGGTGAGGGTGAGGGTGAGAGTTAGGTTTTGGGTTAGGGTTAGAGTAAATGTTAGGATGAGGGTTACAGTGGTGCGAGGGTTAGGGTTAGCGTTTGCATGATGTTTAGGGTTAGGGTGAGGGTTAGATTTAGGGTTAGAGTTAGCTTAAGGATTAGAGGTAGGGTTAAGGTTAGGGTTAGAATTAGGGTGAGGGTAAGGGTGAGGGCTAGGTTTAGGATTAAGGTTAGGGTTAGGCTGAGGGTGATTGTGAGGTTTAGTTTTAGATTTAGGATTAGGGTTAGGGTTAGTGTTAGGCTCAGGGTGAGGGTGAGGGTTTAGGTGAGGGTCAGGGTGAGGGTTAGGGTTAGGTTTGGGGTGAGGGTTAGGGTTCGTGTGATGTTTAGAGTGAGGGTGAGGGTGTGCATGTGGGTGAGGTTTAGAGTGAGGGTTCAGGTGAGGGTGAGGGTTAGAGTGTGTGTGAGGGTTTGGTTTAGCGTGATGGTTATGTTGAAGCTGAAGGTTAGGGTTAGAGTTAGGGTTATCGTTAGGGTGATGGTTAGGGTTAGGGTTAGGGTTAGTTTGATGGTTAGGTTTAGCGTTAGGGTTAGTGTGAGTGTAAGGGTTAGGGTGAGGTTTAGGGTGAGGGTTAGGTTTGGCGTTAGGGTTAGGGTGTGTGTTAGGGTGAGTGTTAAGGTTAGTGTTAGGATTAGGGTGAGGGTGACGGGTAGGGTGAGAGTTTCCACCAGGGTTAGGATTAAGATGAGGGTGAGGGTTTGGGTTAGGTTTATCATGAGTGTTCGGGTTAGGTTGAAGGTTAGGATTAGAGTTAGGCTTAGCGTGAGGTTGAGGGTGTGGGTTAGATTTAGGGTTAGGTGATGGTTAGTGTTAAGGTGAGGGTTAGGGTTTGAGTGAACCTTAGGTTTAGGGTGAGGAAAAGGGTTTGGGTGAGGGGCAGGTTTAGGGTGAGTGTTAGGGTGAGGGTGAGGGTTAGTTTTAGGTTTTGGGTAACGGTTAGCTTTAGGATTAGGGTGAGGGTTAGGGTTAGGGTACTGGTGAGGGTTAGGGTGATGGTGAGGGTTAGGTTTAGGGTTAGGGTGAGGGTGACGGTTAGGGTTAGTATTGGGGTTAGGGTTAGTGTTAGGTGAGGGGAAGTGTTAGGGTTAGGGTTAGTGTTAAGGTTTGGGTCAGGGTGAGAGTTAGTGTGAAAATTAATGTTAGGGTTAGCGTTAGGGTTAGGGTGAGTGTTAGGGTGTGGGTGAGGGTTAGCGTTAGGGTGAGGGTTTGGGTTAGAGTGAAGGTTAGGCTTAGGGTTAGTGTGAGGCTGAGGGCTAGAGTGAGCGTGAAGGTTACGGTTAGGGTTAGTGCTAAGGTGAGGATTAGGGTTAGAGTTTGGGTTAGTGTGAGGTTTAGGCTGAGGTGTAGCCTTTGGTTTAGGGTTCGGGTCAGGGTGAGGGTTAGGTTTAGGATTAGGGTTACAGTTAGTGTTAGGCTTAGGGTGAGGGTGAGGGTGTGGGTTAGGGTGAGGGTAAGGGTTAGGGTTAGGGTGACGGTTAGGTTTAGTGTGATGATTAGGTTGATTGTGAGGATTAGCGTGAGCGTGAGGGTTCGGGTGAGGTTGAGGGTTAGTGTATGGGTGAGGGTTAGGTTTAGGTTGAGGGTTAGGTTTTTGGTTTGGGTTAGAATGAGGGTGAGGTTTAGGGTTAGGGTTAGGGTTACAGTTAGGTGAAGGTGAGGGTGAGGGCCAGGGTTAGGATTAGAGTTAGGGTTAGGGTTAGACTGAGGGTGAGGGTGAGTGTGAGGGTTAGGGTGAGTGTTAGGTTTAGGATTAGGGTTAGGGTTAGGCTTAGGCTTAGGGTGAGGTTGAGGGTGACGGTGAGGTTTAGGGTGAGGGTTAGGGTTAGGGTTAGGGTGAAGTTTAGGGATAGTGTGATGCTTAGTGTGAGGGTGAGGGTTAGGGTGTGATTTAGGGTGAGGGTTAGGGTTAGGGTTAGGGTTATGGTGAGGGTTAGGGTGAGGGTTAGGGTAAGGTTTAGGGTGAGGTTTAGGGTTAGGGTTAGGGTGAGGTTTATTTTTAGTGTTAGGGATAGGTTTAGGGTGAGAGTGAGGGTGAGGGTCAGGTTTAGCATGAGGATTAGGTATAGGGTTAGAGTTAGGTTGAGGGTGAGGGTAAGGTTTAGATTTAGCGTTAGGGTCAGAGTTAGGGTGAGGTTGAGGGTGAATTTTAGGGTTAATATGAGAGTTAGGTTTAGGGATAGATTGAGGGTGAGGGTGAGGGTGAGGGTTAGGCTTAGAGTGAGGGTTAGTATTAGGTTTCGGTTTCTGGTAAGGGTTGGAGTGAGGATTAGGGTTAGGGTTAGGATGAGGTTTAGGCTGAGGGGTATGGTTAGGGTTAGGGTGAGGGTTAAGGTTAGTGTGAGGGTTAGGGTTAGGGTTAGGGTGAGGGTGAGGTTTAGGGTTAGGGTTAGGGAGAGTTTGAGTGTGAGGAAGAGGGGTAGGAATAGGGTTAGGGTGAGATTTAGGTTTAGTGTAAGTGTTAGGGTTAGTGTGAAGGTTAGGGTGAGGGTGAGGTTTAGTGTGAGAGTGAGGGTTAGGGTGCTGGTTATGGTAAGGTTTAGGGTTAGGGTTAGCGTTATCGTGAAGCTTATGGTTAGGGTTAGGCTTAGGCTTAGGGTTTGGGTTAGGGAGAGGATTAGATTGAGTGTTAGAGTTAGGGTTAAGGTGAGGTTGAGGGTGTGGGTGAGGGGTAGGGTTAGGGTTAGGGTGAGGTTTAGGTTTAGTGTAAGTGTTAGGGTTATGGTTAGGGTTAGGGTGAGGGTTAGGGTGAGGGTTAGTGTTAGGGTGAGGTTTAGGGTGAGGGTGAGGGTGAGGATTACGGTTAGGGTTAGGGTTATGGTGAGGGTGAGGGTTAAGTTTAGGATTATGGTTAGGTTTAGGGTTAGGCTGAGGGAAGGGGGAGGGAGAGGGTTAGAGTTAGGTTTATGTTTAGGATGAGGGCTTGGGTGTGGCTTTGGGTGAGGGTGAGGGTTTTGGTTAGGTAAGGGTTTACTTAGAGTTAGAGTGAGGAGTAGGTTGAGGCTGAGGGTTAGGTTGCGGATTAAGTTTAGGGTGAGATTTAGGGTTAGGGTTCGGTTTAGGGTGATATTTAGGGTGAAGGTGAGGGTTAGGGTGAGGGTGAGGGTTAGGGTGTGGATGAGGGTTTGGTTTAGAGTTAGGTTTAGGGTTATTGTTAGGGTTAGGGTGACGGTTAGGGTTAGTGTTAGGGTCAGGGTGAGGCTAGGGTGAGGGTTAGGGTTAGGGTTAGGTTTCGGGTGAGGCTTATTGGTAGGTTTAGGGTTAGGATTAGGTTAAGGTGAGGCTTAGGCTGAGTGGTAGGTTTAGGGTTATTGTGAGGGTAAGGTTAAGGGTTAGGGCAAGGTTTAGGGTGAGGTTGAGACTTAGGGTTAGGGTAAGAGTTAGTGTGAGGGGAATGGTGAGGTTTAGGGTTAGGGTGAGTGTTAAGTTGAGGCTTATGTTTAGGGTTAGGGTTAGGTTGAGGGTTAGGTTGAGGGTGAGGATTTGAGTTAGGTTGAGGTATAGGGTTAGGGTGTGGCTTAGGTTTAGGATTAGGTTTAGGGTGTGGTCTAGGGTGAGGGTGAGGGTTAGGGATAGTGTGAGGGTAAGGGTGATGGTTCGGGTTACGGGTAGAGTTGGTGTTAGGCTGAGGCTTAGGTTTAGGGTGAGGTTTAGAGTTACGATTAGGGTTATGGTTAGGCTGAGGATAAGGGTTAGTGTGAGGATTATGGTGAGAGTGAGGGTTAGGTTTAACATGAGTGTTAGGGTGAGTGTTCAGGTGAGGGGTAGGTTTAGGGTTAGGATTAGGTTGAGGGTGAGGTTTAGGGTTAGAGTTAGAGTGAGGGTTAGGGTTAGGGTTTCGATTAGGGTTAGGGTTAGGGTGAGGTTTAGAGTTAGGATTAGGCTTAGGGTTAGCTTATTGTTAGCGTCAGAGTTATTGTTAGGGTTAGGGTTAGTGTGAGGGTGAGAGTGAGGTTTAGGCATAGGGCTAGGTTTAATGTGAGGGTTAGGGTGAGGGTTAGTTTTAGGTTTAGGGGGATGGTTAGCATTAGTATTAGGATGAGGGTTAGGCTGAAAGGTAGAGTTAGGGTTAGTTTGAGGGTTAGGGTTAGAGTGAGCTTTAGCGTTAGGTTTAGGGTCAGGGTGAGGGTGAGGCTTAGGGTTAGGATTAGGGTTAGGGTTAGGGTTAGGCTGAGCTGAGTGGGAGGGGGAGGGGGAGGATGAGGGTTAGAGTTGGGGTTATGTTTAGGGTGAGGGATAGGGTGTGGGTTTGGGTGAGGGTGAGTGTTTCTGTTATGTAAGGGTTCAGTTAGAGTTAGAGTGAGGATTAGGTTGAGGATGAGGGTTATGGTGCGGGTTAGCGTTAATGTGAGGTTTAGGGTTAGGGTTAGGCTGAGGGTAAGGGTTAGGGTGAGGATTATGGAGAGAGTGAGATTTAGGGTTAGTGTGAGTGTTAGGGTGAAGGTTAATGTGAGAGTTAGGATTAGGGTTAGGTTTAGGGTTAGGGTGAGGTTTAGCTTTAGGATTAGGGTGAGGTTTAGAGTTACGGTTAGTGTTAGGGTTAGTGTTATTGTTAGCATTAGGGTTATTGTTTGGGTTAGGGTGAGGTTGAGGATGAGGGTGAGGATTAGGGTTAGGGATAGGTTTAGGATGAGGGTGAGGGTGTGGGTTAGGGTTAGGGTGAGGTTTATTATTAGTGTAAGTATTAGGGTTTGGGTTGGGGTTAGGGGTAGGGTTAGGGTGAGTGTAAGGGTTAGGGTGAGGGTTAGGGAGAGAGTGAGTGTTAGGGTGCCAGTGAGGCTAAGGTTTAGGGTTAGGCTTAGCATTAGCGTGAGGCTTATGGTTAGGGTTAGGCTTAGACTTAGGCTTAAGGTTAGTGTTAGGGTTAGGGAGAGGGTTAGAATGAGTGTTAGGGTTAGAGTTAGGGTGAGGGCTAGGGTGTGGGATTGGGTGAGAGTGAGTGTGAGGGTGTGGATTAGGGATAGGATTAGGTTGAGGTTTAGGTTTAGTGTAAGTGTTAGGGTTAGGTTTAGGGATAGGGTGAGGGTTAGGGTGGGGGAGAGGGTTAAGTTTAGGGTTAGGGTGATGTTTACAGTGAGTGTTAGTGTTAGGGTGAGTTTTTGGGTGAGAGTGAGGGTTAGGGTGTGAGAGACGGTTAAGTTTAGGGTTAGGGTGACAGTTAGTGTGAGGGTTAGTGTTAGGGTGAGGGTTTGGGTTAGGGTTAGGGTGAGGGTTACGGTTGGGTTAGGGTTAGGGTGAGGGTGAGGGTGAGGGTTAGGGTTAGGATTAGGGTTAGGGTTAGGGTTAGACTGATGTAAGGTTAGTGTTAGGGTTAGGGTTAGGATTAGGGTTAGGGTGTGGGTTTGGTTTAGGGTTAGTATGAAGTTGAGGGTTTCGGTTAGGTAAGGGTTTAGTTACAGTTAGAGTGAGGATTAGGTTGAGGGTGAGGGTTAGGGTGTGGGTTAGGGTTAGGGTGAGGTTTAGGGTTAGGGTTAGGTTTAGGGTGATATTTAGGTGAGAGTGAGGGTTAGTGTGATGGTGAGGGTCTGGGTGAGGTTGAGGGTTAGGGTGTGGATGAGGGTTAGGTTTAGGGTGACTGTGAGGATTAGGGTGAGGGTTAGGGTTAGGGTTAGGCTGAGGGTAGGATGAGGGTTAGGGTTATGGTTAGAGTTAGGGTGAGGGTTAGGGGTAGGGAAGGTTAGGTTTACGGTTAGGATTAGGGTTAAGGTGAGGATTAGTGTGAGGGTTAGTGTGATGGTAAGTGTAAGTGTTAAGTCGAGGTTTAGGGTGAGCATGAGACTTAGGATTAGCATTAGGGTTAGGGTGATGGTTAGGGTTAGTGTTAGGGTTAGGATGAGGGTGAGTGTTAGGGTTAGGGTTAGTGTTAATGTGAGGTTTAGGGAAAGGATTACGGTTAGGTTGAGAGTTAGGGTGAGGCTTATGGTCAGTTATAGGGTTAGAGTGAGAGTTAGGATGAGGGTGAGTATTAGGGTTAGGGTTAGTGTTAATGTGAGGTTTAGGGTGAGGATTACGGTTAGGTTGAGAGTTAGGGTGAGGCTTATGGTCAGGTTTATGGTTAGGGTGAGGGTTAGGTTGAAGGTGAGGGTTAGTGTTATGGTGAGGGTTAGGGTAACAGTGAGGGTTATGGTTAGGATTAAGGTTAGGGTGAGAGTAAGGGTTAGGATTAGGGTTAGGGTGAGGGTTAGGGTTAGGATTAGGGTTAGGGTGAGGGTTAGGGTAAGGTTTCGTTTAGGCTTAGGGTTAGGGTAAGGGTTAGAGTTAGGGTTAGGGTTAGGGTTAGTGTTAGGGTTATTGTTAGGGTTAGGGTTAGGGTTAGGGTGAGGGTGAGGATTATGGTTAGGGTTAGGTTTAGGATGAGGTTGAGTGTGAGGGTTAACGATAGGGTTACGTTGAGTGTTAGGGTTAGTGTTTGAGTTAGGGTGAGTTTTAGGCTGAGGGGTAGAGTTAGGTTTAGGGTGAGGGTTAGGGTAATTTTGGGGGTTAGTGTTAGGTTTAGGGTGAGGGTTAGGGTGAGGGTGAGGGTTAGGTTTAGGGTTAGGGTTACCTAGGGGGATAAGGGTAAGGGTTAGGGTTAAGGTGAGGGTGAGGGTGAGGGGTAGGGTTAGGATTAGTGTAAGGATTAGGGTTTGTCTCACACGGTTAGGGTGAGGCAAAGTGTTAGGTTGAGGTTTAGGGTCAGGGTTAGGGTGGGGTGAGTGTTAGGTTTAGGATTAGGGTTAGGGTTAGGGTTAGACTTAGGGTGAGGTTGAGGGTGAGAGTTAGGTTGAAGATTAGGGTGAGGGTTAGGGTTAGTGTGATGTTAAGGATGAGGGTGAGGGTTTGGGTGAGTGTGAGGGTTCAGGTGAGTGTTCAGGTTTGGGTGAGGGTTAGGGTTAGGGTTAGCAACAGGGTGAGGGGTAGGGTTAGATTAGGGTGAGGGTGAGGGTTTGGGTTAGGGTTAGTGTGAGATTTAGGGCTAGGGTTAGTGTTAGGGTGAGGGTTAGGGATAGGGTTAGGGTTAGGGTGAGGGTGAGTGTGAGGGTGAGGGTTAGGGTTAGGGTTAGCATTAGAGTTGGTTTGAGGGTGAGTTTTGAAGTTAGGATTAGAGTTAGGATTAGGATTAGAGCGAGGGTTAGGGTGAGGATGAGCGTTAGGGTTAGATTTAGGGTTAGGGTGAGAATTAGGGTTCAGTTTTGGTTTAGGGTTAGGGTTAGAGTTAGGGTTATTGTGAGTGTCAGAGTTAGGATTAGGGTTACGGTGAGGGTGAGGGTGAGGGGTAGGGTTAGTGTCAGGGTGAGGTTTAGTTTTAATGTATGTGTTAGGGTTAGGGTTAGGGTAAGGGTAAGGTTTAGGTTGAGGGTTAGATTGAGAGTGAGTGTTAGGGTTAGCGTGAGTGTTAGGGTGAGGGTTACTGTCAGGGATAAGGTTAGGGTTAGGTGTAGTTTAAGGGTTAGGTTGAGGGTGAGCGTTAACTATAGGTAAGGGTCAAAGTTAGAGTTATTGTGAGGGTAAGGTTGACTGTGAGGGTTAGTGTGCGAGTTAGGGTTAGGGCGATGTTTAAGGTGAGGGTGAGGGTTAGGGTGAGTGTGAGGGTTCAGGTGAGGGTGAGGGTTTGGGTGTGGGTGGGGGTTAGGTTTAGGATGAGTGTTAGGATGACTGTGAGTATTAGGCTGAGGCTGAGGGTTAGGTTTAGGGTTAGGTTTAGGGTGAGGGTTACGGTGAGGGGTATGGTTAGGGTTTAGGTGAGGGTTAGGGTTATTGTGAGGGTTAGTGTTAGGGTTAGGGTGAGGCTGTGGGTTAGTTTTAGGGTGACAGTTTGGATTAGGGTGAGAAATTAGGGTGAGTACGAGGGTTAGGGTTACGATTAGGCTTAGGGTGAAGTTAGGGTGAGGGTCACGGTTAGGGTTAGGGTGAGGTTAGGGTGAGGGTCACGGTTAGGGTTAGGGTGAGGTTAGGGTGAGGGTTACGGTTTGTGTGAGGGTTAAGATTAGGGTTAGGTTTAGGGTGAGGGTTAGGGTAAGGGTTCGGGTGAAGGTGAGGTTAAGTTTTAGGCTGAGTGTTAGGGTGAGGTTGAGACTTAGGGTTAGCACTAGGGTTAGGGTGAGGGTTGGGGTGAGGGTTAGGAATAGGGTTAGGATTAGGGTGAGGGTGAGTGCTATGGTTAGGTTTAGGGTTAGTGAGTGGGTTAGGGTGAGGGTTAGGGTTAGCGTGTGTGTTAGGGTGAGGGTTAAGGTGAGGTTTAGGATTTGGGTTAGGATTAGGGTGAGGGTGAGTTTAGGGTTAGTGTTAGTGTTAGGGTTAGAGTTAGGGTTAGGGTTAGGGTTAGGGTTAAGGTGAGGGTGCGGGTGAGGGTGAGGTTTAGGGTTAGGGTTAAGGTTAGGGTGAAGGTTAGAGTTAGGGTTAGGCTGAGAGTGAGGTTGAGGGTGAGGGTGATGCTTAGGGTTTGGTTGAGGGTTAGGGTTAGGATTTGTGTTAGGGTTAGTTTGAAGTTTGGGGTTAGGTTTAGGTTTAGGGTGAGGATTAGTGTTTCCGTTAGGGTTAGGGTGAGGGTGAGGGTGAGGGTTAGGATTAGTATTTGGGTGAGGTTTAGGGTTAGGATGAGGATGAGGGTGAGGGGGAGGTTGAGGCTTAGGTTTAATCTTAGGATTAGGGTTAGGCTGAGGGCTGGGTGAAGGTGAGGATTAGGGTGAGGGTGAGGTTTTCAGTTAGGTAAGGTTTTGGGTGAGGGTTAGGGTTAGTGTGATGTTAAAGGTGAGGATGAGGGTTTGTGTTAGGGTTAGGGTTAGAGTTCAGCTGTGGGTGTGGGTGAGGGTTAGGGTTAGGGTGAGTGTTAGGTTTAGGGTTAGGCTGAGGGTTAGGGTGAGGGTTAGGGTTAGGTTGAGATTTTGGGTTAGGTTTCCGATTAGGTTAAGTGTGAAGATTATCGTTAGGTTAAGGATGAGGTTTAGGCTGAGGTGTGGTGTTAGGGTTAAGGCGAGGATTAGGCTTAATGTGAGGGTTAGGATTTGGGCTAGGGTGAGGGTAAGGTTTAGGATGAGGTTTAGGGTGAGTGTGATTGTTAGGGTTAGGGTTATGTTTAGGGTGAGGCTTAGGGTGAGGGTTAGGATTAGGGTTAGGTTTAGAGTGAGGTTTAGGGTGAGGGTGAGGGTTAGGGTTAGGTTTAGTTTTAGAGTGAGGTTTAGGGTTAGATTTAGGCATAAGTTGATGGTTAGGGTTAGGTTTACGTTTAAGGTTAGGGTTAGAGTTAGGGTTAGGGTGAGTGTTAGGGTTAGGATTAGGGTTAGGGTGAGGGTGAGGGTGAGGGTGAGGGATAGGATTAGGGTCAGGATGATTTTTAGGTTTACTGTAAGTGTTAGGCTTAGGGTTAGGTTTAGGGTAAGTGTAAGGTTTAGGGTGAAGATTATGGTGAGAGTGAGGGTTAAAGTTAGCGTGAGTGTTAGGGTGAGGGTTAGTGTGTGGATTAGGGTTAAGGTTAGGTTTAGTGTTAGGGTTAGGATGAGGATGAGTGTTAAGGTTAGGTAAGGGTTAGGGTTAGAGTTAGGGTGAGGACTAGGTTGAGGGTGAGTGTTAGGGAGCGCGTTAGGGTTAGGGTGAGTTTTAGGCTTAAGGTTAGGGTTTGGGTGATGTTTAAATTGAGGGTGAGGATTAGGGTGAGGGTGAGGGTTCGGTTGAGGGTGAGGGTTAGTGTGTGGGTGAGGGTTAGGTTTAGGGTGAGGTTTAGGGTGACTGTGAGTGTTTGGCTGAGGGTGATGGTTAGGTTTAGGTTTAGGTTTAGGGTGAGGGTTAAGGTGAGGGAATGGTTAAGTTTAGGGTGAGGTTTAGGGTTAGAGTGTTAGGGTGAGGGTTAGTGTGAGGGTGAGGGTTAGGGTTAAGGTGAGGGTTAAGATGAGGGCTAGGGTGAGGGTCAGGGTTAGGTTTAGGGTGAGGGTTAGGGAGAGGATGAGGGTTAGGTTTAGGGTGAGAGTTGGGATTAGGGTGAGCGTTAGGGTGAGTGTGAGTGTTAGGGTTAGAGTTAGGGTAACGGTGAGGTTAGGGTGAGGTTTTGGGTTAGGATTAAGGTGAGGGTGAGAGGTAGAGTGAAAGTTAGTTTTAGGTTTAGAGTTAGGGTTAGGGTTATGATCAAGGTTAGGGTGAGGTTTAGGGTTAGCATTAGGGTGTGGGTTGCGGTGAGGGTGAGGGTTAGGGTAAGGGTGAGTGCTGTGTTTAGATTTAGGTTTAGTGTGAGGGTTAGTGTGAGAGTTACGGTTAGCCTTTATGTTAGGGTGAGGTTTATGATTAGGGTTAGGTAGAGCATTAGGGTTAAGGTTTTGGTTAGGGTTAGGGTTAGGGTGAGGGTTAGAGTTAGGGTTAGGGTAAGGGTAGGGTTTAGGCTGAGGTAGAGTTTTAGGGTTCTGGTTAGGGTTAGGGTTAGGCTGAGAGTGAGGTTGAGGTTGAGGGTGAGGATTAGGGTTAGGTTGAGGTTTAGGGTAAGGGTTAGGGTTAGGGTGAGGGTGAGTGTGAGTGTGAGGTTTAAGGTTAGGGTGAGGGTGAGGGTTAGGGTTAGGTTTTGCGTAAGGGTTAGTGTGAAGTTTAGGGTTAGGGTTAGGGTGAGGTTGAAGGTTAATATTAGCGTTAGGTTTATGGTGAGGATTAGGGTGAGGTTTAGGGTTAGAGTTAGGTTTAAGTTAAGGATAAGGTCAGGGTTAGGTTTAGAGTTAGGGTGATGGTGAGGGTGAGGTTTAGCGTGAAGGTGAGGGTTAGGTTTCGGGTTTGGGTTCGGGTTCGGGTTAGGGTTAGGGTTAGGGTGAAATTTAGGGTAAGGGTGAGGGTTAGTGTTAGGGTTAGGGTTAGGTTTACAGTGAGGCTAAGGGTGAGGGAGAGTTTTAGGTTTAGGATTAGGGTTAGGGTTAGGGTTATGTTTAGGGTGAGGGAGAGGGTTAGCGTGAGGGTGAGGGTTCTGATGAGGGTGAGGGTTAGGGTGTGTTAGATTGAGTTGTAGCGTTAGGGTGACCGTTTGGGTGACGGTGATGGTTAGGGTGAGAGTGAGGTTTAGGGTTAGGGTTAGCATTAGTGTGAAGTTTAGGGTTAGTTTTAGGGTTAGGATGAGGGTTAGGGTGAGTGTTTCAGTTAGGGTTAGCATTAGGTTTAGAGTTATTTTTAAGCTGAAGTTTAGGTTTAGGGTTAATGTTAGGGTGAGGGTTAGGGTTAGGATTAGGGTGAGGGTTAGCGATAGGGTGAGGGTTTAGGGTAAGGGTTAGGGTGATGGTGAGGGTGAGGGTTAGGTTGAGGGTGAGGGTGAGGGTTAGGGTTGGGGTTAGAGTTAGGGTGAGGCTGAGAGTGAGAGTTATTGTTCGGATTAGGTTCAGGGTTAAGGTTAGGCGGATGGTGAGGTGAGGGTTAGGGTTAGGATTATGGTGAGACTGAGGTTTCGGGTGAGGATGAGGGTTAGGGTGAGATTTCGGATTAGGATTAGGGTTAGGGTGAAGGATATGGTGAAGGTGAAGTTTAGGGTTAGGGTTAGGGTGAGGTTGGTGGTTAGGTTTAGTGTGAGATTTAGGGTTAGTGTTAGGGTGATCATAAGCGTTAGGGTGAGGGTTATGGTGAGAATGAAGGTTAGGGTTAGCGTGAGTGTTAGGGTGAAGATTAGGTTGAGAGTTAGGGATATGGTTAGGTTTAGGGTTAGGGTGAGGGTGAGGGTGAAGGTTAGCGTTATGTTTAGCGTGAGGGTTAGGGTTAGGTTTAGGGTTAGGGGGAGGTTTAGGTTTGTCTGAAGTTTAGGGTGACGTTGAGGGTTAGGGTTAGGGTTAGAGTCAGGGTTAGGTGGAGGGTGAGGTTAAGGGTTAAGGTTAGTGTGAGGGTTAGTGTAAGGGTGAGGGTTAGGTTTAGGGTTAGGGTGAGAGTGAGGGTGAGGTTTAGGGTTAGGGTTAGCTTTAGGGTGAAGGTGAGGTTTAGGGTTAGGATTAGGGTTAGGTTTAGAGTTAGGCTGAGGGTGAGGGTGAGAGCTAGGGTGAGGGTTAGTATTAGGTTGAGAGTGAGGGTGAGGTTGAAGGTGAGGGTTTCAGTTAGGGAAGGGTTAGGGTTAGGTTTAGGGTGAGGATTAGGATGAGGTTGAGCGTTAGCATGAGGGTTAGGGTGAGGGTGAAGTTTTGGGTTTGGGTTAAAGTGAGGGTTAGGGTTAGGTTGATGTTTATGGTGAGGATGAGGTTTAGATTGAGGGTGAGGATTCTGGTGAGGGTGAGGGTTAGTGTGTGCGTGAGGGTTAGGGTTAGGTTGAGGGTTAAGCTGCGTGGTAGCTTTAGGGTTAGTGTGTGGTTTAAGCTTAGTGTGAGGTTTAGGCTTAGGTTTTGGGTTAGTGTGAGGATAAGGGTTAGGGTGAGGTTTAGGGTTAGCGTTAGGTTTACTGCAAGGGTTATGTTGAGTGTTATGGTTATGGTTAGGGTGAGGGTTAGTGTTAAGATGAGGTTTAGGTTTAGAGTTAGGGTTAGGGTGAGGGTGTCGGTTAGGGTTAGTTTTACGGTTTGGGTGAGCGTGAGGGAGAGCTTTAGGTTTAGTTTTGGGGTTAGTGTTAGGGCTAGGCTTAGAGTGAGTTTAACGGTTAGGTTTGGGTGTGGTTGAGTTGTAGGGTTAGGGTGAGGGTTTGGGTGATGGATACGGTTAGGGTGAGGGTAACGGTTAAGGTTAGTGTGAAGTTTAGGTGAAGTTTAGGGTTAGGGTGAAGTTTAGGGTTAGGGTGAGGGTTAGGGTAAGGTTTACGGGTAGGGTTAGCATTAGGGTTAGGGTTATTTTTAGGTTGAAGTTTAGGTTTAGGGTTACTGTTAGTTTGAGTGTGAGGGTTAGGGTTAGGTTTCGGTTGAGGGTTAGTGTTAGGGTGAAGATTAGGGTTATGGTTAGGGTGAGGGTGAGGGTGAGGGTGAGTTTTAGGGTTCAGGTTAGGGTTAGGGTGAGATTGGGGGTGAGGGTGAGGTTGGGGGTGAGGGTTAGGGTTATTGTGAGGGTGAGGTTTAGGGTTAGGATGAGGGTTAGGGTGAGAGTTAGGGTTTGGTTTAGGGTTCGTGTGAGGTCTACGCTGAAGGTGAGGTTTAGGGTTAGGGTTAGATTTAGCGTGAGGTTTATGGTTAGGTTTAGTGTTAGTTAGGTTTAGTTTTAGTGTGAGCGTAAGTTTTTGGGTGAGGGTTAGGGTGAGAGTGAAGATTAGGGTTAGCGTAATTGTAAGGGTGACTGTTATGTTGAGATTTAGGGTTAGGGTTTGGATAGTGTTAGGGTGAGGGTTAGGGTTAGGGTTAGGGTGAGTTTTAGGGTTAGGGTTAGGGTTAGGGTGAGGGTTAGGGTTAGGTTTAGGGTTAGGTTTAGGATTAGGCTGAGGTAGGGTGAGGGGTAGGTTTAGGGTGATCTTTAGTTTTAGGGTGAGGGATAGGGTGAGGGTGAG
This sequence comes from Dipodomys merriami, assembly GCF_024711535.1. Taxonomy (NCBI): domain Eukaryota; kingdom Metazoa; phylum Chordata; class Mammalia; order Rodentia; family Heteromyidae; genus Dipodomys; species Dipodomys merriami. The sequence continues at coordinate 1,503,552 of NW_027206113.1, forward strand.
GGTTAGGGTTAGGGTGAAGGTGAGTGTGAGGTTGAGGCTTAGGGTGAGTGTGAGGGTTCTGGTGAGGGTGAGGGTTTGGGTGTGGGAGAGGGTTATGTTTAGGGATATGGTGACGGTTTGGGTTAGGGTGATATTTAGGGTGAGGGTGAGGTTGAGGGTTAGCGTGAGTGTGAGGGTTAGGGTGTGGTTGAGAGTGTTACGATGAGATTTAAAGTGAGGGTGAGTGTGAGGGTTAGCGTTAGTGTTAGGGTGAGGTTTAGGGTAAGTGATAAGGTTAGGGTTAGGGTTACTGTTAGGGTGAGGGTTAGGGTTAGTATGAGGGTGAGTTTTAGGGTTAGGGGGAGGTTTAGGGACAGAGTTAGGATTAGGGTGAGGGTGAGGGTGAAGGTTAGGGTTAGGTTTAGGGTAAGAGTTAGTGTGATGGTGATGGTGAGGTTTAGGGTGTGGGTGAGAGTTAGCATTACGGTGAGGTTTAGGGTGAGGTTGAGCGTTAGGTTTAGCGTTAGGATTAGGGTGAGGGAAAGGGTGATGGTTAGAGTCAGGGTTAGAGTTAGGGTTAGGTTGAGTGTTAGGGTTAGGATGAGGGTTCAGGTTAGGTTTAGGGTAAGAATGAAGGTTAGGCTGAGGGGTATGGTTAGGGGTAGGCTGAGGGTAAGGGTTAGGTTTAGGGTGAGTGTTAGGATTAGGGTTAGGGTTAGGATTAGGGTGAGGTTTAGGGTTAGGTTTAGGGTTAAGGTGAGGGCTAGGGTGAAGGTGAGGGTTAGGGTTAGATTTAGGGTTACGGTTAGGGTGAGGGTGAGGGTTAGGTTTAGGGTTAGGGTTAGGAAGAGAGTGAGGGTGAGGGTTAGGGTGAGGGTTGGGTTTAGGGTGAGGGTGAGGGTTAGGATGAAAGTTAGGGTTAGGGTTAGGGTGAAGGTTAGCTGAGGATTAGGGTGAGGGTTAGGGGTAGTGTGAGCGTGAGCGTTAGGGTTAGGTTTAGGGTGAGGTTTAGAGTTAGGGTTACGGTGAGGGTTAGGTTTAGGCTGAGTTATAGGGATAGAGTTAGGGTAGGGTGAGGGTGAGGGTGAGGGTTAGGTTTAGAGTTAGTGTGAGGGTGAGTGTTAGGTTTAGGATTAGGATTAGCGTTAGGTTTAGGATGAGGGTTAGGGTGAGGTTTACGGTTAGGTTGAGGGTTAGGGGAAGGTTTAGGTTGAGTGTTAGGGGTAGAGTTAATGTTAGGATTAAGGTGAGGGTTAGGGTTAGGTTTAGAGTTAAGTTGAGGTCTAGGTTGAAGGTGAGGGTTAGGCTTAGGTTTAGTGTTAGGGTTAGGTTGAGGGTGAGGGTTAGGGTTAGGGTTAGGGTTTTTGTGAGGGTTTGGGTTAACGTGAGGGTTGGGGTTAGGGTGATGGTGAGGGTTACAGTTAGTGTTAATGTTAGGGTTATTATTAGTGTTAGGGTTAGGGTGATGTTTAGGGTGAGGGTGAGGATGTGGGTGAGGGTTAGGGTTAAGGTTAGGGTTATGGTTAAGGTTAGGCTGAGTGTTAGGGTGAGGGATAGGGTGAGGGTTAGGGTGAGGGTGAGGGCTAGGGTAAGGTTGAGTTTTAGGTTGAGGGTGAAGGTGAGGGTTAGGGCGAAGGTGAGGTTTAGGGTGAGGGTTAGATTGAGGGTTAAGTTTAGGTTGATGTTTAGGGTGAGCGTGAGGGTTATTGTGAGTGTGAGGGTGAGTGTGAGGGTAAGGACTAGGTTTAGGGCTATGGTTAGGGTGAAGGTGAGGGTGAGTTTGAGGCTTAGGGTTATGGCTCAGGTTAGGTTTAGGGTTAGGGTGAGGGTTAGTTTTAGGTTGATGTTTAGGATGAGGGTGAGTGTTAGGGTGAGGGTGATGGTTCGGGTTAGGGTGAGGGTTAGGTTATGGGTGAGGGATAGATTTAGGATGAGGGTTAGGGTGACGGTTAGGGTTAGGGTGAGGGTGAGTGGTAGGGTTAGGGTTAGCGTTAGGGTGAAGTTTAGGCTTACGGTTACGGTTAGGTGAGGGTGAGGTTGAGGGTTAGGGTTAGGGTTAGTGTGAGGATTAGGGTTAGTGTTCGGGTGAGGGTGAGGGTAAGGTTTAGGTTGAGGTTTAGGGTGAGGGTGAGGTTGAGGGATAGGGTTAGGGTTATCGTGAGGGTGAGGTTTAGGGTGAGGGTGATGGTAAGGGTTAGGTTTAGGGTTAGAGTTAGTGTTAGATGAGGGTGAGGTTGAGGGTTAGGGTTAGGGTTATCGTGAGGGTGAGATTTAGGGTGAGGGTGAGGGTAAGGGTTATGTTTAGGGTTACTGTTAGTGTTAGGCTGAGGGTGAAGGTTAGGGTTAGCTTGTGGGCTAGGTTTAGGCTTAGGGTTAGGGTTAGGGTGAGGGTTACCGTTAAGGTGAAGTTTAGTGTGAGGATGAGGCTTAAGGTGAGTGTGAGGGTTAGGGTTTGGGTGAGGGTTAAGTTGAGGCTTAGGGTTATGGTTAGGGTTAGGGTGACGGTTAGGGTTAGGGGTATATTTAGGGTGGGGGTGAGGGTTAGGGTGAGTGTGAGTGTTAGGTTGTGGGTGAGGGTTAGGGTTACGGTGAGATTTACGGTGAGTGTTCCGGTTAGGGTTAGGTTTAGGGTTGGGGTGAGGGTTAGTGTGAGTGTTAGATTTAGTATTAGAGTTAGGGTTAGGATTAGGCTGAGGGTGAGGATGAGGGTGAGGGTGAGGTTTAGGGGAATGGTTATGGTTAGGTTTAGGGTGAGGGCTAGGGTGAGGGTGAGGGTTATGGTGAGGGTGAAACTGAAGTTGAGGGTTTCGGTTAGGTTAGGTTTAGGGTTATGGTTAGGGTGAGGGTTAGTTTTAGGGTGATGTTTAGGTGAGGCTGAGGGGTAGGGTTAGAGTGAGGGTGAGGGTGAGGGTTAGGGTTAGGGTTAGGTTTGGGGATAGGCTTAGGGTGATGCTTAGTGTTAGGATGAGGGTTCGGTTTAGGGTAAGTGTTAGGATGAAGGTTAGGCTGAAAGGTATGGTTAGGGTAAGGCTGAGGGTTAGGGGTAAGGTTAGGGTGAATGTTAGGTTTAGGGTTAAGATTAGGATTAAGGTGATGGTTAGGGTTAGGTTTAGGGTTAAGGTGAAGGCTAGGGAAAAGATGAGGGTTAGGGTTAGGGTAAGTGTTAAGGTTAGGTTTAGGGTTAGGTTGAGGGTGAGGGTTTGGGTTAGGATGAGGGTTTGGGTTAGGGTTAGAATTATTGTTAGTGTTAGGGTTAAGGTGAGGGTTAGGGTGTGGGTGAGGGTTAGGGTTAGATTTAGGGTTAGGCTGAGGGTGAGGGTTAGGTTTATGGTGAGGGTTACAGTTAGGGTGAGGGCTAGGGTGAGGGTGAGGGTTAGGCTGGGGGTGAAGGTGAGGTTGAGGGTGAGGGTGAGGATTAGGGTGAGGGTTAGTGTTAAGTTTAGGGTGAGGGTTATGGTTAGAGTGATGTTTAGGGTGAGGTTGAGTGTTAGGGTGAGTGTGAAGGTTGGGATGAAGGTGAGGGTTAGGGTGTGGGTGAGGGTTAGGGGGAGGGTTAGGGTTATGTTTAGGTTTAGGGTGAAGGTGAGGGTTAGGCTTAAGGTTAGGTTGATAGTTAGGGTTAAAGTTAGGGTTAGGGTTATATTTAGGGATAGGGTTAAGGTTAGGGTGAGGGTGAGCGTGAGGGTGAGGGTTAGGGTTAGGTTTAGGGTTAGGCAGAGTGTGAGGTTTAGGGTTTGGGTAAGGGTTAGTGTTTGGGTGAGGGCTAGCATGAGGGTGAGAGTTAGGCTGAGGGTGAAGGTGAGGGTGAGGGTGAGGGTGAGGATTAGTGTGAGGGTTAGTGTTACAGTTATTGTGAGGGTTATGGTTAAGCTGATGTTTAGGGTGAGGGTGAGGGTTAGGGTGAGTGTGAGGGTTGGGGTGAGGGTGAGGGTTAGGCTGTGGGTGATGGTTAGGGTGAAGTTTAGGGTTCTGTTTAGTTTGAGGGTTAGGGTTAGGGTTAGGGTGAGGGTTAGGGTGAGGGTGAGGGTGAGGGTGAGGGTGAGGGTGAGGGTTAGGGTTAGAGTTATGGTTAGGGTTATAGGTAGGGTTAGGGTTAGGGTTAGGGTGTGGGTGAGCGTTAGAGTTAGGATTAGGTTTAGGGTTAGACTGAGTGTGAGGGTTAGGTTTAGTGTGAGGGTTAGGATTAGGGTGAGGGCTAGGGTGAGGGTGAGATTTAGACTGAGGGTAAAGTTGAGGATGAGGGTGAGGGTGAGGATTAGGGTGAAGGTTAAGGTTAGTGTGAAGGTTAGGGTTAGGGTGCGGTTTAGGGTAAGGATGAGGGTTAGGGTGAGTTTGAGGTTTGGGGTGAGGGTGCGGATTAGGATGTGGGTGTGGTTTAGGTTGAGGTTTAGGGTGTGGGTGAGCGTTAGGGTGAGGGTTAGGGTTAGGGTGATGTTTAGCGTGAGGGTGAGGGTGAGGGTGAGTGTGAGTGTTCAGGTGAGGGTGAGGGTTAGGGGTGCGTGAGGGTTTGTGTTAGGGTGAGGTTTAGACTGGGGGTGAGTGTTAGTCTTAGCGTTAAGCTTAGGGTGAGTGATAGGGTGAGGGTTAGGGTTAGGGTTAAGGTTAGTGTGAGGTTGAAGGTTAGGGATAGTGATAGGGTGAGGGTTACGGTTACGGTGAGGGTTAGGGTTAGGGTTAGGGTTAGGGTGAGGGTTGGGGTTAGGATGAGGTTTCATGTTAGGGTTAGGGTTAGGATGAAGGTTAGGTTGAGGGGTATGGTTACGGTTAGGGTGAGGGTGAGGGTGAGGTTGAGGGTTTCGGTTAGGTAAGTGTTAGGGATAGTGTTAGGGTGAGGGTTATGGTTAGGGTGATGTTTATCGGGAGAGTGAGGGTGAGGATGAGGGTTAGGGTGAGGGTGAGTTTTAGGGTAAGGATGAGGGTTCGGGTGAGGGTTAGGTTTAGGATGAAGTTTAGGCTCAGGGGTATGGTTAGGTTTAGTCTGATGGTTAGGGTTAGGGTTAGGGTGAGTTGTAAGGTGGGAGTGAGGGTTAGGGTGAGTGTGAGGTTTAGGGTTTGGGTTATAGTTAGGGTTAGGGTTAGGTTGAGGGTGCGGGGAGGGTGAGGGTTATGGTTAGGGTTAGGCTGAGGGTGAGGGTTAGGGTTAGGGTGGTGCTTAGGGTTAGGGTTAAGGTGAGGGTTTGGGTTAGGTTTAGGGTTAGGGTGAGGGTGAATTTGAAAGGGAGGGTGAGGGTTTCGGTATGGTAAATGTTAGGGTTAGGGTTCAGGTGAGGACTAGGTTAGGGTGAGGGTTAGCCCAAGGGTTAGGTTTAGGGAGAGGTTTAGTGTTAGTGTTAGGGTGAGGGTTAGGGGAAGGGTTAGCGTTAGGGTTAGGTTGTGGGTGAAGTGTAGGTTTAGGGTGAGTGTTAGGGTTACAGTGAGGGTTAGGGTGAGGTTGAGGGTTAGGGTTTGGGTTAGCGTGAGGGTGAAGTTTAGGGTAAGGTTTATGGTGAGGGTCAGGTGGAGGATTAGGGTTAGGTTTCAGTTAGTTTGAGGATTAGGTTTAGGTTTAGGGTTAGGGTTAGGGTGAGGGTAAGGGTTAGGGTGAAGGTTAGGGTGAGGGTGAAGGTTATGGTTAGGGTGAGGGTTAGGGTTAGAGTTAGGTTTAGGGTAAGAGTTAGCGATAGGCTTAGGGTTTGAGTTAGGGTGTGGGTGAGGGTGAGGTTTAGGGTGAGGGTGAGGGTTAGGGTTAGGTTTAGGGTTAGGGTTAGTGTTAGGGTGAGGGTTAGGCTGAGGGTGAGGCTGAGGGTGAGGGTTAATATTAGGTTGAGGTTTAGGCTTAAGGTGAGGGTTAGGGTTAGAGTTAGGGTTAGGGTGTGGATTAAGGTAAGGGTTAGGGTTAGGTTGAGGGCTAGGGTGAGGATTAGGGTTAGGGTTAGTTTTAGGGATTGTGTGAGCCTTAGGATTAGGGTTATGGTTATGGTGAGGCTTAGGCTGAGGGGTAGGCTTAGGGTTAGGGTGAGGGTTAGGATTACTGTGATTGTTAGTGTTAGGATTAGGGTTAATGTTAAGGTGAAGTTAAGGGTTAGGGTTACTGTTAGGGTGAGGGTGAGAGTTAGGGTTAGGTTTAGGGCGAGGGTTACCGTTAGGGTGAGGTTTAGGGTTAGGGTTAGGGTGAGGGTGAGGGTGAGGTTTAAGGTGAGTGTGAGGGTGAGCATGAGGGTTGGGGTTAGTGTTAGGCTTAGGGTGAGGGTGAGGGTGAATGTTAGGGTTAGGTTTATGGTGAGAGTGAGGCTTAGGGTGAGGGTGACGGTAAGGGTTAGGTTTAGGGTTACTGTTAGGGTTAGGCTGAGGGAGGTTAGGGTTAGTATGACGGTTAGGTTTAGGGTGAGGGCTAGGTTGAGGGTGAGGAATAGGGTGAGGGTGAATATGTGGGAAAGGGTGCAGTTGAAGGTGAGGGTGAGGGTGAGGGTTAGGGTGAGGGTTAGGGTTAGGGTGAGGGTGAGGTTTAGGGTTAGGGTGAGGTTTAGGGTGAGGTTTAGGATTAGCGTTAGGGTTAGGGTGAGGTTTAGGGTGAGTGTTAGGGTTAGGGTTAGGGATAGTGGGAGGGTGAGGGTTAGAGTTAGGGTTAGAGTGAGGGTTATGGTTAGGGTGAGGCTTAGGGATAGTTAGGGTTATGGTGAAGTTGATTGGTGACGGTTAGGTTTAGGGTTAGGGTTAGAGTTAGTGTGAGGTTGAGGGTGAGGGTTAGGGTTAGGATTAGGATTAGGGTTAGGGTTAGGCTAAGGTTGAGGGTGAGTGTGAGGGTGAGGTTTAGGGTTAGGGTGAGGGTTAGGGTTGGTGTTAGGGTTAGGCTGAGTGTGAGGGTGAGGGTTAGGGTTAGGGTGAGTGTGAGGTTTAGGGTTAGGGTCAGGGTTAGTGTTTGGTTTATGGTTAGGGTTAGGTTTAGTGTTAGAGTGAGGTTTCGTGTTCGTGTTACGGAGTGGCGAGGGTGAGGGTGAGTGTTAGATTTAGTATTAGGTTTAGGGTTAGGATTAGGCTGAGGGTGAGGATGAGGGTGAGGGTGAGGGTTAGGGAAAGTGTTAGGGTTAGGTTTAGGGTGAGGGTGAGGGATTTGGTGAGGGTGAGGTTGAAGTTGAGGGTTTCCTTTAGGTAAGGTTTAGTGTTAGGGTTATGGTGAGGGTTTTAGGGTTATGTTCAGGGTGAGGCTGAGGGTTAGGGTGAGGGTGAAGTTGAGGGTGAGGGAGAAGGTTAGGGTAAGGGTGAGGGTTGGGGATAGGTTTAGTGTGAGGGTTAAGATGAGGGTTAGTCTGAGGGGTATTGTTAGGGTAAGGATGAGGGTTAGGGTTAGAGTTTGGGTGAGTGTTGAGTTTAGGGTTAAGGTTAGGATTAGGGTGAGGGTTAGGGTTAGGTTCAGGGTTAAGGTGAAGGCTAGGGAGAAGGTGAGAGTTAGGTTTAGTCTTAGCATTAGTGTTAGTGTTAGGGTTAGGGTGAGAGTGGAGGTTCGGGTTAGGGTGAGGGTTTGCGTTAGGGTTAGGGTTATTGTTAGGGTTAGGGTTAAGCTGAGGGTTAAGATTAGTGTGAGGGTTAGGGTTAGGGTAAGGGTTAGGATGAGGGTGAAATTTAGGGTTAGCGTGAGTGTTAAGGTGAGGTTTAGGGTGAGGGTTAGTGTGAGTGATAGGGTTAGGGTTAGGTTGAGTTTTAGCATTAGGGTGAGGTTTAGAGATAGAATTATGGTTAGGGTGAGGGTGAGGGTGAGGGTTAGGGTTAGGGTTAGAGTTACTGTGAGGGGGAGGAGGAGGGTTAAGGTGAGTGTTAGGGTGAACATTAGGGTTAGGTTTAGGATTAGTGTGAGAGTGAGGGTTATTGTAAGGGTTAGTGTGAGTGTCAGAGTTAGGATGAATTTTAGGGATAGAGTTAGACTTAGGGTGAGGGTGAGGGTGAGGCTGAGGGTTAGGGTAAGGCTTAGATTTAGTTTGAGGTTGAGGGTGTGGGTTAGGGTTAGTATTAGGATTAGGGTTAGTGTTAGACTGATGGTGAGGGTGAAAGTGAGGTTTAGGGTTATGGTGAGGGTTATGGGTAGGTTTAGGTTTAGGCTGAGGGTGAGGGTGAGTGTGACGGTTAGGTTTAGGGAGAGGGTGAGGGTTAGGTTTAGGGTTAGGGTTAGTATGAGGGCTAGAGTTAGGGTGAGGGTAAGTTTTAGGGTGAGGGATAGGGTGACGGTGAAACTTAGGGTTAGCATTAGTGTTAGGTTGAGGGTTAGGGTGAGGGTTATGTTTAGGGCGAGGGTGAGTTTATGGATTAGGGTTAGGGTTAGTGTGAGGATTAGGGTGAGGGTTAGGTTTTGGGTTAGTTTGAGGGTTAGGGTTAAGATTAGGTTTAGGTTTAGGGTCAGGGTTAGGCTTAGGTTGAAATTTAGGATGACGGTGAATGTTAGGGTGAAGGTGAGTTTGAGGGTGAGGGTTAGGGTGAGGGTCATGGTGAGGGTGATTGTGAGGGTTATTTTTAGGGTTAGGGTTAGGGTGAGTGTGAAGGTTAGGGTTAGGATTAGGGTTTGGTTAAAGGTTAGGCTGAGTATGATGGTGAGTGTGAGGGCTAGGTTTAGTGTGAGGGTTAGGGGGAGGGGGAGGTTGAGGGTCAGGGTTAGGGTGATGGTTACAGTGAGCGTGAGGTTTAGGATTAGGATTAGGGGTAGGGTGAGTTTTAGGTTTAGGTTTAGGGTTAGGTGATGGTTAGGGTTAGGATTAGGATTAGGGTTAGGGTTAACATTAGGGTTATAGTTAGTGTTAGTGTGAGTGAAGGGGTGAGGGTTAGGTTTAGGGTTAGGGTTAGGTTTAGGGTTAGGCTGAGGATGAGGGTGAGGGTGAGGGTGAGGGTTAGTGTTAGGGTGTGGTTTAGCATTAAGGTTAGAATGAGGGTTAGGTTGAGGGTTATGGTTAGGATGAGGGTTATTGTTAGGTTTAGGGTGAGGGTTAAGTTGAGGGTTCGGGTGAGGGTGAGGTCTATGGTTAGTGTGAGGGTTAGGTTGAGGGTGAGGTTGAGGGTCAGGGTTAGGGTGATGGTTACAGTGAGGGTGAGGTTAAGGGTTAGGATTAGGGTTAGGGGGAGTTGTAGATTTAGGTTTAGGTTTAAGGTGAGGGTTAGGGTTAGGATTAGGGTTAGGGTTAGGGTTATTGTTAGGGCTAGGTTTAGGTTTAGGGTTAGGGTAAGAGTGAGGTTTAGCGTTAGGCTTAATGTGAGGTTTAGGTTTAGGGTGAGGTCTATGGTGACGGTGAGGTTTAGGGTGAGTATGAGTGTGAGGGTGAGGGTAAGGGTTACAATTTGGGTGAGGGTTATGATAAGGCTGAGGGTGACGGTGAGGGTGAGGGAGAATGTTAGGGTTAGGGTTAGGGTTAGGGTTTGGGTTAGGGTTAGGCTGAAGTTGAGGGTGAGGGTAAAGGTTAGGTTTAGGGTTAGGGTGAGTGTTAGGGTTACATTGAGGTTTAGGGTGAAGGTGAGATTGAGGGTGAGGATTAGGTTGAGGGTGACCGTGAGGGTGAGGGTTAGGGTTTGGATTAGGGTTAGGCTTAGGATTAGGGTTAGGGTGATGGTGAGGGTGAGGGTTATGTTTAGGGTTAGGGTAAGGATTAGGGTTAGGGTGAGGGTTAGGGTGAGGGTGAGGGTTAGGGTTAGGTTAAGGTTTAGGGTTAGGGTTAGGTTTTGAGTGAGGGTGTGGGTTAAGGTTAGGGTGATGGTGAGGGGCAGGTTTAGGGTTAGAGTAAGGGTAAGGGTTAGGGTGAAGGTTAGGTTTAAGTTTAGGGTTAGGTTGAGGGTGAGGGTGAGGTTTAGGGTCAGGGTTAAGGTGAGGGTTACAGTGTGGGTGAGGATTAGATTTAGGGTGAGGTTTAGGGTGACTGTGAGGTTTAGGGTGTCCGTGAGGGTTAGGGTTAGGGTGAGCGTTAGCGTTAGGTTTAGGGTTAGTGTGAGGTTTAGGGTGAGGTGTATGGTTAGTGTTAGGGTGAGGGTTAGGTTAGTTTGAGGGTTAGGGTTAAGTATAGGGTTAGGGTTATGGGAGGATGAGGGTTACGGAGAGGGTGAGGGTTTGGGTTAGCGTTAGGCTTAGGCTGAGGGTTACGGTGAAAGTTAGGGTTAGGTTTATTGTTAGGGTTAAGGTTAGGGTGAGGTTTAGGTTTAGGGTGATATTTTGGTTGAGGGTGAGGGTTAGGTTCGAGGGTTAGGGTTAGGGTGAGGGTGAGGTTCAGTGTTAGATTTAAGGTTAGGGTTAGGGTGAGGGTAAGGGTTAGGTTTAGGGTTAGGGTAAGATTTAGGTTGAGGGTTAGTGTTAGGGTTAGGGTGAGGGTTAGGGTTAGGGTGAGGTTTAGGGTGAGGCTGAGGTTTAGGGTGAGGTTGAGGGTACAGGTGAGTTTGAGGGTGAGGGTTAGGGTGTGGGTTAGGGTTAGGTTTAGGGTGAGGGTTAGAGTTAAGATGAGGTTTAGGGTGAGGGTGACGGTTAGGGTTAGGGTTAGGTGAGGTTAAGGTTTTAGTTTAAGGTTTTGGTGAGGGTTAGGGTGAGGGGTAGGGTTAGGTTTAGGTTTAGTGTTAGTGTGAGGATAAGGGTTAGGGTTAGGTTTAGGTTGAGGTTGAGGATTAGGTTTAGCTTTAGGTTTAGGGTGAGTGTTAGAGTGAGGGTTAGGTTAAGGTGTGGATTTGGGGTAGGGTTAGGGTGAGGGTAAGTGTTAGAGTGAGGGTTAGCATTAGGATTAGGTTTTGGGTTAGTTATAGGGTTAGGTTTAAGGTTAGTGTGAGGGTTAGCGTTATGATTGTAAGGGTGAGGGTTAGGTTTAGGATTAGATTGAGGGTTAGGGTTAGGGTTATTTTAAGGGTGAGGCTGAGGGTTAGGGTGAGGTTGACGACTCGGGTGAGGGTGAGGGTGAAGTTTAGGTTGTGTTTTAGGGTTAGGTTTATGGTGAGGGTTAGGGAGACAGTGAGGGTTAGGGTTAGGTTTAGGGTAAGGGTTAGGGTTAGGGTGAGGTTTAGGTTCAGGGTTAGGGTTAGGGTGAGGGTGATGGTGAAGTTGAGGGTTACGATTAGGGTTAGGGTTAGGGTGAGGGTTAGGTTTCAGGTTAGGGTTAGGTTGAGGGTGAGGTTGAGTGTTAGGGTTAGGGTTAGTCAGAGGATAAGGGCTAGGGTGAGGGTTAGTGTGAGGGTTAGGGTTAGGGTTAGGGTAAGTATTAAGGTTAGAGTGAGGGTTAAGTTTAGGTTTAAGATTAGGGTGAGGGTGAGGGTGAGGTTTAGTGTTAGGGTTAGTGTGAGGATATTGGTTAGGGTGAGGTTTCGGGCGAGGGGGAGGGTTAGGGTTAGCATTAGGTTTAGGGTGAGCTTTAGGGTTAGGCTGAGGGTTAGGTTTAGGCTGAGGTTTAGGGTTAGGGTGAGTGTGAGTTTAGGGTTAGGGTTAGGGTTAGTGTAAGGGTTTGTCTTAGTTTGAGGGTTAGGGATAGGGTGATGTTTAGGGTGACTGTGAGGGTTAGGGTGAGGGTGAGGGTGAGGGTGAATGTTAGCGTTAGGGTTAGGGTTAGGGTGAAGATGAGGGTTAGGGTTAGGGTTATGGTTAGTTTAAGGGATAGGGTGAGGGTGAGGGTGAGGATGAGGGTGAGGGTTAGGGTTAGGGTTAGGGTGAGGGTGAGGGTTATGGTGAGGGTTAGGGTTAGGGTTAGGGTGAGTTTAGGGTGAGGGTTAGGGTTAGGGTGAGGGTTAGGGTGAGGTTTAGGGTGAGGATTAGGGTGAGAGTGAGGGCTAGGTTGAGGTTTAGTTTTAGGGTGAGGTTTAGGCTTTGGTTTAGGCTGAGGGTTAGGTTTAGGGTGCAGGTGAGGGTGAGTGTTAGTGTTTGGGTTATAGGTAGTGTTAGGCTGAGGGCGAGGGTGAGGATGAGGGTTAGGGTTAGGGTTACGTTGAGCGTGAGGTTTTGTGTGAGGCTGAGGGTTCGGTTGAGGATGAGGGTTAGGGTGTGGGTGAGGGTTATGTTTCGGGTGAGTTTTTGGGTGACAATGAGTGTTAGGGTTTAGAGTTAGGGTGAGGGTGAGGGTGAGGGTTAGGGTTAGTTTTAGGAGGAGGGTGGGCTTGAGGGTTTGGTTTAGGATTAGAGTTAGGGTTAGGATTAGGCTTAGGTGGAGTTTGAGGGTGAGGGTGAGGGTTAGGGTTTTGGTGAGGGGAAGGGTTAGGGTTAGGGTTAGGGTGAGCGTAAGGGTTATGGTGATGGTTAGGGTGAATATCAGGTTTTGGGTTGGCATTAGGGTTAGGGTTAGGGTTAGCGTTAGGGTGAGGGTGAGAGTGAGGTTGAGGGTGAGGGTTTCGGTTAGGTAAGGTGAGGATTAGGGTCAGGGTGAGGGTTAGGTTGAGGTTGAGGGTTAGCATGAGGGCTAGGGTGAGGGTCAGCATTATGGTGAGTGGGAGGGGGAGGTGATAGTGAGAGTTTCGGTTAGGTAAGGGTTAGGTTTAGGGTGATGATAAGGGTGAGGGTGAGGGATAAGTTGAATGTTAGATTTAGCGTGAGGGTTAGTGTTGGGGTTAGGGTGAAGGTTAGGGTTAAGGTGAGGTTTAGGTGCAGCGTGTGGGTTAATGTGAGGGTGAGGGTTCGGGTTATGTTGAGGATGAGGGTTAGGTTGTGGGTGAGGATTAGGGTTCGGGTGAGTTTTAGGGAGACGGTGAGGGTTAGGGTGAGGGTGAGGGTTAGGGTTAAGGTTATGATTAGGGTGAGGGTTAGCATTAGGTTTAGGGTTAGGATGAGGGTTAGGGTTAGGGTTAGGGTTAGCGTTAGGGTTAGGGTGAGTTTTATGATGAGGGTTAGGGTTAGGGTGAGTGTTAGGGTTAGGGTTAGGGTGATTGTTAGGGTTAGGGTGGTATTTAGGGTGAGGGTTAGTTTAGTGTGAGGGATAGGTTTATGTATAGGATTATTGTTAGTGTGAGGATAAGGGTTAGCGTTAGGGTTAGTGTTAGGGTGAGGGTAAAGGGTAGGGTTAGGGTAAGGCTTAGGTTTAGGGAGAGGATTAGGGTTAGAGTTAGGGTGAGGATGGGGTTGAGGGTTTGGTTTAGGATTAGGGTTAGGCTTAGGACGAGGTTGAGGGTGAGGGGTAGGGTTAGGGTTAGGGTGAGGGGTAGGTTTAGGGTTAGGGTGAGGTTAAGGGTTACGGTGATGGTTATGGTGAGGGTCACGGTTAGGGTTAGCATTAGGGTTAGGGTAAGGCTTAGGGTGAGGTTTAGGGTGAGGGTTAGGGTTAGTAGTAAGGTTAGGGTGAGGGTGAGAGTTAGGGTTATGGTTAGAGTTTTGGTGAGGCTGAGGGTTAGGGTTAGGATTAGGTTTAGCTTACGGTTAGGCTGAGGGTGAGGGTGAGGATGAGTGTTTGGGTTAGGATGAGGGTTAGGGTTAGGGTGTGGTTTAGGATGAAGGTTAGGCTGAGGCTTAGGTTTAGGGTTAGTGTGAAGGTTAGGGTTAGGGTTAAGGTAAGTGTGAGGGTAAGTGTTACGGTGAGGGTTAGGCTGAGTTTGAGGTTTAAGGTTAGGGTGAGGTTTAGGTTTATGTTTAGGGTTAGGGTGAGGTTTAGTGTGAGGGTTAGGGTTAGGCTTAGGGTTAGTTTTAGCGTGCCGTTAGGGTGAAGGTAATGGTAAGAGTGAGGGTTTTTGTGAGGGTGAGGGTTAGGGTGAGGGTGAGGGTATGGGTAAGGGTGAGATTGAGGGTGAGGGTTAGTATTAGGGTTAGGTTGAATGTGAGCGTTAGGGTGAGGGTGGGGGTGAGGGTTAGTTATAGGGTTAGGGTTAGTGTTAGTGTGTGGGTGAGAATGAGGGTTAGAATTAGGATTAAGGTTAGGATTAGAGTTAGGGTGAGTTTGAGGGTGAGTTTGATGTTTAGGGTTAGCATTAGGGTTATGGTGAGGGTGAAGGTGAGGGTGAGGGTTTCACTTAGGTGAGGGTTAGTATTAGGGTGAGGATGAGGGTTTATATTGGGGGTCAGGGTTGGGGTTGGGGTTTGGGTGAGGGTTAGTGTGAGGGGTAAGGTTCGGGTTAGGGTGAAGGTTAGGGTTAGAGTGAGGGGTAGGGTTAGTGTTAGGGTTAGTGTGAGTGTGAGGGTTAGGGTGAGGGTGACAGTGAGGTTGAGGATTAGGGTTAGGGTGAGAGTTAGGGTTAGGGTTAGGTTGAGGTTTAGGGTTAGGGTTAGGTTTAGGGAGAGGGTTAGATTTAGGGTGAGGGTGAGGGTTAGGGTGAGGGGTAGGTTTAGAGTTAGGGTAAGGGTTAGGGTTAGGGTGAGTATTAGGATTAAGGTGAGGGTTAGGGAGACCGTGAGGATTAGCGTGAGGTTGAGGGTTAGGATTAGGTTTAGGATTAGTTTTAGGGTTAGCGTGAGGTTTAGGGTAAGATCTAGGGTTAGTCTTAGCGTGAGGGTTATGTTATTGTGTGGGTTAGAGTTAGGTATAGGGTTAGGGTTAGTGTGAGGATGATGGTTAGGATGGGGGTGAGGGTATGGGTGAGCATTAGGGCTAGGCTGAGGGTTACAGTGAGGGTTTGGGTTAGGGTTAGTTTTAGGGTTAGTGTTAAGGTGAGGGTTAGGGTTAGGATGATATTTAGGGTGGGCTTGAGGGTTAGATTTAGGGTTAGGATTAGGGTGAGGGTGAGGGTGAGGGTTAAGTTTAGGGTGAGGGTGAGGTTGAGTGTTAGGGTTAGAGTTAGGAGGGTTAGGGTGAGGGTAAGGGTTAGGGTTAAGGTTAGGGTAAGGGTTAGGTTTAGGGTGAAGGTTAGTGTTAGGGTTAGGGTGAGGGTTAGGGTTAGGGTTAGGGTAAGACTTAGGGTTAGGGTGAGGGTAAGTGTTAGGGTTAGGGTGAGGGTTAGCGTGAGGGTTAGGCTTAGAGTGAGGTTTAGGGTTAGGGTTAGGGTGAGGTTGAGGTTTAGGGTGAGGGGTAAGGATAGGGTTAGGGTAAGGGTTTGGGTTAGGGTGAGGGTTAGGGTTAGGGTTAGGGTTAGGGTGAGGGTGAGCATGAGGGTTAGGGTTAGGTTTCGTGTTAGGGTGAGGTTTAGTGTGAGGTTAGGGTTCGGGTAAGTGTTAGGGCTAGGGTGAGGGTTAGGGTTAGGGTTAGGTTTAGGGTGTTGGTGAGGGTGAGGTTTAGGGTTAGGGATAGGGTTAGCGTGAGGATAAGGGTTAGGGTGAGGGTGAGGGTTCGGGTTAGCGTTAGGGTTAGGGTTAGTATTAGGGTGAGGCTTAGTGTTAAGGTGATGTTTAGGGTGAGGTTTCGGGTGAGGGTGAGGGTTCCGGTGAGGGTGAGGGTTAGTGTTAGGTTTAGAATTAGGGTGAGTGTTTGGATTAGGGTTAGGTTTAGGATCAGGGTTAGTGTGAGGGCTAGGGTGAGTGTTAGGGTGAGGGTTAGTGTGAGGGTTAGGGTTATGGTTAGGTTTAGATTTAGTGTGAGGATAAGGGTTAGGTTTAGGGTTAAGTTGAGGGTGAGGGTTAAGGTTAAGTTTTTGGTTCGTATGAGGGTTAGGGTTAGTATTAGGTTTAGGGTTAGGGTTACAGTTATTGTAAGGGTTAGGGTTGAGTGTGAGGGTTAGGGTTATGGTTAGGATTAGGATGAGCGAGGCGTTGAGGTTTAGGTTTAAGATTAGGGTTAGGATTAGCCTTAGGTTGAGGGTGAGGGTGAGGGTGAGGATGAGGGTTAGGTTTAGGGTGAGGGTTAAGTTTAGGGTTAGGATAAGGGTTAGGTTGAGGGGTAGGGTTAGGGCTAGGGTGAGGGTTAGGGTCAGGGTGATGGTCAGGGTGAGGGTTAGGGTGAGCTTTATGTTTAGGGTTAGTGTTAGGGTTAGGGTGAGGTTTAGGGTTAGGGTGAGGATTAGAGCTAGGGTGATGGTTAGGGTGACGGTGAGGGTTAGGGTGAGGGTTAGGGTAAGGGTTTGGTTTAGGGTTATGGTGAGGGTTATGGTAAGGATTAGCTTTAGGGTTAGGTTTAATGTGAGGGTGAAGGTGAGGGTTAGTGTTAGGGTAAGGGTGAGTGTTTAGTTTGAGGACTAGGGTGAGGGTGAGGGTTAGGGGGAGGGGGAGGGGGAGCATTTTGGGTAGGAAATTGATACGCTTTCGGTTATCGTGAGGATTGGGTTGAGGGTGAGGGGTAGGTTGAGGGTTAGGGTTAGGGTTAGGGTGAGGGTTAATGTTAAGGTGATGTTTAGGATGAGGGTTCGGGTGAGGGTTCAGGTGAGGGTGAGGGTTTGTGTTAGGGTTAGGATTAGGGTCAGGGTTAGGATTAGGGTTAGGTTTAGGGTCAGGGTTAGTGTGAGGGGTAGGGTTAGTGTTAGGGTGAGGGTTAGGGTTAGTGTGAGGGATAGGGTTAGGGTTAGGTTTAGGGTTAGTGTGAGGATAAGGCTTAGGGATAGGGTTAGTTTGAGGGAGAGGGTTAGGGTTAGATTTAGGGTTAGGATGAGGGTTAGGGTGAGGGTTATGTTTAGGGTGAGGGTTAGGGGTAGGGTTATGGTTAAGGTTAGTTTTAGGGTGAGGGGCAGGGTTAGGTTTAGGTTTAGGGTGAGTTATAGGGTTAGGTTTAGGGTTAGTGTGAGGGTTAGCGTTATGATTAGGTTTAGGGTTAGGGTTACAGTTATTGTTAGGGTGAGGGTTCGGGTTAGGTTGAGGGTGAGGGTGAGGGTTAACTTTAGGGTTATGGTTAGTGTTAGGGTGAGTGAGCGGGTGAGGGTTAGGTTTAGGGTTAGGGTTAAGTTTAGGATTAGGCTGAGGCTGTGGGTGAGGTTGCGGGTCAGGTTTATGAGTGTGGGGGTTATAGTTAGGGTTAGAGTTAGAGTTAGGGTGAGGGTTATGGTTAGGATGAGGGTTATTGTTAGGTTTAGGATGAGGGTTGGGGTGAGGGTTAGGGTGAGGGTTAGTGTTAGGGTTAGGTTTAGTGTTAGAGGGAGGGTTAGGTTTAGGATGAAGTTTAGGGTGACGGTGAGGGTTAGGGTGTCTGTGAGGTTGAGGGTGAGGGTTAGGGTGAGGGTGAGGGTGAGGGTGATTTTGAGGGTTATTGTTAGGTATAGGTTTAGGGTGAGTGTGATGGTTAGGGTTAGGATTAGGGTTTGGTTAAGAGTTAGGCTGAGTGTGAGGTTGAGGGGTAGGGTTAGGGTTAGGGTTATAGTGCGGGCTAGGATTAGTGTGAGGGTTAAGGTGAGAGTGAAGTTGAGGGTCAGGGTTAGGGTGAGGTTTAGGGTGAGGGTGATTGTGAGGGTTATTGTTAGGTATAGGGTTATGGTGAGTGTGAAGATTAGGGTTAGGATTAGGGTTTGGTTAAGGTTTAGGCTGACTGTGAGGGTGAGGGTGAGGGTTAGGGTAAGGATTAGGGTTAGGGTGAGTTTTAGGTTTAGGGTTAGGGTTAGGGTGAGGGTTAGGGTTAGGATTAGGGTTAGGGTTAGGGTTATTGTTAGTATTAGGTTTAGGGTTAGGGTTAGGGTAAGAGTGAGGTTTAGGGTTAGGGTTATTGTGAGGTTTAGGTTTAGGGTGAGGGTTATGGTGAGGGTGAGGTTTATGGCGAGTGTGAAGGTGAGGGTGAGGGTGAGGGTAAGGGTTATGATTTGGGTGAGGGTTATGGTAAATCTGAGGGTGACGGTGAGGGTGAGGGTGAAGGTTAGGGTTAGGGTTAGGGTTAGGTTGAGGGTGAGGTTGATGGTTCGGTTTAGAATTAGGGTTAGGGTTAGTGTTAGATTGAGGGTTGGGGTTAGGGTGATGTTTAGGGTGAGGCTGAGGGTTACGGTGAGGACTAGCATGAGTGTGAGTGTTAGGGTGAGAATGAGGGTGAAGGTGAGTGTTTTGGTAAGGTAAGCGTTAGACTTATTGTTAGGGTGAGGATTAGGTTGAATGTGAGGGTTAGTGTGAGGTTTAGCGTTAGGGTGGGGGTTAGGTTTAGAGTTAGGGTGAGGGTTAGGGTCAGGGTTAGAGTGAGGGTGAGTGTGAGGGTTAGGGTGAGGCTGAGGGTTAGGGTTAGGGTTAGGGTAGGGTTACGATTTATGTGAAGGTTAAGATTAGGTTTAGGTTTAGGTTGAGGTGAGGGTGAGGGTTAGGGTGAGGGTTAGGGTTAGGGTTAGGGTGAGGGTGAGGGTGAGGTTTAGGTTTAGGGTTAGGGTGAGGTTTAGGGTTAGGCTCAGGGCTACTGTGAGGGTGTGGGTTACAGTGAGTGTGAGGGTGAGGGTGATGTTTTCAGTTAGGTAATGATTAGTGTTAGGGTTAGGGTGAGGATTAGGTTGAGGGTGAGGGTTAGTTTGAGGGTTAGGTTTAGGGTGAAGGTTAGGGTTAGGGTTAGATTTAGGGTTGGGGTTAGGGTGATGTTTAGGGTGAGGCTGAGGGTTACGGTGAGGGAGCCGGTTCGGGTGAGGGTGAGGGTGAGGGTTAGGGTGTGGTTTAGGGTTAGGTTTATGGTGAGGGTTAGGGTGATGGTGAGTGTTATGGTGAGGGTGAGGGTGAGGATAAGGGTTAGAGTGAGGGTTAGGATTTGGGTTAGGTTTATGGTGAGCGTTAGGTTGAGGGGTAGGATTAGGGTCAGGGTGAGGGTTATGGTTAGTGTGACAGTTAGTGTTAGGGTTAGTTTTAGGTTTAGCATGAGGATAAAGCTTACGGTAAGTTTTAGGGTGAGCGTGAGGGTAAGGTTTATCCTTAGGGTTAGGGTGAACGTTAGGGTTAGAGTTAGGTTTAGGGTTAGGGTGAGGGTTAGGTTTAGGGTGACGTTTAGGGTGACGGTGAGGGTTAGGGTGTGGGTGAGTTTGAGGGTAAGTTTTAGGGTGAGGGTGAGGGTGAGGGTGATGGTGAGGGATATGGTTAGGATTAGTGTTAGAGTGAGTGTGAGGGATAGAGTTAGGATTAGAGTTTGGTTAAGTGTTAGGCTGATTGTGAGGGTGAGGGTGTGGTTTAGGGTTAGGGTTAGGGTGAGGGCTAGGGTTAGTGTGAGTGTTAGGGTGAGCGTGAGGTTGTGGGTCAGGGTTAGGGTGACTGTGACAGTGAGGGTGAGGGTTAGGGTTAGGATTAGGGTTATGGTGAGTTTTAAGTATAGGGTTAGGGTTAGGGTGAGGGTTACATTTAGAATTAGGGTTAGGGTTAGGGTTATTATTAGGGTTAGGGTTAGGGTAAGAGTTTAGGTTTAGGGTGAGGTTTAGGTTCAGGGTTAGGGCTATTGTGAGGGTGAGTGTGAGGGTGAGGGTGAGGGTAAGTGTTATGATTTGGGTTACGGTTATGGTAAGGCTGAGGGTGATGGTGAGGGTGAGGGTGAAGGTTAACTTTAGGGTTAGGGGTAGGGTGAAGTTGAGGTTGAGGGTTAGGTTTAGGAATAGGGTTAGGGTTAGAGTTAGGCTGAGGGTGATGGTGAGGGTGAGGGTGAAGATTCGGGTTAGGGTTTGGGTTAGGGTTAAGGTGAGGGCTAGGGTGAGTGTGAGGGGTAGGGTGAGAATGAGGGTGAAGGTGAGGGTTTTGGTTAGGGAAGAGTTAGGTTGAATGTTAGGGTTAGGATTAGGTTGAATGTGAGGGTTAGTGTGAGGGTGAGGGTCAGGGTGAGTGTTAGGGTTAGGGTTAGGTTTAGGGTTATGGTGAGGGTGAGGGTTAGGGTGAGAGGTAGGGTTAGGGTTAGTGTGAGGGTTAGGGTTAGTGTGAGAGTTAGGGTTAGGGTTAGGGTCAGGTTGAGGATATAGGTTAGGTTGAGAGTTAGTGTGAGGGTGAGGGTTAGGGTTAGCTTTAGGGTTAGGGTGAGGTTTAGGTTTAGGGTGAGGGCTACAGTGAGGGTGTGGTTTAGGGTGAGTTTGAGGGTGATGGTGAGGTTTTCAATTAGGTAATGGTTAGGGTTAGGTTTAGGGTGAGGATTAGGTTGAGGGTGAGGGTTAGTTTTAGGATTATTGTTAGGTATATAGTGAGGGTTAGGGTGACGGTTAGGGTTAGGGTTAGGTTTAGGATAAGGTTTAGGGTTAGGGTGAGGGTTAGTGTTAGTGTTAGGGCTAGGGTGAGGGTGAGGGTGAGGGATAGGGTTAGGGTTAGTGTTATGGTGAGGGTGAGGGTTACGGTTAGGGTTAGGGTTAGTTTGAGGGTTAGGTTTATTGTTAAGGTTAGTGTAAGTGTTAGTGTTAGTGTAAGTTAGGCTTAGGTTGAGGGTTAGTGTTAGGGTGATGTTTAGGGTGACTGTGAGAGTTATGGTGAGTGTGATGATGACAGTGAATGTTGAGTTTAGGGTTAGTGTTAGGGTGAGGGTGAGAGTTAGGGTTATGGGTAGGGTTTTGGTTAGGGTAATGGTTAGGGTTAGGGTGAGGGTAAGGTTCAGGTTTAGGTTTAGGGTCAGGGTGAGGTTGAAGGTGAGTGTTAGGGTTAGGTTTATGTTTAGAGTGAGGCTTAGTGTGAGTGTTAGTGTTAGGGTTAGTGAAAGGGATATTTTAAAGGTTAGTGAAAGGGTTAGATTTAGGGTGAGGGTTAGGTTTCAGGTTAGGGTTAGTGTGAGGGTGATGTTGAGGGTTAGGATTAGGGTTAGTGTGAGGATAAGGGTTAGGGTGAGTGTTATTGTGTGGGTTAGGGTTTGGGTTAGAGTAAGTGTTCAGTTTAGAGTGAGGGTAAGTTTAGGGTTAGGTTTAGGGTGAGGGTGAGGGTGAGGTTTAGGGTTAGTGTGAGGATAATGGTTAGGGTGCGGTTTAGGGTGAGGGTGAGTGTTAGGGTTAGCATTAGGGTTAGGGTGAGGGTTAGGGTTAGGGTTAGGTTTAGGGTTTAGTTGAGGGTTAGGGTTAGGGTTAGGGTTCGTGTAAGGGTTAGGGTTAGCTTGAGGGTTAAGGTTAGGGTGATGTTTAGGGTGACGGTGAGGGTGAAGATGACAGTGACGGTGAATGTTGGGGTTAGGCTTAGGGTTACGGTGAAGGTGAGGGTTAGGGTTATGGTTACGCTTAGGGTAAGGGATAGGATGAGAGTGAGGGTGAGGGTGAGGTTGAGGGTTAGGGTTAGGGTTAGGGTGAGGGTGAGAGTTAAGGTTAGCGTTAGTGTTAAGGTGAGGATGAGGGTTAGGGTGAGGGTTAGGGTTATGGTTAGGGTTAGGATTAGGATGAGGTTTACGGTGAGAGTTAGGGTTAGGTTAGGGTTTGGATTAGGGTGAGGGTTAGGGTTAGGGTTATGTTGAGGTTTAGGTTTAGGTTGAGGGCTACGGTGATGGTGAGGGTTAGGGTGAGTGTGAGGTTGAGGCTGTGGTTTTTGGTTAGGTAAGTGTTTGGGTTATGGTTAGTGTTAGGGATATGATTAGTTTTAGAGTGAGGGAGATGTTTAGTGTGAGGCTGATGGTTAGGGTGAGGGTGAGGGTTCAGGTGAGGTTGAGGTTTCGGGTGAGGGTGAGGGTTAGGTTGTGGGTTAGTGTTAGGTTTATGGTGAGGGTTAGGCTGACGGTGAGAGTGAGGCTGAAGATTAGTGTTAGGGTTAGGGTGAGGGTTAAGGTGAGGGCTAGCGTGATGTGAGTGTTAGGGTGAGAATGAGGGTTAACGTGAGGGTTTCTGTTAGGTAAGGTTTAGGCTTATTGTTAGGGTGAGGATTAGGTTGAATGTGAGGGTTAGTGTGAGGGTTAGGTTTAGGGTGCGTGTTAGGGTCAGAGTTAGGTTGAGGGTTAGGATTAGGGTTAGGGTTAGGGTTAGAGTGAGGTGAGGGTTACGGTGAGAGGTAGGGTTAGGTTTAGTGTGAGGGTTAGGGTTAGTGTGAGGGTTAGGTTTAGGTTTAGGGTAGGGTTAGCATTAGGGTTAGGGTGAGGTTTGATGTGACGGTTAGGTTTAGGTTTAGGTTTAGGGTGAGGGTTAGGTTGAGGGTTAAGTTAGGGTTAGGGTTAGGGTTAGGGTGAGGGTGAGGGTGAGGTTTAGGGTGTGGGTTAGGGTGAGGTTTAGGTTTAGGGTAAGGGCTACGGTAGGGTGTGGATTAGGGTGAGTCTGAGGGTGAGGGTGAGGTTTTCACTTAGGTAAGGATCAGGGTTAGGGTTAGGGTTAGGGTGAGGATAAGGGTTAGGTTTAGGATTAGGGTTAGGTTTAGGGTGAGGGTTAGGTTTAGGGTTAGGCTGAGGGTGAGGGTTAGGGTGAGTAGTAGATTTAGCGTTAGGGTAAGGGTTTGGGTTTGGTTGAGGGATAGGGTTAGGGTTAGGGTAAGGGTGAGGGTGAGGGTTAGGGTTAGGGTTAGGGTTAGGGTGAGGGTGAGATTGAGGGTTAGTCTTAGGGTTAGTCTGAGGATAAGGGTTAGGGTGAGCGTTAGTGTGAGGGTTAGGGTTAGGTTTAGAGTAATTTTTAAGGTTAGAGTGAGGGTTAAGTTTAGGTTTAGGGTTAGGTTGAGGGTGAGGGTAAGGGTTAGGTTTAGGGTTAGTGTGAGGATAATGATTAGGGTGAGGTTTAGGGTGAGGGTGAGTGTTAGGGTTAGCATTACGGTTAGTGTGGGGGTTAAGGTTAGTGTTAGGGTTAGGGTTAAGTTGAGGTTTAGGGTTAGGGTTAGAGTTAGTGTAGGGGTTAGGGTTAGGTTGAGGGTTAAGTTTAGGGTGATGTTTAGGATGACGGTGAGTGTTAGGGTGAGGCTGAGGGTGAAGGTGAAAGTGACGGTGAATGTTGGGGTTAGGGTTAGGATTACCGTGAAAGTGAGGGTTAGGGTTATGGTTACGGTCAGGGTAAGGAATAGGATGAAGTTTAGGGTGAGGGTGAGGGTGAGGGTTAAGGTTAGGGTTAGGGTGAGGCTGAGAGTTAGGGTTAGCGTTAGTGTTAGGGTGAGGGTGAGGTTTAGGGTGAGTGTTAGGATTAGACTTAGTGTGAGGATAAGGGTTAGGGTGAGGTTTAGGGTGAGGGTGTGGGTTAGGGTTAGGATTAGGGTTAGGTTTAGGGTTAGGGTTAGGGTGTGGGTAAGGGTTAGGGTTAGGGTTAGGTTTAGAGTGAGGTTTAGGTTTAGGGTTAGGCTGAGTGTGAGGGTTAGGGTGAGGGGTAGGGTTAGGGTTAGGGTAAGGGTTTGGGTTATGGTGAGAATTAGGGTTAGGGTTAGGGTGAGGGTGAGGGTGAGGGTGAGGGTTAGGTTTAGGTTTAGGGTTATGGTGCGGGTCATTGTGAGGGTTAGGGTTAGGGTTACGGTAAGTGTTAGGTTTAGGGTGAGGGTTAGGGTTATGGTTAGGTTTAGGGTTAGGGTAAGAGTGACGTTTAGGTTTAGGGTGAGGGTTAGGGCTAGGGTTAGGGTTAGGTTGAGTGTGATGGTTAGGGTTAGGATTAGGGTTTGTTTAAGTGTTAGGCTGAGTTTGAGGGTGAGCGTGAGGATTAGGGTTAGTGTTAGGGTGAGGTCTACGGTTACTGTGAGGGGTAGGGTGAGGGTGAGGTTAAGGTTCAGGGTTAGTGTGACAGTGACAGTGAGGGTGAGGGTTAGAGTTAGGATTAGGTTTAGGGTGAGTTTTAGGTATTGGCTTATGGTCAGGATGAGGGTTAGAGTTAGGATTAGGTTTAGGGTTAGGGTTATTGTTAGGGTTAGGGTTAGTGTTAGGGAAAGAGTGAGGTTTAGGTTTAGGTTTAGGGTGAGGTTTAGGTTCAGGGTGAGGCTATGGTGAGGGTGAGTTTAAGGGTGAGTGTGAGGGTGAGTGTGCGGTTAGGGTTACGATTTGGGTTAGGGTTATTTTAAGGCTGAGGGTGACGGTGAGGTTGAGTGTGAAGGTTAGGTTTAGGTTTAGGGTTAGGGTGAGGGTGAGGTTGAGGGTTAGGTATAGGATTAGGGTTAGGGTTAGGTTTAGGCTGAGGGTTACGGTGAGGGTGATTGTGAAGATTAGGTTTAGGGTAAGGATTAGGGTTAAGGTGAGGGCTAGCGTGACTGTGAGTGTTAGTGTGAGAATGAGGGTGAACGTGAGGGTTTTGGTTAGGTAAGAGGGTTATTGTTAGGGTGAGGATTAGGTTGAGTGTGAGGGTTAGGTTTAGGGTGAGTGTTAGGGTCAGAGTTAGGGTGAGGGTTAGGGTTAGGGTTAGGTTGGGGGTGAGGGTTAGGTTGAGAGTTAGGGTTAGGGTTAGTGTGAGGGTTGGGTTAGTGTGAGGGTTAGGGTTAGGGTTAGGGTCAGGTTGAGGGTAAGGATTAAGTTTCGGGTTAGTGTGAGGTTGAGGATTAGGGTTAGGGTTAGGGTTAGGGTGAGGGTGAGGTTTAGGGTTAGGGTTAGGGTTAGGGTTAGGGTGAGGGTGAGGGTGAGGTTTAGGGTTAGGGTTAGGATGAGGATTAGGTTGTGGATGAGGGTTAGTTTGAGGGTTAGGGTTAGGGTGGGGGTTAGGTATAGGGTTAGATTGAGGGTTAGTATTAGGGTGTGGTTTAGGGTGAGGCTGAGGGTTAGGGGGAATGTGACAGTTCGGGTGAGGTTGAGGATGAGCGTTAGGGTGTGGTTTAGTGTTAGGTTTATGGTGAGGGTAATGTTGACGGTGAGGGTTAGGGTGAGGGTGAGGTTTAGGGTTAGGATAAGGATTAGGGTTAGGGTTAGGTTTAGGGTGACAGTTAGGTTGAGGGGTAGGATTAGGGTTAGGGAAAGGGTTAGGGTTAGTGTGACCGTTAGCGTTAGGGTTAGAGTTAGGGTTAGTATGAGGATAAAGCTTAGGGTGAGTTTTAGGGTGAGCATGAGTGTTAGGTTTATCGTTAGGGTTAGGGTGAGGGTTAGGTTTAGGGTTAGGGTGAGGGTGAGGGTTATGTTGAGTTGTAGGGTTAGGGTTAGGTTTAGGGATAGGGTGAGTGTTAGGGTTAGGGTGAGGGTTAGAGAGACTGTGAGTGTAAGGGTTAGTGTGAGGGCTAGGTTTAGTGTTAGTGTTAGGGTGAGGTTTAGGTTTAGGTTGAGGGTGAGAGTGAGGCTTAGTTCTAGGACTAGGCTTAGGTTTAGGGTTAGGCTGAGGGTCAGAGTTAGGTTTAGTGTGAGGGTTAGGGTTACGGTTAGGGTTAGTGTGAGGGTAAGAGTTAGGGTGAGTTTTAGGGTGAGAGTGAGGGTTAGGGTTAGCCTGAGTGTTAGGGTGAGGGTTACGGTGAGGGTTAGGTTTAGTGAGAGTGAGGGTGTGAGTTATGGTTAGGGTTAGGGTTAGTGTGAGGGTTAGGGTTAGATTTAGGGTGAGTGGTAGGGTTAGGGTGATGTTTACGGTGAGGGTGGGGCTTAGGGTGAGGTTTAGGTTTCGGGTGAGGGTGAGGTTTAGTGTGTGTGTGAGGGTTAGGGTTAGGGTGAGTGTTAGGGTGACGGTGAGGGTTAGGATGAGGGTTAGGTTTAGGGTTAGGGATAGCGTGAGGATTAGGTATAGGTTTAGTGTTAGGGTGAGGTTTAGGCTGAGGGGTTGGGTTAGGGTTAGGGTGAGAATTAGGTTTAATATAAGTTACTGTTAGGTTAAGGATTAGAGTGAGGGTAATGGTTAAGGTGATTGTTAGGCTGAGGGTGAGGGTTAGGGTTTGAATGAGGTTTAGGGTTATGGTTATGGCGAGGTTTAGGGTTAGGGTTAGGGTTAAGGTGAGGGTGAGGGTGAGGGTGAGGGTTATGGTGAGGGTGAGGGTTAAGTTAGGGGTAGGGTGAGGGTGAAGGTTAGGATGAGGGTGAGGTTTCGGGTGAGGGTGAGGTTCAGGAGAGCGTAAGGGTTAGTGTGTGGGTGAGGGTTCGGGTTCCTGTGAGTGTTAGGGTGACAGTGAGGGTTGGGTGAGGGTGAGAGTTAGGTTTAGGATTAGGGTTACGGTGAGGGTTATGGTGAGGGTTAGGTTTAGGGTGAGGGTTAGGGTTAGGGTTCGGGTGAGGGTTAGGTTTAGGCTGATGTTTAGGGTGTGGGTGAGCGTTAGGGTGAGGGTGAGGGTTAGGGTTAGGTTTAGGGTTATGGTTAGGCTGAGGGTGAGCATGAGGGTTAGGTTTAGCATTAGGGTTGGGGTTAATGTTAGGGTGAGTGTTAGGGTGAGGGTGAGGGTGAGTGTTAGGTTGAGGGTGAGGTTTAGGGTTAGTGTGAGTATTAGGGTTAGTGTTAGTGTGACCGTACGGGTTAGGGTGAGGGTTAGGGTGAGGGTGAGGTTTAGGTTAAGGGTTATGGTTAGGTTTAGGTTGAGGGTAAGTGATAGGGTTAGGGTGAGTGTTAGGTTTAGTGTGAAGGTTTGGATTAGTGTGAGGATAAGGGTTAGGGTGAGGGTTAGGGTGAAGATGAGGGTTAGGGTTATCGTTAGGGTTAGGGTGAGGTTTAGGTTGAGCGTTAGGGTTAGGGTGAAGGTTAGGGTTAGTGTTAGTTTTAGGGTTAGGTTGAGGGTTAGGGTGAGGTTTAGGGATAGTGTGAGGATAAGGGTTAGAGTGTGGGTGAAGTTAAAGGTTATAGTTAGGTTTAGGGTGAGGGTTAAGGTGAGGGTTAGGGTTAGGTTGAGGGTTAGCGTTACGTTTAGAGTGAGTGTTAGGGTTAGGGTGATGTTAAGGATGAGAGTGAGGGTTAGAGTAAGGGTGAGGGTGAGAGTGAGGGTGTGAGTTATGGTTAGGATTAAGTTTAGGGAGAAGGGTAGGGTTAGATTTAGGGTGAGTGTTAAGGTTAGGGTGAGGTTTACGGTGATGATGAGGCTGAGGGTGAGGTTTAGGGTGAGGGTGAGGATGAGGTTTAGCGTGTAGGTGAGTGTTAGGGTTAGGGTGAGAGTTAGGGTGACGGTAACGATTAGGGTGAGGGTGAGGGTTAGTGTTGGGGTGAGGGTTATGGTTAGTGTGAGGGTTAGTGTTAGGGTTAGGTTTAGGGTTAGTGTGAGGATAAGGGATAGGTTGAGGGTTAGGTTGAGTTTGAGGTTTAGGGTTTGTGTTAGGGTTAGGGTGAGTGTTAGGGGGAGGGTTTGGGTTAGATTTAGGATTAGGTTTAAGGTTAGGGTTAGGCTTAGGGTGAGGTTGAGCATGAGGGTTAGGATTAGGGTGAGGGTTAGGGTTAGGGTTTGCATTAGGTTGAGGGTAAGATTTAGGGTGAGGGTTAGGGTGAGGGTGAGGTTTAGAATAAGGGTTAGGATTAGTGATAGGGAGCGGATTAGGGATTGGGTAAGGTTGAAGGTGAGGGTTAATGTGAGGGTTAGGGTTAGGGTTAGGGATATGGTGAGGATTAGGTTTAGGGTAAGTGTTAGGGTGAGGTTTAGGTTGAGGGGTTCGGTTAGGGTTAAGGTGAGTATTAGGTTTAATGTGAGTTATTGTTAGTTTAAAGATTAGGGTGAGGGTAAGGGTTAGGGTGATGGTTAGGCTGAGGTGAGGGTTAGGGTTAGAATTAGGGTTAGGGATAAGGTGAAGGTGAGGGTGAGGGTGAGGGTTAGGATGAGGGTGAGGTTTCAGGTGAGGGTGAGGTTCAGGAGAAGGTGAGGATTAGGGTGTGGGTGAGGGTGAGGGTTCGGATGATTGCTAGGGTGACAGTGAGGGTTAGGGTGAGGGTGAGGGTTAGGGTTAGGCTTAGGGTTCCGGTGAGGGTTCCGGTGAGGTTTAGGGTTAGGGTGAGGGTTACGGTTAGGTTTAGGGTGACGGTGAGGTTTAGGGTGAGGGTGAGGGTTAGGGTTAGGCTTAGGGTTATGGTGAAGGTTAGGGTGAGGGTTAGGGTTAGGGTGAGGGTTACGGTTAGGTTTAGGGTGAGGGTTAGGTTTAGGGTGAGGGTGTAGGTTCAGGAGAGGGTGAGGGTTAGTGTGTGGGTGAGGGTTCAGGTTCGGGGGAGTGTTAGGGTGACGGTGAGTGTTAGGGATAGTGTGAGAGTTAGGGTGATGGTGAGGGTTAGGGTGAGGGTGAGGGTTAGGGTTGCGGTGAGGGTTAGGGTTAGTGTGAGGTCAGTGTTAGGGTTAGGGTTAGGGATAGTGTGAGGATAAGGGTTAGGATGACGGTTAGGGTGAGGTTGAGGGTTAGGGTTTGCATTAGCGTTAGGGTGAGGGTTATGGAGAGGGTTAGAGTTAGATTTAGGATTAGGGTGAGGGTTCAGGAGAGAGTGACGGTTAGGGTTTGGGTGAGCGTTCGGGTTCGGGTGATTGTTAGGGTGATGGTGAGGGTTAGGTTGAGGGTGAGGGTTAAGATTAGGGTTAGGGTTACAGTGAGGGTTAGGTTTAGTGTTAGGTTTAGGATGAGGCTAAGTTTGAGGGGTAGGGTTAGGGTTAGGGTTAGGGTTAGTGTGAGGATAAGGGTTAGGGTGAGGTTTAGGGAGAGGTTCAGATTTAGGGTTTGCATTAGGGTCAGTGTGAGGGTTAGGGTGAAGGTTAGGGTTAGATTTCATGATAGGTTTAAGGTTAGGGTTAGGCTTAGGGTGAGGGTGAGGATGAGGGTTAGGTTTAGGGTGAGGGTGGGGGTTAGGGTTAGGGTTAGGGTGAGGGTTAGGGTGAAGGTGAGGGTTAGGCTTAGGTTTAGGGTTAGGGTGACAGTGAGGGTTAGATTTAGGATTAGGTTTATGGTTAAGGTTAGGCATAGGGTGTGGGTAAGTGTTAGGATTAGGGTGAGGTTTAGCGTAAGGTTTAGCATTAGAGTGAAGGTAAGGGTTAGGGTGAGGGTTAGGGTGAGAGTTAGGGTTAGGGTTAAGGTTAGGGTTAGGATTAGTGATAGGTTGAGTATTATGGTTTGGGTAAGGGTTAAGTTGAGGGGTAGGGTGAGGGTTAGGATTAGCCTTAGGCTTAGGGTTATGGTGAGGGTTAGGGTGAGGTTTAGGTTTAGGGTGAGGGTTAGGTTTAGGGTGATGTTTAGGGTGTGGGTGAGCGTTAAGATGAGGTTGAGGGTTAGGGTTAGGTTTAGGGTTAGCATTAGGGTGAGGGTGAGCATGAGGGTTAGGTTTAGGATTAGGGTTAGTTTTAGGGTTAGGGTGAGTGTTAGGGTGAGGGTGAGGGTGAGGGTGAGGGTGAGTGTTAGGGTGAGGGTGAGGGTTAGGGTTAGGTTGAGGATTAGGGTTAGGGTTACGGTTAGGGGTATGGTGAGGATTAGGGTTAAGAAAAGGTTTAGGGTGACGGGTAAGGAGAGCGTTAGAGTTAGGGTGAGGGTTAGGGTGCGGGTTAGAGTGAGGGTGAGGGTTATGGTTAGGGTTATGGTTAGGGTGAGGGTTAGTGTTAGAGTTAGGGTGAGTATTAGGGTTAGGGTGATCTTTATGGTGAAGGTGAATTGTAACGTGAGGTTTAAGGTTCGGGCGAGGGTGAGGTATAGGGTGTAGGTTTAGGGTGAGGGTTAGTGTGAGTGTTAGGGTGAGTGTTGGGGTGAGGGGCAAGGTTAGGTTTAGGGTGAGCCATAGGGTTTGTGTGAGGGTAACGGTTAGGGATAGGGTTAGTGTTAGTGTGATGATAAGTGTTAGGGTGATGGTTAGTGTGATGGTGAGGGTTAGGATGAGCGTTAGGGTTAGGGTTAGGGTGAGGGTGAGGGTTAGGTTTAGAGTTAGGGTGAGTGTTAGGGTGATGGTGAGGCTTAGTTTAGGATTAGGGTTGGGATTAGTCTTAGGGTGAGGGTGAGGGTTAGGTTTAGGCTTAGGGTTAAGGTGAGTGTTAGGGTTAGGATAAAGTATAGGGAGAGGGTAAGTGTTAGGGTGATGTTTAGGGTGAGGGTGAGGATTATGGTTAGCATTAGGGTTAGCATTAGGGTTAGGGTTAGGGTGAGGTTTAGGGTTAGTGTTAGGGTTAGGATAATGGTGGGGGTGAGGGTGAGGTTTAGGGTTAGGGTGAGGGTGAGGTTTCGGGTGAGGATAAGGGTGATTGTGAGGGTGAGGGTTAGGGTGTGGGAGAGCGTTCAGGTTCGGTTGAGTGTTAGGGTGACGGTGAGGATAAAGGTGAGGGTGAGTGTTAGGGTGACGGTGAGGGTTAAGGTGAATGTGAGGGTTAGGGTTAGTGTGTGCGTTAGGTTTAGTGGTAGGGTTAAGATTAGGTTGAGGGTTAGGCTTAGTGTGAGTGTTAGGGTCAGGGTAAGTTTTAGGCTGAGGGTGAGGGTTAGGATGATGGTCACGGTGAGGGTGAGGTTTAGGTGTAACATTAGGGTTAGGGTTAGGTTTAGGGTGATTGTTAGGGTTAGGGTTAGTGTTATGGTGAGGGTGAGTGTTAGGGTTAGGGTTAGGGTGAGGGTGAGGGTGAGGATTTCAGTTAGGTAAGGGTTAGTGTTTCGGTTAGGTTGAGGATTAGGTTGAGGGTGAGGGTTAGTTTGAGGGTTAGGGTTAAGGTTAAGGTTAGGGTTAGGGTGAGGGTGAGGTTTAGGTTTATATTTAGGTTTAGTGTTAGGTTAGGGTGAGGGTGAGGTTTCTGGTGAGAATAAGGGTTTGGGTGAGGGTGGGGTTAGGGTGTGGGTGAGTGTTCAGGTTCGGTTGAGTGTTAGGGTGATGGTGAGGTTGAAAATGAGGGTGAGGTTTAGGATTAGGGTTATGGTGAGGGTTAGGGTTAGGTTTAGGGTTAGTGTGTGGGTTAGGTTGAGGGGTAGGGTTAGGGTTAAGGTGAGCATTAGGGTTAGTGTGAGGGTTAGGGTTAGGGTTAGTGTGAGGATAAGGGTTAGGGTGAAGTTTAGGGTGAGGGTTAGCGTTAGCATTAGGTTTAGGGTGAGGGTTATTGTAAGGGTTAGGTTTAGGTTGAGGTTTAGGGTAAGGGTTATGGTGTGGGTTAGTTTTAGGGTGAGGGTGAGGGTTAGGGGTAAGGTTAGGATTAGTGACAGGTTGAGGATCAGGTTTTGGGTAAGGGATAATGTGAGTGTTTGGGTGAGGGTTAGGCTTAGGGTTAGGGATAGGGGTAGGATTAGGCTTAGGGTTAGGATTAGGGTGAGGTTTAGGCTGAGGTGTAGGTTTAGGGTTAGGGTGAGGTTAGGTTTAGTATGAGTGTTAGGGTTAGGGTAAGGATTAGTGTGAGGGTAAGGGTTAGGGTGATGGTTAGTCTGAAGGTGAGGTTTACGTGTAGCATTAGGTTTAGGGTAGGGTTAGGGTGATGGTTAGGGTTAGGGTTAGGGTGAGGGTGAGGGTGAGTGTTAGGGTTAGGATTAGGGTGAGGGTTAGGGTTATTTTGAGGTTTGGGGTTAGAATGATTGTTAGGGTTAGGGTTAGGGTTAGGTTGAGGGGTAGGGTTAGGGTTAGGGTGAGGGTTAGGGTTAGTGTGAGGGTTAGGGTTAGGTTTAGGGTTAGTGTGAAGATAAGGGTTAGGGTGAGGTTTAGGGTGAGGCTGAGGGTTAGGGTTAGACTTAGGGTTAGAATGAGGGTTAGGGTTAGGGTGAGGGTGAGAGTTAGGGATAGGGTGATGTTTACAATGAGGTTGAGTGTTAGGGTGAGTGTGAGGGTTAGGGTTAGGATTTTGTTTAGGGTTAGAGTTAGGATGAGGGTTAAGTTTAGTGTGAGGGTTAGGGTTAGGTTTAGGATGAGGTTTATGGTTAGAGTTCGGGAGATTGTAAGGGTAGGGTGACGTATAGGGTGAGGTTGAGGCTTAGGTTTAGGCTTAGGGTTAGGGTGAGGGTTAGGGTGAGTGTTAGTGTTAGGGTTAGGTTTAGGGTTAAGGTACAGTTTAGGGTCAGAGTAAGGGTTAATGTGAGGGTTAGGGTGAGGGTGATGAATAGGTTAAGTTGAGGGTTAGGGTTACTGTTAGGGTGAGGGCTAGGGTTATTGTGAGTTTTAGGTTTAGGGTTAGGGTTAGGGTTTGGGTGAGGGTTAGGATTAGGTTTAGGTTTAGTGTTAGTGTTAGTGTGAGGGGTAGGGTTAGGGTTAGGGTGAGGGTTAGAGTTAATGTGAGGGTTAGGGTTAGGGTGAGGGTTAGGTTGAGGGTGAAGGTAAGGGTTAGCGTTAGGGTTGGGGTTAGCATTAGGGTTAGGTTGAGGTTTAGGTTGAGGGTGAGTGTTATGATTAGGTTTAGGTTAATGGTTAGGATTAGGGTTAGGTTTAGGGTGAGGGTTAGGGTGAGAGTTAGAGTGAGGGTTAGTACTAGGGTGAGGGTTAGTTTTAAGATTAGGGTTACGGTGAGTTTAAAGTTAAGGTTATGGTTAGGGTAAGTGTTAGGGTTAGGATTAAGGTTAATTTTAGGGTTAGGATTATAATTAGGGTTAGGATTTGGGTGAGGGTGAGGCTGAGGGTTGGCGTTAGGGTTAGGCTTAGGTTTAGGGTCATGGTGGGGGTAATGGTTATGGTTAGGATGAGCGGCAGGCAGAGGGTGAGGGTGAGGTTTAGGTTAGGTTTAGGTTTAGAATTATGGTGAGGGCTCGGTTGAGGGTGAGGTTTAGGTTGAGGGTTAGGCTTAGGGTGAGGATTAGGGTTAGTATTAAAGTGAGGGATAGGGTTAGGTTGATGTTTAGGGTGAGGGTTAGGGTTAGGGTTAGTTTGAGGGTTAGGGTTAGGTTGAGAGCTAGGGTGAGTGTGAGTGTTAGGGTGAGGGTTAGGGTGAGGTTTAGGTTTAGATTTAGGGTTAGGGTGAGGGTTAGGGTCAGGGTGAGGGTTAGTGTTATAGTTAGGGTTAGGATGAGGGTTAGGGCGAGGCTTAGGTTTAGGTTGTGGGTTAGGTTTAGGGTTAGGGTGAGAGTTAGGGTTAGGGTACTGTTTAGCGTGAGGGTGAGGGTTAGGGTGAGGGTGAGGGTAAGCGTTAAGGTTATTGTTAGGTTTACGGTGAGGGTGGAGGTGAGGGGTAGGTTTAGGATTAGTGTTAGGTTTAGGGTTAGGCTTAGGTGGAGGGTGAGGGTGAGGGTGAGGTTTAGGTTTACTGTTAGGGTTAGGGTGGGTGTTTAGTTTAGGGTGAGGTCCAGGGTGAGGGTGAGGGTTAGGGTGAGGGTTAGTGTGAGGGGTAAGTTTAGTATTAGGGTGAGGGTTAGGGTTAGTGTTGAGGGTTAGGGTCAGGGTTAGGGTTAGGATTAGTGTGAGAATAAGGGTTAGGGTGAGGGTTAGGTTGAGGGTGAGGCTTACGGTTAGCTTTAGGGTTAGTGTGAGGATTAGGTTTAGTAATAGGGTTAGGGTTATTGTTAGGGTTATTGTTATGGTTAGGATTAGGGTTTGGTTGAGGTTGAAGGTGAGGGTTGGAGTTAGTGTTAGGGTTAGTGTTAGGGTGAGCATGGGCTGAGGGTTAGGTTTAGGATTAGGGTTAGTGTGAGTGTGAGGGTGAGTGTTTCTCTCAGGTAAGTTTTAGGGTTATGGTTATGGTGAGGATTAGGGTGATGGTGAGGGTTAGGTTGAATATTAGGTAAAGAGTGAGGGTGAGGATTAGGTTAGGGTGAGGGTTAGTGTTAGGGTGATGTTTAGCATGAGGTTGAAGTTTAAGGTGAGGGTGACGGTTCGGGTTCGGGTGAGGATTAGGTTTAGTGTTAAGGTTAGGGTTAGTTTGAGGGTTAGGATTAGGTTTAGGGTTAGGGTTAGGGTTAGTGTTAGAGTTAGGGTTAGGTTTAGGATTAGGGTTAGTGTTAGGATAAGGGTTAGGGGGAGGGTTAGGTTGAGGGTGAAGTTTAGGGTTAGACTTAGGGTTGGGTTTAGCGTTAATGTTAGGGTGAGGGTTAATATAAGTGTTAGGGTTAGGGTGAGGGTTAGGTTGAGGGTGAGCGTTAGGGTTATGTTTAGGTTGATGGTTAGGTTTAGGGTTAGGTTTAGGGTGAGGGTTAGGATGAGGGTTAGAGTGAGGATTAGTGGTAGGGTGAGGGTTAGGATTAGGATTAGGATTATGGTGAGTTTTAGGGTTAGGGTTATGGTTAGGGTAAGGGTTAGGATTAGGATTAAGTTTAGATTTAGGGTAGGGTTATTGTTAGGGTTAGGGTTAGAGTTAGGGTGAGGGTTGGGGTGAAGGTTGGCGTTAGGGTTAGGGTTTGGTTTAGGGTGATGGTGCGGGTGAGGGGCAGGTTTAGGATTAGGATTATGGTTCGGCTAATGGGGAGGCAGAGAGGGAGGGTGAAGTTTAGGGTTAGGTTTAGGTTTAGAGTTATGGTGAGGGCTAGGGTGAGGGTGAGGTTTAGGTTGAGGGTTACCGTTAGGGTGAGGGTTAGGGTTAGGGTTAGAGTGAGGGTTAGGGTTAGGTTGAAGTTTAGGGTGAGGCTGAGTGTTAGGGTTCTGGTGAGGGTTCGGGTGAGGGTTCGGGTGAGGTTTAGGGTGTGCCTTAGGGTTAGGTCTAGGGTGAGGGTTATGGTGAGGTTTAGGGTTAGGGTTAGGATTAGGTTGAAGGTGAGGGGGAGGGTTAGGGTTAGGGTTATATTGAGGGTTAGGGTTAGGTTGTGGGCTAGGGAGAGGGTGAGAGTTAGGGTGAGGGTTAGGTTTAGAGTTAGGTTTAGGGTGAGGGGTATTGTTAGGGTTAGGGTGAGGGTTTGGGTCAGATTTAGGGTTAGTGTGAGGTTAAAGTTTAGGGTGAGGGTTAGGGTGAGGGTGGGGGTTAGGGTTATCGTTAGGGTTAGGTTGAGGGTTAGGGTAAGGTTTAGTTTTAGTGTGAGGGTTAGGTTTAGGGTTAGGGTGAGAGTTAGGGTTAGGGTACTCTTTAGCGTAAGGGTGAGGGTTAGGTTTAGGGTGATGT
Source organism: Dipodomys merriami (assembly GCF_024711535.1). Lineage (NCBI taxonomy): Eukaryota > Metazoa > Chordata > Mammalia > Rodentia > Heteromyidae > Dipodomys > Dipodomys merriami. The sequence continues at coordinate 1,537,873 of NW_027206113.1, forward strand.
TTAGGGTGAGTTGAGGGTTACGGTGAGGATGAGGGTGAGGGTTAGGGTTAAGGTTAGGATTAGGGGTTGGGTGAGGGTGATGTTCAGGGTTAGGTTTAGGATTAGGTTTAGAGTAAGGTGAGTGTTAGGGTGAGGGTAAGGATTCGGTTGAGGGTGAATTTTCGGGTGTGGGTGAGGGTTAGGTTTGGGGTGAGGATTAGGGTTAGGGTTAGGACTATGGTGAGGGAAAGTATTAGGGTTACGTTTAGGGGGAGGTTGTGGTTTTGGGTTAGCGTTAGGGATAGGGTGAGGGTTAGTGTGAGGATTAGGGTTAGGTTTAGGGTTAGGGTGAGGGTGAGGTTTAGAGTTAGGGATAGGGGGAGGCTTAGGTTTAGGTTTAGGGTGATGGTAAGGGTTAGGTGAGGGTTAGGGTGAGTTTGAGTGTTAGGGTTAGCATTAGGGTTAGGTTGAGTGTGAGGGAAAGGGTGAGGGTTAGGTTTAGGGTTTGGGTTAGGGTGAGGATTAGGGTTAGTGTGAGGGTTAGCTTTAGGTTTAGTGTGAGGATAAGTGTTAGGTGGACGGTTAGGGTGAGGGTGAGGGTTAGGGTTAGCATTAGGGTTAGGGTGGAGCGTAAGGGTGAGAGTTAGCTTTAGGTTGAGTTTTAGGGTTAATATTAGGGTGAGGGTTAGGGTTAGGGTTAGGAAGAGGGTGAGGGTTATTTATAGGGTTAGGGTTAGGGTTAAGATTAGGGTGAGGGATAGATTGAGGGTGAGGGTTAGTGTGAGGGTGAGTGTGAGGGTTTCAGTTAGGTAAGGGTTAGGGTTAAGGTTATGGTGAGGATTAGGGTGAGAATGAGGGTTAGTGTTAGGGTTAGGGTGAGGGTTAAGTTTAGGGTGAGAGTTAAGTTTAAGGTGAGGGTTAGAGTGAGGGTGAGTGTTAGGGTGAGGGTGAGGGTTTTGGTTAGAGTTAGGATTAGGGTTAGTGTGAGGTTAAAGTTTAGGGTGAGGTTTAGTGTGAGGGTGAGTGTTAGGGTTATCGTTAGGGTTAGGGTGAGAGTTAGGGTGAGGGTTAGGTTTAGGGTTAGGGTGAGAGTTAGGGTTAGGGTACTGTTTAGCGTGAGGGTGAGGGTTAGGGTGAGGTTTAGGGTTAGGGTGATGTTTAGGGTGGGATGAGGGTTACAGTGAGGATGAGGATGAGGGTTAGGGTTAGGGTTAGCGATAGTGTGCGGGTGAGGGTGATGTTTAGGGTTAGGTTTAGGATTTTGTTTAGAGTAAGGTGAGTGTTAGGGTGTGGGTAAGGATTCGGATGAGGGTGAATTTTAGGGTGGGGGTTAGGGTTAGTTTTAAGGTGAGGATTAGGGTTAGGGTTAGGGTTATGGTGAGGGTAAGTATTAGGGTGAGGTTTAGGGTGAGGTTGAGGTTTGGGTTAGCGTAAGTGTTAGGGTGAGGTTTAGTGTAAGGGTTAGGTTGGTTTAATGTTAGGGTGAGGGTGAGTTTTAGAGTTAGGGTTAGGGGGAGGGTTACGTTTAGGGTTAGGGTGATGGTAAGGGTTAGGGTGAGGGTTAGTGTGAGTTTGAGTTTAGGTTTAGCATTAGGGTCAGGGTGAGAGTGAGAGTTAGGGTGAGGGTTAGGATTTTGGTTTGGTATAGGGTGAGGATTAGGCTTAGTGTGAGGGTTAGGGTTAGGTATAGTGTGAGGATAAGTGTTAGGGGGAGGGTTAGGTTGAGGGTGAGGGTGAGATTTTCGATTAGGTAACGGTTAGGGTTAAGGTTATGGTGAGGATTAGGGTGAAGGTGGGGGTTAGGTTGAGGATTAGGGTTAGGGTGAGGGTTTGGGTGAGGGTTAGGGATAGGTTTAGGGTTAAGGTGATGGTGGGGGTGAGGTGTAGGTTTAGGAATAGGGTTAGGGTTAGACTAAAGGTGAGGCGGAGGTTGAGGGGGAGGTTTAGGGTTAGGTTAGGGTTAGGTGAAGGCTAGGTTGAGGGTGAGCGTTAGGGAGAGTGTGAGGGTGAGGGTGAGAGTGAGGGTTACGGATAACTTTAGGGTTAGTGTGAGGGTTACCATGAGAGTTAGGTTTAGGTTTTGAGTTAGGGTGAGGGGAGGGTTAGGGTTCAGTTTAGGGATATGGTTAGGGTTAGGGTGAGGGTGAGGTTTAGGGTGAGGGTTAGGGTTAGTTTGAAGGTGAGAGTAAGTGTTAGGGTGAAGTTGAGTGTTAGGGTTAGCATTAGGGTTAGGGTGAGCGTGAGGGTTAGGGTGAGGGTTAGGGTAAGGGTTAGAGATAGGGTGAGGATTAGTGTTAGTGTGACGGTTAGGGTTAGGTTTAGTTTGAGGATAAGTGTTAGGCTGAGGTTTAGGTTGAGGGTGAGTGTTAAGGTTAGCATTAGGGTTTGGGTAAGCGTTAGGGTGAATGTTAGCGTTATGGTGAGGGTTAGGGTTAGTGTTAGGGTGATGGTTAGAGTTAGGGTCAGGGTTAGGGAGAGGGTGAGGGTTAGTAATAGGGTTCGAGTGAGGGTTAATTTTAGGTTGAGGATTAAGTTTAGGGTGAGGTCTAGGGTGAGGGTGAGGGTTAGGGTGAGGCTGAGGGTGAGGGTTTCCTTTAGGTAAGGGTGAGGGTTAAGGTTTTGGTGAGGATTAGGGTGAGGTTGAGGATTAGGGTTAGGGTGAGGGTTAGAGTGAGGGTTAGGGTTACGGTTAGGGTTATGGTGAGGGTTAGGGTGAGGGTTAGGTTTAGAGTTAGGTTTAGGGTGAGGGTGAGGGTTAGTGTTAGGGTTAGGGTGGGGGTTAATGTTAGAGTGAGGTCTAGGGTGAGGGTGAGGGTTAGAATGAGGGTTAGTGTGAGGCATAGTGCTAGGGATAGGTTGAGGATGAGGGTGAGCGTGAGAGTGAGGGTGAGGTTTATGGATAACGTTAGGTTTAGGGTGAGGGTTAGCGTGAGGGTTAGGTTTAGGTTTAGAGTTAGGGTGAGGGTGAGGGTAAGGGTGAGGGTGAGGGTAGAGTTAGTGTTAGGGTTAGGGTGAGGGTTGGGGGTGAGTAGTAGTTTTAGGATTAGGGTTAGGGTTAGGCTGAGGGCTAGGGTGAGGTTGAGGGTGAGGGTGAGGGTGAGGGTTTCTGTTAGGTAAGCTTTATGGTTATTTTCAGGGTGAGGATTAGGTTCAGGTTGAGGGGAGTGTTAGGGTTCCTGTTTTGGTGAGGGTTAGGTTTAGGGTGACGTTTAGGGTGAGGGTGAGTGTTAGGGTGAGCGTTAGTGTTCGGGTGATGTTGAGCGTTAGGTTGTGGATGAGGGTTAGGGTTAGGTTGAGGGTTAGGGTGTCAGTGATGGTTAGGGTGACTGTGAGGGTTAGGGTTAGATTTAGGGTGAGAATTAGGGTTAGGGTTAAGTTTATGGTGAGGTGTAGCGTGAGGGGTAGGGTTAGGTTTAGGATTAGGTTGCGGGTTAGGGTTAGGGTTAGGTTGAGGGTAAGGGTCAGCGAGAGGGTTAGGGTGAGGGTAAGAGTTAGAGGGAGAGTTAGGGTGGGGGTAAGGGTTAGGGTTAGCGTTAGGTTTAGGGTGAGGGTTAAATTGAGTGTTAGGTTTTGGGTTAGATTTAGGGTATTGTGAGGGTTAGGGTGTGGGTTAATGTTAGGGTTAGGTTGAGGGTGAGGGTGAGGCTGAGGGTGAGGGTGAGGGTAAGGGATAACTTTAGGGTTATGGTGAGGGTTAGCGTGAGGGTTAGGTTTACGTTTAGAGTTAGGGTGAGGGTGAGGGTTAGGGTTCGTTTTAGGGATAGGGTTATCATTAGGGTTAAGGTGAGGTTTAGGGTAAGGGATAGGGTTAGGTTGAAAGTGAGGCTGAGGGTTAGGTTTAGGGTTAAGATGAAGATGAGGCTGAGGGTTAGGGATAGGGTTAGGTTGAGGGCTAGGCTGAGGGTGAGGGTTAGGGTTAGGGTGAGGGTGAGGGTGAGGGTTTTGCCAAGGTAAGTGTTAGGCTTAGGGTCAGATTGAGGATTAAGTTGAGGGTGAGGGTTAGGTTGAGGGCTAGGGTTAGCGTGAGTGTTAGGGTTGGGGTTAGGTTGAGGGTTAAGGTTAGGGTGATGTTTAGGGTGAGGATGAGTGTTACGGTGTAGGTGAATGTTCGGGTGAGTGTGAGTGTTCGGGAGAGGGTGAAGGTAAGGGTGTGGGTGAGGATTAGGTTACGGAGTAGTGTTAGGGTCACAGTGAGTGTTAGTGTGAGTGTGAGGGTTAGGGTTACGGTTAGGGTTAGGGTGAGTGTTAGGGTTAGGTTTAGGGTTAGGTTTAGGGTCAGTGTTAGGGTTAAGGTTTGGGTGAGTTTGAGGGTTCGGGTGAGTGTGAGTGTTCAGGTGAGGGTGAGGGTTAGAGTGTGGGTGAGGGTTAGGTTTCGGGTGAGTGTTAGGGGGATGGTGAGGGTTAGGGTTATGGTTAGTGTTAGGGTTAGGGTGAGGGTTACATTGAGGGTTAGGGTTAGGGTGAGTGTTAGGGTTAGGGTGATGTTTAAGTTGAGATTGAGTTTTAGGTTGTGGGTGAGAGTTAGGGTTAGGGTGAGGATTATGGTTAGGTTTAGGGTTAGGGTTATGGTGAGTTTAAGGGATAGGGTGAGGATTAGTGTGAGGTTGAGGGTTATGGTTAATGTTAGGGTTAGGGTGAGGGTTAGGCTTAGGGTGCGGTTTAGGGTGACAGTTAGGGTTAGGGAGAGGGTGAGGGTGAAAGTTAGGTTTAGGGTTAGGGTTAGAGTTAGGGTGAGGGTGAGAGTAGGGTTAGAATTTGGAATAGGGTTATGGTTAGAGTTAGGGTGAGGTGGAGGTTTAGGGATAGGATTAGAGTTAGGGTGAGAGTGAGGGTGAGGTTCAGTGTTAAAATTAGGTTTAGGGTTAGGGTTAGGGTGAGTGATAGGGTTAGGGTCAGGGTTAAGATTAGGGTTATGTTTAGGGTGAGTGGTAGAGTTCGGGTTAGGGTGAGGTTGAGGATTCGGGTTAGTGTGACTGTTCGTGTGAGGGTGAGGGTTAGAGTGTGGGTGAGGGTTAGGTTTCGGCTGAGTGTTAGGATGATGGTGAGTATTAGGGTTAGATTTAGCGTTACGGTTAGGGTGAGGGTTACGGTGAGGGTTAGTGTTAGGGTGAGTGTTAGGGTTAGGGTGAGGGTTAGGGTTAGGGTTTTATTTAGGGTGATGGTGAGAATTAGTGTGAGGGTGATGGTGAGGTTGAGGGTTAGGTTTAGGATTAGGGTTAGGGTTAGGGTTAGGGTGAGTGCAAGGGTGATGGTGAGGTTTCTGGTGAGATTGAATTTTGGCTTTTGGGTGAGAGTTAGGGTTAGGGCGAGGATTAGGGTTAGGTTTAGGGTTAGGGTTAGGTTGAGTTTAAGGGTTAGGGTGAGATTTAAGGTGAGGGTGAGGGTTAGGGTTAGCGTTAGGATTGGGTTGAGGGTTAGGTTTAGGGTGCGGGTTAGGGTGAGGCTTAGGGTTAGGGTGACAGTGAGGGTGAGGATTAGGGTTAGGGTTAATGTTAGAGTTAGGGTGAGTGTGAGACTGAGGGTTAGATTTTGGATTAGGTTAAGGTTAGAATTAGGGTGAGGGTGAGGGTTAGGATTAGAGTTAGGGTGAGAGTGAGGTTGAGGTTCAGTGTTAGGATTTGGGTTAAGGTTAGGTTTAGGGTGAGGATACGGGTGAATGTTAGGATTAGGCTTAGGGTTAGGGTTAGGGTGAGTGTTAGGGTTCAGGTTAGGGTGAGGTTGAGGATTCGGGTTAGTGTGAGTGTTCGTGTGGGGGTGAGGGTTAGAGTGTGGGTGAGGGTTAGGTTTCGGCTGAGTGTTAGGATGATGGTGAGTATTAGGGTTAGATTTAGCGTTACGGTTAGGGTGAGGGTTACGGTCAGGGTTAGTGTTAGGGTGAGTGTTAGGGTTAGGGTGAGGGTTAGGGTTAGGGTGATATTTAGGGTGATGGTGAGGGTTAGTGTGAGGGTGATGGTTAGGGTGAGGGTTAGGTTTAGGATTAGGGTTAGGGTTAGGTTTAGGGTGAGTACAAGGCTGAGGGTGAGAGTTAGGGTTAGGGCGAGGATTAGGGTTAGGTTTAGGGTTAGGGTTAGGGTGAGTTTAAGGGTTAGGGTGAGATTTAAGCTGAGGGTGAGGGTTACGGTTAGCGTTAGGGTTGGGTTGAGGGTTAGGGTTAGGGTGCGGGTTAGGGTGAGGCTTAGGGTTAGGGTGAGAGTGAAGGTGAGGATTAGGGTTAGGGTTAATGTTAGAGTTAGGGTGAGCGTGAGACTGAGGGTTAGAATTTGGATTATGGTTAAGGTTAGAATTAGGGTGAGGGTGAGGGTTAGAAATAGAGTTAGGGTGAGAGTGAGGGTGAGGTTCAGTGTTAGGATTAGGGTTAGTGTTAGGGTTAGGGTGAGGATACTGGTGAATGTTAGGGTTAGGCTTAGGGTTAGGGTTACTGTGAATATAATGGTTAGGGTGAGGGTTAGGGAGAGGTTGAGGGTTAGGGTTAGGGTTAAGGTGAGGTTTAGGGTTAGGATGAGGTTTACTGTGAGGGTTAGGTTTGGGGTTAGGGTTAGAGTGAGGGTTAGGTTTTGGGTTACAGTTAGGTTTAGGATTAGGGTGAGGGTGAGGGTTAGTGTTAGGGTTAGGGTGAGGGATAAGGTTAGAATGAAGGCTAGGGTAAGGGTGTTGGTTAGGTTGAGGGTGAGTGTGAGGGTGAGTGTTTCAGTTAGGTAAGGTTTAGGGTTAGGGTTATGATGAGGATTAAGGTGAGGGTGAGGTTTAGGTTGAGGTTTAGGTTGAGGTTGAGGGTTAGGGTGAGGTTTAGGGTGAGGGTTGGGGTTAGGGTGGTGTTTAGGGTGAGGGTGTGGTTTAGTGTGAGTTTTAGGGTTAGGGTTCAGGTTAATGTATGGGTTAGGGTTAGGATTAGGGTGAGTGTGAGGGTAGGGTTAGCGTTAATGTTAGTGTGGTGGTGGGGGTAGGTTTAGGATTAGGGTTAGGGTTAGGCAGAGTGCTAGGGTGAGGTTGAGGGTGACGGTGAGGGTGAGCGTTTCTATTACGTAAGGGGTATGGTTATTGTCAGGGTGAGGATTAGGTTGAGTGTGAGGGTTAGGGTGAGGGTTCGGGTTAGGGTGAGTGTTAGGGTTACCGTTTTGGTGAGGGTTAGGCTTAGGGTGAGGTTAAGGGAGAGGGTGAGTTTTAGGGTGATCGTTAGGGTTCTGATGAGGTTGAGTGTTAAGGTGTGGGTTAGGGTTAGGATTAGGGTGAGTGTTAGGATGTCGTTGAGGGAAAGGGTGACTGTGAGGTTTAGGGTTAGATTTAGTGTGAGAATTAGGGTTAGGGTTAAGGTTAGGGTGAGGTTTAGGGTGAGGGCTAGGGTTAGAGTTAGGGTGAGGGTTAGGATTAGGTTGAGGGTTAGGGTTAGGGTTAGAGTTAGGTTGAGGGTAAGGGTCAGCATGAGTGTTAGAGTGAGGGTAAGGGTTAGGTTGAGAGTTAGGGTGAGGGTAAGTGTTAGGGTTAGCGTTAATTTTAGGGTGAGTGTTACATTGAGGGTTAGAGTTTGGGTTAGATTTAGGGTTATTGTGAGGGGTAGGTTGAGGGTTAGGGTTAGGGTTAGGGTTAGGCTAAGGGTGAGGGTGAGGGTTGGGGTTAGGTTTAGGGTAAGGGTTAGGGTGAGAGTGAGGGTGATGGTGAGGGATTCGTTTAGGTAAGGGTTAGGGTGAGGGTGAGGATTAAGGTGAGAGTGAGGGTTAGGTTGTGGGTTAGGTTAAGGGTTATGGTAAGGTGAGGGTAATGTTGAGGTATAGGTTTAGGGTTAGGGTTAGATTTAGGGTGAGGGTGGAGATTTGATATAGGATTAAGAATAGGGTTAGAGTTAGGCTGAGGTTGAGGTTGAGGGTTAGGGTTAGGGTTAGAGTTAGGGTGAGGGTGAGGGTGAGGGTTAGTGTTAGGATTAGGGTTAGGGTTAGGGTTTGGGTGAGCGTGAGGGTGAATGTTAGGGTTAGGGTTAGGGTTATTGTCAGGATAAGGGTTAAATTAAGGGTTAGGGTGAGGGTGAGGGTGAGGCTGAGTGGTAGAGTGAGGTTGAGGGTTAGGGTTATGGTTAGGGTGAGGGTTAGGGTTAAGGGTTAGGGTGAGGCTTAGGGTTAGGGTGAGGTATAGGGTTAGGGTGAGTGTTAGGGTTAGGGTTTGGGTTAGGGTGATAGTGAGGGTTAGTGTTAGTGTTACAGTGAGGGTTAAGTTTAGGGTGAGGGCTTGAGTGAGTGTGAGGCTTATGGTGAGGTTGAGGGTGAGTATGAGGGTTTCTTTTAGGTAAGGTTTAGGGTTAGTGTTATGGTGAGGATTAGGATGAGGTTTTGGTTTAGTTTGACGGTTAGGGTGAGGGTGAGGGTTAGGGTTAGGTTTAGGGTGAGAGTTAGGGTTTGGATGATGTTTAGGGTGAGGGTGAGGGTTAGGGTGAGTTTGAGGGTGAGGGTTAGGCTTAGGGTTAGGTTTAAGGTGAGGATTAGTATTAAGGTTAGGTTTAGGGTGAGGGTTAGTGTGAGGGTTAGGGTTAGGGTTAGGGTGAGGTTGAGGGTTAGTGTGAGGGTTAATGTTAGGGTTAGGGTTAGGGTTAGTGTGAGGATAAGGGTTAGGGTGAGTTTTAGGTTTAGGGTGAGGATTAGGGATAGCGTTAGGGTTAGGGTGAGGTTTAGGGTGAGGATTAGGTTTAGGGTGTGGGTTAGGGTTAGGATTAGTGTTAGAGTGAGTTTTAGGGTTAGGCTTAGGGTTAGGGTGACGGTTAGGTTTAGGATTAGGGTTAGGGTTAGGGTTATTGTTAGGATTAGGGTTAGGGTGAGGGTGAGGGTGAGGGTGACTGTTAGTGTTATGTTTAGGGGTAGGTTTAGGGTGAGTGTGGGGGTGAGGGTTAGGTTTAGGATTACTGTTAGGTTTAGGGTTAGGCTGCGGGAGTGGGGGAGGTTGAGGGTGAGGTTTAGATTTAGGGTTAGGTTTAGGTTTAGGGTGAGGGTGAGTTTGAGGCTGAGGTTTAGGGTGAGGCTGAGGGTTTCGTTTAGGTAAGGGTTTGCGTTATTCTTAGGGTGAGGATTAGGTTGAGGCTTAAGGTTACTGTGAGGGTTAGGGTAAGGGTCAGGGTTAGGGTTAGGGTTTTGGTGAAGGTTAGGTTTAGGTTGAGATTTAGGGTGAGGGTGAGGTTTGGGGTGAGGGTTAGGGTGAGGGTGAGGGTGAGCGTTAGGTTGTGAGTGAGGTTTAGGTTTAGGGTGAGGCTTAGGGTGACGGCGAGTGTTAGGGTGACTGTGAGGTTTAGGGTTAGGTTTAGGGTGAGGGTTAGGGTTAGGGTTATGCTGAGGGTTAGGGTGACGGGTAGGGTTAGGGTTATGGTGAGGTTTAGGGTTTGTGTGAGTGTTAGGGTTAGGGTTAGGTTGAGGGTAAGGGTTAGGGTGAGGTTTAGGGTGATGGTAAATGTTAGGGTTAGCGTTAGGGTTATGGTGAAGTTTAGGGTGAGGGTTAGGTTTATGGTTAGGTTTAGGGTGAGGGTTAGGGAAACGGTTAGGGTTAGGGTTAGGCTTAGAGTGAGTCTAAGATTTAGGGTTATGTTTAGGGTGAAGGTTAGGGTGAGAATGACGGTGAGGTTGAGGCTTTCGGTTAGGTAAGGGTTAGTGTTAGGGTGAGTGTGAGGATTAGGGTGAGGGTGAGGGTTAGGTTGAGGGTTAGTGTTAGGGTTAGGGTTAGAGTTAGGGTGAGGATTAGGGTGAGGGTTAGGGTTAGGGTGAGAGTTAGGTTTAGTGTGAGGGTTAGGGTTAGGGATAGAGTTAAGCTTAGCGTGAGGGTTAGGGTGAGGGTTTGGGTAGGGTTATCCTTAGAGTTAGGGTGAGGTTTAGGTTTGGGGTGAGGGTTAGGGTTATGGTAAGGGTGAGGGTTAGGGTGAGGGAACTGTTGAAGGTGAGGGTGAGGGTTAGGGTGAGGGTGAGTTTGAGGGTTAAGGGTAGGTTTTGGTGAGGGCTAGGGTAAGGCTGAGGGCTAGGGTGAGGGTGAGTGTTACAGTGAGGGTGAGGGTGAGGTTTTCCTTTAGGTAAGTGTTAGGGTTAGGATTAGGGTGAAGATTAGGTTTCGGTTGAGGGTTAGCTTGAGAGTTAGGGTTAGGGTGAGGGTTAGGATAGGGTTTATGTGAGGGTTAGGGTGTTCTTTAGGGTGAGAGTGAGGTTTAGGTTTAGGGTGAGGGTTAGGATTCGGTTGAGAGTGAGGGTTAGGGTGTGGGTGAGGGTTAAGATTAGGGTGAGGTTTAGGGTGACAGTGAGCGTTGGTGTGAGTGTGCGGGTTAGGGTTAGGTTTCAGGTGAGGGTTAGGGTTAGTGTTAGGGTGAGGGTGAGGTTTAGGGTGAGGGGTAGGTTTAGGGTTAGGGTGAGGGTTAGGGTTGATGTGAGTGTAAGGGTTAGCGTTATGGTTTGGTTTAGTGTGAGGATAAGTGTTCGGATGAGGGTTAGTGTGAGGGTGAGGGTTAGGGTTAGTTTGAGGTTTAGGGTGAGCGTTAGGATTAGGGTTAGATTTAGGTTGATGGATAGGATGAGGTTAGGGTTAAGCTTAGGTTTAGAGTGAGGGTGAGAGTTAGTGTTAGGTTTAGGGTGAAAGTTAAGGTTAGGGTGAGGGCTAGGGTGAGGGTGAGGCTTAGGGTGAGGGTGAGGTTGAGGGTTAGAGTTTCGGTTATGTAAGAGTTAGGGTTAGGGTTATGGTGAGGATTAGGTTGATGGTGAGCATTAGGTTGAGGGTTAGTGTTAGGGTGAGGGTTAGGGTTATGGTTAGGGTGAGGGTTAGGTTTAGCGTGATGTTTAGGGTGAGGGTGAAGGTTAGGGTGAGGGTGAGGGGGAGGGTGGGTGTGATGGTTAGGGTTAGGGTTGGGTTATGCTGAGGGTTAGCATTAGTGTCAGAGTTATGGTGAGACTTCGTGTGAGGGGTAAGTTTAGGTTTCTGGTGAGGGTTAGGGTTAGTGTGAGGATAAGCTTAGGGTGAGTGTTAAGTTGAGGGTGTGAGTTAGCGTTAGGGTTAGGGTGAGGTTTAGGTTTAGGGTGAGAGTTAGGGTTAGGGTTAGGGTGAGGGTTAGGTTTAGGGTGAGGGTTAGGTATAGAATTGGTGTTAGGGTGAGTTTTGGCATTTCGTTCAGGTATAGGGTGAGGGTTAGGGATAGGATTAGGTTTAGGGTTAGGGTTAGGGTAATTGTTAGGGTAAGGTTTAGGGTTACGGTTGGGGTGAGGGTGAGGGTTAGCGTTAGGGTTAGGGTCAGGGTTAGGATTAGGCTGAGGGGGAGGGGGAGAATGTGGGTGAGGTTTAGGCTTAGGGTTAGGGTTAGGGATAGTGTGAGGGCTAGGATGAGGGTGAGGTTTTGGGTGAGGGTGAGGGTGAGGGTAAGTTTTTCGGTTAGGGAAGGGATAGGGATATTGTTAGGGTGAGGATTAGGTTATGGGTGAGGGTTTGTGTGAGGGTTAGTTAGTCTTAGGATGAGGGTTAGTGTTACGGTTTTGGTGAGGGTTAGGGTTAGACTGAGGTTTAGAGTATGGGTGAGGTTTAGGGTGAGTATTAGTGTTCGGGTGATGTTGAGTGATCGTGTGTGGCTGAAGTTTAGGGTAAGGATGAGGGTTAGGGTGATGGTGAGGTTTAGGGTGACTGTGAGGGTTAGGGTTAGGGTTAGGTTGAGGGTTAGGGTTAGGGTGAGGGTTAGGGGTAGAGTAAAGTTTAGGGGTAGCATTAGGGTTAGGGAGAGGGTGAGCGTGAGTGTTATGTTAGCGTCACGGTTAGGTTTAGGGTGAGGGTTAGGTTTAGGGTTAGGGTTATTGTGAGGATGAGGGTGAGGGTTAGGGTTAGGGTTAGGGTGAGGTTTTGGGTGACAGTGAGGGTGAGGGTGAGGATTTCGTTTAACTAAGGGTTAGGGTTAGGGTTAGGGTGAGGTTTAGGGTGAGGTTGAGGTTTAAGTTCAGGGTTAGGGTTAGGGTGAGGGTTAGGGTTAGGGTTAGAGTGAAAGTTAGGGTTAGGGTGATGTTTAGGGTGAGGCTGAGGGTTGGGGTGATATTGAGCGTTCTGGTGAGGCTGAGAGTTTGGGTGAGGGTGACGGTTAGTTTGTGGGTTAAGGTTATGGTTAGGGTGAGGATTAGGGTGACAGTGAGGGTTAGGGTGAGGATGAGGGTTAGGGTTAGGGTGAGGATGAGAGTTAGGGTTAGGGTGAAGGTGAGGGTTAGGGGTATGTTGAGCGTGAGGTTTAGGGTTAGGTTTACGTTTAGGCTCAGGGTTAGTCTGTTGGGTAGCGTTAGGGTTAGGTTGAGGGTTAGTGTCAGTGTGAGGGTTAGGCTTAGGGATAGAGTTAGGCTTAGTTTAAGGTTGAAGGGTAGGGTGGGGATTAGGGTGAGGGTGAGGGTAAGTGTTATGTTTATGGTTAGGGTGAGGGTTAGGGTGAGGGTTCGGTTAGGATGAGGGTTATGTTTAGGGTTAGGGTGAGGGTTATGGTGAGAGTAATGCTTAGGGTGAGGGTGAGGTTGAGGGTGAGTGTTAAGGTGACGGTGAGGGTGACCGAGACGGTGAGGTTTAGTTTTAGGGTTAGTGTTAGTGTGAGGTTGAGGTTAGGGTTAGGATTAGGGTTAGGGTTAGGTTTAGGCTGAGGGTGAGGGTGAGGTCGAGTGTTAGGTTTAGGGTGAGAGTGTGGGTGATGGTGAATGTTAGGGTTAGGATTAGGGTTAGGGTGACTTTTAGCGTTAGGTTTAGCTTTAGCTTGAGGGTTAGGGTTAGGATTAGGGTTCAGGTTAGGGTTAGGGTTATTGTTAGGTTTAGGTTGAGAGTAAAGTTTAGGGTTAGGGTTAGGGTTAGGGTTAGGGTGAGGGTGAAGGTGAGGGTTAGGATTAGGATTAGGGTTAGGTTTAGGTTTAGGCGGAGTTTGACAGTGAGGGTGAGGGTGAAGTTTAGGGTTAGGATTAGATTTAGTTTTAGGGTGAGGGTTAGGGTGAGTTTGGGGGTTAGGTTATGGTAAGGGTGAAGTTGAGGGTAGCGTTAGGGTTAGGGTTAGGGTGAGGGTGAGGGTGAGGGTTTGGGTTAGATTTAGGATTATTGTGATGGTTAGGGTGAGGGTTAGGGTTAGGGTTAGGGTTAGGCTGAGAGTGAGGGTGAGGGTTAGGGTTAGGTTTATGGTAATAGTTAGGGTGATAGTGAGGGATTGTTTAGGTAAGGGTTAATGTTAGTGTGAGGATTAGGGTGAGGGTGAGGGTTATGTTGAGGGTTAGGGTGAGGATTTCGGTTAGGGTGAGGGTGAGGTTGAGGAATAGTGTTAGGGTTAGGGTTAGATTTAGGGTGAGGGTGAGGATTAGAAATAGGATTAAGTTTAGGGTTAGAGTTAGGGTGAGGTTGAGGGTGAGGGTTAGGGTTAGGGTTAGAGTTAGGGTGAGGGTGAGTGTCAATTTTAGGATTAGGGTTAGTGTTAAGGTTAGGATGAGGGTGAGGGTGAATGTTAGGGTTAGGTTAAGGGTTAGGGATATTGTGAGGATATGGGTTAAGTTGAGGGTGAGGTTCAGGGTGAGGGTGAGTGGTAGGGTGAGGTTGAGGGTTAGCGTTAGGGTTAGGGTTATGGTGAGGGTTAGGTTTAGGGTTAGGGTTAGGGTTAGGGTTTGGTTTAGGGTGAGAGTGAGGGTTAGTGTTAGGATTATGGTGAGGGTTAAGGTTAGGGTGAGGGCTTGGGTGAGGGTGAGGTTTATGATGAGGGTGAGGTTGAGGGTGAGGGTTTCTGTTAGGTAAGGGTTAGGGTTAGTGTTATGTTGAGGATTAGGATGAGGTTTTGGTTGAGTATGAGGGTTAGGGTGAGGGTGAGGGTTAGGGTTAGGTTTAGGGTGAGAGATAGGGTTTGAGTGATATTTAGGGTGAGGGTGAGAGTTAGGATGAGTTTGAGCGTGAGGGTGAGGGCTAGGCTTAGGGTTAGGTTTAGGGTGAGGGTTAGTATTAGGGTAAGGGTTAGGGTGATTGTTAGTGTGAGGGTTAGGTTTGGGGTTAGTGTGAGGGTGAGGGTAAGGGTTAGTGTGAGTGTTAAAGTTAGGGTTAGGGTTAGGGTTAGTGTGACGATAAGTTTTAGGGTGGTGGTTAGGTTTACGGTGACGGTTAGGGTTAGCGTTAGGGTTAGGGTGAGGTTTAGGGTGAGGATTAGGTTTAGGGTGAAGTTTAGGGTTAGGGTTAGAGTGAGGGTTAGGCTTAGGTGAGGGTTAGGGTTAGGATTAGGGTTAGGGTTAGGGTTATTTTTAAGTTTAAGGTTAGGGTGAGGGTGAGGATGAGGGTTATCTTAAGGTTCGGTTTAGATTTAGGGTGAGGGTGTGTGTGAGGGTTAGGTTTAGGATTACTGTTAGGGTTAGGGTTTGGCTGCGGGGGAGGGGGAGGTTGAGGGTGAGGTTTAGGGTTAGGTTTAGGTTTAGAGTCAGGGTGTGTGTGAGGCTGAGGTTTAGGGTGAGGGTGAGGGTTTCGTTTAGGTAAGGTTTAGGGTTATTCTTAGGGTGAAGATTAGGTTGGGGCTTAGGGTTAGTGTGATGGGTAGCGTAAGGGTGAGTGTTAGGCTTAGGGTTTTGTTGATGGTTAGGGTTACGTTGAGGTTTAGGGTGAGGGTGAGTTTTAGGGTTAGGTTTAGCGTGAGGGTTAGGGTTAGGGTTATGGTGAGGGTTAGGGTGATGGTTAGGGTTAGGGCTATGGTGAGAGTTAGGGTTAGTGTGAGTGTTAGGGTAAGGGTTAGTTTGAGGTTAAGGGTTAGGGTGAAGTTTAGGGTGAGGGTAAGTGTTAGGGTTAGCGTTAGGGTTAGGGTGAAGTTTAGGGTGAGGGTTAGGTTTATGGTTAGGTTTAGGGTGAGTGTTAGGGTGAGGGTTAGAGTTAGGGTTAGGCTGAGAGTGAGTCTGAGGTTTAAGGTTAGGGTTAGGGTGAGGTTTAGGGTGATAGTGAGGGTGAGGGTGAGACTTTAGGTTAGGTAAGGGTTAGTGTTAGGGTGAGGGTGATGATTAGGGTGAGGGTGAAGTTTAGGTTGAGGGTAAGGGTTAGGGTGAGGGTTAGGGTTATTGTTAGAGTGAGGGTTAGGGTTAGGTTGATGTTTAGGGTGAGGCTGAGGGATTGGGTTCGGGTTCCGTTGAGGGTGAGGGTGAGGGTGAGGGTTAGAATGGGGGTTCGGGTTAGGGTTAGGGTGTAGGTGAGGGTTAGGGTGAGGGTGAGGGTTAGGGTGAGGTTTAGGGTGTGTGATAGGGTTAGGTTTTGGGTTAGGGTTAGGGTGAGGATTAGGGTGAGGTTTAGGGTTAGGGTTAGGGTGAGGGTTAGGTTTAGTGTGAGGGGTAGGGTTAGGGATAGAGTTAAGGTTAGCATATGGTTAAAGGTTAGGTTGAGGGTTAGAGTGAGGGTTTGGGTAGGGTTATCCTTAGGGTGAGGGTGAGGGCTAGGTTTGGGGTGAGGGTTAGGTTTATGGTTAGGGTGAGGGTTAGGGTTAGGGAACTGTTTAAGGTGAGGTTGAGTGTTAGGGTGAGGGTTAGGGTGATGGGTAGGGGTAGGTAGGTTTTGGGTGAGGGCTAGGGTAAGGGTGAGGGCTAGGGTGAGGGTGAGGGTTACAGTGAGTTTGAGGGTGAGGTTTTCGGTGAGGGAAGGGTTAGGGTTAGGATTAGGGTGAAGATTAGGTTGAGGGTGAGGTTGAGGATGAGGGTTAGGGTTAGGGTTAGTTTTAGGGTTCGGGTTATGGTGAGGGTTACGGTTTGGGTGATGTTTAGGTGAAGGTTAGGGTTCGGGTGAGGGTGTGGTTGAGGATTAGGGTTAGGTTGAAGTTAACCTTAGGTTTAGGATTAGTGTGAGGATTAGGGTTAGGGTTAGGGTTAGGGTTAGGGTTAGGTTTAGGGTGAGGGTTAGGGAGAGGGGTAGGGCTACTATTAGGGTGAGGTTTAGGGTGAGTGTGAGATTTAGGGTGAGGGTTAGGTTTAGGGTTAGGGTGAGTTTGATGGTGAGGGTGAGAGTTAGGGTTAGGATTAGGTTTAGGTTGAGTTTTAGGGTTAGGTTTATGGTTAGAGTTATGGTTATTGTTAGGGTTATGGTTAGGGTTAAGTTGAGGGTGAGGGTGAGGGTTTCGGTTAGGTAAGGGTTAGGTTTAGGGTGAGGGTTAGGGTGATGTTTTGGGTGCGGGTGAGATTCAGGGTGAGGGTGAGGGTTAAGGTTAGCGTTAGGCTGAGGGTTAGGGTTAGGGTGATGTTTATTTTGAGGGTGAGTTTTAGCGTTTAGGTGATTGTTCGGGTGAGGCTGAGGGTTAGGATGAGTGTGAGGGTTAGGGTTAGAGTTCGGGTGAGGGTGAGGGTTATGGTGAGCATTTGGTTTAGGATTAGGGTTAGGTTTAGGGTTAGGATTAGGGTTAGTGTTAGAGTTAGGTTTAGGGTGAGGGTAAGGTTTAGGGTGAGGGTGAGGATGAGAGTGGTGGTTAAGGTGTGGGTGAAGGTTAGGTTTAGTGTGAGGGTTAGGTTTAGGGTTAGGGTTAGGGGTAGGGTGAGGGTAAGGGTTAGGGTTAGGGTGATGGTGAGGGTGAGGGTTTCGGTAAGGGTGAGGGTGATTGTAAATGTTAGGGTGAGGGTTAGGGTGAGGGTGAGGTTTAGGGTTATTGTTAGGGTTTGGATTAGGGTGAGGATGAGAGAGAGGGTTAGTGGTTAGGGTTAGGTTTAGGTTTAGGGTTTGGGTTAGGATTAGGGTGAGGGTGAGGGTAAAGGTGAGGGTTAGGGTTAGGGTAAGTTTGAGGGTAAGTGTTAGTGTGAAGGTTTGGGTGATGGGGAGGGTTAGGTTTAGGGTTAAGGTTAGGGTTAGGTTTAGGCTGAGGGGTAGGGGGAGGGAGAGGTTGAGGGTAAGGGTTAGATTTAGGGTTAGGGTGAGGGCTAGGGTTAGTGTGAGGGTGAAGGTGAGGGTTTCATTTACCTTAGGGTTAGGTTTAGGGTGAAATTTAGGTTGAGGGTGAGGGTTAAGCTGAGTTTAGGGTTAGGGTGAGGGTTAAGGTTAGGCTTAGGGTGAGGGTTAGGGTTATGGTGATATTTAGTGTGATGGTGAGCGTTCGGTGAGGGGTAGGATGATGGTGAGGGTGAGGGTGAGGGTTAGTGTTAGGGTTAGGTTTAGGGTGAGGGTGCGTATGAGGGTTAGGATTAGGAATAGGGTTAGCCTCAGTGTTAGGCAGAGGGTATGGGTTAGGATGAGGTTAAGGGTGAGGGAGTGGGTTAGGGTTAGTGATAGGTTTAGCCTGAGGGCTAGGGTGAGGAGAGGGTTAGTGTGAGGGTTAGTGCGAGGGATTCTTTTAGGTAAGGGTTAGGCTTATGGTGAGGATTAGCGTGAGGTTGAGGGTTGGGATGAGGGTTATCGTTAGGGTGAGGGTAAGGGTTAGGTTTAGGGTAAGGGTTAGGGTTTGGGTGAGGTTTAGGGTGAGGGTGAGGGTTAGGTGAGGATGAGTGTTCGGGAAGGGTGAGGGTGTGGGTGAGGATTAGTGTTAGGGTGAGGGTTAGTGTTAGGGTTAGGGTTAGTGGGAGGGTGAGGGTTAGGGATAGGGTTAGAATTAGGTTGAGGGTTAGGGTTAGGTTTAGTGTTAGGGTGAGGGTTAGGGTTAGGGTTATAGTGAAGGTAAGGGTGAGGTATGGTGTGAGGATAAGGGTTAGGGTTAGTGTTAGGGTTACGGTGACGGTTAGGTTGACGCTTAGGCTTACATTTAGTATTAGGGTGAGGTTGAGGTATAGGGTGAGTGTTAGCGCTAAGGTGGGGGTTAGGGATAATGTTAGGGTGAGGGTGAGGGTGAGTGTTAGGTTTATTGTTAGGGTGAGGGTGAGGGTGAGGGTTAGGAATAGGTAAGTATTAGGGTTAGGATGAGGGTGAGTGTGACAGTAAGGGTGTGGGTTAGGGTTAGGGTCAGGGTTAGGTATAGGGTTAGGGTTAGGGGGACATTTAGGGTGTGCGTAACTTTTAGGGTGGGTTAGGGTGAGGGAAAGGGTTAGGGTGAGGGTTAGGGAGAGGTGGAGGGTTAGGGTTAGCATTAGGTTTAGGGGGAGGGGGAGTGTTGGGGTTAGAGTTCAGATTGGGGATAGTGTGAGGATTAGGTTTAGGGTTACTTTTAGGGTGAGGGTTAGGTTTAGTGTGAGGTTTAGGGTTAGGTTTAGGGTGAGGGATAGGTTTAGTCTGAGGGTTAGGGTTAGGGTTAGGGTGAGGTTAAGGCTTAGGGTGAGGGTTAGGCTGAGGGTGAGATTTAGGGTTAGCATTATGTTTAGTGTTAGGGTTAGGATGAGGGTTAGGGTTAGGGTTAGGGTGAGGTAGAGGTTGAGGAAGAGTGTTAGTTTTAGGTATAGTGTGAGGGTTAGTGGGAGGGTGAGGGTTAGTTTTAGGGTGAGTGTTAGGGTTAGGGTAAGGGATAGGGTGAGGTTTAGGGTTACGTTTGGGTTAGGGTGAGTTTCAGGGTGAAGGTTAAGGTTAGGTTGAGGCTTAGGGTTATGGTGAAGGTTAGGGTTAGTGTTAGGGTGAGAGTTAGGGTTAGGGTGATGTTTATTTTGAGGGTGAGGCTGAGGGTAAGGGTGAGTGTTCGGGTGAGGGTGAGGGGTCGGGTGAGGGTGAGGGTTAGGGTGTGTTTGAGGCTTAGGGTTAGGGTGAAGTTTAGGGTTATGGTGAAGGTTAGGGTGAGGGTGAGGGTTAGGGTTAGGGTTAGGATTAGAGTGACAGTTAGGGTGAGGTGTCGGGATAGGGTTAGGGTGAGTGTTAGGGTTAGTTTGAGGGTTAGGGTTCGGGATAGGGTTAGTGTGAGTTTAAGGATTAGGGTGAGGGTTAGGGTGATAGTGAGGGTTAGGGTTAGTGTTAGGGTTAGGGTTAGGGTGATCGTGAGGTTTAGGGTTAGGGTGCTGTTTAATGTGAGGTTTAGTGTTAGTGTGAGGGTGAGGGTGAGGGTGAGGGTTAGTGTGAGGGTGCGGGAGAGGGTGAGGTTGAGGATGAGGGTTAGGGTTAGGGTTAGGGTGAGGGTGAGGGTGAAAATGAAGGTGAGCGTTAGGATGAGCTTGAGGGTTAGGTTTAGGGTTAGGGTTAGGATGAGGTTTAGGCTGAGTGTTAAGGTTATGGTTACTGTGAGGGTTAGGGCTAGCATGCGGGTGAGGGTGAGGTTTAGGCTTAGTTTTAGGGTGAGTTTTAGGGTTAGGGTTAGAGTTAGTGTTAGGGTTATTGTTAGAGTTAAGGTTAGGGTGAGGGTCATGGTGAGGGTTTCATTTAGGTAAGGGATAGGGTTAGGGTGAGGATTAGGGTGAGGGTGAGGGTTAAGCTGAGGTTAGGTTTAGGGTGAGGGTTATGGTTAAGGTTAGGGTAAAGGTTAGGGTTAGGGTGATGTTTAGGGTGAGGGTGAGGGTGAGGGTGAGGGTGAATGGTAAGGTTAGGGTTAGGGTTAATTTGAGAGTTACGGAGAGGTGTAGGGTTACGGTTAGGGTGAGGTTTAGGGTGAGTGTGAGGATTAGGGTGAGGGTGAGAGTGAGGGTTAGGGTTAGGGTTAGGGTTAGTGTTAGGGTGAGTTTGAAGGTGAGGGTTAGGTTTAGGTTTAGGGTTAAGGTTTGGATTGGGGTGAGTTTTAGGGTGAGGGTAAGGGTGAGGGTGAAGGTTAGTGTGTGCATGAGGGTTAGGGTTATGGTGAGGATTAGGGTTAGGATTAGGGTTAGGGTTCTGGTGAGCTTAAGGATTAGGGTGAGGTTTAGTGTGAGGATGAGGGTTCGGGTTAGTGTTAGGGATAGGGTGAGGGTTACGGTGAGTGTTAGGGTTAGGGTTAGGGTTAGGGATACGGTTAGGATTAGGGTGAGGGTGATTGTGAGTGTTAGGGTTAGGTTTAGTGTTAGAGTTAGTGTGAGGGTGAGGGTGAGTGTTAGGATTAGTTTTAAGATTAGGGTTTGGCTGAGGGTGCTGTGGAGGGTGAGGGTGAGGGTTCGGGTAGGATGAAGTTTAGTGTTAGGGTTAGGGTTAGGTTTAAGTTTAGGTTGAGGGTTAGGGTTAGGTTTAGGGTTAGGATAAGGGTTAGGCTGAGGGTTAGGTTTAGGGTTAATGTGAGGGTTAGGTATAGGGTTAGGGTAAGTGTTAGGGTGAGGGTAAAATTTAGGGTGAATATTAGGGTGATGGTGAAGGTTAAGTTTAGGTTGAGTCTTAAGGTGCAGGTAAGGTTTATGGTTTGGGTTAGAGTTAGTGTTAGCGTGTGGGTAAGTGTTAGGGTGAGGCTTAGGTTGAGGGTGAGGGTTAGGGATCAGGTGAGGGTAAGGATAAGTGTGAGGGTTATGGTGAGGTTGAGGGATAGGTTGAGGGTTTGGGTTAAGGTTAAGGATAGGATGAGGATTTGGTTTAGGTTTAGGTTTAGGGTGAGGGTTAGGATGAGGGGTAGCGATAGGGTTAGGGTGAGGCTTAGGTTTAGTGTGAGGGTTATGGTTATGGTTAGGGTTAGGGTTAGTGTGAAGATAAGGGTTTTTGTGAGGGTTAGGGTGAGGGTGAGGTATAGGGTTAGCGTTAGTGATAGGGTGACATTAGGATGAGGGTTAGGGTTAGGTTTAGGGTGAGGGTTAGGTTTCGGTTTAGGATGAGGGTTAAGGTTAGGGTGACGTTTATGGTGAGGGTGAGTGTTGGGGTGAGGGTGATTGTGAGGGTGAGGTTTTTGGTTAGGGTTAGGGTGAGGGTGAGGTATAGGTTGAGGATTAGGGTTAATGAGGGGGTTAGTGTTAGAGTTAGGGTGAGGGTTATTGTGAAGATAAGGGTTAGGGTGAGGGTTAGGGTGAGGCTGAGGTGTAGGTTTAGCTTTAGCGATAGGGTGAGCGTTAGGGTTAGGGGAGGGTCAGGGTTAGGTTGAGGGATAGGGTTGGGGTGAGGGTTAGCGTTAGGGTTCGGGTGAGAGTTAGCGCTAGTTTGATGTTTAGTATGAGGGTGAGGGTTAATATTAGGGTTAGTGTTAGGAAAAGGGTTAGGGTTAGGGTGAGGGTTAGGGTGAGGGTTAGGGTGAGCAGTAGTTTTAGGGTTAGGGTCAGGGTTAGGGTTAGAGTGAGGGTAAGGTTTAGGGTTAGAGTTAGGGTTAGTGAGAGGATAAGTGTTAGGGTGAGGGTTAGGTTGAGTGTGAGTGATAGGTTTATGGTTGGGGTTAGGGTGAGGGTTAGGGTTAGGGTTAGGGTTTGGGTTAGGGTGAGGTTTAGGGTTTAGGTGATGTTTAGGGTGAGGGTGAGGGTTAGACTGAGGGTGAGGTTGAAGGTTAAGTTGAGGTTGAGGTTGAAGTTGAGGGTTACAGTTAGGGTTAGGGTTTGGGTGAGGGTGAGGGTTAGGGATAGGGTGAGGGTTAGGGTTATTGTTAGGGTTAGGGTTAGGGTGAGGGTGAGCGTTAGGGTTAGGGTTAGGATGAGGGTAAGGGTTAGGGTGAGGGTTAGGGTGATGATGAGTTTTAGGGTTAGGCTGATGGTGAGGGTGAGGGTTAAGTGTAGGGTTAGGTTTAGCGTGTGTTAGGGTTAGGTTTAGGATTAGGGTTAGGGTTAGGGTTATTCTGAGGTTGAGGGTTTGGGTAAGGGTGACGGTTAGGATTAGTTTTATGGGTGAGGGTTAGGGTAAGGTTTAGGTTGAGGGTTAGGGTTAGTGTGAGTGTTAGGGTGAGGGGTCAGTTGAGGGTGAATGTTAGGGTGAGGGTGAAGAAGAGGGTGAGGTTTTGCGTTTTGATTAGGGTTAGGGTGATTTTTAGGGTTTGGGTTAGGGTTATTGTTAGGATTAGGGTTAGGATGAGGGCTAGGTTGAAGACGAGGGTTAGGGTTAGGGCTAGGATGAGGGTTAGGGTTTTGGGTGAGTGTTAGGTTTAGATTTAGGGTGAGGGTTAGGTTAGAGTGATGTTTAGTTTGAGGGTGAGTGTTAGGGTGAGGTTGAGGGTGAGGGTTAGGCTTAGGGTGAGGGTGAGTGTGAGGGTTAGGATTAGGATTAGGGTTTGGTTTAGGGTTAGATAGGGTGAGGGTTAGGTTTAGTGTGAGGGTTAGGGTTAAGTTTAGGGTGAGGGTAAATATTAGGGTGAAGGTTAAGGTGAGAGAGAGGGTTAGGATTTGCGTGAGTGTTAGTGTGAGGGTTATGGTGAGGGTTAGGGTTTGAGTTAGGGTTAGGGTGAGGTTGAGGGTTTGGGTTGGGTTATGGTGGGGGGTTAAGGTTTCGGTGAGGGTTAGGGTGAGGGAGTATGTGAGGGTGAGGGTTAGGTTTAGGGTTAGTGTGAGGGTGAGGGATAGGTGAGGGTACGGGTTCGGGTGAGGGTGAGTGTTAGGGTTAGGGTTAGCATGAGGGTCAGGGTTAGGTTTATTGTGATGTTGAGGTTTAGGGTTAGCATTAGGATTAGGGTTAGCGTTACAATGAGAGTAAGGGTTAGGGTAAGGGTGAGGTTGAGGGTGAGGTTGTGTGTTAGGGTTAGGTTTAGTGTGAGGGTTTGTGTTAGGGTGAGGGTTAGGTTTAAGTAGAGGTTTAGTGTTAGGGTAGTTTTAGGGTGAGGGTTAGGGGTAGGGGTAGGCTGAGCATCAAGATGAGGGTTAGGGTTAGGTTGAGTGTTAGGTTTAGGGTGAGGGTTAGGGTTAGTGTTAGTGTGAGAATTAGGTTTATGTTGATGTTTATTGTGAGGGTGAGATTAGGGTGAGGTTGACTGTTCGCGTGAGGTTGAGGGTTCCGTTGAGGGTGAAGGATAGGGTGTGGTTGAGTGTTAGGTTTAGGGTGAGTGTTAGGGTGACAGTGAGGATTAGGGTGAGGGTGAGTGTAAAGTTTAGGGTTACGGTTAGGGTGACGGTTAGGGTTAGGGTTAGGGTTAGGTGAGAGTAAGGTTAAGGTGTCGGGATAGGGTTAGGGTGAAGGTTAGGGTTAGGTTGAGGGTTAGTGTGAGGATAAGGGTTAGGGTGAGGGTTAGGTTGTGGGTGAGGTTTACAGTTCGCGTTAGGGTTAGGGTTAGGGTGAGGGTGAGGGTTAGGGTTAGGTTTAGGTTGAGAGTTAGGTTTAGGGTTAGGGTGAGGGTTAGGTTTAGGGTGATGTTTAAGGTGAGGTTGAGGGTTAGTGTGAGGGTGAATCTGAGGGTGAGGGTTAGGTTGAGGGTCCGGGTGAGGGTGAGGGTGAGGATGATGGTTAGGGTTATGGTTAGGGTGAGGTTTATGGTTAGGGTTAGGATTAGGGTTAGGGATAGAATTAGGCTGAGGGTGAGGGTGAAAGTGAGGGTGAGGGTTAGGGTTAGTCTGAGTTTTAGGGGAGGGTGATGGTTAGGTTGCGGTGTAGGATTAGGGGGAGTGTTAGGGTTAGGGTGATATTTAGGGTGAGGGTGAAGGTTAGGGTGATGGTGAGGGTGAGGGTGAGGGTGATGATTAGGGTTAGGGTTAATTTTACGGTGATGGTGAGGGTGAAGTTTATGGTTAGGGTTAGGGTTAGGGTAAGGGTTACGGCTAATGTGACGGTTATGGTTAGTGTTAGGGATAGGGTTAGGGTGAGGATAAGTGTTAGGTTGAACGTTAGGGTGAGGGTGAATGTTAGGGTTAGGGTTAGGGTGAGGGTTAGGTTTTGGGTGACGGTTAGGCTGAGGATGAGGGTTCGGGTGATTGTGAGGGTTCACGTGAGGTTGAGGGTTAGGCTGTGGGTGAGTATTAGGGTTAGGGTGAGGGTTAACGTTAGGTTTATGGTTAGTGTGAGGTTGAGGGTTAGGGGTAGGGTTAGGGTTGGGTTTAGGGTTAGGGTTAAGGTGAGGGTGAGGTTTAGGGATAGGGGTAGGGATAGGGTTAGGTTGAGGTTTGTGGTGAGTGTGAGGGTTAGCGTGAGAGTGAGGGTGAGGGTTTGGCTTAGGGTTAGGGTTAGGGTGAGGGTGAGGTTCAGTGTTAGGATTAGGGTTAGGGTTAGTGTTATTGTGAGGGTGAGGGTGAGGGTTAGGGTTAGTGTTAGTGTGAGGATTAGGATTAGGGTGAGAGTTAGGTTTAGGGTGTGGATTAGGGTTAGGGTAAGGGTTAGAGTGAGGGTTAGGCTGACGTTTAGGGTTAGGTAGAGGGTTAGGGTTAGGCTGAGGGGTAGGGTTAAGGGTGAGGGTGAGGGTGAGGGTGAAGTTTAGGGTTAGGGTGATGTTTAGGGGGAGGATTAGTGTTAGGGTATGGTATAGGTTTCGGGTGAGTGTGAGGGTTTGGGTGTGGGTGAGGGTTTGGGTTAGGTTGAGGTTTAGGGTGACGGGGAGGGTTAGGTGAGGGTAAGGGTTAGTTTTAGGGTTAGGGTGAGAGTTAGGGTGAGGGTGAGGTTGAGGTTGAGGGTGAATGTTAGGGTTAGGGTTAGAAAGAGGTTGAGTGTTAGGGTTAGGATTAGTTTTAGGGTTAGGGTTAGGCTGAGGTTGAGGGTGAGGTTTAAGGTGAGGGTTAGGGTTAGTGTGATGGTGAGGGTCAGGGTGAGGGTGAGGGTTAGGATGAGGGTGAGGGTGATGGTGAGGGTTAGGGTTATGTTTAGGGTTAGGGTGAGTTTTATGGTTAGGGTTAGGGCTAAGTTTATGGTAATTTTTAGGGTTAGGGTTAGGGTTAGGGTGAGGATGAGGGTGAGGGTTAGCGTTAGGGTTAGGGTTAGGGTTAGGGTGAGGGTGGGGTTGAGTGTTATGGTTAGGATTAAGGTTAGGTTTAGCGTAAGGCTGAGGGGGAAGCGGAGGTGGGTTTGAGGATTAGGGTTAGGGTTAGGTTTAGGGTGTGGGCTAGTGTGAGGGTGGGGGTTAGGGTGAGGTTGAGGGTTTTGGTTAGGTAAGGGTTAGGGTTAGGGTGAGGTTTAGGGGGAGGGGGAGGGTTAGGGTGAGGGTGAGAGTTAGGGTTAGATTTAGAGTTGGGATGAGGGTTAGGCTGAGGGTTAGGGTTAGGGTTACTGTGAGGGTTTGGGTTAGGGTTAGGGTTACGGTTATGGTTATGGTTATGGTTAGGGTTAGGATAAGGGTTAGGCTGAGGGTTAGGGTAAGGTTTAGTGTGAGTGTTAGGTTTAGGGTTAGGGTTTGGGTTAGGTTGAGGGTAACGTTTAGGTTGAGGGTAAGGATGAGGGTGAGGTTTAGGGTTAGTGTGAGGGTTAGGGTCAGGGTTAGGCTTAGGGTTGTGTTTAGGGTTAGGGTGAAGTTTAGAGTGAGAGTTAGTTTTAGGGGTAGGGTGAGGGTTAGGGTTAGGGTGATGGCAAGGTTTAGGGTGATGGTTAGGTTTAGTGTGACGGTTAGGGTTAGGGTGAGGGTGAGGTTTAGGGTTAGCATTAGGTTTAGGATTTGGGTTAGGATGAGGGTTAGGGTTAGGGTGAGGTTGAGGTTGAGGGTGAGGGTGAATGTTAGTATTAGGTTTAGTATGAGGGTTAGTCTTAGGGTGAGGGTTAGGTTTAGGATGAGGGGTAGGGTTAGGTTGAGGGTTAGGATTAGGTTGAGGGTTAGGGTTAGTGTTAGGGTGAGAGTTAGGGTTAGGGTGATGGTCATTGTGAGGGTCACGTTTAGGGTGCAGCTGAGTGTTCAGGTGAGGGTCGAGTTCTGGTGAGGATGAGTGTTAGGGTGTGGTTGAAATTTAGGGTTAAGGTGAGGGTTAGGGTGATGGTGAGTGTTACGGTGAAGGTGAGGGTTAGGCTTAGGGTTAGGGTTAGGGTGAGGGTTAGGGTTAGTTTTAGGGTTAGGTTGAGTTGTCGGGATAGGGTTAGGGTGTAGTTTAGGGTTAGTGTAAGGGTTTGGGTTAGGGTTAGGTTTAGTGTGAGGATAAAGGTTAGGGTGAGGATTAGGGTGAGGGTGAGGGTTTGGGTTAGGGTTATGGTTACAGTGAAGTTTAGGGTTAGGGTGAGGCTTAGGATTTGGGTTAGGTTGAGGGTTAGTGTTAGGGTGATGTTTAGGGTGAGGTTGAGAGTTAGTGTGAGGGTGAGGTTTAGGTTGAGGGTGAGTGTAAAGTTTAGGGTTAGGATGAGGGTGAGTGTTAGGGTTAGGATTAGGGTTACGGTTAGGGTTAGGCTGAGGGTGAGGGTGAGGGTTAGGGTGAGGTTTAGGGTTAGTGTGATGGTTAGGTTCAGGTACAGGATGAGGTTTAGGATGAGGGTGAGCGTGAGGGTGAGGGTTTGGGTTAGGTTAAGGGTTAGGGTGAGTTTTATGGTTAGGGTTAGTGTTAGGGTAGGGTCATGGTAATTTTTAGGGTTAGGTTTAGGGTTAGGGTGAGGATGAGGGTGAGGGTTAGTGTTAGTGTTAGGGTTAGGGTTAGGGTGAGGATGGGGTTGAGGGTTAGGGTTAGGATTAAGGTTAGGTTTAGGGTAAGGCTTTGGGGGAAGGGGAGGTGGAAGGTGAGGATTAGGGTTAAGGTTAGGTTAGGGTGAGGGCTAAGGTGAGGGTGAGTCTTAGGGTGAGGATGAGGGTCTCGGTTAGGTTAGGGTTAGGGTTAGGGTGAGGATTAGGGTGAGGGTGAGTGTTAAGCTGAGGTTAGTTTTAGGGTGAGGGTTAGGGTTAGGGTTATGGTGAGTGTTAGGTTTATGGTGATGTTTAGGGTGAGGATGAGGGTTAGGGTGAGTGTGAGGGTTAGGGTGAGAGTGAGGATGAGGGTGAATGTGAGTGTTAGGTTTAGGTTTAGGTTTAGGCGGAGGGTGAGGGTGAGGGTTAGGAATAAGAATAGGGTTAGGGTTATGTTTAGGCTGAGAGTGAAGGTCAGGTTGAGGGTGAAGATTAGGCTTAGAGTTAGGGTTAGTGTGAGGGATACGGTTAGTTTGAGGGTTATGGTTAGATTTATGGTTAAGGTTAGCGTGAGGGTTACGGTTAGGGTGAGGGTTAGGGTGAGGGTGAGGGTGAGGGTTAGGGTTAAGGTTCGGGTTAGGTTTTGGGTTATGGTTTGGGTGATGTTTAGTGTGAGGGTTCGGGTTAGGGTGAGGATGAGGTTTCGGGTGAGGTTGAGTTTTCGGGTGAGCGTGAGGGTTAGGGTGTGGGTGAGGATTAGGGTTAGGGTGAGGGTTAGCGTTAGGTTTAGGGTTAGTGTGTGGGTGAGTGTTAGGGGTAGGGTTAGTGTTAGGTTGAGTGTTAGGATTAGGGTGAGAATTATGGAGTGGGGTAGGGGTAGGTTTAGGTTGAGGTTGTGGTGAGTGTGAGGGTTAGGGTGAGGTGAGGGTGAGGGTTAGTGTTAGGATTAGAGTTAGGGTTAGGGTTAGGGTGAGGTTAAGGGTTAGGTTTAGGGTTAGGATAAGGGTTAGGCTGAGGGTTAAGGTTAGGGTTAGTGTGAGTGTTAGGTTTAGGGTTAGTGTTTGGTTTAGGTTGAGCGTAAAGTTTAGGATGAGGGTTAGTGTGAGGGTGAGGGTTAGGGTGAGGGTAAGGGTTAGGGTTATGGTTAGGGTTAGGGTGAGGGTGAGGGTGAGGGTTAGGTTTATTGTTAGGGTTAGCGTGAGGGTTAGGATGTGGGTAAGGGTTAGGGTGAGGGGTAGGGTGAGGGTGAGGTTTAGGGTTAGGGTGTGGGTAAGGGTTAGGGTGAGTGTTAGGGTGAGGGTGAGTGTTCGTGTGAGGGTTAGGGTTCGGGTGAGGGTGAGGGTTTGGGTGTGGTTATGGGTTAGGTTTACGGTGAGGTTTGGGGTGTCCGTGAGTGATAGGGTGAGGGTGAGGGTTAGGTTTAGAGTGAGGTTTAGTGTTAGGCTCAGGGTGAGGGTTAGGTTTAGAGTGAGGGTTAGGGTTAGGGTTAGGGTTATGGTGAGAGTTAGGGTGAAGTGTTGGGATAGGATAAGTGTGAGGGTTAGGGTTAGAGTGAAGGTTAGACTTAGGGTTAGGGTTAGTGTGAGAATAAGTGTTAAAGTGAGTGTTAGAGTGAGGGTGAGTTTTAGGGTTAGCGTTAAGGTTATGGTTAGGGTGAGATTTAGGGTGAGGGTTAGCGATATGGTGAGGCTTAAGGTTATGGTTAGCGTGAGAGTTAGGGTTAGGGTGAGGTTTAGGGTGAGGTTAAGAGTTAGTGTGAGGGTGAGGGTGAGGGTTAGGGTGAGGGTGAGGGTGAGGTTTAGGATTACGGTGAGGATTAGGGTTAGGGTTAGGGTTAGGGTTAGGTTTAGGTTTAGGGTTAGGATGAGGGTTAGGCTGAGGGTTAGGTTTAGGGTTAGTGTGCGGTTGAAGGTTAGGGTTAGGTTTAGTTTATGGTTAAGTTTATGCTTAGGGTGAGGGTTAGGGTGTGGGTAAGTGTTAGGGTGAGGATTAGTTTGAGGGTGAGGGTTAGGATTAGGGTGAGGGTAAGGTTTAGTGTGAGGGTTAGGGTGAATTTGAGGGTTAGGGTTAACATTAGTGTTATGGTGAGGGTGAGGGTTAGGTAAGGGTTTGGGTTAAGCTTAAGGATAAGTTAAGGATTAGGCTTGTGTTAGGTTTAGGGTGAGGTTTAGGCTGAGGAGTAGAGTTATAGTTAGTCTGATGGTTAGGTTTAGTGTGAGGTTTAGGGTTAGGATTAGGGTGACAGTAATGTTTAGGTTGAGGGTTAGGGTGAGTGTGAGTTTTAGGGTTAGCAGTAGGTTTAGGGTTAGTGTTAGGATGAGGGTTAGAGTTAGGTTGATGGTTAGGGAGAGTTTGAGGGTGAGTTTGAGGGTTACGGTTAGGGTGAGGGTTAGTGTTAGGGTGAGGGTTTGGGTGAGGGTGAAGTTTAGGGTGAGGGTGAGGTTGAGGGTGAGTTTTTCGGTTAGGTAAGGGTTAGGGTTAGGGTTAGGTTGAGGATTAGGGTGACCGTGTGGGTTAGGGTTAGTATTAGGGTTAGGGTGAGGGTGAGGATGAGGCTGATAGTTAGTGTTAGGATGAGTGTTAGGGTTAGTATTAGGGTGAAGGTGAGGGTGAGGGTGAGGGTTATGTTATGGTTAGTGTGACTGTTAGGGTTACGGTGAGTGTTAGGGTTAGGGTGAGGGTTAACGTGAGGGTGAGCTTTAAGGTGAGGATTAGGGTTAGGTTGAGCATTATGATTAGGGTTATGGTTATTGTTAGATTGATGTTTAGGGTGAGGGTGAGGTTTAGGGTGAAGGTGAGGGTGAGGGTTAGGGTGAGGGTGTAGGTGAGGTTTAGGGTTAGTGTAAGGTTTAGGGTGACTGTGAGGGTTAGGGTGAAGGTGAGGGTTAGGGTTAGGATTAGGGTGAGGGTTACGGTTAGGTTTAGGGTGAGGGGTAGGGTGAAGGCTAGGGTTAGGGTTAGGGTGAGTGTGAGGATAATGTTTAGGGTGTGTGCTATGGTGAGAGTGAGGGTTATGGTTAGTGTTAGGGTTAGGGAGTGGGTTAGGGTTAGGGTGAGGGTTCGGGTGAGGGTGAGGGTTAGGTTTAGGTTTAGGTTTAGGGTGAAGGTTTGGTTTAGGTTTAGGGTGAAGGTAAGCTTGAGGGGAAGGGTTAGATTTTGGGTGAAGGTTCGGGTGAGAGTGAAGGTTTGGGTGTGGGTGATGGTTAGGGTTATGGTGAGGGTTAAGGTGATGGTAAGAGTTAGGGTGAGGGCGAGGATTAGGGCTAGGGTGAGCATTAGGGTGAGTGTTAGGGTTAGGGTTAGTGTGAGGATTAGGGTTAGGGTTACACTTATTGTTAGGATTATGGTGAAGATGAGGGCTAGGGTGAAAATGAGGGTTCGGGTTAAGGTTAAGATGAGGGTTATGGTTAGGTGAGGGTTAGGGTTAGGTTTAGGGTGACGGTTAGGGTTAGTGTGATGTTTAGGTTGAGGGTGAGGTTTAGGGTGAGTGTGAGTGTTTGGGTTAGGTTTAGGGTGAGGGTGAATGTGAGGGTTAGGTTTCGGATTATGTTTGGTTTAGGGTTAGATTTGGGGTGAGGGTTAGGTTTAGTATGTGGGTTAGGGTTAGGGTTAGGGTGAGGGTAAGTATTAGGGTGAGGGTTAGGGTGAGAGTGAGGGTTAGGATTAGCGTGAGTGTTAGTGTGAGTTTTAGGGTGAGGGTTAGGTTTAGAGTTAGGGTTAGGGTGAGTGTGTGGGTTCTGGTTAGGTTTAGGGTGAGGGTTAGGTTTAAGGTGATGTTTAGGGTGAGGGTGAAAGTTAGGGTTAGGGTTAGAGTGAGAGTGAATGGGAGGGTGAGGGTTAGGGTTAGGGTTAGGGTTAGGGTAAGTGTGAATTTGAGGGTGAGGATTAGGGTTATTGTTAGTGTTAGGGTTAGTGTGAAGGTGAGGCTTCGGATGAGGGTGATATTTAGGGTGAGAGTTAGGGTGCCTCTGAGAGTTAGGGTAAGTGTGATGGTTCAGGATCGGGGTAGCATTAGCCTGAGGGTTAGTGTTAGGGTTAGGATTAGGGTGAGGGTTAGGGTGAAGGATGGGGATAGGGTTAGGATTATGGTTAGTGTGAGGATTAGGGTTAGCATTATGGTTAGGGTGAGGGTTAGCGTTAGGGTTAATGTGAGGGTTAGGGTGAGAGGTAGGGTTAGGTTTAGGGTTAGCTTTAGGGTTTGGTTGAGGATGAGGGTTATGGTTAGTGATAGGGTGAGGATTAGTGTTAGGGTTAGGGTTAGGGTGAGGGCTAGGATGAGGGGTAGGGTTAGGATTGGGGTTAGGGTGAGGGTTAGTGTGAGGGTTAGGGTCAGTGTAAGGATTAGGGTGAGGGTGAGGTTGAGGATAAGGGTTAGGGTGAGGTTTAGGGTGAGTTTGAGGTTTAGATTTAGCATTCAGATTAGGATTAGGGTGAGGGTGAGGGTAAGGGTTAGGCTTAGAGTGAGGGTGAGGGTAGTGTTAGCATTAAGCTTAGGATTAGGTATAGTGTAAGGGTTAGGGTTTGGAGTAGGGTTATGGTTATGGTTAGTCTGAGGGTGGGGGTGAGGGTGAGGGTGAGGTTTAGGGTTAGGGTTAGGTTTAGGGTGAGGGCTAGGGTGAGGGTGGGTGTTAGGATGTGGGTATGGGTGAGGATGAGGGTTTCGGTTACGAAAGGCTTACGGATAGGGTTATGGTAAGGATTAGAGTGAGGGTGAGCTTTAAGGTGAGGATTAGGGTTAGGGTGAGCATTAGGTTTAGGGTTATTTTTAACTTGATGTTTAGGGTGAGGGTTAGGGTTAGGGGGAATATGAGGGTGAGGGTGAGGGTGAGGGTGAAGGTGAGGGTTAGGGTTAGGTTTAGGGTGAGGGTTATGATTAGGTTTAGGGTGAGGGGTAGTGTGAAGGCTAGTGTTAGGGTTAGGGTGAGGGTGAGAGTTAATGTGAGGTTTAAGGTTAGGGTTAGTGTTAGTGTGAGGATAAGGTTTAGCGTGTGAGTTATTGTGAGAGTGCGGGATAGGGTTAGCGTTAGGGTTAGGTTTGGGGTTAGGGTTAGGGTGAGTGTTCGGGTTCGGGTTCGGGTTAGGGTTAGGGTTAGGTTTAGGGTGAGGGTTAGGGTGAGGTTTAGGGTGAGGGTAAGCGTGAGGGGCAGGGTTAGGTTTTGTGTGAGGGTTCAGGTGATGGTGAGGGTTAGGGTGTGGGTGACGGTTAGGGTTAGGGTGAATGTTAAAGTGACGGTAAGGGTTAGGGTAACGGTGAGGATTAGGGTTAGGGTTAGCATTAGGGTGTGTGTTAGGGTTAGGGTTAGTGTGAGGATTAGGTTTAGGGTTAGGTTTAGAGATATGGTGAGAGTAAGGATTACGGTGAGGTTTAGGGTGAGGGTGAGGGTTAGGGTTAGGGTTGGGGTTTGGGTGAGGGTTAGGGTGAGGGTTAGGTTAGGGTGAGAGTGAGGGTGAGGGTGAGGGTTAGGGTTAAGGTGAGGGTGAGGGTTAGGTTTAGCATGAGGGTTTGGGATAGGGTTAGGTTTAGGGTGAGAGTTAGGGTTAGGCTTAGTATTAGAGTTAGGGTGAGTTTAAGGCTTAGGTTGAGGGATAGGGTGATGTTTAGGGTTAGGCTTAGGGTGAGGGTGAGGATAAGTGCTAGGGTGAGGGCTAGGGTATAGGTAGGGTTTGGGTGAGTGTTAGGATTATGGTGAGTGTGAGTGTGAGTGTTAAGATTAGGCTTAGTTTTATTGTTAGCATGAGGGTTATGGATAGGGTTAGGGCTACGGTGAGGGTTAGGGTTAGGGTTAGGTTTAGAGTTAGGGTGTGGGTGAGGGTGTGGGTTAAGGTTTGGATTAGTGTTAGGGTAAGGGTTAGGGTGAGGGTTAGGCTGAGGGGTAGGGGTAGGGTTAGGGTGAGAGTGAGG
Source organism: Dipodomys merriami (assembly GCF_024711535.1). Taxonomy (NCBI): domain Eukaryota; kingdom Metazoa; phylum Chordata; class Mammalia; order Rodentia; family Heteromyidae; genus Dipodomys; species Dipodomys merriami. The sequence goes on from NW_027206113.1 coordinate 1,569,882, forward strand.
ATAAAGTTGAATGTGATGGTTAGGATTTGGGTGAGGTTTAGCGTTAGCATTAGGGTTAGGGTTAGGGTTAGTGTGAGTGTTATGATTAGGGTTAGGGTTAGGGTGAGGTTTAGGGTTAGCATTAGGGTTAAGATTAGGTTTAAGTTGAGGGTTAGGGTTAGGGTGAGTGTGAGGGTGAGGGTTAGGGTTAGGGTTAGGGTGAGGTTGAGGATGAGGTTTAGGGTTAGCATTAGGGTACCGGTTAAGATTAGGTTGAGGGTTAGGGTTAGGATAGGGTTAGGGTGGGTGTGAGGGTGAGCGTTAGGGTTAGTGTTAGGGTGAGTTTTAGGGTTAGGGTTAGGGTTAGGTTTAGGGTTAGAGTGAGGCTTAGGTTGAGGGTTAGTGTTAGGGTGAGGGTTATGGTGAGGGTGAGAGTGAGGGTAAGGGTTAGGGTGAGGGTGAGGTTTAGAGGTAGTTTTAGGGTTAGAGTGAAGATTGGGTTAGTGTTTGCATTAGGGTTAGGGTTAGGCTTAGTGTGAGGGTTAGGGTTAGGGTTAGGGTGAGGGTGAGGATGAGGTTAAGGGTTAGGGTTAGGTTTAGGGTGAGGGCTAGGGTGAGGGGGAGGTTTTAGCTGAGGGTTAGGGGGACGATGAGGGTTTCGGTTAGGAAAGGCTTAGTGTTAGGTTTAGGGTGAGGTTTAGGGTGAGGGTGAGGTGTAAGGTGAGGATTAGGGTTAGTGTGAGGATTAGGGTTAGGGTGAGGGTGAGGGTTAGGGTTAGGGTGATATTTAGGGTTTGGGTGAGGTTTAGGGTAAGGTTGAGGGTGAGGGTGAGGGTGTGGTTGTAGGTTGGGGTTAGGTTTAGGGTGAGGGTTAGGGTGACGGTGATGGTTAGTGTGAAGGTGAGTGTTAGGGTTAGGGTTAGGGTGAGGTAAGGGCTAAGTTTAGGGTGAGGTTTATGGTTAATGTGGGGGTTAGGTTTAGGGTTAGGATTACTGTGAGGATAAGGTTTAGGGTGTGGATTAGGGTGAGAGTGGGGGTTAGCATTAGCGTTAGGTTAGGGTGTGATTTAATGTTAGGGTGAGGGTTATAGTGAGGGTTAGGGTTAGTTTGAGGCTTTGTGTTAGTGTTCGGGTTAGTGTGAAGATATGGGTTAGGGGAAGGTTTAGGGTGAGAGTGAGGGTTAGGGTTAGCATTAGGTTTAGGGGGAGGTTTATGGTGAAGGTTAGGGTTAGGGTGATGTTGAGGGTTAGATTCAGGTTTAAGGTGTGGGTTAGGTTTAGGGTTAAGGTAACGGTGAGGGTGAGGGTGAGGGTGAGGGTGAGGGTGAGGTTTAGGGTGTTGGTGACGGTTCGGGTTAGGGGGAGTGTGAAGGTGAGTGTGAGGGCTAGGGTTAGGGTTAGGGTTATGATGAGGTTAAGAGTTAGGGTGAGGTTTAGGGTGAGTGTGAGGATTAGGGTTAACGTTAATGTGGTGAGGGTTAGGGTGACGGTTAGTGTTAGGGTCAGGGTGAGGGTGAGGTTTAGGGTTAGGGTTAGGGTTAGGGTGAGGGTTAGGATTAGGGTGAGGATTAGGGATAGGGTTAGGGTTAGGATGAGGGTTAGGCTGAGAGTTAGGTTTAGGGTTAGAGTTAGGGTGAGAGTTAGGGTGAGGGTAAGGGTTAGGGTGAGGGTTAGGGTGAGTTTGAGGGATAGGGTTAGGGTTAGGTTTAGTGTGGGCATTAGGGTGAGGTTTAAAGTTTGGTTTAGGATAAGTGTTAGGGTGATGATTAGGGAGAGGATAAGGGTTAGGGTGAGGGTGAGGGTGGGTGTTTAGGGTAGGGTGAGGGTATGGTGAGTGTGAGGGTTAGGGATAGCATTAGGGTTAAGGGTAGGGAAGGGTGAGGGTTAGGGTTAGGGTTAGGGTGAAGTATAGGGTTAGGGTTAGATTTAGAGTGAGGGGGAGGTGAGGTTTAGGGTTTGGATTAGGGTTAGTGTTAGGGTTAGTGTGAGGGTTAGGTTGAGGGGTAGGGTTAGGGTCATGGTGAGGGTGAGGGTGAGGTGTAGATTTAACATCAGTGTTTCAGTTAGGGTTATGTTGAGGGTTAGGGTTAGGGTAGGTAAGGTTGAGTGTGAGAGTGAGCGTTAGGGTTAGGGTTAGGGTCATGGTTAGGGTTAGGGTGAGGGTTAGGGATAGGGTGAGGTTGAGGGTGAGGGATAGGGTTATGATGAGGGTAAGGATTAGGGTGAGTGTTAGGGTTATGGTGAGGGTGAAGGTGAGGGTTAGGTTTAGGATTAGGGTTAGGGTCAGTGTGAGGTTTTGGGATAGGTTTAGGGATAGGGTTAGTGTTAGAATTAGGGTGAGGGTGAGGGTGAGGGTTACGTTTTGGATTAGTTTTATGTTTAGGTTTAGGCTGAGGGTGAGTTTGAGTGTGAGTGTGAGGGTTAGGGTTAGGGTGAGTGTTAGGATTGGGGTTAGGGTTAAGGTTAAGGTGAGGGTTAGGGTTAGGGTTTGGATTAGGATGAGGGTTAGGCTGAGGGTTAGGTTTAAGGTTAGGTTGAGGGAAAGGGTTAGGTTGAGTGTGAGGGTTAGGATTAGGCTTAGAGTTAGGGTGAAGTTTAGGGTGAGGGTTAGAGTTTTTGATAGGTTTAGGGTTAGGGTGATGGTTAGGGTGATTGTTAGGGTTAGGGTGAGGGTGAGGGTGAGGGTAAGGCTTAGGTGAGTTTTAGGGTGAGGGTGAGGGATAGGGTTATGGTGAGGGTAACGGTTAGGGCGAGGTTTAGGGTGAGGTTGAGGGTTAATGTTAGCATTAGTGTTACGGTGAGCGTGAGGGTTAGGGTGAGGGGTAGGGTTAGGTTTAGGGAGAGGGTAAGGATTAGGGTTAGGGTTAGGGTGAGGGTGAGGGTTAGGCTGAGTGTTAGGTTAAGGGTAAGGGTTAGTGTGAGGGTTAGGGTGAGGTTTAATGTTAGGTTTAGTTTTAGGGTGAGGTTAAGGATGAGGTTAAGGTTTAGGGTGAGGGTTAGAGTGAGGTTGTGGTTTAGGGTTAGCATTAGGGTTAGGGATAGGGTTGGGCTTAGGGTTAATTTTAGTGTTATTGTTAGGTATAGGGTGACATTGAGGTTGAGGGTTAGGTTTAGGGTTAGGTTTAGGGTGAATTCTATGGTCATGGTGAGGGTTAGGGTGAGGGTGTGTTTCGGTTAGAAAAGGCTGAGGGTTAGGGTTAGTATGAGGATTAGAGTGAGGGTGAGGTTTAAGGTGAGGGTTAGGGTTAGGGTTAAGGTGAGGTTGAGGGTGAGGCTGAGGATTAGGGTTAGGGTTAAGATTAGGGTTAGGGTTAGGGACAGGCTGAGCGTGGGGGTAAGGGTGAGGCTTAGAGTGTAGGTGAGGTTTTGGGTTAGGGTAAGTGTTAGGGTGATGGTGAGGGTTAGGGTGAAGGTGACGGTTTCGGTTAGGGAGATGCTTAGGGTGAGGGATAGGGTGAGGGGTAGCGTTATATTTAGGATGAGCGTTATGGTTAATGTGTGTTTTAGGTTTAGGTTTAGGGTTAGAGTGAGAATAAGGTTTAGGATGAGGGTTAGGGTGAGAGTGAGGGTTAGAGTTAGCATTTTGGGTAGGGTGAGGGTTAGGGTGAGGGTTAAGGTGAGGGTTAGGGTTAGGGTGAGGGTGAGGGTTCGAGTTAGGCTTAGGGTGAGGGTTAGGGTTAGTTTGAGAATTAGGGTAGGGTAAGGGTGAGCATGTGGGTCTGCGTGATGGTGAGTGTTAGGGTGTGGGTGAAGGTTTGGGTTAGGGTGAGGGTTAAGGTGACAGTGAGGGTTTGGGTGAGGTTGAGGGTTAGGGTTAAGGTGAGCGTTAGGGTGAGGGTTATGGTTAGGGTTACTGTGAGGATTAGGATTAGGATTAGGGTTATGGTGAGGGTAAGGCTTAGGGTGAGGTTTAGGTTGAGGGTGGGGGTTAGGGTTAGCATTAGAGTTAGGGTGAGGATTAGGGTGAGGTTGAGGGTTAGACATAGTTTTGGGGTTAGGGTCAGGGTCAGGGTTAGGGTTAGGTTTAGAGTTAGGGTGAGGGTGAGGGTTAGAGTTAGGATTAGGGTTAGGGTTAGGGTTAGGCTGAGGGAGAGGGTGAGGATGAGGGTCAGGTTTAGGGATGGGGTGAGGGTTAGGGTTAGAGTTATGGTTAGATTTAGGTTGAGGGTTATGGTTAGGGTTAGGAAGAGGGTTTGGCTGAGGGTTAGGGTTCGAATTTGGCTGATGGTTAGGGTTCGTGTGAAGGTTAGGGTGAGTGTTAGTGTGAGAGTTAGGTTTAGGGAGAAGGTTAGGGTGAGGGTTAGGTTTAGGGTGAGGGTTAGGTTTAGGGATAGGGTGACGATAAAATTTAGGGTGAGGGTTAGGGTGAGGGTGAGGGTTGGGGTTAGGGTGAGGGTTAGTATGAGCTTTAGGGTGAGGTTTAGGGTTAGGTTTAGGGTAGGGTGAGTTTTAGGGTGAGGTTTTATGTTAGTGTTAGGGATAGGGTTAGGGATAGGGTTAGGGTGAGGGCAAAGGTTAGAGTGAGGGTTAGGTTGAGTTTGAGGGTAAGGGATAGCATTAGGGTAAGTGTTACCTTTAAGGTGAGGGTTAGGGTTAGGGTTAGGATTAGGGTGTGGGTGAGGTTTTTGGTTAGCATTAGGGTTAGGGTTAGGGTTAGGGTGAGGGTTGGGTTAGGGTGAGGGTTAGGGTGAGTGTGAGGGTGAATGTTAGCTTTTGGGTTAGGGTGAGGGTTAGGATTAGGGTGGGGGTTAAGTTTAGGGTGAAGGTGAGGGTAAGGGTTAGGGTGAGGGCTAGATTTAGGGTTAGGGTTAGGGTGAGGTTTAGGTTTCGGGTGAGGGTGAGGGTGAGGGTCATTTTTTTGATTAGGCTTTGGTGTAGGGTTAGACTTAGGGTGAGGGTGAGGTTGAGGGTCAGATTTAGGTTTAGGGTGAGGGTTAAGATTATGGTTAAGGTTAGCGTGAGCCTGAGGGAGAGGGTTAGGCTGAGGGTGATGCTGAGGTTGACAGTTAGGGTTTGGGTGAGGGTTAGGGTGAGTGTGAGTTTTAGGGTTAGCGTTAGGTTTAGGGTGAGGGTTATGGTGAGGGTTCGGGTTCGGGTTAGGCTGAGGGTTAGAGTTAGGGTTAGGGTGAGGATTAGGATTGGGGTGAGGGTTAGGGTTAGGATTACAGTGAGAGTGAGGGTGAGGGTGAGAGTGTGTTTTTGGGTTTGGGTGACGGTTAGGGTTAGGTGGAGGGTTAAGTTGAGGATGAGGATTAGAGTGAGGGTTAGGATTAGGGTAAGGGTTGAGGGTTAGGTTTAGGGTTATTATGAGGATTAGGGTTAGGGTAAAGGTTATGGTGAGGGTAATGGTTAGGGTGAGGTTTAGGGTGAGGGTGAAGTTTAGGGTTAGGGTGAGGGTTAGTTTTAGCGTGAGGGTTAGAGATAGGGTTAAGGTTAGGGTTAGGGTTAGAGTTAGGGTTAGGTTTTGGATTAGAGTTAGGGTGAGGGTGAGGTTGAGGATTAGGTTTAGGATTAGGGTTACAGTTAGGTTTAGGCTGAGGATGAGGGTGAGGGTGAAGCTGAGGTTTAAGTTTAGGATTAGGGTTAGTGTTAGGGTTAGGGTGAGGGTTAGGGATAGCGTTATGGTTATGGTGAGTGTTAAGGTTAGGGTTAGGGTTAGTGTTAGAGTGAGGGTGAGGGTGAGGGTTAAAGTTAGTGTGAGGGTTAGGGTGAGGATGAGGTTTAGGGATAGCATTAGGGTTAGGATTAGGGTTAGGGTTAAATTGAGTTTTAAGGTTATTGTTAGGGTGAGGGTGAGGGTTAAGTTTAGGATTAGGGTTAGGTTTAGGGTGAGGGTTAAGGATAAAGTTAGGGTTAGGGTGAGTTTTAGTGTTAGGGTGAGGGTCAGGGTTAGAGTTAGAGTGAGGGTGAGGGTTAATGTTTGGATTAGGGTTAGTGTTAGGGATAGACTGAGGGTGAGGGTGAGGGTTAAGTGTAAGGTGAGGTTTAGTGTGACGGTGAGGTTTAGGGATAGCATTAGGTTTAGGTTTATGGTTAGAGTTAGGGTGAGGGTGATATTTAGAGTTAGCATTGGGGATATGGTTAGGGTTAGGTTGAGGGTGAGGCTTAGGGTAGGGTTACGGTGAGTGTGAGGTTGAGGGTTAGGGTTAGGGTTAGGGTGAGGGTGAGGGTTAGGGTTAGGGTGAGGTTGAGGGTAATGGTTAGCGTGAGGACTAGGGTTAGTGTGATGGTTAGGGTGAGGGTTCATGTTAGGGTTAGTGTTAGGTTTATGGTGAGGGTTAGGATTAGGATATGTGTGAGAATTAAGATTTGGGTTAGGGTTATGTTGAGTTAAGGGTTGGTGTGAGGTTTATGGTGACGTTGAGGTTTAGGGTTAGCATTAGGGTTAGAGTGATGGTTAGGGTGAGGGTTAGGGTTAGGGTGAGGGTGAGGTTTAGGGTTAGGTTTAGGGTGAGGGTTAGGGTTAGGGTGAGGGTTAGGGATAGGTTTAGGTTTAGGGTGAGGTTCAGGGTTAGGATTAGGGTTAGAGTTAGGGTGAGGATGAGGGTGAGGTTTAGCTTTAGGATAAGGGTTAGGGTTAGGGTGAGGCTGAAGTTTAGGCTGAGGGTGAGGGTGAGGGTGAGGGTTAGGGTGACAGTTAGGGTTAGGGTTAGGGTTGGTTTAGGTTGAGAGTTAGGGTTCGGGTTATGATGAAGTTTAGGCTGAGGGTTAGGGTCAGGTTTAGGGTGAGGGTTAGGCATAGTGTGAGGTTTAGTGTTAGGATTAGGGTTTAGTTTAGGGTGAGGATAAGGGTTAGGGTGAGGGTTAGCGTGAGGGTGAGGGTTAGGGTGAGGGTGAGGATTAGGGTTAGATTTAGGGTTAGGGTGAGAGTGAGCGTTACTTTGAGGGGTAGGGTTAGGTTTAGGGTTAGGGTGATGTTTAGGGTGAGGGTTAGTGTTAGTGTTAGTGTTAGTGTTAGGGTTAGGGTGAGTTTTGGGGTTAAGTTTAGAGTTAGGGTTAGGGTGGGGGTGAGGGTTAGTGTTAGGTTTAGGTTTAGGGTGATGGCTAGGATGAGGGTGAGGATAGGGGGGAGGGTTAGGGTGAGGGTGAGGGTTTCAGTTAGGATAGGCGTAGGGTTAGGTTTAGGGTGTGGGTGAAGTTCAAGTTATGGGTTAGGGAGACGGTTAGGGTGAGGCTGAGGGTTTCAGTTAGGACAGGCTTAGGGTTAGGGTTAGGGTGAGGATTAGGGTGAGAGTGAGGTTTAAGGTGAGGGTTAGGGTTAGGGTAAGGGTGAGTGTGAGGGTTAGGGATAGGGATACTGTTAGGATGAGGGATGGGGTTAGGATGAGGGTTAGGCCGAGGGTTCGTGTTAGGGTTTGGGTGAGGGTAAGGGTTAGGGTGAGGGTTAGGGTGAGGGTGAGGTTTAGGGTTAGGCTTAGGGTTTGGATGAGGTTTAGGGTGAGGGTAGGGGTTAGGGTGGGAGTTAGGGTGAGGGTGAGGAATAGGGTTATGGTGAGGGTAAGTGTTAGGGCGAGGTTTAGGGTGAGGTTGAGGGTTAATGTTAGAAATAGGGTTATGGTGAGGGTGAGGGTTAGTGTGAGGGTTAGAGTTAGGATTAGGGACAGGGTAAGGATTAGGGTTAGGGTTAGGTTTAGCATGAGGGTTAGGCTGAGGGTTAGGGTTAGGGTGAGGATTAGGTTTAGGGTTAGGGTGAGAGTTAGGGTAAGGGTTACAGTTAGGGTTAGTGTGAGGTTGAGGGTGAGGGTAAGTGTTAGGGTGAGGGTTAGGGTGAGGTTGAGGTTTAGGATTAGAATTAGGGTTAGAGTTAGGGTTAGGGTGAGGGTTAGGGTTGGGGTTAAGTTTAGGGGGATGGGGAGGTCTAGTGTTAGCATTAGCTTTAGGGCTAGGATTAGAGTTAGGCTTAGGGTGAGGGTGACGTTTAGGGTTAGGGTTAGGAATAGGGTTAGGGTTAGGGTTAGGCTGAGGTTGAGTGTGAGGGTGAGGTGAGGGTCAGTGTTTGGGTTAGTTTTAGGGTGAGGACTAGGGGGAGGGGGAGGTTTAGGGTGAGAATTAGGGTGAGAGTGAGTGTTTTAGTTAGGAAAGGCTTAGTGTTAGGGTAGGGGTCAGGGTTAGGGTTAGGGTGAGGTGTAAGATGAGGGTTAGGGTTAGGGTGAGGATTAGGGTTTTGGTTAGGTTGACGGTTCGGGTTAGTGTTATGATTAGGGTGAGGGTGAGAGTGAGGGTGAGAGTGAGTGTGCGGTTTAGGGTGTAGGTGATGGTTAGGTTTAGGGTTGGGGTGGGGTTTAGGTTTTGGGTGATATTTAGGGTGAGGGAGAGGGTTAGGGTTAGCGTTAGGGTTAGGGTCAGGGTTAGGATTAGGGTGAGGGTCAGGGTCAGGGATAGGGTGAGGTTTGGGGCTAGATTGAGGGTCAGCATAGTGTTAGGGTTAGAGTTAAGTTTTGGGTGAGGGTTAAGGTTAGGATTAGGTTTAGGATTAGGGTTAGGCTGAGGGTGAGGTTGAGGGTTAGTGTTCTGGTGAGAGTTAGGTTTAGGGTTAGGGTTATGGTTAGGTTGAGGGTGAGGGTTAGGGTTAGGGTTATGGTGAGGGTAAGGTTTAGGGTGAGGCTTAGGGTAACGGTGAGGGTTACTGTTAGTTTGAGTGTTAGGGTGAGCGTTAGGGTGACGGTTAGGTTTAAGTTTAGGGTTAGGCTGAGGGTTAGGGTGAGGTTTAGTGTTCATGTTAGGATTAGGGTTAGGGTGAGTGTTAGGGTTAGGTTAAGGGTTAGAGTGAGGTTTACGGTTAGGGTGAGGGTTAGAGATAGCATTAGGGTTAGGGTTAGGGTGAGGGTTAGGTTTAGTGTTAGGGTTAGGGTGAGAGTGAGAGTGAGGGTTAAGGTTAGGGTGAGGATTAGGGTTAGGGTGAGGATTAGGGTTAGTGTGAGGGTGAGGATTAGGGTTAGTGTGAGGGTGAGGATTAGGGTTAGGTTTAGGATTAGGCTTAAGTTTAGGGTTTGGCTTAGGATAAGGGTGAGGATGAGGGTCAGAATTTGGTTTAGGGTGAGGTTTATGGTTATGGTTATGGTTAGGGTGAGGGTGATGGTTATTGTTAGGTTAAGGGTGATGGTGAGGGTGAGGGTGAGGGTTAGGTTTAGGGTGAGGGTTAGGTTTATGGTTAGGGTTACGGTGATGGTGAGGGTGAGGGTTAGGGTGAGAGTGATGGTGAGGTTGAGAATGAAGGAGAGGGATAGCTTTTGGGTGTGGGTTAGGGTTAAGTTTAGGATAAGAGTTAGTCTGAGGGTTAGGGTTAGGGTTATCGTGAGGGTAAGGGTTAGTTTGAGGGTGAGGGTTAGGTTTTGGATTATCTTTAGGGTTAGGGCGAGGATTAATCATAGGGTTAGGGTTAGGGTGAAGGATTTGCTTAGGTTTAGGTTTAGAGTTAGGGTGAGGGTGAGGATGAGGTTTAGGGTTTGGATTATGGTTAGGGTTAGGGTTAGGCTGAGGGTGCGGTTGAGGTTGAGGGTGAGGGTTAATGTTAGTGTGAGGGTTGTATTTTGTTTTAGGGCTAAGATCAGTATGAGGGTTAGGGTTAGGGTTAGGTTTAGGATGAGGGTTAGGCTGAAGGTTAGAGTTAGTGTTCGTGTGAGGGTAAGGGTTAGGGTGAGTGTTAGGGTTAGGTTTATGCTTAGGTTTCAGATGAGGGTTAGGGTGAGGTTAGTGTTAGTGTTAGGGTTAGGGTTAGCGTGAGGGTTAGGGTGAGTGTAAGGTTTAGGGTGAGGGTTAGGGTGAGGGTGAGTGATAGGGTTAAAGTGAAGGTATGGCTTAGGGCGAAGTTTAGGGTGAGGTTGAGGGCTATTGTTAGCATTAGTGTTAAGGTGAAGGTGAGGGTTAGGGTGAGGGTTAGGGTTAGGGTTAGGGATAGGGTGAGGATTAGTGTTAGTGTTAGGTTTAGGTTGAGGATTAGGCTGAGCGGTATGGTTATGGTTAAGGTTAGGGTGAGGGTTAGGGTGAGGTTTATGCTTAAGGTTAGGGTTAGGGTGAGGTTGAGGGTGAGGGTAAAATTTAGGGTGAGGTTTAAAGTGAGGTTGAGGTTTAGGGTTAGCATTAGGGTTAGGGTTAGGGTTAGCTTGAGGGTTAGGTCCAGGGTTATGGTTAGGGTGAGGGTGAGGGTTAAGGTTAGGGTTAGGGTGAGGGTTATGGTTAGAGTAAGGGTTAGCGCTAGGGGTGGGTTGGGGCAAGGGTTAGGGTTAAGTTTAGGGTAAGGGTTAGGGTTAGGGTGAGGGTTAGTTTTAGGGTTAGGGTGAGGCTTCAGTTAGGGTTAGGTTTATGGTGAGGGTTAGGTTTTGGTATAGGGTGAGGGATAGAGTTAGTGTTAGGGTGAGGATTAGGGTTAGGGTTAGGTTTAGGGTTAGGGTTATGGTTAGGGTTAGGGTGAGGTTTATGGTGCGGGGTAGGGTTAGGGTTAGGGTAAGGGTTAGGGTTAGGGTGAGGGTTTGGTTCAGGGTTAGGTTTAGGTTGAGGGTGAGGGTGAAAGTGAGGGTTAGGTTTAGGGTTACTGTTAGGATGAGAGTTTGTGTGACGGTTATGGTTAGGGTTAGTGTAAGGGTGAGGTTTAAGTTTAAGGTTAGGGTTAAGGTGAGGGTGAGGTTGAACATTAGGGTTAGGGTTAGTGTGAGGATAAGGGTTAGGGTGTGGTTTAGTGTGAGGTTTAGGGTTAGGGTTACGGTAAGTGTTAAGGTTAGAGTGAAGGTTAAGTTTAGTGTTAGCGTTAGAGTGAGGCTGATGGTGAGGGTTAAGGTTAGTGTTAGTGTGAGGATAAGGGTTAGGGTGAGGTTTTGGGTGAGGGTGAGGGTTAGGGTTAGCATTAGGGTTAGGGGTGAGGATTAGGATTTAGCTTAGTGTTAAGGTTAGGCTGAGGGTAAAGTTTAGCGTGAGGGGTAGGGTTAGGGTTAGGGTAAGGGTTAGGGTTAGGGTGAGGGTTTGGTTCAGGTTTAGGTTTAGGTTGAGGGTGAGGGTGAAGGTGAGGGTAAGGGTTACGGTTACGGTTAGAGTAAGAGTTAGTGTGAGGGTTATGGTTAGGGTTAGTGTAAGGGTTAGGGTTAGAGTGAGGGATAGGTTTAAGGTTAGGGTGAGGGTGAGGGTGAGATTGAGCATTAGGGTTTGGTTTAGTGTGAGGATAAGGGTTAGGGTGTGGGTTAGTGTGAGGGTTAGGGTTAGGTTTAGGGTAAGTGGTAAGGTTAGAGTGAGGGTAAAATTTATTGTTAGGGTTAGATTGAGGGTGAGGGTGAGGTTTAGGGTTAGTGTTAGTGTGAGGATAAGGGTTAGGGTGAGGTTTAGGGTGAGGGTGAGGGTTAGGGTTCGCATTAGGGTTAGGGTGAGGGTTAGGGTTAGGTTTAGGGTTAGGGTTAGGGTGAGGGTTCAGATTAGGTTTAGGGTAATGTTTAGGGTTAGGCTGAGGTTTAGTGTTAGGGTTAGGGTTAGTGTGAGGCTGATTGTGAGGGTTAGGTTTAGAGTTAGGGTGAGGGTTAGGTTTAGGGTTAAGTTTAGTGTAAGGGTTAAGGTTAGGTTGAGTGTTAGGGTTAGAGTGATGTTTAGGGTGACAGTGAGGTTTAGTGTGAGGGTGACGTGAGGGTGAGGTTTAGTGTGAGGGTGAGTGTGAGGGTGAGGGTGAAGGTGCATGTTGCGGTTAGGGTTAGGTTTAAGGTGAGGGTTATGGTTGGGGTTATGGTTAGGGTAAGGTTTAGGTGAGGGTAAGGGTGAGGTTGAGGGTTAGGGTTAGAGTTAGCGTGAGGGTGAGGGTTTGGGTTAGGGTTAGGGTTATGGTGAGGGTGAGGGTTAGGGTGAGGGTGAGGTTCAGGGTGAGGGTTAGGGTTAGGGTTAGGGTGAGGGTTAGGGTTAGCTTTAGGGTTAGGGTGAGCTTTAGGTTTAGGGTGAGGGCTACGGTGAGGATGAGGGATAGGGTGTGTGTGGGGTGAGGGTGAGATTTTCGGTTAGGTAAGGGTTTGGGTTAGGTTTAATGTTAGTGTTAGGATTAGGGTTAGAGTGAGGGTTAGGGTTAGTGTTATGGTGATGTTTAGGGTGAGGCTACGGGTTAGGGTGAGGGTGAGGGTTCAGGTTAGGGTGAGAGTTCGGGTGAGGTAGAGAGTTATGTTTTGGATTAGGGTTAGGTTTAGGGTGTGGGTTAGGCTGAGGGTGAGGGTGAGGGTGAGGGTTAGTGTTAGGTTGCGGGTTAGGGTTAGGGTTAGGGTGAGGGTGAGGTTGATGTTTAAGGTGAGGGTGAGTGCTAGGGTGAGGTTTAGGATTCAGATTAGGGTGAGGTTTAGGGTGTGGGAGAAGGTTAGGGTGAAGTTTAGGGTGAGGGGAAGGGTTAGGATTAGAGTTAGGGTTATGGTAAGGCTGAGGGTGACGGTGAGGGTGAGGGTGAAGTTTAGGGTTAGGATTAGTGTGAGGGCGAAGTTGAGGGTTAGGTTTAGGATTAGGGTTAGGGTTAGTGTTAGACTGAGGGTGCTGGTGAGGGTGAGGGTGTAGATTAGGATTAGGGTTAAGTTTAGGGTTAAGGTGAGGGCTAGGGTGAGTGTGAGGGTTAGTGTGAAACTGAGGTTGAAGGTGCGGGTTTCGGTTAAGTAAGAGTTATGGTTCTTGTTAGGGTGAGGATTAGGTTGAATGTGAGGGTTAATGTGAGGGTTAGGGTTAGGGTGAGGTTTAGGGTTAGATTTAGGGTGAGGTTCAAGTTTAGGGTTAGGGTTAGGGTGAGGGTGAGTGTTAGGGTGAGAGGTAGGGTTAGGGTTAGTGTGAGAGTTAGGGTTAGTGTGAGGGTCAGGTTGAGGGTAAGGGTTAGGTTGAGGGTTAGGGTGAGGGTGAGGGTTAGGGATAGCGTTAGGGTTAGGGTGAGGATTAATGTGAGGGTTAGGTTTAGGTTTAGGGTTAAGGTGAGCGTGAGGGTAAGGGTGAGGGTTAGTGTTAGGGTTTGTGTGAGGATAAGTTTTAGGGTGAGGGTTATGGTGAGGGTGAGGGTTCACGTTAGGGTTAGGGTTAGGTTGTGAGTGAGGTTTAGGCTTAGGGTTAGGGTTAGTGTGATGTGAGGGTTAGCGTGAGGGTTAGTGATAACGTTAGCGTTAGGGTGAGCGTAAGGGTTAGGGTGAGCGTTAGGTTGAGGGTGAAGTTTAGGGTTAGGGTTAGGGTTAGGATTTGGGTGAGGGTGAGGGTGAGGTTGAGGGTTAAGATTAGGGTGAGGGTTAGGGTTAGTGTGAGGGTTATAGTTAGGGTTAGTGTTAGTATGAGGATAAGGGTTAGGGTGAGAGTTTGGTTGAGGTTGAGTGTTAGGGTTAGCGTTAGGGTTAGGGTGAGTGTTAGGGTGAGTTTTAGGGTTAGGGTGAATGTGAGGTTTAGGGTGTGGTTGAGAGTTAGGGTTAGGGTGAGGATTAGTGTGATGGTGAGTGTTAGGGTGAGGGTGAGGTTTAGGTTTAGCATTAGGGTTATGGTGAGGTTTAGGGTTAGGGTTAGGGTGATGGTGAGGGTGAGGCTGAGGGTTTTTGTTAACATAAGCTTTAGGGTGAGGGTAAGGGTTAGGGTGAGGGTTCGCGTGAGGGTTAGGTTTAGGGTGAGTGTTAGTGTTAGGGTTAGGGTGAGGGTTAGGGCTAGGGTGAGGATTATGGTTAGGGTTGGTGGTAGGGTGAGTGTTAGGGTTACGGTTAGGGTTAGTGTGAGAGTGAGGGTTAGAGTTAGGGTTAGGTTTAGGGTGTGGGTGAGGTTATGTTTAGGGTTATGCTGAGGGTTAGTTTTAGTGTGAGGGTGAGGGTTACCGTTAGGTTTAAGGTGAGGGTTAGGGTGAGTGTTAGCGTTAGGGTCTGGGTTAGGTTTAGGGTGAGGGTTAGGGATAGGGATAGGGTTAGGTTAAGGATGAGGTGTCAGGGTGAGGATTAGGGTTAGGGTTAGTGTGAGGGTGAGAGGTATCGTTAGCATTAGAGTTAGGGTGAGGGTTAGGGTTAGAATGAGGGTTAAGGTGAGGGTGAGGGTGAGGGTGAGGCTTAGAGTTAGAGTTAGGGTTAGGGTTATGATGAGAGTAAGGGGTAGGGTGAGGTTCAGTGTGAAGGTTAGTGTGAGGGTGAGAGGTAGGGTTAGCATTAGAGTTAGGGTGAGGGTTAGGATTAGGATGAGGGTTAGGTTGAGGGTTAGGTATGGGGTTAGGTTGAGGGTGAGGGTTAGTGTTAGGATTAGTTTTAGTGTTAGGGTGAGGGTTAGGGTTAGGCTGAGGGTTAGGGTTAGGGTGATGTATATTGTGAGGTTGAGGGTTAGGGTGAGGGTGAGTGTTAGGGTTCGGGTGACGGTTCGGGTGAGTGTGATGGTTAAGGTGTGGTTCATAGTTAGGGTTAGGATGAGGGTTAGGGTGATGGTGAGTGTTAGGGTGAGGGTGAGGTTTAGAGTTAGCTTTAGGTTTATGGTGAGGTTTAGGGTTAAGGTTATGGTTAGTGTGAGCCTGAGGGGGAGGGTTAGGGTTAGGGTTAGTGTTAGGGTTAGGAAGAAGGTGAGAGTTAGGCTGAGGGTGCGGGAGAGGGTGAGAGTTAGGTTTAGGTTTAGACTTAGGGTGAGGTTGAGAGTGAGGGTGAGGGTGAGTGTTATGGTTAGGATTAGGGTTCAGGTTAGGCTGAGGGTGAGGGTTAGCTTTAGGATTAGGTTTAGGGTTAGGGTGAGAGTGGTGTTGAGTGTTAGGGTTAGGTTTAGGGTAATGCTGAGGGCTAAGGGGAGGTTAAGGGTTATGGTTATGGTTATGGTTAGGGTTAGGGTGAATGTTATGGTTAGAGTTAAGGTGAGGTTTAGACTAATGGTTATGGTTAGGTTTAGTGTGACGTTTAGGGTTAGGGTTAGGATTAGGTTTAGGGTGAGGTTTAGAGTTAGGTTTAGGGTTATGATAAGGGTTAGGCAGAGCGTTAGATTTAGGGTAAGTGTGAGGGTTAGGTTTAGGGTTAGAGTAAATGTTAGTGTGAGGGTAAAGTTTAGGGTGAGTGTTAGGGTGAGGGTGAGGCTAAGGGTTAGATTGAGGGTTAGGGTGAAGGATAGGTTTATGGTTAGATTTAGGGTTAGTGTTAGTGTGTGTGTAAGTGTTAGGGTGAGGGTTAAGGTGAGGGTGAGTGTTAAGGTTCAGGTCAGGGTAAGGTTAACTGTGAGGGTTAGGTTGAGAGTGAGGGATAGGTTGAGGGTTTGGTTTAAGGTTAAGAATAGGGTGAGGATTTGGGTTAGGTTTAGGTTTAGGATTAGAGTTAGGCTGAGGGGTAGGGTTAGGTTAAAGGTGAGGCTTAGGTTTAGTGTGAGGGTTTGGATTAGGGTTAGGGTGACGGTAAGTGTTAGGGTGAGGGTTACGGTGAGTGTGAGATTTAGGGTTAGAATTAGGTTTAGGGTTAAGGTTAGGATGAGTGTTAGGGTTAGGTTTATTGTTAGGGTTTGGGTGAGGGCGAGGGTTAGGGTTAGGGTTAGGGTGAGGGTTAGTGTAAGCGTGAGTGCTAGGGTGAGGGTGAGGTTTAGGGGGAGGGTAATGGTGAGGGTGAAGTTTTGGGTTAGGTAAGGGTTAGAGCTAGGTTTAGGGTGACTATTAGCGTTAGGGTTTGGGTTAGGGTTATGTTGAGGGTGAGGATGAAGGTGAGGGTTAGTGTTAGGATGAGGGTTAGGGTGATGTTGAGGGTGAGGGTGAGGGAGAGGGTTAGGGTTAGGGTTAATGTGCGGGTTAGGATTACGGTGACGGTTATGGTTAGGGGGAGGTTTAGAATTAGGGTAAGTATTAGGGTGAAAGTTAGGGGTAGGGTGATATTTAGTGTGAGGGTTAGGGTGAGCGTGAGTTTTCAGGTCAGAGTTAGGGTTAGGGTTAGGTTTAGGGATAGGGTTAAGGTGAGGGTTAGGGTGAGGCTGAGGGTTAGGGTTAGTGTTAGGTTTAGGGTGATGGTTAAGGTGAGCGTTAGGGGTAGGGTTAGTGTTAGTTTGCGGGTTAGGGTGAGGGTAAGCGTTAGGGTGAGATTCAGTGTGAGGGTGTGGGTTAGTGTGAGGGTTAGGGATAGGGTGAGGATTAGGGTTAGTGTGAGGATAAGTGTTAGGCTGAGAGTTAGTATCAGCGTGAGGTGTAAGGTTAGAGTTAGGGATAGGGTGACCGTTAGGGTGAGGTTTAGGTTTAGGGTTAGGGTTAGGGTTAGGTTTAGAGTGAGGGTAAGGGTTAGGGTGATGTTTATGGTGAGGGTGAGTGTTAGGGTGAGAGTGAGGGTGAGGGTGAGGATTAAGTTTAGGGTTAGGGTTAGGGATAGGGTTAGGTTGAGCATGAGGGTGAGGGTGAGGGTTAGGTTTAGGATTATTGTTAGGGTTAGGGTTAGTGTGAGTGTTAGGGTGAGGATGAGGGTTCGGGTGATGCTGAGTGTTAGGGTGTGAGTGAGGGTTAGGGTTAGTGTGAGGATTAGGGTTAGATTTAGGGTTAGTGTTATGGTGAGGGTAAGGGTTAGGGTGAGGTTTAGGGTGAGGGTTAGGGTGAGGGTGAGAGGTAGGGTTAGCATTAGATTTAGGGTGAGGCTGAGGGTTAGGATGAGGGTTATGTTTAGGGTTAGGGATAGGGTTATATTTATGGTGAGGGTGAAGGTGAGAGTTAGTGTTAGGATTAGGTTTGGGGTTAGGGTTAGGATGAGGGTTAGTGTTAGAGTGATGTATATTGTGAGTGTTAGGGTGAGGGTGAGGGTTCGGGTGAGTGTGAGGGTTAGGGTGTGGTTGAGGGTTAGGGTTAGGGTGAGGGTGAGGGTGATGGTGAGTGTTAGGGTGAGGGTGAGTTTTAGACTTAGCATTAGGTTTATAGTGAGGTTTAGGGTTAGGGGTAGGGTTAGTGTGAGGGTGAGGGTGAGTGTTAGGGTTAGGGTTAGTGTTAGTGTGAGGATGAAGGTGAGTGTTAGGCTGAGGGTGAGGGTGAGGGGAGAGTTAGGGTTAGTTTTAGGCTTAGGGTGAGGGTGAGGGTGAGTGTTCGGGTTAGGATTAGGCTGAGGTTTAGTTTTAGGGCGAAGTATATTGTGAGGGGAGGGTTAGGTTGAGGGTTAGATTTAGGGTTATGGTTATGGTGAGGTTTAGGGTGAGGGCTAATGTGAGGGTTAGTGTGAGGTTGAAGGTGAGGGTGAGGTTTACGGTCAGGTAAGGGTTAGGATTAGGTTTAGGGTGAGGATTAGGGTGACGGTTAGTGTTAGGATGAGGGTTAGTTTTAGGGTTAGGGTAAGGGTGAGTGTGAGGGTGAGGGTTAGGGTTAGGTTTATTTTGAAGGTTAGGGTTACGGTGAGGGTAGGGTTAGGGTGACGGTTAAGGTTAGGGTTAGTGTGAGGGTTAGTGTTAGGGTGATTTTTGGTGTTAGGGTGTGGGTTAGGGTGAGGGTGAGTGTTCAGGTGAGAGTTAGGGCTAGGTTTAGGGTTAGCGATAGGGTTAGGTTGAGGGTAAGAATTAGGGTGAGGGTTAAGTTGATTGTGAGGGTTAGGGTTAGTGTTAGGGTTAGGGTGAGGGTGAGGGCTAGGGTTAGGTTTAGGGTTAGGATGAGGGTTAGGCCGAGGTTAGGGTTAGGGTTAGTGTGAGGGTTATGGTTAGGGTTAGGGTTAAGTTTAGGGTTATGGTGTGGGTCAGAGTTAGGGTTAGGTTTAGGTTTAGGGTAAGGGATAGGCTGAGGGTTATGGTTAGGTTTAGTGTGAGTGTTAAGTTTAGGGTTAGGGTTTGGGTTAGGTTGAGGGTAAATTTGAGGGTGATGGTTAGGGTGAGGGTGAGGGTTAGGGTGAGGGTGACTGTGAGTTTGAGTGTGAGGGTTAGGGTGGGGTTGAGCGTTAGGTTTAGGGTGAGGGTTAGAGTGATGGTGAGGAATATGGTGAGGGTGAGGGTTAGCTTTATGGTTAGGGTTAGGGTGAGTGTTAGTGTGAGTGTTTGTGTTAAGGTTAGGGTTAGGGTTAGGGTGAGATTTAGGGTGAGGTGTCGGATAGGGTTAGGGGGTGGGTTAGCGTTAATGTGAGGGTTAGGGTTAGGGTTAGATTTAGTGTGAGGATAAAGTTTAGGGTGAGGTTTAGGGTGAGAGTGAGCGTTAGGTTTTGCGTTAGGGTTAGGGTGAATGTTAGGATTAGGTTTAGGGTGAGTGTTAGTGTTAGGGTGATGTTTAGGGTGAGGTTGAGGGTTAGTGTGAGGGTGAGTGTGAGGGTGACGGTTTGGTTGAGGGTCCGGTTGAGGTTGAGGTTAAGGGTGAGTGTTAGGGTTAGGGTTAGGGTGAGGGTGAGGTTTAGGGTTAGGATTCGGGTTAGGGTAAGGGTTAGGCTGAGGGTGAGCATGAAAATTTGGGTGAGGGTTAGGGTTAGGTTTAGTGTGAGGGTTAGGGTTAGTGTGATGGTTAGTGTGATGGTGAGGGTCAGGGTGAGGGTGAGGATAAGGGTTAGGGATAGGGTGAGCATTAGGCTTAGTGTTAGGATAAGGGTTAGTGGGAGGGTGAGGGTTAGGGTTAGGGTTAGGGTTAGGGTGATGGTGAGGGTGAGGGTTAGTGTTAGGGTTTGGGTTAGGGTTAGGGTGAGGGTGGTGTTGAGTGTTAGGGTTAGGATTAAGGCTAGGTTTAGGGTAAGCCTGAGGTGGAAGGTGTGGTTGAGGGTGATTGTTAGCATTAGGGTTAGGTTTAGGGTGAGGGCTAGGGTGAAGTTGATGGTAAAGGTGAGGGTGAGGCTTTCGGTTAGGTAAGGGTTAGGGTTAGGGATAGGATTAGGGTGAGGGTGAGGGTTAATCTGATGTTAGGTTTAGGGTGAGGGATAGGGTTAGGGTTAGGGTGAGGGTTAGGTTTAGGGTGTTTAGGGTCAGGATGAGGGTTAGCGTGAGTGTCAGGGTTAGGGTGACGTTTAGGGTGAGGGTGTGGGTGAGTGTTAGGATTAGGTTTAGGTTTAGGGTGAGTGTGAGGGTGAGGGTGAGATTTAGGATTAGGAATAGGGTTAGGGTTAGGTTTAGGCTGAGGGTGACGGTCAGGGTGAGGGTGAAGGTTAGTGTTAGTGTTAGGGTGAGGGTGAGGTTTACGGTTAGTGTGAGGGTTATGGTTACGTTAATGGTTAGGGTTAAGTTGAGGGTAAGAGTTAGGTTGTGAGTTAGGGTGAGGGTGAGGGTGAGGGTTAGGGATAGGATTAGGGTTAGTGTTTGGGTTAGGGTTTGGGTGATGTTTAGGGTGAGGGTGAGGGTTAGGGTGAGGATGAGGGTTCAGGGGTGGGTTCTGGTGAGGGTGAGGGTGTGGTTGAGGAATAGGCTTAGCATGAGGGATAGAGTTAGGTTTAGGGTAAGTGTGAGGGTGAGGGTTAGGGGTAGAGTTAGGGTTAGGTTGAGGGTTAGGTTTAGGGTGAGGTTTATGGAGAGGGGTAGTGGTAGGGTTAGGGTGAGGTTTGGGTGAGTGTGAGGATTATGGTGAGGGTTAGGGTGAGGGTGAGTGTTAGTATTAGGGTTAGGGTTAGGGTTAGGGTTAGGATTAGGGTAAGGCTGAGGCTGCTGGGGAGGGTGAGGGTGTGGTTTAAGGTTATTGTGAGGGTTAGGGTTAGGGCATGGTGAGGGTTAGGGTTAGGTTTAGGATTAGGGTTATGATGAGGGTTAGGTTGAGTGTTAGTGTTAAGGTTAGAGTTAGTTTGAGGGTTAGTTTTAGGGTTAGGATACGGGTTAGGGTGAGGGTAAAAGTCAGAGTGAGAGTTAGGTTGAGGGTGAGGTTTAGGATTAGAGGTTAAGTTAGGGTGAGTGTTAGCATTAGGGTTAGGGTGACGGTTAGGTTGTGGGTGAGTGTTAGGGTTAAGGTGAGGGTAAGGGTTAGGTTGAGGTTTAGGGTGAGGGTGAGGGTTAGGGTTAGCATTAGGTTAGGGTTAGTGTTAGGATGAGGGTTAGGGTAAGTATTAGTGTTAGGTTGAGGGTGAGGGTGAGGGTTTGGGTTATTGCTGGAGTGAGGGTTAGAGTTAATGTGAGGGCTAGTGTGAGGTTGAGGGTTAGGGTGAGGTTGAGGGTGAGGGTGAGGTTTTCGGTTATGTTAGGGTTAGAATTAGGGTTAGGGTGAGGATTAGGGTGAGGGTGTGGGTTAGGGTTAGGTTTCGGGTGAGGGTGAGGGTGAGGTTTGGGTTAGGATGAGGTTGAGGGTTAGGGTTAGGGTGAGGGTGAGGGTGAGCTGCGGGTTAGGGATAGGGTTAGTGTGAGGGTTAGGGTTACTGTGATGGTTAGGGTTAGAGTGAGGGTTAGGGTTAGGATTAGGGTGAGAGTTTGTGTTAGGGTGATTTTTGGTTTGAGGTGGAGGGTTAGGGTGAGGTTGAGTGTTCGAGTGAGAGTTAGGGTTAGGTTTACAGTCAAGGATAGCGTTAGATAGAGTGTAAGGTTTAGGGAGAGTGTTAGGTTGAAGGTGAGTGTTAGGGTTAGAGTGAGGGTTAGGGCTAGTGTTAGGTTTAGGGTGAGGGTGAGGGTAAGGATTAGGATTAGGGTAAGGATTAGGGTTACGCCGAGGGTTAGGATTAGGGTGAGGGTGAGGTTGAGGGTGACGGAGAGTGTTAGGGTTAAGTTTAGTTTGAGGGATATTGATAGGGTGAGGGTTAAGTTTAGGGTGAGGGTTAGGGTTAGGGTAAGGATTAGGGTGAGGTTTAGGGTTAGGGTTAGTGTTAGGGTTAGGGGGAGAGTTAGGTTGAGGTGCCGTAATAGGGTTAGGGTGAGGCTTAAGGTGAGGGTTAGTATTACGGTGAGGGTTAGGGTGAGGGTTAGGGTAAGGGTCAGGGTTAGGATGATGTTTAGGGTGATGTTGATGGTAAGTGGGAGGGTGAGGGTGAGGGTTAGGGTGAGGGTCATGGTGAGGGTGAGGTTTAGGGTTAGGTTTAGGTTGAGGTTGAGGGTGAGAGTTAGAATTAGAAATAGTGTTAGGGTTAGCGTTAGGCTGAGGGTGAGGGTCAGAGCGATGGTGAAGGTTAGGGTTAGGGTTAGCATTAGGGTTAGAGTGAGGGTTATGGTTAGTGTGAGGGTTATGGTTAGGGTTAGGGTTAAGTTTAGGGTTATGGTGTGGGTCAGTGTTAGGGTTAGGTTTAGGTTTAGGATAAGGGATAGGCTGAGGGTTATGGTTAGGTTTAGTGTGAGTGTTAAGTTTAGGGTTAGGGTTTGGGTTAGGTTGAGGGTAAATTTGAGGGTGATGGTTAGGGTGAGGGTGAGGGTTAGGGTGAGGGTGACGGTGAGTTTGAGGGTGAGGGTTAGGGTGTGGTTGAGCGTTAGGTTTAGGGTGAGGGTTAGAGTGATGGTGAGGAATATGGTGAGGGTGAGGGTTAGCTTTATGGTTAGGGTTAGGGTGAGTGTTAGCGTGAGTGTTTGTGTTAAGGTTAGGGTTAGGGTTAGGGTGAGATTTAGGGTGAGGTGTCGGATAGGGTTAGGGGGTGGGTTAGCGTTAATGTGAGGGTTAGGGTTAGGGTTAGATTTAGTGTGAGGATAAAGTTTAGGGTGAGGTTTAGGGTGAGAGTGAGCGTTAGGTTTTGCGTTAGGGTTAGGGTGAAGGTTAGGATTAGGTTTAGGGTGAGTGTTAGTGTTAGGGTGATGTTTAGGGTGAGGTTGAGGGTTAGTGTGAGGGTGAGTGTTAGTATTAGAGTGATTTTTGGTGTTAGCCTGTGGGTTAGGGTGAGGGTGAGTGTTCGGATGAGAATTAGGGTTAGGTTTAGGGTTAGCGATAGGGTTACGTTGAGGGTAAGGGTTAGGGTGAGGGTTAGCGTGAGGGTGAGGGTTAGGGTTAGGGTGAGGGTTAGGGTTAGTGTTAGGGTTAGGATGAGGGTGAGGGTTAGGGTTAGGATTAGGGTTAGGATGAGGGTTAGGCTGAGTTTTAGGGTTAGGGTTAGTGTGAGGGTTAGGGTTATGGTTAGGTTTATGGTTTGGTTTAGGGTTAGGGTTAGGTTTAGGCTTAGGATAAGGCTTAGGCTGAGGTTTAGATTTAGGGTTAGTGTGAGTGTTAGGTTTAGGGTTACGGTTTGGGTTAGATTGAGGGTAAAGTTTAGGGTGAGGTTTAGGGTGAGGGTGAGGTTTAGGGTTAGGTTGAGGGTTACGGTGAGGGTTAGGCTTAGGGTTATGGTTAGGGTTAGGGTGAGGTTTAGGGTGAGGGTTAGGTTTAGGCTTAGGGTGAGGGTTAGGGTGTGTGTAAGTGTTAGAGTGAGGGTTAGGCTGAGGGTAGGGTGAGGGTTAGGTTTAGTGTTAGGTTTAGGGTTGGCGGTACTGTGAGGGTTAGGTTTAATGTGAGGGTTAGGTTTGGGGTTAGGGTGAGGGTGAGTTTTAGGTTTAGCATTAGGTATACGGATAGGGTTAGGATGAGGGTTAGGGTGAGGGTGAGGGTGAGGTTGAGGGTGAGGGTGAGTATTAGGGTTAGGTTTAGTGTGAGGGTTAGTGTTAGGGTGAGGGTTAGGTTTAGGGTGAGGGTTAGGGTTAGGGTAAGGGTTAGGGTGAGGGTTAGGGTTAGGGTTAGGGTGCGGGTCAGGGTGAGGATTAGGGTTCGGTTGAGGGTTAGGGTTAGGTTGAGGGTTAGTGTTAGTGTTAGGGTGACAATTAGGGTTAGGGTGATGTTTATTGTGAGGGTGAGTATTAGAGTGAGGGTGAGTGTTCAGATGAGGGTGAGGGTTAGGGTGTGGTTGAGAGTTAGGGTTAGGGTGAGTGTTAGAATGACGGTGAGGATTAGCATGAGGGTGATGGTTAACATTATGGTTAGGGTTAGGGTGAGTGTTAGGGATAGGGTTAGGGTTATGGTTAGGGTGAGAGTTAGGGTGAGGTGTCGGGATAGGGTTAGGTTGTGGGTGTGTGTGAGGGTTAGGGTTAGGGTTAGGTTTAGTGTGAGGATAAAGTTTGGGGAGAGGGTTAGGGTGAGAGTGAGGGTTAGGTTTAACATTAGTGTTAGGGTGAGGGTTAGGATTAGGGTGGTGAGGGTTAGGATTAGGGTGAGGGTTAGGATTAGGTTTAGAGTGAGTGTTAGCGTTAGTGTGATGTTTAGGGTGAGGTTAAGGATTAGTGTGAGGGTACGGGTGAGGGTGAGGGTTTGGTTGAGGGTGAGGGTGAGGTTGAGGTTGAGGGTGAGTGTTAGTGTTAGAGTGAGGGTGAGAGTTAGGGTTAGGATTAGGTTTAGGGTTATGGTTTGGCTTCGTGTGAGTCTGAATGTTTGGGTGAGGATTAGGTTTAGGTTTAGGGTGAGGGTTAGGGTTAGTGTGATGGTTAGTGTGATGTTGAGGGTCAGGATGAGGGTGAGGGTTACTATGAGGGTGAGGGTGAGGGTTAGGGTTAGGATTAGGGTTAGGGTGAGTTTTAGGGTTAAGGTTAGGGTTAGGGCTAGCGTTAGGGTTATTGTTAGGGTTAGGGATAGTGTTAGGGTGAGGGTGAGGGTGAGGGTAAGTGTTAGGGTTAGGGTTAGGGTTAGGGTGAGGGTGGTGTTTAGTGTTAGGGTTAGGGTTATGGTTAGGCTGAGTGTGAGCCTGAAAGTTTGGGTGAGGGTTAGGGTTAGGTTGATCTTGAGGGTTAGGATTAGGTTTAGATTTAGAGTGAGGGCTAGGTTGAGGGTGATGGTTAGGGTGAGGGTGATGGTTTAGGTTAGGTAAGGGTTAGGGATAGGGATAGGATTAGGGTGTGGGTGAGTGTTAAGCTGAGGTTGGGTTTAGGGTGAGGGATAGGGTTAGGGTTAGGGTGAGGGTTAGGTTTAGGGTGATGTTTAGGGTGAGGATTAGGGTTAAGGTTAGTGTTAGGGTTAGGGTGAGGGTGAGGGTGAGGGTGTGGGTGAGGGTTAGGTTTATCGTTAGGTTTTGGGTGAGGGTGAGGGTGAGGGTGAGGGTTAGGATTAGTAATAGTGTTAGGGATAGGTTAGGCTGAGGGTGACGGTCAGGGTGAGGGTGAAGGTTCAGGTTAGGGTTAGGGTGAGGGTGCGGGTTACGGTTAGTGTGAGGGTTATCGTTAGGTTAATGTTTAGGGTTAAGTTGAGGGTAAGGGTTTAGTTGTGAGCGAGGCTGAGGGTGAGGTTTAGGGATAGGGTTAGGATTATTGTTTGTGTTAGGGTTTGAATGATGTTTTGGGTGAAGTTTCGGGTTTGGGTGAGGATGAGTGTTCTGGTGAAGGTTGGGTTAGTGTGTTGGTTAGTGTAATGTTGAGGGTCAGGGTGTGGGTGAGGGTTAGGATGAGGGTGAGGGTAGGGGTTAGCGTTAGGTTTAGGGTTAGTGTGAGGGTGTGGGTTCGCGGTAGAGTTAGGGTTATGTTGAGGGTTAGGGTTAGGGTGAGGGTTATGGAGAGGGGTAGGGTTAGGGTTAGGGTGTGGGTAAGTGTTAGGTTGAGGGTGATGGTTAGGTTTAGGATTAGGGTAAGGGTTAGGGTGAGGGTTAGGGTGAGTGTGAGGGTTAGGGTTAGCATTAGGTTTAGGGTGAGGGTGAGGGTTAGGATGAGGGTTTGGGTTAAGTTTAAGGATAGGGTGTGGATTAGGGTTGGGTTAGGTTTAGGGTGAGGGTTAGGCTGAGGGTTAGAGTTAGAGTTAATTTGAGGGTTAGGTTTAGAGTGAGGGCTAGGGTTAGGGTTAGGGTGACCGTAAGGGTTAGGATGAGGTTTAGGGTGAGTGTGAGTTTTAGGCTCAGCATTAGGTTTAAGGTTAGTGTTAGGATGAGGGTTAGGGTTAGGTTTAGGGGTAGGGTGAGGATGAGGGTTAGGGATAGGGTTAGGGTGAGGGTGAGGGTGAGGGTTAGTGTTAGGGTTAGGGTTACGTGGAGGGTTAGGGTTACAGTGAGGGTTAGGTTTAGGGCAATTTTTAGGGTGAGGGTGATGTTTAGGGTGAGGGTGAGTGTTCGGGTAAGAGTTAGGATTAGGTTTAGGTTTAGGGATAGGGTAAGGTTTAGGGTGAGGGTTAGGTTTAGGATGAGGTTTAGGCTGAGGGTTAGGGTTACGGTTAGTGTGAGGGTTAGGGTGAGCGTTAGGGTTAGGTGTATGGTGAGGGTTAGGTTAAGGGTTAGTGTTAGGGTGAGAGTGAGGATTAAGTTTAGGGTTAGGGTTAGGATGAGAGTTAGGCTGAGGGTTAGGTTTAGGATTACTGTGAGGGTTAGGGTCAGCGTTAGGGTTAGGGTTATGGTGAGTGTTAGGGTTAAGTTTAGGGTTATGGTGAGGGTTAGGTTTAGGGTTAGGGTGAGGGTGAGGGTTAGAGTTAGGGTTAGTGTGAGGGTGAGGGTGAGGGTTAGGTTTATGGTTAGGGTGAGGGTTAGGATTAGGGTTATGGTTAGGGTTAGGGTTAGGGTTAGGTTTAGGGTTAGGGTTAGATTTGGGGTTGGTGTGAAAATCAGCTTTAAGGTTAGGTTAGGGTTAGGGTTAGGGATAGGGTTAGGGTGAGGTTTAGGATGAGGCTTGTGTTTAGTGTGTGGTTAAGGTTTAGGGTGAGGGTTAGGGGTAGGTTGAGGTTTAGTGTGAGGTTGAGAGTTAGTGTGAGGGTTAGGTTGAGGGTGCGGGTGAGGTTGAGTTTGAGGGTGAGGGTTAAGGTTAGGGTTAGGGTGAGTGTGAGGGTTAGCGTTAAGATTAATGTTAGGGTTAGTGTTAGGCTGAGTGTGAGGTTGAAAGTAAGTGTGAGGGTTAGAGTTAGGGTTATGGGGAGGGTAAAGCTTAGTGTGAGGGTTAGTGTGATGGTAAGGGTTAGGTTGAGTTTTAGGGTTAAAATTAGGGTTAGGGTGAATTTTAGGGTTAGGGTTAGGGTAGGGTTATTGTTAGGATTAGGGTGAGGGTGAGGGTGAGGGTGAGGGTTAGCATTAGGGTTAGGGTTAGGGTTAGGGTGAGGGTGGGGTTTAGGTTTAGGTTTCAGATTAGAATTAGAGTTAGGTTAATGCTGAGGGAGAGGTGGAGGTTGAGGCTGAGGATTAGGGTTAAGGTTAGGGTGAGGGCTAGGGTGAAGGTGAAGGTTAGGGTGAGGGTGAGGGTTTCGGTTAAGTAAGGATTAGGTTTTGGGTGAGGATTAATGTGAGGGTGAGGGTTAAGCTGAGGTTAGCTTTAGGGTGAGGGTTAGGGTTTGGGTGATGTTTAGGGTGAAGATGAGGGTTAGGGTTAGAGTGAGTGTGAGGGTGAGGGTTACGGTTAGGGTTAGATTTAGGGTGAGGTTGAAGGTGAGGGTTAGTATTAGGAATAGGGTTAGGGTTTGGGTTGGGCTGAGGTTGAAGATCAGTGTGAGGGTGAAGCTTAAGTTTAGGGTTAGGGTTAGGGTGAGGGTGAGGGTTACGGTTAGTGTGAAGGTTATGGTTAGGTTTAGGGTGAGGATAGGGGTTATGGTGAGGGTTAGGGTGTGGATGATGTTTAGGGTTTAGTGTTAGGGTTAGGGTGTGTGTTAGGGTTTGGGTGAGGTTTAGGGTGAGGGTGAGGGTTAGGGTTAGGATGAGGGTTCGGGTGAGTTGAAGGTTTGGGTGAGGTTTAGGGCTGGGTTAGGATTAGGGTTAGGGTTAGGGTGAGGGTTAGGGAGAGAGGTAGGGGTAGGGGTAGAGTGAGGTTCAGGATGTGGGTAAGTGTTAGGGTGAGGGTTAGGGTGAGGGTGAGGGTTAGGGTGAGGGTAATTGTTAGGGTTAGGGTGAGGGTAAGGGTTAGGTTGAGGGTTACGGTGAGGGTTAGGTGAGTGTTTGGGTTAAGGTTAAGGATAGGGTGAGGCTTAGGGTTAGGGTTAGGTTTACGCTGAGGGTTAGGCCGAGGGGTAGCGATTGGGTTAGTTTGAGGGTTAGGTTTAGTGTTAGGGTTAGGGTTAGGGTTAGGGTGACGGTAACGGTTATGGTGAGGGTTAGGGTTTCAGGTTTAGGGTTAGCATTAGGTTGAGGGTTGGGGTTAGGATGAGTGTTAGGGTTAGGTTTAGGGTTAGGTTTAGTGTGAGGGTGAGGGTAAGTGTTAAGGTGAGGGCTAGGTTGACGGTGAGGGTTAGGGTGAGGGTGAGGTTGAGGGTGAGTTTTTCAGTTAAGTAAGGGTTAGGTTTAGGGTTAGGGTGATGATTAGGGTGAGGGTGTGGGTAAAGGTTAGGGTTAGGGTTAGGATTAGGGAGAGCGTGAGGGTAAGGGTTAGGGTGAGTGTGAGGATGAGGGTTAGGGTTAGGATTAGTGTGAGGTTTAGGGTTCAATTAGGGTTAGGGTTAAGGTGAAGGTTATGGTTAGGGTTAGGGTGAGTGTTAGGGTTAGTGTGATGTTTACTGTGAGTGTGAGGGTTAGGGTGAGGGTAAGTGTTCTGGTGAGAGATAGGGTTAGTGTTAGGGATATGGTTAGTGTGAGGGTAAGGGTAAGGGTGAGGGTTAGTTTGAGGGTGAGGGTTAGGTTTAAGGTGAGCGTTAGAGTTAGGGTGAGGGTGAGGGTGAAGGTGAGGGTTAGGGTGAATGATAGGCTTAGGATTAGCTTTAGTTTGGGGGTTAGGGTGAGGGTAAGGGTTAGGGTGAGGTTTAGGTTGAGGGTGAAGTTTAGGGATAGGGTGAGCTTTAGGGTTAGTGTGAGTATAAGGGTTAAGGTGAGGGTTAGGGTGAGGGTGAGGTGTAGGGTTAGCGTTAGGGATAGGGTGAGTGTTACGTTTAGGGTTAGGGTTACGGTTAGGTTTAGGATGAGGGTTAGGGTTACGGTGATGTTTATGGTAAGGATGAGTGTTATTGTGAGGGTGAGGGTGAGGGTTAGGTTTAGGGTTAGGGTTAGTGTGAGGGTGAGGGTGAGTCTTAGGGTTAGGATTAGCCTTATGGTTATGGTTAGTGTGAGTGTTAGGGTGAGGATGAGGTTTCGGGTCATGGTGAGGGTTGGGTGTAGGCGAGGGTTAGGGTTAGGGTGAGGATTAGGGTAAGGGTTAGGGTTAGGTTTATAGTGAGGGTAAGGTTTAGGGTGAAGTTTAGGGTGAAGGTGAGGTTTAGGGTTAGCGTTAGGGGTAGGATGAGGGTTAGGGTGATTGTTAGGGTTACGGTTAGGGTTAGGGTTAGGGTGAGGTTAAGGGTTAGTGTTAAGATTAGGGTTAGGGTTAGGATTAGGCTGAGCATGAGGGTGAGGTTTAGGGTGAGCGTTAGGGTTAGGATTAGGTTTAGTTTGCAGGTTAGGGTTACGATTAGGTTTAGGGTTAGGTTTAGTGTGAGGGTAATGGTAAGGGTGAGGGTTAGGGTGAGGGTGAGGGTTAGGGTGAGTGTAAGGGATAGGGTGAGGCTTAGGGTGAGGGTGAGAGTTAGGATTAGAATTAGAGTTAGGGTGAGGGTTAGGGTTACTGTGAGCGATAGGGTTAGGATTAGGGTTAGAGTGAGGATTAGGGTTAGTGTGAGGATAAGGGTGAGGGTGAGGGTTAGGGTGAGGATAAGGTGTAGGGTGAGGGTTAGGCTTAGGTTTAGGGTGAGGGTTACGGTGAGGTTGATTGTGAGGGTTAGGTTTAGGGTTAGGGTTAGTGTGAGGGTGAGATTGAGGGTTAAGTTTAGGATTAGCTTTATGGTTATGGATAGTGTGAGTGTTAGGGTGAGGATGAGGGTTTGGGTGATGGTGAGGGTTAGGGTGTAGGCGAGGGTTAGGATTAGTGTGAGGATTAGGGTAAGGGTTAAGGTTAGGGTGATGGTGAGGGTAAGGTTTAGGGTGAGGTTTAAGGTGAAGATGCGGTTTAGGGTTAGCGTTACGGTTACGGTGAGTGTTAGGGTTAGGGTTAGGTTTAGGGTGAGGGTGAGTGTTAGTTTTAAGTTTTAGGTTAGGGTTAGGGTGAGTGTTAGGTTTAGGGTGAGGGTTAGCTTTAGGGTAAGGGTTAGGGTTAGGATTAAGTTTAGTGTTAGGATTAAGGTGAGGGTCAGGGTGAGGGTTACGGTTATGTTGAGGGTTAGGGTTAGGCTGAGGTTTAGGGTTAGGGTGATATTTGTTGTGAGAGTGAGGTTTAGGGTGAGGATGAGTATTAGGGTGAGAGTGAGGGTTCGGGTGAGTTGAGGGTTAGGGTGTGCTTGAGGGTTAGTTTTAGGTTTAGGGTTAGGGTGAGGGTTAGGGTTATGGTTAGGGTTAGGGTGAGAGTTATTGTGAGGTGTAGGGATAGGGTTAGTTTAAGGGTGAGGGTGAGGGTGAGCATTACCGTTAGGGATAGGGAGAGGGTTAGGTTGAGGTTTAGGTTTAGGGTGAGGGTGAGGGTTAGGGTGAAGGTGAGGGTGAGGGTTTCTGTTATGTAAGGGTTAGCGTTATTTTTAGGGTGAGGATTAGGTTGAGGTTGAGGGTTAGTGTGAGTGTTAGGGTTAGGGTGAGGGTTGGGGTTAGGATTTGGGTGAGGGTTAGGGTGTGGGTGAGGGTTAGGGTTAAGTTGAGTGTTAGGGTGAGGTTTAGTTTGAGGGTGAGGGTTAGGATTATCGTTGGGGTTAGGGTAAGTATAGGGTGAGGGTTAGGGTTAGGGTTAGGGTGAGGGTGAGGGTTAGGGTGAGGATGAGGTTGAGGGTTAGTTTGAGGGTGAGGGTGAGTGTGAGGGTTACAGTTAGGGTCAGGGTTAGGGTGAGGGTGAGGGTTAGGGTTAGGATGAGGATTAGGTTTACTGTGAGGGTTAGGGTTATTATTACCGTTAGGGTTAGTGTGAGGGTGAAGGTTAGGGTCACTGTTAGGATGAGGTTAAGGGTTAGGGTCAGGGTTAGGGTGAGGGTGAGGCTTAGGGTAAGGCTTAGGGTGAGGGTGAGGGTTAGGGTTAAGGTTAAGGTTAGGGTGAGGGTGAGTGTTAGCGTTAGGTTTAGGGTGAGCTTTAGGTTTAGGTTTAGGTTTATTCTTAGGATTACAGTTAAGATGAGAGCTAGGGTGAAGTTGAGGGTTAGGGTTAGGGTTAGGGTTAGGATGAGGGTTAGGTTTAGGTGAGGGTTAGGGTTAGTGTGAGGGTTTAGGGTGAGGGTTAGGGTTAGTGTGATGTTTAGTTTGAGGGTGAGGGTTAGGGTCAAGGTGAGGTTTTGGGTTAGGTTTAGGGTGAGGGTAAGTGTGATCGTTAGGTTTAGGATTAGGGTTAGATTTAGGGTTAGAGTTGAGGTGAGGGTTAGGTTTAGTGTGAGGGTTAGGTTTAGGGTTAGGGTAAAGGTAAGTATTAGGGTGAGGTTTAGGGTGAGAGTGAAGGTTAGGATTATCGTGAGTGTAAGTGTGAGGGTTAGTGTGAGGTTTAGGTTAGAGTTAGAGTTATGGTGAGGGTGAGGGTTATTGTTAATGTTAGGTTTAGGGTTAGGTTGAGTGTGAGTGTGAGGGTGAGGGTGAAAGTGAGGGTTAGGGTTAGTGTGAGGGTTTGGATTATTTTTAGAGTTAGGGTGAGGGTGAGGTTTAGGGTGAGGATGAGGATTCTGGTGAGGATGATGGTAAGGGTGAGAGTTAGGGTGTCTGTGAGGGTTAGGGTAAGGGTGAGGGTTCTAGTTAAGGGTAGCATTAGCATGAGGGTTAGGGATACGGTTCGAATTAGGGTGAGGTTTAGGGAGAAGGATGGGGATAGGGTTAGGGTTATGGTTAGTGTGAGGATTAGAGTTAGGGTGAGGGTTAGGGAGAGGTTTAGAGTTAGGGTTAAGGTGAGGATTAGGGTGATAGGTACGGTTAGGGTTAGGGTGAGGGTTAGGCTTAGTGTGAGGGTTAGGGTTAGGTTTAGGATTAGGGTTAGGGTGAGTATAAGGGTTAGGGTGAGGGTTAGTTTGAGAGTGAGGGTTAGGGTTAGCGTGAAGGTTAGGGTGAAGGATAGAGTGGGGGTTAGGGTGAGGGTTATGGTTAGGGTTAGAGTTGAGGATTAGGGTGAGCGTAAGGTTTAGCATGAGGGTTAGGGTGAGGGTGAGGTATAGGGTTACGGTCAGGGTAAGGGTTAGGGCGAGGGTTAGGGTAAGGTTGAGGGTTAGGTTAGCATTTTTATTAGGGTGAGGGTGAAGGTTAAGGTGAGGTTTAGGGTTGGGGTTAGGGATAGGGTGAGGATTAGGGTTATGGTTACATTTAGGGTGAGGGTTAGGCTAAGTGGTAGGGTTAGGGTTAGGGTTAGTGTGAGAGTTAGGGTGAGGGTTATGGTTTGGGTCAGGTTAGGATGACGGTGAGGGTGAGGTAGAGGTTAAGTTTTAGGGTGAGAGTTAGTGTGAGGGTGAGGTTTAGGGTTAGCATTAGGGTTAGGGTTAGGGTTAGGTTGAGGGTTAGCGTTAT
This sequence comes from Dipodomys merriami, assembly GCF_024711535.1. Lineage (NCBI taxonomy): Eukaryota > Metazoa > Chordata > Mammalia > Rodentia > Heteromyidae > Dipodomys > Dipodomys merriami. The sequence goes on from NW_027206113.1 coordinate 1,600,916, forward strand.
GGTTGTGGTTAGGGTGAGTGTGAGGTTTAGGTTTAGCATTAGGGATAGGGTTATGGTTAGGGTGAGGTTTAGGGTTAGGCTTATGTTGACTGTGAGGGTGAGGGTTAGGTTTAGGATTAGGGTTAGGGTTAGGGTTAGGCTGAGAGTGAGGGTGAGGGTGCGGATGAGGGTTAGGGTAAGGGATAGGTTTATTGTGAGGGCGAGGGTCAGTTTGAGGGGTAGGGTTAGGGTTAGGGTGAGGGTGAGAGTTTTGGTTAAGAAAGGGTTACGTTTAGGGTTATGGTGAGGATTAGGGTGAAGTTTCCGGTAATGGTGAAGGTTAGGGTTAGTGTGAGGGTTAGGGTTAGGGTGAGTGTTAGGGTGATGGTGAGGGTTAGGGTTAGTGTAAGGGTTAGGGTTAGGGTGAGTTTTAGGGTGACGGTGAGGGTTAGGGTGAGGGTTATGGTGAGGGTGAGGGTTAGGGTTAGGGTTAACGTGAGGGTTAGGGTGAGGGTTAGGGTGAGGGGCAGGGTTAGGTTTAGTGTGAGGGTTAGGGTTAGTGTGAGGCTTAGCGTTTGGGTTAGGGATAGTGTGAGGATAAGGGTTAGGTTGAGGGTCAGGGTGAGAATGAGGGTTTGGGTTAGCGTTAGGATTAGGGTGAGGGTTATGGTGATGGTTAGGGTTAGAGTTAGGGTTAGTGTGGGGGTGAGGGTTAGAATTAGTATTACGGTGAGTGTTAGGGTTGGTTGAGGGTTAGGGATAGGGTTAGGTTTAGTTTGAGGGTTCGGGTGAGGGTTCGGGTGTAGGTGAGGGTTAGGGTCTGGGTGACGGTTAGGGTTAGGGTGAGGGTTCACGTGACAGTAAGGGTTAGGGTGAAGGTGAGGATTAGGGTTAGGGTGAGCGTTAGGGTTTGGGTGAGGGTTAGGGTTAGTGTGAGGATTACGGGTAGGGTTAGGGTTATGTATATGTTAAGGGTAAGGGTTAGGGTGAGGTTTAGGGTGAGGGTGAGGGTTAGGGTTAGTGTTAGGGTTTGGGTGAAGGTTAGGGTGAGGTTTAGGGTTAGAGTGAGGGTGAGGGTGAGAGTTAGGGTTAGGGTTAGTGTGAGGTTTAGGGTTAGGATGAGGGTTAGGGTTTGGTTTAGGGTTAGGGTGAGAGTTAGAGTAAGGGTTAGAATTAGATTTAGGGTGAGGATATGGCTTAGGGTGAGGTTTAGGGTTAGGTTGAGAGTTAGGGTGAGGGTGAGGGTGAGAGTAAGTGTTAGGGTGAGTGCTAGGGTTAGGGTTATGTTTTGGTTTATCGTGAGTGTGAGGGTGAAGGTTAGGTTTAGGATTAGTGTTAGGGGTAGGGTCAGGCTTATGGATAGGGTTAGGGTTAGGGTGAGCATTAGGCTGATGGGTTGGGGTAGCGTTAGGGTGAGGGTGAGAGTAAAGTTAACGGTGATGGTTAGGGTTTGGGTGAAGATTAGGGATAGCATTAGGATTAGGGTTAGGGTTAGGGTGAGTGATATGGTTAGGTTTAGGGTGAGGGTGAGGGTTTCTGTTAGGAAAGGCTCAGGGTGAGGGTGAGGGTGATGGTGAAGGTGAGGGTATAGTTGAGGGTTAGGGTTAGGTTGAGGGTAGGGTGACGGTGAGGGTTAGGGTGCAGGTGAGGGTTAGGGTTAGGGTGAGGGTGAGGGCTAGGGTTAGGTTTAGGATGAGGGTTAGGGTTAATGTGAAGGTTAGGGTTAGGGTTAAGGTTAGTGTGAGGATAAGAGTTAGGGTGAGGGATAGGGTGAGATTGAGGGTTAGTTTTAGTGTTAGGGTTAGGGTGAGCGTTAGGTTGAGGGTTAATGTGAGGTTTAGGGTTAGTATGAGGGTGAGTGTTAGAGTTAGGTTTAGGGTGAGGGTTAAGTTTAGGGTGAGGTTTAGTGTAAGATTATGGTGAGGGTGAGGGTTCGGGTGAGTGTGAGTTTTAGGGTGTGGGTGACGGTTAGGGTTAAGGTAAGGGTTAAGGTGATGGTGAGGGTTAGAGTGAAGGTGAGGGTGAGGGTTAGGGTTGCGGTAGGATTGGTGTTAGTGTTAGTGTTAGGGTTATGGTGAGGGTAAGGGATAAAATGAGGTTTAGGGTGAGGGTGAGGTTTAGGGATCAGCGTTAGAGTTAGGGTGAGAGTTAGGGTGAGGGTTAGGGTTCAGGTAAGTGTTAGGTTTAGGGAGAGGGTTAGAGTTAGGGTTAGGGTTAGGGTTAGGGTTAAGTTAAGGTTTAGGGTGAGGGTTAGGGAGAGGGTACGGGTTAGGGTTAGTTTGAGGGTTAGGGTGGGCCTTAAGGACAGTGTTAATTTTAGGTTTAGGGTTAGGTTGAGGGTTAGGGTGAGGTATAGTGTTAGTGTTAGGTTAGGGTTTGGATGAGGGTTAGGGTGAGGGTAAGGGTTAGAGTGAGGTTTAGGGTAAGGGTGAGGGTTAGGGTTAAGCATTAGGGTTAGGTTTAGGGTTAGGGTGAGGTTTAGGGTTAGGGTTAGGGTTAGTTTGAGGGTTAGGTATAGGGTTGGTGTTAGGATGAAAGTCAGCTTTAGGGTTAGGGTTACAGTTAGGGTTAGTGGGAGTGTGAGGGTTAGGGTTAGGATTAGGGTTAGGGTTAGGTTTAGGCTGATTGTGAGGCTGTGGGTTAGGGTGAAGTTTAGGGTTAGGGTGAGGGTCAGGTTTAGGGTTAGGGTTAGGGTTAGACTGAGGGTGAGAGTGAGGGTTAGGCTGAAGGGCAGGGTTAGGGTTAGGGTTAGCATGAGGGTTGGGGTTAGGGTTAGGGAGGGGTAGGGTGAGGGGTAAAGTTAGGGTTAGTGTGAGTTTTAGCATTAATATGAGGGTTAGGGTTAGGGTTAGGATTACTGTGAGTATAAGGGTTAGTTTGAGGATTAGAGTGAGAGTGAGGGTTAGGGTTAGCATTAGGGTTAGGTTGAGGGATAAGGTGAGCGTTTGGTTGAGGGTAGGTTTAGGTTTAGGGTTAGGGTAAGGATTAGAGTGAGGGTAAGATTTAAAGTGAGGGTTAGGGTGAGAATGAGAGTTAGGGATAGCATTAGGGTTAGGATTAGGTTTAGGTTGAGGGTTAGAGTGAGGGTTAGGGTGACGGTGAGGTTTAGGGTGAGGTTGAGGTTTAGGGTTAGGGTTAGGGTTAGGGTTGGGATGAGTGTTAGGGTTAGGTTTAGGTTAAACTTAGGGTTAGGGTGACATGTACGGTTAGCTTTAGGGTGAGGGTTAGGGTTAGTGTGAGGATTAGGGTTATGGTTAGGGTTAAGGTTAGGTTGAGGGTTAAGGTTAGGGTGAGGGTTAGGATGAGGGTTAGGCTGAGGGTTAGGGTTAGGGTTCGGGGGAGGGTAAGGGTTAGGGTGAGGGTTAGAGTAAGGTTAAGGTAAGGGTTAGGGTGAAGATGAGGGTTAGGATTAGGATTAGGGTGAGGGTTAGGGATAGGGTTAGGGTGGGCGTTTTGGTTATATTTAGGTTCAGAGTTAGGTTGAGGGTGAGTGTGAGGTTTAGCGTTTGGATTAGGTTTAGGCATAGGCTTCAGCTGAGGCTGAGGTTGAGTGTGAGGGTGAGGGTTAGGGTTAGGGTTAGGGTGAGGGTGAGTGCTAGTGTTAGCCTTAAGGTTTGGGTTAGGGTTAGGGTTAGGGTTAGGTTGAGGTTGAGGGTGAGGGTTAGGGTCAGGGCTAGGATTAGGGTGATGGCTAGGGTGAGCTTGAGGGTTAGCGTGAGGGTTTCAGTTAGGAAAGGTTTAGTGTTAGGGGTAGGGTGAGGATTAGGGTGAGGGTGAGTTTTAAGGTGAGGGTTATGGTTAGGGTGAGGATTAGGTTTAGGGTTAGAATCAGGGTTCAGGTTAGTGTGATGTTTAGGTTGAGGGTGAGGTTGAGGGTGAGGGTGAGGTTTAGGGTGAAGGTTAGGGTGTAGGTGAGGGTTAGGTTTAGGTTGAGTTTTAGGGTGACGGTGGGGTTTAGGATGAAGGTGAGGGTTAGGGTTACTTTTAGGGTGAGTGTTAGGGTGAGGCTTAGTGTGAGGATTAGGGTTAGGTTTAGTGTTATGGAGAGGGTAAGGGTTAGGGTGAGGTTTAGGGTGAGGGTTAGGGTTACCGTTAGAGTAAGGGTGAGGTTTAAGGTGAGTGTTAGGGTTAGGGTGAGTTTGAGGTTTAGGTTTAGGGTGAGGGTTGGGGTTAGGATGAGTGTCAGGGTTAGTGTTAGAGTTAGAGTTAGGGTGATGGTGAGGGTTAGGGTTCAGATTAGGGTTAGGGTTAGGGTTAGGCTGAGGGTTAGGGTGAGGGATTGGTTTAGGTTAAGGGTTAGGTTTAGGGTTATTTTTAGGGTTAGTTGTGTGTTTGAGTTAGGGTTAGGAAGAGGGTTGGGCTGAGGGTTGGGGTTAGGTTTAGGGTTATGGTGAGGGTAAGGTTTAGGGTGAGGGTTAGGGTGAGGGTAAGGGTGAGGATTAGGGTTAGGTTGAGGGTTAGGATGAGCATTAGGGTGAGGGTTAGTTTTAGGTTGAGGGTGAGGGTGAGCGTTAGAGTGAGGTTTAGTGTTAGTGTTACGGTTAGGGTTAGAGTGAGGTTTAGGGTGAGGGTAAGGGATAGAGTGATGGTTAGGTTGAGGGTGAGGGTGAGGGTGATGGTGAGGGTTTTAGTTAGAAAAGGCTTAGGGTTAAGGTTCGGGTAGGGATTATGGTGAGGGTGAGGTTTAAGGTGAGGGTTAGGGTTAGGGTAGGATTAGGATTAGGGTTAGGGTGAGGGTGGGTGTTAGGGTGATGGTGAGGGTGAGGGTGTAGGTGAGGTTTAGCGTTAGGGTGAGGTTACGGTGACGGTGAGGGTTAAAGTGAAGGTGAGGGCTAGGGTTAGGGTTAGGGTGAGGGTTATGGTTAGGGTTAGGGTCAGGGGTAGGGTGAAGGATAGGGTTAGGGTTAGGGTGAGGGTTAGGGTTAATGTGAGGTTTAGGGTTAGGGTTAGGGTTAGTGTGAGTAAAAGATTTAGGGTGAGGGTTAGGGTGAGATTGAGGGTTAGGGTTAGCGTTAGGTTTAGGGTAAGGTTTAGGGTGAGGGTTACGGTGAGTTTTAGGGTTAGTATGAGGATGTGGGTTAGATTTAGGTTTAGGGTGAGGGTTAGGTTTAGGGTGAGGTTTTGGGTAAGGTTATGGTGACAATGAGGGTTCAGGTGAGGATGAGTTTTAGGTTGTGGGTGACGGTTAGGGTTAGGGTGAGGGTTAAGGTGACGGTGAGGGTTAGGGTGAGGGTGAGGTTTAGGGTTGTGGTGAGGATTAGGGTTACGGTTAGGTTTAGGGTTATTGTGAGGGTATGGGATAGAATGAGGTTGAGGTTGAGCTTGAGGGTGAGGTTTAGGGACTGCGTTACATTTTGCGTGAGGGTTAGGGTGAGGGTTAGAGTTAGGTTTAGGGTTAGGTTTAGGGTGAGGGTTAGGTTTAGGGTGAGGGTAAGGGTGAGGGTGAGGGTTAGGGTTAGGTTGAGGGTTAGGGTGGGCGTTAGGGTGAGTGTTAGGTTTACTTTTAGGGTTAGGGTGAGGGTTAGGGTGAGGTTGAGTGTTAGTGTTTGGTTTAGGGTTAAGGTTTGGGTTAGGGTGAGGGTAAGGGTTAGAGTGAGGTTGAGGGTTAGGGATAGCATTAGGGTTACGGTTATGTTTAGGGTGAGGGTTAGGGTTATTGTTAGGGTGAGGGTTAGGTTTAGGTTGAGGGTTAGGAATAGGGCTGGGGTTCGTGTGAAAGTCAGCTTTAGGGTTAGGGTTAGAGTTAGGGTGAGCGTGAGTGTGAGGGTTAGGGTTAGGATTAGGGTTAGCGTTAGGTTTAGGCTGAGGGTTAGGTTTAGGGTTAGGTTTAGGGTTAGGCTGAAGGTGAGGGTGAGGGTGTAGGTGAGGGTTAGGGTGAAGGTGAAAGTTAGGGTAAGGTTTAGGGTGAGGATAAGGGTTAGGGTGAGGCTTAGGGTAAGAGTGAGTGTTAGGGTTAGCGTTAGGGTTAGGGTGATGGTTAGGATGAGGGTTAAAGTGAGAGTTAGTGTTGGTATGTGGGTGAGGGTTAGAGTTAGAATTAGGGTTAGGTTAGTATTAGGATGAGGTTTAGGCTAAGGTTAGGGTGAGTGTGAGGGTTCGGGTGAGGGTGAGTTTTAGGGTGTGGGTGATGGTTAGGGTTAGGGTGAGGGTTAAGGTGACGGTGATGTTTAGTGTGAGTGTGAGGGTTAGGATTGCGTTGAGGATTAGGGTTAGGGTTAGGGTTAGGGTTATGGTGAGTGTAAGGGTTAAGAATAGCTTTAGGGTGAGCGTGAGGTTTAGGGATAGCGTTAGAGTTAGTGTGAGGGTTAGGATTCAGGTTATGCTTAGGGTGAGGGTGAGGGTTAGGATGAGGTTTAGTTTAACTTTTAGGGATAGAGTTTCGGTGAGGGTAAGGGTTAGAGTGAGGGTTATGGTGAGGGTGAGGTTTAGGGATAGCATTAGGATTTAGGTTAGAGTTGGGGGAGGGTTAGGTTAACGGTTAGGGTGAGGGTGAGGGTGAGGGTGAGGGTTATGTTGAGTGTTAGGGTCAGGGATAGTGTTAGGGTGAGGGTTAGGTTTAGTGTGAGGGTTAGGGTTAGGGTGAGGGTAAGTGTTTGGGTGAGAGTTAGGGTGAGTGTGAGGGTTAGGGTTAGCGTTAAGGTTAGGGTGAGGTTTAAGTTGAGGGTTAGTGTTACTATGAGGGTGAGCGTTAGACATAGCTTTAGCGTGAGTGTTAGGGTTAAGGTTAGGTTGAGGGTTAGGGTTAGGGTTAGTAAGAGGGTTTTGCTGAGAGTTACGTTTAGGGTTCTGGTGAGTGTTAGGGTTAGAGTAAGGGTTAGGATTAGGGTTAGGGTTAGGATTAGGGGAAGGGAAAGTTTTAGGGTCAGTGTTAGGGTGACTGTGAGGGTTTGGGTTAGGGTGAGGTTAAGGGTTAGAGTGAGGGTTAGGGTGAGGGTGAGGTTCAGGGATAGCATTAGGGTTTATGTTAGTGTTAGGGGGAGGGTTAGATTTACAGTTAGGGTTAGGGTGACGGTGAGGGTGAAGGTTATGTTGAGGATTAGGGTTAGTTTTAGGGTTAGGGTAAGGGTTAGGGATAGGGTGAGGGTGAGGGTTAGGATTAGTGTGAGGGTTAGGGTTAGGGTTAGTGTTAGGGTGAGGGTAAGGGTTAGGGTGAGGGTTAGGGTGAGTGTGAGGGTTAGGGTTAGCGTTAAAGTTAGGGTGAGGTTTAGGGTGAGTGTTAAGTTGAGGGTTAGGTTTAGTATGAGGGTGAGCGTTAGGCTTAGGTTTCGGGTGAGGGTTAGGGTTAGGGTGAGGTTTAGGTTTAGGTTGAGGGTTAGGGTTAGGGTGTGGGTAAGGGTTAGAGTGAGTGTTAGGGTGAGGGTGAATTTTAGGGATAGATTTAGGGTTAGGGTTAGGGTGAGGGTTAGGGTTAGTGTTAGGGTGAGAATTAGGGTTAATGTGAGGGTTAGAGTGACAGTGAGGGTAAGGGTTAGGGTGAGGACTAGGGTAAGTTTCGGGTGAATGTGAGGGTTCGGGTGAGGGTTAGTTTTAGGGTGTGGGTGACTTATAGGTTAAGGGTGAAGGTTAAGGTGAAGGTGAGTGTTAGCGTGAGGTGAGGATTAGGTTTTCGGTGAGGATTAGGGTTAGGGTTATGAATAGGGTTATGGTGAGATTAAGGGTTAGGATGCGGTTTAGGGTTAGGGTGAGGTTTATGGATAGCGTTAGAGTTAGAGTGAGGGTGAGGGTTAGGGTTCAGTTTAGGCTTAGGGTGTGGGTGAGGCATAGAGTTAGGGTGAGGTTTAGGGTTAGAAAGAGGGTTTGGCTGAGGGTTAGGTTTAGGGTGAGCATGTGGGATAGGGTTAGTGTGAGGGTTAGGCTTTGTGTTAGGGTTAGGGTGAGCGTTAGGGAGAGGGTTAGTGTTAAGTTTAGTGTTAGGTTGAGTGTTAGGGTGAGGTTTAGTTTTAAGGTTAGGCTTAGGGTTAGGGTGAGGGTAAGAGTTAGAGTGAGATTTAGGGTTAGGGTGAGTGTTAAGGATAGCATTAGGGTTAGGGACAAGGTTATGGTGAGGGTTAGGGTTACGGTTAGGTTTAGGGTGAGGGTGAGGTTGAGGGTTATGTTGAGAGTTACAGTTAGGGTTAGGGTTAGGGTTGGGTTTAGGGTGAGGGTGAGGGTTAGGTTTAGGCTTAGGGTGAGGGTTAGGGTTACGTTTAGGATTAGGTTGAGGGTGAGGGATATGTTGAGGTGTAGGGTTCGGGTTAGGGTTAGGGTTAAAGTGAGGGTTAGTTTTAGGGTTAGGTTGAGGGTGAGGGTGAGGGTTAGGGTTAGGGTTAGGGTGAGTGTTAGGGTTAATGTGAGGGTTAGAGTGATGGTGAGCGTAAGCGTTAGGGTGAGGGCTAGGATTAGGGTTAGGGTTAGAGTGAGGTTTAGGTTTAGGGTGAGGTTGAGGGTGAAGGTTAGGTTTAGGATTAGGCTTAAGTTTAGGTTTAGGCTTAGGATGAGGGTGAGGGTGAGGGTCAGAGTCAGGTTTAGGGTGAGGGTTAGGGTTATGGTTAGGGTTATGGTGAGGGTGATGGTGAGGGTGAGGGTGAGGATCACAATCACGGTGAGGATGAGGGTGAGGGTGAGAATTAGGTATTTAGGCTTAGGGCTATGGTTAGTTTTAGGTTTAAAGTTAGAGTGAGGGTAGGGTGAGGCTGAGGTCTAGGCTTAAGATTAGGATTATGGTGAGGATTAAGGTTAGGGTGAGTGTTTGGTTGAGGGGTAGGTTTAATGTGAGGGCTATGGTTAGGGTTAGGGTTAGGGTGAGGTTTAGGTTTGGGTTGAGGTTTAGGTTTAGGGTGACAGTGAGGGTAAGGTTTAGGTGAGTGCTAGGGTTAGGCTTAGGGTTAGGCTGAGGTTTAGGTTTAGATGAGGGTGAGGGTGAGGGTTAAGTTTAGGATTAGGCTTAGGTATAGGGTTAGGTTTAGGGTGAGGTTGAGGGTGAGGGTCAGAGTTAGGTTTAGGATGAGGGTTAGGGTTATGGTTAGGGTTAGGGTGAGTTTGAGGGTGATGCTTAGGGTGAGGGTCATGGTGAGGGTGAGGGTGATGGTTAGTATTAGAGTGTGGGTTAGGGTTATGATTAGGGTTAGGGTGAGGGTGAGTGTGAGTGTGAGTGTGAGGGTTAGGTTGAGGGTGAATGTGAGGCTGAGGGTGAGTGTGAGGGTTAGCGTTTTATTGAGGGTTAGGGTTAGGGTTAGGGTTAAGGTTAGGTTTAGGGTTAGGTTTAAGGTTAGGGTTAGTATGAGGGTTAGGCTTAGGGTTAGGCTTAGGGTTAGGGTGAGGGTAAGGGTTAGGGTGAGGGTGAGGGTTAGGTTTAGGATTAGGTTTAGGGTTAGGGTGAGTGTTAGGGATAGAGTTAGTGTAAGCGTGATGGTTTTGGTTAGGGTTCGGTTTAGAGTTATGGTGAGGTAGAGGATTAGTGTTTGAATTAGGGTTTGGGTTAAGGTTTGGCTGAGGTTGAGCTTGAGTCTGAGGGTGAGGTTTAGGCGTAGGGTGAGGGGTGAGTGATAAGTTTAAGGTGAGGGTAAGGGTTAGGGCGAAGTTTAGGGTGAGGTTGAGAGTTAATGTTCGCATTAGATTTATGGTGAGGGTGAGTGTTAGGGTGAGGGTTAGCGTTAGGTTTAGGTATAGGGTAAGGATTACAGTAAGGGCTAGGGTTAGGGGGAGGTTTAGCCTGAGGGGTAGGGTTAGGGTTAGGGTTAGGGTGAGTCTTAGGGGAATGTTAGGGTTAGGGTTAATGTTAGGGTTAGGTTTAGGTTGAGGTTGAGGGTAAGGGTTAGGGTGAGGGTTAGGGTGAGGTTTAGGTTTAGGGTTAGCATTAGGGTTAGGGTTAGGTTGAGGGTTGGGTTAGGCTTAGGTTGAGGGTGTGGGTGAGGTTGATGGTGAGGGTGAGGGTTAGGGTTAGGGTGAGGGTAGGGTAACAGTGAGGGTTAGAGTGAAGGTGAGGGTTAGGGTTAGGGTTAAGGTGAGGGCTAGGGTGAGGAGTAGGGTTAGGGTTAGGGTGAGGGTTAGGTTTAATGTGAGGGTTAGGGATAGGGTTAGGGTTAGTGTGACGATAAGGGTTAGGGTTAGATTGAGTGTTAGGGTTAGCGTTAGGGTTAGGGTGAGTGTTAGGGTGAGGGCTAAGGTGAGGCTTAAGGTTAGTATGAGGATGAGTGTTAGAGTTAGGTTTAGGTCGAGGGTTAGGTTTAGGGTGAGATTTAGGGTAAGGTTATGGTGAGCGTGAGGGTTCGGGTGAGGTGAGTTTTAGGGTGTGGGTGATGGTTAGGGTTAGGGTGAGGGTTAAGGTGACGGTGAGGGTTAGGGTGAGGGTGAGGGTTAGGGTTGCGGTAGGATTAGGGTTAGGGTTAGGGTTAGGGTTATGGTGAGGGTAAGGGTTAGAATGAGGTTTAGGGTGAGAGTGAGGTTTAGGGACAGCTTTAGGGTTAGGGTGAGTGTTAGGTTGAGGGTTAGGGTTCAGGTTAGGTTTAAGTTGAGGGTGATTGTTAGAGTTAGGGTTAGGGTTAGGATTAGGGTTAGGGTAATGTTTAGGGTGAGCGTGAGGGTTAGGGTTAGGTTGAGGGTTAGTGTGGGCGTGGAGGAGAGTGTTAGGTTTAGGTTTAGGGTTAGGATGAGGGTTAGGGTGAGGTTTAGTGTTAGTGTTAGTGTGAGGGTAAGGGTGAGGGTAAGGGTTAGGGTTAGCATTAGGGTTAGGGTTAGGATTAGGGTGAGGTTTAGGGTTAGGGTTAGGGTGAGGGACAGGGTTAGGATGAGGATTAGGAATAGGGTTGGTGTTAGGGTGAAATTCAGCCTTAGGGTTAGGTTTAGATTTAGGTTTAGGGGAAATTTGATGTTCAGGGTTAGGATTAGGGTTAGGATTAGGTTTAGGCTGAGGGTGAGGGTGTGGGTGAGGTTGAGGTTTAGGGTTAGGGTGAGGGTCAGGTTTAGGGTTAGGTTTAGGGTTAGGCTGAAGTTGAGGGTGATGGTGTAGATGAGGCTTAGGGTGATTGTGAGGGTTAGGGTGAGGGGTAGGGTGAAGGGTAGGGTGAAGTGTAGGGTTAGGGTTAGTGTGAGGGTTAGCCTTAATGTGCGGGTTAGGGTTAGGGTTAGGGTTACTGTGAGGATAAGGGTTAGTGTTAGGATTAAGGTGAGAGTGAGGATTAGGGTTAGCGTTAGGGTTAGGTTGAGGGATAGGGTGAGCGTTAGAGTGAGCATTAGGTTTAGGTTTAGGGTTAGGGTGAGGGATAGGGTGAGGGTAAGTGTTAGAGTGAGGGTAATGGTGAGTGTGAAAGTTAGGGATAGCATTAGGGTTAGGATGAGGGTTAGGGCAAGGTTTAGGGTGAGGGTTAGAGTTAGGTTGAGGGTTAGGGATAGGGTTGGGGCTAGGGTGAGAGTCAGGATTAGGGTTAGGGTTAGAGTTAAGGTGAGGGTGAGTGTGAGGGTTCGGTTTAGGATTTGGGTTAGGGTTAGGGTTAGGCTGAAGGTGAGGTTTAGGGTTATTGTGAGAATTAGGTTTAGGGTTAAGGTTATGTAGAGGTTAGAGTTAGGGTTAGGAAGAGGGTTTGGCTGACGGTAAGGGTTAGGGTTAGGGTGAGGGTAAGGGTTAGATTGAGGGTTAGGGTGAGGGTGAGGTTTAGGGATAGCATTAGGGTTTAGGTTAGAGTTAGGGGGAGGATTAGGTTTAGGGTTGGGGTTAGGGTGAGGGTGAGGGTGAGGTTTAGTGTGAGGGTTAGGGTTAGGTTGAGTGTAAGGGTTAGAGTGAGAGTTAGGGTGAGTGTGAGGGTTAGGGTTAGCGTTAAGGTTAGGGTGAGGGTTAAGGTGAGGCTTAAGTTGAGTGTTATTGTTAGTATGAGGGTGAGCATTAGACTTAGGTTAAGGGTGAGGGTTATGGTTAGGATGAGGTTTACGGTAAGTTTAGGGTGAGGTGAGGGTTCTGGTGAGCGAGAATTTTAGGGTGTGGGTGACGGTTAGGGTAAGGGTCAGGGTTAAGGTGACGGTGAAGGTTAGGGTGAGGGTGAGGCTTATGGTTCTGGTGAGGATTAGGGTTAGGGTTAGGTTTAGGGTTATGGTGAGGGTAAGGGTTAGGATGAGGTTTACGGTGAGGGTGAGGTTTAGGGATAGCGTTACCATTAGGGTGAGGGTGAGGGTGAGGGTTAGGGTTCAGGTTAGGCTTAGGGTGATGGTGAGGGTTAGAGTTAGGTTTGGTTTTAGGGTTAGATAGAGGGTTTGGCTGAGGGTTAGGCTTAGGTTAAGGGTGAGGGATAGGGTTATTGTGAGGCTTAGGCTTAGGTTTAGGGTTAGGATTCATGTGAGGGAAAGGTTTAGGGTGAGGTTTAGGGTGACGGTGAGTGTTAGGATTAGGGTGAGGCGTAGGATGAGCATTAGGGTGAGGTTTAGGGTTAGATTTAGGGTTAGGGTGAGGGTTAGGGTGAGGTTTAGTTTTAAGATTAGGGTTAGGGTTAGGGTGAGGGTAAGGGTTAGAGTGAGGGTTAGGGTGAGGGTGAAGGTTAGGGAAAGCATTAGGGTTAGGGTTAAGTTTCGGGTGAGGATTCGGGTTTCCATTAGGATAAGGTTGAGGGTGAGGGTTATATTGAGTTGTAGGGTTAGGTTTAGGGTTCGGTGAGGGTTAGGGTTAGGGTTAGGATGAGAGTGAGGGTGAAGGTTAGGTTTAGTGTGAGGGTTATGGTTATGGTTAGGGTTAGGGTGAGGGTAAAGTTTAGGATTAGTTATAGGGTGAGGATTAGGGTTAGGTTTATTGTGAGGGTTAGGCTGAGGGGTAGGGTTAGGGTTAGGTTAGTGTGAGGGTTAGGGTGAGGTTTATGTTTAGGGTGAGGATAAGGGTCAGTGTTAGGGTGAGGGTAAGTGTTAGAGTGAGGGTTAGGGTGAGGGTGAGGGTTAGAAATAGCATTAGGGTTAGGGTTAGGGTGAGGGTTAGGGTGAGGGATAGGGTGAGACTGAGTGTTAGGGTGAGGTTTAGGGTTAGGGTGAGTGTTAGGGTGAGGTAAAGGTGAGGGCAAGGGTTAGTATGAGGGTGAGGGTTAGAGTTAGGTTTAGGGTGAGGGTTAGGGTTAGGGTGAGGTTTAGTGTAGGGTTAGTGTGAGGGTGAGTGTGAGGGTTAGGTTGAGTTTTAGGGTGTGGGTGGGAGTTAGGGTTAGAGAGAGGGTTAAGGTGATGTTGAGGGTTAGCGTGAGAGTGAGGGTTAGGGTTTTGGTGAGGATTAGGTTTATGGTTAGGTTTAGGTTTATGGTTACAGTAAGGGTTATGATGAGGTTTAGGGTGAGGGTGAGGTTTATTGTTAGAGTTAGGGTGAGGGTTAGGGTTCAGGTTAGGCTTAGGCTTAGGGTGAGGGTTTGGGTTAGGGTGATGTTTACGGTGAGGGTGAGTGTTAGGGTGAGGGTGAAAGTGAGCGTGAGGGTTAGGGTGCGGATTAGGCTTAGGGTTAGTGTGAGGGATAGGGTGTGACTGAGGGTTAGGGTGAGCTTTAGGTTTAGCTTGAGGGTTAGGGTGAGGGTTAGGGTGAGGGTGAGTGTTAGGGTGAGGGTTAGGGTTATGGTTAGGGTTAGGGTGGAGTGAGGGTGAGGTTTAGGGCAAGGGTGATTTTGAGGTTGAGGGTGAGGGTTAGGGTTTGGGTGAGGGTTAGGGTTAGGGTTAAGGTTAGGGTGAGCTATAGGGTTAGGGTTAGGGTTAAGATGAGTTTTAGGTTGAGGGTTAGGCTTAGGGTTAGTGTGAGGGTAAGGGTTAGGGTGAGGGTGAGGTATAGGTTTAGGATTAAGGTTAGGGTTAGGGTGAGGATTAGGCATAGGGTTAGGTTTAGTGTTAGGGTGAGAGTTTGGTTAGGGTTAGGATTAGAATTAGGGTGAGGGTGAGGGTTAGGGTTGAATAAGTGTGAGGTTTAGGGTTAGGCTGTGATTTAGGTTGAGGCTGAGGGTGAAGTTTAGGGTGAGGGTGAGGGATAGGGTGAGGGTTAGAGTTAAGGTTAGGTTGAGGATTAGGGTTAGGGTTAGATTTAAGATGAGGTTTAGGCTGACGGCTAGGGTTAGTGTTCAGATAAATGTAAGGGTTAGGGTGAGGGTTAGGGTTAGAATTAGTGTTAGTTTGAAGTTGAGGGTGAGGGCATGGGTTAGGGTGAGCGTTAGTGTGAGGTTTAGGTTTAGGGTTAGCATTAAGTTTAGGGTGAGGTTTAGGGTTAGGATTAGGGTTAGGGTTGGGTTGAGGGCTAGTGTTAGCATTAGTGTTAGGGTTAGGGTGAGGGTGAGGGTGAGAGTGAGGGTTAGGGTTAGTTTTAGGATTAGGATTAGGGTTAGGGTTAGGCTGAATTTGGGGGTGAGGTTGAGGGTGAGGGTTAGGGTTACAGTTAGTTTTAGGGTGAGAGCTAGGTTGAGGGTGAGTGTTAGGGTGAGGGTCAGGGTGAGGGTCAGGGTTTCAGTTTGGAAAGGCTTAGGGTTAGGTTTAGGGTGAGGATTAAGGTGAGGCTGAGGTTTAAGGTGAGGGTTAGGGTTATGTGAGGATTAAGGTTAGTGTTAGGGGGAGAGTTAGGGTTAGGGTGTTGTTTACGGTGAGGGTGAGTGTTAGGGTGAGAGTGAGGCTGAGGGTGAGGGTGAAGGTGAGGGTGAGGTTTAGGGTGAAGATTAGGGTTAGAGTTAGGGTGAGGGATAGGGTGAGACTGAGGGTTAAGGTGAGTTTTAGGGTTAGGGTAAGGGTTAGGGTGAGGGTTAAGGTGAGGGCTAGGTTTAGTATGAGGGTGAGGGTTAGAGTTAGTTTTAGGGTGAGGGTTCGGGTTAGGGTGAGGTTTAGTGTGTGTGTGTAGGTTAGGATTAGAGAGAGGTTTAAGGTGATGGTGAGGGTTAAGGTGAGGGTGAGGGTTAGGGTTTTGGTGAGGATTTGGTTTAGAGTTAGTTTTAGGTTTATGGTGACAGTAAGGGTTATGATGAGGTTCAGGTGAGGGTGAGGTTTACGGATATGTTTAGAGTTAGGGTGAGGGTTAGGGTTCAGTTTAGGCTTAGGGTTAGCATGAGGGTAAGGGATAGGGTGAGGGTGAGGGTGAGGGTTAGGGTTATGGTTAGGGTTAGGGTGGGGGTGAGGGTGAGGTTTAGGGTGAGGGTGATGGTGAGGTTGTGGGTGAGGGTGAGGGTTAGGGTTTGGGTGCGGATTAGGGTTAGGGTGAGAGTTAGGGTGAGGATTAGGTTTAGGGTTAGGTTGAGGTTGAGGGTTAGGGTAAGGTTGAGGGTTAGGGTGAGGGTTAGGGTGACGGTAAGGTTTAGAGTGAGGGTTAGTGTGAGGGAGAGGGTTAAGGATACTATTGGATTAGGATTGGATTAGGATAGCTAGGATTAGGCTTAGAGGTAGGTTTTGGCTTAGGGTGAGACTGAGGGAGAAGATTAGGGTGAGGGTTGGGATGAGGGTGAGGGTTTCGTGTAGGAAAGGCTTAGGGTTAGGGTTAGGGTGAGGATTATGTTGAAGGTGAGGTTTAAGGTGAGGTTTAGGGTTAGGGTGAGGATTAGGGTTAGGGTTAGAGTGAGGGTTAGGGTGTGGTTTAAAGTTAGGGTTAGGGTTAGTATGAGGTTGAGGGTTAGAGTTAGGTTTAGGGTGAGAGTTAGGTTTAGGGTGAGGTTTAGATTAAGATTATGGTGAGGGTGAGCTTGAGGGTGAGGGTGAGTTTTAGGGTTTGGGTGACAGTTAGGGTTCGGTTGAGGTTTAAGGTGACAGTGAGGGTTAGGGTGAGGGTGAGTGTTAGGGTTGTGGTGAGGAGTAGGGTTAGGCTTAGGGTTAGGTTTATGGTGAGGGCAAGGGTTAGAATGAGGTTGAGGGTGAGGATGAGGTTTAGGGACAGCGTTAGAGTTAGGGTGACGGTTAGGGTGAAGGTTAGGGTTCCGGTTTCGCTTAGGGTGAAGTTGAGGGTTAGAGTTAGGGTTAGGATTAGTGTTAGGGTGAGGGTAAGTTTTAGGGTGAGGGTTAGGGTTAGGGCGAGGGTTAGGGTTAGTTTTAGTGTTAGTGTTAGTGTGAGGTTTAGGGTGAGGGTAAGGGTGAGGTAAGGGTTACAGATAGCTTTAGGGTTAGGGTTAGGGTGAGGGTGAGGGTTAGGGTTAGGCTTAGGGTGAGTGTTAGGGTTAGGTTGAGGGTTAGGGATAGGGTTGGGGTTAGTATGAAAGTCTGCTTTAGGGTTAGGCATAGAGTTAGGGTGAAGGTGAGTGTGAAGGTTAGGGTTAGAATTAGGGTTAGGTTTAGGTTTAGGCTGAGGGTGAGGGTGAGTGTGAGGGTGAGGTTTAGGGTTAGGGTGAGGGTTAGGTTTAGGGTTACGTTTAGGGTTAGGCTGAGGGTAAGGGTGAAGGTGTAGGTGAGGGTTAGGGTGAAAATTAGGGTTAGGGTTAGGGTTAGAGTGAAGGTTAGGTTTAGGGTTAGGGTGAGGTGTAGGTTTAGGTTTAGTGTGAGGGTTAGCGTTAACGTGTGGTTTAGGGTTAGGGTTAGGGTTAGTGTGAGGATAAGGGTTAAGGTGAGGATTAGGGTGAGAGTGAGGGTTAAGGTTAGCGTTAGGGTTAGGGTGATGTTTAGGGTGAGGGTTAAGGTGAGGTTTAGGTTTAGTATGTGTATGAGGGGTAGAGTTAGAATTGTGGTGAGAGTTAAGGTTAGGATGAGGTTTAGGTTAAGGTTAGGGTGAGTGTGACGGTTCGGCTGAGGGTGAGATTTAGTTTGTGGGTGACGGTTAAGGTTTGGGTGAGGGTTAAGGTGACGGTGAGGGTTAGGGATAGTGTGAGGGTTAGGGTTCGGTGAGGATTAGGGTTAGGGTTACAGTTAGTCTTACGGTGAGGGTAAGGGTTAGGAATAGCTTTAGGGTGAGGGTGAGGTTTAGGGATAGCATTAGAGTTAGGTTGAGGGTTAGGGTGAGTTTTAGGGTTCAGGTTAGGCTTAGGGTGAGGGTGAGGGTTATAGTTAGGATTAAGGTAAGTGTTAGTGTAAGGGTAAAGTTTAGGGTAAGGGTTAGGTTGAGGGTGAGGGTTAGGGTTAGGTTGAGGGTTAGGGTGAGTGTTAGGGTGAGAGTTAGTTTTAGGTTTAGGGTTAGGGTGAGGCTTAGGGTGAGGGTAAGGTTTAGTGAGGGTTAGTGTGAGGGAGAGATTTAGGGATAGCATGGGGGTTAGGTTTAGGGTTAGGATGAGGGTTAGGTTTAGGGTGAGGGTTAATGTTAGGTTGAGGGTTAGGGACAGAGTAGGGGTTAGGGTGAGGGTCAGTGTTAGGGTTAGGGTTAGAGTTATGGTGAGGGTGAGTTTGAGGGTTAGGGTTAGGATTAGGGTTAGGTTTAGGTTTTGGCTGAGGGTGAGGGTGAGGTTTAGGGTTAGGGTGAGGGTTAGGTTTAGGGTTATGGTTGGGGTTAGGCTGAGGGTGAGGGTGAGGATGTAGGTGAGGGTTAGGGTGAAGGTGAGGGTTAGGGTTAGGGTTAGGGTGTGATTTAGGGTTAGGTTTATGGTGAGTTTTAGGATGAGGGGTAGGCTTCCGGTTAGGGTGAGGGTTAGGCTTCATGTGAGGGTAAGGCATAGTGTTAGGGTTAGAGTTAGGATAAGGTTTAGGGTGAGGGTTATGTTGAGAGTGAGCGTTAGTGTTAGCGCTAGGGTTAGGGTGAGGGTTGGGGTGAGGGTTTAGGTGAGCGTTAGGGTTAGTATGAGGGTGAGGGTTAGAGTTAGGTTTAGGGTAAGGGGTAGGGTTATGTGAGGTTTAGGGTAAGGTTAGGGTGAGTGTGAGGGTTTAGGTGAGGGTGAGTTTTAGAGTGTGGATGACGGTTAGGGTTCGGGTGAGGGTTAAGGTGACGGTGAGGGTTAGGGTGAGTGTAAGGGTTAGGGTTGCGGTGAGGAATAGGATTAGGGTTAGGGTTTTGGTTATGGTGAGGGTATGGGTTAGGATGAGGTTTAAGGTGAGGGTGAGGTTTAGAGATAGCATTCGAATTAGGGTGAGGGTTAGAATTCATGTTAGGCTAAGGGTGAGGATGAGGGTTAGAGTTAATGTTAGGGTTAGTGTTAAGGTGAGGGTAAGGTTTAGGGTGAGGGTTAGGGTAAGGGTTAGGTTTAGGGTGAGACTGAGGGTTAGGGTTAGCCTTAGGGTTAGGGTGAGGGTTAAGGTGAGGGTTAAGGTGAGGGTTAGGGTTAGTATGAGGTTGATGGATAGAGTTAGGTTTAGGGTGAGGTTTAGGGTTAGGGTGAGGTTTATGGTAGGGCTAGGGTGAGGGTGAGGGTTCAGGTGAGGGTGAATTTTAGGGTGTGGGTGGCGATTTGGTTTAGAGTGAGGGTTAAGCTGATGGTAAGGGTTAGGTTGTGGGTGAGGGTTAGTGTTATGGTTAGAGTTAGGGTTATGATTAGGGTAAGGGTTAGGTTGAGGGTAAGGGTTAGGATGAGTGAGGGTGAGTTTTAGGGATAGCGTTAGAGTTAGGGTGAGGGTAAGGGTGAGGGTTTGGGTTCACATTAGGCTTAGGGTGTGGGTGAGGGTTAGAGTTAGGTTTACTGTTATTGTTAGGGTGAGGGTAAGGTTTAGGGTGAGGGTTAGGGTGAGGGTGACAGTTAGGTTTAGGTCGAGGGTTAGAGTGAGCGTTATGGTGAGGGTTAGGTTTAGGTTTAGGTTTAGGGCCAGGATGAGGGTGAGGATTAGTGTTCGTGATAGGGTTAGGGTTAGGGTGAGGGTTAGGGTGAACGTAAGGGTTAGAATGAAGTTTCGGGTGAGGGTGAGGGTTAGGGATAGCATTAGGTTTAGGTTTAGGGTTAGGGTGAGTGTTAGGGTTAGGGTTAGGGTTAGGTTGAGGGTGAGGGTGAGGGTTAGGTTTAGGGTTAATGTTAGTTTGAGGGTTAGGGATAAGATGATGATGAGGGTAAGGGTTAGGGTGAGGGCTAGGGTTATGGTTAGGTTTAGGGTGAGCTTTAGGTTTAGGGTGAGGGTGAGAGTGAGATTTAGGTTTAGGATTAGGCTTAGTTATCGGGTTAGGCTTGGGGTGATGGTGAGGGTGAGGGTCAGAGTTAGGTTTAACATGAGATTTAGGATTATGGTTAGGGTGAGCATGATGGTGAGGTTGAGGGTGAGGATGAAGGTTAGGTTTTGGGTGAGGGTTAGGTTTAAGGTTAGGGTGAGTTTTATGGTTAGGGTTAGGGTTAGGATGAGGATTAGGCTGAGCGTTAGGCTTAGGGATAGCGTGAGGGTAAGGTTAGGTTTAGGGTGAGGGTTAGGTTTAGGATTAGGTTTAGGTTTAGGGTGAGGTTTAGGGACAGGGTTAGGGTTAGAGTGAGAGTTTTGCTTAGGGTTAGGTTTAGAGTTAGGGTGAGGGTGAGGGTGAGGGTTTGAATTAGGGTTAGGGTTACGGTTAGATTGAGATTGAGGTTGAGGCTGAGGGTGAGAGTAAGGGTTAGGGTGAGGGTTAGGATTAGGGTTAGGGTTAAGGTTAGGTTGAGGGTTAGGGTTAGGGTTTGGTTTAGGATGAGTGTTAGTCTGATTGTTAGGGTTAGGGTACAGGGGAGGATGAGGGTTAGGGTGAGGGTTAAGGTGGGGTTGAGGGTTAGTGTTAGGCTGAGTTTTAGGGTGAGGATTAAGGTGATGGTTAGTGTTAGGGTTAGAATGAGGGTTAGGGTGAGGCTTAGGGTTAGGGTTAGTGTTAAGTTTAGGGTGAGGTTGAGGGTGTGGGTAAGGGTTAGGGTGAGGGTGAGGGTGAGGTTGAGGTTTAGGGTTAGCATTAGGGTTAGGGTTAGGGTTAGTGTGAGCGTTAGGGTTAGGGTTA
Organism: Dipodomys merriami; assembly: GCF_024711535.1. NCBI lineage: Eukaryota > Metazoa > Chordata > Mammalia > Rodentia > Heteromyidae > Dipodomys > Dipodomys merriami. Next base: position 1,620,633 of record NW_027206113.1, read on the forward strand.
GGTTGAGGGTGGGGTGAGGTTGAGGGTGAGGGTTAGGGTTTGGTTTAGTTTTAGGGTGAGCGCTTGGGTGAGGATGAGGGTTAGGGTGAATATTAGGGTGAAGACGAGGTTTAAGGTGAGGGTTGGGTTTAAGGTCAGGTTAGGGTCAGGGTTAGGGTGAGGGTTAGTGTTAGGGTGATGTTTAGGGTGAGGGTGAGGTGTAGGGTGAGGGTGAGGGTGAAGGTGAGGTTGAGGTTGTAGATGAGGTTTACAGTTAAGGTGAGGGTTAGGGTAACAGTGAGGGTCAGGGTGAAGTTGAGGGTTAGGTTTAGGGATAGTGTGAGGATAAGAATTAGGGTTAGGGTTAGGGTGAGACTGAGGGTTAGGGTTACCGTTAAATTTAGGGTGAGAGTTAGGGTGACTGTTAAGTTTAGGGTTAGGGTTAGTATGAGGGTGAGGGTTAGAGTTAGGTTTAGAGTGAGGTTTAGGGTTAGCGTGAGGTTTACGTTAGTGCTAGGGTGAAGGTGAGTGTTCAGATGAGGGTGAGTTTTAGGGTGTTGGTGCCAGTTAGGTTTAGATTGAGGGTTAAGCTGACAGTAAGGGTTAGGATGAGGGTGAGGGTTAGGTTTATCGTGAGGATTAGGGTTAGGGTTAGGGTTAAGGTCATGATGAGCTAAAGGGTTAGGGTGAGGTTTAGGGTGAGGTTTAGGGATAGCATTAGAGGTAGGGTGAGGGTGAGGTTAGGGTTCAGGTTATGCTTAGGGTGAGGGTGAGGGTTAGGGTTAGGTTTAGGGTTATTGTTAGGGTGAGGGTAAGGTTTAGGGTGAGGGTTAGGGTGAGGGTGAGGTTTAGGTTTAGGTCGAGGGTTAGGGTGAGCATTAGGATGATGGATAGGTTTAGGGTGAGGGTTAGGGTTATAGTTAGATTTAGGGTGAGGGTGAGGTTGAGGGTTAGGGGGAGCGTGATGGTGAGGTTGAGGGTGAGGGTGAAGGTTAGGGTTTTGGTTAGGGTTAAGGTTAGGGTGAGGTTTAGGGTTAGGTTTAGGGTTAGGATGAGGGTTACGCTGAGGGTTAGGCTTAGGGATAGGGTGAGGGTAAGGTGTAGGTTGAGGGTGAGGGTTAACTTTAGGATTAGGGTTAGGGCAAGGGTGAGGCTTAGGGACAGGTTTAGGGTTAGCGTGAGGGTTATGGTTAGGGTTAGGTTTAGAGTTAGGTTGAGGGTGAGGGTTAAGGTTTGAATTAGGGTTAGGGTTAGGGATAGTGTTGAGATTGAGGTTGAGGCTAAGGGTGAGGGTGAGTGTTAGGGTGAGGGTTAGGGTGAGCTTGAGGTTTAGGGTTAGCATTAGTGTTAGGGTTAGTATGAGGGTTAGGTTAAGTTTAGGTTGAGGGTGGGGTGATGTTGAGGGTGAGGGTTAGAGTTAGGATTAGTTTTAGGGTGAGGGATAGGGTGAGAGTTTAGGTTGAAATTGAGGGTTAGAGTTAGGGTTAGGGTGAGGGTTAGGGTTAGGGTTATGGTGAAGGCTAGGGTGAGGGTTAGGGTTAGGTTTACGGTGAGGGTTAGGGTTAATGTGAGTGTTAGGGTTAGGGTTAGGCATAGTGTGAGAATAATGATTAGGTTTAGGGTTAGGGTGAGAGTGAGGGTTTGGGTTAACATTAGAGTTAGGGTGAGAGTTAGGGTGAGTGTTAAGGTGAGGGTTAGGTTTAGTATGAGGGTGAGGGTTAGAGTTAGGTTTAGGGTGAGGGTTAGGTTTAGGGTGAGGTTTAGGGAAAGTTAAGGGTGGGGGTGAGGTTTCAGTTGTGGGTGAGTTTTAGGGTATGGGTGACGGTTAGGGTTAGGGTGAGGGCTAATGTGACGGTGAGGTTTAGGGTGAGGGTGAGGGTTAGGTTTGCGGTGAGAATTAAGGTTAGGGATAGGGTTATGATGAGGGTAAGGGTTAGGATGAGGTTTAGGGTGAGGATGAGGTTTAGGGATAGCGTTAAAATTAGGGTGAGGTTTAGGGTAAGGGTTTGGGTTCAGGTTAGGCTTAGGGTGATGGTGAGGGTTAGAGTTAGGGTTAGGGTTAGGCTTAGGGTGCGGATAAGGTTTAGGGTGAGGTTTAGGGTGAGGGTGAGGGTTAGGGTTAGATTGCAGTTTAGGGTGAGCATTAGAGTGAGGGTTATCTTTAGGTTTAGGGTTAGGGTGAGATTTAGTGTTAGTGTTAGGGTTAGGGTTAGGTTGATGGTTTGGGTGAGGGTAATTTTTAGAGTGAGGGTTAGGGTGAGGGTGAGGTTTAGGGATAGCATTAGGGTTAGGGTTAGGGTGAGGGTGAGGGTTAGGGTTAGGGTTAGTGTGAGGGTTAGGGTTAGTTTGAGGGTTAGGGCTAGGTTTGGGTTAGGGTCAGGGTCAGGGTTAGGGTTAGGGTTAGAGTTAGTGTGAGGGTGAGTGTGAGGGTTAGTGTTTGGAATAGGGTTAGGGTTAATGTTAGGCTGGGGGTGAGGGTGAGTGTGAGGGTGAGGTTTAGGGTTAGGTTAGGGTTAGGTTTAGGGTTAGGGTTAGGGTTAGGTTGAGGGTTATGGTTAAGTTTAGGAAGACGGTTTGGCTGAGGCTTAGGGTAAGGTTTAGGATTAGGGTGAGGGAAAGGTTTAGGGTTAGGTTGAGGATTAGGGTTAGGGTGAGGGTTAAAGTTAGGGTTAGCTTTAGGGTGAGGGTTAGGATGAGGTTTAGTTTTAGGGTTAGGTTTAGGTTGAGGGTAAGAGTTCGAGTGAGGGTTAGGGTGAGGGTGAGGGTTAGGGATAGCATTAGGGTTAGTGGTAGGTTTAGGGTGAGGGTTATGGTTACAGTTAGGTTTAGGGTGAGGGTGAGGGTGAGGGTGAATTTGAGGGTTATATTGAGGGTTAGGGTTAGGGTTAGGTTTAGGGTGAGTGTTAGGATAAGGCTTAGGTTTAGGGTGAGGGTGAGGGTTAAGTTTAGGCTTAGTGTTAGGGTTAGGGTTACGATCAGGTTTAGAGTGACGGTCAGGGTAAGGGTTAGGGTGAGGGCTATTGTTAGGGTTAGGGTTAGAATGAGGTTTAGGTTTAGGATTAGGGTTAGGGTTAGGGTGAAGTTAAGGGTTAGAGTGAGGGTTCGGGTGAGGGTGAGGATTTGGGATAGCATTAGGGTTAGGGTTAGGGTTAGGGTGAGTTTTAGGGTTACAGTTAGGTTTAGGGTGAGGGTGAGGTTTATGTGGAGGGTTAGAGTTAGGGTTCGGGCGAGGGTTAGTGTGAGGATTAGGGTTAGGGTTAGGGTGAGGGTTAGGCTGAGGGTTAGGGTTAGGGTAGGGTGAGGGTGATGATTAGGGTTAGGGTGATGGTGAGGGTGAGTGTGAGGGTTAGAGTTAGGTTTAGGGTTAGTTTTATGGTTAGGGTTAGGGTGAGGATTAGGGTTAGGGTGAGGGATAGGGTTAGCATTATTGTTAGGGTGATGGTTAGGTTTAGTGTGAGGGTTTGGGTTAGGCTTATGTTTAGGGTGAGAGTAAGTTTTAGGGTGAGTGCTAGGGTGAGATTGAGGGTTAGGGTTAGCCTGAGTGTTAGGGTGATGGTTACGGTGAGGGTTAGGTTTAGGTTTAGGGTTAGGTTTAAGGTTAGGGTGAGGGTGAGGTTTATGGTTAGTGTTAGGGTGAGGGTTAGGGTTAGGGTGATGTTTAGGTTGAGGGTGACGGTTAGGGTGAGGTTTCATGTTCGGGTTAGGTTGAGGGTTAAGGTGTCGGTGAGCGTTAGGTTTCGAATGAGGGTTAGCGTGACGGTGAGGGTTAGGGTGAGTTTGAGGTTTAGGGTGACGATTAGGGTTAGTGTGAGGATTAGGGTTAAGTTTAGGGTTAGTGTGATTTTAAGGGTTAGGAAGAGAGTTATGGTAACGGTGAGGGTTAGGGTTAGCATTAGTGTTAGGGTGAGGTTTAGGCTGAGGAATAGGGTTAGGTTTAGATTTAGTTTTAGGGTGAGGGTTAGGTTTTGGATTAGGTTAGGGTTAGGTTTAGGTTAAGGATGAGGGTGAGGGTGAGGGTGAGTGTTAGGTTTAGGGTGAGGATTAGTGTTAGGGTTAGGATTAAGGTGAGGATGAGGGTGAGGATTAGGGTTAGTGTGAGGGTGAGCGTGAGGTTTAGGGTGTGAGTATGGATTAGTGTTAGTTTTACGGTTAGGATTAAGGTGAGGGTTAAGTTGAGGTTTAGGTTTATGTTTATGTTTAGGGTTAGTGTGAGGATTAGGGTTAGGGTCAGGGTTAGATTTAGGGATAAGGTTAGGGTGAGGGTTAGTGTTAGGGTTAGGATTAGGGGGAGGGTTAATGTGAGGTTAAGGGTTATGTTTAGGTTTAGGGTTAGTGTGAGGATTAGGGTTAGGTTTAGGGTTACGGTTAGGGTGAAGGTGAGGGTGAGGTTTAGTCTAAGGGTTAGGTTAAGAGTTAAGTTTAGGGTGAGGGTCAGGGTGAGGGTAAGGGTGAGTTTCAAGGTTAGGGTTAGGGTGAGGGTGAGGGTTATGGTTAGTGTGAGGGTGAGGGTTAGGGTTATGGTGATGTTTAGGGTAAGGGTGAGGGTTAGAGTAACGGTGAGGGTGTGGTTGAGGGTGAGGGTTAGGTTGTGCGTGAGGGTTTGATTTAGGCTGAGGTTTATGGTGACAGTGAGTGTTAGGGTGAGGGTGAGGGTTACGTTAGGGTTAGGGTGTGGTTTAGGGTTAGGTATAGGTTTGGGGTGAGGTTTAGGGTGATGGGTAGGGTCAGGGTTAGGGTGAGGGTTAGGGTTACTGTGTGGGTTAGGGTTAGGTTTAGGGTTAGTGTTAGGATAAGTGTTAGGGTGAGTGTTAGGGCTATGGTGGGGGTCAGGGTTAGCCTTAGGGTTAGGGTGAGGGTTATGGTGAGGGTGAGGGTTTGCGTTAGGGTTAGGTTGAGTGTGAGTTTAAGGGTTAGATTTAGGGTGAGTGTTAGTGTTAGGGTGAGGGTTATGTTGAGGGTTAGGTTAAGGGTTAGGGTGACGTTGAGGTTTAGGGTTTGGTTTAGGGTGAGGGTGAGGTTGAGGGTTAGGTTTAGGATTAGGGTTAGGTTTAGGGCTAAGCTTAGGGTGAGGATGAGGTTGAGGGTGAAAATTAGGGTTAGGGTGATAATTAGGGTTAAATTTAGGGTTAGGGTTAGGGTGAGGTTTAGGTTGAGTGTGAGGGTGAGGGTGAGGGTGATGGTGAGGTTTAGTGTGTGGGTGAGTGTTAGAGTAAGGTTTAGGGTGAGGGTAAGGGTTAGGTTGAGGCTAAGGGTGAGGGTGAGGGTTAGGGTGAGGGTGAGAGTGAGGGGTATGGTTAGGGTTAGTGTGAGGGTTAGGTTTAGGGTCAGGGCTAGGGTGAGGGTGAGTGTTAGCCTGAGAGTGATGGTTAGGTTTAGGGTGAGGGTTTCAATTAAGTAAGGATTAGGGTTAGGGTTAGGATGAGGATTAGGTTGAGATTGAGGCTTAGTTTGAGTGTTAGGTTTCGGGTGAAGTTAAGGATTAGGGTTAGGGTTAGGATGAAGATTAGGTTGAGGGTGAGGCTTAGTTTGAGGGTTAGGGTTCGGGTGAGGGTTAGGGTTAGTGTAAGGGTTAGGGTTAGGGTGATGTTTAGGGTGATGGTCAGGGTTAGGGTAAAGGTGTGGTATCGGGTGAGTGTGAGGTTTCGGGAGAGGGTGATTGTTAGGTTGTGTGTGAGGGTTCGGGTTCGGGTGAGTTTTAGGGTGACAGTGAGGTTTAGGGTGAGGTTGAGGGTTAAGGTTAGGGTTAGGTTACAGTGAGGGTTATGGTTACTGTTGGGTTAAGGGTGAGGTTTAATTTGAGGGGTAGGGTTAGGGTTGAGGTTATGGTTAGCGTGAGGATAAGTGTTAGGTTGAGGTTTAGGGTGAGGGTGAGGGTTTGGTTTAGCGTTAGGGTTAGGGTGAGTGCCTAGGTGAGGTTTCGGGTTAGAGTGAGGGTTATGATTAGGGTTAGTTGAGGGTAACGTTTAGGGTTAGGGTGAGGGTTGGGATTAGGGTGATGTTTAGCGTGAGGTTGAGGGTTAGGGTGAGGGTGAGGTTTAGTGTTAGATTTAGGGTTAGGGTTAGGGTGACGGTGAGTGTCAGGGTGAGTTTTAGGGTGAGGGTGAGGGTGAGAGTGAGTTAGAATATGGGTGAGGGTTAGGGTTAGGGTGAGGATTAGGTTTATGGTTAGGGTTTGGGTTATGGTGAGGGTAAGGGTTAGGCTGAGGTTTAGGGTGAGGGTGAGGGTGAGGGATAGCGTTAGAGTTAGGGTGAGGGTTAGGTGTAGGGTTCAGGTTATGGTGAGGGTGAAGGTGTGGGTTAGGTTAAGGGTTAGTGTTAGAGTTACATTGAGGCTGAGGGTGACAGTTAGGTTTAGGATTAGGATTAGGTTTAGGGTTAAGCTTAGGCTGAGGCTGAGGCTGAGGGTGAGGGTGAGGTTAGGATTAGGGTGAGGGTTAGGTTAGTGTTAGGTTTAGGGTGAGGGTAAGGGTGAGGTTTAGGGTTAGGGTGAGGGTTAGGCTGGGGGTTAGGCTGAGGGTAAGGGTTAGGGTGAGGTTTAGGTTGAGGGTGAGGCTTAGGGATAGGATAAGCGTAAGGGTTAGGGTGAGGTTTAGGGTTAGGGTTAGCATTACTGTTAGTGTGAGGGTGAGAGTTAGGGTGAGGGATAGGGTTAGGGTTAGGGATAGGTTGAGGGATAGGGTTAGTGTGAGTGTTAGGGTTAGTGTGAGGATAAGGGTTAGGGTCAGGTTTAGGTTTAGGGTTAGAGTGAGGGTTAGGGTTAGGGTGATGTTTAGGGTGTGGGTGAGTGTAAGGGTGAGGGTGATGTTGAGGGTGGGTTTAGGGTGAGGGTGAGAGTGAGGGTGAGGGTTACGGTTATTGTTAGGGTTAGGGTGAGGGTTAGGGGTAGGGTTAGAGTGATGATTAGGGTTAGGGTAATTTTTAGGGTGAGGGTGAGTGTAAGGGTGAGGGTTATGGTGAGGGTGAAGTTTAGGGTGAGGGTGAGAGTTAGGGTGAGGGTTACAGTTAGGGTTAGGGTTAGGGTGAGGTTTAGGGTTAGAGTTAAGTTGAGTGTTAGGGTTAGGGTGATGTTTATGGTGAGGGTGAGGTTTAGGTTGAGGTTTAGGTTTTGGGTGAGTGTGGGGTTTAGGGTTAGTTTTAGGGTGATGGTTAGGGTGATTGTTAGGGTGAGGGGTAGGCTGAGGGGTAGGGTTAGGGTTCAGGTGAGCATTAGGTTTAGTGTGAGTGTTAGGGTTAGGGATAGTGGTAGGGTTAGTGTGATGATAAGTGTTAGGGTGAGGGTTATTATGATGGTTAGGGTTAGGGTTAGGGTTAGGGTTAGGGTGAGGTTTAGGGTTAGGGTTAGGGTGAGGGTGAGTGTTAGGTTTAGGGTTATGTTTAGGGTGATGGTGAGGGTTATATTTAGGATTAGTGTTAGGGTTAGGCTTAGCGTGAGGGTGAGGGTGAGGGTGAGGGTTACGATTAGGTTGATGGTTAGGGTTAGGATTAGCATTAGTGTGAGGGTAAGGGTTAGGGTGAGGTTTAGGGTGAGGGAAAGGGTTAAGGTAAGGCTTAGGGAGACGTTGAGAGTTAGGGTTAGGGTGAGAGTGAGGGTTAGGTTTAGGTGAGGGTGAGGGTGAGGTTAAGGGTCAGGGCTAGGGTGAGGGTGAGAGTTAGGTTGAGGGTGATGGTGAGGGTGAGGGTGAGGGTTTCAATAAGATAAGGGTTCTGGTTAGGGTTAGGATGAGGATTAGGTTCAGGGTGAGGCTTAGTTTTAGAGTTAGGGTTCGGGTGAGGGTTAGGATTAGGGTAATGTTTAGGGTTAAGGTGATGTTTAGGGTGAGGGTAATTGTTAGGGTGAAGGTGACATTTCGTGTGAGGGTGAGGTGTCGGGAGAGGGTGAGGGTTAGGTTTTGGGTGAGGGTTCGGGTTCGGGTGAGTGTTTGGATGACGGTGAGGTTTAGGTCGGGTAGAGGGTTAAGGTTAGGGTTAGGGTTACAGTGAGGGTTAGGGTTAGTGTTTGGTTTAGGATGAGGCTTAGTTTGAAGGGTAGGGTTAGGTTTAGGTTTAGGGTTAGGGTTAGGGTTAGTGTGAGGATAAGTGTTACCGTGAGGTGTAGGGTGAGGGTGAGGGTTAGGGTTAGCTTTAGGGTTAGGGTGAGGGTTAGGGTGAGGGTGAGGTTTAGGGTGAGGGTGAGAGTGAGGGTGAGGGTTACGGTTAGGGTTAGGGTTAAGGTGAGGTTTAAGGTTAGAATTAGGGTGAGTGTTAAGGTTAGGGTGATTTTTATGGTGCGGGTGAGGTTTAGGGTGAGGTTTAGGTTTCGGGTGAGGGTGAGGTTTAGTGTGAAGGTTAGGGTGAGTGTTAGGGTGAGGGGTAAGCTGAGGGGTAGTGTTAGGGTTCGGTTGAGCATTAGGTTTAGTGTGAGGGTTAGGGTTAGGATACGGGTAGTGTTAGTGTGATGATAAATGTTAGGGTGAGGGTTAGTGTGATGGTGAGAGTTAGGGTTAGCGTTAGGGTTAGGGTGAGGGTTAGGGTGTGGGTTAGGGTTAGGTTTAGTGTGACGGTGAGAGTTAGGGTTAGGATTAGGGTTAGGGTGAGGGATAGATTTAGGATTAGGGTTAGGGTTAGGCTTAGAGTGAGGGTGAGGTTGAGGGTGAGGATTAGGTTTAGCATTAGTGTGAGGGTAAGGATTAGGGTAAGGGTTAAGGTGAGGGAAAGGATTAGGCTGAGGCTTAGGTTGAGGGTGAGGGTTAGGGTGAGGGTGAGAGTGAGGGTTAGGATTAGGGTTAGGGTGAGGGTTAGGTTTAGGATCAAGGCTAGGGTGAGGGTGAGAGTTAGGCTGAGGGTGATGGTGATGTTGAGCGTGAGGGTTTCAGTAAGGTAAGAGTTAGGGTTAGGGTTAGGATGAGGATTAGGTTGAGGGTGAGGCTTAGTTTGAGGGATAGTGTTAGGGTGAGGGTTAGTATTAGGGTAAGGGTTAGGGTTAGGGTGATGTTTAGGGTAAGGGTCAGGATTAGGGTGAAGGTGAGGTTTCGGGTGAGGGTAAGGGTTAGGGAGAGGGTGATATTTAGGTGTGGGTGAGGGTTCTGGTTCGGGTGAGTGTTAGGGTGATGGTGAGGGTTAGGATGAGTGTGAGGGTTAAGGTTAGGTTTAGGGTTACAGTGAGGTTTAGGGTTACTGTTAGGTTTAGAGTAAGGCTTAGTTTGAGGGGTAGGTTTAGGGTTAGGGTTACTGTGAGGCTAAGTGTTAGGGTGAGGTTTAGGGTGAGGGTGAGGTTTAGGGTTAGCTTTAGTGTTAGGGTGAGGGTTAGGGTTAGGGTGAGGGTTCCGGTTAAGGTTAGGGTGAGGGTTAGGTTTAGGGTGATGTTTAGGGTAAGGATGAGGGTTAGGGTGAGTGTTAGGGTGAGGGTTAGGATGAGCATTAGGTTTAGTGTGAGGTTTAGGGTTAGGGATAGGGGTAGGGTTAGTGTGATGATAAGTGTTAAGGTGAGGGTTAGTGTGATGGTGAGGGTTAGGGTTAGCGTTAGGGTTAGGGTGAGGGTTAGAGTGAGGGTTAGGGTTAGGTTTAGGGTGAAGGTGAGGGTTAGGTTTAGGGTTTACTTTTAGGGTGATGGTGAGGGTTAGATGTAGGATTAGGGTTATGGTTAGTCTTAGGGTGAGGGTGATGGTGAGGGTGAGGGTTAGGATTAGGGTGAGGGTTAGGGTGAGGGTTAGCATTAGTGTGAGGGCAAGGGTTAGTTTAAGGTTTAGAGTGAGGGTAAGGGTTAGGGTTAGGAGTAGGGTGAGTGTGAGGGTTAGGGTGAAGGTTAGGTATCAGGTGAGGGTGAGGGTTCGGGAGAGGGTGAGGGTTAGGGTGTGTGTGAGGGGTCGGGATCGGGATCAGGTGTTAGGTTGACGGTGAGAGTTAGGGTGAGGGTTAGTGTTTAAGGTTAGGGTTATGTTTACAGTGAGAGTTAGGGATAGTGTTGGGTTTAGCGTGAGGATTAGTTTGAGTGTTAGGGTTAGGGTTAGGGTTAGTGTGAGGATAAGTGTTAGAGTGAGGTTTAGGGTGAAGGTGAGGGTTAGCATTAGCGTTAGGGTTATGGTGAGGGTTAGGGTGAGTGTTAGGGTTAGGGTAAGGGTTACGGATAAGGTTAGGGTGAGGGTTACGGTCAGGGATAGGGTGAGGGTTAGAATTAGGGTGATGTTTAGGGTGAGGGTGAAGGTTTTTGTGAGTGTTAGTGTGAGGGTTAGTCTGAGGGGTAGGGTTATGGTTAGGGTGAGCATTAGGTTTAGTGTGAAGGTTAGGGTTAGGGATAGAGGTAGGATTAGTGTGATGAAAGGTGTTAGGGTGAGGGTTAGTGTGATGTTGAGGTTTAGGGTTAGCGTTAGGGTTAGGGTGAGGGTTAGGGTGAGAGTTAGGTTTAGGGTTAGGGTGAGGGTGAGGGTGAAGGCTAGGGTTAGGTTTAGGGTTAGGGTGATGGTGAGGGTTATTTTTAGATTTAGGGTTAGGGTGAGGGTGAGGGTGAGGGTGAGGGTTATGGTGAGGGTTAGGATTAGGGTTAGGTTTAGAATTAGTGTGAGCGTAAGGGTTAAGGCAGGGGTTCGGGTGAAGGTAAGGGTTACTGTGAGGCTTAGGGTGAGGGTGAGAGTTAGGGTGACGCTGAGGGTGAGGGGTAGGGTTAGGGTTAGGGTGAGGGTTAGGTTTTGGGTCAGGGCTAGGGTGAGGGTGAGAGTAAGCCTGTGCGTGATGGTGAGGTTGAGTGTGAGGGTTTCAATTAGGTAAGGGTAAGGGTTAGGGTTAGGATGAGGATTAGGTTGAGGGTGAAGCTTAGTTTTAGGATTAGGGTTCAGGTGAGGGTTAGTGTTAGGGTAAGGGTTAGGGTTAGGGTGATGTTTAGAGTGATGGTCAGGGTTAGGGTGAATATGAGGTTTTGGGTGAGGGTTCGGGTTCGGGAGAGGGTGAGGGTTAGGGTGTGTGTGAGGGTTCGGGTTCTGGTGAGTGTTAGGGTGATGGTGAGGTTTAGGTTGAGGTTTAGGTTTAAGGTTTGGTTTAGGGTTACAGTGAAGGTTAGGGTTGGTGTTAGTTTTAAGGTGAGGCTTAGTTTTAGGGGTAGGGTTAGTATTAGGGTTAGGGTTAGGGTTAATGTGAGGACAAGTGTTAGGGTGAGGTTTAGGGTGAGGGTGAGGTTTAAGGTTAGCGTTAGGGTTAGGGTGAGGGTTAGGGTTAGGGTGAGGGTTAGGATTAGGGTGATGTTTAGGGTGAGGGTGAGGGTTAGGGTGAGTGTTAGGTTTAGGTTTAGCGTTATGGTTAGGTTGAGGGTGAGCGTGAGGATTAGCTTTAGGATTAGGGTTAGGGGTAGAGTTAGGGTGAGTGTTAGGGTGAGGGTGAGGATGAGAGTGAGTGTTAGGTGATGGGTGAGGTTTAGGGATAGGGTGAGGATTAGGTTTAGTGTTTGGGTTATGGTGAGGGTAAAGGTTAGGATGAGGCTTAGGGTGAGGTTTAGGGATAGCGATAGAGTTAGGGTGAGGGTTATGGTGATGGTTAGGTTTCGGATTATGCTTACGGTAAGGGTGAGGGTTAGCGTCAGGGTTAGGGTGAGAGTTACGGTTAGGTTTTGGGTGATGGTTAAAGTTAGAGTTAGGGTGAGGATTAGTATGTTTGTGAGGGTTAGGCTTAGGATGAGGGTTAGGGAGACGACGAGAGTAAGGGTTAGGGTGAAGTTTAGGGTTAGGGTTAGCGTTCGTGTGAGGGTAAGTGTTAGGATGAGGGTAAGGTGAGGGTGAGGGTTAGGGTTAGTGTTAGGTTTAGGATTAGGGTGAGGGTGAGGGTTAATGTTAGGGTCAGGTTAAGGTGAGGGGTAGGGTTAGGGTTAGTGTGAGGGTTAGGGTTAGTGTGAGGGTTAGGGATAGGTTTAGGTTTAGGGTTAGGGTTATTGTGAGGATAAGGGTTAGGATGAGGATTAGTGTGAGGGTGAGGATTAGGGTTAGCGTTATGGTTAGGGTGAGGGTCAGGTTGAGGGTTAGGTTTAGGGTTAGGGTGAGGGTGAGGGTTAGTGTTAGGGTTAGGGTTAAGGTGATGGTGAGGGGTAGAGTTAGGATTAGGGTTAGGGTTAAGGTTATGCTTAGGGTGAGGAAGAGGTTTTGGATTATGGTGATTTTTAGGGATAGGGTTAGCATTAGGTTGAAGGTATGGGTTAGGGTGAGGGTTCGGGTTTGGGTTAGCATTAATGTTTGGGTGAGGGTGAGTTTTAGGGTGAGTTTTAGGGTTATTCTTAGGGTTAGGGTGAGGTTGAGAGTGAGGGTTAATCTGAGGATTAGGGTTAGGTTTAGAGTTAGTGTGAGGGTAACTGTGAGGGTTAGTGTTAGGGTGAGGGTTAGTGTGAGAGTTAATGTGAAGGGTAATGTTAGTGTGAGGGTTAGGGTTAGCGTTATTGTTAGGGTGATGGTGTGGTTTAGGGTTAGCGTTAGAGTTAGGGTGAGGGTTAAGGTGAGGGTAAGGGTTTGGGTGTGGGTAACGTGAGGGTCAGGGTCAGGGTTAGGGTTAGGGTGAGGGTGAGGATTAGATTTAGGATTAGGGTTAGGGTTATGGTTAGGCTAGGGTGAGGGTGGGGGTGAGGGTGAGGATTAGGATTAGGATGAAGGTTAGGGTTAGGATTAGCATTAGGGTGAGGATAAGGTTTAGGGTTAGGTTTAGGGTGAGGGTGAGTGTTAGGGTTAGGGCTCGAGTTAGGATTAGTGATAGGGTGAAGATTAGGGTTTGGGTAACAGTTAAGGTGAAGGTTAGGGTGAGGGTTAGATTGAGATTTAGGCTGAGGGGTAGGTTTAGTGTTAGGCTGAGTGTTAGGTTTAGTGTGAGTGTTAGGGTTAGGGTACGGGTTAGGGTGAGGGTAAGGTTTTGGGTTAGGGTAAGGTGAGGGTGAGGGTTAGGGTAAGCATTAGGGTTAGGGCTAGTGTTAGGGTGGGCTTTAGGCTTAGGGAAACGGTTAGGGTGAGGGTGAAGGTGAGGGTTAGCGTTAGGGTTAGGGTATTGGTTAGGTTTACAGTGAGGGCTAGGGTGAGGGTGAGAATTAGAATGAGGGTGATGATGAGGTTGAGGGTGAGGGTTGCAGTTAGGTAAGGGTTCGGGTTAGGGTGAGGGTAAGTCTTACTTTGATGGTTAGGGTTAAGTTGAGGGATAGGGTTAGGATGAAGTTTGGGGTGAGGGTGAGGGTTAGGGTGACTGTGTGGTTTCGGATGAGGGTGAGATTCAGGAGAGGGTGAGGGTTAGTTTGTGGGTGAGGGTTCCGGTTCAGGTGAGTATTAGGGTGACGGTGAGGGTTAGGGTGAAGGTGTCGGTTAGGGTTATGGTTAGGGTTAAGGTGAGGGTTAGGTTAGGTTTAGGTTTAGGGTGAGGTTTAGGTTGAGGGGTAGGGTTAGGGTTAGGATGAGGGTTAGGGAATGTGTGAGGGTTAGGGTTAGTGTTAGGGTTAGTGTGAGGATAAGTGATAGGGTGAGGTTTAGGGTGAGGTTTGGGTTAGGGTTAGCATTAGTGTTAGGTTGAGGGTTAGGGTGAGAGTTAGGGCTACAGTGAGAGTTTCGGTAGGGTTATGGTTAGGGTTAGGGTTAGGGTGATGTTTAGGGTGAGGGTGAGGGTTAGGGTGAGGGTGAGGTTAAGGGTTAGGTTTAGGGTGAGGGTGAGCTTGAGGGTTAAGCTTAGGATTAGGGTTAGGGTTAGTGTTTGGGTGAGTGTTAGGGTCAGGGTGAGGGTGAGTGTGAGTGTTAGGGTGTGGGTTCGGGTTAGGGTTAGGGTGAGGATTAGGGTTAGGTTTAGTGTTAGGGTTATGGTAAGAGTAAGGGTTAGGATGAGTTTTAGGGTGAGGGTGAGGGTTAGGGATAGCTTTAAAGTTAGGATGAGGGTTAGGGTGAGGTTTAGGATTCGTGTTAGGCTTAGGGTTAGGCTGAGGTTTACAGTTAGTATTAGTCTGAGGGTTAGATTTAGGGTGAGTGTTAGGGATAGGTTTAGGTTTAGGGTGAGGGTGAGGTTGTTGGTATGTTTACAGTGAGGGTTAGAGTTAGGGTGAGGCTGAGGGTAAGGGTTAGGGTTAGGATTATGGTTAGGGTTAGGGTTATGCTTAGGCTGAGGCTGAGCCTGAGGCTGAGGGTGAGGTTAGGGTTAGGGTGAGGGTTAGGGTTAGGGTTAGGATGAGGTTAAGGGTTAGGATGAGGTTCAGGTTGAGGGTGAGGCTTAGGGTTAGGATGAGGTAAGGGTTATGCTGAGGGTGAGGGTTAGGGTTATCATTAGTGTTAGGGTGAGCGTGAGGGTTAGGGTGAGGGATAGAGTTAGGGTTAGGGATAGGTTGAGGGTTAGGGTTTGGGTAAGTGTTAAGGTGAGTGTTAGGGTGAGGGTTAGTGTTAGGGTTACGGATAGGGTGAGGATTAGGGTTAGGATTAGGGTTAGGTTGAGGTTTAGGCTGAGGGGTAGGTTTAGGTTTAGGGTGAGGGTTAGGTTTAGCGTGAGTGTTAGGGTTAGGTTAATCTTTAGGGTGAGGATAAATTTAGGGTGATGATTAGGGTGACGGTGAGGATTAGCTTTAGCATTAGGGTTAGGTTTAGGTTTAGGGTGAGTTTTACGGTTAGGGTTAGGTTTAGAGTAAGGGTGAGGTTGAGTGTGAGGGTTAGGTTTGGGGTTAGGGTGAGTTTTAGGGTTAGGGTGAGGGCTATGGTGAAGTTGAGGTTTAGATTGAGGGTGAGGGTGAGGGTGAGTGTGAGGGTTAGGTTTTCAGTTAGGTAAGGGTTAGGGTTAGGGTTAGGGTTAGGTTGAGGTTTATTTTGAGGGTTAGGATAATTGTGAGTGTTAGGTTTAGGGTTAGGGGTAGGGTGATGTTTAGGGTGAGGGTGAGGGTTAGGATGAGGGTGAGGGTTAGGGTGTGGGTGAGGGTTCGGATTAGTGTGAGTGTTAGGATGACGGTGAGGATTAGGTTAAGGGTGAGGGTTAGGTTTAAGTTTATGGTGAGCGTTAGGGGTAGGGTGATGTTTAGGGTGATGGTGAGGGTTCGGGGGAGTGTGAGGGTTAGGGTCTGGGTTAGGGTTCGCGTTCGGGTGAGTGTTAGTGTGACGGTGAGAGTTAGGGTTAGGGTGAGGGTTAGGGTTAGGGTGAGGTTTGGGTTAGGGTGAGTGTTAGGTTTAGGATTAGGGATAGGGTAAGGGTTAGGCTTAGGGTGAGGGTTAGGGTTTGGGTGAGGGTTAGGCTTAGGGTGAGGGTTAGGGTGACAATGAGGGTTAGGGTGAGGGTGAAGGTTAGGGTTAGGGTTAGCTTTAGTGTGAGGGTAAGGGTTATGATGTGGGTAAGGTGAGGGTGAGTGTTAGGGTTAGTGTTATGTTTAGGATTAGGGTGAGGGTGAGGGTGAGGGTTAGGTTTAGGGTCAGGATTAGACTTAGGGTGAGGTTTAGTGTTAGTGTTATGGTAAGGGTGAGGGTGAGTTTTAGAGTTTGGGTAAGGTTACGTTTAGGGTGAGGGTGACAGTGAGTGTTAGGGTTAGGATTAGGGTTAGGTTTAGCGTTACACTCAGGGTGAGGGTGAGGGTGAGGGTGAAGTTTAGGGTTAGGGTGAGGGTGAGGATTAGGATAAGGTTTAGGTTTAGGGTTAGGGTTAGTGTCAGTGCTAGGGTGAGAGCTAGGGTGAGGGTGAGGGTTAGAGTTAGGTGGAAGGTGAGGATTAGTATAAGGTTTAGGTTTAGATTTAGGGTGAGGGTTAGGGTGAGGCTTAGGGTTAGGGTTAGAGTGAGGGTTAGGGTTAGTGTGAGGGTTAGGGTTAGTGTGAGAATAAGGGTTAGGGTGAGGTTTAGTGTGAGGGTGAGGGTTAGGGTTAGTGTTAGGTTTAGGGTTAGGGTCAAGGTGAGGGTTTGGTTTGGGATGAGGTTGAGGGGGAGGGTTTGTATTAGGTTTAGGGTTAGGGTGATGATGAGGGTGAGGGTGAGGGTTAGTATTAGGGTACAGTTAGAGTTATGGTGAGGGTGAGGTTGAGGGTTAGTGTGAGGGTGAGGGTTAGGGTTAGCGTTATGGTTAGGGTGAGGGTGTGGGTTAGGGTTAGCGTTAGAGTTAGGGTTAATTTTTGGGTGAGGGTTAGGGTTAGGGTTAGGGTGAGGGTGAGGTTTCGATTTATGTTATGGTTAGGCTTAGGGTGACGGTGAAGGTGAGGGTGAGGGTTAGGATTAAGGTGCGGGTTAGGCTTAGGTTTAGCATTATGGTGAGGGTAAGGTTTAGGGTGAGGGTTAGGATTAGAGTTAGTTCTAGGGTTAGGATTAGTGATATGGTAAGGATTAGTGCTTGTGTAATGGTTAAGGTGAGGTTTAGGGTGAGGGTGAGAGTGAGTGTTAGGGTTAGGATTAGGGTTAGGTTTAGCGTTACACTCAGGGTGAGGGTGAGGGTGAGGGTGAAGTTTAGGGTTAGGGTGAGGGTGAGGATTAGGATAAGGTTTAGGTTTAGGGTTAGGGTTACGGTGATGGTGAGGGTGAGGGTTAGGTTTACGGTGAGAGCTAGGGTGAGGGTTAGCATTATGGTGAGGGTAAGGTTTAGGTGAGGGTTAGGATTAGAGTTAGTTCTAGGGTTAAGATTAGTGATATGGTAAGGATTAGTGCTTGTGTAATGGTTAAGGTGAGGTTTAGGGTGAGGGTTAGGGTGAGGGTAAGTGTTAGGGTGAGGGTAAGGGTTTGGGTGAGGGTTAGGGTTAGGCTGAGGTTGAGGGTAAGCATTAGGGTTAGGGCTAGGGTTAGGGTGAGGTTTAGGTTTAGGGTTAGGGTTACGGTGATGGTGAGGGTGAGGGTTAGGTTTACGGTGAGAGCTAGGGTGAGGGTGAGAGTTACGCTCAGAGTGATGATGAGGTTGAGGGTTAGGGTTTTAGTTAGGTAAGGGTTAGGGTTAGGGTTAGGTTGAGGATTAGGCTGAGGGTGAGGCATAGTTTGAGTGTTTGGTTTTTGGTGAGGTTTAGGGTTAGTGTTAGGTTGAGGGTTAGGGCTAGGGTGATGTTTAGGGTTAGGCTGAGTGTTAGGGTTAGGGCGAGGGTTACGGTTAAGGTTATGGTGAGCGTTAGGTTTAGGGTGATGTTTAGGGCGAGGGTGAGGTTTAGGGAGAGGGTGAGGGTTAGGGTTAGGTTTAGGGTTAGGTTAGGGTGATGTCAGCGTGAGGGTTAGGTTTAGGATTAGGGTTAGGGTTAGGGTTTGGCTGTGTGTTAGGGTGAGTGTGAGGGTGAGTGTTAGGGTGTGGGTGAGGGTTAATGTTAGGGTGAGGATTAGGGTTAGGTTTAGTGTTAGGGTTATGGTGAGGGTAAGGGTTAGGATGAGGTTTATGTTGAGGGTGAGGGTTTGGGATAGTGTTAGAGTTAGGGTTAGGGTTAGGATGAGGATTAGGGTTCGGGTTAGGCTTAGGGTGAGGGTGAGGGTTAGAGTTAGGGTTAGACTTATGGTTAGATTTAGGGTGAGTGTTACGGATAGAGTTAGGCTTAGGGTGAGGGTGAGGGTGTTGGTTAGGGTTATGGTTAGGGTGAGCCTGAGGGCGAGGGTTAGGTTTAGCATTATGTTTAGGGTTAGGCTTAGGCTTAGGCTGAGGTTGAGGATGAGGGTGAGGGTGAGTTTAGGGTTAGGGTGAGGGTGAGTGTTAGGGTTAGGGTGAGGGTAAGGGTGAGGGTTAGGGTTAGGCTTAGAGTGCTGGTTAGAGTGACGGTTAGGGTTAGGGTGAGGTTTATTTTGAGGGTGAGTCTTAGGGTTAGGATGAGGGTAAGGGTTATGGTGAGGTTTAGGGTGAAGGTGAGGGTTAGGGTTATCATTAGTTTTAGGGTAACGGTGAGGTTTAGGGTGTGGCATAGGGTTAGGGTTAGGGATAGGGTGAGGTTTAGGGTTAGTGTGAGTGTTAGGGTTAGTGTGAGGATAAAGGTTACAGTGTGGGTTTGGGTGAGGGAGACGTTTAGAGTTATCGTTCGGGTTAAGTTGAGGGTTAGGGTGAGTGTTAGGTTTAGGATTAGGTTTAGGGTGAAGGTTAGAGTGAGGGTTAGGGTTAGGGTGATGTTTAGGGTGAGGGTGAGTGTAAGGGTGAGGGTGAGGTTTAGGTTGAGGGTGAGAGTGAATGTGAGGGTTCTGGTTAGGGTTATATTTAGGGTGAGGCTTATGGTTAGAGTAAGGGTGAGTGTTAGGGTTAGCGTGATGTTTATGGTGAGGGTGAGTTTAGGGTTCGGGTTCTGGTGAGGTTCAGGTTTAGGTTTAGGGTGAAGGCTAGTGTGAGTGTTAGGGTGAGGGTTAGGGTGAGGGGTATGGTTAGGGTTAGGGTGAGCATTAGTGTTAGTGTGAGGGTTAGGGTTAGGAATAGGTTTAGGTTCAGTGTGATATAAGGGTTAGGGTGAGGGTTAGGGTGAGGGTGAGGGTTAGGGTTAGGGTTAGGGTGAGGGTAAGGGTGAGGGTTAGGGTTAGGCTTAGAGTGCTGGTTAGAGTGAGGGTAAGGGTTAGGGTGAGGTTTATTTTGAGGGTGAGTCTTAGGGTTAGGATGAGGGTAAGTGTTATGGTGAGGTTTAGGGTGAAGGTGAGGGTTAGGGTTATCATTAGTTTTAGGGTAACGGTGAGGTTTAGAGTGTGGCATAGGGTTAGGGTTAGGGATAGGGTGAGGTTTAGGGTTAGTGTGAGTGTTAGGGTTAGTGTGAGGATAAAGTTTAGGGTGTGGGTTTGGGTGAGGGAGACGTTTAGATTTATCGTTCGGGTTAAGTTGAGGGTTAGGGTGAGTGTTAGGTTAGAATTAGGTTTAGGGTTAAGGTTAGAGTGAGGGTTAGGGTTAGGGTGATGTTTAGGGTGAGGGTGAGTGTAAGGGTGAGGGTGAGGTTTAGGTTGAGGGTGAGAGTGAGTGTGAGCGTTCTGGTTAGGGTTATATTTAGGGGGAGGCTTAGGGTTAGAGTAAGGGTGAGTGTTAGGGTTAGTGTGATGTTTATGGTGAGGGTGAGTTTAGGGTGAAGTTTAGGGTTCGGGTTCTGGTGAGGTTCAGGTTTAGGTTTAGGGTGAGGGCTAGTGTGAGTGTTAGGGTGAGGGTTAGGGTGAGGGGTATGGTTAGGGTTAGGGTGAGCATTAGTGTTAGTGTGAGGGTTAGGGTTAGGAATAGGTTTAGGTTCAGTGTGATATAAGGGTTAGGGTGAGGGTTAGTGTGATGGTGAGGGTTAGGGTTAGAGGTAGGGTTAGGGTGAGGGTTAGGGTGAGGTTTAGGGTGAGGGTTAGGGTTAGGGTTAGATTGAGGGTGAGGGTTAGTTTTAGGGTTAGGGTTAGTGTGTAGGTGAGGGTTAGATTTAGGATTGGTGTTAGGGTTAGGCTTAGGGTGATGGGAGGGTTAGGATTAGGGTTAGGGTTAGGGTTAAGATTAGCATCAGGGTGAGGGTAAGGGTTAGGGTGAGGGTTAGGGTGAGGGTGAGGGTTAGGGTTAGTATTAGGGTTAGGGTGAGTGTCAGGGTGAGGGTTAGGTTTAGAGTTATGTTGAGGGTGAGGGTTAGGGTTAGGGTTAGTGTTAGGGTGATTATGAGGGTTAGATTTAGGATTAGGGTTAGGGTTATTTTACTCTTAGGGTGAGGGTGAGGGTTAGGATTAGGCTGAGTGTTAGGGTTAGGGTTAGCATTAGAGTGAGTGTAAGGGTTAGGATGAGGGTTAGGGTGAGGGTGAGGATTAGGGTTAAGATTAGGGTTAGGGTTAGTGATAGGTTGAGTATTAGGGTTTGGGTAAGGGTTAAGGTGAGGGGTAGGGTGAAGTTTAGGGTTAGGATTAGGGTGAGGTTTAGGCTGAGGGGTAGGTTTAGGGTTAGGATGAGGGTGAGGTTAATGTGAGTGTTAGGGTCAGTGTAAGGGTTAGGGTGAGGGTAAGGTTTAGGGTGATGTTTAGTATAAATGTGAGGGTAAGGTGAGGGTGAGGGTTAGGTTTAGGTTTAGGGTTAGGGTTAAGGTGATGGTGAGGGTGATGGTGAGGGTGAGGGTTAGGTTTAGGGTGAGGGTTAGGATTAGGGTGAGGGCTTGGGTGAGGGTGAGGGTTAGATGAGGATGAGGGTGAAGGTGAGGTTTTCACTTAGGTAAGGTTTAGGGTTAGGGTTAGGTTGAGGATTAATGTGAGGGTGAGCGTTAATTTGAGTGTTAGGTTTAGGGTGAGGGTTAGGGATAGGGTTGGGATGAGAGTTAAGGTTAGGGTTAGGGTGAGGGTTAGGTTTAGGGTTATGGTGAGGGTTAGGGTGCAGGTGAGGCTTAGGCTTAGGTTTAGGGTTAGGGTGACAGTGAGGGCTAGATTTAGGTTTAGGGTTAGGATTAAGGTTAGGCTTAGGGTGAGGGTGAGGGTTAGGATTATGGTGAGGGTTAGGGTTTGGGTTAGCATTTTTGTGAGGGTAAGGGTTAGGGAGAGGGTTAGGGTGAGGGTGAAGGTTAGGGTTAAGATTTGGGTTAGGATTAGTGATATGTTGAGTATTAGGTTTTGTGTAAATGTTTAGGTGAGGGGTAGGGTGAGGGTTAAGGTTAAGGTTAAAGCTTAGGGTTAGGGTGAGGGTTAGTGTCAGGTTTAGAGTTAGGATGAGGGTTATGTTTTGGGTTAGGGTGAGGGTTAGGTTTAGGGTGATGTTTAGGGTGTGGGTGAGCGTTAGGGTGAGGGTGAGGGTTAGGGTTAGGTTTAGGGTTAGGGTTAGGGTGAGGGTGAACATGAGGGTTAGTTTTAGGATTAGGGTTAGGGTTAGAGTTAGGGTGAGGGTGAGGGTGAGTGTTAGGGTGAGGGTGAGGGTTAGGGTTAGGTTGAGGATTAGGGTTATGGTTACTGTTAGGCATATGGTGATGGTAAGGGTTAGGATGCGGTTTAGGGTGACGGGTAGGGATAGCATTAGTGTTAGGGTGAGGGTTATGGTGAGGGTTAGAGTGAGGGTGAGGGTTATGGTTAGGGTTAGAGTTAGGGTGAGGTTTAGTTTTAGAGTTAGGCTGAGTGTTAGGGTTAGGGTGATCTTTATGGTGAAGGTGAATTTTAACATGAGGTTTAGGGTTCAGGCGAGGGTGAGGTTTAGTGTTAGGTTTAGGGTGAGGGTTAGTGTGCGTGTTAGGGTGAGTGTTAGGGTGAGGGGTAATGTTAGGTTTAGGGTGAGCGTTAGGGATAGTGTGAGGGTTACGGTTAGCGATAGGGTTAGGTTTAGTGTGATGGTAAGGGTTAGGATGATGGGTAGTGTGATGGTGAGTGTTAGGGTTAGTGTTAGGGTTGGGGTGAGGGTTAGGGTGAAGTTTAGGGTTAGGGTTAGGGTGAGGGTGAGGGTTAGGGTTAGGGTTAGGGTTAGGGTGACGTGAGGATTTGATTTAGGATTAGGGTTGGGATTAGTCTTAGGGTGAGTGTGACGGTAAGGGTGAGGCTTAGGTGGAGTGTGAAGGTTAGGGATAGGGTAAGGTTTAGGGAGAGGGTAAGTGTTAGGGTGATGTTTAGGGTGAGGGTGAGGATTAGGGTTAATATTAGGGTTAGCATTAGGGTTAGGGTTAGGGTTAGGATAATGTTGGGGGTGAGGGTGAGTGTTAGGTTTAGGGTGAGGGTGAGGATAAGGTTGAGGGTGAGGGTGAGGGTTAGGGTGTGGATGAGCATTCAGGGTCGGTTGAGTGTTAGGGTGACGGCGAGGGTTAAGGTGAAGGGGAGGGTTAGGGTTAGGGTTAGGTTAAGGGTTAGGTTTAGGGTTAGTGTGTGGGTTAGGTTTAGGTGTAGGGTTAGGATTAGGGTGAGGGTTAGGCTTAGTGTGATTGTTATGGTCAGGGTAAGTTTTAGGGTGAGGCTGAGGGTTAGGATGATGGTTAGGGTGAGGGTGAAGTTTAGGTGTAACATTAGGGTTAGGGTTAGGCTTAGGGTGAGTGTTAGGGTGTTAGGGTTAGGGTTAATGTTAGGGTGTGGGTCAGGGTGAGGGTTAGGGTTAGGGTGAGGGTGAGGGTTAGGGTTAGGGTGAAAGCTAGGGTAATGGTGAGGGTTAGGTTGAAGGTGAGGGTGAGGGTGAAGGTGAGGGTTTCAGTTAGGTAAGGGTTAGGGTTTGGTTTAGGTGGAGGATTAGGGTGAGGTTGAGGGTTAGTTTGAGGGTTAGGGTTAGGGTTAAGGTTACGGTTAGGTTTAGGCTGACGCTGAGGTTTACGGTTATGTTTAGGTTGAGGGTTAGGGTTAGGATGAGGCTGAGGTTTCGGGTGAGAATAAGGGTTCGGTTTAGGGTTCGGTTTAGGGTGTGGGTGAGCATTCAGGTTCGGTTGAGTGTTAGGGTAACGGTGAGGTTGAAGGTGAGGGTGAGGGTGAGGGTTAGGGTTAGGGTTAGGGTTAGGCTTAGTGTTAGTGTGTGGGTTAGTTTGAGGGGTAGGGTTAGGGTTAGGGTCTGCATTAGGGTTAGTGTGAGGGTTAGGGTTAGTGTTAGGGTGAGGATAAGGGTTAGGGTGAAGTTTAGGTGAGGGTTAGGTTTAGCATTAGGGTTAGGGTGAGGGTTACGGTAAGGGTTAGGTTTAGGTTGAGGTTTAGGATAAGGGTGAGGGTGAGGGTGAGGGTTAGGGCGAGGGTGAGTGTTAGGGTTAAGGTTAGGATTAGTGTTAGGTTGAGGATCAGGTTTTGGGTAAAGGATAAGGTGAGGGTTTGTGTGAGTGTTAAGATTAGGGTTAGGGATAGGGGGAGGATTAGCTTTAGGGTTAGGATTAGAGTGAGGTTAAGGCTGAGGTGTAGTTTTAGGTTTAGGGCGAGTTTAGGTTTAGTATGAGTGCTAGGGTTTGGTTAAGGGTTAGGGTGAGGGCAAGGGTTAGGGTGATGGTTAGTTTGAGGGTGAGGGTTAGTTGTAGTATTAGGGTTAGGGTAGGGTTAGCTTGAGGGTTAGGGTTAGGGTTAGGGTGAGGGTGAGGGAGAGTGTTAGGGTTAGGATTAGGGTGAGGGTGAGGGCTAGGATGAGGGTGAGGTTTAGGTTGAGGTTAAGCGTGAGGGTGAGGTTTTCAGCTAGGTAAGTTTTAGGGTTAGTGTTAGGGTTAGGATTAGGTTGAGGTTGAGGGTTATTTTGAGGGTTTGCTTTAGGGTGAGTGTTAGGGTTAGGTTTAGGGTTAGGTTGAGGGGTAGGGTTAGGGTTAGGGTGAGGGTTAGGGTTAGTGTGAGGTTTAGAGTAAGGTTTAGGGTTAGTGTGAAAATAAGGGTTAGGGTGAGGTTTCGGGTGAGGCTGAGGGTTATGGTTAGGATGTTTAGGGTTAGGGTGTGCCTTAAGGTTAGGGTTAGGGTGAGGTTTAAGTTGACAATGAGGGATAGGTTTTGGGTGAACGGTGGGTTTATGGTGAGTGTTAGGCTGAGGGTTATTGTTAGGGTTAGTGTGAGGATTAGGGTTAGGTTTAGGGTTATGGTGAGGGTAAGGGTTAGGGTGAGGTTTAGGGTGAGGGTGCGGGATAGGTTTAGCTTTTGGGATAGGGTGAGAGTTAGGGTTAGTGTGAGGGTGAGGGTCAGGTTTAGGTTTAGGGTTAGGGTTTTGGTGAGGGTTAGGGTTAAGTTGTGGCTTAGGGTTAGTGTGAGGATAACGGTTAGGGTGAGGGTGAGGGTGGCGTTTAGTGTGAGGTTTAAGGTTATGGTTATGTTTATGTTTAGGTTGAGGGTAAGGATTAGGGTTAGGGTGAGTGTTAGGGTTAGTGTGAGGGTTAGGGTTAGTGTGAGGATAAGGGTTAGGGTGAGGGTTAGGTTTAGGGCGAGGGTTAGGGTTGTCGTTAGGGTTAGGGTGAGGTTTAGGGTGAGGTTTAGGGTTAGGGTGAAGGGTAGGGTTAGTGTGAGTTTTAGGGTTAGTGTTAGGGTGAGGGGTAGGGTGAGGGGTAGGGTTGGGGCAAGGGTGAGGTTTAGGGTTCGTGTGAGGGTTAGGGTTAGTGTGAGGATAAGGGTTAGAGTGAGGGTTAGAGTAAGGGTGAAGTTAAGGGTTATAGTTAGGATTAGGGTGAGGCTTAGGGTGAGGTTTAGGGTTCGGGTGAGGGTGAGGTTTAGCGTGTGCTTGAGGGTTAGGGGTACGGTGAGAGTTAGGGTGACGGTGAGGGGTAGGGTGAGGGTGACGGTTAGTTTGAGGGTTAGCATTAGTGTTATTGTGAGGGTAAGTGTTAGGGTGAGTGTTAGCGTGAGTGTTGGGGTTAGATTTAGGATTAGGTTTAAGGTTAGGGTTAGGGGTAGTGTGAGAGTGAGGATGAGGGTTAGGATTAGGGTGAGGTAACCCTCCCCCTAGGGTTAGGGTTAGGGTGAGGGTTAGTTTGAGGGTTAGGGTGATGTTGAGGGTTAGGGTTAGGGTTAGGGTTAGGATTAGTGATAGGGTGATTATTAGGGTTTGGGTAAGGGTTAAGGTGAGGGTTAGGGTGAGGGTTAGGGTTAGCGTTAGGGTTAGGGTGAGGGTTAGGTTTAGGGTTAGTGTTAGGGTGAGGTTTAGGCTGAGGGGGAGGGTTAGGGTTAGGGTGAGGGTTAGGTTTAATGTGAGTTAGTGTTAAGTTAAGGGTTAGGGTGAGGGTTTGGGTTAGGTTGATGGTTAGGCTGGAGTGAGGGTTAGGTTTAGAATTAGGATTAGGGTTAGGGTTAGTGTGAGTTTAAGGGATAGGGTTAGTGTTAGGGTGAGGATGAGGGTGAGGGCGTGGGTTAGGGTTAGGGTTAGGGTGAGGGTGAGTGGTATGTTAGGGCTAGGCTGAGGGTGAGGTTTCGGGTGAGGGTGAGGTTCAGGAGAGGGTTAGGGTTAGGGTGTGGGTTTGGGTTCGGGTTCGGGTGAGTGTTAGGGTGACGGTGAGGGCTGGGGTAAGGTGAGGTTTGGGGTTAGGCTTAGTTTTACGGTGAGGGTTAGATTTATGGTTAGGTTTAGTGTGAGGCTTAAGTTGAGGGGTAGGTTTAGGGTTAGGTTGGGGGTTAGGGTTAGTTTGAGGGTTAGGGTTAGGTTTAGTGTGAGGATAAGTGTTAGGATGAGGTTTAGGGTGAGTGTGAGTCTTAGGGTTAGTTTTAGGGTGAGGGTAAAGGTTAGTGTCAAGGTGAGCTTAAGGGTTAGGGTGAGGGTCAGGTTTAGGTTTAGGGTGAGGGTTGGGGTTTGGGTGATGTTTAGGGTGAGGGTGGGGGTTAGGGTATGGGTGAGTGTGAGGGTGAGGGTTAGAGTTAGGGTTAGCGTTAGGATGAGGGTTAGGATTAGGTTTAAGGTTAGGGTGAGGGTTAGTGTGAGGGTTATGGTTAGAGTTAGTTTGAGGGTTAGGGTTAGTGTGAGGGTCAGAGTTACAGTTACGTCAGGGTTAGTGTGAGGATAAGGGTTAGGGTGAAGTTTAGGTTGAGAGTGAGGTTCAGGGTTACCATTAGCGTTAGGGTGAGGTTTAGAGTGAGGGTTAGTTTTAGCTTTAAGCTGAGGGTTAGGGTTAGGGTGAGGGTTAGGGTAAGGCTTACGGTTCGGGTTAGTTTTAGGGTTACTGTTAGGGTTAGGCTTAGGGTTAGGGTGAGGGTGAGGGTTAGCGTTAAGGTTATTGTTAGGTTTAGGGTGAGGGTGGGGTTGAGGGCAAGGTTTAGGATTGGTATTAGGTCTAGGGTTAGGCTGAGGTAGTGGGTGACGTTGAGGGTGAGGTTTAGGGTTAGGGTTAGGGTTAGGGTGAGTGTGAGGGTGAGATTAAGGTTTAGGGTGGGGGTGAGAGTTTCGGTTAGGTAAGGGTTAGGGATAATGTTAGGGTTTGTATTAGGTTGAGGGTGAAGGTAAGGGTTAGGTTGAGTGTTAGGCTTAGGGTTTTGGTGAGGGTTAGGTTTAGGTTGAGGTTTAGGGTGAGAGTGAGGTTTAGGGTGAGGGTTAGGGTGAGGGTGAGATTCAGCGTTAGGCTGTAGGTGAGGGTTAGGTTAAGGGTGAGGTTTAGGGTGACAGTGAGGTTTAGGGTGACTGTGAGGGTTAGCGTTAAGTTTAGGGTGATTGTTAGTGTTAGGCTTATGGTGAGGATTAGTGTGAGCGTTAGGATTAAAGTTAGGGTGAGGTTTAGGATTAGTGTGAAGGTTAGGTTTAGGGTTAGGTTGAGGGTAAGGGTTAGGGTGAGTGTTAGGGTGATGATGAGGGTTAGTGTGAAGGTGAGTGTTAGCGTTATGGTTAGGCTTAGGGTGAGGTTTAGGTTTAGGGTGAGGGTGAGGGTGATGGTTAGGTTTAGGATTACCCTAAGGTGCAGGTTTAGGCTTAGGGTGAGGGTGAAGTTGATGGTCAGAGTTTGGTTTCAGGAGAGGTTTAGGGTTAGGGTTAGGATTAGGGTGATATGAGGGTGAGGGTTAAGTTGAGGGTGATGGTGAGGGTGAGGGTGAGGGTGAGGGTTAGGTTTAGGGTGAGGGTTAGGGTTAGGGTTAGAGTGAGGGTGAGGGGGAGGGTTGGGGTGAGGGTGATGGTGAGGTTGAGGGTGAGGGTGATGTTTAGTGTTTGGGTGAGGGTTAGGGTTAGGGTTAGGATTAAGGTTAGGCTGAGGGTTTGGGTTAAGGTTAGGGTGAGGGTAAGGGTTAGGGTGAGGGTGAGGGTTAGGTTTAGGATTAGGGTAAGGTTTAGGGTGAGTGTTAGGGATAGGTTTAAATTTAGGGCGAGGGTTTTGTTTAATGTTAGGTTTAGAGTTAGGTTGAGGGTGAGGGTGAGTTTTAGGATTTGGATTAGTCTTAGGGTTATATTTAGGCTGAGGGTGTGGGTGAGGGTGAGGGTGAGGGTTAGTGTTAGTGTGAGTTTGAGGGTGACGGAGAGGGTTCCTGTTAGGTAAGGGTTAGATTTAGGGTTATGGTGAGGACTAGGATGAGGGTTAGGGTTAGGTTGAGGGTTAGAGTTAGGGTGAGGGATACGGTTAGGGTGAGGGTGAGGGTTAGAGTTAGGGTTAGGGTGAATGTTAGGGTTAGGGTGAGGGCTAGGTTGAGGGCTAGGTTGAGGGTGAGGGTTAGGTTTTGGGTGAGGGTGAGGGTTAGGGTGAGGGTGAGGGTTTCGTTTAGGTAAGGATTAGGGTTAGGGTTATGGTGAGGATTAGGGTGAGAGTGAGGGTTAGTTTAAGGGTTAGGGTTAGCGTGAGGATTAGTGTGAGGGGTAGTGTTAGGGTTAGGGTGAGGTTTAGGGTTAGTGTGAGGGTTAGGGTTAGGGTTAGGTTTAGGGTTAGTGTGAGTATACGGGTTAGGTTGAGGGTTAGGTTGAGGGTGATGGTTACGTTTAGCGTTAGGTTTACTGTTAGCATTAGGGTTAGGTTGAGGGTTAGGGTTAGGGTGAGGGTTAGGTTGGGGGTGAGGTTTAGGTTCAGGTTTCGGTTGAGGATTAGGTTGAGGGTAAGGGTTAGGGTTAGGGTGAGGGTTAATATTAAGTTTAGGGTTAGGGTTAGGGTGAAATTTAGGGTGAGGGTGAGGGTGAGGATGAGGGTGTATGTTCTGGTGAGGGTGAGGGTAAGGGTTAGGGTGAGGGTCAGGGTTAAGTTTAGGGTTATGGTGAGGGTGAGCGTTAGCATCAGGGATAGGATGAGGGTTAGGGTGAGGGTTAGGGTTAGGGTTAGATTTAGGATTAGGGTTAGTGTGAGGATAAGAGTTACAGTGAGGGTTAGGTTAAGGTTGAAGTTTAGGGTTAGCATTAGGGTTAGGGTGAGGGTTAGGGTGAGTGTTAGGGTTAGCGTGAGGTTTAGGTTGAGGGTGAGCGTTAGTGTTAGGTGTAGGTTGATCTTTAGGATTACGGTTAGGGTTAGGGTGAGGGTTAGGGTGAGGGTTAGAGTGAGGATTAGTGTTAGGGTGAGGGTTAGTTTTAAGATTAGGGTTATGGTGAGTTTTAGGGTTAGGGTTATGGTTAGAGTAAGGGTTAGGGTTAGTATTAAGGTTAGATTTAGAGTTAGGGTTATTGTTAGGGTTAGGGTTTGGGTTAGGGTGAGGGTGAGGGTTGGCGTTAGGGTTAGGGTTAGGTTTAGGGTCATGGTGGGGGTAATGGTTAGGTTTAGGATTAGGGTTATGGTTAGGCTGAGGGGCAGGCAGAGGGTGAGGGAGAGGTTTAGGGTTAGGGTTAGGTTTAGATTTACATTGAGGGCTAGGGTGCGGGTGAGGGTTAGGTTGAGTGTTAGGGTTAGTGTGAGGGTTAGGGTTAGGGTTAGAGTGAGTTTTAAGGTTAGGTTGAGGATTATTGTGAGGCTGAGTGTTAGGGATCAGATGAGGGTTCCTGTGAGGGTTCGGGTTCGGGTTCGGGTGAGGTTTAGGGTGTGGCTTAGGGTTAGGGTTAGGGTGATGGTTACGGTGATGATTAGGATTAGGTTGAAGGCTATTGTGTGGGTTAGGATTAGGGTTAGTTTGAGGGTTAGGTTTAGGTTGAGGGCTAGGGTGAGGGTGAGGGTTAGGATGAGGGTTAGGGTGAGGGTTAGGTTTAGAGTTATGGTTAGGGTGAGGGTTAGGGTGAGGGGTAGAGTTAGGGTTAGGTTTAGGATTAGGGTTAGGTTTAGGCTGAGGGTGAGGGGGAGGGTGAGGTTTAGGGTTAGGGTTAGGATTAGGGTGATGGTGAGAGATGGTTGAGGGTGAGGGTTAGGGTGAGAGTGAGGGTGAGGGTGAGTGTTAGGTTTAGGGTGAGGTTTACGATTAGGGTTAGGGTTAGGGTTAGGGTGAGGGTGAGGTTTGGGTTAGGCTTAGTGTGAGGGTTAGGGTTAGGGTGAGGGTTAGGTTGACCGTGAGCATTAGGGTGAGTGTTAGGGTTAGGGTTATTGTTAGGGTGAGGGTAAGGGTTAGGGTTAGTGGTAGTGTAAGGTTTAGGTTTAGGCTGAGGGTTAGGGTAAGTGTTAGGGATAGGCTGAGTGTGAGGGTGAGGGTTAGGGTTAGGGTTAGGGTGATGTTTAAGTTTAGGGTTAGGGTTAGGGTAAGGTTCAGTGTTAGGGTGAGGGTTAGTGTTTGGTTTAGGGTGAGTGTCAGGGTTAGATTTAGGGTTAGGGTAAGTGTTAGGTTTAGGTTGAGGGTTAGGGTGAGGGTTAGGGTTAGGGTGAGGTTAAGGGTGAGGGTGAGGGTGAGGGTTAATTTTAGGGTTAGGGTGTGGTTGAGAGTTAGGGTGAGGGTTAGTGTTAGTTTTAGGGTGAGGGTGTTGGTAAGGATGAGGTTTAGGGTTAGGGTTAGGGTTACGGTTAGTGTGAGGGTGAGGTTGAGAGTTTGGGTTAGGATTAGGTTTAGGGTTAGGGTTAGGCTGAGGGAGAGGGTGCGGGTGAGGCTGAGGGTGAGGTTTAGGGTTATTTTTGGGGTTAGGGTGAGGGTTAGGGTATCAGTGAGTTTTAAGGTGAGGGTTAGTGTGAGGCTTAGGGTTAGGGTTAGAGTTACGGTTAGGGTGAGGGTTAGTGTGAGGGTTAGGGTTAGGGTTACGTTTAGGGTGAGGGTGAGGGTTAGGGTTAGGGTTAGGGTGAGGGTTAAGTTTACGGTGAAGGATAGGGTGAGCATGAGGTTTAAGGTGAGTGTGAGGGTGAGTGTTTCTGTTAGGTAAGGTTTAGGGTTATGGTTATGGTGAGGATTAGGGTGAGTGTGAGAGTTAGTTTGAGGTTTAGGTTAAGGGTGAGGGTGAGGGTTAGGTTTAGGGTGAGGGTTAGTGTTAGGTTGATGTTTAGCATGAGGTTGAAGTTTAAGGTGAGGGTTCGGGTTCGGGTTCGGGTGAGTATTAGGTTTAGGGTTAGGGTTAGGGTTAGGGTGAGGGTTAGGATTAGGTTTAGGGTTAGGGTTAGGTTTAGGATTAGGGTTAGTGTGAGGATAAGGGTTAGGGTGAGGGTTAGGTTGAGGGTGAATTTTAGGGTTAGCGTTAGGGTTGTGGTTAGCGTTAGGGTTAGGGTGAAGGATAGGGTGTGTGTTAGGGTTAGGGTGAATTTAGGTTGAGGGTGAGCGTTAGGGTTATGTTTAAGTTGATGGTATGTTTAGGGTTAGGTTTATGGTGAGGGTTAGGGTGAGGGTTAGAGTGAGGGTTAGTGTTAGGGTGAGGGTTAGAGTTAGGATTAGGGTTACGGTGAGTTTTAGGGTTAGGCTTATGGTTAGGGTAAGTGTTAGGGTTAGGATTAAGGTTAGATTTAGAGTAGGGTTATTGTTAGGGTTAGGGTGAGGGTTTGCGTTAGGGTTAGGGTTTGGTTTAGGGTGATGGTACGGGTGAGGGGTAGGTTTAGGGCTTGGGTAGGTTAGGATTTGGGTTATGGTTAGGCTGAGGCGGTGGAAGAGAGGGAGGGTGAGGTTTAGGGTTAGGTTTAGGTTTAGAGTTAGGGTGAGGGTGAGGGTTAGGTTGAAGTTTAGGGTGAGGCTGAGTGTTAGGGTTCGGGTGAGGGTCCGTGTGAGGGTGAGTGTGAGGGTGAGTGTGAGGTTTAAGGTGTGGCTTAGTGTTAGGGTTAGGGTCAGGGTTAGGGTGAGTTTTACGGTTAGGGTTAGGGTTAGGTTGAAGGTGAGGGTGAGGGTTAGGTTTAGGGTTAGTTTGAGGGTTAGGGATAGGTTGATGGCTAGTTTGAGGGTGAGGGTTAGGATGAGGTTTAGGGTGAGGGTTAGGTTTAGAGTTAGGGTTCGGGTGAGGCTTAGGGTGAGGGGTAGTTTTAGGGTTAGGGTGAGGGTTTGGGTTAGTGTGATTGTTTGGGTTAGAGTTAGGGTTAGTTTGAGGTTAAAGTTTAGGGTGAAGTTTAGGGTGAGGGTGAGGGTTAAGGGTTAGATTTAGGGAGAAGTTTAGGTTTAGGTTTAGGGTGAGAGTTAGGGTTAGGTACTGTTTAGTGTGAGGTTGAGGGTTAGGGTTAGGTTAGGGTGATGTTTCGGGTGAGTTGAGGATTACGGTGAGGATGAGGGTGAGGGTTAGGCTTAGGGTTAGGGTTTGGGGGCGGGTGAGTGTGATGTTGAGGGTTAGGTTTAGGATTAGGTTTAGAATAAAGTGATTGGTAGGGTGAGGGTAAGGATTTGGGTGAGGGTGAATTTTAGGGTGTGGGTGACGGTTAGGTTTAGGGTGAGGATTAGGGATAGGGTTAGGGTTATGGTGAGGGTAAGTATTAGGGTGAGGTTTTCGGTGTGGTTGAGGTTTTGCTTTAGCGTTAGGGTTAGGGTGAGGGTGAGGTTTAGAGTTAGGGATGGGGGAGGCTTAAGTTTAGGGTTAGGGTGATGGTAAGGGTCAGGGTGAGGGTTAGGCTGAGTTTGTGTGTTAGATTTAGCATTAGGGTTAGGGTGAGTGTGAGGGTTAGGGTGAGGGTTAGGGTTAGGGTTTGGGATAGGGTGAGGATTAGGGTTAGTGTGAGGGTTAGGTTTAGGTTTCTTGTGAGGATAAGTGTTAGGTGGAGGGTTAGGGTGAGGGTGAGGGTTAGGGTTAGCATTAGGGTTAGGGTGGAGCGTTAGGGTGAGAGTTAGCTTTAAGGTGAGTGTTAGGGTTAGGATTAGGGTGAGGGTTAGGGTTAGGGTTAGGATTAGGGTGAGGGGTAGGGTTAGGATTAGGGTGATGGTTTGGGTTAGGGTTAGGGTTAGGAAGAGGGTGAGGGTTAGTGATAGGGTTAGGCTGAGGGTTAAGTTTAGGGTGAGGGTTAAGTTTAGGGTGAGGGCTAGAATGAGGGTGAAGTTTAGGGTGAGGGTGAGTGTGAGGATTTCGGTTAGGTAAGTGTTAGGTTTAAGGTTATGGTGAGGATTAGGGAGAGGGTGAGGGTTAGTGTTAGGGTTGGGGTGAGGGTTAAGTTTAGTGTGAGAGTTAAGGTTAAGGTGAGGGCTAGGGTGAAGGTGGGAGCTAGGGTGAGGATGAGGGTTTCAGTTAGGTAAGGGTTAGGGTTATAGTTATGGTGAGGATTAGGGTAAGAGTGAGGGTTAGCTTGAGGTTTAGGTTTAGAGTGAGGGTTAGTTTGACGGTTAAGTTTAGGGTTAGGTTGAGGGTTAGGGTTTATTGTGAGGGTTAGGGTTAGGGTTAGGTTTAGGGTTAGTGTGAGGACAAGGGTTAGGGTGAGGGTTATGTTGAGGTTGATGGTTAGGGTTACCGTTAGGTCAATGGTTAGCATTAGGGTTAGGGTGAAGTTTAGGGTTTGGGTGAGGTTTTGGTTGAGGATGAGGGTTAGGTTTAGGTTTAGGTTGAGGGTTAGGGTTGGGGTTAGGGTTAGGGTGAGGGTTAGGGTGAGGGTTAGGGTTAAGTTTAGGTTTAGGTTTAGGGTGAGGGTTAGTTTGAGCATTAGGGTTAGTGTTATGTTTAGGGTGAGGGTGAGAGTTAGTGTTAGGGTTAGGGTTAGGGTTAAGGTTAAGGTGAGGGCTAGGATGAACGTGAGGATGAGGCTGAGTGTTTCGGTTAGGTAAAGTTTAGGGTTAGTGTTATGGTGAGGATTAGTGTGAGGGTGAGTATTAGGTATAGGGTTAGGTTAAGGGTGAGGTTGAGGGTTAGGATTACGGCGAGGGTTAGTGTTAAGGTGATGTTTAGGGTGAGGTTGAGGGTTAAGGTGAGGGTTCGGGTTCGCTTGAGGTTTTGGATTAGGTTTAGGGTTAGGGTGAGGGTTAGGGTGAGGGTTAGGATTAGGTTGAGTGTTAGGGTTAGGGTTAGTGTGAGGGGTAGGGTTAGGGTTAGGGTGAGGTTTAGGGTTAGTGTGAGGATTAGGGTTAGGTTTAGGATTAGGGTTAGTGTGAGGATAAGATTTAGAGTGAGGGTTAGGATGATGGTGAAGGTTAGGGTTAGCGTTAGGGTTGGGGTTTGCATTAGGGTTAGGGTGAGTGTTAGGGTTAGGGTGAAGTTTAGGTTGAGGGTGAGCGTTAGGGTTAGGTTTAGGTTCATGGTTAGGGTTAGGGTTAGGTTTAGGGTGAGGGTTAGTGTAAGGGCTAGGGTGAGGGTGAGGGTTAGTGTGAGGGTGAGGGTGAGTGTTTTGATAAGGTAAGTGTTAGGCTTAAGTTTAGGTAGAGAATTAAGGTGAGGGTGAGGGTTAGGTTGAGGGTCAGGGTTAGGGTTATTGTTAGGGTTGGGGTTAGGGTGAGTGTTAAGGTTAGGGTGATGTTTAGGGTGAGGATGAGGGTTAGGGTGAAGGTGAGGGTTCGGGTGAGTGTGAGTGTTCGTGAGAGGGTGAAGGTCAGGGTGTGGGTGAGGATTAGTTACGGTTAAGTGTTAGGGTGACAGTGAGTGTTAGGTTGAGTGTGAGGGTTAGGGTTATGGTTAGGGTGAGTGTTAGGGTTAGTGTTAGTTTTAGGGTTTGGGTCAGTGTTAGGGTTAAGGTGAGGTTGAGGGTTTGGGTGAGTGTGAGTTTTCAGGTGAGGGTTAGGGTTAGAGTGTGGGTGAGGGTTAGGTTTCAGCTGAGTGTTAGGGGGATGGTGAGGGTTAGGGTTAGGGTTAGCATTAGGGTTAGGGTGAGGTTTACATTGAGGGTTAGGGTTAGGGTGAGTGTTAGGGTTATGGTGATGTTTAAGTTGAGATTGAGTTTTAGGTTGTGAGTGAGAGTTAGGGTTAGGGTGAGGATTATGGTTATGGTTAGGGTTAGGGTTATTGTGAGTTTAAGGGATAGGGTGAGGTTTATTGTGAGGTTGAGGGTTATGGTTGGTGTTAGGGTTAGGGTGAGGGTTAGGGTTAGGGTGCAGTTTAGGGTGACAGTTAGGGTTAGGGTGAGGGTGAGGGTGAAAGTTAGGGTTAGGGTTAGGTTTAGAGTTAGGGAGAGGGTGAGAGTAGGGTTAGAATTTGGATTAGGGTTATGGTTAGAGTTAGGGTGAGGGTGAGGGTTAGGGTTAAGATTAGAGTTAGGGTGAGAGTGAGGGTGAGGTTCAGTGTTCAAATTAGGGTTAGGGTTAGGGTGAGGGTGAGTTTTAGGGTTAGGTTTAGGGTTAGAGTTAGGGTGAGTGTTAGGGTTAGGGTTAGGGTGAGGTTGAGGGTTCGGGTGAGTGTGAGTGTTCGTGTGAGGGTGAGGGTTAGAGTGTGGGTGAGGGTTAGGTTTCGGCTGAGTGTTAGGATGATGGTGAGTATTAGGGTTAGGTTTAGCGTTCCGGTTATGGTGAGGGTTACGGTGAGGGTTAGTGTTAGGGTGAGTGTTAGGGTTAGTTCAGGGATAGGGTTAGGGTGATATTTAGGGTGATGGTGAGGGTTAGTGTGACTGTGATGGTTAGGGTGTGGGTTAGGTTTAGGATTAGGTTTAGGATTAGGGTTAGGGTGAGTGTAAGGGTGAGGGTGAGGTTTTGGGTAAGGTTGAGTTTTGTGTTTGGGGTGAGAGTTAGGGTTAGGGCGAGGATTAGGGTTAGGTTTAGGGTTAGGTTTAGGGTAAGTTTAAGGGTTAGGGTGAGATTTAAGGTGAGGGTGAGGTTTATGGTTGGCGTTAGGGTTGAGGTGAGGGTTAGGGCTAGGGTGCGTGTTAGGGTGAGGTTTAGGTTTAGTGTGACAGTGAGGGTGAGGATTAGGGTTAGGGTTAGAGTTAGAGTGAGGGTGAGACTGAGAGTTAGAATTTGGATTAGGGTTAGGGTTAGAATTAGGATGAGGGTGAGGGTTAGGATTAGAGTTAGGGTGAGAGTGTGAGTGAGGTTCAGTGTTAGGATTAGGGTTAGGGTTAGGGTTAGGGTGAGGATACGGGTGAATGTTAGGGTTAGGGTTAGGGTTAAGGTTACTGTGAGTATAAGGGTTAAGGTGTGGTTTAGGGAGAGGTTGAGGGTTAGGGTTAGGGTTACTGTGAGTATAAGGGTTAAGGTGAGGGTTAGGGTTAGGATGAGGCTTAGGGTGAGTGTTAGGTTTGGGGTTAGGGTTAGAGTGAGGGTTAGTTTGAGGGTTAGGGTTAGGTTTAGAATTAGGGTGAGGGTGAGGGTTAGTGTTAGAGTTAGGGTGAGGGATAAGGTTAGGTTGAAGGCTAGAGTGAGGGTGTTGGTTAGGGTGAGGGTGAGTGTGAATGTGAGTGTTTCGGTTAGTTAAGGTTTAGGGTTAGGGTTATGATGAGGATTAGGTGAGGGTGAGGTTTAGGTTGAGGGTTAGGTTGAGGTTGAGGGTTAGGGTGAGGTTTAGGGTGAGCGTTGTTGTTAGGGTGGTGTTTAGGGTGAGGGTGAGGGTAAGTGTTATGGTTAGGGTTAGGGTGAGGATTAGGGTAAGGGTTAGGTTTAGGATGAGGGTTATGGTTATGGTTAGGGTGAGGGTTAGGGTGAGAGTATTGCTTAGGGTGAGGGTGAGGTTGAGGGTGAGTGTTAAGGTGATGGTGAGGGTGACAATGACGGTGAGGTTTAGGTTTAGGGTTAGGGTTAGGGTGAGGTTGAGGGTTAGGGTTAGGATTAGGGTTAGGTTTAGGTTGAGGGTGAGGGTGAGGGTGAGGGTGAGGCTTAGGGTGAGGGTGTGGGTGGTGGTGAGTGTTAGGGTTAGGATTAGGGTTAGGTTGAATTTTAGAATTAGGTTTAGCGTTAGGTTGAGGGTTGGGTTTAGGATTAGGGTTAGGGTTAGGTATAGGGTTATTGTTAGGTTTAGGTTGAGAGTAAAGTTTAGGGTTAGGGTTAGGTTTAGGGTTAGGGTGAGGGTGAGGGTTAGGGTTAGGATTAGGTTAGGTTTAGGATTAGGGGGAGGGTGACAGTGAGGGTGAGGGTGAAGTTTAGAGTTAGGATTAGGTTTAGGTTTCAGGTGAGGGTTAGGGTGAGTGTGAGGGTTAGGGTTAGGGTAAGGGTAAGGCTTAGGGTTAGGCTTAGGTTTAGGTTTAGTGTGAAGGTTAGGGTTAGGTTAGGGTTAGTTTAACGTTAGGGTTAGGGTGAGGGTTAGGGTGAGGTTTAGGGTTAGGGATAGGGTTACTCGGAGGGTGAGGGTGAGGGTGAGGGTTAGGTTTAGGATTAGGTTGAGGGTTAGGTTGAGACAGAGTGTGAGGGTGAGGGTGAGGGTTTCGGTTAGGTAAGCTTTAGGGTTAGGGTTAGGGTGAAGATTAGGGTGAGGGTGAGATTTAGGTTGAGTGTTAGTGTTAGGGTGAGGGTTAGGGTTAGGGTTTGAGGGATGGTTAGGTTTAGGGTGCTATTTAGGTTGAGGCTGAAGGTTGAAGTTAGATTGATGGTTCGAGTTCGGGTGAGGGTTCGGCTGAGGGTGACGGTTAGTTTGTGGATTAGGGTTAAGGTGAGGTTGAGGATGAGTTAGGGTTCGGGTGAGTGTGAGGGTAATGGTTAGGGTGAGGGTGAGGTTTAGGGTTAGGGTTAGGTTTAGGCTGAGGGTTAGGGTGAAGGGTACTGTTAGGGTCAAGTTGAGGGTTTGGGTTATTGTGAGGGTTAGGTTTAGGGTTATAGTTATGGTTAGTGTGAGTTTTCAGGTTCGGGTGGGCCTTAGGCTGAGGTTAAGTGTTATGGTTATGGTTAGGGTGAGGTTTAGGTTGAGGGTTAGGGTTAGGATGAGGGTTATGGTTAGGTTTAGGGTGAGGGTTATGTTGAGAGTATTGCTTAAGGTGAGGGTGAGGTTTAGGTTGAGGGTGAGGTTGAAGGTGAGTGTTAAGGTGACGGTGTGGGTGACGGTGATGGTGAGGGTTAGGTTTAGGTTTAGGATTAGGGTGAGGTTGAGGGTCAGGGTTAGGGTTAGGGTTAGGGTTAGGTTTAGGCTGAGGGTGAGGGTGAGGGTGAGAGTGAGGGTTAGGGTGAGGGTGAGGGTGATGGTGAGTGATAGGGTTAGGATTAGGGTTAGGGTAACTTTTAGGGTTAGGTTTAGCATAAGGTTGAGGGTTAGGGTTAGGATTAGGGTTAGGGTTAGGTTTAGGGTTATTTTTAGGGTTAGGGTGAGAGTAAAGTTTAAGGTTAGTGTTAGGGTCAGGGTTAGAGTTAGGGTGAAGGTGAGGGTGAGGGTGAGGGTTAGTATTAGGGTTAGGGTTAGGGTTAGGCTGAGGGTGTCAGTAAGTGTGAGGGTGAAATTTAGGGTTAGGATTAGGTTTAGAGTTAGGGTGAGGGTTAGGGTGAGTGTGAGGGTTAGGTTTAGGTTAAGTTTAAGGGTTAGGGTTAGGCTGAGGTTTAGTGTTAGGGTTAGGTTTAGTGTGAGGGTGAGGGTGAGGGTTTGGGTGAGGATGAGGGTTCGGGTAAGGGTGAAGGTTAGGGTGTGGGTTAGGGTTAGGGTTAGGTTTAGGGTGAGAGGGAGGGTGAGGGTGAGGTTTCGGGTGAGGATGAGGGTTAGGGTGTGGGTGAGGGTTAGGGTTCCGTTTATGATTAGGGTGAGGTTTAGCGTTAGGGTTAGGGTTAGGGTGAGGGTAAGAGTGAGGGGTAGGGTTAGTGCTCAGTTTATGATTAGGGTGAGGGTTAGCGTTAAGGTTAGGGTTAGGGTGAGGTTTAGGGTGAGGCTAGGGTTAGAGTTAGTTTGAGGGTTAGGGTTAGTGTGAGGGTTAGGGTTATGTATAGGGTTAATGTTAGTGTGAAGATAAGGATTAGGGTGAGGGTAAGGTGATGGTGAGGGTTAGGGTTAGGGTAAGGGTAAGGGTTACGGTGATGGTTAGTGTGAGGGTCAGGGTTAGGGTTAGCATTAGGGTTAGGGTTAGTGTGAGGGTGAGGGTGTGGTTGAGGGTTTCAATTTGGTAAGGGATAGGGTTAAGGTGAGGATTAGGGTGAGGATGAGGGTTAGATTGAGGGTGAGGCTTAGTGTTAGGTTGAGGGTTAGGGTTGGAGTTAGGGTGAGGGTTAGGTTTAGGGTGATGTTTAGGTTGAGGATGAGGGTTAGGGTTCGGGTGACGGTTCGGGTGAGGATGAGGGTGAGGGTGGGGTTGAGGGTTTGTGTGTGGGTGAGGGTTAGGTTTCGGGCGAGTTTTAGGGTGATGGTGAGTGTTAGGGTGAGGGTGAGGATTAGGGTTAGGGTTAGAATTTGGGTTAGGGTTAGCTTTAGGGTAAGGGTTAGCGTGAGGTTTAGGGTGAGGGGTAAGGTTAGGGTTAGGGTGAGGGTTAGGGTTAGTGTGAGGGTTAGGGTTAGGTATAGGCTTAAGGTTAGTGTGAGTATGAAGGTTAGGGTGAGGGAGAGGGTTAGGGTTAGCCTTAGGGTTAGGGTGAGGATTAGGGTTAGGGTTAGGGTGATATTTAGGGTGAGAGTGAAGGTGAGGGTTAGGGTTAGGGTTAGGGTGTTGGTGAGGTTGAGGGTGAGGGTTAGGTGTAGGGTTAGGTTTAGGGTTAGGGTTAGAGTGAGTGTGAACATGAGGGTTCGGGTTCGGGTGAGGTTGAGTGTTAGGGTGTCGTTGAGGCTTAGGGTTAGGGTGAGGATTAGGGTTAGGGTTTGCGTTAGGGTTATAGTGAGCTTTAGAATTAGAATGAGGTTTAGGGTGAGGGTGAGGTTTAGGGTTAGCAATAGGGTTAGGTTGAGGATTGGGGTAAATTTTAGGTTTTTGGATAGGGTGCAGGTAAGGTTTAAGTTTAGGATTAGGGTTAGGGTTAGTGTTTCAGTTATTGTTAGGTTTAGGGTTATTGTTAGGTTGCGTTTTGGGTGATGGTTAAAGTTTTGTTGAGGCTGAGGGTGAGGGTTAGGGTTAGGATTAGGGTTAGGGTTGGCGTTACAGTTATTGTTAGGGTTAGGGTTAGGTTTAAGTTAAGTGTGACTGTGAGGGTTAGCATTAGGGTTTTGGTTAGGATTAGGGTGAGAGAGGGGGTGAGGGTTAGGTTTAAGATTAGGTTTAGGTTTTGGGTTAGGCTGAGGGTGAGGATGAGGGTGAGGGTGAGGGATAGGGTTACGGTGAGGGTTAGGGTTACGGTTAGGATGAGGGTTAGGTTGAGGGTAGGGTTAGGGTTAGGGTGAGGGTTAGGGTGAAGGTTAAGGTGAGGGTTAGGGTTAGGGTGAATTTTAGGGTGAGGGTTAGGGTTAGGCTTAGGGTGAGGGTTAGTGTTAGGGTGAGGGTTACGGTTAGGTTTAGGGTGAGTTATAGGGTTAGGTTTAGAATTAGTGTGAGGGTTAGGGTTAGGATTAGGGGCAGGGTTTGTGTTTTAGTTATTGATAGGTTTAGGGTTATTGTTAGTTTGAGGTTTGGGTGATGGTTATCATTAGGGTTATGGTTAGTGTTAGGGTGAGTGAGGGGGTGAGGATTAGGTTTAGTATTAGGGTTAGGGTTAGGGTTTAGCTCAGGCTGAGGGTGAGGGTGAGGGTTAGGGTTAGGTTGAGGATTAGGGTTAGGGTTAGGATGAGGGTTAGGGTGAGGGTTAGGTTTAGGGTTAAGTTTGGGGTTAGGATGAAGGATAGGGTTAGGGTGAAGTTTAGGGTGATGGTGAGGGTTAGGGTGAGGGTGAGTTTGAGGGTGAGGATTATGGTAAGTGTAAGGGTGAGGGTGATATTGAGCATTATTCTTAGGGTTAGGGTTATGGTGAGTGTGAGGTTTAGGATTAGGATTAGGGTTTGTTTAAGGGTTAGGCTGCGTGTGACAGTGAGTGTGAGGGTTAGGGTTAGAGTTAGGGTGAGGGTTAGGTTTAGTGTGAGGGTTAGGGTGATGGTGAGGTTGAGGGTCAGGGTTAGGGTGACTGTGACAGTGAGGGTGAGGGTTAGGGTTAGGATTAGTTTTAGGGTGAGTTTTAGGGTTAGGGTTAGGTTTAGGGTGAGGGTTAGGGTTAGGATTAGGGTTAGGGTTAGGTTAATGTTAGAGTTAGGGTTAAGGTTAGTGTAAGAGTGAGGTTTAGGGTTAGGGTTAGGGGGAGGTTTAGGTTTAGGGTGAGGGCTACGGTGAGGGTGAGGTTTAGGGTGAGTGTGAAGGTGAGGATGAGGGTAAGGGTAACGATTTGGGTTAGGGTTATGGTAAGGCTTATGGTTATGAGGGTGAGTGTGAAGATTAGGGTTAGGGTTAGGGTTAGGGTGAGGGTGATGTTGAGAGTTAGGGTTGGGATTAGGGTTAGGGTGAGGGATAGGCTGAGGGTGAGGGTGAAGGTTAGGGTGAGAGGTACGGTTAGGGTTAGTGTGAAGGTTATGGTTAGTGTGAGGGTTAGGGTGAGGGCTAGTGTGAGGGTGAGGTTTAGAGTGGGGGTGAGGGTGAGGGTGAGGGTTTTGCTTAGGTAAGGCTTAGGGTTATTGTTAGAGTGAGGATTAGTTTGAGGGTGAGGGTTAATGTGAGGGTTAGGATTAGGGAGTTTTAGGGTTAGAGTTAGGGTGAGGGTTAAGATTAGGGTGGTGTTTAGGGTGAGGGTGAGGGCTAGGGTGAGGTTAAGCTTCAGGTTAGGGTGAGGTTTAGGGTGTGGGAGAGGGTTAGGTTTAGGGTGAGATTTAGGGTGAGGCATAGGGTTGGGGTTAGGATTAGGGTGAGGGTCAGGGTGAGGTTTAGGGTTAGGGTTAGTATGAGAATAAGGGTTAGGGTGAGGGTTAGGGCCAGAGTGATTTTTAGGGTTAGCTTTAGGTTTACGGTGAGGGTTTTGTTTAGGGTTACGGTGAGGGTTTCGGTGAGGGTTATTTTTAGGGTTATGGTTAGGGTGAGGGTGACGGTGAAGGTTAGGGTTAGGATTAGGTTTAGGGTGAGGGTGAGGGTGAAGGTAAGGTTTAGGATTAGGGTTAGGGTTAGGCTTAGGGTGAGTGTGAGGGTGAGGGTTAGGTTTAGGATTAGGGTTGTGGTGGGGTTAGGCTTAGGGTGAGAGTGAGAGTGAGGGTTAGGTTTAGGATTAGGTTTAGGGTTAGGATTAGGGAGAGGGTGAGGATTAGGTTTAAGGTGAGGATTTGCCTTAGGTTTAGGGTGAGGGTTAGGGTTAGGGCGATGTTTAGGGTGAGGGTGAGGATTAGGGTTAGGTTGTGGGTGAGGTTTAGGCTTAGGGTGAGGGTTATGGTGATGGTGAGGGTTAGTTTGAGGGGAGGTTTAGGGTTAGGGTTAGCGTTAGGGTGAGGGTAAGGGTTAGGGTAAGGGTTAATGTGAGGTTATGTTTAGAGTTAGGCTGAGGGTTAGGGTTACTTTGAGGCTTAGGGTTGGTGTTAGGGTTTGGGTTAGTGTGAGGATAAGGATTAGGGTGAGGTTTAGGGTGAGGGAGAGGTTTAGGGTTACAGTTAGGTTTAAGGTGAGTGTTAGGGTGAGGGTTAGGTTTAGGGATAGGATTAGGGTTAGGGTTAGGGTGAGGATGATTGTCAGGGTTAAGTTTAGGATTACGTTTATGGTTAGGGTAAAGGTGAGGGTTAGGGTGAGGGTGAGCGTACAGGTGAGGTTAAGAGTTAGGGTGTAGCTGAGAGTTAGGGTTAGGGTGAGGGTGAGGGTTAGTATTAGCGTTAGTGTTAGGGTGAGGGTAAATGTGAGGGTTATGTTTAGGATTAGGGTTAAATTTAGGGTAAGTTTGAGGGTTAGGTTGAGGGTGAGGGTTCAGATGAGGGTGAGGTTTAGGTTGTGGCTGAGTGTTAGCGTTATGGTTACGGTTTGGGTTAGTGTGAGGATTAGGGTTAGGGTTAGTGTTAGGGATATGGTGAAGGTAAGGGTTAGGGTGAGCTTTAGGGTGAGGGTGAGCGTTAGGGTTAGTGTTAGGTTTAGGATAAGGGTTAGGGTGAGGGTTAGGTTTAGAGTTAGTTTTAGGGTGAGGGAGAGGGTTAGGGTTAGAGATTGGGTAAGGGTTAGGGTTAGGGTTAGGGTGAGGGTTAGGGGTAGGGTTAGGGATAGGGTGAGGGTGAGGTTGAGAGTTAGGGTTAGGGTTAGAGTTACAGTGAGGGTGAGAGTGATGGTGAGGGTGAGGGTTACGATTAGGTTAAGTGTTAGGTTTAGGCTGAGGGTGAGGTTGAGTATGAGTGTGATCGTTAGCGTTAGATTTAGGTTTATGGTCAGGGCTATGATGAGGATGACGGTTAGGGTGAGGGTGAGGAAGAGGGTTTCGGTTACGTAAGGGTTAGGGTTAGTGTTAGGGTG
Organism: Dipodomys merriami; assembly: GCF_024711535.1. Lineage (NCBI taxonomy): Eukaryota > Metazoa > Chordata > Mammalia > Rodentia > Heteromyidae > Dipodomys > Dipodomys merriami. The sequence goes on from NW_027206113.1 coordinate 1,662,189, forward strand.
AGGATTAGGGTGAGGTTGAGGGTTAGGGTGAGGGTTAGTGTTACGATTAGGGTGAGCGTTATGTTTAGGTTTATTGTTAGGTTTAGGGTTAGGGTTAGGGTTAGGGTTAGTGTAAGAGTGAGGGTTAGGTTTAGCGTGAGGGTTAGGGTTAGGGTTAAGGTTAGGGTGAGGGTGAGGGTGAGATTTAGTGTTAGGATTAGGGTTAGGGTTAGGGTCAGGTGAGGGTGAGGTTGAAAATTATGATTCTAGTTAGGGTTAGGTTTAGGGTGATGACTAGGTTGAGGGTAAGTTTTAGGGTGATATTGAGGTTGAGGGTGAGGGTTAGTGTGAGGGTTAGGCTTAGGGTTAGGGTGAGAGTTAGGGTGAGGGTGAGGGTTAGGGTTAGGTTAAGGGTTAGGTTTAGGCTAAGGGTGAGGGTGAGGATGAGGGTTAGGGTTAGGGATAGGGTAATGGTCAGGGCTAGGGTGAGGGTGACGGTTAGGGTGAGGGTGAGGAAGAGGTTTTCGTTTAGGGAAGGGTTAGGGAGAGTGTTAGGGTGAGGATTAGGGTGAGGTTGAGGGTTAGGGTGAGGGTTAGTGTTAGGGTGAAGGTTAGGGTTAGGATGATGTTTATGGTGAGGGTGAAGATTAGGGTGACAATGAGGGTTCACATGAGGTTTAGGGTTAGGGTGTGGGTGAGGTTTAGGCTTAGGGTGAGGGTTAGGGTGATGGTGAGGTTTAGGGTGAGGGTTAGTGTTAGGGTTAGCATTAGGGTAAGGGTAAGGATTAGGGTGAAGGTTAGGTTGAGGGTGAAGTTTCGGGTTAGGGTTAGGGTTAGGATTAGGGTGAGGGTTAATGTTAGGATTAGGGTAAGGGTAAGGTTTAGATTGAGGGTTAGGTTGAGGGTGAGGTTTAGGGTTAAGGTGAGGGTTAGGTTAAGCCTTAGGGATAGGGTGAGGATTAGGGTTATGGTTAGGTTTAGGGTGAGGTTTAGGCTGAGGAGTAGTGTTAGGGTTAGTGTGAGGGTTAGGTTTACTGTTAGGGTTAGGATTAGGGTTAGGGTTAGGGTGAGGTCAGGGTTAGGGTGAGGATTAGCATTAGGGTGATGTTGAGGGTAACGGTGAGGGTTTCGGTTAGAGTGATGTTGAGGGTGAAGGTGAGGGTTTCGGTTAGGTAAGTGTTAGGCTTAGAGTGCAGATTAGGGTGAGGGTGAGGGTTAGGTTTTGGCTGAGGGTTATGTTTAGGGTTAGGGTGAGTTTAGGGTTAGAGTGAGGGGTAGGGTGAGTGTGAGTTTGAGGGTTAGTTATAGGGTTAGTGTTAGGATAAGGGTTAGGGTGAGGGTTAGTGTGAGGGTTAGGGTTAGGGTAAGATTTAGGGTTAGATTGAGGGTTAAGTTTAGGGTTAGGTTGAGGGTTAGGGTTAGTGTGAGGGTAGGGATATAGTGAGGTTGAGGGTCAGGTTTACGGTGAGGGTGACGGTGAGAGTGAGGGTTAGGGTTAGGATTATGGTTAGTTAGGGTTAGGTTTTGGGTTAGGGTGAGGGTTAGTGTTAGGATTAGGGTTAGGGTTAGGTTTAGGGTTATTGTTATGGTTATGGTTAGGGTTAGCATAAGATTGAGGGTTAGGTTTAGCGTGAAGGTTAGGGTTAGGGTTACCATTAGTGTGAGGGTGAGGGTGAGGTTTAGGGCTAGGATTAGTGTTAGGGTTAGGGTCAGGTGAGGGTGAGGTTGAAAATTAGGATTAGGGTTATGGTTAGGTTTAGGGTGATCACTAGTGTGAGGGTAAAGCTTAGGGTGATATTGAGGATGAGGTTGATGTTTAATGTGAGGGTTAGGGCTAGGGTGAGAGTTGAGGTTAGAGTTAGGGTGAGGGTTAGTGTTAGGGTAAGGGTTAGAATGAGGGTTAAGTTTAGGTTTAGTGTTAGGGTCATGTTGAGGTTTAGGGTTAGGTTGAGGGTTAGGGTCAGGGTGACGTTTAGTGTTAGCTTTAGGGTTAGGGTGAGGGTGAGGGTTAGGGTGAGGGTTAGGGTTACGGTTAGTGTTAGGGTTAGGGTGAGGTTTAGGGTGAGGGTTAGAGTTAGGTTGAGGGTGAGGATTAGGGTTAGGGTTAGGGTTAGGTTGAGGTTTAGGGTTAGGGTTAGGGTTAGGGTTAGGTTTAGCTTTAGGGTTAGGGTTAGCGTTATGGTGAGGGTTAGGTTTAGGGTGATGTTTAGGGTGAGGCTGAGGGCTAGGGTGAGAGTTAGGGTTCAGGTTAGGGTGAGGTTTAGGGTGTGGGATAAGGTTAGGGTTCGTATGAGGTTTAGGGTGAGGGGTAGGTTTAGGGTTAGAGTTAGGTTGAGGGTGAGGGTGAGGGTTCGGGTTAGGGTTAGTATGAGAATAAGGGTTAGGGTGAGGGTTAGGGTGAGGGTTATTTTTAGGGTTAGGGTTAGGGTGAAGGTTAGGGTTAGGGTTGAGTTTAGGTTGATGGTGAGGGTGAGGGTTAGGTTTAGGTTTAGGGTTATGGTTAGGGTTAGGCTTAGGGTGAGTGTGAGGGTGAGGCTTAGGTTTAGCATTAGGTTTAGGTGTAGGGTTAGGCTTAGGGTGAGAGTGAGGGTGAGGGTTAGGTTTAGGATTAGGTTTAGGGTTGGCTGAGGGTGAGGGTGAGGGTTAGGTTTAGGGTGAGGTTAGGCTTAGGTTTAGGTTGAGGGTTAGGGTAAGGGTGATGTTCAGGGTGAGGGTGAGTTTTGGGTTAGGTTGTGGGTGAGGGTTAGGCTTAGGGTGAATGTTAGGGAGATGGTGAGTGTTAGGGTGAGGGAAGGTTTAAGGTTAGGGTTAGCGTTAGGGTGAGGGTAAGGGTTATGGTGAGGGTTAGGGTGAGGTTAGGTTTAGGGTTAGGCTGAGGGTTAGGGTTAGTGTGAGGGTTAGGGTTAGTTGTAGGGTTTGGGTTAGTGTGAGGATAAGGGTTATGGTGAGGGTGAGTGTAAGGGTTAGGTTTAGGTTTAGGTTGAGGGTTAGGGTGAGGGTGAGTGTTAGTGTTAGTTTTAGTGTTAGGGTGAGGATGAGGTTTAGGGTTAGGGTTTGGGTGAGGGATAGGGTTACGGTGAGGGTTAGGGATAGGGTTACGGTGAGGGTGAGAGGTAATGTTAGGGTTAGAGTTACGGTGAGGGTGAGAGTGAGGGTGAGGGTGAGGGTTGGGGTTAGGTTAAGGGTTAGGTTTAGGCTGAGGGTGAGGGTGAACGTTAGGGTGAGGGTGAGGGTTAGGGTTAGGGTTAGGGTTATGGTCAGGGCTAGGGTGAGGGTGAGGGTGAGGGTGAGGAAGAGGGTTTCGGTTAGGTAAGGGTTAGGGTTAGTGTTAGGGTGAGGATTAGTGTGAGGTTGAGAGCTAGGGTGAGGGTTAGGGTGAGGCTTAGGGTTAGGGTGATGTTTAGGGTGAGGGTGAGGATTACGTGACGGTGAAGGTTCACGTGAGGGTTAGGGTTAGGGTGTGGGTGAGGTTTAGTCTTAGGGTGAGGGTTAGGGTGATGGTGAGTTTTAGGGTGAGGGTTAGCGTTAGGGTGAGGGTACGAGTTAGTGTGAGGGTTAGGGTGAGGGTGAAGTTTAGGGTTAGGGTTACGGTTCGGATTATGGTCAGGGTTAGTGTTAGGGTTAGGGTAAGGGTAAGGCTTAGATTGAGGGTTAGGATGTGGGTGAGGTTTAGGTTTAAGGTGAGGGTTAGGTTTAGCATTAGGGTTAGTGTGAGGGTAAGGTTAGGGTGAGGTTTCGGCTCAGGGTTAGGGATAGGGTGAGGATTAGTGTTATGGTTAGGTTTAGGCTGAAGGGTAGTGTTAGGGTTATTGTGAGGGTTAGGTTTACTGTTAGGGTTAGGATTAGGGTTAGGGTTAGGGTGAGGTCAGGGTTCGGGTGAGGGTTAGGGTTAGGGTGATGTTGAGGGTGAGGGTGAGGGTTTCGGTTAGGTAAGTGTTAGGGTTAGGGTGCAGATTAGGGTGAGGGTGAGGGTTAGGTTTAGGCTGAGGGTTAAGTTTAGGGTTAGGGTGAGGTTTAGGGTTAGGGTGAGGGGTAGGGTGAGGCTGAGGCTGAGGTTGAGTGTTTGGGTTAGGGTTATTGTTAGGATCAGGGTTAGGGTGAGTGTTAGTGTGATGGTTAGGGTTAGGATAAGAATTAGGATTAGACTGAGGGTTAAGTTTAGGGTTAGGTTTAGGTTGAGGGTGACGGTGAGGGTTAGGATTAGACTTAGTGTGAGGATAAGGGTTCGGGTGAGGTTTAGGGTGAGGGTGTGGTATAGGGTTAGGATTGGGTTTAGGGTAAGGTTTAGGATGAGGGTGAGGGTGAGGGTGACGGTTAGGGTGAGGGTTAGGGTTAGTGTGAATGTTAGTGTTAGGGTGAGGTTGAGTGTCAGGTTTAGGGTGAGGATGACGGTGAGAGTGAGGATTAGGGTTAGGACTAGGATTAGGGTGAGTTTTAGGGTTAGGTTTAGGGTTACGGTGAGGGTTAGTTTTAGGATTAGGGTTAGGGTTAGGTTTAGGGTTATTGTTAGCGTTAGGTTTAGGGTTAGCATAAGAATGGGGGTTAGGTTTAGTGTGAGGGTTGGGTTTAGGATTACAGTTATGGTGAGGGTAAGGGTGAGGTTTAGGGTTAGGATTATGGTTAGGTTTAGGGTCAGGTGAGGGTGAGATTGAAAATTATGATTAGGGTTAGGGTTAGTTTTAGGGTGATGACTAGGGTGAGGGTAAGGTTTAGAGTGACATTGAGGTTGAGGGTGAGGGTTAGTGTGAGGATTAGGGTGAGGATGAGAGGTGGGGTTAGAGTTAGGGTGAGGGTTAGGGTTAAGGTAAGGGTTAGAGTGAGTGTTAGGGTTAGGGTTAGGCTTAGTTTCATGTTGAGGGTAAGGGTTAGGTTGAGGGTTATGGTGAGGGTTACTTTTAGGGTTACCTTTAGGGTTATGGTGAGGGTGAGGATTAGTGTGAGGGTTAGGGCTACGGTTATGGTTAGGGTTAGGGTGAAGTTTAGGTGAGGGTAACGGTTAGGGTTAGGGTTAGGGTGAGGTTTAGGTTTAGGGTGACGGCTAGGGTGAGTGGGAGGGTTATGGTGAGTGTGAGGGTTAGGGTGTGGGTTAGGGTTAGGTTTACGGTGAGGTTTAGGCTGACAGTGAATGTGAGTTTGAGGGTTAGGTTTAGTTTGACGGTTAGGCTTAGGTTTAGGGTTAGGGAGAGGGTGATGGTGAGGGTGAGGGTTAGGGATAGTGTTAGGGTTAGGGTGAGGGTTAGGGTGAGGGTGAGGGTTAGCTTTAGGGTTAGGTTTAGGGTAAGGGTGAGGGTGAGGGTGAAGGTTAGTGTTAGGATTAGATTTAGGTTTATGGTAAAGCTGAGGGTGAGGGTGAGTGTGAGGGTTAGGTTTAGGGTTAGGGTGAGGGCTAGTTTGAGGGTGCGGTTTAGAGTTGAGGTGAGGGTGAGGGTGAGGGTTTAGCTTAGGTAAGGGTTAGTGTTATTGTTAGGGTGAGGATTAGGTTGAGGTTGAGGGTTAATGTGAGGGTTAGGCTTAGGGAGTGTTAGGGTTAGAGTTAGGGTGAGGGTTAGGGTTAGGGTGAGGTTTAGGGTGATGGAGAGGGCTAGGGTGAATGTTTGGGTTCAGGTTAGGGTGAGATTTAGGGTGTCAGAGAGGGTTAGGGTTAGGGTGTGGTTTAGGGTGAGGGGTAAGTTTAGTGTTAGGGTTAGGGTGAGGGTGAGGGTGAGGATTAGGGTTAGGGTTAGGGGTAATGTTAGGCTTAGGGTGAGAGTGAGGTTGAGGGATAGGTTTAGGATTAGGGTTAGGGTTAGGGTTAGGATTAGTGTGAGGGTGAGGGCGAGGGTTAGGTTTAGGGTGAGGATTAGGCTTAGGTTTAGGGTGAGGGTTAGGTTTAGGGTGATGTTCAGGGTGAGGGTGAGCATTAGGATTAGGTTGTGGCTGAGGGTTAGGCTTATGGTGAGGGTTAGGGCGATGGTGAGGGTTAGGGTGAGGGGATGTTTAGGGTTAGGGTTAGCGTTAGGGTGAGGGTAAGGGTAAGGGTTAGGGTGAGGGTTAGGGTGAGGTTAGGTTTAGGGTTAGGCTGAGGGTTAGGGTCACTGTGAGGGTTAAGTTAGTGTTAGGGTTTGGGTTAGTGTGAGGATAATGGTTAGGGTGAGGGTTAGGTTTAGGGATAGGTTTAGAGTTATGGTGAGGGTTAACCTTAGGGTTAGGGTTATGGTTTGGGTTAGTGTGAGGGTTAGGTTAGGGTTAGAGTTATGGATATGGTGAAGTTAAGGGTTAGGGTGAGCTTTAGGGTGAGGGTGAGGGTTAGGGTTAGTGTTAGGTTTAGAATAAGGGTTAGGTTGAGGGTTAGGTTTAGGTTTAGGGTTAGGGTGAGGTTGAGTGTTAGGGTTAGGGTTTGGGTGAGGGTTAGGGATAGGGTTAGGATTAGGGTGAGGGTGAGGATGGGAGTTAGGGTTAGGGTTAGAGTTATGGTGAGGGTGAGAGTGAGGGTGAGGGAGAGGATTAGGGTTAGGTTAAGGATTAGTTTTAGGCTGAGGTGGAGGGTGAGAGTGAGGGTGAGAGTTAGGGTTAGGGTTAGGGTTATGGTCAGGGCTACTGTGAGGGTGAGGGTTAGGGTGAGGTTGAGGAAGAGGGTTTCGGTTAGGTAAGGGTTAGGGTTAGTGTTAGGGTGAGGATTAGGATGAGGGTGAGGGTTAGGGTGAGGGTTAGGGTGAGGGTGAGGAAGAGGGTTATGGTGATGTTTAGGGTGAGGGTGAGGATTAAGTTGACAGTGAGGGTTCGCGTGAGGGTTAGAATTAGGGTGTCGATGAGGTTTAGGCTTAGGGTGAGGGTTTGGGTGATGGAGAGGGTTAGGGAGAGGGTTTGTGTTAGGGTTAGCGTTAGGGTGAGGGTAAGGGTTAGGGTGAGATTTAGGGTGAGGTTGAAGTTTAGGGTTAGGGTTGGGGTTAGGATTAGGGTGAGGGTTAGGGTTAGGGTTAGGGTAAGGGTAAGGCTTAGATTGAGGGTTAGGGTGAGGGTGAGGTTTAGGGTTAAGGTGAGGGTTAGGTTTAGCATTAGGGTTATGGTGAGGGTAAGGATAGGGTGAGGTTTCGGCTTAGGGTTAGGGATAGGTTGAGGATTAGGCTTATATTTAGGTTTAGGGTGAGGTTTAGGCTGAAGGGTAGTGTTAAGGTTATTGTGAGGGTTAGCTTTACTGTTAGGGTTAGGATTAGGGTTAGGGTTAGGGTGAGGTCAGGGTTCGGGTGAGGGTTAGGGTTAGGGTGATGTTGAGGATGAGGGTGAGGGTTTCGGTCAGGTAAGTCTTAGGCTTAGGGTGCAGATTAGGGTGAGGGTGAGGGTTAGGTTTAGGCTGAGGGTTAAGTTTAGGGTTAGGGTGCGGTTTAGGGTTAGGGTGAGGGGTAGGGTGAGGCTGAGGTTGAGGGTTAGGGTTAGGGTTACTGTTAGGGTAAGGGTTAGGGTGCGGGTTAGTGTGAGGGTTAGGGTTATGGTAAAAAATTAGCGTTCGAGTGAGGGTTAAATTTAGGGTTAATATTAGGTTGAGGGTAAGTGTGAGGGTTAGGATTAGACTTAGTGTGAGTATAAGGATTTGGGTGAGGTTTAGGGTGAGGGTGTGCGTTAGGGTTAGGTTTGGGTATAGGATAAGGGTTAGGATGAGGGTGAGGTTGAGTTTTATGGTTAGCTTCAGAGTTAGGGTGAGGGTTAGTGTTAAGATTAGGGTTAGGGTTAACGTTAGGCTTAAGTTGAGAATGAGGGTGAGGGATAGGTTTAGGATTAGGGTATTGTTAGGGTTAGGCTTAGGGTTAGGGTGAGGGTGAGTGTTAGGTTTCGGATGAGGATTAGGCTTAGGTTTAGGGTGAGGGTTATGGTTAGGGTGATGTTCAGGGTGAGGATGACGATTAGGGTTAGCTTGTGGGTGAGGGTTAGGCTTAGGGTGAGGTTTACAGCGATGGTGATGGTTAGTTTGAGGGGAGGTTTAGGGTTAGCGTTAGCATTAGTGTGAAGGTAAGAATTAGGTTGAGAGTTAGGGTGAGGTTAAGATTACGGTTAGGCTGAGGTTTAGGGTTACTGTGAGGGTTAGGATTAGTGTTAGGGTTTGGGTTAGTGTGAGGATAAGGGTTATGGTGAGGGTTAAAGTGAGGGTGAACGTGAGAGAGAGGGTTAGGTTTACCGTTAGTTTTAAGGTGTGGGTTAGGGTTGGGGTAAGGTTTAGGGTTAGGGTGAGGGTTAGGGTTATTGATAGGGTTAGGGTGAGGGTGAGGTTGAAGGTTAGGTTTATGTTTATGGTGAGGGTTAAGGTGAGGGTGAGAGTTAGTGTTAGGGATACTGTTATGGTGAGGATGAGGGTGAGGTTTAGGTTTAGGATTAGGGTTAGGGTTAGTGTAAGTGTGAGGGTTAGGGTGATGGTGAGGGTTCAGGTGAGGGTGAGAGTTAGGGTGTGTTTGAGGGTTAGGGTTAAAGTGAGGGTTAGGGTGAGGGTTTGTGTGATGGTGAGGGTTAGGGTGAGGGTGATGGTGAGGGTTAGGTTGAGGGTTATTGTTAGGGTTAGCGTTATGGTGATGGTAAGGGTTAGGGTGAGGTTTAGGTTGAGGGTGAAGTTTAGGTTCAGTGTTAGGGTTAGGGTGAGGGTGAGGGTTAGGGTAAGGGTTAGGGTTAGGGTTAGGCTTAGGGTTAGGGTGAGGTTAAGGGTGAGGGTTAGGGTTAGGCTTAGGGTTAGGGTGAGGGTTAGGTTTAGGGTTAGGGTGAGGTTTAGGTTTAGGGTGAGGGCTATGGTGAGGGTGCGAGTTAGAGTGAGTGTGAGGGTGTTGGTGAGGGTTTCAGTTAGGTAAGGGTTAGGGTTAGGCTTAGGGTTAGGGTGAGAGTGAGGGTTAGGGATAGGGTGAGGTTTCACATGAGGGTGAGGGGTCGGTGGAGCGTAGGGATTATAGGGTGTGGGTAAGAGTTAGGTTTACTGAGTGTGAGGGTGATGGTGAGTGTGAGTGTGGGGTTTGGGGTTAGTGTGAGGGTTAGGTTTAGGATTAGGGTTAGGGTAATTGTGAGGATAAAGTTTTGGGTGATGGTTAGGGTGAGGGTGAGGGTTAGGGTGAGGGTTAGGGTTAGGTTTAGAATTAGAGTGAGCTTTAGGTTTAGGGTGAGGTTGAGGGTGATGGTGACTGTTAGGGTTAGGGTCAGGGTTAGGGTCAGAGTTATGGTGAGGCTTAGGGTTAGTGTGAGGTTTAGGGGTAGGGGGAGGGGGAGGGTGACGGTTAGGGTGCGGGTGAAGTTAATGGTGAGTGTTAGGATTAGGATTAGGATTATGGTGAGTTTTAGGGTTAGGATTAGGATTAGGGTGTGGGTTAGGGTTAGGATTAGTGTTAGGGTTAGGTTTAGGGTAATTGTTAGGGTTAGGATTAGGGTTAGGGTGAAGGTGAGGGTGAGGGTTAGAATTAGGGTTATGGTTAGGGTTAGGGTGAGGGTGAGGGTGAGGGTTAGGTTTAGGATTTGGGTTATGTATAGGGTTAGGCTTAGGGTGAGGGTGAGGGTGAGGGTGAGGGTGAGGGTTAGGATTAGGTTTAGGGTCAGTGCTAGTGTGAGGGTTAGGATTAGGGTGAGATTGAGGGTGAGGGTTTTGGTTAAAGAAGGTTTAGGGTTTTTGTTAGGATGTAGATTAGATTGAGGGTGAGTGTTAATGTGAGGCTTAGGTTTAAAGTGGAGGTTAGTGTTAGAATTAGGGTAGGGTGAGGGTTAGGTTTAGGATTACGTTTAGGGTGAGGGTGAGTGTTAGGGTGAGGGTTAGGTTTCGGTGAGGTTGAGGGTTAGGGTGTGGGTGAGGGTTAGGGTGAGGGTGAGTGTTAAGGTTTGGTATAGGTTGAGGGTTAGGGTTAGGGTTAGGGTTAGGGTGAGGGGTAGGGAGAGTGGTAATGTTAAGGTTATGGTGACGGTTACAGTTAGTGTGAGGGTTAGGGTTAAGATTAGGGTTAGGGTTAGGATAAGTGTTAGGGTGAGGGTTAGGGTGAGGGTGAGGTTTAGGGTGAGGCTTAGGGTTAGGATTAGGATTAGGGTGAGGTTTAGGATTAGGATTAGGGTAAGTTTTATGATTAGGAGGAGGGTTATGGTTAGGGTTAGGGTGAGGCTGAGGGTGACGGTGAGGATGAGAGTTCGGGTTAGGTTTAGGTTTAGGTTGAGGCTGAGGGTGAGGGTTAAGATTCGGATTAGGGTTGTTTTTGGTTTAGTCTTAGAGTGAGGGTGAGAGTTAGGGTTACCCTGAGGGTGAGGGTTAGGGTTAGGGTGATTGTTCGGGTTAGGGTGATGTTTAGTTTGAGGGTGAGGGTTAGCGTTAAGTTGAGCTTTAGGATTATGGTGTGGTTGACGGTTAGGCTTAGGGTTTGGGTTAGGGTGAGGTTTAGGGTTAGGGTGAGGGTTAGAATTAGGGTTACTATTAGGGTGAGCATGAGAGTTAGGGTGAAGGTTAGGGTTAGGGTGAGGGATATGATTATGTTGAAGGTAAGGGCTGGGTGAAGGTTAGGGTGAGGTTGAGGGTTTCAGTTAGCATTATGGTTTGGGTGAAGGTGAGGGTTAGGGTGAGGATTCTGGTTTAGGTTAGGGATAGGGTGAGGATTAGTGTTAGGGTGAAGGTTAGGGTGAGATTAAGGGTGAGGGTGAGGGTTTCGTTTAGGTAAGGGATAGGGTTATGTGTAGGGTGAAGATAAGTGTAAGGTTGAGGGTTAGGGAGAGGGTTAGGGTTAGGGTTAGTCGGAGGGTTTGGGTTAAGGTGATATTTAGGGTGAGAGTGAGCATCAGGGTGAGGGTTAGGCTGAGGGTTTGGGTTAGAGTTAGGGTGAGGGTGAGGGTTAGAGTTAGGGTGAGGGTTAAGGTTAGGGTTAGGGTTAGGGTGAGGGTTAGGGTTAGGGTTAGCGTTAGGGTTAAGGTGAGGTTTAGTTTCAGGGTTAAGGTTAAGGTTCAGGTTAAGGTTAGGGTTTGTGTGAGGGTTAGCATGAGGGTTAGGGATAAGGTTAGGGTGAGGGTTATGTTGAAGTTTAGGGTTAGTGTTAGGGTTTGGGTTAGGGTGAGGGTTAGGGTGAGTGTAAGGGTTAGGGTGAGGGTTAGGGTGAGAGTGAGTTATAGGGTTATGGTGACTGTAAGGGATTGCTGAAGTTTAGGGTGAGGGTGAGGGTTAGGTTGAGGTTTAGGCTGAGTTTTAGTGTGAGGGTTAGTGTTAGGGTTAGGGAAAGGGTAAGGATTAGGGTTAGGGTTAGGGTGATGTTTAGGCTGTGAAGTAGGGTTATTGTTAGGGTGAAGATTTGTGTGAGGAGTGGGTTAGGGGTTGGGTGAGTGTTAGGGTTAGTGTGAGGGTTAGGTTTATGGTTAGGGTTACGGTGAGGGTAAGGGTTAGGGTTAGAGTGAGGCTAGGCTGAGGGTTTCGGTTAGGGTTAGGTTTAGGGTGAAGGTTAGGGTTCGTGTGAGAGTTAGCATTAGGGTTACGGTTAGGGATACAGTGAGGATAAAGGTAGGTGAGGGTTAGGGTGAGGGTGAGGATTTAGGTTAGTGTTAGGGTTAGCTTTAGGGTGAGGGTGATGGTGAAGTTTAGGTTTAGGATGAGTTAGGATTAGGGTGAGGGTTAGTGTTAGGGTTAGTGTTAGAGTGAGGGGTAGGGTGAGGGTGAGGATTAGGGTTAGTGTTAAGGTTAGGATTAGGTTGAGGGTGAGGGTGAAGCTTAGGGTTAGGGTTAGGGTGAGGGTGAGAGTTATGATTAGGGTTAGGGTTAGGGTAAGGTCTAGGGTGAGGGTGAGGTTTAGGGTGAGGATGAGGGTTTAGTTTAAGTAAGGGTTAGGGTTAGGTTAGAATGAGTATTAGGCTGAGGGTGAGGGTTAGGGTGATGTTTTTGGTGAGGGTGAATTTTCGAGTGAGGTGGAAGGTTAGGGTTAGGGTTAGTGTGAGGGTTACTTTAGGTTTAGGGTTAGGGTGAGGGTGAGGGTGAAGGTTAGGGTGAGTGTGATGGTGAGGGTGAGGGTGAGGGTTATGGTTAGGGTGAGGGTTAGGGTTAGGGTAAGGGTTAGGGTGAGTGTGAGCGTTAGGGTGAGGATGAGGTTTCGCGTGAGGGTCAGGGGGAGTGTGAAGTTTAGTGTTAGGTTTAATGTTAGAGTTAGGGTGAGGGTTTGGGTGGGTTAGGTTTAGGTTTAGGGTTAGGTTTCGGGTTATGCTAAGGGTGAGTGTGAAGGTGAGGGTGAGGGTTAGGGTTAGGGTGAGGGTGAGGGTTAGGGTTAGGTTGAGGGTGAGGGTTAGGTTTAGGGTTAGGGTTAGGATAAGGGTTAGGCTGTGGATTAGGGTTAGGGTTAGTGTGAGGGTTAGTGTAGTGTGAGTTTTAGGGTTAGGGTAAGGGTTAGGGTTAGGATTAGGAAAGGGTTAGGGTGAGGATTAAGTTGAGTGTGAGATTCAGGGTTAGGGATAGGGATAGAGTTTGGTTAAGGTGAGGGCTAGGGTGAGTGCGAGTCTTAGGGTTAGGGTTATGGATAGGGTGAAGATTAGGTTTAGGGTTAGTGTTAGGTTGAGGGTTAGGCTGAGGGTAGGGTTAGGGTTAGGGTGAGGGTTAGGTTTAGTGTGAGGGTTAGAGTTAAGGTTAGTGATAGGGTCAGGATTAGGGTTAGGGTTAGGGTGAGGTTTAGGCTCTGGAGTAGAGTTGGGGTTAGGGTGGGGGTTAGGCTTAGTGTGAGGGTTTGGTTTAGGGTTAGGGTTAGGGTTAGGGTTAGGATAAGTGCAAGTCTTAGGGTAAAGGTTAGAGTGATGGTGAGGGTGAGGATTAGGGTTAGGGTGAGTGTTAGGCTTAGTGTGAGGGTTAGGGTTAGGGTTGGGGTGAGGGTTAGGGTGAGGATGAGGGTAAGGGTTAGGGTAAGGGTTACAGTGAGATTGAAGGTTATGGTTAGTGTTAGGGTTCGGATTAGGGTGAGGGTGAGGTTGAGGGTTAGGTTTAGGGTGAGGTTTAGGGATAGTGTGAGGTTGAGGGTGAGGATTATGTTTACATAAGGGTTAGGGTTAGGGTGAACATTAGGGTACGGGTGAGGGTTAGTGTTCGAGTGAGGGTGAGTGTTAGGGTGTGGGTGAGGATTTGGGTTAGTGTGAGGGTTAGCGTTAGGTTTAGGGTGAGTGTGAGGGTGAGGCTTAGGGGAAGTGTTAGGGTTAGGTTGAGGGTTAGGCTTAGGGTTAGGGTTAGGGTGAGGGATTGGGTGAGGGTGAGGTTTAGGGTTATGGTTAGGTTTTTGGTGAGGGTTAGCGTTTGGGTGATATTTAGGGTGAGAGCGAGGGTTATGGTGAGTATGAGGTTTCAGGTGAGTTTGAGGGTTCGGATGAGGGTGAGGGTTAGGGTCTGGGTGAGGATTAGGGTTAGGGTGAGGGTTCGCGTTAGGTTTAGGGTTAGTGTGAGGGTGAGGGTTAGGGGAAGTGTTAGGGTTAGGTTGAGGGTTAGGGTTAGGGTGAGGGTTAGGGAGAGGGGTAGGGTTAGGGTTTGGGTGAGTTTAAGGGTGAGTGTGAGGTTTAGAGTGAAGGTGAGAATGAGGGTGATGGTTAGGGCTAGTGTTAGATTTAGGGTGAGTTTGAGTGTGAGGGTTATGTTTAGGATTAGGGTTAGGGTTAGGGTTAGGGTGAGTAATAGGATGAGGTTGAGAGTTAGAGTGACGGAGAGATTTAGGGTGTGAGTGAGAGTTATGGTTAGTGTTAGGATTAGGGTTTGGGTTAGGTTTAGGGTTATGGGGAGGGTAAGGATTAGGGTGAGGTTTACTGTGAGGATGAAGGTTAGGGTGAGGGTTAGGGTTAGGGTTAGGGTGAAGGTGAGGGTGAGGTATCACATGAGGGTTACAATCAGGGTGAGGTTTAGGGATACGTTTAGGGTTAGGGTGAGGGTGAGGGTGAGTGTTAGCGTTAGGTTTAGGTTTAGAGTTAGTGGAGGGTGAGGGTGAGGTTTAGAATTACTGCTACAATTAGGGTTATGCTGAGGGTGATGGGGAAGATGAGGGTGAGGGTTAGTGTTAGGATGAGGGTTAGGGTTAGGGTTAGGGTTAGGGTTCTGGTTAGGGTTAGGATGAGGTTTAGACTGAGGTTTAGGGTTTAGTTTTATTGTGAGACTTAGGGTTAGGATTAGGGTTATTGTTAGAGTGAGGTTTAGGGTTAGGTTTAAGTTTATGATAAGGGGTAGGCAGAGGGTTAGAGTTAGGGTTAGTGTGAGGGTTAGGGTTTGGGTTGGGGTAAGTGAGGGTAAAGGTTAGGGTGAGGGTTAGGGTGAGGGTGAGGCTTAGAGTTAGAATGAGGTTTAGGATGAAGTTTAGGTTTATGGTTAGGTTTAGGGTGAGTGTTAGGTTGTGGGTAAGTGTTAGGGTGAGGGTGAGTGTTAGGGCTCCGGTGAGGTGAAGGGTAGGGGTGAAGGTTAGGGTGAGAGTGAGGGATAGGGTGAGGGTTTTTGTTAAGGTTAAGGATAGGGTGAGGATTTGGATTAGGGTTAGGTTTAGGGTGAGGGTTAGGCTGAGGGTAGGTTTAGGTTAAAGGTGAGGGTTAGGTTTCGTGTGAGGGTTAGATTTAGGGTTAGGGTGACGGTAAGTGTTAGGGTGTCAGTTAGGGTGAGTGTGAGGTTTAGGGTTAGAATTAGGTTTATGGTTAGGTTTAGGATGAGTGTTGGGGTTAGGTTTATGGTTAGGGTTAGGGTGAGGGTTAGGGTTAGGATTAGGGTGAGGGTTAGTGTTAGGCTGAGTGCTAGGGTCAGGGTGAAATTTAGGGTGAGTGTAAGGGTGAGGGTGAAGTTTTTGCTTAGATAAGGGTTAGGGCTAGGTTTAGGGTGAATATTAGGTTGAGGGTGTGGTTTAGGGTTAGGGTTAGGGTTAGGGTTAGGGTTAGGTTGAGGTTGAGGGTGAGGGTGAGGGTGAACTTTAGTGTTAGGATGAGGGTTAGAGTTAGGGTGAGGGTGAGGGTGATGGTGAGGATTAGGGTTAGGGTTAATATGAGAGTTAGTGTTTCGGTGAGGGTTAGGGTTAGGGCGAGGGTTAGGATTAGGGTAAGGGTTAGTGTGAGGGTTAGGGATAGGGTGATTTTTAGTGTGATGGTTAGGGTGACCGTGAGTGTTCAGGTCAGAGTTAGCATTAGGGTTAGGGTTAGGGATAGGGTTAGGGTGAGGGTTAGGATGAGGATGAGGGTTAGGTTTAGGGTTAGGGTTAGGCTTAGGCTTAGGGTGAGTCTGAGGATGAGGGTTATGTTTAGGATAAGGGTTAGGGTTAGAGTTAGTGTGAGTGTTCGGGTGAGGATGAGGATTCGTCTGATCTTGAGGGTTAGGGTGTGGGCGAGGGTTAGGGTTAGTGTGAGGATTAGGGTTACGGTTAGGGTTATGGTGAGGGAAAGGGTTAGGGTGAGGTTTACGGTGAAGTTGATGGTTAGGGTTAGCGTTAGGTTTAGGATGAGGGTTAGGGTTAGGGTGAGGGTGAGTGTGAGGGTGAGGGTCAGTGTTAGGAGTAGGGTTAGGGGTATTGTGAGGATGAGGGTGAGGGTTAGGGTTAGGGTTAGTGTGAGGGTTAGGGTTAGGGTTACGTTAAGAGTTAGGGTGAGGGTCAGGGTGAGGCTTAGTGTTAGGTAGAGGGTTAGGGTTAGGTTGAGGGGTAGGTTTAGGGTGATGTTAATTGTGAGGGTTCAGGTGCGGTGAGGGTTAGGGTTAGGGTGATGTTTAGGGTGAGGTTTATTGTTAAGGTAATATTTAGGTTTTGGGTGAGTCTGAGGGTCAGGGTGTGGGTGAGCGTTTGGGTTACGTTGATTGTTAGGTTGAAGGTGAGGGTTAGGGTGACGTTCAGGGTTAGGGTTAGGTTTAGGGTGAGTGTTAGTGTTAGGGTGAGGGTTAGGGTGAGGGGTATATTTAGGTTGAGGTTGAGGTTTAGGTTCAGGGTGAAGGTTACTGTTATGTTTAGGGTACGGTAAGGGTTATGGTGAGGGTTATGTTGAGAGTGAAGTTGAGGGTGAGGGTTTCATTTAGGTAAGGGTTAGGGTTAGAGTTATGGTGAAGATTAGGGGAGGGTGAGGTTTAGGTTGAGTTGTAGGGTTAGGGTGATGTTAGGGTTAGGGTTAGGGTTAGGGTTTGGGTTAGGGTTAGAGTTAGGATGATGTTTAGTATGTGGATGAGAGTTAATGTTAGGGTTAGCGTTAGGGAAAGAGTTAGGGTTAGAGTTAGGGTGAGGGTTAGGGTGAGATGTAGGTTTAGGGTTAGGGTGAGGGTTAGGGTTAGTGTGAGGGTAAGGGTTAGGGTTAGAGTTAGGGTTAGTGTGATCATAAATATTAGGGTGCGGGTTAGGGATAGGGTTAGGGTTTGGGTTAGGGTGAGGGTTAGGGTTAGGGTGATGTTTAGGGTGAGGGTGAGGGTTAGCGTGAGGGTGAGGTTGAGGGTTATTTTGAGGGTGAGGGTGAGGGTTACGATTAGTGTTAGGGTTTGGGTGAGGGTGAGGGTTAGTGTTAGGGTGATGGTTAGGGTTAATGTTAGGGTTAGGGTTAGGGTGAGGGTGAGGGTTAGGGTTAGGAAAAGGATGAGGGTGAGGGTTAGGGTGAAGGCTAAGGTGAGGATAAGGTTTTGGGTTAAAGCTGAGGGTGGGGGTGAGGCTGAGTTTTAGGGTTAGCTTTTGGATTAGGGTTAGGGTTAGGGTAAGGCTGAGGTTGAGGGTTTGGTTGAGGTTGAGGGTTAGGGTTAGGTTTAGGTGTGAGGGTTAGGGTTAGGTTTAGGTTGAGTTTTAGGGTTAGTGTGAGTGTTAGTGTGAGGGTGAGGTTGAGGTTTAAATTTAGGGTGAGGGTGAAGAAGAGGGTGAGGGCTAGCGTTAGGATTTGGGTTAGGGTGAGTTTTAGGGTTAGGGTTAGGTTTATTGTTAGGATTAGGGTTAGGATGAGGTCTAGGGTAAAGATGAGGGTTAGGGTTAGGGATAGGATGAGGATTAGGGTTTTGGGTGAGGGTTAGGGTTAGGTTTAGGGTGACGGTAAGGGTTAGGGTGATGTTTAGTTTGAGGGTGAGTGTTACTGTGAGGGTGAAGGTGAGGGTTAGGCTTAGATTGAGGGTGAGTGTTAGGGTTAGGTGTAGGATTAGTGTTAAGTTAAGGGTTAGAGTTAGGGTGAGGGTTAGGTTTAGTGTGAGGGTTAGTGTGAGGGTAAATATTAGGGTGAGTTTTAGAGTTGTAGTGAGTGTTAGGATTAGCGTGAGTGTTAGTGTGAGGGTTAGGATGAGAGTTAGGGTGAGGGTGAGGTTGAGGGTTAGGTTGAGGGTGAGGGTGAGGGTGATGGTTACGACGAGGGTTAGTGTTTGGTTGAGGGTGAGGGTTAGGGTTAGGGTGATGGTTAGGGTTATTGTTAGGGTTATGGTTAGGGTGAGGGTGAGGGTTAGGGTTAGGGAAAGGATGAGGGTAAGGGTTAGGGTGAGGGTGAGGGTGAGGATAAGGTTTAGCGTTAGGCTGAGGGTGGGGTTGAGGGTTAGGGTGAGGGTGAGTTTAGGGTTAGGTTTAGGATTAGGGTTAGTTGTTAGGGTTAGGCTGAGCTTGAGGGTTTGGTTGAGGGTGAGGGTTATGGTTAGGTTTAGGGGTGAGAGTTAGGGTTATGTTTAGGTTGATTGTTAGGGTTAGGGTGTGTGTTAGGGTGAGGGTGAGGTTGAGGTTGAAGTTTAGGGTGAGGGTGAGGAAGAGGGTGAGGGTTAGCGTTAGGATTAAAGTTAGGGTGAGTTTTAGGCTCAGGGTTATGGTTATTGTTAGGATTAGTTTTAGGATGAGGGCTAGGGTGAAGATGAGGGTTAGGGTTAGGGATAGGATGAGGATTAGGGTTTTGGGTGAGGGTTAGGGTTAGGTTTAGGGTGAGGGTTAGGGTTAGGGTGATGTTTAGTTTGAGGGTGAGGTTTAGGGTAAGGCTGAGTGTTAGGTTTAATGTGAGGGTTAGGGTTAAAGTTAGGGTGAGTGTAAATATTAGGGTGAGGGTTAGAGTGAGAGTGACTGTTAGGATTAGTCTGAGTGTTAGTGTGAGTGTTAAGATGAGAGATAGGTTTAGATTGAGGGTGAGTTTGAGGGTTAGGGTGAGTGTTAGGGTTAGGTTGAGTCTGAAGGTTAGTGTTAGGGTGAGGGTTAGGTTTAGGGTGAGGTTTAGGGTTAGGGTAAGGGTTAGGTTGAAGGTTAGAGTTAGGGGTAGGGTGAGGGTCAGTGTGAGGGTTAGGGTTAGGCTGAGGGTTAGGGTTAGGGTGAGGGTTAGAGTTAGTGTTAGTGTGAGACTTAGGGTTAGGCTGATGTATATTGTGAGGGTGAGTGTTAGGGTGAGGGTGAGTGTTCGGGTGAGGGTGAGGCTTTGGGTGATGTTGAAGATTAAGGTGTGGTTGTAACTTAGCGTTAGATTGAGTGTTAGGGTGACAGTGAGGGTTAGGGGAGGGTGAGGGTTAGGTTTAGGGGTAAGGTTAGGGTGAGGTTTAGGGTTAGGTTTAGGATTAGGGTGAGAGGTTGAGGTGTTGGGGTAGGGTTAGGATGAGGGTTAGGGTTAGGGTTAGGGTTAGTGTGAGGATAAAGGGTTAGGGTGAGGTTTAGGGTGAGGGTGAGGGTTAGGGTGGTTTTTAAAGTGAGGTTGAGGGTTAGTGTGAGTGTGAGTGTGAGAGTGAGGCTTAGGTTGAGGGTGCAGGTGAGGGTGAGGTTGAGAGTGAGGGTTAGGGTTAGGGTTAGGATGAGGTTTAGGGTTAGGGTTAGGATTAGGGTTATGGTTAGGGTTAGGGTGAGGGTTAGGGTTAGTATGAGGGTTAGGGGATTGTGAGAGTTGGGTTGAGGGTTAGGGTTAGGGTGAGGGTTAGGGTTATGATTAGGGTGAGGGTTAGCGTTAGAATGATGTTTAGTATGAGGATGAGGGTTACTGTTAGGGTTAGCGTTAGGGAAAGGGTTAGGGTTAGGATTAGGGTGAGGTTTAGGGTGACGGGTAGGTTTAGGGTTAGGGTGAGGGTAAAGGTTAGTGTGAGGGTAACGGTTAGGGTTAGAGTTATGATTAGTGTGAGGATAAGTGTTAGGGTTAGGATTAGGTTGATGGTTAGTTTTAGGGTTAGGATTAGGTTTATGGTTAGGTTTAGGCTGATGGTGACTGTGAAATTGAGGGTGAGAGTTAGGGTTAGGGTGAGGGTTAGAGTTAGTGTTAGGTTTAGTGTAATGATGAGGGTCAGGGTTAGGGTGAGGGTTAGAATGAGGGTGAGGTTGAGGGTGATGTTTAGGGTTAAGATGAGGGTTAGGTTGAGTTTTAGGGTTAGGTTTAGGGTTAGGGTTAGGCTTATTGTTAGGGTGAGGGTGAGGGTTAGGGTGAGGGTGATGCAGAGGGTTAGGGTTAGGATTGGGGTTAGGGTTAGGGTAAGGCTGAGGGGGAAGGGCAGGTTGAGGGTGAGGTTTAGGGTTAGGGTGAGGGTGAGGGTTAGGTGCAGGGTTAGGGTTAGTGTGAGGGTTAGGTTTAGGGTTTGGGTTAGGGTGAGAGTTAGGGTGAGGTGTCAGGATAGGGTTAGGGTGAGGTTTAGGGTTAGGTTGAGGGTTAGGGATAGGGTTAGGGTTAGAGTTAGTGTGAGAATAAGGATTATGGTGAAGGTAAGGGTGAGGGTGAGGGTTATGGTTAGCGTCTGGGTTAGGTTGAGGGTTAGGTTTAGGGTTTCGGGTAGGGTTAGGTTTAGGGTGAGAGTTAGGTTTAGGGTCATGTTTAGGCTGTGGTTGAGGGTTAGTGTGAGGGTGATTGTGAGGTTGAGGGTGAGGGTTAGGGTGAGGATGCGGGTGAGGGTGAGGTTTTGGGTGAGGGTTAGGGTTAGTATTGGGGGGAGGTGGAGGGTTAGGGTTAGGATTAGGGTTAGGGTTAGGGTTAGGCTGAGGGAGAGGGTGAAAGTGAGTGTAAGGTTTAGGGTTAGGGTTAGGGTTAGGGTGAGTTTTAGGTTTAGTGTGAGGGTTAGGGTCAGGTGAGGGTGAGGATTAGAACAAGGGTGAGGGTGAGGGTGAGGGTTAGGGTTAGGATTAGGTTTAGGGTGAGTTTTAAGGTTAGGGTTAGGGTTAGAGTTAAGGTTATTGTTAGGGTTACAGTTATGGTTACGAAGAGGGTGTGGGCAAGGGTTAGCATTAGGGTTACGGTTAGGGTTAGGGTGAGGGTGGGGTTGAGTGTTAGGGTTAGGGTTAGGGTTAGGGTTTATGGTGAGGTTTAGGCTGATGGTGAGTGTGAGGGGGAGGGTTAGGTTTAGGTTGAGGGTTAGGGTTAGGGTGAGTGTTAGGGTGAGGGTGAGGGTTCAGTTGAGGGTTAGGGTGTGCATGAAGGTTATGGTTATGGTGAGGATTAGGGTTAGGATTAGGGTTGGGATTCTGGTGAGCTTAAGGACTAGATTGAGGTTTAGTGTGAGGATGAGGGGTCCGGTTAGTGTTAGGGGTAGGGTGAGGGTTACGGTAAGTGTTAGGGTTAAGGTAAGGGTTAGGGTTAAGTATACGGTTAGGGTTAGGGTGAGGGTGATTGTGACTGTTAGGGTTAGGTTTAGGGTTAGAGTTAGGGTGAGGGTGAAGGTGAGTGTTAGGATTAGGGTTACGATTAAGTTTAGGCTGAGGGTGATGTGGACGGTGAGGGTGAGGTTTAGGGTTAGGATGAGGGTTAGTGTTAGGGTTAGGGTTAGGTTTAAGTTTAGGTTGAGTGTTAGGGTTAGGTTTAGGTTTAGGATAAGGGTTAGGCTGAGGATTAGGGTTAGGGTTAATGTGAGGGTTAGGTTTAGGCTTACGGTAAGTGTTAGGCTGAGGGTAAAGTTTAGGGTGAATATTAGTGAGACGGTGAAGTTTAGGGTTAGGTTGAGGTTTAGTGTGAAGGTTAGGGTTATGGTTCGGGTTAGGGTGAGTGTTAGTGTGTGGGTAAGTGTTAGGCTGAGGGTTAGGTTGAGGGTGAGGGTTAGGGTTCGGGTGAGGGTAAGGATAAAGGTGAGGATTAGGGTGAAGGTGAGGGATAGGGTGAGGGTTTGGGTTAAGGTTAAGGATAGAATGAGGATTTTGGTTAGGCTTAGGTTTAGGGTGAGGGTTAGGCTGAAGGGTAGGGTTAGGGTTTGCGTGAGGCTTAGGTTTAGTGTGAGGGTTAGGGTTATGGTTATGGTTAGGGTTAGTGTGAGGATAAGGGTTATTGTGAGGGTTAGGGTGAGGATGAGGTGTAGGGTCAGCGATAGTGATAGGGTGACGTTAGGGTGAGGGTTAGGGTTAGGTTTAGGGTTAGGGTCAGGGTTCGGTTTAGGATGAGGGTTAAGGTTAGGGTGATGTTTATGGTGAGGGTGAGTGTTGGGGTGAGGGTGAGTGTGAGGGTTACATTTTGTGTTAGGGTTAGGGTTAGGGTGAGGTATAGTTTCAGGATTAGGGTTAATGTGAGGGTTACTTTTAGTGTTAGGGTGAGGGTTAGTGTGAGGTGTAGGTTTAGCGTTAGCGATAGGGTGAGCGTGAGGGTGAGGTTTAGGGTTAGGGTTAGGCTTAGGGTGAGGGTGAGGGTGAGGGTTCAGTTTATGATAAGGGTTAGGGTTAGCTTTCCTGCGAGTGTTAGGGTGAGGATGAGGGTTCGGGTGATGGTGAGGGTTAGGGTGTGGGCGAGGGTTATGTTTACGGTGAGGATTAGGGTTAGGGTTAGCGTTAGGGTTAGGGTTAGGTTTAGGGTTATGGTGTTGGGAAGTGTTAGGGTTAGGTTTAGGGTCAGGGTTAGGGTTAGGGTAAGGGTTAGGGTAAGGGTTAGGGTAAGTTTTAGGGTTAGGGTGAGGGTCGGAGTGAGGGTTAGGTTTTGAGGGTTAGGTTTAGTTAGAGGGTTAGGATTAGGCTCAGGGGTAGGGTTAGGGTGATGTTTATTGTGAGCGTGAAGGTTAGGGTGAGGGTGAGTGTTAGGGTGAGTGTGAGGTTTCGGGTGAGGGTTAGGGTTAGGGTGATGTTTAGTTTGAGGTATAGGGTTAGGGTAAGTTTTAGGCTTCGGGTGAATGTGAGGGTTCGGGTGTGGGTGAGGTTTTGGGTTAGGTTGAGTGTTAGGGTGACAATGAGGTTTGGGGTGAGGGTGAGGGTTAGGGTTAGGTTTAGGATGAGGGTTAGGGTTATGGTGAGGGGTAGGGTTAGGATTAGGGTGAGGGCTAGGGTGAGTGTGAGGGTTAGTTTGAGGGTGAGGGTGTGGGTGAGGCTTCGTTTAGGTAAGGGTTAGGGTTAGAGTTAGGGTGAGGATTAGTGGAGGGTGAGGGTTAGGTTGAGCGATAGGGTTCGGGTGACGGTTAGTGTTAGGTTTAGGGTGAGGGTTAGGGTTAGTTTGATGTTTAGTATGAGGGTGAGGATTACTATTAGGTTTAGCGTTAGGGAAAGGGTTAGATTAGGGTTAGGGTTAGGGTGAGAGTTAGGGTTAGTGTGAGGGTAAGGGTTAGGGTTAGAGTTAGGGTAAGTGTGAGGATAAGTGTTAGGGTGAGGGTTAGGTTGCGTGTGAGTGCTAGGTTTATCGTTGGGGTTAGGGTGAGGATTAGGGTGACGGTTAGGGTTAGGGTTACGGTTTGGGTTAAGGTGAGGGTTAGGTTTTGGGTGATGTTTATGGTGAGGGTGAGGGTTAGGGTGAGGGTGAGTTTGAGGGTGAGGGTTAGGGTTAGGTTTAGGGGTGTGGGTTAGGGTTAGGTTGAGGCTTAGGGTTAGAGTGAAGGTTAGGGTGAGGGTGAACGTTAGGGTGAGGGTGAGGAAGAGGGTGAGTTTTAGCGTTTTGATTAGGGTTAGGGAGAGTTTTTGGGTTAGGGTTAGGGTTATTGTTAGGATTAGGGATAGGATGAGGGCTTGGGTGAAGATGAGGTTTAGGGTTAGGGGTAGCATGAGGGTTAGGGTTTTGGATGAGGGTTAGGGTTAGGTTTAGGGTGAGGGTTAGGGTT
The DNA here is from genome assembly GCF_024711535.1 of Dipodomys merriami. Taxonomy (NCBI): domain Eukaryota; kingdom Metazoa; phylum Chordata; class Mammalia; order Rodentia; family Heteromyidae; genus Dipodomys; species Dipodomys merriami. The sequence goes on from NW_027206113.1 coordinate 1,684,999, forward strand.
AGTGTGATGTTTAGTTTGAGGGTGAGTGTTAGGGTGATGTTGAGGGTGAGGGTTAGGCTTAGGGTGAGGTTGAATGTGAGGGTTAGTTTTAGGATTAGGGTTAGGTTTAGGGTTAGAATTAGGGTGAGGGTTAGGTTTAGTGTGAGGGTTAGGGTTAAGGTTAGGGTGAGTGTAAATATTCGGGTGAAGTTTAGGGTGAGAAGAGAGGGTTAGGATTTGCTTGAGTGTTAGTGTGAGTTTTAAGGTGAGGGTTAGGGTTAGAGTTAGGGTTAGGGTGAGGTTGAGGGTTAGGGTTAGGGTTATGGTGGGGGGTTAGGTTTAGGGTGAGGGTTAGGGTGAGGGAGAGGGTGAGGGTGAGGGTTAGGTTTAGTGTTAGTGTGAGGGTTCGGGTTAGAGTTCGGGTGAGGGTGAGGGTGAGGGTGAGGGTTAGGTTTAGGGTGAGGGTCAGCGTTAGGATTAGTGTGATCTGGAGGTTTAGCTTTAGCATTAGGATTAGGGTTAGAGTTAGGATGAGAGTTAGGGTTAGGGGAAGGGTGAGGTTGACAGTGAGTGTTTCTGTTAGGGTTAGGTTTAGTGTGGGGGTTAGTGTTAGGGTGAGGGTTAGATTTAAGTTGAGGTTTAGTGTTAAGGTAGGTTTAGGTTGAGGGTTAGGGTTAGGAGTAGGGTGAGGGTAAGGGTGAGGTTTAGGGTTAGGTTGAGGGTTAGGGTTAGGGTGAGGGTTAGGGTTAGCGTTACGGTGACAGTTAGGGTTAGGTTGATGTTTATTGTGAGGGTGAGGTTTAGGTTGAGGGTGAGTGTTCGAGTGAGAGTGAGGTTTCGGGTGAGGGTGAAGGTTAGGGTGTGGTTGAGGCTTAGGGTTAGGGTGAGTCTTAGGGTGATGGTGAGGGTTAGGGTGAGGGTGAGGGTTAGGTTTAGGGTTAGGGTTAGGGTTAGTGTTAGGATTCGGGTGAGAGTTAGGTTGAGGTGTCGGGATAGGGTTAGGGTGAAGATTAGGGTTAGGGTTAGGGTTAGTGTGAGGATGAGGCTTAGGGTTAGGGTTAGGGTGACGGTTAGTGTTATGGTGATGTTAAAGGTGAGTTTGTGGGTTAGTGTGTGGGTGAGTGTGATGCTGAGGGTTAGGTTGAGGGTGGGGGTGACGTTGAGGTTGAGGGTGATGTTTAGGGTTAGGGTTAGGGTGAGGGTTAGTGTTAGGGTGATTTTTAAGGTGAGGTTGTGGGTTAGTGTGAGGGTGTTAGGGTGAGGGTTAGGTTGAGGGTGGGGGTGAGGGTGAGGTTGAGGGTGATGGATAGGGTTAGGTTTAGGGTGAGGTTTAAGGTTAGGGATAGGATTAGTTTTAGTGTTATTGTTAGGCTGACGGTGAGGGTGAAAGTGATGGTGAGGGTTAGGGTTAGTGTGAGGATTAGGGTTAGTGTGAGGGTTAGGAGAGGGTGAGGGTTATGTTCACCTATAGGGTTAGGGTGAGGTTTAGAGTTAGGGTAATATTTAGGGTGAGGGTGAAGGTTAGGGTGAGGGTGAAGGTTATATTTAGGGTTAGGGTTAGTGTAAGATTTACTGCTAGTGTGACGGTTATAGTTAGTGTTAGGGTTAGGGGTAGGGTGAGGATAACGGTTAGGGTGAGGGTTAGGGTGAGGGTTAGGATTAGGGTTAGGGTTAGGGTGATGGTTAGTTTTTGGGTGATGTTTAGGTTGAGGATTAGGGTGAGGATGAGATTTCGGGTGAGGGTGGGGGTTCAGGTGAGGTTGAGGGTTAAGGTGTGGGTGAGGATTAGGGTTAGGGTGAGGGTTAACTTTAGGTTTAGGGTTAGTGTGAGGGTGAGGGTTAGGGGTAGGGTTAGGGTTGGTGTTAGGGTTAGGGTTTGGGTTAGGGTGAAGGCTAGGGAGAGGGGTAGGGGTAGGGTTAGGGTGCGGTTTAGGGTGAGTGTGAGGGTTAGTGTTAGAGTGAGGTTGAGGGTTAGGCTTATGGTTAGGGTTAGCCTGAGGGTGAGTGTAAGGGTCAATGTTAGGATTAGGGTTAAGGTTAGGGGTATTGTGAGGGTGAGGGTTAGGGTGAATGTTAGGGTTAGGGTTAGTTTGAGGGTTAGGGTTAGGTTTAATGTGAGGTTTAGGGTTAGCGTGAGGATTAGGGTGAGGGTTAGGGTTAGGGGTAGGTTTAGGGTGAGTGCGTGGGTTAGGGTTACGTTTAGGGATAGGGTGAGGATTATGTTTAGGGTTAGATTTAGGGTGAGGTTTAGGCTGAGGGGTAGGTATAGGGTAGGTTGAGTGTTAGGTTTAGTGTGAGGATTAGGGTTAGGGTTAGGGTGACGGTAAGGGTTAGGGTGAGTGTAAGTTTTAGGGTTAGAATTAGGGTTATGGTTAGTGTTAGGATGAGGGTTAGGATTAGGTTTCCTGTTAGGGTGAGGGTGACCATGAGGGTTAGGATTAGGGTTAGGGTGAGGGTTAGCATTAGGTTGAGGGCTAGGGTGAGCGTGAGGGTTAGGGTGAGGGAGAGGGTGAGGGTGAGGTTTTCGTTTAGGTATGGGTTATGGTTAGGGTTAGAGTGAGGATAAGGTGAGGGTGTGGATTAGTGTTAGGGTTAGGGTTAGGGTGAGTGTGAGGGTTAGGGTTAGGGATAGTGTGAGGGTTAGGATTACGGTGAGGTTAGGGTTAGGGTGAGGGTTAGGGTTAGGGTTTGGGTGAGGGTTAGGGTTAGGGTTATGTTTAGTGTGAGGTTGAGGGTTAGGGTGAGGGTGAGGGTTAGGGTGCGGATTAGGGTGTTGGTGAAGGTTAGGGTTAGGGTGAGTTTTAGGTTGAATGTGATGGTAAGTGTTAGGAATAGGAATAGAATTAGAGTTAAGGTTAGGCTGAGGTGGAGGTCAGGGTGAGGGTGAAGTTTAGGGTTAGGGTTAGGGTTAGGTTGAGAGTTATGGAGAGCGGTAGGGTTAGGGTTAGGGTTAGTTTTAGGGTGAGTGTGAGGATTAAGGTGAGGGTGAGAGTGAGGGTTACCTTTAGGGTTAGGGTTAGAGTTACGGTGAGTTTGAAGGTGAGGGTTAGTTTTAGGATTAGGGTTAAGGTTAGAGTTAGGGTGGGTGTTAGGGTGAGGGTTCGTGTGAGGGTGAGGGTGAGTATTTGGGTGTGCATGAGGGTTAGGTTTATGGTGAGGATTAGGGTTCGGTTTAGGGTTAAGGTTCTGGTGAACTTAAGGATTAGGCTGACGTTTAGTGTGAGGATGATGGTGAGGGATAGTTTTAGGGATAGGGTGAGGGTTACGGTAAGTGTTAGGGTTAGGGTTAGGGTGAGGGTGAGGTATAGGGTGAGGCTTGGGGTTAGGGTGAGGGTTAGGGATACAGTTAGATTTAGGGTGAGGGTGATGGTGAGTGTTAGGGTTAGGTTTAGGTTTAGAGTTAGGGTGAGGTTGAGGGTGAGTGTTAGGATTAGGGTTAGGCTGATGGTGATGTGGAGGGTGAGAATAAGGGTTAGGGTTAGGATGAGGGTTAGTGTTAGGGTTAGGGTTAGGTTTAGGTTTAAGTTGGGTGTTAGGGTTAGGTTTAGGGTTAGGACAAGGTTAGGCTGAGGTTTAGGGTTAGGGTTAGTGTGAGGGTTAGGTTTAGGGTTAGGGTAAGTGTTAAGGTGAGGGTAAAGTTTAGGGTGAATATTAGGGTGACGGTGAGGTTAGGGTTAGGTTGAGGGTTAGGTTGAAGGTTAGGTTTATCGTTTGGGTTAAGGTGAGTGTTAGGGTGTGGGTAAGTGTTAGGGTGATGTTTAGGTTGAGGGTGAGCTTTAGGGTTCGGGTGTGGGTAAGGATAAGTGTGAGGGTTAGGATGAGGGTGAGGGTTAGGGTGAGGGTTTGGGTTAAGGTTAAGGATAGGATGAGGATTTGGGTTAGGGTTAGGTTTAGGGTGAGTGTTAAGGTGAGGGGTAGGTTTAGGGTTAGGGTGAGGCTTAGGCTTAGTGTCAGGGTTAAGGTAAGGGTTAGGGTGACAGTAAGGGTTAGAGTGAGGGTTAGGGTGAGTGTGAGGTTTAGGGTTAGCATTAGGTTTAGGGTTAGGGTTAGGATGAGTGTTAGAGTTAAGTTTAAGGTTAGGATTAGGGTGAGGGTGAGGTTTAGGGTTAGGGTTAGTTAGAGGTTTAGTGTTAGGTGTGGGCTAGGGTGATGGTAAGGGTGAGGTTGAGGGTGAGGGTGAGGTTTTTGGTTAGGTAAGATTCAGGGTTAGGGTTAGGTTGAGGATTAGGTTGAGGGTGTGGGTTAGGATTGGTGTTAGGGTTAAGGTGAGGGTGAGGGTGAGGGTTAGGGAGAGGGGCAGGGTTAGGGTTAGGGTGCGGTTTAGGGTGAGTGTGAGGGTTAGGGTGAGAGTGAGGGTGAGGGTTCAGCTTATGGTTGGGGTTAGCCTGAGGGTGAGGGTGAGGGACAGTGTTAGGTTTAGGGTTAAGGTTCGGGGTATTGTGAGGGTGAGGGTGAGGATGAGTGTTATGTTTAGGGTTAGTTTGAGGGTTAGGGTTAGGGTGAGGGTTAGGTTTAGTGTGAGGTTTAGGGTTAGGGTGAGGATTAGGGTGAGGGTTAGGGTGAGGGGAAGGTTTAGGGTGAGTGTGAGGGTTAGGGTTATGTTTAGGGATAGGGTGAGGATAAGGTTTAGGGTTAGGTTTAGGGTGAGGGTTAGGCTGAGGGGTAGGTATAGGGTAGGTTGAGTGTTAGGTTTAGTGTGAGGATTAGGGTTAGGGTTAGGGTGACGGTAAGGGTTAAGGTGAGGGTTAGGGTGAGTGTAAGTTTTAGGGTTAGAATTAGGGTTATGGTTAGTGTTAGGATGAGGGTTAGGGTTAGTTTTCCTGTTAGGGTGAGGGTGACCATGAGGGTTAGGATTAGGGTTAGGGTAAGGGTTAGAGTTAGTTTGAGGACTAGGGTGTGCATGAGGGTTAGGGTGAGGGAGAGGGTGAGGGTGAGGTTTTCGTTTAGGTATGGGTTATGGTTAGGGTTAGAGTGAGGATAAGGTGAGGGTGTGGATTAGTGTTAGGGTTAGGGTTAGGGTGAGTGCGAAGGTTAGGGTTAGGTTTAGTGTGAGGGTTAGGATTACGGTGAGGTTAGGGTTAGGGTAAGGGTTGGGGTTAGTGTTAGGTTGAGGGTTAGGGTTAGGGTGATATTTAGTGTGAGGTTGAGGCTTAGGGTGAGGGTGAGTGTTCGGGTGAGATTTAGGGTTAGGTTGAGTGTAAGGGATATAGTTAGGTTGAGGGTAAGTTTTTAGATGAGGGTTAGGGTGAGGGTGAGGGTTAGGTTTAGGGTGAGGGTTAGGGTTAGGGTTAGGGTGAGGTTAAGTTTTAGGGTTAGGGTGAGGGTGAGCGTTAGGGTTAGGGTTAGGGTTAGGTTTAGGGTTAGGATAAGGATTAGGCTGAGGGTTAGGCTTAGGGTTAGTGTGAGTGTTAGGTTTAGGGTTAGGGTTTGGGTTAGGTTGAGGGTAAAGTTTAGGGTGAGTGTTAGTGTTAGGGTGAGGGATAGGGTGAGGGTGAGGGTTAGGATGAGGGTTAGGTTTAGGGTTATGGTTAGGCTTAGGGTGAGGGTTAGGGTGAGGGTTAGGTTTAGGGTTAGGGTTAGGGTGAAGTTTAGGGTGTGGGTAAGTGTTAGGGTGAGAGTTAGGGTTAATATTAGGGTTAGGGTGAGGGTAAGGGTTAGGGTGAGCATTAGGGTTAGGGTGTGGGTGAGGGTTAGGGTTAGGGTTAAGTTTATGGATAGGGTGAGGATTAGGGTTAGGGTTAGGTTTAGGTTGAGGGTTAGGCTGAGTGGTAGGGTTAGGTTTACGGTGAGGGTTAGGTTTACTGTGAGGTTTAGGGTTAGGGTTAAGTTGAGGGTTTTGTTTACTATGAGGGTTAGGGTTAGGTTTAGGTTGAGGGTAAGGGTTAGGGTGAGGGTTAGCCTGAGGTTGAGTTTTATTGTTAACCTTAGGTTTAGAGTTAGGGTTAGGGTGAGTGTTAGGGTTAGGGTAAGGGTGAGGTAGATTGTGAGGATGAGTGTTAGGCTTATGTTTAGTGTGAGGGTTAGGTTAGTGTTAGGGTGATTGTTAGGGTTAGGGTCATGTTTATTGTGAGGGTGAGGGTTAGGTTAAGGGTGAGTGTTCGGCTGAGGTTGAGGGTTCGGGTGAGGGTGAGTGTTAGGGTTTGGTTGAGGCTTAGGGTTAGGGTGAGGGTTAGGGTGACGGGGTGTTAGGGTGAGGGTGAGGGTTAGGTTTACGTTTAGGGTTAGTTTGAGGGTTAGGGTTAGGGTTAGGTTGAGAGTTAGGGTGAGGTGTCGGGATAGGTTTAGGGTGAGGGTTATGGTTAGCATTAGTTTTACCGTTAGAGTTAGGATGAGGGATATTGTTAGGGTAAGGGTGAGGGTGAGGGTGATGATGAGGGTTAGTGTTAGGGTTAGTGTGACGGTTACTGTTATGGTGAGGTTTAGGTGTAGGGTGAGGGTTAGGGTTAGGGTAAGGTTTTGGTTTAGGGTTAGGCTTAGGGTGAGAGTCAGGGTCAGGTTTAGGTTTAGGTTGAGGTTTAGGGTTAGGGTGAGGGTTAGGGATAGGGTTAGGTTGAGGATAAGTGTTAGGATGAGGGTTAGGGTGAGGTTGATGGTTAAGGTTATGGTGAGGGTTTGGGTTAGGGTTAGGGTGAGAGTGAGGGTTAGGGTTAGGTTTGGGGTTAGGAAAAGCGTTAGGCTGAGGGCTAGGTTTAAGTTTAGTGTGAGTGTTAGGTTTAGGGTTAGGGTTTGGGTTAGTTTGAAGGTAATGTTTAGCGTGAGGTTTAGGGAGAGTGTGAGGGTTAGGGTTAGTATGAGTGTTAGGTTTAGGGTTATGGTTAGGGTTAGGTGAGGGTTAGGGTGAGGGTTAGGTTTAGGGTTAGGGTTAGGGTGAGGTTTAAGATGTGGGTAACTTTTAGGGTGAGGGTTAGGGTGAGAGTGAGGGTTAGGGTTAGAATTAGGGTTAGGATGAGGGTGAGGGTGAAAGTGAAGGTGAGGGTTAGGGTTAGGGTGAGGTTTAGGGTTAGGGTTAGGATGAGGTTTAGGCTGAGTGTTAAGGTTATGATTAGTGTGAGGGTTAGATGAGGGTGAGGGTGAGGGTGAGGGTGAGGTTTAGGGTTAGTTTTAGGTTGAGTTTTAGGGTTAGGGTTAGGGTTAGATTTAGGGTTATTGTTAGGGTTAGTGTTAGGGTGAGGGTGAGGATGAGTTTTTCATTTAGGTAAGGGTTAGGGTTAGGGTGAGGATTAGGCTGAGGGTGAGGGTTAAGCTGAGGTTACATTTAGGGTGAGGGTAAGGGTAAGGTTAGGGTGAGGTTAGGGTAACGTTTGGGTGTGGGTGAGTGTTAGGTTTAGGGTGAGTTTTATGTTGAATGTGAGGGTAAGTGTTAGGAATAGGAATATTGTTAGGGTTACGGTTAGGCTGAGTTTGAGGGTCAGGGTGAGGGTGAAGATTAGGGTTAGGTTTAGGGTTAGGTTGAGAGTAATGGAGAGGGGTAGGGTTAGGGTAGGGTGAGTTTTAGGGTGAGTGTGAGGATTAAGGTGAGGGTGAGAGTGAGGGTTAGGTTTAGGGTTAGCGTTAGAGTTAGGGTGAGTTTGAAGGTGAGGGTTAGTTTTTAGATTAGGCTTAAGGTTACAGTTAGGGTGAGTGTTAGGGTGAGGGTTCGGGTTCGGGTTCGGTTGAGGGTTAGGTTGTGCATAAGGGTTAGGGTTATGGTGAGGAATAGGGTTAGGGTTATGGTGAGGATTAGGGTTAGGATTAGGGTTAGGGTTCTGGTGAACTTAAGGATTATGCTGAGGTTTAGTGTGAGGATGATGGTGAGGGTTAGTTTTAGGGATAGGGTGAGGGTTACGGTGAGTGTTAGGTTGAGGGTTAGGGTTAGGGTTAGGGTGAGGTATAGGGTCAGGCTTGGGGTTAGGGTGAGGGTTAGGGATACGATCAGGTTTAGGGTGAGGGTGATGGTGAGTGTTAGGGTTAGGTTTAGGTTTAGAGCTAGGGTGAGGGTGAGGGTGTGTGTTAGGATTAGGGTTAAGCTGAGGGTGATGTGGAGGGTGAGGGTAAGGGTTAGGGTTAGGATGAGGGTTAGTGTTAGGGTTAGGGTTAGGTTTAGGTTTAGCTTGAGTGTTAAGGTTAGGTTTAGTGTTAGGATAAGAGTTAGACTAAGGTTTAGGGTTAGGATTAGTGTGAGGGTTAGGGTAAGTGCTAGGGGAGGGTAAAGTTTAGGGTGAATATTAGGGTGACGGTGAAGTTTAGGGTTTGGTTGAGGGTTAGGTTGAAGGTTAGATTTATGGTTCGGGTTAAGGTGAGTGTTAGGGTGTGGGTAAGTGTTAGGATGATGGTTAGGCTGAGGGTGAGCTTTAGGGTTCGGGTGAGATTAAGGATATGAGTGAGGGTTAGGATTAGGTTGAAGGTTACGGTGAGGGTTTGGGTTGAGATTAAGGTTAGGATGAGGATTTGGTTTAGGGTTGGGTTTAGGGTGAGGGTTAGGCTGAGGGGTAGGTTAGGGTTAGGGTGAGCCTTAGGTTTAGTGTGAGGGATAAGGTTAGAGTTAGGCTGACAGTAAGGGTTAGAGTGAGGGTTAGGTTTAGGTTTAGCATTAGGTTTAGGGTTAGGGTTAGGATGAGTGTTAGGGTTAAGTTTAGGGTTAGGATTAGGTTGAGGGTGAGGTTTAGGGTTAGGGTTAGTTTGAGGTTTATTGTTAGGTGTGGGGTAGGGTGAGGGTAAGGGTTAGGGTGAGCGTGAGGGTGAGGGTGAGGTTTTTGTTTAGGTAAGCTTTAGGGTTAGGGTTAGGTTGAGGATTAGGGTGAGGGTCTGGGTTAGGGTTAGTGTTAGGGTTATGGTGAGGGTGAGGGTGAGGGTGAGTGTTAGGATGAGGGTTAGGGTTAGTCTTAGATTGAGGGTGAATGTGAGGGTGAGGGTGAGTGTTAGGATGAGGGTTAGAGTTAGGGTTAGGGTGAGGGTGAGGGTTAAGTTTAGTGTTAGTGTGAATGTTAGGGTTACGGTGAGGGTTAGGTTTAGGTGAAGGTTAGGGTTAGGTTTAGGGTGAGGTTTAGGTTTAGGGTGATGTTTAGTGTGAGGGTGAGAGTTAGGGTGACGGTTAGGGTTAGGGTTAGGGTTATGGCTAGGGTTAGTGTGAGGGTAATGGTTATTGTGATGGTTAGGGTGAGGGTGAGGGTTACGGTTAGGGTGAGGGTTAGGGTTAGGTTTAGGGTTATGGTGAGGGTGAGGGTTAGGGTGAGCATTAGGCTTAGGGTTAGGGTTAGTTTGTGGGTTAGAGTGAGTGTGAGTGTTAGGGTGAGATTTAGGGTGAGGTTGAGGGTAAGGGTTAGGGTGAGGGTTAGGGTGAGTTTGAGGTTAAGGGTTAGCATTATAGTTAGGGTGAGGGTGAGGGATAGGGTGAGGGTTAGGGATAGGGTGAGGATTAGTGTTAGTGTGAGGGTTAGGGTTAGGGTTATGGTTAGGTTTAGTGTGAGGATAAGGGTTATGGTGAGGGTTAGGGTGAGGGTGAGGTTTAGGGTTAGTTTTAGTGATAGGGTGACGTTAAGGTTAGTTTTAGGGTAAGGGTTAGGGTTCGGTTTAGGATGAGGGTTAGGGTTAGGGTGATGTTTATGGTGAGCATGAGTGTTGGGCTGAGGGTGAGGGTGAGGGTTAGGTTTGGGGTTAGGGTTAGGGTTAGGGTGAGATATAGGGTGAGGATTAGGGTTAATATGAGGGTTAGTGTTAGTGTTAGGGTGAGGCTTAGGGTGAAGATAAGGGATAGGGTGAGGGTTAGGGTGAGGGTGAGCTGTAGGTTTAGCGATAGGGATAGGGTGAGCATTAGGGTGAGGGTTAGGTTTAGGGTGAGGATGAGGGTTAGGTTTAGGCTTAGGATGAGGGTGAGGGTGAGGGTTAAGTTTATGATAAGATTTAGGGTTACAGTTAGTGTGATTGTTAGGGTGAGGATGAGGGTTTGGGTGATGGTGAGGGTTAGGTTTGGGCGAGGGTTAGGTTTACGGTGAGGATTAGGGTTGGGTTAGGGTTAGGGTTATGGTGAGGGTAAGGGTTAGTGTGAGGATTAGGGTGAAGGTGAGGGTTGGGGTTCGCTTTAGTGTTAGGTTTAGGTTTAGGGTTATGGTGAGGGTAAGGGTTAGGTTAGGTTTAGGCTGAGGGTTAGGGTTAGGGTAAGGGTTAGGGTGAGTGTGAGAGTTAGGATTAGGGTTAGGGTTAGGGTGAGGGTCAGGGTGAGGGTTAGGTTTAGGCAGAGGGTTAGGGTTAGGCTGAGGGGTAGGGTTAGGGTGATTTTTATTTTGAGGGTGAAGTTTAGGGTGAGGGTGAGTGTTAGGGTGAATGTGAGGTTTTGGGTGAGGGTTAGGGTTAGGGTGATGTTTAGGGTTAGGGTAAGTTTTATGCTTCGGGTGAGTGTGAGGGTTAGGGTGTGGGTGAGAGTTTGGATTAGGTTGAGTGTTAGGGTGACGGTGAGGTTTGGGGTGAGGGTGAGTGTTAGGGTTAGGTTTGGGGTGAGGGTTAAGGGTAGGGATAGGATTAGGGTGAGGGGTAGGGTGAGGGTGATGGTTAGGTTGAGGGTGAGATTGAGGGCTTCATATAGGTAAGGGTTAGGGTTTGAGTTAGGGTTAGGATTAAGGGAGGGTGAGGGTTAGGTTGAGGGATAGGGTTAGGGTGAGGGTTAGCGTTAGGTTTAGGGTGAGAGTTAGCGTTAGTTTGATGTTTAGTATGAGGGTGAGGGCTAATATTAGGGTTTCCGTTAGGGAAAGGTTTTGGGTTAGTGTTAGGGTTAGCGTGAGGGTTAGGGTGAACGCTAGTTTTAGGGTTAGGGTGAGGGTTAGGGTTAGTGTGTGGTTAAGGATTAGGTTTAGAGTTAGGGTTAGTGTTAGGATAAGTGTTAGGGTGAGGGTTAGGTTGAGTGTGAGTGTTAGGTCTATTGTTGGGGTTAGGGTGAGGTTTAGGTTGAGAGTTAGGGTTAGGGATAGGGTTTGGGTTAGGGTGAGGATTAGGGTTTGGGTGATGTTTAGGGTGAGGGTGAGGGTTAGGGTGAGGGTTAGGTTGAGGGTTAGGTTGAGGGTGAGGTTGAGGTTGAGGGTTACGGTTAGGGTTAGGGTTTGGGTGAGGGTGAGGGTTAGGGGTATGGTGAGGGTTAGGGTTATTGTTAGAGTTAGGGTTAGGTTGAGGGTGAGGGTTAGCGTTAGGGTTAGGGTTAGGATTAGGGTTAGGGTGAGGATGAGTTTAAGGGTTAGGGTTAGGGTGAGGGTTAGGGTGACGATGAGGTTTAGAGTTAAGCTGAGGGTGAGGGTGAGGGTTAAATTTAGGGTTAGGGTTAAGTTTAGGATTAGGTTTAAATTTAGGGTTATTCTGAGGTAGAGGGTTTGGGTGACGGTGAGGGTTATTAGGTTTAGGTGTGAGGGTTAGGGTTAGGTTTAGGTTGAGAGTTAGGCTTAGTGTGAGGGTTATGGTGAGGGATAGGTTGAGGTTGAAGGTTAGGGTGAGGGTGAGGAAGAGGGTGAGTTGTACAGTTTTGTTTAGGGTTAGGGTGAGTCTTAGGGTTAGCGTTAGGGTTATTGTTAGGATTAGGGTTAGGATGAGGGCTAGTGTGAAGGTGAGTGTTAGGGTTAGGGCTAGGATGAGGGTTATGATTTTTGTGAGTGTTAGGTTTAGGTTTAGGTTGAGGGTTAGGGTAAGGGTGATGTTTAGTTTGAGGGTTATGTTTAGGGTGAGGTTGAGTTTGAGGGTGAGGCTTAGGGTGAGGGTGAGTGTGAGGGTTAGGTTTAGGATTAGGGTTTGGTTTAGGGTTAGAGTTAGGGAAAGGTTTAGGTTTAGTGTGAGGTTTAGTGTTAAGGTTAGGTGAGGGTAAATATTAGGGTGAAGATTAGGGTGAGAGAGAGGGTTAGGATTTGCGTGAGTGTTAGTGTGAGGGTTATGGTGAGGGTTATGGTTAGAGTTAGGGTTAGGGTGAGGCTGAGGGTTAAGTTTAGGTTTATGGTGTGGGTTTAGGGTTAGGGTGAGTGTTAGGGTGAGGGAGAGGGTGAGGGTGAGGGTTAGGTTTAGGGTTAGTGTGAGGGTGAGGATTAGGGTGAGGGTACGGGTTCGGGTTCGGGTGAGGGTCAAGGTTAGGGTTCGATTTCGGGTCAGGGTTAGGGTTAGTGTGATGTTGAGGTTTAGGTTTATCATTAGAATTAGGGTTAGGGTTAGGATGAGAGTTAGGATTAGGGTAAGGGTGAGGTTGAGGGTGAGGTTTTGTGTTAGGGTTAAGTTTAGTGTGAGGGTTAGGTTTAAGGCGAGCTTTAGTGTTAGGGTAGTTTTAGGGTGAGGGTTAGGGTTAGGGGTAGGGTGAGGGTCAGGGTGAGGGTTAGGGTTAGGTTGAGGGTAAGGGTTAGGTTGAGGGTTAGGGTTAGTGAAAGGGTGAGAGTTAGGGTGAGGTTGATGTTTATTGTAAGGTGAGGTTTAGGGTGAGTGAGGGTGAGTGTTCATGTGAGGGTTCGGGTTCAGGTTCCAGTTAAGTATAGGGTGTGGTTGAGGGTTAGGGTTAGGGTGAGTGTTAGGGTGTCTGTGAGGGTTAGGGTGAGGGTGAGGGTAAGGTTTAGGGTTAGGGTTAGGGTTAGGGTTAGGGTTTGGGTGATGTTTAGCGTGAGGGTTAGGGTGAGGATGAGGGTTTGGGTGAGGGTTCAGGTTCAGGTGAGGTTGAGGATTAGGGTGTGGGTGAGGATCAGGGTTAGGGTGAAGGCTAACGTTAGGTTTATGGTTACTGTGAGGGTGAGGGTTAGGGGTAGGGTTAGCGTTGGGGTTAGGGTTAGGATGAGGGTTAGGGAGAATGCTAGGGGTAGGGGTTGGGTGAGGTTTAGGGTGAGTGTGAGGGTAAGTGTGAGAGTGAAGCTGTGGTTTAGGCTTAGGTTTACTGTTAGGGTGAGGGTGAGGGTGAGGGTCAGTGTTAAGATTAGGGTTAGAGTTAGGGGTATTGTGAGGGTGAGGGTGAGGGTGGGTTTAGGGTTAGGGTTAGTGTGAGGGTTAGGGTTAGGGTGAGGGTTATTTTTCGGTTGAGGATTAGGGTTCGGCTAAGGGTTAGGGTGAGGGTCAGGGTGAGGTTTAGGGTTAGGTAGAGTGTTAGGGTTAGGCTGAGGGGTAGGGTTAGGGTGATGTTTATTGTGAGGGTGAGGGTTCGGGTGAAGGTTAGGGTTAGGGTGATGTTTAGGGTGAGGTTTAGGGTTAGGGTAAGGTTTAGCTTTCGGGTAAGTCTGAGGGTTAGGGTGACGGTGAGGGTTAGGGTGAGAGTTAGGGTGAGGGGTAGGTTTAGGGTTATGTTGACGGTTAGGTTTAGGTTGAGGTTTAATGTTAGGTTTAGGGTGAGGTTAAGGGTTATAGTGAGGGTTAGGTTGAGGGTGAGGGTGAGGGTGAGGTTTTCGTTTATGTAAGGGTTAGGGTTAGATTTAGGGTGAGGATTAGGGGAGGGTGATGGTTAGGTTGAGGGGTAGGGTTAGGGTGAGGGCTAGGGTTAGGGTTAGGGTGAGGGGTAGCGTTAGAGTGTTGTTTAGTATGAGGGTGAGGGTTAATGTTATGGTTAGCGTTAGGGAAAGGGTTAGGGTTAGGGTGAGGGTTTGTTTGAGAGGTAGGTTTAGAGTTAGGATGAGGGTTAGGGTAAGTGTGAGGGTAAGGGTTAGGGTGAGGGTTAGGGTGAGGGTGAGGGTAGGGTTAAGGTGAGGGTAAGGGTAAGGGCGAGGTTTAGGGTGAGGTTGAGGTTTATTTGTAGCATCAGGGTTACTGTGAGGGTGAAGTTAGGGTGATGGTTAGAGTTAAGGTTAGGGATAGGGTGAGGATTAGTGTTGGGGTTAGGTGTAGGGTGAGGGTTAGGCAGAGTAATATGGTTAGGGTTGGGGTTATTGTGAGGGTTAGGGTTAGGTTTAGGGTTAGGTTAGGTTGAGGGTTTGTGTTAGGGTTAGGGTTTGGGTGAGGGTGGGGGCTAGTGTTAGCATTAGGGTAAAGGTTAGGGTTAGGGTGACGGTTAGGGTTAGGGTGATGTTTAGGGTGACGGTGAGTGTTAGGGTGAGGGTGACGGTGAAGGTTACAGTGACGGTGAATATTGGGGTTAGGGTTAGGGTTACGGTGAAGGTGAGGGTTAGGGTTAGGTTTACGGTTAGGGTAACGGATAGCATGAGGGTGAGGGTGAGAGTGAGTTTGAGAGTTAGCATTAGGGTTTGGATGAGGGTGAGGGTTAGGGTGAGGGTTAGGGTTACGGTTACAGTTAGGGTTAGGGTGAGGTTTATGGTGAGGGTTAGGGTTAGGGTTAGGGTGAGGGTTAGGGTTAGGGTTATGTTGAGGTTTAGGTTTAGGGTCAGGGTTGCAGTGAGGGTGAGGTTTGGGGTGAGTGTGAGGGTGAGTGTGAGGTTTTCGGTTAGGTAAGGGTTTGGGTTATGGTTAGTGTTAGGGTTAGGGTTAGGTTTAGAATGAGGGTTAGAGTTAGGGTGATGTTTAGTGTGAGGCTGAGTGTTAGGGTGAGGGTGAGGGTTCAGGTGAGGGTTCGGGTTTGGGTTCGGGTGAGGGTTAGGTTGGGGGTTAGGTTTAGGTTTAGGGTGAGTGTTAGGTTGACGGTGAGGGTGAGGGTGAGGGTTACGGTTAGGTTGAGGGTTAGGATTAAGGTTAGGATTAGGGTGAGTGTGAGGGTGATGTTTCAGGTGAGGGTGAGGGCTAGGGTGAGGGTAAAGGTTCAGGTTAGCATGAGGTTTAGGGTGTGGGAGTGGGTTAGGTTTAAGGTGAAGTTTAGGGTGAGGGGTAGGGTTAGGGTTAGGGTTAGGGTGAGGGTTAGGGTGAGGATGATGGTGAGCGTTATTGTTAGGTTAAGGGATAGGGTTAGAGTGAGTGTGATGGTTACCGTTAGGGTTAGGGTGAGGGTTAGGGTTAGGATTAGGGTTAGGGTTTGGGTTATTGTTAGGGTTAGGTTTAGGGTTAGGGTAAGAGTGAGGTTTAGGGTTACATTTAGGGTTAGTTTTAGGTTTAGGGTGAATGCTATGGTGAGGGTGTGGTTTAGGGTGAGTGTGAGGGTGACGGTGAGGGTAAGGGTTACGATTTGGGTTAGGGTTATGGTAAAGCTGAGGATGACAGTGAGAGTGAGGGTGAAGGTTAGGTTTAGGGTTAGGGTTAGGGTGAGGGTGAGGTTGAGGGTTAGGTTGAGGATTTGGGTAAGTGTTAGGGTTAGGCTGAGGGTGACGGTGAGGGTGAGGGTGAAGATTAGGGTTAGGGTTAGGGGTACGGTTAAGGTGAGGGCTAGCGTGAGTGTGAGTGTTACAGTGAGAATGAGGGTGAAGGCGAGGGTTTCGGTTAGGTAAGAGTTAGGGTTATTGTTAGGGTGAGGATTAGGTTGAATGTGAGGGTTAGTGTGAGGGTTAGGGTTAGGGTGAGTGTTAGGGTCAGAGTTAGGGTGAGGGTTAGGGTTAGGGTTAGGTTTAGGGTTATGGTGAGGTTGAGGGTTATGATGAGAGGTAGGGTTAGTGTTAGTGTGAGCGTTAGGGTTAATGTGAGGGTTAGGGTAAAGGGTTAGGGTTAGGGTCAGGTTGAGGGTAAGTGTTAGGTTGAGGATTTTGGTGTGGGTGAGGGTTAGGTTTAGCGTTAGGGTTAGGGTGAGGATTAATGTGAGGGTTAGTTTTAGGGTAGGGTTAGGGTGAGGGTGAGGGTAAAGGTGAAGGTTAGGTTACGGTTAGGGTTAGGTTTAGGGTGAGGGAGTGTCGGAAGTTTAGGGTTAGGGTTAGGGTGAGGTTTACGTTTAGGGTGAGGGCTACGGTGAGGGTGTGGGTTAGGGTGAGTCTGAGGGTGAGGGTGAGGTTTCCATTTAGGTAAGGATTAGGGTTAGGTTTAGGGTTAGGGTTAGGGTGAGGGTAAGGGTTAGGGTTAGGTTTAGGTTTAGAGTGAGGTATAGGTTTAGGGTTAGCCTGAGGGTGAGGTTTAGGGTGAGGGGTAGGGTTAGGGTTAGGGTGAGGGTTTGGGTTAGGGTGAGGGTTAGGGTTAGGGTGAGGGTGAGGGTGAGGGTGAGTGTGAGGGTTAGGTTTAAGGTTAGTGTTAGGGTGAGGGTTATTGTGAGGGTTAGGGTTAGGGTTAGGGTAAGTGTTAGGGTTAGTGTGATGGTTAGGTTTAGGGTTAGGGTTAGGGTGATGGTGAGGGTGAGGGTAAGGGTTAGGGTTAGTGTGATGGTGAGGGTGAGGGTGAGGTTTTGGGTTAGGGTTAGTGTGAGGATAAGGGTTAGTGTCAGGGTTAGTGTGAGGGTGAGGCTTAGGGTTAGTTTTAAGTTTAGGTTGAGGGTTAGTGTTAGGGTTAGTGTTAAGGTGAGGGTTAGGGTGAGGGTGAGGGTTTGAGTTTGGGTTAGGGTTAGGGTGAGATTTAGGGTTAGGATTAGGGTTAGGATAAGGGTTAGAGTTAGGGTGAGGGTTATGATTATGGTTAAGGTTAGGGTTAGGTTGAGGATTAGAGTGAGGGTTAGGGTTAGGGTTAGCGTTACGGTGAAGGTGAGGGTGAGGGTTAGTGTGACGTTTAGGTTTAGGGTGAGGGCTACGATGATGGTGAGTGTTAGGTTGAGTGTGAGGGTGAGGGTGATTCTTTCTGTTAGGTAACGGTTAGGGTTATGGTTAGGGTGAGGATTAGGTTGATGGTGAGAGTTAGTTTCAGTGTTAGGGTTAGGGTTAGGGTTAGATTGAGGGTTATGGTTAGGGTGATATTTAGGGTGAGGCTGAGAGTTGCAGTGTGCGTGACTGTTCGGCTGAGGGTGAGGGTGAGGGTTAGGGTGTGGTTTAGGGTTACGTTTGTGGTGAGGGTTAGGGTGACGGTGAGTGTTAGGGTGAGGGTGAGGATTAGGGTTAGTGTTAGGGTTAGAGTTAGGGTTAGGGTTATGTTTACAATGAGGGTTAGTTTGAGGGGTAGGATTAGGGTTAGGGAGAGTGTTCGGGTTAGTGTGACGGTTAGCATTAAGGTTAGAGTTAAGCTTAGTATGAGGATAAAGCTTATGGTGAGTTTTAGGTTGAGCATGAGGGTAAGGTTTATCGTTAGGGTTAGGGTGAGGGTTAAGGTTAGGGTTAGGTTTAGGGTTTGGGTGATGTTTACGGTGAGGTTGAGGTTTAAGCTGAGGGTGAAGTTGAGGGTGAGGTTTAGGATGAGGGTGAGGGTGAGGGTGAGGGTGACCTTGAGGTTTAGGTTTAGGGTGAGGATGAGGGTTAATTTTAGGGTTAGGTTTAGGGTGAGGGTGAGGTGAGGATTAGGGTTAGTTTGAGGGTTCGGGGGAAGGTGAGGTTGACGGTGAGTGTTAGGGTGAGGTGACAGTGAGGGTGTGGGTTAGGGTTAGGATTAGGGTTAGGGTGAGTGTGAGAGTTAGGGTTAAGTTTAGGGTGAGGGTAAGGTTGAGGGTAAGGGTTAGCGTTAAGTAAGGTTGAGGGTAAACTTTAGGTTTAGTGTTAGGGTAAGCATTAGGTTTAGGGTGAGTGTTAGAGTTAGGGTTATGGTGAGGGTTAGGGTTAGGGTTAGGCTAAGAGTTAGGGTTAGTGTGAGGGTTAATGTTTGGGTTAGGGTGAGGGTTAAGGTTATGGTTAGGTTTAGAGTGTGGATTAGAGTTAGGGTTAGGGTGAGGTTGAGGGTTAGGGTTAGGTTTAGGGTTACGGTGAGGTTTAGGGTTAGGGTGAAATTTAAGGTGATGGTGAGGGTTAGGTTGAGGTTGAGGTTGAGGGTGAGGGTTAGGGTGAGGGTGAGCGTGATGGTGAGGTTTATTGTTAGGATTAGGGTTAGGGTGAGTGTGAGGGTTAGGGTTAGGCTTAGGGTTTGGTTAAGTGTTAGGCTGAGTGTGAGGGTGAGGGTGAGGGTTAGGGTTAAGGTTAGGGTTATGGTGAGGTTTAGGTTCAGGGTGAGGGCTATGGTGAGGGTGTGGTTTAGGGTGAGTGTGAGGGTGAGTATGAGGTTAAGGATTACGAATTGGTTTAGGCTTTTGGTAAGGCTGAGGGTGACAGTGAGGGTGAGCGTGAAGATTAGGGTTAGGGTTAGGGTTAGGTTTAAGGTGATGGCTAGCGTGAGTGTGAGTGTTACGTTGAGAATGAGGGTGAACGTGAGGGTTTCGGTTAGGTAAGAGTTAGGGTTAATGTTAGGGTGAGGAATAGGTTGAATGTGAGGGTTAGTGTGAATGTTAGGGTTAGGGTGAGTCTTAGGGTCAGAGTTAGGGTGAGGGTTAGGGTTAGGGTTAGGTTTAGGATTAGGGTGAGTGTGAGGTATACGGTCAGAGGTAGGGTTAGGGTTATTGTGAGGGTTTGTGTTAGTGTTAGGGTTAGGGTTATGGTTAGGTTTAGGGTTAGGTTGAGGGTAAGGGTTAGGTTGGGGCTTACGGTGAGGATGAAGGTTAAGGTTAGCATTAGGTTTAAGGTTTGGATTAATGTTAGAGTTAGGTTTAGGGTTAGGGTTAGGGTGAGGGTGAGGGTTAGGGTGATGGTGAGGGTTATTGTTAGGATTAAGGTTAGGGAGAGTGTGACGGTTAGGGTTAGGATTAGGGTTTGGTTAAGTGTTAGGCTGAGTGTGAGAGTGAGGGTGAGGGTTAGGGTTAGGATTAGTGTCAGGGTGAGTTTTAGGTATAGGGTTAGGGTTAGGATTTGGGTTAGAACTAGGATTAGGGTTAGGGTTAAGGTTATTGTTAGGGTTAGGGTAAGAATGAGGTTTACGGTTAGGTTTAGTTTCAGGGTGAGGGCTATGGTGAGGGTGAGGTTTAGGGAGACTGTGAGGGTGAGTGTGAGGTAAGGGTTACGATTTGGGTTAGGGTTCTGGTAAAGCTGAGGGTGACGGTGAGGGTGAGGGTGAAGATTAGGGTTAGGGTTAGGGTTAGGGTTAAGGTGACAGCTAGAGTGAATGTGAGTGTTAGGTTGAGAATGAGGGTGAACGTGAGGGTTTCAGTTAGGTAAGAGTTAGGGTTAATGTTAGGGCGAGGATTAGGTTGAATGTGAGGGTTAGTGTGAATGTTAGGTTAAGTTAGAGTGAGTGTTAGGGTCAGAGTTAGGGTTAGAGTTAGGGTGAGGGTTCGGTTTAGGGTTAGCATGAGGGTGAGGGTTACGGTGAGAGTTAGGGTTAGGGTTAGTGTGAGGGTTAGGGTTAGTGTAAGAGTTAGGGTTAGGGTTAGGGTCAGGTTGAGGGTAAGGGTTAGGTTGAGGGTTAGGGTGAGGATGAGGGTTAGGATTAGCATTAGGTTTAGGGTGAGGATTAATATGAGGGTTAGGTTTAGGTTTAGTTTTAGGGTGAGGGTTATTGTGAGGGTTAGGCTTAGGGTTAGGGTAAGTGTTAGGGTTAGGGTGAGGGTTAGGTTTAGGGTTAGGGTTAGGGTGAGGGTTAGGTTTTAGGTTAGGGTTAGTTTGAGGATAAGGGTTAGGGTGAGTGTTAGGGTGAGGGTGAGGGTTAGGGTTAGTGTTAGTTTTAGTTTGAGGGTTAGTGTTAAGGTTAGGGTTAGGGTGAAGTTGAGGTTGACGGTGAGTGCTGGGGTGAGGGTGACAGTTAAGGTGTGGGTTAGGGTTAGGATTAGGGTTAGGGGAGTGTGAGAGTAAGGGTTAAGTTTTAGATGAGTATGAGGTTGAGTGTTAGGGTTAGGGTTAGGATGAGGTTAAGGGTTAGGTTTAGGGTTAGGGTAAGCATTAGGTTTAGGGTGAGGGTTTGAGTTAGGGTTAGGGTGAGGGTTAAGGTTACGGTTACAGTTAGGGTAAGAGTTAGGGTTAGGGTGAGGGTTAGTGTTTGGGTTAGGGTGAGGGTTAGGGTTAGTGTTAGGTTTAGAGTGAGGTTTAGGGTTAAAGTTACGGTGAGGGTGAGGGTTAGGGTTAGGGTTAGTGTTAGGGTGAGTGTTAGGTTTGGGGTGAAGTTTAGGGTGATGGTGAGGGTTAGGGTTAGGGTGAGGTTGAGGGTGAGGTTTAGGGTGAGTGTGAGGGTGATGGTGAGGGTTATTGTTAGGATTAGGGTTAGGTTGAGTGTGACGGTTAGGGTTAGGATTAGGCTTTGGTTAAGTGTTAGGCTGAGTGTGAGTGTGAGGGTGAGGGTTGGGGTTAGGGTTAGTGTGAGGGCTAGGGTTAGTGTGAGGGTTAGGGTGAGGGTGAGGTTGAGTGTCAGGGTTAGGGTGACGGTGACAGTGAGAGTGAGGGTTAGAGTTAGGATTAGGATCAGGGTGAATTTTAGGTGTAGGGTTAGGGTTAGGATTTGGGTTAGAATTAGGATTAGGGTTAGGGTTAGGGTTATTGTTAGGGTTAGGGTTAGGGTTAGGGTAAGAATGAGGTTTAGGGTTAGGGTTAGGTTTAGGTTTAGTTTCAGGGTGAGGGCTATGGTGAGGGTGAGGTTTAGGGTGAGTGTGAGGGTGAGTGTGAGGGTAAGTGATACAAATTGGGGTAAGGTCATGGCAAGGCTGAGGGTGACATTTAGGGTGAGGGTGAAGATTAGGGTTAGGGTTAGGGTTAGGTTAAGATGACAGCTAGTGTGAGTGTGAGTTTTAGGGTGAGAATGAGGGTGAACGTGAGGATAACAGTTAGGTAAGAGTTAGGGTTATTGTTAGGGTGAGGATTAGGTTGAATGTGAGGGTTAGTGTGAATGTTAGGGTTAGGGTTAAAGTTAGGGTCAGAGTTAGGCTGAGGGTTAGGGTTTGGCTTAGGTTTACAGTTAGGTTGAGGGTGAGGTTTACGGTGAGAGGTAGGGTTAGGGTTAGTGTGAGGGATAGCTTTAGTGTGAGGGTTAGGCTTAGGGTTAGGGTTAGGGTCAGGTTGAGGGTAAGCGTTAGGTTCAGGGTTAGGGTGAGGGTGAGGGTTAGGGTTAGCATCAGGTTTAGGGTGAGGATTAATGTGAGGGTTAGTTTTAGGGTAGGGTTAGGATGAGGGTGAGGATTTGGATGAGGGTTAGGGTTAGGGTTAGGGTTAGGGTTAGGGTTAGGGTGAGGGTGAGGTTTAGGGTTAGGGTTAGGGTCAGGTTTAGGTTTAGGGTGAGGGCTACGTTGAGGGTGTGGGTTAGGGTGAGTCTGAGGGTGAGGGTGAGGTTTTCAGTTAGGTAAGGATTAGGGTTAGGTTTAGGGTGAGGGTAAGGGTTAGGGTTAGGGTTAGGTTTAGAGTGAGGTATAGATTTAGGGTTAGGCTGAGGGTGAGTTTTAGGGTGAGGGGTAGGGTTAGGGTTAGGGTGAGGGTTTGGATTAGTGTGAGGGTTAGGGTTAGGGTGAGGGTGAGGGTTACGTTTAGGGTTAGTGTTAGGGAGAGGGTTATTTTGAGGGTTAGGATTATGGTTCGGGTGAGGGTGTGGGTGAGGTTGAGGGTTAGGTTTAGGGTTAGGGTTAGGGTGAGGGTTATTTTGAAGGTTAGGGTTAAGGTTAGGGTAAATGTTAGGGTTAGGGTAAGTGTTACATTTAGGGTTATGGTTAGGGTGATGGTGAGGGTGAGCGTAAGGGTTAGGGTTAGGGTGATGTTGAGAGTGAGGGTTAGGGTTTGGGTTATGCTTAGTGTGAGGATAAGGGTTAGGGTGAGGGTTACGGTGAGGGTGAGGGTTAGGTGTAGTGTTAGGTATAGGGTGAGGGTGAGGGTTAGGGTTAGTGTTAAGGTGAGGGTTAGGGTGAGGGTGAGGGTTGGGGTTAGGGTTAGGGTTAGGGTGAGATTTAGCTTAGGGTTAGGGTTAGGGTAAGGGTTAGAGTTTGGTTTAGGGTTATGGTTATAGTTAGTGTTAGGGTTAGGTTGAGAGTTAGAATGAAGGTTGGGGTTAGGGTTAGGTTTAGGGTGAAGGTGAATGTGAGGGTTAGTGTGACGTTTAGGTTTAGGGTGAGGGCTACAGTGATGGTGAGTGTTAGGTTGAGTGTGAGGGTGAGGGTGAGGGTTTCCTTTAGGTAAGGGTTAGGGTTATGGTTAGGGTGAGCATTAGGTTGAGGGTGAGGGTTAGTTTGAGTGTTTGAGTTAGGGTGAGGGTTAGGATTAGGGTTAGATTGAAGGTTAGGCTTAGTATGATGTTTAGGGTGAGGCTGAGTGTTACGGTGAGGGTGAGGGTTGGTGTGAGGGTGAGGGTGAGGGTTGGGGTGTCATTTAGTGTTAGGTTTATGGTTTGGGTTAGGGTGACGGTGAGGGTTAGGGTGAGGGTGAGGGTTAGGGTTAGGGTTAGGGTTATGTTTACGATGAGGGTTAGGTTGAGGGGTAGGATTAGGGGTAGGGAGAGTGTAAGTGTTAGTGTGACGGTTAGAGTTAGGTTTAGAGTCAGGGTTAGTATGAGGCTAAAGCTTAGGGGGAGTTTTAGAGTGAGCATGAGGGTAAGGTTTATCGTTAAGTTTAGGTAGGGTGTTAGGGTTAGGGTTAGGGTGAGGGTGAGGTTTACGGTGAGAGGGAGAGTTAGGATTAGTGTGAGGGTTAGGGTTAGTGTGAGGGTTAGTGTTAGGGTTAGGGTTAGGGCCAGGTTGAGGGTAAGGGTTAGGTTGAGGGTTAGGGTGAGGGTGAGGGTTAGGGTTAGCATTAGGTTTAGGGTGAGGATTAATTAATGTGAGGGTTAGGTTTAGGGTTAGGGTTAGGGTGAGTGTGGGGGTTTGGGTGAGGGTTTGGTTTAGGTTTAGAGTGAGGGTTGGGGTTAGGTTTAGGGTTAGGGTGAGATTTAGCTTAGGGTTAGGGTTAGGGTAAGGGTTAGAGTTACGTTGAGGGTTATGGTTATAGTTTGGGTTAGGGTTAGGTTGAGGGTTAGAGTGAGGGTTTGGGTTAGGGTTAGGGTTAGGGTGAAGGTGAGGGTGAGGGTTAGTGTGACGTTTAAGTTTAGGGTGAGGGCTACAGTGATGGTGAGTGTTAGGTTGAGTGTGAGTGTGAGGGTGAGCGTTTCCGATAGGTAAGGGTTAGGGTTATGGTTAGGGTAAGGTTTAGGTTGAGGGTGAGGGTTAGTTTGAGTGTTAGGGTTAGGGTGAGGGTTAGGGTTAGGGTTAGATTGAGGGTTAGGTTTAGGGTGATGTTTAGGATGAGGCCCAGTGTTATGGTGAGGGTGAGATTTGGGGTGAGGGTGAGGGTGAGAGTTAGGGTGTCGTTTAGGGTTAGGTTTATGGTGAGGGTTAGGGTGATGGTGAGGGTTAGTGTGAGGTTGAGTGTTAGGATTAGGGTTAGGGTGAGGTTTAGGGTTAGTGTTAGCTTTACGATGAGGGTTAGGTTGAGGGGTAGGATTAGGGTTAGGGAGAGGATTAGGGTTAGTGTGACGGTTAGTGTTAGGGTTAGAGTTAGGGTTAGTATGAGGATAAAGCTTAAGGTGAGTTTTAGTGTGAGCATGAGGGAAAGGTTTATCGTTAGGGTTAGGTAGAGGGTTAGAGTTAGGGTTAGGTTTTGGGTGAGGGTTAGTGTTTGGGTGATGTTTACGGTGAGGGTGAGGGTGATCTTGAGGTTTAGGTTTAGGGTGAGAATTACGGTTAGGGTGAGGATGAGGGTAAGTTTTAGAGTGAGGGTTAAGGTGAGGATGAGGGTGAGGGTTAGGGTTAGTTTGAGGGTTAGGATGAAGGTGAGGTTGACGGTGAGTGCTGGGGTGAGGTTGTCAGTGAGGGTGTGGGTTAGGGTTAGGATTAGGGTTAGGGTGAGTGTGAGAGTTAGGGTTAAGTTTAGGGTGAGGTTGAGGTTGAAGGTTAGGGTTAGGGTTAGGTTTAGGGTTAGGGTAAGGTTTAGGTATAGGGTTAGGGTAAGCGTTAGGTTTAGAGTGAGGGTTAGAGTTAGTGTTAGGGTGAGGGTTAGGATTAGGGTTAGGGTTAGGGTAAGAGTTAGGGTTAGGGTGAGAGTTAGTGTTTGGTTTAGGGTGAGGGTTAATGTTAGGGTTAGGTTTAGAGTGAGGTTTAGGGTTAGGTTTAGGGTGAGGGTGAGGGTTAGTGTTAGGTTTAGGGTTAGGGTTAGGGTTGGGGTGAAGTTTAGGGTGATGGTGAGGGTTGGGGTGAGGATGAGATTGAGGGTGAGGTTTAGGGTGAGTGTGAGGGTGAGGGTGATGGTGAGGGTTATTGTCAGGATTAGGGTTAGGGTGAGTGTGACTGTTAGGGTTAGCATTAGGGTTTTGTTAAGTGTTAGGCTGAATGTGAGAGTCAGGATGAGGGTTAGGGTTAGGGTTAGGGTGAGGGTTAGTGTTAGTGTGAGGGTTAGTGTGAGGGTGAGGTTGAGTGTCAGGGTTAGGGTGACGGTGACAGTGAGGGTGAGGGTTAGGGTTAGGATTAGGATCAGGGTGAGTTTTAGGTTTAGGGTTAGGGTTAGGATTTGGGCTAGGGTTAGGGTTAGGGTTAGTGTTACGGTTAGGGTTAGGGTTAGTGTAAGAATGAGGTTTAGGTTTAGGGTTAGGGTGAGGTTTAGGTTCAGGGTGAGGGCTATGGTGAGGGTGAGGTATAGAGAGAGTTTGAGGGTGAATGTGAGGGTAAGGGTTACGAATTGGGTTAGGGTTATGGTAAGGCTAAGGGTGATGGTGAGGGTGAGGGTGAAGATTAGGGTTAATGTTAGGGTTAGGGTTAAGATGACGGCTAGTGTGAGTGTGAGTGTTAGGTTGAGAATGAGGGTGAACTTGAGGGTTTCTGTTAGGTAAGAGTCAGGGTTAATGTTAGGGTGAGGATTAGGTTGAATGTGAGGGTTATTGTGAATGTTAGGGTTAGGGTGAGTGTTAGGGTCAGAGTTAGGATGAGGGTTAGTGTTAGGGTTAGGGTTAGTTTTAGGGTTAGGTTGAGGATGAGGGTTACGGTGAGAGGTAGGGTTAGGGTTAGTGTAAGAGTTAGGGTTAGTGTAAAGGTTAGGGTTAGGGTTAGGGTTAGGGTTAGGGTTAAGGGTTAGGTTGAGGGTTAGGGTGAGGGTGAGGGTTAGGGTTAGAATTAGGTTTAGGGTGAGGATTAATGTGAGGGTTAGTTTTATGGTGAGGGTTAGGTTGAGGGTGAGCGTTAGGGTGATGGTTAGTGTTAGGGTTAGGGTGAGGGTGAGGGTGAGGTTTAGGGTTAGGGTTAGGGTGAGGTTTAGGTTTAGGGTGAGGGCTACGGTGAGGCTGTGGGTTAGGGTGAGTCTGAGGGTGAGGGTGAGGTTTTCAGTTCGGTAAGGATTAGGGTTAGGGTTAGGGTTAAGGTGAAGCTAAGGGTTAGTGTTGGGGTAAGTGTTAGAGTGAGGTTTAGGTTTAGGGTTAGGCTGAGCGTGAGGGTTAGGGTGAGGGGTAGGGTTAGGGTTAGGTTATGGGTTTGGGTTAGGGTGAGGATTAGGTTTAGGGTGAGGGTGAGGATGAGGGTGAGGGTGAGGGTTAGGTTTAGGGTTAGGGTAAGGGTGATTGTTTTTGTGAGGGTTAGGGTAAGGGTTAGGGTAAGTGTTAGGGTTAGGGTGAGGTTTAGGGTTAGGGTGATGGTGAGGGTGAGGGTTAGGTTTAGGGTGAATTTTAGGGTGATGGTGAGGGTTAACGTGAGGGTGAGTTTGAGGGTGAGGGTTAGGGTGAGTGTGAGGGTTAGTATTAGGATTAGGGTTAGGGTTCGGATTCGGGTTTGGGTGAAATTTAGGGTGATGGTGAGGGTTAGGGTGAGGGTGAGATTTAGAGTTAGAGTTAGGGTAAGGATTAGACTTAGGGTGAGGGTTATCGTTAGGGTTATCGTTAGGGTTAGTGTTATGGTTAGGGTGAGGTTTAGGGTGAAGGTTAGGGTTAGGGTTAGGGTTATGGTGAGAGTGAGGGTGAGGGTGAGGGTGAGGGTGTGGGTTAGGGTTAGGGTTAGGGTGAGGGTTAGGGTTAGGGTTAGGGTAAGTGTTAGGGTTAGATTGAGGGTTAAGTTTAGGGTTAGAATTAGGGGAAGGGGGAGGGTGAGGGTTAGGTTTAAGGTTAGAGTGAGCATAAGGGTTAGGGTGAGGTTTAGAGTGAGGGCTAGTGTTAGGGTTAGGATTAGGGTTTGGGTAAGGTTTAGGATGAGGACAAGGGTGAGGGTGAGGGTGAGGGTTAGGGTTAGGGTTAGTGTGAGGATAAGGTTTAGGTTTAGGGTTAGGGTGAGGGTGAGGGTTATGGTTAGCATTAGGATTTGGGTGAGGGTTAGTGTTATGTTTAGGGTTAAGGTGAGGGTTAGGGTGAGGTTTAGGATTAGGGTTATAGTAAGGGTTAGGGTTAGGATTAGGGTTAGGGTGAGGTTTAGGGTGAGGGGTAGGGTTAGGGTTAGGGTGAGGGTGAGGATGACGTTTAAGGTTAGGGTTAGGGTGAGGTTTAGGATTAGGGTTAGGGCTACGGTGAGGTTGTGGGTTAGGGTGAATGTGAGTGTGAGGGTGAGGTTTTCAGTTAGGGAAGGATTAGGGTTAGGGTTACGGTGAGGATTAGGTTGAGGATGAGGGTTCTTTTCATTTTTAGGGATAGATTGAGAGTTAGGGTTAGGGTTAGATTGAGGCTTAGGATTAGGTTGAGGTTTAGGGTGAGGCTGAGGGTTAGGGTGAGGGTGACGGTTCGGGTGAGGGTGAGGGTGAGGGTGAGGGCTAGGGTGTGGTTTAGGGTTAGGTTTATGGTGAGGGTTAGGGTGACAGTGAGGCTTAGGGTGAGGGTGAGTGTTACAATTAGGTTTAGGGAGGGGGTTAGGGTTAGTGTGAAGGTTAGAGTTAGGGTTACAGTTAGGGTTAGTATGAGGATAAAACCTTAGTGTGAGTTTTAGGGTGAACGTGAGGGTAAGGGTTATCGTTACGGTTAGGGTGAGGGTTCGGATTAGGGTTAGGTTTAGGGTTAGGGTGAGGGTGAAGGTTAGGGTTAGGGTAATGTTTACGGTGAGGGTGAGGGTGAGGGTTAGGGTGAGTGTGAGTTTGAGAGTGAGGGTGATGGTGAGGGTTCGGGTCAGCGTGAGGGTGAGGGTTAGGGTCAGGTTTAGGGTTAGGTTTAGGGTTAGGGTGAGGGTGAGGGTGAGGGTGAGGGGTAGGGTCAGGGTGAGGGTGAGGGTTAGGGTTAGTTTAAGGGTTAGGGAGAAGGTGAGGTTGACGGTGAGGGTTATTGTGAGGGTGGCAGTGAGGGTGTGGGTTAGGGTTATTATTAGGGTTACGCTGAGTGTGAGAGTGAGGGTTAAGTTTAGGGTGAGGGTCAGGTTGAGGTTTAGGGTTAGGGTTAGGGTTAGGGTTAGGGTAAGGGTTAGCTTTAGGGTGAAGGTTAGTGTTAGTGTTAGGGTGAGGTTTAATTTTAGGATTACGTTTTGGATAAGAGTTAGTGTTCGGGTGAGGGTTAGGGTTAGGGATAGGGTGAGGGTTAGGGTTAGGGTTAGGTTTAGAGTGAGGTTTAGGGTTAGGGTTAGGGTAAGGGTGAGGCATAGTTTAAGGGGTAGGGTTAGGGTTAGGGTAAGGGTTTGGGTTAGTGTGAGCCTTAGGGTTAGGTTTAGGGTGAGAGTGAGGGTGAGGGTTAGGATTAGTTTTAGGGTTAGGGTGAGGGTTATTGTGAGGGTTAGTGTTAGGGTTAGGGTAAGTGTTAGTGTTAGGGTGAGGGTTAGGTTTAGGGTTAGGGTTAGTTTGATGGTGATGGTTAGGTTTAGGGTTAGGGTTAGCGTGAGGATAAGGGTTAGGGTGAGGGTTAGGTTGAGGGTGAGGTTTAGGTTTAGGGTTAGGGTTAGGTTGAGATTTAGGGTTAGGGTTAGGTTTAGGATAAGGGTCAGTGTTAGGGTGCGGGTTAGGTTTAGGGTTAGGGTTAGGGTGAGGGTTAGGGTGAGGGTGAGGGTGAGGGTGAGTGTTAGGATGAGGGTTAGGGTGAGGATGAGGGTGTTGGTGAGGATGAGGGTTATGGTTATGATTAGTGTGAGGGTTTGGGTTATGGTTAGGGTTAGGGTTAGGTTGAGGGTTAGGGTTAGGCTTAGGGTCAGCGTTAGGTTTTTGGTGTGGGTAAGGCTGAGGGGTAGGTTTAGGGTTAGGGATAGGGTTATGGTGAAGGTAAGGGTTAGGGTGAGGTTTAGGGTTAAGTTGAGGGTTAAGGTTAGTGCTAGGATTAAGATTAGGTTTAGGGTTAGGATGAAGGTGAGGTGAGGGTGAGGATTAGGGTTACGGTTAGTGTGAGGGTTAGGGTTAGTGTGAGAGTTAGGTTTAGGGAGACGCTTAGGGTTAGGCTGAGGGTTAGGGTCAGGGTTAGTTGAGGGTGAAGGTCAGGGTGAGCGTTAGGGTTAGGTAGTGGGTTCGGGTTAGGCTGAGGTGTAGGATTAGGTGATGTTTATTGTGAGGGTGAGGGTTAGGGTGAGGGGGAGTATTAGGGTGAGGGTGATGGTTCGGGTGAGGGTGAGGGTTAGGGTTTGCTTGAGGGTTAGGCTTAGGGTGAGGCTTAGGGTGACGGTGAGTGTTAGGGTGAGGGTGATGTTTAGGTTTAGGGTTAGGTTTAGGGTTAGGGTTAGGGTTAGGGTGAGACTTATTGTTACTGTGAGGATAAGATTTAGGTTGAGGGTTAGGGTAAGGGTGAGGTTTAGGGTTAGCGTTAGGGTTAGTGTTAGGGTTAGGGTGAGGGTTTGCATTACGGTGAGGGTTAGGGTTAGTGTGAGGGTTAGGGTTAGGGTGATGTTTAGGGTGATGTTGATGGTAAGTGTGAGGGTGAGGGTGAGGGTTAGGGTGAGGGTCATGGTGAGGGTGAGCGTTTGGGTTAGGTTTAGGGTCTGGTTGAGGGTGAGAAATAGAATTAGGAATAGTGTTATGGTTAGCGTTAGGCTGAGGTTGAGGGTCAGGGTGAGGGTGAAGGTTAGGGTTAGGGTTAACATTAGGGTTAGAGTTATTAGAGTTATGGTTAGTGTGAGGGTTATGGTTATGGTTACGATTAAGGAAAGGGTGAGTGTAAGGATTAGGGGGAGGTTAGGGTGAGGGTTAGGGTTAGGGTTAGGATTAGGGTGAGTGTTAGGTTTTGGGTGATGTTTAGGGTGAGGTTGAGGTTTAGGGAGAGGATGAGGGTTCGGGTGAGGTTGAGGGTGAGTGTGAGGGTGAGGGATAGGGTGTGGGTGAGGATTAGGATTAGGTTGAGAGTTAGCTTTAGGGTTAGGTTTAGTGTGAGGGTGAGGGTTAGGGGTAGGGTCAGGGTTAGGTTGAGGGTTAGGGTTAGGGTTAGGGAGAAGGGTAGGGTTAGAGTTAGGGGGAGTTGTAGGGTGATTGTGAGGGTTAGGGTTAGGGTGAGGGTTAGGGTTAGGGTTAGGTTTAGGGTTTGGGTGAGTTTGAGGGTGAGGGTTAGGTTTAGGATTAGGGTTAGGTTAGGGTTAGGGAGAGTGTTGGGGTGAGGGTAAGGGTTCGGGTCAGGTTGCGAGTTAGGGTGTGGGTGAGGGTTAGGGTTAGGTTGAGGGTTTGGGTTAGGGTAAGGTTTAGGGTTATGGTGAGAGTAAGGGTTAGGATGATATTTAGGGTGAGGATGAGGGTTAGGGTTAGTGTTAGGGTTACGGTGAGGTTTAGGGTGAGGGTTAGGCTTTGGTTTAGTGTTAGGGTGAGGGTGAGGTATAGGGAGAGTGTTAGGGTAAGTGTGAGGGATAGGGATAGGTTTGGGTTAGGGTGAGGGTTTCGGTGAGTGTTAGGGTTAGGTTTAGAATTAGAGTTAGGGTGAGGGTGAGGGTGAGGTTTAGGATTAGGGTTAGGATAACGATTAGGCTGAGGGTGATGGGGAGGGTGTGGGTGTCGGTTAGGGTTAGGTTGAGGGTTAGGTTTAGGGCAGGGTGAGGGTTAGGGTTAGGATGAGGGTTAGGATGAGGGTTAGTTTGAGGGTTAGGGTTAGGGTTAGTGTAAGGGTTAGGGTACGGTTTAGCATTAGGTTTAGTATGAGGATAAAGTTCAGGTTGAGTGTTAGGGAGAGGGTGAGGTTCAGGGTTAGGGTTAAGGTTAGGGTGAGGGTTAGCGTTAGGGTTAAGGTGAGGGTTAGGGTATGGGTAAGTGTTAGGTGAGGGTTAGTTTGAGGGTGAGGGTTAGGGTTAGGATGAAGGTAAGTTTAGGGTGAGGTTTAGGGTGAGGTTGAGGGTTAGGTTTAGCATTAGGGTTAGGTGAGTGTGAGGGTTGTGGTGATGGTTTGGGTTATGTTTAAGGATAGGGTGAGGATTTAGGTTAGGTTTAGGTTTAGGGTGAGGGTTAGGGTTAGTTTGATGGTTAGTGTGATGGTGAGGGTCAAGGTGAAGGTGAGGGTTAGGATGAGGGTGAAGGTGAGGGTTAGGGTTAGGATTAGAATTAGGGTGAGTTTTAGGGTTAGGGTTATGGTTAGGGCTAGGGTTAGGGTTATTGTTAGGGTTAGGTTTAGGGTTAGGGTGAGGGTTCAGGTGAGGGTTAGTGTTAGTGTTAGGGTTAGGGTTAGGGTTAGGGTTAGGGTGGTGTTGCGTGTTAGGGTTAGGATTAAGGTTAGGTTTAGGGTAAGGTTGAAGGGGAAGGGGAGGTTGAGCTTGAGATTTAGGATTAGGGTTAGGTTTAGGGTGAGGGCTAGGGTACGGGTGATGGTTACGGTGAGGGTGAGGGTTTTGGTTAGGTATGGGTTAGGGATAGGATTAGGGTGAGGGTGAGGGATAAGCTGAGCTTAGGTTTAGGGTGAGGGATAGGGTTAGGGTTAAGGTGAGGGTTAGGTTTAGGGTGATGTTTAGGGTGAGGATGAGGGTTAAGGTGAGTGTTAGGGTTAGGGTGAGGGTGAGGGTGAGGGTGTGGGTGAGGGTTAGGGTTAGGTTTAAGTTCAGGGTGAGGGTGATGGTGTGGGTGAGGGTTAAGTTTAGGTTTAGTTTTAGGGTGAGGTTGAGGTTGAGGGTGAGGGTTAGGATTAGGAATAGGGTTAGGGTTAGGTTTAGGCTGAGGGTGACGGTCAGGGTGAGGGGGATGGTTAGGGTTAGGGTTAGGGTGACGGTCAGGGTTATGGTTAGTGTGAGCGTTATGGCTAGGTTAATGGTTAGGGTTAAGTTGAGGGTAAGGTTTAAGGTGTGAGTGAGGGTGAGGGTGAGTGTTAGGGATATGGTTAGGGGTATTGTTTGGGTTAGGGTTTGGGTGATGTTTAGGGTGAGGGTTAGGTTTAGGATGAGGATGAGTGTTCAGGTGAGGGTTCGGGTGAGGGTGAAGGTAAGCGTTAGGGTGTGGGTGAGGGTTAGGGTTAGCGTGAGGGTTAGCGTTAGGTTTAGGGTTAATGTTAGGGTGTGGGTTAGGGGTAGAGTTAGGGTTACTTTGAGGGTTAGGGTTAGGGTTAGGGTTATGGAGAGGGGTAGGGGTAGGTTTAGGGTGAGGTTTGGGTGAGTGTGAGGATTAGGGAGAGGGTTAGTGTTAGTATTAGGGTTATGGTTAGGGTTAGGGTGAGGGTTAGGGTTAGGTTTAGGGTTAGGATAAGGGTTAGGCTGATGGTTAGGGTTAGGGTTAGTGTGAGTGTTAGGTTTAGGCTTAGGGTTTGGGTTAGTTTGAGGATAAAGGTTAGGTTGAGGGTTAGTGTGAGGGTGAGGGTTAGGGTTATGGTGTGGGTGAGGGTGAGGGTAAGGGTTAGGGTTATGGTTAGGGTTACGGTGAGGCTTAGGCTGAGGGTTAGGGTTAGGGTTAGTGTGAGGGTTAGGTTTAGGGTTAGGGTTAGGTTTAGGGTTAGGATTAGGGTTAGGATTATTTATAGGCTGAGGGTTAGGGTTAGGGTTAGTGTGAGGGTTAGGTTTAGGGTTAGGATAAAGTTTAGGGTGAGGGTAAAGATTGGGGTGAGGGTTAGGGCGAGGGTGATGGTTAGGGTTATTGTTACGGTGAGGGTGAGGGTTAGGGTTAGGGTTAGGTTTAGGGTGTGGGTAAGTGTTAGGGTGAGGGTTAGGTTTAGGGTCAGGGTAAAGAATATTGTTAGGGTTAGGGTGAGTGTGAGGGTCAGGGTTAGCTTTAGGGTTAGGGTGAATGTGAGGGTTAGGGTGAGGGTTTGGATTAAGGTTAAGGATAGGGTGTGGATTAGGGTTGGGTTAGGTTTAGGGTGAGTGTTAGGCTAAGGCGTAGGGTTAGAGTTAATTTGAGGGTTCGGTTTAGTGTGAGGGTTAGGGTTAGGGTTAGGGTGTCGGTAAAGTTTAGGGTGAGGGTTAGTGTGATTGTGAATTTTAGGGTTAGCATTAGGTTTAGGGTTAGTGTAAGGATGAGGGTTAGGGTTAGGTTTAGGGTTAAGGTGAGGTTGAGGGTGAGTTTTAGTGTTAGGGTTAGGGTGAGGGATAGTGTTAGGATGAGGGTTAGGGTTAGGGTGAGGGTGAGGGTGAGGGTGAGGGTTAGGGTTAGGGTTAGTGTTAGTGTTAGGGTTCTAGTGAGGGTTCTGGTTAGGGTTACGGTGAGTTTTAGTGTTAGGGCAATTTTTAGTGTGAGGGTGATGTTTAGGGTGAGGGTGAGTGTTCGGGTGAGAGTTTGGTTTAGGTTTATTTTTAGTGATAGGTTTAGGTTGAGGGTAAGGTTTAGGGTAAGGGTTAGGTTTAGGATGAGGTTTAGGCTGAGGGTTATGGTTAGGGTTAGTTTGAGGTTTAGGGTTTGCGTTGGGGTTAGGGTTATTGTGAGGGTTAGGGTTAGGGTTAGTGTTAGGGTGAGGGTGAGGATTACGGTTAGGGTTAGGGTTAGGATGAGGGTTACGCTGAGGGTTAGGGTTAGGTTTAGTGTGAGGATTAGTGTTAGCGTTAGGGTTAGGGTTATGGTGAGTGTTAGGGTTAAGTTAAGGGTTATGGTGAGGGTTAGGGTTAAGGAGGGTTAGGGTGAGGGTGAGGGTTTCAGTTAGGGTTAGGGTTAGGATGTGGGTTAGGCTTAGTGTTAGTGTGAGTGTTAGGCTTAGGGTAGTGTTTGGGTTAGATTGAGGGCAAAATTTACGTTGAGGTTTAGGGTGAGGTTTACGGTTAGGATGAGGGTTACGTTTAGGTTTACAGTGAGTGTTAGGGTGAGGGTTAGGATTAGGGTTATGGTTATGGTTAGGGTTAGGGTTAGTGTAGGGTTTAGTGTGAACGTCAGCTTTAGGTTTAGGGTTAGGGTCAGGGTTAGGGTTAGGGATAGGGTTGGCGTGAGGTTTAATGTTAGGGTTGTGGTTAGTGTGAGGGTAAGGTTTAGGGTGAGGGTTTGGGGTAGGTTGATGTTTAGTGTGAGGTTGAGGGTTAGTGTGAAGGTGGGGGGAGGGTGAGGGTTAGGTTGAGGGTGCGGGTGAGTGTGAGGCTGAGGGTGAGGCTTAGAGTTAGCATGAGGATTAGTGTGAGGTTTAGGGTTAGGATTAAGTTTAGGGTTAGTGTTAGGCTGAGGGTGAGGTTGAAAGTAAGTGTGAGGGTTAGGGTTAGGGTTAGGGGGAGGGTTAGTGTGATGGTGAGGGTGAGGTTGAGGTTTAGGGTTAAGATTAGGTTTAGGGTGAATTTTAGGGTTAGGGTTAGGTTAGGATTATTGTTTGGATTAGGGTTAGGGTGAGGGTGAGGTGAGGGTGAAGGTGAGGGTTAGGGTGACGGTGAGGGTTTCGGTTAGGTAAGGGTTAGGTTTTGGGTGAGGATTAGGTTGAGGGTGAGGGTTAAGCTGAGGTTAGGTTTAGGGTGCGGGTTAGGGTCAGGGTGAGGGTGAGGGTTAGGGTTTGTGTGATGTATAGGGTGAGGGTGAGTGTGAGGGTTACGGTTTGGGTTACATTTAGGGTGAGGCTGAGGGTGAGGTTTAGGATCAGGAATAGGGTTAGGGTGTGGGTTGGGCTGAGGTTGAAGCTCAGTGTGAGAGTGAAGCTTAGGGTTAGGTTTAGGGTTAGGGTGACGGTTACATTTAGTGTGAAGGTTATGGTTAGGGTTAGGGTTAGTTTTAGGGTTAGGGTGATGTTTAGGTTGTGGATGATGTTTAGGGTTTAATGTTGGGATTAGGGTGTGTGTTAGGTTATGGGTGATGTTCAGGGTAGGGTGAGGCTTAGGGTGAGGATGAGGGTTCTGGTGAGGGTTGGGGTCGGGTTCGGGTGAGGTTTAGGGGTGGGTTAGGATTAGGGTTAGGGTTAGGGTTAGGGTGAGGCTTAGGGAGAGTGGAAGGGGTAGGGTTAGGGTGAGGTTTAGGATGTGGGTAAGTGTTAGGGTGAGGGTGAGTGTTAGGGTTAGGATGAGTGTTAGGGTTAGGGTTAGGGTTATTGTTAAGGTGAGGGCTAGGTTGAGGGTGAGGGTTAGGGTGAGGGTGAGGTTGAGGGTGAGGTTTTCAGTCAGGTAAGTGTTAGGTTTAGTGTTAGGGTGAGGATTAAGGTGAGGGTGTGGGTTAAGGTTAGGGTTAGTGTTAGGATTAGGGTGAGCGTGAGGGTAAGGGTTATGGTGAGTGTGAGGGTGAGGGTTATGGTTAGGGTTAGTGTGAGGGTTAGGGTTATAATTAGGGTTAGGGTAAAGGTGAGGTTTATGGTTAGGGTTAGGGTGAGTGTTAGGGTTAGGGTGATGTTTAGTGTGAGTGTGAGGGTTAGGGTGAGGGTGAGTGTTCTGGTGAGAATTAGGGTTAGGGTTATTGTTAGGGATAGGGTTAGTGTAGGGGTAAGGGTAAGGGTGAGGGTCAGGTTGAGGGTGAGGTTTAGGGTTAAGATGAGGGTTAGGGTTAGGGTAATTGTGAGGGTGAAAGTGAGGGTTAGGGTGAATGTTAGGCTTAGTATTAGGTTTAGTTTGGGGGTTAGGGTGAGGGTAAGTGTTGGGGTGAGGTTTAGGTTGAGGGTGAATTTTAGGTTTAGGGTGTGTGTTAGGGTGATGGTGAGAGTTAGGGTTAGCATTAGTGTAAGGGTGAGGGTGAGGGTTAAGGTAAGCGTTAGGATTAGGTTTAGGTATAGGGTGAGCTTTAGGGTTAGTGTGAGGATAAGGGTTAGAGTGAGGGTTAGGGTTAGGGTGAGGGTGAGGTTTAGTGTTAAGATTAGGGTTAGGGTTAGGATTAGGTTGAGCGTGAGGGTGAGTGTTAGGGTGAGCGTTAGGGTTAGGATTAGGTTTAGTTTGCAGGTTAGGGTTATGGTTAGGTTTAGGGTTAAGGATAGGGATAGGGTTAGTTTGAGGGTAAGGGTAAGGGCGAGGGTTAGGGTGAGGGTGATGGTTAGGGTGATTGTAAGGGATAGGGTGAGGGTTAGGGTGAGGATGAGAATTAGGGTTAGCATTAGAGTTAGGGTGAGGGTGAGGGTTAGGTTGAGCGTTAGGGTTAGGGATAGGGTGAGCATTAGTGTTAGTGTGAGGATAAGGGTTATGGTGAGGGTTAGGGTGAGAAGAAGGTGTAGGGTGAGGGTTAGGGTAGGTTTTAGGGTGAGGGTGAGGGTTAGGGTTATGTTTATGCTAAGGATGAGTGTTAGGGTGAGGTTGAGGGTGAGGGTTAGGTTTAGGGTTAGGGTTAGTATGAGGGTGAGGTTGAGGGTTAGGTTTAGATTTAGCTTTATGGTTATGGTTAGTGTGAGTGTTAGGGTGAGGATGAGGGTTTGGTTGATGTTGAGGGTTAGGGAATAGGCGAGGATTAGGGATAGGGTGAGGATTAGGGTAAGGGTTAGGGTTTGGGTTATGGTGAGGGTAAGTGTTAGGGTAAGTTTTAAGGTGAAGATGAGGGTTAGGGTTAGCATTAGGGTTAGGGTTAGGGTTAGGTTGAGGTTGAGGGTTAGTGTTAAGATTAAGGTTATGGTTAAGGTTAGGGTGAGGGTGAGGGTGTGGGTGAGGGTTAGGTTTATTGTTATTGTGAGGGTTAGGCTTAGGGTGAGTGTTAGGTTTAGGGTGAGGGTTAGGTTTAGGGTAATGTTTAGGGTGAGGGTGAAGGTTAGGGTTAGGGTTAGGGTTAGGGTGATGGTGAGGGATAGATTTAGGATTAGGGTTAGGGTGAGGGTGAGGGTGATGTTGAGGGTGATATTTATTGTGACAGTGAGGTTTAGGTTGAGGATGAGTGTTAGGGTTCGAGTGAGGGTTCAGGTGAATTGAGGGTTAGGGTGTGCTTGAGGGTTAGGTTTAAGTTTAGGGTTATGGTGAGGGTTAGCGTTAATGTTAGGGTTAGCGTGAGATTTATTGTGAGGTGTTGAGATAGGATTAGGTTGAGGGTTAGGGTGAGGGTGAGGGTTAGCGTTAGCGTTAGGGTTAAGGAGAGGGTTAGGTTGAGGTTTAGGTTTAGGGTGAGGGTGAGGGTTAGGGTGAAGGTGATGGTGATGATTTCTGTTAGGTAATGGTTAGCGTTATTTTTAGGGTGAGGATTAGGTTGACATTGAGAGTTAGTGTGAGTGTTATGGTAAGGGTGAGGGTTGGGGTTAGGATTTGGGTGAGGGTTAGTGTGTGGGTTCGGGTTAGGGTTAGGTTGAGTTTTAGGGTGATGGTGAGCATTAGGGTAATTGTGAGGGTTCGGTTTGAGTTTAGGTTGAGGGTTAGATTTAGAGTGAGGGTCAGGGTGAGGGTTAGGGTGAAGGGTATTGTTAGGGTTAGCGGGAGGGTTAGGGTTAGTGTGAGGGTTAGGGTTAGTGTTAGAGTTAGGGTTAGTGTGAGGATAAGGGTTAGGGTGAGGTTTAGGTTAAGGGTGAGGGTTAGGATTATCGTTAGGGTTAGGGTAAGTTTAGGGTGAGGGTTAGGGTTAGGGTTAGGGTTAGGATGAGGGTGAGGGTTAAGGTTAGGGTGATGTTTAGGTTGAGGGTGAGGGTTAGGTTGAGGGTGATGGTGATGGTGAGGGTTAGGGTGAGGGTTAGGGTTAGGGTTAGGGTGAGGTTTAGGTTTACTTTAAGGGTTAGGGTTATTGTTAAGTTTAGGGTTAGTGTGAGGATCAAGGTTAGGGTTACGGTTAGGATGAGGTTAAGGTTTAGGGTGAGGGTGAGACTTAGGGTAATGTTTAGGGTGAGGGTGAGGGTGAGGGTTAGGGTGAAGTTTAGGGTTAGGATTAGTGTGAGGCTTAGGGTTAGGTTTAGGGTGAAGGTAAGTATTAGGGTGAGGGTTAGGGTGATAGTGAGGGTTAGGATTATCGTGACTGTTAGTGTGAGGGTTAGGGTGAGTGTTAGGTTAGAGTTAGGGTTAGGGTTAGGGTGAGGGTGAGTGTTAGCGTTACTGTTAGTTTGAGCTTTAGGGTTAGGTATAGGTTTTTTGTTAGGATTACGGTTAGAATGAGAGCTAGAGTGAAGGTGAGGTTTAGGGTTAGGTTTAGGTTAGGATGAGGGTTAGGTTTAGGAGAGGGTTAATGTTAGGTTTAGGGTGAGGGTTAGGGTTAGTGTGATGTTAAGTTTGAGGGTGAGGTTTAGGGTCAAGGTGAGGGTTCGGGTTAGGCTTAGGGTCAGGGTAAGTGTGAGGGTTAGGTGTAGGATTAGGGTTAGGTTTAGGGGTAGAGTTGCAGTGAGGGTTGGGTTTAGTGTGAGGGTTAGGGTTAGGGTTAGGGTGAAGGTAAGTATTAGGGTGAGGGTTAGGGTGATAGTGAGGGTTAGGATTATCGTGAGTGTTAGTGTGAGGGTTACGGTGAGTGTTAGGTTAGAGTTAGGGTTAGGGTGAGGGTGAGGGTTATGGTTAGTGTTAGGGTTAGGGTTAGGGTAAGGGTGAATGTGAGGGTGAGTGTTAGGGTTATTGTTATTGTTAGGGTTAGGGTTAGGTTGAGGGTGAGTGTGAGGGTGAGGGTGAAGGTGAGGGTTAGGGTTAGTGTGAGGGTTTGGATTATTTTTAAAGTTAGGGTGAGGGTGATGGTAAGGGTGAGAGTTAGGGTGTCTGTGAGTGTTAGGGTAAGGGTGTGGGTTCCGGTTAGGGGTAGCATCAGCATGAGGGTTAGGGATAGGGTTCGAATAAGGGCGAGGTTTAGGGAGAAGGATTGGGATAGGGTTAGGGTTATGGTTAGTGTGAGGATTAGGGTTAGGGTTAGGTTTAGTGTGAGGTTTACACTTAGGGTTAAGGTGAGGGTTAGGGTTATGGTTAGGATTAGTGTTAGTGTGAGTATAAGGGTTAGGGTGAGGATTAGGGTGAGAATGAGGGTTAGGGTTAGCCTGAGGGTTAGGATTAAGGTTAGGGTGGGGGTTAGGTTGAGAGTTAAAGTTAGGGTTAGGGTTGGGGTTAGGTGAGGACTAGGGTGAGCCTAAGGTTTAGCATGAGGGTTAGGTGAGGGTGAGGTATAGTGTTATGGTCAGGGTAAGGGATAGGGCGAGGGTAAGGGTAAGGTTGAGGGTTAGGGTTAGCATTATTGTTAGGGTGAGGGTAAATGTTAGGGTGAGGTTTAGGGTTAGGGTTAGGGATAGGGTGAGGGTTAGGGTGAGGGTTAGAGTGAGGGTTAGGGTTAGGATGAGGGTTAGGGATAGGGTTGGGGTTAGTGTGAAAGTCAGCTTTAGGGTTTGGGTTAGAGTTAGGGTGAGGGTGAGTGTGAGGTTTAGGGTTAGGATTAGGGCTAGTGTTTGGGTTATGCTGAGGGTAAGTGTGAGGGTGAGGGTGAAGTTTAGGGTTAGGGTGAGGGTTAGATTTAGGGTTAGTTTTAGGGTTAGGCTGAGGGTGAGGGCGAGAGTGTACGTGAGGTTTAGGGTGAAGGTGAAGGTTAGGGTTTGGGTGAGGGTTAGGGTTAGGGTTAGGATGAGGGGTATGGTGAGGGGTAGGGGTAGGGTGAGGGTGAGGGTTAAGGTAAGGTTTCGTGTTAGTGCTACGGTTAGGGCGAGGATGAGGTTTAGGGATAGCATTAGGGTTAGGGTTAGCGTTAGGGTGAGGGTTGGGTTAGGGTCAGGGTGAGGGTTAGGGTTAGGGTTAGATTTAGGGTGAAGGTGAGGGTGAGTGTGAGGGTGAGGGTGAGTTTTAGGTTTGGGGTAAGGGATAGGTTGAGGGTTAGATTTAGGGTTAGGTTGAGGGTTAGGGTTAGGATTAGGAAGAGGGCTTGGCTGAGGGTTACGTTCAGGGTGAGGGTTAGGGTTAGAGTAAGGTTTAGGATTAGTGTTAGGATTAGGATTAGGGTAAGGGAAAGGTTTAGGGTCAGTGTTAGGGTGACTGTAGTGTTAGGGTTAGGGTTAGGTTTTGGGTGAGCGTTAGGGTGATTGTTAGGGTTAGGTTTAGGGTTAGGGTGAGGGTTAGGATGAGGTTTAGTTTCAGGGTTAGAGTTAGAGTTAGAGTTAGGTTTCGGGTTAGGGTGAGGGTAAGGGTTAGAGTGAGGGTTAGGGTGAGGGTGAGGTTTAGGAGTAGGATTAGGGTTTAGGTTAGAGTTAGGGGAACGGTTAGGTTTACGGTTAGGGTTAGGGTGAGGGTGAGGGTGAGGGTGAGGTTTATGTTGAGAGGTAGGGTTAGGTTTAGGGTTTTGGTTCGGGTGAGGGTTAGGTTTAGTGTGAGGTTTAGGGTTAGTTTTAGGGTTAGTGTGAGGGTAAGGGTTAGGGTGGGGGTTAGGTTGAGTGTGAGATTTAGGGTTAGCTTTAAGGTTAGGGTGAGGGTTAGGGTGAGGTTTAAGTTGAGGGTTAGGTTTAGTATGAGGGTGAGCGTTAGACTTAGGTTTAGGGTGAGGGTTAGGGTTAGGGTGAGGTTTAGGTTTAGGGTGACAGTTAGGGTTAGGGTGTGGGTAAGGGTTAGAGTGAGTGTTAGGGTGAGGGTGTAGGTTAGGGATAGCTTTAGCTTTAGGGTTAGAGTTAGGGTGAGGGTTAGAGTTACCTTTCGGATTAGGTTGAGGTTGAGGGTTATGTTGAGGTGTAGGGTTAGGGTTAGGTTTAGGGTTAGGGTGAGGGTTAGTTATAGGGTTAGGGTGAGGGTAAGGGTGAGGGTTAGGGTTAGGGTGAGAATTAGGGTTAATATGAGGGTTAGAGTGACGGTGAGGGGAAGGGTTAGGGTGAGGACTAGGGTAAGTTTCGGGTGAATGTGTGGGTTCTGGTGAGGGTGAATTTTAGGGTGTGGGTGACTGTTAGGGTAAGGGTGAGGGGAAAGGTGACGGTGAGGTTGAGGGTGAGGTTGAGGGTTAGGTTTGCGGTGAGGATTACGGTTAGGGTTATGGATAAGGTTATGGTCAGGGTAATGGTTAGGATGGGGTTTAGGGTGAGGGTGAGGTTTAGGGATTGCGATAGAGTTAGGGTAAGGGTGAGGGTGAGGGTTAGGGTTCAGTTTAGCCTTAGGGTGTGGGTGAGGGTTAGAGTTAGGGTTAGGGTTAGGGTTAGGAAGAGGGTTTGGCTGAGGGTTACGGTTAGGGTTAGGGTGAGGGATAGGGTTAGTGTGAGGGTTAGGGTTAGGGTTATATTTAGGGTGAAGGAAAGGTTTAAGGTGAGGGTTAGGGTGACGGTGAGTGTTAGGATTAGGCTGAGCTTTAGGGAGAGGGTGAGGATTAGGGTGAGGGTTAGGGTGAGGTTTAGTTTTATGGTTAGGGTTAGGGTTTGGGTGAGGGTAAGGGTTAGAGTGAGATTTAGGGTGAGGGTCAGGGTTAACGATAGCATTAGTGTTAGGGTTAGGGTTATGGTGAGGTTTAGTGTTACGTTTAGGGATAGGGTTAGGGTGATGGTTAGGGTTAGGGTTATAGTTAAGGTGAGGGTGAGGGTTAGGTTTAGGCTTAGGCTGAGGGTTAGGTTACCGTTAAATTAGGTTGAGGGTGAGGGTTATCTTGAGGTGTAGGGTGAGGTTTAGGTTTAGGCTGGGGTTGAGGGTGAGGGTTAGGTTTAGGATTAGGCTTAGGTTTAGGGTTAGGCTTAGGATGAGGGTGAGGTGGAGGGTCAGAGTCAGGTTTAGGGTGAGGGTTAGGGTTATGGTTAGGGTTAGGGTGAGGGTGAGGGTGAAGGTTAGGGTGAGGGTGATGGTGAGGATGAGGGTGAGGTTGAGAGTTAGGTTTAAGTTTAGGGTTATGTTTTGTTTTAGGCTTAGGTTTAGTGTGAGGCTGAGGTCTAGGGTTAAGTTTAGGATTAGGGTGAGGATTAAGGTTAGTGTGAGTGTTAGGGTGAGGGGTAGGGTTAGGCTTAGGGTGAAAGTGAGGGTGAGGTTTAGCGTTAGGGTGGGGGTTAGGTTTAGGTTGAGGATTAGGTTTAGAGTGACAGTGAGGGTAAGGGTTAGGTGAGAGCTAGGGTTAGGCTTAGGGTTAGGCTGTTTTAGGTTTGGGTGAGGGTGAGGGTGAGTGTTAGGTTCAGAATTAGGCTTAGGTGTAGGGTTAGGCTTAGGGTGAGGTTGAGGGGGAGGGTCAGAGTTAGGTTTAGGGTGAGGGTTAGGGTTATGGTGAGGGTTAGGGTGAGGGTGAGGGTGAGGGTTAGGTTGAGGGTCATGGTGAGGGTGAGGGTGATATTTAGGATTAGTGTGTGGGTTAGTTTTATGGTTATGGTTAGGGTGAGCGTGAGTGTGAGGAGTAGTGTTAGGGTTAGGGTGAGGGTTAGGTTTAATGTGAGGGTTAGGTTTAGAGTTAGGGTTAGTGTGAGGATAAGGGTTAGGGTGAGGGTTAGGGTGAGATTGAGGGTTAGGGTTAGCGTTAGTGTTAGGGTCAGGGTTAGGGTGAGGGTTAAGGTGAGGGTTAAGGTTAGTATGAGGGTGAGTGTTAGAGTTAAGTTTAGGGTGAGGGTTAAATTTAGGGTGAGGTATAGGGTAAGGTTATGGTGAGGGTGACGGTTCGGGTAAGGGTGAGTTTTAGGGTGTGGGTGATGGTTAGGGTTAGGGTGAGGGTAAAGGTGACAGTGACAGTTAGGGTGAGGGTAAAGGTTAGGTTTGCGGTAGGATTAGGGTTAGGGTTAGGGTTAGGGTTATGGTGAGGTTAAGGGTTATAATGAGGTTTAGGGTCAGAGTGAGGTTTAGGGACAGCTTTAGAGTTTACGTCAGGGTTAGGGTGAGGGTTAGGGTTCAGGTTAGGGTTAGGTTGAGGGTGAAGGATAGAGTTAGGGTTAGGGTTAGGATTCGGGTTAGGGTTAGGGTTAAGGTTATGTTGAGGGTTAAGGTTAGGGTGAGGGTTAGGGGGAGGGTTACGGTGAGGGTAAGGGTTAGATGAGGGGTAGGGTGATGGTGAGGGTTAGGGTTAGCCTTAGGGTTAGGGTTAGGGTTAGGGTGAGGTTTAGGGTTAGGTTTAGGTTGAGCGTTAGGGTTAGGATGAGGGTTAGGGATAGGGTTGGTGTTAGAGTGAAAGTCAGCGTTAGGGTTAGGGGTAGAGTTAGGTTGAGCGGGAGTGTGAGGGTTAGGGTTAGGATTAGGTTTAGGGTTTGGTTTAGGCTGATGGTGAGGGTGTGGGTGAGGGTGAGGTTTAGGGTTAGGGTGAGGGTCAGGTTTAGGGTTAATGTTAGGGTTATGATGACGGTGAGGGTGAGGGTGTAGGTGAGGGTTAGGGAGACAGTGCAGGTTAGGGT
The DNA here is from genome assembly GCF_024711535.1 of Dipodomys merriami. Lineage (NCBI taxonomy): Eukaryota > Metazoa > Chordata > Mammalia > Rodentia > Heteromyidae > Dipodomys > Dipodomys merriami. Next base: position 1,726,957 of record NW_027206113.1, read on the forward strand.
TAGGGTTAGGGTTAGGGTGAGGGGTAGGGTGAAGGGTGGGGTTAGGCTTAAGTTGAGGGTTATCCTTAATGTGCGCGTTTATTTTAGGGTTAGGGTTACTGTGAGGATAAGTGTTAGTGTGAGGATTACGGTGAGAGTGACGGTTAGGGTTAGCGTTAGGGTTAGGTTGAGGGATAGGGTGAGCGTTAGGGTTAGGGTTAGGTTTAGGTTTAGGGTTAGGCTGAGGGTTAGGGTGAGGGTAAGAGTTAGAATGAGGGTAAGGGTGAGGGTGAGGGTTAGGGATATCATTAGGGTTAGGTTAGGGTGAGGGTTACGGTAAGGTTTAGGGTGAGGGTTAGATTTAGGTTGAGGGTTAGATATAAGGTTGGGGTTAGGGTGAGGGTCAGGATTACGGTTAGGGTTAGAGTTAGGGTGAGGGTGAGTGTGAGGGTTCGGGTTAGGATTTGTGTTAGGGTTAGGGTTAGGCTGAGGGTGAGGGTGAGGGTGAGGGTGAGGTTTATGGTTATTGTGAGAATTAGGTTTACGGTTAGGGTTAGGGTGAGGGTTAGGGTTAGGGTTAGGAAGAGGGTTTGGCTGAGGTTAGGGTTAGGGTTAGGGTGAGGGATAGGGTTAGTGTGAGGGTTAGTCTTAGGGTTATGGTTAGGATTAGAGTGAGGGAAAGTTTTAGGTTGAGGGGTAGGTTGATGGTGAGTGTTAGGTTTAGGATGAGCATTAGGGTGAGGGTTAGGTTTAGGTTTAGGGTTAAGGTGAGGGTTAGGTTGAGGTTTAGTTTTAGAGTTAGGGTTTGTGTTAGGGTAAGGATAAGGGTTAGAGTGAGATTTATGGTGAGGTTGAGGGTTAGGGTTAGGGTTAGGGTTAGGTTGAGGGTTACGGTTACCGTTAGGGTTAGGGTGTGGTTGAGGGTTATGTTGAGGTTTAGGGTTAGGTTTAGGTTTAGGGTTAGGGTGAGCGTTAGGGTTAGGGTGAGGGTGAGGGTGAGGCTAAGGTTTAGGGTTAGGGTGAGGGTTAGCGTTAGGGTGAGGGTTAGAGTGAAGGTGAGGTTAATGGTTAGGTTGAGGGCTAGTTTTAGGGTTAGTGTTAGGGTGAGGTATAGATTTAGGTTGAGGGTGAGGGTGAGGGTTAAGTTTTGGACTAGGCTTAGGTTTAGGGTTAGGCTTATGGTGAGGGTGAGGGTGAGGGTGAGGGTCAGAGTTAGGTTTATGGTGAGGGTTAGGGTTATGGTTAGGGTTAGGGTGAGGGTGAGTGTGAGGGTTAGTGTGAGGGTGATGGTGAGGTCGAGGGTGAGGGTGAGAGTTAGGTTTAGTTTTAGGGTTATGGTTAGTTTTAGGTTTAGGTTTAGGGTGAGGACTAGGGTGAGGTTGAGGTCTAGGGTTAAGTTTAGGATTAGGGTGAGTGTTAGGTTTAGTGTGAGGGTTATTGTGAAGGTTAGGGTTAGGGTGTTAAGGTGAGAGTAAGAGTGAGGGTGAGGGTTAGGGTGAGAGTGAGGGTTAGGGTTAGCGTGAGTGTTAGGGTGAGGGTTACGGTGAGGGTTAGGGTTAGTGTTACGGTTAGGTTGAGGTTGAGGTTGAGGGTAAGGGTTAGGGTGAGGGTTAGGGTGAGTTTGAGGTTTAGAGTTAGCATTAGGGTTAGGGTTAGGGTGAGGGTTAGTGTTAAGGGTAGGTATAGGTTGAGGGTGGGGGTGAGGTTGAGGGTGAGGGTTAGGTTTATGGTTAGTTTTAGGGTGAGGGATAGGTTGAGGTTGAGGGTTACTGTGAGGGTTAGGGTGAGGATGAGGTTTTTGGTTAGGAAAGGCTTAGGGTTAGTGTTAGGGTGAGGATCAGGTTGAGAGTGAGATTTAAGGTGAGGGTTAGGGTTAGGGTGAGGATTAGGGTTAGGGTTAGGGTGAGTGTTAGGTTTAGGGTGATGTTTAGTGTGAGGATGAGTGTTAGGGTGAGGGTTAGGGTGAAGGTGAGGGTTAAGGTTATGGTTAGGGTGAGTGCTAGGGTGAGGGGTAGGGTTAGGGTTAGGGTGAGGATTAGGGTTAATGTGAGGGTTAGGGTTAGGGTTAGGGTTAGTGTGAGGATAAGGTTTAGGGTGAGGGTTAGGGTGAGATTGATTGTTATGGTTAGCTTTAGGGTTAGGATGAGGGTTAGGGTGAGGGTTAAGGTGAGGGTTAGGTTTAGTATGAGGGTGAGTGTTAGATTTAGGTTTAGGATGAGGGTTAGGATTAGGGTGAGGTTTAGGGTAAGGTTATGTTGATGGTGAGGGTTCGGTTGAGGGTGAGTTTTAGGGTGTGGGTGACAGTTAGGTTTAGGGATAGGGTTAAGGTGATGGTGAGGGTGAGGGTGAGGGTGAGGGTTAGGGTTGAGATAGGATTATGGTTATGGTTAGGGTTAGGTTTATGGTGAGGGTCAGGGTTAGGATGAGGTCTAGGGTGAGGGTGCGGTTTAGGGACAGCGTTACTGTTAGGGTGAGGGTTGGGGTTCACGTTAGGGTTAGGTTGAGGTTGAGGATTAGAATTAGGGTTAGGGTTAGGGTTAAGGTGAGGTTTAGGATTAGGATTAGTGTGAGGGTTAGGGTTAGGTTGAGGGTTAGGGATAGGGTTCGTGTTAGGGTGAAAGTCAGCGTTAGGATTTGGGTTAGAGATAGGGTGAGGGGGAGTGTGAGGGTTAGGGTTAGGATTAGGTTTGGGTTAGGCTTAGGCTTAGGGTGAGGGTGTGGGTGAGGGTGAGGTTTAGGGTTAGGGTGAGGGTCAGGTTTAGGGTTTGGGTTAGGGTTAGGCTAAGGGTGAGGGTGAGGGTGTAGGTGAGGGTTAGGGTGAAGTTGAGGGTTAGGGTTAGCATAGGGTGAGGGTTAGGTTTAGGGTTAGGGTGAGGGGTAGGGTGAAGTTTAGGATTACTGTTAGGGTGAAGGTAAGCGTTAATGTGCGGGTTAGGGTTAGGGTTGCTGTGGGGAAAAGGGTTAGTGTGAGGATTAGGGTGAAATTGAGATTTAGCGTTAGTATTAGTTTTAGGTTGAGGGATAGGGTGACCGTTAGGGTGAGGGTTAGGTTTAGGTTTAGGGTAAGGGTGAGGGTTAGGGTAAGAGTAAGAATTAGAGTGAGGGTTAGGCTGAGGGTGAGGGTTAGGAATAGCATCAGGGTTAGGGTTAGGGTTAGGGTGAGTGTGACGGTTAAGGTTAGGATTAGGGTTAAGGTTAGGGTTAGGTTGAGGATGAGGGTGAAGGTGAGGGTGAGGTTTAGGGTTAGGGTGAGAATAAGGTTTAGTTTTAGGGTTAGGTTGAGGATTAGGGTTAAGGTTAGGAAAAGGGTTTGGCTGAGGTTTAGGGTTAGGGTTAGTGTGAGGGATAGGGTTATTGTGAGGGTTAGGCATAGGGTTAGGGTTAGGATTAGGGTGAGAGAAAGTTTTCGGTTGAGGGTTAGGGTGACGGTGAGTGTTAGGGTTAGGGTGAGGGTTAGGGTGAGCGTTAGGGCGAGGGTTAGGTTTTGTTTTGGGTTAATTTGAGGGTTAGGTTGAGGTTTAGTTTTAGGGTTAGGGTTAGGGTGAGGGTGAGGGTAAGGATTAGAGTGAGATTTAGGGTGAGGGTGAGTGGTAAGGATAGCATTAGGGTTAAGGTAATGATTAGGGTGAGGGTTAGGGTTACGGTTAGGGTTAGGGTGAGTTTGAGGTTGAGGGTTATGTTGAGGGTTAGGGTTACGGTTAGGGTTAGTGTTAGGGTGAGGGTTAGGGTTAGGGTTAGGTTTGGGATGAGGGTTATGGTTAGGTTGAGGGTTAGAGTGACGGTGCGGTTAAGGGTTAGGGTGAGGGATAGGGTTAGGTTTAGGGTTAGGGTGAGGTTTAGATTTAGAGATAGGGTTAGGGTTAGGGTGAGGGTAAGGGTTAGGATTAGTGTTAGGGTTAGGGTTACGGTGAGGATTAGGGTGTGGCTGAGGTTTAGGGTTAGAGTGAGGTTTAGGATGACGGTGAGGGTTAGGGTGAATTTGAGGTTTAGGGTTAGGGAAAGGGTTAGGGTGAGGGTTAGGGATAGGGTTAGGTTAAAATTAGGGTTAGAGTGATGTTTACAGTTAGGTTTAGGTTTAGGGTTAGGGTTAGTGTGAGGTTTAGGGTTAGGGTTAGGGGTAAGGTTAGGGTGAGGGTTAGGGTTAGGGTTAGGGTTAGGATAAGGTTTAGGCTGAGGGTTAGGATTAGGGTTCAGGGGAGGGTAAGGGTAAGGGTGAGTGTAATGTGAGGGTTAAGGTTAGGCTTAGGTTTAGGGTGAGGCTTAGTGTTAGGGTTAGGTTGTGATTTAGGGTTAGGTTAAAGTTAGCGTTAGGGTGACATGTACGGTTAGGTTTAGGATGAGGGTTAGGGTTAGTGTGAGGATTAGTGTTAGGGTTAGGGTTAAGCTGAGGGTGAAGGTGAGGGATAGGGTTAAGGTGAGGGTAAGGGTTAGGGTGAGGTTTACGTTGAGGTTGAGGGTTATTTGTTAGCATTAGGGATACGGTGAGGGGGAGGTTTTGGGTGAGGGTGAGGGTTAGGTTTAGCTATACTGTGAGGATTGGGGTTACGGTTAGGTTTAGGGTGAAGTTTAAGCTGAGGCGTAGTGTTAGATTTAGGGTGATGGTTAGGATGAGGGTTAGGGTTAGGGTTAGGATTAGTGTTAGTTTGAGGTTGAGGGTGAGGGTAAGGGTTAGCGTGAGCGTTAGGGTGAGGTTTAGGTTTAGGGTTAGGGTGAGGGTTACGGTTAGGATTAGTGTTACGGATGGGGTGAGTGCTAGTGTTAGCTTTAGTGTTAGTGTTGGGATTAGGGTTAGGGTGAGGGTGAGTGTGAGGGTTAGGGTTACGTTTAGGATTAGGTTTAGGGTTAGGGTTAGGCTGAAGTTGGGGTTGAGGTTTAGGGTGAGGGTTAGGGTTAGGGTTAGTTTTAGGATGAAGGCTTGGGTGAGGGTGAGGGTTAGGTTGAGGGTCAGGGTGAGGGTGAGGGTTTTATGTTAGTAAAGGCTTAGGGTTAGGTTTAGGATGTGGATTAGGGTGAGGGTGAGATTTAATGTGAAGGTTAGGGTTATGTGAGGATTAAGGTTAGGGTTAGGGTGAGGGTTAGGGTTAGGGTGATGTTTATGGTGAGAGTGAGTTTTAGGGTGAGGGTGAGCATTAGGGTGAGCGTTAGGGTTACGGTTAGGGTGAGGGATAGGGTGAGACTGAGGGTTCGGGTGAGCTTTAGGGTTAGGGTGATGGTTAAGGTGAGGGCAAGGGTTAGTATGAGGGTGAGGGTTAGAGTTAGGTTTAGGGTGAGGTTTAGGGTTAGGGTGAGGTTTAGGGTAGGGTTAGGGTGAATGTGAGGGTTCGGCTTCGGGTGAGTTTTAGGGTGTGGGTGGCGGTTAGGGTTAGAGAGAGGTTTAAGGTGATGGTGAGGGTTAGGGTGAGGGTGAGTTTTAGGGATTTGGTTAGGATTAGGTTTAGGGTTATGTTTAGGTTTACGGTGACAGTAAGGGTTACGATGAGGTTTAGGGTGAGGGTGAGGTTTACGGATATGGTTAGAGTTAGGGTGAGGGTTAGGGTTCAGGTTAGGCTTAGGGTTAGCATGAGGGTAAGGAATAGGTTGAGGGTGAGGGTGAGGGTGAGGATTAGGGTTATGGTTAGGGTTAGGTTGGGGGTGAGGGTGAGTTTTAGGATGAGGGTGATGGTGAGGTTGAGGGTGAGGGTGAGGGTTAGGGTTTGGGTGATGGTTAGGTTTAGGGTTAAAGTTAGGGTGAGGGTTAGGGTTAGGGTTAGGGTTAAGATGAGGGTTAGGCTTAGGGTTAGGGTGAGGGTAAGTGTTAGGGTGAGGGTAAGGGTTAGGTTTAGGATTAGGGTTAGGGTTAGGGTGAGGATTAGGCACAGGGTTAGGTTTAGGGTTAGGGTGAGAATTTTGGTTAGGCTTAGGATTAGAATTAGGGTGAGGGTGCGGGTTAGGGTTTGAATAAGTGTTAGGTTTAGGGTTAGGGTGAGGTTTAGGTTGAGGGTGAGGGTGAGGCTTAGGGTGAGGTTGAGGGATAGGGTTATGGTTATGGTTAAGGTTAGGGTGAGGATTAGGGTTAGGCTTAGTTTTAGGATGAGGTTTAGGCTGTCGGCTAGGTTTAGGGTTCGTGGGAAGGTAAGGGTTACGGTTAAGGTTTAGGGTGAGGGTGAGGGTTAGGGTTAGCGTCTGAGTAAGTGTGAGGTTTAAGGTTAGTGCTAGGGTTAGGGTGAGTTTGAGGATTAGGGTTACGCTGAGGGTTGGGGTTAGGGTGAGGGTCAGGGTTAGTGTTAGTGTTAGAGTTAGGTTGATGGTGAGGGTTAGGGTTCAGGTTAGGGTTAAGGTTAGGGTTAGGCTGATGGTTAGGGTGAGGGTTAGGTTTAGGGTGAGTTTTAGGTTTAGGGTTAGGGTTAGGTTTAGTTTGAGTGTTAGGTTTAGGGTTAGGAAGAGGGTTTGGCTGAGGGTTGGGTTAAGGGTTAGGGTTATGGTGAGGGTATGTTTTAGGGTGAGGGTTAGGTTCAAGGTGAGGGTTAGTGTTAGGGTTAGGGTGAGGGGTAGACTGAGGGGTAAGGTTAGGGTTAGCGTGAGTGTTAGGGTTAATGTGAGAGTTTGGGTTAGGGTTCGGGTTAGTGTGAGGATAAGGGTTAAGGTGAGGTTTAGGTTGAGAGTGAGGGTTAGGGTTAGCGTTAGGTTTAGGGTGAGAGTTAGGGTGAGGGTTAAGGTGAGGGTTAGGGTTAGTATGAGGATGAGGGTTAGAGTTAGGTTTAGGGTGAGGGTTAGGTTTAGGGTGAGGTTTAGGGTAAGCTTATGGTGTGGGTGAGCTTGTAGGTGAGAGGGAATTTTAGGGTGTGTTTGACGGTGAGGGTTAGGTTGAGGGTTAAGGTGACAGTGAGGGTTAGGGTGAGATTGAGGGTTAGGGTTGTGGTGAGGATTAGGGTTAGGGTTAGGGGTAATGATATGGTGAGTGCAAGGGTTAGAATAAGGTTGAGGGTGAGGGTGAGGTTTAGGGACAGCGTTAGAGTTAGGGTGAGGGTTAGGGTGAGGTTTAGGGTTCAGGTTACACTGAGGGTGAGGTTGAGGGTTAGAGTTAGGGTTAGGATTAGCGTTAGGTTAAGGGTAAGTTTTAGGGTGACAGTTAGGTTGAGGGTGAGGTTTATGGTTAGGTTTAGTGTTAGTGTTAGGGTTAGGATTATGGTGAGGGTTAGGGCGAGGGTAAGGGTTATAGTGAGGGTTAGGGTGAGGGTGAGGGTTAGGGATAGCATTAGGGTTAGGGTGAGGGTTAGGGTTAGGCTAAGGGTGAGGGTTAGGGTAAGTTTGAGGGTTAGGGATATGGTTGGGGTTAGTGTGAAAATCAGCTTTAGGGTTAGGGATAGAGTTAGGGTGAGTGTGAGTGAGAGGGTTAGTGTTAGGATTAGGGTTAGGCTGAGGGTGAGGGTGAGGGTGAGGGTGAGGTATAGGGTTAGGGTGAGATTTAGGTTTAGGGTTAGGTTTAGGGTTATGTTGAGGGTGAGGGTGAGGGTGTAGGTGAGGGTTAGGGTGAAGGTGAGGGCTAGGGTTAGGTTTAGAGTGAGGGTTAGTGTTAGGGTTAGGGTGAGGTTTAGGTTGAGGTGTAGGGTTAGGGTTAGGTTGAGTTTTAGCGTTAATGTGCAGTTTAGGGTTAGGGTTAAGTTTAGTTTGAGGATAAGGGTTAGGGTGATGGTTAGGGTGAGGGTTTAGGTGAACGTTAGGGTTAGTTTGAGGGTGAGGGTTAGAGTTAGGTTTAGGGTGAGGGTTAGGGTTAGGTTGGGTTTATGGTAAGGTTAGGGTGAGTGTGAGGGTTTAGGTGAGGGTGAGTTTTAGGGTGTGGGTGAGGGTTAGGGTTAGGGTGAGCGTTAAGGTTACGGTGATTGTTAGGGTGAGGGTGAGGGTTAGGGTTGCGTTGAGGATTAGGATTAGGGTTAGGGTTATGGTTATGGTGAGGGTAGGTGTTAGGATGAGGTTTAGGGTGAGGATGAGGTTTAGAGATAGCGTTAGAGTTAGGTGAGTGTTAGAGTTCAGGTTAGGCTTAGGGTAAGAGTCAGGGTTAGGGTTAGTGTTAGGGTTAGTGTTAAGGTGAGGGTAAGGTTTAGGGTAAGGGTTAGGTTTAGGGTGAGAGTTAGGGTTAAATTGAGTGTTAGGGTGAGCGTTAGGGTGAGGGTGAGGTTTAGGTTAAGGGTTAGGGTGAGGATTAGAGTTAGGTTTAGTGTTAGTGTTAGGGTTAGGGTGAAGGTGAGGGTTAGGGATAGCATTAGGGATAGGGTTAGGGTTAGGGTGAGGGTTAGGGTTAGGGTAAGGTTGAGGGTTAGTATTAGGTTGAGGGTTAGGGATAGGGTTGGAGTTAGGGTGAGGGTCAGGGTTAGGGTGAGGGTTAGAGTTAGGGTGAGGGTGAGTTTGAGGTTTAGGTTTAGGTTTAGGGTTAGGTTTAGGGTTAGCCTGAGGGTGAGGGTGAGGTTGAATGTGAGTGCTAGGATGAGGGTGAGGTTTGGGGTGAGGGTGAGAGTAAGTGTTTCGGTTAGGTAAGGTTTAGGGATATTTTTAGGGTGAGGAATAGGTTGAAGGTGAGGGTTTGTGTGAGGTTTAGTGTTAGGGTGAGGGTTATCATTATGGTTTTTATGAGGGTTAGGTTTAGACTGAGGTTTAGAGTATGGGTGGGGTTTAGGGTGAGTGTAGGGTTCGGGTGATGTTGAGCGATTGGGTGTGACTGAGGTTTAGGGTTAGGATGAGGGTTAGGGTGACGGTGAGGGTTAGGGTGACTGTGAGGGTTAGGGTTTGGGTTAGGGTTAGGTTGAGGGTAAGGGTTAGGGTGAGGGTTAGGGGGTGGGTAAGGGTTAGGTTTAGCATTAGCGTTAGGGAGAGGGTTAGGGTGAGGGTTAGGTTAGCGTTACGGTTAGGGTGAGAGTTAGGTTTATGGTTAGGGTTACTGTGAGGGTGAGGGTGAGGGTTAGGGTTAGGGTTAGGGTGAGGGTTAGGGTGATAGTGAGGGTGAGGGTGAGGGTTTCGTTTAGGTAAGGTATAGGGTTAGGTTTAGTGTGAGGATTAGGGTGAGGTTGAGGTTTAGGTTGAGGGTTAGGGTTAGGGTTAGAGTTAGGATTAGGGTTAGGGTGATGTTTAGGGTGAGGCTGTGGGTTGGGGTGAGATTGAGTGTTCGGTTGAGGGTGAGAGTTCAGGTGAGGGTGATGGTTAGTTTGTGGGTTAGGGTTAGGGTTAGGGTGAGGGTTAGGGTGAAAGTGAGGGTTAGGATGAGGGTTAGGTTGAGGGGTAGGTTTAGGGTTAGGTTGAGGGTAAGGGTTAGGGTTAGGGTGAGGTTGAGGGTTAGAGTTAGGGTGAGGGTGAGGTTTAGGGTTAGGGTTAGGTTTAGGCTGAGGGTTAGGTTGAGGGGTAGATTTAGGGTTAGGTTGAGGGTTAGTGTTAGTGTGAGGGTTAGGGTTAGGGTTAGAGTTAGGGTTAGTTTGAGGTTGAATGTTAGGGTGGGTGTTAGGGTGAGGGTGAGGTTAAGTGTTATGGTTATGGTTAGGGTGAGGGTTAGATTTAGGAAGAGGGTTATGGTTAGGGTTTGGGTGAGGGTTAGGTTGAGAGTACTGCTTAGGATGAGGGTGAGGTTGAGGGTGAGTGTTAAGGTGACGGTCTGGGTGACTGTGACAGTGAGGTTTAGGATTAGGGTTAGGGTTAGGGTGAGATTGAGGGTTAGGGTTAGGATTAGGGTTAGCATTAGGTTTAGGCTGAGGGTGATGGTGAGGGTGAGCATGAGGGTTAGGGTGAGGGTGTGGGTGATGATGAGTGTTAGGGTTAGGATTAGGGTTAGAGTGAATTTTAGCGTTAGGTTTAGCTTTAGATTGAGGGTTAGGGTTAGGATTAGGGTTAGGATTAGGGTTAGGGTTAGGATTAGGGTTAGGGTTAGGCGGAGGGTGCCAGTGAGGGTGAGGGTGAAGTTTAGGGTTAGGATTAGGTTTAGGTTTAGGTTGAGGGTTAGGGTGAGTGTGAGGGTTAGGTTTAGGGTAAGGGTAAGGTTTAGGGTTAGGCTGAGGGTTTAGGGTGAGGGTTAGTTTAGCATTAGGGTTAGGGTTAGGGTTAGGGTTTGGGTTAGGTTTACTGTGAGGGTGAGGGTGAGGGTTAGGGTTAGGGTTAGGGTGAGTGTTAGGGTGAGGGTGAGGGTGAGGGGGAGGGTGAGGGTTTCAGTTAGGTAAGGGTTAGGGTTAGGGTTATGGTGAAGATTAGAGTGAGGGTGAGCTTTAGGTTGAGTGTTAGGTTTAGGGTGAGGGTTAGGGTTAGGGTTAGAGTGAGGGTTAGTGTTAGGGTTATGTTTAGGGTGAGGCTGAGTGTTGGAGTGAGATTGAGGTTTCAGGTGATGAGAGGTTTTGGGTGAGGGTGACGGTTAGTTTGTGGGTTAGGGTTAGAGTTAGGGTGAGGTTTAGGATGACAGTGTGGGTTAGGGTGAGGGTGAGGGTCAGGGTTAGCTTGAGGTTGAGGGTTAGGTGTAGGGTAAGTGTGAGGGTTAGGTTAGGGTGAGGGTGAGGTTTAGAGTTAGGATTAGGTTTAGGCTAAGGGTTAGGGTGAGGGGTAGGGTTAGGGTTAGAGTTAGGGTTAGTGTAAGGTTGCAGGTTAGGGTGTGGCTTAGGGTGAGGGTGAGGTTAATTTTTATGGTTATGGTTAGGGTGAGGTTTAAGGTGAGGGTTAGTGTTAAAATGAGTGTTATGGTTAGGTTTAGGGTGAGGGTTAGGGTGAGTGTACTGCTTAGGTTGAGGGTGAGTTTTAGGGTGAGGGTGAGGTTGAAGGTTAGTGTTAAGGTGACAGTGAGGGTGACAGTGACTTGTGGGTTAGGTTTAGGGTTAGGGTTAGGGTGAGGTTGAGAGTTTGGTTTAGGATTAGTGTTAGGGTTAATTTTAGGCTGAGGGTGAGGGTGCGGGTGAGGGTGAGGGTTAGGGTGAGGGTGAGGGTGATGGTGAGTGATAGGGTTAGGATTAGGGTTAGGGTGACTTTTATGGTTAGGTTTAGAATTGGTTGAGGGTTAGTGTTAGGATTAGGGTTAGGGTTAGATTTAGGGATATTGTTAGGGTTAGGGTGAGAGTAAAGTTTAGTGTTAGTGTTAAAGTTACGGTTAGGGTTAGGGTGAGGATGATGGTGAGGGTAAGGGTGAAGTTTAGGGTTAGGATTATGTTTAGATTTAGGGTGACGTTTAGGGTGAGTGTGAGGGTTAGGGTTAGGGTAAGCGTAAGGGTTAGGTTTAGGCTGAGGTTTAGGGTTATCGTTAGGTTTAGTGTGAGGGTGAGGGTCAGGTTTAGGGTTAGGGTTAGGGTGAGGTTTAGATTTAGGATGAGGGCTATGGTGAGGGTGAGGTTTTGGGTGAGTGTGAGGGTGAGGTTTTCGGTTAGGTAAGGATTAGGGTTAGGGTTAGGGTGACAATTAGGGTGGGGGTGAGGGTTAGTTTGAGGGTTAGGATTAGGGTGATGTTTAGGGTGAGGCTTAGGGTTAGGTTGAGGGTGAGGGTGAGGGTGAGGATGAGGGTTCGGGTGACGCGGAGGGTTAGGGTGTGGGTTAGTTTTAGGTTTATTGTGAGGGTTTAGGTGACGGTGAGGGTTAGGGTGAGGGTGAGGGTTAGGGTTAGGTTTAAGGTGATGGTTAGGGTTAGGGTTAGGGTTAGGGTGAGGGTTAGGGTTAGGGTTAGAGTTAGGGTTAGAATGAGTATAAAGGTTAGGGTGAGGTTTATGGTGAGGGTGAGGTTTTGGGTGAGGATGAGGGTTCGGGTGAGGGTTCGAGTTAACGTGTGGGTTAGGGTTAGGGTTAGGGTTAGGGATAGGGTGACGGTTGGGTTGAGGCTTAGGGTGAGGGTTAGTGTTAGGTTTAGGGTAAGGTTTAGGGTTAAGGTGAGGGTTAGGGTTCGGGTTAGGGTTAGGGTTAGTGTGAAATGAGGGTTAGGGTTAGCATTAGGATTAGGGCGATGTTTAGGGTGAGGGTTAGGGATAGGGTTAGAGTTAGGGTTAGGGTTAGGGTTAGGGTAAGGTTTAGGGTTAGGGTGAGGGTTAGGCTTAGGCTGAGGATTAGGGTGAGGGTTAGGTTTATGGTTAGGTTGAGGGTGAGTCTGAGGGTTCGGGTGAGGTTTCGGGTAAGGGTGTGGGTTAGGGTTAGGGTTAGGTTGGGTTAGGGCAACTGTGAGGGTTAGGGTAAGGGTGAGCTTTTGCATTAGGGTCAGGGTGAGTGTTAGGGTGAGGGTTAGGGTTAGGTTGAGGGGTAGGGTTTGGGTTAGGCTGAAAGTTAAGGTTAGTGTGAGGGTTAGGTTTAGGGTTAGGGTTAGAGTTAGTGTGAGGTTAAAGGTTAGGGTGAGGGTTAGGGTGAGGGTGAGGCTTAGGGTTAGGATTAGGTTTAGGGTTAGGTTTAGGCTGACGGTGAGGTTGAGGGTGAGGGTGAGCGTGAACTGTTAGGTTAGGGTTAGGGTGAGGGTTAGTGTTAATATGATGGTTAGGATGAGGTTTAGGCTGAGTGTTAGGTTTAGGGCTTGGGTGAGGGTTAGGGTAAGGGTTATAGTTGGGGTGAGGGTTAGGTTTAGGTTTAGGGTTAGGTTGAGGGTGAGGGTGAGGGTTAGTTTTAGGGTTAGGGTGAGGATGAGGGTGAGGTTTGGTTTAGAATTAGGGTTAGAGTTAGGGTTAGGCTTAGGGTAAGGGTGAGGGTGAGGTTGAGGGATAGGGTTAGGGTGAGGGGTAAGCTGAGGGTCAGGTTTAGGTTGAGGTTTAGGGTTAGGGTGAGGGTTAGTGTGGGTATTAGGGTGAGGGTTAGGGTTAGGGCGATATTTAGATTGAGGCTGAGGGTTAGGGTTCGGGTTCGGGTTTGGGTTCGGTGAGGATGAGGGTTAGGGTGTGGGTGATGGTTAGGGTTCGGGTGAGTTTTAGGGTGACGGTGAGGATTAGGGTGAGTTTGAGCGTTAGGGTTAATATTATGGGTTGGGTGAGGGTTAGCGTTAGGGTTAGGGTTAGGGGGAGTGTTAGGAGGAGGGTTAGTGTTATGGTTAAGGTGAGGGGTAGGTTTGTGTGAGAGTCAGGGTTATGTATAGGGTTAGTGTTAGTGTGAGGATAAGGGTTAGGGTGAGGCTGAAGTTTAGGGTTAGCATTAGGGTTAGAGTGAGGTTTATGGTGAGGGTTAGGGTTAGGGTGGGTGTTAGGGTTAGGGTTAGGGTGAGTGTTATTGTTAGGATTACGGTTAGGGTTAGGGTTATTTTTATTGTTAGGGTTAGGGTTAGGGTGAGTGTGAAGGTGAGGTTTAGCTTTAGGGTTAGGGTTAGGTTGAGAATGAGTGTTAGGGTCAGGGAGAGGTTGAGGGTGAGGGTGATGGTGAGGGTGAGGGTTAGGATTAGGTTTAGGGTTAGGGTTAGGGTTAGGGTTAGGGTTAGGTTGAGGGTGAGGGTGAGGGTTAGTGTTAGGGTTAGCGTTAGGGTGAGTGTTGGGGTTACGGTTAGGGAAAGGATTAGGTTTAGGGTGAAGGTGAGGTTTAGGTTTTGGTTGAGGTTTAGGATTAGGTTTAGGTTTAGGGTGAGTCTTAGTGTTAGGTTTAGGGTGAGGGTTAGGGTTAGGTTTAGTGTTAGGTTGAGGGTGACGTTGAGGGTGAGGGTTAGTGTTAGGTTTAGGGTGAGGTTTAGAGTGTGGGTGAGGGTTAGGGTTAGTGTGAGGGTTAGGGTAGTGGTTAGTGTGAAGTTTAGGGTCATGTTGATGTTTAGTGTGAGAGTGAGGTTGAGGGTGAGGTTGAGGGTGATGGTGAGCGATAGGGTTATGGTTAGTGTTAGGGTGAGGATTAGGTTTAGGGTTAGGGTCAGTGTTAGGGTTAGTGTGATGGTTAGGGTTAGGATTAGTGTTAGGAAAGGGTGAGGGTGAGGGTTAGGGTGAAGATGAGGGTGAGGGCTATGGTTAGTGTTAGGGTTAGGGTGATGTTTACCATGAGTGTTAGAGTTAGGGTGAGTGTTAGGGTTAGGCTTAGGGTGATGGTTAGGTTTAAGTTGTTATTTAGGTTGAGGGTGAACTTTAGGGTGAGGTTGATGGTTAGGTTTAGGGTTAGGGATAAGGTTAGGGTGAGGGATAGGGATAGGATTAGGGTTAGTGTTAGGGTTAGGGTGATTGTAAGGGTTCGGTTGATGATTCGGGTGAAATTGAGTGTTAGGTTTTGTGTGAGGGTTAGTGTTAGAGTGCATATTAGGGTTTGGTTTAGAGTCAGGGTTTTGGTGAGTTTAAGGGTTAGGGTGAAGTTTATGGTGAGGGTTAGGGTTAGGGTTAGCATTAGGGTTAGTGTGAGGGTTATAGTGGGGCTTTGGGTTAGGTTAGGGTGAGGTTTAGGGTGAGGGTTAGGGTTAGTATGAGGGTTTTGGTTAGGGTTAGGGTGAGACTTAGGGTGAGAGTACTGCTTAGGGTGAGTGTGAGGGTTAGGGTGAGGGTGAGGTTGAGCGTTAGTGTTAAGGTGACGGTGAGGGTGAGGGTTAGGTTTAGGGTTAGTGTTAGGGTGAGGGTGAGGGTTAGGGTTAGGATTGGGTTTAGGGTTAGGTTTAGGCTGAGGGTGAGGGTGAGGGTGAGGGTTAGTGTGAGGGTGAGGGTGATGGTGTGTGTTAGGGTTAGGATTATGTTTAGGGTGGGTTTTAGGGTTAGGATTAGGGGTAGGTTAAGGGTGAGAGTTAGGATTTGGCTGAGTGTTAGGGTGACGGTGAGGGTTAGGGTGAATGTGAGGGTTAGGGTTATGGTTAGGGTTAGGGTTTAGGTTTAGGGTGAGGGTGAAGATGAGGGTTAGTTTTAGGATTAGGCTTAGGTGTTTGGTAAGAAGGGTAAACCAAAGGAGGAGGCTGCAATGCTTGGTAAGAAATGTACGCATTATCCTGCCCATGTAATTGTAACCCCTCTGTACAGTATGTTCACAAATAAAATTAAATTAAATTTGAAAAAAAGATTAGGGTGAGGGTTAGAGTTAGGGTTAGGGTTAGGCTGAGGGTGAGGGTGAGGGTTAGGTTGAGGGTGATGGTGAGGGTGATGGTGACCTTGAGGGTTAGGTTTAGGGTTAGGTTTAGGGTTATGGTTAGGGTTAGAGTGAGTGTGAGGGTGAGGGGTAGGGTGAGGGTGATGGTGAGGTTGAGGGTGAGGGTGAGGGTTAGGGTTTGGGTGAGGGTTAAGGTTAGGGCTAGGGTTAAGTTTAGGGTGAGTGTTAGGGTTAGGGTTAGTTTTAAGATGATGGTTAGGCTGAGGGTTAGTGTTAAGTTTATGGTGAGGGTGAGGTTTAGATTTAGGATTAGTGTTAGGGTTAGGGTGAAGTTTAGGGATAGGTTTAGGGTTAGGGTGTGGGTTTGTTTAGGGTTAGGTTTAGAGTTAGGGTGAGGGTGAGGGTGAGGGTTACGGTTTGGATTAGCAATAGTGTTAGGGTTAGGCTGAGGGTGAGTTAGAAGGTGAGTGTGAGGGGTAGCGTTAACGTGAGGTTTAGGATTAGGTTTAGGGTTAAGGGTAAGGTGAGCGTTAGGGTTAGGATTAAGTTTAATATGAGGTTTAGGCTGAAGGTTAGGTTTAGGTTCGATGGAAGGTAAGGGTTAGTGTGAGGGTTAGGGTGAGGGTGAGGGTTAGGGTTAGGCCTTAGGGTTAGGGTGAGGGTTAGGGTGAGGGTTAGTGTTAGGGTTAGGGTTAGCATTAGGGTTAGGGTGAGGTTTAGGGTAAGGGTTAGGGTGATTGTTAGGGTGAGGGTTAGTGTTACTGTTAGGGATAGGGTTAGGGTAAGGGTTAGGGGGAGGTTTAGGGTGACAGTGAGGGTTAGAGTGAAGGAGACGGTTAGGGGTAGTGTTAGGGTGAGGTTTTGGGTTAAGCTGAGGTTTGGTTTAGGGTGATGTTTAGGGTGAGGTTGAGCGTTCGGTGAGGGTGAGGGTGTGGGTTAGTGTTAGGGTTAGGTTTAGGGTGAGCGTGGTTGTGAGGTTTAGGATTACGAATACATTTAGGGTTAGGGTTAGGCTGAGGGTAGGGGTCAGCATGAGGGTGAAGTTTAGTGTTAGGGTTAGGGTTAGAGTGAGGGTGAGGGTTAAGGTTAGTGTGAGGATTATGATTAGTGTTAAGGTTAGGTTTAGGGTGAGGGGAAGGGTTAGGGTGAGGTTAAGGGTGAGGGAGAGTGTTAGGGTTAGGGATAGGTTTAGGATGAGGGCTAGGGTGAGGGAGAGGGTTAGTGTGAGGGTTAGGGTGAGGGATTATTTTAGTAAGGTTTAGGGCTATGGAGAGAATTAGCGTGAGGCTGAGTGTTAGGTTGAGGGTTACGGTTATGGTGAGGGTTAGGGTACGGTTGAAGGTAAGGGTTAGGGTTTGGGTGATGTTTAGGGTGAGGGTGAGGTTTAGGGAGGATGAGTGTTCCGGGAAGGGTGAGGGTTCAGGTGATTGAGAGGTTTAGGTTGTGTGTGAGGAATAGGGTTAGGGTGAGGGTTAGTGTTAGGGTTAGTTTTTGTGGTAGGGTGACGGTTAGGGATAGGGTTAGCATTAGGTTGAGGGTTAGGGTTATGGTTAGTGTTAGGGTGAGGGTTAGGGTGAGCGTGAGGGTTATTGTGAGGGTGAGGGTGAGGGTTAGGGTTAGTGTTAGGGTGAGTTTGCTGGTGAGGTTTAGGTTTAGGATTAGGGTTAGGGTTAGGGTTATGTTGAGTGTAAGGATGAGGGTTTGTGTTCGGGTTCGGGTGAGGGTTTGGGGGTGGGTGAATGTTAGGGTTAGGGTGAGAATTAAGGTTAGGATTAGGGTTATGGTGAAGGTAAGGGTTAGGGTGATGTATAGTGTGAGGAGGAGGGTTAAGGTTAGTGTTAGGCTTAGGGTGAGGGTTATGCTTAGGGTTATGTTTAGGTTTAGGGTGAGGTTGAGGTATAGGGTGAGGGTTAGCGCTATGGTGAGGGTTAAGGCTAGGGTTAGGGTGAGGGAGAGGGTGAGTGTTAGGTTTAGAGTTAGGGAGAGGTGAGGGTGAGGGTTAGGATTACGGTAAGGATTAGGGTTACCCTGAGGGTGAGGGTGACAGTAAGTGTGTGGGTTAGGTTTAGGGTGAGGGTTAGGTTTAGGGTTATGGTTAGGGTGAGGGTGAGTGTTAGGGTTAGAGTTAGGGGTAGGGTGAGGGTTAGGCTGAGGGTTAGGGTTAGGTCTAGTTTGAGGGTTAGGTTTAGGGTTAGGGTTTGGGTTAGCGTGAGGGTTAGGGTTAGTTTTAGTGTTAGAATAAGGTTTAGGATGAGGGTTAGTGTTAGGGTTAGTGTGACTGTTAGGTTTAGGGTTAGGGTTTGGGTTACTATGAGGGTAAAGGTTTGGGTGAAGTTTAGGATGAGGGTGAGGTTTAGGGTTAGGTTGAGGATTAGATAGGGTTATGTTTAGGGTTAGGGTGTGGGTTAGGGTAAGGATTAGTTTAGGGTTAGGTTAAGGGTGAGGGATAGGGTGTAGGTAATGTTTAGGGTGAGGGTTAGGATATGAGTGAGGTTTAGTTTTAGGGTGGGGGTAAGGGTTAGCGTGAGGGTTAGGGTGAGGGTGAGATTTAGGGTTACCATGAGGGTTAGGGTGACGGTGAGGGTTAGGGTTAAGTTTAGGGATAGGGTGAGGATTATGTTTAGGGTTGGGTTTAGCGTGAGGGTTAGGCTGAAGGGTAGGTTTAGGGTTAGTTTGAGTGTTAGGTTTAGTGTGAGGATTAGGGTTAGGGTTAGGGTGAGGGTAAGGGTTAGGGTGAGGGTGAGTTTTAGGGTTAGCATTAGTTTTACCGTTAGGGTTAGGATGAGGTTTAGGGTTAGGGTGAGGGTGAGGGTGAGGGTTAGTGTTAGGGTTAGTTTGACGGTTACTGTTATGGTGAGGGTTAGGTTTAGGGTGAAGGTTAGGTTTAGGGTAAGGGTTTGGGTTAGGTTTAGTGTTAGGGTGAGGGTCAGGTTGAGGGTTAGGTTTAGGTTGAGGGTTAGGGTTAGGGTGAGGGTTAGGGTTAGAGTTAGGGTGAGAGTTAGGTTTAGGGTGATGTTTATTGTGAGGGTAAAGGTTAGGGTGAGGCTGAGTGTTCAGGTGAGGGTGAGGGTTAGGGTGAGGTTGAAGCTTAGGTTGTGGTTGAGGGTTAGGGTTGGGGTGAGGAATAGTGTGACGGTGAGGGTTATGGTGAGGGTTAGGGTTAGGTTTAGAGTTAGGGTTAGGGTGAACGTTACGGTTAGGGTTAGGGTTAGGGTGAGAGTTAGGGTGAGGTGTCGGTATAGGGTTAGGGTGAGAGTTAGTGTTAGTGTGAGGAAAAGGGTTACGGTGAGGTTTAGGGTGATGGTGAGGTTTAGGGTTAGCGTTAGGGTTAGGGTAAGGTTTTGGGTGAGGTTTTGCGTTAGGGTGAGTGTTAGGGTAATTGTTAGGGTGAGTGTTAAGGTTAGGGTGCGGTTTAGTGTGAGGTTGAGTGTTAGTGTGAGGGTGAGGGTGAGGGTTAGGTTTTAGGTGAGGTTGAGGTTGAGGGTTAGGTTGAGGGTTAGGGTTACGTTTAGGGTTAGGGTGAAGCTGAGGGTGAGTGTTAGGTTTGGATTAGGGTTAGGTTTAGGGTTAGGCTGAGGTTGAGGGTGAAATTGAAGGATGAAGGTTAGGGTTAGGGTTAGGGAGAAGGTTAGGTTTAGTGTGAGGGTTACTGTGATGGTGAGGGTCAGGGGGAGGGGTAGTGTTAGAATGAGGGTGAGGGTTAGGATGAGGGTTAGGGTTAGGATTAGGGTTAGGGTGAGTTTTAGGGTTAAGGTTAGGGTTGGCGTTAGGGTTAGGGTTATTGTTAGTTTAGGTTTAAGGTTAGGGTGAGGGTGAAACTTAGCGATAGGGTTAGCATTAGGGTTAGAGTGAGGGTGGGGTTGAAGGTTAGGGTTAGAGTTAGGGTTAGATTTAGGTGAGGGTTAGGATGAGGTTGAGTGTCAGGGTGAGGGTTTCAGTTAGGAAAGGGTTAGGGTTAAGGTGAGGATTAGGGTGATGGTGAGGGTTAAGCTGAGTTTAGGTTTAGGTTGAGGGTTGGGTTATGGTGAGGGTGAGGTTTAGGCTGATTTTGAGGGTCAGGGTGAGGTTTAGGGTTAGGTTTAGTGTGAGGGTGTGTATGCGGGTTAGGATTAGGACTAGGGTTAGTTTTAGGGTTAGCCTAAAGTTGAGGGTCAGGGTGAGGGTGAAGGTTAGGGTTAGTGTTAGAGTTATGGTTAGGGAGATTGTTAGGGTGAGGGTGAGTGTGAGGGTGAGGGTGAGGGTTAGGTTGTCTGTGAAAGTTATGGTTAGGGTGATTATTAGGGTTAGTGTTAGTGTTAGGGTTATGGTGAGGGTAAGGGTTAGGGTTAGGTTTAGGCGTAGGATAAGGGTTAGGCTGAGGGTTAGAGTTAGGGTTAGTGTGAGATTTAGGTATAGAGTTAGGATAAGGTTTAGGATGAGGGTAAAGTTTAGGGTGACAGTTAGGGTGAGGGTGAGGGTTAGGGTTAGAGTGAGGGTTAGGGTGAGGGTTAGGGTGAGGGTTAGGTTTAGGGTTATGTTTAGGGTTATGGTGAGTTTTAGGGTGAGGTTTCGGTTTAGGGTTAGTGTTAGGGTGAGCTTTAGGGTGTGGGTAAGTTTTAGGGTGAGGGTTAGGGTGAGGGTGAGTGTTAGGGTGAGGGTGAGGGAAAGGGAAAGGGTGAGGGTTAGGGTTAGGATGAGGGTTAGGCTGAGGGTGAGATTTAGGGTTAGCATTAGGTTTAGGGTTAGGGTTAGGATTAGTTTGAGGGTTCGGTTTCGGGTTAGGGTGAGGGTTATGGTTAGGTTTAGGTTTAGGTTTAGAATAAGGGTTAGGGTGAGGGTAAAGTTTAGGGTTAGAATTAGGTTTAGGGTGAGGGTTAGTGTTAGGGTTAGTGTTAAGTTTAGGGATAGGGTTAGGGTTACGGTTAGGGTTAGGTTTAGGGTGAGTGTTAGGATGAGGGGTAGGGTTAGGATTAGGGTGAGGGTTAGGTTTAGTGTGAGGTTTAAGGTTAGAGTTAGGGTGAGGGTTAGGTTTAGTCTGATTGTTAGGGTTAGGATTAGGGTGAGGGTAAGGGATAGCGTGAAGGTTAGGCTGAGGTTGAGATTTAGGGTCAGCATTAGGTTTAGGGTTAGAGTTAGGGTGAGAGTTAGGGTTAGGGTGAGGGTGAGGCAGAGGGTGAGGATGAGTGTTAGGTTTAGGTATCGTGTGAGGGTTATTGTTAGAGTGAGGGTTAGGTTTCACGTGAGTGTTAAGGTTAGGGTAGGGGTTAGGGTGAGTGTTAGTGTTTGGGTTGGGTTAGTGTGAGTGTCAGGGTGTGGGTTAGGGTTAGGTTGAGGCTTAGGTTTAGGGTGAGGTTTAGGGTTAGTGTTAGGGTGAGAGCTATGGTTAGGGTGATGTTTATTGTGAGGGTGAGGGTTAGGGTAAGGGTTAGTGTTCAGGTGAGGGTTCAGGTTCGGTTTCAGGTGAGGGTTAGGGTATGGTTGAGGCTTAGGTTTAGGATGAGGGTTAGGGTGACGGTGAGTGTTAGGGTGATGGTGAGGGTAACGTTTATGGTTAGAGTTAGAGTGAGGGTTAGTGTGAGGATAAGTGTTAGACTGAGGGTTAGGGTGAGGTGTCGGGATAGGGTTATGGTGAGGGATAGGGTTAGTGTGAGGGTTAGGGTTATGGTTAGGGTTAGTGTGAGGATAAGGGTTAGGGTGAGGGTGAGGGTTAGGGTTAGGGTGATGTTTAGGGTGAGGTTAAGGGTTTGTGTGAGGGTGAGTGTGAGGGTGAGGGTTAGGGTTAGGCTGAGGGTGAGGGTGAAAGTGAGGGTGAGGGTTAGGTTTAGGGTGGTGGTTAGGGTTAGTGTGAGGGTTAGTGTGACGGTTATGGTCAGAGTGAGAGTGAGGGTTAGAATGTGGGTGAGGGTGAGGGTGAGGGTTAGGGTTAGGATTAGGTTTAAAGTGATTTTTAGGGTTAGTGTTAGGGTTAGAGTTAGGGTTATTGTTAGGGTTAGAGTTAGGGTTTAGGTGAGGGTGAGGGTTTCATTTAGGTAAGGGATAGGTTTAGGGTCAGGATTAGGGAGAGGTTGAGGGTTAAGCTGAGGTTTGGTTTAGGGTGATGGTTAGGGTTAGGGTTAGGCTGAGGTTTAGGGTTAGGGTGATGTTTAGGGTGAGGGTGAGGGTGAGGGTTAGGGTGTTGGTGAGGGTTACGGTGAGGATTAGGGTGAGGGTGAGGGTTAGCTTTAGGGTGATGTTTAGGGTGAGGTTGTGGGTTTGTGTGAGGGTGAGGGTGAGTGTGAGGGTTAGGGTGAGAGTGCGCATGAGGTTGAGGTTGAGGATGAGGTTTAGGGTTAGGCTTAGGGTGAGGGTGAGGATTAGATTTAGGATTAGTGTTAAGGTTAGGGTTAGGCTGAGGGTGAGGGTGAAAGTGAGGGTGAGGGTTAGTGTTAGGGTGATGGTTAGGGTTAGTGTGAGGGTTAGTGTGATGGTGACGGTCAGGGTGAGAGTGAGGGTTAGAATGAGGGTGAGGGTGAGGGTTAGGGTTCTTATTAGGTTTAGGGTGATTTTTAGGGTTAGTGTTAGGGTGAGAGTTAGGGTTATTGTTAAGGTTAGAGTTAGGGTTAGGGTGAGGGTGAGGGGGAAGGTATTGTTTAGGTGAGGGTTATGGTTAGGTTGAGGATGAGGGTGATGTTGAGGATTAAGCTGAGGTTAGTTTTAGGGTGATGGTTAGTGTTAGGGTTAGGCAAAGGTTTAGGGTTAGGGTGTTGTTTAGGGTGAGGGTGAGTGTGAGGGTGAGGGTGA
This sequence comes from Dipodomys merriami, assembly GCF_024711535.1. Lineage (NCBI taxonomy): Eukaryota > Metazoa > Chordata > Mammalia > Rodentia > Heteromyidae > Dipodomys > Dipodomys merriami. The sequence continues at coordinate 1,748,626 of NW_027206113.1, forward strand.
GGATGAGGGTTAGGGTGAGGGTGAGGGTGTGGGTGAGGGTTAGGGTTAGGTTTAGGGTGAATGTTAGGGTAAGAGTTAGGATTAGGAATAGCGTTAGGGTTAGGGTTAGGCTGAGGTTGAGGGTCAGGGTGATGGTGAAGGTTAGGGTTAGTGTTAGGTTTAGCGTGAGAATTACGGAGAGGGGTAGGGTTAGGGTGAGGTTTAGGGTGAGTGTGAGGATTAGGGTGAGGGTGAGTGTGAGGGTTAGGGTTAGGTTTAGGGTTAGAGTTAGGGTGAGTTTTAAGGTGAGGGTTAGGTTTAGGAGTAGGGATAATGTTACGGTTAGGGTGAGTGTTAGGGTTTGGGTTTGGGTTCGGGTTCGGCTGAGGGTTAGGGTTAGGGTTAGGGTGAGGGTGAGTGTTAGGGTTAGGTTTAGGATTAGATTTAGTGTGAGGGTGAGGGTGGGGGTTACAATCAGGGTTAGGATTAGGGTTAGGATTAGGGTTAGGCTGAGGGTGATGTGGAGGGTGAGGGTGAGGGTTAGGTTTAAAATGAGGGTTAGGGTTGGGGTGAGGGTTATGAGTGTTAAGGTTATGGTTGGTGTGAGGGTTAGGGTTAGGGTTAGGGTTAGGTTTAGGGTGAGGGTTAGGTTTAGGTTTAGGGTTAGGATAAGGGTTAGGCTGAGGGTTAGGGTTGAGGTTAGGGTTACTCTGAGGGTTAGGTTTAAGGTTAGGGTAAGTGTTAGGGTGAGGGTAAAGTTTAGGGTGAATATTATGATGAGGGTGAAGGTTAGGGTTAAGTTGAGGGTTAGGGTGAAGTTTTGGTTTATGGTTCGTGTTAGGGTGAGTGTTAGGGTGTGGGAAAGTGTTACGGTGAGGGTTAGGTTGAGGGTGAGGGTTAGGGTTTGGGTGAGGGTAAGGATAAGGGTGAGGATTACGGTGAGGGTGAGAGTTTGGGTTAAGTTTAAGGATAGGATGAGGACTTGGGTTAGGGTTAGGTTTAGGGTGAGGGTTAGGCTGAGGGGTAGGTTTAGGGTTATGGTGAGGGTTAGGTTTAGTGTGAGGGTTAGGGTTAGGGTTAGAGTGACTGTAAGGGTTATGGTGAGGGTTTGGGTGAGTGTGAGTTTTAGGGTTAGCATTAGGTTTAGGGTTAGGGTTAGGATGAGTATTAGGGTTAGGTTTAGGGTTAGGGTTAGGGTGAGGGTGAGGGTTAGGTTTAGGGTTAGGTTGAGGGTTAGTGTTACGGTGTGGGCTAGGGTGAGCGTGAGGGTTAGGGTGAGGGTGAGGGTGAGCTTTTTGGTTAGGTAAAGTTTAGGGTTAGGGTTAGGTTGAGGATTAGGGTGAGGGTGTGGCTTAGGTTTAGGGTTAGGGTTAGGGTGAGGGTGAGGGTGAGTGTTAGGATGAGGGTTATGGTTAGTTTAGGGTGAGGTTGAGGGGGATGGTGAGGGTTAGGGTTAGCGTTAGTGTCAGTGTTAGGGTTACTGTGAGGGTTAGGGTTAGGGCAAGGGTTAGAGTTAGGTTTAGGGTGAGTGTTAGGTTTAGGGTGATGTTTAGTGTGAGTGTGAGTGTTAGGGTGAGGGTGAGTGTTCTGCTGAGAGTTAGGGTTAGGGTTAGGGTTAGGGAGAGGGCTAGTGTGAGGGTAAGGGTTAGGGTGAGGGTTAGGGTGAGTGTGAGGATTAGGGTTAGGTCAGGGTTAGGGTTAGGTTTAGGGTTAGGGTGAGGGTAAGGGTTAGGGTGATCATTAGGGTTAGGGTTAGGGTTAGTTTGCGGGATAGAGTGAGTGTAAGGTTTAGGGTGAGATTTAGGGTGAGGGTGAGAGTTAGCCTTAGGGTGAGGTTAAGGGATAGGTTGAGGGTTAGGGTGATGGTGAGAGTTAGGGTTAGCATTAGAGTTATGGTGAGGGTGAGGGATAGGGTGAGGTTTAGGGTTAGGGTTAGGGATAGGGTGAGGATTAGGGTTAGTGTGAGGGTTAGGGTTATGGTTAGGGTTAGTGTGAGGATAAGGGTTATGGTGAGGGTTAGGGTGAGGGTGATGTGTAGGGTTAGGGTGAGGGTTAGGTTTAGGCTGAGGGTGAGGGTTAGGTTTAGGTTGAGTGTGAGGGTTAGGTTTAGGATTAGGGTTAGTGTTAGGTTTAGGGTGAGTGTGAGGGTTAGGTTTATGATAAGGGTTAGGTTTAGACTTAGTGTGAGTGTTAGGGTGTGGATGAGGGTTCGGGTGATGATGAGGGTTAGGGTGTGGGTGAGGGTTAGGGTTACGGTGAGGATTAGGGTTGCGTTAGGTTTAGGGTTATAGTGACGGTAAGGGTTAGGGTTAGGTTTAGGGTGAAAGTTAGGATTAGGGTAATGGTTAGGGTGAGGGTTAGTGTGAGGGTGAGGTTTTGGGTTCCCTAAACATAACCATAACCATAACCCTCACCCTAACTCTTATTCTAAACCTAACCCTCACCCGAAACCTAACCCTCACCCTAACACTAACCTTAACCCTATCACTCACCCTCACCCTCAACCTCACCCTCACCCTAACCCTAACCCTCATCCTAACCCTTACCCTAAACCTAATGCTAACACTAAACCTCACCCTCACCCTAAACCTTACCCTCACCCTAACCATAACCATAACCATAACCATAACCATCACCCTCACCCTTATTCTAAACCTAACCCTCACCCTAACACTAACCCTCACACTAAACTTAACCCTAACACTCACCCTCACCCTCAACCTCACCCTCACCCTAACCCTAACCCTCATCCTAACCCTAACCCTAAACCTAATGCTATCAGTAAACCTCACCCTCACCCTAAACCTTACCCTCACCCTAACGCTAACCCTAACCCTCACACTAAACCTAAGCCTCACCCTAACCCCAACCCTAACCCTCAGCCTAACCCTCACCCTAAACCAAACCCTAACCCTAATACTCACCCTATCCCTAAACTTAACCTTAACCCTCACCATAACCCTCACTCTCACCCTAACCCTAATACTAAACCTAACCCTCACCCTCACCCTCACCCTAACACTTACCCACACCCTAACCCTCACCTTAAGCTAACCCTAAACTTAACCCTCACCCTAAACTTCACCCTAATCCTAACCATTACCTTAAGCCTAACGCTCACCCTCACCCTAGGCCTCACCCTAAACTTTACCCTCAATGTAACCCAAACCCTAACTCTAAACCTAACACTCACACTAACCCTAACCTTAAACCTCAGACTAACACTTATCCTAACCCTAAACCAAACCCTAAGGTTAACTCCCACCCTAACCCTAACGCTAACCCTTAACCGCACTCTCACAATAACTGACACCCTAAACCTTATCATCACACTAACCCTAACCCTAACCCTAAACCTCACATTAACCCTCACCCTCACCCTAAACCTAACCCTAACCCTCACCCTACCCCTCACCTTAAACCTAATCATAACCCTCACCCTAAACCTAACCCTAACCCTCACCTTCACCCTAACCCTCACAGTCACCCTAACCCTCACCCTCACCCTAAACCTCACCGACACCCTCACCCTCACCCTCAGCCTCAACTTCATCCTAAACCTAACCCTCACCCTAAACATCAATCTAACAATAACCCTAACCCTAATGCTCACCCTAACCCTAATCCTCAACTTATAGCTCACCCTCACTCTAATCCTCACCCTAACCCTAACAGTAAGCCTTTCCTAACCGAAACCCTCACCCTCACCCATGCCCTCATCCTAACCCCCACCCTCACTCAAGGCCTCACTCTAAACCTAACCCTAACCCTAACCCTCACCCTCACCCTCACCACCACCCTCAGCCTAACCCTAACCATAACCCTAATCCTAACCCTAACCCTAACCCTTACACTATACCTTATCCTAACCCTAATGCTAACACTAACCTTCACCCTCACTCTAAGCCTAACCCTAACCCTAACCCTCACCCTAACCCTAATCCGAATGCTAACCTCAAACCTCAACCTCACCCTAAAACTCATCCTAACCCTTACCCTCACCTTCACCCTCACCCTAATCCTAACCCTAACCCTAACCCTCACCCTAACCCTAACCCTAAACCTACCCCTCTGCCTAACCCTCACCCTAATATAACCCTAACAGTAATCCTCACCCTATACCTAACCCTCACCCGAACCTTCACCCTAAGCCTAACCCTAACTCTAACCCTCACCCAAACCATTACCTTAAAAATCACCATCACCCTCATCCTCACCCTAACCCTAACCATAATCCTTTCCTAACCAAAACCCTCACCCTCACCCTAACCCTCACCCTACCCCTCACACTGACCCTAGCCTTCACTCTAAACCTAACCCTTACCCTAACCGTCATCCTCACCCTCACCCGCAACCTCAGCCTAACCCTAACGCTAACCCTAAACCTAACCCTATCCCTCTCCCTCACCCTCAATCTAACACCAACCGTAATCCTCACCCTAACCCTAACACTAACCCTAATGCTATCCATAAACCTCACCATCACCCTAACCCCAACCATAACCCTAACACTCAACCTAAACCTAACCCTAACCCTAACCCTAATTCTAACCCTAAACCCATTCCACACCCTAACCCTCACCCGAACCTTCACGCTAAGCCTAACCCTAACCCTCACCCTCACCCAAACCATCACCTCACACTTAACCTCACCCTCATCCACATCCTCAGCCTAACCCTAACACTAACCCTAATGCTATCCGTAAACCTCACCATCACCCTAACCCCAACCATAACCCTATCAATCAACCTAACCCTAACCCTAACCCTAACCCTAATTCTAACCCTAAACCCATTCCACACCCTAACCCTCACCCGAACCTTCACCCTAGGCCTAACCCTAACCCTAACCCTCACCCAAACCATCACCTCACACTTAACCTCACCCTCACCCACATCCTCATCCTACCCCTAACCCTAACCATAATAGTCACCCTAACTCTCACACTAACCCTAACCCTACCCCTACACCTCAGCCTAACCCTCACCCTAACCGGTACACTAACCCTAATCCTCACCCTAACCGTCACCCTCACCCTAACTATAATGCTAACCCTAACCCTCAACCTCACCCTAAACCTCGCCCTAACACTTACCCTGACCATAACACTATCCCTCACCCTCACCCTAACCCTCACCCTAAACCCTATGCTCACCCTAATCCTCAGCCTAACCCTAAACTTAACCCTAACCCTAAACCTCACCCTTACCCCCACCCTAACCTTCACCCTAACCCTCAGGCTAACCCTAACACTCACTCTAACCGTAACCCTCACCCTAACCCTTATCCTCACACTAACCCTAACCTTAACCCTAACCCTAACCCTCACACTAAGCCTAACATTCATCCTAAACCTAACCCTACCTCTCACCCTAACCCTAAACTTTACCCTAACGCGAACCCTCACCCTAACCCTAATGCTAACCCTAATCCTCTAACCATAACACTAACCATAACATTAACCCTATCCCCATCCTTCACCCTAACCCTCACCCTAATCCTAACTCTAACACTAACCCTCACGCTAATGTTACCCCCATCCCGATCCATCACACTTACCCTAACCCTCATAGACACCCTAACTCTCACCCTAACCATCACCCTCACAAGAACCCTCACCCTCAAACTAACCCTAACACTAAAAATAACCCTAACACTCACCCTCAACTTCACCCTTACCCTAACCCTAACCCGAACCCGAACCCTCACGTTCACACTCGCTCTAACCCAAACCCTAACTTTCACCCTCACCATAAACATCACCTTAACCCTAACCCTCACCCTAACCCTAACCATAACCCTCACCCTCACCCTAACCCTAACTATAACCCTAACCTTCACCCTAACCCTCATACTAACACTCACGCTAATCCTAACCCTCACTCTCACCCCAACCCTCACCCTAATACTTACCCTCACCTTAACACTAACCCTAACCCTCACACTAAACCTAACCCTCACTCCAAATCTAAGCCTAAACCTAACCCTAATCCTAAACCAAAACCTCACACTCACCCTCAACCTAAGCTTAACCCGAACCCTCGCCCTCACCCTAAAACTAAACCTCAACCTAAACATCACACTAAACTTAACCGTCAACCTAAACCTATCCCTAACCCTCACCTAACCCTAAACCTCATCCTAACCCTAAACCTAACCCTCACCTTCACCTTAGCCCTCATTGTAACCATAATCCTAACAATAACCCTAACCCTTACCCTAAATCTCACCCCCTAACCATAACCCTAACACTCACCCTCACCCTAACACTCACCCTCACCCTAACCCTAAACTTAAACCTAACCCTCACTCTCACCCTCACCCTAAGCCTAACGCTAAGCCTAACCCTCACCCTAACATTCACCCTAAACCTTTCCCTCATCCTAATCCTAACAATAACCCTGACCCTTACCCTAACCCTAAAAAGAACCCTAACCCTCACAGTAAACCTAACCCTCACGCTAATCCTAAACCTCACGCTCTCCCTAACCCTAACACTAACAATAACCCTCACCCTCACCCTCACCCTCAACCTAACCATCACCCTCAACCTAACCATCACCCTCATCCTCACCCTAACCCTCACCCTAACCCTCACCCTCACCCTAAACATCACCCAAACCCTAAACCTCACCCTCACACTAAACCTAACCCTAACCCTAACACTCAACCTAACCTCACCCTAACCCTAATGATAATCCTAATCCTCAACACTCATCCTAAACCTCACGCTAAACCTTATCCTCACACTAACACTGACCCTAACCCTAACCCTCACATTAACTATAACCCTCACCTTAACTTTAACAATACCCCTCAACGTAACCCTCACACTAACCCTAAACATAACCCTAACCCTTTCCCTAACCCAAACCTTAACAGTAACCCTCACGCTCATACTAAAAATCACCCTAACGCTAAGACTCACCCTAACCCTATCCCTGAACATAACCCTCACTCTACCCTAATCCTCACCCTAAACCTCACCCTAACCCTAACACTAACCGTACCCTCATCCTCACACTAAATCTCACCCTAACCCTTTTTCTCACCATAACCCTAACCCTAATCCTAACCCTAATCCTTACCCTAAACCTAACCCTCTCCCACAACCTAACCCTCAACCTCACCCCCACCCTCACCCTCACCCTAACACTCTCCCTAAACCTAACCCTAACCCTAATCCTGAACCTAATCCTCACCCTGAAACTCACCCTAACCCTAAGCATAACAATAACCATAACACTAACCCTCACCCTCTCCATCACCCTAACCGTCACACTCACGCTAATTCTCACCCTAACCCTAAACCTACCCCTCTCCCTAACCCTAACACACAACATAACCCTAACCATACCTCTAACCCTCACCCTCACAAGAAACCTAAACCTAATGCTAACCCTCTCCCTAAACCTAATCCTCACCCACATGCTCACCCTCACTCACACCCGAACCAGCATCCTCTCCCTACCCCTCAACCTCACCTTAAACATCACCCAAACACTAACCCTCACACTAATCCTAACCCTATCCCTAACCCGCACCCTAACCCTCACCGTAACACTTATCCTCACCCTATCCCTAATCATAACCCTAACCATAACCCTCACACTAACCGTAACCCTCACTCTAACCCTAATCCTAACCCTAACCCTAACCTTCAAACTCACCCTGACCCTCACCCTCAGCCTAACCCTACCTCTAACACTATTCCTAATTCTAACTGTCAGCCTCACCCTCACCCTAAACATCACCCTAACCCTCACCCTCACCCTGACCCTCACCCTATCCCTCACCCTCACCCTCACATTAACCATCAACCTCACCCTAAACATCAGCCTAACCCTAAACCTCACCCTAAACCTCACCCTAACCCTCAACCTAACGTTAAACCTCACCCTAACCCACTCTAACCCTAACGCTAACGCTAACCCTCACCCTCACCCTAAACCTCACCCTTAACCTTATCCTCACAATAAACCTAACCCTAAGCCTAACACTCACACTAACCCTAACCCTCACCCTAACCCTATCCCGACACCTCATCCTAACTCTCAAACTAACCATAACCCTAACCCTAAACCTCAACCTAACCCTAACTCTAGACTTAACCCTCACCCTCACCCTAAACCCCACCGTCACCCTAACCCTCACCCTAACACTAACTCTCAACCACACCCAAACCCTCACCCTCACCCTCACCCTAACACTCACACGAACACTCACCCTCACCCTAACCATCAACCTTATAATAAACATCACCCTAACCCTAACTCTCACCCTAACCCTAACCCTAACCCTTACCTAACCCTAACCCTAAACCTAACCCTCACCCTAACACTAACCCTCACACTAACCCTAACCCTAACCCTCACCTTCACCCTAAACCTAACATTCATCCTAAACCTAAAGGTAAACCTAATTCTAAACCTAAACCTCATCCTCACCCTCACCCTAACACTCACCCTCACCATAAACATCACCCTAACCCTAATCCTCACCCTAAACCTAACCCTAACCCTCACCCTAAACCCTCACCCTAACACTCACCCTAACCCTAACTCTAACCCTACACCTGACCCTCACCCTAACCCTCACGCTAACCCTTATCCTCACACTAACCAAAACACAAATCCTAACCCTAACCCTCAAACTAAGAGTAATCTTCCCCCTATCCATAACCCTAACCCTAACCCTCACCCTCACCCAAAGTCTAATGCTAACCCTAACTCTCACCCTCACCCTAAACCTCACTTGAAACCTTACCAACATCCTAAACCTAACCCTCACCCTCACCCTAAATCTCATCCTAACCCGCAAACTAACCCTAACCCTAAACCTAACGCTCACCCTAACCCTCACCCTAACCCTAACCCTAACTGTAACCCTCACCATAACCCTAAGCCGCACACTCACCCTAACCCTTACTCTCACACTAAGCCTATCCCTGTCCCTAACCCTAACCCTAACTCTCACCAGAACACTCACCCTCACCATAACACTCACTCTCACTATAAATATCACCCTAAACCTAACACTCACCCTAAGCCTAACCCTAAACCTCACCCTAACCCTAAACCTCGCCGTAAACCTACCCCTCACACTAACACTAACCCTCACACTCACCGTCACCCACACCATTACCCTAACCCTAACCCTCATCCTAGCACTCACCCTCACCCTAACCCTAACCATAACCCACATTCTCACCTTAATTCTCACCCTAACCCTAACCCAAACCCTCACCCTAATTCTCATCCTAACACTAACGCTAACCCTGACCCTCACCTTCACCCAAACCTCACCCTAACCCTTACCCTCACCATAACCCTATCCCTAACCCTAACCCTAATCCTCACCCTAACCCTAACTTTCGCCCACATCCTAAACCTCACAATTACCCTAACTCTCATCCTCACCCTAACACTCACACTAATCCTAACCCTAACCCTAATCCTAAACCTAACCCTCAACCTCACCCTCACCCTAAGCCTAAAACTAGACCTAAACGTAAACCTAAACCTCACCCTCACCATAAACCTGACCCTCACCCTAATGCTCACCCTATCCCTAACGCTAACCCTACACCTCACCCTCACCCTAACCCTCACGCTAACCCTTATCCTCACACTAACCCTAACCCCAATCCTAACGCTAAACCTCACACTAACCCTAATCCTCACCTTATCCCTCACTCTAACCCTAACACTAACATTAACCCTAAACCTAACTCTCACCCTCAACCTCACCATAACACTCACCCTTACCATAAACATCACCCTAACCCGAATGCTCACCCTAAACCTAACCCTAACCCTCACCCTAAACTTAACCCTCACCCTAACACTCACCCTATCACTTACGCTCACCCTACACCTCACCCTCACCCTAACCCTCACGGTAACCCTTATCCTCACACTCACCCAAACACTATACCTAACACTAACCATCACATTAACCCTAATCCTCACCCTATTCCCAACCCTAACCCGAACCCTCACCCTAACCCTCAACCTCACCCTAAGTCTAATGTTAACCCTCACTCTCAATCTCACCCTAACCCTCACCCTAAACTTTAGCCTCATCCTAACCCTAACCCTCAACCACACCCTAAAACTCACCCTAACCCTTACTCTCACCCTAACCCGCAAACTGACCCTAAACCTAACCCTAAACCTAACCCTAACCCTCACCCTAACCCTAACCCTCACCCTCATTCTAACCTTCACCCTAACCCTTACCTCACACTAACCCTATGCCTGCCCCTAACCCTAACTCTCACAAGAACACTCACCCTCACCCTAAACCTCACACTCACTCTAAACACCTTAAACCTAACACTCACCCTAACCCATACCCTCACCCTAATTCTCACCCTGAACCTGACCCTAAACCTTACCTAACCAAAAACCTCACCCTCACCCTCACTGTCACCATAAAACTCAACCTCACCCTAGCACTCACCCTAACACTAAACCTCACCCTAACCCTAACCCTACCCCTCACCCTCACCGTAACCCTAACCCTAAACATAACAATAAGACTCATCCTAATCCTAAACCTAAATCTAATTATAAACCTCACACTCACATTAACCCTCACCCTAACCCTTACAATCACCCTAACCCTAACCCTAACCCCCAAACTAAACCTAACCCTAAGTCTAAACCTAACCCTACCCTTCAGCGTAACCCACACCCCAAACTTAACCCTAACTTTAATTCTCACCCTATCCTTACCCAAACCCTCACACTAACGCTCCCCACCACCCTAAACCTCACCCTAACACTTACCCTCACCCTAATCCTAACCCTCACCCTCACCCTAACCCTCACCCTAACACATATCCACAACTTAACCCTAACCCTAACCCTAAACCTAAACCTAAACTTAATCCTCACACTCACCCTCACCCACACCCTCACCCTAATCCTAACCCTCATCCTAACACTCACCCTCACCCACACCCACACCCTAACTCTAACCCTAACCCTAACACACAACCTCAACCTAATTATCACCCTGAACCTGACCCTAAAGCTTACCTAAACAAAAACCTCACCCTCACCCTCACCCTCAACATAAACCTCACCCTCACCCTAGCCCTCAAACTAACCCTAACCCTAACCCTCACCCTAACCCTAACACTAAACTTAACACTAAACCTCACCCTCAACCTAACCCTAAACCTAACCCTTACCCTCACCCGAACCCTCATCCTAACCCTCACCCTCACCCTAACTCTAATGCTAACCCTACCTCTCACCCTAACCCTAACCCTCACCGTAAACCTCACTCTAAACCTTACCCTCACCATAACCCTAAACCTAACTCTAACCCTAATCCTCATCCTAACCCTAACCGTCGCCCATACCCTAACCCTAACCATAAGCTGAATCCTCATCCTAACCCTAACACTCACACTAACCCTAACCCAAACCCTAATCTGAAACCTAACCCTCTCCCTCAACCTCACACTCAACCTAACCATAACCATAACCCTAACCCTAAACCTAACCCTCAACCTCAACCTGACCCTCACCCTAACACTCACCCTCACCAAAAACATCACCCTAACACTAACCCTCACCCTAAAACTAACCCTAACCCTCACCCTAAACCTAACCCTCACCCTAATGCTCACCCTATCCCTAACGCTCACCCTATCTCTAACGCTAAGCTTACACCTCACCCTCAACCTAACCCTAACTCTAACCCTTATCCTCAAACTAACCCTCACCCTAACACTAACCCTCACACTTAACCTAATCCTGACCCTATTCCTAACCCTCACCCTCACGCTAACACTCATGCTAACCCTGCCTCTCACCGTCCCCCTAACCCTCACCCTAAACCTTACCCTCACCCTAACCCTTAAAATAACCCTAAACATAACCCTAACGCTCACCCTTTCCTTCGCACTAACGCTAACCCTAACCCTCACCCTCACACTCACCCTAAACCTCACCATAACCCTATGCCTAACCCTAAACCTAACCCTAACTCTGACCTGAACACTCACGCTCACCCTAACCCTCACACTGAACATCACCCTATCCCTAACCCTCACCCTAATCCTTGCCCTAATCCTAACCCTCATCCTAAACCTAATTCTCACCCTGAACCTGACCCTAAAGCTTATCTAACCAAAAACCTCATCCTCACCCTCACCCGCAACCTCAAACTAAACCTCACCCTAGCCCTCACCCTAACCCTAACCCTCACCCTCACCCTAATGCTAAACCTACCCATCACTCTAACCCTCACCCTAACCCTAACCCTAACCCTTACTTAACCGAAAACCTCACCCTCACCCTCAACCTCATCCTAACGCTCACCCTCATCCTAGCCCTCACCCTAACACTAATCCTACCACTCACCCTACCCATCACCCTAACTCTAACACTCACCCTCACCCTAACCTTAACCCTCACACTAAACCTAACGCTCATCCTAACCCTAACCTTACCCCTCACCCTAACTCTCACCCTAACTCTCACGCTAACCCTCACCCTCACCCTAAACCTAACCATAATCCTCACCCTCACCCTAACCATAACAGTCACCCTAACAGTCAATCTAACCCTAACCCTGACCCACAACCTAAACCTCACCCTCACCCGAAAGCTAACCCTCACCCTAACCCAAAACCTCACCCTAAACATCACACTAAACCTAACCCTCACCCAAATCCTAACCCTAACCCTCACACTCACCCTAACCCTAACCCTCACCCTATCCCTAACGCTAACCCTAACCCTCACCCTCACACTAACCCTCCCCCTAACCCTATCCATACACCTCACCGTAACTCTCACCCCAAACCTAACCCTAACCCTAAACCTCACCATAACCGTAAACCTAAATCTAACCCTCACCCTCACCCTAACCCTCACCGTCACCCTAACCCTCACCTTCACCCTAACCCTCACCCTAAACCTAACCCTCAACCACACACTAACCCTCACACTCACCCGGACCCTCACCCTCACCCTAACATTCACCCTCACCCTCACAATATACATCACCCTAACCCTAACCCTCAGCCTAACCCTAACCCTCACCCTAACCCTAACCCAAAACTTAACACTAAACCTCACCCTCACCCTCACCCTCACCCTAACCCTAACCCTAAACCTAACCCTCACCCGAACCCTCATCCTAACCCTCATCCTCACCCTAACTCTAATGCTAACCCTACCTCTCACCCTCACCCTAACTCTCACCCTAAACCATCTCCCGAACCTTTACCCTCACCATAACCCTAACCCTAACTCTAACCCTAATCCTCACCTTAAACATAACCCTCGCCCACACCCTAACCCTCACCATAAGCTGAACCCTACCCTCACTCTAACACTCACACTAACCCTAAACCTAACCCTAACCCTAAACCTAACCCTCAACCTAACGCTCACCCTATCCGTAACGCTAACCCTACACCTCACCCTCAACCTAACTCTCACTCTAACCCTTTTCCTCACACTAACCCTAACCCTAACCCTCACACTAAGCCTAATCCTCACCCTATTCCTAATCATCACCCTAACTCTCACCCTCACCCTACCAGTCATGCTAACCCTCACCCTCACCCTCAACCTAACCCTCACCCTAAACCTCACCCTAAACCTTACCCTCAGCCTAACCCTTAAAATAACCCTATACCTAACCCTAACGCTCACCCTATACCGCACCCTAACCCTAACCCTAAAACTCACCCTCACCCTCACCCTAACCCTATCCCTAACCGTAACTCTGACCTGAACACTCACGCTCACCCTAACCCTCACACTAAACATCATCCTATCACTAACCCTCACACTAAAACTTACCCTAATCCTAACCCCCACCCTAACCCTAAAAATCACCGTAACCCTAACCCTCACAATAACCCTAACCCTAACGCTCACCCTCACCCTCACCCTCACCCTAACCCTCTTCCTAACACTAACCCTCACACTCACCATCACCCTCAAACGAACCCTAACACTAACCCTACCCTAACCCACACCCTTACACTAATATTCACCCTAAACCTAGCCCTAACCCTTACCTAACCAAAAACTTCACCCTCACCGTTACCCTCACGCTATCCCTCACCCTCACCGTAGCACTCACCCTAACAATAACCTTCACCCTAACCCTAGCACTAACCCTCACCCTCACCCTAACCCTAACCATAAAACGAACCCTAACACTCATCCTAACCCTAACCCTAAACCCAATTCTAACCCTAAACCTCACACTCACTCTAACCCTCACCCTAAACCTAACCCTAACCCAAATCCTCACCCTATCCTTAACCTTAATCCAAAACCTCACCCTGTCCCTCACTCTCACCGTAACCCTCACCCTTACCCTTACCCTCACCCGAACCCTAACACTCACCCTCACCCTAACCCTCACCCTAACACTTACCCACAACCTAACACTCACCATAAACCTAACTATAAACCTAACTTTCACCTTACCCTCAATCTAACCCTCAGCCTCGCCCTCACCCTAACCCTCACACTCACAATAAACATCACCCTAACCCTAACTCTCACCTTAACACTATCCCTAACCCTCACCATAAAACTAAACCTCAACCTAACCGTAACCCTCACTCTGACCCTCACCCTAACCCAACCCTAATCCTAACCCTCACTCTAACACTCACCCTAACCTTAACCCTAAACCTTATACTCACCCTAACCCTCACCATAACCCTTACCCTCATCCGTTCCCTAACCCTATCCCTCACCCTCAACCTAACCCTACCCCAAACACTAACCCTAACCTTCACCCTAACCCTAACCCTCACCCTCACCCAAACCCAAACCTTAACCGTAACCCTCACCCTCACCGTCACTCTCAACCTAACATCAACCTCACCCTCACCCTAACCCTCACCCTCACCCTAAACATCAACCTAAACCTAACCCTCACATTAACCCAAATCCTAACCCTCACGCTAACCCTAACGATAAACCGAACCCTCACACTCAACCTAACCCTCACCCTAACATTTATCCTCACACTAACCCTAACTCTAACCCTAACCCTTACCCTCACACTAACCCTAACCCTCACCCTAACCCTAAACCTAACTCTAAACCTAGCCCTCACCCTAACCCTTTCCCTAACTCTAACCCTAACATTAACACTCACCCTCATATTAAACATCACTCTAATGGTAACCGTCACCCTAACCCTAACCATAACCTTCACCCTAACCCTACCCCTCAGCCTAACCCCCACCCTCACCTAATCCTCACCCAAACTCTAACCCTAACCCTTACCTAAATGAAACCCTCACCCTCACCCTCACCCTCAACTTAACCCTCACCATAAACCTTACCCTCACCCTAAACCTAACTCTAACCCTCTGCCTAAACCTAAACCTCACCCTAACCCTAAACCTAACCCTCACCCTAACCCTCATCCTAACCCTCACCCTAAACCTAACCCTAACCGTCAAACTCACCCTAACCCTCACCATCACCCTAACACTTAACCTAACCGAAACTCTCACCCGAACCCTAAACCGTATGCTAACCCTAAACCTCACCCTAAACATCACCCTAACCCTAACCTTCAACCGAACCCTCACCCTCACAATAAATATCACACTAACCCTACCCCTCAGCCTAACCCTAACCCCCTACCTAACCCCAAACCTCACCCTGACCCTCACTCTAACCCTAACCCTCACCCTAACCCTTACCCTAAAACTAACCCTCAAACTAAACCTCACCCTCACCCTCACAATAACCCTAACCCTAACCCTAATACTAACACTGAACCTCACCCTCATCCTCACCCTAACCCTAACCCTAAACCTAAACCTTACGCTCAGTCTCACCCTAACCCTCACTCTCACCCCAAACCTCACCCTAAACCTACCCCTAACCCTCTCCCTAAAAATCATCCTAACCCTAAACCTAAGCCTTACCCAAACCCTAATCCTTACACACACCCTAACCCTCAAACTCACTTGAAGCCTCACCCTCACACGAACCCTCAGCCTCACTCTAAACCTCACCCTAAACCTCACCCAACCCTAGCCCTCACAATATCCCTAATCCTAACACTCACCCTAACCCTCACCTTAACCCTTATCCTCACCCTAACCCTAACCCTAACACTAGCCATAACCCTCACACTAGCGGTAAACCTTACCCTAACCCTAACCCTAACCATAACCTTCACCCTCACCCTCACACTAAAACTAACCCTAACCCTTACCCTCACCCTCACCCTCGCCCTCACCCTCAACCTAACCTACACCGACACCCTTAATATCACCTTAACCCTAATTCTCACCACAACCCTATACCTCAACCTAACCCTCAACCTCCCCTAACCCTCACACTAACCCTCACCCTCACCCTAATCCTAACCCTCACCCTCACTTTCACCTTCACTCTAAGCCTAAACCTAACCCTAACCCTAATCCTAACCCTAACCCTAAACCTCACCCTAACCCTAAACCAAACCATCACCCTCAACCTCACCCTCACCCGCACTCTCAACCTAACCCTCACCCTCACACTCACCCTTACCCTAAACCTCAACCTCACCTTAAACATCACACTAACCCTAACCTCACCTTAACCCTAACCCTCACCCTCACCATAAACCTAACCCTAACCCTAAGGCTAAACCTAAACCTCACCCTCACCCTAACCATAACCCGAACCCTTATCCTCACACTAACACTAACACTAACCCTAACCTTCACCCTAACCCTAACCGACACCTCAACCTAACTCTCACCCTGGCCCTAACCCTAACCCTCAACCTAAACCTAACCCTAAACCTAAACCTAACCCTCACCCTCACCCTAACCCTCACGGTCACCCTAACACTCACCCTAACCCTAACCCTCAAATTAAACCTAACCCTGACCCTAACTCTAACCCTCACACTGACCCTAACCCTAATCCTCTACCTCAACCTCACCCTCAAAATACCCCTAACCGTAACCCTAATCCTAACACTGACCCTCACCCTCACCATCAACCTAACCCTAACCATAACCCTAAACCTTACCCTCACTCTAACCCTAACCCTCAAACTCAACCTAAATCTCACCCTACTCCTACCCCTACCCCTCTCCCTAACCCTCACCCTAACTATAAGCCTAACCCTAACCCCAAACCAAACCTACCACTAACCCTCACCCTCACACTAACCCTAAACCTAAAGTAAACCCTGACCCTAACCCTAATCCTCACCCACACCATAACCCTCAACCTCACCTGAAGCCTCAACCTCACCCGAACCGTCATCCTCACACTAAACTTCAACCTAAACATCACCCAAACCCTAACCGTCACCCTAACCTAACCCTAACCCTCACCCTCACCCTAACCCTCACCCTAACCCTTATCCTCACCCTAACACTAACTCTAACACTAACCATAACCCTCACACTAGCCGTAAACGTTACCCTAACCCTAACCCTAACCATAACCTTCACCCTCACCCTCACCCTAAAACCAACCCTAACCCTAAACCTCACCCTCACCCTCGCCCTCACCCTCACCCTAACCTTCAACCTCACCCTAAATATCACCCTAACCCTAACCCTCACCCTAATCCTACACCTCAACCTAACCCTCACCCTCCCCTAACCCACACACTAAACCTAACCCTCAACCTAACCATAACCATCACCTTAATCCTAACCCTCACCCTCACTTACACTCTAAGCCAAACACTAACCCTGACCCTAATCCTAACCCTAACCCTAAACCTCACGCTAACGCTAACCCAAACCATCACCCTCAACCTCACCCTCAGCTGCACCCTCAACCTAACACTCACACTCACACTCACCCTTACCCTAACCCGCAACCTCACTTTAAACATCACCCTAACCCTAACCCTCACCCTAACCCTAACCTTAACCCTCACCCTAACCCTAACCCTAACCCTAATGCTATACCTAAACCTCACCCTCACCCTAACCATAACGCTAACCCTTATCCTCACACTAACACTAACCCTAACCCTCACCCTCACCCTCTCCCTCACCCTAACTCTCAATCTAACCCTAATCCCCCACCATAACCATAACCCTAACACTCATCCTCACCCTAACCCTAACTCTAATCCTAACCTTCACCCTAACCCTCACACTAACACTCACGCAAATCATAACCCTCTATCTAACCCTCACCTTCACCCTAATACTTACCCTCACCCAAACTTAATCCTAACCCTCACACGAAACCTAACCCTCACCCTAACTCTAACCGTAAATTTAACCCTAATCCTAAACCTCGCCCTCACACTCACCCTCACCCTATGCCTAACCCTCACCCTCAACCTCACCCTAACACTTACCCTCAAACTTAACATCACGCTAACCCCAACCCTCATCCTAACACTAAGCCTAACCGTAATTCTAACCCTAAACCTTACACTCACCCTAACCCTCACCCTAACCCTTACTGTCACCTTAACACTAACCCTAACCCTCACACTAAACCTAACCCAAACACTAACTCTAACCTTACCCCTCAGCCTAACCCTCATGCTAAACCAAACCATAACCCTAATCCTCACCCTGTCCTTAAAATTAACACAAACACTCACCCTAACCCTCACACTCACCCTAACCCTAATGCTAAACCGAAACCTCACCCTCACCCTAATCCTCACCATAACCCTTACACTCACAACCTAACCTTAACCCTCACCCTCAACCAATCCCTCACCCTAACACTTACCCACACCCTAACCCTGACACTTACCTCAACCGTAACCCAACATTCACCCTAATCCTCAGCCCAACCCTAACACTCACCCTCACCCTAACCCTCACCCTAACCTTAACCCTCACCCTACCCCATAAACTAACACTAAACCTAACCCTCACACTAATCCTAAACATAACCCTCAGCCTAACACTTATCCTAACCCTAAACCTGACCTTAACCCTGACCCTAACCCTAACTCTCACACTAATCCTAACCCTAACCGTCAGCCTAACCCTTATCCTAAGCATAACTCTAACACTAACCCTCACACTAAACCTAACCCTAACCAGTATCCTAACCCTAACCCTCACCCTCACCATCCCTATCACCCTCAGGCTAACCCTAACTCCAACACTAAACCTAACCTTAACACTCACCCTCACCCTCACCCTCACCCTCACCCTCACCCTCACCCTAACCCAAACCCTAAACCTAACCCTAACCCTCACCCTAATCCTCACCTTAATCCCAACAATAAACCAAACAGTCACACTCAACCTAACCCTCACCCTAACACTTATCCTCACACTAACAATAACTCTAACCCTAACCCTTACCCTCACACTAACCCTAAACCTCACCCTTACCCTAAACCTACCGCGCACCCCAACACTCACCCTAAACCTAACCCTAACCCTAACCCTTTCCCTAATGCTAACCCTAATAGTAACCCTCACCCTCATACTAAACATCAAACTAACGCAAATCCTCACCCTAACCCTAACGCTAACCCTCACCATAACCCTACCCCTCAACCTAAACCTTACCCTCCCCTAATCCTCACCCTAACTATAACGCTAACCCTTACCTGAACGAAGACCTGACCCTCACCCTCACCATCAAGCTAGCCCTCACCCTCACATTATCCCTCACCCTAAACCTAACCATAACCCTCACCCTCACCCCAAACCTCACAGTCACCCTAACACTCAACCTAACCCAAACCCTTACCCACACCCTAACCCTCACACTCACCCGAAGCCTAAAACTTACCCTAACCCTAAACCTCACCCTAAACACACCCAAACCCTAACCCTCAACCGAACCCTCATCCTCACCCTAAGAGTCACCCTCACCCTAAACTTCACCCTCACAATAAACATGACCCTAACCCTACCCCTCAGCCTAACCCTAACCCTCTACCTAAACCTAACCCTCACCCTGACCCTCACCCTCACCGTAACCCTAACCCTAACACTCACCCTAACCCTTACCCTAACCCTAACCCTCACACTAAACCTAACCTTAACCCTTACCCTCACCATAACCCTAAACCTAACCCTAACCCTAACGCTAACCCTAACCTTCACCTTCACCCTAATCCTCACACTGACCCTTACCCTCACCATAACCCTAACCGTAACCCAACCCTAATCCTCACCGTAAACCTAACCCTCGCCCACAACCTAACCATCACAATCACCCGAACCCTTATCCTTAACCTAACACTCACACTAACTCTAACCCTAACCCTTATCATAAACTTAACCCTCACCCTAAGCCTAATCCTAAACCTAACCCTTAACCTAACCCTCACCCTCAAATTAACCTAACCCTCACCCTCAAATTAACCTAACCCTCACCCTAATGCTCACCCTATCCCTAATGCTAAACCTACCCTTCAACCTCACCCTAACCCTCACCCTAACACTTATCCTCACCCTAACCCTCACCCGAACACTAACACTAACCCTCACATTAATACTAATCCTAACCCTATACCTCACCCTAACCCTAACCCTAACCCAAAACCTAAACCTCACACTCACCCTAACCTTCATCCTAACACTTACCCTCAACCTAACCCTATCCCTAACCCTCACCGTAACCTTAAACTTCAACCTAAACCTGACCCTCACCCTAACCCTAACCCTAATCCAAACACTTACACTAAACCTAAACCTCACCCTAAACCTAACCCTCTGCATAACAGTAACCATCACACTAACCCTAACACTAAGCCTCACCCTCACCCTCACCCTCACCCTCACACTAATCCTAACCCTGACCCTAACCATAACAGTAAACCTAATGCTAACCCTAAAACTCACCCTCACCCTAACCCTCACCCTAAACCTAACCCTTACCCTAACCCTCACCCTAACCCAATCCCGACACCTCAAGCTAACTCTCACACTAACCCTAAACCTAACCCTAACACTAACCCTAACCCTAAACCTAAAACTAAACCTCACCCACACCCTAAAACTCACCCTAAGCCTAACGCTCAACCACACCCTAACCTTCACCCGAACCCGAAACCTCACCCTAACACGAACACTCACCCTCACCCTAACCCTCACCCTCAAAATAAACATCCCACTAACCGTAACTCTCACCCTAACACTATCCGTAACCCTCAACCTAAACCTAACCTTCATCCTAACCCTAACCCTCACCCTGACCCTCACCCAACAGCAACCCTAACTCTCACCCTAACACTTACCATAACCCTAAACCTCACCCTAAACCTAATCCTCACCCTAACATTAACCCTCACACTAAACCTAACCCTAACATTCACCCTGACCCTCAAACTCACCCTCATTCTATCTCTCACACTCACCCGAAGCCTAAACCTTAACCTAACCCTAAACCTCACCATAAATATCACCCTAACTCTAAACCTCACCCGAACCTGAACCCTCACCCTAACACTCACCCTCACACTAACCTTCACCCTCACAATAAACATCATCCTAACCCTACCCCACAGCCTAAACCTATCCCTCTACCTAATCCCAACCCTCATCCTGACCCTCACCGTAACCCTAACCCTAACCATAACCCTCACCCGAAAACTTACCCTAACCCTATCCCTCACCCTAAAACTAGCCCTCACCCTAAACCTAACCCTCACGCTAACACTAACCCTAACCCTCACCCTCACAATACCCCTAAACCTAACCCTAATCCTAGCACTAATCCTCACCCTCATCTTCACCCTCACCCTAACCCTAACTCTCACTTTAACCCTCATCCTAAACCTAATGCTAACCCTAACCCTCACCTTCACCCTAAACCTCACCCTAAACCTTACCTGCACCATAAACCTAACCGTAACCCTAACCCTAATCCTCACCCTAACCCTGACCCTCGCCCACACCCTAACCTTCAACATCACCCGACCCCTCGTCCTCACCCTAACACTCACACTAACTCTAACGCTAACCCATATCCTAAACCTAACCCTCACCCTCACCCTCACCATAAGCCTAAACCTAACCCTAATCCTAAACCTAACCCTCACCCTTACCCTAAACCTAACCCTCAACCTAACACTTTCCCTATTCCAAATGCTAACCCTACAGCTCACCCTCACCCTAATCCTCACCCTAAGCCTAAACCTAACACTTACCTAAACACAAACCTCAACTTCACCCTAACCCTCATCCTCATCCTAGCCCTCACCCTAACATTAACCCTCATCTAACCCTAAGTCTAACCCTCACCCTCACCCTAACCCTAACCCTACACCTAACCCAGCACTCATCCTAACCCTAAACCTAAACCTAATGCTAACCCTAAAACTCACACTCACCCTAAACCTCACGCTAAACCTTACTGTCACCATAACCCTAACACTAACACTCACACTAAACCTAACCCTCACCCTAACACTAACCCTACCCCTCAGCCTAACCCTCAACCTTAACCTAAACCTAAGCCAAATTGTCCCCCTATCCTTAACCTTAACCCAATCCCTCACCCTATCCCTCAACCTCACACTAACCCTAAACCTAATCCTCACCCTATGGGTAACCCTAACCCTAAGACTCACACTCACCCTAACCCAAACCTTCACCAAACTCTAACCCTATTCCTCACCCTAAATCTCACCCTCAACTTATCCCTCACCATAACCCTTACTTAATACTAACCCTAACCCTAACCCTAAAACTCACACTACCCTAACCCTCACACTAACCCTAAACCTACTCCACAACCTAACCCTCATCATAACCCTAACCCTAACCCTAACCGTTACCCTCACCCTCACCCTCAACCTAACGCTAACCCTCACCCTCACCTTCACACTCACCCTTAGCCTAACCCTAAACCTAACCCTAATCCTAAACCTACCCCTCACCCACACACTCACCCTAACCCTCACACGCCCCCTCACCCTCAACCAAACCCTCACCCTCACCCTAACGCTCACACTCACCCTATCCCTAACCCTAATCCTAACCCTCACCCTAACCCTAATCCTCACACTCACCCTCACCATCACACTCACCCTAACCTTCACCTTCACCCTCACCATCACCCTAACCCTAAACTAACCCTCACGCTAACCCTAACCCTAACCTTCCCCCTCACTCGAACCTCCACCCTTACCCTAAACATCACCCTATCCCACTCACCTTAACCCTCACCCTCACCCTAAAACTCAACCTCACCCTAGACCTTACCCTAACCCTAACCCTAAACGTAACCCTCACCCTCACCCTCACCATCACCTTAACCCTAACCCTAACACCCACCCTAATCCTAACCCTCACCCTAACCCTAACCTTCGCCCTCACCCTCACCCTAATACTAACCCTAACACCAACCCTAACCCTCACCCTCACCATAACCCTCACCCTAACGCTAAGTCTAACATTAATCCTCACTCTAATCCTAACCCTCACCCTAAACCTAAACTTCAGCCTCACCCTCACCCTAAACCTAACCCTAACACTAACATAAAACCTCCCCCTCCCCCTCCCCTTCCCCTATCCTTATCCTCACCCTAACCCTAACCCTAACCCTAATCCTAACTCTCACACGAACCATAACCTTCACCCTAAACCTAACCCTAATCCAAACCCTCAGCCTAGCCTCAACCTAATGCTAACCCTTAGCCTCACCATAACCCTAACCATAAACCTAACCCTCACACTAACACTAACCCTCACACAAACCCTAACCCACATAGTCACCTGAAGCTTCAACATCACCCTAACCCTCACCCTCACAATAACCTTCACCCTAACCCTAACCCAAACCGGAAACCTAAACCTCACATTAAACCTAATCCTCACCCTATCCCTAACCCTAACCCTAACCCTCACACACACCCTTGCTCTCACATTCACCTCACCCTAACCCTAAAACTAACCCTTACCCTAACCCTAACCCTAAACCTCACACGAACCCTAACCCTCAACATAAACCTTACCCTCACCCTAACCCTAACCCTTACCCTAAACCTAACCCTAAACCTCATACTAACCCTAACCCTCACCCTAAACCTGACCCTACCCCACAGCTTGAACCTCATCCTAAACCAAACCCTAAACATAACCCTCACCCTAACTCTAACCCTAACCTTAAACCTAACCCTCACCCAACCCTAACCCTCACTCTCACCTCACACTCAGCCAAACCCTAAACCTAATACTAAACTTAACGTTCATCCACACCCTCACCCTGACTATAACCCTAACCCTAACACTAATCCTCACCAGCACCCTTACCTGAACTATCACCCTCACCCTAAACCTCACCCTAATCCTCACACTCACCCTAACCATCACCCTGTTATCCTCACACTAAACCTATCTCTAATCCTAACCGTAACCCTCACACTAACCCTAACCCTCACCCTAACCCTAACCCTCACCCTAAACCTAACGCTACCCCTCACCCTAACACTCACCCTTACCCTAATACTAACCCTAAACCTCAACTTCGACCTAACCCTAAGCCTAACCCTCATCCTCACTCTAACCTTCATTGTCACCCTGACACTCACGCTAAACCTAACCTTCACACACACCCTCACCCTCACCCTCACCCTCACACTCACCCTAACCCTCACCCAAACCCTGACCCTCAGCCTAACACGAACCCAAACCCTAACCCTCACACTAACCCTAATTCTCACCCTAAGCCCATCCCTAACCCTAACCCTAACACTCAATATCACCCTAACCCTAACCTTAAACCTAACACTCACCCTCACCCTAAACCTCTCACTAACCCTAATCCTAAACCAAACCCTCACCCTAACACTCAACCTCACCCTCACCCTCAACCTCATCATAACCCTCACCCTAACCCTAACTCTCACGCTAACACTAACCCTAACCCTCCCCCTCACTCGAACTTTCACACAAATCCTAAGCATCACACTAACCCAAACCCTCACCTTAATCTTCACCCTCAACCTAATCCTCACCCTAACCTAACCCAAAACCTTACCTAAACTAAACACACACCCTCACCCTCAACCTAACCCTCACACTAACCCTAACCCGAACCCTAATCCTCACACTAACCCTAACCCGAACCCTAACCCTAATACTAAACCTCAGCCTAACACTGATCCTAACCCTAACACTAACCCAACCCCGAATCCTCAACCTAAACCTAACCCTAACCCGAACCCGAACCTGAAGCCTCACCCTAAGCCTAACACAAACCCTAACCCTAATCCTAAACCTAACACTCACCCACACCCTCAGCCTAACTCTCACCCTAACACTAACCCTAATCCTCATACTCCCACTCACACTCACCTAAACACTCACACTTACCCCTCACCCTACCCCTCACCCTCACCCTAACCCTAACCCTAAACCTCACTCTAAAGCTAACCCTAACCCTAACCTTCACCCTAACCTTAACACTAACCCTCACCCTAACCCTAAATCTTAACCTAACCCTAATCCTAAGCCTAACCCTCATCCTTAACCTAACACTTACCCTAACCCTAACCCGAACACTTACCCTAAACCTCACATTTAACCTAATCCTCACCCTAACAATAACCCTAACTCTTACCTAACCGAAACCCTCACCTTCACCCTCATTCTCAACCTAACCCTCACCCTCACCCTAGACCTAAACTTAACCCTAACCCTAACCCTAACCATAACCTTCACCGTCACATTCACTGTCACCCTCAGCCTTACCAGAACACTAACCCAAATCGTAACCCTTACCCTCACCCTCAAACTCACACTCACCCTAAACCTCAACCTCACCGTAGCCCTCACCCTAAACCTAAACCTCCCCCTAACCCTAACCCTAAACCTCACTCTTACACTAACCCTAACCCTAACTCTAAAAATAACCCTAACCCTAACCCTAATCCTAACCCTAACCCTCACCCTAAGCCTAACCCTAACCCTAAAATTCACGCTAAACCTAATCCTAAACCTAACCCTCACCCTCACTGTCACAGTCACCCTAAACCTGACCCTCAAACTCACCCTCACCCTAACCCTCACACTAACCCTAACCCTCACCCTATCCCAAACCCTAACCCTCACACTCACCCTCACACTCAGCCAAACCCTAAACCAAACCCTAATCCTAACCCTAAACCTCACACTCACCCTAACCCTAACCCTAACAATAACGCTCAAAATCACCCTCACCCTCACACTTACTGTAACCCAAACCCTAAACCTAATCCTAACCCTAAACCTCACACTAACCCTAAACCTAACCCTATAACTCACCCTAGCCCGAACCCTAACCCACACCCTCACACTAACCCTCACCCTAAGCCTACTCCTAACCCTCACCATAAACTTCATCCTAATAATAACCCTCACCCTAATCCTAAACCTAACACTCACCCTAAACCTCACCCTAACCCTCACCCTAACCCCAACCCTACCCCTCAACCAAACCCTCATCCTAATAGTAACCCTAACCTTCACCCTAAGGCTAACCCTCACCCTCATGCTCACCCTCAGCCTAACCCAAGCCCTAACCCTAATCTTAAACCTAACCTTCACCCCCTCCCTTACCCTAATCCTAACCATAACTCTAATGCTAACCCTCACACTCACACTCAACTTAACCCTAACCCTAACAATAACTGTAACCTTAACCCTAACCCTAATCCAAACCCTAACCCTCACCCTCAGCCTCACCAAATTCTAACCCTAACCCTAATCCTAAACGTAACACTCACCCTCAACCTATCCTTCAACCTAACCCTTACTCTAATTCTCAAGCTAACCCTATTGCTAACCCAAAATGTCACCCTCACCCTAAACCTCATTCTAACTCTAAAGCTCACAATAACCCTAACCCTAACCCTAATCCTCACCCTAACCCTAAACCTCAACTACACCTTAACACTCAACCTCACCCGAAACCTAACCCTCACGTTCACACTCACTCTAAACCTAAACTAAACCTAACCCTACACTTAACCCTCAACCTCACCCTCACTCTAAACCTAACTCTAACGCTAACCCTCTCTCTCACCCTAAATATCACCCTAACCCTAACCCTAACACTAACCTTAACCCTAACCCTCACCATAACCCTCACCCTAACACTAACGCTAAACCTAACCCTCACCCTCACCCTAACCCTCATCCTCACACTAAGCCTAACCTTATACCTAACCGTAACCCTCACACTAACCCTAACCCTCACCCTAACCCTAACCCTACCACTCACCCTAAACTTCACGTTTACCCTAAGACTAACGCTAACCCTCACCGTAATCCTAAACCTATCCTTAACCCGCAACCTCACCCTAACACTCACCATCACCCTAAAACTCACCCGAACCCTAACTCTTACCCACACACTAACCCTCAGCCCCACCCTCACCCTCACCCTCACCCAAACCGTCAACCTCACCCTAAACCTCACCCTCAACCTAAACATCACCGTAAACCTAACCCTCAACCTAACCCCAACCCTAACCCTCACCCTAACCCTAACCCTCACCCTCAATCTAACCCTCATTCTCACACTAATCCTCACCCTAACCCTATCCCTTACCTAACCAAAAACCTCAACCTCACCCTCACCCTCACCCTCACACTAACCCTAACATTAATGCTAAATCTAACCCTGACCTTCACCCTAAACATCAAAGTAACCCTTACCCTTACCCTAACACTAACCCTCACCTTCACCCTAACCATCAAAGTAACCCTTACCCTTACCCTAACACTAACCCTCACCCTCACCCTAACCCTTATCCTCAAACTAACACTAACCCTCTACATAACCCTAACCCTCACACTAACCCTAACCCTAACCCTCACCCTAATGCTCAACCTAACCCTAATCCTAATCATCACCCTAACGCTAACACTCACCGTCACCCTCACCCTCAGCCTCAGCTTAACCCTAACCTTAACCCAAATCCTAAACCTAACCCTCACCCCCACACTCACCCTAACACTAACCCTAACCCTAATGCTAACACTCACCCTCACCTCAACCTAACCCTAACCCTAAACCTAACAATAACTGAAACCCTAACCCTAAACCTAATCCTAACCCTAACCCTCACACTAACCATAAACCTAACCCTATAACTCACGCTAGCCCTAACCCTAACCCTCACCCTAACACTAAACCTCACCCTAAGCCTACCCCTAACCATCACACTAAAATTCACCCTAATCATAACCCTCACCCTAACCCTAAACCTAGCTCTCACCCTAACCCTCAACCTAACCCTCACCCTAACACTAACGCTGCCCCTCAACCTAACCCTCATCATAACAGTAAACCTCACCCTCACCCTAACACTAACCCTCACCCTCACTGTCACCCTCACCCTCAGCCTAACCCAAACCTTAACCCTAATCTTAAACCAAACCTTCACCCCCTCCCTCACCATAATCCTAACCATAACGCTAATGCTAACCCTCACACTCACACTCAACTTAACCCTAACCCTAACCCTAACAATAATTTAACCTTAACCCTAACCCTAATCCTAACCCTAACCCTAACCCTCAGCCTCACCAAAACTCTAACCCTAAGCCTTATCCTAAACGTAACACTCACCCTCACCCTATCCCTAAACCTAAACCTTACACTAATCCTCAAACTAAACCTATTGCTAACCCAAAATCTCACCCTCACCCTAAACCTCATTCTAACTCTAAAGCTCACTATAACCCTAACCCTAACCCTAATCCTCACACTGAGCCTAAACCTCAACCACACCCTAACACTCAACCTCACCCGAACCCTCACACTCGCGTTCACACTCACTGTAACCCTAAATCTAAACCCTACACCTAACCCTCACCCTCACCCTCACCCTCACCCTAAACCTAACCCTAACCCTCACTCTCACCCTAAATATCACCCTAACCCTAACACTAACACTAACCCTAACCCTCACCGTAACTCTCACCCTAACCCTAACACTAACCCTAACCCTCACCCTCACCCTAACCCTCATCCTCACACTAACCCTAACCTTATACCTAACCCTAACCCTCACACTAAACCTAAGCCTCACCCTAACCCTAATCCTACCACTCACCCTAAACCTCACGCTTACCCTAACACTAATGCTAACCCTCACCCTAATCCTAAACCAAACCCTAACCCTCACCCTCACCCTAACACTCACCATCACCCTAAAACTCACCCGAAACCTAAGCTTTACCCACACACTAAACCTCACCCCCACACTCAACATCACCCTCACCCCAACCGTCACTCTCACCCAAAAACTCACCCTCAACCTAAACATCACCGTAAATCTAACCCTCACTCTAACCCCAACCCTAACCCTCAACCTAACCCTAAACCTCACCCTCAATCTAACCCTCATCCTCACACTAATCCTCAGCCTAACCCTATGCCTTACCAAACCGAAACCCTCAACCTCAACCTCACCCTCACACTAACCCTAACCTAAATGCTAACCCTAACCCTGACCCTCACCCTAATCATCACCGTACCCCTTACCCTTACCCTAACACTAAACCTCACCCTCAACCTAACCCTCACCCTTACCCTTATCCTCACACTAACACTAACCCTATACTTAACCCTAACCCTCACACTAACCCTAACCCTCACACTAACCCTAAACCTACCCCTCACCCTAACCCTCACCCTAACCCTAACTCTAACGCTAACCCTAACACTAATCATAAACTGAACCCTAACCCTAGCCCTCACCCTAACCCTAAACCTCAACCAAAACCTAACCCTCACCCTAACCCTAACCCTAACCGTCACACTAACCCTCAACTTCACCCTCACCCTCACCCTAAGCCTAACCCTAGCCCTCACCCTAAGCCTAACCCTAGCCCTCACCCTAAACCTCACCCTAACGCCAGCCCTAACCCTCACCATAATCCTAACCCTCACCATACCCCTTATCCTCACACTAACCCTAACCCTAAACGTAACCCTACCACTAACCCTAACCCTCACACTAACCCTAACCCTATGCCTCACCCTATCCCTCACCCTAACCCTAACTAACTCTAACTCTCACCCTAAACATAACCCTAAACCTCACCCTCACCCTAGACCTCCCCGTCACCCTAACCTTCAACCTAACACTAAACCTCACCAACACCCTAACCCTCACCTGAAACAGAAACCTAACCCTCACCCTAACACTCCCCCTCAAACCTAACGCCAACCCTAACCCTCACCCTAATCCTAACCCTCACCATAACCCTTATCCTCACACTAACCCTAACCCTAAATGTAACCCTATCACTAACCCTAACCCTCACCCTTACTCTAAACCTACACCTCACCCAAAACCTCACCATCACCCTAAAACTAACCCTAACCCTCACCCAAAAAAAAGCTAACCCTAACCCTCACACTCAACCTAAAACTCACGGTCACACTAAACCTCACTGTAACCCTAACTCTCACACACACCCTAACCCTCACACTTATCCGAAACCTAACCCTCACCCTAACCCTCACCCTCAACTTAAACCTCACCCTAACAATAATCCTAAATCTTACCTGACTGAAACCCTCACCCTCACCCTCACTCTCACACTAACACACAGGCTCACCCTAGCCCTCACCCTCACCCTAACTCTAACCCTCACCCTCACTCCCACCCTCGCCCTCAGCCTAACCCTAACCCTAACCCTAACCCTAAATCTCACCCTCATCGTCACCTTAACCCTAACCCTAATGGTAACCCTCACCCTCAAACTAACCCTAACCCTAACGCTAGCCCTAACAATGACCCTAACCCTAACTCTAACCCTAATCCTAACACTAACCCTCACCCTAACCCTAAAACTCACCCTAAACTTTAACTTCAAACTAAGCTAACTCTATCCCTAAACCTAATCCTCAAACTAAAACCAGCCCTCACCCTAACCCACACACTAACCCTCACCCTCGCCCTCAGCCTAACCCTAACCCTTACCCTAGCCCTCACCTTAACCCTCACACTAAACCTCACACTAAACCTAACGCCAACCCTAACCCTCACCCTAATCCTAACCATCACCATAACCCTTATCCTCACACTAACCCTAACCCTAAACCTAACCCTCACACTAACCATAAACCTCACCCAAACCCAAACACTACCCCTCACCTTACCCCTCACCCTAACCCTAACATTAACTCTAACTCTCACCCTAAACATAACCCTATCCCTGACCCTCATCCTAACCCTCACCGTCACCCTAACCTTCACCCTAACACTAACCTTCACACACACACTAACCCTCACGTGAAACCGAACCCTAACCCTCACCCTAAACCTCACCCTCACCCTAAACATCACATTAACCCTAATCCTCACCCTAACCCTCACACTAAACCTCAACCTGAACCTAATCCTCATCCTAACCCTAACACTAAACCTAACCCTTACCCTCAACCCTTCCCTCGCCCTCAGGCTAACCCTAACCCTAAACCTATCACTCACCCTTAACCTCACCCTTACCCTAACACTCACCCTAGCCCTCACCCTAACCCTAACCCTAATCCTAACCCTAACACTAACCCTCAGCCTCTCCCTCAGCCTAATCCTAACCCTAACCGTAATCCTAACAATAAAACTCACCCTCACCCTAACCTTAACCCTAACACTAACCCTCACCGTCACCCTCACCCTCACACTCACCCTAACACTCACCATCACCCTCAACCCTCACCCTAAACCTCAACCTCACCCTAAATATCACCCTAACCGTAACCCTCACCCTAACCCTAAAACTCTCCCTAAACCTCAAAATAACCCTAACGCTTACCCTAACCCTCACTCTCTCCCTAACCCTCACCATAACCCTTATGCTCACACTAAACCTAACCCTAACCCTCACACTAACCCTAACTCTCACACTAAACTTAATCCTCACCCTCACCCTAACCCTCACCCTAACCCTAACCTTTACGCTAACCATTACCTTAAACATAATGCTAACCCACACCCTCACCTTAACCCTCACCGTCACCCTAACCTTCACCCTAACCGTCACCCATAACCTAACCCTCCCCTGAACCTGAACTCTAACCCAAACCCTAACCCTCACCCTCACCCTAAACATCACCCTAAACCTAACCTTCACCCTAACTCTAATCCTAACCCTCTCAATAACCCTATACCTCACACTAACCCCCACACTCAACCTAAACGTCACCCTAACAATAACCCTAAGCCTTACCAAAACGAAACCCTCACCCTCACCCTAGCCCTCACCTTAATCCTCACCCTAACTTTAACCCTACCGCTCAACCTAACCCTCACCCTAACAATGACCCTAACACTAACCCTAACCCTCACGTCACCCTAACCCTCAATGTCACCCTTACCCGACCCTAAACCTAAAACTAAACCACACCCTAACCCTCACACTTACCGGAACCCTCACCCTCACCCGAAATTTCACACTCATCCTAACCCTCACCCTCACCCTAAACATCACCCTAACCATAACCCTCACTGAAAACCTAACCTCATCACTACCTTAACCCTAACCCTCAACCTAACCCTAACCCTCACAATAACCCTCACTCTAAACTTTAACCTCACACTAACCCTAACCCTCACCCTAACCCTCACACTGAACCTAAGGCTCACCCTAACCCTAACCCTACACCTCAACCTAACCCTCAACCTAACAAATACACTAACCCTAACCCTAAACCTTACCCTCACCCTAACCCTCACCGTCACCCTAACCTGACCCTGACACTAACCCTAAACCACACCCTAACCCACACACTCACCTGAAACCTCACCCTCACTCGAACCCTCACCCGAATCCTCACCCTAACGTTAAACCTAACCCTAATCCTAAACCTTACACTAACCCTAACCCTAACTCTATCCCTCACCCTAACCCTAACCCTAACCCTAACCCTCACCCTAACCCTCATCCTAAGCCCAACGCTAACCCTAAACCTCACCCTCACCCTAACCTTAACCCTACCCCTAACCCTCACCCTAAGCCTAAACCTTACCCTAAACCTAACCCTAACCCTAACCCTTACACTAACCCTAACCCTCACCCTAACACTAACACTACACCTCACCCGAATCCTCACCATCACCATAAAAATAACCCTAACCCTCACCCAAAAAAAGCTAACAGTCACCCTAACACTCAACCTAACTCTCACCATCACACTAACCCTCACCGTAACCCTAACCATCACGCACACCCTAACCCTCACACTCACCCGAACCCTAACCCTCACCCTAACCCTCACCCTCACCCTAAACATCACCCCAACCCTACCCCTCAACCTAACTATAAACCTTACCCTTACCCAAACCCTATCTGTCACACTAAACCTCACCCTCTATTTAAACCTCACCCTAACAATAACCCTAACTCTTACCTAACCGAAACCTAACCCTAATCCTCACCGTAACCCTAACCATCACCTTCAACCTCACCCTCACCCTGATCCTCATCCTAAACCTAACCCTAAGACTTTCCTAACCGGAACCCTCACCCTCACCCTAACCGTCACCCTCACCCTCACCTTCACCCAAGCCCTCACCCAAAAACTAACCCTAACTCTCACCCTCACCCTCACCCCCACCCTAAGCCTAACCCTAACCCTAACCCTAACCTCAACCTCAACCTCCCTCTCCCCATCACACTAACCCTATCCCTAATCCTAACCCTAATGCAAAACTAGCCATCACTTTCACACTAACCCTAACCTACAGCTTAAACCTAACCCTAACCCTAACCCTACCCCTACACCTCACCCTCACCCTAACCCTCTCCCTCACACTAGCCCTCACCCTAAACCAACCCTCAAACTAACCGTAACCCTAACCCTCTCCTTCACCCTAACCCTCACTTTCAACCTAAACTAGCCCTAAACTTTACCCTAACCCTAACCCTAACCCTAACAGTAACATTAACCCTCACGCTAACCTTCACCCTAACCCTTACCCTCGCCCTAACCCTAACTCTAACCCTAACATTAACCCTCACCCTAACACTCACCCTAACCCTAAGCCTAACCATAACCCTCACCCTCACCCTAACCCTCACCGTAACCCTTACCCATACATGAACACTAAACCTAACACTCAGATTAACCCTCATATTAAACTTAACCCTAAACCTAACCCTCACCTTACCCTTAACCCTAAGCCTAAACCTAACACTCACCCTAACCCTAACACTCACACTCAACTTCAACCTTATCCTAAGTCTAACCCTAACAATAACCCTAATCCAAACCCTAACCCTCACCCTCACCCTCACCCTAACTCAAAACCTAACCCTAAACAAACCCTCACCCTAACCCTAAACCTATCCCTACACCTCACCCTAATCCTAACCCTAATCCTCATCCTAACCCTCACCCTAACCCTCACCCTCACCCTAAACCACACCCTCACCCTTATCCTAACACTAACACTAACCCTAACCCTAACCCTCACACTAACCCTAACTTGACCCTAAACCTAACCCTACCCCTCACCATAACCCTCATCCTAACACTAACCCTAACCCTAACTCTCACCCTAACACTAACCATAATCCTAACGCTCACCCTCACCCTAACGCTCAACATCACCCTAACATTCAGCTGAAACCTAACCCTCACCCACACCCTAACCCTCATCCTCACCCGAACCCTCACTCTCACCCTTAACATCACCCTAACCCTAACCTTCACCCTAACCCCTACCCTAAACCTCACCCTAATCCTAACGCTCAACCTAACCCTCACCCTCAACCTAATCCTCACCCTAAACCTAACCTTAACCCTTACCTAACCCTAATCCTAACCCTCAACCTCACCCTCACCCTAAACCTAACCCTAACCCTAAACCTCACCGTAACCCTAACATTAACCCTAAATCTAACCCTAACCGTCTCCCTCACCCTAACTCTCACCCTCACGCTAAACATTACCCTCACCCTAACCCTCACCCTACACCTAACCCTCAACCTAACGCTCACCCTAACCCTAACGAAAATCCTAACACTAACCCTCACCCTAACCTTTAACCATACACTAACCCTAAGTCTAACCCTAACCCTTACCCTCAAACTAACACTAACAATCATCCTAATTCTAACCCTATCACTCACCCTAACCCTCACCCTAAGCCTAAACCTAACCCTAACACTAAGCCTCACCCTAAAACTCACCCTAACCCTAACCCTCACCATCACCCTCAACTTCAGCCTAACCCAAAACCTAACCCTAATCCTAACCCTAACCCTCACATTCACCCTAAACCTAACACTCACCGTCACCCTCACCCTCAACCTCACCCTCACCCTAACTCTCACCCTCGCCCTAAACATCACCCTAACCCTAACCCTCACCCTAACCCTAACCTTAACCCTAACACTAACCGTAACCCTCACCCTAATCTTTATCCTCATACTAACCCTAATTCTAACCCTATCCCTAACCCTAATAATAACACTAACCCTAACCATAACCCTAATCCTAAAAGTAACACTCACTCTAACCCTACCACTAACACTAACCCTCACACTCAATCTAACCCTAACCCTAACCCTAATCCTCACCCTCACCCTCACCCTACTTCTAACCCTAACCCTCACCCTCACCCTACCCCTTATCCTCACACTAACATTAACTCTATACATAACCCTAACTTTCACACTAATGCTAACCCTCACCCTAAGCCTAACACTACCCCTCACCCTAACCATAACATTAACCCTAACCCTCATCCTAACCCGAATACTCACCGTCACCCTAAAACTCACCCGAACACTAACCCTCACACACACACTAACCCTCATCCTCAGTGAACCTGAACCTGTACACGAACCCTCAGCTTCACCCTAACCCTCACCCTCAACCTAAACATCACCCGGACCCTAACCCTAACCCTAACCCTCAACCTAAACCTCAACCTCACCCTACCCCTCACCCTAACCCTAACCCTCAACCTCACCCTCACCTCACCCTAAGCCTAACCCTAACACTAACCATAATCCTAAACCAAAACCTCACCCTCACCCTAACCCTAAACCTAACCCTCACCCGCACCCTCAATTTAACCTTCACCCTAACTCTAAACCTTACCCCAGCCCTCACCCTTCCCCTAAAACTAACACTCACCCTAAACCTCACCATAACCCTCACACTAACCCTAACCCTCACCCTAACCCTAACCCTCACTCTCAACCTCACCCTCACTTTCACCTTCATCCTAAAACTACCCCTAACTCTAATCCTAACCCTAACCCTCACCCTAACCCTAACCCTCACCCTAACAGTCACCCCTAACCCTAACCCTCACCCTAACCCTAACCCTCACATTTACCCTAACCCTAACACCCACCTGAACCCTCACCCTCACCTGAACCCTCACCCTCACGCTAATCCTCACCCTAACCTTAACCCACATCATAACCCTAAACCTTACCCTGACCCTAATCCTAACTCTAACCTTCACCCTAACCCTAACCCTCACCCTAACCCTCGCCTTAACCCTAAAGCTAACCGTAACACTCACTTCACCCCAACCCTAAACCTAACCCTAACCCTAACCCTCACCTAAACTCTAATCCTTCCCCTAAACGTAACCCTAACACTAACCCTCACCCTAACCCTAAACCTAACCCTAACTCTCAACCTAACCGTCACCCTATCCCTAACACTAAACCTAACCCTCACTTCACTCTAAACCTAATCCTAACCCTAACCCTCACCCTAACCATAAACTTTACCCTAAACCTAACCCTAAGCCTCAACCTCACCCTAACCCTCATCCTAACACTTATCCTTACACTAAAACTAACCATAACCCTAACCCTAACCCTCAAATAAACCCTAACCCTCACCCTAACCCTAAACCTCCCCCTCACCCTAAACCTCACCCTCACCCTAACCCTAACCCTCACCGAAACCTAACCCTAACCTGCACACTGACCCTAACCCTCACCGTCACCCTAAACTTCACCCTAAACCTAATCCTCAGCCACACCCTAACCCTCACTCTCAACTGAAACCTAACCCTCAGCCTAACTCTTACCCTCACCCTAAACATTACCTTAACCCTACCCCTCACCCTAACTCTAACCCTAATCCTCACCCTAATCTTAACCCAAACAATAGCACTCACCCTCAACTTAAACCTCACCCTAACAATAAACCTAACCCTTACCTAACCGAAACCCTCACCCTCACCCTCACTCTCACCCTAACCCTCACCCTCAAACTAGCCCTCACCCTAAACCTAACCCTTACCTAACCAAAACCCTCAACCTCTCTCTCACCCTCACCCTAACAATCACCCTCACCGATGCCTCAACCTAAACTTAACCCTCACCATAAACCTAACCTTCACCCTAAACCTCACCCTAAACCTAACGCTAACCCTAACACTCAACCTACCTTAAACCTCACCCTAAACCTTACCTGCACCATAACCCTAACCCTAACCCTAATCCTCACACTAATCCTAATCGTAATTCTCAACCTAAAGCTCACCGTAAACCTAACCCTCACCCTCACCCTAACCCTCACCGTCACCTTAAGCTCACCCTAACCCTAACTGTCACACACACTATAAAACTCACACTCACCCAATCCCTCACCCTCGCGCTAACCCTACCCTAAAACTCACCCTAACCCTAACCGTCACTCTATACCTAACTCTAACCCTCACCCTTATCTAACTGTCCACCTAACCCTCACCCTCAACCTAATACTCTCCTGAACCCTAACCCTATCCCTTACATAACAGAAATCCTCACCCTCACTCTCACCCTAACCCTGACCCTAACCCTGACCCTCACCGTCATCCTAACACTAACCCTAAACCTAACCCTCACCCTAACCCTCACTCTAACCCTAATCCTAAACCTAAGCCTCACCCTAACCCTCACCCTAACACTAACGCTAACCCTAACGTTTACCCTAACCCTAACACTCATTCTAAACCTTACCCTCAAACTAACCCTATCCCTAACTGTAATCCTAAATCTAACCCTCGCACTAACCCTAACACTCACCCTAAACCTAACCCTAAACCTACCCCTCACCCTAACCATCACCCTAACCCTAAACCTCACCCTAAACCAATCCCTAACCCTCACATTCACCCTAACCCTCACCGTCACCCTAAACCTCAAACTCACCCACACCCTAACGATAAACCTCACCGGAACCCTAACCATCACCCAAAATCTCACCCTCACCCTAAACCTCACACTAATCCTTACCTTCACGAAAACCCATACCCTAACACTCACTCAACCCTATCTCTCACACTGACCCTCACCCTCAATCTAATCCTCACCCAAACAATAACGCTAACCCTTACCTAACCGAAACACTCACCCTCACCCTCATCCTCACCCTAACTTTTACCCTCACCCTAGCCCTCATCCTAACCCTAACCCTAAACCTCACCCTCATCCTCATCTCTCCCTCAGGATATACCAAACTCTAACCCTAATCCTAAACCTACCCCTCAACCCCACCCTCACCCTAACCCTAACCCTAACCTAACACTAACACTCACCCTAACCCTAAACCTCACCCTAAACCTAACACTAAACCTCACACTCACCCTAACCCTAAACATAACCATAAAACTCAGCCTAACAAAAATCCTAACCCTATTCCTCACCCTAACTCTAAACCTCACCCTAACCCTAACCCTAACACTCACCCTAACCCTAAAACTCACTCTAACCCTCACCCTAACCCTAACGCTAACCCTAACCCTCACCCTCAAACTAACCCTCAACCTAACCCTTATCCTCACACTAACCCTAACCCTAAACCCAACCCTAACACCCACTCTAACCCTAACCTTCACCCTAACCCGAACCCTACCCCTCAAACTAACCCTCACACTAACTTTAACCCTTTTCTAAACCTTCACCCTAACCCTAACCCTAACCCTCACACTCACCCAAGCCCTCACCCTCATCCTAAACTTTCCCCTCACCCTAAACATCACCCTAACCCTAACCCTCACCCTAAACATAACCCTAACACTCACCCTAATCCTCACCATAACCCTAACTCTAACCCTAACCCTCAACCTAAGCGTCACCCTTACCGAAACTCTAACCCTAACACTCACCCTCACCCTACCCCTCATCCTAACACTTATCCTCACACTAAACCTAAAAATAACCATAACCCTAACCCTCACATTAACCCTAACCTCACACTAACCCTAAACCTACCACTCACCCTAAACCTCACCTTCACCCTAACCCTAACCTTAACCCTCACCCCAAACCTAACCCTAACCCGCACACTCACCCTAACACTCACCGTCACCCTAAACCTCACCCTAATGCTAACCCTCACTCACACCCTAACCCTCACTCTCAACCGAACTCTAACCCTCACCCTTACCCTTACTCTCAACCTAAAAATCACCCTAATCCTAACCCTCACCCTAACTCTAACCCTAACCCTAACCCTCAACCTGACCCTAACCCTCACACTAACCCTCACACTCAACTTAAACCTCACCCTAACAATAACCCTAACCCTTATCTAACCAAAACCCTCACCCTCACCCTCAATATCACCCTAACCCTCACCCTCAACGTAGCCCTCACCCTAACCCTAACCCTAAACCTAACACTTACCCTCAACCCCACCCTCGACCTCAGCCTAACCCTAACCCTAACCCTAACCCTAACACTCACCCTCACCCTCACGCTCACCCAACCCCAAACCCTAACCCTAACCCTAACCCTCACCCTCACCCTAACCCTCACCGTAGCCTTTAACCTCACGCTAACCCTAACTGTAAACCTAACCCTAACCCTCACAGTAAACCTAACCCTCAACCTAACCCTAACCCTACCCCTCACCCTAACCCTCACCCTCACCCTAACACTAAAACTATCCCTAACCCTTACCCTAACCCTAACCCTCACACTAACCCTCACATTCATCCTAATCCTCACCCTAAAAATAACCCTAACTCTTACCTAACCGAAACCCTCAACTTCACCCTTATTCTCACACTAACCCTCACCCTCACCCTAACCTTCACCCTCATTCTCCCTGTCACCCTCAGCCTAACCCTAACCCTAACCCTAATCCTAACCCTTATCCTCAGCCTAACCCTCACCCTAACCTTCACCCTCACCCTCACCGGCACCCTCAGCATTACCATAACTCTAACGGAAATCGTAACCCTTACCCTCACCCTCACCCTCACACTCAGCCTAAACCTCACCCTCACCATAGCCCTCACCCTAAACCTAAACCTCAACCTAACACTAACTCTAAACCTCACTTTTACCCTAACCCTAACCATAACCCTAACCCTCACCCTAACCCTCACCCTAACCCTAACGCTACCCCTCACCTTAACCCTACCCCTCACCCTAATCCTCATCCTAACCCTGACCCTAAGCCTCATTCTAACCCTCACCCTCACCCTCACCTTCACCCTCAGCCTAACACAAACCCTAACCATAATGTTAAACCTAACCCTCACCCCCTCCCTCACCCTAATCCTAACCATAACTCTAATGCTAACTCTCACACCCACACTCAAATTAACCCTAACCCTAACCCTAACAAGAACTGTAAATCTAATCCTAACCCTAACCCTCACCCTCAGCCTCACCAAAACTCTAACCCTAACCCTAATCCTAAACCTAACCCTCACCCTCACCCTATCCCCAATCCTAACCCTTGCCCTAATCCTCACCCTTACCCTATTGCTTCAACCTTCAACCTCATCCTCACCCTAAACCTCACTCTAACTAAAGCTCACTATAACCCTAACCCTAAGCCTAACCCTAATCCTCATACTAACCCTAACCCTAACCCTAAGCTGTGGAGAGCTGCCGAAGCTGTGACCAAAGATGGCGTGCCCGTAAGGCGTGGCCACAAAAGCAACATTGTAGCTCCTTGGTAAGATGGCGCTGGCTTCGCCTTCCGTCTTCCCGGTGACGAGTCCTCTCTGTAAAAACAACTCCTTATATGGCTATGACTTTGCTCCTGGTTTGCTTCCGTGTTTGTGAACCTATTGATATATGCCACGTGGCGCTTCGGGATTGGCCATCCATGAGGCTTATAACTGGAGCGCGGGGGTTGGGGGGGAGCGGAGAGAAGTGGGAAGAAGCGGG
The DNA here is from genome assembly GCF_024711535.1 of Dipodomys merriami. NCBI lineage: Eukaryota > Metazoa > Chordata > Mammalia > Rodentia > Heteromyidae > Dipodomys > Dipodomys merriami. Next base: position 1,789,656 of record NW_027206113.1, read on the forward strand.
CAGGAGAGAAGCAGGAGAGAAGCTTGTAACAAGGTCCTGAATAAACTGCATTGAGAAGAATCCCGGGTCGAGTCTTCCTTGCTGGTCGAGGTGGTCGCGACAGCTGGCGGCCCGTACGGGGAATTCAGAACTCTCTGCGGTCAGGTTGGTGCACCGGTAAATTCCCAGGAAAAGGGAGAATCTGCAACAAGAGGGGGGGTAAGTTCCCAGGTGAAGTGGGAATCCGCGATTAAACCGGGCATAATACGGGGCTCTTCTCTGTAGATAAAAGAGAGAGCAGAAACCCGGGAAGAAATAAAATACAGGCCTAAAGTGAAAGTAACAAAAAATAAAATTTTTAATACCTATGATGGGCACCGCTATGTCACATCCAATTTTTCTGGCCCTGGAAGAGCTACTACGCTCAAAAGGACTGAAGTTAAAGAAGGGTACTTTACAGAGGTTCCTTGAAGAATGCAACATTGTAGCTCCTTGGTTCATAGTGTCCGGGAGCCTTACAATAGCCTCATGGGAAAAATTAGGCAGAGATTTGGACTTTGCCTATGAACAGGGCACATTAAAGCAGGAGTCCGCCCCATTTGGAGATTGATTAGTGGCTGCCTGGAGGATCAGAGCTACTGTGAGATTATAGAAAATGGACAGTCAGCACTGGAGCAGTTACAGGAGAGGTCAGAGAAGGCGATCAGTGAAAAGGGACACAGTGAACAGGGCAAAAGGGTGCGACTATACCCAGATCTGTCTGAGCTAAAATCGGAAAGAGGGAGTTCCAGCGAGTTAGAGGAGGAAGAAATGAGAGCACTTATTCAACAGATGAAAAGGAGCCGTATAAAACAAGGGGAACGTAAGCTAAGCCAACCTGCACTTAATGAGGACATAGAAAGAACTTCCGGTCAGACCCCTTTAGCTCCTCCTCCATATCAACATGGAGCCAATGGGCACACATTTTGCCCGGACACTTGGCGAACTGCTCGAGCAGAAGTCGCGTTCCCAGTTTTTCAAGACAATAATCAACAGAGATTCCATGAGACTCTAGAATTTAAAGTAATTAAGTCCCTGGCTGAATCTGTTCGGACGGATGGGCTTACAGCCTCTTTTACTGTAGCTCAAGTGGAAGCTATAAACAGATATTGCATGACCTCCTCTGATTGGGCAAGCCTAGCACGGGCATGTTTGAGTCCAGGCCAATACTTGGATTGGAGGGCATTTTTACTGGAATTTTGTAACAAACAGGCAGCCATCAATCAAGCGAACGGACGTCAGGCTTGGGACAGAGACATGCTCCTAGGATAAGGTCGCTTTGCTAATGCTCAGATAGGATATCCCCCTGAAGTTTATCAACAGATAAATGATATTTGCATTAAGGCGTGGAAATCACTACCAAATAAGGGGGAAGTTAGCTGCAATCTCACCAAGATCCTGCAGGGGGCTACCGAGCCTTTTTCAGATTTTGTGGCCAGAATGGTGGAAGCAGCAGGCAGAATTTTTGGGAATACTTACATGGCTATGCCTCTTATAAAACAATTAGTCTATGAGCAATGCACCAAAGAATGCAAAGCCACCATTACCCCGTATAAATGTAGAGGGTTGGAGGCATGGATGAAAGTGTGCAGGAAGCTGGGAGGACCTCTAACTAATGCAGGCCTTGCTGCCGCAGTACTCCAGTATTCAAATAGGTGGGGGGGGGGCTCTGGAGTGACATCTGGAGTATGTTTTAAGTGTGGTAAGGATGGTCATTTTAAGAGAGATTGCCCAGAGAGAAAAGGAACCGGAAAGGCTGGAGGAGTTACAACCTGGGGCAGCCAGGGTTGTGCCCCAGATGTAATAAAGGAAAGCAATGGGCCAATGAATGTAGATCGCTCAAAGATGTTAACGGCCAGGCCTTGGGACCCATCATGCAGCCAAAAAATGGGCACAGGGGCCCCTGTCCCCAGGGCCCGCAAATGTATGGGGCAATGGACAGCCCAAACGAGGAAATTTCCCAAGAAGGATGGCCTACCCTGAGGCATCCCAAGAACCGCGGAGAGCCACTACAGGCTCGGCGGGACTGGACCTCTGCACCAGCACCAGACTCGTACTAACCCCGCAAATGGGCGTTCAGTTAATAGAGTCAGATTTTCAAGGTCCTCTAGAACGGGGAACAGTGCGGTTACTACTTGGCCGGTCTTCCATTACTCTTAGAGGGCTTAAAATTCACCCAGCAGTTATTGACCCAGATTATACAGGTATAGTTAAAATCATGGTAGAAGCTCCAAAAGATATTGTAGCAATTTCCCCTGGAGACAGAATTGCCCAATTGTTACTCCTGCCTAGCCTACATGAAAAATTTCCTGCCATACAGTCTGAGAGAGGTAAAAAGGGTTTTGGCTCCTCCGGAATTGAGTCAGTGTACCTAGCCCTGGATTTAGACCAGAGACCCACGCTTAAGCTGGAGATTGAAGGAAAAAGGATTATAGGACTGTTAGACACAGGGGCCGATCATAGCATTATTGCCAAAAAGGATTGGCCGAGAGGGTGGCCTCAGAACATTACAGGCCTCAGAACAAACCCTGAGAGGGTTGGGCTATGCCAAAGCCCCTGACATAAGTGCAAGACACCTCAACTGGAAGGATGGAGAGGGACACTCTGGAAACATCCAGCCTTATGTTTTAGAATTGCCTGTCTCCCTGTGGGGTCGAGATTTACTCAAAGAGATGGGGTTTTGCCTTAGTAATGAATATTCTCCTACCTCAAAGGAAATGATGTTACAAATGGGCTACTGCCCAGGGCATGGACTGGGAAAAAACTTGCAAGGCTGTAAAGAGCCTATTGATGTCCACCAAAAACTTGATAGACATGGGCTGGGTTTTTCATAGGGGCCGCTGAGAATCAAGTTCCCATTACCTGGAAGACGGAGGAACCGGTATGGGTAGCTCAGTGGCCTCTATCCTCCAAAAAGCTTTTAGCCGCTCATAAACTGGTAGAAGAACAAGTAGCCCTGGGCCATGTGAGACCCTCAGTTTCACCATGGAATACTCCAATATTTGTGATAAAAAAGAAGCAGGGTAAATGGCGATTACTTCATGATTTGCATGCCATAAACGCACAAGTGCAAATTATGGGCCCTGTACAAGGAGGGTTACCTTTGCTTTCCGCCCTCCCTGACCATTGGCCTATTATGGTAATAGATATAAAAGATTGTTTCTTTTCTATCCCCTTGCATTCTGCAGATTGTGAGCGTTTTGCCTTTACTGTGCCCTCCTGTAACCATGAAGAACCTGACCAAAGATATGAGTGGGTCATGCTGCCTCAGGGTATGGCCAACAGCCCCACTATGTGTCAGCTGTTTGTCGGCAGGGCTATAGCTCCTGTTAAAGAACGGCATCCTAAACTCAGGGTGGTCCATTATATGGATGACATTTTGATAGCTCATAAGGAAGAAGCTGGGTTACAAAAGGCCTATGCAGAATTGGTTTTTGCCTTAAGGGAACAGGGTCTTTATCCAGCACCAGAAAAAATACAAACAGGCAGTGTGGTGGAGTACCTGGGAGCTAAGATACATCCCAGGTCGATCATGCCCCAAAAATTGACCCTGAGAAAAGATAACTTAAAGACTTTAAATGATTTTCAAAAATTGTTGGGGGATATTAATTGGATAAGGGGGTATTTGAAATTGCCAAATTATGAATTGAAACCCTTTTTGATATGTTAAAAGGTGATATAGATTTAAACGCCCCACGAGACCTGACTGAGAGCGCCCGATTTGCTCTCAAGAGGGTGGAGGAGGCTTTAAGTGCCGCCTGTTTAAACAGGCTACAAGATGGCCAACTCTTTGATTTATGCATTCTTCCCACTGAGATCCAACCAACTGGGGTACTTTGGCAAGAGGGGCCGTTGATGTGGTTACACTCTCATGTTTCCCCCGAAAGGTGCTGGAGTATTACCCTGAGGCAGTGGCGGGCTTAGCTCTGCAAGGAGTTCAACAGAGTTTACAATTTTTTGGAATTTATCCGCACTCCATCATTGTTCCCTACAATGCCTACCAAGTTCAGATGCATGTTTCTAGGAGATATTGATAATTTGATAATTTGATAATATTGATAATATTGATAATCATTTGCCCAAAGACCCCCTACTGAGATTTGTAAAGGAACATCCAGTGATTTTTCCAAAGGTAACTGCCCAAAAGCCTATTGGAGGGGCTATAAATATTTTTACGGATGGTTCCAAAACGGGATGCGGGGTATATGTCGCAGGTAACCAAGACCCCGTGCAGCATCAATTTGTCCCTGGTAACCCACAGATTGTTGAGTTAATGATTGTAATTGAAGTATTTAAAGCTTTCCCCTGTGCCTTTAATTTAATATCAGATTCAGCCTATGTAATAAATGCTTTAAAGATATTGGAAGCGGTTGGTACAATAAAGGCTACCAGTTCTGTTCTAGCTCCTTTTATCTTGCTACAATCCCTTATATGGCAACCCAAGGAACTGTTTTTTCCAATGCATATTCGAGCACATACGGGCCTCCCAGGACCACTGACAAAGGGTAATGCCCTGGCTGATGCACACACTCGTGCTGAGTGGGCGCTCCATGCTTCTTCTGTTGACTTAGCAAAAGATTTTCATGCCAAATTTCATGTAAATGCCAGGACTTTACAAAGCCGCTTTTCCCTTTCTAGAGCAGATGCATGTCAAGTGGTAAAGGAGTGTCCCCGACGTATTATTTACCATAAGCCCCCTACGTTTGGAGTTAATCCATGTGGTTTAAGACCCTTACAAGTATGGCAAATGGATGTAACTCATGTACCAGAATTTGGCCGCTTAAAATATCTACATGTTTCTGTTGACACCTTTTCGGGTGTTATACTTGCCACCCCCCTGTCAGGGGAAAAGGCTACTGATGTAATATCTCACTGCCTGGAAGCGTGGGCGGCCTGGGGAATGCCAAAACAGCTAAAAACTGATAATGGTCTGGCCTATACTGGGCAGTGCTTTGTTTCCTTTTGCACTCAAATCGGTGTTACTCTGGTGCATGGACTGCCCTATAACCCTCAAGGACAAGGAATTGTGGAAAGAACTCATCGTACTATCAAGAAAATGTTAATAAAACAAAAAGGGGGAGCTGGAACCCTGATGGCTACAGCAAGACAAAGAATAGCCATGACACTTTTCACCCTAAATTTTTTGAATTTGGATAACGCTGGTCGCTCAGCGGCGGATAGGCATAACTGTTCCACTCCTTTGGCCTTAGGATCGGCTTTGTGGAAGGATGTGCTCACAGGCCTCTGGAATGGGCCTAACCCCGTGCTGGTACGGGCACGAGGATCTGTTTGTGTTTTTTCCTCAGAATCGTTAGGATCCAGTGTGGGTGCCCGAACGACTTGTGCGGCGAGTCCAAGATGAACGGAACACGGAAGAAACAAAAGATTGCGTTGCTGATCATACAGCTCCTGATGATCCAACAGGGCTAGACAGTAGCCAGATGGGGGATACTGTCTGCATTCCCGAGGCCCATGCCCGTGAGACATGACGCCTCTCTTTTCCCTAGATTTTTCACTACAAATAAGACTCTTAACCTTCCCTTTTCCCCAGAGGATAAACAAATAGCAGGGATAGGTGAAGCTAGAAATATTAGCTTGATGGGCACGCTATGCTTTTGCTTAAGTGATGTGACCCTTAATGGTAGTTGCATGGCCTTGACTTGTTCCCCCGCCGCTTATTTTAGATATTGGTATGGGAATCCGGGATCAACTGAGGTTTGGGCAAATGCTACTGGATTTGTTAGTACTGTCTTAGGCAGATATTATGAAAGCTTAAAGTTAAGTACTGACCTGTGGATTGTAAAGCAACCTAAATGGGCCCCTTTTTGCTAGCCTGACCGTATGGAGGAGGCTTGGCCTTGGACAGGTTGCCAATCACAACGCGCTGTTTGGGCTGATGAGTCTGAGCGTTTTTCATTCTCCCCTAGTGTTTTGTCCAATGCTAGTGTACAATTCTGGGCTGGAATTAATCCCTTTAATAATTGGCTGTTATGTGGTCTTAATGGAAGTTGCTTGCAGGCCGAACCTATAGTTATGCTGCAAGGAGGTCACTTTTTTATAGCAAACATGACTTGCAATTTGACTAGTACTGCCCATACTGTGGGTGCCAATTGTCATTTTAGTAAGAATTATACGGTATTTAGCTATCAGCCTACACCCGTGTGTGTGGTTTCCCCTTTTGTTGTTTTTGGTAATTAACAACACCTCTGTATGCTGAGATGATGTATGTTCTTGCACTAATGAAACCTGCTATTATGCTACCTGCTGGAGTTCTCAGTATCCCTTAGCTATAGTTGCACGGATCCCACGTTGGGTGCCTGTGCCAGTAGATGCTTCTCAAGCTGTAACCTTGTTTAGGCATAAGAGAGATTTTGGCATCACTGCGGCCATTGTAACTGCTATAGCTGTGGCTGCTGCGGGTGCGACAGCTGCCGCTGTTGCCATGTCACATACTGTGCAGGCGGCTCAGACTTTAAATAACTTGTCGGCTACTACAGCTAGAGCTATGGATTTACAACAAGCGGCCAATGCACAATTAAAAGGAGGACTGATTGTTGACATTGTGCAGGAGCAGGTTGATATCCTGTGGCAGTTGACATTGTGCAGGAGCAGGTTGATATCCTGTGGCAGTTGGCTCAGCTGGGATGTGTTCAAAAATATGAAGGGCTTTGTATTACTGCTATTCAGTATTATAACTCTACCCAAGCAGCAAATTTGTCTAAACAACTGTCAAGTTATCTTTTAGGCAACTGGACGGGGGAATTCGAACAATTGATGTTGCAGCTACGATCGGCCATTGTCGCGATAAACTCTACCCGGATGGATGATGCCCTGTTACAAGATGTTTCCTCCTGGATTTTGACAGCTGTGGATCATTTGAAGGAGTGGGCGGGAATGGGCTCCCTTATTGGTATCCTGGCATTGGTGATCTTGCTGTGCCTGTGGTGCATATGCTGGATTAGGAGCTTGCAGGGCAGGAGTATGGCTGCGGTGGTCCAGGCCTTCACTGCCATTGAGGCCGGACAGTCCCCCTATGCGTGGCTTGCCACGTTAAAGGAATAGCACAGGGTGCGAGGCAAACGCACTGCACTTGGGAATCACTCCCTGGTGTGAGCCCAAGAAGAGCATGTTGGGTTGCAAGTGGGTTGATGCCCAAGATCCCACCTCTGCAAAAAAGGCATCGGACGGGCCTGGTCATCACTGGGGAAGGCGCCCCTCAGGCGAAGACCAGTGCAAGGTCCTCTCATTAATGTTTTAGACAGAGGCCCAACCTCTACTCTTACCTTTGCTTAATAAAACAAAAAAAGGGGAGCTGTGGAGAGCTACAGGAGCCGCGAACAAAGACGGCGCGGCCGTAAGTAGCAGCCGCAACATCAACATTGTAACTCCTTGGTAAGATAGCGCTGGCTCCCACTTTCCATCTTCCCGGTGACGAGTGCTTTCTGTAAAAACAACTCCTTATATGGCTATGACTTGGCTCCTAGTTTGCTTCCGTGTTTGCGACCCTATCGGTATATGCCACGTGGCGCTTAGGGATTGGCTATCCAGGAGGCTTATAGCCAGAGTGCGGGTGCAGGGGGCGGAGAGAAGCAGGAAGAAGCAGGCAGGAGAGAAGCAGGAGAGAAGCTTGTAACAAGGTCCTGAATAAACCGCATTAATAAGAATCCCAGGTCGTGTCTTCTTTGCTGGTCGAGGTGGTCGTGACATTAACCCTACACCTAACCCTCACCTTTACTCTCACCCTCACCCTAACTCTAACCCTATCCCTAACCCTAACACTCACCCTAACCCTAAAACTCACCCTAACGCTCACCCTAACACTAACGCTAACCCTAACCGTCAGCCTCAACCTAACCCTCACCCTAACCCTTATCCTCACACTAACCATAAACCTAACCCTAATCCTCACACTAACCCTAACCCTCACGCTAACCCGAACCCTACCCCTCACACTAAACCTCACCCTAACCCTAACCCTAATCCTAACCTTCATCTTAATCCTAACCCTAACCCTCACCCTCACCCAAACCCGCACCCTCACTCTAATGCTCCCTCTCCCCCTAAACATCACCCTAACCATAACCATCACCCTAAACCTAACCCTAAAACTCACCCTAATCCTAAACCTTAAACTAACCCTCACCCTCACCCTTATCCTCAGAATAACCCTAACCCTAACCCTAACCTAAACAAAACCCTCACCCTCACCCTCACACTCACGCTCACCCTCACCCTCTCCCTACCCTCACACTAACCTTAACCCTCCCCGTAACCCTACCACTCACCCTAACCCTCAGCCTAAACCTAACACTAACCCTAACCGTCAACCTAACCTAAACCTCGCCCCAACCCTTACCCTCAACATAACCCTAACCCTAACCCTAATCCTCACACTAACCCTAACCCTAACCCTCACCCTACCGCTCTCCCTAAAACTAATTCTAAACCTCACCCTCATACTAACCCTAACCCTCAACTTATCCCTCACCCTAAACCTCACCCGAACCCTAACGCTAACCCTAACCCTCACTCTCAACCTAACCGTCACCCTAACCCTTACCCTCACCCTAACCCTTACCCTAAACCTAATCCACACACTAAACCTAACCCTAACCCTCACCCTAATGCTCACTGTAACCCTAAACCTCTCCCTCATCCTAAACCTCAACATCACCATAACCCTCAACCTAACCCTAACCATCATCCACACCCTAAAACTCACCCTCACCCGAACCCTCACCCTGACCCTAACCCTACCCTAAACCTCACCCGAACCCTAACCCTCACCCTTAAACTAATTCTAACCCTCACCCCCATACTAACCCTTACCCTCACACTAAACTTAAGCCTAACCCTAACCCTCACATTAAACCTAAATCTCACCCTAACCCTTACCCTACCCCTCACTTAACCCCTCACCCTAACCTTAACCCTCAATCTCACCCTAAACCTAACCCTAACTCTCACCTTCACACTAAACCTCACCGTCACCCTAACCCTCACCCTAAACCTAACCATCACCTACACCCTAATCCTCACACTCGGCCTCACCCTAACTCTCACCTTCACCCTAAACATCATCCTAATCCTAACCCTCACCCTAACCCTAACCCTAAACCTAATCCTCACCCTAACCCTAACCGTCATCTTCAACCTCAACCTCACCCTAACCCCAACCCTCATCCTAGCCCTCACCCTAAAAGTAACCTTAACCCTCACCCTCACCCTCATCCCCACCCTCAGCCTAACACTAACCATAACCCTAACCTCAACCTCAATCTCACCCTCGCCCTCACCCTAACCCTATACCTAACCCTAACCCTAATGCTAAAACTAGCCCTCACCCTCACACTAACACGAACCCTCAGCCTAAACCTAACACAAACCCTAAACCTACCCCTACCCCTCACCCTCACCCTAAACCTCTCCCTCACACTAGCCCTCACCCTAAACGTAATCCTCACCCTCACTCTAACCCTAACCCTCTCCTTCACACTAACTCTCACTGTCACCGTAAAGCTCGCCCTAACCCTGATCCTCACCCTAACCTTCACCCTAACCCTAACCCTAACAGTAACACTAACTCTCATTCTAAAAATCAACCTAACCCTTACCCTCACACTAAACCTAACCCAAAACCTAACACTAACCCTCACCCTAATCCTCATCCTAACCCTAAGGCCTAACCCTATCCATCACCCTCACCCTAACCCTCACCCTAACCCTTATCCTCCCACGAACCCTAACCCTAACCCTCAACTTAATCCTCATATAAAACTTAATCCTAAACCTAACCCTCACCTAACCCTTAACCCTAATCCTAATCTAACCCTCACCTTAACCCTAAACCTCACACTCACCCTCAACCTCACCATCAGCCTAACCCTAACACTAACCCTAATCCAAACCCTAACCCTCACCCTCACCCACACCCTAACTCTAAACATAACCCTAAACAAACCCTGACCCTAACCCTAAACCTCAACCTAAACCTAAGCCTAATCCTAATCCTAACCCTCACCCTCACCCTAACCCTAACCCTAAACTTCAGCCTAACTGTCATCCTAACCCTAACCCTAACCCTAACCCTCACCCTAACCTGAACCCTCACCCTAAACCTAACACTCAACCTCACCCTAAACATCACCCTAATCCTAACCCTCTCCCTAACCCTTACCCTAACCCTCACCCTTACACTAACCCTCAACCTAACCCTCACCCTCATCCTAACCCTAACCCTAACCATAACCCTAACCCTAAAATTTACCTAAACGAAACCCTCACCGTCACCCTCACCATAACCCTCACCATCACCCTAGGCCACACCCTAAACTTAACCCTCACCCTAACCCTAACACTAACCCTCATCCTCACACTAAACCTAACCCTAACCCTGAAACTCACACTAACCCTCACTCTAACCCTAACCATAACCCTAACCCTAACCCTCACCCTAACCCTCACCATAACCCTAACCTCACCATAAACCTCACCATTATGCTAGTCCTCACCATAACCTTAACCTTAACCCTTACCTAACCAAAACCCTCACACTCACCCTCACCCGAACCCTTACCCTCCCCTGAGCCCTCATACTAACCTTAACCCTCACCCTAAACTTAACCCTCACCATAACCCTAACAGTAATGCTCACCCTCACCCGCATCCGAACCCTAACCCTCTCCCTCACCCTCACTCTCACCTTAGCCCTAAACCTAAACCTAAACCTAAACCTAAACCTCAACCTCACCCTCTGCCTAACACTCACCCTCACAATAAACACACCCTAACCCTCACCTCACCCTAACACTAATGATAACCCTAACCCTCAACCTCACCCTAACCCTCACCCTAATTCTTACACTCACCCTAACCCTATCCTTAACCCTCACCCTAACCCTAACTCTAACCCTCACACCAACACTCACCTTTACACTAACGCTAACCCTAAACCTCAGCCTCACCCTAAACCTCACCCTAAGACTTACCCTCACCATAACCCTAACCCTAACCCTAATCCTCACCCTAACACTAACCCTAAAACTTACCCTCACCCTCACTCTCACCCTAAACCTAAACCTAACCATTACCCTAACCCTCATCCTCACCTTCACACTAACACTCACCCTCACCATAAACATCACAAGAAACCTAATACTCAACCTAAATATAACCCTAAACCTCACCCTAACCCTAACCCTCACCCTAACGCTCACCATAACACTAAGGCTAACCCTAACCCCCACACTCACCATAACCCTTACGCTAACCCTTATCCTCACAGTAACCCTCACCCTAAACCTCACACTAACCCTAAACCTCACCCTATCCCTAATCCTAACACTAACGCTAACCCTAACCCTCACCCTCACCCTAAACCTCAACCTAACCCTCATCCTCACACTAACCCTAACCATAACCCTAACACTCACACCAACACTAATCCTCACCCTATCCCTAATTCTAACCCTAATCCTTTCCCTCACCTTAACCCTCACCCTCACCCTAAACATCACGCTAAATCTAACCCTCACCTTATGCCTAACCCTAACCCTCACCCTAACCCTAACGCTCAATTTAACCCTCACAATCAACCTAATCCTCACCCTAACCTAAACATAACCCTTACATAACCGAAACCTTCACCTCACCCTCACCCTTACCCTAACCCAATCCCTAACCCAAACCCTCAAACTAACAGTAACCCTACTCCTCACCCTCACCCTCACCCTAACCCTAACCCTAATCCTAACACTCACCCTAACACTAACCCTAATGCTAAACCTAACCCCCACCCTCACCCTAACCCACAGCCTAATCCTTACCCTAATCCTAACTCTAAACCTAACCCTAATCCTCACACTAAACCTAATCCTCACCCTAACCCTTACCCTACCCCTCGGCCTAACCCTCACCCTAACTCTAACCCTAACCCTAATCCTAAACCTATCCCTAAACCTCACCCTAACCCTCACCTTGACCCTAACCCTAATGCTAACCCTAACCCTCACCAGCACCCTAACCCTCACCCTAACCCTTACCCTCACCCTCACCCTAACCCTAACGCTCACAGTCACCCTAACCCTCACTCTAACCCTAACTCACACACTAACCATCAACCTCACCCTAATCCTCACCCTAACCGTAACACTTACCTACCCGAAACCCACACCCTCACCCATACACTAGCCCTCACCCTAACCCAAACCCTAAACGTAAACCTCACCCTCAGCCTCATCCTCACCCTCTCCCTCAGCCTAACCCTAAACCTAAACCTAATCCTAAACCTAACCCTCAACCTCACCCTCACACTAACCATTGAAAGACCCCAGACTCCTGGGATACTTTTGTCAACGGGAGGGCGCCCCAGAAACTCAGACTCCAGGCCAGGAGATGCAATAAGCAAGAGGAGTTTATTTGACGTTTGCGCAAATGGACTCTCTGTCCCGAGCAGACAGGGAGCCCCGAGCAGCGGTTACAAGCCTTCTTTTAAAGGCAAAAACCACAAGATTAATGCATAACACAAAGCATCCCATGATTGGTCCATTTAAAGGTCATCATATACTCCAACAATCACTTTGCCACGCGGGAAATTTTTTATCACTCTTTGTAAAATGACTGGCCCATGGTTGGTTTAAGGGGGGTTTACTTGGTTACAGGCCTTTGATTGGTTGACATTTGGCTAAGCTTGTGGTCTTGCCAGGTGGTCGTTATCTCAAGGTCCTGTCTGGGGAATTTCTAAATCGGAACTGAGGAACACTTACTGTCTGTTCTTTATCTACGACCACTGACCTTGTCCTGGGGCTGACACCTGGGCTCTGAGACTTTACCCAATTCCTTGTTTCCGGGGGGGCGGGGGGGTTGGTGTTAGCTCAAGCAAGCAAGTTTACAGAAGGAGAGTCAGCAGTTCGTAAATTGTAAAATGGACACAGCCCTAATTTTTCATTCCCCACTTCTTCTCAGGAGTAATTTTAACCTTAAAATTTAGGGTGTCTCTACATTATTTTGTGGGGTGTCAGTTGTTCTCAGTGCTTGGTATTGAGACCTCAGAACTAATAGATGGACTGCGCTGATTTTTTTCTTTTAGAAAAGACATCAGTCTGTTGAGTATACAAGGTCTGATTGTAACAAAAGTAAGAGTACCAGAGCCCCTTACATTTTTTTTACCAGTCCTCCCTCCGTGTATCACAGTTCACTTAATTTTATACCAGTTGTACTCGTAAGCTCCAATTTTAAGACATACTCATACCATTTGTGACATACTCATACCATTTGCGACATACTCATACCATTTGCTACATACTTAAACTTTCTGAGGTTTGTCTTCTTTCCCTTTTCCAAACAATTAAAGACAATCCTTACTTTTTAAATCCTTTCTTATCTAAAGGGGATACCAATTTTTCCCCAATTCCCTTCCCAAGGCTTTCTTTACTACCCCCCTCTCCTTTATAATTCCTTTTCCAAGGCTTTCTTTACTACCCCCCTCTCCTTTACAATTTTCATTGATAACACACTCAGGTTATTACCATACCAGAGCCAAACTAGGCTGTGACCATAGAGTGGATTTTCAGTCACTATGCATTGAAGTGACTAAGACAAGCAAGCCAGTGATATCCTTGTCCTCAATATCCACTGTGGGAAGAGAGGGTTTCTGGATATCACCCAAAAGAATGTACCACAAGATTTAGATTTAGCAGCAGTCAACCAGGAAGCAGACTCAGGTGATGGAATCAGGCAGGAATTTCTCCAGGTGGCTGTCAGGCCGTCTTTGAACTTTACCCATTAAGGTATGCAGCAGCCGCAGCAGCAGCAGCAGCAGCAGCAGCAGCAGCAGCAGCAGCAGCAGCAGCAGCAGCAGCAGCCGCAGCAGCAGCAGCAGGATCTCTCAGTGTCTCCAAGGGACTGTCACACCTCATGCTCGGCTGTAAATTCCTACACAGACTGGTTAAAAATACATTGCATAGGCTTGGCAGGCTTTGATCCTGCTGATTTTTAAGATCTTTAAACTATAGTCCAGGACAATTTACCAAAATCACAACTTTTTTACTAACCAGATATTTTTGTAAATAGACACAGAAGGCTCAGAAGGCTTAGTCTTGTAGCCATCTCTGACAGATGCAGTCTTTACACCTTGTACACTGACAACTGTTAACACTATTTTTTATGCCTTTTTTAAAAATTATTTTTATCTATTTTGCCTCATTTCTCCAAAACTGACTCTGGACCCTTGAACTTAAAATGGGGGTAGAAGGGCGAAGGTCCATCTTCTGTAACTTGTTGATCTTACCTAGCCAGGAACCTATAACCTTAGCCTATTTTACAAAGAGGCCATCAGGGTTAGATGTCATTTAGAACAATATTTAACTTTCGACAACTGCACAGACCTTTTTTCTGGCTACAGCAGTGTAGCTTGTTTAGCACTCTGGTTTGCAAAAGCATCTTTCTAGATGGCTTGGAATGTGATCTCTAATGATCCCAAACAATGCCTAAGTTATCTTTGCAGGCCTTTAGACAGATATCAAATAGAAACACACTCTCAGGTTTACAAACTTTTTCCTGAGCAGATGAACTTCATGTAACTAGTGTCAGCTCAATTAGAGCTTTTGGCACATAAAGGGGTTGAGATTTAAACTATCCCCCACATTTTATAACATTGGCTTTTACTATCACAGAGGACTGGCAAGTTCCTGTCCCTTACAAGGTAGATAGTCATGGACATTTGGCATGCTTATAAACTATTTTTATGACCTCCTGGCTCTGACCAATTTTGAAGGGCCACGCACAAGTGACTCTAGGATCTGACATTTCTGCCATCCAAGCAGTGGCTTACTGCCTCTGGATGCTCCTCCATTGCTTTTGTCCCAGGAGTCTCTTCTTCACATTGGGAAAAATGCCTCATTGGCATTTCCCTTTAGCTGGTCGCTGGACTTGAACTCGGGGCCTGAGCACTGTCCCTCAGCTCTACAGCTCAAGGCTAGCACTCTGCCACTTTGAGTCCCAGACTCAGGGCTTGAATGCTGTCCCCTAACTATTCAGTCCAGGGCTAGTACTCTGCCACTGTGAGCCTCCAGTTTGGGGCTTGAGTACTGTCCCCTGACTCTTCAGTCCAGGGCTAGTACTCTGCTGGCTGAATAGAGGTGACAGTCTCACAGGAACCTTTTTGTGCCCGGGCTGGCTTTGAACCAGTTTGCAGATCAGTGAGTCTTATAAAAGGCCATTTTACTCCAATTAAAAGCAACAAGGTGGTCAACATAGAAGTAGCTTTTAAGCATGCTCTTACCTGAAACTTATTAAGAGTCAAAGTTACATCTGACAAACTTGTAAGAATCCTCTGTGCTTTGCTCTGGGCTTGCTGGAAACTTAAAAAAAAAAACATCCTGCCGGGCGCTGGTGGCTCACGCCTGTAATCCTAGCTACTCAGGAGGCTGAGATCTAAGGATCGCAGTTCAAAGCCAGCCCGGGCAGGAGAGACCTTGAGACTCCTATCTCCAATAAACCACCAGAAAACCGGAACTGGGGCTGTAGCTCAAGTGGTAGAGCACTCGCCTTGAGCTGAAGAGCTGAGGGACAGCGCCCAGGCCCAGAGTTCAAGCCCCACGGCCGACCAAAACAAAAAACAACCTATAAGAGCAAACTGGAATCGCAATTATTTTGGTAATCCTAATTTTTTCCTTTGTGTACATTGAGGCCAATGTTAAGAACAATTTTACATTTAAACTTTATATCCAAACATCCTTTCCTAATTTTTTTAAAGCCTCTTATTTGCATTTTGAAAAGATCCCTTGAAATCTTGAGGCCAAGTGTAACTCATTGCCTCTTAGTTGCTTGTTTTAAAACAGACACACAATAAGATTTTTAAACTCAAATGACAATTTTTCCTTAATGCGAAAATAACAATCATCATAACTGAAACAAAAAGCTAGACTTCGTGTCTTTATGGCTTTTAAAAACATCCTAATTATAAAACATTAAAAGCAAGTCACATTATATAAATAACTTTTTAACCCTTTTTTTAAAGGCCTTTCTAATTTTAATGTTAACACATCCAAGGGGAAGTTTTAGCAATACTAATCAGATCATCACATCACTCATTTTAACCATCATGTTTTTAGTGTCTATCTGCAGGGAAAAGAAAGAACAAAGATGGGCCACTCAGCCCCTTCTATGGAATGGGTACGCACCCAATCCGACTCTTTAGGGTTAGATGAACTGCGTTTGTGCCAGCTTGCCCTCTTTCACCATGCATGGACTCTTCCCAGGACCTGTACCACCATGCATGACTAGCTGAACTGCACTTCTGCTTGTTCACCCCTTATCCCTAAACATAGGTCTTCTGTTGGCTTCTAAATTTTTCCCCGTCTCTTTTCTTGGTTCTTGAATGAAATACACAGTTTTTAGACAGACAGAACAGGTAACATCTTTGACAGTGTTAAACTAACCTTTACATTTAAATTTTTAATATTTATCCCAAATTTTAGCCAAGGGAACCAGATCCCAAACAGCCAATGCATTTTGTTAAGCCAGATAACTTGATTACAGTATAAACAGTCTTATGCATTTAAAATATTAGTTTTTTAAAATACCAGATTTTCTAATTTGCAAGTTAAAAAAAACCTTTAAAAAGCCATTTAAAACAATGTGCAGATTTTTTTAGAATTTTTGGTAATGTCCAAACCTCATAACCTTTTGAATTTTAAATTTAAACTCACCCAATTGTTACAGCATGCTGACAATTCTTATCTTTGAACACGTTCACAGACACACACAAAACACTCACACAGATAGACAAGAGCACTTTACAAATTGTTACATTGTCAGGACTAGCTGAAAAAGTCCAAACTAGACAGACAGCCTTCTACACCCTCCCTGCTGGCAGCCTCCACGAGGAGTAAATGCAGCCTGAGTCTTGAAGGGAACCAAACTAGCCCAGTAACCTTCCATGCCTCGGGGGGGGGGGTGGGCATAGCAGGTCTGTGACCAAGCCCAGCTGGAACATTTATTTCCCCAGAGATGTTCAAATAAATAACAAAAACACAGATAAACACAAAAACCAAGGATCCACATTTAAAATTGGTACCAATTCTAAAACAGAACTAGACAAGAACTGAAGGCTGAGTTGGGGACTAATGGGCCCCAGTTTATCCCTACCGGAACTCTGTGCTGTTCTCATTCAGCAAGGTGAATCCAGAGTCTGCTGGGTGAGCCTGCCACACTCACCCAGAACTTCCCTACACCAGAAAACATAAAACAAACACACACACTAAAGTAAACAAGACAAATAAGTGGCCACAAAGACAAAATCAGGTCTCAGTGAATGGGGCGACATCTCACCACCATTCACTTACCAGGGGACTCAACACCCCTACTCACCTCCGGAGGATTTTTCTCTTAGATTCCTGCAGACGTTGACCCAGGGGCCTTCCAAGGCGGAGGAGAATTGCCAGTCATCTTGGGGCAAGGGAAAGAAGTCCCTAGTGGCCATCCCCTCAGACTGACAGGTTCTCCCCCACATTTAGACCCCCCCGAGCCAAGGCCCAAGGCTGAGATCTAACTGAGGCCACTCGCAGGTGGTCAGTGGCAGATTAATAATTGACAAACAAGCAAGTTACAAAAGCAGAACCAGCGGTTTTTGTTTTTAAACGATCTAGGACAAGGTCTCAGGTGTCCTAGGAGTGGACTCGCTTGTTGACACATTTCCTTGAAAGTCACAAAACAAACACCAAAGACAATTAACGTCAGACAGACACAGACAAGACTAGACAAATGCCGCGCAGTCCCTGAGTGAGCACAAATCAGGAGAGAAACTTCAGAAGGGAGAGGACGGCCGTGCCTTAACTCCCCCGAACACAGAGACACTCGGATCTCATCCCCCCTCCACGCGACCCTGGAGTAGGACTCCAGGGCGGGACTAGGGTAGTGGGCACGTCTGCTTTTCCCTCCAGTCCACCACAAATTCGCGCACCCTGGGGTAGAAGCCCAGTGCGGGACCAGGGTAGTGGGCACGTCTGCTTTTTCCTCTGGTCCACCACACATGTCCTGTACAGGCACTTTTGGATCCCCAAAACATGAAATGAACACGACAAACACGAAAGACAAGAGCTTTATCTTACCTCCTGCCGTTCCTGGAATCTGGGGTTTGGGGGAGCCTGGTTCCCGGCCAACGCACCAAATGAAAGACCCCAGACTCCTGGGATACTTTCGTCAACGGGAGGGCGCCCCAGAAACTCAGACTCCAGGCCGGGAGATGCAATAAGCAAGAGGAGTTTATTTGACGTTTGTGCAAACGGACTCTCTGTCCCGAGCAGACAGGGAGCCCCGAGCAGCGGTTACAAGCATTCTTTTAAAGGCAAAAACCACAAGATTAATGCATAAAACAAAGCATCCCATGATTGGTCCATTTAAAGGTCATCATATACTCCAACAACCACTTTGCCACGCGGGAAATTTTGTAACACTCTTTGTAAAATGAATGGCCCATGGTTGGTTTAAGGGCGGGTTACATGTTTACAGGCCTATGATTGGTTGACATTTGGCTAAGCTTGTAGTCTTGCCAGGTGGTCGTTATCTCAAGGTCCTGTCTGGGGAATTTCTAAATGGGAACTGAGGAACACGTACTGTCTGTTCTTTATCTACGACCACTGACCTTGTCCTGGGGCCGACACCTAAACCTCACCCTAACCCTTATACTCACACTAACCCTAACCCTAACCCTTACCCTAACCCTAAACCTAATCCTAACACTCACCCTAAACCAAACCCTAACCCTCACCCTAACCCTAACCCTTACCCTAACCCTCACCCTAAACCTAACCATCACCCTAACCCTAACCCTAACCCACATCCTCACACACACCCTATCCCTAAACCTTATCATAACCCTCACCCTAACTCTAATCCTTACCTTAACACTAACCATAAACCTTACCCTCACCCTAACACTAACACTAACCCTAACCCTAACACTCACCCTAACCCTCACCCTAAACCTAACGCTTAACCTAACCCTCACCCTAACCATTATCCTCACAAAAACCCTAACCCTGACCCCATCCCTAACCCTCACACTAACTCTAACCCTCACCATAACAGTGACTCTAACCCTCACCCTAAGCCTCACCCTCACTCTAGCCCTAACCCTATCCCTCACCCGAAACCTAAACCTAACCCTCACCCTAACAGTAACCCTCATTCTAACCCTAACCCAAATCTCACCCTCACCCTAAACCTAACCCTAACCCTAATCCTAACCCTCACCCTAAACCTAACCCTCACCCTCACCCTCACCCTCAACCTCACCCTCACCCTAACCCTCACCCTCAACCTAGCGCTCAATGTAACCCTAAATCTAACCCTAAGCCAAAACCTCACCCTAACCCAAAACCTCCCCCTCACCCTCACCCTAAACCTAACCCTAAGATCAACCATCACCCTCACTCTCACCCAAACCCTAAACCTATCCCTAAAAATAACCCTAACCATAACCCAAACCCTAATCCTAAACCTAACCCTCACACTACCCTAACCCTAGCTCTAACCCTCACCTTCAACCTAAACCTCACCCTAACCCTTATACTCACACTAACCCTAAACCTAATCCTAACCCTAACGCTAAACTTAACCCTAACCCTCACACTAACCCTAACCCTCACCCTAATCCTAACGCTACCCCTCACACTAACCCTCACCCTAACCTTCACCCTCACCCTAGACCTCACCCTAACCTTAACCCCCATCCTACCCCTAAGACTAACCCTCACCCTCACCCTAAACCTAACCTTAACCCTAACCCACAACTTAACCCTAACCCTCACCTCACCCTAAACATAACCCTAACTTTAAACCTCACCCTAACCCTCACCCTCACGCTAAAGAGTACCCTAAACCTAACTCTCACCCTAACCCTAAACCTAACCCTCACCCTTACCCTCACCCTAAACCTAACTCTAACCCAAACCCTCACACTAACCGTACCCCTCACCCTAACCTTAACTCTACTATTCACACTAGCCCTCAACCTAACCCTAACCCTCAACCTAACCCTAACCATAACCCACAACCTCAACTTCAACCTAACCCTAACCCTAACCCTAAACCTCACCATAACCCTCACCCTAAACCGAAATCTAAGCCACACCCTAAATCTCACATTCACCCTCACACTCACCCTCACCTTCACCCGAACCCGAACCCTAACACTCAGCCTCACCCTAAACATCCACCTAACCCTAAATCGCACTCTAACCCTTACCCTAACCCTCATCCTAACCCTAACCCTCAACCTAAACCTCACCCTCACCCTAGCCCTCACCGTCACTCTAAACCTAACCCTAACCCTAAATCTCACCCTCATCCTCTGCCTTCCCCTCAGCCTAACCATAACCCTAATCCTAAACCTAACCTTCAACCCCACCATCACCCTAAAACTAACCCTAACGCCAACCCTCACCCTCACCCTCACCCTAACCCTAACAATAAGAATAACCCTAAACCTAAATCTAAACTTAATCCTAACATTAACCCTTACCCTAAACATAACCCTAACCCTAAAACTCACTGTAACACTAATCCTAACCTTATCCCTCACCCTAACACTAACCCTCACTCTAAACTTCACCGTAACCCTCACCCTAAACCTAACCCTAACGCTAATCATCAACGTAAACCTAACCCTAAGGCTCACCCTCAAGCGAAACCTCACCCGAACCCTAACACTCACCCTAACCCTCACCATAACACTAACGCTAAACCCAAACCTAACGCTAACCCTAAACTTCAACCTCAACTTAACCCTCACCCTAACCCTTATCCTCACATTAACCCTAATCCTAAACTTAACCCGAACACTCATACTAACCCTAACCCTAACCCTACCCCTCACACTAACCCTAACCCTAACCCTCAACCTCACCCTAGACCTCTCCCTAAATTTAACCCCCACCCTAACCCTAACAATAACCCTCACCCTAACCCTAACTCTTACCCTCACACCAACCCTCACCCTTACCCTAACGCTCACCCTAAACCTCAACCTCACCCTAAGACTTACCCTCACCATAACCCTAACCCTAACCCTAATCCTCACCCTAACACTAACCCTAACCCTCACCCTAAACCTAACCCTAACCCTAACCCTAACCATCATCCTCACCCTCACACTAACACTCACCCTCACCATAAACATCACACTAAACCTAATCCTCAACCTAACCATAATCCTAACCCTCACCCTAAACCTAAAACTCACCCTAACGCTTACCGTGACCCTAAGGCTAAACCTAACCCTCAACCTCAACATAAACCTCACCCTAACCCTTATCCTCACAGTAACCCTAAACCTAACCCTAACCCTAACCCTCACACTAACCCTAATCCTCACCCTATCGCTAACACTAACCCTAACACTAACCCTAAACCTCACCCTCAACCTAATCCTCAACCTAACCCTCATCCTCACACTAATCCTAACCCTAACCCTAACCCTCACACTAACACGAATCCTCACCCTATCCCTAATTCTAATCCTTCTACTTTCCCTCACCTTAACCTTCACCCTCACCCTAAACATCACGCTAAACCTAACCCACACCCTAACCCTAACCCTCAATCTAACACTTACCCTCAACCTAATCCTCACCCTAACCTACACATAACCCTTACCTACCCGAAATCTTCACCTCACCCTCACCCTAACCCAAACCCTAAACCTAACCCTCAACCTAACTGTAACCCTAATCCTCACCCTCACCCTCACCCTAACCCTAACCGTAATCCTAACCTTCACCCTAACCCTAACCCTAATGCTAAACCTGACCCTCACCCTCACCCTAACACACACCCTAATCATTACCCTGACACTAACCCTAAGCCTAACCCTAATCCTCACACTAAACCTAACCCTCATCCTAAACCTTATCCTACCCCTCAGCCTAACCTTCACCCTAACTCTAACCCTAACCGTAATACTAACCCTATCCCTAACCCTAAACCTCACCCTAAACCTCAACCTCACCCTAACCCGAATGCTAACCCTAACCCTCACCAGCACCCTAACCCTCACCCTAATCCTTAGACTCACCCTAACCCTAACCCTAACCCTAACCCAGACAGTCACCCTAACCCTTACCCTAACCCTAACTCTCACACTAAACGTCACCCTCACCCTAATCCTCACCCTAACCCTAACACTTACCTAACCGAAACCCTCACTCTCACCCATACACTAGCGCTCACCCTAACCCAAACCCTAAACGTAAACCTCACCCTCAGCCTAAGCCTCACCCTCTCACTCAGCCTAATACTAAACCTAAACCTAATCCTAACCCTAACCCTCAACCTCATCCTCACACTAACCATAACCCTAACCCTAAACCTAACCCTCATCCTTACCCCCACCCTCACCCAAACGCTAACACTAAACCTCACCCTAACCCTCACCCACACCCTAAGCCTAAAATTAACCCTCACCCTCACCCTTACCCTCACCCTCACCCTAACCCTAACCCTCACCCTAACCCTCACCCTAAACCTAACACTAACACTCACCCTAAACCAAATGCTAATTCTCAGACTAACCCTAACCCTTACCATAACCTTCACACTAACCCTAACCATCAACCTAATCCTAATTCTAACCCTCACCCTCACACTCACCCTATCCCTAACCCTTACACTAACCCTCACCCTTACCCTAAAACTTACCCTAACGCTAACACTTAACCTAACCCTCACCCTAACTATTATCCTCACACTAAGCCTAACCCTAACTCCATCCCTAACCCTCACACTAACTCTAACCCTCACCCTAACACTAATGCTACCCCTCACCCTAAGCCTCAACCTCATTCTAACCCCAACCTTAACCCTCACCCGAAACCTAAACCTAACACTAACACTCACCCTAACCCTCACCGTCACCCTAACCCTCACTCTAACCTAAACCTCACACTAACCCTAACCCAACCCTCACCCTCATCCTAACCCTAACTCTAACCCTAATCCAAATCCTCACACTAAACCTAACCCTCTCCTTCACCCTCACCCTCACCCTCATCCTAGCCCTCACCATAACCCTAACCATAACCATAACCCAAAACCTCACCCTCATACTCACCCTCCCCCTCAGCCTAAACCTAACCCTAATCCTAAACCTAACCCTCACACCCACACTCAACCTAACCCTAAAACTAACCCTAACGCCAACCCTCACACTCACCCTCACCCAAACCCTAACCCTAACCCTAACTATAACCCTAACAATAACCGTAAACCTAATACTAAACCTAACCCTCACACTAACACTAACCCTAACCCTAAACCTCACACTCAACCTAACCCTCACCCTAACACTTATCCTCACACTAACTCTAACCCTAACCCTCACACTAACCTAACCCTCAACCTAATCCTCATGCTACCCCTCACACTAACCCTCACCCTTACACTCATCCTCACCCTAGACCACACCCTAACCTTAACCCCACCCTAACCCTAACACTAACCCTCACCCTCACCCTACACCTAAACCTAACCCTAACCCACACCTTAACCGTAACCCTCACCTCACCCTAAACATCACCCTAACCCTAACCGCCACCCTCACGTCAAACAGTACCCTAACCCTAACTCTCACCCTAA
Organism: Dipodomys merriami; assembly: GCF_024711535.1. Lineage (NCBI taxonomy): Eukaryota > Metazoa > Chordata > Mammalia > Rodentia > Heteromyidae > Dipodomys > Dipodomys merriami. The sequence goes on from NW_027206113.1 coordinate 1,813,308, forward strand.
CCCTAAACCTAACCCTCACCCTAAAGCTAAACCTCATCCTAACCCTCAACCTAACCCTCACCCTAACCCTCACCCTAACCCTAACCAAAACCCTAACCCTCACCCTCACCCTTACCCTCACCCTAAACTTTAACCTCACACTAACCCTAACTCTAACCCAAAACCTCACACTAACCCTTACCCTCACCCAAACCCTAATTCTACCCCTCACCCTAGCCCTAAACCTAAACCTAACCCTGAACCTAACCCTTAGCTCACCTTCAACCTAACCCTAAACATAACCCTAACACTCAACGTAAACCTCACCCTAACCTGAAACCTAATCCACACCCTAAACATCACCCTCACACTCACACTCACCCACACGCGATGCCTCACCCGAACCCTAACACTCAGCCTCACCCTAAACATCAACCTAACATTAACCTCACTCTAAACCTAACCCTAACCCTAAACCTCACCCTCTCCCTCTGCCTCTCCCTCAGCCAAACCATAACCCTAATCCTAAAACTAACACTCACCGCCACCATCATCCTAAACCTAACCCTAACCCTAATGCCAACCCTCACCCACACCCTCACCCTAACCCAAACCCTAACCCTAACAATAACTGTAACCCTAAATCTAAACTTAATCCTAACCCTAACCCTTACCCTAACCATGACCCTAACCCTAAAACTCACAGTAACCCTAATCCTAAACCTAACCCTCACCCTAACACTAACCCACACTCTAAACCTCAACCTAACCCTCACCCTAAACCTACCCCTAACCATAACAATCAACCTAAAACTAATCCTAACGCTCACCCTCAACCTAAACCTCAACCTAACCCTAACACTCACCCTAACCCTCACCCTAACACTAACACTAACCCTAAACTTCACCCTCAATCTAACCCTCACCCTAACCCTTATCCTCACACTAAACCTAATCCTAAACCTAACCCTTACCCTTACACTAACCCTAACCCTCACCCTAACCCTAACCCTACCCCTCACACTATCTCTAACCCTAACCCTAAACCTCATCCTAACCATAACCCTAAACCTAAACATAATCCTCACCCTCACCCTCACCCTCACCCTCACCTTAACCCTCAACCTAACGCTAAACATCACTTAACACTAACCCTCACCCTAACCCTAACCCTCACCCTCACCATTAACCTAACCTGCAACCTATGCCTCACCCTCACCCTAATCCTCACCATAACCCTAACCCTAAACCTTACCTAACGGAAACACTCAGCCTCACATTCACCCTAATCGTCATGCTCACCATAGCCCTCACCATTTCCTTAACCCTCACCCTAACACTAACACTAACGCTCACCCTCACCCTAAACCTAACCCTAACCCTAACCCTCACACTAACCCTCACCCTAACCCTAATCCCAACCCTAAAAATCACCGGAACCCTAACACTCACCCTAACCCTCAACCTAAACCTAACCCTAACCCTCACCCTCAACCTAACCCTAACCCACACACTAACCCTAACGCTAACCGTAAAGCTAACGCTAAACCTAACCATCACCCTCAACCTAACACTCACCCTAACCCTTATCCTCACACTAACCCTAAACCTAACCCTAACCCTAACCCTCACACTAACGCTAACCCTCACACTAAGCCTAACCCTCACACTAAGCCTAACCCTCACACTAAGCCTAACCCTACCCCTCACATAACCCTCACCCTAACCCTCACCCTAACCCTATCCCTCAAGCTAACCCTCACTCTCTCCCTAATCCTCACCATAACCCTAACCAAAACCCTTACCTAACCGAAACCTTCACCCTCACCCTCACTCTAGCCCTCACCCTAACCTTATCGCTCAACCTAACCTTAACCCTCACCCTAACCCTCTCACTAACCCTCACCCTCTCCCTAACCCTAACCCTAGCCCTAACCCTCACTCTAATCCTAACCCTAACACTCACCCCAAAGTTAACTCGCCCCCTAACCTTAACCCTAATGCTAACCCTAACCCTCACCCTCACCCTAAACCTCCACCTAACATTTATCCTCACACTAAACCTAACCCTAACCCGCACACTAACCCTAAACCTCACCCTATCCCAAATCCTAACCCTAACCCTCACCCTAACTGTCACTCTCACCCTAACCCTAATGCTAACCCTAACACTCAAACTCACCCTCACCCTCACCCTAACCCTTACCTTCACCATAACCCTAACCCTAACCCTAAACCTCACCCTAAACCTAACCCTCACCCACACCCTAAAATTCACCCTCACCCGAATCCTTACCCTCACCCTAACACTCACCTTACTCTAAAACTAATACTAAACCTAACCCTCAAGATAACCCTCATCCGCACCCTAACCCTAACCCTAATCCTAACCCTCACCCTCATCCTCACCCTAACTCTCACCTCACCTTAAACTTCACCCTAACCCTAACCCTCACCCTAATCCTCACCCTCACGTAAACAGTACCCTAACCTTAACTCTCACCCTAACACTAAACCTAACCCTCACCCTAAACCTAACCCTCACCCTAACCCTCACCCTAACCCTAACGATAAACATAACCTTCACCCTCACCCTAATCCTCACCCTAAACTTTAACCTCACACTAACCCTAACTCTAACCCAAATCCTCACACTAACCCTAACCCTCACACTAACCCTAAATGTACCGCTCACCCTAACAATCACCCTAACCCTAACTCTAAACCTATAACTCACCCTAACCCTCACCCTCACCCTAGCCCTCAACCTAACCTAACCCTCAACGTAACCCTAAGCCTAACCCTCACCCTCACCTTCAACCTAACACTAACCCTAACCCTAAACCTCACCCTAACCCTATCCTTAAGCCACACCTAAACCTCACCCTCACCCTCACACTCACCCTCACCTGATCCCTCATCCAAACCCAAACACTCAACCTCACACTAAACATCAACCTAATCCTAACTCTCACTCTAACCCTAACACTAACCCTCAACCTAACCCTAACCCTCAACCTAACCCTCACCCTCACCCTAGCCCTCACTGTAACTCTAAACCTAACCCTAACCCTAAACCTCACCCTCACACTCTGCCTCCAACTCAGCCTAAAAATAACCCTAATACTAAACCTAACCCTCACCCCCACCATCACCCTAAAGCTAACCCTAGCCCTAACGCCAACCCTCACCCTCACCCTCACCCTAACCCTAACCCTAGTCCTAACAATAACCCTAACCCTAAATCTAACCTTAATCCTAACCCTAAACCTTACCCTAAACTTAACGCCAACCCTAAATCTCACCATACACCTAATCCTAACCCTAACCCTCAACCTAACACTAACCCTAACTCTAACCCTCACCCTAAACCTCACCCTAAACCTAACCGTAACCCTAACCATCAAGCTAAACCTAACCCTAATGCTTACCCTCAACCTAAACCTCACCCTAAACCTAACACTCACCCTAACCTTCACCATAATCCTAACGCTAACCCCAACATTAACGCTAACCCTAACCTTCACCCTCAACCTAACCCTCACCCTAACTCTTATCTTCACACAAACCCTAATCCTAAATCTAACCCTAATCCTCACCATAACCCTAACCCTAACCGTCACCCTAACTCTCAAACTAACCCTAACCCTAACCTTTACCCTAAATGTAACCCTCACCCTTACCGTAATGCTAGGCCTGACCCTCACCATAAACCTCACCCTGAACCTCACCCTCACCTGAACCCTAACCCTCACCTCACCCTCACTCTCATCCTAAACCTAAACCTAACCCTAACCCTAACCCAAACCCTCATCCTCACCCTCACCCTAACACTAACTCTCACCATAAACCTCACACAAAACCTAATCCTCAACCTAACCCTAAACCTAGCCCTCACACTAACACTAATCCTCACCCTATCCCTAATTCAAACCCTAAAACTTTCCCTCACCAAAACCCTAACCCTAACCCTAATCCTCGCCCTCAACCTAACCCTCACCCACAACCTAAAATTCACCCTCACCCAAACCCTTAGCCTCACCCTAACCCTAACCCTAATCCTAAACCTAACACTCACCATCAAACTCACCCTAACACTAACCCTAACCCTAACCCTAACCCTCACACTCACCTTAACCCACACTCTCACCTTAAACATCACGCTAAACGTAACTCTCACCTTAAGCCTAACCCTAACCCTCACCCTAACGCTAATCATCAATTTAACCCTCATCCTCAACCTATTACTCAGTCTAACCTAACCATAACACTTACCTAACCGAAACCCTTACCTAACCCTCACCCTCACCCTAACCTAAACCCTAACTCTAACCCTCATCCTAAACCTAACCCTAATCCTCACCCTCACCCTAAACCTAATCCTAATCCTAACCCTCACCCTAACCCCAACCCTAATGCTAAACCTAACCCTCACCCTCACCCTAAACCACACCTTAATCCTTACCCTCAAACTAACCCTAAGCCTAAACCTAACCCTCACATTAAACCTAAACCTCACCTCAACCTCACCCTCTCCCTCAGCCTAACCCTAAAACTAAACGTAATCCAAACCCTAGCCTTCAACCTCACCCTCAAACTAACCGTAACAATAACCCTAACCCTAACCTTCATCGTTACCCACACCCTCACCCTAACCCTAACCCTAACACTCACCCTAAACCAAACCCTAACCCTCACACTAACCCTAATCCTTACCCTAACACTAACCCTAAACCTAACCATAACCCTCACCCTAAGCCTACCCCTAACCCTCACCCTCATACTCACCCTATCCCTAACCCTTACACTAACCCTCACCCTAACCTTAAACCTTACCCTAACACTAACGCTAACACTTGCCCTCACCCTAAAACTACCCCTAACAATAACATTCACACTAACGCTAACCCTAACCCTAACGCTTAACCTAACCCTCACCATTAACCCTCACCTTAACCCGTATCCTCACACTAACCCTAACACTAACCCCAACCCTAACCCCAACACTAAACTTAACCCTCACCCCAAGCCTAACCCTCACTCTAACCCTAAACCAAACCCTCACCTGAAACCTAACCCTAAACATCACACTGACCCTAACCTTCACACACACTCTAACCCTCACCGTCATCCGAACCCTAACACTCACCCTAACCCTAACCCTCACATTAACCCTCACCCTCAACTTAATCCTAAATAACCACAACCTTTACCTAACCGAAACCCTCACCATCACCCTCACGCTCACACTAACACTCAACCTCACCCTAGACCTCACCCTAACCCTAACCCTAACCCTAACCCTAACCCTCACCCTCACCCTAAACTTTAACATCACATTAACCCTAACCCTAACTATCACACTAAACATAACCTTCAACCTAAACCTAACCCTACCCCTCAACCTAACCCTCACCCTAACCCTAACTCTAACCCTAACCCTCACCCTAAACGTAACCCTAACACAAACCCTAAACCTCACACTCACCCGAAACCTCAACCTTCACCCTAACCTTCATCCTCCCCCTAAACCTCACCCTAACCCTAAACCTCACCATAACCCTAACCCTAAACCTCACCCTAAACCTAACCCTCAACCTAACGCTCACCCTCACCCTAATCCTCACCCTAACCCTAAGCCTAACCGTTACTGAAACGAAACCCTCAACCTCACCCTCACTCTCACCCTTACCCTCACCCTAGCCCTAAACCTAACACTCACCCTAACCCTATCCCTAACCCTAACTCAAACCCACAAGCTAACACTCATCCTAACCCTAATGCTAACCCTAAACCTTACCCTCCCCCTAACCCTCACCCTAACCCTTACCTCAAAGTAACCCTAACCCTATACTTAACCCTAACACTCATACTAACCCCAACACTCACCCTAACCCTAACCCTACCCCTCAACCTAAACCTCACCCTCACCCTAAAACTTACCCTCACCCACACCCTAACGCTCAAACTCACCATCACACTAACCCTCACCCTAAGCCTCTCCCTCACCCTAAACCTCACGTTAACACTAACCGTCACGAAAAACCCTAACCCGAACCCTCACCCAAACTCTAACCCTCACACTAAGCCTCACACTCAACCTAATCCTCACCATAACAATAACCCTAACCCTTAACTAACTGAAAGCCTCACCTTCACGCTAACACTCACCCTACCACTCACCCTCAACCTAGCCCACACCATAACCCTAACCCGAACCCTAAACCTAAACCTCACCATCACCCTAACCTCCCACTCAGCCTAAACCTAACCCTAATCCTGAACCTACCCTTCACCCCCACCATCACCCTAACCCTAACCCTAACCCTAATCCTAAACCTAAACTTCACCCCCACCTTCACCCTAAACCTAACCCTAAACTGAACGCAACCCTCATCCTCAGCCTCACCCAAACCCTAATGCTAACCATAATCCTAAACCTGACCTTCACCCTAACACTAACCCTAACCCTAAAACTCACCATAACACTAATCTTAACCCTATCCCTCACCCTAAACCTAACCCTCACCCTCACCCTAACCCGCACCCCATCACTACCCCTAACCCTAACTCTCAACCTAAATCTAACCCAAACCCTCACCATCAAACTTACCCTCACCCTAACCCTAACCCTCACCCTAACCCTCAGACTAACCCTAACGTTAACCCTAACCCTCAGCCTCAACCTAACCTTCACCCTAACCCTTATCCTCACTCTATCCCTAACCCTAAGCCTAATCCTAACTCTCACACTAACCTTAACTCTCACCCTAACCCTAACCCTACACCTAATCCTTACCCTCACTCTAACCCTAACCCTCACCCTCACCCTCACCCTCACCCTCACCCTCACCTTCACCCTAACCCTCACCCTCCAGCTAGCCCTCACCCTAACCCTAACATTCACCCTAACTCTAACTCTAAACCTCACGCTCATCCTAACCCTAACCCTCACCATAAATCTAACCCTTATCCTAACCATAACCCTCATCCTAATCCTCACCATAAACCTAATCTAACCCTTACATAACAGAAAACCTCATGGTCACCCTCAAACTCACCGTAACACGCACCCTCACCCTAACCCTCACCCTCACCCTCACCCTCACCCTCAGCCTAAATCTAACCCTAAGCCTAATCCAAATCCTAACCCTCAACCTCAACCTCAACCTAACTCTAAACCTAACATTAAACAAAACCCTCATCCTAACCCTAAGCCTATCCCTAACCCTCACCCTCACCCTAACCCTAACCCAAAACCTGAGCCTAACCTTCATCCTAACCCTAACCCTAACCCTAACACTCACCCTAACCTTAACCCTCACCCTAACCCCAACCCTCACCCAAAAACTAACCATCACCCTCACCCTAAACCTCACCATCACCCTCACCCCAACCCTCACCCTAACAATCACCCTAACCATAACCAAAACCCTAACCCTCACCCTAAGCCTAACCCTCACCCTCACCCTCACCCTCACCCTCACCATCACCCTAAACCTAACCCTCAACCTCACCTCACCCTAATCCTAACCCTAAACTTAACCCTCTCCTGAAACCTAAGTCTGACCCTCAACCTCACCCTCACCCTAAGCATAACCCTACACCTAAGCCTATTCCTAAACCTAACCCTCACTCTCACACTCACCCTCATCCTAAACCTAAACCTACCCTAAACCTAAATATAACCCTAACCCTCACCTTTACCCTAACCCTCACCATCACCCGAACACTCACCCTAACCCTTACTCTCAACCTAACCCTAATCCTAACCCTAACCATCACACTAAGCCTAAACCTCACCCTAACCTTAATCCTAACCCTCACACTAACCCTCACCATAACCCTAACTCTAACACTCAACCTAAAACTAACCCTAACCCTAAGAGTCACCCGAAACCTCACCGTCACCCGAAACCTCACCCTAAACCTAACCCTCACCTACAGCCTAACGCTGAACATCACCCTCACCCTAACCCTCACCCTAAACCTCACCCTCACCCTAAACCTCAACCTAACCCTAACGCTAACCAAATCCCTAACCCTAACACTCAACTTAACCCTAACCTTCACCCTCAACCTAATACTCACCCTAACAATATCCGTAACCCTTACCTAACCGAAACTCTCATCCTCACCCTAAACCTCAACCTCACCCTCAACCTCACCCTAACCTTAACCCTAAACCGAACCCTAAACCTCACCCACACCCTCACCCTAACTATAACCCTAAACCTATCCTTAACACTCACCCTCACCCTCACCCTCATCCTAACCCTAATCAAACCCTAACCCTAACCCTCATGCTCACACTTACCCTAACTCTAAACCTAACCCTAACCCTCACCCTAACCCTAAAACCCACCCAAAACCTAACTCTCACCCTCACCCTAATCCTAATCATAACACTAACCCTAAACCTACCCTTCAGGCTCACACTAACCCTCACCCTAAACCTTACCCTCACCCTAACCCTCACCCTCACCCTTACCCTCACTCTAACCCTTACCCTCACCCTAACCCTAACCCTATTCCTAACAGTAAACCTCACCCTAACCCTCACCCTAACCCTAAAGGTAATCCTAACCCTCACCCTAACGCTCACCCTAATCCTCGCCCTAACCCTAACCCTCACCCTCACCCTAACCCTCACCCTAAACATTAACCTCATCCTAACCCTAACCCTAACCCTAATCCTAACCCTCACACTAAGCCTACCCCTCACCCTCCCCCTCACCCTAACCCTCAGCCACAGTTTCTTCCTAACCCTAACACTAACCCTCAACCTAACCCTAACCCTAAACCTAACACTAACCCTAACCCTCACCCTCATCCTCACCCTCAGGCTAACTCTAACCCTAACACTAACCCTAACCCTAATCCTCAAGCTCAACCTCACCCTAACTCTAACCCTAAGCCTAACACTGACCCTCACCCTAACCCCAACCCTATACCTAACCCTCAACTTAACCCTAGCCCTCACCATAACGCTAATCCTAACCCTAACCCTAAACCTAACCCTTATGCTCACAGTAACCCTAACGCTCACCCTATCCCTAACGCTATCCCTATACCTCACCCTCACAATAAACCTCACCCTCAACCTTAACCTCAACATAACCCTAACCCTAACCCTAACCCTCACACTAACTCTAACACTAACCCTCATCCTAACACTCACCGTAACCCCAACCCTCACCCAAACACTAACCCTCACTGTCACCTTAACCCTCACCCTAACCTTAAAGTTCACCCACACCCTAAAACTCACCCCCACCCTAACCCGAAACCTAACTCTAACCCTAACCTAAACCTCACCCTAAACCTAACATTCACGCTAAATCTAACTCTAATCCTCACCCTCACACTAACCCTACCCCTCATATTAAAAATCACCCTAACACTGACCATAACACTAACGCTAACCCTAACCCTCACTCTCACCCTTAACCTCATCCTAAACTTTATCCTCACACTATCCCTAACCCTAAGCCTCACATTAAACCTAAACCTCACACTAACCCTAACCCTAAACCTCACCTTATCCCTCACCCTAACCCTAACCCTATCTCTCAACTTCACCCTAACCTTAACCCTAACCCTAACCCTAAACCTCACACTATACCTAAACCTCACCATAACCCTAACCCTAACCCTCACCATAACCCTATTCATCACCCTCACCCTAACCCTCACCCTAACCCTAAGCCTAACCCTGAGCCTCACCCTTACCCTAATCCTCACCATAACCTTACCATCTCCCGAACTCTAACCCTAACCCTCATCCTAAACCTAACCCTGAACCTATCCCTCACACTAACCTTAACCCTCACCCTCACTTTAACCCTAAACATAATCCTAACCCTCACCCTCACCCTCACCCTAACACTCACTCTTAATGTAAACATCACCCTAACCCTAACCCTCACCCTCACCCTAACCCTAACCCTCACCCTAACCCTAAGGCTAACCCTAACCCTGAGTCTCATCCTAAACCTCACCCTAACCCTTATCTTCACACTAACCCTACACCTAACCCTAAAACTCACACTAACCTTAACCCTCACCCTAACCCTAACCCTACCCCTCAACCTAACCCTAACCCTGAGCCTAACCCTCACCCTAACACAAACCCTTAAAATGACCCTTAACCTCACCGTAATCCTAACCCTAACCCTAACCCTAACACTTACCTAGCTGAAACCCTCACCCTCACCCTGAACCTCAACCTAAACCTCACCCTCAACCTATCCCTCACCCTAACCCTAACCCTCACTCATATCTTAGCCCTACCATTCACCCTCACCCTCACCCTCACCCTAAACCTAACCCTAACCCTCACCCTAACCATACCCTAAACCTAATGCTACACCTAACCCTCACCCTCAGACTAACCAACACCCTAATCCTTACCCTCACCCTAACCCTTACCCTAACCCTAACAATCACACTAAATCTAAAACTCCCCCTAACCCTAAACCTACTCCTCAGCCTAAACCTCACCCTAATCGTAACCCTAACCCTAATCCTTCCCCTATCCCTAACCCTAAACCTAACCCTCACCCAAATCCTCACTTCATCATTTCTCAAAACCTGATCCTCAACCTATCACTAATCCTAACCCTAACCCTAACCCTAACCCTCACCCTCACCCTAACCCTCACCCTAACACTTACCCTAAACCTCAACCTAAACATAACCCTTACCCTAACCCTAATGCTATCCCTAACTCTCACCCTAAACTTCACCCTTAACCTTAGCCTCACACTAACCCTAATCCTAACCCTAACCTTCACACTAACCCTAACGCTCAACCTAACCCTAACACTACCCCTCAACCTAACCCACACTCTAACCCTAACCCTAACCCTAACCCTCAGCCTAACCCTAAACCTAACCCTCACCCTCATCTTCCTCACCATCAACCTAACACTCAACCGAACCTGAACGCTCACACACACCCTAACCCTCACCCATACCCGAACCCTTATCCTCACCGGAAACCTCACCCTCATCCTAACCCTAACCCTCAACCTAAACATAACCCTAAACCTCACCCTCACCCTAACCCTAATGCTAACCTTAACCCTAACCCTAACACTCAAACTAACCCTCACCCGCACCCTAATCCTCAACTTAAACCAAACTCTAAACCTTACCTAACTGAAACCCTCACGTTCACCCTCACCCTCACCTTCAACCTAAACCTCACCATTACCCTAGCCCTAACCCTAACCCTAACCCTCACCCTCACCCTCACGCTAACACTAACCCTAATCCTTACACTCACCCTAACCATAACCCTAACCCTAATGTTACACCTAACACTCACACTCACACTAACAATCATCCTAACCCTCACCCTCACCCTAAACCTTACCCTGACCCTAACACTCACACTAAGCCTAACCCTAACCCTAACCCTAACCCTCACCCTAACCCTCATTCTCACCTTAACCCTTACCGTCACCATAACACTCAACAGAACCTGAATGCTCACCCACACCCTAACCCTCACCCTCAACTTCACCCTTATCCTCACCGGAAAACTCACCCTCACCCCTAACCCTAAACCTCAACTTCACCATTACCCTAACCCTAACTCTAACCCTCACCCTAACCCTAACCCTAATGCTAAACCTAATGCTAACCCTAATCCTCACCCTCACCCTAAACATCACCCTGAAACTTACCCTCTCCCTAAACCTTACCCTAACCCTAACACTCTCACTAAACCTAACCCTCACGCTCACTCTCACACTAAGACTAATCCTAACCCTAATTCTAAATCTAACCCTCAACGTCACCCTAACACTAACCATAACCCTAACCCTCACCCTCACCCTAACCCTAACCCTAACGCTCACCCTAAACTTCACCCCAACCCTAACGCTAACCCTAACCCTCACCATCACACTAACCATCAACCTAAACCTTATCATCACACTAAACCTAACCCTATCCCTAACCGTAACCCTCACACTAAACCTAATGCTCACCCTTACCCTAAAACTACCCCTCAGCCTAACCCTCATTCTAAAACTCACCCTAACCCTCACTCTAAAATTAAACCTAAACTTCACCCTCACCCGAAACCTAAACCTCACCCTAAACCTCACCCTCACCATAATCATCAACCTAACCCATACACTCACCCTAACTCTAACCATAAACCTCACCCTCACCCTAACCCTAAACTTAACCATAACCCTCACCCTCACTCTCACCCACACCCTAAACCTCACCCTCACCCGCACCCTCACTCTTACACTCACCCTCACCCTAAACATCACCCTAACCCTAACCCTCACTATAACCCTTACCCTAACCCTCACCATAACCCTAACCATAACCGTAACCCTCACCCTCACTCTCACCCTCAACCTAAAATTCACCCTCACAATCACCCTCACCCTTACACTCACCCACACCCTAAACATCACCCTAACCCTAAACCTCACTCTAACCCTGAACCTAACCCTCACCCTAAACCTAACCCTCAGCCTAACCCTCAACCTATCCCGAATGATAACCTAAACCTCACAATCAACCTAACCCAAACCCTAACCCTTATCCTCACACTAACCCTAACACTCACACTAACAATCCCTCACCCTATCCCTAACCCTTACCCTATCCCTCACCCTAATCCTCACCCTCACCGTAACACAAATGCTAACCCTAACCCTAACCCTCAACCTAACTCACACCCTAACCCTTACCTTCATCCTAACCCTAAGCCTAACATTCAACCTAAACCTCACCCTAACACTTACCCTCAGCCTAACCCACAGCCTAACCCTCACCCTAAACCTAACCCTCACACTTACACTAAACCTAAACCTAACGCTAACCCTAACCCTCACCCTAAGCTTAACCTCACCCTCACCCTCACGCTAACCCTAACCCTAACACTCACCCTAACCCTAATGCTAAACCTAAACCTCACCATCATACTAACCCTCACCTTAACTCTTATCATCACACTAAACCTACCCCTATCCCTAACACTAACCCTGACACTAAACTTAATGCTCACCCTAAACCTAACAATACCCCTCAGCCTATCCCTCATTCTAACACTCACCCTAACCCTCACCCTAAACCTAAACCTAAACCTCAGCCTCACCTGAAACCTAAACCTCACCTTAAACTTCACCCTCACCGTAAACATCAACCTAACCATAACACTCACCCTAACTCTAACCCTAAACCTGACTCTAACCCTCACCCTAACCGTAAGCTTCACCCGAAACCTAACCATCACCCTAAACCTCACCCTAACTCTAACGCTATCGCTAAACCTCACCCTCACCCTAAACCTCAACCTAAACCTTACCCTCACCATAAACCAAACCCTAAACCTAATCCTTACCCTAAACCGAAATCTCACCCATCCCCTAACACTCACCCTCACCCTGATCCTCACCCTAACTCTAACCCTAACCCTAATCCTAAACCTCTCATGCTCACCCTCAACCTAACCCTAACCCTAAACCAACCCGAACCCTCACACTCACCCTAACCCTCACCCTCACCCTAAACATCACCCTAATCCTAACCCTCACCCTAACCCTAAACTTAACCCTCAACCTAACCCTAACCATAACCCTCACCCTAACCCTCACCCTCACCCTAAACCTCAACCTAAACCTCATCCTAACTTATCCTCACACCAACCCTAAACCTAACCCTAACACTAACTCTCAAACTAAGCCTCACACTAAACCTCTCACTAACCCTAACCCTCACTGTATCCCTAAACCTAACCTTAACCCTCATCCTCACCCTAAACCTCACAGTCACCCTAACACTCATCCGAAACCAAACCCTCACACACACCCTAACCCTCATCCTCTCCCGAACCCTCACCCTCACCTGAAACCTCACCTTCACCCTAACCCTGACCCTCACCATAAACAGCACCCTAACCCTAACCCTTATCCTAACACTAACCCTCACCCGAAACCTAACCCTCAAACTAAGCCTCACCCTCAACCAAATCCTCATCCTAACCCTAACCCTTACCTAATTGAATCCCTCACCCTCAACTTCACCATCAACCTCAGCCTAAATCTCACTGTCACCCTAGCCCTGACCCTAAACCTAACCCTCACCATAACCCTATACATAACCCTCACCCTCACAATCACCCTAACCCTCACCCTCACCCTAAGCCTCACACGAACCCTTACCCCCGCCCTAACCCTTACCTTAACCCTTATCCTCACACTAATGGTAACCTAAACCTAACCCTCACCCTAATCCTAGCCCTCACCCTTACCCTCACCATCATCCTAAGCCTAACCCTAACACTAATCCTAAATCTAACCCTCACCATGACCCTAAACCTAACCCTCACCCTCACCCACACCCTAACCCTAAACCTAACTCTCACCCTAACCCTCACGCTAACCCTAACGCTAACCTTAACCCTCAAAATCACACTAACCCTCACACTAACACTTATCATCACACTAACCCTACCCCTATCCCTAACCCTAACCTTCACACTAATCCTAATGCTCACCCTAAACCTAAACCTACCCCTCAGCCAAACCGTCACACTAACACTCACCCTAACCGTCACCCAAAACCTAACCCTAAACCTCACCCTCACCGAAACTTAAACCCCACCCTAAACCTCACCCTCACCATAATCATCAACCTAAACCTAACACTCACCCTAACTCTAACCCTAAACCTCACCCTAACCCTAACCATAACCATAACCCTCACCCTCACTCTCACCCACACCCTAAACCTCACCCTCACCCTCACAGTCACTCTTACTCTCACCCTCACCCTAAACATCACCCTAACGCTAACCCTCACTCTAACCCTATCCCTAACCCTCACCATAACCCTAACCAAAACCGTAACCTTCACCGTCACTCTCACCCTCACCCTAAATCTCACCCTCATCATCACCCTCACCCTTACACTCACCCACACCCTCAACATCACCCTAACCCTAACACTCACTCTAACCCGAAACCTAATCCTCACCCTAAATCTAACCCTCAGCCTAACCCTCAACCTATCCCGAACCATAACCTAACCCTCAACATCAACCTAACCCTCACACTAATCCTTATCCTCACACTAACCCTAACACTCATACTAACCCTATCCCTCACCCTATCCCTAACCCTTACCCTTTCCCTCACCCTTACCCTAACACTAATGCTAACCCTAACCCTAACCCTCACCTTAACCCACACCCTAACACTTACGTCATCCTAATCCTAAGCCTAACCCTCAACCTAAACCTCACCCTAAACCTTACCCTCAGCCTAACCCGCAGCCTAACCCTCACCCTAACCCTAACCCTCACACTTACACTCAACCTAAACCTAACGCTAACCCTAACCCTCACCCTAACCCTAATCTCACCCTCACCCTCACCCTAACCCTAACCCTAACCCTCACCCTAACCCTCACCCAAACCCTAATGCTAACCCTAAACCTCACCATCACACTAACCCTCACCTTATCACTTATCATCACACTAACCCTACCCCTATCCCTAACCCTAACCCTCACACTAAACCTAATGCTCAACCTAACCCTAACACTACCCCTCAGCCTAACCCTCATTCTAACACTCACCCTAACCCTCACCCTAAACCTAAACCTAAACCTCAGCCACACCCGAAACCTAAACCTCACCCTCACCATAAACCTCAAACTAACTTTAACACTCACCCTAACTCTAACCCTAAAAATCTCCCTAACCCTAACCCTAACCGTAACCCTCACCCTCACTCTCACCCTCAACCTAAACCTCACCAACACCCTAACCCTCACCCAAACTCTACCGCTAACCCTAAACTTCACCCTCACCCTAAACCTCACCCTAACACATAGTCACATTAACCCTAACCCTAACCCTAACCCTAATCCTACCCCTGAAACTAAGCCTCACCCTAAACCTAACACTAACCCTAACCCTCACTGTAACCTTAACCCTAACCTTAACCCTCACCCTCACCCTAACCCTCACCGTCACCATAACACTCACCCGAACCCGAACCCTCACACACACCATTACCCTCAACCTCTCCCTAACCCGAACCCTCACCCGAAACCTCAACTTCATCCAAACCCTGACCTGCACCCTAAACATCACCCTAACCCTAACCCTTACCCTAACCCTATCCCTCACTCGGACCCTAACCCTCAAACTAAACCTCACCCTGAACCTAATCCTCATCCTAACCCTATCCCTAAACCTTACCTTATTGAAACCCTCACCCTCAACCTCAAAATCCCCCTCAGCCTAACTCTCACACTCACCCTAGCCCTGACCCTAAACCTAACCCTCACCCTAACCCTAACCCTAACCCTCACTCTCACCCTAACCCTAACCCTCACGCTCACCCTAAGCCTCACCCTAACCCTTACCCTCACCCTAACCCTTACCCTAACCCTTGCCCTGACAATAATGCTAAGGCTAACCCTAACCCTCACCCTAATCCTAACCCTCACCCTCACCCTCACCCTCATCTTAAGCATAACCCTGACCCTAACCCTAAATCTAACCCTCACCATCACCCTAACCCTAGCCCGAAACTTAAACCTTACCCTCACCCTAACACTAACCCTAAACCTAACCCTAACCCTACCCCTAAAACTAATCCTCAACCTAAACCTAACACTAACACTAACCCTCAATGTAACCCTAATCCTAACCTTAACCCTCACCCTCACCCTAACCATCACCGTCACCCTAACCCTCACCCGAACCCGAACCCTCACACACACCCTAACACTCACCCTCTCCCGAATCCTCACCCTAACCCAAAACCTCACCTTCAACCTAAGCCTGATCCTCACCCCAAACATCACCCTAACCCTAACCCTCACCCGAACCCTAACCCTCAAACTAAGCCTCACCCTGAACCTTATCCTCATCCTAACCCTAACCCTAACCCTTACCTTATTGAAACCCTCACCCTCAACCTCACCATCACCCTCAGCCTAAATTTCACCCTCACCCTAGCCCTGACACTAAACCTAACCCTCACCCTAACGCTAACCCTAAACCTCACTCTCAAACTAACCCTAACACTCACCCTCACCCTAACCCTCACTCTAACCTTTACCTTCACCCTCACCATCACCCTAACCCTAACCCTAATCTTAACCCTAACACTAACACTAAACCTCACCTTAAGCCTCACCCTAACCCTGAACCTAAACCTAACACTCAGCCAAACTCTCACCCTAACACTCAACCTAACCCTAACCCTCACCCTCAACCTAAACCTCACCCTAAACATTATCCTCACGCTAACCCTAACCCTAACTCTAAACCTCACCATCAACCTAAGCCTAACATGAACTCTAACCTTCACCCTAAACCTCATCATAATTCTAACGCTATCCCTAAACCTCATCCTCACCCTAAACCTCACCCTAACCCTTACCCTCATCATAACCCTAACCCTAACCCTAAACATAATACACACCGCAAACCTAACCCTCACCCTCACCCTAAACCTCACCGTAATATTAACCCTCAGCCTAACGCTAACCGTCACCTACACCCTAAAACTCACCCTCACCTAAAACCTCACCCCCCACCCTTACCTTTCCCTAAACCTCACCCTAACACTAACCCTAACCCTAAACCTAACTCTAACCCTCACCCTCATACTAACCCTCACCCTCACATTAACCCTCACCCTAACTCTCACCGTAAATCTAACGCTAACTCTAATCCTCATTCTTACCCTAACCCTAACCCTAAACCTTATCCTCCCACTATCCCTAACCCTAACCCTAACACTCACATTAACACTAACACTCACCCTAACCCTAACCCTACCCCTCACCCTACCCCTCACCATAACCCTAACCCTAACCCTCACACTAACCCTAACCCTAACCCTCAACTTCACCCTAACACTCACTGTCACCCTAAGCCTCACCATAACCCTAAACCTCATCTACACCCTCAACCTCACCTTCACCCTCACCCTCACCCTCACCCTAACCCACACCCTCACAATAAACATCACTCTAACCCTAACCCTTACCCTAATCCTAACCATAACCTCACCTTAACCCTAACCCTCACCTTAAAACTCACCCTCACCCTAATCCTCACCCTCACCCTAACCCTAAGCCTTTCCTAACCGAAACACTCACCCTCACCCTAACCCTAACCCTCACCCTAGCCCTCACCCTAAAACTATTCCTAACCCTAACCCTCACCCTCAACATCACTCTACCCTCAAATTAAACCTAACCCTACCTTCACCCTAACCCT
This sequence comes from Dipodomys merriami, assembly GCF_024711535.1. NCBI lineage: Eukaryota > Metazoa > Chordata > Mammalia > Rodentia > Heteromyidae > Dipodomys > Dipodomys merriami. The sequence goes on from NW_027206113.1 coordinate 1,831,564, forward strand.
AACACTAACCCTAATGCAAACCTTAAACCTCAACCTCACCCTAACCCTCACCCTAACACTCACCCTCACCCTTACCCTCAACCTCAACCTCAACACTAACCCTAACCCTAAAACTAATTCAAACCCTAACCCTCACCCTCACCCTAACTCTAAACCTAACACTAACCATAAAACTAACCCTAAACATAATTCTGACCCTCACCCTCATCCTCACCATCAACCTCACCATAACACTCACCCTCACACTCACCCTAACCCTAACCATAACTCTATCCCTCACCCTAAAAGTAACTCTGACCCTCACCCTTAAGCTCACCCAACGTTAAACCCTAAACCTAAGGCTAAACCTAAACATAAACCTCAACCTCACACTCACACTAAACCTAAATCTCACCCTAACCCTAACCCGAACCCTAGCCCTCACCCTAACCCTTACCCTTACCGTCACTCTAACCCTCACCCTAACCTTCACCCTCACCCTAACTCTAACCCTAACCTTCACTCTCACCCTCACCTTAACCCTCACCCTAACCCTAAATTTCACCCTAACCCTCACCCTAACCCTAACCCTAACCCTAATGCTATTTCTAACCCTCACCCTCACCGTAAACCTCACTCTAACCCTTACCCTCACCCTGACCCTAACGTTTACCCTCACCCTAAACCTAACCCTCACCCTAACCTTCACACTAAAACTAACCCTAACCCTACCCCTCAGCCTAACCTTCACCCTAAACCTAACCGTAACCCTAATCCTCACCCTATACCTAAACCTAACCTTTCCCTCACCCTAAGAGTAACCCTAACCCTAACCCTCACACTAAACCTAACCCTCACCCTAACAATAACGCTAACTCTACCCCTCACCCTAACCCTCACCCTCACCCTATCCCTAACCATAACCCTGACCCTCACCCAAAACGTAACACTGAACCTCGCGCTCAACCTCACCCTAAACCTAAACCTCACCCTAAACCTAACCCTAATCCTAGACCTCACTCTAACCCTTACCCTCACCGTCACTCTAACCCTAACATTAACCCTAACACTCACACTAACCCTCACCCTCACCCTACCCCTAACCCTAACCCTCACCCTAACCCTAACACTAACCCTACACCTCTACATAACCCTCACACTCAACCTAAACCTAACTGTAACCCTAACACTCACCCTAACCCTAACCCTAACCCTAATGCTATTCCTAACCTTCACCCTCACCCTAACCCTCACTCTAACCCTTATTCTCACCCTAAACCTAAACCTAACCCTAAACCTAAATCTCACCCTAAACCTAACCCTAACCCTAACCATAACCCTAACCCTAACCCTAACCCTAATGCTATCCTTCACCCGCACCCTCGCCATAAATCTCACTCTAACCCTTACCCTCACCCTCACCCTAACCCTAACCCTAAATCTAAACCTCACCCTAACCCTAAACCTAACCGTAACCCTCAACCTAAGGCTCACCTTAACCCTCATCTTAACCCTAACTCTCACTGTCACCCTAACCCACACCCTAAACATTCCCCTCACCCTAATCCACACTAACCCTATCCCTCACCCTAACCCTAACCCTAACCCTCAGCCAAACCATCTTCCTAACCCTAACCCTAACCCTAACTCTAACCCTCCCCCTCACCCTAAGTGTAACCTGAACCCTAAATCTCACCCTCACCCTCACCCTAAATCTAACGCTATCCCTAAACCTTACCCTCACCCTAAACCTCATCCTAACACTTACCCTCACCATAACACTAACCCTAACCCTAATCCTCACCACAACCCTAACCCTCACCCTCACCCTTATCCTCACCGTCACCTTAACCCTCACCCTTACCCAAACCGTTACCCACATCCTAAAACTCAACCTCACCAAAACCCTCACCCTCACCCTAAACTTACCCTAAACCTCACCCTAACCCTTACCCTCACCCTAAACCTAAGTCTAACGCTCACCCTCATACTTACCCTAAACCTCAACTTAACCCTCACCCTAACTCTCACCCTAACCTTAACCTCACCCTAAGCCTAACATGAACTCTAACCCTCACCCTAACTCTAACGTTATCCCTAAACCTCTCCCTCACCCTAAACCGCATCCTAACCCATACCCTCACCATAACCATAATCCTAACCCTAACCATAATCCTCAACACAACCCTAACCCTCACCCTCAACCTAACCCTCACCGTAACCTTAACCCTCACCCTAACCCTAACCGTCTCCCACACCCTAAAACTCACCCTCACCTGAACCATCACACTCAACCTAATCTTACCCTGAAGCTCACCCTAACCCTACCCCTCACCCTTAACCCGAACTCTAAATCTCACCCTCATACTAACCTTAACCCTCACCTAAATCCTCACCTTAACACTCACCCTAACCCTAACGCTAACCGTGACACTCACTCTCACCCTAAACCTCACCCTAACCCTGATCCTAACTCTAACCCTAACCCTAACCATCACATTAACCCTTACCCTCCCCCTAACCCTAACCATACACCTCATCCTATACCTCACCTTACCCCTAACCCTAAATCTCACCCTAACCCTAACCCTAACCCTCACCTTAATCCTAACCCTCACCTACACCCTCACCCTCACCCTCAGCCTAACCGTAACACTAACACTAAACCTAACCCTCACCCTAACCCTAAACCTAACCCTCACCCTCACCCTCATCCTCACCCTAATCCTAACCCTAACCCCCACACTCACCCTCACCCTAACTCTAACCCTAACCCTAACTCTGACCCTCACCCTAACCTCGACCACATCCCTAACACTCAACCTAACAGTAAACCTTACACTTCCCATGAGCATAACCCTCACCCTAACTCTAAACCTAACCCTAATGCTATCCCTAGCCCTCTCTCTCACACTAACCCTCACTCTAACCCGTACCCTCACCCTAACCTTAAACCTAAAAATAACCCTCACCCTAACGCTCAACCTAACCCTCAACCTAACCCTAACCCTCAACCTCACCCTCACCCTAACCTTCACCCTAAACCTTACCCTCACCCTAACCCTAACCCTAATCCTAACTCTAACCCTCACCCTCACCGTAAGCATAACCTGAACCCTAACCCTCAGCCTAACCCTCCCCCTAACTCTAACGCTATCCCTAAACCACACCCTCACCGTAAAGCTATTCCTAACCCTTACAGTCACCATAACCCTAATCCAAACTCTAACCCTAATCCTCACCACAACACTAACCCTCACACTCACCCTAACCCTCATCGTCACCTTAACCCTCACCCAAACCCTAAATGTCACCCACACCCTAAAACTCACCCTCACCCGAACCTTCACACTCACCCTAACCTTACCCTAAACTTCATCCTAACCCTAAACCTCACCCTAATTCTAACTCTATCACTCACCCACATACTAACCCTAACCCTCACCTTAAACCTCACCCTAACCATCACCCTAACCCTAACGCTAACCCTAACCCCCTCTCTCACCCTAAGCCTCACCCTAACCCTTATCCTCACACTAACCCTAACACTAACCCTAACCCGCACATTAAGGCTAACCCTCACCCTAACACTAACCCTACGCCTCACCCTACCCCTCACCCTAACCCTAACCCTAACCCTCACCCTAACACTAACCCTCACCTTCCCCCTAACCCTCACATACACCCTCACCCTCACTCTCAGCCTAACCTTAACCCTAACCTTAATCCTAACCCTAACCCTCACACTCACCCTCACCCTAACTCTAACCCTAACCCTAAAGCTGAATTTCACACTAACCCCAACCCTATCCCTAAACCTAACCCTCACCTAACCCTAAACCTAATACTCAGCCTAACCCTAACCCTAACCCTAACACTCACCCTAACACTAACCCTAACCCTAATGCTATCCCTAACCCTCACCCTCACCCTAACACTCACTCAATCCCTTACCCTCACCCTAACCGTCACCCTAACCCTAACACTAACTCTAACAATAAACCTCACCCTAACCCTAAACCTAAACATAACACTCACCCTAAAGTCCACCCTAAGCCTCAACCTAACCCTAACCCTCACCCTCAAGCAAACCCTAATCTTAAAACTTACCCTCACCCTAACACTAACCCTAACCCTAACTCTAACCCTAAAACTCACCCTATGCGTAACCAGAACCCTAACCCTAAACCTAAACCTCACCCTAAGTCTAACGCTGTCCCTAAACCTCACTCTCACCCTCAAGCTCATTCTAACCCTTGCCCTCACCATAACCCTAACACTAACCCTAACAATAATCCTCACCACAACCCTAACCCTCACCCTCACCCTAACCCTCACTGTCAGCTTAACCATCACCCTAACCCTAACCGTCACCCACACCCTGAAACTCATCCTCACCCTCAAGCTCACCCTCACCATAACCTTACCTTAAATCTCACCTTAAACCTAACCCTCACCCTAAACCTAACTCTAACCCTCATCCTCATACTAACACTAACCCTTACCTTAACCCTCAACCTAAACCTCACTCTAACCCTAAAGCTAAACCTAACCCTCAATCTCACCCTAACCCTTACCCTAACCCTTATCCTCATACTAACCCTAAGCCTAACCCTCACCCTAACCCTAACCCTACACTTCACCCTACCACTCACCCTAAACCTAACCATAACCCTAACCCTCAACTTCACCCTAACCCTCACTGTCACCCTACCCTCACCCCAAACCTAACCCTCACATACACCCTCACGCTCAACATCACCCTCACAGTAACACTCACCCTCCCCCTAAAAATCGCCCTAACCCTAACCCTCACCCTAACCCTAACCCTAATCCTCACCCTAACCCTAACCCTCACCTTAAACCTCACCCTTACCATAATCCTCACCCTAACCCTAACCTTAAGCCTTTCCTAAACAAAACCCTCACCCTCACCCCAACCCTCATCCTCAGCCTCACCCAAAGCCTAAACCTACACCTAAGCCTAATCCTAAACCTAACACTCAACCTCAACATAACTGTAAACCTAATCCTCACCTTAACCCTGAACCTAACCCTAACACTCACCCTCAAACTAACGCTCACCCTAAACATTACGCTCAGCCTAACCCTAACCTTAAAACTAACTGTAACCCTCGCAGTCGCCCTAAGCCTAACCCGAATCCTAACCCTCACACTAACTCTCACCCTAACTCTCACCCTAACTCTAAGGCTATCCCTAAACCTCACCCTCTCCCTAAAACTCATCCTAACACTTACCCTCACCATAACCCTAACCCTAACACTAACACTAATCCTCACAGTAATCCTAACCCACACCCTCACCCTAACCCTCACCTTCACTTTAACCCTCACCCTAACCCTAACAGTCTCGCCCACCCTAAAACTCACCCTCACCCTCACCCTAACCCTCACCCTAACCCTACCCTAAATGTCACTCTAACCCTAACCCTCACCCTAAACCTAACTCTAACACTCACACTCATCCTAAAACTAAACCTCAACTTAAGCCTCACCCTAAACTTAACGCTAACCCTATCCCTCACTCTCACCCTAAACCTCAACTTAACCCTTATCCTCACAATAACCCTAACCCCAACCCTAACCCTCACATTATCCCTAACACAAACGCTAACTCAAAACCTCCCCCTCATCCTACTCCTCACCCTAATCCTAACCCTAACCCTCAGCCTAACCCTAACCCTAACCCTCACCTTGATCCTAAGCCTCACCATCACCCTCACCCTCACCCTCACCCTCAACCTAACCATAACTGTAACCCTTACCCTCACCCTAAACCTCACCCTAACCCTAACCCTAACACTAACACTAAACCTGACTCTAACCCTCACCCTAACCCTCAACCTAAACCTAATCCTCACCCTAATGCTCACCCTAACCCTCAACTAACCCTAATTCTCACCCTCACCCTCAACTTAAACCTTACCCTCACCATAACCCTAACCCTAACCCCAACACTCAGCCAAACCCTCTTCCTAACCCTAACCCTAACACTCAAACTAAACTTAACACTAACCCTAAACCTAACCCTCACCCTAAAACTCACCCTCACACCAACCCTCAGCCTAACCCTAACCCTAACCCAAATCTTAACCCTAACGCTCACCATCACCCTCACCCTCACCCTCACTCTCAAGCTAAACATCACTCTAAACCTTACCCTCACCCTAAACCTCACCCTAACCCTAACCCTAACACTAAACCTGACACTATCCCTCAACCTAACCCTCAACCTAAACCCAATCCTCACCCTAATGCTCACCCTAACCCTCAACTAACCCTAATCCTCACCCTCACCCTCACGCTAACCCTCACCCTAAACCTTACCCTCACCATAACCCTAACCCTAACCCCAACCCTCAGCCAAAACCTCTTCCTAACCCTAAACCTAACACTCAAACTAAACCTAACCCTAACCCTAACCCTCACCCTAAAACTAACCCTCACCCTAACCCTCAGCATAACACTATCCCTAATCCTAATCTTAACCCTAACCCTCACCATCACCCTAACTTTAACTCTAAAACTAACCCTGAGCCTCACACTAACACCAACCCTCACCCTAACCCTAACACTCATCCAGCCCTAACCATAACACTCACCTTAAACCTCACCCTTACTCTAACGGTAACCCTAACCCTCACCCTCACCCTAAACCTCTCCCTAAACCTTACCTCTCCATAACCCTAAACCTAACCCTAATCCTCACACTAAGGCTCACCATAACACTCACCCTAAAAATAACCCTAACCCTCACCTTCACCCTAACCCTCACTGTCACCCTATCCCTCACCCTAAACGTAACCCTCAACTACACCCTAACCCTCACAGTAACCCTCACCCTCACCCTCACCCTCAACCTATACATCACCCTAACCCTAACCCTCATCCTCACCCTAAGCCTAATCATCACCCTAACCATAACCCTCACCTTAATACTGACCCTCAACCTAATCCTCACCCTACCCCTAACCCTAAGCCTTTGCTAACCGAAACCCTCACCCTCACCCTAACCCTCACGCTAACCCTCACCCTCACACTAGCTCTCACCCTAAAACTAACACTAACCTTAAACCTCACACTCAACCTCACCGCCAAACTCAGACGAACCCTAACCCTAATCATAATCCTAGCCCTAACCCTAACACTAACCCTCAACCTAACCCTAACCCTAATGCTATCCTTAACCCTCACCCTAAACCTAAAACTCACTCTAACCCTTGCTCTCACCCTAACCCTAACCCTAACCGTAAAACTAAAGCTCACCCTAACCCTCACCCTAACCCTAACCCTCACCCTAACGCTCACCCTAACCCTCACCCTAACCCTAACCCTATCCTTAATGCTAACACTAGCCCTCAACCTCACCCTAACCCTAACCCTAAACCTAACCCTCAACTTCACACTCAACCTCAGCCTCAGCCGAACTCTAACCCTAACCCTATTCCAAACCCTAAAACTCACCCTCACCCTCACCCTAAATCTAAACCTAACTATAACCAAAACCCACACCTTAACCCTAACCCTATCCCTAACCCTCACCCTAACCCTCAGCCTAACACTCATCCTAACTCTAACCCTAAACCTCACCTGAACCTTAATCCTAACCCTAACCCTCTCCCTCACATTCAACCTCAACATCACCCTCACCTTAGCCCTCAAACTCACTCTCACCCTAACCCTAACCCTAAACCTAACCCTAACCCTAAACCTAACCCTTACCCTCACCCTCACCATCACCCTCACCCTAACCTTCAACCTCACCCTACACTAACCCTAACCATAAACCTAACCCTCACCCTACACCTAACTCTGACCCTCACCCTCAACCTCACCCTAAGCCTAACCCTACACCTAAGCCTAATCCTAAACCTGACCATCACCCTCACCCTCACACTAGAACTAAACCTCAGCCTAACCCTAACCCTAACCCTAGCCCTCACCCTAACCCTTACCCACAACTCACCATAACCCTAACCCTCACCCAAACCCCAACACTCATCCTAACCCTAACCCATACCCTCACCCTCAACCTCACCCTAAGCCTAAACTTAAACATCACCCTAACCCTAACCCTAAACCTAAGCCTAACCCTAATCCTCCCCCTCACCCTAACCCTCACCCAAAACTTTAATCTCCCCCAAACCCTAACCCTAGCTGTCAGCCTAACCCTCATCCTAAAGCTAACCCTAACCTTAATCCTCACCCTAACCTTAACCTTAAACCTAAACCTATCCCTCACCCTCACCCTAACCCTCACACTCAGCCTCAACCTAAACCTCAGCCTAACCCTAAACCTAACCCTTATTCAAACCCTAACTCTCACCCTCACATTAATTCTAATGCTAACCCTAACCCTAAACCTAACCCTATGCCTAATCCTCAACCTAAACCTAACCCTAATCCTAAACTAAACCCTCACCCTCACCCTACCCCTTACCCTCACCATAACCCTAAGCCTAAGCCTCCGCCTAACCTTCATCCTAACCCTAACCCTAACCCTAACCCTCACCCTAAACTTAACCCTAACCCTATACCTCACCCTCACCCTCAACCTCACCATCACCCTCACCCTCAAACTAACCCTCACCCTCACCCTAACACTAAACATAACCCTAACCCTCACCCTCACCCTCACCCTAAAACTTACCCTCATGCTAACCCTAAGCCTAACCTGAAACGTACCCTCACCCTAACTCTAACCATATCCGTAAACCTCACCCTCACCCTAAACCTCATCGTAACCCTTACTGTCACCATAAACCTAAACCTAACCCTAAACCTAATCCTCACCAAAACCCTAACCCTCATCCTCACCCTATACCTCACCATCAACTTAACACTCACTCTAACCCTAATCTCCACCCACACCCTAAAACTGACCCTAACTCGAACCCTCACCCTCACCCTAACCCTAACGCTTACCCTAAACCTAACTCTAACCCTCACCCTCATACTAAACATAACCCTCACCTTAACCCTCACCCTAACCTTCACCCTAACATTAACGCTCACCCTAACCCTCAGTCTCACTATCCCTCACCCTAACCCTAACCCTAACCCTCTCCCTAACCTTCACCCTAACACTAACCCTCACCCTAAACATCACCCTAAACCTATCCCTCACCCTAACCCTAACCTTAATCCTCACATAAACCTAACCCTCACATTAAACCTCACCCTCACTCTAATCTTCACCCTAAACCTAACCCAAAGCCTCTCCTAACCGACACCCTCACCCTCACCCTAACACTCACCCTAACCCTCATCCTCACCCTAGCCCTCACCGTAAAACTAACCCTAACCCTAACCCTCACCCTCAACCCTAACCCCACCTTTAGCCTAACCCTAACCCTAACCCTAATCCTAAACCTAACCCTAAATCTCACCCTCACCACCACCCTAATCCTAACCCTAACCCTAACTCTAACCCTCACCCTCAACCTAACCCTCACCTGAACCCTAACCCTAACCCTAACTCTCACCCTAACTCTAACGCTGTCCCTAAACCTCACCCTCACCCTAAACTTCGTTCTAACCCTTACTCTCACCATAAGCCTAACCCTAACCCCAACCCTAATCCTACTGCAACCCTAACCCTAACCCTCACCTTAACCCTCAACATCACCTTAACCCTCACCCTAACCCTAACTGTCACCCAAAACCTAAAACTCACCCTCACCCGAACCCACACCCTCACCATAACCTTACCCTAAACCTCACCCTAAACTTAAACCTCACCCTAAACCTAACTCTAACACTCACCCTCATACTAAACCTAACCCTCACCTTAACCCTCACCCTAACGCACACCCTAACCCTAACGCTAAAACTAACCCTCACCCTACCCTTATCCTCACACAAAACCTAACGCTAACCCTGACATTAACCCTAACCCTCACACTAACCCTAACCCTATCCTTCACCCTAGACCTCACCCTAACCCTAAACATAACCCTCACCTGACACTAACCCTAACTCTCACCTTCACCCTAACCCTCACCGTCACCCTACCCTCACCCTAACCCTAACCCTCACCTAGACCCTCACCCTCACCATCACCCTCACCCTCACCCTAACACTCACCCTCACCCAAAACATCACCCTAACCCTAAAACTCACCCTAACCCTAACCTTAATCCTCACCCTAACCCTAAACCTCACTTAAAGCTCACCCTCACCCAAATCCTCACCATAACCCTAACCCTAAGCATTTCCTAAGCGAAACCCTCACCCTCACCCTAACCCTAACCGTAACACTCACCCTAACCCTAACCCTAATGCTATCCTTAAACTTCACCCAAATCCTAACCCTCACCGTTAACTTTACCCTCAGCCTCACTTTACCCCTACCCCTACCCCTCAGCCTACCCCTCACTTGAACCGTAACCTAACCCTAATACAAACCCTAACCCTCACACTCAACCTCACCCTAAAACTAAACCTAAACCTAACCCTAACCCTCACCCTAACCCTAAGCCTATCCATAAACCTCACCCTATCCCTAACCCTAATCCTAAACCTAACCTTCACCCTAACCCTCTCCATAACCCTTATACTCACCCAAAACCTAACCCTAACCATAGCCCTCAACCTAACACTTACCCTCACCCTCTTCCTAACCCTAATCCTCAACCTCACCCTAAACTGCACCCTAAACCATACTCTCACCCTAACTCTAATCTAACCCTTACTCTAACACTCAACTTAACCCAAAACCTATCCCTAACCCTCATCCTAACCCTAACCCTCACACTAACCCTAACCCTAACTCTCACCCTCACCCTCACCCTAACCATAAACTTCACCCTAACCCTCACCCAAACCCTAACACTAGCCCTAAACCTCACCCTCACCCTAAACCTCACCCTAACCCTTACCCTCAACATAACCCTAACCCTAACCCTAACCCTAATCCTCACACTAACCCTAACCCTAACCCTCACCCTAACGCTCACCCTAACCATAAACCTCACCCTCACCCTTACACTTACTGTCACCTTAACCCTCACCCTAAACCTAACCGTCACCCACACCCTAACCCTCACCTTCACCCGAACCCGAACCCTCACCCTCACCCTAACCCTAACCCTCACCCCCACCCTAAACATCACACCAAACCTAACCCTCACCCTAACCCTGACCCTTACCTAAGCGAAACACTCACCCTCAACCTCACCCTAAACCTCACTTTCACCCTAGCCCTCACCCTAACACTTAGCCTCACACTAACCCAAACCATAACCTAACCCTCACCCTAACCCTATCCCGACACCTCACCTTAACTCTCCCCCTAACCCTAACCCTAACCCTCATCATAAACCTAACCCTAAACCTAAACCTCACCCTCACCCTAACCCTCAACGTCACCCTAACCCTCACCCTAAACCTAATCCGCAAGCATACCCTAACCCTCACATTTACCCGAACCCTAACCCTAATCCTCACAATAAACATAACCCTAACCCTAGCTCTCTCCCTAACACTAACACTAACAGTCACCCTAACCCTAACCCTCAACCTAAACCTTAACCTAACCCTAACACACGAACTAAACCTAACCCTAACCCTAACAATTACCCTCACACTAAAACTAAACCTAACACTCAACCTCACCCTCACCCTCAACCTTACCTTCACCCTAACCCTAACCCTCATCCTCACCCTAACCCTAAACCTAATGGTAACCCTAAACCTCACCCTCACCCTCACACTAACCCTCACCCTAACACTTACCCTCACCCTAACCCTAACCCTAACCCTCACACTAAACTTAACACTCACCCTAACCCTAACCCTGAACCTCACACTCTATCTTACCCTCACCCTAAACCTATCCAAACCCCTCAGCCTAAACCTCACCCTAAACCTAAACCTAACCCTAATCCTCACCGTTTCCCTAACCTTAACCATAACCTTCACCCTAACACACATCCTCACCCTAACCCTAATGCCAAACCTAACCTTCAACCTAACCCTCACCCTAAACCTTGCCCTCACCCTAACCCTAACCCTATACCTAACCCTCTCCCTAATCCTCACCCTAACTCTAACCATAACCCTAACCATAACCCTCACCCTAAACTTTACCCTCAACCTAACCCAAACCCTAAGCCTAAACCTAACACTCACACTAACCCTAAACCTAACCCTCAGCCTAACCCTTACTCTAACCCTAAACCTAACCCTAACCCTCACCCTAACCCTAACCCTAACCCTAATTCTAACAGTAACCCTCACCCTAACCCTCACCCTAATCCTCACACTCCCCCAAACCTCATCCTAACCCTACACCTACCCCTCTCCATAACCCTCACCCTAACCCTAAACGTCAACCTAAACATAACTCTACCCCAACCCTCACCCTCACACTAACCTTAAACCTAACGCTAACCCTCATGCTAACCCTAATTCTCACCCACACCCTAACCCTCACCCTCACCCACACCCGAACACTCACCCTCACCCTCATCCTCACCCTAATCCGAACACTCTACCTAAACATCACCCAAACCCTAAACCAAAACCTAACGCTAACCCTATCCCTAACCCTCACCCTCACCCTCACCCTAACTCACACCCTAACCCTTACCCTTAACTTAATCCTAACCATTAACCTAACCATAACTCTCACACTAACCGTAATTCTCACCCTCACCCTAACCCTAACCTTCACCCTCACCCTGACCGTCACCCTCACCCTAACCCTAACCCTAACCCTATTCCTAAACCTAACCCTCACCCACACCCTCACCCTCACCCTAAACTAAACCTAACCCTAACTTTCACGAACACCCTCACCCTGACCCTCAAATTAACCCTAACCCTCATCCTCACCCTACACATCACCTTAAACCTAAACCTCACCCTAACCCTAACCCTATCCCTCACCCTAAACCTAACCTCAGCTTAACCCTCACCCTCACCCTACTCCTCTCCCAAACTCTAACCCTTACCTAACCGAAACCCTCACCCTCACCCTAATCATCACCCTCACCCTATCCCTCATCCTAAACCTAATCCTATTCCTAACCCTCACACTCAACCTCCCCTTCCCGCTCAGCCTTACCCTGAACCTAACCCTAACCCGGATCCTAACCCTAACCCTAACACTACCCCTCACCCTCACCCTCACCCAAACTTTCACGCTCACCCTCAGCCTAACCCTAAACCTAAACCTAATCCTAAGCCTAAACCTCACCCTCACCCTAAACCTAACCCAAACACTCACCCTCAACCTCACCCTCAATCAAACCCTCACCCTCACCCTCATCCTCAGACTAAATCTCAACCTCACCCTAAACATCACCCTAACACTAACCCTCGCCCTAAACTTAATCCTAACTCTCTCCCTAATACTAACCCTCACCCTAACGCTAAACCTAACCCTCACTCTCATGCTAACCCTCACCCTAACCTTTATCCTCACACAAAACCTAACCCTAAGACTAACCCTCACACTAACCCTAACCCACACCCTAACCCTATCCCGACACCTCACCCTAACAGTCACCCTAAACCTAAACCTAAACACTCACCCTAACCCTAACCCTAAAGCTAACCCTCACCCTCACCAGAACTCTCACCATCATTCAAACACTCACCCGAACCATAACAACCACACCCTAATCCTCACCCTCACCCTCACCCTCACCAGAACACTCACCCATACCCTAACACTCACCCTCACAATAAAAATCACCCTAACCCTAACTCGAACCCTAACACTAAAAGTAACCCTCAACCTAACCCTAAAACTCAACCTAACCCTAACACTCACCCTGATCCTGCCCCTAACCCTAACCCTAACCCTCACCCTAAACCTTACCCTAACCCTAAACCTCACCCTAAACCTAACCCTCACCCTAACACAAACCCTCACACTAAACCTAACCCTAACACTCACCCTCACCCTCAACCTCACCCACACCCTAACCCTAACCCTCATCCTAACCCTAACCCTAAACCTAATGCTAAACCTAAACCTCACCCTCACCCTAACCCTAACCCTAACCCTCACACTAAAACTAACCCTCACCCTAATGCTAACCGTAAACTTCAAACTAAACCTAACCCTCACCATAACCCTAAACCTAACCTCAGACTAACCCTCACCCTAAAACTTACCCACACCGTAACTCTCACCTTAACCCTAAATCTAACCCTCACGCTAATCCTCACCCTAAACCTATCCATAACCCTAACACTAACCCTCACCCTAACCATCACCCTAACCCTAAACCTCACCCTCACCCTAACCCTCAATATAAACTTTACCTTCAAACTAACCCAAACCCTAACCCTAAACCTAACACTCACAATAACCCTAAACCTAACCCTCAGCCTCACCCTTATCCTAAGCCTAATCCTAACCCTAACCCTAACCCAAACCATAACCGAAACCCTAACCCTATCCATAATCCTCATACTAACCCTAACACTAAACCTCAGCCTAACCCTCATCCTAACCCTAATCCTAACCCGAACCCTCACCCTCACCCTAACCCTAACACTATCCCAAACCCTGAACCTAACCCTAACCCTCACCCTAACCCTTACCCTAAACCTAACCCTAACTCTCACCCGAACACTCACCATCAACCTAACCCACACCCTAACACCAAAAATCACCCTAACACTAACACTCTCCCTAACCCTAACCTTAAATCTCACCCTAAACCTACCCTCACCGTAACCCTGACCCGCACACTAAACCTAACCCTAACACTCACCCTCACACTCACCCTCACCCTAACCCTAACACTAACCCTCATCCTAACACTAAACCTCACCCTCACCCTCACCCTCACCCTCACCCTCATCCTAAACCTAACCCTAACCCACACCCTCAGCCTAATCCTCACCCTAACCCTAACCCTAACCCTTACCTAACCAAAAACCTCACCCTCACCCTCACCCTAACCCTCACCCTCACACTAGCCTTCACCCTAACCCTAACCCTAACCCTCACCCTCAACCTAACCCTAATCCTAAACCTAAGCCTCATCCTAACTCTAAACCTAAACCTAATGCTAACCATAAAACTCACACTCACCCTAACCCTTACCGTCACCTTAAATCTAACCCTAACCCTCACAATAAACCTAACCTCAAACTTACTCTAAAGCTACTCCTCAGCCTAACCCTCACCCTAAACCTATCCCTAACCCTAATCCTCCCCCTTTCCTAACCATAATCCAAACCCTCACCCTAACGCTCACCCTCACCCTAAACCTAATACTAACCCTAACCCTCAACCTCACCCTAAACCTAATACTAAACCTAACCCTCAACCTCACCCTACACCTCACCCTAACCCTTACCCTCAACATAACCCTAACCCTCACCCTAAAACTAACCCTCACCCTTACACTTACCCATACCCTAACCCTCACCCTAACCCTAATGCTAACGCTCACCCTAACCTTAACCCTAACCCTAAACCTCACCCTCACCCTAAACCTCACCCTGACTTTAACCCTCATCCTAAACCTAACCCTAACCCTTACCCTAACATTCAAACTAAACCAAAACCTAATCATCATCCTAAAACTAATCCTAACCCTAACCCTCACTGTCACCCTGCCCTAATCCTAACACTCACCCTAACACTAACCCACACCCTCACCCTCCCCATGACACTCAGCCTAATCCTAACCCTAATGCTAAACCTCACCATCACCCTCAACCTAACTCTAATGCAAAACCTAACCCTAAAACTCACCCAAACCCTCACCCTAACCCTAACCTATCCCTAACCATAATCCTCACCCTATACCTCACCCTCACCCTAACCCTCAACCAATCCATAACCCTCACCCTAAACCTCACCCTAAGTCTAACACTAACCCTAACCCTCATCCTCACACTAAACCTCACCCTAAAACTTACTCTCACCATAACCCTAACCCTAACCGTAATCCTCACCTTAATCCTGACCCTCAACCATACCCTAACTCTCAACTTCACCCGAACCCGAACCCTCACCCTAACATTCTCTCGATCCCTAACACTAACCCTAATCCTAAACCTAACCCTCACCCTCAAACTCACCCTAAACCTAACCTTAACCCTAACCCTCACCCTCACACTAAAAGTCACACTCACCCTAAAACGCACCCTAACCCTAACCCTACCCCTCTCCCTAACCCTAACCCTAACCCTCAACCTAACACTAAACCTACCCCTAAACCTTAACCTCACACTAAACCCAAACCTAACGATAACCCTCACCCTAACCTTAATCCTAACCCACACTCTATCCCTCACCCTCACCTTCATCCTCACCATCACCGAACCCTCATCCTATCCCTAACACTCAACCTCACCGTAAACATCACCCAAACCCTAACCCTCACCCTAATCCTAACCCTAACCCTAACCCTCACCCTAACCCTCACCCTAACCCTCACCGCAAAGGTAACCCTCTCTCTAACCCTCACGCTAACCATAACGCTAAACCTAAACCTCACCCTCACCCTAACCCTCACCCTAAAACTTATCCTCACACTAACCATTACCGTCACTCTAACCCTTACCCTAACCCTAACCCTAATGCTAACATTCACCCTAAATTTAACCCTAATCCTAAACCTCACACTCATCCTAACTCTCACTCTGACCTTTACCCTCACCCTAACCCTAATCCTAACCCTAAAACTAACCCTCACACTAACCCTAACCCTAACCTTCAACCGAACCATCATCATAACCCTAATCCTAACCCTAACCCACTCCATCACCATGCCCTATACCTAACCATAACCCTAACCGTAAACCACACTCTCACCCTCCCCATCACCCTCAGCCTTACCCTAATCCTAACCCTAATCCTAACACTGACCTTACCCTCACCCTAACCCTAATGCTAAACCTAACTCTAACACCCACCCACACCATCACCCTAACCTTAACCCTATCCCTAAACCTCACTCTAACACTAAACCTCAACCCATACCTCACCCTCACCCTAACCCTAAACCAAACCCTAACACTCACCCTAACCCTCACACTAACACTAACACTAACCCTAACCCTCACCCTCACCCTAAACCTCACCCTAACCCTTACTCTCACAATAAATCTAAGCCTAACCTTAACCCTCACCCACACGCTAACTCTCAACCTCACCCTCACCCTCACACTCAACCTAACACGCTCCCTAACCCTAACCCTAACCCTAATCCTAAAACTAACCCTCACCCTCAATCTCACCCTAACCCTAACCCTAACCCTAACCCTCACCCTCACCCTAACCCTAACCCTCACACTCACCCTAAAACTCACCTTAACCCTAACCTACCACTCTCCCTAACCCTAACCCTAACCCTCAACCTAACCCTAACAATACCCCTAACCCTTTCCCTCACACTAAACCTAAACCTAATGCTAACCCTCACCCTAACCCTAATCCTCACCCACACCCTAACCCTCACCCTCAAGCGAACCGTCACCCTCAACTGAACCCTCATCCTCACCCTAACCCTCAATCTTATCCTAAACATCACCCAAACTGTAACCCTCACCCTAATCCTAACCTTAACCCTAACCTTCACCCTAACACTCACCCTAATCCTTGCCCTCACACTATCCCTAATCGTAACCCTAACCAAAACCTTCACACTAACCCTAACCCTCACTCTAACTCTAATCCTAACACTAACCTTAAATTTCACCTTCACTCTCACCCTCATCCTCAGCCTAACCCTAACCCTAACACTATAAATAATTCTAACTCTAACCCTCACCATCACCCTAAACCTAATCCTAACCCATACCATCACCCCTATCCTCACCCTAACCCTCACCCTCACCCTCACACTAACCATCAACCTCAACCTAAACATCACCCTAACCCTAACCCTCACCCTAACCTTAACCCTAACCCTCACCAGAACGCTAACCCTCACCCTAACCCTCAGGCTAAACCTTATACTCACACTAACCCTATACCTAAGCCTAACCCTCACACTAACCATAACCTTAAACCTACCCTGTACCGACACCTCACCTTAATTCTCACCCTAACCCTAACCATCACCCTTATCCTAACTCTAAACTTAACCCACACCCTCACCCTAACCCACACCGTCACCCTAACCCGCACCATAAACCTAACCCTCAACCACACCCAATCCCTCACCCTCACCCGAACCTAACCCTCACACGAATACTCACCCTCACCCTAACCCTCAACCTCACAATAAATATCACCCTAACCCTAACTCTCACCCTAACCCTAAATCTAACCCTTACCCTAACCCTAATCCTAACCCTCACCTCACCCTCACCCTAAAAATAACCCTCATCCTAACCATAAGGGTCAACCTAATACTAAACCAAACGTCACCCTCACACTAACCCTCACCCTAACCCTTACCCTCAACCTAACCCTAACCCTAACCCTCATACTAAACCTAAAACTCAACCTAACCCTAACCCTCACACTAAACCTAACCCTCACCGTAACCTTAACCAGACCCCTCAGCCTAACCCTAACCCTAAACCTAACCCTAACCCTAATCCTCACCCTATCCCTAACTTTAACCCTAACCCACACCCAACGCCTCACCCTCACCCTAACCCTCATGCTTACCCTAACCCTCAACCTCACCCTAACCCACACCCTGACCCTTACCCTCACCCTAACCCTAAACCTCACACTCACCCTAACACTCTCCCTAACCTTTACCTACAACCTAAACCTCACCCTAACCCTAAACATTGCCCTAAACCTAACCCTCACCCTAACCCTCATCATTACCCTAAACCTCATCCTAACCTTTACCCTCAACCTAAACCAAACCCTAACCCTAAACCTAACACTCACACTAACCCTAACCCTAATCCTCAGCGTAACCCTTATCCTAACACTAAACCTAACCCTAAACCTCAAACTAACACAAACCCTAACCATAACGCTAACCCTCACACTAACCCTAACCCTAACCCTCAGCTTAACCTTCACCCTCACCCTAACCCTAACCCTAAACCTCACCCTCACCCTCATGCTAACCCTAAACCTAAACCTAACCCTCACCGTAACCCTAACCCTAACCCTCAATTTAATGCTAACCCTACCCCTAATCCTCAACCTCCCACTAAAACTAACAATAACACTAACCCTTACCCTAAACCTAATCCTCACCCACACCCTAACCCTCTCCCTCACCCGAACCCGCTCCCTTCCCAGAACACTCATCCTTACCCTAACTCTCACCCTCACCCTAAACATCACCCAAACCCTAACCCTTACCCTAAACCTAACCCTAACCATCACCCTCACCATATCCCTTAACCTAACCGTCAACTTCACGCTAATCCTCACCATAACCCCAACCCTTAGCTAAAGGAGTGACTCACCTTAACCCTCACCCTAACCTTAACCCTCACCCTAGCCCTCAGCCTAAACTTACCCCTAACCCCAACCCTCACCCTCACCCTTGACCTCACCCTAATCCTTACCCTCACGCTAACCCTAACCCTAACACTAATCATAATACTCACACTAACCGTAACACTCACCCTAACCCTAACCCTAAACCTAAACCTAAACTTCACCCTCACCCTGAACCTTTCCTTCAGCCTAACCCTAACCCTAACCCTATTCCTAATCCTATCCCTCACACGAACCCTCACCCTAAACCTAACCCTAACACTCACCCTCACCCTCACCCTCACCGAATGCTCACCTTCACCCTAAGCCTAACCCTAACCCTCACCCTAAACCTAACCTCAGCTTAACCCTCATCCTCAACCTAATCTTCACACTAACCCTAACCCTAAGGTAAATGAAACCCTCACTCACACCCTCACACTAACCCTCACCCTCATCCTAGCCCTCACCCTTACCCTAACCCTAACCCTTAACCTCAACCTCACCCTCCCCCACCACCTCAGACTAAACCTAACTCTAACCATAACCTTAACCCTAACCCTCACCTACACCCAAACCTTCACCCTAACCCTTACCCTCACACTTACCCTAACCCTAACCCTAACGCTCACACTCACCCTAATACTAACCCTAACACTGACCCTAAACCTCACCCTAATGCTAATACTAACACTAACCTAACCCTAAACATCACCCTCACCCTAACCCTAACCCTCAACTTACCCTAACCCTCTCCCTCACCCTCACCCTAATCCAAACCCTAACAATGACCCTAACACTCACCCTCACCCTAACCCTCATCTTAACCCTCAACTTCACCCTCACCCTGACCCTTCACCTCAGCCTAACCCTAAACCTAACCCTATTCCTCATCCTAACCCTCACACGCACCCTCACACTAAACCTAACC
Source organism: Dipodomys merriami (assembly GCF_024711535.1). Lineage (NCBI taxonomy): Eukaryota > Metazoa > Chordata > Mammalia > Rodentia > Heteromyidae > Dipodomys > Dipodomys merriami. The sequence goes on from NW_027206113.1 coordinate 1,851,870, forward strand.
CTAACACTAACCCTTACATCACCCTCACCTTCACCCTCACCAAACGCTCACCCTCACCCTAAAAATCACCCTAACCCTAACCCTCACCCTAAGCCTAAACCTAACCCTCACCCTAACCCTAACCTCAACTTAACCCTCACCCTCAACCTAATCTTCACCCTAACCCTATCCATAAGGTAAATGAAAACTAACCCAAACCCTCACACTAACCCTCACCCTCACCCTAACCCTCACACTTACCCTAACCCTAACCCTTACCCTCAAACTTCCCCTCCCCCTCCCCCTCAGACTAAACCTAACTCTAACCATAACCCTAACCATAACCCTCACCATCACACAAACCTTCACCTTAACACTTACCCTCACGCTTACCCTAACCCAAACCCTAACACTCACCCTCACCCTAATACTAACCCTAACACTAACCCTAATCCTTTACCTAATACTAATCCTAATACTAACCCTAAACCTCACCCTCACCCTAACCCTCACCCTAACCCTTACCCTCACCCTCAACCTAAACCTAACCCTAACAAAAACCATAACCATAACCCTCACCCTAACCCTAACCCTCACCCTCATCCTCACCCTAACTCTCTAACTCACCCTCACCCTAATCCAAAACCTAACAATAACACTAACCCTCATCCAGACCCTAACCCTCACGCTAACTCTTACACTCACCCTCACCCTTACCATAACCCTCACCCTCACAATCACCATAAGCCTAAACCTTATCCACACACTAACCCTAACCCTAACCATCACACTAACCCTAACCCTCACCTTAACCCTAACCCTAACTCTCAATATCACCCTAACAATATCCCTAACCGTAACCGTAACTCTCACCCTCAACCTAGCCCTCAACTTAACCCTAAAACTAACCCTAAACCTCACCCTCACCCTAAGCCTAATGCTCAACCTCACCCTAATCCTTACACTCACACTAACGCTAAATCTCACCCTTACCCTAAATCTCATCCTAAAACTGAACCTCACCCTAAAACTCACCCTCACCCTCACCCCAACCATAACCCCAACATTAACCCTAACCCTAATCCTAAACCTCACCCTAGCCCTCACACTCACCCTGATCCTCACCCTCAACCTAGCCTTCACCCTAAACCTCATCCTAATCATTATCCTCACCCTAACCCTAAACTTAACCCTAATCCTAACCCACACACTAACACTAACCCTCACCCTAACCCTGACCTTATCCCTCACCCTAACCCTCACACTAACCCTCACCCTCACCCCCACCCAGACGTAACGCTCACCATAAACCTAAACCTCACCCACACCCTAACCCTCAACCTAAACCTAAGCCTCAACCACACCCTAACCCTCACCCTCACCCAAACCCAAACCTTCACCCTAAACCTGACCCTCAGAATAAACATCAACCTAACGCTAACCCTCAACCTAACACTCACCCTAACACTAACCCTAACCCTCACCCTCACCCTAAGCCTAACCCTAACCCTAATCCTAAACCTTATCCTCACCCTCACCCTAAACCTAACCCTAACCCTAACCCTCAACCTCAACCTAAAGCTAACCCTAACTCTAACCCTGAACCTAAACATCACCCTAAACCTAATGGTAACCCTAAACCTCACCCGGACCCTAACCCTCAGCCTAACCCTTATCCTCACCCTAACCCTCCCAGTCATACTAACCTTCACCCTAACCCTAACCCTCACACAAACCGAAACACTCACTCTAAGCCTAACCCTCACACACACCCTAACCCTTCCCCTTACCCGAAACTTCACCCTCACCCTAAAAATCACCCTCACCCTAAACATCACCCTAACCCTAACCCTAAGCCTACCATCACCCTAAATCTAACCATAATCCTTACCTAAAGGAGACCATCACTATTCCCTCACCCAACCCTAACCCTCACTCTCAACCTCACCCTCACCCTAATCCTTACCCTCACCCTAACCCTAACCCTAAACCTAATCCTAAACCTAACCATCACCCTCACACTCAACCTAACCCTAACCCTAATCCTCACCTTCACCTTAACCCACACCCTAACTCTAACCCTCACCCTAAACCTACCCCTAACATTAAACCTCACCCTCACCCTTACCTTCAACCTATACTTTTCCCTAAATCTAACGCTAAGCCTAACCCTTACCCTCACACTAACCCTCACCCTAACCCTTATCCTCACCCAAATCCTGACCTTAACCCTAATCGTAACCCTCCCACTAACCCTAACATTCACCCTAACACTAACCCTATCCCTCATCATAAACCTCACCCTAACCCTCACCCTCAACCTTGCCCTCACCCTCACCATAACCCTCAACCTATCCCCCAACCTAAACCTCAACCTAACCCACATCCTCATCCTAGCCCTCACCCTAACCCTAACCCTAACCCTCACCTCACCCTAACCCTAAACCTTACCCTCACCCTCACCCAAACCCTGACCCTAATCCTAAACCTAACCCTCAACTTCACACTCACCCTAACCCTAACCCTAATGCTCACTCTCATCCTCACCCTCACCCTAACTCTAACCTTAACCCTCAACCTCACCCTAAACCTAATGCTCACGTTAATCCTCAACCTAACCCTAAACCACATCCTCAACCTAAGCCTAATGCTCACGCTCACCCTAACCCTCCTGCTAACCCTTACCCTCACACTAACCCTAAACCTCACCCTCACCCTAACACTCAACCTAGTACTTAACCTCACGCGGACCCTCACCCAAACCCTAATCCTAAACCTCACCCTAACCCTCACCCTAACACTAACCCTTACCCTCACCCTCACCCTCACCCTCAGCCTAAACTAAACCCTAAACCTAAACCTAACCCTAACCCTCACCCTCACACTCACCTAAACCTAACACTAACACTAAACCTAAACCTCACACTGAAACTCACCCTCACCCTAAACCTAACCCTAACCCTAAAAATTACCCTAACCCTAAACCTGACACTAAACCTAACCCTCACACTAACCCTCACCCTTACCCTAACCCTAAACCTCACCCTAACCCTAACCCTAACCCCAACCGACACCCTTACCTTAGCCCTAACCCTAACCCTAATCCTAAACTTAGTTCTCACCATAACCTTAACTCTCAACCTTACACTAACCCTCACCCTCACCCTAACACTCACCCTAACCCTAATCCTAAACCTAACCCTCAAACTCACACTCACCCTAACCCAAACCTAACCCTAATCCTCACCTTAACCCACACCCTAACCCTAAGCCTAACCATAACCCTAACCCTAACCTTAACCCTCATAACACTCACCTCACTCTAACCCTAACTCAAACCCTCACATCAACCCTATCCCTAACCATAACCCTCACCCTCACCCTTACCTTCCACCTAACACTTACCCAAACCCTAACATTAAGCTTAAACCTTACCCTCAGCCTAACCCTCACCCTAACACTTAGCCTCACCCTAAACCTAATCTTAACCATACTCCTCACCCTCACACTAACCCTAACATTCACCCTAACACTAACCCTATACCTCACCCTAAACCTCACCCTAACCCTCACCCTCAGTATAGCCCTCACCCTAACCCTAACCCTCATCCTCAACCTCACCCTCACTCTAACCCTTACCCTCAACCTAACCCTAACCCTAATCTTAAACCTAACCCTCAACCTCACACTCACCCTAACCCTAACACTAACCCTCACCCTCACCCATACCCTCACGCTAACTCTAACCCTCACCCTCATCCTCACCTTAACCCTCTCCCTAACCCTAACCCTAACCCTCACCCTCACCCTAACCCTAATGCTCATGGTAATCCTAACCCTAACCCTAAACCTCACCCTCACCCTAATCTTAATGCTCGCCCTCACCCGAACCCTCCTCCTAACCCTTACCATCACACTAACCCTAAACCTCAACCTCACCCTAACACTCACCCTAGCACTTAACCTCACCCTAACCCTCACCCTAAACCTAACCCTAACCCTAACGCTCACCCTATCCCTCACTCTAACACTAACCTTAACCCTCACCCTCACTCTAACCCTCAGCCTAAACTTATCCCTAAACCTAAACCTAACCCTAACACTCACCCTTACCGTCACCCTAACCCTAACACTAACACTAAACCTAAACCTCACACTCACCCTAAACCTAACCCTAACCCTAAAAATAACCCTAACCCTATCTATCACACTAAACGTAACCCTCACACTGATCCTAACCGTACCCCTCATCCTAAACCTCACCCTCACCCTAACTCTAACCCTCACCCTAACCCTAACCATAACCTCAACCCACACCCTCACCTTAGCCCTCACCCTAACCTTAATCCTAACACTAATCCTCACCCTAAACCTAACCCTCACCCTCAAACTAACCCTCATCCTCACCCTAAACCTCAGCCTAAACCTAACCCTAACATTATCCCTCACTTTCACCCTAACCCTCACACTAACCCTAACCTTCACCCTAACCCTAAACCTAAACCTCACCCTCACCCTCACCCTCAGCCTAACCCAAACCCTAAAACTAATCCCAACCCTAAACCTCACCCTCACCCTAACCCTTACCCTAACCCTCACCCTCAACCTAGTTGTCAACCTAACCCTAAAACTAACGCTCAACCTAAACCTCACCCTAACCCTAAACCTCACCCTCACCCTAACCCTAATGCTCACCCTCACCGTAACCCTCACCCTAATCCTTACCTTCACACTAGCCCTAACGCTCACCCTCACTCTAACGCTCATCGTAACACTTAACCTCACCCTAATACTCACCCTAAATCTAACCCTAACACTCACCCTAACCCTACCCCTAAACCTAACCCTCACCCTCACCCTTACCCTCAACATAATACTTATCCTAACCCTAACACTAACCCTAACCCTAACCCTCACCCTAAACCTTAGCCTAAACTTTATCCTCTCCCTAACCCTAAATTTAACCCTAATCCTAACCCTCACCCTAACCTTAACTCTAACCCTCACCCTCACCCTAAACGTCTCCCTCACCCTAAGCCTAACCCTCACCCACGCCCTAAACCTAATGCACATGGTAATCCTAACCCTAACCCAAAACCTCACTCTCACCCTAACACTAATTCTCACCCTCACCCTAAACCTCCTGCTAACCCTTACCATCACACTAACCCTAAACCTCAGCCTCACCCTAACACTAAACCTCAACCTCACACTGACACTCACCCTCACCGTAAACCTAACCCTAACCCTGAAAATAACCCTAACCCTCACACTCACCCTAACCCTATCCTTCACCCTAACCCTAACCCTAATCCCAACCCACACCCTGAACTTTGCCTTCACCCTAACCCTAATCCTCACCCTCACATTAACCCTCACCCTTACCTAACCCTCACTCTAAAGCTAACCCTAATCCTAACCCTAACATTCACGCCTACCCTTACACTAACCCTAAGCTTCACCCTAACCCTAAACGTAACAACCACCGTCAGCCTCACGCTCAGCCTAAACCAAACCCTAACAATAATCCAAACACTAAACCTCACCCTCACCCTCACCCTAAACTTCACCCAAAACCAAAACCTAACCCTAACTCTCACCCTAACCCTCACCCTAACCCTAACCCTCACCCTCACCCTAACCCTTACCGACACCTTAATTCTCACCCTAACCCTTACCCTCATTCTCACCCTAACCCTCACACTTACCCTAACCCTGAACATAACCATAACCCTAAAACTCACCCTCACCCTAACAATCTCCTTAAACCTAAACCTAACCCTCACCCTCACTCTAACACTAATGCTCACCCTCACCCTAACCCTAACACTAGAGCTCACCCTCACCCTAACCCTAATGCTCACCCTGACACTAACCCTAACCCTAACCCTCACCCTCACGCTAACACTTACCCTCACCCTAACCATAAACGTAACCCTCATCCTAAACCTAAACCTAACCCTAAACCTAACCCTCACACTCACCCTAACTCTCACCCTAACCCTTACCCTGACACTCTTCCTAACCATCATACTAGCCCTAACCCTCACCCAAACGCTAACCCTAAACCTCACCCTCACACTAAACGTCTCCCTAACTGTATCCCTAACCCTCACCCTCACCCTAGTTCTCACCCTAACCCTAACCCTAACCCTAATCCTCACCCTCACCCTAACCCAATTGCTCACCCTCACCCTCACCCTTAGCCTCACACTAACCCTAATGCTCACCCTTACCCTAACACTCATCCTAACCCTGAAACTCTCCCTAACCCTCACCCTAAACCTATCCCTAACCCTAAACCTCACACTAACCCTAACCCTCACTCTAACCCTAATCCTACCACTAAGCCTAACCCTAAACTTAACCCTCACCCTAAACCTCACCCTCACCCTAACCCTAACCCTGACCCTAACCCTAAACCTCACCCTCACCCTTACCTTCAACCTAACCCTTTCCCCAAACCTAAAGCTGACCCTAAACCTCACCCTCAACCTAAACCTCACCCTATCATTTATCCTCAACCTAACCTAATCTTAACCCTTATCCTAACCCTGACACTAACCCTAACCCTCATCCTAACCCTAACACTATTCCTCACCCTAACCCTCACCCTCACCCTCACCCTCAACCTAACGCTTAACCTCACCCTAACCCTAAACTTAACCCTAATCCTAACCCTCACACTAACACTAACCCTCACCCTAACTCTCACCCTCACTCTCATCCTCCCCCTAACCCTAACACTAACCCTCACCCTCACCCTAACCGTCTCCCTAATCCTAACCCTAAGCCTCAACTTCACCCTAACCCTTACCCCAACACTTTCTTAACTAAAACACTCAGCCTAAGGCTAACCGTCACCCTCAACCTCACCCTAAACTAACCCTAACACTAATCCTCACTCTCATCCTCAACCTAACCCTAACCCTAAAGATAAGCCTGACCCTAACACTCACACTAAGCCTAACCCTCACCCTAAACCTAACACTATACCTCACGATCACACTAACTCTCACCCTAATCCTTACACTCACCCACACCCTAAACATGACACTAAACCTAACCTACACCCTAACACTAACCTTAAACCTCTCCCTCAACCTCACCCTCACCCTCAGCCTAACAGAAACCCTAACCCTAATCCTAACCCTAACCCTCACCCTCATCCTCACCCTCACACTCACCCTAACCCTAACCCTAACACTCACCCTAACCCTAACACTCACCCTAACCTTAACCATAGCGCTCAACCTCACCCTCACTCTCATCCTAAACCTCACCCTAACCCTTACCCTCACCCTAACTCTTACACTAACACTAACCCTCACACTAAACCTAACCCTCACCCTTACCCTAAACCTCACTCTCACCCTCACCCTCACCCTAACCCTAACCCTCACCCTAACCCTAACCCTAAAACTAATGCTAACCCTAAACCTCATCCTCACCTTAACCCTCACCCTAACCCTTACCCTCACGCTTACCCTAATCCTAACCCTAACCCTAACCCTCACTCTAAACCTAAAACTCACCCTAACACAAACCCTACCCCTCAGCCTAACCCTAATCCTAACCCTTACCCTAATCCTTGCCCTAACCCTTTCCTAACCTTAACCCTAACCATCACTCTAAAGCTCACCTTTAACCTTACCCTCACCCTAATCCTAACCCTAACCCTCACCCTCACACTAATCCTAACCCTAAACCTAACCCTCACCCTAATCCTCACCCTAACACTCACCCTAACCCTAACGCTCACACTAACCCTAAACCTACCCCTCACCCTAACCATCACCCTCACCCTAACCCTCACCCTAATCTTAATCCTCAGAGTAACCCTCACACTAAACCTAACCCTCAAGATAACCCTAAACCTACCCATCACCTTAACCCTCAACGTCACCCTAACCATAACCCTAACCCTAACTCTAACACTCACCCTAAACCTAACACTAACCCTCACCCTCACCCTAACCCTAACCCTCACCCTCAACCTTGCTCTCAGCCTAAACCTCACCCTAAACCTTACCCTCACCCTAACTCTAACTCTAACCCTAACCCTCACACTAAACGTAATCCTCACCCTTACCCTAACCCTCACCCTCATCTTCACTCTAAAACTTACCCTAACCCTAAACCTCACCCTAACCCTAACCCTAACCCTAATGCTAAACCTAACCCTCACCCTCACCCTAACTCTAACCCTAACTCTTTCCCTCATGCTTACCGTAATCCAAACCCTAACCCTAACCCTCATTCCAAACCTAATCCTAACCCTAACACTAACCCTACCCCTCAGCGTAACCCTCACTCTAACCCTAACCCTAATACTCGCCCTAACTCTTTCCTAACCCTAACGCTAACCGTCACCCTAACCCTCACCATAACCCTTACTCTCACCCTAATCCTAACCCTAACCCCAACGCTCACACTAACCTTAAACCTACCCCTCACCCTAACTCTCACCCTCCCACTAATCCTCACCCTAACCCTTACACTCACCCTCACCTTAACATTAACCTTCACAGTAACCCTCACACAAAACCTAACCCTCACCCTAACCTTAAACCTACCCGTTACCATAAACCTCAACCTAACCTTAACCCTAACCCTAATCCTAACCCTAACCCTTACCTAACCAAAACCATCACCCTCAATCTCACCCTCAACCTAAACCTCACCGTCAACCTAGCTGTCAACCTAACCCTAACACTAATCCTAAACCTAACCATCATCCTCAACATTACCGTAACTCTAATGCTCACCCTAATCCTCACCTTAACACTTATGCTCACCCTAATGCTAACCCTAACCCTCACCCTAACCCTAACCCTAACCCTAACACTTTACCTCATGCTTACCCTAATCCTAACCCTAACCCTAACCCTCACCCTAACACTGAACCTAAACCTTAGCATAAGCCTCACTTTAAACCTAACCCTAATCCTCGCCCTAACCCTTTCCTAACCCTAACCCTAACCGTCACCCTAACCCTCACCCTAACCCTTACCCTCACCCTAATCCTAACCCTAACCCTCACCTTCAAACTAACCCTAACCCTAACACTAACCCTCACCCTGAGCCTCACTGTAACCCCAACGCTCACACTAACCCTAAACCTACCACTCACCCTAACACTCATGCTCACCCTAACCCTCACCCTAACCCTTACCCTCACCCTCACAGTAACATTAACCCTCACAGTAACCCTCACACTAAAACTAACCCTCACCCTAACCCTAAACCTATGCCTTACCCTAAACCTTACCCTAACCCTAACCCTAAACCTAATCCTAACACTAACCCTTACTTAACCAAAACCCTCACGCTCAATCTCACCCTCACCCTAAACATCACCCTCAACGTAGCTGTCACCATAACCCTTACCCTAATCCTAACCCTAACCATCACCCTCACCATTACCCTAACCCTAAACCTCACCCTAATGATCATCTTAACCCTTGCAGTCACCCTAATCCTAACCCTAACCCTCACCCTCACACTAACATTAACTCTCACCCTAACCCTCACCCAAACCCTAACGCTCACCCTAACCCTAAACCAACACCTCAACCTAACCCTCACCCTCACCCTAACCCTTACCCTAACACTAACCCTAACCCTCACCCTAACCCTAAACTTAACCCTAATGCTAACCCTAACAATCAGCCTCACCCTAACCCTCACCCTAACCCTTAACCTCACGCTAACCCTAATCCTAAAGCTAATCCTAACCCTGACTCTAAACCTAACCCTCACCCTAACACTCACCCTACCCCTCAGTCTAAACCTCACCCTAACCCTAACCCTAATTCTCGCACTATACATAACCCTAACCTTAACCCTACCCTCACCCTCACCCTAAGCCTAATGCTATCCCTAACACTCATCCGTATCCTAACCCTCACCCGATCCCTTACCCTCACATAACCCAAACACTCACATTCACCCTAACGCTCACCCAACCCTAATGCTAAGCCTAATCCTCACCCTCACCCTAACTCTCACCCTAACCCTTATTCTCACCCTAACCCTAACCCTCAACATAACGCTTACCCTCACCCTAACCCTTCCCCTAACCCTCACCCTCACCCTCACCCTCAACATCACGCTAAACCTCATCCAAACCTAACCCTAACAATAACACTCACCCTCACGGTAAACCTAACCCTCACTCTAACCCGAACCCGAACCCAAACCCTAACCATAACCCTCAACCTAACTATTACCCTAACGCTAACCCTAAACCTCACACTCACCCTAAACCTAACCCTTACTCTAACCCTCACCCTAACCCTAAACCTAACCCTAAACCTCACCCTAAACCTAACCCTATACCTCAACTCACCCTAGCCCTCACCCTAACCCTAATCCTCACACTCAACCTCACCCTCACCCTAAACCTCACCATCAACCTAGCTGTCACCATCACCCTAAAACTAATCCTAAACCTAACCTTCACCCTCACTGTTACCCTTATCCTAACCCTCACCATAAACCTCACTCTAACCCTTACACTCACCCTAATCCTAATCCTAAGGCTCAACCTCACCCTAATCCTAACCCTAACCCCAAACCTCACCCTAACCCTAACCAACTCCTCACCCTAACCCTCACCCTCACCCTAATCCTCACCCTAACCCTCATACTTTCCCTTACACTCACCCTCACCCTAACCTTAACCCTCAACCTACCCCTCACGTTAAACCTAACCCTCACCCTAACTCTAAACCTAACCCTCACCCTAAACCTCAACCTAACCCTAACTCTAATCCTAACCCTAACCATTACCTAACCGAAACCCTCACCCTCAAACTCACCTTCACCCTAAACCTCACCCTCAACATAGCTGTCGCCCTAACCCTAACCCTAATCCCAACCCTAACTATCACCCTCACAGTTAGCCTAACCCTAACCCTAACCCTCACCATCACCTTAACTCTCACCCTAACTCTAAACTTCACCCTCACCCTAGCCCTCACCCTAACCCTTACCCTAAACCTCACCCTCACCCTAACCCTAATGCACACCCTCAACCTAAACCTCACCCTAACCATTACCTTCACACTAACCCTAACTCTCACCCTCACACTAACACTCATCCTAATTCTTAACCTCACCTTAATCCTCACCCTAAACCTAAACCTAACCCTAACCCTCACCCAACCCCTAACCCTCACCCTAACCCTACCCCTAAACCTAAACCTCAACCTCACACTTACCCTCAACATAATACTTACCCTAACCCTAAAGCTAACCCTAAACCTCACACTCACACTAACACTCAGCCTAACCCTTATCCTCACCCTGAACCTAACCTTAACCATAATCCTAACCCTCACACTAACATTACCACTCACCCTACCCCTACCCCTATCCCTCACCCTAAACCTCACCCTAACCCTCACCCTAACCCTCATCCTAAACCTAACCCTAATCCTAACCCTAAAACTCACACTCACCCTCACCCCAACTCTAATCCTAATCCTAACACTAAACCTCACCCTAACCCTAACCCGAACCCTAACCCGAACCCAAACCCTAACCCTCATACTAACCCTAAATTTAAACCTAACCCTCACCATCACCCTAACCCTAACCCTCACCCTCACCCTAAACCGCACCATCACCCTAACCCTGACCCTAACCATAACCCTCACCCTAACCCTAACCTACTCCTCACCCTAACGCTCATTCTAACCCTAACACTAAAGCTAATCCTCAAGTAAACCCTAACCCTAGCCCTAACTCTAAACCTCACCCTCATTTTTACCCTCACCCTAACACTCACTCTCAGCCTCACCCTAACCCTAAACATAATCCTAAACCTAGCCCTTACACTCACCCTAACCCTAACTCTAACCCAAATGCGAACACTTACCATCACCCTCACCCTAATCCTCACTGTAACCCTTACTTTCACCCTAACCCTAACCCTAAACCTGACCATCACCCTCACCCTAATCCTAACCCTAACCCTCACTCTAACCTAAACCTCACCCTAACCCTTACCATAACCCTCAACCTCAACCTAACACTCACCCTAACCCTAAACATCACCGTAACCCTAATCCTCACACTAACCCTAACAGTAACACTAACCCTAAACTTCACCTTACTCCTCCCTCTAACCCTAAACCTAACCCTCACCCTCACCGTACCCTTCACCCTAACCCTAACCCTAAACCTCACCCTCACCCTAAACCTCACCCTAACCCTCACCCTCACCCTAAACCTAACACTCACCCTAACCCTCAACAAAACCCTAACGTTAACACTAACCCTCACTCTAACCCTCACTCTAAACCTAACCCAAACCCTCACCCTCACACTAACCCACAACCTAACCCTTACCCTCAACCTAACCCTAACCCTAACAGTAAACCCAACCCTCATAATAACCCTAACCCTCACCCTAACCCTAACCCAACCCCTAACCCTAACCCTCATCCTAACCCTAACACTAACTCTAACCCTGACCGTCTCCCTAACCCTCACCGTCTCCCTAACCCTCACCCTAAACCTAAGCCTCACCCACACCCTAACCCTAACCCTCACAGGAACCCTCAACCTCACCCTAAACATTACCCTCAACATAACCCTCACCCTATACCTAAACCTAAACCTCACCCTCAACCTAACACTCACCCTCACCCTCACACGAACTCTAACCCTAAGCCTAACCCTAACCTTAACCCTTACCTACAACCTAACTCGAACCCTAACCATCACCCTAACCCTAACCCTAACCCTCACACTAACCCTAATACTAACCCTCACCCTAACCCTTACCCTAACCATAATTCTAACAGTAATCCTAAGGCTAAACCTCACTCTCAACCTCACCCTCACCCTAACCCTAACCCTAATACACCCCGTCCCCCTCCCCCCCCCAGCCTAACACTAAACCTAACAATAATCCTAATCCTAACCCTCACCCTCACCGTCACCCTCACCCTAAACCTAATGCTAAAAATAACCCTCACCCTAAACCTAACCTTAACTCTAACCCTCACACTAAACCTAACCTTCACCCTAACCCTAACACTAACCCTAACCCTCACCCCAACACTCACCCTGACCCTAAAACTAACCCTCACCCTAACCCTCAACAAAACCCTAACGCTAACACTAACCCTCACTCTAACCCTCACCCTAAACCTAACCCAAGCCCTAACCCTAACCCTCATCCTAACCCTAACCCTAACTCTAACCATCACCGTCTCCCTAACCCTCACCATCTCCCTAAACCTCACCCTAAACCTACGCCTCACCCACACCCTAAACCTCACAGGAACACTCACCCTCACCTTAAACATTACCCTCAACCTAACCCTCACCCTACCCCTAAACCTAAACCTCACCCTCAACATAACCCTCAACCTCACCCTCACACTAACTCTAACCTTAAACCTAACCCTAACCCTTTCCTAAAACCTAACTCTAACCCTTACCTTCACCCTAACCCTAACCCTAACCCTAACCCTAAACCTCACACTAACCCTAATACTAACCCTAACCCTAACCCTTACCATAACCCTAACTTTAACAATAATCCTAACCCTAAACCTCACTCTCAACCTCACCCTCACCCTAACCCTAACCCTAAGCCTCCCCCTCCCCCTCCCCCTCCCCCTCATCCTAACTCTAAACCTAACAATAATACTAAATCTAACCCTCAACCTCACCGTCACCCTCACCCTAAACCTAATGCTAAAAATAACCCTCACCCTAACCCTAATTCTAACCCTTACACTAAACCTAATCTTCACCCTAATCCTAACACTAACCCTAACCCTCACCCTGACCCTCACCCTCAGCCTAACTCTAACCCTAACAATAATCCTAAACCTAAACCTCACCCTTACCCTCACCCTAAACCTAACCTTCACCTTAACCCTAATCCTAACCCTAAACCTAACCCTCACTTTCAACCTCACCCTCACCCTCTGCCTAAATCTAACCATAAAAATAATCCAAAACCTAACCATCACCCTCACTCTCAGACTCAACCTAACCCTAACCTTAATCCTCAACCTCACCCTCAACCTCACAGTAAACCTAACAATAAAAATAACCCTAACCCTAACCCTAACACTCACACTCACCCTAAGCCTACCCCTAAACCTAAACCTCACCCTCACCCTTATCCTCAACATAATACTTACCCTAACCCTAACCCTAACCCAAACCCTCACCCTCACCCTAACCCTCATCCTAAACTTTATCTTCTCCCTAACCCTAACCCTAACCCTAAACCTAAACCTAACCCTAACTCTAACCCTAATCCTAACCCTTACCTTAACCCTAACACTAACACTAAAACCCACTCAAACCCTAACCCTATCCCTCACCATACCCCTCACCCTAACCTTCACCCTCACCATCACCCTATCCCTCACCCTCACCTTAAACTCAACCGTAAACCTATACCTCACTTTCACCCTAGCCCTCACCCTAAACCTAATGCTCACCCTTACCCTCACCCTCACCCTAAACCTTACCCTCACCCTAACCCTAACCCTAACCATAATCCTAAACCTAACCCTCACCCTCACCCTAACCCTAACCCTCACCCTCACCCTCACCCTAAACCTAAACCTACACCTCTCCATAAAACTAACTCTCGACCTAACCCTCACCCTAACCCTCAACCTCAACCTAACCCTAACCCTAATCCTCACCCTCACCCTCACCCTAAACCCGAACCCTCACCCTAAACCTCACCCAAACCCTAACCCTCACCCTAACTCTCACCCTCACCCTAATCCTCACCCTAACCTTAACCCTACCACTTTCCTAACTAAAACACTAACCCTCAACCTCACCCACAAGCTCAACCTTACCCTAACCTAAAACTAACTCTAACCCTCACACTCACCCTCAAATAAACCTAACCTTAGACCTCACACTGAATCTTAACCTCACTCGAACCCAAAACCTAACACACACCCTAACACACACCCTCACACTAACCCTAACACTCACTCTAACAAAACCCTAAACCTAACCCTGACCCTCAACTTTACCGTAGCCCTAACACTAACACTAATCCTAACTCTAATCCTCACCCTAACCCTAACACTCACCCTCAACCTAACCCTCACCCTCACCCTAACACTCACCCAAACCCTAACCCTAAACCTCACATTCACACTAATTCTCACCCTAAACTTTAAATTCACGCTCACCCTAACCATCTCACCAACCCGAACCTACACCCCAAACCAAACCCTAACCTTAACCCTAACCATCATCCTCACTCTCACCCTCACCCTAACCCTAACCCTAATCCTAACGCTAACCCTCAACCTAACCCTCACCATAACCCTAACGCTAACCCTAACCCTCACCTGCACCCTAAATCTCACCCTCAACCTAGCCCTCACAATAACCCTAACCCTAATCCTTACTCTAACCCTCACCCTCACCTTAATTGTCACCCTAACCCCTACCCTCACCCTCAACCTAACATTCACACTAATGCTAACCCTGACCCTAACACTCACCTGCAACCTAACCCTCACCCTAACCCTAATTCTAACCCTCATCCTCGCCCTAGTCCTCACCCTACCCCTAACCCTAACCCTAAACCTCACCCTCACCCTAACAGTAATGCTCACCCTCACCCTAACCCTCAGCATAACCATTACCCTCACACTAACCCTAACGCTCACACTCACCCAAACAATCATCCCTACCCTTAACCTCACCCTGACCATCACCGTAACCTTAACCATAACCCTAACCTTCACTCTCACCCTAACCCTAAACCTAACCTTCATCTTAACCCTAACCCTAACACAAACCTTAACCCTCACCCTAACCCTAACCATAACCCTAACCCTCACACTAACCCTACCCCTAACCCTAACCCTCAACCTCACCCTTGACCTCAACCTAAACCTTACCCTAATCCTAACGCTAAGCCTAACCCTCAACCTCACCCTATCCCTCATTCTAACCCTTATCCTAACCCTAACGGTAAACCTAACCCTAAACCTAACACAAACCTCAAACCTCACCCTAACCGTAACCTTCAACATAACCATAATCCTAACCCTCACACTAACCCTACCACTAACCCTAACCCTCAACCTCACCCTTGACCTCAACCTAAACCTTACCCTAACCCTAACGCTAAGCCTAAACATCACCCTCACCCTAACCCTCACTCTAACCCTTATCCTCACCCTAACCCTAACCTTAACACTAATCCTCACCCTCACACTAACCCAAACCCTCAACATGACCCTAACCCTATCCCTCACCCTAACCCTCAACTTAACCCTCACTCTCACCCTAGCCCTCACCCACACCCTAACAATTACCCTCACTCTAACCTTAACCCTAAACCTAATCCAAAACCTTACCCTCACCCACACCCTCACCCTAACCTTAACCCTAACCCTCTACCTCACTCTCACCCTCACCTTAACCCTAAACCTAAACATCACCCTAACGCTAACGCTCGCCCTAACCCTAAGTCTAACCATCAACCTCACACTAAAACTAACCCTAACCCTCACGCTCACCCTCACCCTAACCCTAACTCTAATCCTAACCCTAACCGTTAACCTCACCCTTACCCTAAACCTAACCCTAAACCTCACCCTCACCTTTACTCTCACCTTAGCCCTTACCCTCACCCTCAACATAACCCTCACACTAACCCTAAACCTCAATCGAACCCAAACCCTAAACCTCACCCTCACCCTCACCCTAGGCCTCACCCTAACCGTAACCCTCAAACTAACCCTCAACCTCACCCTTACCCTCACCTTAAACCTTACCCTAAACCTAATGCTAACCCTAATCCTCACCTGCACCCTAACCCTCACAGTAACACTTATCCTCACCCTAACCCTAAACTTAACCCTAATCCTAAACCTCACACTAACACTAATCCTCACCATAATTCTAACCCTATCCCTCACACTACCCATCACCCTAACCCTCACCATCACCCTAGCCTCACCCTCACCCTAAACCTTATCCTCACCCTAAACTTCACCCTAATCCTAATCCTAAATCTAACCCTCACCATCACCCTCACCCTAACCCTAACTCTAACCCTCACTCTCACCCTCACTCTCATCCAAACTGTAATCCTAATCCTCACCTTAACCCTAACCCTTGCCCTTACCCTAAACCTAACTCTCAACCTCACACAAAACCTAACCCTAAACCTCCCCCTCCCCCTCCCCCTAACCCTAACACTAATCCTAACCCTAACTCACACCCTAACTCTCACCCAAAACTTAACCCTCACACTAACCCTCACCCTCACCCTAATTCTCACCCTAACCATAACCCTAACACTTTCCTAACTAAAACAGTAACCCTCACCCTCACCCTCACCATCAACCTCACTCTAACCTAACCTAAAGTCTAAACCTCACACTCACCCTCAACCTAACCCTAACCCTAAAAATAACCCTAAACCTAACCCTCACACTATACCTAACCGAACCCTAACCCGAACCCTAACCAAAACCCTAACCCACACCCTCATCCTAACCTTAACCCTCAATGTAACCCTAACCCTAACCCTAACAGTAACCCTCACCCTCACGCTCAACGTAGCCCTCACCCTCACCCTAATCCTAACCCTAATACTCACCCTAACCGTAACACTCACCCTAACCCTAACCCTCACCCTAACCCTAACCATAACCCTAATCCTCACCATCACCCTATCCCTAAGCCTAATCCTAACCCTCACCCTCACCCTAGCCCACACCCTAACCCTAATCCTAACTTTAACCCTAACCCTCACCCTCACCCTCAAACTCAGCCTAAACCTTACCCTAACACTCACAATAACCCTTACCGTCACACTAACACTCAACCTAACCCACACTCTAACACTAACCCTAACTCTAAACCTAAACTTAACCCTCACACTAACCCTAACCCTAAACCTCAATCCTACCTTCAAACTAACCCTTAATCTAACCCTAACAATAACCCTAACCCTAACTCTCATCCTAACCCTCACCTTAAACCTTACCGTCCCGCTAACCCTAAACCTCACCCTCACCCTAACCTTAACCCTACCCTCACCCTAACCCTAATGCTAACCCTAAAACTCAGCCTCAACATAACCCTCACCCTAACACTTAGCCTTTCCCAAATCTTAACCCTCACACTCACCCTAACCCTAAACCTAACCCTAACACTCACCCTAACCCTAACACTCAACCTAACCCTAAACCTAACACTCACCCTCAACCTCACCCCACCCTACACCGCTACTTAATCCCCACACTCACCCTAAACCTGAACCTAACCTTAACCCTCACACTGAACCTCACCCTCAACCTAAAGCTTATCCTAAATCTTAATCTCACCCTAACCCGAACCCTCAGCCTCACCATCAACCTAACCCTCACCCTAACTCTTACCCTCACCCAAACCCTAACCCTAACCAGAACACTTAACCCTCACCCTCAACCTAGCCATCACCCTAACCCTAACCCTCACCCTAAACCTAACCCTAACAATAACTCTAACCCTAACGCTCACCCTAAACCTTACCCTCACCCTAACGCTAACCCTCACAATCACCTTAACTCTCACCATAACACTTACCCTAACATTCACCCTAAGCCACACTCTAAACCTAACCCTCACCCTAACCCTAATTCTAACCCTCACCCTCACCCTCAGCCAATGCCTAAACATGACCCTAACTCTCACCCTCACCCTAAACCTCATCCTCACCCTAATCCTCACACTAACCCTAACCATCACCCTCACCCTCACCTTAACCCTAACCCTAACCCTCACCCTCATCCTAAACCTAACACTAATCCTAACCCTCACACACCCCCTAACCCTCATCCTAACCCATATCCTCACCCTAACCCTAAACTTAACACTAACGCTCAACCTAACCCTTACCCTCAGCCTCACCCTAATCCTAACACTCACCCTAACCCTCACACTAAACCTAACACTTTCCCTAACCCTAACCCTACCCCTCACCCTAACCATCAACCTAACAATAAACCTCACCCTAACCCTAACCCTAACCCTCACCATCAACTCCTCCTAACCCTCACCATCACCCTAACCCTCACCCTAACGCTCACCCTAACCCTAACCATAACACTAATCCTAACCCTAAACCTCACCATAACCCTAACGCTAAACTTAACCCTCACCTGCACCCTAACCCTCACCCCATCCCTTATCCTTACCCTAACCCTAAACTTAACCCTAATGCTAACGCTCACCCTAACCCTTACCCTCACCCTAAACTTAACCCCAAATCTAACCCTCAACACCCCCTTCCCCAACCCTAAACCTAAACCTAACCCACATCATAACCCTAAACTTCACCCTAAACCTAACCCCAACCCTCACCCACCCCTCAACCTAATGCTAACCCTAATCCTCACACTCACCCTCGCCCTCACACTAACCCTAACCCTAACGCTAACTCTCACCCTAACCCTAAGCCTAACCCTAATTCTCAACCTACAACTCATCCTGACCCTAACCCTAACACATACCCTCACTGTAACCCTCAACCTTACACATACCCTCACCCTAATCCTCACCCTCACCCTCACCCTAACCCTAACCCTCACAATAACCCTAATCCTAACCCTAACACTCAACATTACCCTCACATTTATCTTAAACCTAATCCTCAATCTCACCCTAACCCTTACCCTAACCATAACCCTAACCCTAACTCTAAGTCTCACACAAACCCTAACCCTAACCTCACCCTAACCCTAACCCTACCACTCAACCTACCCCTCAACCTAACCCTAACCGTAACCATAACACTCTCCCTAACCCTAATCCTAACCCTCACCCTAACCCTCACAATAACCCTAAACCTAACCCTAACATTCAACCTAACCCTCACATTTAACTTAAACCTAATCCTCAACCTCACCCTAACCCTTACCCTAACCATAACCCTAACCCTAACTCTAAGACTCACACTAACCCTAACCCTAACCTCACCCTAATCCTAACCTAACCCTCAACCTAACCCTCAACCTAACCCTAATCCTAACCCTAACTCTCACCCTAACCCTAAACCTAACCCTCACGCTAACCCTAACCCTCACCCAAACCCTACCCTTCACCATCACCCAAACCCTCAACATGAACTTATCCCTCACCCTCACCCTATACATCACGATAACCATAACCCTTACCCTAACCCTAACCCTCACCCTAAACCTCACCCTCAGACTAATCCTCACCCTAACCGTATACCTAAACTTTACCTAGACTAAATCTACACCCTAACACTAAACCTCACCCTAAACATCAGCCTCATCCTAGACCTCACCCTACCCTAACCCAAATACTAAGCCCAACCCTCACCCTCACCCTCACTTTCAACCTCATCCTAAACCCTACCCTAACCCTCACCCTAACCCTAACCCTCACCCTAACCCTCACGCTCAGCCTAATACACACCCTAACCCAATCCCTAACCCTTACCAAACTGAAATCCTCATCCTCACCCTAACCCTCACCTTAACCATTACCCTCATCCTAGCCCTCACCCTAACCCTAAACCTTACCCTCATCCTAAACCTAACCCTAACCCTCAACCTCACCCTCAGCCTAACCCTAACCGAAACACTAATCCTAACCCTAAACCCAACCCTCAACCTAACCCTGAACCTAACCCTAACCCTCACTCTCCCCTCAACCTAACCCTAACCCTAAACCTAACCCTAACACTCACCCTAACCCTAACCCTAACCCTCACAGTAACCCTAACCCTCACCATCAGCCTAACCCTAACCCTCACCCACACGCTACACCTCACACTCACCCGAACGCTCACCATGAATTTAACCCTCACCTGCACCATATACATCACCATAACCATAACTCTCACCCTAACACTAACCCCAAACCTCACCCAAACCCTAACCCTAACCTTTTTTTTTTTAATTGTATTTTATTTTATTTGGGAACATACTGTACAGAGGGGCTACAATTACATGGGCAGGATAATGCATACATTTCTTACCAAGCATTGCAGCCTCCTCCTTTGTTTACCCTTCACTTCCCTTCCCCGCCTCCCCCCTCCCCCCACCCAATTTTACCCCCCTCCCCCACCCAATTATACCCCCCTCCCCCCACACACACCGACATTGTGTAGCTGGTTTTGACATGACATTTTGTACTTCTCATTGTTGCAACAGGTCCACCTGAATCCTTAAACGACTTGTTTGTCCCCATCTCCTCCACATGTTATACTGACATCAAATATAGTGAAAGCGGGGGTTACACTGTGGGGGAGGGACATACAAAGCAACAAAGAAATAATCTTATAAATGCGTTAGAAACACATGCATGAAAGAAACGAAAACATTAAAATACATATTTAAGGGTTCATTTTCCTAACATCACATTATCTGACCTTTTCTGCTTGACTCATACCTATACTAGATATTGCAAATAAGGGAAACCATGGGACCTATTCTTCTTTGGGCCTGGCTTACTTCACTTAATATAATTTTTTCCAAACCTTTCCATTTCCTAACAAATGGGGAAATGTCATTCTTTCTGATGGAGGCATAGAATTCCATTGTGTATATATACATTTTCTTGATCCATTCATCTACTGAGGGGCATCTGGGTTGGTTCCATGTCTTAGCTATGGTAAATAATGCTGCAATAAACATAGTTGTGCTGGTAGCTTTACCCTAACACTCACCCTAACCCTAAACCTAACCCTAACCCTCACACTAACCCTCACCATCACACTAACCCTCACCCTAAACCTAACCCTCACCCACACCCTACCCCTCACCATCACCAGAACACTCACCATGAACTTAACCCTCACCCTCACCATATACATCACCCTAACCCTAACCATCACCCTATCCCTAACCCTAAACCTCACCCTAACACTAACCCTCACCCTAAACCACACCCTCAGCCTAATCCTCACCCTCACTGTATCCATATCCTTTACCTAAACGAAATCGTCACCCTCACCATACCCTCAACCTAACCATCACCCTCATCGTAGCCCTCACCTTAACCATACCCCAAACACTAACCACAACACTCAACCACACCCTCATCCTCACCCTCAGCCTAAACCTCACCATAACCCTCACCCTAACCCTCTACCTCAGCTTAATCCACACCCTAATCCAATCCCTAACCCTGACCTAAATGAAATCCTCACCCTCATCCTAACCCTCACCTTAACCATCACCATCCACCTAGCACTCACCCTAACCCTAACCCTCACACTCAACCTCACCCACACCCTCACCCTAAACCTCAACCTCACCCTAACACTAAACCTAATCTTAAACATAACCCTCACACTAAACCCAACCCTAGACCTCAATCTCTCCCTCAAGCTAACCCTAAAAATAAACCTAACAATAATCCTAACCCTAACCCTCACCCTAACCCTTCCCTTCACCCTCACCCTCAGCCTAACCCTAACCCTTACCCTCACCCTCAGCCTCAGCCTAACCCTAACCCAAACACTAATCCTAACCCTAAACCTAACATTCACTCTAACCCTAAACCTAACTCTAACCCTAACCCTAACCCTAACCCTCACTCTAACCCTCACCCTAACCCTAAACCTCACCCTAACCCTAACCATAACCCTAACCCTCACAGTCACCCTAACCCTAAGCCTAATCCTAACCCTCACCTCACCCTAGCCCACACCCGAACTCTAACCCTAACTCTAACGCTAACCCTCACCCTCACCCTCAACCTCAGCCTAACCCTAACCCTAACACTCACAATAACAATTACCGTCACACTAACCCTCAACCTAACCCACACTCTAACAATAACGCTCACCCTCACCCTTACCCTAACCCTAACCCTCAACCTAACCCTCACAATAACCCTAATCCTAAACCTAACATTCAACCTAACCCTCACATTTATCTTAAAACTAATCCTCAACCTCACCCTAAACCTTACCCTAACCATAACCCTAACCCTAACTCTAAGTCTCACACAAACCCAAACCCTAACCTCACCCTAACCCTAACCATACCCCTCAACCTAACACTCAACCTAACCCTAACCCTAACCCTAACTCTCACCCTAACCCTAACCCTAACCCTCACCCAATCCCTACCCCTCACCATCACCCGAACTCTCAACATGAACTTATCCCTCACCCTCACCCTATACATCACCATAACCATAACCCTTACCCTAACCCTAACCCTCACCCTAATCCTCACCCTCAGACTAATCCTCACCCTAACCGTATACCTAAACTTTACCTAGCCGAAATCTTCACCCTAACCCTAAACCTCACCCTAAACATCAGCCTCATCCTAGACCTCACCCTAACCCTAAACCACATACTAAACCCAACCCTCACCCTCATATTCAACCTCATCCTAAACCCTACCCTAAACCTCACCCTAACTCTAACCCTCACCCTAACCCTCACCCTCAGCCTAATACACACCCTAACCCAATCCCTAACCCTTACCTAACTGAAATCCTCATCCTCACCCTAACCCTCACCTTAACCATTACCCTCATCCTAGCCCTCACCCTAACCCTAACACTTACCCTCATCCTAAACCTAAACCTCACCCTCAACCTCACCCTCAGCCTAACCCTAACCGAAACACTAATCCTAACCCTAAACCCAACCCTCAACCTAACCCTGATCCTAACCCTAACCCTCACTCTCCCCTCAACCTAACCCTAAACCTATCAATAATCCTAAACCTTACACTCACCCTAACCCTAACCCTAACCCTCACAGTAACCCTAACCCTCACCATCAGCCTAACCCTAACCCTCACCCACACGCTACACCTCACACTCACCCAAACGCTCACCATGAACTTAACCCACACCCTCACCCTATACATCACCATAACCATAACTCTCACCCTAACACTAACTCTCACCCTAACACTAACCCTAAACCTCACCCTAACCCTAACCCTACCCCTAAACCTCACCCTTAGCATAATCCTCATCCTAAACCTCTACAACAGCTTAATCCACACCCTAATCCAATCCCTAAACTTTACCTAAATGAAATCCTCACCCTCACCCTAACCCTCACCTTAACCATCACCCTCAACCTAGCTCTCACCCTAACCCTAACCCTCACCCTCAACCTCACCGACACCCTCACCCTAACCCTCAACCTCACCCTAACACTAAACCTACCCCTAAACCTAACCCTCACACTAACCCTAACCCTAGACCTCAATCTCACCCTCAAGCTAACCCTAAAAATAAACCTAACAATAATCCTAACCCTAACCCTCACCCTAACCCTTACCCTCACCCTCACCCTCAGCCTAACCCTTACCCAAACACTAATCCTAACCCTAAACCTAACCCTCACCCTAACCCTAAACCTAACTCTAACCCTAACCCTAACCCTAACCCTCACTCTAACCCTCACCCTAAACCTAACCCTCACCCTAACCCTAACCATAACCCTCACCCTCACCATCACCCTAACCGTAAGCCTAATCCTAACCCTCACCCTCACCCTAGCCCACACCCTAACCCTAACCCTAACTCTAACGCTAACCCTCACCCTCACCCTCAACCTCAGCCTAACCCTAAACCTAACACTCACAATAACCCTTCCCGTCACACTAAACCTCAACCTAACCCACGCTCTAACACTAACCCTCACTCTCACCCTCACCCACACCCTCACTCTAACCCTCACCCTAACACTAAGCCTAACCCTTACCCTCAATCCCACCCTAACCATAACCCTAACCCTAACCCTCACCCTAACCCTCACCCTATCCCTAATGCTCCCCCTAACCATAACCCTACCACTCACCCTAACCCTCATCCTAACCCTAAACCTTACCCTCAACCAAAGCCTCACCCTAACTCTTACCCTCACACTAAATGTTATCCTAACCCTCACCTTCACCCTAACCCTAACCCTAAACCTCACCCTTACCCTCACCCTAAACCTGAGCCTCAACCACACCCTAACGCAAGCTCTAAACCAAACCCTCATCCTCACCCTAAACAGCACCCTCACCCTAACCCTCACCCTATTCCTAAATCTAACCTAAACCCTAAACATAACCCTCACCCTCACACACATCCTAAGCCTAATGCTAACCTTAATGGTAAACCTAAGCCTTACCCTCACCCTCACCCTCACCCTAACCCTAAACCGAACCCTAAGCCTAACCCTCACCCTCACCCTCACCCTAATCCTAACACTATCACTAACCCTCACACTCATCCTAACCTTCACCCTAAACCTAACCCCAACCCTCACCCTCACCCTAACCCTCACCCTCTCCCTCACACTAACCCTAAAATGAACCGTAAGCCTAACCCTCACCCTCATCCTAACCCTAATCCTAACACTATCACTAACCCTCACTCTCATCCTAACCTTCACCCTAAACATCAACCTAACCCTAACCTTCACCCTAACCCTCACCCTCATCCTAAACATCACCTTCACCCTAAACCTCACCCTAAACCTAAACCTAACAGTCAACCTCACCCTAAAACTCACCCTCATCCTCACCCTAACTGTAAACGATCCCTAACCCTAACCCTTACTTTAAACCTAACTCTAAAACTAAACCTCACCATAAAACTCACCCTAACCCTAATGCTAACACTAACCTCACCTTCACCATAAACCTCACCATAATCCTTACCCTCACCCGAAGCCTACCCTAATCCTAATCCTCACATTAACCCTCACCCTAATCATAATCCTCACCCTAACCTTCACGCTAACCCTAACCCAAACCTTCTCCCAAACGTTAACCCTAACCCTAACCCTCACCCTCACACTCACACTCACCCTTAACGTCACAGTTACCCTATCCCTCAACCTAACCCTAGCCCTCACACACACCCTAACCCCCAAGCCTCACAAGAACCCTCACCCTAACCTAACCCTCACTCTCACCCTCACCCTAAGCCTAACACTCATCATAATCCTAAATCTCACTCTATCCTTAATCCTCACGCTAACCCTAAACTTCACCCTCACCATAACCCTCACCGTAACACTAACCCTCACCCTAACCCTAACCCTCACCCACACCCTTAACCTCACCCTCACCCGAACACTCACCCTCACCCTAACCCTCAGCCTCACCCTAAACCTCACCCTCAGACTAATCCTCACCCTAATCCTATCCCTAAACCTTACCTAACCGAAATCCTCACCCTCACCCTCACTCTCACCCTAACCCACACCCTCATCCTAGCCCTCATTCTAACCCTAACCCTAACACTAACCCTAAACCTCACCCTCACCCTCACCCTCAACCTCATCCTAACCCTAACGCTAACACTCACAATAACCCTTACCATCACACTAACCCTCAACCTAACCCTCACTCTAACCCTAAACCTCACACACACCCTCACCCACACACTCACCCTAATTTTCCCCCTCACCCTAACACTAACCCTAACGCTTAACCTAAAAATAACCCTTACAATAACCCTAAACCTAAAACTCAATCACAACCTCACCCTAACCGGAAAACTAACCCTAACAACAACCTTAACCCTAAACCTCACCCTACCCCTCACCCTAACCCTAACCCTAACCCTCGCCCTAACCCTCCCCCTAACCCTAACCCTAACACTCACCCTAACCCTCACGCTAACCCTAAACCTACCCTCTCGCTAACACTAATGCTAACCCTAAACCTCACCCTCTCCATAACTCTCACCCTAACACTTAGCCTTTCCCAAATCCTAACCCGCACAATCACCCTAAACCTCAACCTAAATCTGACCCTCACCCTAACCCTAACCTTAACCCTCAACTTCACCTAAACCTAACCCTAAACTTAACCCTAACCCTCACCCTAACCCTAACCCTAACCCTAATGTTCATTCTAACCCTAACCCTACTCCTCACCCTAACCCTCATCCTAACCCTAAAACTAAACATCAACCTAAGCCTCACCCCAAACCTTACCCTCACCCTAAATATAACCCTAACCCTCACCTTCACCCTAACACTAAACCTAACCCTAACCCTCATACTAACCCTCACCTTCACCCTAACACTAAACCTAACCCTAACCCTCATACTAACCCTCACCCTAAGCTTCACCCTAACCCTAAGCCTCAACCACACCCTAACCCTAACCCTCAACCGAACACTCATCCTCACCATAAACATCATATTCACCCTAACCCTCACCCTAACCCTAAAACTAACCCTCACCCTAAACATAACACTCACCCTCACCCTCATCCTAATCCTAATCCTAACCCTAACCCTAACCCTAATCTTAACCTAAACCTCACATTTACCCTCACCCTAACCATAATCCTAACCCTGACCCTCACCCTCACCCAAACCTTAACACAAACCCTATCCCTCACACTCATCCTAACCTTCACCCTAATACTAACCCTAACCCTCACCCTTACCCTAAAGCTAAGCTTAATCCTAATCCTCACTCTCAACCTCACCGTCACCCTCAGCCTAAATCTAACCTTAACCCTAAACATCAACCTAACCCTCACCGTCACCCTCACCCTAAACGTAACCGTAACCCGAAACCTCACACTCACCCTCACCTTCACCCTAAACCTTACCCTTATTCTAACCCTCACCCTAACCCTAACCCTAACCATAAAAATAACCGAACACTCAGCCTAACCCTAAGCCTAACCCTTCCTCTCACCCTAACCCTCACTCACACCCTAAACCTAACCCTAACCCTTACCCTCATCCTAACCCTAACCCTAACGCTAACTGTAAGCCTCACTCTAAAACTAACCATCACCCGAATCCTAACCCTACCAGCTACCCTAACCCTCACCATAACCCTCACCCTAACCCTAAACCTCACCCTCACATTAGCCCTCACCGCAACCCTAACCCTAACCCTAAACCTCACCCTAACCCTAACCCTCACACTCCCCCTAACCCTCACCATAACCCTAACCCTAACTCTAACCCTCAGCCTAACCATCACCCTAAACCTAAACCTAACCCTACCCTCACCCTAACCCTCACACTAAACCTAACCCTGACCCTAACACTCACCCTCACCCTAACGCTTACCCTCGTCCTCACCCTAACCCTCACACTAACCCAAAAAATCACCCTAACCATAACCCTCACCCTCACCTTCACTGTCACCCAAAACTCAGCCTAACACTAACCCAAACTATAATCCTAACCGTAATCCTCACTCTTAACCTCACCCTCACCCTAAACCTAACACTCACCCTTACCCTCACCCTAACACTAAACCACCTCTTAACCCTAAACCCAACCCTCACCCTAACCGTTATCCTAACCCTAACTTTAACCCTCAACCTCACCCTAACACTCACCCTAATCCTAATGCTAACCCTAACCCTTACCTCACCCTAACCCTCACCCTAATCCTTACCCTCTCCCAAACCCTAACCCTAACCCTAAACCTCAACGTCACATTAAACCTCATCCTAATCCTAACCCTAACAATTATCAAAACCCTCAAACTAAACCTAACCCTCACCCACACCCTACCCATCACCCTCACCCTAATCATCACCCTAACCCTAGCCTTAACCCTAAACCTAATCATCACCCTCACCCTAACCCTAACACTCACACTAAACCTAAACCTCTCCCTCACCCTAACACTCACCCTAACCCTAACCCAAACCCTCACCCTAACCCTCACCCTCACACTCACCCTAACCGTAACCCTAACCCTAAACCTCAACCTAAACCTAACCCTAACCCTCCGCTAACCCTTAACCTAACCCTATTCCTAACCTTCACCTTACGCCTCACCCTCAACCTAACCCTAACCCTAACCCTAACCAGAAATTTAACTCTCGCCTTCACCCTCACCCTCACCCTCAGCCTAATCCTTACCCTAACACTAACGCACACACTAACCCTAAACCTCACCCTAACCCTAACCCTACCACTCACCCAAACGCTCACCCTAAACATAACCCTAACACTAACCCTAACCCTATGCCTAACTCTAACCCTCACTCTAAACCTAATCCACACCCTCACCCTCACCCTCATCCTAACGTTATCCATCACCCTCACCCTATCCCTCAACCTAAGCCTTAACCTCAACCTAACCCTGACTCTAAACTTAACCCTCAACCTCACCCTAAACCTCACCCTAACCCTAACGCTACACCAAACCTCACTTTCATCCTAACCTTCACTTTAACCCTCACCCTCACCCTAAACTACACCCTCACCCTAACCCTCAGCTTTACCCTAAATTTCACACACACCCTAACCCTAACCCTCACCCTCACCCTCACCATAAACCTGAACCTAACCCTAACCCTAATCCTCAACTTCACCCTAGCCCACAACCTAACCCTAATCCTAACCTTCACCCTCACTATAACCCTAATGCTAACCCTAACACTCACCCTATCCCTCACCCTCACCAAACACTAACCCTCATTCTAGACCTAAACCTAACCCTAACTCTCAACCCTAAACCTAACCCTCAACCTAACCGTTCCCGGAACACTAACACTCACCCTCACTCTAACGCTCACAATAACCCTAACCCTCACCCTAAACCTACCTCGAAAACTCACCCTCACCCTAACCCTCACCCAAACCCTAAACCTAACCCTCACCCTCACCCTATCCCTCACCCTAACCCGAATCCTAGCCCTCAGCCTAACCCTCATCCTAACCCTAAACCTCACCCTCACCATAACCCTAGTGCTAACCTTAACCCTCACCCTCACCTTAACCCTCACCCTAACCCTTACCCTCACCCTAAACCTAACCCTCACCCTAACCCTAACCCTACCCCTCACCCTAACCCTCACCCTAAACCTAACCCTCACCATCACCCTAACCCTAATGCTCAACCTAACTCTAATGCTCACCATCACCCTAACCCTAAAGCTCACCCTCACCCTAACCCTCCCCCTAACACTAACCCCGACCCTAACCCTCAGCCTCACCCTAACTCTAATGCTAACCCTAACGCTCACCCTCACCCTAACCCTCACCCTAAACCTTACCCTCACCCTAACCCTAACCATAACACTCACACTAACCATAACACTCACTCTAAGCCTCAGCCTAAATCTAAACCTCACCCTCACCCTCACCCTCACCCTAACCCTCACCCACACCCTAACCCTCACCCTCACCTGAAACCTCACCCTAACCCAACCCTAACCGTTAAAAAACGGAAACTCTCATCATCCCCTCACCCTAACCCTAACCCTAACCCTAACCCTCAATCTCACCCTAACCCTTACCCTAACGCTAACCCTCACCCTAACCCTAACTATAACCCTCAGCCTAACCCTAACCTTCACCCCCACCCTCACCTAATCCTAACCCTAAACCTCACCCTAATCCTCACACTCAACCTATCCCTCACCCTAACCCTTTCCCTCAACCTAACCCTAATCCTAAACCTAATCCTCACCCTCACCCGAACACTCACCTTAACACTCAAGAAACTCCTAACTTCATTCTCACCCTAACCTTCACCCTAACCCTTACCTTCACCCTAAACCTCAATCTAACAATAACCATAACCTTCACATGAAACCTAACCCTCATTCTAACCCTAACCCTAACGCTCACCATAACCCTCACCCTAACTTTAACCCTAACCCTAACCCTAGCCCAAACCCTCACTGTCAGACTAACCCTATCCCTAACCCTAACCCTCAACCACACCTTACGCCTCAATCTCCCCCGAAACCTCACACTTACCCTAACACTCACCCTCACCCTGAACATCAACCTAACCCTAAACCTCACCCAAACCCTATCCCTTCCTCACCCTAAACCTAACGCTCACCTAACCCTCAACCTCACCCTAATTCTCACCCTAACCCTAAGCCGGACCCATACCTAACCGAAATAATCACTCTCACCCTCACCCTCACACTAACCCGCACTCTCAACTAGCCCTCACCCTATTCCTAATACGTACAGCAAACCCAAGCCTCACCCTAACCCTCAACCTCAGCCTAACTCTAACACTAACCCTCACAATAACCCTCACCGTCACCATAAACCTTACCCTTACCCTCACCCTAACCCTCACACTAACCCGAAACCTGTCCCTAACCCTCACTCTAACCCTCACCCACACCCTCACCCTCAGCCTAAAACTAACCCTATACTTAACCCACACACTAAACCTAACCCTCACACTAACCCTAAACCTATCCCTCACCCGAACCCTCACCCTAATACTAAACCTCACCCTCACATTTACCCTAACCCTAACCCTCACCCTCACCCTATCCCTAATGCTAACCCTAACCCTGACCATCACCCTAAACCTCACCCTAGCCCTTACCCTCACCTGAACCTGAACCCCAAACCTAAACCTAACCCTAACCCTCACCCTAATCCTCACCATAACCCTAACCCTAAACCTCACACTTACTCTAACCCTCTCTGTCACCCTAACCCTCAATCTCACCCTAAACCTAACACTCACCCTCACCCTAACCCTCACACTAAACCTAACCATAACCCTCACCCTCACCCTATCACTAACCCTATCCTTAACCCTATCTCTCAGCCTAACCCTCACCCTAATCCTAACCCTAACCCTAACCCTTACCATAACCCTTATGTAACGGAAATTCTCACCCTCCCCTCACCCTAAACCTAAAGTTATCACTAACTCTAACACTAACGCTCACCCTCACTCTCACCCTCACCCTCTCCTTAAGCCTAAGCATAATCCTAACCCTAATCCTAATCCTAAATCTAATCCTCACCCAAAACCTCACCCTAACCCTAAACCTACCGCTAAGCCTCACCCTAACCCTAACTCTCGCCCTAACCCTAACCCTAAACATAACCCTCAACCTAAACCTAAACCTAACCATAACCCTCACCCTAACACTCACCCTGATCCTAATAGTAAACTTAACCCTCACCCACACACTAACCCTCCCCCTAACATTTATCCACACCCTAACCCTAAGTTTAACCCTAATCCTAAACCTCACTCTCACCCTCACCCTTAACCTAACCCTAACACTCACCCTCACCCTAACCCCCACCGTCACCCTAAACTACATACTCACCCTAACCCTAACCCTCACCCTCACCCTAACCCTAAACCTAATCCTAACCCTAACCCTCACCCTCACCCAAGCCCTCACCCTAACCCAAACCCTAACCATCACCCTCACCCTAACCCTAAAGCTAACCCTAACCCTCACCCTATTCCTCACCCTCCCCTAACCCAAACACTAACCCTCACCCTAAGCCTAACCCTAAACCTAAATCTCACCCTCAACCTAACCCTCAACCAAACCGTTCCTGGAACCCTAACACTCACCCTCACTCTAATGCTCACAGTCACCCTAAACCTCACCCTAAACCTAAATCTAACACTAACCCTCACCATAACCCTCACCCTAACACTAACCCTAACCCTCACTGTCACCCTGTCCCTCAGCCTAACCCTCATCCTAACCCTAAACCTCACCCTAAACCTTACCCTCACCCTAAACCTAACCCTCACCATCACCCTAACCCTAACGCTTACCCTCACCCTAATGCTCACCATCACCCTAACCCTTACCCTAAACCTAACCCTCACCCTCACACTAGCCCTCCCCCTAACCCTAACCCTAACCCTAACCCTAACCCTAAACCTAACGCTAACCCTCACCCCAACCCTAACTCTCACGCCAAACCTAACACTAACCCTAACCCTCACCCCAAACCTAACCCTATCCCTCACCTTCACCCTCAACCTAATACTAACCCTAACCCTAACCGTAACCCTCACCCTCACCCTAAACCTAACGCTAACCCTAACCCTCACCCTCACCCTAACTCTCACTCTAAACCTTATCCTCACCCTAACCCTAACCTTAACCCTCACACTAACACTAACCCTCACACTAACCCTAACCCTCACACTAACCCTAACCCTTCCCCTCACGCTAACCCTCACCATAAACCTAAACCTCACCCTCACCCTCACCCTAACCCTCACCCTCACCCTAACCCTCACCGTCACCCTAACCCTCAGCATAAACCTAGCCCTCACCCTCACCCTCACCCTAACCGTAACTCTAATCCTAACAGTCATCCTCACCCTAAACCTAATGCTAACCTTAACCCTAACCCTATGCCTTAGCCTAACCCTCACCCTAAACCTAACCGTAACCCTAACCCTTACGATAACCCTTATCTAACGGAAACTCACCCTCCCCACACACTAAATTTAATCCTAACCCTAACCCTCACACTCACCCTCAACCTAAACCTAACACTAACCCTAAGCCTCACCCACACCCTCACCCTCAAACTCACCTTCACCCTAACCCTAACAATAACCTTAATCCTAACCTTAACCCTAAACCTAACCCTAAACCTAACCCTCACACTAACCCTAACCCTCACTCTACCCCTACCCCTAACCCTCAACCACACCCTAACACGAACCCTCACCCGAACTCTCACCCTAAATATCAACCTAAACGGAACCCTCATCCTAACACTAAGCCTAACACTCACCCAAATCCTAACCCTAACACTAACCCTAACCCTCAACCTAATCCTCAACCGAACCCTAAACCTAACCCTAAACCTAACACTCACACTTACCCTAACACTACCCCTCTCACTAAACCTCAACCTATCCCGAACCCTAACCGTAATCCTCACCCTAACCCTAACCCTAACCCTCAACCTAAACCTAACCCTCACCCTAATCCTCACCCTCACCATAATCGTCTGGCTAACACTAAACCTAACCCTTACTTAACCCAAAACCTCACCCTCAGCCTCACGCTAACTCTATCCCTAACACTACCCGTCAGCCTAACCCTAACCCTCACCCTCAACCTGATCCAAATAATAATCCTAACCCTTAGCCTAACCCTCACCCTCGCCCTAACCCTCACCCTAACCCTTACCCTCACCCTAACCCCAAACCTAACCCTAACCCTAACTCTCACACTAACCCTAACACTCACCCTAACCCTAACCATAAAATTAAAACTAAACCTCAACCTAACCTTCACCCAAACCATAACCCTAACCCAAACCCTAACCCTAACCCTCAACCTACCACTCACCCTAATCCTAACCCTAAACCTAACCCTCATCATCACCCTAAACCTCACCCTAACACTTATCCTCACCCTACTCTAACCCTAACCCTAACCCTAACCCTCACCCTAACCCTACAACTCACCCAAACCCTAAGCCTAACACTAACCCTAACCCTCACCCTAAACTTCACATAACCCTAAACCTAACCCTAAACCTCACAATAACCCTAAACCTAACCCTAACTTTAACCCTCACACTAAACCTAACCTTCACCCGAACCTTAACTCTACCCCTCACCCTAACCCTCACCCTAATCCTACCCCACACCCTAACCCTCACTCTAACCCTAAAACTAATCCTCACCCTAACCCTAACACTAAACCTAAACCTCACCGTTACCTTCACCCTCACCCCCACGCTAACCCTCACCCTAAACCTAACCCTAACATTAACCCTAACCATCACCCTTACCCTATCCCTAAACCTAAACCTTACCCTAACCCTGACCCTAATTCTCACCCTAATCCTAATCTTAACTCTCACCATTACCCTCACCCTAACTCTCACCCTCATGCTAACACTAACGCTAACCCTAATCATCACCCTAACACTCACCCTAACCCTAATGGTAACCCAAAGACTCACCCTCAACCTAACCCTCACCCGAACCCTCACATTCACCCTAAGCCTAACACTAACCCTCACACTAAACCTCACCCTCACCCTAACCCTAACTCTACTACTCAGCCTAAACCTCACCCTAACCCTAACCCTAAGCCTAACCCTCATCCTACCACTCACCCTAAACCTAAAGCTAAACCTAACCTTCACCGTCACCCTAAATCTAACCCTAATCCTTATCCTCACCCTACTCTAACCTTAACCCTAAACCTAACCCTCACCCTAACCCTAACAGTCACCCAAACACTAAGCCTAACACTAAACCTACCCCTCACCCTAAACTTCACCTAATCCTAACCCTCACAATAACCCTAACCCTAACCCTAACTCTAACCCTAAACCTCACCCTAACGCTAAACCTCACCCTAACCCTTACACTCACACTAAACCTCACCCTAACCCTAACCTTAACCCTCACCTTAACGCTCACCCTTAATCTAACCCTAACCCTAACCCTCACCCTCACCTTCACCCTCAGCCAAAACCTAACCCTAACCCAAACCCTAACCCTAACCCTAACCCTCACACTAAACCTAACCCTCACCCTAACACTAAACCTAACGCTAATCCTAACCCTCACACTAAACGTAACCCTCATGATAACCTTAACCCGATACCTCAGCCTAACCCTCACCCTAACACTAACCTTAACCTTAAACCTCACCCTATCCCTATCCCTAACCCTAACCATCAACCTCAACCTAGCCCTCACCCTAACACTGCCCCTAACCCTAACACTCACCCTAACCCTCACCCTCACCCTAAACGTAACCCTCACCCTCACTCTCACCGTAACCCTCACCCTCACCCGCACCCTCACCCTCAGTCTAACCCTAACCCTCACACTAACCATAAACCTAACCCTCACCCTCACCCAAACTCTAACCCTAACCCAACCCTAAACTTCACCCTAACTCTAACCCTAACCGAACCCTAACCCTCACCCTAACTCTGACCCTAACGCAACCCTAACCCTCACCCTAACCCTAACCATTACCCAAAACCTTACGCTAATCTTCACCCTAACCCGAAACCTAACCCAACACTCACCCTAAACTTCACCCTAAAACAAACGCTAACCCTAAACCTCACCCTCAACCTAAACCTCACCTAACCATTATCCTCACCCTAACGCTGACCCTAACCATTACCGTAACCCTCACACTACTCCTAACCCTCACCGGCACCCTATCCTTCACCCTAACCCTAACCCTAACACTGCACCTCACACTATCCCTATCCCTAACCCTAAACCTCAACCTCACCCTAGCCCTCAGCTAACACTAACCCGAACTCTCACCCTCACTGTCACCCTAAACCTCACCCTAACCCTAACCCTCAACCACAACTTAAACCTCAACCTCACACGAACCCTCACCCTCATCCTAAACCTAAACATCACCCTAAACCGAACGCTAACCCTAACCCTAATTCTCACCTTAAACCTAACCTGCACCCTCACCCTTACCCTCACCCTCACCCTAAGCCTTACCCTCACCCTAAACCTAACCCTATCCCTCACCTTCACCCTGACCCTAACCCAAACAATAAACCTTACCCTAACCCGAACCCTCACCCTAACCCTCACCGTCACCCTAACCCTAACCCTCACCGTCACCCTAACCCTAACCCTAACTTAACCCACACCCACACCCTAACCCTCAAACTCACCGGAACACTCACCCTCACACTAACCCACACCCTCACCCTAAACATCACCCTAATCTTAACCTTCACCCTAACCCTAACCCTAACCCTCACCCTTACCCTAACCTTAAACCTCAAACTCACCCTAACCCTATCCCTCATCCTCACCCCACACTAAACCTAACCCACACCCTAAGCCGAACCCTAACCCTAAGCCTAACTTTCACCTTAATCCTCACCCTTACCTAACCATATACCTCACCCTAACCCTAAATCTAACACTAACCCTAACACTCACCCTAAGCCTAACCCTTACCTAACCCTAACCCTCACCCTCAGCCTAATCCTAAACCTGACCCTCACCCTTAACCTCACCCTCAGCCTAACACGAACCCTAACCCTCACCTTCACCCTCAGCCTAACACTAAACCTAACCCTAACACTAATCCTCACCCTCACCCTTACCAGAACTCTAAACGTAACCCAACCCTAACCCTCACCCTAACTCTAACCCTAACACAAACCTAACCCTCCCCTAACCCTAAACCTAACCCTAAACCTTACGCTAACCCTTACCCTCACCAGAGACTTAACCCTAACCCTAACCCTCTACCTAACCCTCAACGTAACCCTCACTCTAACCCTAAAGCTAACCCTAACCCTCACCCTCACCCTAACACTTATCCTCAGCATAACCCTGAGCCTAAACCTAACCCTAACCCACAAACTAATCCTAACCATAACCCTAACCCTAAATTTCCTCCTAACCCTCAACCTCACCCTAACACAAATCCTCACCCTCTCCCTAACCCTAACCCTAACCCTCACACTATCCCTAACCCTAATCTTTATCACCAACCTAACCCTAATGCTAACCCTAACCCAAAACTTCACGCTAAACCTAACCCTCACCCTAACCCTAACCCTAAACCTCACCCTCACCCTAACCCTCAACCTATCCCTTACCTAACACTAACTCTAACCCTAACACTAACCCTCACACTAAACCTATCCCTCACCCTAAACATAACCCTAACCCTAACCCTTACCTTCAGCCTAACCCAACCCTAAAACTAATCCTACCGTAACACTCACCCTCAGGCTCACCCTAAACCTATCCATAAACCTAACCCACACCCTAACTCTAAAGCTAAAAATAAGCTTATCCCTAATCCTAACCCTGAACCTCACACTAACCCTAACCCTAACCCTCATCCTAAACCCAACCCTAACCCTAACCCTCACCCTAACCCTAAGCTTAATCCTCACCCTCACACTTAATCTAAACCTACCACTAACCCTCACACTAAACCTAACCCTCACCCTTACCCTAAACCACACCCAAACCCTAACTCTCACCATCACACTAATCCTCACTCTAAACCTTACCGTCACCCTCAAATTTACTCTCAAACTAACCCTAAACCACAACCTAAACCTAACCCTAACCCTCACCATCACCCTCACCCTCAGCCTAACCCTAACCCTAACTCTAACCCTAAACCTCAACCTAACCCTTACACTCACACTAACCCTCACCCTAACCCTAACCTTAAACCTCACCCTTAATCTAACCCTAACCCTAACCCTCACCCTCACCTTCACCCTCAGCCTAATCCTAATCCTAACCCTAAACCTAACCCTAACCCTCACACTAAACCTAAACCTCACCCTAATACTAAACTTAACCCTAACTTTAACTCTAACCCTCACACTAAACGTAACCCTCATGATAACCCTAACCCTATACCTCAGCCTAACCCTCACCCTAACACTAAACTTAACCTTAAACCTCACCCTATCCCTAACCCTAACACTAACCCTCAACCTCACCCTAGCCCTCACCCTTTCACTGATCCTAACCCTAACACTCACCCTAACCCTCATCCTCACCCTAAACGTAATCCTCACCCTCGCTCTAACCATAACCCTCACCCTCATCCTCACCCTCACCTTCAGCCTAAATATAATCGTAACACTAATCCTAACACAAACCCTCACCCTCACCCTCAATCTAACTCTAAACTTAACCCTAAACCTAAACCTCACCCTAACCCTAATGCTAACCCTAACCCTCACCCTCACCTTAAACCTCACCCAATACCTTACATGAACCCTACTCCGAACCTTAACCTAACCCTAACCCTCACACTAATCCTAACCCTCAACGTAACCCTAATCCTACACCTCACCCTAACTCTCACCCTAACTCTAACCCTAAAACTAACCATTACCGTAACCCTAACCCTAATCCTCACCCTCACCCCAACCCTCATTGTCACCCTAACCCTCACCCTAATCCTAACCTTCACCCACAAACTAACTCTCAGCCTCACCCTCACCCTCACACTAATCCTCAACCTCATCCTATACATCATCCTAACCATAACCATCAACTTAACCCTAAACATATCCCTCACCCTAACCCTAACCCTCACCTTAACCCTCACACTCAGCCTAACCCTCTCCATAACAATAACCATAACCATAACCATAACCATAACCCTCACCGTTAACCTCACCCTAACCCAAACCCTTTCCCCCACCCTCAACTTCAGCCTCACCCTCAGCCTAACCCTAACCCTAACCCTAATCCTACCCTAACCCTAACCCTAAATCTAACAATAACCCTAACCCTAACGCTATCCTTCACGCTAACCCTAATCATAACATTAACCATAACCCTCACCCTAACCCTCACCCTAACCCTAAACATACCCCTCACCAAAACCCTCATCCTAAACCTAACCCTTACCCTTACCCTCACCATAAACCAAACTTTAATCCTTAACCTAACCCTAAACCTAACCCTCACCCTCACCCTAAGCCTCACCCTAAACATTACACTAACCCTAATCCTAACCCTAACGGTAACCCTCACACTAAACCTTACCCTAATCCTATCCCTAAACCTAACCCTCACACTAACACTAAACTTCACCCTACACCTAACCCTAGCCGTCACGCTAACCCACACCCTATCCCTGACACTAACCTAACACTCACACTAAGCCTAACCCTCACCCTCACCCTCACCCTAAAACTAACCCTACACCTCACCCTAACCCTCATCCTAACCCTAACCCTAACCCTAACACTAACCCTAACCCTAAACCTAACCCTAGCACTCACCCTCACCCTCATCCTCAGACTAAACTTAACCCTCACCCTAAACCTTACCCTCACCATACCCTAACCATAACCCTAACCATAACCCTAACCCTAAACCTAACACTCACCCAAAACCTAACCCTAACCCTCACCCTCACACTAATCCTAACCTTAACTCTAACCCTCAATTTCACCCTAACCTAATCCTAACCCAAACACTAACCCTCACCCTAATCCTTACCCTCATCCTAACACAAACTCTAACCCAAAGCCTACCACTCACACTAAAACTAAACCTCACACTAACCCTAAACCTACCCCTCACCCTAACCCTAAACCTAACCCTAAACTTAAACCTTACCCTCACCCTAAGCCTAACCCTAACCCTCACCCTCACCCTAGCCCTCACCTTAACCTAATCCAAACCCTAAGCCTCACCCTAACCCTAAACTTCACCCTAACCCTAAACCTCACCCTAAATCTTACCCTAACCCTAACCCTAGCATTAACCCTAAAGTTCACCCTATCACTTATCCTATCCCTAACCCTGACCCTCACCCTCAACCTAACACTCAACCTAACCCTTACCCTCACCCTCACCCTAAGACACACACTGACCCTAAACTTCACCCTAACCCTAACATTAACCCTCACCCTCACCCTCAACCTCACCCTCACCCTCACCCTCACCCTCAGCCTCACCTTCACACTCACCCTAATGCTAACGCTAATCCTCACCCTCAACCTCACCCTAACCCTAACGCTCACCCTCACATTAACCATAACCCTAACCCTAACCCTAACCTTATCCCTCACCCTAACCATAATGCTAAAACTAACCCTCATCTGGACCCTAAACCTCAGCCTAACCCTACCCTAACCCTAACCCTCAGATTAAACGTAACCCTCACCCTAACCATAACCCTACCCTTCAGCCTAACCCTCACCCTATCCCTAACCCTAACCCAAAACCTCAACCTCACCCTAGCCTCACACTATTCTAACACTATCCCTAAACCTCACCCGAACCATCAGCCTCACCCTAACACTCACCCTCATCCTAAACGTCACCCTAAACCTAACCCTAGCCCTCACCCTAACCCTAACCCCAACCCTCAACCTAACCCTAACCCTCACCCTTACACTTACCCTCACCCTAATCCTCAACCTAACCCTAAAACTAACCCTTACCTAACCGAAACCCTCACCCGCACCCTCACCCTAACCCTGACCCTCAGCCTAGCCCTCACCCTAACCTTCACACTAATCCCAAACCCTCAACCACACCCTCACCCTCAGCCTAACCCTAACCCTATCACTAATCCTAAACCTAAACCTCACCTTCAGCCTATCCCTAACCCTAACCTTCACCCTAACTTCACCCTCACCCACACCCTCACCCTAACTCTAAACCTAACCCTAACCCTCACCCTAACCATAACCTGAACCTAACCCTAACCCTCACCCTCACCCTAACCCTAACCTGAAACCAAACCCTCACCCTAACCCTCCCTCTTATTCTCACACACAACCTTAGCCTAAGCCTATCCCTACTCCTAATCCTAACCCTAAAATTCACTCTCACCCTCACCCTAAACCTAACTCTAACTCTAAACCTCACCCTCACCCAGAACCTCAGTCTAACCCTAACCCTAACCCTAATCCTAACCCTAAACCTCACCCTCATCCTCACCCTAACTCTAACCCTAATCCAACCCTAACCCTCACGCTAACTCTAACCCTCACCCAAACCTAACCCTCACTGTCAACCTCAATCTAACCCTAACCTTAACCCTAACTCTCACCCTAACCCTTAGCCTAACCCTAATACTAAACTTCACCCTAACCCAAACCCTCATCCTAAACCTAACCCTGACCGTGACCCTAGCCCTCACACTAACCCTAACCATAACCCTAACCCTCACCCTAACCCTCATCCTAACCCTAACCGTAACCCTAAGCCTCACCCTATGCCTCACCCTAACCCTAACCCTAACCCTAACCCTCACTCTCCCTAACGCTCACCCTAACCCTTACAATCTCCCTAATCCTCACCCTAACCCTAACCCTAAAACTAATCTTAAACTTCACAGTAACCCTCACGCTAAACCTAAAAATAACCCTCACCCTCAACCTAACCCTCATGCTAACCCGTACCCCCTCCCTAACCCTAAACTTAACCCTAACTCTAAACCTCATAGTAACCCAAACCCTCACCCTAACCATAACCCTACCGCTCAACCTACCGTCATCCTACCCCTAACACTAACCCTCAAGCTTAACCTCACCCTCACCCTAAAACTAACCCTCAACCTAATCCAAACCGCCACCCTCACCCTCACCCTCATCCTCAGTCTATCCCTAACACTAACCCTAATCCTCACCCCAACCCTCACCCTCACCCTAAATATAACCCTAATGCAACCCTAACTCTCACTATAACTCTAACCCTCACCCAACCCTAACCCTGACCCTCAACCTCAATCTAACCCTAAACTTAACCCTAACTCTCACCCTAAACCATACCCTCACCCTAACCCTTACCCTAAACCTAAACCTAAACCTAACCCTAACCCTCACACTAATCCTAATGCTAACCCTAACACTAACCCTCACCCAAACCATAAAACTAACCCTAACCCTCACCCTAACCCTAACCCTAATCGTCACACTCACCCTAACCCTCACCGTCACCCTAACCCTAACCCTAACCCACACCATAACCCTCACTCTCACCCTGACCTTCACCCTCACGCTAAACATCACCATAAATATAATCCTCACCCTAACCCTAACGCTAAGACTCACCCTAAACCTAACCCTCACCCTCACCCAAACCCTCAACATCTCCCTAACCCTCACCATAACCCTAACCCTCACCCACAACTTAACCCTCACTCTCACCCTGACCCTTACCCTCATGCTAAACATCACCCTAAACATAACCCTCACCCTAAATCTAAACCTAACCCTCACCCTAACCTTAAACCTCACCCTAACCCTCACCCTAAACCTAACCCTCACCCTAAACTTAACCTTAACCCTCACCCTCACCCTAACACTCACCATCACCCTAACCCTCACCATATCCCTCACCCTCACACACAACCTAACCCTCACTCTCACCCTGACCCTCAGCCTCACGCTAAACATCACTCTAAACATAACCCTCACCCTAAACCTAACCCTAATCCTCACACTCACCCTAACCCTCACCATCACCCTAACCCTCACCATAACTCTAACTCTAACCCACACCCTAACCCTAACTCCCACACTGACCCTCACCCTAACCCTTAACCTCACACTAAGCCTAACCCTAACCCTAAACCCTAACCCTCAGACTAAAACTAACCCTCACCCTAACCCTAACCATTCCCCTCAGCCTAAACTTCACCCTAACCCTAACTGTAACCCTAATTCTCACCGATCCCTAACACTAACCCTAACCCTCACACTCACCCTATCCCTCAACCTAACTCTAAACGATACCCTAACCCACACCCTCACCCTCACCCTCAAACTAACCCTCACCCTCATCCTTAACATCACCCTAACCCTATCCCTCACCCTAACCCAACCCTAACCCTCACCATAACCCTATCCCTCAAACTAACCCTCTCCCTCAACCAAATCCTCACCCTAACCCTAACACTAACACTTACCTATCGGAAAACCTCACTCTCACCCTCACCCTCACCCTAATCCTCACCCTCACAATAGCCCTCACCCTAACCTTAACCCAACCCTAACCCTAACCCTCAAACTCACCCAAACCCTCAGCGTAACCCTAACCCTAACCCTAATCCCAACCCTAACCCTCACCCTCACATTAACCCTAACCCTAACCCTAACCCTCACCCTCCCTCAAACCCTCACCCTAACACTAACCCTAACCCTAAACCTCACACTAACTCTCACCCTCACCCTCACCCACACACTAACCCTAACACTAACCCTAAGCCTAACTCTCACCCTCACCCTAAAACTCACCCTAAACCTTACCCTCACCCTTAACCTAACCCTAACCCTCACACTAACCTAACCCTTCCCCTCTCCCTAACCATAACCTTAACCCTAACCCTAACCAGCACAGTAACCCTAACCCTCACCCTAACCATAACCCTACGCCTCAATCTAACCCTCAGTCTACACCTAACCCTAACCCTTTCGTTTACCCTAACCCTAACCCTCACCTTAAAAAAAACCATCACTCTCACCCTCACACTGACCCTCAGTCTAACCGTCACCCTAAACCTAAACCTAACCCTAACCCTCACCCTCAACCTCAGCCTAACTCTAAACCTAATACAACCATAACCCTCACTCTAATTCTAATCCTCACGCAACCCTAACCCTCAACCTCAACCTCATTCTAAACCTAATCTTAACTCTAACTCTCACCCTAACCCTAACCCTCACCCTAACACTTACCCTCACCCTAAACCTAACCCTCACCCTAAACATAACCCTAACCCTCACACTCACACAAACCCTCACCATCACCCTTATCCTCACCATAACCCTAACCCTCACCCACACCCTAACCCTCACTCTCACCCTGACCCTCACCCCATGCTAAACATTACACTAAACATAACCCTCACCCTAAACCTAAACCTAAACCTAAACCTCACCCTCACCCTAACCCTCACCCTAAACCTAACCCTCACACTAAACCTAAACTTAACCCTCACCCTCACCCTAACCCTCACCATCAACCTAACCCTCACCATAACCCTAACCCTCACCATCAACCTAACCCTCACCATAACCCTAACCCTCACCCACACCCTAACCTTCACTTTCACCCTGACCCTCACTCTCACGCTAAACATCACCTTAAACATAACCCTCACCCTAAACCTAACCCTAATCCTCACACTCACCCTAAACCCTCACCATCAACCTAACCCTCACCACAACCCTTACTCTCACACACATCCTAAACCTCACTCTCACCCTGACCCTCACCTTAACCCTTAACCTCACACTAACCCTAACCCTAACCCTAAACCTCAGACTAAACCTAACCCTCACCCTAACCCTGACCATTCCCCTCAGCCTAAACCTAACCCTAACCCTAATTCTCACCCTATCCCTAAACCTAACCCTAACACTCACCCTCTCCCTAGCCTTCAACCTAACTCTAACCGTAAGCCTAACCCGCACCCAAACCCTCACCCTCACCCTAACCCTCACCCTCATCCTTAATATCACCCTAACCCTATCCCTCACCCTAACCCTAACCCTAACCCTCACCCTAATCCTAACCCTCACCATAACCATCACCCTTAACCAAATCCTCACCTTAACCCTAACCCTAACACTTACCTAACGGAAAACCTCACCCGCACCCTCACAATCACCCTAAACCTCACCCTCACAATAGCCCTCACCCTAACCTTAAACCAACCCTAACCCTAACCCTCAAAATCACCCTCATCCTCAGCCTAACCCTAAACCTCACTCTCATTCAAACCTTCACCCTAACCCTAACCCTAAA
Source organism: Dipodomys merriami (assembly GCF_024711535.1). Lineage (NCBI taxonomy): Eukaryota > Metazoa > Chordata > Mammalia > Rodentia > Heteromyidae > Dipodomys > Dipodomys merriami. The sequence goes on from NW_027206113.1 coordinate 1,896,830, forward strand.
CCTAAACCTAAACCTCACACTAACTCTCACCCTCAACCTCACCCCCACACTAATCCTAACACTACCCCTAAGCCTAAATCTCACCCTCACCCTAAACCTCATCCTAACATTTACCCTCACCATAAACCTAACCCTAAGCCTAACCCTCACACTAACCTAAGCCTTACCCTCTCCCTAACCCTAACTTTAACACTAACCCTAACTCTCACAGTAAACCTAACCCTCACCCTAACCATAAACCTACCCCTCAATCTAACCCTCATCCTACCCCTAACCCTAACCCTTTCTCTTACCCTCACCCTCACCCTAACCCGAACACTCACCTTAAAAAAAACCGTCACCCTCACCCTCACCCTCACCCTCAGTGTAACCCTAACCCTAACCCTAATCTTAACCCTAACCTTCACCCTCAGCCTCACCCTAACTCTAACCCTAATCCAACCATACACCTCACTCTAACTCTAAACCTCACCCAAACCTAACCCTCACCCTCAACCTCAATCTAACCCTAACCATAACCCTAACTCTCACACTAACCCTAACCCTCACCCTAACCCTTACCCTCACCCTAACCCTAACCCTAACCCTCACAATAATCCTAATGCTAACCCTAACCCTAACCCTCAAACTGACCCTCAACCTAACCCTAAAACTAACGCTAACCATCACCCTAACCCGAACCCTAATTTTCACCCTCACCCTAAACGTCAACGTCACCTTAACCCTAACCCTAACCCTCACCCACAGTCTAACCCTCACTCTCTCCCTTACCCTCACCCTCATTCTAAACATCATCCTAAACATAACCCTTACCCTCACCCTAACCCTAAACCTAAACCTCTCCCTAACCCTAACTCTCACCCTAACCCTCACCCTAAAGCTAACCCTCACCCTAAACCTAGCCCTCACCCTCAACCTAACCCTCACCCTAACGCTTAACCTCAAAATAACCGTCACCCCAACCTTTCCCTATCACTCAGCCTAACCCTCACCCTCACCCTAACCCTAACCTTCACCCTAACACTAACCCTAACCATAACCCTAAGCCTCACACTAAATCTAACACTCACCCTAACCCTTACCCTACCCCTCAGCATAACCTCACACTAACCCTGACCCTAACATGCACCCTAAACCTAACCATAATCCTAAGCCTCACCCTAACACTAGCCCTAACCCTTACCCTAACACTAACCCTCACACTAATCCTAAGCCTAACCCTAACCCTAACCCTAAACTTCACCCTAACCATCACCCGCAACCTAACCCTCAGCATCAACCTCACCCTCACCCTCAACGTCACCCTCACCCTCACCCTAACCCAAACAATAACTCTAACCCTAACCCTAATGCTAACCCTCACCCGAAACCTTACCCTACCCCTCAGACTAACCCTCACCTTCACCCTAACCCTAACCCTAAACTTCACCCTACCACTAACCCTAACCCTAACTCTTACAAGAAATCTAACCCTCACCCTAACACTTACCCTACACCTCAGCCTAATCCTCACCCTAACCCTAACTCTAAACTGCACCCTAAACCTAACCATAACCCTAACCCGATCCCTAACCAGGACCCTAACCCTTACCCTCCCCCGAACTCTCAAACTAATCCTAAGCCTAACCCTATCACTAAACCTCACCCTTAACCTCACACTAACCTTAACACTAACCCTAACCCTTAGCCTAACCCTAATCCTAAACCTAAGCCTCATACTCACCCTAACCCTCACATTCTCCCTCACTCTCACCCTAGGCCTAACCTTAATCCTAACACTAATCCTAAACTTACCACTCACCCTAACACTCACCCTAAACCTATCCCTAACACTAACCCTCACCCTAATCCTTACCCTCATCCTAACACTAACCCTAACCCTCACCCTCACCCTAACCCTAACCCTATCCCTAGCATTAACCCTAACCTTCACCCTAACCCTCATCCTATCCCTAAACCTAAAACTTACCCTCACCCTAACCCTAACCCTAACCCTAACCCTCTCACTAATCCTAATGCTAACCCTAACCCTAACCCTCCCCCTAACGCTAAAACTACCCCTAACCCTCACCCTAACCCGAACACTCACCCACACCCTAACCCTCACTCTGACCATGACCCTCACCCTCTCCATAAACATCACCCTAGACATAACCCTCACCCTAAACCTAACCCTAAGCCTCACCCTAAACCTAACCCTCACCCTCACCCTCATTCACAGCCTAAGCCTAACCCTAACCCATCCCTCAACCTAACCCTAACCCTAAACGTAACCCTCCCCCTAACACTAAAACTCACCCTAACCCTAACACTAACCCTAAACATCACCCTAACCCTAACCCTAACCCTCACCCTTACCCTAACCCTATCCCTAACCCTAAACCTCACCCTCACCCTCACTCTAAGGCTAACCCTAAACCTAACACTAATCCTAAACCTACCTCTTACTCTCATCCTTACCCTAATGCTAACCCTAACCCACACACTAATACTCACCTTCACCATCACCCTAACCCTAATGCTAACCTAATCCTAACCCTCACCCTCACCCTAAACCTAACCCTAACCCGAACCAGAACCGTCACCCTCACCCTAACCCTCACTCTCACACTAAACCTCACCCTCACCCTAACCCTAGCGCTAACACTCACACTAACACTTACCGTCAGCCTAATCCACAAGTCACCCTAATCCTCACCCTAAACCTAAAGTTAAACCTTATGCTAACCCTAACCCTCACCCTCACCCTCACCTTCACCCTCAGCCTAACCCTCACCCTCAACCTAGCCATCACCCTAACCCTAACCCTAACCCTAACCCTCACCCTGAACCTAACCCTCACACTCACCCTAACACTAACCCTAAACCTAACCGTAACCCTCACCCTAAACCTACCCCTAAACCTCACCCTCACCCTCAATCTCACCCTCAACCTAACCCTAATCTTAAACCAAATCCTTACCATAATCCTCACACTTATCCTCACCTTAACGCTAACCTTCAAACTCACCCTCACCCTCACCCTAACCCTTAGCCTCACTCTCAGAGTCACCCTAACTCTAACCCTAAAAATAACCCTCACCCTCACCCTAACCCTAACCCTAATCCTATCCCTCACCCAACCCTCACCCTAAACCTAACCCTAAACCTCACCCTCACCCAACCCTCACCCTAAACCTAACCCGAAACCTCACCCTCACCCTAACCCTCACCCTAACCCTTACTCTCACCCTAAGCCTAATCTAACCCAAAACCTAACCGTAACCCTCAGACTTAACATAACCCTCACCCTAACCCTAACCCTACACCTGAGATTAACCCTCACCCTAAATCTAACCCTAACCCTAATTCTCACCCAATCCCTCTTCATAACCCTAACCCACACACTCATCCTAGCCCTCACCCTAACTCTATCCCTAACCCTAACCTTCAGCCGAACCCTCACACTCACCATCACCCTCACACTAATCCCAAAAATAACTTTAACATAACTCTCACTGTAACCCTAACCCTAACCCTAACCCTAAGCCTCCCCCTCTCATTCCCTCTCATCCTCAGCCTAACCCTAACCCTAATACTAATACTAACCCTAACCATCACTCTCACCCTCACTCTAAACCTAACCCTATCCCTAAACCTCACCCTCACCATCACCCTCACCCTCACCCTAACCCTAACACTAACCCTAACACTAACACTAATCCTAACAATAACCCTCACCCTAACCCTCACCCTAACACTCACACTAACCCTTACACTAACCCTAAACCTCAAACTAAACCTAATATTCACCCTAACCCTAAAACTACCCCTCATGCTATCCCTAACCTTAACCCTAACCCTAACGCTCACCCTAACCCTAAGCCTAACCCTAACACTCACCCTCACCCTAGCCCTAACCCTAACAATAATCCTAACCCTAAACCTCACCCTAACCCTAACCTTCATTCAAACCCTAAACCACACCCTATACCTAACCCTCACCCTAAACCTAACATTCACCCTAAAAGTTTCCCTAAAGGTAAACTTAACAATAACCCTAATCTTCACCATAACCCTAACCTAACATTAAACCTAACTCTCACCCTAACCCTAACCCTAACCCTAACCCTAAACCTCCCACTCATCCTAACCCTCAGCCTAACACTTATCCTCACCCTCACCCTAACCCTGACATTAACCCTAACCCTCACCCTAACCCTTACCCTAACCCTAACCCTATCATTAACCCTAACCTTCACCCAAACCCTAATCCTAAACCTAACTCTAACTCTCCCCCTCACCCTAAATCTCAATGTAATCCTTACCCTCACCCTCACCCTAAGAATCACACTAACTCTATCCCTCACACTAACCCTAACCCTAACCCTCACCCTCACCCTCACCCTCAACCTAACACTAACCGTTACGCTAATCCTAACCCTAACCCTCAGCCTCACCCTCATCCTAACCATATACCTAAACCTCACCCTTACCCTCACCCTCACCTTCATCCTCACCCTAACCCTAACCCTAATCCTAACCCTCACCCTAACAATAAACCACACCCTAACCCTAACCCTCACCCTCATATTAAACATAACCCTAACCCTAACCCTCACTTTAACCCTCACCCTAACCCTCATGCTAAATCTAAACCTCAAACTCACCCTAACCCTCACCCTAGCCCTTACCCTAACCCTAACCCTAACTCAACCCTAATCCTAACCCTCAACCTAACCCTAACCCTACCCCTCAGCCTAACCCTCACCCTAAACTTAACCCTAACTATAATTCTCAACCTATCCCTTACCCTAACCCTAACCCTCAACCTCACCCTAGCCCTCACCCTAATTCTAACCCTATCCATAACCCTAATCCTAACCTTCACCCTCAGCCTAACCCTCACCCTCATCCTAAATATCACCCTAAGCCTAACCCTCACCCTCACCCTAACCCTAACCCCAACCCTCAATCTTTACCTAACACTCAACCTAAATCTCACCCTCACCCTAATTCACAACCTAAAGCAAAAACTAACCCTTACATAAGCGAAAGCCTCAACCTCACCCTCACCCTCATACTGACCCTCACCCGAGCCCTCACCCTAAACTTAACAATAACTCTAATGATCAACCACTCAATAAACCTCATCCTAACCCTAATCCTAAACCTAATCCTAAACCTAACAATCACCTTCACCCTAACCCTAACCCTAACCATAAACCTAAACCTCAACCTCACCCACACCCTCACCCTAACCCTAAATCTAACCCTAACCTTCAACCTAACCCTAAACCTGACCATAACCCTAACCCTCACCCTCACCCTAATCCTAAACCGAACCCTAACCCTAACCCTCCCTCTTACTCTCACACTAAATCTGAGCCTAAGCCTAACCCTAATCCTAATCCTAAACATAAAGCACACTCTCACCCTCACCCTAAACCTAACTTTAAACCTAAACCTCACCCACACCCTCATCCTCAACTTCACCCTAATCCTAATCCTAACCCTAACACTAACCCTCACCCTCACCCTAACCCTAACCCTAACTCTAACCCTAAACCTCACACGAAACCTAACACTCACCCTAACCCTAACACTATCCCTCAGCCTAACACTCGCCCTAACACTTACGCTAACCCTAATCCTAACCCTGACCCTAACCCTAACCCTCACCTAAACCTAACCCTCACCCTGACCCTAATCCTCACCCCAACACTAACCCTAACCCTAACCCAATCCCTCACTCTAACCCTCATCTTAACCCTAACCTTAACCCTAACACTAACCCTCAATCTCCCTAATCCTCACCCTAACCTTTACCCTCACCCAAAACCTCACCCAAAACCTAACCCTAACCCTAACATTAACCTTAACCCTCACCGTAACCATCACCCTAACCCTAACACTAACCCTCAGCCTCAACCTAACGCTCACGCTAACCCTTACCGTCTCCCTAACCCTAACTTTAACCCTAACCCTAACCCTCAGAGTAACCCTAACCCACACCCTCACCATAACCCTACCCCTCCACCTAACCCTCATACTACCCCTAAGCCTAACCCTCATGCTTACCCTCACCCTAACCCTAACCCTAACCTTCAACCTAACCCAAACCCTCACCCTCACCCTCACCCTCACCCTCAGTCTAACCCTAACCCTATTCCTAATCCTAAGCCTAACCCTCACCCTCACCCTCACCCTAACTCTAACCCTAATCCCACCCTAACCTTCACTCTAACTCTAACCCTCACCCAACCCTAACCCTCATTCTCACCCTGACCCTCACCCTCAAGCTAAACATCACCCTAAACATAACCCTCACCCTAAACCTAACCCTAATCCTCACACTCACCCTAACACTCACCATCACCCTAACCCTCACCATAACCCTAAACCTCACCCACATCCTAACCCTCACTCTCACCCTGACACTGACCCTCATGCTAAACATCACCCTAAACATAACCCTGACCCTAAACCTAACCCTAAGCATCACCCTAAACCTAACCCTCACCTTCACCCACACCCTCACTCACAGCCTAAGACTAACCCTAACCCTAACCCTCACCCTCACCCTAATCCTCACCCTAACCGTTAACCTCACACTTACCCTAACCTTAACCCTAACACTAACACTCAGACCAAACCTAAACCTCACCCTAACCCTAACCATTCCTCTCAACATAGCCCTCACCCCAACGCTCAACGTAACCCTAACCCGCACCCGAACACTCACCCTCACCCTAAACCTCACCCTCATCCTAAACATCAACCTAACCCTATCCCTCACCCTAACCCTAACCCTAACCCTCACCCTAACCCAAATCCTCACCCTCACCCTAATCCTCACCTTAACCCTAAACCTAACCTTTACCTAACAGAAACCCTCACCCTCACCGTCACCCTAACCCTCACCCTCACAATAGCCCTCACCCTAACCTTAGGGTTATTGTGAAGGTTAGGATGAAGGTTAGGGTGAAGTTTAGGATTAGGGTGAGTGTTAGGGTTAGGGTTAGAGTTAGGCTGATGGCTAGGGTGAGGGTGAGGGTTAATGTGAGGGTGAGGGTGAGGGTTAGGGTGTCGGTGAGGATTAAGGTAGGGTGAGGGTTAGGGTGTTAGGTTGAGGGTGCAGTTTAGAGTTAGGGTTAGGTTTAGAATTATTGTCAGGGTGAGGATTACTGTTAAGGTTAGGGTTAGCATGAGGGTTAGGGTGAGGGGTAGGGTTAGGGTTAGGGTTAGGTTGAGGGTAAGGCTTAGGTGAGGGTGAGAGTTAGGGTTATGGTTAGGGTTAGGTTTAGGGTAATTATTAGGCTGAGGGTTAGGATGAGGGTGAGGGTTAGGGTTAGGGTGAGGGTTAGGGTGATGTTTAAGTTTAGGGTTTGTGTTAGTGTTAGGGTTAGGCTTAGCGTGAGAGTTAGGTTGAGGGTATGGGTTAGGGTGAGGGTTAGGGTGAGTTTGAGGGTTAGAGGGAGGGTTAGGGTTAGGGAGAGGGTTAGGCTTAGGGTGACAGGGTTAGTGTTAGGGTGACGGTTAGGTTTAGGGTGATGTTTTGGGTGAGGGTGAGGGTTACCGTGCAGTGAGGGTTCGTGTGAGGGTGAGGGTTAGGGTTCGGTAAGGGTTAGGGTGAGGGTGAGGATTAGGATTAGGGTGCGGGTGACCATGAGGGTGAGGGTGAGGGTGAGGGGAAGGCTAGCGTGAGGGTTAGGGTGAGGGTAAGTGTTAGGGTGAGGGTGAGGGTTAGGGATAGGGTGAGGGTGAGGGTTTTCGTTAGGTAAGGTTTAGGGTTAGGGTTACGGTGCGGGCTAAGTTAAGGGTGAGGTTTATGGTGAGAGAGAGGGTAAGGTTGAGGGTTACGGTGTGGGTGAGAGTTAGGGTTAGGGTGAGGGTTAGAGTGATGGTGAGGGTTAGGGTAAGGCTGAGGGTTAGGGTTAGTGTTAGGTTTAGGGTGAGGATTTTGGTCAGGATGAGGGTTAGGGTGAGGGTTAGGGTTAGTGTGAGGGTTAGGGTTAGGGTCAATGTTAGAGTGAGGGTAAGGGTTAGGGTGAGGGTTAGGATGAGGGTGATGTTTAGGGTTCGGTTGAGGGTGAGGGTGAGGGTGATGTTTAGGGTTAGGGTTAGGATTATTGTGAGGGTTAGGGTTAGGGTTAGTGTCAGTGTTAGGGTGAGGGTAAGGGTTAGGGTGAAGGTTAGGGTGAGGGTGAAGTTTAGGGTTAGGGTTAGGGTTACAGTGAAGTTTAGAGTTCTTGTGAGGGTGAGGGTTAAGTTTAGGTTTAGGGCGAGGGTTAGGGTTAGGGTGAGAGTTAGAGTTAGGGTTAGGGTTAGGGTGAGGGTGAGGTTTAGGGTTAGAGTTAGGGTGAGGTTAAGGGTTAGGTTGAGGGTTAGGATGAGTTGAGGGTTAGGGTTAGGGTGATGTTTAAGGTTAGGATTAGGGTTAGGGTGAGGTTTTGGGTGAGGGTTAGGGTTAGTGCTAGAGTTAGGTTTAGGATGAGGGTTAGGTTGTGGTTAAGGTTTAGGGTGAAGTTTAGGGTGAAGGTGATGGTTAGGGTTAGGGTTAGGGTGAGGGTAGGGTGAGGTTTAGGTTTAGGGTTAGGGTTAGAGTAAGGGTTAGGGTTAGGGTTAGGGTTAGGGTGAGGGTTAGGGTTAGGGTTAGGGTGAGGGTGAGGGTCTGGGTGAAGTTTAGGGTTAGGGTTAGGTTTAGGGTTAGGGATAGTCTGAGGGTGAGGTTGAGTGTGAGGGTGAGGGTTAAGTTTAGGGTTAGGGTTAAGCTCAGGGCTAAGGAGAGTGTGAGGGTTAGGGTGAGAGTGAGGGTAAGGGTGACGGTTTTGGTTAGGTAAGAGTTAAGGTTATGATTAGGTTGAGGATTAGGTTGAATTTGAGGGTTAGATGGAGGGATAGCGTTAGGGCGATGGTTAGGTTTTGGGTTAGGGTGAGGATTAGCGTTAGGGTGATATTTTGGGAGAGGTTCAGGGTTACCGTGAGGTGAGGGTTCGATTGAGGGTGAGGGTTAGGGTGAGGATGAGGGCTAGGTTTAGGTTTTTTTGAGGATTAGGGTGAGGTTAAAGTTTAGGGTGAGGGTTAGGTTGAGGGTGAGGGTTAGGGTTAGTGTTAGGGTTAGGGTGAGGGTTGGGGTGAGGGTTAGGGTTAGGGTTTGGGTGAGGGTGAGGTTTAGGATTAGGGTTAGTGTGAGTGTTAGGGTTAAGGTTAGGGTTACGATGAGATTTAGGGTTAGGTTGAGGGTGAGGGTGAGGTTGAGGGTTTCGGTTAGGTAAGGTTTAGGGTTATGATTATGGTGAAGATTAGGGTGAGTTTGAGGGTTAGAGGGAGGGTTAGGTTTAGGGTGAGATTTAGGGTTACGGTTAGGGTGACAGTTAGGGTGAGGGTGATGTTTTGGGTGAGGGTGAGGGTTACCCTGAGGTGAGGGTGAGGGTGAGGGTGAGGGTTAGGGTGAGGCTAAGGGTTAGGGTGAGGGTGAGGGTTAGCGTTGGGGTGATGGTGACCTTGAGGGTGTGGATTAGTGTTAGGGTTAGCGTGAGGGATAGGGTGAGGGTAAGTGTTAGGGTGAGGGTGAGTGTTAGGGTTAGGGTGAGGGTGAGGTTGAGGGTGAGGGCTCTGGTTAGGTAAGGTTTAGGGTTAGGGTTACGGTGAGAGCTAGGTTAAGGGTGAGGTTTTGGGTGAGGTTGAGGGTTAGGGCGTAGGTGAGTTAGGGTTAGTGTGAGGGTTAGAGTGACGGTGATTGTTAGTGTCAGGCTGAGGTTTCGGTTTAGGGTTAGGTTTAGGGTGTGGATTAGGGTCAGGATGTGGGTTACGGTGAGGGGCAGTGTTAGGGTTAGGTGAGGTTTAGGGTTAGTGTGAGGAATAGGTTTAGGGTTAGGGTTAGGGTGAGGGTAAGGGTTAGGGTGAGCGTTAGGTTGAGGGTGAGGGTTAGAGTTAGGGTGAGGGTGAGGGTTAGGGTGATATTTAAGGTTAAGGTTAGGTTTAGGCTTAGGGTTAGTGTGAGGGTTAGTGTTAGGGGTAGTGTGAAGGTTAGTGTGATGGTAAGGGTTAGGGTGAAGGTTAAGGTGAAGGTGAGGGTTAGGGTTAGGGTTAAGGTGAGGGTTAGGGTTAGGGTGAGGGTTAGTGTTAGGTTGAGGGTTAGTGTTAGGTTGAGGGTTAGGTTAGGTTAGGGTTAGGGTGAGATTGAATGTGAGTGTGAGGATTAGGGTTAGTGTTAGGGTTAGGGTGAGGGTGAGCTTTAGGGTGTGGGTGAGGATCAGGGTTAGGGTTAGGATTAGGGTGAGGGTTAGGTTGAGGTTTAGGGTGAGAGTGAGGGTTTGGGTGAGGTTTTGGTTTAGGGTGAGTGTTAGGGTCAGTGTTACGCTAAGAGTTATTGTTAGGGTGATGTTCAGGTTTAGGGTGAGTGTTAGGGTGAGCGTGAGGGTTCGGTTTAAGATGAGATTTACGGTGTGGGTGAGGGTTAGGTTTAGGGTGAGGGTTAGGTTTACAGTGAGGTTTAGCGTGAGGGTGAGGCTTAGTGTTAGGGTGAGGGTTAGCATTAGGGTTAGTGTTAGGGTTAGGGTGAGGGGGAGGATTAGGGTTATCATGAGGGTTAGGGTGAAGTTTAGGGTTAGAGTGATGGTTAGGGTTAGGGTGAGGGTGAGGGTAATTGTTAGGCTGAGTGTTAGGGTGAGGATGAGGGTTAGATTTAGGGTTAAGTTTATGGTTAGGTCTAGTGTGAGGGTTAGGGTTAGGGTTAGGGTGAAGATTAGGGTTAGGTTTAGGGTGAGGATTAGAGTGTGGGTGAAGTTTAGGGTGAGGCTTAGCTTTAGGGTGAGGTTTAGGCTTAAGATTTGGGTAAGGTTTAGGGTTAGCCTGAGGGTGAGGGTGCAGGTGAGATAGTGGGTTAGGGTTAGGTTTAGGGTTAGGGTTAGGCTGAGGGTGAGTGTGCAGGTTAGGTTTAGGGTGAGAGTTAGGGTTATGTTTACGGTTAGGGTGAGTGCGAGGGTTAGGGTGTGGGTGAGGGTTAGGGTGACGGTGAGGGTTAGGGTGACGGTGAGGATTTGGGACAGGCTGAGTGTTAGGGTTAGGGTTAGGGTTAGGGTGAGGGTTAGGGTTAGGTTTAGGGTTACATTGACGGTTTGGTTGAGGTGTAGGGTTTGGGTTTGGTTTAGGGTGAGGGTGAGGGTGAGGCTGAGGGTTAAGGTGAGAGTGAGGGTGAGTGTGAGGGAGAAGGTTAGGCTTAGGGTTAGGTTTAGGGTGAGGGTAAGGGTGAGGGTGAGGGTTAGTGTTAGGATTAGGGTTAGGGTTAGGATTAGGCTGAGGGTGATCTTTAGGGTGAGGGTAAGGGTTAGGGTTAGGGTGATGGTTAGTGTTAGTGTGAGGGTTAGCGTGAGAGTGAGGGTAAGGGTTAGGTTGAGGGTTACGGTGAGAATAAGGTTTAGGGTTAGGTTTAGGTTTAGGTTTACATCAGGGTTAGGTTTAGGGTGAGGGTTAGGGTTAATGGTAGGGTTAGGGTTAGGGTAAGGGTTAGGATGTGGTTGAGGTTTAGGGTTAGGGTGAGGTTTGGGGTTAGTGTGAGGGTTAGGGTAAGGATTAATGTTAGGGTGAGGGCTAGGGTGCGGGTGAGCATTAGGATTAGGCTTAGGGTTAGGGCGAGGGTTAGGTTTATGGTTAGGGTGAGTGTGAGGGTCATGGTGAGGGTTAGGGTTATGTTTAGGTTGAGGGTTAGGGTTAGTTTGAGGGTAAGGTTGACGGTGAGGTTAAGGTTTAGGGTGAGGATTAGAGTGAGGATGAGGGTTAGGGTTAGGGTTAGGATTAGGGTTAGGGTGAGGGTTAGGGTAAGGGTGAGGGTTAGGTTTAGTGTGAGGGTTAGGGTTAGGGTTAGGTTTAGGGTGAGGGTGAGTTTTAGGGTTAGGGTTAGGTTGAGGTTTAGGGTTAGGGTTGGGGTTAGGGTGAGGTTCAGGGTTAGGGTTAGGGTTAGGTTTAGGCTTAGGATTAGGGATAGGGTTATTGTTAGCTTTAGAGTTAGGTTTAGGGTGAGGGTTAGGTTTAGTGTGAGGGTTAAGGTTAGAGTTAGTGTTATGCTAAAGTGTAAGGGTTAGGGTGAGGGTTAGGGTGAGGGTGAGGGTTAGGGTTAGGTTTAGAGTGAGAGGTAGGGTTACAGTTAGCATTAGGGTTAGGGTGAGGATAAGGATTAGGGTAAGGGATAGTGTGAGGTTTAGGGTTAGGGTTAGGGTGAGGGTGAGGGTGAGGGTGAGGATTAGGGTTAGGTTTATTGTTAGGCTGAGGGTGAGGGTGAGGGTTAGGGTTAAGTTTAGGGTGAGCTTTAGGGTAAAGGTGAGGGTTAGGTTTAGGGTTAGTGTTAGGGTGAGGGTGAGGATGAGGTTAAGGGTGAGCTTGAGGCTGAGGATTAGGGTTAGGATTAGTGTTAGGTTTAGGGTTAGGCTGAGGGTGAGTGTGATGGTGAGGGTTAGGTTTAGGGTTAGGGTTAGTGTGAGGGTAAGTGTGAGGGTGAGAGTAAGGTTTAGCTTGAGAATTAGGGTGAGGGTGAGGGTTAGTGTTAGAGTTAGGATTAGGGTGAGGCTTAGGGTAAGGGTGAAGAATAGGTTTAGGGTTAGGGTTAGGGTAAGTTTTAGGGTTAGTATAGGGGTATTGTTAGCTATAGAGTTAGGGTGAGGGTGAGGGTTAGGGTGAGCCTGAGGGTGAGGGTTAGGGTTAGGATTATTGTTAGGTTTAGTGTTAGGCTGAAGGTAAGGGTGAGGGTGGGGGTGAGGGTTAGGGTTAGGGTTAGTGTTAGGCTGAGGGCGAGGGTTATGGATAGGTTTAGGTGAGGGTGAGGGTTAGGGTTAGGTTTAGGGTTAGGCTTAGGTTGAGGGTTAGGGTTAGGGTTAGGGTCGGGGTGAGGAATAGGGTTAAGTTAAGGGTGAGGATTAAAGTGAAAGTTAGGTTTAGGTTAGGATGAGGGTTAGTTTGAGGGTAAGGTTTAGGGAAAGGTTTAGGGTGAGGGTGAGGATGAGGCTTAGGGTTATTGTTATTTTGAGGCGTACTGTGAGGGTGAGGGTTAGGGTTTCGGTTAGAGAAAGGGTTAGTGTGAGGGTGAGGGTTAGGGTTTCGGCTAGAGTAAGGTTTAGAGTGAGGGTGAGGGTGAGGGTTGGGGTTAGGCTGAGGGTTAGTTTCAGGGTGAGGGTTAGTGTTAGGGTGAGGGTGAGGCTTAGGGTCAGGGTTAGTGTTAGCTGAGGGCTACGGTAAGGTTGAGGATTAGGGTTAGGGTTAGGGATAGGGTCAGCTGTAGGATTAGTGTTAGGGTTAGTGTGAGGGTTAGACTCAGGGGTAGCTGTAGGGTTAGCATGAGGGTTAGGTTTAGTGTGAGGGTTAGGATTAGGGTGAGGGTTAGTGTTAGGGTGAGGGTTAGGTTTAGTGTGAATGTTAGTTTTCGGGTTCAGGTTAGGGTGAGGGTAAGGTTTTGGGTGAGGTTTAGGGTGAGGGTATTAGGGTTAGGGTGAGGTTTAGGGTGAGGTTTAGGGTTAGGGTTAGTTTTAGGGTGAGGGTTAGGGTTAAGGTGAGGGTTAGGTTTTGGGTTAGTGTTAGGGTGAGGGTGAGGTTGAGGTTGAGGGTCAGCTTGAGGGTGAGGGTTAGAGTTAGGATTAGTGTTAGGTTTAGGGTTAGGCTGAGGGTTAGGGTAAGTGTGAGGGTAATTGTGAGGGTGAGGGTAAGATTTAGGGTGAGGATTAGGGTGAGGGTGAGGGATAGTGTTTGGTTTAGGATTAGGGTGAGGGTTAGGGTAAGGGTGAGGAATAGGTTTAGTGTGAGTTTTAGTGTTAGGGTTTGGGTAAGTTTTAGGTTAGGATTAGGGATAGGGTTATTGTTAGCTTTAGAGTGAGGGTGAGGGTGAGGGTTAGGGTGAGCCTGAGGGTGAGGGATAGGGTTAGGATTAGTATTAGGGTTAGGGTTAGGCTGAAGGTATGGGTGGGGGGGGGGTGAGGGTTACAGATAGGGTTAGGGTTAGTGTGAGAGTTAGGGTTAGAGTTAGTGTTAGGCTGAGGGTAAGGGTTAGGGTGAGGGTTAGGGTGAAAGTGAGGGTTAGGGGTAAGGATAGGGTGAGGGGTAGGGGTAGGGTTAGCTTTAGGGTTAGGGTGAGGATAAGGATTAGCGTTAGGGATAGTGTGAGGTTTAGGTTTAAGGTTAGGGTGAGGGTGAGGGTGAGGGTTAGGGTTAGGGTTAGTGTTAGGCTGAGGGCGAGGGTGAGGGTGAGGGTTAGTGTTAGGATTAGGGTGAGGGTGAGGTTTAGGGTTAGTGTTAGGCATAGAGTGAGGGTTAGGGTTAGGGTTAGGGTGAGGTTGAGGGATAGGTTTAGGGTAAGGGTGAGGATTAAAGTGAAAGTTAGGTGTAGGTTAGAGTGAGGGTTAGTGTGCGGGTAGGGGTTAGGGTGAGGGTTAGCATGAGGGTGAGGGTTAGGCTTACGGTTATTTTTATGGTGAGGCGTAGGGTGAGGGTGAGGGTTAGGGTTTCGGTTAGAGTAAGGGTTAGTGTGAGAGTGAGGGTGAGGGTTAGGGTTAAGCTGAGGGTTAGGTTCAGAGTGAGGGTTAGGGTTAGGGTTAGGGTGAGGGTTAGTGTTAGGGTTAATGTTAGCTGTGGGCTAGGGTAAGGTTGAGGGTTATGGTTAGGGTTAGGGATAGGGTGAGGTTTAGGGTTAGGGTTAGGGTTAGTGTGAGGGTTAGACTCAGGGGTAGGGTTAGGGTTAGCATGAGGATTAGGTTTAGTTTGAGGGTTAGGAATAGGGTTAAAGTTAGTGTTAGGGTGAGGGATAGGTTTAGTGTGAGGGTTAGCGTTAGGGTTCAGGTTAGGGTGAGGGTAAGGTTTCGGGTGAGGTTTAGGGTGAGGGTGAGAGTCAGGGTTAGTATTAGGGTTAGGGTGAGGGTTAGGGTGAGGGTTAAGTTTAGGGTTAGGTTTAGGGTGAGAGTGAGGGTGAGGGTTAAGATTAAGTGTAAGGTGAGCGTTAGGGTTAAGGTGAGGGTTAGGTTTAAGGTTAGAGTTAGGGTGAGGGTGAGGATGAGGTTGAGGGTGAGCTTGAGTGTGAGGGTTAGGGTTAGGATTAGTGTTAGTTTTTAGGGTTAAGCTGAGGGTGAGTGTGATGGTGAGGGTTAGGTTTAGGGTTAGGTTGAGGGTTAGGGTTAGTGTGAGGGTAAGTGTGAGGGTGAGGGTAAGATTTAGGGTGAGGATTAGGGTCAGGGTGAGGTTTAGTGTTAGGGTTAGGATTAGGGTGAGGGTTGGGGTAAGGGTGAGGAAGAATAGGTTTAGTGTGAGGTTTAGGGTTAGGGTTAGGGTAAGGTTTAGAGTTAGGATTAGGGATAGGGGTATTGTTAGCTTTAGAGTTAGGGTGAGGGTGAGGGTTAGGGTGAGCCTGAGAGTGAGGGTTATGGTTAGGATTAGTGTTAGGGTTAGGGTTAGGCTGAAGGTATGGGTGAGGGTGGCGGTGAGGGTTACAGATAGGGTTAGGGTTAGTGTTAGGGTGAGAGTTAGGTTTAGAGTGAAGGTTAGGGTCAGAGTTAGTGTTAGGCTGAGGGTAAGGGTTAGGGTGAGGGTTAGGGTGAAGGTGAGGGTTAGGGGTAGGTTTAGGGTGAGGGGTAGGGTTAGGGTTAGCGATAGTGTGAGGTTTAGGGTTAGGGTTAGGGTGAGGGTGAGGGTGAGCGTGAGGGTTAGGGTTAGGGTTAGTGTTAGGCTGAGAGCGAGGGTGAGGTTGAGGGTTAGGTTTAGGTATAGAGTGAGAGTGAGTGTTAGTGTTAGGGTTAGGGTTAGGCTTAGGGTGAGGGTTAGGTTTAGGGTTAGGGTGAGGCTGAGGGATAGGTTTAGGGTAAGGCTGAGGATTAAAGTGAAAGTTAGGTTTAGGTTAGGGTGAGGGTTAGTGTGAGGGTAAGGGTTAGGGTCAGGGTTAGGTTGAGGGTGAGGGTGAGGCTTAAGGTTATTGTTATTGTGAGGCGTACAGTGATGGTGAGGGTTAGGGTTTCCGTTAGAGTAAGGGTTAGTGTGAGGGTGAAGGTGAGGGTTAGGGTTAGACTGAAGGTTAGGTTCAGGGTGAGGGTTAGGGTTAGGGTGAGTGTGAGGGTTAGGGTTAGGGTTAGTGTTAGCTGGGGGCTAGGGTAAGGTTGAGGGTTAGGGTTAGGTTAGGGATAGGGTGAGGTTTAGGGTTAGGGTTAGGGTTAGTGTGAGGGTTAGACTCAGGGGTAGGGTTAGGGTTAGCATGAGGATTAGGTTTAGTTTGAGGGTTAGGAATAGGGTTAAAGTTAGTGTTAGGGTGAGGGATAGGTTTAGTGTGAGGGTTAGCGTTAGGGTTCAGGTTAGGGTG
Organism: Dipodomys merriami; assembly: GCF_024711535.1. Lineage (NCBI taxonomy): Eukaryota > Metazoa > Chordata > Mammalia > Rodentia > Heteromyidae > Dipodomys > Dipodomys merriami. Next base: position 1,913,136 of record NW_027206113.1, read on the forward strand.
AGGTTAAGGTTTCGGGTGAGGTTTAGGGTGAGGGTGAGAGTCAGGGTTAGTATTAGGGTTAGGGTGAGGGTTAGGGTGAGGGTTAGGTTTAGGGTTAGGTTTAGGGTGAGGGTGAGGGTGAGGGTTAAGATTAAGTGTAGAGTGAGCGTTAGGGTTAAGGTGAGGGTTAGGTTTAAGGTTAGAGTTAGGGTGAGGGTGAGGATGAGGTTGAGGGTGAGCTTGAGTGTGAGGGTTAGGGTTAGGATTAGTGTTAGTTTTTAGGGTTATGCTGAGGGTGAGTGTGATGGTGAGGGTTAGGTTTAGGGTTAGGTTGAGGGTTAGCGTTAGTGTGAGGGTAAGTGTGAGGGTGAGGGTAAGATTTAGGGTGAGGATTAGGGTCAGGGTGAGGGTTAGTGTTAGGGTTAGGATTAGGGTGAGGGTTGGGGTAAGGGTGAGGAAGAATAGGTTTAGTGTGAGGTTTAGGGTTAGGGTTAGGGTAAGGTTTAGAGTTAGGATTAGGGATAGGGGTATTGTTAGCTTTAGAGTTAGGGTGAGGGTGAGGGTTAGGGTGAACCTGAGGGTGAGGGTTATGGTTAGGATTAGTGTTAGGGTTAGGGTTAGGCTGAAGGTATGGGTGAGGGTGGCGGTGAGGGTTACAGATAGGGTTAGGGTTAGTGTTAGGGTGAGAGTTAGGTTTAGAGTGAAGGTTAGGGTTAAAGTTAGTGTTAGGCTGAGGGTAAAGGTTAGGGTGAGGGTTAGGGTGAAGGTGAGGGTTAGGGGTAGGTTTAGGGTGAGGGGTAGGGTTAGGGTTAGCGATAGTGTGAGGTTTAGGGTTAGGGTTAGGGTGAGGGTTAGGGTTAGGGTGAGGGTGAGGGTGAGGGTGAGGGTTAGGGTTAGGGTTAGTGTTAGGCTGAGAGCGAGGGTGAGGTTGAGGGTTAGGTTTAGGTATAGAGTGAGAGTGAGTGTTAGTGTTAGGGTTAGGGTTAGGCTTAGGGTGAGGGTTAGGTTTAGGGTTAGGGTGAGGCTGAGGGATAGGTTTAGGGTAAGGCTGAGGATTAAAGTGAAAGTTAGGTTTAGGTTAGGGTGAGGGTTAGTGTGAGGGTAAGGGTTAGGGTCAGGGTTAGGTTGAGGGTGAGGGTCTTAAGGTTATTGTTATTGTGAGGCGTACAGTGATGGTGAGGGTTAGGGTTTCCGTTAGAGTAAGGGTTAGTGTGAGGGTGAAGGTGAGGGTTAGGGTTAGACTGAAGGTTAGGTTCAGGGTGAGGGTTAGGGTTAGGGTGAGTGTGAGGGTTAGGGTTAGGGTTAGTGTTAGCTGGGGGCTAGGGTAAGGTTGAGGGTTAGGGGTAGGGGTAGGGATAGGGTGAGGTTTAGGGTTAGGGTTAGGGTTAGTGTGAGGGTTAGACTCAGGGGTAGGGTTAGGGTTAGCGTGAGGGTTAGGTTTAGTGTGAGGATTAGATTTAGGGTTAGGGTTAGTGTTAGGGTGAGTTGTAGGTTTAGTATGAGGGATAGGGTTAGGGTTCGGTTTAGGGTGAGGGTAAGGTTTTGGGTGAGTTTTAGGGTGAGGGTTAGTGTTAGGATTAGTATTAGCGTTAGGGTGAGGGTTAGGGTGAGGGTTAGGTTTAGGGTTAATTTTAGGGTGAGGGTGAGGGTGAGGGTTAGTGTTAAGTGTAGGGTGAGCGTTAGGGTTAAGGAGCGGGTTAGTTTTAGGGTTAGTGGTAGGGTGAGGGTGAGGATTGGGTTGAGGATGAGTGTGAGGTTGAGGGTTAGTTATAGGGTTAGGTTGAGGGGTAGGGTTAGTGTGAAGGTAAGTGTGAGTGTGAGGGTAAGATTTAGGGTGAGGATTAGGGTGAGGGTGAGGGTTCATGTTAGGGTTAGGATTAGGGTGAGGGTTAGGTTAAGGGTGAGGAATAGGTTTAGTGTGAGGTTTGGGGTTTGGGTTAGGGTTAGGGTGAGGGTGAGGATTAGGGTTAGGGTTAGTGTTTGGGTTAGGTTTAGCGTTAGGTTTATGGTGAAGGTTAGGGTTAAGGTTAGGATTAAGGTGAGGGTTAGGGTTAGGTTTAAGGTGAGGGTTAGGGTGAGTGTGAGGGTTAGGGTTAGAGTGAGGTTTAGGGTTTGGGTGAGGATGAGGGTTAGGGTTAGTGAGAGTGTTAGGGTGAGGGTGTGAGTGAGAATTAGGGTTAGGTTTAGGGTGAGCATTAGGGTTAGTGTTTCGGTTAGGTTTAGGGCTCCAGTAAGGGTGAAGTTTAGAGTGAGGTTTAGGGTGAGGGTTAGTGTTAGGGTTAGGGTTAGGGTGAGGGTTAGGGTGAGGGTTAGGATGAGTGTGAGGGTTAGGATTAGGGTGAGATTTAGAGTTAGCGTGAGGGTTAGGGTTAGGGTTAGGGTAAGGGTGATGGTGAGGGTTAGGTTTAGGTTGAGGTTTAGAGTTAGTGTAGGGGTTAGGGTAAGGGTTAGTATGAGCATTAGGGTGAGGGTGAAGGTTAGGGTGAGAGTTAGGGTTAGAGTGAGGTTTAGATTTAGGATTACGCTGAGGGTTAGGTTTAGGGTGATGTTTAGTGTGAGGGTGAGGGTTAGGGTGAGGGTGAGAGTTCGGGTAAAGATGAGGGTTAGGGTGTGGGTTCGATTTAGGATTAGGGTGAGGGTTATGGTCACGGTGCGTTTTAGCTTGAGGCTGAGGGTTTGGGTTAGTGTGAGTGTTAGTGTTAGGGTTAGGGTTAGGGTGAGGGTTAGGGTGAGGGTTAGTGTTAGGGCTAGGGTTAGGGTAAGGGTTAGGGTTAGTGTTAGGGTTACAGTTAGGGTGAGTGTTAGGGTTAGGGTGAGGTCTAGGGTGAGGGTTAAGTTTAGAGTAAGGTTTAGGTTTAAGGTTAGTGTGAGGGTTAGGATGTGGGTGAGGTTTAGTGTTAGGGTGAGTGTTAGGGTGATGGTGACAGTTAGGGTGAGTTTTTGGGTTAGGGATATGGTAAGATTGTGGGTTAGGGTTAGTGTTCGTGTTAGACTGAGGGGTAGGGTGAGGGGTATGGTTAGGGTTAGGGTGAGGGTTAGGATTAGTGTGAGGGTAAATGTTAGGTTTAGGGTTAGGGTGAGGGTAAAGGTTATGGTGAGGTTTGGGGTGAGGGTGAGGTTTTGGGTTAGCATTAGGGTTAGGTTGAGGGCTAGGATGAGGGTTAGAGTTAGCCTTATGATTAGGGTGAGGGTGGGGGTTAGGGTTTGGGTTAGGTTTAGGGTGATGGTTATGGTGAGGGTCATGGTTAGGGTGAGGTTAAGGATTAGGGTGAGTGTTAGGTTGAGGGTGAAATTTAAGGTTAGGCTTAGGGTTAGGGTGAGGGATAGGGTGATGTTTACGGTTCTGGTTAGGTTTAGGGTTAGAGTGAGGTTTAGGGTGAGGGATAGGGTTAGTGTTTGGGTTACAGTTAGGGTGAGTGTTAGGGTTAGGGTGAGGGTTAGGATTAGGTTTAGGGTATGGTGAGTGTAAGTGGTAGGGTGAGGGTACGGTTTAGGCTGAGGGTGAAGGTGAGTTTGAGGGTTAGGGTTAGAGTTAAGGTTAAGGTGAGTGTTAGGGTTAGGTTAGGGTTAAGGTGAGGGTTAGGGTGAGCTGTAGGGTTAGGGTTAGTGTGAGTGTAAGGTTGAGGGTTATGGTTAAGGTGAGGGTGAGGGTTAGGGTTAAGGATAGGTTTGCAGTTAGGGTGAGTGTTAGGGTTAGGGTGAGGGTTAGGGTTAGGTTTAGGATAGGGCGAGTGTAAGGCGTATGGTGAGGGTTAGGGTTAGGCTGAGGGTGAAGTTGAGGGTGAGTGTTAGAGTTAGGGTTAAGGTTAAGGTGAGTGTTAGGGTTAGGTTAGGGTTAGGATGAGGGTTAGGTTGAGGTGTAGGGTTAGGGTTAGTGTGAGGGTAAAGTTGAGGGTTAGGGTTACAGTGAGGGTGAGGGTTAGGGTTAGTTGTAGGTTTAGGGAGAGGGTTAGGGTGTGGGTGAGTGTTAGGAAAAGTGTTAGGGTGAGGGTGAGGGTTCGCATTAGGGTTAGGTTTAGGGTTAGGGTTAGGGTGAGGTTTAGGGTGAGGGTTAGGTTTAGTGTTAGGGTTAGATTTTGGGTGAGTGTTAGGGTTAGTTTGAGGGTTCGGTTTACTGTTAGGATTAGGGTAGGGTGAGGTTAAGGGTTAGGGTGAGGGTTAGGGTTAGGCTGAATGTTAGGTTTAGGATTAGGTTTAGGTTTAGGGTGAGGATGAAGGTTAGGGTGAGGGGTAGTTTTAGCGTTAGGGTGAGAGTGAGAGTGAGGGTGAGGGTGAGTGTTAGGGTGAGGGTTAGGGTGAAGATGACGGTTAGGATTAATGTTAGGTTTAGGTTGAGGGTTAGGGTGAGAGGTAGGGTAAGGGTTAGAGTGAGGGTTAGGGTTAGTGTGAGAGTTAGTGTTATTGTTAGGGTTAGGGTTACTGTGAGGTTAAGGTTAAGAGTGAGGGTTAGTGTGAGCGTGGGGGTTAGGGTTAGGGTTAGGGTGAGAGAGTATTAGGGTGAGGATGAGGGCTAGGGTTAAGGTTAGGGTTAGGGTGAGGGTTAGGGTGAGGGATAAGGTTAGGTTTCGGGTTAGGGTGAGGGTGAGTGTTAGGGTTAGGATGAGGGTTAGGGTAAGGTTTAGTGTTAGGGTGAGTTTAGGGTAAGGTTTAGCGTGAGGGCGAGGGTGAGGATTAGGGTTAGTGTAAGAGTTAGGGTGAGGGTGAAGGTGAGGGTTAGGGTTAGGGTCAGGTTTATGGTTAGTGTTAGGGTTAGGTTTAGAGTGAGTGTTAGGGTTAGTGTGCAGTTTAGGATTAGGGTTAGGGTTAGGGTTAGGGTGAGGGTGACGGTAAGGGTTAGGATGAGGGTTAGGGTGAGGGTGAGGATTAGGGTGAGGGTGAGAGTGAGGGTTTCGTTTAAGTAAGGGTTAGGTTTGGTTTAGTGAGAGGATTAGCATTTGTTTGAGGGTTAGGGTGTGGGTAAATGTTAGGGCTAGGTTGAGGGTTAGGGTTAGGGTGAGGGTGAGCATTAGGGTTTCGGTTAGGTAAGGGTTAGGGTTAGGGTTATGGTTATGGTTAGGGTTAGGGGTAGGTTGAGTTTTAGCATGAGGGGTAGGGATATGGTTAGGGTGAGGGTTAGTTTTAGGGTTAGGGTTAGTTAGGATTAGGGTTAGGTTGAGGTTAAGAGTTAGGGTGAGTTTTAGGATGAGGGTGAGGTTTAGGGTTAGCGTTAGGGTTAGGGTGAGGGTTATTGATAGGGTTAGGGTGAGGGTTAGTTTTACGGTTAGGTTAAGGGTGAGTGTGAGTGTGAGGTATAGGGTTAGGTTTAGGGTGAGGGTGAGGTTGAGGGTTAGGTTTAGGTTTAGTGTTACTGTTAGGGTTAGGCTTAGGGTTATGGTGAGGGTGAGGGTTAAGGTTAGGTTGAGCGGTAGGGTTAGGGTTAGGGTGAGGATTAGGTTTAGGTTTAGGGTTAGGGTGAGAGTGAGTGGTAGGTTGAGGATGAGGTTTAGGGTTAGGGTTAGGGTTAGGTTTAGGGTTAGGGTGAGGTTGATGGTTAAGTTTAGGGTTAGGGTGAGGATTAGTGTTAGGGTTAGGGTTTGGGTGAGGGTAAGTGTTAGGATTAGCATTAGGATTAGGGTGAGGTCTAGGGTGAGGGTTACGGTTAGGGTTAGGTTTAGGTGAGGGTTAGGGTGAGGGTTAGAGTTATGGTTAGGGTGAGGGTGAGGGTTGTTTTTAGGATTAGGGTTAGTTTTAGGTTTAGGATAAGGGTGAGGGTGAGGTTGAGTGTTAGGATTAGGATAAGGGTTAGGGTGGGGGTTAGCTTTAGTGTGATGTTTAGGTTTAGGGTTTGCATGAGGGTTAGGTTTAGGGTGATGTTTAGGGAGATGGTGAGTATTAGGGTGAGGGTGAGGTTTTGGGTGAGGGATAAGATGTGTTTGAGGGATTGGGTTAGGGTGAGGGTTGGGGTTAGTGTTCGTGTTAGGGTGAAGGAAAGGTTGAGGGGTATGATTAGGGTTAGGGTGAGGATTAGGATTAGTGTGAGGGTATTGTTTAGGGTTAGGGTGAGGGTAAAGTTTAGGGTGAGGTTTAGGGTGAATTTGAGGTTCTCTGTTAGCGTTAGGGTTAGTTTGAGGGTAAGAATGAGGGTTAGGGTTAGGGTTATGTTTAAAGTGAGGGTGAGTGTTAGGGTTAGTGTTAGGTTTAGGGTGATGATTAGGGTGATGGTTAGGGTTAGGGTTAGTGTTAAGGGGAGAGTTAGGGTGAGGTTTAGGGTTAGTGTTATGGTTTCTGTGGGCGTGAGGGTGAGTGTTAGGGTTAGGGTGAGTGTTTGGGTTAGGTTTAGGGTTTGGGTAGGGTGCTGGTAAGGGGTAGGGTGAGGGTTAGGGTTAGGCTGAGGGTGACGGTTAGTGTTAGGGTTACGGTGAGTGTTAGTTTTAGGGTTAAGGTTAGGATGAGGGTTAGGGTGAGGGATAGCATTAGGGTTAGGGTGAGGGTGAGGGTTAGGGTTAGGGTGAGGGTGAGGCTTAGGGTTAGGTTGAGGGTTAGGGAGAGGGTGAGGCTTGGGGTTAGGGTGAGGCTTAGGGAGAGGGTTAGGGTGAGGGTAGGGGTGAGGTTTAGGGTTAGGGTTAGGTTTAGGTTGAGACTTAGGGTGAGGAGTACGGTTAGGGTAAGTGTGAGCCTTAGTGTTAGTGCGAGAGTTAGGTTTAGGGTTAGGTGAGGGTTACCTTGAGGGGAATGGTAAGGGTGAGGGTTAGGGTGAGGGTTAGCGTGAGGGTTAGGGTTAGGGTGAGGGTGAGTGCTAGGGTGAGGTTGAGGGTTAGTTTAGGGTTAGGGTGAGGTTTAGCGTGAAGGTTAGGTTTAGGTTTAGGTTTAGGGTGAGAGTGAGGATGAGTGTTAGGTTTAGGTTTAGGGTTAGGTTTAGGGTTAGGGAGAGGGTGAGGGTTAGGGTTCGGTTAAGGGTTACAGTGAGGTGTTGGGTGAGGGTTAGGGTTAGGGTTTTGGTTAGGGTTAGAGTGAGGGTGAGGGTTAGGGTTAGGGTAAGGGTGAGTGTGAGGGTGAGGTTTAGGGCTAGGTTTAGTGTTAGGGTGAGGGTGAGTGGTAGGTTAAGGATTAGGATTAGGGTTATGCATAGGGTTAGGATGAAGGTGTGGGTTATGTTTATGGTGAGGGTAAGGGTTAGGGTGAGGGTGAGGGTGATGGTTAGGGTTAGGGTGATGTTTAATGTGAGGGTGAGTGTTAGGGTAATTGTGAGGGTTCGCGTGTGGGTTAGGGTGTGGGTGACTTTTAGGGTTAAGCAGAGTTTTAGGATGACAGTGAGTTTGAGGGTTAGGTTTAGTGTAAGGGTAAGGGTGAGTGTTAGCTTGAGGGTTATGGTTAGGGTTAAGTTTAGGGTTAGTGTTAGGGTTTGGGTGAGTGTTAGGGTTAGGGTTAGGGTTAGAGTTAGGGTAGGGTGAGGTAAGGTTTAGGGTGAGGGTTAGTGCCAGGCTGAGGGTGAGGGTGAGGTTGAGGTTTAGGGTTATGTTTAGGGTTAGGGTGAGTGTAAGTGTTAGGGTTATGTTTAGGATGAGGGATAGGTTGAGGGGTAGGATTAAGGTTAGGTTGAGGGTGAGGGTGAGGTTTAAGGTTAGGCTGAGTGTTAGGGTTAGTGTTAGGTTTAGGATGTGTGTTAGGGTGAGGGGTAGGGTTAGGGTTATTGGGAGGGTTAAGGTTAGTGTGAGGCTTAGGGTTAGGTTTAGGGTTAGGGTGAGGGTTAGGGTTTAGGGTTAGGTTTAGGGTTAGGGTGAGGGTTAGGGTTAGGGTTATGGTTAGGGTAGGGTGAGGTTTAGGGTTAGTGATAGGGTTAAGTTTAGGGTGAGTGTTAGTGTTAGTATGTGTGTTAGGGTTAGGGTTAGGTTTAGTGTTAGGGTGAGTGTAAGGGTTAGCGTGAGGTTTAGGCTGAGGGTGAGGGTTAGGGCAAGGTTTAAGTTTAGGATTAGGGTCAGGGTGAGGGTGAACGTTAGGGTCAGTGAGAGGGGTAGGGTGAGGGGTAGGGTTAGGGTTAGGGTTAGGGTGAGTGTGAGGGTTAGGTTTAGGGTTAGGGAGAGGATTAGGTTTTGGGATAGGTTGAGGGTTAGTGTGAGAGGTAGGGTTATGGTTGGGTTGAGGGTTAGGGTTAGTGTGAGGGTTAGGTTTAAGGGTAGGATTAGAGTGAGGGTAAGTGTTAGGGTGAGGGTTAGGATGAGGGTGAGGTTTAGGGTTAGTATGAGGGTGAGGGTTAAGTTTTGGATTGGTGTTAGTGTTAGGCTTAGGCTTAGTGTGAGGCTGAGGGGTAGGGTGATGGAGTGGGTTGGTGTTAGGTTTTGGGTGAGGGTTAGTATGAGGCTTAATTTAAGAGTTAGGGTTAGGGTTTGGGTGAGAGTTAGGGTGAGGGTGAGGTTTAAGATTAGGTTTAGGGTTAGGGTGAAATCTAGGGTGAGGGTTAGGGTTAGGGTTAGGGTGAGTGTGAGGGTTAGGGTTAGCTTTAGGAGGAGGGTTATTTTGAGGGGTAGGGTTAGGGTTAGTGTGAAGGTTAGGGTTAGTGTGAGGTTTAGGGTTAGGTTTAGGGTTAGGGTTACCATGAGGGTAAGGGTAGGGTTGAGGGTTAGAATGAGGGTGAGGGTTAGGATTAGGGTTAGGGTGAGGGTTAGCCTGAGAGGTAGGTTTATGTTTGGGGTGAGGGTAAGGTTTATTGTGAGGGATAGGTTTAGGATTAGGGTTAGGTTGAGGGTAACGTTTAATGTGAGGGTTAGGATGAGGTTGAGCATTAGGGTAGGGTGAGGGTTAGGGTGACGGTGAGGGTTAAGTTGAGGGTTAGGGTTAGGGTTAGGGTTAGGGTCAGGGTGAGGATTAGGGTGAGGGTTAGGGTTAGGATTAGGGTTAGGGTGAGGCTAAGGGTTAGGGTGAGGGTTTGGGGAAGTTGACATTTAGGGTTAGGTTTAGGGTGAGTGTAAGGATTAATGTGTTAGGGTTAGGATGAGGATTAGGGTTAGGTGAGGGTGACAGTGAGGGTGAGGGTTTCCCTTAGTAAGGGTTAGGTTTATGTTTAGGGTGAGGATTAGGGTGAGTTTGCGGGTTAGAAGGAGGGTTAGTGTTAGTGTGAGGGTTAGGATGAGGGTAAGTGTTAGGGTGAGGGTGAGGGTTAGGGTTAGGGAGAGGTTGAGGGTTTCGGTTAGTTAAGGGTTAGGGTTAGTGTTAGGGTTATGGTGAGGGCTAAGTTCTGGGTGAGTTTTAGGGTGAGGGTTAGGGTTAGGGTTAGGGTGAGGATTAGGGTCAGGTTGATGGGTAGGTTGAGGGGTAGGGTAGAGTTAGGGTGAGGGTTAGGGTTAGTGTAAGTGTTAGGTTTAGGATTAGGGTTAGGGTTACCGAGAGGTTAAGGATAAGTTTGAGGGTTAGGGTGATCATGGGGGTTAGGATTCGGGTTAGGGTGAGAGTGAGTGTTAGGGTGAGGATGAGGGTTAGGTTTAGTGTTAGGGGGAGGGGGAGGGTTAGGATGAGGGTTAGGGTGAGTTTAGGGTTAGGGATTGGGTGAAGACAAGTGTGAGGGTTAGGGTTAGTGTAAGAGTTAGGGTGAGGGTGATGGTTAGGATTAGTGTTAGGGAAAGAGTGAGAGGTAGGGTGAGTGTTAGGGTTAGGGATATTGTTAGGGTTAGTGTGAGGGTTAGGGTGAGGTTTAAGGTTAGTGTTAGGTTTAGGGTTAGGGTGAGTGTTAGGGTTAGGATTAGTGCTAGGGTGAGGGTTAGGGTGAGAATGTTAGGGTGAGGGTTAGGGTGAGGGTGAGGGCTAGGGTTAGGGTTAGGGTGAGGGTGAGGGTCAGGGTTTCGTTGATGGAGGGGTTAGGATTTGGTTTCGCGAGAGTTTTAGCGTTTGTTTGAGGGTTAGCCTGAGGGGTAGGGTTATGATTAGGGTGAGGGTTAGTGTTAGGGTGAGGGTTAGGTTTAGTGATAGGATTAGGGTTAGGGTGAGGGTAAGGTTTAGGGTGAGTGTCAGGATGAGGGTGTGGTTTAGGGTTAGCATTAGGGTTAGTGTGAGGGTTAGGGTGAGGGTTAGGTTTAGGGTTAGGGTGAGGGTTAGGGTTAGGGTGAGGGTGAGTGTGAGTGTGAGGTTTAAGGTTAGGTTTAGGGTTAGGGTGAGGGTGAGGGTTAAGTTTTGTTTTAGTGTTCCGGTTAGGGTTAGGCTTAAAGTTATGGTGAGGGTGAGGGTTAGGGTTAGGTTGAGGGGTAGGGTTAATGTTAGGGTGAGGATTAGGGTTAGTGTGATGTTTAGGGTGAGGGTGAGGGTCAGGATGAGGGTGAGGGTTAGGTTGTGGGTGAGGGTTAGGGTTAAGGTGAGTGTTAGGGTGAAGGTGAAGTTGAAGGTTAGGGGTAGTATAAGGGTTAGTGTGAGTGTTAGGGTGAGGTTGAGGGTTAGGGGTAGGGGTAGTGTGAAGGGTAGGATGATGGTTAGGGTTATGTTTATGGTTAGGGTTAGGGTGAGGGTTAGGGTGAGGGTTAGGGTTAGTGTTAGGTTTAGGTTTTGTGTTAGTGTTAGGGTTAGGGTGAGTGTTAGAGTTGGGGTTATGTTTAGGGTATGGTGAGGGTAAGGTTTAGGGCGACGGTTAAGGTTAGGCTGTCGGTGAGGGTGAGTTTGAGTGTTAGGGTTAGGGTGAGTGTTAGCGTTAGGGTTAGGGTTAGGATGAGGGTTACTGTGAGGGTAATGTTTAGGGTGAGGATTAGGGTGACGGTGAGTGTTAGACTTAGGGTTAGGCTTAGTGTTAGGTTGAAGTTGAAAGTGAGGTTTAGGGTTAGGATTAGGGTTAGTCTGAGTGTGAGGGTGAGGGTTTTGGTTAGGGGCAGGTTTAGGGTTAGGTTTAGGGTGAGGGTTAGGGTTAGGGTGAGGGTTAGCCTGAGGGTGAGGGTTAGCGTTAGGGTTAGTGTTAAGGTGAGGGTTAGGGTGAGTGTTGTGATTAATGTTAGGGTTAGCCTTAGGGTGAGGCTTAGGGTTAAGTTTAGGTTTACTGTGAGAGTGAGGGTTATGGTATGATTAGAGTGAGGGTTAGTGTTATGTTGAGGGTGAGGGTGAGGTTGAGTTTGAGGGCTAGGGTTTGGGTTAGGTTTAGGGTGAGTGTGAGGGTGAGGGTTATGGTTAGTGTAAGGGTTAGGGTCAGGGTTAGGGAGAGAATTAGATTGAGCGTGAGGAATAGGGTGAGGGTTAGGCTTAGGGTGAGGGATAGGTTTAGGGTTAGGGTGAGGGTTATGGTTAGGATGATGTTCAAGGTGAGGGTGAGGGTTAGTGTGAGGGTGAGGGTTCCTTTGAGGGTGAGAGATAATGTGTGGGTGAAGGTTAGGATTAGCGTGAGGGTTAGTGTGAAAATGAGGGTTGGGGTGAGGGTGAGGATTAGGGTTAGGGTTATGGTGATGGTTAGGGTTAGGGTTAGTGTTAGAGTGAGGGTTCAGGTGAGCTGTAGGATTAGGGTTAGGTTGAGGGTTAGGATTAGTAGGTTTATGGTTAGGTTGAGGGTTCGGGTTAGGGTGAAGGTAAGGTTTTGGGTGAGGTTTAGCGTGAGGGTGAGGGTGAGGGTTAGAGTGAGGTTTATGTTTAGGGTTAAGGTTAAGGTTAGCTTGAGGTTGAGTGTGAGGTTTAGTGTTAGGATGAGAGTTAGGGTTAGGTTTAGGTTGAAGGTTAGGGGGCTTGTCAGGGTTAGGGTTTGGGTTAGGGTTAGTCTGAGGTTAGGTTTAGGGTTAAGGTTAGGGTTACGTTGAGGTTAAGTGTTCGGGTGAGGTTTAGGATGAGGGTGAGGTTTAGGGTTAGGGTTAGGGTGAGGGTTAGGTTGAGGGTGAGGGTTAGGTTGAGGTTGAGTTTTAGGGTGAGGATTAGGGTGAGGGTTAGGTTTAGAGTTAGGGTGAGGGTGAGGGTTAGGGTTAGGGTAAGGGTTAGGTTGAGTTTTAGGGTGAGGGTGAGGTTTAGAGTTAGGGTTAAGGTTAGTGTGAGGGTAGGGTGAGGGGTAGGTTTAGGGTTAGGGTTAGGGTTAGTGTGAGGGTTAGGGTTAGGGTTAGGGTGAGTGTGAGCGGGAGGGGGAGGGTTAGGATTAGGTTTAGGATTAGGGTTAGGGCAAGGGTGAGGGTTAGTTTTAGGGGTAGGGTTATGTTTAGTTGAGAGTTGGGGTGATGTTTAGGTTTAGTGTTAGGGATAGGGTTAGGGTGAGTGTTAGGGTTATTGTGTGGGTTAGGATTAGGGTTAGGTTTTTGGATTGGGTAAGGGTAAGGGTTAGGGTGAGTGTTAGGGTGAGGGTGAGGGATAGGCTAAGGGTTAGGATAAGGATTAGGTTCAGGATGAGGGTGAGGGTTAGGGTTATTGTGAGTGTTAGGGTGAGGGGTAGGTTATAGTTATGGTTAGGGTTAGGGTGAGGGTGAGGGTGAGGGTTTCAGTTAAGTAAGGGTTGGGTTTAGGGTTAGGCAGAAGATTAGGGTGAGGGTGAGGATTAGGGTGAGGGATAGGGTTAGGGATAGGTTGAGGGTTAGCGTGAGGCTTAACCTTAGGGTTAGGGTGTGGGATATGTTTAGGGTTAGGATTAGGGTTATGGTGAGGGATAGGGTCAGGATAAGGTAAGGGTGAGGGTGAGGGTGATGGTGAGGGTAAGGTTTAGGTTTAGGTTGAGGGTTAGGGCTAGTATGAGGTTTAGGTTTAGGGTTAGGCTGAGGGTGAGGGTTACATTTGGGGTTATGTTTAGGGTGATGGTGTGGGTTAGTCAGAGGGTGAGGGTTCTGGTGAAGGTAAGGGTTAGGGTGTGGGTGAGGTTTAGCGTTAGGGTGAGGGTTAGGGTGATGGTGAGGGTTAGGGTTAGGGTTAGTGTTTGGCTGTGGGTGAGGGTGAGGGAGAGGGTTAGGATTAGTCATACAGTGAAGCTGAGTGTTAAGTTTAGGGTTAGGGTTAGGCTTAGGGTGAGGCTTATGGTTGGGGTTAGATTTAGAGTTAGGTTTAAGAATAGGGTGAGGGTGAGGGTGAGGGATAGGGTTAGGTTTAGGTTTAGGGTGATTGTGATGTTGAGGGTTAGGGTTAGGGTTAGCGTAAGGATGAGGGTGAGTGTGAGATTTAGGTTTAGGGTTAGTGTTATATTTAGGGTTAGGCTTAGGGTGAGGGTGAGTGTGAGGGTGAGGGTTAGGTTTAGGGTGATGTTTAGGATTAGGTTAGGGTGAGGGTTAGGGTTATTGTGACGGTGAGGGTTAGGGTGAAGGTGAGGGTTAGGTTGAGGTTGAGCGTTGAGGTTAGGGTGAGGATGAGGGTTACGTTTAGGTTGAGTGTGAGGGTTAGGGTTAGGGTTAGGGTGATGGTTATTATTAGGGTTAGGGTGAGGATTACGCTTAGGATGAGGGTGAGGGTGAGGGTGAGGATTAGATTTAGCTTGAGGCTTAGTTTTAGGGTTAGGTTAAGAGTTCGGTTTAGGGATATGTTTATGGTTAGGGTGAGGGTGAGGGTTGCTGTGAGGGTGAGGTTTAGGGTGTGGTTGAGGGTGAGAGTGAGGGTGAAGGTTAGGTTTACGGTTAGTGTTAGGCTGAAGGTGAGGGTGAGGGAGAGGGTTAGGTTTAGGATTAGGGTGAGGGTGAGGGTTAGGCTTAGGGTGAGGGTTTGGGTTAGGGTTACTGTGAGGGTGAGGGTGAGGGATAGTGTTAGGGTTAGGGTTAGGGTTAGGTTTAGGGTGTAGGTTATAGTTAGTGTGATGTTTAGGGTGAAGGTGTGGGTTAGTGTGAGGGTGAGAGTTCAGGTGAGGGTAAGGGTTATGGTGTGGTTGAGAGTTAGTTTTAGAGTGAGGGTTAGGTTGAGTGTTCAGGTTAGGGTGAGGGTGAGGGTTAGTGTTAGGCTAAGGGGAGGGTGAGTGTTAGGGTTAAGGTTAGTATTAGGCTTAGGGTGAGGGTTAGGGATAGGGTTAGGGTTAGGGTGAGGGTGAGGGTGAGGTTGAGTGTGAGGGTTGTGGTTAGGTTTAGGGTGATTGTGACGGTGAGGGTTAGGGTTAGGATTAGGGTTTGAGTTAGGGTGAGGATTAGGCTAAGTGTGAGGGTGAGGGTGAGGGTTAGGGTTAGGGTGAGGTTTAGGTTTAGGTTTAGGGTGAGTTTTAGGGTTAGGGTGATGTTTAGGGTGAGGGAGTGCGTTAGTGTGAGGGCGAGTGTTCGGGTGAGGGTGAGGGTTAGGGCATGATTGAGGGTTAGGTTTATGGTGAGGGTTAGGGTTAGGGTGAGGGTTAGAGTGACGGTGAGGGGTAGGGTGATTGTCAGGGTTATGATTAGGATTATGGTGAGGATGAGGGTTTGGTTTAGGGTTAGGGTTAGGGTGAGCGTTAGGATTAGTGTTAGGGTGAGTTTTAGAGTTAGGCACAGGGTTATTGTAAGGATAATTTTTAGGATGAGTTTTAGGGTGCGGGTTAGGGTTAGCATTACGGTTAGGGTGAGGGTTATTGTGAGGGTGAGGATGAGGGTTAGTGTTAGGGTTAGGTTTCTGGTGAGCGTGACTGTTAGGGTATGTTTTAGGGTTTGGGTTAGTGTTAACGGAGGGTTAGATTTGGGTTAGGTTTAGAGTTAGGTTGAGGGTTAGAGTTGGGTTTGGGTTAGAGTTAGGGTGAGGATGAGGGTGAGTCTTAGGGTTAGGATTAGGATTAGGGTGAGGGTGAAGGTGAGGGCTAGGATTAGGGTTAGTGTTAGGCTGAGGGTGAGGGTGAGGTTTAGGGTTAGGATTATGGTGAGGGTGAGTATTAGGGTTAGGGTTAGTGTTAGGGTGAGGTTGAGGGATAGGGGTACAGTAAGGGTGAGAATCAAGGTGAAAGTTAGGGTTAGGTATAGAGTGAGGGTTAGGGTAAGGGATGGGGTGATGTTTATGGTGAGGGTGTGGGTTAGTGTGAGGGATAGGGTTAGGGTTAAGGTTAGGGTTACGGTGAGCGTGAGGGTTTGGGTTAGGGTGAGGGTTAGGGTGATGGTGAGGGTTTGGGTGAGGTTGAGTTTTAGGGTTAGGGTTAGGGTGAGGGTTAGGGATAGGTTGAGTGTTAGGATTAATCTTCCGGTGTGGGTTAGGGTTAGGGTTAGGTTGAGGGTTAGGCTTAGTGTGAGGGTGAGGGTGAGAGTGAGGTGTTAGGTTTAGGGTGAGGGTTAGGGTTAGAGTTAGGATGAGGGTTCGGTTTATGGTGATGTTTATGATTAGGGTTCTTGTGAGGGTGAGGTTTAGGGTGTGGTTGAGGTTTAGGATTAGGGTGAGGGTAAGGGTGACAGTGAGAGTGAGGGTTAGGGTTAGGGTTAGTGTAAGCTGAGGGCTAGGGTGAGGTTGAGGTTTAGGTTTAGGGTGAGGGTTAGTGTGAGTTTTAGGCTCAGAGGTAGGGTTAAGTTTAGAGTGATGGTTAGGTTTAGGGTGAGGGTGAGTTTGAGGGTTAGGGTTTTTAGTCTGAGCATTAGGGTTAGGATGAGGGTTATGGTTAGGCTTTGTGTCAGGGTGATGGTGAGTTTGAGCCTTAGGGTGAGGGGGAGGGTGAGGGTTAGGGTTAGATTTAGAGTGAGGTTTAGGGTTAGGCTTAGGGTGAGGTTGATATTGAGGGTTAGGTTTAGGGTAAGGTTGAGGGTGGGGGTGAGGGTTAAGGTTAGGCTTAGGGTTAGGTTTAGGGTGATGGTTAGGTTTAGTGTGAGGGTTATTGTTAGGGTTAGTGTTAAGGTTAGAGTGAGGTTTAGGGTTAGGCTTAGGGTGAGGTTGATGATGAGGGTTCGGTTTAGGGTAAGGTTGAGGTTGGGCGTGAGGGTTAAGGTTAGGCTTAGGTTTAGGGTTAGGTTGATAGTTAGGTTTAGTGTAAGGCTTAGGGTTAGGGTTGGGGTTATGTTTAGGGTGTGGGTAAGTGTTAGGGTGTGGGTTAGGGTGAGGGTGAGGGTTTGGGTTAGGGTTAGTGTGAGGGTTAGGGTTAGAGTTAGCTTTAGGTTTAGGGTGAGGATAAGGATTAGGGTAAGGGATGGTGTGAGGTTTAAGGTTAGGGTTAGGTTGAGGGTGAGTGTGAGGGTGAGGGTTAGGGTGAGGTTTAGGGTTAGGGTGAGGGTGAGGGTGTGGGTGAGGGTTAGGTTTAGGGTTTGGGTTTACCTTCGGTTGAGGGTGAGGGTGAGTTTTAGGTTTAGGGTTAGTCGTAGGTTTAGGTTTAGCCTTAGGGTGAGGGTGAGGGTTAGGATTATGGTGAGGGTTAGGGTAAGGGTGAGGGTGAGGGTTACAGTTAGGGTTATGTTTAGGGTGATGGTGTGGGTTAGTGTGAGAGTGAGGGTTCGGGTGAAGTTAAGGGTTAGGGTGTGGGTGAGGGCTAGCGTTAGGTTGAGGCTTAGGGTGATGCTGAGGGTTAGGGTGTGGTTGAGGGTTAGGATTAGGGTGAGGGATAGGGTTAGGGTTAAGGTTAGGGTGAGTGTTAGGGTTAGGGTTAGTGTTAGGCAGAGGGTGAGGGTGAAGGTGAGGGAGAGTTTTAGGATTAGTCATATGGTGAGGGTGAGTGTTAAGTTAGGGTTGCGGTTAAGCTTAGGGTGAAGGTTATGGTGAGGGTTAGATTTGTGGTTAGGTTTAAGGTTATGTTTAGGGTGAGGGTGAGTTATAGGATTAGGGTGAGGGTGAAGGTTAGGGTTACGGTTAAGTTTAGGGTGATTTTTATGGTGAGGGTTAGGGTTAGTGTTAGGGTTAGTGTAAGGGTGTGGGTGACTGTGTGATTTAGGTTTAGGGTTAGTGTTAGGTTTAGGGTTAGGCTTAGGGTGAGGGTGAGGGTGAGGGTTAGGGTGAGGGTGAGGTTTCAGATTATGGTTAGAGTGAGTGTTAGGATTAGGGTGAGGATTAGGGTGACGGTGAGTTTTAGGGTGAGGTTGAGCATTAGGGTTAGGGTGAGGGTGAGGGATTGGGTTAGGTTGAGTGTGAGGGTTAGGTTTTGGGTTAGGGTGACGGTTAGGCTTAGGATGAGGGTGAGGATTAGTTTTAGCTTGAGGGTTAGTTTTTGGGTTACGTTAAGAGTTCAGTTTAGGGAGATGTTTAGGGTTAAGATTTGGTTGAGGGTTCCGGTGAAGGTGAGGTTTAGGGTGTGGTTGTGGTTAAGGGTTTAGGGTGAAGGTTAGGGTTATGGTTAGTGTTAGGCTGAAGGTGAGGGTGAGGGAGAGGGTTAGGTTTAGGATTAAGGTGAGGGTGAGGGTTAGGCTTAGGGTAAGGGTGAGGGAGAGGGTTACGGTTACTGTGAGGGTGAGGCTGAGGGATAGTGTTAGGGTTAGGTTTAAGGTTCGGGTGAGGGTGAGGGTGAGAGTTAGGTTTAGGGTTAATCTTAGGTTTAGGTTTATGCTTAGGGTGAGGGTGAGGGTTAGGGTTAGGGTGAGTGTTAGGGTTAGGTTTAGGGTGTGGGTTAGAGTTAGTGTGATGTTTAGGGTAAGGGTGTCGGTTAGTGTGAGGGTGAGTGTACGGGTGAGGGTAAGGGTTATGGTGTGGGTGAGGGTTAGCTTTAGGGTGAGGGTTAGGGTGAGGTTGATCGTTAGGGTTAGGATTAGGGTGAGGGTTAGGGTTAGGTTGAGTGTTAGGGTTAGGGTTAGGGTTAGGGTTAGTGTTAGGTTGAGGCTGAGGGTGAGGGAGAGGGTTAGGGTAATGCTTAGGGTGAGGGTAAGTGTTAGGTTTAGGGTTAGTGTTAGGCCTAGGGTGAGGGTTAGTGATAGGGTTAGGGTTAGGGTTAGGGTTAGGGTGAGGGTGAGGGTGTGCGATAGGGTTAGGCTTAGGGTGAGGTTGAGGGTGAGGGATAGGGTTGGGGTTAGGTTTTTGGTGATTGTTATTGTGAGGGTTAGGGTTAGGTTTAGGGTTAAAGTTAGGGTGAGGGTTAGGCTTCGGGTGAGGGTGAAGGTGAGGGTTAGGGTTAGGCTGAGGTTTAGGTTTAGGTTTAGGGTGAGGTTTAGGATTAGGGTGATGTTTAGGGTGAGGGAGTGCGTTAGTGTGAGGGAGAGTGTTCGGGTGAAGGTGAGGATTAGGATGTGATTGAGAGTTAGGTTTGGGGTGAGGGTTAGGGTTAGGGTTAGGGTTAGAGTGACGGTGAGGGGTAGGGTTATTTTAAGGGTTAGGATTAGGTTTAGGGTGTGGATGAGGGTTTGGGTTATGGTTAGGTTTACTGTGAGGGTTAGTGTTAAGGTTAGGGTCAGGGTTAATGTAAGTATAAGGGTTAGGATGAGATTTAGGGTGAGGGTGAAGGTTAGGGTTAGGGTTAGGGTTAGTGTTAGGGTTAGGTTTCTGGTGAGCGTGAGGTTTAGAGTATGGTTTAGGGTTAGGGTTAGGGTTAAGGGAGGGTTAGATTTGGGTTAGGGTTAGAGTTAGGTTGAGGGTTAGAGTTGGGTTTGGGTTAGACTTAGGGTGAGGGTGAGGCTGAGGCTTATGGTTAGTATTAGGATTAGGGTTAGGTTGAGGGTTAGTGATAGGGTTAGGGTTAGGGTGAGGGTTAGGGTGATGGTGAGGGTTAGGGTGAGGGTGAGGGTTAGGTTTAGGATTAGTGTTAGGGTTAGGATTAGGATTAGTGTGAGGTTTAGGGTTAGGGTTAGGGTCAGCATTAGGGTGAGGATAAGGGTAAGAGTAAGGTTTAGGGTGAAGTTGAGTTTTAGGGTTAGCGTTAGGGTTAGTGTGAGGCTTAGGGTGAGGGTTAGGGTTAGGTTTCAGTTGAGGGTGAGGGTTATGGTAAGGTTTTGGGTTAGTGTTAGCGTTAGGGTGATGGATAGGGTTGGGTTAGGGTTAGAGTTAGGGTGAGGTTTAGGTTTGGGTTTAGGGTTAGAGTTAGGGTGAGGGTGAGGGTGAGGGTTAGGGTTAGGATTAGGGTTAGGGTTAGGGTTAGACTGAGGTTGAGGGTGAGGGTGAGGGTTGGGGTTAGAGTTAGAGTTAGGGTTACTGTGAGGGTTAGGGTTAGGGTAAGTGTTAGGGTAATGGTTAGGATGAGGGTTAGGTTGAGAGGTAGGGTTATGGTTAGGGGGAGGGTAATATTGAAAGTTAAGTTTCGGGGTTTGATGAGGGTTAGCATGAGAGTTAGGGTTAGGATTAGGGTTAGCTAGAAGTATAGGGATAGGAGAAAATTTAGGGTTAGGTTTAGGGTAGGGGTGAGTGTTAGGGTTAGCTTAAGGGTGAGGAGTAGGGTGAGGGTTATGTTTAGGGTTACGGTTAAGGTGAGCTTTAGGGTGAGGGTTAGGTTTAGGGTTTGGGTTAGGGTTAGGGTTAGGGTCAGGGTGAGGGTTAGGGTTAGGGTGAGGGTAAGGCTTAGGGTGAGGGTTATGGTGAGATTGAGGGTTAGGGTTAGCGTGAGGGTTAGGGTGAGGGTTAGTGTGAGGGTTAGGTTTAGGGTTAGTGTGAGAGTTAGCCTGATGGTAAGGGTTAGGGTTAGGTTTAGTGTTAGGGTAAGGGTTAGGATTAATGTTAGAGTTAGGGTTAGTGTGAGAGTTAAGGTTTGGGTTAGGGTTAGGGAGAGGATGAGGTTAGGGTTAGGATTAGCGTTAGATTTATGGTTAGACTGAGTAAGAGGGTGAGGGGTAGGGGTAGGGTTAGAGTTAGGGTTAGGCTGAGGGCTAGAGTGTGCGTGAGGACTAGGGTGAGGGTGAGGGTGAGGGTGAAGGTTAGGGTTAAGGTAAGGGTTAGGCTTAGGTTTAGGGAGAGGATTAGGGTGGAGATGAGTTTTAGGGTGAGGGTTATGTTTAGGGTGAGGGTTAGATTTTGGGTTAGGATAAGGCTTATGGTTAGGATGATGTTTAGGGTGAGGCTGAGGGTTAGGGTGAGGGTGAGTGTTGGGGGGAGGGTGAGAGTTAGGGTGTGGGTGCGGGTTAAGATTTGGGTGAGGGTTAGGGTGAAAGTGAGGGTTAGGCTGAAGGTGAGGATTAAGGTTAGGGGTAGGGTGAGTGTTAGAATTAGGGTTAGTGTTAGGGTGAGGGTTAGGGTGAGGGGAAGGACTATGTTTAGGGTGAGGGTTAGGATAAGTGTGAGTGTTGGGTTTAGGTTTAGGGTTCGGGTTAGGTGAGGGTAAAGGTTTGGTGAGGTACAGGGTGAGGGTTAGGGTGAAAGTGAGGGTTAGGCTGTCGGTGAGGATTAAGGTTAGGGGTAGGGTGAGGGTTAGAATTAGGGTTAGTGTTAGGGTGAAGGTTAGGGTGAAGGGAAGGATTAGGGTTAGGCTGAGGGTTAGGATAAGTGTGAGTGTTGGGTTTAGGTTTAGGGTTCGGGTTAGGTGAGGGTAAGGGTTTTGGTGAGGTTTAGGGTGAGGGTTAGGGTTAGAGTTAGGGTGCGGATGAGGGTGAGGTTTAGGGTTAGGATTAGTGTTAGGGTAAGGTTTAGGCTGAGGGTGAGTGTGAGGATGAGGGTTACTGTTAGGGTGAGGGTGACAGTTAGGGTGTGGGTTAAGGTTAGTTTTAGTGTTAGGGTGAGGGCTAGTGTGAGGGTGAGGGTAAGGGTTAGGGTTAGGGAAAGGGTGAGGTTTAGGGTTAGGTTGAGGGGTAGGCTGAGTGGTAGGGTTATGATTAGCGTGAGGGTTAGGTTTAGTGTGAGGGTCAGGGTTAGGTTTAGGGTTAGGGTTAGGGTGAGTGTTAGGTTTAGTGTGAGGGTTAGGGTTAGGGTTAGGTTAGGGTTAGGGTGAGGATTGAGGTGAGGGTTAGTGTTAGAGTTAGGGTTAGGGTGAGGGATAGGTTTAGGAATATAGTGAGGTTTACAGTTAGTGTGTGGGTTAGGGTTAGGGTTAGGGTTACCGTGAGGGTAAGTGTAAGGGTGAGGGTTAGGATGAAGGTAAGGGTTAGGATTAGGGTTTCGGTTAGGGTGAGGGGTAGGTTGAGGCTTAGTGTTAGGGTTATGTTTAGGGTAGGGTGAGGGTTTGGGTGAGGTTTAGGGTTAGTGTTTGGGTTAGGGATAGGGTGAGTGTTAGGGTTAATGTGAGGTTTAGGGTTAGGGTTAAGTTTAGGGTGAGGGTAAGGTTTATGGTGAGGGTTAGTGTTAGGATGAGGGTGAGGGTTAGGGTGAGGTTTAGGGTTAGGTTTAGGCTTAGTGCCAGTGTTAGGGTTAGGGTTAGGGTGAGGATGAGGTTTAAGGTGAGGGGTAAGGTTAGGGTAACTTTTAGTTTGAGATTGAGGTTGAGGTTTAGGGTTAGGTTGTGGGTTAGAGTTAGGGTTAGGATGAGTGTGAGTGTTAGGGATAGGTTTAGGATGAGGGTTAGGGTGAGGGCTAGGGTAGGGTTATTGTGAGCGTTAGGGTTAGTGTGAGGTTTAGGGTTAGGATTAGGATTAGGGTTACCATGAGGGTAAGGGTGAGGGTGAGGTTTAGGATGAGGTTGAGGATTAGGGTTAGGGTTAGGGTTCGGGTGAGGGTTAGAGTGAGGATGAGGGTTATGGTGAGGGTAAGGGTTATTGTGAGGGTTAGGTTTAGGTTTAAGGTTATGTTGAGGGGAAGGGTTAGGGTGAGGGTTAGGATGAGGGTGATGATTTCGGTGAGGGTTAGGCTTAAGGTGAGAGTTAGGTTTAGGGTGAGGGCTAGGGTGAGGGTGAGGGTTAGGGGGAGGGGGAAGGGGAGGTTTAGTTTTAGGGTATGGGTGAGGGTTAGGGTTAGGTTGAGGATTACCGTGAAAGTGACAGTTAGGGTGAGGGTGAAGGTTAGTGTTAGTGTTAGGGTTAGGGTTAGGGTGATGTTATGGTTAGGGTTAGGTTTAGGGTTAGGGTGATTGTTAGTGTGAGGTTTAGGGTTAGGGTTATGGTTAGGTTGAGGTTTAGCGTGAGGGTAAAGTTTAGGATGAAGGTTAGGGTGGTTGTGCGAGTTAGGGTTAGGATTCGGGTGAGGGGTTGGGTGAGGGTTAGTTTTAGGCTTAGGGTTAGGGTAAGGGTTAGGGTGAGGTTAAGTTTTGGGGGAGGGTTTGGGTTAGGTTTAGGGTTAGCCTGAGGTTGAGGGTCAGGTTGAAGTTTAGGGTTAGGATTAGGTTTAGGGTTAGAGATAGTCTGAGGATGAGGGTGAGTTTGAGGGTGAGGATTAGGCATCTGGATAGGGTGAGGGTGAGGGTGAGTGTGATGGTCAGAGTTAGGGTGAGAGTGAGGCTGAGGGTTTGGGATTGGTGAGGGTTAGGGGTATGATTAGGGTGAGGATTAGGGCGAGTTTGAGGGTTAGAGGGAGTGTTAGGTTTAGGGTGAGGGTTAGGGTTAGTGTGAGGATTAGGTTGAGGTTAAGGGTTAGTGTGAGGGTGAGTGTGAGGTTGAGTATTAGGTTTAGTGTTAGGGTTAAGGTGAGGG
Organism: Dipodomys merriami; assembly: GCF_024711535.1. Lineage (NCBI taxonomy): Eukaryota > Metazoa > Chordata > Mammalia > Rodentia > Heteromyidae > Dipodomys > Dipodomys merriami. Next base: position 1,935,329 of record NW_027206113.1, read on the forward strand.
TTAGGGTTAGGTTTTGTGTTACGGAGAGGTTTTCGTTTAGGGTTAGGGTGAGTGCTAGGATTAAGGTTAGGGTGAGGATGAGGGTTAGGGTTAGGGTGAAGGTGAGGGTGAGGGTGAGATTTAAGGTAACTGTTAGGGTTAGGGTGAGGGTGAGGGATCGGGTTAGGATTAGGTTTAGGGTTAGGGTTAGGCTGACGGTGAGTGTGAGGTTGAGAGGGTTAGGGTAAGGGTTAGGGTTATAGTTAGTGTGAGGATTATAGTGAGGGTGAAATTTAGAGTGAGAGTTAGAGTTAGGGTGAGGTTTAGTTTTAGGATTAGGATGAGGGTTAGAGTAAGGTTGAGGTTTAGGGTGAGGGTGAGTGTTAGGGTTAGGGTTTGGGTTAGGGTTAGGATTAGGGTTATGGCGAGTGTTAGGGTTAGGGTTAGGGTTAGGGTTAAGGTTAAGGTGAGGTTGTGTGTTAGTGTAAGTGTTAGGGTTAGGTTGAGGGTTAAGGTGAAGTTTAGAGTTATGTTGAGGGTAAGGGTAGGGTTAGGTTTAGGGTGAGGGTTAGGGTTAGGGTGAGAGTTAGAGTTAGGGTTAGGGTGAGGGTGAGGTTTAGGGTTAGGTTTGGGGTTCGAATTAAGGTGAAGGTGAGGTTGAGGAATAGGGTTAGGATTAGGGTTAGAGTTAGAGTGAGGGTTAGAGTGATGTTTAGGTTTAGGATTAGGGTTGGGGTGAGGGTGAGGGTCAGGGTGAGTTTTAGGTTTAGGGTGAGGGTTATGTTGAGGGTAATGGTGAGGTTGAAGGTTAGGGTGAGGGTTACGGTTAGGGTTATTGTTTGAGTGAGGTGTAGGGTGAGGTTTAGGTTTCGGGTTAGTGTGAGGGTTAGGGTTAGGGTGAGGATAAGTTCTAGGGTGAGGCTTAGGGTGAGGGTTGGGGTAAGGTTTAGGGTAAGGTTTAGGGTGAGATTTAGGGTAAGTAATAGGGTTAGGGTGAGGGTTAGGCTGAGCAGTAGGGTTAGAGTGAGCGTTATGGTGAGGGTTAGGTTTAGGGTTAGGGTGAGGGTAAGGGTTAGGGTGAGGGTGAGGGTTAGGTTTTGGGTTAGGGTGAGGATAAGGGTTAGGTTGAGGGTTAGGATGAGGGTAAAGATTAGGGTTAGGGTGACGGTTAGGGTGATGTTTAAGGTTAGGGTTAGGGTTAGTGTTAGGGTTAGGTTGAGGGTTAGGGTGAGGGTAAGTGTTAGGTTGAGGGTGATGGTTAGGGTGAGGTTTAGGGTTAGGGTTAGGGTTAGGTTCAGGGTGCGGACTAGGGTGAGGGTGAAGGTTAGCGTGAGGGTTATGGTTAGGGTTAGGTTTAGGGTGAGCATTAGCGTTAAAGTTAGGGTTAGGATGAGGGTTAAGGTGAATGGTAGGGTTATGGTTTGCGAGAGGGTTAGGGTTAGTGTGAGGGTTAGTTTTAGGGTTATGGTTAGGGTGAGGGTAAGGGTAGGGGTGAGGGTAAGTTTTAGGGTGAAGTTTATGGTTAGGGTTACTATTAGGGTGTGGGGTAGCGTTAGGGTAAAAGTGAGGTTGAGAGTTAGATTTAGTGTTAGTGTTAGGTTTAGGGTTAGGCTTAGTGTGAGGATGAGGTTTCGGGTGAGGGTTAGGATTAGGGTGATGGTTAGGATTAGGGTTAGGGTGAGGGTTATGTTTAGGGTGATGTTTAGTGTGAGGGTGTGGGTTCATGTGAGATGAGTTTTCGGGTGAGGGTGAGGGTTAGTGTGTGGGTGAGGGTTAGGTTTAGTGTGAGGGTTAGGGTTAGTGTTAGACTTACCGTGAGGGTAAGTGTAAGGGTTAGGATGAGGAAGAGGGTTAGGTTCAGGGTTTCGGTTAGGGTGAGGGGTAGGGTGATGGTTAGGGTTAGGGTTATGTTTAGGGTAGAGTGAGGGTTAGGGTGAGGTTTAGGGTTAGTGTTTGGGTTAGGGTTAGTGTGAGGGTTTGTTTATGGTTAGGTTTAGGGTTAGGGTGAGGGTTAGGGTTAGGGTGAGGGTTAGTGTTAAGATGAGGGTGAGGGTTAAGGGGATATTTAGGGTTAGGGTTAGGTTTAGTGTGAGTGTTAGGGTTAGGGTTAAGGTGAGGATGAGGTTTAGGTTGATGGGTAAGGTTAGGGTTACATTTAGGGTGAGGTTGAGGGTGAGGTTTAGGGTTAGGTTGAGGGTTAGGCTTAGGGTTAGGGTGAGGGATAGGGTGAGGATGATGGTTATGGTGAGGATAAGGTTTATTGTGAGGGTTAGGTTTAGCTTTAGGGTTAGTTTGAGGGTAATGGTTAGGGTGAGGATTAGGATGAAGGTGAGGATTAGGGTGAGGGTTAGGCTTAGGTTGAGGGTTAGGTTTAGGGTTAGGGCTAGGGGGAGGGTGAAAGTTTGGTTTAGGTTATGGGTGAGGGTTAGGGTCAGGTTGAGGATTACCGTGAAAGTGAGGGTTAGGATGAGGGTGAAGTTTATGGTTAGTGTTAAGTTTAGGGTGAGGATTAAGTTTAGGGTTAGGGTTAGGATGAGAGTTAGGGAGAGTGGTAGCGATAGGGTTAGGGTGAGGGTTAGGGTTAGTTTGAGGGTTAGGGTGAGGGTTAGGGTGATGTTAAGTTTAGGGTTAGGGTTAGGGTTAGGGTGATTGTTAGTGTGAGGGTTAGGGTTGTGTTTAGGTTTAGGGTGAGGGTTTGGGTGAGGGTAAAGGGTAGAATGAAGGTTAGGGTGGTGGTGAGGTTTAGGGTTAGGGTTAGGGTGAGGGGTAGGGTGAGGGTTAGGTTTAGGCTTAGGGTTAGGGTAAGGATTAGGCTGAGGTTAAGAGTTAGGGTGAGGGTTAGGTTTAGGGTTAGGGTTAGGGTGAGGGTGAGGGTCAGGTTGAAGTTTAGTGTTAGGATTAAGTTCATGGTTAGGGATAGGCTGAGGATGAGGGTGAGTGTGAGGGTGAGTGTTAGGCATCTGGATAGGCTGAGGATGAGGGTGAATGTGATGGTTAGTGTTAGGGTGAGAGTGAGGCTGAGGGTTTTTGTTTGGTGAGGGTTAGGGATATATTTAGAGTGAGGATTAGGGTAAGTTTGAGTATTAGAGAGAGGGTTAGGGTTAGGGTGAGGGTTAGGGTTAGGGTGAAGATGAAGGTTAGGGTTAGGGTTAGGGTTACGTTTAGGGTTAGGGTGAGGGTTAGGGTTAGGGTTATGGTGAGGGTTAGGGTTGGTGAGAGGGTTAGGGTTAGTTGAAATTCAGGGTTATGGTGAGTGTGAGGGTAAGTGTTAGGCTGAGGGTTAGTTTGAGGGTGAGGGTTAGGATTAGGGTTAATGATAGGGTGAGGTCTTGGGTTCGGGTTAGGGTTAGGGTTCGGGTTAGGGTTAGGATGAGGGTTAGGGTTAGGGTTAGGGTTAGGGTGAGGTTGAGGGTTAGGGTTAGAGTTAGGGTTAGGTTGAGGGTTAGGGTGAGGTTTAGAGTTAGGTTGAGGGTGAGCGTTAGGGTTAGGTTTAGGGTGAGGGTTACGGTTAGGGTGAGAGTTAGAGTTAGGGTTAAGGTGAGGGTGAGGTTTAGGGTTATGTTTGGGGTTCGAATTAAGGTGAGGGTGAGGTTGAGGAATAGGGTTAGGATTAGGATTAGAGTTAGGGTGAGGGTTAGATTGATGTTTAGGTTTAGGTTTAGGGTTAGGGTGAGGGTGAGGGTTAGGGTGAGTGTTAGGGTTAGGGTTAGGGTTAGGGTGAGGGTTAGGTTGAAGGTAAGGGTGAGGGGGAAAGTTAGGGTTAGAGTTACCGTTAGGGTTAGGGTTTGAGGTGTAGGGTGAGGTTTAGATTTAGGGTGAGGATTAGGGTGTGTTTGAGTGTTAGAGGGCGGGTTAGGGTGAGGTTTAGGGTTAGGATGAAGGTGAGGTTTAGGGTTAGGGTTAGTGTGAGGATTACGTTGAGGTTAAGGGTTAGTCTTAGGGTTAGGGTGAGGTTGAGGGTTAGTTTTAGTGTTAGGGTTAAGGTGAGGGTTAGGGTTAAGGTGTGGGTTAGGTTTGCGTGACTGTGAGGTTTTGGGATAGGGTTAGGTTGAGTGTTCGTGTTAAGGTTAAGGTTAGGATGAGGGTTAGGTTTAGGATGAGGTTGAGGGTTAGGGTGAGGTTTAGGTTTAGGTTTAGTTTTAGTGTGAGTGTTAGGGTTAGGGTTAAGGTGAGTTTGAGGGATAGAGGGAGGTTTAGGGTTAGGGTGAGGTTTAGGGTTAGGGTTAGGGTGAGGGTTATAGTTAGTGTGATGTTTTGGATGATGGTTACCATGATGTGAGGGTTCGGTTGAGGGTTCGGGATAGGGTGAAAGTAAGGGTTAGGGAGAGGATGAAGCTTATGGTTAGGGTGAGGGTGACCGTGAGAGTGAGGGTGACAGTGAGGATTAGGGTTAATGTGAGGGTTAGCGTGAGGGTAAGTGTTATGGTGAGGGTGAGGTTTAGGGTTAGGGTGAGGGTGGGTTGAGGGTGAGGGTTTATGTTATGTAAGTTTTAGGGTTAGTGGTATGGTTATGGTGAGGTCTAGGTTGACGGTGAGGTTTAGGGTGAGGATGAGGGTGATGTTGAGTGTTAGGGTGTGGTTGACCATTAGCCTTAGGTTGAGGGATAGGGTGACCGTGAGTGTTAGGTTGAGGGTGAGGTTTAGGGTTAGAGTTAGGGTTGGGGTGAGAATTAGGATCAGGATGAGGGGTAGTGTGAGGGTTAGGGTTAGGGTTAGGGTGACGTTTAGGGTTAGTCTGAGGGTTAGGCTTAGGGTTAGCTTTAGGGTTAGGGTTAGTGTGATGGTAAGATTTAGGGTGAGGGTTAGGATGAGGGTGAGGTTTAGGGTTAGGGTGAGGTTTAGGGTTAGTGTGAGGGTTAGGCTTAGTGTTAGGGTTAGGGTTAGGTTTAGGGTGAGGGTTAGGGTTAGGGTGAGGGTTAGGATGAGGGTGAGGGTTAGGGTTAGGGTGAGGGTGTGGGTTAGGGTGATGTTTAGGGTTTGGGTTAGTGTTAGGTTTAGGGTGAGGGTTAGGTTGAGGTTTAGGGTTAGGGTTAGAGTTAGGGTTAGTGTGAGGGTTAGGGTGAGGGTAGGGGTTAAATTCAAGGTGAGGGCCAGGGAGAGGGTTAGGGTTAGCGTTAAACTTACGGTTAGGTTTAGGGTATGGGGTAGGGTTAGGGTTATGGTGAGCGTTAGGATTAGTGTGAGGGTTAGGGCTAGTTTGAGGATTAGGTTTATGGTGAGGGTCAGGGTAAGTGTTAGGCTGAGGGTGAGTGTTAGGATTAGGTTTAACGTTAGGATGAGGTCTAGGGTGAGGGTTAATTTTAGGGTTCGGGTTAGTTAGGATGAGGGTTAGGGTGAGGGTTAGGTTTAGGGTTAGTTTGAGGGTTAGGGTTAGGTTTACGGTTAGGTTTAGGGTGAGGGTGATGGTGAGGGTTTGAGTAACGGTTACAGTTAGGGTGAGGGTGAGGGTTAGGGTTAGGATTAGGGTTAGGGTTAGGGTTAGGCTGAGGGTGAGGGTGAGGATGAGAGGGTTAGGGTAAGGGTTAGAGTTATGGTTAGGGTGAGGATTAGTGTGAGGGTCAAATTTAGGGTGAGAGTTAGTGTTAGGGTGAGGTTTTGTTTTAGGATTAGGGTGATGGTTTTGGTTAGGGTGATGTTTGAGGGTGAGGGTGAGGGTTAGTTTTAGGGTGTGTGTTGGGAGCCAAGAAAGTGTGTGGAAAGATAAGATAAGATAAGATTCCTCCAGCCCTAAGCAAACTACATTTGGCTAACCATAAATATTCCTCCAGCCCTAAGCAGACAACATTTGCCTAACCATAAACATTTCTCTTATCTCCAGCCCTAAGCAAACACGCCTGGCTAACCATAAATATTTCTTAGAAAGACTAGCACAACGGCCAAAGGAAAAGCATGACCCATCCCTGACCCCGGGACTTCTCACACTTGCTTCTGCAAAGTTTTTTCATTCTTTCCCTTCCCCTCTCCCTTCGGGTATATAAACCCTGCCTCACTTTAATAAAGCAGACCTTGACATGACTCAGACTGACTTTGTCTTCTTTATGCGCTTGGTCTCTTTTCTCTCTCGTCCCCATTGGTTTTTAGGAGGCGCCTCCTCGAGCCTAACGAATAACTGAACCTGCTGGATGGGTCAAGTGGCTCCCAACGTGGGGCTCGGGGCACGGTGGTCTGCCAGACGGCGCTGGAGACGGGGATCCCCAAAAATCTAAGGGTAGAGACGCCCACATCGCATCACTCATGCACCGCGTTAAGTCTTGAGGTAAGTTTGCCGTCCCATAAACAATGGGCAAGATATTGTCTAAAGAGCCATTATTTATAAAGGAAATGAAGGAAGCTCTTAGGGAGAGAGGAATAAGAGTAAAAAGAAAGAATCTTTTAAAAATGTTTTGTTTTGTCGTGGGAAAAATGTCCTTGGCTAATTTTGAGTGGCCCGGACATTCATCCTCTTACCTGGAGTAAAGTAGGGAAAAATATTAATGATTTAGCGGCTAAAGGAGAAGAAATTCCTGAGGCCTTTTTTAGTTTTTATGGGATTATCAGGGACATTTTAAAAGAGGTAGGAAAGGGAAGAGATGGTGCCCGCTTATTGATTTTAATGGAGGACACCTGCTGCCTCATGAATAGAATAAGATTGTACAATCGGTCCTGGCCAGAGGTCAATATTTAACCTGGAAGGCTGAATTTATAGATAAGGCAGAGTTTCAGGCTATCATAAACAAAAAACATGTTCAGATGGCCACTACCATCTGAAGTTGCTTTTTCTGTTGCAGTCCTGGTTTCCTCTGTTTCTGTTTAGTGTTAATTGTCTCTGTTGTCTGTCTTGTTGTTCTTAAAGAGAAGGGGCGGCAACTAACAACCCCCTTAAGTCTGACTTTAGATCACTGGAAAAAAGTTACAGCTCGAGCCCAGATTGTCAGGTTTTAGGAACTTGCTTGTTTGTCAATTATGAAATTGTCACTGACCACCTGTGAGTGGCCCCAGTTAGATCTCAGCCTTGGGCCTTGGTTCAGGGGTTCTGAGGGTGGGGGAGAACCTGTCAGTCTGAGGGGACGGCCGCTAGGTATTTTGTTTTCCCTTGCCCCAAGATGACTGGGAATTCTCCTCCACCTTGGAAGGCCCCTGGGTCAATGCTTGCAGGAATCTAGAAAAAAGAAAAAAGAAAAAAAAAATCCTCCGGAGGAGAATAGGAGTGTTGAGTCCCCTAGTAAGTGAATGGTGGTGAGATGTCGCCCCATTCACTAAGACCTGATTTTGTCTTTGTGGCCACTTGTTTGTCTTGATTAGTGTGTGTGTTCATTTTATGTTTTCTGAGGTAGGGAAGATTTGGGTGAGTGTGGCAGGCTCACTCAGCAGACTCTGGATTCAGCTTGCTGAATGAGAACAGCACAAAGATTCAAAAGACTAATTAGTGAATTGCCTTGCTAGATAAGCAAGCTCTGGGAAAATAACGCCCAACAAAGGTACCTAGTTAAAAGAAATACTGTCTTAAATTTTTGTTTAAAAACTTTAAAAGGTGTACGTACAACTGATTTTGATTTTTGCGCGCTTTAAGATCTGTGTGAGTGTTTGTGTGTGTCTGTGAACGTGTTCAAAGATAAAAATTGTCAGCATGCTGTAACAATTGGGTGAGTTTAAATTTAAAATTCAAAAAGTTATGAGGTTTGGACATTGACCAAAAAAAAAAAAAATCTTCGCATTGTTTTAAATAGCTTTGTAAGGATTCTTTAACTTGCAAATTAGAAAATCTAGTATTTAAAGACTAATGTTTTAAAATACATAAGACTGTTTATACTGTAATCAAGTTATCTGGCTTAACAAAAATGCATTCGCTGTTTGGGATCTAGTTCCCTTGGCTAAAATTTGGGATAAATATTAAAAATTTAAATGTACAGGTTAGTTTAACACTGTCAAAGATGTAACCTGTTCTGTCTGTCTAAAACTGTGTATTCCATTCGAAAAACAAGAGAAGAGATGGAGAAAAACTTAGAAGCCAACAGAAGACCTTTAGGGGTGAGGGGTGAACAAGCCGAAGTGCAGTTCAGCTGGTCATGCATGTTGGGACAGGCCCTGGGAGGCATCCACGCATGGAGAAAGAGGGCAAGCTGACGCAAACACAGTTCATCTACCCTTAAGAGTCAGATTGGTTGTGTGGCCATTCCATAGAAGGGGCTGAGTGGCCCATCTTTGTTCTCTCTTTTCTCTGCAGATAGACACTGAAAACATGATGGTTAAAATGAGTGATGTGATGATCTGATTAGTATTGCTAAAACCTCCCATTGGATGTGTTAAAATTAAAATTAGGAAGGCCTTAAAAGAGGGCTAAAAAGTTATTTATATAATGTGGCTTACTTTCAATTATATTCCACAATTAGGATGCTTTTAAAAGTTATAAAGGTGGCCGGGCGCCGGTGGCTCACGCCTGTAATCCTAGCTACTCAGGAGGCTGAGATCTGAGGATCGCGGTTCAAAGCCAGCCCGGCAGGAGAGACCGTGAGACTCCTATCTCCAATAAACCACTAGAAAAACCGGAAGTGGCGCTGTAGCTCAAGTGGTAGAGCGCTCACCTTGAGCTGAAGAGGTGAGGGACAGCGCCCAGGCCCAGAGTTCAAGCCCCACGACCGCCAAAAAAAAAAAAAAAAAAAAAAAAAAAAGTTATAAAGGTGTTAAGTCTAGCTTCGTGATATAGTGAAGGTGACTATAATTCGTGCATTAAGGAAAAATTGTCATTTGAGTTTAAAAATCTTAATGTGTGTCTGTTTTAAAACAAGCAACCAGAGTTCCGGGAAGATGGTGGAGGAGAAGCTGAAATCTGAACAAGCTCTCTCATAGAAAGCAGTTTTAGAGTTCCAGTAAACAGTCCTAAGCCAGAGAATCACACCAAGTGTGCCATCACAGGACAGAGAGTTAGTCAAGAGAGGGGAAGCCAAGAAGACACATCTGAGCGCCTGCCAGCAGCTGCCGCTGCGGTGGCAGGGTCGCGGCGGCGACCACCGCTGCGGGGTCATACCTGAGACACAGAGAGTCCGGGACAAAGGAGCCAGACGCAGCGGACGAGCGGATTCTACTCAACACCAAAAAGAACCGACAAGGAGCGGACATCTTCATCCTGCAGTTTGCAGACCAGAGACGACCCAGGATCCAAGACTCGGCATGAGTACAAGCCCGACGTCCTCACTCCTTCTCAGGGAGCAGAGAAGGGAAGGCCACCCCTCCCCCCCCCAGCACCGGTGATCTCCATCTTGGATACCGACAAAGCTCGGAGGAGCTGCTAGCTCCAGCTCAGGCCTTGGAATAAAACGAGTCATTTAGCAGGTCACAAGAACTTAACGGGGAAGTGACCTGCCAGACTCGGCTCCATCCAGGGAAAAGTCACCCAGCTCAGGCGCCAGCAATTGGATTGGCTTTCCTCACTGGGTAACCAGAGCCAGAGGCTGCCCCTCCCTCTAGCAGCCACCACAATCAATTGAAAAACAGAAACCCTGAGAATGGCTCCAGGCTGGGCGCTGTGAGTTTTATCACAAAATAGCCCCAGGGAAAAGCTACTGTTAGTTGAAAGGCCTCAACTCTACCCAGAACCTCGCCTCATCACTGCATCCCCCTCTTTTGTGATTCTCAAAGCTGATCACCCTCGCAAAAAACTAACCTGGGAGGGGGATCTCAAAATCTTGGGTAAAGCAGAGCATTTTTCTGCCTCTTCCAACAAACCGACTTAAGAAACCAATCAAGCCACAGGACCTCAAGCTGACCAGAGACTCCAACAAGAGGCTGGTTACAGACAAAAGGGAGATACAGGATTCTTCCCACCCCTCCCCCCCCCCAAAAAAATCAAAGGACATTTTTTTTCTTTTTTTTCTTTTTCTTCTTTTCTTTTTTTGTTTGTTTTTTGTTACCTTATATATATATTTTTTTTTCTCTTCTAAAACTTTTATTAATATTTAATTTTTGCCTCTTCTGAAAAAATAATTGTTTTCCAGTGACTTTTTTTTTCTTTCTCCCCTTATAATTTTTATTTTAGGAATATGTGAATAAGCGTTTTCCTTTCTTTTTTGTCTTCTTTCTCTTTTTCTTTCTTTCTTAATTATCTTTTTGTTTTTTGTCTAGCTCTACTGAACTTCTGATCTTTTCTTCTCCCTTTCTCATCCTCAAAGTTTTTCACATCTCCTCTATGTCCCTCCCTTTCTCTCAACATATTCACATTCCTCTCTAAATAGATGGTCTTTTAATCTCTATAATAACATTAATTTTTACGTTTCTATTTTTTCTGGTCTCTTTTCATTCCCCTTTCCGTCTCTTCTTTTTCTCTCTCTCTCTACTTGCATCCTACCCAACCCATTTCCTGCATTGTGATTAGGACATATTTAACTCTCCCTGTTCCTCCCCACACCAATCTATTCCTATTTTTTACCTACATCTCTCCCTAATCCTAATAATTTCTGGTTTTCCAAATTCTTTTCTGTGGTTCGAAGTCCTTTAACATATAGTTGTTTGATGTTGAATAGATGTATCTGTTGAACTAGATTGTATCTGTAGACTACTGACTGTACAAATGCAAACTTTGGTTGATGGTTGCCTTAAGATAGTGTTCTAGCACAAAACTGGTGCTATCTTCATCTCAAATGGGCAGAGTAAGCCGGAAAAACACAAGAAAAATGGCAAATTCGGGTATCTCAATTCCCAATCTTGATAATCAGGGATTAGAACATATAAAGAATAATCCAGAGGAGAGTTCCCAAATAGCTCTACAAACACTACTAGCAAACATGATAAATGAGAAGTTTGACAATGTACAAAGGACTCAGTATGAGCGTGATAGGGAGAGAGAGGAGGCATCCCAGAAGTTTATACAGGAATATCATAAGCGTGAGGAAGCTACTCAAAAACTGATACAGTATTTGCGTGAACAACTTGAGAATACTCAAAAAGAAAGGGAGGAATGGCGTGAGCAGGCTGAGAACACTCAAAGAGAACTGCAGGAATCCCACGAACGAGAGGAAGCTAATCAAAGAGTAATACAGGAATTGAGAGACCAGGTAGAGAACACACAAAGATCACTAAAGGCATCCATAGAATCCATTAACAAAGAGCTGAAGGAAGTCAGGGAGACCACAAAGGGAAAGCTGAATGGAACCCAACAGAAGGAATGGGAGTCCAAAGAAACCATATCCAACCAACTAAGTGATTTGAGGACAAACACTGAACACCAAATTAAGGAAGTGAAGAGATTCATACAAGACCTAAAACAGATCTTCAACAAAGAACTTGAAGCCATCAAATCTGACCAATTAGAAGGAAAAGAGATAAAAAACAAAGTAGAGAGTCTTGACAGCAGGTTAGACCATGCAGAAGATCGAATCTCAGGGATTGAAGACAGCCTAGATATTATAGAGAAAGAACATACAACCATCCAAGACAAGTCCAAGAAATATGATAGATCTATTCAACACCTGGAAGACACCATCAGAAGGCCTAACTTAAGGATAATGGGTGTAGAGGAGCACCTAGAAACAGAAGTTAATGGTCTAGGAAATTTGTTTAACAGGATCCTAGCAGAGAACTTCCCAAACATGCAAAAAGATAGGCCTATTCAGATACAAGAAGCCTTTAGAACCCCAAATAGACCAGACCAGAATAGGACATCCCACCGTCACATTATAATCCACACAGGATCAACTCAGAACAAGGAAAAGATCCTTAAAGCTGTCAGGGAGAAAAGGGTAATCACCTATAAAGGGAAACCAATAAGAATCACCTCAAATTTCTCAGCAGAGACAATCAAAGCAAGAAAAGCCTGGAATGATGTATGCCATGCCCTAAAAACAAACAACGATCAACCAAGAATACTGTACCCAGCTAAACTCTCCTTCATAACTGAAGGCCAAATAAAAACCTTCCACAGCAAAGAAAAATTGAAACAATACATCTCCACCAAACCAGCCCTACAAAAGAATGTCCTACACATAGAAAACCAACAAGACCACAATAAAGACCAACAAACTGCACCCAAACTGAGAATCCAAGAACCATAGGAAGAACCCAGTTTTAAAGCCCCCAAGAAGGAAGATAACATGGCAGGAACTCCCAAATAACTCTCAGTCCTATCTCTTAACGTTAACGGACTGAACTCTCCAATTAAGCGACATAGACTGTCTAGTTGGATTAAAAAACAAGACCCTTCTATCTGCTGCCTGCAGGAGTCACATCTTGCCCGTAAAAACACACACATTTTCAATGTTAAAGGCTGGAACAAAATCTACCAAGCAAACGGCCCTCATAAACAGGCGGGAGTTGCAATCCTAATATCAGATAAAATAGACTTCAAATTAAAATTCATGAGAAGAGATAAAGAAGGTCGCTACATACTAATTAAAGGATCTCTCCTTCAGGAGGATATTACAATTCTAAATATCTATTCGCCAAAAAATGGAGCACCCAAATTTGTCAAAGAAACACTACTTTCCCTCAAATCCCATATAGATCCAAAGACATTAATTGTTGGGGATTTTAACACACCACTCTCCCCACTAGATAGATCAACTCGGCAAAAACTCAACAGAGCAACCGCAGATCTAAACAGCTACATAGATCAACTAGACTTAACAGACATTTACCGAACATTTCACCCAGCAGCATCAGAATACACGTTCTTCTCAGCAGCATATGGAACATTTTCTAAAATAGACCACATTTTAGGGCACAAAGCAAACTTGTCTAAATTCAGAAACATTGGAGTTATACCTTGCATTCTCTCTGACCACAAGGGAATAAAATTAGAACTCAACACCAAAAGCCACCAAAGAAAGTCCGGTATCACATGGAGGCTGAACAACACACTGCTGAATCATGAGTGGGTCATGGAAGAGATTAGAAAGGAAATTCAAATGTTCATGCTATTCAACAAAAATGAACACACAAATTACCAGCTCCTCTGGGACACAGCAAAGGCAGTACTCAGAGGCAAGTTTATAGCTCTGAGCTCCTACATCAACAAATTGGAGAGATCAGAAACTAACAATTTAATGACACATCTAAACCTCCTTGAAAAAGAGCAGCAAGATAAACCCCAATCCAGTAGACGGAAAGAAATAATCAAAATTAAATCAGAATTAAATGAATTAGAATAAAAAAAAAAACTATAGAAAGAATCAACAAAACAAAGAGTTGGTTCTTCGAAAAAATTAACAAAATTGACAGACCCTTAGCAAATCTAATCAGAAAAAGGAGAGAACACACCCAAATTAATAAACTCAGAGATGAGAATGGAAACATCACCACGGAAACAACCAAGATTCAGAACATGATAAGGGAATACTTCTCAAAACTTTATGCTAATAAGTTTGAGAACTTGACAGAAATGGACCTTTTCCTAGCAAATATTGACATGCCAAAACTAAACCAAGATGAGTTAAACCAGGTTCACAGGCCCATATGAAGCATTGAAATAGAAATAGCAATAAGGGACATCCCAGCTAAGAAAAGTCCAGGACCAGATGGTTTTACAGCGGAATTTTACAAGGCCTTCAAAGCAGAGCTCACACCAAAACTCCTCCAACACATCAATGAAATTGAAAGAGAAAGCTCACTACCGAACTCATTCTATGAAGCCATCATAACCCTCATCCCAAAACCAGGCAGGGACTCATCAAAGAAAGAGAACTATAGACCCATTTCTTTGATGAACATTGATGCAAAACTTCTCAACAAAATTTTGGCCAATCGACTTCAACAATTCATCCAAAAAATCATACACCATGATCAAACAGGATTCATTTCAGGGATGCAAAGCTGGTTCAAGGTACGCAAATCAATTAATATTATTCATCACATCAACAGGAGCAAGAATAAGAACCACATGGTTATCTCAATAGATGCAGAAAAAGCATTCGACAAGATCCAACACCCCTTTATGATGAAGGTTTTGGAAATTTAGGAATCCATGGAACATTCCTCAATACAATAAAGGCTGCATATGACAAACCTACAGCCAGCATTATACTCAATGGTGAAAAACTAAAGCCATTTCCTCTTAACTCAGGAACAAGACAAGGATGCCCACTCTCTCCACTTCTCTTCAATCTAGTATTAGAATGCCTACCTACAGCAATAAGACAAGATGCAGACATAAAGGGGATCCAAATAGGGAAAGAAGAAATAAAATTCTCCCTCTTTGCAGATGACATGATCTTGTACTTAAATGGTGAAAAACTAAAGCCATTTCCTCTAAACTCAGGAACAAGACAAGGATGCACACTCTCTCCATTTCTCTTCAATCTAGTATTAGAATGCCTAGCTACAGCAATAAGACAAGATGCAGACATAAAGGGGATCCAAATAGGGAAAGAAGAAATAAAATTCTCCCTCTTTGCAGATGACATGATCTTGTACTTAAAGAATCCCATAGACTCCATTCCAAATTACTCAAGCTGATTCAAAACTTTGGCAAAGTATCAGGTTATAAAATTAACCCCCAAAAATCAATGGCTTTTCTGTATGCCAACAATGAGAAAAGTGTGGCTGAATTTAGGAAAGCAACTCCATTTGTAATAGCCCCACAAAAAATAAAATACCTAGGAATTGACTTAACTAAAGAAGTGAAGGACCTCTATGATGAAAACTTTAAAATTTTGAAAAAGGAAATCAACACAGAACTTAAAAATGGCAAATCCTCCCATGCTCCTGGATTGGCAAGATTAACATCGTGAAAATGGCAATACTTCCCAAGGCTATCTACAAATTCAACGCGATACCTATCAAAATTCCACCCTCATTCTTCAAGGAAATAGAAGAGGCAATCCAAAAATTCATATGGAACAATAGAAGACCCCGAATAGCAAAAACGCTCCTCAACGGAAAGAACACTGCTGGAGGAATATCAATACCAAATTTCAAACTCTACTATAAAGCCCTAGTAATCAAAACAGCTTGGTATTGGCATAAGAACAAACCTCAGGACCAATGGAATAGAATTGAAAACCCAGAAAGGAACCTACAGACCTATAGCCATCTAATCTTTGATAAGGAAGCTAAAACAATAGAATTGAAGAAAGACAGCCTCTTCAGTAAATGGTGCTGGCAAAATTGGTTAACTACATGTAGAAAACTAAAGCTAGATCCTTATATATCACCCTGCACCAGAATCAACTCCAAATGGATCAAAGACCTTGAACTCAAAGCAGACACTCTGAAAACATTACAGGATGGAATAGGAGAAACCCTAGGTCTCCTTGGCTCAGGCCGAAATTTTCTGAATAGAGACCCGGAAACACAACAAATCAAAGATAGGTTGGACAAATGGGATTGCATAAGGTTGCAGTACTTCTGCAGGGCAAATGACATAGCTAGCAAGATCAATAGAAAGCCCACCGATTGGGAGAAGATCTTCACTAGCCATACAATGGACAAGGGCCTCATATCTAAAATATACTTGGAACTCAAAAAATTAAACCACCCAACAACAAATCCTCAAAGAAACAACTGCCCAATAAATAAGTGGGCGAAAGATTTAAAGAGAAACTTCTCTGAAGAAGAAAGAAGGATGGCCAATAGACACATGAAGAAATGTTCAACATCCCTAGCCATAAAAGAAATGCAAATCAAAACAACATTAAGATATCACCTCACTCCAGTTAGAACAGCAAAAATCAAGAACTCTAACAACAACAGATGCTGGAGGGGATGTGGACAGAAAGGAACCTTACTTCATTGTTGGTGGGAATGTAAACTTGTTCAACCACTTTGGAAAGCAGTATGGAGGTTCCTCAAAAGACTTCACATAGATCTCCCCTATGATCCAGCAATCCCACTTTTGGGCATTTACCCAAATGTTTACAAACAAGACCACACTAAAGCTACCAGCACAACTATGTTTATTGCAGCATTATTTACCATAGCTAAGATATGGAACCAAGCCAGATGCCCCTCAGTAGATGAATGGATCAAGAAAATGTGGTATATATACACAATGGAATTCTATGCCTCCATCAGAAAGAATGACATTTCCCCATTTGTTAGGAAATGGAAAGGTTTGGAAAAAATTATATTAAGTGAAGTAAGCCAGGCCCAAAGAAACATAGGTCCCATGGTTTCCCTTATTTGCAATATCTATTATAGGTATGAGTCAAGCGGAAAAGGTCAGATAATGTGATGTTAGGAAAATGAACCCTTAAATATGTATTTTAATGTTTTCGTTTCTTTCATGCATGTGTTCCTAACGCATTTATATGATTATTTCTTTGTTGCTGTGTATGTCCCTCCCCCACATTGTAACCCCAGCTTTCACTATATTTGATGTCAGTATAACATGTGGAGGAGATGGGGACAAACAAGTCGTTTAAGTATTCAGGTGGATCTGTTGCAACAATGAGAAGTACAAAATGTCATGTCAAAACCAGCTTTACAATGTCGGTGTGGGGGGGAGGGGGGTATGATTGGGTGGGGGGGAGGGGGGAGACTGGGAAGGGAGGTGAAGGGTAAACAAAGGAGGAGGCTGCAATGCTTGGTAAGAAATGTATGCATTATCCTGCGCATGTAATTGTAACCCCTCTGTACAGTATGTTCTCAAATAAAATAAAATAAAATTAAATAAAATAAAAAATAAAATAAAATAAAACAAGCAACCAAAAGGCAATGAGTGACACTTGGCCTCAAGATTTCAAGGGATCT
The DNA here is from genome assembly GCF_024711535.1 of Dipodomys merriami. Taxonomy (NCBI): domain Eukaryota; kingdom Metazoa; phylum Chordata; class Mammalia; order Rodentia; family Heteromyidae; genus Dipodomys; species Dipodomys merriami. The sequence goes on from NW_027206113.1 coordinate 1,951,964, forward strand.
TTTCAAAATGCAAATGAAAACTAAAGTATAAAATATTAAAGGTGATTAATAACAGGTTTTAAAAAAATTATTAGAAATGGATTTTTGGATATAAAGTTTAACTGTAAAGGTGTCCTTAACATTGGCCTCAATGTGCATAAAGGAAAAATTAGGATTACCAAAATAATTGCTATTCTAGTTTACTCTTATAGGTTTTTTAAGTTTCCAGCAAGTCCAGAGCAAAGCACAGAGGATTCTTACAAGTTTGTCAGACGTAACTTTGACTCTTAATAAGTTTCAGGTAAGAGCATGCTTAAAAGCTACTTCTATGTTGACCACCTTGTTGCTTTTAATTGGAGTAAAGTGGCTTTCTATAAGACTCATTGATCTGAAACTGGTTCAAAGCCAGCCCTGGCACAAAAAGGTTCCTGTGAGACTGTCACCTCTATTCAGCCAGCAGAGTACTAGCCCTGGACTAAAGAGTCAGGGGACAGTACTCAAGCCCCAAGCTCGAGGCTCACAGTGGCAGAGTACTAGCCCTGGACTGAAGAATTAGGGGACAGCATTCAAGCCCCGAGTCTGGGACTCAAAGTGGCAGAGTGCTAGCCTTGAGCTATAGAGCTGAGGGACAGTGCTCAGGCCCCGAGTTCAAGTCCAGCAACCAGCTAAGGAAAATGCCAATGAGGCATTTATCCCAATGTGGAGAAGACATTCCTGGGACAAAAGCAATGGAGGAGCATCCAGAGGCAGGCCACTGCTTGGATGGCAGAAATGTCATATCCTAGAGTCATTTTGTGGCCTTTCAAAACTGGTCAGAGCCGGGAGGTCATAAAAAGAGTTTGTAAGCATGCCAAATGTCCATGACCATCTACCTTGTAAGGGACAGAAACTTGCCAGTCCTCTGTAATAGTAAAAAGATAATGTTATAAAATGTGGGGAATAGTTTAAATCTCAACTCCTTTATGTGCCAAAAACTCTAATTGGCAGCTCTAATTGAGCTGACACTAGTTACAGGAAATTCATCTGCTCAGGAAAAAGTTTGTAAACCTGAGACAGTGTTTCTATTGATATCTGTCTCAAGGCCTGCAAAGGTAACATAGACATTATTTGGGATCATTAGAGATCACATTCCTAAGCCATCTAGGTAGATGCTTTTGCAAACCAGAATGCTAAACAAGCTACACTGCTGTAGCCGGAGAAAAGGTCTGTGCAGTTTTCAAAAGTTAAAATATTGTTCTTAATGACATCTAACCCTGATAGCCTCTTTGTAAAATAGGCTAAAGTTATAGGTTCCTGGCTAGGTAAGATCAACGCCCCTAAAGTCAGCTTGAAGAAGTTACGGAAGATGGATCTTTGCCCTTCTACCCCCATTTTTAAGATCAAGGGTCCAGAGTCAGAAATTTTGGAGAAATGAGGCAAAATAGATGAAAAAAAGTCATAAAGAATACTGTAATTGTTGTAGGTGTTCAAGGTGTGGAGACTGCATCAGTCAGAGATGGCTACAAGACTAAGCCTTTTGAGCCTTCTGTGTCTATTTACAAAAATATCTGGTTAGTAAAAAGAGTTTTGATTTTGGTAAATTGTCCTGGGCCATTGTTTAAAGATCTTAAAAACCAGCAGGATCAAAGCCTGCCAAGTCTATGCAATGTATCCTTAACCAGTCTGTGTAGGAATTTACAGCCCAGCATGAGGTGTGACAGTCCCTTGGAGCTACTGAGAGACCCTGCTGTTGCTGCTGCTGCTGCTGCTACATACCCTAATGGCCTGACAGCCACCTGGAGGAACTCCTGCCTGATTCCATCATCTGAGTCGGCTTCCTGGTTGACTGCTGCTAAATCTAAGATCTTGTGGGACATTCTTTTGGGTGATATCCAGAAACCCTCTCTTCCCACAGTGGGTACTGGGGACAAGGATATCACTGGCTTGTTTTTCTTAGGCACTTCAGTGCATAGTGACTGGAAATTCACTCTAGGGTCACAGCCTAGTTTGACTCTGATATGGTAATAACCTGAGTGTTTTATCAATGAAGGTAATACTCTTAGCCTTAAAATCTAGCAAGCTTCTGCATCACAGTGGTGCCTTAACCTGTTCTAAGATAAAGGTTCCGCAAGCCAAAGGAAAATTGGGCAGTTTTAAACTACAGCCACAAAGATGCTCAAAAAATTGTAAAAAAAAAACAAAAAGAGGATAGTGAAGAAAGCCTTGAAAAAAAAGGGGGGGGCTCTGTTCCTGTTACTTTTGTTACAATCGGACCTTGTATACTCAACAGACTGGTATCTTTTGTAAAAGAAAAAGATCAGCGTAGTCAGTCTATTAGTTCTGAGATCCAAATACCAAGCATTGAGAACAACTGACACCCCACAAGATAATCTAGAGACACCCCTATGACTGAGATAAGAACCCCCTAAATTTTAAGATTGATATTAGTCCAAAGAAAAATGGGGGAATAAAAGATTAAAAATTAGAGTTACATTTTACAATTGCTAACTGCTGGTTTTGCTTCTGTAAACTTGCTTGCGCTAGCACTAACCCTTCCCCTCCCTGGAGATATATAAAAAGTTTAGGAGTCTAGATGTCGGCCCTGGGACAAGCTCTGTAGCCCTAATTAAAGGGCTAACAAGTAAATTCCCCAAATGGCCAAATGGGACCCAAGATAAGGAACAAAGAGTATGTTCCTCTGCATTCCTGTGTAAAATTTCCCGATTTAGGGGGCTCAAGATAAGGGCCATTTGATGAGCCCAGCAGACTAGGCCAAGTGTTAATCAATCACAAGCCTGTAACACTGTAGATTCCCTAACCCTTACCTCCCAGAGTGACTACCTCAGTTTGATCATCCGCGCTAATTGTTTTATTGCAAAGAGTTTTATAAACGTCCCCAGGTAGTATGACATTGATGTTGGGATATCCTCCTTTTCCCTGTGCAACAATGTTATTAATGTTTCTGCCTCCCTATGCTCACAACAGAGGCAGGTTTTTGTTTGTGGCAATAATATGGCCTACACTATACTTCCCCAAAATTGGACAGGGCTCTGTATTCCAGCTATTTTGCTCACAGACATTGACTTGATTTCCGGAGATGAGCCAGTACCCATTCCTGACTTTGATTATTTTGTTCCCCGACATAAAAGGGTGGTACAATTTATTCCCCTACTGATAGGACTTGGCGTGGCTGGTGCTTTAGGCACTGGGACTGCAGGATTAGCCACTGCTGTCTCCTCATTCTCCAAGCTTTCACAACAATTAGCTGATGATAATACTAAAGTTTATCAATCTGTTAAAGATCTTCAGGATCAGTTAGATTCATTAGCTGAGGTGGCTTTACAAAATTGCAGAGGTTTAGATCTTTTAACTACTGACAGAGGTGGCATTTGTTTAACTTTACAGGAAAAGTGCTGTTTTTATGCCAATAAGTCTGGCATTGTAAGAGATCGAGTTAAAAAACATCAGGAGGAGATTGAAAGACGGCGACATGAGATTTTGAGCACCTATTTGGGCTGCTTGGGGGGGACTTTTACCCTATGTTCTTCCCCTTCTGGGGCCCCTTGTTGGAATACTTTTGCTTGTTTCCTTTGGTCCTTGGGCTTTTCAGTGCCTTATGTGCTTTATAAAAAATCAAGTAGATTCTGCTCTTCCAAAAATATTTGATCAGCATTATCATCGCTTAGAGACTCAGGAGGACCCCACGGAGCACACCGCGGTCACCCCTAGAGAAGGAATGCAATTCCATACATTTCTTCCCTAATGATTCCTAGAAAGCTAGAAAATATCCAATAACGGGAGTATTATGGAGCTTACCCTGAATAGCACTACATACAGAGGCCATACAGGCTGGCTCAACAAGGCATGTAGCCAGTAGCCTAAGACAGGATGTTTTCTTATAACCTACCTTTGGAAAATTTGTTGATAAAACAGGTAAATGGCTTACCACAACCCAGGGGAAACCTTCCCCCCCGAGGATGATGCCTTTTCTCTTACAGATGCAGCTAGAACTCCAGACTTGGACCTTCCTGTTTGAATTTATTAAATAACAGATTAATCTCTGGTCTTCTAAGCCCATACAGGTTCATCATCATCACCTCGATATGGCGGAATAAGGCACTGAGATTGAGAATTTACCCTAGGCTTTTAATTAGTGCTTTGCCGTGAGCTTGTTCCAGTGGGAAACAGCCCCCCTTTTTTCTTTTTCTTATTTAGAAAATCTTTCTTCTTATTCGTAACTTCTGACCATTCAACGGGCAAGACCTATTGTCATAAGGGATAGGTTCGCCTCTCCTCCTATAGGCTCCTCCGCTTGGGGGAGGATGCACCTATGGGAGGAAGAAGAAATGCTCTAATCAAGGGTGCAGGTAGGACTGCAGGGAGAGGGATCCGCGAGATCCCAAAACCCAAGACCCCTGAGTGGCAAGCCCTGGTGCATGACGGTTGGCATGCATACCCACAAGCCATCTCCTCAAAAAACATGCCAAGGCCTGTAAAATTCCCTTCCCCGAGTGAGGATGCTCGCTCAGGAGCGGAGAAAAACCCTGGGCCCTTAGAGGAACAGAGCCTCAGTCACCCCCTTAAAAAGAGCAGCCAACAATTGATGGTCAATTTTCTAAATAAGAAAGGGGGATTTGTTGGGAGCCAAGAAAGTGTATGGAAAGGTAAGATTCCTTCAATTTTCTAAATAAGAAAGGGGGATTTGTTGGGAGCCAAGAAAGTGTATGGAAAGGTAAGATTCCTCCAGCCCTAAGCAAACTACATTTGGCTAACCATAAATATTCCTCCAGCCCTAAGCAGACAACATTTAACTAACCATAAATATTTCTCTTATCTCCAGCCCTAAGCAAACGGCGCCTGGATAACCATAAATATTTCTTAGAAAGACTAGCACAACGGCCAAAGGAAAAGCATGACCCATCCCTGACCCCGGGACTTCTCACACTTGCTTCTGCAAAGTTTTTTCATTCTTTCCCTTCCCCTCTCCCTTCGGGTATATAAACCATGACTCACTTTAATAAAGCAGACCTTGACGCGATTCAGACTCACTTTGTCTTCTTTATGCGCTTGGTCTCTTTTTTCTCTCGTCCCCATTGGTTTTTAGGAGGCGCCTCCTCGTGCCTAACGAATAACTGAACCTGCTGGACGCGTCAGGTGTGGGTTAGGGTTAGGATTCGGGTTATGATGAGAGTCAGGGTGAGGCTTAGGGTTAGGGTTAGTGCTAGGGTGAGGTTGAGTGTTAGGGTTATAGTTAGGGTTAGGGTTATAGTTAGGGTTAGGTTGAGGGTTAGGGTGAGGTTTAGAGGTAGGTTGAGGATGAGGGTTAGGTTTAGGTTTAGGGTGAGGGTGAGGTTTAGAGTTAGGTTTGGGGTTCGAATAAAGGTGAGGGTGAGGTTGAGGAATAGGGTTCGGATTAGGGTTAGGGTTAGGGTGAGGGTTAGAGTGATGTTTAGGTATAGGTTTAGGGTTAGGGTGAGGGTTAGGGTGAGTGTTAGGGTTAGGGTGAGGGTTAGGGTGAGGGTTAGGTTGAGGGTAAGGGTGAGGTTGAAGGTTAGGGTTAGGGTTAGTGTTAGGTTTAGGGTTTGAGTGAGGTGTAGGGTGAGGTTTAGGTTTCGGATTAGTGTGAGGGTTAGGGTTAGGGTGAGGGTAAGTTCTAGGGTGACAGTTAGGGTAAGGTTTAGGGTAAGGTTTAGAGTGAGTTTTAGGTTATGGAATAGGATTAGGGTGAGTGTTAGGCTGAGCAGTAGGGTTAGGGTGAGGGTTCAGGTGAGGGTTACGATGAGCGGAAGGATTAGGGTTAGGGTGAGAGAGTGAGGTTTAAGGTTAGGGTTAGGGTTAGGGTTAGGTTGAGGGTTAGGGCGAGGATAAGGGTTAGGTTGAGGTTGAATGTTAGGGTGAGGTTTAGGGTTAGGGTTAGGTTTAGGTTTAGGCTGAGGGCTAGGATGAGGGTGAGGGTTAGGCTGAGGGTTATGGTTAGGTTTACGTTTAAGGTGAGTATTAGGGTTATGGTTAGGGTTAGGATGAGGGTTAAGGTGAGTGGTAGGGTTAGGGTTAGGGTGAGGGTAAGGTTAGGGGTGAGGGTAAGTTTTAGGGTGAAGTTTAAGGTTAGGGTTAGGGTTAGGGTGTGGAGTAGCTTTAGGGTGAAGGTGAGGGTGAGAGTTAGGTTTAAAGTTAGTGTTAGGTTTAGGGTTAGGCTTGTGGTGAGGATGAGGGTGAGGGTGAGGGTGAGGGTTAGGATTAGGGTGAGGGTTAGGGTTAGGGTTAGGGTGAGGGTTAGGTTTAGGGTGATGTTTAGTGTGAGGGTGTGCGTTCGTGTGAGGTGAGTTTTCGGTTGAGGGTGAGGGTTAGTGTGTGGGTGAGGGTTAGGGTTAGGGTGAGGGTTAAGGTTAGAGTTAGGGTGAGGGTTAGGGGTAGGGTTAGGGTGAGGGTTAGGGTTAGGGTGATGTTTTGGGTGAGGGTGAGGGTTACCATGAGGTGAGGGTGAGGGTGAGGGTTTGGGATAGGGTGAAGGTAAGGGTTAGGGAGAGGGTGTGGGTTATGGTTAGGGTGAGGGTGACCGTGAGAGTGAGGGTTAGGGTGAGGGTAAGTGTTAGGGTGAGGGTGAGGGTTAGGGTTAGGTTGAGGGTGGGGGTGAGGGTGAGGGTTTCATTTAGGTAAGGGTTAGGGTTAGTGTTACGGTTATGGTGAGGGCTAGGTTGGGGGTGAGGTTTAGGGGGAGGATGAGGGTGATGTTGAGGGTTAGGGTTTGTATGAGCGTTAGGGTTAGGGTGAGGGTTAGGGTGACCGTGAGGGTGAGGGTGAGAGTGAGAGTTAGGGTTAGGGTGAGTATTAGTGTCAGGATGAGGGGTAGTGTGAGGGTTAGGGTTAGGGTTAGGGTGAGGTTTAGGGTTAGTGTGAGGGTTAGGCTTATGGTTAGGGTTAGGGTTAGGATGAGGGTGAGGGTAAGGCTTAGGGTGAGGGTTAGGATGAGGGTGAGGGTTAGGGTTAGGGTGAGGTTTAGTGTTAGTGTGACTTTTAGGCTTAGGTTTAGTGTTAGGGTTAGGGTTAGGGTGAGGGTAAGGGTTAGGGTGAGGGTTAGGATGAGGGTGAGTGTTAGGGTTAGGGTGAGGTTTAGTGTTAGTGTGAGGGTTAGGCTTAGGGTTAGGCTTAGGGTTAGGTTGAGGGTAAGGGTTAGGGTGAGGGTTAGGATGAGGGTGACGGTTAGGGTTAGGATGACATTGCGGGTTTGGATCATGTTAGGCTTAGGGTTAGGGTAAGGTTTAGGGTGAAAGTTAGGTTGAGGTTTAGGGTTAGAGTTAGAGTTGGGGTTAGTGTGAGTGTTAGGGTGAGTGTAATGGTTAAAGTGAAGGTTAGGGTGAGGGTGAGGGTTAGGGTTAGCATTAGGGTTACGGTTAGGGTTATGGTGAAGGGTAAGGTTAGGGTTATTGTGAGTGTTAGGGTTGGTGTGAGGGTAAGGGTTAGTTTAAGTTTAGGGTTATGGTGAGGGTGAGGGTAAGTGTTAGGGTGAGGGTTAGGGTGAGGGTGAGGGTTAGGATTAGGGTTAACGTTAGGGTGAGGTCTAGGGTGAGGGTTAGGGTTCGGGTTCGGGTTAGGGTTAGGATGAGGGTTAGGGTTAGGGTTAGGGTTAGGGTGAGGTTGAGAGTTAGGGTTAGAGTAAAGGTTAGGTTGAGGTTTAGAGTTAGGTTGAGGGTGAGCGTTAGCGTTAGGTTTAGGGTGAGTGTTACGGTTAGGGTGAGAGTTAGAGTTAGAGTTCGGGTGAGGGTGAGGTTTAGGGTTATGTTTGGGGTTCGAATTAAGGTGAGGGTGAGGTTGAGGAATAGGGTTAGGATTAGGCTTGGAGTTAAGATGAGGGTTAGAGTGATGTTTAGGTTTAGGTTAAGGGTTAGGGTGAGGGTGAGGGTTAGGGTGGGTGTTAGGGTTAGGGTGAGGGTTACCGTTAGGGTTTGGGTTTGAGGTTTAGGGTGAGGTTTAGGTTTAGGGTGAGGTTTAGGGTGAGTTTGAGGGTTAGAGGGAGGGTTAGGGTTAGGGTGAGGGTTAGGGTTAGGATGAAGATGAGGTTTAGGGTTAGGGTTAGTGTGAGGATTAGGTTGAGGTTAAGGGTAACTGTGAGGGTGAGGGTGAGGTTGAGGGTTAGGTTTAGTGTAAGGGTTAAGGAGAGGGTTAGGGTGAGTGTTAGGGTAGGGTTAAGGATAGGATTTGGGTGACGGTGAGGGTTTGGGATAGGGTTAGGGTGAGTGTTAGTGTTAAGTTTAGGGTTAGGATGAAGGTTAAGGTTAGGATGAGGGTTAGGGTTAGGGTGAGGGTGAAGGTTAGGTTTAGTTTTAGTGAGTGTTAGGGTTAGGGTTATGGTGAGTTTGAGGGCTAGAGGGAGGATTAGGGAGAAGGGTAGTTTCAGGTTTAGGGTGAGGCATAGGTTGAGGGCGCGGGTTAGGGTGAGGGTAAGTTTTAGGGTGAGGTTTAGGGTGAGTGTTAGGGTGAGTGTGAGGATTAGAGTTATGGTTACGGTCAGGGTGAGGGTAGAGCGAGGGGTAGGTTTAGGGTTAGGGTGAGTGTTTGGGTTAGGGTTAGGGTTAGGTTTTGGGTAATTTTTAGGGTTAGGGTGAGGGTTAGGTTTAAGGTTAGGGTAGTATGAGGGTCAGGTTTAGGGTGAGTGTTAGGGTTAGCCTGAGGGTGAGGATATGGGTGAGGGTAAGTGTTAGGGTTAGTGTTACGGTTAGTGTTAGGCTTAGGGTTAGGGTTAGGATGAGGGTTAGGGTGAGGGGTAGGGTTAGGAATAAGGTGAGGGTGTGGGTTTGGTTAGGTTTAGGTTGAGGGTTAGGGTGAGGTTTAGGTTATGTGCTAGTCTTAGGATTTGGGTGAGTGTTAAGGTTATGGTGAGGGTTAGTGATAGGGTAGGATTAGGATAAGACTTAGGGTGATGGTGAGAGTGAGGTTGAGGGTTAGTGTGAGGGGTAGGGTTAGGGTTAGGGTGAAAGTTATGTTTAGTGTGAGGGTTAGAGTTAGGTTTAGGGTTAGGTTTAGAGTGAGGGTAAAGGTTAGGTTGAATTCTAGGTTGAGAGTGAGGGTTAGGGTTAGCATGAGTGTTAGGGTGAGGTTCAGTGTGAGAGTTATTTTTAGGGATAGGTTGAGGGTTATCGTGAGGGTCAGGGTTAGGTTTAGGGTTAGTGTTAGGGTGAGGTTTAGGTTGAGGTTTAGCATTAATGTTAGGGTGATTGTTAGGGTGAGTGTTAAGGTTAGGGTTAGGGTTAGGATGAAGGTGAAGATTATGGTAAGGATTAGCTTTAGGGTAAGTGTTAAGCTTAGGGTTAGGGTTAGGATGAGGGTTAGGGTGAGGGGTAGGATTAGGATTAAGGTGAGGGTGAAAGTGAGGGTGAGCTTTAGGTTTAGGATGAGGGTGAGTGTTAGGTTAGGGTTAGGTTGAGGGTTAGGTTGAAGTTTAAGGTTAGTGTTCGGCTTAGGGTTTGGGTGAGTTTTAGGGTTATGGTGAGGGTTAGTGTTAGGGTAGGATTAGGATAAGGGTTAGGGTGAGGGTTAGGTTTAGGTTGAGGTTTGGGGTGAGGGGTAGGGTTAGGGTTAGGGTGAAGGTTAGATTTAGTGTGAGGGTGAGAGTTAGGGTTAGGTTTAGGTTTAGGGTGAGGGTAAGGATTAGGTTGAAGTTTAGGGTGAGAGTGAGGGTTAGGGTTAGCATAAGTGTTAGGGTGAGGTTTATTGTGAGGTTTAGGTTTAGGGTTAGGGTGAGGTTTAGCGTGAGGATAAGGGTTAGGTTAGGGTTAGAGTTAGGTTGTGGGTTAGGGTTGATATTTAGGTTAGGATTAGGGTGAGTGTTAAGGTTAGGGTTAGAGTGAGGGTGAGGGTGAGGGTTATTGATGGATTAGCGTTAGGGTTATGGATAGGCTTAGTGTGAGGGTGAGGGTTAGGGTTAGTGTGAGGGTAAGGGTGAGGGTGAGATTAAGATTTAGGGTCAGGGTGAGGGATAGGTTTAGTGTGAGGGTTAGGGTTAAGGTTAGGGTGAGAGTGAGGATTAGGTTTATTGTTAAGGAAAGGGTTAGGGTTAAGTTTAGGGTTCGGGTTAGGATTCGGGTTAGGGTTAGTGTGATGTTTAGGATTAGGGTTAGGGTTAGGGTTATTGTTTGCTTTAGAGTTATGTGAGGGTTAGGGGTAGGGTTAGGTTTAGGGTGAGCATGAGGGTGAGGGTTAGGGTTAGGATTAGGATTAGGTTAGGGTTAGGCTGAGGGTAAGGTTGAGGGTGAGGTTGAGGGTTAAGGTTAGGCTTAGGGTTAGGGTTAGTGTGATGGTTAGGTTTAGTGTGAGGGTTAGTGTTAGGGTTACGGTTATGGTGTGGGTAAGGTTTAGGGTGTGGGTTAGGGTGAGGGTGGGGTTTAGGTTTAGTGTGAGGGTTAGGGTTAGTGTGAAGGTTAGGGTTAGGGTTAGCATTAGGGTTAGGCTGAGGATAAGGATTAGGGTTAGGGATGGTGTGAGGTATAGAGTTAGGGTTAAGGTGAGGGTGAGGGCTAGGGTGAGGTTTAGGGTTAGAGTGAGGGTGAGGGTGTCGGTGAGGGTTAGGGTTAGGGTTAGTGTTAGACTGAGGGTGAGGTTGAGGGACAGGGTTAGGTTTAGGATTAGGGTTAGGGTAAGGTTTAGATTTAGTGTTAGGGTTAAGCATACGTTGAAGTTTAGGTTTAGGTTTTCAGTTAGGGTTAGGGTTAGGGTGAGGGTGAAAGTGAGGGTTAGTTATAGGGTTAGGTTGAGGGTGAGGGATAGGGTGAGGGTTAAGGTTAGTTTAGGGTGTGGAAGAGGATGAGGGTTAGGGTTAGGTTTAGGGTTAACCTTCGGGGAGGGGGAGGGTGAGTGTAAGGTTTAGGGTTAGTCCTAGGTCTAGGTTTAGGCTTTGGGTGAGGGTGAGTGTGAGGGTTAGAGTTACGGTTATGTTTAGGGTGAGGGTGTGGGTTAGTGTGAGGGTGAGTGTTCAGGTGAGGCTAAGGGTTAGGGTGTGAGTGAGGTTTAGCGTTAGGGTGAGGGTTAGGATGATGGTGAGGGTTAGGGTGAGGTTGAGGGTTACGGTTAGGGTTAGGGTGAGGGTGAGGGTGAGAGTTAGTGTTAGGGTTAATGTTTGGCTGAAGGTGAGGGTGAGGGAGATGAAGAGTGTAAGGCGTAGGCTGAGGGTGAGTGTTAGGGTTAGGGTTAGTGTTAGGCTTAGGGTTCGGGTGCGGGATAGGGTTAGTGTTAGGGTTAGGGTGAAGGTGAGGGTGAGTGATAGGGTTATGCTGAGGGTGAGGTTGAGGGTGAGGTTTAGGGTTAGGGTTAGGTTTAGGGTGATTGTGAGGGTGAGGTTTAGGGTTAGGGTTAGAGTTAGGGTGAAGGTGAGGGTGAGAGTTAGGTTGAGCGTTAGTGTTCGGTTTAGGGTGAGGTTTAGGGTGAGGGTGATGGTGAGATTGAGGTTGAGGGTTAGGGTTAGGGTTAGGGATAGGTTTAGGGTGAGGGTGAGAGTTAGGTTTAGGGTTAATGATAGGCTGAAGGTGATGGTAAGGGAGATGAATAGTGTAAGGCTTAGGGTGAGGGTGAGTGTTAGGGTTAGGTTTAGTGTTAGGCTTAGGGTGAGGGTGAGGGATAGGGTTAGTGTTAGGGTTAGGGTGAGGGTGAGGGTGAGGGATAGGGTTATGGTGAGGGTGATTGTGAGGGTGAGGTTTAGGGTTAAGGTTAGGTTTAGGGTGATAGTCAGGGTGAGGTTTAGGGTTAGGGTTAGAGTTAGGGTGAAATTGAGGTTGAGAGTTAGGTTTAGGGTTAGTGTTCGGTTTAGGGTTAGGTTTAGGGTTAGTGTTCGGTTTAGGGTTAGGCTTAGGGTGAGGGTGAGGGTGAGTGTAAGGGTTAGGGTTAGTCCTATGTCTAGGTTTAGGCTTTGGGTGAGTGTGAGTGTGAGGGTTAGAGTTAGGTTATGTTTAGGGTGAGGGTGTGGGATAGTATGAGGCTGAGAGTTCAGGTGAGTGTATGGGTGAGGGTATGGGTGAGGGTTAGTGTTAGGGTGAGGGTTAGGGTGAGGTTGAGGGTTAGTGTTAGGGTTAGGGTTAGGGTTAGGGTGAGGGTGTGAGTTAGGGTTAGGGTTAATGTTAGGCTGAAGGTGAGGGTGATGGAGATGGATAGTGTAAGGCTTAGGTTGAGGGTGAGTGTTAGGGTTAGGGTTAGTGTTAGGCTCAGGGTGAGGTTTCAGGATAGGGTTAGTGTTAGGTTTAGGGTGACGGTGAGGGTGAGGGATAGGGTTATGGTGAGAATGAGGTTGAGGGTGAGGTTTAGGGTTAGGTTTAGGTTTAGGGTGATTGTGAGGGTGAGTTTTAGGGTTAGGGTTAGAGTTAGGGTGAAGGTGACGGTGAGAGTTAGGTTTAGGGTTAGTGTTCGGTTTAGGGTTAGGCTTTAGGTGAGGGTGAGGTTGAGGGTGAGGGTTAGGGTTAGGGTGAGGTTTAGTGTGAGGGAGTGGCTTAGTGTGAGGGTGAGTGTTCTGGTCAGGTTGAGGGTTATGGTGTGGGTGAGGTTTAGGTTTAGGATGAGGGTTAGGGTGATGGTGAGGGTCAGCGTGAGGTTGAGCATTAGGGTTAGGGTTAGGGTTAGTTTGAGTGTTAGGGTTAGGTTTAGGGTGAGGGTTAGGGTTAGGTTGAGGTTTATTGTGTAATTTAGTGTTCAAGTTAAGATTAGTGTGAGGGTTAGTGTTAGGGTTAGGGTCAGGTTTAGGGTAAGGATAAGGGTTAGGGTGAGGGATAGGGTGAGGATAAGTGTTAGGGTGAGGTTTAGGGTTAGGGTGAGTGTTAGGGTTATGGTTAGGGTAAGCGTGAGGTTTAGGGTGAGGGTTAGGGTTAGGATTACGATTAGGGTAAGGGTTAAGCTTAGGTTGGGGTTAGGGTTTGGGTTAGGGTCATGGTGACGGTTAGGGATAGGGTGACCATTAGGGTTAGGGTGATTGTTAGGTTTAGGGTTAGGGATAGGTTTAGGGTGAGGGTTAGGTTTAGGTTTAGGTTTAGGGTTAGGGTTAGGGTGAGGGTGAGGGTGAGGATTAGGGTTAGGGTTAACGATAGGGTCAGCGTGATGGTGAGAGTTAGGTTTAGGTTTCGTGATAGGTTTAAGGATAGGCTTAGGGAGAGGGTGAGGGTGAGGGTGACGATTAATATTAGGGTGAGCGTTAGGGTTAGGTTGAGGGTGAGGGTTAGAGTGAGGTTGATGCTTAGGGTGAGGGTGTTGGTTAGTGTGAGGGTAAGTGTTCAGTTGAGGGTGAGGGTTAGGGTGTTGGTGAGGGTTAGGGTTAGGGTGAGGGTTAGGTTTAGTGTTAGGGTTACAGTGAGTGTTAGGCTTAGGCTGCAGGTGAGGGTGAGGTGAGGGTTAATATTTACGGTGAGGGTTAGGGTTAGGGTTAGGGTGAGGGTTCTGTTTAGGGTGATGTTTCGGGTGATGGTGAGGGTTCGGTTTAGGGTGAGTTTTAGGGTGTGGTTGAGAGTTAGTGTTACGGTCAGGGTTAGGGTGAGGTGGAGGGTTAGGGTGCCATGAGGGTTAGGGTTAGGGTTAGAGTAAGGGTGAGGGTTTGGGTCAGGTTAGGGTTAGGGTGAGGGTTACGGTGAAATTTAGGGTTAGGGTAAGGGTTAGGGTTAGGATTAGTGTGAAGGTTATGTTTAGGGTTAGGGTGAGGGTAGGGTGAGGGTTAGGTTTAGGGTGAGGATTAAGGTTAGGGTGAGGGTGAGGGTTAGGTTTAGGGTTAGGGTGAGGGAGAGGGTTAGGGTTAGGGTTAGGATTATGGTGAGGGTTAGGGTATGGGTTAAGGTTAGGGTAAGGGTGAGGGTGAGTGTTAGCGTGAGGTTAATGTTTAGGGTTAGTGTTAGGGTGAGGGTGAGGTTTAGGTGTAGTGTTAGGGTTAGGGTGAGGGGTAGGGTCAGGGTTAGCGTTAGGGTTAGGGTTAGGGTCAGGGTTAGGGTGAGGTTTAGGGTTAGTTTTAGGTTTAAGGTTTGGGTTTGGTTAAGGGTAAGTGTTAGGGTGAGCGTTAGGCTTAGGTTTTGGGTGAGTGTTAGGGTTAGGTTTAGGGTTAGGCTTTGGGTAGGGTGAGGATAAGTTTTAGGGAAAGGGTTAGGGTTAGGGTGGGGTTTAGGTTGAGGTTTAGGGTTAGGGTGATTGGTAGGGTGAGGGTTAGGTTTAGGGTTAGGATTAGGGTTATGGTAAGGGTGAGGGTTAGTGTGAGGTTTAGGTTTAGTGATAGTGTTAGGGTTAGAGTGAGTGTTAAGTTTAGTATGAGGGTTAGGGTTAGGGTTAGGTTTTGAGTTAGGGTGAGGGTAAGGGTTAGGGTGAGTGTTAGGGTGATGGTGAGGGTTAGGTTCAGGGTTAAGGTATGGATTAGGTTCAGGTTGAGCGTGAGGATTAGGGTTAAGGTGAGGGTTAGGCTGATTGGTAGGTTAAGATTTAGGGTTAGGGTGAGGGTGAGGATGAGGGTGAGGGTTAGGGTAAGGGTTTGGGTATGGCTGAGGGTGAGGTTTAGTGTTAGGGTTAGTGTTATGCTGAGGGTGAGGGTGAGGGAGAGGGTTATTGTTAGGCTTAGGGTGAGGGTGAGGTTTAGGGTTAGACTTAGGGTCAGGATTAGGGTGAGGGTTAGGGTTAGGGTTAAGGTGAGGTTTAGGTATAGGTTGAGGTTGAGGGTGTAGGATAGGGTAGGATGAGGGTATGGGTTAGGGTGAGGGTTAGGATTAGGGTTAGGTTTAGGGTGATTCTGAGTGTGAGGGTTAGGGTTAGGGTTAGGGTTAGATTTAGGGTGAAGGTGAGGGTGATAGTTAGGTTTAGGGTAAGTGTTAGGTTTAGGGATAGGCTTAGGGTGAGGGTGAGGGATATGTTTAGGATGAGGGTGAGGGTTAGAGTTAGGGTTAGGTTTAAGTTTAGGTTTAGAGTGATTCTGAGCGTGAGGTTGTGGGTTAGTGTTAGGGTTAGTGTGAGTGTTAGTCTTAGGTTGAGGGTGAGGGTGAGGGTTAGGCTTAGGGTGAGGGTTAGGGTTAGGGTTAGGGTGAGGGTTCGGTTTAGGGTGTTGTTTCAGGCTAGGGTGAGGGTGAGGGTTCGTTTGAGGGTGATGTTTAGGGTGTGGTTGAGAATTTTGGTTAGGGTGAGTTTTAGGGTGATGGTGAGGGTTAGGGTGAGGGTGAGGGTTAGGGTGTTAGTGTTAGGATGAGGATGAGGTTGAGGGTTAAGTTTAGGGTTAGGGTGAGTGTTAGGGTGAGATTGAGTGTTAGGGTAGCGGTTAGGGATAGGGTGAGGGTCAGTGTTAGGTTTAGGGTTACGGTGAATGTTAGCCTTAAGTTGAGGCTGAGGGTGAGGTGAGGGTTAGATTTCCTGTGTAGGTTAGGGTTAGGTTTAGGGTGAGGTTTCGGTTTAGGGTGATGTTTCGCGTGAGGGTGAGGGTTCGGGTGAGGATGAGTTTTAGGGTGTATTTGAGGGTTAGCATTAGGGTAAGGGTTAGGGTGACTGTGAGTGTTAGGGTGAGCGTGAGGGTTAGGGTTAGGTTTAGATTTAGGGTGAGGTTTTGTGTTAGGTTCAGGGTTAGGAAGAAGGTTAGGGTGAAATTTAGGGTTAGGGTTAGGGTTAGGGTTAGGATTAGTGTGAAGGTTAGGATTAGGTTTCTGGTCAGGGTTATTTTGAGGATAAGGATTATGGAGAGTTTTAGGGTGAGGGTGAGGGTTAGTGTTAGAGTTAGTGTTCGGGTTAGGGTTATGGTGAGGTTTTTGGTTAGGGTAAGGTTTTAGGTGAGAATGAGGGTTAGGGTAAAATTTAGAGTTAGGCATAGGATTAGGGTGAGGGTTAGGGTTGGGTTAGGGTTAGAATTAGGGTGAAGGTGAGGGTGAGGGTTAGGGTTAGGATTAGGGTTAGGGTTAGGGTTAGAATGAGGGTGAGGGTGAGGTTTAGGGTAAGGGTTAGTGGTAGGGTTAGGGTGAGAATTAGGGTGAGGGTGAAGTTTAGGGTGAGTCTTAGGGTTAGGGTGAGGTTTAGGTTTAGGGTTGGGGTTAGAATTAGGCTGAGGGTGAGGTTTAGGGTTAGGATTAGGGTTAGGGTTAGGGTTAGGCTGAGGGTGAGGTTGAGGGTGAGGTTTAGTGTTACGGTGAGTGTTAGGTTTAGTGTTAGGGTTAGGATGAGTGTTAGGGTGAGTGGTAGGGTTAGGTTAGCATGAGGATGAGGGTTAGATTGAGTGTTAGGATTAGTGTGAGGTTTAGGGTTAGGGTTAAGGTTAGGGTTACAGTGATGTTAAGGGTTAGGGAGAGGGTTAGGATGAGGGTGAGGTTTAGGGTTAGGGTTAAGGTGATGGTTACGTTGAGTGTGAGTTTTAGGGTGAGTGTTAGGTTTAGGGTGAGGTTTAGGGTGAGGGTCAGGGTTAGGGTTAGGGTGAGGTTGAGGGTTAGGGTTAGGCGAAGGGTTAGGGTCAGTGTTAGGGTGAGCGTGAGGGTGAGGGATAGGGTTAGGGTTAGGGAGATTGTTAGGGTGAGGGTTAGGGTTAGGGTTAGGATTATGGTGAGGGTTATGGCGAGCGCTAGGTTTAGAGTTAGTGTGAGGGTGAGGGTAAGGGTGAGGTTAAGTGTTAGGGTGAGTGTTAGGGTGAGGGTGAGGGTTAGGTTTAGTGTTAGGGGTAGGGTGAGGGTTAGGGTGATGGTTAGGTTTAGGGTGAGTGTTAGGGTGAGGGTTAGGTTTAGTGTTAAACTTAGGGTTTGAGTGATGGATATGGTAAAAGTTAGTGTTAGTGTTAGGCTTAGGGTTTTGGTGAGTGTTAGGGTTAGGGTTAGGGTCAGGCTTAGGGTAAGGTGAGGATAAGGATTAGGGTAAGGGTTAGGGTGTGGATTAGGGTGAGGGTGAGTGTTAGGGTTAGTGTGAGGGTTAGGGTTAGGCTTAGAGTTACGTTTAGGGTGATGGTGTGGGTTTGGGTGAGGGTTAAGATTAGGGTTAGCGTGAGGGCAAGGGTTAGGGTGAGGGTTAAGTTGAGTGTAAGTATTAGGGTTATGGGGAGGATCAGGATTAGGGTTAGGGTTAGTGTGAAGGTTAGGGTTAGGGTTAGGGTGAGGGTGAGGGTTAGGGTGAGGGTTAGGATGAGGTTTAGGGTTATGTTGAGGGTGAGGGTGGGGGTGAGGTTTAGGGTTACGGTTAGTGTTAGGCTGAGGGTGAGGGTGAGGCAGAGGGTTAGGTTAAGGATTAGGGTGAGTGTGAGTTTTAGGCTTAGGGTGAGGGTTAGGGTTAGGGTTAGGGTTATGGTGAGGGTGAGGGTGAGGTTGAGGGTTAGGCTTAGGGTGAGGGTTAGGGTTAGGGTTACGGTGAGTTTTAGAGTTAGGGTGATGTTTAGTTTGAAGGTGTGCTTTAGTGTGAGGGTGAGTGTTCGGGTGAGGGTGAGCGTTAGAATGTGGGTGAGGGTTAGGTTTAGGCTGAGGTTTAGGGTGATGGTGAGGGTTAGGGTGAGGTTGAGCGTTAGGGTTAGGGTTAGGTTGAGGGTTAGTGTTAGGCTGAGGGTGAAGGTGAAGGAGAGCGTTAGGTTTAGGCTTAGGGTGAGGGTGAGTTTTAGGGTTAGGGTTAGTGTTTGGCTTAGGGTGAGGGTTAGGGAAAGGATTAGGGTTAGGGTTAGCGTGAGGGTGAGGGTGAGGGATAGGGTTAGGGTGAGGGTGAGGTTGAGGATGAGGGTTAGGGTTAGGGTTAGGTTTAGGGTGATTGTGAGTGTGAGGGTTAGGGTTAGGGTTAGGGTTAACGTTAGGGTGAGGTTGAGGGTGAGAGTTAGGTTTAGGTTTATTGTTAGGTTTAGGGTTAACCTTGGGCTGAGGGTGAGGGTGAGGGTGAGGGATAGGGTTAGGGTGAGGTTTAGGTTTAGGGTTAGGATTAGTGTTAGGGATAGGATGAGTGTTCGGGTGAGGGTGAGAGATAGGGTGTGGGTGAGGGTTAGGGTGAGGTTGAGGGTTAGGGGGACGGTGAGGGTTAGGTTTAGGATTAGGGTGAGGGTTAGTGTCAGGGTTAGGGTGAAGGATGCTCTTAAGGTGAAGGTTAGGGTTAGGGTGAGGGTTAGGGTGACGGTGAGGGGTAGGGTGAGTGTCAGGGTTAGTATTAGGTTTAGGGTGAGGATGAGGGTTTGGTTTAGGGTTAGGGTTAGGGTTAGGATTAGGGTGAAATTTAGGGATAGGGTTAGGGTTAAGGTTAGGATTAGTGTGAGGGTTAGTGTTAGGGTTAGGTTCAGGGTTATTGTTCGGATAAGGGTTAAGGTTTGTTTTAGGTTGAGGGTGAGGGTTAGAGTTAGCATTACGGTTAGGTTGAGGGTTAGGGTGAGGTTTAAGGTCATGATTAGTATTAGGGTTAGGTTTCTGGTGAGGGTGAGGGTTAGGGTATGGTTTAGGCTTAGGGTTAGGTTTAGGGATGGGTTAGATTTGGATTAGGGTTAGAGTTAGTTTGAGGGTTAGAGTGGGGTTTGGGTTAGAATTAGGGTGAGGACGAGAGTGAGGGTTAGGTTTAGGATTAGTATTAGGGTGAGGGTGAGTGTGAGGGTTAGCATTAGGGTTAGTGTTAGGCTGAGGATGAGGGTGAGGGTGAGGTTTAGGCTTAGGATTAGGGTGAGGGTGAGGGTTAGGGTTAGGGTTAGTGTTAGCTGAGGGCTAGGGTGAGGTTGACGTTTAGGGTTAGGGTTAGGGATAGGGTGAGGTATAGGATTAGAGTAAGGATTAGTGTGAATGTTAGGCTCAGGTGTAGGGTTAGGGTTAGCGTGAGCTTTAGGTTTAGTGTTAGTTTTAGGATTAGGGTTAGCGATTATGTTAGGGTGAGGGTTAAGGTTAGTGTGCGGGGTAGGGTTATGGTTAGCGTTATGGTGAGGATAAGGGTTCAGGTGAGTGTAAGCTTGAGGATGAGTGTTAGCATTAGTATTAGGGTTAAGCTTAGGGTTAGGGTGAGGGGTAGGGTTAGGTTTAGGTTTAGGGTTAGGGTGAGGGTGAGGGTGAGGGTTTTTAGGGTGAGCCTTAGGGTTAGGGTGAGGGTTAAGTTTAGGATTAGTGTTAGGGTTAGGGTGAGGGTGAGGTTGAGTGTTAGGGTGAGGGTGAGGGTGAGGGTTAGGATTAGGATTAGAGTGAGTGTTAGGTTTAGGCTGAGGGTGAGTTTGATGGTGAGGGTTAGGTTTAGGGTTATTTTCAGGGTTACGGTTAGTGTGAGGGTAAGGGTGAGGGTGAGGTTAAGATTTAGGGTGAGGATTAGGGTGAGGGTGAGGGATAGGTTTAGTGTGATGGTTAGGGTTATGGTTAGGGTTAGGGTGAGGTTGAGGTTTAGGGTTAGGGTTAGAGAGAGTGTTAGGGTTAAGTTTAGGTTAAGGGTTATGGTTCAGGTTAGGGTAGGGTGAGGTTTAGGATTAGGGTAATTGTTAGTTTTAGCTTCATGTGAGGGATAGGGTTAGGGTTAATTTTAGGGTGAGCATGAGGGAGAGGGTTAGGGTTAGGATTAGGATTAGGGTTAGGGTTAGGCTGAGGGTAAGGTTGAGGGTGGGGGTGAGGGTTAAGGTTAGGATTAGTGTTAGGGTTATGGTGATGGTTAGGTTTAGTGTGAGGGTTAGGGCTAGGGTTAGGGTTACAATTAAGGTGTGGATAAGGGTTAGGGTGGGGATTAGGGTGAGGGTTAGGATTAGGGTTATGGTGAGGTTTAGGCTTAGTGTGAGGGTTAGGGTTAGGGTTACCATTAGGTTTAGGGTGAGGATAAAGTTTAGGGTTAGGAATCGTGTGAGCTTTAGGGTTAGGGTGAATGTGAGGATGAGGTTGAGGGTGAGGTTTAGGGTTAGGGTTAGGGTGAGGGTGAGGGTGCGGGTGAGGGTTAGGGTTAGTGTTAGGTTGAGGGTGAGTATGAGGGAGAGTGTTAGGTTTAGGATTAGCGTGAGGGTGAGGGTTAGGTTTAGGTTTAGGGTTAGGTTTAGGGTTAGGGTGAGGGTGACGGTGAGGGTGAGGAATAGGGTTAAGGTGATGGTGAGGGATAGTGTCAGGGTTCAGGTTAGGGTTAGGGTGAGTAAGAGCGTAATGGTCAGGGTTAGGTTTAGGGTTAACCTTCGGGTGAGGGTGAGGGTGAGAGTTAGGTTTAGGGTTAGTCGTAGGTTTAGGTTTAGGCTTAGGGTGTGGGTGAGGGTGAGGGTGAGTGTTAGGGTTAGGGTGAGGGTTAGGGTTAGGGTAAGGGTTAGGGTTAGGGTGAGGGTGAGGGTTAGAGTTAGGGTTATTTTTAGGGTGAGGGTGTGGGTTAGTGTGAGAGTTAGTGTTCGGGTGAGGGTAAGGGTTAGGGTGTGTGTGAGGGTTAGCTTTAGGGTGAGGGTTAGGGTGACAGTGAGTTTTTGGGTGAGGTTGAGTGTTAGGGTTAGGGTTAGGGTTAGGGTGATGGTGAGAATTAGGGTTAGGGTTAATGTTAGGCTGAGGGTGAGGGAGATGTATAGTGTAAGGCTTAGGGTGAGGGTGAGTGTTTGGTTTCGGGTTAGTGTTAGGCTTAGGGTGAGTGTAAAGGATAGGGTTAGTGAGTTGAGGGTTAAATTTACGGTGTAGATTAGGGTTAGGGTTAGGGTGAGGGTTCGTTTAGGGTGATGTTTCGGGTGAGGGTGAGGGTGAGGGTGAGTTTTAGGGTGTGTTTGAGAGTTAGGGTTAGGGTAAGGGTTAGGGTGACAGTGAAGGTTAGGGTGAGTGTGAAATTTAGGGTTAGGGTTAGAGTTAGGGTGAGGGATTGGGTTAGGTTTCGGTTTAGGGAGAAGGTTAGGGTGAAATTTAGGGTTAAGGTTAGGATTAGTGTGAAGGTTAGGGTTAGGGTCAGGGTTATTGTGAGGATAAGTGTTAGGGATAGTTTTAGGGTGAGGGTGATGGTTAGTGTTAGAGTTAGTGTTCGGGTTAGGTTTAGGGTGAGGGTTAGGTTTAGGTTTAGGTTTCAGGTGAGAATGAGGGTTAGGGTAAATTTAGGGTTAAGGATAGGATTAGGGTGAGGGTTAGGCTTGGGTTAGCGTTAGAGTTAGGGAGAAGGTGAAGGTGAGGGTTAGGGTTAGGATTAGGATTGGGTTAGGGTTAGAATGAAGGTGAGTGTGAGGGTTAGGGTCAGGGTTAGAGTTAGGGTTAGGGTGAGAATTAGGGTGAGGGTGAAGTTTAGGGTGAGTATTAGAGTTAGGGTGAGGTTTAGGTTTAGGGTTGGGGTTAGAATTAGGCTGAGGGTGAGGTTTAGGGTTAGGATTAGTTTTAGGGTTAGGGTTAGTATGAGGGTTAGGGTGAGGAGTAGGGTTAGGTTAGGGTGAGGATGAGGGTTAGATTGAGGGTTAGTTGTAGGGTTATGGTGAGGGTTAGGGTTAGAGTTTAGGTTTTGGTTGAGGATTAGGGTGAGGGTTAGGGTTTGGGTTAGGGTGATGGTTAGGGTTAGTGTGAGGGTTAGGTTTAGGGTTAAGGTTAGGTTTATGGTGAAGATAAGGTTAGGGTGAGGGTTAGGATGAGGGTGAGGTTTAGGTTTAGTGTTATGGTGAGAATGAATGTTAGGGTAAAGTTTAGTGTTTGGAATAGGATTAGGGTGAGATTTAGTGTTGGGTTAGGGTTAGAGTTAGGGTGAAGGTTAGGGTGAGGGTTAGGGTTAGGATTAGGGTTAGGGTTAGGGTTAGAATGTTGGTGAGGGTGAGGGTTAGGGTAATGTTTAGAGTTAGCGTTAAGGTGAGGATTAGGGTGAGCACAAGGGTTAGGGTGAGGGATAGGGTGAGGATAAAGGTTAGGGTGAGGCTTACTGTGAGGGTGAGTGTTAGGGTTAGGGTTAGGGTAAGGGTGAGGCATAGGTTGAGGGTTAGGGTTACAGTTACGTTTAGGTTGAGGGTAAGGGTGGATTATGTTTGAGTTAGGGTTTCAGTTAAGGTCAGGGTGAGCGTTAGGGATAGGGTGAGGGTTAGGGTTAGGGTGATTGTTAGGTTTAGGGTTAGGGATAGGATTAGGTTGAGGGTTAGGGTTAGTTTTAGGGTTAGGGTTAGAGTTAGAGTGAGGGTGAGGGTGAGGGTTAGTGTTAGGGTTAACGATAGGGTCAGCGTGAGGGTGAGAGTTAGGTTTAGGGTTAGTGTTAGGTTTAGGGATAGGCTTAGGGAGAGGGTGAGGGTGAGGGTGAGGATTGATGTTTGGGAGAGGGTTATGGTTAGGGTTAGGGTGAGGGTTAGAGTTAGGGTGATGTTTAGGGTGAGGGTGTTGGTTAGTTTGAGGGTGAGGTGAGGGTTAGATTTCCGGTGAGGGTTAGGGTTAAGGTTAGGTTTAGAGTGATGTTTTGGGTGAGGATGAGGCTTTGGGTTAGGGTGAGTTTTAGGGTGTGGGTGAGGTTTAGTTTTAGGGTCAGGGTTAGGGTGACGGTGAGGGTTAGGGTGTCGTGAGGGTTAGGGTTAGGGTTAGAGTGAGGGTGAGGGTTTGGGTTAGGTTGAGGGTTAGGGTGATTGTTAGGGTGAAATTTAGGGTTAGGGTTTGGGTTAGTGTGAAGTTTATGGTTAGTTTTAGGGTGAGGGTAGGTTGAGGGGTAGGGTTAGGGTGAGGTTTAAGGTTAGGGTGAGTTTGAGGGTTAGGGGTAGGGTTAGGGTTATGGTGAGGTTTAGCGTGAAGGTTAGGGTTAGGGTTAGGGTGAGGGTGAGGGTTAGCGTGAGGTTAAGGGTTAGGGTTCGTGTTAGGGTGAGGGTAAGGGTTAGATTTAATGTTAGGGTTAGGTTTAAGGTTAGAGTTAGGGTGAGGGTTATGGTGAGGGTTAGGTTTAGTGTTAGGCTTGGGTTTGGGTGAGGTTAAGGGTAAGTGTTAGGGTTAGCGTTAGGCTTAGTGTTTGGGTGAGTGTTAGGTTTAGGGTTAGGGTTAGGCTTTGGGTAGGGTGAGGATAAGGTTTAGGGTAAGGGATAGGGTCAGAGTGGGGGTTAGTTTTAGGTTTTAGGTTAGGGTTAGGGTTAGGATTAGGGTTATGGGTAGGGTGAGGGTTAGTGTGAGGTTTAGCTTTGTGTTAAGGTTAGGGTTAGGGTGAGTGTTAGGGTTAGTATGAGGGTTAGGGTTAGGGTTAGGTTTTGGGTTAGGGTGAGGGAAGGGTTAGGGTGAGGGTTAGGGTGATGGTGAGGTTTAGGCTCAGGGTTAGGTTATGGATTAGGTTCAGTTTGAGGGTGAGGTTTAGGTTAGGGTGAGGGTTAGGCTGAGGGGTAGGGTTAGAGATAGGGTTAGGGTGAGGGTGAGGATGAGGGTGAGGGTTAGGGTTAAGTTTAGTGTGAGGCTGAGGGTGAGGTTTAGTGTTAGGGTTAGTGTTAAGCTGAGGGTGAGGGTTTGGGAGAGGGTTAGGGATAGTCTTATGGTGAGGGTGAGGTTTAGGTTTAGACTTAGGGTTAGGCTTAGGGTGAAGTTAAGGCTTAGGGTTAAGATTAGCTTTAGGTATAGGGTGAGGGTGAAGGTGATGGGTAGGGTTAGGGTGAGGGTGAGGTTTATGTTTAGGGTTAAGTTTAGGGTTATTCTGAGGGTGAGGGGTTGTGTGAGGGTTAGGGTTAGCGTTAGGGTGAAGGTGAGGGTGAAAGTTAGGTTTAGGGTTAGTGTTAGGTTTAGGGTTAGGCTTAGGGTGAGGGATAGGGTTAGGGTGAGGGTGAGGGTGAGGGTTAGGTTTAGGGTGATTCTGGGGGTGAGGTTGATTTTTAGGGTTAGGGTTAGGTTTAGGGAGAGGTTTAGGGTTATGGTTAGGGTTAGGGTGAGGGTGAAGTTTAGGCTTAGGTTGAGGTTGAGTGTGAGGGTGAGGGTTAGGTTTAGGGTGAGGGTAAGGGTCAGGATTAGGGTGAGGGTTCGGTTTAGGGTGATGTTTCGGGTGAGGTTGAGGGTCAGGGTTCGGTTGAGGGTGATGTTTAGGCTGTGGTTGATGGTTAGGGTGATGGTGAGTGTTATGGTGACCGTGAGGGTTAGGGTGAGGGTGAGGGTTAGTGTTAGGTTTAGCGTGATTCTGGGGGTGAGGTTGAGGGTTAGGGTTAGGTTGAGTTTTAGGGTTAGGGTTAGGTTTAGGGTGAGGTTTAGGGTTATGGTTAGGGTTAGGGTTAGGGTGAGGGTTAAGCTTAGGGTGAGGTTGAGTGTGAGGGTGAGGGTTAGGTTTAAGGTGAGGGTAAGGTTTAGGGTTAGGGTGCGGGTTCGGTTTAGGGTGATGTTTCCGGTGAAGGTGAGGGTTCGGGTTCGGTTGAGGGTGATGTTTAGGGTGTGGTTGAGGGTTATGGTTAGGGTGAGGGTTAGGATGACGGTGAGGGTTATGGTGAGGGTGAGGGTTAGGGTTAGGTTTAGGGTTAGGGTGAGGGTTTGGGTTAGGGTTAGGCTTAAGGTGAGGTTTAGGATGAAATTTAGGGTTATGGTTAGGGTTAGGATTAGTGTAAGGGTGAGGTTTAGGGTTAGCATTAGCCTTAGGGTGAGTTTTAAGCTGAGGGTTAGGTTTAGGTTTCGGGTGAGGGTGTGGGTTAGGGTAAGGTTTAGGGTTAGGGTTATGGTTAGGGTCAGGGTTAGGGTTAGGAAGAGGATTATGGTTAAGATTAGGGTTATTTTCAGGGTTAGTGTAAGGGGGAGGGTGAGGGGGAGGGGGAGGGTTAGGGTTAGGGTTAGGTTTAGGGTGAGGGTGAGAGTGAGGGTTAGGGTTAGGATTAGGATTAAAGTTAGGCTTAGGCTGATGGTAAGCTTGAGCATGAGAGTTAGGTTTTTTGTTAGGGTTAAGGTTATTGTTAGGGTTTGAGTAGGGCTAGGATTAGGGTGAGGTTTAGGGTGAGGGTAAGCCTTTGGGTGTGTTTAAGGTGAGGATGAGGATTAGTATTAGGGCTAGGGTTAGGGTGAAGACTAGGGTGAGGGTTAGGGTTAGGGTTTGGGTTATTTTTAAGGTGAGGGTTAGGATGAGTGTTAGGGTGAAGGTTAGGTTGAGGGTTAGGTTTAGGGTTAGTTTGAGGGTTAGGGTGAGGGTGAAGGTGAGGGTGAGGGTGAGCGTTAGGGGTAGGTTTAGGTTTAGGGTGAGAGTTAGGGTTAGGAATAGGTTAGGGTTAGGCAGAGGGTGAGGGTGAAGGTGAGTTTTAGGTTTAGGGTAAGTGTTAGTGTTAGGGTTAGGGTGAGGATTAGGTTGAGGTTGAAGGTAAGGTTGAGGGTTAGGGTTAAGGTGAGGTTTAGGTTTCGGGTTAGGGTAAGGCTTAGGGTTAGGGTGATGTTTAGGGTGAGTGTGAGGGATAGGGTGAGGGTGAGGTTTTGGTTGAGGGTGAGGGTTAGGGTGTGGATGAGTGTTAGGGTTAGGGTGAGGGTTAAGGTGATGCTGAGGATTAGGGTGAGGGTTTTTATTACGGTTAGGGTGAGGGTTTGTGTTACAGTTCGTGTTAGGGTGAGGGTTAGGGTGAGGGGCATGGTTGGTTTTAGCGTGAGGGTTAGGAGTAGTGTGAGAGTTAGGGTTTTGGTTAGGGTTCTTGTGAGTTTATGTGTTAGGGTGAGGTTTAGCGTGAGGGTGAGGGTTTGGGTTAGCATTAGGATTAGGTTGAGGGTTAGGGTGAGTGTTAGGGTTAGGATTATGCTTAGGTTAAGGGTGAGGGTTAGGGTTAGGGTTAGGGTTACGGTGAGGGTGAGGGTGATGGTGTGCGTTAGGGGTATGGTTAGGGTTAGAATTAGTGTGAGGGTGAGTGTGAGTATTAGGGTTCAGGTGAGGGTTAGGCTGAGGGTGAGGTTGAGGTTGAGGTTTATGGTTAGTGTTAGGGTGAAAGTTCGGGTTAGGGTTAGGGTGAGGATGAGGGTGAGGGTGAGGTTTAGAGTTAGGTTTATTGTGAGGGTTAGGGTTAGGGTTAGGTTTACGCTGAGGATTAGGGTGCAGGGTAGGTTTAGAGGTAGGGTTTGGATTAGGGATAGTGTGAGGTTTAGGGTTACGGTGAGGGTAAAGTTAAGATGAGGGTGAGGATGAGTATGAGGTTTAGGGTTAGGCTTAGGGTGAGGGTTATGTAGTGAGTGAGGGTGAGGGTTAGGGTGAGTTTTAGGGTGTCGATTAGTGTTAGGGTTAGGGTTAGGGTGAGGGTTAGGGTTAGGGGGAGGGTAGGGGGAGGGGTAGGGTTAGGGTTAGTGTTAGGGTTAGTGTGAGGGTTAGGGTTAGGGTTAGGCTTAGTGTTAGGGTTAGGGTTAGGGTGAGGTTTAGGGTTAGGCTGAGGGTGAGGGTGAGGGTGATTGTAAGGGTTAGATTTAGTGTTACGGTTAGTGATAGGGTTAGGGTTAGGGTTAGGTTGAGGGTTAGGGTGAGGGTTAGGGTTATTGTTAGGCTTAGGGTTTGCGTGAGTGTTATGTTTAGGGTGAGGGTTAGTGTTAGGCTAGGGTTAGGGTAAGGGTTAAGGTGAGGTTTAGGTTTAGGTTTAGGGTGAAGGATAGGTTTAGTGTGAGGGAATGAGTTTGGGTTAGGGTTACGTTTAGGGTGAGAGTAATGGTTAGCTTGAAGCTTAGGGTTAGAGTGAGGTTTATGGTTAGGGTGAGTGTTAGGGTGAGGGTTAGCGTGAGGGTTAGGTTTAGGGTTAGTGTGAGGATTAGTGTGAGGTTGAGGATTAGGGTTAGGGTTAGTGTTAGGGTGAGGGTTAAGTTGAGGGTTAGGGTTAATGTTAGGGTTAGGTTTAGGGTGAGTGTTAAGGTTAGGGTTAGTTTTATGTTGAGGGTGAGGGTTATGGTGAGGATTAGAGTTAGGGTTATGTTTAGGCTGAGTGTGAGAGTGAGGGTTATGGTTAGAGTTAGAGTTAGGGTTAGGGTGAGGACTAGGGTGAGCGTGAAGCTTAGGGTGAGGGTGAGGGTTAGGGGGTGAAGGTTAGGGTTAGGGTGAGGATTAGGTCTAGGATTAAGGTGAGGCTAATGGTTAGGATGATGTTTAGTGTGAGGGTGATGGTTGGGTTGAGGGTGAATGTTAGGGTGTGGGTGAGGGTTAAGTTTAGGGTGAGGGTTAAGGTGACAGTGAGGGTTAGGCTGTGGGTGAGGATATAGGTTAGGGTTGGGTCAGGGTTACAGTTAGAGTTAGTGTTACTGTGAGGGTTAAGGTAAGGTCTAGGATTGGGGTTAGGGTGAGTGTTAGGATTAGTGTGAGTGTGGGGGTTAGGTTTAGTGTGAGGGTTGGGGTTAGCGTTAGCAATAGGGTGAGTGTTATGGTTAAGTTTAGGTTTAGAGTTAGGGTGAGCCTGAGGGTGAGGTTTAGGGTTAGGATTAGTGTTAGGGTTAGGTTTAGGCTGAGGGTGAGGGTGAAGGTGAGGGTTACTGTTAGGGTGAGTGTGACGGTTAGGGTGAGTGTTAGGGTTAGTGTTAGTTTTAGTGTGAGGGCTAGTGTGAGGGTAAGAGTAAGGTTTAGGGTTAGGGATAGGGTGAGGTTTAGGGTTAGAGTTAGGGTTAGCATGAGGGTTAATCTGAGAGAAACTCTTAGGGTTAGCGTGAGGGTTAGGTTTAGTGTGAGGGTTATGGTTAGTATTAGGGTTAGGGTTAGGGTGAGGGTTAGATTTAGTGTGAGGGTTAGGGTTAGGGTTAGGGTTAGGGTGAGGGTTGAGGTGAGGGTTAGTGTTAGGGTTAGGTTTAGTGTGAGGGGTAGGTTTTGAGTTATAGTGAGTGTTAGGGTTAGTGTGAGGGTTAGGGTTACCGTGAGGTTAAGTTTAAGGGTGAGGGTTAGGATAAGGTTAAGTGTTAGGGTTAGGTTTAGGGTTAGGTGGAGGGGTAGGGTTAGGGTTATGGTTAGGGTAGGGTCAGGGTTAGGGTGAGCTTTAGGGTTAGTGTTAGGGTTAGGGTTACTGTGAGTTTTAGGGTTAGTGTGAGGGTTAGGGTTAGTGTTAGGTTTATGGTTAGGGTGAGGGTAAGGGTCAGGGTGGCTGTTAGTGTTAGGATGAGGTTGAGAGTGAGGGTGAGTTTTAGGGTTACGTTTAGTTTTAGTGTGAGTGTTAGGGTTAGGGTTAGCGTTAGGATGAGGGGTAGGGGTAGGGTTATGTTGAGGGTGAGGGTGAGGCTGAAGTTTAGGTTTAGGTTTAGGGTGAGGGTTAGGGTTAGGGTTACGTTGAGGGTGAGGTTTAGGGTTAGGATTAGGATGAAGTTTAGGGTGAGGGGTAATGTTAGGGTTAGTGTGAGGGTTAGCGTTAGTGTGAGGATTAGTGTTAGTGTTAAGGTTAGGCTTATGGTGGGGGGAAGGTTAAGGGTGAGGGTTAGGATGAGGTTTAGGGTTAGGGTTAGGGTGAGTGTTAGGGTTAAGGTAAGTGTTAGGATGAGTGTGAGGGTTAGGTTGAGGGTGAGGGTGAGGGTTTCGCTTAGGTAAGAGTTAGGGTTATGGTTAGGGTGAGGATTAGGGTGAGTTTGAGGGTTAGAGGGAGGGTTAGGGTTAGGGTGAGGGTTAGGGTTAGGTTTAGGGTGAGGGTTATGTTTAGGGTGATGTTTTGGGTGAGGGTGAGGGTTACTGTGAGTTGAGGGTTCTTGTGAGGTTTCGTGTTAGGGTGAAGTTAAGGGTTAGCGTGAGGGTGAGGGTTAGGGTTACGG
This sequence comes from Dipodomys merriami, assembly GCF_024711535.1. NCBI lineage: Eukaryota > Metazoa > Chordata > Mammalia > Rodentia > Heteromyidae > Dipodomys > Dipodomys merriami. The sequence goes on from NW_027206113.1 coordinate 1,980,385, forward strand.
TGAGTGTGACCGTGAGATTGAGGGTGAGGGTGAGGGTTAGGGTGAGGTTTCTGGTTACGGTTAGGTTTAGCCTTAGGGTGAGGCCTAGGGTGAGGGTGAGGGTTAGAGTGAAGGTGACGGTTAGGGTTAGGGTGAGGGTTAGAGTTAGGGTGAGGATAAGTTTTAGGGTGAGCGTTAGGGTTAGTGTTAGTGTAAGTTTTAGGGTGAGTTTGAGGGTGAGGAATAGCGTTAGGGTGAGTGTTAGGCTGAGCAGTAGGGTTAGGGTGAGGTTTATGGTGAGGATTAGTGTTAGGGTTAGGGTGAGGGTAAGGGTTAGGGTTAGGGTGAGGTTTAGGGTGATGTTAAGGTTAGGGTTAGGGTTCTGGTTAGGGTGAGGGTTCTGGTTAGGGTGAGGGTAAGGGTTAGGTTGAGGGTGAGGGTTAGGGTTAGGTTTAGGGTTAGGCATAGGTGAGGGTTAGTGTTAGGGTGAGGGTTACCGTGAGGGTGAGGATTAGGGTGAGGGTGAGTGTTATGGTTAGGGTTAGGGATAGGGTGAGTATTAGGTTAAGGTTAAGGTAAGGATGAGGGTTAGTGTGAGTGGTAGGGTTAGAGTTAGGGTGAGGTTGAGGGTTAGGGTTAGAGTCAGGGTTAGGTTGAGGGTGAGAGTTAGGGTGAGGATAAGTTTTAGGGTGAGCATTAGGGTTAGGGTTAGTGTAAGTTTTATGGTGAGTTTGAGGGTGAGGAATAGCGTTAGCGTGAGTGTTAGGCTGAGCAGTAGGGTTAGGGTGAGGTTTATGGTGAGGGGTAGTGTTAGGGTTAGGGTGAGGTTAAGGGTTATGGTTAGGGTGAGGTTGAGGGTTAGGATGAGGGTAAGGGTTAGGTTGAGGGTGAGTGTTAGGGTTCAGATTAGGGATAGGCTTAGGGTGAGTTCTAAGGTGAGGGTTAGGGTTAGGGTGAGGGTTACCGTGAGGGTGAGGATTAGGGTGAGGGTGAGTGTTATGGTTAGGTTTAGGGTTAGGGTGAGTATTACGGTTAAGGTTAAGGTTAGGATGAGGTTTAGTGTGTGTGGTAGGGTTAGGGTTAGGGTGAGGTTGAGGGTTAGGGTTAGAGTTAGGGTTAGATTGAGGGCTAGGTTGAGGTTTAGAGTTAGGGTGAGGGTGAAGTTAGGGTTAGGTTTAGGGTGAGGGTTACGGTTAGCGTTAGAATTAGAGTTAGGGTTAGGTTGAGGGTGAGGTTAAGGAATAGGTTTAGGATTAGGGTTAAGGTAAGGGTGAGGGTTAGAGTGATGTTAAGGGTTAGGCTTAGGTTTAGGGTGAGGGTGAGGGTTAGGATGAATTTTAGGGTTAGGGTTAGGTTTATGGTGAGGGGTAGGGTGAGGGTTAGGTTTAGGCTTAGATTTAGGGTAAGGGTTAGGGTGAGGTTAAGTGTTAGGGTGAGGGTTAGGGTTAGGGTGAGGGTGAGGATGAGGGTCAGGATGAAATTTAGGGTTAGGATTAGGTTTAGATTTAGGGATAGGCTGAGTGTGAGGGTGAGTGTGAGGGTGAGGGTTAGGCATAGGTATAGGCTGAGGTTGAGGGTGAGTGTGATGTTGAGGGTTAGGGTGAGAGTGAGGGTGAGGGTGAGGGTTTGGGTTGGGTAAGGATTATGGTTATGTTTAGGGTGAGGAATAGACTGAGTTTGAAATTTAGGGGGAGGGTTAGGATTAGGGTGAGGGTTAGGGTTAGGGTTAGTTTGATGGTTAGGGTTTTGGTGAAGTTTTGGGTGAAGTTGAGGGTTACATTGAGTTGATGGTTCGGGTGAGGGTGAGGGTTAGGGTGAAGATGAGGGTTAGGGTTAGGGTTAGTGTGAGGATTAGGTTGAGGTTAAGGGTTAGTGTGAGGGTGAGGGTTAGGGATCGTGCTAGGGTTAAGGTGAGGGTTAGGCTGAGGGTTAGGGTTAGATTAGCGTAAGTGATTGGGTGACAGTGAGGTTTAGGTTTAGGGTTAGGGTGAGTGTTAGGGTTACGATAAGGGTTAGGATGAGGGTAAGGGTTAGGGTGAGGGTGAGGGTGAGGGTTTCGCTTAGGTAAGATTAGGGTTATGTTTAGGGTGAGGATTAGGGTGAGTTTGAGGGTTAGAGGGAGGGTTAGCTTTAGGGTTAGGGTGAGGGTGAGGGTTAGGTTTAGGGTGATGTTTTGGGTGATGGTGAGGGTTACCGTGAGGTGACGGTTCATGTGAGGGTTCAGGTTAGGTTGAAGGTTAGAGGTAGGGTGAGTGTGAGGGTTAGGGTTATCGTGAGGGTTAGGGTGAGGGTAAGTGTTAGTGTGAGGGTGATGGTTAGGGTTAGGGTGAGCGTGAGGGTAAGTGTGAGCGTTTCATTTAGGTAAGGGTTAGTGTTACGTTTATCGTGAGGGCTAGGTTGAGGGTGAGATTTAGGGTGAGGATGATGGTGATTTTTAGGGTTAGGGTGTGGGTGAGCATTAGGGTTAGGGTGAGGGTTAGGTTGACCTTGAGTGTTAGTGTGAGGGTTAGCGTTAGTGTGAGGATTAGTGTTAGTGTTAAGGTTAGGCTTATGGTGGGGGGAAGGTTAAGGGTGAGGGTTAGGATGAGGTTTAGGGTTAGGGTTAGTGTAAGTTTTAGGGTGAGTTTGAGGGTGAGGAATAGGGTTAAGGTGAGTGTTAAGCTGAGCAGTAGGGTTAGGGCGAGGGTTAGGGTGAGGTTTAGTGTTAGGGTTAGGGTGAGGGTAAGGGTTAGGGTTAGGGTGAGGGTTAGGGTGATGTTTAAGGTTAGGGTTAGCGATAGGGTTAGGGTGAGGGTGAGGGTTAGGGTGAGGGTAAGTGTTACGTTGAGGGTTAGGCTTAGAGTGAGGCCTAAGGTGAGGGTTAGGGTTATGGTTAGGGTTACTGTGAGGGTGAGCATTCGGGTGAGGATGAGTGTTATGGTTAGGGTTAGGGTTAGGGTGAGTATTAGGGTTAAGGTTAAAGTTAGGATGAGGGTTAGGGTGAGGGTTAGGTTTATGGGTAGGGTGAGGTTGAGGGTTAGGTTAGAGTTTGGGTTAGGTTGAGGGATAGGTTGAGGTTTAGAGTTTGGTTGAGGGTGAAGGTTAGGGTTAGGTTTAGGGTGAGGGTTAGGGTTAGGGTTAGATTTAGTGTTAGGATTATGTTCAGGGTGAGGGTAAGGAATAGGTTTAGGATTAGGGTTAAGCTTAGGGTGAGGGTTAGAGTGATGTTTAGGGTTAGGGTTAGTGTTAGGGTGAGGATGAGGGTTATGTTGAGGGTAAGGGTGATGGTGAATTTTAGGGTGATTGTTAGGGCTAGTGTTAGGGTTTGAATGAGGTACAGGGTGAGGTTTAGGTTTAGGGGTGGTGTGAGATTTGGGGTTAGTGTGAGGATACGTTTTAGGGTGAGGGTTAGGGTAAGATTTAGGGTTAGGATTAGGATGAGGGTGAAAGTTAGGGTAAGGGTTAGGGCTAGGTTGAGGATGAGGGTGAGGGTTAGGGTGAGGGTCAGAGTGGGGATAATTTTAGGGTGATTGTGAGGGTGAGGGTTAGGGTTAGGGTAAGGTTTAGTGTAAGGGGGAGTGTGAGGGTGAGAGTTAGGTTCAGGGTTATTGTGAGGGTTAAGGTGAGGGTAAGTTTCAGGGTGAGGTTTAGGGTGTGTGTTACGGGGAGAATGAGGGTTAGGGTGAGGTTTTGGGTTAGAATGAGTGTTAGGGTTCTGGTTAGGCTGAGAGTCAGGGTTAGGGTGATATTTAGGGTGAGGGTGAGCGTTCGGGTGAGAGTGAGAGTTCGGGTGAAGATGAGGGTTAGGGTGTGGGTGAGAGATAGGGTTAGGGTGAGGGTTAGGTTGAGAATGAGGGTTAGTATGAGGGTGAGGGTTAGGGTGAGGGTTAGCATTAGGGTTAGGGTTAGGGTTAGTGTGAGGTGTAGGGTTAGGGTTATGGTGAGGGTTATGTTTAGGGTGAGGGTTTGTGTTAGTGTGAGGTTTAGGGTTAGGGTTAGGGTAAGGGTTAGTCTGATGGTGAGTGTGAGGTTTAGGGTAAGAGTTAGGGTTAGGGTTAGGGTGAGGGTGAGGGTGAGGGTGAGGTTGATGGTTAGGGTTAGGTTTAGGATTATGTTGAGGGTGAGGGTTAAGGTTCGAGTTAGGGTTAGGCTAAGGGTTAGGGTTAGGGTTAGGTTTAGTGTTAGAGTTAGGGTCAGGGTGCGGGTGAGTGTGAGGGATAGGGTTAGGATGAGGGTGAGGGATAGGGTGAGGGTTAGGGTTAGGGTTAGGGTGAGGTTGAGGGTGAGCATTAGGGTTACCGTTAGGGTTAAGGTTCGGATGAGGGTGAGAGTGAGAGTTACGTTTAGGGTTAGTCTTAGGATTAGGTTTAGGCTTAAGGTGAGGGTGAGGTTGAGGCTTAGGATAAGGGTGAGGGTTAGAGTTAGGTTTAGGGTGAAGGTTAGACTTAGGATGATGTTTAGCGTGAGTGTGGGGGTTAAAGTGACGGTGAGTGTTCAGGAAATGGTATGGGATAGGGTGTGGATGAGGGATAGCTTAAGCGTTAGGGTTAGGGTTTGGGTTAGGGTTAGGGTGAGGGTGAGTGTGAGGATTTGGGTTAGGGTTAGTGTTAAGCTGAGGGTGAGGGTGAGGGAGAGGGATAGGGTTAGGTTTAGGCTTAGGGTGAGGGTTAGGTTTAGGGTTAGGGTGAGGGTGAGGATTAGGGTGAGGCTTAGAGTGGGGTTAGTTTTAGGGTGATTGTGAGGGTGAGGGTGAGGTTTAGGGTAAGGGGTAGTGTAAGGGTGAGGGTGAGGGTGAGAGTTAGGTTTAGGGTTAGTGTGAGGGTTAGGGTGAGGGTAAGTGTTAGAGTGAGGATTAGGGTGTGGGTTAGCGTGAGAATGAGGGTTAGGGTGAGATTTTGGGTTAGAGTGAGTGTTAGCGTTCGGGTTAGGCTGAGAGTTATGATTTGGGTGATGTTTAGGGTGAGGGTGAGCGTTAGCATGAGAGTGAGCGTTCGGGTGAAGATGAGGGTTAGGGTGTGGGTGAGGGTTAGGGTTAGGGTGAGGGTTAGGTTGAGAATGAGGGTTAGTGTGAGGGTGAGGGTTAGGGTGAGGGTTAGCGTTAGGGTTAGGGTTAGGGTTACGGTGAGGGGTAGGGTTAGGTTTATGGTGAGGGTTAGGTTTCGGATGAGGGTTAGGGTTATTGTGAGGGTTAATGTTAGGGTGAGCGTGAGGGTAATTATTAGGCTGAGGGTTAGGTTGAGGGGGAGGGTTAGGATTAGGGTTAACGTTAGGGTTAGGTCTAGGGTGAGTGTTAGGCTTAGGATGAGTGTTAGGGTGAGGGTTATGGTTCGGGTTAGTTTGAGGGTTAGGGTTAGGGTTAGGGTAAGGGTTAGGGTGAGGGTGAAGGTGAGGGTTAGGGTAACAGTTAGGGTTAGGGTTAGGGTGAGGGTGAGGGTTAGGGTTAGTGTTAGGTTTAGGCTTATGGTGAGTGTGAAGATGAGAGTTAGGATTAGGGTTAGTGTTAGGGTGAGGATTAGGGTGAGGGTGAAATTTAGGGTGAGGGTTAGGGTTAGTGTAAGGTTTAGGTTTAGGATTTGGGTGAGGGTTAGAGTTAGGGTGATGTGTAGGGTGAGGGTAAGTGTTAGGGTTAGGGTGAGGGTTAGGGTTAGGGTGAGGGTGAGCATGAGGGTTTCGGTTAGGGAAGGGATAGGGTTAGGTTTAGGGTTAGGGTTAGGGACAGGTTGAGTGTTAGCGTGAGGGGAAGGGTTATTGTTAGGGTGAGGTTTAGGGTTAGTGTGAGGGTTAGATTTAGGAATAGGTTTAGGATTACGGTGAGGGTAAGGGTTAGGGTCAGTGTTATGATGAGGGTGAGGTTTAGGTTAGCGTTAGGGTTAGAGGGAAGGTTAGGGTGAGGATTAGGGTTAGGTTTAGGGTGAGTGTTAGCATTAGGGTTAGGGTTAGGGTTAAGGTGAGTGTTAGGTTTAGGGTTAGGGTTAGGGTGAGTGTGAGGGTGAGGTTTAGGGTTAGTTTTAGAGTGAGGGTGAGCGTGAGGGCTAGGCTTAGGATTAGTTTTTGGGTTAGTGTTAGGCTTAGGCTTAGGAAAAGGGTGAGGGTTAGGGTTAGGGTGAAGTTTAGGGTTAGGGTTAGGGTGAGGGTGAGGGTTAGGTTTAGGGTTAGGGTTAAGGTTAGGTTTAGAGTTAGGTTGAGGTCTAGGGTTAGGATGACGGTGAGATTTTGGGTGAGGGTTAGGTTTTGGGTGAGTCTTAGGGTTAGGGTGAGCGTTAGGTTGTGGGTGAGTCTTAGGGTTAGGGTGAGGTTTAGAGTGGCGGTGAGGGTTAGGGCGAGGGTTTGGGTTAGAGTTTGTGTTAGTGTGAGGGTTAGGGTGAGGGGTATTGTTAGGGTTATGGATAGGGTGAAGGCGGGTTTTAGGTTGAGGGTGAGGGTGAGGGTTTAGTTTAGGAAAATTTTATGGTTAGGTTTAGGATGAGGAATAGGTTGACGATGAGGGTTAGGGTTAGGGTTTGGTTCAGGGTGAGGGTTAGGGTTAGGGTAAAGGTTAGGGTGAGCATTAGGGTGAGTGTAAAGGTTAGGATGAGTGTTAGGTTTAGAGTTAGGGTTAAGTTTTGGGTGAGTGTTAGGGTTAGGGTTAGGGTTATGTTTAGGGTTAGGGTGAAGGTTAGTGTGAGGGTTAGGTTTAGTGTGAGGGTTAGGTTTTGGGTGAGTGTTAGGGATAGGTGTGAGAGTTAGGTTTAGGGTTAGGGTTAGGTTAGGGTGAATGTAAGGTTTAGGGTGGGAGTAAGGGTTAGGTTGAGGGTGAGGTTGAGGGTGTTAGGGCTTCGTTTAGGGTTAGGGTGTGTGTCAGGGTTAGGGTTAGGGTTAGGATGAGGGTTAGGGTGAGGGTTAGGGTTAGGGTCAGTGTTAGGGTGAGGGCTAGGGTGAGGGTGAGTGTGAGGGTTAGTGTTAGTTATAGTGTGAGGCTTAAGATTACGGTTTGGGTTAGGGTGAGGCTTAGGTTGAGGGGTAGGATTAGGGTTATTGTGAGGATTACATTTCGTGTGAGGGTTAGTGTTAGGTTTAGGGTTAGGGTGAGGGTTAGGTTTAGTGTAAGGGTTTCGGTTAGGGATAGGGTTAGGTTTAGGTTTAGGCTGACGTTAAGGTGAGCGTTAGGGTGAGGGTTAGGGTTAGGGTTAGGTTAAGGGTGAGGGTTAAGGTGAGTGTTAAGGTTAGGTTAGGGTGAGGGTTAATGTGAGGGTAAGTGTTACGGTGAGGGTTTGGGTTCGGGTGAGGGTTAGGTTTAGGGTGAGGGTTAGGGTTAGGGTTAGGCTTAGGCTTAGGCTTAGAGGGAGGGTGATGGTGAGGGTTAGGGTTAGGGTTAGCTTGAGGTTTAGGGTTAGTTTGAGGGTAAGTGTGAGGTTGAGTGTATGGTTTAGTGTGAGGATTAGGGTGAGGGTGAGGGTGAGGGTTAGGGTTAGGGTTAAGGTGAGTGTTAGGGTAAGGGTGAGGGTTAGGTTTAGTGTGAGGTTTAGGGTTAGGGTTAGGTTTAGGTTGAGGGTGCGGATTAGAGTTAGGGTTAGTGTGAGGGTTACGGTTAGTGTTGGGGTTAGTTTGAGGGTTAGGGTCAGGTTTAGGGTTAGCGTTAGATTTAGGGTTAATATTAGGGATATGGTTATTGTTAGCTTTAGAGTTAAGATGAGGGTTAGGGTTAGGATTAGGGTTAGGGTGAGCCTGAGGGCGAGGGCTAGGGTTAGGATTAGTGTTAGGGTTAGGATTAGGGTGAAGGTAAGTTTGAGTGTGGGGATGAGGGTTACTGATAGGGTTAGTGTTAGTGATAGGTTTAGGGTGAGGGTGAGGTTTAATGTTAAGTTTAGGGTGAGGGTTAGGGTGAGGGTGAGGGTTAGGATTAGGGTTAGTGTTAGGATGATGGTGAGAGTGAGTTTGAGGGTTAGGGTGAGGTTGAGGGTTAAAGTTAGGGTTAGGATTAGGGTCAGTGTTAGGGTTAGGCTGAGGGTGAGGTTGATGGTGAGGTTTAGGTTACGGGATAGGTTGAGAGTTGGGCTTAGTGTGAGTGTAAGGGTGAGGGTGAGGGTGAAGGTTAGTGTTAGGGTTAGGGTGAGGGTGAGGGTTAGGGTAAATATGAGGGATAAATTTAGTGTGAGGGTTAGGGTTAGGGTAAGAGTTAGGGTGAGGGTGAGGATTAGGGTTAGGGTGAGGGTGAGGGTTATGTTTAGGTTTACGGTTAGGGTCAGGTTTAGGTTTAGTGTTAAGGTGAGGGTTAGGATGTGGGTGAAGGTTAGGGTTAGGGTGAGGTTTAGGGTGACTGTGAGGGTTAGGGTGAGTGGTTGGGTTAGGGTTATGTTTAGGGTGAGAGTTAGGGTTAATGTTCGTGTTAGGGTGAGTGTTAGAGTGAGGGATATGGTTAGGGTTAGGGTGAGGGTTAGGATTAGTGTGAGGGTTAGGGTTAGTGTTATGGTGAGAGTAAAGTTTAGAGTGAGATTTAGGGTGAGTGTGAGGTTTTGGGTTAGCGTTAGTGTTAGGTTGAGGGTTTGGATGAATGTTAGGGTTAGGGGTATGTTTAGGGTGAGGGAGAGGGTTAGGGTTTTGTTTAGGTTTAGGGTGAGGGTTAGGGTGAGGGTGATGGTTTGGGCGAGGTTAACGGTTAGGATGAGTTTTAGCATGAGGGTGAGATTTAGGTTTAGGGTTAGGTTTAGGGTGAGGGGTAGGGCAATGGTTATAGTTAGAGTTAAGGTTAGTTTTAGGGTGAGGGTTAGGGTTAGTGTTAGGTTTACAGTTAGGGTGAGTATTAGGGTTAAGGTGAGAGTTAGGTTTAGGGTTAGGGTTAGAGTAGGGTGAAGGTTAGGATGAAGGTTAGGGTTATGGTTAGGGTGTGGGTGAGGGTGAGGATTTCGGTTATCTTTATGGTTAGCTTGAGGGTTAGGATGAATGGTTAGGGTTAGGTTATAGTTAGGGTGAGGGTGAGATTTAGGGTTTGGGTTAGGTTTATGGTGACGGTTAGGGTGCGGGTGATCGTTAGGGCGAGGATAACGGTTAGGGTGAGTGTTAGGGTGAGGGTGAGATTTAGGGTTAGGGTTAGTGTTAGGGTGAGGGGTAGGTTGATGGTTACAGTTAGGGTTAGGGTTATTTTTAGGGTGAGGGTTAGGGCTAGTGTTAGATTTACTGTTAAGGTGAGTGTTAGGGTTATAGTGAGGGTTAGGGTTATGTTTTGGGTAGGGTAGGGTGAGGGTATGGGGTAGGGTAAGGATTAGGTTTAGGCTGAGGGTGAGGTTGAGGATTAGGGTTAGTGTTAGGGTTACGATGAGTGTTAGGGTTAGGGTTAGGGTTAGGATGAGGGTTAGGGTGAGGGGTAGGGTTAGGGTTAGGTTGAGGTTGAGGGTGAGGGTGAAGTTTAGGGTTAGGGTTAGGATTAGGGAGAGGGTTAGGGTGAGGGTGAGGTTTAGGAGTAGGTTTAGGGTGAGGGTAAGGGTGAGGGTTAGGTTTAGGGTTAGGGTTAGGAAGAGGGTGAGGGTTAGGGTGAGGGTAAGTGTTAGGGTTTATATTAGGGTGAGGGTGTGATTTAGGGTTAGGATTAGGGTTAGGGTGAGGGGTAGGGTGAGGTTTAGGTTTAGGGTTAGGGTTAGAGTGAGGTTTAGGTTGAGGGTTAGGGTTAGTGTTAGGGTTATGTTTTGGGTGAGTGTTAGGGTTAGGGTGAGGGTTCGGGTTAGTTTTAGGGTTAGGGTAGGATGATGGTAAGATTAAGGGTGAGGGATAGGGTGATGGTATGGTTTAGGGTAAGGGTTAGCGTGAGGGTGAGGGTTAGGGTTAGTGTTAAGGTGAGGGTTAGGGTGAGAGTTATGGTTAAAATTAGGGTTAGGGTTAGGGTGAGGGTTATGTTTAGTGTGAGGTTAGGGTTAGGTTTAGGGTCAGTGTTATTGTGAGGGCTAGGGTGAAGATGAGGTTTCCAGTTAGGGTTAGGGATAGGGTTAGGCTTAAGGTTATGGTTAGTGTTCGGGTGAGGGGTAGGCTGAGCGGTAGGATTAGGGTTATTGTGAGGGTTACATTTAGTATGAGGGTTAGGGTTTGGTTTAGGGTAGGGGTGAGGGTTAGGTTTAGTGTGAGGGTTTCAGTTAGTGTTAGGGTTAGGGTTAGGATTAGGCTGACGTTTAAAGTGGGCGTGAGGGTGAGTGTTCGGTTTAGGGTTAGGTTAAGGGTGAGGGTTAAGGTGAGAGTTAAGGTTAGGGTTAGGGTGAGGGTTAGGTTGAGTGTTAGGGTTAGGGTGAGTGTTAGGGTTAGGGTGAGTGTTAGAGTTAGGGTGAGTGTTAAGGTTAGGATTAGGGTTAGGAAGAGGCTTAGGGTGAGGGTCAGGGTGAGGAGTAGGGTTAGGGTGAGCGTGAGGGTTCTGTTTATTGTGAAGGTTAGGGTTAGGTTGAGGGTTAGGTTTATTGTGAGGGTTAGGTTAGGGTTAGATTCATGTTGAGGGTGAGGATTAGGGTTAGGGTTAGCGTGAGGGTTAGGGTTAGCATTGGGGTTAGGGTGAGTGTAATGTTTAGGGCGAGGTTTAGGGTGAGGGGGAGGTTTGGGGTTAGCGTTATGGTTAGGTTGAGGGATAGGATGAGGGTTAGGGTTAGGGTTATGCTTAGGGTGAGTGTGAGAGTTAGGGTTTGGGTTAGGATTAGGGTGAGGGTTAGGGTGTGGGTTATGGATAGGGCGAGTGTAAGGTTTAGGGTGAGTGTTAGGTTGAGGGTGAGATTTAGGGTTAGGGTTGGGTTTAGTGTCAGGGGTAGGGTGATGGTTACAGTTAGGGTTAGGGTTAGTTTAACGGTGAGGATTAGGGTTAGTGTTAGGTTTAGAGTTAGGGTTAGGTCGAGGGTTAAGGTTAAGGTTAGGGTTATGGTAGGGTGAGGGTAAGGGGTAGGGTGAGGATTAGGTTTAGGCTGAGTTTGATGGTGAGGGTGAGGATTAGGGTTAGGCTTAGTGTTACGATGAGTGTTAGGGTTAGGGTTAGGGTTAGATGAGTGTTATGGTGAGGGTTAGGGTTAGGGTTAGGGTGAGGTAAATTTTAGGGTTAGGGTGAGGTGAGGGTTAGGGTAGGTTTAGGGTTAGGGAAAGGGTTAGGGTGATGGTAAGTGTTAGGGTGAGTGTTAGGGTGAGGGTGAGGTTTACGGATAGTATTAGGGTTAGGGTAGGGTGAGGGTAAGGTTTAAAGTGAGGGTTAGGGTGCTGGTGAGGGTGAGGGTGAGGTTGAGGGTGAGCGTGAGTGTTAGGTTTAGGATGAGGGTTAGGATTAGGGTTAGGTTTATGTTGAGGGTTAGGGTCAGGGGTAGGGTAAGGGGTAGTGTGAGGTTTAGGGTTAGTGTGAGGGTTAGGGTTAGTGTTAGGGTTAGGGTGAGGGTGAGTGTTAGGGTGAGGATGAGGGTTAGGTTTAGAGTTAGGGTGAGGTTTAGGGTTAGGTTTCGGGTTATAGTGAGGGTGAGTGTTAGGGTTAGGCTGAGGGTTATGGTCAGGGTTAGGGTTACGGTGAGGGATAGGGTGTCCTTTAGGATTGGGTTTAGGGTTAGGGTGAGTGATAGGGTTAGTCTGAGGGTTAGCATTAGGGTTAGGTTTAGGGTTACTGTGAGGTTAAGGTTTATTGTGAGTGTTAGGGTGAGGGTGAGGGTTAGGGTTAGGGTTAGGTTGAACGTGTGGTTGAGGGTGAGGGTTTCGGTAATGTAAGATTTAGGTTTAGGGCTAGCGAGAGGATAGCGTTTGGGTGAGGGTTAGGGTGAAGGTAAGTGTTAGGGTTAGGGTGAGCGTTAGGGTGAGGGTTAGGGTGAGCATGAGGGTTTCGGTTAGGTAAGGGATAGGGTTAGGGTTTGGGTTAGGGTTAGGGATAGGTTGAGGGTTAGCGTGAGGCGTAGGGTTTTGGTTAAAGTGAGGGTTAGGGTTAGTTTGAGGGTTAGGTTTCGGGATAGGATTAGGATTAGGGTGAGGGTAAGGGTTAGGGTTAGGGTTAGGATGAGGGTGAGGTTTATGGTTAGCGTTAGGATTAGGGTGAGTGTTAGGGTGATGGTTAGGGATAGGCTTAGGGTTAGGGTAAGGGCTAGGGTTATTGTTAGAGTGAAGGTTAGGGTTAGGGTTAGGGTTAGGGTGAGGGTTAGGGTTAGGGTGAGTTTGAGAGTTAGGCTAAGTGTGTGGTTTAGGCTGAGGCTGAAGGTTCTGGTGAGGTTTAAGGTATGGGTGAGAGTTAGGGTTAGGGTGAGTATTAGTGTGACCGTGAGGGTGAGGATTAGGGTTAGGTTAAGGCTTAGGGTGAGTGTTAAGGTGAGGGTTAGGGTTAGGGTTAGGGTGAGGGTGAGGTTGATGGTGAAGTTTAGGGTTAGGATTAGGTTTAGGGTTAGCGGTAGGCTGAGGGTGAGGGTGAGTATATGCATAGGGATAGGGTTAGGGTGAATGCTATGTTGAGGGTTTGGGTTAGGGTGAGGGTGAGGGTTTGGGTTAGGTAAGGGTTAGGGTTATGGTTAGGGTGAGGATTAGTTTGAGTTTGAGTGTTAGAGGGAGGGTTAGGTTTAGGGTGAGGGTTAGAGATAGGGTTAGGGTGAGGGTTAGGCTTAGGGTGATGTTTTGGGTGAGGGTGAGTGTTAGCGTGAGTGTGAGGGTTTGGGTGAGGGTAAGGGTTAGGGTGAGGATGAGGGTTAGGGTGAGGCTAACCCTAAGCATTATGGTTTGGGTGAGGGGGAGAGGTAGGGGGAGGGGTACTGTTAGGTTAAGGGTTAGGGTTAGTGTGAGGGTTAGGGTGAGGTTAAGGGTTAGGGTGAGGGTTAGGGAGAGGGTGAGGGTTAGGGATAGTGTTAGGGTTAGGGTGAGGGTTAGGGTGAGGGTTAGGGTTAATGTGAGGGTGAGGGTTAGTGTGAGGGCTAGGGTTTGGGTGAGGATTAGATTTTGGGTGAGGTTAGGTTGTGGGTGAGTCTTAGTGCTAGGGTGAGTGTTAGGGTGACGGTGAGGGTTAGGGTGAGGATGTGGGTTAGGGTTCGTGTTAGCGTGAGGGTTAGGATGAGGGTTAGGGTGAGGGGTATGGTTAGGGTTATGTATAGGGTGAGGGTGGGTTTTAGGGTGAGGGTCAGGGCGAGAGTTTGGGTTAGGTAAATGTTATGGTTATGTTTAGGGTGAGGATTAGGTGAGTGTTAGAGTGAGGCTTAGGGTCAGGGTGAGGGTTAGGGTGAGAGTGAGGGATAGGGTGAGGGTGAAGTTTTGGGTGAGGGTTAGGGTGTGGATGATGGTTAGGGTTAGGGTGTGGGTGAGGGTTAGGTTTAGGGTGATGGTTAGGGTGACGCTGAGGGTTAGGGTTACGTTTAGGGTGAGGGTTAGGATTAGTGGGAGGGTTAGAGTTAGCTTTAGGGTTAGGGTGAGGGTAAGGTTTAGGGTGAGGTTTAAGGTAAGGGCGAGGGTTTGGGTTAGCGTTAGGGTTAGGTTGAGGGTTAGGGTGAAGTTTAGGGTTAGGGTTATGGTTAGGGTGAGGGTAAGGTTTAGGGTGAGGGTTAGGGTGAGAGTCAGGTTTAGGGTGAGGATTAGGTTTAGTTTAAGGGTTAAGTTTAGGGATAGGGTTAGAGTGAGGGCTAGGGTGAGGGTGAAGTTTAGGGTGAGGGTGAGGGTTTGGGTTAGGTAGAGTTAGGGTGAGGATTAAGGTGTCGGTGAGGGTTAGGGTGAGGGTTTGGGTCAGGGTGAGGGTTAGGGTTAGGGTTAGGCTGAGGGTTAGGGTTACGGTGAGCTTTAGGGTGAAGGTGAGTGTTAGGGTGAGGCTGAGAGTTCGGGTTAAGGTGAGGGTTAGTCTATTTGTGAGGCTGGGGTTTAGAGTTAGGGTTAGGGTGAGGCCTAGGATTTGGGTTAGTGTTAGGGTTAGGGATAGGGTTAGGTTGAGGGTTAGGTTGAGAGTTAGGGTGAGAGTTAGGGTGAGAGTTAGGTTTAGGGTTAGGGTGAGGTTTAGGGTTAGGTTCAGAATGAAGGTTAGGGTTAGGGTGAGGGTTAGGGTTAGGGTGAGTGTTAGGGTTAGTGTGAGGGTTAGGTTTAGGTTTAGGGTGAGGGTAAGTGAGGGTAAGTATTCGGGTTAGGGTGAGGATTAGGGTGAGGGTTAGGTTTAGGGTGAGGTTTATCGTTAGTTTGAGGGTAAGGGCGAGGGTGAGGTTAAGATTTAGTATTAGGATTAGGGTGAGGGTGAGGATTAGATTTAGGGTTACGGTGAGGTTTAGGGTAAGGGTGAGGGATTGGTTTAGTGTGAGAGTTAGGGTTAGGGTTAGGTTTATGGTGAGGGTGAGGATTAGGGTTATGGTAAGTGTGAGGGTTAGGGTTAGAGCTGGGTTTAGGGTGAGGTTTAGGGTTAGGATTAGGGTTACGGTGAGGTTTAGGGTTAGGATTAGGGATAGGGTTAATGTTAGCTTTAGAGTTAGGCTGAAGGTTAGGGTTAGTGTTAGGTTTAGGATGAGCCTGAGCGTGAGGGTTAGGGTTAGGATTAGTTTTAGGGTTAGGGTTAGGCTGAGTGTGGGTTTGAGGATTACAGATAGGGTTAGGGTGAGGGTTAGATTTAGGGTGAGTGTTAGGGTTAGGGTTAGAGTTAGGGTTAGGCTGAGGGTAAGGGTTAGGCTGAGGGTTAGCATGAGGGTGAGGGTGAGGGTTAGGGTTAGGGTGTGGGTTAGGGTTAGTGTGAGGGTTAGCGTAAGAGTTAGTATTAGGGATAGGGTGAGGATAAGGATTAAGTTTAAGGATAGTGTGAAGTTTAGGGTTAGGTTTAGGGTGAGAGTGAGAGTGAGGGTGAGGGTGAGGGTAAGGTTAGTGTTAGGGTTAGGGGGAGGGGGAGGGGGAGGATTATGGTTAGGGTTAGTGTTAGGCTGAGGGTTAGGTTGAGAGTGAGGTTTAAGGTTAGGATTAGGGTGATGGTGAGGGTTAGAGTTAGGGTTAGGTTTAATCTTAGGGTGAGGGTTAGGGTTAGGGTAAGGGTTAGGGTTAGGATGAGGGTTAGGGATAGGGTAAGGGTAAGGGTGAGGATTAAGGTGAAAATTAGTTTTAGGATTGGGTGAGGGTTAGTGTGAGGGTAAGTTTTAGCATGAGGGTTAGGGTGAGGGTGATGCTTAGGCTTAGAGATATTGTTATGGTGAGGCGTAGTTTTAGTGTGAGAGTTAGGGTTTTGGTTAGAGTGAGGGTTAGTGGGAGGGTGGGTTTTACAGTTAGGGTTAGCCTGAGAGTTAGGTTCAGGGTGAGGGTTAGGGATAGGTTGAGTGTTAGTGTGAGGGTGAGGGTGAGGGTTAGGATTAGGGTTATTGTTAGCTGAGGGCTAGGGTGAGTTTGAGGGTTAGGGTTAGGGTTAGGGATAGGGTGAGGTATAGCATTAGTGTTAGGGTTAGTGTGAGTGTTTGGCTCAGAGGTAGGGCTAGGGTTAGCATGAGGGTTAGGATTAGTGTGAGGGTTAGGGTTAGGGTGAGGGTAAGGGTTCAGATGAGGGTTATGGTGAGGGGGAATTATAGGGTTAGGTTTAGGTTTAGGGTGAGGGTGAGGGTGAGGGTCAGGGTTAAGTTTAGGGTGAGCTTTAGGGTTAGCGTGAGGTTTAGGGTTAGGGGTAGTGCTAGGGTGAGGGTGAGGGTGAGGTTGAGAGATGGGGTGAGGATGAGAGTGAGGGTTAGGGTTAGGATTAGGGTTAGGCTGAGGGTTAGGCTGAGGGTACAGGTGATGGTGAGGGTTCGGTTTAGGGTTAGGTTGAGGGTTAGGCTTAGTGTGATGGAAATGGTGAGGGTGAGGGTAAGGTCTAGGGTGAGGTTTAGGGTGAGGGTGAGGGTTAGTGTTAGGATTAGGGTTAGGGTGAGCGTTAGGGTAAGGGTGAGGTATAGGGTGAGGTTTAGGTTTAGGGTTAGGGTGAGGTTTAGGGTTAGGGTTAGTGTTATTGTTAGCTTTAGAGTTATGTGAGGGTTAGGGTTAGGGTTAGGATTAGGGTGAGGTTGAGGGTGAGTGCTAGGGTTAGCATTAGGGTGAGGGATAGGGTTAGGGTTAGGGTGAGGATTAGAGTTAGGGTGATGTTTACGGTGAGGGTGTAGGTTAGTGTGAGAGTGAGTGTTTGGGTGAGTGTGATGGTTAGGGTGTGGGTGAGGGTTAGGGTGAGGCTTAGGGTTACGGTGAGGCTTCGGGTGAGGTGGAGGTTTAGGGTTAGGATTAGGGTGAAGGTTAGGGATAGGTTGAGTGTTACGGTTAAGGTTAGGGTGAGGATTAGGGTTAGGGTTAGCGTTAATCTTAGGGGCAGGGTGAGGGTGAGAGTGAGGGTTAGGTTTAGGGTGAGTGTTAGGGTTAGAGTTAGGGTGAGGGTTCGGTTTGGGGTGATGTTTATGATTAGGGTGAGGGGGAGGGTTCTGGTGAGGGTGAGGATTAGGGTCTGGTTTAGTGTTAGGGTTAGGGTGAGGGTTAGGGTGATGGTGAAGGTGATGGTTAGGGTTAGGGTTAGTGTTAGCTGAGGGCTATGGTGAAGTTGTTGTTTAGGTTTAGGGTTACGGATAGGTTGAGGTGTAGGATTTGAGTTAGGGTTAGTGTGAGTGTTAGGCTCAGGGGTAGGGTTAGGTTACCATGATGGTTAGGTTTATTGTGAGGGTTAGGGTTATGGTTAGGGTTTGTGTCAGGGTGAAGGTTAGGTTTAGTGTGAGGGGTAGGTTTAGGGTTAGGGTTAGGGTGAGGCTAAGGTTTCGGGTGAGGCTGAGTGTGATGGTGAGTGTTAGCGTTAGTATTACAGTTACAGAGAGGGTTAGGGTGATGTTTAGGGTTAGGGTTAGGTTTAGGGTGAGGGTGAAGGTGAGGGTTAGGGTTTTATGGTGAGCGTTAGGTTTAGGGTGAGGGTTAGGGTTAGGGTTACTTTTAGGGTGAGGGTGAGAGTGAGGTTGAGGTTTAGCGTGATGGTGAGGGTGATGGTTACGATTAGGTTTAGAGTGAGGGTTAGGGTTAGGCTGAGGGTGAGGTTGATGGTGAGGGTTAGGTTTAGGGTTAGGTTGAGGGTTAGGGTTAGTGTGAGGGTAAGGGTGAGTGTGAGGGTAAGATTTAGGGTGAGGATTAGGGTGAGGGTGAGGGATAGGTTTAGTGTAAGTGTGAGGGTTAGGGTTAGGGTTAGGGTGAGGGTGAGGATTAGGGTTAGGGTTAGGGAGAGGTTTCGGGTTAGGGTTAAGTTTAGGGTGAGGCTTAGGGTTAGGATTAGGTTTAGGGTGTGGTTTAGCATTAGGGTTAGGGTTAGGTTTATAGTTAGCTTTAGAGTTATGTGAGGGTTAGTGTTAGGGTTAGGTTTAGTGTGAGCATGAGGGTGAGGGTTAGTGTGAGGGGAAGGGTGAGGGTGAGGGTAAGATTTAGGGTGAGGATTAGGTTGAGGGTGAGGGATAGGTTTAGTGTGAGGGTTAGGGTTAGGGTTAGGGTGAGGGTGAGGATTAGGGTTAGGTTTAGATAGACGTTTAGTGTTAGAGTTAAGTTTAGGGTGAGGCTTAGGGATAGATTTAGGTTTAGGGTGTGGTTTAGCATTAGGGTTAGGGTTAGGGTTATTGTTAGCTTTAGAGTTATGTGAGGGTTAGGGTTAGGATTAGGTTTAGGGTTAGGGTTAGGCTAAGGGTAAGGTTGAGGTTGGGGGTGAGGGTTAAGTTTAGGCTTAGGGTTAGGGTTAGGGTGACGGTTAGGTTTATTGTGAGGTTTAGGGTTAGGGTTAGAATTTTGTTTAGGGTGTGGGTAAGAGTCAGGGTGAAGGTTATTGTGAGGGTGAGGGTTAGGGTTAGGTTGAGGGTTAGGGTTAGTGTGAGGGTTAGGGATAATGTTAGATTTATGGTTAGGCTGAGGATAAGGATTAGGGTTAGGGATGGTGTGAGGTTTATGGTTAGGTTTAGGGTGAGGTGAGGGTGAGGCTGAGGGTTAGGGTGAGGCTGAGGTATAGGTTGAGGATGAGGTTGCGGTTGAGGTTTAGGGTTAGGGTCAGTGTTAGGCTGAAGGTGATGGGTGAGAGAGAGGGTTAGCTTTAGGATTAGGGTGAGGGTGAGGGCTAGGTTTAGGGTTAGGGATAGGCATAGTTTGAGGGTTAGGTTTAGGTTTAGGGTTAGGGTGAGGGTTAGGGTGAGGGTGAGTGTGAGGAATAGGGTTAGGGTGAGGGTGACGAATAGGGTGAGGTTTAGGGTTAGGGTTAGTGTGAGGAAGAGGTTGAGGGTTAGGGTTAGGATTAGGGTTAACCTTCGGGTGAGGGTGAGGGTGAGAGTTAGGTTTAAGGTTTGTAGTAGGTTTAGGTTTAGGTTTAGGCTTAGGGTGAGTGTGAGTGTGAGGTGAGGGTTAGGTTTAGGGTGAGGATGAGGGTTAGGGTTAGGGTGAGGTTGAGTTTGGGGTTGAGGGTTAAGGTTAGGCTTAGAGTAAGGTTTAGGGTGATGGTTAGGTTTAGTGTGAGGGTTAGCATTAGCGTTAGAGTTACGGTTAGGCTGTGGGTAAGGATTAGGGTGAGGGTTAGGGTGAGGGTGAGGGTTAGTGTTAGGTTGAGGTTTAGGGTTAGTGTGAGGTTTAGGGTTAGGCTTAGCTTTAGGTTTAGGCTGAGGATAAGGATTAGGGTTAGTGATGGTGTGAGGTTTAGGATTAGGTTAGGGTGAGGGTGAGGGTGAGGGTGAGAGTTAGGGTGAGGTTTAAGGTTAGGGGGAGGGGGAGGGTTCAAGTGAGGTTTAGTGTTAGGATAAGTGTTAGGCTGAGGGTGAGGGTGAAGGAGAGCATTAGGTTTAGGATTAGGGGAGGGGGAGGGTTAGGTTTAGTGTTAGGGTTAGGCATAGGTTGAGGGTTAGATTTAGGTTTAAGGTTAGGGTTAGGGTGAGGGTGAGGGTGAGGAATAGTGTTAGGGTGAGGGTGACAGATAGGGTGAGGGTTAGGGTTAGGGTTAGGGTAAAGAAGAGGGTGAGAGTTAGGGTTAGGATTAGGGTTAACCTTCTTGTGAGGGTGAGGGTAACAGTTAGGTTTAGGGTTAGTGGTAGGTTTAGGTTTAGGCTTATTGTATGTGTGAGGGTTAGGGTTAGAGTTATGGTTATGTTTAGGGTGAGGTTGAGGTTGTGGGTGAGGGTTAAGGTTAGGCTTAGGCTTAGGGTTAGGGTGAGGGTTAGGTTTAGTTTGAGGTTTATTGTTAGGGTTAGAGTTACGGTTAGGCTGTGGGTAAAGGGTAGGGTGAGTGTTAGGTTGAGGGTGAGGGTTAGGGTTAGGTTGAGGGTTAGGGATACTGTGAGGTTTAGGGTTAGGGTTAGCTTTAGGGTTAGGCTGAGGATAAGGATTAGCGTTAGGCATGGTATGAGGTTTAGGTTAAAGTTAGGGTGAGGGTGAGGGTGAGGGTGAGAGTTAGGATGAGGTTTAAGTTTAGGGTGTGTGTGAGGGTGCAGGTGAGGTTTAGAGTTAGGGTAAGTGTTAGGCTGAGAGTGAGGGTGAGGGAGAAGATTAGGTTTGGGATTAGGTTGAGGGTGAGGTTTAGGTTTAGTGTTAGGGTTAGGAATAGGTTGAGGGTTAGGTTTAGGTTTAGGGTTAGGGTTAGGGTTAGGGTGAGGGTGAGGGTGAGGGATAGGGTTAGAGTGAGGGTGAAGGTTAGGGTGAGGGTTAGGGTTAGTGTTAGGTTTAGAGTGATTGTAAGGGTGAGGGTTAGGCTTAGGGTTAGTTTAAGGGTGAGGATGAGTGTGAGATTTAGGTTTAGGGTTAGTGTTAGGTTTAGGGTTAGGCTTAGGGTGAGGGTTAGGATGAGAGTGAGGGTTAGGGTGAGGTTGAGCGTAAGGGTTAGTGTGAGGGTGAGGGTTAGGGTTAGGGTGAGTGTTAGTGTTAGCGTTAGGGTTAGAGTGAGGGTAAGGCTTAGGATGACGGTGAGGGTGAGGGTGAGGGTTAGATTTAGTGTGAGGGTTAGTGTTAGGTTTAGGTTGAGGGTTCGGTTTTGGGTGATGTTAAGGGTTAGGGTTTGGGTGAGGGTTCTGGTGACGGAGAGATTTAGGGTGTGGTTGAGTGTTAGGGTTAGAGTGAGGGTTAGCGTGATGGTGAGGTTTAGGATGAGGCTGAGGGTTAGTATTAGGGTTAAGGTTAGGGTGAGGTTTTGGGTTAGGGTTAGGGTTAGGGTGAGTTTTAGGGTGAAATTTAGGTTAGGGTTATGTTTAGGGTTCGGATTAGTGTGAGGGTTAATGTTAGGGTTAGGGTCAGGGTTAGAATGAGTATAAGGGTTAGGGTGAGGTTTAGGGTGAGCGTGAAGGTTATGGTTAGTGTTAGGGTTAGGATGAGGTTTAGGGTTAGGGTTAGGGTGAGGGTTAGGTTTAGGATTATGTTTAGGGTTAGGGTTTAGTTTAGTGTGAGGGTGAGTTTTCAGGTGAAGGTGAGGGTTATGGTGTGGGTGAGGGTTAGGTTTAGTGTGAGGGTTAGGGTGATGGTGAGTGTGAGAGTTAAGTTGAGGGTTAGGGTTAGGGTGAGGTTAGGGTGAGGTTGAGTGTTAGGATTATGGTTAGGGTTAGGGTGAGGGTTAGGGTTAGGGTTAGGTTTACAGTGAGTGGTAGGCTTAGGGTGAGGATGAGGGTGAGGTGAGGGTTAGATTTATGGTGAGGGTTAGGGTTAGAGTTAGGGAGAGGGTTCCGTGTAGGGTGATGATTCGAGTGAGGGGGAGGATTTGTTTGAGGATGAGTTTTAGGGTATGGTTGAGGTTTAGGGTTAGGGTGTGGGTTAGGGTGATGGTGAGGGTTAGTGTGAGCAGGAGGGTTAGGGTTAGGGTTAGAGTTAGGGTGAGAGTTTGGGTTAGGTTTAGGTTTAGGGTGAGGGTTAGGATTAAATTTCGGGTTAGGGTTAGGGTTAGGGTTAGGATTCGTGTGAAGGTTAGGGTTAGGGTTAGGGTCAGGGTTAGGGTGAGGTTTAGGGTGAGGGTGAGGTTAAGGGTTAGTGTTAGTGTTTGTGTGAGGGATTGGGTTAGGGTTAGGGTTAGGGTTAGGTTTCAGGTGAGAATGAGGTTTAGGGTAAAGTTTAGGGTAAGGGATAGGATTACGGTGAGTTTAGTTTTGGGTTAGGGTTCGAGTTAGGGTGAAGGTGAGGGTGAGGGTTAGGGTTAGGATTAGGGTTAGGGTTAGGGTTAGAATGAAGGTGAGGGTGAGGGTTAGGGTAAGGATTAGTGTTAGGGTTAGCGTGAAATTTAGGGTGAGGGTGAAATTTAGGGTGAGTGTTAGGGTTAGGGTGAGGTTTAGGTTTAGAGTTAGTGTTAGAATTAGGGTGAGGGTGAGGTTTAGGGTTAGGATTAGGGTTAGGGTCAGGTTTAGACTGAGGGTGAGATTTAGGGTTAGGGTTAGTGTTAGGGTGAGTTTTAGGGTTAGGGTTAGTGTTACGATGAGGGTTAGGGTGAGGGGTAGGGTTAGGGTTAGTGTGAGCATCAGGTTGAGATTGACGGTTAGTGTTAGGGTTATGGTAAGGGTTAGGTTTTGGGTTAGGTTTAGGTTGAGGGTTTGGGTGAGGGTTAGGGTTAGGGTTAGGGTGAGGGTTAGGATTATTGTGAGGGATAGGATTAGGGTTAAGTTTATGGTTACAGTGAGGGTAAGGTTTAGGGTGAGGGTTAGGATGTGGGTGAGGTTTATGGTTAGGTTTAGGCGTGAATGAGGGTTAGGGTAAAGTTTAGGTTTAGGGATAGGATTAGGGTGAGGGTTAGGGTTGGGTCGGGTTACAGTTAGGGTGAATGTGAGTGTGAGGGTTAGGATTAGGGTTAGGGTTAGGATCAGAATGAGGGTGAGGGTGAGGGTTAGGGTAAGGGTTAGTGGTAGGGTTAGGCTGAGGATTTGGGTGAGGTTGAAGTTTAGGGTGAGAGTTGTGGTTAGGGTGAGATTAAGGTTTTAGGGTTAGGGTTAGTATTAGGGTGAGGTTGAGGTTTATGGGTAGGATTAGGGTTAGGGTTAGGGTTAGGCTGAGGGTGAGGTTGAGGGTGAGGTTTAGGGTTAGGGTTAGTGTTAGTGTGGGTGTTAGGGTTAGGGTTAGGGTGAGGATGAGGGTTAGGGTGCGGGGTAGGTTTAGGGTTAGTGTGAGGATAAGGGTGAGATTGAGGGTTAGGGTTAGTGTTATGGTGAGTTTTAGGGTTAGGGTTATGACGAGGGTTAAGGTGAGGGGTAGGGTTAGGTTTAGGGTGAGGATTAGGGTGAGATTGACGGTTAGTTTTAGTGTTATGTTGAGGGTTAGGGTTTTGGTTAGGGTTCAGTTGAGGGTTAGGGTGAGGGTCAGGGTCAGGGTTAGGGTTAGTGTTAGGGTTAGAGTGAGGGTTATAGGGTTAAAGTTAAGGTTATGGTGAGGGTAAGGTTTATGGTGAGGGTGAGGGTTAGGGTTAGTGTGAGGGTTAGAGTTAGGGTTAAGGTTAGGTGTATTGTTAGGGTAAGGGTTAGGGTGAGGGTTAGGTTGAGGGTGAGCCTTAGGTTTAGGGTTAAGGTGAGAATGAGGTTTAGGGTAAAGTTTAGGGTTAGAGATAAGATTAGGTTGAAGGTTAGGTTTGGATAGGGTTAGAATTAGGGTGAAGGTGAGGGTCAGGGTTAGGGTTAGGATTAGGTTTAGGGTTAGGTTTAGAATGAGGGTGAGCTTGAATGTTAGGGTAAGGGTTAGTGGTAGGGTTAGGGTGAGGATTAGGGAGAGGGTGAAGTTTAGGGTTAGTGTTAGGGTTAGGGTGTGGTTTAGGTTTTAGGGTTAGGGTTAGAATTAGGGTGAGATTGAGGTTTAGGGGTAGGTTTAGGGTTAGGGTTAGGGTTAGGCTGAGGGTGAGGTTAAGCGTGATGTTTAGGGTTAGGGTTAGTGTTAGGGTGAGTGTTATGGTTAGGGTTAGGGTGAGGATGAGGTTGAGATTGAGGGTTAGGTTTAGGGTTATGATGATGGTTAAGGTTAGGCTTAGGTTTAGGTTGAGTGTTATGGTGAGGATTAGGTTTAGGGTGAGGGTTAGGGTTAGTGTGAGGGTTAGGGTTAGGGTTAAGTTTAGGGTTACGGTAAGGTTATCGTTTAGCATGAGGGTGAGGTTTAGGGTTAGGGTTAGTGTGAGAATGAGGGTTAGGGTGAAGTTTAGTGTGAGTGTTAGGGTTAGGGTGAGGTTTCAGTTTTAGGTTTAGGGTTAGAATTATGGTGAGGGTGAGGGTGAGGTAAAGTTTTGGTTTAGGGATAGCATTAGGGTGAGGGTTAGGGTTGGGTTAGGGTTAGAGTTAGGGTGAAGGTGAAGGTGGGGGATAGGGTTAGGATTAGGGTTAGGGTTAGGGTTAGAATGAGGATGAGGGTGAGGGTTAGGGTAAGGGTTAATGGTAGGGTTAGGGTGAGGATTAGGGTGAGGGTTAGGGTTAGGATGAGGGTTAGGGTGAGGGAAAGGGTTAGGGTTAGGATGTGTATGAGGGTGAGATTGAGGGTTAGGTTTAGGGTTATCGTGAGGGTTAGGGTTATGGTTAGGTTTAGCTTGAGGGTTAGGGTGAGAGTTAGGGTGAGGGTTAGGGTGAGGGTTAGGGTTATAATTAAAGTTAGTGTTACGGTGAGGGTGCGGGTTACGGTGAGTGTGAGGTTTAGGGTGAGGGTTAGGTTTAGGGTTAGGGTGAGGTTGAAGGTTAGGTTTAGGCTAAGGGTTAGCTTGAGTGTTAGGTGCGGGTGAGGTTTAGAATTATGGTTAGGGTTAGGGTGAGTGTAGGGTGGGGGGTAGTGTTAGGGTTAGGGTGAGGGTTAAGGTTAGGGTTAGGTTTAGGCTTAGGTTGAAGTTTAGGGTGAGGGTTAAGGTTAGGTTTAGGGTTAGGGTGTGGGTTACGGTTAGGTTTAAGGTGAGTGTTAGGCTTAGGGTGAGGGTGAGGGTTAGGTGAGGTTTAGATTTACGGTGAGGGTTAGGGTTATTGTTAGGAAGAGCGTTCAGTTTAGGTTGATGTTTCAGGTGAGGGTGAGTTTTATGGTTTGGTTGAGGCTTAGGGTTAGGGTGAGGGTTAGGTTGACTGTGAGGGTTAGTATGAGCGTGAGTGTTAGGGTTAGGGTTAGAGTTAGGGTGAGGGTTTTGGTTAAGTTTAGGGTTAGGGGGAGGTTTAGGGTGAAATATAGGGTTAGAGTTAGGGTTTGGGTAGGATTAGTGTGAAGGTTAGGGTTAGGGTTAGGGTCAGGGTTAGGGTGAGGGTAAGGGTTAGGCTGAGGTTTAGGATGAGGGTTAGGATTAGGGTTAGCATTAGTGTTTGGATGAGGGTTAGGGTGAGGGTTATGGTTAGGGTTAGGGTTCGGATTCAGGTGAGAATGAGGTTTAGGGTAACGTTTAGGGTTAGGGATAGAATTAGGGTGAGGGTTAGGGTTGGGTTAGGATTAGAATTAGGGTGAAGATGAGGGTGAGGGTTAGGGTTAGGATTAGGGTTAGGGGTAGGGTTAGAATGAGGGTGAGGGTGAGTGTTAGGGTAAGGGTTTGTGGTAAGGTTAGGGTGAGATTAGGGGGAGGGTGAAGTTTAGGGTGAGTGTTAGGGTTAGGGTGAGGTTTAGGTTTTGGTTAGGGTTACAATTAGGGTGCGGGTGAAGTTTAGGGTTAGGATTAGGGTTAGGGTTAGGGTCCGGCTGAGGGTGAGGTTGAGCCTGAGGGTTTATGGTTAATGATAGGGTGAGTCTTAGGGTAAGGTTTAGGGTTTTGATGAGGGTTAGGGTGAGGGGTAGGGTTAGGGTTAGGGTGAGGATGAGCGTGGGATTGAGGGTTAGGGTTAGGATTATGGTGAGGTTTAGGGTTAGGTTTATATTTAGATTGAGGTTTTGGGTGAGGGTTAGGTTTAGTGTTAGGGTGAGGGTTAGGGTTTCTGTTAGGGTTAGGTTAGGGTTAACGTTAGGGTTAGGGTGAGGGTGAGGGTTAGGGTGAGTGTGAGGTTTAGGGTGAGGGTTAGGTTTAGGGTTAGGGTGAGATTGAGGGTTAGGTTTAGGCTAAGGGTTAGGGTGAGTGTTAGGGTGAGGGTGAGGTTTAAAGTTATGCTTAGGGTTAGGGTGAGGTTAGGGTGAGGGGAAGGGTTAGGGTGAGGTTTAAGTTTAGGTTTAGGGTTAGTGTAAGGGTTAGGTGTAGTGTGAATGTTAGGGTTAGGGTGAGGGTTAGTGTTAGGGTTAGGGTAGGGTGAGGGTAAGGGTTAGGTTGAGGGTTAGGATAGGCTGAGGGGTGAGTGTGAGTGTGAGGGGAAAGATTAGGGTTAGTGTTACATTTAGTTTTAGACTTAGGGTTAGGGTTAGGATGAGTGTTACGGTGAGTGGTAGGGTTAGGATTAAAGTGAGGGTGAAGTTGAGGGTAAGGGTGAGGGTTAGGGTGAGGGTGAGGGTTAGGGTTAGGTTTAGGGTGAGGGTTAGGGTTAGGGTTAGTTTTATGGTGAGGTGTAAGGTGAAGGTTAGAGTTAGGGTTTGGTTTAGGTTCAGGGTTACGTTTAGTGTTAGGCTTAGGGTTTGGGTGAGTGTTAGGGTTTGGTTTAGTGTTAGGCTTAGGTTAGGGTGAGGATAAGGTTTAGGGTAAGTTTTAGGGTTTGGGTGACGGTGAGATTTAGTGTTAGGGTTAGGGTGAGTGTTAGGGTTAAAGTTAGGGTTAGGATGAGGGTTTAGTTTAAGGTGAGGTTGAGGGTGAGGGTTTCGCTTAGGTAAAGTTTATGGTTATGGTGAGCATTAGGGTGAGTTTGATGGTTAGAGGAGAGGTTAGGGTTAGGGTGAGGGTTAGGGTTAGGGTTAGGGTTAAGATGAGGGTTAGGGTTAGGGGTAGGTTTAGGGTTAGGGTGAGGATCAGGGTGAGATTGACGGTTAGTGTTAGGGTTATGGTAAGGGTTAGGTTTTGGGTTAGGTTTAGGTTGAGGGTTAGGGTGAAGATAAGGGTTAGGGTGAGGGTGAGGGTTAGTTTTAGGGTGAGGGTGACCGTGAGAGTGAGGGTGACAGTGAGGTTTAGGGTTAGTGTGAGGGTTAGGGTGAAGTTAAGTGTTAGGGTGAGGGTGAATTTTAGGGTGAGGATGAGGGTGAGGTTGAAGGTCAGGGGGTGGGTGAGTGTTAGGATTAGGGTGAGGGATAGGGTAACAGTTAGGCTTAGGGTGAGGGTGAGGGTTAGGTTTAGGTTTATGGTTAGGGTGAATATTAGGGTCAGGATGAGGGGTAGTGTGAGGGTTAGGGTTAGGTTTAGGGTAGGTTTAGGGTTAGTGTGAGGGTTAGGCTTAACGTTAGGGGTAGGGTTAGAGTTATGGTGAAGGTAAGGATTAGTGTGAGGGTTAGGATGAGGGTGAGGATTAGGTTTAGGGTGAGGGTGTGCGTTAGGGTGCTGTTTAGGGTTAGGGTTAGGGTTAGGGTTTGGTTTAGAATGAGGGTTAGGTTTAGGTTTAGTGTTAGGGTTAGAGTTAGGGTTATTGTGAGATTTAGGGTGAGTGTAGGGGTTGAAGTGAAGCTTATGGTGAGGGTGAGGGTGAGGGTTAGTGTTAGGGTTATGGTTAGGCTTAGGGTTAGCCTTAGGGTGACGGCTATATTGACTGTGATGGTTAGGTTGAGGGTGAGGGTTTGGGTTAGGTAAGGGTTAGTGCTATGTTTAGGGTGAGGATTAGGTTGAGTTTGAGAGTTAGGGTAAGGTTGAGGGTTAGGGTTAGGGTTAGGGTGAGGGTTAGAATTAGCGTGATGTTTTGGGTGAGGGTGAGGGTTAGCGTGAGTGTGACGGTGTAGGTGAAGGTTAGGGTTAGGTTAAGGGTGAGGATTAAGGTGAAAGTTAGGGTTAGGTTTAGGGTGAGGGTTAGGGTGAGGGATAGGGTTACGCTTAGGATGAGGGTTAGGGTTAGGTTTAGTTTTAGGGTTAGGTGAGGGTGAGGGATAGGGTTAGAGTAAAATGAGGGTTAAGGTTAGGGTTACGATGAGTGTTAGGGTTAGGGTGATGTTTAGGGTGAGGTTGTGGGTTAGTGTGAGAGTGAGTGTTTGTGAGTGTGATGCTTAGTGTGTGGGTGAGAGTTAGGGTTAGGGTGAGGGTTAGGGTGACGGTGATGGTTAGGGTGAGGTTGAGGTTTAGGGTTAGGATTAGGGTGAGGGTTAGGGATAGTTTGAGTGTTAGGGTTAAGGTTAGGGTAAGGGTTAGGTTTTGGGTGAGCATTAGGTTGAGGGTTATGCTTAGGGGGAGGAGGAGGGGGAGGTAATGGGGAGGGTTAGGTTTAGGGTGAGGGTTAGGGTTAGAGTTAGGGTGAGGGTTCGGTTTAGGGTGATGTTTATGATTAGGGTGAGAGTGAGGGTTCTGGTGAGGGTGAGGTTTAGGGTGTGGTTGAGTGTTAGTGTTAGCGTGAGGGTTGGGGTGACGGTGAATGTGAGGGTTAGGGATAGGGTTATTGTTAGCTGTGGGCTATGGTGAGGATGAAGTTTAGGCTTAGGGTTAAGGATAGGGTGAGGTGTAGGATTAGGATAAGTGTTAGTGAGAGTGTTAGGCTTAGTGGTAGGGTTAGGGTTAGCATGGGGGTTGGGTTTAGTGTGAGGGTTAGGGTTAGGGTTAGTGTTAGGGTGAGGGTGAGGGTGAGGGTGAGGTTGAGTTTTAGGGTGAGGGTGAGGGTGAGAGTTAGGGTTAGGATTAGAGTGAGGGTTAGGGTTAGGCTGAGGGTGAGGTTGATGGTGAGGGTTAGGTTTAGGATTAGGTTGAGGCTTAGGGTTAGTGTAAGGGTAAGGGTAAGGGTGAGGGTAAGATATAGGGTGAGGATTAGGGTGAGGGTGAGGGATAGGTTTAGTGTGAGGGTTAGGGTTAGGGTTAGGGTTAGGGTGAAGGTGAGGATTAGGGTTAGGGATAGGGAGAGGTTTAGGGTTAGGGTTAAGTTTAGGGTGAGGCTTAGGGTTAAGGTTAGGTTTAGGTGAGGTTTAGCATTAGGGTTAGGGTTAGGGTTATTGTTAGCTTTAGAGTTATGTGAGGGTTAGGTTTAGTGTGAGCATGAGGGTGAGGCTTAATGTGAGGGTTCGGGTTAGGGTTAGGGTGAGGGTGAGGATTAGGGTTAGTATTAGGGAGAGGTTTAGGGCTAGGGTTATTGTTAGCTTTAGAGTTATGTGAGGGATAGGGTTGGGTTAGGTTTAGGGTGAGCATGAGGGTGAGGGTTAGGATTAGGATTAGGGTTAGGGTTAGGCTGAGGGTATGGTTGAGGTTGGGGGTGAGGGTTAAGTTTAGGCTTAGGGTTAGAGTTAGGGTGATGGTTAGGTTTAGTGTGAGGGTTAGGGTTAGGGTTAGAGTTATGTTTAGGTTGTGGGTAAGAGTTAGGGTGAAGGTTAGGGTTAGGGTGAGGGTTAGGGTTAGGTTGAGAGTTACGATTAGTGTGAGGGTTAGGGTTATGGCTGGCTTTAGGGTTAGGCTGAGGATAAGGATTAGGGTTAGGGATGGTGTGAGGTTTAGGGTTAGCGTTAGGGTGAAGGTGAGGGTGAGGCTGAGGTTTAGGGTGAGTCTGAAGGTTAGGATGAAGGTGAGGGTGCGGGTGAGGGTAAGGGTTAGGGTAAGTGTTAGGCTGAGGGTGAACGTGAAGTAGAGGGTTAGGTTTAGGATTAGGGTGAGGGTGAGGGTTAGTTTTAGGATTAGGGATAGGCATAGGTTGAGGGTTAGGTTTAGGTTTAGGGTTAGGGTGAGGGTTAGGGTGAGGGTGAGGGTGAGGAATAGGGTTAGGGTGAGGGTGATGGATAGGGTGAGGTTTGGGTTTAGGGTTAATGTGAGGAAGAGGGTGAGGGTTAGGGTTAGGATTAGGGTTAAGCTTTGGGTGCGGTTGAGGGTGAGAGTTAGGTTTAGGGTTAGTAGTAGGTTTAGGTTTAGGCTTAGGGTGAGGGTGAGGGTTAGGGTTAGGATTAGGATTGGGGTTAGGGTTATATTTAGGGTGAGGTTGAGGTTGGGGCTGGGGGTTAAGGTTAGGCTTAGGGTTAGGGTGAGGGTTAAGTTTAGTTTGAGGGTTAGCGTTAGGGTTAGAATTATAGTTAGGCTATGGTTAAGGGTTAGGTTGAGTGTTAGGGTGAGGGTGAGGATTAGGGTTAGGTTGAGGGTTGGGTTTAGTGTGAGGGTTATGGTTAGGGTTAGCTTTAGGGTTAGGCTGAGGATAAGGATTAGGGATAAGCATGGTTTGAGGTTTAGGTTAGGGTGAGGGTGAGGGTGAGGGTGAGGGTAAGAGTTAGGGTGAGCTTTAAGTTTAGGATGAGTGTAAGGGTGCAGGTGAGTTTTAGAGTTAGGGTAAGTGTTAGGCGGAGGGTGAGGGAGAGGGTTAGGTTTGGGATTAGGGTGAGGGTGAGGTTAGGTTTAGTGTTAGGGTTAGGCATAGGTTGAGGTTTAGATTTAGGTTTAGGGTTAGGGTTAGGGTTAGGGTGAGTGTGAGGGTGAGGAATAGTGTTAGGTTAAGGGTGACGGATAGGGTGAGGGTTAGAGTTAAGTTTAGGGTGAGGAAGAGGGTGAGGGTTAGGGTTAGAATTAGGGTTAACCTTCGGAAGATGGTGAGGGTAAGAGTTAGGTTTATGGTTAGTATTAGGTTTAGGTTTAGGCTTAGGGTAAGGGTGAGGGTGAGGGTGAGGGTTAGAGTTAGAGTTATGTTTAGGGTGAGGGTGTGGGTTAGTGTGAGGGTGAGTGTTCGGATGAGGGTAAGGGTTATGGTGTGGGTGAGGGTTAGCGTTAGGGTGAGGGTGAGGGTTAGGTTTAGTTTAATTTGAGGGTGAGGGTGAGGGATAGGGTTAGGGTGAGGGTGAAGGTTAGCGTGAGGGTTAGGGTTAGGGTTAAGATTAGGGTGATTTTGAGGGTGAGGGTTAGGGTTAGGGTTAGGGTTAGTGTAAGGTTGAGGGTGAGTGTGAGATTTAGGTTTAGGGTTAGTGTTAGGTTTAGGGTTACGTTTAGGTTGAGGGTTAGGATGACGGTGAGGGTTAGGGTGAGGTTGAGCATTAGGGTGAGTGTTAGGGTTAGGTTGAGTGTTAGTGTTAGGGTTAGGGTTTATTGCAAGGGTAAGTCTTAGGATGACGGTGAGGATGAGGGTGAGGGTTAGATTTAGTGTGCGTGTTAGTGTTAGGGTTAGGTTGCGGGTTCGGTTTAGGTTGATGTTAAGGGTTAGGGTTTGGGTGACGGTTCGGGTGACAGTGAGGTTTAGGGTGTGGTTGAGTGTTATGGTTAAGGTGAGGGTTAGGATGATGGTGAAGGTTAGGATGAGGCTGAGGTTTAGCATTAGGGTTAATGTTAGGGTGAGGGTTTTGGTTAGGTTTAGAGTTAGGGTGAGGGTTAGGCTGAAATTTAGGGTTAGGGATATGTTTAGGGTTAGGATTAGTGTGAGGGTTAAGGTTAGGGTTAGGCTCAGGGTTAGAGTGAGTAAAAGGGTTAGAGTGAGGTTTAGGTTGAGCGTGAGGGTTAGGGTTAGTGTTAGGGTTAAGGGTGAGGGTGACGGTGAGGGTTAGGGTTAGCATTAGGTTTCTGTTGAGGGTGAGGGTTAGGGTAAGGTTTATTGTTAGGGTTAGGCTTAGTGGAGGGTTAGGTTTGGGTTAGCGTTAGAGTTAGGGTGAGGGTTGGGGTTAGGATTAAGGTTAGGGTGAGGGTGTGGTTGAGAGTGAGGGTTAGAGTTCGGTTAATGTTAGGCTGAGGGTGAGGGTGAGGGTGAGTGTTAGGGTTAGGAATAGGATGAGTGTTAAAATTAGAGTTAGGGTTAGGGTTAGGCTTAGGATGAGGGTTAGGTTTAGTGTTAGGGTTAGGGCTAGGGTTAAGGTTAGGTTGAGGGTCAGGGATACAGTTAGGACAAGGGTGAGGATTAAGGTGAAAGTTAGGGTTAGGGTTAGGGTTAGGGTTAGGGTGAGGGTGAGGGATAGGGTAAGGGTAAGGGTTAGGGTTAGGGTGAGGGTGAGTGTTAGGGTGAGGGTTAGGGTAAGGATTAGGTTGCGGGTTAGGTTTAGGTTGATGTTTAGGGTGAGGGTGTGTGTTAGTGTGAGGGTGAGTCTTCGGGTGAGGGTGAGGGTTAGGGTGTGGTTGAGAGTTAGGTTTCGGATGAGGGTTAGGGTGAGGTTGATGGTTAGAGTTAGGTTTAGTGTGAACGTTAGGGTTAGGTTGAGTGTGAGGGTTATTGTTAGGGTTTGGGTGAGTGTTAGGGTTAGGGTTAGGGTTTTGGTCAGTGTTAGGCTTATGGTGAGTTCGAGTGTGAGGGTTAGGTTTAGGGTGAGGGTTACGATTACATTTAGGATGAGGGTTCGGTTTAGGGTGTTGTTTAGGGTTAGGGTGAGGATGGGGGTTTGGGTGAGGGTGAGGTTTAGGTTGTAGTTGAGGGTTAGGGTTACGGTGAGGGTTAGGGTGACAGTGAGGGTGAGGGTGAGGGTGAGGGTAAGGGTAAGGTTTAGGGTTAGGGTTAGGGTTTGGGTTAGGGTGAGGGTGAGGTTTAGGGTGCAATTTAGGGTTAGGGTTAAGATTAGTGTGAGGGTTAGTGTTAGAGTTAGGGTCAGGGTTAGGGTGTGGATAAGGGTTAGCGTGAAGGATAGGGTGATGTAAGGGTTAGGGTTAGGGTTTGGGTAAGGCTGAGGCGTAGGGTGAGGTTTAGGGTTAGGGTTAAGGTTACAGTGAGGGTTAGGTTGAGAGTTAGGACTATGTTTGGTTTAGGGTTTGGGTTAGGGTCAGGGTGTGGGTTAGAGATAGGGTGAGGGTTAGGGTTAGGGTGAGTGTTGGGTTTAGGATTAGGGTTAGTCTTAGGGTGAGGGTTAGGGTTAGGTTTAAGATTACGGTTACTTTTAGGGTGAGAGTGAGGGTGAGGGTTAGGGTTAGGGTTAACGTTAGGGTCAGCTTGAAGGTGAGAGTTAGGTTTAGGGTTAGTGATAGGTTTAGGGTTAGGCGTAGGGAGAATGTGAGGCTGAGGGTGAGTATTAATGTTAGGTTGAGGTTTAGGGTTAGGGTGAGGGTGAGGGTTAAAGTTAGGGTGAGGTTTAGGGTGAGGTTGCTCGTAAGTGTAAGGGTGAGTGTTCAGTTGAGGGTGAGTGTTAGGGTGTTGGTGAGGGTTAGGGTTAGGTTGAGGGTTAGGGTAATGGTGAGCGTTAGGGAGATGTTGAGGGTCAGGGTTAAGTTTAGGGTGAGGGTTAGGGTTAGGGTGAGTGTGAGGGTGAGGGTGAGGGTTAGCGTTAAGCTTAGGGTGAGGGTGAGGGTTAGTGTTAGGATTAGGGTTAGGGTTAGGGTGAGAGTGAGGGTGAGGGATAGGTAAGGGTGAGGGTGAGGGTGAGGGTTAGGGTTAGGTTTAGGGTAATCATGAGGGTTAGGGTTAGGGTTAGGGTTAGGGTTAGGGTTAGCGTTAGTATGAGGGTGAGGGTGAGGGTTAGGTTTAGGGTTACTGTTAGGTTTAAGGTTAGGCTTAGGGTGAGGGTGAGGGTGAGGGTTAGGGTTAGGGTTAGTGTGAGGTTTAGGGTTAGGGTTACGGTGAGGGTTAGGGTTAGGGGGATATTTAGGGTTAGGGTTTCGTTTAGTGTGAGGGTGAGTTTTCAGGTGAAGGTGAATGTTAGGGTGTGGGTGAGGGTTAGGTTTAGGTTGAGGGTTAGGGTGATGATGAGGCTAAGGGTTAAGTTGAGGGTTAGGGTTAGGGTGAGGGTTT
Source organism: Dipodomys merriami (assembly GCF_024711535.1). Taxonomy (NCBI): domain Eukaryota; kingdom Metazoa; phylum Chordata; class Mammalia; order Rodentia; family Heteromyidae; genus Dipodomys; species Dipodomys merriami. The sequence goes on from NW_027206113.1 coordinate 2,012,802, forward strand.
GGGTGAGGTTGTGTGTTAGGGTTACGGTTATGGTTAGGGTGAGGGTTAGGGTTATGTTTAGGGTTACGGTGAGTGGTAGGCTTAGGGTGAGGTTGAGCGTGAGGTGAGGATTAGATTTACGTTGAGGGTTAGGGTTAGGGTTAGGGAGAGGTTTCGGTGTAGGGGAATGTTTCGGTGAGGGTGATGATTCTTTTGAGGATGAGTTTTAGGGTGTGGTTGAGGGTTAGGTTTAGGGTGAGTGTTAGGGTGATGGTGAGGGTTAGTGTGAGCGTGAGGGTTAGGCTTAGTGTTAGAGTCAGGGTGAGGGTTTGGGTTAGTTTTAGGGTAAGGGTGAGGGTTAGGGTGAAATTTCGGGTTCGTGTTAGAGTTAGGGTTAGGATTAGTGTGAAGGTTACGGTTAGGGTTAGGGTCAGGGTTAGGGTGAGGTTTACGTGAGGGTGAGGGTTAGCGTTAGTGTTCGTGTGAGGGTTAGGGTGAGGGTTAGGGTTAGGGTTAGTTTTCGGGTGGGAATGAGGTTTAGGGTAAAGTTTAGGGTTAGCGATAGGATTACAGTGAGGTTTAGGGTTGGGTTAGGTTTAGAGTTAGGGTGAAGGTGAGGTGAGGGTTAGGGTTAGGATTAGGGTTAGGGTTAGGGTTAGAATGAGGGTGAGGATGAGGGTTAGGTTAAGGGTTAGTGTTAGGTTTAGGCTGAGAGTTAGGAATAGGGTGAAGTTTAGGGTGAGTGTTAGGGTTAGGGTGAGGTTTAGGTTTAGGGTTAGTGTTAGAATTAGGGTGAGGGTGAGGTTTAGGGTTAGGATTAGGGTTAGGGTTAGGGTTAGACTGAGGGTGAGGTTGAGGGAGAGGTTGAGGGTTAGGGTTAGTGTTAGGGTGAGTTTTAGGTTTAGAGTTACGGTTAAGATGAGGGTTAGGGTGAGGGGTAGTCTTAGGGTTAGGGTGAGGATCAGGGTGAGATTGACGGTTAGTGTTAGGGTTATGGTGAGGGTTAGGGTTTGGTTTAGGTTTAGGTTGAGGGTTAGGGGGAGGGTTAGAGTTAGGGTTACGGTGAGGGTTAGGATTAGTGTGAGGGTTAGGGTTAGGGTTAAGGTTAGGGTTACAGTGAGAGTAAGGTTTAGGTTGAGGGTTAAGATGAGAGTGAGGTTTATGGTTAGGGTGAGAATGAGGGTTAGGGTAAAGTTTAGGTTTAGGGATAGGATTAGGGTTGTGTCGGGTTACAGTTAGGTTGAAGGTGAATGTGAGGGTTAGGGTTAGGATTAGGGTTAGGGTTAGGGTCAGAATGAGGGTGAGGGTGAGGGTTAGGGTAAGAGTTAGTGGTAGGTTAGGGTGAGGGTGAAGTTTAGGGTGAGTGTTAGGGTTAGGGTGAGAATTAGGGTGAGGTGAAGTTTAGGGTGAGTGTTAGGTTTAGGGTGAGGTTTAGGTTTAGGCTTAGGGTTAGAATTACGGTAAGGTTGAGGTTAAGGTTTAGGATTAGTGTTAGGATTAGGGTTAGACTGAGGGTGAGGTTGAGGGTGAGGTTTAGGTTTAGGGTTAGTGTTAGGGTGAGTTTTAGGGTTAGGGTTAGGGTTAAGATGAGGGTTAGGGTGAGGGGTAGGTTAGGGTTAGGGTGAGGATCAGGGTGAGATTGGCGGTTAGTGTTAGGTTTATGGTGAGGGTTAGGGTTTGGGTTAGGTTTAGGTTAAGGGTTAGGGTTAGGGTTAGGGTGAGGGTTAGATTAGTGTGAGGGTTAGGGTTAGGCTTAAGGTTAGGGTTACAGTGAGGGTAAGGTTTAGGGTAAGGGTTAGCATGAGGGTGAGGTTTATGGTTAGGGTTAGGGTGAGAATGAAGGTTAGAGTAAATTTTAGGTTTAGGGATAGGATTAGGGTGAGGGTTAGGGTTGGGTAGGGTTACAATTAGGGTGAAGCTAAGTGTGAGGGTTAGGGTTAGGATTAGGGTTCGGGTTCAGGTCAGAATGAGGGTGAGGGTGAGGGTTAGGGTAAGGGTTAGTGGTAGGGTTAGGGTGAGGATTATGCTGAGTGTGAAGTTTAGCGTGAGAGTTAGGGTTAGGGTGAGATTAAGGTTTTAGGGTTATGGTTAGAATTAGGGTGAGGGTGAGGTTTAGGGTTTGGATTAGGTTTTGGTTTAGGGTTAGGCTGAGGGTGAGTTTGAGGGTGAGGTTTAGGGTTAGGGTTAGTGTTAGTGTGAGTGTTAGGGTTAGGGTTTGGGTGAAGATGAGGGTTAGGGTGAGGGGTAGGTTTAGGTTTAGGGTGAGGATGAGGGTGAGATTGAGGGTTAGGGTTAGTGTTAGGGTGAGTTTTAGGGTTAGGGTTAGGGTAAGGATGAGGGTTAAGGTTAGTGTTAGGGTGAGTTTTAGGGTTAGGGTTAGGGTAAGGATGAGGGTTAAGGTGAGAGGTAGATTTAGGGTTAGAGTGAGGATGAGAATGAGGGTTAGGGTAAACTTTAGGTTTAGGGATAGGATAAGGGTGAGGGTTAGGGTTGTGTAGGGTTACAGTTAGGGTGAAGGTGAGTGTGAGGGTGAGGGATAGGATTAGGGATCAGGTTAGGTTCAGAATGATGGTGAGGGTGATGGTTAGGGTAAGGTTTAGTGGTAGGGTTAGGGTGAGGATTAGGGTGAGGGTGAAGTTTAGGGTGACTGTTAGAGTTAAGGTGAGGTTTAGTTTTAGGGTTAGGGTTAGAATTAGGGTGAGGGTGAGGTTTAGGGTTAGGATTAGTGTTAGGTTTAGGGTTAGAATGAGGTTGAGGTTGAGGGTGAGGTTGAGGGTTAGGGTTAATGTTATGGTGAGTTTTAGGGTTAGGGTTAGGGTTAAGATGAGGGTTAGGGTGAGGGGTAGGGTTAGGGTTAGGGTGAGGATCAGGGTGAGATTGACCGTTAGTGTTAGGGTTATGGTGAGGTTCAGGGTTTGGGTTAGGTTTAGGTTGAGGGTTAGGGTGAGGGTTAGGGTTTGGGTGAGGTTTAGGATTAGTGTGAGATTTAGGGTTAGGGTTAAGTTTAGGGTTACGGTGAGGGTAAGTTTTAGGGTGAGGGTTAGGATGAGGGTGAGGTTTATGGTTAGGGTTAGGATGAGGGTGAGGTTTATGGTTAGGGTTAGGGTGAGAATGAGGGTTAGGGTAAAGTTTAGGTTTAGAGATAGGATTAGAGTGAGGGTTAGGTTTGGGTTGGGTTACAATTAGGGTGAAGGTGAGTGTGAGCGTTAGCGTTAGGATTAGGGTTAGGGTCAGAATGAGGGTGAGGGTGAGGGTTAGGGTAAGGGTTAGTGGTAGGGTTAGGGTGAGGATTAGGGTGAGGGTGAAGTTTAGGGTGAGTGTTAGGTTTAGGGTGAGATTAAGGTTTTAGGGTTAGGGTTAGAATTAGGGTGAGGGTGTGGTTTCGGGTTAGGATTAGGGTTAGGGTTAGGGTTAGGCTGAGGTTGAGGTTGAGGGTGAGGTTTAGGGTTAGGGTTAGTGTTAGTGTGAGTGTTAGGTTTAGGGTTATCATTAGAATGAGGGTTAGTGTGAGGGGTAGGTTTAGGGTAAGGGTGAGGATGAGGGTGAGATTGAGGGTTAGGGTTAGGGTTATGTTGAGGGTTAGGGTTAGGGTTTGGTTTCGGTTGAGGCTTTGGGTGAGGGTTAGTGTTAGGGTTAGGGTGAGGGTTAGGGTTAGGGTTAAAGTGAGGGTTAGGGTGAGGGTGAGGGTTAGGATTATTGTGAGTGTTAGGGATAGGGTTAAGTTTAGGGGTATGTTGTGTGTAAGGGTTAGTGTGAGGATTAGGATGATGATGAGGCATAGGGTTAGGGTTAGGGTGAGGATGAGGGTTAGTGTAAAGTTTAGGGTTAGGGTTAGGATTAGGGTGAGAGTTAGGTTTTTGTACGGTTAGAATTAGGGTGAAGGTGAGGGTCAGGATTAGGTTTAGGATTAGAGTTAGGGTTAGCGTTAGAATGAGGGTGAGGGTGAATGTTAGGGTAAGGGTTAGTGGTAGGGTTAGGGTGAGGATTAGGGTGAAGGTGAAGTTTAGGATGAGTGTTAGGTTTAGGGTGTGGTTTAGGTTTTAGAGTTAGGGTTAGAATTAGGTGAGATTGAGGTTTAGGGGTAGGTTTAGTGTTAGGTTTATGGTTAGGCTGAGGGTGAGGTTAAGGGTGATGTTTAGGGTTAGGGTTAGTGTTAGGTTGAGTGTCATGGTTCGGGTTAGTGTGAGGATGAGGGTGAGATTGAGGGTTAGGGTTAGGGTTATGATGAGGGTTAGGGTTAGGCTTAGGTTTAGGTTAAGGGTTATGGTGAGGATTAGGGTTAGGGTTAGTGAGAGGGTCAGGCTTAGTGTGAGGGTTAGGGTTAGGGTTAAGTTTAGGTTTACAGTGAGGGTATCGTTTAGGGTGAGGGTTACAATGACGGTGATGTTTAGGGTTAGGTTTAGGGTGAGAATGAGGGTTAGGGTGAAGTTTAGGGTGAGTGTTAGGGTTAGGGTGAGGTTTAGGTTTTAGGTTTAAGTTTAGATTTAGGGTGAGGGTGAGGGTGAGGTAGAATTTAGGTTTAGTTATAGGATTAGGGTGAGTTTTAGGGTTGGGTTAGGGTTAGAGTTAGGGTGAAGGTGAAGGTGAGAGTTAGGGTTAGGATTAGGGTTAGGGTTAGGGTTAGAATGAAGGTGAGGGTGAGGGTTAGGGCAAGGGTTAGTGGTAAGGTTAGGGTCAGGATTAGGGTGAGGGTTAGAGTTAGGATGAGGGTTAGGGTGAGGGGAAGTGTTAGCGTTAAGGTGAGGATGAGGGTGAGATTGAGGTTTAGGTTTAGGGTTATGGTGAGGGTTAGTGTTAGGATTAGGTTTAGGTTGAGTGTTAGGGTGAGGGTTAGGGGTAGGGTTAGGGTGAGGGTTAGGATTAGTGTGAGGGTTAGGGTTAAGGTTAAAGTTAGGGTTACTGTGAGGGTGAGGGTTTCGGTGAGTGTGAGGTTTAAGGTAGGGTTTAGGATGAGGATTAGGGTTGGGGTTAGGGAGGGGTTGAGCGTAGGGTTAGGCTAAGGGTTAGGGTGAGTGTTAGGTGCGGGTCAGGTTTAGAGTTATGGTTACAGTTAGGGTGAAGTTAGGGTGAGCGGTAGGGTTAGGGTTATGGTTAGGGTGAGGATTAAGTTTAGGGTTAGGGCTAGTGTAAGGGTTAGGGTTAGGGTGAGTGTTAGGTTTAGTGTGAGGGTTAGGGTTAGGGTTATGGTAGTGTGAGGGTAAGGGTTAAGGTGAAAGTTAGGGTTAGGCTGAGGGGTGAGTGTGAGGTTGAGGGTAAGGGTTAGAGTTAGTGTTACGGTTAGTGTTAGGCTTAGGTTTAGGTTTAGGATGAGGTTAGGGTGAGTGGTAGGGTTAGTTTTAGGGTGAGGGTGAAGATGAGGGTAAGGGTTAGGCTTAGGGTGAGCGTGAGGATTAGGGTTAGGGTTAGGGAGAGGGATAGTGTGAGGGCGAAGTTTAAGGTTATGGTTGTGTTTATGGTGAGGGTTAGGGTGAGGGTTAGGGTTAGGGTTAGGGTGAGGTGAGGGTTAGCGTGAGGTTAAGGGTTAGGGTGAGTGTTCAGGTGAGGGTGAGGGATAGGTTTAGTGTTAGGGTTAGGGTGAGGGGTAGGGTGAGGGTAAGGTTTAGGATAAGGGTGAGGGTAAGGTTTAGGCTTAGGGTTAGCGTTAGGCTTAGGGTTTGGATGAGTGTTAGGGTTAGGTTTAGGGTTAGGGTGAGTGGTAGGGTGAGGGTTAGGTTTAGTGTTAGGGTTAGGGTTATGGAGAGTTTTAGGGTTGGTATGAGGATTACGGTTAGGGTTCGGTTTTGGGTTAGGGTGAGGGTAAGGGTTAGGGTGAGGGTTAGGGTGATGGTGAGGTTTAGGCTAAGGGTTAGGATAGGATTAGGGTCAGGTTGAGGGTGAGGGTTAGGGTTAGGGTGAGGGTTAGGCTGAGGGGTAGGGTTAGAGTTAGGGTTAGGGTGAGGGTGAGGGTGAGGGTTAGGGTTAGGTTTAGGGTGAGGCTGAGGGTGAGATTTAGTGTTAGGATTAGTGTTAAGCTGAGGGTGAGGGTGAGGGTTAGGATTAAGGTTAGGTTTAGGGTTAGGGTGAGGGTTAGGTTTAGGTTTACGGTGAGTGTTAGGCTTAGGTTGAGGGTGAGGGTGAGGTGAGGGTTAGATTTACGGTTAGGGTTAGGGATATTGTTAGGGAGAGCTGTCGGTTTAGGGTGATGTTTCGGGTTCGGGTGAGGGTGAGGGTGAGGGTGAGTTTTATGGTGTGGTTGAGGGCTAGGGTTAGGGTGAGTGTTAGGGTGATGGTGAGGGTTAGTTTGAGCCTGAGGATTAGGGTTAGGGTTAGAGTTAGGTTGAGGGTTTATTTTAGGTTTGGTTAGGGTTAGGTTGAGGGTTAGGGTGAAATTTAGGGTTAGAGTTAGGGTTAGGTTAGGATTAGTGTGAAGGTTAGGGTTGTGTTAGGGTTAGAATTAGGGTGAAGATGAGGGTGAGGGTTAGGTTTAGGATTTGGGTTAGGGTTAGGGTTAGAATGAGGGTGAGGGTGAGGGTTAGGGTAAGGGTTAGTGGTAGGGTTAGGGTGAGAATTAGGGTGAGGGTGAAGTTTAGTGTGAGTGTTAGGGTTAGGGTGAGGTTTAGGTTTAGGGTTAGTGTTAGAATTAGGGTGAAGGTGAGGTTTAGGGTTCAGATTAGGGATATGGTTAGGGTTAGGCTGAGGGTGAGGTTGATGGTGAGGTTTAGGGTTAGGATTAGTGTTAGGGTGAGTGTTAGGGTTAGGGTTCAGGTGAAGATGAGGGTGAGATTGAAGGTTAGTGTTAGGTTTATGGTGACTGTTAGTTTTTGGCTTAGGTTTAGGTTGAGGTCTAGTGTGAGGATTAGGGTTAGGGTTAGGGTGAGGTTTAGGGTTTGGGTTAGGGTGAGGGTTAGAATTAGCGTGATGTTTTGGGTGAGGGTTTGTGTTAGCGTGAGGGTGACTGGGTGAAGTTTAGGGTTAGGTTAAGGGTGAGGATTAAGGTGAAAGTTAGGTTTAGTTTTAGGGTGAGGGTTAGGGTTGGGTAGGGTTAGAGTTAGGGTGAAGGTGAGGGTCTGGGTTAGGGTCAGGATTAATGATAGGGTTAGGGTTAGAATGAGGGTGAGGGTGAGGGTAAGGGTAAGGGTTAGTGGTAGGGTTAGTGGGAGGATTAGGGTGAGGGTGAAGTTTAAGGTGAGTGTTAGGTTTAGGGTGAAGTTTAGTTTTAGGGTTAGGGTTAGAATTAGGGTGAGGGTGAGGTTTAGGGTTAGGATTAGGGTTAGGGTTAGGGTTCGGCTGAGGTTGAGGTTGACGCTTAGGTTTATGGTTGGCGATAGTGATAGCGTGAGTCTTATGGTAAGTTTTAGGGTTAGGATGAGTGTTAGGGTGAGGGGTAGGTTTAGGGTTAGGGTGAGGACTAGGTTGAGATTGAGGGTTAGGGTTAGGGTTATGGTGAGTATTATGGTTAGGTTTAGGTTTAGGTTGAGGGTTTGGGTGTGGGTTAGGTTCAGTGTTAGGGTGAGGTTAGGGTTTGTGTGAGGGTTAGGGTTAGGGTTAACGTTAGGTTTGCGGTGAGGGTGAGGGTTAGGGTGAGTGTGAGGTTTAGGGTGAGGTTTAGGGTGAGGGTGAGGGTGTGGGTTAGGGTGAGGGTTAGGTTGAGCTTTAGGGTTAGGGTTAGATTTAGGGTTAGGGTGAGGGTTAGGGTGAGGGTAAGCGTTAAAGTGAAGGTTAGGGTTAGGTTTAGGGTTAGGGTTAGGGTTAGGGTGAGGGCTATGTTGAGTGTGAGGGTTAGGTTGAGGGTGAGGGTTTGGGTTAGGTAAGGGTTAGTGTTATGATTAGGGTGAGGATTTGGTTGAATTTGAGGGTTAGAGGGAAGGTTAGGTTTAGGGTGAGGGATAGGTTTAGGGTTAGGGTGAGGGTTAGGGTTAGCGTGATGTTTTGGTTGAGGGTGAGGGTTAGCGTGAGGTTGAGTGTTTGGGTGAGGTAAGGGTTAGGGTGAGGATGACGGTTAGGGTTAGGTTTAGGGTGAGGGTTAGGGTGAGCATTAGCGTTTGGGTGAGGGGTAGGGTGAAGTTTAGGTTTAGTCTTAGGGTAAGGGTTAGGGTTAGTGTGAGGGTTAGGGTGATGGTAAGGGTTAGGGTGAGTGTGGTTTAGGGTTAGTGTTAGCTTTAGGGTGAGGGTTAGGGTGAGGGTTATGGTTAGGGTTGGGGTGCTGGTAAGGGCTAGGGTTAAGGTTCGGGTTAGAGTTAGGGTGAGGGTTAGGGTGAGCGTTAGGGTTAGGGTGTGGGTTAGGATTAGTGTTAAAGTGAGGGTGAGTGTGAGGGTGAGTGTTAGGTTTAGGGTTAGGCTTAAGGTTAGGGTTAGAGTTAGGGTGAGGGCTTGGGTTACGGTGATGGTGAGGTTTAGGGTGAGGTTTTAGTTGTGGGTTAGTATTAGGGTTAGGGTTATGGTGAGGGTTTGGGTGAGGGTATGGGTTAGGGTTCGTGTTACTGTGAGGGTTAGGGTGAGGGGTATGTTTAGGGTTTTGTTTATGTTGAGGGTGTGGTTTAGGGTGAGTGTAAGGGTGAAGGTAAATATTAGGGTTAGGTTTAGCGTGAGGATTAGGTGACAGTGATGGTTAGGGTGAGGGTTTGGGTCAGGGTGAGGGTTAGGATTAGGATAAGGGTTAGGGTTAGGGTTAGGGTGAAGGTGAGGTTGAGGGTGAGGGTTTCAGTTAGGTAAGTGTTAGGGTTAGTGTTAGGGTTATGGTGAGGGCTAGGTTGAGGGTGAGGTTTAGGGTGAGGGTGAGGGTGAGGTTGATTGTTAGGGTGTGGGTGAATATTAGGGTTAGCTTGAGGGTTAGGGTGACCGTGAGTGTTAGGGTGAGGGTGAGTGTTAGGGTTAGGTTTAGGGTTAGTGTGAGTATTAGGGGTAGGATGAGCGGTATGGTGAGGTTTGGGGTTAGGTTTAGGGTGAGCTTTAGGGTTATTCTGAGGGTTAGGTTTATGGTTAGGGTTAGGGATAAGGTTAGGGTGAGGGTAATGGTTAGGGTGAGTGTTAGGATGAGGGTGAGGGTTAGTGTTAGGGTGAGGGTGAGTGTTAGGGTGATGTTTAGTATTAGGTTTAGGTTGAGGGTTAGGGTTAGGGTTAGAGCTAGGGTTAGTGTTATGATTAGGGTGAGGGTAAGGGTTAGGGTGAAGGTGAGGGTGAGGTTGAGGGTAGAGTCAGGGTAAGGGTTAGCGTGAAGTTTAGGGTGAGGGTGAGAGTTAGGGGCAGGGTTAGGTTTAGGGTGAGGGTTAAGGTTAGGGTGAGGGTTAGGGTGAGGGTAAGGGTTAGGCTGAAGTTTAGGGTGAGGTTGAGTTTTAGGGTAAGGGTTAGGGTTAGGGTGAGTGTTAGGGTTAGGGTGATATTTAGTGTTAGGGTGAGGATTAGGTTTAGGGTGAGGTTGATGTTGAGGGCGACGTTTAGGGTTAGTGTCAGTGTTAGAGTGAGGGTAAGGTTTAGGATGAGGGTTACGGTGAGGGTTAGGGTGAGAGTTCGGGTCAAGGTGAGGGTTAAGGTGTGGGTGAGGGTTAGGGTTAACTTTATGGTGAGGTTTAGGGTGAGGGTTAGGGTTAGGGTTAGGGTTAGGATGAGGTTGAGGGTTAGGGTTAGAGTTAGGGTTAGGTTGAGGGTTAGGGTGAGATTTAGTGTGAGGGGTTAGAATCAGAGTTAGAGTTAGGGTTAGGGTGAAGGTGTGGTTTAGGGTTAGGTTTGGGGATTCAATTAGGGTGAGGGTGAGGTTGAGGAATAGTGTTAGGATTAGGGTTAGGATTAGGGTGAGGGTTACAGTGATGTTTAGGGTTAGGGTTAGGGTTAGGTTGAAGGTGAGATTTAGGGGGAGTGTTAAGGTTAGTGTTAGGGTTAGGGTGAGGGTTAGGTTGAGGGTAAGGGTGAGGGTGAAGATTAGGGTGAGGGTTTGGATTAGGGTTATTGTGAGGGTTAGGGTTAGGGTGAGGATAAGTTTTAGGGTGAGGGTTTGGGTGAGGGTTAGGCTAAGGTTTAAGTTAAGGTTTAGAGTGAGTTTGAGGGTGAGGAATAGGGTTACAGTGAGGCTTAGGCTGAGCAGTAGGGTTAGGGTGAGGATGAGGGTAATGGTTAGGGTTAGGGTTTAGGGTGAGTATTAGTGTTAAGTTTAGGGTTAGGGTGAGGGTTAGGGTGAGTGGTAGGGTTAGGGTTAGGGTGTGGTTTAGGGTTAGTATGATGGTTAGGTTTAGGTTTACGGTTAGGATGAGGGTAAGGGTTAGGGTGAGTGTTAGGATGAAGGTGAGAGTTTGTTTAGGGTGAGGTTTAGGGTGATGTTTAAGGTTGGGGTTAGGGTTAGGGTTAGGTTGAGGGTTAGGATGAGGGTTAGAATTAGGGTAAGGTTTAGGTTTAGGATGGGAGTTAGGGTGAGGATAAGGTTTAGGTTGAAGATTTGGATTAGGGTTAGGGTTAGGGTGAGGGGTAGGGTGAGGGTTAGATTTAGGGTTAGGGTTATGTTTAGGGTTAGGTTGAGGGTGAGGATGAAGTTTAGGGTTAGGATTAGGTTTAGAGTTAGGGTTAGGCTGAGGGTGAGGGTGAATATGAGGGTGAGGGATAGGGTTAGGTTTAGGGTTATGGATAGGGTGAGGTGTAGCATTAGTCTTAGGGTAGTGTGAGGGTTAGGCTTAGGGTTAGGGTTAGGGTTAGCGTGAGGGTTAGGGTTAGGGTTAGGCTTAGTGTTAGGGTTAGGGTTAGGGTGAGGGTGATGGTGAGAGTTAGTGTTAGGATTAGTGTTACGGTTAGGGTTAGGCTGAGGGTGAGGGTGATGGTGATGGTTAGATTTAGGGTTAGGTTGAGGGTTAGGCTTAGTTTGAGGGTAAGGGTGAGGGTGAGTGTAAGGTTTAGGTTGAGGATTAGGGAAAGATTGATGGTTAGTGTTAGGGATAGGGTTAGGTTGAGGGTTAGGGTAAGGGTGAGGGATAGGTTTAGTGTGAGGGTTACGGTAAGTGTTAGAGCTAGCATGCGGGCGAGGTTTAGGGTTCGGATTAGGGTTAGGGTTAGGGTTAGGCTGAGGGTAAGGGTGAGGGTGGGGGTGAAGGATAAAGTTAGAATTAGGGTTTGGGTTAGGGTGATTGTTAGGTTTAGTGTGACTGTTAGGGTTAGGGTAAGATTTACAGTTAGGGTAAGGATAAGGGTTAAGGTTTGGGTTAGGCTGAGGGTGAGGTTTAGGGTTAGCGTGAGGGCTAGGTTGAGGATGAGGGTTAGGGTGAGGGTGAGGGTGAGGGTGAGGGTGACGGTGAGGATTAGGGTTAGGGTTACTGTTAGACTGAGGGTGAGGGTGAGGGTGAGAGTTAGGTTTAGGGTTAGTCTTAGGTTTAGGTTTAGGCTTAGGGTGAGTGTGAGGGTGAGGGTGAATGTTAGGGATAGTGTGAGGGTTAGGGTTAGGCATAGGGTGAGGGTTAGAGTTAGGGTGATATTTAGGGTGAGAATGGGGGTTAATGTGAGGGTGAGTGTTCAGGTGAGGGTAAAGGTTAGGGTGTGGATGAGGGTTAGCTTTAGGGTGAGGGTTAGGTTTAGGTTAAGGGTGAGGGCTAAGGTGAGGGTTAAGGTTAGGTTAGGGTGAGTGTTACAGTGAGGGTGAGATTTCCGGTTAGTGTTAGGGTTAGGGTGAGTGGTACGGTGATGGTTACAGTTAGGGTTAGGATTAGTTTTAGGGTGAGGGTTAGGGTGATGGTTAGGGTTGGGGTAGTGTGAGGTTAAGGGGTAGGGTGAGGGTTAGGGTTAGGGTGAGGATGTGGGTGAGGGTGAGGGTTATGGTTATGGTTAGGGTTAGGGTTACGATGAGTGTTTGGGTTAGGGTTAGGGTTAGGATGAGGATTAGAGAGAGGGGTAGGGTTATGGTTAGGGTGAGGGTGAGGTTGAGGGTTATGGTTAGGGTGAGGGTGAGGGTTAGGGTGAGCGTGAGGGTTAGGGATAGGGTTTGGGTGAGGGTAAGGGTGAGGGTTAGGTTTAAGGTTAGGTTTAGGATGAGGGTGAGAGTTAGGGTGATGGTAAGTGTTAGGGTGAGTATTCGGGTGAGGGTGAGGGTTAGGGTTAGGATTAGGGTTACGGTGAGGTATTGGGTGAGGGTCAGTTTTCGGCTTAGGTTTAGGGTTAGGGTTAGGGTGAGGTTTATGGTGAGGGTTAGGGTTAGTGTTATGGTTATGTTTTGGGTGAGTCGTAGGGTTAGGGTTCGGGTTCGGGTTAGTGTTATGGTTAGGGTAGGGTGAGGGTAACATTTAGGGTGAGGGTTAGGGTTAGGTTGAGGTTGAGGTTGAGGGTGAGGGTTATGGATAGGATGAGGGGTAGGTTTAGGGTTAGGGTGAGGATAAGGGTGAGGGTGAGTGTTAGGGTTAGGATGAGCGTTAGGATTAGGGTTAGGTTTAGGTTGTGGGTTAGGATGAGGGGTAGTGTAAGGGTTAGTGTGAAGGTTAGGGTTAGTGTGAGGGTTAGTATTAGGGTTAGGGTTAGGTTGCGGGTGAGTGTTAGGTTGAGGATAAGGGTTAGGTTTAGGGTTAGGGCTAGAATGAGAGTTATGTTGACGGTTAGGGTTAAGTTTAGGGTTAGTGTGAGGGTGAGGGTTAGGGTTAGAGTAAGGGGAAGGGTGAGGGTTATGTTTAATGTGAGGGTTAGGGTTAGGATGAGGGTAAGGTTTTGGGTGAGGGTTAGGGTGAGGGTGAGGGCTAGGGTTAGGGTTAGTGTTAAGGTGAGGGTTAGGGTGAGTGCTATGATTAATGTTAGGGTAAGGGTTAGGGTTAGGGTGAGGGTTAGTGTGATGGTAAGGGTTTGGGTGAGGTTTAGTGTGAGGGTGAGAGTTAGGCTTAGTGTTAGGATTAGGGTGAGATTTAGGTTTAGGTTTAAGGTTTGAGTTAGCTTGAGGGTGAGGGTGAGGGTCACGGTTAGGGTGAGGTTGAGGGTTATGTTTATCGTGAGGTGGGGGTTAGGGTGAGGGTTAGGGTTAGGGTCAGTGTTATTGTGAGGGCTAGGGTGAAGGTGAGGCTTCATGTTAGGTTTAGGGATAGGCTGAGGCTTAAGGTTATGGTTAACGTTATCTTGAGGGTTAGGCTGAGGGGTAGGATTAGAGTTATTGTGAGGGTGACATTTAGTATAAGGGTTAGGGTTAGGTTTAGGTTTAGGGTGAGGGTTAGGTTTAGTGTGAGGTTTTCGGTTAGTGTTAGGGTTAGGGTTAGGTTTAGGCTGAGGGTGAATGTGAGCGTGAGGGTGAGGGTTAGGGTTAGGTTAAGGGTGAGGGTTAAGGTGGGGGTTAAGGTTAGGTTAGGGTGAGGGTTAGTATGAGGGTAAGGGTTACGTTGAGGGTTAGGGTTTGGGTGATGGTTAGGGTTAGGGTGAGGGTTAGGGTTATGTTTAGGGTTTTGCTTGGTTTAGTCTTAGGGTGAGGGTGATGGTGAGGGTGATGGTTAGGGTTAGGTTGAGGTTTAGGTTTAGTTTGAGGGTAAAGGTGAGGGTGAGGGTAAGGTTTAGGGTGAGGATTAGGGTGAGAGTGAGGGTTACACGTTTAGGGTTAGGGTTACGGTAAGGGTTAGGGTAAGGGTGAAGTTTAGGCTTAGGATGAGATTTGGGCTGAGTGTGAGGGTTAGGGTGAGGGTTAGTGTTAGGGTTAGAATTTGGGTGAGATTTGGGGTTAGGGTTAGGGTTAGGATGAGGGTAGGGTGAGGGGTATGGTTAGGGTTAGGGTTAGGGTAAGGGTTAGGGTGAGGGTTAGCGTGAGGGTGAGGTTTAGGGTTAGGCTTAGAGTTAAGGTGAGGGTTAGGGTGAGTGCTATGGTTAATGTTAGGGTTAGGGTTAGGGTGAGGGTTAGGGTTAGGGTTAGGATTAGGGTAGGATTAGGGTTAGGGTTATGGTTAGGGTTAGGGTGAAGGTGAGGGTGAGGGTTATGGTTAGGGTAAGGGTTAGGGTTAGGGTTAGGATAGGATTAGGGTGAGTGTGAGGGTTAGAGTATGGGTTAGGTTTAGGGTGAGGGATAGGTTTAGGGTTAGGGTTAGGGTTATGGTTAGGATGATGTTTAGGGTGAGGGTGAGGATTAGTGTGAAGGTGAGTGTTCGGGTGAGGATGAGAGTTAGTGTGTGGGTGAGGGTTAGGATTAGGTTGAGCATTAGGGTGACAATGAGGGTTGGGGTGAGTGTGATGATTAGGGTTAGTGTTAGGGTGATGGTTAGGGTTATGGTTAGTGTTAGGGTGAGAGTTAGGTTGAGGTGAAGGATTACGGTTAGGGTGAGGGTTAGGATTTATGTGAGGCATCGGCTTAGGATGAGGGTGATGTTGAGGGTTAGGGTTAGGGTTAGGTTGAGATTTATGGTTAGTTTGAGGGTAAATGTGAGGGTGAGGTAAAGTTTACTGTGAGAATTAGGGTGAGGGTGAGGGTTAGGATTAGGGTTAGGGTTACAGTAAAGGTTAGATAAGGGTGAGGGTTAGGTTTAGTGTGAAGGGTAGGTTTATTTTGAGGTTGAGGATTAGCGTTAGGGTTAGTGTGAGGGTTAGGGTTAGCATTAGGGTTAGGGTGAGGGTATTGTTTAGGGTGAGGTTTAGGGTGACGGTGAGGTTTAGGGTTAGGATTACTGTTAGTGTTAGGGTAAGGCTGAGGGTGAGGGTGAGGGTGAGGGTGAGGGTTACGGTTAGGGTAAGGGTGAGCGTTACGTTTAGGGTGAGGTGAGGGTTAGGGTGAGGGTTAGTGTTAGGTTCAGTGTTAGGGTGAGGGCAAGGGTGAGAATGAGTATTAGGGTTAGGGTTAGGGATAAGGTGAGGCTTAAGGTTACGATTAGGGTTAGGTTGAGGGTTAGGCTGAGGGGTAGGATTAGGGTTATTGTGAGGGTTACATTTAGTCTGAGGTTTAGGGTTAGGTTTAGGTTTAGGGTGAGGGTTAGTTTTAGTGTTATTGTTTCGGTTAGAGTTAGGGTTAGGGTTAGGTTTAGGCTGACGGTTAAGGGTAGTGAGAGGGTGAGGGTTAGGGTTAGGGTTAGGTTAAGGGTGAGGTTTAAGGTGAGTGTTAGGGTTAGGGTTAGCGTGAGGGTAAGGGTTTCGGTGAGGGTTAGGGTTAGGGTGATGTTTAGGGTTAGAGTTAGGGTGAGGGTTAGGTTTAGGGTGAGGGTGATGGTGAGGATTAGGGTTAGGGTTAGGTTGAGGTTTAGGGTTAGGGTTAGGGTTAGGGTGAAGGTTATGCTGAGGGTTAGGGTTAGGGTTAGCGTGAGGATTAGGTTTAGTGTGAAGGTTAGGGTTAGGGTTAGGTTTATGTTGAGGGTGAGTATTAGGGTTAGGGTTAGCGTGAGGGTTAGGGTAAGCATTGGGGTTAGGGTGAGAGTAATGTTTAGGGTGAGGGTGAGGTTTGTGGTTAGCTTTAGGCTTAGGTTGAGGGTTAGGATGAGGGTTAGGGTTAGGGTTATGGTTAGGGTGAGTGTGACAGTTAGGGTTTGGGTTAGGATTAGGGTGAGGGTTAGGGTGAGGGTGATGGTTAAAATGAGGGTAAGGGTTAGGGTGAGTGTTAGGGTGAGTGTGAGATTTAGGGTTAGGGTTAGGTTTAGGGTGAGGGGTAGGGTGATGGTTACAGTTAGGGTTAGGGTTAGTTTTAGGGTGAGGGTTTGAGTGAGGGTTAGTGTTAGTGAGTGGTTTAGAGTTAGGTTTAGGGTGAGGTTTAGGGTGAGGGTTAGGGTTATGGTAGGGTGAGGGTAAGGGGTAGCGTGAGGGTTAGGGTTAGGCTGAGGGTAAGGGTCAGGGTAAGGGTTAGGGTTAGGGTTAGTGTTACGATGAGTGTTAGAATTAGGCTTAGGGTTAGATGAGTGTTAGGGTGAGTGGTATGGTTAGGGTTAGGGTTAGGGTGAGGGTGAGGGTTAGGGTTAGGCTTAGGTTTATGATGAGGGTTAGGGTCAGGGGTAGGGTTATTGTTAGTGTGAGCGTTAGGGTTGGTGTGAGGGTTAGGGTTAGGGTTAGGGTTAAGGTGAGGGTGAGTGTTAGGGTGAGTATGAGGGTTAGGTTTAGGGTTAGGGTGAGGTTTAGTGTTAGGTTTCGGGTTATATTGAGGGAGGTTGTTAGGGTTAGGATGAGGGTTAGGGTTAGGGTTAGGGTTATGGTGAGGGTTAGGTTGATGTTTAGGGTTAGGCTTAGGGTTAGGGTAAGGGTGAGGGTTAGGGTTAGAGTTATGGTTAGGGTCTGGCTGAGGTTTAGGGTGAGGTTTAGTGTTAGTGTTATGTTTAGGGCTAGGGTGAGTGTTAGGGTTAGTATGAGGGTTAGCATAAGGTTTAGGTTTAGGGTAGTGTTAGGGTAAGGTTTAGTGTGAGTGTAAGTGTGAGGGTGAGGGTTAGGTTTAGGGTTAGGGTTAGGGTGAGGGTGAGGGTTTCGTTAATGTAACGTTTAGGTTAAGGGTTAGTGAGAGGATTAGCGTTTGGGAGAGGGATAGGGTGAGGGTAAGTGTTAGGGTTAAGGTGAGGGTTAGGGTTAGGTTGAGGGTGAGCATCAGGGTTTTGGGTAGGTAAGGGATAGGTTTAGGGTTAGGGTTATGGTTAGGGATAGGTTGAGGGTAAACGTGTGGGGTAGGTTATGGTTAGGGTGATGGTTAGGGCTAGTGTGAGGGTTAGGTTTAGGGAGAGGATTAGGATTAGGGTGAGAGTAAGGGTTAGGGTGAGTTTTAAGATGAGGGTGAGGTTTAGGGTTAGCGTTAGGGTTAGCGTGAGGCTTAGGGTGTCAGTTAAGGTTAGGTTTAGGGTGAGGGTGAAGGTTAGGGTTAGGGTTACTCTTAGGTTTAGCGTGAAGTTTAGGGTGAGAGTAAAGGGTAGGATGAAATTTAGGGTCATGGTGAGAGTTAGGATTAGGGTTAGGGTGAGGAGTAGGGTGAGGGTTAGATTTAGGCTTAGTGTTAGTGTAAGGGTTAGGGTCTGTTTAAGGGTTAGGGTGAGGGTTAGGGTTAGGGTTAGTGTTAGGGTGAGTGTGAGGGTGAGTGTGAAGTTTAGGGTTAGGATTAGGTTTAGGTTAAGGGGCAGGCTGAGGGTGAGGGTGAAGGATAGGGTTAGGGTTATGGTTATGGTGAGGCCTAGGTTGAGTGTTTGGGTTAGGGTGAGAGTGAGGGTTTGGGTTACTTAAGGGATATGGTTATGGTTAGGGTGAGGATTAGGTTCAGTTTGAGTGTTAGAGGGAGGGTTAGGGTTAGGGTGAGGGTTAGGGTTAGGGTGAGGGTTAGGGTTAGCGTGATGTTTTGGTTGATGGTGAGGGTTAGCGTGAGTGTGAGTGTTTGGGAGAGGGTAAGGGTTAGGGTGAGGATGAAGGTTAGGCTAAGGGTTAGGGTGAGAGTTAGTTTTAGCATTAGGGTTTGGGTGAGGGTAAGGGGGAGGGGTATGGTTAGTGTTAGGGTAAGGGTTAGGGTTAGTGTGAGTGTTAGGGTGAGGGTAAGGGTTAGGGTGAGGGTTAGGGGGAGGGGGAGGCTTAGGGTTAATGTTAGGGTTGGATGAGTGTTAGGGTTAGAGTTAGAGTTAGGGTGAGAGCTAGGGTTAGGGTGAGGGTGAGGTTTTTGGTGAGGGTTAGGCTGTGGGTGAGTCTTAGTGTTAGGGTGAGGGTTAGAGTGACAGTGAGTGTTAGGGTGAAGATGTGGATTAGTGTTCGTGTTAGGGTGAGGGGTATGGTTAGGGTTATGGATATGGTGACAGTGGGGTTTAGAGTGAGGGTGAGGGTGAGTGTTTGTGGTAGGTAAATCTTATGGTTATGTTTAGGGTGAGGATTAGTGTGACGGTGAGGGTTAGGGTGAGTGTTTGGGTCAGGGTGAGGGTTAGGGTGAGGGTGAGGGTTTGGTGAGGGTGAAGGTTTGGGTGAGGACTAGGGTGTGGGTTATGGTTAGGGTTAGGATGTGGGTGATGGTTAAGGTTAGGGTAAGGTTTAGGGTGAAGGTTAGGGTTAGGGTGAGGGTTAAGGTTAGGATTAGGTTTATGGTGAGGGCTAGGCTGAGGGTGAGGGTTAGGGTTAGTTTTAGGGTTAGGGTGAGGTGTAGGGTGAGGGTTAGGGTAGGGTGAGTTTTAGGGTGAGGGTTAGGTTTAGTGTTAGGCTTAGGGTTTGGAGAGTGTTAGGGTTAGGGTGACAATTAGGGTTAAGGTTAGGGTTAGAGTAGGGTAAGGATAAGGGTTAGGGTGAGGTTTAGGGTGAGTTTGAGGGTTAGGTTTAGGGTTAGGGTTAGGGTGAGTGTTAAGGTTAGTGTGAGAGTTAGGGTTAGGGTTAGTTTTTGGGTTAGGGTGAGAGTAAGGGTTAGGGTGAGGGTTAGGATTAGGGTTAGGGTTAGTGTAA
This sequence comes from Dipodomys merriami, assembly GCF_024711535.1. Classification (NCBI taxonomy): domain Eukaryota; kingdom Metazoa; phylum Chordata; class Mammalia; order Rodentia; family Heteromyidae; genus Dipodomys; species Dipodomys merriami. Next base: position 2,031,048 of record NW_027206113.1, read on the forward strand.
GGGTGAGCGTGAGGGTTATGGTTAGGGTAAGGGTTAGGGTTAGGGTTAGGGAGATGATTAGTGTGAGCGTGAGGTTTTGATTATGGTTCGGTTTAGTGTTAGGGTTAGGGTTTGGGTGCATGTTAGGGTTAGTGTTCGGGTTTGGGTTATTGTTAGGGTTAGGGTAGGGTGTGGGTAAGATTTAGGGTGAGGGTTAGGGTTAGGTTGAAGTTGAGTGTGAGGGTTAGGGTTAGGTTTACTGTGAGGATGAGAGTTAGGGTGAGGGGTAGGTTTCGGACTAGGGTGATGGTGAGGGTGAGGGTTTGGGTGAAGGTTAGGGTTAGGATGAGCATTAGGATTAGGGTTAGGTTTACGTTGTGGGTTAGGGTGAGGGTTAGGATTATGGTTAGGTTTAGGTTGAGGGAGAGTGTTAGGGTGAGGATGAGGGTTAGGTTTTTGGGTTAGGGTTAGGGTGACGATTAGGGTTAACTTTAGGGTTAGGGTGAGGCTGAGGGTTAGGTTTAGGGTAAGGGTTAGGGTGAGGGATATGTTTAGTGTGAATTTTAGGGTTAGGTGAGGGTAAGGGTTAGGGTGAGGATTAGAGTGATGGTGAGGGTTAGGGTTAGGTTAGTGTTAAGGTGAGGGTTAGGGTGAGTGTTATGGTTAATGTTAGGATTACGGTTAGGATGAGGGTTAGGATGAGGTTTAGCGTTAGGGTAAGTGTTAGGGTGAGGGTGAGTTTGAGGGTTAGGGTTAAGGTTCTGGTGACAATTATGGTTAGGGTGAGGGTTAGGGTTTCCGTTACGGTTAGTGTGAGGGTGAGGGTGAGGGTGAGTGTTAGGGTGAGGGTGATGGTGAGGGTTAGGGTTAGGGTTAGTTTGAGGGTTGGGGTTAGTGTTAGGGTATGGGTGACCGTGAGGTAAGGTTTAGGTGAGGATTAGGGTGAGGGTGGGGGTTAGGCTAAAGGTTAGGTTTAGGGTGAGGGTTAGGGTAAGGGTGAGGGTTAGGTTTAGTGTGAGGGTTAGGGTTAGGGTGAGGGTGAGGTTGAGGCTTAGGGTTAGGGTTAGGGTTAAGGTTATGGTGAGGCGCAGGGAGAGGGTTAGGGTTAGGGTTACCTTTATGGTGAGTGGTAGGATGAGGGTTAGGTTTAGGGTTAGGATAAGGGTGAGGGTTAGTGTGAGGATGAGGGTTAGGGTTAGGGTGAGGATTAGGGTTAGGGTTAGTGTCAGGGTTAGGGTTAAGGTGAGGGTAAGGGTGAGGGTTATGTTTAGTGGGAGGGTTCGCGTTAGGGTGAGGGTTAGTTTCAGGGAAAGTGTTAGGGTAAAGGTTAGGGTGAGGGTTATGGTTAGGTTTAGGGTTACAGTGAGGGTTAGGGTTAGGGTTAGGGTGAGAGTTAGGGTGAGGGTTAGGGTAAGGATTAGGGTGAGGGTGATGATTAGGGTGAGGGTGAGGGTTATGGTTAGGTTGGGGGTTAGGGTTGCGTGAGGATCAGGGTTAGTGTGTGGTCTAGATTTAGGGAGAGTGTTAGGTGAGGGTAAGGGTTAGGTTTAGCATTGTTTAGGGTGAGGGTTAGGGTTAGGGTTAGGGTTAGAGTTAGTTTGAGGTTGAGGGTGAGGTTTATGGTTAGGATTAGTGTTAGGGTTAGGTGTAGTCTGAGGGTGAGAATGAGGGGGAGGGTTAGTGTTAGGGTGAGGGTGAATGTTACGGTGAGGGTTAGGGTTAGGGTTAGTGTTAGGGTGAGGGTTAAGGTGAGGGAAAGGGTTAGGTTTAGGGTTAGTGATAGGGTGAGGTTTAGGGTTAGGGTTACGGTTAGGGTGAGGGTTAGACTGAGGGGTAGGGTTAGGGTTAGCGTGAGGGTTAGGTTTAGTGTGAGGGTTAAGGTTAGGGTTGGGCTTAGGGTTAGGATGAGGGTTAGGTTAAGTGTGAGGTTTACGGTTAGGGTGAGGGTTAGGCTTAGGTTTAGGCTGAGGATGAAGGTGAGGGTGTGGTTGAGGATTAGGTTTAGAGTTAGGGTGAGGGTTGAGGTGAGGGATTTGAGTAGGGTTAGGTTTAAGGTTTAGGGTGAGGGCTTGGTTGAGCGTGAGGGTTAGGGTTAGTGTTTGGGTTAGGGAGAGGCGTAGGATTAGCGTTAGGTTGAGGCTTAGGTTGAGGGGTAGGGTTAGGGTTCGGGTGAAAGTTAGGTTTATTGTTAGGGTAAGAGTTAGAGTTAGGGTGAGGGGTAGGGTGTGTGTCAGAGTTAGGGTTAGGGCTAGGGTGAGGGTGAGGTTTAGTATTAGTGTTAGGGTTAGTGTGAGGGTTAGGGTTATAATTAGTGTGAGGGTGAGGGTGAGGGATAGGTTTAGGATTAGGGTTAGGATTAGGTTTAGGCTGAGGGTGAGGGTGAGATTGAGTGCTAGGTTTAGGGTGAGGGTTAGGGTTAGGGTTAGGGTGAGGGTTAGGATGAGGTTTAGGGTTAGGGTTAGGTTGAGGGTTTGGGTTAGGGTGAGGGTAAGGGTTATGTTTAGGATTAGTGTTAGAGTTATGGTTAGGCTTAGGGTGAGGGTGAGGATGAGGGTAAGGGTTAGGATTAGTGTTAACCTTAGGTTTATGGTGAGGGTTGGTGTGAGGGTTAGGTTTAATGTTAGGGTTAGGGTTAGGCTGAGGGTTAGGGGGAGTTTGAGGGTGAGGGTTAGATTTTGGTTGAAGGTTAGGGTGAGGGTTAGGGTTACGATTAGGGTGAGAGTTATCGTGACGGTTAGGGTTAGGTATAGGTTAGGATTAGCGTTATTGTTAGGTTTAGGCTGTGGTTGGGGGTGATGTTGAGGGTTAGGGTTAGGATGAGGTTTAGGGGTACATTTAGGGTAAGGGTTAGGTTTAGGTTTAGGGTTAGTGTTAGAGTGAGGGTTATGGTGAGTGTTAGGGTTAGGGTTAGGGTTAAGCTTAGGGTTAGGGTTAGGGTTAGTGTGAGGCGGAGGATTAGGTTTAGGGTTAGTGTGAGAGGGAGGGTTAGGTTTAGGCTTAGGGTGAGGGTTCGGGTGAGGGTTCGGTTTAGGGTGGGGGTGATGGTTAGGGTTAGGGAGAAGGTTATGTTTAGTGTGAGGGTTAGGGTTAGGGTTATTGTTAGTGTTAGGGTTAGGTTTAGGCTGAGCCTGAGGGAGGGGCTTAGCGTTAGGATTAGGGTTAGGGTTAGGTTTAGGCTGATGGTGAGGTTGAGGGTGGGGTGAGTTTATGGTTAGGGTTAGGATTAGGGTTAGGGTGAGGGTTAGGTTTAGTGTGAGGGTTAGATTTAGGGTTAGAGTTAGGGTTAGCGTGAGGGTAAGATTCAGGGTGAGGGTGAAGGTAAGGTTTAGGGTTAGGGTGAGGTTTAGGTTTAATGTAATGGTTAGGGTTAGTGTTAGGGTGAGGGTAAGGTTTAGGGTGAGATTTAGGGTGAGGGTGAGGTTAAGGTTAGGGTTAGCGTTAGGATTAGGGTGTGGGTTAGGTTTGGGGTTAGGGTGAGGTTGAGGGTTAAGTTGAGGGTAACGGTTAGGTTTTGGGTTAGGGTGAGGGTGAGGGGGATGGTTAGTGTTAGGTTTTGGGTTTGGTTGAGGGCTAGGGTGAGGGTGAGTGTTAGGGTGAAGGTGAGGATGAGGGTGAGGGTTTCGGTTAGTAAGGGATAGGGTTAGGGTGAGTTTGAGTGTTAGGCTGAGGGTTACGGTTGGCGTGAGGTTTAGGGTTTGGGTTAGGGTGAGGGTAAGGTTTAGGGTGATGTTTAGGGTGGGGGTGAAGATTACGTTAGCATTAGGTTGAGGGTCCAGGTTTGGGTGAGTTTTAGGGTGTGGGTGATGGTTAAGGTTAGGGTGAGTGTTAGGGTGAGGTTGAGGGTTAGGGTTAGGGTTAGGGTTAGTGTGAGGTTTAGGTTTAGGATTAGTGTTAGGGTTAAGTTTAGGCTTAAAGTGAGGGTGAAGGTGAGGGTTAGGGTTAGGGTTAGGGTTAGAGTTAGGGTGAGGGTGAGGGTGAGGGATAGGGTTAGGGTTAGGTTTAGGGTTAGGTTTAGGCTGAGGATGAGGGTGAGATTGAGAGTTAGGGTTAGGGTGAGGATTAGGGTTAGGGTTAGGGTGAAGTTTAGGGTTAGGGTTAGGGTTATGATGAGGGTTAGTGTGAGAGATATGGTTAGGGTTAGTGTGAGGATTAGGGTTAATTTGAGGTTTAGGCTTAGGGTTAGGTTTAGGGTGAGTGTAAGTTTTAGGTTGAGGGTTACGGTCAGGGTGACGATGAGGGTTAGGGTGAGGGTTAGGGTTAGTGTTAGTGTCAGGGTGAGGGTTAGGGTGAGGGTTAGGGTTAGGGTTATGAGTAGGGTGAGGGATATTGTGAGGTTTAGGGTTAGCGTTAGGTTTAGGCTTAGGCTGAGGGTGAGGTTGATGGTGGGGTGAGGGTTTCGGTTAGGGTTAGGATTAGGGTTATGGTGAGGGTTAGGTTTATTGTGAAGGTTAGGGTTAGGGTTAGAGTTAGGGTTAGCGTGAGGGTAAGGGTTAGGGTGAGGGTTAGGGTGAGGGTGAAGTTAAGGGTTAGGGTTAGGGTGAGGGTTAGGTTTAGGGTGAGGGTTAGGTTTAGGGTTAGGGTTAGTTTTAGGGTGAGGTTAAGTGTTAGGGTAAGATTTAGGTTGAGGGTGAGGTTAGGGTTAGGGTTAGCGTTAGGATTAGTGTGTGGGTTAGGGTTGGGGTTAGGGTGAGTGTGAGGGTTAGGTTGAGGGTTAGGGTTAGGTTTCGGGTTAGGGTGAGGTTGAGGGTGATGGTTGGGGTTAGGGTTAGGGTTAGGTTGGGGGCTAGGGTGAGAGTGTGGGTTAGGTTGAAGGTGAGGATGATGATGAGGGTTTCAGTTAGGTAAGGGTTAGGGCTAGGGTGAGTATTAGGGTGAGGTTGAATGTTAGGGGGAAGGTTAGCGTTACAGTGAGTGTAAGGGTTAGGGTAAGGGTGGGGGTTAGTTTTAAGGTGATGTTTAGGGTAGGGTTGATTATTACGTTAGCTTTAGGGTGAGGTTTCAAGTTTAGGTGAGTTTTAGGGTGTGGGTGAGTGTTAGTGTTAGGGTGAAGTTTAGGGTAAGTTTAGTGTTACGGTGAGGCTTAGGGTTAGGGTTAGGGTTAGTGTTCCCCTTAGGGTGAGGGTGAGGGTGAGGGTGAAGTTTCAGGTGAGGGTGAGGGTGAAGTTTCGGGTGAGATTGAGGGTTAGGTTGTGGTTGAGGTTTAGGGTTATTGTGAGGGAAAGGGTGACGGTGAGGGTTGGGGTTGGGTTAGGGTTAGAGTTAGGGTGAGTGTTAAGGTTGTGTTAGGGTTAGAGTTAGGGTGAGGGTGAGCATTTGGCTTAGGATTAGGGTTAGATTTAGGGTTAGACTGAGGGTGAGGTTAAGGGCGAGGGTTTGTGGTAGGGTGAAGGTTAGGTTGAGGGTTAGGGTGAGGGTGAGGTTAAGGTTAGGGTTAGGGTTAGGGTTAGGGTTAGGATTAGGGTTAGGATGAGGGTTAGGTTTAGGGGTAGGTTGAGGGGAAGGGTGAGGGTTAGGGTTAGTGTGATGGTTAGGTTTAGGGTTAGGTTTAGGTTAGGTTTAGGATTAGGGTTAGGGTAAGGGTGAGGGTAAGGGTGAGGGTGAGGGTCAGGGTTAGGGTTAGGGTTAGGGTGAGGGTTCTTATTAGTGTTAGGGTTAGGGTTAGGGTGAGGGTAAGGGTTAGAGTGAAGTTTAGGGTGAGTTTGAGGGTCAGGGTGAGTGTTAGCGTTAGGGTGAGCTTTAGGATTAGGGTTAGGCTTATTGTGAGGGCTAGGTTGAGGGTGAGGGTTAGGGTTATGGTTAGGCATAGCGGGAGGATTAAGGTTAGGGTTAGGGTGAGGGTGAGTGTTATGCTGAGGCATAGTTTTAGGGTGAGGTTGATAGTTTTAGTGTGAGGGTTATGGTTAGGGTAAGTGTTAGGGTGAGGGTTAGGGTGAGGGTTAGGTTTAGGGTTAGGAGTAGGGTGAGGGTTAGGTTGAGGTTTAGGGTTAAGGTTAGGGGTAGGGTGACAGTGAGGTTAGGTTTAGTTTTAGGGTGAGGTTTCGGGTGAGGGTGAGGATTAGGGTGAGGGTGATGGCTAGGGTTTTGGTGAAGGTTAGGTTTAGTGTGAGGGTTATTGTTAGGATTAGTGTTATTGTTAGGGTTAGTGTTAGGGTTAGGGTGAGGGTGAGGGTGAGGGTTAGGTTTAGGTTTAGGGTCAGCCTGAGGGTGGGGGTTAGGTTTAGGATTAGGTTTAGGGTAAGGGTTAGGCTGAGTGTGAGGTTGAGGGTGGGGTGAGGATTTCGGTTAGGGTTAGAATTAAGGTTAGGGTGAGGGTTAAGTTTAGTGTGAGGGTTAGGGTTAGGGTTAGAGTTTGGGTTAGCGTGAGGGTAAGGGTTAAGTTGAGGGTTAGGGTGAGGGTGAAGGTAAGGGTTAGGGTTAGGGTGAGGGTTAAGTTTAGTGTGAGGGTTAGGGTTAGGGTTATGGTTAGTGTTAGGGTGAGGGTAAGGTTTAGGTTGAGTTTTAGTGTGACGTTTAGGTTAACATTAGTGTTAGAGTTAGGATTAGATTGTGGGTTAGGGTTGGGGTTAGGGTGAGGGTTAGGTTGAGGGTTACGGTTAGGTTTAGGTTTAGGGTGAGGGTGACAGTGATGTTTAAGGTTAGGGTTAGGGTTAGGTTGGGGACTAAGGTGAGGGTGAGGCTTAGAGTGAAGGTGAGGATGAGGGTCACGCTTTCAGTTAGGTAAGGGTTAGGGTTAGTGTGAGGAATAGGGTGAGGTTGAGTGTTAGAGTGAGTTTTAGGGTTAGCATGAGGGTTAGGGTTAGGGTGAGGGTTAGGTTTAGGATGATGTTTTGGGTGGGGGTGAGAATTACGTTAGCGTTAGTGTGAGGGATCAGGTTTGGGTGAGGTTTAGGGTGTGGGTGATGGTTAGGGTTAGGGTGAGGGATAAGTTGACGGTGAGAGTTAGGGTGAGGGTGATGGTTCGGGTTAGGATTAGGGTTAGGTTGAGGGTTAGGGTGAGGGTTAGAGTGAAAGGTAGGGTTAGGGTTAGGTTGAGGTTTAGGTTTAGTGTGAGGGTTAGGGTTAGGGTTAGGGTGAGGTAAAGTGTTAGGTTGAAGGTTAGGGTGAGAGTGTGGGTTAGGGTTAGCATGAGCCTTAGGGTGATGGTGAGGGTGATGGTTAGGGTTAGGTTGAGGTTTAGGGTTAGTTTGAGGGTAAAGGTGAGGGTGAGTGTAAGGTTTAGGGTGAGGATTAGGGTGAGGGTTAGGGTTACGCATTTAGGGTTAGGGTTAGGGTAAGGGTTAGGGTAAGGGTGAAGTTTAGGCTTAGGATTAGGTTTTGGCTGAATGTGAGGTTAGGGTGAGGGTTAGTGTTAGGGTTTGGGGTTAGGGTTAGGGTTAGGATGAGGGTAGGGAGAGGGGTATGGTTAGGGTTCGGGTTAGGGTTAGGTTAGGGTAAGGGTTAGGGTGAGGGTTAGCGTGAGGGTGAGGTTTAGGGTTAGGCTTAGAGTTAAGGTGAGGGTTAGGGTGAGTGCTATGGTTAATGTTAGGGTTAGGGTTAGGGTGAGGGTTAGGGTTAGGGTTAGGATTAGGGTAGGATTAGGGTTAGGGTTATGGTTAGGGTGAGGGTGAGGGTTATGGTTAGGGTAAGGGTTAGGGTTAGGGTTAGGGATAGGATTAGGGTGAGCGTGAGGGTTAGAGTGATGGTTAGGTTTAGGGTGAGGGATAGGTTTAGGGTTAGGGTGAGGGTTATGGTTAGGATGATGTTTAGGGTGAGGGTGAGGATTAGTGTGAAGGTGAGTGTTCGGATGGGGATGGGAGTTAGTGTGTGGGTGAGGGTTAGGATTAGGTTGAGCATTAGGGTGACAATGAGGGTTGGGGTGAGTTTGAGGATTAGGGTTAGTATTAGGGTGATGGTTAGGGTTATGGTTAGTGTTAGGTTGAGAGTTATGGTGAGGTGAAGGATTACGGTTAGGGTGAGGGTTAGGATTTGTGTGAGGCATCGGCTTAGGGTGAGGGTGATGTTGAGGATTAGGGTTAGGGTTAGGTTGAGATTTATGGTTAGTTTGAGGGTAAATGTGAGGGTGAGGTAAAGTTTACTGTGAGAATTAGGGTGAGGGTGAGGGTTAGGATTAGGGTTAGGGTTATGTTAAAGGTTAGATAAGGGTGAGGGTTAGGATTAGTGTGAAGGTTAGGTTTATGTTGAGGTTGAGGATTAGCGTTAGGGTTAGGATTAGCATTGTGGTTAGGGTGAGGGTATTGTTTAGGGTGAGGTTTAGGGTGAGGGTGAAGTTTAGGGTTAGGATTAGTGTTAGGGTTAGGCTGAGGGTGAGGGTGAGGGTGAGGGTGAGGGTTACGGTTAGGGTAAGGGTGAGCGTTACGTTTAGGGTGAGGTGAGGGTTAGGGTGAGGGTTAGGGTTAGGTTCAGTGTTAGGGTGATTTTTAAGGTTAGGGTTAGGGTTAGGTTGGGGACTAAGGTGAGGGTGAGGGTTAGGGTGAAGTTGAGGATGAGGGTCACGCTTTCGGTTAGGTAAGGATTAGGGTTAGGGTGAGGAATAGGGTGAGGTTGAGTGTTAGAGTGAGTTTTAGGGTTAGCATGAGGGTTAGGGTTAGGGTGAGGCTTAGGTTTAGGGTGATGTTTTGGGTGGGGGTGAGAATTACGTTAGCGTTAGTGTGAGGGATCAGGTTTGGGTGAGGTTTATGGTGTGGGTGATGGTTAGGGTTAGGGTGAGGGATAGGTTGACTAACCCTAACACTCACACTAACCCGAACCTAAACCTCACCATAACCCTAACCATAAACCTCACAATCACCCTCACCCTAACCCTAACCCTAACCCTGACTCTAACTCTCACCCTCAACCTAACCTTCACCCTAAACCTAAACCACAACCTAAATATCACCCTAACCCTAATCCTCACCCTAACCATAACCATAACCCTTACCTAAAGGAAACCCTCACCCTCACACTCACTCTAAACCTCACCATCACCGTAGCCCTCACCCTAAGCCTAAACTTCACAATAACCCTTATACTCAACTTCACCATTACCCTAACACTAATCCTAACCCTCACCCTCACCCTAATCCTTACCCTCAACATAACCCTAACCCTAACAATAACCCTCACCTTAACTCTAATCCTTACCCTAACTCTTACCCTAACCCTTAATTTCACCCTAACCCTAACCCTAACCCAAAACCTCACCCTCACCCTAAACCTCACCTTAACCCTAACACTAACACTAACGCTCACACTAAACCTAACAATAACCATAACCCTCACCCTTATTCTAACCCTCACCCAAAATTTATCCTCAAGATAATCCTAACCCTCACCCTCACCATCACCCTAAGCCTAAACCACACCCTAACCCTCACCCTCATCCTCATCCTCACCCAAACAGTTACCCTCACCTTAACCCTCAGCCTCACCCTAAACCTAACCCTCAATCTAACCCTAACCCTAACCCTCACCCTAACACAAACACTCAAACAAACCCTCACCCTCAACCTAACCCTCACCCTAATTCTAACCCTAATCCTTACCTAACTGAAAACCTCACCTTTACCCTCACATTCACCCTAACTCACACCCTCAGCCTAGCCCTCACCCTACACCTAAACTGCACCATAACCCTAACCATAAACCTCACAATCACCCTCACCCTAACCCTAACCCTAACCCTAACAATAACCCTCACCCTAACTCTAATTCTTACCCTAACCCTTACTCTAACCCTTAATTTCACACTAACCCTAACCCTAAACCAAAACCTCACCCTCACGCTAAACCTCACCTTAACCCTAACACTAACACTAACCCTCACACTAAGCCTAACAATAACCATAACCCTCACCCTTACTCTAACCCTCACCCAAAACTTATCCTCATGATAATCCTAACCCTCACCCTCACCATCACCCTAACCTTAACCCTAACCCACACTCTCACCATCACCCTAAAACTAACCCTAACCCTCACCCTCACCCTAACCCTAACACTTACGTAACACTAATCCTAACCCTCACACTAACCCTCACCCTCACCATAACCCTAACCCTAACCCTCACCCTAACCCAAAACCTTACCCTAACACTAAGCCTAACCCTCACCCTAACCCTCACCCTCAGCCTAAACCTAAACCTAAACGTCACTCTACATCTAACCCTAAGGCTAACCCTAACCCTAACCCTCACCCTAACCCTAACACTAACCCTAATTCTCAACCTCACCCTCAACCTAAACTTAACCCTAACCCTCACACTCACCCTAAACCTAATCCTAACTCTAACCCTCATCCTAACCCTAAACCTATACCTAAAACTCACCCTAACCCTAATCCTAACACTAACCCTCACCCTCACTGTCACTGTCACCCTAACCCTGAATCTCAACCTCACCCTCAAACTAACCCTAGCCCTCAACTTAACCCTAACCCTAACCCTCACCCTCACACTCACACTCAGAATAACACTTAACCAAAACCAAATCCTAAACCTAACCCTCACACTCAATGTAACCCTAATCCTAACAATAACCCTCACCATCACCCTCACCCTCACCCTCACTCTAAACCTCACCCTCAACCTCACCCTCACGCTAACCCTCACCATCACCTTAAACTTCACCCTAACCGTAACCCTCACCCTAACCCTAACCCTCACCCTAACCCTAAACATCACTCTAAATATAACCCTAAGCCTAACCCTTACCCTAACCCTAACACTAACCCTCACACTAACCCTAACTCTTACCCTAACCCTAACCCTAATCCTCACCCTAAACCTAACTCTAACCCTCACCCTAAACCTAACGCTGACGGAACACTAAAACTAACCCTTACCCTCAACTAACCCTAAACCTAACCCTAACCCTCAACCGCACCCTCACACTAAACTTAACCCTAACTCTCGAGCGCCCTAACCCTAATCCTAACCCTAACCCACACCCTCACTGTCACGCTCACCCTAACCCTCACCGTCAACCTCACCTTCACCGTAACCCTCAAACTAACCCTATCCCTAACCCTCACCCTCACCCTAACCCTAACCCTAAAACTAACCCTAATCCTCACCCTAATCCTCATCCTCACCATAAACCTAATCCTCAAGATCACCCTAACCCTCAAACTCATCCTAACCCTCACCCTCAACTTCACCTTCATCCTAACCCTCACCCTCACCGAAAACATCACCCGAAACCTAACCCTCATCCTAAACCTAACCCTAACCCTAACCCTCACCCTAACCCAAACGATAAACCTTACCCTCATGCTCACCCTAAAACTCACCGTAAGCTTTATCCTCATACTAACATTAACTCTCACCCTAACGCTAACCAACACACTAACCCTAACCCTCTCCCTAACCCTAATTCTAACCCTCAATCTAACCCTCATCATAAACCTAAACCTAACCCTAACCCTCACCCAACCCAACCCTAACCCTCACCCTCACCCTAAGGGTAAGGGTTTGGGTAGGGTTATCCTTACGGTGAGGGTGAGGGTTAGGCTTGGGGTGAGGGCTAAGGGTATGGTTAGGGTGAGGATTAGCGTTAGGGTTAGTGTGAGGGTTAGGGTTAGCATTGGGGTTAGGGTGAGGGTAATGTTTAGGGTGAGGTTTAGTGTGAGGGTGAGGGTTAGGGTTAGGATTAGTGTTAGGGTTAGGGTTAGGCTGAGGGTGAGGGTGAGGGTTACGGTTAGGGTAAGGGTGAGCGTTACGTTTAGGGTGAGGTGAGGGTTAGGGTGAGGGTTAGTGTTAGGTTCAGTGTTAGGGTGAGGGCAAGGGTGAGAATGAGTGTTAGGGTTAGGGTTAGGGATAGGGTGAGGCTTAAGGTTACGGTTAGGGTTAGGGTGAGGGTTAGGCTGAGGGGTAGGATTAGGGTTATTGTGAGGGTTACATTTAGTCTGAGGTTTAGGGTTAGGTTTAGGTTTAGGGTGAGTGTTAGTTTTAGTGTTATTGTTTCGGTTAGAGTTAGGGTTAGGGTTAGGTTTAGGCTGACGGTTAAGGGTAGTGAGAGGGTGAAGGTTAGGGTTAGGGTTAGGTTAAGGGTGAGGGTTAAGGTTAGGGTTAGCGTGAGGGTAAGGGTTTTGGTGAGGGTTAGGGTTAGGGTGATGGTTAGGGTTAGAGTTAGGGTGAGGGTTAGGATTAGGGTGAGGGTGATGGTGAGGATTAGGGTTAGGGTTAGGTTGAAGTTTAGGGTTAGTGTTAATTTTAGTGTGAAAGTTATGCTGAGGGTTAGGGTTAGGGTTAGCGTGAGGATTAGGTTTAGTGTGAAGGTTATGGTTAGGGTTAGGTTTATGTTGAGGGTGAGTATTAGGGTTAGGGTTAGCGTGAAGTTTAGGGTAAGCATTGGGGTTAGGGTGAGAGTAATGTTTAGGGTGAGGGTGAGGTCTGTGTTTAGCTTTAGGGTTAGGTTGAGGGTTAGGATGAAGGTTAGGGTTAGGGTTATGGTTACGGTGAGTGTGACGGTTAGGGTTTGGGTTAGGATTAGGGTGAGGGTTAGGGTGAGGGTGATGGTTAAAATGAGGGTAAGGGTTAGGGTGAGTGTTAGGGTGAGTGTGATATTTAGGGTTAGGGTTAGGTTTAGGGTGAGGGGTAGGGTGATGGTTACGGTTAGGGTTAGGGTTAGTTTTTGGGTGAGAGTTAGAGTGAGGGTTAGTGTTAGTGATTGGTTTAGAGTTAGGTTTAGGGTGAGTTTTAGGGTGAGGGTTAGGGTTATGTTAGCGTGAGGGTAAGGGGTAGCGTGAGGGTTAGGGTTAGGCTGAGGGTAAGGGTCAGGGTAAGGGTTAGGGTTAGGGTTAGCTTTATGATGAGGGTTAGGGTCAGGGGTAGGGTAATTGTTAGTGTGTGGTTTAGGGTTGGTGTGAAGGTTACAGTTAGGGTTAGGGTTAGGGTGAGGGTGAGTGTTAGGGTGAGGATGAGGGTTAGGTTTAGGGTTAGGGTGAGGTTTAGGGTTAGGTTTCCGGTTATAGTGAGGGAGATTTTTAGGGTTAGGATGAGGGTTAGGGTTAAGTTTAGGGTTAGGGTGAGGGTTAGGTTGATGTTTAGTGTTAGGTTTAGGGTTAGGGTAAGGGTGAGTGTGTGGTTGAGGGTTAGGTTTAGGATTAGGGTTAGGGTTAGTGTTAGGCTGAGGGTGATGGTGAGAGTGAGGGTGAAGATTAGGGTTAGGGTTAGGGTTAGGGTTAAGGTGAGGGCTAGCGTGAGTGTGAGTGTTAGGGTGAGAATGAGGGTGAACATGAGGGTTTCGGATAGGTAAGAGTTAGGTTTATTGTTAGGGTGAGGATTAGGTTGAATGTGGTGTTAGTGTGAGGGTGAGGGTTAGGGTGAGTGTTAGGGTCAGAGTTAGGGTGAGGGTTATGGTTAGGGTTAGGTTTAGGGTTAGGGTGTGTGTGAGGTTTACGGTTAGAGGTAGCGTTAGGGTTACTGTGATGGTTAGGGTTAGTGTGAGGTTTAGGGTTAGGGTTAGCTTTAGGGTCAGGTTGAGGGTAAGTGTTAGGTTGAGGGTTAGGGTGAGGGTGAGGGTTAGGTTTAGCATTAGGGTTAGGGTGAAGATTAATGTGAGGTTTAGGTTTAGGTTTAGGTTTAGGGTGAGTTTGAGGGTTACGGTGAGGGTTAGGTTAGGGATAGGGTTAGGGTTAGTGTGAGGATGAGGGTGAGGTTTAGGGTTAGGGTTTGGGTGAGGTTTAGATTTAAGGTGAGGGCTACGGTGAGGTTGTCGGTTAGCGTGAGTGTGAGGGTGAGGGTGAGGTTTTCAGTTAGGTAAGGATTAGGGTTAGGGTAACGTTAGGTTTAGGTTTAGGGTGAGGGTAAGGGTTAAGGTAAGGGTTTGGTTTAGAATGAGGTTTAGGTTTAGGGTTCGGCTGAGGGTGAGGGTTAGGGTGAGGGTTAGGGTAAGGGTTTGGGTTAGGGTTAGGGTTAGGGTTAGGGTTAGGGTGAGTGTGAGGGTGAGGGTGAGGGTTGGGGTTAGGGTTAGGGTTAGGGTGAGAATTAGTGTGAGTTTTAGGGTTAGGTTTAGGGTAAGTGTTAGGGTTAGGGTTAGGGTGTTGGTGATGGTGAGGGTTAGGGTTAGGGCTAGAGTGATTGTGAGGCTGAGGGTTAGGGTTAGTGTTAGGGTTAGTGTGAGGATAAGGTTTAGGGTGAGGGTTATGGTTAGGGTGAGTGTTAGGGTTAGTGTTAGTTTTAGGGTCAGGGTTAGTGTTAGGGTAAGTCTTAAAGTGAGGGTTAGGGTGAGGGTGAGGATTTGGGTTAGGGTTAGGGTTAGGGTGAGATTTAGGGTTAGGGTTAGGGTTAGGGTTAGGGTAAGTGTTAGAGTTAGGGTGAGGGTTATGTTTAGGGTTAGGGTTAGTGTTAGGGTGAGGGTTAGACTGAGTGTTAGGGTTAGGGTTAGGGTTAGGGTGAAGTTTAGGGTGAGGTTTAGTGTGACGTTTAGGTTTAGGGTGAGGGCTTCGGTGATGGTGATTGTTAGGGTGAGTGTGAGTGTGAGGGGGAGGTTTTCCTTTAAGTAAAGTTTAGGGTTATGGTTACGGTGAGTATTAGGTTGAGGGTGAGTGTTAGTTTGAGTGTTAGGGCTAGGGTGAGAGTTAGGGTTAGGGTTAGTGTGAGGGTTAGGTTTAGTGTGAGGATTAGGGTTAGAGATAGGGTTAGGTTGAGGGTAAGTGTTAAGGTTAGGGTTAGGATTAGGGTGAGGATTAGGGTTATCTTTAGGGTTAGGGTGAGGATTAATGTGACTGTTAGTTATAGGGTTAGGGTTAGGGTGAGGGTGAGGGTGAGGGTTAGGGTGAGGGTTAGTGTTAGGTTTAGGGTGAGGGTGACGGTGAGGTTTAGGGTTAGGGTTAAGGTGAGGTTTAGGTTCAGGGTGAGGGCTATGGTGAGGGTGAGGTTTAGGGTGAGTGTGAGTGTGAGGTTGAGGGAAAGTGTTACGATTTGGGTTAGGGTTATGGTAAGGCTGAGGGTGACGGTGAGGGTGAGGGTGAAGGTTAGGTTTAGGGTTAGGGTTAGGGTGAGGGTGAGTTTGAGGGTTAGGATTAAGACTAGGGTTAGGGTTAGAGTTAGGCTGAGGTTGATAGTGAGAGTGAGGGTGAATTTTAGGGTTAGGGTTAGGGTTAGGTTTACGGTGAGGGATAGGGTGAGTGTGAGGGTTAGGGTGAGATTGAGGGTGAAGGTGAGGGTTTCAGTTAGGGAAGAGTTAGGATTAATGTTAGGGTGAGGATGAGGTTGAATGTGAAGGTTAGTGTGAAGGTGAGGGTCAGGGTGAGGGTTAGGGTTAGATTTAGGTTGAGGGTTAGGGTTACGGTTAGGGTTAGGGTTAGTGTGAGGGTGAGGGTTAGGGTGAGAGGTAGGGTAGGGTTAGTGTGTGGGTTAGGTTTAGTGTGAGTGTTAGGGTTAGGGTTAGGGTCAGGTTGAGGGTAAGGTTAAGGGTGAGAGTTAGTGTGAGGGTGAGGGTTCCGGTTAGCTTTAGGGTTAGGTGAGGATTAATGTGAGTGTTAGGATTATATTTAAGGTTAGGGTGAGGGTGAGGGTTAGGGTTAGGGTTAGAGTTAGGGTTAGGGTGAGGGTGAGGGTGAGGTTTAGGGTTAGGGTTAGGGTGAGATTTAGGTTTAGGGTGAGGGCTACGGTGAGGGTGTGGTTTAGGTTGAGTGTGAGGGTGATGGTGAGGTTTTCATTTAGGTAAGAATTAGGGTTAGGTTTAGGGTGAGGATTAGGTTGAGGGTGAGGGTTACTTTTAGTATTAGGGTTAGGGTGTGTGTTAGGGTTAGGGTTAGATTGAGGGTTAGGGTTAGGGTGTCGTTTAGGGTGAGGCTGAGGTTTAGGGTGAGGGTGAAGTTTCGGGTGAGGGTGAGAGTGAGGGTTAGGTTTATAGTGAGGGTTAGGGTGACGGTTAGGGTTAAGTTTAGGGTAAGGTGTAGAGTTAGGGTGAGGGTTAGGGTTAGTGTTAGGGCTGGGGTTAGGGTGAGGGTGATGCTTAGGGTTAGGTTTAGGGTGAGGGTGAGGGTAAGGGTTAGGGTAAGGGATAGGGTGAGGGTTAGGTTTAGGGTTAGGGTTAGTGTAAGTGTTAGGGTTAGATTGAGGGTTAGTATTAGGGTGATGTTTAGGGTGACTGTGAGGTTTAGGGTGAGGGTGAGGGTGACAGTGAGGGTGAGGGTGAAGATTAGTGTTAGGGTTAGGGTGAGGTTTAAGGTGAGGGGTAGCATGAGTGTGAGTGTTAGGGTGAGAATGAGGGTGAACATAAGGGTTTCGGTTAGGTAAGAGTTAGGTTTATTTTTAGGGTGAGGATTAGGTTGAATGTGAGTGTTACTGGGAGGGTTAGGGTTAGGGTCAGAGTTAGGTTGAGGGTTAGGATAAGGGTTAGGTTCAGGGTTAGGGTGAGGGTGAGGGTTACAGTGAGAGGAAGGATTAGGGTTAGTTTGAGGGTTAGGGTTAGGGTGAGCGTGGGGTTAGGGTGAATGTTAGGTTAGGGTTGGGGTTATGGTTAGGGTCAGGGTGAGGGTGAGGTTTAGGGTTAGGGTTAGGGTGAGGTTTAGTTTTAGGGTGAGGGCTATGGTGAGGGTGTGGGTTAGGGTGAGTCTGAGGGTGAGGATGAGGTTTTCAGTTAGGTAAGTATTAGGCTTTGGGTTAGGGTGAGGGTAAGGGTTAGGGTTAGGATTAGGGCTAGGTTTAGGGTGAGGTTTAGGTTTAGGGTTAGGCTGAGGTTGAGCGTTAGTGTGAGGAGTAGAGTTAGGGTTGGGGTAAGGGTTTGTGTTAGGGTGAGGGTTAGGGTTAGGTTTAGGTTGAAGGTGAGGGTGAGGGTGAGGGTTAGTGTTAGGGTTAGGGTTAGGGTGAGGTTGAGGGTTAGGCTTAGGGTTAGTGTGAATATAAGGGTTAGGGTGAGCATTAGTGTGAGGGTTAGGGTTAGGGTTAGAGTAATTGTTAAGTTTAGAGTGAGCATTAAGTTTACGGTTAGGGTTAGGGTGAGGGTGAGGTTGAGGGTTAGGTTTAGGGTTAGTGTGAGGATAAGGTTTAGAGTGAGATTTAGGGTATGGGTGAGTGTTAGGGTTAGCATTAGGGTTAGGGTGAGGTTTAAGTTTAGTGTTAGGGTTAGGGTTAAGTTGAAGTTTAAGGTTAGGGTTAGTGTAAGGGTTAGGGTTAGGTTGAGGGTTAGGGTTAGGGTGATGTTTAGGGTGACGGTGAGTGTTAGGGTGAGGGTGAGGGTGAAGGTGATAGTGATGGTGAATTTTTGGGTTAGGGTTAGGGTTATGGTGAAGGTGAGGGTGAGGGTGAGGGATAGGGTTAGGGTTAGGTTGAGGGTGATAGTTAGGGTTAGCGTTAGGGTTAGGGTGAGGGTAAGGGTTATGGTGAGGGTTAGGGTTACGGTTAGGGTTAGGGTGAGAGTGAGGTTTAGGGTGATGGTTAAGGTTAGGGTTAGGGTTAGGGTGAGGGTTAGGGTTAGGGTTATGTTGAGGTATAGGTTTAGGGTGAGGGCTATGGTGAGGGTGAGTGTTAGCTTGAGTGTGAGGGTGAGGGTGTGGTTTTCGGTTAGTTAAGGGTTTGGGTTATGTTTAGTGTTCTGGTTATGGTTAGGTTTAGAGTGAGGGTTAGGGTTAGGGGGATGTTTAGTGTGAGGCTGAGGGTTAGGGTGAGGGTGAGGTTTCAGGTGAGGGTTCGGGTTCGGGTTCGGGTGCGGGTTAGGTTGTGGGTTAGGTTTAGGTTTAGGGTGAGGGTTAGACTGACGGTGAGGGTGAGGGTGAGTGTTATGATTAGGTTGAGTGTTATGGTTAGGGTTAGGATTAGGGTGAGGGTGAGGGTGAGGCTTAGGGTGAGGTTGTGTGCTAGGGTGAGGGTTAGGGTTCAGGTTAGCATAAGGTTTAGGGTATGGGACTGGGTTAGGATTAGGGTGAAGTTTAGGGTGAGGGGTAGGGTTAGGTTTAGTGTTCCGGTGAGGGTTAGGGTGAGGATGATGGTGAGCGTTATTGTTAGGGTTAGGGTTAGGGTTAGGGTGAGTGTGAGTGTTAGGGTTAGGATTAGGGTGAGGGTTAGGGTTAGTGTTAGGGTTAGGGTGAGGGTGAGGTTTAGTGCCAGGGTTAGGGTGACAGTGACAGTGAGTGTGAGGTTTAGGGTTAGGATTAGGGTTACGGTGAGTTTTAGGTTTAGGTTTAGGGTTAGGGTGAGGGTTAGGATTAGAATTAGGGTTAGAGTTTGGGTTATTGTTAGGTTTAGGGTTAGGTTTAGGGTTAGGGTAAGGTTCAGGGTTACGGTTAGGATGAGTGTGAGGGTGAAGGTGAGGGTTTGGGGAAGGTTTAGGTTTAGGGTGAGGCTTAGTGTGAGGATTATGGTTAGGGTTAGTGTAAGGGTTAGGGTTAGGGTGAGGGTTAGTTTTCAGGTTAGGGTTAGGGTGAGGGTGAGGTTGAAGGTTAGGCTTAGGGTTAGTGTGAGGATAAGGGTTAGGGTGAGGGTTATTGTGAGCATTAGGGTTATGGTTAGAGTAAGTGTTAAGTTTAAAATGAGGGTTAAGTTTACTGTCATGGTTAGGGTGAGGGTGAGGGTGAGGTTTAGCGTAAGGGTTAGTGTACCCTCACCCTAACCCTAACTCTAAAACTAACCTTCACACTAATGCTCACCCTAACCCTAACGATAAACCTTACCCTCATGCTCACTCTAAAACTCCCCCTAAGCTTTATCCTCATACTAACCCTAAGTCTAACCCTAACGCTAACCGTCACACTAAACCTAACCCTCTCCCTAACCCTAATCCTACCCCCCAACCTAACCCTCACCCTAAAACTAACCCTAACCCTAACCCTCACCCTAAACCTAACCATAACACTCACCCTCACACTCACCCTCACCGTCACCCTAACCCTCACCATACACCTAACCGTAAACCACACTCTAACCCTCACCCTCACCCTCATCCTCACCCAAACTGTTACCCTCACCCTAACCCTCAGCCTCACCCTAAACCTAACCCTCAATCTAACCCTAACCCTAACCCTCACCCTAACACTAACACTCAAACTAACCCTCACCCTCAACCTAACCCTCACCCTAATTCTAACCCTAATCTTTACCTAACTGAAAATCTCACCATTACCCTCACATTCACCCTAACCCACACCCTCACCCTAGCCCTCACCCTACACCTAAACCTCAACATAACCCTAACCAAAAACATCACAATCACCCTCACCCTAACCCTAACCCTAACCCTGACTCTAACCCTCACCCTCAACCTAACCTTCACCCTAACCCTAAACCACAACCTAAATATCACCCTAACCCTAATCTTCACCCTAACCATAACCCTAACCCTTACCTAAAGGAATCCCTCACCCTCACACTCACTCTAAACCTCACCATCACCGTAGCCCTCACCCTAAGCCTAAACTTCACAATAACCCTTACACTCAACTTCACCATAACCCTAACACTAATCCTAACCCTCATCCTCACCCTAATCCTTACACTAAACATAACCCTCACCCTAACACTAACCCTCACCCTAACTCTAATCCTTACCCTAACTCTTACCCTAACCCTTAATTTCACCCTAACCCTAACCCTAACCCAAAACCTCACCCTCACCCTAAACCTCACCTTAACCCTAACACTAACACTAACGCTCACACTAAATCTAACAATAACCATAACCCTCACCCTTACGTTTAGGTTTACGTTTAGAGTTAGGATGAGGGTGAGGGTTAGGGTGAGTGTGAGGGTAGGGTTAACGTTAGGGTTAGGGTGGGGTGGGGGTGAGGGTTAGCTTTAGAATTAGGGTTAGGGTTAGGCTGAGGGCTAGGGTGAGTTTGAGGGTGAGGGTGAGGGTGAGGGTTTCTGTTACGTAAGGGTTATGGTTATTGTCAGGGTGAGGATTAGATTCAGGGTGAGGTTTAGTGTGAGGGTTAGGGTTAGGGGGAGTGTTATGGTTCCCGTTTTGGTGAGGGTTAGGATTAGGGTGAGGTTTAGGGTGAGGGTGATTGTTAGGGTGAGCGTTAGGGTTTGGGTGAGGTTGATCGTTAGGGTGTGGATGAGGGTTAGGGTTAGGGTGAGGGTTAGGGTGTCGGTGAGGCTTTGGGGGACTGTGAGGCTTAGGGTTAGATTTAGGGTGAGAATTAGGGTTAGGGTTAAGTTTAGGTTGAGGTTTAGAGTGAGGGGTAGGGTTAGGGTTAGGGTGAGGGTTAGGATTAAGTTGAGGGTTAGGGTTAGGGTTAGGGTTAAGTTGAGGGTAAGGGTCACCGTGAGGGTTAGGGTGAGGGTAAGGGTTAGAGTGAGAGTTAGGGTGAGTGTAAGGGTTAGGGTTAGCGTTAGGTTTAGGGTGAGGGTTAAATTGAGGGTTAGTGTTTGGGTTAGATTTAGGGTTATTGTGAGGGTTAGGGTGTGGGTTAGGTTTAGGGTTTGGTTGAGGGTGAGGTTTAGGGTGAGAGTGAGGGTGAGGGTGAGGGTTAGGAATAACGTTAGGGTTAGATTGAGGGTTAGTGTGAGTGCTAGGTTTACGTTTAGAGTTAGGGTGAGTATGAGGGTTAGTGTTCAGGTTAGGGATAGGGTTATCATTAGGGTTAAGGTGAGGTTTAGGGTTAGGGTTAAGGTTAGGTTGAAGGTGAGGCAGAGGGTTAGGGTTAGGGTTAGGTTGAAGATGAGGATGAGGATGAGGGTTAGGGTTAGTGTTAGGGTTAGGTTGAGGGCTAGGGTGAGGGTGAGGGTTAGGGTGAGGGTTTTGATAAGCTAAGTGTTAGGCTTAGGGTTAGATTGAGGATTAAGATGAGGGTGAGGGTTAGGTTGAGGATTAGGGTTAGGATGAGTGTTAGGGTTGGGGTTAGGTTGAGGGTTAAGGTTAGGGTGATGTTTAGGGAGAGGCAGAGGGTTAGGGTGAAGGTGAGGATTCGGGTGAGTGTGAGTGTTCGGGAGAGGGTGAAGGTCAGGGTGTTTGTGATGATTAGGTTACAGAGTAGTGTTAGGGTGACCTAACTCACTACCGTGAGGGTGAGGGTTAGGGTTAGGGTTAGGGTTAGGGTGAGTGTTAAGGTTAGGGTTAGGGAGAGTTTGAGGGTTCGGGTGAGTGTGAGTGTTCATGTGAAGGTGAGGGTTAGAGTGTGGTTGAGAGTTAAGTTTCGGTTGAGTGTTAGGGGGATGGTGAGGGATAGGGTTAGGGTTAGGGTTAGGGTTAGCGTGAGGGTTACCTTGAGGGTTAGGGTTAGGGTGAGGGTTAGGGTTAGGGTGATGTTTAAGTTTAGGTTGAGTTTTAGGTTGTGTGTGAGAGATAGCGTTAGGGTGAGGATTGTGGTTAGGGTTAGGGTGAGGGTTATGGTGAGTTTAAGGGATATGATGAGGTTTAGTGTGAGGTTGAGGGTTATGGTTAGTGATAGGGTTAGGGTGAGGTTTAAGCTTAGGGTGCGGCTTAGGGTGACAGTTAGGGTTAGGGTGAGGGTGAGGGTGAAAGTTAGGGTTAGGGTTAAGTTAGAGTTAGGGTGAGGGTGAGAGTAGGGTTAGAATTTGGATTAGGGTTATGGTTAGAGTTAGGGTGAGGGAGAGGGTTAGGATTAGGATTAGAGTTAGGATGAGAGTGAGGGTGAGGTTCAGTGTTAAAATTAGGGTTAGGGTTAGGGTTAGGGTGAGGGTTCAGGTGAGGGTGAGTGTTCGTCTGAGTGTTAGGGTGATGGTGAGTTTTAGGGTTAGATTTAGCGTTCCGGTTAGGGTGAGGGTTACGGTGAGGTTTAGTGCTAATGTGGGTGTTAGGGTTAGGGTGAGGTTTAGGGTTAGGGTGATATTTATCGTGATGATGAGGGTTAGTGTGCGGGTGATGGTTAGGGTGAGTGTTAGGTTTAGGATTAGGGTTAGGGTTAGGGTTAGGTTGAGTGCAAGGGTGAGGGTGAGGTTTAAGGTGAGGTTGAGTTTTGGGTTTTGGGTGAGAGTTAGGGTTAGGGCGAAGATTAGGTGTAGGTTTAGGGTTAGGGTTAGGGTGAGTTTAAGGGTTAGGGTGAGATTTAATGTGAGGGTGAGGGTTACGGTTAGCGTTAGGTTTGGGTTGAGGGTTAGGGTTAGGTGCGCGTTAGGGTGAGGGTTAGAGTTAGGGTGAGAGTGAGGGTGAGGATTAGGGTTAGGGTTAATGTTAGAGTTAGGGTGAGGCTGAGACTGAGGGTTAGAATTTGGATTAGGGTTAGGGTTAGAATTAGGGTGAGGGTGATGGTGAGGGTTAGGTTTAGAGTTAGGGTAAGAGTGAGGGTGAGGTTCAGTGTTAGGATTTGAGTTAGGGTTATGGTTAGGGTGAGGATACGGGTGAATGTTAGGGTTAGGCTTAGGGTTAGGGTTACTGTGAGTATAAGGGTTAGGGTGAGGTTTAGGGAGAGGTTGAGGGTTAGGGTTAGGGTGAGGGTTAGGGTTAGGGTTGGGGTTAAGGTGAGGTGTAGGGTTAGGATGAGGTTTATGGTGAGGGTTAGGTTTGGGGTTAGGGTTAGAGTGAGGGTTAGGGTGAGGGTTAGGGTTAGGTTTAGGATTAGGATGAGGGTGAGGGTTTGTGTTAGGGTTAGGGTGAGGGATAAGGTTAGAATGAAGGCTAGTGTGAGGGTGTTTGTTAGGGTGAGGGTGAGTGTGTGGGTGAGTTTTTCGGTTAGGTAAGATTTAGGGTTAGGTATATGATGAAGATTAGGGTGAGGGTGAGGTTTATGTTGAGGGTTAGGTTGAGGTTGAGGGTTAGGGTGAGGTTTAGGGTGAGCGTTGGGGTTAGGGTGGTGTTTAGGGTGAGGGTGTGGTTTAGTGTGAGTTTTAGGGTTAGGGTTAGGGTTATTGTATGGGTTAGGGTTAGGGTGAGTGTGGGGGTGAGCGGTAGGTTTAGGATTAGGGTTAGGGTTAGGCTGAGTGCTAGGGTGAGGTCGAGGGTGAGGGTGAGGGTGAGGGTTTCTGTTAGGTAAGAGTTATGGTTATTGTCAGGGTGAGGATTAGGTTGAGGGTGAGGGTTAGTGTGAGGGTTAGGTTTAGGGTCAGTGTTGGGGTTACTGTTTTGGTGAGGGTTAGGCTTAGGGTGAGGTTTAGGGGGAGGGTGAACGTTAGCGTTCTGGTGACGTTGAGCGTTATGGTGTGGGTGAGGTTTAGGGTTAGGGTGAGGGTTAGGGTGTCGGTGAGTGTTAGGGTGACTGTGAGGGTTATGGTTACATTTAGTGTGAGAAGTAGGGTTAGGGTTAAGGTTAGGGTGAGGTTTAGGGTGAGGAGTAGGGTTAGGGGTAGGTTGAGGGTGAGGATTAGGTTGAGGGTTAGGTTTAGGGTGAGGGTCAGCATGAGGGTTAGGGTGAGGGTTAGGGTTAGGGTGAGAGTTAGGGTGAGGGTAAGGGTTAGGGTTAGCATTAGATTTAGGGTGAGGGTTACATTGAGGGTTAGGTTTTGGGTTAGATTTAGGGTTATTTTGATGGTTAGTGTGAGGGTTATGGTTAGGGTTAGTGTGAGGATGAGGGTTAGTTTGAGGGTTAGGGTGAAGTTGAGTTTTAGCATTAGCGTTAGGGTTAGGGTTAGGGATAGGGTGAGGATTAGGGTTAGTGTGAGGGTTAGTGTGAGGGTTAGGGTTAGGATTACTGTGAGGATAAAGTTAGGTTGAGGGTTATTGTGAGGGTGAGGGTTAGGGTTAGACTTAGTGTTAAGGTGAGCGTTAGCGTGAGGGTTAGTGTTAGGGTGAGCGTTAGGTTTATGGTTAGGTTGGGATTAGATTTCGTGTTATATTTATGGTGCGGGTGAGTGTTAGTTTGAGGGTGTGGGTGAGGGTTAGGGTTAGGGTTAGGGTTAGGTTTAGGTTTAGGGTGAGAGTGAGTGTGAGGGTGAGTGTGAGGTTGAGGGTTAGGGTGAGGATTAGGGTTAGGGTTAGGGTTATAGTGAGGGTAAGCCTTAAGATGAGGTTTATGGTGAGGTTGAGGTTTAGGTTTTGCGTTAGGGTAAGGGTGAGTGTTGGTGTGAGTATTAGAGTTAGGGTTAGGATTAGGATGAGGGTTCGAATTAGGGTTAGGATCAGGGTTAGTTTTAGGGTTAGGGTGAGTGTAAGAGTTAGGGTGAGGGTTAGAATGATGTTGAGGGTTAGGGTTATCATTAGGGTTAGATTGAGGGTGAGATTTAGGGTGATTGTTAGGGTTAGGGTGTGTTTATTGTGAGGCTGGGTGTTAGGCTGAGGTTGAGGTTGAGGGTTAGGTTTAGGGTTAGGGTTAGGTTTAGGGTTAGGGTTAGAGTGAGGGTGAGGGCGAGGCTTAGAGTTCGGGTGCAGGTGAGGGTGAGTGTTACTGTTAGAGTTAGTGTGAGGGTTAAGATTAGGGTGTGGGTAAAGATTAGGTTGAGGGCTCGGGTGACGGTGAGAGTTAGGGTGAGGGTGAATTTGAGGGTTCGGTTAAGTAAAAGTTAGGGTTAGTGTTATGGAGAGGATTAGCGTGATTCTGAAGTTTAGGTTGCATGTTAGCGTTATGGTGAGGGTTAGGGTGAGTGTTAGGGTTAGGGTTTGGTTAGGGTTAGGGTGAGGGTTAGTGTGAGGGTTAGGGTTAGGGTTAGATTTAGGGTGAGGGTGAGGGTTAGTGTTAGGGTTAGGGTGAGGGTTAAGTTTAGGGTATGGGCTAGGGTGATGGTGAGGGTTATGGTGAGGGTGAGGGTGAGGGTTTCGGTTAGGTAAGGTTTAGGGTGTGGGCTATGGTGAGGATTAGTTTGAGGGTGAGGGTTAGGTTGACGGTTAAGGTAAGGGTGAGGCTTAGGGTTAGGGTTAAGGTGAGTGTTAGGGTTAGGGTGATGGTTAGGGTGAGGTTGAGGGTTAGGTTGAGGGTGAGGGTTCAGGTTAGTGTAAGGGTTAGGATTAAGTGTGTTTATGGTGAGGGTGAGTGTTAGGGTGAGGGTGAGGTTGAGGATTAGGTTTAGGGTTAGGGTTAGGCTTAGGGTTAGGGAGAGAGTGAGGGTGAGGGTGAGGGTTAGGTTTCGGGTGAAGGTGAGGGTGAGGGTGAGGGTGAGGGTTAGCTTGAGGGTTAGGGTTAGGGTGAGGGTTAGGATGAGGGTTAGTGTGAGGGGTAGGGTTAGGGTTAGGGTGATGGTTAGGGTTAGTGTGAGGGTTAGGGTTAGGGTTAGGTTTAGGGTTAGTGTGACTATAATGGTTAGGGTGGGGGTTAGGTTGAGGTTGATGGTTAGGTTTAGCATTAGGTTTACGGTTAGCATTAGGGTTAGGGTGAGGGTTTGGGTTAGGGTGAGGTTTAGGTTGAGGGTGAGGGTTAGGCTTAGGCTTAGGGTTAGAGTGAGGGTTAGTGTAAGGGTAGGGTTAGGGTTAGGTTTATGGTGAGGGTGAGGGTTATTATTAGGGTTAGGGTGAGGGTTAAGGTTAAGGTGAGGGCTAGGGTGAGCAGAGGGTTAAGGTGAGTGTGAGGGTGAGTGTTTCTGTTAGGTAAGTTTTAGGGTAATGTTTATGGTGAGGATTAGGGTGAGGTTGAGAGTTAGGTTGAGGATTAGGTTAAGGGTGATGGTGAGGGTTAGGATTAGGGTGAGGGTTAGTGTTAGGGTGATGTTTAGCATGAGGTTGAAGTTTAAGGTGAGGGTTCGGGTTCGGGTTCGGGTGAGGATTAGGTTTAGCGTTAGGTTTAGGGTTAGGGTTAGGGTTAGTGTGAGGGGTCGGGTTAGTGTTAGGGTGAGGGTTAGGGTTAGTGTGAGGTTAGGGTTAGGTTTAGGATTAGGATTAGTATGAGGATAAGGGTTAGGGTGAGGGTTAGGTTGAGGGTGAAGTTAGGGTTAGCCTTAGGGTTGGGATTAGTGTTAGGGTTAGGTTGAGGGTTAATTTGAGTGTTAGGTTTAGGGTGAGGGTTAGGTTGAGGGTGAAGTTAGGGTTATGTTTAGGTTGATGGTTAGGGTTAGGGTTAGGTTTAGGGTTAGGGTTAGGGTGATGATTAGAGTGAGGGTTAGTGTTAGGGTGAGGGTTAGGGTTAGTATTAGGGTTACGATGAGTTTTAGGGTTAGGTTTATGGTTAGGGTAAGGGTTAGGGTTAGAATTCAGGTTAGATTTAGGGTAGGGTTATTGTTAGGGTTAGGGTGAAGGTTAGGGTGAGGGTTGACGTTAGGGTTAGGGTTAGGTTTAGGGTGATGGTGGGGGTGAGGGGTAAGTTTAGGTTTAGGATTATGGTTAGGCTGAGGGGGAGACATAGAGGGAGGGTGAGGTTTAGGGTTAGGTTTAGGTTTAGAGTTATGGTGATGGCTATGGTTAGCGTGTGGTTTAGGTTGTGGGTTACGATTAGGGTGAGGGTTAGGGTTAGGGTTAGAGTGAGGGTGAGGTTTAGGTTGAAGTTTAGGATGAGGCTGAGTGTTAGGGTTCTGGTTACGGTTCGGGTGAGGGTGAGTGTGAGGGTGAGCGTGAGGTTTAGGGTGTGGCTTAGGGTTAGGGCTAAGTTGAGGGTTAGGGTGAGGTTTAGTGTTAGGGTGAGGTTTAGGTTGAAGGAGAGGGTGAGGGTTATGGTTAGGGTTATTTTGAGTGTTAGGGTTAGGTTGAGGGCTAGGGTGAGGGTGAGGTTTATGGTGAGGGTGAGGGTTTCTGTTAGGTAAGGGTTAGGGTTAGTGTTATGGTGAGGATTAGGATGAGGTTTTGGTTTAGTTTGAGTGTTAGGGTGAGGGTGAGGGTTAACGTTAGGTTCAGGGTTTGGGTTAGGTTGAGAGTGAGGGTTAGTGTTTGGGTTACGGTGAGGGTTAAGGTTAGGGTGAGGGCTTGGGTGAGGGTGAGGTTTATGGTGAGGGTGAGGGTTTCTGTTAGGTAAGGGTTACGGTTAGTGTTATGGTGAGGATTAGGATGAGGTTTTGGTTTAGTTTCAGGGTTAGCGTGAGGGTGAGGGTTAGGGTTAGGTTTAGGGTGTGAGTTTGGGTTTGGGTGATGTTTAGGGTGAGGGTGAGATTTATGGTGAGATTGAGGTTGAGGGTGAGGGCAGGGCTAAGTGTTAGGTTTAGGGTGAGGGTGAGGCTTAGCTTTAAGTTTAGGGTTAGGTTTAGGGTGAGTGTGGGGGTGAGGGTTAGGTTTAGTATTACTGTTATGGTTAGGGTTAGGGTGCGGGGGAGGGGGAGTTTGAGGGGGAGTTTTAGGGTTAAGGTTAGGTTTAGGTTTAGGGTGAGGGTGAGTGTGAGGCTGAGGTTTAGTTTGAGGGTGAGGGTTTCGTTTAGGTAAGGGTTAGGGTTATTCTTAGGGTGAGGATTAGGTTGAGGCTGAGGCTTAGTGTGAGGGTCAGGGTAAGGGTGAGTGTTAGGGTTAGGGTTTTGGTGAGGGTTAGGGTTAGGTTGAGGTTTAGGAAGAGGGGGAGGTTCAGGTTGAGGCTGAGGGTTTGGGTGAGGGTGAGTGTTAGGGTTAGGTTTAAGGTGAGGGTTAGGGTTAGGGTTGTGGTGAGGGTTAGGGTTATTGTGAGTGTTATGGTTAGGGCTAGGTTGAGTTTAAGGGTTAGGTTGAAATTTAGGGTGAGGGTAAGTGTTAGGGTTAGCGTTAGGGTTAGGGTGAAGTTTAGGGTGAAGGTTAGGTTTATGGTTAGGGTTAGGGTGAGGGTTAGGGTGAGGGTTAGAGTTAGGGTTAGGATGAGAGTGAGTCTAAGGTTTAAGGTTAGGGTTAGGGTGATAGTGATGGTGAGGGTAAGGGTGAGGGTTAGGTTGAGGGTAATGGTTAGGGTGTGGGTTAGGGTTATTGTTAGAGTGAGGGTTAGGGTTAGGGTGATGTTTAGGGTGAGGCTGAGGGATAGTGTTCTGGTTCCGGTGAGGGTGAAGGTGAGGGTGAGGGTTAGAGTGAGGGTTCGGGTTAGGGTTAGGTTGAGGGTTAGGGTGTAGGTGAGGGTTAGGGTGAGGGTGAGGGTTATGGTTAGGTTTAGGGTGTGTGTTAGGGTTAGGTTTATGGTTAGGGTTAGGGCGAGGATTAGGGTGAGGGTTAGGGTTAGGGTTAGGTTGAGGGTTAGGTTTAGTGTGAGGGTTAGGGTTAGGAATAGAGTTAAGTTTAGTGTATGATTAAAGGTTAGTGTGAGGGTTGGGTGAGGGTTTGGATAGGGTTATCCTTACGGTGAGGGTGAGGGTTAGGCTTGGGGTGAGGGCTAAGGGTATGGTTAGGGTGAGGGTTAGCATTAGGGAACTGTTTAAGATGAGGGTGAGGGTTAGGGTAAGGGTGAGGGTTACGGTTAGTGGTAAGTTTTGGGTGAGGGCTAGGGTAAGGGTGAGGGCTAGGGTGAGGGTGAGGGTTACGGTGAGGGTGAAGGTGAGGTTTACGGTTAGGGAAGGTTTAGGGTTAGGATTAGGGTGAAGATGGGTTGAGGGTGAGTGTTAGGTTGAGGGTTAGGGTTAGGGTGAGGGTTAGGGTAGGGGTTATTGTTAGGGTTAGGGTTTTGTTTAGGGTGAGAGTGAGGGTTAGGCTTATGGTGAGTGTTAGGGTTCGGTTGAGAGTGAGGGTTAGGGTGTGGGTGAGGGTTAGGGTTAGGGTGAGGTTTAGGGTGACGTTGAGCGTTAGGGTGAGTGTGCAGGTTAAGGTTAGGTTTCGCGTGAGCATTACGGTTAGGGTTAGGGTAAGAGTGAGGGTTAGGGTGAGTGGTAGGTTTAGGGTTAGGGTGAGGGTTAGGGTTAGGGTGAGGGTTATGGTTAGGTTTAAGGTTAGCTTGAAGGTGAGGGTGAGGGTTAGGGTTAGAGTTAGGGTAAGGGTGAGGGTTAGAGTGTGGTTGAGGGTGAGTGTTAGGGTTAGTGTTATGGTGAGGGTTAGGTTTAGGGTGATATTTAGGGTGAAGGCGAATGTTAGGGTGATGGTGATGGTCAGGGTTAGGGTTAGGGTTAAGGTTAGGGTGAGGTATAGGTATAGGATTCGGGTTAGGGTTAGGGCTAGGGTGAGTGTAAAGGTTCGGTTGAGGATTCGGGTTACCTTGAGTGTTAGGGTTTGGGTGAGGGTTAGCGTTAGGGTGCATATTATTGTTAGGGTTAAGGTCAGGGTTTTGGTGAGTTAATTGGTTAGGCTGAGGTTTAGGGTGAGTGTGAGGGTTAGGGTTAGCGTTAGGGTTAGGCTGAGGGTTAGGGTGAGAGTTTGTGTTAGTTTGTGAGGGTGAGGGTGAAGTTTAGGATTAATATTATGGTTAGAGTTATGGTGAATCTGAGGTTGTGGGTTAGGGTTATGATTAGGGTTAGGGATAGGGTTAAGCTGAGGCTGAGGCTTAGGGTGAGGTTTAGTGTTAGGGTGCGGTTTAGGTTTAGGGTTAGGGTTAGGGTTTGGATGAGGGTTAGGCTGAGGGTAAGGTTTTGGTTTAGTGTGAGGGTTAAGCTTATGTTTAGGGTTAGGGTTAGGGTGAGGGTAAGGGTTAGGGTTTGGGTTAGCGTTAGGGTTAGAGTTAGTGTTAGTTTGCGGGTTAGGGTGAGGGTAAGGTTTAGGGTATGGTTTAGGGTGAGGGTTAGTGTGAGGGTGAGAGGTAGGGTTCGCATTAGAGTTAGGGTGAAGGAGATGGTTAGGGTGAAGGTTAGGGATCAGGTGAGGATTAGGATTAGTGTGAGGGTTAGGGTGAGGGTGAGGTGTAGGGTTATTGTTAGGGATAAGTTGAGCGTTAGGGTGAGGGTTAGGTTTAGGGTGAGGGTTAGGTTTAGGTTTAGGGTGAGGGTTAGGTTTAGGGTGATGTTTATGGTGAGGGTGAGTTTTAGGGTGAGGGTGAGAATGAGAGTGAGGATTAGGTTTAGGGTTACGGTTAGGGTTAGGTTGAGGGTGAGGGTGAGGGTGAGTGTGAGGTTTAGGATTAGAGTTAGGGTTTGGGTTAGTGTGAGTGTTAGGGTGAGGATGAGGGTTCGGGTGATGGTGTGGGTTAGGGTGTCGGTGAGGGTTAGGGTGAGGGTGAGGATAAGGGTTAGAGTTAGGGTTAGGGTTATGGTGAGACTAAGGTTTCGGGTGAGGTTTAGGGTGAGGGTTAAGGTGAGGGTGAGAGATAGGGTTAGCATTAGGGTTAGGGTGAGGGTGAGGGCTAGGATGACTGTTAGGGTAAGGGTTAGGTTGAAGGTGAGTGTTAGGGTGAGTGTGAGGGTTCGGGTGAGTGTGAGGGTTAGGTTGTGGTTGAGAGTTAGGGATAGGGTGAGGGTTAGGGTGAAGGTGAGGGTTAGGGTGAAGGTGAGGGTTAGGGTGAGGGTGAGATTTGATTTAGGGTTAGAGTTATGGTGAGGTTTATGGTTAGGGTAAGGGTTAGGGTGAGAGTTACGGTGAGGTGTAGGGATAGGGTGAGGTTTAGGGTGAGGGTGATGGTGAGGGTGAGGGTGAGGGTTTCGGTTAGGTATGGGTTAGGGCTATTTTTAGGGTGAGGATTAAGTTGAGATTGAGGGTTAGTGTGAGTGTTAGGGTTAGGTTGAGAGTTAGGGTCAGGATTTGGGTGAGTGTTAGGGTTAGGGTGATGTTTAGGGTGAGGGTTAGGGTGAGGGTGAGGGTTAGGGTGAGGGTGAGGGTGAGGAAATAGGGTGTGGGTGAGGGTTAGGTTTAGGTTGAGTGTTAGAGTGACTGTAAAGTTTAGGGTGAGGGTGAGGGTTATGGTTAGGTTTAAGTTGAGGGTTATGGTTAGGTTGAGGTTTAGGTTGAGGGTTAGGGTGAGGGGTAGGGTTAGGGTTAGTGTGAGGGTTAGGGTTAGTGTGAAGGTTAGGGTTATGGTTAGGGTGAGGGTAAGGTTTAGGTTGAGGGTGAGTGTGACGGTGAGGGTTTCTGTTAGGTAAGGTTTAGGGTTAGGTTGAGGGTGAGGTTTAGGGGAGTGTGTGTGTTCGTTTGAGGGTTACGGGTAGTGTGTGGGTTAGGGTTAGGATTTGGGTGAGGGTTAGCCTTAGAGTCATGTTTAGTATGAGGGTGAGGGTTACTGTTAGGGTTAGCCTTATGGAAAGGGTTAGGGTTAGCATTAGGGTTAAGATGAGGGTTAGGGTTAGGTTTAGGTTTAGGGTGAGGGTTAGTGTTACGGTGAGAGCTAGAGTGAGGGTGAGGGTTAGGGTTAGGGTGAGGGTTAGGGTGAGGGTGAGGGTGAGGGTTAGTGTTAGGATTAGGGTTAGGGTAGGGTAAGTGTTAGGGTGAGGGTTAGGGCGACGGATAGGTTTAGGGTTAATGTGAGGGTAAGGGTTACTGTGAGTGTTAGGGTCAGTGTGAAGGTTAGAGTGAGGGTTTGGGTTAAGGTTAAGGATAGGGTGAGGAAGAGGGTTAGGGTTAGGTTTTGTGTGAGGGTTAGGCCGAGGGTTAGGGTTAAGGTTAGTGTGAGTGTTAGGTTTAGTGTGGAGGTTAGGGTTAGGGTTAGGGTGATGGTAAGGGTTAGGTTGAGGTTTACGGTGAGTGTGAGGTTTAGGGTTATCATTACTTTTAGTTATAGGGTTAGGATGAGTGTTAAGGTTATGATTATGGTTAAGATTAGGGTGAGGGGTAGGGTTAGGGTTAGGGTGACGGTTAGTGTTAGGGTGAGGGCTAGGGTGATGGTTTGTTTTAGGGTGAGGGTGAGGTTTTTGGTAAGGTAAGGTTTAGGGTCAGGTTCAGGGTGAGAATTAGGGTGAGGGTGTGGTTTATGGTTAGGGTTAGGGTGAGTGTGAGGTTGAGGGTTAGGCTTAGTGTGAGGGTTAGGGTTACGGTGATGGTTAGGGTTCTGCTTAGGGTGAGGGTTAGGTTTAGGATGATGTTTAGAGTGAGAGTGAGCGTTACGTTGAGGGTGAGTGTTCTGGTGAGAGTTAGGGTTAGGGTTAGGGACAGGGATAGGGTTAGTGTGAGGGTAAGTGGGTGAGGGTTAGGGTGAGGGTTAGGGTGAGCATTAGGTTTAGGTTTAGGGTTAGTCTGCGGGTTAGGGTGAGAATAAGGGTTAGGGTGAGATTTAGGGTGAAGGTGAGGGTTAGGGTTATGATGAATATAGCGTTTAGGGTGAGGGTTAGGGTGAGGGTGAGAGGTAGGGTTAGCATTAGACTTAGGTTGAGGATGAGGGTCAGGGTGAGGGTTAGAGTAAGGGTTAGGGTTTGGGTGAGGATTAGGGTTAGTGTGAGGTTTAGGGTTAGGTTTAGTGTTTGGGTTAATGTGAGGAAAAGGGTTAGCATCAGGGTTAGGTTGAGGGTGAGGTGTAGCGTTAGCATTAGGGATAGGGTGAGAGTTAGGGTGAGGGTTAAGTTTAGGGTGAGGGTTAGGGTTAGGTTTAGCGTGAGGGTTAGCGTTAGGGTGATGTTTATGGTGAGGGTGAGTGTTAGGCTTAGGGAGAGGCTGAGGTTGAGGGTTAGGTTTAGGATTAGGGTTAGGGTTAGGTTTAGTGTGAGTGTTAGTGTGAGGATGAGCGTTCGGGTGAGGGTGAGGGTTAAGGTGTGGGCGAGGGTTAGGGTTAGGGTGAGGATTAGGTTTAGGGTTAGGTTGAGAGTTAGGGTGAGGTGTAAGGATAGGGTTAGGGTGAGGGTTAGGGTGAGGGTGAGGGTTAGGGTTAGTGTTAGGTATAGGGTGACTGTTAGGGTGAAGGTTAGGGTTAGGGTTAGGTTGAGGGTAAGGGATAGGCTTAGCGTTAGGGATAGGGTTAGGATTAGGGTTAGGGTGAGGGCTAGGGTGAGGTTGAGGGTTAAGCTGAGGGTGAGGGTGCGGGTTTCGGTTAGGTAATGGTTAGGATTATTTTTAGGGTGAGAATTATGTTGAGATTGAGGATTAGTGTGAGTGTTAGGGTTAGGAAGAGGGTTAGGGTTAGGATTTGGGTGAGGGTTAGCGTTAGGGTTATGTTTATGGTGAGGTTTAGGGTTAGGGTGAGGGTTAGGGTTCGGGTGAGGATGAGGATTAGAGTGTGGGTGAGGATTAGGGTTAGGTTGAGTTTTAGGGTGACAGTGAGGGTTATGGTGAGGGTGAGGTTTATGGTTAGGTTTAGGGTGAGGGTTAGGAATATGCTGAGTGTTAGGGTGAGGGTTTGGCTGAGGTGTAGTTTTAGCGTTAGAGTGAGTGTTAGGGTTAACTTTAGGTTGAGGGTAAGGTTTAGGGTAAGGGTTAGGTTGAGGGTGAGGGTGAGAGTGAGGGCTTCGTTTAGGAAAGGTTTAGGGTGAGGGTTAGGGTGAGGATTAGGGGAGGGTGAGGGTTAGGTTCAGGTTTAAGGTTAGGGTGAGTTTTAAGGTTAGGGTTAGGGTGAGAGTTTGCGTTAGGGTGATGTTTACTATGAGGTTGAGGGTTTCTGTTAGGGATATATTTAGGAAAAGGTTTAGGGTTAGTGTGAGGGTTAGGTTGAGGGTTAGGGTGAGGGGTTGGTTTAGGGTTAGGGTTATGGTTAGTGTGAGGGTAAGGGTTAGGGTTAGAGGTAGGGTTAGTGTGAGGATAAAGGTTAGGGTGAGGGTTAGGTTGAGGGTGAGGTTTAGGGTTATCGTTAGGGTTAGGGTGAGGGTTAGGGTTTAGGGTTAGGGTTAGGGTGAGGTTTAGGGTTAGGGTGATATTTAGGGTGAGGGTGAGGGTTAGGTTGAGGGTTAGGGTGAGGGTTAGGTTGAGAGTGAGGGTGAGGGTTAGGTTGAGGGTGAGGGTAAGGGTTAGGGTGAGGGTTTGGGTGAGGGTGAGGGTTAGAATTAGGCTTAGGTTTATGGTGAGGGTGAGGGTGTGGGTGAGGGTTAAGCTTAGGTTTAAGGAGAGGGTGAGTGTTAGGGTTCGGTTTAGGTTTAGATTTGGGGTTAGGCTGAGGTTGAGGTTTTGTGTGAGGGTGAGGGTTAGGTTAGGTTTAGGGTTGGAGTGAGGGTTAGGATGAGGGTGAGGGTTATTGTGAGGGTGAGGGTTTCTCTTAGTTAAGAGTTATTGTTAGGGTTAGGATTAGAGTGAGGGTGATGGTTAAGCTGAAGTTAGGTTTAGGGTGAGGGTTAGGATTACGGTTAGGGTGAGGGTTAGGGTGATGTTTAGGTTTAGGTTGATGGTTAGGGTGACGGTGAGAGTGAGGGTGAGGGTTAGGGTGAGGGTTAGGATTAGGAACAGGGTTAGTGTTCGTTTTGGGATGAGGGTGAGGGTCAGGGTGAGAGTGTAGGTTATGGTTAGGGTTAGGGTTAGGGTAAAGGTTACGGCTAGTTTGAGGGTTATGGTCAGTAAGGTTACGGTGAGGATAAGGGTTAGGGTGAGTGTGATGGTTAGGATTAGGGTTAGGGTGAGGGTTAGGGTGACAGTGAGGGTTAGGGTGAACATGAGGGTTTGGTTTAGGGTTAGGGTTAGGGTGAGGGTTAAGGTTAGGGTTTGAGTTAGGGTGAGAGGGTGAGGTGTCAGGTTAGGGTTAATGTTAGGGTTAGTGTGAGGGTTAGGGTTAGGGTTTCGGTTAGGGTTTGCTTTAGGGTGAGAGTTAGGTTTAGGGTCATGTTTAGGATGTGGTTGAGGGTTATTGTGAGAGTGAGGTTGAGGGTGAATGTGAGGGTTAGGGTGAGGGTGCGGGTGAGGGTGAGGTTGAGGGTGAGGGTTAGGGTGTTAGGGTGAGGGTTAGGGTGAGGTTTAGGGGGAGGGGGAGGTTTAGGATTAGGATTAGGGTTAGGGTTAAGCTGAGGGTGAGGGTGAAAGTGAGGGTACGGGTTAGGGTTAAGGTTAGGGTGAGGGTTAGGGTTTGTGTGAGGGTTACTCTGATGGTGAGTGTCAGGTGAGGGTGAGGATTAGAACGAGGGTGAGGGTGAGGGTGAGGGTTAGGGTTAAGATTAAGTTTAGGGTGAGTTTTAGGGTAAGGGTTATGGTTACAGTTAGGGTTATTGTGAGGGTTACGGTTACAGTTACAAAGAGGGTGAGGGCAAGGTTTAGCATTAGGATTAGTGTTAAGGTTATGGTGAGGGTGCGGTTGAATGTTAGGGTTAGGATTAGGGTTATGGTAAGGCTGAGGGGGAAGTTGAGGTTGAGGGTGAAGGTTAGTCCAAGGGTTACTGTTAGGATTAGTGTGAGGGTTAGGGTGAGGGTGAGGGTGAGGGTTAGGCTTAGGTTAGGGTTAGGGTTAGGCTGAGAGTGAGGGTAAGGGTGAGGGTGAAGGTTAGGGTTAGTTTTAGGGTGAGGATAAGTGTTAGGGTGAGGGTGATGGTTAGGGTGATGTTTATCTTGAGGGTGAGTGTTAGGGTAAGGGTGAGGGTGAGAGTGAGGTTTAGGTTTAGTTTTAGTGTTAGGGTTAGTTTGAGGGTGAGGGTGAGTGTGAGGCTTAGGTTTAGGATTAGGGTTAGGTTTAGGGTTAGTGTGAGTGTTAGGGTGAGGATGAGGGTTTGTGTGATGGTGAGGTTTAGGGTGTGGGCGAGGGTTAGGGTTAAGGTGAGGATTAGGTTTAGATTTAGGGTTAGGGTTATGGTGAGGGTAAGGGTTAGGGTGAGGTTTAGGGTGAGGGTTAGGGTGAGGGTGAGAGGTAGGGTTAGCATTACAGTTCAGCTGAGGATTAGAGTTAGAATGAGGGTTAGGGTGAGGGTTAGGGTTAGGGTTAGGGGTAGGGTGAGGGTGAGGGTGAGGGTGAGGATTAGTGTTAGGATTAGGGTTACGGTTAAGGTGAGGGTTAGGGTTAAGCTGAGGGTTAGGTTTAGGGTGATGTATATTGTGAGTGTGAGGTTTAGGGTGAACGTGAGTGTTGGGTTGAGTGTGAGGGTTCGGGTGAGTGTGAGGGTAAGGGTGGGGTTGAGGGTTTTGGTTAGGGTTAGGGTGAGGGTTAGGGTGAGGGTTAGGGTGAGGGTGAGGTTTAGATTTAAGGTAAGGGTTATGGTGAGATTTAAGGTTAGGGTTAGGTTTAGGGTAAGGGTGAGAGTTACGGTGAGGTGTAGGGATAGTGTTAGGCTGATGTTTATTGTGAGGGTGAGGTTTAGGGTGAGGGTGAGTGTTCGAGTGAGGGTGAAGTTTCAGGTGAGGGTGAAAGTTAGGGTGTGGTTGAGAATTAGGTTTAGGATGAGTGTTAGGGTGACAGAGAGGGTTAGGGTGAGGGTGAGGGTTAGGTTGAAGTTTAGGGTCAGGGTGAGGGTTAGGGTTAGGGTTTCGGTTAGGGTTTGCTTTAGGGTTAGAGTTAGGCTTAGGGTGATGTTTAGGATGTGGTTGAGGGTTATTGTGAGAGTGAGGTTGAGGGTGAATGTGAGGGTTAGGGTGTTAGGGTGAGGGTTAGGGTTAGGTTTAGGGGGAGGGGGAGGTTTAGGATTAGGATTAGGGTTAGGGTTAAGCTGAGGGTGAGGGTGAAAGTGAGGGTACGGGTTAGGGTTAAGGTTAGCGTGAGGGTTAGGGTTCGTGTGAGGGTTACTGTGATGGTGAGTGTCAGGTGAGGGTGAGGTTTAGAACGAGGGTGAGGGTGAGGGTGAGTGTTAGGGTTAAGATTAGTTTTAGGGTGAGTTTTAGGGTAAGGGTTATGGTTACAGTTAGGGTTATTGTTAGGGTTTTGGTTACAGTTACAAAGAGGGTGAGGGCAAGGTTTAGCATTAGGATTAGGGTTAGGGTGAGGGTGAGGGTGGGGTTGAGTGTTAGGGTTAGGATTAGGGTTATGGTAAGGCTGAGGGGGAAGTTGAGTTTGAGGGTGAGGGTTAGTCCTAGAGTTACTGTTAGGATTAGTGTGAGGGTTATTGTGAGTGTGAGGGTGAGGGTTAGGCTTAGGTTAGGGTTAGGGTTAGGCTGAGGGTGAAGGTAAGGGTGAGGGTGAAGGTTAGGGTTAGTTTTAGGGTGAGGATAAGTGTTAGGGTGAGGGTGACGGTTAGGGTGATGTTTATCTTGAGGGTGAGTGTTAGGGTGAGGGTGAGGGTGAGCGTGAGGTTTAGGTTTAGTTTTAGTGTTAGGGTTAGTTTGAGGGTGAGGGTGAGTGTGAGGCATAGGTTTAGGATTAGGGTTAGGTTTAGGGTTAGTGTGAGTGTTAGGGTGAGGATGAGGGTTTGTGTGATGGTGAGATTTAGGGTACGGGCGAGGGTTAGGGTTAAGGTGAGGATTAGGTTTAGATTTAGGGTTAGGGTTATGGTGAGGGTAAGGGTTAGGGTGAGGTTTAGGGTGAGGGTTAGGGTGAGGGTGAGAGGTAGGGTTAGCATTGGAGTTCACATGAGGGTGAGGGTTAGAATGAGGGTTAGGGTGAGGGTTAGGTTTAGGGTTAGGGTTAGGGTGAGGGTGAGGGTGAGGTTTAGGGTGAACGTGAGTGTTGGGGTGAGGTTGAGGGTTCGGGTGAGTGTGAGGGTAAGGGTGGGGTTGAGAGTTTTGGTTAGGGTTAGGGTGAGGGTTAGCGTGAGGGTTAGGGTGAGGGTGAGGTTTAGATTTAAGGTTAGGGTTATGGTGAGATTTAAGTTTAGGGTTAGGTTTAGGGTAAGGGTGAGAGTTACGGTGAGGTGTAGGGATAGTGTTAGGTTGATGTTTATTGTGAGGGTGAGGTTTAGGGTGAGGGTGAGTGTTCGAGTGAGGGTGAAGTTTCAGGTGAGGGTGAAAGTTAGGGTGTGGTTGAGAGTTAGGTTTAGGATGAGTGTTAGGGTGACGGAGAGGGTTAGGGTGAGGGTGAGGGTTAGGTTGAAGTCTAGGGTCAGGGTGAGGGTTAGGGTTAGTGTTTCGGTAAGGTGAGAGTTAGGTTGAGGTGTCGGGATAGGTTTAGGGTGAGGGTTAGGGTTAGGGTTAGGGTTAGTGTGAGGATAAGGGTTTGGCTGAGGGTTAGGGTGAGGGTGAGGTTTAGGGTTAGCGTTAGGTTTAGGGTTTGGGTTAGTGGTAGGGTGAGGGTTACGTTTAAGGTTAGTTTGAGGGTTTGTGTTAGGGTGATGTTTACGGTGAGGGTGAATGTTAGTGTGAGGGTGAGTGTGAGGGTAAGGGTTAATTTGAGGGTGCGTGTGAGGGTGAGGTTGAGGGTGAGGGTTTGGGTTAGGGTTAGGATTAGGTTTAGGGTTAGGTTTAGGCTGAGGGTGAGGGTGAAATTGAGGGTGAGGGTTAGGTTTAGGGTGAGGGTTAGGCTTAGTGTGAAGGTTAGGGGAAGGTGAGGGTTCGGTTGAGGGGTAGGTTTAGGTTGAGGGTTAGGGTTATGTTTAGGGTGAAGATTAGCGTTAGAGTGATGTTTAGAATGAGGGTGAGAGTTACTGTTAGGGTTAGCATTACGGAAAGGTTTAGGGTTAGAGTTAGGATTAGGGTTAGGGTTTGGGTGACGGGTAGGTTTAGGGTTAGTGTGAGGGTTAAGGTTAGTGTGAGGGTAATGGTTAGGGTTAGAGTTAGGGTTAATGTGAGGATAAGTGTTAAGCTGAGGATTAGGTTGAGGGTGAGGTTTAGGGTTAGGATTATGGTTAGGGTTAGGGTTAGACTGAGGGTGAGGGTGAAAGTGAAGGTGAGGGTTAGGGTTAGGATGAGAGTTAGGGTTCGTGTGAGGGTTAGTGTGATGGTGATGATGAGGGTGAGGGAGAGGGTTAGAATGAGGGCGAGGGTGAGGGTGATGTTTAGGGTTAGGATTACGGTTAAGTTGAGTTTTAAGGTTAGGTTTAGGGTTAAGGTTAGGCTTATTGTTAGCGTTAGCCTTAGGGCGAGGGTGAGGGTGTGGGTGAGGGTTAGCGTTAGTGTTAGGGTTAGGGTTAGGGTGAGGGTGGGATTGAGCATTAGGGTTAGGATTATGGTTAGGGTTAGGGTAAGGCTGAGCGGGAAGGGGAGGTTGAAGTTGAGGTTTAGGGTTAGGGTTAAGGTGAGGGCTAGGGTGAGGGTGAGGGTTAGGGTGAAGTTGAGGGTGAGAGTATCGGTTAGGTAAGGGTTAGGGTTAGGGTGAAGATTAGGTTGAGGTTGATGGTTAAGCTGAGGTTAGGTTTAGGGTGAGGGTTAGGGTTACGGTTAGGGTGAGGGTTATGGTTAGGGTTATGTTTAGGGTGATGGTGATTATTAGGGTGAGGGTGAGGCTTAGGGTTAGTTTTAGTATTAGGGTGAGGGTGAGGGTGAGGGTTAGGATTAGAAATAGGGTTAGCATGAGTGTTGGGCTGAGGGTGAGGGTCAGGGTGAGGGTGAAAGTTATGGTTAGGGTTAGGATTAGGGTAAGGGTTACGGCTAGTGTGAGGGTCAGGGTGAGGCTGAAGTTTAGGTTTAGTGTTAGGGTGAGGATAAGTGTTAGGGTGAGGGTTAGGGTGCGGGTTAGTTTTAGGGTTAGGGTTAGGGTGAGGGTTATGGTTTGGGTGATGTTTAGGGTGAAGGTTAGGGTGAGGCTGAGGGTTCGGGTGAGGGTTCGGTTTCGGCTGAGGGTGAGGGTTAGGGTGTGGGTGAGAATTAGGTTTTGGTTGAGGGTTAACGTTAGGTTTAGGATTAGTGTGAGGTTTAGGTTTAGGGGTAGTGTTAGGGTTAGGGTTAGAGTTAGTGTGAGGGTTAGGGAGAGGGGCAGGGGTAGGATTAGGTTGCGGTTTAGGGTGAGTGTGAAATTTGGGGTGAGGATGAGGGTGAGGGTTAGGGTTAGGGTTAGTGTTAGGGTGAGTTTGATGGTGAGGGTGAGCGTTAGGGTTAGGATTGGTTACTGTGAGGGTAAGAGTGAGGGTTATGGTTAGGTTGAGGTTTAGTTTTAGGGTGAGGTTTAGGGTTAGTGTTGGGGTGAGAGTTAGGGTTAGGGTGATGTTTATTGTAAGAGTGGGGATATGGTGAGGGTGAGTGTTCGGGTGAGGGTGAGGGTTAGGTTGAGGGTGAGGGTTAGGTTTAGGTTTAGGGTTAGGGTGAGTGTTAGGGTTAAGGTTTGGGTTAGGGTGAGATTTAGGGTGAGGTGTCAGTATAGGTTTAGGGTGAGATTTAGGGTTAGTGTGAGGGTAAGGGTTAGGGTTAAAGTTAGGTTTAGTGTGAGGATAAGGGTTACGGTGAAGGTTAGGGTGACCGTGAGAGTTAGGGCAAGCGTTAGAGTTAGGGTGAGGGTTAGTTTTAGGGTGAGGGTTAGGGTTAGGGTTAGGGTGAGGATTAGGTTTACGGTGATGTTTAGGGTGAGGTTGAGGGTTAATGTGAGTGTGAGTGTGAGTGTATGGATTAGGGTGAGGGTGTGGGTAAGGGTGAGGTTGAGAGTGAGGGTTAGGGTTAGGGTTAGGTTGAGGGCAAGTGTTAGTGTGAGGGTTAGTGTGATGGTGAGGGTCAGGTGAGTGTGAGGGTTAGAATGAGGGTGAGGGTTAGGGTAAGGATTAGGTTTAGAGTGACTTTTAGGGTTAGGGTTAGGGTTATTGTTAGGGTTACAATTACGGTTAGTGTGAGTGTGAGGGCGAGGTTTAGCATTAGGATTATGGTTAGTGCTAGGTTGAGGGTGGGGTTGAGTGTTAGGGTTATGATTAGTGTTAGGGTTAGGGTAAGGCTGAGGGGGAATGGGAGGTAGAGGGTTAAGGTTAGGGTTAGGTTTAGGTTTAGGGTGATGTTTAGGGTGAGGTTGAGGTTTAGGGTGTTGGTGAGGGTTAGGGTGAGGGTGAGGGTGAGGGTGAGCATGAGGGTTAGAGTTAGGGTGTGGGTGAGGGTGAGGGTTAGGGTGAGGGTGAGGGTGAGGGTTAGGGTTATGTTTTGCATTAGGGTGAGTGTTAGGGTGAGGGTTAGGTTTAGGGTTAGGCTTAGGTTGAGGGTTAGGTTGTAGGTAAGGGTGAGGGTAAGGGTTAGGATGAGGATGAGGTTTAGGGTTAGGGTGAGGGTAAGGGTTAGGGTGAGGCTTAGGGTGAGGGTGAGGGTTAGGGTTAGCATGAGGGTTAGTGTGAGGGTGACGATTAGGGTGAGTGTTAGGGTTAAGTTTAGGGATAGGGTGAGGATTAGGCTTAGGGTTAGGTTTAGGGTGTGTGTTGAGGGTGTGTTAGGGTGAAGCGTAGGTTTAGGGTTAGGTTGAGTGTTTGGTTTAGTGTGAGGGTTAAGGATTGGGTTAGGGTGAGGGTAAGGGTTAGAGTGAGGTTTAGGGTGAGGATGAGCTTTAGGTTTAGCATTAGGTTTACATTTAGGGTTAGGATGAGGGTTAGTGTTAGGGTGAGGGTGAAGGTGAGGGTGAGGGTGAGGGTTAGTGTTAGGGTTAGTGTGATGGTTACTGTTAGGGTGAGGGTTAGGGTTAGGGTAAGCGTTAGGGTAAGGTTTTGGGTTAGGGTTAGCGTGAGGGTCAGGGTGAGGGTTAGGTTTAGATTGAGGGATAGGGTTAGGGTGAGGGTTAGGGTTAGGGTTAGGGTGAGATTTAGGGTTAGGGTGATGTTTATTGTGAGGGTAAGGGTTAGGGTGAGGGTGAGTATTCAGGTGAGTGTGAGGGTTAGGGTGAGGGTGAAGGTTAGGGTGTG
Organism: Dipodomys merriami; assembly: GCF_024711535.1. Classification (NCBI taxonomy): domain Eukaryota; kingdom Metazoa; phylum Chordata; class Mammalia; order Rodentia; family Heteromyidae; genus Dipodomys; species Dipodomys merriami. The sequence goes on from NW_027206113.1 coordinate 2,072,057, forward strand.
GTTGAGGATTAGGGTTTGGGTGAGGGATAGGGTTACTGTGAGGGTTAGGGTGAGGGTTAGGGTTAGGTTTAGAGTTAGGTTAAGGGTGAAAGTTAGGGTTAGGTTTAGGGTTAGGGTGAGAGTTAGGGTGAGGTGTCAGGATAGGGTTAGGTTGAGGGTTAGGGTTAGTGCGAGGTTTAGGGTTAGGTTAGGGTTAGTGTGAGGTTAAGGTTTAGGGTGAGGTTTAGGGTGAGGATGAGGTTTAGGTTTAGCTTTACGGTTAGGGTAAGAGTTTGGGTGAGGGTTAGTGTTAGGGTGAGTGTTAGGGTGAGTGTTAGGGTGAGGGTTAGGGTTAGGGTTCGGTTTAGGGTGAGCTTGAGTGTTAGTGTGAGGGTGAGTTTGAGGGTTAAGGTGATGGTGAGGGTCAGGGTGAGGGTGAGGGATACAGTTAGGATTATGGTTAGGGTGAAGGTGAGGGTGAGCGTTAGGTTAGGATTAGGGTTAGGGTTAGGGTTAGGCTGAGGGTGAGGTTGAAAGTGAAGGGTGAGGGTTAGGGTTAAATTTAGGGTGAGGGTTAGGGTTAGTGTGAGGGTTAGTCTGATGATGAGGGTCAGGGTGAGGAGGAGGGTTAGAATGAGAGTGAGGGTGAGGATGGGATTTAGGGTTAGGATTAGGGTTATGGTGAGTTTTAGGTTTACGTTTAGGGTTAGGCTGAAGTTTATTGTTAGGTTTTGGTTTAGGGTTAGGTTGAGGGTGAAGCTTAGCGTTAGGTTTAGGGTTAGCGTTGGAGTGAGGTTGGCGTTGAGGGTTAGGTTTAGGATTAGGGTTATTTTTAGGGTAAGACTGAGGGGGAAGTTTCAGGTGAGGGTAAGGGTTTAGGGTTAGAATTAGGGTTAGGATTAGGGTTAGGGTGAGGCTTATTTTTAGGTTTAGGTTTAGGGTTAGGTTGAGTGTGAAGCTTAGCGTTAGTGTTAGGGTTAGGGTTGGAGTGAGGGTGGGGTTGTTGGTTAGGTTTAGGATTAGGGTTAGATTTAGGGTAAGACTGAGGGGGAAGGGAAGTTTGAGGGTGAGTGTTAGGGTTAGGGTGAGGTTTAGGGTGAGGTCTAGGGTGAGGGTGAGGGTTAGGGTGAGGGTTTCATTTAGGTAAGGGTTAGGGTTAGGGTGAGGATTACGGTGATGGTGAGTGTTAAGCTGAGTATAGGTTTAGGTTGAGGGTTTGGGTTAGGGTTAAGGTGAGGGTTAGGGTTAGGGTGATATTTAGGGTGAGTGTGAGGGTGAGGGTGAGGGTGAGGTTTAGGTTTAGGGAGAGAGTGAGGGTGAGGGTTAGGATTAGAAATAGGGTTAGAGCTAGGGTTAGGCTGAAGGTGAGGGTCAGGGTGAGGGTGAAGGTTAGGGTTAGGGTTAGGATTAGGGTTAGGGAGAGTGTTAGGGTGAGGGTGAGGGTGAGGATGAGGGTGAGGGTTAGGTTGTGGGTGAGGGTGATGGTTAGGGTGAGGATTAGTGTTAGGGTTAGATTTAGGGTTATGGTGAGGGTAAGGGTTAGGTTGAGGTTTAGTGTGAGGATGACGGTTACGGTTAGTGTTAGTTTTATGGTGAGGGTTAGGGTGAGGGTTAGGCTTAGGGTTAGTGTTAGGATGAGAGTGAGGGTGAGTGTTAGGGTTAGGTTTAGGGTTAGAGTTAGGGTTAGGCTGAGGGTGATGGGGAGGGTGAGGGTGAGGGTTAGGGTTAAGGTGAGGGTTAAGGTTAGGGTTAGGGTGAGGGTTAGTGTTAGGATTAGTGTTAGGATGAAAGTTAGGTTGACGGTTAGGGTTAGGATCAGTTTGAGGCTTAGGGTTAGGGTTAGGGTGATGGTTAGGGTTTGAATAAGGGTTAGGATAAGGGTTAGGCTGAGGGTTAGGTTTAGGGTTAGTGTGAGGGTTAGATTAAGTGTTAGGGTGAGGGTAAAGTTTAGGGTGAGGGTTAGTGTGAGGGTGAGGGTTAGGGTTGGGGTGAGGTTTAGGGTGAAGTTTAGGTTTAGGGTTATGTTTAGGGTGAGGGTTAGGGTGTGGGTAAGTGTTTGGGTGAGGGATAGGTTGAGGGTGAAGGTTAGGGTTAGGGTGAGGGTAAGGCTTATTTTGAGGGTTACAGGTTTAGGGTTAGCATTAGGGTAAGGTGAGGGTGAGGTTTAGGGTGATTGTTTGGTTTAAGGTTAAGGACAGGGTGAGGACTTGGGTTAGGTTGAGGTTTAGTGTGAAGGTTAGGCTGAGGGGTAGGATTAGAGTTAGTGTTTGAGTTAGGTTTAGTGTGAGGGTTAGGGTTAGGGTTAGGGCGACTGTAAGGTTAGGGTGAGGGTTAGGATGAGTGTAAGTTTTAGGGTTAGAATTAGGGTTAAGGATAGTGTTAGGATGAGGGTTAGGGTTAGGTTTAGGATTAGGGTGAGGGTGATGGTGAGGGTTAGGATAAGCGTTAGGGTGAGGGTTAGTGTTAGGTTGAGGGCTAGCGTGAGGGTGAGGGTTAGGATGAGGGTGAGGGGGAGGGGGAGGTTTTCGGTTAGGTATGGGTTATGGATAGGGTTAGGGTGAGGATTCGGGTGAGGGAGTGGATTAGTGTTAGTGTTAGGGTTAGGGTGAAGGTGAGGGTTAGGGTTAGGGTTAGTGTGAGGTTTAGGGTTACGGTGAGGTTAGGGTTAGGGTGAGGGTTAGGGTTAGTGTTAGGTTGAGTGTTAGGGTTAGGGTGATGTTTAGTGTGAGAGTGAGGATTAGGGTGAGGGTGAGTGTTCGGGTGAGAGTTAGGGTTAGGTTTAGTGTTAGGGATATTGTTAGGTTGAGGGTAAGTTTTAGGATGAGGGTTAGGGTGAGGGTGAGAGTTAGGATTAGGGTGAGGGTTAGGGTGATGGTTATGGTTAGGGTGAGGTTAAGGGTTAGGTTTAGGGTGAGGGTGAGTGTTAGGGTTAGGGTTAGGGTTAGGACGAAGGTTAGGCTGATGGTTAGGTGGAAGGTTAGGTTGAGTGATAGGGTTAGGGTTAGGGGGGTTTGGGTGATGGTTAGAATGAGGGTTAGGTTTAGGGTTATGTTTAGGCTTAGGGTGAGGTTTACTGTGAGGGTTAGTTTTAGGGTTAGGGTTAGGGTGAGATTTAGGGTGTGGGTAAGTGTTAGGGTGAGAGTTAGGGTGAGGATGAGGGTCAGGGTTAGGTTGAGGGTAAGGTTTAGAGTGAGAGTTAGGGTGAGGGTGAGGGTTGGGGTAGCTTTAGTGTTAGGGTGAAGGTGAGTGTTAGGGTTAGGGTTAAGTTTATGGATAGGTTGAGGATTAGGGTTAGGTTTAGGGTGAGGGTGAGGGTTAGTGTGAGCGTTAGGGTTGGGGTTAGCGTGAGGGTCAGGGTTAGGTTGAGGGGTAGGCTGAGGGTGAGTTTTAGGGTTAGCCTTAGGTTTAGAGTTAGGTTTGGGATGAGTGTTAGGGTTAGGGTGACGGTGACGTGGAGTGTGAGAATGAGTGTTAGGTTTAGGTTTACTGTGAGGGTTAGTGTTAGGGTGAGAATTAGGTCTAAGGTGAGTGTTAGGGTTAGGGTAAGGGTTAGAGTGATGGTTAGGTTTAAGGTTGGGTTAGGGTGAGGGTCAGGGTGAGGGGTAGGGTTAGGTTGAGGCTTACGGTTAGGATGAGGGTTACGGTTAGGGTCATGTTTATTGTGAGGGTGAGGGTTAGGGTAAGTGTGACTGTTTGGGTGAGCGTGAGGTTGAAGGTGAGGGTGAGGGTGAGGGTGTGGTTGAGCCTTAGTGTTAGGGTGAGGATTAGGGTGACGGGGAGCATTAGGGTGAGGGTGAGGGTTAGGTTTACGGTTAGGGTTAGGGTGAGGGTTAGGGTTAGGATTAGGGTTAGGTTGAGAGTTAGGGTGAGGGGTCGGGAGAGGGTTAGGTTGACGGTTAGGGTTAGTTTGAGGGTTAGGGTTAGTGTTAGGGTTAGTATGAGGATAAGGGTTAGGGTGAGGGTAAGGGTGAGGGTGAGGGTTAGGGTTAGCATTCGGTTTAGGGTGAGGGTTAGGGTTAGGGTGAGGGTTAGAGTTAGGGTGATGTTTAGGGTGAGGCTGAGGGTTAGTATGAGGGTGAGGGTGAGGGTGAGGTGAGGGTTAGGGTGAGGGTGCGGGTGAGGGTTAGGTTGAGGATGAGGGTTAGTGTTAGGGTTAGGGTGAGGGTGAGGGTTACGGTTAGGATTAGAGTTAGGGTTAGGGTTAGGGTTAGGCTGAGGGTGAGGTTGAAACTGAGGGTGAGGGTTAGGGTTAGGGTGATGGTTAGAGTTAGTGTTAGAGTTAGTGTGAGGTTTAGGCTCAGGTTGAAAGTGAGAGTGAGAATGAGGGTGAAGGTGAGGGTGAGGGTTAGGGTTAGGATTAGGTGTAGGGTGAGTTTTAATGTTAGGTTTAGGGTTAGAGTTATTGTTATTGTTAGGGTTAGGGTTATGTTTAGGGTGAGGTTGAGGGTGAGGGTTTAGGTTAGTTAAGGGTTAGGTTTAGGGTGAGGATTAGGGTGAGGTTGAGGGTTAAGCTGAGGTTAGGTTTAGGGTGAGGGTTAGGGATAGGTTTAGGGTCAGGTTTAGGTTTAGGGTGATGTTTAGGGTGAGGGTGGGGTTCAGGGTGAGGGTGAGGGTTAGGGTTAGCATTAGGTTGAGGGTTAGGGTTAGGGTGAAGTTTATTTTGAGGGTGAGGTTTAGGGTTTGGGTGATTGTTCGGGTGAGGTTTAGGGTTAGAATGAGTGTGAGGGTTAGGGTTCGAGTTAGGGTTAGGGAGAGGGGTATGGTGAGCATTTGGTTTAGGATTAGGATTAGGGTTAGGGTTAGGGTTAGGTTTAGGGTGAGGGTAAGTTTTAGGGTGAGGGTGAGGGTGAGAGTGGTGGTTAAGGTGTGGGTGATGGTTAGGGTTAGTGTGATGGTTAGGTTTAGGGTTAGGGTTAGGGGTAGGGTGAGGGTAAGGATTAGGGTTAGAGTGATGGCGAGGGTGAGGGTTTCGGTAAGGGTGAGGTTGAGTGTAAGTGTTATAGTGAGGCTTAGGGTGAGGATGAGGTTTAGGATTATTGTTAGGGTTTGGATTAGGGTGAGGGTGAGAGAGAGGTTTAGTGGTTAGGGTAAGGGTTAGGGTTTGGGTTATGATTAGGGTGAGGGTGAGGGTGAGGGTTAGGGTTAGGGTTAGGGTAAGGTTGAGGGTAAGGTTTAGGTTGAAAGTTTGGGTGATGGTGAGGGTTAGGGTTAAGGTTATGTTTAGGATTAGGTTTAGGTTGAGGGGTAGGGGGAGGGCAAGGTTGAGGGTAAGGGTTAGATTTAGGGTTAGGGTGAGGGCTAGGGTGAGTCTGAGGGTTAGTTTGAGGGTGGAGGTTAGAGTTTCATTTACCTAAGTGTTAGGGTTAGGTTGAAGTTTAGGTTGAGGTTGAGGGTTAAGCTGCGGTTAGGCTTAGGGTGAGGGTTAGGGTTAGGCTTACGGTGAGGGTTAGAGTTAGGGTGATGTTTAGAGTGAGGGTGAGCGTTCGGTGAGGGTGAGGGTGAGGGTGAGGGTGTGGGTGAGGGTTAGTGTTAGGGTTAGGTTTAGGGTGAGGGTGCATATGAGGGTTAGGATTAGGAATAGGGTTAGCGTTAGTGTTAGGCTGAGGGTATGGGTTAGGGTGAGGTTAAGTGTGAGGGAGAGGTTTACGGTTAGCTTAAGGGTGAGGGAGAGGGTTAGGGTTAGGGTTAGATTTAGCCTGAGGGCTAGGGTGAGGAGAGGGTTAGTGTGAGGGTTAGGGTGAGGGATTCTTTTAGGTAAGGGTTAGGGTTATGGTGAGGATTAGCGTGAGGTTGAGGGTTACGTTTAGGGTGAGGGTTAGGGTTAGGTTTAGGGTAAGGGTTAGGGTTTGGGTGATGTTTAGGGTGAGGGTGAGGGTTAGGGTGAGGATGAGTGTTTGAGGAAGGGTGAGGGTTCGGGTGAGGGAGAGGGTTAGGGTGTGGGTGAGGATTAGGTTTCGGGTGAGGATTAGTGTTAGGGTGAGGGTTAGTGGGAGGGTGAGGGTTAGCGATAGGGTAAGATTTAGGTTGAGGGTTACGGTTAGGGTTAGTGTTAGGGTGAGGTTTAGGGTTAGGGTACCAGTTATTGTGAGGGTGACGGTGAGGGTTAGGGTTAGGGTTAGGGTAAGTTTGAGGGTGAGGGTTAGGTTTAGGATTAGGGTTATGTTTAGGGTTAAGTTGAGTGTTTCAGTAAGGGTAAGGGTGAGGGTTAGGGTTAGGGTGAGAATTAGGGTTAGGGTTAGGGTTAGGGTTATGGTGAAGGTAAGGATAAGGGTGAGTTATAGTGTGAGGATGAGGATTAGGGTTAGGGTGAGGGTTAGGGTGAGGGTAATGGATAGGGTGAGGTTAAGGTTTAGGTTTAGGGTGAGGGTGATGGTTAGGGTTAGGGTTAGGGTTAGGACGAGGGTTAGGCTGATGGTTAGGTGGAAGGTTAGGTTGAGTGATAGGGTTAGGGTTAGTGTGAGTGTGAGGGTTAGGGTTAGGGTTAGGATTAGGGTTAGGATAAGGGTTAGGCTGAGGGTTAGGTTTAGGGTTAGTGTGAGTGTTAGGTTTACTGTTAGGGTTTGGGTTACTTTGAGGGTAAAAGTTAGGGTGAGGGTTAGGGTGAGGGTGAGGGTTAGGGTTAGGGTGAGGGTTAGGATGAGGGTTAGGTTTAGGGTTATGTTTAGGCTTAGGGTGAGGGATACTGTGAGGATTAGTTTTAGGGTTAGGGTTAGGGTCAGGTTTAGGGTGTGGGTAAGTGTTAGGGTGAGCGTTAGGGTGAGGATGAGTGTTAGGGTTAAGGTGAGGGTAAGGGTTAGGTTGAGAGTTAGGGTATGGGTGAGGGCTAGGGTTAGCATTAGGGTTAGGGTGAGGGTGAAGGTTAGGCTTTGGGTTAAGTTTATGGATAGGTTAAGGATTAGGTTTGGGGTTAGGGTTAGGGTGAGGGTTAGGCTGAATGGTAGGATTAGGATTAGGGTGAGGGTTAGGTTTAGTGTGAGGTTTAGGATTAGGGTTAGGATGAGGGTTATGTTTAGTCTGAGCGTTAGGGTTAGGGTTAAGGTGAGGGTAAAGGTTAGGGTGAGGGTTAGGCTGAGGGTGAGTTTTAGGGTTAGCCTTAGGTTTAGGTTTAGCGTTAGGATGAGGTTTAGGTTTAGGGTGACGGTGAGGTAGAATGTGAGGATGAGTGTTAGGTTTAGGTTTAGTGTGAGGGTTAGGGTTAGGGTGAGGGTTAGGTTTAGGGTGAGTGTTAGGGTTAGGGTAAGGGTTAGAGTGAGGGTTAGAGTTAAGTTTGGGTTAGGGTGAGGGTCAGGGTGAGGGTTAGGGTTAGGTTGGGGCTTAGGGTTAGGGTGAGGTTTAGGGTTAGTGTTAGGTTGAGAGTTAGGGTTTGGGTGGTTTAGTGTGAGGGTGAGGGTTAGGGTAAGGGTGAGTGTTAGGGTGAGGGTGAGGGTGAGGGTGAAGGTTAGGGTGTGGTTGAGGCTTAGGGTGAGGGTGTGGGTTAGGGTGACAGGGAAGGTTAGGGTCAGGGTGAGGGTTAGGTTTACGGTTGGGGTTAGGGTGAGGGTTAGGGTTAGGGTTAGGTTTAGTTTGAGAGTTAGTGTGAGGTGTCGGGATAGAGTTAGGGTGAGGGTTAGGGTTAGTTTGAGGGTTAGGGTTAGGGTTTGGGTTAGGGTTTGGGTTAGGATTAGGGTGAGGGTGAGGGTGAGGTTGAGGGTTAGCTTTAGGGTAATTTTGAGGGTAAGGTTTAGGTTGAAGGTTTGGGTGATGGTGAGGGTTAGGGTTAGCGTTATGGTTAGGGTTAGGTTTAGGCTGAGGGGTAGGGGGAGGGCGAGGTTGAGGGTAAGGGTTAGGTTTAGGGTTAGGGTGAAGGCTAGGGTGTGTGTGAGGGTTAGTGTGAGGGTGGAGGTGAGGGTTTCATTTACTTAGGGTTAGGGTAAGGGTGAAGTTTAGGATGAGGGTGAGGATTAAGCTGAGGTTAGGGTTAGGGTGAGGGTTAGGGTTAGGCTTAGGGTGATGTTTAGGGTGATGGTGAGCGTTCGGTGAGGGTGAGGGGGAGGGGGAGGGTGAGGATTAGTGTTAGGGTTAGGTTTAGGTTGAGGGTGTGTATGAGAGTTATGATTAGGAATAGGGTTAGCGTTAGTGTTAGTATGAGGGTATGGGTTAGGGTGAGGTTAAGGGTGAGGGAGAGGATTAGGGTTAGGGTTAGGTTTAGCCTGAGGGCTAGGGTGAGGAGAGGGTTAGTGTGAGGGTTAGGGTGAGGGATTCTCTTAGCTAAGGGTTAGGGATATGTTGAGGATTAGCGTGAGGTTGAGGGTTAGATTGACGGTTACTGTTAGGGTGATGGTTAGGGTTAGGTTTAGGGTAAGGGTTAGGGTTTGGGTGATGTTTAGGGTGAGGGTGAAGGTTAGGGTGAGGATGAGTGTTCGGGGAAGGGTGAGGGTTCGCTTGAGGGAGAGGGTTAAGGTGTGGGTGAGGATTAGTGTTAGGGTGAGGGTTAATGTTAGGGTTAGGGTTAGTGGGAGGGTTAGGGTTGGGGATAGGGTTAGATTTAGGTTGAGGGTTAGGGTTAGGGTTAGTGTTAGGGTGAGGGTTAGCTTTAGGATTAGGGTTAGTTTTAGGGTTAGGTTGAGTGTTATGGTGAGGATTCGGGTGAGGGTTCAGGTGAGGGTTAAGGTTATTGTGAGAATTAGGGTTAGGGTTAGGGTTAGGGTTATGGTGACGGCAAGGTTTAGGGTGAGGTATAGTGTGAGGATGAGGGTTAGGGTTAGGGTGAGGGTTAGGGTTAGTGTTAGAGTGAGAGTTATGGTTAGGGTCATGTTTATTGTGAGGGAGAGGGTTAGGGTACGGGTGAATGTTCGGGTGAGGGTGAGAGGTCGGGTGAGGGTTAGGGTTAGGGTGTGGTTGAGGCTTAGGGTTACGGTGAAGGTTAGGGAGACAGGGAGGGTTAGGGTGAGGGTGAGGGTTAGGTTTACGGTTAGGGTCAGGGTAAGGGTTAGGGTTAGGGTGTGGGTGAGGCTTAGGGTTAAGGTGAAGGTTAGGGAGACGGTGAGGGTTAAGGTGAGGGTGAGGGTTAGGTTTACGGTTAGGGTTAGGGTGAGGGTTAGGTTTAGGGTTAGGGTTATGGTGACAGTTACGGTGAGGTGTCGGGATAGGGTTAGGGTGAGGGTTAGGGTTAGTTTGAGGGTTAGGGTTAGGGTTAGTGTGAGGTTAAGGATTAGGGTGAGGGTTAGGGTGATGGTAAGGGTTAGGGTTAGTGTTAGTGTTAGGGTTAGGGTGACGGTGAGGTTTAGGTTTAGGGTGATGTTTAATGTGAGGATTAGTGTTAGTGTGAGGATGAGGGTGAGGGTGAGGGTTAGTGTGAGTGTGCGGGTGAGTGTGGTTGAGGATGAGGGTTAGGTTTAGGGTTAGGGTGAGGGTGAGGGTGAAAATGAAGGTTAGGTTTAGGGTTAGTTTGAGGTTTATGGTTAGGTTTAGGGTTAAGATGATGTTTAGGCTGAGTGTTAAGGTTATGGTTAGTTTGAGGGTTAAGGTTAGGTTGCCGGTGAGGGTGAGGTTTAGGTTAAGTTTTAGGGTGAGTTTTTGGGTTAGGGTTAGAGTTAGAGTTAGGGTTATTGTTAGGGTTAGGGTTAGGGTGAGGGTGAGGGTTTCGTTTAGGTAAGGGTTAGGTTTAGGGTGAGGATTAGGGTGAGGGTGAGGGTTAAGCTGAGGTTAGGTTAAAGGTGAGGGTTATGGTTAAGGTTAGGGTGAAGGTTAGGTTTAGGGTGCTGTTTAGCGTGAGGGTGAGGTTTAGGGTGAGGGTGAGGGTGAGGGTGTGGTTGAGGGTAAGGTTTAGGGTTAGTTTTAGGTTGAATATGTGGGGAAGGGTTAGGATTAGGAATAGGGTAGGCTTAGGGTTAGTCTGAGGTTGAGGGTCAGGGTGAGGGTGAAGTGTAGGTTTAGGGTTAGGGTTAATTTGAGAGTTACAGAGAGGGGTAGGTTAGAGTTAGGGTGAGGTTTAGGGTGAGTGTGAGGATTAGGGTGAGGGTGAGAGTGAGGGTTAGTGTTAGGGTTTGGGTTCGAGTTAGGGTGAGTTTGAAGTTGAGGGTTAGGTTTAGGATTAGGGTTAAGGTTAGGGTTAGAGTGAGTGTTAGGGTGATTGTGAGGGTTCGGGTCAGGGTTTGGGTGTGCATGAGGGTTAGGGTTATGGTGAGGATTAGGGTTAGGATTAGGGTTAGGGTTCTGGTGAGCTTAAGGATTAGGGTGAGGTTTAGTGTGAGGATGAGGGTTAGGGTTAGTGTTAGGGATAGGGTGAGGGTTATGGTGAGTGTTAGGATTAGGGTTAGGGATACAGTTAGGGTTAGGTTGAGGGTGATTGTGAGTGTTAGGGTTAGGTTTAGGGTTAGAGTTAGGGTGAGGGTGAGGGTGAGTGTTAGGTTTAGTGTTAGGTTTAGGGTTAGGCTGAGGGTGATGTGGAGGTTGAGAGTGAGGGTTGGGGTTAGGATGAGGGTTAGTGTTAGTGTTAGGGTTAGGTTTAGGTTAAGGTTGAGGGTTAGGGTTAGGTTTAGGTTTAGGATAAAGGTTAGGCTGAGGGTTAGGGTTAGGGTTAGTGTGAGGGTTCGGTTTAGGTTTAGGGTGTTAGGGTGAGTGTAAAGTTTAGGGTGAATATTAGGGTGACGGTGAAGTTTAGGGTTAGGTTGAGGGTTACGGTGAAGGTTAGGTTAATGGTTTGGGTTAGTGTGAGTGTTAGCGTGTGGGTAAGTTAGGATTAGAGTTAGGGTTATGGTTAGGCTGAGGGTGAGGGTGAAAGTGAGGGTGAGGGTTAGGGTTAGGGTGATGTTTAGGGTTAGTGTGAGGGTTAGTGTGATGTTGAGGCTCAGGGTGAGAATGAGGTTTAGAATGAGAGTGAGGGTGAGGGTGAGGTTTAGGGTTAGGATTAGGTTTAGGGTGAGTTTTAGGGTTACGGTTAGGGTTAGAGTTATGGTTATTGATAGGGTTAGGGTTAGGGTTAGGGTGGCGGTGAGGATGAGGGTTTCCGTTAGGTAAGGGTTGGGTTTAGGGTGAGGATTAGGGTGAAGGTGAGGGTTAAGCTGAGTTTAGGTTTAGGGTGAGGGTTAGGGTTAGGGTAAGGGTGAGGGTTAGGGTCAGGGTGATGTTTAGGGTGAGGGTGAAGGTTAGGGTGAGGGTGAGGGTTAGGGTGAAGGTGAGGTTTAGGGTTAGCATTAGGTTTACCTTTAGGGTTAGGATGAGGGTTAGAGTTAGGGTGAGGGTGAGGGTGAGGCTTATGGTGAGGGTTAGTGTTAGGGTTAGTGTGATGTTTACTGTTACGGTGAGGTTTAGGTTTAGGGTGAGGGTTAGGGTTAGGGTAAAGTTTTGGTTTAGGGTTAGGGTTAGGGTGAGGGTCAGGGTAAGGGTTAGGATTAGGTTGAGGTTTAAGATTAGGGTGAGGTTTAGGGATAGGTTTAGGTTGAGGGTAAGTGTAAGGATAAGGGTTAGGGTGAGGGTAATGGTTAGGTTTAGGGTGAGGGTTAGGGTTAGGTTTAGGTTTAGCGTGAGTGTGAGAGTTAGGGTCAGGTTTGGGGTTAGGATAAGGGTTAGGCTTAGGATTAGGGTTAAGGTTAGTGTGAGTGTTAGGTTTAGGGTTAGGGTTTGGGTTAGATTGAAGGTAAAGTTTAGGGTGAGTTTTAGGGTGAGTGTGAGGCTTAGCGTTAGGGTGAGTGTTAGGTCAGGGTTAGGTTTATGGTTATGGTTAGGGTTAGGGTGAGGATTCGGGGAGGGTTAGGTTTAGGGTTAGGGTTAGAGTGAGGTTAAGGATTAGGGTGAGGGTTTGCGTGATGGTGAGTGTTAGGGTTAGTGTTAGTGTTAGTGTTAGGTTTAGGGTTAGGGTGATGTTTAGGGTTAGGGTGAGGTTTAGGGGTAGGGTGATGTTTAATGTGAGCTTGAGTGTTAGTGTGAGTGTGAAGGTGAGGGTGAGGGTTAGGATGAGGGTGCGGGTGAGTGTGTGGTTATAGATGAGGGTTAGGGTTAGTGTTAGGGTGAGGGTGAGGGTGAAAGTGAAAGTGAGAGCTAGGGTTAGAGTGATGGTTAGGGTTAGGATTAGGGTTAGGATGAGCTTTAGGCTGAGTGTTAAGGTTTTGGTTAGTGTGAGGGTTAGGGTTAGGGTTTGAGTGAGGGTGAGGTTTAGGTTTAGTTTTAGGGTGACATTTAGGGTTGAAGTTAGAATTAGAGTTAAGTTTATTGTTAGGGTTAGGGTGAGGTTGAGGATGAGGGTTTCGTTTAGGGAAGGGTTAGGTTTAGGGTGAGGATTAGGGTGAGGGTGAGGATTAAGCTGAGGTTAGGTTTAGGGTGAGGGTTAAGGTTAAGTTTAGGGTGAGGGTTAGGGTTAGGGTGATGTTTAGGGTGAGGGTGAGAGTTACGGTTAGGGTGAGCGTTAGGGTGAGGGTGAGGGTGTGGGTGAGGGTTAGGGTAGGGTAGGGTTTAGGTTGAATATGTGGGTAAGGGTTAGGATTAGGAATAGGGTTAGGGTTAGGGTTAGTCTGATGTTGAGGGTCAGGGTGAGGGTAAAGTATAGGGTTAGGGTTAGGGTTAATTTGAGAGTTAGGGAGAGGGTTAGGGTTAGGGTTAGTGTGAGGTTTAGGGTGAGTGTGAGGATTAGGGTAAGGGTGAGAGTGAGGGTTAGGGTTAGGGTTAGGGTTAGAGTTATGGTGAGTTTGAAGGTGAGGGTTAGGTTTAGGATTAGAGTTGAGGTTAGGGTTAGGGTGAGTGTTAGGGTGTGGGTTCGGGTGAGGGTTAGGTTGTGCTTGAGGATTAGGATTATGGTGAGGATTAGGGTTAGAATTAGGGTTAGGGTTCTGGTGAGCTTAAGGATTAGGGTGAGGTTTAGTGTGAGCATGAGGGTAATGGTTTGGGTTAGGGATAGGGTTACGGTTACGGTGAGTGTTAGTGTTAAGGATAGGGTTAGGTTTAGGGATACGGTTAGGGTTAGGGTGAGGGTGATTGTGAGTGTTAGGGTTAGGTTTAGGTTTAGAGTTAGGGTGAGGGTGAGGGTGAGTGTTAGGATTAGGGTTAGGATTAGGGTTAGGCTGAGGGTGATGTGAAGGGTGAGGGTGAGGGTTAGGGTTAGGATGAGGGTTAGTGTTAGGGTTAGGGTTAGGTTTAGGTTTACGTTGAGTGTTAGGTTTAGGATAAGGGTTAGGATGAGGGTTAGGTTTAGTGTTAGTGTGAGGGTTAGGTTTAGGGTTAGGGTAAGTATTAGGGTGAGGGTAAAGTTTAGGGTGAATATTAGGGTGACGGTGAAGTTTAGGGTTAGGTTGAGGTTTAGGGTGAATGTTAGGTTTATGGTTTGGGTTAGGGTGAGTGTTAGCGTGTGGGTAAGTGTTAGGATGAGGTTTAGGTTGAGGGTGAGGGTGAGTGTGAGGGCTAGGATTTCGGTTAGTGTTAGGGTTAGGGTGAGGTATAGGATGAGTATTAGTGTTAATATGCGGGATAGTGTTAGTGTTAGGGTGAGGGTTAGTGTGAGGATAAGGGTTAGGGTGAGGGTTAGGGTGAAAGTGAGGTGTCGGTTTAGCATTAGCGATAGGGTGAGTGTTAGGGTGAGGGTTAGGTTTAGGCTGAGGGTGAGGTTTAGATTTAGGGTTAGGGTTAGGGTTAGGCTTAGGTTGAGGGTGAGAGGGAGGGTTAAGTTTATCATAAAGGTTAGGGTTAGCGTTCGTGTGAGTGTTAGGGTGACGATGAGGGTTCGGGTGATGGTGAGGGTTAGGGTGTGGGCAAGGGTTAGGTTTACGGTGAGGATTAGGGTTGGGTTAGGGTTAGGGTTATGGTGAGGTTAAGGATAAGTGTGAGGATTAGGGTGAAGGTGAGGGTTAAGGTTAGCGTTAGGGTTAGGGTTAGTTTTAGGGTTATGGTTTTGGTAAGGGTTTGGCTTAGGTTTAGGGTGAGGTTTACGGTTAGGGTAAGGGTTAGGGTAAGGGTTAGGGTTAGGTTTAGGGTGAGAGTCAGGGTGAGGGTTAGGCTCAGGGGTAGGTTTAGGCTGATGTTTATTGTGAGGGTGAAGGTTAGGGTGAGGGTGAGTGTTAGGGTGAGGGTGAGGGTTAGGGTGAGGGTTAGGTTTAGGGTGATGTTTAGGGTGAGGTTTAGGGTTAGGGTAAGTTTTAGGCTTTGGGTGAGTGTGAGGTTTAATGTGAGGGTGAGGGTTTGTGTTAGGTTTTGTGTGAGGGTGACGATGAGGTTTGGGGTGAGGGTGAGGGTGAGGGTGAGGGTTAGGGTGAGCGTTAGGGTTAGGGTGAGGGTTAGGGTGAGAGGTAGGGTTAGGATTAGTGTGAGGGCTAGGGTTAGGGTGAGGGTTAGGTTGAGGGTGAGGGTGAGGGCTTCGTTTAGGTATGGTTTAGGGTTAGATTTAGGGTGAGGATTACGGGAGGGTGAGGGTTAGGTTGAGGCGTAGGTTTAGGGTGAGGGTTAGCGTTAGGGTTAGGGTGAGGGTTAGGGTTAGTTTGATGTTTAGTATGAGGGTGAGGGTTACTATTAGGATTAGCGTTAGGAAAAGGGTTAGATTAGGTTTAGGGTTAGGGTGAGGGTTAGGGTTAGTGTGATGGTAAGGGTTAGGGTTAGAGTTAGGGTTAGTGTGAGGATAATTGTTAGGGTGAGGGTTAGGTTGCGTGTGAGTGTTAGGTTTATCGTTGGTATTAGGGTGAGGGTTAGGGTGAGGGTTAGGGTTAGGGTTACGGTTTGGGTTAGGGTGAGGGTTAGGGTTTGGGTGATGTTTAGGGTGAGGGTGAGGGTTAGGGTGAGTGTGAGGTTGAGGGTTAGTTTGAGGGTGAGGTTGAGGGTGAGGGTTACAGTTTGGGTTAGGGTTTGGTTGAGGGTGAGGGTTAGGGTTAGGGTGAGGTTTAGGGTTAGGCTGAGGGTGAGGGTAAGGTTGAGGTTGAGGGTTAAGGGTTAGGTTGAGGGTGAGTGTAAGGGTTAGGTTTAGGATTAGTGTTAGGGTTAGGGTTATTCTGACGTTGAGGGTTTGGGTGAGGGTGAGGTTTAGGGTTAGGTTTATGGGTGAGGGTTAGGGTTATGGTTAGGTTGAGGGTTAGGGTTAGCGTGAGGGTTAGTGTTAGGGTGAGGATTAGGGTTAGGTTTAGTGTGATGGTTAGGATTAGGTTTAGGGTGATGGTTAGCTTCCTTATCGAAGATTAGATGGCTATATGTCTGTAGGTTCATTTCTGGGTTTTCAATTCTATTCCATTGGTCCTGAGGTATGTTCTTATACCAATACCAAGCTGTTTTGATTACTAGGTCTTTATAGTAGAGTTTGAAATTTGGTATTGATATTCCTCCAGCAGTGTTCTTACCGTTGAGGAGCGTTTTTGCTATTCGGGGTCTTTTATTGTTCCATATGAATTTTTGGATTGCCTCTTCTAATTCCTTGAAGAATGAGGGTGGAATTTTGATAGGCATCGCGTTGAATTTGTAGATAGCCTTGGGAAGTATTGCCATTTTCACGATGTTAATCTTCCCAATCCAGGAGCATGGGAGGTTTTGCCATTTTTTAGGTTCTGTGTTGATTTGCTTTTTCAAGATTTTAAAGTTTTCATCGTAGAGGTCCTTCACTTCTTTAGTTAAGTTAATTCCTAGGTATTTTATTTTTTGTGGGGCTATTACAAATGGAGTTGCTTTCCTAATTTCAGCCACACTTTTCTCATTGTTGGCATACAGAAAAGCCATTGATTTTTGGGGGTTAATTTTATAACCTGCTACTTTGCGAATGGAAGAAAGACAGCCTCTTCAGTAAATGGTGCTGGCAAAATTGGTTAACTACATGTAGAAAACTAAAGCTAGATCCTTATATATCACCCTGCACCAGAATCAATTCCAAATGGATCAAAGACCTTGAACTCAAAGCAGACACTCTGAAAACATTACAGGATGGAATAGGAGAAACCCTAGGTCTCCTTGGCTCAGGCCGAAATTTTCTGAATAGAGACCTGGAAACACAACAAATCAAAGAAAGGTTGGACAAATGGGATTGCATAAGGTTGCAGAGCTTCTGCAGGGCAAATGACATAGCTAGCAAGATCAATAGAAAGCCCACCGATTGGGAGAAGATCTTTACTAGCCATACAACGGACAAGGGTCTCATATCTAAAATATACTTGGAACTCAAAAATTAAACCACCCAACAACAAATCCTCAAAGAAACAACTGCCCAATAAATAAGTGGGCGAAAGACTTAAAGAGAAGCTTCTCTGAAGAAGAAAGAAGGATGGCCAATAGACACATGAAGAAATGTTCAACATCCCTAGCCATAAAAGAAATGCAAATCAAAACAACATTAAGATATCACCTCACTCCAGTTAGAACAGCAAAAATCAAGAACTTTAACAACAACAGATGCTGGAGGGGATGTGGACAGAAAGGAACCTTACTTCATTGTTGGTGGGAATGTAAACTTGTTCAACCACTTTGGAAAGCAGTATGGAGGTTCCTCAAATACTTCACATAGATCTCCCCTATGATCCAGCAATCCCACTTTTGGGCATTTACCCAAATGTTTACAAACAAGACCACACTAAAGCTACCAGCACAACTATGTTTATTGCAGCATTATTTACCATAGCTAAGATATGGAACCAACCCAGATGCCCCTCAGTACATGAATGGATCAAGAAAATGTGGTATATATACACAATGGAATTCTATGTCTCCATCAGAAAGAATGACATTTCCCCATTTGATAGGAAATGGAAAGTTTTGGAAAAAATTATATTAAGTAAAGAGTGAGGGTTAGGGTGACGGTGTGTGATGGTTAGGATTAGGTTTAGGGTGAGTGTTAGGGTGACGGTGAGGGTTAGGTCAGGGTGAGGGTTAGGGTTAGGGTTTGGGTTAGGGTGAGAGGGTGAGGTATCAGGCTAGGGTTAGGGTGAGGTTTAGGGTTAGGGTGAGGGTTAAGGTTAGGGTTAGGGTTCAGCTTAGTTTGAGGATAAGTGTTATGGTGAAGGTTATGGTGAGGGTGAGGGTTAGGGTTAGGGTTTCGGTAAGGGTTAAGTTTAGGGTTTGAGTTAGGTTTAGGGTCATGTTTAGGGTGTGGTTGAGGGTTAGTGTGAGGGTGAGGTTGAGGGTGAGGGTTAGGGTTAGGGTGAGGGTGCGGGTGAGGGTGAGGTTGAGGGTGAGGATTAGGGTTAGGTTTAGGGTGAGTGTTAGGTTTAGGGTTGGGGGAGGGTGAGGGTTAGGGTTAGGATTAGGGTTAGGGTTAGGGTTAGGCTGAGGATGAGGTTGAAAGTGAGGGTAAGGATTAGGTTTAGGGTGAGGGTTAGGGTTAGTGTGAGGTTTAGTGTGATATTGAGGGTCAGGTGATGGTGAGGTTTAGAACGAGGGTGAGCGTGAGGGTTAGGGTTAGGGTTAGGATTAGTTTTATGGTGAGTTTTAGGGTTAGGGTTAGGGTTAAAGTTAGGGTTATTGTTAGGGTTACAGTTATGGTTACGAAGAAGTTGAGGGCAAGGGTTAGCATTAGGATTAGGGTTAGGGTTATGGTGAGGGTGGGGATGAGTTTTAGGGTTAGGATTAGGGTTAGGGTAAGGCTGAGGGGGAAGGGGAGGTTGAGGGTGAGGGTTAGTGTTAGGGTTAGAGTTAGGATTAGTGTGAGATTTAGGGTGAGGGTGAGGGTGAGGCTGAGGGTTAGGCTTAGGGTATGGTTAGGGTTAGGGTGAGGGTGAGGGTGAAGGTTAGAATTAGGAATAGGTTTAGGGTTATGGTTAGGCTGATGGAGAGGGTCAGGGTGAGGGTGAAGGTTAGGGTTAGTGTTAGGGTGAGGATAAGTGTTAGGGTGAGGGTGAGGGTTAGGGTGATGTTTATGTTGAGGGTGAGTGTTAGTGTGAGGTTGAGGGTGAGTTTGAGTTTTAGGTTTAGGGTTAGGGTTAGGGTTAGGTTGAGGGTGAGGGTGAGGGTGAGGGTTAGGTTTAGGATTAGTGTTAGGTTTAGGGTTAGTGTGAGGGTTAGTGTGAGGATGAGGTTTCGAGTGATTGTGAGATTTAGGGTGTGGGCGAGGGTTAGGGTTCAGTTGAGAATTAGGTTTAGATTTAGGGTTAGGTTATGGTGAGGGTAAGGGTTAGGGTGAGGTTTAGGGTGAGGGTTAGGGTGAGGGTGAGAGGTAGGGTTAGCAATAGAGTTAGGGTGAGGGTGAGGGTTAGAATGAGGGTTAGGGTGAGGGTTAGGGTTAGGGTTAGGGTTACGGTGAGGGTGAGGGTGAGGGTGAGGGTTTGTGTTAGGATTAGGGTTACAGTTAAGGTGAGGGTTAGAGTTAGGCTGTGGGTTAGGGTTAGGGTGATGTATATTGTGAGGGTGAGGGTTAGGGTGAACGTGAGTGTTGGGGTGAGGGTGTGGGTTCGGTTAAGTGTGAGGGTAAGGGTGTGGTTGAGGGTTAGGATTAGTGTTAGGGTGAGGGTTAGGGTGAGGGTTAGGGTGAGGGTGAGGTTTAGATTTAAAGTTAGGGTTATGGTGAGATTTAGGGTTAGGGTTAGGTTTAGGGTAAGGATGAGAGTTACGGTGAGGTGTAGGGATAGGGTTAGGGTGATGTTTATTGTGAGGGTGAGGGTCAGGGTGAGGGTGAGTGTTCGGGTGAGCGTGAACGTTCAGGTGAGGGTGAGGGTTAGGTTTAGGTCTAGGGTCAGGTTGAGGGTAAGGGTTAAGGTTAGGGTTAGGGTGAGAGTTAGGTTGAGGTGTCGGGATAGGTTTAGGGTGAGGGTTAGGGTTAGGGTTAGGGTTAGAGTGAGGATAAGGGTTAGGGTGAGGGTTAGGCTCAGGGTGAGGGTTATGGTTAGCTTTAGGTTTAGGGTTAGGGTTAGGGTTAGGGTTATGGTGAGGGTGAGGTTTAGGGTGAGAATTAGCATCATGGTTAGGGTTACTTTGCGGGTTTGGGTGAGTGTGAGTGTTCGGGTGAGATTTAGGGTGAGGGTGAGGGTTAGGTTTAGGGTGAGGGTAAGGGTTAGTGTGAGGTTTAGGGTGATGGTGAGAGTTAGGGTTAGCATTAGAGTTAGGGTGAGGGTGAGGGATAGGGTGAGGGATAGGGCTAGGTTTAGGGATAGCGTGAGGATTAGGGTTAGTTTGAGTGTTAGGGGTAGAGTTACGGTTAGGTTTAGTGTGAGGATAAGGGTTATGATGAGGGTTAGTGTGAGTGTGAGGTTTAGCGGTAGCGTTAGTGATAGGGTAACATTATGGTTAGGTTTAGGGTGAGGGTTAGTGTTCAGTTTAACATGAGGGTTAGGGTTTGTGTGATGTTTATGGTGAGGGTGAGTGTTGGGTTGAGGGTGAGGTTGAGGGTTAGGTTTTTGGTTAGGGTTAGGGTTAGGTTGAGGTATAGGGTGAGGATTAGGGTTAATGTGAGGGTTAGTGTTAGTGTTAGGGTGAGGGATATTGTGAGGAAAAGTGTTAGAGTGAGGGTTCGATTGAGGGTGAGCTGTAAGTTTAGCATTAGGGATAGGGTGAGCACTAGGGTGAGGGTTAGGTTTAGGCTGAGGGTGAGGGTTAGGTTTAGGGTTAGGGTTAGGTTTAGGCTTAGGGTGAGGGTGAGGGGTAGGGTGAGGGTTAGGGTTACTGTGATGGTGAGGGTGAGGGTGAGGGTGAGGGTTAGCATGAGGGTGAGTGTGAGGGTGAGATTTAGGGTTAGGTTTAGGGTTAGAGTGAGTTTTATGGTTAGGGTTAGGGATAGGGCTAGGGTTATGGTAATTTTTAAGTTTAGGGTTAGGTTGAGGGTGAGGGTGAGGGTGAGGGTGAGCGATAGGTTTATGGTTAGGATGAGGGTGGGGCTGAGGTTTAGGGTTAGGATTAAGGTTAAATTTAGGGTAAGGCTGAGAGGGAAGTGGAGGTGGAGGGTGAGGATTAGGGTTAGGGTTAGGGTTAGGGTGAGGGCTAAGGTGAGAGTGAGTGTTAGGGTGAAGGTGAGGGTGAGGGTGAGGTTGAGGATGTAGGTGAGGGTTAGGGTTAGGGTGAGGGTTAGGGTGACTGTGAGGGTTAGGGTGAAGGTGAGCGTTAGGGTTAGGATTAGGCTTGGGATGAGGGTTAGGCTCAGGGTTAGGGTTAGGGTTAGTGTGAGGTTTAAGGTTAGGGTTAGGGTTACGGTTATGGTTATGGTTAGGGGTAGGGGTAGGATAAGGGTGGGCTGAGGGTTAGGGTAAGGGTTAGTGTGAGTGTTAGTTTAACGGTTAGGGTTTGGGTTAGGTTGAGGGTAACGTTTAGGGTTAGGGTTAGGGTGAGGGTGAAGTTTAGGGTTAGGGTGAGGGTTAGGGTCAGGATTAGGCTTAGGGTTGTGGTTAGGGTGAGGTTTAGGGTGAGAGTTAGTTTTAGGGTTAGGGTGAGGGTTAGGGTGTGGGTAAGTGTTAGGGTGAGGTTTATGGTGAGGGTGAGGGTTAGGTTAGGGTGACGGCCAGGTTTAAGGTGATGGTTAGGTTTAGTGTGTGGGTTCGGGTTAGGGTGAGGCTGAGGTTTAGAGTTAGCATTAGGTTTAGAGTTAGGGTTAGGATGAGGGTTAGGGTTAGGGTGAGGGTGAGGTTGAGGTGAGGGTGAGTGTTAGGGTGAGGTTTAGTGTGAGTGTTAGTGTTAGGGTGAGGCTTAGGTTTAGGGTGAGGGTTTGGTTTATGTTGAGGGTTAGGATTAGGTTGAGGGTTAGGGTTAGTGTTAGGGTGAGAGTTAGGGTTAGGGTGATGGTTATTGTGAGGGTCAGGTTTAGGGTGAGGGTGAGTGTTCGCGTGAGGTTCGGTTTCTTTTGAGAATGAGGGTTAGGGTGTGGTTGAAATTTAAGGTTAGGGTGAGGGTTAGGGTGTTGGTGAGAGTACGATGAGGGTGAGGGTTAGGCTTAGGGATAGGGTTAGGGTGAGGGTTAGGGTTAGTTTTAGGTTTAGGGTGAGAGTTAGGGTGAGTTGTCGGGATAGGGTTAAGGTGTGGGTTAGGTTTAGTGTGAGGGTTAGGGTTAGGTTTAGGTTTAGTGTGAGGATAAAGGTTAGAGTGAGGGTTAGGGTGAGGGTGAGATTTAGGGTTAGGTTGAGGGTTAGTGTTAGGTTAATGTTTAGGGTGAGGTTGAGAGTTAGTGTGAGGGTGAGGGTGAGGGTGAGGGTGAGGTTGAGGGTGAGTGTTAGGGTTATGGTTAGGATGAGGGTGAGTGTTAGGGTTAGGATTAGGGTTAGGGTTAGTGTTAGGCTGAGGGTGAGAGTGAGGCTGAGGGTTAGGGTTAGTGTGATGGTGAGGGTCAGGGTGAGGGTGAGCGTTAGGATGAGGGTGAGTGTGAGGGTTCGGGTTAGGGTGAGGATGAGGGTTCAGGTGAGGTTGAGTTTCGGGTGAGTGTGAGGGTTAGGATGTGGGTGAGGATTAGGGTTAGGATGAGGGATAGCATTAGGTGTAGGGCTAGTGTGTGGGTGAGGGTTAAGTGTATGGTTAGGGTTAGGTTGAGTTTTAGGGTTAGGGTGAGGGTTATGGAGTGGTGTAGGGGTAGGGGTAGGTTGAGGTTGTGGTGAGTGTGTGGTTTAGGGTGAGGTTGAGGGTTAGTGTTAGGACTAGGGTTAGGGTTAGGGTTAAGGTGAGGGTTAGGGTTAGGTTTAGGGTTAGGATAAGGGTTAGGCTGAGGGTTAGGGTTAGGGTTATTGTGAGTGTTAGGTTTAGGTTTAGGGTTTGGTTTAGGTTGAGCGTAAAGGTTAGGATGAGGGTTAGTGCGAGGGTGAGGATTAGGGTGAAGGTAAGGGTTAGGGTTATGGTTAGGGTTAGGGTGAGTGTGAGGGTGAGGGTTAGGTTTAGTGTTAGGGTTAGCGTGAGTGTTAGGATGTGGGTAAGTGTTAGGGTGAGGGTTAGGGTGAGGGTGAAGTTTAGGGTTAGGTTGTGGCTAAGGGTTAGGGTGAATGTTAGGGTGAGGGTGAGTGTTCGTGTGAGGGTTAGAGTTCAGGTGAGGGTGAGGGTTTCGGTGTGGTTATGGGTTAGGTTTGCGGTGAGATTTAGGGTGACCGTGATTGTTAGGGTGAAGGTGAGGTTTAGGTTTAGAGTGAGGTTTAGTGTTTAGCTTAGGGTGAGAGTTAGGTTTAGAGTGATGGGTAGGGTTAGGATTAGGGTTATCGTGAGAGTTGGGGTGATGTGTCGGGATAGGATTCAGGTGAGGCTTCGGGTTAGAGTGAAGGTTAGGCTTAGGGTTAGGGTTAGTGTGAGAATAAGGGTTAAAGTGAGTGTTAGGGTGAGGGTGAGGGTTAGGGTTAGCTTGGGAGTTAGGGTTAGGGTGATGTTTAGGGTGAGGTTGAGCGTTAGTGTGAGGTTGAGTGTGAGGGTGAGGGTGAGGGTTAGGATTAGGGTGAGGCTGAGGGTGATGGGGAGCGTGAGGGTGAGGGTTAGGGTTACAGTGAGGATTAGGGTTAGGGTTAGGTTTAGGTTTAGGGTTATGATGGGGGTTAGGCTGAGGGTTAGGTTTAGGGTTAGTGTGCGGGTTAGGTTTAGGGTTAGGTTTAGGGTGAGGGTTAAGTTTAGGGTTAGGGTGAGGTTTGGGGTGTGGGTAAGTGTTAGGGTGAGGATTAGTTTGAGGGTGAGGGTTAGGATTAGGGTGAAGGTAAGGGTTAGGGTGAGGGTTAGGGTGAGTGTGAGGATTAGGGTTAGCATTATAGTTAGGGTGAGGGTGAAGGTTAGGGTGAGGTTTAGGGTTAGGTTTAGGGATAGGGTGAGGATTAGGGTTAGGGTTAGGGTTAGGTTGAGGGTTAGACTGAGGGGTAGTGTAGGGTTAGGGTTAGTGTGAGAGTTAGCATGAGGATTAGAGTTAGGGTTAGGGTTAGGATGAGGGTGTGGGTGAGGGTGAGGTTTAGTGTTCGGGTGAGGGTTAGGTTGAGTATGAGAGTTAGGGTTAGCATTAGGGTTAGGGTTAGGGTTAGGTTGAGTGTTAGGTTTATGGTTGGTGTTAGGGTGAGGGTGAGGTTTAGGGTTAGCATTAGGGTTAGGGTTAATGTTAGGGTGAGTGTTAGGGTTAGGGTTAGGTTGAGGGTGAGGGTCAGGGATAGGGTTAGGATTAGAGTTAGCATTAAGGTTAGGCTGAGTTTGGGGGTGAGGTTGAGGGTGAGGATGAGGGTTAGGGTAAGGGATAGGTTTTGAGTGAGGGCTAGGTTCAGTGTGAGGGGTAGGGTGAGGGTTAGGGTGAGGGTCAGGGTTTTGGTTAGGAAAGCATTATGGTTAGGGTTAGGGTGAGGATTAGGGTGAGGTTGAGGTTTAAGGTGTGGGTTTGGGTGAGGGTTAGGGTTAGGCTTAGGGTGAAGGTTCGTTTGAGGGTGAGTGTTAGGGTTAGTGTGAGTGTTAGGGTTAGGGTTAGGTTTAGGGTTAGTGTGAGGGTAAGTTTATGTGTGAGGGTTTCCGTGAGAGTGACGGTTAGGGTTAGCGTGAGGTTTAGGGTGAAGGTTATGGTGGGGGTTATGGTGAGGGTTAGGGTTAACGTTAAGTTTGGGGTTAGGCTGAAGGTTAGGATGAGCATACAGTTTAGGGTGAGGTTTAGGGTGAGGGTGAGAGATAGGGTTATGGTCAGAGTATGGCTTAGGGCGAGGGTTAGGGTGAGGTTGAGGGTTAGGGTTAGCATTATAGTTAGTGTGAGGATGAAGGTTAGGGTGAGGGTTAGGATTAGGTTTAGGGATAGGGTGAGGATTAGGGTTAGGGTTAGGGTTAGGGTGAGGGTTAGGCTGAGGGGTAGGGGTAGGGTTAGGGTTACTGTGAGAGTTAGGGTGAGAATTAGAATTAGGGTTAAGGTTAGGATGAGGGTGTGGGTGAGGGTGAGGTTAAGTGTTAGGGTGAGAGTGAGAGTTAGAGTTAGCATTATGGTTAGGGTTAGGTTAGGTTGAGTGTTAGGGTTATGGTTGGGGTTAGGGTGAGGGCGAGGTTTAGGGTTAGCATTAGGGTTAGGGTTTGTGTTAGGGTGAGGGTTAGGGTTAGGGTTAGGTTGAGGGTGAGGGTCAGGGATAGGGTTAGGATTAGGGTTAGCGTTAAGGTTAGGCTGAGGGTGAGGGTGAAGGTGAGGGTTAGGATGAGTGTTAGGGTAAGGGTTAGGTTTAGAGTGAGGGCTAGGGTCAGTGTGAGGGGTAGGGTGAGGGTTAGGGTGAGAGTGAGGGTTTTGGTTAGGAAAGGATTATGGTTAGGGTTAGGGTGAGGATTAGGGTGGGGGTGAGGTTTAAGGTGTGGGTTTGGGTGAGGGTTAGGATTAGGGTTAGGCTTAGGGTGAAGGTTCGGGTGAGGGTGAGAGTTAGGGTTAGCATTATGGTTAGGGTTAGGGTTAGGTTGAGTGTTAGGGTTATGGTTGGGGTTAGGGTGAGGGCGAGGTTTAGGGTTAGCATTAGGGTTAGGGTTAGGGTTAGTGTGAGGGTTAGGGTTAGGTTTAGGATGAGGGTGACGGTCAGGGATAGGGTTAGGATTAGGGTTAGCGTTAAGGTTAGGCTGAGGGTGAGGGTGAAGGTGAGGGTTAGGATGAGGGTTAGGGTAAGGTGTAGGTTTAGAGTGAGGGCTACTGTCAGTGTGAGGTGTAGGGTGAGTGTTAGGGTGACGGTGAGGGTTTTGGTTAGGAAAGGATTATGGTTAGGGTTAGGGTGAGGGTTAGGGTGAGGGTGACATTTAAGGTGAGGGTTTGGGTGAGGGTTAGGGTTAGGGTTAGGCTTAGGGTGAAGGTTCGGGTGAGGGTGAGGGTTAGGGTTAGTGTGAGGGTTAGGGTTAGGGTTAGGATTAGGGTTAGTCTGAGGATAAGGGTTAGGGTGAGGGTTAAGGTGAGATTGAGGGTTAGGGTTAGTGTGAGGGTTAGAGTGAAGGTTATGGTGGGGTTTAGGGTGAGGGTAAGGGTTAGCGTTAAGGTTGGGTTTAGGCTGAGCATTAGGGTGAGCATACAGTTTAGGTTGAGGGTTAGGGTGAGGGTGAGAGACAGGGTTATTTTCAGGGTAAGGGTTAGGGCGAGGGTTAGGGTGAGGTTGAGGGTTAGGGTTAGCATTATAGTTAGGGTGAAGGTGAAGGTTAGTGTGTGGGTTAGGGTTAGGTTTAGGGATAGGGTGAGGATTAGGATTAGGGTTAGGGTTAGGGTGAGTGTTAGGCTGAGGGGTAGGGGTAGGGTTAGGGTTAGTATGAGAGTGAGGGTGAGGATTAGAGTTAGGGTTAGGGTTAGGATGAGGGTGTGGGTGAGGGTGAGGTTAAGTGTTAGGGTGAGTATTAGGGTGAGTGTGAGAGTTAGGGTTAGCATTAGGGTTAGGGTTAGGGATAGGTTGAGTGTTAGGGTTGTGGTTGGGGTTAGGGTGAGGGCGAGGCTTAGGGTTAGCATTAGGGTTAGGGTTAGGGTTAGTGTGAGGGTTAGGGTTAGGTTTAGTTTGAGGGTGAGAGTCAGGGATAGGGTTAGGATTAGGGTTAGCGTTAAGGATAGGCTGAGTGTGAGGGTGAGGGTGAGGATGAGGGTTAGTTTAAGGGTTAGGTGGAGAGTGAGGGCTAGGGTCAGTGTGAGGGGTAGTGTGAGGGTTAGGGTGAGGGTGAGGGTTTTGGTTAGGAAAGGATTATGGTTAGGGTTAGGGTGAGGATTAGGGTGACAGTGACGGTTTAGCTGAGGTTTTGGGTGAGGTTTAGGGTTAGGGTTAGGCTTAGGGTGAAGGTTGGGGTGAGGGTGAGGGTTAGGGTTAGGGTGAGGGTTAGGGTGATGCTGAGGGTTAGGGTGAGGGTTAGAGTTAGGGTTAGGGTGAGATTTATGGTGAGGTGCAGGGTTAGGGTAAGGGTGAGGTTTAGGGTTAGGGTTAGGGTTAGTGTGAGGATAAGGTTTAGCGTGAGAGTCAGGGTGAGAGTGAAATTTTGAGTTAGTGTTAGGTTTAGGGTGAGGCTTTTGGTGAGGGTTAGGGTTAGGGTTAGGGTTAGGTTGAGGGTGAGGGTTTGAGTTAAGATTAGGGTGAGGTTTAGGGTTGGGTGAGGGTTAGGGTTAGGGTTAGGGTGAGGATTTGAGTGAGGGTGAGCTTTAGGGGAGGATTTGGGTTAGTGTGAGGATTAGCGTTAGGATTAGGGTGAGGGTTAGGGTTAGATTGATGTTTAGGGTTAGGTTGCATGTTAGGGTGCAGTTGAGGGTGAGTGTGAGGGTGTAGGTGAGCCTTAGGGTTAGGGTGAGGGTTAGGGTGACTGTGAGGGTTAGGGTGAAGGTGAGGGTTAGGGTTAGCGTAAGGTGAGGGTTTGAATTAGGTCAAGGTGAGGGGTAGGGTAATGGGTAGGGTTAGGGTTAAGGTGAGGGTTAGGCTTAATGTGAGGGTTAGGATTAGGGTTAGGGTTAGTGTGAGGACAAGTTTTAGGGTGCGGTTTAGTTTGAGAGTGCTGGTTATGTTTAGCGTTAGTGTTACGGTGTGGGTGAGGGTAAGGGTGAGGGTTAGGGTGAGGTTGAGGGTTAGGGTTAGGTTTAGGGTTAGGGTGAGGGTGAGGGTGACGGTTAAGTTGACGGTAAGTTTTAGGGTGAGGGTGAAGATTAGGATGAGCATTAGGGTGAGGGTTAGGGTTAGGTTTAGTGTGAGGATTAGGGTTAGGCTAAGGGTTAGGGATATGTTGAGGGTTAGGATTAGCTTTAGGATTTGGGTGAGGTTTAGGGTGAGAGTTAGGGTGAGGGTGAGGGTTAGGATTAGCGTTAGGGTTTGGGTGAGAGTTAGGGTGAGGGTTAAGGTTATGGTGAGGGTGAGATTGAGGGTTAGGGTTAGGGTGAGGGTGAGGATTAGGTTTAGCATGAGGGTTTGGGATAGGGTTAGGGTGAGAGTTAGGGTTAGGGTTAGTATTAGAGTTAGGGTGAGTTTAAGGCTTAGGGTGAGGGATAGGGTGATGTTTAGGTTAGGCTTAGGGTGAAGGTGAGGGTAAGTGTTAGGGTGAGGGCTAGGATTAGGGTTAGGGTTTGGGTGAGTGTTAGGGTTATGGTGAGGATGAGGGTGAGGGTTAAGTTTAGGATTAGGTTTGTGGTGAGCATGAGGGTTTTGGATAGGGTTAGGGTTCGGGTGAGGTTTAGGGTTAGGGTTAGGTTTAGAGTTAGGGTGTGGGTGAGGGTGAGGGTTAGGGTTTGTATTAGGGTTAGGGTGAGGGTTAGGCTGAGGCGTAGGGGTAGGGTTAGGGTGAGGGTGAGGGTAAAGTTGACAGTGAAGGTTAGGATTTGGGTGAGGGTTAGGGTTAGCATTAGGGTTAGGGTTAGGGTTAGTGTGAGTGTTAGGATTTGAGTTAGGGTTAGGGTGAGGTGTAGGGTAAGCATTAGGGTTAAGGTTAGGTTTAGTTTGAGGGTTAGGTTTAGGGTAGGGTTAAGGTGAGGGTTAGGGTGAGGGTTAGAGTTAGGGTGAGGTTGAGGGTAAGGTTTAGGGTGAAGCTAGGGTAAGGGTTTGGTTTAGGGTGAATGTCAGGGTTATGTTGAGGGTGAGGTTAAGGGTTAGGTTTAGGATTAGGGTTAGGGTTAGGGTGAGGTTTAGGGTTAGTGTTGGGGTCAGGGTGAGGGTTAGTGTTAGGGTTAGGGTTAGAATTAGGGTGAGGGTGAGGGTGAGTGTTAGGGTTTGGATTAGGGTTAGGGTTAGGTTTAGGCTGAGGTTGAGGTTGAGGGTGAGGGTTAGGGTTAAGGTGTGTGTTAGGGTTGGGGTTAGGGTTAAGGTAAGGGTGAGGGTGAGTTTTAGGGTTAGGGCTAGGATGAGGGTTAGGCTGAGGGTAAGAGTTATGGTGAGGGTGAGGGTAAGGGTTAGGGTGATTGTTAGGGTTAGGGTGTGGGTTCGGATATAGCTTAGGGTAGGTTGAGGTTAGGGTGAGTTTTAGCTTGAGGTTTATGTTTAGCATTAGGGCTAGGGTTAGGATTAGGGTTATGGTTTGGGTGAGGGTCAGGGTTAGAGTTAGGCTTAGTGTTAGGGTTAGGGTGAGGGTTAATGTTAGGTTTAGTGTTAGGTTTAGGGTGAGGGCTAGGGTGAGGGTGAGGTTCAGGGTGAATGTTAGGGTGAGAGTATGGGTGACAGTGTGTGTTAGGGTGAGGATTAGGCTGAGCGTGAGTGATTGTGTTAGCATTAGGGTTACTGTTATGGTTAGGGTTAGGGTGAGAGTTAAGTTTAGGGCTAGGGTTAGAGTTAGAGTGAGGGTGAGGGTGAGGGCTAGGGTTTTGATTAGGGTTAGTGTTAGGGTTAGGGTTAGGGATAGGCTGAGGGGTAGGGTTAGGGTTGGGGTGAGTGTGAGTGTGAGGATCAAGTTTAGGGTGAGGGTTAAGGAGAGGGTGAGTGTTAGGGATAGCATAACGTTTAGGGTTCGGGTTAGGGTGAGTGTTAGGCTTATGGTGAGGGTGAGGGTAAGGGTTAGGTTTAGGATTAGGGTTAGGGTTAGGGTGAGGGTTAAGGATAGCGTTAGGGTTAGGGTGAGGGTTAGGGTTAGGGTTAGGGTTAGAGTTAGGGTGAGGGTGAGGGCGAGGGTTAGTGTTTGGATTAGGGTTAGGGTTTGGTTTAGGCTGAGGTTGAGGTTGAGGGTGAAAGTGAGGGTTAGGGTTAGTGTGAGTGTTAGGGTTGGGGTTAGGATTAAGGTTAGGGTGCGGGTTAGTGTTATTGGTAGGGTTAGGATGAGGGTTAGGCTGAGGTTTAGGTTTAGGGTTAGGGTGAGGGTAATGGTTAGGGTGAGTGTTAGGGTGAGGGTGAGGGTTAGAATTAAGCTTAGTGTTAGGGTGAGGTTTAGGGTGAGGGTTAGTGTTAGGATGAGGGTTAGGGTTAGGTTTAGGGTGAGGTTAAGGTTTTGGGTGAGTGTTAGGGTGACGGTGATGTTTAGGATTAGGCTAAGTATTAGAGTGAGGTTTAGGGTGACGTTTAGTGTTAGGGATAGGGGTAGGATGAGAGTTAGGCTGAGGGATAGGTTTAGGGTTAGGGTGAGTGGAAGGGTTAGGGTGAGGGTGAGGGTTAGGCTACGGGGTAGGTTTAGGGTTAGGGTTAGGGTGAGGGTTAATGTGAGGGTTAGGGTTAGGGTTAGGGTGAGAGTGGGGGGAAGGTTTAGGGTGGGGGTTAGGGTGAAGTTGAGGTTTAGGTTTAGCATTAGGGTTAGAGTTACGGATAGGGTGAGGTTAGGGTTAGGGTTAGATTGAGGGTGAGGGTTAGTGTTAGCATTAGGGTTAGGGTTAGGGTTAGTGTGAGTGTTAGGGCTAGGGTTAGGGTGAGGGCGATGGTGAGGGTTAGGGTTAGGGTTAGCAGTAGGGTTAAGGTTCGTTTTAGGCTGAGGGTGGGGGTGAGGGTTAGGTTGAGGGTGAGGGTGAGGGTTAGTGTTAGCATTAGGGTTAGGGTTAGCATTAGGGTTAGGGTGAGGATTAGGGTTAGGGTTAGGGTTAGAGTTAGAGCGAGGGTGACAGTGAGGATAAGGGTTAGGGTGAGGGTTAGGTTGAGTTTGAGGTTTAGGTTTAGCATTAGGGTTAGGGATAGGGTTAGGGTGAGGGTTAGGGATAGGGTTAGGGTTAGGGTGAGGATCAGGTTTAGGGTTAGGTCTAGGATTAGGGTTAGGGTGAGGGTTAGCGTTAGGGTTAGGGTTAGGTTTAGGATGAGGGCTAGGTTGAGGGTGAGGTTTAGGGTGAGGATTAGGGTGAGGGTGACAGGGTTAGGGTGAGGGTTAGGATGAGGGTGAGGGTTAGTGTTAGCATTAGGGTTAGCGATAGGCTTAGGGTTAGGGAGAGTTAGGGTAAAGGTTAGGGTTAGATTTAGAGTGAGGGTGAGGTTGAGGGTTAGGGATTTGATTAGGGTTAGTGTTAGGGTTAGGTTGAGGGTTAGGTTGAGGAGTAGGGTTAGGGTTAGGGTGAGATTTAGGGTGAGTGTTCAGGTTAGGGTTAGGGTTAGGGTGAGGTTGAGGGTTAGGGATAGCATTAGGTTTAGGGTTAGGGTTAGAGTGAGTGTTAGGGTTAGGGTAAGGGTGAGGGTGAGGTTTAGGGTTACCAGTAGGGTAACGATTACTGTTCGGTTGAGGGTTAGGTTTAGGATAGGGTTAGGGTGGGTTTGAGGGTGAGGGTTAGGGTTAGGATGATGGTTAGGGTTTTGGTGAGGGTTAGGGTTAGTGGAGGTTGAGGGTGAGGGTTAGGGTGAGGGCGAGGGTTAATGTTAGGTTTTGGGTGAGTGTTAGTGTTAGGGTAAGGTTTAGGGTTAGAGTGAGGGTTAGTGTTAGGTTTATTGTTATGGTGAGGGTGTGGGTGATGGTAAGGGTTAGAGTGAGGGTGAAGTTTAGAGTTAGTGTTAGGTTTAGAGTGAGGGTGAGGGTTAGTGTTACCATTAGGGTTATTGTTAGGCTTAGTGTGAGGGTTAGTTTTAGGGTTAGGTTGAGGGTGAGGATGAGGGTTAGGGTTAGGTCTTAGGTTTAGGGTGAGGGCTAGGATGAAGGTGAGGGTTAGGCTGAGTTTTAGGGTGAGGATGAAGTTTTCATTTAGGAAAGGCTTAGGGTTAGCGTTAGTGTGAGGATTCGGTTGAGGGTAAGGTTTAAGGTGAGGATTAGGGTTAGGGTCTGGATTAGGGTTATGGTTAGGGTGAGGGTTAGGGTTAGCGTGATGTTTAGGGTGAGGTTGAAGGTTAGTGTAAGGGTGAGGATGACGGTGAGGGTGAGGTTGTAGCTTGGGGTTAGGTTTAGGGTGAGGGTTAGCTTGACGGTGAGGGTTAGGGTGAAGGTGAGTGTTTTAGGGTTAGGGTGAAGGTTAGGGTTAGGTTTAGGGTGAGGTTTAGGGTTAATGTGGGGGTTAAGTTTAGCGTTGTAGTTAGGGTGAGATTTAAGGTTAGGGTGAGGGTTAGAGTGAGGGTGAGGGTTAGGGCTAGGGTGAGGGTTAGGGTTAGTTTGAGGCTTTGCGTTATGGTTCAGGTTAGTGTGAGGATAAGGGTTAGTGTGAGGTTTAGGGTGTAAGTGAGTATTTAGGGTTAGCGTTACACTTAGGGTGAGGTTTATGGTGAGGGTTAGGGTGACGGTGACGGTGAGGGTGAGGGTTAGATTTAGGGTTAAGATGAGGGTGAGGGTTAGGGTTAGTTTTAGGGTGTCGGTGAAGGTGAGGGTTAGGATTAGAAATAGGGTTAGCGTTAGTGTTGGTCTGAGGTTGAGGGTCAGGGTGAGGGTGAAAGTTATGGTTAGGGTTAGGATTAGGGTAAGGGTTACGGCTAGTGTAAGGGTTATGATCAGTGTTATGGTGATGGTGAGGGTGAGGATTAGGATTAGTGTGAGGGTAAGAGTGAGGTTTAGTGTTAATGTGAGGGTAAGGGTTAGGGTTAGGGCTAGGGTTAGTGTGAGGATAAGGGTTAGGTTGAAGCTTAGGGTGAGGGTGAGATTTAGGGTTAGCGTTAGGTTTAGGGTGAGTGTTAGGGTTAGGGTTAGGCTTAGGGTGAGGATTAGGTTGTAGGTAAGGGTTAGGGTGAGGGTTAGGATGAGGGGGAGGTTTGGGGTTAAGGCTAAGGTAAGGTTTAGGCTGAAGGTTAGGGTTAGGGTGAGGGTTAGGGTTAGCATGATGGTTAGTGTGAGGGTGAGGGTTACGGTGAATGTTAGGGTTAAATTTAGGGAAATGGTGATGATTAGGTTTAGGTTTAGGTTTAGGGTTTGGGTTAGGCTGAATGGTAGGTTTAGAGTTAGGTTGAGTGTTAGTTTTTGTGTGAGGGTTAAGGTTAGGGTTAGGGTGAGGGTAAGGGTTAGAGTGAGGTTTAGGGTGAGGATGAGCTTTAGGTTTAGCATTAGGTTTACCGTTAGGGTTAGGATGAGGGTTAGTGTTAGGGTGAGGGTGAAAGTGAGGGTGAGGGTGAGGGTTAGTGTTAGGGTTAGTGTGACGGTTATTGTTAGGGTGAGGGTTAGGGTTAGGGTAAGCGTTAGGGTAAGGTTTTGGGTTAGGGTTAGCGTCAGGGTCAGGGTGAGGGTTAGGTTTAAGTTGAGGGTTAGGTTTAGGGTGAGGTTTAGTGTTAGTGTTAGGGTGAGATTTAGGCTTAGGGTGATGTTGATTGTGAGGGTTAGGGTGAGGGTGACGGTGAGTGTTCAGGTGAGGTTGAGGGTTAGGGTGAGGGTGAGGGTTAGGGTGTGGTTGAGGATTAGGGTTAGCGTCAGGGATAGGGTGACCGTGAGGGTTTGGGTGAGGGTTAGTTTTAGGTTTAGATTTAGGGTAAGGGTGAACGTTAGGGTTAGGTTTAGGGTTAGGGGGAGAGTTAGGGTGAGGTGTTGGGATAGGTTTAGGTTGAGGTTTACGGTTAGTGCGAGGGTTTGGGTTAGGTTAGGGTTACTGTGAGGATAAGGTTTAGGGTTAGGGTTAGGGTGAGTGTGAGGTTTAGGGTTAGCGTTAGGGTTAGAGTAAGGGTTGGGGTGAGGGTTAGTGTTAGGGTGAGTGTTAGGGTTAGTGTTACAGTGAGGGTTAGGGTTAGGGTGTGGTTTAGGGTGAGGTTGAGTGTTAGTGTGAGAGTGAGGGTGAGGGTGAGTGTTCAGGTGAGGGTGAGGGTCAGGGTGAGGGTGAGGGTTAGAGTTAGTGTTAGGGTTAGGTTGAAGGTGAGGGTGAGGGTTAGGTTAGGATTAGGGTTAGGGTTAGGGTTAGGCTGAGGGTGAGGTTGAAAATGAAGGGTGAGTGTTAGGGTTAAATTTAGGGTGAGGGTTAGGGTTAGTGTGAGGGTTAGTCTGATGATGAGGTTCAGGGTGAGGGGGAGGGTTAGAATGAGGGTGAGGGTGAGGATGAGACTTAGGGTTAGGATTAGGTTTAGGGTGAGTTTTAGGGTTATGTTTAGGGTTAGGCTGAGGGTTATTGTTAGGTTTAGGTTTAGGGTTAGGTTGAGGGTGAAGCTTAGCGTTAGTGTTAGGGTTAGGGTTGGAGTGAGGTTGGGGTTGAGGGTTAGGTTTAGGATTAGGGTTAATTTTAGGGTAAGACTGAGGGGGAAGGGAAGTTTGAGGGTGAGGGTTAGGGTTAGGGTTAGGTTTATGGTGAGGGCTAGGGTGAGCGTGAGTGTTAGGGTGAGGGTTTCAGTTAGGTTAGGGTTAGGGTTAGGGTTAGGATTGTGGTGATGGTGAGCTTTAAGCTGATTATAGGTTTATGTTGAGGGTTTGGGTTATGGTTAGGGTGAGTGTTAGGGTTAAGGTGATATTTAGTGTGAGTGTGAGGGTGAGGGTGATGGTGAGGGTTAGGTTTAGGGTGAGGGTGTGGGTGAGGGTTAGGATTAGGAATAGGGTTAGGTCTAGGGTTAGGCTGAAGGTGAGGGTCAGGGTGAGGGTGAAGGTTAGGGTTAGGGTTAGGATTAGGGTTAGGGAGAGTGTTAGGGTGAGGGTGAGGGTTCAGTTGAGGGTGTGGGTTAGGTTGTGGGTGAGGGTGATGGTTAGGGTGAAGATTGGGGTTAGGGTTAGGGTTATGGTGAAGGCAAGGGTTACGTTGAGGTTTATTGTGAGGATGAGGGTTACGGTTTTTTGTTAGTTTTAGGGTGAGGTTTAGGGTTAGGGTTAATGTTAGGGTGAGGGTGAGGGTGAGTGTTGGGTTAGGTTTGGGGTTAGAGTTAGGGTTAGGCTGAAGGTGATGGGGAGGGAGAAGGTGAGGGTTAGGGTTAAGGTGAGGGTTAGGGTTAGGGTTAGGTGAGGGTTAGTGTTAGGGTTAGTGTTAGGATGAGGGTTAGGCTGACGGTTAGGGTTAGGATTAGTTTGAGGGTTAGTGTTAGGGTTAGGGTGAGGGTTACGTTTTGATTTAGGGTTAGGATAAGGATTAGGCTGAGGGTTAGGTTTAGGGTTAGTTTGAGGGTTAGTTTTAGGGTTAGGGGAAGGGTTAGGGTGAGGGTAAATGTTAACGTGAGGGTTAGTGTGAGGGTGAGGGTTAGAGTTAGGGTGATGTTTAGGGAGAGTTTGAGGTTTGGTATGAGGTTGAGGGTGAGGATGAGGGTTAGGGTGAGGGTGCGGGTAAGGGAGAGGTTGAGAATGAGGGTTAGGGTTAGGGTTGGGCGATGTTTAGGGTGAAGGTTAGGGTGAGGCTGAGGGTTCGGGTGAGGGTGAGGGTTCGGCTGAGGGTGTTGGTGAAGATTAGGATTAGGTTGAGGGTTTACGTTAGGTTTAGGGTTAGTGTGCGGTTTAGGTTTAGGGGTAGGGTTAAGGTTAGGGTTTGGGTTAGAGTGAGGGATAGGGAGAGGGTTAGGGGTAGGATTAGTGTAAGGTTTAGGATGAGTGTGAGATTTGGGGTGAGTGTGAGTGTGAGGGTTAGGGTTAGGGTTAGGGTGAGTTTGATGGTGAGAGTGAGCCTTAGGGTTAGGATTAGGTGTATGGTGAGTTTTAGGGTTAGGTTTAGGGTTAGAGTTATGGTTCTTGTTAGGGTTAGGGTTAGGTGTAGGGTGAGGGTGAGGGTGAGGGTTTCAGTTAGGTAAGATTTAGCTTTAGGGTGAGGCATATGGTGTGGTTGAGGGTTAAGCTGAGGTTAGATTTAGGGTGAGGGTTAGGGATAGGTTTAGGGTGAGGTTTAGGGTTAGGGTGATGTTTAGGTTGAGGGTGAGGGTGAGGGTGAGGTTGAGGGTTAGGGTTAGCGTTAGGTTGAGGGTTAGGGTTAGGGTGATATTTATTTTGAGCGTGAGGGTTAGGGTTTGTGTGATTGTTCGGGTGAGGGTGAGGGTTAGGATGAGTGTGAGGTTTAGGGTTAGAGTTAGGGTTAGGGTGAGGGGTATGGTGAGCATTTGGCTTAGGATTAGGGTTAAGGTTAGGATTAGGGTTAGGGTTCGGGTTAGGTTTAGGGTGAGGGTAAGGTTTTGAGTGAGGGTGAGGGTGAGAGTGATGGTTAAGGTGTGGGTGAAGGTTAGGGTTAGTGTGATGGTTAGGTTTAGGGTTAGGGTAAGGGGTAGGGTGAGGGCAAGAGTTAGGGTTTGGGTGATGGTGAGGGTGAGGGTTTCGGTAAAGGTGAGGGTGAGTGTAAGTGTTAGGGTGAGGGTTAGGTTGAGCGTGAGAGTTAGGTTTATTGTTAGGTTTTGGATTAGGGTGAGGGTGAGAGAGAGGGTTAGTTGTTAGGGTTAGGGTTAGGGTTAGGGTGTGGGTTAGGATTAGGGTGAGGGTGAGTTTGAGGGTGAGGGTTAGGTTTAGGGTAATTTTGAGGGTAAGGGTTAGGGTGAAGTTTTGGGTGATGGTGAGTGTTAGGTTTAGGGTTATGGTTAGGGTTAGGTTTAGGCTGAGGTGTAGGGAGAGGGCGAGGTTGAGGGTAAGGATTAGGTTTAGGGTTAGGGTGAGGGCTGGGGTGAGTGTGAGGGTTAGTGTGAGGGTGGAGGTGAGGGTTTCATTTACCTTAGGGTTTGGGTAGGGTGAAGTTTAGGTTGAGGGTGAGGGTTAAGCTGAGGTTAGGTTTAGGGTGAGGGTGAGGGGAAGGCTGAGGGTTCGGTTGAGGGAGAGGGTTAGGGTGTGGGTGAGGAATAGGGTTAGGGTGAGCATTAGTGTTAGGGTTAGGGTTAGTGGGAGGGTGAGGGTTAGGGTTAGTGTTAGGGTGAGGGTTAGGGTTAGGGTGCGGGTTATTGTAAGGGTGAGGGTGAGGGTCAGGGTTAGGGTTAGGGTTAGGTTTAGGGTTAGGTTGGGTCTTACAGTGAGGGGGAGGGGAGGGGGAGGGGGAGGGTTAGTGTTAGGGTGAGAATTAGTGTTAGGGTTAGGGTTAGGGTTATGGTGAAGGTAAGGGTTAGGATGAGGTATAGAGTGAGGATGAGGTTTAGGGTTAGTGTTAGGGTTAGGTTGAGGGTTAGGGTGAGGCTTAGGATTACATTTAGTATTAGGGTGAGGTTGAGGTATATTGTGAGGGTTAGCGCTATGGTGAGGGTTAGAGATAGGGTTAGTGGAGGGTGATGGTGAGTGTTAGGTTTAGAGTTATGGTGAGGGTGAGGATGAGGGTTAGGAAAAGGGTAAGTATTAGGGTTAGGATGAGGGTGAGGGTGACAGTAAGGGTGTGAGTTAGGGTTAGGGTGAGGGTTAGGTTTAGGGTTAGGGTTATGGGGAGGTTTAGGGTGTCGATAAATTTTAGGGTTAGGGTTAGGGTGAGGGTAAGTGTTAGGGTTAGGATGAGGGAAAGGGTTAGGGTGAGGTTTAGGGTGAGGTGGAGGGTGAGGGTTAGCATTAGGGTTAGGGTGAGGGTGAGGTTTGGGGTTAGGGTTAAGATTAGGGATAGGGTGAGGATTAGGGTTAGGGTTAAGTTTAGGGTGAGGGTTAGGATGAGTGTAGGGTTAGGATTAGGGTGAGTGTTAGGTTTAGTGTGAGGATAGCGTTAAGTTTAGGGTGAGGGATAGGTTTAGTCTGAAGGTTAGGGTTAGGGTTAGGGTGAGGGTAAGGTTTAGGGTGCGGGTTAGACTGAGGGTGAGATTTAGGGTTAGCATTATATTTAGGGTTATGGTTAGGATTAGGATTAGGGTTAGGGTGAGGGTCACATAGAGGGTGAGGAAGAGTGTTAGATTTAGGTATAGTGTGAGGGTTAGTGGGAAGGTGAGGTTTAGTTTTAGGGTGAGTGTTAGGGTTAGGGTAAGGGTTAGGTTGAGGTGTTACGGTTAGGGTTGGCTTAGGGTGAGTTTCAGGGTGAAGGTTTTTGTTAGGTTGAGGCTTAGGGTTAGGGTGATGGTTAGGGTTAGTGTTAGGGTGAGAGTTAGAGTTAGGATGATGTTTATTGTGAGGGTAAGGGTTAGGGTAAGGGTGTGTGTTCGGGTGAGGGTGAGGGGTCATGTGAGGGTGAGGGTTAGGTTGTGGTTGAGGCTTAGGGTTAGGGTGAAGGTTAGGGTGACTGTCAGGGTTAGAGTGAGGTTAAGGATTAGGGTGTGAGTTAGGGTGATGGTGAGGGTTAGGGTTAGTGTTATTGTTAGGGTTAGGGTTAGGGTTAGGGTGACGGTGAGGTTTAGGGTTAGGGTGATGTTTAATGTGAGGTTTAGTGTTAGTGTGAGGGTGAGGTTGAGGGTGAGGGTTAGTGTGAGGGTGCGGGTGACGGTGTGGTTCGGATGAGGGTTTGGGTTAGGGTTATGGTGATGGTGAGGGTGAAAATGAAGGTGAGGGTTAGGGTTAGGGTTAGGGTTAGGATTACAATGAGGTTTAGGCTGAGTGTTAAGATTATGGTTAGTGTGAGGGTTAGGGTTAGGGTGCAGGTGAGGGTGAGGTTTAGGTTTAGTTTTAGGGTTAGGGTTAGAGTTAGAGTTAGGGTTAGGGTTAGGGTGAGGTGAGGGTGAGGGATTCGTTTAGGTAAGGTTTAGGGTTAGGGTGAGGATTAGGGTGAGGGTGAGGGTTAAGCTGAGGTTAGATTAAGGGTGAGGGGTATTGTTAAGTTTAGAGTGAAGGTTAGGGTTAGGGTGATGTTTAGGGTGAGGGTGAGGGTAATTGTGAGGGTTAGTGTTTGGGTGAGGGTGAGTGTGAGGGTTAGGATTTCGGTTAGGGTTATTGTTAGGGTGAGGTATAGGTTGAAGATTAGGGTTAATGTGAGGGTTAATGTTAGTGTTAGGGTGAGGATAAGAGTTAGGGTGAGGGTGAGGTTTAGGTTTAGCGTTATCAATAGGGTGAGCGTTAGGTTGAGGATTAGGTTTAGGCTGAGGGTAAGGTTTAGGTTTAGGGTTAGGGTTAGGCTTAGGCTTAGGGTGAGGGTGAGGGTTAAGTGTATGGTAAGGGTTAGGGCTAGCGTTCGTGTGAGTGTTAGGGTGAAGATGAGGGTTCGGGTGATGGTGAGGGTTAGGGTGTGGGCAAGGGTTAGGTTTACGGTGAGGATTAGGGTTGGGTTAGGGTTAGGGTTAGGGTTAGGGTAAGGGTTTCTGTGAGGATTAGGGTGAAAATGAGGTTTAGGGTTAGCGTTAGGGTTAGGGTTAGGTTTAGGGTTATGGTGTTGGTAATGATTAGGGTTAGGTTTAGGGTGAGGTTTAGGGTTAGGGTAAGGGTTAGGGTAAGGTTTAGGGTTAGGGTTAGGGTGAAGGTCAGGGTGTGGGTTATGTTTAGGTAGAGGGTTATGGTTAGGCTCAGGGGTAGCGTTAGGGTGATGTTTATTGTGAGGGTGAAGGTTTGGGTGAGAGTGAGTGTTAGGGAGAGTGTCAGGGTTCGGGTGAGGATTAGGGTTAGGGTGATGTTTAGGGTGAGGTTTAGGGTTAGGGTAAGTTTAAGGCTTCAGGTGAGTGTGAGGGTTAGGGTGTGGGTGAGGGTTTGGGGTGAGGGTGAGGGTTACAGTTAGGTTTATGGTGAGGGTTAGGGTTAGGGTGAGGGTTAGGTTTAGGGTTAGGGTTAGGGTGAGGGTTAGGCTGAGGGTTAGGGTTAGGGTTAGTATGAGGGTTAGGGTTAAGGTTAGGGTTTGGGTTAGGGTGTGGTTTAGGGTTAGTTTTAGTGTTAGGATAAGGGTTAGGCTGAGGGTTAGTTTTCGGGTTAGTGTGAGTGTTAGGTTTAGGGTTAGGGTTTGGTTTAGGTTGAGAGTAAAGGTTAGGGTGAGTGTTAGGGTGAGGGTGAGGGTTAGGGTTATGTTTAGGGTTAGAGTGAGGGTTAGGGTGAGGGTTAGTGTTAGG
Source organism: Dipodomys merriami (assembly GCF_024711535.1). Taxonomy (NCBI): domain Eukaryota; kingdom Metazoa; phylum Chordata; class Mammalia; order Rodentia; family Heteromyidae; genus Dipodomys; species Dipodomys merriami. The sequence goes on from NW_027206113.1 coordinate 2,110,381, forward strand.
TTTAGGCTTAGGGTGAGGGTGAGGGTGTAGGTGTTAGGTTGAGGGTTAGGAGGTGGGTGAGGTTTAGGTTTAGGGTGAGGGTAAGGGTTAGGGTGAGGGTTAGTGTGAGGGTGAGGGTTAGGGTTAGCATGAGTGTTAGGGTGAGGGTTTGGTGAGGGTTATGGTAATGGTTAGGGATAGGGTCAGGATTAGGGTTACGTTTAGTTTTAGGTTGAGGGTTAGGCTGAGGGTTAGTGTTAGTGTTAGGGTGAGGGTTAGGTTTAGTGTGAGGGTTATGGTTAGGGTTATGGTGAGTTTTAGGTTTAGTGTGAGGGTTAGGGTGAGGTTGAGGGTAATGTTTAGGGTGAGGCTTAGGGTGAGGATGAGGTTTATGTTTAGCATTAGGTTTACAGTTAGGGTTAGGATGAGGGCTAGGTTTAGGCTGAGGGTGAGTGTTAGAGTGAGTGTTAGGGTTAGGGTTAGGGCAAAGGTGAGGGTCAGGGTGATGGTTAGTGTTAGGTTGAGGGTTAGGGTAGGGTAAGGGTTAGGGTTAGGGTTAGGGTGAGAGTGAGGGTTAGAGTGATGTTTAGTATAAGGTTGAGGGTTAGGGTGAGGGTGAGTGTTCGTGTGAGGGTTAGGGTCCGGGTGAGGGTGAGGGTTTTGGTATGTTGAGGGTTAGTGTTAGGGTGAGGGTTAGCGTGACGGTGAGGGTTAGGGTGAGGGTTAAGTCTAGAGTTAGGTTTAGGTTGAGGTTTAGGGTAAGGGTTATGGGTATGGTGAGAGTTAGGGAGATGTGTCGGGATACGGTTAGGGTGAGGGTTAAGGTTAGTGTGAGGGTTAGGCTTAGGGTTAAGGTTAGTGTGAGGATAAGGTTTAGGGTGAGGTTTAGGGTGAGGCTGAGGGTTAGGGTTGGCGTTAGGGTTACAGTGAGGGTTAGGGTGAGCGTTAGTATTAGGGTGAGGGTTAGGGTTAGGTTTAGGGTGAGGGTTAGGGTTAGGGTGATGTTTAGTGTGAGGGTGATGGTTAATGTGAGGGTGACGGTAAGGTTTAGGGTGAGGGTCAGTGTGAGGCTGAGGGTTAGGGTTAGGATTAGGGTGAGGGTGTGGCTGAGAGTTAGAATTAGGATTAGTGTTAGGGTTAGGCTGAGGGTGAGGGTCAGTGTGAGGGTGAAGGTTAGGGTTAGGATTAGGATTAGGGTTAGAGTGAGGGTTACAGTTAGTGTGAGTGTTATGGTTAGGGTTACAATTAGGGATAGGGTGAGGGTAAGGGTTAGGGTGAGGGTTAGGGTTAGGGTTAGGATTATGGTGAGGGTGAGGGTTTGGGTGATGTTTAGTGTGAGGTTGAGGGGTAGGGAAAGGATGATGGTGAGGGTGAAGGTGAGGGTGAGGGTGTGGGTGAGGATTAGGGTTAGGATGAGGGTTAAGGTTAGGTTTAGGTTTCTTGTGAGGGTGAGGGTTAAGGCTAGGGTTAGTGTTAGGTTGAGGGGTAGGGTTAGTGAGAGGGGTAGGGTAGGGTTAGGTTTAGGGTGAGTGTTAGGGTTAGGGTGATGGTGAGGGTTAGGTTTAGGATTAGTGTTAGGGTTAGGTTGAGTTTGAGGGTGAGGCTTAGGTTTTGGATTAGGGTTAGCATTAGGGTTAGAAAGAGTGTTAGGGTGAGGGTGAGGGTTCGGGTGAGTTTGCGAGTCAGGGTGTGGGAGATGGTTAGGTTTAGGGTAACCATTAGGGTTAGTGTTAGGGTGAGGGTTATGGTGAGTATAAAGGTTAAGGTGAGGTTTAGTGTGAGGATGAGGGTAAGGTTAGTGTTAGGGTTAGGGTGAGGGTTAGGGTGAGTGTTAGGGTTTGGTTTAGGGTTAGGGTGAGGGTGAGGTATATGGTGAGGGTGAGGGTAAAGGTAAGGGATAGGGATAGGGATAGGGTTAAGGTTAGGGTGAGAGTGAGAATGAAGTTTTGGATTAATGTTAGGATTAGGTTAGGCTGAGGGTGATGGGGAGGGTGAGGGTGTGGGTTAGGTTTAGGGTGAGGGTTAGGGTTAGGGCAGGGTGAGGGTGAGGGTTAGGGTTAGGATTATGGTTAGGATGAGGGTTAGGTTGAGTGTTAGGGTTAGTGTTAGTGTAACGGTTAGTGTTAGTGTTAGGGTTAGGTTTAGGGTGAGGGTTAGGGTTAGGTTTAGGGTTAGGATAAGTCTTATGCTGATGGTTTGGTTAGGGTTAGTGTGAGGGTTAGTTTTAGGTTTAGGATAAGGATTAGGGTGAGGATAAATGTCAGGGTGACGGTTAGGGTGAGGATGAGGCTTAGGATTAGGGTTAAGTTTAGGGTGAGGGTTAGTTTTAGGGTTAGGTTGAGGTTTAGGGTATGGTTAAGTGTAAGGGTGAGGGTTAGGTTGAGGTTGAGTGTTTGGGTTAGGGTTAAGGGTTAGGGTGAGATTTACGGTGAGGTTGAGGGTTAGGGTTAGCATTAGGTTTAGGGTGAGGGTTAGGGTGAGGGTTTGGTTTATGTTTAAGGATAGGGTGAGGGTTAAGATTAGGTTTAGGTTTAGGGTGAGGGTTAAGCTGAGAGTTAGTGTTAGAGTTAGTTTGAGGTTAGGTTTAGTGTGAGGGTTAGGGTTAGGCTTAGTGTGATGGTATCGGTTAGGGTGAGGGTTAGGGGGAGTGTGAGTTTTAAGGTTAGCATTAGGTTTAAGGTTAATATTAGGATTAGGGTGAGGGTGAGGGTGAGGGTTAGGGTTAGGGTTAGGGTGAGGGTTCAAGTTATGGTGAGGGCTAGTGTGAGGGTGAGGGTTAGGGTGAGGGTGAGGTTGAGGGTGAGGTTTTCTGGTAGGTAAGGTTTAGGTTTAGGGTTAGGGTGGGGTTTAGGGTGAGGATGAGGGTGAGGGTGAGGGTAAATGTTAGGATGAGGGTTAGGGTTTGGGTTAGGGTTTGGGTGAGGATGAAGCTGAGGGTTAGGTTTAGTGTGAAGGTTATGGTTAGGTTGAGGGTTAGGGTTAGGGTGAGGGTTAGCTTTAGGTTGATTTTTGGTGTTAGGGTGATGGTTAGGGTGAGGCTGAGTGTTCGTGTGAGAGTTAGGGTTAGGTTTAGGTTTAGGGATAAGTTTATGTTGAGGGTAAGGATTAGGGTGAGGGTGAGGATTAGGGTTAGTGTTAGGGTGAGGGTGAGGGTGAGGTTTAGGGTTAGTATTAGGGTTGGGATGAGGGTTAGGCTGAGGGTTAGGGTTAGGGTTAGTGTGAGGTTTAGGGTTAGGGTTAGGGTTACGTTTATGGTGAGGGTTAGAGTTAGGGTTAGGATAAGGGTTGGGCTGAGGGTTACGGTAAGGGTTAGTGTGAATATTAGGTTTACGGTTAGGGTTTGGGTTAGTTTGAGGGTAAAATTTAGGGTGAGGTTTAGGGTGAGGGTGAGGTTTAGGGTTAGGGTGAGGGTTAGGGTCAGGGTTAGGCTTAGGGTTGTGGTTAGGGTTAGGGTGGGGTTTAGGGTGAGAATTCGTTTTAGAATTAGGGTGAGGGTTAGGGTGTGGGTAAGTGTTGTGGTGAGGTTTATGGTGAGGTTGAGGGTTAGGGTTAGGTTGACAGAAAAGTTTAGCGTGAGGGTTAGGTTTAGTGTGAGGGTTAGGGTTAGGGTTAGGGTGAGGGTGAGGTTTAGGGTTAGCATTAGGTTTAGGGTTAGGGTTAGGATGAGGGTTTGGGTTAGGGTGAGGGTGAGTTTTAGGGTTAGCTTTATTGTAAGGGTAATGTTAGGGTGGGGGTTAGGTTAAGGGTGAGGGTTAGGTTTAGGTTGAGGGTTAGGATTAACTTGAGGTTTAGGGTTAGTGTTAGGGTGAGAGTTAGGGTTAGGGTGATGGTTATTTAAGGGTGAGGTTTAGGGTGAGGGTGAGTGTTCGGGTGAGGGTCGAGTTCTGGTGAGGGTGAGGGTAAGGGTGTGGTTGAAATTTAGGGTTAGGGTGAGGGTTAGGGTGATGGTGAGGGTTAGGGTGATGGTGAGGGTTAGGCTTAGGGTTAGGGTTAGGGTGAGGTTTAGGGTTAGCTTTAGGGTTAGGGTGAGAGTTAGGGTGAGTTTTCGGGAGAGGGTTAGGGTGTGGGTTAGGGTTAGTGTGAGGGTTAAGGGTAGGTTAGGTTTAGTGTGAGGATAAAGTTTAGGGTGAGGGTTAAGGTGAGGGTGAGTGTTAGGGTTAGCATTAGGGTTAGGGTGAGGGTTAGGTTTAGGGAGAGGCTTAGGATTAGCCTTAGATTGAGGATTAGTGTTAGGGTGATGTTTAGGGTGAGGTTGAGAGTTAGTGTGAGGGTGAGGGTGAGGGTGAGGTTGAGGTTGAGGGTGAGTTTTAGGGTTAGGGTTACGATGAGGGTGAGTGTTAGGTTTAGGATTAGGGTTAGGGTTAGGTTTAGGCTGAGGGTGAGGGTGAGGGTTAGGGTAAGGGTTAGGGTTAGTGTGATGGTGAGGGTCAGGGTGAGGGTGAGGGTTAGGATGAGGGTGATGGTGAGGGTGAGGGTGAGGGTTAGTGTTAGGTTTAGGGTTGGGGTGAGTTTATGGTTAGGATTAGGGCTAGGTTTATGGTAACTTTTATGGTTAGGGTTAGGGTTAGGGTGACGATGAGGGTGAGGGTTAGTGTTAGGATTAGGGTTAGGGTGAGGGTAGGGTTGAGGGTTATTGTTAGGATTAAGGTTAGATTTAGGGTAAGGCTGAGGGTGAAGGGAAGTTGGAGGGTGAGGATTAGGGTTAGGGTTACGTTTACGGTTAGGGCTATGGTGAGGGTGAGGGTTAGGGTGAGGGTGAGGGTTTCGCTTAGGTAAGGGTTAGGGTTTGTGTGACGATTAGGGGGAGGTTGAGGGTTAGGGTTAGGGTTGGCATGAGGGTTAGGCTGAGGGTTAGAGTTAGGGTTAGTGTGAGGTTTTGGGTTAGGGTTAGGGTTACGGTTATACTTATGGTTAGGGTTAGGGTTAGGATAAGGGTTACTCTGAGGGTTACGGTAAGGTTAGTGTGAGTGTTAGTTTTAGGGTTAGGGTTTGGGTTAGGTTGAGGGTAAAGTTTAGTGTGAGGGTTAGGGTGAGGGTGAGGTTTAGGGTTAGGTTCAGGTTTAGGTTCAGGGTTAAGCTTAGGATTGTGGTTAGGGTTAGGGTAAGGTTTAGGGTGACAGTTAGTTATAGGGTTAGCATGAAGGTTAGGGTGTGGGTAAGTGTTAGGGTGAGGGTAGGGTGAGGGTGCGGGTTAGGGTTAGGGTGACGGCAAGGTTTAGGATGATGGTTAGGTTTAGTCTGACGGTTCAGGTTAGGGTGCGGGTGACGTTTAGGTTAGCATTAGGTTTAGTGTTAAGTTTAGGCTGAGGGTGAGGTTGAGGGTTAGGGTGAGGGTTAGGGTTAGTGTGATGGTGAGGGTCAGGGTCAGAGTGAGGGTTAGGATGAGGGTGAGGGTGAGGGTTAGGGTTTGTTTTAGGGTTAGGGTGAGTTTTATTGTTAGGGTTAGGGCTAGAGTCATGCTAATTTTTAGGGTTAAGTTTAGGGTTAGGGTGACGATGAGGGTGAGGGTTAGTGTTAGGGTTAGGTTTAGGGTTAGGGTGAGGTTGGGGTTGAGGTTTAGGGGTAGGATTAAGGTTAGGTTTAGGGTAAGCCTGAGGGGAAGAGGAGGTGAAGGGTGAGGATTAGTGTTAAGTTTAGGTTTAGGGTGAGGGCTAGGGTGAGGGTGAGGGTTAAGGTGAGGGTGATGGTTTCAGTTAGTTAAGGGTTAGGGTTAGGGTGAGGATTAGGGTGAGGGTGAGGGTTAAGCTGAGGTTAGGTTTAGGGTGAGGGTTAGGGTTTGGGTTATGGTGAGAGGGTTACGGTGATGTTTAGGGTGACAATGAGGGTTAGGGTGAGGGTGAGGGTTAGGGTGAGAGTGAGGGTGAGGGTGAATGTGAGGATTAGGGTTAGGTTTAGGTTTAGGCTGAGGGTGAGGGTGAGGGTTAGGAATAAGAATAGGGATAGGGTTAGGTTAAGGCTGAGAGTGACAGTCAGGGTAACGGTGAAGATTAGGCTTAGGGTTAGGGTTAGGGTGAGGGGTACAGTGAGTGTGAGGGTTATGGTTAGATTTATGGTTAGTTTAAGGTGAGGGTTACGGTTAGGGTGAGGGTTAGGTTGAGGGTGAGGGTTAGGTTGAGGGTGAGGGTGAGGGTTAGTGTTAGGGTTCGGATTAGGGTTTGGGTGATGTTTAGTGTTAGGGTTCGGGTTAGGGTGAGGATGAGGGTTCGGGTGAGGTTGAGTTTACGGATGAGGGTGAGGGTTAGGGTGTGGGTGAGGATTAGGATTAGGGTGAGGAATAACCTTAGGTTTATGGTTAGTGTGTGGGTGAGTGTTAGGGGTAGGATTAGGGTTAGGTTGAGTGTTAGGGTTAGGGTGAGGGTTATGGAATGGGGTAGGGGTAGGGTTAGGGTGATGTTGTGGTGAGTGTGAGGGATAGGGTGAGGGTGAGGGTTAGTGTTAAGATTAGGGTTAGGGTTAGGGTTAGGGTGAGGGTTAGGTTAGGTTTAGGGTATGGATAAAGGTTAGGCTGAGGGTAAGGGATAGGGTTAGTGTGAGTGTTAGGTTGAGGGTTAGGGTTTGGGCTAGGTTGAGCGTAAAGTTTAGCATGAGGGTTAGTGTGAGGCTGAGGGTTAGGGGGAGGGTAAGGGTTAGGGTTATGGTTATGGTTAGGGTGAGGGTGAGGGTGAGGGTTCGTGTGAGTGTTAGCTTTCGGGTGAGGGTGAGGTTTTGGGTGTGGTTATGGTTTAGGTTTACGGTGAGGATTAGGGTGACCTTGAGTGTTAGGGTGGGGGTGAGTGTTAGGTTTAGAGTGAGGGTTAGGTTAGGGTTAGTGTGAGAATAAGGGTTAAAGTGAGTGTTAGGGTGAGGGTGAGGGTTGAGGTTAGCGTTAGGGTTAGGGTGAGATTTAGGGTGAAGGTTAGCGTTAGGGTGAGGTTTAGGGTTATGTTTAGCGTGAGAGTGAGGCTTAGGGTCATATTTAGGGTGAGGTTGAGGGTTAGGGTGAGGGTGAGGGTAAGGTTTAGGCTTAGGGTTAGGCTGAGGGTGATGGGGAGCGTGAGGGTGAGGGTTAGGGTTATGGTGAGGATTAGGGATAGGGTTAGGCTTAGGGTAAGGATTAGGGTGAGGGTGAGGTTTAAGGTGAGGATTAGGGTTAGGGTGAGGATTTGGGTTAGGGTTTGGATGAGGGTTAGGGTTAGCGTAATGTTTAGGGTGAGGATGAGTGTTAGGGTAAAGGTCAGGGTTAGGGTAATTGTTAGGGTGAGGGTTAGGGTGAGGGGTAGGTTTCAGTTTAGGGTGAGGGTTAGGGTTAATGTGAAGTTTAGGGTTAGGGTTAGGGTTAGTTTGAGAATAAGGGTTAGGGTGAGGGTTAGGGTGAGATTGATTGTTTGGGTTAGCGTTAGGGTTAGGGTGAGGGTTAGTGTGAGGGTTAAGGTGAGGGTTAGGTTTAGTATGAGGTTGAGTGTTAGATTTAGGTTTACGGTGAGGGTTAGGTTTAGGGTGAGGTTTCAGGTAAGGTTAAGATGAGGGTGAGGGTGAGGGTGAGGGTGAGTTTTATGGTGTGGATGACGGTTAGAGTTAGAGTGAGGGTTAATGTGACGGTGAGGGTTAGGGTGAGGGTGAGGGTTAGGGTTAGGGTTAGGATGAGGATGATGGTTAGGGTGAGGGTTAGAGTGACGGTGAGGTAAGATTTAGGGTGAGGGATAGGGTTAGGGTTAGGGTTAGGGTGAGGTTTAGGTTTAAGGTTAAGGTTAGGGTTAGGCTGAGGGTAAGGGTTAGAGTGAGGGTTAGGGTGAGGGTGAAGGTTAGGGATAGCATTAGGGTTAGGGTTAATTTTCGGGTGAGGATCAGGTTTACCATTAGGATTAGGTTGAGGGTAAGGTTTATGTTGAGTTGTAGGGTTAGTGTTAGGGTGAGGGTTATGGTTAGGGTTAGGCTGAGAGTGAGGGTGAGGGTTAGGGTTAGGGTTAGGGTGAGTGTTAGTGTGAATGTGAGGGTTAGAGTGACGGTGAGAGTAAGGTTACGGTGAGGGCTAGGGTTAAAGTAAGGGTTAGGGTGAGGTTTAGGTTTAGGGTGAGGGTGAGGGTGCGCGTTAGGTTTAGGATTACGCTTAGGTTTAGAGTTAGGCATAGAATGAGGCTGAGGGTGAGGGTGAGGGTCAGTGTCAGGTTTAGGGTTAGGGTTAGGATTATGGTTAGGGTTAACGTGAGGTTGAGGGTGAGGGTTAGGTAGAGGGTGATGGTGAGGATGAGGGTAAGGGTGAGAGTAAGGTTTAGGGTTAGGGTTATGGTTAGTTTTAGGTTTAGGGTTAGTGTGTGGGTAGTGTGAGGCTGAGGCCTAGGGTTAAGGTTAGGATTAGGGTGAGGATTAATGTTAGGGTGAGTGTTTGGGTGAGGGTAGGTTTAGTGTGAGAGTTATGGTTATGGTTAGGGTTAGGGTGAGGTTAAGGATTAGGGTTAGTTATAGGGTGAGGATTAGGGTTAGGTTTAGGGTGAGGGTTAGGCTGAGGGTTAGGGTTAGGTTTAGGTTAGTGTGAGGGTTAGGATTAGGGTTAGGTTTAGGGTGAGGATCAGGGTTAGGGTTAGGGTGAGGGTAAGAGTTAGAGTGACGGTTAGGGTGAGGGTGAGGGTTAGAAATAGCATTAGGGTTAGGGTTAGGGTTAGGGTGAGGGTTAGGGTTGTGGTTAGGTTTAGGGTCAGGGTAAGGGTGAGGGTTATGTTGAGGGTTAGGTTTAGGGTTAGGAATACAGTTAAGGTGAGGGTTAGGGTGAGGGTGAGGGTTAGTGTGAGGGTTAGGGTTAGGGTGAGGGTTAGTGACGATGAGGCTATGGGTTAGGGTGAGAGCTAGGGTTAGGGTTAATGTGAGGGTGAGGGTTAGGGTTAGGGTGAGGGTTAGGTTTGGGTTGAGGATTAGGTTTAGGGTGACAGTGAGGGTAATGTTTAGGTGAGTGCTAGGGTTAGGCTTAGGGTTAAGCTGAGTTTTCGTTTTGGGTGAGGGTGAGGGTGAGGTTTAGGTTTAGGATTAGGCTTAGGTGTAGGGTTAGGCTTAGGGTTAGGTTGAGGGTGAGGGTCAGAGTTAGGTTTAGGGTGAGGGTTAGGGTTATGGTTAGGGTTAGGGTGAGGTTGAGGGTGAGGGTTAGGGAGAGGGTCATGGTGATGATGAGGGTGATGTTTAGGATTAGGGTGTGGGTAAGGGTTATGTTTAGGGTTAGAGTGAGGGTGAGTGTCAGCATGAGTGTGAGGGTTAGGGTGAGGGTGAAGGTGAGGCTGAGGGTGAGGGTGAGGTTAGGGTTTGCTTGAGGTTTAGGGTTAAGGTTAGTGTGAGGGTTAGGGTTAGGGTTAGGGTTAGTATGAGGGTTAGGCTGAGGGTTAGGCTTAGGGTTAGGGTGAGGGTAAGGTTTAGGGTGAGGTTGAGGGTTAGGTTTAGGATTACGGTTAGGGTGAGGGTTAGAGATAGAGTTAGGGTTAGCGTGAGGGTTTTGGTTAGGTTAGGTTTAGTGTTAACGTGATGTAGAGGGTTAGGGTTTGAATTAGGGTTAGGGTTAAGTTTAGGCTGAGGTTGAGCTTGAGGCTCAGGGTGAGGTTTAGGATTAGGGTGAGGGTTAGGGTGGGGGTGAGGGATAGGTTTAAGGTGAGGGTAAGTGTTAGGTCGAAATGTAGGGTGAGGTTGAGGGTTAATGTTTGCATTACATTTATGGTGAGGGTGAGGGTTAGGGTGAGGGTTAGCTTTAGGTTTAGGTATAGCGTAAGGATTAGGGTACGGGTTATGGTTAGGGGGAGGGTTCAGCTGAGGGTTAAGGTTAGGGTTAGGGTTAGGGTGAGGCTTAGGGGAGGGTTAGGGTTAGGGTTAGTGTTAGGGTTAGGTTGAGGTTGTGGTTGAGGGTAAGGGTTAGGGTGAGGGTTAGGGTGAAGTTGAGGTTTAGGGTTAGCATTAGGGTTAGGTTTAGGTTGAGGCTTAGTGTTGAGGTTGATGGTGAGGGTTAGGTAGAGGGTGAGGTTTAGTTTAGGGTGAGGGTAGGGTGACGGTGAGGCTTAGGGTGAAAGTGAGGGTTAGGGTTAGGGTTAGGGTGAGGTTTAGGGTTATGGTTAAGGTGAGAGCTAGGGTGAGGATTAGGGTTAGGGTTAGGGTGAGGATTAGGTTTAATGTGAGGGTTAGGGTTAGGGTTAGGTTTAGTGTGAGTATTAGGTTTAGGGTGAGGGTTAGGGTGAGATTGAGGCTTAGAGTTAGCGTTAGGATTAGGGTGAGGGTTAAGGTGAGGGTTAAGGTTAGGGTGAAGGTTAGTATGAGGGTGAGTGCTAGAGTTAGGTTTAGGGTGAGGGTTATGTTTAGGGTGAGGTTAAGGGTAATGTTATGGTGAGGTTGAGGGTGAGTTTTAGGGTGTGGGAGACGGTTAGGGTTAGGGTGAGTGTTAAGGTGAGAGTGAGGGTTAGGGTGAGGGTGAGGGTTAGGTTTGCAGTAGGATTAGTGCTAGGGTTAGGGTTAGGGTTATGGTAAGGGTAAGGGTTTGAATGAGGTTTAGGGTGAGAGTGAGGTTTAGGGACTGTGTTAGGGTTAGGGTGAATATTAGGGTGAGGGTTAGGGTTCAGGTTAGGGTTAGGTTGAGGGTGAGGTTTAGAGTTAGGGTTAGGGTTAGTATTAGGGTAAGTGTAAGGTTTAGGGTGAGGGTTAGGGTGAGGCTGAGGGTTACGGTTAGGTTGAGGGTTAGGGTGGGCATTAAGGAGAGTGTTAGGTTTAGGGTTAGGGTTAGGGTGCGGGTTAGGGTGAGGTTTAGTGTTAGTTTGAGGGTTAAGGTGAGGGTAAGGGTTAGAGTGAGTGTTAGGGTTAGCATTAGGGTTAGGGTTAGGGTTAAGGTGAGGTTTAGTGGTAGGGTTAGGATGAGGATTAGGGATAGGGTTGGTGTTAGGGTGAAAGTCAGCGTGAGGTTTAGGGTTAGATTTAGGTTTAGAGGGAGTGTGAGGGTTAGGGTTAGGATTAGTGTTAGGGTTAAGTGTAGGCTGAAGGTGAGGGTGTGAGTGAGGGTGAGGTTTAGGTTTAGGGTGAGGGTCAGGTTTAGGGTTAGGTTTAGGGTTAGGCTGAAGGTGAGGGTGAGGGTGTAGGTGAGGGTTAGGGTGACTGTGAGGGTTAGGGTTAGGGGTAGGGTGAGGGGTAGGGTGAAGGGTAGGATCAGGGTTAGGGTGAGGGTTAGCCTTAATGTGCGGCTTAGGGTTAGGGTTAGGGTTACTGTGAGGATAAGGGTTAGTGTGAGGATTAGGGTGAGAGTGAGGGTTAAGGTTAGCATTAGGGTTAGGTTGAGGGATAGGGTGAGGGTTAGATTTAGGGTTAGGGATAGGGTGAGAGTTAGTGTGAGGGTAAGTGTTAGAGTGAGGGTAATGGTGAGCGTGAGGGTTAGGGATAGCATTAGGGTTAGGGTTAGGGTTAGGGTGAGTGTTAGGGATAGCATTAGGGTTAGGGTTAGGGTTAGGGTGAGGGTTAGGGTAAGGTTTAGGGTGAGGGTTAGAGTTAGGTTGAGGGTTAGGGATAGTGTTGGTGTTAGGGTGAGTGTCAGGGTTATGGTTAGGGTTAAAGTTAAGGTGAGGGTGAGTGTGAGGGTTCGGATTAGGATTTGGGTTAGGGTTAGGTTGAGGGTGAGGGTAAGTGTGAAGGTGAGGTTTAGGGTTATTTTTAGAATTAGGTTTATGGTTAGAGTTAGGTTGAGGGTTAGGGTTAGGGTTAGTAAGAGGGTTTGGCTGAGGGTAAGGTTTAGTGTTAGGGTGAGGGATAGGGTTAGTGTGAGGGTTAGGCTTAGGATTAGGGTTAGGAATAGGGTGAGGGAAAGTTTTATGTTGAGGGTTAGGTTGACGATGAGGTTAAGGGTTAGGGTGAGAGTTAGGTTGAGGTTTAGGGTTAGGTTTAGGGTTAAGGTGAGGGTTAGGTTGAGGTTTAGTTTTAGCGTTAGGGTTAGGGTTAGGGTAAGGGTAAGGGCTAGAGTGAGATTTAGTGTGAGGGTGAGGGTTAAGGATAGCATTAGGGTTAGGGTTAGTTAGGTTGAGGGTTACAGTTACCGTTAGGGTTAAGGTGAAGGTGAGGTTTATGTTCAGGTGTCGGGTTGTGGTTAGGTTTAGTGTTTGAGTGAGGGTTAGGGTTAGGGTGAGGGTGAGGGTGAGGCTTAGAGTTAGGGTTAGGGTGAGGGTTAGGTTTAGGGTGAGGGTTAGAGTGACGGTGAGGGTAAGGGTTAGGTTTAGGGCTAGGTTTAGGCTTAGTGTTAGGGTGAGGTTTAGGTTTAGGTTGAGGGTGAGGGTGCGGGTTAGGTTTAGGACTAGGCTTAGGTTTAGGATTAGGCTTAGGGTGAGGGTGAGGGTGAGGGTCAGAGTTATGTTTAGGGTGAGGGTTAGGGTTATGGTTATGGTTAGGGTGAGGGTGAGGGTGAGGGTGAGGGTGAGGGTGAGGGTGATGGTGACCGTGAGGGTCAGGGTGAGAGTTAGGTTTAGCTTTAGGGTTATGGTTAGATTTAGGTTTAGGGTTAGGGTGAGGGCTAGGGTTAGGTTGAGGTCTAGGGTTAAGTTTAGGATTAGGGTGAAGGTTAGGTTTAGTGTGAGGGGTTAGGGTTACGGTTAGTGTTAGGGTGAGTTTAAGAGTTAGTGTGAGGGTTAGGGTGAGAGTGAGGGTTAGGGTTAGCCTGAGTGTTAGGGTGAGGGTTATAGTGAGGGTTTGGTTTAGGGTTAGGGTTAGTGTTAATGTTAGGTTGAGGGTTAGGATTATGGTTAATGTTATGGTGAGGGTTTTGGTTAAGGTGATGTTTAGGTTGAGGGTGACAGTTAGGTTGAGTGTTCGGGTTTGGGTTAGGGTGAGTGTTAGGCTGTGGGTGAGGGTTAGGGTTAGAGTGAGGGTTAGGTTGACGGTTACGTTTAGGGTGAGTTTGAGATTTAGGGTTAGTGTTAGGGTTAGGGTGACTTTTAGGTTTAAGCTTAGGTTAAAGTTAGGGTTAGCGTGACATGTACGGTTATGTTTAGGGTGAGGGTTAGGGTTAGTTTGAGGATTAGGGTTAGGGTTAGGGTTCGGGTTAGCTTTAGGGTTAGGTTAGAATGAAGGTGAGGCTGAGGGTTACGGTTAGGGTTTGGGGGAGGGTAAGGGTAAGGGTGAAGGTAATGTGAGGGTTAAGTTTAGGCTTAGGTTCAGGGTGAGGATTAGGGTGAGGGTTAGTTTTAGGGTTAGGTTGTGTGTTAGGGTTAGGGTAAGGTGTAAGTTAGTGTTAGGGTGACATGTACGGTTAGGTTTAGGGTGAGGGTTAGGGTTAAGGTGAGGATTAGGGTTAGGGTTAGGGTTAAGCTTAAGGGGAAGGTGAGGGATAGGGTTAAGGTGAGGGTAAGGGTTAGGGCAAGGTTTAGGTTGAGGTTGAGGGTTAATGTTAGCATTAGGGTTACGGTGAGGGGGAGGGTTAGGGTGAAGGTTAGGGTTAGGGTTAGCTATAGGGTGAGGATTAGGGTTAGGGTTAGGTTTAGGGTGAAGGTTAGGCTGAGGGGTAGTGTTAGGGTTATGTTTAGGGTGAGGGTTATGGTTAGTGTTATGGTGAGGTTGAGAGTGAGGGTAAGGTTTAGGGTCAGCGTTAGGGTGAGGTTTAGGTTTAGGGTTAGCATTAGGTTTAGTGTGAGGTTAGGTTTAGGATTAGGGTTAGAGTGGGGATGAGGGCTAGTGTTAGCATTAGGGTTAGGGTTAGGTTTAGTATTAGGGTGAGGGTGAGGTTGAGGGTGAGGTTTAGGGTTAGGTTTAGGATTAGGTTTAGGGTTAAGTTTAGGATGAAGGTGGGGGTGAGGTTGAGGGTGAGGGTTAGAGTTAGGGTTAGTTTTACGGTGAGGGCTAGGTTGAGGGTGAGGGTTAGGGTGAGGATTAGGGTAAGGCTGAAGGTTTCGTTTAGGAATGGCTTTGGGTTAGGTTTAGAGTGAGGATTAGGCTGAGGGTGAGGTTTAAGGTGAGGGTTAGGGTTATGTGCGGATTAAGGTTAGGGTTAGAGTGCGGGTTAGGGTTAGGGTGAGTGTTAGGGTGAGGGTGAGGGTGTAGGTGAGGGTTAGGGTTGGGGTGAGCGTTTCAGTGACGGTGAATGTTGGGGTAAAGGTGAGGGTTAGGGTTAGGGTGAGGGTGAGCGTTAGGATTATGGTGAGGGTATGGGTTAGGATGAGGTTTAGGGTGAGGGTGAGGTTTAGGGAGTGTTAGAGTTAGAGTGAGGGTTAGAGTTCAGGTTAGGCTTAGGGTGAGGAGGAGGGTTAGAGTTAGTTTTAGGGTTAGTGTTAGGGTGTGGGTAAGTTTTAGGGTGAGGGTGAGGTTTAGGGTGAGGGTTAGGGTTAAGTTGAGGTTTAGCGTGAGCTTCAGGGTGAGTCTTAGGTTTAAGTTTAGATTTAGGGTGAGGGTTAGGGTGAGGTTTATTGTTAGTGTTAGGGTTAGGGTGAGGGTGAGGGTTAGGGATAGCATTAGGGTTAGGGTTAGGGTGAGGGTGAGGGTTACAGTTAGGGTAAAGTTGAGTGTGAGGGTTAGGGTTAGGATTAGGGTTAGTGTTAGATTTAGGCTGAGGGTGAGGTGTTTGGTGAGGGTGAGGTTTAGGTTTAGAGTGTGGGTTAGGTTTAGGGTTAGGGTTAGGTTATAGGTTAGAGTTACGATTAGGTTGAGGGTTGGGGTTAGGGTTAGGAAAAGGGTTTGGCAGAGTTACTATTAGGGTTACTATTAGAGTTACTATTGAGGGTTAGGGTTAGAGTGAGGGTCAGGATTAGGGTTACGGTTAGGATTAGGGTGAGGGAAAGGTTTAGGGTCAGTGTTAGGGTCACTGTGAGGGTTAGGGTTAGGGTGAGGGTTAAGGTGAGCGTTAGGGTCATTGTTAGGGTTTGGTTTAGGTTTAGGATGTGGGTTAGGATGAGGATTAGTTTTAGGGTTAGGGTTAGGGTTAAGGTGAGGGTAAGGGTTAGTGTGAGGGTTAGTGTGAGGGTTAGGTTTAGGGATAGCATTAGGGTTTAGGTTAGATTTAGGGGGAGGTTTATGTTTACGGTTAGGGTTAGGGTGAGGGTGAGGGTTATGTTGAGAGTTAGTGCTAGTATGAGTTTGAGCGTTAGACTTAGTTTTAGGGTGAGGGTTAGGGTTAGGCTGAGGTTTAGGGTAAGTTTAGGGTGAGGTGAGGGTTCTGGTGAGCATGAGTTTTATGGTGTGGGTGACGGTTTGGGTAAGGGTGAGGGTTAAGGTGACGGTGAGGGTTAAAGTGAAGGTGAGACTTAGGGTTGCGGTGAGGATTAGGGTTAGGGTTAGGGTTAGGGTTATGGTGAGGGTAATGGTTAGGATGAGGTTTAGGGTGAGGGTGAAGTTTAGGGATAGTGTTAGAGTTAGGGTGAGGGTGAGGGTGAGGGTTAGGGTTCAGGTTAGGCTTAGAGTGAGGGTGAGGGTTAGAGTTAGGTTTAGGTTTAGGGTTAGGAATAGGGTTTGGCTGCGGTTTAGGGTTAGGTTAAGGGTGAGGGATAGGGTTATTGTGAGGGTTAGGTTTAGGATTAGTGTGAGGGAAATGTTTAGGGTGAGGGTTGGGGTGACGGTGAGTGTTAGGATTAGGGTGAGGGTTAGGGTGAGCATTAGGGTGAGGGTTAGGGTTAGATTTAGGGTTAGGGTGAAGGTTTGGGTGAGGTTTAGTTATAAGATTAGGCTTAGGATTAGGGTGCGGGTAAGGGTTAGAGTGAGATTTAGGGTGAGTGAGTGTTAAGGATAGCATTAGGGTTAGGGTTAGGGTTAGGGTGAGTGTTAGGCTTACGGTTAGGGTGAGGGTGAGGGTGAGGGTTATGTTGAGAATTACAGTTAGGGTGAAGGTTCGGGTGAGGGTTAGCGTTAGGGTTAGGGTTAGGGTGAGGGTTAGGGTTAGGGTTAGGGTTAGGTTGAGGGTGAGGGTTAGGGTGAGGGTGAGGGTTAGGGTGAGGGTGAGTGTTAGGGTGAGTGTTAGGGTGAAGTTGAGGGTTAGGGCTATGAATAGGCTGAGGGCTAGGGTGACGGGTAGGGTTAGTGTTAGGGTGATGGTTAGGGTTAATGTGAGGGTTAGGGTTAAAGGATAGGGTTTAGTGTGAGGATAAGGGTTAGGGTGAGGGTTAGGGTGAGACTGAATGTTTGGGTTAGGGTCAGGGTTAGGGTTAGGGTTTGGGTTAAGGTTAGGCTGATGGTTAGGAAGAGGGTTTGGCTGAGGGTTAGGTTTAGGGTTAGAATGAGCGATAGGATTAGTGTGAGGTTTAGGCTTAGGGTTAGGGTTAGGATTAGGGTGAGAGAAATGTTTAGTGTGAGGGTTACGGTGACGGTGAGTGTTATGGTTAGGGTGAAGGTTAGGGTGTGTGTAAGGGTGAGGGTTAGGTTTAGGTTTAGGGTTAAGGTGAGGGTTAGGGTGAGGTTTAGTTTTAGGGTTAGGGTTAGGGTGAGGGTGAGGGTAAGGGTTAGAGTGAGATTTAAGGTGACGGTGAGGGTTAAGGATAGCATTAGGTTTAGGGTTAGGGTTAGGGTGAGGGTTAGGGTTACATTTAGGTTTAGGGTGAGGGTGAGGGTGAGAGTTATGTTGAGAGTTACGGTTAGGGTTAGGGTTAGGTGAGTGTTAGCTGTAGGGTTAGGGTTAGGGTTAGTGTGAGGGTGAGGGTTAGGGTTAGGTTTGGGGTGAGGGTTAGGTTTACCGTTAGGATTAGGTTGAGGGTGAGGGTTATGTTGAGGTGTAGGGTTAGGGTTAGGGTTATGGTTAAGGTGAGGTTTAGGGTTAGGGTTAGGTTGAGGGTGAGGGTGAGGCTTAGGTTTAGGGTTAGGGTGAGTGTAACGGTTAATGTGAGGGTCAGAGTGATGATGAGGGTAATTGTTAGGGTGAGGGCTAGTGTTAGGGTTAGTGTTAGGGTGAGGTTTAGGTTTAGGGTGAGGTTGAGGGTGAGGGTTTGGTTTAGGATTAGGCTTAGGTTTAGGGTTAGGCTTAGGATGAAGGGGGGTTATGAGTCAGAGTCAGGTTTAGGGTGATGATTAGGTTTATGGTTAGGGTTAGGTTGAGAGTGAGGGTGAGGGTTAGGGTGAGGGTGATGTTGAGGATGAGGGTGAGGGTGAGAATTAGGTTTAGGGTTAGGGTTATGTTTAGTTTTAGGTTTAGGGTTAGTGTCAGAGCTAGGGTCAGGCTGAGGTCTAGGTTTAAGGTTAGGAATACGGTGAGGATTAAGGTTAGGGTGAGTGGTAGGCTGAGTGGTAGGGTTAGCGTTATTGTTAGGGTGAGTGTTAGGTTTAGTGTGAGGGTTAGGGTTAGGGTGAGCGTAAGTATTAGGGTTAGTTGTAGGGTGAGAATTAGGGTTAGGGTTAGGGTTAGGGTGAGGGTGAGGATGAGGTGTAGGGTTAGGTTTAGGGTTAGTGTGAGGTTTAATGTGAGGGTTACGTTTAGGGTGAGGGTAAGGGTTAGGTTTAGGGTGATGGTAAGGGTTAGAGTGAGGGTTAGGGTGATGGTGAAGGTTAGAAATAGCATTAGGTTTAGGGTTAGGGTTAGTGTTAGGGTGAGGGTTAGGGTTGCGGTTTGGGTTAGGGTGAGGATTAAGATTAGGGTGAGTGTTTGTGTGAGGGGTAGGTTTAGTGTGAGAGTTATGGTTAGGGTTAGGTTTAGGGTGAGGGTAAGGATTAGGGTTAGGTATAGGGTGAGGGTTAGGGTTAGGTTTAGGATGAGGGTTAGGCTGAGGTATAGGGTTAGGGTTAGGGTTAGTGTGAGGTTGATGGTGAGGGTTAGGTTTAGGGTGAGGGTGAGGGTTAGGGTTAGGGTGAGGGTAAGGGTTAGAGTGAGGGTTAGGGTGAGGGTGAGGGTTAGAAATAGCATTAAGGTTAGGGTTAGGGTTAGGGTGAGTGTTAGGGTTGTGGTTAGGTTTAGGGTGAGGGTAAGGGTGAGGGTTATGTTGAGGGTTAGTTTTAGAGTTAGGAATACGGTTAAGGTGAGGGTGAGGGTGAGGTTTATGGTTAGGGTGAGGGTTAGGGTTAGGGTGAGGGTTAGAGTGACGGTGAGGCTATGGGTTAGGCTGAGGGCTACGGTTAGGGTTAGGGTGAAAGTGAGGGTGAGGGTTAGGTTTAGGGTGAGGGTTAGGTTTGGGTTGAGGATTACGTTTAGTGTGACAGTGAGGGTAAGGGTTAGGTGAGTGCTAGGGTTAGGCTTAGGGTTAGGCTGAGTTTTAGGTTTGGGTGAGGATGAGGGTGAGAGGGTTAGGTTGAGGATTAAGCTTAGGTGTAGGGTTAGGCTTAGGGTGAGGGTGAGGGTGAGGGTCAGAGTTAGTTTTATTGTGAGGGTTAGGGTTATGGTTAGGGTTAGGGTGAGGTTGAAGGTGAGGGTTAGGGTGAGGGTCATGGTGAGTGTGAGGGTGATGGTTAGGATTAGGGTGAGTGTTAGGGTTATGGTTGGGGTTAGGGTGAGGGTGAGTGTGAGGGTGAGTGTTAGGGTTAGGGTGAGGGTGAAGGTGAGGCTGAGGGTGAGAGTGAGGGTTAGGGATTGTTTGAGGGTTAGGGTTAGGGTTAGGGTTAAGGTTAGGGTGAGGGTTAGCATTAGGGTTAGGGTTAGTATGAGGGTTAGGTTTAGGGTTTGGTTGAGGGTAATGGTTAGAGTGAGGGTGATTGTTAGGTTTAGGATTAGGTTTAGGTTTAGGGTGAGGGTTATGGGTACAGTTAGAGTTAGCGTGAGGGTTTTGGTTAGGGTTAGGTTTAGAGTTAGGGTGAGGTTGAGGGTTAGGGTTTGAATTAGGGTTAGGGTTAGCGTTAGGCTGAGGTTGAGCTTGAGACTGAGGTTGAGGTTTAGGCTTAGGGTGAGGGTTAGGGTGGGGGTGAAGTATTGGTTTAAGGTGACAGTAAGGGTTAGGGCGAAATTTAGGGTGAGGTTGAGGGTTAATGTTAGCGTTAGATTTATGGTGAGGGTTAGGTTTAGTGTGAGGGCTAGCGTTCAGTTTAGGTATAGGGTAACGATTAGGGTAAGTATTAGGGTTGCGGTGAGGGTTAGGCTGAGGGGTATGGTTAGGGTTACGGCTAGGGTGAATGTCAGGGGAGGGTTAGGTTCAGGGTTAGTGTTAGGGATAGGTTGAGGTTGAGGTTGAGGGTAAGGTTTTAGGGTGAGGGTTAGGATGAGGTTGAGGTTTACTGTTAGCATTGGGGTTAGGGTTAGGGTAAGGTTTAGGGTTAGGGTTAGGGTTAGGTTGAGGGTGGGGGTGAGGTTGATGTTGAGGGTTACGGTGAGGGTTAGGGTGGAGGTGAGGGTTAGGCTTAGCGTTAGGTTGAGGTTTAGGTTTATGGTTAAGGTGAGGGCTAGGGTGAGGAGTAGGGTTAGGGTTAGGGTGAGCATTAGGTTTAATGTGAGGGTTAGGGTTAGGGTTAGGGTTAGTGTGAGAATAAGGATTAGGTGAGGGTTAGGATGAGATTGATGGTTAGGGTTAGCGTTAGGGTTAGGTTGAGGGTTAGGGTGAGGGTTAAGGTGAGGGTTAAGGTTAGTATGAGGGTGACTGTTAGGGTTGCGGTAGGATTAGGGTTAGGGTTAGGGTTATGGTTATGGTTAGGGTAAGGGTTAGAATGAAATTTAGTGTGAGAGTGAGGTTTAGGGACTGCCTTAGGGTTTGGGTGAGTGTTACGGTGAGGGTTAGGGTTCAGGTTATGGTTAGGTTGAGGGTGAGGTTTAGAGTTAGGGTTAGGGTTAGGATTAGGGTTAGGGTAAGGTTTAGGGTGAGGTTTAGGGTGAGGGTTAGGGGTAGGGTTAGGTTGAGGGTTAGGGTGGGCGTTAAGGAGTGTGTTAGGTTTAGGTTTAGATTTAGGGTGAGGTTTAGTGTTAGTGTTAGTGTGAGGGTTAGGGCTAGGGTTAGGGTGAGGGTCAGGGTTAGAGTGAGGGTTAGGGTGACTGTTAGGGTTCTCATTAGGGTTAGGGTTAGGGTTAGGGTGAGGTTTAGGTTTAGGGTTAGGGTGAGGGTTAGGTTTAGGATGGGGGTTAGGGATAGGGTTGTTGTTAGGGTGAAAGTCAGCCTTAGGGTTAGGGTTAGAGTTAGGGTGAGGGGGAGTGTGAGGGTTAGGGTTAGGATTATGGTTAGGGTTAGGATTAGGCTGAGGGTGAGGGTGTGGGTGATGGTGAGGTTTAGGGTTAGGGTGAGGGAAAGGTTTAGGGTTAGGGTTAGGGTTAGGCTGAAGGTGATTGTGAGGGTGTAGGTGAGGGTTAGGGTGACGGTGAGGTTAGGGTTAGGGTTAGGGTGAGGGGTAGGGTGAAGTTTAGTGTTAGGGTTAGGGTGAGTGTTAGCCTTAATGTGCGAGTTAGGGTTAGGGTTAGGGTTACTGTGAGGATAAGGGTTAGTGTGAGGTTTAGGGTGAGAGTGAGGGTTAGGGTTAGCGTTAGGGTTAGTTTGAGGGATATGGTGAGCTTTCCGGTGAGGGTTAGGTTTAGGTTTAGGGTTAGGTTGAGTGTTAGGGTGGGCATTAAGGAGAGTGTTAGGTTTAGGGTTAGGGTTAGGGTGAGGGTTAGGGTGAGGTTTAGTGTTAGTGTGAGGGTTAAGGTGAGGGTAAGGGTTAGAGTGAGGGTTAGGGCGAGTGTGAGGGTTAGGGTTAGCATTAGGGTTAGGGTTAGGGTTAAGGTGAGGTTTAGTGGTAGGGTTAGGATGAGGATTAGGGATAGGGTTGGTGTTAGGGTGAAAGTCAGCGTGAGGGTTAGGGTTAGAGTTATGGGGAGGGTGAGTGTGAGGGTGAATGTGAGGTTTAGGGTTATTGGCAGAATTAGGTTTAGGGTTAGGGTTAGGTTGAATGTTAAGTTTAGGTTTAGGAAGAGGGTTTGATGGAGGGTTAGGGTTAGGTTTATGGTGAGGGATAGGGTTAGTGTGAGGGTTAGTCTTAGGGTAAGGGTTAGGATTAGAGTGAGGGGAAGTTTTAGGTTGAGGGTTAGGGTGACGGTGAGTGTTAGGGTTAGGGTGAGCTTTAGGTTGAGTGTTTGGGTTAGGTTTAGACTTAAGGTGAGGGTTAGGTTGAGGTTTAGTTTTAGGGTTAGGGTTAGGGTTAAGGTGAGGGTAAGGGTTAGAGTGAGATTCAGCGTGAGGTTGAGTGTTAAGGATATCATTAGGGTTAGGGTTAGGGTTAGGTTGAGGGTTACGGTTACCATTAGGGTTAGGTTTAGGGTGAGGGTTATGTTGAGGTGTGGGGGTATGGTTAGGTTTAGGGTTAGGGTGAGGTTTAGGGTTAGGTTGAGGGTGAGGGTGAGGCTTAGGGTTAGGTTTAGGGTGAGGGTTAGTGTTAGGTTGAGGGTTAGAGTGACTGTGAGGTTAAGGGTTAGGGTGAGGTCTAGGTTTAGGGTTAGTTTTAGGGTGAGGTTTAGGTTTAGGTTGATGGTGAGTGTGACGGTTAGGTTTAGGACTAGGCTTAGGTTTAGGGTTAAGCTTAGGGTGAGGGTGAGGGTGAGGGTTAGAGTTAGGTTTAGGGTGAGGTTTAGGGTTATGGTTAGGGTGACGGTGAGGGTGAGGGTGAGGGTTAGGGTGAGGATGATTGTGAGCGTGAGGGTGAGGGTGAGAGTTAGGTTTAGGTTTAGGGTTATGGTTAGTTTTAGAGTTAGGGTTAGGGTGAGTGCTAGGTTGAGGTTGAGGTCTCGGGATAGGTTTAGGATTAGGTTTAGGGTTAGTTAGGCTGAATTTGGGGGTGAGGTTGAGTGTGAGGGTTAGGGTTATGGTTAGTTTTAGGGTGAGGGCTAGGGTGAGGGTGAGGGTTAGGGTGAGGGTCAGAGTGAGGGTGAGGGTTTCGGTTAGGAAAGGCTTAGGGTCAGGTTTAGGGTGAGGATTAGGTTGATGCTGAGGTTTAAGTTGAGGGTTAGGGTGAGCATTAGTTTTAGGGTTATGTTTTGGGTGAGGGTGAGTGTTAGGTTGAGGGTGAGGCTGAGGGTGAGGGTGAAGGTGAGGGTGAGGGTTAGGGTGAGGATTATGGTTAGGTGTAGGGTGAGGGATAGGGTGAGACTGAGGGTGAGGGTGAGCTTTAGGCTTAGGGTGAGGGTTAGGGTAAGGGATAGGGTGAGGGTTAATATGAGGGCTAGGCATAATATGAGGGTCAGGATTAGAGTTAGTTTTAGGGTGAGGCTTAGGGTTAGGGTGAGGTTTAGGGTAGGGTTAGGGTGAGGGTGTGGGTTCGGGTTATGGTGAGTTTTAGGGTGTGGGTGGCGGTTAGGGTTAGAGAAAGTGTTAAGGTGATGGTGAGGGTTAGGGTGAGGGTGAGGGTTAGGGTTTTGGTGAGGATTAGGTTTAGGGTTAGGTTTAGGTTTATGGTGACAGTAAGGGTTATGATGAGGTTTAGGATGAGGGTGAGGTTTACGGATATGGTTAGAGTTGGGGTGAGGGTTAGAGTTCAGGTTAGGCTTACGGTTAGCATGAGGGTAAGGGATATTGTGAGGGTGAGGGTGAGGGTGAGGGTTAGGTTTATGATTAGTGTTAGTGTGGGGGTAAGGGTGAGGTTTAGGGTGAAGGTGATGGTGAGGTTGAGGGTGAGGGTGAAGGTTAGGGTTTGGGTGAGGTTTAGGGTTAGGGTTAAGGTTAGGGTGAGGGTTAGGTTTAAGGTTAGGGTTAAGATGAGGCTTAGGCTGAGGGTTAGGCTTAGGGTTAGTGTGAGGGTAAGGGTTAGGGTGAGGGTGAGGGTTAGGTTTAGGATTAGGGTTAGAGTTAGTGTGAAGATTAGGCATAGGGTTAGGTTTAGGGTTAGGGTGAGAGTTTTGATTAGGGTTAGGATTAGAATTAGGGTGAGGGTGAGGGTTAGGGTTTGAGTAAGTGTTAGTTTTAGGGTTAGGCTGAGGTTTAGGTTGAATCTGAAGGTGAGGGTTAGGGTGAGGATGAGGGATATTGTTAGGGTTAGGGTTAAGGTTAGGATTAGGATTAGTGTTAGGGTTACGTGTAGGATGCGGTTAGGCTGACGGCTAGGGTTAGGGTTCAGGGGAAGGTAAGGGTTAGGGTGAGGGTTAAGGTGAGTGTGAGGATTAGGTTTAGCCTTAGGGTTAGGGTGAGTGTAAGGGTTAGTGTGAGGTTTAGGGTTAGAGTGAGGGGTGGGTAATTGTTAGGGTTAGGGCTAGGGCTAGGTTTAGGGTTAGGGAGAGGTTTAGGTTTAGGGTTGGGGTGAGTGTGATGGTTAGGTTTAGGATTAGGCTTAGGTGTAGGGTTAGGCTTAGGGTGAGGGTGAGGGTGAGGGTCAGAGTTAGATTTAGGGTGAGGGTTAGGCTTATGGTTGGGGTAAGTGTGAGGGTGAGGTTGAAGTTTAGGGTAAGTGTAATGGTGAGTGTGAGGGTGAGGGTTAGGTTTAGGGTGAGGGTTAGGGTTATGGTTAGGGTTATGGTGAGAGTGAGGTTGAGGGTTATGGTGAGGGTGATGGTGAGGTTGAAGTTGAGGGTGAGGGGTTAGGGTTAGGGTTAAGTTTAAGGTGAGGTTTAGGGTTAGGTTTAGGGTGAGGGTTAGGGTTAGGGTGAGGGTTAGGGTAAGGTGAGGTTAAGGGTTATGGTGAGGGTGAGGGTTAGGATTAGGATTAGGGTTGGTGTTAGGGTGAGGGTTAGGGGTAGGGTTAGAGTTAGGGTGAGGGTTTTGTTTAGAGTTAGGTTTAGAATTAGGATGAGGTTTAGGGTGCGGTTTAGGGTTTGGATTAGGGTTAGGGTTAGGGTTCTTCTGAGGCTGAGGTTGAGTGTGAGGTTGAGGGTTAGGGTAAGGTTTAGGGTTAGGGTGAGTTTGAGGGCTAGTGTTAGCATTAGGGTTTAGGTTAGGGTTAGGGTTAGGGTGAGGGTGAGGGTGAGGGTGAATGTTAGGGTTAGAGCTAGGATTAGGATTAGGGTTAGGGTTCGGTTGAGTGTGGGGTTGAGGTTGAGTGTGAGGGTTAGGGTTAGTGTTAGTTTTAGGGTGAGGGCTAGGGTGAAGGTGAGGGTTAGCGTGAGGGTTAGGGTGAGGGTGAGATTTTTGGTTAGGAAAGGCTTAGGGTTAGGTGTAGGGTGAGGATTAGGGTGAGTGTTAGGTTTAAGGTGAGGGTTGTGGTTAGGGTGAGGATTAGTCTTAGGGTTAGGATGAGGGTTAGGGTTAGGGTGATGTTTAGGTTGAGGGTGAGGGTGAGGGTGCGGGTGAGGTTTAGTGTGAGGGTTAGGGTGTAGGTAAGGTTTAGGTTTAGGGTGAGGAATAGGGTGACGGTGAGGGTTAGGGTGAAGTTGAGGTTTAGGGTTATTTTTAGGGTGAGTGTTAGGGTGAGGCTTAGTGTGAGGAATTGGGTTAGGTTTAGGGTTATGGAGAGGGTAAGGGTTAGGGTGAGGTTTAGGGTGAGAGTGAGGGTTAGGGTTAGCGTTAGAGTAAGT
This sequence comes from Dipodomys merriami, assembly GCF_024711535.1. NCBI lineage: Eukaryota > Metazoa > Chordata > Mammalia > Rodentia > Heteromyidae > Dipodomys > Dipodomys merriami. The sequence goes on from NW_027206113.1 coordinate 2,134,625, forward strand.
GTGAGATTTAAGGTGAGTGTTAGGTTTAGGGTGAGGGTGAGGGTTGGGATTAGGGTGAGGGTTGAGTTTAGGGTGAGGGTCAGGGTTAGTGTGTGTTAGAGTTAGGGTGATGGTGAAGGTTACAGTTAAGATTAGGGTTATGGTTAGGGTTAGGCTGAGAGTTGGAGTAAGGGTTAGAGTTATGGTGAGGGTAAGGTTTAGGGTGAGGGTTAGGGTGAGGGAGAGGGTGAGGACTAGGGTTAGGTTGAGGGTTAGGCTGAGCATTACGGTGAGGATTAGGTTTAGGTTTAGGGTTAGGGTGAGGGTTAGAGTCAGGTTTAGTGTTAGGGTTAGGGTTACTGTGTGGTTTCGGGTGAGGGTATGGGTTAGAGTGATGGTTAGATTGAGGGTGAGGGTGAGGGTGAGGGTGATGGTGAGGGTTAGGTTCAATGTGAGGTTTAGGGTTAGGGTTAGGCTGAGGGTTAGGGTTAGGTTTATGGTGAGGGGTAGGGTGAGGGTAGGTTTAGGGTTAGCGTGAATGTTAGGGTTAATGTGAGTGTTTGTGTTAGGGTTCGGGTTAGTGTGAGGATAAGGGTTAAGGTGAGGTTTAGGTTCAGAGCGAGGGTTAGGGTTAGCGTTAGGTTTAGGGTGAGGGTTTAGGTGAGTTTTAGTTTTAGTATGATGGTGAGGGTTAGAGTTAGGTTTAGGGTGAGGGTTAGGGTGAGGGTGAGGGTTCGAGTGAGGATGAGTTTTAGGTTGGGCGTGATGGTTATGGTTAGGGTGAGGGTTAAGGTGACGGTGAGCGTTAAGGTGAGGGTGAGGGTTAGGATTACTCTAAGGATTAGGGTTAGGGTTAGGGTTATGGTGAGGTTATGGGTTAGAATGAGGTTTAGGGTGAGGGTGAGGTTTAGGGATAGCGTTAGAGTTAGGGTGAGGGTTAGTGTGAGTATTAGGATTCGGGTTATGCTTAGGGTGTCTGCGAGAGTTACAGTTAGGTTTAGGTTTAGGGTTAGTCTGAGGGTAAAGTTTAGGGTGAGAGTTAGGATTAGCGTGAGGGTTAGGGTTAGGTTGAGGGTTAGGGTGAGGATTAGGTTTAGGGTTAGGTTGAAGTTGAGGGTTAGGGTTAGGTTGAGGGTTAGGGTGAGTGTTAGAGTGAGGGTTAGTTTTAGGTTTAGGGTTAGAGTGAGGGTTAGGGTGAAGGTAAGGGTTAAGAGTGAGGGTTAGTGTGAGGGAGAGGGTTAGGGATATCATTGGATTAGGATTGGATTAGGATAGTTAGGATTAGGCTTAGGGGTAGGTTTAGGCTTAGGGTGAGTCTGAGGGTGAGGGTTAGTGTGACGGTTGGGGTGAGGGTGAGGGTTTCCTTTAGGAAAGGCTTAGGGTTAGGGTTAGGGTGAGGATTATGGTGAAGGTGAGTTTTAAGGTGAGGTTTAGGGTTAGGGTGAGGATTAGGGTAAGGTTTAGTGTGAGGGTTAGGGTGAGGGTTAAGGTGAGGGTTAGGGATAGTATGAGGATGAGGGTTAGAGTTAGGTTTATGGTGAGTTTTAGAGTAAGGTTATGGTGAGGGTGAGCTTGAGGGTGAGGGTGAGTTTTAGGGTGTGGGTGATTGTTAGGGTTAGGTTCAGGCTTAAGGTGACAGTGAGGGTTAGGGTGAGGGTGAGTGTTAGGGTTGTGGTGAGGATTAGGGTTAGGGTTAGGGTTAGGGTTATGATGAGGGCAAGGGTTAGAATGAGGTTGAGGGTGAGGGTGAGATTTAGGGACAGCGTTAGAGTTAGGGTGAGGATTAGGGTGAGGGTTAGGTTTCAGGTTTCGTTTAGGGTGAGGTTGACGGTTAGAGTTAGGGTTAGGATTAGCGTTAGGGTTAGGGTAAGATTTTGGTTGAGGTTTAGGGTGAGTGTGACTGTTAGGGTTAGGTTTAGTGTTAGTGTTAGGGTTCGGGTTTGGGTGAGGGTAAGGGTTAGAGTGAGGGTTAGGGTGAGGGTGAGGGTTAGGGATAGCATTAGGGTTAGGGTTTGTGTGAGGGTGAGGGTTAGGGTTAGGCTTAGGGTAAGGGTCAGGGTTAGGTTGAGGGTTAGGGATAGGGTTAGGGTTAGTGTGAATGTCAGCTTTAGGGTTAGGCATAGAGTTAGGGTGAGGGTGAGTGTGAGCTTTAGGTTTAGGATTAGAATTAGGGTTAGGTTTAGGCTGAGGGTGAGGGTGAGTGTGAGGGTGAGGTTTTGGGTTAGGTGTGGGTTAGGTTTAGGGTTAGGGTTAGGTTGAGTGTTAGGGTTAGGGTTAAGGTGAGGGTTAGGGTTAGTATGTGTGTGAGGTTTAGAGTCAGAATTGCGGTGAGGGTTAAGGTTAGGATGAGGTTTAGGGTAAGGTTATGGTGAGTGTGAGGGTTCGGGTGAGGGTGAGTTTTAGGGTGTGGGTGATTGTTAGGGTATGGGTGAGGGTTAAGGTGACGGTGAGGGTTAGGGTTAGTGTGAGGGTTAGGGTTTCGGTGAGGATTAAGGTTAGGGTTAGGGTTAGTTTTACGGTGAGAATAAGGGTTACGAATAGCTTTAGGGTGAGGGTGAGGTTCAGGGATAGCATTAGAGTTAGGGTGAGGTTTAGGGTGAGGGTTAGCGTGAGGGTTAGGTTTCAGGTTAGGCTTAGGGTGAGGGTGAGGGTTGGAGTTAGGATTAGGGTAAAGGTTAAGGTTAGGGTAAGGTTTAGGTTGAGGGTTAGGGTGAGTGTGAGGGTTAGGGTTAGGTTGAGGGTTAGGGTGAGGGTTAGTTTTAGGTTTAGGTTTAGGGTGAGGGTTAGGGTGAGGGTAAGGTTTAGAGTGAGGGTTAGTGTGAGGGAGAGGGTTAGGGATAGCATTGGGGTTAGGTTTACGGTTAGGATGAGGGTTAGAATTAGGGTGAGGGTTAATGTTAGGTTGAGTGTTAGGAACAGGTTAAGGGTTAGGGTGAGGGTCAGAGTTAGTGTTAGGGTTAGAGTTAGGGTGAGGGTGAGTGTGAGGTTTAGGGATAGCATTAGAGTTGGGGTGAGGTTTAGGATGATTGTTAGCGTGAGGGTTAGGTTTCAGGTTAGGCTTAGGGTGAGGGTGAGGGTTGGAATTAGGATTAGGGTAAAGGTTAAGGTAAGGGTAAGGTTTAGGGTGAGGGTTAGGGTGAGTGTGAGGGTTAGGGTTAGGTTGAGGGTTAGGGTGAAAGTTAGGGTGAGGGTTAGTTTTAGGTTTAGGTTTAGGGTGAGGGTTAGGGTGAGGGTAAGGTTTAGAGTGAGGGTTAGTGTGAGGGAGAGGGTTAGGGATAGCATTGGGGTTAGGTTTACGGTTAGGATGAGGGTTAGGTTTAGGGTGAGGGTTAATGTTAGGTTGAGCGTTAGGAACAGGTTAGGGGTTAGGGTGAGGGTCAGAGTTAGTGTTAGGGTTAAAGTTAGGGTGAGGGTGAGTGTGAGGGTTAGGGTTAGGATTAGGGTTAGGGTTAGGGTTAGGCTGAGGGTGAGGGTGAGGGTGAGGGTGAGGTTTAGGGTTAGGGTGAGGGTTAGGTTTAGGGTTAGGGTTAGGGTTCGGCTGAGGGTGATGGTGAGGGTGTAGGTGTGGGTAAGGATGAAGGTGAGGGTTAGGATTAGGGTTAGGGTGAGATTTAGGGTTAGGTTTAGAGTGAGGGGTAGGGTGAGGGGTAGGCTTAAGGTTAGGGTGAGGGTTAGGGTTCATGTGAGGGTTAGGGATAGTGTTAGGTTTAGAGTTAGGATAAGGTGTAGGGTGAGGGTTAGGGTGAGAGTGAGCGTTAGTGTTAGTGTTAGTGTTAGTGTTAGCGGGAGGGTTACTGTGAGGGTTTAGGTGAGCGTTAGGGTTAGTATGAGGGTGAGGGTTAGAGTTAGGTTTAGGGTGAGGGTTAGGGTTAGGGTGAGGTTTAGGGTAAGGTTAGGGTGCCTGTGAGGCTTTAGGTGAAGGTGAGTTCTAGGGTGTAGGTGACGGTTAGGGTTAGGGTGAGGGTTAAGGTTATGGTGAGGGTTAGGGTGAGGGTAAGGGTTAGGGTTGCGGTGAGGAATAGGATTAGGGTAAGGGTTATGGTTATGGTGATGTTTTGGGTTAGGATGAGGTTTAGGGGGAGGGTGAGGTTTAGAGATAGCGTTAGATTTAGGGTAAGGTTGAGGGTTAGGTTTAAGGTTAGGTTGATAGTTTGGTTTAGGGTGAGTGTTAGAGTGACGGTGAGGGTAAGGGTTAGGGTGAGGCCTAGGGTTAGGGTTAGGGTGAGGTTTAGTTTTACTCTGAGGGTGAGGTTGAGGTTTAGGTTTAGGTTTAGGCTTAGGTTTAGGGTTAGACGTAGGGTTAACGTGAGGCTGAGTGTCAGAGTTAGTTTTAGGGTGAGGGTTAGGGTTATGGTTAGGTTTAAGGTGAGGTTGAGGGTGAGGGTTATGGTGAGGTTGATGGTGAGCATGAAGGTGAGGGTGAGAGTTATGGTTAGGGTTGGTTTTATGGTTAGTGTTAGGTTTAGAGTTAGGGTGAGGGCTAGGGTGAGGCTGAGGGCTAGGGTTAAGTTTAGGATTACGGTGAGGTTTATAGTTATGGTGAGTGTAAGTGTGAGTGTTAGGCTTAGCGTTCTTGTTAGGGTGATGGTTAGGTTTAGTGTGAGGGTTAGGGTTAGGGTTAGGGTTAGGGTGAGGCTAACGGTTAGGGTAAGGGTTAGGGTTAGGGTTAGGGATAGAGTGAGAATTAGGGTAAGGGTTAGCTTTAGGGTGAGGGTTAGGCTGAGGGTTAGGGTTAGGGTTAGGGTTAGATTTATGGTTAGGGTGAGGTTGAGAGTGAGGTTAAGGGTTAGGGTGAGGGTTAGGTTGAGGTTGAGGTTTAGGGTTAATATTAGAGTTAGGGTGAGGGTTAGGGTTAGGATTAGGGTTTGGGTGTGGGTGAGGGCTAGTTTTAGCATTAGAGTTAGGGTTAGGGTTATGGTTAAGTGAGGGTGAGGGTGAGGGTTATGGATAGGGTTAGGATTAGGTTTAGGGTTAGGGTTAGGCTGAAGTTGGGGGTGAGGTTGAGGGTGAGGGTTAGGGTTAGGGTTAGTTTTAGGATGAGGGCTAGGGTGAGGGTTAAGGTTAAGGTGAGATTTAGGGTGAGGGTGAGGGTTTAGGTTAGGAAAGGCTTAGGGATAGGGTTAGGGTGTGGATGAGGGTGAGAGTGAGGTGTAAGTTGAGGTTTAGGGTTATTTGAGGATTAAGGTTAGGGTTAGAGTGAGGGTTAGGGTGAGGGTGAGTGTGAGGGTGTACTTGAGATTCAAGGTTGGGGTGAGGGTTAGGGTGACGGTGAGAGTTATGTTGAAGGAGAGGTTTAGGGTTAGGGTTAGAGTGAGGGTTGGGTTAGGGTTAGGTTGAGGGGTAACGTGAGGGGTAGGTTTAGCGTTAGGGTGAGGTTTAGGGTTTATTTGAGGGTTAGAGTTACGGTTATGGTTAGTGTGAGGATCTGGTTAGGGTGAGACTGAGGGTTAGGGTTAGCCTTATATTTAGGGTGAGGGTTAAGATGAGGGTTAAGGTGAGGGTTAGGGTTAGTATGAGGTTGATGGATAGAGTTAGGTTTAGGGTGAGGTTTAGCGTTAGGGTGAGGTTTAGGGTAGGGCTAGGGTGAGGGTGAGGGTTCCGGTGAGGGTGAGTTTTAGGGTATGGGTGGCGGTTTTGTTTAGAGTGATGTTTAATGTGATGGTAAGGGTTAGGGTGAGGGTGAGGGTTAGTGTTATGGTTAGGGTTAGGTTTATGATGAGGTTAAGGGTTAGGATGAGGATAAGGGTTAGGATGGGTGAGGGTGAATTTTAGGGATAGCGTTAGAGTTAGGGTGAGGGCAAGGGTGAGGGTTAGGGTTAACGTTAGGCTTAGGGTGAGGGTGAGGGTTAGAGTTAGGTTTACTGTTATTGTTAGGGTGAGGGTAAGGTTTAGGGTGAGGGTTAGGCTGAGGGTGACGGTTAGGTTTAGGTCTAGGGTTAGAGTGATCATTACGGTGAGGGCTAGTTTTAGGTTACGTTTAGGTCCAGGATTAGGGTGAGGTTTAGTGTTAGGGTTAGGGTGAGGGTTAGGATGAACTTAAGGGTTAGAATGAGGGTTAGGGTGAGGGTGAGGGTTAGGGATAGCATTAGGTTTAGGTTTAGGGTTAATGTGAGTGTTAGGGTTAGGTTTAGGGTTAGGTTGAGGGTGAGGCTGAGGGTTAGGTTTACGGTTAGGGTTAGGTTGAGGGTTAGGGTTAAGGTGAAGGTGAGGGTAAGGGTTAGGGTGAGGGCTAGGGTTATGGTTAGGGTTAGGGTGAGGTTTAGGTTTAGAGTGAGGGTGAGGGTGAGGTTTAGGTTTAGGATTAGGCTTAGGTATAGGGTTAGGCTTGGGGTGATGGTGAGGGTGAGGGTCAGAGTTAGGTTTAGGGTGAGATTTAGGGTTATGGTTAGGGTGAGAGTGATGGTGAGGTTGAGGGTGTGCGTGAGGGTTAGGGTTTGGGTGAGGTTTAGGGTTAGGGTTAAGGTTAGGGTGAGGTTTATGTTTATGGTTAGGCTTAGGGATAGGGTGAGGGTAAGTTTAGGTTGAGGGTGAGGATTAGGTTTAGGATTAGGGTTAGGGTTAAGGTTAGGGTGAGGGTGAGGTTTATGGTTAGTGTTAGGGTGAGGGTTAGGGTTAGGGTGTTGATTAGGTTGAGAGTGACGTTTAGGGTGAGTTTTCATGTTCGGTTTAGGGTGTGGGTGAAGATTAGGTTTAGAGTGAGGGTTAGGGTGACGGTGAGGGTTAGGGTGAGTTTGAGCTTTAGGGTTAGTATTAGGGTTAGTGTGAGGATTTAGGGTTAGGTTTAGGGTTAGTGTGAGTGTAAGTGTTAGGAAGAGAGTTAGGGTAAGGTTGACTGTAGGGTTAGCATTAGTGTTAGGGTGAAGTTTAGGGTGAGGAATAGGGTTAGGTTTAGGGTTAGTGTTAGGGTGAGGGTTAGGGTTAGTGTGAGGGTTAGGGTTAGGGTTAGGGTAAGATTGAGGGTGAGGGTGAGGCTGAGGGTTAGGGTTAGGTTTAGGTTTAGGGTGAGAGAGAGGGTTAGGTTTAGGTTTACACTTAGGGGTAGGGTAAGGCTAAGGATTAGTGTGAGGGTGAGGGTGAGGGTTATGGTTAGGGTGAGGATTAGTGTTAGGGTTAGGATTAGGGTGAGGGTTACGGTTAGAGTTAGGGTGAGGGTTAGGATTAGGATGATGTTTAGGGTGAGGTTGAGGGTTAGGGTGAGGGTGAGGGTTAGTGTTAGATTTAGGGTTAGGGTTAGGGTGACGGTGATTGTGAGGGTTAGGTTTAGGATTAGGGTTAGGGTTTAGAGTTAGAGTGAATGTTAGGGTGAGGGTGAGAGTGAGTGTTATGTGATGGGTGAGGGTTAGGGTTAGGGTGAGGATTAGTTTAGTGTTAGGGTTTGGATTATGGTGAGGGTAAGAGTTAGGCTGAGGTTTAGGTTGAGGGTTATGGTTAGGGATAGCTTTAGAGTTAGGGTGAGGGTTAGGGTGAGGGTTAGGTTTCATGTTAGGCTTACGGTAAGGTTGAGGGTTAGAGTCAGGGTTAGGGCGAGGATTAGGCGTAGGGTTCGGGTTAGGGTGAGGGTGAAGGTGTGGGTTAGGGTAAGGGTTAGGGTTTGAGTTAGGTTGAGGCTGAGGGTAAGCGGTAGGGTTAGGATTAGGATTAGGTTTAGTGTTAAGCTTAGGCTGAGGCTGAGACTGAGGATGAGGGTGAGGTTAGGGTTAGGGTGAGGGTTAGGGTTAGTGTTAGGTTTAGGGTGAGGGTAAGGGTGACGTTTAGGGTTAGGGTGAGGGTTAGGCTGCGGGTTAGGCTGAGGGTAAGGGTTCGGGTGAGTTTTAAGTTGAGGGTGAGGCTTAGGGTTAGGATGAGGGGAAGGGTTAGGGTGAGGGTTAGGGTTAGGGTTGGGGTTAGGGTTAGCATTAGTGTTAGGGTGAGGGTGAGAGTTAGGGTGAGGGATAGGGTTAGGGTTAGGGATAAGTTGAGGGTTAGGGTTAGTGTGAGTGTTAGGGTTAGTGTGAGGTGTGAGGATAAGAGTTTGTGTGAGGGTTAGGTTTAGGGTTAGAGTGAGGGTTAGGGTTAGGGTGATGTTTAGGGTGTGGGTGAGTGTAAGGTTGAGGGTGATGGTGAGGGTGAGGTTTAGCGTGAGGATGAGAGTGAGGGCGAGGGTTACGGTTATTGTTAGGGTTAGGGGTAGGGTTAGAGTGACGGTTAGGGTTAGGGTGATGTTTAGGGTGAGGTTTAGGGTGAGGGTTAGGGTGAGGGTGAGGTTTAGGGCGAGGGTGGGAGTTAGCTTGAGGGTTACGTTTAGGGTTAGGGTTAGGGTGAGGTTTAGGGTTAGAGTTAGGGTGAGTGTTAGGGTGAGGGTGATGTTTATGGTGAGGGTGAGGTTTAGGGTGAGGTTTAGGTTTCGGGTGATGGTGAGGTTTAGGGTTAGGTTTAGGGTGAGGTTTAGGGTGAGTGTTCGGGTGAGGGGTATTCTGAGGGGTAGGGTTAGGGATCGGGTGAGCTTTAGGTTTAGTGTGAAGGTTAGGGTAAGGGACAGGTGTAGGTTTAGTGTGATGATAAATGTTAGCGTGAGGGTTAGTGTGATTGTGAGGGTTAGGGTTAGGGTTAGCGTTAGGGTTAGTTTGACGGTTAGGGTGAGGGTTAGGGTTACGGTTAGGGTGAGGGTGAGGGTTAGGGTTAGGGTTAAGTTTAGGGATAGGGTGATGGTGAGGGTTAGATTTAGGATTAGGGTTAGGGTTAAGGTTAGCATTAGTGTGAGGGTAAGTTTAGGGTAAGGTTTAGGGTGAGGGAAAGTGTTAGGGTGAGGCTTAGGGTGAGGTTGAGGGTTAGGGTTAGGGTGAGAGTGAGTGTTAGGGTTAGGGTGAGGGTGAGGGTTTGGTTTAGGGTAAGGTCTAGGGTGAGGGTGAGAGTTAGGTTGAGGGTGATGGTGAGGTTGAGGGTGAGGGTTTCAACAAGGTAAGGGTTATGGTTAGGGTTAGGATGAGGATTAGGTTCAGGGTTAGGCTTAGGTTGAGGGTTAGGGTTCGAGTGAGGGTTAGGATTAGGGTAAGGTTTAGGGTTAAGGTGATGTTTAGGGTGAGGATAAGGGTTAGGGTGAAGGTGATGTTTCGTGTGAGGGTGAGGTTTCGGGAGAGGGTGAGGGTTCGGGTGTGGGTTCGGGTTTGGGTTCGGGTGAGTGTTAGGGTGACGGTGAGGTTTAAGGTTAGGGTTAGGGTTATAATGAGGGTTAGGGTTAGTGTTAGGTTTAGGATGAGTATTAGTTTGAGGGGTAGGTTTAGGTTTAGGTTTAGGGTTAGGGTTAGTGTGAGGATAAGTGTTAGGGTGAGGTTTAGGGTGAGGGTGAGGGTTAGGGTTAGCGTTAGGGTTAGGGTGAGTGTTAGGGCAAGGGTGAGGTTTAGGGTGAGTGTGAGAGTGAGAGTGAGGGTTACAGTTAGGGTTAGGGTTAGAGTGAGATTTTGGGTTAGAATTAGGGTGAATGTTAGGGTTAGGCTGATGTTTATGGTGAGGGTGAGGTTTAGGGTGAGGTTTAGGTTTCGGGTGAGGGTGAGGTTTAGGGTTAGGTTTAGGGTGAGGGTTAGGGTGAGGGGTAGGCTGAGGGGTAGGGTTAGGGTTCAGGTGAGCATTAGGTTTAGTGTGAGGGTTAGGTTTAGGGCTAGGGGTAGGGTTAGTGTGATGATAAGTGTTAGGGTGAGGGTGAGTGTGATGGTGAGGGATAGGGTTAGCGTTAGGGTTAGGGTGAGGTTTAGGGTGAGGTTTAGGGTTAGGCTTAGTGTGAGGGTTAGGGTTAGGGTGATGGTGAGGGTTAGATTTAGGATTAGGTTTAGTGTTAGGCTTAGGGTGAGGGTGAAGGTGAGTGTGAGGTTTAGGATTATGTTGAGGGTTAGGGTTAGGGTTAGCATTATTGTGAGGGTAAGGATTAGGGTAAGGTTTAGGGTGAGGGAAAGGATTAGGGTGAGGCTTAGGTTGAGTTTGAGGGTTAGGGTGAGGGTGAGAGTGAGAGTTAGGATTAGGGTTAGGGTGAAGTTTAGGTTTAGGATCAAGGCTAGGGTGATGGTGAGAGTTAGGCTGAGGGTGATGGCGATGTTGAGGCTGAGGGTTTCAGTAAGGTAAGGGTAAGGATTAGGGTTAGGATGTGGATTAGGTTGAGGGTGAGGCTTAGTTTGAGGGTTAGGGTTCCGGTGAGGGTTAGTATTAATGTAAGGGTTAGGGTTAGGGTGATGTTTAGGGTGAGGTTCAGGTTTAGGGTGAAGGTGAGGTTTCTGGTGAGGGTTCGTGAGAGGGTGAGTTTTAGGTATTAGGTTTAGGGTTACAGTGAGGGTTGGGGTTAGTGTTAGGTGTAGGGTGAGCCTTAGTTTGAGGTGTAGGGTTAGGTTTAGGGTTAGTTTGAGGATAAGTGTTAGGGTGAGCTTTATGGTGAGGGTGAAGTTTAGGGTTAGCGTTAGTGTTAGGGTGAGGGTTAGGGTTAGGTTGAGGGTTACTGTTAGGGTTACGGTGAGGGTTAGGTTTAGGGTGATGTTTAGGGTGAGGATGAGGGTTAGGTTGAGTGTTAGGGTGAGGGTTAGGCTGAGGGGTATGGTTAGGGTTAGGGTGAGCATTAGGTTTAGTGTGAGGGTTAGGGTTAGGGATAGGGGTAGGGTTAGTGTGATGATAAGTGTTAGGGTGAGGGTTAGCGTGATGGTGAGGGCTAGGGTTAGCGTTAGGGTTAGGGTGAGTGTTAGGGTGAGGGTTAGGGTTAGGGTTAGGGTGAGGGTGAGGGTTAGGTTTAGGGTTAGGTTTAGGGTGATGTTGAGGGTTAGATTTAGGATTAGGGTTATGGTTAGGGTGAGGGTGAGGTTGAGGGTTATGTTGAGGGTTAGGATTATGGTGAGGATTAGGGTTAGGGTTAGCATTAGTGTGAAGGTAAGGGTTAAGGTAAGGGTTAGGGTGAGGGTAAGGGTTACTGTGAGGCTTTTAGGGTGAGGGTGAGGGTTAGGGTGAGGTTGAGGGTGAGTGTTAGGGTTAGGGTTAGGGTGAGGGTTAGGTTTGGGTCAGGGATAGGGTGAGTGTGAGAGTAAGGCTGAGTGTGATGGTGAGGTTGAGAGTGACGGTTTCATTTAGGTAAGGGTTAGGGTTAGGATTAGGATGAGGATTAGGTTGAGGGTGAGGCTTAGTTTTAATGTTAGGGTTCGGGTGAGGGTTAGCGTTAGGGTAAGGGTTCGGGTTAGGGTGATGTTTAGCCTAATGGTCAGGGTAAGGGTGAAGGTGAAGTTTCGGGTGAGGTTGAGGGTTCGGGAGAATGTGAGGGTTAGGGTGTGTGTGAGGGTTCGGGTTCGGGTGAGTGTTAGGGTGATGGTGAGGGTTAGGTTGAGGGTGAGGTTTAAGGTTAGGTTTAGGGTTACAGTGAGGGTTAGGGTTGGTGTTAGGTTTAGGGTGAGGCTTAGTTTGAGGGGTAGGGTTATCGTTAGGGTTAGGGTTAGGGTTAGTGTGAGGATAAGTGTTAGGGTGAGGTTTAGGGTTAGGGTGAGGGTTAGGGTTAGGGTGAGGATTATGGTTAGTTTTAGGGTGAGGGTTAGGGTGAGGGTTAGGTTTAGGGTGAGGGTTAGGGTGAGGGTTAGGGTGAGGTTTAGGATTAGGGTGATGTTTAGGGTGAGGGTGAGGGTTAGGGTGAGGGTTAGGGTTAGGTTTAGTGTTTGGGTTAGGTTGAGGGTGAGCGTGAGGGTTAGGTTTAGGATTAGGCTTAGGGTTAGAGTTAGGGTTAGTGTTAGGGTGAGGGTGAGGATGAGGGTGAGTGTTAGGGGATGGGTGAGGTTTAGGGATAGCGATAGAGTTATGTTGAGGGTTAGGGTGATGGTTAGGTTTCAGATTAGGCTTACGGTGAGGGTGAGGGTTAGAGTCAGGGTTAGGGTGGGAGTTACGTTTAGGGTTAGGGTGAGGGTTAAAGTTAGGGTTAGGGTGAGGGTTAGCATGTGGGTGAGGGTTAGGCTTAGGATGATGGTTAGGGAGAAGACGAGAGTAAGTGTGAGTGTGAAGTTTAGGGTTAGGGTTAGCGTTAGTGTGAGGGTCAGGGTTAAGATGAGGGTAAGGTGAGAGTGAGGGTTAGGATTAGTGTTAGGTTTTGGATTAGGGTGAGGGTGAGGGTTAGGGTTAGTGTCAGGTTTAGGGTTAGGGTGAGGGTTAGGGTTAGGGTTAGGGTTAGGGTGCAGTTGAGGGTGAGGATGAGGTTTAGTGTTTGGGTTAGGGTTACGGTTAGGGTGAGGGTGACGGTGAGGGTTGGGGTTAGGATTAGGGTGAGGTTTATGTTTAGACTGAGTGTGAGGGTGAGGGTGAGGGTGAGGTTGATTGTTATGTTTAGGGTTAGTGTTAGGGTGAGAGCTAGGGTGGGTGTGAGAGTGAGGGTTTCTGTTAGGTAAATGTTAGGGATAGGGTGAGTATTAGCGTGAGGGTTAGGGTTAGGATTAGGGTGAGGGTGAGGGTTAGGTTTAGGGTTAGGGATGGGGTGAGGGTTAGGTTCAGGTTGAGTGTTAGGGTTAGGGTGAGTGTTAGGGTTAGGGTGAGGGTTATGGTGAGGTTTAGGGTTAGCGTGAGGGTTAGGGTGAAGCGTAGTGTTACGGTTAGGGTGAGGGTTATGGTTAGAGTGAGGGTTAGGGTTAGGTTTAGGGTGAGCGGTATGATTGTGTTTAGGGTGATGGTTAGGGTTAGTGTGTGGGTTAGGGTTAGGGTTAGGGTTAGGGTGAGGGTGAGGGTTAAGGTGAGGGTGAGGGTTATGGTTAGCATTTCGTTTATGGTGAGGGCTAGGGTTAAGTTTAGGGTTAGAGTAAGGGTTTGGGTGAGGGTTAGCTTTAGGGTTAGGGTGAGGCTTAGGGTTGTGGTGAGGGTTAGTGTTAGGGTTAGTGTTAGGGTGAGGTTGAGGGTGAGGCTGAGTGTTAGGGTGAGTGTCAGGGTGAGGGTGAGGGTTAGGGGTAGGGATAGAGTTAGGGTTAGGATGAGGGTGAAGGTGAGCGTTTGGGTTAGGTTTAGGGTTATGGTTAAGGTTAGGCTGAGGGTTAGGATGAGGGTGAGGGATAGGGTTAGTGTTAGAGTAAGAGAAAGTGTTAGGGTGAGGGTTAGGGTGAGAGTGAGTGTTAGGTTTAGCCTGAGTGTTAGGGTTAGGGCAAGAGTGTGTGTTAGACTGAAGGTTAGGGTTAGGGTTAGTGTGAGGGTTAGGTTTACTCTGAGGTTTAGGGTTAGGGTTAAGGTTAGGGTTAGGATGAGGGTAAGGGTTAGGGTTAGGGTTTGGGTTAGGGTGAGGTTTAGCGTTAGTGTGATATTTAGGGTTAGTGTTAGGTTAGGTTTCGGGAAAGGGTGAGGGGTAGGGTTTGGGTTAGGGTGAGGGTTAAGGTTAGTTTGAGGGTAAGGGTTAGGGTTGGGGTTAGGGTGAGGTGTGGGTTAGGGTGAGGTTTAGGGTTAGGGGTGAGGGTAAGGGTTAAGTTGAGGATAAGGTTTAGGTTGAGAGTTAGGTTGAGGGTTAGAGTTAGAGCTAGGTGAGAGCTAGGGTGAGGGTGAGGGTTACAGTTTGGGTTATGTTTATGGTTAGGGTTAGGGTGAGTATGAGGGTTAGGGTTAGGGTTATGGTTAGGGTTAGGGTGAGGGTAAGGGTTTGGTTTAGGGTGAGGGTTAGGGTTAGGGTGTGTGTAAGTGTTAGGGTGATTTTTATTGTGAGGGTTTTTTTTTTGGGTTAGCCTTTGGTTAGGGTGAGGGTTAGGGTTAGGTTTAGGGTTAGGGTGAGGGTGAAGATTGTTGTTAGGCTTAGGGTGAGTGTGAGGGTGAGGGTTATGGTACAGGGAGGGTTAGAGTTTGGGTGAGGGTTAGGGTTGGGTAAGGGTTAGGGTTACGGTTAGGGTGAGGGTGAGGGTTAGGGTTAGGTTTACGGTTAAGATGAGTTTTAGGGTGAGGGGTAGGGTTATGTTTAGGGTGAGGGTTAGACTTAGTGTGAGTGTTAGTGTTAGGGTTAGCGATAGGGTGAGAATTAGGTTTAGGGTTGGGGTGATGGTTAGTCTGAGGGCTAGGTTTAGGTTTAGGGTGATTTTTAGGTTTAGTCTGAGGGTTAGGGGTAGGGTTAAGGTTATGGTTAAGGTGAGAGTAAGTGTTAGGGTGATGGTTAGGGTGAGGTTGAGGGTTAGGATTAGCATTTCGGTTAGGGTGAGTGTTAGGTTTAGGTTAGGGTTAGGGTAAGGTTGAGGGTAAGGGTTAGGGTTAAGGTTAGTGTGAGGCTTAGGGTTAGGGTGAGGGTTAGGGTGTGGGTTAGGTTTAGGGTGAGGGTTAGTGTGAGGGTTAGCGTTAGTGTTAGGGTTAGGATGAGTGTTAGGGTGAGGGGTAGGGTTACGGTTAGGTTGAATGTTAGGGTTAGTTGGAGGGTTAGGGTGAAGTTTAGGATTAGGATTAGGGTTAGGGTTAGGATTAGTGTGAGTGTTAGTGTAAGCCTTAGGGTTAGGGTGAGGTTTAGGGTGTGTAAGTGTTAGAGTGAGGTTTAGGGTGAGGGTGAGGTTTCGGGTTAGGGTGAGAGTTAGGGTTAGGGTTAGGGTTAGGGTGAGTGTGAGGGTGAGATTTAGGGTTCGGTGAGGTTTAGACTTAGCATGAGGGTTAGTGTTGGGTAAGGGTTAAAGTTAGGGTCAGGGTGAGGGTGAGGGTTAGGTTTAGGATTAGTGTTAGAGTTAGGGTTAGGATTACGGTTAGGATTATGGTTAGACTGAGGGTGACAATGAGGGTGAGGGTGAGGGCTTAGGTTAAGGTGAGGGTTATGTTTAGGGTTAGGGTTAGCGTGAGGGTTAGGATTAGGGTTAGTTTTAGGATGAATATTAGGGTGAGTGGTTGGGATACGCTTAGGGTGACAGTTAGGGTGAGGGTGAGGGTTAGGGTTAGGGTTAGGGTTAGGGTGAGTGTAAGCGTTAGTGTGAGGGTTATGGTGAGAGTGAGTGTTAGGGTTAGGGTTAGGGTGAGGGTTTTGTTGAGGGTTAGGGTCAGGGTTAGGGTTAGGGTGAAGGTAAGGATGAGGCTTAGGGTGAAGGTAAGGGTAAGGGTGAGGGTTAGGTTGAGGGTGAGAGTTAGGTTTAGGTTTAGGCTTAGGGTGTGGTTTATGGTCAGGGTGAGGGATAGGGTTAGGTGAGGTCTAGGGTGAGTTTGAGGGTTAAGTTTTGGGTTAGGGTCAGGTTTAGCATTAGGGTGAGTGTGCGATTAAGTTTTAGGATTAGTGTTAGCTTTAGGGTTAGGCTTAGGGTGAGGGTGAGAGTGAGGGAGAGGTTTAGGGTGAGGGTTAGGGTGAGGGTTAGGGTTAGGGTGATGTTTAGGGTGAGGGTGAGTTTTAGGGTTAGGGTGAGTGTTCGGGTGAGGGTGAGGGTTAGGGTGTAGGTGACGGTTAGGTTTAAGCTGAGGGTTAGGTTTACGTTGAGGATTAGTGTGAGGGAGAGGTTTAGGGTTAGGGTTAGGGTGATGTTTAGGGTGAGGGTGAGTCTTAGGGTTAGGGTGAGTGTTCGGGTGAGGGTGAGGGTTAGGGTGTGGGTGACGGTTAGGTTTAGAGTGAGGGTTAGTTTGACGTTGAGGGTTAGGGTTAGGGTTAGTGTGAGGATTATGGTTAGGTTTGGGGTTAGTTATAGGGTGAGTGTAAGGGTTAGGGTGAGGATAAGGGTTAGGTTGAGGGTTAGAGTGAGCTTTAGAGTTAGGGTTGGGGTGAGGACTAAGGTGAGGGTGAGGTTTAAGGATTGGTTTAGGGATAGGGTTAGGGTTAGGGTGAGTGTGAGGTTTAGGTTTATGGTTGAGGTTAGGGTTAGGGTGAAGGTAAGGTTTACGGTTAGTGTGAGTGTAAGGGTTAGGGTGAGGTTTATGGTGAGGCTGAGGATTAGAGTTAGCATTTCAGTTAGGGCGAAGTTTAGGGTTAAGTTTACGGTTTGGGTAAGGGTGAGGGTAAGGGTTAGGGTTAGGGTTAGTGTGAGGCTTAAGGTTAGGTTGAGGGTTAGTGTTAGGGTGTGGGTGAGGTTGAGGCTGAGGTTTAGGGTGAGGGTGAGGTTGATGTTGAGGTTTATCGTTAGGGTTAGTTTTAGGGTTAGTGTGAGGGTGAGAGTGAGTTTTATGGTTAGGATTAGGGTTACATAAGGGTTAGGCTGCGAGTGAGGATGAGCGTGAGGGTGAGGTTTAGGGTGAGTGTTAGGGTGAGAGTAAGTGTTAGGCTGAAGGTTAGGGTGAGATTGAGGTTTAGGGTTAGCCTGAGTGTTAGGGTGAGGGTTAGGCTGAGGGGTAGTATTAGGTTTAGGGTGAGGATTAGGTTTAGTCTGAGGGTTAGGTTTAGGGTGAGGGTAAGGGTTAAGGTGAGAGTTAGGGTTAGAGATAGGATGAGGGTGAGGTTTAGAGTTAGTGTGAGGATTAGGGTTTGGTTTAGGGTTAGGTTTAGTTGTATGGTGAGTGGTAGGGTTAGGGTTTGGGTGAGGGTTTGGGTGAAGTTTAGGGTTAGGGTTAGGGTTAGGTTTAGAATTAGTGTGAGTGTTAGCATTAGTGTTAGGATTAGGTTTACGGTGAGTGTAAGGGTTAGGGTGAGGTTTAAGGTGAAGGTGAGGTTTAGTATTAGCCTTAGGGTTAGGGTGATGGTTAGGGTGAGGGTTAGGGTTAGGTTTAAGGTTAGGGTGAGGGTGAGGGTTAGGGTTAGGGTTAGGGTTAGGGTGAGTGTGAGGTTGAAATTTAGGGTTCGGCAAGGATTAGAGTTAGGGTGAGGGTTAAGGTTGGGTAAGGGTTAGAGTTACGGTCAGGGTGAGGTTGAGGTTGAGGGTTAGGTTTAGGATTAAGGTTAGGGTTAGGGTTAGGATTAGGGTTAGGGTTAGGGTTAGACAGAGGGTTAGGGTGAGGTTGTGGGTGAGGGTTTTTGTTAGGGTGAGGGTTAAGGTTAGTGTTATGGTTAGCATGAGGGTTAAGGTTAGGGTTAGAGATAGGATGAGTGTTAGGGTGAGGGGTAGGTTTACGGTTAGGGTGAGGGTTAGGGTTAGGTTGAGGTTTAGGGTGAAGTTGAGGATTAGGGTAAGGGTTAGGGTTATAATTAGTGTGTGTTAAGGTTAGGGTTAGGTTTATGGTGAGTGTAAAATTTAGGGTAAGTTTTAGGGTGAGGGTGAGGGTGAGGGTTAGGGTTAGGGTGAGGGTTAGGGTGAGGATTAGCGTTAATTTTAAGGTGAGGGTGAGGGTTAGGGTTAGGGTTAGGATTACGGTGTGGGGGTTGGTGAGTTTAGGGCTTGGTGAGGGTTTGACTAAGCGTGAGGATTAGGGTTGGGTAAGGGTTAGAGTTAGGGTGAGGGTGAAGGTGAGGGTGAGGGTTAGGTTTAGGATTAAGGTTAGGGTTAGGATTAGGGTTAGGGTTAGGTTTAGACTGAGGGTGAGGATGAGGATGAGGGTTTAAGTTAGATGAGGCATAGGGTTAGGTTTAGGGTTAGCGTGAGGGTTAGGGTTAGGGTTAGTTTTAGTATGAGTGTTAGGATAGGGGTAGGGTTACACTTAGGGTGAGGGTTGGGGTGAAGGTGAGCGTTTGAGTTAGGAATAGGTTTTGGGTGAGTGTAAGGGCTAGTGTGAGGGTTACTGTTAGGGTGATGGTTAGGGTTAGGTTCAGGGTGAGGGTTAGGATGACTGTTAGGGTTAGGTGTAGGTTTAGGGTGAAGGTTAGGGTGAGGTATATGGTGAGGGTTAGGGTTAGGGTGAGGGTGAGGGTTAGGGTGAAGGTAAGGGAAAGGGTGAGGGTTAGGTTGTGGGTGAGTGTTAGTTTAAGGGTTAGGCTTAGGGTGTGGTTTAGGTTTAGGGTGAGAGTTAGGGTGAGGGTTGGGTTTCCGTTTATGGTTAGGTTGAGTGTTAGGGTGAGTGGTAGGTTTATGTTTAGGGTGAGGGTTAAATTTAGTGTGAGGGTTAGGGTTAGGTTTAGGGTGAGGCTTAAGATTAGGGTGAGGGTTAGGGTTAGGGTGAGGGTGAGCGTGAGGCTGAGGGTTAGTGTGAGATTGAGGGTGAGTGTGAAGGTTAGGTTGAGAGTAAGGGTGAGGGTGAGGGTTAGGGATAGGGATAGGAGTAAGGTTGGGGTGAGGGTGCAGTTCAGCTTTAGTGTTAGGATTAGGTTAGGGTTAAGGTTAGTCTTAGGGTGAGGGTGAGGCTGACGGTTAGGGTTAGGGTTGGGGCTAGGGTGAGAGTAAGTGTTAGGGTGAGGGTTAGGGTGAGGGTGAGGGTTAGGGTTAGCCTGATTGTTAGGGTGAGGGTTAGGCTGAGGGTTAGGTTTAGGGTTAGTCTGAGGGTTAGATTTAGTCTGAGGGTTAGTGTTAGGTTAAGGTTAGGGTTAGGATGAGGGTAAGGATTAGGTTGTGGGTTAGGTTTAGGGTTAGGGTTAGGGTGAGGTTTAGAGTTAGTGTGAGGATTAGGGTTATGGTTAGGTTTTGGTTTAGGTTTAGGGTGAGGGGTATGGGTAGGTTAAGTTTAGGATTAGTGTGAGAGTTCGGGTTAGAGTTGGGATAGGGTTAGGGTGAGGGTAAGTGTTAGGGTGAGGGTAAGGGTTTGGGTGAGGGTTAGGGTTAGGTTGAGGATAAGGGTTAGGTTGAGGGTTATTGTGAGGGTTAGGGTTAGGGTTAGGGTGAGTGTGAGGGTTCGGGTTCGGTTGGGGTTAGGGTTAGGGTGAAGGTAAGGTTTAGGGTTAGGTTTAGGGTTAGGTGAGTGTAAGGGTTAGGTTAAGGTTTAGGTTGAGGGTGAGGGTTAGAGTTAGCCTTAGGGTTAGGATGAGGTTTAGGTTTAGGTTTAGGGTAAGGGTGAGGGTGAGGGTTAGGGTTAGGATTAGGGTGAATGTGAGGGTGAGGGTTAGGGTTCGGTGAGGTTTAGAGTTAAGGTGAGGGTTAGGGTTGGGCAAGGGTTAGATTTAGGTTGAGGGTGAAGGTGAAGTTTAGGTTTAGGATTAGGGTTAGGGTTAGGATTTGTGTTAGGTTTAGGGTTAGCGTAAGTGTTAGGGTGAGGGTTAGGATGAGGGTGAGGGATAGAGTTAGCATTTCAGTTAGGGTGAGGGTTAGGGTTAAGTTTAGGGTTAGGTTAAGGGTGAGGGTAAGGGTTAGGGTTAGGCTTAGTGTGAGGCTTAGCGTTAGGTTGACGGCTAGGGTTAGGGTTAGCATGTGGGTGAGGGTGAGGCTGAGGGTTAGGGTGAGGGTGAGGATGAGTTTGAGGATTATTGTTAGGGTTAGGTTTAGGGTTAGTGTCAGGGTGAGGGTGAGCTTTAGGTTTAGGATTAGGGTTACCTTAGGGTTAGGCTGAGGGTGAGGGTGAGGGTGAGGTTGAGGTTTAGGGTGAGGGTTAGGGTGAGAGTAATTGTTAGGCTGAGGGTTAGTGTGAGAGTGAGGGTTAGGGTTTGCCTGAGTGTTAGGGTGAGGGTTTTGATGAGGGGTAGGTTTAGGTTTAGGGTGAGGGTTAAGTTTAGTCTTAGAGTTAGGGTTAGGGTTAAGGTTAGGGTGAGGGTGAGGGTAAGGGTTAGGGTGAGAGTTAGTGTTAGGGTTAGGGTGAGGTTTAGGGTTAGTGTGAGGATTAGGGTTAGGTTTAGGTGTAGGGTGAGGGTTAGGGTTAGGGTGATGCTTAGGGTGAGGGTGAGGTTTAGATTTAGGGTGAGTGTTCGGGTGAGGGTGAGGGTTAGGGTGTGGGTTAGGATGAGTGTGAGGGTTAGGATTAGGGTTAGTGTTAGTGTGAGGGTTAGGGTGAGGGTGAGGGTTAAGGTTTGTGTTAGGTTTAGGGTTAGGGTTAGGGTGATTGTGAAGGTTAGGGTTAGGTTTGGGGTTAGGTTTATTGTGAAGGTAAGGGTTAGGGTTAGGGTGAGTGTAAGTGTTAGGGTGAAGCTTAGGGTGAGTGTGAGGTTTAGAGTTAGCCTTAGGGTTAGGGTGAGTGTTAGAGTTAGGTTTAGTGTTATGGTGAGGGTGAGGGTTAGGGTTCGGGTTCGGGTGAGTGTGAGGGTTAGGGTTCGGTGAGGTTTAGAGTTAGTGTGAGGGCTAGAGTTGGGCAAGGGTTAGAATTAGGGCGAGGGTGAGGGTGAACGTTAGGTTTAGGAGTATGGTTAGGGTTAGGATTAGGTTAGGGTTAGGTTTAGACATGGCGAGGATGAGGGTGAGGGTGGGGGTTTGTGTTAGGTTGAGGGTTAGAGTTAGGGTGAGGGTTAGAGTGAGTGTTAGGGTTAGGGTTAGGGTTAAGGATAGGGTTAAGATGAGTGTTAGCGTGAGGGGTAGGGTTATGTTTAGGGTGAGGGTTAGGGTTAGTGTGAGGGATAGGTTTAGCGTTCGGGTGAGGGTTAGGATTAGGGTGATATTTAGGCTGAGGGTGAGGGTTAGCGAAAGGGTGAGGGTTAGGGTTAGGGTTAGCGTTATGGTGAGGGCTAGGGTTCATGTTCGGGTTAGGTTTAGGGTTAGGGATAGGGTGAAAATTAGGGTTAGGTTTAGTGTTAGGTGAGTGTTAGGCTGAGGGGTAGGCTAAGCGATACGGTGAGGGTTAGGTTTAGTCTGAGGGTGATGGTTAGGGTTAAGGTTATGGTTAAGGTGAGGGTAAGTCTTAGGGTGAGGATTACGGTAAGGATGAGTGTTAGTGTTAGCATTTCGGGTAGCTTGAGGGTTAGGTTCAGGGTTAGGTTTAAGGTTAGGGTTAGGGTAAGGGTGAGGGTAAGGGTTAGGGTTAGGGTTAGGTTTAAGGTTAGGTTTAGGGTAAGGGTGAGGGTAAGGGTTAGGTTTAGGGTTAGGGTTAGAGTAAGTGTTAGGCTGAGGGTTAGGGTGAGAGTGAGGTTTAAGGTTAGCCTGGGTATTAGGGTGAGGGTTAGGCAGAGGGGTAGGGGTAGGTTTAGCCTGAGGGTTAGGTTTAGTCTGAGGGTTAGGGGTAAGGTTAAGGTTAGAGTTCGGGTGAGGGTAAGGGTTACGGTGAGGGCTAGGGTGAGGGTTAGGGTTAGGGTTAGGGTGAAGGTGAGTTTTAGGGTTATTGTGAGGATTAGGGTTAGGTTTAGGGTTAGGTTTAGGTTTAGGGTGAGTGTTAGGGTTAGAGTTTTGGTGTGGGTTATGGTGAAGTTTAGGGTTCGGGTTAGGTTTGCGGTTAGGATTAGTGTGAGTGTTAGGGGTAGGTTTAGGGTTAGGGTTATGGTGAGTGTAAGGGTTAGGGTGAGGCTTAGGGTGAAGGTGAATTTTAGTGTTTGCCGTAGGGTTAGGGTGAGGGTTAGGTTTAGGTTTATGGTTAGGGTGAGGGTGAGGGTTAGGTTTGGGGTTAGGTTTAGGTTCAGAGTGAGGATGAGATTTAGGGTTCGGTGAGGTTTAGAGTTAGGGTGAGGGTTAGGGTTAGGTTTGGGATTAGGGTTAGAATTAGGGTTAGGATTAGGGTTAGAGTTAGGGAAAGACTGAGGGATAGAGTGAATCTGTTGTTGAGGGTTTTGTTTAAAGTGAGGGTGAGGGTTAGGGTTAGGGTTAGCATGAGTTTTAGGGTTAGGTTAAGGTTAGGATGAGTGTTAGGGTGAGGGGTAGGGTTCCGGTTAGGGTGAGGGTTAGGATGAGCGTGAGAGTTAGGGTGAAGTTTAGGATTAGGGTTAGGTTTAGGCTTAGGATTAGTGTGAGTGTTAGGGTTTGGGTTATGGTGAGTGTAAGGGTTAGGGTGAGGTTTAGGGTGAAGGTGACTGTTAGTGTTAGCCGTAGGGTTAGGGTTAGGGTTAGGTTTAGGTTTATGGTTAGAGTGAGGGTGAGGGTTAGGGTTGGGGTTAGGGTTAGGGTCAGAGTGAGGGTGAGGTTTAGGGTTCGGTGAGGTTTAGAGTTAGGGTGAGGGTTAAGGTTGGGTAAGTGTTAGAGTTAGGGTGAGGGTGAGGGTTATGTTTAGGATTAGGGTTAGAATTAGGGTTAGGATTAGGGTTAGAGTTAGGGTTTGACTGAGGGATAAAGTGAGGCTGTTGGTGAGAGTTTGGTTTAAAGTGAGGGTTAGGGTTAGGGTTCGAGTTAGCATGAGGTTTAGGGTTAGGTTAAGTTTAGGATGAGTGTTATGGTGAGGGGTAGGGTTCCGGTTAGGGTGAGGGTTAGGATGACCGTGAGGGTTAGGGTGGAGTTTAGGATTAGGGTTAGGTTTAGGCTTAGGATTAGTTTGAGTGTTAGGGTTAGGGTTAGGGTGAGTGTGAGGGTTTGGGTTCTGTTTAGGGTGAGGGTTAGGGTTAGGGTTAGCCTTCGGGTTATGGTGATGTTTAGGATGAGGGTTAGTGTTAGGTTTAAGTTTAGTTTGAGGGTGAGGGTTAGGGTTAGGGTGAGTATGAGGGTGAGGGTTGGGGTTAGATTGAGGGTTAGGTTGAGGGTGAGGGTTTCGGTTAGATAAGGTTTAGTGTTAGGGTTATGGTGAGGGCTAGGTTAAAGGTGATGTTTTGGGGGAGGGGGAGGGTTACCGTGAGGTGAGGGTTCGAGTGAGAGTGAGGGTTAGGGTGAGGATGAGGGTGAGGGTTTTTGTTAGGATTAGGGTGAGGTTAAGGTTTACGTTGAGGGTTAGGGTGAAGTTTATGTTTAGGTTTAGTGTTTGGGTGAGTGTGAGGTTTAGGGTTAGGGTTAGGATGAGAGTTAGGGTTAAGGTTAGGGTTAGGATGAGAGTTAGGGTTAGGTTGAGGGTGAGGGTGAGGGTGAGATTTTCGGTTAGGTAAGGGTTAGGGTTATGGTTAGGGTGAGGATTAGGGTGAGTTTGAGGGTTAGAGGGAGGGTTAGGGTTAAGGTGAAGATTAGTGTTAGTGTGATGTTTTGGGTGGGGGTGAGGGTTACCCTGAAATGAGGGTTCGGGTGAGGGTGTGGGTTAGGATGAGGGTAAGGGTTAGGGTGAGGGTGAGGGTTAGTTTTAGGGTGAGGGTGACCGTGAGGGTGAGAGTGAGGGTGAGGGTTAGGGTTAGCCTGAAGGTTAGGGTGTGGGTAAGTGTTAGGTTGAGGGTGAGGGTTAGGGTGAAGGGTAGGGCTAGGGTTAGGGTGAGGGTTAGGGTTAGTGTGAGGGTTAGGGTTAGGGTGAGAGTAAGGGTTAGGGTGAGGGTTAGGATGAGGGTGAGATTTAGGGTTAGGATGAGGGTGAGGGTGAGGGTTAGTGTGATGTTTAGGGTTAGGGTTAGGTTTAGGGTTAGTGTGAGGGTTAGGTTTAGGGTTAGAGTTAGGGTTAGTGTGAAGGTTAAGGTGAGGGTAAGCATTAGGGTGAAGGTTAGGGTGAGGGTGAGGTTTAGGGTTAGGGTTAGTCTTAGGGTGAGAGTTAGAGTTAGGGTGAGGGTGAGGGTGGGTTTTAGGTTTCGTGTTAGATTTAGGGTGAGGGTTAGGGTTAGGTTGAGGGTTAGGATGAGGTGAGGTTTAGGGGTAGAGTGATGTTTAAGTTTCGGATTAGGGTTAGGGTGAAGGTTAGGGTTAGTGTTAAAGTTAGATTTAGGATGAGGGTTAGGGTGAGGGTAAGGGTTAGGGTGAAGTTTAGGGTGATGGTGATGGTTAGGGTTAGGGTTAGGGTGAGGGGTAGGTTGAGGGTTAGATTTAGGGTTAGGGTTAGTGTTAGGGTTGGGGTGAGTGTTAGGGTTAGGGTGAGGGTTAGGGTTACCATTAGGGTTAGCCTGAGGGTCAGGGTGAACTTAAGGGTTAGGATTAGTTTTAGGGTTAAGGATAGTCTGAGGGTGAGGGTTAGTGTGAGGGTGAGGGTTAGGGTTAGGGTTTGGATAAGGCTGAGGGCTACAGTGAGGGTGAGTGTTAGGGTGAGAGTGAGGGTGAGGGTGAGAGTTTGGGTTAGGTAAGGTTTAGGGTTATGTTTAGGGTGAGGATTAGGGTGAGTTTGAGGGTTAGAGGGAGGGTTAGAGTTAGGGAGAGGGTTAGGGTTAAGGTTAGGTTGAGCGTTAGTGTTAGGGTGATGTTTTGGGTGAGGGTGAGCGTTACTGTGAGGTGAGGGTTTGAGTGAGGGTGAGGGTTAGGGTGAGGATGAGGGTTAGGGTTAGGGATTGTGTGAGAATTAGGGTGAGGTTAAAGTTTAGGGTGAGGGTTAGGTTGAGGGTGAGGGTTAAGGTTAGTGTTAGGGTTAGGGTGAGGGTTAGGGTTAGGGTTTGTGTGAGGGTGAGGTTTAGTGTTAGGGTTAGGGTGAGAGTTAGGGTTAAGGTTAGGGTTAGGATGAGAGTTAGGGTTAGGTTGAGGGTGAGGGTGAGGGTGAGATTTTCAGTTAGGTAAGGGTTAGGGTTATGGTTAGGGTGAGGATTAGGGTGAGTTTGAGGGTTAGAGGGAGAGTTAGAGTTAGGGTGATGGTTAGGGTTCGGGTGATGTTTTGGGTGAGGGTGAGTGTTACCCTGAGGTGAGGGTTCCGGTGAGGGTGAGGGTTAGGGTGAGGGTAAGGGTTAACGTGAAGGTGAGGCTTAGTTTTAGGGTGAGGGTTACCGCGAGGGTTAGGGTGAGGGTGAGGGTTAGGCTTAGCCTGAGGGTTAGTGTGAGGGTAAGTTTTAGGTTGAGGGTGAGGTTTAGGGTTAGATTGAGGGTTAGGGTTAGGCTGAGGGTTTCGGTTAGGTAAGGTTTAGTGTTAGGGTTTTGGTGAGGGCTAGGTTAAAGTTGATGTTTTGGGGGAGGGGCAGGGTTACCGTGAGGTGAGGGTTCGAGTGAGATTGAGGGTTATGGTGAGGATGAGGGTTAGGGTTAGGGTTTTTGTTAGGATTAGGGTGAGGTTAAGGTTTAGGGTGAGGGTTAGGGTGAGGTTTATGTTTAGGTTTAGTGTTTGGGTGAGTGTGAGGCTTAGGGTTAGTTTAGTGTGAGAGTTAGGGTTACGATTAGGGTGACGGTTAGGGTTATTGTGATGTTTTGGATGAGGGTGAGGGTTACTGTGAGGTGAGGTTTCGGGTGAGAGTGAGGGTTAGTTTGAGGGTTAGGGTTAGGGTGAGGTTGAGGGTTAGGTTTAGGATGAGGGTGAGCGTGAGGGTGAGGGTGAGTGTGAGGCTTAGGGTTAGCGTGTGAGTTAGGTTTAAGGTAATTGTTTGGTTGAGGTTGAGGTTTAGGGTTAGGGTGAGGGTGAGGGTGACTGTTTCGGTTAGGTAAGGTTTAGGGTTAGGGTTTGGGGGAGGGCTAGGATAAGGGAGAGGTTTGTGGTCAGAATGAGGGTGAGGTTGAGTGTTAGGGTGTGGGTGAGGGTTAGGGTTAGCGTGAGGGTTAGGGTTAGGGTTAGGTTTAGTGTGAGGACTAGGTTTGATATGAGGATTTGGGTCAGGGTGAGAGTTAGGGTTAGGGTGAGAGTTAGGTTGAGGATAAGGGTTAGGGTCAGGGTTAGGATGAGGGTGAGGTTTAGGGTTAGGGTGAGGGTGAGGGTGAGGGTTAGGTGATGTTTAGGGTTAGGGTTAGGTTTAGGGTTAGTGTGAGGGTTAGGATTAGGGTTAGAGGTAGGGTTAGTGTGAGGGTTAAGGTGAGGGTAAGGGTTAGGGTGAAGGTTATGGTGAGGGTGAGGTTTAGGGTTAGGGTTAGGGTTAGGGTGAGGTTTACAGTTAGGGTGAGGGTGGGGGTTAGGTTTTGTGTTAGAGTTAGGGTGAGGGTAAGGGTTAGGTTGAGGGATAGGATGAGGTGAGGTTTAGGGTTAGAGTGATGTTTAAATTTAGGATTAGGTTTAGGATGAGGTTTAGGGTTAGTGTTATGGTTGAGTTTATGATGAGAGTTAGGGTGAGGGTAAGGGTTAGGTTGAAGGTTAGGGTGAGGGTGATGTTTACGGTTAGGGTTATGGTGAGGGTTATGGTTAGGGTTATTGTTAGTGTTAGGGTTAGTGTTAGGGTTAGGGTGACGGTGATGTTTATGGTTAGGGTTAGGGTGAGGGTTAGGGTGAAGGTTAAGTTTAGGGTTGGGGTTAGTGATAGGGTTAGTGTGAGCTTTAGGGTTAGGGTGAGGTTTAGGGTTCGGGTTAGGGTTAGCCTCAGTGTCAGGGTGAAGTTTAGGGTTAGGATTAGTTTTAGGGTTAGGGATAATCTGAGGGTGAGGGGGAGTGTGAAGGTGAGGGTTAGGGTTAGGGTTAGGCGGAGGGCTATGGTGAGGGTGAGGGTTAGGGTGAGAATGAAGGAGAAGGTGAGAGTTTGGGTTACGTAAGGGTTAGGGTTATGCTTAGGGTGAGGACCAGGGTGAGTTTGAGGGTTAGAGGGAGGGTTAGCATTAGGGAGAGGGTTAGGGTTAAGGATAGGGTGAGGGTTAGTGTTAGGGTGAATTTTTGGGTGAGGGTGAGGGTTACCGTGAGATGAGGGTTCGAGTGAGTGTGAGGGTTAGGGTGAGGTTAAGGTTTGAGTGAGGGTTATTTTGATGGTTAGGGTTAAGGTTAGTGTTAGGGTTAGGGTGAGGGTTAGGGTTAGAGTTAGGGTTAGGGTTAGGATTAGTGTTAGGGTGAGGGTTAGGGTTATGGTTAGGTTGAGGGTTAGGGTTAGTGTGAGGTTTAGGGTTATGGTTAGGGTTAGGGTGGGGGTAAGTCTTAGTGTGAGGGTTAGGGTGAGGGTGAGGGTTAGGGTTAGGTTTAGGGTGAGGGTTAGGCTTAGGGGTTGGGTTAGGTATAGGTTTAGGGTGAGTGTTATGGTAAGGGTTAGGGTTAGGGTTAGGGTTAGTTTGAGGGTTAGGGTGAGGGTAAGGGTAAGGGTGAGGGTTAGTGTGAGGCTGAGTATTAGGTTTAGTTTTACGGTTAGGGTGAGGGTTAGGGTCAGGGTGAGGTATAGGTTTAGGGTGAGGGTTAGGGTGAAGCTGAGGGTTAGTGTGAGGTGTAGAGTGAAGGGAAGGTTTAAGGTTAGGTTGAGGGTTAGGGTTTGTGTGAGGGTTAGGGTTAGGGTTAGGGTTAGGGTGAGTGGTAGGGTTATGGTTAGGCTGAGGGTTAGGGTTAGTGTGAAGGTTAGGGTTAGGGTTATGGTAAGGGTGAGGATGATGGTCATGGTTAGGGTGAGGGTTAGGGTTAGCATTTTTTTAGGGTGAGGTTTAGGGTGAAGTTTAGGGTTAAGGTTAGGGTTAGGGTAAGAGTGAAGATTATTGTTAGGGTTAGGGTTAGCATCAGGCTGTGATTTAGGGTGACGGGTAGGGTTAGGTTTAGGGTTAGGGTGAGGTTGAGGGTTAGGCTGAGGGTTAGGGTGAGGGTGAGGGTGCGGGTTAGGGATAGGAATAGGGTTAGGGTTCGGGTGAGGGTGAAGGTGAGAGTTAGGTTTAAGATTAGGGTTAGGGTTAGGTTTAGGCTGAGGGTGAGGGTGAGGGTGAGGGTGAGGGTTAGGGTTAGTTTTAGGTTGAGAGTAAGTGTAAGGGTGAGGTTTAGGGAGAGAGTGAGCGTTAGAGTCAGCCTCAGTCTTAGGGTGAAGGTTAGGGTGAGGGTTAGGTTCAGGGTGAGGGTTAGGGTGAGGGTGAGGGTTAGGGTGAGTCTGAGAGTTGTGGATAGTATTTCGGTTAGCGTGAGGGTTAGAGTGAGGGTTAGGGTTAAGGTTAGGGTTAGATTAAGTGTGAGGGTGAGGGTTAAGTTTACGGTTAGGCTGAGACTTGGGGTTAGGGTGAGGGTTAGGGTTAGTGTTAGGGTGAAGTTGAGGTTGAGGCTGATGTTTAGGGTGAAGGTGAGTGTGAGCGTGAGGTTTAGGGATAGGGCTAGGGTTAGGGTTCGGATGAGGGTGAAGGTGAACGTTTTGTTTAGGATTAGGGTGAGGCTTAGTGTTAGGCTGAGGGTGAGAGTGAGGGTGAGGGTTAGGGTTAGTGTTAGAATAAGAGTAAGTGTTAGCATGAGGGTTAGGGTGAGAGTGAGTGTTAGGTTTAGCCTGAGGGTTAGGGTGAGGGTTAGGGTGAGTGTTAGCCTGAAGGTTAGGTTTAGGTTTAGTGTGAGGGTTAGGTTTAGTCAGAGAGTTAGGGTTCGGATTAAGGTTAGGTTTAGGATAAGGGTAAGGGTAAGGGTTAGGTTTAGGGTTACGGTTAGGGATAGGGTTAGAGTGAGGTTCAGCGTTAGTGTGAAGATTAAGGTTAGGGTAAGTGTTAGGTTTGGGCTTAGGGTGAGGGGTAGGGTTAGGGTTAGGTTGAGGGTTAGGCTTAGTGTGAGGGTTATGGTTAGGTTTGGGGTTAGAGTGAGGATAAAGATTAAGGTGAGGGTTATGGTTAGGGTGAGGTTTAGTTTAAGGTTTAGGGTTAAGGTTAGGGTGAGGGTCAGGGTTAGATTTAGGGTTAGGTAAAGATGAGTGTTAGAGTGAGGGCTAGGTTTATGTTTAGGGTGAGGGTTAGGGTAAGTGTGAGTCTTGGGGTTAGGGTTTGGGTTCGGGTTAGGGTTAGGGTGTTTGTAGGGTGAGGGTGAGGTTTAGGGTGAGGGTGAGGGTGAGGGTGAGAGTTAGGGTTAGTGTTAGTATTAGGGTGTGGGCTAGGGTTAGGGTGAGGGTTAGGGTTAGGGTTAGCGATAGGGTGAGAATTAGGGTTAGGTTTAGGGTTAGGGTGAGGATTAAGCTCAGGGGTAGGGTTAGTGTTAGGGTGATTTTTAGGTTTAGTCTGAGGGTTAGGGGTAGGGTTAAGGTTATGTTTAATGTGAGGGTAAGTGTAAGGGTCAGGGTTAGGGTGAGGGTGACTTTTAGGGTTAGCATTTTGGTTAGGGTGAGGGTGAGGGTTAAGGTTAGGGTGAGGGTTAGGGTGAGGGTTAGGTTTAGATTTAAGATTAGGGTGAGGGTGAAGGTAAGGGTTAGGTTTAGGTTTAGGGTGAGTGTGAGAGTTAGGTTTAGGATTCCGAGATGTTAGACTTAGGGTTATGTTTAGGGTTAGGATTAGGGTTAGGATTACTGTTAGACTGAGGGTGAGGATGAGGGTGAGGTTTAGGGTTTGGGTTAGAGTGCGGATTAGGGTTAGGGTTAGTTTTTGGATGTGTGTTAGGGTGAGGTGTAGGGATATGCTTAGGGTGAGCGTTAGGGTGAGAATTAGGGTTAAGTTTAGGTTTAGGGTTAGGGTGAGGGTATGGGTTAGTGTGAGGGTTAGGGTGAGGGTGAGGGTAAGGGTTAGGGATAGGGTGAGGGTTCGTTTGAGGGTTAGGATTAGGGTTAGGATTAGTGTAAGCGTTAGGGTGAGGGTGAGGGTGAGATTTAGTTTTAGGACAAGTGTTAGGTTTAGGTTTAGGATTAGGGCGAGTGTGATAATGAGGTTGAGGGTGCGGATTAGGGTGAGGGTTAGGATTAGGTTTAGGGTGGGGTTTAGGGTTAGTGTGAGTTTTTGCTTGAGGGTGAGGACTAGGTTGTGGGTGACTGTTAGGGTTAGAGTGAGGGTTAGGTTGACAGTGAGTGTTAGGGTGAGGCTGAGGGTTACGGTTATGGTTAGGGTTAGGATGAGTGTTAGTTTGCACTTTAGGGTTAGGGTAAGGGTTAGGATTAGTGAATGTGAGGGTTAGGATTAGGGTTATGGTTAGAGTGAGTGTAAGAGTTAGGAAGAGGTTCAGGGTGAGGGTGAGGATTAGAGGTAGCCTTAGGTTGACGGTGAGGTTTAGGATGAGGGTTAGGGTTAGGTTTAGGTTTAGAGTTAGGGTGAGGGTGAGGGTTAGTGTTAGGGTTAGGCTGAGTGTGAGGGTGAGGGTTATGGTTCGGTTAGGGTTAGAGTTAGGGTGAGGGTTATGGTTGGGTAAGGGTTAGAGTTAGGGTGAGGATGAGAGTGAGGGTTAGGGTTAGGATTAGTGTGAGGGTTAGGGTTAAGATTAGGGTTATGGTTGGGTTAGACTGAGGGTGAGGGTGAGGGTGAGGGTGAGGTTTGGGGTTAGGGTGAGGGTTAGTGTTAGGGTGATGGTTAGGGTTAGGGTTAGGATGAGTGTTAGGTTGAGTGGTAGGGTTAGAGTTAGGGTGAGGCTTAGTTTTAATGTGAGTGTTAGAGTTAGGTTTTGGTTTAGGGTTAGGATGAGTGTAAAAGTTAGTGTGAGGTTAAGGGTGAGTGTGAGGGTTAGGGTTCGGGTTAGGGTTTGGTGAGGTAGGGTAGGGGTAGGGTTAGGATTAGGGTGAGGCTTAGGGTGAAGTTTAGGGTTAGGGTTAGGGTTAGGATTAGATTGAGGGTTAGGGTTAGGTTTAGGGTTAGTGTTAGGGTTAGGGTGAGTCTAAGGGTTAGGGTGAGGTTTATGGTTAGGGTGAAAGTTAGGGTGAAGTTTAGGGTGAGGGTTAGGTTTAGGTTTAAGATTAGGGTGATGGTGAGGGTTAGGGTTAAGGTGAGTGTGAGGGTGAGGTTTAGGATTCACACAGGGTTAGAGTTAGAATGAGGGTTCGGTTTTGATAAGGGTTAAAGTTAGGACTAGGGTGAGTGTTAGGTTTAGGATTAGGGTTAGTTTTAGGGTTAGGGTTAGACTGAGGGTAAGGGTGAGGGTGAGGGTGAGGGTGAGGGATTGGGTAAGGTTGAATTTTAGGGGGAGGGTGAGTGTCAGATTTAGGGTTTGGCTTAGGGTGAGGGTTAGGGTTAGGTTTAGGGTTAGCGTAAGGGTTAGGTTGAGCGGTAGGGTTATGGTTAGGGTGAGGGTTAGTGTTTGTGTGAGAGTTAGGGTTAGGTTTAGGGTTAGCGTGAGGGTAAGGTTTAGTGTGAGGGATATTGTGAGGATGAGTGTTAGGGTTAGGGTGAGGTTTAGGGTTAGGTTTAAGGTCAGGGTGCGGACTAGTGTTAGGTTTAGGGTGAGGGTTAGGGTTATGTTTAGTATGTGGTTTAGGGTGCAGGTAAGGGTAAGGGTGAGAGTTAGGATGAGCATGAGGGTTGGGTTAATGTTAGGGTTAGGGTGAGGCATACAGTGAGGGTTAGGGTTAGGGTTAGTGTGAGGGTTAAGGTGCGGTTTAGGGTTAGGGTTACGGTTAGGGTTAGGTTTAGGGTTAGGTTCACGGTGAGGGTTAGGGTGAGGTTTAGAGTTAGGGTGAGGTTTACGTTTAGGTTTAGTTTTAGGGTGTGGGCTTGGGTGAGGGTAATGGTTAGGGTTAGGCTTATGGATAGGGTGAGGATGAGGGTTAGGGTTAGGGTTAGAGTGAGGCTTAGTCTGAGTGGTAGGGTTAGGGTTAGGTTGAGAGTTAGGTTTAGTGTGAAGGTTAGGGTTAGGGTTAGTGTTAGTGTTAGGGTAAGATATAGGTTTAGGGTTAGGGTTATTGTTAGGGTTAGGGTGAGGTTGAGGATGAGTGTGAGGGTGAGGTTTAGGTTTAGGGATAGGTTTAGGGTGAATGTGACAGTGAGAGTTAGGGTTAGGATTAGGATTAAGCTTAGGGTTAGGCTGAGGGTGTAGCAGAGGTCTAGGGGGCGGGTTAGGGTTAGGTTTAGGGTTAAGGTTAGGATGAGGGTTAGGGTGAGGTGAGTGTGAGCATTAGGCTTAGGATTATGGTTAGGGTTAGGTTTTGGCTGTGGGTGAGGGTGAGGGTGATGGTTATGGTGAGGGTTAAAGTTGAGGTTAGGGTAAGTTTTAGGGTTAGTGTTATGATTAGGGTTAGGGTTAGGTTTAGGTTTAGGGTTAGGGTGAGGGGTATGGTTAGGGTTAGGGTGAGGGTTAGGGTTAGTGTGAGGGTTAGAATTAGATTTGGGATTAGGTTTAGGGTGAGGGTAATGGTTAGGGTGAGGTTGAGGTTTAGAGTTAGACTTAGTATTAGGGTTATGGTTACGGTGAGGGATCGGGTTATTGTGAAGGTTAGGGTTAGGGTTGGGGTTAGGGTTAGGGTGAGGGTAAGGTTTAGGGTGAGGGTTAGGGTTAGGGTGAGAGTTACGGTTAAGTTAAGTGTGAGGGTTAGGTTGAGGTTTAGGGTTAGGTTTGGGGTTAGGATTAGGGTGAGAGTAAGGGTCAGGGTGAGGGTTAAGGTTAAGGTTAGGTCTAGGGTTAGTTTTAGTTTGAGGGTGAGGGTGAGATTTAGTTTTAGAATTAGTGTTAGGTTTAGTGTTAGGCTTAGGGTGAGGGTGAGGGTGAGGTTTAGGATGAGGGTTAAGTTGAGGGTTAGGGTTAGGATTAGGGTGATGTTTAGGGTGTGGGTGATGTTTAGGGTGAGGGTGAGGTTTAGGGTTACGTTGAGTGTTCGGGTGAGGTTGAGGGTAAGGGTGTGGGTGAGGGTTAGGGTGATGGAGAGGGTTAGGGTGAGGGTGAGGGTTAGCGTTAGCTTTAGGGTTAGGGTGAGTTTTAGGTTTAGGTTTAGGGTGATGGTTAGTGTGAAGTTTAGGGTTAGGGTTAATGTTAGGGTTAGGATTAGTGTGAGGGTTAGGGTCAGGGTTAGTTAGGGTTAGGGTTAGTGTAAAGGTTAGGGAGAAGTTTAGGGTTAGAGTTTGCCTTAGGGTTAGGGTGAGGGTTAGGGTGAGGTTTAGGTTTAGGTTTCGGGTAAGGGTTAGGGTGAGGGTTAAGGTTATCATTAGGGTTAGGGTGAGTGTGAGGGTGAGGGTTTGGGTTCGGTGAGGGTTAGAGTTATGGTGAGGGTTAGGGTTAGGTTTGGGTAAGGGTTAGAGTTATTGTTAGGGTTACGGTGAGGGTGACGGTGAGGGAGAGGATGAGGGTGATGTTTAGGTTTAGGGTTAGGTTTAGGGTGAGTTTGAGAGTTAGAGTTTGTGTGAGGATTAGGATTAGGGTTAGGGTTAGGCTGAGGGTGAAGGGGAGTGGGAGGGAGCAGGTGAGGGTTAGGTTTAGGGTAAATGTTAGGATTATTGTAAGGTTTAGGGTGAGGGTGAGGGTGAGGTTGAAGGTAAGGGTGAGGGTGAGGGTGAGTTTTAGTTTTAGGTTTAGGTTTAGTGTGAGGGTGAGAGTGAGGGTTAGGATTATGATTATGATTAGGGTTAGGGTTAGGCTGAGGGGGAGGTGGAGGGGGAGCGTGAAGGTTAGGATTAGGGTTAGGGTGAGGGTTAGGTTTAGGGTGAGTGTTAGGTTTAGGATTACGGTTAGGGTGAAGGTGATGGTGAAGCTGAGGGTTAGGGTTAGGGTGAGGGTGAGTGTTATCGTTAGGATAAGGGTTAGGGTTAGGCTTAGGCTTAAGATGACGGTGAGGGTGAATGTGAGGGTTAGCGTGAGGTTTAGGGTTAGGGAAAGTGTTAGGGTGAGGTTTAGGTTTAGTGTGAGGATTAGGGTTATGCTTAGGGTTAGGTTTAGGCTTTGGGTGAGGGGTAGGCTTAGGGTTAGTGTGGGGGTTAATGTTAGTGTGTGGGTTATGATTTGGGTTGGGCTTAGGTTTAGGGTGAGGGTAAGGTTTAGTGTGAGGGTTAAAGTTAGGTTGAGGGTTAGGGTTAGGGTTGTGGTTAGGGTTGGAGTTAGGGCTAGGTTTAGGGTGAGGGTTAGGGTGAAATTTAGGGTTAGGTTTAGGGTTAGGGTTAGTGTGAGGTTTAGAGTTATGGTTAGGTTAGAGTTAGTGTTAGTGTAAGGGTTATGGAGAGGTTTAGGGTGAGGGTGAGGGTTAGAGTTAGACTTAGGGTTAGGCTTAGGGTTGGTGTGAGGCTTAGGGTTAGTTTGAGGTTTAGGCTTAGTTTTGGGGTCAGGGTTAGGGTGAGGGTAAGGGTTAGGGTTAGGGTTAGGGTGAGGTTTAGGGTTAAGATTAGGGTGAGTGTAAGGGTTAGGATGAGGGTTTGGGTTATGGTGATGGTTAGAGTTAGGGTGAAGTTGAGGTTGAGGGTGTGGTTTAGGGTTAGGCTGAGTGTTCCAGTGTGGGTGAGAGTTAGGGTGTGTGTGAGTTATTGTTAAGGTGAGGGTTAGGGTGATGGTGAGGGTTAGAGTGAGGGTGACATTTAGGGTTAGGGTTAGGTTTAGGGTTAGGATTACTGTGAGGGTTAGGGTTAGTGTAAGGGTTGAGGATTGGTTTAGGGTGAGGGTAAGGTTTAGAGTTAGACTTAGGGCTAGTGTTAGGGATTGGGTGAGGGTTAGAATTAGGTTTAGGGTTAGGATGAAGGTGAGGGTTAGGGTTAAGTTTAGGGTTAGGATGAGTTTGAGGGTGAGAGTTGGTGTTTGGTGAGGTTTAGATTTAGGGTGAGGTTTTGGGTGAATTTTGGGTAAGGGTTAGAGTTAGGGTGAGGGTGAGGGTGAGGGTTAGGGTTAGGATTAGAGTTAGGGTTAGGCTTAGACTGAGGGTTAGTGTGAGGGTGAGTGTTGCGTTTGTGTTAGGGTGAGGGTTAGACTTAGGTTTAGGGTGAGGGTAAAGTTTAGGTTTAGGTTCAGTGTTAGGGTTAGGATGAGTTTAGTGTGAGGGGTATTGTTTCCGTTAGGGTGAGGGTTAGATTTAGTTTGAGGGTTAGGGTTAGGTTTAGGGCTAGGGTGAGGGTAAGGGTTATTGTGAGGGTTAGGATGAGGGTGAGGGTTAGGGTGAGGGTTAAAATTTGGTTTAGGGTTAGGATGAGGGTTAGGGTGAGGGCTAGGTTTTGGATTAGGTTTAGAGTAAGGGTGTGGTTGAGGGTTAGCTTGAAGGTAAGGCTGAGGTGTAGTGTTAGGTTTAGGGTGAGGGTTAGGTTTAGTCTGAGCGTTAGGGTTTGGGTTAAGGTTACATTTAAGGTGAGGCTAAGTGTTACGTTGAGGGTTAGGGTGAGTTTGAGGTTTAATGTTATCATTTCGGTTAGGGTGAGGGTTAGGGTGAGGATGACTGTTAGGGTTAGGGTAAGAGTGAGGGTGAGGGTTAGGTTTAGGGATAGGGTGAGAGTTAGGGTTATGGTGAGGGTTAGGGTTAGGGTTATTGTGAGGGTGAAGGTGAGACTGAGGGTTACGGTGAAGTTGCGGGTGAGGGTGAGGGTAGGGTTAGGGTTAGGGTTATGGTGAGGGAGAAGGTGAGACTGAGGGTTAGGGTGAGGGTGCGAGTGAGGGTGAGGGTAGGGTTAGTGTTAGTGTTAGGGAGAGGGTGAGGGTGAGCATTAGGGTTAGGATTAGGTTTAGGGTTAGGGTTAGGCTGAGGGCGAGGTTGAGGGTTAGGATTAGGGTTAGGGTGAGGGTAAGTGTTAGATTGAGTGTTAGGATGCGAGTGAGGCTTAGGGTTAGCCTGAGTGTTAGGGTGAGGGTTAGGATGAAGTGTATGGTTATGGTTATGGTGACGTTTCAGTTTAATCTGAGGGTTAGGTTTAGTGTTAACGTTAAGGTTAGGGTGAGGGTAAGGGTTAGGGTAATGTTAGGGATAGGGTTAGGGTTAGGGTGAGGTTTAGGGTTAGTGTGAGGGTTAGAGTTAGGGTTAGGTTTAGGTTTAGGGTTAGGGTGAGGGGTAGGCTCAGTGTTAGGATTAGGGTTATGGTTAGTGTGAGGGTTATGGTTAGAGTTGGGGTTAGGGTTAGTGTGAGTTTAAGGGTTAGGGTGAGTGTTAGGCTTAGGGTGAGGGTTCGGCTTAAGGTGAAGGTAAGGGTTAGGTTGAGGGTTAGCGTGAGGGTTAGGGTTAGTTTTAGGGTGAGGGCTAGTTTGAGGGTGAGGTTTAAGGTTAGGGTTAAGGTTAGGGTTAACATTAGGGTGAGGGTGAGGGTGAGATTTAGATTTAGGTGTAGTGTTAGGTTTAGGTTTAGGTTTAGGGCGAGTGTGAGGATGAGTTTGAGTGTGAGGGTTATTGTGCGGTTTAGGTTTAGGTTTAGGGTGGGGGTTAGGGTTAGTATGATGATTAAGGTGAGGGTGAGGTTTAGGGTTAGGGTGAATGTTTGCCTGTGGGTGAGGATTAGGTTACGGGCGAGGGTTAGGGTTAGGTTGAGGGTTAGGTTGACAGTGAGGGTTAGGGTTAGGCTGAGGGTTACAGTTAGGGTTAGGGTTAGGATGAGGATTAGGTTGCAATTTAAGGTTAGGGTAAGGGTTAGGATTAGTGTGAGGGTTAGGGATAGGGTTAAGGTTAGAGTGAGTGTAAGAGTTAGGGAGAGGTTTAGGGTGAGGGTTAGGGTTAGGTTTAGGGTTAGGGTTAGGGTTAGGGTGAGGGAGAGGGTTAGGGTTAGGGTTAGGGTGAGGGTTAGGTTTCAGTAATGGTTAGAGTTAGGGTGAGTGTTAGGGTTGGGTAAGGGTTAGAGATGGGTGAGGGTGAGGGTGAGGGTTAGGGTTAGGATTAGTGTTAGGGTTAGGGTTAGGATTAGGATTAGGGTTAGGGTTAGACTGAGGTTGAGGGTGAGGTTTGGGATTAGGGTGAGGGTTAGGGTGAGGGTTAGGGTTAGGGTTAGGGTCTGGA
This sequence comes from Dipodomys merriami, assembly GCF_024711535.1. NCBI lineage: Eukaryota > Metazoa > Chordata > Mammalia > Rodentia > Heteromyidae > Dipodomys > Dipodomys merriami. The sequence continues at coordinate 2,170,590 of NW_027206113.1, forward strand.
TGAGTTTTAGGGTGAGGAGTAGGGTTAGAGTTAGGGTTAGGCTTAAGTTTAGTGTGAGGGTTACGGTTAGGTATTGGGTTAGGTTTAGGGTGAGGGTAAGAGTTAGTGTGAGGGTTAGGGTAAGGGTGAGGGTTAGGGTTAGGGTTAGGGTGAGGGTGACTTTTAGGTTTAGGTTTACGGTTAGGTTGAGGGTTAGGGTGAGTGTAAGTTTTAGGTTTAGGGTTAGAGTTACTGCTCGGGTGAGGGTTAGGGTAAGTTTTAGGTTTAGGTTTAGGGTTATTGTTAGGGTTAGGGTGAGGGTGAGTTTGACGGTGAGGTTTAGGGTTAGGGTTAGGTTTAGGGTGAGGGTGAGAGTGAGAATTAGGGTTAGGATTAGGATTAGGGTTAGGGTTAAGCAGAGGTTGAGATGGAGGGTGAAGGGGCTGTTTAGGCATTGGGTTAGGTTTAGGGTTAGGGTTAGGGTTAGGGTGAGGGTTAGGGTTAGGGTTAGGTTTAGTGTTATTGTAAGGGTTAGGGTGAGGGTGAGAGTTAGTGGAGAGTGAGGTTTAAGGTTAGGGTTAGGTTTAAGGTGGGGTTGAGAGTGTGGGTTAGGGTTTGGATTAAAGTTAGGGTTAGGCTGAGGGTAAGAGTGAGGCTGAGCGTGAGGGTTAGGGATAGCGTTAGTTTTAGCCTTAGGGAGAAGGTGAGGGTGAGATTTAGGTTTAGGATTAGTGTTAGGTTTAGGGTTAGGCTTAGGGTTACAGTGAGTGTGAGGGTGAGGGTGAAGTTTAGATTGAGGGTTAAGGTTAGGTTTAGGTTTAGGTTGAGGGTTAGGGTTAGGGTGATGTTTAGGGTGAGGGTGAGCTATAGGGTGAGGGTGAGTGTTCAGGTGAGGGTGAGGTTTAGGGTGGGGGTGAGTTTTAGGGTTAGGTTTAGGGTTAGGTTGAGGTTTAGGGTCATGTTTAGGATTAGTGTGAGGGTTAGGGTTAGTTTTAAGGTGAGGGTAAGGTTAGGGTGAGTTTTAGTGTGAGGGTGAGGCTTAGGGTGAGAGTTAGGGTTACGATTAGGTTTAGGCTTGGGCTGAGGGTGAGGGTAAGGATTATGGTTATCGTGAAGGTTCAGTTTAGGGTGAGGCTAGGGGTTATGGTTATGATTAGGGCAAGTTTTAGGGTGAGTGTTAGGGTAGGGTGAGGGTTAGCGTTGTGTAAGGGTTAGAGTTTGGATGAGGTTGATGGTGAGGGTTAGGTTTAGGATTAGGGTTAGGTTTAGGGTTAGACTGAGGGTGATGGTGAGGGTGTGGGTGAAGTTTTGGGTAAGGGATAGAGTTAGGATGAGGGTGATGGTTAGGGTTAGGATAAGGGTTAGGATGAGGGTTAGGGTGAGGGTTAGGTTGAGGGTTAGGGTTAATGTTAGGGTTATTGTTAGGGATAGGGTGAGGGTGAATTTGAGGTTGAGGGTTAGGGTTAGGTTTAGGGTGAGGGTGAGATTGAGGGTTAGGTTTAGAGTTAGGATTAGTGTGAGAGTTAGTGTTTGGGTAAGTGTTAGGTTGAGAGCTAGGGTGAGGATGAGGTTTAGGGTTAGGCATAGGGTGATGGTTAGGCTGAGGGCTAGGTTAGGGTTAGGTTTACAGTGAGGGTGAGAGTAAGGGTTAAGTTTAGGCGTAGGGTTAGGGTTTGGGTTAGGGGGAGGGTTAGGTTTAGGTTTAGGTTGATGGTGAAGGTGAGGGTTAGGTTAGGGGTTAGGGTGAGATTTTGGTATAGGGTGAGGGATACGGTTAGGATTAGGATTAGGGTTAGGGGTAGGGTGAGAGTGAGGCTGAACTTTAGGGTGAGAGTGAGGGTGAGGGTGAGTGTGAATGGGTGAGTTTGGGTTAGGTTTAGGTTTAGGGTGAATGTGAGGGTGAGGGTTAAGGTTAGGAGTAGGGTTAGGCTTTGGGTTAGGGGGTGGGTTAGGTTTAGGTTTATGTTGAGGGTGAAGGTGGGGGTTAGGTTAGGGGTTAGGGTGAGATTTTGGTATAGGGTGAGTAATACGGTTAGGATTAGGGTTAGGGTTAGGGTGAGGGTGAGGCTGAACTTTAGGTTGAGAGTGAGGTTGAGGGTGAGGGTGAATGTGTGGGTTAGGGTTAGGGTTAGGTATAGGGTGAAGGTAAGGGTGAGGGTTAAGGTTAGGAGTAGAGTTAGGGTTTGGGTTAGGCTGAGTGTGAGCGTGAGTGTGAGGGTGAGGGTTAGGGTTAGGGTGAGTGTTAGAGTTAGTGTGAGGGTTAGGGTGAGGGCGAGATTAAGGGTTAGGTTGAGGGTTAGAGTGAGGGTGAGTGTTAGGGTTAGGGTTAGGGTTATGTAGAGGGTTAGGTTGAGGGTTAGGGTTAAGATTAGGGTTTTGGGTAAGGGTGAGGGTTAGGGTTAATGTTTGGGTTAGGATTAGGATGAGGGTTGGGGTTAGTGTGAGGGTTAGAGTGAGGGTGAGGGTAAGGGTTAGGTTGAGGTTTAGGGGGAGGGGGAGGGTTAGCCTCAGGGTTTGGGTTAGGGTGAGGGTTAGGGTGAGGGTTAGGATTGAGGTTAGGTTTAGGGTTAGGGTGAGGGTTATGGTTAATGTTAGGGTTAGTGTTAGGGTAAGGGATAGGTTAAGTGTGAGAGTTAGGTTTAAGGTGAGGTTTAGGGTTAGAGTGAGAGTTAGGGTTAGGATTAGGGTTAGTATGAGGGCTAGGGTGAGCTTGAGGGTTAGGGTTAGGTTTAGGGTTAGGCTGAGGGTTAGGGTTGCAGTTAGGTTTAGGGTGAGGGGTAAGTTTAGGATTAGGATGGGGGTTAGCTTTAGTGTGAGGGTTAGGGTTAGGGTGAGTGTTAGGTTTAGGGTTAGGGTTAGGGGGAGGGGGAGGTTGAGTGTGAAGGTTAGGGTTAGCGTTAGGATGAGGGTCAGGGTTAGGTGAGTGTTAGGGTTAGGATTACGGTTAGGGTTAGGGTGATGGTGAGGCTGAGAGTTAGGCTGAGGGTGAGTGTGAAGGTGAGGGTTACAATTAGGGGTAGAGGTAGGGTGAGGGCGAGCGTTAGGGTTAGGATTAGGGTTAGGGTTAGGCTGAGGGTGAGGGTGAGGGTGAGGGTGAGGTTTAGTTTGAATGTTAGGTTTAGGGTAAGGGTTACGGTGAGGTTTACCGTTAGTGTGAAGATTTGGGTTAGGATTAGGGTTAGGTTTAGGGTTAGGGTGAGGGTTAGTGTTAGTGTGACGGTTAAGGTTAAGGTTGGGCTTAGGTTTAGGGTGAGAGTAACCGTTAGGGTGAGGGTAAGAGTTAGGTCGAGGGTGAGGGTTAGGGTTTGAGTTAGGGTTAGGGTGAAGGTAAAGGTTAGGGTGAAGGTTAAGGTTAGGGTTAGGGTGAGCATTAGGGTGAGGTTTAGGGTGAGATTTAGGTTTAGGATTAGTGTTAGTTTTTGGGTTACGCTTAGGGTGAGGGTGAGAGTGAGGTTGAGGGTGAAGGTTAGGATGAGGGTTAGGGTTAGTGTGAGGGTGAGGGTTAGGGTTAGGGTTAGGGTGAGGGTTAGGGTTAGGGTTAGGATTAGTTTGAGGGTTAAGTTTAGAGTTAGGTTAGGGTTAGGGTTAGTGTAAGGGTTGGGAGAGGTTTATGGTGAGGGTGAGGGTTAGAGTTAGCCTTAGGGTTAGGGTAAGGGATTTGGTGAGGGTTAGGGTTAGTGTGAGGGTTAGGCTTAGGGTTGGGTTTAGGGTTAGGGTGAGGAGGAGGGTTAGGGTTACGGTGAGGGTTAGGGTTAAGGTGAGGGTAAGGTTTAGTGTTAGGGTTAGTGTGAGGTTTAGGGTTAGCATTAGGGTGAGGGTAAGGGTTAGGGTGAGGGTTAGGGTTAGGATGAGTGTTAGGGTTAGGATGAGTGTTCTGGTGAGGGTGAGGGTTAGGGTTATGGTTAGGGTGAGGGTGAGGATTAGGGTTAGGGTTAGGATTAGGGTTAGGTTAACTGTTAGGGTGAGGATGAGAGTTAGAGTTATGCTTAGGGTTAGGGTGAGGGTTAAGGTTACTGTGAGGGTTAGGGTTAGGTGTAGGTTTAGGATTAGGGTGGGGCTTAGCTTTAGTTTGAGTGTTAGGGTCAGGGTTAGGGTTAGGGTGAGGGTGAAGTTGAGGGTGAAGTCTAGGGTTAGGGTTAGGGAGAGGGTTAGTTTTAGGGTGAGTGTTAGGGTTAGTATTATGTTTAGGGTGAGGGTGATGGTGAGGCTGAGAATTAGGCTGAGTGTGAGCGTGAAGGTGAGGGTTATGGTTAGAGTTAGGGTTAGGGTGACGGTGATTGTTAGAGTGAGGGTGAGGTTTAGGGTTAGGGTTAGGTTTAAGGTGAGGGTTAGGCTTTGGATTAGGGTTAGTGTGAGGGCTAGGGTGAGGGTGAGTTTTAGGTTTAGGCTTAGGGTTAGCATGAGGGTTAGGGTTACTCTTAGGGTTAGGGTGAGGGTTATGGTTACTCTTAGGGTTAGGGTGAGGGGTAGGTTTAGGATTAGGTTGGGGGTTAGCTTTAGTGTGAGGGTTAATGTTAGGTTTAGGGTTAGGTTTAGTGTTAGGGTTCGGATTACGGTTAGGGTGAGGGTGATGGTGAGGCTGAGTGTTAGGCTGAGTGTGAGTGTGAAGGTGAGGGTTAGGGTTAGGGGTAGGGTTAGGGTGAGGGTGAGTGTTAAGGTTAGGACTAGGGTTATGGTTAGGCTGAGGCTGAGGGTGAGGGTGAGGGTGAGGTTGAGGGTTAGGTTGAGGGTTAGGGTAAGGATTAGTGTGAGGTGTAGTGTTAGTGTGAGGATTTTGGTTAGGGTTAGGGTTAGGTTTAGGTTTAGGGTGATCGTTAGGGTTTGTGTGAGGTTTAGGGTTCGGGTTGGACATAGGGTTAGGGTGAGGGTAACGGATAGTGTGAGCATAAGAGTTAGGTTGAGAGTGAGGGTTAGGGTTGGGGTTAGGATTAGAGTGAGGGTAAGGGTTAGGATGAGGTTTACGGTGAGGGTGAGGTTGAGGGTGAGGGTTAGGGTGAGGGTTAGGGTTAGGGTAAGGGTTAGGGTTAATGTGAAGTTTAGGGTGAGGGTGAGGTTTAGGGTTAGGGTGAGTGTTCAGGTGAGGGTGAAGTTAAGGGTGTGGATGAGGGTTAGGTTTAGGTTGAGGGTTAGGGTGATGGTGAGGGTTAATGTGAGAGTGAGGGTTAGGGTTAGGTTTAGGATTATTGTGAGGGTTAGGTTTAGGTTAGGGTTAGGATTAGTGTAAGGGTTAGGGAGAGGTTTAGGGTGAGGGTGAGGGTTAGAGTTAGCCTTTAGGTTAGGGTTAGGGTGAGGGTTAGGGTTAGTGTGAGGGTTAGGCTTACGGTTAAGTTTAGGGTTAGTGTGAGGGTAAGTGTTAGGGGGAGGGTTATGTTTACGGGGAGGGTTAGGGTTAAGGTGAGGGTAAGGGTTAGGGTTAGGGTTAGGGTGAGGTTTAGGGTTAGGATTAGGGTGAGGGTAAGGGTTAGGGTGAGGGTTAGGGTTAGGGTGAGGGTTAGGGTTAGTGTGATGTTTAGGGTGAGGGTGTGATTTAGGGTTAGGTTGAGTGTTCCGTTGAGGGTGAGGGTTAGGGTGTGGGTAAGGGTTAGGGTTAGGGTTAGGGTGCTTGTTAGGTTTAGTGTTAGGGTAAGGGTTTGGGTGAAGTTGAGATTTAGGGTTAGGGTTAGGATTAGTGTGACGGTTATGTTTAGGGTTAGGATAAGTTTAGGGTTAGTGTAAGGGTTAGGGAGAGGTTTATTGTCATGACTGCCTCGATCAGCAAGGAAGATGCAACACCGAGCTCTTCTCTCTGCAGTTTATTCAGGACCTTTGAGCAATCTTCTGACCCCAACCCCGGGGAGAATTCCCCACAGCCATAAGTACCCACTGGGTAGCCAACCCTGATACGCCACGTGGGAACCACCAATAGGTTCAGGGGCGCGGAAGCAAGCCAGATTCTTTGCCTTAGCCATATAAGGAGTTGTTTGCCGCAGAGAGCACTCGCCATTGGGAAGGCGGAGGGCGAAAGCCAGCACCATCTTTCAGGTGCTGCTGCACGCAACTCTCTACAGTTTATGGTGAGGGTGAGGGTTATAGTTAGCCTCAGGTTTACCGTGATGTTTAGGGTGAGGGTTAGGGTTAGGTTTAGAGTTCGGATGAAGGTGACAGTTAGGGTTAGGTTTAGGGTTAGGTTGAGTGTGAGGGTAGGGCTTGGGGTTCAGTGAGGTTTCGAGTTAGGGTGAGGTTTAGGGTTAGGTTTGTGTAAAGGTTAGAGTTAGGGGGAAGGTGAGGGTGAGGGTTAGGGTTATGATTAGGGTTAGGGTTAGGATTAGCATTAGGATTAGGGTTAGGGTTAGGCTTTGACTGAGGTTGAGGGTGAGGGTGAGGGTGAGGGATTGTGTTACAGTGAGGGTTAGGGTTAGGTTTAGGGTGAGGGTGAGGGTTAGGTTTAGGTTTAGGGTTAGGGTTAGGATGAGTGTTAGTTTAAGGGGTAGGATTACGGTTAGGGTGAGGGTTATATTTAGTGTGAGGGATAGGGTTAGGGTTAGGTTTTGGGTTAGGGTGAGGGTTAGGGTGAGGGTCAGGGTTATGGTTAGGGTTTGGGTGAGGGTTAGGGTGAGGGTTAGGTTGAGCATTAGGGTGATGGTTAGGGTTAGGTTGAGGGTGAGGGTGAAGGTAAGGGTAAGGGTGAGGATTAGGGTGAAGTTGAGTGTTAGGTTTAGGCTTAGGATTAGGGTGAGTGTAAGGGTCAGGGTGAGGTTTAGGGTTAGGGTTAGGATGAGGGTGAGGGTCAGGGTAAGGGTGAGGTTTAGTGTTAGCATTTCAGTTAGGGTGAGGGTTAGGGTGAGCGTGAGGGTGAGTGTTAGGGTTAGGGTAAGGGAGAGGGTAGGGTTAGGGTTAGGGTTAGGGTGATAATTAGGGTTAGGGTGAGGGTTAGTGTTATGACTAAGGTGAGGGTGAGGGTGAGGATGAGGGTTAGGTTGAGGGTGAGGGTGAGGGTGAAGTTTAGTGTTAGGGTTAGAGTTAGGGTGAGGGTGAGAGTGAGCGTTAGGGTTAGGATTAGGGTTAGGGTTAGGGTTAGGCTGAGGGTGAGAGTGAGGGTGAGGGTAAGTGTTAGAGTGAGGTTTAGGATGAGAGTGAGGATTAGGGTTAGCCTGAGTGTTAGGGTGGGCGTTAGGGTGAGGGTTAGGCTGAGGGGTAGGTTTATGTTTATGGTGAAGTGGAGGTTTAGTCTGAGGGTTAGGGTTAGGGTTAACATTAGGGTTAGGGTGAGGTTGGGGGTGAGATTTAGGGTTAGTGTGAGGATTAGGGTTAGTGTTAAGGTTAGGTTTAGGGTTAGGGTGAGGGATAGGGTTAGGGTTAGGGTTAGGGTTAGTTTGAGGTTTAGGATTAGGGTTGGGGTTAGGGTTAGGGTGAGTTTAAGGGTTAGGCTGAGTGTTAGGGTTAGGGTGAGGGTTATGTTTAAGTTGAGGGTAAGGGTTAGGTTGAGGGTGAGGTTGAGGGTTAAGGTTAGGGTTAGGGTGAGATCTAGGGTGCGGGTGAGCGTTAAGGTTAGTGTTAGGGTTAAGGTTAGAATTAGGATGAGGGTGAGGGTGAGATTTAGATTTAGGACTAATGTTAAGTTTAATGTTAGGCTTAGGGTGAGTGTGAGGATGAGGTTGAGGGTGAGGGTTAGGGTGAGGGTTAGGGTTAGGTTTAGGGTGGTTGTTAGGGTTAGTGTGATGATTAAGGTGAGGGTGAGGTTTAGTGTTAGGGTGAGTGTTCCCCTGAGGGTGAGGATTAGGGTGTGGGTGAGGAATAGGTTTAGGGTGATGGTTAGGGTGATAGTGAGGGTTAGGGTGTGGCTGAGGTTTACGGTTATGGTTAGGGTTAGGAAGAGGGTTAGCTTGCAATTTAGGGTTAGAGTCAGTGTTAGGCTTAGGATTAGGGTTAGGGTGAAGTTCAGGGTCAGGGTGAGGGTTAGGTTTAGGGTGAGGGTTAGGGTAAGGGTGAGTGTTAGGTTTAGGTTTAGGGTTGATGTTAGGTTTAGAGTTAGTGTTCGGGTGAGGGTTAGGGTAAGGTTTAAGGTTAGGTTTAGGTTTATTGTTAGGGTTAGGGTGAGGGTTAGGGTGAGGGTAAAGTTTAGGGTGAGGGTTAGTTTTGGGGTGAGGTTGAGAGTCAGAATTAGGGTTAGGATTAGGATTAGTTTTAGGGTTAAGCTGATGTGGAGAGGGAGGGGGAGGGGCGGTTTTGTCATAGGGTTAGGTTTAGTATTAGGGTTAGGGTGAGGGTTAGTGTTAGTGTTACTGTAAAGGTTAGAGTGAGGGTGAGAGTGTGGGGAGGGGTAGGGGGAGGGCGAGGTTTAGGGTTAGGGTTAGGTTTAAGGTGACGGTGAGAGTGTGGGTTAGGGTTAGTATTTGGATTAAGGTTAGGGTTAGGCTGAGGGTGAGGGGAGGGGGGGTGAGTGTTAGGTTTAGGGTTAGGTTTAGGGTTAGGGTTAGGGTTAGGGTTAGAGGGAGGGGGAGGGGGAGTGTTAGATTTAGGGTTAGGGTTAGGGTTTGGGTGAGGGTGAGGGTTAGGGTTAGGGTGAGGGTTCAGGTTAATGTTAGGGTTGTTGTTAGGGTTATGGTGAGGGTGAGGTTGAGGTTGAGGGTGAGGGTGATGGTGAGGTTGAGGGTTAGGGTTAGGTTTAGTGTGAGGGTGAGAGTGAGGGTTAGGGTTAGGGTTAGGATTAGTGTGAGGTTTAGGGTTAGGGTTAGGGTTAGGGTGAGGGATAGGGTCAGGGTGAGTGTTAGGTTGAGAGCTAGGGTGAGGATGAGGGTTACGGTTAGGGATATGTTGATATTTAGGCTGAGAACTAGGTTAGGGTTAGGTTTAGGCTGAAGTTGAGAGTGAGGGTTAGGGATTGGATTAGGCATAGTTTTAGGGTTGGGCTGAGGTTGAGGTTGAGGAGGAGGGTTAGGTTTAGGGCTGAGGTTAGAGCTAGGGTTAGGGTTATGGTTAGAGTAAGGGTTAGGGTTAGGGTTAGGGTAATTTTCAGAGTTAGGATGACAGAGATTTTGAGGGTGAGGGGGAGATTTAGGGTTAGGTTTAGGTTTAGGTTGAGGATGCGAGTGAGGGTTAGGGTTAGGATTAAGATTAGGGTTAGTTTTAGGCTCAGGGTGAGGGTGAGGGTGAAGGTTCGGGTTAGGCTAAGGGTTAAAGTAATGTTTAGAGTTAGGATGAGAGTTAGAGTGAAGGATAGGTTTAGGGTTAGGGTTAGCGTTCGGATCAGTGTGAAGATTAGGGTTAGGGTTAAGGTTAGGTTGAGGAAAAGGTTTAGGGTGAAGTTTCCAGTGAGTTTGAGGGTTAGGGTGAGGGTTAGGTTTGGGTTAGGTTTAGGGTTAGGGTGAGGGTGAGGGTGAGGGTAGGGTTATGATTAGGCTTAGGGTTAGGGTTAGGCTGAGGGTGAGGGTGAGGGTGAGGGTTTGGGTTAGGATGAGGGTTAGGGTTAGGGTTAGGTTTAGTGTGAGTTTGAGGCTGAGTGTTAGGGTTAGGGTTAAAGTTAGGATGAGGGTTAGTGTGAGGTGTAGGGTTATGGTTAGGGTGAGGTTTAGGATTATGGTTTTGGTGAGGGTTAGGTTTAGAGTTAGGATGATGGTTTGGGTGAGGGTAAGGGTTGGCTTGAGGGTTAGGGTGAGGATTATGGTTATGGTTAGGGTTAGGGTTAGGGTGAGGAGTACAGTGAAGTTTAGGGTTAGGGTGAGATTGAGGGTTAAGGTGAGGTATAGGGTTAAGCTTAGGGTTATGCTGAGGGTAAGGGTCAGGTTGAGGGTTAGGTTTAGGGTGAAGGTTAGGGTTAGGGGAAGGGTTAGGTTTAGGGTTAGGGTTAAGGTGAGGGCTAGGGTGAGGGTGAGGGTTAGGGTTAATGTTAGGGTTAGGGTGAGTTTTAGGTTTAGTGTTAGGGTTAGGGTGAGGGGTAGGCTGAGGGGTAGGGTTAGGCTGAGAGGTAGGGTTAGGGTAAGGGTGAGGGTTAGGGTTAGGGTTATTTTTAAGGTTAGGGTGAGGTTGAAGGTGAGGGTAAGTGTGAAGTTGAGGGTGAGTTTTAGTGTTAGGGTTAGGGTTAAGCTTAGGGTGAGAGTGAGGGGGAGAGGGAGGGTTAGGATTAGTGATGGGGTTAGGGTTAGGGTGAGGGTTAGTGTTAGGGTTAGGGATAGGGTGAGAATTAGGGTTAGGGTTAGTGATAGGGTGAGTGTTTGGGTTAGGGTGAGGGTTAGGCTGCAGGGTAGGGTTAGGGTTATGGTGAGGGTTAGGTATAGTTTGAGGGTTAGTGTTAAGTTTAGGGTTAGGTTTAGGGGGAGGTTTAGGTTTAGGGTGAGGGATACGGTTAGGGTTAGGATTAGGGTGAGGGTGAGGGTGAGGATGAAGTTGAGGGTGAGAGTGAGGGTGAGAGTGAGTGTGTGGATTAGGGTTAGGGTTAGGTTTAGGGTGAAGGTGAGGTTGAGGGTTAAAGTTAGGATTAGGGTTAGGTTTTGGGTTAGGCTGAGGGTGAGTGTGAGGGTGAGGGTGAGGGTTAGGGTTAGGGTGATTTTTAGAGTAAGTGTGAGGGTTAGGGTTAGGGTGAGATTAAGGGTTAGGTTGAGACTTAGGGTGAGGGTGAGGGTTAGGGTTAGGGTTAGGGAGAGGGTTAGGTTTATGGTTAGGGTTTTGGGTAAGGGTCAGTGTTAAGGTTAATGTTAAGTTCAGGATTAGGGTCTGGGTTAGGGTTAGTGTGAGGGTTAGAGTGATGGTGAGGGTAAAGTTTAGTTTTAGGGTTCTGGGGAGGGGAGGGTTAGCGTCAGGGTTTGGTTTGGGGTGAGGGTTAGGTTGAGAGTTAGGGTTAAGTTTAGGTTTAGGGTTACGGTGATGGTTATGGTTAATGTTAGGGTTAGGGTTAGGGTAAGGCTTAGGATGAGGGTGAGGTTTAGTTTTAGGGTGAGTGTTAGGGTTAGGTTTAGGTTTAGGGTTAGGATTAGGGTTAGGGTGAGTGCTAGGGTGAGGGTGAGGCTTAGTGTTAGGCTTAGGGTTAGGGTGAGGTTTAGGGTTACTGTTAGGGTTAGCGTGAGTGGTAGGTTTAGGATTAGGGTGAGGGTTAGCTTTAGTGTGAGTGTTAGGTTTAGGGTTAGGGTAAGTGTTAGGGTGAGGGTAAGGGTTAGGTTGATGGTTAGTGTGAGAATGAGGGGTAGAGTTAGCGTGAGTTTTAGGGTGAGGGTTAGAGTCAGGATTAGGGTTAGGGTTACAGTTAGGTTGAGGGTGACTATTAGGGTTAGGGTTAGTGTGAGGGTTAGGGTTAGTCTTAGCTTTAGTGTGAGGATTAGGGTTAGGGTAAGTTTAATTATTAGGGTGAGGGTTAGGCTTATCGTGAAGGTGATGGTGAGGTGAGGTTTAGGGTTAGGGTTCGGTTTAGGGTGAGGTTGAGGGTGAGGGTTAAGGTTAGGATTAGGATTAGGTTTAGGATTAGACTGAGTGTGAGGGTGAGGGTGAGGGTTAGGGTTAGTGTTAGGGTGAGGTTTAGGGTTAAGTTGAGGATTAGGGTTAGAGTTAGTGTTAGGGTGAGGATGTGGGTGAGCGTTCGGGTTCGGGTTAGGTTTAGGTTTAGGGTGAGGGTGAGGGTGACGGTTAGGGTTATCATTAGAGTTAGGATGAGGTTTAGGGTTAGGGTGAGGGTTAGGGTTAGGGTTAGAATTAAGGTGAGGGTGTGGGTGAGGGTGAGGGTTAGAGTTAGGTTTAGGGGTAGGGTGAGGGTGAGGGTGAGGGTTAGGGTTAGGATTAGGTTTAGGGTTAGGATTAGGCTGAATGTGAGGGTTTGGTTTAGGGTTAAAGTTAGGGTGAGGGTAAGGGTGAGGTTGAGGGTTAAGGTTAGGGTGAGGGTTACGAATAAGTTAGGGTGAGGCTTGGGTTAGGGTGATGTTTAGTGTGAGGGTGAGGGTTTGTGTGAGGGTGAGGGTAAGGTTGAGTGTTAGGGTTAGGGTTAGAATTAAGTGAGGGCTAGGGTGAGGGTAAGGGTTAGCGGTAGGTTTAGGGATAGGGTGAGAATTAGGGTTAGGGTTATGGTGTTTGTTAGGGTTAGTGTTAGGGTTAGGGTAAGGGTTAGTTTGAGGGTGAGGGTTAGGGTTAGTGTGAGGGTTAGAGTGAGGGTGAGGGTAAGGGATAAGTTGAGGCTTAGGGTGAGGAAGACAATTAGGGTTAGGGTTTGGATTAAGGTGAGGGTTAGGTTGAGGGTTAGGTTTAAGGTTTGGGATAGGTTTCGGGTGAGGCTTAGGGTTAATATTAAGGTTAGGGTTTGCGTAAGGGCTAGGGTGAAGGTTAGGGTTAGGGTTAGGCTTAGAGTTAGGGTGAGAGTTAGCATTAGTTTTAGGGTTGGGTGAGGTGTAGGTTTGGTTTAGGGTGAGGTTTAGCTTTAGTGTGAGGGTTAGGGTTCGGTTTAGGGTTAGGGTTAGGGTGATGATAAGCTTTAGGTTGAGGGTTAGTGTGAGAGATTGGGTTAGGGTTAGCGTGAGTGTTAGGGTGAGTGTTAGGGTGAGGGTTAGTGTGAGGGTTAGGATTAGGGTTGTTGTGGGGTTGAGTGTTAGGTATGGGTTAGGCTTAGGGTTAGATTTAGGTTTAGGGTTAGGCTTAGTGTTAGGGTTAGGGTTATTTTTAGGGTTAGGTTTAGGCTGAGGGAGAGGGTGAGGGTGAGGTTGAGGTTTCGAGTTAGGGTTAGGTTTAGTCTGAGGGTGAGGGTGAAGGTTAGGGTTAGGGTTAGTGTTATGCTTAGGTTTAGGTTGAGAGTTAGGGTGTGTGAGGGTTAGGGTTAGGGTGAGGTTTAGTTTGAGGGTAAGGGTTAAGGTGAGTTTAGGGTGAGGGTGAGGTTTAGGCTTAGTGTTAGGGTTAGGAGTAGTGTGGAGATGTGGATGAGGGTTAGGGTTAGGGTGAGGTTTAGGGTTAGTTTGAGGGTTAGGGTTAGGTTTAGAGTTAGGGTGTGCGTGAGGGTGAGGGTGAGGGTTAGTTTGAGGGTTAGGGTTAGTATGAGGATTAGGGTGAGGGTGAGGGTAAGGGTGAGGGATAGGGTTAGGGTGAGGGTTAGGGTTAGGTTTAGGGTGAGGGTTAGGGTTAAGATAATGTTTAGGGTGAGGGTGAGGGTTAGTGTTAGGGTGAGTGTTCGGGTGAGGGTTAGGGTTAGGGTTAGAGTTAGGGTGAGCGTTGTAGTGAGGGTTAGGTTTAGGGTTAGGATTAGGGAAATGGTGAGAATTAGGGTTAGGGTTAGGGTTAGGGTAAGAGTAAGGGTTAGGGTGAGGGTTAGGGTTAGGGTGAGTGTTAGGTTGAGGGTTAGTGTTAGGATTAGGATGAGGGTTTGTGTGAGGGTAAGGGTTAGAGTGAGGGTTAGGGTGAGGGTGAGGGTTAGGGTTAGGGTTAGGATTAATGTGAGGTTTAGGGTCAAGGTTAGGTTAGGGCTAGGTTTAGTGTAAGGGTTAGGGATACATTTAGGGTGAGAGTGAGGGTTAGGGTTAGCCTTAGGGTTAGGATTAGGGTTAGGGTGAGGGTTAGGCTTAGTGTTGGGGTTAGGTTAGGATGAGGGTAAGGGTTAGGAGATGCGTTAGTGTTACGGAGAGGGTTAGGGTTAAGGTGAGGGTAAGGGTTAAGGTCAGGGTTAGGGTAAAGGCTAGGGTGAGGATGAGCATTAATGGGTAGAGTTAGGGATAGGGTGAGGGTTAGGTTTAGGGTTAGGGTTAGGGGGAGGGTTAGGCTGTGGTGTAGGGTTAGGTGAGGGTTAGGTTTAGTGTGAGGTTTAGGGTTAGAGTTACGATTAGGGTTAGGGTTATTGTTAGGGTTAGGGTGAGGATAAAGGTGAGGGTGAGGTTGAGGTTTAGGGTTAGGGTTAGGTTTAGGGTGAGGTGTAGGGTTAGGATTAGGATTAGGGTTAGGTTTAAACTGAAGGAGAGGGGGGCGGGGAGGGTTAGCTTTAAGGTTAGGGTTAGGGTGAGTGTGAGGGTTAGGGTTTGTTTCAGCATTAGGGTTAGGATTAGGGTGAGGGAAAATATTTGGGTGAGTGTTAGGGTCAGGGTCAAGGTTAAGCTTAGGGTTGGCGTTAGGATTAGTGTGTGGGTGAGGGTGAGGTTTAGGAATCTTGTGAGGTTTAGGGTTAGGGTGAGGGTTAGGGTTAGGGTTAGAGTTAGTGTGAATGTGTGGGTGAGGGTGAGGGTTAGGGTTATGTGTAGAGTTAGGGTCAGAGTGAGCATGAGGGTGAGGGTGATGATTAGGGTAAGGGTTAGGGTTAGGGTTTGGGTTAGGGTTAGGCTGAAGGTGAGGGTGAGGTTGATGGTTAGGTTTAGGATTAAGGCTAGGGTTAGGGCTAGAGTAAGAGTGAGGTTTAGGGTGAGCGTGAGGGTGAGGGTGAGTTTTTCGGTAAGGTAAGTGTTAGGGTTAGGATTAGTGTGAGGATTAGGGTGAGGGTAAGGGTTAGGATTAGGATTAGGGTTAGGTTTAGGCTGAGGGTGAGGGTGAGGTTGAGGTTTAGGGTTAGGGTTAGGGTTAGGGTTAGGGTGCGTGTTAGGTTGACAGTGAGGTTTAGGGTGAGGGTGAGGGTTAGGGTTAGGGTGAGGGTGAGGTTTAGGTTTAGGGTTAGGGTAAGGGTTATGGTGAGTGTGAGGGTTAGTTTTAGGGTTAGGGTTAGGGTGAGGTTTAGGGTTAGGTTAGGGTTAGGATTATGGTGAGGGTGAGGGTGATGGTTATGGTGTGTGTGAGGGTTAGGGATAGGGTGAGATTGAGGGTTAGGGTTAGGTTTCGGGTGAGGATTATGATGAGGGTAAGGGTGAGGGTTAGTGTTAGGTTTAGGATGACAGTGATGGTGAGGGTAAGGGGGAGGTTGAGAGTTTGGTTTAGGTTTAGGTTGAGGATGAGTGTGAGGGTTAGGGTTAGGATTAGGATTAGGGTTAGATTTAGGCTAAGCGTGAGGTTGAAGGTGAGGGGGAGATTTAGGGTGACTGTGAGGGATAGGGTGAGGGTGAAGGTTAGGGTCAGTCTTAACGTTAGGTTACTAGTTATAGTTATGATGAGTTTAGTGTGAGGGAAAGGGTTAGGGTTAGCGTTAGGATTTCTGTGAGGGTTAGGGTTAGGGTTACGGTTAGTGTGAGAGTAAGGTTTAGGGTGAGGTTTAGGGTGAGTTTGAGGTTTAGGGTGAGGGTTAGGTTTGGGTTAGGTTTAGAGTTACGGTGAGGTTGAGCGTTAGGATTAGGGTTAGGTTTAGGGTTAGACTGAGCATGAGGGTGAGGGTGAGGGTTTGCGTTATTGTGAGGGTTAGGGTTAGGGTTAGGTTTAGGGTGATGGTGAGGTTTAGTGTTAGGGTTAGCGTTAGGATGAAGGTTAGGTTGTGGGGTAGGGTTATGGTTAGGGTGAGGGTTACGTTTAGTGTGAGGTTTAGGTTTAGGGTTAGGTTGAGGGTTATGGTGAGGGTTAGGGTTAGGTTTAGGGTTATTGTGAGGGTTAGGGTGAGGTTTAGTGTTAGGGTTAGTGTGAGGGATACGGTGAGGGTAAGGGTTAGCCGAAGTGTTAGGGTGAGTGTGAGAGTTAGGGTTAGGTTTAGGGTTAGGGAGAGGAGTAGGGTGAGTGTTAAGGTTAGGGTGAGAGTGAGCGTTAAGGCGAGGTTTACGGCTAGGGTTAGGGTTAGGGTGAAGTTAAGGGTCAGGGTGAAGGTTAGGGGGAGGGGGAGGGTTAGGGTAAGGGGGAGGGTTAGGTTTAGGGTTAGGGTTACGTTGAGGGCTAGGGTGATGATGTGGGTTAGGGATAGGGTTAGGGATAGTGTGTGGATTAGGTTTAGGGTTAGGTTTAGGTTGAGGGTTAGGCTGAGGGGTAGGGTTAGGGTTAGGGTGAAGGATAGCTTTAGTGTGAGGGTTAGGGTTAGGGTGAGGTTTAAGTTGAGGGTGAGGGTGAGGGTGAGGTTAGGATTAGGTTTATGGTGAGGTTGAGACTGACAGTGAGGGTTAGTGTTAGTGTTAGGTTTATTGTTAGGGTTAGGGTGAGGTGGAAGGGGAGGGAAAGGGGAGTTTTATCGTTAGGGTTAGTTTTAGGGTAATGCTTAGTGTGAGGGTTAGGGTTAGGATTAGGATTGGGGTTAAGGTTAGGCTGAGGGTGATGGGGAGGGGGTGGGTTAGGGTTAGGGTTAGGGTTTGGGTGAGGGTGAGCGGTAGGGTTTGTGTGAGGGTTAAGGTTAGGATTAGGGTGAGGGAAAAGCTTTGGGTGAAGGTTAGGATGAGGGTGAAGGTTAGGCTTAGGGTTAAGGTTAGGATTAGTGTGTGGTTGAGGGCGGGGGATAGGGTTATGGTGAGGTTTAGGTTTAGGGTTATGGTTGGGCTTAGGGTTAGAGTTAGTGGGAGGGTCTGGGTGAGGTTGATGGTTAGGGTTAAGTTTAGGGTTAGGGTGAGCATGAGAGTGAGGCTGAAGGTGAGTGTGACAGGTAGGTTTAGGATTAGGGTTAGGGTTAGGGTTAGGGTTAGGCTGAAGGTGAGGGTGAGGTTGAGGTTTAGAGTTAGTGTGAAGGTTAGGGTGAGGTCTAGAGTAAGAGCAAGGGTTAGTGTGAGCTTGAGGGTGAGGTTGAGTTTTTCGGTTAGGTAAAGTTTATGGTTAGGTTTAGAGTGAGGATTAGGGTGAGGGTGAGGTTTAGGGTGAGGGTTACGGTTATGTTAAGTCTTAGGGTTAGGGTTGGGTGAGGGTTGGGTTAGGGTGATGTTTATGGTGAAGTTGAGGGTTAGAATGAGAATGAGGGTAAGGGTGAGGGTTAGGGTTAGGGTTAGAGTTAGTTGAGGGCTAGGGTGAGGGTGAGAACTAGGGGTAGGGTTAGGGATAGGGTGAGAATTCGGGTTAGGTTTAGGGTTAGGGTGAGGGTTAGGGTTAGGGTGAGGGTTAGGTTGAGTCTGAGGGTTAGTGTTAAGTATAGGGTTAGGTTTAGGGTGCGGTTAAGGGTTAGGGTGAGGTTTCGGGTTAGCATTAGTGTTACGGTGAGGGTGCGGGTGAGGGTTAGAATTAGGATTAGGTTTAGGTTAAGGGTGAGGGTGAGGGTTAGGTTTAGTTTGAGGGTGAGGGTTAGGTTTAGAGTGAGGGAAACGGTTAGGGTTAGGGTTAGCGTGAGGGTGAGGCTTAAGTTTAGGGTTAGTGTGAGGGTGAGGGTGATGGTGTGTGTTAGGGTTAGGGTTAGGGTGAGGGTGAGGGTGAGGGTGAGGTTTAGGATTAGGATTAGTGTTATGGTTTTGGTTAGGCTGAGGTTGAGCATGAGGTTGAGGGTGAGGGTTAGGGTTAGGTTGAGGGTTAGAGTTAGTGTGAGGGTTAGGGTGTGGGTGAGAGTAAGTGTTAGGTTGAGGGTTGGGGAAGTGTTAGGGGGAGGGGGAGGGTTAGGGGGAGGGGGAGGGTTAAGTATAGGGTTACGGTAAGGGTGAGGGTTAGGTTTAATGTTAGGGTGAGAATTAGCGTGAGGGTTAGTGTTAGTGTGAAGGTTAGAGTGAGTGTGAGGGTAAGGGTTAGGTTGAGGTTTAGGGTGAGGGGGAGGTTTAGGGTTAGTGTTTGGGTTAGGGTGATGGTTAGGTTGAGGGTTAGGGCTAAGGTTAGGGTTATTGTTAGGGTGAGGGTTATGGTTAACTTTAGAGTTAGGGTTAGGGTAAGGGTTAGGGTAAAGGTAAAGGTTAGGGTTAGGGTAAATTTTAGAGTAAGGGTGAGGGTTAGGTTTAGGATTATGTTTAGTGTGAGGGCTAGTGTGTGGGTGAGGGTTAGGGTTAGGGTGAGGGTTAGGGTTAATATTAGGGTTAGGGTGAGGGGTACATTTAGGGTGAGGGTGAGGGTTAGTTTTAGTGTGAGGGTTAGCGTTATGGTTAGGTTTAGGTTTAGGGTGAGGGTAAGGGTTAGGGTGAGGGTTAGTGTGAGAATTAGAGTTAAATTCAGAGTGAGTGTTAGGGTGAGTGTTAGGGTGAGGATTAGGGGGAGGGTTTGGTTTAGTGTTAGGGTTGTGGTGAAGGTGACTGTTAGGGTTAGGGTTAGGCTGAGGGCGAGGGTGACAGTGAGGGTGAGGTTTAGGGTTAGGGTTATGTTTAGGGTTAGGGTGAGGGCGAAGTTTAGGGTTAGGATTAGGATTAGGTTTAGGGTTAGGTTGAGGGTGAGGGTGAGGGTGAGTGTTAGGGTTAGTGTTAAGGTGAGGTGTAGGGTTAGGGTGAGGGTTTGGGTTAGAGTTAGTGTGAGGGTGTGGGTGAGGGTGAGGGTTAGGGTTAGCTTTAGGGTTAGGGTGAGAGTGAGGGTGAGGGGTAGGGTTAGGATTACTGTTAGGGTTAGGGTTTGCATTTTGTTTAGGGTGAAGGTTAGGTTGAGGGCTAGGGTGCGGTTGGGGTTTAGCGAGAGGGTCAGGGTGTGTGTGAGGTTTTTGCTTAAATAAGTGTTATGGTTAGGGTTAGTGTGAGGATTAGGGTGAGGGTGAGGGATAGGGTTAGGTTGAGGTTTAGCGTTAAGCTAGGTTGAGGGTTGTGTTTCGGTGATATGTAGGATGAGTCGCAGGCTTAGGGAGAGGGTGAGGGTAAGGGTGAGGGATAGGGTTAGGGTTAGAGATAAGTGAGGGCTAGGGTGAGGGTGAGGGTTAGGGGTAGGTTTAGGGATATGGTGAGAATTAGGGTTAGGTTAAATGTGAGCATTAGGGTTAGAGTTAGGGTTAGGCTGAGGGGTAGGGTTAGGATTAGGGTGAGGGTTAGGTTTAATCTGAGGGTTAGATTTAGGTTGAGGATAAGGGTTAGGGTGAGGGTTAGGGTGAGGGTGAGGGTTAGGGTTAGCGTTAGGGTTAGGGTGAGTATTTGGGTGATGGTTAGGGTTAGGGTTAGCTTGAGGGTTAGGTTTAGGGTGAGTGATACGGTTAGGTTTAGGGTTAGTGTGACGGTGAGGGTGAGGCTGAAGTTTAGGTTGAGTGTGACGGTGAGGTTTGGGGTTAGGGTTAGGTTTAGGTTGAGTTTGAGGGTGAGGGTGAGCATTAGGGTTAGGGTTAAGGTTATGCTGAGGGTGAGCGTGAGTGAGAGGGTGAGGGTTAGGGTGAGGGTTAGGATGAGGGTTAGAGTTAGTGTGAGGGCTACATTGAGGTGAGAGTAAGGGTTAGGTTGAGGGTTAGGGTGAGGGTGAGGGTTAGGGTTAGGTTTAGGGTTAGTGGGAGGGTTAGGTTGAGGATTAGGGTTAAGGTTAGTATTAGTGTTAGGGTTAATGTTAGGGTTAGGGTTAGGGTAATGGTTATGGTGAGGGTTATGGTGAGGGTTAGGGTTAGTGTGAGGGTTAGAGAGAATGTGAGGGTAAAGGATAGGTTGATGCTTTGGGGGAGAGGTAGGATTAGGGTTAGGGTTTGTGTTAGGGTGAGGGTTAGGTTGAGGTTTAGGGTTAAGGTTAGGGTAAGGGTTTGGCTGAGGGTTAGGGTTAATGTTAGGGTTAGCGTTAGGGTAAGGTTTAGTGTGAGGGTTAGGTTTAGGATTAGAGTTAGGGTGAGAACTAGGGTTAGGGTTAGATTTAGGTGAGTTGTAGGTTTAGGGTTAGGGTGAGGGTTAGGTTTAGTGTGAGGGTTATGATTAGGGTTAGGGTGAGGTTAAACGTTAGGGTGAGGTTTAGTGTGAGAGTGAGAGTTAGTGTTAGCATGAGTATTAGGGTGAGGGTTAGTGTGAGGGTTAGGGTTAGTATAGGGTTAGAGTGACGGTGAGGGTGAGGGTGATGGTTAGTGTTAGGGTGAGAGTGAGGATGAGGATGAGGGTGAGGGTGAGGGTGAGGTTTAGAGTTAGGGTTAGCGTTAGGTTTTACAAGGAGATGTCCACCGGGAACACCCGGAGGCCTGCCCGCAGCAAGATGCTGGAATTCTTCCTAAGAAGCCTTGAAAGTATTGAAACGCTCCTTTATTGCAATAAATCAGAAATTCTTTCTGAGTGTTCTCGGCAGAGGTCATTCTGATTAACACAACCGTGGAATAATTAGAGCCTGACATAAGTAGTGCCGTCCATAGTCCTGGATGGACAGTGGTCACGTCCCAAACAACTGACGTCTGTCTAGTTCTCCAAATTTTCACAGAGTGCCATAAGTACAGGTTCAATTTGCTCCTCAGGTTGAGTAGAGTGTAGCCGTCAAAGGTGTAATCAGTAGAGGGTTAGAGTTAGGTTAGGGATAGGGTGAGGTTTAGGTTCAGGGTTAGGGTTTTGGGTTAGGGTTAGGGTCAGGGTTAGGGTTTAGAGTTAGGGTTAGGCTTTAGGGTTAGGGTCAAGGTTAGGGCTAGGGTTAGGGTTAGGGTTAGGATTTACAAGGAGATGTTCACCAGGAACCCCCGCAGGCCTGCCGGCAGCCAGATTCTGAAATTCTTCCTAAGAAGCCTTGAAACGGAGTGAAACCCACCTATCTTGCAATAACTCAGAACTTCATTCTGAGTGTTTCCGGCAGAAGTCATTCGGCTGAACACAATGGTGGACTAACTAGAGCCTGATATAGCCAGTGCTGTCCATAGTCCTGCATGGACAGTGGTCGCATCACAAACAACTGAGGTCTAGTTCTCCAAACTTTTACAGAGTGCCATAAGTAGAGGTAAAACTTACTCCACAGGTTGAGTAGAGTGTAGCTGTCAAAGCTGTAATCAGTAGCACTCAGGTGAGAAGAACAGGAAGCAGATATTCCCAGTCAGGTAGCAGGGTCCTATGAGGACAAGCATATATGGCTGCAACGTCTGAATGTTTGCAAGCTTGGCAGAGCTCTGCAGGCGCAATTGTGCAGCAATGCAAACTGCATAGCCTTTCCAAACTTCACGGATGTAGAAGAAACCATGGAATATTTACAAGGAGAATGTTCACCCTGAACACCCGGAGGCCTGCCAGCAGTAAGATTTGGGTTAAGTTTAGGGTGAGGGTAAGGGTGAGGGTTAGGGTTAGGTTTAGGTTTCGGGATTGGGTTAGGGTTAGCGTCAGGGTGTGGGTGAGGGTGAGGGTGAGGGTAGGTTTAGGGTTAGGGTTAGGGTTGTGTGAGGGTTAGGATTTACATGGAGATATTCACCTGGAACACCTGTAGGGCCGCAGACACAAAAATTCTGGAATTCTTCCTAAGAAGCCTTGAAAAGGAATGAAACGCTCCTATGTTGCAAAAACTCAGAACCTCATTCTGAGTGTTCCCAGCAGAGGTCATTTGGCCGAATACAACCGTGGACAATTCAGATCCTGATATAGCCAGTGCCGTCCATAGTCCTGGATGGACAGTGGTCGCTTCCCAAACAACTGAGGTCTAGTTCTCCAAACTTTCACAGAGAGCCATAAGTAGAGGTTCAACTTACTCCTCAGGTTGAGTAGAGTGTAGCTGTCAAAGCTGTAATCATTAGCACTCAGGTGAGAAGAACGGGAAGCAGATATTCCCAGTCAGCTGGCAGTGTCCAACGGGGACGAGCAAATGTGACTAACAAGTCTGAATGTTTGCAAGCACGGCAGAGGATTGCAAGCGAAATTGTGCAGCAATGCAAACTGCATACCCTTGCCAACCTTCACGGGTGTAAAAGAAACCACCGAGGATTTACAAGGAGATGTTCACACGGAAAACCCAGAGGCCTGCCGGCAGCAAGATTCGTGTTAGTGTGAGGGTGAGGGTGAGGGTGAGGGTTAGGATTAGGGTTAGGGTTAGGTTTAGGGTTAGGGTGAGGGCTTCGGTGAGGGTGAGGGTGAGGGCTAAGGTGAGGGTGAGGGTGAGGGTGAGGGTTAGGTTTAGGGGAATGTTTAGGGTTAGAGTTAGGGTGAGAATTATGCTGAGGGTGAGGGTTAGGGTGAGAGTTAGGGTTAGGGTGAGGGTTATGGTTCGGTTAGGGTTAGGGTGATGTTTAAAATGAGGGAGAGGTTTAGGGTGAGAGTGAGGGTTCGGGTGAGGATTCGTGTTAGGGTGTGGGTTAGTGTTAGGGTTAGGGTGAGGGTTAGGGTGAGGGTAAGGATAAGGGGTATGGTTAGGGATAGGGAGAGTTTTATTGTTAGTGTGAGGGTTAGGGTTAGGGTTAGGTTGAGAGTTAGAGTTAGGGAGATGTTTATGCTGAGGGTGAGGGTTAAGGTGAGTGTGAGGTTTTGGGTGAGGGTGAGGGTTAGTGTGTGGGTGAGGGTTAGGGTTACAGTGAGGGTTAGTGTGAGCATGAGGGTTAGGCTTAGGATGAGCAATAGGGTTACAGTTTGGGTGAGGGTGAGGGTGAGGGACAGGTTGAGGTTTAGTTTGAGGGTGAGAGTGAGGGTTAGGGTGTGGGTGAGGTTTAGGGTTAGGCTGAGAGTTTGGTTGACAGTGAGGGTTAGGGTGAGGGTGAGGTTTAGGTTTAGGGTTAGGGTAAAGGTTATGTTGAGGGTGAGGGTTAGTTTTAGGGTTAGGGTTAGGGTTAGGTTGAGGGTAAGTGTTAGGGTGAGGGTAAGGGTTAGGGTGAGATTTACGGTGAGGGTGAGGGTTAGGTTTAGGTTTAGGGTTTGGATTATGGTGAGGGTGAGGGTGAGGGTTAGGGTGTGGGTGAGGGTTAACAATAAGGTGAGGGTGAGGGTTAGGGTTAGGGTTAGGATTAGGATTATAGTGAGGGTAAGGGTGAGGGTTAGGGTGTGCTTAAGGTTTAGGTTGAGGGTGAGGGTTAGGGTTAGGGTTAGGATTAGGATGAGGGAGAGTGTGATGGTTAAGATTAGTGTTAGCGTTAGGGTGAGGGTGAGGTTTAGGCTTAGGATGAGGGTTAGGGTTAGGGTTCAGCTGCAGTTGAGGGTGAATGTGAGGGTGAGGGTTAGGGTTAGGATTAGGGTTAGGGTGAGGTCTAGGGTGAGGATTAGTGTTAGTGTGAGGTTTAGGTTGAGGGTGAGGCTTTGGGTTAGGTAAGGGTTAGGGTTAGTGCCAGAATTAAAATGAGGGTAAGGTTTAGGGTTAGGGTTAGGGTTAGGGTGAGGGTTAGGGGTAATGTGAGTTTTATGGTTAGGGTGATGTTTAGGTTGAGGCTGAGGGTTAGGGTGAGTGTGAAGGTTCAGGTGTGAGTAAGGGTTAGTGTTAGGGTGAGGGTTAAGTTTAGGGTGAAGTTTAGGGTTAGGCTTATGGTTAGGGTGAGGGTGCCAGTGACGGTTAGGTTGTGGGTGAGGGGTAGGGTTAGTGTGAGGGTTCGGGTTAGGGTTAAGGTAACGGTGAGGGTTAGGGTGAGGGGTAGAGTTAGGTTTAGGGTGAGTGTCAGGGTTATTGTGAGGGTTAGGTTTAGGGTTCCAGTTAGGTTGAGCTTAAGGGTTGGGGTGAGGGTTAGGGTGAGTGTTAAGGTTAGTTTTCGGTTTAGGGTTAGGGTTAGGGTTAGGGTTAGGCTGAGGGTGAGGTTGAAGGTGAGGGTTTGGGTTAGGGTTAGGGTTAGGTTTAGCGTGAGGGCTGGTGTGAGCGTGAGGGTTAGTGTGATTGTGAAGGTGAGGTTGTGGTTTAGCTTATGGTTAGGGTAAGGATTAGTGTTAGGGAGAGGATTAGGATGAGGGTGAGGGTTAGGTTGAGGGTGAGGGTTAGGATGAGGGTTAGGGTTAGGGTTAGGGTGAGCATTAAGGTTAGGGTGATGTTTAGGGTGAGGGTTAGGGTGAGGGTGATGGTTTGGGTGAGGGTGAAGGTTAGTGTGTGGGAGAGGGTTAGGGTTAGGATGAGCATTAGGGTGATGGTGAGGGTTAGGCTGAGTGTGAGTGTTAGGTATAGGATTAGGTTAGGGTGATGTTTAGAGTGAGGGGTAGAGTTAGGGTTACGATGAGGTTTAAGTTTAGTGTGAGGGTTAGGGTTAGGGTTATGGGTTGGGTGAGGGTAAGCTTTAGGGTGAGGGTTAGGTTGAGGTTTATGGTTAGGGTTAGGGTTAGGGTGAGGGTTAGAGTTACGGTTAGGGTTAGGGTGAGTGTGAGGGTTAGGGTGAGTTTGAGGGTGAGGGTGAGGGTGAGGTTAGGGTTAGGGTTAGCGATAGGGTTAGGGTTAAGTTTAGGATTTAAAAGGAAATGTTCATGGGGAACACCCAGAGGCATGCCGGCAGCAAGATTCTGGAATTCATCCTAAGAAGCCTTGAATGGATTGAAATGTTCCTATGTTGCAATATTTCAGAACCTCATTCTGAGTGTTTGCAGCTGAGATCATTCTGATGAACACAACCGTGGACTAATTAGAGCGCGATATAGCCAGTGCCGTCCATAGTCCTGGATGGACAGTGGTCGCGTCCCAAACAACTGAGGTCTAGTTCTCCAAACTTTCACAGAATGCCATAAGTAGAGGTTCAACTTACACCTCAGGTTGTGTAGCGTGTAGCCGTCAAAGCTGTAATCAGTAGCACTCAGGTGAGAAGAAAGGGAAGCAGATATTCCCAGTCAGCTAACAGTGTCCTACGGTGACCAGCATATCTGGCTGCCACTTCTGAATGTTTGCAAGTGCGGCAAAGCTCTGCAGGCGCAATTGTGCAGCAATGCAAACTGCGTACCCTTGCCAAACTTCACGAGTGTAAACCACGGAGGATTAACAAGGAGATGTTCACCTGGAACATCCGGAGGCCTGCTGGCAGCAACATTCTGGAATTCGTCCTAAGAAGCGTTAAATGGAGTGAAACACTGCTATGTAGCAATAATTCAGAACCTCATTCTGAATGTTTGCGGCCGAGGTCATTCTGATGAACACAACCGTGGCCTATTTGATCCTGATATAAACAGTGCCGTCCATACTCCTGGATGGAGAGTGGTCGCGTCCCAAACATCTGAGGTCCAGTTCTCCCAACGTTCAGAGAGTGCCATGAGTACAGGTTCAACTTACTCCTCAGGTTGAGTAGAGTGTAGCCGTCAAAGCTGTAATCAGTGGCACTCATGTGAGAAGAAAGGGAAGCAGATATTCCCAGTCAGCTGACAGTGTTCTACGGAGGCAAGCATATCTGGCTGCCACGTCTGAATGTTTGCAAGGGCGGCATAGCTCTGCAGGCGCAATTGTGCAGCAATTCAATCTGCATACCCTTGCCAAACTTCACGGGTGTAGAAGAAACCACGGAGGATTTACAAGGAAATGTTCACCCGGAACACACGGAGGCCTGCCGGCAGCAAGATTCGGGTTAGGTTTAGGGTTAGGGTTAGTGTTAGGACTTAGGGTTAGCATTAGGTTTAGGGTTAGGGTAAGGGTTACAGTGAAGATGAGGGTGAGGGTGATGGTGAGTGTTAGGGTGAGGGTGAGGGTGACGATGACAGTGAGTGTGAGAGTGAGGTTGAGGTTGAGGGTTAGAGTTAGGCTTAGGGTTAGGATTTACAAGGAGATGTCCAACCAGAACACCCGGAGACCCGCTGGCAGCAAGATTCTGGAATTCTTCCTAAGAAGCCTTGAAAGTATTAAAACTTTCCCATGTTGCAATAGCTCAGAACTTCATTCTGAGTGTTACTGGCACAGGTCATTCTGATGCACACAAACGTGGACTAATTAGAGCCTGACATAGCTAGTGCCAACCATAGTCCTGGAAGGACAGTAGTCATGTCCCAAACAACTGAGGTCTAGTTCTCCAAACTTTCACAGAGTGCCATAAGTACAGGTGCAAATTACTCCTCAGGTTGAGTAGAGTGTAGCTATCAAAGCTGTAATCCGTAGAGGGTTAGGGTTAGAGATAGTGATACGGTGAGGTTTAGGTTCAGGGTTAGGGTTTAGGGTTAGCATTAGGGTCATGGTTAGGGTTTAGGGTTAGAGTTAGGGTTAGGACGAGGGTCATGGTGAGGGTTAGGGTTAGGATTTTCAAGGAGATGTTCACCAGGAACACCCGGAGGCCTGCCGGCAGCCAGATTCTAAAATTCTTTCTAGAAAGCCTTGAAAAGGAGTGAAACGCACCTATCTTGCAATAACTCAGAACCTCATTCTGAGTGTTTCTGGCAGAAGTCATTCAGCTGACCACAACGGTGGACTAATTAGAGCCTGATATAGCCAGTGCGGTCCATAGTCCTCGATGGACTGTGGTCGAGTCCCAAAAACTGAGGTCTAGTTCTCCAAACTTTTATAGAGTGCCATAAGTAGAGGTAAAACTTGCTCCTCAGGTTGAGTAAAGTGTAGCAGTCAAAGCTGTAATAAGTAGCACTCAGGTGATAAGAATGGGAGGCCGATATTCTCAGTCAGCTGGCAGTGTTCTACTGGGCCAAGCAAATCAGGCTGCCACGTCTGCATGTTTGCAATTTCGGCAGAGATCTGCAGGCGCAATTGTGCAGCAATGCAAACTGTTTGCCCTTGCCAAACATCATGGGTGAAAAATAAACCACGGAGGATTTACAAGGAGATGTTAACCCGGAACACCCGGAGGCCTGACGGCAGCAAGGTTCGGGTTATGTTTATGATTAGGGTTAGGGTTACGGTTAGGGCTTAGGGTTAGCATTAGGGTTAGGGTTAGTTTTGGGTTACAGTGAAGGAGAGGGTGAGGGTGATGATGAGTGTTAGGGTGAGAGTGAGGCTGAGGATGAGGGTGAGGGTGAGGGTGAGGTTTAGAGTTAGGATTAGAGTTAGGGTTAGGGTTAGGATTTACAAGGAGATGTCCACCCGGAACAACCGGAGGCCTGCGGGGAGCCAGATTCTGAAATTCTTCCTAAGAAGCCTTGAAAAGTAGTGAAACGCACCTATCTTGCAATAACTCAGAACCTCATTCTGAGTGTTTCCGGCAGAAGTCATTCAGCTGAACACAACGGTGGACTAACTAGAGCCTGATATACCCAGGGCTGTCCATAGACCTGGATGGACAGTGGTCATGTCACAAACAACTGAGGTCAAGTTCTCCAAATTTTTACAGAGTGCCATAAGTAGAGGTAAAACTTACTCCTCAGGTTCAGTAGAGTGTAGCTGTCAAAGCTGTAATCAGTAGCACTCAGGTGAGAAGAACGGGAAGCAGATATTCCCAGTCAGCTGGCAGGGTCCAATGGGGACAAGCATATCTGACTGCCACGTCTGAATTTTTGCAAGAGCGTTAGACCTCTGCAGGCGCAGTTGTGCAGCAATGCAAACTGCGTACCCTTGCCAAACTTCACGGGTTTAGAAGAAACCACGAAGGATTTACAAGGAGAATGTTCACCCTGAACACCCGGAGGCCTGCCAGCAGTAAGATTCTGTTGAAGTTTAGGGTGAGGTTGAGGGTGAGGGTTAGGGTTAGGTTTAGGATAGGGTTAGGGTTAGGTTGAGGGTGAGGGTGAGCATTAGGGTGAGGGTTAGTGTGAGGGTTAGTGTGAGGGTTAGGGTGAGGGTGAGGGTGAGGGTGAGGGTGAGTGTTAGGGTTATGGTTGGGAGAGGGTTAGGGATAGGGTAAGGGTTAGGGTTAGGGTTAGGGTGAGAGTAAGTGTTAGAGTGAGGGTGAGGGTGAGGGTGAGGGTTAGGGTTAGCTTGAGTGTTAGGGTGAGGGTTAGGCTGAGGGATAGGGTTAGGGTCAGTGTGAGCGTTAGGTGTAGTCTGAGGTTTAGGTTAAGGTTAAGGTTAGGGTTAGGATGAGGGTTAGGGTTAGGGTGATGGTTAGGCTTAGGGTTAGGATTAGGGTGAGGTTTAGAGTTATTGTGAGGATTAGGGTAAGGGTCAGGTTTTGGTTTAGGGTTAGGTTGAGGGTTAGGGTTAGTGTGAGGTTTAGGGTTTGGTTGGGGATAGGGTTAGTGTGAGGGTAAGGGTTAGGGTGAGGGTTAGGGTTAGATTGAGGGTTAGGTTTAGGGTGAGGATAAGGGTTAGGTTGAGGTTTAGGGTGAGAATTAGGGTTAGGGTTAGGGTGAGGTCTAGGGTGCAGGTGAGGGTAAGGTTTGGATTAGGGTTAGAGTTAGGGTGAGGGTGAGATTTAGGTTTAGGATTAGTGTTAGCTTTAAGGTTAGGCTTTTGGTGAGGGTGAGGGTGAGGGTGAGGTTTAGGGTAAGGGTTCGGGTAAGGGTTAGGGTGAGGGTTAGGTTTAGGGTGATGTTTAGGGTGAGGGTGAGGTTTAGGGTTAGGGTGAGTGTTCAGGTGAGGGCAAGGGTTAGGGAGTGGGTGACAGTTAGGGTTAGGAAGAGGTTTAGGGTGAAGGTGAGGGTTAGGGTTAGGGTTAGGGTCAGGATTAGGGTTAGGATTAGGGTTAGGGTTAGTGTGAGGTTTAGGGTTATAGTTGGGGTTAGTGTTAGGGTGAGGGTAAGGGTTAGCGTGAGGATAAGGGTTAGGTTGAGGGGTAGGGTGAGGGTTAGAGTTAGGGTTAGGGTGAGGGCTGGATTGAGGGTTAGGGTTAAGTTTTGTGTTAGGGTTAGGGTTAGGGTGAGTGTGAGGTTTAGGGTTAGGGTTGGGGTTAGGGTTTGGGTGAAGATAAGGGTTAGGGTTAGGGTTAGGGTGAGTCTAAGGGTTAGGGTGAGGTTTAGGGTGAGAGTGAGGGTTAGGTTTAGCCTTAGGGTTAGGGTGAGTGTTAGGGTAAGTTTTAGTGTAAGGGTGAGAGTGAGGGTTAGTGTTAGGTTTAGGGTGAGTGTGAGGTTGAGGGTTAGGGTTCAGTGAGGGTTAGAATTAAGTTTAGGTTTGGGTAAGGGTTAGAGTTAGGGTGAGGGTTATGGTGTAGGTTAGGTTTAGGAGTAGGGTTAGGATTTGGGTTAGGGTTAGGGTTAGACTGAGGGTGAGGGTGAGGGTGAGGGTGAGGGTGAGAGTATGGGTTAGGGTGAGGCTAGAGTTAGGGTTAAGTTTAGGGTGAGGGTAAGGTTTAGGGTTAGGGTTACGGCTAAGATGAATGTTATGGTGAGGGGTAGCGTTATGTTTACGGTGAGGGTTAGGGTTATTGTGAGGGTTAGTGTTAGGGTTCGGGTGAGGGTTAGGTTTAGGATGATGTTTAGGGTGAGGGTGAGGGTTAGGGTGAGGGTGGGTGTTCAGGTGAGGGTTATGGTTAGTGTTAGAGTTAGGGGGAGTGCTAGAGTCCGGGTTAGGGTTAGGGTTAGGTTTAGCGATAGGGTGTGAATTAGGGTTAGGTTTAGGGTTAGGGTGATTGTTAGGCTGAGGGGTAGATTTAGGCTTAGAGTGAGGGTTAGGTTTACTCTGAGTGTTAGGGTTAGCGTTAAGGTTATGGTTAAGGTGAGGGTAAGTGTTAGGGTGAATGTTGGGATGAGGGTGAGGGTTACGGTTAGAATTTCGGTTAGGGTGACGGTAAGGGTGAGGGTTAGGGTTAAGGTTAGGGTTAGGGTAAGTGTGACGGTAAGGGTTAGGTTTAGGGTTAGTGTGAGGCTTAGGGTTAGGTTGAGGGTTAGGGTTAGGGTTAGGGTTAGGGTGCGGGTGAGAGTGAGGCTATGGGTTAGGGTGAGAGTGAGGATGAGGGTTAGGGTTAGGTTTAGGGTGCGGGTGAGGGTGAGGCTATGGGTTAGGGTGAGAATGAGGATGAGGGTGAGGTTCAGCGTTAGGGTTAGGTTTAGTGTTAGTACAAGGGTGAATGTGAGCATTAGGGTTAGGATTAGGGTTAGGCTGAGGGTGAGGGTGAGGGTTAGGGTTAGGGTTAGGGTGCGGGTGAGGGTGAGGCTATGGGTTAGGGTGAGAGTGAGGATGAGGGTGAGGTTCATCGTTAGGGTTAGGTTTAGTGTTAGTACAAGGGTGAATGTGAGCATTAGGGTTAGGATTAGGGTTAGGCTGAGGGTGAGGGTGAGGGTTAGCCTTAGGGTTAGGGTGAGAGTAAGTGTTAGGCAGAAGTTTAGGGTTAGAGTAAGTGTTAGGATTAGCTTGGGTGTTAGGGTTAGTGTTAAAGTTAGGGTTAGGGTGAGGGTAAGGGTTAGGATGAGGGTTAGGATTAGGTTTTGGTGTAGGGTGAGAGGTAGGGTTAGGGTTAGGGTGAAGTTTAGGGTTAGGGTTAGGGTTAGGTTTAAGATTAGTGTGAGTGTTAGGGTTAGGGTTAGTGTTAGGGTTAGGATTAGGGTGATCATAAGGTTTAGGGTGGTGTTTAGGGTGAAGATGAGGTTTAGTGTAAGCCTTAGGGGTATGGTGAGGGTTAGGGTGACGGTTATGGTTAGGTTTAAGGTTGGGGTGAGGGTGAGGGTTAGGGTTAGGGTTAGGGTAAGTGTGACGGTGAGGTTTAGGGTTCAGTGAGGGTGAGAGTTAGTGTGAGGGTTACGGTTGGTTAAGGGTTAGACTTAGGGTGAGGGTGAGGTTGAGGGTTAGGTTTAGGATTATGGTTAGGGTTATGATCAGGATTAGTGTTAGGGTTAGGCTTAGACTTTAGGGTTAGGGTGAGGGTGTGGATGAGTGATTGGGTTAGTGTGAGGGTTAGGGTTAGGGTTAAGTTTAGGGTTAGCGTGGGTGTTAGGGTTAGGGATAGGATGAGTGTTAGGATGAGGGGTTAGTGTGAAATTTAGGGTGAGGGTTAGAGTGATGTTTAGGGTTAGGTTTAGGCTTCGGATTAGTGTGAGTGCTAGGGTTAGGGTTAGCGTGAGTGTAAGGTTTAGGGTGAAGTTTAAGGTGAGGGTGAGGTTTAGGTTTAGACTTAGGGTTAGATTAATGTTAGGGTGAGGTTTAGGGTTAGGTTTAAGGTTAGGTTGAGGGTGAGAGTTAGTGTTAGGTTTAGGGTTAGGGTGAGTGTGAGGGTGAGGGTTAGGGTTCAGTGAGGGTTATGGTTGTGTAAGAGTTAGAGTTAGGGTCAGGGTGAGGCTGAGGTTGAGGGTCAGGTTTAGGATTATGGTTAGGGTTAGGGTTAGGATTATGGTTAGGTTTAGGGTTAGAGTGACGGTGAGTGTGAAGGTTTGTGTGAGGGTGAGGCTTAGGGCTAGGGTTAATGTTGGCGTGAGGGTTAGTGTTAGGGTTAGAGTTAGGATGAGTGTTAGGTTGAGGGTGAGGGTTACGGTTAGGTTGAGGGTTAGGGTTAGTGTGAGGGTTATTGTTAGGGTTAGGTTTAGGGTCAGGGTAAGGTTTAGGGTGAGGGTGAGGGTGAGGATGAGGGTTAGGGTGAGATTGAGTTTGAGGGTGAGGGTTAGGGATAGAGACAGGATTAGGTTTCAGGTGAGGGTGAAGCTGACCGTTAGGGTTTGGATTAGGGTTAGGGTTAGGGTGAGGCTTAGGTTGAGGGTGAGGGTTAAGGTTTGGGTTAGGCTGAGAGTAAGTGTTATGTTGAGGGTTAGGGTGAGAGTGAGGTTTTGTGGTAGCCTGTGTGTTATGGTGAGGGTTAGGCTGAGGGTTAGGGTTAGGGTTAGTGTGAGGGTTAGGTTTAGTCTGAGGGATAGGGTTACGGTAAGGTTAGGGTTAGCGTGAGTTTAAAAGTTAGGGTGAAGGTTAGGTTTAGGGTTATGGTTAGGGTGAGTTTTAGGGTTATTGTGAGGATTAGGGTTAGGGCTAGGTTTAGGTTTAGTGTTAGGGTGAGGTTTAGGGTGAGTATGAAGGTTATGTTTAGCCTTAGGTTTAGGGTGAAGGTGAGGATTAGGGTTAGTGTTTGGGTTAGAGTTAGGGTGAGGGTGATGTTTAGGGTGAGAGTGAGGGTTAGGGTGAGGGTGAGGGTGAGGTTGAGGGTTTTGGTTAATGTTAGAGTTAGGGTGAGGGCTAGGGTTCGGGTGAGGGTTAGGGTTAGGGTTAGCGATAGGGTGAGAATTAGGGTTAGGTTTAGGGTTAGGGTGATTTTTAGGCTGAGGACTAGGCTTAGGGTGAGTGTGAGGGTGAAGTTGAGGGTGAGGTTAGGGTGAGGGGTAGGGTTAGCGTTAGGTTTTTGGTTAGGTTTACTGTGAGGGTTAGGGTTAGGTTTTGGGTTAGGGTTAGGGTGAGGGTAAGGGTTAGTGTGAGGGTTAGTGTGAAGTTACGGGTAAGGGTGAGGTTTAGGGTGACGGTGAGTGTTAGGTTTAGTGTTACTGTTAGGGTAAGGGTCAGGTCAGGGTGAGGTTTAGGGTTAGGGTGAGGGTTAGGTTTAGGGTGAGTGTTAGGATTAGGTTTAGGGTTGAGGTTAGGGTTAGAGTTAGTATTAGGGTGAGGGTTAGGGTAAGATTTAGGGTTAGGTTAATGGTTATTGTAAGGGTTTGGGTGAGGGTGAGGTTTAGGGTTAGGGTTAGGTTTAGGGTGAGGGCGAGAGTGAGAATTAGAGTTAGGATTAGTATTAGGGTTAGGGTTAGCCTGAGGGGGACGGGGAGGGAAAGGGGTTGGTTTAGGGATAGGGTTAGGTTTAGGGTTAGGTTTAGGGTGAGGGTTAGGGTTAGGGTTAGGGTTAGGGTTAGGGTTAGGGTGAGAGTGAGGTTTAGAGTTAGCCTGAGTTTTAGGGTGAAGGTTAGTGTTAGGGTTAGGTTTAGGGTTAAGGTTAGGGTTAGGGTTAGGGTTATTTTTAGGTTTAGGTTTAGGCTGAGGGTGAGGCTGTCAGTGAGGGTGAGGGTCAGTTTTAGGTTTGGTTAGGTTTATGGTGAGGGTGAGTGTGGAGGTTAGGGTTAGGATTAGGATTAGGGTTAGGGTTAGGTTGAGAGTTAGGGTGAGGGTGAGTGGTAGGGTTAAGTTTAGGGTTAGGGTGACGTTTAGGGTTAATGTGAATATTAGGGTTAAGATAGGGTAAGGGTTAGGGTTAGGGTGAATTTTAGGGTTAGGGTTAGGGTGAGGTTAGGGTTAGTGTGAGGGTGAGGGTTAGGTTTAGCGTTAGGGAGAGGGTAAGGGTTAGGGTGAGTGTTAGGGTTAGGGTGAGGGTTAGGGTTAGGGTGAGGGTAAGGGTTAGGTTGAGGGTTAGGTTTAGAGTTAGAGTTAGTGTGAGGGCTAGGGTGAAGGTCAGGGTTATTGTTAGGATTAGGGTTAGCATAAGGGAGAGGGTGAGGGTGAGATTTCGGATTAGGATTAGTGTTAGGTTTAGGGTTGGGCTTAGGGTTAGGGTGAGGGTGAGCGTGAAGATGAGGGTGAGGTTTAGGGTTAGGGTTAGGGTTAGGGTTTGGGTTAGGGTTAGGCTGAGGATGAGGGTGAAGTTAAGGGTGAGTGTTAGGTTTAGGTTTAGGGTTAGGGTGAGGGCTAGGGTGAGGGTGAGTGTTAGGTTGAGGGTGAGAGTTTGAGTTAGGTAAGCGTTGGGGTTAGCGGGAGAATTAGGATGATGGTGAGGATTAGTTTGAGGGTTAGGGTTAGGGTGAGGGTTAGGGTTAAGGTTAGGGTGAGGGTTAGGGTTAGGGTGATGTTAAGGGTGAGGGTGAATGTTAGGGTGAGGGTGTGGGTTCTGGTGAGGGTGCGGGTAAGTTTTAGGTTGAAGGTTAGGATTAGGTTTAGGGTGAGGGTTAGGGTTAGTGTTATGGTGAAGGTGAGGGTTAGCATTAGGATTAGGATGAAGGTTAGGGTGAGGTTTAGTGTAAGGTTTAGGATGAAGTATAGGGTGAGTGTTAGGGTGAGTGTGAGGGTGAGGGTTAGTTTTAGGATTAGGGTTAGGTTTGGGTTAGGCTGAGTGTGAGGTTTACGATTAGTGTTAGGGTTAGGCTAGGCTTAGGGTGAGGTTTAGGGTGAGGGTTAGGGTTAGTATGAGGGTTAGGGTTAGGGTGTGGGATAGGGTTAGGTTTAGGGTTAGGGTTAGGGTGATGGTTATGTTTATTTTTAGGGTTAGTGTTAGAGTTAGGGTGAGGTTGAAAGTTAGGTTTAGGATTAGTTTTAGGGTTAGGGTTAGGCTTAGGGTGAGGATGAGCTTGTGAGTTAGGTTTAGGAATAAGTTCGTGGTTAAGGTGAGGGTGAGGGTTAGTTTTAATTTGAAGTTTAGGGTGACGGTGAGGGTTAGGGTGAGTGTGAGGGTTCGGGTGATGGTGAGGTTTAGTGTGTGAGTGAGGGTTATGGTTAGAGTGTGGTTTAGGGTGACTGTGAGTGTTAGGGTGAGGGTGAAGTTTAGGGTTATGGTGAGGGTAAGTGTTAGGGTTAGGGTTAGTGTTAGGGTTGTGATGGTTAGGGTTAGGGTTAGGTGAGGGTTTGGGTTAGGTTGAGGGTTAGGGTTAAGGTTAGGGTTAGGGTGAGAGAGAGTGGTAGGTTTAGGGTTAGGGTTAGGGTGAGGGTCAGGGTGAGGGTTAGGGATAGGGTTATTCTGAGGTTTCGGGTTAGGGTTAGGATGAGGGTTAAGGTGAAGTTTAGGGTTAGGGTTATGGTGAGGGTTAGTGTTAGTGTTTGGGATAAGGTTAGGTTTGTGATGGTTAGGGTTAAGGTTAGGTGAGGCATAGTGTTAGTGTTAGGGTTAGGGTGAGGGTGAGGGCTGAGATTAGGGTTAGGGTTAGTGTAAGTGTTAGGGTTATTGTTAGGTTTAGGATTAGGCAGGGGGTGAGTGTGAGGTTGAGGTTTAGGGTTAGGTTTAGGTTTAGGGTAAAGGTGAGTTTTAGGGTTAGTGTGAGGGTTAGAGATACGGTTAGGGTTTAACTTAGGGTGAGGGTAAGGATTAGGGTGAGAATTAGGGTGAGGATGAGGGTTAGGGTTAGGGTTAGGATCATGGTGAGGGTGAGGGTGAGGTTTAGAGTTAGGGTAAGGGTGAGTGTGAGGGTTAGGGTTTGTGTTAGGTTTAGGGTGAGAGTGAGGGTTAGGCATTCGAT
Organism: Dipodomys merriami; assembly: GCF_024711535.1. NCBI lineage: Eukaryota > Metazoa > Chordata > Mammalia > Rodentia > Heteromyidae > Dipodomys > Dipodomys merriami. The sequence goes on from NW_027206113.1 coordinate 2,204,942, forward strand.
GAGGGGTAAGGTTAGGGTTAGATTGAGGGTTAGGTTTAGGTTGAGGGTGAATGTTTGGGTTAGGTAAGGTTTAGGGTTAGGGTGAAAATTAGGATGAGGGTGAGGATTAGGGTGAGAGTTTGGGTTAGGGTGAGGGTTAGGGTTAGGGTTATGGTGAGGGTCAGGTTTAGAATGATATTTAGGGTGAGGGTGAGGGTTAGGGTGAGGGTGAGAGTTCGGGTGAGGCTGAGGGTTAGGGTTACGGTTAGGATTAGTGTTAGGTTTAGGGTTAGGTTTATGGTGAGGTTTAGGGTGAGGGGTAGGGTTAAGATTAGGGTTAGTGTTAGGGTTATTGTGAGGGTTAGGTTTAGGGTTAGGGGTAGGGTTAGTTTGAGGGTAAGTGTTGGGGTGAGGGTTAGGAGAGGGTTACGTTTAGTGTTAAGCTTAGGGTTAGGGTTAGGTTGAGGGTTAGGGTGAGGGTTAGGGTTAGGGATAGGTTTAGGATGAGGTTGAGGATTACAGGTAGGATTAGGGTTAGGGTTATTGTAGGCCGAGGTTGAGGTTGAGGGTGAGGATTAGGGTTAGGGCTAGGGTTAGGTTTAGGGTGAGGGCTAGGTTGAGGGTTAGAGTTAGTGTAAGGTTGAAGGTGAGGTTGAGGTTGAGCTTAGGGTTAGGGTAAGGGTTAGGGTTAGGTTAAGTCGAGGATTAGAAGGGTGAATGTTAGGGTGAGGGTTAGGGTTATGGTGAGGGTTAGGGTGAGCGTTAGGGTTAGGGTTAGGGTGAGTTTTCGGTTAGGGTGAGGGTTAGGGTTAGGGTTTGGTTACGGTTAGGATTACAGTGAGGGTTAATTTTAGGGTTAGGGTGAGGGTTAGGTGTAGCGGTATGGTTAGGGTTAGGGTGAGGGTGAGGTAAGGATTAGGATTAAGGATATTGTTAGGGTTAGCTTTAAGCTGAGGGCGAGAGTGAGGATGAGGGTGAGGGTTAGGGTTATGGTTAGGTTTAGGGTCAAGGTGAGGTTTAGGGTTAGTGTAAGTGTTAGGATTAGGGTTAGGGTTAGACTTAGAGTGAGGGTAAGGGTTAGAGTGAGTGTGAGGGTTAGGGTTAGCGTTAGGTTTAGGGTGAGGTTGAGGGTGAGGTTTAGGTTGAGGGTGAGGGTTTGTGTTAGGTAATGTTTAGGGTTTGGGTGAGAATTAAGATGAGGTTGAGGATTAGGGTGGGAGTTTGGGTTAGGGTGAGGGTTAGGGTTAGGGTTAGTGCGAGGATTAGGATGAGGGTGAAGGTTCGGGTGAGTCTTAGGGTTACGGTGAGGGTTAGGTTGAGGGATAGGTTGAGGTTTAGGGTTAGGGTTAGGGTTAGGCTTAGGGTGAGGGTGAGCTTGAGGGTGAGGTTTAGGGTTAGTGTGAGGGTTATCATAAGTGTGAGGGATAGTGTTAGGGTTAGGGTTAGGGTGAAGGTTAGGTTGAAGGTTAGGGTTAGGGTTAGGGTGAGGGTGAGGGTTAGGATTAGGGTTAAGGTTATTGTTAGGTTTAGGGTTAGGCTGAGGGTGAGTGTGAGGATGAAGGTGAGGGTTAGGGTTATGTTTAGGTTTAGGGTTAAGGTGAGGTATAGGGTTAGTGTGATGGTTAGGCTTAGGGTTAGGGTTAGACCTAGGGTGAGGTTAACGTTTAGGATGAGAGGGAGGGTTAGGGTTCGTGTTAGGGTTAGGGTGAGGGTGAGGATTAGGGTTAGGGTTATGGTGAGGGTTAGGTTTAGGGTTAGGATGAGGGTTAGGGTGATGCTTAGGGTTAGAGTTAGAGTGAGGGTGAGGGTTAGTGTTAGTGTTAGGGTTAGGGTGAGGGTTGTGATGGTTATGGTTATTGTTAGGTGAGGGTTAGTGTTAGGGTTAGGGTTAGGTTGAGGGTGAGGGTTAGGATTAAGGTTAGTGTTATTGTTAGGGTTAGGTTTAGGCTAAGGGTGAGTGTGAGGGTGAGGTTGAGGGTTAGGGTTATTGTTAGGGGTAGGGTTAGTGTGAGGAGGAGGGTTAGGGTTAGGTTTAGGCTGAGGGTTAGGGTGAGGTTTAGGGTTAATGTGAGGGTTAGAGTTAGGGTTAGGTTTTGACTTAGGGTGAGGTTAAGGATTAGGGTGAGATTTAGGTTGAGCATGAGGGTTAGGGATATGGTTAGGATTATGGTGAGTGTGAGGGTGAGGGTTAGGGTTAGGGTGAGGCTTAGGATTAGGGTGAGGTTTAGTGTTAGGTTTAGGATTAGGGTGATGGTGAGTGTGAAGGTTAGGGTTAGTGTTAGGGGTAGGGCGAGGATTAGGATGAGGGTGAGGTTTAGGTTGAGGGTGAGGGTGAGGGTTATGGTGAGGTTTAGGGTTATTGTGAGGGTTAGGGTTAGGGTTAGGGTTAGACTTAGGATGAGGGTAAGGGTTAGGGTGAGAGTTAGGGTGAGGGTGAGGGTTAGGGTTAGGGTTAGGGTGAGAAATTATGGTGAGGGTGATGGTGAAGTTTAGGGTTAGTGTGAGGGTTAGGTTTAGGATGAGGGTTAGGGTTAGGAGTAGGTTTAGGGTTTCGGTTAGTGTTAGTTTTAGGGTTAGGATAAGGGCTAGGGTGAGGGTGAGGGTGAGGGTTAGGATTAGTATAGGCTTAGGATTAGGGTTAGGGTTAGGGTGAGGTAGAGTGTTAAGCTGAAGGGTAGGTTTAGGGTTATGGTTAGGTATCGGATTAGTGTGAGTTTTAGGGTTAGGTTAAGGGTTAATATTAGGGTGAGAGCAAGGGTTAAGGCGAGGGTTAGGTTTATAATGAGGGTGAGGGTTAGCATTAGGGTTAGGATGAGGTTTAGGGTGAGGGTTATGGTTAGGGTTAGGGTTAGGCTTAGGGTTAGGTTTAGGGTGAGTGTGAGGGTTAGGGTTACTTTAGGGTGAGTGTTAAGGTTAGGGTGAGATTAAGGGTAGGGATTAGGGTTAGTGTGAGAGAGAGGGTTAGGGTTAGGGTTAGGGTTAGGGTGAGGGTGAGGGTTAGGTTTAGAATTAGTGTTAGGATTAGGGTTAGGCTTAGGGTGAGGGTGAGTGTGTGGGTTAGGGTTAGGATTAGTGTTAGGTTTAGGGTGAGCATGAGGGTCAGTGTTAGTGTTAGGATTAGTGTTAGTGTTAGAGTGAGTGTTAGTGTTATTGTGAGTGTTAGGGTTAGGTTTAGAAGTAGGTTGTGGGTTAGGTTTAGGGTGAGAGTATGGGCTAGGGTGAGGGTTAAGGTGAGAGTGAGGGTTAGGGTTAGCATGAGTGCTAGTGTGAGGATTACGGTGAGGGTTAAAGTTAGGGTTAGGATTAGGGTGAGAGTTAGGGATAGGGGTAGGGTGAGGGTAAGGGTGAGGTTGAGGGTTAGGGTGAGAGTGACTGTTAGAATTAGCGTGAGTGTTAGGGTGCGGGTTAGGGTGAGGGATAGGGTCAGGTTTTAGGTTTGGGTTAGGGTTAGGGTTTGGGTTAGGGTGAAGGTGAGGGTTAGGTTTAGGGTGAGGGTTAGGGTACAGTTAGGGTTAGGGTTAGGGTTAGGCTTAGTGTGAGGTTCAGGGTGAGGGTTAGGGTTAGTGTGAGGTTTAGGGTTAGGGTGAGGGATAGGGTTAGGGTTAGGGGTAGGGTGAGCTTTAGGGTTAGCGTCAGGGTTAGGGTTAGGGTTAGAGTTAGGGTGAGGTTGAAAGCTGGGTTTAGGATTAGTGTTAGTTTTAGGGTTAGGCTTAGGGTGAGAGTGAGGGTGTGGTTTAGGTTTAGGGTGAAGTTTGGGGTTAGGGTTATGGTGATGGTTAGTGTTAGGGTGAAGTTTAGGGTGAGGGTGAGGGTAGGTTTGAGGGTGAGGTTTTGGTTGAGGGTGAGGACTAGGGTGTGGGTGAGGGTTAAGGGTGACCGTGAGGGTTAGGGTAACAGTGAGTGTTAGGGTTAAGGTGAGGGTTAGTGTTAGGGTTAGGATTAGGGTTGAGATTGTTAGGGTTAGCTTTAGGTGAGTGTTAGGTTTAGGAGAGGTTTAGGGTTAAGGTTATGGTTAGGGTGAGAGTGAGGGTTAGAGTTATGGTTAGTTTAGGGTGAGGGTGAGGGTGAGGGTCAGGATTAGGTTTAGGGTGAGGATTAGGGTTAGGGTTAGGATGAGGGTTATGGTGAGGTTTAGGGTTAGTATTAGGGTGAGTGTTAGTGTTAGTTTTAGTGTTAGGGTTAGGGTTGTGATGGTTATGGTTAGGATTAGGTGGGGGTTATGGTTATGGTTAGGTACAATGTGAAGGTTAGGGTTATGGTGAGACTTAGTGTTAGGTATAGGCTGAGGGTTAGGATTAGGGTTAGGGTTATTGTTAGTGTTAGGGTTAGGCTGAGGGTGAGTGTGAAGGTGAGGATTAGGATATGGTTTAAGTTTAGGGTTAGTGTGAGGGTTAGGGTTAGGGTTAGACTTAGGTTGAGTTTAAGGATTAGGGTGAGGATGAGTATTAGGGTTAGGGTGAGTATTATGGTGAGGGTGAGGATGAGTGTTAGGGTTAGAATGAGGATTATGGTGAGGGTGAAGGTAAGGGTGAGGGATAGTTTTAGGGTTAGGATTAGGGTGAGGGCTAGGGTGAGGGTGAGTTTTAGGGTGAGGTTTAGGTTGAGGGTGAGGGTTTGGGTTAGGTAAGGGTTAGGGTGATGTTGAGAGTTAGGATGAGGTTGAGGATTAGGGTGAGTGTTTTTGTTATAATGAGGGTTAGGGTGAGGGTGAGGGTTAGGGTTTGGGTTATTGTAATGGTTTGAGTTATTGTTAGGGTTAGGATTAGCCTGAGGTTGAGTGTGAGAGTGAGTGTTAAGTTTAGGTTTAGGTTTAGGGTTAGTGTGAGGTTTAGGTTTAGTGTGAGGTTTAGGGTTAGGTTTAGGGTTTGACTTAGGGAGAGTGTAAGGATTAGGGTAAGAGTTAGGGTGAGGATGAGGGTTAGGGTTAGGGTTAGGATTATGGTGAGGATGAGAGTGAAGGTTAGAGTTAGGGTGAGGGTGAGTGTGAGGGTTAGGGTTAGTTTTAGGTTTAGGGTGAGGGTGAGGGTTAGGCTTTCGATGAATGTTAAGGTTAGGGTTAGGTTGTAGGTAAGGGTGAGGGTTAGAGTTATGGTTAGGGTTGGGGTGAGGGCTAGGGTGAGGATGAGTGTAAGGGTGAGGTTTAGGTTGAGGGTGAGGGTTTGGGTTAGGTAAGGGTTAGGGTTAGGGTGAGAATTTGGATGAGGTTGAGGATTAGGTTGAGGGTTTGGGTTAGTGTGAGGGTTAGGGTTAGGGTTAGGGTGAGGGTGAGGGTTAGGGTGATGTTTAGGGTGAGGGTGAGGGATAGGGTGAGGGTGAGGTTTCCGGTGAGGCTGAGGGTTAGCGTTAGGTTTAGGATTAGGATTAGTGTTAGGGTGAGGGTGACGGTGAGGTTTAGGCTGTGGGTGAGGGTTAGGGTTAGTGTGAGGGTTAGGGTGAGGGTGAGAGTTATGGTGAGGCTGAGGGTTAGGATGAGGGTTAGGGTTAGGGTATGGTGAGGTTTAGGGTGAGGGGTAGGGTTAAGATTAGGTGAGTGTTAGTGTTATTGTGAGGTTTAGGTTTAGGTTTAGGAGTAGGGTTAGTTTCAGGGTAAGGGTTGGGGTAAGGGTTAGTTTGAGGGTTAGGGTTACTGTTAGGTTTAGGGTTAGGGTTAGTTTGAGGGTTAGGGTAAGGATTAGGGTTAGAGGTAGGGTTAAGATGAGGTTGAGGTTTAGGTTTAGGATTAGGGTTAGGGTTATTGTAGGCTGAGGATGAGGGTTAGGGTTAGGGTTAGGTTTAGGGTTAGCATGAGGGTGAGGGTTCAGGTTATGATTAGGGTTAGGTTTAGGTTTAGGCTGAAGGTTTGGTTTAGAATTAGTGTTAGGGTTAGGGTTAGGCTTAGGGTGAGGGTGAGCTTGAGGGTGAGGGTTAGGGTTAGTGTGAGGGTTAGGATAAAGGTGAGGGATAGTGTTAGGGTTAGGGTTAGGGTGAGAGTTAGGGTTAGGGTTAGGCTTAGGGTCAGGGTGAGGGTGAGGGTTAGGGTTAGATTTAGGGTGAGGGTTAGGTTTAGGGTTAGTTGGGTGGGGGTTAGGATGAGGGTTAGGGTTAGGGTTAGGGTTATGGTGAGTGTTAGGGTGAGGTTAGGGTTAATGTTAGGTTTAGGGTTAGGGTGAGGGTGAGGGTTAGGTTTAGGGTGAGGTTTATAGTGAGGGTTAGGGTTAGGGTTAGGCTTAGGATAAGCGTTAGGTTGAGGGTTAGGGTTAGGGGTAGGGTTAGGATGAGGGTGAGGGTTAGGGTTAGGATTAGGGTTAGGGTTATTGTAGGCTGAGGGTGAGGTTGAGGGTGAGGGTTACGGTTAGTGTTAGGGTTAGGTTTAGGGTGAGGCCTAGGGTGAGGGTGAGAGTTAGTATGAGGTTGAAGGTGAGGTTGAGGTTGAGCTTAGAGTTAGGGTAAGGGTTAGGTTTCGGTTTAGCGTGAGGATTAGGATGAGGGTGAAGGCTAGGGTGAGGGTTAAGGTTAGGGTGAGGGTTAGGTTGAGGCTTAGGGTGAGGGTTAGGGTGAGTTTTCGGTTAGGGTTAGGATTTGGTTAGGGTTAGGGTTATGGTGAGGGTGAGGCTTAGGTTTAGGGTGAGGGTTAGGCTGAGTGTTAGTTTTAGGATTAGTGTTAGTGTTAGGGTTACGGTTAGGGTGAGGTTTAGGGTGAGGGTTAGGGTTAGTGTGAGGGTTAGGGTTAGTGTGAGTGTTAGGGTTAGGGTGAGGGTGAGGGTTAGGGTTAGGGTTAGGGTGAGGGTTAGGGTTACGGTTAGGGTTAGAGTTAGGGTGAGGTTGAGAGTTAGGTTTAGGATTAGTGTTAGTGTTAGGGTTAGGCTTAGGGTGAGAGTGACGGTGTGCTTTTGGTTTAGGGTGAAGTTTAGGGTTAAGTTTACGGTGAGGGTTACTGTTAGGGTGATATTTAGGGTGAGGGTGAGGGTTAGTTTGAGGATGAGGGTTTGGTGGACGGTGAGGATTAGGGTTTGGGTGAGGGTTAGAGTGACAGTGAGGGTTAGAGTCACAGTGAGGGTTAGGGTTAGGGTGAGGGTTAGTGTTAGGTTTCGGCCTAGTGTTGGATGGTTAGGGTTAGGGTTAGGTGAGGGTTAGGTTTAGGAGAGGGGTTAGGGTTAAGGTTAGGGTTAGGGTGAGTGTGAATGTTAGGTTATGGTTAGTTTATTGTGAGGGTTAGGGTGAGGGTCAGGGTTAGGTTTAGGGTGAGGGTTAGGGTTAGGGTTAGGATGAGGGTTAGGGTGAGGGTTAGAGTTAGTATTAGGGTAAGTGTTAGTGTTAGTTTTAGGGTTAGGGTTAGGGTTTTGATGGTTAGGGTTAGGATTCGGTGACAGGATTAGGGTTAGGGTTAGGTACAATGTGAAGGTTAGGGTTAGGGTGAGACTTATTGTTAGGTTTAGGGTGAGGGTTAGGATTAGTGTTAGGCTTATTGTTAGTGTTAGGGTTAGGCTGAGGGTGAGTTTGAGGGTGAGGATTAGGGTACGGTTTAAGTTTATTGTTAGTGTGAGGGTTAGGGATAGGTTCAGACATAGGGTGAGAGTTATGGTGAGAATGACTGTTAGGGTTAGGGTGAGGATTATGGTGAGGGTGAGGTTGAGTGTTAGGGTTAGGATGAGGATTATGGTGAGTGTGAAGGTAAGGGTGAGGGTAAGTTTTAGGGTTAGGATTAGGGTGAGGGCTAAGGTGAGGGTGAGTTCTAGGGTAAGGTTTAGGTTGAGGGTGAGGGTTTGGGTTAGGTTGAGAGTTAGGATGAAGTTCAGATTTAGGGTGAGGGTTTTTGTTATAATGAGGGTTAGGGTTAGGGTGAGGGTTAAGGTTAGGGTTACTGTAAGGTTTTGGGTTATTGTTAGGGTTAGGATTAGACTGAGGGTGAGTGTGAGGGTGAGGGCTAGGTTTAGGTTTAGGTTTAGGGTTAGTGTGAGGTTTAGAGTTAGTGCGAGGGTTAGGGTTAGGGTTAGGGTTTGACTTAGGGAGAGCGTAAGGATTAGGGTGAGTTTTAGGGTGAGCATGAGGGTTAGGGTTAGGGTTAAGGTTATGATGAGGATAAGGGTGAAGGTTAGAGTTAGGGTGAGGGTGAGTGTGAGGGTTAGGGTTAATATTAGGTTTAGGGTTAGGGTGTGGGTTAGGCTTTAGATGAGGGTTAAGGTTAGGTTAGGTTGTAGGTAAGGGTCAGGGTTAGAGTTATGGTTAGGGTTGGGGTGAGACCTAGGGTGAGGATGAATGTTAGGGTGAGATTTAGGTTAAGGGTGAGGGTTGGGGTTAGGTATGGGTTAGGGTTAAGGTGAAAATTTGCATGAGGGTGAGGATTAGGTTGAGGGTTTGGGTTAGCGTGAGGGTTAGGGTTAGGGTTAGGGTGAGGGTTAGGGTTAGGGTGATGTTTAGGGTGAGGGTGAGGGATAGGGTTAGGTGAGGGTTCGGGTGAGGCTGAGGGTTAGGGTTAGGTTAAGATTAGGATTAGTGTTAGGGTGAGGCTGAAGGTGAGGGTTAGGCTGTGGGTGAGGGTTAGGGTTAGTGTGAGGGTTAGGGTGACGGTGAGGGTTATGGTGAGGCTGAGGGTTAGGATTAGGGTTAGGGTGAGGGATAGGGTTAGGGTTAGTGTTAGCGGGAGGTTTAGAATGAGGGGTAGGGTTAAGATTAGGAGAGTGTTCGTGTTATTGTGAGGGTTAGATTAAGGTTTAGGAGTAGAGTTAGGTTGAGGGTAACTGTTGGGGTGCGGGTTAGTTTGAGGGTAGGGTTACAGTTAGGTTTAGGGTTAGGGTTAATTTGATGGTAAGGGTAAGTGCAAGAGTTAGGGGTAGGGTTAAGTTGAGGTTGAGGGTTAGAGTTAGGATTAGGGTTAGGGTTATTGTAGGCTGAGGGTGAGGGTTAGGGTTAGGGTTAGTGTTATGTTTAGGGTGAGGGTTAGGGTGAGGGTGAGAGTAAGTGTGAGGTGAAGGTGATGTTGAGGTTGAGCTTAGGGTTAAGGTAATGGTTAGGGTTAGGTTTAGGGCGAGGATTAGGATGAGGGTGAAGGTTAGGGTGAGGGTTAGGGTTAGGGTGAGGGTTAGGTTGAGGGTTAGGTTGAGAGTTAGGGTGAGTTTTCGTTTAGAGTGATTGTAAGGGTTAGGCTTTGGTTAGGGTTAGGGTTAGGGTTATGTTTAGGGTTAGCATGAGGTTGAGGGTTCAGGATAGGATTAGGGTTAGGGTTAGGGTTAGGCTGAGGGTTAGGTTTAGAATTATTGTTAGGGTTAGGGTTAGGCTTAGGGTGAAGGTGAGCTGGAGGGTGAGGGTTAGGGTTAGTGTGAGGGTTAGGATAAGTGTGAGGGATAGTATTAGGGTTAGGGTTAGGGTTAGGGTGAGAGTTGGGGTTAGGGTTAGACTTAGGATGAGGGTGAGGGTGAGGGTTAGGTTTAGTTTTAGGGTTAGGATTATTGTAGGCTGAGGGTGTGGTTGAGGGTAAGGGTTAGGGTTATTGTTAGGGTTAGGTTTAGTGTGAGGGCTAGGGTGAGGGTGAGAGTTAGTGTGAGGGTGAAGGTGAGTTTGAGGTTGAGCTTAGGGTTAGGGTAAGCGTTAGGAGTAGGTTTAGGGTGAGGATTAGGATGAGGGTGAAGGCTAGGGTGAGGGTTAAGGTTAGTGTGAGGGTTAGGTTGAGGCTTAGGGTGAGGGTTAGGGTGAGTTTTCGGTTAGGGAGAGGGTTAAGGTTTGGGTTTGGTTAGGATTAGGGTTAGGCTGAGGGTGAGGGTTAGGGTTAGGGTGAGGGTTAGGTTTAGCGTTAGGGTTAGGGTTATGATGAGGGTGAGGGTGAGGGTTAGGATTAGGGTTAAGGTTATTGTTAGGTTTAGGGTTAGGCTGAGGGTGAGTGTGAGGATGAGGGTGAGGGTTAGGATTATGGTTAGGTTTAGGGTTAAGGTGAGGTTTAGGGTTAGTGTGAGGATTAGGCTTAGGGTTAGGGTTAGACCTAGGGTGAGGGTAAGGGTTAGAGTGAGAATTAGGGTTTGGGTTCGTGTTAGGGTTAGGGTGAGGGTGAGGATTAGGGTTAGGGTTAGGGTGAGGGTTAGGTTTAGGGTTAGGATGAGGGTCAGGGTGATGGTTAGGGTTAGGTTTAGAGTGAGGGTGAGAGTTAGTGTTAGTGTTAGGGTTATGGTGAGGATTTTGATGGTTAGTGTTAGGGTTAGGTGAGGGTTAGTGTTAGGGTTAGGGTTAGGTTGAGGGTGAGGTGTAGGATTAGGGTTAGTGTTATTGTTAGGGCACGTTTTAGGCTGAGGGTGAGTGTTAGGGTTATTGTTAGGGTTAGGGTTAGGCTGTGGGTTAGTGTGAGGGGGAGGCTTAGGGTTAGGTTTAGGCTGAGGGTCAGGGTGAGTTTTAGGGTTAATGTGAGGGTTAGGGTTAGGGTTAGGTTTTGACTGAGGGTGAGGTTATGGATTAGGATAAGCTTTAGGGTGAGGATGAGGGTTAGGGATATGGTTAGGATTATGGTGATGGTGAGGGTTAGGGTGAGGGTTAGGATGAGGTTTAGGATTAGGGTGAGTTTTAGGGTTAGGTTTAGGATTAGGGTAAGGGTGAGTGTGAATGTTAGGGTTAGTGTTAGGGTTAGGGCGAGGATTAGGATGAGGGTGAGGTTAGGTTCAGGGTTAGGGTGAGGGTTATGGTGAGGTTTAGGGTTAGTGTGAGGGTTAGGGTTAGGTTTAGACTTAGGATGAGGGTAAGGGTTAGGGTGAGAGTTAGGTGAGGGTGAGGGTTAGGGTTAGGGTTAGGGTGAGAAATTATGGTGAGGGTGATAGTGAAGGTTAGGGTTAGTGTGAGGGTTAGGTTTAGGGTGAGGGTTAGGGTTAGGAGTAGGTTTAGGGTTTAAGTTAGTGTTAGGTTTAGGTTTAGGATAAGGGCTAGGGTGAGGGTGAGGGTGAGGGTTAGGATTAGTATAGGCTTAGGATTAGGGTTAGGGTTAGGGTGAGGTTGAGGGTTAAGCTGAAGTGTAGGTTTAGGGTTTGGGTGAGGGATCGGTTTAGTGTGAGGTTTAGGGTTAGGTATAGGGTTAATATTAGGGTGAGGGCAAGGGTTAAGGTGAGGGTTATGTTTATGATGAGGGTGAGGGTTAGCATTAGGGTTAGGATGAGGTTTGGGTGAGGGTTAGGGTTAGGGTAAGGCTTAGGCTTAGGTTTAGGTTTAGGGTGAATTTGAAGGTGAGGGTTAGGTTAGGTTGAGGGTTAGGGTTAGGGTGAGGTTAAGGGTAGGGATTAGGGTTAGGGTGAGAGAGGGATTTTGGGTTAGGGTTAGGGTTAAGGTGAGGGTGAGGATTAGGTTTAGAATTAGTGTTAGGATTAGGGTTAGTCTTAGGGTGAGGGTGAGGGTGTGGGTTAGGGTTAGGATTAGTGTTAGGATTAGGGTGAGCATGAGGGTGAGTGATAGGGTTAGGATTAGTGGTAGTGTTAGGGTGAGTGTTAGTGTTATTGTGAGGGTTAGGGTTAGGGTTAGAGGTAGGTTGTGGGTTAGGTTTAGGGTGAGAGTAAGGGCTAGCGTGAGGGTTAGGGTGAGAGTGAGGGTTAGGGTTAGCATGAGTGTTAGTGTGAGGATTACGGTGAGGGTGAAAGTTAGGGTTAGGGTTTGGGTGAGAGTTAGGGTTAGGGGTAGGGTGAGGGTAAGGGTGAGGTTGAGTGTTAGGGTGAGAGTGACTTTTAGGAATTGCGTGAGTGTTAGGGTGCGAGTTATGGTGAGGGATAGGGTTTGGGTTTGGGTTAGGGTTAGGGTTAGGGTTAGGGTGAAGATGAGGGTTAAGGTTAGGGTGAGAGTTAGGTTTAGGGTTAGGGTTAGGTTAGGGTACAGTTAGGGTTAGGGTTATGGTTAGAATTAGGGTTAGGCTAAGGGTGACTGTGAGGGTGTGGTTGAGGGTTAGGGTTAGGTTTGGGTTTAGGTTTAGGGTGAGGTTTAGGGTTAGTTTGAGGGTTAGGGTTGGTGTTAGGTTTAGACTTAATGTGAGGGTAAGGGTTAGGGTGAGTGTTAGGGTGAGGATGGGTTTTAGGTTTAGGGTTAGTGTTAGGATTATGGTGAGTGTGAGAGTTAGGGTGAGGGTGAGGTTTTGGATTAGGGTGAAGGTTAGGGTCAGTGTTAGGATTAGGGTATTGTTGAGTGTGAGGGTTAGGGTTAGTTTTATGGTTAGGGTTAGGGTGATGTTTAGGGTGATGGTGAGGGTGTGTGTTCTGGTGACGGTGAGGTTAAGGGTTAGGGTGAGGGTTAGGGTTAGGGTTAGGGGTAGGGTTATGATGAGGGTGAGGGTTAGAATTAGGGTTAGGATGAGGGTTAGGGTGGGGGTTAGGGTTAGGGTTTGGGTTTGAGTGAGGGTGAGGGTGGGGGTGAAGATTATAATTAAGGTTAGGGTGAGGGTTAGGGTAAGGTTGAGGCTAATCATTAGGGTTAGGTTTAGGGTGAGGGTGAGGGTGAGGATGAGGGTTAGGGTGAGGGTGTGGTTTATGTTTAGGATTAGGGGTAGGGTTAGGGTTAGGCTGAGTGTTAGTTTTAGGATTAGTGTTGGGGTAGGGTTAGGCTTAGGGTGAGGGTGAGGGTGAGGGTTAGGTTTAGTTTTAGGGTGAGGGTTAGGTTTAGGGTTAGGGTGAGGGTTAGGATGAGGGTTAGGGTTAAGGTTAGGTTTATGGTGAAGTTAGGGTTAATGTTAGGGTGAGGGTTAGGGTTAAGGTGAGGGTTTGAATGAGGGTTAGGTTTAGAGTGAGGATTAGAGTCACGTTAGGGTTAGGGTTTTGCTTAGGGTAAGGGCTAGGTTGAGGGTTAGGTTGAGAATGAGGTTAAGGATTAGCGTGAGTGTTACGGTGAGGGTTAGGATTAGTTTTTGGGTTAAGGTGGGGTTAGAGTAAGGGTGAAGTTGAGGGTTAGGCTTAGGTTTAGGTTTAGGGTTAAGATTAGGGTGAGGGTGAGGGTTAGGATTAGGGTTAGTGTTATTGTTAGGGTTAGGTTTAGGCTGAGGGTGAGTGTGAGTGTGAGGGTGACGGTTAGGGTTAGGTTGAGATTTAGGGTTAGGGTGAGGTTCAGGGTTAGTGTGAGGGTTAGGGTTAGGGTTAGGTTTAGACTTAGGATTAGGTTGAGGTTTAGAGTTAGGGTTATGTGAGTGTTAAGGTGAGTTTAGGGTTAATGTTAGGGTTAGGGTGAGGGTGAGTGTGAGGGTGAGGGTGAGGGTTAGGGTTAGGGTGAAGGTGAGTTTGAGCGTTATGGAGAGGTTTAGGGTGAGGGTGAGGGTTAGAGTTAGCCTTAGGGTTAGGGTGCGGTTTGGGCTGAGGGTTAGGGTTAATTTTAGGTTTAGGATGAGGGTGAGGGTTAGAGTTAGGTTTAGGGTTAATGTGAGTTTTAGGGTGAGGGTTGGGGTTCGATGAGGATTAGAGTTAGGGTGAGGTTTAGGGTTAAGTTTTGGTAAGGGTTAGAGTTAAGGTGAAGGTGAGGGTGAGGGTTAGGTATAGGATTAGCGTTAGGGTTAGGGTTACGATTACGATTAGGGTTAGGATTAGACTGAGGGTGAGGGTGAGGGTGAGGGGTTGTTTTAGGGTGAGGGTTAGGGTTAGGTTTAGTGTGAGCGTGAGGGTGAGGGTTAGGTTTAGTGTTAGGTTTAGGATGAGTGTTAGGGTGAGGGGTAGTGTTACGGTAAGGATGAGGTTTAGATTTAGTGTGAGGGTTAGGGTTAGGTTTAGGTTTAGTGTTAGGTTGAGGGTAAGCGTTAGTGTGAGGGTTATGGTGAGGGTTAGGGTTAGGATTAGGATTAGGGTGAGGGTGAGGGTTAGGTTGAGGGTGAGTGTTAGGTTTAGGGTTAAGGTTAGGGTGAGGTTTAGGGTCAGAATGAGGTTTAGTGTTAGGGTTAGTATGAGGGTGAAGGTTCAGGTGCGGGTTATGCTTAAGGTTAGAATTATGGTGATGGTGAGGGTTAGGGTTAGGGTTTGGGATTGGGTGAGGCTGAGGGTGAGTGTTATGTTTAGGATTAAAGTTATGGTTAGGGTTAGGGTCAGGGTAAGGGTGAGGGTGAGGGTTAGGAGTAGGGTTAGGGTGAGGGTAAATATTAGAGTGAGGGTTAGGATCAGAGTAAGGGTTAGGGTTAGCCTGAGTGTTAGGGTGAGGGTTAGCATGAGGGTTTGGATGAGGTGTAGGTTTATTGTTATGGTGAGGTGTAGGTTTAGTCTGAGTGTTAGGGTTAGGATTAACTTTAGTGTTAGCGTGAGGTAAGGGTTAGGCTAGGGTTGGGGTTAGGGTTAGGATTAGGGTGTGGTTTAGGGTTAGTGTGAGGATTAGTGTTAGGGTTAGGTTTAGGATTAGGGTGTGGGGTAGGGTTAGGGTTAAGGTTACTGTTATGGTTAGTGTGAGGGTTAGGGTTAGGGTTGGTGTTAGGTTTAGGGTGACTGTAAAGGTTAGGGTAAGTGTTAGGGTTAGGGTGAGGGTTAGGGTTAAGGGGAGGGTAAGGGGTAGCTTGAGGGTTAGGGTGAGGGTTAGGGTTCGGTTTAGGGTGAGGGCTAGGGTGAGGGTGAGGGTTAAGGTTAGGGTTAGCGTTAGGGTTAACATTAGGGTGAGCGTGAGGGTTAGATTAAGTTTTAGGACTAGTGTTAAGTTTAAGGTTAGGCTTAGGGTGAGTGTGAGAGTGAGGTTGAGGGAGAGGGTTAGGGTTACAGTTAGGATTAGGTTTAGGTTGGGGGTTAGAGTTAGTGTGATGTTTAAGATAGGGTGAGATTTAGGGTTAGGGTGAGTGTTTGCGTGAGGGTGAGGATTAGGGTGTGGGTGAGGGTTAGTGTTAGGGTGAGGGTTAGGATGACGGTGAGGGGAGGGTGAGGGGGAGCCTTACGGTTAGGGTTATGGTTAGGGTGAGTCATAAGTTGAAATTTAGGGTTAGGATTAGGGTTACGATTAGTGTGAGGGTTAGGGTTAGGGTTAGGTTTAGAGTGAGTGTAAGGGTTAGTGAGAGGTTTAGGGTGAGGGTGAGAGTTAGAGTTATCCTTAGGGTTAGGGTGAGGGTTAGGGTGAGGGTAAGGTTAGGTTTAGGGTTAGGGTGATGGTGAGGGTGAGGGTTAGGTTAAGGTTTGTGTGATTGTGAGTGTGAGGGTTAGGGGTCGGTGAGGTTTAGAGTTAGGGTGAGGGTTAGAGTTGGGTAAGGGTTAGAGTTAGGGTGAGAGTGAGGGTGATGTTTAGGGTGAGGATTAGTGTTAGTGTTAGGGTTATGATTAGGGTTAGATTTAGGGTTATACGGGGGGTGATGGTGAGGGTGAGGCTGAGGTTTTGGATTAGGGTGAAGGTTAGGGTTAGGGTGAGGCTTAGAGTTAGGGTTAGGTTTAGAATGAGTGTTAGGTTGAGGGGTAGGTTTACAGTTAGGGTGAGATTTAGTGTTAGTGTGAGGGTTAGGGTTAGGTTTTGGGTTAGGGTTAGGGTGAGGGTAAGGTTTAGGTTGAGGTTAATGTGAGGGTGCCGGTTAGGGTTAGGGTTATTGTGAGGGTGAGTTTTAGGGTAAGGTTGAGCGTTAGGTTTAGGGTTAAGGTTTGGGTGAGGGTTAGGGTGAATGTAAGGGTAGGGGTGAGGGTTAGAGTGAGGGTGAGTGTTAGGTTTAGGGTTAGGGTCAGGGTGAGTGTCAGGGTCAGTCTGAGAGTTAATGTTAGGGTGAGGGTTAGGGTTAGGGTAAGGGTTAGGTTTAGGTTTAGGGTTCAGGTTAGGGTTAGAGTTAGTGTTTGGGTGAGGGTTAGGGTAAGGTTTAGTGTTAGGTTAAGGGTTATTGTTAGGGATAGGGTGAAGGTGAGGGTGAGGGTGAGGTTAAGGGTTAGGGGTAGGTTTAGGGTGAGAGTGAAAGTGAGAATTAGTGTTAGGATTAGGATTAGGGTTAGGGTTAGACTGAGGGGGAGGGGGCGGTTTAGGGATAGGGTTAGGTTTAGGGTTAGGGTTAGGGATAGGGTTAGGGTTAGTGTTATTGTTAGGGTTAGGGTGACGGTGAGAGTGAGGGGAGGGTTAGGTTTAGGGTTAGGGTTAGGGTTAAGGTGAGGGTGAGGTTTAGGGTTAGTGTGAGGTTTAAGATTAGGGTTCTGGTTCGGGTTCGGGATAGGTTTAGGGTTAGAGTTAGTGTGAGGCTTAGGGTTAGGGAAAGTGTTAGGTTTAGGGTTAGTGTGAGGGTTATGGTTAGGGTGATGTGAGGGTGAGGGTGATGGTTAGGGTTCAGGTGAGTGTTCGGGTGAGGTTTAGGGTTAGGATTAGATTTATGGTGAGGGCTAGGTTGAGAGTGAGGGTTAGGGTTAGGGATAGGGTGAGACTTAGGGTTAGGGTTAGGGTTAGAGTGAGGGTTAGGTTTATTGTTAATGTTAGGTTTACGGTGACAGTAAGGGTTAGGATTAGCATTACCTTTTGGGTGCGAGTTACTATGAGGGTTAGGGTTAGGGTGAGAGTGAGTGTTAGGGTTAGCCTGAGAGTTAGGGTGAGGGTTAGGTTTAGGTTTAAGGTTATTTTTATGTTAGGGGTAGGGTGAGGGTGATGGTTAGTGTTAGGGTTAAGATGAGAGTTAGGGTTAGGTTTAGGGTCAGGCTTAGGGTTATTGTTAGGGTTCGGGTTAGGCTGAGGGTGAGGCTGACAGTGAGGGTGAGGGAGTTTTAGGGTTCGGCTTAGGTTTAGTGTGAGGGTGAGTGTGGGAGTTAGGGTTAGGTTTAGGATTAGGGTTAGGGTTAGGCTAAGGGTGAGGGTGAGGGTGAGGGTGAGGGTTAGGGTTAGGGTTAGGGAGAGGTTTAGGGTTAGTGTGAGGATTAGGGTGAGGGTTAGGGTTATAATAAGGGTTATGGTTAGGGTAAAGTTTAGGGTTAGGTTTAGGGTTAGGGTGAGACTTAGGTTTAGGGATAGGGTTAGGGTGAGTGTTAGGCTGAGGAGTAGGGTTAGTGTAAGGGTTAGGGTTATTTTTAAGGTTAGGGTTAGAGTGAGAATGACGGTTAGGGCTAGCATTACATTTTGGGTGAGGGTTATGGTGAGGGTTAGTGTTAGGGTTAGGTTTAGGGTAAGGTTAGGGTTATGTTAGGGTGAGGGTGAGGGTGAGGTTTATGGTTAGGTTAGGGTGAGAGTTAGGGTTAGGGTCAGGGTTGGGGTTATTGTTAGGGTTAGGTTTAGGCTGAGGGTGAGGCTGTCAGTGAGGGTGAGGGTGAGTTTTAGGGTAAGGGTTAGGTTTACGGTGAGGGTGAGTGTGGGGGTTATGGTTAGGATTAGGATTAGGGTTAGGGTTAGGTTGAGAGTGAGGGTGAGGGTGATGGTGAGGGTTAGGGTTAGGGTTAGGTTTAGGGTGAGGTTTAGGGTTAGTTTGAGGATTAGCGATAGGGTGGGGTTAGGATTAGGTTTAGGATGAGTTTTAGGGGAAGAGTTAGGATGAGGGTTATGGTTAGTGTGAGGGTGAGGGTTAGGGTTAGGGTTAGGGTGAGGGGTAGGGTTAGGGTGAGGATAAGGGTTAGGTTGAGGTTTAGGGTTAGGGTTAGGGTTAGTGTGAGGGCTTGGGTGAGGACCAGGGTTAGTTTTATGGATAGGGATAGCGTTAGGGAGAGTGTGAGGGTCAGATTTAGGTTTCGGATTAGTGTTTGGTTTATGGTTAGGCTTAGCCTTAGGGTGAGGGTGAGGGTGAGTGTGAGGGTTATTGTCAGATTTAGGGTTAGGGTAAGGTTTATGGTAAGGGTTAGGTTGAGTGTTAGGGTTAGGGTGAGGGTTAGGGTTAGGGTGAGGATAAGGATTAGGTTTAGGTTTTGGGTTTGAGTCAGGTTTAGTGTGAAGGCTAGGCTGAGTGTCAGGGTTAGTGTTAGGGTTAGGGAGAGCGTGAGGTTGAGATTTAGGTTTGGGATTAGTGTTATGTTTAGGGTTAAGCTTAGGGTTAGGGTGAGGTTGAGGGTGAGGGTTAGTGTCAGATTTAGGGTTAGGGTTAGGGTGAGGGTTAGGATTGGGGTGATGTTTAAGGTGAGGGTGAACTTTAAGGTGAGGATGAGTGTTCAGGTGAGGGTGAGGGTTAGGGTGTGGGTGAGGGTTATGGTTAGGGTGAGGGTTAGGTTGAGCTTTAGTGTTAGGCTTAGCTTTATGGTTAGGATTAGTGTGAGGGTTAGGGTTAGTGTTAGGGTGAAGGAAAGATTAGGGTGAGTTTTAGATTGAGGGTGAGGGTTAGGGTTAGTATTAGGGTTATACTGAGGGTTAGGGTTAGTTTTAGGGTTAGGGCGATAGTGAGGGTTAGGGTTAGGGTGAAAGTTAGGGTTAGCGTGAGTCTTAGGGTTAGAGTTAGGGTTAGGGTGAGTTTTAGGGTGAGTGTTAGGATTTGGTTAGGGTTAGAGTTTGGGTGAGTGTTAAGGTTTGGTTAGGGTTAGAGTTAAGGTGAGGGTGAGGGTGAGGGCTAGGTTTAGGATTAGGGTTATGTTTAGGGTTAGATTGAGGGTGAGGGTGAGGGTGCCGGTGAAGGTTTGTGTTAGGGATAGAGTTAGTGTGAGGGTGATGGTTAGGGTTAGGTTTAGGATTAGGATGAGTGTTAGGGTGAGGGTTAGCGTTAGGTTTAGGGTGAGGATTAGGGTTAGAGTTAGAGTGAGGATTCGTTTATGGATTGGTGTTAGGGTGAGTTTTAGGGTTAGGTTTAGGGATAGGGTGAGGGTTAGGGTGAGGTTTAGTGTTAGGATGAGGGTGAGGTTGCAGGTGAGGTTTAGTGTTAGGGTAAGTGTTAGGCTGAGCGTGAGGGTGAGAGAGAGGGTTAGGTTTAGGATTAGGGTGAGGGTGAGGGTTAGGTTTAGGGTTAGGGTTAGTCATAGTTTGAGGGTTAGGTTTAAGTTTAGGGTTAGGGTTAGGGTGAGGGTGATGGATAGGCTGAGGGTTATAGTTAGGGTTAGGGTGATGAAGAGGGTGAGGGTTAGGTTTAGGATTAGGGTTAACCTTTGGGTGAGGGTGAGGTTGAGAGTTAGCTTTAGGGTTAGTATGTTTATGTTTAGGTTAAGTGTGAGGGTGTGGGTGAGGTTTAGTGTTAGGGTGAGGGTGAGGGTTAGGATTAGATTAGGGTGAGGGTGAGGGTGAGGGATAGGGTTAGGGTGAGGTTGTAGGTTATGGTGAGGGTTAGGGTTAGGGTTAGGTTTAGGGTGATTGTGAGGGTGAGGGTTAGGGTTAGGGTTAGGGTTAGTATAACGGTGAGGGTGAGTGTGAGATTTAGCTTAGGGTTAGTATTAGGTTTAGGGTTAGGCTTAGGGTGAGTGTGAGGGTGAGGGTGAGGGTTAGGGTTAGGGTGAGTGTGAGTGTGAGAGTGAGGGTTAGGGTTAGGGTGAGGGTTATTGTGACAATGAGGCTTAGGGTGAGGTTGAGCCTTTTGGTTAGGGTGAGGGTGATGATAAGGTTTAGGTTGAGTGTGAGGTTTAGGGTTAGGTTGAGGGTGAGGGTTACGGTTAGGGTTAAGGTGAGGGTTAGGCTTAGGATGACAGTGAGGGTGAGGGTTAGCTTTAGCGTGAGTGTTAGTGTTAGGGTTAGGTTGAGCGTTCTCTTTAGGGTGATGTTTAGGGTTCGGGTGAGGGTTCGAGTGAGGGTGAGGTTTAGGGTGTGGTTGAGTGTTAGGGATAGGGTGATGGTGAGAGTTAGGATGAGATTTAGGGTTAGCATTAGGGTTAAGGTTAGGGTGAGGGTTTGGGTTAGCGTTAGGGTTAGGGTGAGTGTGAGGGTGAAATTTAGGGTTAGTGTTATGGTTAGGTTTAGGATTAGTTTGAGGGTTAATTTAAGGGTTAGGGTCAGAATTAGAGTGAGTATAAGGGTTAGGGTGAGGTTTAGGGTGAGCATGAGGGTTAGGGTTAGTGTTAGGGTTAGGGTGAGGTTTAGGGTGAGGGTGAGGGTCAGGGTTAGGGTTAGGGTTTGTTTTCTGGTGAGGGTGAGGGTTAGGGTAAGTTTTAGGGTTAGGGTTAGGCTTAGTGGAGGGTTAGGTTTGGGTTAGGGTTAGAGTTAGGGTGAGGGTTTGGGTTAGGATTAGGGTTAGGGTGAGGGTGAGGGCGAGGTTCAGGGTGAGGATTAGAGTTACGGTTAGTGTTAGGCTGAGGGTGAGGGTGAGGGTTTGGAATATGGTGAGGGTGAAAATTAGGATTAGGTTTAGTGTTAAGCTTAGGTTGATGGTTAGGGTTAGTGTTAGTCTTAGGGTTATTGTTAGGGTGAGGGTGAGGGATAGGGTTAGGGTAAGGGTGAGGATTAAGGTGAAAGTTAGAGTTAGGGTTAGCGTGAGGGTTAGGGTGAGGGTGAGGGTTAGGGTAAGGGTTAGAGTGAGGTTTAGGGTGAGGGTTAATATTAGAATTAGGGTTAGGGTTAGGGTGAGGGTGAGGTTGAGAGATAGGTTTACAGTGAGTGTGAGGCTTAGGGTGAGTGTTAGGGATAGGGGTAGGGTGACGGTTAGGTTTAGGTTGATGTTTAGGGTTAGGGTGAGGGTGGGGGTTGGTGTGAGGGTGAGGTTTAGGTTGTGGTTGAGGATAAGGGTTAGGGTGAGGTTTAGGGTGACACTGAGGGTTAGGTTAAGGGTGAGGGTAAGGGTTGGGGTTAGGGTTAGGGTTAGGGTTTGGGTTAGGTTGAGTGTGAGATTTAGGTTGTAATTTAGGGTTATTGTTTAGGATTATTGTGAGGGTTAGGGTTAGAGTTAGGGTCAGGCTTAGAGTGAGGATAAGGTTTAGGTGAGAGATAGGGTGAGGTTAAGGGTTAGGGTTAGGGTTAGGGTAAGGGTGAGGTGTAGGGTCAGGGTTAGGGTTAGGCTTACTGTTAGGGTGAGGTTTAGGTTGAGGGTTTGGTTTAGGTTTGGGTTAGGGTTTGGGTTAGGGTCAGTGTGAGGGTGAGGGATAGGGTGAGGGTTAGGGTTAGGGAGAGTGTTAGGTTTAGGGTTAGGGTTAAGCTTAGGGTGAGGTTTAGGTTTAGGTTTAGGGTTATGGTTAGGTTTAGGGTGAGAGTGAGGGTGAGGGTTAGGGTTAGGGTTAACGTTAGGTTCAGCTTGAGGGTGAGCGTTAGGTTTAGGGTTAGTGATAGGTTTAGGGTTAGGCTTAGAGAGAAGTTGAGGGTGAGAGAGGATTAAGGTTAGGGTGAGGGTTAGGGTTAGTGTGAGGGTGAGGGTTAGAGTTAGGGTGATGTTTAGGGTGAGGGTGTTGGTTAGTGTAAGGGTCAGTGTTCGGGTGAGGGTGAGGGATAGGTTTAGGGTGAGGGTTAGGGTGATGGTGAGTGTTACGGTGAAGTTGAGGGTCAGGGTTAAGTTTAGGGTGAGCATTAGGGTTAGGGTGAGTGTGAGGGTGAGGGTGAGGGTTAGGTTTAGGTTTAGTGTTAGGCTGAGTGTGAGGGTTAAGGAGAGTGTTAGGGTAAGGCTTAGGGTGAGGGTGAGGGTTAGCGTTATGGTAACGGTTAGGGTGAGGGTGAGGGTGAGGGTGAGGGATAGGTTTAGGGTGAGGGTGAGGGTTAGGGTGAGAATTAGTGTTAGGATTAGGTTTATGGTAATCGTGAGAATGAGGGTTAGGGTTAAGGTTAGCGTTACGGTGAGGTTAAGGTTGAGAGTTAGGTTTAGGGTTACTGTTAAGTTTAAGGTTAGGTTTAGGGTGAGGGTGAGAGTGAGGGTTAGGGTTAGGCTGAGGATTAGGTTGAGGTTGAGTGTTAGGGTTACAGTTAGGGTTAGGGTGAGGGTTAGGTTTAGGGTTAGGTCTAATGTGACTGTTAGGCTTAGGGTGAGGGTGTGTGTGAGGTGAGGGTTAGATTTACGGTGAGGGTTAGTGTTAGGGTTAGGGAGAGGGTTCGGTTTAGGGTGATGTTTCGGGTGAGGGTGAGGATTCGGGAGAGGGTGAGTTTTAGGATGTGGTTGAGGGTTAGGGTTAGGGTGAGGTTTAGGGTGACGATGAGGGTTATTGTGAGTGTGTGGGTTAGGGTTAGTGTTAGAGTGAGGGTGAGGGTTTGGGTTAGGGTTAGGGTTAGGGTGAGGGTTAGGGTGAAATTTCGGGTTAGGCTTAGGGTTAGGGTTAGGATTAGTGTGAAGATTAGTGTTAGGGTTAGTGTCAGGATTAGGGTGAGGTTTAGGGTGAGGGTGTGGGTTATGGTGAGCGTTAGTGTTCGGGTGAGGTTTAGGGTGAGGGTTAGAGTTAGGGTTAGGTTTCCAGTGAGAATGAGGTTTAGGTAAAGTTTAGGGTTAGGGATATGATTAGGGTGAGGGTTAGGGTTGGGTTAGGGTTAGAGTTACGGTGAAGGTTAGGGTGATTGTTAGGTTTAGGATTAGGGTTAGGTTTATGGTTAGGGTTAGAATGAGTGTGAGGGTGAGGGTTAGGGTAACTGTTAGTGTTAGGGTTAGAGTGAGAGTTAGGGTGATGCTGAAGTTTAGGGTGAGTGTTAGGGTTAGGTTGAGGTTTAGGTTTAGGGTTAGGGTTAGAATTAGGGTGAGGGTGAGGTTTAGTGTTAGTTTTAGGGTTAGGCTGAGGGTTAGGCTGAGGGTGAGGTTGAGGGTGAGTTTTAGGGTTAGGGTTAGTGTTAGGGTGAGTGTTAGGGTTAGGGTTAGGGTTAGGATGAGTGTTAGGGTGAGGGGTAGGCTTAGGTTTAGGGTTAGAATGAGGGTGAGATTGACATTTAGTGGTAGGGTTACGGTGAAGGTTAGGGTTTAGATTAGGTTTAGGTTGAGTGTTAGGGTGAGGTTTAGGATTAGGGTTAGGGTGAGGGTTAGGATTAGTGGGAGGGTTAAGGTTAGGTTTAAGGTTAGGGTTACGGTGAGGGTAAGGTTAGGGTGAGGGTTATGATGAGGGTGATGTTTAGGGATAGTGTTAGGGTGAGAATGAGGGTTAGGGTAAATTTAGCGTTAGGGATAGGATTAGAGTGAGGGTTAGGGTTGGGTAGGGCTACTGTTAGGGTGAAGGTGAGGGTAAGGGTTATGGTTATGATTAGGTTTAGAATGAGGGTGAAGGTGAGGGTTAGGGTAAGGGTTAATGGTAGGGTTAGGGTGAGGATTAGGGTGAGGGTGAAGTTTAGGGTGAGTTTTAGGTTTAGTATGAGGTTTAGGTTTTAGGGTTAGGGTTAGAATTAGGGTGAGGGTGAGGTTTAGGGCTAGGATTATGGTTAGGGTTAGGGTTCAGCTGAGGTTGAGGTTGAGGTTGAGTGTGAGTTTTAGGGTTAGGGTTAGTGTTAGGGTGAGTGTTAGGGTTAGGGTTAGGGTTAGGATTAGGTTTAGGGTGAGCGGTAGGTTTAGGGTTTGGGTTTGGCTGAGGTTGAGGTTGAAGGTGAGGTTTAGGGTTAGGGTTAGTGTTATGGTGAAGTTTAGTGTTAGGATTAGATTTAGGTTGAGGGTTAGGTTGAGGGTTAGGGTTAGGATTAGGGTGAGGGTTAGGGTTAGTGTGAAGGTTAGGGTTAGGGTTAAGGTGAGGGTGAAGTTCAGGGTGAGTGTGAGTTTTAGGGTGAGGTTTATGGTGAGGGTTAGTGTTAGGGTTAGGGTGAGGTTGAGGTTTAGGATTAGGCTAAGGGTTAGGGTGAGTGTTAAGGTGAGGGTGAAGTTTAGAGTTATGGAAAGGGTTAGGGTGAGGGTAGGGTGAGGTGTAGGTTTAGGGTTAGGGTTAGGATTAGGGTGAGGGTTAAAGTTAGGGTTAGGGTTAATGTATGGGTTAGGGTTAAGTTGAGTGTTAGGGTTAGTGTGAAGGTTAGGTTTAGGTTTAGCGTAGTGAGAGGTTAAGGGTTAGGGTGAGAGTTAGGTGTAGGCTGAAGGGTGAGGGTGAGGGTGAGGTTAAGGTTTAGAGTTAGTGTTACAGTTAGTGTTAGGTTCAGTGTTAGGGTTAGGGTGAGTGGTAGGGTGAGGGTTAGGGTTAGGTTTAGGTTTTGGGTTAGGGTGAGGGTAAGGGTTACAGTGATGGTGAGGGTTAGGATCAGGGTTAGGGTAAGGATTAGGGTCAGGTTGAAGGTGAGGGTTAGAATGAGGGTTTGGCTGAGGGGTAGGGTTAGAGTTAGGGTTAGGGTGAGGGTGAGGATGAGGGTGAGGTTTAGGGTTAGGCTTAGGGTGAGGGTGAGGTTTAGGGTTAGAATTAGGGTTAGGCTTAGGGTGAGGGTTAGGTTTAGGATTAAGGTTAGGTTTAGGGTTAGGGTTAGGTTTATGGTGAGTGTTAGGGTTAAGGTGAAGGTAAGGGTGAGGTGAGGGTTAGATTTATGGTGAGGGTTAGGGTAAGGGTTAGGGAGAGGGTTCGGTTTAGGGTGATGTTTCAGATTCGGGTTCGGGTTCAGCTGAGGGTGAGTTTCAGGTGGTTGAGGGTTAGGGTTAGGGTGAGGGTTAGTGTGACGGTGAGTGTTAGTGTGAGCATGAGTGTTAGGGTTAAGGTTAGAGTTAGTGTGAGGGTTTAGGTTAGGTTTAGGGTTAGGGTGAGGTTTAGGGTGAAATTTAGGTTTAGGTTTAGGGTTAGGGTTAGGATTAGTGTGAAGGTTAGAGTTAGGATTAGTGTGAGGATAAGGGTTAGGGTGTGGTTTAGGGCGAGGGTGAGGTTTAGGGTTAGCGTTAGTGTTCGGGTGAGGGTTAGGGTGAAGGTTAGTGTTAGGGTTAGGTTTCGGGTGAGAATGAGGTTTAGGGTAAAGTTTAGAGTTAGGGATAGGATTAGGGTGAGGGTTAGGGTTGGGTTAGGGTTAGAGTTAGGGTGAAGGTGAGGGTGAGGTTTAGTGTTAATATTAGGGTTAGGGTTAGGGTTAGAATGAGGGTGAGGGTGAGGGTTAGGGTAAGGGTTAGTGGTATGGTTAGGGTGAGGATTAGGGTGAGGGTGAAGTTTAGGGTGAGTGTTAGGGTTAGGATGTGGTTTAGGTTTTAGTGTTAGGGTTAGAATTAGAGTGAGGTTGAGGTTTAGGGTTAGGATTAGGGTTAGAGTTAGTGTTAGGGTGAGTGTTATTGTTAGGGTGAGTGTTAGGATTAGTGTGAGGGTTCGGGTTAGGGTTAAGGTTAGGGTTACGTTGAGGGTAAGGGTTATGGTGAGGGTGATGGTTAGGGTGAGTGTGAGGTTTAGGGTGAGGGTTAGGGGTCGGGTTAGGGTGAGTTTGAGGGTTAGGGTTAAGCTAAGTGTTAGGGTGAGTGTTATGGTGAGGGTGAGGTTTAGAGTTATGTTTAGGGATCGGGTGAGGGTAGGGTGAGGTGTAGGGTTAGGGTTAGGGTTAGGGTGAGGGTTAAGGTTAGGTTTAGGGTTAGTGCAATGGTTCGGGTTAGGGTGAGGGTTAGGGTTAGTGTGAGGGTTAGGGTTAGGGTTAGGTTAGGGTGAGAGTAAGGGTTCCGGTGAGATTTTGGGTTAGGCTGAGCGGTGAAGGTGAGTGTGAGGGTAAATGTTATGGTTAGTGTTCCGGTTAGTGTTAGTCTTATGTTAGGGTTAGGATGAGGGTTAGGGTGAGTGGTATAGTTAGGATTAAGGTGAGGGTGAAGGTGAGGGTGAGAGTTAGGGTTAGGGTGAGGTGAGGGTTAGGGTTAGGGTTAGGGTGAGGGTTAGTGTGAGGGTGAGGGTTATGGTTCGTGTTAAGGTTATGGTGAGGGTTAGGGTGAGGGTTAGGGTTGGGGTTAGAGTGAGGGTGAGTGTTAGCGTGAGGTTAAGGGTTAGGGTGAGTGTTAGGGTGAGGGTGAGGGTTAGGTTTAGTGTTAGGGTTAGGGTGAGGGTTAGGGCGAGGTTTAGGTTTAGCTTTAGGGTTAGGGTGAGGGTTAGGGTGAGGGTTATGGTTAGTGATAGGCATGGGGTTTGGGTAAAGGTTAGGGTATGGGTTAGGGTTAGCATTAGGCTTAAGGTTTGGATGAGTGTTAGGGTTAGGTTTAGGGATAGGCTTAGGGTAGGTTGAGGATAAGCTTTAGGGTAAGGTTTAGGGTGATGGCGAGGATTAGGTTTAGGTTTAAGGTTAGGCTGAGTTGTAGGGTGAGGGTTAGGATTAGCGGTAGGATTAGGGTTATGGTTAGGGTGAGAGTACTGTGAGGTTTAGGTTTAGAATTAGGGTTAGGCTTATGGTGAGCGTTATGGTTAGTATGAAGGTTAGGGTTAGGGTTAGTTTTTGGGTTAGGGTAAAGGTAAGGGTTAGGGTGATGGTTAGGGTGATGGTCAGTTTTAGGATCATCAATATGTTAAGTATTAGGGTCAGGTTGAAGGTGAGGGTTAGGTTTAGGGTGAGGGTTAGGCTGAAGGGTAGGGTTAGAGTTAGCATTAGGGTGAGGGTGAGGATGAGGTGAGGGTTAGATTTACGGTGAGGGTTAGGGTTAGGGTTAGGGAGAGGGTTCGGTTTAGGGTCATGTTTCGGGTGAGGGTGAGGGTGAGGTTGAGAGTGAGTTTCAGGTTGTGGTTGAGGGTTCGGGTTTAGGTGAGGGTTAGGGTGACGGTGAGGTATAGTGTGAGCATGAGGATTAGGGTTAGCTTTAGAGTTAGCATGAGGGTTTGGGTTAGGTTTAGGGTTAGGGTGAAATTTAGGGTTAGGTTTAGGATTAGGGTTAGTATTAGTGTGTAGGTTAGGGTTAGGGTTAGGGTCAGGGTTCGGGGGAGGTTTAGGGTGAGGGTGAGGTTTAGGGTTAGCGTTAGTGTTTGTGTGAGGGTTAGGATTAGGGTTAGGATTCGGGTGAGAATGAGATTTAATGTAAAGTTTACGGTTAGGGATAGGATTAGGGTGAGGGTTAGCGTTGGGTTAGGGTTAGAGTTAGGGTGAAGGTGAGGGTGAGGGTTAGGTTTAGGATTAGGGTTAGGGTTAAGGTCAGAATTAGGGTGAGGGTGAAGTTTAGGGTGAGTGTTAGCGTTAGGGTGAGCTTTAGGTTTAGGGTTAGGGTTAGAATTAGGGTAATGGTGAGGTTTAGAGTTAGGATTAGGGTTAGGGTTAGGGTTAGGCTTAGGGTGAGTTTGAGGGTGAGGTTTAGGGTTAGGGTTAGTGTTAGGGTTAGGGTTAGGATTCGGATGAGGGTTCTGGTGAGGGGTAGGATTAGGGTTAGGGTGAGGATGAGGCTGAGATTGACAGTTAGTATTAGCGTTATGGTGAGGGTAAGGATTTGTGTTAGGTTTAGGTTGAGTGTTAGGGTGAGGGTTAGGGTTAGGGTTAGGCTGAGTGTTAGGATTAGTGTGAGGGTTCGGGTTAGGGTTAAGGTTAGGGTTACAGTGAGGGTAAGGGTTGGGGTGAGGGTTAGGATGAGGGTGAGGTTTAGTGTTATGGTTAGGGTGAGAATGAGGGTTAGGGTAAAGTTTAGGGTTAGGGATAAGAATAGGGTGAGGGTTAAGGTTGGGTAGAGTTAGAGTTATGGTGAAGGTGAGGGTTCAGGTTAGGGTTAAGGTTAGGGTTACAGTGAGGGTAAGGGTTGGGGTGAGGGTTAGGATGAGGGTGAGGTTTAGGGTTAGGGTAAGTGTGAGAATGAGGGTTAGGGTAAAGTTTAGCGTTAGGGATAGGAATAGGGTGAGAGTTAGGGTTGGATAGAGTTAGAGTTATGGTGAAGGTGAGGGTCAGGGTTAGGGTTAGGATTAGGGTTAGGGTTATGGTTAGAATGAAGGTGAGGGTGAGGGTTAGGGTAAGGGTTAGTGGGAGGGTTAGGGTGAGGATTAGGGTGAGGGTGAAGTTTAGCGTGAGTGTTAGGGTTAGGGTGAAGTTTAGTTTTTAGGGTTAGGGTTAGAATTAGGGTGAGGGTGAGGATTAGGGTTAGTTTTAGGGTTAGGGTTAGGGTTAGGGTTAGGGTTCGGCTGAGGGTGAGGTTAAGGGTTAGGGTTAGAGTTAGGGTGAGTGTTAGGGTTAGGTTTAGGGTTAGGGTGAGGGGTAGAGTTAGGGTTAGGGTGAGGATGAGGGTGAGTTTGAGGGTTAGGGTTAGGTTTAGGGTGAGGGCTAGTTTTAGGGTTAGGTTCAGGTTGAGGTTTTGGGTGAGGGTTAGTGTAAGGGTTAGGGTGAGGGTTAGGGTCAGGGTTAAGTTTAGGATTATGGTGAGGGTACAGTTTAGGGTGAGGGTTAGAATGAGGGTGAGGTTTAGGGTTAGGGTTAAGGTGAGAATGAAGATTAGTGTAAAGTTTAGGGTTAGAGATAGGATTAGGGTGAGGTTTATGGTTGGGTTAGTGTTAGAGTTAGGGTGAAGGTGAGGGTGAGGGTTAGAGTTAGGATTAGGGATAGGGTTAGGGTTAGAATGAGGTTGAGGGTGAGGGTTAGGGTATGGATTAGTGGTAGGGTTAGGGTGAGGATTACGTTGAGGGTGATATTTAGGGTGTGTGTTAGGGTTAGGCTGAGGTTTAGGTTTTAGGGTTAGGGTTAGAATTAGGGTGAGGGTGAGGTTTAGGGTTAGGATTATGGTTAGGTTTAGGGTTAGGCTGATGGTGAGGTTGAGGGTGAGGTTTAGGGATAGGGTTAGTGTTAGCGTGAGTGTTAGGGTTAAGGTTAGGGTTTGGATGAGGGTTAGGGTGAGGGTGAGGGGTAGGGTGAGTGTGAGGTTTAGGGTGAGTTTTAGGGTGAGGGTTAGTGTTTGGGTTAGGGTGAGGTTGAGGGTTAGGTTTAGGCTAAAGGTTAGGGTGAGTGTTAGGTGAGGGTGAGGTTTAGATTTATGGTTAGGGTTCGGGTGAGGGTAGGGTGAGGGGTAGGTTTAGGTTGAGGGTAAGGGTGAGGGTTAGGGTTAGGGTTAGGGTGAGGGTTAGGATTAGTGTGAGTGTTAGGGTTAGGGTGAAGGTTAAGGTAAGGGTTAAGGTGAGGGTTAGGATGAGGCTGAGGTTTAGCATTAGGGTTAGGGTGAGAATGAGGGTTAGGTTAAAGTTTAGGGTTAGGGATAGATTTAGGGCAAGAGTTAGGGTTGGCTAGGGTTACAGTTAGGGTGAAGGTGAGGGTGAGGTTTAGGGTTAGGTTTAGGGTTAGGGTTAAGGTTAGAATGAGGGTGAGGGTGAGGGTTAGGTTAAGGATTAGTGGTAGGGTTAGGGTGAGGATTAGGGTGAGGGTGAAGTTTAGGGCGAGTGTCAGGGTTAGGGTGAGGTTTACGTTTTAGTGTTAGGGTTAGAATTAGGGTGAGGGTGACGTTTAGGGTTGGGATTACAGGTATGGTTAGGGTTAGGCTGAGGGTGAGATTGAGGGTGAGGTTTAGGGTTAGGGTGAGGGTTACGGATAGGTTTAGGTTAAGGTTCAGGGTTTGGGTGAGGATTAGTGTTAGGATTAGGGTGAGGGTTAGGGTTAGGGTCAAGGTTAGGGTTATGGTGAGGGTGAGGGTTAGGGTGAGTGTGAGGGTAAGGTTTAGTGTGAGGGTTAGTGTTAGGGTTAAGTTTAGGTGTATGGTGAGGGTCAGGTTTAGGGTAAGGTTTAGAATGTGGCTGAGGCTTAGGGTTATGGTTAGGGTGAGAATGAGGGTTAGGTAAAGTTTAGGGTTAGGGATAGGATTAGGGTTAGGGTTATCGTTGGTTAGAGTTAGAGTTAGGGTGAAGGTGAGGGTGAGGGTTAGGGTTAAGATTAGGGTTAGGGTTAGGGTTAGGGTTAGAATGAGGGTGAGGGTGAGGGTTAGGGTAAGTGTTAGTGGTAGGGTTAGGGTGAGAATAAGGCTGAGGGTGAAGTTTAGGGTGAGTGTTAGGGTTAGGGTTTGGTTTATGTTTTGGGGTTAGGGTTTGAATTAGGGTGAGCTTGAGTTTTAGCGGTAGGATTAGTGTTACGGTTAGGGTTTGGTTGAGTGTGAGGTTGAGGGTGAGGTTTAGGGTTAGGGTTAGTGTTAGGGTGAGTGTTAGGGTTAGGGTTAGTGTTAGGATGAGGGTTAGGGTGAGGGGTACCGTTAGGGTTAGGGTGAGGATGAGGGTGAGATTGCGGGTTAGGGTTAGGATTATGGTGAGGGTTCGGGTTAGGGTTAGGTTTAGGTTGAGGGTTATCGTGAGGGTTAGGATTAGGGTTAGGGTGAGGGTTAGGATGATGGTGAGGTTTAGGGTTAGGGTTAGGGTGAGAATGAGGGTTAGGGTGAAATTTAGGGTGAGTGTTAGGGTTAGGGTGAGGTTTAGGCTTTAGGGTTAGTGTTAGAATTAGGGTGATGGTGAGGGTGAGGTAAAGTTTAGTTTTAGGGATAGGATTAGGTTGAGGGTTAGGGTTAGATTTAGGGTGAAGGTGAGGGTGAGGGTTAGGGTTAGGATTAGTGTTAGTGTTAGGGTTAGAACGAGTTTGAGGGTGAGGGTTAGGGTAAGGATTAGTGGTAGGTTTAGGGTTAGGATTAGGGTGAGGGTTAGGTTTAGGATGAAGGTTAGGGTGAGGGGAAGGTTTAGGGTTAGGGTGAGGATGAGGGTGAGATTGAGGGTTAGGTTTAGGGTTATGGTGATGGTGAGGGTTAGGATTAGGTTTATGTTGAGGGTTAGGGTGAGGGTTAAGATTATTGTGAGTGTTACGTTTAGGGTTAAGGTTAGGGTTACGGTGAGGGTGAGGGTTAGGGTGAGTGTGAGGTTTAGGGTGAGGGTTAGTGTTTGGGTTAGGGTGAGGTTGAGTGTTAGGGTTAGGCTAAGGTTTAGGGTGAGTGATAGGTGAGGGTGAGGTTTAGAGTTATGGTTAAGGTTAGGGTGAGGGTAGGTTGAGGGGTAGGTTTAGGGGGAGGGCTAAGGTTAGGTTTAGGATTAGTGTAAGGGTTAGGGTTAGGGTGAGTGTTAGGGTTAGGTTGAGGGTTAGGGTTAGGGTTAGGGTAGTGTGAGGGTAAGGGTTAGGGTGAGGGTTAGGGTTAGGCATAGGGGTGAGGGTGAGGGTGAGGGTAAGTGTTAGGATTAGTGTTATGGTTAGTGTTAGACATAGGGTTAGGGTTAGGATGAGTGTTAGGGTGAATGGTAGTTTTAGGATTAGGGTGAGGGTGAAGATGAGGGTGAGGGTTAGGTTTGGGGTGTGGGTGAGTATTAGGGTTAGAGTAATTGATAGGGTTAGGGTTAGGGTGAGGGTTAGGTTTAGGGTTAGGCTTATGGTGAGGGGTAGGTGAAGGTTAGGGTTAGGGTTAGGGTTAGGGTGAGGGTTAAGTTTAGAGTTAGTCTTAGGGTTTGGTTGAGGGTTAGAGTAAGGGTTAGGGTTAGCGTATGGCTTAAGGTTTTGGTGAGTGTTAGGGATAGGTTTAGGGTTAGGCTTAGGGTAGGGTGAGGATAAGTTTTAGGGTAAGGTTTAGGGTTTGAGTGTCGGTGAGATTTAGTGTTAGGGTTAGGGTGAGTGTTAGGATTAAAGTTAGGGTTAGGATGAGGGTTAGGGTTAGGGTGCGGGTGAGGGTTTCGCTTAGGTAAGGGTTAGGGTTATGGTTAGAATGAGGATTAGGGTGAGATTCAGGGTTTTAGGGAGGGTGAGGGTGAGGATTAGGGTTAGCGTGAGGTTTAGGGTGAGATTAAGAGTTAGGGTGAGGGTGAGGGTTAGGGTGAGGGTGAGGGTGAGGGTTTCGGTTAGGTAAGTGTTAGGGTTAGTGTTACGGTTATGTTGAGGGCTAGGTTAAGGGTGAGGTTTAGGGTGAGGATGTGGGTGAGGTTTAGGGTTAGGGTGTGGGTGAGCGTTAGGGTTAGGGTGAGGGTTAGGGTAACCGTGAGGGTTAGTGTGAGGGTGAGGGTTAGGGTTAGGGTTAGGGTTAGGGTGAGGATTAAGGTCAGGATGAGGGGTAGTGTGAGGGTTAGGGTTAGGGTTAGGGTGAGGTTTAGGGTTAGTGTGAGGTTTAGGCTTAGTGTTAGTGTTAGGGTTAGGGTTAGGGTGAGGGTAAGGGTTAGGGTGAGGGTTAAAGTGAAAGTGAGGGTGAGGGTGAGGTTGAGGGTTAGGTTTAGGGTTAGGGTTAGGCTTAGTCTGAGGGCTGTGTTGACTGTGAGGGTTAGCTTGAGGGTGAGGGTTTGGGTTAGGTAAGGGTTAGTGTTATGTTTAGGATGAGGATTAGGTTGAGTTTGAGATTTAGGATTAGGGTGAGAGTTAGGGTTAGGGTTAGGGTGAGAGTTATGGTTAGCGTGATGTGTTGGGTGAGGGTGTGGGTTAGCGTGAGGTTGACGGTTTAGGTGAGGGTTAGGGTTAGGTTAAGGGTGAGGATAAAGGTGAAAGTTAGTGTTAGGTTTAGGGTGAGGGTTAGGGTGAGGGATAGGGTTAGGCTCAGGGTGAGGGTTAGGGTTACGGTTAGGTTTAGGGTGAGGGTTAGTGTGAGGGATAGGGTTAGCGTTAGGGTGAGGTTTAGGGTTAGAGTTATGGTGAGGGTTAAGGTTAGAGTGATGTTTAGTTTGAGGGTGTGGGTTAGTGTGAGAGTGAGTGTTTACTTGAGTGTGACGGTTAGGGTGGGGGTGAGGGTTAGGGTTACGTTGAGGGTTTTGGTGAGGTTTAGGTTTAAGGTTAGGAATAGGGTGAGGGTTAGAGATAGGATGAGTGTTAGGGTTAAAGTTAGGGTGAGGGTTGGGGTTATGGTTAGCATTAGGGTGAGGGTTAGGCTTAGTGGAATGGGAGGTTGAGGGTGAGGGTTATGTTTAGGGTGAGGGTTGGGGATCGAGTTAGGGTGAATGTTCAGTTTAGTGTGATGTTTATGAATAGGGTGATGGTAAGGATTCTGGTGAGGGTGAGGTTTAGGGTGTGGGTGAGGGGTAGGGTTAGAGTGAGGGTTAGGGTGACGGTGAGGGTGAGGGTTTGGGTTAGGGTTAGGTTTAGGGTGAGGGTGAAGGTGAGGGTTAGGGTTTTTAGGGTGAGCGTTAGGGATAGGGTGAGGGTTAGGTTTAGGGTTAGTGTTATGTTGAGGGTGAGGGTGAGGTTGAGCATTAGGGTGAGGGTGAGGGTGAGAGTTAGGGTTAGGATTAGAGTGAGGTTTAGGGTTAGGCCTAGGGTGAGGTTGATGGTGAGGGTTAGGTTTAGGGTTAGG
Source organism: Dipodomys merriami (assembly GCF_024711535.1). Taxonomy (NCBI): domain Eukaryota; kingdom Metazoa; phylum Chordata; class Mammalia; order Rodentia; family Heteromyidae; genus Dipodomys; species Dipodomys merriami. The sequence continues at coordinate 2,237,634 of NW_027206113.1, forward strand.
TTGAGGTTTAGAATTAGTGTGAGGGTAAGGGTGAGGGTGAGGGTAAGATTTTGGGTGAGGATTTGGGTGAGGGTGAGGGATAGGTTTAGTGTGAGTTTTAGGGTTAGAGTTAGGGTTAGGGTGAGGGTGAGGATTAGGGTTAGGATTAGGGAGAGGTTTAGGATTAGGGTTAAGTTTAGGGTGAGAGTTAGGGTTAGGGTTAGGGTGAAGTTTAGCATTAGTTTTAGGGTTAGGGTTATTGTTAGCTTTAGAATTATTTGAGGATTAGAGTTGGGGTTATGTTTAGGGTGAGGTTTAGGTTGCAGGTGAGGGTTAAGGTCAGGCTTAGGGTTAGGGTTAATATGATGGTTAGGTTTAGTGTGTGGGTTAGCGTTAGGTTTAGAGTTATGGTTAGGGTGTGGGTAAGGGTTAGGGTGAGGGTGAGGGTGAGGGTGAAGGTTTGGGTTAGGTTGAGGGTTAGGGTTAGTGTGAGGTTTAGGGTTAGGGTTAGCGTTAGGGTTAGGCTGAAGATAAGGATTAGGGTTAGCGATGGTGTGAGTTTTAGGATTAGGGTTAGGGTGAAGGTGAAGATGAGGGTGAAGTTTAGGGTGAGGTTTAGGGTTAGGGTGAGGGTGAGGGTGCAGGTGAGGTTTAGTGTTAGGTTAAGTGTTAGGCTGAGTGTGAGTTTTAGGGAGATGATTAGGTTTAGGATTAGAGTGAGGGTAAGGGTTAGGTTTAGGGTTAGGATTAGGCATAGGTCGAGGGTTAGTTTTAGGTTTAGGGTTAGGGTTACGGTTAGGGTGTGGGTGAGGGTGAGGAATAGGGTTAGGGTGAGGGTGATGGATAGGCTGAGGGTTAGGCTTAGGGTTAGGGTGAGGAAGAGGGTGATGGTTAGGGTAATGATTAGGGTTAACCTTCGGGTGATGGTGAGGGTCAGATTTAGCTTTAGGGTTAGTAGTAGGTTTAGGTTTAGGCTTAGGGTAAGTTTTAGTGTGAGGGTGAGGGTTAGAGTTAGGGTTATGTTTCAGGTGAGGGTGTGGGTTAGTTTGAGGGTGAGTGTTCGGGTGAGGTTAACGGTTAGGGTGTGGGAGAGGGTTAGTGTTAGGGTGAGGGTGAGGGTTAGGTTTAGCTTAGCTTGAGGGTGAGGGTGAGGGATACGGTTCGGGTGAGGGTGAAGGTTAGGATTAGGGTTATGTTTAGGGTGATTGTGAGGGTGAGGGTGAGGGTTAGGGTGAAGGTAAGGGCTAGGGTGAGGGTGAGGGTCAGGGTTAGGGTGAGGGTGACCGTGACAGTGAGGGTGAGGGTGAGGGTTAGTGTTAGCGTGAGGGTTAGGTTGAGGGTAAGTGTTAGGGTGAGGGTGAGGGTTATGGTTAGTGTGACGATGAGGTTGAGGGTGAGGGTTTCGGAAAGGTGTGGGTTAGGGTTAGTGTTACAGTTTTGGTGAGTGCTAGTTTGAGGGTGAGGTTTAGGGTGAGGATGAGGGAGAGGTTGAGGGTTAGGTTGTTGGAGAGCGTTAGGGTTAGGGTGAGGGTTAGGGTAACCGTGAGGGTTAGGGTGAGGGTGAGGGTTAGGGTTAGGGTTAGGGTGAGTATTAGGGTCAGGATGAGGGGTAGTGTGAGGGTTAGGCTTAGGGTTAGGGTTAGTGTTAGGTTTAGGGTGAGGGTAAGGTTTAGGGTGAGGGTTAGGATGAGGGAGAGTGTTAGGGTGAGGTTTAGGGTGAGGGTGAGGGTTAGGGTTAGTGTTAGCCTTAGTGTGAGGGTTAGGGTGAGGTTTTGGTTTAGGGTGTGGGTGTGGGTGAGGGCTAGGGTTAAGGTGCGGGTTAGCGTCACGGTGAGGGTTAGGGTGATTGTTAGGGTTATGGTGAGGTTTAGGATTAGTGTTAAGGTGAGGGTGAAGGTGAGGGTTAGGGTTTGGTTTAGGGTTAGGCTTAAGGTTAGGGTTAGAATTAGCCTGAGGGCTAGGGCTACAGTGAGGGTGAGGATTTGGGTGAGGTTTAGGTTGTGGGTGAGTCTTAGGGTTAGGGTGACGGTGAGGGTTTGCGTGAGGGTGTGGTTTAGGGTTCGTGTTAGTGTGAATGTTAGGATGAAGTGTGTTTGTAGGGTTATGTTTAGCGTGAGGGTGGGCTTTAGGGTGAGTTTTAGGGTGAAGGTTTGGGTTAGGTAAATGTTAGGGTTAGGTTTAGGGTGAAGATTTGTGTGACAGTGAGGGTTAGGGTGAGGGTTAGGATTAGGATAAGGGTTAGGGTTAGGGTTAGGGTGAGGGTGAGGGTGAGGGTAGGGTTTCGGTTAGGTAAGGGTTAGGGTTAGTGTTAGGGTTATGGTGAGGGGTAGGTTTAGGGTGAGGTTTAGGGTGAGGGTGAGGGTGAGGTTGATGGTTAGGGGGTGGGTGAGCATTAGGGTTAGGGTGAGGGTTAGGGTGACCGTGAGGGTTAGGATGAGGGTGAGTGTTAGGGTTAGGTTTAGGATTATGGTGAGTATTAGGTGTAGGATGAGAGGTATGGTGAGGATTAGGGTTAGGTTTAGGGTGAGCTTTAGGTTTAGTCTGAGGGTTAGGTTTAGGGTTAGGGTTAGGGATAGGGTTAGGGTGAGGGTGAGGTTTAGGGTGAGGGTTAGGATGAAGGTAAGGGATAGTGTTACGATGAGAGTTAGTGTTAGGGTGATGTTTAGTGTTAGGGTTAGGGTTAGGGTTAGGGTTACGGTGAGGTTTAGGTTGAGGGTTAGGGTTAGGGTTACAGTTAGGGTTAGTGTGAGTGTTAGGGTGAGGGTAAGGTTTAGGGTGAGGGTGAGGGGTAGAGGTAGGTGTAGGTTTAGGGTGAGGGTTATGGTTAGGGTGAAGGTTAGGGTGAGGGTAAGGGTTAGGGTGAAGGTTAGGGTGAGGATGAGGTTTAGGGTTAGGGTTAGAGTTAGGGTGAGTGTTAGGGTTAGGGTGAGGGTTAGTGTTAGGGTGAGGGTTAGGGTTAGGTTTAGTTTGAGGTTGAAGTGGAGGGCGACGTATAGGGTTAGTGTGAGGGTTAGGGTGAGGGTAAGGTTTAGGGTGAGGGTTAGGGTGAGGGTTACGGTGAGGTTTTGTGTTGGGGTGAGTGTTAGAGGTAGTGTTAGGCTAAGAGTTAGGGTTAGGGTGATATTTAGGTTGAGGGTGAGGGTTAGGGTGAGGGTTAGAGTTCGGATCAAAGTGAGGGTTAGGGTGTGGGTGAGGGTTAGGGTGAGGGTGAGGGTTAGGGTGACTGTGAGGGTTAGTGTGAGGGTGAGGATTATTGTGAGTGTTAGACTTAGGGTTATGGTTAGGGTTAGGGAGAGGGGTAGTGTTAGGGTTATTATGAGGGTTATGGTTAGGGTGAGGGTTAGGGTAATTGTGAGGGTTAGGGTTAGGGTGAGGGTGGGGGTAATTGTTAGACTGAGGGTTAGGTTGAGGGTAAGGGTTAGGATTAGGGTTAAGATTAGGGTGAGGTCTAGGGTGAGGGTTAGAGTTAGGGTTCAGCTTAGGGTTAGGATGAGGGTTAGGCTGAGGGTGAGGGTGAGGATGAGAGTTAGGGTTAGGGTAAGGGTTATTTTGAGGGTTAGGGTGAGGATTCGGGTGAGGGTGATCTTTAGAGTGAGGGTTTGCTTTAGGGTGAGGTTTAGCTTTAGGATTAGGGAGAGGGTTAGAGTTAGGGTGATGTTTAGGGTGCGGATGAGGGTTATTGAGAAGGTGAGGGTTAGGGTTAGGGTTAGCGTTATGGTGAGGGTTAGGGTCAGGGTTAGGGTTAGGGTTAGGTTTAGGATGAGGTTGAGGGTTAGGTTTAGATTTAGGGTTAGTTTGAGGGTTAGGGTGAGGTTTAGTGTGAGTTTTAGGGTTAGAGTGAGATTTAGAGTTAGGGTTAGGTTGAGGGTGAGGGTTAGGGTTAGGTTTGGGGTTTCATTTAGGGTAAGGGTGAGGTTGACGAATAGGGTTAGGATTAGGGTTAAGATTAGGGTGAGGGTTAGAGTGATGATTAGGGTTAGGGTTAGGGTGAGGGTGAGGGTGAGGGTTAGGGGGAGTGTTAGTGTTAGGGTTAGGGTTAGGGTGAGGGTTAGACTGAGGGTAAGGGTGAGGGTGAATGTTAGGGAGAGGGTTAGGATTAGGGTTATTGTGAGGGTTAGGGTTAGATTGAGGATAAGTTTTAGGTTGAAGGTTAGGTTGAGGTTTTTTTAAGGTTTAGGGTAAGTTTTAGCGTGAGTTTGAGGGTGAGGAATAGGGTTAGGGTTATGCTTAGGCTGAGCAGTAGGGTTAGGGTGAGGGTTAGGGTGAGGGTGAGGATAATGGTTAGGATTAGGGTTTAGGGTGAGTATTAGTGTTAAGTTTAGGGTGAGGGTTAGGGTGAATGGTTGGGTTAGGGTCAGGGTGAGGATTAGGGTTAATATGATGGTTAGGTTTAGTTTTAAGGTTAGGGTGAGGGTAAGGGTTAGGGTGAGTGTTAGGATGAAGGTGAGGGTTACGGTTAGGGTGAGGTTTAGGGTGATGTTTAAGGTGAGGGTTAGGGTTAGGGTGAGGGTTAGGATTAGTGTTAGGTTTAGGTTTAGGATGAGAGTTAGGGTGAGGGTAAAGTTTAGGTTGAAGATTTGGGTTAGGGTTAGGGTTAGGGGTAGGTTGAGGGTTAGGTTTAGGGTTAGGGTTAGGGTTAGGGTTAAGGTGAGGGTCAGGATGAAGTTTAGGGTTAGGATTACCTTTAGGGTTAGGGGTAGGCTGAGGGTGAGGGTGAATATGAGGGTGAGGGTTAGGGTTAGGTTTAGGGTTAGGGATAGGGTGAGGTATAGCATTAGGGTTAGGGTTAGTGTGAGGGTTAGGCTCAGGGGTAGGGTTAGTTTTGCGTGAGGTTTAGGTTTAGTGTGACGGATAGGGTTAGGGTAAGGGTTAGTGTTTTGTTGAGGGTTATGTTTACTGTAAGTGTTAGGGTTAGGGTTAGGGTTAGGGTGAGGGTGAGGGTAAGGGTTCGGGTGAGTGTTAATGTGAGGGTGAGTGTTAGCATTAGTATGAGGTTTAGGGAAAGTGTTAGGGTGAGGGTTAGGGTTAGGGTTTGGTTTAGGGTGAGGGTGAGTGTGAGGGTTAGGTTTAAGTTTAGGGTGAGTGTTAGGGTTAGGGTGAGTGTTAGGGTTAGGGTGAGTGTAAAGGTGAGGCTGAGGCTGAGGTTGAGGTTGAGGGTGAGGGTTAGGGTTAGGATTAGTGTTACGGTTAGGGTTAGGCTGAGGGTGAGTGTGATGGTGAAGGTTAGCTTTACGGTTAATTTGAGGGTTAGGCTTAGTGTGGGGGTAAGGGTGAGGGGGAGGGTAAGGTTTGGGTTGAGGATTAGGGTAAGGGTGAGGGTTAGAGTTAGGCTTAGGGTTAGGGTGAGGGTTAGGTAAGGGTGAGGGATAGGTTTAGTGTGATGGTTAGGGTTAGTGTTAGAGTTAGCATGCGGGTGAGTTTTAGGGTTAGGGTTAGAGTAAGGGATAGGATTAGGTTTAGGGTTAGGGTGAGGGATTGGTTTAGGGTTAGGGTGAGGTTTAGGGTTAGAGTTAGGGTTAGGGTTATTGTTACTTTTAGAGTAATGTGAGGGTTAGGTTTCAGGTTAGGTTTAGGGTGAGCATTAGGGTGAGGGTTAGGGTTAGGATTAGGGTTAGGGTTAGGCTGAGGGTAAGGGTGAGGGTGGGGGTGAGTGATAAGTTTAGGGTTAGCGTTTGGGTTAGGGTGATTGTTACGTTTAGTGTGACTGTTAGGGTTAGGGTTAGAGTTACTGTTAGGGTAAGGATTAGGGTTAGGGTGTGGGTTAGGGTAAGGGTGAAGTTTAGGGTTAGGTTGAGGATGAGGGTTAGGGTAAGGGTGAGGGTTAGGGTGAGCATTAGGGTGAGGGTGAGGTTTAGGGTTTGGGTTAGTGTTAGGCTGAGGGTGAGGGTGAGGGTAAGGGTGAGAATTAGGTTTAGAGTTAATCTTTGGTTAGGTTTAGGCTTATGGTGAGGGTGAGGGTGAGAGTTAAGGTTAGGGTTGGGGTGGGGGTTAGGGTTAGGGTTAGGGTGAGGGTTAGTGTTAGGGTGATGTTTAGGGTGAGAGTGGGGGTTAGTGTGAGATTGAGTGTTCGGGTGACGGTAAGGGTTAGGGTGAGGATGAGGGTTAGGGTGAGGTTGAGGGTTAGGGTGAGGGTGAGGGTGAGGGTGAGGTTTAGGGTTAGGGTTAGTGTTAGGCTGAGCGTGAGGGTGAGGGTGAGAATTAGCTTTAGAGTTAATCTTAGGTTACGTTTAGGCTTAGGGTGAGGGTGAGGGTGAGAGTTAAGGTTAGGGTTAGGGTGGGGGTTAGCATTAGGTTTAGGGTGAGGGTTAGAGTTAGGGTGATGTTTAGGGTGAGAGTGGGGGTTAGTGTGAGGGTGAGTGTTAGGGTGAGGGTAAGGGTTAGGGTGTGGATGAGGGTTTGCTTTAGGGTGAGGGTTACGGTGACGGTGAGGGTTAGGGTGAGGTTGAGGGTTAGGGTTAGGGTTAGGCTGATGTTTAGGGTTAGGGTGAGGGTGAGGGTGAGGGTGAGGATTAGGGTTAGGGTTAGGCTGAGGGTTTGCATTAGGCTGACTGTGAGGTGAGAGATAGCGGTAGGTAAGTTTTAGGGTGCGAGTAAGGGTTATGGAGAGGGTTAGTCTGAGGGTGAGGATTAGGGTTAGTATTAGGTTAGGGTGAGGGTTAGGGTTAGGTTGAGGGTGAGGGTTAGGGTAAGGGTGAGGGTGAGGGTGAGGGTGAGGGTGAGGGCTATCGTTAGGGTGAGGGTGAGGGTAAGGTTGAGGGTTAAGGGTAGGATTAGGTTTTGGGTTAGGGTTAGGCTGAAAGTTGGCTGAGGGTGAGGGTGAGGGGTAGGGTTACTGTGAGAGTGTGGGTGAGGGTTAGGGTGAGGGTTAGAGTTAGGGGTAGGGTTAGGGTGAGGGTTAGGGTGAGAGTGAGCGTTAGGTTTAGTGTAAGGGTTAAGGTTAGGATTAGGGTTAGGGTGCTGGCTAGAGTTTGGGTGAAGTTTAGGGTGAGGGTGTGGGTTTGGGTTAGTTTAGGTTTAGGATGAGGATTAGGGTGACGTTAAGGGTTAGGGTGAGGGTTTGGGTCAGGGTGAGCGTTACGGTTAGGGTGATGTTTCAGGTTAGGGTTATGGTTAGGGTTAGGGTTAGGGTGAGGGCTAGGGTGAGGGTTAGTATTAGTGTTAGGGTTAGGTTTAGGATGAGAGTTAGGTGAGGGTAAGGTTTATGTTGAAGATTAGGGTTAGGGTTAGTGTTACGGTGAGAGGTAGGGTGAGGGGTAGGTTTAGGGTTAGGGTTAGGGTTAGGATTAGTGTGAGGGTTAGGTTTAGGGTAAGGGTGAGGGTTAGGGGAGTTAGGGTGAGGGTTAGGGTTTGGGTTAGGGTTAAGTGAGGGTGAGGGTGAGGGTGAAGGTGAAGTTTAGGGTTAGGTTTAGGTTTAGGGTTAGGGGTAGGTTGAGGATTAGGTTGAGTTTGAGGGTTATTGGGAGGGTTTGGGGTAGGGTGAGGGTTAGTGTTTGGGTTAGGGTGAGGGTTAGGGTTAGCGTGATATTTTGGGTGAGGGTGAGGGTTAGCGTGAGTGTGAGGGTTTGGGTGAGGGTAAGGTTTAGGGTGAGGATGAGGGTGAGTGTTACAGTTAAGGTTAGGGTTTGTGTTAGGGGTAGGGTGAGGGTTAGGGTTAGTGTTAGGGTAAGGTTTAGGGTTAGTGTGAGGTTTAGGGTGAAGTTAAGGGTTTGGGTGAGGATTAGGGTGAGGGTGAGCTTTAGGGTTACGGTTAGGGTTAGATTTAGGATGAGGGTTAAGGTTAAAGTTAGAGTGAGGGTTAGGGTGATGGTTAGGGTTAGAATTAGGGTGAAGGTTAGTGTGAGGGTTCGGGTTAGGTTTAGGGTTAGGGTTAGGTTTAGAGTGAGGGTAAGGGTTAGGGGACGGTTAGTCTGTGGGTGACGATTAGGTTTAGCATTAGGGTTAGGGTGAGGTTTAAGGTTAGGGTGAGGGTTAAGGTTAGGGTAAAAGTGAGGGTTAGGGAGAGGGTTAGGTTTAAGGTTAGGATTAGGGTTTGGGTTAGGATTAGGCTGAAGGTTGGGTGAGGTTGAGGGCGAGGGTGAGGGTGAGGGTAAGGGTTAGGGTGAGGGTTAGGGTTTGGGTTAGAGTGAGGGTGAGAATTAGGTTGAGGGTATGAGTAAAGGTGAGTGTTTGGGTGAGGGTTAGGGTTAGGTTTAGGGTTAGGGTGAGGGTGAGGGTGAGGGTTAGTGTTAGGGTGAATATTAGGGTGAGGGTGAGGGTTAGGGTTAGTATTATGGTTAGTGTGAGGGGTAGGATGAGGGTTAGGTTTAGGGTAAGGTTTAGGGTTAGAGTTAGTGTGAGGGTTAGTGTGAAGGTTAGGGTTAGTGTTAGGGTTAGGTTTTGGGTGAGTGTTAGGGTTGGGGTAAGGGTTCCTGTTAGTGTTAGGGTTAGGGTAGGGTGAGGGTAAGATTTAGGGTTAGGGTTAGGTTTAGGGTTAGGGTTAGGGATAGGATTAGCGTGAGGGTGAGGTTTAGGGTTAGGGTTAGTGTTAAGGTGAGGGTTAGGGTGAGTGTTATGGTTAATGTTAGGGTTATGGTTAGGGTGAAGGTAAGGGTTTGGCTGAGGTTTAGTGTGAGTGTGACGTTTACGTTTAGGGTGAGGTGAAGGTTAGGGTGAGGGTTAGGGTTAGGGTCAGTGTTACTGGGAGGGCTAGGGTGAAGGTAAGGGTAAGGGTTAGGGATAGGGTATGGCTTAAGGTTACGGTTAGGGTAAAGGTGAGGGTTAGGTTTAGTGTGAGGGTTACGGTTTGGGTTAGGTTAATGTTGAGGGTGAGGATTAGGGTTAGGATTAGCCTGAGGGTTAGGGTTAGCATTAGGGTTAGGGTGAGGTTAATGTTTAGGGTGAGTTTTAGGGTGAGGGTGAGGGTTAAGATTAGGGTTAGAGTTAGGGTTAGGTTGAGGCTGAGGGTTAGGTTTAGGATTAGGGTTAGGCTGAGGGTGAGGGTTAGGTTTAGGGTTAGGTTTATGGTAAGGGTTATGGTTATGGTTAGGGTTAATATGAGGGTTATGATGAGGGGTATGGTTAGGGTTAAGGTGAGGGTTATGTTTAGTGTGAGGGTTAGGGTTAGGTGAGGGTAAGTGTTAGGGTGAGGGTTAGCATGAGGGTGAAATTTAGGGTTAGGGTGTGTGTTAAGGTGAGGGTTAGGGTGAGTGTTATGTTTAATATTAGGGTTAGGGTGAGGGTGAGGGTTAGGTTTAGGGATAGGGTAGGATTAGGGTTAGGGTTAGGCTGAGGGTTTGGGTGAGGTTGAGGGTGACCGTTAGGGTTAGGGTTAGGGTTAGGGTTAGGTTGAGGGTTATGGTTAGTGTGAGGGTTGGTTTAGGTTTATGGCGAGGTGTCGGATTAGGGTTAGGGTGAGGGTTAGGTTTAGTGTTAGGCTTAGGCTTAGGTTTAGGTTCGGGTTAGGGTGAGGATAAGGGTTTGGGTGACGTTTAGGGTGAAGGTGAGGGTTAGGGTTAGCAGTAGGATTAGGGTGCGGTTTAGGTTTAGGGTTAAGGTTAGAGTTAGCTTGAGGGTGAGGATGTGGGTTAGGGTTAGGATTAGTGTTAGGGTTAGGTTTAGGCTGAGGCTGAGTTTGAAGATGAGGGTGAGGGTTACTTTTAGGGTGAGGTGAGGGTGAGGGTGAGGGTTAGGGTTAGGGTGAGGTTTAGGCTGAGGTGTAAGATTAGGGTTACTGTGAGGGTTACATTTAGTGTGAGGGTTATGGTTAGGTTTAAGTTTAGGGTGAGGGTTAGGTTTACTGTGAGATTTTCGATTAGTGTTAGGGTTAGGGTTAGGTTTAGGCTGACGGTTAAGGGGAGCGTGAGGGTGAGGGTTAGGGTTAGGTTAATGGTGAGGGTTAAGATGAGGGTGAAGGTTAGGGTTAGTGTGAGGGTTAGTGTGAGGGTAAGGGTTACAGTGAGGGTTAGGGTTAGGGTGACGGTTAGGGTTAGGTTGAGGGTTAGGGTTAGGGTTAGGGTTAGGCTTAGGGTGAGGGTGATGGTGAGGGTTAGGGTTAGGGTTAGGTTGAGGTTTAGGGTTAGTTTGAGGGTAAAGGTGAGGATGAGGGTAAGGTTTAGGGTGAGGATTAGGGTGAGGGTGAGGGTGAGGGTTAGGGTTAGGGTTACGGTTAGGGTGAGGTTTAGGTTTAGGGTTAAGGTTAGGGTTAGGGTTAGGGTTAGGTTTATGTTGAGGGTGAGGTTTAGGGTTAGGGTTAGAGTGAGGGTTAGTGTTAGCGCTGTGGTTAGGTTGAGAGTTAGGTTTAGGTTTAGGGTTAGGGTGGGCTTTAGGATTCAGATTAGGGATAGGGTTATTGTTAGCTTTAGAGTTAGGATGAGGGTTAGGGTTAGGGTTAGAGTTAGGGTGAGATTGAGGGTGAGGGTTAGGGTTAGGATTAGTGTTAGGGTTAGGTTTAGGCTGAAGGTAAGTTTGAGTGTGGTGGTGAGGGTTACGGATAGGGTTAGGGTTATGGTTAGGGTTAGGTTTAGGGTGAGGGTGAGGGTTAGTGTTAAGTTTAGGGTGAGGGTTAGGGTGAGGGTGAGGGTTAGGGTTAGGGTTTGTGTTAGGGTGAGGGTGAGGGTGTGGTTGAGGGTTAGGGTGAGGGTGAGGGTGAGGTTTAGGGTTATGATTAGGGTTAGGGTTAGGGTTAGGCTGAGGGTGAGGTTCATGGTGAGGTTTAGGTTACGGGTTAGGTTGAGGGTTAGGCTTAGTGTGAGGGTGAGTGTGGGGGTTAGTGTAAGGGTTAGGGTGATGGTGAGGGTTAGGGTAAGGGTGAGGGATAGGTTTAGTGTGAGGGATAGGGTTAGGGTTAGAGTTAGCTTGATGGTGAGTATTAGGGTTAGGGTGAGGGTGAGGGTTAGGTTTAGGTTTAAGGTTAGGGTGAGGTTTAGGTTTAGGGTTAAGGTGAGGGTTAGGATGTGGGTGAGGGTTAGGGTTAGGGTGAGGTTTAGGGTGACTCTGAGGCTTAGGGTGAGTGCTTGAGTTAGGGCTTTGTTTAGGTTGAGGGTTAGGGTTAATGTTCGTGTTAGGGTGGGGGTTAGTGTGAGGGAAATGGTTAGGGTTAGGGTGAGGGTTAGGATTAGAATGAGGGTTAGGTTTAGGTTTAGAGTGAAGGTAAAGTTTAGGGTGAGGTTTAGGGTGAGGGTGATGTTTTGGGTTAGCGTTAGGGTTAGGTTGAGGGTTAGGATGAGGGTTAGGGTTAGGGTTACAGTAAGGGTTAGTGTAAGGGTGAGGGTTAGTTTTAGTGTGAGGGTTAGTTTTAGGGTTAGGTTTATTTTGAGGGTGAGGATTAGGGTTAGGGTTAGCCTGAGGGTTAGGTTTAGCGTTGGGGTTAGTTTGAGTGTTAGGTTTAGGTTTAGGTTTAGGGTGAGGTTTAGGATTAAGATTAGGGATAGGGTTATTGTTAGCTTTAATTTTAGGATGAGGGTTAGGGTTAGGGTAAGGGTTTGGGTGAGCTTGAGGGTGAGGGTTAGGGTTAGGATTAGTTTTAGGGTTAGGGTTAGGCTGAAGGTGGTGAGGGTTACGGATAGGGTTAGGGTTAGGTTTAGGTTTAGGATGAGGGTGAGGGTGAGGGTTAGTGTTAAGTTTAGGGTTGGGGTTAGGGTGAGGGGTATGGTTAGGTTTAGGGTGAGGGTTAGGATAAGAATGAGGGTTCGGTTTAGGGTTAGAGTGAGGGTAAAGTTTAGGGTGAGGCTTAGGGTGAGGGTGAGGTTTTGGGTTAGCGTTAGGTTTAGGTGGAGGTTTAGGTTTAGAGTTAGGGTTAGAGTTAGGGTTTTGGTTAGGTTTAGGGTGAGGGTTAGGGTGAGGGTGACGGTTAGGGCGAGAGTAAGGGTTTGGGTGATTTTTAGGGTGAGGGTGAGATTTAGGATTAGGGTTAGGGTTAGGGTGAGGGATAGGGTGATGGTTACAGTTAGTGTTAGTGTTAGTTTTAGGGTGAGAGTTAGGGTGAGGGTTAGGGTTAGTGTTAGCTTTACAGTTAGGGTGAGTGTTAGGGTTAGGGTGAGGATTAGGGTTAGGGTTACGTTTAGGGTAGGGTGAGGGTTAGGATGAGGGTTAGAGTTACGGTTATGTTTAGGGTGAGGGTGAGGATGAGGTTTTGGGTTAGCGTTAGGGTTAAGTTGAGGGTTAGGATGAGGGTTAGGTTTAGGTTTATGGCTAGGGTGAGGGTGAAATTTAGGGTTTTGGTTAGGTTTATGGTGAGGGTTAAGGTGAGGGTGAGAGTTAGGGTTTTGGTTAGATTTGTGGTGAGTGTTAGGGTGAGGTGAAATTTAGGGTTCGTGTTAGGGTAAGGGTGAGGTGTATGGTGATGGTTACAGTTCGAGTTCGGGTTAGTTTTATGGTGAGGGTTAGGGTTAGTGTTAGGTTTACAGTTAGGGTGAGTATCAGGGTTAGGGTTAGGGTTAGGGTTAGGATAGGGTGAGGGTAAGCGGTATGGTGAGGGTTAGGTTTAGGCTGAGGGTGAGGGTGAGGTTTAGGGTTAGGGTTAAGGTTACAATGAGTGTTAGGGTTAGCTTGGGGTTAGGATGAGGGGTAGGGTGAGGGGTAGGGTTAGGGTTAGTTTAAGGGTGAGTGTGAGGGTTAGGGTTAGGGTGAGGGTGAGGATTAGGGTTAGGGTTAGGGTTAGGGAGAGGGTTAGGGTGAGGGCGACTGTTTTGGATAGTGTTAGGGTGAGAGTAAGGGTGAGGGTTAGGTTTAGGGTTTGGATTAGGATGAGGATGAGGGGTAGGGTGAGGGTAAGTGTTAGGGTGAATATTAGGGTGAGGGTGAGGGTTAGGGTTAGTATTATGGTTAGGGTGAGGGGTAGGGTGAGGGTTAGGTTTAGGGTAAGGTTTAGGGTTAGAGTAAGTGTGAGGTTTAGTGTGAGGGTTAGGGTTAGTGTTAGGGTTAGGTTTTGGGTGAGTGTTAGGGTTGGGGTAAGGGTTCCTGTTAGTGTTAGGGTTAGGGTAGGGTGAGGGTAAGATTTAGGGTTAGGGTTAGGTTTAGGGTTAGGGTTAGGGATAGGATTAGCGTGAGGGTGAGGGTTAGGGTTAGGATTAGTGTTAAGGTGAGGGTTAGGGTGAGTGTTATGGTTAATATTAGGGTTATGGTTAGGGTGAAGGTAAGAGTTTGGCTGAGGTTTAGTGTGAGGGTGAGGTTTACGTTTAGGGTGAGGTGAGGGTTAGGGTGAGGGTTAGGGTTAGGGTCAGTGTTATTGGGAGGGCTAGGGTGAAGGTGAGGGTTAGGGTTAAGGTGAGGGATAGGGTGTGGCTTAAGATTATGGTTAGGGTTAGGTTGAGGGGTAGGCTGAGGGGTAGGATTAGGTTTATTGTGAGGGTTACATTTAGTGTGAGGTTTAGGGTTAGGTGTAGGTTTATGGTGAGGGTTAGGTTTAGTGTGAGGTTTTCGGTTAGAGTTAGGGTTAGGGTTAGCTTTAGGCTGACAGTTAAGGTGAGCGTGAAGGTGAGGGTTAAGGCTAGGTTTAGGTTAAGGGTGAGGGTTCAGGTGAAGGTTAAGGTTAGGTTAGGGTGAGAGTTAGCATGAGGGTAAGGGTTAGGGTGAGGATGAGTGTGATTGTGAGGGTTAGGGTTAGGGTGAGAGTTAGGGTTAGGTTTCAGGTTAGGGTTAGGCTTGGGGTGAGGGTGAGGGTGATGGTGAGGGTTAGAGTTAGGGTTAGGTTGAGGTGTAGGGTTAGTTTGAGGATAAAGGTGAGGGTGAGAGTAAGTTTTAGGGTGAGGGTTAGGGTGAGGGTGAGGGATAGGTTTAGGGTTATGGTTACGGTAATGGTTAGGGTAAGGGTGAGGGTTAGGTTTAGTGTGAGGGTTGGGGTTAGGGTTAGGTTAAAGTTGAGGGAGAGGATTAGGGTTAGGATTAGCATGAGGGTTAGGGTTAGCATTGGGGTTAGGGTGAGGGTAATGTTTAGGGTGAGTTTTAGGGTGAGGGTGAGGGTTAGGGTTAGGGTTAGGGTTAGAGTTAGCGTTAGGTTGAGGCTGAGGGTTAGGGTTAGGATTAGGGTTAGGCTGAGGGTGAGGGTGAGGGTGAGGTTTAGGGTGAGGGTTAGGTTTATGGTGAGGGTTATGGTTATGGTTAGGGTTAATATGAGGGTTAGGGTGAGGGGTATGGTTAGGGTTAGGGTGAGAGTTATGTTTAGTGTGAGGGTTAGGGTTAGGTGAGGGTAAGTGTTAGGGTGACGGTTAGCTTGAGGGTGAGATTTAGAGTTAGGGGGTGTGTTAAGGTGAGGGTTAGGGTGAGTTTTATGCTTAATGTTAGGTTTAGGGTTAGGGTGAGGGTTAGGTTTAGGGATAGGGTAGGATTAGGGTTAGGGTTAGGCTGAGGGTGTGGGTGACGTTTAGGGTGACGGTTAGGGTTAGGGTTAGGTTTAGGGTGAGGGTTAAGGTGAGGGTTAGGGTTAGGGTGATGGATAGGTTTAGGGTTAGGGAGAAGGTTATGGTTAGGATGATGTTTAGGGTGAGGGTGAGGATTAGTGTGAGGGTGAGCGTTTGGGTGAGGATGAGAGTTCGTGTATGGGTGAGGGTTAAGATTAGGTTGAGGGTTAGGGTGAAAATGAGGATTGTGGTGAGGGTTAGGATTAGGGTTAGTGTTAGGTTGGTTAGGATTAGGGTTAGTGTTAGGGTGAGGGTTAGGTTTACTGTGAGTGTTTCGGTTAGTGTTAGGGTTAGGGTTAGGTTTAGGCTGACGGTAAAGTTGAGCGTGAGGATGAATGTTAGGGTTAGGTTAATGGTGAGGGTTAAGATGAGGGTTAAGGTTAGGGTTAGGTTGAGGGTTAGTGTGAGGGTAAGGGTTACAGTGAGGGTTAGGGTTAGGGTGACGGTTAGTGTGAGGGTTAGGTTTATGTTGAGGGTGAGGATTAGGGTTAGGTTTAGCGTGAGGGTTAGGGTTAGAGTTGGGTTTAGGTTGAGGGTTAGGTTTAGGTTTAGGGTTAGGGTGAGGTTTAGGATTAAGTTTAGTGATAGGGTTATTGTTAGCTTTAGAGTTAGGATGAGGGTTCCGGTTAGGGTTAGGGTGAGCTTGAGGGTGAGGGTTAGGGTTAGGATTAGTGTTAGGGTTAGGGTTAGGCTGAAGGTAAGTTTGAGTGTGGGGGTGAGGGTTACGGATAGGGTTAGGGTTAGAGTTAGGTTTAGGGTGAGGGTGAGGGTGAGGGTGAGTGTTAGGGTTAGGATTAGGGTTAGGGTTAGGGTTAGGCTGAGGGTGAGGTTGATGGTGAGGTTTAGGTTAAGGGTTAGGTTGAGGGTTAGGCTTAGTGTGAGGGTAAGGCTGAGGGTGAGGTTGGGGGTTATTGTAAGGGTTAGGGTAATGGTGAGGATTAGGGTAAGTGTGAGGGATAGGTTTAGTGTGAGGGTTAGTGTTAGGGTTAGAGTTAGCTTGATGGTGATTATTAGGGTTAGGGTGAGGGCGAGGGTTAGGTTTAGGTTTACGGTTAGGGTGGGGTTTAGGTTTAGGGTTAAGGTGAGGGTTAGGATGTGTGTGAGGGTTAGGGTTAGGGTAAGGTTTACTGAAACTGTGAGGCTTAGGGTGAGTGGTTGTGTTAGGGCTTTGTTTAGGGTGAGGATTAGGGTTAGTGTTCGTGTTAGGGTGGGGGTTAGTGTGAGGGGAATTGTTAGGGTTAGGGTGAGTGTTAGGATTAGAATGAAGGTTAGGGTTAGGGTTAGAGTGAGGGTAAAGTTTAGGGTGATGTTTAGGGTGGAGGTGAGGTTTTGGGTTAGCGTTAGGGTTAGGTTGAAGGTTAGGGTTAAGGTTAGGGTGAGGGTTAGTGTAAGGGTGAGGGTTAGGTTTAGTGTGAGGGTTAGGGTTAGGGATAGGTTCATTTTGAGGGTGAGGATTAGGGTTAGGGTTAGCGTGAGGGTTAGGCTTAGCGTTGCGGTTAGGTTGAGGGTTAGGTTTAGGTTTAGGGTTAGGATGAGGTTTAGGATTAAGATTAGGGATAGGGTTATTGTTAGCTTTAGATTTAGGATGAGGGTTAGGGTTAGGGTTATAGTTAGAGTGAGGATTAGGTTTAGGGTTAAGGTAAGGGTTAGGGTTAGGGTAAGGTTTATGTTGATGGTGAGGTTTCAGGTTAGTGTTAGAGTGAGTGTTATGGTTAGCGTTGGGGTTAGGTTGAGGTTTAGGTTTAGGTTTAGGGTTAGGGTGGGCTTTAGGATTCAGATTAGGGATAGGGTTATTGTTAGCTTTAGAGTTAGGATGAGGGTTAGGGTTAGGGTTAGAGTTAGGGTGAGCTTGAGGGTGAGGTTTAGGGTTAGGATTAGTGTTAGGGTTAGGGTTAGGCTGAAGGTAAGTTTGAGTGTGGTGGTGAGGGTTACGGATAGGGTTAGGGTTAGGGTGAGGTTTAGAGTGAGGGTGAGGGTTAGTGTTAAGTTTAGGGTGAGGGTGAGGGTGAGGGTGAGGGTTAGGTTTAGGGTTTGTGTTAGGGTGAGGGTGAGGGTGTGGTTGAAGGTTAGGGTGAGGGTGAGGGTTAGGTTTAGGATTAGGGTTAGGGTTAGGGTTAGGCTGAAGGTGAGGTTGATGCTGAGGTTTAGGTTACGGGTTAGGTTGAGGGTTAGGCTTAGTGTGAGGGTAAGGGTGAGGGTGAGGGTGGGGGTTAGTGTAAGGTTTAGGGTGATGGTGAGGGTTAGGGTAAGAGTGAGGGATAGGTTTAGTATGAGGGATAGGGTTAGGGATAAAGTTAGCTTGATGGTGAGTATTAGGGTTAGGGTGAGGGTGAGGGTTAGGTTTAGGTTTAAGGTTAGGGTGAGGTTTAGGTTTAGGGTTAAGGTGAGGGTTAGGATGTGGGTGAGGGTTAGGGTTAGGGTGAGGTTTACGGTTACATTGAGGCTTAGGGTCAGTGGTTCTGTTAGGTTTATGGTTAGGGTGAGGGTTAGGGTTAGTGTTCGTGTTAGGGTGGGGGTTAGGGTGAGGGGTATGGTTAGGGTTAGGGTGAGGGTTAGGATTAGAATGAGGGTTAGGGTTAGGGTTAGAGTGAGGGTAAAGTTTAGGGTGAGGTTTAGGGTGAGAGTGAGGTTTTGGGTTAGCGGTAAGGTTAGGTTGAGGGATTGGATGAGGGTTAGGGTTATGTTTAGGGTGAGTGTGTGGGTTACGGTTTTGTTTAGGTTTAGCGTGAGGGTTAGGGTGAGGGTGATGGTTGGGGGAGGGTAACGGTTTGGGTGATTTTTAGGTTGAGGGTGAGATTTAGGGTTAGGGTTAGGGCTAGGGTGAGGGGTAGGGGGATTGTTACGGTTAGGGTTAGGTTTAGTTTTAGGGTGAGAGTTATGGTGAGGGTTAAATTTACTTTTACATTTACAGTTAGGGTGAGTGTTAGGTTTAGGGTGAGGGTTAGGGTTAGGTTTAGGGTAGGGTGAGGGTTAGGATGAGCGTTAGGTTTAGGGTTATGATTAGGGTGACGGTGAGGATGAGGTTTTGGTTAGCTTTAGGGTTAGGTTGAGGGTTAGAATGAGGATTGGGTTTAGGGTAAGATTTAGGGTTTGGGTTAGGTTTATGGTGAGGGTTAAGGTGACGGTGAGGGTTAGGGTTTTGGTTAGGTTTAGGTTGAGTGTTAGGGTGAGGGTGAAATTTAGGATGAGGTTTAGGGTTAGGGTGAGGGTTAGGGTGATGGTTACAGTTCGGGTTTGGGTTAGTTTTAGGGTGAGGGTTAAGGTGAGGGTTAGGGTCAGTGTTAAGTTTACAGTTAGGGTGAGTGTTAGGGTTATGGTTAGGGTTAGGGTTAGGGTAGGGTGAGGGTAAGGGGTAGGTTGAGGGTTAGGGTTAGGCTGAGGGTGAGGGTGAGGGTTAGGGTTAGGGTTAGGGTTACAATGAGTGTTAGCGTTAGGGTTAGGGTAAGGATGAGGGGTAAGTTGAGGGGTAGGGTTAGGGTTAGTGTGAAGGTGAGGGTGAAGGTTAGGTTTAGGGTGAGGGTGAGGGTTAAGGTTAGGGTGAGGGTTAGGGAGAGGGTTAGGGTGAGCGTTAGGGATAGCGTTAGGGTAAGGGTAAGGGTGAGGTTTAGGTTTAGTGTTAGGATTAGGATGAGGGTGAGGGTTAGGGTAAGGGTAAGTGTTAGGGTGAATATTAGGGTGAAGGTGAGGGTTAGGGTTAGGATTAGGGTTAGGGTGAGGGGTAGGGTGAGGGTTATGTTTAGGGTAAGGTTTAGGGTTAGAGTTAGTGTGAGGTTTAGTGTGAGGGTTAGGGTTAGTGTTAGGGTTAGGATTTGGGTGAGTGTTTGGTTTAGCGTGAGTGTTCGGGTTAGTGTTAGGGTAATGTTAGGGTGAGGGTAAGATTTAGGATGAGGTTTAGGGTGTGGGAAAGGTTTAGGGTGAGGCTTAGCGTGAGGGTGAGGGTTAGGGTTACGGTCAGTGTTAAGGTGAGGGTTAGGGTGAGTGTTATGTTTAATGTTAAGTTTAGGGTTAGGGTGAGGGTTAGGGTGACGTAAGGGTTTGGGTGAGGTTTAGGGTGAGGGTGAGGGTTACGTTTAGGGTGAGGTGAGGGTTAGGGTGAGAGTTAGGTTTAGGGTCAGTGTTATTGTGAGGGCTAGGGTGAGGGTGAGGGTTAGGGTCAGGGTTAGGGATAGGGTATGGCTTAAGTTTACGGTTAAGGTTAGGGTGAGGGGTAGGCCTAGGTGTATGATTAGGGTTATTGTGAGGGTTACATTTAGTGTGAGGGTTAGTGTTATGTGTAGGTTTAGGGAGAGGGTTAGGTTTTGGGTGAGGTTTTCCGTTAGTGTTAGGGTTAGGGTTAGGTTTAGGCTGACGGTTAAGGTGAGCGTGAGGGCGAGTTTAGGGTTTGGGTTAGGTTAAGGGTGAGGTTCAGGTGAAGGTTAAGGTTAGGTTAGGGTGAGAGTTAGTATGAGGGTAAGGGTTATGGTCAGGGTTAGGTTTAGGTGAAGGTTAGGGTTAGGGTGAGAGTTAGGGTTAGATATCAGGGTTGGGTTAGGCTGAGGGTGAGGGTTAGGTTGAGGCTGAGGGTCAGGGCTAGGATTAGGGTTAGGCTGAAAGTGAGGGTGAGGTTTAGGGTGAGGGTTAAGGTTAGGGTAAGGTTTAGGGTGAGGGTTGGTGTAAGGCTTAGGTTTATGATGAGGGTTTGGGTGAGGGGTATGATTAGCGTTAGTGTGAGGGTTATGTTTAGTGTGAGGTTTAGGGTTAGGTGAGGGTAAGGCTTAGGATGAGGGTTAGCGTGAGGGTGAGGTTTAGGGTTAGGGTGAGCGTTAAGGTGAGGGTTAGGGTGAGTGTTATAGTTAATGTTAGGGTTAGGGTTAGGGTCAGGGTTAGGTTCGGGTTAGGTTTAGGGTAGGTTTAGGGTTAGGGTTATGGTTAGGCTGAGGTTGTGGGTGAGGTTGAGGGTGAGGGTTAGGGTTAGGTTTAGGGTTAAAGTGAGGGTTTGGTGAGGGTTAGGTTTAAGGTGAGCGATAGCGTGAGGGTGAGGTTTAGGGTTAGGGGTAGGGTTAGGTGAGGTTAAGTTTAGGATTAGGGATAGGGTTATTATTAGCTTTAGAGTTAGGCTGAATGTTAGGGTTAGGGTTAGGTTTAGGATGAGCCTGAGGGTGAGGGTTAGGGTTAAGATTAGTGTTAGGTTTAGGGTTAGGCTGAAGGAAAGGGTGAGTGTGGGTTTGAGGGTTACAGATAGGGTTAGGGTTTGGTTTAGGGTTTGGGTTAGGTTTAGTGTGAGTGTTAGGATTAGAGTTAGGGTTAGACTGGGGTAAGGGTTAGGTTGAGGGTTAGGGTGAGGGTGAGGGTTAGGCTTAGGGTTGGGTGGGGGTTAGGATTAGTGTGAGGGTTAGTGTTAGGCTTAGTATTAGGGTTAGGGTGAGGATAAGGATTAGGGTTAGGGATAGTGTGTAGGTTAGGGTTAAGTATAGGGTGAGAGTGATGTTGAGGGTGAGGGTGAGGTTTAGGTTTAGAGTTAGAGTTAGGGTTAGGTTGAGGCAGAGAGTAATGATTAGGATTAGGGTTAGGCTGATGGTGAGCGTGACAGTGAGGGTTAGGGTTAGGGTTAGTGTGAGGGTGAGGGTGAGAGTGAGGGTGAGGGTGAGGGTTATGGTTAGGATCAGGGTTAGGGCGAGGATTAGGGTGAGCATGAGGGTTAGGGTGAGGGTTTGGTTTAGGTTTAGGATTAGGTTTAGGGTGAGGGTTATGGTTAGGATGATGTTTAGGGCAAGGGTGAGGATTAGTGTGAGGTTGAGTTTTCGGGTGAGGTTGAGATTTAGTGTCTGGGTGAGGGTTAGGATTGGATGAAGGTTAGGGTGACAATGAGGGTTGGGGTGAGGGTGAGGATTAGGGTTAGTGTTAGGGTTAGGGTGAGGGGTAAGGTGATGGTTACAGTTAGGGTTAGGATTAGTTTTAGGATGAGTGTTAGGGTGAGGGTTAGGGTTAGTGTTTGGATTACAGTTAGGGTGAGTGTTAGGGTTAGGGTGAGGGTTACTGTGAGGGTAAGGGTTAGGGTGAGGGTTAGGGTTAGGTTTAGGGTTAGGGTTAGGGTGAGGTTTAGGGTTAGGGTTAGGGTTAGGCTTAGGGTGAGGGTGATGGTGAGGGTTAGAGTTAGGGTTAAGTTGAGGTTTACGGTTAATTTGAGTGGAAAGGTGAGGGTGAGGGTGAGGGTAAGGTTAAGGGTGAGGTTTAAGGTGAGGGTTACAGTGAGAGTTAGGGTAAGGGTTACTGTAAGGGTGAGGGTTAGGTTTAGTGTGAGGGTTAGGTTTATGTTGAGGGTGAGGATTAGTGTTAGGTTTAGCATGAAGGTTAGGGTTAGCCTTTGGGTTATTGTGAGGGGAATGTTTAGGGTGAGGTTTAGGGTGAGGGTGAGGTTTATGGTTAGTGTTAGGGTTACACTTATGGATAGGTTGAGGCTGAGGGTTATGTTTAAGATTAAGGTTAATCTGAGGGTGAGAGTGAGGGTGAGGGTGAGGTTTAGGGTGAGGCTTAAGCTTAGGGTTAGTTTTAGGGTGAGGGTTGGTGTTAGGGTTAGGGTTAGGATGAGTGTTAGGGTGAGGGTTATTGTTAGGGTTAGGGTGAGGGTTATGTTTAGTGTGAGGGTTAGGGTTAGGATGAGGGTAAGGATTAGGTGAGGGTTAGCGTGAGGGTGAGGGTTAGGGTTAGTGTTAGTGTTAAGGTGAGGGTTAGGGTGAGTGTTATGGTTAATATTTGGGTTAAGGTTAGGTTTAGGGTAGGATTAAGGTTAGGGTTATGGTTAGGCTAGCGGTGAGGGTGAGGTTGAGGGTGAGGGTTAGGGTTAGGTTTAGGGTTAGGGTGAGGTTGAGGGTTATGTTTAGTGTAAGGGTTAGGGTTTGGGTTAGGGAGAAGATTAGGGTGAGCGGGAAGTTTAGGGTGAGGGTTAGGTTTAGAGTGAGGGATAGGTTCACGGTTAGGGTGAGGATTATAGTTAGGATGATGTTTAGGGTGAGGGTGAGGATTAGTTTGAGGGTGAGGGTGAGGGTGAGGATGAGACTTTGTGTGTGGGTGATGTTTAGGATTAGGGAGAATGTTAGGGTGAAAATGAGAGTTTGGGTGAGGGTGAGGATTAGGGTTAGTGTTAGGGTGATGGTTATGATTATGGTTAGTGTTAGGGTGAGGATTAGGGTGAGGTGTAGGATTAGGGTTAGGGTGAGGGTTAGGATTAGTGTGAGGGTGAAGGTTAGGTTTAGGGTTCGGGTTAGGTTGAAGTTAAGGGTTTGGGTGAGGGTGAGGGTTAGGATTAGCGTTAGAATTAGGGAGAGGTTTTGGTTTAGGGTTAAGGTTAGAGTTAACTTGAGGGTGAGGGTGAGAGTTAGGGTTAGGATTAGTGTTAGGGATAGGTTTAGGATGAGGGTGAGGGGGTGGGTGGGGTTTACGGTTAGGGTGAGTGTGAGGGTTACGTTTACGGTGAGGTGATGGTTAGGGTGAGGGATAGGATTAGGGTCAGTGTTAAGGTGAGGGCTAGGGTGAGGGTGAGGGTTAGGGTTAGTGTTAGGGATAGGGTGAGGCTTAAGGTTAGGGTTAGGGTTAGAATGAGGGTTAGGCTGAGGGTTAGGATTAGGGGTATTGTGAGGGTTACAGTTAGTGTGAGGGTTAGGGTTAGGTTTAGGTTTAGTGTGAGGGTTAGGTTTAGTGTGAGGGTTTCAATTAGTGTTAGTGTTAGGGTTAGGTTTAGGCTGAGGTTTAAGGGGAGCGTGAGGGTGAGGGTTAGGGTTAGGGTTAGGTTAAGGGTGAGGGTTGAGCTGAGTTTTAAGTTTAGGGTTAAGGTGAGTGTTACTGTAAGGTTAAGGGTTACGGTGAGGGTTAGGGTTAGGGTGAGGGTTAGGTTTAGGGTGAGGGTTAGGGTTAGGGTAGGTTTAGGGTTCGGGTGAGGGTGATGGTGAGGGTTAGGGTTAGGGTTAGGTTGAGGTTTAGGGTTAGGTTGAGGGTAAAGGTGAGGGTGATGGTAAGGTTTAGTGTGAGGTTTAGGGTGAGGGTGAGGGTTAGCATTAGGGTTAGGGTTACGGTAAGGTTTAGGGTAAGGGTGAGGTTTAGGTTTAGTGTGAGGTTTTGGTTTATGTTGAGGGTGAGGATTATGGTTAGGGTTAGCTTTAGGGTTAGGGTTAGCATTGGTGTTAGTGTGAGGGTAATGTTTATGGTGAGGTTTAGGGTGAGGGTGAGGGTTAGGGTTAGGATTAGTGTTAGGTTTAGGTATAGGCTGAGGGTGAGGATGAGGATGAGGGTGAGGGTTACGGTTAGGGTGAGGGTGAGCTTTATGTTTAGGGTTAATTGAGGGTTATGGTGAGGGTTAGGGTTAGGGTCAGTGTTAATGTGAGGGCTAGGGTAAGGGTGAGTGTTAGGGTTAGGGTTAGGGATAGGGTGAGGCTTAAGGTTAAGGTTAGGGTTAGCATTAGGTTTAGCCTGAGGTGTAGGATTAGTGTTATTTTGAGGGGTATATTTAGTGTGAGGTTTAGGGTTAGGTTTAGGTTTAGGGTGAGGGTTAGGTTTAGTGTGAGGGTTTCGATTAGTGTTAGGGTTAGGGTTAGGTTTAGGCTGATGGTTAAGGTGAGCATGAGGGTGAGGCTTAGGGTTAGGGTTAGGTTAAGGTTTAGGGTTAAGGTGAGGGTTAAAGTTAGGGTTAGGGTGAGAGTTAGTGTGAGGGTAAGGGTTTTGGTGAAGGTTAGGGTTAGTGTGAGTGTTAGGGTTAGGTTGAGGGTTAGGGTTACGTTTAGGGTGAGGGTTAGTCTTAGGGTGAGTGTGATGGTGATGGTGAGGTTTAGGGTTAGGTTGAGGTTTACGGTTAGGGTTAGGGTGAGGGTGAGGGTTAGGCTAAGCGGTCGGGTTAGGGTTAGTGTGACGGTGAGGGTTAGGTTGAGTTTTAGGATTAGGGTTAACATGAGGGTTAGGGTTAGCATAGGGGTTAGGGTGAGGGTAATGTTTAGGGTGACGTTTAGGGTGGGGGTGAGGGTGAGGGTTAGGATTAGGGTTAGAGTTAGGGTCAGGTTGAGGCTGAGGGTTATGGTTAGGATTAGGTTTAGGCTAAGGGTGAGGGTGAGGGTGAGGGTTAGGGTTAGGGTTAGGGTTAGGTTTAGGGTGAGGTTTGGGGGTAGGGTTAGGGTTAGGATGACGGTTAGGGTGAGGAGTATGGTTAGAGTTAGGGTGAGGGTTATGTTTAGTTTGAGGGTTAGGGTTAGGGTGTGGGTAAGTGTTAGGGTGATGGTTAGCGTGAGGGTTAGTGGTAGGTTAGGGTTAGTGTTAAAGTGAGGGTTAGGGTGAGTGTTATGGTTAAAGTTAGTGTTAGGGTTAGGGTGAGGGTTAAGGTTAGGGTTAGGGTTAGGTTAGGATTAGGGTTAGGGTTATTGTTAGGCTGAGGTTGAGGGTGAGATTGAGGGTTAGGGTTAGGGTTAGGGTTAGGGAGAGGATTAGGGTGAGCGTGAGGGTTAGCGTGAGGGATAGGTTTAGGGTTAGGGTGAGGGTTATGGTTAGGATGATGTTTAGAGGGATGGTGAGGATTAGTGTGAGAGTGAGGGTGAGGGTGAGAGTTAGTGTGTGAGTGAGGGTTAGTTTTGTATGAGGGTTAAGGTGACAATGAGGGTTGTGGTGAGGGTGATGATTAGGGTTAGTGTTAGGGTGATGGTTAGGGTTAGGGTAAGGGTTAGGGTGAGGGTTAGATTAAGGTGTAGGATTAGGGTTAGGGTGAGGGTTAGGATTAGTGTGAGGGTTAGGGTTAGGTTTAGTGTTCGGGTTAAAGTGAGGGTGAGGGTTAGGGTTAGCCTTAGGATTAGGGTGAGGTTTTGGTTTAGGGTTAAGATTAGAGTTAGCTTGAAGTTGAGGGTGAGGGTTAGGCTTAAGATTAGTGTTAGGGGTAGGTTTAGGCTAAAGGTGAGGGTGAGGGTGAGTGTGAGGGTTACGATTAGGGTGAGGGTTATGTTTAGGGTGAGGTGAGGGTTAGGGTGAGGGTTGGGGTTAGGGTCAGTGTTAGGGTGAAGGCTAGGGTGAGGGTGAGGGTTAGGGTTAGGGTTAGAGATAGGGTGAGGCTTAAGGTTATGGTTATGGTTAGGGTGAGGGTTAGGCTGAGGGGTAGGATTAGGGTTATTGTGACGGTTATTTTTAGTGTGAGGGTTAGTGTTAGGTTTAAGTTTAGGGTGAGGGCTAGGGTGAGCGTGAGGGTTAGGTTTAGGGTGAGGGTGATGGTTAGGTTTAGGATTAGGGTTAGGTTGAGGTTTAGGTTTAGGGTTAGGGTTAGTGTGAGGGTTAGGCTAAGGGATAGGGTTAGGGTTAGCGTGAGGGTTAGTTTTAGTGTGAGGGTTAGGGTTAGGGTTAGTGTGAGGTTAGGTTTAGTGTGAGGGATAGGGTTAGGGTTAGGTTTTTTTTTGAGGGTGCGGATTAGGTTTAGGCTAAGCATTGGGGTTAGGTTGAGAGTAATGTTTAGGGTGAGGTTTAGGGTGAGGGTTAGGTTTGGGGTCAGCGTTAGGTTTAGGTTGAGGGTTAGGATGAGTGTTACAGTTAGGGTTATGATTAGGGTGGATGTGAAGCTTAGGGTTTGTGTTAGGATTAGTGTGAGGGTTAGGGTGAAGGTGATTTTGATGGTGAGGGTAAGGTTTAGGGTGAGTGTGAGTGTTATGGTTTGGGATAGAATTAGGGTGAGGGTTAGTGTGAAGGTAAAGCTTATGGCGAGGGTAAGGGATAGGGTGAGTGTTAGGGTGAGGGTGAGATTTAGGGTTAGGGTTAGGTTTAGGGTGAGGGGTAGTGTGATGGTTACGGTTAGGGTGAGGGTTAGTTTTAGGGTGAGGGTTAGAGTGAGGATTAGGGTTAGTGTTAGGTTTAGATTTAGGGTTAGGGTGAGGGTAAGGGTTAGGGTTAGGGTTGGGTGAGGGTAAGGGGTAGGGTGAGGGTTAGGGTTAGGCTGAGGGTGAAGGTGAGGGTGAGGGTTAGGGTTAGGGCGAGGCTGAGGTTGAGGGATAGGGTTAGGTTGCGGGTGAGGGTTAGGTTGGGGTTAGGGTTAGGGAAAGGGTTAGGGGGAGGGGGAGTGTTAGGGTGATGATAAATGTTAGGGTAAGTGTTAGGGTGAGGGTGAGGGTTAGGGTTAGGATTAGTGGTAGGGTGAGCGGTAGGGTGAGGGTTACGTTTAGGGTTAGGTTTACTGTTAGGGTTAGGGTGAGGTTTAGGGTAAAGTTTAGGGTTAATGTTAGGGTTAGTGTTTGGGTGAGTGTTAGGTTTAGGGTGAGGGTTCAGGTTAGTGTTAGGGTTAGGGCAGTGTAAGGGTAAGGTTTAGGGTGAGGGTTAGGTTGAGGTTGAGAGTGAGGGTGAGGGTTAGGGTTAGGATAAGGGTTAGGATTAGGGTTAGGTTTATGTTGAGGGTTAGGGTCAGGGGTAGTTTAAGGGTTAGTATGAGGGTTAGACTTAGTGTGAGGGTTAGGGTTAGAATTAAGGTGAGGGTGAGTGTTAGGGTGAGGATGAGGTTTAGGTTTGGGGTTAGTGTGAGGTTTAATGTTAGGTTTCCGGTTATAGTGAGGGTGAGTGTTAGGGTTAGGATGAGGGTTAGGGTTAGGGTTAGGGTGAGGTTGAGGGTTAGGGATAGGGTTATGGTTAGGGTTAGGGTGAGGGTTAGGGTGAGGTTTAGGCTTAGTGTTAGGTTTAGGGTGAGGGTGAGTGTTAGGGTAAGTGTGAGGGTGAGCATTAGGGTTAGGTTTATGGTTAGTGTGAGGGTAAGGTTTAGTGTGAGTGTTAGGGTGAGGTTGAGGGTTTGGGTGAGGTTGAGGGTTAGGTTTAGGGTTAGGGTGAAGGTGAGGGTTAAGTTTAGGGTTAGGGTTACAGTGAGTGTGAGGTTGAGGTTTAGGGTTTGGTTTAGGGTGAGGGTGAGGGTGAGGGTTAGGCTTAGGGTTAGGGTGAGGGTGAGGGTGAGGGTTAGGGTGAAACTTTGGGTTAGGTTTAGGGTGAGGGTGAGGTTTAGGTTTCGGGTTAGGTTTAAGGTGAGGGTTAGAATTAGGTTGAGGATTAGGGTTAAGTTGAGGGTGAGGTTTTCAGTGAGGGTTAAGATGTGGGTGAGTCTAAGGGTTAGGGTGAGCTTTAGGGTAATGGTGAGGATTAGGGTGAGGGTGTGGGTTACGTTTCGTTTTAGTGTGAGGGTTAGGGAGAGGGGTATGGTTAGGGTTATGGATAGGGTGAGCGTGGGGTTTAGGGTGAGGGTGAGGATGAGGGTTTAGGTTAGGTAAATGTTATGGTTAGATATACGGTGAGGATTAGGGTGACGGTGAGGGTTAGGGTGAGGGTTTGGGTGAAGGTGAGGGTTAGGGTTAGGGTAAGGGTTAGGGTTAGGTTTAGAGTGAGCATTAGAGTGAGGGTGAAGGTTAGGATGAGGGTAGGTTTAGTGTTAGGGTTAGGTTTTGGGTGAGTGTTAGGGTTAGGGTTACGGTTATGCTTAGGGTTAGGGTGAAGGTTAGGGTGAGCGTTAGGTTTAGTGTTAGGGTTAGGTTTTGGGTGAGCGTTAGGTTTAGGTGTGAGGGTTAGGGTTAGGGTTATGCTTAGGGTACGGTGAGGTTAAGGTTTAGGGTGTGGGTAAGGGTTAGGCTGAGGGTGAGGGTGAGGGTGAGTGTTAGGGTTAGGTTTAGGTTTAGGTTGAGTGTCCGGGTTAGGGTTAAGGTTAGGATGAGGGTTAGGGTGAGGGGTAGGGTTAGGTTTAGGATTAGGGTGAGGTGAAGGTGAGAGGTAGTGTTAGGGTGAGGGTTAGGGTTAGGGTGATGGTTAGAGTGAGGGGTAGGTTTAGGGTTAGCGTGTGGGTTAAGTTTAGTGTGAGGGTTAGGTTTAGGGATAGGATTAGAGTTATGGTTAGTATGAGGGTTAGTGTTAGGGTGAGGGTTAGGGTTAGGGTAATGTTTAGGGTGAGGTTTAGGGTAAGGGTGAGGGTTAGGGTTAGGGTTAGCTAGAGGCTCAGAGTTAGGGTTAGGATTAAGGTTAGGATGAGGGTGAGGTTTAGGGTTAGGTTTAGGGTGAGAGTGAGAGTGAGCGTTAGGCTTAGGATTAGTGTAAGTGTTAGGGTTAGGGTTAGGTTTGGGGTGAAGTTTAGGGTGAGTGTTAAGTTTAGGGGGTGGGTAAGGGTTAGGCTGAGGGTGAGAGTGAGGGTGTTAGGGTTAGGTTTAGGGTTAGGGTGAGTGTCAGGGTTAGAGTTAGGGTTAGGATGAGGGTTAAGATGAGGGGTAGGGTTAGGTTTAGGATGACGGTGAGGGTGAGGGTGAGAGTTCATGTTAGGGTGAGGGTTAGGGTTAGCATGATGGTTAGTGTGAGAGGTAGGGTTAGGGTTAGGGTGAGGGTTAGGGTTAGTGTGATGGTTAGGTTTAGGGATAAGATTAGGGTTAGGGTTAGTGTGAGGGTTAGTGTTAGGGTTAGGGTTTGGGTGAGGGTAATGTTTAGGGTGAGGTTTAGGGTGAGGGTGAGGGTTAAGATTAGGGTTAGGATTAGGTTGAGGCTGAGGGTTAGGATTAGGAAAAGGGGTAGGATGAGGGTGAGGTTTAGGGTTAGGGTAAGGTTTAGGGTGAGATTTGGAGTTAGGGTTAGGGTTAGGATGATGTTGAGGGTGAGGGGTATGGTTAGGGTTAAGGTGAGGGTTATGTTTAGTGTTTGTGTTATTGTTAGGGTGAGGGTTAGTGTGAGGGTGAGTGTTAGGGTTAGGGATAGTGTTAAGGTGAGGGTTAGGGTGAGTGTTATGGTTAATGTTAGGGTTAGGGTGAGGGTAAGGTTTAGGGTTAGGGTAGGATTAGGGTTAGAGTTATGGTTAGGCTGAGGGTGAGGGTGAGGTTGAGGGTGAGGGTTAGGGTTAGGGAGAGGATTAGGGTGAGCTTGAGGGTTAGGGTGAGGGTTAGGTTTAGGTTGAGGGCTAGGTTTAGGGTTAGGGTGAGGGTTATGGTTAGGATGATGTTTAGGGTGAGGGTGAGGCTTAGTGTGAGGGTGAGGGTTCAGGTGAGGATAAGAGTTAGTGTGTGGGTGAGGGTTAGGATTAGGGTGAGGGTTGGGTGACAATGAGTTCTGGGGTGAGGGTGAGGATTATAGTTAGTGTTAAGGTGATGGTTAAGGTTAGGGTTCGTGTTAGGGTGAGGGTTAGGGTGAGGTGTAGGATTAGGGTGAGGGTGAGGGTTAGGATTAGTTTGAGGTTTAGGGTCAGGTTTAGGATTCGGGTTACTGTGAGGTTAAGGGTTTGAGTGAGTTTTAGGGTGAGGGTGAGTGTTAGGGTTATCGTTAGTATTAGGGTGAGGTTTAGGTTTAGGGTTAAGGTTAGAGTTAGCTTGAGGGTGAGGGTGAGGGTTAGGGTTAGGATTAGTGTTAGTGTTAGGTTTAGGCTGAGGGTGAGTGTGAGAGTGAGGTTGAGGGTTACGGTTAGGGTGAGGGTGAGGGTTACGTTTAGGGTGAGGTGAGGGTTAGGGTAAGGGTTCGGGTTAGGGTCAGTTTTAGGGTGAGGGCTAGGGTGAGGGTGAGGGTTAAGGTTAGGGTTAGGGATAGGGTGAGGCTTAAGGTTATGTTTAGGGTTAGGGTGAGGGTTAGGCTGAGGGGTAGGATTAGGGTTATTGTGAGGATTACATTTAGTGTGAGGCTTAGGGTTAGGTTTAGGGTTAGGGTGATGGTTAGGTTTAGTGTGAGGTTTTCGATTAGTGTTAGGGTTAGGCTTAGGGTTAGGCTGACTGTTAAGGTTAAGCGTGAGAGGAAGGTTAGGGTTAGGTTAAGGGTGAGGTTTAAGGTGAGGGTTAAGGATAAGTTAGGGTGAGGTAAAGGGTTATGATGAGGGTTCGGGTAGGGTGAGGGTTAGGGTTAGGGTTAGGGTTAGGGTTATGCTTAGTGTGGGGGTGATGGTGAGGGTTATGGTTAGGGTTATGTTGAGGTTTATGTTTTGTTTGAGGGTAAGGGTTAGGGTGAGGTTTAGGTTTAGGCTTACAGTTAGTGTGATGTTTAGGTTTAGGGTTAAGGTGATGGTTAGGATGTGGGTGAGGGTTAGGTTTAGGTTGAGGTTTAGGGTGACTGTGAGGGTTACAGTGAGTGATTCTGTTACGGTTATGGTTAGGGTGAGGATTAGGTTAGTGTTCGTGTTAGGGTGGGGGTTAGGGTGAGGGGTATGGTTAGGGTTAGGCTGAGGGTTAGGATTAGTGTGAGGGTTAGGGTTAGGGTTAGGGTGAGGGTGCGGTTTTGGGTTAGCGTTAGGGTTAGGTTGAGGTTTAGGGTTAGGGTTAGGGTGAGGGTGAGGGTAAGGATTACTGTTTGTTTTAGGTTTATGGTGAGGGTTAGGTTAGGTTGAGGGTGATGGTTAGGGCGAGGTTAACGGTTATGGTGAGTGTTAGGGTGAGGGTGAGATTTAGGGTTAGTGTTAGGGTTAGAATGAGGTGTAGGGTGATGGTTACAATTAGGGTTAGGGTTAGTTTTAATGTGAGGGTTAGGGTGAGGTTTAGGGTTAGTGTTAGGTTTACAGTTAGGGTGTTCATTAGGGTTAGGGTGAGGGTTACGGTTAGGGTTAGGTTTAGGGTAGGGTGAGGCTTAAAGTTAGGCTGAGGGTGAGGGTTAGGGTTAGGATTAGGGTTAGGGTTATGTTGAGTTTTAGGGTTAGGTTTAGGGGTAGGATGAGAGTAAGGGTGACGAGTAGGTTTAGGGTTAGGGTGAGGGTGAGGGTGAGGGTTACGATTAGGGTGAGGGTGAGGGTTAGGTTGAGGGTAAGTGTTAGGTTGAGTA
The DNA here is from genome assembly GCF_024711535.1 of Dipodomys merriami. Classification (NCBI taxonomy): domain Eukaryota; kingdom Metazoa; phylum Chordata; class Mammalia; order Rodentia; family Heteromyidae; genus Dipodomys; species Dipodomys merriami. Next base: position 2,267,717 of record NW_027206113.1, read on the forward strand.
TTAGGGTGAGGGTGAGGGTTAGGGTTAGGATTAGGGTTAGGGTGAGGGGTAGGGTGAGGGTTATGTTTAAGGTTAGGTTTAGGGTTAGGGTTAGGGTGAGCTTTAAGGTGAGGGTGAGGGTTAGTGTTAGTGTTAGCCTTTGGGTGAGTGTTAGGATTATGGTGAGGGTGAGGGTTAGTGTTAGGTTTAGGGTAGGGTTAGGGTAAGATTTAGGGTGAGGGTTAGGGTTAGGTTGAGGTTGACGGTGAGGATTAGGATTAGGTTTAGGGTGAGGGTGAGGAGTAGGGTGAGGGGTAGGTTTATGGTTACGGTGAGGGTTCGGGTGAAGGTGAGGCTTCGGCTGAGGGTTAGGGTTAGGATGAGCCTTAAGATTAGGGTAAGGTTTAGGATGTGGTTTAGGATGAGGGGTAGGTTAAGGGTTGGTGTGAGGGTTAGGGTTAGTGTGAGGGTTAGGATTAGGGTTAGGGTTAGGGTGAGGTTGAGTGTTAGGGTGAGGATTAGGGTTAGGTTTAGGGTTAGGGTTAGGGTGAGGGTTAGGGTGAAGGTTAGGGTTAGGATGATATTTAGGGTGAGGGTGATGATTAGTGTGAGGGTGAGGGTTGGCATGAGGATGAGAGTTAGTGTGTGAGTGAGAGTTAGGATTAGCGTGAGGGTTAGGGTGACAATGAGGGTTGGGGTGAGGGTGAGGATTAGGGTTATTGTTAGGGTTATGTTTAGGGTTAGGGTCAGTGTTAAGGTGAGGGTTAAGGTGAGGCGTAGGATTAGGGTTAGGGTTAGTGTTAGGATTAGTGTGAGGGTTAGGCTTAGGTTTAGGGTTCGGTTTAGGTTGAGGGTTAGGTTTCTGGTGAGGTTGAGGTTGAGGATGAGGGTTAGGGTTAGCGTTAGGGTTAGGGTGAGTTTTAGGTTTAGGGTTAAGGTTAGACTTAGCTTGAGGATGTGGGTGGGGGTTAGGTTTAGGATTAGTGCTAGGGTTAGGTTTAGGCTGAGCGTGAGTGTGAGGGTGAGTTTGAGGGTTATGGTTAGCGTGAAGTTGAGAGTTACGTTTATGGTGAGGTGATGGTTAGGGTGAGGGTTAGGGTTAGGGTCAGTGTTAGGGTGAGGGCTAGGGTGAGGGTGAGAGTTAGGTTTAGGGTTAGGGATAGGGTGAGGATTAGGGTTAGGTTTAGGGTTAGGGTGAGTGTGAGGTTTAGGTTCAGGTTTAGGTTTAGTGTGAGGTTTATGCTTAGGATTAGTGTTAGGGTTAGGGTTAGGCTTAGGGTTTGGTTGAGGGTACGGTTAGCGTGAGTTTTTGGGTGAGGGTGAGGGCTAGCGTGAGTGTGATAATTTGGGTGAGGGTTAGGGTGAGGGTAAGTGTTAGGGTGAGGGTTAGGGAGAGGGTGAGGGTTAGAGTTAGTTTTAGGGTGAGGGTGAGGGTTAGGATGAGGATTAGTTTTAGTGTTTGGGTGCGGGTGAGGGCTAGGGTTAAGGTGCGGGTTAGCGTTATGGTGAGGGTTATTTGAGGGTTAGGGTTAAGTTTAGGGTTAAGGTTAGGGTTCGAGTTAGGGTGAGGGCTAGTGTTAGGGTGAGGGTGAGGTTTTGGGTGAGGTTTAGGGTGTGGGTGAGTCTTAGTGTTAGGGTGAGTGTTAGGGTGACGGTGAGGGTTAGGGTGAGGGTATGGGTTAGGGTTAGGGTGAGGATGAGGGTTAGGGTGAGGGGTATTGTTAGGGTTATGGATAGGGTGTGGGTGGGTTTTCAGTTGAGGGTGAGGGTGAGGATTTGGATTAGGTAAATGTTATGGTTATTTTTAGGGTGTGGATTAGGGTGACGGTGAGTGTTAGGGTGAGGGTGTGTGTCAGGGTGAGGGTTAGGGTGAGGGTTCGGGTTCGGGTGAGGGTGAAGGTTTGGGTGAGGTTAGGGTGTGGGTGATGGTTAGGGTTAGGGTGTGGTGATGGTTAGGGTTAGAGTGAGGGTTAGGTTGACCTTGAAGGTTAGGGTGACGGTGAGGGTTAGGGTTACAGTTTGGGTGAGGGTTAGGATTAGTGGGAAGGTTAGGGTTAGGTTTACGGTTAGGATGAGGGTAAGGTTTAGGGTGAGGTTTAAGGTGAGGGTGAGGGTTTAGGTTAGCATTAGGGTTAGGTTTAGGGTTAGGGTGAAGTTTAGGGTTAGGATTATGGTTAGGGTGAGGGTGAAGGTTAGGTTTTGGGGTAGGGTGAGGGTTAGGTTTAGGGTGAGGATTAGGGTTAGGGTTAGGGTTAGATTTAGGATGAGCATTAGGGTTAAGTTTAGGGTGAGGGTTAGGGTGAGCATTGGGGTTAGAGTTAGTGTGAGGGTTAGGCTGAGGGTGATTGTGAGGGTTAGGTTTAGGGTTAGGTTTAGGGTGAGGATTAGTTTTAGCATTAGTGTTAGGGTGAGGGTTACGGTTAGGGTGAGAGTTAGGGTTTGGTTAAGGGTGAGGGTGAGGTTGAGGGGTTGGATTAGTGTGAGGGTGAGTTTGAGTGTGAGGGTGAGGGTTACGATTAGGGTGAGGATTAGGGAGAGGGTTAGGGTGAGGGTTAGTGTTTGGGTTAGGGTGAGGGTGAGTGTGAGGATGAGGGTAAGGGTAAGGGTGAGTGTTAAGGTGAGGGTTAGTGTTATGTTTAGGGTTAGGGTGAGGATTTGGGTGAGGGTGAGGGTGAGGATTAGGTTTAGTTTAAGTGTTAAGGTTAGGGTTAGGGTGAGGGTGAGCGCTAGGATGAGGGTGAAGTTTAGGGTGAGGGTGAGGATTTGGGTTAGGTTAGGTTTAGGGTGAGAAATTGGGTGACAGTAATGGTTAGGTTGAGGCTTTGTGTCAGGGTGAGGGTTAGGGTTAGGATTAGTCTGAGGGTTAGGGTGAGGGTGAGGTTTAGGGTAATGGTGAGTGTTACGGTGAGGGTGAGAGTTCGGGTGAAGGTGATGGTTAGGATGTTTATGAGGCTGAGGGTAAGAGTTAGGTTTAGGGTAAGGTCTAGGGTTTGGGTTAGGGTTAGGGTTAGGAGTACGGTTAGGGTGAGGGTTTTGGTGAGGGTTAGGGTGAGGGTGAGGTTTAATATTAGGGTGAGGTTTAGGGTCCGGTTTAGGGTGAGGGTAAGTGAGGGTAAGTATTAGGGTGAGGGTTAGGTTTAGGGTGAGGGTTAGGGTTAGGGTGATAGGGTTTGGTTTAATGTTAAGGTTAGGTTTAGGATGAAGGTGATGGTGAGGGTTAGGGTTAGGGTTAGGTTGAGGTTTATGTTTAGTTTGAGGGTCAGTTTGAGGGAGAAGGTAAGGTTTATGGTGAGCATTAGGGTTAGGGTTAGGGTAAGGGTTAGGGTTAGGGTTAGGGTTAGGGTGAGGGCTAGGCTGAGGGTGAAGTTTAGAGTGTGGGTTTGGGTTAGGTTAGGTTTAGGGTGAGATTTTGGGTTACAGTAAGGGTTAGGGTGAGGGTTTGGGTCAGGGTGAGGATTAGGGTTAGGATTAGGCTGAGGGTTAGGGTTCAGGTGAGGTTTAGGGTGTGGGTGCGTGTTCTGATGAAGGTGAGTGTTCGGATGTTTGTGAGGCTGAGGGTAAGTGTTAGCGGTAGGGTGAGGTCTAGGGTTTGTGTTATGGTTATGGTTAGAGATAGGATTAGGGTTAGGGTTAGGTTAAGGGTTAGGATAAGGCTTAGTTTTAGGGTTAGGGTGAGGTTTAGGGTTAGGGTTAGGATGAGGGTTAGGGTTAGGGTGAGGGTTAGGGTTAGTTTGAGGGTAAAGGTTAGTGTGAGTGTTAGGGTTAGGTTTAGGGTGAGGGTAAGTGAGGGTAAGTGTTAGGGTGAGGGCAAGGGTTAGGGTTAGGGTGAGGGTTAGGGTTAGGGTTAAGTTTAGGGTTAGGTTTAGGGTGAGGGTGATGGTAAGTGTTAGGTTGAAGTTTAGGGTTAGTTTGTGGGTAAGAGTGAGGGTGAGGGTAAGGTTTAGGGTTAGGATTAGGGTGAGGGTGAGGGTGAGGGTTAGGGTTACGGTGAGGGTTAGGTTAAGGGTGAGGGATAGGTTTAGTGTGAGGGTTAGGGTTAGGGTTAGGTTTATGGTGAGGGTGAGAATTAGGGTTAGGGTTAGGGAGTGGATTAGGGTTAAGTTTGGGGTTAGGGTGAAGGTTAGGGTTAGAGTTAGTATTAAGGTGAGTTTTAGGTTTAGGATTAGGGATAAGGTTATTGTTAGATTTACACTTAGGCTGAGGGTTAGGTTTAGCTTAGGTTTAGTGTGAGGGTGAGGGTGAGGGTTATGTTTAGGGTTAGTGTTAGGCTGAAGTTGAGGTTGAGGGTGAGGTTTATGGTTAGGATTAGGGTGATGGTGAGGGTTTGGGTTAGGGTTAGGGTTAATCATAGGGTGAGGGTTAGGTTTGGGGTAAGGGTTAGCGTTAGGGTGAGGTTGAGGGATAAGGTTAGGGTAAGGTTGAGGATTAAGGTGAAATTTTGGTTTAGGTTAGGGTGAGGGCAAAGGTTAGGGTGAGGGTTAGAGTGAGGGTGAGGGTTAGGAGAAGGGTTATTGTTATGATGAGGCATAGGGTTAGGGTGAGAGTTAGGGTTTGGTTAGAGTGAGGGTTAGTGGGAGGGTGGGGTTTATGGTTAGGGTTAGGTTGAGTGTTTGGGTGAGGGTGAGGGTGAGGGTTAGGATTAGGGTTAGTGTTAGCTGAGGGCTAGGGTGAGGTTTAGGATTAGGGTTATGGTTAGGGATAGGGTGAGGTGTAGCATTAGGGTTAGGCTTAGTGTGAGGGTTAGGCTCAGTTTTAGGGTTAGGGTTAGCATGAGGGTTAGGTTTAGTGTGAGGGTTTGGGTTAAGGTTAGTGTTAGGGTGAAGGTTAAATTTAGTGTGAGGGTTAGGGTTAGGGTTAGGGTTAGGGTGAGGGTAAGGGTTCAGATGAGGGTTATGGTGAGGGTGAGTGATAGGGTTATTATTAGGGGTATTTTGAGCGTTTGGGTGAGGGTTAGGGTTAGGGTTAAGTTTAGGGTGAGGGTGAGGTTTAGGGATAGTGTTAGGGTGAGAGTGAGGTTGAGGGTGAGGGTTAGGTTGAGGGTGAGATGAGGGTTAGGATTAGGATTAGGGTTAGTGTTAGGCTGAGATGAAGGTGATGGTGAGGGTTAGGTTTAGGGTTAGGTTGAGGGTTAGGCTTAGTGAGAGGGTAAGGGTGAGGGTGAGGGTAAGGTTTAGGGTGAGGATTAGGGTGAGGTTGAGGGTTAGTGTTAGGGTTAGGGATAGGGTGAGGGTTAGTTTAAAGGTGAGGGATAGGGTGAGGGTTAGGGTTAGGGTTAGGGTGAGGTTTAGGGTTAGGTTTAGGGTTAGGGTTATTGTTAGCTTTAGATTTATGTGAGGGTTAGGGTTAGGGTTAGGATTAGGGTGAGCATGAGTTTGAGGGTTAGGGTTAGGGTTATGGTTAGGTTGAGGGTTAGAATGAGGTTTAGCTTTAGTTTTAAGTTTAGGGTTAATGTGAGTGTTAGGGTTCGGGTTTGGTTTTGGGTTAGGGTGAGGGTCAGGGTTAGGGTGAGGGTTAGGGTGAGGGTGAGAATTAGGCTAAGATTTAGGGTAAGGATTAGGATCACGTTGAGTGTGCGGGTTAGGGTTAGGGTGATGATTAGGCTGAGGTGTAGGGTTAGGTTTAGGGTTAGTGTGAGTATTAGTGTAAGGGTTAGCGTTATGGTTAGGGTGAGGGTTAGGGAGAGGTTTAGGATTAGTGTTAGGTTTACAGTTAGGGTGAGTGTTAGGCTTAAAATGAGGATTATGATGAGGAGCAGATTTAGGGTTAGGTTGAGGGTTAGGGTGAGTGTGAGTGATAGGGTTAGGGTTAGTGTTAGGGTGAGGTTAAGCTTTAGGAGGAGGGTTAGTATTAGGATGAGGATTAGGTTTAGGGTTAGGGTTAGGGTTAGGGTGAGGCATAGGGTCAGGGTAAGGTTTAGTGTGAGGGTGAGTCTGAGGGTGAGGGTTAAGGTTAGGGTTAGGGTTAGAGTGAGGTTTAGGGTGAGGGTTAGAGTTACGGTTAGGATGAGGGTTAGGGTGAAGGTGAGGGTTAGGGTTAGGGTGAGTGTTACGGTGAGCGTGAGGGTTAGGGTTAGGGTGAGGGTTAGGGTTTGGGTGATGGTTTGGGTTAGGGTTAGGGTGAGGTCTAGGGTGAGGATGAGGATTAGGGTTAGGGTTAGCGATAGGGTAAGGATTAGGATTAGGGTTAGAGTGTGGGTTAGAATGAGTGGTAGAGTTAGTTTTAGGGTGCGGGTTCGGTTAAGTGTGAGGGTTAGGGTGAGGGTGAGGGTAAGGCTTCAGGTGAGAGAGTTAGGTTGAGGGTGAGTGTTTGGGTTAGCATTAGGGTTAGGGTGAGGGTTAGGGTGATGGTTAGGGTTAGTGTTGGGTTAGCGGGAGTGTGAGGGTGACGGTTAGGGTGAGGGTGAGGGTTAAGTTTAGGGTTAGGGTGAGATTTAGGGTCAGAATTAGGGATAGAATTAGGCTTAGGGTTACTTTAAGGGTGAGAGTTAGGGTGAGGGTGAAGGTTAATATTAGGTTTAGGTTTAGGGTGTGGGTTAGGGTGGGGGTCAGGGTGAGGTTTAGGGTGAAGTTTAAGGTTAGGGTGAGGGTTAGGGTTAAGATTAGGTTTGGGGTGAGGGCTAGTTTGAGGGTGTGGGTTAGAGTTAGTGTTTGGGTTAAGGAGAGGCTTAGTGTTAGGGTTAGGGTGAGGGTTAGGTTGAGGGGTACGGTTAGGTTTCGGGTGAAGTTTAGGTTTAGTATGAGGGTTAGAGTTAGAGTTAGGGTTAAGGTTAGGGTGAGGTAAGGGTTTTGGTTAGGGTTAGGCTGAGAGTGAGGGTTAGGGTTAGAGTGAGTGTTAGGGTGAGGGTTAGTGTGAGGGTGAGGGTTAGGGTTAAGGTTAGTGTTAGTGTTAGGGTGAGGGTTAGGGTGAAGTTTAGGATTAGGGTTATGTTGAGGTTTAGGATTAGTGTGAGGGTTGGGGTTAGATTTAGGGTTCGGGTTAGGGTTCGGGTAAGGGTTTTGATGAGGTTTAGGGTGAGGGTGAGGGTTAGGGTTAGCATTAGCGTTAGGTTGAGGGTTATGGTTATGGTTAGGTTTAGTGTTTGTGTTAGGGTTAGGCTGATGTTTAGGGTTAGGATTAATGTTAGAGTTAGGTTTAATCTGAGGGTTAGGTTGAGGGTGAGGGTTACTGTTTGGTGAGGGTCAAGGTTAGGGTGAGGGTTAGGGTTAGTGTTAGTGTTAGGGTGAGGGCTAGTGTGGGGGTGAGGGTAAGGGTTAAGTTTAGGGATAGGGTGAGGTTTAGGGTTAGGGTTAGGGTGAGGGTGAGTGTTAGGCTGAGGGGTAGGGTTAGTGTTAGGTTTAGGGTTAGGTTTAGGGTTAGGGTGAGGATTAGTTTTAGGTTTAGGTTTAGGGTTGGGTTATGGTGAGGTTTGAGGTGAGGGTTAGGGTTAGAGTTAGGGTTAGGTTGAAGGTTAGTGTGAGGGTAAGGGTTAGGGTGAGGGTTCTGATTAGGATGAGGGTTAGGTTTAGGGTTAGGCTGAAAGTTAAGGTTAGGGTTATATTTATGGTGAGGGTGAGGGTTAGGGTTTGGGTTAGGTTTACGGTTAGGTTTAGTGTTAGGGTGAGGTTTAGGGAAAGGGTTAGGATGAGGCTTAAGTTTAGGGGTAGATTTAGGTTTAGGGTGAGGGTTAGGGTTAGTGTGAGGGTTAGGGTTAGTGTTAGTGTTAGGGTGAGGTTAAGGGTTAGGGAGAGGGTTAGTGTTAGGATGAGGGTTAGGATTAGCGTGAGGGTTATGGTGAGTTGTAGGGTTAGTTTGAGGGTTAGCGGGAGGATTAGGGTTAGGGTTAGGGTTAGGGTGAGGGATAGGGTCAGGGTAAGGTTTAGGGTGAGGTTTAGTGTGAGGGTGAGGGTTAAGGTTAGGGTTAGGTTAATGGTGAGGCGTAGTGTGAGGTTTAGGGTTAGGATTACGGTTAGGGTGAGGGTTAGGTTGAGGGTTAGGGTTAGGGTGAGGGTTAGGGTCAGGATGAGGGTTATGGTTAGGGTGAGGGTTATGGTTAGGGTGAGGGTGAGGTTTAGGGTTAGGGTTAGGATGAGGGCTAGATTGAGGTTGAGGGTTAGGTTTAGGGTTAGGGATAGGGAGAGGATTAGGTTTAGGGTTAGGGTGAGGGTGAGGATTAGGCTGAGGTTTAGGTTTCGGTTCAGTTTGAAGGTTAGGGTTAGGGTTAGTGTTAGGGTGAGGGTTAGGGTTAGAGTTAGGTTTAGGTTTAGGGTTATTGTTAGGGTTAGGGTGAAGGTGAGGGTGAGGGTGATTTTTAGGTTTAGGGTTAGGTTTAGGGTGAGGGTGAGAGTGAGGGTTAGGGTTAGGATTTGTATTAGGGTTAGGGTTAGGGTTAGGGTGAGGGTTAGGGTTAAGGTGAGGGTTGGGGTTAGAGTGAGGGGGAGGGTGAGGTTAGGTTTCGGTTTAGAGGTAAGGTTAGGGTGAGGGTTAGGGTGAGGGCTAGGTTGAGGGGGAGGTTTAGGGTGAGGGTAAGGGAGAGGGTGAGGTTTTGTGTTCAGGAAGGCTTAGTGTTATGTTTAGTGTGAGTATTAGGGTGACAGTGATTGTTAGGGTGAGGGTTTGGTTTAGGGTGAGGGTTTGGTTTAGAGGGAGGGGTAGGATTAGGGTTAGGTTCAGAGATAGGGTTAGGGTGATGTTTAGGGTGAGGGTGAGGGATAGGTTAGGGTGAGAGTTCGGGTGAAGTTGAGGGTTAGGGTGTGGGTGAAGGTTAGTGTTAGGGTGATGGGGAGGGTTAGCGACAGGGTGAGGGTTAGGGTTAGGTTTAGGATGAGGCTTAGGGTGAGGTGTAGGGTTTGGGTGAGGCTTACGGTTAGTTTGAAAGCTGGGTTTGGGTTAGGGTTAGGGTGAGTCTAAGGGTTTGGGTGAGGGTGAGGTTGAGGATGAAGTTTAGGGTGAGGGTTCGGGTTCGGGTTAGGGTTATTGATGGGGTTAGTGTGAGGGTGAGTTGGAGGGGGAGAGGGAGGGGGAAGGTTAGGGTTAGGGTTAGGTATAGGGTGAGGGTGAGTGTGAGCTTTAATGTTAGAGTTAGGGTGAGGGTTAGGTTGAGGGTCATGGTTAGGGATAGGTTGAGGTTTAGGATTAAGGTTTGGGTTAGGATTAGGGTGACGGTGAGGGTGAGGGTTAGTCTTAGGATTAAGGTTAGGATTAGGTTTAGGGTGAGCTTGAGTGTGAGGGTGATTGTGAGGGTTAGGTTTAGTGTTAGGTGTAAGGTTAGGGTTAGGGTTCTGGTGAAGGCTAGGTTGAGGGTGAGGGTTAGGGTGAGGTTGAGGGAGAAGTTGAGGATTTGGGTTAGGAAAGGGTTAGTGTTATGTTTAGGGTGAGGATTAGGGTGACGGTGACAGTTAGGATGAGCTTTTGGGTTAGGGTTAGAGTTAGGGTTAGGATTAGTCTCAGAGTTATGGATAGGATGATGTTTAAGGTGAGGGTTAGTGTTGGGTTGGGTTAGAGTTAGGGTGAAGGTGACGGTGAGGGTTAGGGTTAGGATTAGGGTGAGGGTTAGGGTTAGGATTTGGGTTAGGGTTAGGGTTAGAAAGAGGGTGAGGGTGAGGGTTAGGGTAAGGGTTAGTGGTAGGGTTAGGGTGAGGATTAGGGTGAGGGTGAAGTTTAGGGTGAGTGTTAGGATTAGGGTGTGGTTTAGGTTTTAGGGTTAGGGTTAGAATTAGGGTGAGGTTGAGGTTTTAGGTGTAGGTTTAGGTTTAGGGATAGGGTTAGGCTGAGGGTGAGGTTGAGGTGAGTTTTAGGGTTAGGGTTAGTGTTAGTGTGAGTGTTAGGGTTAGGGTTATGGTTAGGATGAGTGTTAGGGTGAGGGGTAGGGTTAGGGTTAGGGTAAGGCTGAGGGTGAGTTTGAGGGTTAGGTCTAGGGTTTTGGTTAGGGTTAGGGTTAGAGTTAGGTTTCGGTTGAGGCTTTGGGTGAGGGTTAGTGTTAGGGTTAATGTGAAGGTTAGTGTTAGGGTTATGGTTAGGGTTACGGTGAGTGTAAGGTTTAGGGTGAGGGTTAGGGTTAGGTTTAGTGTGAGGGTTAGGGTTAAGATTAGTGGTATGGTGAGGGTTCGGGTTAGGGTGAAAATGAGGGTTAGGGTAAAGTTTAGGGTTAGGGATAGGATTAGGGTAAGGGTTAGTGTTGGGAAGGGTTAGAGTTAGAGGGAAAGTTTGGTAAGGGTTAGGTTTAGGGTTAGGGTGAGGATTAGTGTGAGGGTGAGAGTTAGGGTTAGGGTTAGGGTGAGGTTTAGAGTTGGGTTTAGCGATAGGGTTAAGCTGATAAGGTTTAGGGTTAGGGATGTTGTAAGGTTTAGGATTAGGGTTAGGGTGAGGGTTAGGGTGAGGGTGAGGGTTAGGGTGAGGTTTAGGGTTAGGGTGAGGGTGAGGGTGCAGGCGAGGTTTAGTGTTACGGTAAGTGTTAGGCTGAGGGTGGGGGTGAGGGAGAGGTTTAGGTTTAGGATTAGGGTGAGGGTGAGGGTTAGTTTTAGGGACAGAGTTAGGCATAGGTTGAGGGTTAGGTTTAGGTTTAGTGTTAGGGTTAGGGGTAGGGTGAGGGTGGGGGTGAGGAATAAGGTTAGGGTGAGGGTGACGGATAGGTTTAGGATTAGGGTGAGGATGAGGGTGAGAGTTAGTGTTAGGATTAGGGTTAATCTTCGGGTGATGGTGAGGGTGAGAGTTAGGTTTAGGGTTGGTAGTACGTTTAGGTTTAGGCTTAGGGTAAGGGTGAGGTTGAGGGTGAGGGTTAGAATTAGGGTTATGTTTAGGGTGAGGGTGTGGGTTAATGTGAGGGTGAGTGATCTGGTGAGGTTAAGGGTTAGGGTTTGTGTTAGGGTTAGCGTTAGGGTGAGGGTGAGGGTTAGGTTTAGGTTAGCCTGAGGGTGAGGGTGAGGAATAGGGTTAGGGTGAGGGTGAAGATTAGGGTGAGGGTTATGGTTAGGGTTAGTTTTAGGGTGATTGTGAGGGTGAGGGTTAGGGTTAGGTTTAGGGTTAGTGTAAGGGTGAGGTTGAGTGTGAGATTTAGGTTTAGGGTTAGTGTTAGGTTCAGGGTTAGGCTTACGGTGAGGGTGAGGGTGAGGGTGAGTGTGAGGGTTAGGTTGAGGTTGAGCATTAGGGTTAAGGTGAGGGTGAGGGTTAGGGCCAGGTTGAGTGTTAGAGTTAGGGTTAGCGTTAGGGTGAGGGTTACGGTTAGGGTTAGGGTGAGGTTTAGGCTTAGGATGACGGTGACGGTGCGGGTGAGGGTGAGGGTTAGTTTTAGCATGAGGGTGAGTGTTAAGTTTAGATTGAGGGTTCGGTTTAGGGTGATGTTTAGTGTTAAGTTTTGGGTGAGGGTGCGGGTGAGCGTGAGGTTTACAGTGTGGTTGAGTGTTAGAGTTAAGGTGACGGTGAGGGTTAGGGTGAGGGCGAGGGTTAACTGTAGGGTTAAGGTTAGGGTGAGGGTTGGGGTTAGGGTTAGGGTTAAGGTGAGGATTAGGATGAAATTTAGGGTTAGGTTTATGGTTAGGGTTAGGATTAGTGTGAGGGTTAAGGTTAGGGTTAGGGTCAGGGATAGAGTGAGTATAAGGGTTAGGGTGAGGTTTAGGGTGAGCATGAGGTTTGGGTTATTATTAGGGTTAGAGTGAGTGTTAGGGTGAGGGTGAGGGTGAGGGTTAGGGTTAGGGTTATGATTCTGGTGAGGGTGAGGGTTAGGATAAGGTTTAGGGTTAGCGTTAGGGTTAGTGGAGGGTTAGTTTTGGGTTAGGATTAGAGTTGGGGTTAGGATCTGCGTTAAGGTGAGGGTGAGGTTGAGGGTGAGGGTTAGAGTTTCAGTTAGTGTTAGGCTGAGGGTGAGGGTGAGGGTGAGGGTTAGGGTTAGGAATAGGGTGAGGGTGAAAATTAGTGTTAGGGTTAGGTTTAGGCTTAGATTGAGGGTTAGGGTTAGTGTTATTGTTAGGGTTAGGGTTAGGTTGAGGGTGAAGCATAGGGTTAGGATAAGGGTGAGGATTAAGTTGAAAGTTAGGGTTAGGGTTAGGGTGAGGCTTAGTGTGAGGGGTAGGTTTAGAATTAGGGTTAGGGTTAGGGTGAGGGTGAGGGTGAGGGATAGGGTTAGGTTGATGGTGAGGGTTTGGGTGAGGGTTAGGGTTAGGGTTATTGTGAGGGTTAGGTTAAGGATGAGGGTGTGGGTTAGTGTTCGGGTGAGTGTTCGGGTGAGGGTGAGGGTTAGAGTGTGGTTGCGGGTTAGGTTGTGGGTTAGGTTGCGGGTTAGGCTTAGGGTGACAGTGAGGGTTAGGGTGAGGGTGAGGGTAATTGATAGGGTTAGGGTTAGGTTTTGGGTTAGGGTGAGGGTGAGGTTTAGTTTGTAATTTAGGGTTAGGTTTAGGATTAGTGTGAAGATTAGTGTTAGAGTTAGGGTGAGGATAAGGGTTAGGATGAGGGATAGGGTGAGGATGAGGGTTACGGTCAGAGTTAGGGTGAGGGTAAGGGTTAGCCTTAGGGTTAGGGGAAGGGTGAGGCTTAGGGTGCGGGTTAGGGTTAGGGTTATGGTTAGGGTGAGGTTTAGCTTGAGGGTTAGTTTTATGTTTGGGTTAGGGTTTGGTTTAGGGTCAGGGTGAGGGTTAGGTATAGAGTGAGGGTTAGTGTTAGGGTGAGTGTTAGGTTTATTGTTAGGTTTAGGGTTAGGGTGAGGGTGAAGGTGAGGGATAGGGTTACGGTGAGGGTGAGTTTTCGGGTTAGGGTTAGGGTTAGCGTTAGTTTAAGGGTGAGGGTGAGAGTTAGGTTTAGGGTTAGTGTTAGGTTTAAGGTTAGGCTTAGGGTGAGGGTGAGGGTGAGGGTTAGGGTGAGGTATAGGGTTAGGGTTAGGATGAGGGTTAGGTTTAGGCTGATGTTTAGGGTTAGGGTTTGGTTTAGTGTGAGGGTGAATGTTCAGGTGAAGGTGAGGGTTAGGGTTTGGGTGACGGTCAGGTTAAGTGTGAGGGTTAGTGTGATGGTAAGGTTAAGGGTTAGCCTGAGTGTTAGGGTTAGGGTGAGGGTTAGGGTGAGGTTGAGTCTTAGGGTTACGGTTAGGGTTAGGTTGAGGGTTAGGTTTAGGGTGACGGTTAAGGTGATTGTTAGGCTTAGGGTGAGGGTGAGGGTGAGGTGAGGGTTAGATTTACAGTGAGGGTTAGGGTTAGGGTTAGGGAGAGGGTTCGGTTTAGGGTTAGTGTGAGGGTTTGGGTTAGGGTTAACATTAAGGTTACGGTGAGGGTAAGGTTTAGGGTGAGGGTTAGGATGAGGGTGATGTTTAGTGTTAGGGTTAGTGTGAAAATGAGGGTTAGGCTGAAGTTTAGCGTGAGTTTTAGGGTTATGGTGAGGTTTAGGTTTTAGGATTAGTGTTAGAATTAGGGTGAGGGTGAGGTAAAGTTTAAGTTTACGCATAGGATTAGGGTGAGGGTTAGGGTTGGGTTAGGTTTAGAGTTAGGGTGAAGTTGAGGCTGAGGGTTAGGTTTAGGATTAGGGTTAGGGTTAGGTTTAGAATGATGGTGAGGGTGAGGGTTAGGGTAAGTGTTAGTGGTAGGGTTAGGGTGAGAATTAGGGTGAGAGTGACGTTTAGGGTGAGGATTATGGTTAGTGTGAGGGTTAGGGATAGTGTTAAGGTTAGGGTTAGAGTGAGGGTGTGGGTTAGGGTGAATGTGATGTTTAGGGTGAGATTTAGGGTGAGGGTGAGTGTTAGGGTTATGCTTATGGTGAGGGTAGGTTGAGGGTTAGGGTTAGGGTGAGGGTTAAGGTTAGGTTTAGGGTTAGTGTAAGGGTTAGGGTTAGGGTGAGTGTTAGGGTTATTGTGAGGGTTAGGGTTAGGGTTAGGGTAGGGTGAGGGTAAGGGTTACAGTTTGGGTTAGGGGTAGGATGAGGGTGAGGGTGAGAGTGAGGGTTTCGCTTAAGTAAGGGATAGGGTTATGGTTATGGTGAGGATTCGAGTGAGTTTGAGGGTTAGAGGGAGGGTTAGGTTTAGGGTGAGTGTTAGGGTTAGGGTCAGGGTTAGGGTTAGGGTGATGTTTTGGGTCAGGGTGAGTGTTACCGTGAGGTGAGGGTTCAGATGGGGGTTCGGGCTACGGTGAACGTAAGGGTTATGGTGACGGTGAGGGTTAGGGTTAGGGTTAGGATGCGGGTGACCGTGAGAGTGAGGGTGAGGGTGAGGTTTAGGGTTAGTGTGAGGGTTAGGGTAAGGGTAAGTGTCAGGGTGAGGGTGAGGGTTAGGGTTAGGGTGAGAGTGAGGGTGAGGGTGAGGGTTTCGGTTAGGTAAGGGTTAGGGTTAGTGTTACGGTTATGGTGAGGTCTAGTTTGAGGGTGAGGTTTAGTGTGAGGATGAGGGTGAGGTTGAGGGTTAGGGTGTGGGTGAGCTTTAGGGTTAGGGTGAGGGTTAGGGTAACCATGAGGGTTAGGTTGACGGTGAGGGTTAGTGTTAGTGTTAGGTAAAGTGTGAGTTTTAGGGTCAGGATGAGGGGTAGTGTGAGGGTTAGGGATAGGGTTAGGGTGAGGTATAGGGTTAGTGTGAGGGTTAGGCTTAGGGTTAGGGTTAGGGTTGGGTTAGGGTGAGGGTAAGGGTTAGGGTGAGAGTTCGCATGAGGGTGAGGTTTAGGGTGAGGGTGTGGGTTAGGATAATGTTTAGGGTTATGGTTAGGGTTAGGGTTAGGTTTAGAATGAGGTTTATGTTGAGGTTTAGGTTTAGGGTTAGAGTTAGTGTTAGTGTGAGGGTTCGGGTGAGGATAAGGGTTAAATTGAAGATTAGGGTGAGGGTGAGGGTGAGGGTTAGGGTTAGGTTTTGGGTTAGGGTTAGGGTAAGGGCTATGTTGAGTGTTATGGTTAGGTTGAGGGTGAGGATTTGGGTTAGGTAAGGATTAGTGTTATGTTTAGGGTGAGGAATAGGTTGTGTTTGAGAGTTGGAGGGTTAGAGTTAGGGTGAGGGTTAGGGTTAGGGTTAGGGTCAGGGTTAGGTTTAGCGTGATGTTTTGGGTGAGGGTGAGGGTTAGTGTGAGGGTGACGGTTTGGGTGAGGGTAAGGGTTCACGTGAGGATGAACGTTAGGTTAGGGTTAGGGTGAGGGTTAAGGTTAACGTTAAGGTTTCGGTGAGGGGTAGGGTTAGTGTTTGTTTAAGGGTAAGGGTTAGTGTGAGGGTTAGGGTGAGGGTTAGGGTTAGGGTGAGGTTTAGGGTGAGGATGAGGGTTAGGGTTAGTGTTAGGGTTAGGGTGAGCGTTAGGGTGAGGGTTAGGGTTAGGGTTAGGTTTAGGGTGATGTTTTGGGTGAGCGTGAGGGTTACCGTGAGGTGAGGGTGGGGATGACAGTTCGGGTTAGGGTGAATGTAGGGTTAGGGTGAGGGTGTGGGTTAGGGTTAGGGTGCGGGTGACCCTGAGAGTGAGGGAGAGGGTGAGTGTTAGGGTTAGCGTGAGGGTTAGGGTGAGGGTAAGTGTTAGGGTGAGGGTGAGTTTTAGGGTTAGGTTGAGGGTGAGGGTGAGGGTGAGGGTGAGGGTTTCTGTTAGGTAAGGATTAGGGTTAGTGTTAAGGTTATGGTGAGGGCTAGAGTGAGGCTGACGTTTAGGGTGAGGATGAGGGTGAGGTTGAGGGTTAGGGTGTGGGTGAGTGTTAGGGTTAGGGTGAGGGTTAGGGTAACCATGAGGGTTAGGGTGAGGGTGAGTGTTAGGGTTAGGGTTAGGGTTAGGGTGAGTATTAGGGTCAGGATGAGGGGTAGAGTGAGGGTTAGGGTCAGGTTTAGGTTGAGGTTTAGTGTTAGGGTTAGGTTTAGGCGGAGGGTGAGAGTTACGGTTAGGGTGAGGGTGAGGGTTAGGTTTTGGGTGAGGTGAGGGTTAGGGTGAGGGTTAGTGTTAGGGTCAGTGTTAGGGTGAGTGCTAGGGTGAGGGTGAGGGTTAGGGATAGGGTTAGGGATAGGGTGAGGCTTAAGTTTATGGTTACGGTTAGTGTGGGGGTTAGGCTGAAGGATAGGATTAGGGTTATTGTGAGGGTTGCATTTAGTGTGAGGGTTCGGGTTAAGTTTAGGGTTAGGATGAGGTTTAGATTTAGTGTGAGGGTTTCAGTTAGTGTTAGGGTTACGGTGAGGTTTAGGCTGACGGTTAAGGTGAGCGTGAGGGTGAGGGTTAGGGTTAGGTTTAGGTTAAGGGTGAGGGTTAAGGTGAGGGTTAAGGTTAGGGTTAGGGTGACGGTTAGTGTGAGGGTAAGGGTTAGGGTGAGGGTTAGAGTTAGGGTGAGGGTTAGGGTTAGGGTGAGGGTAATGGTTAGGGTTAGGGTTAAGGTTAGGCTTATTGTGAGGGTGAGGGTGAGGGTTAGTTTTAGGGTTAGGTTGAGATATAGGGTTAGGGTTAGGGTGAAGGTGAGTGTTAGGCTGAGGGGTAGGGTTTGGGTTAACATGAGGGTTATTTTTAATGTGAGGGTTAGGGTTAGAGTTAGGGTTAGGGTAAGTATTAGGTTCAGTGTGAGGGTTAGGGTTAGGATTAGGTTTTTGTTGAGGGTGAGGATTAGGGTTAGGGTTAGCGTGAGGGTTAGGGTTAGCATTGGGGTTAGGGTGAGTGTAATGTTTAGGGTGAGGTTTAGGGTGAGGTTGAGGTTTGGGGTTAGCGTTAGGGTTAGGTTGAGGGTTAGGGTGAGGGTTAGTGTTAGGGTTATGGTTAGGGTGAGTGTGAGTGTTAGGGTTTGGGTTAGGATTAGGGTGAGGTTTAGGGTGAGGGTTATGGTTAGGGCAAGTGTAAGGGTTAGGTTGAGTGTTAGGTTGAGGGTGAGATTTAGGGTTAGAGTTAGGTTTAGAGTTAGGATTAGGTTTAGAGTTAAGGTGAGGGTTAGGGTTAGGGTTAGGGTTATGGTAGGGTGAGGGTAAGGGGTAGAGTGAGGGTTAGGGTTAGGCTGAGGGTGACGGTGAGGGTGAGAGTTAGGGTTAGGCTTAGTGTTACGATGAGTGTTAGGGTTTGGTTTAGGGTTAGGATGAGGGTTAGGGTGAGGGGTAGGGTTAGGGTTAGGGTGAGGGTGAGGGTTATTATTAGGGTTAGGGTGAGGGGTAGGGTGAGGGTTAGGTTTAGGTTTAGGTTTAGGGTTAGGGTTAGGGTGAGGTTTAGGGTGAGGGTTAGGGTTAGTGTTAGGGTTAGGTTTTGGGTGAGTATTAGATTTAGGGTGAGGGTTTTTGTTAGTGTTAGGGTTAGGGTAGGTTGAGGGTAAGGTTTAGGGGTGAGGGATAGGATTAGGGTTAGGGTGAGGGTTCGGGTGAGTGTTCGGGTGAGGGTTAGAATTAGGATGAGGGTGAAGTTTAGGGTTAGGTTTATGTTGAGGTTTAGGGTCAGGGGTAGGGTAAGGGTTAGTGTTAGGGTTTGGGTTAGCGTTAGGGTTAGGGTGAGGGTGAGTGTTAGGGTGAGGATGAGGGTTAGGTATAGGGTTAGGGTGAGGTTTAGGGTTAGGTTTCAGGTTATAGTGAGGGTGAGTATTAGGGTTAGGATGAGGTTTAGGGTTAGGGTTAGGGTTAGGGTCACATTTAGGGTTAGGTTTAGGGTTAGGGTGAGGGTCAGCGTTAGGGTTAGGGTTATGTTTAGGGTTAGGGTGAGGTTTAGGGTTAGTGTTAGGTTTAGGGTTAGGGTGAGTGTTGGGTTGAGGGTTAGGGTTAGGGATACGGTTAGGCTTAGGGTGAGGATGATGGTGAGATTTAGGTTTAGGATTAGGGTGAGGGTGAAGGTTAGGGTTAGGGTTATGGTTAGGGTTAGGGTGAGATTTAGGGTTAGTGTTAGGTTTAGGGTTAGGGAGAGTGTTAGGGTTAGTGTGAGGGTTAGCATTAGGGGTAGGTTTAGGGTTAGTGCGAGCGTAAGATTTATTGTGAGTGTTAGGGTGAGGGTGAGGGTGAACGTTTCGGTGAATTAAGGTTTAGGTTTAGGGTTAGCGAGAGGATTAGCATTTGGGTGAGGGTTAGGGTGAGTGTTGGTGTTAGGGTTAAGGTGAGGGTTAGGTTTAGGTTGAGGGTGAGCATGAGGGGTTCGGTTAGGTAAGGGAAAGGGATAGGTTTAGGGATAGGTTGAGGGCTAGTGTGAGGCGTAGGGTTATGGTTAGAGTGAGGGTTAGGGTTAGTGTGAGGGTTAGGTTTAGGGATAGCATTAGGATTAGGGTGAGTGTAAGGGTTAGGTTAAGTGTTAGGATGAGGGTGAGGTTTTGGGTTAGCCTTAGGGTTAGGGTTTGGGTTAGGGTGAGTGTTAGGGTTAGGTTTAAGGTGAGGGTGAGGGTTAGGGTTAGGGTTAGGGTGATGGTTAGGGTTAGGGTTAGGGCTAGCGTGAGAGTGAGGGTGAGGTTTAGGATGAGGGTTAGGGTTAGGTTTAGTGTTAGGGTTAGGGTTAGGCTTAGTGTTAGGGTAAGGGTGAGGGTTATTGTTAGGGTGAAGGTTAGGGTTATCGTTTGCGTGAGGGTTAGGGTTAGCGTGAGTGTGAGGGTGAGTTTTAGGGTTAGGTTTAGGGTGAGTGTTAGGGTTAGGTTTAGTTTTAGGGTTAGGGTTAGGCTTAGTGTTAGGGTGATGGTGAGGGTGATTGTTAGGGTGAAGTTTAGGGTTAGGTTTAGGGTGAGGTTTAGGGCTAAAGTAATGTTTAGGGTGAGGTTGAGAGTTAGGATGAGGTTGAGTGTTAGGGTGAGGGTTAGGGTTAGGTTTATGGTGAGGGGTCGGCTGAGGGTTAGGTTAGTGTCATGGTTATGGTTATGGTTAGGGATAGGATGAGGGTGAGGGTGAGGGTGAAGTTTAGGGTTAGGTTTAGGATTAGGGTTAGGGGAAGGCTGAGGGTTAGGGTGAGAATGAGGCTGAGGGGTAGGGTTAGGGTTAGGGTGAGGGCTAGGTTGAGGGTTTGGGTTAGGGTGAGGGTGACGGCTTGGGTTAGGTAAGGGTTAGGGTTATGGTTAGGGTGAGGATGAGGTTGAGTTTGAGGGCTAGAGGGAGGGTTAGGGTTAGGGTGAGGGTTAGGGTTAGGTTGAGGGTGAGGGTTAAGGTTAGGGTGATGTTTTGGGTGAGGGTGAGGGTTAGCGTGAGTGTGAGGGTTTGTGGGAGTGTAAGGGTTAGGGTGAGGATGAGGGTTAGGCTTAGGGTTAGGGTGAGGGTTAGGGTTAGCGTTAGGGTTTGGGTGAGGGGGAGGGGGAGAAGAGGGTTAGTGTTAGGGTAAGGTTTAGGGTTACTGTGAGGTTTAGGGTGAGGGTAAGTGTTAGGATGAGGGTTAGGGAGAGGTTGAGGTTTCGGGATAGTGTGTTAGGGTTAGGGTGAGGGTTAGGGTGAGGTTTAGGGTTAATGTGAGGGTGAGGGTTAGGGTTAGGATTAGGGTTAGGTTTAGGGTTAAGGTTTGGGTTATAGTTAGGGTGAGGGCTAGGTTTAGAGTGAGGGTGAGATTTTGGGTGAGGGTTAGGGTGTGGGTGAGTTTTAGTGTTAGGGTGAGGTTTAGGGTGACGGTGAGTGTTAGGGTGAGGTTGTGGGTTAGGTTTCGTGTTAGAGTGAGGGTTAAGTGACGGGTATGGTTAGATTATGGATAGGGTGAGGGTGGGGTTTAGAGTGAGGGTCAGGGTGAGTGTTTGGGTTAGGTAAATGTTATGGTTATGTTTAGGGGGAGAATTAGGTTGACGGTGAGTGTTATGGTGAGGGTTTGTGTCAGGGTGAGGTTTTGGGTGAGGGTGAAGTTTCGGGTGAGTGTGAAGGTTTGGGTGAGGGTGAGGGTTAGGTTGACGGTGAGGGATAGGGTGACGGTGAGGGTTAGGGTTACAGTTAGGGTTAGGGTTAGGATTAGTGGTAGAGTTAGGGTTAGGTTTAGGGTTAGGGTGAAAGTAAGGTTTAGTGTGAGGTTTAAGGTGAGGGGGAGGGTTTGGGTTAGCGTTAGGGTTAGGTTGACGGTTTGGTTGAAGTTTAGGTTTAGGGTTATGGTTATGTTGAGGGTGAGGTGTACGGTTTGGGTTAGGGTAAGGGTTAGGGTTAGGGTGAGGGTTAGGGTTAGGGTTAGATTTAGGATGAGGCTTAGGGTTAAGTTTAGGGTGAGGCTTAGGGTGAGGGTTAGGGTTAGAGTTAGTGTGAGTGTTAGGCTGAGGGTGAGGGTGAGGGTGAGGGTTAGGTTTAGGGTGAGGATTAGGGTTAGCATTAGTGTTAGGGTGAGAGTTATGGTTAGGGTGAGGGTTAGGATTAGGTAAGGGTGAGGGTAAGGGTAAGGGTTAGGGTTAGATTTAGGATGAGGGTTAGGGTTAATTTTAGGGTGAGGGTTAGTGTGAGCATTAGGGTTAGAGTTAGGGTGAGGGTTAGGCTGAGGGTGAGGATGAGGATTAGGTTTAGGGTTAAGTTTAGGGTGAGGATTAGGGTTAGCATTAGTGTTAGGGTGAAGTTTAGGGTTAGGGTAAGTGTGAGGGTGAGGGTGAGGGGTAGAGTTAGTGTGTGGGTGAGGGTGAGGGTGAGGGTGAGGGTGAGGGTGAGTGTTAGGATTAGGGTGAGGGTTAGGGAGAGGGTTATGGATAGGGTATGGGTGAGTGTTAAGGTGAGGGTAAGGTTAAGGGTTAGTGTTAGGGTGAGGGTTAGTGTTAGGTTTAGGGTTAGGGAGAGTGTTTGGATGAGGGTGAGTTTGAGGATTAGGTTTCCTTTAAGGGTTAAGGTTAGGGTTAGTGTTAGGGTGAGGCCTAGGTTGAGGGTGAAGTTTAGGGTGAGGGTGAGGGTTTGGGTAAGTTTAGGTTTAGGGTGAGGATTAGGGTGACGGTGAGGGTTAGGGTCAGTGTGAGGGTGAGGGTTAGGGATAGGCTGAGGGTTAGTGTTAGGGTGAGGTTTAGGGTGAGGGTGAGTGTTAGGGAGAGGGTGAGAGTTGGGGTGAAGTTGAGGGTTAGGATCTTTGTGAGGCTGAGGGTTAGAGTTAGGGTTAGGGTGAGGTCTAGGTTTTGGGTTAGGGTTACTGTTTGTGATAGGGTTAAGTTGAGGGTTAGGGTGAGGGTTTGGGTGATGCTTAGGGTGAGGGTTAGGATTAGGGTTAGTGTGAGGTTTAGGGTTAGGGTTAGGATGAGGATTAGTTTCAGGGTGAGGGTTAGGGTTAGGGTGAGAGTTAGGGTTAGTGTGAGGGTTAGGGTTAGGTTTAGGGTGATGGTAAGTGAGGGTAAGTGTTAGTGTGAGGGTTAGGGTTAGGGTGAGGGTTATGGTTAGGTGAGGGTTAGGGTTAGGGTTAAGGTTAAGGTTAGGTTTAGGGTGAGGGTGATAGTGAGGTTTAGGTTTAGGGTTAGGTTGAGGTTTAGGTTTAGTTTGAGGGTAAGTGTTAGGGTGAGGCTAAGGTTTATGGTGAGGATTAGGGTTAGAGTTAGGGTTAGGGTTATGGTTAGGTTGAGGGTTAGGGTTAGTGTGAGGCTTAGGGTTAGGTTTATGATGAGTGTAAGTGAGGGTAAGTTTTAGGGTGAGGGGTTGGTTTAGGGTGAGGGTTAGGGTTAGGGTGAGGGTTAGGGTTAGGGTTAAGGTCAGGGTTAGGTTTAGTGTGAGGGTGATGGTGAGTGTTAGGGATAGGGTTAGGTTGAGGTTTAGGGTTAGTCTGAGGGTAAGGGCGAGGGTGAAGATAAGGTTTAGGGTTAGGATTAGGGTGAGGGTGAGGATTAGAGTGAGGGTTAAGGTGAGGGTTAGGGTAAGGGTGAAGGGTGAGGGATAGGTTTAGAGTGAGAGTTAGGGTTAGCGTTAGGTTTATGGTGAGGGTGAGGATTAGGGTTAAGGTTAGTGTGAGCGTTAGGGTTAGGGTTGGGATTAGGGTGAGGGTTAGGTTTAGGGTTAGGGTTATGGTGAGGTTTAGGGTTAGGATTAGGGATAGGGTTATGTTAGCTTTAGAGTTAGGCTGAGGGTTAGGGTTAGGGTTAGGTTTAGGATGAGCCTGAGGGTGAGGGTTAGGTTTAGGATTAGTGTTAGAGTTAGGGTTAGGCTGAAGGTAAGGGTGAGTGTGGGTTTGAGCGTTACAGAAAGGGTTAGGGTTAGGGTTAGAGCGAGGTTTAGTTTTATTTTGAGTGTTAGGGTTAGGGTTAGAGTTAGGGTTAGGCTGAGGGTAAGGGTTAGGATGAGGGTTATGTTGAGGGTGAGGTTTAGGGTTAGGGTTAGGGTGTGGGTTAGGGTTAGTGTGATGTTTAGGGTAAGGGTTAGTATTAGATTTAGGGTGAGGATAAGGATTAGGTTTAGGGATAGAGTGCAGGTTAGGTTTAGGTTTAGGGTGAGAGTGAGGTTGAGGTTGAGGGTGAGGGTAAGGTTAGAGTTTGGTTGAGGGTGAGGTTTATGGTTAGTGTTAGTGTTAGGCTGAGGGTGAGGTTGAGGGTGAGGTTTAGGGTTAGGATTAGGGTGATGGTGAGGGTTAGGTTTAGGGTTAGGGTTAATCTTAAGGTGAGGTTTAGGGTTAGGGTAATGGTTAGGGTTAGGATGAGGGTGAGGGATAGGTTTAATTTAAGGGTGAGGATTAAGATGAAAGTTAGGTTTAGGTTAGGGTGAGGGTAATTGTTATCGTGAGGGTTAGGGTGAGGGTGAGGGTTAGGCTTAGGGTCATTGTTATGTTGAGGCGTAGGGTTAGGGTGAGAGTTAGGGTTTTGGTTAGAGTGAGGGTTAGTGGGAGGTTGGGGTTTACGGTTAGGTTTAGCCTGAGGGTTAGCTTCAAGGTGAGGGTTAGGTTTAGGTTGAATGTTAGGGTGAGGGTGAGGGTGAGGGTTAGGATTAAGGTTAGTGTTAGCTGAGGGCTAGGGTGAGGTTGAGGGTTAGAGTTAGGGTTAGGGATAAGGTGAGGTATAGCATTAGGGTTAGGTTTAGCAGAGGGTTAGGTTTAGGGTGAGGGTTAGGGTTAGGGTTAGGATTAGGGTGAGGTTAAGTGTTCAGATGAGGGTTATGTTGAGGGTGAGTGATAGGGTTAGTATTAGGGTGAGGGTGAGGGTTAGGTTTAGGGTGAGGGTGAGTGTGACGTTTAGGGTTAAGTTTAGGGAGAGCTTTAGGGGTAGGGTGAGGTTTACACTTAGGGGTAGTGTTAGGGTGAGGGTGAGTGTGAGATTGAGGGTTAGGTTGAGGGTGAGGGTGAGGGTTAGGGTTAGGATTAGGGTTAGGGTTAGGGTTAGGCTGAGAGTAAGGGAGATGCGGAGGGTTAGGTTTAGGGTTAGGTTGTGCGTTAGGCTTAGTGTGAGGGTAAGTATGAGTGTGAGGGTAAGGTTTAGGGTGAAGATTAGGGTGAGCGAGAGGGTTAGTGTTAGGATTAGGGTTATGGTGAGTGTTAGGGTAAGGGTGAGGGATAGGGTGAGGGTTAGGGTTAGGGTTATTGTGAGGTTTAGGGTTAGGGTTAGGGTTAAGGTTATTGTTAGCTATAGAGTTATGTGAGGGTTAGGATTAGGGTGAGCATGAGTTTGAGGGTTAGGGTTAGGTTTAGGGTTAGGGTGAGGGTTTGAGTTAGGGTGATGTTTATGGTGAGGGTGTGGGTTAGTGTGAGGGTGAGTGTTCGCGTGAGGGTAAGGATTAGGGTGTGGATGAAGGTTAGCGTTAGGGTGAGGGCTAGGTTAGGGGTAGGGGTAGGGTTAGTGTGAGTTTTAGGGTTAGGGTTAGGGTTAGGGTGAGGGTTAGCATTAAGGTTATGGTAGGGTGAGGGTAAGGGTTAGGGTGATTGTTAGTGTTTGGCTGAGGATGAGTGTGAGTATGAGTGTAAGGGTTAGAGTTAGTGTTACGGTTAATGTTAGGCTTAGGTTAGGGTTAGGATGAGGGTTAGGGAGAGGGGTAAGTTTAGGATTAGGGTGAGGGTGAAGGTGAGGGTGAAGGTTAGGGTAAGGGTGAGGGTGAGGGTTAGGGTTAGGGTTAGGGTTAGGGTTAGGGAGAGGGTTTGGGTAAGGTTGAGGGTTAGGGTTAGGGTTGGGTTATGGTGAGGGTTAGGTTGAGGGTTAGGGTTAGTGTTAGGGTTAGGGTGAGGTTGAGGTTTAGGGTGAGGTTAAGGATTAGGGTGAGTCTTAGGGTGAGTGTGAGGGTTAGGTTTAGTGATAGGGTTAGATTGAGTTTTAGGGTGAGGGTTAGGTTTAGGGTTAGTTTTAGGAGAGGTTTAGGGTGAGGGTTAGGGTTAGTGTTAGGCTTTGGGTTTGGGTGAGTGTTAGGATTAGAGTGACAGTTAGGGTTAGGTTTAGGTTTAGAGTAGGGTGAGGATAAGGGTTAGGGTGAGGTTTAGGGTGAGGGTGAGGGTTAGGTTTAGGGTTAGGTTTAGGATGAATGGTAGGGTGAGGATTAGGGTTAGGGTTAGGTTTACGGTAATTGTTAGGGTGAGGGTTAGGGTGAAGTTTAGGTTTAGTGTTACGGTTAGGGTTAGGGTGAGTGTTAGCGTTAGTGTGAGAGTTAGGATTAGTGTTAGGTTTTGGGTTAGGGTGAGGGTAAGGGTTAGGTTGAGGGTTAGGGTGAGGGTGAGGTTTAGGCTAAGGGTTAGTTTAAGGATTTGGGTCAGGTTGACGGTGAGGGTTAGGGTTAGGCTGGGGATTAAGCTGAGGGGTAGGGTTAGGGTTAGAGTTAGGGTGAGGCTGAGGGTGAATGTTTCGTTAAGTAAGGGTTAGGTTTAGGGTTAGCCAGAGGATTAGGGTGAGGGTGAGGATTAGGATGAGGGTTAGGTTTAGGTTGAGAATTAGGTTTAGGTTGAGGGTTAGGGTTAGGGTGAGGGTGAGGTTTAGGATTAGGGTTAGGGATAAGTTGAGGTTTAGCGTGAGGGATAGCGTTAGGGTTAGGGTGAGGGTTAGTTTTAGGGTTAGGGTTAGGGTTAGGGTGAGAGATAGGGTCACAGTAAGGGTTAGGGTGAGGAGAGAGGTAGGGGAGGGTTAAGGTTAGGGTTAGGGTTAGAGAAAGGGTTAGTGTGAGGTTTATGGTTAGGGTGAGCGTTAAGGTGAATGTTAGGGTTATGATTAATAATATGTTTAAATTTAGCATGAGGGTTAGCGTTAGGGTTAGGGTGTGGGTTATGGTAAGCGATAGGGTTATTGTGAGGGATAGGGTCAGGGTAAGGGTGAGGGTGAGGTTTTGTGTTATGGTTGGGATTAGAGTGAGGTTTAGGGTGAGGCTTAGGTTTTGGGTTAGGGTGATAGTTAGTGTGAGGGTTAGGGTCAGGGTTAGGGTGAGTTTTAGGGTGAACGTGAGGGTTATATCTAGGGTGAGATTTAGGGTTAGAGTGATGGTTTGTGTTAGGGTTAGGGTGAGGTCTTGGGTGGGGGTGAGGTTTAGGGTTAGGGTTAGGGAAAAGGTGAGGATTAGGGTTAGGGTTAGGGTGAGGGTTAGCCTGAGTGGTAGAGTTAATTTTAGTGTGAGGGTTAGGTTTAGTGTGAGGGTTATGGTTAGGGTTAGGGTGAGGTTATGGGGTCGGATGAGGGTTAGGGTGAGGGTGAGTGTTTGGTTTAGCAATAGGGTTAGGCTGAGGGTTAGGGTGATGGTTAGAGTTAGCGTTAAAGTTAGCATTAGTGTGAGGTTGAGGGTTAGGGTGAGGGTATGTGTGAGGGTTAAGGTTAGGGTTAGGGTGAGATTTAGAGTCAGGGTTAAGGTTAGGTTTAGGTTAAGGGTTAGGTTAAGGGTGAGAGAAAGGGTGCGGGTGAGGGGTAATGTTAGGGTTAGGTTTAGGGTGAGAGTTAGGGTGGGGTTGAGGGTGAGGGTTAGAGTGAATTTTAGGTTTAGGGTTAGGATTAGGTTTAGGGTGAGGGCTCAGTTGTGGATGAAGGTTACGGTTAGTGTTTGGGTTAGGGAGAGGCTTAGGGTTAGGGTGAGGGTGAGGGTTAGGTTGAGGGGTAGGGTTAGGGTTAGGGTGAAAGTTAGGTTTAGTGTGAGGGTTAGAGTTAGAGTTAGAGTTAGGGTTAGGGTGAGGGTAAAGTTTAGGGTGAGGTTTAGGGTGAGAGTGAGGGTTAGGGTTAGTGAGTGTTAGGGTGAGGGTTAGTGTGAGTGTTAGATTTAAGGTTAGGGTGAGGGTTAGCGTCAAGTTTAGGGTTAGGATTAAGGTGAGGGTGAGGTCGAGGGTCAGGGTTAGGTTTGGGGTTAAATTTAGGTTTAGTGTGAGAGTAGAGTTAGGGTTAGGGTTAGGGTTAGGGTGACTGTAAGTGTTAGGGTGAGGGTTAGTGTGAGAGTGAGGGTTAGAGTTAGAGTGAGTGTTAGGGTGAGGGTTAGTGTGAGGGTTAGGTTTAGGGTTAGGGTGAGGTTTAGCGTAAAGTTGAGGGTTAGGATTAGGGTTAGTGTTAGAGTGAAGATTAGGGTGAGGGTTTTGCTTAGGGTGAGGGTTAAATTTAGGGTTAGGGTTAGAGTGAGGGTGAGTGTTAAGGGTTAGGATTACCGTTAGAGTTATGGTTAGGCTGAGTGTGAGGGTGAAGGTTAGGTTTAGGGTTAGAGTTAGGTTTAGGGTTAAGGCTAGGGTGAGCGTGAGGCTTAGGGTGAGGGTGAGGGTGAGGCTTATTGTTAGGATGATGTTTAGGTTGAGGGTGAGTGTTCAGTTGAGGGTGAGGGTTGGGGTGACGGTGAGAGTTAGGGTGTGGGTGAGAGTTAAGATTAGGATAAGGGTTAGGGTGACAGTGAGGGTTAGGCTGAGGGAGAGGTTTAGGGTTAGGGTTAGGGTGAGGGATAGGTTTAGGTTTAGTGTTATCGTGAGGGTTAGTGTGAGGGTTAGGATTAGGGGTATGGTGAGGGTTAGGATTATTGTGAGCCTTGGTGTTAAGTTTGGGGTTCGGATTAGGGTTCGGGTAAGGGTTTTGGTGAGGTTTAGTTTGAGGTTGAGGTTTAGGGTTAGCATTAGCATTAGGTTGAGTATTAGGGTTACAGTTAACTTTAGAGTTAGGGTTGGGGTGAGGGTGAGGTTTAGGGTTAGGATTAAATTTAGGGTTAGGTTTAGGCTGAGGGTTAGCATGAGCGTGAGGGTTACGGTTAGGGTGAGGTTGACGGTTAGGGTGAGGGTTAGGTTTAAGGTTAGTGTTAGTGTTCGGTTGAGGGCGAGGCTGAGGGTGAGGTTATGGGTTAAGGTTAGGGATAGGGTGAGGTTTAGGGTTAGGGTTAGGGTTAGGGTGAGGGTTAGGCTGAGGGTAGGGTTAGGGTTAGCATGAGGTTTAGGTTTAGTGTGAGGGTTAGGGTTAGGGTGAGGGTTAGGTTTAGTGTGAGGGTTAGATTAGGGTTAGGCTTAGGGTGAGTGTTATTGTGTGGGTAAGTGTTAGGGTGAGGGTTTGGGTCTGGGTGTGGGTTAGGGTTAGGTTTAGGGTTATGGTAAGGTGTAGGGTGAGTGTTGGGGTTAGGGTTAAATTAGGGTCAGGGTAAGGTTTAGGGTTACGAATAGGTTTAGGGTTAGGCTGAGGGTTAGGTTCATGGTGAGGGTTAGGGTTACGGTGAGTGTTAGGGTTAGCATTAAGGTTAGGTTTAGGGTTAGTGTTAGTGTGAGGGCTAGGGTGAGGGTGAGGGTGAGGTTTCGTGTGGGGGTTAGGGTTAGGGTGAGTGTTAGGTTTAGTGTGAGGGTTAGGGTTAGTGTTAGGGTTAGGGTGAAGTTTAGGTTTAGTGTGAGGGTTAGGATTAGTGTGAGGGTTAGGCTGAGGGGTAGGGTTAGAGTTAGGGTGAGGATTAGGGTGAGGGTGAGGGTTAGGTTAGCATTATGGTTAGGGTGAGTGTTAGCGTTAGGGTTAAGGTTAGGGTGAGGGTGAGTTTGAGGGTTAGGGTTAAGATTCAGGTGAGCGTTAGGGTTAAGGTGAGCGTTAGGGTCTCCATTAGGGTTAGTGTGAGGGTGAGGGTGATGGTGAGTGTAGGGAGAGGGTGAGGGTCAGTGTTAGGGTTAGGGTTAGAGTTAGGCTGTGGGTGAGGGCGATCGTGAGGGTTACGGTTTGGTTTAGGTTTAGGTTGATGGTTAGTGTTAGTGTGAGTGTAACGGTGAGGGTGAAGGTAAGGTTTAGGGTGAGGATTAGTGTGAGGGTGAGGCTTATGTTAGTGTTAGTGTTATGGTGATGTAGAGTGAGGGTTAGGGTTAGGGTGAGGGTTAGGCTTAGGGTGAGGATGAGGGTTATGGTGAGGATGAGGGTTAGGCTTAGGTGAGGGTTAGGGTTAAGGTTAGTGTTAGTGTTAGGGTTAAGGTGAGGGTTACGGTTAGCGTTAGGGATAGTGTGCGGATTAGTTTTTGGATTTGGGTCAGTGTGAGCGTTAGGCTGAGGGGTAGGTTTAGGGTAAGGGTGAGGGTTAGGGTTACTGGGATTGTTCGGGTTAGGGTGAGAGTTAGTGTCAGGGCAAGGGTATGGGTAAGTGTTCGGGTGAGGGTGAAGTTTAGGGTTAGCGTTAGAGTGAGGGGTAGTGTGAGGGTTAGCGTTAGAGTTAGAGTGATGGTTAGGGTAAGGGTTAGGGTTAGGGTTAGGGTGCGGGTGAGGGTTAGGGTGAGGGTGAGGGTAATGTTTAGGGTGAGGGTTAGGGTTATGGTTAGGGTGTGGTCTAGGGTGATGGGGAGGCTTAGGTTGAGGTGTAGGGTTAGGGTTAGGGTTAGAGTTAGTTTGAGGTTGAGTGTGAAGGTGAGGGTTAGGATTAGCTTTAGGGTTAGGTTTAGTCTGAGGGTGAGGTTGAGAATGAGGGTTAGAGAGGGTGATGTTTATGGTGAGGGTTAGGGTAAGTATTAGGGTGAGGGCTAGGGTGAGGCTGAGGGTTAGGTTTAGGTTTAGGGATAGGGTGAGGTTTAGGGTTAGGGTTAGGGTTAGGGTGAGGGTTAGACTGAGGGGTAAGTTTATGGTTAGTGTGAGGGTTAGGTTTAGTTTGAGGGTTAGGGTTCAGGTTAGGGTTAGGCTTAGGGTGAGGGTGAGGGTTAGGGTGAGGGTTAGGGTGAGTGTGAGGGTTAGGGTTAGGGTTAGCATTAGGGTTAGGGTGAGGATAAGGATTAGGGTTAGGGATACTGTGAAGGTCAGGGTTAGGTTTAGGGTGAGAGTGAGGGTGAGGGTTAGGTTTAGGGTTAGTGTTAGGTTTAGGGTTAGGTTTAGTTTGAGGGTAAGGGTGAGGGTGAGGGTAAGGTTTACGGTGAGGATTATGGTGAGGGTGAAGGATAGGGTTAGGGTTAGGGTGAGGGTTATGTTAATGTTGGGGGTTAGATTTAGTGTGAGGGTCACGGTCAGGGGTAGGTTTATGGTGAGGGTGAGGATTAGGGTTAGGTTTAGGGTGAGGGTTAGGGTTAGAGTTGGGGTGAGGGTTAGGTTTCGGGTTAGGGTTAGGGTGAGGTTTGGGATTAGGATTAGGATAGGGTTATTTTTGGCTTTAGAGTTAGGGTGAGGGTTAGGGTTAGCGTTAGGTTTAGGGTAAGGCTGCGGGTGAGGGTTAGGGTTAGGATTAGTGTTAGGGCTAGGTTTAGGCTGAAGCTAAGGGCGAGTGTGGGGGTGAGGTTACGGATAGGTTTAGGGTTAGGTTTAGTGATACGGTTAGGTTTAGTGTGAGGTTTAGGGTTAGGGTTAGAGTTAGGGTTAAGTTGAGGGTAAGGGTTAGGGTGAGAGTTAGGGTGAGGCTGAGGGTTAGGGTTAGGGTTATGGTGAGGATTATGGTTAGTGTGAGGGTTAGGGTTAGGATTAAGGTGAGGGTCAGCGTTAGGGTTAGGGGTAGGGTTAGGGTTAGGGTGAGGGTGAGGGTGAGGGAATGGCTTAGTGTAAGGGTTAGGATTAAGGTGAAAGTTAGGTTTAGTTTGGGTTGGAGGTTAGTTTGAGGGTCAGGGTTAGGGTGAGGGTTAGGGTGAGGGTTAGGGTTTCGGTTATAGTGAGGGTTAGTGGGAGGGTGAGGGTTAGGGTTAGGCTGAGGGATAGGTTCAGGCTGAGGTTTAGGTTTAGGGTGAGTGTTAGGGTTAGGGTGAGAGTGAGGGTTAGGATTAGGGTTAGTGTTAGCTGAGGGCTATGGTGAGGTTGAGGGTTAGGATTAGGGTTAGGGATAGGGTGAGGTCTAGCATTAGGGTTAGGGTTAGTGTGAGGGTTAGGCTCAAGGGTAGGGTTAATGTTAGCATGAGCGTTAGGTTTAGTGTGAGGGTTAGGGTTAGTGTTAGTGTTAGTGTGCGGGTTAGGTTTAGAGCGAGTGTTAGGGTGAGGGTTATGGTTAGGGGGAGGGCAAGGGTTCAGACGAGTGTTATGGTGAGGGTGAGTGTTAGGGTTAGTATTAGGGTTAGGGTGAGGGTTAGGGTGAGGTTTAGGGTTAGGGTATGTGTTAAGATGAGGGTCAGGGTGAGGTTGAGTTTTAGGGTGAGGGTAAGGGTTTGGATTAGTGTTAGGGTTAGGGTTAGGCTGAGGGTAAGGGTGATGATGAGGGTTAGGTTTAGATTTAGGGTTAGCGTTAGGCTATTGGTAAGGTTGAGGTTTAGTCTTAGTGTGAGGGTAAGGGTGAGGGTGAGGGTAAGGTTTAGTGTGAAGATTAGGGTGAGGATGAGGTTTAGTGTTAGGTTTAGGGTACGGGTGAGGTTTAGGGCAAGGGTGAGGGATAGTGTGAGTGTTAGGTTTAGCGTGAGGCTGAGGTTTAGGGATAAGGTTAGGGTTATTTTTAGCTGTAGATTTATGTGAGTGTTAAGGTTAGGGTTAGGATTAGGTTTAGCATGATTTTGAGGGTTATTGTTAGGATTAATTTTAGGGGGAGTGTTAGAGTTAGTGTGATGTTTATGGTGAGGGTGTGGGTTAGTGTGAGTGTGAGTGTTCAGGTGAGGTTAAGAATTATGGTGTGGATCAAGGTTAGCTTTAGGGATACTGTTAGTTTTAGGGTTAGGGTTAGGGTGAGTGTTAGGGTTAGGATGAGGGTTAGGGTTAGGATTAGGGTAGGGTAAGGGTAAGGGTTAGGGTGATTGTTAGGCTTAGGCTGAAGGTGAGTGTGAGTGTGAGGGTAAGGGTTAGTGTTAGTGTTACGGTTAAAGTTAGGCTTAGGTTTAGGGTTAGGATGAGGGTTAGAGAGTGGGGTAGGTTTAGGATTAGGGTGAGGGTGAAGGTTAGGGTGCAGGTTAGGTTTAGGGTGAGGCTGAGGGTTAGGGTTAGGGTTAGGGTTAGGGAGAGTGTTTGGTTGAGGGTGAGGGTTAGGGTTAAGGTTAGGGTCATGGTGATTGTTAGGGTGAGGGTTGGGGTTAGAGTTAGGGTTAGGGTGAGGTTGAGGTTTAGGGTGAAGTTAAGGGTTTAGATGAGTTTTCGGTGAGGGTGAGGGTTAGGTTTAGTGTTAGGGTTAGGTTGAAGTGTAGGGTGAAGGATAGGGTTAGGGCTAGGTGGAGGGTGAGGTTTAGGGTGAGGTTAGGGTTGGTGTTACGCTTAGGGTTTTCGTGAGTGTTAGGGTTAGGTTGATGGTTAGTATTAGGTTTAGGGTTAGAGTAGGGTGAGAATAAGTGTTAGGGTGAGGTTTAGGGTGAGGGTGAGGGTTAGGTTTACAGTTAGTGTTAGGGTCGGTGGTAGGGTGAGGGTTAGGGTGAGGTTTAGGATTAACGTTAGGGTTAGCGTTTGATTGAATATAAGGGTGAAGTTTACGGTTAGGGTTAGAGTTTTGGTTAGGGTGAGCGTGAGGCTTAGGGTGAGGGTGAGGGTTAGCGTTAGGGTAAGGGTTATGGTTAGGTTTATGGAGAGGATTAGGGTGGCGTGAGGGTTAGGCTGAGGGTTAGGGTTAGTGTGAGGGTTAGGTTTATGTTTAGTGTGAGGCTTATTGTTAGGATGATGTTTAGGGTGAGTTTGAGTGTTAGGGTGAGGGTGAGGGTTGGGGTGAGAGTGGGAGTTAGGGTGTGGGTGAGAGTTAAGATTAGGGTGAGGGTTAGGGTGACAGTGAGGGTTAGCCTGAGGGTGAGGATTAGGATTAGGGTTTGAGTGAGTGTTAGGGTTAGGGTTAGGGTTAGGGTTATGGTTAGAGTAGGGTGAGGATAAGGTTTAGGGTGAGGTTTAGGATGAGGGTGAGTGTTAGGTTTTGGGTTAGGGTTAGGCTGAGTAGTAGGGTGAGGGTTACTGTTAGGGTTAGGTTTACGGTTATTGTTAAGGTGAGGGTTAAGGTGAGGTTTAGATTTAGTATTAGGGTGAGTGTTATGATTTAGTGTGAGAGTTAGGGTTAGCGTTAGGGTTAGGATTAGGGTGAGGGATGGGGTGAGGCTAAGTGTTAGGGTGAGGGTGAGGTTGACGGTGAGGGTTAAGGTTAGGGTTAGAGTGAGGTTTAGGGTGAGGTTTAGGGTAGGGTTAGGGTGAGCGTTAGGGTGAGGGTTAGAGTTATGGTTAGGGTGATGTTTAGGATGAGGGTGAGGTTTAGGGTTCGGGTGAGGTTTAGGGATAGGGTTAGGTTTAGTCTTAAGTTTAGGGTGAGGTCTAGGGAGAGGGTGAGGTTTAGAGTTAGGTTTAGGGATACGGTGAGGATTAGGTTTAAATTTAGGGTTAGGCTGAATAGTAGATTTAGGGTCAGGGTGAGGGTTAGGTTTAGTGTGAGGGTTAAAATTAGGGTTAGGGCGAGGGTAAGGTTTCGGGTGAGGGTTAGGGTGAGGGTGAGTTTTTGGGTTAGCATTAGTTTTAGGGTGAGGGTTAGGATGATTGTTAGGGTTCGCATTAAGCTTAGCTTGTGGGTGAGGGTGAGGGTAAGGATTAGGATGAGGGTGAGGATTAAAGTTAGGGGTAAAGTGAGAATTAGGGTCAGGGTTAGGGTTAGGTTTAGGTTTAGGGTTAGGGTAAGAGTGAGGGTTAGTTTGAAGGTTAGGTTTAATTTTAGGGTTAGGTTTAGGGTGCTGATTAGGGTGGGGGTGAGGGTGAGGGTTAGGGTGAAGGTTAGGGTTAGGGTGAGGGGTAGGGTTAGGGTTTGGTTTAGGGTGAGGGCTAGGTTGAGGGTGAGGGTTATGGTTAGTGTTAGTGTTAGGGTGAGGTGTAGGGTGAGGGTTAGGGTTAGGGTTAGGGTTAGGTGAAATTTAGGGTGAGGGTGAAGGTTAGTGATAGGCTTAGGTTTTGTGTGAGTGCTAGTTTTAGGATGACAGTTAGGGATAGGGTTAGGGTCAGAGTAGGGTGAGGATAAGGGTTAGGGTGAGGTTTAGGGCGAGGGTGAGGGTTATGTTTAGGTTTAGGATTAGGGTGAGTGTTAAGGTTAGTGTGAGAGTTAGGGTTAGGGTAGGTTTTGGGTTAGGGTGAGGGTAAGGGTTAGCGTGAGGTTTAGGGTTAGGGTGAGGTTTAGGCTAAGGGTTAGGGTAAGGATTTGGGTCAGTTTGAGGGTGAGGGTTAGGGAAAGGGTTAGGGTTAAGCTGAGCGGTAGGGTAAGGGTTAGAGTTAGGGTGAGGCTGAGGGTGAGGGTGAGGTTGAGGGTGAAGTTTAGGATTAGAGTTAGGGTGAGGATGAGGGTGAGGGTTATGGTTAGGGTAAGGGTTAGTGTTAGGGTGAGGGAGGGGATTAGGATGAGCGTGAGCGTTAGGGTGAGGGTTCGGTTTAGTGTTAGGATTAGGGTTTGAGTGAGTGTTAGGGTTAGAGTGAGTGTTCGGGTTAGTGTTAGGGTTAGGGTAGTGTGAGGGTAAGATTTAGGGTGAGGTTAGGCTTAGGTTTAGGGTGAGGATGAGGATTAGGTTGAGGGTGACGTTTAGGGTTAGGGTTCTGGCAATGGTTAGTGTGAGGGTTCGTGTGAGGGTTAGGATTAGGATGAGTGTTAGGATTAGGGTTAGGCTTAGGTTGTGGGTTAGGGTGAGGGGTAGGGTATGGGTTAGTTTGAAGGTTAAGTTTAGTGTGATGGTTAGGATTAAGGTTAGGGTGAGGGTGAGCGTGAGTGTTAGGGTGAGGATGAGGGTTAGGTTTAGGGTTAGGGTTAGGGTGACGGTTAGGGTGTCGGTTAGATTTAGGTTTAGGGTTAAGGTGAGGGTGAGGGTTAGGGTTAGGGTAAGGGTTAGGGTGAGGGTTATGTTTAGTGTGTGGGTTAGGTTTAGGGTTAGGGTAAGGGTTAGAGTTAGGTTTAGCGTGAGGGTGAGTGTTAGGGTTAGGGTTAGTGTTAAGGTGAGGGTTAGGGAGAGTATTATGGTAAATGTTAGGGATAGGTTTAGGGTGAGGGTTAGGGTTAGGGTTAGGGTTAGGCTTAGGCTTAGGGTGAGGGTGATGGTGAGGTTTAGGGTTAGGGATAGGCTGACGTTTAGGGTTTGTTTGAGGGTAAGTTTGAGGGTGAGGGTAAGTTTAGTGTGAGGATTGGGGTAAGGGTGAGGGTTAGGTGTAGGGTTAGGGTTACGGTAAAGGTTAGGGTAAGGGTGAGGGTTAGGTTTAGTGTGAGGGTTAGGTTTAGGGTTAGATTTATGTTGAGGGTGAGGATTAGGTTTACTGTTAGCGTGAAGGTTAGGGTTAGCATTGGGTTAGGGTGAGGGTAATGTTTAGGGTGAGTTTTAGGGTGAGGGTTAGGGTTAGGGTTAGGGATAGGGTGAGGCTTAAGGTTACGGTTAGGGTAGGGTGAGGGTTAGGCTGAGGGGTAGGATTAGGGTTAATGTGAGGTTTACATTTAGTGTAAGGGTTAGGGTTAGGTTTAGGGTTATGGTGAGGGTTAGGTTTAGTGTGAGGGTTTCGGTTAGTGTTAGGGTAAGGGTTAGGTTTAGGCTGACTCAAGTTGAGCATCAGGGTTAGCGTTAGGGTTAGGTTAAGGCTGAGGGTTAAGTTTAGGGTTAAGGTTAGGGTGAGGGTGAGGGTTAATGTGAGGGTTAGGGTTATGGAGAGGGTTAGGGTTAGGGTGAGGTTTAGGGTTAGGGTGAGTGTTAGGATTAGGGTTAGGGTTAGGCTTAGGGTGAGGGTGATGGGGAGGGTTAAGATTAGGGTTAAGTTGAGGTTTAGGGTTAGTTTGAGAGTGAATGTGAGGGTGAGGCTAAGGTTTAGTGTGAGGATTAGGGTTAGGGTGAGGGTTAGGGTTACGGTAAAGGTTAGGGTAATGGTGAGGTTTAGGTTTAGTGTGAGGGTTAGGTTTAGGGTTAGGTTTATGTTTAGGGTGAGGATTTGGGTTACTCTTAGCGTGAAGGTTAGGGTTAGCATTGGGGTTAGGGTGAGGGTAAGGTTTAGGGTGAGGTTTAGGGTGAGGGTGAGGGTTAGGGTTAGGGTTAGGGTTAGAGTTAGGGTTAGGTTGAGGCTGATGGTTAGGGTTATGATTAGGATTAGGCTGAGGGTGAGGGTGAGGTTGAGGGTTAGGGTGAGGGTTAGGGTTAGGGTTAGGTTTAGGGTGAGGGTTGGGTTTAGGGTTAGTGTTAGGATGAGGGCTAGGTTGAGGGGTATGGTTAGGGTTAGGGTGAGGGTTATCTTTAGTGTGAGGGTCAGGGTTAGGGTGCAGGTAAGTGTTAGGGTGAAGGGGAGCGTGAGGGTGAGGTTTAGGGTTAGGGTTAGTGTTAAGTTGAGGTTTAGGGTAAGTGTCATTGTTAATGTTAGTGTTAAGATTAGGGTGAGGGTTAGGATTAGGGTTAGGGTTAGGGTAGGATTAAGGTTAGGGTTATGGTTAGGCTTAGGTTGAGGGTGAGGTTGAGGGTGAGGGTTAGGGTTAGGGTTAGGGTGAGGGTGAGGTTGAGTACTATGGTTAGGTTAAGGGTTAAGTTTAGGGTTAGGGAGAGGACTAGGGTGAACCTGAAGGTTAGGGTAAGGGTTTGGGTTAGGGTGAGGGATAGGTTTAGGGTTAGGGTGAGGGTTATGGTTAGGATGATGTTTAGCGTGAGGGTGAGGATTAGTGTGAGTGTGACGTTTCGGGTGAGTATGAGAGTTAGTGTGTGGTTGAGGTTTAGGATTATGGTGACGGTTAGGGTTACAATGAGGGTTGGGGTGAGGGTGAGGATTAGAGTTAGTGTTAGGGTGATGGTTAGGGTTAGGGTTAGTGTTAGGGTGAGGTGTAGGAATAGGGTTAGGTTGAGGGTTAGGATTAGTGTGAGGGTTAGGGTTAGGTGTAGGGGTCGGGTTCGGGTTCGGGTAATGGTATGGGTGAGCTTTAGTGTGAGGGTGATGGGTTAGGGTTTGCGTTAGGATTAGGTTGAGGTTTAGGTTTAGTGTGAGGTTTTCGTTTAGTGTTAGGGTAAGGGTTAGGTTTAGGCTGATGGTTAAGTTGAGGGTTTAGTATAGGTTTGGGTGAGGTTTAGTGTGAGGGTAAGGATTACGGTGAGGGTTAGCATTAGGGTGAGGGTTAGGGTTAGGTTGAGGGTTAGGGTTAGGGTTAGCGTTAGGGTTAGGCTTAGGGTGATGATGAGGGTTAGGGTTAGGGTTAGGTTGAGGTTTAGAGTTAGTTTGAGGGTAAGGGTGAGGGTGAGTGTAAGGTTTAGGGTGAGGATTAGGGTGAGGGTGAGGGTTAGGGTTAGGGTTATGGTGAGGGTTCAGGTAAAGGTTAGGTTTAGGGTTAGCCAGAGGATTAGGGTGAGGATTAGGGTGAGGTTTAGGGTTAGGGTTAGGCATAGGTTGAGGGTTAGCGTGCAGGGTAGCATTAGGGTTAGTGTGTGATTTAAGGTTAGGGTTAGGGTTAAGGATAGTGTGAAGTTTAGGGTTAGGTTTAGGGTGAGAGTGGGGGGGTGAGTGTGAGGGTTAGGATTAGGGTTAGGGTGAGGGTTATGTTTTGGTTTAGGGTGAGGCGTATTGTTAGGATGATGTTTAGGGTGAGGGTGAGTGTTAGGGTGAGGGTGAGGGTTGGGGTGAGGGTGAGAGTTAGGGTGTGGGTGCGAGTTAAGATTAGGGTGAGGTTTAGGGTGACAGTGAGGGTTAGACTGAGGGTGAGTTTAAGGGTTAGGGTTAGGGTGAGCCTTAGTGTTAGGGTTAGGATTAGGGTTATGGTGAGGGTTAGGATTAGTGTAAAGGTTGGGGTTAGGTTTAGGGTTCGGGTTAGGGTTAGGGTAAGGGTTTTGGTGAGGTTTAGGGTCAGGGTGAGGGTTAGGGTGAACATAAGAATTAGGTTGAAATAAAAGACCCCGAATACCAAAAACGCTCCTCAACGGAAAGAACACTGCTGGAGGAATATCAATACCAAATTTCAAACTCTACTATAAAGCCATAGTAATCAAAACAGCTTGGTACTGGCATAAGAACAGACCTCAGGACCAATGGAATAGAATTGAAAACCCAGAAATTAACCTACAGACCTATAGCCATCTAATCTTCGATAAGGGAGCTAAAACAATAGAATGGAAGAAAGACAGCCTCTTCAGTAAATGGTGCTGGCAAAATTGGTTAACTACATGTAGAAAACTAAAGCTAGATCCTTATGTATCACCCTGCACCAAAATCAACTCCAAAGACCTTGAAGGCAAAGCAGACACTCTGAAAACATTACAGGATGGAATAGGAGAAACCCTAGGTCTCCTTGGCTCAGGCCAAAATTTTTTGAATAGAGACCCGGAAACACAACAAATCAAAGAAAGGTTGGACAAATGGGATTGCATAAAGTTGCAGAGCTTTTGCAGGGTAAATGACATAGCTAGCAAGATCAATAGAAGGCCCACGGATTGGGAGATCTTTACTAGCCATACCACGGACAAGGGTCTCATATCGAAAATATACTTGGAACTCAAAAAATTAAACCCCCCAACAACAAATCTTCAAAGAAACAACTGCCCAATAAATAAGTGGGCAAAAGACTTAAAGAGAAACTTCTCTGAAGAAGAAAGAAGGATGGCCAATTGACACATGAAGAAATGTTCAACATCCCTAGCCATAAAAGAAATGCAAATCAAAACAACATTGAGATATCACCTCACCCCATTTAGAATGGCAAAAATCAAGAACTCTAACATCAACAGATGCTGGAGGGGATGTGGACAGAAAGGAACCTTACTTCATTGTTGGTGGGAATGTAAACTTGTTCAACCACTTTGGAAAGCAGTATGGAGGTTCCTCAAAAGACTTCACATAGATCTCCCCTATGACCCAACAATCCCACTTTTGGGCAATTACACAAATGTTTACAAACAAGACCACACTAAAGCTACCAGCACAACAATGTTTATTGCAGCATTATTTACCATAGCTAAGATATGGAACCAACCCAGATGTCCATCAGCAGATGAATGGATCAAGAAAATGTGGTATATATACACAATGGAATTCTATGCCTCCATCAGAAAGAATGACATTGCCCCATTTGTTAGGAAATGGAAAAACTTGGAAAAAATTATATTAAGTGAAGTAAGCCAGGCCCAAAGAAACATAGGTCCCATGGTTTCCCTTATTTGCAATATCTAGTATATGTATGAGTCAAGCGGAAAAGGTCAGATAATGTGAGGTCAGGAAAATGAACCCTTAGATATGTATTTTAATTTTTTTCTTTCATGCATGTGTTTCTAACGCATTTATAAGATTATCTCTTTGTTGCTTTGTATGTCCCTCCCCCACAGTATAACCCCTGCTTTCACTATATTTGATGTCAGTATAACTTGTGGAGGAGATGGGGAAAAACCAGTTGTTTAAGGATACAGGTGGACTTGTTGCAACAATGAGAAGTACAAGTTGTCATGTCCAAAATGAGTTTTACAATGTCGGTGCGGGGGGGGAAGGGGGAGGGAAGGAGAAGGATTGGGATTGGGGGGAGGGGGGAGGCTGGGAAGGGATGTGAAGGGTAAACCAAAGGAGGAGGGTGCAATGCTTGGTAAGAAATGTACGCATTATCCTACCCATGTAATTGTAACCCTTCTGTACAGTATGTTCACAAATAAAATAAAATACAATTTAAAAAAAAGAGTTAGGTTGAGGGTTAGTGTTATGGTTAGGTTTAGAGTTAGGGTTAGGGTGAGGGTGCGATTTAGTGTTAGGATTAATGTTAGGGTTAGATTTATGCTGAGGGTTAGGGTGAGGGGGAGGGTTTTTGTTAGGGTGAGGGTGATGGTTAGGGTGAGGGTTAATGTTAATGTTAGTGTTAGGGTGAGGGCTACTGTGAGGGGGAAGGTAAGGGTTAGGGTTTAGGGATAGGGTGAGGTTTAGGGTTAGGGTTAGTGTTAGGGTGAGGGTTAGGCTGAGGTGTAGGGTTAGGGTTAGGGTGAGGGTTAGGTTTAGTGTGAGGGTTAGGGTTAGGTTTAGGGTTAGGGTGAGGGTGAGTTTTAGTGTGAGGGTTAGAGTTAGGGTTAGGGTTAGGGTGAGGGTTGAGGTGAGTGTTAGGTTTAGAGTTAGGGTTAGGTGAGGGTTAGTGTGAGAGTAAGGGTTAAGGTGAGGGTTATGGTGAGGCGTAGGGTGAGTGTTGGGGTTAGGGTTACGGTTAGGGTGAGGGTAAGGGTTAGGGTTAGGTTGAGGGTTAGGGTTAGGGTTCGGGTGAAGGTTAGGTTTAGTGTGAGATTAGAGTTAGGGTTAGGGTTAGGGTTAGGGTGACTGTAAGTGTTAGGGTGAGGGTTAGGGTGAGAGTGAGGGTTAGAGTTAGAGTAAGAGTTAGCATGAGGGTTAGTGTGAAGATTAGGGTTAGGGTTAGGGTTAGGGTGTGGTTTAGCGTGAAGTTGAGGGTTAGGATTAGGGTTAATGTTAGGGTGAAGTTTAGGGTGAGCGTTAGGGTTAGGGTGAGGGTTAAGGTTAGGGTTAGGTTTAGAGTGAGGGTGAGTGTTAAGGGTTAGGATTAGCGTTAGGGTTATGGTTAGGCTGAGTGTGAGGGTGAAGGTTAGGTTTAGGGTTAGAGTTAGGTTTATGGATAGGGCTAAGGTGAGCGTGAGGCTTAGGGTGAGGGTGAGGGTGAGGCTTATTGTTAGGACGATATTTAGGGTGAGGGTGTGTGTTCGGGTGAGGGTGAGGGTTGGGGTGAGGGTGAGAGTTAGGGTGTGGGTGAGAGTTAAGATTAGGGTGAGGTTTAGGGTGACAGTGAGGGTTAGGCTGAGGGAGAGGTTTAGGGTTAGGGTTAGGGTTAGGGGTAAGTTTAGGTTTGGTGTTAGGGTGAGTGTTAATGTGAGGGTTAGGA
Organism: Dipodomys merriami; assembly: GCF_024711535.1. Lineage (NCBI taxonomy): Eukaryota > Metazoa > Chordata > Mammalia > Rodentia > Heteromyidae > Dipodomys > Dipodomys merriami. The sequence continues at coordinate 2,307,438 of NW_027206113.1, forward strand.
TTAGGGTTATGGTGAGGGTTAGGATTAGTGTGATCATTGGGGTTAAGTTTAGGGTTCGGGTTAGGGTTCGGGTAAGGGTTTTGGTGAGGTTTAGTTTGAGGGTGAGAGTTAGGGTTAGCATTAGCATTAGGTTCAGTGTTAGGGTTGTGGTTAACTTTAGAGTTAGGGTTGGGGTGAGGGTGAGGTTTAGGGTTAGGATTAAATTTAGGGTTAGGTTTAGGCTGAGGGTTAGCATGAGGATGAGGGTTACGGTTAGGGTGAGGGTGACGGTTAGGGTGAGGGTTAGGTTTAGGGTTAGTGTTAGTGTTCGGTTGAGGGCTAGTGTGAGGGTGAGGTTATGGGTTAAGGTTAGGGATAGGGTGAGGTTTAGGGTTAGGGTTAGGGTTAGGGTGAGGGTTAGGCTGAGGGTAAGTTTAGGGTTAGCGTGAGGGTTAGGTTTAGTGTGAGGGTTAGGGTTAGGGTTAGGGTTAGGGTGAGGGTTAGGTTTAGTGTGAGGGTTAGATTAGGATTAGGGTTAGGGTGAGGGTTATTGTGAGGGTAAATGTTAGGGTGAGCGTTTGGGTCTGGGTGAGGGTCAGGGTTAGGTGTAGGGTTATGGTAAGATGTAGGGTGAGTGTTGGGGTTAGGGTTATGGTTAGGGTGAGGGTAAGGTTTAGGGTTAATAATAAGTTTAGGGTTAGGCTGAGGGTTAGGTTCAGGGTGAGGGTTAGGATTAGGGTGAGTGTTACGGTTAGCATTAAGGTTAGGGTTACGTTAGTGTTAGTGTGAGGGCTAGGGTGAGGGTGAAGTTTCGAGTGGGGGTTAGGGTTAGGGTGAGTGTTAGGTTTAGTGTGAGGGTTAGGGTTAGTGTTAGGGTTAGGGTGAGGTTTAGGTTTAGTGTGAGGGTTAGTATTAGTGTGAGGGTTAGGCTGAGGGGTAGGGTTAGAGTTAGGGTGAGGACTAGGGTGAGGATGAGTGTTAGGGTTAGCATTATGGTTAGGGTGAGGGTTAGCGTTAGAGTTAGGGTTAGGGTGAGGGTGAGTTTGAGGATTAGGTTAAAGTTTTGGGTGAGGGTTAGGGTTAGGGTGAGGGTTAGGGTCTCCGTTAGGGTTAGTGTGAGGGTGAGGGTGATGGTGAGTGTAGGGTGAGGGTGAGGGTGAGCGTTAGGGTTAGGGTTAGAGTTAGGCTGTGCTTGAGGTTGATCGTGAGGGTTAGGGTTAGGCTGAGGTTTAGGTTGATGTTTAGGGTTATTGTGAGGATAAGGGTGAGGGTGAAGGTAAGGTTTAGTGTGAGGATTAGGGTGAGGGTGAGGCTTAGTGAGGGTTAGTGTTAGGGTTATGTTGAGGTAGGGTGAGGGTTAGGGTTAGGTTTAGGGTTAGGGTTAGGGTTAGGCTTAGGGTGAGGATGAGGGTTATGGAGAGGATGAGGGTTAGGGTTAGTTGAGGGTTAGGGTTAGGGTTAGTTTGAGAGTTAGGGTTAGGTTTAGGTTTTGGAATAGGGTGAGGGTGTGGGTTAAGGTGAGGGTTAGGGTGAGGGTGAGGGTTAGGCTAAGGGTTAGGGTAAGGATTTGGGTCAGGTTGAGGGTGAGGGTTAGGGTGAGGGTGAGGGTTAAGCTGAGGTTTATGGTTAGGGTTAGAGTTAGTTTGAGGGAGAGGGTGAGGGTTTTGGTTAAGTAAGGTTTAGGTTTAGGGTTAGCCAGAGGATTAGGGTGAGGGTGAGGATTAGGGTGATTGTTAGGTTTAGGTTGAGGCTTAGGGTTAGGGTTAGGGTGAGGGTTTCGGTTAGGTTAGGGATAGGTTGATGTTTAGCGTGAGGGGTAGCATTAGAGTTAGGGTTAGGGTTAGGATGAGGGATAGGGTCAGGGTAAGGGTTAGGGTGAGGGTGAGGGTGAGGGTGAGGGTTAAGTTTAGTATGGTGTTAGAGTGATGGTTAGGGTGAGGGTTAGGGTTAGGTTGAGGGTTAAAGTGAGGTTTAGGGTTAGGGTTAGGGATAGGTTTAGGTTTAGCGTTGTGTGTAGCGTTAGGTTTAGTTTGTGGGTTAGTGTTAGGGTTAGGGTGAGGGATAGGGTCAGGCTAAGGGTTAAGGTTAGGGTTAGAGTGAGGTTTAGGTTGAGGGTTAGGGTTGAGGTTAGTGTGAGTTTTAGGTTGAGGGTTAGGTTTAGGGTTAGGCTGAGGTTTAGGGTGAAGGTGAGGGTTAGATTTAGTGTGAGGGTTAGTGTTAGGTTTAGGGTGAGGTCTAGGGTGAGGGTGAGGGTTAGGGTTAGGGTTGGGATAGGGTGAGGATTTGGGTTTGGTTTAGGTTTAGGCTGAGTGGTAGAGTTAGGGTTAGTGTGAGGGTTAGGTTTTGTGTGAGTGTTAAGGTTAGGGTTAGGGTGAGGGTAAGGTTTTGGGTGAGGGTTAGGGTGAGGATGAGTGTTTGGCTTAGCATTAGTTTTAGTGTGTGGGTTAGGGTGATGGTTAGGGTTAGCATTAGGTTTAGCGTGAAGGTGAGGGTGACTGTTAGGTTGAGGGTGAGGGTGAGGGTTAAGGTTATGGTTAGGGTGAGAATTAGGATCAGGGTTTGGGTTAGGTTTAAATTTAGGGTTAGGGTATGTGTGTGTGAGGGTTAGGTTGAAAGTTAGAGTGAATTTTATGGTTAGGTTTAGGGTGAGGATTAAGATGGGGGTGAGGGTGAATGTTAGGGTGAAGTTTAGGGTTAGAGTGAGGGTTAGGGTTAGGATTAGGTTTAGGGTGAATGTTAGGTTGAGTGTGAGGGTTAGGGTTCGTGTTATGGTTAGTGTGAGGGTTAGGGATGGGGCTAGGTTGAGGGTTATTGTGAGGGGTAGGGTTAGGGTTGGTTTGAAGTTTAGGTTTAGTGTGAGGGTTTGAGTTAGGGTTAGGGTTATTTTGACTGAAAGGGTTAAGGTGAGGGTTAGGGTGAGAGTGAGGGTTAGGTTTAGAGTGAGTGTTCGGGTCAGGGTTAGTGTGAGTGTTAGGTTTAGGGTTATGGTGAGGGTTAGTGTGAGGGTGAGGGTTAGGGTTAGGGTTAGAGTTAGGGTGAGGGTTAGGGTGAGGGTTAAGTTTAGGGTTAGGGTTAGGGTGAGGGTTAGGGTTAGGGTTACGATTTGCGTTAGGGTTATGATTAAGATGAGTGTGAGGGTGAGGTTTAGGGTTAGGGTTAGAGTTAGGTTAGGTGAGGGCTATGGTGAGCATGAGGCTTAGAGTGAGGATGAGGGTGAGGGTGAGGGTTAGGGTTATGGTAAGGATTAGGGTTAGGGTTATGGAGAGGATTAGGGAGTTGGTGAGGGTTAGAATGAGGGTTAGAATTAGGGTGAGGGTTAGGTTTACGGTTAGGATGAGGTTTATGGTTAGGTTGATGTTTAGGGTGAAGTTGAGGGTTAGGCTGAGGGTGAGGATTAGAGTTAGGGTTAGGGTGAAGGTTGGGGTTAGCGTTAGTGTTAGGGTGAGTGTGAGGTTGAGGGTTAGGATTAGGGTTAGGGTTGGGGTTAGGATTAGTGTGAGGTTTGGGGTTAGGGTTAGGTTTCGGATTAGGGTGAGGGTAAGGGTTTTGGTGACGTTTAGCGTGAGGTGATGGTTAGGGTTTGGCTTAGGCTTAGAGTTAGTGTGAGGCTGAGGTTGAGGTTTAGGGTTAGGATTAGTGTTAGAGTAAGGTTTAGGCTGAGGGTGAAGGTAAGGGTGAAGGTTACTGTTACAGTGAGGTTGACGGTTAGGGTGAGTGTTAGGTTAGTGTTAGGTTGAGGGCTAGTGTGAGGGTGAGGGTAAGGGTCAGGGTTATGGATAGGGTGAGGTTTAGGGTTAGGGTTAGTGTTAGGGTGAGGCTTAGGCTGAGGGATAGTGTTAGGGTTAGTGTGAGGTTAAGGTTTAGTCTGAGGGTTAGGGTTAGGGTGAGGGTTAGGGTTAGGATTAAGGTTAGGGTTATGGTGAGGGTAAGGTTTAGGTTGAGGGTTAGGATGATGGTGAGTTTTAGAGTTAGGGTTAGGGTGAGGGTTAGGTTGAGGGTGAAGTTTAGGTTGAGGCTGACATTTAGGGTGAGGCTTATGGTGAGGGTTAGGGTTAGGGTTAAGGTGAGGGTGAGGGTTAGATTTAGGGTAAGGTTTAGGGTGAGTGTTAGGGTGAGGGTGAGGTTTAGGGTTAGTGTTAAGTTTAGTGTTAGGCTTAGGGTTAGGGTTAGGATGAGTGTTAGGGTGAGGGGTAGGTTTAGGATTAGGGTTAGGGTGAAGGTGAGGGTGAAGGTTAGGGTTAGGGTGAGGGTAAGGGTTAGGGTTAGGGTTAGTGATAAGGAGGGTTAGGGTGAGGGTGAGGGTGAGGTTTACGGTTAGGTTTAGGGTTATGGTGAGTGTTAGGGTGAGGGTAAGGGTTAGGGTTAAGGTTAGGGTGAGGTGAAGGTTAGGGTGAGGTTAAGGTTTAGGGTGAGTGTTAAGGTGAGGGTGAGGGTTAGGTTTAGTGTTAGGGTTATTTTGAGGTGAAGGGTGAGGGTGAGGGTTAAGTTTAGTGTTAGGGTTAGGTTGAGGTGAAGGGTAACGTTTAGGGTTAGGTTTAGGGTGAGGGTGAGGGTTAGGGTTAGTGTGAGGGTTAGGGTTAGTGTTAGGCTTAGGGTTTGGGTGAGTGTTAGGGTTAGGGTGAGGGTTAGACTTATGTTTAGTTTTAGGGTAGGGTGAGGATAAGGGTTAGGGTGAGCGTTAGGGTGAGGGTGAGTGTTAGGTTTCGGGTTAGGGTTAGGGTGAGTGGTAGTGTAAGGATTAGGCTTAGGGTTAGAGTTACAGTTATGGTTAGGGTGAGTGTTAGGATGAGGTTTAGATTTAGTTTTAGGTTTAGGGTTAGGGTGAGTGTTAGGGTTAGATTTTGCTTTTGGGTTACGGTGAGGGTAAGGGTTAGGTTGAGGTTTAGGGTGAGGTTGAAGGTTAGGCTAAGGTTTAGGTTAAGGATTATGATCAGGTTGAGTGTGAGGGTTAGGGTTAGGGTGAGGGTTAAGCTGAGGGGTAGGGTTAGGGTTAGAGTTAGGGTGAGGCTGACGGTGAGGGTGAGGTTGAGGGTGAGGGTTAAAGTTAGGTTTAGGCTTAGGTTGAGGTTTAGGGTGAGGTTCAGGTTTAGGGCTAGGGAGAGGATTAGGGTGGGCCTGAGGGTTTGGGTGAGGGTTCGGTTTAGTGTTAGTGTTAGGGTTTGTGTGAGTGTTTGGGTTAGAATGAGGTTTCAGTTAGTGTTAGGGTTAGGGTAGGGTGAGGGTAAGATTTAGGGTGATGGTTAGGGTTAGGTTGAGGTTGAGGGTGAGGGTTAGGGTCAGGTTTACAGTGAGGATGAGGGTTAGGGTGAGGGGTAGGGTTAGGTTGTGGGTTAGGGTGCGGGGTAGGGTAAGGGTTAGTGTGAGTGTTAGGGTTAGTGTGAGGGTTAGGATTACGGTTAGGGTTAGGGTGAGGGTGAGTGTTAGGGTGAGGATGAGGGTTAGGTTTAGTGTTAGGGTTAAGGTGAGGGTTCGGGTGACGATTAGGGTTAGGTTTATGGTTATGGTTAGGGTTAGGGTAAGTGTTAGGGTGAGGGTTATGTTTAGTGTGAGGGTTAGGGTTAGGATGAGTGTAAGGGTTAGTGTGAGGGTTAGCGTGAGGGTGAGGGTTAGCGTTAGGCTTAGTGTTAAGGTGAGAGTTAGGGTGAGTGTTATGGTTAATGTTAGGGTTAAGGTTAGGGTGAGGGTTAGGGTTAGGGTTAGTGTTAGGGTTAGGCTTAGGGTGGGGGTGAGGGTTAGGGTTAGGGTTAGGTTGTTTTTAGGGTTAGTTTGAAGGTAAGGGTGAGGGTGAGGTTAAGGTTTAGGGTGAGGATTAGGGCGAGGTTGAGGGTGAGGGTTACGGTTAGGGTTAGGGTTATGGTAAGGGTTAGGGTGAGGGTTAGGGTTAGGTTTAGTGTGAGCTTTAGGGTAAGGGTTAAGTTTATGTTGAGGTTGAGGATTAGAGTTAAGGTTAGGGGGAGGTTTAGGGTTAGCATTGGGTTTAGTGTGAGGGTAATGTTTCAGTTGAGGTTTAGGGTGAGGGTGAGGGTTAGGGTTAGGTTTAGGTTTAGATTTCTGGTTAGGTTGAGGATGAGTGTTAGGCTTAGGATTAGGGTTAGGCTGAGGGTGAGGATGAGGGTGAGGTTTAGTGTTAGGATTAGGATTAGGTTTAGGGTGAGGGTTGGGGTTAGGGTTAGGGTTAGTATGAGGGTTAGGGTGAGGAGTATGTTTAGGGTTAGGTTTAGGGTTAAGATTCGGATTAGGGTTAGGGTTAGGGTTAGGGTGAGGGTTAGGGTTAGGGTTAGGATTAGGATGAGGTTAAATATTAGGGTGAGGTTAAGGGTTAGGGTAAGTGTTAGGGTGAGGGTGAGGGTTAAGTTTAGTTTTAGGGTTAGGTTGAGGTGTAGGGTGAGTGTTAGGGTTAGGGCTAGGGTAAGGGTGAGGTTTAGGGTGAGGTTTAGGGTGAGGGTTAGGCTTAGGGTTTTGGTGAGTGTTAGGGTTAGTGTGATGGTTAGGGTTTGGGTTATGCTTAGATTAGGATGAGGATAAAAGTTAGGGTTACGTTAATGGTGAGGGTGAGGGTTAGGTTTAGGGTTAGTGTTAGGGTGAGGGTTAGGGTGAGGGTTAGGATTAGGGTTATGGTGAGGGTTAGGATTAGTGAGAGTGTTAGGGTTAGGTTTAGTGTTCCGGATAGGGTGAGGGTAAGGGTTTTGGTGAGGTTTAGGGTGAGGTGGATGGTTAGGGTTAGCGTTAGCTTTGGGTTGAGTGTTAGGTTTATGGTTAGGTTTAGTGTTAGGGTTAGGGTGAGGGTGAGGTTTAGGGTTAGTATTAATGTTAGATTTAGGTTTAGGCTGAGGTTTAGGGTGAGGGTGGGGTTTAGTGTTAGGGTGAGGGTTAGCGTGAAGTTGATGGGTAGGATTAGAGTTAGTGTTAGGGTGAGGTTTAGGGTTAATGTTAGGTTTACGGTGAGGGTGAGGGTTAAGGTTAGTGTTAGGGTTAGGGTGAGGGTGAGGTTTAGGTTAAAGATTAGCGTTAGGGTTAGGGTTAGGCAGAGTGTGAGGGTGAAGTTTAGGGTTAGGGTTAATGTTAGGGTTAGCGTGAGGGCTAAGGTGAGCGTGAGGCTTAGGGTGAGGGTGAGGGTGAGGGTGAGGTTTAGGGTGAGGGTAAGGGTTTTGGTTAGGGTTATGGAGAGGTTTAGGGAGGGGTGAGGGTTAGGGTGAGGTTTAGGGTTAGGGTGAGGTTTAGGTTTATGGTTAGGGTGAGGCTTATTGTTAGGATGATATTTAGGGTGAGATTGAGGGTTAGGGTGTGGGTGAGGGTTGGGGTGAGGGTGAGAGTTAGGGTGTGGGTGAGAGTAAAGATTAGGGTGAGGGTTAGGGTTACAGTGAGTGTTAGGCTGAGGGTGAGGATTAGGCTTAGGTTTGGATGAGTGTTAGGGATGAGTGTTAGGGTTAGGCTGAGTGTTTGGGTTAGGTTTAGGGTTAGAGTAGGGTGAGAATAAGGGTTAGGGTGAGGTTTAGGATGAGGGTGAGGGTTAGGGTGAGTGGTATGGTGAGGTTTAGGGTTAGGTTTAGGGTTACAGATATTGTTAGGGTGAGGATTAGGGTGAGGTTTAGATTTAGTGTTAGGGTAAGGTTTAGGCTGAGAGTTAGGGTTAGTGTGAGAGTTAGGTTTAGGATTAGGTTTTGTGTTAGGGTGAGGGTAAGGGTTAGGGTGAGATTTAGGGTGAGGGTGAGGGTTAGGCTAAGGGTTAGGGTAAGGATTTGGGTCAGGTTGAGGGTGACGGATAGGGATAGGGTGAGGGTTAAGATGAGGGGTAGCGGTAAGGTTAGAGTTAGGGTGAGGTTGAGGATGAGGGTTTCATTTAAGTAAGGGTTAGGTTTAGGGTTAGCCAGAGGATTCGGGTAAGGGTGAGGATTAGGGTGAGGGTTATGTTTAGGTTGAGGGTTAGGGTTAGGGTTAGGGATAGGTTGAGGTTTAGCGTGAGGGGTAGCGTTAGGGTTTGGGTGATTGTTAGGGTTAGGGTTAGGGTTAGGGTTAGGTTTATGGTTAGGGATATGGTCAGGGTAAGGGTTAGCTTGAGGAGGAGTGGGAGGGTGAGGCTTAAGTTTAGGGTTAGGGTTAGAGTGATGGTTAGGCTGAGGGTTAGGTTTAGGGTGAGGGTTAGGCTGAAGGTTAGAGTTAGGGATAGTTTGAGGATAAGCATGAGGGGTACAGTTAGGGTTAAGTTGTGGGTTACAGTTAGGTTTAGGTTTAGGGTGAGGGTTAGGGTCAGGGTAAGGATTAGGGTGAGGGTGAGGTTGAGGGTGAGGTTTAAGTTTAGGGTTAGAGTGAGGTTTAGGGTGAGGGTTAGGCTTAGGGTTAGGATGAGGGTTAGTTTGAGGATTAGGATAAGGGTTAGGTTGAGGTTTAGGGTGAGGGTGAGGGTTAGGTTTAGGGTGAGGGTTAGGGATAGGGTGAGGGTTAGGGTTAGGTTTAGGGTGAGGTCTAGGATGAGGGTGAGGGTTAGGGTTACGGTTAGGGATAGGGTTAGGATTAGGTTTAGGTTTAGGGTTAGGCTGAGTGTTAGGCTGAGTGGTAGAGTTAGGGTTAGGGTGAGCTTAAGTTTAGTGTGAGGGTTAGGGTTAGGGTTATGGTAAGGGTAAGTTTTCAGGTGATGTTTAGAGTGAGGGTGAGTGTTTGGGTTAGCATTATGGTTAGGGTGAGGGTTAGGCTTAGCGTTAGGTTTAGCATGAGGGTGAGGGTGAGGGTTAGGGTGAGGTTGAGGGTGAGGGTTAAGGTTAGGGTTAGGGTGAGAATTAGGGTCAGGGTTAGGGTTAGGTTTAGGGTTACGGTAACGGTGAGCGTAAGGGTGAGGGTTAGGGTGAAGTTTAGGTTTAGGGTGAGGGTTAGGGTTAGGGCTAGATTGAGGGTTAGGGTGAGGGGTAGGATTTGGGTTCGTGTGAAGGTTAGGTTTAGTGTAATGCTTAGAGTCAGGGTTAGGGTTAGGGTTATTGTGACGTTAAAAGTTAGGGTGAGGGTTAGGGTGAGAGTGAGGGTTAGGGTTAGGGTGAGGGTTAGGGTGAGGGTTAGTGTGAGGTTTAGGTTTATTGTTAGGGTGTGGGTTAGAGTGGGGCTGAAGGTTAGTGTTAGGGTTAGTGTTGGGGGTGAGGATTAGGGTGAGGTTTGGGGTTAATGTTAGGGTTAAGGTTACGGTGAGGGTTAAGGTTAGGGTTAGGGTTAGGGTGAGAGTGAGTGTTAGGGTTAGGATTTGCGTTAGGGTTATGATTAGGCTGAGTGTGAGGGTGAGGCTTAGGGTTAGGTTTAGAGTTACGGTTAGGTGAGGACTAGGGTGAGCGTGAAGCTTAGAGTGAGGATGAGGGTGAGGGTGAGGGTTAGGGTTAGGGTAAGTGTTAGGGTCAGGTTTATGGAGAGGATTAGGGTTGGGATGAGGGTTATGTTGAGGGTGAGGTTTAGGGTGAGTGTTAGTTTTAGGGTTAGGGTGAGGCTTATGGTTAGGATGATGTTTAGGGTGAGGGTGAGGTTTAGGGTGAGGGTGAAGTTTGGGGTGAGTGTGAGAGTTAGGGTGTGGGTGAAGGTTAAGATTAGGATGAAGATTAGGGTGACTATGAGGGTTAGACTGAGGGTGAGGATTAGGGTTAGGTTTAGGGTGAGGATTAGGGTTAGTGTTAGTTTTAGGGTGAGGGTTAGGTTTCCGGTTAAGGTTAGGGTCAGGGTTTTGGTGAGGTTTAGGGTGAGGGTGAGGGTTAGGGTTAGCGTTCGAATTAGGGTGAGGGTTAGGGTTAGGGTTAGGGTTAGAGTTAGGGTGAGGGTGAGGGTGAGGTTTAGGGTTAGGATTAGTGTTAGGGTTAGGTTTATGTTGAGGGTGAGGGTTACTGTTAGGGTGACGGTGACGGTTAGGGTGAGGGTTAGGGTTAGTGTTAGTGTTAGGGTGAGGGCTAGTGTGAGTGTGAAGGTAAGATTTAGTATTATGGATAGGGTTAGGTGTAGAGTTAGTGTTAGGGTGAGGCTGAGGGTTAGGTTTAGTGTGAGGGTTATGTTTAGGGTTAATGTGAGGGTTAGTGTGAAGGTTTGGGTTAGGGTTAGGTTGAGGGTTAGGTTGAGGGATAGGGTTAGGGTTCGGGTGAATGTTAGTTTTAGTGTGAGGCTTAGAGTTAGAGTTAGGATTAAGGTTAGGGTGAGGGTAATGGTTAGGGTGAGGGTTAGGGTGAGATTGAGGGTTAGGGTTAGAGTGAGTGTTAGGATGAGGGTTAGTTTGAGGGTTAGGTTTAGGGTTAGGGTGAGGGTTAGCATGAAGTTTAGAGTTACGTTTAGGGTGAGGGTTAGGTTTAGGGTTAGGTTTAGGGGTCGAGTTAAGGTTAGGTTTAATGTGAGGGTAGAGGTAGGGTTTTGTTTAGGGCTAGGGTGAGGTTAAGGTTTAGGGTTAGGATGAGGGTTAGGATTAGGGTGAGGTTTATGGTGAGGTTTAGGGTTAGGGTGAGGGTTAGCGTGAGGGTTAGGGTTAGGGTTAGGGTTAGGGTGAGGGATATGGTCATGGTAAGGGTTAGGATGAGGGTGAGGTTTAGTGTTAGGGTTAGGGTTAGGGTGATGATTAGGGTTAGGGTTAGGGTGTGGGTTAGGCTGAGTGGTAGAGTTAGTTTTAGGGTGAGGGTTAGGTTTAGTTTGAGGGTTAGGGTTAGGGTTAGGGTGAGGGTAAGGCTTCGGGTGAGGGTTAGGTTGAGGGTGAGTGTTTGGGTTAGCATTAGGTTTAGGGTGAGGTTTAGGGTGATGGTTTGGGTTAGCGTTAGGTTTAGCATGAGGGGGAGGGGGAGGGTTAGGGTGAGTTTGAGGATAAGGGTTAAGGTGAGAATTAGGTTCAGGGGTAGGGTTACGTTTAGGTTTAGGGTTAGTTTAAGGGTCAGAGGGTGAGGGTGAGGGTTAATGTTATGGTTAGGTTTAGGGTGAGGGTTAGGGTGGGGGTGAGGGTGAGGGTTAGGGTGAAGTTTAGGTTTAGGTTGAGGGTTATGGTTAGGATTAGTTTTAGGGTGAGGGCTAGGTTGAGGTTGAGAGTTAGGGTTAGTGTTTGCGTTAGTTAGAGGGTTAGGGTTAGGGTGAAGGTGAGGGTAAGGTTAAGGGGTAGGGGTAGGGTTCGGGTGAAGGTTAGGTTTAGTGTGAGGTTTAGAGTTAGAGTTAGGGTTAGGGTTAGGGTGATGGTAAGGGATAGGTTGAGGATTAGGTTGAGCGTGAGGGTTAGGGTTAGAGTGAGTGTTAGGATGAGGGTTAATGTGAGGGTTAGGATTAGGGTTAGGGTGAGGGTTAGCGTGAAGTTTAGGGTTATGTTTAGTGTGATGTTTAGGGTTAGCGGTCGGGTGAAGGTTAGGTTTAGTGTGAAGGTAGAGTTAGGGTTAGGGTTAGGTTTAGGTTGAGGGTAAGTTTTAGGTTGAGGGTTAGATTGAGAGTTAGGGTTAGAGTTAAAGTGAGTGTTAGGGTGAGGGTTAGTGTGAGGGTTAGTTTTAGGGTTAGGGTGAGGGTTAGCGTGAAGTTGAGTGTTAGGATTAAGGTTAGTGTTAGGGTGAGGTTTAGGGTGAGGTTTCGGGTTAATGTTAGGGTTAGGGTAAGTGTGAGGGTTATGGTTATGCTTAGGGTGACAGTGATGGTTAGGCTGAGGGTGAGGATTAGGCTTAGGGTTTTGGTGAGTGTTAGGGTTAGGGTGAGGGTTAGGGTTAGGGTTAGGGTTAGAGTAGGGGGAGGATAAGGGTTAGAGTGAGGTTTAGGATGAGGGTGAGGGTTAGGGTGAGTTGTAGGGTGAGGGTTAGGGTTAGGTTTAGGCTTACAGTTATTGTTAGGTTGAGCGTTATGGTGAGGTTTAAATTTTGTGGTAGGGTTAGGTTTAGGGTGAGTTTTAGGGTTAGTGTGAGAGTTAAGGTTAGGGTTAGGTTTTGTGTTAGGGTGAGGTTTAAGTGTTAGGGTGATGTTTAGGGTGAGGGTGAGGGTTAGGCTCAGGGTTAGGGTAAGGATTTGGATCAGGTTGACGGTGAGGGTTAGGGTGAGGGTGAGGTTTAAGCTGAGGGTTAGGGTTAGGTTTAGAGTTAGGAAGAGGTTGAGGGTGAGGGTTTTGGTTAAGTAAGGGAAAGGTTTAGGGTTAGCCAGAGGATTAGGGTGAGGGTGAGGATAAGGTGAGGTTTAGTTTTAGGTTGAGGGTTAGGGTTAGGGTTAGGGTGAGGGTTAGGCTTAAGGTTAGGGATAAGTTGAGGTTTTGTGTGAGGGTTAGCGTTAGGGTTAGGGTGAGCCTTAGGATGTGGGTTAGGGTTAGGGTTAGGTTTAGGGTGAGGGATTGGTTCAGCCTAAGGGTTTGGGTGAGGGTGAGGTTGAGGGTGAGGGTTAAGGTTAGGGTTACAGTGAGGTTTAAGGTGAGGGTTAGGGTGAGGGATATTGTGAGGTTTAGGGTGAGCGTGAGTGTGAGGTTGAGGTTGAGGATTTTGGTGAAGTTTAGTGTTAGGGTGAAGTTTAGCGTTAGGATTAGGTTTAGAGTGAGGTCTAGGGTGAGGGTGAGGTTTAGACTTAGGGTTAGGTTTAGGGTGAGGGTTAGGGTTAGGGTTAGATTGAGGGATAGGTTGAAGTGTAGGGTTAAGGAAAGGGTGAAAGTTAGGTTTAGTGTGAGGTATAGGTTTGGGGTTAGGGTGAGGGTTAGCGTGAGGGTGAGGGTTAGGATTAGGGTGTGTGTTAGAGGAGGGTTAGCATGAGGGTTAGGGTTAATGTTAGGGTTGGGTTTAGATTGAGGGTTAGGTTTAGGGTTAGGTTTAGGGTGAGGTTGAAGGTTAGGGTTAGGGTTAGGGTGAGGGATAGGTTCAGGGTAAGGGTTAGGGTGAGGGTTAGTGTGAGGGTGAGGGTTATTGTTAGGGTTAGGGTAAGGGTGAGGCGTAGGGTGAGCTTTAGGGTTAGGGTTATGGTTAGGGTTAGGGTGAGTGTTAGGTTTAGGGTTAGCGTTAGGGTGAGTCCTAAATTGATGTTGAGGGTTAGATTTAGGGATAGGGAGAGGTTTAGGGTTAGGGTTAGTGTTAGGGTGAGGTTTGGGCTGAGGTGTCGGTTTAGGTTCAGTGTGAGGGTTAGGGTTAGGGTTAGGGTTAGTATTAGGTTGAGGGATGGGGTTATTGTTAGTGTTATTGTTAGGGTTAGGGTGAGGGTGAGGGTGAGTGGGAAGGGGATTGTTAGGCTTAGGGTTAGGTTTAAGCTGAGGGTGAGAGTGAGGGTTAGGGTGAGGATTAGGATTAGGGTTAGTGTTAGGCTGAAGGTGATGGTGAGGGTTAGTGTTAGGGTTGTGTGAGGGTTAGGGTGAGGGTTAGGGTTAGTGTTAGGTTGAGGGTCAGGGTTAGGTTTAGGGTGACGGTTAGGGTTAAGGTGATGGTTAGCTTAAGGGTGAGGTTGAGGGTGAAGTTTAGGGTTAGGATTAGGGTTAGGTTAAGGGTTAGGGTGAGCTTAAGGTTGAGGGTGAATGTGAGGGTTAGATTTAGGATTAAGGTTAGGGTTAGGGTGAGGGTGAGGACTAGGTTGAGGGTGAAGGTTAGAGTGAGGGTGAGGGAGAGGGTGAGGGTTTGGGTTAGGTAAGGGTTAGTGTTAGGTTTAGGGTGAAGGTAACGGTTAGGGAGAGGTTTTTGATTAGGGTGAGGGTTAGGGTTAGGGTTAGGCTCAGAGTTAGGGTTAGGGTTATGTTTAGGGTGAAGTTGAGGATTAGGGTTTGGGTTAGGGTTAAGGTTATGTTTAGCATTAGGGTGAGGTTTAGGGATAGGTTTAGGATGAGGCTTAGGGTGATGGGTAGATTTAGTGTTAGGGTGAGGTTTAGGATTAATGTGAGGGTTAGGTTTAGGGTTAGTGTTAGGGTGAGGTTATGGGTTAGGGTGAGGGTTAGTGTTAGGATGAGGGTTAGGGTTAGGGTGAGTGTTATGGTGAGGTTTATGGTTAGGTTGAGGTTTAGCGTGAGTCTTAGGGTTGGGTTAGTGTTAGGGTGAGCGATAAGGTGAGCGTTAGGTTTAGTATGAGAGTTAGGTTTAGAGTTAGTTTTAGGGTGAGGGTTAGGGTTAGGATGAGGTTTAGGGTAGGGTTAGCGTGAAGGTGAGGGTTCAGGTGAGGGTGAGGTTTAGGGTGTGGGTGATGGTTAGGGTTAGGGTGAGGTTTAAGGTTAAGGTGAGGGTTAGGGTGAGGGTGAGGGTTAGGGTTACCGTGAGCGTTAGGGTGAAGGTTAGGGTTAGGGTTATTGTGAGTTTTAGGGTTAGTTTTAGAGTTATGTTGAAGGTAATGGTTAGAGTGAGGTTTAATGTAAGGTGAGGGTTAGGTTTAGAGTTATGTTTAGGGTGAGGTTGAGGGTGCGTGTTAGGGTTAGGGTGAGGGTTAAGGTTAGGGTGAAGGATAGGGAGAGGGTGAGCGTGATTGTGAGGGTGAGGGTCAGGTTAACGATTTTGGTAAGCTAAGGGTTAAGGTTAGGGTTATGGTGAGGATTAGGGTGAGGGTGTGTGTTAGTTTGAGGGTTAGGGTTAGGGTGAGGGTTAGGGTTAGGTTTAGGGTGAGGGTTAGGGTGAGGGTGATGTTTAGGGTGAGGGGGAAATTTAGGGTGAGGGTGATGGTTTGTGTGAGGGTGAGGGTAAGGGTTAGTGTTAGGGTTGCAGTGAAGTTTAGGATTAGGGTTAAGGTGAGGGTTAGGGTTAGTGTGAGGGGTAGGTTTTGGGTTAGGGTGAGGGTTAGGGTTAGGTTTAGGGTTAGAGATAATATGAGGATAAGGTTAGGGTGAGGGTTAGGTTGAGGGTGAGGTTTAGGGTTAGCGTTAGGGTTAGGATGAGGGGTAGGGTGAGTTTTAGGGTTAGGGTGAGTGTTACGGTTAGGGTGACGATTTGTGTTAGGATTTGTGTTAGGGTGAGATTTAGGGTTAGGTTTAGGGTTAGGGTGAAGGTTAGGGTTAGGATTAGGGTTAGGGTTAGTGTTAGGTTATTGTTAGGTTTCTCGATAGGTTTAGGGTGAGGGTGAGGTTCAGGATTAGGGTTAGGTTGAGGGTTAGGGTGAGGTTTAGGGTTAGGGTGACTGTTAGTGTTAGGTTTAGGGTTAGGGTGAGGGTGGGGGTGAGGGTTAGGTTTAGGATTAGGGTTAGTTTTAGGGTTAGGATGAGGGGGAGGGGAAGCGAAGCGTGTGGTTTAGAGTTAGGTTTAGGGTGAAGGCTAGCATGAGGGTGAAACTTAGGGTGAGGGTGAGGGTAAGTGTTTCGGTTAGGAAAGGTTTAGGGTTATTGTTAGGTTGAGGATTAGGTTGAGCTTGAGGGTTAGTGTGAGATTTAGGGTTGGGTGAGTGTTAGTGTTAGGGTTTTGGTGAGTGTTAGGATTAGGGTGAGGTTTAGGGTTAGGGTGAGTTTTAGGGTGAGGGTTAGGGTACGGGTGAGGTTGAGCATTAGGGTGTGGGTGAGGATGAGGGTTAGGTTGAGGGTTAGCGTTAGGGTGAGGGTTAGGGTGACTGTGAGGTTTAGGGATAGGTTTAAGGTGAGGGTTAGGGTTAGAGTTAGGGTTAGGGTTAGGGTGATGGTTAGGGTGAGGGGTAGGGTTAGGTTTAGTGTTAGGGTGAGGTTTAGGGTTAGTGTGAGGGTGAGGGTTAGGGTTACGGTTAGGGTTAGTTTGAGGATAAGGGTTAGAGTGAGTGTTAGGGTGAGGGTAAGCCTTAGGGTTCGCGTTAGGGTTAGGTTGAGGGTTAGGGTGAGGCTGATGTTTAGGGTTACGGTTAGGGTGAGGGTTAGGGTGAGAGTGAGGGTGAGGGCTTCAGTTATTTAAGGGTTAGGTTTAGGTTTAGGGAGAGGATTAGGTTGAGGGTGAGGGTTAGGTGGACGGTTAGGATTAGGTTGAGGGTTAGGGTTAGGGATAGAGTGAGGGATATCGTTAGTGTGAGGTTTAGGGTAGGGTTGGCATGAGGGTGAGGGTTTGAGTGAGGGTGAGTGTTAGGGTGTGGGTGAGGGTTAGGGTGAGTGTGAGGGAGAGGGTGAGGTTTTTGGTTAGGTAAGGGTTAGGGTCAGGGTTATGGTGAGGATTACCGTGAGGGTGAGGATTAGGTTGAGGGTTAGGGTTAGGGTGAGGTTTAGCGTTAGTTTTAGGATGAGGGTTAGGGTTAGGGTAATGTTTACGGTAAGGGGGAGGATTAAGGTGAGGGTGAGGGTTAGGGTTAAGGTTAGGGTTTGGGTGAAGATTAGGATTAGGTTTAGGTTTAGGGTGAGGGTTAGTGTGAGGGGTAGGGTTGCGTTAGGGTGAGGGTTGGGGTTAGTGTGAGGGTTAGGGTTAGGGTTAGGGCAAGAGTTAGTTTGAGGATAAGGGTTAGGGTGAGTGAGGGTTAGGTTGAGGGTGAAGGTTAGGGTCAGCGGTAGGGTTAGGGTGAGGTTTATGTTGAGGTTTAGGTTTAGGGTGAGTGTTAGGTTGAGGGTTATGATTGGTGGTAGGGTGAGTTTTATGGTTAGGTTTAGGGTTAGGGTGAGGATTAAGATTAGGGTTAGGATTATTTTTAGGGTTAGCTATAGGGTTAGGGTGAGTTTGAGGGTTATCGTTAGGGTTATGGGAGGGTTATGGTTTGAGTGAGGTTGAGCATTAGCATGTAGGTGAGGTTTAGGTTTAGGTTGAGGGTTAGGGTGACGGTGAGGCTTAGGGTGACTGTGAGGGTTAGGGATAGGTTTAGGATGAGCGTTAGTTTTAGGGTAAGTGTTAGTGTGAGGGTTAGGGTTAGGATTAGGGTTAGGGTTAGGGTTATTGTTAGGGTTATGGTTAGGGTTAGGGTGAGAGTGAGGTTTAGGGTTAGCATTAGGGTGAGGTTTAGGATTAGGGTGAGGGCTACGGTGAGGTTGAGGTTTAGGGTGAGTGTGAGGGTGAGGGTAATGGTTAGGATTTGGCTTAGGGTTATGGTTAAGCTGAGGATGATGGTGTGGGTGAGGGTGAAAGTTAGGGTTAGGGTTAGTGTGAGGGTGAGGGATAGTGTGAGGGTTAGGGTTAGTGTTAGGGTTAGGCTTAGTGTTAGGGTTAGGCTAAGGGTTAGGTTGAGGGTTAGGGTGAGGGTGAGGGTTAGGGTTAGTGTTAGGGTTAATGTGAGGTTTAGGGCTAGGTTTAGGGTGACGGTGAGGGTGAGGGTTACGGTGAGGTTTAGGTTTAGGTTTAGGGTGAGGACGATGGTTGGGGTTAGCATTAGGGTTAGGTTGAGGGTGAGGGTTAGGGTGAGGTTCAGGCTTAGGTTTAGGGATAGTGTGAGGATTAGGGTTAGTGTGAGGGTGAGGGTGAGGGTTAGGTTAAGGGTTAGGTTTAGATTTAGGGTGAGGGTGAGGGTTAGAAGTAGGATTAGAGTTAGGGTTAGAGTTGGATGAGGGTGAGGGTGTGGGTTAGGGTTTGGATTAGGGTGAGGGTTAGGGTGAGGTTTAGGGTTAGGGTGAGGGTTAGGTCTATGGTGAGGTTTAAGGTGAGGGTTAGGGTGTGATTAGGGTGAGCTTTAGGGTTAGGTTTAGGGTGAGGGTTAGGGCGAGGTTTAGTTTTAGGGTGAGGATTAGAGCTAGGGTGATGGTTAGGGTGAGGGTGAGGGTTAGGGTGAGGGATAGGGTAAGGGTTTGGGTTAGGTTTAGGGTGAGAGTTATGTAAGGATTAGGTTTAGGTTTAGGTTTAGGGTGAGTGTGAATGTGAGGGTTTTTGTTAGGGTTAGGGTGAGGGTTAAGTTTAGGGTGAGGGCTAGGGTGAGGGTGAGGATTGGGGTGAGGGTGAGGGTGAGGGTGAGCATTTCGGGTAGGAAAGTGTTACGGTTTGGGTTACAATGAGGATTGGGTTCAGGGTGAGGCTTACGTTGAGGGTTAGGTTTAGGGTGAGGGTTCGGTTTAGAGTTAGGGTGAGGGTTAATGTTAGGGTGATGTTTAGGGTAAGGGTTTGGGTGAGGTTTCAAATGAGGGGGAGAGTTAGTGTTAGGGTTAGGGTTAGGGTGAGGGTTAGTATTAGGGTTAGGGCTAGGGTCAGGGTTAGTGTGAGGGGTATGGTTAATATTAGGGTGAGGGGTAGGGTAAGTGTGAGGGTTAGGGTTAAGTTTAGGTTTAGGGTTAGTTTGAGGATAAGGTTTAGCGTTAGCGTTAGTTTGAGGGTGAGGGTTAGGGTTAGCTTATGGTTAGGGTGAGGGTTAGGGTGAGGGTTATGTTTAGGGTGAGGGTTAGGGGTAGGGTTAGGGTGAGGGTTAGTGTTAGGGTGAGGGTTAGTGTTAGGGTGAGTATTAGGGTTAGGTTTAGGGTTAGGGTGAGTTATAGTTTTAGGTTTAGTGTTAGAGTCAGGGTTAGCGTTATGATTAGGTTTAGGGTTAGGGTTATCGTTATTATTAGGGTGAGGGTAAGGGTTAAGTTGAGGGTGAGGGTTAACATTAGGGTTTTGGTTAGTGTTAGTGTGAGTGAGGGGGTGAGTGTTAGGTTTAGGGTTAGGGATAGGGTTAGGGTTAGGCTGAGGGTGAGGGTGAGGGTGAGGGTTAGTGTTAGGGTGTGGGTTAGGTTAGGGTTAGAATGAGGGTTAGGTTGAGGGTTAGGTTTAGGATGAGGGTTATTCTTAGGTTTAGGGTGAGGGTTAGGGAGAGGTTTAGGGTGAGGGTTAGGGTGAAGGTTAGGTTTAGGGTTAGGGTGAAGGTTAGGGTTAGGGTGAAATTTAGGTTGACGGTGAGGGTTTGGGTGAGTGTGAGGTTGAGTGTGAGGGTTAGGATGAGCGTGATGGTGAGGGTGATTGTGAGGGTTATTGTTAGGGTTAGGGTTAGGGTGAGTGTGAATGTTAGGGTTAGGTTTAAGGTGAGCGCTAGTGTTAGTGTGAGGGTTCGGGTTCGGGTGAGGTTGAGGGTCAGTGTTAGGATAACGGTTACAGTGAGTGTGAGGTTTAAGGTTAGGATTAGTGTTAGGGTGAGTTTTAGGTTTAGGGTTAAGGTTAGGGTGAGGGTTAGGGTTAGGATTAGGGTTAGGGTTAGATTTAGGGTTAGGGTAAGAGTGAGGTTTAGGGTTAAGATTAATGTGAGGTTTAGGTTTAGGGTGAAGGCTATGGTTAGGGTTTGGTTTATTGTGGGTGTGAGGGTGAAGGTAAGTATTATGATTTGGGTGAAGGTTATGGTAAGGCTGAGGGTGATGGTGAGGGTGAGGGTGAATGTTAAGGTTAGGGTTAGTGTTAGGGTGAGGGTTAGTGAGGTTGAGGGTTAGGTTTAGGATTAGGGTTAGGGTTAGGGTTAGGCTGAGCGTGACAGTGAGGATGAGGGTGAAGTTTAGGGTTAGGTTTAGGGTTAGGGTTAAGGTGAGTTCCAGGATGAATGTGTGGGTTAGGGTGAGAATGAGGGTGAAGGTGAGGGTTTTGATTAGGTAAGAGTTAGGGTTATTGTTCGGGTGAGGATTAGGTTGAATGTGAGGGTTAGTGTGATGGTTAGGGTTAGTGTGAGGGTTAGGGTTTGGTTTAGGGTTAGGTTAGGCTTTAGGGTGAGGGTTAGGGTTAGGGTTAGGGTTAGAGTTATTGTGAGGATGAGGATTAGGGTGAGGGTTAGAGTTAGGGTTAGCGTTGGTTGTTAGGTTGAGGGTTACAGTTAGGGTTAGTGTTAGGGTTAGGGTTAGGGTGAGGGTTAGGGTTAGGGTGATATTTACGGTGAGGGTGAGGGTTAGGGTTAGTTTTAGGGTGAGGGTGAGTGTGAGGTTGAGTGTTGGGGTGTGGTTGACGTTTAGGGTTAGGGTGAGTATTAGTGTTAGTGTTAGGGTTAGGGTTATAGTGAGCTTTAGAGTTAGAGTGAGGTTTAGGGTGAGTGTGAGGTTTAGGGTTAGCAATAGTGTTAAGGAGAGGATTAGGGTAAGGGTTAGGTTTAGGGATAGGGTGAGGGTTAAGTTTAGGATTAGGGTTAGTGTTAGAATTTTGGTGAGGCTGAAGGTGAGTGTTAGGGTTAGGATTAGTAGTAGGGTTAGGATTAGGCTGAGGGTGAGAGTGAGCATCAGTGTGACGGTTAGGGTAAGGGAGAGGGTTAGGTTTAGAGTTAGAGTTAGGGTTAAGTTAGGATGAGGGTTAGGGTTAGGGTGAGGGTTATGGTTAGTGTGAGAGTTAGGGTTAGGGTTAGGTTTAGGGTTAGTGTGAGGATAAGGGTTAGGGTTAGTGTTAGGTTGAGGGTGAGGGTTAGGGTTAGCTTTAGCGTTAGGGTGAGGGTTAGGGTGAGGGTTATGTTTAGGGTGAGCGTTAGGGGTAGGGTTAGGGTGAGGGTTAGTGTTAGTGTGAGGGTTAGGTTTAGGGTTAGGGTGAGTTATAGGGTTAAGTTTAGGGTTAGTGTGAGGGTTAGCGTTATGATTAGGTTTAGGGTTAGGGTTACCATTATTGTTAGGGTGATGATTAGGGTTAGGTTGAGGGTGAGGGTGAGGGTTAACATTAGGGTTATGATTAGTGTTAGTGTGAGTGAGGGGGTGAGGGTTAGGTTTAGAGTTATGGTCAGGTTTAGGGTTAGGATGAGGCTGACAGTGAGGGTGAAGGTGAGGTTTAGGGTTAGGGTGTGGGTTAGGGTTAGTGTTAGAATGAGGGTTAGGTTGAGGGTTAAGGTTAGGATGAGGGTTATTTTTAGGTTTAGGGTGATGGTTAGGGTGAGGGTTAGGGTTAGGGTTAGGTTTAGGGTTAGGGTGGAGGTTACGGTGAGGGTAAGTTTGAGGGTTAGGGTTAGGGTGAGGGTTATTGTTAGGGTTAAGGTTAGGGTGAGTGTGAAAGTTAGCGTTAGGATTAGGTTTTGGTTAAATGTTAGGCTGAGTATGAGGGTGAAGTTGAGGGCTAGGGTTAGTGTGAGGTTTAGGGTGTGGGTGAGGTTGAGGGTCAGGGTTAGGGTGACGGTTACAGTGAGACTGAGGTTTAGGGTTAGGATTAGGGTTAGGGTGAGTTTTAGGTTTAGGTTTAGGGTTAGGG
This sequence comes from Dipodomys merriami, assembly GCF_024711535.1. NCBI lineage: Eukaryota > Metazoa > Chordata > Mammalia > Rodentia > Heteromyidae > Dipodomys > Dipodomys merriami. The sequence goes on from NW_027206113.1 coordinate 2,328,293, forward strand.
TTAGGATGAGGGATAGGGTTAGGGTTATTGTTAGGGTTAGGTTTAGGCTTAGGGTAATAGTGAGGTTTAGGGTTAGGGTTAATGTGAGGTTTAGGTTTAGGGTGAGGGTGAGGTTTAGGGTGAGTATGATGGTGAGGGTGAGCGTAAGGGTTACGATTTGGGTGAGGGTTATGGTAAGGCTGAGTGTGACGGTGAGGGTGAGTGTGAAGGTTAGGTTTATGGTTAGGGTTAGGGTGAGGGTGAGGTTGAATGTTAGGTTTAGGATTAGGGTTAGGTTAGGGTTAGGCTGAGCGTGACGGTGAGGGTGAGGGTGAAGTTTAGGGTTAGGGTTAATGTAAGGGTTAAGTTGAGGTCCAGGGTGAGTGTGCGGGATAGGTTAAGAATGAGGGTGAAGTTGAGGATTTTGGTCAGGTAAGAGTTAGGGTTATTGTTAGGGTGAGGATTAGGTTGAATGTGAGGGTTAGTGTGAGGGTTAGGGTTAGGGTGAGGGTTAGGGTTAGGATTAAGGTTAGGGTTAGGGTGAGGGTTAGGGTGAGGGTGAGGTTGAGGGTGATGGTGTGTAGCGACCGTCTACTCGACCAGTGAGAAAGAACGACCACCACACCAGGAGTCTTCTCAGATCACGCTTTATTGGAGAGCCTTTTAGTTGATGGGAGAGCTTGGGCGCGAGAGAGCGTGCACCCGAAACATAGCCGCTTATATAGGGAAATAGGAACGCGGGTCGGTCTATTGTTGGTCGCCTGCCTTTCACCGTCACCAGGTGTCATGGGATTGGCTGGGGATTCTACCTGGCTCGCGCACGCGCAAAGCCCAGGCGTCCCGCCAAGCACCGTCTAATATGGGGTGGTTACCTCAAAGCTGCAAGGGAGTGGGCGGAGTCTCGCCCCGGCTCCCTACAGTTCCCCTTTCTTGTTTTTTGGTGACAGGTAAGAGTAGAGGTTGGGCCTCTGTCTAAAACATTAATGAGAGGACCTTGCACTGGCCTTCGCCTGAGGGGCACCTTCCCCAGTGATGACCAGGCCCGTCCGATGCCTTTTTTGCAGAGGTGGGATCTTGGGCATCAACCCACTTGCAACCCAGCATGCTCTTCTTGAGGAGATGAGAACCATCTCCTCAAGTGCAGTGCACTTGCCTTGCACCCTGTCCCAAATTGCAAATTGCATACCTGTCCCTGTGCAATGGGATCCCCTGATCCCTCGGGGTGCTAAGGCTATGCAGAATGGTAAGGCTTAACTGCCTCTTAGGGCCGACAGCCAAATCTGGGGTGAGGATCCACTCTCCAAAGCGGCTAATGCTTGCAAGATAACAACCTTTGCAGATTGAGGGTGAGGGTGAGGGTTAGTGTTAGGATTAGATTTAGGGTTAGGATGAGGGTTAGGGTTAAGCTGGGGGTTAGGGTTAGTGTGATGTATATTGTGAGGGTGAGGGTTAGGGTGAGAGTGAGTGTTAGGGTGAGGGTGAGGGTTCGGGTGAATGTGAGGGTTAGGGTGTGGTTGAGGGTTAGGGTTAGGATGAGGTTTAGGGTGATGGTGAGTTTTAGGGTGAGGGTGAGGTTTAGATTTAGCGTTAGGGTTTTGGTCAGGTTTAGGGTTAGTGTGAGGGTTAGGGTTAGTGTTAGTGTTAGGGTGAGGATGAAGTTGAGAGTTAGGCTGAGGGTGAGGTTGAGGGTGAGGGTTAGGGTTAATTTTAGGCTTAGGGTGAGGGTGAGAGTGAGGGTGAGGTTGAGTGTTAGGGTTAGGATTAGGGTTAGGGTTATGCTGAGGGTGAGGGTTAGCATTAGGATTAGGTTTAGGGTTAGGGTGAGAGTGGGGTTGAGTGTTAGGGTTAGGATTAGGGTTAGGGGTACGGTAAGGCTGAGGGGGAAGGGGAGGTTGAGGGTTATGTTAATTGTTATGGTTAGGATTAGGGTTAGGTTATGGTTAGTGTTAGCGTGAGGTTTAGACTGATGGTTATGGTTAGGTTTAGTGTGAGGGTTAGGGTTAGGTTTAGGATTAGGTTTAGGGTGAGGATTAGGGTTAGGTTTAGGGTTATGATAAGGGTTAGGCAGAGGGTTAGAGTTAGGGTTAGTGTGAGGGTTAGGTTTAGGGTTAGGCTACGTGTTAGGGTGAGGGTAAAGTTTAGGGTGAGAGTTAGGGTGAGGGTGAGGCTAAGGTTTCGTTTGAGGTTTAGGGTGAAGGTTAGGTTTGTGGATAGATTTAGGGTGAGTGTTAGGGTGTGGGTAAGTGTTAGGTTGAGGGTTAGGGTGAGGGTGAGTGTTAGGGTTCGGGTGAGGGTAAGGGTAAGGGTGAGGGTTTGGTTGGGAGTGAGGGATAGGGTGAGGGTTTGGGTTAGGTTTAGGGTTAGAGTTAGGCTGAGGGGTAGGGTTAGGTTAAGTATGAGGTTTAGGTTTGTGTGAGGGTTAGGGTTAGGGTTAGGGTGAACGGTAAGGGTTAGGGTGAGGGTTAGAGTGAGTGTGAGGTTTAGTGTTAGAATTAGGTTTAGGGTTAGGGTTTTGGATGAGTGTTAGGGTTAGGTTTATGGTTAGGGTTAGTGTGAGGGCGAGGGTTAGGTTTAGGGTTAGGGTGAGGGTTAGTGTTAGGGTGAGTGCTAGGCTGAGGGTGAGGTTTAGGGGGAGGGTATTGGTGAGGGTGAAGTTTTTGGTAAGGTAAGGGTTAGGACTAGTTTTAGGGTGACTATTAGTGTTAGGGTTTGGGTTAGGGTTATGTTGAGGGTGAGGGTGAGTTTGAGGTTTAGTGTTAGGATGAGGGTTAGGGTGAGGGTGAGGGTGAGGTTTAGGGTTAGAGTTAATGTGCTGGTTAGGATTATGGTGAGGGTTTGAATTAGGGTGGTGTGAGGGTGAAGGTTAGGGTTAGGGTGATGTTTAGTGTGAGGGTTAGGGTGAGCGTGAGTGTTCAGGTCAGAGTTAGGCTTAGGGTCACGTTTAGGGATAGGTTTAGGTTGAGGGTTAGGATGAGGGTGAGGGTTAGGGTTAGTGTTAGGTTTAGGGTGATGTTTAGGGTGAGCGTTAGCTTTAGGATTAGTGTTAGTTTGCGGGTTAGGGACAGGGTAAGCGTTAGGGTGAGATTTAGGGTGAGGGTTAGGGTGAGGATTAGGATGACTGTGAGGGTTAGGGTTAGGTTTATGGTTAGTGTGAGGATAAGGGTTAGGGTGAGGGTTAGTATCAGGGTGAGGTGTAGGATTAGCGTTAGGGATAGGGTGAGCGTTCGGGTGAGGGTTAGGTTTAGGGTTAGGGTTAGGGTTAGGTTTAGGGTGCAGTTAGGTTTAGGGTGATGTTTATGGTGAGGGTGAGTGGTAGGGTGAGAGTGAGGGTGAGGGTAGGATTAGGTTTAGGGTTAGGGTTAGGGTTAGCGTTAGGGTTATGTTGAGGGTGAGGGTGAGGGTGAGGGTTCGTGTGAGGGTGAGGGTTAGGGTGTGGGCAAGGGTTAGGGTTAGGGTTAGGATTAGGGTTAGAGTTCGGGTTAGGGTTATGGTGAGGGTAAAGGTTAGGGTGAGGTTTAGGGTGAGGTTTAGGGTGAGGGTGAGAGTTAGGGTTAGCATTAGAGTTAGGGTGAGGCTGATGTTTAGGATGAGGTTTATGGTGAGGGTTAAGGATAGGGTTATGTTTAGGGTGAGGGTGAGGGTGAGGGTGAGGATTAGTGTTAGGATTAGGTTTAGGGTTAGGGTGAGTGTTAAGGTTAGACTGAGGGTTAGTGTTAAGGTGAGGGTGAGTGTTAGGGTGAGGGTGAGGGTTAGATTTAGGGGTAGGGCTATGGTGAGGTTTAGTGTTAGCGTTAGGGTTATGGTGAGAGTTACGGTGAGGTGTAGCGATAGGGTTAGGGTGAGGGTTAGTGTCAGGGTGAGGGTTAGGGTTAGTGTTGGGGATAGGGTGAGTGTTAGGTTCAGTGTGAGGGTGGGGGTTTCGGTTAGGTAAGGATTAGGGTTAATTTTAGCGTGAGGATTAGGTTGAGGTTTAGGGTTAGTGTGAGTGTTAGGGGTAGGGTGAGGGTGAGGGTTAGGGTTAGTTTTTGGGTGAGGGTTAGGGTTAGGGTGAAGTTTAGGGTGACGTTTAGGGTTAGGGTTCGGGTTCGGGTGAAGGTTAGGGTGTGGGTAAGGGTTAGGGTTAGATTGAGTGTTAGGGTGACGGTGAGGGTTATGGTTACGTTTAGGCTGAGGGTTAGGGTTAGGGTGAGGGTTAGGGTGAGGGTTAGTGTGAAGGGTAGGGTTAGGGTTAGGTTGAGAGGGTTAGTGTGATGGTTAGGGTTAGGGTTAGGGTGAGGGTAAGGGTTAGGGGGAGTGTTAGGGTGAGGGTGAGGGTTTTGGTTAGTTAAGGGTTAGGGTTAGGGTTACGGTGAGGGGTAGGTTTAGGGTTAGGGTGAGGTTTAGGGGAGTGTGAGGGTTAGGTTGAGTGTTAGGGTTAGGGTGAGGGTTAGCGTTAGGGTTAGGGTGAGGATTAGCGTTAGGGTGATGTTTAGTAGCAGGGTGATGGTTAAAGTGAGGGTTAGCCTTAGGGAAAGTGTTAGGGTTACCATTAGGGTAGGGTGAGCTTTAGAATGATGGGTATTGTTAGAGTTAGGGTTAGGGTGAGGGTTAGGGTTAGGGTGAGGGTTAGGTTTAGGTTTAGGGTTAGGGTGAGGTTTAGTGTTAGGTTGAGGGCTAGGGTGAGGGTCAGGTTTAGTGTGAGGGTGAAGTTGAGGGTTAGGTTTTTGATTAGGTAAGGTTTAGGGTCAGGTTCAGGGTGAGATTTAGGGTGAGGGTGTGGGTTAGGGTTAGGGTTAGGGTGAGGGTGAGGGTGAGGGTGAGTGTTAGGATGCGGTTAGGGTGAGGATGAGGGTGTTGGTGAGGGTGAGGGTTATGGTTAGGATTAGTGTGAGGGTTAGGGTTATGGTGAGGGTTAGGGTTAGTGTGAGGGTTAGGGTAGGGCTTAGGGTCAGGGTTAGGTTTGGGGTGAGGTTTAGGCTGAGGGGTAGGCTTAGGGTTATGGTTAGTGTTATGGTGAGGGAAAGGGTTAGGGTGAGGTTTAGGGTTAAGTGGACAGTTAAGGTTAGCTTTTGGATTAGGATTAGGGTTACGGTTAGGGTGAGGGTTAGGTTTAGTGTGAGTGTTATGTTTAGGGTTACGCTTAGGGTTAGGGTAAGGGTTAGGGTGAGGGTTAGGGTTAGGTTTAGGTTTAGGTTGAAGGTCAGGGTGAGGGTTAGGGTTAGGTAGTGGGTTAGGGTTTGGCTGAGCGGTAGGATTAGTGTGATGTTTATTGTGAGCGTGAGGGTTAGGTTGAGGGGGAGTGTTAGAGTGAGGGTTAGGATGAGGGTGAGGGTTAGGGTTAGGATTAGGGTTAGGATTAGGGTGTGGGTTAGGGTTAGGGTTAAGTTAAAGTTAGCGTTAGGGTGACATGTACGTTTAGGTTTAGGGTGAGGTTTAGGGTTAATGTGAGGATTAGGGTTAGGGTTAGGGTTAAGGTTAGGGTGAAGATGAGGGATAGGATTAAGGTGAGGGTAAGGGTTAGGGTGAGGTTTAGGATGAGGTTGAGGGTTAATGTTAGCATTAGAGTTACGGTGAGGGGTAGGGTTAGGGTGAGGGTTAGGGTTATGGTTAGCTATAGGGTGAGGATTAGGGTTACTTTTAGGTTTAGGGTGAAGGTTAGGCAGAGGGGTAGTGTTAGGGTTAGGGTTAGGGTGTGGTTGAGGGTGAGGGTAAGGGTTAGGGTGAGCGTTAGGGTGAGGTTTAGGTTTAGGGTGAACATTAGGTTTAGGGTGAGGGTTAGGGTTAGGATTATGGTTAGGGTTGGGGTGAGTGCTAGTGTTAGCATTAGTGTTAGTGTTAGGGTGAGGGTGAGTGTGACCGTTAGCATTAGGTTTAGGATTAGTTTTAGGGTTAGGGTTAGGCTGAATTTTGGGATGAGCTTGAGTGTGAGGGTTAGGGTTAGGGTTAGTTTTAGGGTGAGGGCTAGTTTGAGGGTGAGGGTTAGGGTGAGGGTCACGGTGCGGGTCAGGGTTTCGGTTAGGAAAGGCTTAGGGTTAGGTTTAGGGTGAGGATTAGGGTGAGGATGAGGTTTAAGGTGAGGGTTAGGGTTATGTGAGGATTGAGGTAAGGGTTAGGGTGAGGGTTAGGGTTAGGGTGATGGTTAGGGTGAGGGTGAGTGTTAGGGTGAGGGTGAGGGTGAGGGTGTAGATGAGGGTTAGTGTTGGGGTGAGCATTAGGATGACAGTGAGGGTTAGAGTGAAGGTGAGGGTTAGTGTTAGGGTTAGGGTGAGTGTTAGGGTTATGGTGAGGGTACGGGTTAGGATGAGGCTTAGGGTGAGGGTGAGGTTTAGGGATAGTGTTAGAGTTAGGGTGAGCGTGAGGGTGAGGGTTAGGGTTCAGCTTAGGCTTAGGGTGTGGGTGAGGGTTAGAGTTAGTGCTAGGGTTAGTGTTAGGTTACGGGTAAGTTTTAGGGTGAGGGTTAGTTTTAGGGTGAGGTTTAGGGTTAAGTTGAGGGTTAGGATGAGGGTTAGGGTGAGGGATAGTTTTAGGTTTAGGGTTAGGTTGAGGGTTAGGGTGAGGTTTAGTGTTAGTGTTAAGTTAGGGGGAGGGGGAGGTTTAGGGATAGAAATAGGGTTAGGGTTAGGGTTAGGGTGAGGGTGAGGGTGAGGTTTAGGTTTAGGGTGAGGGTTACGTTTAGGGTTAGGATTAGGGTTAGGATTAGGGTTAGTTTGAGGGTTAGGGTTAGGATTAGGTTGAGGGTTGGGGTTAGGGTTAGGAAAAGGGTTTGGCTGAAGGTTACTGTTAGGGTTAGGGTGAGGGTTAGAGTTAGATTGAGGGTTAGGATTATGGTTAGGTTTAGGATTAGGGTGAGGGAAAGGTTTAGGGTCAGTGTAAGGGTCACTGTGAGGGTTTGGGTTAGGGTGAGGGTTAGGGTGAGCGTTAGGGTCATTGTTAGGGTTAGATTTAAGGTTAGGTAGAGGGTTAGGATGAGGTTTAGTTTTAGGGTTAGGGTTAGTGTTAGGGTGAGGGTAAGGGTTAGAGTGAGGGTTAGGGTGAGGGTGAGGTTTAGGGATTGCATTAGGGTTTAGGTTAGAGTTAGGGGGTGGATTAAGTTTATGGTTAGGGTTAGGGTGAGGGTGAGGGTGAGGGTTATGTTGAGGGTTAGGGTTAGGGTTATGATTAGGGGTAGGGTGTGGGTTAGGCTTAGTGTGAGGGTTAGGGTTAGGGTTAGGTTTAGGTTGAGGGTAAGGGTTAGGGTGACTGTGAGGGTTAGGGTTAGCGTTATGTTAGGGTGAGGTTTATGGTGAGGGTTAAGTTGAGGTTAAGTGTTATTATGAGGGTGAGCGTTAGACTTAGGTTTAGGGTGAGGGTTAGGGTTAGGCTGAGGTTTAGTTTAAGTTTAGGGTGAGGGTTCGGGTTCGGTGAGTGTGAGTTTTAGGGTGTGCGCGACAGTTAGGGTAAGGGTGAGGGTTAAGGTGACGGTGAGGGTTAGGGTGAGGGTGAGGCTTAGGGTTGCAATGAGGATTAGGGTTAGGGTTAGGGTTAGGGTTATGGTGAGGGTAAGGATTAGGATGAGAGTTAGGGTAAGGGTGAGGTTTAGGGATAGCGTTAGATTTAGGGTGAGGTTGAGAGTGAGGTTTACGGCTCAGGTTAGGCTTAGGGTGAGGGTGAGGTTTAGAATTAGGGTTAAGTTTAGGGTTAGGAAGAGGATTTGGCTGAGGGTTAGGGGTAGATTTAGGGTGAGGGATAGGGTTAGTGTGAGGGTTAGGCTTAGAGTTAGGGTTAGGATTAGGGTGAGGGAAAGGTTTAGGGTGAGGGTTATGGTGACGGTGAGTGTTAGGATTAGGGTGAGGTTTAGGGTGAGCGTTAAGGTGAGGGTTAGGGTTAGATTTATTGTTAGGGTGAGGGTTAGGGTGAGGTTTAGTTTTAGGGTTAGGGTTAGGGTTAGGGTGAGGGTAATGGTTAGAGTGAGATTTAGGGTGAGGGTGAGCGTTAAGGTTAGTGTTAGGTTTAGGGTTAGGGTTAGGGTTAGGGTGAGGGATAGGATGAGGGTGAGGGTGAGTGTTATGTTGAGAGTTACGGTTATGGTTAGGGTTAGGGTGAGGGTTAGGGTTAGGGTTAGGGTTAAGGTGAGGGTTAGGTTAGGGTTAGGGTGAGGGTGATGGTTAGGGTAAGGGTTAGAGTGACGGTGAGGGTAAGAGTTAGGGTGACAGATAGGGTTAGGGTTAGGGTTAGAGTGAGGTTTAGATTTAGTGTTATGGTTAGGTTTAGGGTGAGGGTAACGGTTAGAGTGTGGGTTAGGTTGAGGGTGAAAGTTAGGGATAGCATTAGGGTTAGGGTTAAGTTTCGGGTGAGGATTAGCGTTACCGTTAGGATTAGGTTGAGGGTGAGGGTTATGTTGAGTTGTAGGGTTAGGGTTAGGTTTAGGGTTAGGGTGAGGGTTAGAGTTAGGGTTAGAGTGAGAGTGAGGGTGAGGGTTAGGGTTAGGGTTAGGATGAGTGTTAGGGTTAATGTGAGGGTTAGAGTAATGGTGAGAGTAAGGTTAGGGCGAGGACTAGGGTTAGGGTTAGCGTTAGGGTGAGGTTGAGGGTGAGGGTAAGCATTAGGGTGAGCGTTAGGGTGAGGTTCAGGTTTAGGTTTAGCATTAGGTTTAGGGTGAGGGTGAGGGTGAGGGTCCGAGTTAGGATTAGTGTGAGGCTTAGGGTTATGGTAAGTGTTAGTTTGAGGGTGAGGGTGAGAATTAGGGTGAGGGTGATTGTGAGGATGAGGGTGAGGCTGAGAGTTAGGTTTAGGGTTAGGGTTATGGTTAGTTTTAAGTTTAGGATTTGGGTTAGTGATAGGGTGAGACTGAGGTCTAGGTTTAAGTTTAGGATTAGGGTGAGGATTAAGGTTAGGGTGGGTGTTAGGGTGAAGGGTAGGGTTAGCGTTACTGTTAGGGTGACGGTTAGTTTAGTTTGAGGGTTAGGGTTAGGGTTAGGGAGAGGGTAATGGTTAGGGTTAGGTATAGGGTGAGGATTAGGGTAAGGGTTAGGTTTAGGGTGAGGGTTAGGCTGAGGGGTAGGGTTAGGTTTAGGGCTAGTGTCAGGGTAATGGTGAGGGTTAGGTTTAGGGTGAGGGTAAGGGTTAGGTTTAGGGTGAGGGTAAGTGTTAGAGTGAGGGTTAGGGTGAGGGTGAGGATTAGAAATAGCATTAGGTTTAGGGTTTGGGATAGGGTGAGGGTTATGGTTGTTGATAGGCTTAGGGTGAGGGTAAGGGTGAGGGTTAAGTTGAGGGTTAGGTTTAGGGTTAGGAATAGGGTTAGGGTGAGTTTTGGGGTTAGGGTTGAGGGTGAGGGTTAGAGTTAGGTTTAGGGTTAGGTTGAGGGTTAGGGTTAGGGTGAGGATTAGAGTGACAGTGAGGGTAAGGGTTAGGGTGAGGGCTAGGGTTAGGTTTAGGGTGAGTGTGAGGGTGAGAGTTAGGGTTACGATGAGGGTTAGGTTATGTTAAGGATTAGCGTTAGGGTGATGGTGAGGATAAGGGTTAGGTGAGTGCTAGGGTTAGGCTTAGGCTTAGGCGGGGTTTTAGGTTTGGGTAAGGGTGAGGGTGAGGGTTAGGTTTAGGATTAGGATTAGGTGTAGGGTTAGGCTTAGTGTGACTGTGAGGGTGAGGGTCAGAGTTAGGTTTAGGGTGAGGGTTAGGGTTATGTTTAGGGTTAGGGTGAGGGTGAGGGTGAGGGTTAGGGTGAGGGTCATTGTGAGGGTGAGTGTGATGGTTAGGTTTAGGGTGAGGGTTAGGGTTTGGGTTCGGGTGAGTGTGAGGGAGAGTGTGAGGCTTAGGATGAGTGTGATGGTGAGGTTGATGGTGAGGGTGAGGTTTAGGGTTGGGTTGAGGGTTAGGGTTAGAGTGAGGGTTAGGGTTAGGGTTAAGGTTAGGGTGAGGGTTAAGGTTAGGGTTAGGGTTTGTATGAGGTTTAGGCCGAGGGTTAGGCTTAGGATTAGGGTGAGGGTAAGGGTTAGGGTGAGGATGAGGGTTAGGTTTAGGATTAGGTTTAGGGTTAGGGTGAGAGTTAGGGATAGAGTTTGTGTTAGCCTGAGTGTTTGAGTTAGGGTTAGGTTTAGAGTTAGGGTGAGGTTTAGTGTTAGGGTTTGAGTTAGGGTTAGGGTTAGGCTGAGGTTGAGCTTGAGGCTGAGGGTGAGGTTTAGGCTTAGGGTGAGGGTTAGGATTGGGGTGAGGGATAGGTTTTAGAAGAAGGTAAGGTTTAGGGCGAAGTTTAGGGTGAGGTTGAGGGTTAATGTTAGCATTAGATTTATTGTGAGGCTGAGGGTTAGGGTGAGGGTTAGCATTAGGTTTAGGTATAGGGTAAGGATTAGTGTTTGGGTTAGGGTTAGGCTGAGGGTTAGGCTCAGGGGTAGGATTAAGGTTTGGGTTAGGGTGAGGGTTAGGGGAGGGTTAGCATTACGGTTAGTGTTAGGGTTAGGTTGAGGTTGAGGTTGAGGTTAAGGGTTAGGGTGAGGTTTAGGGTGAGGTTGAGGTTTAGGGTTAGCATTGGGTTTAGGTTTAGGGTGAAGGTTAGGGTTAAGGTTAGGGTTAGGTTGAGGGTGGTGGTGAGGTTGACGGTGAGGGTTATGGTGAGGGTTATGGTGAGGGTGAGGGTTAGGGTTAGGGTGAGGGTAGGGTGACTGTGAGGGTTAGGGTGAAGGTGAGGGTTAGGGTTAGGGTTAGGGTGAGGTTTAGGGTTATGGTTAAGGTGAGGGCTAGGGTGAGGAGTAGGGTTAGGGTTAGGGTGAGGGTTAGGTTTAATGTGAGGATTAGGGTTAGGGTTAGGGTTAGTGTGAGGATAAAGCTTAGGTGAGTGTTAAGGTGAGATTGAGGTTTAGGGTTAGCGTTAGGGTTAAGATGAGGGTTAGGGTAAGGGTTAAGTTTAGGGTTAAGGTTAGTATGAGGGTGAGTGTTAGAGTTAGGTTTAGGGTGAGGGATAGGTTTAGGGTGAGGTTTAGGGTAAGGTTATGGTGAGGGTGAGGGTTCCAGTGAGGGTGAGTTTTAGGATGTGGTTGACAGTTAGGTTTAGGGTGAGGGTTAAGGTGACGGTGAGGTTTAGGGTGAGGGTGAGCTTTAGGGTTGTGGTAGTATTAGGGTTAGGGTTAGGGTTAGGGATACGGTGAGGGTAAGGGTTAGAATGAGATTTAGGGTGAGAGTGAGGTTTGGGGACAGCGTTAGTGTTAGGGTGAGTGTTAGGGTGAGGGTTAGGGTTCAGGTTAGGGTTAGGTTGAGGGTTAGGGTTAGAGTTAGGGTTAGGGTTAGGATTAGGGTTTGGGTAAGGTTTAGGGTGAGGGTTAGGGTGAGGGTGAGGGTTAGGGTTAGTTTGAGTGTTAGGTTGGGCATTAAGGAGAGTGTTAAGTTTAGGTTTAGGGTTAGGGTGAGGGATAGGGTGAGGTTTAGTGTTAGTGTTAGTGTGAGGGTAAGGGTTAGAGTGAGGGTTAGGGTGAGGGTGAGGGTTAGCATTAGGGTTAGGTTTATGGTTAGGGTTAGGGTGAGGTTTAGTGTTAGGGTTAGGGTGAGGGTTAGGGTTAGGATGAAGGTTATGGATAGGGTTGGTGTTAGAGTGAAATTCAGCCTTAGGGTTAGGGTTAGAGTCAGGTTGAGGGGGAGTATGAGGCTTAGGGTTAGGATTAGGGTTAAGATTAGGTTTAGGCTGAGGGTGAGGGTGTGGGTGAGGGTGAGGTTTAGGTTTAGGGTGAGGGTCAGGTTTAGGGTTAGGGTTAGGCTGAAGTTGAGGGTGAGCATGTAAGTGAGGGTTAGGGTGACGTTGAGGTTTAGGGTTAGGGTTAGGTTGAGGGGTAGGGTGAAGGGTAGTGTTAGGGTTAGGGTGAGGGTTAACGTTAATGTGCGGGTTAGGGTTTGGGTTAGGGTTACACTGAGGATAAGGGTTAGTGTGAGGATTAGTTTGAGAGTGAGGGTTAGGGTTAGCGTTAGGGTTAGGTTGAGGGATAGGGTGATCGTTAGGTTGTGGGTTAGGTTTAGCTTTAGGGTTAGGGTGAGGGTTAGGGTGAGGGTAAGATTTAGAGTGAGGGTAAGGGTGAGGGTGAGGGTTAGGGATAGCATTAGGGTTAGGGTAAGGGTTAGGGTAAGGTTTAGGGTGAGGGTTAGAGTTAGGTTGATGGTTAGGGATAGGGTTGTGGTTTGGGTGAGGGTCAGTGTTAGGGTTAGGGTTAGAGTTAGGGTGAGGGTGAGTGTCAGGGTTCGTTTTAGGATTTTGGTTAGGGTTAAGGTTAGGCTGAGGGTGAGGGTTAGGGTGAGGGTGAGGTTTAGGGTTATTGTGAGAATTAGGTTTGGTTTTAGTGTTAGGTTGAGGGTTGGGATAGGGTTAGGGTGAGGCTGTGGGATTGGGTTAGGGTTCGGGGGAGGGTACGGGTAAGGTTTAGGGTTAGTGTAAGGGTTAGGCTTAAGTTTAGGGTTAGGATTAGGGTGAGGGAAATTTTAGGTTGATGGTTAGGTTGACAGTGAGTGTTAGGGTTATGGTGAGCGTTAGGGTGAGGGTTAGGGTTAGGTTTATGGTTAAGGTGAGGGTTAGGTTGAGGTTTAGTTTTAGGGTTTGGGTTAGGGTTAGGGTGAGGGTAAGTGTTAGAGTGAGATTTAGCGAGAGGGTGATGATTAAGGATAGCATTAGTGTTAGGGTTAGGGTTAGGGTGAGGGTTATAGTTACCGTTAGGATTAGGGTGAGGGTGAGGGTTATGTTGAGTTGTAGGGTTAGGGTTAGGTTTAGGGATAGGGTGAGGGGTAGGGTTAGGGTGAGCGTGATGGTGAGGCTTAGGGTTAGGTTTAGGGTGAGGGTTAGAGTGACTGTGAGGGTAAATGTTAGTGTGAAGGCTAGGTTTAGGGTTACTGTTAGGGTGAGGTTTAGGTTTAAGTTGAGGTTGAGGGTGAGGGTTATGGTTAGTTTTAGGGTTAGGGTGAGGGCTAGGGTGAGGTTGAGGTCTAGGGTCAAGTTTAGGATTAGGGTGAGGGTTAGGTTTAGTGTGAGGTTTAGGGTTACTGTTAGGGTGAGGGTGAGGGTAAGAGTTAGGGTGAGGGTGATTGTGAGGGTGAGGGTGAGAGTGAGGGTAAGGGTTAGCCTGAGTGTTAGGGTGAGAGTTACGGTAAGGGTTAGGTTTAGGGTTAGGGTTATGGTTAAGATTAGGGTGAGGGTGAGGATTATGTTTAATGTTAGGGTGAGGGTTAGGGTTAAGGTGATATTTAGGTTGAGGGTGACGGTTAGGTTGAGGGTTCGGGTTCAGGTTAGTGTGGGGGTAAGTGTTAGGGTTAGAGTGAGGGTTAGGGTGACAGTGAGGGTTAGGGTGAGTTTTAAGTTTAGGGTTAGTGTTAGGGTTAGGATGACGGTAAGAGTTAGGTTTAGGTTAAAGTTAGGGTTAGGGTGACATGTAAGATTATGTTTAGGGTGAGGATTAGGGTTAGTGTGAGGATTAGTGTTAGGGTTACAGTTAAGCTTAGGGTGAGGGTTAGGGTTAGGGTTAGGGTTAGGATGAGGGTGAAGTTGCGGGTTAGGGTTAGGGTTCGGGGGAGGGTAAGGGTAAAGGTGAGGTTCATGTGCGGGTTAAGGTTAGGCTTAGGGTTAGGGTGAGGATTTGGTTGAGGGTTAGTTTTAGGGTTAGTATGTGGGTTAAGGTTAGGGTTAGGTAAATGTTAGGGTTAGGGTGACATGTACGGTTAGGTTTAGGGTGAGGTTTAGGGTTAGTGTGAGGATTAGGGTTAGGGTTAGGTTTAAATTTAGGGTGAAGGTGAGGGATAGGGTTAAGGTGAGGGTAAGGGTTAGGGCGAGGTTTAGGGTGAGGGTGAGGGTTAATGTTAGCATTACTGTTATGTTGAGGGGGAGGGTTAAGGTGAAGGTTAGGGTTAGGGTAAGCTGTAGGGTGAGGATTAGGGTTAGGGTTAGGTTTAATGTGAAGGTTAGGCTGAGGGGTAGTGTTAGGGTTAGGGTTAGGTTGAGGGTTAGGTTTGGCGTGATGTTTAGGGTGAGGGTGAGTGTTATGGTGTGGGTGAGGGTGAGGGTGAGGGTGAGGGTGTAGGTGAGGGTTAGGGTGAGCGTTAGGGTGACGCTGAGATTTAGGGTGAAGGTGAGGGTTAGTGTTAGGTTTAGGGTTATGGTGATGGTATGGGTTAGGATGAGGTTTAGGGTGAGGGTGAGGTTTAGGGATAGTGTTAGAGTTAGGGTGAGGTTTAGAGTTCAGGTTAGGCTTAGGGTGAGGGTGAGGGTTAGAGTTAGTGTTAGGTTTAGTGTTAGGGTGTGGATAAGATTTAGGGTGAGGGTTACGTTTAGGGTGAGGTTTAGGTTTAAGTTGAGGGTTAGCGTGAGCGTAAGGGTGAGGGTTAGGTTTAGGTTTAGGGTTAGGGTAATGTTTAGTGTTAGTGTTAAGGTTAGGGTGAGGGTGACGGTTAGGCATAGCATTAGGGTTAGGGTTAGGGTTAGGGTGAGGGTTAGGCTTAGGGTAAGGGTGAGGTTTAGTGATAGGTTGAGGGTTAGGGATAGGGTTGGAGTTAGGGTGGGGGTCAGGGTTAGGGTTAGGGTTAGAGTTATTGTGAGGGTGAGTCTGAGGTTTAGGGTGAAGGTAAGGGTTAGGGTTAGGTATAGGGTGAGGATTAGGTTTAGGGTAAGGTTTATGGTGAGGGTTAGGCTGAGAGGTAGGTTCAGGGTTAGGGTTAGTGTGAGGGTTAGGGTGAGGGTTAGGTTTAGGGTGAGGGTAAGAGTTAGGGTTAGGGTGAGGTTAAGGGGTAGAGTGAGGGTTAGGGTGAGGGTGAGGGTTAGAAATGGCATTAGGGTTAGGGTTTGTGTTATGGTGAGGGTTAGTGTTAGGGTGATGTTTAGGGTGAGGATGAGTGTTAGGATGAGGGTTAGGGTGAAGGTGAGGGTTAGGGTTAGGTTTAGGGTGAGGGCGAGGGTGAGGAGTAGGGTTAGGGTGAGGGAGAGGGTTAGGGTTAATGTGAGGGTTAGGGTTAGGGTTAAGGTTAGTGTGAGGATAAGGGTTAGGGTGAGGGTTAGGGTGAGATTGATTGTTAGGGTTACCGTTAGGGTTAGGGTGAAGGTGAAGGTTAGCATTAGGTTTAGTATGAGGGTGAGTGTTAGAGTTAGGTTTAGGGTGAGGATTAGTTTTAGGGTGAGGTTTCGGGTACGGTTATGGTGATGGTGAGGGTTCGGGTGAGGGTGAGTTTTAGGGTGTGGGTGACGGTTAGGGTTAGGGTGAGGTTTAAGGTGTCGGTGAGGGTTAGGGTGAGGGTGAGGGTTAGGATTGCGATAGGATTAGGGTTAGGGTTAAGGTTATGGTGAAGGTCAGGATTAGAATGAGTTTTAGGGTGAGGGTGAGGTTTAGGGACAGCGTTAGAGTTAGGCTGAGAGTTAGGGTGAGGGTTGGGGTTCAGGTTAGGGTTAGGTTGAGGGTGAGGATTAGAGTTAGGGTTAGGGTTAGCTTTAGGTTTAGGGTAAGGTTTAGGGTGAGGGTTAGTGTGAGGGTGAGGGTTAGGGTTAGGTTGAGGCTTAGCGTGGGTGTTAAGGAATGTGTTAGGTTTAGGGTTAGGTGAGGTTAGGGTTAGGTTTAGTGTTAGAATTGGGGTTAGAATTAGGGTGAGAGTTAGGGTGAGGGTAAGGGTTAGAGTGAGGCTTAGGGTGAGGGTGATGGTTAGGGTTAGCATTACTGTTAGGGTTAGGGTTTGGGTGAGGTTTACGTTTAGGGTTAGGGTGAGGGTTAGGGTTTGGTTGAGGGTTAGGGATAGGGTTGGTGTTAAGGTGAAAGTCAGCGTTAGGGTTAGGGTTAGAGTTAGCATGAGGGGGAGTGTGAGGGTTAGGGTTAGGATTAGGGTTAGGGTTAGGGTTAGGCTGAGGGTGAGGTTGTGGGTGAGGGTGAGGTTTAGAGTTAGGGTGAGGGTCAGGTTTAGGGTTAGGGTTAGGGTTAGGCTGAGGATGAGGGTGAGGGTGTAGGTGAGGTTTAGGTTGAAGGTGAGGGTTAGGGTTAGGGTTAGGGTGAGGGTTAGCGTTAATGTGCGGGTTAGGGTTAGGGTTACTGTGAGGATAAGGGTTAGTGTGAGGATTAAGGTGAGAGTGAGTTTTAGGGTTAGCGTTAGGTTTAGGGTGAGGTATAGGGTGAGCGTTAGGGTGAGGATTAGGTTTAGGTTTAGGGTTACGGTGAGGGTAAGATTTAACGTGAGGGTTAGGGTGAGGGTGAGGGTTAGGGATAGCATTATGGTTAGGGTTAGGTTTAGGGTAAGGGTTGGGTAAGGGTTAGGGTGAGGGTTAGTTTTAGTTTGAGGGTTAGGGATAGGGTTGGGGTTAGGGTGAGGGTGAGGATGAGGGTGAGGTTTAGGGTTAGGGTGAGAATTAGGTTTAGGTTTAGGTTTAGGGTTAGGTTGTGGGTTAGGGTTAAGGTTAGGAAAAGGGTTTGGCTGAAGGTTTAGGGTTAGGGTTAGTGTGAGCGATAGGGTTAGTGTGATCGTTAGGCTTAGGGTTAGGGTTAGGATTAGGGTGATATAATGTTTTTGGTTGAGGGTTAGGGTGACGGTGAGTGTTAGAGTTAGGTTGAGGTTTAGAGTGAGCGTTAGGGTGAGGGTTAGGGTTAGGTTTAGGCTTAAGGTGAGGGTTAGGTTGAGGTTTAGTTTTAGGGTTAAAGTTAGGGTTAGTGTGAGGGTAAAGTTTAGAGTGAGATTTAGGGTGAGGGTGAGGTTTAAGGATAGCATTAGGTTAGGGTTATGGTTAGGGTGAGGGTTAGGGTTACTGTTAGGTTTAGGGTGAGTGTGAGTTTGAGTGTTATATTGAGGGTTAGAATTACAGTTAGGGTTAGGGTGAGAGTGAGGTTTAGGGTTAGGGTTAGGTTTAGGATGAGGGTTATGGTTATGGTGAGGGTTAGAGTGGTGGTGAGGGTAAGGGTTAGGGTGAGGGATAAGGTTAGGTTTTGGGTTAGGGTGAGGTTTAGGTTTAGGGTTAGGATTATGGTTATGGTAAGTGTAAGGGTTAGGGTTAGGGTTAGGTTAGGGTGAGGGTTAGGGTGTGGGTGAGGTTTACGGTTAGAGTGAAGGTTAGGGTGATGATGAGGGTTAGGGTGAGTTTGACGTTTAAGGTTAGCTTAAGGGTTAGGCTGAGGGTTAGTGTTAGGTTTAGGTTAAAGTTAGGGTTAGGGTGATGTGTACGGTTAGGTTTAGGGTGAGGGTTAGGGTTAGTGTGAGGATTAGGGTTAGGGTTAGGGTTAAGGTTAGGGTAAGGGTTAGGGTTAGGTTTAGGGTTAGGATGAGGGTTAGGCTAAGGGTTAATGTAAGGGTTCAGGGGAGGGTAAGTTTAAGGGTTAGTGTAATGTGATTGTTAAGGTTAGGGTTAGGTTTAGAGTGAGGATTAGGGTGAGGGTTAGTGTTAGTGTTAGGTTGTGGGTTAGGGTTAGGGTTAGGTTAAAGTTAGCGTTAGGGTGACATGTACGGTTACGTTTAGGGTAAGGATTAGGGTTAGTGTGAGGATTACGGTTAGGGTTAGGGTTAAGCTTAGGGTGAAGGTGAAGGATAGGGTTAAGGTGAGGGTAAGGGTTAGGGCGAGGTTTAGGGTGAGGTTGAGGGTTAATGTTAGCATTAGGGATACGGTGAGGGGAGGTTTTGGGTGAGGGTTAGGGTTAGGGTTAGCTATAGGGTGAGGATTAGGGTTAGGGTTAGTTTTAGAGTGAGGTTTAGGGTGAGGCGTAGTGTTAGGGTTAGTGTGAGGGTGAGGGTTATGGTGAGGGTTAGGGTTTGGGTTAAGATTAGTTTTAGTTTGAGGTTGAGGGTGAGGGTAAGGGTTAGGGTGAGGATTAGGGTGAGTTTTAGGTTTAGGGTTAGCATTATGTTTAGGGTGAGTGTTAGGGTTAGGATTAGGGTTAGGGTTGGGGTGAGGGCTAGTGTTAGCATTAGTGTTAGTGTTAGGGTTAGGGTTAGTGTGAGGGTGAGGGTGAGGTTTAGGGTTAGGTTTAGGTTTAGGGTTAGGGTTAGGCTGAAGTTGGAGGTGAGGTTGAGGGTGAGGGTTAGGGTTAGGTTTAGTTTTAGGTTGAGGACTAGGGTGAGGGTGAGAGTTACGGTGAGGGTCATTGTGAGGGTGAGGGTTTCGGTTAGGAAAAGCTTAGTGTTAGGTTTAAGGTGAGCATTAGGTAGAGAGTGAGGTTTAAGGTGAGGGTTAGGCTTACGTGAGGATTAAGGTTAGGGTTAGGGTGAGGGTTAGGGTTAGGGTGATGTTTAGGGTGAGGGTGAGTGTTAGGGTGAGGGTGCGGGTGAAGGTGAGTGTGAAGGTGAGGGTTAGGCTTAGGGTGAGGGTTAGGGTTAGGGTTAGGGTGAGGGATAGGGTGAGACTGAGGGTTAGGGTGAGCTTTAGGGTTAGTGTGAGGGTTAGGGTGAGGGCTAAGGTGAAGGCTAGGATTAATATGAGGGTGAGGGTTAGAGAGGTTTAGGGTCGGGGTTATGTTTACGGTGAGGTTTTGGGTAGGGTTAGGATGAGTGTTCGGGTTCGGGTTAGGGTGAGTTTTAGGGTGTGGGTGGACCTTAGTGTTAGAGAGAGGGTTAAGATAATGGTGAGGGTTAGGGTGAGGGTGAGGCTTAGGGTTTTGGTGAGGATTAGGTTTAGGTTTAGGTTTAGGTTTATGGTGACAGTAAGGGTTAAGATGAGGTTTAGGGTGAGGGTGAGGTTCACAGATATGGTTAGTTTTAAGGTGAGGGTTAGGGTTCATTTTAGGCTTAGGGTTAGCATGAGTGTAAGGGATAGGGTGAGGGTGAGGGTGAGGTTGAGGGTTAGTGTTATGGTTAGCGTTTGGGTGGGGGTGAGGGTGAGGTTTAGGGTGAGGGTGATGGTGAGGTTGAGGGTGAGGGTTAGGGTTAGGGTTTGGGTGAGGGTTAGGGTTAGGGTTAAGGTTAGGTTGAGGGTTACGGTTAGATTTAGGGTTAGGATGAGGGTTAGGCTGAGGGTGAGGATTAGGGTTAACCTTAGGGTTAGGGTTAGGGTGAGGGTGAGGGTTAAGGTTAGGCTTAGGGTGAGGGTGAGGGTGAGGGTTAGGGTTAGGGTTAGGGTTAGTGTAAGGGATAGGGTGAGGGTTAGGTTTAGTGTGAGGTGTGTGTAAGGGTTTGGGTGAGGGCTAGGGTTAGGGTTAGGGTTAGTGAGAGGTTTATGTTTAGCGTTGGGGTGAGTGTGATGGTGAGGTTTATTATTAGGCTCAGGTGTAGGGTTAGGCTTAGGGTGAGCTTGAGGGTGAGGGTCAGATTTAGGTTTAGGGTGTAGTTTAGGCTAGTGGTTAGGGTTAGTGTGAGGGTGAGGTTGAAGGTTAGGGTGAGGGTAATGGTGAGGATTAGGTTTAGGGTGAGGGTTAGGTTTATGGTTAGGGTTTGGGTGAGAGTGAGGTTGAGGGTTATGGTGAGAGTGATGGTTTGGTTGAAGGTGAGGGTGAGGGTGAGGGTTAGGGTTAGGGCTAGGATTAGGATTAGGGTTAGGGTTCGCCTGACTGTGGGGGTGAGGTTGAGTGTGAAGGTTAGGGTTAGGGTTAGTTTTAGGGTGAGGGCTAGGGTGAGGGTGAGGGTTAGCGTGAGGGTTAGGGATTCGGTTAGGAAAGGCTTAGGGTTAGGGGTAGGGTGAGGATTAGGGTGAGGGTGAGTTTTAAGGTGACGGTTATGGTTAGGGTGAGGATTAGGCTTAGGGTTAGGATGAGGGTTATGTTAGGGTGATATTTAGGTTGAGGGTTAGGGTGAGGGTGAGGGTGAGGGTTAGGATGAGGGTTAGGGTGTAGGTGAGGTTTAGGTTTAGGGTGAGGGATAGGGTGACGGTGAGGGTTACTGTGAAGGTGAGGGTAAGGGTTACTTTTAGGGTGAGTGTTAGGGTGAGGCTTAGTGTGAAGATTAGGGTTAGGTTTAGGGTTATGGAGAGGGTAAGGGTTAGGGTGAGGTTTAGGGTGAGGGTGAGAGTTAGGGCTAGCATTAGAGTAAGGGTGAGGTTTAAGGTGAGTGTTAGGGTTAGGTTGAGGGTGAGGGTTAGGGTTAGGTTGCGGGTTGGGATTAGGTTGAGTGTCAGGGTTAGTGTTAGTGTTAGATTTAGGGTGATGGTGAGGGTTAGGGTTAAGTTTAGGGTTAGAGTTAGGGTTAGCCTGAGGGTTAGGGTTAGGGTTAGGTTTAGGGTGAGGGTTAGGGTGAGGATTCGGTTTTGGTTGAGGTTTAGGGTGAGGGTTAGAGTCAGGTTTGGTGTTAGTGTTAGGGTTAGGGTTAGGATGAGGTTTAGGGTGAGGGTAAGTGTTAGAGTGTTGGTTAGGTTGAGGGTGAGGCTGAGGATGAGGGTGATGGTGAGGGTGAGGGTCAAGGTGAGTGTTAGGGTTAGTGTTAGGCTGAGGGTTAGGGTTACGGTTAGGGTGGAGGGTAGGGTGAGGGTTAGCGTGAGTGTTAGGGTTAATGTGAGGGTTTGGGTTAGGGTTCGGGTTAGTGTGAGGATAAGTTTTAAGGTGAGGTTTAGGTTGAGATTTAGGGTTAGGGTTAGAGTTAGGTTTAGGGTGAGGGTTAGGGTGAGGGTTAAGGTGAGTTTTAGTTTTAGTATTCGGTTGAGGGTTAGAGTTAGGTTTAGGGTGAGGGTTAGGTTTAGGGTGAGGTTTAGGGTAGGGTTAGGGTGAGGGTGTGGGTGAGGGTGAGGGTGAGTTTTAGTGTGGGCGTGATGGTTATGGTTAAGGTGAGGGTTAAGGTGACGTTTAGGGTTAGGGTGAGGTTGAGGGTTAGGATTACATTAAGCATTAGGTTTAGGGTTAGGGTTAGGGTAATGGTGAGTGTAAGAGTTAGGATGAGATTTAGGGTGAGGGTGAGGTTTAGGGATAACGTTAAAGTTAGTGTGAGGGTTACTGTGAGTGTTAGGATTCGGGTGAGCCTTAGGGTGAAGTTGAGGGTTACAGTTAGTTTTAGGGTTAGGGTTAGGCTGAGGGTAAAGTTTAGGGTGAGGGTTAGGATTAGGGTGAGGTTGAGGGTTAGGGTGAGGATTAGGTTTAGGGTTAGGTTGAGGTTGAGGGTTAGGTTTAGGATTAGGCTTAGGGGTAAGTTTAGGCTTAGGGTGAGGCTGAGGGTGAGTGTTGGGGTGAGGGTGAGGGTTTCGTTTAGGAAAGGTTTATTGTTAGGGTTAGGGTGGGGATTATGTTGAAGGTGAGGTTTAATGTGAGGTTTAGGTTTAGGGTGAGGATTAGGGTTATGGTTAGGGTGAGGGTTAGGGTGAGGTTTAAGGTAAGGGTTAGGTTTAGTATGAGGATGAGGGTTAGAGTTAGGTTTAGGGTGATGGTTAGGTTTAGGGTGAGGTTTAGGGTAAGGTTATGGTGAGGATGAGCTTGAGGGTGAGGGTGAATTTTAGGGTGTGGGTGGCGGTTAGGGTTAAGTTGCGTGTTAAGGTGACAGTGAGGGTTATGGTGAGGGTGAGGGTTAGGGTTGTGGTGAGGATTAGGGTTAGGTTTAGGGTTAGGGTTATGGTGAGGACAAGGGTTAGAATGAGGGTGAGGGTGAGGGTGACGTTTAGGGACAGCGTTAGAGTTAGGGTGAGGGTTAGGCTGAGGGTTAGGGTTCAGGTTTCACTTAGGGTGAGGTTGAGGATTAGAGTTAGTGTTAGCATTAGCGTTAGGGTGAGGGTAAGTTTTAGGGTGAGGTTTAGGGTGAGGGTGAGGGTTAGTGTTAGGTTTAGTGTTAGTGTTAGGGTTAGGGTTAGGGTGATGGTTTCGGTGAGGGTAAGGGTTAGAGTGATGGTTAGGGCGAGGGTGAGGGTTAGGGATAGCATTAGGGTGAGGGTTAGGTTTAGGGTTAGTGTGAGGTAAGGGTTAGAGTGAGTGTTAGGGTGAGGGTGAGGGTTAGGGATAGCATTAGGGTTAGGGTGAGGGTTAGGGTTAGGATTACGGTTAGTGTTAGAGTTAGGCTGAGGGTTAGTTTGAGGGTAATGGTGAGGTTTAGGGTTACGGTGAGGATTAGGTTTAGGGTTATGCTGATGGTGAGGGTCAGGGTGTTTGTGAGGGTTAGGTTGAAGATGAGGCTTAGGGTTAGAGTTAGGGTGAGGGTTAGGGTTAGGGTTAGGGTGAAGGTTAGGGTGAGGTGTAGGGTTAGGGTTAGGGTGAGGTTAATGTGCGGTTTAGGGTTAGGGTTAGTGTTAGTGGGAGGATAAGGGTTCGGGTGAGTCTTAGGGTGAGATTGAGGGTTAGGGTTAGCGTTAGGGTTAGGGTGATGGTTAGGGTGATGGTTAAGATGAGGGTTAGGCTTAGTATGTGGGTGAGGGTTAGAGTTAGAATTAGGGTGAGGGTTAGTGTGAGGATGAGGTTTAGGGTAAGTTTAGGGTGAGTGTGAGGTTTCAGCTGAGGGTGAGTTTTAAGGTGTGGGTGATGGTTAGAGTTTGGGTGAGGGTTAAGGTGATGCTGAGGGTTAGGGTTAGTGTGAGGTTTAGGGTTGCAGTGAGGATTAGGGTTAGGGTTAGTGTTCGGCTTCCGGTGAGGCTAAGGGTTAGGAATAGCTTTAGGGTGAGGGTGAGGTTTAGGGATACCATTACAGTTAGGGTGAGGGTTAGGGTGAGGGTTAGGGTTCAGGTAAGGCTTAGGGTGAAGGTGAGAGTTAGATTTAGGATTAGGGTTAGGGTTAGGGTGAGGGTAAGATTTAGGATGAGGGTTAGGGTGAGAGTGAGGGTTAGGGTTAGAGTGAGGGTTAGTATGAGGGAGAGGGTTAGGGATAGCATTGGAGTTAGGTTTAGGGTTAGGGTGCGGGTTAGGGTTAGGGTTAGGGTGAGGGTTAAAGTTAGGTTGAGGGTTAGGGACAGGGTAGGGGTTAGGGTGAGGGTCAGAGTTAGGGTTAGGGTTAGAGTTAGTGTGAGGGTGAGTGTGAGGGTTAGGGTTAGGATAAGGGTTAGGGTTAGGGTTAAGCTGAGGGTGAAGGTGAGGGTGAGGGTGATGTTTAGGGTTAGGTTGAGGGTTAGGTTTTGGGTTAGGGTTAGGGTAAGGCCGAGGGTGAGGGTGAGGGTGTAGGTGAGGGTTAGGGTGAAGGTGAGGGTTACGGTTAGGTTTATGGTGAGTTTTAGGTTTAGGTTTAGGGTGAGGGGTAGGGTGAGGGGTAGGCTTAGGGTTAGGGTGAGGGTTAGGGTTCATGTGTGGCTTAGGGATAGTGTAAGTGTTAGAGGTAGGATAAGGGTTAGGGTGAGGGTTAGGGTGAGAGTGAGCATTAGGGTTAGTGTTAGGGTTATAGGTGAGGATTAGGGTGAGGGATTAGGTGAGCGTTAGGGATAGTATGAGGGTGAGGGTTAGAGTTAGGTTTAGTGTGAGGGTTAGGGTTAGGATGAGGTTTAGGGTAAGGTTAGGGTGAGTGTGAGGGTTTAGGTGAGGGTGAGTTTTAGGGTGTGGGTGAAAGTAAGGGTTAGGGTGAGGGTTAAGGTGACGGTGAGGGTTAGGTTGAGGGTGAGGGTTAGGGTTGCAGTGAGGATTAGTATTAGGGTTAGGGTTTTGGTTGTGGTGAGGGTATGGGTTAGGATGAGTTTTAGGGTGAGGGTGAGGTTTAGAGATAGCGTTAGAGTTAGGGTGAGGTTTAGAGTTCAGGTTAGGCTCAGGGTGAGAATGAGGGTTAGAGTTAAGGTTAGGGTTAGTGTTGAGGTGAGGGTAAGGTTTAGGGTAATGGTTAGGGTTAGGGTGAGGGTTAGGATTAAGTTGAGGGTTAGGGTGAGCGTTAGAGAGAGGGATAGGTTTAGGTTTAGGGTTAGGGTTAGAGTTAGGGTGAGGTTGAGTGTTAGTGTTAGAGTTAGGGTGAGGGTGAGGTTTAGGAATAGCATTAGGGTTAGGGTTAGGGTTATGGTTAGGGTAAGGGTGAGGGTTAGTGTTAGGTTGAGTGTTTAGGGATAGGTTTGGAGTTAGGGTGAGGGTCAGGGTTAGGGTTAGGGTTAGAGTTAGGTTGAGGGTGAGTGTGAGCGTTAGGGTTAAGATTAGGGTTATGTTTAGGGTTAGGATGAGGGTGAGGGTGAAGGTGAGTGTGAGGTTTAGATTTAGGGTGAGGGTTAGGTTTAGTGTTAGGGTTAGGGTTAGGTTGAGGGTTAGGGTTAGGGTTAGTAAGAGGGTTTGTCTGAGGGTTACGGTTAGGGTTAGGGTGAGGGTTAGGTTTAGTGTGATGGTTATGGTTAAGGTTAGGGTTAGGGTGCGGGTAAGGGTTAGGGTGAGAGTTAGTGTTAATGTCAGGTTAAGGGTTAGGGTGAGGGATAGGGTTAGCGTTAGGGTGAGTGTGAGGGTTAGTGTTAGATTTAAGGTTAGGGTGAGGGTTAGGGTGAGGGTTAAGTTGAGGGTAAGGGTTAGTATGAGGGTATGGGTGAGGGTGAGATTTAGGGTGTGACGTTTAGGGTAAGGTTCAGGGTAAAGGTGACTGTGAGGTTAAGGGTGAAGGTGAGGTTTAGGGTTGTGGTGAGGGTTAGGGTTAGGGTTAGGATTATGGTGAGGGTAAGTGTTAGGTGAGGTTTAGGGTGAGGGTGATGTTTAGGTATAGCGTTAGAGTTAGGGTGAGGTTGAGGGTGAGGGTTAGGGTTAAGGTTAGGCTTAGGGTGAGGGTGAGGCTTAGAGTTAGGCTTAGGGTTAGGGTTAGGAAGAGGGTTTGTCTGAGGGGTAAGGGTTAGGGTTGGGGTGAGGGATAGGTTTAGTGTGAGGGTTAGGCTTAGGGTTAGGGTTAGGATTAGGTGAGGGAAATGTTTAGGGTTAGGGTTAGGGTGACAGTGAGTGTTAGGGTTAGGGTGAGGATTAGGGTGAGCGTTAGGTTGATGGTTAAGTTTAGGTTTAGGGTTAGGATGAGGGTTAGGGTGAGGTTTAGTTTTAGGGTTAGGGTTAGAGTTAGGGTGAGGGTAACGGTTAGAGTGAGATTTAGGGTGAGGGTGAGGGTGAAGGATAGCATTAGTGTTAGGGGTAGCGTTAGGGTGAGGGTTAGGGTTAATATGATGGTTAGAGTGAGGGTGAGGTTAAGGGTTAGGGTGAGGGATAGGGTTAGGTTTAGTGTTAGGCTTAGGATGAGCGTGCGGTTGAGTGTCAAAGTTAGGTTTAGGGTGAGGGTTAAAGTTATGCTTAGGGATAGGGTGAGGGTGAGGGTTAGGGTGAGGGTGATGGTGAGGATGAGGGTGAGGGTGAGATTTAGGTTTAGGTTTAGGTTTATGGTTAGTTTTAGGTTTGGGTTAGGGTGAGGGCTAGGGTGAGGCTGAGGTCTAGGGTTAAGGTTAGGATTAGGGTGAGGATTAAGTTAAGGGTTAGTGTTGGGGTGAGGAGTAGATTTAGCGTTATTGTTAGGGTGAGGGTAAGGTTTAATTTGAGGGTTAGGTTTAGGGTTAGGGTTAGGGTGAGGGTAAGGGTTAGGGTTAGGTATAGGGTGAGGATTAGTTTTAGGGTTAGGTTTAGAGTGAGGGTTAGGCTGAGAGGTAGGGTTAGGGTTAGGGTGAGTGTGAGGGTTAGGGGGAGGGTTAGGTTTAGGGTGAGGGTAAGGGTTAAGATTAGGGTGAGGGTAAGGGTTAGAGTGAGGTTTAGGGTGTGTTTTAGTGTTAGAAATAGCATTAGGGTTACGGTTAGGGTGGGGGTGAGGGTTAGGTTTGCAGTTAGGGTTAGGGTGAGGGTAAGGGTGAGGGTTATGTTGAGGGTTGGGTTTGGGGTTAGGAATAGGGTTAGGGTGAGGTTTAGGGTTAGGGTTAGTGTTAGGGTGAGGGTGAAGGTGAGGGTTAGGTTTAGGGGTAGGTTGAGGATTAGCGTTATGGTGAGGGTTAGAGTGACGGTGAGGGTAAGTGTTCGGGTGAGGGTTAGGGTTAGGGTTAGGTTTAGGGTAAGGTTTAGGTTTAGTGTGAGTATGAGGTTGAGGGTTAGGTTTAGGTTTAGGCTTAGGTTTAGGGTTAGGCGTAGGGTTTGGGTGAGGGTGAAGGTCAGAGTTAGTTTTAGGGTGAGGGTTAGGGTTATGGTTTGGTTTAGGTGTGGGTGAGGGTGAGGGTTATGGAGAGGTTGATGGTGAGCATGAGGGTGAGGGTGAGAGTTAAGGTTAGTGTTAGTTTTATGGTTAGTGTTAGGTTTAGAGTTAGGGTGAGTGCTAGGGTGAGGCTGAGGGCTAGGGTTAAGGTTAGCATTAGGGTGAGGTTTATTGTTATGGTGAGTGTTAGTGTGAGGGTTAGGGTTAGCTTTATTGTTAGGATGAGGGTTAGGTTTAGTGTGAGGCTTAGGGTTAGGTTTAGGGTTAGGGTGAGTATAAGGGTTAGGTTGAGTGTTAGGGTTTGGTTGAGGGTTAATGTTAGCATTTGGGTTACGGTGAGGGTTAGGGTAAGGGTTAGGGTTAGGTCTAGGGATAGGTTGAGGATTAGGGTTAGGGTTAGGTTTAGGTTGAGGGTTAGGCTGAGTGGTAGGATTAGGGTGAAGGTTAGGGTGAGGGTTAGGGTGAGGTTTAGGGTTAGGGTTAGATTTATGGTTAGGGTGAAGTTGAGGGTGAGGGTAAGTGTTAGGGTGAGGGTTAGGTTGAGGTTGAGGTTTAGGGTTAGTATTAGGGTTAGGGTGAGTGTTAGGGTTAGGATTAGGGTTAGGGTGAGGGTGAGGGTTAGTTTTAGCATTAGAGTTAGGGTGAGTGTTAGGGTTAGGATTAGGGTTAGGGTGAGGGTGAGGGTTAGTTTTAGCATTAGAGTTAGGGTTAGGGTTAGGGTTAGGTGAGGGTGAGGGTGAGGGCTAGGGTTAGGGTTAGGATTAGGTTTAGGGTTAGGGTTAGGCTGAAGTTGGGGGTGAGGTTGAGGGTGAGGGTTAGGGTTAGGGTTAGTTTAAGGATGAGGTCTAGGGTGAGGGTTAGGGTTAGGGTGAGGTTTAGGATGAGGGTGATGGTTTAGGTTAGGAAAGGCTTAGGGATAAGGTTAGGGTGTGGATTAGGGTGAGGGTGAGTTTTATGGTGAGGGTTAGGGTTATGTGAGGATTAAGTTTAGGGTTAGGGTGAGGATTAGGTTGAGGATGAGTGTGAAGGTGTAGTTGAGGGTTAGGGTTGGGGTGAGGGTTAGGGTGACGGTGAGAGTTAGGGTGAAGTAGAGGTTTAGGGTTAGTGTTAGAATGAGGGTTAGAATTAGGGTTAGGGTGAGGGGTAGGTTTAGAGTTAGGATGAGGGTTAGGGTTTATGTGAGAGTTAGGGTTAGGGTTATGGTTAGTGTGTGGATAAGGGTTAGGGTGAGGTTTAGGGTGAGACTGAGGGTTAGGGTTAGCCCTAGGGTTAGGTTGAGGGTTAAGGTGAGGGTTAAGGTGAGAGTTAGGGTTAGTATGAGGATGATGGATAGATAGATTTCGGGTGAGGTTTAGGGTTAGGGTGAGGTTTAGGGTAGGGCTAGGGTTCGGGTGAGGGTTAGGGTGAGGGTGAGTTTTTGGGTGTGGGTGGCCGTTAGGTTTAGAGTGAGGGTTAAGGTGACGGTAAGGGTTAGGATGAGGGTGAGGGTTAGGTTTATGGTTAGGGTTAGGGTTATGATGATGGTAAGTGTTAGGGTGACAGTAAGGGTTAAGATGAGTTTTAGGGTGAAGGTGAGTTTTAGGGATAGCGTTAGAGTTAGGGTGAGTTTGAGGGTGAGGTTTAGGTTTCACCTTATGCTTAGGGTGAGGGTGAGGTTTAGAGTTAGGTTTAGTGTTATTGTTAGAGTGAGGGTTAGGGTGAAGGTGACGGTTAGGTTTAGGTCGAGGGTTAGAGTGAGTGTTACGGTGAGGGCTAGTTTTAGGTTAAGTTTAGGGTCAGGATTAGGGTGAGGTTTAGTGTTAGGGTTAGGGTTAGGGTTAGGGTGAGGGTGAGGGTTAGGATGAACTTAAGGGTTAAAAATAGGGTTAGGGTGAGGGTGAGGGTTAGGGATAGCATTAGGTTTAGGTTTAGGGTTAATGTGAGTGTTAGGGTTAGGTTTAGGGTGAGATTTAGGGTTATGGTTAGGGTGAGGTTGATGGTGAGGTTGAGGTTGAGGGTGAGGGTTAGGGTTTGGGTGAGGGTAAGGGTTAGGGTTAAGGTTAGGGTGAGGTTTAGGGTTAGGGTTAGGGTTAGGATGAGGGTTAGGCTGAGGGTTAGACTTAGGGATAGGGTGAGGTTAAGGTTAGGTTGAGGCTGAGGGTTAGGTTTAGGATTAGGATTCCGGTTAGGGTGAGGTTTAGGGACAGGGTTAGGATTAGGTGAGAGTTTTGCTTAAGGGTAGGTTTAGAGTTAGGGTGAGGGTGAGGGTGAGGGTTTTAATTAGTGTTAGGGTTATGGTTAGATTGAGGTTGAGTTTGAGGCTGAGGTTGAGGCTTAGGGTTAGGGTGAGGGTTAGGATTGGGGTTAGGGTTAAAGTTAGGTTGAGGGTTAGGGTTAGGGTTAGATTTAGCATGAGGGTTAGGATCATTGTTAGGGTTAGGGTTCAGCGGTGTATGAGGGTTAGTGTGAGGGTTAAGTTGAGGTTGAGGGTTAGGGTTAGGCTTAGGGTTAGGGTGAGTATTAGGGTGATGGTTAGTGTTAAGGTTAAGGTGAGGTTGAGGGTGAGGTTAAGGGTTAGAATGAAGGTTAGGGTGAGGTTGAGGTTTAGGGTTAGCATTAGGGTTAGGGTTAGGGTTAGTGTGAGCGTTAGGGTAAGGGTTAGGTTGAGGGTGGGGTGTACTTGAGAGTGAGGGTTAAGGTTAGGGTTAATTTTAGGGTGAGGGCTAGGGTGAGGGTGAGTGTTAGGGTGAAGGTTAGGGTGAAGGTGAGGTTTAAGATGAGGGTTAGGTGTAAGGTGAGGTTAGGGTTAGGGTTAGGGTAGGGTTAGTGATAGGGTGATATTTAGGGTGAGGGTGAGGGTGAGGGTGAAGGAGAGGGTGAGGATGTAGATGAGGGTTAGGGTTAGGGTGAGGGTTAGGGTGACAATGAGGGTTAAGGTGAAGTGGAGTGTTAGGGTTAGGGTTAGGGTGAGGGTTAGGGTTAATGTGAGTGTTCGGGTTAGGTTTAGGGATAGTGTGAGGATAAGGATTAGGGTTAGGGTTAGGGTGAGAATGAGGCTTAGGGTTAGCGTTAGAGTTAGGTTGAGAGTTAGGGTGACTGTTAAGTTGAGGGTTAGATTTAGTATGAGAGTGGGTGTTAGAGTTAGGTTTAGAGTGAGGTTTAGGGTTAGGGTGAGTTTTAGGGTAGTGTTAGGGTGAGGGTGAGGGTTCGGATGAGGGTGAGTTTTAGGGTGTGGATGGCAGTTAGGTTTAGAGTGAGGGTTAAGGTGACAGTAAGTGTTAGGGTGAGTGTGAGGGTTAGGGTTATGGTGAGGATTAGGGTTAGGATTAGGGTTAGGGTTATGATGAGCGAAAGGGTTAGGATGAGGTTTAGCGTGAGGGTGAGGTTTAGGGATAGCGTTAGAGTTAGGGTGAGGTTGAGGGTTAGGGTTCAGGTTAGGCTTAGGGTGAGGGTGAGGGTTAGAGTTAGGTTTAGGGTTATTGGTAGTGTGAGGGTAAGGTTTAGGGTGAGGGTTAGGGTTAGGGTGAGGTTTAGGGTTAGGTCGAGGGTTAGGGTGAGCGTTAGGCTGAGGTTTAGGTTTAGGGTGAGGGTTAGGGTTATAGTTAAGGTTAGGGTGAGGGTGAGGTTGACGGTTAGGGGGAGCGTGATGGTGAGGTTGAGGGTGAGGTTGAGGGTGAGGGTTTTGGTTAGGGTTAAGTTTAGGGTGAGGTTTAGGGTTAGGTTTAGGGTTAGGATGAGGGTTAGACTGAGGGTCAGGCTTAGGGATAGTGTGAGGGTAAGGTTTAGGTTGAGGGTGAGGGTTAATTTTAGGATTAGGGTAAGGGTGAGGTTTAGGGACAGGTTTAGGGTTAGGGTGAATGTTATGGTTAGAGTTAGGTTTAGAGTTAAGTTGAGGCTGAGGGTTAGGGTTTGAATTAGGGTTAGGGTTAGGGTTAGTATTGAGGTTGAGGTTGAGGCTATGGGTGAGGTTTTTAGGTTGAGGGTTAGGGTGAGGTTGAGGTTTAGGGTTAGGTTGAGGGGGGGTGATATTTAGGGTGAGGATTAGGGTTATGGTTAGTTTTAGGGTGAGGGTTAGGGTGAGGGTGAGGGTTAGGGTGGGGATGAGGGTTTCGGTTAGGAAAGGCTTAGGGTTAGGGTTAGGGTGAGGATTAGGGTGAGGGTGAGGTTTAAAGTGAGGGTTAGGGTTAAGGTGAAGTTAGGGTTAGGGTAAGGGTTAGGGTTAGAGTGATGTTTATTGTGAGGGTGAGGGTTAGGGTGAGGGTGAGGGTTTAGGTGAGGTTTAGGGTTAGGGTGATGGTTATGGTGACAGTGAGGCTTAGGGTGAAGTTGAGGGTTAGGGTTAGGGTTAGGTTGAGGGTTAGGGTTAGGGTTATGGTGAGGGGTAGGGTGAGGGGTAGGGTTAGGGTTAGGGTTGGGTTTAGGGTTAATGTGAGTGTTAGGGTTAGGGTTAGGGATAGTGTGAGGATAAGGATTAGGGTTAGGGTTAAGGTGAGAGTGAGGGTGATTGTTAGCGTTAGAATTAGGGTGAGAGTTAGGGTGAGGTTTAAGGTGAGGGTTACAGTTAGTATAAGGGTGAGGGTTAGAGTTAGGTTTAGGATGAGATTCAGGGAAAATTAAGGCTGGGGGTGAGGTTTCAGTTGAAGGTGAGTTTTAGTGTGTGGGTGACGGTTAGTGTTAGGGTGAGGGTAATGTGACAGTGAGGTTTAGGGTGATGTTGAGGGTTAGGTTTGCGGTGACAATAGAGTTAGGGTTAGAGTTAGGGCTATGATGAGGGTAAGGGTTAGGATGAGGTTTAGGGTGAGGATGAGATTTAGGGAGAGAGTTAGAATTAGGGTGAGGTTTAGGGTTTGGATTAGGGTTTAGGTTAGGGTTAGGGTGATGGTGAGCGGTAGGGTTAGGGTTAGGGTTAAGGTTAGGGTGAGGATAAGCTTCAGGTTGAGGTTTAGGGTGAGGGTGAGGGTTAGGGTCAGGTTGAAAGTTAGGGTGAGCGTTAGGGTGAGGGTTATGTTTAGGTTTATGGTTAGGGTGAGGGTTAGGGTGAGGTTTAGTGTTAGTGTTAAGGTTAGGGTTTGGATGATGGTTAGGGTGAGGGTAAGGGTTAGAGTGAGGGTTAGGGTGAGGGTGAAGTTTAGGTATAGCAATCGGGTTAGGGTTAGGGTGAGGGTGAGGGTTAGGGTTAGGGTTAGCTTGAGGGTTAGGGTTAGGTTGAGGGTTAGGGATTGGGTTGGGGTTAGGGTGAGTGTCAGGATTAGGGTTAGGGTTAGAGTTAGGATGACGGTGAGTGTGAGGGTTAGGGTTAGGAATAGGGTTATGGTTAAGGTTAGGCTGAGGGTGAGGGTGAGGGTGAAGGTGAAGTTTAGGGTTACGGTGAGGTTCAGGGTTACAGTTATCGTTAGGGTTAGGTTGAGTGTTATGGTTAGGGTTAGGAAGACGGTTTGGCTGAGGCTTAGGGTTAGGTTTAGGATTAGGGTGAGGGAAAGGTTTAGGGTTAGGTTGAGGGTTCGGTTAGGGCAAGGGTCAGGGTTAGGGTTAAGTTTAGGGTGAGGGTTAGGATGAGGTTTAGTTTTAGGGTTAGGTTCAGGTTGAGGGTAAGAGTTAGAGTGAGGGTTAGTGTGAGGGTGAGGGTTAGGGATAGCATTAGGGTTAGGGTTAGGGTGAGTGTGAGGGTGAGGGTTAGGGTTACAGTTAGGTTTAGGGTGAGGGTTTAGGTGAGGGTTATGTTGAGGGTTAGGGTTAGGGTTAGGGTTAGGGTGAGTATTAGGATTAGGCTTAGGGTTAAGGTGAGGTTGAGGGTGAGGGTTAAGGTTAGGCTTAGGGTGAGTGTTAGGGTTACAATGAGGTTTACAGTGATGGTGAGGGTAAGGGTTAGGTTGAGGGGTATTGTTAGGGTTAGGGTTAGATTGAGGTTTAGGTTTAGGGTTAGGGTTAGGGATAGGGTGAGGTTAAGGTTTAGAGTGAGTGTTAGGGTGAGGGTGAGGATTTGGGATAGCATTAGGTTTAGGGTTAGGGTTAGGGTGAGTTTTAGGGTTACAGTTAGGTTTAGGGTGAGGGTGAGGTTTATGTTGAGGGTTAGAGTTAGGCTTAGGGTTAGGGTGAGTGTGAGGGTTAAGGTTAGGGTTAAGGTGACGGTCAGGGTGAGGATTAGGGTTAGGGTAGGGTGAGGGTGAGGGTGATGGTGAGAGTGAGAGTGAGGGTTAGATTTAGGTTTATGTTTAGTTGTATGGTTAGTGTTACGTTTAGGGTTAAGGTGAGGGCTAGGGTGAGGCTGAGGGGTAGGGTTAAGTTTAGGATTAGGGTGAGGGTTAGGGTTAGGGTGAGGGATAGGGTTAGCATTAGTGTTAGGTTGAGGGTTAGGTTTAGAGTGAGGGTTTGGGTTAGGCTTACGGTTAAGGTGAGTGTAAGGTTTAGGGTGAGTGTTAGGTTGAGAGTGAGGGTTAGGGTTAGCCTGAGTGTTAGGGTGAGGGTTACGGTGAGGGTTAGGTTTAGGGTTAGGGTTAGGGTTAAGGTTAGGGTGAGGTTGAGGTTTATGGTTAGTGTTAGGGTGAGTGTTAGGGTTAGGGTGATGTTTTGTTTGAGGGTGACTGTACGGGTGAGGTTTCATGTTTGGGTTAGGGTGAGGATTAGGGTGTGGGTGAGGGTTAGGATTAGAGTGAGGGTTAGGGTGAAGGTGAGGGTTAGTGTGAGTTTGAGGTTTAGGGTTAGGATTAGGGTTAGTGTGAGCATTAGGGTTAAGTTTAGGGTTAGTGTGAGTGTAAGGGTTAGGAAGAGAGTTAGGGTAAAGATGAGGGTTAGGGTTAGCATTAGTGTTAGCGTGAGGTTTGGCGTGAGGATTAGGGTTAGGTTTAGGGTTAGCGTTAGGGTGAGTGTTAATGTTAAGGTGAGGGTTAGGGTTAGGGTAAGGTTGAGGGTGAGGGTGAGGGTGAGGGTTAGGGTTAGGTTTAGGTTTAGGGTTAGGGTGAGGGTTAGGTTTAGGATTAGGTTTAGGGTTAGGGTTAGGCTAAGGATGAGTGTGAGTGTGAGGGTTAGGGTTAGGGTAAGGATTAGTATTAAGGTTAGGATTAGGGTGAGGATGAGGGTGGGGGTTATTTTGAGGTTGAGGCTGAGGGTGAGAGTGAGGGTTAGGGTTAGTTTTAGGGTGAGGGTTAGGGTTAGGGTTAGCATTAGGGTGAGGGTTAAGGTGAGGTTTAAGTTTATGTTTAGGTTTAGTGTGAGGATTAGGGTTAGGATCAGGGTTAGGGTTAGGGTTAGGGTTAGGGTGAAGGTGAGGGTGAGGTTTAGTCTTAGGGTTAGGTTAAGAGTTAAGTTTAAGTTGAGGGTTAGGGAGAGGGTTAGGGTGAGGGTAAGCGTAAGGATGAGGGTGACGGTGAGGGTGAGAGTGAGGGTTAGGCTTTGCATTAGGGTTAGGTTTAGGGTTAGACTTAGGTTTAGGGTAAGTGTAAGGGTTAGGCTGAGGGTTAGGTTGCGAGTGAGGGATAGGGTTAGCGTGAGTGTGAGGGTGAGGGTTAGGGTGAGTTTCAGGGCTAGGGTTAGGGTGAGGGTGAGTGTTATGGTTAGGGTGAGGGTGAGGGTTAGGGTTATGGTGATGTTTAGGGTAAGGGTAAGTGTTAGAGTAACCATGAGTGTTCGGGTGAGGGTGAGGGTTAGTTTGTGTGTGAGGGATAGAATTAGGGTGAGTGTTAGGGTGACGGTGAGTGTTAGGGAGAGGGTGAGGGTTAGGGTTAGGGGTAGGGTTAGGGTGTGGTTTAGGATTAGGGTTAGGTTTGGGTTGAGGTTTAGGTTGATGGGTAGGGTCAGGGTTAGGGTGAGGGTTAGGGTTATTGTGAGGGTTAGGGTTAGGTTTAGGGTTAGTGATAGGATAAGGGTTAGGGTGAGTGTTAGCGTTATGGTGAGGGTCAGGGTTAGCCTTAGGGTTAGGGTGAGGGTTGGTGTGAGGGTGAAGGTTAGCGTTAGTTTTAGGGTGAGTGTGAGGTTAATGGTTAGGTTTAGAGTGAGTGTTAGGGTTAGGGTGAGGTTTACGGTTAGGGTTTGGTTTAGGGTGAGGGTGACGTTGAGGGTTAGGTTTAGGATTTTGGTTAGGTTTACGGCTAGGCTTAGGGTGAGGGTGAGGTTGATGGTGAATATTAGGGTTAGGGTGAGGATTAGGGTTAAGTTTAGGATTAGGGGGAGAGTGAGGTATAGGTTGAGGGTGAGGGTGATGGTGATGGTGAGGTTTAGTGTGTGGGTGAGTGTTAGGGTAAGGTTTAGGGTGAGAGTAAGGGTTAGGGTGAGGCTTAGGGTGAGGGTGAGGGTTAGGGTGAGGGTGAGAGTGAGGGTTAGGGGTAGGGTTGTGTGAGGGTTAGGTTTAGGCTCAGGGCTAGGGTGAGTGTGAGAGTTAGGCTGAGAGTGATGGTGAGGTTGAGGGTGAGGTTTTCAATTAAGTAAGGGTTAGGGTTAGGGTTAGGATGAGGATTAGATTGAGGGTGAGGCTTAGTTTGAAGTTTAGGGTTCGGGTGAGGGTTAGGGTTAGGGTAAGGGGTAGGGTTTGGGTAATGTTTAGGGTGATGGTCAGGGTTAGGGTGAACGTGAGGTATCGGGTGAGGGTGAAGGTTCAGGAGAGGGTGAGTGTTACGGTGTGTGTGAGTGTTCGGGTTCGGGTGAGTGTTAGGGTGACGGTGAGGATTAGGGTGAGGGTGAGGGTTAAGGTTAGGATTAGGTTTACAGTGAGGGTTAGGGTTACTGTTGGGTTTAGGGTGATGTTTAGTTTGAGGGGTAGGTTTAGGGTTAGGGTTATGCTAAGGGTTAGTGTGAGGATAAGTGTTAGGGTGAGGTTTATGCTTAGATTTAGGGTGAGTGTTAGGGTTAGGTTGATGTTTATGGTGAGAGTGAGGTTTAGGGTGAGGTTTAGGTTTCGGCTGAGGGTGAGGTTTACCGTTAGGTTTAGGGTGAGGGTTAGGGTGAGTGTTAGGGTGAGGGGTATTCTGAGTGGTAGGGTTACGGTTAGGGTGAGGGATAGGGGTAGTGTTAGTGTGATGATAAGTGTTAGGTTGAGTGTTAGTGTGATGGTGAGGGTTAGGGTTACAGTTATTGTTAGGGTGAGGGTTAGGTTGAGGGTGAGGGTTAGGATTAGGGTGAGGCTTAGGGTTAGGGTTAGCATTATTGTGAAGGTAAGGATTAGGGTAAGGGTTAGGGTGAGGGAAAGGGTTAGGTTGAGGCTTAGGTTGAGGGTGAGGGATAGAGTGAGGGTGAGAGTGAGGGTTACGATTAGGGTGATGGTGAGGGATAGATTTAGGATTAGGGTTAGGGTTAGGCTTAGAGTGAGGGTGAGGTTGAGGGTTAGGATTAGGTTTAGCATTAGAGTGAGGGTAAGGATTAGGGTAAGTGTTAAGGTGAGGGAAAGAATTAGGCTGAGGCTTAGGTTGAGGGTGAGGGTTAGGGTGAGGGTGAGAGTTAGGGTCAGGTTTAGGGTTAGGGTGAGGGTTAGGTTTAGGGTCAAGGCTAGGGTGAGGGTGAGAGTTAGCCTGAGGGTGATGGGGATGTTGAGTGTGAGGGTTTCAGTACGGTAAGGGTTAGGGTTAGGGTTAGGATGAGGATTAGGTTGAGGGTGAGGCTTAGTTTGAGAGTTAATGTTCGGGTGAGGGTTAGTGTTAGGGTAAGGGTTAGGGTTAGGGTGATGTTTATGGTGAGGGTCAGGTTTAGGGTGAAGGTGAGGTTTCGGGTGAGAGTGAGGGTTCAGGAGAGGGTGAGGTTTAGGTGTGGGTGAGGGTTCGGGTTCGGCTGAGTGTTAGGGTGGCGGTGAGGGTTAGGATGAGAGTGAGGGTTGAGGTTAGGTTTAGGGTTACAGTGAGGGTTAGGGTTACTGTTAGGTTTAGGGTGAGGCCTAGTTTGAGGGTTAGGGTTTGGGTTAGGGTTAGGGTTAGGGTCAGTGTGAGGATAAGTGTTAGGGTGAGGTTTAGGGTGAGGGTGAGTGCTAGGGTTAGGGTTAGGGTTAGGGTGAGGGTTAGATAGCGTGAGGGTTAGGTTTAGGTTGATGTTTAGGGTGAGGATGAGGTTTAGGTGAGTTTTAGGGTGAGGGTTAGGCTGAGGGGTAGGGTTAGGGTAGGGTGAGCATTAGGTTTAGTGTGAGGGTTAGGATTAGGGGTAGGGGTAGGGTTAGTGTGAGGATAAGTGTTAGGGTGAGGGTTAGTGTGATGGTGAGGGTTAGGGTTACCGTTAGGGTTAGGGTGAGGGTTAGGATTAGGGTGAGGGTTAGGGTTAGGGTTAGCATTAGTGTGAGGGTAAGGATTAGGGTAAGGGTTAGGGTGAGGGAAAGGGTTAGCTTGAGGCTTAGGTTGAGGGTGAGGGTTAGGGTGATGGTGAGAGTGAGGGTTAGGGTTAGGGTTAGGGTGAGGGTTAGATTTAGGGTCAAGGCTAGGGTGAGGGTGAGAGTTAGGCTGAGGGTGATGGGGATGTTGAGGGTGAGGGTTTCAGTAAGGTAAGGGTTAGGTTTAGGATGAGGATTAGGTTGAGGTTGAGGCTTAGTTTGAGAGTTAGGGTTTGGGTTAGGGTTAGTGTTAGGGTCAGGGTTAGGGTTAGGGTGATGTTTAGGGTGAGGGTCAGGGTTAGGTTGAAGCTGAGGTTTCGGGTGAGGGTGAGGGTTCGGGAGAGGGTGAGGTTTGTTGTGGGTGAGGGTTCGGGTTCGGGTGAGTGTTAGGGTGACGGTGAGGGTTAGGATGAGGGTGATGTTTAAGTTTAGGTTTAGGGTTACAGTGAGGGTTAGGGATACTGTTAGGTTTAGGGTGAGGCTTAGTATGAGGGGTAGGGTTAGGGTTAGGTTTATGGTTAGGGTTAGTATGAGGATAAATGTTAGGGTGAGGTTTAGGGTGAGGGTGAGGGTTAGGGTTAGCGTTAGGGTTAGGGTGAGGTTTAAGTTTAGGGTGAGGGTTACGGTTAGGGTTAGGGTGAGGGTTAGGTTTAGAGTGATATTTAGGGTGAGGATGAGCATTAGGTGAGTGTTAGGGTGAGGATTAGGCTGAAGGGTAGGGTGAGGGTTAGGGTGAGCATTAGGTTTAGTGTGAGGGTTAGGGTTAGGTTTAGGGGTAGGGTTAGTGTGAGGATATGGGTTAGGGTGAGGGTTTGGGTGAGGTTGAGCATTAGGCTTAGTGTGAGGGTTAGGGTTATTGATAGGGTAGGTTTAGTGTGATGCTAAGAGTTAGGGTGAGAGTTAGTGTGATGTTGAGGGTTAGGGTTAACATTAGGGTTAGGGTGAGGGTTTGGGGGACGGTGAGCTTGAGGGTGAGGGTTAGGATTAGGGTGAAGGTTAGCATTCGTGTGAGGGTAAGTATTAGGGTAAGGGTTAATGTGAGGGAAAGGGTTAGGGTGAGG
The DNA here is from genome assembly GCF_024711535.1 of Dipodomys merriami. Lineage (NCBI taxonomy): Eukaryota > Metazoa > Chordata > Mammalia > Rodentia > Heteromyidae > Dipodomys > Dipodomys merriami. The sequence continues at coordinate 2,365,460 of NW_027206113.1, forward strand.
CTTAGGTTGAGGGTTATGGTTAGGGTGAGGGTGAGAATGAGGGTTAGGGTTAGGCTTAGGGTGAGGGTTAGGTTTAGGATCAAGTCTAGGGTGAGGTTGAGAGTTAGGCTGAGGGTGATGGGGATGTTGAGGGTGAGGGTTTGAGTAAGGTAAGGGTTAGGGTTAGGGTTAGGATGAGGATTAGGTTGAGGGTGAGGCTTAGTTTGAGAGTTAGGGTTTGGATGAGGGTTAGTGTTAGGGTAATGGTTAGGGTTAGGGTGATGTTTAGGGTAAGGGTCATGGTTAGGGTGAAGGTGAGGTTTCAGGTGAGTGTGAGGGTTCGGGAGAGGGTGAGGTTTAGGTCTGGATGAGGGTTCGGGTTCGGGTGAGTGTTAGGGTGACGGAGAGGTTTAGGATGAGGGTGAGGGTTAAGGTTAGGTTTAGGGTTACATTGAGGGTTAGGGTTACTGTTAGGTTTAGGGTGAGGCTTAGTTTGAGTTAGGGTTGAGTTAGTTTGAGTTGAGGGTTAGGATTAGGGTTAGGGTTAGGGTTAGGGTTAGTGTGAGGATAAGTGTTAGGGTGAGGTTTAGGGTGAGGGTGAGGGTTAGGGGTAGCGTTAGGGTTGGGGTGAGGTTTAGGGTTAGGATGAGGGTTACCGTTAAGGTTAGGGTGAGGGTTAGGTTTAGGGTGATGTTTAGTGTGTGGATGAGTGTTAGGGTGAGTGTTAGGGTGAGTGTTAGGCTGAGGGTTAGGGTTAGGGTTAGGGTGAGCATTAGGTTTAGTGTGAGGGTTAGGGTTAGGGTTATTGGTAGGGTTAGTGTGAGGATAAGGGTTAGGGTGAGGGTGAGGGTGAGGTTGAGGGTTAGGGTTTGCCTTAGTGTTAGGGTGAGGCTTAGGGAGAGGGTTAGGGTTAGATTTAGGATTAGGGTAAGGGTTTTGGAGAGGTTGAGGTTTAGGTTGTGTGTGAGGGTTCAGGTTTTGGTGAGTGTTAGGGTGACGGTGAGGTTTAGGTTGAGGATGAGGGTTAAGGTTATGATTAGGGTTACAGTGAGGGTTAGGGTTAGTGTTGGGTTTAGGGTGAAGCTTAGTTTGAGGGATAGGGTAGGGTTAATTTTAGGGTTAGGGGTAGTGTGAGGATAAGTGTTAATGTGAGGTTTATGGTGAGGGTGAGGATTAGGGTTAGCGTTATGGTTAGGGTGAGGGCTAGGGTGAGGGTTAGGGTTAGGGTGAGGGTTAAGTATAGAGTTAGGGTGAGGGTTACGGTTAGGGTTAGTGTGATGTTTAGGGTAAGGTTGAGGGTTAGGGTGTGGTGAGGGTTAGTGTTAGATTTAGGGTTAGGGTTAGGGTGAGGGTGAGTGTGAGGGTTAGGTTTAGGATTAGGGTTAGGTTTAGAGTTAGGGTTAGTTTTAGGGTGAGGTTGAGGGTGAGGGTGAGTGTTAGTTGATGGGTGAGGGTTAGGGTTATGGTGAGGATTAGGTTTAGTGTTAGGGTTTGGGTTATGGTGACGGTAAGGGTTAGGCTGAGGTTTAGGGTGAGGGTGAGATTTAGGGATAGCGTTAGAGTTAGGGTGAGGTTTAGGTTGAGGGTTATGTTTCAGGTTAGGCTTACGGTGAGGTTGAGGTATAGAGTTAGGATTAGGCTGAGGGTTAGGTGTAGGGTTTGGGTTAGGGTGAGGTTGAAGGTGTGGGTTATGGTAAGGGTTAGGTTTAGAGTTACGTTGAGGCTGAGGGTGAGCATTAGGGTTAGGATTAGGATTAGGTTTAGGGTTAAGCTTAGGCTGAGGCTGAGGCTGAGGGTGAGGGTGAGGTTAGGGTTAGGGTGAGGGTTAGGGTTAGTTTTAGGTTTAGGGTCATGGTAAGGGTGAGGTTTAGGTTTAGGGTGAGGGTTAGGCTGCGGGTTAGGATGAGGGTAATGGTTAGGGTGAGGTTTAGGTTCAGGGTGAGGCTTAGGTTTAGGATGAGGGTAAGGGTTAGGGTGAGGGTTAGGGTGAAGGTTAGGGTTTGGTTTACCATTAGTGTTAGGGTGAGGGTGAGAGTTAGGTTGAGGGATAGGGTTAGGGTTAGGGATAGGTTGAGGGATAGGGTTAGTGTGAGTGTTAGGGTTAGTGTGAGGATAAGGGTTAGGGTGCGGGTTAGGTTGAGGCTGAGGGTTAGGTTATCATTCAGGTTAGGTTGAGGGTTAGGCTGAGTGTTAGGGTTAGGGTGAGGGTTAGGTTTAGGGTTAGAGTGAAAGTTAGGGTTAGGGTGATTTTTAGGGTGTGGGTGAGTGTAAGGATGTGGGTGATGGTGAGGGTGACGTTTAGGGTGAGGATGAGAGTGAGGGTGAGTGTTACGGTAATTGTTAGGGTTAGGGTGAGGGTTAGGGTTAGGGTTAGAGTGAAGGCTAATGCTAGGGTGATGTTTAGGGTGAGGGTGAGTGTAAGGGTGAAGGTTAGGGGGAGGGTGAGATTTAGGGTGAGGGCGAGAGTGAGGGTGAGGATTACGGTTAGGGTTAGGGTTAGGGTGAGGTTTAAGGTTAGAGTTAGGGTGAGTGTTAGGGTTAGGGTGATGTTTATGGTGAGGGTGAGTTTTAGGGTGAGGTTTAGATTTCGGGTGAGGGTGAGTTTTAGGGTTAGGTTTAGGGTGACGGTTAGGGTAAGTGTTAGGGTGAGGGGTAGGCTGAGGGGTAGGGTTAGGTTTCTGTTGAGCATTAGGTTTAGTGTGAGGGTTAGGGTTAGGGATAGGGGTAGGGTTAGTGTTATGATAAGTGTTAGGGTGAGGGTTAGTGTGATGGTGAGGGTTAGGGTTAGCGTTAGGGTTAGGGTGAGGATTAGGTTGAGGATTAGGGTTAGGGTAAGGGTGAGGGTGAGGGTTAGGTTTAGGTTTAGGTTTAGGGTGATTGTGAGGGTTAGATTTAGGATTAGGGTTAGGGTTAGGCTTAGGGTGAGGGTGAGGGTGGGTTTGAGGGTTAGGATTAGGGTGAGGGTTAGGGTCAGGGTTAGCATTAGGGTGAGGGTAAGGGTTATGGCAAGTTTTAGGGTGAGGAAAAGGTTTAGGATGAGGCTTAGGGTGAGGTTGAGGGTTAGGGTTAGGGTGAGAGTGAGGGTTAGGTTTAGGGTGAGGGTGAGGTTTAGGTTTAGGTTCAGTGTTAGGGTGAGGGTGAGAGTTAGGTTGAGGGTGATGGTAAGGTTGAGGGTGAGGGTTTCAATAAGGTATGGGTTAGGGTTAGGGTTTGCATGAGGATTAGGTTGAGGGTGGGGCTTAGTTTGAGGGTTAGGGTTCGGGTGAGGGTTAGGATTAGGGTAAAGGTTAGGGTTAAGGTGATGTTTAGGGTGAGGGTCAGGGTTAGGGTGAAGGTGAGTTTTCCGGTGAGGGTGAGGCTTCGGGAGAGTTTGAGGGTTCGGGAGAGGGTGAGGGTTAGGGGGTGGGTGAGGGTTCGGTTTTGAGTGAGTGTTAGGGTGACAGTGAGGTTTAGGTTGAGGGTGAGGGTTAATGTTAATGTTAGGGTTACAGTGAGGGTTAGGGTTAGTGTTAGGTTTAGGATGAGGCTTAGTTTGAGGGGTACGGTTATGTTTAGGGTTAGGGTTATGGTTAATGTGCAGATAAGTGTTAGGGTGAGGTTTAGGGTGAGGGTGAGTTTTAGGGTTAGCGTTAGGGTTAGGGTGAGGGTTAGGGTGAGGGTGAGGTTTAGGGTGAGGGTGGGAGTGAGGGTGAGGTTTACGGTTAGGCTTAGGGTCAGGGTGCGGTTTAGGGTTAGAGTTAGGGTGAGTGGTGTTAGGGTTAGGGTGATGTTTATGGTGAGGGTGAGGTTTATGGTGAGGTTTAGGTTTTGGGTGAGGGTGAGGTTTAGGGTTAGGTTTAGGGTGAGGGTTAGGGTGAGTGTTAGGAAGATGGGTAGGCTGAGGTTTAGGGTTAAGGTTCGGGTGTGCATTAGGTTTAGAGTGAGGGTTAGGGTTAGGGATAGGGGTAAGGTTAGTGTGATGATAAGTGTTAGGGTGAGGGTTAGTGTGATGGTGAGGGTTAGGGTTAGCATTAAGGGTTAGGGTGAGTGTTAGTGTGAGGGTTAGGGTTAGGTTTAGGGTGAGGGTGAGGGTTAGGATTTGGGTTAGGGTGATGGTGAGAGTTAGATTTAGGATTAGGGTTAAGGTTAGGCTTAGGGTTACAGTGAGGGTTAGCGTTACTGTTAGGTTTAGGGTGAGGCTTAGTTTGAGGGGTAGGGTTAGGGTTATTGGTTAGGGTTAGGGTTAGTGTGAGGATAAGTGTTAGGGTGAGGTTTAGGGTGAGTGTGAGGGTTAGGGTTAGCGTTAGGGTTAGGGTGAGTGCTAGGGTTAGGATGAGGGTTACGGTTACGGTTAGGGTGAGGGTTAGGTTTAGGGTGAGGATAAGGGTTAGGGTGAGTGTTAGGGTGAGGTTTAGGATGAGGTGTAGGGTTAGGGTTAGAGTGAGCATTAGGATTAGTTTGAGGGTTAGGGTAATGGATAGGGGTAGGGTTAGTGTGATGATAAGTGTTAGGGTGAAGGTTAGCGTGATGGTGAGGTTTCGGGTTAACATTAGGGTTAGGGTGAGAGTTAGGGCGAGGGTTAGCGTTAGTGTTAGGGTGAGGGTGAGGGTTATTGTTAGGGTTAGGGTTAGGGTGATGGTGAGGGTTAGATTTAGGATTAGGGTTAGGGTTAGGATTATGGTGAGTGTGAGGGTGATGGTGAGGGTCCTGATTTGGGTGAGGGTTACGGTTAAGGTTAGCATTAGTGTGAGGGTAATGGTTAGTTTAAGGTTTAGAGTGAGGGTAAGTTTTAGGGTGAGGCTTAGTGTGAGTGTATGGGTTAGGGTTAAGTTGAGAGTGAGGGTTAGGTTTAGGGTTAGTGTGAGGGTTAGGTTTAGGTTCAGGGCTAGGGTGAGTGTGAGAGTTAGGCTGAGAGTGATGGTGAGTTTGAGGGTGAGGGTTTCATTTAGGTAAGGGTTAGGGTTAGGATTAGGATGAGGATTAGGTTGAGGATTAGGCTTAATTTGAGTGTTAGGGTTGGGGTGAGGTTTAGGGTAAGGGTTAGGCATAGGTTTAGGGTGATGTTTACAGTGAGGTTCAGGGTTAGGGTGAAGGAGAGTTATCGGGTGAGGGTGAGGTTTCGGGAGAGGGTGAGGGTTAGGGTGTGTGTGAGGGTTCGGGTTCGGGTGAGTGTTAGGTTGACAGTGAGGGTTAGGGTGAGGTTTAGGGTTAAGGTTAGGGTTAGGGTTACAATGAGGATTAGGGATAGTGTTGGGTTTAGGGTGAGGCTTATTTTGAGGGTTAGGGTTAGGATTAGGGTTAGGGTTATTTTGAGGATAAGTGTTAGGGTGAGGTTTAGGGTGAGGGTGAGGGTTAGGATTAGCGTTAGGTTTAGGTTGAGGGCTAGGGTGAGGGTTAGGGTGAGGATTATGGTTAGGCTTAGGGTGAGGGTTATGGTTAGGGTTAGGGTGAGGGTTAGGATTAGTGTGATGTTTAGGGTGAGGATGAGGGTTTTTGTGTTAGTGTGAGGGTTAGGCTGAGGGGTAGGGTTAGGGTTAGGGTGAGCATTAGGTTTAGTGTGAAGGTTAGGGTTAGGGATAGGGGTAGGGTTAGTGTTATGATAAGTGTTAGGGTGAGGGTTAGTGTGATGGTGAGGGTTAGAATTAGCGTTAGGGTTAGGGTGAGGGTTAGGGTGAGAGTTAGGGTTAGGGTTAGGGTGAGGGTGAGGGTCAGGTTTAGTGTTAGGGTGATGGTGATGGTGAGCGTTAGATTTAGGATTATGGTGAGGGTTAGGTTTACGGTGAGGGTGAGGGTGAGTTTGAGGGTTAGGATTACGGTGAAGGTTAGGTCTAGGGTTAGCATTAGTGCGAGGGTCAGGGTTAAGGTAAGGGTTAGGGTGAGGCTAAGGGTTACTGTGAGGCTTAGGGTGAGTGTGAGGGTTAGGGTGAGGGTGAAGGTGAGGGTTAGGCTTAGGGTTAGGATGAGGGTTAGGTTTTGGGTCAGGGCTAGTGTGAGGGTGAGAGGCTGAGGGTGGTGATGAGGTTGAGAGTGAGGGTTTCAATTAGGTAAGGGTTAAGGTTAGGGTTAGCATGAAGATTAGGTTGAGGGTGATGCTTAGTTTTAGGGTTAGGTTTCGGGTGAGGGGTAGTGTTAGGGTAAGGGTTAGGGTTAGGGTGATGTATAGGGTGAGGGTCAGGGTTAGGGTGAAGATGAGCTTTCGAGTGAGGGTGAGGTTTCGGAAGAGGGTGAGGGTTAGGGTGTGTGTGAGGGTTCGGGTTCGGGTGATTGTTAGAGTGAGGGTTAAGTTTAGGGTGAGGGTTAAGGTTAGGGTGAGGGTTAAGGATAGGGTTAGGGTTACAGTGAGGGTTAGGGTTGTTGTTAGGTTTAGCGTGAGGCTTAGTTTGAGGATAGGGGTAGGGTTAGGGTTAGGGTTAGTGTTAGTGTGAGGATAAGTGTTAGGGTGAGGTTTAGGTTGAGGGTGAGGTTTAGGGTTAGCTTTAGGGTTAGGGTGAGAGTTAGGTTTAGGGTGAGAGTTATGTTTAGCGTTAGGGTGAGGGTTACAGTTAGGGTTAGGGTGAGGGTTAGGATTAGGGTGATGTTTAGGGTGAGGGTGAGGGTTAGGCTGAGGATGAGGTTTAGGGTTTGGTTTAGGGTTAGGGTTAGTTTGAGGGTGAGCATGAGGGTTAGGTTTAGGATTACGATTAGGTTTAGAGTTAGGGTGAGTGTTAGGGTGAGGGTGAGGGTGAGGGTGAGTGTTAGGGGATGGGTGAGGTTTAGGGATAGGGTGAGGAATAGGTTTAGGGTTTGGGTTATGGTGAGGGTAATGGTTAGGATGAGGTTTAGGTTGAGGGCGAGGGTTAGGGATAGCGATAGAGTTAGGATGAGGGTTAGGGTGCTGGTTAGGTTTCAGATTAGGCTTACGGTGATGGTGAGAGTTAGAGTCAGGGTTAGGGTGAGGGTTACCGTTAGGGTTAGTGTGAGGGTTACGGTTAGGGGTCTGGTGAGGGTTAGGATGTGGGTGAGTGTTAGGCTTAGGATGAGGGTTAGGGTCACGACGAAAGTGAATGTGAGGGTGAAGTTTAGGGTTAGGGTTAGCGTTAGTGTGAGGGTAAGGGTTAGGATGAGGGTAATGTGAGGGTGAGGCTTAGGGTTAGTGTTAGGTTTAGGATTAGGGTGAGGGTGAGGGTTAGGGTTAGGTTCAGGTTTAGGGTTAGGGTGAGGGTTAGGGTTAGGGTTAGTGTTAGGGTGAGGTTGAGGGTGAGAATGAGGTTTAGGGTTTGGATTAGGGTTAGGGTTAGGGTAAGTGTGACGGTGAGGGTTAGGGTTAGGATTAGGGTTAGGTTTAGGGTTAGACTGAGGGTGAGGGTGAGGGTGAGGGTGATTGTTAGGGTTAGGGTTAGTGTTAGTGTGAGAGCTAGGGTGGGGGTGAGAGTGAGTATTTCGGTTAGGTAAATGTTAGTGATAGGGTGAGGATTAGGGTGAGGGTTAGGGTTAGGATTAGGGTGAGGCTTAGGTTGAGGGGTATGGTTAGGGTTAGGGTGACGGTTAGGGTTACTGTGAGGGTTAGGGTTAGGTTTAGGGTTAGGGTTAGGGTTAGGGTTAGTGTGAGGATAAGGGTTAGGATGAGGGTTAGTGTGAAGGTGAGGGTTAGGGTTAGCGTTAGGGTTAGGGTGAGGGTCAGGGTGAGGTTTAGGGTTAGGATTAGGGTGAGGGTTAGGTTTAGTGATATGGTTAGTGTTAAGTTGATGGTGAGGGGTAGATTTAGGATTAGGGTTAGGGTTAAGGTTATGCTTAGGGTGAGGATGAGGTTTAGGATTATGGGTTGGGTTAGGGATAGGGTTAGCATTAGGGTGAGGGTAAGGGTTAGGGTGAGGTTTATGGTGAGGGTTCGGGTTTGGGTTAGCATTAATGTTTGGGTGGGGGTGAGTTTTAGGGTTATTCTTAGGGTTAGGGTGAGGGTTAGAGTGAGGGTTAGTCTGAGGATTAGGGTTAGGGTTACAGTTAGTGTGAGGGTGGTGGTGAGTTTTAGTGTTAGGGTGAGGGTTAGTGTGAGAGTTAATTTGAGGGGTAGTGTTAGTGTGAGGGTTAGGGTTAGCGTTATTGTTAGGGTGATGGTGTGGGTTAGGGTTAGCGTTAGAGTTAGGGTGAGGGTTAGGGTGAGGGTAAGGGTTTGGGTGAGGGTACGGTGAGGGTCAGTGTCAGGGTTAGGGTTAGGGTGAGGGTGGGGATTAGATTTAGGATTAGGGTTAGGGTTATGCTTAGGCTTAGGGTGAGGGTGAAGGTGAGGGTGAGGTTTAGGATTAGGGTGAGGGTTAGGATTAGCATTAGAGTGAGGATAAGTTTTAGGGTTAGCGTTAGGGTGAGGGTGAGTGTTAGAGTTCAGGGCTAGACTTAGGATTAGTGATATGGTGAAGATTAGGGTTTGGGTAACGGTTAAGGTGGAGGTTAGTGTGAGGGTTAGGTTGCGGTTTAGGCTGAGGGGTAGGTTTAGTGTTAGTGTGAGTGTTAGGTTTAGCGTCAGTGTTAGGGTTAGGGTACAGGTTAGGGTGAGGGTAAGGGTTTGGGTGAGGGTAAGGTGAGGGTGAGGGTTAGGGTAAGCATTAGGGTTAGGGCTAGTGTTAGGGTGGGATTGAAGCTTAGGGTAAGGGTTAGGGTGAGGGTGAGGGTGAGGGTGAGAATTAGGTTTAGGGTGATGGTGAGGTTGAGGGTGAGGGTTGCAGTTAGGTAAGTGTTACTGTTAGGTTAGGGTGAGGATTAGGGTGAGGGTGAGTCTTAGTTTGATGGTTAGGGTTAAGGTGAGGTTTAGGATTAGGATGAAGTTTGGGGTGAGGGTGAGGTTTAGGGTGACTTTGTGGTTTCGGGTGAGGGTGAGGTTCAGGAGAGGGTGAGGGTTAGGTTGTGGGTGAGGGTTCCGGTTCGGGTGAGTGTTAGGGTGACGGTGAGGGTTAGGGTGAAGGTGTCAGTTAGGGTTACGGTTAGGGTTAAGGTGAGGGTTAGGGTTAGGGTTAGGTTTAAGGTGAGGTTTAGGTTGAGGGGTACGGTTAGGGTTAGGATGAGGGTTAGTGATAGTGTGAGGGTTAGGTTTAGGGTTAGGGTTATTGTGAGGATAAGTGATAGGGTGAGGTTTAGGGTGAGGGTGAAGGTTAGGGTTAGTGTTAGGATTAGGGTGAGGGTTAGGGTGAGGTTTAGGGTTAGGGTGAGGGTTACGGTTAGGGTTAGAGTGAGGGTTAGCGTTAGGGTTAGGTTTAGGGTGAGGGTGAGCGTGAGGGTTAGGCATAGGATTAGGGTTAGGGTTAAGGTTTGGGTGAGTGTTAGGGTGAGGCTGAGGGTGAGTGTGAGTGTGATGGTGTGGGTTAGGGTTAGGGTTAGGGTGAGGATTAGGGTTAGGTTTAGAGTTAGGGTTATGGTGAGGGTGAGGTTTAGGATGAGGTTTAGTTTGAGGTTGAGGTTTAGGGATAGCGTTAGAGTTAGGATGAGGGTTAGGGTGAGGTTTAGAGTTAGGGTTAGTGTGAGGGTTAGATTTAGGGTGAATGTTAGGGATAGGGTTAGGGTGAGGGTGAGGGTGAGGTTGTTGGTTAGTGTTAGAGTTTGGGTGAGGCTGAGGGTCAGGGTTAGGGTTAGGATTATGTTTAAGTTTAGGGTTATGATTAGACTGAGGCTGAGGCTTAGGGTGAGAGTGAGGTTAGTGTTAGGCTTAGGGTTAGGGTTAGGGTGAGTGTAAGGTTTAGAGTGAGGTTTAGGTTGAGGGTGAGGCTTAGGGTTAGGATGAGTGTAAGGGTTATGGTTAGGGTGAGGGTTAGGGTTATCATTAGTGTTAGGGTGAGCGTGAGGGTTAGGGTGAAGGATAGAGTTAGGGTTAGGGATAGGGTGAGGGTTAGGGCTTGGGTAAGTGTTAAGGTGAGTGTTAGGGTGAGGGTTAGTGTTAGGGTTAGGGATAGGGTGCGGATTAGGGTTAGGATTAGGGTTAGGGTGAGGCTGAGGGTTAGAGTTAGGGTTAGAGTGAGGGTTAGATTTAAGGTGAGTGTTAGGGATAGAGTTAGGCTTAGGGTGAGGGTGAGGGTGTTGGTTAGGGTGAGGGTTAGGGTGAGTCTGAGGGCGAGGGTTAGGTTTAGGATTATGGTTAGGGTTAGGGTTAGGCTTAGGCTGATGTTGAGAATGAGGGTGAGTGTGAGGTTAGGGTTCGGGTGATGGTTAGGATTACGGTTAGGGTTAGGGTGCGGGTAAGGGTGAGGGATAGTGTTAGGCTTAGAGTGCGGGTTAGGGTGAGGGTAAGGTTAGGGTGAGGTTTAGTTTGAGGATGAGGCTTAGGTTTAGGATGAGGGTAAGGGTTATGGTGAGGTTTAGGGTGAGGGTGAGGATTAGGGTTATCATTAGTTTTAGGGTGAGGGTGAGGGTTAGGGTGAGGGATAGGGTTAGGTTTAGGGATAGGGTGAGGTTTACGGTTAGTGTTAGTGTTAGTGTTAGTGTGAGGATAACGGTTAGGGTGAGGGTTAGGGTTAGAGTGAGGTTTAGGGTTAGGGTGATGTTTACCATAAGGGTGAGTGTAAGGGTGAGGGTGAGGTTTAGCTTGAGGGTGAGAGTTACCGTTAGGGTTATGGTTAGGGTGAGGCTTAGGGTTAGAGTAAGGGTGAGTGTTACGGTTAGCGTGATGTTTAAGGTGAGGGTGAGTTTTAGGGTGAGTTTTAGGGTTCCGGTTCGGGTGAAGTTCAGGGTTAGGTTTAGGGTGAGGGTTAGAGTGACTGTTAGGGTGAGGGTTAGAGTGAGGGGTATTGTTAGGGTTAGGGTGAGCGTTAGGTTTAGTGTGAGGGTTAGGGTTAGGAATAGGGTTAGGTTCAGTGTGATATAAGGGTTAGGGTGACGGTTAGTGTGATGGTGAGGGTTAGGGTTAGCGTTAGGTTTAGTGTGAGGGTTAGGGTGATTTTTTGGGTGAGGGTGAGGGTTAGGGTTAGGGTGAGGGTGAGGGTTAGGGTTAGGGTTAGAGTTAGTGTGACGGAGAGGGCTAGATTTAGGATTGGTGCTAGGGTTAGGCTTAGGGTGATGGTGAGGGTTAGGATTATGGTGAGGGTTAGGGTTGGGATTAGCATCAGGGTGAGGGTAAGGGTTAGGGTGAGGGTTAGTGTGAGGTTGAGGTTTAGTGTTAGGATTAGTGATAGTGTGAGGATTAGAGTTTGGGTAAGTGTTAAGGTGAGAGTTAGGGTGAGGGTTAGGTTTCGGGTTAGGGATAAGTTAAGGATTAGGGTTAGGGTTAGGGTTAGGTTGAAGTTTAGGCTGACTGTTAGGTTTAGTCTGAGTGTTAGGGTTAGGGTAAGGTTTAGGTTGAGGGTAAGGGTTAGGGTGATGGTTAGGGTGAGTGTGAGTATTAGGTTTAGCATTAGGTTTAGGGTTAGGTTTAAGGTGTGGGTTAGTGTTAGGCTTTGGTTTAGGGTAAGGGTGAGGGTGAGGGTGAGGGTTATGGTTAGAGTGATGTTTAGGGTTAGCGTGAAGGCTATGGTGAGGGTAAGGGGTAGGTTGAGGTTGAGGGTGAGGGTGAGATATTCACTTAGGTAAGGGTTAGGGTTAGGGAGAGGATTAGGGTGAGGTTGAGGGTTATTTTGAGTGTTAGGGTTAGGATGAGGGTTAGGGTTAGGGTTAGGGTGAGGGTTAGGTTGAGGGTTATGTTGAGAATGAGGGTGAGATTTTGGTTGAAGGTGAGTTTGAGGGTGAGCTTGAGGGTTGGGGAGATTGTGAGGCTTAGGGTGTGGGTGAGGTTTTGTGTTCGGGGGAGTGTTAGGGTGAAAGTGAGGGTTAGGGTTGGGGTTAGGCTTAGGGTTAGGGTTGGGGTGAGATTTAGGGTGAGGGTCAGGGTTAGGATTAGGATTAGGGTTAGGGTTAGGGTGAAGCTTAGGTTGAGGGTTAGGGTGTGGTTGAGTGTTAGGCTTAGGATGAGGGTTAGGGATATGGTGAGGGTTAGGGTGAGGGTGAAGTTTAGGGTTAGGGTTAGCGTTAGTGTGAGGGTAAGGGTTAGGATGAGGGTAAGGTGAGGGTGAGGATTAGGGTTAGGGTTAGGTTTAGGATTAGGGTGAGGGTGAAGGTTAAGTTTAGGGTCAGGGTTAGGGTTAGGGTGAGGGTTAGGGTTAGGGTTAGTTTTACGTTTAGGGTGAGGGTGAGGGTGATGGTGAGGGTTAGGTTTAGGGTTAAGTTTAGGGTTAGACTGAGGGTGAGGGTGAGGGTGAGGGTAGGGTTAGGTTTAGGGTTAGGGTGAAGGCTAGGGTGAGGGTGAGGTAGAGGGTTTCTGTTAGGTAAGTGTTAGGGTTAGGGTGAGGATTAGGGTGAGGGTTAGTTTAGGGTTAGGCTGAGGGTTAGGGTGAGGGGTAGGGTTAGGATGAGGGTGAGGGTTAGGATTAGGCTGACGGTCAGGGTTATGTTTAGCATTAGGGCGAGGGTAAGGGTTAGGGTGAGGGTTAGGGTAGGATGAGGATTAGGGTTAGGGTTAGCATTAGGATTAGTGATAGGGTGAAGATTAGTGTTTCAGTAAGTGTTGAGGTGAGGGATAGGGAGAGGGTTTGGGTTAGGGATAAGGTGAGGGTTATGGTTAGGTTTAGGTTGAGGTTTAGACTACGGTGTGGTTTAGGGTTAGGGTGATGGTTAGGTTTAGTGTGAGTGTTAGGGTTAGGGTAAGGTTTAAGGTGAGGTTTAGGTTTAGGGTGATGGTTAGGGTGAGTGTGAGGATTAGGGTTAGCATTAGGGTTAGGTTTAGGGTTAGGGTTAAGGTTAGGGTTAGGGTAAGGGTTAGGGTGAGGATTAGGGTTAGGGTTAGGATTAGAGTGATGTTTAGGGTTAGCATGAAGGCTATGGTTAGGGTGAGGGTTAAGTTGAGGCTGAGGTTGAGGTTGAGGTTTTCAGTTAGGTATGGGTTAGGGTTAGGTTTAGGGTGAGGATAAGGGTGAGGTTGAGGGTTATTTTGAGGGTTAGGGTTAGGGTGATGGTTAGGGTTAGAGTTATGTTTAGAGTGAGGGTGAAGGTTAGGCTGAGGGTGAGGTTTCGGGTGAGGTTGAGAGTTCGGGAGAGGGTGAGGGTTAGGGTGTGGGTGAGGGTTTGGGTTCAGGTGAGTGTTAGGGTAATGGTGAGGGTTAGGGTGAGGCTGAGGGTGAGGGTTAGGGTTAGGGTGAGGTTTAAGTTGAGGGTGACGGTTAGGTTTAGGATTCAGGTTAGGGTTAGGATTAGGCTTAGGGTGAGGGTTAAGGTGTGGGTGAGGATTAGGCTTAGGATGAGGGTTAGGGAAACAGTGAGGGTTAGGGTGAGGGTGAAGGTTAGGGTTAGGGTTAGCGTTAGTGTGAGGGTAAGGGTTAGGATGAGGGTAATTTGAGGGTGAGGATTAGGGTTAGGGTTAGGTTTAGGATTAGGGTGATGGTGAGGGTTAGGGTTAAGTTCAGGGTTAGGGTTAGGGTGAGGGTTAGGGTTAGGGTTAGTGTTAGGTTTAGGGTGAGGGTGAGGGTGATGGTGAGGGTTAGGTTTATGGTTAAGTTTACTGTTAGACTGAGGGTGAGGGTGAGGGTGAGGTTGAAGGGTAGGGTTAGGTTTAGGGTTAGGGTGAGGGCTAGGATGAGGCTGAGGGTGAGGGTTTCAGTTAGGGTTAGGGTGAGGATTAGGGTGACCGTGAGTGTTAGATTTAGGATTACGTTTAGTGTTAAGGTTATGCTTATGGTGAGGGTGAGGGTTAGGTTTAGGCTGAGGGTTAGGATTAGGGTTAGCATTAGGGTGAGGCTAAGTGTTAGGGTGAGGGTTAGTGTGAGGGTGAGGGTGAGGGTTAGGGTTAGGGTTAGGATTAGTGATAGGTTGAGTATTAGGGTTTGGGTAAGGGTTAAGGTGACATGTAGGGTGAGGATTAGGTTTAGGGTTACGGATAGGGTGAGGTTTAGGATGAGGGGTAGGTTTAGGGTTAGGGTGAGGGTTAGCTTTAGTGTGAGTGTTAGGGTCAGGGTAAGGTCTAGGGTGAGGGTGAGGATTAGGGTGATGGTGACGGTGAGGGTGAGGGTGAGGTGTAACATTAGGACTAGGGTTAGGGTTAGGATTAGGGTTAGCAATAGGGTTAGGGTAAGGATGAGGGTTGGGTTAGGGTTAGTGTGAGGGTTAGGGTTTGGGTGAGGGTTAGGGTGACCGTGAGCATTAGGGTGAGTGTTAGGGTTAGGGTTAGTGTTAGGGTGAGGGTCAGGGTCAGAGTTAGTGTTAGGGTAAGGTTTAGGGTTAGGGTGAGGGTTAGAGTAAGGATTAGGGATAGGCTGAGTGTGAGGGTGAGGGTTAGGGTTAGGGTTAGGGTGATGGTGATGGTTATGGTTAGGATTAGGCTTAGGGTAAGGTTTAGGGTTAGGGTGAGGGTTAGGGTTTGGTTTAGGGTGAGTGTTAGGGTTAGGTTTAGGGTTAGGGTAAGGGTTAGGGTCAGGGTGAAGGTAAGTGTTAGGGATAGGGTTAGGGTTAGGGTGAGGGTAAGGGTGAGGGTGAGGGTGAGGGTCAATTTTATGGTTAGGGTGTGGGTGATGATTAGGGTGAGGGTTAGTGTTAGGGTTAGGTTGAGGTTGTTGGTAAGGATGAGGGTTAGGTTTAGGGTTAGGGTTACGGTTAGTGTGAGGCTGAGGTTGAGAGTTAGGGTTAGGATTAGGTTTAGGGTTAGGGTTAGGCTGAGGGAGAGGGTGATGGTGTGGCTGAGGGTGAGTTTTAAGGTTAGGATTGGGGTTACGGTGAGGGCTAGTGTATGGGTGAGGGTGAGGGTTTTGGTTAGGTAAGTGTTAAGGTTCGGGTGAGGATTAGGGTGAGGGTGAAGCTTAGTGTGAGAATTAGGGTTAGGGTGAGGGTCAGGGTGACTATGAGGGTTAGGGTTAGGGTTAGGGTTAGGGTGAGGGTAAGGGTTACGGTGAGGGTTAGGGTGCTGGTGAGGGTTAGGGTTAGCATTAGGGTTAGGGTGTTGGTGAGGTTAAGGGTGAGTTTTAGGGTCAGGGATACGGTTAGGCTTAGGGTTAGGGTTGGGGTGATAATTAGGGTGAGGGTCAGGGTTAGGATTAGGATTAGGGTTAGGTTTAGGGTTAGGCTTAGGTTGAGGGTTAGGGTGTGTTTGAGTGTTAGGCTTAGGATGAGGGTTAGGGATTTGGTGAGTGTTAGGGTGAGGGTGAAGTTCAGGGTTAGGGATAGCGTTAGTGTAAGGGTAAGGGTTAGGATGAGGGTAAGGTGAGGGTGAGGATTAGGGTTAGGGTTAGGTTTAGGATTAGGGTGAGGGTGAAGGTTAGGGTTAGGTTTAGGGTTAAGTTTAGGGTTAGACTGAGGGTGAGAGTGAGGATGAGGGTGAGGGGTAGGGTTTGGTTTAGGGTTAGGGTGAAGGCTAGGTTGAGAGTGAGGTTGAGGATATCTGTTAGGTAAGTGTTAGGGTTACGGTGAGGATTAGGGTGAGGGTTATGTTAGGGTTAGGCTGAGGGTTAGGCTGAAGGGTAGGTTTAGGATGAGGGTGAGGGTTAGGATTAGGCTGAGGGTCAGGGTTATGGTTAGCATTAGGGCGAGGGTAAGGGTTAGGGTGAGGTTTAGGGTAGGTTGAGGGTTAGGGTTAGGGTTAGCATTAGGATTTGTGATAGGGTGAAGATTAGTGTTTGGGTAAGTGTTGAGCTGAGGGATAGGGTGAGGGTTAGGGTTAGGGATAAGGTGAGGGTTACGGTTAGGGTTAGGGTTAGGTTGAGGTTTAGGCTGAGGGGTGGTTTAGGGTTAGGGTGAGTGTTAGGGTTAGGGTAAGTTTAGGGTGAGGTTTAGTTTAGGGTGATGGTTAGGGTGTGGGTGAGGATTAGGGTTAGCATTAGGGTTAGGTTTAGGGTTAGGGTTAAGGTTAGCGTTAGGGTAAGGGTTAGGAGGATTAGGGTTAGGGTTAGGATTAGAGTGATGTTTAGGGTTAGCATGAAAGGTATGGTGAGGGTGAGGGTTAAGTTGAGGCTGAGGTTGAGGTTGAGGTTTTCAGTTAGGTATGGATTAGGGTTAGGTTTAGGGTGAGGATAAGGGTGAGGTTGAGTGTTATTTTGAGGGTTAGGGTTAGGGTGATGGTTAAGGTTAGAGTTATGTTTAGAGTGAGGGTGAAGTTTAGGCTGAGGGTGAGGTTTCGAGTGAGGTTGAGGGTTCGGGAGAGGGTGAGGTTTAGGGTGTGGGTGAGTGTTTGGATTCGGGTGACTATTAGGGTAATGGTGAGGGTTAGGGTGAGGGTGAGGGTTAGGGTTAGGGATAGGGTGAGGTTTAAGTTGAGGGTGACGGTTAGGTTTAGGATTCAGGTTAGGGTTAGGGTTAGGCTTAGGGTGAGGGTTAGGGTGTGGGTGAGGATTAGGCTTAGGATGAGGGTTAGGGATACAGTGAAGGTTAGGGTGAGGGTGAAGGTTAGGGTTAGGGTTAGCGTTAGTGTGAGGGTAAGGGTTAGGATGAGGGTAATTTGAGGGTGAGGATTAGGGTTAGGGTTAGGTTTAGGATTAGGGTGATGGTGAGGGTTAGGGTTAAGTTCAGGGTTAGGGTTAGGGTGAGGGTTAGGGTTAGGGTTAGTGTTATGTTTAGGGTGAGGGTGAGGGTGATGGTGAGGGTTAGGTTTATGGTTAAGTTTACTGTTAGACTGAGGGTGAGGGTGAGGGTGAGGTTGAAGGGTAGGGTTAGGTTTAGGGTTAGGGTGAGGGCTAGGATGAGGCTGAGGGTGAGGGTTTCAGTTAGGGTTAGGGTGAGGATTAGGGTGACCGTGAGTGTTAGATTTAGGATTACGTTTAATGTTAAGGTTATGCTTATGGTGAGGGTGAGGGTTAGGTTTAGGCTGATGGTTAGGATTAGGGTTAGCATTAGGGTGAGGCTAAGTGTTAGGGTGAGGGTTAGTGTGAGGGTGAGGGTTAGGGTTATGGTTAGGGTTAGGATTAGTGATAGGTTGAGTATTAGGGTTTGGGTAAGGGTTAAGGTGACATGTAGGGTGAGGATTAGGTTTAGGGTTACGGATAGGGTGAGGTTTAGGATGAGGGGTAGGTTTAGGGTTAGGGTGAGGGTTAGCTTTAGTGTGAGTGTTAGGGTCAGGGTAAGGTCTAGGGTGAGGGTGAGGGTTAGGGTGATGTTTAGGGTGAGGGTGATGGTTAGTTGTAACATTAGGACTAGGGTTAGGGTTAGGGTGAGTGTTAGGGTTAGGGTTAGTGTTAGGTTGAGGGTTAGGTTGAGGGTTAGGTTGAGGGTTAGTGTTAGGATGAGGGCTAGGGTAATGGTGAGCGTTAGGTTGAAGGTGAGGGTGAGGGTGAGGGTGAGGGTTTCAGTTAGGTAAATCTTAGGGTTAGGGTTAGGTTGAGCAATGGGGTGAGGGTGAGGGTTAGTTTGAGCGTTAGCGTTAGGTTGAGAGTTAGGGTTAGGGTTAGGGTAAGTGTTAATGTTAGGGTGATGTTTAGGGTTCGGGTTCTGGTGAGTGTTCAGGTGAGGGTGAGGGTTTGTGTTAGGGTTAGGGTCAGGGTTAGGGTTAAGGTCAGTGTTAGTGTGAGGGGAAGGGTTACTGTTAGGGTGAGGGTTAGGGTTAGTTTGATGGATAGGGTTAGGTTTAGGTTTAGAGTTAGTGTGAGGATAAGGCTTAGGGATAGGGTTAGGGTTAGGGTTTGGTTTAGGCTGAGGGAGAGGGTGATGGTGAGGCTGAGGGTGAGTTTTAAGGTTAGGATTGGGGTTAGGTTGAGGTCTAGTGTATGGGTGAGTGTGAGAGTTTCGGTTAGGTAAGTGTTAAGGTTAGGGTGAGGAATAGGGTGAGGGTGAGGGTTAGGGTTAGACTTAGTGTTAAGGTGAGCCTTAGCGTGAGGGTTAGTGTTAGGGTGAGGGTTAGGGTTATGGTTAGGTTGAGGATTATGTTTAGTGTGATATTTATGATGAGGGTGAGTGTTAGTGTGAGGGTTAGGGTTAGGGTTAGCCTTAGGGTTAGGGTTAGGTTTAGGTTTAGGGTGAGAGTGAGTGTGAGGGTGAGGGTTAGGGTTAGCATTCGGGTGAGGATTAGGGTTAGGGTTAGGGTTATAGTGAGGGGAAGTCTTAGGATGAGGTTTAGGGTGAGGTTGAGGTTTAGGTTTAGCGTTAGGGTAAGAGTGAGGGTTGGTGTGAGTGTTAGTGTTAGGGTTAGGGTTTGGATGAAGGTTAGAATTAGGGTTAGGGTGAGGTTTAGGGTTAGGGTTAGGGTGAGTGTAAGAGTTAGGGTGAGGGTTAGGGTGAGGTTGAGTGTTAGGGTTATCATTAGGGTTAGATTGAGGGTGAGAGTTAGGGTGATTGTTAGGGTTAGTGTGTGTTTATTGTGAGGGTGAGTGTTAGGCTGAGGTTGAGGTTGAGGGTTAGGTTTAGGGTTAGGGTTAGGTTTAGGGTTAGGGTGAGAGTGAGGGTGAGGGCGAGGCTTAGAGTTCGGGAGCGGGTAAGGGTGAGCGTTACTGTTAGCGTTAGGGTGAGGGTGAAGTTTAGGGTGAGGTTAAACGTTAGATTGATGGCTCGGGTGACGGTGAGGGTTAGGCTGAGGGTGAGTTTGAGGGTTTCAGTTAGGTAAAAGTTAGGGTTAGGCTTATAGTGAGGATTATCGTGATTCTGAGGTTTAGATTGTGTGTTAGGGTTATGGTGAGGGTTATGGTTAGGGTTTTGGTTAGGGTTAGGGTGAGGGTTAGTGTGAGGGTTAGGGTTAGGGGTAGGTTAGGGTGAGGGTGAGGGTTAGTGTTAGGGTAAGGGTGAGAGTTAAGGTTAGAGTTTAGGCTAGGGTGATAGTGAGGGTTATGGTGAGGGTGAAGGTGAGGGTTTCGGTTAGGTAAGTTTTAGGGTTAGGGCTATAGTGAGGATTAGTGTGAGGGTGAGCGTTAGGTTGAGGGTTAGGGTAAGGGTGAGAGTTAGGGTTAGGGTGAGGGTTAGGGTTAGGGTGATGGTTAGGGTGCGGTTGAGGGTTAGGTTGAGGGTGAGGGTGAGGGTTAGGGTGAGGGTTAGGATTAGAGTGTGTTTATGGTGAAGGTGAGTGTTAGAGTGAGGGTGAGGTTGACGGTTAGGTTTAGGGTTAGTGTTAGTGTTAGGGTTAGGGAGAGAGTGAGGGTGAGGGTGAGGGTTAGGTTTCGGGTGAGGGTGAGGTTGAGCGTTAGGGTTAGGGTGAGGGTGAAGGTTTCGCTTATGTAAGGGTTAGGGTTAGGGTTATGGTGAGGATTAGGGTGAGAGTGAGGGTTAGCTTGAGGGTTAGGGTTAGGGTGAGGGATAGGATGAGGGTTAGTGTGAGGGATTGGGTTAGGGTTAGGGTGATGGTTAGGGTTAGTGTGAGGGTTATGGTTAGTGTTAGGTTTAGGGTTAGTGTGAGGATAATGGTTAGGGTGAGTGTTAGGTTGAGGGTGATGGTTAGGTTTAGCGTTTGGTTTAATGTAAGCATTAGGGTTAGGGTGAGGTTTGGGTTAGGGTGAGGTTTAGGTTGAGGGGGAGGGTTAGGCTTAGGCTTAAGGTTAGGGTGAGGGTTAGGGTTAGGTTATGTTTAGGGTGAGGGTGAGGGTTAGTATTTGTGTTAGGGTGAGGGTTAAGGTTAAGGTGAGGGCTAGGGTTAGCGTGAGGGTTAAGGTGAGTGTGAGGGTGAGTGTTTCTGTTAGGTAAGTTTTAGGGTTATGGTTATGGTGAAGATTAGGGTGAGGGTGAAAGTTAGGTTTAGGATTAGGTTAAGGGTGAGGGTGAGGGTTAGGATTAGGGTGAGGGTTAGTGTTAGAGTGATGTTTAGCATGATGTTGAAGTTTAAGGTGAGGGTGAGTGTTCGGGTTCGGGTGAGGATTAGGTTTAGGGTTAGGGTTAGGTTTAGGTTGGGGTCTAGGATTAGGTTTAGGGTGAGGGTTAGGGTTAGTGTGAGGGTTAGGGTTAGGGTGAGGATTAGGGTTAGTGTGAGGATAAGGGTTTGGGTGAGGGTTAGGTTGAGGGTGAATTTTAGGGTTAGCCTTAAGTTTGGGTTTAGCATTAGGGTTAGGGTGAGGGTTAATGTGAGTGTTAGGGTTAGGGTGAGGATTAGGTTGAGGGTGAGCATTAGGATTATGTTTAGGTTGATAGGGTTAGGGTAAGGTTTAGTGTGAGGGTTAGGGTGAGGGTTAGAGTGAGGGTTAGTGTTAGGGTGAGAGTTAGGGTTAGGATTAAGGTTAAGGTGTGTTTTAGGGTTAGGGTTAGGGTTATGGTTAGGGTAAGGGTTAGGGTTAGGATTAAGGTTAGATTTAGGGTAGGGTTATTGTTAGGGTTAGGGTTAGGGTTAGGGTGAGGGTTAGGGTCAGGGTTGGCGTTAGGGTTAGGGTTAGGTTTAGGGTGATGGTGGGGGTGAAGTGTAGGTTTAGGATTAGGATTATGGTTAGGCTGAGGGGGAGGCAGAGAGGGAAGATGAGTTTTAGGGTTAGGTTTAGGTTTAGAGTTATGGTGAGGGCTAGGGTGAGGTTGAGGGTGAGGTTGAGGGTTAGGGTTGGGGTGAGGGTTAGGGTTAGGGTTAAAGTGAGGGTTACGGTTAGGTTGAAGTTTAAGATGAGGCTGAGTGTTAGGGTTCTGGTGATGGTGAGGGTAAGGGTGAGTGCGAGGGTGAGAGTGAGCTTTAGGTTGTGGCTCAGGGTTAGGGCAAGGGTGAGGGTTAAGGTGAGGTTTAGGGTTAGGGTTAGGATTAGGTTGAAGATGAGGGTGAGGGTTAGGGTTAGGTTTATGTTGAGGGTTAGGGTTAGTTTGAGGACTAGGGTGAGGGTGGGTTTTAGGGTGAGGGTTAGGTTTAGAGTTAGGGTTAGGGTGAGGGTTAGGGTGAGGGGTAGTGTTAGGGTTAGGGTGAGGGTTAGGGTTAGTGTGAGGGTTTGGGTTAGAATTAGGGTTAGTGTGAGGTTAAAGTTTAGGTTGAGGGTTAGGGTGAGTGTGAGGGTTAGGGTTATCGTTAGGGTTAGGGTGAGGCTTAGGGTAAGGGTTAGGTTTAGTGTGAGCATTAGGTTTAGGGTTAGGGTGAGAGTTAGGGTGAGAGTACTGTTTAGCGTGAGGGTGAGGGTTAGGGTGAGGGTTAGGCTTAGGGTGATATTTAGGGTGAGTTCAGGTTTACGGTGAGGATGAGGGTGAGGGTTAGGGTGAGGGTTAGGGTTCGGGTTCAGGTGAGGGTGATGTTGAGGGTTAGGTTTAGGATTAGGTTTAGGGTAAGGTGAGTGTTAGGGTGTGGGTAAGGATTCGGTTGAGCTTGAATTTTAGGTTGTGGGTGAGGGTTAGGTTTAGGGTGAGGATTAGGGTTAGGTTTAGGGTTATGATGAGGGTAAGTATTAGGGTTAGGTTTAGGTTGAGGTTGTGGTTTTGGGTTAGCGTTAGGGTTAGGGTGAGGGTTAGTGTGAGGGTTAGGGTTAGGTTTAGGTATAGGGTGAGGGTGAGGTTTAGAGTTAGGGATAGGGGAGGCTTAGGTTTAGGGTTGGGGTGATGGTAAGGGTTAGGGTGAGGGTTAAGTTTAGGGTGAGAGTTCAGTTTAAGGTGAGGGCTAGTTTGAGGGTGAGGGTTAGGGTGAAGTTGACGGTGTGGGTTAGGTTTAGGGTTAATGTGAGGTTAAAGTTTTGGGTGAGGGTTAGGGTGAGGGTGAGGGTTAGGGTTCTCATTAGGGTTAGGGTGAGCGTTAGGGTGAGGGTTAGGTTTAGGGTGAGGGTTAGGTTTAGGGTTAGGGTGAGAGTTAGGGTTAGGTTACTGTTTAGCGTGAGGGTGAGGGTTAGGGTGAGTGTTAGTGTAAGGGTGATGTTTAGAGTGAGATGAGGGTTAGCGTGAGGATGAAGATGAGGGTTAGGGTTAGGGTTAGCATTAGTGTGCGGATGAGGGTGATGTTGGGGTTTAGGTTTAGGATTTTGTTTAGAGTAAGGTGAGTGTTAGGGTGAAGGTAAGGATTCGGATGAGGGTGAATTTTAGGTTGTGGGTGAGGGTTAGGTTTAAGGTGAGGATTCGGGTTAGGGTTAGGTTTATGGTGAGGGTAAGTATTAGGGTGAGGTTTAGGGTGAGGTTGAGGTTTTTGGTTCGCGTAAGGGTTAGGGTGAGGGTTAGTGTAAGGGTTAGGGTTAGCTTTAGGGTTAGGGTGAGGGTGAGGTTTAGAGTTAGGGTTAGGGGGAGGTTTAGGTTTAGGGTTAGGGTGATGATAAGGGTTAGGGTGAGGGTTATGGTGAGTTTGAGTGTTAGGTTTAGCATTAGGGTTAGGGTGAGAGTGAGGGTTAGGGTGAGGGTTAGCATTTGGGTTTGGTATAGGGTGAGGATTAGGGTTAGTTTGAGGGTTAGGGTTAGATTTAGTGTGAGGATAAGTGTTAGGGGGTGGGTTAATGGGAGGGTGAGTGTGAGAGTTTCCGTTATGTAAGGGTTATGGTTAAGGTTATGGTGAGGATTAGGGTGAAGGTGGGGGTTAGGTTGAGGGTTAGGGTTAGGGTGAGGGTTCGGGTGAAGGTTAGGTATAGGTTTAGGGTTAGGGTGATGGGGGTTGAGGTTTAGGTTTAGGATTAGGGTAAGGGTTAGGCTGAAGGTGAGGGGGCGGGGGAGGGGGAAGTTTAGGTTTAGGGTTAGGTGAGGGCTAGGTTGAGGGTGAGCGTTAGGGAGAGGGTGAGGGTGAGGGTGAGAGAGTGAGGGTTAGGGATAACTTCAGGGTTAGGGTGAGGGTTAGCGTGAGGTTTAGGTTTAGGTTTTGAGTTAGGGTGAGGGCGAGGGTTAGGGTTCAGTTTAGGGATAGATTTAGGATTACGGTTAGGGTGAGGTTTATGGTTAGGGTTAAGTTTAGGTTGAAGGTGAGAGTAAGGGTTAGGGTGAAGTTGAGTGTTAGGGTTAGCATGAGAGTGAGGGTTAGGGTGAGGGTTAGGGTAAGAGTCATTGATAGGATGAGGATTAGTGTTAGTGTGAGGGTTAGGGTTTGGTTTAGTGTGAGGATAAGTGTTAGGGTGAGGGTTAGGGTAAGGGTGAGGGTTAAGGTTAGCATTAGAGTTAGGGTGAGCATTAAGGTGAGGGTTAGCGTTAGGTTGAGGGTTAGGGTTAGTGTTAGGGTGATGGTTAGGGTTCGGGTTCGGGTTAGCGAGAGGGTGAATATTAGTAATAGGGTTCAGTTGAGCGTTAATGATAGGTTGAGGATTAAGGTTAGGGTGAGGTCTAGGGTGAGGGTGAGGTTGAGGGTTAGGGTTAGGGATAGGATGAGGATTAGGGTTTTGGGTGAGGGTTAGGTTTAGGTTTAGGGTGAGGGTTAGGGTTAGGGTGATGTTTAGTTTGAGGGTGAGTGTTAGGGTGATCGTGAGGGTGAGGTTTAGGCTTAGGGTGAGGGTGAGTATGAGGGTTAGATTTAGGATTAGGGTTAATTTAAGGGTTAGAGTTAGGGTGAGGGTTAGTTTTAGTGTGAGGGTAAGGGTTAAGGTTAATGTGAGGGTAAATATTATGGTAAGGGTTAGAGTGACAGTGTTAGGATTAGAGTGTTAGGATTAGCGTGAGT
The DNA here is from genome assembly GCF_024711535.1 of Dipodomys merriami. Taxonomy (NCBI): domain Eukaryota; kingdom Metazoa; phylum Chordata; class Mammalia; order Rodentia; family Heteromyidae; genus Dipodomys; species Dipodomys merriami. The sequence continues at coordinate 2,388,816 of NW_027206113.1, forward strand.
GTTAGTGTGAGGGTTAGGATGAGAGTTAGGGTGAGAGTGAGGGATAGGGTGAGGGTGAGGTTGAAGGTTAGGTTGAGGGTGAGGATGAGGGTTTATGGTTACGATTAGAGTTTGGGTTTGGGTGAGGGTGAGGGCTACTGTTAGGTTGATTTTTAGGGTTATTGTGAGGGTTAAGGTTAGGGTGAGAGTGCGGGTTAGGTTTAGGGAAAAGATGAGGGTAAGTTTTACCGTGAGGGTTAGGGTGAGGATAAGGTTTAGGGTTAGGCTGAGGGTGTGGGTGTGGGTTAAGGTTAGGGTTCGGATGACGGTGAGTTTTAGGGTTAGGTTTAGGATTAGGGTTAGGGTTAGGGTTAGGCTGAGCTTAAGGGTTTGGGTGAGGGTGAGGGTTAGGGTTAGGTTTAGGGGTGAGGGTTAGGGTTAGGTTTAGGTTGAGGGCTAGGGGTAGTGTGAGTGTTAGGGTGAGGGTGAGGTTGAGGGTGATGTTTAAGCTGAGGGTGGGGAAGATAGTAAGGGTTAGCATTAGGTTTAGGGTTAGGGTGAGTTTTAGATTTAGGGTTAGGGTTATTGTTAGGATTAGGGTTAGGATGAGGGCTAGGTTGAAGATGAGGTTTAGGGTTAGGGATAGGATGAGGATTAGGGTTTTGGGTGAGGGTTTGGATTAGGTTTAGGGTAAGGGTTAGGGTTAGGGTGATGTTTAGTTTGAGGGTGAGTGTTCGGGTGAGGTTGAGGTTTAGGGTGAGGCTTAGGGTGAGGGTGAGTGTGAGGGTTAGGTTTAGGATTAGTGTTAGAGTTAGGGTGAGGGTTAGGTCTAGTGTGAGGGTTAGGGTTAAGGTTAGGTTAATATTAGGCTGAGGGTTAGAGTGAGAGTGAGTGTTAGGATTAGCGTAAGTGTAAGTGTGAGGGTTAGGATGAGAGTTAGGGTTAGGGTGAGGGTGAGGTTGAGGGTGAGGGTGAGTGTTAGGGTTAGGTTTAGTGTGAAGGTTAGTGTAAGGGTGAGGGTTAGTTTTAGGGTGAGATATAGGGTTCGGGTGAGGGTTAGCTTGAGGGTTAGAGTTAGGGGTAGGGTGAGGGTCAGGGTGAGGGTTAGGGTTAGGCTGAGGGTTAGGGTTAGGATGAGGTTTCGGGTTAGTGTTAGGGTGAGACTTAGGGTTATTGTGATGTTTATTGTGAGGGTGAGGGTGAGGGTGAGTGTTTGGGTGATTGTGAGGGTTTGGGTGATGGTGAAATTTAGGCTGTGGTTGAGGCTTAGGGTTAGAGTGAGTGTTAGGGTGACGGTGAGGGTTAGGGGAAGCTGAGGGTTAGGCTTAGGGTTATGTTTAAGGTGAGGGTTATGGTTAGGTTTAGGATTATGGTGACAGTTATGTTTAGGTGTCGGGATAGGGATAGGTTTAGGGTTAGGGTTAGTGTGAGGATAAGGGTTAGGGTGAGGTTTAGGGTGAGGGTGAGGGTTAGGGTTAGCCCTAGGGTTAGGGTTAGGATTAGGGTGAGGTTTAGGGTTAGGGTTAGGGTGAGGGTTAGGGTTATGGTGATGTTTAAATTGAGGTTGAGTTTTAGTGTGAGGGTGAGGGTTAGGTTGAGGGTGCGTGTGAGGGTGAGGTTGAGGGTGAGGGTTAGGGTTAGGGTTAGGGTTAGGGTTAGGATTAGGGTTAGGGTTAGGGTTAGTCTGACGGTGAGGGTGAAAGTGAGGGTTAGGGTTAGGGTTAGGTTTTAGGTGAGGGTTAGGGTTAGTATGAGCGTTAGGGGAAGGTGAGGGTTAGGTTGAGGGGTAGGGTTAGTGTGAGGGTTAGGGTTATGATTAGGGTGAGTGTTAGCGTTAGTATGAGGGTGAGGGTTACTGTTAGGGTTAGCGTTAGGGAAAGGGTTAAGGTTAGGATTAGGGTGAGGTTTAGGGTGACGGGTAGGTTTAGGGTTAGGGTGAGGATTAAGGTTAGTGTGAGGGTAAGGGTTAGGGTTAGAGTTACTGTTAGTTTGAGGATAATTGTTAGGGTGAGGATTAGGTTGAGGGTGAGTTCTAGGGTTAGGATTAGGGTTAGGGTTAGGGTTAGGCTCATTGTGATGGTGAAAATGAGGGTGAGGGTTAGGCTTAGGGTGAGGGTTAGGGGTAGTGTTAGTTTTAGTGTGATGGTGAGGGTCAGGGTGAGGGTGAGGGTTAGAATGAGGGTAAGGTTGAGGGTAATGTTTAGGGTTAGGATGAGGGTTAGGTTGAGTTTTAGGGTGAGGTTTAGGGTTAGGGTTAGGCTTATTGTTAGGGTTAGTATTAGGGTGAGGTTGAGGGTGAGGGTTAGGGTTAGCGTTAGAGTGATGGTTAGGGTTATTGTGAGGGTGGTGTAGAGGGTTAGGGTTAGGATTGGGGTAGGGTTAGGGTAAGGATGAGGGGGAAGGGGAGGTTGAAGGTGAAGGTTAGGGTTAGGATTAGGGCTAGGGTGACGGTGAGGGTGAGGGTTAGGGTGAGGGTGAGGGTTTCGCTTAGGTAAGGGTTAGGGTTGGGTTATTTTTAGGGTGAGGGTGAGGGTGAGGGTTAGGATTAGGAATAGGGATAGCTTTAGTGTTATGCTGAGGGTGAGGGTCAGGGTGAGGGTGAAGATTCTAGTTAGGGTTAGGGTTAGGGTAAAAGTTACGGCTAGTGTGAGGGTTATGGTCAGTGTTAGGGTTAGGGTTAGGGTTAGGATAAGGGTTAGGGTGAGGTTGATGGTTAGGATTAGGTTTGGGGTGAAGGTTAGTGTGATGGTGAGGGTTAGGGTGAGGGTGAGGGTAAGGTTTAGGGTTAGGGTTATGGTGAAGGTTAGGGTTAGCGTTTGGATTAGGGTGAGAGTTAGTGTGAGGTGTCGGGATAGGGTTAGGGTGAGGTTTAGGTTAAGGGTGAGGGTTAGTGTTAGGGTTAGGGTTAGTGTGAGGATTAGGGTTACGGTGAAGGTTAGGGTGAGGGTGAGGGTTAGGGTTAGCGTTAGCGTTAGGGTGAGGTTTAGGGTTAGGATTTCGCTTAGGGTAAGGTTTAGGGTGAGAGTTAGGTTTAGGGTCATACTTAGGGTGTGGTTGAGGGTTAGTGTGAGGGTGAGGGTGAGGGTGAGGGTGAGGTTGAGGGTTAGGTTGAGGGTGCGGCTGAGGGTGAGGTTGAGGGTGAGGGTTAGGGTTAGGTTGAGGGTTAGGGTTAGTTTTAGTGGGAGGGGGAGGATTAGGATTAGGATTAGGGTTAGGTTTAGGGTTAGGCTGAGGGTGAGGGTGAAAGTGAGAGTAAGGTTTAGGGTTAGGGTTAGGGTGAGGATTAGGGTTAGTATGAGGGTTAGTGTGATGGTGAGGGTCAGGTGAGGTTGAAAATTAGAACGAGGGTGAGGGTGAGGGTGAGGGTTAGGGTTAGGATTAGGTTTAGGGTGAGTTTTAGGGTTAAGGTTAGGGTTACAGTTTGGGTTATTGTTAGAGTTACGGTTACGGTTACGAAGAGGGTGAGGGCAAGGGTTAGTATTAGGATTAGTGTTCGGGTTAGGGTTAGGGTGAGGGTGTGGTTGAGTGTTAGGGTTTTGATTAGGGTTAGGGTAAGGCTGAGGGGGAAGGGGAGGTTGAGGGTGTGGGTTAGTGTTAGGGTTAGGGTTAGGATTAGTGTGAGGGTGCGGGAGAGGGTTAGGCTTAGGGTAGGGGAAAGGTTAGTGTGAGGTTTAGAGTGAGGGTTACGGTGAGGGTGAGAGGTAGGGTTAGCATTAGAGTTAGGGTGAGGGTGAGGGTTAGAATGAGGGTTAGGGTGAGGGTTAGGGCTAGGGTTAGTGTTAGGGTGAGGGTGAGGTTGAGGGTGAGGGTTAGTGTTAGGATTAGGGTTACGGTTAAGGTGAGGGTTAGGGTTAGGCTGCGGGTTAGGGTTAGGGTGATGTATATTGTGAGGGTGAGGTTTAGAGGGAACATGAGTGTTGTAGTGAGGGTGAGGGTTCTGGTGAGTGTGAGGGTAAAGGTGTGGTTGAGGGTTAGGGTTAGGGTTAGGATGAGGGTTACGGTGAGGTTTAGGGTTAGTCTGAGAATAAGGGTTAGGGTGAGGGTTAGTTTGAGGGTGAGCATTAGGGTTAGCGTTAGGTTTTTGGGTTAGGGTTAGGGTTAGGGTGAGGGTCAGGTTTAGGGTTAGTTTGAGGGTTAGGGTTAGGGTGATGTTTAAGGTGAGTTTGAGGGTTAGTGTGAGCGTGAGTGTGAGGGTGAGGGTTAGGTTAAGTGTGCGTGTGAGGGTGAGGTTGAGGGTGAGGGTTAGGGTTAGGTTTAGAGTGAGGGTTAGGGTTAGGGTAAGGATGAGGTTTAGGTTCAGGGTTAAGCTGAGGGTGAGGGTGAAATTGAGGGTGAGTGTTAGGGTTCGTGTGAGGGTTAGGCTTAGTGTGAGAGTTAGGGGAAGGTGAGGGTTAGGTTGACGGGTAATTTGAGGATGAGGGTTAGTGTTATGATCAGGGAGAGGATTAGCGTTAGAGTGATGTTTAGTATGATGTTGGGTTTTACTGTTAGGGTTAGCGTTTGGGAAAGGTTTAGGTTTAGGGTAAGGGTTAGGGTTAGATTTAGGGTTAGTGTGAGGATAAGTGTTAGGCTGAGGATTAGGTTGATGGTGAGGTTTAGGGTTTGGATTAGGGTTAGGGTTAGGGTGAGGATGAAGGTGAGGGTGAAAGTGAAGGTGAGGGTTAGGGTTAGGGTGAGTGTTAGGGTTAGTGTGAGGGTTAGTGTGATGGTGATGGTGAGGGTGAGGGTGAGGGTTAGAATGAAGGTGAGGGTGAGGGTGATGTTTAGGGTTAGTATTAGGGTTAGGTTCAGTTTTAAGGTTAGGTTTAGGGTTAGGATTAGGCTTATTGTTAGCGTTAGCCTTAGGGTGAGGGTGAGGGTGTGGGTGAAGTTTAGCGTTAGGGTTAGTGTTAAGGTTAGGGTGAGGGTGGGGTTGAGCGTTAGGGTAACGCTGAGGGGGAAGGGGAGGTTGAGGGTGACGGTTAGGTTTAGGGTTAGGGTGAGGGCTAGGATGAGGTGAGGGTTAGGGTGCGGGTGAGGATGAGTGTTTAGGTTAGGTAAGGGTTAGGGTTAGGGTGCAGATTAGGTTGAGGGTGATTGTTACGCTGAGGTTAGTTTTAGGGTGAGGGTTAGGGTTAGGGTTAGGGTTAGGGTGAGGGTGAGGGTGAGGGTGAGGGTGAGGGTTAGGGTTAGGGTTAGTGTGAGGGTGAGGGTGAGGGTTAGGGTTAGGGTTAGGGTCAGGGTCAGGGTAAGGGTTACGGTTAGGTTGAGGGTTAATTTTAGGGTGAGGGTTAGGGTTAGTGTTAGGGTGAGAGTTTGGGTTAGGGTGATGTCTATTGTCAGGGTGAGGGTTATGGTGAGTGTGAGGGTGAGGGTTAGGGTTAGGGTTAGTTTTTGGGTGAGGGTGAGGGTTAGGATTAGGAATAGTGTTAGGGTTAGGGTTAGGCTGAGGTTGAGTGTCAGGGTGAGGTTGAAGTTTAGGGTTAGGTTTAGGGTTAGGGTTAGGGTTAGGGTGAGGGTTACGTTTAGTGTGAGGGTTATGGTTAGGATTAGGGTTAGGGTGAGGGTAAGTGTTAGGGTGAGGTTTAGGGTGAGTGTGAGGTTCAGGGTTAGGGTTAGGGTTAGGGTAAGGGTTAGGGTTTGGGTGATGTTTAGGGTGAGGGTGAGAGTTATGGTAAGGATGAGGGTTCAGCTGAGAGTGAGGGTTTGGATGAGGTTGAGGTTTAGGGTGTGGGTGAGGATTAGGGTTAGGGTGAGGGTTAGCGTTAGGTTTAGGGTTAGGGTGAGGGTTAGGGAGAGGGGTAGGTTTAGGATTAGGATGAGGGCTAGGGTGAGGGTGAGGGTTAGGTTGAGGGTGAGGGTGAGGGTAAGGTTTTCGGTTAGGTAAGGGTTAGGGTTAGGGTTCAGATGAGCTTTAGGGGAGTGTGAGGGTTAGGTTGAGGCTTAGGGTTTGGGTGAGTGTTAGGGTTAGGGTTAGGGTGAGGGTTAGCGTTAGGGTGATATTTAGTATGAGGGTGAGGGTTACATTCAGGGTTAGCCTTCGGGAAAGAGTTAAGGTTAGTGTTAGTGTTAGGGTGAGGGTGAAAGTGATGGGTAGGGTTAGCGTTAGTTTTAGGGTGAGCGTTAGGGTAAGAGTGAGGGTTAGGTTTTGGGTTGGGCTGAAGTTTAGTTTTAAGGTGATGTTTAGGGTGAGGTTGAAGGTTAGTGCGAGGGTGAGGGTGAGGGTGAGGGTTAGGGTCATGGGGCGGGTGAGTGTGAGGTTGAGTGTGAGGATTAGGGTTAGGTTTAGGGTGAGGGTGATGGTTAGGGTTAGGGTTAGGCTGAAGTTGAGGGAGAAAGTGAGGGTGAGGGTTAGGTTTAGGGTTAGGTGCGGGTTAGGGTTAATGTGAGAATAAGTGTGATTGTGAGGGTCAGGATGAGATTGAGGGTTAGAATTAGGGTGAGGGTGAGGGTGAAGGATAGGGTTAGGATTAGGGTTAGGGTGAATTTTAGGGTTAGGGTTAGGGTCAGGGTTAGGGTTATTTTTAGGTTTAGGGTTAGGGTGAGGATGAGGGTGAGGGTTAGTTTAGGGTTAGTGTTAGCGTTAGGATGAGGGTGGGGTTGACGGTTAGGGTTAGGATTAGGGTTACGGTTAGGGTAAGGCTGAGGGGGAACGGGAGGTTGAGGGTGAGGGTTAGGGTTACGGTTAGGGTGAGGGCTAGGTTCAGGGAGAGGGTGTGGGTGAGGGTGAGGATGAGCGTTTCATTTAGTTAAGGATTAGAGTGAGGTTTAAGCTGAGGTTAGTTTAAGGGTTAGGGTTAGGGTTAGGGTTAGGGTTAGGGTTGAGGGTAAGGGTTAAGGTGAGGGTTAGTGTGAGGATGAGGGTTAGGTTTAGTGTGAGAGTTAGTGTGAGGGTTAGGGTTAGGGATAGCCTTAGGGTGAAGGTGAGGTATAGGGTGAGGGTTAGAGTTGGGGTCAGGGTTAGGGATACGTAGGGGTTAGGGTGTAGGTGAGGTATAGGGTGAGGGTTAGAGTTGGGGTCAGGTTTAGGGTGAGGGTGACGGTGAGTGTTAGGGTTTGGTTTAGGGTTAGAGTTAGGGTGAGGGTGAGGGTGAGGTTTAGGATTAGGGTTAGGATTAGGGTTAGGCTGACTGTAATGTGGGGAGTGAGGGTGAGGGTTCCTGTTAGGATGAGGTTTAGGGTTAGGGTTAGGGTTAGGGTTATTATTAGGGTAAGAATGAGGTTTAGACTGAGGGTTAGGGTTAGGTTTAGTGTGAGGGTTTGGGTTAGGGTTAGGGTTAGGTTTAGGGTGAAGGTTAGGGTTAGGTTTAGGGTTATGATAAGGGTTAGGCTGAGGGTTAGAGTTAGGGTTAGTGGGAGTATTAGGGTAAGTGTTAGGGTGAGGGTAAAGGTTAGGGTGAGGGTTAGGTTGAGGGTGAGGCTTAGGTTTAAATTGAGGATTAGGGTGAAAATTAGGTTTATGGTTAGCTTTAGGGTGAGTGTTAGGGTGGGGGTAAGTGTTAGGTTGAGGGTTAGGTTGAGGGTGAGTGTTAGGGTTCGGGTGAGGGTAAGGGAAAAGGTGAGGGTTAGTGTGAGAGTGATGCATAGGGTGAGGTTTTGGGTTAAGTTTAAGGATAGGGTGAGGATTTGGGTTAGGGTTAGCTTTAGGGTGAGGGTTAGGCTGAGGGCTATGTTTAGGTTAAGGGTGAGCATTAGGTTTAGGGTGTTTGTTAGGGTTAGGGTTAGGGTGTTGGTAAGTGTTAGGGTGAGGGTTAGGGTGAGTGTGAGGTTTAGGGTTAGAATTAGTTTTAGGGTTAGGTTAAGGATGAGTGTTAGGGTTAGGTTTATGGTTAGGTTTTGGGTGAGGGTGAGGTTTAAGGTTAGGTTTAGGGTGAGGGTTAGTGTTAGGGTGAGTCCTAGGGTGAGGGTGAGGGTTAGGGAGAGGGTAATGGTGAGGGTAAATTTTTTGTTAGGTAAGGGTTAGGGCTAGTTTTAGGGTGAGTATTAGGGTGAGGGTGTGGTTTAGGGTTAGGGTTAGCGTTAGGGTTAGGTTGAGGTTGAGGGTGAGGGTGAGGGTTAGGGAATGGTTTAGGATTAGGGTAAGGGTTATCATGAGGGTTAGGGTTAAGGTAATGTTAAGTGTGAGGGTTAGGGTTAGCGTGAGTGTTCAGGTCAGAGTTAGGGTTAGGGTTACGGTTAGGGATAGGGTTAGGGTTAGGGTTAGGTTGAGGGTGAGGGTAAGGGTTAGGGTGAGGGTTAGGTTTAGGTTTAGGGTGAGCGTTAGGGTTCGGGTTAGTGTTAGTTTGCAGGTTAGGGTGAGGGTAAGGGTTAGGGTGAGGTTTAGGGTGAGGGTTAGTGTGTGTGAGAGTTAGGGTTCGCATTAGAGTTAGGGTGAGGGAGATGGTTGGTGTGAGGGTTAGGGATAGGGTGAGGATTAGGGTTAGTGTGAGGGTTAGGGTGAGGGTGAGGTGTACGGTTAGCGTTACGGATAGGTTGAGCGTTAGGGTGAGGTTTAGGTTTAGGGTGAGGGTTAGGATTAGGTTTAGGGTGAGGGTTAGGGTTAGGGTGATGTTTATGGTGAGCGTGAGTTTTAGGGTAAGGGTGAGGGTGAGAGTGAAGATTAGGTTTAGGGATAGGGTTAGGGTTAGGTTGAGGGTGAGGCTGAGGGTTAGGTTTAGGATTAGAGTTAGGGTTAGTGTTAGTGTGAGTGTTAGAATGAGGATGAGGTTTCAGGTGATGGTGTGGGATAGGGTGTCGTCGAGGGTTAGGGTGAGGGTGAGGTTATGGTTTAGAATTAGGGTTAGGGTTATGGTGAGATTAAGGTTTCGGTTGAGGGTTATGGTGAGGGTGAGAGATAGGGTTAGCATTAGAGTTAGGGTGAGGGTGAGGGCCAGGATGAGTGTTAGTGTGAGGGTTAGGGTGAGGGTGAGTGTTAGGGTGAGGGTTGGGGGGACGGATAGGGTTATGGTTAGTATGAGGGTAAGGGTTACTGTGAGAGTTAGGGTCAGGGTGAGGGTTAGAGTGAGGGTTTGGGTTAAGGTTATGGATAGGGTGAAGATTAGGGTTAGGGTTAGGTTTTGGGTGAGGGTTAGGCCAAGGGTTAGGGTTAAGGTTAGAGTGAGTGTTAGGTTTAGTGTGGAGGTTAGGGTTAGGGTTAGGGTGCCGGTAAGGGTTAGGTTGAGGGTTAGGGTGAGTGTGAGTTTTAGGGTTATCATTAGGTTTAGGTTTAGTGTTAGGATGATTGTTAGGGTTAGGATTAGGTTTAAGGTTAGGGTGAGGGTGAGGGGTATGGTTAGGGTTAGGGAGAGGGTTAGTGTTAGTGTGAGGGCTAGGGTGATGGTGAGTTTTAGGGTGAGGGTGAGGTTTTTGGTTAGGTAAGATTTAGGGTCAGGTTCAGGGTGAGAATTAGGGTGAGGGTGTGTTTTAGGGTTAGGGTTAGGGTTAGGGTTAGGGTGAGGATGAGTGTTATGTTGAGGGTATTGTTAGGGTGAGGGTGTGGGTGAGTGTGAGGTTGAGGGTTAAGCTTAGTGTGAGGGTTACGGTTACGGTGATGGTTAGGGTTAGGCTTAGGGTGAGGGTTAGGTTTAGGGTGATGTTTAGAGTGAGAGTGAGAGTTACGGTGAGGGTGAGTGTTCTGGTGAGAGTTAGGGTTAGGGTTAGGGACAGGGATAGGGTTAGTGTGAGGGTACGTGTTAGGGTGAGGTGTAGTGTGAGGGTTAGGGTGAGCATTAGGTTTAGGGTTAGGGTTAGTCTGGGGGTTAGGGTGAGATTTAGGGTGAGGGTGAGTGTTAGGGTTAGGATGAATGTAACGTTTAGTGTGAGGGTTAGGGTGAGGGTGAGACTTAGGGTTAGCATTAGACTTAGGTTGAGGGTGAGGGTTAGGGTTAGGGTTAGGGATTCGGTGAGGATTAGGGTTAGTGTGAGGTTTCGGTTTAGGGTTAGTGTTTGGGTGAGTGTGAGAATAAGGGTTAGCATCAGGTTTAGGTTATGGGTGAGGTGTAGCGTTAGTGTTAGGGATAGTGTGAGCGTTAGGGTGAGGGTTCAGTTTAGGGTGAGGGTTAGGGTTAGGTTTAGCGTGAGGGTTAGCGTTAGGGTGATGTTTATGGTGAAGGTGAGTGTTAGGCTTAGGGAGAGGGTGAGGTTGAGGGTGAGGTTTATGGTAAAGGTGAGGGTGAGTGTAAGAGTTAGCGTGAGGGTTAGGGTGAGGGTGAGGGTTAGGGTTATTGTTAGGTTTTGGAATAGGGTGAGGGTGAGGGAGAGTGGTAGGGTTAGGGTGAGGGTTAGGGTTAGGGTGAGGGTTATGGTTATGGACAGGGTTAGGGTTAGGTTTAGGTTGAGGGTGAGAGTAAGTGTTAGGGTGAGCTTTAGGATGAGGGTGAGGGTTAAGGTTAGTGTTAGGTTTAGGATTTGGATAAGGGTTAGGGTTAGTGTTAGGGTTAGGATTAGGGTGAGTGTGAGGGTTAGGATTAGGGTTAGGGTAAGTGTGAGGGTAAGGGTTAGGGTGAAGGTTTGTTTGATGGTGAGGGTTACGGTTAGGGTTATGGTTAGGGTTACCTTTAGGCTGAGGGGGAGGGGAGGGGGAGGTAGAGGGTAAGGGTTAGCGTTATGGTTAGGGTGAGGGCTAGGGTGAGGGGGAGGGTTAGTGAGAGGGTGAGGGTGAGGGTTTCATTTACCTTAGGGTTACGGTTTGGGTGAAGATTAGGTTGAGGGTGAGGGTTAAACTGAGTTTAGGGATAGGGTGAGGGATAGAGTTAGGCTTAGGGTGATGGTTAGTGTTAGGGTGATGTTTAGGGTGAGGGTGAGAGTTCGTTAAGGGTGAGGTGATTGTCAGGGGGAGGGTTATTGTTAGGGTTAGATTTAGGGTGTGGTTGGTTGTGAGGGTTAGGATTAGGAATAGGGTTAGGGTTAGAGTTAGGCTGAGGGTAAGGGTCAGGGTGAGGGTGAAGTTTAGGGTTAAGGTTAGGTTTAGGTTTAGGGTTTGTGTTATGGTGAGTGTGAGGATTACGAATAGTGTTAGGGTTAGGGTTAGGGTGAGGGTACGAATTATGGTGAGGTTAAGGGTGAGGGTGAGTGTGAGGGCTAGGGATAGGTTTAGGCTGAGAGCTAAGGTGTGGGAGAGGGTTAGTGTGAGGGTCGGGTGAGTGTTTCTTTTAGGTAAGGGTTAGGGTTATGGTGAGGATTCACGTAAAGTTGAGGGTTAGGTTGAGGGTTACGGTTAGGGAGAGGGGTAGGGTTAGGTTTAGGGTAAGGGTTAGGGTTTGGGTGATGTTTAGGGTGAGGGTGAGGGTTAGGGTGAGGGTTCAGGTGAGGGACAGGGTTAGGGTGTGGGTGAGGATTAGGGTTAGTGTGAGGGTTAGGGTTAGTGGGGGGTGAAGGTTAGGGATAAGGTTAGAATTAGGTTGAGGGTTAGGGTTAGGTTTAGTGTTAGGTTTTGAGTTAGGATGATGGTGAGGGTTATTGTGTGGGTGAGGGTGAGGGTGAGGGTTTCGCTTAGGTAAGAGTTATTGTTAGGGTTAGGATTAGGTGAGGGTGATGGTTAAGCTGAGGTTAGGTTTAGGGTGAGGGTTAGGATTACGGTTAGGGTGAGGGTTAGGGTTAGGGTGATGTTTAGGGTGAGGTTGATGGTTAGGGTGAGGGTGAGGGTGAGGTTGAGGGTTAGGGTTAGGGTTAGTTTTAGGGTGAGGGTTAGGATTAGAAACAGGGTTAGCGTTAGTTTTGGGATGAGGGTGAGGGTCAGGGTGAGGGTGAAGATTATGATTAGGGTTAGGGTAAGGCTAAAGGTTATGGTAAGTGTGAGGGTTATGGTCAGTATTAGGTTTAGGGTTAGAGTGAGGATAAGGGTTAGGGTGAGTGTGATGGTTAGGATTAGGGTTAGGTTGACGGTGAGGGTTAGGGTGAGCGTGAGCGTTAGGTTTAGGGTTAGGGTTAGGGTTAGGGTTTGGGTTAAGGTGAGAATTAGGGTGAAGTGTCGGGATAATGTTAGGGTGAGGTTTAGGTTTAGGGTGAGGGTTAGGGTTAGGGTTAGGGTTAGGGTTAGTTTGAGGATAAGGGTTATGATGAAGGTTAGGTTGAGGGTGAGGGTTAGGGTTAACGTTAGGGTTAGTGTGAGGGTTAGGGTTTGGGCTTCGGTTAGGGTTTGGTTTAAGGTGAGAGTTAGGTTTAGGGTCATGTTTAGGGTTTGATTGAGGGTTAGTGGGAGGGTGAGTGTGAGGGGGAATGTGAGTGTTATGGTGAGGGTGCAGGTGAGGTTGAGGTTGAGGGTGAGGGTTAGGGTTAGGTTTAGGGTAGTGTTAGGGTTAGGTTTAGGGAGAGGGTGAGGGTTAGGGTTAGGATTAGGGTTAGGGTTATGTTTAAGCTGAGGTGGAGGGTGAAAGTGAGGGTAAGGGTTAAGCTTAAGTTTAGGGTGAGGTTTAGGGTTTGTGTGAGGGTTACTGTGATGGTGAGTGTCAGGTGAGGGTGAGGTTTAGAAAGAGGGTGAGGGTGAGGTTTAGGGTTAGGATTAGGTTTAGGGTGAGATTTATGGTTAGGGTTATGGTTACAGTTAGGTTTATTGTTAGGGTTAAGGTTAAGGTTACGAAGAGGGTGAGGGCAAGGGTTAGCATTAGGATTAGGGTTAGGGTTAGGGTGAGGGTGGGGTTGAGTGTTAGGGTTAGGATTGGGGTTAGGGTAAGGCTGAGGGGAAAGTTGAGGTTTTCTGTGAGGGTTAGTGGTCGGGTTACTGTTAGGATTAGTGTGAGGGTTAGGGTGAGGGTGAGGGTGAGGGTTAGGCTTAGGGTAGGGTTAGGGTTAGGGTTAGGGTGATGGTGAAAGTTAGGATTAGGAATAGGGTGAGTGTTACGGTTAGGCTGAGGGTGAGAGTCAGGGTGAGGGTGAAGGTTAGGGTTAGTTTTAGGGTGAGGATAAGTGTTAGGGTTAGGGTGAGGGTTAGGGTGATGTTTATTGTGAGGATGAGGATTAGGGTGAGGGTGAGTGTTCGGGTGAGGGTGAAGATTCGTGTGAGGGTGAAAGTTAGGGTGTGTTTGAGAGTTAGGTTTAGGATGAGTGTTAGGGTGATGGTGAGTGTTAGGGTGAGGGTGAGGGTTAGGTTTAGGTCTGGGGTCAGGGTGAGGGTTAGGTTTAGGGTTAGGGTTAGTGTGAGAGTTAGGTTGAGGTGTCAGGATAGGATTAGGGTGAGGGTTAGGGTTAGTGTGAGGGTAAGGGTTAGGGTGAGGGTTAGGGTGAGGGTGAGAGTTAGGGTTAGCGTTAGGTTTAGGGTTAGTGTTAGGGTGATGGTTAAGTTTAGGGTTAGTTTGAGGGTTAGGGTTAGGGTGATGTTTAAGGTGAGGTTGAGTGTAAGTGTGAGGGTGAGTGTGAGGGTGAGGGTTAGATTGAGGGTGCGTGTGAGGGTGAGGTTGAGGGTGAGGGTTAGGGTTAGGGTTAGGGTGAGGGTTAGGGTTAGTGTTAGGATTAGGTTTATTGTAAGGGTTAGGCTGAGGGTGAGGGTGAAATTGAGGGTGAGGGTTAGGGATAGGGTGAGGATTAGGCTTAGTGTGAGGGTTAGGGAAAGGTGAGGGTTCGGTTGAGGGTTAGGTTTAGGGTGAGGGTTAGGGTTATGTTTAGGGTGAGGATTAGCTTTAGAGTGATGTTTAGTATGAGGGTGGGGGTTACTGTTAGGGTTAGCTTTAGGGAAAGGTTTAGGGTTAGGGTTAGGGTTAGGGTTACGGTGACGGGTAGGTTTAGGGTTAGGGTTCGGGTTAAGGTTAGTGTGAGTGTAATGGTTAGGGTTAGAGTTAGGGTTAGTGTGAGGATAAGTGTTAGGCTGAGGATTAGGTTGAGGGTGACGTTTAGGGTTAGGATTAAGGTTAGGGTTAGGGTTAGGCTGAGGCTGAGGGTGAAATTGAAGGTGAGGGTTAGGGTTAGAGTGAGTGTTAGGGTTAGTGTGAGGGTTAGTGTGATGGTGATGGTGATGGTGAGGGTGAGGGTTAGAATGAGGTTGAGGGTGATGTTTAGGTTTAGGATTAGGGTTAGGTTGAGTTTTAAGTTTAGGTTTAGGGTTAGGTTTAGGCTTATTGTTAGCGTTAGCCTTAGGGTTAGGATGAGGGGTAGGGTTAGGATTAGGGTGAGGGTTAGGTTTAGTGTGAGGTTTAGGGTTAGGTTTAGGGAGAGGGATAGGTTTAGTCTGAGGGTTAGGTTTAGGGTTATTGTGAACGTAAGGTTTCGGGTGAGGGTTAGGCTGAGGGTGAGATTTAGGGTTAGCATTATGTTTAGGGTTAGGGTTAGGATGAGGGTTAGGGTTAGGGTGAGGGTGAGGTAGAGGGTGAGGAAGAGTGTTAGTTTTAGGTATAGTGTGTGGGTTAGTGCTAGGGTGAGGGTTAGTTTTAGGGTGAGTGTTAGGGTTAGGGTAAGGTTTAGGGTGAGGCTTAGGGTTAGGGTTGGGTTAGGTTGAGTTTCAGGGTGAAGGTCAGGGTTAGGTTGAGGCTTAGGGTTAGGGTGAGGCTTAGGGTTAGTGTTAGGGTGAGAGTTAGGGTTAATTTGATGTTTATTGTGAGGATGAGAGTTAGGGTAAGGGTTAGTTTTAGGGGGAGGGGGAGGGTTAGGGATAGGGTTAGAATTAGGTTGAGGGTTAGGGTTAGGGTTAGTGTTAGGGTGAGGGTTAGGGTTAGGGTCCGGGTTATTGTCAGGGTGAGGGTGAGGGTTAGGGTTCGGGTTAGAGTAAGTTTGAGGGTGAGGGTTAGGTTTAGGATTAGGGTTAGGTTTAGGGTTAGGTTGAGTGTTACGGTGAGGGTGAGGGTGAGGGTTCGGGTGAGGGTTAGTGTTAGGGCAAGAATTAGGGTTAGGGTTAGGGTTAGGGTTATGGTGAAGTTAAGGGTTAGGGTGATGTATAGTGTGAGGATGAGGATTAGGGTTAGGGTTAGGGTTATGGTTATTGTGAGGTTAAGGATTAGGGTGAGGGTTAGGGTGATGGTGAGGGTTAGGGTTAGTGTTAGTGTTAGGGTTAGGGACAGGGTGACGGTGATGTTTAGGGTTAGGGTGTTGTTTAATGTGAGGTTTAGTGTTAGTGTGAAGGTGAGGGTGAGGGTGAGGGTTAGTGTGAGGCTGTGGGTGAGGATGAGGTTGAGGATGAGAGTTAAGGTTAGGGTTAAGGTGAGGGTGAGGGTGAAAGTGAAGGTGAGGGTTAGGGTTAGGTTGTGGGTTAGGGTTAGGGTTAGGGTTAGGATGATGTTTAGGCTGAGTGTTAAGGTTATGGTTAGTGTGAGGGTTAGGGTTAGTTTGCGGGTGAGGGTGAGGTTTAGGTTTAATTTTAGGGTTTGTTTTAGTGTTAAGGTTAGAGTTATTGTTAGGGTTATTTTTAGGGTTATGGTTAGGGTGAGCTTGAGGGTGAGGGTTTCGTTTAGGTAAGGGTTAGGTATAGGGTGAGAATTAGGGAGAGGGTCAGGGTTAAGCTGAGGTTAGGGTTAGGGTGAGGGTTATGGTTAAGCTTAGGGTGAAGGTTAGGGTTAGGGTGATGTTTAGGGTGAGGGTGAGGGTTAGGGTGAGGGTGTGGGTGAGGTTTAGGGTTAGTGTTAGGTTTAGGTTGAATATGTGGGTAAGGGTTAGGATTAGGAGTAGGCTTAGGGTTAGGGTTATTCTGAGCTTGAGGGTCAGGGTGAGGGTGAAGTGTAGGGTTAGGTTTAGGGTTAATTTGAGAGTTACAGAGAGGGGTAGGGTTAGGGTTAGGGTGAGGTTTAGGGTGAGTGTGAGGATTAGGGTGAGGGTGAGAATGAGGGTTAGTGTTAGGGTTAGGGTTAGAGTTAGGGTGAGTTTGAAGGTGAGGGTTATTTTTAGGATTAGGTTTAAGGTTAAGTTTACGGTGAGTGTTAGGGTGAGGGTTCGGGTTCGGGTGAGGGTTAGGGTGTGCATGAGGGTTAGGGTTATGGTGAGGATTAGGGTTAGGATTAGGGTTAGGGTTCTGGTGAGCTTAAGGATTAATGTGAGGTTTAGTGTGAGGATGAGGGTTAGGGTTAGTGTTAGGGATAGGGTGAGGGTTATGGTGAGTACTAGGGTTAGGGTTAGGATGAGGGTTAGGGTTAGTGTGAGATTTAGAGTGAGGGTGAGGTTGAAGGTGAGGGTTAGGGTGAGGGTGAGTGTGAGGTTGAGGGTTAGCGTTAGGGTTAGTGTCAGGGTTAGGGTGAGGTTGGGGGTTAGGTTTAGTATTAGGGTTAGGGTTTGTGTTAGGCTGAGGCTGAGGGTGAGGGTGAGGTCGAGGGTTAGGATTAGGCTGAGGTTGAGGGTGAGAGTCAGGGTTAAAGTTAGGGTGAGGGTTAAGGTGAGGGCTAGGTTGAGGTTGAGGTTTAGGGTTAGGTTTAGGGTTAGGATAAGGGTTAGGCTGAGGGTTAGGGTTAGGGTTAGTGTGAGGGTTAGGTTTAGGGTTAGGTTTAGTGTTAAGGTGAGGGTAAATTTTAGGGTGACGGTGAAGTTTAGGGTTAGGGTGAAGGTTAGGTTTATGGTTAGGGTTAGGGTGAGTGTTAGCCTGTGGGTAAGTGTTAGGGTGAGGGTTACGTTGAGGGTGAGGGTTAGGGTTCAGGTGAGGGTTAGGATAAGGGTGAGGGTTAGGGTGAGGGTGAGGGATAGGGTGAGGGTTTGGGTTAAGGTTAAGGAGAGGATGAGGATTTGGTTTAGGGTTAGGTTTAGGGTGAGGGTTAGGCTGAGGGGTAGGGTTAGGGTTAGGGTGAGGCTTAGGTTTAGTTTGAGGGTTAGTGTTAGGGTTATGGTTAGGGTTAGTGTGAGGATAAGGGTTATTGTGAGGGTTAGGGTGAGGATGAGGTGTAGGGTTAGCGTTAGTGATAGGGTGACGTTAGGGTGAGGGTGAGGGTTAGGTTTACGGTTAGGATTAGGTTGAGGGTTAGGATTAGGGTTAGGGTTAGGTTGAGAGTTAGGTTGAGGTGTCAGGATAGGTTTAGGGTTAGGGGTAAGGTTAGTTTGAGGGTTAGGGTTAGGCTTAGGGTTAGTGTGAGGATAATGGTTACGGTGAGGGTTAGGGTGAGGGTGAGGGTTAGGGTTAGCGTTAGGGTTAGCGTCACGGTTAGGGTTAAGGTGAGGGTTAGGGTTAGGGTGATGTTTAGGGTCAGGTTGAGGGTTAGTGTGAGGGTGAGGGTGAGGGTTAGTGTGAGGGTGCGGGTGAGGGTGAGGCTGAGGGTGAGGGTTAGGTTTAGGGTTTGGGTCAGGGTGAGGGTTAGTGTTAGGATTAGAGTTAGGGTTACAGTTAGGCTGAGGGTGAGGGTGAAAGTGAGGGTGTGGGTTAGGTTTAGGGTGATGCTTAGGGTTAGTGTGAGGGTTAGTTGATGTTGAGGCTCAGGGTGGGAGTGAGGGTTAGAATGAAGGTGAGGGTGAGGTGAGGGTTAGGGTTAGGATTAGGTTTAGGGTGAGTTTTAGGGTTAGGGTTAGGGTTACAGCTATGGTTATTGTTAGGGTTAGGGTTAGGGTTAGGGTGAGAGTGAGGATGAGGGTTTCCCTTAGGTAAGTGTAAGGTTTAGGGTGAGGATTAAGGTGAAGGTTTGGGTTAAGCTGAGGTTAGGTTTAGGGTGAGGGTTAGGGTTAGGGTTAGGGTGAGGACTAGGATTAGGGTGATGTTTAGGGTGAGGGTGAGGGTTAGGGTGAGGGTTAGGTTTAAGGTTAGCATTAGGTTTACCATTAGGGTTAGGATTAGGGTTAGGGTTAGGGTAAGGGTGAGGGTGAGGGTGAGGGTTATGGTGAGGGTTAGTGTTAGGGTTAGTGTGACGGTTACTCTTATTGTAAGGGTTAGGTTTAGGGTGAGGGTTAGCGTTAGGGTAAGGGTTTGGTTTAGGGTTAGGGTGAGCGTGAGTGTCAGGATGAGGGTTAGGATTAGTTTGAGGTTTAGGATTAGGGTGATGGTTAAGGATAGGGTTAGGTTGAGTATAAGTGTTAGGATTAGGGTTAGGGTGAGGGTGAGGGTGATGGTTAGGTTTAGGGTGAGGGTTAGGGTTAGGTTTAGGGTTAGGTTGAGTGTGAGGGTTAGATTCAGGTTTGGGGTTAGGATAAGGGTTAGGCTGAGGATTTCGGTTAAAGTTAGTGTGAGTGTTAGGTTTAGGGTTAGGGTTTTGGTTAAATTGAAGGTAAAGTTTAGGGTGAGGTTTAGGGTGAGTTTGAGGGTTAGGGTTAGGGTGAGTGTTAGGGTCAGGGTTAGGTTTAGGGTTATGTTTAGGGTTAGGTTGAGGTTTCGGGTGAGGGTTAGGTTTAGGGTTAGGGTTAGGATGAGGTTTAGGATGTGGGTAATTTTTAGGGTGAGGGTTAGGGTGAGGGTGAGGTTTAGTGTTAGGTTGAGGGAAAGGGTTAGGGTGAGGGTTAGGATGAGGTGGAGGGTTATGGTTAGCATTAGGGTGAGGGTGAGGTTGAAAGTGAAGCTGAGGATTAGGGTTAGGGTGAATGTTAGGGTTATTTTAGGGTTAGGATGAGGTTTAGACTGAGTGTTAAGGTTAGGATTAGTGTGAGGGTTAGTTTGAGGGTGTGGATGAGGGTGAAGTTTAGGGTTAGTTTTAGGGTGAGTTTTAGGGTTAGGTTTAGGGTTAGAGTTAGGGTTAGTGTTAGGGTGAGGGTGAGGATGAGGGTTTCGTTTAGGTAAGGGTTAGGGTTAGGGTGAGGATTAGGGTGAGGGTGAGGGTTAAGCTGAGGTTAGGTTTAGGGTGAGGGTTAGGGTTAGGTTTAGTTTTAGGTTGCATGTGAGGGTAAGTGTTAGGAATAGGAATAGGGTTAGGTTCGGGTTAGGCTGCGGTTGATGGTCAGGGTAAGCGTGAAGGTTAGGGATAGGGTTAGTGTTAGGTTTAGAGTTATGGAGAAGGGTAGGGTTAGGGTTAGGGTGAGGTTTAGGATGAGTGTGAGGATTAAGGTGAGGGTGAGAGTGAGGGTTAGGTTTAGGGTTAGAGTTAGGGTGAGATTGAAGGTGAGGGTTAGGTTTAGGATTAGGGTTAAGGTTAGGGTTAGGGTGAGTGTTAGGTGAGGGTTCAGATTCGATTTCGGGTGAGGGTTAGGGTGTGCATGAGTTTTAGATTTATGGTGAGGATTAGGGTTAGGATTAGGGTTAGGGTTCTGGTGAATTTAAGGATTAGGGTGAGGTTTAGTGTGAGGATGAGGGTGAGGGTTAGTGTTAGAAATAGGGTGAGGGTTACAGTGAGTGTTAGGTTTAGGGTTAGGGTTAGGGTGAGGGTGAGGTATAGGTTGAAGCTTAGCGTTAGGGTGAGGGTTAGGGATACATTTTGGGTTAGGGTGAGGGTGATGTTGAGTGTTAGGGTTAGGTTTAGTGTTAGATTTAGGGTGAGGGTGAGGGTGAGTGTTAGGATTAGGGTTAGGATTAGGGTTAGGCTGAGGGTGACGTGGAGGGTTAGTGTAAGTGTTAGGGTTAGGATGATTGTTATTGTTAGGGTTAGGGTTAGGGTTAGGCTTAGGGTGAGGGTTAGATTTGGTTTATGTTTAGGATAAGGTTTAGGCTGTGGGTTAGTGTTAGGGTTAGTGTGAGGTTTAGGTTTAGCGTTAGGGTAATTGCTAGGTTGAGAGTAAATTTTAGGGTGAATATTAGGGTGATGGTGAAGTTTAAGGTTATGGTGAGGGTTAGGTTGAAAGTTAGGTTTATGGTTCTGGTTAGGGTGAGTGTTAGGGTGTGGGTAAGAGTTAGGGTGAGGGATAGGCTGAGGGGTAGGATTAGGGTGAGGGTGAGGATTAGGTTTAGTGTGAGGGTTAGGGTTAGGGTTAGGGTGACAGTAAGGGTTACAGTGAGGGTTAGGGTGAGTGTGAGGTTTAGGGATAGAATTAGGTTTAGGATTTGGGTTAGGATGAATGTTAGGGTTATGTTTAGGGTTAGGATTAGGATGAGGGTGAGGTTTAGGGTCAGGGTTAGTTTGAGGTTTAGTGTTAGGTGTGGGCTAGGGTGAGGGTTAGGGTTAGGGTGAGGGTTAGGTTTAGGGTTAGGGTTAAGGTGAGGGTGAGGGTCAGGGTTAGGGATAGGGTTTGGGTTAGGGTGAGGGTTAGGCTGACGGTTAGGGTTAGGGTTAGTGTGAGGGTTAGGGTTAGGGTTAGGGTTTGGGTTAGGGTGTGGTTTAGGGTTAGTTTTAGGTTTAGGCTGAGGGTTAGGGTTAGCATCAGTGTGAATGTTAGTTTTAGGGTTAGGGTTTGGGTTAGGTTGAGGGTAAAGTTTAGGGTGAGTGTTAAGTTGAGGGTGAGGGTTAGGGTTATGTTTAGGGTTAGGGTGAGTGTTAGGGTGAGGGTTAGATTTAGCTTTAGGCTTAGGGTGAGGGGTAGGGTGTAGGTAAGGTTTTGGATGAGGGTTAGGAGGAGGGTGAGGTTTAGGTTTAGTGTGAGGGTTAGGGTTAGGGTCATGGTGAGTTTTAGGTTTAGTGTGAGTGTTAGTTTGAGGTTGAGGGTTATTGTTAGGGTGAGGTTGAGGGTAAAGTTTATGCTGAGGCTTAGGGTGAGGATGAGGTTTATGTTTAGCATTAGGTTTACAGTTAGGGTTAGGATGAGGGTTAGGTTTAGGGTGAGGGTGAGGGTAAGGGTTAGGGTCACTGTGAGGGTTAGTGTTAGGTTGAGGGTTAGGTTTAGGGTGAAGGTTAGGTTTAGGGTAAGTGTTAGGGTTAGGGTTAGGGTTAGGGTTAAGGTGAGGGTCAGGGTGAGAGTTAGTGTTAGGTTGAGGGTTAGGGTTAGGGTAAGGGTTATGGCTAGGGTTAGGGTGAAAGTTAGGGTTAGGGTGAAGTTTAGTATAAGGTTGAGGGTTAGGGTGAGGGTGAGTGTTCGTGTGTGGGTTAGGGTTTGGGTAAGGGTTAGGGTTTTTGTGTGGTTGAGGGTTAGTTTTAGGGTGAGTGTTAGGGTGTCGGTGAGGGTTATGATGGGGGTGAGGGTTAAGTCTAGATTTAGGGTTAGGTTGAGGTTTAGGCTAAGGGTTATGGTTAAGGTGAGAGTTAGGGTAAGGTTTCGGGATAGGGTTAGGGTTAGTGTGGGGGTTAGGCTTAGGGTTAAGGTTAGTGTGAGGATAAGGTTTAGGGTGAGGTTTAAGGTGAGGGTGAGGGTTAGGTTTAGCGTTAGGGTTACAGTGAGGGTTAGGGTGAGGGTTAGCATTAGGGTGAGGGTTAGGGTTAGGTTTAGGGTGAGGGTTAGGGTTAGGGTGATTTTTAGGGTGAGGGTGATGGTTAATGTGAGGGTGAGGTTGAGGTTTAGGGTGAGGGTGAGGCTGAGAGTTAGAATTAGGATTACTGTTAGGGTTAGGGTTAGGCTGAGTGTGAGTGTCAGCGTGAGCTGAAGGTTAGGGTTAGGGTTAGGATTAAGGTTAGAGTGAGGGTTACGGTTAGTCTGAGTGTTATGGTTAGGGTTATGATTAGGGATAGGGTGAGGGTAAGGGTTAGGTTGAGGGTTAGGGTGAGGGTTAGAGTTAGGGTTAGGATTAGGGTGAGGGTTAGGGTTAAGGTGATGTTTAGGTTGAGGTTGAGGGGTAGGGAGAGGATGATGGTTCGGGTGAGGGTGAGGGTGTGGGTGAGGGTGTGGGTGAGGATTAGGGTTAGGATGAGGGTTAGGGTTAGGTTTAGGTTTCTTGTGAGGGTGAGGGTTAAGGGTGGGGTTAGGGTTAGGTTGAGGGTTAGGGTTCGGGAGAGGGGTAGGGATAGGTTTAGGGTGAGTTTTAGGGTGAGTGTGAGGGTTAGGGTTACGGTGAGGGTGAGTGTTAGGGTTAGGATTAGTGTTAGGGTTAGGTTGAGTTTGAGGGTGAGGGTTAGGTTTAGGATTAGGTTTAGGCATAGCGGTAGAAAGAGTGTTAGGGTGAGGGTGACGGTTCAGGTGAGGTTAAGAGTTAGGTTGTGGGAGAGGGTTAGGTTTAGGGAAACGATTAGGGTTAGGATTAGGGTTAGGGTTATGGTGAGAGTAAAGTTTATGGTGAGGTTTAGTGTGAGGATGAGTGTAAGGTTAGTGTGAGGGTTACGGTGAGGGTTAGGGTGAGGGTCAGGGTTTGGTTTAGGGTTAGGGTGAGGGTGAGGTATAGGGTGAGGTTTAGGATAAAGATAAGGAATAGGGATAGGGATAGGGTTAAGGTTAGGGTGAGGGTGAGGATGAAAGTTTGGATTAATGTTAGGATTAGGGTTAGGCTGAGGGTGATAGGGAGGGTGAGGGTGTGGGTTAAGGTTAGGATTATGGTTAGGATGAGGGTTAGGTTGAGGGTTAGGGTTAGGGTTAGTGTGAGGGTTAGGGTTAGGGTTAGGGTTAGGTTTAGGGTGAGGGTTAGGGTTAGGTTTAGGGTTAGAATAAGTCTTATGCTGAGGGTTAGGGTTAGTGTGAGGGATAGTTTTAGATTTAGGATAAGGATTAGGGTGAGGATAAATGTCAGGGTGAGGGTTAGGGTGAGAATGAGGTTTAGGATTAGGGTTAAGGTTAGTATTAGGGTTAGGGTGAGGGTACGAGTTAGGGTGAGATTTAGGGTGAGGTTTAGTGTGAGGGTTAGGGTGGGGGTTTGGTTTATGGTTAAGGATAGGGTGAGGGTTAAGGTTAGGTTTAGGTTTAGGTTGAGGGTTAAGCTGAGGGGTAGGGTTAGAGTTAGTGTGAGGTTATGTTTAATGTGAGCATTAGAGTTAAGGTTACGGTGATGGTATCAGTTAGGGTGAGGGTTAGGGTGAATGTGAGTTTTAGGGTTAGCATTACGTTTAAGGTTAATGTTAGGATTAGGGTTAGGGTGAGGGTGAGGGTGAGGGTTAGGGTTAGGGTAAGGGTGAGGGTTAGAGTTAGGGTGAGGGCTAGTGTGAGGATGATGGTTAGGGTGAGGTTGAGGGTGAGGGTGAGGGTGAGGGATAGTGTTACGATGAGGGTTAGGGTTTGGTTTAGGGTGTGGGTGAGGATGAGGATGAGGGTTAGGGTTAGGGTTAATGTGAGGGTTAGGGTTAGGTTGAGGGTTAGGGTTAGGGTGAGGGTTAGGTTTAGGGTGATTTTTGGTGTTAGGGTGAGGGTTAGTGTGAGGCTGGGTGTTCGTGTGAGAGTTAGGGTTAGGTTTAGGTTTATGGATAGGTTTATGTTGAGGGTAAGGGTTCCGGTGATGGTCAGTGTGTGGGTGAGTGTGAGGGTTAGGGTTTGGGTGAGGATTAGGGTTAGTGTTAGGGTTAGGGTGAGGGTGAAGGTTAGGGTTAGTATTAGGGTTGGGATGAGGGTTAGGCTGAGGGTTAGGTTTAGGGTTAGTGTGAGGGTTAGGATTAGGGTTAGGGTTACGGTTATGGTGAGGGTTAGGGTTAGGGTTAGGAAAAGGGTTAGGCTGAGGGTTAGGTAAGGGTTAGTGTGAGTGTTAGGTTTAGGGTCAGTATTGGGTTTAGGTTCAGGGTAAAGTTTAGTTTGATGGTTAGGGTGAGGGTGAGGGTTAGGGTTAGGTTGACGGAAAGGTTTAGGGTGAGGGTTAGGTTTAGTGTGAGGGTTAGGGATAGGGTGAGGGTGAGGGTGAGGTTTAGGGTTAGCATTAGGTTTAGAGTTAGGGTTAGGATGAGGGTTAGGGTTAGGGTGAGGGAGAGGTTGAGGGTGAGGGCGAGTGCTATGGTTAGGTTTAGTGTAAGGGTTAGTGTTAGGGTGAGGGTTAGTTTTAGGGTGAAGGTTAGGGTTAGGTTGAGGATTAGGATTAAGTTGAGGTTTTGGGTTAGTGTTAGGGTGAGAGTTGGGGTTAGGGTGATGGTTATTGTGAGGGTGAAGTTTAGGGTAAGGGTGAGTGTTCGGGTGAGGGTCAAATTCTGGTGAGGGTGAGGGTTAGGGTGTGGTTGAAATTTAGGGTTAGGGTGAGGGTTAGGGTGATGGTGAGGGTTACGATGAGGGTGAGGGTTAGGCTTAGGGTTAGGGTTAGTGTGAGGGTTAGGGTTAGTTTTAGGCTTAGGTGAGAGTTAGGGTGAGTTGTCGGGATAGGGTTAGGGTGTGGGTTAGGGTTAGTGTGAGAGTTAGGGTTAGGTTTAAGTTTAGTGTGAGGATAAAGATTAGGGTGAGGGTTAGGGTGAGGGTGAGGGTTAGGGTTAGCGTTAGGGTTACGGTGAGGTTTTGGTTTAGGGTTACGTTTAGGGTTAGTGTTAGGGAGATGTTTAGGGTGAGGTTGAGAGTTAGTGTGAGGGTGAGGGTGAGGGTGAGGTTGAGGTTGAGGGTGAGTGTTAGGGTTAGGGTAAGGATGAGAGTGAGTGTTAGGGTTAGGATTAGGTTTAGTTATAAGTTTAGGCTGAGGGTTAGGGTGAGGGTTAGGGTGAGGGTTAGGGTTAGTGTGATAGTGAGGGTCAGGGTGAGGGTAAGGGTTAGGATGAGGGTGAGGGTGTGGGTGAGGGTTAGCGTTAGGTTTAGTGTTCGGGTGAGTTTTATGGTTAGGGTTAGTTCTAGGGTTATGGTAATTTTTAGGGTTAGGGTTAGGTTTAGGTTGAGGGTGAGGGTGAGGTTTAGCGTTATGGTTAGGGCTAGGGTTAGGGTGAGGGTGGGGTTGAGGATTAGGGTTAGGATTAACATTAGGTTTAGGGTAAGGCTGAGGGGGAAGGGGAGATAGAGGGTGAGGATTTGGTTTTGGGTTAGGTTTAGTGTGAGGGCTAGGGTGAGGGTGAGGGTTAGGGTGAGGGTGAGGGTTTCGGTTAGGTAAGGGTTAGGGTTAGGGTGAGAATTAGGGGGAGGGGGAGGGTTAGGATGAGGGTGAGGTTTAGGGTTAGGATTAGGGTTGGGATGAGGATTAGGCTGAGGGTTAGGGTTAAGGTTAGTGTGAAGGTTAGGGTTAGGGTTACGGTTACGGTTATGGTTATGGTTAGGGTTAGGGTTAGGATAAGGGTTAGGCTGAGGTTTATGGTAAGGGTTAGTGTGAGTGGTAGATTTAGGATTAGGGTTTGGGTTAGGTTGAGGGTAAAGTTTAGGGTGAGGGTTAGGGTGAGGGTGAGGTTTAGGTTTAGAGTTAGGGTTAGGGTCAGGGTTAGTCTTAGGGATGTAGTTAGGGTTAGGGTGAGGTTTAGGGTGAGAGTTAGTTTTAGGGTTAGTTTGAGGGTTACGGTGTGGGTAAGTGTTAGGGTGAAGGTAGGGTGAGGGTGAGGGTTAGGGTTAGGGTGACTTAAAGGTTTAGGGTGATGGTTAGTTTTAGTGTGACGTTTAGGGTTAGGGTGAGGGTAAGGTTTAGGGTTATCCTTAGGTTTAGGGTTAGGGTTAGGATGAGAGTTAGGGTTAGGGTATGTGTTAGGATGAGGGTGAGGGTGAGGGTTAGAGTTAGGGTTTAGGTTAGGGTTTGGGTGATGTTTTGTGTGAGGGTTCGGTTTAGGGTGAGGATGAGGGTTCGGGTGAGGTTGCTTTTTCGGATGAGGGTTAGGGTTAGGGTGTTGGTGAGGATTAGGGTTAAGTTTAGGGTTAGCATTAGGTTTAGGTTTAGTCTGTGGGTGAGGGTTAGGGGTAGGGTTAGAGTTAGTTTGAGTGTTAGGTTTAGGGTGAGGGTTATGGAGTGGGGTAGGGGTAGGGTTAGGTTGAGGTTGTGGTGAGTGTGAGGGTTAGGGTGAGGGTGAGGGTGAGAGTTAATGTTAGGATTAGGGTTAGGGTGAGTGTTAGGTTTAGGGTTAGGGTTTGGTTTAGGTTGAGCGTAAAGGTTAGGATATGTGTTAGTGTGAGGTGAGGGTTAGGGTGAGGGTAAGGGTCAGGGCTATGGTTAGCGTTAGGGTGAATGTGAGGGTGAGGGTTAGGTTTAGGGGTAGGGTGTGGGTAAGTGTTAGGGTGAGTGTTAGGGTGAGGGTGAGTCTTCATGTGAGAGTTAGGGTTAGGCTGAGGGTGAAGGTTTGGGTGTGGTTATGGTTTAGGTTTACGCTGAGGTTTAGGGTGACAGTGAATGTAAGGGTGAGGGTGAGGGTTATGGTTTTGAGTTAGGGATAGTGTTAGGCTTAGGGTTAGCATTAGGTTCAGAGTGAGGGTTAGGGTTAGGTTTAGGGTTATGGTGAGAGTTAGGGTGAAGTGTCGGGATAGGATTAGGGTGAGGGTTAGGGTTAGAGTGAAGGTTTGGCTTAGGGTTAGGGTTAGTGTGAGAATAAGGGTTACAGTGAATGTTAGGGTGAGTGTTAGGGTTAGCGATAGGTTTAGGGTGAGATTTAGGGTGAGGGTTAGCATTAGGGTGAGGTTTAGGGTTATGGTTAGCATGAGAGTTAGGTTTAGGGTGATGTTTAGGGTGAGGTTGAGGGTTAGTGTGAGGGTGAGGGTGAGGGTTAGGGTGAGGGTGAGGTTTAAGATTAGGGTTAGGCTGAGGGTGATGGGGAGCATGAGGGTGAGGGTTAGGATTGCGGTGAGGATTAGGCTTAGGGTTAGGGTTAGGGTGAGGGTAAGTTTTATGTTTAGGGTTAGGATGGGGGTTAGGCTGAGTGTTAGGTTTAGGGTTAGTGTGCGGGTTAGGGTTAGGGTTTGGTTTAGGGTGATGTTTAAGGTTAGGGTTATGGTGAGGGTTAGGGTGTGGGTAAGTGTTAGGGTGAGGATTAGTTTGAGGGTGAGGGTTAGGATTAGGGTGAGGGTAAGGGTTAGGGTGAAGGTTAGGGTGAGTGTGAGGGTTAGGGTTAACATAAGCGTTAGGGTAAGGATGAGGGTTATGGTGAGGCGTTGGGTTAAGATTAAGGATAGGGTGAGGATTAGGGTTGGGTTTGGTTTAGGGTGAGGTTTAGGCTGAGGGGTAGAATTAGTCTTAGACTGATGGTTAGGTTTAGTGATAGGGTTAGGGTTAGGGTTACGGTGACGGTAAGGTTTAGGGTGAGGGTTAGGCTGAGTGAGTTTTAGGGTTAGCATTAGGTTTAGCGTTAGTGTTAGGATGAGGGTTAGGGTTAGGGTTATGGTTAGGTAGAGGTTGAGGGTGAGTTTTAGGGTTAGGGTTAGGGTGAGAATTAGTGTTAGGGTGAGGGTTTGGGTGAGGGTGAAGGTTAGGGTGAGGGTGAGGTTGAGGGTGAGTTTTTCGGTTAGGAAAGGGTTAGGGTTAGGATAAGGGTGAGTATTAGGGTGACCGTGTGGATTTGGGTTAGGCTTAGGGTTAGGTTGAGGGTGAGAATGAGGCTGAGAGTTAGTGTTAGGATGAGGGTTAGGGTTAGGATTAGGGTGAAGGTGACGGTGAGGGTGAGGGTTAGGGTTAGGATTAGTGGGAGTGTTAGGGTAACAGTGAGGGTTAGGGTTAGGGTGAGGGTGAGGGTTAGAGTTAGGGTGAGGGCTAGTGTGAGGGTGAGGTTTAGGGGGAGGGGGAGGGTGAGGGTGAGGTTTTCTGTTAGGTAAAGTTTAGGGTTAGGGTTAGGGTGAGGTTTAGGGTGAGGGAGGGTGAGGGTGAGGGTGAGGGTTATTGTTAGGATGAGGGTTAAGGTTTGTGGTAGGGTATGGGTGAGGATGAGGTTGAGGTTTAGGGTTAGGGTTAGTGTGAGGGTTAGGGTTAGGTTGAGGGTTAGGGTTAGTTTGAGGGTTATGGTTAGGGTGATTTTTGGTGTTAGTGTGAGTGTTAGGGTGAGGCTTAGAGTTCGTGTGAGAGTTAGGGTTAGGTTTAGGTTTAGGGATAGGTTTATGTTGAGGGTAAGGGTTAGGGTGAGGGTTAGGGTGAGGGTGAGGGTGAGGGTTAGGGTTAGTGTGAGGATTAGGGTTAGTGTTAGGGTTAGGATTAGGGTGAGTTTTAGGGTTAGGTTTAGGGTTGGGATGAGGTTTAGGCTGAGGGTTAGGGTTAGGGTTAGTGTGAGAGTTAGGGTTAGGGTTAGGGTTACGGTTATGTTAGGCTTTATGGGAAGGGTTAGGATAAGGGTTAGGCTGAGTGTTATGGTAAGGTTTAGTGTGAGTGTTAGGTTTAGGGTTAGTGTTTGGGTTAGATTATGGGTAAAGTTTAGGGTGAGGGTGAAGTTTAGGGTTAGGGTGAGGGTTAGGGTCAGTTTTAGGCTTAGGGTTGTGGTTAGGGTTAGGGTGAGGTGTAGGGTGAGTGTTAGTTTCAGAATTAAGGTGAGGGTTAGGGTGTGGGTAAGTGTTAGGGTGAGGTTTATGGTGAGGGTGAGGGTTAGGGTTAGGTTGACGGAAAGGTTTAGGGTGAGGTTTAGGTTTAGTGTGAGGGTTAGGGTTAGGGTTAGGGTGTGGGTGAGGTTTAGGGATAGCATTAGGTTTAGGGTTAGGGTTAGGATGAGGGTTAGGGTTAGAGTGAAGGTGAGGTTGAGGGTGAGGTTGAGTGTTAGGGTTAGGTTTAGTGTAAGGGTTAGTGTTGGGTGAGGGTTAGGTTTAGGGTGAGGGTTAGGGTTAGGTTGAGGGTTAGGATTAAGTTGAGGTTTTGGCTTAGTGTTAGGGGGAGAGTTAGGGTTACGGTGATGGTTATTGGGAGGGTGAGGTTTAGGGTGAGTGTGAGTGTTCGGGTGAGGGTCTAATTCTGGTGAGGGTGAGGGTTAGGGTGTGGTTGAAATTTAGGGTTAGGTTGAGGGTTAGGGTGATGGTGAGGGTTACGATGAGGGTGAGGGTTAGGCTTAGGTTTAAGGTTAGTGTGAGGGTTAGGTTTAGTTTTAGTGATAGGGTGAGAGTTAGTGTGAGTTGCGGGATAGGGTTAGGGTGTGGGTTAGGGTTAGTGTGAAGGTTAGGGTTAGGTTAAAATTTAGTGTTAGGATAAAAGTTAGGGTGAGGGTTAGGGTGAGGGTGAGGGTTAGGGTTAGCGTTAGGGTTATGGTGAGGGTTAGGGTTAGGGTGAGGCTTAGGATTAGGGTTAGGTTGAGGGTTAGTGTTAGGGAGATGTTTAGGGTGAGGTTGAGAGTTAGTGTGAGGGTGAGGGTGAGGGTGAGGTTCAGGTTGAGGGTGAGTGTTAGGGTTAGGTTTAGGATGAGGGTGAGTTTTACTGTTAGGATTAGGGTTAGGGATAGGTTTAGGCTGAGGGTGAGGGTGTGGGTTATGGTGAGGGTTAGGGTTAGTGTGATGGTGAGGGTCAGGGTAAGGGTGAGGGTTAGGATGAGGGTGAGGGTGTGGGTGAGGGTTAGCCTTAGGTTTAGTGTTAGGGTGGGTTTTATGGTTAGGGTTAGGGTTAGGGCTAGGGTTATGGTAATTTTTAGGGTTAGGTTTAGGGTTAGGGAGAGGGTGAGGGTGAGGATTGGCGTTATGGTTAGGGTTAGGGTTAGGGTGAGGGTGGGGTTGAGGGTTAGGGTTAGGATTAAGGTTAGGTTTAGGGTAAGGCTGATGGGGAAGGGGAGGTGGAGGGTGAGGATTAGGGTTAGGGTTAGGTTTAGGGTGAGGGCTAGGGTAAGGGTGAGGGTTAGTGTGAGGGTGAGGGTTTCGGTTAGGTAAGGATTAGGGTTAGGTTGAGAATTAGGGGAGGGGGAGGGTTAGGGGGAGGGGGAGGTTTAGGTTTAGGATAAGGGTTGGGATGAGGGTTAGGCTGAGGGTTAGGGTTAGTGTTATTGTGAGGATTAGGGTTATGGTTAGGGTTACGGTTATGGTTATGGTTAGGGTTAGGGTTAGGATAAGAGTTAGGCTGAGGTTTAGGGTAAGGGTTCGTGTGAGTGTTAGGTTTAGGGTTAGGGTTTGGGTTAGGTTGAGGGTAAAGTTTAGGGTGAGGGTTAGGGTGAGGGTGACGTTTAGGTTTAGAGTTAGGATTAGGGTCAGGGTTAGGCATAGGGATGTGGATAGGTTTAGGGTGAGAGTTAGTTTTAGGGTTAGGGTGAGGGTTACGGTGTGGGTAAGTGTTAGGGTGAGGGTAGGGTGAGGGTGAGGGTTAGGTTTAGGGTGAAGGAAAGGTTTAGGGTGATGGTTAGATTTAGTGTGACGGTTAGGGTTAGGGTGAGGGTGAGGTTTAGGGTTAGCATTAGGTTTAGGGTTAAGTTTATTATGAGGTTTAGGGTGAGGGTGAGGGTGAATTTGAGGGTGAGGGAGAGTGTTAGGTTAGGTTTACTGTGAGGTTTAGTGTTAGGGTGATGGTTAGAGTTAGGGTGAGGGCTAGTGTCAGGGTGAGATTTAGGGTGAGGGTGATGGTGAGGTTTTCTGTTAGGTAAGGTTTACGGTTAGGGTTAGGGTGAGGTTTAGGGTGAGGGGGAGGGGGAGGGGGAGGGTGAGGGGGAGTGTTAGTGTTAGGATGAGGGTTAGGTTTTGGGTTAGGGTGTGGGTGAGGATGAGGGTGAGGTTTAGGGTTAGGGTTAGTGTGAGGGTTAAGGTTAGTTTTAGAGTTAGGGTTAGTTTGAGGGTTAAGGTTAGGGTGATTGTTGGTGTTAGGGTGAGGGTTAGGGTGAGGCTGAGTGTTCGTGTGAGAGTTAGGGTTAGGTTTAGGTTTATGGATAGGTTTATGTTGAGGGTAAGGGTTAGGGTGAGGGTTAGGGTGAGGGTGAGGGTGAGGGTTATGGTTAGTGTGAGGATTAGGGTTACTGTTAGGGTTAGGTTGAGGCTGAGGTTTAGGGTTAGAATTACACTTGGGATGAGGTTTAGGCTTAGGTTTAGGGTTAGGGTTAGGGTTAGTGTGAGGGTTAGGGTTACGGTTATGGTGAGGGTTAGGGTAAGGGTTAGGATAAGGGTTAGGCTGAGGGTTACGGTAAGGGTTAGTGTGAGTGTTAGGTTTAAGGTTAGGGTTTCGGTTAAGTTGAGGGTAAAGTTTAGGGTGAGGTTTAGGGTGAGGTTGAGGTTTAGGGTTAGGGTGAGGGTTAGGATCAGGGTTAGGCTTAGTGTTGTGGTTAGTGTTAGGGTGAAGTTAAGGGTTAGAGGTAGTTTTAGATTTAAGGTGAGGGTTAGGGTGTGGGTAAGTGTTAGGGTGAGGTTTATGGTGAGGGTGAGGGTTAGGGTCAGGGTGATGGAAAGGTTTATGGTGAGGGTTAGGTTTAGTGTGAGGGTTAGGTTTAGGGTGAGGGTGAGGTTTAGGGTTAGCATTAGGTTTAAGGTTAGTGTTAGGATGAGGGTTAGGGTGAGGGTGAGGTTGAGGATGAGGGTGAGTGTTAGGGTTAGGTTTAGTGTAAGGGTTAGTGTTAGGGTGAGGGTTAGTTTTAGGGTGAGGGTTAGGGTTAGCTTGAGGGTTAGGATTAAGTTGTGTGTTTGGGTTAGTGTAAGGGTGAGATTTGTGGTTATGGTGATGTTTATTGTGAGGGTGAGGTTTAGGGTGAGGTGAGTGTTCGGGTGAGGGTCTAGTTCTGGTGAGGGTGAGGGTTAGGGTGTGGTTGAAATTTAGGGTTAGGGTGAAGGTTAGGGTGATGGTGAGGGTTACGGTGAGGTTGAGGGTTAGGCTTAGGGTTAGGGTTAGTGTGAGGTTTAGGGTTAGTTTTAGAGTTAGTTTGAGAGTTAGCGTGAGTTGTCGGGATAGGGTTAGGGTATGGGTTAGGGTTAGTGTGAGGGTTAGGGTTAGGTTTAAGTTTAGTGTGAGGATAAAGGTTAGGGTGAGGGTTAGGGTGAGGGCGAGGGTTAGGGTTAGCGTTAGTGTTATTGTGAGGGTTAGGGTTAGGGTGAGGCTTAGGATTAGGTTTAGGTTGAGGGTTAGTGTTAGGGAGATGTTTAGGGTGAGGTTGAGGGTTAGTGTGAGGGTGATGGTGAGGTTGAGGTTGAGTGTTAGGGTTAGGGTTAGGATGAGGGTGAGTGTTAGGGTTAGGATTAGGGTTAGGGATAGGTTTAGGCTGTGGGTGAGGGTGAGGGTTAGGGTGAGGGTTAGCGTTAGTGTGATGGTGAGGGTGAGGGTGAGGGTGAAGGTTAGGATAAGGGTGAGGGTGTGGGTGAGGGTTAGGGTTAGGTTTAGTGTTAGGGTGAGTTTTATGGTTAGGATTAGGGTTAGGGCTAGGGTTATGGTAATTTTTAGGGTTAGGGTTAAGGTGAGGGTGAGGATGAGGATTAGCGTTAGGGTTAGTGTTATTGTTAGGGTGAGGGTGGGGTTGAGGGTTAGGGTTAGGATTAAGGTTAGGTTTAGAGTAAGGCTGATGGGGAAGGGGAAATGGAGGGTGAGGATTAGGGTTACTGTTAGATTTAGGGTGATGGCTAGGGTAAGGGTGAGTGTTAATATCAGGGTGAGTGTTTCAGTTAGTTAAGGGTTAGGGTTAGGGTGAGAATTAGGGGGAGGGGGAGGGTTAGGGTGAGGTTGAGGTTTAGGGTTAGGTTTAGGGTTGGGATGATGGTTAGGCTGAGGGTTAGGGTTAGGGTTAGTGTGAGGGTTAGGGTTAGGTTTAGGGTTACGGTTATGTTTATGGTTAGGGTTGGGGTTAGGATCAGGGTTAGCCTGAGGTTTACGGTAAGGGTTAGTGTGAGTGTTAGGTTTAGGGTTAGGGTTTGGGTTAGGTTGAGGGTAATGTTTAGGGTGAGGGTTAGGGTGAGGTTGAGGTTTAGTTTCAGAGTTAGGATTAGGGTCAGGGTTAGGCTTAGGAATGTAGTAAGGGTTAGGGTGAGGTTAAGGGTGAGAGTTAGTTTTAGTGTTACGGTGAGGTTTACGGTGTGGGTAAGTGTTAGGTTGA
The DNA here is from genome assembly GCF_024711535.1 of Dipodomys merriami. Lineage (NCBI taxonomy): Eukaryota > Metazoa > Chordata > Mammalia > Rodentia > Heteromyidae > Dipodomys > Dipodomys merriami. Next base: position 2,421,107 of record NW_027206113.1, read on the forward strand.
GGTTTATGGTGAGGGTGAGAGTTAGGGTTAGGGTTAGATTTAGAGTTAGGGTGAGGGTGATGGTGATGGTGAGGGTTAGCGTTAGGGTTAGTGTTAGGGTGGGGTTGAGGTTTGGGGCTAGGATTAAGGTTAGGTTTAGTGTAAGGCTGATGGGGAAGGGGAGGTGGAGGGTGAGGATTAGTGTGAGTGTTAGGTTTAGGGTGATAGCTAGGGAGAGGGTGAGTGTTAGTGTGAGGGTGAGGGTTTCGGTTAGGTAAGGGTTAGGTTTAGGGTGAGAATAAGGGGGAGGGGGAGTTTTAGGGTGTGTGTGAGGTTTAGGGTTAGGATTAGGCTTGGCATGAGGGTTAAGCTGAGGGTTAAGGTTAGGGTTAGTGTGAGGGTTATGGATAGGGTTAGGGTTACGGTTATGTTTAGGGTTAGGGTTAGCGTTAGGATAAGGGTTAGGCTGATGGTTAGGGTAAGGGTTAGTGTGAGTGTTAGGTTTAGGGTTAGGTTGAGGGTAAAGTTTAGGGTGAGAGTTAGGGTGAGGGTGAGGTTTAGGTTTAGAGTTAGGGTTAGGGTCAGGGTTAGGCTTAGGGATGTTGATAGGTTTAGGGTGAAGTTTAGGGTGAGAGTTAGTTTTAGGGTTAGGTTGAGGGTTACAGTGTGGGTAAGTGTTAGGGTGAGGGTAGGGTGAGGGTGAGGGTTAGGGTTAGGGTCACGGAAAGGTTTAGGGTGATGGTTTGGTTTAGTGTGACGGTTAGGGTTAGGGTGAGGGTGAGGTTTCGGGTTAGCATTAGGTTTAGGGTTAGGGTTAGGATGAGGGTTAGGGTGAGGGTGACGGTGAGTTTGAGGGTGAGGGTGAGTGTTAGGGTTAGGTTTAGTGTGAGTGTTAGTGTTAGGGTGAGGGTTAGGTTTAGGGTGAGGGTTAAAGTTAGGTTGAGGGTTAGGATTAGGTTGAGGGTTAGGGATAGTGTTAGGGTGAGAGTTAGACTTAGGGTGATAGTTATTTTGAGGGTCAGGTTTAAGGTGATGGTGAGTGTTCGTGTGAGGTTCGGGTTCTGGTGAGGGTGAGGGTTAGGGTGTGGTTGAAATTTAGGGTTAGTGTGAGGGTTAGGGTTATGGTGAGGGTTACGGTGAGGGTGAGGTTTAGACAGCATTAGGGTTAGTGTGAGGGTTAGGGTTAGGCTTAGGTTTAGCGTGAGGATAAAGGTTAGGGTGAGGGTTAGGGTTAGGGTGAGGGTGAGTTTTAGGGTTAGGTTGAGGGTTAGTGTTAGGGAGATGTTTAGGGTGAGGTTGAGAGTTAGTGTGAGGGTGAGGGTGAGGGTGAGGTTGAGGTTGAGGGTGAGAGTTAGGGTTTTGGTTAGCATGAGGGTGAGTGTTAGAGTTAGGATTATGGTTAGGTTTAGGGTTAGGCTGAGGGTGAGGGTGTGGGTTAGGGTGAGGTTTAGGGTTAATATGATGGTGAGGGTCAGGGTGAGGGTCTGGGTTAGCATGAGGGTGAGGGTTAGGTTGAGAGGTAGGGTTATGTTTAGGGTTAGGGTGAGTTTTATGGTTAGGGTTAGGGTTAGGGCTAGGGTTATGATAATTTTTAGGGTTAGGGTTAGATTTAGTGTGATGATGAGGGTGAGGGTTAGCGTTAGGGTTAGGGTTAGGGTTAGGGTGAGGGTGGGGTTGAGGGTTAGGATTAGGATTAAGGTTAGGTTTAGTGTAAGGCTGATGGGGAAGGGGAGGTGGAGGGTGAGGATTAGTGTGAGTGTTAGGTTTAGGGTGAGGGCTAGGGAGAGGGTGAGGGTTATTGTGAGGGTGAGGGTTTCGGTTAGGTAAGGGTTAGGGTTAGGGTGAGCGTGAGGTTTAAGCTAAGGTTAGGTTTAGGGTGAGGGTTAGGGTTATGGTTACGGTGAATGTTATGGTTACGGTGATATTTAGGGTGAGGATGAGTTTTAGGGTGAGGGTGGGGGTTAGGGTGAGAGTGAGGGTGAGGGTGAGTGTGAGTTAGGTTAGGAATAAGAATAGGGTTAGGGTTAGGTTTAGGCTGAGCATGACAGTCAGGGTGAGGGTGAAGATTAGGCTTAGGTTTAGGGTTAGGTGAGGGGTACGGTTAGTGTGAGGGTTATGGTTAGATTTATGGTTAGGGTTAGGGTGAGGGCTAGGGTGAGGGTGAGGGTGAGGGTTAGAGTTAGGGTTCGGGTTAGGGTTTGGGTTAGGGTTTATGTGATATTTTGTGTGAGGGTTCGGGTTAGGGTAAGGATGAGGGTTCGGGTGAGGTTGCTTTTTCGGGTAAGGGTGAGGGTTAGGGTTTGGGTGAGGATTAGGGTTAAGTTGAGGGTTAGCCTTAGGTTTAGGTTTAGTCTGTGGGTGAGGGTTAGGGGTAGGGTTAGGGTTAGGTTGAGTGTTAGGGTTAGGGTGAGGGTTATGGAGTGGGGTAGGGGTAGGGTTAGGTTGAGGTTGTGGTGAGTGTGAGGGTTAGGGTGTGGGTGAGGGTGAGAGTTAGTGTTAGGATTAGTGTTAGGGTTAGGGTTAGGGTGAGTGTTTGGTTTATGGTTATGGTTTGGTTTAGGTTGAGCGTAAAGTTTAGGATGAGGGTTAGTGTGAGTGTGAGAGTTAGGGTGAGGGTAGGGTTAGCGATAGGGTTAGGGTTAGGGTGAGGGTGAGGGTTAGGGTTAGGGTTAGGGTTAGCGTGAGGTTTAGGATGTGGGTAAGGGTTAGGGTGAGGGTTAGGGTGAGGGTGAGGTTTAGGGGTAGGGTGTGGGTAAGGGTTAGGGTGAGTGTAAGGGTGAGGGTGAGTGTTCGTGTGAAGGTTAGGGTTCGGGTTCGGATGAGGGTTCCGGTGTTGTTATGGGTTAGGTTTACGTTGAGGTTTAGGGTCACCGTGAGTGTTAGGGTGAGGGTGAGGCTTAGGTTTAGAGTGAGGGTTAGTGTTAGGCTTAGGGTGAGCGTTAGGTTTAGAGTGAGGGTTAGGGTTAGAGTTAGGGTTATGGTGAGAGTTAGGGTGAAGTGTCGGGATAGGATTAGGGTGAGGGTTAGGGTTAGAGTGAAGGTTAGGCTTAGGGTTAGGTTTAGTGTGAGAATAAGGGTTAAAGTGAATGTTAGGTGAGGGTGAGGGTTAAGGATAACGTTAGGGTTAGGGTGAGATTTAGGGTGAGGGTTAGCGTTAGGGTGAGGTTTAGGGCTATGTTTAGCGTGAGAGTTAGGTTTAGGGTGATGTTTAGGGTGAGGTTGAGGGTTAGTGTGAGCGTGAGGGTGAGGGTTATGGTGAGGGTGAGTTTGAGGGTTAGGATTAGGGTTAGGGTGAGGGTGATGGGGAGCGTGAAGGTGAGGGTTATGATTACAGTGAGGATTAGCGTTAGGGTTAGGTTTAGGGTAAGGTTTAGGTTTAGGGTTAGTATGGGGGTTAGGCTGAGGGTTTGGTTTAGGGTTAGTGTGCGGGTTAGGGTTAGGGTTAGGTTTAGGATGAGGGTTAAGGTAAAGGTTAGGGTGATGGTTTGGGTGTGGGTAAGTGTTATGGTGAGGATTAGTTTGAGGGTGAGTTTTAGGATTAGGGTGAGGGTAAGGGTTAGGGTGAGGGTTAGGCTGAGTGTGAGGGTTAGGGTTAGCATTATAGTTACGGTGAGGTTGAAGGTTAGGGTGATGTTTAGGGTTAGGTTTAGGGATAGGGTGAGGTATAGGGTTAGTGTGAGAGTTAGGGAGAGGATTAGAGTTAGGGTTAGGGTTAGGTTGAGGGTGTGGGTGAGGTTGAGGTTAAATGTTAGGGTGAGAGTTAGGGTGAGGGTGAGACTTAGGGTTAGCATTAGGGTTAGTGTAAGGGTTAAGTTGACTGTTAGGGATATGGTTGGGGTTAGGGTGATGGTGAGGTTTAGGGTTAGCATTAGGGTTAGGTTTAGGGTTAGGGTGAGGGTTAGGGTTAGGGTTAGGTTGAGGGTGAGTGTCAGGGATAGGGTTAGGATTAGGGTTAGCTTTAAGGTTAGGCTGAGGGAGAGGGTGAGGTTGTGGGTTCTGGTTAGGAAAGGATTATGGTTAGGGTTAGGGTAAGGATTAGGGTGCCGGTGAGGTTTAAAGTGAGGGTTTCGGTGAGGGTTAGGGTTAGGGTTAGGCTTAGGGTGAAGGTTCGGGTGAGGGTGAGGGTTAGGCTTACTGTGAGGGTTAGGGTTAGGGTTAGGTTTAGGGTTAGTGTGAGGATACGGGTTAGAGTGAAGGTTAGGGTGAGAGTGAGGGTTAGGGTTACCGTGAGGGTTAGGGTGAAGGTTATGGTGGGGGTTAGAGTGAGGGTTAGTTTTAGCGTTAAGTTTGGGGTTAGGCTGAGGGTTAGGGTGAGCATACGGTTTAGGGTGAGGGGTAGGGTGAGGGTGAGAGATAGCGTTATGGTCATGGTAAGGCTTAGGGCGGGGGTTACGGTGAGGTTGAGTGTTAGGTTTAGCATTATAGTTAGGGTGAGGGTGAAGGTTTGGGTGAGGGTTAGTGTTAGGTTTAGGGATAGGGTGAGGATTAGGGTTAGGGTTAGGCTTTGGGTGAGGGTTAGGCTGAGGGGTAGGGGTTAGGGTTAGGGTTATTGTGAGAGTTAGGGTGAGGATTAGAGTTAGGGTTAGGGTTAGGATGAGGGTGTGGTTGAGGGTTTGGTTAAGTGTTTGGGTGAGGGTTAGGGTGAGGGTGAGAGTTAGGGTTAGCATTAGTGTTAGGGTTAGGGTTAGGTTGAGTGTTAGGCTTATGGTTGGGGTTAGGGTGAGAGTGAGGTTTAGGGTTAGCATTAGGGTTAGGGTTAGTGTTAGGGTGAGGTTTAGGGTTAGGGTTAGGTTGAGGGTAAGGGTCAGGGATAGGGTTAGGATTAGGGTTAGAGTTAAGGTTAGGCTGAGCCTGAGGGTGAGGGTGAGGGTGAGGATGAGGGTTAGCTTTAGGATTAGGTTTAGAGTGAGTTCTAGGGTCAGTGTGAGGGGTAGGGTGAGGGTTAGGGTGAGGGTGAGGGTTTAAGTTAGGAAAGGTTATGATTAGGTTTAGGGTGAGTATTAGGGTGAGGGTGAGGTTTTAGGTGAGGGTTTGGGTGAGGGTTAGGGTTAGGATTAGGCTTAGGGTGGAGGTTCGGGTGAGGGTGAGGGTTAGGTTTAGTGTGAGATGTAGGGTTACGGATAGGTTTAGGGTTAGTGTGAGGATAAGTGTTAGGGTGAGGGTTAGGGTGAGAGTGAGGGTTAGGGTTAGCATGAGGGTTAGGGTGAAGGTTATGGTGGGTTAGTGTTAGCGTTAAGGTTTGGTTTAGGCTGAGGTTTAGGGTGAGCATACGGTTTAGGGTGAGGGTTAGGGTGAGGGTGAGAGATAGGGTTATTGTCAGGGTAAAGCTTAGGGCGAGGGTTAGGGTGAGGTTGAGGGTTAGGGTTAGCATTATAGTTAGGGTGAAGGTGAAGGTTAGTGTGAGGGTTAGGGTTAGGGTTAGGGACAGGGTTAGGATTAGGATTAGGGTTAGGGTTAGGGTGAGGGTTAGGCTGAGGGGTAGGGGTAGGGTTTGGGTTAGTGTGAGAGTTAGGGTGAGGATTAGAGTTAGGGTTAGGGTTAGGATGAGGGTCTGGTTGAGGGTGAGTTCAAGTGTTAGGGTGAGTGTTAGGGTGAGGGTGAGAGTTAGGGTTAGCATTAGGGTTAGTGTTAGGGTTAGGTTGAGTGTTAGGTTTATGGTTGGGGTTAGGGTGAGTGTGAGGTTTAGGGTTAGCATTCGGGTTAGGGTTAGGGTTAAGTTGAGGGATAAGGTTAGGTTTAGGTTGAGGGTGAGTGTCAGGGATAGGGTTATTATTAGGGTTAGCATTAAGTTTAGGCTGAGTGTGAGGTTGAGGGTGAGGATGAGGGTTAGGGTAAGGGTTAGGTGGAGAGTGAGGGCTAGGGTCATTGTGAGCGGTAGTGTGAGGGTTAGGGTGAGGGTGAGGGTTTTGCTTAGGAAAGGATTATGGTTAGGGTTAGGGTGAGGTTTAGGGTGAGGGTGAGGTTTAAGGTGAGGGTTTGGGTGAGGTTTAGGGTTAGGGTTAGGCTTAGGGTGAAGGTTGAGGTGAGGGTGAGGGTTAGGGTTAGTGTGAGGGTTAGGGTGATGGTGAGGTTTAGGGTGAGGGTTAGGGTTAGGGTGAGGGTGAGGTTTATGGTGAGGGGCAGGGTTAGGGTTAGGGTGAGATTTAGGTTTAGTGTGAGGTTTAGCGTTAGAGTTAGGGTTAGTGTAAGGTTAAGGTATAGGTTGAGAGTCAGGGTGAGAGTGAGGTTTTGGGTTAGCGTTAGGTTTAGGGTGAGGCTTATGGTGAGGGTTAGGGTTAGGGTTAGGGTTAGGTTGAGGGTGAGGGTTAGAGTTAAGATTAGGGTGAGGTTTAGGGTTGGGTGAGGGTTAGGGTTAGGGATAGGGTGAGTATTAGCGTGAGGGTGAGCTTTAGGGGAGGATTAGGTTTAGTGTGAGGATTAGGGTTAGGGTTAGGGTGAGGGTTAGGGTTAGATTGATGTTTAGGGTGAGGGTTAGGGTTAGGGTGAAGGTGAAGGTTAGGGTGAGGGTGAGGGTGTAGGTGAGTGTTGGGGTTAGGGTGAGGTTTAGAGAGACTGTGAGGGTTAGGGTGAAAGTGAGTGTTAGGGTTAGGGTTAGGGTATGGGTTACTCTTAGATTTAGGGTGAGGGGTAGGTTGAGGGCTACGGTTAGGCTTAGGGTGAGGGTGAGAGTTAATGTGAGGCTTAAGTTTAGGGTTAGGGTTAGTGTGAGGATAATGTTTAGGGTGTGAGTTATTGTGAGAGTGAGGGTTGGGTTTAGTGTTAGGGTTATGGTGGGGGTTAGGGTTAGGGTGAGGGGTCGCGTGAGGGTGAGGCTTAGGGTTAGGTTTAGGTTTAAGGTGAGAGTTAGGTTTAGCTTTAGGGTGAGGTTAAGCGAGAGGGGCAGGGTTAAGTTTTGGGTGAGGGTTCGGGTGAGCATGAAGGTTAGGGTGTGGGTGACGGTTAGTGTTAGGGTGAGGGTTAAGGTGACGGTAATGGTTTGGGTGAGGGTGAGGATCAGGGTTAGGATGAGCATTAGGGTGAGTGTTAGGGCTAGAGTTAGTGTGAGGATTAGGTTTAGAGTTAGGGTTATTGTTAGGATTATGGTGAGGATGAGGGCTAGGGTGAAAGTGAGGGTTAGGGTTAAGGTTAAGATGAGTGTTAGGGTTAGCTGAGGGTTAGGGTTAGGTTTAGGGTGAGGGTTAGAGTTAGTGTGATCATTAGGTAGAGGGTGAGGTTTAGCGAGAGGGTGAGGGTTTGCCTTAGGCTTAGGGTGAGTGTGAATGTGAGGGTTAGGTTTAGGATTAGTGTTAGGTTTAGGGTTAGATTTGGTGTGAGGGTTAGGTTTAGTGTGAGGGTTATTGTTAGGGTTAAGGTGAGGGTAAGTATTAGGGTGAGGGTTAGGGTGAGAGTGAGGGTTAGGATTAGTGTGCGTGTTAGTGTGAGGGTTAGGTTTAGAGTTAGGGTTAGTGTGAGCGTAAGTGTTAGGGTGAGGTTTAGGGTTAGGGTGAGGGTTAGGGTTAGCTTTAGGGTTTGGGTGAGGGTTAGGGTTAGGGTTAGGGAGAGGGTGAGGATTAGTGTTAGGGTTAGGGTTAGGGTGAGGATTAGGCTGAGGGGTAGGGTTAGGGTTAGGGTTAGGGTGAGGGTTAGTGTGAGGGATAGGGTTAGGGTTTGGATTAGGGTGAGGGTGAGGGTGAGGGTAAGGGTTAGGGTGAGTTTCAGGCTGAGGTTGAGGTTTAGTGTTAGCATTCAGATTAGGGTTAAGGTGATGGTTAGGGTTACGGTTAGGCTTAGAGTGAGAGTGAGGTTTAGTGTTAGCATTAGTGTTAGGATTAGGTATAGTTTAAGGGTTAGGGTTAGGATTAGGGTTATGTTTAGGGTTAGGCTGAGGTTGGGGGTGAGTTTGATGGTGAGGGTTAGGGTTAGGTTTATGGTGAGGGCTAGGGTGATGGTGGGTGTTAGGATGTGGGTATGGGTGAGGGTGAGGGTTTCGGTTAGGAATGGCTTACAGTTAGGGTTATGGTGAGGATTAGAGTGAGGGTGAGCTTTAAGGTGAGGATTAGGGTTAGGGTGAGCATTAGGTTTAGGGTTATTCTTAGATTGATGTTTAGGGTGAGGTTGTAGGTGAGGGTGAGGGTGAGGGTGAGGTTGTATGTGAGGGTTAGGGTTAGGGTGAGGGTTAGGGTGACTGGAAGGGTTAGGGTGAAGGTGAGGGTTAGGGTTAACGTGAGGGCTAGGGTTAGGTTTAGGGTGAGGGGTCCGGTGATGGCTAGGGTTAGGGTTAGGGTGAGGTTGAGGGTTAATGTGAGGGTTAGGGTTAGGGTTAGTTTTAGGGTGTGGATAAGGATAAGGGTGTGAGTTATTATGAGAGTGCGCGTTAGGGTTAGGCTGGTGGTTAGGGTGAGGGTGAGGGTTCGGATTCAGGTGAGGGATAGGGTTAGCTTTAGGTTTAGGGGGAGGGTTAGGGTGAGGTTTAGGGTGAGGGTAAGCGTGAGGGGCAGGGTTAGGTTTTGTGTGAGGGTTCGGGTTCGGGTTCGTGTTAGTGCGTGGGTGACGGTTAGGGGTAGGTTGAAGGTTAAGGTTACGGTATGGGTTAGGGTAAGGGTGAGGATTTGGGTTAGAGTGGGCATTAGGGTGTGTGTTAGGGTTAGTGTTAATGTGAGGATTAGGTTTAGGGTTAGGGTTAGGGATATGATGAGGTTAAGGGTTAGGGTGAGGTTTAGGGTGAGGGTGAGGGTGAGGGTTAGGGTTAGCGTTAGGGTTTGGGTGAGAGTTAGGGTGAGGGTTAGGGTTAGGGTGAGGGTGAGGGTTAGGTTTAGCATGAGGGTTTGGAATAGGGTTAGGGTTAGGTTAAGAGTTAGGGTTAGGGTCAGTATTAGTGTTAGGGTGAGTTTAAGGCTTAGGGTGAGGGATAGAGTGATGTTTAGGGTTAGGTTTAGGGTGAGGGTGAGGGTGTTATGGTGAGTGCTAGAGTTAGGGTTAGGTTTTGGGTGAGTGTTAGGGTTATGGTGAGGGTGATGGTGAGGGTTAAGTTTAGGATTAGGCTTGTGGATAGCATGAGGGTTATAGATAGGGTTAGGGTTAGGGTGAGGGTTAGGGTTAGGGTTAGGTTTAGAGTTAGGGTGTGGGTGAGGGTGAGGGTTAGGGTTTGGATTAGGGTTAAGGTAAGGGTTAGACTGAGGGATATGCTGAGGGGTAGGGGTAGGTTTAGGGTGAGGGTGAGGGTAAAGTTGAGAGTGAAGGTTAGGATTTGGTTGAGGGTTATGGTTAGCATTAGGGTTAGGGTTAGGGTTAGTGTGAGTGTTAGGATTAGGGTTAGGGTTAGGGTGAGGTGTAGGGTTAGCATTAGGGTTAAGGTTAGGTTTAGGTTGAGGGTTAGGTTTAGGGTAGGGTTACGGGAAGTGTGAGGGTGAGGGTTAGGGTGTGGGTTAGGGTGAAGGTTAGTTTTAGAGTGAGGTTGAGGGTAAGGGTTAGGGTGAGGGCTAGGGTTAGGATTTGGTTTAGGGTGAGTGTCAGGGTTATGGTGAGGGTGAGGTTAAGGGTTAGGTTTAGGATTAGGTTTAGGGTTAGTGTGAGGTTTAGGGTTAGGGTTACGGTCAGGGCGAGGGTTAGGTTTATGGTTAGGGTTAGAGTTAGTGTGAGGGTGAGGGTAAGGGTTAGGATTTGGATTAGGTTTAGGGTTAGGTTTAGGCTGAGGTTGAGGTTGAGGGTGAGGGTGTGGGTTAGGGTTAGTGTGTGTGTTAGGGTTGGGGTTAGGGTTAAGGTAAGGGTGAGGGTTAGGTTTAGGGTTAGGCTGAGGGTTAGGCTGAGGGTTAGGGTTAGGGTTAGGGTGAGGGTAAGGGTTAGGGTGAGGGTTAGGGTGAGGGTTAGGATTAAGCTTAGTGTTAGGATGCGGTTTAGGGTGAGGATGAGCTTGAGGTTTATATTTAGCATTAGGGCTAGGGTTAGGGTTAGGGTGATGGTTAGGCATAGGGTTAGGGTTAGGGTGAGGGTCAGGGTTAGGGTTAGAATTAGGGTTAGGGTTAGGGTGAGGGTTAGTTTTAGGGTTAGGGTTAGGTTTATGGTGAGGGCTAGGGTGAGGGTGAGGTTCAGGGTGAATGTTAGGGTGAGGGTATCGGTGACAGTGTGTGTTAGGGTGAGGCTTAGGCTGAACGTGAGGGATAGTGTTAGCATTAGGTTTAGAGTTAGGGTTAGGGTTAGCGTGAGAGTTAGGGTTAGGGTTAGCGTGAGAGTTAGGGTTAGTGCTAGGGTTAGAGCTAGAGTGAGGATGAGGGTGAGTGCTAGGGTTTTGATTAGGGTTAGTGTTAGGTTTAGGGTGAGGGGTAGGCTGAGGGGTAGGGTTAGGGTTGGGGTGAAGTTGAGGGTGAGGTTCAAGTTTAGGGTGAGGGTTAGGGTGAGGGTGAGGGTTAGGGATAGCATAACTTTTAGGGTTAGGTTTAGGGTGAGTGTTAGGCTTATGGTGAGGTTGAGGGTAAGGGTTAGGTTTAGGATTAGGATTAGGGGTGGGTGAGGGTTATGGATAGTGTTAGGGTTAGGTTGAGGGTTAGGGTTAGGGTTAGGGTTAGAATTAGAGTGAGCGTGAGGGTGAGGGTTAGGGTTTGGATTAGGGTTAGGGTTAGGTTTAGGCTGAGGTTGAGGTTGAGGGTGAAGGTCAGGTTTAGGATTAGGGTGAGTGTTAGAGTTGGTGTTAGGATTAAGGTTAGGGTGATTGTTAGTGTTATTGGTAGGTTTAGGATGAGGGTTAGGCTGAGGTTTAGGGTTAGGGTTAGGGTGAGGTTAATGGTTAGGGAGAGGGTTAGTGTGAGGGTGAGGGTTAGGATTAAGCTTAGTGTTAGGGTGATATTTAGGGTGAGGGTTAGTGTTAGGATGAGGGTTAGGGTTAGATTTGGGGAGAGGATAAGGGTTAGGGTGAGTTTTAGGGTGAGTGTGAGGGTTAGGATTAGGCAAAGGTTTAGGGTGAGGGTTAGGGTGACGTTTAGGGTTAGGGATAGGGTTAGGATGAGAGTTAGGCTGAGGATTAGGTTTAGGGTTAGGGTGAGTGGAAGGGTTAGGTTGAGGGTTAGGGTTAGGCTAAGGGGTAGGTTTAGGGTTAGCGTTAGCGTGAGGGTTAATGTGAGGGTTAGGGTTAGGGTTAGGGTGAGAGTGAGGGGAAGGTATAGGGTGAGGGTTAGGGTGAGGTTGAGGTTTTGGTTTAGCATTAAGGTTAGGGTTACAGTTAGGGTGAGAGTTAGGGTTAGGGTTAGAATGAGGGTGAGGGTTAGTGTTAGCATTAGGGTGAGGGTTAGGGTTAGTCTGAGTGTTAGGGTTAGGGTTAGGGTGAGGGCGAGGGTGAGGGTTAGGGTTAGGGTTAGCAATAGTGTTAAGGTTAGTTTTAGGCTGAGGATGGGGGTGAGGGTTAGGGTGAGGGTGACGGTGAGGTTTAGTGTTAGCATTATGGTTAGGGTTAGGTTTAGGGTTAGGGTGAGGATTAGGGTTAGGGTTAGGGTTAGAGTTAGAGTGAGGGTGACAGTGAGTGTAAGGGTTAGGGTGAGGGTTAGGTTGAGTTTGAGGTTTAGGTTTAGCATTAGGGTTAGTGTTAGGGGTAGGGTGAGGTTTAGGGACAGGGTTAGGATTAGGGTGAGGGTCAGGTTTAGTGTTAGGTCTAGGATTAGGGTTAGGGTGAGGGTTAGCGTTAGGGTTAGGTTTAGGATGAGGGCTACATTGAGGGTGAGGTTTAAGTTGAGGGTTAGGATGAGGGCTAGGGTGACAGTTAGGGTTAGGGTGAGGCTTAGGATGAGGGTGAGGGTTAGTGTTAGCATTAGGGTTAGGGATAGGGTTACGGTTAGGGTGAGTGTTAGGGTTAGGGTTAGGGTTAGAGTTAGAGTGAAGGTGAGGTTGAGGGTTAGGGATTTGATTAGGGTTAGTGTTATGGTTAGGCTGAGGGGTAGGGTTAGGGTTAAGGTGAGATTGAGGGTGAGTTTTCAGGTTAGGGTGAGGGTTAGGGTGAGGTTGAGGGTTAGGAATAGCATTAGTTTTAGGGTTAGGGTTAGGGTGAGGGTTAGGGTTAGGTTTAGGGTGATGGTGAAATTTAGGGTTAGCAGTAGGGTAACGGTTAGGGTTAGGTTGATGGTTAGGTTCAGGATAGGGTTAGGGTGGGTGTGAGGGTGAGGGGTAGGTTTAGGGTTAGGGTGAGGGTTAGGGTTTGGGTGAGGGTTAGGGTTAGTGGAAGTTGAGGGTGAGGGTTACGTTGATGGCTAGGGTTAATGTTAGGGTTAGGTTGAGTGTTAGTGTTAGGGTTAGGTTTAGGGTTAGAGTTAGAGTTGTGTTGAGTGTGAGGGTGAGGGTAAGGATTAGGGTGAGGGTGAGGGTTAGAGTTAGTGTTAGGGTTAGAGAGAGTGTGAGGGATAGTGTTAGCATTAGGGTTAGTGTTAGGCTTAGTGTGAGGGTTAGGTTTAGGGTTAGGGTGAGGTTGAGGATGAGGGTTAGGGTTAGACTTAGGTTTAGGGTGAGGGCTAGCATGAGGGTGAGGGTTTGGCTGAGTGTTAGGGTGAGGATGAGGTTTTCATTTAGGAAAGGCTTGGGGTTAGGTTTAGGGTGAGGTTTAGTTTGAGGGTGAGGTTTAAGGTGAGGATTAGGGTTAGGGTGATGATTAGGGTTAGGGTTAGGGTGAGTGTTAGGGTTAGGGTGATTTTTAGGGTGAGGGCGAGGGTTAGGGTAAGGGTGAGGATGTGGGTGAGGTTGAGGTTGTAGCTTGGGGTTAGGTTTAAGGTGAGGGTTCGCTTGACGGTGAGGGTTAGGGTGAAGGTGAGTGTTAGGGTTAGGGTGAAGGTTAGCTTTAGGTTTAGGGTGAAGTTTAGGGTTAATGTGGGTGTTAAGTTTAGCGTTATGGTTAGGGTGAGATTTAAGGTTAGGGTGAGGGTTAGGGTGAGGGTGAGGGTTACGGTTAGCGTGAGGGTTAGGGTTAGAGGCTTTGCGTTAGGGTTCGGGTTAGTGTGAGGATAAGGGTTAGTGTCAAGTTTAGGGTGTGAGTGAGTATTTAGGGTTTGCGTTAGGTTTAGGGTGAGGTTTATGGTGAGGGTTAGGGTTAGGGTTAGGGTGACGGTGAGGGTTAGATTTAGGGCTAAGATGAGGGTTAGGGTTAGAGTTAGTTTTAGGGTGTTGGTGAAGGTGAGGGTTAAGATTAGAAATAGGGTTAGCGTTAGTGTTGGGCTGAGGGTGAGGGTGAACGTTATGGTTAGGTTTACAATTAGGGAAAGGGTTACGGCTAGTGTGAGGGTTAAGGTCAGTGTTAGGGTGAGGGTGAAGATTAGGATTAGTGTGAGGGTAAGAGTGAGGTTTAGGATTAGTGTGAGGGTAAGAGTTAGGATTAGGGTTAGGGTTAGTTTGAGGATAAGAGTTAGGGTGAAGGTTAGGGTGAGGGTGAGAGTTAGGGTTAGCGTTAGTGTTAGGGTGAGGGTTAGGGTTAGGGTGAGGGTTAGGGTTAGGGTGAGGGTGAGGGTTAGGTTTATGGTGATGTTTAGGGTTAGGTTGAGGATTAGTATGAGGGTGAGTGTGAGTGTCTGGGTTAGGGTGAGGGTCTGGGTGAAGGTGAGATTGAGCGTGAGGGTTAAGGTTAGATTTAGGGTGAAGGTAAGTGTTAGTGTGAGCGTTAGTGTTATGGTGAGGGTCAGGTGAGGGCGAGGGTTAGAATGAGGGTTAGGGTTAGGTTTAGGATTAGGTTTAGAGTGACTTTTAGGTTTAGGTTTAGGGTTAGGGTTAGAGTTAGGGTTATTGTTAGGGTTACAGTTACGGTTAGGGTGAGGGGGAGGGCGTGGTTTAGCGTTAGGATTATGGTTAGGGTTAGGGTGAGGGTAGGGTTGAGTGTTAGGGTTATGTTTAGGGTTAGGGGGAGGGTTAGGGTGAGGGTTAGGTTTAGGGTTAGGCTTTGGGTGAGGGTTAGGGTGTAGGTAAGAGTTAGGGTGAGGGTTAGGATGAGGGTGAGCTTTGGGGTAAGGGTTAGGGTAAGGGTTAGGGTGAGGTTTAGGGTTAGGGTGAGGGTTAGGGTTAGCATGAGGGTTAGTGTGAGTGTGAGGGTTAGGGTGAGTGTTAGGGTTAAATTTAGGGATAGGGTGAGTATTAGGGTTAGGGTTAGGTTTAGGGTTTGGGATAGGCTGAGGGGTAGGTTTAGTGTTAGGTTGAGTGTTAGGTTTAGTATGAGGGTCAAGGTTAGGGTTAGGGTCAGGATAAGGGTTAGAGTGAGGTTTAGGGTGAGGATGAGCTTTAGGTTAAGCATTAGGTTTACCGTTAGGGTTAGGATGAGGGTTAGTGTTAGGGTGAGGGTGTAGGTGAGGGTGAGGGTGAGGATTAGTGTTAGGGTTAGTGTGACGGTTACTGTTAGGGTGAGGGTTAGGGTTAGGGTAAACGTTAGGGTAAGGGTTTGTGTTAGGGTTAGGGTGAGGGTCAGGGTGAGGCTTAGGTTTAGGTTGAGTGTTAGGGTTAGGGTGAGGGTTAGGGTTAGGTTTAGGGTGAGATTTAGGGTTAGGGTGATGTTGATTGTGAGGGTTAGGGTGAGGGTGAGGGTGAGTGTTCGGGTGAGGGTGAGGGTTAGGTTTAGATTTAGGGTAAGTTTGAACTTTAGGGTTAGGTTTAACGTTAGGGTGAGGTGTCGGGATAGGGTAAGGGTGAGGGTTAGGGTTAGTGCGAGGGTTAGGGTTAGGTTAGGGTTAGTATGAGGATAAGGTTTAGGGTTAGGGTTAGGGTGAGGGTGAGGTTTAGGGTTAGCGTTAGGGTTAGGGTAAGGGTGAATGTTAGGGTTAGTGTTAGGGTGAGGGTTAGGTTTAGTGTGCGGTTTAGGGTGAGGTTGAGTGTTAGTGTGAGGGTGAGGGTGAGGGTGAGGGTTAAGGTGAAGTTGAGGGTCAGGGTGAGGGTGAGGGTTAGAGATAGGGTTAGGGTTAGGGTGAAGGTGAGGTTGAAAATGAAGGGTGAGCGTTAGGGTTAAATTTAGGGTGAGGGTTAGGGTGAGTGTGAGGGATAGTTTGATGATGAGGGTCAGGGTGAGGGGGAGGGTTAGAATGAGGCTGAGGGTGACGATGAGGGTTAGGGTTAGGATTAGGTTTAGGGTGAGTTTTAGGGTTAGGTTTAGGGTTAGGCTGAGGGTTATTGCTAGGTTTAGGTTTAGGGTTAGGTTGAGGGTGAAGCTTAGCATTATGGTTAGGGTTAGAGTTGGAGTGAGGGTGGGGTTGAGGGTTAGGTTTAGGATTAGGTTTAGTTTTAGGGTAAGACGGAGGGGGAAGGGAAGTTTGAGGGTGAGATTTAGGGTTAGGGTTAGGTTTAGGGTGAGGGCTAGGGTGAGGGTAAGGGTTAGGGTGAGGGTTTCAGTTAGGTAAGGGTTAAGGTTATGGTGATGGTGAGTGTTAAGCTGAGTATAGGTTTAGGTTGAGGGTTTGGGTTATGGTTAGGGTGAGGGTAAGGGTTGGGGTGATATTTAGGGTGACTGTGAGGGTGAGGGTGAGGGTTAGGTTTAGGGTGAGTGTGATGGTGAGGGTTAGGATTAGGAATAGTGTTAGGGCTAGGGTTAGGCTGAAGGTGAGGGTGAATGTTAGGGTTTGGGTTAGGATTAGGTTTAGGGAGAGTGTTAAGGTGAGGTTGAGTGTTCAGGTTCGGGTTAGGGTTATGTTGTCGTTGAGGGTGATGGTTAGGGTGAGGATTAGGGTTAGGTTTAGGGTTATGGTGAGGGTAAGGGTTTGGTTGAGGTTTATTGTGAGGATGAGGGTTACGATTAGTGTTAGTTTTAGGGTGAGGGTTAGGCTTAGTGTTAGGGTGAGGGAGAGTTTTAGGGTTAGGTTTAGGGTTAGAGTTAGGGTTAGGCTGAGGGTGATGGGGAGGGTGAGGGTGAGGGTTAGGTTTAAGGTGAGGGTTAGGGTTAGGGTTAGGGTGAGGGTTAGGATTAGGATGAGGGTTAGGCTGACAGGGTTAGGATTAGTTTGAGGGTTAGGGTTAGGGTTAGGGTTACTGTTAGGCTTAGGGTGAAGTTTAGGGTTAGGGTATGTTTAGGGTGAATGTGAGCGTTCGGTGAGGGTGAGGGGGAGGGGGAGGGGGAGGGCTAGTGTTAGGGTTAGGTTTAGGGTGAGGGTACATATGAGGGTTAGGATTAGGAATAGGGTTAGCGTTAGTGTTAGGCTGAGGGTATGGGTTAGGGTGAGGTTAAGGGTGAGGGAGAGGGTTAGGGTTAGGGATAGGTTTAGCCTGAGGGCTAGGGTGAGGAGAGGGTTAGTGTGAGGGTTAGGGTGAGGGATTCGTTTAGGTAAGGTTAGGGTTATGGTGAGGATTAGCGTGAGGTTGAGGGTTAGGTTGTGGGTTATGTTTAGGGTGAGGGTTAGAATTAGCTTTAGGGTAAGGGTTAGGTTTTGGGTGATGGTTAGGGTTCGGGTTCGGGTTAGGGTGAGGATGAGTGTTCGGGGAAGGGTGAGGGTTCGGGTGAGGGAGAGGGATAGGGTGTGGGTGAGGATTAGGGTTAGGGTTAGGGTTAGTGGGAGGGTGAGGGTTAGGGATAGGTTTAGAATTAGGTTGAGGGTTAGGGTTAGTGTTAGGGTGAGGGTTAGTGTTAGGGAGCGGGTTATTGTGAGGGTGAGGGTGAGCATTAGGGTTAGGATTAGGGTAAGTTTGAGGGTGAGGGTTAGGTTTAGAATTAGGGTTAGGTTTAGGGTTAGGTTGAGTGATATGGTGAGGGTGAGGGTGAGGGTGAGGGTGAGGGTTAGGTTTAGGGTGAGAATTAGGGTTAGGGTTAGGCTTAGGGTTATGGTGAAGGTAAGGGTTAGGGTGAGGTATATTGTGAGGATGAGGGTTAGGGTTAGTGTTAGGGTTAGGGTGAGGCTTAGGCTTACATTTAGTATTAGGGTGAGGTTGAGGTATAGGGTGAGTTTTAGCGCTATGGTCATGGTTAGGTATAGGGTTAGGGTGAGGGTGAGGGTGAGTGTTAGGTTTAGCATTAGGGTGAGGGTGACGGTGAGGGTTATGAATAGGGTAAGTATTTGGTTTAGGATGATGGTGAGGGTTACAGTAAGGGTGTGGGTTAGGGTTAGGCTGAGGGTTAGGTTTAGGGTTAGGGTTAGGAGGAGGTTTAGTGTGTGGGTAACTTTTAGGGTGAGGTTTAGGGTGAGGGTAAGGGTTAGGGTTAGGGTGAGTGTAAGGGTTGGGGTTAGGGTTAAGATTAGGGATAGGGTGAGGATTAGGGTTAAGTTTAGGATGAGGGTTACGATGAGGGGTAGGTTTAGGATTAGAGTGAGGGTTAGGTTTAGTGTGAGGTTTAGGGTTAGGGTTAGGGTGAGGGATTGGTTTAGTCTGAGGGTTAGGGTTAGGGTTAGTGTGAGGGTAAGGTGTAGGGTGAGGGTTAGGCTGAGAGTGAGATTTAGGGTTAACATTATATTTAGGGTTTTGGTTAGGATGAGGATTAGGGTTAGGGTGGGAGTGAGATAGAAGGTGAGGAAGAGTGTTTGATTTAGGTAAAGTGTGAGGGTTAGTGGTAGATTGAGGGTTAGTTTTAGGGTAATTGTTAGGGTTAGGGTAAGGGTTAGGGTGAGGTTAAGTGTAATGGTTTAGTGTGAGTTTCAGGGTGAAGGTTAGCGTTAGGTTGAGGCTTAGGGTTAGTGTGAGGGTTAGGGTTAGTGTTAGGGTGAAAGTTATGGTTAGGGTGATGTTTATTGTGAGGGTAAGGGTGAGGATAAGGGTGAGTGTTCGGGTGAGTGTGTGGGGTCGAGTGAGGGTGAGGGTTAGGGTGTGGTTGAGGCTTAGGGTTAGGGTGAAGGTTAGGGTGACGGTGAGGGTTAGCATGAGGGTTAGGGTTAGGGTTAGTGTTAGGGTGACAGTTAGGTTGAGGTGTCAGGATAGGGTTAGGGAGAGGGTTAGGGTTAGTTTGACGGTTAGGGTTAGGGTTAGGGTTGGTGTGAGGTTAAGGATTCGGGTGAGGTTTAGGGTGATGGTGAGGGTTAGGGTTAGTGTTAGGTTTAGGTTTAGGGTTAGGGTTAGGGTGTCGGTGAGGTTTAAGGTTAAGGTGATGTTTAATGTGATGTTTAGTGTTAGTGTGAGGGTGAGGGTGAGGGTGAGGGTGAGGGTTAGTGTGAGGGTGTGGGTGAGGTTGTGGTTGAGGATGAGGTTTAGGGTTAGGTTTTGTGTGAGGTGAGGGTGAAAATGAAGGTGAGGGTTAGGATTAGGGTGAGGGTTAGGGTTAGGGTTAGGGTTAGGATGAGGTTTAGGCTGAGTGTTAAGGGTATGGTTAGTGTGAGGGTTAGGGCTAGGGTGTGGGTGAGGGTGAGGTTTAGGTTTAGTTTTAGGGTGAGTTTTAGGGTTAGGGTTAGATTTAGATTTAGGGTTAGGGTTAGGGTGAGGGTGAGGGTGAGGGTTTGGTTTAGGTAAGGGTTAGGGTTAGGGTGAGGATTAGGGTGAGGGTAAGGTTTAGGGTGAGGGTGAGGGTGAGTGTTGGGGTGAGGGTGAGTGTGAGGGTTAGATTTTCGGATAGGGTTAGGGTTAGCATGAGGTATAGGTTGAAGATTAGGGTTAATGTGAGGGTTAGTGTTAGTGTGAGGGTTAGTGTGAGGATAAGGGTTAGGTTGAGGGTTAGGATGAGGGTGAGGAGTAGGTTTAGCGTTAGCGATAGGGTGAGCGTTAGGGTGAGGGTTAGGTTTAGGCTGAGGGTGAGGTTTAGGTTTAGGGTTAGGGTTAGGGTTAGGCTTAGGGTGAGGGTGAGGGTGAGGGTTAAGTTTATGATAAGGGTAAGGTTTAGGGTTAGGGTTAGCGTGAGGGTCAGGGTGAGGGTTTTGTTTAGGTAGAGGGTTAGGGTTAGGCTCAGGGGTAGGGTTAGGGTGATGTTTATTGTGAGGGTGAAGGTTAGGGTGAGAGTGAGTGTTAGGGTGAGTGTGAGGGTTCGTGTGAGGGTTAGGGTTAGGGTGATGTTTAGGGTGAGGTTTATATTTAGGGTAAGTTTTAGGCTTCGGATGAGTGTGAGGGTTAGGGTGTGGGTGAGGATTTGGTTTAGGTTGAGTGTTAGGGTGACGTTGAGGTTTGGGATTGCGGGTGAGAGTTAGGGTTAGTTTTAGGGTGAGGGATAGGGTTAGGATTAGAGTGAGGGCTAGGGTGAGGCTGAGGGTTAGGTTGAGCGTGAGGGTGAGGGTGAGGGCTTCGTTTAGGTAAGGGTTAGGTTTAGAGTTAGAGTTAGGATTGGAAGAGGGTGAGGATTATATTGAGGGGTAGGGTTAGGGTGAGGGTTAGCGTTAGGGTTAGGGTGAGGGTTAGGGTTAGTTTGATGTTTAGTATGAGGGTGAGGGTTACTATTAGGTTTAGCGTTAGGGAAAGGGTTAGATTAGCTTTAGTGTTAGGGTGAGGGTTAGGGTTAGTGTGAAAGTAAGGGTTAGGGTTATAGTTAGGGTTAGTGTGAGGATAAGTGTTAGGGTGAGGTTTAGGTTGCATGTGAGTGTTAGGTTTATTGTTGGGGTTAGGGTGAGGGATAGGGTGAGGGTTAGGGTTAGGGTGAGGGTGAGGGTTAGGGTGAGGGTGAGGTTGAGGGTGAGGGTTCCGGTTAGTGTTAGGGTTTGGGTGAGGGTGAGGGTTAGGGTTCGGTTGAGGTTTACGGTTAGGCTGAGTTGAGGGTGAGGGTGAGGGTGAGGGTTAAGTTTAGGGTTAGGATGAGGGTGAGTGTTAGGGTTAGGTTTAGGATTAGGGTTAGGGTTAGGGTTATTCTGAAGTTTAGGGTTTGGGTGAGGGTGAGGTTTAAGGTTAGGTTTAGGGGTGAGGGTTAGTGTTAGGTTTAGGTTGAGGGTTAGGGTTAGTGTGAGGGTTACGGTGAGGGGTAGGTTGAGGGTGAAGCTTAGGGTGAGGGTGAGGAAGAGTGTGAGGGTTAGCATTTTGATTAGGGTTAGGGTGAGTTTTATGGTTAGGGTTAGGGATATTGTTAGGATTATAGTTAGGAGGAGGGCTAGGGTGAAGATGATGGTTACGGTTAGGGCTAGGATGAGGGTTAGGTTTTTGGGTGAGGGTTAGGGTTAGGTTTAGTGTGAGGGTTAGGGTTAGGGTTAGGGTTTGGGTTAGGTTGAGGGTAAAGTTTAGGGTAAGCGTTAGGGTGAGGGTGAGGGTTAGAGTGAGGATGAGGGGTAGGATGAGGGTTAGGTATAGGGCGAGGTTTAGGGTGAGGGTTAGGTTTAGGGTTAGGGTTAGGGTGAGGTTTAGGGTGTGGGTAAGTGTTAGGGTGAGCGTTAGGGTGAGGATGAGTGTTAGGGTTAGGGTGAGGGTAAGGGTTAGGGTGAGGTTTAGGGTGAGTGTGAGGGTTAGGGTTAGCATTAGGGTTAGGGTGTGGGTGAGGGTTAGGGTTAGGGTTAAGTTTATGGATAGGGTGAGGATTAGGGTTAGGGTTAGGTTTAGTGTGAGGGTTAGGCTAAGTGGTATGGTTAGGATTAGGGTGAGGGTTAGGTTTACTGTGAGGTTTAGGGTTAGGGTTAGGTTGAGGGTTAGGTTTACTATGAGGGTTAGGGTTAGGTTTAGGGTGAGGGTAAGGTTTGGGGTGAGTGTTAGGCTGAGGGTGAGTTTTAGGATTAGCCTTAGGTTTACAGTTAGGGTTAGGATGAGGGTTAGGGTTAGGGTGAGCGTGAGGTAGAGGGTGAGGATGAGTGTTAGGTTTAGGTTTAGTGTGAGGGTTAGTGTTAGGGTGAGGTTTAGGTTTAGGATGAGTGTTAGGGTTTGGGTAAGGTTTAGAGTGAGGGTTAAGGTTAGGATTAGTTTAGGGTGAGGTTCACGGTGAGGGTTAGGGTTAGGTTGAAGCTTAGGTTTAGGGTGAGGGTTAGGGTTTGTGTTAGGGTGAGAGTTAGGGTTAGGGTCATGTTTCTTGTGAGGGTGAGGGTTAGGGTAATGGTGAGTGTTCGGGTGAGGGTGAGGATTCAGGTGAGGGTGAGGGTTAAGTTGTGGTTGAGGCTTAGGGGTAGGGTGAGGTTTAGGGTGATGGGGAGGGTTAGGCTGAGGGTGAAGTTTAGGTTTACGATTAGGGTTTGTTTGAGGGTTAGGATTAAGGTTAGGGTTAGTCTGAGTATAAGGTTTATGGTGAGGTTTAGGGTGA
The DNA here is from genome assembly GCF_024711535.1 of Dipodomys merriami. Lineage (NCBI taxonomy): Eukaryota > Metazoa > Chordata > Mammalia > Rodentia > Heteromyidae > Dipodomys > Dipodomys merriami. The sequence continues at coordinate 2,442,117 of NW_027206113.1, forward strand.
GGGTGAGGGTCAGGATTAGCGTTAGGGTTAGGGTGAGGGTTAGGGTTAGGGTGAGGGTTAGGGTTAGGGTGATGTTTAGGGTGAGGTTGAGGGTTAGTGTGAGGGGGAGGGGGAGGGTTAGGGTGAGGGTGCAAGTGAGGGTGAGACTGAGGATGAGGGTTAGGTTTAGGTTTTGGGTCATGGTGAGGGTTAGGGTTAGGATTAGAGTTACGGTTAGGGTTAGGGTTATGCTGAGGGTGAGGGTGAAAGTGAGGGTGAGGGTTAGGGTTAGGGTGATGGTTCGGGTTAGTGTGAGGGTTAGTGTGATGTTGAGGGTCAGCATGAGAGTGTGGGTTAAAATGAGGGTAAGGGTGAGGGTGAGGGTTAGGGTTAGGATTAGTTTTAGGGTGAGTTTTAGGTTTGGGGTTAGGGTTAGAGTTATTGTTATTTTTAGGGTTAGGGTTAGGGTTAGGGTGAGGATGAGGGTTTCCATTAGGTAAGGGTTAAGTTTAGGGTGAGGATTAAGGTGACCGTGAGAGTTAAGCTGAGGTTAGGTTTAGGGTGAGGGTGAGGATTAGGGTTAGGGTGAGGATTAGGGTTAGGGTGATGTTTAGGGTGAGGGTGAAGTTTAGGGTGAGGGTGAGGTTTATGGTTAACATTACGTTTACTGTTAGGGTTTGGATGAGGGTTAGATTTAGGTTGAGGTTGAGGGTGAGGGTGGTGGTGAGGGTTATTGTCAGGGTTAGTGTGATTGTTATTGTTATGGTGAGGGTTAGGTTTAGGGTGAGGGTTAGGGTTACGGTGAGTGTTAGGGTGAGGGTTAGGTTTAGGGTTATGGTTAGGGTTCGGGTGAGGGTTCGGGTGAGGGTTAGGTTTAGGTTGAAATTTAGGATTAGGGTGAGGGTTAGGTTTAGGTTGAGGTTGAGGGTAAGTGTTAGGATGAGGGTTAGCGTGAGGGTGATAGGGTTAGGGTGAGCGTTAGGGTTAGGGTTAGAGTTAGGGTGAGTGTGAGGGTTAGGGTCAGGTTTGGGGTTAGGATAAGGGTTAGGTTGAGGGTTAGGGTTAAGGTGAGTGTGTGTGTTAGGTTTAGGTTTAGGGTTTGGGTTAGATTGAAGGTAAAGTTTAAGGTGAGGTTTAGGGTGAGTGTGAGGTTTAGGGTTAGGGTGAGTGTTAGGGTGAGGGTTAGGTTTAGGGTTAGGTTTAGGGTGAGGTTTAGGATGTGGGTAACTTTTAGGGTGAGGGTGAGGGTGAGGGTTAGGGTTAGGGTTAGGGTGAGGGAAAGGGTTAGGTTGAGGGTCAGGGTGAGGTGGAGGGTTAGGGTTAGCATTGGGGTTAGGGTGATGGTGAAGTTGAAAGTGAAGGTGAGGGTTAGGGTTAGGGTGAGTGTTAGGGTTAGGTTAGGGCTAGGATGAGGTTCAGGCTGAATGTTAAGTTTAACATTAGTGTGAGGGTTAGGGTGAGGGTTCGGGTGAGGGTGTGGTTTAGGGTTAGTTTTAGGGTGAGTTTTAGGGTTAGGGTAAGGGTTGAAGTTAGGGTTATTGTTAGGGTTAGTGTTAGGGTGAGGGTGAGGATGAGGGTTTCGTTTAGATAAGGGTTAGGGTTAGGGTGAGGATTAGGGTGAGGGTGAGGGTTAACCTGAGTTTAGGTCTAGGGTGAGGGTTAGGGTTAGGGTTTGGGTGAGGGTTAGGGTTAGGGTGATGTTTAGTGTAAGGGTGAGGGTTAGGGTGAGGGTTAGGGTTACGGTGAGGGTAAGGGTGTGGGTGAGTGTTAGAGTTAGTGTTAATTCTAGGTTGCATATAAGGGTAAGTGTTAGGAATAGGAATAGAGTTAGGGTTAGGGTTAGGCTGAGGTTGAGGGTCAGGGTGAGGGTGAAAGTTAGGGTTAGGGTTAGTGTTAGGTTGAGAGTTATGGAGAAGGGTAGGATTAGGGTTAGGGTGAGGTTTAGGGTGAGTGTGAGGCTTAAGGTGAGGGTGAGAGTGAGGGTTAGGGTTTGGGTTAGGGTTAGAGTTAGGGTGAGTTTGAAGTTGGGGGTTAGGTTTAGGATTAGGCTTAAGGTTAGGGTTAGTGTGAGTGTTAGTGTGAGGGTGAGGGTTCGGGTGAGAGTGAGGGTTAGGGTGTGCATGAGGTTTAGGGTTTCGGTGAGGATTAGGGTTAGGGTTCTGGTGAATTTAAGGATTAGGGAGAGGTTTAGTGTGAGGGTGAGGGTGAGGGTTAGTGTTAGGGATAGGGCGAGAGTTACGGTGAGTGTTAGGATTAGGGTTAGGGTTAGGGTTAGGGTTAGGGTGATGGTGAGGTATAGGGTGAGGCTTAGCGTTAGGGTGAGGTTTAGGGTTACGGTTAGGGTTAGTGTGAGGGTGATGGTGAGTGTTAAGGTTAGGTTGAGGGTTAGAGTTTGGGTGAGGGTGAGGGTGAGTGTTAGGATTAGTGTTAGGATTAGGGTTAGGCTGAGGGTGATGTGGAAGGTGAGGGTAAGGGTTAGGGTTAAGATGAGGGTTAGTGTTAGGGTTAGGGTTAGGGTTAGGGTGAGGTTTAGGGTTAGGTTTAGAGTTAGGCTGAGGGTTAGGGTTAGGGTTAGTGTTAGGGTTAGGTTTAGCATTAGGGTAAGTGCTAGGGTGAGGGTAAATTTTAGGGTGAATTTTAGGGTTATGGTGAAGTTTAGGGTTAGGTTGAGGGTTAGGTTGAAGGTTAGGTTTATGGTTAGTGATAGGGTGAGTGTTAGGGTGTGGGTAAGTGTTAGGGTGAGGGTTAGGTTGAGGGTGAGGGTTAGGGTGAGGGCGAGGGTTAGGGTGAGGATTTGTGTTAAAGTTAAGGATAGGATGAGGATTTCGGTTAGGCTTAGGTTTAGGGTGAGGGTTAGGCTGAGGGGTAGGGTTAGGGTTAGGGTGAGGCTTAGGTTTAGTGTGAGGTTTAGGGTTAGGGTTAGGATGACAGTAAGGGTTACATTGAGGGTTAGGGTGATTGTGAGTTTTAGGGTTAGCATTAGGTTTAGGGTTAGGCTTAGGATGAGTGCTAGGGTTAGGTTTAGGTTTAGGATTAGGATGAGGGTGAGTTTTAGGGTTAGGGTTAGTTTGAGGCTTAGTGTTAGGTGTGGGCTAGGGTGAGGGTCAGGGTTAGGGTGAGGGTGAGGGTGAGGGTGAAGTTTTTTGGTTATGTAAGGTTTAGGATTAGGGTTAGGTTGAGGATTAATGTGAGGGTGTGGGTTAGGGTTAGTGTTAGGGTTAGGGTGAGGGTGATGTTGAGGGTGAGGGTGAGTGTTAGAATGAGGGTTAGGGTTAGTTTTAGGGTGAGGGTGAGGGTGAGGCGTAGGGTTAGGGTTAGGATGAAGCTTAGGGTTAGGGTGACGGTTAAATTTAGGGTGAGGATTAGGGTTAGGGTGACGGTGAGTTTAAGGGTTAGGGTTAGTGTTAGGGTTAGGGTTAAGGTGAGGGTGAGGGTCAGAGTTAGCATTAGGGTTCGGCTTAGGGTTCGGGTGAGTGAAAGTATAGGTTGAGGGTTAGGGTGAGGGTTAGGATTAGGGTTATTTTTCGGGTGAGGGTTAGTGTGAATGTTAGTTTTAGAGTTAGGGTTAAGGTTAGGCTGAGGGTAACTTTTCAGGTGAGGGTTTTGGGGAGGGTGAGGGATATGGTTAAGGTGAGGGAAAGGTTAGGGAGAGGTTTAGGGTATTGTTGAGGGTTAATTTTAGCAATAGGTTGATGGTGAGGTTGAGGGTTAGGGTGAGGTTGAGGTTTTAGGGTTAGCATTAGGATTAGTGTTAGGGTTATGGTGAGGGTTAGGTTTAGGGTTAGGCTTAGAGTTAGGGTGAGTTTGAAAGTGAGGTTTAGGGTTTGTATTAGGGTTAGGTTTAGGGTTAGTCTGAGGGTGAGGTTGAGGGTGAGGGTGAGGGTTAGTGTTAGGTGAGGGTTAGGGTTTGTGTTAGGACTAAGGTCAGGATGAGGATTAGGGTTAGGTTTAGGATGAGGGTTAGGCTGAGGGGTAGGGTTACTGTTTGTTTGAGGATAAGGGTTAGGGTGAGTGTTAGTGTGAGGGTTAGGTTTAGGTTTAGGCTTAGGGTTCCGATGATGGTTAGGGTGAGATTTAGTGTTAGTGTTAAGGTTAGGTTTAGCGTGAGGGTTAGGGTGAGTCTAAGGGTTAGGGTGATGGTTAGGGTGAGGGTGAGGGGTAGGGTTAAAATGAATGTAAGTGTTAGGGCGAAGTTTAGGGTGAGGTTGACTGTTAATGTTAGCATTAGGGTTAAGGTGAGGGTGAGGATTAGGGTGAGAGTTAGGTTTAGGGTTAGGGATAGAGTGAGGATTAGTGTTAGGGATAGGTTTAGGTTGAGGATTAGGCTGAGTGCTATGGTTAGGGTTAGGGTTAGGGTGAGGGTTAGGGTGAGGGTTATGGTTAGGGTTAGGGTTAGAGTGAGGTTGAGGGTGAGGGTAAAGTTTAGGGTGAGGTTTAAGGTGAGTTTGAGGTTTAGGGTTAGCATTAGGATTAGTGTTAGGGTTAGGGTGAGGTTTAGGTTTAGGGTTAGGTTTAGAGTTAGGGTGAGTTTGAGGGTGAGGTTTAGGGTTTGGATTAGGGTTAGGTTTAGGGTTATGCTGAGGGTGAGGTTGAGGGTGAGGGTGAGGGTTTGTGTTAGGTGAGGGTTAGGGTTTGTGTTAGGACTAAGGTCAGGATGAGGATTAGGGTTAGGGGTTAGGGTTAGGTTTAGAATGAGGGTTAGGCTGAGGGTTAGGTTACTGTTTGTTTGAGGGTAAGGGTTAGGGTGAGTGTTAGGGTGAGGGTTAGGTTTACGTTTAGGCTTAGGTTTGGGATGAGGGTTAGGGTGAGGTTTAGTGTTAGGGTTAGGGTTAGGTTTAGCGTGAGGGTTAGGGTGAGTGTAAGGGTTAGGGTGAGGGTTAGGATGAGGGTGAGGGATAGAGTTAAAGTGAATGTAAGGGTTAGGGCAAAGTTTAGGGTGAGGTTGGGTGTTAATGTTAGCATTAGTGTTAAGATGAGGGTGAGGATTAGAGTGAGGGTTAGGGTTAGGTTTAGGGATAGGGTGAGGATTAGGGTTAGGGTTAGGTTTAGGTTGAGGATTAGACTGAGCAGTATGGTTAGGGTTAGGGTTAGGGTGAGGGTTAGGGTGTGGGTTATGGTTAGGGTTAGGGTTAGGGTGAGGTTCAGGGTGAAGGTAAAGTTTAGGGTAAGGTTTAGGGTGAGTTTGAGGTTTAGGGTTAGCATTAGGGTTAGGGGTAGGTTTAGGTGAGGGATGGGTTTAGGGTTAGGGTTACAGTGATGGTTAGGGTTAGGGTTAGGGTGAGGGGTAGGGTGAGGAGTTAGGGTGAGAGTTAGGGTTAATGTGAGGGTTAGGGTTAGTATTAGATTTAGTGGGACGATAAGGGTTAGTGTGTGGGTTAGGCTGAGAGTGAGGGTTAGGTTTAGCGTTAGGGTTAGGGTGAGGTTTAGGGTGAAGGTTAGAATTCGGGTGAGGTTTAGGGTAGGGTTAGGGTTCGGGTGAGGGTTCGGGTGAGGGTGAGATTTAGGTTTATGTTTAGGGTTAGGTTGAGGGTTAAGGTGATGGTGAGGGTTAGGCTGAGGGTGAGGGTAAGGATTACGGTGAGTATTAGGGTTAGGATTAGGGTTAGGTTTATGCTGAGGGTAAGGGTTAGGAATGAGGTTTAGGGTGAGGGTGAGGTTTAGGAGTAGCGTTAGAGTTAGGGTGAGGGTTAGGGTGAGGGTTAAGGTTCGGGTTAGGCTTAGGGTGAGTGTGAGGGTTAGAGTTAGGGTTAGGGATAGGGTTAGGTTGAGGGTTAGCGTGAGCGTTAGGGTGAGGGTTAGGTTTAGGTGTAGGGTTAGGGTGAGGGTTAGGTTGAGGTTTCGTGTTAGTGTTTTGGTTAGAGTTAGGGTGAGTGTTAGGCTGAGGGTAAGGGTTAGAGTGAGGGTTAGGGTGAGGGTGAGTGTTAGGGATAACATTAGGGTTAGAGTTAGGGTTTCGTTGAATGTTAGTGTTAGGGTTAGGGTGATGGTGAGTGTTAGTGTGAGTTTTAGGGTTAATGTTAGGGTGAGGGTGAGGGTTAGGGTTAGGTTTAGGATGAGGGTGAGGGTTAGGGTTAGGGTGTGGTTTAGGGTTAAGCTGATGGTGAGGTTAAGGGTGAGGGTGAAGGTTAGGGTTAGGGTGAGGATTAGGTTTAGGGAGAGGGTGAGTTTTAGGTTTAGGATTGGGCTTAGGTGTAGGGTTAGGCTTAGGGTTAGTGTGAGGTTGAGGGTCATATTTAGGTTTAGGGTGAGGGTTAGGGTTATGTTTAGGTTTAGGTTGAGGGTGAGATTGAGGGTTAGGGTGAGGGTGATGTGAGGGTGAGGGTGAGGGTTAGGTTTAGGGTGAGTATTACAGTTATGGTTAGTGTTAGGTTGAGGGTGAGTGTGAGGGTTAGGGTGAGGTTGATGGTGAGGTTTATGTTGAGGGTAAGGATTACGGTTTGGGTGATGGTTAGTTTTAGGGTTAGTTTTAGGATGTGGGTTAGGCTGAGGTTTAGGGTTAGGGTGAGGGTGAGCGTTAGGGTTAGAGTTGGGGTTACAGTTAGTGTGAGGGTTAGGTTTAGGTTTAGGATTAGGCTGAGGGTTAGGGTCTGGGTTCCAATGAGGGTAATGGTTAGGTGAGGGTTAGGGTGAGGGTGAGGGTGAGGGTTAGGCTTAGGGTTAGTGTGAGGGTAAGGGTTAGGGTGAGGGTTAGGGTGAAGGTGAGGATAGGGTTAAGGTGAGGGTAAGGGTAAGGGCAAGGTTTAGGGTGAGGTTGAGGGTTATTGTTAGCATTAGGGTTACTGTGAGGGTGAGGTTAGGGTGAGGGTTAGAGTTAGGGTTGGGAATAGGGTGAGGATTAGTGTTGTGTTTAGGTGTAGTGTGAGGGTTAGGCTGAGGGATAGGGTTACGGTTAGTGTTAGGGTGAGGGTTAGGTTGAAGGTTAAGGTTAGGTTTAGGGATAGGTTTAGGTTAGGGTGAGGGTTTGGGTTAGGGTTAGAGTTTGGGTGAGGGTGAGGTCTAGTGTTAGCATTAGGGTAAGGGTTAGCGTTAGGGTTAGGGTGAGGGTTAGTGTGAGGATTACAGTTAGGGTTAGGATTAAGTTTAGGGTTAGGGTTAGACTGAGGGTGAGGGTGAGGTTGAGGGTGACTGTTAGGGTTAGGGTTAGTTTTAGGGTGAGGGCTAGGGTGAGGATGAGGGTTAGGATGAGGGTTAGGGTCAGGGTGAGTTTTAGAGTTCGGTTTAGGGTGAGTTTTAGTGTTAGGGTGAGGTTTAGGGTAGGGTTAGGTTTCGGGTGAGGGTTCAGGTGAGGGTGAGTTTTAGGGAGTGGTGATGGTTAAGGTTAGGCTGAGAATTAAGGTGATGGTGAGGGTTAGGGTGAGGGTGAGGGTTAGGATTACGGTGAAAATTAGGGTTAGGGTTAGGGTTAGGCTTATGTTGAGGGTAAGGGTTAGGATGAGGTTTAGGCTGAGGGTGAGTTTTAGCGATATAGTTAGAGTTAAGGTGAGGGTTTGGGTGAGGGTTAGGGTTCAGGTTTGGCTTAGGGTTAGGGTGAGGGTAAGAGTTAGTGTTACGGTTAGGGTTAGGTTGAGGATAAGGTTTAGTGTGAGGGTTAAGGTGAGGGTGAGGTTTAGGCTTAGGTTCAGGATTAGGGTGAGCATTAGGGTGAGGTTTAGGTTTAGGTTTAGTGTTAGGGTGAGGGTTGGGGTGAGGTTTAGTGCTATTGTTAGTGTTAGCCTTAGGGTGATGGTTACGGTGAGGGTAAGAGTTAGAGTGAGGGTTAGGTTGAGGGTGAGTGTTAGGGATAGAATTAGTGTTAGGGTTTGGTTTAGGGTGAGTGTTAGTGTTAAGATTAGGGTGAGATTGAGGGTGAGGTTTAGGGTTAGCATTAGGTTAGGGTTAGGGTGGAGGTGAGGGTTATGATTAGGGTTAGGTTTAGGGTGAGAGTGAGGGTGAGGGTTAGGGTTAGGGTTAGGGTTAGAGTGAGGGTGAGGGTTAGGGTGACTGTGAGGGTAAGGGTTAGGTTGAGGGCTAGGGTTAGGATTAGGGTTAGGGTGAGTTTTAGGATTAGGGTGAGGGTGAGTGTTAGATTTAGGATTAGGCTTAGTTGTAGGGTTAGGCTAATGGTGAAGGTGAGGGTGAGGGTCAGAGTTAGCATTAGGGTTAGGGTTTGGGTGAGGGTGAGTGTTAGGATTAGGGTTAGAGTTAGGGTGAGAGTGAGGGTGAGGGTAAGAGTTAGGGTTAGGGTTAGGGTTAGGATGAGGGTTAAGGTGAGGGTTAGGTTTAGGCTTAGATTTTGGGTGAGCGTTAGTGTTAGGGTTAGGTTTAAGGTTAGGTTGTGGGTTAGGCTGAGGGTAACTTTTAGGGTGAGGGTTTTGGTGAGGGTGAGGGATATGGTTAAGCTGAGGGAAGGGTTAGGGCGAGGTTTAGGTTATGGTTGAGGGTTAATATTAGCATTAGGTTTACGGTGAGGGTGAGGGTTAGGGTGAGGTTGAGGGTAAGGGTTAGGGTGAGGACTAGGTTTAGGGTGATGGTTAGGATGAGGGTTCGTGTTAGGGTGACTGTTAGGGTTAGGGTGAGGTTTTGGGTTAGGATATGTGTGAGGATTAGGGTTAGGGTTAGGGTTATGGTGAGGGTAAGGGTTAGGGTGAGGTTTATGGTGAGGGTAAGGGTTAGGTTTAGCATTAGGGTTAGAGTGATGGTTAGGGTGAGGGTTAGGGTTAGGGTGAGGGTGAGGTTTAGGGTTAGGTTTAGGGTGAGGATTAGGGTTAGGGTGAGGGTTAGGGATAGGTTTATGTTTAGGGTGAGGTTCAGGGTTAGGGTTAGGGTTAGAGTTAGGGTGAGGTTGAGGGTGAGGGTTAGGTTTAGGATTAGGTTTAGGGTTAGGGTTCGGCTGAGAGTGAGGGTGAGGATGAGGTTGAGGGTTAGGGTTAGGGTGAGGGTTAGGATTAGGTTTAGGTTGAGGGTTTGGGTTTATGTTAGGGTGAGGTTTAGGGTGAGGGTTAGGGTTAGGGTTAGAGTGAGGCTTAGGTTTAGTGTGAGGGTTAGTGTTAGGATTAGGGTTTAGTTTAGGCTGAGGGTAAGGATTAAGGCGAGGATTAGTGTGAAGGTGAGGATTAGGGTTAGCTTTAGGTTGAGAGTGAGCATTAGGTTGAAGTTTAGGGTTAGGTTTAGCGTTAGGGTGATGGTTAGGTTGAGGGTTAGTGTTAGTGTTAGGGTTAGGGTTAGTGTGAGGTTTAGGTTTAGGGTTAGAGTTAGGGTGAGGTTGAGGGTGAGGGTTAGGGTTAGGGTTTGGTTTAGGGTGAGGTTGAGGGTGAGGGTTTCAGTTAAGATAGTCGTAGGGTTAGGATTAGGGTGAGGGTGAGGTTTAAGTTGAGGGTTAGGGTGAGGGTTAGTGTGAGGTTGAGGGTTTCAGTTTGGAAAGGCTTAGGGTTAGGGTTAGGGTGAGATTTAGTTTGCGGGTGAGGTTTAAGGTGAGGGTTATGGTTAGGCTTAGGGTGAGGGTGAGGTTTATGGTTAGGGATAGGGTTAGGAAGAGGATTAGGCTGGGGGTCATGGTTAGGGTTCAGGTTAGGGTAAGGGTTAGGGTGAGGGTTAGGGTGAGGGTGAGGGTTAAGTTTAGGCTTAGGGTTAGGGTGAGGGTTAGGTTTAGGATTAGTGTTAGGGTTAGGATTATGATGAGGATTTGGGTTAGGGTTAGGGTTAGGATGTGGGTTAGGCTGAGGGGATGGGTTAGGGTTAGGGTTAGGGTTAGGTTTAGGGTTAGGTTGAGAATTAGGGTAAGGGTGAGGGTGAGGGTTAGGTTGAGGTTTTGTGTGAGGGTAAGTGTAAGGGTGATGCTTAGGGTGAGGTTGAGGTTGAGGGTTAGCATTAGGGTTAGAGTTAGGGTTAGGGTGAGGTTTAGGGTTAGGGTTAGGGTTAGGGTGAGGGTGAGGCCTAGTGTGAGCATTAGGGATAGGGTTAGAGTTAGGGTTAGGGTGAGGTTTAGGATTATGGTTAGGATTAGGGCTGGTTTAGGTTTAGGCTGAGGTTGAGGATGAGAGTGAGGGTGAGGGTTTGGGTTTGGGTTAGTTTTAGGGTGAGGGCTAGGGGGAGGGTGAGGGTTAGAGTTATTATTAGGGTGAGGGTGAGGGTTTTAGTTAGGAAAGGCTTAGGTTTAGAGTTGGGGTGAGGTTTGGGGTGAGGGTGAGGTTTAAGGTGAGGGTTAGGTTTAGGGTGAGGATTAGGGTTAGGGTTAGGGTGATTGTTTGGGTTAGGGTTATGTTTAGGGTGAAGGTGAGATTGAGGGTGAGGGTGAGGTTGAGTGATAAGGTGTAGGTGATGGTTAGGTTTAGGGTTAGGGTGAGGTTTAGGTTTTGGGTGATATTTAGGGTGAGTGTGAGGGTTAGGGTTAGCTTTAGTTTTAAGGTGAGGGTTTGGGTGTGGGTTAGGGTTAGGGTGAGGTGAGGGTCAGGGTTAGGGTTAGGGTTAGAGTTAGGGTGAAGGTGAGGGTTAGGGTTAGGATTAGGGTTAGGTTTACGGTGAGACTGAGGGTGAGTGTGAGGATGAGGGTTCCGGTGAGGGTTAGGTTTAGGCTTAGGGTTTGGTTATGGTGAGGACTAGGGTTAGTTTTAGGGTGAGGGTTATGGTGAGGATAAGTTTTAGGGTGAGGGTTGGGAGAGGGTGAGGGTTAGGTTTAGGTTGAGTGTTAGGGTGAGCGTTAGTGTGAGGATTATGTTTAGGTTTAGGGTTAGGCTGAGGGCTAGTGTGAGGTTTATTGTTAGTGTAAGGGTTAGGGTGAGGGTGAGGGTCAGGGTGAAGTTAAGTTTTAGAGTAAGGTTTAGGGTGAGGTTTAGGGTCAGGGATAGCATTAGGTTTAGGGTTAGGGTTAGGGTGAGGGTTAGGCTTAGGGTTAGGGTTAGGGTGAGGGTGAGGTTTAGTGTTAGCATTAGGTTTAGGGTTAGGGTGAGGGTTAGGTTTAGGTTTAGGGTTAGGGTGAGGTTGAGGGTGCGCGTGAGCATTATGTTTAGGGTTAGGGTGAGGGTTAGGGTTAGGGTGAGGGTGAGGGTAATTGTTAGGGTAAGGGTGATTGTGAGGGTGAGGGTGAGGTTTAGGTTTAGGGTGAGGGTAAGTTTATGTTTAAGGTTAGGGTGAGGGTGAGGCTGAGGATTAGGGTGAGGGTGATGGTGATGTTGAGGGTGAGGGTGAACTTTAGGGTTTGGATGTGGGTTAGGTTTAGGGTTAGGATGAGAGTTAGGCTGAGGGTTAGGGTTAGGGTTAGGGTGGGGTTAAGTGTTATGGTAAGGGTGAAGTTTAAGTTTTGGATTAGGGTTAGGGTTAGTGTGAGGCTTAGGCATAGGGTTAGGGTTAGGTTGAGGGTTTTGCTGAGGGTAAGGTTTAGAGTTAGGGTGAGGGTGAGGTTGAGGTTTAGGATTTGGATTATGGTTAGGGTTAGGGTTAGGCTGAGGGTGAGGTTGAGGTTGATGGTGAGGGTTAGGGATTGTGTTAGGGCTAAGGTCAGGGTTAGGGTTAGGGTTTCGTATAGGATGAGAGTTAGGCTGAGAATTAGGGTTAGTGTTGGTGTGAGGGTTAGGGTTAGGGTTAGGGATAGGGTGAGGATTGGTGTTAGGGTTAGGCTTAGGTTGAGGATTATGCTGAGGGGTAGGGTTAGGGTTAGGGTTAGGGTGAGGGTTAGGGTGAGTGTTATGGTTATGGTTAGGGTTAGGGTTAGGTTGAGGGTGACAGTAAAGTTTAGGGTGAGGATGAGGTTTAGGGGTAGCATTAGGGTTAGGCTTAGGGTTAGGGAGAGGGTTAGGTTTAAGGTTAGGGTTAGGTTGAGGGTTAGGTTTAAGGTTAGGGTGAGGGGTAGGGTGAGGCGTTATGGTGAGTGTTTGGGTTAATGTGAGTGTTAGGGTTAGGGTTAGCATTAGTGTGAGGATAAGTTTTAGGTTTTGGGTTAGGCTGAGAGTGAAGGTTAGGTTTAGCGGTAGGGTTAGGGTGAGATTTAGGGTGAAGTTTAAGATGAGGGTCAGGGTTAGTATGAGGGTGAGGATTAGAGTTAGTTTTAGGGTGAGGGTTAGAGTTACGGTGAGTTTTAGGGTAGGGTTACGGTGAGGGTGAGGGTGAGGGTGAGGGTGAGTTTTAGGGTATGGGTGATGGTTAGGGTTAGGGTGAGGAGTAAGGTGATGTTGAGGCTTAGGTTGAGGGTGATGGTAAGGATTTCGGTGAGTATTAGAGTTATGGTTATGGTTAGGGTTACGGTGAGTGTAAGGGTTAGGGTGACGTTTAGTGTGAGGGTGAGGTTTAGGGGTAGGGTTAGAAGTAGGGTGAGGGTTATTTTGAGGGTTAGGGTGAGGGTTAGGCTGAGGGTGAATTTTAGCGATATAGTTAGAGTTAAGGTGAAGGTTTGGGTGAGGGTTAGGGTTCAGGTTTGGCTTAGGGTGAGGGTGAGGGTAAGATTTAGGGTTAGGGTTAGGGTGAGGATAAGGTTTAGTGTGAGGGTTAGTGTTAGGATTAGGGTTTAGGTTGGGGTGAGGGTATGGGTTATGGTGAAGGTTAGTATTAGTGTTAGTGTTAGGGTTAGTGTGAGGGTTAGGTTTTGGGTTAGAGTTAGGGTGAGGGTGAGGATGAGGTTAGGGTTAGGGTATGGTTTAGGGTGAGGGCTAGGGTGAGGTTGAGGGTAAGGGGGAAGGTTAGGGTGAGGGTGAGGGTTTCAGTTAGGATAGACGTAGGGTTAGGGTTAGGGTGAGGGTGAGGTTTAAGGTGAGGGTTAGGGTGAGGGTTAGTGTGAGGCTGAGGGCTGCAGTTAGGAAAGGCTTAGGGTTAGGGTTAGGGTGAGGATTAGTTTAAGGGTGAGGTTTAAGGTGAGGGTTAGGGTTAGGCTTAGGGTGAGGGTGAGGATTATGGTTAGGAATAGGGTTAGGATGAGGATTAGGCTGAGGGTTATGGTTAGGGTTCAGGTGAGGGTAAGGGTTAGGGTGAGGGTTAGGGTGAGGGTGAGGGTTAGGGTTAGGCTTAGGGTTAGGTTTAAGGTTAGTGTTAGGGTTAGGATTATGGTGAGAATTAGGGTTAGGGTTAGGTTTAGGGTGTGGGTTAGGCTGAGGGGATGGGTTAAGGTTAGTGTTAGGGTTAGGGTTAGGGTGAGAATTAGGGTAAGGGTGAGGGTGAGCGTTAGGTTGAGGTTGAGGGTGAGAGTAAGTGTTATGGTGCCGGTTAGGGTGAGGTTGAGGTTGAGGGTTACCATTAGGGTTAGAGTAAGGGTTAGGGCGAGGGTTAGAGTTAGGGTTAGTGTGAGGGTGAGGGTGAGGGCTAGTGTGAGCATTAGGGTTAGGGTTAGGGTTAGAGTTAGGGTTAGTGTGAGGGTGAGATTTAGGGTTAGGGTTAGGATTAGGGTTAGGGTTAGGTTTAGGCTGAGGTTGAGGGTGAGAGTGAGGGTGAGGGTTTGGGTTTGCGTTAGTTTTAGGGTGAGGGCTAGGGGGAGTGTGAGGTTTAGTGTGATTATTAATGTGAGGGTGAGGGTTTCAGTTAGGAAAGGCTTAGGTTTAGATTTGGGGTGAGGTTTGGGGTGAGGGTGAGGTTTAAGGTGAGGGTTAGGTTTAGGGTGAGGATTAGGGTTAGGGTTAGGGTGATTGTTAGGGTTAGGGTTATGTTTAGGGTGAGGGTGAGAGTGAGGGTGAGGGTGAGGGTGAGTGTTACGGTGTAGGTGATGGTTAGGTTTAGGGTTAGGGTGAGGTTTAGGTTTTGGGTGATATTTAGGGTGAGTGTGGGTTTAGGGTTAGCTTTTGTTTTAAAGTGTGGGTTAGGGTTAGGGTTAGGGTGAGGTGAGGGTCAGGGTTAGGATTAGGGTTAGAGTTAGCGTGAAGGTGAGGGTTAGGGTTAGGATTAGGATTAGCTTTAGGTTTAGGATGAGTTTTAGTGTTAGTGTAAGGGTTAGGGTTAGGGTGAGGGCTAGGGTGAGGTTTAGTGTTAGTGTAAGGGTTAGGGTTAGGGTGAGGGTCAGGGTGAGGGTAAGGGTTAGGGTGAGGTTTAGGGTGAGGTTGAGGGTTAGGGATAGCATTAGGTTTAGGGTTAGTGTTAGTGTAAGGGTTAGGGTTAGGGTTAGGGTTAGGGTGAGGGTGAGATTTAGTGTTAGCATTAGGGTTAGGGTTAGGATAAGGGTTAGGTTTAGGGTTAGGTTTAGGGTGAGGGTGAGGGTGCATGTGAGCGTTACATTTAGGGTTAGGGTGAGGGTTAGGGTTAGGGTGAGGGTGAGGGTGATTGTTAGGGTAAGGGTGATTGTGAGGGTGAGGGTGAGGGTTAGGTTTAGGGTGAGGGTAAGATTATGTTTAGGGTTAGGGTGAGAGTGAGGCTGAGGGTTAGGGTGAGGGTGATGGTGATGTTGAGGGTGAGGGTGAGCTTTAGGGTTTGGATGTGGGTTAGGTTTAGGGTTAGGATGAGAGTTAGGCTGAGGGTTAGGGTTAGGGTTAAGGTGAGGTTAAGTGTTATGGTAAGGGTGAAGGTTAAGTTTTGGATTAGGGTTAGGGTTAGGGTGAGGGTTAGGCATAGGGTTAGGGTTAGGGTGAGGGTTTTGCTTAGGGTAAGGTTTAGAGTTAGGGTGTGGGTGAGGTTGAGGTTTAGGATTTGGATTATGGTTAGGGTTAGGGTTAGGCTGAGGGTGAGGTTGAGGTTGATGGTGAGGGTTAGGGATTGTGTTAGGGCTAAGGTCAGGGTTAGAGTTAGGGTTAGGGTTACGTTTAGGATGAGAGTTAGGCTGAGAATTAGGGTTAGTGTTGGTGTGAGGGTTAGGGTTAGGGTTAGGGATAGGGTGAGGATTGGTGTTAGGGTTAGGCTTAGGTTGAGGATTATGCTGAGGGGTAGGGTTAGGGTTAGGGTTAGGGTGAGGGTTAGGGTGAGTGTTATGGTTATGGTTAGGGTTAGGGTTAGGTTGAGGGTGACAGTAATGTTTTGGGTGAGGATGAGGTTTAGGGGTAGCATTAGGTTTAGGGTTAGGGTTAGGGAGAGGGTTAGGCTTAGGGTTAGGATTAGGTTGAGTGTTAGGTTTAAGGTTAGGGTGAGGGGTTGGGTGAGGGGGTAGGGTGAGGCTTTGGGTTAATGTGAGTGTTAGGGTTAGGGTTAGCATTAGTGTGAGGATAAGTTTTAGGTTTGGGGTTAGGCTGAGAGTGAGGGTTAGGTTTAGCGTTAGCGTTAGGGTGAGATTTAGGGTGAAGTTTAAGATGAGGGTTAGGGTTAGTATGAGGGTTAGGATTAGAGTTAGGTTTAGGGTGAGGGTTAGAGTTACGGTGAGTTTTAGGGTAGGGTTACGGTGAGGGTGTGGGTGAGGGTGAGAGTGAGTTTTAGGGTGTGGGTGATGGCTAGGTTAGGGTGAGGGTTAAGGTGATGTTGAGGCTTAGGTTGAGGGTGATGGTAAGGATTACGGTGAGTATTAGAGTTATGGTTAGAGTTAGAGTTAAGGTGAGTGTAAGGGTTAGGGTGACGTTTAGTGTGAGGGTGAGGTTTAGGGGTAGGGTTAGAGTTAGGGTGAGGGTTATTTTGAGGGTTAGGGTGAGGGTTAGGCTTAGGATGAGGGTGAGGTTTAGAGTTAGGGTTAGGTATAGGGTGAGGGTGAGGGTAAGATTTAGGGTGAGGTTTAGGATGAGGGTGAGGGTTAGGGTTAGGTTGAAGTTTAGGGTGAGCGTTAGGGTGAGGGTTAGGTTTAGGTTTAGGGTTAGGGTGAGGGTTAGGCTGAAGTTTAGTGTTAGTGTTAGTGTTAGGGTTAGGGTGAGTGTTAGGCTGAGTGTAAGGTTTAGAGTGAGGGTTAAGTTGAAGTTGAGGGTTAGGGATAGCATTAAGGTTAGGGTTTGGGTGAGGGTTAGGGTTAGGTTTACGGTGATTGTGAGTGTTAGGTTTAGCTTTAGGGTTAGGTTAGGGTGAGGGTGAGGGTTAGGGTTAGGGTGAGGGTGAGGGTTAGGGTGAGGGTTAGGGTTAGGGTGACGGTTAGGTTAAAGGTTAGGTGAGAGCTAGGGTTAGATTTAGTGTTAGGGTGAGCTTTAGGTTTAGGGTGAGGGTGAGGGTTAGGTTTAGGGTTAGTCTTAGGTGAAGGGTTAGGCTTAGGGTGAGGGTGAGGGTAAGGGTCATAGTTAGGTTTAGGATGAGGGTTAGGGTTATGGTTAGGATTAGGGTGAGGGTGAGGGTGAAGGTTAGTGTGAGGGTGATGTTTAGGGAGAGGGTGAGGGTTAGGTTTAAGGTGAGGTTTAGGGTTAGGGTTAGTTTTAGTGTGAGGGTGATTGTGAGGGTTAGGGTGAGGGTGATGGTGAGGTTGATGGTGAAGGTGAGGGTTAGGGTTTGTGTGAGGGTTAGTTTTAGGGTTAGGGTTAGGATGAGGGTTAGGCTGAGGCTTAGAGTCAGGGTTAGGGTGAGGGTAAGGGTTAGAGTAAGGTTTAGTGTTAGGGTGAGGGTGAGGGTTAGGGTTAGTGTTGGGTTTACAGTTAGGGTGAGGGTTAGGGTTAGGATTAGGACTAGGCTGAGGGTTAGGGTCTGGGTTCGAGTGAGGATAAGGGTTAGGGTGAGGGTTAGGGTGATGGTGAGGGTTAGCATTAGGCTTATGGTTAGGGTGAGGTTTAGGGTGAGGGTAAGTGTTAGGGTTAGGGTTTGGGTTAGGGTGAGGTTCAGGTTAAGTTGAGGGTAAGGGTAAGGGCGAGGTTTAGGTTGAGGTTGAGGGTTATTGTTAGCATTAGGGTTACGGTGAGGGTGAGGGTTAGGATGAGGATTAGGTTTAGGGTTAGGGATAGGGTGAGGATTAGGGTTGTAGTTAGATGTAGGGTGAGGGTTAGGCTGAGGGGTAGGGTTAGGGTTAGGGTTAAGGTGAGGATTTGGTTGAGGGTTAGGTTTAGGGTTAGGGTTAGGTTAGGGTGAGGGTTTGGGTTTGGGTGAGGGTTTGGGTGAGGGTGAGAGCTAGTGTTAGCATTAGGGTAATGTTTAGTGTTAGGTTTAGGGTGAGGGTGAGGGTGAGGATTAGGGTTAATGTTAGGATTATGGTTAGGGTTAGGGTTAGACTGAGGGTGAGGGTGAATTTGAGGGTGATGGTTAGGGTTAGGGTTAGTTTTAGGGTGAGGGTGTTGGTTAGCGTGAAGGTTTAGGTTAGAAAAGGCTTAAGTTTAGGGTTAGGGTGAGGTAAGGGTGAGGGTGATGTTTAAGGTGAGGGTTAGGGTTATGGTTAAGGTGAGGATAAGGGTTAGGGTTAGTATGAGGGTGAGGGTTAGAGTTAGGTTTAGGGTGAGGGTTAGGGTTATGGTGAGGTTTAGGGTAGGGATAGAGTTCGGGTGAGGGTTCGTGTGAGGGTGAGTTTTAGGGAGTGGGTGATGGTTAGGGTTAGGGTGAGGGTTAAGGTGACAGTGACGGTTAAGGTGAGGGTGAGGATTAGGATTATGGTTAGGGATAGGGTTAGGTTTATGTTGAGGGTAAGGGTTAGGATGAGGTTTAGGGTGAGGGTGAGTTTTAGGGATATTGTTAGAGTTAGGGTGAGGGTTAGGTAGAGGTTTAGGTTTAGGGTTAGGCTGAGGATTAGTGTGAGGTTAGTGTTAGGGTTACGGTTAAGGTTAAGGAGAGTGTTAGGGTGAGGGTAAGGATTGGAGTGAGAGTTAACGTGAGGGTTAGGTTTAGACAGTTAGGGTTAGTGTTAGGTTGAGGGTGAGTGTGAGGGTTAGGGTGAAGGTGATGGTGAGGTTGATGTTGAGTGTGAGTGTTACGGTTTGGGTGAAGGTTAGCTTTAGTGTTAGGGTTAGGATGAGTGTTAGGTTGAGGATTAGGGTTAAGGGTTACAGTGAGGGTAAGGTTTAGGGTGAGGGTTAGGGATAGGGTAAGGGTAAGGATCAGGTTGGCGTGAGGGTTAGGATTAGGATTAGGATTAGGGTTAGGGGGAGGTTTAGGGATAGGGTTAGGGTTAGGGTGAGGGTTTTGATTAGAGTTAGGTTTAGAGTTAGGGTGAGGGTGAGGGTAATGTTTAGGGATTGGATTAGGGTTGGGGTAAGGCTTAGGCTGTGGCTGAGGTTGAGGGTGAGGTTGAGGGTTAGGGTTAGGGTGAGGGTGAGCATTAGGGTTAGTTTTAGGGTTACAGTTAGGGTGAGGGTTAGGGTTAGGCTTAGGATTAAGCTGAGGGTTAGTCTGAGGGTTAGGGTCTGGGTTCGAATGAGGGTAAGGGTTAGGGTGAGGGTTAGGGTGAGGGTGAGGGTGAGGGTGAGGGTTACGCTTAGTGTTAGGGTGAGGGTAAGGGTTAGGGTGAGGGTTAGGTTGAGGGTGAGAGTAAGGTTAAGGTGAGGGTAGGGGTAAGGGCGAGGTTTAGGGTGAGGTTGAGGGTTATTGTTAGCATTAGGGTTACTGTGAGGGTAAGCTTAGGGTGAGGTTTAGAGTTAGGGTTAGGAATAGGGTGAGGATTAGTGTTGGGTTTAGTTGTAGCGTGAGGTTTAGGCTGAGGGATAGGCTTAGGGTTAGTGTTAGGATGAGGTTTAGTTTGAGGGTTAGGATTAGGGTTAGTGTTAGGGTTAGGGTTAGGTTAGGGTGAGGGTTTGGGTTAGTGTTAGGGTTTGGGTGAGGGTGAGGGCTAGTGTTAGCATTAGGGTAAGGGTTAGTGTTAGGGTTAGGGTGAGGGTGAGCGTGAGGATTACAGTTAGGGTTAGGATTAAGTTTATGGTTAGGGTTAGACTGAGGGTGAGGGTGAGGTTGAGGGTGAGTGTTAGGGTTAGGGTTAGTTTTAGGGTGAGGGCTAGGGTGAGGGTGAGGGTTAGGGTGAGGGTTAGGGTCGAGGTGAGATTTAGAGTTCGGTTTAGGGTGAGTTTTAGGGTTAGTGTGAGGTTTAGGGTAGGATTAGTGTTCTGGTGAGGGTTCGGGTGAGGGTGAGTTTTTGGGAGTGGGTGATGATTAAGGTTAGGCTGAGGATTAAGGTGATGGTGAGGGTTAGGGTGAGGGTGAGGGTTAGGATTATGGTGAGGATTAGGGTTATGGTTAGTGTTAGGCTTATGTTGAGGGTAAGGGTTAGGATGAGGTTTAGGCTGAGGGTGAGTTTTAAGGATATAGTTAGAGTTAGGGTGAGGGTTTGGGTGAGGGTTAGGGTTCGGGTTTGGCTTAGGTGAGGGTGAGGGTAAGAGTTAGTGTTAGGGTTAGGGTTAGGGTGTCGATAAGGTTTAGTGTTAGGGTTAGGGTGAGGGTGAGGTTTAGGGTTAGGTTGAGGGTTAGGGTGAGCATTAGGGTGAGGTTTTGTTTTAGGTTTAGCGTTACGGTGAGGGTTAGGGTGAGGGTGAGCGTTAGGGATAGCATTAGTGTTAGGGTTAGGTTTAGGGTGAGTGTTAGGGTTAGGATTAGGGTGAGGGTGAGGGTGAGGTTTAGGGTTAGCATTAGGTTAGGGTTAGGGTGAGGGTTAGGATTAGGGTTAGGGTTAGGGTGAGAGTGAGGGTGAGGGTTAGAGTTAGGGTTAGGGTGAGGCTTAGGGTTAGGGTGAGGGTTAGGGTTAGAGTGAGGCTTAGGGTTAGGGTGACGGTGAGGGTAAGGGTTAGGGTGAGGGTTAGGGTTAGAGTTAGGGTTAGGGTGAGTTTTAGGATTAGGATGAGGCTGAGTGTTAGGTTTAGGATTAGGCTTAGGTGTAGGGTTAGGCTAAGGTTGATGGTGAGGGTGAGCGGCAGAGTTAGCATTAGGGTTAGGGTTAGGGTGAGGGTGAGTGTTAGGATTAGGTTTAGAGTTAGGGTGAGAGTGAGTGTGAGGGTAAGTGTTAGGGTTAGGGTTAGGGTTAGGATGAGGTTTAGGCTGAGGGTTAGGGTTAGGGTTCGGGTGAGTGAAAAGTTAGGGTGAGGGTTAGGGTGAGGGTTAAGTTTAGGCTTAGTTTTCGGGTGAGGGTTAGTGTGAGGGTTAGTGTTAGGATTAGGGTTAAGTTGAGGTTGTGGGTTAGGCTGAGGGTAACTTTTAGGGTGAGGGTTTTGGTGAGGGTGAGGGATATGTTTAAGGTGAGGGAAGGGTTAGGGCGAGGTTTAGGGTATGGGTGAGGATTAATATTAGCATTAGGTTTACGTTAGGGTGAGGGTTAGGGTTAGGTTGAGAGTAAGGTTAAGGGTGAGGACTAGGGTTAGGGTGATGTTTGGGTGAGGGTTCGTGTTAGTGTTAGTGCTAGGGTTAGGGTGAGGTTTTGGGTTAGGATATGTGTGAGGATTACGCCTAGTGTTAGGGTTATGGTGAAGGTAGGGGTTAGGGTGAGGTTTATGGTGAGGGTGAGGGTTAGGGTTAGCATTAGGGTTAGAGTGATGGTTAGGGTGAGGGTTAGGGTTAGGGTGAGGGTGAGGTTTAGGGTTAGGTTTAGGGTGAGGTTTAGAGTTAGGGTGAGAGTTAGGGATAGGTTTACGTTTATGGTGGGGTTCAGGGTTAGGGTTAAGGTTAGAGTTAGGGTGAGGTTGAGGGTGAGGGTTCTGTTTAGGATTAGGGTTAGGGTTGGGCTGAGGGTGAGGGTGAGGGTGAGGTTGAGTGTTAGGGTTAGGGTGAGGTTTAGAATTAGGTTCAGGTTGAGGGTTGGGGCTTGTGTTAGGGTGAGGTTTAGGCTGAGGATTAGGGTTAGGGTTAGTGTGAGGTTTAGGTTTAGTGTGAGGGTTAGTGTTAGGATTAGAGTTTAGGTTAGGGTGAGGGTAAGTGTTATGGTGAGGGTTAGTGTGAGGGTGAGGATTAGGGTTAGAGTTAGGTTGAGAGTGAGCGTTAGTTTGAAGTTTAGGGTTAGGTTTAGGGTTAGGTTTATAGTTAGGGTGAGGGTTAGTGTTAGTGTTAGGGTTATGGTTAATGTGAGGGTTAAGTTTATGGTTAGAGTTAGGGTGAGGTTGAGGGTGAGGGTTAGGGTTAGGGTTTGGTTCAGGGTGAGGGCTAGGGTGAGGTTAAGGCTAAGGGGGAGGTTTAGGGGGAGGGGGAGGGTTTCAGTTAGGATAGGCGTAGGGTTAGGGTTAGGGTGAGGGTGAGGTTTAATGTGAGGGTGAGGGTGAGGTTTAGGGTGAGTTTTTCATTTAGGAAAGTCTTAGGGTTAGGGTTACGGTGAGGATTAGAGTGAGGGTGAGTTTTAAGGTGAGGATTAGGGTTAGGGTTAGGGTGAGGGTGAGGGTTTTTTTACGGATAGGGTTAGGATGAGGTTTAGGCTGAGGGTTTGTGTTAGGGTTCGGGTGAGGGTAAGAGTTAGGGTTAGGGTTAGGGTTAGGGTGAGGATAAGGTTTAGTGTGAGGGTTAGTGTGAGTGTGAGGTTTAGGATTAGGTTGAGGGTTAGGGTGAGCATTAGTGTGAGGTTTAGATTTAGGTTTAGGGTTAGTGTGAGTGTTAGGGTGAGGTTTAGTGTTTGGGTTAGGGTTAGGGTTAGGGTGAGGTTTAGGGTGAGGGTAAGGTTTAGCGTGAAGGTTTGGGTGAGGGTGAGTGTTAGGGACAGCATTAGTGTTAGGGTTAGGTTTAAGGTGATTGTTAGGGTTAGGATTAGGGTTCGGGTGAGGTTGTGGTTTAGGGTGACGTTTAGGGTTAGGGTTAGGATGAAGCTTAGGGTTAGGGTGACGGTTAAGTTTAGGGTGAGGGTTAGGGTTAGGGTGATGGTGAGGGTAAGGTTTAGGGTGAGGGCTAGGTTTAGGTTTAAGGTGAGGGTGAGGGTCAGAGTTAGCATTAGGGTTAGGGTTAGGGTGAGGGTGAGGATTAGGTTTAGGGTTAGAGTTAGGGTGACAGTGAGGGTGAGGTTAAGAGTTATGGTTATGGTTAGGGTTAGAATGAGGTTTAAGCTGAGGTTTAGGGTTAGGTTTCGGTTGAGTGAAAGTTTAGGTTGAGGGTTTGGGTGTGGGTTAGGTTTAGGCTTAGTTTTCGGGTGAGGGTTAGTGTTAGGGTTAGGGTTAATGTTAGGTTGTGGGTTAGGTTGAGGGTAACTTTTAGGGTGAGGGTTTTGGTGAGGGTGAGGGATATGGTTAAGGTGATGGAAAGGTTAGGGCGAGGTTTAGGGTATGGTTGAGGGTTAATGTTAGCAATAGGTTCATGTTGAAGTTTAGGGTTAGGGTGAGGTTGAGGGTAAGGTTTAGGGTGAGGACTAGGGTTAGGGTGATGTTTAGTGTGAGGGTTCATGTTAGGGTTAGTGTTAGGGTTAGGGTGAGGTTTAGGGTTAGGATATATGTGAGGATTAGGGTTAGGGTTAGGGTTATGGTGAGGGTACGGTTTAGGTTGAGGTTTATGGTGAGGGTGAGGGATAGTTTTAGCATTAGTTTTAGAGTGATGGTTAGGGTGAGGGTTAGGGCTAGTGTGAGGGTGAGGTTTAGGGTTAGGATTAGGGTGAGGTTTAGTGTTAGGGTGAGGGTTAGGAATAGGTTTACGTTTAGGGTGGGGTTCAGGGTTAGGGTTAGGGTTAGAGTTAGGGTGAGGCTGAGGGTTAGGGTTAGGGTTAGGGTTAGGGCGATGGTTAGGGTGAAGGTTAGTTTTAGTGTTAGGGTTAGGGTTAGGGTGAGGTTTAGGTTTAGGGTTAGAGTTAGGGTGAGATTGAGGGTGAAGGTTTGGTTTAAGGTTTGGCTTAGGGTGCGGGCTAGGGTGAGGGTGAGGGTAAGGGTGAAGGTTAGGGGGAGGGGGTGGGTTCCAGTTAGGATAGGCGTAGGGTTAGGGTTAGGGTGAGGGTGAGGTTTTAGGTGAGGATTAGTGTGAGGGTTAGCGTGAGGCTGAGGGTTTCAGTTAGGAAATGCTTAGGGTTAGGGTTAGGGTGATGATTAGGGAGAGGGTGAGGTTTAAGGTGAGAGTTAGGGTTAGGCTTATGGTGAGGGTGAGGGTTATGTTTAGGGATAGGTTTAGGATTAGGATTAGGCTGAGGTTTCGGGTTAGGGTTCAGGTGAGGGTAAGGTTTAGGGTGAGGGTTAGGGTGAGGGTGAGGGTTGGGGTTAGGCTTAGGGTTAGGGTGAGGGTTAGGGTTAGTGTTAGTGTTAGGTTTAGGGTTATGGGGACTATTAGGGTTAGGGTAAGGTTTAGGGTGTGGATTAGGCCGAGGAGATGGGTTAGGGTTAGGGTTAGAGTGAGAATTATGGTAAGGTTTAGGGTGAGGTTTAGGTTGAGGTTGAGGGTGAGGGTAAGTGTTATTGTGCGGGTTAGGTTGAGGTTGAGGTTTAGGGTTAGCATTAGGGTTAGAGTTAGGGTTAGGGTGAGGGTTAGGGTTAGGGTTAGGGTGAGGGTGAGGGCTAGTGTGAGCATTAGGGTTAGGTTAGGTTTAGAGTTAGGGTTAGGGTGAGGGTGAGGTTTAGGGTTAGGTTTAGGATTAGGGTTAGGGTTAGGTTTAGGCTGAGGTTGAGGGTGAGAGTGAGGGTGAGGGTTGGTGTTTGGGTTAGTTTTAGGGTGAAGGCTAGGGGGAGGGGGCGGGTTAAAGTGATTATTAGTGTGAGGGTGAGGGTTTCAGTTAGGAAAGGCATAGGTTAGGGTTAGTGTTAGGGTGAGGGTTAAGGTTAGGGTTAGGTTTAGGGTGATGTTGAGAGTGAGGGTGAGGGTGAGGGTGAGGGTGTAGGTGAGGGTTAGGTTTAGGGTTAGGGTGAGGGTTAGGGTTTGGGTGATATTTAGGTTGAGTGTGAGGGTTAGGCTTAGCGATAGGGTTAGGTTGAGGGTTAGGGTTAGGGTGAGGGTGAGCATCAGGGTTATGGTGAGGTTTGGGGTTAGGGTGAGGGTCAGGGTAGTGTTAGGATTAGAGTTAGGGTGAGGTTGAGTGTTAGGGTAAGGATTAGTGTTAGGGTGAGGGTTAGGGTGAGGATTAGGTTTAGGTTTAGGTTTAGGATGAGGGTTAGGGTGAGGCTTAGTGTTAGTGTTAGGGTTAGGGTTAGCGTGAGAGTTAGTGTGAGGGTTAGGCTTAGAGGGAGGGTTAGGGTGAGTGTGAGGTTTAGGGTTAGCATTATGGTTAGGGTGAGGGTGACTTTTAGGGTTAGCATTATGGTTAGGGTTAGGGTTAGGGTGACGGTTTGGCTTAAGGTAATGGTTAGGGTGAGGGTCATGTTTGGTATTAGCATTAGGGGTAGGGTTAGGGTTAGCTTGAGGGTTAGGTTAGGGTTAAGGTTAGGGTGAGGGTGTGCATAAGGGTTAGGGTTATGGTTAGCGTGAGGTTTTGAGTTAGGGTGAGGGTTAGGGTTTGGTTGAGGGTGAGGGTTAGGTTTAAGTTTAGGCTTAGGTGTAGGGTTAGGCTTACGGTGAGGGTGAGGGTGAGGGTCACTGTTAGGTTAAGGGTGAGGTTTAGGGTTATGGTTAGGGTTAGGGTGAGGGTGAGGATGAGGGTTAGAATGAGTGTGATGGTGAGCATGAGGGTGAGAGTTAGGTTTAGGGTGAGGGTTAGGGTTATGTTTAGGTTTAGGGTGACGATGATGTTGAGGGTTAGGGTGAGGGTAATGGGGAGGTTGAGGGTGAGGGTGAGGGTTAGCGTTTGGGTGTGGGTTAGGTTTAGGTTTAGGGTTAGTAGGAGAGCTAGGCTGACGGTTAGGGTTATGGTTAGGATGATGGTTAGGGTTAGGGTGAGGGTAAGGGTTCGGTTTTGGATTAGTTTTAGGGTTATGGTAAGGGTTGGGCATAGGGTTAGTGTTAGGGTGAGGGTTTTACTTAGGGTTAGTGTTAGAGTTAGGGTGAGGGTGAGGGTGAGGTTTAGGGTTAGTATTAAAGTTAGGGTTAGGCTTAGGCTGAGGTTGAGTTTGAGTGTGAGGTTGAGGGTTAGTATTCGGTTGAGGGTTAGGGTTGTGTTAGCTCTAAGGTCAGTGCGAGGGTCATGGATAGGTTTAGGTTTAGGATGAGGGTTAGGCAGAGGGTTAGGGTTACTGTTCGTGTGAGGGTAATGGTTAGGGTGAGTGTTAGGGTGAGGGTTAGGTTTAAGTTTAGGCTTAGTTTTCCGGTGAGGGTTAGGTTTAAGGGTATTGTTAGGGTTAGGGCTAGGGTTAGCGTGAGGGTTAGGGTGAGTGTAAGGGTTAGGGTGAGGGTTAGGGTGAGGGTGAGGGATAGGGTTAAGGTTCAGGTAAGGGTTAGGGCGAAGTTTAGGGTGAGGTTGAAGGTTAACGTTAGCATTAGTGTTAAGGTAAGAATGAGGGTTAGGATGAGGGTTAGGGTAAGGGTTAGGGATAGGGTGAGGATTGGTGTAAGGGTTAGGTTTAGGTCGAGGATTAGGCTGAGGGGTAGGGTTTGGGTTAGGGTGAGGGTGAGGATTAGGGTGAGGGTAAAGGTTAGGGTGAGGTTTAGGGTGAGGTTGAGGTTTAGTGTTAACCTCAGGATTAAGTTTAGGGTTAGGGTGAGGGTTGGGTTTAGGTTGACGGTTAGGGTGAGGGTTAGGTTTAGGGTTAGGGTGAGGGTTAGGGTGAGGGTTTAGGGTGAGGGCTAGGGTTAATGTGAGGGTTAGGGATAGGATTAGCGTTAGTATGAGGATAAGGGTTAGGGTGTGGGTTAGGCTAAGAGTGAAGGTTAGGGTTAGCGTTAGGGTTAGTTTGAGGTTTAGGGTGAAGTTTAAGGTAAGGGTTAAGGTGAGTATGAGGGTCAGGGTTAGAGTTAGGTTTAGGGTGAGGGTTAGAGTTAGGTTGAGTTTTAGGGTAGCGTTAGGGTGAGGGTGAGGGTTAGGTTAAGGGTGAATTTTAGGGTGTGGGTGATGGTTAGGCTTAGGGTGAGTGTTAAGGTTATGGTGAGGGTTAGGTTGAGGGTGAGGGTAAGGATTACGGTGAGTATTAGGGTTATGGTTAGGGTTAGGGTTATGGTGAGGGTAAGGGTTAGATTGAGGTTTAGGGTGAGGGTGAGGTTTAGGGGTAGCATTAGAGTTCGGGTGAGGGTTAGGGTAAGCGTTAGGGTTCAAGTTAGGCTTAGGGTGAGGATGAGGGTTAGAGTTAGAATTAGTTACAGGGTTAGGGTGAGGGTAAGATTTAGGTTGAGGGTTAGGATGAGGGTGAGGTTTAGGGTTAGGTTGAGGTTTAGGGTGACCGTTAGTATGAGGTTTAGGTTTAGGTTTAGGGTTAGGGTGAGGATTAGGGTGAGGTTTAGTGTTAGTGTTATGGTTGGGGTTAGGGTGAGTGTTAGGGTGAGGGTAAGGGTTAGAGTGAGGTTTAGGTTGAGGGTGAGAGTTAGGGATAGGTTTTAGGTTAGGGTTAGGGTTTGGGTGAGCGTTAGGGTTGGGTTAGGGTGATGGTGAGTGTTAGGGTTAGATTTAGGGTTAGGGTTAGTGTGAGGGTGAGGGTTAGGGTTAGGGTGAGGGTGAGGGTTAGGGTGACGTTGAGGGTTAGGTTTAGGGTGACAGTGACGGTAAGGGTTAGGGTGAGGGCTAGGGTTAGAGTTAGGATTATGTTTAGGTTTAGGGTTGGGGGAAGGTGGGGGTGAGGTTGAGGGTGAGGGTTAGGGTTAAGGTTAGTTTGAGGATTAGGGTGAGGACTAGGGTAAGGGTAAGTGTTAGGGTGAGGGTGAGGGTATGGGTTAGGAAAGGTTTAGGGTTAGGTTTATGGTGAGGATTAGGGTGAGTGTGAGATTTTAGGTTAGGGTTAGGGTTATGTGTGGATTAAGGTTAGGGTTAGAGTGAGGGTTATGATTAGGGTGATGTTTAGGGTGAGAGTGAGGATTACAGTGAGGGAGAGGGTGAGGGTGATGGTGTAGGTGATGTATAGGGTTGGGGTGATATGTTGGGTTACGGTGAGGGTCACGGTGAAAGTGAGGGTTAGGGTTAGGGTTAGGGTGAGGTTTAGGTTTTGGTTTAGGGTGAGTGGTAGGGTTAGGCTTAATGTGAGGGTTAGGGTTAGGGCTAGGGTTAGGGTGAGGATAAGGGTTTTGGTGAGGGTTAGGGTGATAGTGAGGTTTAGGTTTAGGTTGAGTGTTAGATTGAGCGTTAGGGTGAGGGTTAGGTTTAGGTTTAGGATTAGGGTGAGGGTTAGGGTGAGGTTTAGTGTTATGGTTAGGTTTAGGGTTAGGGTGAGTGTTAGGGTGAGGGTAAGGGTTAGAGTGAGTGTTAGGGTTAGGGTGAGGGTTAAGGTTAGTATTAGGGTTAGGGTTAGGGTTAGGGTGATGGTTACAGTTAGGGTTTGTTTTACGGTGACGGTGAGGGTGCGGGTTAGGATTAGCATTAGGGTTTGGGTTAGGGTTAGGGTGAGGGTTAGGGTTAGGGTTAGGCTTAGGGTGAGGTTGAGGGTTAGGGTTAGTGTTAGGGTTAAGGATGGGGTTATGTTTAGTTTGAGGAATAGGCTTAGGGTGAAGGTTAGGGTAAGGGTTAGGTGAGGGCTAGGGTTAGGCTAGGGTTAGGCTGAGTTTTAGGTTTGGGTGAGGGTGAAGTTGTGGTTTAGGTTTAGGTTTAGGCTTAGCGGTAGGTTTAGGCTTAGGGTGAGGGTGAGGGTGATGGTCTGAGTTAGGTTTAGGGTGAGGTTTAGGTTTATGGTTAGGTTTATGGTGAGGGTGGGGGTGAGATTTAGGGTGAGGGTCATGGTGAGGGTGAGGGTGATGTTTAGGTTTAGGGTGAGAATTATGGTTACGTTAAGGTTTAGGGTGAGGTTGAGTGTGAGGTTGAGGGTGAGGGTGAGGGTTTGGGTTTGGGTGACGTTTAGGGTTAGGCTTAGGGTTAAGGTTAGGGTGAGGGTTAAGGTTAGTGTTGGGCTCAGCGTGAGGGTTTTGGTTAGGGGGAGGTTGAGGTTAAGGCTGAGGGTGAGGGTTAGGTTTAGGGTGAGGGTTAGGGTTAGGTTTAAGGTTAGGGTGAGGGTTTGGTTTAAGGTTAGGTTTAGGATGAGGTTTAGGCTGATGGTTAGGATTAGTGTTCGGGGGAGGTTAAGGGTTAGGGTGAGAGTTATGGTGAGGTTGAGGGTTAGGGTGAGGGTAAGGGTTAATGTGAGGGTTAGGGTGAGGGTAAGGGATAGGGTTAAGGTGAGGGTAAAGTTTAGGGCGAGGTTAAGGGTGAGGTTGAGTGTTAAAGTTAGCATTAGATTTATGTTGAGGTTGAGGGTTAGGGTTAAGGTTAGATATAGGGAGAGGATTAGGTTTAGGGTTAGGTTTAGGGTGAGGGTTAAGCTGAGGGGTAGGGTTAGGGTTAGGGTTAGCGTGAGGGTTAGGGGAGGTTTAGGGTTAGGTTAGTGTTAGGGTTAGGTTTATGTTGAGGTTGAGGGGGGGAAAGGTTGCGGGTTAGTGTGAGGTTGAGGTTTAGGGTTAGCATTAGGTTTAGGGTTAGGGTGAGGGTTAGGGTCAGTGTTAGGGTTAGGTTGAGGGTGGTGGTGAAGTTGAGGATGAGCCTTAGGGTTAGGGATAGTTTTAGGGTGAGGGCTAAGTTGAGGGTGAGGGTTACGGTGAGGGTTAGGTTAGGTTGAGGGTGAGGGTTTCGGTTAGGAAAGGCTTAGGTTTAGGTTTAGGGTGAGGATTAGGTTGAGGGAGAGATTTAAGCTGAGGTTTAGGGTTAGGTTGAGGATTAGGGTAAGGGTTATGGTGAGGGTTTGGGTTAGGTTGAATTTTAGGGTGAGGGTGAGTGTTAGGGGAAGGGTGAGGGTGATGGTGAGGGTGAGGGTATAGGTGAGGGTTAATGTTAGATTGAGGTTAGGGTGACGGTGAGGGTTAGGGTAAAGTTGAGTGTTAGGGTTAGGGTTAGATTGAGGGTTATGGTTATGGTTAGGATGTGGGCTAGAGTGAGGGTTAGGGTTAGGGTTAATGTGAGGGATAGGGTTAGGGTTAGTGTTAGTGTGAGTATAAGTGTTAGGGTGAGGCTTAGGTTGAGGGTTAGGGTGAGGGTTAAGGCGAGGGTAAGGTTTACTATTAAGGTGAGAGTTAGAGTTAGGTTTAGGGTGAAGGTTAGGTTTTGGGTGAGGTTTAGGGTAAGGTTAGGGTAAGGTGAGAGGGAGGGGGAGGGGGAGTTTTAGGGTATGGATGACGGTTAGGGTTAGGGTGAGTGTTAAGGTGATGATGAGCGTTAGGGTAAGGGTGAGGGCTAGGGTTGCGGTGAGGATTAGGGTTAGGGTTAGTGTTAGGTTTATCGTGAGGGTAAGGTTTATAATGAGGTTTAGGCTGAGGGTGAGGTTTAGGGACAACGTTAGAGTTAGGGTGAGGGTTAGGGTGAGGGTTAGGGTGCAGGTTATGCTTAGGATGAGCGTGGCGTTTAGAGTTAGTGTTAGGGTTAGGGGTAGGGTAAGGGTAAGTTTTAGGGTGAAGGTTAGGGTGAGGGTGAGGGTTAGGGTAAGGTTGAGGGTTAGGGTGGCCATTAAGGTGAGTGTTCGGTTTAGGATTAGGATTATTGTGAGGGTTAGGGTGAGGTTTAGTGTTAGTGTTAGGGTTAGGGTTAGGGTCAGGGATAGGATGAGGTTCAGGTTTAAAGTGAGGGTTAGGGTGAGAGTGAGGGTGAGGGATAGCATTAGGGTTAGGGTTAGGGTTAGGATGAGGGTTAGGCATAGGGTTAGGTTGAGGGTGGGGTGACGTTGAGGGTGAGGGTGAGGGTTAGGGTTTTGGTGTGGATTAGGGTTAGGGTTAAGGTTAGGGTGAGGGTTAGGGTTAGGATGAGGTTTAGGCTGAGCGTGAGACTTAGGGTTTGGGTGAGCGTAAGGGTTATGATGAGGGTGAGGTTTAGATTTAGGATTAGGGTTAGGGTTAGAGTTAGGATTAGGGATAGTGTTAGGTTTAGGGTTATGGTGAGAGTTTTTCTTAGGGTTAGAATTACAATTAGGGTGAGGGTGAGGGTTAAGGTTTGAATTAGGGTTAGGGTTAGGGTTACACTGAGGTTGAGGTTGAGGCTGAGGGTGAGGGTTAGGGTGAAGGTGAGTGATAGGTTTAAGGTGAGAGTAAGATTTAGGGCGAGGTTAACGGTGACATTGAGGGTTAATGTTAGCATTAGGGTTACAGTGAGGGTGAAGGTTAGGGTTAGGGTTAGGGATAGGGTGAGGATTTGGGTTAGGGTTAGGCTTAGGGTGAGGGTTAGGCTGAGGGGTGGGGCTAGGTTTAGGTTTAGTGTGAGGGTTAGAGTGAGGTTTAGCGTTAGGTTTAGGCTAAGGTTTCGGGTGAGGTTGAGGGTGAGGGTAAGAGTTAGGGTGAGGTTTAGGTTGAGGTTGAGGTTTAGGATTAGCATTAGGGTTATGGTTAGGGTGAGGTTTAGGGTTCGGTTTAGTGTAAGAGTTAGGGTGAGGGCTAGTGTTAGCATTAGGGTTAGTGTTAGCGTTAGGGTTAGCGTTAGGGTGAGGGTGAGCGGAGGTTTAGGTTTAGGATTAGGGTTAGGGTTAGGGTTAGGCTGAGGGTGAGGGTGAGATTGAGGATGAGGGTTAGGGTTAGTTTTTTAGGGTGAGGACTAGGGTGAGGGTGAGGTTTAGGGTGAGGGTTAGGGTGAGGGTGAGAGTTTCGGTTAGGTATGTCTTAGGGTTTGGGTTAGGGTGAGGGTGAAGTTTAAGGTGAAGATTAGGGTTAGGGTGAGGATTAGGGTTAGGATTAGGGTGATGGATAGGGTTAGGGTGACGTTTAGGTCCAGAGTTTGTGTTAGGGTGAGGGTGAGGGTGAGGGTGATGGTGAAGGTGAGGTTGTAGGTGAGGTTTAGGGTTAGGGTGAGGGTTAGGGTGAGAGTGAGGGTTAGGGTCAAGATGAGGGTTAGGGCTAGGGTTAGGGTGAGGGTTAGGGTTAGGGTTAGGGTGAGGTGTAGGGTGAAGGGTAGGTTTAGGGTTAGGGTGGGGGTTAGGGTTAATTTAAGGGTTAGGGTTAGGGTTTGGTTTAGTGTGAGGATAAGGATTAGGGTGATGATTAGGGTGATAGTGAGGGTTAGGTTTAGCATTAGGTTTAGGGTGAGGATTGGGTGAGGGTTAAGGTGAGAGTTAATGTTAGCATGAGGATGAGGGTTAGAGTTAGGATTAGGGTGAGGGTTAGGATTAGGGTGAAATTTAGGTAGGGTTAGGGTGAGGGTGAGGGTTCGGGTGAGGATGACTTTTAGGGTGAATGTGATGGTTAGGGTTAGGGTGAGGGTTAAGGTGACGGTGTGGGTTAGGGTGAGTGTGAGGGTTAGGATTATGGTGAGGATTAGGCTTAGGGTTAGTGTTAGGGTTATGGTGAGGGTAAGGGTTAGGATGAGGTTTAGGTAGAAAGTGAGGTTTAAGTATAGCGTTAGCGTTAGGGTGAGGGTTACAGTTAGGGTTAGGGTTAGGGTTACAGTGAGGGTAAGGTTTAGGGTTAGGCTTAGGGTTTGGGTGAGGGTTAGGGATAGGGTGAGCATTAGGGTGAGGATTAGGTTTAGGGTGAGGTTGAGTGTGAGGGTTAGGTTTAGGATTAGGCTTAGGTGTAGGGTTAAGCTTAGGGTGAGGGTGAGGGTGAGGGTTAGGGTTAATGTTAGGGTTACAGTTAGGTTGAGGTTTAGGGTTAGGGTTAGGGTTAGGATTAGGGTTAAGCTGAGAGTTAGGTTTAGGGTTTGGGTGAGGGTAAGGTTTACGGTGAGTGTTAGGGTGAGGGTGAGGGGAGGGTTAGGCTTAGGGTTATGGTGAGCTTTAGGGTGAGGGTTACGGTTAGGGTGAGGTTGAGGGTTAGGTTTAGGTTTAGGGTGAGGGTTCGGCTGAGGGGTGGGGTTAGTATTAGGGTTAGGGTTAGGGTGATATTGATGGTGAGGGTAAGGTTTAGGGTGAGGGTTAGCGTGAGATTGAGTTTTAGGGTTAGCATTAGGGTTAGGGTGAGGTTTTGGGTTAGGGTTAGGGTTAGGGTGAGGGTGAGGGCTAGTGTTAGAATTATGGTAAGGATTAGGGTTATGGTTATAGTGAGGGTGAGGGTTAGGTTTACAGATAGGCTTAAGATTAGCGTTAGGATTAGGGGTAGGCTGAGGGCTGGGGAGAGGTTGAGGGTGAGGTTTAGGATTAAGGTTAGTTTTAGGGTGAGGGCTAGGGTGAGCGTGAGGGTTAGAGTGAGGTTTAGGGTGAGGGTGAAGATTTTCGGTTAGGAAAGGCTTAGGGTTCGGTTTAGGGTGAGTATTAGGTTGAGGGTGACGTTTAAGTTGAGGTTTATGTTTAGAATTAGGATTAGGGTTAGGGTTAGGTTGAGGGTTAGGTTTAGGGTGATGTTTAGGGTGAGGGTGAGGTTGAGGTTGAGGGTAAAGTTGTAGGTGAGGTTTAGGGTTAGGGTGAGGGTTAGAGTGAATGTGAGGGTTAGGGTTAGGGTTAGGGTGAAGGTTCAGGTTAGGGTTAGGGAGAAGGGTAGGTTGAGGAATAGGGGGAGGGGTAGAGTGAGGGGTAGCTTTAGGGTTAGGTTGGGGGTTAGGGTTAATATAAGGGTTAGGGTTAGTGTTAGGGTTAGTGTGAGGATAAGGGTTAGTGTGAGGGTTAGGTTGAGAATGAGGGTTAGGGTTAGCCTTACGGTTAGAGTGAGGATTAGGCTGAGCATTAAAGTGAGGGTTAGGGTTAGGGTTAGTATGAGGGTGAGGTTTAGAGTTAGGTTTAGGGTGAGTATTAATTTTACGGTGAGGTTTAGGGGAGGTTTAGGGTCAGGGTGAGGGTGAATTTTAGGGAGAGGGTGATGGTTAGGTTTAGGGTGAGGGTTAAGGTGATGGTGAGGGTTAGGGTGAGGGTGAGAGTTTGGATTACGGTGAGGATTAGGGTTAGGGTTAGGGTTTATGCTTATGTTGAGGGTAAGGGTTAGGATGAGCTTTAGGTTGAGGGTGAGTTTTAGGGATAACGTTAGAATTAGGGTGAGGGTTTGGGTGAGGATTAGGGTTCGGGTAAGGCTTAGGGTGAGGGTGAGGGTTAGAGTTAGGTTTAGGGTTAGGGTTAGGGTGAGGATAAGGTTTAGGGTGAACGTTAGGCTGAGGGTGAGGATTATGGTTAGGTTGAGGGTTAGGGTGAGCATTAGGGTGAGGATTAGGTTTAGGTTTAGGGTTAGGGTGAGGGTTAGGGTGAGGTTTAGTGTTAGGGTTAGGGTTAGGGTTAGGGTTAGGCTTAGGGTTAGGGTGAGAGTGAGGTTTAGTGTTAGCATTAGGGTTAGGGTGAAGGACAGTGTTAGGTATAGGGTTAGGGTGAGGGTTAGGGTTAGGATTAGGGCGATGGTTAGGTTTAGGTTGAGGGTTAGGGTTAGGGTGGCGGTGAGGTTAAGCGTTACAGTGAGGGCTAGCGTTAGGCTTAGTGTTAGAATGAGGTTTAGGGTGAGTGTAAGGTTAAGAGCTAGGTTTAAGGTGAAGGTTAGGGTTATGGTTAGGGTTAGGGTGAGGGTGAGGGTGAGGGTTAGTGTGAGGGTGATGGTGAGGGTGAGGTTGAGGGGTAGGTTTAGTGTGAGGGTTAGTGTTATGGTTAGGGTTAGGTTGAGGGTGAGGGTGAGGGTAAGGGTGAGGGTGATGGTGAGGTTGAGCGTGAGAGTGAGGTTTAGGGTTTCGGTGAGGGTTAGGGTTAGGGTTAGTGTGAAAGTTAGGGTTAGGGTTAGGGTTAGTATGAGGGTGAGGTTTAGAGTTAGGTTTAGGGTGAGTGTTAGGGTTAAGGTGTGGTTTAGGGTAGAGTTAGGGTCAGGGTGAGTGTTCGGGTGAGGGTGAGTTTTACGGAATGGATGATGTTTAGGTTTAGGATGAGGGTTAAGTTGACTGTGAGAGTTAGGGTGAGGTTGACGGTTCGGATTACGGTGTGGATTAGGGTCAGGGTTAGGTTTGGGCTTATGTTGAGGGTGAGGGTTAGGATGAGGTTTAGGGTGAGGGTGAGTTTTAGGGGTATCATTATAGTTAGGGTGAGGGTTTGGGTGAGGGTTAAGGTTCGGGTTTGGCTTAGGGTGAGATTGAGGGTTAGAGTTAGGGTTAGGTTTAGGGTTAGGGTGAAGGTAAGATATAGGGTGAGGGTTAGGGTGAGGGTGAGGATTATGGTTAGGTTGAGGGTTTCAGTGAGCATTAGGGTGAGGGTTAGGTTTAGGTTTAGGTTTTGGATGAGGGTTTGGATGAGGTTTAGTGTTAGGGTTAGGGTTAGGGTTAGCGTGAGGGTTAGGTTGAGGGTAAGGGTTAGAGTGAGTGTTAGGGAGAGGGTGAGGTTTAAGGATAGCATTAGGGCTAGGGTTAGGGTTAGGGTGAGGGTTAGAGTTAGGGTGAGGGTTATGGTGAGGTTAAGGATGGGGGTTAGGGTTAGCATTACGGTTAGGTTTAGGTTTAATATGAGGGTTAGGGTTAGGGTTAGGGTGAGGGTGTGGGTTAGGGTTAGGGTTAGGTTGAATGTTAGGTTTAGGTTGACGATTAGTGTTAGGGTGATGGTGAGTGTAAGTGATAGGGTGAGGGCTAGGTTTAGGCTTAGAATTAGGCTGATTTTTAGGTTTGGGTGAAGGGGAGGGGGAGGGTTAGGTTTAGGATTTGGCTTATGTGTTGGGTTAGGCTTAGGTGAGGGTGAGGGTGAGGGTCAGAGTTTGGTTTAGGGTGAGGGTTAGGGTTATAGTTAGGGTTAGGGTGAGGGTGAGGGTGAGGGTTAGGGTGAGGATAATGATGAGGGTGAGGGTGATGGTTTGGTTTAGGGTGAGGTTTAGGGTTATGGTTAGGGTTAGTGTGAGGGTGTGTGTGAGGTTTAGGGTGAGGGTGATGATGAGGTTGCGGGTGAGGGTGAGGGTTAGGGTTAGGGTTAGGGTTAACATTGCAGTGAATGTTAGAGTTAGGTTTAGGGTTAGTATGAGGGTTAGGCTGAGGTTTAGTCTTAGGGTTAGGGTGAGGGTAAGGTTTAGGGTGAGGGTGAGGGATAGGTTTAGGATTAGGTTTAGGGTTAGGGTGATGGTGAATGTTAGGGTTAGGGTGAGGGTTAGGGTGAGCGTTAGAGTGAGGGTTAGTATTAGGTTTAGGGTGAGGATTAGGGTTAGGGTTACATTTAGGGTGAGGTTTAGGCTGAGGGTTAGGGTTATGGTTAGGGTTAAGGTTAGTGTGAGGGTTAGGGTGAGGGTTAGGGTTAGGTTTAGTGTTAAGGTTAGGGTGAGGTTGAGGGTGAGGTAAGGGTTAGGTTGAGGTTTAGGGTGAGCTGGAGATTTAGGACTAGCATTAGGGTTAGGTTTAGGTTTAGGGTTAGGGTTAGGGTTAGTTTGAGGGTGGGGGTGAGGTTGAGGGTGAGGGTTAGGGTTAGGGTAAGCTTTAGGGTGAGGCCTAGGGTGAGGGTGAGGGTTAGGGAAAGAGTTATGGTGAGGGTGAGTGTTTCGTTTAGGAAAGGCTTAGGGTTAGGGTTAGGGTGAGGATTAGGGTGAGGTGGAGGTTTAGGACTAGCATTAGGATTAGGTTTAGGGTTAGGGTGAGAGTTAGGGTTAGGGTTAGTTTGAGGGTGGGGGTGAGGTTGAGGGTGAGGGTTAGGGTTAGGGTAAGCTTTAGGGTGAGGCCTAGGGTGAGGGTGAGGGTTAGGGAAAGAGTTATGGTGAGGGTGAGTGTTTCGTTTAGGAAAGGCTTAAGGTTAGGTTTAGGGTGAGGTTTAGGGTCATGGTGAGGTTTAAGGTGAGGGTTATTTTTAGGGTGAGGATTAGGGTTAGGGTTAGGTTGAGGGTAAGTTTTAGGGTTATGTTTAGGGTGAGGGTGACAGTTAGGGTGAGGGTGTGAGTGATGTTGAGGTTGAGGGTGTAGGTGAGGGTTCGGGTTAGCGTGTGGGTTAGGGTGACTTGAGGGTTAGGTTGAAGGTAAGGGTTAGGGTTAGGGTTAGACTGAGGCTTAGGGTTAGGTTTGGGGTGAGGGGTAGGATGAGGGGTTGGGTAAGGTTTAGGGTTAATGTGAGGGTTAGGGTTAGGGTTAGGGTTAGTGTGAAGATAAGGTTTAGGTTGAGGGTTAGAGTGAGAGTGAGGTTTAGGGTTAGCGTTAGGGTTAGGTTGAGGGATAGGGTGAGGGTTAAGGTGAGGTTTAGTGTTAGTATGAGGGTGAGGGTTAGAGTTAGGTTTAGGGTGAGTGATAGGGTTAGTCTCAGGTTTAGGGTAACGTTACGGTTTGTGTGAGGGTTTGGGTGATTGTGAGTTTTAGGGTTTGGGTG
Source organism: Dipodomys merriami (assembly GCF_024711535.1). NCBI lineage: Eukaryota > Metazoa > Chordata > Mammalia > Rodentia > Heteromyidae > Dipodomys > Dipodomys merriami. The sequence goes on from NW_027206113.1 coordinate 2,477,900, forward strand.
TCGGTTTGGGTTAGGGTGAGGGTTAAGGTGATGGTTAGGGTTACTATGAGGGTGAGGGTTAGGGTTGAGGTGAGGATAAGGGTTAGGGTTAGGGTTAAGATTATGGTGAGGATAAGGATTAGGATTAGGTATAGGGCGAGGGTGAGGTTTAAGCATAGCGTTATAGTTAGTGTTAGGGTTAGGGTGAGGGTTAGGGTTTAGGTTAGGCTTAGGGTGAGGGTGAGGCTTAGAGTTGGGTTTAGGGTTAGGGTTAGGGTGAGGGTAAGGTTTAGGGTGAGGTTTAGGATGAGGGTGAGGGTTAGGGTTAGGTTGAGGGTTAGGGTGAGCGTTAAGCTGAGTTAAGTTTATGTTTAGGGTTAGGTTGAGGGGTTAGTGTTAGTGTTAGGGTTAGGGTTAGGGTGATGGTAAGGGTTGGAGTGAGGGTTATGGTGAGGGTGAGGGTTAAGGATAGCATTAGCATTAGTGTTAGGGTTAGGGTGTGTGTTAGGTTTAGTGTTAGGCTGAGGGTTAGGAATAGGGTTGGGGTTAGGGTGAAGATCAGGGTGAGGCTTAGGGTTAGAATTAGGTTGAGGGTTAGGGTTAGCATTAGGGTTAGGGTTAGGGTTAGGTTGAGGTTGAGGTTTAGTGATAGGGTTGAAGTTAGGGTGATGGTGAGGGTTAGGGTGAGGGTAAGGTTGAACGTTAGGATGAGGGTTAGGTTTAGGTTTAGGGTATGGTTGAGTGCAAGGGTGAGGTTTAGTTTTAGGGTTAGTGTTAAGGTTAGGGTGAGGGCTACGGTTAGGGATAGGTTGAGGTTTAGGTTTAGGTTGAGGGTTAGGCTGAGAGGGATGGTGACGGTGAGGGTGAATGTGAGATTTATGTTTAGGTTTAGTTTTTTTGGTTAGTGTTAGGTTTAATATTAGGGTGAGGGCTAGGGTGAGGCTGAGGGCAAGGCTTACGGTTAGGATTAGGGTGAGGGTTAGGGTTAGGGTGAGTGTTAGTGGGAGGAGTATGGTTAGCGTTATTGTTAGGGTGAGGTTTAGGTTTAGTGTGAGGGTTATGGTTAGGGTTAGGTTTAGGGTGAGGGTAAGGTTTAGGGTGAGGGTTAATGTTACCATTAGGGTTACGGTGAGGTTGAGGGTTAGGGTGAGGCTTAGGGTTAGTGTTAGGGTTAGGGTGAGAGTGAGGGTTTGGGTTAGCCTGAGTGTTAGGGTGAGGGTTACCGTGAAAGTTAGGTTTAGGGTTAGGGTTTGTATTAAGGATAGGGTGAGGTTGAGGATTATGGTTAGTGTTACCTTGAGGGTTAGGGTTAAGGTGATGTTTAGGTTGAGGGTGACGGTTAGGGTGAGTGTTCCGGTTCGGGTTATGGTGAGGATTAGGGTTTGAGTGAGGGTTAGTATGAGTTTGAGGTTTAGGCTTATGGTTAGGGTTAGGGTTAGTGTGAAGTTTAAGGTTAGGGTTAGGTTAAAGTTAGGGTTAAGGTAACGTGTACGATTAGGTTTAGGGTGAGGTTTAGGTTTAATGTGAGGATTAGTGTTAGGGTTAAGGTTAGGGTGAGGGTTATGATTAGGGTTAGGTTTAGGATGAGGGTTAGGCTGAGGGTTAGTTTTAGGGTTCGGGGGAGGGTAAGGGTTAGGGTGAGGGTAATGTGAGGGTTAGGGTTATGCTTAGGTTAGGGTGAGGGTTAGTGTTAGATTTAGGGTTAGGTTTAGGGTGAGGGTTAGGGTGAGCCTAACGGTTAGGGTTAGGGTTAGGGTGAAGGTGAGGGATAGGGTTAAGGTGAGGGTAAGTGTTATTTCGAGGTTTAGGGTGAACTTGAGGGTTAATGTTAGCATTAGTTTTAAGGGGAGGGTGATGGTTAGGGTGAGGGTTAGGGTTAGGTATAGGGTGAGGATTAGGTTTAGGGTTAGGTTTAGGGTGAAGGTTAGGCTGAGGGGTAGGGTTAGGGTTTAGGGGAGGGTAAGGGTTAGGGTGAGGCTAATGTGAGGGTTAGGGTTAGGCTTAGGTTTAGGGTATGGATTAGTGTTAGATTTAGGGTTAGGGTGAGGGTGAGGGTTAGGGTGAGCCTAAAGGATAGGTTGAATGTTAGGGTGAAGGTGAGGGATAGGGTTAAGGTGAAGGTATGGGATAGGGTAAGGTTTAGGGTGAGCTTGAGGGTTAAAGTTATCATTAGGGTTACGGTGAGGGTGACAGTTAAGGTGAGGGTTAGGGTTAGGGTTAGGGATAGGGTGAGGATTTGGGTTAGGGTTAAGTTTAGGGTGAGGGTTAGGCTGAGGGGTAGGATTAGGGTTGGTGTTAGGGTGTGGGTTAGGGTGAGGGTTATATTTAGGGTTAGTTTTATGTTTAGGGTGAGGTTGAGGGTGAGGGTAACGGTTAGGGTGAGATTTAGGGTGAGGTTTATGTTTAGGATTAGCATTAGGTTAAGGGTGAGGGTTAGGGTTAGGATTAGGGTTAGGGTAAGGGTGAGGGCTAGTGTTAGCATTAGGGTTAGGGTGAGGGTGAGGGTGAGGGTTAGGGTGAGGTTTAGGATTAGGTTTAGGGTGAGGGCTAGGGTGAAGGTGAAGGTTAGGGTGAGGGTTATGGTGAAGGTGAGGGTTTTGGTTAGGAAAGGCTTAGGGTTAGGTTTAGGGTTAGGATTAGGATGAGGGTGAGATTTAAGATGAGGGTTTCGATGGTGTGTGGATTAAGGTTAGGATTAAGGTGAGGGATAGGGTTAGGGTGATGTTTAGGGTGAGGGTGAGTCTTCGGGTGAGGGTGAGGGTGAGAGTGAGGGTGAGGGAGAGGGTGTAGGTGAGGGTTAGGGTTGGGGTGAGCTTTAGGGTGACAGTGAGTGTTAAGGTGAAGGTGAGATTTAGGGTTAGGGTTAGGGATAAGGTTAAATTGAGGGTTAAGTTTACGGTTTGGATGAGGGTTAGGCTGAGGGTTATGCTTAGAGTTAGGGTGAGGATAAAGGTTAGGGTGAGGGTGAGGGTTAGGTTTAGGATTAGGGTTAGTGTTAGGCTGAAGGTTAGGGATAGGCTTAGGGTTAGGGTGAGGGTGAGGTTTTTGGTTAGGGTTAGGTTTAGAGTTAGTGTGAGGGTGAGAGTTAGGGTTTGAATTAGGGTTAGGTTTAGGTTGAGGTTGAGGCTGAGGGTGAGTGTTAGGTTTAGGATGAGTGTTAAGTTTAGGGTTAGTGTTAAGGTTTGGGTGAGGGTTAGTGTTAGGATTAGGTTTAGGATGAGGGTTAGGGTTATGGTGAGGATAAGGGTTAGGGTGAGGGTTAGGGGGAGGGTGAGGGATAGGGTTAAGGTGAGGGTAAGGTTTAAGGCGAGGTTAGGGTGATGTTGAGGGTTAATGTTAGCATTAGTTTTATGGTGAGGGTGAGGGTTAAGGTGAGGTTTAGGGTTAGGATTAGGTATAGGGTGAGGATTTTGGTTAGGGTTCTTGTTAGGGTGAGGGTTAGGTTTAGTGTGAGGGTTAGGGTTAGGGTTAGAGTTAGGGTGAGTGTAAGGTTTAGGGTGAGGGTTAGGTTGAGGTTGAAGGTTAATGTTAGCATTAGGGTTATGGTGATTTTGAGAGTTAGGGTGAGGGATAGGGTTAGGATTAGGGATAGGGTGAGGATTAGGTTTAGGGTTAGGTTTAGGGTGAGGGTTAGGCTGAGGTGTATGGTTAGGGTTCGGTTTAGGGTGAGGGTTAGCGTGAGGATTATGGTTAGGGTTAGACTTAGGGTTAGGATGAGTTAGAGGGTGAGGGTAAGGGTTAGGATGAGGGTTAGGGTGAGGTTGAGGTTTAGGGTTAGTGTTAGGGTTAGGGTGAGAGTTAGGGTTAGGATTAGGGTTAGTGTGAGGGTGAGGGCTAGTGTTAACATTAGAGTTATGGATATGGTTAGGGTTAGGGTGAGGTTGAGGGTGAGGGTTAGGGTTAGGTTTACTTTTTGGATGAGGACTATGGTGAGGTTGAGGGTTAGAGTGAGTTTTAGGGTGAGGGTGAAGGTTTCGGTTAGGAAAGGCTTAGGTTTAGGGTTAGGGTGAGGATTAGGGTAAGGGTGAGTTTTAAGGTGAGGGTTAGGTTTATGTGAGGATTAAGGTTAGGTTTAGGGTGAGAGTTAGGGTCAGAGTCAGGGTGAGGGTGAAGGTGTAGGTAAGGGTTAAGGTTGGGGTGAGGGTTAGGGTGATGGTGAGGGTTACCATGAAGGTGAGAGTTAAGGTTAGGGTTAGGGCTAGTGTTAGGATTAGGGTTAGGTTGAGGGTTGGCGTGAGCGTTAGGGTGAGGGTAAAGTTTAGGTTCAGGGTTAGAGTGAGGGTTAGGGTGAGGTTTAGTGTTAGTGTTAGGGTTAGAGTTAGGTTCAGGGTTAGGGTGAGCGTTAGGGTGAGGTTTAAGTTTAGGTTTAGGATTAGGGTGAGTTTTAGGGTGATGGTAAGGGTTGGAGTGATGGTTAGGGTGAGGGTAAGGGTTAGGGATAGCATAAGCGTTGGGGTTAGTGTTAGGGTGAGGGTTAGGGTTAGGGTTAGGGTGAGGGTTAGGGTTAGGGTGAGGGTTAGGGTTAGGGTGAGGGTTAGGGATAGGGTTGGGATTAGGGTGAGGGTCAGTGTTAGGGTTAGGGTTAGATTTAGATTGAGGGTGAGTGTGAGGGTTAGGGTTAGCATTAGGGTTAGGGTTAGGGTTAGGCTGAGGGTGAGGGTGAGTGTGAGGTTTAGGTTTTGGGTGAGATTTAGGTTTAGGTTTAGGCTTAGGGTGAGGATTAGGGTTTGGCTGAGGGTTAGTTTAAGGGTTAGGGTGAGAGAAAGGTTTAGGGTGAGGGTTAGGGTGACGGTGAGGGTTAGGGTGAATGTGAGCGTTAGGGTGAGTGTTACGATGAGGGTTAGGGTTTGGTTTAGTGTGAGGGTGACGGTTACGGTGAGGTTTAGGTTTAGGGTTAGGGTTAGGGTGAGGGTAAGGGTTAGAGTGAGGATTAGGCTGAGGTTGAGGGTGAGAAATAGCATTAGGTTTAGGATTAAGTTTAGGGTGAGGGTTATGGTTGATGTTAGGGTTAGCGTGAGGGTAAGGGTGAGGCTTATGTTGAGGGTTAGGGTTAGGCTTATGGTTAGTGTGAGGTTTAGGGTTAGGGTTAGGGTTAGGTTGAGGGTGAGGGTCTGGGTTAGAGTTAGTGTTTGGGTGAGGGTTATGGTTTGGGTGAGGGTTAGAGTGATGGTGAGGGTAAGGGTTAGGGTGAGGGCTAGGGTTAGGGTTAGGTTAAGGGTGAGATTTAGGTTTAGGGTGAGGATGAGTGTGAGGGTTAGATTTAGCATTAGTCTTACGTTTAGGGTTATGCTTAGGGTGATTGAGAGGGTGAGGGTCAGAGTTAGTTTTAGGATGAGGGTTAGGGTTAGGGTTAGGTTAGGGTGGGGGTGAGGGTGAGGTTTAGGGTGAGGTTGATGGTGAGGGTGAGGGTGAGTGTGAGGATTAGGGTTAGGGTTAGGTTTAGAGTGAGGGTTAGGCTGAGGGGTAGGGTTAGGGTTAGGGTGAGGGTTAGCGTGAGGTTTAGGGTTAGGGTTAGATTTAGGGTTAGGGTGAGATTGAGGGTGAGGGTAAGGTTTAGGGTGAGGTTTAGGGTGAGCTTGAGGTTTAGGGTTTTATTAGGGTTAGGGTGAATTTTAGGATTAAGATTAGGGTTAGGGTGAGTGTGAGGGCTAGTGTTAGCCTTAGAGTTAAGGTTAGGGTTAGGGTGAGGGTGAGGGTAAGGGTTAGATTTGGGGCTAGTATTAGGTTTAGGGTTAGGGTTAGGCTGAAGTTGGGCATGAGGTTGAGGGTGAGGGTTAGGATTAAGGTAAGTTTTAGGGTGAAGGCTAGGGTGAGGGTGAGGTTTAGGGTGATGGTTAGGGTGAGGGTGAGGGTTTCTGTTAGGAAAGGCTTAGGGATAGGGTTAGGGTGAGGATTAGGATAAGGGTGATCTTTAATGTGAGGGTTAGGGTTATGTGAGGATTAAGGTAAGGGTTAGGGTGAGGGTTAGGGTGAGGGTGAGGGTGATGGTGAGGGTGTAGGTGAGGGTTAGGATTAGGGTGAGGGTGAGGGTTAGAGTTAGGTTTAGGGTTCTTGTTAGGGTGAGGGTAAGGTTTAGGGTGAGAGATAGTGTGAGGGTGAGGTATAGGTTTAGGTTGAAGGTTAGGGTGAGCATTAGGGTGAGGGTTAGGTTTAGGTTTTGGTTTAGGGCCAGGGTTAGCATGAGGTTTAGTGTTAGTGTTAGGGTTAGCGTTAGGGTGAGGGTTAGGGTGGAGATAAGGGTTAGAATGAGGGTTAGGGTGAGGGTGAGGGTTAGGGATAGGGTTATGGTGAGTGTGAGGTTTAGGGTTAGCATTAGGGTTAGGGTTAGGTTTAGGGTGAGGGTAAGGGTTAGGGTTAAGGTGAGGGTTAGGGTTAGGTTTAGGTTAGGTTTAGGGTTAGGGTGAGGGTTAGGGTTAGGGTTAGGGTTATGGTGAGTGTGAGGTTTAGGGTTAGCATTAGGGTTAGGGTTAGGTTTAGGGTGAGGGTAAGGGTTAGGGTTAAGGTGAGGGTGAGGGTGACGGTAAGGGTTAGGTTTACGGTTAGGGTTAGGGTGAGGGTTAGGGTTAAGGTGAGGGTGAGGTTAAGGATTAGTGTGAGGGCTAGTGTTAGTGTTAGGGTTAGGGTGAGGTTTAGGTTTAGGGTGAAAGTGAAGGTGAGTGTTCGGTTTAGGATTAGGCTTAGGTGTAGGGTTAGGCTTAGGGTGAGGGTGAGGTTGAAGGTCAGAGTTAGGTTTATGGTGAGGGTTAATGTTATGGTTAGGATTAGGGCGAAGGTGAGGGTTAGGGATAGGTTGAGGTTGATGGTCAGGGTGAGGCTGAGGGTTAGGTTTAGCGTGAGGTTTAGGGTTAGGGTTAAGGTTATGGTGATGGTGAGGGTTAGGGTGAGGGTGATGGGGAGGTTGAGGGTGAAGGTGAGGTTTAGGGTTTGAGTGAGTGTTAGGGTTAATATTAGGTTTAAGGTTTGGGTGAGGGTTAGGGTTAGGGTTAGGGTTAGGATGAGTATTAGGCTGAAGGTTAGGCTTAGGGTTATGTTGAGGGTAAGGGATAAGATGAGGGTAAGGGTTAGGTTTAGGATTAGGGTTAAGGTTAAGGTGAAGTTTAGGGATGGGGTTAAGGTTAGCATGAGGGTCTTGGTTAGGGTTAGGTTTAGAGTTATGGTGAGGGTGAGGGTTAGGGTTTGAATTAAGGTTAGGGTTAGGGTTATACATAGGTTGAGGTTGAGGCTGAGTGTGAGGGTTAGGGTGAGGGTGAGGGTTAGTATTAGGGTTAAGGTTAAGGTTAGGGTGCGGGTTAGAGTTAGGGTTAGGTTTAAGATGAGGGTTAGGCTAAAGGTTAGGTTTAGGGTTCGGGGGAGGACAAGGGTTAGGATGAGGGTGAAGATGAGTGTGAGGGTTAGGGTTAGGCTTAGGGTTAGGGTGAGTGTTAGGGTGAGGGTTAATGTTAGGTTTAAGGTTAGAGTGAGGGTTAGGGTGAGGGTGAGGGATAGGTTTAAGATGATTGTTCCTGTTAGGGCGAGGTTTAGGGTGAGATTGAGGTTTAATGTTAGCATTAGGTTTATGGTGAGTGTGAGGGTTAGGGTGAGGTTTAGGTTTAGGGTTAGGTATAGGGTGAAGATTAGGGTTAGGGTTAAGTTTAGGGTAAGGATTATGCTGAAGGTTAGGGTTAGGGTTAGTTTGAGTGTTAGGGTGAGTGTTAGGGTTAGTGTTAAGTTTAGGGTGAGGTTGAGGGTGAGGGTGAGGGTGAGGGTAAGTGTGAGGGTGAGGGTTAGGGTGAGGTTGAGGTTTAGGGTTAGCATTAGGGTTAGGGTTGGTGTTAGGGTGAGTGTTAGGTTTAGTGTTAGGTTGAGGGTGGGATGAGCTTGGGGGTGAGGGTTAGGGTTAGTGTCAGTTTTAGGGTGGGGTCTAGGGTGAGCGAGAGGGTTAGGGTGAGGGTTAGGGTGAGGGTGACGGTTGTGGTTAAGAAAGGCTTAGGGTTAAGTTTAGGGTGAGGATTAGGGTTAGGGTGATGTTTAAGGTGAGGGTTAGGGTTAAGGTGAGGATTAGGGTTCGGGTTCGGGTGAGGGTTATGTTTAGGGTGATGTTTAGGGTGAAGGTAATTGGTAGGTTGAGGGGTAGGGTGAGGGGTAGGGTTAAGGTTATGGTGAGGGTTAGGCTTAGTGTGAGTGTTAGGGTTAGGATTAGGGATATTGTGAGGATAAGGATTAGGGTTAGGGTTAAGGTGAGAGTGAGGGTTAGGGTTAGCTTTAGAGTTAGGGTGAGAGTTATTGTGAGGGTTAAGTTGAGGGATAGGGTTAGTATGAGGGTGGGGGTTAGATTTAGATTTAGGGTGAGGGTTAGGGTTAGGGTGAGGTTTAGGGAAAGACAAGAGTGGGGGTGAGGGTGAGGGTGAAGGTGAGTTTTAGGGTGTAGGTGACGATTAGGGTTAGGGTGAGGGTTAATGTGAAGGTGAGGGTTAGGGTGAGGGTGAGGGTTAGGGTCTAGGGTTAGGTGAGGATTAGGTTTATGGTCATGATTAGGGTTATGATGAGGGTAAGGTTTAGGATGAAATTTAGGGTGAGGGTGAGGTTTAGGGATAGCGTTAGAATTAGGGTGCGGTTTAGGGTGAGGGTTTGTATGAGGTAAGGCTTCGGGTGATGGTGAGGGTTAGAGTTAGGGTTAGGATTAGTGTTTGGGTTAGGCTGAGGGTGAGGGTGAGGGTGAGGGTGAGGTTTAGGGTTAGGGTGAGGGTTAGGTTTATGGTTAGGGTTAGAGATAGATTGAGGTTTATGGTTATGGTTAGGGAGACTGTTTGGCTGAGTTTTAGGGTTAAGGCTAGGATTAGGGTGAGGGAAAGGTTTAGGGTTAGGGTGAGGGTCAGGGTTAGGGTGAGCGTTAGGGTGAGTGTTAGTGTGAGTGTTAGGGTTAGGTTTAGGTTTAGGGTGAGGTTTAGTTTTAGGGTTAGGGTTAGGTTGAGGGAAAGAGTTAGAGTGAGGGTTAGGTTGAGGGTGAGGCTTAGGGATAGCATTAGTGTTAGGGTTAAGGTTAGGGTAAGGATTAGGGTTACAGTTAGGTTTCGGGTGAGGGTGAGGGAGAGGGATATATTGAGGGTTAGGGTTAGGGCTAGGGTTAGGGTTAGGGTTACGGTGAGGTTTAGAGTGACAGTGAGGGGAATGGTTAGGGTGAGGGCTAGGGTTAGGGTTAGGGTTAGAGTGAGGTTTAGGTTTAAGATTAGGGTTATGGTTAGGGTGAGTTTAAGGGTTAGATTGAGTGTTAGGGTTAGGTTGAGGTTTTGCGATAGCATTAGGTTTAGGGTTAGGCTTAGGGTTATGGTTAGGTTTAGGGTGAGGGTGAGGGTTAAATTTAGGGTTAGAGTTCGAGGTAAGGTTAGTGTTAGTGTGAGGGTTAGGGTTAAGGTTAGGGTGAGTGTTAGGGATAGGGTTAGGGTGAGGGTGAGGGTTAGGGTTAGGGTTAAGGTTAGGGTGAGGGTGACGGTTATGGTGAGTATAAGGGTGTGGGTGACATTTAGGTTTAGTGTGAGGGTTAGGGTGACAGTAAGGGCTAGGGTGAGTTTGAGGTTTAGGGTTAGGATTAGGGTTAGTGTGAGGATTAGGTTTAGGTTTAGGGTTAGTGTGAGTGTAACGGTTAGGGAGAGGGTTAGGGTAAGGGTGAGGGTTAGGATTAGCATTAGTGTTAGGGTGAGGCTTAGGGTGAGGGTTAGGGTGAGGGTTAGGGTTAGCGTTAGGGTGAGAGTTAGGGTTAGGGTTAGGGTTAGGGTTAGGGTTAGGGTGAGGGTTAGGGTTAGGGTTAGGGTAAGGTTGAGGGTGAAGGTGAGGGTGAGGTTTAGGTTTAGGTTTAGGTTTAGGGTAAGGGTGAGGGTTAGGGTGTCGATGAGGGTTAGAGTTAGGTTTAGGGTGAGGTTTAGGGTGAGGGTGAGGGTTAGGGGAAGGGTGAGTGTTAGAGTTAGGGTTAGCATTAGGGTGAGGGTTAGTGTTCAGGTTAGAATTAGGGTAAGTGTTAAGGTGAGGGTTAGGGTTATGGTTAGGTTTAGGGTTAGTGTGAGAATTAGGGTTAGTGTGAGGGTTAGGTTTAGGGTTAGGTTTAGGGTGAAGGTGAGGGTGAGGTTTAGGTTTAGGGTAAGGTTGACGGTTAAGCCTAGGGTGAGGTTTAGGGTGAGTGTGAGCGTGAGGGTAAGGGTTTAGAATGAGGGTTTGGGTGAGGGTGAGGTTTAGGCTTTGCATTTGGGTTAGGGTTAGGGTGAGCATTAGGTTTAGGGTTAGGTTTTGGGTGAGGGTGAGCTTGAGGTTTAGGATTAGGGTTAAGGTTAGGGTTTGGATTAAGGTTAGGGTGAGGGCTACGGTGAGGGTGAGGTTTAGGGTTAGGGTTAGGGTGAGGGTTAGGTTTAGGGAGAGTTTTATGGTTAGGGGTAGGTTTAGTGTTAGGGTTAGGTTGAGGGTTATGGTTAGTGTGAGGTTTAGGGTTAGGGTTAGAGTTAGGTTTAGGTTAAGTGTAAGGGTTGGCTGAGGGTTAGACTGACAGTGGGGATAAGGTTAGCGTCAGTGTGATGGTGAGGGTTAGGGTGAGTTTCAGGGTTAGGGTTCTGGTGAGGGTGAGGATTATGGCTAGGGTGAGGATGAGGTTTAGGGTTAGGGTGATGTTTAGGGTAAGGGTAGGGTTAGAGTGAAGGTGAAGGTTCGGGTGAGGGTGAGGGTTAGGTTGTCCATGAAGGTTAGACTTAGAGTGAGGGTAAGGTTGACGGTGACTGTTAGGGTGAAGGTGAGGATTAGGGTTAGGGTTAGGGTTATGGTTTGGTTTAGGGTTAGGTTTAGGATGAGGTTTAAGATGAGCGGTAGTGTCCGGGTTAGGGTGAGGGTTAGGGTTACTGTGAGGGTTAAGGTTAGGTTTAGGGTTAGTGTTAGGATAAGGGTTAGGGTGAGGGTTAGGGTGAGGGTGAGTGTCAGGGTTAGCTTTAGGGTTACTGTGAGGGTTAGGGTGAGGTTGAGGGTTAGGGTTAGGTTTAGGGTGAGTGTGAGGTTAATTGTTAGGGTTAGGGTGAGTGTTAGGGTTAGGGTGTGGGTTAGGGTTAGGGTTAGGGTAAGGGTGAGGATGAATGTGAGATTTAGGTTTAGGTTTAGGGTGAGGGTGAGGTTGAGGGTTAGGTTTAGGATTAGGGTTCGGGTTAGGGTTAGGCTTAGGGTGAGGGTGAGGTTGAGGCTGAAGGTTAGGGTTAGGGTGAGGATTAGGGTTAGTGTTAGGGTTAGGGTGAGGGTGAGGTTTAGTTTAAGGGTGAGGGTGAGGTTGATGGTGAGGTTTAGTGTGTGGGTAAGGAATCTGGTTATATTGAGGATCAGGGTAACAGTGAGGGTTAGGGTGAGGGTGTTGGTTAGGGTTCGGGTTAGTGTTAGTGTGAGGGTTAGGGTTAGGATTTGAATTAGGGCGAGTGTTAATGTGAGGGTTAGTGTCATGTTTAGGGTTAGGGTTAGTATGAGTATTAGGGTTATGTTTAGGTTTAAGGTTAGGTTGAGGTTTAGTGTGAGGTTGAGGGTTAGGGTTAGCGTTAGTGTTAGTGGGAGCGTTAGGGGTAGGGGTAGGTTTAGGATGAGGGTTAAGTTTATGGTGAGGTTTAGGCTTAGGGTGAGGGTGAGAGTGAGGGTGAGAATTAGTGTGAGCGTGAGAGTGAGTGTTAGGTTAGGGTTAAGGTTAGGGTTAGTGTGAGGATTAGGGTTAGGGTGAGGTAGAGGTTAAGGTTTAGCGTGTGGTTTAGGGTGAGGGTAAGGGTGAGTGTGAGGGTGAGGGTTAGGTTGTTGGTGAGGGTTAGGTTTATTTTGAGAGTTAGAGTGAAGGTGAGGGTTAGGGTCAGGGTGATGGTTAGGGTTAGGGTTAGCTTTAGGGTGAGTATTAGGGTTAGGTTTAGTATTAGGTTAGGGGTGAGGGTGCAGCTTAGGTTTAGGGTTAAGGTTAGGCTTTGTGTGAGGATTAGGGTTAGGGTTAAAGTTAGGGTGAAGGTAAGGTTTAGGGTGAGGTTTAGGGTGAGGGTTATGGTTAGCGTTAGGGTTAGGGTGTGGGTTAGGGTGAGGGTTAAGGATAGGATTACGGTTAAGTTTAGGGTGAGGGTGAGGGTGAGGGTTAGGTTTAGGGTTAGATTTTGGCTGAGGGTGTGGGTGATGGTTAGGGTTAGGATGAGGGTTTGGGTTAGGCTGAGGGTGAGTGTGAGCGTGAGGGTGAGGGATAGAGTTCGGGTGAGGGTTAGGGTTAAGGTTAGGGTTAGGGTGAGGGTTAGGTTTAAGTTTAGGGTTAGGATGAGGGTTAGGCTGAGGAGTAGGTTTAGGTATAGGGTGAGGGTTAGAGTTAGTATGAGGGTTAGGGTTAGGGTTAGGGTTAGGGTGAGGGTAAAGGTTAGGATGAGTGTTAGGGTGAGGGTATGGTTTAGGGTTAGGGTTAGGGTTATTGTGAAGGGTACGGTGAGGGTTAGGCTGAGGGGTAGGTTTAGGGTTAGGTTTAGGGTGAGGATGACTGCTAGTGTTAGCATTAGAGTTAGGGTTAGGTTTAGGGTTAGGGTGAGGGTGAGAGTTAGGGTTAGGATTAGAATTTGGTTTAGGATTAGGGTTAGGCTGAAGTTGGGGGTGAGGTTGAGGGTGTAGGTGATGGTTAGGGTTGGGGTGAGGGTTAGAGTGACTATGAGGGTTAGGCTGAAGGTGAGGGTTAGGGTTAGGTTTTGGTGAAGGTTAGGGTTAGGGGTAGGGTTATGGTGAGGGGTAATATGAGGGATAGGTTTAGGGTTAGGTTTTATATGAAGGTTAGGGTTAGGGTTAGTGTGAGGATAAGGGTTGGGTTGAAGTTTAGGGTTAGGGTTTAGTTTAGTGAGGGTTAGGGTTAGCGTTAGGGTTAGGGTGAGGTTTAAGGTGAGGGTAGGGTTAGTAGGAGGGTGATGGTTAGAGTTAGGTTTAGGGTGAGGGTTAGGGTTAGGGTGAGGTTTAGGGTAGGGCTAGGGTGATGATGACGGTTCGTGTTCGGGGGAGTTTTAGGGTGTGGGTGGTGGTTTGGTTTAGAGGGAGGGTTAAGGTGACTGTGAGGGTAGGGTGAGGGTGAGAGTTAGGGTTATAGTAAGGATTAGGGTTAGGTTAAGGTTAAGGGTTATGGTGACGGTAAGGGTAAGGTTGAGGTTTAGGGTGAGGGTGAGGATTAGGGATAGCGTTAGAGTTAGGGTGAGGGTAAGGGTGAGGGTTAGGGTTCAGGTTAGTCTTAAGGCGAGGGTGAGGGTTGGATTTATATTTTGGGTTATTGTTAGTGTGAGGGTAAGGTTTAGGGTGAGGGTTAAGGTGAGGGTGAGGGTTAGGTTTAAGTTGAGGGTTAGGGTGAGCATTAGGGTGACTGTTAGGTTTGGGTTTAGGTTTAGGTTCAGGGTAAGGGTGAGGTTTAGTGTTAGTATTAGGGTTAGGGTTATGGTGAGGGTTAGAGTGAAGGTAAGGGTTAGAATGAGGGTTAGGGTGAGGGTGAGGGTTAGGGATAGCATTAGGGTTAGGTTTAGGGTTAGGGTGAGGGTTAGGGTCAGGTTGAGGTTTAGGCTCATCATTAGGGTTAGGGTTAGGGTTAGGGTTCGGGTTAGTTTGAGGGTGGGGTGAGGTTGAGGGTGAGGGTTAGGGTTAGGGTCAGTTTTAGGGTGAGGGCTAGGGTGAGGGTAAGGCTTAGGGTTGCGTTGAGGATTAGGGTTAGGGTTAGGGTTAGGGTAATGATGAGGGTAAGGGTTAGGATGAGGTTTAGGGTGAGGGTGAGGTTTAGTGATAGCGTTAGATTTAGGATGAGGTTTAGGGTTCAGTTTAGGCTTAGGGTGATGGTGAGGGTTAGATTTAGGGTTAGGGTTAGAGTTAGGTAGAGGTTAAGTTTTAGGGTGAGGTTTAGGGTGAGCGTTAGGGTGAGGGTTAGGTTTAGGTTTAGGGTTAGAGTTAGGGTTAGGGTGAGGTTGAAATTTAGGGATAGCATTAGGGTTAGGATTAGGGTTAGGGTGAGGGTTAGTGTTAGTGTTAGGGTTAGGGTTAGAGTTAGGTTGAGGGTTAGGTATAGGGTTGGGGTTAGGTTTAGGGTAAAGGTTAAGGTTAGGGTTAGAGTTAGTGTGAGGGTGAGTGCGAGGCTTAGGTTTAGGTTTAGGGTTAGGTTTTGGGTTAGGCTGAGTGTGAGGGTGTGAGTGAGGGTGAGGTTTAGGGTTAGGGTTAGGGTTTCATTTAGGGTTAGCGTTAGGGTTAGGTCGAGGTTTATGGTTAGGGTTAGGGAGACGGTTTGGCTGAGGCTTAGGGTTAGGGTTAGGATTAGGGTGAGGGAATGGTTTAGGGTTAGGGTGAGCGTTAGGGTTAGGGTGAGGTTTAGGGTGCGCATTAGGGTGAGGGTTAGGGTTATGTTTAGGTTTCAGATGTGGGTTAGGGTGAGGTATAGTTTTAGGGTTAGGGTTAGGTTGATTGTAAGATTTAGAGTGAGGATTACAGTGAGGGTGAGGGTTAGGGAGAGCATTAGGGTTAGGGTTATGGTTAGGGTGAGGGTTAGGGTTATGGTTAGATTTAGGGTGAGGGTGAGGATTAGGGTTATGTTGAGGTTTACGGTTAGGGTTAGGGTTAGTGTTAGGGTGAGAGTTAAGGTTAGGATTAGGGTTAGTGTGAGGGTGAGAGTGAGGGTTAGGATTAGGGTTAGGGTGAGGTTTAGGGATACAGTGAGGTTTAGAGTGACAGTGAGGGTAAGGGTTAGAGTGAGGGCTAGGGTTAGGTTGAGGTTTAGGTTTAGTATTAGGGTTAGGGTTAGGGTGAGTGTAAGGGTTAGAGTGAGGGTTAGGGTGTGGGTGAGTTTTTTGGATAGCATTAGCATTAAGGTTATGGTTAGGGTGAGGGTTAGGGTTACAGTGAGGGTGAGGGTTATGTTGAGGTTTAGAGTTACGTTTGGGGTTAGGGTGAGCGTAAGGGTTAGGGTGAGGGCGAGGTAAGTGTGAGGGTTAGGGTTAGGGTGACGGTTAGGGTTAGGGTGAGGGTTAGAATAACAGTGAGGGTAAGGGTTAGGGCCAGGGTTAGGGTTCGGCTTAGGGTTAGGGTGAAGTTTAGGTTTGTGTGAGGGTGAAGGTGAGGGTTAGGTTTAGGATTAGGCTTAGGTTTAGGATTAGGCTTAGGGTGAGGTTGAGGGTGAGGGTCAGAGTTAGGTTTAGGGTGAGGTTAAGGGTTATGGTTAGGATTAGGGTGAGGTTGAGGGTGAGAGAAAGGGTGAGAGTGATGGTGAGGGTGAGGGTGAGGGTGAGAGTTAGGTTTAGGGTTAGTTGTATGGTTAGTGTTAGGTTTAGGGGTAGATTGAGGGCTAGGGTGAGGCTGAGGACTAGGATTATGGTTAGGATAAGGGGGAGGGTTAGGGTTATGATGAGTGTTAGGGTGAGGGGTAGGGTTAGCGTTATTGTTAGGGTGAGGTTTAGGTTTACTGTGAGGGTTTGCGTAAGGCTTAAGTTTAGGATGAGAGTAAGGTTTACGGTGAGTGTTAGGGTGAGAGTTAGGGTTCAGTTTAGCTTGAGTGTTAGGGTGAGTGTTACGGTGAATGTTAGGATTAGGGTTAGGGTTAGCGTTAAGGTTAGGGTGAGGGTGAGGGTTATGTTTAGTGTTAGGGTGAGGGTTAGGGTTAGGGTGATGTTTAGGTTGAGGGTGGCGGTTAGGTTGAGTGTTAGGGTGTATGTGAGGGTTAGGTTTAGAGTGAGGGATAGGGTGACTGTGAGTGTTAGGGTGAGTTTGAAGTACAGGGTTAGAATTAGTGTTAGTGTGAGGATTAGGTTTAGGTTTAGGGTTAGTGTGAGTGTAAGGGTTAGGGAGAGTGTTAGGGTAAGGGTAAGGGTTAGGATTAGCATTAGAGTTAGGGTGAGGGTTAGGGTTAGTGTTAGGGTTAGGGTGAGGGTTAGGGTTAGGCTGATGGTTTGAGTTAGGGTTATGGTAAGGTTGAGGGTGAGGGTGAGTGTGAGGTTTAGGGTTAGGTTTAGGTTTAGGGTGAGGGTGATGGTTAGGTTTAGGATTAGGCTTAGGCTTAGTGCTAGCCTAAGGATGAGGGTGAGGTTGAGGGTGAGGGTGGGGGTTAGGGTGAGGATTAGTGTTAGGGTTAGTATTAGGGTAAGGGTGAGGGTTAGGGTGAGGGTTCGGGTTTGGGTTCGGGTTCGGGATAGGGTGTGGGTGAGGGTTAGGGTTAGGTTTAGGGTGAGGGTTAGGGTGAGGGTTAGGATTAGGGTTAGAATTAGTGTGAGGGTGAGGTTTAGGGTGAGGTTGAGGCTGAGATTTAGGGTGAGCATTAGGGTGAGTGTTAGGGTTAGCGTTGTGTTTAGGGTGAGGGTTAGGGTGTGGGTGAGTGTTAAGGTTAAGATGAGGGTGAGGTTTAGGGCTATGGTTAGGGTGAGAGTTTTAGGGTGAGGGTTAGGGATAGGTTTACGGTTAAGTTTAGGGTGAGGGTGAGGGTGAGGGTTAGGGTTATGTTTACGGTTAGAGTAAGGATGAGGGTGTGGGTGATGGTTATGGTTAGGATGAGGGTTAGAATTAGGGTTAGGCTGAGGGTGAGTGTGAGTGTGAGGGTGAGAGATAGGGTTCGGGTGAGGGTTAGGGTTAGTGTGAGGGTTAGGTTTAGGTTTAGCATTCGGATGAGGGTTAGGCTGAGGAGTAGGATTAGGTTTAGAGTGAGGGTTAGAGTTAGTGCAAGGGTTAGGGTTAGGGTTAGTGTTAGGGTAAGGGTAATGTTGAGGGTGAGTGTTAGGGTGTTGGTTTGGTTAGGGTCAGGGTTGGGTTTAGTGTTAGGGATAGGGTGAGGATTAGGGTTATGGTTAGGGTTAGGGTTCTTTTCAGGGTTAGTGTGAAGGTTGGGGTTAGGTTTAGGATTAGGGTTAAGGTGAGGGTAAGGGTTAGGTGAGGTTAGGGTGAGGGTGAGGGTTAGGATTAGCATTAGCGTTAGGGTTAGGGTGAGGGGTAGGGTTATGTTTAGGGTTAGGGTGAGAGGGTGAGGTTCAGGATAAGGGTGAGGGTTAGGTTTAGTGTGAGGGTTAGGGTTAGGGTTAGAGTTAGGATGAGGGTAAGGGTTAGGGTGAGGGTGAGGGTGAGAGTGAGGGTTAGGGTTAGCATGAGTTTTAGTTTGAGGGTCAGGGTGCGTGTTAGTGTTATGTTTAGGGTTAGGGTGATGGCTAGGGTGAGTGTGAGGGTTATGGTTAGGGTTAGGGATAGGTTGAGGATTAGGTTGGTGGTTAGGTTTAGTGTGAGGGTAAGGATTAGGGTTAGGGTGAGGGTGAGGGTAAGGGTTAGGGTGAGGGTAAGGGTGAGGGTGAGTTTTAGGTTGAGGATGAGGTGAGTGTTAGGGTTGGGTGAGGGTGAGCGTGAGGGTTTGGGTGAGTGTTAGGGTTCAGGTTAGGGTTAGGTTGAGTGTTAGGGATAGGGTTAGGGTGACGGTGAGGGTGAGTGTGAGGGTTAGTGTGAGGGTCAGGTTGAGGGTGAGGGTGAGGGTCAGGTTTAGGGTTAGGTTTAGGGTAGGATGAGAGTGAGGGTTAGGTATAGGATTAGGGTTAGGGTTAGAATTAAACTGAGGGTGAGTGTGAGGGTGGGGGTTATGGTTAGGGTTAGGGTGTTGGTTAGGGTTAGTGTGAGGGTTAGGGTGAGGGTGAGTGTAAGGGTCAGGGTGAGACTTACTGTGACTGTGAGGTTTAGGGTTCGGGTGAGGGTGAGGGTGAGAGTTAAGGTGAGGGTGAATGTTAGGTTTAGGATGAGGATAAGGGTTAGGATTACAGTTAGGGTGAGGACTAAGGTGAGGGTGAAGCTTAGGGTTAGGTTGAGGGTAAGGTTTAGTGTGAGGGTTAGGGTTAGGGTGAGGGTAAGTTTAGGAGTGAGGGCTTGGGTGTGGGTAAGGGTTAGGGTGAGGGTGAGGGTGAGGAAGATGTTTAGGGTGACGGTGAGGGATATTGTGACGGTTAGGGTTAGGGTTATGCTGAGGTTGAGGGTGATGGTGAGGGTTAGAGTTAGTGTTAGTGTTAGCGTGAGGGCTAGGGTGAGGTTGTGGGTTAGCATTTTCGTGAGGGTGAGCGTGAGGATTTCGGTTAGGTAAGTGTTAGGATTAGGGTTAGGGTGAGGATTAGGTTGAGGGTGAGGGTTAGCGTGAGGGTGAGGGTTAGTGTTAGGGTTACATGTTAGGGTTAGGGTGAGGTGTAGTGTGAGGTGTATTGTTAGCGTTAGGGTGAGGGTTACGTTTAGAGTTAGGGTGAGGGTTAGGTTCAGGTTGATGTTTAGGGTGAGGGTGAGGGTTAGGGTTAGGGTTAGGATTAGGGTGAGTGTTTAGGTTAGGGTTAGGGTTAGGGTTAGGGTGAGGGTTTGGGTAAAGGTTAGGTTAGGGTTAGGGTGAGGGTTAGGGTTATTGTTAGGGTTAGGGTTAGGGTAAGTGTTAGGGAGAGTGTTAGGGTTAGGGTGAGGGTTAGGTATAGGGTGTGGGTTAGGGTTAGAATGAGGGTTAGGTTTAGGGTGAGGTTTAGGGTTAGGATTATTGTTAGGGTGAGGGCTAGGGAGAGGGTGAGTGTTAGGGTTAGGTTTAGGGTTAGGGTTAGGTTTAGAGTGAGGGGTAGTTTTAGTGTTAGACTGAGGGTTAAGTTTAGTGTGAGGTTTAGGGTTTGTGTTAGGTTTAGTGTGAGTGTTAGATTGAGTATTAGTGTGAGGGTTATTGTTAGGATTAGTGTTATTGTTAGGATTAGGGTTAGGGTTAGGGTTAGGGTGAGGTTTAGGGTTAGGGTTAGGTGTACGCTTAGCTTGAGGGTGAGGGATATTGTTAGAATTAGGATTAGGGTTAGGTTTAGGATTAGGGTGAGGTTGGGGGTGAGGGTTAGTGTTAGGTTTACAGTGAGGGTCAGCGTGAGAGTTGGGTTTGCTTTTGTTTTAGGGATAGGGTGAGGATTAGCATTAGGGTTAGGTTTAGTGTGAGGGTTAGAATGAGGGGTAGGGTTACGTTTAGGGTGATTGTAAGGTTTAAAGTGAGGGTTACGGTTAGGGTTAGTGTTAGGATGAGGATTAGGGTTAGGTTAGGGTTAGAGTTGGGCTTATTGTTAGGGTTAGGGTGAGGGTGAGGGTGATGGTGACGGCGAGGTTTAGGGATAGGGTTAGGTTTAGTGTGAGGGTGGGAGTGAGGGTTAGGGTTAGGATTAGGATTATGTTTAGGGTTAGGCTGAGGATGAGTGGGAAGGGGAGTGGAAGGGTTAAAGTAAGGGGGAGGTTTAGGGTTAGGGTTACATTGAGAGTTAAGTTAATGTTATTGTTAGGATTAGGGTGACGGTGATGGTGAGTGTGAGGGTTCGGGTGAAAGTTAGGGTTAGGGATAGAGTTAGGGTGAGGGCTAGGGTGAGTGTGAGGGTTAGGGTTATGGTGAGGGATAAAGAATTAGGGTTAGGGTTAGGGTTAGGGTGAGGGTTAGGTTTAGTCTGAGGGTTACGGTTAGGATTTGGGTTAGGTTAGGATTAGGTTGAAGGTAAGGGTTAGGGTGAGGCTGAGGTTTAGGGTTAGGTTTAGGTTGAGGGTTGGGTGAGGGATACGGTTAGGGTTAGGTTTAGGGTGAGGGTGAGGGTGAGGCTGATGGTCTGGTTGAGGGTGAGGTTGAGGGTGAGTTTGAGGGTTAGGGTTAAGGTGAGGGTAAGGGTGAGAATTATGGTAAGGATTTGGTTTAAGATTAGGGTTAGGCTGAGGCTGAGCTTGAGGGTGAGGGTTAGGTTTAGGGGTAGGTTTAGGGTGAGTGTTAGGGTTAGGGTTAGGGTTAGATTGAGGTTGAGGGTGAGGATTAGGGTTGGGTGAGGTTTAGAGTTAGAATGAGGGTTATGGTTGGATTACGGTTATATTTAGAGTGAGGGTGAGGGTGAGGGATAGGGTTAGGATTAGGGTTAGGGTTAGGGTTAGACTGAGGGGGAGGGGGAGGTTGAGGCTGATGGTTTTTTTTCAGGTGAGGGTTAGGGTTAGGGTGAGGGTGAGGGTAAGCGAAAGGGTTAGGGGTAGGTGTAGGAGGAGGGTTAGATTGAGGGTTAGGGTTATGGTTATTGTGAGGGTTAGGGTTGCTGTGAGGGTTAGGGTTAGCGTTAAGGTTAGGGTTAGGGAGAGGGTAAGGCTTAGGTTAGTGTGAGGGTTAGGGTTAGGGTTAGGGTTAGGTTTAGGTGATTGTAAGGGTTAGGGCGAGGTTTAGGTTGAGGGTGGGAGTTAAGCTTAGGGTTAGTGTTAGGATTAGTGTGTGGGTGAGGGTGAGGGTGAGAGTTAGTGTGAGGTTTAGGGTTAGGGTTAGGGTTATTTTTAGGGTGAGGGTTTGAGTGAGGGTGAGGGTTAGGGTTAGGGTGAGGGTGAGGGTGAGGGTTGTGATTAGGTTAGGGTTAGGGTTAGGCTGAGGGTGAGGGTGAGTTCGTTGGTTAGGGTTAGTTTTGGGTTAAGGTTAGGGTGAGGGCTATTGTGAGGGGGAGGTTTAGGGTGAGGGTGAGGGTGAGGGTGAGAGTTTCGGTTAGGTAAGTGTTATGGTTAGGGTGAGGCTGAGGATTTGGTTGGCAGAGAGGTTTAGGGTGAGTGTTAGGGTTAGGGTGACGGTTAGCTTTAGGGTTAGGGTGAGGGATAGGGTTAGGGTGATGTTAAGGATGATGGTGAGGGTTAGGGTGAGGGTTCGGGTTCGGATGCGGGTTAGAGTTATGGATAGCGTTAGGCTGAGGGATAGGGTGAGGATGAGGGTTACGGTTAGGGTTAGGGATAGGTTGAGAATTAAGTTTAGGGTCAGGTTTAGGGTGAGGGTTAGGCGAAGGGGAATGTTTAGGGTTTGGGTGAGGGTTAGGTTTAGTCTGAGGTTTAAGGTTTGGGTTAGGGTTAGGGTTAGTGTGAGGTAAAGTGTTAGGGTGAGTGTTAGGGTGAGGATGAGGATTAGGGTTAGGGTTAGGGTTAGGGTGAGGGTGAGGCTTAGGTTAAGGTTTCGGGTGAGGGTTAAATTTAGGGTGAGGGTTAAGGTGAGGGTTAGGGTTAGGGTGAGGTTTAGGTTTAGGGTTAGGGTGAGGTTTAGGTTTAGGTTTAGGGTTAGGCTTAGGCTGTGAGTGAGGGTGAGGCGGAAGGGAATGGTTAGGTTTAGGGTGAGGCTTAGGGTTAGGGTTGGGGTGAGGGTGATGTTTAGGGTGAGGGTGAGGATCAGCTTGAGAGTGAGTTTTAGGGTGTGGGTGAGGGTTAGGTTTAGGGTGTGTTAAGGTGACGGTGACGTTTAGGGTGAGGGTGAGGATTATGTTTAGGTTTAGGGTAAGGGTTAGGGTTAATTTTATGGTTAGGTTGAGGGTCAGTTTGACGGTTATTGTTAGTGTTAGCATTAGCATTATTGTGATGGTTAGGGTTAGGTTTAGGGTGAGGGTAAGTGCTAGGGTGAGGGTTAGGGTTAGGGTGAGAGTTAGGGTTAAGGTTACGCTAAGATTGAGGTTGAGGGTGATGGTTAGGGTTGGGTGAGGGTTAGAGTTAGAGTGAGGTTTAGGGTTGGATTAGGGTTAGACTGATAGCGAGGGTATGGTTGAGGGTGACGGCTTTTTTTAAGGTGACTGTTACGGTTAGGGTGAGGGTGAGGGTAATCGTGAGAGTTAGGGTTAGGGGTAGGATGAGGTTTAGATTGAGGGGTAGGGTTATTGTTAGGATGATTGTTAGGTTTACTGTGAGGGTGAGTGTTAGGGTTACGGATAGGGTGAGAATTAGGGTTAGGGTCAGGGTTAAGTTTAGGGTGAGGGTTACTTTAGGGTTAGGGTTAGGGTGAGGGTGAGAGTGTGGCTGAGGGTTAGGGTTAGGGTGAGGGTGAGGGTGAGTTTGAGGGTTAGGGTTAAGTTGAGGGTAAGAGTGCGGATTATGGTAAGGATTTGGTTTAGGTTTAGGCTGAGGGTGAGCTTGAGGGTGAGGGTGAGGTTTCGGGGTAGGGTTAGGGTGAGGTTTAGCGTTATGTTTAGGGTAAGTTTTAGGGTGAGGGTTAGGGTTAGGGTTATTGTTAGGATTAGGGTAAAGGTGTGGGGGAGGGGGAGGGGAGGTTTAGGGTTAGGGTTTGGTTTAGGGTGAGGGTGAGAGGGAGGGTTAGGTTTAGGATTAGGATTATGGTTAGCATTAGGATGAGGGTGAGGGTGAGGGTGAGGGAGAAGGTTAATGTTAGGCATACGCTTAGGGTGAGGGTGAGGATGAGAGTTAGGTTAGTGTGAGGATTAGGGTTAGGGTTAGGGTTAGGGTGAGGGTGAGGGTGAGGGTTAGGATAACGGTTAGAGTTAGGTTTAGGCTGAGGGTGAGGGTGAGTTTAAGGGTTATAGTTAGGGTTGGGTTAAGGTTAGGGTGAGGGCTATTGTGATTGTGAGGGTTAGGGTGAGGGTGAGGGTGAGTGTGAGGTTTTCGGTGAGGTAAGTGTAAGGGTTAGGGTTAGGGTTAGGGTGAGGGTGAGGGTTATGGATAGTGTGAGGGTGAAGGTTAGGGTTAGGGATAGGTTTAGGGTAAGAGTTAGGGTGAGGATTAGTATGACGGTGAGGGTTAGGGTCAGGGTGAGGGTTAGGGTTAGGGTTAGGGTTAGGGTGAGGTTTAGAGTGAGGCTGAAGTTTAGGCAGAGTGTGAAGGTGAGGGTGAGGGTTAGGGTTAGCATAAGTTTTAAGTTTAGTGTTAGGGTGAGGATAAGGGTGACTTGAGGATTAGGGTGAAGGTAAGTGTTAGGGTGAGGGTTAGCGCTAGGGTTAGGGTGAGGGTTAGCGTGAGGGTGAGGATTAATGTGAGCGTGAGATTTAGGGTGAGGTGACGGTTCGGGTTCGGGTTAGGTTGCAGGTTAGGTTAGGGTAAGGGTTACGGTGAGGGTGAGGGTGAGGGTGAGTATTAGTGTGTGGGTTAGGGTTAGGGTTAGCATTAGGGTAAGGAAGAGAATGAGAGTTAGGTTTAGGATTAGTGTTAGGTTTAGGTTTAGGCTTAGGGTGAGGGTGAGATTGAGGTTTAGGGTTAGTGATAGCGTTAGGTTAAGGGTGAGAATTAGGGTTAGGGTGATGTTTAGGGTTATTGTTAGGGTGAGGGTGAGGGTTAGGGTTAGGTTGAGGGTTAGGTTAATGTTATGGTTAGGGTGAGGGTTAGGATTAGGGTTAGAATTAGGCTGTGAATGAGGCTGAGGGTGAGGGTGAGGCTTAGGTTTAGGGTGAGGCTTATGTTTATGTTTAGGGTGAGAGCTATGTTTAGGGTGATATTTAGGGTGAGGGTGAGGGTCATGGTGAGAGTGAGTTTTAGGGTGTGGGTGATGGTTAGGGTTAGGGTGAGGGTTAGGTTGACGATGAGTGTGAGGATTAGGGTTAGGGTTAGGGTGAGGTTTAGGGTAAGTTTTAATGTTAGGGTGACGGGTAGTGTGAGGGTTAGGGTTGGGGTTAGCATTAGGATTAGTTTGAGGGTTAGGGTTAGGGTTAGGGGTAGGGTGAGGGTGAGGGTAAGTGTTAGGGTTGGGCGAGGGTTATCGTTAGACTGAGGGTTATGGTTGGATTAGGGTTACAGTTAGGGTGAGGGTGAGGTTGAGGGTTAGGATTAGGATTAGGGTTAGGGTTAGGGTTACACTGAGGGTGAAGGTGAGGGTGAGGGAGACAGTTTTTTTTTAAGTTGAGGGTTAGGGTTAGGGTGAGGGTTAGGGTAAGCGAAAGTGTTAGGGCTAGTGGTAGGATGAGGGTTAGATTGAGGGGTAGGGTTATGGTTAGGGTGATTGTTAGGGTTACTGTGAGGGTTAGGGTTAGGTTTAAGTTTAGGGTTAGGGAGAGGGTAAGGCTTAGGTTACTGTGAGGGTTAGGGTTAGGTTTAGGGTGAGGGTAAGGGATAGGGTGAGGTTTAGGGTGGGGGTGAGACTTAAGTTTGGGGTTAGTGTTAGGATTAATGTGTGGGTGAGTGTGAGGGTGAGACTTAGTGTGAGGTTTAGGGTTAGGTTTAGGGTTAGAGTTAGGGTGAGGGTTTGAGTGAGGGTGAGGTTTAGGGTTAGGGTTAGGGTTAGTGTGAGGGTGAGTGTTAGGGTTAGGATTAGGGTTAGGGTTAGGGTTAGGCTGAGGGTAAGGGAAAGTTCGAGGGTTAGGGTGAAGTTGGGTTAAGGTTTGTGTGAGGGCTATTTTGAGTGTGAGGGTTAGGGTGAGGGTGAGGGTTTCGGTTAGGTAAGTGTTAGGGTTAGGGGTTAGGTTTAGGATTTGGTTGAAGGAGAGGGTTAGGGTGAGGGTTAGAGTTAGGTTGAGGGTTAGGGTTAGGGTTAGGGTGAGGAATAGGGTTAGGGTGATGTTAAGGATGAGGGTGAGGGTTAGGGTTCGGGTTCGGGTTTGGGTGCGGGTTAGGGTAATGTTTAGAATTAGGTTGAGGGCTAGGGTGAGGGTGAGGGTTAATATTAGGGTTAGGGATATGGTGAGAATTAGGGTTAGGGTCAGGGTTAGGGTGAGGGTTAGGCTGAGGGGAATGGTTACAGTTAGGGTGAGGGTTAGGTTTAGTGGGACGGTTAGGGTCAGGGTTAGGGTTAGTGTGAGGTTAAGGGTTAGGGTGAGGGTTAGGGTGAGGGTGAGGGTTAGGGTTAGGGTTAGGGTTAGGGTGAGGGTGAGGGTTACGGTTAGGTTTAGGGTGAGGTTTAGGTTTAGGGTGAGGGTTAGGGTGAGGTTTAGTGTTAGGGTGTGGGTTAGGTTTAGGTTTAGGGTAAAGGTGAGGGTAAGGGTTAGGGTTACTCTTAGGCTGTGAGTGAGGGTGAGGGTGAGGGTGAGGCTTAGGGTTAGGGTTAGGGTGAGGGTCATGATTAGGGTGATGTTTAGGGTGAGGGTGAGGGACAGGGTGAGAGTGAGGGTTAGGGTATCGGTGAGGTTTATGGTGATGGTGAGGGTTAGGGTGAGGGTGAGGATTAGGGTTAGGGTTAGCGTGAGGGTTAGCATAGTTTTAAGGTTAGGGTGAGGGTTAGTTTGAAGGTTAGGGTTAGGGTTAGCATTAGTATTAGTGTGAGGGTTAGGGGTAGGGTGAGGGTAAGGCTTAGGGTGAGGGTTAGGGTTAGTGTGAGAGTTAGGTTTAAGGTTAGGTTTAGATTGAGGTTGAGGGTTAGGGTTAGGGTTGGGTGAGGGTTAGAATTAGAGTGAGGGTTATGGTTGGATTAGGGTTAGAGTTAGGGTGAAGGTGAGGGTGAGGGTTAGGATTAGGGTTAGGGTTAGGGTTAGGGTGAGGGTTAGGGAGAGTGAGGGTTAGGGTTAGGGTTAGGGTTACGGTGAGGCGTAAGGTGAGGGTTAGGGTTACGGTTAGGGTTAGGATGAAGGTTAGGGTGAGGGTTAGGGTTAGGGGTATGATGAGGGAGGTTGAGGGTTAGGGTTTTGGTTAGGGTGAGGGTTAGTAATACTATGAGGTTTAGGGTTAGGGTTAAGTTTAGGGTTAAGGAGAGTGTAAGGGTTAGCTTGAGGGTTAGCTTGAGGCTGAGGATTAGGGTTAGGGTTAGGGTGAGGGTTACTGTGAGGTTTAAGGTTAGTGTTAGGGTGAGGAATATGGTGATGGTAAGGGTTAGGGTGAGGGTTAGGGAGAGTGAGGGTTAGGGTTAGGATTGGGGTTAGGTTGAGGCGTAAGGTGAGGTTTAGGGTTACAGTTAGGGTTAGGATGATGTTTAGGGTGAGGTTTAGGGTTAGGTTTAGGGTGAGAGTGAGGGTTAGGGTTAGAGTGAGGCTTAGGTTTAGGGTGAGGTTTTGTTTCTCGGTGAGGGTGAGGATTAGGGTGAGAGTAAGGGTTAGGGTGAGAGTTAGCGTTAAGGATAGGGTTAGATTGAGGTTGAGGGTGAGTGTTAGGGTTGGGTGAGGCTTAGATTTAGAGTGAGGTATACGGTTGGATTAGGGTTAGAGTTAGGTTGAGGGTGAGGGTGAGGGTTAGGGTTATGATTATTCTTAGGGTTAGGTTTAGACTGATGGTGAGGGTGAGGGTGAGGTTTAGGGTTAGAGTTAGGTTTAGTGTGAGGGTGAGAGTGAGGTTTAGGGTTAGGATTAGGATTAGGTTTAGGCTTAGGCTCAGGTTGAGGGTGAGAGTAAGAGGGAGGGTTCGGGTTAGGCTTAGGGTTCGGGTTAGGGTTAGAGTTCGGGTGAGGGTTAGGGTTAGGGTGAGTTTTAGGGTTAGGGTGAGGGTTAGGGTTGGATTAGGGTTAGGGTAAGGGTGTGGGTGAGGGTGACAGTGAGGGTTAGGATGATGGTTAGGGTTAGGGTTAGGGTGAAGGTGAGGTTTAGGATTTAAGATTAGGGTAAGAGTTAGGGTTAGACTGAGGGTGAGGGTGACGTTGAGGGTTCGGTATTAGTGTGAAGGTTAGGGTGAGGGCTAGGTTGAGGGTCAGGGTTAGGGTGAGGTTGATGGTGCGGGTGAGGGTTTCGTTTAAGTAAGGGTTAGTTTTAGGTTTAGGTTGAGTATTAGGGTGAGGGTGAGGATTAGGGTGAGGGTTAGGGTCAGGGTGAGGGTTGGGTTTAGGATTAGGGAGAGGGTTAGGGTTAGGTTTAGGGTGATGTTTAGGATGAGGGTGAGGATTAGGGTGAGGGTGATGGTTCAGGTGAGGGATAGGGATAGTGTTAGAATTAGGGTGAGAGCTAGGGTGAGATTGAGGGTTAGGGTTAGGTTAGGGATAGGGTGAGAATTAGGGTTAGGGTTAGGGTTAGGGTGAGGCTGAGGCTGAGGGTTAGGGTTAGGCTAGGATTAAGGTTAGGGTTAGGGTAAGGGTTAGGGTGAGCTTTAGGGTGAGGATGAGGGTTAGTTTTAGCATTAGGGTTAGGGTGAGGGATAAGGTTAGGGTTATGTTTAATGTGAGGGTTAGGTTTAGGGTGAGGTTGAGGGTTAGGGTGAGGGTTAAGATTAGGGTTAGCTTTAGGTTGAGGGTTAAGCTGTGACTGAGGGTTAGGGTGAGGGTGAGCATGAGGGTGAGGGTGAGGTTTAGGGTTAGGGTTAGGGTGAGGGTAAGTGTGAGGGTTAGGGTTAGGTTTAGGTTTAGGGTTAGGGTTAGGCTGAGGGTGAGCGTCAGGGTGAGGTTCAGGGTTAGCGTTAGGGTTAGGGTGTAGGTTAGGTTTAATGCTAGGTTTAGGGTGAGGGTAAGGGTTAGGGTGAGGGTTAGGGTTAGGGTGAAGTTTGGGGTTGGGGTGAGGCTTAGGGTTTGGATTAGTTTAAGGTGAGGGGTAGGGTGAGGGTGAGGGTTAGGGTTAGGCTTAGGGTGAGGGTAAGGTTTAGGTTTAGGCTTAGGTTTAGGGTTAGGGTGAGGGGTAGGTTTAGTGTTAGTGTGAGGTTTAGGATTAGTGCGAGTGGTAGGTTTAGGGTTAGGGTTAGTGTTAGGATGAGGGTAAGGATTAGGGTGAGGGTTAGTGTTAGGGTTAGGTTTAGGGTGAGTGTTAGGGTGAGTGTTAAGTTTAGGATTAGTGTTAGAATTGTGGTTAGGCCTAGGGTGAGGTTGAGGGTGAGGGTGAGGGTTAGGTTGTGGGTGAGGGTTAGGGTTAGGGTGAGGTTTAGGGTGAGGGTGAGGCTTAGGTTTAGGATTAGGGTTAGGCTGAGGGTTAGGTTAGGGTTAGGGTTAGGGTGAGGTTTAGGGTTAGGGTTAGTTTTAGGATTAGTTTGAGGGTTAGGGGGAGGGTAAGGTTTTGGGTCCTGGTTAGGGATCGGGTTAGGGTTATGGTTAGGTTTGGGGTGCAGGTTAGAGTCAGGGTTAAGTTGAGGATTAGGCTGAGGGCTAGGGTAAGGGCTAGGGTGAGGGTTGGATTTCGTGTAAGGGTTAGGGTTAGGGTTAGTGTTAGGGTGAAGATTAGGGTGAGGGTTAGGTTGAGGGTGAGGGTTAGGCTGAGGTGTAGGGTAAGGGTTGGGGAAGGGTTAGGGTTAGGGTTAGGATCAGGGTTATTGTTAGGGTGAGGGTGAGGGTGAAGGTGAGGGTGAGGGTGAGGTTTAGGTTTCGGGTTAGGGTTAGGGTGAGGGTTAGGGTGAGGTTTAGGGCTAGGGTTAGGGTTACGCTTAGGATTAGTGTGAGGTTTAGGGTGAGGGTTAGGCTGAGGGGTAGGTTAAGGGTTAGGGTGAGGTTTAGATTTATTGTGAGGCTTAGGGTTATGGTTAGGGTTACTGTTAAGGTGAAGATTAGGGTTAGGGTGAGGATGAGGGTTAGGCTGAGGGTTAGGAAAAGTTTGGGGGTGAGGTTTTGGGTTAGGGTTCAGGTTATTGTTAGGGTTAGGGTGAGGGTGAGGGTGAATTTGAGGGTCTGGGTGAGGTTTAGAGATAGGCTTAGGTTTAGGGTGAGGGTGAGATTGAGGTTTAGGTTTAGGATTAGGATTAGGTTTAGCGTTAGGCTAAGGATGAGGGTGAGGGGTAGGGGGAGGTTTAGGGTTTCGGTTAGGGTTAGGGTAAGGGTTAGGGTGAGGTTTAGGGTTAGGGTTAGGGTTAGGTTTATTTTTCGGGTTACAGTAAATGTGCGGGTGAGGGGGAGGGGGAGGTTTAGGTTTAGGGTTTGGTTTAGGGTGAGGATGAGAGTGAGGGTTAGGGTTAGGATTAGGATTACGGTTAGCATTAGGATGAGGTTGAGGGTGAGGGTGAAGGAGAAGTTAAGTGTTAGGGTTAGGGTTAGGGTGAGGGTGAGGGTGAGAGTTAGGTTAGTGTGAGGGATAGTGTTAGGTTTAGGGTCAGGAATATGGTTACGGTGATGTTTAGGATGAGGGTGATGGTTAGGCTGAGGGTTCGGGTTCGGGTGCAGTTTAGAGTGAGGGTTACGGTTAGGGTTAGGGATAGGGTGAGAATTAAGTTTAGGGTTAGGGTTTGGCTGAGGGTTAGGCTGAGGGGAATGGTTAGGGTTAGGGTAAGGGTTAATTTTTTCTCAGGGTTAGGGTTAGGGTTAGGGTTAGGGTTAGTGTGAGCTTATGGATTAGGGTAAGGGTTAGGGTGAGGGTGAGGGTTATGGTTAGGCTTATGGTTAGGGTGAGGGTGAGTGTTAGGGTTAGGTTTAGGGTGAGGGTTAGGTTTATGGTTAAGCATAGGGTGAGAATGAGGGAATGATGAGGGTTAGCCTTAGGGTTAGGGTGAGGGTTAGGGTTAATATGAGGGTTAGGGTGAGGGTGAGGATAAGGGTTAGTTTGAGTGTTAGGGTGAGTGGGAGGTTTAGGATGAGGGTTAGTTTGAGTTTTAGGGTTAAGGTTAGGTTAGGGTTAGGGTGAGAGTTAGGGTTAATGTAAGGCTTAGGGTTAGGGTAACTGTTAGGGTGAGGATTAGGGTTAGGGTGAGGGTTAGGTTTAGGGTGACGGTTAGGGTTAGAATGAGGTTTAGTGTTAGGGTGAGGTTTAGGGTTAGGATTATGGTTAGAGTTAGGGCTAGATTGAGGGTGAAGGTTAGGGTTAGGCTTAGGGTTAGGGTGAGGGTTATGGTTAGGTTTAGAAATAGAGTTATCTTGAGGGGTAGTTTTTGGGTTAGGGTGAGTGTTAAGTTTAGTGTGAGGGTGACGGTTAGGGTTAGGGTGAGGGTGAGGGTAAGGTTTAGGCTGAGAGTGAGGATTAGGGTGAATTTGAGGGTTAGGGTTATCGTGAGTGTTAGGGTGCAGGTTAGAGTGAGGGTTAGTGTTAGTGTTAGGTTGAGGGTGAGGGTTAGGGTTAGGGTGAAGGTTAGGGTTACGGTGAAGTTTAGGGTTAGGTTTAGGTTTAGCATGAGGGTGAGGGTGAGGGTGAGGGATAGGGTTATAATTAGGATTATGGTTATGCTTAAGATGAGGGTGAGTTTGAGGGTGAGCGTTAGGGTTAGGGTTTCAGTGAGGGTCAGGGTGAGATTTAGGGTTAGGGATTGGGTAGGGATATGGTGAGGAGTAGCGTTAGGGTTAGATTTAGTGTGAGGGTTAGTTTGAGCTGTAGGGTTACGTTTAGGGTGAGGGTAAGGTTTAATGTGAGGGTTAGGGTTAGGGTTAGTGTTAGGGTGAGGGTTACGGTTAGGGTTAGGGTTAGTGTGAGGGTGAGGGTGTGGGTGAGGTTTACTTTAGGATTAGGTTTAGATTTAGGGTTGGAGTGAGGGTTAGGTTTAGGATTAGGATTAATGTTCGGATTAGGCTGAGGGTGAGTGGGAAAGGGTGGGGGAGGGTTCGGGTTAGGGGTAGGTTTAGGGTTAACATTACGGTGAGAATTAGGGTTAAAGTTATTTTTAGAATTATGGTGAGGGTTCGGGTGAGTGTTCAGGTGAGGGTTAGGGTTAGGGATAGAGTTTGGGTGAGGGCTAGGGTGAGTATGAGGGTTAGGGTTATGGTTAGGGATAGGGTGAGAATTAGGTTTAGGGTTAGGGTTAGGGTGAGGGTTAGGCTCAGGGTTAGGGTTAGGGTTAGGGTGAGGGTTAGGTTTAGTCCGGATAGTTACAGTTAGGGTTAATGTTAGGGTTACGGTTAAGGTGAGTGTAAGTGTTAGGGTGAGGGTTAGGTTGAGGGTATTGTTTAGGTTTAGGTTTACAGTGAGGGTTGGGTGAGGGTTAGGTTTAGGTTAGGGTGAGGGAGAGATTTAGGGTTAGGTTTAAGGTGAGGGTCAGGTTTAGGGTTATGATAAGTGTGAGGGTGAGGGTGAGGGTTAGGGTGAGGCTGAGGGTGATTTTGAGGGTTAGGTTTAGGGTGAGGGTGAGTGTGAGGGTTAGGGTAAGGATTTGGGTTAGGATTAGGGTTAGGCTTAGGGTGAACTTGATGGTGAGGTTGAGGGTGATAGTTAGGGTAAGGATTAGGGTTAGGATTAGGGTTAGGCTGAGGATGAGGTTGAGGGTTAGGGTTAGGGTTAGGGTGAGGGCTAGGGTCAGTGTGAGGGTTAGGGTGAGGGTAAGGGTAAGGTTTAGATTGAAGTTTAGGGTGATAGGGAGCTATAGGGTTAGTGTTAGGGTTAGGATGAGGGTTCAGTTCAAGGTTAGGGTTAGGGTTAGGGTGAGGGTTAGGGTATATGTTAGGCTTAGGCTTAGGGTATGGGTTAGTGTTAGTGTGAGGGTTAGGGTTAGGGTGAGGGTTAGGGTTCATAATAGGTTTAGGGTGAGGGGTAGGGTGAGGGTGAGGATTAGGTTTAGTCTTAAGGTTAGGGTGATGGTTAGGGTTAGATTGAGGGTTAGTGTTAGTGTGAGGGATAGGTTTAGGGTTAGGCTGAGGGTTAGGTTTAGTGTGAGGATTGGGTGAGGGTAAGGGTTAGGGTGAGGGTTAGCTTGAGAATGAGGGTTAGGGATATCGTAAGTGTTAGAGTGAGGTTTAGGGTGGGGGTAACGGTTAGGGTTAGGGTGAGGGTGAGGGTTAGGATTAGGGTTAGGGTGAGGATAAGGGTTAGGTGTAGGGTGAGGTTTAGGGTTAGGGTTAGGGTTAGTGTTAGGGTGATGGTGAGTATGAGGGATAAGTTTAGGATTAGTGTTAGAGTTAGGGTTAGTTAGTTATGTTTAGGGTTAGGTTTAGGGTTAGAGTGAGGGTGAGAGTGAGGGATAGGGTTAGGATTAGAATTAGGTTTATGGTTAGGCTGAGGGTGAGGGTGAAGGTGAGGGTTAGGATTAGGGTTAGTGTTACTGTTAGGGTTAGTGTGAAGTTTAGGTTTAGTGTGAGTGTTAGGGTTAGGTTTAGGATGAGGTGTAGGGTTAGGGTTAGGATGAGTTTTAGAGTTAGTGTGAGGGTTAGGTTAGGGTTAGGATGAGGGTAAGGGTTAGGCTTAGGGTTAGGTAGAGGGATAAGGTGAGGGTGAGAGTTAGGGTTAGGGTTAGGGTTAGGAATAGCCTTATGGTGAGGGTGAGGGTGAGAGTTAGGGTTAGGATTAGAGATAGGTTTAGGGTTAGGCTTAGGGTGAGGGTGAGGGTGAGGGTGAGGGTTAGTGTGAGTGTTAGGTTTAGGGTGAGTGTTAGGGTTGGGGTTAGGGTTAGGATGAGGGTTACGGTTAGGGTGAGGGTTAGGGTTAGTGTTAGGTTGATGGTGAGTGTGAGGGTTAAGTTTAGGATTAGTGTTAGGGTTAGTCTTAGGTTTAGGGTTAGATTGAGGTTGAATCTTAAATTTAGGATGAGGTGTAGGTTGTGGGTGAGGGTTAGGGTTAGGGTGAGGTTTAGGGTAACGTTGAGGGTTAGGGTGAGGGTGAGTGTTAAGGCGTAGTGTTAGGGTGAGTTTTAGGGTAAATGTGAGGGTTAGGGTGAGGGTGAGCATAAGGGTTAGGTTGAGGGTTAGGATGAGTGGGAGGTTTAGTTATAGGGTTAGTGTTAGGGTGAGGGTTAGGGTTAATATTAGGTTAAGGTTAGGATGAGGGTTAGGGTTGTTAGGGTTAGGGTTAGGGTAAGTTTTAGGGTGATGTTTAGGGTTAGGATTATGGTTAGGGTGAGGGTTAGAGTCAGGGTGAGGGTTAGGGTTAGGCTTAGGGTTAGAGTTAGGATTATGTTTAGGGTGAGGGCTAGAGTGAGGATGAGGTTTAGGGTTAGCCTTGGGGGTAGGGTGATGGTTAGGTTTAGTGTGAGGGTTAGGATGACAGTTAGGGTTAGATTGAGGATAAGGGTTAGGGTGAGGTTTAGGGTTAGGGTGAGAGTGAAGGTTACGGTTAGCATGAGTGTTAGGGTGAGGGTTAGGGTGAGGGTTTGTGTTAGGGTTAAGGGTAGGTTTAAGGTTAGGGTGAGAGTGAGGGTTAGGTTTAGAGTTAGGGTGAAGTTTAGGGTTAGGGTTAGGGTTAGGGTGAGGTTTAGGGTTAGGGTTATTTTTAGGGTGAGTGTGAGGGTGAGGGATAGTGTTAGATTTAGGATTAGGTTTAGGGTTAGGATTAAGGTGAGGTTGAGGGTGAGGGTTAGGTTTATGGTGACAGTGAGGCTCAGGGTGAGGGTTTGGGTTCGGGTTAGGCATAGGGTGAGGATTAGCATTAGGGTTTGGTTTAGTGTGAGGGTTACGCTGAGGGGTAGGGTTATGTTTAGGGTGAGGTTAAGGTTTAATGTGAGGGTTAGGGTGAGGGTTAATGTTAGGGTGAGGGTAAGGGTTAGAGTTGGAGTTATTGTTAGGTTTAGGGTGAGCGTGAGGGTGACGGTGAGGGTGAGGTTTAGTTATAGGGTTAGGTTTAGAGTGAGGTGGGAATGAGGGTTAGGGTTAGGATTAGTATTAGTGTTAGGTTTAGGCTGAGTGTGAGTGGGAACAGGAGGGGTGGGTTAGGGTTAGGGGTAGGTTTAGGGTTAGGGTTACAGAGAGAGTTAGGGTTAAAATTATTGTTAGGATTATGGTGAGGGTGAGGGTGAGAGTTCAGGTGAGGGTTAGGGTTAGGGTGAGTGTTAAGTTTAGTCTGAGTGTTATCGTTAGGGTTAGCGTTAGGGTTACGGTTAGGGTGAGTGTAAGGGTTAGGGTGAGGGTTAGTGAGAGGGTGAGGTTTAGGTTTAGGTTTACGGTGAGGTTTGGGTGAGGGTTAGGGTTAGGGTTAGTGTTAGGGGGAGTGGGAGGGTTAGGGTTAGTGTGAAGGTGAGGGTTAGGGGTAGGGTTAGGGTTATTGTTAGGTTTAGTGTGATTGTGAGTTTGAGGAGGAGGTTTAGGTTTAGAGTTTGGTTTAGGGTGAGGGTGAGAGTGAGGGTTAGGGTTAGTATTAGGATTAGGGATAGATTTAGTCTGAGGGGGTGGGGGAGGGGGAGGAAGGTTAAGGTGAGGGTTAGGTTTAGCGCTAGGGTTTGGGTGAGGGTTACGTTTAGTATTAGGGTTAGGGTAAAGGTAAGGGTTAGGGTCAGCGTTAGCGTTAGGGTTAGGGTGAGGGTTAGGGTTGGTTGAGGGTTAGAGTGAGGTTGAAGATTAGGGTTTGGTTATGGTTAGAATTAGGTTGAGGTGACCGTGAGGGTTAGGTTAAGATTATGGTTAGGATTAGGGTTAGACTTGGGGTGAAGGTGAGGGTGAGTGTGAGGGTGTGGGTTAGGGTGAGGTTTAGGTTTAGGATTAGGTTGAGGGTTAGGGTTAGAGTTAGGGTTAGGGTGAATATGAGGGTGAGGGTTAGGTTTGGGTGAGGGATAGAGTTAGGATGAAGGTTAGCGTTGGGTAAGGGTTAGAGTTATTGTGAAGATGAGGGTGAGGGTTAGGTTTAGGATGAGGGTTAGGGTTAGGGTTAAACTGAGGGTGAGGTTGAGGGTGAGGGTGAGGGTATGGGTTAGGTTTAGTGTTAGGCTTAGGGTGAGGGTAAGGGTTAGGGTTAGGATTAGAATTAGGGTGAGGGTGAGTGTCAGGTTTAGGGTTAGGATTAGTGTTTGGTTCAGGGTTAGGCTGAGGTTGAGGGTGAGGGTGAGGTTTATGGTGAGGGAGAGATTTAGGGTTAACATTAGGTTTAGGGTGAGTGTTAGGGTGAGTGCTAGGTTTAGGGTGTGGTTGAGGGTTAGGCTGAGGGGTTGGCTTAGCGTTAAGGTGAGGGTTAGTGTGAGCGTTAGCATTATGGTTAGGGTTAGGGTTAGGGTGAGGGTGAGGGTGAGAGTTAGATTTGTTGAGGGTTAGAGTGAGGGTGAGGATTAGGGTTGAGCTATGGTTAGAGTTAGGGTGAGGTGAGGGTGAGGTTTAGGGTTAAAATTAGGGTAGGGTTAGACTTAGGGTCAGGGTGAGGGTGTGCATCAGGGTTTGGGGTAGGGTGACTGTTAGTGTTATGGTTGGGGTGAGGTTAAGGGTTAGAGTTAGGGTTAGGGTGGATGTGAGGGTGAGGGTTAGGTTTGGGTGAGGGTTAGAGTTAAGGTGAGGGTTAGGGTTGCGAAAGGGTTATGGTTATGGTGAGGATGAGGGTGAGAGTTAGGGTTAAGATTAGGGTTAGGGTTAGTGTTAGACTCTGGGTGAGGTTGAGGGTGAGGGTGAGGATTTGGTTTAGTGTTAGGGTTAGGTTTAGGGTGAGGTGAGGGTTAGGGTTAGGGATAGAATTAAGGTGAGTTTGAGGATCAGGGTTAGGGTTAGAATTAGGGTGAGGGTTAGGGTTAGGCTGAGAGTGTGGGTGAGGGTGAGATTTAGTGTTAGGTTTCGGGTGAGAGTTCGGTTGAGGGTTAGATTTAGGGTTAGAGTGAGGGTTATGGTGAGGGTTATGTTTATGTTTAGGGTTAGGGTGAGGGTAAGGGTTAACGTGAGGTTTAGGGTGAAGTTGAGGGTTATGGTTAGGCTGAGGGTGAGGAGTATGATGAGGGTTAGGGTTGAGGTGAGGGTGAGTGTTAAGTTGAGGTTGAGGGTTAGGGTTTGGGTTAGGGTGAGGGTTAGGTTGATTGTGACGTTTAGGGTTAGTGTTAGGGTGAGGGTTAGGTTTAGGTTGAGCGTTAGCTTAAGGGTTAGGATTAGGTTTAGGGTGAGGGTGAGGATGAGCGTTATGGTTGGTTGAGTGTTAGAGTGAGGGTGACGATTAGGGTTGGGTTATGGTTAGAGTTAGGCTGAAGCGAGGGTGAGGGTTAGGATAAGGATTAGTGTTATGTTTAGGGTTAGGCTGAGGTTGAGTGTGAAGGTGAGGTTTCGGGTAGGGTTCGGGTGAGGGTTCGGGTGAGGGTTAGATTTAGGGTTAGGTTGAGGGTTAGGGTGAGAGTTATGGTTATGGTTAGGGTTAGGCTGATGGTCAGGGTTAGGGTAAGTGTTAACGTGAGGTTTTGTGTGAAGTTGGGGGTTACGGTGAGGAGTATGGTGAGGTTAGGGTTATGGTGAGGGTGAGCGTTAAGTTGAGGTTGAAAGTTAGGGTTAGGGTCAGGGTGAGGGTTAGGGTTAGGGTGAGGGTTAGGGATAGAGGAGGGTTAGGTTTAGGTTTAGGATTAGCGTGAGGGCTAGGGTGACATTGAGGTTTAGGGTTAGGGTTACGGTTAGGGATAGGCTGAGGTTTAGGGTTAGGGTTAGGGTTAGGCTGAGGTGTTGACTTATGGTTAGTGTGAGGGTTAGGTTTAGTGTGAGAGTTAGAGTTAGGGTAGGGTTACTGTTAGGTTGTGGGTTAGGGTTAGGGTTCAGGATATTGTTAGGGTTAGTGTAAGGGTTAGGGTTAAGGTTAGAGTAAGGGATAGGGTTAGGGTGAGGGTTAGGGTGAGGGTGTGAGTTAGAGTTAGGGTTAGGGTGAGGGTGAGGGTTAGGGTTAGTTTTAGACTTAGAATTAGGGTGAGGGTGAGGGTGAGGAATAGGGTTATGATTAGGGTTAGGGTTAGGGTTAGGCGGAGGGTGAGGTTGAGTGTTAGCGTTAGGGTTAGGTTTAGGGTGACAGTGAGGTTGAGGGATAGGATTAGGGTTAGGGAGAGGTTTAGGGTTTGTGTGACCGTTAGCGTTAGGGTTAGAGTTAGGGTTAGTATGAGGATAAAAGTTTAGGGTGAGTTTTATGGTGAACGTTAAGGTAATTTTTATCGTTAGGTTTAAGGTGAGGGTTAGGGTGAGGGTGAGGGTTAGTGTTAGGGTTACGGTTAGTTTTAGGGTGAGGGTTATGATTAGGGTTAGTTTTAGGGTGAGGGTTAGGGTTTGGTATAGGGTGAGGGATAGGGTTAGTGTTATGGTGAGGATTAGGATTATGGTTAGGTTTAGGGTTAGGCTTAGGGTTAGGGAGAGGGTGATGTTTAGGGTGAGGGGTAGGGTGAGGGTTAGGGTAAGGTTTAGGGTCAGGGTGATGGTTTGGTTCAGGGTTAGGTTTAGGTTGAGGGTGAGGGTGAAGGTGAGGGTTAGCATTAGGGTTACGGTTAGGGTGAGAGTTAGTGTGAGGGTTAGGTTTAAGATTAGGGTTAGGGTGAGGGTTAGGTTTAAGGTTAGGGTTAGGGTGAGGTTGAGCTTGAGCGTTAGGTTTAGGGTTAGTGTGAAGATAAGGGTTAGTGTGCAGGTTAGGGTTAGGGTTAGGGTAAGTGTTAAGGTTAGAGTGAGGTTAAGGTTAGTGTTACAGTTAGAGTGAGAGTGAGGGTGACGCTTAGGGTTAGGATTAGTGTGAGGATAAGGGTTAGGGTGAGGTTTAGGGTGAGGGTGAGGGTTAGGGTTTGCATTAGGGTTAGGGTGAGGGATAGGGTTAGGTTGAGGGATAGGGTTAGGTTTAGGGTGAGGGTTAGGCTGAGGGTTCGGATTAGGGTTAGGGTAAGGGTTAGGGTTAGGCTGAGGGTTAGGGTTAGGGTTAAGGTTAGGGTGAGGGTGAGGGTTAGGTTTAGGTTTTGGGTGAGGGTCATGGTTAGTGTTAGGTTTAGGGTGACAGTGAGTTTGAGGGGTAGGATTAGGCTTAGGGAGAGGGTTAGGGATAGTGTGACAGTTAGTGTTATGGTTATAGTTATGGTTAGTATGAGGATAAAAGCTTAGTGTGAGTTTTATGGTGAACGTGAGGGTAAGGTTTATCGTTAGGTTTATGGTGAGGGTTAGGGTGAGGGTTAAGGTTAGGGTGAGGGTTAGGGTGAGGGTGAGGTTGAGGGTGAGGGGGAGAGTGATGGTGAGGGTTCGGTTCAGGGTGAAAGTGAGGGTTAGCGTGGGGATTAGGGTTAGGTTTAGGGTTAGGGTGAGGGTGTGGCTGAGGGTTAGGGTTAGGATGAAGGTGAGGGTTAGGGTTAGTTTGAGGGTTATGGTGAAGGTGAGATTGACGGTGAGGGTTAGGGTGAGGGTCACAGTGAGAGTGTGGGTTAGGTTTAGGATTAGGGTCAGGGTGAGTGTGAGAGTTATGGTTAAGTTTAAGGTGAGGGTGAAGTTGAGGGTTAGGGTTAGGGTTAGGGTTAAGGTTAGGGTAAGGGTTAGCTTTAGGGTGAGGTTTAGGGTTAGGGTTAGGGTGAGGGTTAGTGTTAGGGTTAGGATAAGTGTTAGGTTTAGGGTGAGGGTTAGTGTTAGGGTTAGTGTGAAGGATAGGGTTAGGGTTAGGGTTAGAGTGAGGTTTAGGGTGAGGGTTAGGTTTAGGGTTAGGCTTAGTGTAAGGATTAGTGTTAGGGTGAGGGTTAGGGTAAGGGTTAGGTTGAGGGTTATGGTTAGGGTTAGGTTTAGGGTGAGGTTTGGTATAGGGTGAGGGAGAGGGTTAGTGTTAGGGTGAGGATTAGGGTTAGGGTTAGGTTTAGGGTTAGGGTTATGGTTAGGGTGAGGGTGAGGTTTAGGTTGAGGGGTAGGGTTAGGGTTAGGGTAAGGTTTAGGGTTAGGGTGAGGGTTTGGTTCAGGGTAAGGTTTAGGTTGAGAGTGAGGTTGAAGGTGTGTGTTAGGGTTAGGGTTACGGTTATGGGTGAGAGTTAGTGTGAGAGTTATGGTTAGGGTTAGTGTAAGGGTTAGGGTGAGGGTAAGGTTTAAAGTTAGAGTGAGGTTGAGGTTGAGAGTTAGGGTTAGGGTTAGTGTGAGGATAAGTGTTATGGTGTGGGTTAGTGTGAGGGTTAGGGTTAGGGTTAGGGTAAGTGTTAAGTTTATAGTGAGGATTAAGTTTAGTGTTAGGGTTAGAGTGGGGGTGAGGGTTAGGGTTAGGGTTAGGGTTAGGGTGAGGGTTAGGTTTAGGTTTAGGGTTAGGGTTAGGGTGAGGGTCAGGGTTAGGGTTAGGTTTAGGGTGACAGTGAGGTTGAGGGGTAGGATTAATGTTAGGGAGAGGGTTGGGGATAGTGTGACGGTTAGCATTAGGGTTAGAGTTAGGGATATTATGAGGATACAACTTAGGGTGAGTTTTATGGTGAATGTGAGGGTAAGGTTTATCGTTAGGTTTAGGGTTAGGGTTAGGGTTAGGGTGAGGGTGAGGGTTAGGGTTAGGGTAATGTTTACGGTGACGGTGAGGATTAGGGTGAGGGTGAGTTTGATGGTGAGGGTGAGGGTGAGGTTGAGAGTGATGTTGCGGGTTCGGTTCAGGGTGAAGGTGAGGGTTATGCTGAGGATTAGGGTTAGGTTTAGGGTTAGGGTGAGGGTGAGGGTGAGGGTAAGCGTTAGTTTGAGGGTTATGGTGAAGGTGAGGTTGACAGTGAGGGTTAGGGTGAGGTGACAGCGAGGGTGTGGGTTAGTGTTCGGCTTAGGGTCAGGGTGAGTGTGAGAGTTATGGTTAATTTTAGGGTGAGGATGAGGTTGATTGTTAGTGTTAGAGTTAGGGTTAAGGTTAGGGTAAGGGTTAACTTTAGGGTGAGGTTTAGGGTTAGGGTTAGGGTGAGGGTTAGGTTTAGGGTTAAGATAAGAGTTAGGATTAGTGTGAGGACTAGTGTGAGGGTTAGGGTTAGGCTTAGGTTAAGAGTGAGGTTTAGGGTTAGGGTAAGGATAAGGGTGAGGCTTAGGGTAAGGGGTATGGTTAGGGTGAGGGTAAGGGTTTGGGTTAGTGTCAGGGTTAGGGTTAGGGTTAGTGTGAGGGTGAGGGTGATGTTTAAGATTAGGTTTAGGGTTAGGGTGAGGGTTAGGGTGAGGGTTAGGTTAAGTATTAAGGTTATGGTGAGGATTAGGGTTAGGGTTATGCTTAGGATGATGGTGAGGATGAGGGTTAGGTTTAGGGTTAGGGTTAGTGTGAGGATAAGGGTTAGGGTGAGGGTTAGGGTGAGGATGAGGGTTATGGTTAGCATTAGGTTTAGGGTGAGGTTTAGTGTTAGGGTTAGGGTTAAGGTGAGGGTTAGGGTGAGGCTTAGGATTATGGTTAGGTTAAGGGTTAGGGATAGGGTGAGAGTTATTGTTAAGTTTAGTGTTAGGGTGAGGTTGAGGGTTAGGGTAAGGGTTAGGGTTAGGTTGAGATTTAGGTTTAGGGTTAGGGTTACGGTAAGGGTAAGAGTTAGGGTGAGGGTTAGGGTTAGGGTTAGGTTTAGGGTGAGGGTGAGGGTGAGTGTAAGTGTGAGGTTTAGGTTGAGTGTGACATCTATGGTGATGGTGAGTGTTAGGGTGAGTGTGAGGGAGAGGATGAGTGTTTCCCTTAGGTAAGGGTTAGGTTTATGGTTACGGTGAGGATTAGGGTTAAGGTGAGTGTTAGGTTGATGGTTAGGGTTAGGGTGATTGTTAGGGTGAGGAGGAGGGTTAGGGTGAGGGTGAGGGTTCAGGTGATGGTGAGGGTTCCGGTGAGGTTGAGGGTTAGAGAGT
Source organism: Dipodomys merriami (assembly GCF_024711535.1). Lineage (NCBI taxonomy): Eukaryota > Metazoa > Chordata > Mammalia > Rodentia > Heteromyidae > Dipodomys > Dipodomys merriami. The sequence continues at coordinate 2,517,717 of NW_027206113.1, forward strand.
GAGTTAGGGTTAAGTTTAGGGTGAGGGTTAGAGTGAAGATGAGGATTAGGGTGAGGGTGAGGGTTCAGGTGAAGGTGAGGGTGAGAGTGAGGTAGAGGGTTATGTTTTGGGTTATGGTTTGGTTTAGGGTGTGGGTTAGGCTGATGGTGAGGGTGAGGGTGAAGGTTAGGGTTAGGTTTAGGGTTAGGGTTAGGGTGTGGTTAAGGGTGAGGTTTAGGGTTAGGTTGAGGGTTAGGGTAAGGTTTAGGGATAGCGTTAGGGAGAGGGTTATGGTTAGTTTGAGAGTTAGGGTTAGGTTTAGAGTAAGGGTTAGTCTGAAGATAAAGTTTAGGGTGAGGTTTAGGGTTAGGGTTAGGGAAAAGGTTAGGGTTAGGTTGAGGGTTAGGTTTCGGGTTACTTTTAGGGTGAGGTTGAATATTAGGGTGAGGTTGAGGGTCTGGGTTAGGGTGAGTGTGAGGGTGATGGTGAGGTTGAGGGTTATGTTTAGGGTGAGGATGAGAGTTAGGGTTAGGATTAGGGTTAGGTTTAGGGTTAGGCTGAGGGTGAGGGTGAGGGTGGTGGTCAGGGTTGGGGTTAGGGTGAGGGTTCGGGTTAGTTTGAGGGTTAGGTTGAAGGTGAGTTTGAGGGTGAGGTTGACGGTGAGGGTGAGGGTGAGGGTATGGGTGAGGGTTAGGATTAGCGTTAGGGTAGGGTGAGGGTTATGGTTAGGGTTAGGGTGAGGGTTAGGGTTAGGGTTAGGGTTAGGTTTAGGGTAAGGTTTAGTGTTAGGGTGTGGGTTAGGGTTAAGTTTACGGTGAGGGTTACGGTTAGGGTAAGTTTTAGGGTGAGGGTTAGGGTTTGGCATAGTGTGAGATATAGGGTTAGTGTTAGGGTGAGGATTAGGGTTAGGGTTAGGTTTAGGGTTAGGTTTAGGTTTAGGGTGAGTGTGAGGTTTAGGGTGAGGGGTAGGGTTAGGATAAGGGTAAGGTTTAAGGTTAGGTTGAGGGTTTGGTTCAGGGTTAGTTTTAGGTTGAAGGTAAGGGTGAAGGTGAGGGTTAACGTTAGTGTTACGGTTAGGGTGAGAGTTAGTGTGAGGTTTATGTTTAGGGTTAGTGTAAGGGTTAGGGTTAGGGTGAGGGTTAGGTTTAAGGTTAAGGTTAGAGTGAGGTTGAGGTTGAGCGTTAGAGTTAGGGTTAGTGTGAGGATAAGTTTAGGGTGCGGGTTAGTGTGAGGGTTAGGGTTAGGGTTAGGGTAAGTGTTAAGGTTAGAGTGAGGGTAAAGTTTAGTGTTAGGGTTAGAGTGAGGGTGAGGGTCAGGATTAGGTTTGGGGTTAGGGTTAGGTTTAGGGTTAGGATTAGTGTAAGGGTTAGGTTACTGTTGAGGGTTAGATTTAGGGTGATGTTTGGGGTGACAGTGAGGGTTAGGGTGAGGGTGAGGTTGAGTGTGAGGTTTAGGGTGAGGGTGACTGTGATGGTGAGGATGACGGTGTATGTTGGGGTTAGGTTTAGGTTTAGGGTGAGGGTGGGGGTTAGGGTTGGGTTTATGGTTAGGGTAAGGGTTAGGATGAGGTTGAGGGTGAGGGTGAGGTTGAGGGTTAGGGTTAGCGTTAGGGTGAGGGTGAGAGTTTGTGTTAGGGTTAGGGTTAGGTTGAGGGTGAACGTTAGGTTGAGGGTTAGGGTTACGGTTAGGGTTAGAGCTAGGGTGAGGTTGAGGGTGAGGGTTAGGTTTAGGGTTAGGGTGAGTGTTAGGGTTAGGGTTAGGGTGAGTTTTAGGTTTAGGGTGAGGGCTACGGTGATAGTGAGGGTTAGGTTGAGTGTGAGGGTGAGGGTGAGGTTTTCGGTTAGGTAAGGGTTTGGGTTAGGTTTAGTGTTAGGGTTAGGGTTAGCGTTAGAGTGAGGGTTAGGTTTAGGATTAGGGTGATGTTTAGTGTGAGCCTGAGGGTTAGGGTGAGGGTGAGGGTTCAGGTGAGCGTGAGGGTTCGGGTGAGGTAGAGGGTTATATTTTGGGTTAGGGTTATGTTTAGGCTGTGGGTTAGGCTGATGGTGAGGGTGAGGGTGAGGGTTAGGGTTAGGTTGAGGTTTAGGGTGAGGGTGAGGCTGAGGTTTAGGGTGAGGGTGAGGGCTAGGGTGAGGGTTATGTTTCAGATTAGGGTGATGTTCAAGGTGTGGGAGAAGGTTAGGTTTAGGGTGAAGTTTATGGTGAGGGGTAGGGTTAGGGCTAGGTTTAGGTTTAGGGTGAGGGTGAGGGTGATGGTGAGGGTTATTGTTAGGGTTAAGGCGACGGTGAGGGTAAGGGTTAGGTTTAGGATTAGGGTTTTGTTAAGGGTTGGGCTGAGTGTGAGTGTGAGGGTGAGGGTTAGGGTTAGGGTTTTAGGTCTAGTGTGAGGGTTAGGGTGAGGGTGAGGTTGAGGGTCAGAGTTAGGGTAACGGTGACAGTGACTGTTAGGGTTAGGGTTATGATTAGGGTTAGGATGAGTTTTAGGTTTAGGGTTAGGCTAAGGGTAAGGATTAGGGTTAGGATTAGGTTTAGGTTTATGGTTATTGTTAGGGTTAGGGTTAGGGTAACAGTGAGGTTTAGGATTATTTTTAGGGTGAGGTTTAGGTTTAGGGTAAGGGCTATGGTGAGGGTGAGGTTTAGGGTGAGTGTGAGGGTGAGGGTGAGGTTAAGAGTTAAGATTTCGGTTAGGGTTATAAGGCTGAGTGTGACGGTCAGGGTGAGGGTGAAGGTTAGGGTTAGGATTAGAGTGAAGGTGAGGTTTAGGGGAAGGTTTAGGATTAGGGTTAGGGTTAGGGTTAGGCTGAAGGTGATGGTGAAGATGAGGGTGAAGATTAGGGTTAGGTTTAGGGTTAAGGTTAAGTGAGGGCTAGGGTGAGTGTGAGGGTTAGGGTGAGAATGAGGGTGAAGGTGAGGGTTTCGGTTAGGTAAGATGTAGGGTTATTGTTAGGGTGAGGATTAGGTTGAATGTGAGGGTTAGTGTTTGGGATAGGGTTAGGGTGAGGGTTAGGGTTAGAGTTAGGGTGAGGGTTAGGGTTAGGGTTAGGGTTAGGGTGAGGTTGAGGGTTAAGGTGAGAGGTAGGGTTAAGTTTAGTGTGAGGGTTAGTGTTAATGTCAGGGTTAGGGTTAGGGTTAGGTTTAGGGTCATGTTGAGGGTAAGGTATAGGTTGAGGCTTATGGTGAGGGTGAGGGTTAGGGATAGCGTTAGGGTTAGGGTGAGGATGAATGTGAGGGTTATGTTTAGGGTTAGGGTTAGGGTGAGGGTGAGGTTGAGTGTGAGGGTTAGTGTGAGGATAAGGTTTAAGGTGAGGGTTAGGGTGAGGGTGAGTGTTCGCCTGAGGGTTAGGGTTAGGTATGGGTGATGGTTAGGGTTAGTGTTAGGGTGAGGGTTTGGGCTAGAGAATTAGGGTTAGGATTGTTGGTAGGGTGAGTTTTAGGGTTAGGTTTAATGTTAGTGTGAGTGGTAGGGTTAGGGTTAGGTTTAGGGTGAGGGTGAGAGTGAGGGTGAGGTTATGTTTCGGATTATGCTGAGGGTTAGGGTTAGTGTGAGGGTTAGGGTTACCGTTAGCTTTAAGGTGAGAGTTAGGGTGAGGGTTAGGTTTAGGGTGAGGGTTAGGGTTAGGGTGAGGGTTAGGGTTAGGGCTATGTTTAGTGTTATGGTGAGGATGAGTTTGAGATTTAGGCTGAGGGTAAGGGTGATGTTGAGGGTGAGGATTAGGGTTAGAGTTAGGGTTAGGGTTATGGTGAGGGTAAGGGTGAGGTTGAGGTTTAATGTGAGGGTTAGGGTGAGGCTGAGAGGTAGGGTTAGAATTAGAGTTAGTGTGAGGGTGAGGGTAAATATGAGGGTTAAGTTGAGGGCTAGGGATAGGGTTAGGTTGAGGGTGAGGGTGAGGGTGAGGGTGAGGGTTAGTGTTAAGATTAGGTTTAGGGTTAGGGTGAGGGTTAAAATTAGGCTGAATGTTTGGGTTAGGGTGATGTATATTGTAAGGCTGAGGGTTAGGGTGAGGGTGAGTGTTAGGGTGAGGGTGAGGGTGAGGGTGAGGGTGAGGGTGAGTGTTAGGGTGTGGTTGAGGTTTAGGTTTCGGGTGAGGTTTAGGGTTATGGTGAGTGTTAGGGTGAGGGTGAGGGTTAGGTTTAGGGTTAGTGTTAGGGTGAGGATGAAGGTGAGAGTTAGGCTGAGGGTGAGGGTGAGGGTGAGAGTTAGGGTTAGGTTTAGGCTTAGGGTGAGGGTGAGAGTGAGGGTGAGTGTGAGTGTTAGGGTTAGGATTAGGGTTAGGTTTAGGGTGAGGGTGAGGGTGAGGGCTAGGGTTAGCGTTAGGATTAGGTTTAGGGTTATGATAAGGGTTAGGCAGAGGATTAGAATTAGGATTAGTGTGAGTGTTAGGTTTAGGGTTAGGGTAAGTGTTAGGGTGAGGGTAAAGTTTAGGTTGAGGATTAGGGTGAGGGTGACGCTAAGGTTTATATTGAGGGTTAGTGTGAAGGTTAGGTTTATGGTTAGATTTAGGGTGAGTGTTAGGGTGTGGGTAAGTACTAGTGTGAGGGTTAGGGTGAGAGTGTGTGTTAGGGTTCGGGTGAGGGTAAGGGTAAGGGTGAGGGTTAGGTTGAGAGTGAGGGATAGGGAGAGGGTTTGGTTTAAGGTTAAGGATAGGGTGAGTATTTGGGTTAGGTTTAGGTTTAGGGTGAGAGTCAGGCTGAGGGGTAGGGTTTGGTTAAGTGTGAGGTTTAGGTTTAGTGTGAGGGTTTGGGTTAGGGTTAGGTTGATGGTAAGGGTTAGGGTGAGGGTTAGGGTGAGTGTGATGTTTAGGGTTAGAATTAGGTTTAGAGTTAGGGTTAGTATGAGTGTTAGGGTTAGGTTTGTGGTTAGGGTTAGGGTGAGGGCGATGGTTAGGGTTAGGGTTAGGGTGAGGGTTAGTGTTAGGGTGAGTGCTAAGGTGAGGGTGAGGTTTAGGGTGAGGGTAATGGTGAGGGTGAAGTTTTTGGTTAGGTAAGGGTGAGGGCTAGGTTTAGGGTGACTATTAGGGTTAGGGTTAGGGTTATGTTGAGTTTGAGGGTGAGGGTGACGGTTAGTGTTAGGATGAGTGTGAGGGTGAGGGTGAGGGTGAGTGTGAGGGTTAGGGTTAGGGTTAATGTGGGGGTTAGGATTAAGGTGAGGGTTAGGGTTATTGTGAGGGTTAGAATTAGGGTAAGTTTTAGGGTGAGTGCTAGGGTGAGGGTGAGGTTTAGGGTGAGGGTAATGGTGAGTGTGAAGTTTTTGGTTAGGTAAGGGTTAGGGTAGGTTTAGGGTGAATATTAGGGTTAGGGATGGGGTTAGGGTTAGGTTGAGGGTCAGGGAGAGGGTGAAGGTTAGTGTTAGTATGAGGGTTAGGGTGAGGGTGAGGGTGTGGATGAGGGTTAGGGTTAGGGTTAATATGGGGGTTAGGATTACGGTGAGGGTTAGGGTGAGGGTGAGGGTTATAATTAGGGTAAGGGTTAGGGTGAGGGTTAGGTTTGGGGTGTTGTTTAGTGTGAGGGTTAGGGTGAGCGTGAGTGTTCAAGTCAGAGTTAGGGTTAGGGTTAGTGTTACAGAGAGTGTTAGGGTGAGGGTTACGGTGACGGTGAGTGTTAGGGTTAGGGTTAGGTTTAGGGTGATGGGTAGGGTGAGGCTTAGGGTTAGGGTTAGTGTTTGTTTGCGGGTTAGGGTGAGGTTAAGGGTTAGGGTGAGGTTTAGGGTGAGGGTTAGGATGAGGGTCAGAGGTAGTGTTAGCATTAGAGTTAGGGTGAGGGTGTGGGTTAGGGTGAGGGTTAGGGATAGGGTGAGGATTAGGGTTAGTGTGAGGGTTAGGGTTATGGTTAGGGTTAGTTTGAGGATAAGGGTTAGGGTGAGGGTTCGTGTGGGTTTGAGATGTAGGGTTAGCTTTAGGGATAGGGTGAGCGATAGGGTGAGGGTTAGGTTTAGGGTTAGGGTTAGGTTTAGTGTGAGGGTTAGGGTTAGGGTGATGTTTTTGGTGAGGTTGAGTGTTAGGGTGAGAGTGATGGTGAGGGTGAGGGTTAGGATTAGGGTTAGGGTTAGGTTGAGGGTGAGGGTGAGGGTGAGGTTTAGGTATAGGATTAGGGTTAGGGTTAGGGTTAGTGTGAGTGTTAGGGTGAGGATGAGGGTTCGGGTGTTGCTGAGGGTTAGGGTGTGGGCAAGGGTTAAAGTTAGGGTGAGGATTAGTGTTAGAGTTAGGGTTAGGATTATGATGAGGGTAAGGGATAGGGTGAGGTTTGGGGTGAGGGTTAGGTTGAGGGTGAGAGGGAGTGTTAGCATTAGAGTTAGGGTGAGAGTGAGAGTTAGGATGAGGGTTAGGGTGAGGGTTAGGGATAAGGTTAGGTATAGGGTGAGGGTGAGGGTGAGGGTGAGGGTTAGTGTTAGGATAAGGGTTAGAGTTAGGGTGAGGGTTAGAGTTAGGCTGAGGGTTAGGGTTAGGGTGATGTATATTGTGAGGGTGAGGGTTAGGGTGAGGGTGAGAGTTAGGATGAGGGTGATGGTTAGATTTAGGGTTATGGTTATGTTGAGGTTTAGGGTTAGGGTTAGGGATATGGTGAGACTTACGGTGAGGTGTAGGGATAAGATTAGGGTGAGGGTTAGAGTGAAGGTTAGGGTTAGCGTTGGGGATAGCGTGAGTGTTAGGGTGAGGGTGAGGGTTAGGGTGAGTGTGAGAGTGAGGGTTTTGGTTGGGAAAGGGTTAGGATTATTTTTAGGGTGAGGATTAGTTTGAGGTTGATGGTTAGTGTGAGTGTTAGGGTTAGGGTGAGGGTCAGAGTTAGGATTTGGGTGAGGGTTAGGGTTAGGGTGATGTTTAGTTTGAGGTTTAGGGTTAGGGTGAGGGTTAGGGTTCGGGTGAGGGTGAGGGTTATTGTGTGGGTGAGGGTTAGGTTTGGTTGAGTGTTAGTGTAACTGTGAGGTTTAGGTTGAGGGTGAGGGTTATGTTTACGTTTAGGGTGAGGGTTAGGTTTATGGTGTGGGTTAGGGTGAGGGTTAGTGTGAGGGTTAGGGTTAGGGTTAGGGTGAGGTTTTGGGTTAATTTGAGGGTTAGGGTTAGGGTTAGGTTGAGGGTAAGGATTAGGTTGAGGGTTAGGGTGAGCGGTAGGGTTAGAGTTAGCGTGAGGGCTAGGGTGAGGGTGAGGGTTAGGGTGAGGGTGAGGGTGAGAGTGAGGGTTTCGGTTAGGTAAGGGTTAGGGTTAGCGTTAGGGTGAGGATTATCGTTAGGGTTAGGGTGAGGTTTAGGGGAGTGTGAGCGTTTGGTTGACGGTTAGGGTTAGGGTGAGGGTTAGGGTTAGGTTTAGGGTGAGGGTTAGCGTTAGGGTGATGTTTAGTATGAGGGTGAGGGTTACTGTTAGGGTCAGCCTTAGGGAAAGGGTTAGGGATAGCTTTAGGGTTAGGGTGAGGGTTAGAGTGATGGGTAGGGTTAGCATTAGGGTTAGACTGAGGGTTAGGGTTAGGGTGAGTGTTAGGTTTAGGGTTAGGGTTAGGGTGAGGTTTAGTGTTAGGGTGAGGGATAGGGTGAGGGTGAGGTTTAGGTCGACGTTGAGGGTGAGGGTGAGGTTTTTGTTTAGGTAAGGTTTAGGGTCAGGTTCAGGGTGTGAATGAGGGTGAGGGTGTGGGTTAGGGTTAGAGTTAGGGTTAGGGTGAGGGTGAGGGTGAGGGTGAGTGTTAGGATGAGGGTTAGTGTGAGGTTGAGGGATAGGGTGAGGGTGAGGATGACAGTGAGGTTTTTGCTTAGGTAAGGGTTAGTGTTAGGGTTAGGGTGAGGAATAGGGTGAGGGTGTGTGTTAGGGTTAGGTTTAGGGTTTGGGTGAGGGTGAGGGTGAGGGTGAGGGTTAGGGTTAGTGTGAGGATTAGGGTTACGGTGAAGGTTAGGGTAAGGGTTAGGGTGAGGGTTAGGGTTAGGGTGATTTTTGGTGTGAGTGTGAGGGTTAGGGTGAGGTTGAGTGTTCATGTGAGAGTTAGGGTTAGTTTTAGGGTTAGGGAGAGGGTTATGTTGAGGGTAAGGGTTAGAGTGAGTGTTAGGGTGAGGGTGAGAGTTAGGTTTAGGCTGAGGATTAGGGTTAGTGTTAGAGTTAGGGTGAGGGTGAGAGTTAGGGTTAGCATTAGGGTTAGGATGAGGGTTAGGCTGAGGGTTAGGGTTAGTGTGAGGGTTAGGGTTAGGGTTAGGTTAAGGGTTATGGTGAGGGTTAGGGTTAGGTTTAGGGTTAGGATAAGGGTTAGGCTGAGGGTTAGGTTAAGTGTTAGTGTGAGTGTTAGGTTTAGGGTGAGGGTTAGGGTTAGGTTGAGGGTAAAGTTTCGGGTGAGGTTTAGGGTTAGTGTGAGGTTTAGGGTTTAGGTGAGGCTTAGGGTTAGGGTTAGGCATAGGGTTATAGTTAGGGTTAGGGTGAGGTTTAGGGTGAGGGTTAGGTTTAGGGTTAGGGTGTTGGTAAGTGTTAGGGTGAGTGTTAGGGTGAGCGTGAGGGTTAGGCTTAGGGTGAGGGCAAGGTTTAGGTTGAGGGTTAGGGTGAGCATGAGGGTTTGTGTTGCTTTAGGGATAAGGAGAGAGTGAGGGTTAGGTGAGGGTTAAGTTTAGGGATAGTGTGAGGATTAGGGTGCGGGTTATTTTTAGGGTGAGGTTTAGGCTGAAGTGTAGGGTTAGGTTTAGGGTGAGTATTAAGTTTAGTGTGAGGTTTAGGGTTAGCATTATGGTGAGGTTTAGGTTTACTGTGAGGGTTAGGGTTAGGGTTAGGGTGAGGGTGAGGTTTATGGTTAGCATTAGGTTTAGGGTTAGGGTTAGGATGAGGGTTAGGGTTAGGGTGAGGGTGGGGTTGAGGCTGAGGTTGAGTGTTAGGGTTAGGTTTAGTGTGAGGGTTAGTGTTAGGGTTAGGGTTAGTGTGAGAATAAGGGTTAAAATGAGTGTTAGGATGAGGGTGAGGGTTAGTGTTATTGTTAGGGTTAGGGTGAGGTTTAGGGTGAGGTTTAGCTTTAGGGTGAGTTTTAGGATTATGGTTAGCGTGAGGGTTAGGGTTAGGGTGATGTTTAGGGTGAGGTTGAGGGTTAGTGTGAGGGTTAGGGTGAGGATGAGGGTGAGGGTGAGGGTGAGTGTTAGGGTTAGGTTTATGGTTAGAGTTAGGGTGAGTTTGAGGGTGAGAGTTAGGATTAGGGTCATACTGAGGGTGATGGGGAGAATGAGGGTGAGGGTTAGGGTTACAGTTAGGGTTCGGGTTAGGGTTAGGGTTAGTGTTAGGGTGAGGGTTAGGTTTAGGGTAATGGTTAGGATGAGGGCTAGGATGAGGGTTAGGTTTATTGTTAGTGTGTGGGTTAAGTTTAGGGTTAGGGTTAGGATGAGGTTTAGGGTGTGGGTAAGTGTTAGGTTGAGGTTTAGTTTGAGGGTGAGGGTTAGGTTTAGGGTGAGGGTAAGTGTTAGGTTGAGGGCTTGGGTGAGTGTGAGTGTTAGGGTTAACATTAGGTTTCAAGGATAGGATGAGGATTTGGGTTGGGATAGGTTTAGGGTGAGGGTTAGCCTGAGAGGTAGGGTTAGAGTTAGTTTGAGGGTTAGGTTTAGTTTGAGGGTTAGGGTTAGGATTAGGGTGATGGTAAGGTTTCGGGTGAGGTTTAGGGTGAGTGTGAGTTTTAGGGTTAGCATTAGGTTTAGCGTTAGTGTTAGGATGAGGGTGAGGGTTAGGTTTAGGGTTAGGGTGAGGTTGAGGATGAGTTTTAGGGTTAGGGTTAGGGTGAGGGTTAGAGTTAGGGTTAGGGCTTGGGTGAGGGTTAAGTTTAGGGTGAGGTTGAGGTTGAAGGTGAGGTTTTCTGTTAGGTAAGGGTTAGGGTTAGGGTTAGGGTGAGGGTGAGGGTGAGGGTGAGTGTGAGGGTGAGGGTGAGAGTTAGTGTTAGGATGAATGTTAGGGTTAGGATTAGGGTGAGGGTGAGGGTGAGGGTGAGGGTTAGGGTTAGGGTTAGTGTGAGTGTTAGGGTTAATGTGAGGGTTAGGTTTAGGGTGAGGGTTAGGGTTAGGGATAGGGTGATGGTTAGGGTTAGGGTGATTTTTAATGTGAGGGTGAGATTTAGGGTGAGGGTTAGTGTTCGTGTGAGATTTAGGGTTAGGTTTAGGTTTAGGGATTGCGTTAGGTTGAGGGTAAGTTTTAGGGTGAGTGTGACGGTGAGGGTTAGGGTGAGGTTTAGGTTTAGGATGGGGGTTAGGTTGAGGGTTAGGGTTAGGGTTTGTGTGAGGGTTAGGGTTAGGGTTAGGGTTACGGTGAGGGTTAGGGTTAGGGTTAATGTTAGGGTTAGCGTGACAGTGAGGGTTACATTTAGGGTTAGGGTTAGGTTGAGAGTTAGGATTAGCGTTAGTGTGAGTGTTAAGTTTAGGGTTAGGGTTTGGGTTAGGTTGAGGGTAAATTTCAGGGTGAGGATTAGGGTGAGTGTGAGGGTTAGGGTTAGGGTGAGGGTTAGGTTGAGTTTTTCGGTTAGGGTTAGGGTGAGGATGAGGGTGAGGGTTAGGTTTAGGGTTAGGTTTAGCGTGAGGGTAAGTTTTAGGGTGAGGATTAGGATGAGGTTGAGTGTTAGGTTTAGCATTAGGGTGAGGGTGAGTGTGAGGGTTAGGGTTAAGGATAGGGATAGTGTGAGGTTTAGGGTTAGGTTTATGGTTAGGGATAGGGTGAGGATAAGGGTTAGGGTGAGGGTTAGGGTGAGGGTGAGGGTCAGGGTGAGGGTTAGGGTTAGTTTGAGGGTTAGGTTTAGGGTGAGTGTTAGGGTTAGTGTTAGGGTGAGTGTGAGGGTAAGGGTGATGATTATTGTGAGTGTGAGGTTAGAGTGAGTGTTAGTGTTCGGTGAGGGTTCGGGTTCAGGTGAGTGTGAGAGTTAGTGTGTGCTTCAGGGATAGGTTTAGTGTGAGGATTAGGGTGACGGTGAGTGTCAGGGTGATGGTGAGGTTTAAATTTAGGGTTAGGTTTAGGGTGAGTGTTAGGGTTAGGGTTAGGTTTAGTGGGAGAGTTAGGGTGAGGTGTCCGGATATGGTTAGGGTGAGGGTTAGTGTTAGGGTTTGGGTTAGTGTTCGGATAAGTGTTAGGGTGAGGGTAAGGGTTAGGATTAGCGTTAGGGTGAGGGTTAGGGTTAGGGTTAGGGTGAGCATGAGGGTGAGGTTGAGGTTTTCGGTTAGGTATAGGTTAGGGTTATGGTTAGGGTGAGGATTAGGTTGAGGGTGTGGATTACAGTTAGGGTTAGGTTTAGGACTAGAGTGAGCGTGAGGGCGAGGGTTAGGGTGAGGGTGAGGGTGAGGTTTAGGTTTTGGGTTAGTGTGAGTGTAATGGTTACGGTCAGGGTTAGGGTTAGTGTGAGGGTTAGGGTTAGCGTTAGGGATAGGGTGAGGGTTAGGATGAGGGTTAGGGTTAGGGTGAGGTTGAGGTTAGGGTGAAGGTGAAGGTGAGGTTTTCTGTTAAGTAAGGGTGAGGGTTATTTTTAGGGTGAGGATTAGGTTGTGGTTAAGGGTTAGCGTGAGTGTTAGGGTTACGGTGAGGGTTAGGGTTAGGATTTGGGTGAGGGTTAGGGTGAGGGTGAGGTTTAGCATTGGGTTTAGCGTGAGGGTTAGGGTTAGGGTGAAGGTGGGATTGAAGGTTAGGGTGAGGGTTAGGGTTAGGGTTAGTGTGAGTCTTAGGGTTAGGATGAGCGAAAGGGTTAAGTTTAGGCTTATGGTGAGGGCTAGGGTGAGGGTGAGGGTTAGTTTGAGGTTGAGGGTGAGGTGAGTGTTTCGGTTAGGTAAGGGTTAGTGTTAGGGTTAGGGTGAGGATTAGCGGAGAGTGAGGGTTATGTCGAGGGATAGGGTTAGGTTGAGGTTTAGGGTTAGGGTTAGGGTGAGGTATAGCGATAGGGTGATGTTTAGTATGAGGGTGAGGGTTAGTGTTAAGGTTAGGGTTAGGGAAAGGGTTGGGTTAGGGTTAGGGTTAGTGTGAGGTTTAGGGTGAGGGGTATTGTTAGAGTTAAGGTGAGGGTTAGGGTTATTGCGAGGGTTTGGGTTAGGTTTAGGGTTAGTGTGAGGATAAGGGTTAGGGTGAGGTTTAGGATATGGGTGAGGGTTAGGATTATCGTTAGGGTGAGGGTGAGGTTAGGGTTTGGTTAGGATTTGGGTTAGGGTTATGTTTAGTGTGAGGTTAGTGTTAGGGTGATGTTGAGGGTGGTGGTGAGGGTTAGGGTGAGGATGAGGATGAGGGTTAGTTTGAGGGTGAGGGTGAGGGTGAGGGTTACAGTTAGGGTTAGGGTGAGGGTGAGGGTTAGTGTGAGCGTTAGGTTTAGGGTTAGGTTTAAGGTGCGGGTGAGGTTGAGGGTAAGTGTTAGGGTGAGGTTTAGGGTTCTTGTTAGGATTAGGTTTAGGTTGAGGGTGAGGGTTAGGGTTAGGTTTATGGTGAGGGAAAGGGTGAGGGGCAGGGTTAGGTTGAGTGTGAGGGTTTGGATGAGGGTGAGGGTTAATGTGTGGGTGAGGTTAGGGTTAGGGTGAGGGTTAAACTGATGGTAAGGTTCAGGGTGAAGGTGAAGATTAGGGTGAGCATTAGGGTGAGGGTTAGGGTGAGGGTTAGTGTGAGGATTAGGGTTAAGGTTAGGGTTAGGGTTAGGGATATGATGAGGGTAAGGGTTAGGTTGAGGTTTAGGGTGAGTTTGACGGTTCGGGTAAGCTTTAGTGTTTGGGTGAGGGTTAGGGTGAGGGTTAGGGTTAGGGTGAGGGTGAGTGTGAGGGTTAGGGTTAGGGTTAGGGTGTGAGTTAAGTTTAGGATGAGGGTTAGGTATAGGGTTTGGTTTAGTGTGAGAGTTAGGCTTAGGGTTAGGATTAGAGTTAGGGTGAGGGTAAGGCTTAGGGTGAGGTTTAGGGTGAGGTTGTGTGCTAGTGTGAGGGTGAGGGTGAGGGTTAGGGTTTTAATTAGGGTTAGGGTTAGGGTTAGGCTGAGGGTGAGTTTGAGTGTTAGGGTGAGGGTTAGGGTTAAGGGGAGTGTTAGGGTTGGGTTAGGGTTAAGTTTAAGGTGATGATTAGGGTTAGGGTTAGGATGAGTTTTAGGTTCAGGGTTAGGGTTAGGGTTAGGGTGAGGGTAAGGGTTAGGGTGAGGGTGAGGGTTAGGATTAGGCATAGGGTTAGGGTGAGAGTTAGAGTGAGGGTTAGGGTTAGGGTTAGATTTAGGGTTAAGGTGAGTATTAGGTTGAAGGTTAGGGGTAGGGTTAGGGTTAGGGTGAGCGTGAGGGTGAGTATTAGGGTTAGGTTGAGGGTTAGGCTAAGGGGTAGGCTTAGGGTTAGGGTTAGGATTAGGGGGAGGGTTAGTGTGAGGGTTAAGGTTAGGGTTAGGATTAGGGTGTGGGTGAGGTTGAGGGTAAGTGTTAGGGTGATGGTTAGGGTGAGGTTGAGATTTAGGGTTAGAATTCGGATTAGGTTTAGGGTTAGGGTTAGGCTTAATGTGATTGTGAGGGTTAGTGTTAGCATTAAGGTTAGGATTAGGGTTAATTTAAGGGTTATGGTTAGAAGTACGGTTATGGTTAGGGTTAGGCTGAGGGTGGGGGTGAGGGTGAGGGTGAGGGTTAGGGTTAGTGTTAAGTTCTGGGTGAGGTTGAGGGTTAGTATGACTGTATGGGTGAGGGTGAGGGTTTCTGTTAGGAAGGGCTTATGGTTAGGGTTAGGGTGATGATTAGAGTGAGGGTGAGTTTTAAGGTGAGGATTAGGGTTATGGTGAGCATTAAGGTTAGGGTTAGGGAGAAGGTTAGGGTTAGATTGATGTTTAATGAGCGGGTGAGGTTTAGGGTTAAGGTGAGGCTGAGGGTGAGGGTGAGGATGTAGGTGAGGGTTAGGGTGAGGGTGAGGGTTAGGGTGACTGTGAGGGTTAGGATGAAGGTGAGGGTTAGGGTTAGGGTTAGTGTGAGGATTAGTGTTATGCTTAGGGTGAGTGGTACAGTGAGGGTTAGGTTTAGGTTGAGGGTGAGGGTGAGGTTGAGGGTCCGGGTTAGTGTTAGTGTTAGGTTTAGCATGAGGGTTTGGGATAGGGTTAGGGTTAGGGTTCGAGTTTGGGTTAGGGTTAGTATTATAGTTAGCGTGATGTTAAGGCTTAGGGTGAGGGATAGGGTGATGTTGAGGATTAGGTTTAGGGTGAGGGTGAGGGTAAGTCTTAGGGTGAGGGCTGAGTTTAGGGTTAGGATTTGGGTGAGTGTTAAGGTTATGGCGAGGATGAGGGTGAGGGCTAAGTTTAGGATTAGGGTTATAGGGTTAGGTTTAGGGTGAGGATTAGGATTAGGGTTAGGTTTAGTGATAGGGTGAGGGTGAGGGTGAGGGTTAGTGTTTGGATTAGGTTTAGGGTAAGGGTTAGTGTGAGGGTTAGGTTGAGTGGTAGGGGTAGGTTTAGGGTAAGTGTGAGGGTAAAGTTGATGGTGAGGGTTAGGGTTTGGGTGAGTGTTAGGATTAGGGTTAGGGTGAGGGTGAGGTGTATGGTTAGCATTAGGGTTACAGTTAGGTTTAGGTTGAGGGTTAGTGTTAGGGTAGGGTTAGGGTGAATGTGAGGGTGAGGGTTAGGGTTAGGGTGAGGGTGAGGGTTACGGTGAGTGTTAGGGTTTGGGTGAGGTTGAGGTTAAGGGTTAGGGTGAGGGATAGGGTTAGGATTAGGGTTATGGTGAGGGTGAGAGTAAGGGTTGGGTTTAGGAATAGGGTTAGGTTTAGGGTGAGGGTTAGGGATAGGTTTAGGGTTTGGGTGAGGGTTAGGGTTACGGTTAGGGTTAGAGTTAGGTTGAGGGTGAGGGTGAGGGTGAGGGTTCGGGTTTGGATTAGGGTTAGGGTTAGGTTTAGGCTGAGGTTGAGGGTGAGGGTGAGGGTGAGGGTTAGGGTTAGGGTGAGTGTTAGGTTTGGGGTTAGGGTTAAGGTTAGGATGAGGGTTAGGGTTAGGGTTAGGCTTAGGATGAGGGTTAGGCTGACGGTTAGGGTTAGGGTTAGGGTGATTGTAAGGGTTAGGGTGAGGGTTAGGTTGAGGGTGAGTGATAGGATTAAGCTTAGGTTTCGTGTGAGGGTTAGGGTGAGGGTGAGTTTGACGTATATGTTTAGCATTAGGCTTAGGGTTAGGGTTAGGTTTAGGTTTAGGGCTAGGGTTAGGGTTAAGGTTAGAATTAGAGTGAGGGTAAGGGTGAGGATTTGGGTTTTGATTAGGGTTAGTGTTAGGGTTAGGGTGAGGGTTAGGCTGAGTTGTAGGGTTAGGGTTGGGTGAGGGCGATGGTTAGGGTGAGGTTTAGGGTGAAGTTTAGGGTGAGGGTGAGGGTGACAGTTAGGGTTAAGTTGAGTCTTAGGGTGAGGGTGAGTGATAGTGTTAGCATTAGGTTTAGTGTTAGGGTTAGGGTTAGGTGAGAGTTAGGTTTAGGGTTAGGGTTAGAGTTAGAGTGAGGGTGAGGTGAGGGTTAGGGTTTTGATTAGGGTTAGTGTTAGGGTTCGGGTGAGGATTAGGCTGAGCGGTAAGGTTAGGGTTAGGTTGAGGGTGAGGGTGAGGGTAAGGTTAGTGTGAGGGTTAGGGTGAGGGTGAGGGTTAGGGATAGCTTTAGATTTAGGGTTAGGTTTAGGGTGAATGTTAGGTCTATGGTGAGGGTGATTGTAAGGGTTAGGTTTAGGATGAGAGTTAGGGTTAGGGTGAAGGTGATGGTTAGGGTTTCGATTAGAGTTAGGGTTAGGTTTAGGCTTAGGTTGAGGTTGAGTGTGAGGGTGAGGGTTAGGATTAGAGTGAGAGTTAGGGTTGGGGTTAGGGTTAAGTTTAGGATGAGGGGTAGTGTTAGGGTTAGGGTTAGGATGAGGGTTAGGCTGAGGGTTAGGGTTAGGGTTAGGGAGAGGTTAAGGGTTAGGGTGAGGGTTAGGGTTAGGCTAAGGGGTAGGATTAGCGTTAGGATTAGGGTTAGGGTTAGGTTGAGTGTTATGGTTAGGGTTATAATTAGGGTGAGGTTGAGCGTGAGGGGAAGTGTTAGGGTGAGGTTTAGAGTGAGGTTGAGGTTTAGGTTTAGCATTAGGGTTAGGGTGAGAATTAGGGTTAGGGTTAGAGTGAGGGTGAGGTTTACTGTTACCATTAGGGTTAGGGTTAGTGTGAAGGGTAGGGTTAGGATTATGGTGAGGGCGAAGGTGAGGGTTAGGTTTAGGGTTAGCTGTAGGGTTAAGTTCAGGGTTAGGCTGAGGGTGGGGATGAGGGTTAGGGTTAGGGTGAGGGTTAGGGTGATGGTGAAGGTTACTATTAGTATTAGGCCTAGGGTTAGGGTTATGGTTAGGGTGAGGATTAGAGTTAGGTTTAGGGTTAGAGTTAGAGTGAGGGTGAGGGTGAGGTTTAGGGTTTGGATTAGGGTTAGTATTAGGGTTAGAGTGTGGGTGAGGGTGAGGGTAAGGGTTAGGGTGAGGGTTAGGGTGAGTTTGACGTTTAGGTTTAGCATTAGGGTTAGTGTAAGTGTTAAGTTGAGTGTTAGGGATAGTGTTAGTGTGAGGGTGATTTTCAGGTTTAGGGTTAGGTTTAGGGTTAGGGTTAGGATGAGGCTTAGGTTTAGGGTTAGGGTTAGGTTTAGGGTGAGTGCTAGGGTGAGGGTGAGGTTTAGGTTCAGGGTTAGTGTGAGGATGAGGGTGACAGTTAGGGTTAGGGTGAGGCTTAGTGTGAGTGTGAGTGTTAAGGTTTTGATTAGGGTTAGTGTTAGGGTTATGGTGAGGGTTAGGCTGAGGGGTAGGGTTAGGGTTAGGGTAAAGGTGAGGGTGAGTGTTAAGTTTAGGGTGAGGGTTACTGGTGAGGTTGAGGGTTAGGGATAGCATTAGCTTTAGAGTTAGGGGTAGGTTGAGGGTTAGGGTTAGGGTTAGGGTGAGGGAGAGTTTTATGGTTAGCATTAGGGAAACGGTTAGGGTTAGGTTGAGAGTTAGGGTTAGGATAGGGATAGGATGGGTGTGAGGATGAGGGTTAGGTTTAGGGTTAGGGTGGGGGTTAGGGTTAGCATTAGGGTGAAGGTTATGTTTAGGGGAGGTTGAGGGTGACCGTTAAGGTGAGGGCTAGGGTTAATGTTATGGTTAGGGTGAGTGTTAAGGTTAGGGTTAGGTTTAGGTTTAGACTGAGGGTTAGGGTGAGGGTTAGGGTTACGTTTAGGGTTAGGGTTAGGGTTATGGTGAGGGTGAGGGTGAGGGCAAGTGTTAGGGTGTGGGTGACGGTTAAAGTTAATGTTAGGGTTAGAGTGAGGGTGAGGGTTGGTATTAGCACTAGGGTAAAGGTTAGGCTTAGTTTGGTGGTTAGGGTTAGGGTTAGGTTGAGGGTGAGGATGAGGGTTAGTGTTAGGGTTAGGTTTAGGGTGAGGGATAGGATGAGGGGGAGGATTAGGCTGAGGGTTAAGGTGAGGGTGAGCGTGTAGGTTAGGAAAGGCTTAGGGTTAGGGTCAGGATGAGGATTAGGGTGAGGGTGAGGTTTAAGGTGAGGATTAGGCTTAGGGTGACGATTAGGGTTAGGGTTAGGGTGAGGGTTAGGGTTAGATTGATGTTTAGGGTGAGGGTGAGGGTTAAGGTAAGGGTGAGGGTGATTGTGAGGGTGAGGTTGGAGGTTGGGGTTAGGTTTAGGGTGAGGGTTAGGGTGACCATGAGCGTTAGGGTGAAGGTGAGTGTTAGGGTTAAGGTTAGGATGCGGATTAGGTTTAGGTTTAGGGTGAGGTTTAGGGTTAATGTGGGGGTTAGGTTTAGGGTTAGGGTTAGTGTGAGGATAAGATTTAGGGTGTGGATTCGGGTGAGAATGCGGGTTAGGGTTAGCGTTAGGGTTAAGGTGAGATTTAAGGTTAGGGTGAGGGTTACGGTGAGGTTGAGGTTTAAGTATAGGTTGAGGGTTAGGGTTAGTTTGAGGCTTTCCGTTAGGGTTCTGGTTAGTGTGAGGATAAAGGTTAGGGTGAGGTTTAGGGTGAGAATGAGGGCTAGGGTGAGTGTTAGGATTAGGATGAGGTTTATTGTGAGGGTTAGGGTTTGGGTTAGGGTGACGGTGAATGTTAGATTTAGGGTTAAGGTGAGGGTTATATTTAAGTTGAGGGTTAGGTTTAGGCTTACGGTGAGGGTTAATGTGAGGGTGAGGGTGAGGGTCAGTGTGAGGTTTAGGGTGTGGGTGACGGTTAGGGTTAGGGTGAGGGTGAAGGTGACTGTGAGGGTTAGGGTGAGGGTGAGGATTAGGGTTATGGTGAGAATTAGGGTGGGGGTTAGGGTTAGGGTTAGTGTGAGGATTAGGGTTAAGTTTAGGGTTATTGTTATGATGAGGTTAAGGGTTAGGGTGAGGTTTAGAGTGAGGGTGAGGATTAGGGTTAGCGTTAGGGTTAGGGTGAGGTTTAGGGTTTGGGTTAGGGTGAGGGTTAGGGTTAGGTTTATGGTGAGGGTTAGGATTAGGGTGATGGTTAGTGTTAGGGTGGGGGTTAGGGTTAGGGTTAGGGTGAGGGTTAAGTTTAGCGTAGGTTGAGGGTGACAGTTAAGGTGAGGGCTAGGGTTAATGTTATGTTTAGGGTGAGCGTTAAGGTTAGGGTTAGGTTTAGGGTTAGACTGAGGGTTAGGGTGAGGGTTAGGGTTACGTTTAGGGTTAGGGTTAGGGTTATGGTGAGGGTGAGGGTGAGGGCAAGCGTTAGGGTGAGGGTGACGGTTAGAGTTAGTGTTAGGGTTAGAGGGAGGGTGAGGGTTGGTGTTAGCATTAGGGTAAAGGTTAGGCTTAGTGTGGGGGTTAGGGTTAGGGTTAGGGTGAGGGTGAGGATGAGGGTTAGTGTTAGGGTTAGGTTTAGGGTGAGGGATAGGGTGTGGGGGAGGATTAGGCTGAGGGTTAAGGTGAGGGTGAGGGTGTAGGTTAGGAAAGGCTTAGGGTTAGGGTTAGAGTGAGGATTAGTGAGGTTTAAGGTGAGGATTAGGCTTAGGGTGACGATTAGGGTTAGGGTTAGTGTGAGGGTTAGGGTTAGGGTGATGTTTAGGGTGAGGGTGAGGGTTAAGGTAAGGGTGAGGGTGATGGTAAGGGTGAGGTTGTAGGTTGGGGTTAGGTTTAGGGTGATGGTTAGGGTTAATGTGGGGTTAGGTTTAGGGTTAAGGTTAGTGTGATGATAAGGTTTAGGGTGTGGATTAGGGTGGGAATGCGGGTTAGGGTTAGCATTAGGGTTAGGGTGAGATTTAAGGTTAGGGTGAGGGTTAGGGTGAGGGTGAGGTTTAAGTTTAGTTTGACGGTTAGGGTTAGTTTGAGGTTTTCCGTTAGGGTTCTGGTTAGTGTGAGGATAAAGGTTAGGGTGAGGCTAAGGGTGAGAATGAGGGCTAGGGTGAGCGTTAGGTTTAAGGTGAGGTTTATTGTGAGGGTTAGGGATTGGGTTAGGGTGACGGTGAATGTTAGATTTAGGGTTAAGGTGAGGGTTATATTTAAGTTGAGGGTTAGGTTTAGGCTTACGGTGAGCGTTAGTGTAAGGGTGAGGGTGAGGGTCAGTGTGAGGTTTAGAGTGTGGGTGACGGTTAGGGTTAGGGTGAGGGTGAAGGTGACTGTGAGGGTTAGGGTGAGGTGAGGATTAGGGTTATGGTGAGAATTAGGTTGAGGGTTAGGTTTAGGGTTAGTGTGAGGATTAGGGTTAAGGTTAGGGTTATTGTTATGATGAGGTTAAGGGTTAGGGTGAGGTTTAGGGTGAGGGTGAGGATTAGGGTTTGGGTTAGGCTAAGTGTTAGGGTTAGGGTTAGGGTGAGGGTTAGGATTAGGGTGAGGGTTAGGTATAGTGTTAGGGTTAGGATGAGGGTTAGGCTGAGGGTTAGGTTTAGGGTTAGGGTGAGGGTGAGGGTGAGGGTAAGGGTTAGGGTGAGGGTTAGGTTGAGTGTAAGGGATACGGTTAGGTTTAGGGATCGTGTGGGCGATAGGGTGAGTGTTATTGTTTGGTTTAGGGTAAGGGTTAGGATGAGGGTTAGGGTGAGCTTAAGGGTTTGGTTGAGGGTTAGGTTGTGGGTGAAGGATAGGGTTATGATGAGGGTAAGGATTAGGGTGACGGTTAGAGTGAGGTTGAGGGTTAGGTTTTGGGTGATTGTAGGGTAAGTGTTAGGGTGTGGGCTACGGTTAAGTTTAGGGTTAGGATGAGTGTTAGGGTTACGTTGAGGGTGAGGTTGAGTGTTACCCTTAGGATTAGCTTTAGGGTTAGGGTGAGGGTTAGGGATAGGGTTAGGGTTAGGGTGAGGTTTAGGGTTAGGGTTAAGGTTAGGGTTAGATTTAGAGTGAGGGTGAGGTGAGGTTTAGGGTTTGGATTAAGGTTACTGTTAGGGTTAGAGTGAGGGATAAGCTGATGGTAGCGTTAGGGTTATGGTGAGGGTGAGAGTGAGTGTTATGGTTAGGGTGATGGTTAGGGTGAGGCTGAGGGTTAGGGATAGCATTAGGGTTAAGCATAGGGAAGGGTGAGTGTTAGGGTTAGGGTTAGGGTGAGAGTGAGGTTTAGGGTTAGAATTAGGGTTTAGATTATTCTTATATTGAGGATTAGGGTGATGGTTAGGGTTAGGGTGATAGTTAGGTTTAGGGTGAGGTTGAGGTTAAGGGTTAGGGTGGAAGGCTAGGGTTAGGGTAAGGGTTAGGTTGAGTGTTATGGTTATGGTGAGTGTAAGGGTGAGGTTTAGGTTTAGGATTATATTTAGGGTCAGGTTGAGGGTTAGGGATAGTGTTAGGATTAGGGTTAGGTTTAGAGTTAGGGTGAGGGTGAGGGTGAGGATTACGATTTGGATTAGTGTTAAGTTTAGGCTTAGGCAGATGGTGAGTTTGAGTGTGAGGGTGAGGGTTAGTTTTAGGGTGTGTGTTAGGGTTAGGGTTAGGGTTAAGGTTAAGGTGAGGGTTAGGGTTAGGATGAGGGTTAGGCTGTGGGTTAGGTTTAGGTTTAGGTTGAGGGTAAGCGTGAGGGAGAGGGTGAGGGTTAGTATTAGGCTTAGGGTCAGGGTGAGGGTTAGGGTTCGGGTTAGGTTTAGGGTTAGTTTGAGGGTTAAAGTGAGGGTTAGGGTTAGTTTTATGGTTAGGGTGAGGGTGAGGGTGAGGGTAAGGCTTAGGTGAGGGTGAAGGTGAAGAATAGGGTTTTTGGTGAGGGTGAGGGTTAGGGCGAGGTTTAGGGTGAGGTTTAAGGTTAATGTTAGCATTAGCCTTAGGGTAAGGGTGGGGTTTGGGTGAGGGTTAGGGTTAGGGTTAGGGATAGGGTGAGGATTAGGGTTCGGTTTAGGGTTAGGGTGAGGGTTAGGCAGAGGTGTAGGTTCAGGGTTAGCGTTAGGGTGAGGGTTAGTTTGAAGGTTAGGTTGAGGGTGAGGTGTAGTGTGAGGGTGAGGTTTACGGTGAAGTTTAGGGTGAGAGTGAGGGTGACAGTAAGAGTTAGGGTGAGGCTTAGGGTGAGGGTGAGGGATAGTGTTAGCATAAGGGTTAGGGTTAAGGTTAGGGTTAGGGTGAGAGTTAGGGTAAGGGTTAGGTTGAGAGTTAGAGTGAGGGTGAGGGTGAGGGTTAGGTTTTGATTAGGGTTAGGGTCAGTGTGAGGGTTAGGGATAGGGTTATGGTTAAGTTTACGATTAGTGTTAGGGTGAGGGTGAGGGTGAGGGTTACGGTTTGGATTAGGGTTAAGGTTAGGGATAGGCTGAGGGTGAGTTTGAGTGTGAGTGTGAGGGTTAGGGTTAGAGTGAGTGTTTGGGTTGTGGTTAGGTTGAAATTTAAGGTGAGGGTTAGGGTTAGGGTTAGGGTTAGGATGAGGATTAGGCTGAGAGGTTGGGTTAGGGTTATGGTGAGGGTAAGTGGTAGGGTGAGTGTGTGGGTTAGGATTAGGCTTAGGGTAAGGGTGAGAGTTAGGGTGAGGGTTAATGTTAGGGTGAGGTTTAGGATTAGAGTTAGGGTGAGGCTGAGGTTAAGGCTTAGGTGAGGGGTAGGGTGAGGGTGAGGGATAGGGTTTTGGTGATGGTAAGTGTTAGGGCGAGGTTTAGATTGAGGTTTAGGGTTAAAGTTAGCATTATCCTTAGGGTAAGTGTAAGGGTTTGGTTGAGGGTTAGGGTTAGGGTTATGGATAGGGTGAGGATTAGGTTTCGGGTTAGGGTTAGGATGAGGGGTAGGGTTAGGGTAAGGGTGAGGGTGAGGGTTAGTTTAATCATTAGGGTTAGGGTTAGGTTTAGGCTGAGGTGGAGGTTGAGTGTGAGGGTGAGGGTTAGGGTTAGGGTGAGTGTTAAGGTTGGGGTTAGGGTTAAGGTTAGGGTGAGGGTTAGTGTTAGGGTTTGGATTAGGATGAGGGTTAGGCTGAGTGTTAGGGTTAGGGTGAGGATAAGGGTTAGGGTGAGGGTTAGGATGAGGGTGAGGGATAAGGTTATGGTGAGGGTAAAGGTTAGGGTGAGGGTTAGGGTGAGGGTGAGGTTTAGGGATAGCATTAGGGTTAGGGATATGGAAGGGTGAGGGTGAAGGTTCCAGTTAGGGTGAGGGTGAAGTTTAGGGTTAGCATTAGGGTTTCGGTTAGGGATATGTTGAGGGTCAGGGTTAGGGTAGGGTTAGGGTGAGTGTGAGGGTTAAGGTTAAGGTTAGGTTTAGGGTCATGGTTAGGGTTAGGGTGAGGGTTAGGGTTAGGGTGAGATTGAGGGTAAGGGTTAGGGTGCGGGCTAGGGTTAGGATTAGGGTTAGGGTGAATGGTAGGGTTATGGTGAGGGTGAGGGTGAGGGTTAGGTTTAGGATTATGGTTAAGGTTAGGTTTAGGCTGAGGTTGAGGGTGAGGGTGAGGGTTAGGGTTAAATTGAGGTTTAGGGTGAGGGTAAGGGTTAGGGTGAGGTTTAGGGTGAGGGTGAGGGATAGGGTGAAGGTGAGGGTAAGATTTATGTTGAGGGTTAGGTTGAAGTTGATGGATAGGTTTATGGTGAGGGTAAGGGTTAGGGCGAGGTTTAGGGTGAGGTTGAGGGTTAATGTTAGCTTTAGGGTTACGGTGATGGTGAGGGTTAAGGTGAGGGGTAGGGTTAGGTTTAGGGAGAGGGTGAGGATTAGGGTTAGTTTTATGGTTATGGTGAGGGTTAGGCTGAGGGGTAGGTTTAGGGTTATTGTTAGGGTGAGGGTTAGGGTTAGGGTGAGGTTGAGGGTGAGGATAAGTGTTAGGGTGAGGGTTAGAATGGGTGGAGGTTTAGGGTTAGCATTAGGGTTAGGTTTAGGGGTAGGGTGAGGGTTACAGTTAGGGTTAGGGTGAGGGTGAGGGTTAGTTTAAGCATTAGGGTTAGGGTTATGGGGAGGGTTAGCGTTAGGGTGAGGGTGAGGGTGAGGGTTAGGGTTAGGGTGAGAGTTAGGGTTATGGTGAGGGTGAGGGTGAGGGTTAGGGTTAGGTTTAGGATTAGAGTTAGGGTTAGGGTTAGGCTGATTGTGGGGGTGACAGTGAGGGTGAGGGTTAGATTTAGGTTGAGGTCTAGGGTCAGTGTGAGGGTTAGAGTGAGGGTGAGTGTTTGGGTTAAAAAGGCTTAGGGTTAGGGTTAGGGTGAGGATTAGGGTGAGGGTGAGGTTTAAGGTGAGGGTTAGGGTTATGGTGAGGGTGAGGGTGAGGGTGAGGATTAGGGTTCAGGTTAGGATTAGGGTTACGGTTGGGGTTAGGCTGAGGGTGGGGGTGAGGGTGAGCGTGAGGGTGACGCTTCGGCTTTAGGTGAGGGTTTGTGTTAGCGTGAGGGTTAGAGTGACGGTGAGGGTTAGCTTAAAGTGACGGTTACGGTTAGGGTGAAGGTTCTGGTGAGGGTTCGGGTGAGTGGTAGGGTGAGGGGTAGGATGAGGGTTAGGGTTAATGTGTGGTTTAGGTTTGGGTTTAGGGTTAGAGTGAAAAAAAGGGTTAGGGTGAGGGTTAGGATGAGAGTGAGGGTTAGAGTTAGTGTTAGGGTTAGGGTGAGGTTTAGGGTGACTGTTAAAGTGAGGGTTAGGATTAGTGTTAGGGTTAGAATTAGGGTGAGTTTGAGGGTGATGGTTAGGGTTTGGATTAGGGTTAGGGTTAGGTTTACGCTGAGGTTGAGGGTGAGGGTGAGGGTGAGGGTTAGAGTTATTGTGAGTGTTAGGGTTGGGGTTAGGGTTAAGGTTAGGGTGAGGGTTAGTGTTAGGATTAGGGTTAGGATGAGGACTAGGCTGAGGGTGAGGGTTAGGGTAAGGGTGAGGGTAAGGTTTAGGTGAGGGTTAGGGTGATGTTGAGGGTTAGGATTAAGCTTAGGGAGAAGGTTAGGGTGAGGGTTAGTGTTAGGATGAGGGTTAGGGTGAGTGTTAGGGTTAGGGTTAGGTTGAGGGTAAGGTTTAGAGTCAGGGTTAGGGTGAGGTTGAGGTTTAGGATTAGGCTAAGGGTTAGAGTGAGGGTTAGGGTGACTTTAGGGTTAGGGATAGGGTTAGGATGAGATTTAGGCTGAGGTTTAGGTTTAGGGTTAGGGTGATGATAAGGGTTACGTTGAGGGTTAGGGTTAGGCTAAGGGGTAGGGTTAGGGTTAGGTTTAGGGTGAGGGTTTGAGTGAGGGTTAGGGTTAGGGTTAGGATTAGGGTGAGGGTGAGGGTGAGAGGAGGTTTAGGATGACTGTTAGAGTGAGGTTGAAGTTAAGGTTTAGTATTAGGGTTAGGGTTAGGGATAGTGTGAGGGTTAAAATTAGGGTTAGAGTGAGGGTGAGGGTTAGTTTTACCATTAGGGTTACGGTTACAGTTAGTGTGAGGGTTAGGGTTAGGGTTAGGGTGAGGGCGAGGGTAAGGGTAAGGGTCGGGGTTAGCATTAGGGTTAAGGTTAGGGTGAGGCTGAGGGTGCGGATAAGGGTTAGGATTAGGGTGAAAGTTAGGATGAGGGTGAGGGTTAATGTAAGCATTAGGATTAGGGTTAGGATTAGGGTTAGGATGATGGTTACTGTTTGGGGTAGGGTTCGAGGTAGAGGGAGGGTGAGGGTGAGGGTTAAGGTTTCGATTTGGGTTAGTGTTACCCTTAGAGTGAGGGTGAGGGTGAGCTTAAGTGTTGAGGATTAGGGTGAGTTTTAGGTTTAGGTTTAGCAATAGGGTTAGGGTTTGGGTTAGGGTGAGGGTTAGGGATAGGGTTAGGGTTAGGGTGAGGGTCAGTGTTAGGGTTAGGGTTAGGGTTAGGGTAAAGGTAAGGGTTAGGGTTAATGTTAGGTTTGGGTTTAGGGTGAGGGCTAGGGTGATGGTGAGGTTTAGTCGGAGGAATAGGGTGAGGGTGAGGGTAACAGGGTTAGGGTGAGGCTTAAGGTGAGGGTGAGTGTTAGTGTTAGCATTAGGGTTAGGGATAGGGTGAGGGTTAGAGTGAGAGTTACGGTTATGGTTAGCTTAATAGTTAGAGTGAGGTTGAGGGTGAGGGTTAAGGTTTTGATTAGGGTTAGTTTTAGTGTTATGGTGAGGGTTAGGCTGAGGGGTAGGGTTAGGGTTAGGGTGAGGGTGAGCGTGAGTGTTAAGGTTAGGGTGAGGGTTAGGGTGAGGTTGAGGGTTAGGGATAGCATTAGGTTTAGAGTTAGGGTTAGGGTGAGGGTTAGTGTTAGGGTTAGGGTGAGGGTGAGGTTTAGGTTTAGCATTACGGTAACTGTTAGGGTTTGGTTGAGGGTTAGGGTTAGGAAAAGGATAGGATATGTGTGAGGGTGAGGGTTAGGGTTAGGGTTAGGGTGAGGGTTAGGGTTCGTGTGAGGGTTAGGGTTAGGGGAGGTTGAGGGTGAGGGTTAGTGTGAGGGCTAGGTTTAATGTTAGGGTTAAGTGAGTGTTAGGGTTAGGGTTAGGTTTAGGGTTAGAGTGAGGGTTAGGTTGAGTGTTAGGGTGAGGGTTAGGTTTAGGTTTAGGTTTGTGGTGAGGGTGAGGATGAGGGCAAGGGTTAGAGTGAGGGCGAGGGTTAGTGTTAGCATTAGGGTTAGGGTTAGGCTTAGTGTGCGGGTTAGGGTGAGGGTGAGCATGAGGGTTAGGGTTAGGGTTAGGTTTAGGGTGAGGCCTAGGGTGAGTGTGAGGGTTAGGCTGAGGGTTAGGGTGAGGGTCGGGGTTTCCTTTAGGAAAGGCTTAGGGTTAGGGATAGGGTGAGGATTAGGGTGAGGGTGAGGTTTAAGGTGAGGATTAGGGTTAGGGTAAGGATTAGGGTTAGGGTTAGGGTGAGGGTTAGGGTTAGGGTGATGTTTAGGGTGAGGGTGAGGGTTAGGGTAAGGGTGAGGTTGATGGTGAGGGTGAGGTTGTAGGTTGGGGTTAGGTTTAGGGTGAGGGTTAGTGTGACGGTCAGGGTTAGGGTTCAGGTGAATGTTAGGGTTAGGGTTAGGACGAGGGTTAGTGTTAGGTTTAGGGAGACTTTTAGGGTTAATGTGGGGGTTAGGGTTAGGGTTAGTGTTAGTGTGAGGATAAGGTTTAGGTGTGGATTAGGGTGAGAATGCGGGTTAGCGTTAGGGTTAGGGTGAGATTTAAGGTTAGGGTTCGGGTTAGTGTGAGGATAAGGGTTAGGGTGAGGTTTAGGGTGAGAATGAGGGTTAGGGTTAGCGCTATGTTTAGTGTGTGGTTTATGGTGAGGGTTAGGGCTAGGGTTAGGGTGACAGTGAATGTTAGATTTAGGGTTAAGCTGAGGGTTATGGTTAAGATGAGGGCTAGGTTTAGGCTTACAGTGAGGGTTAGGGTGAAGGTTCCGGTGAGGATGATGTTGAGGTTTAGGGTGTGGGTGACGGTTAGGGTTAGGGTGAGGGTGAAGGTGACTGTGAGGGTTAGGGTGAGGGTGAGGATTAGGGTTACGGTGAGAGTTAGGGTGAGGGTTAGGGTTAGGTTTAGTGTGAGGATTAGGGTTAGAGTTAGGGTTACGGTAATGATGAGGTTAAGGTTTAGGGTGAGGTTTAGGGTGAGGGTGAGGATTAGGGTTAGCATGAGGGTTAGGGTGAGGTTTAGGGTTAGGGTTAGGGTGAGGGTGAGGGTTAGGGTTAGTGTGAGGGTGAGGGTTAGGTTTAGGGTGAGGGTTAGGGATAGGGTTAGGGTTAGCATGAGGGTTAGGCTGAGGGTTAGGTTTAGGGTTAGGGTGAGGTTGAGGGTGAGGTTAAGGGTTACTGTGAGGGTTAGAGTGAGTGTGAGGGAAAGGGTTAGGATTAGGTTTAGTGTGGGCGTTAGGGTGAGGGTTAGAGTTTGGTTTAGGCTAAGGGTTAGGGTGAGGGTTAGGGTGAGTTTAAGGGTTAGGATGAGGGTTAGGTTGAGGGTGAGGGTTAGGGTCATAATGAGGGTAACGATTAGGGTGAGGGTTAGGGTTAGGTTGAGGGTTAGGTTTTGGGTGAGTGTAGGGTAAGTGTTAGGGTGTGGGCTAGGGTTAGTGTTAGGGTTAGGATGAGTGTTAGGGTTATGGTGAAGGTGAGGTTGAGTGTTAGCTTTAGAATTAGGGTTAGGTTTAGGGTGAGGGTTAGGGATAGTGTTAAAGTGAAGGTTAGTGTGAGGATAATGTTTAGGGTGAAATTTAGGGTGGGAATGAGGGTTAGGTTTAGCGTTTGGTTTAGGGTGAGGTTTATGGTGAGGGTTAGGGTTAGGGTTACGGTGAAGGTGAATGTTAGAATTAGGGTTAAGGTGAGGGTTATGGTTAAGAGGGTTAGGTTTAGGTTTAGGGTGAGGGTTAGGGTGAGGGTGATGGTGAGGGTGAGGTTTAGGGTTTGGGTGACGGTTAGGGTTAGGGTGAGGGTGAAGGTGACTGTGAAGGTTAGGGTGAGGGTGAGGATTAGGGTTATGGTGAGAGTTAGGGTGAGGGTTAGGGTTAGGGTTAGTGTGAGGATTAGGGTTAGGGTTAGGGTTAGGGTTATGATGAGGTTAAGGGTTAGCGTGAGGTTTAGGGTGAGGTTGAGGATTAGGGTTAGCGTTAGGGTTAGGATGAGGGTTAGGCTGAGAGTTAGTCTTAGGCTTAGAGTTTGCAAGAGATTGAGGGTGAAGGTAAGGATTATGCTGAGGTTTAGGTTGGTTGTGAGGGATAGGGTTAGGGTTAGTTTTAGTATGGTCGTTAGTGTTAGGGTTAGGGTTTGGTTTACGGTAAGGGTTAGTGTGAGGGTTAGGGTGAGGTTAAGGGTTAAGGTGAGGGTTAGGTTGAGGGTGAGGGATAGGGTTCTGATGAGGGTAAGGATTAGGCTGAGGGTTAGGGTGAGGTTGAGGGTTAGGGTTTGGGTGAGTGTAGGGTAAGTGTTAGGGTGTGGGCTAGGGTTAGGGTTAGGGTTAGGATGAGTGTTAGGGTTATGTTGTGGGTGAGGTTGAGTGTTAGCTTGAGGATTAGGGTTAGGGTTAGGGTGAGTGTTAAGGATAGGGTTAGGGTTAGGGTAAGGTTTAGAGTTAGGGTTAGGGTGAGCGTGAGGATTAGGGATATCATTAGGGTTAGGGATAGGGAAGGGTGAGGGTTAGTGTTAGGGTTAGGGTGAGGGTGAGGTTTAGGGTTAGCATTAGGGTTTCGGTTAGGGTTACGTTGAGGGTTAGGGTTAGGGTAGGGTTAGGGTGAATGTGAGGGTGAGGGTGAGGGTTAGGTTTAGGGTCTTGGTTAGGGTTAGGGTGAGTGTTAGGTTTAGGGTAAGGTTGAGGGTAAGGGTTAGGGTTGAGGTCTAGGATTAGCGTTAGGGTTAGGGTGAGTGTTAGGATTATGGTGAGGTTGAGGTTGAGGGTTACGTTTAGGATTAGGGTTAGGCCAGGGTGAGGTTTAGGGATAGGTTTAGCGGTAGTGTTAGGGTTAGAGTTAGGGTGAGGGTGAGTGTGAGGGTTACGATTTTCATTAGGTTGACGTTTAGGCTTAGGCTGAGGGTGAGTTTGAGTGTGAGGGTGAGGGTTAGGGTGAGTGTTAGGGTTGGGGTTAGGGTTAAGGTTAAGGTGAGAGTTTGGGTTAGGTTTAGGTTTAGGACGAGGGTTAGGCTGAGGGTTAGGGTGAGGGTAAGTGTTAGGGTGAGGGTGAGGGTTAGGATTAGGCTTAGGGTTAGGGTGAGGGTTGGGGGAGGGTTAGGTTTAGGTTTAAGTTTATGGTGAGGGTGAGGGTTAAGGTGAGGGTTAGGGTTAGTGTTAGGGTTAGGGTGAGGGTGAGGGTGAGGGTAAGGCTTAGGTGAGGGTTACGATGAGGGTGAGGGATAGGGTTTTTGGTGAGGGTAAGTGTTAGGTCGAGGTTTAGGGTGAGGTTTAGGGTTAATGTTAGCATTAGCCTTAGGGTAAGGGTGGGGTTTCGGTGAGGTTTGGGTTAGGGTTAGAGATAGGGTGAGGATTAGGGTTCGGGTTAGGGTTAGTTTGAGGGTTAGGCTGAGGTTTAGGGTTAGGGTTAGGGTTAGAGTGAGGTTTGGTGTGAGGTTTAGGGTTAGGTTTATGCTTAGATTTAGGGTGAGGTTTAGGTTTAGGGTGAGGTCTAGGGTTTGGGTGAGGTTTACGGTGAAGGTTAGGGTGAGGGTGTGGGTTACAGTGTGAGTTAGGTTGCTGCTTAGGTTCAGGGTGAGTGATAGTGTTAACATTAGGGTTAGGGTTAGGGTTAGGGTGAGAGTTAGGGTTAGTGTTAGGTTTAGAGATAGATTGAGGGTGAGGGTGTGGTTTAGGGTTTTGATTAGGGTTAGTGTTAGGGTAAGGGTGAGGGAATGGCTGAAAGGTAGGGTTAGGGTTAGGGTGAGGGTGAGGGTGAGGGTTAAGGTTAGGGTGAGGGTTAGGGTGAGGGTGAGGATTAGGGATAGCATTAGTTTTAGGGTTACGGTTAGGGTCAGAGTTAGGGTTATGGTGAGGGTGAGGGTAAGGGTTAGGTTTAGGATTAGGGTTAGGCTTCGGGTGAGGGTTAGGGGTAGGATTAAGGTTAGGGTGAGGGTTAAGTTTAGGGTTAGTGTTAGAGATAGGGTGAGGGTGATGGTGAGGGTTAGGGTTTGGATTAGGGTTAGGGTTAGGTTTAGGCTGAGGTTGAGGTTGAGGGTGAGCGTGAGGGTTAGGGATAGCATTAGGTTTAGGGATAGGGAAGGGTGGGGGTTAGGTTTAGGGTTAAGGGGAGAGTGAGGTTTAGGGTTGGCTTTAGGGTTTGGGTTAGGGTTACGTTGAGGGTCAGGGTTAGGGTACGGTTAGGGTGAATGTGAGGGTGAGGGTTAGGGTTAGGGTTAGGGTCATGGTTAGGGTTAGTGTGAGGGTTAGGTTTAGGGTTAGGTTGAGGGTAAGGGTTAGGGTGAGCCTTAGAGTTAGGGTTAGGGTTAGGGTGAGTGTTAGGGTTATGGTGAGGGTGAGGGTGATGGTTAGGTTTAGGATTAGGGTTAGGGTCAGGGTGAGGGTTAGGGATAGTGTTAGGGGTATTTTTACAATTAGAGTTAGGGTGAGGGTGGGGGTAAGGTTTATATTTTGGGTTAGGGTTAGGTTTAGTGTTAGGCTGAGTGTGAGTTGGAGTAAGAGTTTGAGTGTTATGGTTAATGTGAGTGTTAGGGTTGGGGTTTGGGTTAAGGTTAAGGTGAAGGTTAGGGTTAGGATGAGGGTTAGGCTGAGGGTTAGGGATAGGGTTAGGGTGAGGGTAAGCATTAAGGTTAGGGTGAGGGTTAGGATTAGGCTTAGTGTTAGGGTGAGATTTAGGGTGAGGTTTAGGGTTAGGGTTAGGTTTAGGGTTAGGGTGAGGGTTAGGGTGAGGGTTAGTGTGAGGGTTAGTGTTAGTGTTAGGGTTAGGGTGAAGGTGAGGGTGAGGGTAAGGGTTAGGATGAGGGCTAGTGTGAGGTTGAGGTTTAGGGTTAGCATTCAGATTAGGGTTAGTGTGAGTGTTAGTGTTACGATTAGGGTTAGAGAGAGGGTGAGGGTTAGTGTTAGCATTAGGATTAGGATTAGGGTTAGTGTGAGGGTTAGGGTTAGGGTTAGGATTATGGTTATGGCTATGATTAGGCTGACGTTCAGTTTGAACGTGAGGTTGTGGATTAGGGTTAGGTTGAAGGTTAGAGTTAGGTTTAGTGTTAAGTTTAGGGTGATGGTTAGGGTTAGGGTTAGGGTTAGGATGAGGGTTAGGGTTATGTTTAGGCTTAGGGTGAGGGTTAGGTATAAGGTTAAAGTTAGGGTTTGTGTGAGTGTAAGGGTTAGGGTTAGGGTTAGGGTGAGGGTGAGGGATAGGGTTATGGTGAGGGTAAGGGTTATGGTGAGGGTTAGGGTGAGGGTGAGGTATAGGTTTATGGTGAGAGTAAGGGTGAGGGCGAGGTTTATGGTGAGGTTGAGGGTTAATGTTAACATTAGGGTTATGGTGAGGGTGAGGGTTAAGGTGAGTGGTAGGGTTAGGTTTAGGGAGATGGTGAGGATTAGGTTTAGTTTTATGGTTAGGGTGAGGGTTAGGCTGAGGGGTACTGTTAAGGTTATTGTTAGGGTGAGGGTTAGGGTGAAGGCTGGGTTAGGGTTAGGGTGAGGTTGAGGGTGAGTGTAAGGGTTAAGGTGAGGGTTAGAGTGAGATGGAGGTTTAGGGTTAGCATTAGGGTTAGGTTTAAGGTTAGGGTGAGGGTTACAGTTAGGCTTAGGGTGAGGGTGAGGGTTAGGTTGAGGGTGAGGGCGAGGGTTAGGGTTAGGGTTAGGATTAGAGTTAGGGTTAGAGTTAGGGTGATAGTGGGGTGATGGTGAGGGTGAGGGTGAGGTTTAGGGTGAGGTGTAGGCTCAGTATGAGGGTTAGAATGAGGGTGAGTGTTTCGGTTAGAAAAGGCTTAGGGTTAGGGTTAGGGTGAGGATCAAGGTGATGGTGAGGTTTAAGGTGAGGGTTAGGGTTAGGGTTAATGTGTGGTTTAGGTTTAGGTTTAGGGTTAGAGTGAGAATAAGGGTTAGGGTGAGGGTTAGGGTGTGAGTAAGGGTTAGAGTTAGCGTTAGGTTTAGGGTGAAGGTTAGAGTGAGGGTTAATGTGAGGGTTAGGGTTAGAGTTAGGGTGAGGATGAGGGTGAGGGTTAGGGTTAGGCTTAGGGTTACGGTTAGGTTTAGGCTCAGGTTGAGTTTGAGGGTGAGGGTTAGGGTTAGGGTGAGTGTTAGGGTTGGGGTTAGGGTTAAGGTTAGAGTGAGGGTTAGTGTTAGGATGAGGGTTAGGGTTAATGTGTTGTTTAGGTTTAGGTTTAGCGT
The DNA here is from genome assembly GCF_024711535.1 of Dipodomys merriami. Taxonomy (NCBI): domain Eukaryota; kingdom Metazoa; phylum Chordata; class Mammalia; order Rodentia; family Heteromyidae; genus Dipodomys; species Dipodomys merriami. The sequence goes on from NW_027206113.1 coordinate 2,549,631, forward strand.
TAGAGTGAGAATAAGGGTTAGGGTCAGGGTTAGGGTGAGAGTGAGGGTTAATGTTAGCGTTAGGGTTAGGGTGAGGGTTATGGTGAGGGTTAAGGTGAGGGTTAGGGTTAGGGTTAGGGTTAGAGTTAGGGTGAGGGTTAAGTTGAGTGTTAGTGTTAGGTTTAGGGTGAGGTTTACGGTGAGGGTAAGGTTTAGGGTGGGAGTTAGGGTGAGGGTGAGGGATAGGGTTATGGTGAGAGTAACTGTTAGGGCGAGGTTTAGGGTGAGGTTGAGTTTTAATGTTAGCATTAGGTTTAGGGTGAGGTTTCGAGTGACAGTGAGGGTAAGGGTTATGGCGAGGGCTTGGGTTAGGGTTAGGGTTAGGGTGAGGTTTAGGTTTAGGGTGAGGGTGAGGGTGAAGTTTAGGTTTAGGACTAGGCTTAGGTTTAGGGTTAGTATTAGGGTGAGGGTGAGGGTGAGGGTCAGAGTTAGGTTTAGTGTGAGGGTTAGGTTATGGCAAGGGTTAGGATGAGGGTGAGGGTGAGGTTGATTGTGAGGGTGAGAGTTAGGTTTAGGGTTAGGGTTATGGTTAGTTTTTGGTTTAGGTTACAGTGAGGGCTAGGGTGAGGCTGAGGTCTAGGGATAAGGTTAGGATTAGGGTGAGGGTTAGGGTTAGTGTGAGTGTTAGGGTGAGGGGTAGGGTTAGCTTTATTGTTATGGTGAGGGTTAGGTTTAGTGTGAGGGTTAGGGTTAGGCTTAGGATTAGCGTGAGGGTAAGGGTTATGTTTAGGTTTAGAGTTAGTGTTAAGGTTAGTGTGAGGGTGAGGATTATGGTTAGTGTTAGGGTGAGGGTTAGTTTTAAGGTGATGTTTAGGTTGAGGGTGACAGTTAGGGTGAGTGTTCGGGTTCGGGTTAGGGTGTGTTTGAGGGTTAGGGTTAAAATGAGGGTTAAGGTCACGGTGAGGGTTAGGGTGAGTTTGAGGTTTAGGGTTAGGGTAAGGTTTATGGTGAGGGTTAGGGTTAGGTTAAAGTTAGGGTTAGGGTGACGTGTAATGTTAGGTTTAAGGTGAGGCGTAGGGTTAGTGTGAGGATTAGGGTTAGGGTTAGGGTTAAGGTTAGGCTGAGGGTTAGGGTTAGTTTTCGGGGGAGGGTAAGGTTTTGGTGAGGGTAATGTGAGGGTTTGGGTTAAGCTTAGGCTTAGGGTGAGGTTTACGGTGAGGGTTAGTGTTAGGGTTAGGGTGTGGGTTAGGGTTAGGGTAAAGGTTAACCTTATCGTTAGGGTGATGTGTACGGTTAGGTTTAGGGTGAGGGTTAGGGTTTGTGTGAGGTTTAGGGTTATGGTTAGGGTTAAGATTAGGATGAAGGTGATGGATGGGGTTAAGCTGAGGGTAAGGGTTAGGGCTAGGTTTAGGGCGAGGTTGAGGGTTAATATTACAATTAAGGTTACGGTGAGGAGGAGGGTTAGGGTGAGGGGTAGGATTAGGGTTAGGGATAGGGTGAGGATTACAGTTAGGGTTAAGTTTAGTGTTACGGTTAGGCTGAGGGCTACTGTTAGGGTTAGGGTTAGATTGAGGGTTACAGTGAGGGTTAGGGTTATGGTTATTGTTAGGCTGAGGTTGAGGGTGAGGGAAAGGGTTAGGGTGAGTGTTAGGGTGGGGTTTAGGTTTAGGGTTAGCATAAGGTATAGGGTAAGGGGTAAGGTTAGTATTAGGGTTAGGGTGGGTGTGAGTGTTAGTGTTAGCATTATGGTTAGAGTTAGGGTTAGGTTTAGGGTGAGGGTGAAGTGAGGGTTAGGTTTAGATTTAGGATTAGGTTTAGGGTTAGCGTTAGGCTGAAGGTGGGTGTGAGGTGGAGGGTGAGTTTTCGGGTTAGGGTTAGTTTTAGGGTGAGGTTTATGATTAGGGTAAGCATTAGGTATAGGGTAAGTGTTAGGGTTAGAATTAGGGTTAGGGTCGGGGTGAGCGTTAGTGTTAGCATTAGGGTTAGAGTTAGGGTTAGATTTAGGGTGAGGGTGAGGGTGTGGTTTAGGGTTAGATTTAGGATTAGGTTTAGGGTTAGGGTTAGGCTGAAGGTGTGGTTGAGGTTGAGGGTGAGTTTTAGGGTTAGGGTTAGTTTTAGGGTGAGGGCTAGGATGAGGGTGAGGGTTAAGATGAGGGTTAGGGTTAGGGTGAGGGTGAGGACTACAGTTAGGGTTAGGATTAAGATTAGGGTTAGGGTTAGACTAAGGGTGACGGTGGGGTTGAGGGTGAGTGTTAGGGTTAGGGGTAGTTTTAGGGTGAGGTCTAGGGTGAGGGTTAGGGTGAGGTTGAGGGTTTTGGTTAGGAAAAGCTTAGGGTTGGGTTTAGGGTGAGGATTAGTGTGTGGTTGAGGTTTAAGGTGAGGGATAGTGTTATGTGAGTATTAAGTTTAGGGTTAGGGTGAGGGATAGGGTTAGGGTGGTGTTTAGCGTGATGGTGAGTGTTAGGATGAAGGTGAGGGTGAGGGTGAGGTTGAGGGTGCAGGTGAGGGTTACGGTTGGGGTGAGTGTTAGGGTGACCTTGAAGGATAGGGTGAAGGTAAGGGTTAGGGTTAGGGTTAGGGTGAGGGTGAGTGTTAGGGTTTGGGTGAGGAGTAGGGTGAGACTGACGGTTAGGGTGAGCGTTAGGGTTAGGGTGAGAATTAGGGTGAGGGTTAAGGTGAGTGTTAGGGTTAGTACGAGGGTGAGCGTTAGATTTAGGTTTCGGGTAAGGTTTATTGTTAGGGTGAGGTTTAAGGTAGGATTAGGGTGAGGGTGAGGGTTAGGATTAAGCTTAGGGAGAAGGTTAGGGTGAGGGTTAGGGTTAGGATGAGGGTTAGGGTGAGTGTTATGGTTAGGGTTAGGTTGAGGTTAAGGTTTAGGGTCAGGGTTAGGGTGAGGTTGAGTGTTAGGATTAGGCTAAGTTTAGGGTGAGGGTTAGGGTGATTTTAGGGTTAGGGATAGGGTTAGGATGAGAGTTAGGCTGAGGGTTAGGTTTAGGGCTAGGTTGAGGGTAAGGGTTACGTTGAGGGTTAGGGTTACGCTAAGGGGTAGTGTTAGAGTTATGGTGAGTGTTAGGGTAGGGTTAGGGTGAGTGTGAGGGTTAAGGTTAGGGTTAGGGTTAGGGTCATGTTTAGGGTTAGGGTGAGGGTTAGGGTTAGGGTGAGGTTGAGGGTAAGGGTTAGGGTGAGGGCTAGGGTTCGGATTAGGGTTAGGGTGAATGATATTGTTATGATGAGGGTGAGGGTGAGGGTTAGGTTTAGGATTACAGTTAGGGTCAGGGTGAGGGTTAGTTATAGGGTTAGAGGTAGAGTTAGGGTTAGATTTAGGGTGAGGGTTACGGTTTGGATTGGGGGTAGGTTTAGGGTTATGCTGAGATTGAGTTTGAGTGTGAGGGTGAGGGATAGGGTTAGGGTGTGTGTTAGGGTTGGGTTAGGGTTAATGTTAATGTGAGGGTTAGGGTTAGGGTTAGGGTTAAGTTTAGGATGAGGATTAGGCTGAGGTTTAGGGTTAGGGTTAGTGGGAGGGTAAGCATTAGGGTGAGGGTGAGGGTTAAGGTTAGGCTTAGGGTTAGGGTGAGGGTTAGGGTTAGGGTTAGGTTTAGGGTGACGGTGAGTGTAAGGGTAAGGCTTAGGTGAGGTTTAGGGTGATGGTGAGGGACAGGGTTTTTGGTGAGTGTAAAGTAAACTTTAATTTAGGTGAGTTTTAGGGTGAGGTTTGGGTTAATGTTAGCATTAGCCTTAGTGTAAGGGTGAGGGTTTGGGTGTGGGTGAGGGTTAGGATTAGGGATAGGGTGAGTATTAGGGTTTGGGTTAGTGTTAGGTTGAGGGTTAGGCTGAGGTGTAGGGCTAGGGTTAGGTTTAGGGAGAGGGTAAGTGAGAGGTTTACGGTTAGATTGAGGGTGAGGGTGAGGGTAAGTGTTAGTGTGAGGGTTAGGGTGAGGTTGAGGTTTAGGGTTAGCATTCAGATTAGGGTTAGGGTGAGGGTTAGTGTTAGGGTTAGGGTTAGAGTGAGGGTGATGGTTAGTGTTAGCATTAGTGTTAGGATGAGGGTTAATGTGAGGGTTAGGGTTAGGGTTAATATTATGGTTATGGTTAGGGTTAGGCTGAGGGTGAGGTTGAGGGTGAGGGTGAGCGTTAGGGTTAGGTTGAGTGTAAGTGTTAGATTTAGGGTTAAGTTTAGGATGAGTTTTAGGGTTATGGTTAGGGTTAGGATGAGAGTTAGGGTTAGGCTTAGGGTTCGGGTGAGGTTTAGGGTGAGGGTTAGGGTTAGGGTTAAAATGAGGGTTCTGGTGAGGGTAAGGGTTAGGGTGAGGTTTAGGGTGAGGGTGAGGGTAAGATTTATGGTGTGGGTTAGGTTGAAGTTGATGGATAGGTTTATGGTGAGGGTAAGGGTTAGGGCGAGGTTTAGGGTGAGGATGAGGGTTAATGTTAGCTTTAGGGTTACGGTGATGGTGAGGGTTAAGGTGAGGGGTAGGGTTAGGTTTAGGGAGAGGGTGAGGATTAGGGTTAGTTTAATGGTTATGGTGAGGGTTAGGCTGAGGTGTAGGTTTAGGGTTATTGTTAGGGTGAGGGTTAGGGTTAGGGTGAGGTTGAGGGTGAGGATAAGTGTTAGGGTGAGGGTTAGAATGGGGTGGAGGTTTAGGGTTAGCATTAGGGTTAGGTTTAGGGGTAGGGTGAGGGTTACAGTTAGGGTTAGGGTGAGGGTGAGGGTTAGTTTAAGCATTAGGGTTAGGGTTATTAGGAGGTTTAGCATTAGGCTGAGGGTGAGGGTGAGGGTTAGGGCTAGGGTGAGGGTTAGGGTTATGGTGAGGGTGAGGGTGAGGGTGAGGGTTAGGGTTAGGTTTAGGATTAGAGTTAGGGTTAGGGTTAGGCTGATTGTGGGGGTGACAGTGAGGGTGAGGGTTAGATTTAGGTTGAGGTCTAGGGTCAGTGTGAGGGTTAGAGTGAGGGTGAGTATTTAGGTTAAAAAGGCTTAGGGTTAGGGTTAGGGTGAGGATTAGGGTGAGGGTGAGGTTTAAGGTGAGGGTTAGGGTTAGGGTTATGGTGAAGGTGAGGGTGAGGTTGAGGATTAGGGTTTGGGTTAGGATTAGGGTTAAGGTTGGGGTTAGGCTGAAGGTGGGGGTGAGGGTGAGCGTGAGGGTGACGCTTCGGCTTTAGGTGAGGGTTTGTGTTAGCGTGAGGGTTAGGGTGACGGTGAGGGTTAGCTTAAAGTGACGGTTAGGGTTAGGGTTCGGGTTCGGGTGAGGGTTCAGGTGAGGGGTAGGGTGAGGGGTAGGATGAGGGTTAGGGTTAATGTGTGGTTTAGGTTTGGGTTTAGGGTTAGAGTGAGAAAAAGGGTTAGGGTGAGGGTTAGGATGAGAGTGAGGGTTAGAGTTAGCGTTAGGGTTAGGGTGAGGTTTAGGGTGACTGTTAAAGTGAGGGTTAGGATTAGGGTTAGGGTTAGAATTAGGGTGAGGTTGAGGGTGATGGTTAGGGTTTGGATTAGGGTTAGGGTTAGGGTTAGGCTGAGGTTGAGGGTGAGGGTGAGGGTGAGGGTTAGAGTTATGGTGAGTGTTAGGGTTGGGGTTAGAGTTAAGGTTAGGGTGAGGGTTAGTGTTAGGATTAGGGTTAGGATGAGGGTCAGGCTGAGGGTGAGCGTTAGGTTAAGGGTGAGGGTAAGGTTTAGGTGAGGGTTAGAGTGAGGTTGAGGGTTAGGATTAAACTTAGGGAGAAGGTTTGTGTGAGGGTTTGGGTTAGGATGAGGCTTAGGGTGAGCATTAGGGTTAGGGTTAGGGTGAGGGTAAGGTTTAGGGTCAGGGTTAGTGTGAGGTTGAGTGTTAGGATTAGGTTAAGTTTAGGGTGAGGGTTAGGGTTACTTTAGGTTTATGGATAGGGTTAGGATGAGAGTTAGGCTGAGGGATAGGTTTAGAGTTAGGTTGAGGGAAAGGGTTAGGTTGAGGGTTAGGGTTACACTAAGGGGTAGGATTAAGGTTAGGTTTAGGGTGAGAGTTAGGGTGAGGCTTAGGGTTAAGGTTAGTGTTAGGGTGAGGGTGAGGGTGAGAGGAAGGGTTTGGATGAGGGTTACGGTGAGGTTGAAGTTTAGGTTTAGCATTAGGGTTAGGGTTAGGGATAGGGTGCGGGTTAAGGTTAGGGTTAGAGTGAGGGTGAGGGTTAGTTTTAGCATTAGGGTTACGGTTACCGTTAGTGTGAGGGTTAGGGTTAGGGTTAGGGTGAGGGTGAGGGTGAGGGTAAGGGTTAGGGTTACCATTAGGGTTAAGGTTAGGGTGAGGCTGAGGGTGGGGGTAAGGGTTAGGGTTAGGGTGAGGGTTAAGGTGAGGGTTAGGGTTAGGGTTAGGTTGAGGTTGAGGGTGAGGGTAACGGTTAGGGTGAGGGTTAGAGTGAGCTGGAGGTTTAGTGTTAGCATTATGGTTAGGTTTAGGGTAGGGTGAGGGTGAGGGTTAGTTTAAGCATTAGGGTTAGGGTTATGGTGAAGGATAGCGTTAGGGTGAGGGTGAAGGTGAGGGTTAGGGATAGGGTTAGGATAAGGGTTAGGGTTACGGTGAGGGTGAGGGTGAGGGTTAGGGTGAGGTTTAGGATTAGAGTTAGAGTAAGGGTTAGGCTGATTGTGGTGGTGACGGTGAGGGTGAGGGTTAGGTTTATGGTGAGGTCTAGGGTCAGTGTGAGGCTTAGGTTGAGGGTGACAGTTTCAGTTAGATAAGGCTTAGGGTTAGGGTTAGGGTGAGGATTAGGGTGAGGGCGAGGTTTAAGGTGAGGGTTATGGTTAGGGTAAGGGTTAGGGTGAGGGTGAGGGTGAGGATTAGGATTAGGGTTAGGATTAGGGTTAGGGCTGGGTTTAGGCTGAGGGTGGGGGTGAGGGTGAGGGTGAGGGTGATGCTTAGGCTGCAGGTGAGAGTTTGTGTTAGGGTGAGGTTTAGGGTGACGGTGAGGGTTAGGGTGAAGGTGACGGTTACGGTTGTGGTGAGGGTTCGGGTGAGGGTTCAGGTGAGGGTTCGGGTGAGGGGTAGGGTTAAGGGTAGGATGAGGGTTAGGGTTAATGTGTGGTTTAGGTTTAGGTTTAGGGTTAGAGTGAGAATAAGGTTTAGGGTGAGGGTCAGAATGAGAGTGAGTGTTAGAGTTAGAGTTAGGGTTAGGGTGAGGTTTAGGGTGAGGGTTAAAGTGAGGGTTAGGATTAGGGTTATGGTTAGAATTAGGGTGAGGGTGAGGGTGAGGGTTAGGGTTTGGATTAGGGTTAGGGTTAGGTTTAGGCTGAGTTTGAGGTTGATGGTGAGGGTGAGGGTTAGAGTTATGGTGAGTGTTAGGGTTGGGGTTAGGGTTAAGGTTAGGGTGAGGGTTAGTGTTAGGGTTAGGGTTAGGATGAGGGTTAGGATGAGGGTTAAGTTTAGGGTTAGGGTGAGGGTAAGGGTTAGGGTGAGTGTTAGGGTGAGGGTGTGGTATAGGGTTATGTTGAGGGTAAGGGTTGGGCGATTTTTAGGGTGAGGTTGAGGGTTAATGTTAGCATTAGGGTTAAGGTGAGGGTGAGAGTTAGGGTGAGGGGTAGGGTTAGGGTTAGAGAGAGGGTGAGGATTAGGGTTAGGGTTATGGTTAGGGTGAGGGTTAGGCTGAGGGGTAGGGTTAGGGTTATTGTTAGGGTTCGGGTTAGGTTGAGGGTTCGGGTTAGGGTTAGGGTTAGGGTGAGGTTGAGGTTGATGGTAAGGGTTAGGTTGAGGGTTAGAGTGAGGTGGAGGTATAGGGTCAGAATGAGGTTTAGGTTTAGGGTTAGGGTGAGGGTTAGGGTTAGGGTTGGATTGAGGGTGAGGGTTAGTTTTAGCATTAGGGTTAGGGTTATGGTGAGGGTTAGGGTTAGGTTGAGGGTGAGGTTGAGGGTTAGGTTTAGTGTTAGGATCAGAGTAAGGTTAGAGTTAAGCTGATGGTTGGGGTAAGTGTGAGGGTGAGTGTTAGGTTTAGGTTGAGGTCTAGAGTCAGTGTGAGGGTTAGGGTGAGGGTGAGGATTTCGGTTAGAAAAGGCTTAGGGTTAGGGTTAGGTTGAGGATAAAGGTTAGGGCGAGGGTTAGGGTGAGGGTGAGGGTTAGGGTTAGAGTTAGGTTTAGGGTGAGTTTTATGTTGAGGGTTAGGGTTTGGGTTAGTGAGACGCTAAGGGTTAGATTTAGGGTTAAGGTGAGGGTTAGGGTTAAGGTGATGGTTAGGTTTAGGGTTATGGTGAGGGTGAGTGTTCGGGTTCGGGTGAGGTTTTAGGTGTTGGTGACGGTTAGGGTAAGGGTGAGGGTGATGGTGACGGTGAGGGTTAGGGTGAGGGTGAGGATTAGGGTTAGGGTGAGAGTTAGGGTGAGGGTTAGTGTTAAGGTTAGTGCGAGGATTAGGGTTAGTCTTTGGGTTAGGGTTATGATGAGGTTAAGGGTTAGGGTGAGGTTTAGGGTGAGGGTGAGGTTTAGGGTTAGCGTTAGAATAAGGGTGAGGGTTGAGTTTAGGGTTGGGGTGTGGGTGAATGTTAGGATTAGGGTTAGGGTGACTGTTAGGATTAGGGTGAGGGTTAGGGATAGGGTTTGGGTTAGGATGAGGGTTAGGCTGAGGGTTAAGTTTAGGTTTAGGGTGAGGGTGAGGGTGAGGGTAAGGGTTGGGGTGAGGGATAGGGTGAGTGTGAGGGATAGGGTTAGGTTTATATTTAGTGTGGTCATTAGTGTTAGGGTTAGGGTTTGGTTTAGGGTAAGGGTTAAGGTGAGGGTTAGGGTGAGGATAAGGGTTAGGGTGAGGGTTAGGTTGAGGGTGAGAGCTAGGGTTCTGATGAGAGTAAGGATTAGGGTGAGGGTTAGGGTGAGGTTGAGGGTTAGGGTTTGGGTGAGTGTAGGGTAAGTGTTAAGGTGTGGGATAGGGTTAGGGTTAGGGTTAGGATGAGTGTTAGGGTTATGCTGTGGGTGAAGTTGAGTGTCAGCTTTAGAATTAGGGTTGGGTTTAGGGTGAAGGTTAGGGATAGGGTTAGGGTTAGGGTAAGGTATAAGGTTAGGTTTAGGGTGAGGTGAGGTTTAGGGTTTGGATTAGGGTTAGTGTTAGGGTTAGGGTGAGCGTTAGGTTGAGGGTTAGTGTTAGGGTTATGGTGAGGGTGAGGGTGAGTGTTAAGGTTCGCATGAGAGTTAGGTTGAGGGTGAGGGATAGGGTTAGGGTTAGGCTTAAGGTTAGGGTGAGGTTTAGGGTTAGGGTTAGGTTTAACATGAGGGTTAGGTTGATGGTTAGGGTTCAGGGAAGGGTAAGGTTTAGGGAGAGGTATAGGGTGAGGATGAGGATTAGAGTTAGGCTTAGGGTTAGGTTTAGGATATAGGGTGAGGGTGAGGGTTAGGGTTAGGGTTAGGGTCAGGGTCAGGGTGAGGATTACGTTAGGTTTTGGGTTAAGGTGAGGGTTAAGGTGACAGTGAGGGTTAGGGTGAGGGTGAGGGTTAGGTTTTGGTTTAGGGTTAGGGTTAGGGTGATGGTTAGTGTTAGGTTTAGGGTTAAGTTGAGCGTTTTGGTTATGGTTAGGTTTAGAATTAGGGTGACGGTGAGGGTGAGGTTTAATGTTTGGATTAGTGTTAGGGTTAGGTTTAGGATGAGGGTGAGGTTGAGGGTGAAGGTGAGGGTTAGGGTTAGGTTGAGGATTAGGGTTAAGGTTAGGGTGAGTGTTAGGGTTAGGGTTAAGGTTAGGATGAGGTTTTGGCTGAGGGTTAGGTTTAGATTTCGGGTGAGGGTAAGGTTTAGGGTGAGCATTAGGGAGAGGGTGAAGGTTAGGCTGAGGCTTAGCGTTAGGGTGAGGGTTAGTTTGAGGGTAAGGGTGAGGGTAAAGTTTAGGGTGAGGGTTAGGGTGAGAGTGAGGGATAGGGTTAAGGTGAAGGTAAGATTTAGGGCAAGGTTTAGGGTGAAATTGAGGGTTAATGTTAGGGATACGGTGAGGGTGAAGGTTAGGGTTAGGGTTAGGGATAGGGTGAGGAATCGGTTTAGGGTTAGGTTTGGGGTGAGGGTTAGGCAGAGGGGTGGGGTTAGGTTTAGGGTTAGGGTGAGAGTTAGAGTGAGGTTTAGGGTTAGGTTTGGGGTTAGGGTTAGGGTGAGGTTGAGGGTGAGTGTAAGAGTTAGGGTTAGGGTTAGGGTGAGGTTGAGGTTTAGGGTTAGCATTAGGGTTAGGGTTCGGTTGAGGTTTAGGGTTAGGTTTAGGGTTAGAGTGAGGGTGAGGGCTATTGTTAGCATTAGGGTTAGGGTTAGGTTTAGGTTTAGTGTTAGGGTGAGGTTGAGGGGGAGCTTTAGGTTTAGGATTAGGGTTAGGGTTAGGGTTAGGCGAGGGTGAAATTGAGGATGAGGGTTAGGATTAGTTTTAGGGTGAGGGCTAGGGTAAGGGTGAGGTTTAGATTAGGGTTAGGGTGAGGGTATGGGTTCCAGTTCGTTTGAGTTTTAGGGTGTGGGTGATGGTTAGGGTTAGGGAGAGGGTTAAGTTGAGGGTGTGGGTTAGGGTATGGGTGAGGGTTAGGATTAAGTTGAGGATTAGGGTTAGGGTTAGTGTTAGGGTTATGGTGAGGGTAAAGGTTAGGATGAGGTTTTTGGTGAGGGTGAGGTTTAGGGATAGCGTTAGAGTTGGGTGAGTGTTAGTGTGAGGGTTAGGATTCGGGTTACGCTTAGGGTGATGGTGAGGGTTACAGTTAGGGTTAGGATTAGGGTTTGGGTGAGGATTAGGTTTAGGGTGAGGTTGAATGTGAGGGTTAGGTTTAGGATTAGGCTTAGTTTTAGGGTTAGGCCTAGGGTTAGGGTGAGGTTGAGGCTCAGAATTTGGTTTAAGGTGAGGATTAGGGTTAGGGTTAGGGTGAGGGTGAGGGTGAGGGTTGGGGTGAGGGTAATGGTGAGGGCGAGGGTGAGGTTGAGGGTTAGGTTTAAGGTGAGGGTTAGGGTTAGGGTTAGGGTTAGGGTGAGGGTGAAGGTGTTGGTGAGGTTGAGGGTAAATGGTGAAGTTTAGGGTTTGGGTGAGGGTTAGGTTTAGGGTTAGGTTGAGTGTGAGGGTTAGGGTTAGGGTTAGGGTTACCGTTAGGGTGAGGTTTAGGGTTATGGTTAGGGTTAGGATGAGGGTTAAAGTGAAGGTTAGGGTTTGGGTTCGGGTGAGCATAAGGGTTAGGGTGAGCGTTAGGTTGAGGGTGAGAGGATGGTTAGGCTTAGGGTTATGGTGAGCTTTAGGGTGAGGGTAAGGGTTAGGGTGAGGGTTAGAGTGGGGGTGAAGATACGGTTAAGGTGAGGGTAAGGGTTAGGGCGAGGTTTAGGGTGAGGTTGAGGGTTAATGATAGCATTAGGGTTATGGTGAGGGTGAGGGTTAGGGTGATCGTTAGGGTTAGGGTTAGGTATAGGGTGAGGATTAGGCTGAGGGGTAGTGTTATGATTAGGGTTAGGGTGAGGGCTATTTTGAGGGTTTGGGTTAGGATTAGGGTGAGTTTGAGGGTGAGGGTAAGGGTAAGGGTGAGGTTTAGTGTGAGATTGAGCTTTAGGGTTAGCATTAGGGTATGGGTTAGGGTTAGGGTTAGGGTTTGGGTTACAGTTAGGGTTATGGTGAGGGTGAAGGCTAGTGTTAGCATTAGGGTAAGGGTTAAGGTTAGGGTTAGTGTGAGGATGAGGGTTATAGATTGGGTTAGGATTAGGGTTAGGATTAGGGTTAGGCTGAGTGTGGGGGTGAGGTTAAGGGTGAGGGTTAGGGTTAGGGTTGGTTTTAGGGAGAGTGCTAGGGTGAGGGTGAGGGTTAAGGTGAGGGTTAGGGTGAGGGTGAGGGTTTTCCGTTAGGAAAGGCTTAGTTTTCGGGTTAGGGTGAGGTTATGTTGAGGGTGAGGTTTAACGTGAGGGTTAGGGTTAGGGTGAGGATTAGGGTTAGGGTTAGGGTGAGGGTTAGGTTTAGGGTGATGTTTAGTGCGAGGGTGAGGTTGAGGTTGAGGGTAAGTGTTTAGGTGAGGTTTAGGGTTTGGTTGAGTGTTAGGTTGAACGTGAGGGTTAGGGTTAGGTTTAGGGTAAGGGTTAGGGTTAGGGTTAGGGGGAGGGATAGAGTGATGGGTAGGTTTAGGGTTAGGTTTGGGGTTAGGGTTAATGTAAGCGTTAGGGTTAGTGTTAGGGTTAGTGTGAGGTTAAGGGTTGGGGTGAGGGTTAGGGTGAGAGTGCGGGTTAGGGTTAGCCTTAGGTTTAGGGTGAGGATTAGGGTGAGGGTTAAAGTGAGGGTTAGGGTTAGGGTTAGTATGCTGGTGAGGTTTAGAGTCAGATTTAGTGTGAGTGTTAGGGTTATGGTGAGGTTTAGCGTAGGATTATGGTCCGGGTGAGGGTCGGGTGAGGGTGAGTTTTAGGGATTGGGTGATGATTAGGTTTAGGGTGAGGTTTAAGGTGACAGTGAGGGTTAGGGTGAGGGTGAGGGTTAGGATTACTGTGAGGATTAGGGTTAGGGTTAAGGTTAGGTTTATGTTGAGGGTAAGGGTTAGGATGAGGTTTAGGGTGAGGGTGAGTTTTAGGGATATCATTAGAATTAGGGTGAGTGTTTGGTTGAGGGTTAGGTTTCGGTTTAGGCTTAGGGTGAGGGTGAGGGTTAGAGTTAGGGTTCGAGTAAGGGTTAGGGCAAGGGTAAGTTTTAGGGTGAGGGTTAGGGTGAGGGTGAGGATTAGGGTTAGGTTGAGGGTTAAGGTGAGCATTAGGGTGACGGTTAGGTTTAGGTTTAGGGTTAGGGTGAGGTTTCATGTTAGGGTTAGTGTTAGGGTTAGTGTGAGGGTTAGGGTGAGGGTAAGGCTTAGAGTGAGGGTAAGGGTGAGGGTGAGGGTTAAGGAGAACATTAGGGTTAGGGTTATGTTTAGGTTGAGGGTTAGAGTTAGGGTTAGTGTTATGGTGAGGGTGAGGGTGAGGGTGAGGGTTAGCATTAGGTTTAGGGTTAGGCTGAGAGTGAGGGTTAGTGTTAGGGTTAGGGTGAGGTTTAGGTTTAGGTTTAGGGTGAGGGTTAGTGTTAGGGTGACCGTGGTGGTGAGGTTGAGTGTAAGGGTGAGATTTAGGGTTTGGGTGAGAGTTAGGGTTAGGGTTAGGGTTAGGCTGAGGTTGAGGTTGAGGGTGAGGTTGAGAGTTAGGGTTACGGTTAGGGTGAGGGTTAGGGTTAGGGTTCTGGTGAGGTTAAGGTTTATGTTGAGGGTTTGGGTGAGAGTGAGGCGAGGTTAGGCTTAGGGTTATGGTGAGCTTTTGCGTGAGGTTAAGGGTTAGGGTGAGGGAGAGGGTAGGGTTAAGGTGAGGGTAAAGGTTAGGGCGAGGTTTAGGGTGAGGTTGAGGGTTAATGTTAGCATTAGGGTTATGGTGAGGGTCAGGGTTAGGGTGAGGATTTGGGTTAGGGTGAGGGTGAGGGTGAGGGATAGGGTTAGGTTTAGGATTAGAATTAGGTTTAGGGTTAGGCTGAGGGTGGTAGTGAGGTTGAGGTTGAGGGTTAGTGTTAGGGTTAGTTTTAGGGTGAGGGCTAGTGTGAGGGTGAGGGTGAGGGTTACAGAGGTTGAGGTTTTCATTTAGGAAAGGCTTAAAGTTATGGGTAGAGTGAGCATTAGGGTGAGTGTGAGTTTTAAGGTGAGGGTTAGTTTTAGGGTGAAGATTAGGGTTAGGGTTAGATTGAAGGTTAGGGTTAGGGTGATGTTTAGGTTGAGGGTGAGGGTGAGGGTGAGGGTTAAGTTGAGCATTAGGGTGTAGGTGAGAGTTAGTTTTAGGGTGAGTGTTAGGGTGATGGTGAGCTTAGGGTGAATGTGAGGGTTAGGGTTAATTTTAGGGTGAGTGTTAGGGTGAGTCTTAGTGTGAGGATTAGCGTTCAGTTTAGGGTTATGGAGAGCGTAAGTTTTAGCGTGAGGTTTGGGGTGAGGGTGAGGGTTAAGGTTAGCGTTAGAGTAAGGGTGAGGTTTAAGGTGAGTGTTAGGGTTAGGGTGAGGGTCAGGGTTAGTGTTAGGGTTAGATTTAGGGTGAGGGTTAGGGTGAGGGTGAAGGTAAGGGTTTGGGTGAGGGTTAGGGTAAGGGTGAGGGTTAAGTTTAGGTTGAGCGTTAGGGTTAGTTTTAGCGTTAGGGTGAGGGTTAGTGTTAAGATTAAGAATAGGGTGAGGGTTAAGGTGAGGGGAAGGGTTATGGTTAGGTTTAGGGTTAGTGTGAGGATTAGGGTTAGGGTGAGGGTTAGGTTTAGGGTTAGGATTAGGGTGAAGTTGAGGTTGAGGTTTAGGTTTAGGGTTAGGTTGAGGGTTAAGGTTAGGGTGAGGGTGATAGTGAGGGTGAGGGTAAGGGTAAGGGTTAGGATGAGGTTTATGGTGATGGTGAAGGTTAGGCTTTGCTTTAAGGTTAGGATTAGGGTGAGCGTTAGGTTTAGGGTTAGGGTTTGGATGAGGGTGAGTTTGAAGTTTAGGGTTTGGGTAATGGTTAGGGTTAGGGTTAGGGTTAGGATCAGGTTTATGGTGAGGGCTAGGGTGAGAATGAGGTTTTGGGTTAGGGTTAGGATGAGGGTTAGGTTTAGGGTGAGTTTTAGGGTGAGGGGTAGGGTTAGGGTTAGGGATAGGGTGACGGTTATGTTTAGTGTGAGGGTTAGAGTTATGTTTAGGGTAAGTGTAAGGCTTAGGCTTAGGGTTAGGCTGAGAGAGAGGGATAGGGTTAGCGTGTGTGTGAGGGTGAGGGTTAGGGTGAGTTTCAGGATTAGGGTTAGGGTGAGGGTGAGGGTTATGTTTAGGGCGAGGGTGAGGGTTAGGGTTATTGTGATGTTTAGGGTAAGGTTGAGGGTTAGAGTGACGTTGAGTATTCGGGTGAGGGTGAGGGTTAGGTTGTCTGTGAGGGTTAGATTTAGAGTGAGGGTTAGGGTGACGGAAAGTGTTAGGGTGAGAGTGAGGATTAGGGTTAGGGTTAGGGTTATGGTGTGGTTTAGGGTTAGGGTTAGGTTTAGGCTGAGGTTTAGGATGAGGGGTATGGTCAGAGTTAGGTTGAGGGTTAGGGTTACTGTGAGGGTTAGGGTTAGGTTTAGGGTTAGGATGAGGGTGAGGGTTAAGGTTAGGATTAGGGTTATTGTTAGAAGTAGGCTGCGGTGAGGGTGAATGTGAGGGTGAGGGTTGTGGTTAGGGTCCAGGTGTAGGTTAGGGTTAGTGTGAGGGTTAGGGTGAGGGTGAGTGTAAGGGTTAGGGTGAGAGTTAATGTGACCGTGAGGTTTAGGGTTAGGGTTAGGGTGAGGATTAAGATTAGGATTAGGGTTAGGGTGAAGGCTATTGCGAGGGTGAGGGTTAGGGTGAGGGTTAGGGTTAGGGTTAGGGTTAGGTGTATGGTGAGGGTTAGGGTAGGTTGATAGCTTGCGTGCGGTGAGGGTTACGGTGAGGGTGAGGGTTAGGTTTGATGTGAGGGTTAGTGTTAGGGTGAGGGTAAGGTTTAGACTGAGGGTAGTGTGAGGGTGAGGGTTAGGATGAGGGTCAGGGTGAGGGTTAGGGTTAGGGTTAGGGTTAGGATGAGGGTCAGGTTTAGTGTAAGGGTTAGGTTTCAGGTTAGTGTTAGTATTAGGGTGAGGGTAAGTGTTAGGGTGAATGTTAGGTTGAGAGTGAGGGTTAGGGTTAGAGTGAGTGTTAGGATGAGGGTTAGGGTGAGAGTGAGGTTTAGGTTGAGGTTTAGGGTGAGGTAGAGGGTTAGGGTTAGGGTTAGGGTTAGTGTGAGGGTCAGGTTTAGTGTAAGGGTTAGAGTTAAGGTTAGGGTTAGGATTAGGATGAGAGTAAGGCTTAGGGTGAATGTTAGGGTGAGAGTGAGGGTTAAGTTTAGCGTGGTTATTAGGTTGAGGGTTAGGGTGATGGTGAGGTTTAGGGTTAGGATGAGGGTAAGGATAAGGAAGAGGAGAGGGTGAGGTTTTCCGTTAGGTAAGGATTAGGGTTAGGATTAGGGTGAGGGTGAATCTGAGGGTTAGGGTTAGGTTGAGGGTTAGATTTTGGGTTATTGTGTGGGTTAGCGTTAGGTTTAGGGTTAGGGTGAGTGTGAGGGTGAGTGTGAGGGTTAGGGTTAGGGTTAAAGTTAGGGTGAGAGGAGGGTGATGGTCTCCTTTAGGTAAGTGTTAGGTTTAGGGTTAGGGTAAGTGCTAGGGTTAGGGTTAGGTTCAGCGTGATGTTTAGTGTGAGAGTGATTGTTAAGGTGAGGGAAAGGTTTCGGGTAAGGGTGAGGAATAGGGTGTGTGTGAGGGTTTGTGTTAGGGTGAAGGTTAGGATGACAGTGAGGGTTAGGGTGAGGGTGAGGGTTAGGGTTAGGGTTAGGGTGAGGGTTTGGGTGAGGGGTAGGTTTAGGCTTACGGTGAGGGTTAGGTTTAGTGTGAGGGTTTGGGTGAGGGATAGGGATAGGACGAGGCTGAGGGTAAGGGTTAGGTTAAGGTTAGGTTGGGAGTGAGGTTTAGGATTAGCGTGAGTGTTAGGGTGAGGGTTAGGGTTAGGGTTAGTGTGAGGGTTAGGGTTAGGATTAGGATTAGGGTTAGGGTAAAGCTGAGGGTGAGGGTGAGGGTGAGGGTAAGCGTGAGGGTTAGGGTTAGGGGTAGGATGAGGGTTAGGTTTAGGGGTAGGGTTATGGTTAGTGTGGGAGTCGGGTTACTGTGACTGTAAGGTTTACGGTTAAGGTTAGGGTTAGGGAGAGGTTAAGTGTTAAGTTAGTGTGAGGGTTAGGGTTAGGGTTAGGTTTCGGGTGAGGGTAAGGTTTAGGGTGAGTTTTAGTGTGAGTTTGAGGGTTAGGCTTAGGGTTAGTGTTAGGATTAGTGTGTGGTTGAGGGTGAGGTTGAGGGTAAGTGTGAGGTTTAGGGTTAGGGTTAGGGTTAGGTTTAGGGTGAGGGTTTGAGTGAGGGTTAGAGTAAGGGTTAGGGTTAGGGTTAGGGTGAGAATGAGGGTTAGGTTTAGGATTAGGGTTAGGGTTAGGGTTAGGCTGAGGGTGAGGGTGAGGTTGAGGGTTAGGGTTAATGTTGGGTTAATGCTAGGCTGACGGCTATTGTGAGGGTAAGGCTTAGGGTGAGGTTGAGGGTGAGGGTGTGGGTTTCATTTAGTGGTTAGGGTTAGGTTTAGGGTGAGGATTATTTTGAGGGTGAGGCTTAGGGTTAGGATGCGGGTTAATGTTAGGGTTAGGTTGAGGGATAAGTTTAGGGTGATGTTAAAGATAAAGGTGAGAGTTATGGTGTGGGTTAGTGTTCGGGTGTGGGGTACGGTTACGGTTAGAGTTTGGTTGAGGTCTAGGGTGAGGGTGAGGGTTAGGTTTAGGGTTAGGTATAGAGTGAGAATTAGGTTTAGGGTTGGGGTTAGGGTGAAGTTTAGGCTGAATGGAATGGTTAGGGTTAGGGTGAGGGTTAGGTTTAGTCTGAGGGTTAGGGATAGGGTTAGGGTAAGTGTGAGGTTAATGGTTAGGGTGAAGGTTAGGTTGAGGGTGCGGGTTAGGATTAGGGTTATGGTTGGGGTGAGGGTGAGGGTTACGTTTAGGTTTAGGGTGAGGCTTAGGCTTAGGGTGAGGGTTAGGGTGAGGGTTAGGATTAGGGTTAAGCATAAGGTGAAGGCGAGGTTGAGGCTGAGGTTTAGGGTGAGGGTGAGGGTGAGGGTTAGTTTTAGGGTAAGCTTGAGGGTTTGGGTTAGGGTTAGGTTTAGGATTAGGGTGAGGGTTAGGGTTAGTGTGAGGGTTAGTGTTAGGGTTAATGTTAGGTTTAGGGTGAGGGGTACGGTTAGGTTTATGGTAAGGGTTAGGGTTAGGGTTATGGATAGGTTGAGGGTGAGGGTGAGGCTGAGGGTTAGGGCAAGGGTTAGTGTGAGGGGTAGTGTTAGGGCTAGGGTGATGGTTAGGTTTAGGCTTAGGATGAGGGTTAGGGTGCGCGTGAGTGTGAAGGTGAGGTTTTCCTTTTGGTAAGGTTTAGGGTTAGGGTGAGGATTAGGTTGAGGGTGAGGGTTAAGGTGAGGGTTAGGGTTAGGGTGATGATTAGGTTTAGGGTGAGGGTGAGGGTTAAGGTTAGGCTTAGTGTGAGAGTTAGTCTTAGTGAGAGGGTTAGGGTTTGGTTTAGAGTCAGAGTTAGTGTGAGGATAAGGGTTAGAGTGAGGATTAGGGTGAGGGTGATGGTGACAGTTACCGTCAGGGTTAGGGTGAGGGTTAGGGTCAGGGTTAAAGTTAGGGTTATGTTTAGCATTAGTTTGAGGTTGAGGGTTAGGGTTATGGTTAGGGCGAGGGTTAGGGTAAGGATGAGGTTTCGGTTTAGGGTTAGGTTTAGGGTTAGGGTGAGGTTGAGGGTGAGGGTTAGGGTTAGTGTTAGGGTGAGGGTGAGGTTAAGGTTTAGGATTAGGGTTAGGGTTAGTCTTAGGGTGAGGGTGAGGATGAGGGTGAGGGTTAGGGTGAAGTTTATGGTTAGTGTTAGGTTTAGGTTGAGGGTTAGGTTGAGAGGTAGGGTTAGGTTTAGTGTGAGCCTTAGTGTTAGTTTGAGGGTTAGGGTTAGGTTTAGGTTTAGGGTTACCGTGAGGCTAAGGGTAAGGGTAAGTGTTAGTATGAGGGTGAGGTTTAGGGATAAGGTTAGGGTGAGGGTGAGGGTTAGGTTGAGGGTTAGGGTGAGGTTGAGGTTTAGATTTACCTTTAGGGTTAGGGTGAGTTGTAGGGTGAGTTTTAGGGTTAGGGTTAAGTTTAGGGTTATTGTGACGGTTAGGCTGAATTTGAGGGTGAGGGTGAGGGTGCGGGATAGGGATATGGTTAGGATTAGGTTTAGGATTAGTGTTAGGCTGAAGTTAGGGGTTAGGTTGAGGGTGAGGGTTACGGTTAGATTTAGTTTTAGGGTGAGGGCTAGTGGAGGGTGATGGTTAGGGTGAGGGTTAGGGTGAGGGTGAGGGTTTCATTTAGGAACGCCTTAGGGATAGGGTTAGGGTGAGGATTATGGTGAGTGTGAGGTTTAAGGTGTGGGTTAGGGTTATGTGAGGATTAAGGTTAGGGTTAGGGTGAGGGTGAGGGTGAGGGTGTAGGTGAGGGTTAGAGTTGGGGTGAGGGGTAATTTGAGGGGTAGGTTTAGGGTTAGTGTGAGGATAAGGTTTAGGGTGAGGGTTAGGTTGAGAGTGAGGGTTAAGGTGATGGTTAGGTTTAGTATGAGGGTGATGGTTAGAGTTAGATTAGGGTAAGAGTTAGGTTTAGGTTTAGGTTTAGGTCCAGGTTTAGGGTGAGGTTTAGTGTTAGATTTAGGGTTAAATTTAGGGTGAGGGTTAGAGAGAAGGTAAGGGTTAGAATGAGGGTTAGGGTGAGGGTGAGGTTTAGGGATAACATTAGGGTTAGGTTTAGGGTTAGGGTGAGGGTGAGGGTTAGGGTTAGCAGTAGGGTTAGTGTTAGTGTTAGTGTTAGGGATAGGGTTAGTGTGAGGGTGAGGGTAAGGGTTAGGATTAGGGTTAGGTTTAGGGTGAGGGTTAGGGTTAAGGTGACGGTGAGTGTAAGGGTTAGGGTGAGGGCTAGGGTTAGGGTTAGGTTTAAGGTTGGTTTAGGTTTAGGGTGAGGGTGAGGGTGAGAGTTAGGTTTAGGATTAGGCTTAGGTGTAGGGTTAGGCTTAGTGTGAGAGTGAGGGTGAGGATCAGAGTTAGGTTTTAGGTGAGGATTAGGGTTATTTTTAGGGTTAGGGTGAGGGTGAGGTTGAGGGTGAGGGTGAGGATTAGGGTTTTGGTGAGGGTTAGGGTTAGGGTTAGGTTTAAGGTTAGGGTGAGGGTTAGGTTTAGGGTTAGGTTCAGAATGATAGTTAGGCTGATGGTTAGGCTTAGGGATATGGTGAGGGTAAAGGTTAGGGTGAGGGAGACGGTTAGGTTTAGGATTAGGGTTAGGGTTAGGGTGAGGTTTAGGGATAGTGTTAGTTTTACGGTGAGGATTTTGGTTAGGGTTAGGTTTAGAGTTAGGGTGAGAGTGAGCGTTAGGGTTTGAATTAGGGTTAGGGTTAGGGTTATACTGAGGTGGAGTTTGAGGCTGAAGGTGAGGGTCAGGGTTAGGGTGAGGGTTAGGATTAGGGTTAGGGGTAAGGTTAGGTTGAGATTTAGGGTTAGGGTTAGGTTTATGATGAGGGTTAGGCTGACGATGAGGGTTAGGGTTCGGGGGAGGATAAGGTTTAGGGTGAGGGTTAAGGTGAGGGTGAGGGTTAGGGTTAGGCTTAGGGTTAGTTTGAGGGTTAGGGTGAGACTTTAGTGTTTCCTTTAGGGTTAGATTGAGGGTGAGGGTTAGGGTGAAGATAAGGGTTAGGGTGAGGGTCAGGGTGAGGGTGAGTTTTAGGGTTAGGGTTAGGGTTTGGGTTATTGTTAGGGTTACGTTTAGGCTGAGGGTGAGAGTGACGGTGAGGGTGCCGGTGAGATGTAGTGTTGGTGTGAGGGTTAGTGTTAGGGTGAGTGTGAGATTTAGAATGAGGGCTAGGTTGAGGTTGAGGGTTAGGGTGAGGGTGCAGTTGAGGGTGAGGGGTAGGTTTAGCGTTAGGGTGAGTTGAGGGTGAGGGTTTCTGATAGGTAAGGGTTAGTGTTATGGTTAGGATGAGGTCTGGGTTAGGGTGAGGTTTAGGGTGAGTGTGAGGGTGAGGATTAGCTTTAGAGTTAGGGTTAAAGTTAGGGTTAATGTTTGGGTTAGGGTGAGGGTATGGTTGAAGGTTTGGTTTAGGGTAAAAGTTAGGGTTAGGTTTAGGGTGTGGGTTAGTGTTAGGGTGATGTTTAGGATGAGGGTGAGGGTGAGGGTGAGGGTGAGGGTGAGGCATAGTGTTTGGGTGAGGGTTAGGTTTAGTGTGAGGATTACCGTGACGTTGAGTGTTTGGGATAGTGTTAGGGTTAGGTTGAGTGTTAGAGTTAGGGTTAGGGTTAGGGTGAATGTTATTTTGAGGGTTAGTGTTAGGGTTAGATTGAGGGTTAGGTTTAGGGTTAGAGTGAGGGTTAGGGTGCGGTTTAGGGTTAGGGTTAGGTTTAGGGTGAGGGTTAGTGTTAGGGTGAGTGTGAGGGTAAATATTAGGATGAGTGTTATTGCTAAGTTGAGAGTAAGGTTTAGGGTGAGGTTGAGGTTTAAGTTTAGCATTAGGCTTAGGGTGAGGGTAGGTTTAGGGTTAGGGTGAGGGTGAGGTTTAGGGTTAAGGTTGGGGTGAGTGTGAGGGTGAGGGTTAAGGTTACTGTTAGGGTGAGGGTGAGGGTTAGGGTTAAGATTAGGGTTATTGTTAGAATTAGGCTGTGGGTGAGGGTTAGGGTGAGGGTAAGGGTTAGGGTTCTGTTTGGGTGTAGGTTAGGGTTAGTGTGAGGGTTAGGTTGAGGTTGAGTGTAAGGGTTAGTGTGAGACTTAGAGTTACCTTGAGTTTTAGGGTGAGGGTGAGGGTGAGGGTGAGGGTTAGGTTGAGGGTGAATGTTAGGGTTAGGATGAGGTTTACGGTTAGGATTACGGTTAGGGTGAGGGCTAGGGTGAGGGTAATGTTTAGGGTGAGAGTCTGGGTGAGGGTTAGGCTGAGGGAAAATATTATGGTTACGTTGAGGTTTAGGTTTAATCTGAGGATTATGGTTAGGCTTAGGTTGAGGGTGAGGCTGAGGTTTAGGGTGAGCGTGAGTGTGAGGGTGAAGGTTAGGGTTAGGGTTAGGGTAAGGGTGAGCTTTAGTGTGAAGGGGAGTGTTAGGGTTATGGATAGGGTGTGGGTTAGGGTGAGGGTTTGGGTTAAGGATAGGGTTAGGTTTAGTGTGAGGGTTAGGGTTAATGTTAGCGTTTCGGTTAGTGTAAGGGTTAGTGTGAGGATGAGGGTTAGGGTTAGGTTGAGGTTTAGGTACAGGGTGAGGGTTAAGGTTAGGATTAGGGTTAGGGTGAGGGCTAGGGTTAGGGTGAGAGTTAGGGTTAGAATTAGGGTAGGGTGAGGTTTAGGGTTAGTGTTAGGATCAGGGTGAGGTGTAGGCTTAGGGTTAGGGTGAGGGTTAGGCTTAGGGTTAGGGTTAGGGATAGGGTAGGGTGAGGATCAGGGTTAGGGTAAGGGTTAGGGTGGGGGTGAGGCTTAGGTTTAAGGTGAGGGTTAGGGTGAGGGTTAGGATTAGTTTTAAGTATAGGGTGAGGGTGAGGTTAAGGCTTAGGTTTAGGGTTAGGGTGAGGGTGAATGTTAGGGTTAGTTTTAGGGTTAGGGTGAGGTTTAGGGTTACGGTTAGAGTTAGGGTTAGTGTGAGGGTTATGGTTAAGTTTAGGTTTAGCGTGAGGGTAAGGCTTAGGGTGAGGTTTAGGGTTAGTGTGAGAGTTAGGGTTAAGATTAGTGTTAGATTGAGTTTGAAGGTGAGGGTTAAGGTTGGGTGAGGTTTAGAGATAGAGTGAGGGTTAGGGTTGGATAAGGGTTAGAGTTAGTGTGAGGGTGAGGGTGAGGGTTAGGGTTAGGGTTAGGGTTAGACTAAGGGTGATGGTGAGTGTGAGGGTGACAGCTTGGTTTATGGTGAGGGTTAGGGTTAGGGTGAGGGTGAGGGTAAGCGTGAGGGTTAGGGTTAGGGGTAGGATGAGGGTTAGGTTTAGGGGTAGGGTTATGGTTAGTGTGGGAGTCGGGTTACTGTGACTGTAAGGTTTACGGTTAAGGTTAGGGTTAGGGAGAGGTTAAGTGTTAAGTTAGTGTGAGGGTTAGGGTTAGGGTTAGGTTTCGGGTGAGGGTAAGGTTTAGGGTGAGTTTTAGTGTGAGTTTGAGGGTTAGGCTTAGGGTTAGTGTTAGGATTAGTGTGTGGTTGAGGGTGAGGTTGAGGGTAAGTGTGAGGTTTAGGGTTAGGGTTAGGGTTAGGTTTAGGGTGAGGGTTTGAGTGAGGGTTAGAGTAAGGGTTAGGGTTAGGGTTAGGGTGAGAATGAGGGTTAGGTTTAGGATTAGGGTTAGGGTTAGGGTTAGGCTGAGGGTGAGGGTGAGGTTGAGGGTTAGGGTTAATGTTGGGTTAATGCTAGGCTGACGGCTATTGTGAGGGTAAGGCTTAGGGTGAGGTTGAGGGTGAGGGTGTGGGTTTCATTTAGTGGTTAGGGTTAGGTTTAGGGTGAGGATTATTTTGAGGGTGAGGCTTAGGGTTAGGATGCGGGTTAATGTTAGGGTTAGGTTGAGGGATAAGTTTAGGGTGATGTTAAAGATAAAGGTGAGAGTTATGGTGTGGGTTAGTGTTCGGGTGTGGGGTACGGTTACGGTTAGAGTTTGGTTGAGGTCTAGGGTGAGGGTGAGGGTTAGGTTTAGGGTTAGGTATAGAGTGAGAATTAGGTTTAGGGTTGGGGTTAGGGTGAAGTTTAGGCTGAATGGAATGGTTAGGGTTAGGGTGAGGGTTAGGTTTAGTCTGAGGGTTAGGGATAGGGTTAGGGTAAGTGTGAGGTTAATGGTTAGGGTGAAGGTTAGGTTGAGGGTGCGGGTTAGGATTAGGGTTATGGTTAGGGTGAGGGTGAGGGTTACGTTTAGGTTTAGGGTGAGGCTTAGGCTTAGGGTGAGGGTTAGGGTGAGGGTTAGGATTAGGGTTAAGCATAAGGTGAAGGCGAGGTTGAGGCTGAGGTTTAGGGTGAGGGTGAGGGTGAGGGTTAGTTTTAGGGTAAGCTTGAGGGTTTGGGTTAGGGTTAGGTTTAGGATTAGGGTTAGGGTTAGGGTTGGGCTGAGGGTGAGAATGAGGGTGAGGGTGAGGTTTAGGCTTAGGTTTAGGGTGAGGGTTAGGGTTAATCTGAGGGTTAGGTTGAGGTTGAAGATAAGGTTTAGGATGAGGGTTAGGGTGAGTTGGAGATTTAGGGTTAGGGCTAGTGTTAGGGTGAGTGTTAGGGTGAGGGTTAGGTTTAAGGTTAGGTTACGGTTAGTTCGAGGGTTCGGGTGAGAGTGAGAGTTAGGCTTAGGATTAGTGTTAGATTTAGGGTTAGGCTTAGGGTGAGGGTGAGGGTGAGGTTTAGGGTTAGGGATAGTGTTAGGGTTACGGTGAGGGTTAGGGTTAGGATGATGTCTAGGGTCAGGGTTAGGGTTAGGGTGAGGGTTAGGGTTAGGGTGAGGCTTAGGGTTAGGGTTAGTTTTAGGGTGAGGGTTAGGGTTAAGCTTAGGCTTAGGCTGTGAGTGAGTTTGAGTGTGAAGGTGAGGGTTAGGTTTAGGGTGAGGCTTAGGGTTAGGTTTAGGGTGAGAGTCATGTTTAGAGTGATGTTTAGCGTGAGGTTGAAGTTCAGGGTGAGAGTGAGCGTTAAGGTTTGGGTGAGGGGTAGGGTTAGGATGAGGGTTAGTGTGACGGTGAGGTTTAGGGTGAGTGTGTGGATTAGATTTAGGTTTAGGGTTAGGGTTAGGGTTACTTTTTGGGTTAGGGTAAGGGTTAGGTTTAGGGTTAGCGTTAGGATTAGTTTGTGGGTTAGGGTTAGGGTTAGTGTTTGAGTTAGGGTGAGGCTAAGGGTTAGGGTGATGGTAAGGGTTAGGGTGAGAGTTATGGTTAAAGGTTAGGGTTATATTGAGGTTGAGTATGAGGGTTAGGGTTGGGTGAGGTTTAGAGTTAGAATGAGGGTTAGGGTTGGATTAGGGTTAGAGTTAGGGTGAGGGTGAGTGTGAGGGTTAGGGTTAGGATTAGGGTTAGGGTTAGGGCAAGTGTTAGTGTGAGGATTAGGGAGACTGAGGGTTAGGGTTAGGGTTAAGTTTAGGGTGAGGCGTAGGGTGAGGGTTAGGGTTAGGGTTAATGTTAGGATGAAGGTTAGAGTGAGGGTTACGTTTAGGGTTAGGGTTAGGTTGAGGGTTATGGTCAGAGTGCGGGTTAGTTTGAGGGTGAGGGTTAGGGTTAGGGTGAGGGTATTGATTAGGGTTAGGTTAAGTATTAGGGTGAGGGTTAGGGTGAGGGGTAGGGTTAGGGTTAGGGTGAGGGTTAGGCTTAGTGTGAGGTTTAGGCTTAGAATTAGAGTTCCTGGTAGTGCTAGGGTCAGTTTGATTGTTAGGGTTAGGGTTAGGATTAGGATTAGGGTTAGGGTGAGGGTGAGGGTGTGGGTGAGATTTAGGGTTAGAATTAGGTTTAGGGGGAGCATGAGAGTGAGGGTTAGGTTTAGGATTAGGATTAGGGTTAGGCTTAGGCTCAAGTTGAGTGTGAGAGTAAGAGGTAGGTTTCGGGTTCGGGTTAGGGTTCAGGTTCAGGTTAGGGTGAGGGTTAGGGTTAGGATTAGGATTAGGGTTAGGTTAAACCTGAGGGTAAGGGTGAGGGTGAGGGTAAGGGTGAGGGTGAGTGTTAGGGTTAAGGTGAGGGATAGGGTGAGGATTAGGTTTAGTGATAGGACGATGCTGAGGGTAAGTGTTAGGGTGAGTGTTAGGGTGAGGGTGAGGGTTAAGGTGAGGGTTAGGGTTAGGGTGAGGTTTAGGGTTGTTAGGGGGAGGGTGAGGGTGAGGGTGAAGCTAAGGGTTAGTGTTAGGTTTAGGGTAAGCGTGCGGGTGAGGGTTAGGGTTAGGGTTAGGCTGAGGGTGAGAGTGACGGTGAAAGTGAGGGTGAGATTTAGGGTTAGGGTTAGGGTATGGGTTAGGGTGAGGTCTAGGGTGAGGGTGAGTGTTAGTGTGTTGTTGAGGTTGAGGGTGAGCGTTTAGTTTAGTTTAGGGTTAGGGTTAGTGTTCGGGTGAGAATTAGGATGAGGCTGAGTGTTAGGGTGAGGGTTAGGGTTAGGGTTAGGTTTAGGGTTAGGGTTAGGGTTAGGGTTAGGGTTAGGGTTAGGGTTAAGGTAAGGGTTAGGGTTAGGATTAGGGTTATGGTTAGGGTTATTGTTAGGGTTAGGGTTAGGGTTTGGGTGAGTGTGAGGGTGAGGGATAGCGTTAGGGTTAGTGTTAGGTTTAGGTTGAGAGTGAGGGTGAGGGTTAGGGTTAGGATTACTTTTAGGGTTAGGGTTAGACTGTGGGTTAGGGTGAGGGTGAGGGTTGGGCTTAGGGTTATTTTTAGGGTTAGGGTTAAGATTAGGGTGAGGGTGAGTTTTAGTTTTAGCGTTAGGGTGAGGGTTAGGGTTAGGGCTAGGCTTAGGTTGAGGATGAGGGTTAGGGTTAGGGTTAGGGTTAGGATGAGGGTTAGGGTGAGGGGTCGGGTCCTGGTTACGGTGAGGGTTAGGGTTAGTGTGAGTGTTAGGGTTAGTTTAGTGTTAGGGTTAGGTTGCGGGGTACATTTATGGTCAGGGTGAGGGTTAGGTTTAGTTTGAGGGTTAGGGTTAAGGTTAGGATTAGCGTGAGGGAAAGGTTTATGGTGAGGGTTAGGGTCAGGGTGAGGTTTGGGTTTAGTGTGACCGTTAGGGTTAGGGTTAGGGTGAGGTTAAGGGTTAGGGTGAGGGTGAGGGTTAGGGTGAGACTGAGGATTAGGGTAAGTGTGAGTGATAGGGTGAGGGTTAGGTTGAGGGTTAGTGTTAGTGTTAGGGTTAGGGTTAGTGTGAGGGTGAGGGTTAGGGTTAAGGTTAGGGTGAAAGTTATTGTTAGGCTTAGTGTGAGGTTTAGGGTTAGGTTTAGGTTTAGAGTCAGGGTGAGGGTGAGGGATAAGGTTAGAATTAGGATTGTGGTTAGGGTTAGGATGAGGGTGAGGTTGATTGTGAGTGTTAGGGTTATGGTGACAGTGAGGGTCAGGGTTAGGGTTAGGGATTGGGTGAGGGTTACGGTGAGGTTTTGGTTTAGTATGAGGGTTAGGCTGAAGGCTAGGGTTAGGGTTAGGGTGAGGGTTATGTTTAGTGTGAGGGTTAGAATTAGGGTTAGTGTTAGGGTGATGGTTAGGTTTAGGTTTAGGGTTAGAGTTAGGGTTATAGTTAGGGTTAAGATGAGGGTGAGTGTGAGGGTGAGGGTGAGGTTTAGGGTAAGGTTTAAAATGAGGGTTGGTGAAGGTTAGGGTTAGGGTTAGGGTGTGGTTTAGGGTTAGGATTAGGGTTAGCTTGAGGGGTAGGGTGAGGGTGAGGGTTTGGTTTAGTGTGAGGGTAAGTGTTAGGGGGAGGGTTAGCTTGAAAATGAGGGTTAGGGATAGCGTAAAAGTTTTAGTTTGAGGGTTAGGGTGAGGGTTAGGGTTAAGGTGAGCTGAGGGTTAGGGTTAGGGTTAGGTTTACGGTGAGGTTGAGGGTGAGGGGTATTGTTAGAATTAGTATTCGGGTTAGGTTTAGGATTAGGGTGAGGTTCAGGGTGCGGGTTAGGTTTAGGGTTACAGTGAGGGTCAGGGTAGAGGGTTAAGCTTAGGTTTATGGTTAGGGATAGGGTGAGGATTAGCGTTAGGGTTAGGTTCAGTGTGAGGGTTAGGCTGAGGGGTTGGGTTATGTTTAGGGTGAGGGTAATGTTTAATGTGAGGGTTAGGGTTAGGGTTAGTTTTAGGGTGAGGGTTAGGGTTAGGGTTAGGGTTAGAGTTGGGGTTATCTTTAGGGTTAGGGTGAGGGTGAGGGTGATGGTGAGGGTGAGGTTTAGGGATTGGATTAGGTTTAGTGTGATGGTGGGAGTGAGGCTTAGGATTAGGATTAGGATTAGGGTTAGGGTTAGGATGAGGGTGAGTGGGAAGGGGAGGGGGAGGCTTAGGGTTAGGGGTATGTTTAAGGTTAGGGTTAGAGTGAGAGTTAGGTTAAAGTTATTGTTAGGATTAGGGTGAGGGTGACGGTGAGTGTGAGGGTTCGGGTGAAGGTTAGTGTTAGGGATAGAGTTAGGGTGAGGGCTAGGTTGAGTGTGAGGTTTAGGGTTATGGTGAGGTATAGGGTGAGAATTAGGGTTAGGTTTAGGTTTAGGGTGAGGGTTAGGCTCAGGTGTAGGGTTAGGGTTAGGGTGAGGGTTAAGTTTAGTCTGAGGGTTACGGTTAGTTTTTGGGTTAGGGTTAAGCTTAAGGTGAGGGTAAGGGTAAGGGTGAGGGTGAGGTTTAGGGTTAGGTTTAGGGTGAGGCTTTTTTTGATGGTTAGGGTTAGGGTTAGGGTTAAGGTTAGGGTGAGGGTGAGGGTTAGAGTTAGGGTAAGGGTGAGGGTGAGAGTGAGGCTGAGGGTTAGGATGAAGGTGAGTGTGAGGGTGAGGGTGAGGGTTAGGGTTTAGGTGAAGGTTAGGGTGAGGATTACAGTAAGGTTTTGTTTTAAGGTTAGGGTTAGGCTGAGGGTGAGGTTGAGGGTGAGGGTGAGGTTTAGGGTTAGGTTTAGGGTGAGTGTGAGGGTTAGGGATAGGGTGAGGTTGAGGGTTAGGATTAGCGTTAGGGTTAGAGTAAGTGTTAGGGTGAGAATTAGTATGAGGGTGCGGGTTAGGGTCAGGGTGAGAGTTAGGTTTAGGTTTAGGGTTAGGGTGAGGGCTAGAGTGAGGGTAAGGGTTAGGGTGAGGGTGAAGGTGAGGGTGAGGGTGAGGTTTAGGGTTAGCTTAAGGTTTAAGTTTAGGGTTAGGGTGAGTATTAGGGTGACTTGATGATTAGGGTGATGGTAAATGTTAGGGTGAGGGTTAGCGCTATGGTTAGGGTGAGGGTTAGGGTGAGGGTGAGGTAAAATGTGAGCGTGAGGGTTAGGGTGAGGGTGAAGATTTGGGTTAGGGTTAGGGTGGGGGTGAGGGTTAGGATTAGGTTAGGGTTAGATTTAGGGTGAGGGTGAGGGTGAGTATTAGTGTGCAGGTTACGGTTAGGGTTAGCATTGGGGTAAGGATGAGAGTGAGAGTTAGGTTTAGGATTAGTGTTAGGTTAGGGTTAGGGTTAGGGTAGGGTGAGGGTGAGGTTTCTGGTTAGGGATAGGGTTAAGGTTAGGTTGAGTGTTAGGGTTAGGTTGATGTTTAGTGTTAGTATTAGGGTTAGGGTGAGGGTTAGTGTTAGGTTGAGGTTTAGGTTTAGGGTTAGGGTTAGGGTGAGGGTTAGGCTTAGGGTAAGGCTTAGGCTGTGAGTGAGGGTGAGTGTGAGGGTGAGGGTTAGGTTTAGGGTGAGGCTTAGGGTTAAGGTGATTGTTATGTTTAGGGTGATGTTTAGTGTGAGGGTGAGGGTCATGGTGAGAGTGAGGTTTAGGTTTTGGGTGAGGGTTAGGTTTAAGGTGAGTGTTAAGGTGACTGTGAGGGTTAGGGTGAGGGTGAGGATTAGGGCTAGGGTTAGGGTGAGGCTTAGGTTTAGTTTTAGGTTTAGAGTGAGGTTTTGTGTGAGGTTTAGGATTAGGGTTAGCATTACGATTAGTGTGAGGGTTTGGGTTAGGTTTAGGGCTTGGGTTAGGGTGAGGGTAAGGGTTAGTGTGAGGGTTAGGATTACGGTGAGAGTTAGGGTTAAGGTTAGGGTTAGATAGATGTTGAGGGTGGGGGTTATGGTTGGGTGAGTGTTAGAGTTAGACTGAGGGATATGGTTGGATTAGGGTTAGAGTTAGGTTGAGGGTGAGGGTGAGGGTTTGAGTTAGGATTAGGGTTAGGCTTAAGGTTAGACTGAGGGTGAGGGTGAGGGTGAGATTGAGGGTTAGGGTTAGGTTTTGACTAGGGTGAGTTTTAGGGTTAGGGTTAGGTTGAGCGAGAGGGTTAGTTTTAGGGTGAGGGTTAGGGTTAGGGTTATGTTTAGGATGAGGGTTACGGTTAGGGTGAGGGTTAGGGTTAGTGTTAGGTTGAGGGTGAGGGTGAGGGTTAAGTTTAGGATTAGTGTTAGGGTTAGGGTTAGTCTTAGGGTGAGGTTTAGGGTGAGGGTGAGACTTAAGTTTAGGTTGAGGGTTAGGGTGTGAGTGAGGGTTAGAGTTAGGTTGAGAGTCTGGGTGATGGTGAGGGTTAGGGCGAGAGTGATGGTTAGACTTAGGGTTAAGGTGAGGGTTAGGGATAATGTGAGCCTTAGTGTGAGGGTGAGGATAAGGGTTAGGTTGAGGGTTAGTATGAGTGGCAGGTTTAGCTTTAGCGTTAGTGTTAGGGTGAGGGTTAGGGTTAAGTTTAAGTTAGGGTCAGGGTGAGATTTAGGGTTAATATTAGGGTTAGGGATAGGGTAAGTGTTAGGGTGAGTGTTAGGGTTAGGGTGAGGGTTAGGTTTAGTGTGTGGGTTAGGGTTAGAATGAGGGTTAGGGTTAGGATTATGGTTAGGGTGAGGGCTAGGGTGAGGGTGAGGTTTAGGGTTAGACTTAGGGTTAGGGTGAGTGTTAGGGTTAGGGTTAGTGTTAGGGTTAGTGTGAGTTGAAGTTTTTTTTTTTTTTTGTCGGTCGTGGGGCTTGAACTCTGGGCCTGGGCGTTGTCCCTTAGCTCTACAGCTCAAGGCGAGCACTCTACCACTTGAGCTACAGCGCCACTTCCGGTTTTCTGGTGGTTTTATTGGAGATAGGAGTCTCACGGTCTCTCCTGCCCGGGCTGGCTTTGAAACGCGATCCTCAGATCTCAGCCTCCTGAGTAGCTAGGATTACAGGTGTGAGCCACCAGCGCCTGGCGTGAGTTGAAGTTTTGCATTAGGGTGAGGGTTAGGTTTAGTGTGAGGGTTAGGGTTAGGGTTAGGGTAAGGGTGAGGGTTAGGGTGAGAGTGAGGGTTAGGGTTAGCGTGAGTGTTAGCGTGAGGGTTAGGTTTAGGGTTAGTTTTAGTGTTAGGGTTAGGTTTAGGGTGAGGATGAGGGTAAGGGATAGTGTTAGAATTAGGATTAGGTTTAGGGTTAGGATTAGGGTGAGGTTGAGGGTGTGGTTTAGGTTTATTGTGATAGTCAGGGTCAGGGTGAGTTTTAGGGTTAGGTTTAGGGTTAGGTATAGGGTGAGGATTAGTGTTAGGGTTCGGTTTAGTGTGAGGGGTAGGCTGAGGGGTAGGGTTACGTTTAGGGTGAGGGTAAGGTTTAATGTGAGTGTTAGAGTTATGGTTAGTGTTAGGGTAAGGTTTAGGGTTAGGTTTAAGTTTAGTGTTGGGATTATTGTTAGGGTTAGGGTGAGGTTGAGGGTGACAGTGAGGGTGAGGTTTAGGGATAGGGTTTGGTATAGAGTGAGGGTGGGAGAGAGGGTTAGTGTTAGGATTATGATTAGGGTTAGGGTTAGGCTGAGGGTGAGTGGGCAGGGGAGGGGAGGGATAGGTTTAGGGGTAGGTTTAGGGTTAGGGTTACGGTGAGAGTTAGGGTTATATTTATTGTTAGGATTAGGGTGAGGGTGAGGGTGAGGGTTCAGGTGAGGGTGAGGGTTAGGGATAGATTTAGGATGAGGGCTAGGATGAGTGTGAGGGTTAGGGTTATGGTTAGGGATAGGGTGAGAATTAGGGTTAGGGTTAGGGTTAGGGTGAGGGTTAGGCTCAGGGATAGGGTTAGGGTTAGGGTGAGGTTTAGCTTTAGTCTGAGGGTTACGGTTAGGTTTAGGGTTAGGTTTAGGCTTAGGGTGAGGGTAAGGGTAAGGTTGAGGTTTAGGGTGAGGGTGAGGTTTAGGGTTAGATTTATGGTGAGGGTTGGGTGAGGGTTAGGGTTAGGGTTAGGTTTAGCATGAGGGTGAGGTTTAGGGTTAGGTTTAGGGTTAGGGTTAGGGTTAGGGTTAGGGTTAGGGTTAGGATTATGGTGAGGGTGAGGATTAGGGTGAGGTTTAGGGTTAGGGTGAGGGTGAGAGTGAGGCTGAGGTTTTGGGTGAGGATGAGGGTGAGGGTGAGTACGAGGTTTAGGGTCAAGATGAGGTTAAGGATGAGGATTAGGGTAAGGATTTGTGTTAGAATTAGGGGAAGGTTGAGGGAAAGCTTGAGGGTGAGGTTGATTGTGAGGGATAGGGTAAGGATTAGGGTTAGGATTAGTTAGGCTGAGGATGAGCTTGAGGGTGAAGGTGAGGGTTAGTTTTAGGTTTAGGGTCAGGGTTAGGGTTAGTGTGAGGGTTAGGTTGAGTGTAAGGGTAAGGTTTAGATGGAAGTTACAGTGAGGGTGTGGGTTAGGGTTAGGGTTAATGTGAAGGTGAGGCTTAGGATGAGGGTTAAGTTTAAGGATAGGGTTAGGATTAGGGTGAGGGTTAGGGTTAATGTTAGAGTTAGGCTTATGGGAAGGGTTAGGGTGAGGGTTAGGGTTAGTTTGAAAGTTAGGGTTAGGGTGAGGGTTACGGTTAGGATTAGGGTTAGGGTGAGGGGTAGGGTAAGGGTGAGGGTTAGGGTGAGGGTTAGGGTTAGGGTTAGGGTGAAGTTAAGTGTTAGGGTTAGGTTTAGGGTGAAGGTTAGGGTCAGGGTTAGGGTTAGGGTTAGGATTATTGTTAGGATTAGGGTAAGGCTGAGGGTGAGGGTGAAGGTGAGTTTGAGGTTGAGGTTTAAGGTTAGGTTTATTGTTAGGGTGAGGGTGAGAGTGAGGGATAGGGTTAGGATTAGAATTAGGGTTAGGGTTAGGCTGAGGGTGAGGGTGATGGCGTAGGTTAGGATTAGGGTGAGTGTTAGTGTTCGGTTTAGGGTGAAGTTTAGGTTTAGTGTGAGGGTGAGATTTAGGTTAGGGTGAGGGGTAGGGTTAGGGTTAGGATAAGGGCTAGGGTCAATGTGAGGGTTAGGGTTAGTGTTAGTATGAGGTTAAGGGTTAGGGAGAGGGTTAGGGTGAGGTTGAGGTTTAAGGTTAGTTTGAGGGTTAGGATTAGGGTGAGGGTTACAGTGTGGGTAAGGGTTAGGCTTAGGGTTGGGCAGAGTGCTAGGTGAGGGTGAGAGTTAGGGTTAGGTTTAGGGTTAGGGTTTGTCATAGGGTGAGGGTGAGGGTGAGAGTTAGGTTTAGGATTAGTGGTAGGTTCAGGGTTAGACTTAGGGTGAGGATGAGGGTGAGGGTAAGGGTTAGGTGAGGGTTAGGTTAAGGTTGATGTTTAGGGTGAGGGTGAGGGTTAGGGTTAGGTTTAGGATTAGGGTGAGTTTTAGGGTTAGGGTTAGGGTTAGGGTGACTGTTAGGTTTGGGGTAAGGGTTAGGGTTAGGGTTAGGGTTAGGATGAGTGTTACGGTTAGGGTGAGGGTTAGGGTTAGTGTTAGGTTGAGGGTGAGGATGAGGGTTAAGTTTAGGATTAGTGTTAGGGTTAGTGTTAGTCTTAGGGTGAAGGATAGGTTAAGGGTGAGGCTCAAATTTAGGGTGAGGATTAGGGTTAGGATGAGGATTAGAGTGACAGTGAGGGTTAGTTTGAAGTTGACAGTTAGGCTTAGGTTTAGGGTGAGGGTTAGGGTTAATGTGAGGCTTAGGGTGAGGGTGAGGATAAGGGTTAGGTTGAGGGTTAGCATGAGTGGGAGGTTTAGTGTTAGGGTTAGGGTTAGGGTGAGGTTCAGGGTTAAGGTTAGGTTAGGGTTAGGGTGAGGGTTAGGTTTATTGTTAGGTTAGGGTTAGGGTTAGGGTGAGGTTTAGGGTTAGGGTTAGGTTTAGCGTGAGGTTGAGGGTGAGGGATATTGTTAGAATTAGAATTAGGGTTAGGTTCAGGATTAGGGTGAGGTTGAGGGTGCAAGTTAGGTTTAGGTTTACAATGAGGGTCATGGTGAGGTTTAGGGATAGGTTTAGGCTTAGGGATAGGGTGAGGATTAGCATTTGGGTTAGGTTTAGTGTGAGGGTTAGTCTGAGGGTTAGGGTTACGTTTAGTGTGAGGGTAAGGTTTAATGTGAGGGTTAGGGTTAGGGTGAGGTTGAGGGTGATGGTGAGGGTGAGGTTTAGGGATAGGGTTAGGTTTAGAGTGAGGGTGCGAGTGAGTGTTAGGGTTAGGGTTAGGATAAGGGTTAGGGTTAAGCTGAGGGTGAGTGCGACGGGGAGGGGGAGGGTTAGGGTTAGGTGTAGGTTTAGGGTTAGGGGTACAGTGAGAGTTAGGTTAAAGTTATTGTTAGGATTAGGATTATTGTGAGGTTGAGGGTGAGTGTGAGAGATCGGGTGAAGGTTAGGGTTAGGGTTAGGGTGAGGGTGAGGGTGAAGGTTAGGTTAGTATGAAGGTTAGGGTTAGAGTTAGTGTCAGGTTTAGGGTGAGGGTTTGAGTGAGGGTTCAGGTTAGGGTTAGGGTTAGGATTAGGGTGAGGGTGAGGGTTAGGGTTAGGATTAAGTTTACGGTCATATTTAGGCTGAGGGTGAGGGTGAGTTTGAAGGTTAGGGTAGGGTTGGGTTAATGTTTGGCTGTGGGCTATTGTGAGAGTGATGGTTCGAGTGGGGCTGTGGGTGAGTGTGAGGGTTTCGGTGAGGTAAGTGTTAGTGTTAGGGTGAGGGTGAGGATTAGGATGAGGGTGAGGGTTAGGGTTAGGGTGAGTGTTAGTGTTAGGGTTAGGGTCAGGGATAGGTTTAGGGTGATGTTTAGGATGAGGGTGAGGGTTAGGTTGAGGGTTCGGTTTCCGGTGCTGTTTAGGTTTA
Source organism: Dipodomys merriami (assembly GCF_024711535.1). NCBI lineage: Eukaryota > Metazoa > Chordata > Mammalia > Rodentia > Heteromyidae > Dipodomys > Dipodomys merriami. Next base: position 2,583,669 of record NW_027206113.1, read on the forward strand.
CGGTTAGAGTTAGGGTGAGGGCTAGGGTGAGGGTGAGGGTTAGGGTTAGGGTTAGGGATAGCGTGAGAATTAGTATTAGGTTTAGGGTTTGGGTGAGTGTTAGGCTGAGGGGAATGGTTAGGATTAGGGTGAGGGTTAAGTTTAGTCTGAGTGTTAAGTTTAGGATTAGGGTTAGTGTGAGTTTAAGGGTTAGGGTGAGGGTTAGGGTGAGGGTGAGTGTTAGGGTTAGGTTTAGGGTGAGGGTTATATTTAGGGTGAGGATTAGGGTGAGTGTTATGGTTAGGGTTAAGTATAGGGTGACGGTGAGGTTGAGGCTAAGATTTAGTGTGAGGGTGAGGGTGAATGTGAGGGTTAGGGTTAGGGTAAGAGTGAGGGTGAGGGATAGGGTTAGGTTTAGGGTTAGGGTTAGGGTTAGGATAAGGGTGAGAATGAGGGTGATGATGAGGGTTTGGCTTAGGTTTACCTTGAGGTTTAGGGTTAATGTGAGGGTTAGGGTTAGGGTGAGGGTAAGGGTTAGGTTTACAGTTAGGGTGAGTGGGAGGTTTAGGGTGAGGGTTAGTTTGAGAGTTAGGGTTAAGGTTAGGTTAGGGTTAGGGTGAGAGTTAGCGTTAATGTTAGGCCTAGGGTTAGGTTAAGTGTTAGGGTGAGGGTTAGGGTTAGCGTGAGGGCTAGGGTGAGGGTTAGTGTTAGGGTAAGGGTTAGGGTTAGGGTTAGGGTGAGGGTGAGTGTTAGGGTTAGGGTTAGGGTGAAAGTAAGGGTTAGGTTTAGGGTTAGGGTGAGGTTTAGGTTTAGAGTTAGGTTTAGTGTGAGGGTGAGGGTGAGGTATAGGGTTAGAATTAAGATTATGTTTAGGCTTAATATGAGGGTGAGGTTTAGGGTGAATGTTAGGGTTAGGGTGACAGTGAGGGTCATGGTGAGATTTAATGTTAGGGATGGGATAGGGATAGGGTGAGGATTAGCGTTAGGGTTCGGTTTAGTTTGAGGGTTATTCTGAGGGGTAGGGTTCGGGTTAGGGTTCGGGTTAGGTTTAGTGTGATGGTTAGGTTTAGGGTTAGTGTTAGGGTGAGGGTTAGGGTTAGGGTTAGGGTTAGAGTTGAGGTTATTGTTAGGGTTAGGGTGAGGGTGAGGTTTATGTTAGGGTTAGGTTTAGAGTGAGGGTGGGAGTGAGGGTTAGGTTTCGGATTAGGATTATTGTTAGGGTTAGGCTGAGGGTGAGTGGGAAAGCGAGGGGGAGGGTTAGGATTAGGGGTAGGTTTAGGGTTAGTGTTAAGGTGAGAGTTAGGTTTAAAGTGATTATTAGGATTAGGTTGAGGGTGAGCGTGAGGGTATGGGTGAGGGTTCGGGTGAGGGTTAGGTTTAGGGATAGAGTTAGGGTGAGGGCTAGGGTGAGTGTGAAGATTAGGGTTATGGTTAGGGATAGGGTGAGAATTAGGGTAGGTTTAGTTTTAGGGTGAAAGTTAAGCTCAAGGTTTTAGGATAGGTTTAGGGTGAGGGTTAGGTCTAGTCTGAGAGTTACAGTTAGGATTAGTGTTAGGGTTACGGTTAGGGTGATGGTAAGGGTTAGGGTGAGGGTTAGGGTGAGAGTGATGTTTACGTTTACGGTGAAGGTTGGGTGAGGGTTAGGGTGAGGTAGAGAGTTAGGTTTAGGTTTAGGGTGAGGGTTATGGTTAGAGTGAGGGTTAGGGTTAGGGTTATGATGAGGGTGAGGGTGAGGCTGAGAGTTAGGTTGAGGGTGAGTGTGAGGTTGTGTTTGAGGGTTCGGGTTAGGGTGAGGGTGAGGGTGAGGGTTAGAGTAAGGATTTGCGTTAGGATTAGGGTTAGGCTTAGTGTGAGCATGAGGGTGAGGGTAAGGGTTAGTGTGACGGTTAGGGTTAGGGTTAGGGTGAGGGTTAGGTTTAGGTTGAGGTTTAGGGTGAGGGTGAGAGTTAGGGTTAGGGTTAGGATTAGTGTGAGGGTTAGGGTTAGGGTTAGGGTTAGGGTGAGGGTTAGGTTTAGGCTGAGGGTTAAAGTTAGAGTTAGTGTTAGGATGAGGGTTACGGTTATGGTGAGGGTTAGGGTTAGTATTAGGTTTAGGGTGAGGGTGAGGGTTAAGTTTAGTTTTAGTGTTAGTGTTAGGGTTTTTCTTAGGGTGAGGGTTAGGGTGAGGGCGATTTTTCAGTATGGGCTGAGAGGTAGGGGGTGGGTGATTGTTATGGTTAGGGGGAGGGTTAGGTTGACGTTGAGGGTTAAGTGAGGGTGAGGGTTGTTCTTTGTTTTAGTGTGAGGTTTAGTTTTTATGTGAGGCTTAGGGTGAGGGTGAGAATAAGGGTTAGGTTGAGGGTTAGGATGAGTGGGAGGTTTAGTTATAGGGTTAGTGTTAGGATCAGGGTTAGGGTGAGGGTTAGGGTTAATATTAGGTTAAGGTTAGGGTGAGGGTTAGGCTTAGGTTTAGGGTAAGTGTTACGGTGAGGGTTAGGGTTAGGGTGAGGGTTAGGTTTAGGGTGTGGTTTAGGGTTAGAATGAGGGTCAGGGTTAGGGTGAGTTTTACTCTAAGGATTATGGTTAGGGTGAGGGCTAGGGTAAGGGTGAGGGTTAGGGTTAAGCTTAGGGTTAGGCTGAGGATTAGGGTTTGGTTTAGGTTTTGGGTTAGTGTGAGTTGTAGTTTTAGGGTTAGGGTGATGGTTAGGTTTAGTGTGAGTGTTAGGGTGACAGTTAGGTTTAGGGTGAGGGTAAGTGGTAGGGTGCGGGTGAGGTTTAGGGTGAGAGTAAGGGTTATGGTTAGCGTGAGTGTTAGGGTGAGGGTTAAGGTGAGGGTTAGTGTTAGGGTTAAGGTTAGGTTTACGGTGAGGGTGAGGGTTAGGTTTAGAGTTAGGGTTAATTTAGGTTTAGGGTTAGGGTTAGGTTTAGGGTGAGGTTTAGGGTTAGGGTTTGGTTTAGCATGAGGGTGAGGGTGAGGGATAGGGTTAGAATTAGGATAATGGTTAGGCTTAAGATGAGGGTGAGTTTAAGGGTGAGCATTAGTGTTAGGGTGACAGTGAGGGTCAAGGTGAGATTAAGGGTTATGGATGGTTTAGAGATAGGGTGAGGATTAGCGTTAGGGTTCGGTTTAGTGTGAGTGTTAGGCTGAGGGGTAGGGTTATGGTTAGGGTAAGGGTTAGGTTTAATGTTTGGGTTAGGGTTATTGTTAGTTTGAAGGTTATGCTTAGGGTTATGGTTAGAGTTGGGGTTATTGTTAGGTTTATGGTGAGGGTGAGGGTGAGGCTGAGGGTGAGGGTGAGGTTTATGTTAGGGTTTGGTTTAGAGTCAGTGTGGGAGTGAGGGTTAGGGTTAAGATTAGGATTAGTGTTAGGGTTAGGCTCAGGGTGAGTGGGAATGGGAGGAGGAGGTTTAGGGGTAGGGGTAGGTTTAGGGTTTGCGTTAATGTAAGAGTTAGGGTTAAAGTGATTGTTAGGATTAGGGTGAGGGTGAGCATGATGGTTCGGTTGATGGATCGGGTGAGGGTTAGGGTTAGTGATAGAGTTATGGTGAGGGCTAGGGTGAGTGTGAGGGTTAGGGTTATGGTTAGGTATAGGGTGAGAATTAGGGTTAGGGATAGGGTTAGTGTGAGAATTAGGCTCAGGGGTAGTTTTAGGGTTAGGGTGAGGGTTAGGGTGAGGGTGATGTTTAGTTTTAGGTTTATGGTGAGGGTTGGGTGAGGGTTAGGTTTACGGTGAGGGAGAGAGTTAGGGTTATGATGAGGGTGAGGCTGAGGCTGAGGCTTAGGTTGAGGGTAAGGGTGAGGTTGAGCTTGAAGATTAGGGTTAGGGTGAGGGTGATGGTGAGGGTGAGGGTGATGGTGAGGGTGAGGGTTAGGGTAAGGATTTGGGTTAGGATTAGGGTTAGGCTGAGGGTGAGCTTGATGGTGAGGGTGAGGTGATGGTTAGGGTTAGGACTAGGGTTAGGATTAGGGTTAGGTTGAGGATGAGCTTGAGGGTGAGGTTGAGGGATAGGGTTAGGGTTAGTGTGAGGGTTAGGATTAGGGTAAGGGAGGGGTTTAGATTGAAGGTTAGAGTGAGGGGGAGGGTTAGGATTAGGGTTAGGATTAGGGTGAGGTTTAGGATGAGGGTTTAAGGTTTGGGTTAGCGTTAATATTAGGGTTAGGCTTAGGGTGAGGGTTAGGGTGAGGGTTAGGGTTATTGTGAGAGTTAGGGTTAAGGTGAGGGTTAGGGTTAGGATTAGGTTTAGGGTGAGGGGTAGGGTGAGGGTGAGGGTTAGTGTTAGGCTTAGGGTTAGGGTGATTTTTAGGTTTAGGTTGAGGTTTAGGGTTAGGGTAAGGGATAGGTTTAGGGTTAGGGTGAGGGTTACGGTGAGGGTAAGTTTTAGGGTGAGGTTTAACTTGAGAATGAGGGTTAGGGATAGCGTAAGTGTTAGGGTGAGGGTTAGGGTGGGTGTTACGGTTAGGGTGAGAGTGAGGGTTAGGTTTAGTGTTAGGGTGAGTTTAAGGGTTAGGGTTTGGTTTAGGGTGAGGGTTAGTGTTAGTGTTAGGGTTAGGGTTATTGTTAGGTTTAGCGTTAGGCTGAGGGTGAGGGTGTAGGTGAGGGTGAGGTTGAGGTTTAGGGTTAGGTTTAGGGTTAGAGTGAGGTTGAGAGTGAGGGATAGGGTTAGGATTAGAATTAGGGTTACGGTTAGGCTGAGGATGAGGGTGAAGGTGAGGGTTAGGATTAAGGTTAGTGTTATTGTTAGGGTTAGGGTGAAGTTTAGGTTTAGTGTGAGGGTTACGGTTAGGGTTAGGGTGAGGTGTAGGGTAAGGGTTAGAATGAGATGTAGGGTTACTGTGAGGGTTAGTTTAGGGTTAGGATGAGGGTAAGGGTTACGGTGCGGGTGAGGGTGAGGGTGAGGGTAAGGGTTAGGGTGAGGTTAAGGGTTAGGGTGAGGGTTAGGGTGTGGGATAAGGTTAGGCTTAGGGTTAGGGAGAGGGCTAGGATGAGGGTGAGAATTAAGGTTATGGTTAAGGTTAGTTTTAGCCTTATGGTGAGGGTGAGGTTGAAGGTTAGGTTTAGGATTAATGTTAGGGTTAGGCTTAGTGTGAGGGTGAGGGTGAGGGTTAGTGTGAGGGTTAGGGTTAGGTTTAGGGTGAGGGTTAGGTTTAGGTTGAGGTTTAGGCTGCGGGTGAGGTTTAGGGTTAGGGTTAGGATTAGGGTGAGGTTTACGGTTAGGGTTAGGGTGAGGGTTAGCTTTAGCATGAGGGTTAGGGTTAGGCTTAGGGTTAGGATGAGGTTTAAGGTTAGGATGAGGGTTAGGGTTAGTGTAAGGGTGAGGGTGAGGGTGAGTATTAAGTTTAGGATTAGTGTTAGTGTTAGGGTTAGTCTTAGGTTGAGGGTTAGGGTGAGGGCGATTCTTCAGTTTAGGGTGAGAGGTAGGGTGTGGGTGAGGGTTAAAGATAGGTTGAGGGTTAGGGTGTCATTGAGGGTTAACTGAGGGTGAGGTTTAGTCTTAGTTTTAGGGTGAGGATTAGGGTTAATGTGAGGGTTAGGGTGAGGGTGAGGATAAGAGTTAGGTTGAGGGTTAGGATGAGTGGGAGGTTTATTTATAGGGTTAGTGTTAGGGTCAGGGTTAGGGTGATGGTTAGGGTTATTATTAGGTTAAGGTTAGGGTGAGGGTTAGGGTTAATGTTAGGGTTAGGGTTAGGGTAAGTGTTGGGGTGAGGGTCAGGGTTAGGGTAGGTTTAGGCTTAAGATTATGGTTAGGGTGAGGGCTAGGTTGAGGGTGAGGGTTAGGGTTAGGCTTAGGGTTAGGGTGAGAGTTATGGTTATGGTTATGGTTATGGTTAGTGTTAGGGTTAGGGTTAGGTTGAGGGTGAGGAATTGTGTTAGAATTAGGATTAGGTTTTGGGTTAGGTTTAGGGTGAGGTTGAGGGTGAGGGTTAGGGTTAGGGTGACAGTGAGGGTAACGGTGCGGGCTAGGGTTGGGGTTATGTATAGGGTGAGGATTAGCTTTAGGGTTCGGTTTAGTGTGAGGGTTAGGCTGAGGGGTAAGGTTACATTTAGGGTGTGGGTAAGGTTTAATGCGAGGATTATGGTTAGGGTTAATGTTAGGGTCAGGGTTAGGGTTAGGGTTAGGGTTAGAGTTGGGGTAATTGTAAGGGTTAGGTTTAGGGTTAGGGTTAGGCTGAGGGGTTTGCTTAGCTTTAGGGTGAGGGTTAGGTTTGGTGTGAGAGTCAGGGTTAAGTTTAGGGTTAGTGTTAGGGTGAGGGTTAGTGTTAGTATTAGGTTTATTGTTAGAGTTAGTGTAAGGGTAAGGGTTAGGCTCAGAGTTAGGTTTAGGGTGAGGGCTAGGGTGAGGTTTAGTGTTAGGGTTAGGATTGGGGTTAGGATTAGTGTATGGGTTAGTGTTAGGGTTAGGGTTAGGCTTAGGGTGAGGGTAAGGGTTAAGGTGAGTTTTATGGTTAGGATGATGTTTAGGGTTAACGTTAGTATTATGGTGAGTTTTAGGGTGAGGGTTATGTTTAGGGTTAGGGTTAGGGTGAGGGTGATGTTTAAGGTTAGGGTTAGTGTGAGGGTTAGGGTTAGGGTTAGTGTTAGCATTAGGGTTAGGGTTAGGGTTAGGGTGAGGGTGAGATTGAGGGTTAGGGTTCGTTGAGGGTTAGAGTGAGGGTGAGGATTAAGGTTGGGTTATTGTTAGAGTTAGGGTGATGTGAGGGTGAGGGTTAGGGTTAAGATTAGGGTAGGCTTAGGGTTAGACTTAGGGTGAGGGTGATGGTGAGCACCAGAGTTTGGGTTGGGTTAGTGTTAGGGTTAGGGTTAGGGTAAGGTTAAGGGTTAGAGTTAGGGTTAGGGTGAATGTGAGGGTGAGGGTTAGGTTTGGGTGAGGGTTAGAGTTAGGGTGAGGGTTTGGGTTGGGTAAAGGTTATAGTTATGGTGAGGGTGAGGGTGAACATTAGGGTTATGAATAGGGTTAGGGTTAGGATTAGACTGTGGATGAGGTTGAGGGTGAGGGTGAGGGTTTGGGTTAAGGGTTAGGGCTAGGGTTAGTGTGAGGGTGAGGGTTAGGGTTAGGGGTAGAATAAGGGTGAGGGTGATGGTGAGGGATAGGATTAGGATTAGGGTTAGGGTTAGGGTTAGGCTGAGAGTGAGGGTGCGGGTTCGGGTTAGGGTTAGGGTTCGGGTGAGGGTTCAGGTGAGGGTTAGATTTAGGGTTAGGGTGAGGGTTAGAGTGAGGGTTAAGGTTAGGGTTAGGGTTAGGGTGAGAGTTAGGGTTAGTGTTAGGGTTAGTGCTGGTATGAGGGTTAGGGTTAGGTTTAGGTTTAGGGTTAGGGTTAGGGTTTGGGTTAGGGTGATGGCTTGGGCGAGATTTTGGTTTAGGGTTAGGTTTACAGTTAGGGATAGAGTGAGGATTAAGGTTAGGGTTAGAGTTAGGGTTAGGCTGAGTGGTAGTGTTAGGGTTCGGGTGAGGGTTAGGTTTAGTGTGAGAATTAGGATTAGTGTTAGAGTTAGTGTTAGGGAGAGGGTTAGGGTTAGGGTTAGGGTTAGGTTTAAGGTTAGGGTGAGGGTGAAGGTGAGGGTGAGGGTGAGAGTGAGGGTGAGGGTGAAGTTTATGGTTACGGTTAGGTTTAGGGTGAGGGTGATTGTGAGGGTTAGGGTTAGGATTAGTATTAGGGTTAGGTTTAGGCTGAGGTTTAGGCTGAGGGGGAGGCTTAGGCTTAGGGATAGGGTAGGGTGAGTGTGAGGTTTAGTGTGAGTGTTAGGTTTAGTGTTAGGGTCAGGGAAAAGTTTAGAGGTAGGGTTAGGTTGAGTGTGAGTGTTAGGCTTACGGTTAGAGTTAGGATTAGTGTGTGGGTGAAGGTGAGGGTTAGATTTCGGGTGAGATTTAGGTTTAGGGTGATGAGTAGGGTTAGGGATAGAGTTAGGGAGAGGGTGTGGGTGAGGGTGAGGGTGAGGGTTAGGGTTAGGTTTAGAGTTAAAGTGAGTGTGATGGTGTGGGTTATGGTTAGGATTAGGGTTAGGGTTAGGTTAGGTATAGGCTGAGGGTGAGGGTGAGGTTGAGGGTTAGTGTTAGGGTTAAGGTTAGTGTGAGGGCTTGGGTGATGGTGAGGATTCGGGTGAGGGTGAGGGTGAGTGTGAGGGTTAGGGAAAGGGTGAGTGTTAGGGTTAGGGTTTCCTTTAGGGTTAAGGTTAGGGTGAAGTTTAGGGTTAGTGTGAGCGTTAGGGTTAGGTTTAGGGTAAGGGTAAGGTTTAGGGTGAGGGTTGGGGGAGGGGGAGGTTTAGGCTTTGGGTTAGGTTTAGGATTAGTGTTTGGGTGAAGGTGAGGCTTGGGGTTAGTGTAAGGTTTAGGGTTAGGCTGAGGCTTGGGTTTAGGGTTAGAGTTCGGGTATGGGTGTGGGTGAGGGTGAGGGTTAGGGTTAGGGTGAGCGAGAGAGTGAGGGTTAGGGTTATGACTAGGGTTGGGTTTATGGTTAGGCTGAGTGTGAGGATAGGGGTTACGGTGAGGGTGAGGGTGAGGGTGAGCGTTTCGGTTGGTAAGGGTTAGGGTTAGGGTTTGTGTGAGGATTAGGATGAGGGTGAGGGTTAGGGTGAGGGTTAGGGTTAGGGTGAGGGTTAGGGTTAGATTTAGAATGAAAGTTAGGGTTAGTGTGATGTTTAGGGTGAAGGTGAGTGTTAGGGTGAGGGTGAGGGTTCGTGTGACGTTTAGGGTTAGGGTTAGAGGTAGGGTGAGGGCTAGGGAGATTGTGAGGGTTAGGGTAAGGGTGAGGGATAGGGTGAGAATTAGGGTTAGGCTTAGGGTTAGGGTGAGGATAAGGATTAGCGTTAGCATTAGGGTTAGGGTGATGTTTAGGGTGAGGGTTAGTGTTAGAATTAGAGTTAGGGTGCGGGTGAGCTGAGGGTTAATGTTTTGGTTAGGTTGAGGATTAGGTTTAGGGTGATGGTTAGGGTTAGTGTTGGGGTTATTGTGAGGGTGAGGGTGAGCCTGAAGTTTAGTGTGTGGGTGAGGGTGAGGGTGATGGTTAGGGTGAGTGTTAGGGTTAGGGATACGTGTAGGGTGAGGGTTAGTGTTAGGGTTATGGTAAGTTTAGGGCGAGGGTTAGTGTGAGGTTTAGGGTTAGGGTTAGGTTTAGGCTTAGGGTGAAGGTAAGGATTAGGGTGAGGGTTAGAGTGAGGGTGGGGGTTAGGGTTAGGGTGAGGGTGAGGGTTAAGTGTAGAGTGAGGCTGAGGATTAGTGTTAGGGTTAGGGTGAGGGTTCAGGTGAGGATGAGGGTAAGGTTTAGGTTGAGGGTTAGGGTGAGGGGGAGGGTTAGGGTTATGGTTAGTTTTAGGGTGAGGGTTAGGGTGAGGGTTAGGGTTAGGCTGAGGGTGAGCTTGAGGGGGAGGGTAAGTGTTAGTGTTAGGGTTTTGTTGAGAGTTAGGTTTATTGTGAGGGTTAGGGTGAGGATGAGGATAAGGATTAAGTTGAGGGTTAGGGTGAGCGGGAGGGTTAGGTTTAGGGTTAAGTTTAATGTTAGGTATAGGTTGAGGGTAGGGGTTAATGTTAGGTTAGGTTTAGGGTAAGGGTTAGGGTTAGGGTGAGGGTTAGGGTTAGGTTTAGGGTTAGGGTGATGGTGAGGGTGAGGCTTAGGGTTAGGATGAGTGTTTGGGTTAGGCTGAGGTTGAGGGTGAGGCTTAGGGTTAGGATTAGGGTTTGGTTAGGATTACGCTGAGCGTGAGGTTGAGTGTTAGGGTGAGGGTGAGGATGAGGGTTAGGGTTAGGGTTAGGTTTAGGTTGAGGATAAGGAAAAGGGTTAGTATTAGGATTAGTGTGAGCCTTATTGTTAGTGTGAGGGTTAGGGTTAGTGTTAGGGTTAGGGTTCGGGATAGGGTTACCATGTGGGTAAGGGTAAGGGTGAGGGTTAGAATGATGGTGAGGTTTAGGGATAGGCTTAGGGTGAGGGTCAGTGTTATGGTGAGGATGATGGCTACAGTTAGGATCAGGGTGAGGGTTAGGTTTAGGGTGAGGGTTAGGGTTAGTTTTAGGGTTAGGTTGAGAGTGAGGGTTAGGGTTAGGTTAAGGTTTAGGGTGAGGGGTAGGGTGAGGTTTAGGGTTAGGGTTTTGGTTAGGGTAGGTTGAGGGTTAGGTTTAGGGTTAGGGTGAGTGTGAGGGAGAGTTTTAGGGATCGGTTTAGGGTTAGGGTGAGTGTGAGTGTTATGTTTAGGATTAGTGTTAGTGTTAGGCTTAGGCTTAGGGTTAGGATGAGGGTGAGGATTAGGGGTAGCATTAGGGTTAGGGTTCGGTTAGGGTTAGGGTGATATTAAGTGTGAGAGTGAGATTCAGAGTTAGGGTGAGGGTGAGGTTGAGGGTTAGGCTGTGGGTGAGGGTAAGGGTTAGGGTGAGTGTTAGGGTGAGGATGAGGGTTAGGGTTATGGTTATGGTTACGTATAGGGTGAGGGGTAGGGTGAGGGTTAGGGTTAGGGTTATGGTTAGGGTAGGGTGAGGGTTACGGTTAGGCTTAAGTTTGGTGTTATGGTGAGGGTTAGGGTGAGTATTAGAGTTAGGGTTTGGTTGAGTGTTAGGGTGAGGTTTTGGGTTAGGGTTAGGGTTAGGTTGAGTGTGAGGTTTACTGTTAGGGTGAGGGCTAGAGTGAAGGAAGGGTTAGGATTAGGCTTAGGTTTAGGGTTAGGGTTAGGGTGAGTGTGAGGGTGTGGGTTAGGGTTAGGGTTAGGGTCAGGGTTAGGGTTAGGGTAGGGTTAGGGTTAGGGTTAGGATGAGAGTGAGTTTGACGGTGAGGGTTAGGTTTAGGGTTAGAGTTAGGGATAGGGTGAGGGTTGGGTTGTGGGTGAGGTTTAGGGTAAAGGTGAGGGTTAGGTAGAAGGGGAGGGTTAGAGTGATGGCGAAGTTTAAGGTTAGGTTTAGGGTGGTGGTTAGTGTTCGTATTAGTGTTAGGCTGAGGTTCAGTTTGGGTGTTAGGTTAGGTTTATTGTTAGGGTGAGTGTTAGGTGTAGGCTTGCGGTTAGGATGAGGATTAAGGTCAGGGGTAGGAGTAGGGTTAGGGTGAGGGTTAGGGTTAGGGTGAGGTTTAGGGTTAGAGTTAGGATTATGGGAAGGGCTAGGCTGAGGGTGTGGGTTAGCATGAAGGTGAGTTTGAGGGTGAGGGTTAGGGTTAGGTTAAGGGTCAGGGTAAGGGGTAGGGTGAGGTTTAGGGTTAGGATTTTGCTTAGGGTTAGGGTGAGGGTGAGGGTTAGGATAAGGGTTAGGGTGAGTGTGAGGTGAGGTTTACTGATAGGTTTAGGTTTAGGGTGAGGGTGAGTGTCAGGTTTAGGATTAGTGTTAGGCTTAGGATTTGGCTTAGGGTAAGGGTGAGGGTGAGGATTAAGATTAGGTTGAGGGTTAGGGTTAGGGTTAGGGTTGGGGTTATGGTTAGGGTGATGTTTAGTGTGAGGGTGAGGTTTAGGGTGAGGGTGAGTGTTCGGGTGAGGCTAAGGGTTAGGGTGTGGGTGAGGGTTAGTTTTAGGGTGAGTGTTAGGGTGACCGTGAGTTTGAGTGTTAGGTTTAGGGTTAGGGTTTGCATGAGTGTTAGGTTTAGGGTTAGGGTTTGTTTAAGGTTGGGTAAGTTTTAGGGTGAGGGTTAGGGTTTTGTTGAGGGTGAGGGTGAGGGTGAGGTTTAGGGTAGGTTTAGGGTTAGGGTGATTGTTAGGGTGAGGGTTATAGTTAGGGTTAGAGTTAGGGTTAGAATTAGGGTGAATGTGAGCCTGAGGAATAGGGTTCAGATTTGGGTTAGGGTTAGGATTAGGCTGAGGGTCAGAGTGTGTATTAGGTTTAGGGTTAGGGTGAATGTTAGGGTTAGGCTTAGGGTTAGTGTGAGGGTCACAGTTAGGTTTAGGGAGAGGGTAATGTTTAGGGTGAGGGTTAGATTTAGGTTTAGGATTATTGTGAGGCTGAGGGTGAGGCTTAGGGTTAGGATTAGTGTTTGGGTTAGGGTGAGGGTGAGGGTGACGCTTAGGGGTCGATTAGAGTTTGGCTTAGGCTTAGGCTGAGCATGAGGGTGAGGGTTAATGTTAGCATGAGGTTTAGGTTTAGGGTTAGGTTTAGGACGAGGGTTCGGGTGAGGGTGAGAGTTAGGGTGTGGGTGAGGATTAGGTTAGGGTGAGTGTTAGATTTAGGGTTTGGGTGAGTGTTAGGGTTAGAGTTAGGGTTAGGGTGAGGGCTAGGTAGAGGATAAGGGTTAGTTTGAGGGTGAGGGTGAGGGTGAGAGTAAGGGTGTGGGTTAGGGTTAGGGTTAGGCTCAGGGTTACCGTTAGGGTGAGGGTTACGCTTAGGGTTAGGGTTAGGTTGAGGTTGAGGCTGAGGCTGAGGTTTAAAGTGAAGGTGAGGGTGAGGGTGAGGGTGAGAGTTAGGGTTAGGATTAGTGTTAGGGTGAATGTTAGTGTTAGTGTTAGGTTTAGTATGAGTGTTAGGATGAGGGGTAGGTTTAGGCTTAGTTTGAGAGGTATGGTTAGTGTGAGGGTTAGAGTTAGGGTTAGGCTTACCGTGAGGTTAAGTGCAATGGTGAGGGTTAGGATGAGGGTGAGGGTTAGGGTTAGGCTGAGGCTTAGGTTTAGGGTGAGGTTGAGGGTTAGGGATAGAGTGAGTGTTAAGTTTCGGGTTAGTGTGGGGGTTAGGGTTAGGTGTTGTTTAGTGTGAGCGTGAGGTATAGGGTGAGTGTTTGTGTTCGGGTGAGGGTTAGGGTTATGTCGTGTGTGAGAATTAGGATTAGGGTGAGTGTTAGTGTGATGGTGAGTTTGAGGGTTAGATTTAGGGTTAGTTATTGTTAGGGTTTGGGTGAGTGTTAGGGTCAAAGTTAGGATTAGGGTGAAGAGTAGTGTGAGGTTGACGGTTAGGGTGAGTTTGAGGGTGAGGGTGAGTTTTAGGTTGAGGGTCAGGGTTAGGATTACACTTAGGGTTATGGTAAGTGTTAGGGTGAGGGTGAGGGTTACGGTTAGGCTTAGTGTTAGGGTCTGGGTTAGGTTTAGGATGAGGGTTAGGGTTAGGGTTATTGTGAGGGTGAGGTTGAGGTTGTGGGTTAGGTTTAGGGTTACGGATAGGGATAGGTTGAGGTTTTGGGTGAGGGTGAGGGTTGGGTTGTGGGTGAGGATTAGGGTAAGGGTGAGGGTTAGATTGACGGGGAGGGTTAGAATGAGGGCGAGGGTTAAGGTTAGGTTTAGATGATGGTTAGGGTTCGTATTTGTGTTAGGGTGAGGGTTAGGGTGAGGGGTATAGTTAGGGTTAGTGTGCGGGTTAGGATTGGTGTGAGGGTTAGGGTTAGGTTTAGGGTTAGAGTGAGGGTAAGGATTAGGGTGAGGTTTCGAGTGAGCTTTAGTGTTTGTGATAGAGTTAGGATTAGCTTGAAGGTTAGGGTGAGTTTTAGAGTTAGGGTGAGGGTGAGGGTCAGGTTTAGGGTAAGGGTAAGTGTTAGGGTTAGGGTGAGAGTTAGAGTTAGGGTTAGGGTGAGGGTGAGGGTTAGGGTGAGGGATAGGGTTAGGGTCAGGTTTAGGTTGAGGGTTAGAGGGAGGGGGAGGGTTAGGGTTTGGGTGAAGGTTAGGGTTAAGTTTAGGTTTAGGTTTAGGGTGCGTGTTAGGGTTAATGTTAGGGTTAGGTTTAGAGTAAGGGTTAGGGTTAGGGTTAGGGTGAGTGTCACGGTTAGGTTTAGGGTGAGGATTATGGTTAGGCTGAGGGTTAGATTTTGGTTTAGGGTTAGGGTGAAGCTGAGGGTGAGGCTTAGGGTTAGGATTAGTGTTTGGGTTAGGGTGAGGGTGAGGGTGAGGCTTAGGGGTTGGGTTTGGGTTCGGGCTATGGTTAGGGTAGGGTGAGGGTTAGGGTTAGGCTAAAGGTTAGTGTTAGGGTGAGGGTTAGGGTTAGTGTTAGGGTTAGGGTTTGCTTGAGTGTTAGGGTGAGTGTTTGGGTTAGGTTAGTTTGAGGGGGAAGGGGAGGGTTAGGGGGAGGGTTAGGGTTAGCGTATGTGTTAGGCTGAGGTCTAGGTTTAGGGTGAGGGTTAGGGTGAGGTTGAGGGTGAGGGTGAGGTTTAGTGAGTAGGTGAGATATAGGCTAGGGTGTGGGTTAGGGTGAGGGTTCATGATAGGCTGATAATGAGCATGAGGGTGAGGTTTAGGGTTAAGTTTAGGATTAGTGTCAGTGTAAGGGTTAGGGTTAGGGTTAGGATGAGGTTTTGGGTAAGGGGTGGGGTTAGGGTTAGGTTGAGGGTGAGGGTGAGGATGAGGTTTAGGGTTAGGGTGAGTGTTATGGTTAGGGTTGGAGTGAGTTTGAGGGTTAGGGTTAGGTTTAGGATGAGGGTTAGTGTGAGGGTTAGGGATAGGGTTAGATTTAGGGTTAGGCTGAGGGCTAGGGTAAGGGTGAGGTTTATGCTGAGGGTGAGCGTGAAGGTGAGGGTGAGGGTGTCGCTGAGGTTAAGGGTAGGGTGAGGGTTTGGGTGACCGTGAGGGTTAGGGTCATGTTTATGTTTAGGTTAAGTGTAAGGGTGAGGGTTAGGCTTAGGGTTAGTGTGAGCCTTAGTGTAAGTATGAGGGTTAGGATTAGGTTTAGAGTTAGGGTTACCGTGAGGGTAAGTGTAAGCGTGAGTGTTAGGATGAGGGTGAGGGTTAGGGATAGTTTTAGGGTGAGGGTGAGTGTTAGGGTGAGAATGAAGGTTAGGATTAGGGTTAGGGTGAGGGTTAGGGTTAAGGTGAGAGTGAGGGTTAGTTTTAGGGTTAGGGTGAGGGTTGGGAATAGGGTTAGGTTAAGGGTTAGGGTGAGGGGTAGGGTGAGGTTTAGTGTTAGGGATTTGTTTAGGGTTAGGGTGAAGGTGAGGGTTAGGGTTAGGGTTAGCGTGAGGTTTAGGTGAGGGTTAGGGTTAGGGTGAGGGTTAGGTTTAGGGTTAGGTTTAGGGTGAGGTTAGGGTGAGGGTGAGGGTGAGGGTTAGGGTTAGGATTATGGTTAGGGTTAGAGTTAGACTGAGGGTGAGGGTGAGGGTGAGGGTGAGGGTGAGGGTTTGTTTAGTTTGAGGTTTAGGGTTAGGGTTAGGTTTAGGGTGAGGGTGACGCTTAGGGTTAGTGTTAGTGTTAGGGTTCGGATGAGGACTAGGGTGAGGTGTAGGGTTAGGATAGGGTGAGGATGAGGGTGAGGGTAAGGTTTAGGTTTAGGTTTAAGATTAGTGTGCGTGTTAGGGTTAGGGTTAGTGTTAGGATGAGGATTAGGATGAGGGGTAGGGTTAGGGTTAGGTTGAGGAGGGGGTGATTGTGAGGTTTAGGGTTAGGGTGAGGGTTAGGGTTAGGGTTACAGTGAGCGTGAGGGTTAGGGTCAGGTTTAGGATGAGGGTTAGGGTTAGGGTTAGGGTTAGCGTTAGGGTTAGTGTGAGGGTTAGGGTTAGGGTAATGGTTAGGGTTAGGCTTACGGTTATGCCGAGGGCTAGGGTGAGGGTGAGGGTTAGGGTGAGGGTGAGGGTGAGGGTGAGGGTTAGGGTAGGGTGAGGATTAGGGTGATGTTGAGTGTTAGAATAAGGTTGAGCATATGGGTTAGTGTTAGTGTTAGGGTCAGGGTGAGGATTAGGGTTACTGTTAGGGTTAGGATGAGGGTTAGGGTGAAGGGTAGGTTTAGGGTTGGGGTTAGGGTTACCGTGAGGGTAAGGATTAGTTTGAGGGTGAGGGTTAGGTTTAGGGTTATGGTGAGAGTAATTGTTAGGGTGAGGGTTAGGATGAGGGTTAACGTTTGGGTAAGGTTTAGGGTGATGTTTAAGGTTAAGGTTAGGGTTTGGTTAGGGTTAGGGTTAGGGTGAGGGTTAGGGTGAGGGTAAGGGTTAACTCGAGCGTGCGGATTAGGTGTAGGTTAGGGTTAGTGTGAGGGTTAGGTTTAGGGTTAGGGTGAGGGTTATGTTTAGTGTGAGGGTTATGGTTAGGGATAGGGTAAGGGTGACGGTAAGGGTTAGGATCAGGGTAGGGTGAGAGTTAGGTTTAGGGTTAGCATTAATGTTAAGTTGAGGTTTAGGGTGAGGTTTATGGTTAGGGTTAGAGTTAGGGTTAGGTTGAGTGTTAGGGTGAGGTTTAGAGTTAGGGTGAGGGTGTTAGGTTTACGGTTAGGGTGAGGGTTAGGGTTAGGGTGAGAGTTAGAGTTAGGGTTAGGGTTAGGTGAACGGCTAGGGTGAGGATGAGGGTTAGGGTAAGGGTGAGGGTGAGGGTGAGTGTTAGGGTGTGGGTTTGGGTTCGAGTTCGGTTCAGGGTTTCGTTTAGGGTAAGGGTTATAGTTTGGGATAGGGTGAGGTTGAGGCTGAGGCTGAGGACTAAGGTGAGGATGAGGGTGAGTGTGAGGGTGAGGGATAGGGTTCGGGATAGGGTTAACTTGAGGTTGAGGTTGAGGGTTAGTGTTTGGATTGGTGTTATGGTTAGGGTTAGGCTGTGGGTGAGCATGAGCGTGAGGGTGAGGGTTAGGCTTTTTGTGATGGTTAAGGTGAGGATGAGCATAAGGGTTAGGTTGAGGGTTGTGGGAGGGGGAGGGTTGGGGTTAGGGTTAGGGTGACGGTTAGGTTTAAGTTTAGGTTTAGGTTTAGGTTTAGGGTGAGCGTTAGGGTTAGGTTTAGGGTAAGGGTTAGGGTTAGGGTTATGGTTAGGGTGAGGGTTACAGTTAGGTTTACGGTAAGGGTTAGGGTGAGGGTTAGGGATAGGTTTAGTGTTAGGGTGGGGGTGAGAGTGAGGGTTATGTTTAGGGTTAGGGTTAGGGTGAGAGTGAGGGTGAGGCTTAGGGTTAGGAGTAGTGTTTCGGTTAGGTTTAGGCTGAAGGTGAGGGTGAGGGTTAGACAGAGGTTTATGGGTATGTTGAGGGTTAGGGTTAGGGTTAGGTTTAGGTTGAGGGTTATGGTGAGGGGTAGGGTTAGGCTTAATGTGAACCTTAATATTAGTGGGAGGTTAGGATTAGTGTTAGGGTTAGGGTTACCGTGAGGGTAAGGGTAAGGGTGAGGGTTAGGATGAGGGTGAGGGTTAGCGATAGGTTTAGGGTGAGGGTGAGTGTTAGGGTGAAGATGAGGGTTAGGATTAGGGTTAGGGTTAGGTTTATAGTTAGGGTTAGGTTTAGACTGAGGGTGAGGGTGAGGGTGAGGTTTTGGGATAGGGGGAGGGTTAGGTTTAGGGTGAGTTAGAGGGTTAGGTTTAGGGTTAGGGTTATGGTGAGGATGAGGGGTAGGGTGAGGGGTAGGGTTATGGTAAGGCTGAGGGTTAGGGATAGTGTGAGGTTTAGTGTTAGGGTTAAGGTGAGGGTAAGGGTTAGTGTGAGGGTGAGGGTAGGGTTAAGGTTAGGGTGTGGGTGAGGGTTAGGGCTAGGGAGAGAGTTAGAGTGACGTTGAGTTTGAGGGTTAGGTTTAGGGTAAGGGTTAGGGTGAGTGTTAGGGTGAGGGTGAGGTTTAGGGTTAGATTTGAGGTTAGTGTGAGGTTTAGGTTTTGGGTGAGTGTTAGGGTTAGGGTTACTGTTAGGGTTAGGGTAGGGTGTGGGTAAGGTTTTGGGTGAGGTTTAAGGTTAGGCTGAGGGTGAGGGTGAGGGTGAGGCTTAGGGTTAGGTTTAGGGTGAGGATGAGGGTTTGGGTGAGGGGTATAGTTAGGGTTATGTTTACGGTTAGAATTAGGGTGAGTGTGAGGGTGAAGGATAGGTTTAGGATTAGGGTAAGGGTTAGGGTTAGGCTGAGGGTCAGGGTGAGTGTTAGGGTTAGGTTGAGGGTAGTGTTTAGGGTGAGGGTTAGTATGAGCGTGAGGTTTAGGGTGAGGGTGAGGGTTAGGTTTCGAGTTAGGATTATGGTAAGGGCTAGGTTGAGGGTGAGGGTTAGGGTGAGGGTGAGAATGAGGGTGAGGATTACGTTGTGGGTTTGGTTTAGGGTTAGGGTCAGGATTATGGTTATGCTTCGGGTTAGGATTAGGTTGAGGGTGAGGCTGAGGCTGAGATTTAAATTGAGGGTGAGGGTGAGTGTGAGGGTGAGGTTAAGGGTTCAGGTTAGGGTTAGGTTGAGAGTGAGGGTGAAAGTTCGTGTTTGGATTAGGGTTAGGGTTAGTGTTAGGCTGAGGGTGAGCGTGAGTGTGAGGGTGATGGTTAGTGTTAAGGTTAGGGTGAGGGATAGGTTTATTGTGAGGGTTAGGGTGAGGATGAGGGTAAGGGTTAGGTTGAGAGTTAGGGTCAGGAATAGGGTTAGGGTTAGGGTTAGGGTAAGGGTGAGGGTTAGGGTGATGTTTAGGGATAAGTTAAGGGTTAGGTTTAGGGTGAGAGTTAGGGTTAATGTTAGGATTAGGTTTAGGGTAAGGGTTAGGGTGAGGGTGAAGGTTAGGTTTAGGGTGAGGTTTAGCGTTAGGATGAGGGTTCGGGTTAGGGTTAGGGTTAGGGTGAGGGCTAGGGTGAGGGTGAAGGTTAGGATTAGGCTTAGGGTTAGGGTGAGGTTTAGGGTTAGGATTAGGTTTAGGGTTAGTGTGAGGGGTAGGGTTGGGGTTAGGTTGAGG
The DNA here is from genome assembly GCF_024711535.1 of Dipodomys merriami. Lineage (NCBI taxonomy): Eukaryota > Metazoa > Chordata > Mammalia > Rodentia > Heteromyidae > Dipodomys > Dipodomys merriami. Next base: position 2,602,091 of record NW_027206113.1, read on the forward strand.
GTTAGGTTTAGTGTGAGTGTTATGGTTAGGGATAGGGTTAGGGTGAGGGTGAGGGTTAGGGTTAGGTTTAGGGTTAGGGTGAGTGTTAGGGTTAGGATGAGGGTTAAGGAGAGGGTTAGGGTTACTGTTATTGTGAGAGATAGTGTTAGTGTGAGGGTAAGGGTTAGGGTGAGGGTTAGAGTTAGGGTGAGGGTTAGGGTGAGGGTGAAGGCCAGGGTCAGGGTAAGGGTTAGGGTTAGAATTAGGGTTAGGTTGAGGGTTAGTTTGAGGTTTAGAGTTAGCATGAGGGTTCACGTTAGGGTTCGGGTTAGGGTGAGGTTGAGGCTGAGGCTGAGGTTTAACGTGAGGGTGAGGGTGAGGTTGATGGTCAGGGTTAGATTTCAGGTTAGGGTTAGCTTGAGGGTGAGGTTGAGGGTTAGTATTTAGATTAGTGTTAGGGTTAGGGTTAGTCTGAGGGTGAGCATGAGGGTGAGGGTGAGATTTAGTATTAGGATTAGGGTGAGGGTTAGGTTTCTTGTGAGGGTTAGGTTAAGGATGAGGGTAAGGTTTAGGTTGAGGTTTAGGGTGAGGGGGAAGGTTAGGGTTAGGGTGAAGTTTAGTATGAGAGTTAGGGTTTAGTTTAGGTTTAGGTTTAGGGTGAGGGTTAGGGTTAATGTTCAGGTTAGGTTTAGGGTAAGGGTTAGGGTTAGGGGTAGGGTTAGGGTGAGGGTTAGTGTTAGGGTGGGCGTTAGGTTTAGGTTTAGGGTTAGGATATGGTTGAGGGTGAGGTTTAGGGTTGGGGTTAGGGTTAAGGTGAGGGTGAGGGTGAGGGTGAGGCTGAGGGTTAGAATTAGAGTTTGCGTTAGGTTTAGGCTGAGGGTGAGGGTGAGAGTTAGCGTGAGGGTTAGGGTTAGAGTTAGGTTTAGGTTGAAGTTAGGGTGAGGGGTAGCATTAGGGTTAATTTGAGCCTTAGTGTAAGTGTGAGGGCTAGGATTAGGTTTATGGTTTGAGTTACCGTGAGGGTAAGGGTAAGGGTGAGGGTTAGGATGAGGGTGAGGGTTAGGGATAGGTTTAGGGTGAGAGTGAGTGTTGGGGTGAGATTGAGGGTTAGGGTTAGGGTTAATGTCAGGGTTAGGCTTAGGATGATGGTGAGGTTTAGTTTTTAGGGTTAGGGTGAGGGTTAGGATTAGGGTTAGGTTAAGGGTTAGTGTGAGGGGTAGGGTAAGGTTTAGGGTTAGGGTTTTGTTTAGGTTTAGGGTGAAGGTGAGGGTTAGGGTTAGGGTTAGCGTGAGGCTTAGGGTGAGGGTTAGGGTTAGGGTGAGGGTTAGGTTTAGGGTTAGGTTTAGGGTGAGGTTAGGGTGAGGGTGAGGGTGAGGGTTAGGGATAGGATTACGGTTAGGGTTAGGGTTAGACTGAGGGTGAGGGTGAGGGTGAGGGTGAGGGTGAGGGTTTGGTTTAGCTTGAGGGTAAGGGTTAGGGTTAGGTTTAGGGTGAGGGTGACGTTTAGGGCTAGGGTTATGGTTAGGGTTAGGATGAGGGTTAGTGTGATGTTTAGTGTTATGTTTAGGATTAGTGTGCGTGTTAGGGTTAAGGTTAGTGTTAGGATGAGGTTTAGGTTGAGGGGTAGGTTTAGGTTTAGGTTGAGGGTGAGTGTGATGGTGAGGTTTAGGGTTAGGGTGAGGGTTAGGGTTAGGGTTAGGGTGAGCGTGAGGGTTAGGGTTAGGTTTAGGATGAGGGTTAGTGTGAGGGTTAGGGTTAGGGTTAGTGTTAACGTTAGGGTTAGTGTGAGGGTTAGGGTTAGGGTTAGGGTTAGGGTAATGGTTAGGGTTAGGTTTACGGTTAGGCCGAGTGCTAGGGTGAGGGTGAGGGTTAGGGTTAGGGTGAGGGTGAGGGTGCTGGTTAGGTTGTCCGTGACGTTTAGGGTAGGGTGAGAATTAGGGTGACAGTTAGTGTTAGATTGAGGGTGAGGGTAAGCATTCTGGTTGGGTTAGCGTCAGGGTGAGGATTAGGGTTACTGTTAGGGTTAGGATGAGGGTTAGGCTCAGGGGTAGTTTTATGGTTGGGGTTAGGGTTACGGTGTGGGTAAGGGTTAGGGTGAGGGTGAGGGTTAGTTTTAGGGTTATGGTGAGGGTAATTGTTAGGGTGAGGTTTAGGATGAGGATGAGGGTTAGGGTTAGGGTTAGGGTTAGTATGATGTTTAAGGTTAAGGTTAGGGTTTGGATTAGGGTTAGGGTGAGGGTTAGGGTTCGAGTGAGGGTAAGGGTTAACTTGAGAGTGCGGATTAGGTTTAGGGTTAGGATTAGTGTGAGGGTTAGGCTTAGGGTTAGGGTGAGGGTTAGGTTTAGTGTGAGGGTTATGGTTAGGGATAGGGTTAGGTAAGGGTTAGGATGAGGGTAAGGTGAGAGTTAGGTTTAGAGTTAGCATGAATGTTACGGTGAGGTTTAGGTTTATGGTTAGAGTGAGGGTTAGGTTGAGGGTTAGGGTGAGGTTTAGAGTTAGGGAGAGGGTGAGTGTTAGGTTTAGGGTTAGGGTTAGCGTGAGAGTTATAGTTAGGTTTAGGGTTAGGTTGAGGGCTAGGGTGAGGGTAAGGCTTAGGGAGAGGTTGAGGGTGAGGGTGAGGATTAGGGTGTGGGTTTTGGGTTAGATTTAGGATCAGGGTTTCGGTTAGGGTAAGGGTTAGTGTTGGGGTTAGGGTGAGGTTGAGGCTGAGGCTGAGGTTTATGGTGAGTGTGACGGTGAGTGTGAGGGTGAAGGTTAGGGTTCGGGATAGGATTAACTTGAGGGTGAGGGTGAGGGTTAGTATTTGGATTGGTGTTAGGTTTAGGGTTAGGCTGAGGGTGAGGGTGAGGGTGAGGTCGAGTGTTAGGTTTATTGTGAGGGTTAAGGTGAAGATGAAGGTAAGGGTTAGGTTGAGGGTTAGGGTGAGGGTGAGGGTTAGGATTAGGGTTAGGGTGAGGGTTAGTGTTAAGTTTAGGATTAGGTTTAGGGTGAGGGTTAGGGTTAATGTTATGGTTAGTTTTAGGGTAAGGGTTAGGGTTAGGGTAATTTTTAGGGTGAGGGTTACGGTCAGGTTTACAGTGAGGGTTAGGGTTAGGGTGAGATTTAGGGTTAGGTTTAGGGTTAGGGTGGGGGTGAGAGTGAGGGTTAGGTTTGGGATTAGGGTTAGGGTGAGGGGGAGGGTGAGGATGAGGCTTAGGGTTAGGATTAGGGTTTCGGTTAGGTTTAGGCTGCGGGTGAGGTTGAGCGTTAGCGTGAGTTTTAGGGTTAGGGTTAAGTTTAGGTTAAGGGGTAAGCTGAGGGTTAGGTTTAGGTTTAGTGTGAGGGTGAGTGTGAGGGTAAGGCTGAGGTTTAGGGTTAGGTTGAGGTTTAGGGTTAGGGTTAGTTTTAGGTTGCGGTTTATGGTGAGAGGTAGGGTTAGGCCTAGTGTGAAACTTAGTGTTAGTTTGAGGTTAGGATTAGTGTTAGGGTTAGGGTTACCGTGAGGGAAAGTGTAAGGATGAGCGTTAGGATGAGGGTGAGAGTTAGGGATAGGTTTAGGGTGAGGGTGAGGGTTAGGGTGAGGATGAGCGTTAGGATTACGTTTAGGGGTAGGTTTAGGGTTAGGGTTAGGGTTAGATTGAGGGTGAGGGTGAGGGTGAGGGTGAGGGTTTGGGATAGGGGGACGGTTAGGTTTAGGGTTAGGTTTAGGGTGAGGTTGAGGGTGAGGGTTATGGTTAGGGTTATGGTTAGGATGAGGGGTAGGCTGAGGTGTAGGATTATGGTTAGTGTGAGGGTTAGGGTTAGTGTGAGGTTTGGTGTTAGGGTAAAGGTGTGGCTAAAGGTTACTGTGAGGGTTAGGGTGAGTGTAGGGTTAAGTTTAGGGTGTGAGTGAGGATTAGGGTTAGGGTGAGTGTTAGTGTGACAGTGAGTTTGAGGGTTAGGTTTAGGGTAAGGGTTAGGGTGAGTGTTAGGGTGAGGGTGAGGTTTAGGGTTACATTTAAGGTTAATGTGAGGTTTAGGTTTTGGGTGAAATTTAGGGTTAGGTTTAGGGTTAGGGTTAGAGTAGGGTGCAGGTAAGGTTTAGGGTTAGGGTTAGGGTTAGGCTGAGGGTGAGGGTGAGGGTGAGGCTTAGGGTTAGGTTTAGGGTTAGGCTGAGGATTCAGGTGAGGCGTATAATTAGGGTTAGGGTTAGGGTTACAATTAGGGTGAGTGTGAGGGTGAGGTTTAGTTTTAGGATTAGGGTAAGGGTTAGTGTTAGTGTTAGGCTGAGGGTCAGGATGAGTGTTAGGGTTAGGGTTAGGCTTAGGGTGAATGTTAAGGTTAGGCTTAGGGTTAGGATGAGGGTTAAGGTGAGGGGTAGGGTTAGGGTTAGGTTGAGGGTTAGGGTTAGTGTGAGTGTTAGGGTTAGGGTATGGGTAGTGTTTAGGCTGAGGGCTAGTATGAGCGTGAGGGTTAGTGTTAGGGTGGGGGTTAGTTCTCGAGTTAGGATTACAGTGAGGGCTAGGGTGAGGGTGAGATTTAGGGTGAGGGTGAGAGTGAGGGTGGGATTACGTTGTGGGTTAGGTTTATGGTTAGGGTCTGGGTTACATTTAGGGTTCAGGTTCAGGTTAGGTTGAGGGTGAGGCTGAGGCTGAGGTTTAAGTTGAGGGTGAGGGTGAGTGTGAGGGTGAGGTTTAGGGTTAGGGTTAGGTTGAGGGTGAGGTTGAGGGTTCGTGTTTGGATTAGGTTTAGAGTTAGTGTTAGGCTGAGGGTGAGCGTGAGTGTGAGGGTGATGGTTAGTGTTAGGTTTAGGGTGAGGGATAGGTTTACTGTGAGGGTTAGGGTGAGGATGATGGTGTGGGTTAGGTTTAGTGTCAGGGTGAGGGATAGGGTTAGGGTTAGGGTTAGGGTGAGGGTTAGGGTTAAGTTAAGGGTTAGGTTTAGGGTGAGAGTTAGGGTTAATGTTAGGGTTAGGTTTAGGGTAAGGGTTAGGGTGAGGGTGAGGGTTAGAGTTCGGGTGAGGTTTAGGGTTAGGGTGAGGATTCGGGTAAGGATTAGGGTTGGGTTTAGGGCTAGGGTGAGGGTGAAGGTTAGGATTAGGCTTAGGTTTAGGTTGAGGTTTACGGTTAGGATTAGGTTTAGGGTTAGTGTGAGGGGTAGGGTTAGGGTTAGGGTGAGGGTTAGGTTTAGTGTGAGTATTATGGTTAGGGATAGGGTTAGGGTTAGGGTGAGGGTGAGGGTTAGGGTTAGCGTTAGGGTTAGAGTGAGTGTTAGGTTTAGCCTTAGGGTTAGGATGAGTGTTAAGGAGAGGGGTAGGGTTACGGTTAGGGTGAGGGCTAGGGTTAGTGTAAGAGTAAGGGTTAGGGTGAGGGTTAGGATGAGGGTGAGGGTTAGGGTGAGCATTAGAGTTAGTGTGAGGGTTAGGGTTAGGTTAAGGACCAAGGTCAGGGTGAGTGTTAGGGTTAGAGTTAGGGTTAGGTTGAGGGTTAGGTTGAGGTTTAGAGTTAGCGTGAGTTTTCGGGTTAGGTTGAGGTTTAGAGTTAGCGTGAGGTTTCGGGTTAGGTTTAAGGTTAGGTTGAGGCTGAGGCTGAGGTTTAACGTGAGGGTGAGGGTGAGGTTGAGGGTCAGGGTTAGGTTTCAGGTTAGGGTTAGCTTGATGGTGAGGTTGAGCTTTAGTGTTTGGATTACTGTTAGGGTTAGGGTTGGGCAAAAGGTAAGCGTGAGGGTGAGGGTGAGGTTTAGTGTTAGGATTAGTGTGAGGGTTAGGTTTCTTGTGAGTGTTAGGTTAAGGATGAGGGTAAGGGTTAGATTGAGGTTTAGGGTGAGGGGGAGAGTTAGGGTTAGGGTTAGGGTTAGGGTGAGGTTTAGGGTGAGAGTTAGGGTTAAGTTTAGGTTTAGGTTTAGGGTGAGGGTTAGGGTTAATTTTCAGGTTAGGTTTAGGGTAAGGTTTGGGTTAGGGTTAGGGTGAGGGTGATTGTTAATGTTAGGTTTAGGGTTAGGGTGAGGGTTTGGGTGAGGGTTAGGGTTAGGTTTAAGGTTAGGGTGAGAGTTAGCGTGAGGGTTAGGGTTACAGTTAAGTTTAGGGTTAGGGTTAGGGTGAGGGTGAAGGTTAGGATTAGGCTTAGGGTTAGGGTGAGGTTTAGGGCTAGGGTTAGGTTTAGGGTCAGAGAGAGGGGTAGGGTTAGGTTTAGGGTGAGGGTTAGGTTTACTGTGAGTGTTATGTTTAGGGATAGGTTGAGGGTGAGGGTAAGGGTTAGGATGAGGGTAGGGTGAGAGTGAGGTTTAGGGTTAGCTTGAGTGTTAAGGTGAGGGTTACTGTGAGGGTTAGGTTCAGGGTTAGGTTGAGGGTGAGATTGAGGGTGAGGGTTAGGGTTATGGTTAGGGTTAGGGATAGGGTGAGGGTTTGGGTGAGGGTGAAGTTTGGGTTTGGGTGATGGTTAAGGTAAAGGTGAAGGTTAGGTTGGCAGGGAGGTTTAGAGTGAGGGCGAGTGTTAAGGTTAGGGTTAGGTTGAAGGTTAGGGTTCGTATTAATATTAGGATGAGGTTTAGTGTGAAGGGTATAGTTAGGGTTGAGGTGAGGGTTAGGATTAGTGTGAGGGTGATGGTTAGGGTTAGTGTTAGAGTGAGGGTAAGGGTTAGGGTGAGGTTTAGTGTGAGGTTTATGGTTAGGCGTAAAGTTAGTTTTAGGTTGATGGTTAGGGTGAGGTTTAGATTTAGGGTGAGGGTGACGGTTAGGGTTAGGGTTAGGGTGAGGGTTAGGGTTAGGGTGAGAGTTAGAGTTAGGGTTAGGGTGTGTGTTAGAGTGACGGTGAGTTTGAGTGTTAGGTTTAGGGTAAGTGTTAGGGTGAGTGTTAGGTTGAGGGTGATGGTTAGGGTTAGGTTTAATGTTAGTATTACGATTAGGGTTTGGGTGAGTGTTAGGGTTAGGGTTAGGGTTAGGCCTAGTGTAGGGTGAAGATAAGATTTAGGATGAGGGTTAGGCTTAGGCTGAGGGTGAGGGTGAGGGTTAGGTTTAGGGTTAGGGTGAGGGGTAGGGTGAGGGGTATAGCTAGGGTTATGGTTAGGGTTAGAATTAGGGTGAGTGTGAGGGTGAGGAATAGGGTTAGGTTTAGGGTGAAGGTTAGGTTTAGGCTGAGGGTCAAAATGAGTGTAAGTGTTATGGTTAGGTTTAGGGTGCGTGTTAGGGTTAGGCTTAGGGTTAGGATGAGGGTTAAGTTGAGGGGTAGGTTTAGGGTTAGGGTGAGTGTTAGGGTTAGTGTGAAGTTTAGGGTTAGGGTGAGGGTAAGGTTTATGGTGAGGGTAAGGATGAGGGTGAGGGTTAGGGTGAAGATTAGGGTTAGGGTGAGGGTTAGGGTTAGAGTTAGCATTAGGGTGAGAGCTAGAGTGAGTTTGAGGGTTAATGTGAGGTTGAGGGTGAGGGTGAGGGTTAGGTTGTAGTTTAGGTTTAGGGTCAGGGTTACGGGTAGTGTGCGTGTTATAGTTAAGTTTAGGGTTAAGTTAAGGGTGACGCTAAGGCTGAGGTTTAAGGTGAGGGTGAGGGTGAGTGTGAGCGGAGGTTTAGGTTTTAGGTTAGGGTTAGATTGAGAATGAGTGTGAGGGTTAGTGTTTGGATTAGGGTTAGGGTTATGGTTAGGCTGAGGGTGATGGTGAATGTGAGGGTGATGGTTAGTGTTAGGGTTAGGGTGAGGGAGAGGTTTATGGTGAGGGTTAGGGTGAGGATGAGTGTAAGGGTTAGGTTTAGGGTTAGGGTGAGGGGCAGGGTTAGGGTTAGGGTTAGGGTTAGGGTGAGGGTTAGGGTGAGGGTTAGGGTTAAGTTAAGGTTTAGGTTTAGGGTGAGAGTTAGGGTTAATATTAGGGTTAGGTTTAGGGTAAGGGTTAGGGTGAGGGTGAGGGTTAGAATTAGGGTCAGGTTTAGGGTTAGGGTGAGGGTTAGGGTTAGGATTAGGGTTAGAGTGAGGGGTAGGGTCAGCGTTTGGTTAAGTGTGAGTGTTATGGTTAGGGATAGGGTTAGGGTGAGGGTAAGGGTAAGGATGAGGGTAGGGTGAGAGTGAGGTTTAGGGTTAGCATGAGTGTTAGGGTGAGGTTTATTTTGAGGTTTAGGTTTAGGGTTAGGTTGAGGGTGAGGTTGAGGGTGAGGGTTAGGGTTAGGCTTAGGGTTAGGTATAGGGTGAGAGTTTGGGTGACGGGGAGGTTTGGATTGTGCGTGAAGGTTAGGGTAAATGTGAGGGTTAGGTTGACAGGGAGGGTTAGAGTGAGAGCGAGGTTTAAGGTTAGGGTTAGTGTGAAGGCTAGGGTTCGAATTAATGTTAGGGCGAGTGTTAGGGTGAGGGTTAGGGTGAGGGTTATAGTTAGAGTTGAAGTGAGGGTTAGGATTAGTGTGAGGGTTAGGATTGGGTTAGGGTTAGAGTGAGGGTAAGGGTTAGGGTGAGGTTTAGAATTAGGGTTAGAGTTAGGGTTAGGTTGAGGGTTAGGGTGAGGTTTAGATTTAGGGTGAGGGTGACGGTTAAGGTTAGGGTTAGTGTGAGGATTAGGGTTAGGGTGAGAGTTAGAGTTAGGGTTAGATTGAGGGTGAGGTTTAGGGTTAGCTTTAGGGGTAGAATTAGGGTGAGGGTGAGGGTCAGTTATAGGTTTATTATTAGAGTTAAGGTTAGGTTTAGGCTGAGGTTGAGGGAGAGTGTTAGGGTTAGGTTAGGGTTAGGGTGAGTGTTAGGGTTAGGATTAGAGTTTGGGTGAGGGTGAGGTTTAGGCTTAGGTTAAGTGTTAGGGTGAGGGGAAGGGTTATGGTTAATTTTAGGCTGAAGCTGAGCTTTAATTTGAGTGTGAGGGTGAGTGTGAGGGTCAGGATTAGGGTTCGGTTTAGGGTTAGCTTGAGGGTGAGGGTGAGGGTTAGTGTTAGGATTAGTTTTAGGTTTAGGGTTAGGCTGAGGGTGAGCATCAGGGTGAGGGTGAGGTATAGTGTGAGGGTTAGGGTGAGGGTTAGGTTTCTTGTGAGGGTTAGGTTGAGGATGACGGTAAGGGTTAGGGTGAGGTTTAGGGTGAGAGTTAGGGTTAAGTTTAGGTTTAGGTTTAGGGTGAGGATTAGGGTTAATGTTAGGGTTAGGTTTAGGGTAAGGTTTGGGGTTAGGGTTAGGGTGAGAGTTACGGTTAGGTTTAGGGTGAGCCTTAGGGTTAGGTTGAAGTTTAGGGCTAGGTTTAGGGTTAGGTTGAGGGTGAGGGTGAGGTTTAGGTTTGGGGTTAAGGTTAGGGTGAGGGTGAGGTTGAGGGTGAGGCTGAGGTTTAGGATTAGGGTTTGGGTTAGGTTTAGGCTGAGGGTGAGGATGAGGGTAGCGTGAGGGTTAGGTTTAGGGTTAGGTTTAGGTTGAGGGTTAGGATGAGGGGTAGGTTTAGGGTTAGTGTGAGCCTTAGTGTTAGTGTGAGGGTTAGGATTGGGGTTAGGTTTAGGGTTACCGTGAGGGCAAGGGTAAGGTTTAGGCTTAGGATGAGGGTGAGGGTTAGGGATAGGTTTATGGTGAGGGTGTGTGTTAGGGTGAGGATTAGGGTTAGGGTTAGGGTTAGGGTGAGGGTTAGGGTTATGGTGAGGGTGAGGGTTAGTTTTAGGGTTAGGGTGAGGTTGAGGTTTAGGGGTAGGTTAAGGGTTAGGGTGAGGAGTAGGGTGAGATTTAGGGTTAGGTTTTTGTTTAGGGTTAGGGTGAAGGTGAGGGTTAGGTTTAGGGTTAGTGTTAAGGGTTAGTGTGAGGGTTAGGGTTAGGGTGAGGGTTAGGTTTAGGGTTTGGTTTAGGTTGAGGATTAGGGTGACTGTGAGGGTGAGGGTTAGGGTTAGGATTACAGTTAGGGTTAGGGTTAGACTGAGGGTGCAGGAGAGTGTGAGGGTGAGGGTTTGGGGTAGGTTGAGGGTTAGGGTTAGGTTTAGGGTTAGGGTGACGTTTAGGGTTAGGGTTAGGTTTAGGTTTAGGGTTTGGTTTAAGTTGAGGGTTAGGTTGACTGTGAGGGTGAGGATTAGGTTTCGGATTACGGTTAGGTTTAGGGTTAGACTGAGGGTGAGGGTGAGGTTGAGGGTGAGGGTTTGGTTTAGGTTGAGGGTTAGGGTTAGGTTTAGGGTGAGGGTGATGGTTAGGATTAGGGTTAAAATGAGGCTTAGGGTGAGGGGTAGGTTTAGGTTAGGGTGAGGATTAGGGTTAATAAGAAGTTTAATGTTAGGGTTAGGGTTAGGATGAGGGTTAGGGTGAGGGGTAGGGTTAGGTTAGGGTGAGGGTTAAGGTTAATGTGAAGTTTAATGTTAGGGTTAGGGTGAAGGTAAGTGTTATTGTGAGTTTTAGGATGAGGGTGAGGGTTAGGGTTAGGGTTAGGGTGAGGGTTAGGGTTTGGTTTAGGGTTAGGATGGGGGTTAGAGTGAGGGTTAGGTTTAGGATTAGGTTTAGGGTGAGGGTGAAAGTGAAGGTAAGGCTAAGGATGAGGGTTAGGGTGAGGGTGAGTGTTAGGTTTAGGGTAAGGTTTAGGGTGAGGGTTAGGTTTAGGGTGAGTTTGAGGTTTAGGGTTAGGGTGCAGGTTAGGGTTAGGGTGATGTTTAGTGTGAGAGTGAGGGTTAGGTTGAGGGTTCGGGTTTGGGTTCGGGTTATGGTTAGGGTGAGTGTTAGAGTGACGGTGTGTTTGAGTGTTATGTTTAGGGTCAGGATTAGCTTTAGTGTTAGGGTGAGTGTGAGGGTTAGGGTTAGGTTTAGGGTTAGTGTTAGGATTAGTGTTTGGGTGAGTGTTAGTGTTAGGGTTAGGTTTAGGGTTAGGGTAGGGTGAGGGTAAGCTTTAGGGTGAGGGTGAGGGTGAGGGTTAGGCTTAGGGTGCGGGTTAGGTTTAGGTTGATGTTTAGTGTGAGGGTGAGGGTTCGATTGAGCGTTCGGGTTCGGGTTCGGGTGAAGGTTAGGGTTAGGGTGAGTGTCAGAGGGACGGTGAGTTGAGTGTTACCTTTAGGGTGTGTGTTTTGGTGAGGGTTAGGGTTAGGTTTAGGGTTAGTGTTAGGATTAGGGTTTGGGTGAGTGTTAGGGTTAGGGTGAGGGTTAGGGTTAGGATGAGGGTGAGGGTGAGGGTGAGGGTTAGGGTTAGGTTTAGATTTAGTGTGAGGGTTATGGTGAGGGGTATAGTTAGGCTTAGGTTTAGGGTTAGCATTAGGGTGAATGTGAGGGTGAGGAATATAGTTAGCATTAGGGTAGGGTTAGGGTTATGCTGAGGGTCAGAATGAGTGTTAGGGTTAGGGTTAGGGTTAGGGTGAGTGTTAGGGTTAGCATGATTTTTAAGGTGAGGGGTAGGGTTAGGGTTAGGGTGAGGGTTAGGGTTAGTGTGTAGGTGAGGCTGAGGATGAGATTTAAAGTGAGGGTAAGGGTGAGTGTGAGGGTGTGGCTCAGGGTTATGTTTATTGTGAGGGGTAGGGTGAGGATGAGAGCAAGGGTTAGGTTGAGGGTTAGGGTGAGGGGGAGGGTTAGGGTTAGGGTTAAGCTTAGGGTTAGGTTTAGCTTGAGGGTTAGGGTTAATGTTAGGGTTAGGTTTAGAGTAAGGGTTAGGGTTAGGGTTAGGGCTAGGATTAGGGTGAGGGTAATGGTTAGGTTATTGTGAGGTTAGGGTTAGGTTTATGGTTAGGGTTAGGGGGAGGTTAATGGTTGAGGTTAGAGTTAGGGTGAGGGTGAGGGTGAGGCTTAGGGTTAGGATTAGGGTTTGGGTTAAGGTTAGGCTGATGGTGAGCTTGAGGGTTAGGGTTAGCCTGAGGGTTAGTTTCAGGGTTAGGTTTAGGTTGAGAGTTAGGGTGAGGGGTAGGTTTAGGGTTAGGGTAAGGGTGAGAGTGAATGGGAGGTTGAGGGTTAGGGTGAGGGTTAAGGTTAGGATCAGGGTAAGGGTTAGAGTTAGGTTTAAGTTGAGGGTTAGGGTGAGGGGTATTGTTAGGGTTAGTGTAAGGCTTATTGTTAGTGTGAGGGTTAGGGTTAGGGTTAGGATTAGGGTTAACGTGAGGGCAAGGGTAAGGGTGAGGGTTAGGTTGAGGGTGAGGCTTAGGGATAGGGTTAGGGTGAGGGTGATTGTTAAGGTGAGGATGAAGTTTAGGTTTAGGGTTGGGGTGAGGGTTAGGGTTAGGGTGAAGTTTACGGTTAGGTTTAGATTTAGGGTGAGGTTGAGGTTTAGGGTTAGGTTAAGTGTTAGGGTGAGGGGAAGGTTGAGGGTTAGGGTTAGGGTTTTTTTAGGGTTATCGTGAGGGTGAGGGTTAGTGTTAGATTTAGGGTGAGTGTGTGGGTGAGTTTTAGTTATAGGTTTAGGTTTAGTGTGAGTGTGAGTATTATGTTTAGTATTAGTGTTAGGATTTGGGTTAAGCATAGAATTAGGGTGAGGTTGAGGGTTAGGGTTTGGGTTAGGGTGAGGATGAGGTTTAGGGTTAGGTTTAGGGTGCGGGTTAGGTTTAGGGTGATATTTAGTGTGAGGGTGAGGTTTAGGGTGAGGGTGAGTGTTCGGTTGAGGGTTAGGGTGTGGGTGAGGGTTAGGGTTAGGGTGAATGTTAGGGTGACAGTGAGTTTGAGGGTTAAGTTTAGGGTAAGGTTTAGGGTTAGTGTTAGGGTGAGGGTGAGTGTTAGTGTTTGGTTTAAGATTAGTGTTATCCTGCCCATGTAATTGTAACTCCTCTGTACAGTATGTTCACAAATAAAATTAAATTAAATTTAAAAAAAGGTTAGTGTTAGTGTTAGGGTTTTGGTGAGTGTTAGGGTTAGGGTTAGTGTTAGGGTAGAGTGAGGGTAAGGCTTAGGGTTAGACTGAGGGTGAGTGTTAGTGTGAGGGTTAGAGTTAGTGTGAGGGTTAGGTTTAGCGTTAGGGTTAGGGTGAACGAGAGGGTAAGGGTAAGGGGGAGGGTTAGGATGAGGATGAGGGTTAGGGTTAGGGTTAGGTTTAGGGTGAGGCTTAGGGTTAGGGTTAGGGTTATGGTGAGCGTGAGGGTGAGGGTTAGGTTTGGGGTAAGGTTTAGTGTGAGGGTTAGGTTTAGGGATAGGTTTAGGTTGAGGGTAAGGGTTATTGTGAGGGTTAGGATAAAGTTGAGAGTTTGGGTGAGGCTTAGGATTATGGTGAGTGTTAGGGTTATGGTTAGGGTTAGGCTGATGGCTACTGTGAGGGTGAGGGTTAGGGTGAGGGTGAGGGTGAGGGTTAGGGTGTCGGTGAGGATTAGGGTAAGGTGAGGGTTAGAGTGTTAGGTTGAGGATGAGGGTTAGATTTAGGGTTAGGTTTACTGTCAGGGTGAGAATTACTGTTAAATGTAGGGTTAGCATGAGGGTTAGGGTGAGGGGTTGGGCTAGGGTTAGGTTTAGAGTGAGGATAAGTGTTAGGTGAGCGTGAGGGTTAGGGTTACGGTTAGGGTTAGTGTTAGGGTAATTGTTAGGCTGAGGGTTATTATGAGGGTGAGGATTAGGCTTAGGGTAATGTTTAAGTTTAGGGGTAGCGTTAGTGTTAAGGTTAGGCTTAGCGTGAGGGTTAGGGTGAGGATAAGGGTTAGGGTGAGGGTTAGGTTGAATTTGAGGGTTAGAAGGAGGGTGAGGGTTAGGTAGAGTGTTAGAGGTTAGATTAGGGTGAGGGTAAGGGTTAGTGTGAGTGTAAGTGTTAGGGTGAGGGTTAGGATGAGGGTGAGTTTTAGGGTTAGGGTGAGGGTGAGGGTTAGGGTGATGTTTAGGGTAAGGGTTATGGTTAGGGTTACTGTGAAGGTTTGGGTTAGGGTTAGAGTTAGGGTTAGTGTGAGGGTTAGGGTGAGGGTAAAGGTTAGGGTGAAGGTTAGGTTGAGGTTGAGGTTTAGGGTTTGGATTAGGGTTAGGGTGAGGTGTAGACTTAGGGTGATGGTTTGGGATAGGGTCAGGTTTAGGGTGAGCGTTAGGGTTATGGTGAGAGTTAGAGTTAGTGTTAGGTTGATGGTGAGGGTTAGGTTTAGGGTTAGAGTTAGGTAGAGGTTAAGGCTTAGGTTGAGGGTTAGGATGAGGTGAGTGTTAGGGTTAGGGTGATGTTTAAGGTTGGATTAGGGTTAGGGTGAGGGTTATGGTGAGGGTTAGGTTTAGTGTTAGGGATAGGTTTAAGATGAGGGTTAGGGTGAAGGTTAGGGTGAGGGTGATGGTTAGAGTTAGGGTTAGGGTAAGGTGTAGGGTGAGGGTTAGGTTTACAGTTAGGGTTCGGGTAAGCTTTAGGGTGAGGTTTAGGGTTAGGGTGAGGATTAGAGTTAGGGTTAGGGTTAGGGTGAGGGTGAGGCTTAGGTTTATGGTGAGGGTTAGGGTTAGGGTGAGGGTCAGGGTCAGGGTAAAGTTTAGGGTTAGGATTAGTTTTAGGGTTAGGAATTTTTTCAGGGTGAGGGTGAGTGTGAGGGTGAGGGTTAGGGTTAGGGTAAGGGTTAGGCTGAGGGCTACAGTGAGGGTGAGGTTTATGGTGAGAGTGAGGGTGACTGTGAGAGTTTGGGTTAGTTAAGTGTTAGGGTTATGTTTAGGTTGAGGATTAGGGTGAGTTTGTGGGTTAGAGGATGGGTTAGCCTTAGGGATAGGGTTAGGGTTAGGCTTAGGGTGAGGGATAGGTTTAGGGTGATGTTTTGGTTGAGGGTGAGGTTTTCCGTGAGGTGAGGGTTCGAGTGTGTGTGAGGGTTAGGGTGAGGTTTAGGGTAAGGGTTAGGGTGAGGGTTAGGCTTAGGGTGATGTTTTGGCTGAGGGTGAGTGTTACCCTGAGTTGCGGGTTCAGGTGAGGCTGAGGGTTAGGGTTTTAAGGCTTAGGGTGAGGGTGAGGGCTAGGTTTAGGGTGAGGGTGACCGTGAGGGTGTGGATGGGGGTGAGGGTTAGGGTTAGCGTGAGGGTTAGGGTTAGGGTATGGGTTAGGGTTAGGGTTCGGGTGAGGGTTAGGGTGAGGGTGAGGGTGAGGGTGAGGGTTTCGGTTAAGTAAGGTTTAGGGTTAGGGTTATGGTGAGGACTAAGTTAAGGGTGAGATTTTGGGTGAGAGTGAGGGTGAGGTTGAGGATTAGGGTGTGGGTGAGGATTAGGGTTGGGGTGAAGGTTGGAGTGACGCTGAGTGTAATGGTGAGGCTGAGGGTTAGGTTTAGGGTGAGTATTAGGGTCAGGATGAGGGTTAGGGTGAGGGTTAGTGTTAGGGTTAGAGTTAGGCTGAGGGTAATGTTTAGGGTGAAGTTTAGGATGAGGGTGAGTGTTAGGGTTAGGGTTAGAATGAGGGTTAGGGTGAGTGGTAGGGTTAGGGTTAGTTGGAGGGTTAAGGTTAGGGTTAGCGTTACGATGAGGATGAGGGTGAGGGTTAGGGTAATGGTTAGGGTTAGGTTTAGGGTCAGGGTGAGAGTTAGGGTTAGGATTAGGGTTAGGGTTTTTGTTAAGCTGAGGGTGAGGGTGAGGGTGAGGATTAGGGATAGGGTAATATTTAGGGTTAGGGTTAGTGTGAGGATTAGAGTGTGGGTGAAATTTAGGGTGAGGGTTAGCATTAGGGTGAGGGTTAGGTTTAGGATTAGGGTGAGGGTTAGAATTAGGGTTATGTTTAGGGTGAGGCTGAGGGTAAGGGTAAGGGTGAGGGTTAGGTTAATGGTTAGGGTTAGGGTTAGGCTAGGGTGAGGGTAAGGTTTAGGGTGAGGTTCAGGGTGTGTGCTAGGATTAGGGTGAGTGTTAGAGTTAGGTTGAGGGTTAGGTTTAGGATTAAGGTTAGGGTGAGAGCTAGGGTGAATGTGAGGGTTAGTGTGAGGATTAGGGATAGGTTGAGGATTAGGGTGAGTGTTAGGGTTAGGGTGAGGTTTAGGCTGAGGTGTAGGGTTAGGGTTAGTTTTAGGGTGAGGTTGAGAATGAGGATTAGGTTTAGGATAGGGTTAGGTTTAGGGTTAGGGTTATTGTTAGGGTTAGGTTGAGGGGGAGGGGGAGGGGGATGTTTACGCTTAGAGTTAGGTTTAGGGTGAGGTTGAGAGTGAGGGTTAGTGTTAGGATTAGTATTAGGGTTAGTGTTAGGCTTAGGGTGAGGGGAAGGGGGAGGGTTAGGGTGACGTTGAGGGTTAATTTGAGAGTGAGGGTTAGGGTTAATGTTAGGGTTAGTGTAAGTCTTTGGGTTAGGGTTATAGTTAGGGTTAGGGTGAGGTTTAGGTTTAGGTTTAGTGTTAGGGTTAGGGTTAGAGTTAGGGTTAGTGTTAGCGTTAGGGTTAGGGTTAGGGTGAGGGTAAGGGTTAGAGAGATGTTTAGGGTGAGCGTGAGGTTTAGGGTTAACGTTAGGGTTAGGGTGAGTGTTAGGGTAAGGGTTAGGTTTAGGGTTACTGTTAGGGTAAGTGGGAAGTTTAGGATTAGGGTTCTGGTGAGGGTTAGGGTGATCGTTAGCGTTAGGGTTAGGGTTAGGGTTGGGTTGAGGGTGAGGGTGAATGTTAGGGTTGGTTGAAATTTAGAGTTATGGTGAGGATTATGGTTGGGTTATGTTTAGAGTTAGGTTGAGGTGAGGGTGAGGGTTAGGGTTAAGATTAGGTTTAGGTTTAGGGTTAGACTTAGGGTGAGGGTGAGGGTTTGGGTTAGGGTGAGGGTTAGGGTTAGAGTTAGGGTTAGGGTGAATATGAGGGAGAGGGTTAGGTTTGGGTGAGGGTTAGATTTAGGTTGAGAGTTAGGGTTTGGTACGGGTTAGAGTTAGGGTGAGGGTGAGGGTGAGGGTTAGGGTTAGGGTTAGGGTTAGACTGAGGGTGAGGATGAGGGTGAGGGTGAGGGTTGGGGTTAGGGTTAGGGTGAGGGTGAGGGTGAGGGTTAGGTTTAGGGTTAGAATTAGGGTGAGGATGAGAATGAGGTTTAGGGTTAGGATTAGGGTTATGGTTAGGTTTAGGCTGAGGGTGAGGGTGAGGGTTAGGGTTAGTGTTCCGGTTAGTTTTCCTGTGAGGATTAGATTTAGGGTTAGGTTGAGGGTTATGGTGAGGGTTATGTTTAGGGTTAGGGTTATGTTGAGGGTAAGGGTGAGGGTAAGTGTTAACGTGAGGTTTAGTTTGAGTGTGAGGGTTATGGTTAGGTTTAGCGTGACGCGTAGTGTGAGGGTTAGGGTTAGGGTGAGGTTGAGCATTAAGTTGAGTGTTAGGGTTAGGGTTAGGGTGATGGTTAGGTTCAGGGTGAGCGTTAGGGTTAGGGTGAGGGTTAGGGTTAGGTGAGGGTTAGGTTTAGGGTTACGGTTAGGGTGAGGGCTAGGGTGAGAGTCAGGTTTATGGTTAGGGTTACTATTAGGGATAGGGTGAGGATTAGGTTTAGGGTTATGGTTAGGATGAGAGTTAGGCTGAGAGGTAGGTTTAGGGTTAGGGTGAGGGTTAGGTTTATTGTGAGAGTTAGGGTTAAGGTTAGGGTTAGTGTTAGGGTGAGGGGTAGGGTTAGGGTGAGGGTTAGGGTTAGGGTTAGGGTGAATGTGAGTGAGAGGATGAGAGTGAGGGTGAGGGTGAGGTTTAGTGTGAGGTTTAGTGTGAGGGTGAGACTGAGGATTAGGGTTAGGATTAGTATTAGGTTGAGAGTTAGGCTGAGGATGAGAGTGAGGTTCAGCGGGAGTGTTAAGTTTAATGTGAGGGTTAGGTTTAGGGTTATTTTTAGTGTTAGGGTGAGGGGGATGGGGAGGGGTAGGGGGAGAGGGAGGTGGAGGTTTAGGTTTAGGGTTAAGTTTAGGGTGAGAGTGAAAGTGAGGGTTAGGTTTAGGATTAGGATTAGAGTTAGGGTTAGGCTGAGGGGGAGGGGGGTTAGGGTTAGGTTTAGTGTTCGGGTGAGGTTGATGGTTAGTGTTAGTGTTAGGTTTAGGGTTCGACTTAGGTTTAGGGTGAGGGAAAAGTTTAGGGGGAGGTTTAGGGTGAGTGTGAATGTTAGGCTTAGGGTTAGGATTAGGATTATTGTGTGGGTGAGTGTGAGGTTTATATTTAGGGTGAGCTTTATATTTAGGATTAAGTTTAGGGTTAGGGTTTGTCTGAGGGTGAGGGTGAGGTTGAGGGTTAGGGTTAGGTTTAAGATTATTGTGAGGGCTAGGGTGAGCATGAGGGTTAGGGTGAGGTTCAGGGTGAGTGTGAGGTTTAGGGATAGGGTGAGGGATAGGGTTAGGGTTTCGTCTAGGGTAAGGGTTAGGGTGAGGGTTAGGGTTACTGTGAGGGTTACGGTGAGGGTTAGGTTTGGGGTGAGGGTAAGGGTTAGGGTGTGGGTTAGGGTGAGGGTGAGGTTTAGGCTTAGGGTTAGGGTTAGGAATAGTGTTTGGGTGAAGGTGAGGGTTGGGGTTCCGGTGAGGCTTAGGGTTTGCCTGAGGCTTAGGTTAAGGGTTAGAGTTAGGGTGAGGGTGTGGTTGAGGGTGAGGGTTAATGTTAGGGTGAGGGTGAGGGTGAGGGTTAGGGTTATGATTAGGGTTATGTTTAAGTTTAGGCTGACTGTGAAGCTGATGGTTGGGTGAGGGTGAGGGTGAGGGTGAGGGTTTTGGTTAGGTTAGGGTTAGCTTTAGGGTTAGTGTGAGATTAGGATGTGGGTGAGGATTAGGGTGAGGGTTAGGGTTAGGGTGAGGTTTAGGGATAGAGTTACTGCGAAATCTGGGTCAGGGTGATGTTTAGGATCAGGGTGAGTTTTAGGGTGAAGGTAAGGGTTCGGGTGAGGGTTAGGGTTAGGGTTAGAGTTAGGGTGAGTGCTAGGGAGAGGGTAAGGTTTAGGGTAAGTGTTAGGGATAGGGTGAGAATGAGAGTTATATTTAGGGTTAAGCTGAGGATAATGATTAGGGTGAGGTTGAGTGTTAGGGTTAGCATTAGCGTTAGGGTGATGTTTAGGGTGAGAGTTAGTGTTAGTGTTAGGCTTAGGGTGAGGGTGAGTTTGAAGTTTAGGGTTAGGTTTAGGTTGAGGGTTAGGGTTAGGGTTGAGGGTAGTCTTAGGATTACGGTTGGGGTGAGGGTGAGGCTTAGGGTGAGGCTGAGGGTTAGGGTGAGTTTTAGGGTGAGGCAGTGGATTAGGGTTAGTGTTCAGGTGAGGGTGAGGGTGAGGGTTATGGTTAGGATTATGGTTAGGGTTAGGTTTAGGTTGAGGGTGAGCGTGAGGGTGTGGGTGAGGGTTAGGGTTAGGGTGAGGGTAAGGTTTAGGGTAAGGGTTAGGGATAGGGTGAGAATGAGGGTTATATTTAGGGTTAAGATGAGGATAATGATTAGGGTGAGGTTTAGGGTGAGGTTGAGTGTTAGGGATAGCATTAGGGTTAGGGTGCTGTTTAGGGTGAGAGTTAGTGTTAGTGTTAGGGTTAGGGTGAGGGTGAGTTTGAAGTTTAGGGTTAGGGTTAGGTTGAGGGTTAGGGTTAGGGTTGAGGGTAGTCTTAGGATTACAGTTGGGGTGAGGGTGAGGCTGAGGGTGAGGCTGAGGGTTAAGGTGAGTTTTAGGGTGAGGCAGTGGATTAGGGTTAGGGCTAGGGTGAGGGTGAGGGTGAGGGTTATGGTTAGGATTATGGTTAGGGTTAGGTTTAGGCTGAGGGTGAGCGTGAGGGTGTGGGTGAGGGTTAGGGTTAGGGTGAGGGTTAGGGTTAGTGTGACAGTTAGGGTGAGGGTGAGGGTAAGGGTTATGTTGAGGGATAGGTTGAGGGTTAGGCTGAGGGGTAGGTTTAGGGTTAGGTTGAGGCTTAGGTTTAGTGTGAGAGTTAGGGTTAGGTTTAATGTTAGTTTTAGGGTCAGGTTTAGTGTTAGGGTTAGGGTTATTCCTATTGTTAGGGTTAGGTTGTGGGTGAAGGTGAGGGTGAGTGAGGGTTAGGGTGAGGTTTAGGGTTACGGTTAGGTTTAGGATTAGGGTAGTGAGGGTGATGGGGAGGGTTAGGGTTAGGGTTAGGATTAGGGTTGGGGTTAGGATGAGGGTTAGGGTTCGCGTTATATTTAGTGTTAGGGTGCGGTGGAGGGGGAGGGGGAGCGGGAGAGGGAGAGGCAGGTTTAGGGTTAGGGTTAGGTTTAGTTTGAGGGTGAGAGTGATTGTTAGGTTTAGGATTGGGATTAGGGTTAAGGTTAGGCTGATGTTGAGGGGGAGGGGGAGGGGGGTTAGGTTTAGGGTTAGGGTTAGGGTGAGGGTGTGGGTTAGTGTTAGTGTGAGTGTTAGATTTAGGTTTAGGTTGAGGGAAAAGTTTAAGGTGAGTGTTAGGGTGAGGGTGTGGGTTCGGGGTAGTGTGAGTGTTAGGGTTTAGGGTTTGGGTGAGGGAAAAATTTAGCGTGAGGTTTAGGGTAAGTGTGAGTGTTAGGCTTAAGGTTTGGGTTAGGATTAGTGTGTTGGTGAGAGTGAGGGTTAGGGTTATTTTGAGGTTTAGGGTTAGGGTGAGGGTTAGGGTTAGGGTTAGAGTTAGGGTGAGGGTGTGGGTGAGTGTGAGTGTTAGGGTTAGTTTTAGGATTATGGTGAGGCTGAGGGTGAGGATTATTGTTAGGATTAGTGTTAGGGTTAGAGTTAGAGTTAGGCTGAGGGTGAGCATGAGGGTGCTGTTTAGGGTTAGGGTTAGAGTTATGGTGAGGTCTAGGGTGAGCGTGAGGGTTAGGGATAAGGTGAGATTTAGTATTACAGTTAGGGTTAGGGTGAGGGCAAGGGTAGGGTGAGGCTTAGGGTTAGGTTTAGGGTTAGGGTTAGGGTGAGGGTAAGGGTTAGGGTGAGGGTTTGTGTGAGGGGGAGGGTTAGGTTTAGGGTTAGGGTTAGGATTAGTGTGTGGGTGAGGGTGAGGGTTAGGGTAAGGGTGAGGTTTAGGTTTAGGGTGTGGGTTAGGGTTATGGTTAGGGTTAGGGTGAGGGTGAGGTTGAGTGTGAGGCTTAGGGATTGGACTAGGATTAGGGTGATAGTGAGGTTGAGGGTTACGGATAGGGTTAGGCTTAAGGTTAGGGTAAGGGCTAGGGTTAGGATTGGGGTTAGGTTTAGAGTTAGGGTGAGGATGAGGGTGAGGGTGAGCGTAAGGGTTATTGTGAGCGTTAGTATGAGGGTTGGGTTAGGGTAAGGGTGATGGTTAGGGTTAGGATGAGGGTTAGGTTTATAGTTAGGTTTAGGGTGAGGGTTAGGGTTAGGGCTAGGGTTAGGGTGAGGGTGAGCGTGAGGGTTAAGTTTAGGATTACTGTTAGGGTTAGGGTTAGGCTTAGGGTGAGTTTGAGTGCTAAGGTGAGGGTGAGGGTTAGGGTTATGTTTAGGGTGAGGGTTAGGTTTAGGGTGTGGGTGACGGTTAGGGTTAGGGTGAGGGATAGGTTGACGGTGAGGGTTAGGTTGTGGGTGAGGGTGAGGTTTAGGGTTAGGGTTATGGTGAGGGTTAAGGTTAGGGTTAGGGTTAGGGTGAGGTTTAGCGTGAGGTTTTGTGTTAGGGTTAGGGTGAGGTTGAGGGTGAGGGTTAGTGTTTGGATTAGGATTAGGTCTATGGTCAGGTTGAGGGTGAGCGTGAGGATTGGGGTAAGGGTTAGGTTGAGGGTTAGGGTGAGGGTGAGGGTTAGGGTTAGGGTTATGGTAAGGGTTTGGGTGAGGGTTAGGGTTAAGTTTAGGGTGGGAGTTAAGGTTAATGTTAGGGTTAGGTTTAGGGTAAGGGCTAAGATGAGGGTGAGGGTTAGGGTTAGGGTGAGCTTTAGGGTTAGGTTGAGGGTTAGGGTTAGGGTTAGGATTAGGGTTAGGGTGTGGGCTAGGATGAGGGTGAGGGTTAGGATTAGGCTTAGGTTTAGGGTGATGTCCAGGGTTAGGTTTAGGTTCAGGTGAGGGGTAGGGTGAAGGTTAGAGTGAGGTTTAGGTTTAGTTTGAGAGTTAGTTAGGGATAGGTTAGGGTGAGGTTAAGGGTTAGGATGAGGGTAGGGTTAGAGTGAGGTTTAGGGTTAGCATTAGTGTTAGGTTGAGGGTTAGGGTGAGGGTTAAGGTTAGGGTTAGGGTGATGTTTAGGGTTCGTATTAGTGTTAGGGTGAGGGTTAGGGTGAGGGGTATAGTTATGGTTAGGGTGAAGGTTAGGATTACTGTGAAGGTTTAGGTTAGGGTTACAGGTAGAGTGAGGTTAAGGGTTAGGGTGAGGTTTAGGGTGAGATTTAGGTTTAGGGATACAGTTAGGGTTAGGTTGAAGGTTAGGGTGAGGTTTAGAGTTAGGGTGAGGGTGAGGAATAGGGTTACGATTAGTGTTAGTGTTAGGGTTAGGCTGAGGGTGAGTTTTGGGGTTAAGTTTAGGGTTAGGTTTAGGGTAAGGGTTAGGGTTAAGGTGAGGGTTAAGGTTAGGTTTAGGGTTGGGGTGAGGTTGAGGGTTAGGGTTGGGGTTTGGGTTAGGGTGAGGGTGAGG
Organism: Dipodomys merriami; assembly: GCF_024711535.1. Lineage (NCBI taxonomy): Eukaryota > Metazoa > Chordata > Mammalia > Rodentia > Heteromyidae > Dipodomys > Dipodomys merriami. The sequence continues at coordinate 2,624,261 of NW_027206113.1, forward strand.
GTGAGGCTTAAGGTTAGGATTAGGTTTTGGGTTAGAGTTAGGCTGAGAGTGAGTGTGAGGGTTAGGGTTAGGGTTAGGTTTAGGTTGAGTGTTAGGGTGAGGGATAGGTTTATGGTTAGGGTGAGTGTGAGGGTAAGCGTGAGGGTAAGGGTTAGGTTTAGGTTTGGTTGAGTGTGAGGGTGAGTTTTAGGGATAGGTTTAGGGTTAGGGTGAGGGTGAGTATTAGGTTTAGGATTAGAGTTAGGGTTAGGGTTAGAGTTAGGGTTAGGGTGAAGGTTAATGTGAGAGTTAAGGTTAGGATTAGGTTTAGGGTTAGGGTGAGTGTAAGGGTTAGGGTGAGTGTTAGAGTGAAGGTGAGGGTTAGGGTAAGGTTTAGGTTTAGGATTAGGGTCATGTTGAGGGTGAGGGTTCATGTTAGTGTGAGGGTTAGGCTGAGGGGTAGGGTTACGGTTAGGGTGAGGGTAGGGCTGAGGGTTTCGGTTACGTGAGGTTTAGGTTATGGTTAGGGAGAGGCATACGATTTGTGTGAGGGTTAGGGTGAGGGTAAGTGTTAGGGTTAGAGCGGAGCTGAGGGCGAGGGTTTTATTAGGTTAGGGTTAGGATTAGGGTTAGGGTTAGGGTTAGGGTTAGGTTGAGGGATAGGTTGAGGGTTTGCGTGAGGAGTAAGGTTAGAGGGTTAGATTTAGGGATAGGATTAGGTTTAGGGTGAGACTACGGGTTAGGGTGAGGGTTAGGATGAGAGTGAGGTTAAGGGTTAGCGTGCGTGTTAGTGTTTCGTTTAGGGTAAGGGTTAGGGTTAGGTTTAGGGTGAGGGTGAGGGTGAAGTTTAGCGTTAGGGTTAGGGTGAGGATTAGGTTTAGGGTTGGGGTGATGGTGAGGGTTAGGTTTAGGATTAGTGTTAGGGTTAGGGTTAGGCTTAGTGTGAGGGTGACGGGTAAGGTGAGGGTTAGTTTTAGGGTTAGGTTTAGGGCGAGGGTGAGGTTTAGAGGTATCGTTAGAGTTAGGGTGAGTGTGAGTGTGAGGGTTAGGGTGACAATGAGGGTTAGTGTAGGGTGAGGTTTAGGGTGACATTGAGGGTCAGGCTTAGGGGTTTGGTTAGGGTTAGGGTTAAGGTGAGGGGTAGGGTTGGGGTTAGTGTAAGGGTTTAGGGTTAGGGTTAAGGTTAGGGTTAGGGTGAGGTTTAGGGTTAGAGTTAGGCTGAGGGCTAGGGTGAGGGTGAGGGTTAGGGTGAGCGTGAGTGTGAGGATGAGGGTTCGGGTGTCAGTGAGGGTTAGGTAGGGTGAGGGTTAGGGGGACGGTGAGGGTGAGCATTAGGGTTATGGTTATGGTTAGGGTTAAGGTCAGGTTGAGGTTTAGGATTACCATTAGGGTTCAGATGTAGGTTAGGATGAGGGGTAGTTATAGGGTTAGGGTTTACGTGAGATTAAGTGTTAGGGTGAGTGTGATGGTTAGGGTTAGGGTTAGGGTGAGGGTAATTGTTAGTGTGAGGGTTAGGATGAGGGTAAGGGTTAGGGTTAGGGTGATGTTTAAGTTTAAGGTTAGGGTTAGTGTTACGGTTAGGGTGAGGGTGAGGGTTAGGGTGAGGGTAAGGGTTAGGTTGAGGGTACGGTTTAGGGTTAGTCTGAGGGGTAGGGTTAGGGTTAGGGTGAGGCTTAGGTTTAGTGTGAGGGTTATGGTTACCGATAGGGGTAGGGTGAGGGTAGGGTAAGAATGAGGTTTAGGGTTAGCATGAGGGTTAGGATGAGGGTTAGGTTTAGGTTTAGGGATAGGGTGAGGGTTTGGGTGAGGGTGAGGTTTGGGTTGTGAGTGAGGGTTAGGGTAAAGGTGAGGGTTAGTTTCACGGGGAGGGTTAGAGTGAGGACGAGGGTTAAGATTAGGGTTAGGGTGATGGTTACGGTTCGTATTAGTGTTAGGGTGAGTGTTAGGGTGAGGGGTATAGTTAGGGTTAAGGTGAGGGTTACGATTAGTGTGAGAGTTAGGGTTAGGGTGAGGTGTAGGGTTAGGGTTAGGTTTAGTGTTATGATTAGGGTGGGGTGAGGGTTAGGGTCAGGTTAAACGTTAGTGTTAGGGTTAGGGTTAGGGTGAGTGTTAGGGTTAGAATTAGTATTAGGTTAAGGGTTAGGTTTAGGGGTAGGGGTAGGGTAAGAGTTAGGTTGAGGGTTAGACTGAGGGTGAGGGTTAGGGTAAGGTTTAGGTTTAGGATTAGGGTCAGAGTGAGGGTGAGGCTTAGGGTTAGTGTGAGGGTTAGGCTGAGGGGTGGGGTTAGGTTTAGGGTGAGGGTGAGGGTGAGGGTTTCGGTAACATAAGGGTTAGGTTTAGGGTTAGGGAGAGGATTAGGTTTTGGGTGAGGGGTAGGGTGATGGTAAGTGTTAGATTTTGGGTCAGTGTTAGGGTGTGGGTGAGGGTTAGTGTTAGGGTGAGGGTTAGGTTGAGGGGTATAGTTAGGGTTAGGGTGTTGGTTAGGATTAGTGTGATGGTTAAGATTAGGGTCAGGGTTAGAATGAACGTAAGGGTTAGGGTGAGGTTTATGGTGAGGTTTAGGGTTAGGGTTAGATTTATGGTTAGGTTGAGGGTTAGGGTGAGGTTTAAAGTTAGGGAGAGGGAGAGGGTTAAAGTTAGGGTTAGGTTGAGGGTTAGGGTTACGGTGAGAGTTACAGTTAGGGTTAGGGTGAGAGGGAGGTTTAGGATTAGTGTTAGGGTTAGAATTAGTGTGAGGGTGAGGGTGAGGAATAGGGTTAGGATTAGGGATAGGATTAGTGCTAGGCTGAGGGTGAGGATGAGTGTTAAGGTTAGGGTTAGGGTTAGGGTGAGTGTTAGGGTAAGGTTTAGGGTTAGGAATAGGTTTATGGTGAAGGGTAGGTTTAGGGTTAGGGTGAGGGTTAGGGTGAGAGTGAGGGTGAGGGTTAGGGTAAGGTTTAGGTTTAAGTTTAGAGTTAGTTTAGGGTGAGGGTTAGGGTTAAAGTTAGGGATAAGTTTAGGGTAAGGGTTATGGTTACGGTTAGTGTGAGGTTTAGGTTTAGGTTGAGGGTTATGGTGAGGGGTAGGGTCCGGGTTAGTGTGAGCCTTAGCGTTAGTCTGAGGGTTAGGGTTAGGGTTAGGGTTAGGGTTATCGTGAGGTTATGGGTAAGGGTGAGGGTTAGGATGAGGGTGTGGGTTAGGTATAGGTTCTGGGTGAGGGTGAGTGTTAGGGTGAGGATGAGGGTTAGGGTTAGGGTTAGGATGAGGTTTAGGATTAATGTGAGGTTTAGGGTTAGGTTTAGCGTTTGGGTGAGGTTGAGGGTTAGGGTTAGGTTAAGGGTTAGGGTGAGTGGTAGGGTGAGGTTTAGGGTTACGGTTTTGTATAGGGTTAGGGTGAGTGTGAGGGTTGGGGTTAGGGTTAGGGGGAGTGTGAGGGTGAGGTTTACTGTTAGGATTAGGCTTAGGGTGAGTGTGAGTGTTAGGTTTACGATTAGTGTTAGGGTTAGGGTTAGGTTTAGGTTTAGTGTTAAAGATAGGGTTTGGGAGAGTGTTAGGGTTAGGGTAGGGTTAGGTTAAGGTTTAGGGTGAGGGTTAGGTTTAGGCTGAGGGTGAGGGTCAGGGTGATGGTTAGGGTTTGGTTCAGGTTAGGGTGAGGGTTATGATGAGGGTTATAGTTAGGGTTAGGTTTAGGTTTAGAATTAGGTTGAGTGTGAGGGTGAAGAACAGGGTTAGGGTTAGGGTTAAGGTTTGGCTTAGGGTCAGGGTGATTGATAGGGTTAGGGTTATGTTTAGCTTGAGTGTTAGGCTTAGGCTTAGGGTTAGGATGAGGGTTAAGTTGAGGGTTAGGGTTAGGGTTAGGGTGAGGGTTAGGGTTAAGCTGAGGGCAAGATTAGGGTGAGGGTTTCGAGGAAGGTGACTGTTATGGTGAGGGTTACAGTTACGGTGAGGGTTAGGGTTAGAGTTACAATTAGGGTGAGGGCTAGGGTGAGGGTGAGGGTTAGTGTGAGGGTGAGGGTGAGGGTTAGGGTGTTGGTTAGGTTTAGGTTTAGGTTCAGTGTTACAGTTAGGGTGAGGGTAAGGGTTAGGGTTAAGATTAGAATTAGGGTGAGGATGAGCGTGAGGAATCGGGTTAGGATTAGGATTAGGGTTAGGATTAGGCTGAGGGTGAGGGTGAGTGTTAGGGTTAGGGTGAGTGTTAGTGTTAGGCTTAGGGTTAGGATGAGGGTTAAGGTGAGGCGTAGGGTTAGGGTTAGGTTGAAGGTTAAGGTTAGGCTGAGGGTTAGGGTTAGGGTGAGGGTAAGGGTTAGGGTAGTGTTAAGATGAGGCTGAGGATTAGGTCGAGTGTTAGATTTAGGGTGAGGGTTAGGGTTATGGTGAGGGTTAGCGTAAGGGTTAATGTGAGGGTGAGGCTTAGGGTGAGGATGAGGGTGAGGGTGAGGGTGAGGGTGAAAGTTAGGGTGTGAGTTAGGGTTAGGGTTAGGGTCAGGGTTACAGTAGGGTGAGGCTTATGGTTAGGTTTAGGGTGAGGTTGAGGCTGAGGCTGAGGTTTAAGTTGAGGGTTAGGGTGAGTGTGAGGGTGAGGTTTAGGGTTCGGATTAGTGTTAGTTTGAGTGTGAGGGTGAGGGTTAGTGTTTGGTTTAGGGTAGGCTGAGGTTGAGCATGAGGGTGAGGGTGAGGGTTAGGTTTATTGTGAGGGTTTGGTTGAGCATGAGGGTAAGGTGTAGGTTGAGGGTTAGGGTGAGGGGGAGGGTTAGGGTTAGGATGAGGGTTAGGGTGAGGTTTAGCGTTAAGTTTAGGGTTAGTTTTAGTGTGAGGTTTAGGGTTAATGTTAGGGTTAGGTTTAGTGTAAGGTTTAAGGTTAGGGTTAGGGTTAGGATGAGGGTTACGGTTAGGTTTAGGGTGAGCATTAGGGTGATGGGTAGGTTTAGGGTTAGGTTGAGGGTGAGGGTGGGCTTAGGTTTAGGATTAGGTTTTGGGTTAGGGTTAGGCTGAGGGTGAGTTGAGGGTTAAGGTTAGCGTGAGGCTTAGTGTTAGGTTTAGGTTTAGGTTGAGGGTTAGGGTGAGGGGTAGGTTTATGGTTAGGGTGAGGGTGAGGATGAGGGTCAGGGTGAGGTTGAGGTTAAGGTTTAGGGTGAGGGTTAGTTTTAGGGTTAGGTTTAGGTTTTTGGTTAGGGTGAGTGGTAGCATTAGGGTTAGTGTGAGCCTAAGTGTTAGTGTGAGGGTTAGGGTTAGGTTTAGGGTTACCGTGAGGGTAAGGGTAACGGTGAGGGTTAGGATGAGTGTGAGGGTTAGGGATAATGTTTGGGTGAGGGTGAGTGTTAGGGTGAGGATGAGGGTTAGGGTTAGGGTGAGGGTGAGGGTTTTGATTAGGGTGTGGATTAGGGTTAGATTTAGAGTTAGGTTGAGGTTGAGGTTTTGGCTTAGGTTAAGGGTTAAGGTGAGGAGTAGGGTGAGGTTTAGGGTTGAGTTTTGTTTAGGGTTAGGGTGAGGGTGAGGGTTAGGGTTAGGGTTAGTGTGAGTGTGAGGGTGAGGTTTACTGATAGGTTTAGGTTTAGGGTGAGGGTTAGGGTTAGGGTTAGAGTTAGGATTAGGGTGAGGGCTAGGGTGCGGGTGAGAGTTAGTGTGAGGGTCAGGGTGAGGCTGAGGTTTAGGGTGTGTGTTAGGGTCAGGGTTAGGTTCAAGGTTTCGGATAGGGTGAGGGTTAAGGTTAGGATTAGGGTTAGGGTGAGGTTCAGGCTGAGTCTGAGTTTTAAGGTGAGGGTGAGTGTGAGGGTGAGGGTTAGGGTTCGGGTTATGGTTAGGTTGAGGGTGAGGGTGAGGGTTAGTGTTAGGGTGAGGGATAGGTTTCAGGTGAAGGTTAGGTTGAGGATGAGGGTAAGGGTTAGGTTGAGGAATAGGGTTAGAGTTAGGTTTAGGGTATGGGTTAGGCTGAGGGCTAGGCTGAGGGTGAGGGTTAGGGTGAGGGTGAGGGTGAGGGTGATGATGAGGGTTAGGTTGTCGTTGAGGGTTAGGGTAGGGTGAGGGTTAGGGTGAGGGTTAGTTTTACGCTCAGGGTGAGGGTGAGGGTGAGGTTTAGTGTTAGGTTTAAAATTAGTGTGAGTATAAGGTTAGGGTTATGGTTAGGATGAGGTTTAGTGTGAGGGGTAGGATTAGGTTTAGGTTGAAGGTGAGGGTAAGTGTGAGATTTAGGGTTAGGGTGCGGGTTAGGGTTAGGGTGAGGGTGAGGCGAAGGGTTAGTGTGAGGTTTCGGGAGAGGTTTAGGTTTAGGGATAGAGTTAGGGTTAGGTTGAGGTTGCGAGTGAGGTTTAGAGTTAGGGTGAGGGTCAGGGTTAGGGTTAGGGTTAGGGTGAGGGTTAGGGTTAAGGTTAGATTAGAGTTAGGGATAGGGTGAGGGTGAGGGTTAATATTAGGGCTTGGGTGAGGGTTAGGGTGAAGATGAGGTTAAGGCTTAGGTTGAGGGTTAGGGTGAGGGGGAGGTTTAGGTTTAGGGTGAGGGTTAGGGTGAGGATTAGGGTGAGGGTGAGCGTTAGGGTGAGTGTTAGGGTTAGGCTGAGGGTTAGCATTAGGGTTAGGTTTAGGTTGAGGATTAGGGTGAGGGGTAGGGTTAGGGTTAGTGTGAGCCTTAGTGTTAGTGTGAGGCTTAGGGTTAGGATTAGGGTTAGGATTACCCTGAGCTTAAGTATAAGGGTGAGGGTTAGGATGAGTGTGAGTGTTAGGGATAGGGTTAGGGTGAGGGTGAGTGTTAGGTTGAGGATGAGGTTTAGGGTTAGTTTTAGGCTGAGGGTTAGGGTTAGGCTGAGGGTTAGGGTTAAGTTTAGGGTTAGGTTGAGGGTCACGGTTAGGGTTAGGTAAATGGTAAGGATGAAGGGTAGGGTGAGGGTTAGGGTTTTGGTTAGGGTAGGGTGAGGCTGAGGGTTAGGGTCAGGGTTAGGGTGAGTGTGAGGGTGGTTTAGGGATAAGTTTAGGGTTAGGGTGAAGTTAAGTGATAGGGTGAGGGATAGGATGAGTGTGAGGGTTAGGGTTAGGGTGATGTTTAAGGTTAAGATTAGGGTTAGGGTGAGGGTTAGGATTAGTGTGAGGGTTAGGGTTAGGGTTAGGGTTGGAGTGAGATTAAGGCTTAGGGTGAAGTTTATGTTGAGGTTATGGTTAGGGTTAGAGTTAGGGTTAGGTTGAGTGTTAGGGTGAGGTTTAGAGTTAGGATGAGGGTGAGGGTTAGGGATAGGGTTAGGGTGAGGGTTAGGGTTAGGGTGAGAGTTGGAGTTAGGGTTAGGCTGTGGATGAGGGTTAGGGTTAGGTTTAGGGTTAGGGTTAGGGTGAGGTTTAGGGTTAGGCTGAGGGTGAGCCTGAGGATGAGGGTGAGGGTTAGTGTTAGGGTTAGGGTGAGGGATAGGTTTATTGTGAGGTTTAGGTTGAGGATGAGGGAAAGGATTAGGTTGAGGATTAGGTTGAGGGGGAGGTTTATTGTTAGGGTTAGGGTTAGGGTGAGGGTTAGGGTTAATGTTAGGGTTAGGTTTAGCGTAAGTGTTAGGGTTAGGGTGAGTGTTAGGGATAGTGTTAGGTTTAGGATGAGGGTTAGGGGGAGGGGGAGGGTTAGGGTTAGTGTGAGGATTAGGGTTAGTTTGAGGTTTAGGGTTAGGGTTAGGGTTACCATGAGGGTAAGTGTAATTGTGAGGGTCAAGATGAGGGTGAGGGTTAGGGTTAGGTTTAGGGTTAGGGTAGGTTGAGTTTTAGGGTTAGGCTTAAGTTTAGTGTTAGGGTGAGGATTAGGGTTAGTGTTAGGGTTAGGGTTTGGTTGAGTGTTAGGGTGAGGGTTTGGGTTAGGGTTAGGGTTAGGGTGACGTTGAGGATTAGCTTGAGATTTAGGGTTAGATTTAGGTTTAGGGTATGGGTTAGGCTGAGGGCTAGGGTGAGGATGAGGGTTAGGGTGAGGGTGAAGGTGAGGTTGAGGGTGATGATGAAGGTTACGGTGTTGGTGAAGGTTAGTGTAGGGTGAGGGTTAGGGTGAAGGTTAGTGTTGGCTGAGGGTGAGGGTGAGGGTGAGGTTTAGGGTTAGGTTTAAAATTAGTGTGAGTGTTAGATTTAGGGTTAGGGTGCGGGTTAGGGTTAGGGTTAGGGGTAGGTTGAGGGGAAGGGTTAGGGTGAGGTTTAGGGAGAGATTTAGGGTTAGTGTTAGAGTTAGGGTTAGGTTGAGGTTTCGGGTGAGGTTTAGAGTTAGGGTGAGGGTGAGGGTTAGGGTTAGGGTTAGGGTGAGGGTGAGGGTTAGGTTGAGAGTTAGAGTTAGGCATAGGGTGAGGGTGAGGGTTAGTGTTAGTGTTTGGGTGAGGGTTAGATTGAGGATGAGGTTAAGGTTTAGATTGAGGGTTAGGGTGATGGGGAGGTTTAGGGTTAGGGTTAGGGTTAGGGTGAGGGTTAGGGTGAGGGTGAGGTTGAGGGTTAGGGTGAGTGTTATGGTTAGGCTGAGGGTTAGAATTAGGGTTAGGTTTAGGTTGAGGAGTAGGGTGAGGAGTAGGGTTAGAGTTAGTGTGAGCCTTAGTGTTAGTGTGAGGCTTAGTGTTAGGATTAGGTTTAGGATTACTGTGAGGGTAAGTGTAAGTGTGAGGGTTAGGATGAGTGTAATTTTTAGGGATAGGGTTAGGGTGAGGGTGAGTGGTAGGGTGAGGATGAGGTTTAGGGTTAGGTTTAGGGTGAGGGTTAGGGTTAAGTTTAGGGTTGGGTTGAGGTTGAGGGTTAGGGTTAGGTTAAGGGTTAGGGTGAGGGTTAGGGTTAGGGTTTTGGTTAGGGTAGGCTGAGGGTGAGGGGTAAAATCAGGGTTAGGGTGTGTGTGAGGGTGGTTTAGGGAGGTGTTTAGGGTTAGGGTGAGGGTAAGGGTTAGGGTGAAGTTGAGGGGTAGGGTTACGGTTAGGGTTAGGGTGAGGGTAATAGTTAATGTGTGGGTGATGATGAGTGTGAGGGTTAGGGTTATGGTGATGTTTAAGGTTAAGATTAGGGTTAGGGTGAGGGTTAGGATTAGTGTGAGGGTTAGGGTTAGGGTTAGCGTTGGAGTGAGGTTAAGGGTTAGGATGAGGTTTATGTTGAGATTTAGGGTTAGGGTTAGAGTTAGGGGTAGGTTGAGTGTTAGGGTGAGGTTTAGAGTTAGGGTGAGTGTGAGGGTTAGGGATAGGGTTAGGGTGAGGGTTAGGGTTAGGGTGAGAGTTAGAGTTAGGGATAGGCTGAGGGTGAGGTTAGGGTTAGGGTTAGGGTGAGGGTTAGTTGAGGATGATCGTAAGGTTTAGATTGAGGGTTAGGATGGGAGGATATTTAGGGTTTGGGTTAGGTTTAGGGTTAGTGTTAGGATGAGGTTTAGGGTTAGGCTGAGGGTGAGCCTGAGGGTAAGTGTGAGGGTTAGTGTTAGGGTTTGGGTGAGGGATAGGTTTATTGTGAGGTTTAGGTTGAGGATGAGGGAAAGGATTAGGTTGAGGATTAGGGTGAGGGGGAGGTTTAGTGTTAGGTTTAGGGTTAGGGTGTGGGTTAGGGTTAATGTTAGGATTAGGTTTAGGGAAAGGGTTAGGGTGAGGGTGAGGGTTAGGGTTAATGTTAGAGTTAGGTTTAGTGTAAGGGTTAGGGTTAGGGTGAATGTTACTTTTAGGTTTAGGATATGGGTTAGGTTTTGGGTAAGGTTTAGGGTTAGGTTTGGGGTTAGGGTTTGGGTGAGGGTGAGGCTTATGGTTAGGATTAGGGTTTTAGTTAGGGTTAGGCTGAGAGTGAGGGTGAGCCTTAGGGTTAGCATTAGGGTTAGGGTTAGGGTTAGTTTTAGGTTGAGGTTTAGGGTGGGGGCTAGGTTTAGTGATAGGGTGAGGGTGAGGGTGAGGGTGAGGATTAGGGTGAGGGTTAGGGTTAGGGTGAGGGTTAGGGTTAGGGTTAGGTTTAGGTTGAGGTTTTCGGTGAGGGGTAAGGTTAGGGTTAGTGTGAGCCTTCGTGTTAGAGTGAGGGTTAGGGCTAGGGTTAGGGATAGGTTTTCCATGAGGGTAAGGGTAAGCGTGAGGGTTAGGATGAGGGTGAGGGTTAGGGATAGGGTTAGGGTGAGGGTGAGTGTTAGGGAGAGGCTGAGATTTATGGTTAGGGTTAGGGTGAGGTTTAAGGTTAGTGTGAGGGTTAGGGTTAGGTTTAGGGTTAGGGTGAGTGTGAGGGTTAGGGTTAGGTTAAGTGTTATGGTGAGGGGTAGGGTGAGGGTTACGGTTAGGGTTTTGGTTAGGGTAGGGTGAGGGTGAGGGTTAGGGTTAGGGTGAGTGTGAGGTTGTTTTAGGGATAGGGTTAGGGTTAGGGTGAGGGTTAGTGTTATGGTTAGTTTTAGGCTGAGGGCTAGGGTGAGGGTGAGGGTTAGGGTGACTGTGAGGGTGAAGGTGATGGTTAGGGTGTTGGTGTGGTTTAGGGTTGTGTGAGGTTAAGGGCGACGGTGAGGTTTAGGGTGAGGGTGAGGGTTAGGGTTATGGTTAGGATTAGGGTTAGAGTCAGGTTGAGGATTAGGGTTATGGTTAGGGTTAGGATGAGGGTTAGGGTTAGGGGTAGGTTTAGGGTTAGGGTTAGGGTGAAGGTGAGGGTTAGGGTTGCGGTTAGCGTTAAGGTGAGGGTTAGGATGAGGGTGAGGTTTAGGGTTAGGGTGATATTTAAGGTTATGGTTATGGTTAGGGTTAGGGTGACGGTGACGGTGAGGGTTAGGGTGAGGGTAAGGGTTAAGTTGAGGGTGCAGATTAGGGTTACAATTAGGGTCAGTATGAGCGGTAGGGTTAGGCTTAGGCTGAGGGTTAGGTTTAGTTTGTGGGTTATGGTTAGCGATTGGGTAGGGTGAGGGTAAGTGTTTGGATGCGGGTAGGGTGAGAGTCAGGTTTAGGGTTAGCATGAGTGTTAGGGTGAGGGATAGGGTTAGGTTTAGGGATAGGTTGAGGGTTGGATGAGGGAGAGGGTTGGGTTGTGGGTGACAGTTAGGGTAAAGGTGAGGGTTGGGATGAAGGGGAGGGTTAGAGTGAGGGCGAGGGTTAAGGTATGTGTTAGGGTGATGGGTAGGGTTCGTATTAGTGTTAGTGTGAGGGTGAGGGTGAGTGGTATCATTAGGGTTAGTGTGAGGATTAGGATTAGTGTGAGGGTTAGGGTGAGGGTTAGAGTGAGGGTAAGGGTTAGGGTGAGGTTTAGGGTGAGGTTTAGGTTTAGGGTGAGGGTGAGGGTTAGGGTTACGGTGAGGGTGAGTGTTAGGGTTAGGGTGAGAGTTAGATTTAGGTATAGTGTGAGGGTGAGGGTTAGTGTTAGGGTTAGCATAAGGGTTAGGTTGAGGATGAGGGTAAGGTTTAGGTTGACGTTAGGGTGAGGGTGAGGGTTAGGGTTAGGGTAAGGCTTAGGGTTAGGTTTATTGTGAGGATTAGGGTTTTGATGAGGGTAAGGATTAGGCCAGGGTTAGGGTTAATTTTAGGGTTAGAATCAGGGTGAGGGTTAGGGTTAATATTAGTGTTAGTTTTAGGATAAGGTTTAGGTTTAGTGTAAGGGTTAGTGTTAGGGTGAGTGTTGGGTTTAGGGTGAGGGCTAGATTTAGGTTTGGGGTTAGGGTGAGGGTGAGGGTGAGTCTAGGGTCAGGATTAGCGTTTGAGTTAAGGTGTGGGTGAGGGTGAGGCTTAGAGTTAGGATTAGGGTTTGAGTTAGTGTTAGGATGAGGGTGAGGGTGAGGTTTAGGGTTAGCGTGAGGGTTAGGGTTAGGGTTAAGTTTAGGTTGATGGTTAGGGTGAGGGCTAGGTTTAGGGATAGGGTGAGGGTGAGCGTGAGTGTTAGGGTGAGGGTTAGGGTTAGGGTGAGGGTTAGGGTTAGGGTTAGGTTTAGGTTGAGGGTTAGGGTGAGGGGTAGGGTTAGGTTTACCATGAGGCTAAGGATAAGGATGAGGGTTAGGATGAGGGTGAGTTTTAGGGTTAGGATGAGGGTTAGGATTAGTGTTAGGGTGAGGGTTGGGGTTAGGGTGTGTGTTAGGGTTAGGTTTAGGGTTATGGTGAGTGTGAGGGTTAGGGTGAGTGTGAGGGTGTTTTAGGGATAGGCTTAAGGTTAGGGTGAGGGTTAGGGTTAGGTTTAGGGTGCGGGTTAGGTTTACGGTGATGTTTAGTGTTAGGGTGAGGTTTAGGGTGAGGGTGAGGGTGAGGGTTAAGGTGTGTGTGAGGGTGAGGGTTAGGGTGAGTGTTAGGGTGAGCAGGAGGGTTATGGTTATGTTTAGGTTTCGTGTTAGGGTTAGGGTTTGTGTGAGTGTTAGGGTTATGGTTAGGGTTATGGTAGGGTGAGGGTAAAGTTTAGGATTAGGGTTAGGTTTAGGCTGAAGGTGAGGGTGAGGGTGAGGGTTAGGGTTATGTTTAGGGTTAGGTTGAGTGTAAGGGTTAGGGTGAGTTTTAGGATGAGGGTTAGGGTGAGGTGTAGGATTAGGTTTAGGGTAAGGGTGAGGGTGAGGGTGAGGGTGAGGTTTAGGGTTAGTTATAGGATTAGTGTGAGTGTTAGGGTTAGGTTTAGGGTTAGGATGAGGTTTAGGGTGAGGGGTCGGTTTAGGTTTAATGTGAGGGTGAGGGTTAGGGTCAGGTTTAGGATGAGGGTTAGGGTGAGGGTTAGGGTTAGGTTTAGTGTGAGGGTTATGGTTATTGTGAGGGTTAGAGTTAGGATTAGGCTTACGGTGAGGTTTAGGGTTAGAGTTAGTGATAGGCTGAGGGTAGGGTGAGGGTGAGGGTAGGGTGAGGATGAGGGTGAGGGTGAGGGTTAGGGTGTCGTTGAGGGTTATGTTACAGTAAGGGTTAGGGTTAGCTTGAGAGTTAGGTTTAGGGTTAGGGTGAGGGTTAGGTTTAGGATTAGTGTTAGGGATAGGGTTAGGCTTAGGGTGAGGGTGAGCGGAAGGGTGAGGCTTTGGGTTAGGGTTAGGGTTAGTGTGAGGTTGAGGGTTAGGGTGAGGGTTAGGGTTAGGGTGTTGGGTAGGGTGAGGTTTAGTGTTAGTTTTATTATTAGGATAGGGTGAAGGTTAGGGTGAGGTTTAAGGTTAGTGTTAGGGTTAGGGTTAGGTTGAGTGTTAGGGTTAGTGTGACGTTAAGGGTTAGGTTTAGGTTTAGGGTTAGTGTTAGGGTGAGGGTAAGGTTTAGGGTGAGGGTTAAAGTTAGTGTGAGGGTTAGGGTAAGGTTTAGTTTTAGGATTAGGGTCAGGGTAAGGGTGAGGGTGAGGGGTAGTGTGAGGGTTAGTCTGAAGGGTAGGGTTAGGGTTAGGTGAGGGTGAGGGTGAGAGTTTGAGTTATGTAACGGTTAGGTTTCGGGTTTGGGAGAGGATTATGGTGTGCGTGTGGGTTAGGGTGAGGGTAAATGTTAGGGTTTGGTTGAGGGTTAGGGTTAGGGTGAAGCTAAGGGTGAGGGTTTTCCTTAGGTAAGGGTTAGGTTTAGGGTTAGGGTTATGGTTAGGTTTAGGGATAGGATGAGGGTTAGCGTGAGGGGTAGGTTTAGGGTTAGGGTGAGGGTTTGGGTTAGTGTGAGGGTTACCCTGAAAATGATTGTTAGGATTAGGGTGAGGGTTAGGGTTAGTGTTAGGGTTAGGGTGAGGATTACTTTTAGGGTTAAGATTAGGATTAGGGTTAGGTTGAGTGGTATGGTTAAGGTTAGGGTGGGGGTTAGGTTTAGGGTTAGAATTAGGGTGAGGGTAAGGGTTAGGGTGAGGGTTTGGATGAGGGTGAGGGTTAGGATGAGGGTGAGGGTTAGGGTTAGGGTGAGGGTTAGGGTGATGTTTAAGGTTAGGGTTAGACTTAGGGTGAGGGTTAGGTTTAGGGATAGGGTGAGGGTGAGCTTTAGTTTTAGGATTAATGTTAGGGTTAGGGTTAGGCTTAGGGTGAGGGTGAGGGGTAGGGTGAGGGTTTGGGTTAGGGTTAGGGTTAGGGATAGGGTGAGGGTTAGGGTTAGTGTTAGGTTTAGGGTTTTGGTGAGTGTTAAGGTGAGGGTAAGGGTTAGGGTTAGGAAGGATGAGGGTAAGGGTTAGGGTGAGGGTTAGTGTTACGATGAGTGTGAGGTTGAGGGTGAGGATTAGGGTTAGGTTTAGGATTAGTGTGAATGTTACGGTTTCTGTTAGGGTTAGGATAAGGGTTAAGGTGAGAGGTAGGCTTAGGGTTAGGTTGGTTGTGAGGGTGAGGGCAAGGTTTAGGGTTAGGGTGAGGGTTATTGTTAGGGTTAGGGTGAGGGTGAGGATTAGTGTTAGGTATAGGATGTGGGTTATGGTGAGTGGTAGGGTTAGGGTTAGTGTGAGGTTGAGGGTTAGGGTGAGGGTTAGGGTTAGGGTGTTGGGTAGGGTGAGGTTTAGTGTTAGTTTTATTATTAGGATAGGGTGAAGGTTAGGGTGAGGTTTAAGGTTAGTGTTAGGGTTAGGGTTAGGTTGAGTGTTAGGGTTAGTGTGACGTTAAGGGTTAGGTTTAGGTTTAGGGTTAGTGTTAGGGTGAGGGTAAGGTTTAGGGTGAGGGTTAAAGTTAGTGTGAGGGTTAGGGTAAGGTTTAGTTTTAGGATTAGGGTCAGGGTAAGGGTGAGGGTGAGGGGTAGTGTGAGGGTTAGTCTGAAGGGTAGGGTTAGGGTTAGGTGAGGGTGAGGGTGAGAGTTTGAGTTATGTAACGGTTAGGTTTCGGGTTTGGGAGAGGATTATGGTGTGCGTGTGGGTTAGGGTGAGGGTAAATGTTAGGGTTTGGTTGAGGGTTAGGGTTAGGGTGAAGCTAAGGGTGAGGGTTTTCCTTAGGTAAGGGTTAGGTTTAGGGTTAGGGTTATGGTTAGGTTTAGGGATAGGATGAGGGTTAGCGTGAGGGGTAGGTTTAGGGTTAGGGTGAGGGTTTGGGTTAGTGTGAGGGTTACCCTGAAAATGATTGTTAGGATTAGGGTGAGGGTTAGGGTTAGTGTTAGGGTTAGGGTGAGGATTACTTTTAGGGTTAAGATTAGGATTAGGGTTAGGTTGAGTGGTATGGTTAAGGTTAGGGTGGGGGTTAGGTTTAGGGTTAGAATTAGGGTGAGGGTAAGGGTTAGGGTGAGGGTTTGGATGAGGGTGAGGGTTAGGATGAGGGTGAGGGTTAGGGTTAGGGTGAGGGTTAGGGTGATGTTTAAGGTTAGGGTTAGACTTAGGGTGAGGGTTAGGTTTAGGGATAGGGTGAGGGTGAGCTTTAGTTTTAGGATTAATGTTAGGGTTAGGGTTAGGCTTAGGGTGAGGGTGAGGGGTAGGGTGAGGGTTTGGGTTAGGGTTAGGGTTAGGGATAGGGTGAGGGTTAGGGTTAGTGTTAGGTTTAGGGTTTTGGTGAGTGTTAAGGTGAGGGTAAGGGTTAGGGTTAGGAAGGATGAGGGTAAGGGTTAGGGTGAGGGTTAGTGTTACGATGAGTGTGAGGTTGAGGGTGAGGATTAGGGTTAGGTTTAGGATTAGTGTGAATGTTACGGTTTCTGTTAGGGTTAGGATAAGGGTTAAGGTGAGAGGTAGGCTTAGGGTTAGGTTGGTTGTGAGGGTGAGGGCAAGGTTTAGGGTTAGGGTGAGGGTTATTGTTAGGGTTAGGGTGAGGGTGAGGATTAGTGTTAGGTATAGGATGTGGGTTATGGTGAGTGGTAGGGTTAGGTTTAGTGTGAGGTTTATTGTTAGTGTAAGGCTTAGGGTTAGGGTTAGGGTGAGGGTTTGGTTTAGGGTTAGGGTTCGGCTGAGTGTTATTGTGAGGGTGAGGATTAGGGTGATTTTGAGGGTAAGGTTGAAGTTTAGGGTGTCGGTGAGTGCTAGGGTAGGGTGAGGGTAAGGTCGACAGTGAGGGTTAGGGTGAGGGTGAGGTTTAGGGGTAAGTTTAGGTTTAGGGTTAGGGTTAGGTTGAGGGTAAATGTTAGGGTGAAGGTGAGCGTTAGGGTTACCGTTAGGGTTAGGGTGAGGGTAATTTTTAGGGTGAGGGTTAGGATGAGAGTGAGGGTTGGTGTTAGGGTGATGTTTAAGTTTTAGGTTAGGGTTAGGGTGAGGGTGAGTGTTAGGGTGAGGGTATGGGTTAGTTTGAAGTTCCGGATTAGGGTTACGGTTAGGGTGAGTGTGAGGGGTAGGATTAGGGTTAGGGTAAGGGTTAGGTTTACTGTGAGGGTTATGGTTAGGGATAGGGTTAGGGTGAGGGTAAGGGTTTGGATGAGGGTAGGGTGAGATTAAGTTTTAGGGTTATCATGTGTGTTAGGGTGAGTGTTAGGGTTAGGTTTAGGGATAGCGTGAGGTTTGGGTTAGGGTTAGGGTTGGGTAGTTGGTGAGTGTTAGGGTAAAGGTGAGGGTTAGGTTGACGGGGAGGGTTAGAGTGAGGGCGAGGGTTAAGGTAAGGTTTAGGGTGATGGTTAGGGTTCGTATTAGTGTTAGGGTGAGGGTGAGGGTGAGTGGTATAGTTAGGGTTAGGGTGAGGGTTAGGATTATTGTGAGTGTTAGGTTTAGGGTTAGGGTTAGATAGAGGGTAAGGTTTAGGGTGAGGTTTATGGTGAGGTTTAGGGTTATGGTTAGAGTTAGGATTACGCTGAGGGTTAGGTTGAGGTTTAGAATTAGGGTGAGGGTGAGGGTTAGGGTTAGGTTTAGGGTGAGGGTTAAGTTGAGGATGAGGGTAAGGTTTAGGTTGAGGATTAGGTTGAGGGTAAGGGTTAAGTTTAGGGTTAGGTTTAGGGTGAGTGTTAGGGTGACGGTTACGGTTAGGCTGAGGATGAGCATGAGGGTGAGGCTGAGGGTTAGTGTTAGGGTTAGGGTGAGGGTTAGGTTTATTGTGAGGGTTAGCGTGAGGATGAAGGTAAGGATTAGGTTGAGGGTTAGGGTGAGGGAGAGGTTTAAGGTTGGGTTAGGTTTATGGTGAGGTTTAGGTTGAGGGTTAGTGTTAAGTTTAGGGTTAGGTTAATTGTGAGTGTTAGGGTTAATGTTAGGTTTAGGTTAAGGGTTAGGATTAGGGTAAGTGTTAGGATTAGGGTGAGGGTTACGGTTAGGTTTAGGGGGAGGGTTAGGTTTAGGGTGAGGGTTATGTTTTGGGTGAGGTTTAGGGTTAGGGTGAGGGTGAGGGTTAGGCTTAGGTTTAGAATTAGGGTTTGGGTTAGGGTGAGGTTGAGGGTGAGCCTTAGGTTAGGAGTAGTGTTTGAGTTAGGTTTAGGCTGAGGGTGAGGGTGAGCATTAGAGTTAGCATGAGGGTTAGGCTCAGGGTTAGGTTTAGGTTGAGGGTTAGGGTGAGGTCTAATTTTAGGTTGAGGGTGAGGGTGAGGGTGAGGGTTATGGTGAGGGTTATGTTTACGGTGAGGGTTAGGGTTAGGGTTAGCTTTAGGTTGAGGGTTAGGGTGAGGGCTAGGGTTAGGGTTAGAGCCTTAGTGTTAGTGTGAGGATTAGGGTTAGTGTAAGCTTTAGGGTTACCGTGAGGGTAAGGGTAAGGGTGAGGATTAGGATGAGGATGAGTGTTAGGGTGAGGGTCAGGGTTAGGGTTAGGGAAGGGTGAGGGCAAGGGTTAGGATGAGGGTTAGAGTTATGTTGAGGGTGAGGGTGAGGGTGAGGTTTAGGGTTAGGTTTAGGTTTAGTGTGAGTGTTAGTGTTAGGGTTAGGGTTATGATGAGGGTTAGAGTGAGGGGTAGGTTTAGGGTTAGGTTGAGGGTGAGGGTGAGGGTGAGGTTGGGGTAAGTGTGAGGGTTAGCTTTTGGGTTAGGGTGAGGGTGAAGGTTAGGGTTAGGTTTAGGATGAGGGTTAGAGTGAGGGGTAGGGTTAGGGATAGTGTGAGGGTTAGGGTTAGTGTGAGGGTTTGGGTTAGGGTTAGGTTTAGGGGTACTGTGAGGTTAAGGTTAAGGGTGAGTGTAAGGATGAGGGTGAGGGTTAGGGTTAGAGTAAGGGTTAGGTTTAGGGTGAGGGTTAGGGTGAGGGTTAGGGTTAGGGTGAGCGTGAGGTATAGGGTGAGGGTAAGGGTTAGTGTGTGGGTTAGGTTTAGGATTAGGGTTAGTGTTAAGGTAAGGGTTAGGGTTAGGTTTAGGGTTATGATTAGGTTTAGGTTTAGGGTTAGGGTTAGGGTTAGGGTTAGCGTGAGGGTTAGGGTTAGGGTTAGGGTGAGGGTTAGGGTTAGTCTGAGGGTTAGGTTTAGGGATAGGATTAGGTATACTGTGAGGGTAAGGGTTAGGGTAAGGGTTAGGATGAGGGTGAGGTTTACGGTTAGCGTTATGTTTAGGGTGTCGGTTAGGGTGAGGGTAAGGGTTAGGTTTAGGTTGAGGGTGAGTGTGACGGTTAGGTTTAGTGTGAGGGTGAGTGTTAAGTTTATGGTTAGGGTGAGGGTGAGGGTTAGGTTAAGGAGTAGTGTTAGGGTTAGGCTTAGGGTGAGGGTGAGGATTTGGGTTAGGGTAAGGATTAGGTTTAGGGTGAGGTTGAGGGTTAGGGTTAGTGTTAGGGTTGGGGTTTGGTTGAGTGTTAGGGTGAGGGTGAGGGTTAGGGTTAGGGTTAGGGAAGTTTGAGGGTAAGGGTTGGGTTGAGGGTTAGTGTTAGGCTCAGGGTGAGGGTGAGGGTGAGATTCAGTGTTAGCGGTAGGGTGAGAGTTATGGTGAGGTTTATGGTTAGTTTCAGGGTGAGGGTGAAGGTTAGGCTGAGGTTAAGGGTTAGTGTGATGGTTAATTTTAGGATTATGTTTACGTTGAGGGTAAGGGTTAGGGTGAGGTTAGGATGAGGGTGAGGGTTAGGGTGAGGGTTAGAGTTAAGGTGAGGGATCGGTTTAGGTTTTGGGTTAGGCTGATGGCTTGGCTGAGGGTGAGGGTGAGGTTGAGGGTGAGGGTTGGAGTGTCGGAGAGGGTTAGGGTTGAGTGAGGGTTACGGTGATGTTTAAGGTTAGGGTTTGGGTGAGGGTGAAGGTGAGGGTTATGGTTAGGGTGAGGGTGAGAATTAGGTTCAGGGATAGGATGAGGGTGAGCGTTAGATATACGATTAGTTATAGGGTTAGGGTTAGGGTTAGGGTTAAGGAAGTGTGAGGGTAAGGGTTATGGTGAGGGTTAGTGTTAGGCTGAGGGTCAGGGTGAGGGTGAGGTTTAGGGTTAGATTTAGGATTAGTGTGAGTGTTAGGGTTAGAGTTAGGGTTAGGATGAGGTTTAGGGTGGGGGGTAGGGTTAGGATTAGGTAGAGGATGAGGGTGAAGGTTAGGTTTAGTGTGAGGGTTAGGGTAGGTTTAGGGTTAGGGTGAGCCTTAGGGTTAGGGTTAGGGTTAGGCTGAGGGCTAGGGTGACGGTGAGGGTTAGGGTGAGGCTGAGGGTTAGGGTTATGGTTAAGGTTAGGTTTAGGGTCAGGTTGAGGATTTGGGTTACGTTTAGGGTTAGATTGAGGGTTAGGGTGAGGGGTAGGTTTAGGGTTAGGTTTAGGATTAACGTTAGGGTAAGGGTTAGGGTGAGGGTCAGGGTTAGATTTAGGGTGATGGTAAGGGTAATTGTTAGGGTGAGGGTTAGGATGAGGGTGAGGGTTAGGGTTAGAGTGATGTTTAAGGTGAAGTTTAGGGTTAGGGTTGGGTTAGTGTGAGGGTAAGGGTTAGGTTGAGGGTGCAGATTAGGGTTATGGTTACGGTTAGTGTTAGGGGTAGGGTTAGGTTTAGGGTGAGGGTTAGGTTTAGTGTGAGGGTTATCGTTAAGGATAGGGTTTGGGCGAGGGTAAGGGTTAGGATTAGGGTAGGGTGAGAGTAAGGTTTAGGGTTAGCATGAGTGTTAGGGTGAGGTTAGGGTTAAGTTAAGGGATAAGGTGAGGGTTGGGTGAGGGTGAGTGTTGGGTTGTGGGTGAGGGTTAGGGTAAAAGTGAGAGTTAGGTTGGCGGGGAGGGTTAAAGTGAGGGTGAGGGTTAAGGTTAGGGTTAGGGTGATGGTTAAGTTTTGTATTAATGTTAGGGTGAGGGTAAGGGTGAGGGTTATATTTAGGGTTAGTGTGACATGTAGGATTAGTGTGAGGGTTAGGGTTAGGGTTAGAGTGAGGGTAAGGGTTAGGGTGAGGTTTAGGGTGAGGTTTGGCATGAGGATTAGAATTAGGGTGAGGTTTAGAGTTAGGGTGAGTGTGAAGGTTAGGGTTAGGTTTAGGGTGAGGGTTAGGGTTAGGGTGAGAGATAGAGTTAGGGTTAGGGTGAGAGTGAGGTTAGGGTTAGGTTAGGGTTAGAATGAGGGTGAGGGTGCGGGTGAGGAATAGGGTTAGGATTAGGGTTAGGGTTAGGGTTAGGGTTAGGCTGAGGGTGAGGGTGAGTGTTAAGGTTAGGGTTAGGGTTAGTGTTAATGTTACATTTAGGCTTAGGTTTAGGATGAGGGTTAAGGTGAGGGGTAGGGTTAGGGTTAGGGTGAGGGTTAGGGTTAGGGTAAGGGTTAGGCTTAGGGTGAGGGTAAGGGCTAGGGTGAGGGTTAGGCTTAGGGTGAGGGTAAGGGTTAGGTGAGGGTTAGGATGAGGCTGAAGGTTAGGTTGAGGATTAGAGTTAGGGTGAGTTTTAGCGTTAGGTTTAGGGTTAGGGTTTGGGCTAGGGTGAGGGTGAGGGTTAGGTTGAGGGTGAGGGTGAGGGTTAGGGTGAGGGTAAGGGTTAGTGTGGGGGGTAGGGTTAGAGTTAGTTTTAGTTTGAGGATTAGGGTGAGGGGTATGGTTAGGGTTAGTGTGAGCCTTAGCATTAGTGTGAGGGTTAGGTTTAGGGTTTCAGTGAGGGTAAGTGTTGAGGGTGAGTGTTAGGGATAGGTGTAGGGTGAGGGTGAGTGTTAGGGTGAGGATGAGGGTTAGGGTTAGGGTTAGGGTTAGAGTGAGGATTAGGGTTAGATTTAGGGTGAGTGTAAGGTTTAAGGTGAGGGTTACGATGAGGGTGAGTATTAGGGTTAGGTGAGTGTTAGGGTGATGTTTCAGGTTAGTGTTATGGTTAGGGTTAGAGTGAGGGTGAGTGGTAGGGTGAGGGATTGGGTTATGTTTAGGGTTAAGGTGAGGGTGAGGGTTAGGCTGAGAGTTAGTGTTAGTCTTAGATTTAGTGTTTGGGTGATTGTTAGGGTGAGGGTGAGGGTTATGATGATGGTTAGGGTGAGGGTTAGGTTTAGGGATAGGTTGAGGTTGAGGATGAGGGTGAGGTTTAGGGTTAGGATGAGGTTGAAGGTTAGGGTTAGGTTTAGGATGAGCGTTAGTTTGTGGGGTAGGATTAGGGATAGTGTGAGGTTTAGGGTTAGGGTTAGGGTTACCGTGATGGTAAGGGTAAGCGTGATGGTTAGGATGAGGCTTAGGGTTCGGGTTAGTGTTAGGGTTAGGGAGAGGATTAGGTTGAGAGTAATGGTTAGGTTAAGGGTTACATTGAATGGTAAGGTTAGGATTAGGGTTAGGTTTAGGTTGAGGGTTAAGGTGAGGGCTAGGTTGAGGGTTAGGGTGAGGGTGAGGGGGAGGGTTAGGTGAGGGTTAGGGTTAGGGTGAGTGTAAGGGTTAGGGTTAGGTTTAGGATGAGGGTTAGGATGAGGTGTAAGATTAGGGTTAAGGTGAGGGTGAGGGTGAGGGTTAGGGTTAAGGTGAGGTTTAGGCTAAGGGTGACTGTTAGAGTTAGTGTTAGGTTTAGGATAGGGTTAGGGTGAGGTGTAGTATTAGGGATAGTGTGAGGGGTAGGGTTATTGTGAGTGATAGGGTTAGGGTTAAGGTTACCGTGAGGGTAAGTGTAACCGTGAGGGTTAGGATGAGGCTGAGGTTTAGGGTTAGGGTTAGGGTTAGGGTGTGGGTTAGGTTTAGGGTTATTGTAAGGGTAGGATGAGGGTTAGGGTTAGGCTTAAGGGTAGTTATAGGGTGAGTGTTAGGGTTAGTGTTAGGGTTAGGGTTTGTTTGAGTGTTTGGGTGAGGGTTTGGTTTAGGGGTAGGGAAGGAAAGGGTGAGGGTTAGGGTGAGGGTTAGTGTTAGGTTAGGGTTAGGGTTTGGGTTGGGCTGAGGGCTAAGATGAGGGTGAGGTTTAGGGTGAGGGTGAGGGTGAGGGTGAGGTTTAGGGTGTCGGTGAGGGTTAGGGTAGGGTGAGGGTTAGTGTTAAGCTGAGGGTGAGGGTGAGGGTAAGATTTAGGATTAGGTTTAGGATTAGTGTGAGCGTTAGGGATAGGGTTAGGGTTAGGATGAGGTTTAGGGTGAGGGGTAGGTTTAGGGTTAGGTTGAGGTTGAGGGTGAGGGTGAAGTTTAGGATTATGGTGAGGTTTAGGGTTAGGGTTAGGTTGAGGGTGAGTTTTAGGGTTAGGTTTAGGATGAGGGTTAGTGTGAGGGGTAGGGTTAGGGTTAGTGTGAGTGTTAGGGTTAGTGTGAGGGTTAGGGTTAGGCTTAGGATTAGGGTAAGGGTTGGGGTTAGGTGTAGGGTTATGCTGAGGGTACGGTGAGAGTGATGGTTAGGGTGAGAGTAAGGGTGAGGGTGAGGGTTAGGGTGACATTGAGGGTTAGGGTGATGTTTAGGATTAGGGTTAGGGTTAGGCTTAGGGTGAGGCTGAGGGTTAGGGTGAGGGTTTGGTTTAGGGTCAGGGATAGGGTGAGGGTGAGGGTTAGGGTGAGATTTACGGTGAGGATTAGGGTTAGCGTTAGAGTTAGGGTTAGGTTGAGGTTTAGGGTGAGGTTTAGAGTTAGGGTGAGGTTGAGGGTTAGGGTTAGGGTTAGGTTGAGGTTTAGGGTGAGGGTTATGATTAGGCTGAGGGTGAGCTTGAGGGTGAGGGTGAGGGTTAGTGTTAGGGTTAGAGAGGGTTAGGTTTATTGTGAGGGTTAGTGTGACGATGAGGGTAAGGATTAGTTGAGGGTTATGGTTAATTTAGGGTTAGATTTAGGGTGAGGTTTAATGTTATTATTAGGGTTAGGTTTAGGGTAATTGTTAGGTTTAGGGCAAGGGTTAGAATTAGGGTGAGGGTTACGGTTAGATTTAGGGTGAGGGTTACGTTTAGGGTGAGTGTTAGGTTTAGGTTTAGGTTTAGGTTGAGGGTTAGGGTGAGGCTTAGGTTGAGGATTAGGGTTTGAGTTAGGGTGATGTTGAGGCTGAGGCTTAGAGTAGGATTAGGGTTTGAGTTAGGGTTAGGCTGAGGCTGAGGGTGAGGGTGAGGGTTAGGGTTGGGGTTAGGGTTAGGGTGAGGATTAGGCTTAGTTTTAGGATTAGGGTTTGGGTTACGCTGAGGCTGAGGCTGAGGGTGAGGGTGAGGTTTAGGGTTAGCGTGAGGGATAGGTTTAGGGTTAGGTTTAGGTTGAATTGTAGGGTGAGGGGTAGGTTTATGTTTAGGTTGAGGGTGAGGGTGATGGTGAGGGTGAGGGTTAGGGTGAGGGTAAGGGTTAGGCTCTGGGTTAGGATTAGGGTTTGGGTTAGGTTTAGGATTAGGGTTTGGGTTAGGTTTAGGCTGAGGCCGAGGGTGAGGGTTAGGGTTAGCATGAGGGATAGGTTTAGGGTTAGGTTTAGGTTGAGGGGTAGGGCGAGGAGTAGGTATAGGGTTAGGGTGAGGGTGAGGGTGAGGGTGAGGGTGAGGGTGAGGGTTAGGGTGACGGTGAGGGTTAGGGTGAGAGTGAGTGTTAGTGTTAGGAGGGTTAGTGTTAGGTTCAGGGTGAGGATTAGGGTTACGGTTAGGGTTAGGATGAGTGTTAGGGTGATGGGTAGGGTTAGGGTTAGGGTGATGTTAAGGGTTAGTGTGGGGGTTAGAGTTAGGTTTAGGGTTAGGTTGAGGGTAATTGTTAGCGTGAGGGTTAGGATGATGGTGAGGGTTACGGTTAGGGTGAGTGTTAGGCTGATGTTTAAGGTTAAGTTTAGGGCTTCGGTTAGGGTTAGGGTCAGGGTGAGTGTTAGGGTGAGGTTAAGGGTTAGGTTGAGGGTGAGGATTAGTGTTAGGTTTAGAGTTAGGTTTGGGGTGTGGACTAGGGTGATAGTTAAGGTTAGGTTGAGGTTGAGGGTGAGGCTTAGGTTTAGGGTATGGGTGAAGGTTAGGGTTAGGAAGAGGTTTATCGTGAAGGTGAGGGTGAGGGTTAGGGTTAGGGTTAGGGTTAGAATTAGGGGGAGGGGGACGGGGAGGAATAGGGTTAGGATTAGGCCTAGGGTTAGGTTTAGGCTGAGGGTGAGGGTGAGAGGGTTAGGGGTAGGATTAAGATTAGCCTGAGGGCAAGGTGAGGGTTAGGGTTAGGGTGAGGGTGAGTGTTAGATTGTGGGTCAGGGTTAGGGTTATGGTCAGGGTTATGATTAGGGTGAGGGTTAGGGTTAGGGATAGGATGAGATTGAGGCTGAGGCTGAGTTTTAAGGTGAGAGTGCGGGTGAGTGTGAGGGTGAGGGTTAGGATTCGCGTCACCGTTACGTTGAGGGTGAGGGTTAGTTTTTGGATTAGTGTTAGGTTTAGGGTTAGGTTGAGGGTGAGCATGAGGTTGAGGGTGAGGGTTAGTGTTAGGTTTAGGGTGAGTGTTAGGTTTATTGTGAGTGTTAGGGTGAGGATGAGGGTAAGGGTTAGGTTGAGGCTTAGGGTGACGGAGAGGGTTAGGGTTAGGGTTGGGGATAGCGTGAGGGTTAGGGTGAGGTTTAGGGTTAAGTTTAGGGTTACTTTTAGGGTGAGGGTTAGGGTTAATGTTAGGGTTAGGTTTAGGGTAAGGGTTAGGGTTAGGGTTAGGGTTAGGGTGAGGTTTACGGTTAGGTTTAGGGTTACAGTTAGGTTTAGGGTGAGGGTTAGGGTTAGGTTTAGGGTTTTGTGAAGGTGAGGTTTAGGGTTGGGATTAGCGTTAGGGTGATGGTGAGGTTAGGGTTAGGATTAGGGTTTGGGTTAGGTTTAGGGTAAGGGTGAGGGTGAGGGTTAGGTTTAGCGTGAGGGTTAGGTTTATGCTTAGGTTTAGGTTGAAGGTTAGGGTGAAGGGTAGCTTTAGTGTTAGGGTGACGTTGATGGTGAGGGTGAGGGTGACTGTGAGGGTTAGGGTTAGGATAGCGTTAGGGTGAGGGTTCGGGTTAGGTTAGGGTTAGACTGAGGGTAAGGTGAGGTTGAGGTTTAGGGTTAGGTTAAGCATTAGTGTGAGTGATAGGGTTAGGGTTAGCTTTAGCATGAGGGTTAGAGTGTGGGGTAGGGTTAGGGTTAGGTTGAGAGTGAGGATGAGGGTGAGGTTTAGGGTTAGGGTGAGGGTGAGGGTTAGGTTTAGTGTGATGGTGAGGGTTAGGGTTAGGTTTAGGATGAGGGTTATGACAAGGGGTAGCTTAGGTTGAGTGTGAGGGTTAGGGTTAGTGTGAGGGTTATGGTTAGGTTTAGCGTGAGGTTTAGGGTTAGGGTAAGGGTTAGGCTAAGGGCTAAGTTGAGAGTGAGGGTTAGGGTGAGGGTGATGGTGATGGTGAGGGTTAGGGTGTCGGTGAGAGTTAGGGTAGGGTGAGGGTTAGGGGGAGGTGAGGGTTAGGGTGAGGGTGAGTGTTAAGTTTATGGTTAGTGTTAGGGTTAGGGTGAGGTTAAGGGTTAGGGTGAGGTTGAGGGTTAGGGTTAGGTTTAGGGTTAGGATTAGGGTAATTGCTTGGGTGAGGGTTAGGATGAGAGTGAGGGTTAGGCTTAGGGTGATGTTTAAGGTTAAGGTTAGGGTTAGGTTGAGGGTGAGATTTAGGGTGAGGGTAAGGGTTAGGTTGATGGTGTGGAATTAGGGTTACGGTTAAGGTTAATGTGAGCGGTAGGGTTATGGTAAGGGTGAGGGTTAGGTTTAGTGTGAGGGTTATGGTTAGGGATAGGGTTAGGTTGAGGGTAAGAGTTAGGATAAGGGTAGGGTGAGAGTAAGGTTTAGGGTTAGCATGTGTGTTAGGGTGAGGGTAAGGGTTAGGTTTAGGTATAGGGTGCGGATTGGGTGAGGGTGAGGGTTGGGTGTTGTGGGAGGGTTTGGGTAAAGGTGAGGTTTAGGTTGACTGGGAGGATTAGAGTGAGGGCGAGGGTTAGGGTTAGGGTTAGGGTGAGGTTTAGGGTTAGGGTACGGGTTAGGCTAAGGGCTAGGGTGAGGGTGAGGGTAAGGTTGATGGTTATGGTGATGGTGAGGGTTAGGGTGTCGGTGAGAGTTAGGGTAGGGTGAGGGTTAGGGGGAGGTGAGGGTTAGGGTGAGGGTGAGGGTTAAGTTTATGGTTAGTGTTAGGGTTAGAGTGAGGTTAAGGGTTAGGGTGAGGGTGAGGGTTAGGGTTAGGTTTAGGGTTAGGGTGAGGGTAATTGCTAGGGTGAGGGTTAGGATGAGCGTGAGGATTAGGGTTAGGGTGATGTTTAAGGTTAAGGTTAGGGTTAGGGTGAGGGTAAGATTTAGGGTGAGGGTAAGGGTTAGGTTGATGGTGCGGAAGTAGGGTTACGGTTAGGGTTAGTGTGAGTGGTAGGGTTACGGTAAGGGTGAGGGTTAGGTTTAGTGTGAGGGTTATGGTTAGGGATAGGTTTAGGTTGAGGGTAAGGGTTAGGATGAGGGTAGGGTGAGAGTAAGGTTTAGGGTTAGCATGAGTGTTAGGGTGAGGGTTAGGGTTAGGTTTAGGGATAGGGTGCGGATTGGGTGAGGGTGAGGGTTGGGTGTTGGGAGAGGGTTTGGGTAAAGGTGAGGTTTAGGTTGACGGGGAGGGTTAGAGTGAGGGCGAGGGTTAAGGTAAGTGTTAGCGTGATGGTTAAGGTTCGTATTACTGATACGGTGAGGTTGAGGGTGAGATGTATAGTTAGGGTTAAGGTGAGGATTAGGATTAGTGTGAGGGTTAGGGTTAGGGTTAAGGTTAGAGTGAGGGTATGGGTTAGGGTGAGGTTTAGGGTGAGGTTTAAGGTTAGGGTTAGAGTTAGGGTTAGGTTGATGGTTAAAGTGAAGTTTAGAGTTAGGGTGAGGATGAGGGTTAGGGTTAGGGTGAGGGTTATGGTTGGGTGAGAGTTAGAATTAGGGTTAGGGTGAGGGTGAGGGTTAGTGTTAGGGTTAGGGTGAGGGTTAGGGTGAGGATGAGGATAAGGATTAGATTGAGGGTTAGAGTGAGGGGGAGGTTAAGGTGTTGGGTTAGGGTTAGGGCGAGGGTTAGGGTGGGGGTTAGGGTTAAGTTTAGGTTGAGGGTTAGGATTAATGGTAGGGTTAGGTTTAGGGTATGGGTTAGGGTTAGGGTAAGGGTTACGCTTAAGGTGAGGGTTACAGTTAGGTTTAGGGTGAGGGTTAGGGTTAGGGTGAGGCTTAGTGTTAGGATTAGAGTTTGAGTTATGTTTAGGTTGAGGGTGAGGGTGAGGTTTAGGGTTAGCGTGAGGGTTAGGGTTAGGGTTAGGTTTAGGTTCAGGTTTAAGTTGAGGGCTAGTTTGAGGGTTAGGGTGAGGGTGAGGTTGAGGGTGAGGGTTAGGGTGAGGGTTAGGGTTAGGGTGAGTGTAAGGGTTATGGTTAGCATTAGGATGAGCGTTAGGGCGAAGTTTAGTATTGGGGTTAATGTGAGGGTGAGGGTGGGGGTTAGGGTTAGGGTGAGGTTTAGGCTTAGGGTTAGGTTGAGTGTTAGGGTTAGTGTTAGGTTTAAGATGAGGGGTAGGGTGAGGTGTAGGGTTAGGGATAGTGTGAGGGTTAGGGTTAGTGTGAGTGATAGGGTTAGAGTTAGGGTTAACCGTGAGGGTAAGTGTAGCCGTGAGTTTTAGGAGGAGGTTGAGGGTTAGGGTTAGGGTTAGGTTTAGGGTGAGGGACAGGGTTAGGGTTAGGTTTAAGGTTATTGTAATGGTAGGATAATGGGTAGGTTTAGGCTTAAGGTTAGTGTTATAGTGAGTGTTAGGGTTAGTTTTAGGGTTAGGGTTTGTTTGAATGTTAGGTTGAGTGTTTGGGTTAGGGGTGGGGTTACATGAGGGTGAGGGTTAGGGTACGGTTTAGTGTTTGGTTAGGGTTAGGGCTTGGCTTAGGCTGAGGGCTAGGGTGAATATGAGGTTTAGGGTGAGGGTGAGGGTGAGGTTTAGGGTGTCGGTGAGGGTTAGGGTAGGGTGAGGGATAGGGTGAGAGTTAGTGTTAGGCTGAGGGTGAGGGTGAGGGTGAGGTTTAGTGTAAGGTTTAGGATTAGTGTGAGCGTAAAGGTTAGGGTTAGGGTTAGGATGAAGTTTAGGGTGAGGGGTAGGGTTAGGGTTAGATTGAGGGTGAGATTGAGGGTGAGGTTTATGGTTATGGTGAAGGTTAGGGCTAGGGTTATGGTGAGGATGAGGGTTAGGGTTAGCTTTAGAATGAAGGTTAGTGTGAGGGGTAGGGTCTGGTTTAGTGTGAGAGTTAGGGTTAGTGTGAGGGTTAGGGTTAGGCTTAGGGTTAGAGTGAGGGTTAGGGTTAGGGTTAGGATTAGGCTGAGGGTAGGGTAAGGGTGACGGTTAGGGTGAGGGTGAGGGTGAGGTTGAGGGTTAGGGTGACTGTGAGGGTTAGGGTGATGGTGATGATTAGGGTTAGGGTTAGGGTGAGCGTTAGGTTTAGGCTTATTGTGAGGGTGAGGTTTAGGTTTTGGATTAGTGTTAGGGTTAGGGTTAGGCTTAGGGTGAGGGTGAGGTTTAGGGTGAGGTTAAGGGTGAGGATTAGGGTTAGGGTTAGAGGTAGGGTTAGGTTGAGGTTTAGGGTGAGGTTTAGAGTTAGGGTGAGGGTGAGGGTTAGCGTTAGGTTTAGGGTGAGGGTTAGGGTTAGGGTGAGAGTTAGAGTTAGGGATAGAGTGAGGGTGAGTGTTAGTGTTAGGGTTAGGGTGAGGGTTATGGTTCGGCTTAGGGTGAGCTTGAGGGTGAGGGTGAGGGTTAGTGTTAGGGTTAGAAAGAGGTTTAGGTTTATTGTGAGGGTTAGGGTGAGAATGAGGGTGAGGATTAGTTGAGGTTTTGGGTTAAGTTTAGGGTTAGATTTAGGGTGAGGGTTAGGGTTTATATTAGGGTTAGGTTTAGTGTAAGGGTTAAGTTTAGGGCAAGGGTTAGTTAGTGTGAGGGTTACGGTTAGATTTAAAGTGAGGGTAGGTTTAGAGTGAGGGTTAGGGTTAGGGTTAGGGTTAGGCTGAGGCTTAGGTTTAGGATTAGGGTTTGAGTTAGGGTTAGGCTGAGACTGAGGCTGAGGGTGAGGGTGAGGTTTAGGGTTGGCGTTAGGGTTACAGTGAGGGTTAGGCTTAGGTTTAGGATTAGGTTTTGGGTTAGGCTGACGCCGAGCGAGAGGGTGAGGGTGAGGGTTAGGGTTAGCGTGAGGGATAGGTTTAGAGTTAGGTTTAGGTTGAGTTGTAGGGTGAGGGGTAGGTTTATGGTAAGGTTGAGGGTGAGGGTGATGGTGAGGGTGAGGGTTAGGGTGAGGTTAAGGGTTAGGGTGGGGGTTAGGGTTAGGGTTAGGTTTGGGTTGAGGGTTAGGGTGAGGGATTTGCTTAGGGTTAGTGTTACCCTTAGTGTTAGTTTGAGGGTTAGGTTTAGGGTTAGGTTAAGATTTAGGGTTACCGTGAGGGTAAGGGTCAGTGTGAGGGATAGAATGAGGGTGAGGTTTAGGGATAAGTTTAGGGTGAGGGTGAGTGTTAGGTTGAGGATGAGAGGGAAGGTTAGGGTTAGGGTGAGGGTTAGGGTTAGGTTTAGCGTTAGGGTGAAGGGGTAGGGTTTCGATTAGGGTTAGGGTGAGGGTGAGGGGTAGGGTTAGGGTAAGGGTGAATGTGAGGGTGACGTTTACTGATAGGTTTAGTGTTAGGGTGAGGGTGAGTGTTAGGTTTAGGATTAGTGTTAGAGTTAGGGTTAGGCTTAGCGTTAGGTTGAGGGTGAGGGTTAGGGTTAGGGTGAGGGTTAGGGTTGGGGTTAGGGAGTGGGTTAGGGTTAGGATGATTTTTAGTGTGAGGGTGAGGGTTAGGGTGAGGGTGAGGGTGAGGGAGAGGTTTAGGGTTAGGTTTAGGATGAGGGTTACGGTTAGGGATAGGGTTAGTGTGAGTGTTAGGGTTAGGGTTATGGTTAGGTTTAGGTTGAGGGCTAGGGTTAGGGTTAAGGTTAGGCTGAGGGTGAGGGGAGAGTGAGGGTTAGGCTGTCGGTGAGGGTTAGCGTAGGGTGAGGGGTCGGGGGACGCTAGGGTTAGGGTGAGGGTGAGGGTTAGGGTTATGCTTATGGTTAGGGTTAGGTTGGTTTGACGATTAGGTTTTCGGTTAGGGTTAGGATGTGGGTTAGGGTGAGGAGTAGGTTTAGGGTTAGGGTTAGGGTTAGGGTGAGGGTAAGGTCAGGGTGAGGGTGAGGGTTAGGGTTAGGGTTATGTTTAGGGTGAGAGTAATTGTTAGGGTGAGGGTTAGGATGAGGGTGAGGGTTAGGGTTAGGGTTATTTTTAAAGTTTAGGTTAGGGTTAGGGTTAGGTTTAGGGTGATTGTGAGGCTTAGGGTGAAGTTAAAGGTTAAGTTGAGGGTGCGGATTAGGGTTACGGTTAGGGTTAGTGTGAGGTGTAGGGTTAGGGTTAGGGTGAGAGTTAGGTTTTGTGTGAGGGTTATGGTTAGGGATAGGGTTAGGGTGAGGGTAAGGGTTACAATAAGGGTAGGGTGAGCTTGAATTTTAAGGTTAGCATGAGTGTCAGTTTGAGGGTTAGGTTTAGGTTTAGGGATATGGTGAGGGTTGGGTGGGGGTCAGGGTTGGATTGTGGGTGAGGGTTGGGTTACAGTGAGGGTTAGGTTGATGGGGAGGGTTAGAGTGATGGCAAGGTTTAAGGCTAGGGTTAGTGTGATGGCTAGGGTTCGTATTAGTATTAGGGTGAGGGTTAAGGTGAGGGCTATTGTTAGGGTTCAGGTGAGGGTTAGGATTAGTGTGAGGGTTTGGGTTAGAGTGAGGGTAAGGGTTAGGGTGAGGTTTAGGGTGAGGTTAATGGTTAGGGTTAGAGTTAGGTTTAGGTTGATGGTTATGGTGAGGTTTAGAGTTAGGGTGAGTGTGAGGGTTAGGGTTAGGGTGAGGGTGAGTGTTAGTGTTAGGGTGAGAGGTAGAGTTAGGTTTAGGGTGAGGGTGAGGGTTAGGGTTAGGGTTAGAATTAGGGTGAAGGAGAGGGTGAGGAATAGGGATAGGATTAGGGTTAGGGTTAGGGTTAGGCTGAGGGTGAAGTTGAGTGTTAAGGTTCGGGTAAGGGTTAGGGTGAGTGTTAGGGTTAGGCTTAGGGTTAGGGTGAGGGTTAAGGTGAGGGGTAGAGTTAGGGTTAGGGTGAAGGTTAGTGTTAGTGTGAGTGTTAGGGTTAGGGTGAGGGTAATGGTTAGGGTGAGGGTTAGGGTGAGGCTGATGTTTAGTGTGAGGGTTGGGGTTGGGGTGATGTTTACGGTTAGGTTTAGCGTTAGGGTGAGGGTGAAGTAGAGTATTAGGGTTGGGGTTAGGGTCAGGGTGAGTGTGACGCTGAGGGTTAAGATTAGGGCTTGGGTAAGGGTTAGGCTGAGGGAGAGGGTGAGGGTTAGGGTTAGCGTGAGAGATAGGGTTAGGGTTAGGTTTAGGTTAAGGATTAGGTTGAAGGGTAGTTTTAGGGTTAACGTGAGGGTGAGTGGGAGGGTGAGGGTAAGGGTTACGTTGAGTGTAAGGGTTAGGTTAAGGGTTAGGGTGAGGGTAAGGTTTAGGGTGAGGGTTAGGGTTTGGATTAGGGTGCGGGTTAGGGGTAGGGTGATGTTTAGTTTGAGAGTGAGGGTTAGGGTGAGGGTGAACGTTAGAGTCTGTGTGAGGGTTAGGGTTAGGGTGAGTGTTAGGGTGACAGTGAATTTGATGGTTAGGTTTAGGGTAAGGATTAGGGTGAGTGTTAGGGTGAGGGTGAGGGTTAGGGTTAGGTTTTTGGTTAGTGTTAGGGTTAGCGTTTGGGTGAGGGTTAGGCTTAGGGTTAGGGTTAGGGTTAGGGTAGGGTGAGGGTAAGTTTTAGGGTGAGGGTTAGGGTTAGGCTGAGGGTGAGGCTGAGGGTGAGGTTTAGGGTTAGGTTTAGGGTTAGGGTGTGGGTTAGGGTGAGGGGTATAGTTAAGATTAGGGTTAAGGTTTGAATTAGAGTGAGTGTGAGGTTTAGGAATTGGGTTACAATTAGTGTTAGGGTTAGGGTTAGGCTGAGGGTCAGGGTGAGTGTTAGGGTTAGGGTTAGTGTTAGCATGAGTGTTAGGGTTAGGCTTAGGGTTAAGATGAGGCTTAAGGTGAGGGGTAGGTTTAGGATTAGGGTGAGGGTTAGGGTTAGGAAAAGGGTAAGGGCTAGGGTGAGGGTTAGGATGAGGCTGAGGGTTAGGTTGAGTGTTAGGTTTTGAGTGAGGGTTAAGGTTAGAGTTAGGATCAGGGTGAGGGCTAGGGTGAGGGTGAGGTTTAGGGTGTGCATTAGGGTTAGGATTAGGGTCAGGGTTAGGGTTAGGGTGAGGGTTAGGGTTAGGGTTAAGTTGAGCGTGAGGTTGAGGGTGAGGGTTAGGGTTAAAGTTATGGTTAAGGTTAGGTTGAGGTTTAGGGTGAGGTTTAGATTTAGGGTGAGGGTGAGGTTTAAGGTTAGTGTTAGGGTGATGGTTAGGGTAAGGTGGAGAGTTTGAGTTAGGGTTAGGGTGAGGGTGAGGGTTAGTGTTAGTGTTAGAGTGAGGTTTAGGGTGAGGATGAGGGTAAGGTTTAGGTTGAAGGTTAGGGTGAGGGTGAGGGTTAGGGTTAGGGTTAGGGTTAGGGTAAGGATTAGGGTGAGGGTTAGGGTTGGGCTAAGGGTGCGCATAAGTGTGAGGGTGAGGGTTAGTGTTAGGGTTAGGTTTAGGGTAAGGGTTAGGGTTAGGGTCGGGTTACGTTTAGATTTATGGTTACGGTTAGGGTTAGGGTGAAGTTTAGTCTTAGGTTTAGGGTTAGGGTGAGGGTTAGGGTGTGGCTTAGGGTTAGGATTAGGGTTTGGGTTAGGGTGAGGGTTAGGTTTAGGGTTAGGGTTAGCGTGAGTGTTAGGGTTAGGGTTAGGTTTAGGTTGAGGGTTAGGGTGATGGCTAAGCTTAGGGTTAGTGTGAGGGTGCGGGTGCGGGTTAGGGTTAGTTTTAGGGTTATGTTTAGGTTGAGGGTAAGGTGAGGGGTAGGGTTAGGTTTATTGTGATCCTTAGTATTAGTGTGAGTGTTGGGTTAGGGTTAGGGTTAGGGTTAACGTGTGGGTAAGGGTAAGGATGAGGGTTAGGACGAGGGTGAGATTTCGGGATAGGGTTAGGGTGAGGGTCAGTGTTAGGGTGAGGATGAGGGTGACGGTTAGGGTCAGGGTTAGGATTAGGTTTAGGGTGAGGGTTAGGGTGAAGGTGAGGGTTAGGTTAAGGGTTAAAGTGAGGGGTAGGGTGAGGTTTAGGGTTAGGGTTTTGGTTACGGTAGGGTGAGGGTGAGGGTTAGGATTATGGTTAGGGTGAGTGTGAGGATGTGTTTTGGGGGTTGGTTTAGGGTTAGGGTAAGGGTGAGTGTTAGGATTAGGGTTAGTGTTAGTGTTAGGGTTAGGCGTAGGCTTAGGGTGAGGGTGATGTTTAGGGTTAGGATGAGGGTTAGGGTTAGGGTTAGGGTGCGGGATAGGGTAAGGGTGATGTTTAGTGTGAGGGTGAAGTTTAGGGTGAGGGTTGGTGTTCTGGTGAGGGTGAGGGTTAGGGTGCGTGTGAAGATTAGGGTTAGGGTGAGTGTTAGGGTGACGGTGAGTTTGAGATTTAGGTTTACTGTAAGGGTTAAGGTGAGTGATAGGGTGAGGGTGAGGGTTAGGGTTAAGTTTGGGGTTAATGTTAGGATTAGGGTTAGGGTTACCGTGAGGGTAAGTGTAAGGGTTAGGGTTAGGGGTAGGGTGAGGGTTAGGGTTAGGTTTATGGTTAGGGTAGGGTGAGGGCAAGGGTTAGGCTTAAGGTTAGTGTTAGGGTGAGGGTTAGTGTTAGTGTTTGGGTTAGGGTTTTGTTGAGTGGTAGGGTTAGGCTTTGGGTTAAGCTGAGGGCTAGGGTGAGTGTGAGGGATAGGGTGTGGGTGAGGGTTAGTCATTCAGTGAGGGTTAGGGTAGATTGAGGGTTAGGGTGATGGTGAGGGTTAGAGTGTGGGTGAGTGTTATGGTTAGGGTTAGGGTTAGGGTGAGGGTTAGGGTTAGGCTAACGGCTAGAGTGAGGGTGAGGGTGAGGGTGAGGGTGAGGTTTAGGGTGTCAGTGAGGGTTAGGGTAGGGTGAAGGTTTGGGTGATGGTGAGGTTTAGTGTGAGGGTGAGGGTTAGGTTTACGGTTAGCGTGAGGATTATGTTTAGGATTAGGGGGAGGGGGAGAGTTTGGTTTAGGATTAGTTTTAGGGTTAGGGTTAGGCTTAGGGTGAGGGTGAGGGGTAGGGTGAGTGTTTGCTTTATGGATAGGGTGATGGTTAGTGTGAGTGTTAGGTTTAGGTTTATGGGTAGGGTGAGGGTTAGTGTTAGGGTTATGGTTAGGGTAGGGTGAGGGTTATGGTGAGGTTTAAGCTTAGTGTTAGGTTTAGGGTTAGGGTGAGTGTTAGGGTTAGTGTGAGGTTTAGCGTTAGGGTTAGGTTTAGGCTTAGGATGAGGGTAAGAGTCAGGGTGAGGGTTAAAGTTAGTGTGAGCTTTAGGCTGAGGGGTAGGGTTAGGGTTTGCGTGAGGGTGAGGGTTAGGGTGAGGGTTAGGGTTAGGGTGAGGGTAAGGGTTAGGGTTAGGGTGAGGGTTAGGTTTAGGTTTAGGTTGACGGTGAGGGTTAGAGTGAGAGTTAGCGTTAGGGTGAGGGTGAGGCTTAGGGTTAGAGTGAGGGTTCGGGTAAAGAATGATGGGAAGGTTTAGTTTGAGGGTTAGGGAGAGGGGGAGGGTTAGGGTTAGGGTTAGATTTAGGGTGAGGGTTAGGGTGAGTGTTAGGGTTAGGCTGAGGGTGAGCGTGAGGTAGAGGGTAAGGGTTAGTGTTAGGGTTATGGTGAGGTTTAGGTTTATTGTGAGTGTTAGGGTGAGTATGATTGTAAGAATTAGGTTGAGGGTTAGTGTGTGGGGAAGGGTTAGGGTTAGGTTTCAATTTAGGGTTAGGTTTAGGTTGAGGATTAGGGTTAATGTTAGGGTTAGGTTTAGGGTAAGGGTTAGGGTGAGGGTGAAGGTTAGGGTTAGGGTTATGGTTAGTGTGAGGGTGAGGGTTAGGCTTAGGTTTAGGATTAGTGTTTGGGTTAGGCTGATGTTGAGAGTGAGGCTTAGGGTTAAGATTAGGGTTTGGGTTAGGATTACGCTGAGGGTGAGGGTGAGGGTTAGGGTTAGCGTGAGGGTTAGGGTTAGGGTTAGGTTTTGGTTGAGGGTTAGGGTGAGGGCTTGGTTTAGGTTTAAGGTGAGGGTGTGGGTGAGGGTGAGGGTTAGGCTTAGGCTTAGGTTTAGGTTGATGGTAAGTGTGAGAGGTAGCATTAGGTTTAGTGTGAGCCTTAGTGGTAGTGAGAGGTTTAGTGTTTGGGTTAGGGTTAGGGATAGGGTTACCGTGTGGGTAAGGGTAAGGGTGAGGGTTAGGATAATGGTGAGGTTTAGGTGTAGGGTTAGGGTGAGGGTCAGTGTTAGGGTGAGCATGAGGTTTATGATTAGGGTCACGGTGAGGGTTAGTTGTAGGTTGAGGTTTAGGGTTAGGTTTATGGTTTGGGTAAGGGTGAGGGTTAGGTTTAGGTTAAGGTTTACGGTGAGGGGTAGGGTGAGGGTTAGGGTTAGGGTTTTGTTTAGGGTAGGGTGAGTGTGAGGGTTAGGGTTAGGGTTAGGGAGTGTGTGAGGGTGAGTTTTAGGGATAGGTTTAGTGTTAGGGTGAGGGTGAGTGTTAG
Organism: Dipodomys merriami; assembly: GCF_024711535.1. Classification (NCBI taxonomy): domain Eukaryota; kingdom Metazoa; phylum Chordata; class Mammalia; order Rodentia; family Heteromyidae; genus Dipodomys; species Dipodomys merriami. Next base: position 2,659,775 of record NW_027206113.1, read on the forward strand.
GTTTAGGATTAGTGTTAGGGTTAGGCTTAGGCTTAGGGTTAGGGTAAGGGTGAGGGTTAGGGTTAGGTTGAGGGTTAGGGTTAAGTGTTAGGGTGCGGGTTAGGGTTAGTGTGATCTTTAGTGTCAGGCTGAGTTTGAAGGTAAGGGTGAGTGTTCGGGTGAGGGTGAGGTTTAGGGTGAGTGTGAGTGTTAGGCTGATGGTGAGTGTTAGGTTGACGGTGAGTTTGATCTTTAGGTTTACTGTAAGGGTTAGCGTTAGTGTTAGGGTGAGGGTGAGGGTTAAAGGTTAGGTTTAGGGTTAGTGTTAGGGTTAGGGTTAGGTTTAGGATTACCGTGAGGGTAAGTGTAATGGTGAGGGTTAGGATGACGGTGAGGGTTAAGATTAGGATTAGGGTTACGGTGAGGGGTAGGGTGAGGGTTAAGGTTAGGGTTATAGTTAGGGTAGGGTGAGGGTGAGGGTTACGCTTAACGTTAGTGTTAGGGTGAGGGTTAGGTTTAGTATTAGGGTTAGGGTTTCGTTGAGTGTTATGTTGAGGGTTTGGGTTATGGTTAGGATTAGGGTGAGTGTGAGGGTTAAGGTGAGGTTTAGGGTTAGTGTTAGGGTAAGGGTTTGGGTTAGGCTGGGGGCTAGGGTGAGGGTGAGGGTTAGGTTGTGGGTGAGGGTGAGGGTGAGGGTTAGGGTGTCGGTGAGGGTTAAGGTAGATTGAGGTTTAGGGTGAGGGTTAGTGTTAGTCTGAAGGTGAGGCTGAGGTTGAGGTTTAAGGTTAGGTTTAGGATATGTGTGAGTGTTACGGTTAGGGTTAGGTTTAGGATAAGGTTTAGGTTAAGGGGTAGGGTTAAGGTTAGTTTGAGGGTGAGGGTGAGGGTGAGGTTTAGGGTTAGGGTGAGGATTACTGTTAGGGTTAGGGTGAGGGTGAGTGTTAGGGTTAGTTTTAGGATGAGGGTTAGGGTGAGGTGTAGGGTTAGGGTTAGTTTGAGGGTTAGGCTTAGGGTGAGAGTTAGGGTTAGGGTTAGGGTTAGGCTGAGGGCTAGGGTGAGGGTGAGGTTTAGGGTGAGTGTGAGAGTGAGGGTGAGGGTTAGGGTGTCAGTGAGGGTTAGGGTTGGTTGAGGGTTAGGGTGACCATGAGGGTTAGTGTGAGGGTGAGTGTTATGGTTAGGGTAAGTGTTAGGGTGAGTGTTAGGTTTATGGTTAGGGTTAGGGGCAGGGTAGGGTTTGGTTTAGGATTAGTGTTAGGGTTAGGGTTAGGCTTAGGGTCAAGGTTAGGGGTAGGGTGAGGGTTTGGGTTATGGATAGGGTTTGGGTGAGGGTGATGTTTAGGGTGAGGGTTAGGGTTAGGGTTTGGATTAGGGTGAGGGTTAGTGTTAGTGTTATGGTTAGGGTAGGGTGAGGGTTAGTGTGAGGTTTAGGGTTAGGGTTGGTTTTAGTCTTAGAGTGAGGGAAAGGGTTAGGGTGAGGGTTAGAGTGATGGTGAGGCTTAGCGTTAGTGTGAGGTTTAGGCTGAGGTGTAGGGTTAGGGTTCGCGTGAGGGTGAGGTTTAGGGTGAGGGTTAGGTTTAGTTTGGGGGTTAGTGTTAAGGTTAGGGTGAGTTTGAGGCTTAGTTATAGGGTTAGAGTGAGGGTTCGGGTGAGGATGAGGGTAAGGTTTAGTTTGAGGGTTAGGGTGAGGGTGAGGGTTAGGGTTAACGTTAGGTTTAGGGTGAGGGTTAGGGTGAGGCTTAGGGTTAGGGTGAGCCTGAGAGTGAGAGTGAGGGTAAGGGTTCTTGTTAGTGCTATGGTGAGGGTTAGGTTTATTGTGAGGGTTAGGGTGAGGATGAAGGTAAGAATTAGGTTGAGGGTTAGGGTGAGGATTAGTGTTAGGGTTAGGGAAGGATCAGGGTTAAAGTTAGGTTGAGGGTTAGTGTTAGGCTGAGGGTGAGGGTGAGGGTGAGGGTTAGGGTGAGGGTGTGGGTGAGGGTGAGGGTTAGGTTTAGGTTTAGGATGAGGGGTAGTGTGAGGGGTAGGGTTAGGTTTAGGTTGAAGGTTATGGTTAGTGTAAGGGGTAGGTTTCGGGTTAGGGTTAGGGGGAGGGGGAGGTTTAGGGTTAGGGTTAGGTTTAGGCTGAGGGCTAGGGTGAGGGTGAGGATTAGGGTGATTATGGGGATGAGGGTGAGGGTGAAGGTTAGGTTTAGGGTTAGGGTAAGGGATAAGGTGAGGTTTTGGGGGAGGGTGATGGTTGGGTTGTGGGTGAGGGTTAAGGTAAAGTTGAGGCTTAGATTGACGGGGAGGGTTAGAGTGAGGGCAAGGGTTAAGGTTAGAATTATGGGGATGGTAAGGGTTCATATTTATGTTAGGGTGAGTGGTAGGGTGAGGGGTATAGTCAGGGTTAGTGTGAAGGTTAGGATTAGTGTGAGGGTTAGTGTTAGGGTTAGAGTGTGGGTAAGGGTTAGGGTGAGGTTTACGGTTAGTTATAGGGTTAGTGTTAGAGTTAGGGTTAGGTTGAGTGTTAGGGTGAAGTTTAGAAATAGGGCGAGGGTGAGAGATAGGCTTAGGGTTAGGATGAGGTTTACGGTTATGTTGAGAGTTAGAGTTAGGGTGAGGGTGAGTGTGAGGGTTAGTGTTAGGGTTAGGGTGAGGGTTAGGGTGAGGATGAGGGTAAGGTTTAGGTTGAGGGTTAGGGGGAGGGGGAGGTTTAGTGTTAGGGTTAGGGTTAGGGTGAGGGTAAGGATGAGGGTTAGGGTTGGGCTGAGGGTGAGCGTGAGGGTGAGGGTGAGGGTTACAGTTAGGATTAGGGTGAGGGTTAGGTTTATTGTGTGGGTTAGGGTGAGGAAAAGGGTAAGGATTAGGTTGAGGGTTAGGGTGAGGGGGAGGGTTAGGGTTAGGGTTAGTTTAGGGTGAGGTTTAGGTTTAATGTTAAGGTTAGGTTTAGGGTTATGGTGAGGGTCATGGTTAGGTTGAGGGTGAGGGTTAGGGTTAGTGTGAGGGTTAGGGTTAGGTTTACGGTTAGGGTGAGGCTGAGGGTGAGGCTTAGGTTTAGGATTAGTGTTTGGGTTAGGGTGAGGTTGAGGGTGAGGCTTAGGGTTGTGGTTTTGATTTAGGGTTAGGCTGAGCATGAGGGTGAGGTTTAGGGTTAGCTTAAGAGTTAGGGTTAGGGTTAGGTTTAGGTTGAGTGTTAGGATGAGGGCTAGGTTTAGGGTTAGGGTGAGGGTGAGGTTGAGGGTGAGGATGAGGGTGAGGGTGCGGGTTAGGGTTAGGGTGAGGGTTAGGGTTAGTGTTAGGTTTAGGTTGAGGGTTAGGGTGAGGGGTAGGGTTAGGGTTAGTGTGAGCCTTAGTGTTATTGTGAAGGTTAAGGTTAGGGTTAGGATTAGGGTTACCGGGAGGGTATGGGAAAGTGTGAGGGTTAGGATGAGGGTGAGGGTTAGGGATAGGGTTAGGTTGAGGGTGAGTGTTAGGGTGAGGATGAGGGTTAATGTTAGGGTTAGGGTTAGGGTGAGTTTGAAGTTGGGGTTTACTGATAGGGTTAGGGGTAGAGTGAGTGTGAGTGTTAATTTTAGGTTTACTGTTAAGCTTAGGCTTAGGCTTATGGTTAGGGGGAGGGTGAGGGTTTGCGATAGCGTGAGGGTTAGAGCTAGAGTTACTGTGCAGGTTAAGGTTAGGTGATGTTTAGTGTGAGCGTGAGGTTTAGGGTTCGGGTGAGGGTGATGGTGAGGGTTATGGTGTGGGTGAGGGTTAGTGTTAGGGTGTGTATTAGGTTGACGATGAGTTTGAGGGTTAGGTTTAGGGTTACTGTTATTGTTAGGTTTTGGGTGAGTGTTAGGGTTAGATTTAGGATTAGGGTCAGGGCTAGGGTGAGGGTGAGGGTTTGGGTGAGTTTGAGGGTGAGGGTGAGGGTTAGGGTGAGGTTGAGGGTTAGGGTGAAGTTTAGAGTTAGGGCAAGGGTGAGAGATAAGGTTAAGGTTAGGGTGAGGTTTACTGTTAGGTTGAGGGTTAGAGTTAGGGTGAGGGTGAGTGAGAGGTTTAGTGTTAGGGTTAGGGTGATGGTTAGGGTGAGGATGAGGGTAAGGTTTAGGTTGAGGGTTAGGGGGAGGGGGAGGTTTAGTGTTAGGGTTAGGGTTAGGGTGAGGGTAAGGATGAGGGTTAGGGTTGGGCTGATGGTGAGCGTGAAGGTGAAGGTGAGGGTTAGTGTTAGGATTAGGGTGAGGGTTAGGTTTATTGTGAGGGTTAGGGTGAGGATAAGGGTAAGGATTAGGTTGAGGGTTAGGGTGAGGGTGAGGGTTAGGGTTAGGGTTAGTTTAGGGTGATGTTTAGATTTAATGTTAGGGTTAGGTTTAGCGTAAGGTTTAGGGTTAGGGTGAGGGTCATGGTTAGGTTCAGGGTGAGGGTTAGGGTTAGTGTGAGGGTTAGGGTTAGGTTTAGGGTTAGGGTGAGGTTGAGGGTGTGGCTTAGGGTTGTGCTTTTTGGTTAGGGTTAGGCTGAGCATGAGGGTGAGGTTTAGGGTTAGCTTAAGAGTTAGGGTTAGGTTTAGGTTGAGTGTTAGGATGAGGGCTAGCTTTGGGGTTAGGGTTCGGGTGAGGGTTCGGGTGAGGGTTAGGGTGTGGGTGAGGGTTAGGGTTAGGGTGTGTATTAGGGTGACAATGAGTTTGAGGGTTAGCTTTAGGGTTACTGTTATTGTTAGGTTTTGGGTGAGTGTTAGGGTTAGATTTAGGATTAGGTTCAGGGCTAGGGTGGGGGTGAGGGTTTGGGTGAGTTTCAGTTTGAGGGTGAGGGTTAGGGTGAGAGTGAGGGTTAGGTTTATTGTGAGGTTTATGGTTAGGGATAGGATTAGGGTGACGGTAAGGGTTAGGATGAGGGTAGAGTGAGATTGAGGTTTAGGGTTAGCATGAGTGTTAATGTGAGGGTTAGGGTGAGTGTTAGGGTTAGGGTGAGGGTGAGGGTTAGGGTTAGGCTTAGGGTCTGGGTTAGGGTTAGTGCGAGGGTTAGGGTTAGGGTTAGGGTGAGGGTGAGGTTTTGGGTGAGGGTGAGTTTTGGGATGTGGGTGAGGGTTAGGGTAAAGGTGAGGGTTAGGTTGACGGGGATGGTTAGAGTGAGGGCGAGGGTTAAGCGTAGGATTAGGGTGATGGATAGTTTTCGTATTAGTGTTAGGGTGAGGGGTATCCGTTAGGGTTAAGGTGAGGTTTAGGATTAGTGTGATGGTTAGGGTTAGGGTTAGACTGTGGTTAAGGGTTAGGGTGAGGTTTAGGGTGAGGTTTAGGGTTAGGATTAGAGTTATGGTTAGGTTGAGGGTTAGGGTGAGGTTTAGAGTTAGGTTGTGGGTACTGGTTAGGGTTAGGGTGAGAGTTAGAGTTAGGGTTAAGGTATAGGTGAGGGTGAGGGATAGGGTTTGGTTTAGGGTTAGGATGAGGTTTTGGGTGAGGGGTATAGTTAGGGTTAGGGTTAGGGTGAGAATTAGGGTGAGTTTGAGGGGGAGGAATAGGGTTCTGATTCGGGTTAGGGTTAGGGTTAGGCTGATTGTCAGGATGAGTGTTAGGGTTAGGGTTAGGGTTAGGTTTAGGGTGAGTGTTATGATTAGGCTTAGGGTTAAGATGAGGGTTAAGGTGAGGGGTAGATTTAGGTTTAGTTTGAGAGTTAATGTTAGGATGAGGGTAAGGGTTAGGTTGAGGGATAGGATGAGGGTGAGGGTTAGGGTGAGGGTTAGGGTTAGGGTGAGGGTTAGGGTTAGAGTTAGGATTAGGGTGAGGGCTAGGATGAGGGTGAGGTTTAGGGTGAGGGTGAGGGTAAGGTTTAGGTGTTGGGTTAGGTTTGGGGTTAGGGTCAGGGTTACGGTGAGGGGGAGGGTTAGGTTAGGGTTAGGGTTAGGGTGAGGTTTAGCCTGAGGATGAGGTTTAAGGTGAGGGTTAGGGTTAGGGTGAGGTTTAGGCTGAGGATGAGGTTTAAGGTGAGGGTGAGGATGGGTGTGAGGATGAGGGTTAGGGTTCGGGTTAGGGTTAGGTTGAGCTTGAGGGTGAGGGTTAGTGTTTGGATTAGTGTTAGGGTTAGGGTTAGGATGAGGGTGAGCGTGAGGTTGAGGGTGAATGTCAGTATTAGGGTTAGGGTGAGGGTTAGGTTTATTGTGAGGTTTATAGGGTGAGGATGAGAGTAAGGGTTAGGGTGAGGGGGAGGGTTAGGTTTAGGATTAGCGTTAGGGTGAGGGTTAGGGTGAGGTTTAGGTTTAAATTAAAGGTTACGTTTAGGGTGATAGTTTGGGTTAATGTTAGGGTTATGTTTAGGGTAAGTGTTAGGGTTAGGGTGAGGGTTATGGTTAGGGTGAAGTTTAGGGTTAGGGTGAGGATTAGGGTTAGGATTAGTGTTAGGGTGCGGGCTAGGTTGAAGGTGAGGGTTAGGATTAGGCTTAGGGTTAGGGTTAGGGTTAGGGTTAGGGTGAGGGTGAGGGTGATGGTTAGGGTTAGGATTAGGGTCTGGGTTAGGGTTAGGGAAGGGTTAGGGTTAGGGTGAGGGTGAGGGTGAGGGTGAGGGTGAGGGTTAGGTTTAGGTTTAGAGTTAGTGATATGGTGAGGGTTTGGGTGAGGGTTGGGTTGTGGTTTAGGGTTATTGTAAAGGTGAGGGTTAGGTTGACAGGGAGGGTTAGAGTTATGGCGAGGGTTAAGGTTAGGGCTAGTGTGATGGTTAGGGTTCGTATTAGTGTTAGGCTGAGGGTCAGGTTGAGTGTTAGGGATAGGGTTACAGTAAGGTTGAGTGTTAGGTTTAGGCTTAGGGTTAGGATAAGGGTTAAGGTGAGGGGTAGGGTTAGGGTTAGGGTGAGGGTTACGGTTAGGGTGAGAGTTAGAGTTAGGTTTACGGTGAGGGTGAGGGTTAGTGTTCGGGTTAGGGTGAGGGCTAGGGTGAGGATGAGGGTAAGGTTTAGGTTGAGGGTTAGAGGGAGGGGGAGGTTTAGGGTTAGGGTTAGGGTTAGGACGAAGGTAAGGATGAGGGTTAGGTTTAGGCTGAGGGTGAGCTTTAGGTTGAGGGTGAGGGTTAGTGTTAGGATTAGGGTGAGGGTTAGGTTTATTTTGAGGGTTAGTTTGAGGATAAGGGTAAGGATTAGATTGAGTGGTAGGGTGAGGGGGAGAGTTAGGGTTAGGATTAAGGTTAAGGTGAGGCTTAGCATGAGGGTTAGGTTTAAGGTTAGGGTTAGTTTAGGGTGAGGGTTAGGGTTAATGTTAGGGTTAGGTTTAGGGTAAGGGTTAGGGTTAGGGTGAGGGTCATGGTTAGGTTTAGGGTGAGGGTTAGGGTTAGGGTGAGGGTTAGGGTTAGTTTTAGGGTTAGGGTGATGCTGAGGCTGAAGCTTAGGGTTAGGATTAGGGTTTGGGTTAGGGTGAGGTTGAGGGGGACGCTTAGGGTTAGGATTAGGTTTTGGGTTAAGGTTAGGCTGAGCATGAGGGCGAGGTTTAGAGTTAGCGTGAGAGTTAGGGTTAGGGTTAGATTTAGGTTGAGTGTTAGGGTGAGGGCTAGGTTTAGGGTTAGGGTGAAGGTGAAGTTGAGGGTGAGTATGAGGGTTAGGGTGAGGGTTAGAGTTAGTGTTAGGTTTAGGTTGAGGGTTAGGGTGAGGGGTAGGGTTAGGTTTAGTGTGATCCTTAGGTTTATTGTGAGGGATAGGGTTAGGGTTAGCATTAGGGTTACCGTGAGGGTAAGGGAAAGTGTGTGGTTTAGGATGCGAGTGAGGGTTAGGGATAGGGTTAGGTTGAGGGTGAGTGTTAGGGTGAGGATGAGGGTTAGGCTTAGGTTTAGGGTTAGGTTGAGAGTGCGGATTAGGGTAGGTTAAGGGTTAGCGTGTGGGGTAGGGTGATGATTAGGGTTAGGGTTTTGGTTAGGGTAGGGTGAGGGTTAGGGTTAGGGTTAGGGTTAGGGTGAATGTGAGGTTGGGGTTTACTGATAAGGTGAGGGGTAGAGTGAGAGTGAGTGTTAGGCTTAGGCTTAGGCTTATGGTTAGGGTGAGGATGAGGGTTAGCTATAGCGTGAGGGTTAGGTTTAGGGTTAGTGTGCGGGTTAGCTTTAGGTGATGTTTAGTGTGAGCGAGAGGTTTAGGGTTCGGTTGAGGCTGAGGGTGAGGGTTAGGGTGTGGGTAGGTTTAGGGTTAGGGTGTGTGTTAGGGTGCCAATGTGTCTGAGGGTTAGGTTTAGAGTTAGTGTTATTGTTAGGATTTGTGTGAGTGTTAGGGTTAGAGTTAGGATTAGGGTGAGGGATAGGGTGAGGGTGAGGGTTTGGGTGAGTGTGAGGGTGAGGGTTAGGGATAGGGTTAGGGTCTGGGTTAGGGTTAGGATGAGGGTTAGGTTTAGGGTTATGGTGAGGGTGAGGTTGAGGGTGTGGGTTAGGGTTAGGGTCAGGGTTAGGGATAGAGTCAGGGTTTGGGTGAGGGTGAGGGTTGGGTTGTGGGTGAAGGTAAGGGTAAAGGTGAGGGTTAGATTGACAGGGAGGCTTAGAGTGAGGGTGAGGGTTAAGGTTAGGGTTAGGGTGATGGTTAGATTTCGTATTAGTGGTAGGGTGAGGGTTAGGGTGAGGGGTATATTTAGGGTTAGGGTGAAGGTTAGGATTGGTGTGAGGGTTAGTGTTAGAGTGAGGGTAAGGTTTAGTGTGAGGTTTAGGTTTACTGTTGTAGTAAGAGTTAGGTTGAGGGTTAGGGTGAGGTTTAGATTTAGGGTGAGGGTGAGAGTAAGGGTTAGGGTTAGGGTGAGGTTTAGGGTTAGGGTGAGAGTTAGAGTTAGGGTTAGGGCGAGGGTGAGGTTTTGTTTGAGGGTTAGGAGGAGGGGGAGTGTTAGCTTTAGGGTTAGGGTTTGGGTGAGGGTTAGGGTTAAGGTTAGGGTTAGGTTTAGGGTGAGAGTTAGGGTTAATGTTAGGGTTAGGTTTAGGGTAAGGGTTAGGTTTAGGGTTAGGGTGAGGGTCACAGTCAGTTTTAGGGTGAGGGTTATGGTTAGGTTGAGGGTTAGAGTTAGGTTTAGGTTTAGGGTGAGGCTGAGGGTTAGGCTTAGGGTTAGGATTAGTGTTTGGGTTAGGGTGAGGGTGAGGGTGAGGCTTAGGGTTCAATTAGAGTTTGGCTTCCTGTTAGGCTGAGCATGAGGGTGATGGTTAGGATTAGCGTGAGGGTTACGGTTAGGGTTAGGTTTAGGATGAGGGTTCGGGTGAGGGTTCGGGTTAGGGTGTGGTTGAGGGTTAGGTTTTGGGTGAGTGTTAGTGTGACGTTGAGTTTGAGGGTTAGGTTTAAATTTAGTGTTCGAGTTAGGGTTTGGGTCAGTGTAAGGGTTAGAGTTATAATTAGGGTGAGGGCTAGGTTGAGGATGAGGGTTAGGGTGAGGGTGAGTGTGAGTGTGAGGGTTAGGGTATGGGTTAGGGTTAGGGTTAGGCTCAGGGTTACCGTTAGGATGAGGGTTAGGGTTTCGTTTAGGGTTAGGTTGAGGTTGAGGCTGAGACTGAGGTTTAAGATGAGGGTAAAGGTTAGTGTGAGTGTGAGGGTTAGGGTTAGGATTGGGGTTATGTTGAGTGTTAGGATTAGCGTTAGGTTTAGGATGAGGGTTAGGGTGAGGGGTAGGGTTAGGGTTAGTGTGAGGGGTAGGGTTAGTGTGAGGGTTAGAGTTAGGGTTAGGGTTACAGTGAGGGTAAGTGTAAGGGTGAGGGTTATGATGAGGGTGAGATTTATGGTTTGAGTTAGGGTTAGGGTGAGGGGTAGGGTTCGGGTTAGGTTTCAGGTTATGGTTAGGGTAGAGTGAGGCTTAGGGTTAGGTTAAAGGTTAGTGTTAGGTTGAGGGTTAGGGTTAGTGTTAGGGTTAGGATTTGGTTGACTGTTAGGGTGAGTTTTTGGGTTAGGCTTAAGCTTAGGGTGAGGGTGAGGGTAGGGGTGAGGTTTAGGGTTAGTGTTAGGGTTAGGTTTTGTGTTAGACTGCGTGCTATGTTTAGGGTGAGTGTTAGGATGAGGGTGAGGTTTAGGGTGCAGGTGAGGGTTAGGCTAGGGTGAGTGTTAGGGTGAGGTTTAGTGTTCGGTTGATAGTGAGGGTGAGGGTGAGCTTTAGGATTAGGTTTAGCATTATTGTGAGTGTTAGTGTTAGGGTTAGGGTTAGGATGAGGTTTAGGGTGAGGTGAGGGTGAGGTTTAGGGTTAGGGTGAGTGTTAGGGTTAGGGTTAGGGTGAGGGTGAGGGTTAGGGTTAGGTTTAGGATGAGGGTTAGTGTGAGGGGTAGGGTTAGTGTTAGTGTGAGGATTAGGGTTAGTGTGAGGGTTAGGGATAAGGTTAGTGTTAGGGTTAGGGTGAGGGTAAGGGTTAAGTTGAGGATGAGGATTAGGGTTAGGGTTAGGGTTAGTGTGAGGGTTAGGGTTAGAGTCAGAGTGAGGGTTAGGTTTAGTGTGAGGGTTATGGTTAGGGATAGGGTTAGGTTGACGGTAAGGGTTAGGATGAGGGTAGAGTGAGATTGAGGTGCAGGGTTAGCATGAGTGTTAATGTGAGGGTTAGGGTGAGGGTTAGGGTTAGTGTTAGGGTGAGGGTGAGGGTTAGGGTTGGGCTTAGGGTCTGGGTTAGGGTTAGTGTGAATGTTAGGGTTAGGGTTAGGGTGAGGGTGAGGGTTTGGGTGAGTGTGAGGTTTGGGTTGTGGGTGAGGGTTAGGGAAAAGGTGAGGGTTAGGTTGACGGGGATGGTTAGAGTGAGGGCGAGGGTTAAGCGTAGGTTTAGGGTGATGGATAGTTTTCGTATTAGTGTTAGGATGAGGGGTATCGTTAGGGTTAAGGTGAGGGTTAGGATTAGTGTGATGGTTAGGGTTAGGGTTAGAGTGTGGGTAAGGATTAGGGTGCGGTTTAGGGTGAGGTTTAGTGTTAGGATTAGAGTTACGGTTAGGTTGAGGGTTAGGGTGAGGTTTAGAGTTAGGTTGTGGGTGATAGTGAGGGTTAGGGATAGGTTGAGTGTTAGGGTTAGGATGAGAGTTAGGATTACGGTGAAGGTGAGGGTGAGGGATAGGGTTTGGTTTAGGGTTAGGATGAGTGTTAGGGTGAGGGGTATATTTAGGGTTAGGGTTAGGGTGAGAATTAGGGTGAGTTTGAGGGTGAGGAATAGGGTTCGGACTAGGGTTAGGGTTAGGTTTAGGCTGATTGTCAGGGTGAGTGTTAGGGTTAGGGTTAGGGTTAGGGTGAGTGTTAGGATTAGGCTTAGTGTTAAGATGAGGTTTAAGATGAAGGGTAGATTTAGGTTTAGTTTGAGAGTTACTGTTAGTATGAGGGTAAGGATTAGGTTGAGGGTTAGGATGAGGGTGAGGGTTAGGGTGAGGTAAGGGTTAGGGTGAAGGTTAGGGTTAGAGTTAGGATTAGGGTGAGGGGTAGGATGAGGGTGAGGGTTAGGGTGAGGTAAGGGTTAGGGTGAAGGTTAGGGTGAGGGTGAGGTTTAGGTTTAGGGTTAGGGTTAGGGTGAGCTTTAGACTTAGGGTGAGGGTTTGGGTTAGGTTTAGGTTTAGGGTGAGGGTTAAGGTTAGGGTGAGAGTTAGAGTTAGGGTTAAGGTGAGGGTGTGGGTTAGGTTTAGAGTTAGAGTTAGGGTGAGTGTAAGGTTTAGGTTGAGGGTTAGGATGAGGTGAGTGTTAGGGTTAGGGTGATGTTTAAGGTTAGGATTAGGGTTAGGGTGAGGGTTAGGGTGAGAGTTAGGGTTAGTGTTTGGGATAGGTTTAGGTTTATGGTTAGGATTAGGGTAAGGGTTAAGGTGAGGGTTAGGTTTAGGGTGAGGGTTAGGGTTAGGGTTAGGCTGAGGATGAGGGTCAGGGTGAAGTTTAGGGTTAGGTTTAGTTTTAGGGTTAGGGATAGTCTGAGGGTGAGGGTGAGTTTGAGGGTGAGGGTGAGAGTTTGGGTTAGGTAAGTGTTAGCGTTATGTTTAGGGTGAGGATTAGGGTGAGTTTGAAGGTTAGAGGGAGGGTTAGCCTTAGGGAGAGGGTTAGGGTTAGGGTTAGGGTGAGGGTTAGGGTTAGGGTGATGTTTTGGGTGATGTTGTGGGTTACCGTGAGGTGAGGTTTCGAGTGGAGGTGAGGGTTAGGGTGAGGATGAGGTTTAGGATTAGGGTTTGTGTGAGGATTAGGTTGAGGTTAAGGTTTAGGGTGAGGGTTAGGTTGAGGGTGAGGGTTAGGGTTAGTGTTAGGGTTAGGGTGAGGGTTAGGATTAATGTTAGGGTTAGGTTTAGGGTAAGGGTGAGGGCTAGGGTGAAGGTGAGGGTTAGGATGAGGCTTAGGGTTAGGGTTAGGGTTAGGGTTAGGGTGAGGGTGAGGGTGATTTTAGGGTTAGGGTTAGGTTCTGGTTTATGGTTAGGGTAGAGTTAGGGTTAGGTTTAGGGTGAGGGTGAGGGTCAGGGTGAGGATTAGGTTTAGGGTTATAGTTAGGGATAGGGTGAGGGTTTGAGTGAGGGTTGGCTTGTGGGTGAGGGTTAGGGTAAAGTTGAGGTTTAGGTTGACAGGGAGGGTTAGAGTGATGGCGAAGGGGTAAGGTTAGGGTTAAGGTGATGGTTAGTTTTACTATTAGTGTTAGGCTGAGGGTCAAGTTGAGTGTTAGGGTTAGGGTTAGGATTATGGTGAGTGTTAGGTTTAGGCTTAGGGTTAAGATCAGGGTTAAGTTGAGGGTTAGGGTTAGGGTTAGGGTGTGGGTGAGCGTGAGGGTGAGGGTGAGGGTTAGTGTTTGGATTAGGTTGAGGTATAGGTTTATTGTGAGGGTTAGGGTGAGGATAAGTGTAAGGATTAGGTTGAGGGGTAGGATGAGGGGGAGGGTTAGGGTTAGGGTTAGGGTTAAGGTGAGGGTTAGCATGAGGGTTAGGTTTAAGGTTAGGGTTAGTTTAGGGTGAGGGTTAGGGTTAATGTTAGGGTTAGGTTTAGGGTAAGGGTTAGGGTTAAGGTGAGGGTCATGGTTAGGTTTAGGGTGAGGGTTAGGTTTAGGGTGAGGGTTAGGGTTAGTTTTAGAGTTAGTGTGAGGCGGAGTGTGAGGCTTAGGGTTAGGATTAGGGTTTGGGTTAGGGTGAGGTTGAGGGGGAGGCTTAGGTTTGGGATTAGTTTTTGGGTTAGAGTTAGGCTGAGCATGAGGGTGAGGTTTAGGGTTAGCGTGAGAGTTAGGGTTAGTGTTAGGTTTAGGTTGAGTGTTAGGGTGAGGGCTAGGTTTAGGGTTAGGGTGAGGGTGAGGTTGAGGTGAGGGTGAGGGTTAGGGTGAGTGTTAGGTTTTGGGTGAGGGTTAGGGTTAGTGTTAGGTTTAGGTTGAGGGTTAGTGTGAGGGATAAGGTTAGGGTTAGTGTGAGCCTTAGTGTTATTGTGAGGGATAGGGTTAGGTTTATCATTAGGGTTACCGTGAGGGTAAGGGAAAGGTTGAGGGTGAGGATGAGGTTTAGGGTTAGGGTTAGGGTTAGGGTGAGGTTCACGTTTAGTTTTAGGGTGAGGGTCACGTTTAGGTTTAGGGTGAGTGTTATGTTTAGGGTGAGTGTTAGATTTAGGTTTAGGGTTAGGGTGAGGCTGAGGGTGAGGCTTAGGATTAGGATTAGTGTTTGGGTTAGGCTGAGCATGAGGGTGAGGGTTAGGGTTAGCGTGTGGGTCAGGGTTAGAGTTAGATTTAGGATGACGGTTCGGGTGAGGGTGAGGGTTAGGGTGTGGTTGAGGGTTAGGGTTAGGGTGAGTGTTAGGGTGACGTTGAGTTTGTGGGTAAGGCTTAGGTTTAGTGTCAGAGTTAGGTTTTAGGTGAGTTTTAGGGTTAGAGTTAGGATTAGGGTGAGGGCTAGGGTGAGGGTGAGGGTTAGGGTGAGGGTGAGTGTGAGGGTTAGGGTGTGGGTTATGGTTAGGTTCAGGCTCAGGGTTACCATTAGGGTGAGGGTTAGGGTTAGGTTTAGGGTTAGGTTGAGATTGAGGCTGAGACTTAGTTTTAAGGTGAGGGTGAGGTTGAGTGTGAGAGTGAGGGTTATGGTCAGGATTAGGGTTATGGTGAGTGTTAGGGTTAGCGTTAGATTTAGGATGTGGGTTAGGGTCAGGGGTAGGGTTAGAGTTAGTGTGAGGGGTAGGGTTAGTGTTAGGGTTCAAGTTAGGATTAGGTTTACCCTGAGGGTAAGTGTAACGGTGAGGGCTAGGATGAGGGTGAGGGTTAGGTTAGGCTAAAGTTTAGTGTTAGGGTGAGGGTTAGGGTTAGTGTTATGGTTAGGGTTTGGTTGAGTGTTAGGATGAGTGTTTGGATTAGGTGAGGTTGAGGGTTAGGTTGATGATTAGTGTTAGTGTTAGGGTTAGGTTTGGGGTTAGGCTGAGGCCTAGGGTTTGGGTGAGGGTTAGGGTGAGGGTGAGGGTTAGGGATAGGGTTATGGTTAGGGTTAGGTTGAGGGTTAGGGTTAGGGTTAGTGTTCGTCTGAGGGCTGGGGTCTGTGTGAGATTTAGGCTGAGGGTGAGGGTGATGGTGAGGCTGAGGTTGTCGCAGAAGGTTAGGGTAGTGTGAGGGTTAGGGTGACGGTGAGGGCTAGGTTGAGGGTGAGGGTTAGGGTTAGGGTTAGGGTAAGGGTTAGGGTCAGGGTGGGGATTATTGTTACGGTTAGGGTTAGGATGAGGGTTAGGGTGAGGGGTAGTTTTAGGGTTAGGGTTAAGTTTAGAGTGAGGGTAACAGTTAAGGTGAGGGTGAGGGTTAGGGTTAGCCTTAGGGTCAGGATGACTGTAATTGTTAGGTTGAGGATTAGGATGAGGGTGAGGGTTAGGTTTAGGGTAAGGGTTAGGGTGATGTTTAAGGTTAAGGTTTGGGTTAAAGTTAGGGTTAATTTTAGGGTGAGGGTTAGGGTGATGGTAAGTGTTAGGTTGAGGATGCTGATTAGGGTTAGGGTTAGGGTTAGTGTGAGGGGTAGGGTTAGGGTCAGAGTGAGGGTTAGGTTTAGTGTGAGTCTTAGGGTGAAGGTGAGGTTTAGGGTTAGGGTGAGTATGAGGGTGAGGGTGAGGGTTAGGTTGACAGTGAGGGTGAGGGTTAGGTTGACGGTGAGGGTTAGGGTGAGGTTGAGAGTTACAGTTAGGTTTAGGGTTGGGTTGAAATTTAGGGTTAGGATTAGGGTTAGGATTAGTGTGAGAGTTAGGTTTAGGTTTAGGGTTAGGGTGAGTGTAAGGTTTAGGGAGAGTTTTAGGGTGAGGGTGAGGGTTAGAGTTAGCCTTAGGGTTAGGGTGAGGGTTAATGTTATGGTGAGGGTGAGGTTGAGGGTGAAGGTTAGGGTTAGGGTTAGGGTGAGGGTTAGGTTTAGGGTGAGTGTTATGGTTAGTGTTACAGTTAGGGTGATAGTGATGGTGAGGCTGAGGGTTACGCTGAGGGTGAGCGTGAAGGTGAGGGCTAGGGTTAGGGTTAGGGTTAGGGTGAGGGTGAGCGTTACGGTTAGGATTAGGGTTAGGGAAAGGGTTAGGCTGAGGGTGAGGGTGAGGTTGAGGGTGAGGGTGAGGGTTAGGGTGAATGTTAGGGTTAGGTTAAGGGTTAGGGTGAGATTTAGGATTAGTGTGAGGATTAGAGTTTTGGTTAGGGTTAGGTTTAGGTTTAGGGTGAGGGTTAGTGTTAGTGTGAGGGTTAGGGTTAGGGTTGGGCTTAGGGTTAGGGTTAGGGTAACGGTTAGAGTTAGGGTTAGGGTTAGGGTTAGGATTAGTGTGAGGGTTTGGGTTAGGGTTAGTTTAGGGTTATGGTTAGTGTAAGGGTTAGGGAGAGGTTTAGGGTGAGGGTGAGGGTGAGGGTTAGAGTTAGCCTTAGGGTCAGGGTTAATGTTAGGGTGAGGGTGAGGGTTTGTGTGAGGGTTAGGCTTAGGTTTGGGGTTAAGGTTAGCATGAGGGTAAGGGTTGGGGGGGGGTTAGAGTTACGGTGAGGATTAGGGTTAAGGTGAGGTTAAGGGTTAGTGTTAGGGTTAGGGTGAAGTTTAGGTTTAGGATTAGTGTGAGGTTAAGGTTTAGGGTTAAGGTTAGGGTGAGGTTTAGGGTTAGGATTAGGGTCAGGTAAGGGTTATGGTGAGGGTTAGGTTTAGGATTAGGGTTAGGGTTAGAGTTAGAGTGATGTTTAGAGTGAGGGTGTGGTTTAGGGTTAATGTGAGTGTTCCGGTGAGGGTGAGGTTTAGGGTGTGGTTGAGGGTTAGTGTTAAGATGAGATTTAGGTTGATGGTGAGGGTTGGAGTGAGGTTGAGAGTTAGTGTTAGGTTTAGGGTGAGGGTGAGGGTTAGGTTTAGGGTTAGGGTGAAGTTTAAGATTAGGGTTAGGGTTTGAGTCAGGATTAGTGTGAGGGTTAGGGTTAGAGTTAGGATAGGTTTAGGGTTAGTAGTAGGAGTAGTTTAGGGTGAGGGTGAAGTTTAGAGATAGCTCTAGGTTTCAGCTGATGTTTAGGGTGAGGTTTAGGGTTAGGATGAGGATTAGGAGGAGGGTGAGTGTTAGGGTTAGGGTCAGGGTTAGGGTGAGTGTGAGGGTTAGGGTTGGGGTTCGGTTAAGGTTAGAGTTAGGGTGATGTTTAGGGTTAGGTTTGCATAAGGGTTAGAGCTGGGGTGAGGGTGAGGGTTAGGGTTAGGATTAAAGTGAGAGTTAGGATTAGGATTAGGGTTATGGTGAGGCTTAGACTGAGGGTGAGAGTGAGGGTGAGGGATTATGTTACGTTGAGGGTTGGCGTTAGGTTAAGAGTGTGGGTGAGGGTTAGGTTTAGGTTTAGGGTTAGGGTTAGGATGAGTGTTAGGGTGAGGGGTAGGATTACTGTTAATGTGAGGATTAGATTTAGTGTGATGGAGAGGTTTAAGATTAGGTTTAGGGTTAGGGTGAGGGTAAGGGTTAGTGTAAGGATTAGGGTGAGTGTGAGGGTTAGGGTAAGGTTTAGGGTGAGGATTAGGGTGAGGGTTAGGGTTAGGTTTAGGGTTAGGTTGAGAGTTAGGGTGATGGTTAGTGTTAGGATTAATGTTAGGGTGAAGGTGTGGGTGAAAGTAAGGGTAAGGGTGAGGGTTAGGGTGAGGGTTAGTGTTAGAATTAGGGTTAGGATTAGGGTGAGGGTTAGGGTCAGGGTGAGCTTTAGGGTTAGGGTTAGGATGAGGGTGAGGGTTAGGGTTAGGGTTAGCAGTAGGGTGAGAGCTAGGGTGAGGGTGAGGGTTAGGGTGAGTTTTAGGGATTGGGTGAGAATTATGGTTAGGTTTAGTGTTAGGGTGAGGTTTAGGCTGAGGGGTAGGGTTAGGGTTAGGTGGAGGGTTTGGTTTAGTCTGAGCTAAAGGGTAAGGGTTAAGGTTACCCTTAGAGTGAGGGTAATGGTTACAGTGAGGGATAGGATGAGTGTGAGGGTTAGTGTTAGCATTTCGGTTAGGTGAGGGTTAGGGTCCGAGTGAGGGTTAGGGTTACGCTAAGGTTGAGGGTGAGTGTTATGGTTAGCGTTAGGGTGAGAATTATTGTTAGGGTGAGGGTTAAGGTTAGGTTTAAGGTGAGGGTCATGGTGAGGATGAGGTTAAGGGTGAGGTTGAGGCTGAGGGTGAAGTTTAGGGTTAGGGTTAGTGTTAGTGTGAGGGTGAGGGTGACAATTAGGGTTAGGATTAAGGTTAGGGTTAGGGTTAGGCTGAGGGTGAGGGTGAGGGTTAGTATTAGGGTTAGGGTGAGGGTAAGTGTTAGAGTGAGGGTTAGGATGAGAGTGAGGGTTAGGGTTAGCCTGAGTGTTAGGGTGAGTTTTAGGGTGAGGGTTAGTCTGAGGGGTAGGATTAAGGTTATGGTGAGGTATAGGTTTAGTCTGAGGTTTAGGGTTAGGGTTAACGTTAGGGTTAGAGTGAGGATGAGGGTGAGATTTAGGGTTAGTTTGAGGATTAGGGTTAGGTTTAAGGTTAGGTTTAGGGTTAGGGTGAGCGGTAGCGTTAGGGTTAGGTTTAGGGTTATGGTTAGTGTGAGGGTTAGGGTTAGGGTTGGGGTTAGGGTTAGTGTGAGTGTAAGGGTTAGGGTGAGTGTTAGGGTTAGGGTGAGGGTTAGGTTTAAGGGGAGAGTAAGGGTTAGGTTGAGGGTTAGGGTGAGGGTTAGGGTTAGGGTGATATCTATGGTGAGGGTGAGGGTTAAGGTTAGGGTTAGGTTTAGGGTTAGCGTTAGGGTGATGGTTAGGGTGCAATTTAGGTTTAGGACTAGTGTTAGGGTTAGGGTTAGGCTTAGGATGAGTGTGAGGATGAGGTTGAGGGTGAGGATTATGGTTAGGTTTAGGGTGTGGGTTAGGGTTAGTGTGATGATTAAGGTGAGGGAGAGGTTTAGGGTTAGGGTGAGGATTAGGGTGTGGGTGAGGGTTATGGTTAGGATGAGGGTTAGGTTGCAATTTAGGGTTAGGGTAAGGGTTAGGAATAGTGTGAGGGTTATGTTTAGGGTTAGAGTGAGTGTAAGAGTTAGGGAGAAGTTTAGGGTGAGGGAGTGGGTTAGAAATAGCCTTAGGTTTAGGGTAAGGTTTAGGGTTAGCTTTAGGATTAGGGTTAGGGTGAGGGTGAGGGCTAGGGTTAGGGTTAGGGTGAGTTTTAGCGTGAGGGTTAGGGTTAGAGTGAAGATTAGGGTGAGGGTGAGATTTAGGGTGAGGAATGTGTGTTAGGGTTAGGGTTAAGGTTATGTTGAGGATGATGGTGAGGGTGAGTGTTAGAGTTAGGCTTAGGGAGATAGTTACGTTTAGTGTGTGGGTTAGGGTGAGGGTTAGAGTGAGTGTGAGGGTTAGGGTTAGGGTGAGTGTTAGGGTTCAGTTTAGGGTTAGGGTGAGGGTGAGAGTGAGGGTTAGGGTGTGGGTGAGGTTGAGCTTGAGGTGGATGTTGAGGGTGAGGGTTAGGGTTAGGTTTAGTGTTAGGGTGAGAGTGAGGGTGTGGGGTAGGTTTAGGATTAGGGTTAGGTGTAGTGTTATGCTGAGGTTGAGGGTGAGGGTGAGGGTGAGGATTAAGGTTAGGGTTAGGGTGTAGGTTAGGGTTAGTGCGATGGTTAGGGTGAGGGTGAGTGTTAGGGTTAGGTTGAGAATTAGTGTGAGCGTGAGGTTTAAGAATAAGGTTAGATTGAGGGTTAGGGTGAGGGTGAGTGTAAGGGTTAGTGTGAGAGTTATTGTGAGCGTGAGTTTTAGATTTAGGGTTAGGGTTAGAGTTAGGGTGAGGGTGAGTCTGAGGGTAAGGGTGAGTGTTAGGGTTAGGGTGAGTATTAGGGATAGGATTACTGTTAGGGTGAGGGCTAGGGTGAAGGTGAGGGTTAGGGTAAGTGTTAGGGTTAAGGTTAGAGTGAGGTTTAGGTTTAGTGTGAGGGTGTGTGTTAGGGTGTGGGTTAGGGTGAGGTTGAGGGTGAGGTTGTGGTTGAGGGTGAGGGTTAGGGTGAGTGTAAAGGTTGGGTTCAGGATCAGGGTTAGGGTTAGGGTGAGGGTGAGTTTTAGGTTGACTGTGAGGGTGAGTGTGAGGATGAAGGTTAGGGTTAGGTTTAGGGTGAGGGTGAGAGTGAGGTTTAGGGTTAGGATTAGTGTTAGGGTTAGGTTTAGGCTGAGGGTGAGGGTGAGGGTGAGCGTTAGGTTAAGGGTTAGGGTGATGGTTAGGTTTAGTGTGAGGGTTGGGTGAAAGGAAGTGTTAGGGTTAGGGTTAGGGTTAGGGTGAGGGTGAGGGTTAGGGTGAGGGTGAGGGTTAGTGTGAAGGAGAGGGTTAGGGTTACGGTGAGGATTAGGTTTAGGATTAGGGTTAGGGTGAGGGCTAAGATGAGGATGAGGGTGAGGGATAGGGTTAGGGTGAGGGTTAGGTTTAGGGTGAGGTTGAGGGTTAGCGTGAGCGGTATTGTTAGGTTAGTTTGAGTGTAAGGTTTAGTGTGAGGGTTTGGGTTAGGTTTAGGTTTATTTTTACGGTTAGGATTAGGTTTAGGGTGAGGGTGAGTTTGAGGGTGAGAGTTATGTTGAGTGTTAGGGTTAGGGTGAGTTTGAGGGTGTGGGTGAGGGTTAGGGTTAGGTTTTGGGTTAGGGTTATTATTAGGCTGAGTGTGAGGGTTAGGGTGAGGGTTTACGGCTAGTGTTAGGGTGAGGGTTAGGGTTAGGGTGATGGTTAGGTTTAGGTTTAGGATGAGGTTTAGGTTGAGGTGTAGGGTGAGGGTTAGGGTTAGCAATAGGGTTAATTTCTGGGTTAGGGTGAGGTTTAGGTTTAGGGTTTGGTTGAGGGTGAGGTTTAGGTTAGGTTTTGGGTTAGGGTTATTATTAGGCTGAGTGTGAGGGTGAGGTTGAGGGTTAGGGTTAGTGTTAGGGTGATGGTTAGGGTTAGGGTGAGGGTTAGGTTTAGGTTTAGGATGAGGCTTAGGTGGAGGTGTAGGGTGAGGGTTAGGGTGAGCATTATGTTTAATTTGTGGGTTAGGGTGAGGTTTAGGGTTAGGGTTAAGGTGAGGGTGAGGTTTAGGGTTAGGATTAGGGTGAGGGTAAGATTTAGGGTGAGGGTTAGTGTTAGAGTGAGAATAAGGGTTAGGGTGAGGGTGAGGGTTAGTGTTAGCATTAGGGTTAGGGTTAGGGTAGGGTTCGGGTTAGGGTGAAGGTGAGGGTTAGGGTGAGTGTGAGGGTTAGGTTTAGGTGAGGGTAAGTGTTAGGGTGAGAGTGAGCATGAGGATGAGTGTTTTAGTTAGGAAAGTGTTAGGGTTAGGGTTAGGGTGAGGATTAGGGTGAGGGTGAGGGTTAGGTTTACGCAGAGGTTTAGGGTTAGGGGTAAGGTGAGGGTTAAGGTTAGGGTTATATTAAGGGTGAGGATGAGTGTTAGGCTTCGGTTTCGGGTTCAGGTGAGGATAGGGTTAAGGTTAGGATGAGGGTGAGGGTGAGGGTTAGGGTGAGGATTAGGGTGCGGGTTAGGGAGAGGGTGAAGGTGAGGGTGAGGTTTAGGGTTAGGGTTAGGCTGAGGGTGAGGGTGAGAGTGAGGGTTAGGGTTAGGGTTAGGGTGAAGGTTAGGTTTAGTGTGAGGGTTAGGGTGAAAGTGATGTTTAGGGTTAGAGTTAGGTTTAGGGTTAGGTTGAGGGTTAGGGTGAGGGTTAGGGTTAGTCTGAGGGTGAGGGTTAGGGTTAAGTGGGGATTAGGGTTAGGATTAGTTTTAGGGTGAGGGTGAGCATTAGGGTTAGGGTGAGGGTGAGGTTTAGTTTTAGGGTTATGGAGATGTTAGGATGAGTGTGAGGCTTAGGCTTAGGGGTAGGGTGAGGGTTAGGCTGAGGGTGAGGGTTAGGGTGAGGGCTACAGTTAGGGTTAGTGTGAGAGTAAGGCTTAGTGAGAGGGTTAGGGTTAGACTTAGGTTTACGGTTTTTTTATGGTTAGGGTTAGGTTTAGGGTTAGGCTGAGTGTGAGTGTGAGAGTTATGTTTAGTGTTAGGGTTAGGGTGATGGTGAGGGTTAAAATTAGGGTTAGTGTTAGGATTAGGTTTGGGGTTAGGTTTAGGGTGAGGGTCAGGTTTAGAGTTAGGATTAGGGTGAGGGTGAGGTTTTGGGTGAGGTTGAAGGTGAGTGTGAGTGTGAGGGTTAGGGTTAGGGTTAGTGTGAGCGTAAGTGTTATGTTGAGGGTTAGGGTTAGGGTTAGAATAAGTGTTAGGGTGAGGGTTAGTGTGAGGGTGAGTATTAGGGTTAACATTAGGCTTAGGGTGCGGGTTAGGGTATGTGTGACTATACGGATTAGTACAGGGTAAGGGTTAGGATGAGGGTTAGGCTGCGGGTGTGGTTTAGGGATAGCATTAGGGTTAGGGTGAGGGTAAGGGTGAGGGTTAGGATTAGCATTAGTATTAGGGTTAGGGTTAGGGTGAGGGTTATGGTTAGGGTTAGGGTGAGGGTGAGTGTTAGGTTAAAGGTGAGGGTTAGTTTTAGTGTGAGGGTTAGGGTTAGGGTTAGAGTTACGGTGAGGGTAAGGGTTAGGGTGAGTGTTAGGGTTATAGTTAGGGTTAGTTTGAGGGTGAGGGTGAGGGTGAGCGTGAGCATAAGTGTTAGGCTGTGGGTGAGGGTGAGCGTGAGGATTAGGGTTAGGATTAGGGTTAGGATTAGTGTTAGGCTGTGGGTGAGGGTGAGGGAGAGGGTGAGGTTTAGGGTTAGTGTTAGGGTGAGGGTGAGGGAGAGGGTGAGGTTTAGGGTGCGGGTGAGTGTTGGGTTAGGGTGAGGATTATGGTTAGGATTAGGGTTAGGGTGAGGGCTAAGGTGAGGGTGAGGGTTAAGGTAAGGTTTAGGGTTAGGGTTAGATTGAGGATTAGGTTTAGCGTGAAGGTGTGTGTTCAGGTGTGGTTTAGGGTTCGGGTTAGGGTGAGGGTTAGGATTAGTGTGAGGGAAAGGGTTAGTGTTAATTTTAGGGTTAGGGTTAGGTTGAGGGTGAGTGTGAGGGTTAGAGTTAGGGTTAGGTTAGGGTGAGGTTGAGGGTGAGGGTAAGGGTGAGGGTGAATGTTTAATTTGGAAAGTGTTAGGGTTAGGTTTAGGGTGAGGATTATGGTGACCGTGAGGATTAGGATGAAGGTTAGGGTTTGGGTGAGGTTTAGGGTGAGAGTTCGGAATAGGATTTGTGTTAGGTTTAGGGTGAGGGTGAGTGTGAGGGTGACGGTTAAGGTTAAGTTTAGGGTGAGGTTGAGGGTAAGGGTTAGGTTTAGGATTAGAGTTAGGGTTAGGGTTAGCATGAGGGTAAGGGTGAGGGTGAGGGCAAGTGGGAGCGTGAGGTTTAGGGTGAGGGTGAGGGCTAGGGTGAGGGTGAAGTTTAGGGTGAGGTTTAGGGTGAGGGATAGGGATAGGGTTTGGGTGAGGATTAGAGTTAGTGTGAGGGTTTGCATTAGGGTTAAATTTAGGGTTAGGGTGAGGATAAGGGTTAGGGTGAGGGTTAGGGTGACGGTGAGGGTTAGGGTTAGCGTCAGGGTTATAGTAAGGGTTAGGTTGAAGGTAAGTGTGAGGGTGAGGTTTAGGGTTAGGATTAGGGTGAGGGTGAGGGTGACGGTTAGTGTGAGGGTTAAGGTTAGTGTTAGGTTTAGGCTTAGGATTAGGTTTAGTGTGAGGGTTAGGGTGAGGGTTAGGGTGAGGTTAAGGGTTAGGATGAGGGTTAGGGTAAGGATGAGGTTTAGGGTTAGTGTGAGGGTAAGAGTTAGTGTGAGGGTTAGGGTCACGATGAGCATTAGGGTTAGGGTGAGGGGGAGTTTTAGGCTTAGGGTTAGGGTTAGGGTGAGGTTGAGGATTAGGGTTAGTGTTAGGGAGACGTTTACGGTGAGGGTGGGGGTTAGGCTTAGGGTTACGGTGAGGGTTAGGTTTAGTGTGATGGTTAGGGTGAGGTTGAGGGTAAGGATTAGGGTGAGAGTTAAGTTGAGGGTGAGGGTTAGGATTAGGGTTAGGGTTAGGGTGACAGCTAGGTTGAGGTTGAGCTTTAGTGTGAGGGTCAGGTTGAGGGTGAGGGTTTTGGTTCTGTAAGGGTTGGGTTAGGATAAGGGTTAGGGTTAGGGTTATGGTGAGGGTTAGGTTGAGGGGTAGTGTTAGGGTTAGTGTGAGGGTTAGGTTGAGGGTTAAGGTTAGGGTGAGGGTGAGATTCTGGGTAAGGTTGAGGGTGAGGTTCTGGGTTAGGTTGAGGCGCAGGTTTAGGCTTAGTGTGAGCGTTAGGTTGAGGGTGAGGGTTAGGGTGAGTGTTAGGGTTAGGGTTAGGATTAGGGTTAGGGTTAGGGTGACGGCTAGATTGAGGGTGAGGTTTAGGGTGAGGGTGAGTTTGAGGGTGAGGGTTTTGGTTAGGTAAGAGTTGGGTTAGGATTAGGGTTATGGTTATTGTTAGTGTGAGGGGTAGGTTTAGGGTTAGGGTGAGGGTGAGGTTTAGTGTGAGGGTTAGGGTGAGGGTAAAGGTTAGGGTAAGGGTAATGTTAAGGGTTAGGGTGAAGGTCAGGGTTAGGTTGAGGGGTAGTTTTAGGGTTAGGTTAAGCATTAGTGTTAGGTTGAGGGTTCGGGTGAGTGTTAGGGTTTGGGTTAGTTTTAGTGTGAGGGTAATGGTTAGGGTTAGGATTAGGGTGAGGGTAAGTGTTAGGGTGATGGTTAGGGTGAGGGTTAGTGTTAGGTTTAAGAAAGGTTTACGGTGAGGTTGAGGGTGAGGGTTAAGTTTAGGGTGAACTTTAGTGTCAGGGTGAGGATTAGGTTGAGCCGTAGGTTTAGGGTTAGGGATAGCGTTAGGGTTAGGGTGAGGGTTATGTTGAGTGTTAGGGTTAGGGTTAGGTTACTGTGAGGGTGAAGATTAGGGTTAGGATTAGGTTTAGGGTTAGGGTGACAGCTGGGTTGAGGGTGAGGCTTAGGGTGAGGGTGAATTTGAGGGTGAGGGTTTTGGTTAGGTAAGGGTTGGGATATTATTAGGGTTAGGGGTAGGGTGAGGTTTAGGGTGAGGTTTAGGGTTAGGGTTAAGGTGAGCGTGAAGTTTAGTGGGAGGGTTAGCTTGAGGGTAATTGTTAGGGTAAGGGTGAAGTAAAGGATTACGGTGAGGGTTAGGGTGAGGGTGAGGGTTAGGTTGAGGATAGTTTTAGTGTTAGGTTGAGCGTTAGGGTTAGGTTGAGGGTTTGGGTGAGGGTTAGGGTTAGGGATAGGTTTAGTGTGAGGGTGAGGGTTAGGTTAGGATTAGGGTGATGGTAAGTGTTAGGGTGAGGTTTAGGATGAGGGTTAGTGTTAGGTTCAGGAAAGGTTTAGGGTGAAGGTGAGGATTCGGGTTAGGGCTAGGGTGAAGTTTAGGGTGAGGGTTAGTTTTAGGGTGAGCATTATGGTTAGGTTTAGGGTTAGGGTGATGGTTAGGGTGAAGGTTAGTGTTAGGGTTAGGAAAAGTTTAGGGTGAGTGTGAGGGTGAGGGTTAGGGTTAGGGTGAGGGTTAGGGTGAGGGTTAGGGTTAGGTTTAGGGTTAGGATTAGGGTGAAGGTTTTGGTTCTGGCGAGCGTTAAGGTTAGGGTTAGTGTTAGGGTGATGGTGAGGATTAGGGTTAGGTTACTGTGAGGGTGAGGGTTAGGGTTAGGATTAGGGTTAGGGTGACAGCTAGGCTGAGGGTGAGGTTTAGGGTGAGGGTGAGGTTGAGGGGGAGGGTTTTGGTTAGGTAAGGGTTGGGTTAGGTTTAGGATTATGGTTAGGGTTAGCGTGAGTTTTAGTGTGAGGGGTAGGGTTAGGGTTAGGGTGAGGGTGAGATTTAGGGTGAGGGTAAAGTTTAGGGTAAGGTTGAGCTTAAGGGTTAAGGTGAGGGTTACGGTGAGGCTGAGGGATAGGTTGAGGGATAGTTTTAGGGTTAGGGTGAGCGTTAGGTTTAGGTTGAGTGTTCGGGTGATGGTTAGATTTAGGGTTAGTTTTAGTGTGAGGGTGAGGGTTAGGGTTAGGATTAGGAAAGGTTTCGGGTGAGGGTGAGGGTTAGTGTTAGGGTGAGGGTTAGGGTGAGGGTTAGGGTTAGGGTGAGGTTTAGGGTGAGGGTTAGCGTTAGGGTTAGGGTTAGTGTGAGGGTGAGGGTTAGGGTTAGGGTGAGCGTTAGGGTTAAGGTGAGGATTAGGGTGCGGGTGAGGAATAGGTTTAGGGTGACAGCTTGGTTGAGGGTGAGGTTTAGTGTGAGGGTGAGGTTGAGTGTGAGGGTTTTGGTTAGGTAAGGGTTGGGTTAGGATTAGGATTATGGTTATGGTTAGGGTGAGGTTTCGTGTGAGGGCTAGGGTGAGGGTTAATGTTAGGATAAGGGTGACGTTAAGGGTTAGGTTGAGGGTTAGGGTGAGGGTGAGGGTTAGGTTGAGTGGTAGTTTTAGGGTTAGGTTGAGCGTTAGGGTTAGGTTTCGTGTGAGGGTGAGGTTTAGGGTTAGGTTTAGGGTGAGAGTAAGTGTTAGGGTGAGGGTTAGTGTGAGGGATAGTGTTAGGGTTAGGAATGGTTTAGGGTGAGGGTGAGGGTGAGGGTTAGTGTTAGGGTTAGGGTGAATGTGAGGGTGTGGGTGAGGGTTAGGCTTGGGATTAGGTTTAGGGGTAGTGTTAGGCTGTGGGTGAGGGTGAGGTCGAGGGTGAGGGTTAAGATTAGTGTTAGGGTGTAGTTTAGGTTTGATGTGATGGTTAGGTTGAGGGTGAGTGTAAGGGTTAGGGTGAGAGTTAGTGTGAGCATGAGGTTTAGGGTTAGGGTTAGGGTGAGGGTTAGGTTGAGGGTGAGGTTTAGGGTGCGGGTGAGTCTTAGGGTTAGTGTGAGGATTAGGGTTAGGATTAGGGTTAGGGTGTGAGCTAAAGTGAGGGTGAGGGTTAGGGTAAGTTTTAGGGTTAGGGTTAGATTGAGGCTTAGGGTTAGTGTGAGGGTGTCTGTTAGGATGTGGTTTAGGGTTCGGGTTAGGTTGAGGGTTAGGATTAGTGTGAGGGTAAGGGTTAGGGTTATTTTTAGGGTTAGGTTTAGGTTGAGGGTGAGTGTGGGTTTAGAGTTAGGTTTAGGTTAGGGTGAGGTTGAGGGTGTGGCTTAGGGTAAGGGTGAGTGTTTTTGTTAGGAAAGTGTTAGGGTTAGGGTTAGGGTGAGGA
The DNA here is from genome assembly GCF_024711535.1 of Dipodomys merriami. NCBI lineage: Eukaryota > Metazoa > Chordata > Mammalia > Rodentia > Heteromyidae > Dipodomys > Dipodomys merriami. Next base: position 2,686,144 of record NW_027206113.1, read on the forward strand.
TTTTGTTGAGGTTGAGGGTTAGGGTGAAGGTTAGGGATTGGGTGAGGGTTAGGGTGAGATTTTGGGATAGGATTAGGGTTAGGGTTAGTGTGAGGTTCAGTGTCCGGGTGAGGGTTAGGGTTAGGGTTAGGGTGAGGTTGAGGGTAAGGGTTAGGATTAGGATTAGGGTTAGGGTTAGTGTGATGGTAAGGTTTAGGGTGAGGATGAGGGTGAGCGTGAGGTTTAGAGTGAGGGTGAGGGCTAGGGTGAGGGTGAAGGTTAGGGTGATGTTTAGGGTGAGGAACAGGGATAGGGTTAGGCTGGGGTTTAGAGTTAGTGTGAGGGATTGGATTAGGGTTAAGTTTAGGGTTAGGGTGAGGATAAGGGTTTGGGTGAGGGTTAGGGTGAGGGTTAGGGTTAGCGTCAGGGTTAGGGTAAGGTTTAGGTTGAAGTTAAGTGTGAGGGTGAGGGTTAAGGTTAGGGGTAGTCTTAGGGTGAGGGTTAGGGTGAGGGTTAGGGTTAGGGTTAGTGTTCGAATGAGAGGTAGGGTGAGGGTAAGGATTGGGGTCAGGGTTAGATTGAGGGTGAGGGTTAGGATTAGGGCTAGGGTAAGGGGTAGGGTAAGGGTTTGGGTTACTGTTAGGGTTAGGGTTAGGATGAGGGTTAGGGTGAGGATTATGGTTAGGGTCAGCGTTAGTGTTAGGGTGAGGTTTAGGTTGAGGGTGAGGGTTAGGATTCGGGTTAGGGTGAGGGTTAGGGTTAATGTGAGGTTTAGGTTTAGGGTTAGGTTTAGGGTGAGGGTTACGGTCATGGTTAAGGTTAGGGTGAGCGTGAGGGTTAGGGTGAGGGTTAGTGTTAGGGTTAGGTTTAGGGCGACGGTTAGGGTGAGGGTAAGGGTTGGCGTGAGCGTTAGGGTTAGGGTTAGGGTGAGGGTAGGGTGAGATTTAGGGTTAGTGTTAGGGTTAGCGTTAGGGTGAGGGTAGGGTGAGAATTCGGGTTATGTTTTGTGTTAGGGTTAGGCTGAGGGTTAGGTTGAGGGTGAAGGTTATAGTTAGGGTTAGGATTTTTAGTGTTAGGTTTAGTGTGAGGGTATGTGTTAGGGTTAGGGTTAGGTTGAGGGTTAGTGTTTGGGTTAGCGTGAGGGTGAGGGTTAGGGTTAGGGTACCATTTCCGGTTTGGGTGATAGTGAAGGAGTGCATTAGTTATAGGATTAGGTTTAGGGTTAGTGTTAGGCTTAGAGTGAGGGTGAGGTTGAGGTTTAGGTTTACGTGAGGGTTAGGATTAGGTTTAGGGTGAGTTATAGGGTGAGGGTGCTTGTTAAGTTTTGGTTAGGGTTAGTGTGAGGGTGAGGGTTAGGGTTAGGGTTAGGGTGAGGGTCAGGGTCACGGTTATGGTTAGGGATAGCGTGAGGGTGAGGGTGAGGGTGAGGGCTAGGTTTAGGATTAGGTTTTGGGTTAGGATTAGGCTAAGGGTGAGGTTTAGTGTTAGGGTGAGTGCTAGGTTGAGGGTGAGGGTTAGGGTTAGGTTTAGTGATAGGGTGAGGATTATGGTTAGAGTTAGGGTTATGGTGAGATTTTGTCTGATGGGTAGGTTTAGGATTAGGGTGAGGGTAAGATTAAATTGAGGGTTAGGGTTAGGTGAGGGTGAGGGTTAGGGTGAGGGTTAGGGTTAGGGTGAGCGTTAGGGTTAGGATTACTGTGATGTTTAAGGTGAGCGTGAGGTTTAGGATGAGGGTGACGATGAGGTTAGGTTGAGAGTGTGGTTTCGGGTGAGGCTGAGGGTTAGTGTGTGTGTGGGGCTCAGGGTTTGGGTGATGGTTAGGTTGATGGTGAGGGTTAGGGTTCGAGTTTGGGTAAGGGTTAGGGTGATGGTTTGGGTGAGGTTTAGGGTTAGGGTAATGTTTAGGGTTCGGGTTCGTGTTAGGGTTAGTGTAAGGGTTAGTGTGAGCATTAGGGTTAGGGTTAGGGTTAGTTTGAGGGTAAGCGTTAGGGTGATGTTTAGGGTGAAGGATAGGGTTAGTGTTAGGGTTAGGGGATGATTTTGGGTGAGGGTTAATGTTACTGTTAGGGTTAGGGTGAGGGTGAAGGTTAGGGTGAGGGTTAGGGATAGGATTAGGGTTATGGTGAGGGCGAGTGTGACGGTTAGGGTGAGGGTTAGCATTAGTTTTTGGGTTACGGTGAGGGCGAGGGTGACGGTTAGGGTTAGGGTTAGGGTTAGGTGAGGGTTAGTTTTAGGGTGAGGTTTAGGGTTTGGGTTAGGGTGAGCGTTAGTGTTAGTGTTTGGTTGAGGGGTAGGGTGAGGGTTAGGGTTAGTATTAGGGTTAGGGTTAAGGTTAGTGTGAGGTTACGTTTAGGGTAAGGGTTAGGGTGAGCGTTAGTTTTATGGTTATGGTGAGGTGTAGGGGGAGGGTTAGGGTTAGTGTTAAGGTTAGGGTTAGTTTTAGGGTGAGGCTTTTGGTTAGGGTTAGTGATAGGGAGAGGATTTGGGTTAGGGTTAGGTTTAGGGTGAGGGTTAGGCTGAGGGGTAGGGTTAAGGTTAGGGTCAGGCTTAGGTTAGGGTTAGGGTGAGGGTTAGGGTGGTGAGGGTGAGGGTAAGGGTTAGGGTGAAGGTGAGGGTGAGGGTGAGGGTGAGGGTGAGGGTTTGGGTTAGGGTTAGGGTGATGGTGGGTGTGAGTGTTAGGTTTAGGGTTAGAATTAGTTAGGTTGAGGGTGAGGGGGAATTTTAGGTTTAGGATTAGGGTTACAGTTAGGGTTAGGCTGACGTGAGGGTGAGGGTGAGGATTAGGGTTAGGGTGAGGGTGAAGTTTAGGGTTAGGGTTAGGGTGATGGTTAGGGTTATTGGAAGGTTTGTTTTAGGATTTTGGTGACGGGTATGGTGAGTATTAGGTTTAGGGTTAGGGTTAGGTTTAGGGTGAAGTTGAGGGGTAGGGTGATGTTTAGGGTTAGGGTTAGGTGTAGGGTTAGTGGAGGGTTAGGTTGAGGGTTAAGTTGAGCGTTAGGTTTAGGGTTAGGGTGAGTATTAGGGTGAGGGTTAGGTTTTGGGTTAGGGTTAGAGTTACGGTGAGGGTAAGGGTTAGGTTGAGGTTTAGGATGAGGTTTAGGGTTAGTGTTAGGGTTAGGGTGTGGGTTAGGCTGAGGGTTAAGGTTACTGTTAGGGTTAGAGTGAGGGTGACGGTTAGGGTTAGGGTTAGGGTTAGGGTGAGGGCGAGGGTGACGTTTAGGTTTAGGGTTACGGTTAGGTGAGGGTTAGTGTTAAGGTGAGGTTTAGGGTTATGGTTAGGGTTAGGCTAAGGCTTAGGGTTAGGGTTAGGGTGAGGTTTACAGTTAGGGTAAGCATTAGGTTGAGCGATAGTTTTAGGGTTACAGTGAGGTGTAGGGTGAGGCTTAGGGTTAGTGTTAGGGTTAGGGTTAGGGTTAGGGTGAGGGTTAGTGGTAGGGTTAGGGTTAGGCTGAGGGTGAGGGTTAGGGTTAGGCTTAGGGAAAGGGTTTGGTTTAGGGTTAGGTTTAGTATCTGGATGAGGGTCAGGGTTAGGGTTAGGGTAAGGTTTAGGGTTAGGGTGAGTGTGAGGGTTAGGTTTAGGATTAGGTTTTGGGTAAGGTTTAGGCTTAGGATGAGGGTTCGGTTTAGGGTGAGGGTTCGGTTTAGGGTTATGTTGAGGGTTAGGTTGAGGGTGATGTTTAGGGTGAGGGTGAGGTTTCAGGTGACGGTGAATGTTAGGGTGAGGGTTAGGGTTAGGGTGAGAGTAAGGTTTAGGGTAATGGTTAGGGTATTGATGTGGGTCAGGTTTAGCATTAGGGTGAAGGTTAGGTTTAAGGTGAGAGTTAGTGTTAGAGTTAGGGTTAGGGTGAGGGTGAGGGTTAGGCTTAGGGTTAAGGTTAAAGTTAGGGTGAGGGTGAGGGCGAGATTTATGATTAGGGTTAGGGATAGGGTTAGGCTGAGAATTAAGGGGAGGGTGAGGATGAATGTTAGGTTTAGGATGAGGTTTAGAGTTAGGGTTAGGGATAGGGAGAGGATTAGGGTGAGGTGTAGGGTTAGGGTAAGGGTGAGGGTTAGGGTTAGTGTAAGGGTTAAAGTTAGGCTTTGGCTTATGGTTATGTTGAGAGTAAGGGTTAGGTTGAGGGTTAAGGGGAGGGTTAGGGTTAGGGTTTGCTTTAGGGTGAGGATTAGGGTGAGGTGTAGGTTTAGGTTTAGGGTGAGAAATAGCCTGAGTGGTAGGGTTAGGGTTAGGGTTAGGTTTAGGTTTAGGGTTAGTGTGAGGGTTACGGTTAGTGTTAGGTTAGGCTGAGGGTAAGGGTTAGGTTGAGGTTTGGGGTGAGGGTGAGGGTTAGGGTTATGGTTAGGGTTTGGGTTTAGGTGAGTGTTAGTGTGAGGGTTAGGTTTAGGGTTAGAGTTAGGTTGCGGGTGAATGTAAGGGTTAGGTTGAAGTTTAGCATGAGTGTGAGAATTAAAGTTAGGATTAGGAATAGGGTGAGGGTGTGGGTGAGGCTTAGGGTTAGTGTGAGGGTAAGGGTAAGGGTGAGGGTTAGGGTTAGGGTTAGGGTTAGGATGAGGGTGAGTGTGTGGGTGAGGGTTAGGTTTTGGGATAGTGTTAGGTTGAGAGTGAGGGTGAGGGTGAGGGTGAGGTTTAGGGCTAGGATTGGGGTTAGGTTTAGGGTTAGGCTGAGGGTGAGGGTGAGGGCTAGGTTGAGGGTGAAGGTTAGGTGAGTGTTAGGTTATGGTTGAGTGTGAGGGTTTCAGTTAGGTAAGGGTTATTGTTAGGGTTAGGGTGAGGATTAGGGTGAGGGTGAGGTTTAGCCTGAGAGTTAGTGTTAGGGTGAGGGTTTAGGTTAGGATTAAGGTGAGAGTTAGGGTTAGGGTGATGTTTACGGTGAGGGTGAGGTTTCGTGTGATAGTGAGGGTTAGGGTTTGGGTTAGTGAGGCGATAAGGGTTAGGGTTATGGTGAGGGTTACGGTTAGCTTTAGGGTTAGGATGTGGGTTAGGGTTATAGTTAGGGTTACGGTGAGTGTGAGGGTTAGGTTTAGGGCTAGGATTGGGGTTAGGCTTAGGGTTAGGCTGAGGGTGAGGGTCAGGGCTAGATTGAGGGTGAAGGTTAGGAGAGTGTTAGGGTATGGTTGAGTGTGAGGGTTTCAGTTAGCTTTACGGTTAGGATGGGGGTTAGGGTTATAGTTAGGGTTACGGTGAGGGTGAGGGTGAGGTTTAGTTTTAGGGTTAGGGTGAGGGTTAAGGTTATTGTGAGAGTTAGGCTTAGGGTTACGGTTAGTGAGAGGATAAGGGGTAGGGTTATGGTGAGGGTTAGGGTTAGCGGTAGTGTTGGGTGTTGGTTAGTTTTAGAGTTAGGGTTATGGAGAGGGTGAGGGTGAGGGTTACTTTAGGGTTAGGGTTAGGGTGAGCGTGAGGGAGAGCTTTAGGTTTAGGATTAGGGTTAGGGTTAGGGTTAGGCTTAGGGTGAGGGTGAGTGTTAGGGTTAGGGTTAGGGTTAGGGTGAGGGTTAGGGTGAGGGTTAGGGTTAGGGTGATGTTTAGGGTGAGGGTGAGGTTTAGTGTGTGGGTGAGGGGTAGGGTAAGGGTGAGGGTTTGGGTGATGGTGACGATTAGGGTGAGGGTGAGGGTTAGGGATAGAGTTAGCTTTAGGGTGAAGGTTAGGGTTAGGGTGAGGTTTCGTGTGAGGGTTAGGTTGACTCTCTTTAGGTTAGGGTGAGTGATAGTGTGAGGATTAAGGTTAGGGTTAGGTTTTGGATGAGGTTAAGGGTGAGGGTGAGGTTTAGGGTGAGGGTGAAGTTTAGGGTTAGTGTTACAGTTAGGGTGAGGGTTAGGGTGAGGTTTAGGTTTAGAGTTAGGTTTAAGGTAAGGGTTAGGGTTAGGGTTAGGATTAGAGTAAGGGTGTTTGTCAGGGAGAGTATTAACGTGAGAGTCAGGGTTAGCTTTAGGGTTTGGGTGATGATTAGGGTTCGGGTGATGTTTAGGGTGAGGGTGAGGGTTTGGGTGAGGGTTACGGTTAGGGTGTGGGTGGGGGAGGCTTAAGCTTAGGGTGAGTGTTATGGTGACGGTGAGTATTACCGTGAGGGTGAGGGTTAAGGTTAGGGTTAAGTTGAGAGTTAAGGTTAGGGTAAGGGTTAGTGTTAATATGAGGGTTAGGGTTAGGGTTAGGGTGAGGATTAGGGTAAGAGTGAGAGTTAGGGTTAGGGTTAGGGTGAGGGTGAGTGATAGGGTAAGGGTTAGGGTTAATATGAGGGTTAGGGTTAGGGTTAGGGTGAGGGTTAGGGTAAGTATGAGAGTTAGGGTTAGGGTTAGGCTGAGGGTGAGGGTGAGTGCTAGGTTGAGGATGAAGATTAGTTGAGTGTGAGGGTGTGGTTGAGTGTGAGGGTTTCCGTTAGGTAAGGGTTAGGGTTAGGGTTAAGGTGAGGAATAGCGTGAGGTTGAGGTTTAGCGTGAGAGTTAATGTTAGGGTGAGGGTTTGGGTTAGGGTTAAGTTGAGGGTTAGGGTTAGGGTGATGTTTATGGTGAATGTGAGTGTTAGGGTGAGCGTGAGGTTTCCTGTGAGTGTGAAGGTTAGTGTTTGGCTGAGGATTAGTGTTAGGGTGAGGGGTAGATTTAGGATTAGGGTGAGGGTTAAGGTTAGTGTGAGGGTTAGGCTTAGGGTTAAGGTTAGTGTGAGGATAAGGGTTAGGGTGAGGATTAGGGTTAGGATTAGGGTTAGGGTTAGGGTGAGGGTTAAGATGAGGGTGAGGGTGAGGGCTAGGGTTAGGATTAGGATTAGGTTCACGGAGAGCCTGAGAGTGAGGGTGAGTGTGAGGGCTAGGTTTAGGGTGAGTTTTAGGGTTAGGTTTAGGGTTAGGGTTAGGTTGAGTGTTATAGTTAGGGTTAGTGTTAGGATGAGGTTTAGGGTTAGGAAGAGGGTTAGGGTGAGGGTGAGGTTGAGGGTCATGGTTAGGGTGACTGTGACAGTGAGGGTGAGGGTTAGGGTTAGGATAAGGGTTAGGGTGAGTTTTAGGGTTAGGGTTAGGTTTAGGGTGAGGCTGAGAAGGAAGGTGAGGGTAAGGGTGAATGTTAGGTTTAGGATGAGGTTTAGAGTTAGGGTTAGGATTAGGGAGAGGATTAGTGTGAGGTGTAGGGTTAGGGTTAGGGTGAGGTTTAGGATTAGTGTGAAGGTTAGAGTTAGGGTTAGGCTTAGGGTTAGGTTGAGGGTAACGTTTAGGTTGAGGGTTAGGGGGAGTTTAAGGGTTAGGGTTAGGTTTAGGGTGAGGATTAGGGTGAGGTGTAGGTTTAGGTTTAGGGTGAGAGTTAGGGTGAGGGTAGGGTTAGAGTTAGGGTGAGAGTTAGGGTTAGGGTTAGTGTGAGGGTTAGGGTTAGGGTTAGGGTTAGGCTGAGAGTAAGGGTTAGGTTGAGATTTGGTGTGAGGGTGAGTGTTAGGGTTATGTTTAGTTTTAGGGTGAGTGTTAGGGTGAGAGTTAGGGTTATGGTTAGGGTTAGGGTGAAGGTTAGGGTTAGTGTGTGTGTTAGGTTTAGGTTTACAGGTAGGGTGAGGGTAAGGGTTAAGGTGAAGTTTAGGGTGTGGGTGAGGTTTATGTTTAGGATTAGGATTAGTGTGAGGTGAGGGTGAAGTTTAGGGCTAGTGTGAGGTAAGTGTGAGAGTGAGGGTTAGGGTTAGTTTTATGGATAGGTTGAGGGTGAGTGTGTCCGTGAGGTTTAGGGTTAGGGTTAGGGTTAGGTTTAGGGTGATGGTGAGTGTGAGGGAGAGGGTTAGGGCTATTATTGGGGTTAGGGTTAGGGTTAGGCTGAGGGTGAGGGTGAGGCCTAGGTTGAGGGTGAAGTTTAGGTGAGTGTTAGGGTGAGTTTGAGTGTGAGAGTTTCGGTTAGGTAAGGGTTAGTGTTAGTGTTAGGGTGAGGTTTAGGGTGAGGGTGAGATTTAGCATGAGAGTTATGGTTAGGGTAAGTGTTTGGGTTAGGGTTGAGTTGAGAGTTAGGGTTAGGGTGATGTTTACGGTGAGGGTGAGGGTTAGGTTGAGGGTGAGGTTTCGTGTGAGTGTGAAGGTTAAGGTTTGGGTGAGGGTTAGTGTTAGGTTGAGGGTTAGGGTGAGGGGTAGGTTTAGCATTAGGGTGAGGGTTAAGGTTAGTGTGAGGGTTAGGCTTAGGGTTACGGTTAGTGTGAGGATAAGATTTAGGTGAGGGTTAGGGTTAGGATTATGGTTAGGGTTATGGTTAGCCTGAGGGTGAGGGTGAGGGCTAGGGTGAGGGTGAGGGTGAGGGCTTGGGTTAGGATTAGGGTTAGGGTTAGGGAGAGGCTGAGAGTGAGGGTGAGGCTGAGGGTTAAGTTTAGGGTGAGTTTTAGAGTTAGGTTTAGGGTTAGGGTTAGGTTGAGGGTTAGGGTTAGGGTTAGTGTTAGGATGAGATTTAGGGTTAGGATGAGGGTTAGGGTGAGGGTGAGGGTTATGGTTAGGGTAAGGGTTAGAGTTAGGGTGAGGGTGAGGGCTAGGTTTAGGATTAGTGTTAGGGTTATGGTGAGGCTGAGAAAGAAGGTGAGCGTGAGGGTGAATGTGAGGTTTAGGATGAGGTTTAGAGTTAAGGTTAGGGTTAGGGAGAGGATTAGGGTGAGGTGTAGCGTTAGCGTTAGGGTGAGGGGTAGGGTTAGTGTGAGGGTTAGGCTTAGGGCTACGGTTAGTTTGAGGATAAGGGTTAGGGTGAGGGTTAGCGTGATGGTGAGGGTTAGGGTTAGCCTTAGGGTAAGGGTGAGGATTAGGGTTCGAGTTAGCGTTAAGGTGAGGGTGAGGTTGAGGGTTAGTGTTCGTGGTAGGCTTAGGGTGAGAGTTAGCGTGAGGGTTAGGGTTAGGGTTAGGGTGAGGGTTAGGTTGAGGTTTACAGTTAGGGTTAGTTTGAGTATTAGGGTTAGGGTTAGGTTTAGGGTTAGTGTGAATGTAAGGGTTATTGTGAAGTTTAGAGTGAGGGTGAAGTTTATGGTTAGCATTAGGTTTAGGTTGCGGGTTAGTTTTAGTGTTGTTTAAGTTAAGGTTTAGGGTTATTGTTAGGTTTAGAGTTAAGGGGAGGGTGAGCTTGAAGGTTAGCGTGAGTGTGAGGGTTAATTTTAGGTTTAGGGTGAGGGTTAGGGTGAGGGTGATGTTTAGGGTGAGGGTTATGGTGATGGTGAGGGTTAGGGTGAGGGTGAGGGTTAGGGTGAGTGTTTAGGTGAGGGTTAGTGTTAGGGTTAGGGTTAGTGTGAGGATTAGGGTTAGGGTTAGATTTAGGGTGAGAGTAAGGGTTAGGGAGAGGTTTTGGGGTTAGCGTGAGGGTTGGGTTTAGCATTAGCGTGAAGGTTACTGTTAGGGAGATTTTTAAGATTAGGGTTAGGTTTAGGATTATGTTGAGTGTTAGGGTTAGGATTAGTGTTAGGATGAGGGTTAGCGGTAGGGGTAGGGTTAGGGTTAGGTTGAGGGTTAGGGTTAGTGTGAGGGTTAAGGTTAGGGTTAGCGTTAGCGTTGGGTTGAGGGTAATGGTTAGGCTGAGGGTTAGGGTTAGTGTTAGGGTTAGGGTGAGGGTGAGGGTTAGGGTTAGGGTTAGAATGAGAGGTAGGGTGAGGGTAAGGATTAGGGTCAGGGTTAGAGTGAGGGTGAGGTTTAAGGTTAGGGTTAGGGTGAGATTTAGGTTTAGGTGAGGGTTAGGTTTAGAGTTAGGACTAGGGTGAGGGTGAGGGTTAGGGATAAGGTTAGGATTACAGTTAAGGTGAAGCTGAGGGAGAACGTTAGGTTTAGGATTAGGGTTAGGGTAAGGATAAGGCTTAGGGTGAGCCTGAGGGAGAGGGTGAGTGTTAGGGTTAGGGTTAGGGTGAGGGTTAGGCTTAGGGTGATGTTTTGAGTGATGTTGAGTGTTAGGGTGAGGGTGAGTGTTCGGGTGAGGGTGAGGGTTAGGGTGTGGGTGAGGGGTAGGATTAGGGTGAGGGTTACAGTTAGGGTTAGGGTGAGTGTGAGGATTAGGGTTAGGGTTAGTGTTAGGTTTAGGGTGACAGTGAGGCTTAGGTTGAGAATGAGGATTAGGCTGAGGTTAAGATGAGGGTTAGGGTTAGGTTTAGTGTGAGAGTCAGGGTTAGTGTTAGAGTTCGTGTGAGAGTAAGGGTTAGTGTGAGGGTTAGGATGATGGTGAAGTTTAGGGTTAGCGTTAGCGAGAGGGTTAGGGTTAGTGTGAGTCTTAGTGTTAGGATTAGGGTTTGGGTGAGCGTGAGTGTTAGGGTGAGGATTAGGGTTAGCATTAAGTTTAGGGTGAGGGGTAGGATTAGGGTTAGAGTTCGGGTGAGGATGAGAGTGAGGGTGAGGGTGAAGGTGAGTGTTAGGGTGAGGTTTAGGGTTAGGTTTACGGTTAGGATTAGGTTGAGCGCTAGGGTAAGTTTTAGGGGTAGGATGAGGGTTAGGGTGAGGAGTAGAGTTAGGGTGAGTTTTAGGGTTAGGGTTAGGGTTAGGGTGAGGGTGAGGGTTAGGGTAAGTGTTAGGGTGAGCGTTGGTTTTAGGGTTAGGGTGAGTGGTAAGGTGAGTGTTAGGGTTAGAGTTAGGGTCAGGGTTAGGTTTAGGGTGAGGTTTAGGGTTAGGGTAAGGGTTAGGGTGAGCGTTAGTGTTAGTGTTAGGGTGAGGTGTAGGGTGAGGGTTAGGGTTAGTTTTAGGGTTAGGGTTAGGGTGAGGGTTTGGGTTAGTGGTAGTGATAGGGTGAGGATTAGGGTTAGGGTTAGGCTGAGGGTTAGGCTGAGGGGTAGGGTTAGGGTTAGGGACAGGGTTGGGTTAGTGTGAGGTTTAGTGTTAGGGTGAGGGTGAGGGTGAGGGTAAGGATTAGGGTGTGGGCTAGGGTGAGGGTGAGGGAGAGGGTTAGTGTTAGGGTGATTGTTAGGGTTAGGGTTAGGGTTAGGTTGAGGGTTAAGGTTCAGGTTAGGTTTAGGATGAGGGTTAGGGAGAGGGGTAGCATTAGGCTTAGGGTGAGGGTTAGGGTTATTGGAGGGTAAGTTTTAGGGTTGGGGTGACGGGTTCGGTGAGTATTAGGGTTAGGATGAAGGTTAGGGTTAGGGTGAATGTGAGGGGTATGGTGATGGCTAGTTGTAGGGTTACATGTAGGGTTAGTGGAGGGGTAGGGTTTGGGTTAGGTTGACGGTTAGGATTAGGGTTAGGGTTAGGGTGAGGTTTAGGGTGAGGTTGTGGGTTAGGGTTAGGGTTAGGGTATGGGTTAGGGTTAGGGTTAGTGTGAGGAGAAGTCTTTAGTTTGAGGATTAGGGTTAGGGTTATTTTTAGGGTTAGGTTGATGTTGAGGGTTAAGTTTAGTGTTAGGGTTAGGTTTAGGGTTAGAGTTAGCATTAGGGTGAGGATTAGGGTTAGGGTTAAGGTTAGGGTTACAGTTAAGTTGAGGCTGAGGGTGAGCGTTAGGTTTAGGATTAGGGTTAGGGTTAGGATTAGGCTTAGGGTGAGCCTGAGGGTGAACGAGAGTGTTAGGGTTTGGGTGAGGTTTCGGGTTAGGGTTAGGATGAGGGTGAGGGTTAGGGTTGGGGTTAGTGTGAGGTTTAGGGTTCATGTTAGAGTTCGGGTGAGAGTAAGGATTAGTGTGAGGTTTAGGATGAGGGTGAAGATTAGTGTTCGTGTTAGGGTTAGGGTGAGTGTTATGTTAGGGTTAGGGTGAGGGTGAGGGTGAGTGTTAGTGTTAGTGTTAGGCTTAGGTTATGTTTAGGGTGAGGGTGAGGGCTAGGATTAGTATTAGAGTTAGGGTGAGTATGAGAGTGATGGTGAGGTTTAGGGTTATGTTTAGGGTTAGGGTTAGGTTGAGCGCTAGGGTTAGGATGAGGGTTAGGGTTAGTATGAGGGTTGGATTGAGGGTTAGGGTTAGCATTAGGGTTAGGGTGAGGTTTAGGGTTAGGGTTAGGGTTCAGTTGAGGGTAAGGGTTAGGTTGAGGGTTAGGGTGTGGGTTAGGGTTATTGTTAGGGTTACGGTGAGGCTTAGGGTGAGGGTTAGGTTTAGGGTTAGGGTTATGTTGAGGGGTAGGTAGGGTTAGTGTTAGTGTTAGTGTTAGGGTTAGGGTGAGGAATAGGTATAGGGTTAGCATTAAGGTTAGGGTGAGGGTTAGGGTTAGGTTTAGGTTAGTTTTAGAGTGAGGTTGATGTTTAGTGTGGGAGTTAGGCTTAGGGATAGGGTGAGGTTGAGTGTGAGGGTGAGGGTTAGGGTTAGGGTTAGGGTGAGGGTGAGGGTTAGGGTTAGGGTTAGGGTTAGGGTGAGGGTTAGGGTGAGGGTAAGGGTTAGGTGAGCGTTAGTATTAGGGTTAGGGTGAGGGGAAGGCTGAGTTTTAGGGTTAGGTTGAGGGTTAGGGTTAGTTTGAGGGTTATGGTTAGGGTTAGTGTTAGGGTGAACGCTAGGTTGAGGGTGAGGGTTAGGGTTAGAGTTAGTCATATAGTGAGGATTAGGGTTAGAGTTAGAGTTAGGCAGTCGGTTAAGATGAGGAGTAGGGTTAGGGAGGGGTGAGGGTTAGGTTAGTGCAAGGGTTAGGGTTAAGGTGAGGGTGAGGGTGAAGGTAAGGTTGAGGGTGAGTGTTAGGGTGAGGGTGAGGGTTAGGATTAGCATTAGGGTTAGGCTGAGTGTTAGGGTGAGGGTTAGGTTTAGGATCAGGTTGTAGGTTAGGGTTAGGCTTAGGGTGAGCGTGAGGGTGAGGGTGAGGGTTAGGGTGAGTGTTAGGTTTAGGGTTAGGGTGACGGTTAGGGTGAGTGTGAGGGTTCGGTAGAGTGATGAGGGTTAGTGTGTGGGTGAAGGTTAGGGTTAGGGTGAGGGTTAAGTTTAGGGTGAGGGTGACTGTTACGTTTAGGTTTAGGTTTAGGGTTAGGGTGAGAGAAGATTTAGGGTGAGGGTTAAGGTGAGGATGAGTTTTAGGGTTAGCATTAGCATGAGGTGTAGGTTTAGGGTGAGGTTTATGATTAAGGTTAGGTTTGGGGTGAGGTTGAGGGTTAGGGTTAGGGTTAGGGTTAATGTTATGGTAGGCGGAGGTTGAGGGTGAGGGTGAGGGTAAGTGTTAGTTTTAGGATTAGGTTTAGGGTTAGGGTTAGGCTTAGTTTGAGGGTGAGTGTGAGGGTTAAGGTGAGGGTTAGGGTTAGGGTGAGGGTGAGGGTTAGGGTTAGTTTGATGTTTGGAGTGAGGGTGAGGGTTAGGGTGGGGGTTTGTGTGAGGGTTTGCGTGAGAGTGAGGGTTCTGGTGAGGGTGAGAGGGTGTGTATGAGGGTTAGGGTTAGGGTGAAAGTTAGGTGACAGTGAGGGTTAGGATTAGGTTTAGGCTTAGCGTTAGGGTGAAGGTTAGGGTTAGGTTTAGGGTGAAGTTTAGGGTTCAGGTTAGTGTTAGTGTTAGGTTTACTGTTAGGATTAGGGTTAGGGTTAGGGTTCTGGTTAGGGTGAGGGTGAGGGTGAGGGTAAGGGTGAGGGTGAGGGTTAGGTTGAGGGTGAGGGTTAGGGTTAGTGTTAGCGTTAGGGTGAAGGTTAGGTTTAGGGTTTGAGTTAGGTTGAGGGTTAGGGTGAGGGTTACCGTTAGGGTTAGTGGTAGTGTGAGGATTAGGGTTAGGGTTAGGGTTAGGGTTTGATGAGGGTAAGGGTTAGGCTGAGTTTTAGGGTGAGGGTGAAGTTTTTGGTTAGCGTTAGCGGTAGGGTGAGAGTTAGGGTGAGGTTTAGGTTTAGAATTATGTTTTAGGTAAGGGTTAGGGTTAGGGTTAGGGTTAGAGTTAGGGTTAGGGTGAGGGAGAGGGTTAACTTGAGAATGAGGATTAGGTTTAGGGTTCGGGTTATTGTTAGGATGAGGCTGAAATTTATAGTGAGGCTGAGGGTTCGGGAGAGGGTTACTTTTAGGGTGTGGGTGAGGCTTAAGCTTAGGGCGTTAGGGTGTTAAGGTGACGGTGAGAGTTAGGGTGTGGGTGAGCATTAGGGTGAGGGTTAAGGTGAGTGTTAGGTTTAGGGTAAAGGTTAGGGTTAGTGTGAGGGTTAGGGTTAGGGTGAGGGTTAAGGTGAGTGTTAGGTTTAGGGTAAGGGTTAGGGTTAGTGTTAGTTTTAGGGTTAGGGTTAGGGTGATGGTTAGGTTAAGGGTGAGGTTTAGGGTTAGGTTTAGGATGAGGGTGAGGGTGAGGGTTAGGGTACGGGTTAGGTTTAGGGTGAGGGTGAGGGTTAGGGTTTGGATTAGGGTTAGGGTTAGGGTTAGTTTGAGGGTGAGGCTGAGGGCTAGGTTGAAGGTGAGAGTTAGGATGAGGGTGAATGTGGTCTTGAGGGTGGGATTTTCGGTTAGGTAAGGGTTAGGATGAGGGTTAGGGTGAGGATTAGGGTGAGGGTGAGGGTGAGGGTTAGTGTTAGGATTAGGGTTGGTGTTAGGGTTAGGCTGAGGGTGAGGTTTAGGGCTAGGGTGAGGGTGAGCATTAGGGTTAGGTTTAGGGTGATTGTTAGGTTTAGGGCGAGCGTTTGCTTTTGTAGTTTTGGGATGATAGGGTCAGATTTAGGTTAAGGTAATGGTTAGAGGTAGGGTGAGGGTGAGGGTTAGGTTTAGGATTAGGGTTAGGGTTAGGATTAGGATTAGGGTGAGGGTTAGGTTTAGAGTGAGAGTTAGGTTTAGGTTCAGGGTAAGGGTTAGGGGGAGGGAGGCTTAGGGTAAGGGTTAGGTTTAGGGTGAGGATTAGTGTGAGGTGTAGGTATAGGTTTAGGGTAAGAGTTAGGTTAAGGGGTAGGATTAGGGTTAGGGTGAGGGTTAGTGTTAGTGTGAGGTTTAGGGTTATGGTTAGGATTAGGCTGAGGGTAACTGTTAGGTTAGGTTTAGGGGGAGGATTAGGGTTTGGGTTTGTGTTAGTGTTAGGGTGAGGTTTAGGGTGAGGGTGAGGGTTATAGTTAGGGTGAGGGTTATGGTTAGTGTTAGGGTTAGGTTTAGTGTGAGGCTGAGTGTTAGTGTTAGGCTTAGAGTTAAGGCGAGGGTGAGGGTTAGGGTTAGGTGAGGGTTATGTTTAGGGTGAGGGTTAGGGTTAGGGTGATGTTTAGATTGAGGGTGAGGGTGACGGATAGGTTTAGGGTGATGGTGAGGTTTAGGGTGAGGGTTAAGGTGAGGGTTAGGGTTAGGGTTAGGGTTAGTGTGAGGATTAGGGTCAGGGTTAGAGTTAGGGTGAGAGTAAGGGTTAGGGTGAGGGTTAGGGTTAGTGTGAGGGTTAGTGTTAGGGTTAGGATTAAGCTGAGGGTAACTGTTAGGTTGAAGTTTAGGGTGAGGGTTAGGGTGAGGATTAGGGTTAGGGTTTGTGTTACGGTTAGGTTGAGGTTTAGGGTGAGGGTGAGGGTTATAGTTAGGGTGAGGGTTATGGTTAGTGTTAAGGTTAGGTTTAGTGTGAGGGATAGTGTTAGTGTTAGGCATAGAGTGAGGGCGAGGTTGAGGATTAGGGTTAAGTGAGGGTTGGGTTCGGGTGAGGTTTGGGTGAGGGTGATGTTTACAGTGAGGGTGAGGGTGAAGGAGAGGTTTAGGGTGAGGTTGAGGGTTAGGGTGAGGGTTAAGGTGAGGGTTAGGGTTAGGGTTAGGGTTCGTGTGAGGATTAGGATTAGGGTTATAGTTAGGGTGAGAGTAAGGGTTATGGTGAGGGTTAGGGTGAGCCTGAGGGTTGGCGTTAGCGTTAGCGTGAGGTTTAGTGTTAGGGACAGGTTTAGGGTTAGGGTTAGGGTTATGATTAGGTTGAGGGTTAGGGTAAGAGTTAGGGTGAGGGTTAGGGTGAGCTTGAGTGTTGGCGTTAGCATTAGCTTGAGGTTTAGTGTTAGGGAGAGGTTTAGGGTTAGGGTTACGATTAGGTTGAGGGTTAGGGTTAGAGTTAGGGTGAGAGTAAGGGTTAAGGTGAGGGCTAGGGTTAGTGTGAGAGTTAAGGTTAGGGTTAGCGTTCGAGTTGGGTTGAGGTTCAGGTTTAGGGTTAGGGTTATGTTTAGGGTTAGCATGAGTGTTAGGGTGAGGGTTAGGTTTAGGGTTAGGGTTAGAGTGAGAGGTAGAGTGAGGGTAAGGATTAAGGTCAGGGTTAGGGTGAGAGTCAGGGTTAGGGTTTGGGTTAGGGTCAGGGGTAGTGTAAGGGTTTGGGTTTGTGTTAGGTTTAGGGTTAGGATGAGGGTTAGGGTGAAGATTACGGTTAAGGTTAGCATTAGTGTTGGGGTGAGGTTTAGGGTGAGGGTGAGGGTTAGGGTTCTGGTTAGGTTGAGGGTTAGGGTTAGTGAGAGGGTTATGTTAGGAAGAGGGTAAGTGTGAGGTTAAGGGTGAGGTTAAGGGTGAGGCTGAGGGTTAGGCTGAGGTGAGGGTTAGGGTTAGCCTTAGGGTTAGTCTGAGGTTTAGGGTGAGAGTTAGGTTTAGGATTAGGGTTACAGTTAGGGTTAGGCTTAGGGTGAGGGTGAGGGTGAGAGTGAGGGTTAGGGTGTGCTTAAGGGTTAGGTGTAGGGTGACGGATAGGGTTGGTGTGATATTTAGCGTGAGGGTGAAAGTTAGGGTGAGTGTGATTGTTCGGGTGAGGGTGACGGTTAGGGTGCGGGTGAGGGTTAGGGTTAGGGTGAGGGTTAGGGTTAAGGTGAGGGTTAGTGTGAGGGTGAGGTTAGGGTTATGTTTAGGTTAAGGGTTAGTTTTAGAGTAAGGTTTAGGGTGAGTGTTAGAGTGAGGGTGAGGTTTAGCGTTAGCGTTAGCATGAGTGATAGGGTTAGGGTGAGTGTTAGGTTTAGGGTTAGGTTTAGGGTTAGGGTGAGGGTTAGGCTGTGGGTAGGGTTAGGGTTAGGGTGAGTGTTAGGTTAGTGTGAGGGTAAGGGTTAGGGTTAGGTTTACAGTTAGGTTGAAGGTGAAGGTGAGAGCTTGGGGGAGGATTAGGGTTAGGGTTAGGGTTAAAGTTAGGCTGAAGATGAGGGTGAGGTTGAGGGTGAGTGTTAGGTTAAGGATTAGGGTTAGGGTTTGGGTTTGGCTTAGGGTGAGGGTGAGGTGAGGTTTAGGGTGAATGTTAGGGTTAGGGTTAGGGTTAGGGTTAGGGTTAGTGTGATGTTTATGGTGAGGGTGAGGGTTATGGTGAGGTTGATGGTTAGGGTGAGACTGAGGGTTCGGGTGAGGGTGAGAGTTAGAGTGTGTGTGAGTTTTAGGGTTAGGGTGATGGTTAGGGTGAAGGTGACGGTTAGGGTTAGGATTAGGTTTAGCATTAGGGTGATGGTTAGGGTTAGGGTAAGGGAGATGGTTAGGGTTTGGATTCGGGTTAGGATTAGGGTTAGGGTTAGTGTGAGGATTAGGGTTAGGGTTAGGATTAGGGTTAGAGTGAGGGTGAGGGTTAGGGTTAGCGTGTGGGTTAGGGAGAGGGTGAGGGTGAGGGTTAGGGTTAATGATAGGGTGAGGATTGGGGTTATGGTTAGGGTGAGGTTGAGTGTTAGGCTGAGGGGTAGGGTTAGCGTTAGGGTGAGGGTTAGGTTAGTGTGAGGATTAGGGTTAGGGAAAGGGTGAGGGTGAGGGTGAGGATAAGGGTGAGGGTTCGTGTTAGGGTGAGGGTGAAGTTTAGAGTTATAGTTAGGGTTAGGCTGAGGGTTAGAGAGAGAGTTAGGTTTAGGATTAGGGTTACGGTTAGTGTTAGGCTTAGGATGAGGGTGAGGTTGAGGGTGAGGTTTAGGGTGAGGTTAAGGGAAATGGTTAGGGTGATGGTTAGGGTTAGTGTAATGTTTAGAGTGAGGGTGAGGGTTAGGATAAGTGTGAGGGTTCGGGTGAGGATGAGGTTTAGGGTGTGAGTGAGGGTTAGTGTTAGGGTCAGTGTTAGGTTTACAGTGAGGGTTAGGGTGATGGTGAGGGTTAGGGTTATATTTATATTTAGGGTTATGGTGAGAGTAAGGGTGAGGTTGAGGGTTAGGTTGAGGTTGAGGGTTAGGTTTAGCATTAGCGTGAGGGTTCGTGTTAGGGTGAGGGCTAGGGTTAGGCTGAGGTTTAGGGTTAGGGTTAGTGATAGTGTGAGGATTAGGGTTAGTGTTATGGTGAGGGTGAGGGTTAGGCTGAGGCTTAGGTTTAGGGTTAAGGTGAGGGTTAGGTTAGTGTGAGGGTTAGGGTTAGGGTTAGAGTGAGGATGAGGGTGAGGGTGAGGGCTAAATTTAGGATTAGGGTTAGGGTTAGGTTTAGGTTGAGGGTGAGTGTGAGTGTGAAGGTGAGTGATAGGTTTAGGATGAGGGTTAGGGTTAGATTTAGGCTTAGCGTGAGGGTGAGGGTGAGGGTTACGGTGAGTGCTAGGGTTAGGGTTAGGGTGAGGGTTTGGATGAGTGTGATGTTTAGGGTGAGGGTGAGAGTTAGGTTGAGGATGAGGGTGAGGTTTAGGGTGAGAGTGAGGGCTCAGTTGAGGGTGAGGTTTAGGGTGTGTGTGAGGGTTAGAGATAGCGTTAGGGTTAGGGTTAGTGTTAGGCTTAGATTGAGGGTGAAGGTCAGGGTTAGGGTTAGGTGAGGATTAGGGTTAGGCTTAGGGTTAGGGTTAGGGTGATGTTTGGGGTGACGGAGATGGTTAGGGTGAGGGTGAGGGTGAGGAAAAGGGTGAGTGTTTGGGTTAGGGTGAGGGTGAGTGTTAGGGTGTGGGTGAGAGGTAGGGTTAGGGTTAAAGGTTGGATGACAGTGAGGGTTAGGATGAGTTTGAGGGTTAGGGTTAGGGTTTGCGTTAGGGTGAAGGTTAGGGCTAGGTATCGGTTTAGGTTGAGGGTTAGGTTGAGGTATACAGTTAGGATAATTGGGAGGATTAGGGTTAGGGTTAGGTTTAGGTTTAGGGTGAGTGTAAACGTTAGGGTGAAGTTTAGGGTTAGCGTTAGGGTTAGCGTGAGGGTTAGGTTTAGAGTTAGGTTTAAGGTAAGGGTTAGCGTTAGTGTTAGGGATAGAGTTAGCGTGAGGTTGAGGGTGAAGTTTGGCGTGAGTGTGAGGGTTAGGTTAAGGGTTAGGGTGAGGTTTAGGGGGAGGGTGAGGGTTAGGGTGAGGGTTAAGGTGATGGTTAGGGTTAGGTTTAGGTTTAGGATGAGGGTTAGCGTGAGGGGTAGTGTTAGTGTTAGGGTGAGGTTTAGGGTTAGTGTGAGGGTTCAGGTTAGGGTTAGGGTTAGGGTTAGGGTTGGGTTGAGGCTTACGGTTAGGCTTAGGGTTAGAGTTAGGGTGAGGGTTAGGGTGAGGGGGAGGGTTAGGGTTAGGGTTAGAATGAGAGGTAGGGTGAGGTTAAGGATTAGGTTTAGGGTTAGGGTGAGGGTGAGGGTTAGATTTAGGGTGAGGGGTAGGGTAAGGGATAGGGATAGGGTTAGCTTTAGTGTTAGGGTGAGGTTTAGGGTGAGGGTGATGGTTAGGGTGAGGTTTAGGGTGATGGTTAGGGTTAGTGTGAGGATTAGGGTTAGAGTTAGGGTGAGGGTCAGGTTCACGGTTAAGGTTAGCGTGAGGGTGAGGGCGATGATGAGGGTTAGGTTTAGGATTAGATTTTGGGTTAGGATTAGGCTAAGGGTGAGGGTTAGTGTTAGGGTGAGGGGAAGGGTGAGGGTGAGGGTTAGGGTTAGGGAAAGTGATATGGTGAGGATTAGGGTTAGAGTTATGTTTATGGTGAGATTTAGGCTGATGGGGAGGGTTAGGGTTAGGGTGAGGGTAAGGTTAGTGTGAGGGT
This sequence comes from Dipodomys merriami, assembly GCF_024711535.1. Classification (NCBI taxonomy): domain Eukaryota; kingdom Metazoa; phylum Chordata; class Mammalia; order Rodentia; family Heteromyidae; genus Dipodomys; species Dipodomys merriami. The sequence continues at coordinate 2,705,729 of NW_027206113.1, forward strand.
TATTGTTAGGGTGAGGGTGAGGGTGAAATTTAGGTGAGGGTGAGGGTTAGAGTTAGCATTAGGGTTAGGGTGAGAGTTTGGGTGAGTGTTAGGTTTATGATTAGGGTTAGGGTTAGTGTTAGGCTTAGGGTGAGGGTGAGGGTGAGGGTTACGGTGAGCGCTAGGGTTAGGGTTACCTTAAGGTTTAGTGTTACTGTGATGTTTAGGGTGAGGGTGAGGGTTAGGATGAGGGTGAGGGTGAGGTTTAGGGTGAGAGTGAGGTTTCAGGTGAGGGTGAGGGTTAGGGTTTGTGTGAGGGCTAGGGTTAGGGTGCTGGTTATGTTGACTGTGAGGGTTAGGGTTAGCGTTAGGGTTCGCATTATGGTGATGGTTTGGGTTATGTTTAGGGTTAGGGTGATGTTTAGGTTTAGGGTTCATCTGAGGGTTAAGGTAAAGGTTAGTGTGAGGATTTGGGTTAGGGTTAGGGTTAGGGTGAAAGTAAGGCTTAGTCTGAAGTTTAGGGTGAGGGTTAGTGTTAGCGTTAGTTTTAGGGTGTTGGTTAGGGTGAGGGTTAAGATTACTGTTAGGGTTAGGGTGAGGGTGACGGTTACGGGGAGGGTTTCGGTGAGGGTTAGTGTTAGGGTTAGGCTTAGGTGAGGGTTAGTGTTAGGTTGATGGTTAGGTTTAGGGTTAGGGTGAGGGTGATGGTGAGGATTAGGGTAAGGGTTATGGTGAGCGTTAGTGTTAGGGTTATGGTGAGGGTTAGGGTGAGGTTTATGGTTAGTGTTAGGGTTAGTGTTAGGGTTAGGGTGAGTGTTAGTGTTAGGGTAAGGGTTAGGGTGAGCTTTAGTGTTTGGGTTAGGGTGAGGGGTAGGGTGAGGGGTAGGGTTAGTATTAGTTTTAGGGTTAGTCTTAAGGTGATGGTTAGGGTTAGGGTTAGTGTTAGATTGAGGGCTAGGGTGAGGGTGAGGGTGAGGATTAGCGTTAGTGTAAGTGATACGGTGAGGATTAGGGTTAGATTTGGAGATAGGGTGTGGGTTAGCCTGAGGGATAAGGTTAGGGTTAGGGTGAGGGTGAGGGTTATGGTGTGGTTGAGTGGTAGGGTTAGGGTGAAGGGTTGGGTGCCAGTGAGGGTTAGGATGAGTGTGCGGGTTACTGTTAGGGTTAGCGTTAGGGTGATGGTTAGGGTTAGGGTTCGTTTAGGTTGAGGGTTAGGTTGACTTTTACAGTTAGGGTTAGTGGGAGGATTAGGTTTAGGGTTAAGTTTAGGGTTAGGGTGAGTGTAAGGGTTAGGGTGAAGTTTAGGGTTAGCATAGGGTTAGGTTGAGGTTTAGGTTTAGAGTTAGTTTTAAGGTAAGGGTTAGGGTTAGTGTTAAGGATAGAGTTATGGTGAGAGTGAGGCTGAAGGTTAGCGTGAGTGTGAGGGTTAGGTTTAGGGTTAGGGTGAGGGTTAGGCTGAGGGTGAGGGTTTGTGTGAGGGTTAGGGTTAGGGTGTGTGTGAGGCTTAGGGTTAGGGTGAGGGTTAGGGTGACCGTGAGGGTTAGGATGAGGGTGAGGGTTAGGGTGACGGTTAAGATCAGAGTAGGTTTAGGGTTAGTGTCACTGTCAGAATTAGGGTTAGGGTTAGAGTTAGGGTGAGAATAAGGGGTAGGGTGAGGATTAGGGTGAGCGTGAGGGTTGGGGTTAGTGTTAGCATGATTGTTAGTGTTAGGGAGAGCTTTTGGGTTCGGGTTAGGATTAGGGTTAGGTTGAGGGTTAGAGTTATGGTTAGGGTTAGGATGAGGGTTAACGTGAGGTGTAGTGTTAGGGTTAGGGTGAAGGTTATGGTTAGTGTGAGGACTAAGGTTAGGGTTAGGGTTAGGTTTGGGTTGGGGGACTGGTTAGGTTTAGGGTTAGGGTGAGGGTTAGGGTAAGGTTTAGGGTTAAGTTTAGGGTGAGGGTTAGGGTTATGGTTAGGGTTAGAATAAGAGGTATGGTCAGGTTAAGTATTAGGGTCAGGGTTAGGGTGAGGGTGAGGGTTAGGATTAGGGTGCAGGGTAGTGTAAGGGATAGGGTTACAGTTAGGTTTAGGGTTAGGGCAAGGGTTAGGGTGAAGATTACGGTTAGGGTTAGCGTTAGTGTTAGGGTGAGGATTAGGGTGAGAGTGAGGGTTAGGGTTCGGGTTAGGGTTCAGGTTAGGGTTAGAGTGATGGATAGAGTTAGGGTTAGGGTTAGGGTCAGGGACAGGGTCAGGGTTAGGTTTAGGGTGAGGGTGAGGGTGAGGGTGATGGTGAGGGTCATGTTTAGGATTAGGTTTTGGGTTAGGATTAGACTAAGGGAGAGGGTTAGTGTTAGGGTGAGGCCTAGGGTGAGGGTGACATTTAGGGTTACAGTTAGTGATGGGGTGAGGATTAGGTTTAGAGTTAGGGTTATGGTGAGATTTAGGCTGTTGTGTAGGGTTAGTGTTAGGGTGAGGGTAAGGTTAGTGTGAGGGTTAGGGTTAGGGTTAGGGTGAGGGTGAGGCTTAGGGTGAGGGTGAGGGTTTGGGTTAGCGTTAGGGTTAGGGTGAGAGTTAGGGTGAGTGTTAGGTTTAGGTTTAGGGTTAGGGTTAGTGTTAGGCTTAGGGTGAGGGTGAGGGTAAGGGTTAGGGTGAGGGTTAGGGTTAGGGTTAGGTTGAGGTTTAGTGTAACTGTGATGTTTAGGGTGAGGGTGAGGGTTAGGATGAGGGTGAGGGTGAGGGTTAGGCTGAGTGTGAGGTTTCGGATGAGGGTGAGTGCTAGGGTTTGTGTGAGGGTTAGGGTTAATGTGATGGTTAGGTTACCAGTGAGGGTTAGGGTTAGGGTTAGGGTTACCTTTATGGTGATGGTTTGGCTTATGTTTAGGTTTAGGGTGATGGTTAGGGTTAGGGTTTGTGTGAGGGTTAGGGTAAGGGTTAGTGTGAAGATTAGGGTTAGGTTTAGGTTTAGGGTTAGGGTCAGGGTAAAGGTTAGGGTGAGGTTTAGGGTGAGGGTTAGGGTTAGAGTTAGGGTTAGGGTGTGGGTTAGGGTGCAGGTTAAGGTTACTGTTAGGCTTAGCGTGACAGTGACGGTTAGGGTGAGGGTTAGGGTGAGGGTTAGGGTTACAGTTAGGGTGAGGGTCAGGGTAAGGGTTAGGGTTAGGGTTACGTAAGGGTTAGAGTTAGGGTGATGGTTAGGGTTAGTGTTAGAATTAAGTTGCGTGTGAGGATTAGGGTCAGGGTTAGATTGAGCATTAGTGTTAGGTTTAGGGTGAGGGGTAGGGTGAGGATTAGTGTTAGTGTTAGGGTTAGTGTTAGGTTTAGGATGAGGGTTAGGGTTAGGGTAAGGTTTAGGGTGAGTTTTAGTGTTAGGGTTAGAGTGAGGGTTAGGTTGAGGGTAAGGGTTAGGGTTAGTGTGAGGGTGAGGGCTAGGGTTAGGGTTAGGGTTATGGTTAGGGTTACGTTTAGGGTTAGAGTGAGGGTTAGGGTTCGGGTTAGGTTTAGGGTGAGGGTGAGGGTTAAGTTTAGGGTTTGGGTGAGAGTTAAGGCTAGGGTTAAGTTTAAGGTGAGGCTGAGGGAGAGTGTTAGGTTTAGGATTAGGGTTAGGGTTAGGCTTAGGGTGAGTGTGAGGGAAAATGTGCATGTTAGTTTTAGGGTGAGGGTTAGGGTTAGGGTTAGGGTGAGGGTTATGATTAGGGTGATGTTTTTGGTGAGCATTAGGGTTAGGGTGAGGGTTAGGGTTAGTGTGATATTTAGGGTGAGGGTGAGGGTTAAGGTGAGGGTGAGGGTGAGGGTTAGGGTGAGAGTGAGTGTTCAGGTGAGGGTGAGGGTTAGGGTGTGTGTGAGTGTTAGGGTTAGGGTGATAGTTAGGGTAACGGTGAGGGTTAAAGTTAGGATTAGGTTTAGCGTTATGGTGATGGTTTCGGTTAAGGTTAAGGTGATGGTTTGGTTCCGGTTAGGGTTAGGGTTAGGTTTAATGTGAGGATTAGGGTTAGCGTTAGGATTAGGGTGAGTTTGAGGTTAAGGGTGAGGGTGAGGCTTAGGGTGAGCTTAGGGTTAGGATTAGCGCTACGGTTAGGCTGAGGGTTAGGGTGAGGGTTAGGTTTAGGATTTGGGTTATGGTTAGGATTAGCCTTAGGGTGAGGGTGAGGGTGAGGGTTAGGATAAGGGTAAGTGTAAGGGTTTGGGTGACGTTAGGGTTAGTGTGAAGTTTAGGGTGAGGGTAAATGTTAGGGTGAGTGTGAGTGTACGGGTGAGGGTGAGGGTTAGGATGTGGGTGAGTGTTAGGTTTAGGTTGAGGGTTAGGATTAGGGTGAGGATTAGGGTGAGGGTGAGGGTTAGTGTTATGGTTAGGTTTAGGGTTAGGTTGAGAGTAAGGTTTAGGGTGAGGTTCAAGGTGAGTGTGAGGGTTAGGGTTAGCGTTCACGTGAGGGTTAGGGTTACGGTGACGGCTAGGTTTAGGTTTAGGGTTAGGGTGAGGTTGAGGGTGAGGGGTAGGGTGAAGGTTAGGGTTAGGTTTAGGTCTAGGGTTAGTGGAGAGTTAGGGTTAGGGTTAGTTTTAGGGTTAGGGTTAGGGTTAGGGTGAGTGTTAGGGTGAGGGTTAGGGTGAGGGTTAGGGTTAGGATTAAGGTGAGGGTAAGGTGACAGTGAGGGTTAGGGTTAAGGTTAGGGTGAGCGTAAGTGTGAGGTTTAAATTTACGGTTAAGGTAGGTTGAGGGTTAGGTTTAGGATTAGGCTTAGGGTTAGGGGAAGTGTGAGGATTAGCGTAAGGGTTAGGGGGAGGGGGAGGGTAAGGATTAGGGGGAGGTTTAGGGTGAGGGTTAGGGTTGGGGTTAGGGTTAGGGTGAGGATTTGGGTTAGTGATAGGGTTAGGGCGAGGTTGAATTATTGGGTTAGGGTTAGGGTGAGGGTGAGGGGTAGGATTAGGTTAAGGTTAGAGTTAGGGTGAGCATGAGGGTGAGAGATATGTTTAGGGTTAGGGTTAGTTTTAGGGTTAGTCTGAGGGTGAGGGTAATGGTTATGGTGAGGGTTAGGGTTATGGCAAGGGTTAGTGTTAGTGTTAGGGTTAGGGTTAGGATGAGGGTTAGGCTTAGGGGTATGTTTAGGGTTAGGGGTAGTGTGAGGGTTAGGGTTAGGGTTAGGCTTAAGGTGAGGGAAAGGGTTAGGGTGAGGGTTAGTTTGAGTGTGAGGGTTAGTGTTAGTGTTAGGGTTAGGGTGACAGTGAGGCTTAGGGTTAGGGTGAGAGTTAGTTTTAGGGTTAGCGTTAGGGTGAGAGGTATGGTTAGAGTTAGGTTTAGGGTGAGTGTTAGGGTGAGGTTTAGTGTTAGGGTTAGGATTACAGTTAGTGTGAGGATTAGGGTTAGGTTTAGGGTTAGAGTTAGGTTGAGGGTAAGGGTTATGGTGATGTTTAGGGTGAGAGTGAGTGTTAGGTCTAGCGTTGGGGTTAGGGTGAGGTTTAGGTTGAGGCTGAGGATGAGGTTTAGGGTTAGGCTGAGGTTTAGGGTTAGGGTTAGGGTTAGTGTTCGTGTTAGGGTCAGGGTTAAGTTTAGGGTTAGGGTTAGGGTTATTGTTAGGGTTAGATTTAGAGTAAGTGTGAGTGTTAGGGTGAGGTTTAGGTTAAGGTTAGGTTTAGGTGAGGGTGAGGGTGAGGGTTAGGTTTAGGTTAAGGTTTAGATTTAGGGTTAGGCTGAGGGTGAGCTTGACGGTGAGGGGTAGGATTAGGGTTAGAGTGAGGGTAAAGTTTACAGTGAGTTTAGGGTGAGGGTTTGGGTTGGGGTTAGGTTTAAGGTGAGGGGTAGGGTTAGGGTGAGGGTTAGGATTAGGTTGAGGGTGAGGTTGAGGGTGAATGTTAGGGTTAGGGTTAGGGTTAGGTGAGGGTTAGGGTTAGGGTAAGGGTTAGCATTATTGTTAGGGTGAGGGTGAGGATTAGGGTGAGGTTAGGGTGAGCATTAGGGTTAGGGTTAGGATTAGGGTTAGGGGGAGGGATAGGTTATGGATTAGGGTAAAGTTTAGGGTGGGGATTAGGGTTAGGGTTAGGGTTAGTGTTTGGGTGAGGATTAGGGTTATGGTTAGTGTTATAGTGAGGGTTAGGCTTAGGGTTAGGGTTAGGGTTAAGGTGAGGGTTAGGTTACTGTGAGGGTTTGGGTTAGGGTTGCAGTGATGGTGAGGTTTAAGGATAGGGTGAGGGTTAGAGTGAATGTGAGGGTGAGGTTTAGGGTTAGGATTAGGGTGAGGGTACTGGTTAGGGTGAGGGTAAGGATTAGGGTGAGGGTTAGGGTTATAGTGAGGGTTATGTTGAGTGTTAGGGTGACGGTGAGGGTTAGGTTGAGGGTGAGACTTAGGGTTAAGGTTAGGGTTATGGTGAGGGTTAGTGTGAGGATTAGGTTTAGTGTTAGGTTTAGGTTGAGAGTGAGGGTTAGGGATAGGGTTAGGGTAACGGTTAGGGTTAAGGTGAGATATAGGGATAGGCTTAGGGTTAGGGTGATGTTGATGGTGAGGTTAGGATTAGGGTAAGGGTTAGAGTTAGGGTGAGGGTGAGGGTTAGGGTTAGGATTAGGGTGAGGGTAAGGGTTAGGGTGAGGGTTAGGGTTAGGTGAGGGTCAGGGTGAGGTGTAGGTTTAGGGTTAGGGTGAGGTTTAGGGTTAGTGTGAGGGTTATTGTTAGGCTTAGGGTTAGGTTGAGGATGAGTGTTAGAGTGAGGGTGAGGTTTAGGTTTTTAATTAGGGTATGGGCTAGCATTAGGGTTAGGGTTAGGGTGAGGGTGAGGGTGAGGGTGAGGGGCAGGTTAGGCTTAGGTGTAGGGTTAGTGGAGGGTTAGGGTTAGGGTTAGTTTGAGGGTTAGGGTTAGGGTTAGATTTAGGTTGAGTGTTAGGGTGAGGGTTAGGGTGAGGGTTAGGCTTACGATTAGGGTGAGGGTTAAGTTGACCGTGAGGGTTAGGGTTAGGTTTAGGGTTAGGGTTCGGGGAAGTTTTAAGTTTAGGGTTAGGGTAGGGTGAGGGTTAGGTTGAGGATTAGGTTTAGGTTTAGGCTTAGGGTTAGGGTTAGTGTGAGGATTTGCATTGGGTTTAGGGTTAGGGTGATGGTAAGGGTTAGGGTGAGGTTTAGCATGAGGGTTACAGTTGGGGGCAGGGTTAGGGTAAGGTTTAGAGTGAGGATTTAGGTTAGTGTTAGGGTTAGGTTGAGGTTTAGGTATTGGGTTAGGGTTAGGCTGAGGGTGAGGGTGAGGGTTAGGTTTAGGTTAGGGTTAGAGTTAGGGTGAGCATGAGGATGAGAGATATGGTTAGGATTAGGGTAAGTTTTAGGGTTAGTCTGAGGGTGAGGGTAAGGGTGATGGTTAGGGTTAGGGTTAGGGTGATGCTTAGGGTTAGGGTTAGGGTTAGGATGAGGGGTAGTCTGAGGGGTAGTTTTAGGGTTAGGGTGAGGGTTAGGGTTAGTGTGAATGTTAGGGTTAGTGTTAGGTTGAGGGAAAGGGTTAGGGTGAGGGTTAGGTTGAGGGAGAGGTTTAGGGTTAGCTTAAGGGGTAGTGTGAGGGTTACGGTTTGTTGAGGGTTAGGGTTATGTTTAGGGGTAGGGTGAGGGTGAGGGGGAGGGGTATGATTAGTGTTAGGGTTAGAGTGAAGGTGACCGTGAGGTGAGAGATAGTGTTAGGATTAGGGTTAGTTTTAGGGTTAGTCTGAGGGTGAGGGTAAGGTTGATGCAGGGTTAGGTTTAGGGTGAGTGTTACGTTGCCTGTTAGGGTGAGGGTTAGGGTGATGGTGAGGGTTAGCGTTAGGGTTAGCGTTAGGGTGTGGTTTAAGTTTAGGGTTATTGTAGGTTGAGGGTTACGGTTGGGGTTAGGGTTAGGGTGAGGGTTAGGGTTTGGATTTGGATTACTGTTAGGGTTAGGGTGAGATTTAGGTATTGGCTTAACTTTAGCATGAGGGTGAGGGTGAGGGGTAGAATTATGATTAGGGTTAGTGTTAGGGTGAGCTTGAGGGTGAGGAATAGGTTTAGGATTAAGGTTAGTTTTAGGGTTAATCTGAGGGTGAGGGTAAGGGTGATGTTGAGGGTTAGGGTTAGGGTGAGGGTTAGGGTTTGTGTGAGGGTTAGGGTTAGGGTTAGGGTGAGGAAAAGGGTGAGGGTGAGGGTTAGGGTTAGGGTGAGTGTTAGGTTTAGGATTAGATTTATAGGTTAGGGTTAGGCTTAGGGTGTGGGTGAGGGTGAGGGTTAGGGTGAGGTTTATGGTTATGGCTAGGGTTAGGGTTAGGGTTAGTGTGATGTTTAGGGTGAGTGTGACGGTTATGGTGAGGGTTAGTGTGAGGGTTAGGTTTAGTGTTAGGTATAAGGTGAGAGTGAAGATTAAGGATAGGGTTACGGTAACTGTTAGGGTTAAGGTGTGGTATAGGGAGAGGCTTAGTGTTAGGGTGAGGTTGATATTGAGGTTTTGGATCAGTGTTAGGGTTAGAGTTAGGGTGAGGGTTAGGGTTAGGAATAGGGTGAGGGTAAGGTTTAGGGTGAGGGTTAGGTTATTGTAACGGTGAGGGTTATGGTGAGGCTTAGGGTGATGGTGAGGGTTAGGGTGAGGGTGAGGGTTAGTGTTAGGGTTAGGGCTATGGAAAGGGCTAGGGAGAGGATGAGAGTTAGGGTTAGGTTTAGGGTGAGGGTTAGGGTGAGCGTGAGGGTTAGGGTTAGGGTTAGGGATAGTGTGAGGTTTAGGGTAAGGCTTAGGTTTAGGGTGAGGATTAGGGTGAGGTGTAGGCTTAGGGTTAGGGTGAGGTTTAGGGTTAGTGTGAGGGTTAGGGTTAGGCTTAGTGTTAGGGTGAAGGTAAGGGTTAGGGTGAGGAAAAGGTTTAGGGTGAGGGTTAGGGTAAGGGTGAGTGTTAGAGTGAGGGTGAGTTTTAGGTTTATAAATAGGGTAAGGTTTAGAATTAGGGTTAGGGTGAGGGTTAGGATGAGGGTTAGGGTTAGGGTTAGGGTGAGGGTTAGGGTGAGGGGTAGGTTTAGGGTTAGGGTGAGAGTAATGTTTAGGGTGAGGATTAGGGTGAGGTTGAGGGTTAGGGTTAGCATTAGCGTAAGGTTTAGGGTTATGGTTTGAATTAGGGTGAGGGTTATGTTTAGAGTTAGAGTTAGGGCGAGGGTTAGTGTGAGGATTTGGGTTAAGGTTAGGGTTATGGTTATGGTGAGGCTGAGGGCTAGGGTAGGGATTAGGGTTCTGTTAGGGTTAGGTTGAGGGTGCGTGTGAGGCTTAGGGTTAGGGTTAGTGTTAGGGTTAGGGTTAGGGTGAGTGTTAGGTTGAGGATTAGTGTTAGGGTTAGAGTTAGGGATATGGTGAGGGTTAGGGTGAAGGTGAGGGTTAGGATGAGGCTGAGGGTTAGTGTTAGGGTTAGGGTTATGGTAAGGGCTAGGGTGAGGGTGAGAGTTAGGTTTCGGTTTAGGTGAGGGTTAGGGTGAATGTTAGGGTTAGGGTTAGGGATAGGGTGAGGATTAGGGTTAGGATTAGGGTTAGGTTGAGGGGTAGGTTTAGGGTTAGGGTGAGGTTTAGGGTTAGTGTGAGTGTTAGGGTTAGGCTTAGGGTTAGGGTGAAGCTTAGGTTTTGTGTGAGCAATAGGGTTAGGGTTAGGGTTAGAGTGAAGAAAAGGGTTAAGGTGAGGGTTAGGCTGAGTGACAGTGTTAGAGGGAGGGTGAGGTTTAGATTTATTTTTAGGGTAAGGGTTGATATTAGGGTTGGGATGAGGGTTAGGGTGAGGGTTAGGGTGAGGATGAGGGTTATGGTTAGGGTTAGGGATAGGGTGAGGATTACGGTTAGGCTTAGGTTTAGGTTGAGGGGTAGGGTGAAGGGTAGGTTTAGGGTTAGGGTGAGGTTTAGGGTTAGTGTGAGTGTTAGGGTTAGGCTTAGGGTTAGGGTGAGGGTAAGGGTTATTTTGACGCTTAGGGTTTGTGTGAGCAATAGGGTTAGGATTAGTGTTAGGGTGAGGAAAAGTGTTAGGATGAGGGTTAGGGTGAGTGAGACTGTTAGAGGGAGGGTGAGGTTCAGGTTTATTATTAAGGTAAGGGTTGGCATTAGGGTTAGGATGAGGGTTAGGGTGAGGGTTAGAGTTAGGTTTAGGGTGAGGGTGAGGGTTAGAGTGAGGGGTAGGTTTAGGGTTAGTGTGAGGATTAGGGTTAGGGTGAGGATTAGGTTTAGTGTGAGAGTTAGGGTGAGGGTTAGGGTGGGGTTGAGCATTAAGGTTAGCGTTAGTGTCAGGGTTAGGGTTAGGGTTTGAGTTAGGGTGAGAGTTAGGGTTAGGGTTATGGTTAGAGTTAGAGTTAAGGCGAGTGTTAGTGTGAGGATTAGGTTTAGGGTTAGGGTTAGGGTTAGGTTGAGGGTGAGGGTTATGGTTAGGGTGAGGATTAAGGTAGGGTGAAGGTTAGGGTTAGTATGAGGGTTAGGGTTAGGGTTAGGGTGAGGGTAGAAGTTAGGGTGAGGGTTAGATTGAGTGTGAGGATTAGGGTTAGTTTTAGGGTTAGGGTGAGCATTAGGGTTTGTGGGAGGGTAGGGGTTAGGTTTAGACTTAGGTTGAGGAAAAGGGTAAGGATGAGGGTTAGGGTGAGGGTGAGGATTAGGGTGAGGGTGAGGGTTAGGTTTAGGATTAGGGTTAGGGTTAGGCTTAGGCTTAGGGTGAAGGTGAGGGTGAGGTTGAGAGTTAGGGTGAGGGTTAGGGTGAGGGTTAGGGTTAGTGTTATTTTTAGGGTGAGGGTGAGGGTTAGGGTGAGTGTGAGGTTTCTGGTGAGGGTGAGGGCTACTGTGTAGGTGAGTGTTAGGATTAGGGTGAGAGTTAGCGTGATGGTGAGGGTTAGGGTGAAGGTGAGTGTTAGGTTGATTGTGAGGGTTAGGGCGATGGTGAGTGTTAGGGTGATGAGGGTTAGAGTGATGCTGAGGATTAGACTGAGGGTGAGGTTTTGGGTTATGGTTAGATTTAGTTTGAGAGCAAGAGTTAGGGTGATGGTTAGGGTTAGGGTGAGGGTTAGGGTGAGGGTGAGGTTTGGGGTGAGTGTTAGCGTGAGGGTTAGGGTTAGTGTTAGGGTTAGGTTGAGGGTAAGGGTTAGGGTGAGACTTAGGGTGAGGGTTAGTGTGAGGGTTAGGTTTAGTGTTATATTTAGTGTGAGAGTGAGAGTTAGGGATAGGGTTAGGGTAACGTTTAGGGTTAAGGTGAGGTATAGGGATAGGCTTAGGGTTAGGGTGAGGTTGATGGTGAGGTTTAGGATTAGGGTTAGGGTTAGATTTTGGGTGAGGGTGAGGGTTAGGTTTAGGATTATGGTGAGGGTAAGGGTTAGGGTGAGGGTTAGTGTTAGGGGGAAGGTTAGGGTGGGGGTTAGGGTGATGGTGAGGTTTAGGGTGAGGGTGAGGGTTAGGATTAAGGTTAGGATTATGATAAGGGCTAAGGTGAGGGTGAGAGTTAGGTTTAGGTTTAAGGTGAGTGTTAGGGTTAGGGTTAGTGTTAGGGGCAGGGTCATGTTAAAGGTGAGGTTTAGGGTGAGGGTGAGGGTTAGGGTAAGTGTGGGGGTTATGGTTAGCTTTAGGGTGAGGGTTAGGATTAGGATTATTGTGTTAGGGTGAGGGTTAGGGTTAGGGTTAGGTTTACTGTGAGCATTAGTGTTAGGGTTAGGATTAGGGTGAAGGTATGGGTTAGGGTTACATTTAGGGTGAGGTTTAGGTTAGCTTTAGGATTAGGGTGAGGGTTACTGTGAGGGTTAGGTTTAGTGTTAGGGTTAGGGTCAGGGTGAGGGTTAGGGTTAGGGTTAGTTTAAGTATTAGGTTTAGTGTGAGGTTTAGGAATAGGCTTAGGGTGAGGTTGAGGGTGAGGGTTAGGATTAGGTTTAGGGTTAGAGTTCGGTGAGAGTGAAGGTTACAGTTAGGATTAGTTTTAGGGTTAGCGTTAGGCTGGGGGTGAGGGTAAGTGTGATCATGAGGGTTAGGGTTAGGATGAGGGTTAGGGTTAGGGTTACTGTTAGGGTGAGAGTTAGGGTTAGGGTGAGGGTTAGGGTGAGGGTTAGGGTGAGAGTAAGGGTTAGGGTTAGGGTTAACGTTAGGGTGAGTGGAATGTTTAAGGTTAGGGTTAGGGTTAGGGTTAGGGTGAGATTTCGGTTAGGGTTAAGGTTAGGGTTAATGTGAGGTTTAGAGTTAGGGTTAAGGTTATTGTTAGGTTGAGGTTATGGTTTATGGTGAGGTTTAAGGTGAGCGTGAGTGTTAGGGGGAGCGTTTGGGTTAGGGTGAGGTTTAAGATGAGGGTGAGGATGAGGGTTAGGGTTAGGCTGAGGGTTAGCGTTAGGGTTAGGGTTTGTGTTAGGGTTAGGGTGAAGTTTAGGGTTAGGGGTAGGTTTAGTGTTATTTTTAGGGTTAGAATTAGGGTAAGGGTGAGTGTGAGGGTGAGGTATAGGTTTAGGGTTAGGTTTAAGGTGAGGGTAAGGGTGAGGGTTAGGATTAGGTTTAGGTTTAGGGGTAGGATGAGGGTTCGGGTGAGGGTATGGGCTAGGTTTAGTGTGATATTTAGGGGTAGGGTGAATTTTAGGGTGAGTGTTAGGGTTCGGGTGAGGGTGCGGGTTAGTTTGTGGGTGAGGGTGAGGGTTAGGGTGAGGGTTAGGGTGACGGTGAGTATTAGGGTGATGGTGAGTGCTGGGGTTTGGTTTAGGGTGAGGGTTAGGGTGAGGGTTATGGTTAGAGTTAGAGTTAGGGTGATGGTTAGTGTGAGGATTAGGGTTAGGTTTAGGGTTAGGGTGAGTGTGAGGGTGAGGGCTAGGTTTAGGATTAGGTTTAGGGCTAAGGTTAGGCTGAGGATCTGGGTGAGGTTGATGGTTAGGGTTAGGGTGAGGGTTAGGGTTAGGGTTAGGATTAAAGTTAGGTTGAGGATGAGGGTGAGGGTTAGGTTGACGTTAGGGTGAGTGTTAGGTTTAGGGTTAGGGTGAGGTGTAGGGTGAGGGTTAGGGTTAGTGTTAGGGTTAGGGTTAGGAGGAGGGTTGCGATGAGGATTAGGGTTAGGGTTAGTATTAGGGATAGGTTACGGGTTAGGGTGAGCGTGAGAGTTAGGTTTAGGGTGAGGATTAGTGTAGCTTGAGGGTTAAGGTGAGGTTTAGGTTTAGGGTTAGTGCTAGGATGAAGGTTAGGCTGAGGGGTAGGTTTAGGGTGAGGGTGAGGGTTAGGGTTAATGTGAGGGTGGGGGTTAGGGTTAGACTGTGAGTAGGGGTTAGGGTGAGGGTTTGGTTGTGGGTGAGTGTTAGGGTTAGGTTTACGGTTAGGGTGAGGAAAGGGTGAGGATGAGGTTTAGGGTGAGGGTGAGGATTAGGGTGAGGGTGAGGGTTAGGTTTAGGATTAGGGTTAGGATTAGGCTTAGGCTAAGGGTGCAGTTGAGGGTGAGGGTGAGGGTTAGGGTGAGGGTTAGCTTTAGGGTTAGGGTGAGGGTTACGGTTAGTGTGATGTTTAGGGTGAGGGTGAGGGTTAGGGTGCTTCTGAGGGTTCTGGTGAGGGTGCGGGCTACTGTGTAGGTGGGAGTTAGGATTAGTGTGAGACTTAGGCTGACCGTGAGTGATAGGGTGAGGGTGAGGTTTAGGGTTTTGTTTAGCGTTAGGGTGATTGGTAGGGTTAGGGTTAGGTTTAGTTTGAGGATTAGAGTTAGGGTTAGGCTTAGAATTTGGTGGAGGGTAAGGGTTATGGTGTGGTTTAGCGTGAGGGTGAGGGTTAGGGTTAACATTGGGGTGAGGTTGAGGGTTAAGATGAGGGTGAGGGTGATGGTTAGGCCTAGTGTGATGTTTAGGGTGAGCTTGGGTGTTACGGTGAGTGTGACGGTTCTGATGAGGGTGAGGGTTAGGGTGTGGGTGAGGGTTAGGGTGACAGTGAGTGTTACGGTGATGGAGAGGTTTAGGGTGATGGTGAGTGTTAGGGTGAGGTTGAGGTTTTGGGTTATGATTAGGGTTAGTGTTAGGGTGAGTGTAAGGGTTAGGCTGATGGTTTGGTTTAGGGTGAGGTTGAGGGTGAGGGTGAGGGTTGGGGATAGCGTTAGCGTGAGGGTTAGGGTTAGGGTTAGGTTGACAGTGAGGGTTATGTTTTGACTTAGCGTGAGGGTGAGGGTAAGGGTGAGGGCTAGGGTAAGGATTAGGGGTAGAATTAGTTTTAGGCTGAGGGTGAGGTTTCGGGTAAGCGTCTAGGATATGGTTAGCTTTAGGGTGAGGGTTAGTGTTTGGGCTAGGTTTAGGGTGAGTTTGCAGGATAGGGTTAGGGTTAGTGTGAGCATTAGGGTTAGGGTGAAGGTATGGGTTAGGATGAGGTTTAGTGTGAGGTTTAGGTTAGCGTTAGGGTTAGGGTGAAGGTTAGTGTGAGGGTTAGTTTCAGTGTTAGCTTTAGGGTCAGAGTGAGGATTACGGTTAGGTTTAGGGTAAGGGTTAGGGTTAGGGTGTGGTTTGGGGATAGGCTTAGGGTTAGGGTGAGGGTGAGGGTGAGGGTTAAGATTAGGGTTAGTGTTAGAGTTCGGGTGAGAGTTCGGGTCAGGGTTAGTGTGAGGGTTAGTGTTAGGGTGAGGATTAGGGTTAGGATGAGGGTTACAGTGAGGGGAAGGGTTAGGTTTATGGTGGGCATTAGGGTTAGGGTGAGGCTTAGGGTGAGTGTTAGGGTTAGGATTATGGTTAAGATAAGCGTGAGGGTTAGGTTTAGTGTGATATTTAGGATGAGGGTGAGGGTTAGGGTGAGTGTGAGTGTTCAGGTGAGGATGAGGATTAGGGTGTGGGTGAGGGTTAGGGTTAGGGTGAGGGTTAGGGTGAGGGTTAGGTTGAGGGTTAGGGTTAGGGTTAGGGTTAGGGTTAGGGTGAGGGTAAGGGTTAGGGTGAGGTTTAAGGAGAGGGTTAGGCTTAGGTTTAGGATTAGGATGGTGAGGGGAAGGGGGGATTATGGTGAGAGTTAGGGTTAGGGTGAGGCTTAGGGTGAGGATTAGGTTTAGGTTTAGTGTTAAGATGAGGGTGAGGGTTAGGGTTAGTGTGATATTTAGGGTGAAATTGAGGGTTAGGGTGATTGTGAGTGTTCAGGTGAGGGTGACAGTTAGGGTGTGGGTGAGGATTAGGGTTAGGTTGAGGGTTAGGGTGTTGGTGAGGTTTAGGCTGAGGGTGAGGGTTAGGTTGGGTTAGCGTTAGGGTGAGTGGTATGGTTAGGGTTAGGGTAAGGGTGAGGGTTAGGATGAAGTTGAGGGTTAGGTTTAGGGTTAGGGTTAGTGTGAGGTTTAGGGTTAGGGTTAGGGTTAGAGATAGTTGAGGTTAAGGATTTTGGTGAAGTTTAGGTTGAGCGTGAGGGTTAGGGTTAGCATTGGGTTTAGGGTGAGGTTTTAGGTGAGTGTGAAGAGGAGGGTTAGGTTTAGGCTGAGGGTTAGTGTTAGGGTTAGCGTTAGTGTTAGGTTTAGGGTGAAGGTTATGGTTAGGGTTAGGGTTTGGGTTATTGTTAGGGTTAGAGTTAGGGTAAAGTTGAGGATGAGGGTGAGGTTTAGGTTTAGGGTTAGGTTTAGGGTGAGGGTGAGGGTGAGGGTTAGCGTTAGGTTTTGGTTTAGGCTGAGGGTGAGGGAAAGGGTAAGGGTTAGGGTTATTGTGATATTTAGGGTAGGGTGACAGTTAGGGTGAGTGTGAGGGTTAGGGTGAGGGTGCGGGTTAGGTTGTTGTTGAGGGTTAGGGTGACGGTGAGTGTTAGGGTGATGGTGAGGGCCAGGGTTAGGATTAAGTTTAGGGTTAGGGTTAGGCTGAGGGTGCAGTTGAGTGTGAGGGTTAGGTTTAGGGTGAGGGTGAGGTTTAGGGTAAGTATTTGGGTTTGGGTGAGAGTAAGGGTTAAGGTGAAGGTTAAGGTAAGGTTGAGGGTTATGGTCAGCTTTAGCTTGATTGTTTTGATGAGGGTTAGGCTTAGTGCTAGGGTTGGGGTTAGGGTGCGGGTTAGGGTTACTGTGTGGGTTAGGGTAAGGGTTAGGATGAGGGTTAGGCTGTGGGGTAAGTTGGGGTTAGGGTGAGGGTTAGGGTTAGTGTGTGGGTTAAGGTTAGGGTTAGGGTTAGGGTTAGGGTTAGGATTTGGATTAGGCTTAAGTTTAGGCTGTGGGTTAGGGTTAGGGTGAGGGTTATAGTGTGGGTGAGTGTTAGTGTTAGGGTGAGGGTTAGGGTAGGAGTGAGGGTTAGGGTTAGGGTTAGTGTTAGTGTGAGGGCTAGAGATAGCATGAGGGTTAGGGTTAGGGCTAGTGCTAGGGTGAGGATTAGGTTTTGAGGTAGGGTTAGTGTGAGGGTTTGGCTGAGGGGTAGCATTAGGTTTAGGGTAAGGGTGAGGGTGAGGGTTAGGTTTAGGATTAGGGTTATTGTTAGTGTTAGGCTAAGGGTGAGGGTGAGAGTGAGGGTTAGGGTGAGGGTAAGGGTTAGGGTTAGGGTGAAGGTTAGGGTTGGTGTGAAGTTTACGGTGAGGGTGAGTGTTAGGGTGAGCGTGAGGGGTCAGGTGAGGTTGAGGTTTAGGTTGTGGGTGAGGGTTAGGATTAGGGTAAGGGTTAGGTTTATGATTTTGTTTAGAATGAGGGTGAGGGTTAGGGTTTGGGTTACGCTTACACTTAAGCTGAAGGTGAGGGTGAAGCCAGGGTTAGGATTAGGGTTAGGGTTAGGGTTAGACGGAGCGTGAGGGTGAGTGTGACAGTGAGGGTGAGTGTTAGGTTTAGGATTAGTGTTAGGGTGAGGGTTAGGCTTAGGGTGAGAGTGAGGGTGAGGTTGAGGTTAAGGCTGAGGGTTAGGGTTAGGGTTATTGTGAGGGTTAGGGATACTGTGATGTTTAGTGTGAGGGTGAGCGTTAGCGTGAGGGTGAGGCTAAGGTTTAGGGTGAGAATGAGGGTTTGGGTGAGGGTCAGGGTTAGGTTTTGGGTGAGGGTTAGATTTAGGGTGATGGTTAGTGTGACAGCGAGGGTTAGGATTAGGGTTAGCTTTAGGGTGAGAGTTAGGCTTAGGGTTAGGTTTAGGGTGATTGGTTAGGTTTCAGGTTCGGGTTCGGGTTAATGTTAGGGTTAGTGTGTGGATAGGGTGAGGTTAAGGGTTAGGGTGAGGTTTAGGGTGAGGTTTAGGTTTAGCGTTACGGATAGATTGTGGGTTAGGGTGAGGGTTAACGTTAGTGTTAGGGTTAGGGTGAGGGTGACGGTTAGGGTGAGCGTTACGGTTAGGGTTAGGGTTAGGGTTAGCATGAGGGTGAGGGTTAGGCTGAGGGTGAGGGTTAAGTTTAGGGTTAGGGTTAGGGTGAGGTTGAGAGTGAGGGGTAGGTTTAGCGTAACAGTTAGGTGAAGGTGAGGGAGAGCATTAGGTTTAGGATTAGGATTAGCGTAAGGCTTAGGTTGAGGGTGAGAGTGAGGGTGAGCCTGAGGGATAGGGTTAGGGTTAGTGTTAAGGTGCATATTAGGTTTAGGGTTAGGGTGAGGGCAATTTTGAGGGTTAGGGTTAGAATGAGTTTTAGGGTAAGGTTTAGGGTGAGTGTTAGGTTTAGAGTGAGGGTTGGGTTTAGGATAAGGGTGAGGATTAGGGTTATTGTTTGGGTTAGGGTAAGGTTTACTGTGAGGGTGAGGGTTAGATTTAGGATTAGAGTTAGTTTTAGTGTTAGGGTGAGGGTGAGGGTGAGGGTGAGGTTTAGGGTGAGTGTTAGAGTTAGGGTTAGGGTGAGGGTTAGGGTTAGTGTGATGTTTAGGGTGAGGGTGTGGGTTAGGGTGAGTATGAGGGTTCGAGTGAGTGTTCGTGTGAGGGTGAAGGTTCGTGTTAGGGTTAGGGTGAGTGTTAGGGTTAGGGTGAGCGTTAGGGTGAGGGTGTCGGTAGGGTTATTGTTAGGGTTAGGGTTAGGGTGACAGTACGTGTTAAGGTGAGGATTAGGATGAGGGTGAGCGTTCGGGTGAGAGTTAGGGTTAGGGTTAGGGTGAGGGTGAGGGTTAGTGTGAGGGCTAGGTTAGGCTTAGGCTTAGGTTGAGGGTATGGGTTAGGGTCAGGGTTAGGCTGAGGGTGAGGTAAAGGTTGAGGGTGAGGGTTAGGTTTAAGGTGAGGGCGAGGGATAGTGTTAGGGTTGGGATAGGGTTAGGGTGAGGGTTAAGTTTAGGGTTAGTGTTAGCCTGTGGGTTAAGCTGAGGGGTAGGGATAGTGTTAGGGTGAGGTTAGGGTTAGTGTGAGGGTTAGGATGCGGGTGAGGGTTAGGTTTATGATTAGGGTGAGGGTTAGGGTTAGTGTGATCGTTAGGGTGAGGGTGAGGATTAGGGTGAGGGTGAAGGTGAGGGTTAGGATGAGGATGAGGGTTCGATTGAGGGTTAGGGTTTGGGTTAGGGTTAGGGTTAGGGTTAATTTGAGTATTAGGGTTAGGGTTAGGGTTAGATTTAGGGTTAGGGTAAAGGTTGGGGTGAGGTTTAGGTTGAGATTGAGGGCTAGAATTAGTGTTAGGTTGAGGGTTAGGGTGAGGATTGGGGTTAACGTTAGGGTTAGGTGAGGGTTAGGGTTAGAGTGAGGTTTAGGGATAGGGTTAGGATTAAGGTGAGGGAGAGGGTTAGGATTAGGGTTAGGTTTATAGTTAGGGTGAGGGTGATGGTTAGGGTGAGTGTTAGGGTTAGGATTAGGGTTAGGGTTAGGGTTATGCTGAGGTTGAGTTTAAGGTTTAGGGAGATGTTAAGTGTTAGTTTCAGGATTAGGGTTAGGGTTAGGGTAAGGGTTAGTATGAGGATTAAGATAGGGGCTAGGTTTAGGGTGAAGGTAAGTTTTAGGTTGAGGCTTGGGGCGATTGTGAGAGTTAGGGTTAGGTTTAGGGTGAGGGTTAGGTTGAGGGTTAGGGTTAGGTTGAGGGTAAGGTTTATAGTGAGGGTTGGAGTGAGGGTAGGTTGAGGATAAGGGTTAGGTTTAGGGTGAGGGTTAGGTTGCGGGTTAGGTTGAGGGTTAGGGTTAGGGTGAGGGTTTGGATTAGTGTGAGGGTTAGGTTTAGGGTTCGGGTTCGGGTGATGGTGACAATGAGGTTGTGGGTGAGGATTAGGTTTACCGATTTGGTGAGGGTGAGGGTTAGGTTAAGGGTTTGGGTCATTGTGAGGGTTAGAGTTAGGGTTAGGGTGAGAGTTATGTTTAGTCTTAGGGTGAGTGTAAGAGTTAGGGTTAGGGTGAGGGTTAGTGTTAGAGTTAGGTTTGTGGTAAGGGTTAGGGTTAGGATTAGCTTTATGGTTAGGTTAGGCTGAGGGTGAGAGTGAGGGTTAGGTTTAGGATAAGGGTTAGGTTTAGGGTTAGGCTGAGGGTGAGGTGAGGGTTAGGATTAGTTTTAGGGTTAGGGTTAGGCTGAGGGTCAGGGGGAGGGAGAGGTGGAGGGTTAAGGTTAGGTTTAGGGTTAGGGTGAGGGTTGGGTTTAGGGTAAGGGTGAGGGTTAGGGTTATTGTTAGTGCTGGGCAAAGTTTTAGTGTGAGGGTGAGGGATAGATTTAGGATTAGGGTTAGGGTTAGGGTTAGGGTTAGGGTGTGGGTTAGGGTGAGGGTGAGTTTTAGATTTAGGGATAGGGTGAGGGTTAGGGTTAGTGTGATGTTTAGGGTGAGGGTGAGGCTTAGGTTGAGTATTAGGTTTCAGGTGAGGGGAGGGGGAGGGTGACGGTTAGGGTTAGGTTGAGGGTTAGGGTTAGGGTGAGGGTGTGGGTAGGGTTATGGTTATGGTTTGGGTTAGGGTGAGAGTAAGTGTTAGGGTGAGGGTTAGGATGAGGCTGAGCGTTCGTGTGAGGGTTAGGGTTAGGGTTAGGGTTAGGCTGAGGTGGAGGGTGAGTGTGAGGATTAGGCTGAAAGTTATTGTTCATGTGATTTTTAGGGTGAGGATGAAGATGAGAGTTAGGATGAGGGTTCGGGTTCAGAATCGGGTTAGGGTTTGGGTTAGGTTTAGGGTTAGGGTTAATTTGAGTATTAGGGTCAGGATTATAGTTAGGTTTAGGGTGAGGGTAAGGGTTAGGGTGAGGTTTAGGGTGAGATTTAGGGTTAGCTTTAGGGTTAGGGTGAGGGTTAAGATGAGGATTGGGGTTGGTGTTAGGGTTAGGGTGAGGGTGAGGGTTAGGGTTAGGGTTATGTTGAGAGTTATGGTTAGGGTGAGGTTTAGGTATAGGGTTAGGTTTAGGGTGAGTGTGAGGGTTAGGATTAGGGTTAGGTTTAGAGTTAGGGTGAGGGTGATGGTGATGGTGAGGATTAGGGTTAGGATTAGGGTTAGGGCTAGGTTTAGGCTGAGGTTGAGGTTAAGGATTAGGGAGAGATTAAGTGTTAGTTTGAGGATTAGGGTTAGTGTGAGGATTAAGGTAGGTGTTAGGGTTAGGATGAAGTGGGGCTTGGGGTGAGGGTGAGATTTAGGGTTAGGTTTAGAGTGGGGGTTAGGTTGAGGGTTAGGGTTAGGGTGAGGGTAAGGGTTATGGTGAGGGTTGGAGTGAGGGTTAGGGTTAGGGTAAGGGTTAGGGTTAGTGTGAGAGGTAGGTTGTGGATTAGGTGAGGGTTAGGTTTTTGGTGAGGTTTAGTATTAGTGTGAGGGTTAGAGTTAGGGTGAGGGTTAGGGTGACTGTGAGGGTTAGGGTGTGGGTGAGGGTTAGGGTTAGGTTTAGGGTGAGGATGAGGGTTACGTTAAGGGTGAGGGTTAGGGTGAGGGTTAGGGTGAGGGTTAGCTTAGTGTGGGGGTTAGAGTTAGGGTTAGGGTGAGGGTAAGGGTTAGGGTTAGGGTGAGTATGAGGGGTAGGGTTAGCGTTTGGTTTACGGTGAGAATTAGGGTGAGGCTTAGGTTGAGGATTTTGGTTATGCTTAGGGTTAGGCCTAAGGTGAGGGTTAAGGTTAGGGTAAGGTTTAGGTTTAGGGTGAGGTTTAGGTATAGGCTTAGGTTTAGGGTGAAGGTGAGGGTGAGGTTTAGGTTGAGAGTAAGTTTTAGGGTGAGAGTTAGGGTTAGGTTTAGTGTTAGCGTTAGGGTTACGGTGAGGCTAAGGGTTAGGTTTTAGTGTTAGGGTGAGGTTTAGGGTGATGGTGAGGGTTAGGGTGTGGGTGAGGGTGAGGGTTAGGGTATGGACAAGGGTGAGGGTGAGGGTTAGGGTTAGGTTTAGGGTGAGGGTTAGGGTGAGGGTGAGGTTTAGGGTTAGTGTTAGGGTGAGGGTCAGGCTGACTGTGTGGTTTAGGGTGAGGGTGAGGTTTAGGGTTAGGTTTAGAGATAGGGTGAGGATTAGGTTTAGGGTGAAGTTTAGGATGGGGGTAGGGTTAGCGTTAGGGTGAGTGTTAAGGTTAGTGTGAGGGTTAGGGTTAGGGTTAGGGTGACTGTAAAAGCGTGAGGGTTATGATTTGTGTGAGCGATAGGGTTAGGTTGAGGAAAACAGTAAGGGTGAGGTTTTGGGTGAGGGTGACTGTTAGAGTGAGGGTGAGGATCAGTGTGAGGATTAGGGTTAGGGTTAGTGTGAGGGTTAGGGTGAGGGTTATGTTTAGGGTTAC
The DNA here is from genome assembly GCF_024711535.1 of Dipodomys merriami. Classification (NCBI taxonomy): domain Eukaryota; kingdom Metazoa; phylum Chordata; class Mammalia; order Rodentia; family Heteromyidae; genus Dipodomys; species Dipodomys merriami. Next base: position 2,727,116 of record NW_027206113.1, read on the forward strand.
GGTTAGGGTTAGGGTGAGGGTAAGGGTTAGGGTGAATTTTACGATGAGTGTTACAGTTAGGGTTAAGGTGAGGGTTACGGTGAGAGGAAGGGTTAGGTTTACGTTGAGTGTCAGAGTTAGGGTGAGGGTTATGGTGAGGGTTAGAGTTAAGATGAACGTGAGTGTTAGGTTTAGTGTGATATTTAGGGTGTGGGTTAGGGTTAGCGTTAGGATGAGGGTTAGGGTGAGGTTTGGGATGAGGCTTAGGTTTAGGTTTAGGGTTAGATTTAGGGTGAGGGTAAGGGTTAGGGTGAGGTTTAAGGTGAGGGTTAGGGTTAGGTTTAGGATGATGGTTACAGTGAGGGGAAGGGAGGATTATAGTGAGTGGTAGGTTTAGGGTGAGGCTTAGGGTGAGGATTATGGTTAGGGTTAGGGTTAAGAGGAGGGTGAGGTTTAGGGTTAGTGTGATATTTAGGGTAAAGTGAGGGTTAGGTTGAGTGTGAGTGTTCAGCTTAGGGTGAGGTTTAGGATGTGGGTGAGGGTTAGTATTAGGGTGACAGTGAGGTTTAGGGTGAGGGTGAGTGTTAGGGTTAGGGTTAGCTTTAGGGTGAGTGGTATGGTTAGGGTTAGGGTTAGGGTGAAGGTTAGGGTGAGGTTTAGGGTTAGGGTTAGGCTTAGTGTTAGTGTAAGGTTTAGGGTTAGTGTTAGGGTTAGAGTTAGGATGAGGTTAAGGTTTATGGTGAGGTTTAGGGTGAGCGTGATGGTTAGGGTTAGCATTGGGGTTAGGGTGAGTTTTAATTTGAAGGTGAAGATGAGGGTTAGGGTTAGGGTGAGGGTTAGGGTTACGGTTAGGGTTAGTCTTAGGGTTAGGGTGAAGGTTAGGTTTAGGGTGAAGGTTAGTGTTATTGTTAGGGTTAGAGTTAGGGTAAAGATGAGGGTGAAGGTGAGGTTTAGGTTTAGAGTTAGGTTTAGGTTGAGGGTGAGGGTGAAGGTTAGGTTTAGGTTTAGGTTTAGGGTTAGGCTGAGTGTGAGGGTGTGGGTAAGGGTTAGGGTTAGTATGATCTTTAGGGTAGGGTGACGTTTATAGTGAGTGTGAGGCTTCTTGTGAGCATGCGGGTTAGGTTGTGGGTGAGGGTCAGGGTGACTGTGAGTGTTAGGGTGATGGTGAGGGTTAGGGTGAGGTTGAGGGATAGGGTTATGGTTATGGTTAGGGTTAGGGTAAGAGAAATGGTTAGGGTGATGGTGAAGGTTAGGGTGAGGTTGAGGGTTAGGGTTATGGTTACCGTTAAGGTTAGGGTAAGAGAAATGGTTAGGGTGATGGTTAGGGTGAGGTTGAGGGTTATGGTTAGCGTTAGCGTCAGGGTTAGGGTTAGGTTTTGGGTTAGGGTAAGGGTTACGGTGAGGGTAATGTTTAGAGTTAGGGTGAGTGTTCGTGTGAGTATTAGGTTTAGGGTTATGGTTAGGTTGAGGATGAGGGCGAGGGTTAGGATTAGAGTTAGGGTTAGGGTTAGGTTGAGGGTGCGGGTGAGGTTGAGGGTTAGAGTTAGGGTGAGGGTGAGGGTGGTTAAGGTTAGTGTTAGGGTTAGGGTGAGAGTAAGGGTTAGGGTGAGGGTAGAGTGAGGTGGAGGGTTAGGGTTATTGTTAGCTTGAGCGTTAGCATGAGGGTTAGGCTGAGGGGTAGGATTGGGTTTAGGGTGAGGGTTAGGAGTATAGTGTGGGTTAGGTTTAGGGTTAGGGTTAGGATGAGGGTTAGGCTGCAGGGTTAGGTTAGGTTAGGGTGAGGGTTTGGTTTAGTGTGTGTGTTAGGGTGAGCGTTAGGATGAGATTAAGGGTTAGGGTAAGGGTTAGGGTGAGGGTTAGGGATAGGGTGAGGGTTTAGGGTTAGGGTTAGGGCTAGGTTTAGGATTAGGGTGAGGTTTAGGGTTAGGTTTATGGTGAGGGTTATGCTGAGGGTTAGGTTTTGGGTTAGGGTTAGGGTTATGGATAGTGTGTGGGTTAGTGTTAGGGTTAGGGTAAGGGTGAGGGTAAGGGTTAGGGTGAGGGTTCGATTGAGGGTTAGGGTGACGGTGAGGGTTAGGATGAGGGTGAGGGTTAGGGTAGGTTTAGGGTGAGGGTAAGGTTTTTTGTTAGGGTTAGAGTGAGGTTGAGGGTGACGGTTAGGGATAGGGATAGGATTAGGGTTAGGGTTAGGGTTAGGATGAGGGTTAGGTCTAGGGTGAGGGTGAAGGTTATGGTTAGCTTTAGGGTGAGGGTTAGGGTTTGGGTTTGGGTTAGGGTGAGGGTTAGGATGAGGGTTATGGTTAGGGTTAGATTTAAGTTTAGATTTAGTGTGAGGATTAGGCGTAGGTTTAGGGTTAGGCTTAGTGTGAGGGTAAGGTATAGGGTGAGGTTTAGGGTGAGGTTGAGGGTTACGATTAGGGTTAGTGTTACAGTTAGGGTGAGGGTGAGAGATAGGTTTAGGGTTCGGGGTAGGGTTAGGGTTAGGGTGAGAGTTAGGTTTAGTGTGAGGGTTAGGGTTAGGGTTTGGTTTAGGGTGAGGGTAAGGGTTTGGGTGAGGGTTAGTGTTTGTTTGAACATTAGGGTTAGGGTTAGGGTTAGGGTTAGGGTGAGGAAAAGGTTTAGGGTGAGGGTTAGGGTTATTTTTAGGGTTAGAGTTAGGTTGAGGGTGAAGGTGTGAGTAAGGTTGAGGGTTTGGTTTAGGGTTAGGTTTAGGGTGAGGGTGAGGGTGACGGTTAGGGTTAGGTTTAGTTTTAGGTTTGGGTTTAGGCTGAGGGTGAGTGTGAGGGTGAGAGTTAGGGTTAGTGTGATGTTTAGCAGGAGGGTGATGGTTAGGGTGAGAGTGATGGTTCGGGTGACGGTGAATGTTAGGCTGATGATGAAGGTTAGGGTTAGGGTGAGAGTTAGGGTTATGGTTAGGTTTAGAGTTATGGTGAGAGTAAGGGTTAGGGTGAGGGTTACTGGGAGGTTGAGGGTTAGGGTTAGTGTTAGCATGAGGGTTAGGGTTAGGGTGGGAGTTAGGGTTATGGTTAGGTTTAGAGTTATGTTGAGAGTAAGGGTTAGGGTGAGCGTTAGGGTGAGGTTGAGGGTTAGGGTTAGCGTTAGCATGAGGGTTAGGATTAGGGTGAGTGTAAGGATTAGGGTTAGGGTTAGGTTGAGGGGGAAGGTTAGGGTTAGGGTTAGGTTTAAAGTTAGGGTGAGGTTGAGGGTGAGGACTAGGCTTAGGATTAGGTTTAGGGTTAGGGTTAGGGTTAGGGTTAGGGTTAGAGTGACGATGAGGGTTAGGGTAAGTTTAGCGTTTTTGTTAGGGTGAGGGTGAGAGTTAGGTTGAGGTTTAGGTTTACTTTAGTGTTTGGGAGAGTGTGAAGGTTAGGGTTAGGGTGAGTGTTAGAGTTAGGGCGAGGTTTTGGGATAGAGTTAAGATTAGGGTAAGGGTGAGGGTGAGGGTTAGGATTAGGGTTAGTGTTAGAGTTAGGTTGAGGGTGAGGGTGAGGACTAGGGTTAGTTTTAGGTTTAGGGTTAGGGTTAGGCTGAGGTTGAGGCTGAGGGTGGGGTTGAGGGTTACAGTTAGATTTAGGGTGAGGTTTAGCTTTAGGGTTAGTGTTAGGGTGAAGGTTAGGGTGAGGGTTATGTGTAGGGTTAGGGTTAATGTTAGGGTTAGTGTGAGGATTAAGGTTAGGGTTACTGTTAGGTTTAGGGAGAGGGTAAGTGTTAGGGTGAGGTTTAGGGTGAGGGTTAGTTTAGCGTTTTTGTTAGGGAGAGGGTGAACGTTAGGGTTAGGGTGAGTGTTAGAGTTAGGGTGAGGTTTTGGGATAGAGTTAAGGTTAGGGTAAGGGTGAGGGTGAGGGTTAGGATTAGGGTTAGTGTTAGAGTTAGGGTGAAGATGACGGTGAGTGCTAGGATTAGAATTAGGGTTAGGATTAGTTTTAGGCTGAGGGTGAGGCTTAGGTTTAGGGTGAGGGGTAGGTTTAGGTTCAAGGTGAGGGTTATGGTTTGTGTTAGTGTTAGTGTTAGGGTTAGGGTTAGGGTGAGGGTTATAGTTAGGGTTAGGGTAGGATGAGGGCAAGGGTTAGGGTGAGGGTTAGGGTGATAGTTAGCATAACTGTTAGGGTTAGGGTGAGTGTGAGGTTTAGGTTTAGCATTAGGGTGAGTACTACGGTGAGTGTGATTTAGGGTTAGGGTTAGGGTGAGGGTTAGGGATATGGTGAGGATTAGGGTTAGGGTTAGGTTTAGGGTTAGGGTAAGGCTTAGGGTGAGGGTTAGGGTTTGTGTGAGCATTAGGGTTAGGGTTAGGGTTAGGGTGAGTGTTAGGGTTATTGTTAGGGTTAGTGTTAGGTTGAGTGTGAGGGTGAGGGTAAGGGTGAGGGATTGTTTTAGTATTAGGTTTAGGGTGAGGGTGAGGGTGACGGTTAGGGTTAGGTTTAGTTTTAGGTTTAGGTTTAGGCTGAGGGTGAGGGTGAGGGTGAAGGTTAGCGTTAGTGTGATGTTTAGGGTGATGGTGAGATTTAGGGTGAACGTGAGGGTTTGGGTGATGGTGAGGGTTAGGATGATGGTGAGGGTTAGGTTTAGGGTTAGTGTTAGAATTAGGGTGAGGGTGAGGGTTAAGTTTAGGATTAGGATAAGGGTTAGGTTTAGGCTGAGGGTGCGGCTGAGGGTCAGGGTTAGAGGGAGGGGTAGGGTTAGGGTTAGAGTGAGGGTTTCGGTTTGGGTTAGGGTTAGGGTTAGGTTTAGGGATAGGGTGAAGGTTATAGTTAGGGTTAGGATTAGGATGAGGTAAAGTTTAGGGTGAGCGTTAGGGTGATGGTTAGCATAATTGTTAGGGTTAGGGTGAGGGTTAGGGTTAGGATTAGTGTGAGGGCTACTGTGAGGATTAGAGTTAGGGTGAGGTTTAGGGCTTGGGTTAGGTTGACGGTGACAGTGAGGGTTAGGGTGAGGATAAGGGATACGTTTAGGGTTAGGGATAGGGTGAGGATTAGGGTTAGTTTTAGGGTTAGGTTGAGGGTTAGGGTGCGGGATAGGGTTAGGTTTAGGGTGAGAGTTAGGGTTAGTGTGAGGGTTAGGGTTAGGTTTAGGTTTAGGGTGAGGGTAAGGCTTAGGGTGAGGTTTAGGTTTTGTGTGAGCATTAGGGTTAGGGTTAGGGTTAGGGTGAGGGAAAGGGTTAGTGTGAGGGAAAGGGTTAGGGTGAGGGTTAGTGTTAGGGTGAGTGTGAGGGAGAGGGCAAGGGTTAGGGTTTGTTTTAGTGTTAGGTTTAGGGTGAGGGTGAAGGTGACGGTTAGGGTTAGGTTTAGTTTTAGGCTGAGTGTGAGTGTGAGGGTGAGGGTGAGGGTTAGCCTTAGTGTGATGTTTAGGGTGAGGTTGAGGTTTTGGGTGAGAGTGAGGGTTCTGGTAATGGTGAGGAATAGGTTGATGGTGAGGGTTAGGGTTAGGGTGAGGGTTAGGTTTAGGGTTATGGTGAGAGTAAGGGTTAGGGTGAGGGTTAAGGTGAGGGTGAGGGTTAGGGTTAGCGTTAGCATGAGAATTAGGGTTAGGGTGAGTGTTAGGGTTAGGTTTATTTTGAGGTTGAGGGTTAGGGTTAGGTTTAGGGTTAGAGTTAGAGTGAGGGTGAGGGTGAGGGTGCGGGCAAGGTTTAGGATTAGGTTTAGAGTTAGGGTTAGGCTGAGAGTGAGAGTGAGCTTGAGTGTTACGGTTAGCTTTAGGTTGAGTTTTAGGGTTTGGGTTACGGTTAGGGTGAGTGTTAGCGTGTGGGATAGGGTTAGTGTTAGGTTGAGAGTTAGCGATAGTGTGAGGATTAGGGTTAAGTTTAGGTTTAGGGTGAGGGTAAGGCTTAGGGTGAGGGTTAGGGTTTGTGTGAACATTAGGGTTAGGGTTAGGGTTAGGGTGAGGATTACGGTTATTGTTAGGGTTAGTGTTAGGTTGAGTGTGAGGGTGAGGGTAAGGGTGAGGGTTTGTTTTGTGTTAGGTTTAGGGTGAGGGTGAGGGTGATGGTTAGGGTTTTGTTTAGTTTTAGGTTTAAGTTAAGGCTGAGGGTGAGGGTGAGGGTGAAGGTTAGCGTTAGTGTGATGTTTAGGGTGAGGGTGAGGTTTAGGGTGAGTGTGAGGGTTTGGGTGATGGTGAGGGTTAGGTTGATGGTGAGGGTTAGTTTTAGGGTTAGTGTTACAATTACGGTGAGGGTGAGGGTTAAGTTTAGGATTAGGATAAGGGTTAGGTTTAGGCTGAGGGTGTGGCTGAGGGTCAGGGTTAGGGTGAGGGGTAGGGTTGGGGTTAGAGTGAGGGTTTGGTTTGGGTTAGGGTTAGGGTTAGGTTTAGGGTTAGGATGAAGGTTAGAGTTAGGGTTAGAATTAGGATGAGGTAAAGTTTAGGGTGAGGGTTAGGGTAATAGTTAGCATAACTGTTAGGGTTAGGGTGAGGGTTAGGGTTAGGATTAGGGTGAGGGCTACTGTGAGGATTAGAGTTAGGGTGAGGTTTAGGGCTTGGGTTAGGTTGACGGTGACGGTGAGGGTTAGGGTGAGGATAAGGGTTAAGTTTAGAGTTAGGGATAGGGTGAGGATTAGGGTTAGTTTTAGGGTTAGGCTGAGGGATAGGTTGCGGGATAGGGTTTGGGTTAGGGTGAGAGTTAGGGTTAGTGTGAGGGTTAGGGTTAGGTTTAGGTTTTGGGTGAGGATAAGGCTTAGGGTGAGGTTTAGGTTTTGTGTGAGCATTAGGGTTAGGGTTTGGGTTAGGGTGAGGGAAAGGGTTAGGTGAGGGTTAGCGTTATTGTTAGGGTTAGTGTTAGGGTGAGTGTGAGGGAGAGGGTAAGGGTTAGGGTTTGTTTTAGTGTTAGGTTTAGGGTGAGGGTGAAGGTGACGGTTAGGGTTTGGTTTAGTTTTAGGCTGAGTGTGAGTGTGAGGGTGAGGGTGAGGGTTAGCGTTAGTGTGATGTTTAGGGTGAGGTTGAGGTTTTGGGTTCGAGTGAGGTTTCTGGTAACGGTGAGGTTTAGGTTGATGGTGAGGGTTAGGGTTAGGGTGAGGGATAGGGTTAGGGTTATGGTGAGAATAAGTGTTAGGGTGAGGGTTAAGGTGAGGGTGAGGGTTAGGGTTAGCGTTAGCATGAGGATTAGGGTTAGGGTGAGTGTTAGGGTTAGGTTTATTTTGAGGTTGAGGGTTAGGGTTAGTTTTAGGGTTAGAGTTAGGGTGAGGGTGAGTGTGCGGGCAAGTTTTAGGATTAGGTTTAGAGTTAGGGTTAGGCTGAGAGTGAGAGTGAGAGTGAGTGTTACGGTTAGCTTTAGGTTGAGGTTTAGGGTTTGGGTTACGGTTAGGGTGAAGGATAGGGTGCGGGATAGGGTTAGTGTTAGGGTGAGAGTTAGCGATAGTGTGAGGATTAGGGTTAGGTTTAGGTTTAGGATGAGGGTAAGGCTTAGGGTGAGCGTTAGGGTTTGTGTGAGCATTAGGGTTAGGGTTAGGGTTAGGGTGAGGGAAAGGGTTAGGGTGAGGCTTAGGGTTATTGTTAGGGTTAGTGTTAGGGTGAGTGTGAGGGAGAGAGTAAGGGTGAGGGATTGTTTTAGTGTTAGGTTTAGGGTGCGGGTGAGGGTGACGCTTAGGGTTAGGCTTAGTTTTAGGCTGAGGGTGAGGTTGAGGATGTGGGTGAGGGTTAGTGTTAGTGTGATGTTTAGGGTGAGGTTGATGTTTTGGGTGAGAATGAGGGTTCTGGTAACGGTGAGGGTTAGGTTGAAGGTGAGGGTTAGGGTTAGGGTGAGGGTTAGGGTTATGGTTATGGTTATGGTTATGGTGAGAGTAAGGGTTAGGGTAAGGGTTAAGGTGAGGGTGAGTTTTAGGGTTAGCATTAGCATGAGGGTTAGGGTTATGGTGAGTGTTAGGGTTAGGTTTAGTTTGAGGGTGAGGGTTAGGGTTAGGTTTAGGGTTAGAGTCAGGGTGAGGATGAGGGTGAGGGCAAGGGTTAGGATTAGGTTTAGGGTTAGGGTTAGGCTAAGGGTGAGAGTGAGATTGAGTGTTATGGTTAGATTTAGGAGGAAGTTTAGGGTTAGGTTTATGTTTAGGTTGAGGGTTAGGGTGAGATTTATGAGTAGGGTTAGGGTTAGGTTTAGGGTTATTGTGAGGATTAGGGTTAGGGTTAGGGTGAGTGTTAGGGTTAGGGTGAGTTTTGGGGATAGGGTTATGTTTAGGGTGAGGTTGATAGTGAGGGTTAGGATTAGGGTTCGTGTTAGAGTTAGGGTGAGGGTGAGGGTAAGGGTTAGTGTTAGGGTTAGGGTTAGTGTGAGGGTTAGGGTTAGGGATAGGTTGAGGGTAAGGATTAGGGTGAGGTTAGGGTGAGGGTTAGCGTGACGATGAGGGTGAGGGTTAGGTTTAGTGTTAGGGTGAAGGCTAGGGTGAGGATGAGAATTAGGAATAGGGTTATGGTGAGGGTTAGGGCGAGGGTGAGGGTTTGGGTTAGGTTTAGGGTGAAGGTTAGGCTGACGGTGAGGGTTAGGGTGAGGGTGAGGGTTAGGGTTAGGGATAGGGTGAGGAATCGGTTTAGGGTTAGGGTTAGGGTGAGGGTGAGGGATAGGTTTAGGGTTAGGTTGAGGGTTAGGTTTAGTGTGAGGGTTAAGATTAGGGTGAGTTTTAGGTTGAGGGTAAGAGATAGGGTGAGGGTTAGTGTTTGTGTCAGCGTTAGGTTTAAGGTGAGGAAAAGGGTTAGGGTGAGGGTTAGGGTAAAGGTGAGGGTTAGGGTGAGGGGGAGTGGTAGGTTTAAGTTTAGGCTAAGTGTTAGCTTTAGGATTAGTGTGAGGATTAGGGTTAGGGTACAGGTGACGGTTAGATTGAGGGTGAGGTTTAGGCTTAGTGTTAGGTGAGGGTTAGGGTTAGGTTTAAGGTTAGTGTTATGCTTAGGCTGAAAATTAGTGTTAGGGTTAGCTTTAGGGTGAGGGTGAGGATGAGGGTTAGGGTTAGGGTTAGACTTATGGTGAGGGTGAGGGATAGGTTTAGGTTTAGGGTTAGGGTTAGGGTGAGGCTGAGAATGAAGGTGAGGGTGAGGGTGAAGGTTAGGGTTAGGGTGAGGTTTAGGGTTAGGTTTAGGGTGGAGTTTAGGTTAGTGTTAGGTTTAGAGATAGTGTTAGGGTTAGGGTTAGGTTGAAGGTAAGTGTTAGGTTGAGGGTTAGGGGGAGGATGAGGGTTAGAGTTAGGGTTAGGGTTATGTTGAGGGTTAGAGTGAGGGTTATCGTTAGGTTTAGTGTTAGAATGAGGATTAGGTGAGGGGTAGGGCTAGGTTTGGGGTAGAGTTTTAGGGTTAGGGTTAGGGTGAGGGTTAGGGTTAGGGTAATGGTGATGGTGAGGGTGAGGTTTATGGTCACAGTTAGGGTGAGGGTGAGAGAGAGCATTAGGTTTAGGATTAAGTTTAGGGTTAGTGTTAGGCTTAGTGTCAGGGTGAGGGTGAGGATTAGATTTAGGCTTAGGGTTAGGGTTAGGGTTAGGGTTAGAGTGACGGTGAGGGTTAGGGTGAGGGTGAGGGTTAGGGTGAGGGTGAGGGTGAGGGTGAGGGTTAGGGTTTGGGTGAGGGTTAGGGTTAGGGTGAGGTTTTGGGTGAAGTTTAGGGTTACAGTTAGGTTTAGGGTGAGGTTTAGGTTGGGGTTTAATGTTAGGGTTAGTGTTAAGATTAGGGTAAGTGTTAGGTTTAGGGTTAGGGTGAGGGTTAGGGTTAGGGTTAGGGTTAGGGTGACGTTTAGGGTGAGGGTGAGTGTGAGGGTGAGGGTGAGTGTGAGGGTGAGTTTTAGTGTGAGAGTGAGGGTTAGGATTTGGGTGAGGGGTAGGGTTAGTGTGTGGGTTTCGGGATGAGTGACTGTTAGGGTTAGTTTTAGGTTTAGGGTTAGGGTTAGCGTTAGGGTTAGGGTTAGGTTTAAGTTTTGGGTTAGGGTTATGTTTAGGGTGAGTGTTAGTGTTAGGGTTAGGGTGAGGGTTAGGGTGAGGATTAGGATTCGGGTTTGCATTAGGGTTAGCAGGAGGGTTAGCGTGAGGTTGAAGGTTAGGGTTAGGGTGAGGGTTACAGTTAGTGTTAGGTTTAGGGTTAGGGTGAGGGTCTGCGCTAGGGTTAGTGTTAGGGTGAGGGTTAGGGTTAGGGTTAGTGTTAAGGTGAGGGTGAGGGAGAGGGTTAGGTTTAGGATTACGTTTAGGGTGAGGGTGACAGAAAGATTTAGGTTTAGGATTAGGGTTAGTGTTAGGCTTAGGGTGAGGGTGAGGGTGGGTTTGAAGGTTAGGGTAAGGGTGGGTGTTAGGTTTAGGGTTAGGGTTAGGGTGATTGTTAGGGTGAGGGTGAGGGTTAGGGTGAGGCTGAGGGTTAGGGTGAGGGTGAGGGTTAGGGTGTGGGTGAGGGGTAGGGTTCGGGTGAGGGTTTGGGTGACAGTGAATGTTAGGGTGAGTTTGAAGGTTAAGGTTAGGTTTAGTGTTAGTGTGAAGGTTAGGGTTAGGGTTAGGTTTAGGGTGAAGGTTAGGTTGAGGTTTACATTTAGCGTTAGTGTGATGATTAGGGTTAGGTTTAGGTTTAGGGTTAGGTGAGGGTATGTGGTAGGGTGAGGTGGAGGGTGAGGGGGAAGTTTAGCGTTAGCGTTAGCGTTAGGGTCAGGTTTGGTTTAGAGTTAAGTTTAAGGTAAGGGTTACGGTTAGAGTTGGGGTTAGAGTTAGGGTGAGGGTGAGGGTGAGGGTTAGGTTTAGGGTTAGTTTGAGGGTTAGCCTGAGGGTGATGTTTAGGATGAGCGTGTGCGTTCGGGTGAGGTTTAGGGTTAGGATGTGGGTGAGGCTTACGGTAAGGTTGAGGGTTAGGGTGACGGTGAGGTTTAGGGTGAGGGTGAGGTTTAGGGTGAGGGTTAAGGTGAGGGTTATGGTTAGGTTTAGGGTTAAGGTTAGGGTTAGGGTGACAGTAAGGGTTAAGGTGAGGTTTAGGTTGAGGGTTAGCGTTAGTGTGAGGGTTAGATTTAGGGTGAGTTTTAGGTTTAGGGTTAGTGTTAGGTTGAGGGTTAGGGTTAGTGTTAGGATGAGGGTTAGGGTGAGGGTTAGGGATAGGCTTAGGGTGAGGGTTAGGGGTAGTGTGAGGATTAACGTTAGGTTTAGAGTTATGTTGAGGTTAAGGATTAGGTTGAGGTTTAGGGTGAGCGTGATGGTCAGGGTTAGGGTTAGGGTGACGTTGAGTGTTAGTGTTAGAGTTAGGATGAGGGTTGGTTTAGAGTGAGGGTTAGGGTTAGTGTTAGGTTGAGGGTGAGGGTGAGGGTTAGGGTTTGGGTTAGATTTAGTGTTATGGTTAGTGTGAGGGTGAGGGAGAGCATTAGGTTTAGGATTAGGTTTAGGGTTAGTTTTAGGCTTAGGTTGAGTGTGAGGGTTAGGGTTAGGGTGAGGGTTAGGGTGAGGGTTAGCGTGAGGATGAGGGTGAGAGTGAGGGTGTGGGTGAGGTGTAAGCTTAGGGTGAGGCTTTCGGTGACAGTGAGGGTTAGGGTGAGTTTGAGGGTTAGGGTTAGGGTTAGTGTTAGGTTGAAGGTTAGGGTTAGGGTTAGGTTTAGCGTTAGGATGAGGGTTATGGTGAGGATTAGGGTTAGGGTTTTCATTAGGGTTAGCGTGAGGGTTATAGTGAGTGTGAAGGTTAGGTTTATGGTTAAGGTTAGAGTTAGAGTGAGAGTCAGTGTTAGGGTGAGGGTTAGGGTGAGGCTGAGGGTTAGGGTTAGCATTTGTGTAAGGTTTAGGATTAGGTTGAGGGTTAGGTTTAGGGTTAGGGTTAGGGTCAGGGTTAGGGTTAGGGTTAGAGTTAGAATTATGTTGAGGGTGACGGTGAGGAGTAGGGTTAGGATTAGTGTTAGGGTTAGGGTTAGGCTGAGGGTGAGGGTGAGGGTTTGGATGAGGGTTAAGGTGAGGATTAGGGTTAGGATTAGGGTGAGGGTTAGGGTTAGTGTGATGTTTAGGGTGAGGTTGAGGTTTAGTGTGAGGGTTAGGATGAGGGTGAGGGTTAGGTTTAGGGTTAGGGTTTGGGTTAGGTTTAGATTAAGGGTTAGGTTGAGAGTTACGGTGAGTGTGAGGGTTAGGGTTAGGTTTGTGTGAGGTTTAGGGTTAGGGTGAGGGTTAGATTTAGGGTTAGGTTTAGGGTGAGGGTGAGGGGTAGGGTTAGTGTTAGGGTTAGAGTTAGGGTGAGGGTTAGGTTTAGGGTGAGGGTGAGCGTTATGGTTAGGGTTAAAGTTAGGGTAAGGGTTAGGGATAGGGTGAGGGTGAGTATTAGGTTTAGGGTTAGTGTTAGAGTTAGGATGAGGGTGAGAGTGAGGTTTAGGGTTAGTTTTAGGGTTAGGGTTAAGGTTCGGCTGAGAATGTGGGTGAGGGTGAGGGTTAGGGTTAGGGTTTGGGTGAGGGTTAGGATTAGGGTTCGGGTTAGGTTTAGGGTGAGGATTAGGGTTAGGCTTAGGATGAGATTTAGGCTGAGGGGGAGGGTTAGGGTGAGGTTTAGGGTTATTGTGAGGGTTCGGGTTAGGATGAGTGTGAGGGTTAGGTTTAGGGTTAGGGTTTTGGTTAGGTTGAGGGTTATGTTTAGGGTTAGTGTTAGGGTGAGTGTTAGGGTTAGGTTTAGGTTTAGGGTGAGGGTGAGGGTGCAGGTGAGGAGTACATTTAGGGTTAGGGTAAGGTTTAGGTTTAGTGTAAGTATTAGGGTTAGGGTTAGAGTGAGGGTAAGGTTTAGGTTGAGGGTTAGGGTGAAGGTAAGGTTTGGGTTGAGGGTTAGGGTTAGATTGAGGGTTAGGATTAGCGTGAGTGTTAGGGTGAGGGTTAGGGTGAGGCTTAGGGTTAGGGTTAGGATTACGGTGAATCTTCAGGTTATGTTTATGGTGAGGGTTAGTGTGTGGGTTAGTGTTGGGGTGAGAGTTAGTGTGAGGGTGAGGGTGAGTTTTAGAGTTAGGTTTAGGTTTAGTGTTACAGTGAGGGTGAGGTTGAGGTTTATGGTAAGTTTTATGTTAAGGTGAGGGCTACTATGAGGGTTTGGGTGAGGATGAGGCTGAGGTTGAGGTTTTCGGTTAGGTAAGGTTTAGGGTTAGAGTTAGGGTGACGAATAGGTTGAGGGTGAGGGTTAGGGTGCGGGTTAGGTTTAGGGTGAGGTTTAGTGTTAGAGTTAGTGTTAGGGTGATGTTTAGGGTGAGCATGAGGGTTAGGGGGAGGGGGAGGGGGAGGGTCCGGGTGATGTGAGGTTTAGTGTGACTGTGAGGGTTAGGGTGAGGGTGAGGTTTAGGATTAAGTTTGGGTTTAGGGTTAGGGTGAGGTGTAGGATGAGTGCTAGGTTGAGGGTTAGGGTTAGGGTTAGGATGAGGGTTAGTGTGAGGGTGAGAGTTAGGTTTAGGGTGAGGGTTACAGTTAGGGTGAGGTTTAGCGTGAGGGTGAGGGTTAGGCTTAGGGTTAGGGTTAGGTTGAGGGAAGGGTGAGGGTTAGGGTATGGGTTATGGTTAGTGTTAGGGTGAAGGTTAGGGTGAGGTTTAGGGTGATGGTGAGGGTTAAGGTGAGGGTGAGGGTTAGTCTGAGGGTTAGGGTGAGGGTTAGGTTTAGGGATAGTGTTAGGGTGAGGATCAGTGTTAGGTTTAGGATTAGGGTTTGGTTGAGGGTTAGGGTTATTGTGAGGGTTAGGGTTAGGTTGAGGGTAAGGGTTAGGTTGACGTTTAGGGTGAGAGTGAGGTTTAGGCTTATGGTTAGGGTTAGGGAGAGTGTTGGGGTTAAGGTTTTGGTTATGTTTGGTGTGAGGTTTAGGGTTAGGGTTAGAGTTAGGGTAAGGGGTAGTTTGAGGGTCAGGGTTAGGTTCAGGGTTAAGGTGAGGGTGAGGATTAGGGTAAGAGTTAGTGTTAAGGTTAGGCTGAGGTTTAGGGTGACGGTTAGTATTAGGGTGAGGGTTAGGGTTAGGGTGAGGGTTAGATTTAGGTTTAGGTTTAGCGTTAGGGTGAGGCTTAGGGTTAGGGTGAGTGTTTGGGTGAGATTCAGGGTTAGGTTTCGCGTGAGTGTTAGGGTAAGCATTAAAGATAGGGTTAGTGTTAGGTTTAGGGTGAGGGTGAGGTTTAGGTTTAGTATTAGGGTTAAGGTTAGAGTTAGGCTAAGGGTGAGGGTGAGGGTGAGGGTTAGGGTTGGTGTTACGGTGAAGTTTAGTGTTAGTGTGAGGATTAGTATTAGGGTTAGCGTTAGGGTGAGGGTAAGCTTAGGGTAAAGATTAGGTAAGTGTGAGGGTTAGTGTTAGGATTAGGATTAGGGTGAGGGTGAGGGTGAAGTTTAGTTTTAGGGTGAGTGTTAAGGTAAGGGTGAGGGTTAGGGTTAGGGTTAGGGTCAGGGTGAGGGTGAGAGTGAGGGTTAGTGTTAGGGTAAGGGTTAGGATGAGGGTGAGGGTGAGGTTTTCGGTTACGGTTAGGATTAGGGTTAGGATTAGGGTTAGGCTGAGTGTGAGGGTGAGGGCTAGGGTGAGGATGAGGGTTAGGTTGAGGTTGAGGGTGAGGTTGTGGGTGAGGATTTCGGTTAGTTAAGGATTAAGATTAGGGTTACAGTGAGGATTAGGGTGAGGGTGAGGGTTAGTGTGAGTGTTAGGATTAGGGTGAGGTTTAGGTTTACTGCTAAGGTGAGGGTTAGCGTAGGGTGATGTTGACGGTGAGGGTTCTGGTTAGGGTGAGGGTGAAGGTTAGGGTCAGGTTGAGTGTTAGGCTGAGGGGTTGTGTTAGGGTGAGTGTGAGGTGTAGGGTTAGTGTGAGGGATAGGCTTAGGGTTAGGTTTAGTGTGAGTATAAGGTTTAGGGTGAGGGTTAGGTTGATGGTGACGATTAGGGTTAACATTAGGGTTGGGGTGAGGGTTAGAGTTAATGTTAGGGTGAGGATTAGGGTTAGTGTGAGGGTTAGGGTTAGGTTTATGGTTAAGATGAGGCTTAGGGTGACGGGTAGGCTTAGGGTTAGAATGAGGGGTAGTTTTAGGTTGAGGGTTCGTGTGAGGGTGAGGGTTAGGTTTAGGGTTAGGGTTAGGGTGAGGGTTAAGGATAGGTTTAGAGTTAGGATGAGTGTTAGGGTGAGGGTTAGGGTTAGGGTTACATGATTGTTAGGGTTAATGTGAGGGTTAAGGTTAGGGTTAGGTTGAGGGTAAGGGTTAGGTTGAGGATTAGGGTGAGGGTATGTGTTAGGCTGAGGGTTAGCGTGCGGTTTAGGGTTAGAGTTAGGTTTAGGGTGAGGGTTAAGGTGACGGTTAGGGTTACGGTTAGGATTAAGGTGAGGGTTAGTGTGAGGGTAAGGGTTAGGGTGAGCGTTAGGGTTAGGGTTAGGTTGAGGGTTGGGGGGGGGTTAGAGTTAGTGTTAGGGTTAGGGTTAGGGTGATGCTTAGTGTGAGGATTAATGTTAGGGTTAGCGTGAGGGTTAGGGTGAGGGTTAGGGTGTGGGTTAGGGTTAGTGTTAGGGTGAGGGCTAGAGTGAGCATGACGATTAGGCTTAGGGTTAGTGCTAGGGTGAGGATTAGGGTTAGAATTAGGGTTAGTGTGAGGGTTAGGCTGAGGAGTAGCGTTAGGTTTAGGGTGAGGGTGAGGGTGAGGGTTAAGTTTAGGATTAGGGTTACGGTTAGGGTTAGGCTTAGGGTGAGGGTGAAGGTGAGGGTTAGGGTGAGGGTAAGTGTTAGGGTTATGGCGACAGTTAGGGTTAGTGTGATATTGAGGGTGAAGGTGAATCTTAGGGTGAGCGTGAGGGTTATGGTGAGGGTGAGGTGTAGTGTGTGGTGAGGGTTAGGTTTAGGGTGAGGGTTAGGTTTATGGTTTGGGTTAGAATGTGGGTGAGGTTTAGGGTTAGGTTTAGGGTTACAGTTAGGGTGAAGGTGAGGGTGAGGGACAGTTTTAGGATTAGGGTTAGGGTTATGGTTAGGCTGAGGATGAGGGTGAGTGTGAGCTTGTGGCTGAGTGTTAGGTTTAGCTTTAGGGTTAGGGTTAGGGTTAGGGTTACTATGAGGGTCAAGGTCACGGTGAGGTTTAGGGTGAGAGTTAGCGTTAGTGTTAGGGTGAGGGTTAGGGTTAATGTGCTGTTTAGTGTGAGGGTGAGGGTTAGGGTGAGGTTTAGGGTGAGGGTTAGGGTTAGGGTTAGGGTTACGGTGAGGGTTAGGGTTAGGTGTTGGGTTATGGATAGGGTTAGAGTGACTATTAGGGTTAGGGTTAGGTTTAGGGTGAAGGCAAGGTTGAGGGTGAGGGTGAGGGTGAGGGGTAGGTTTAGGCTGAGTTTTAGATTAGGGTGAGGTTTAGGTTGAGGGTCAGGGTTATGGTTAGGGTTACGGTGAAGGTTAGGGTTATGTTTAGGGTTAGGTTTAGGGTTAAGGAAAGGGTTAGAGTGAGTGTTAGGGTTAGGCTTATGGTTAGGGCTAGGGTGAGGGTGAAGGTGAGGTGAGGGAATAGGGTTAGGGTTAGGGTGAGGTTTAGTTTTAGTGTAAGTGTTAGGGTTGGTTTAGGGTTAGGGTGAGGTTCAGGGTGTGGGAGAGGGTTAAGTTTACGGTTTGGGTGACGGTAAGGGTGAGGGTTTGTGTTAGGGTGAGGGTTAGGGGGAAGGGGAGGTTGAGGGTTACGGTTAGTGTTAGGGTTAGGGTGAGGGTGAGGTGTATGTTTAGGGTTAGGATTAAGGTTAAGGTTAGGGAGAGGACTAGGGTGTGGGTTTGGGTGAGGGTGAGGGTTTCGGTTAGGTAAAGTTTTAGTTAGAGTTAGGGTGAGGATTAGGTTGAGGGCTAGGGTTAGGGCGCGGGTTATGTTTAGGGTGAGGTTTAGGGGTAGGGTTAGGTTTAAGGTGATATATTTTTTTAATTGTATTTTATTTTATTTGAGAACATACTGTACAGGGGGGCTACAATTACATGGGCAGGATAATGCATACATTTCTTACCAAGCATTGCAGCCTCCTCCTTTGTTTACCCTTCACTTCCCTTCCCCGCCTCCCCCCTCCCCCCACCCAATTTTACCCCCCTCCCCCCACCCAATTATACCCCCCTCCCCCCCCACACCGACATTGTAAAGCTGGTTTTGACATGACATTTTGTACTTCTCATTGTTGCAACAGGTCCACCTGAATCCTTAAACGACTTGTTTGTCCCCATCTCCTCCACATGTTATACTGACATCAAATATAGTGAAAGCGGGGGTTACACTGTGGGGGAGGGACATACAAAGCAACAAAGAAATAATCTTATAAATGCGTTAGAAACACATGCATGAAAGAAACGAAAACATTAAAATACATATTTAAGGGTTCATTTTCCTAACATCACATTATCTGACCTTTTCTGCTTGACTCATACCTATACTAGATATTGCAAATAAGGGAAACCATGGGACCTATGCTTCTTTGGGCCGGGCTTACTTCACTTAATATAATTTTTTCCAAACCTTTCCATTTCCTAACAAATGGGGAAATGTCATTCTTTCTGATGGAGGCATAGAATTCCATTGTGTATATATACCACATTTTCTTGATCCATTCATCTACTGAGGGGCATCTGGGTTGGTTCCATATCTTAGCTATGGTAAATAATGGTAAATAAATGGATAGGGTGAGGGTGAGGTTTAGGGTGAGGGTGAGGTTTAGGGTGCGGGTGAGGGTTAGGTTGAGGTTGAGGTTTAGGGTGACTGTGAGGGTTAGGGTGATGGTTAGGGTTAGGGTTAGTATTAGGGTGAGGGTAGGGTGAGGGTTAGGGTTAGGGTTAGGGTGAGGGTTAGGAGTAGGGTTAGGATTATGGTTAAGGTGAGGGTAAGGGTGAGGGTTAGGGTTAGGGTTATTGTGTGGGTAAGGGTAAGGTTTAGGGTGAGGGTTAGGATTAGGTTTATGATGAGGGTGAGTGTTAGGGTTAGGGTTAGAATTACTGTGAGGGTTAGGGTGAGGGTTAGGGTTAGGGTGAGAGTTAAAGTGAGGCTTATTGTTATGGGTAGGGTTAGGGTGAATGTTGGGTTGAGGTTGAGGGTTAGAGTTAGGTTGAGGTTTAGGGTTAGGGTTAGGGTTAGGATTAGGTTTAGGGTTAGGGTAAGGTCTAGGGTGAGGGCGAGGGTTAGGAATAGTGTGAGGGTTAGGGTGAGGGTTAGGGTGAGGGTTAGGGTGACGGGTAGAGTTAGGGTTAGGGTGAGGGTTAGGTTTAGGGTGAGGGTTAGCTTTACGGTTATTGTTAGGGTTAGGCTGAGGTTAAGAGTTAGGGTGAGGATTCTGGTGAGTGTGAGGTTTAGGTTTAGGATTAGTGTTAGGGTTAGGATTAGGTTTAGGGTGAGGGTGATTATGAGTAGGGTTATGTTTAGAGTGAGGTGTAGAGTTTGTGTCAGGGTTACGGTTAGGGTGAGTAAAAGTGTTAGTGTGAGGGTTAGGGTGAGAGTTAGGGTGAAGGTGATGGTTAGGTTTAGGATTAGGGTTAGGGTTAGGGTTAGGCTTTGGGTGAGGGTGAGTATGAGGTTTAGGGTGAGGGTTAGGGTTAGTGTTAGGGTGATGGTTAGTGTGAGGGTGAGGGTTAGAGTGAATGTGAGGATTTGTGTGAGGGTGAGGATTAGACTGTGGGTGAAGGTTAGTTTTAGGGTGAGTGTAAGGGTGATGGTGATGTTTAGGGTGAGGGGTTAAGGTTAGATTTAGCATTAGGGTGAGGGGTTGGGTTAGAATTATGGTTAGGGTGAGGGTAAGGGTTAGGGTGATGTTTAGGGTGAGGGTGAGTGTTAGGGTTAGGGTTAATGTGAGGGTTAGGGCGAGGGTTATCGTTAGCGTTAGGGTTAGTGTGAGGTTTAGGTTTAGTATTAGAGTTAGGGTTAGGGTTAGGCTGAGAGTGAGTGTGAGATTGAGGGTTAGGGTGAGGGTTAGGGTTAGGATTAGGGTTCGGTTTCAGGTAAGGGTTAGGGTGAGGATTTGGGTTAGGGTTAGGATGAGGTTTAGGCTGAGGAGTATGTTTAGGGTTAGGGTGAGGTTTAGGTTTAGTGTGAGTGTTAGGATTATGGTTAGGGTGAGGGTTAGGTTGAGGGTGAGGGTTATGTTTAGGGTGAGGGTTAGAGTGAGTTTTAGTTTTAGTGTAAGTGTTAGGGTTAGGGTTAGGCTTAGGGTGAGGGTAAGGGTTAGGGTGAGAGTGAGGGTTAGGGTGCCGGTGAGGTCAAGGTTTAGGGTTAGGGTTAGCGTTATGGTGAGGCTTATGGTTAGGGTTAGGATTCGGCTTAGGGTTAGGTTTAGGGTTAGGGAGAGGGTTAGAGTGAGTGTTAGGGTTAGGGTGAGGGTTAGAGTGAGGGTGAGAGCGAGGGTAAGCGCTAAGGTTAGAGTTAGGGTTAGGTTTAGGGTTAGTGTAAGTGTTAGGTTTAGGGTTAGGGTTAGGTTGAAGGCTAGGGTGAGGGTTAGGGTTAGGGTTAGGGTTAGGGATTGTGTAGGGATTAGGTTTAGGGTTATTGTTATGGTGAGGGTTAGGCTGAGATGTAGGGTTAGGGTTAGGGTGAGGGTTAGGATTACTGTGAGGGTGAGGTTAGGGTTAGGGTTATGATGAGGGTTAGAGTTAGGTTGAGCATTAGGGTAAGGGTGAGGATGAGGGTGTGCGTCAGGGTGAGGGTTAGTTTTAAGGTTAGGGTTATGGTTAGCGTGAGTGTTAGGGTGAAGGTTAGGGTTAGTGTTTCGCTTATGGTTAGGGTTAGGGTGATGGTTAGAGTTAGGGTTAGAGTTAGGTTTAGGAGTAGGGTGAGGGTGAGGTTAAGGGTTAGGGTTAGGGTGAAGGTTAGGGTTAAGGGTTTCCGTTAGGGTTAGGGTTATGGTGACGGTTAGAGTTAGGATTAGGGTTAGGGTTAGGCTGAAAGTGAGGTTGAACGTGAGGGTGAGGGTTAGGGATAGGTTGAGGGTCCGGGTTAGGATCAGGGTTAGGCTGAGGATTCGGGTGAGGGTTAAGGTTAGGGTGAGGTTGAGGGTTAAGTTTAGGGTTTGGGTTTGGTTTAGTCTGAAGTTTAGTGTTAGGGTTATTGTGAGGGTTAGTGTTAGCGTTAGGGTAAGGGTGAGGGTGAGGGTGACGGTTAGGGGTAGTATTAGGGTTAAGATTAGGTTTAGGTTGAGGGGGAGTGGGAGGGGGAGGTTGAGGGTTAGATTTAGGCTTAGGGTTAGGGTTAGGGTGAGGGCTGGTTGAGGGTGAGGTTTAGGGTGAGGGTTAGGGTTTCAGTTAGGTAAGTGTTAACATTAGGATTAGCATGAGTGTTAGGGTGAGGGTTAAGTTGAGGGTTAGGGTTAGGCTTAGGCTTAGGGTTAGGGTTAGGGTTAGAGTGAGGGTGAGGGTTAGGGTTAGGGTTAGGTTGAGGGTTAGGATTAGGGTTCGGTTATGGTTAGGGTTAGGGTGAGCGTTAGACTTAGGATTAGGGTTAAGGTTAGCGTTAGGATTATTGTTATGGTTAGGTTTAGTGTTAGAGTGAGGGTGAGGGTGAGGATTAGAGTTAGGTTCGGTGTATGGTAAGGATGAGGGTGAGGGTTAGGGTTAAGGTAAGGGTGAGTGTTAGGGTTAGGTTTAGTGTTAATATGAGGGTTAGGCTGAGGGTTAGAGTTAGTGTTATGGTGAGGGTTAGGGTTAGTGTGAGGGTTAGCGTTAGGGTTAGGGTTAGGGTGAGGGTTAGGGTGAGGGTGAGGGTTAGGGTTAGGGTTAGCAAGGGGAGTGAGGGTAAGGCTTATGGTAAGGGTTAGGGTGAGGGTTAGGGTTAGTGTGATGTTAAGGGTGAGGATGAAGTTTAGGGTGAGTGTGAGGGTTCGGGTGAGGGTTCAGGTTAGGGTGTGGGTGAGGGTTAGGGTGTGGGTGAGGATTAGGGTGAGGGTGAGGGTTAGGGTTAGGGTTAGAAATAGGGTGAAGGGTAGGTTTAGGTTAGGGTTAGCGTGAGGGTTATGGTTAGGGTTACAGTTATTGTGAGGATTAGGATTTGGGTTAGGGTTAGGGTGACGGTAATGGTTAGGTTTACAGTTTGGGTTTTGGTTAGGTTTAGAGTAGGTTTAGGGATAGGGTTAGGGTTAGGATTAGGGTGAGGATTAGGGATAGGGTTAGGGTTAGGTTGAGGATGAGGTTGAGAGTTAAGATTAGGGTCAGAGTTTGGTTGAGGGTGAGGGTGAGGGTCAGGGTTAGTGTTAGGTTTAGGTTTAGGGTTAGGCTGAGGGTGAGGGTGAGGGTGAGGGTTAGGGTGAGGGTGAGGTTTAAGGTTAGGTTTCAGGTTAGGGTAAGTGTGAAGATTAGTGTTAGCTTAGGGATGAGGTTTAGCCTGAGGAGTAGGGTTAGGGTTCGGGCTTGGGTAGGATTAGTGGGAGGGTTAGGATTTGGGTTAGGGTAAGGTTAAGGGTTAGGATGAGGATTAGGGTGAGTGTGAGTTTTACGGTTAGGGTTATAGTTAGGGTGAGGCTTAGGGTGAGCATTAGGATTAGCGTCATTTTTAGGGTGAGTGTGAGGGTTAGGGTTAGGTTTAGGTTTAGGGTGAGTGTTAGGGTTAGGTTTAGGGTTAAGATGAGGTTTAGGTTTAGGTTTATGGTTAAGGTTAGTGTTAGAGTTAGGGTTAGGGTCAGTGTTAGAGTTTGGATTAGGGTTAGGGTGAGGGTGAGGGTGAGGTTGTGGTGTAGGGTTAGGGTCAAGGTGTGGTTTAGGTTTACTGTAAGTGTTAGGGTTAGGGTTAGGTTTAGGTTGAGGGTAAGGTTTAGGGTGAAGTTTAGGGTGAGAGTGAGGTTTAGAGTCAGTGTGAGAGTTAGGGTGAGGGTTAGAGTGAGGGTTAGGGGTACGGTTAGGTTTGGTGTTAGGGTTAGGATGAGGATGAATGTTAAGTTTAGGTAAGGGTTAGGGTTAGAGTTATGGTGAGGAATAGGTTGAGGTTGAGGGTTAGGAAGCAGTTTAGGGTTAGGTTGAGGTTTAGGCTTAGGGATAGGGTTTGGGTGATGTTTAAGTTGAGGGTGAGAATTAGGGTGAGGGTGAGGGTTCGTTTGAGGTGAGCGTTAGGGTCTGGGTGAGGGTTAGGTTTAGGGTCAGGGATAGGGTGACTGTGAGTGTTTGGCTTAGAGTGAGGGTTCGGGTGCTGGTGGGATTTAAGGTGTGGGTGAGGGTTAGGTTTAGTGTGAGGATTAGGGTTAGGATCAGGGTTATGGTGATGTTAAGGATTAGGGTGAGGTTTAGGGTGAGGGTGAGGTTTAGGGTTAGCGTTAGGGTTAGGGTGAGGCTTAGTATGATGGTTAGGGTTAGGGTTAGGGTTAGGGTGAGAGTGACGGTTAGAGTTAGGGTTGGTGTGAGGGTTAGACATATGGTTATGGTGAGGGTACGGGTTAGGGTGAGGTTTAGGGTGAGGATGAGTGTTAGGGTTAGCTTTAGGGTTAGGGTGAGGATGAGGGTTACAGTGAGGGTTAGGGTAAGTGTGATATTTAGGGTGAGGGTGAGGTTAGGGTGCGGGTGAGGGTGAGTGGTAAGGTTTGGGTTAGGGTTACGGTAATGGTGAGGGTGTTGGTGAGGGTTGGTTAAGAATTAGGGTTACTGTTAGGGTGAGTGTTAGGGTGAGGGTGAGGGTGAGGGTGAGGGTTAATTTCAGAGTGTGGGTGAGGGTTAGGTTTAGGGTGAGGTTTAGGGTTAGTGTTAGGTTTACGGTGAGGGTAAGGATTAGGGTGAGGTTTAGGGTGAGCGTGAGCTTTAGGGTTAGCTTTAGGTTTAGGTTGAGGGTTAGTGTGATGGTTAGGGTTAGGGTTAGGGTTAGGGTTAGGGTTAGGGTGAGAGTGAGGTTTAGAGTTAGGGTTGGTGTAAGGGTTAGGCTTAGGGTTAGGCTGATTGTAAGGGTTAGGGTGAGGTTTAGGGTGAGGATGAGTGTTAGGGTTAGCTTTAGTGTTAGGGTGAGGGTGAGGGTTACAGTTAGGGTTAGTGTGATATTTAGGGAGAGGGTGAGGGTTAGGGTGAGGGTGAGGGTGAGGGGTAGGTTTTGGGATAGGTTTATGGCAATGGTGAGGGTGATGGTGAGGGTTAGGTTAAGAATTAGGGTTATTGTTAGGGTGAGTGTTAGGGTGAGGGTGAGGATGAGGGTGAGGGTTAATTTTAGGGTGTGGTTGAGGGTTAGGTTTAGGGTGAGAATTAGGGTTATGGTTACTGTTATGGTGAGGGTACGGATTAGCGTGACGTTTAGGGTGAGGGTGAGGTTTAGGGTTAGCTTTAGTGTTAGGGTGAGGGTTAGTGTGAGGGTTAGGGTTACGGTTAGGGTTAGGATGGGAGTGAGGGTTAGAGTTAGGGTTAGAGTGACGGTTAGGGCAAGGGTTAGGGAGAGAGTAAGGGTTAAGGTGAGGTTTACGGTGAGGATGAGGGTTAGGGTTAGCTTTAAGGATAGGGTGAGGGTGATGGTTAGGGTGAGGTTTAGGTTTAGGGTTAGGGATAGGATGAGGATTAATGTTAGTGTGAGGGTTAGGGTTAGGGTTAGGCTTAGTTTGAGGATAAGGGTTAGGGTCAGGGTTAGGGTGTGCGTGAGGGTTGGGTTAACATTAGGAATAGGGTGGGCGTTAGGGTGAGGGTTAGGGTTAGGGTGATGTTTATGGCTAGGGTGAGTGTTAGGGTGAGGGTGAGGATGAGGGTTAGGGTTAGGGTTAGGGTTAGGTATAGGGTTAGGGTGAGAGTGAGGGTGAGGGTGAGGGTGATGGTGAGGGTTAAGGTGCGGGTCAGGGTTAGGGTTAGGGTTAGTTTTAGGGTGATTGTTCGGTTAGGGTGCGGGTTACGGTGAGGTTTAGGTTTAGGGTTAGGTTTAGGGTGAGTGTTAGGTTGAGGGTTAGGTTTAGACTTAGTGTTAGGGTGAGGGTGAGGTTTAGTGTTAAGGTTAGGGTGAGGGTTAAGGTTAGGGTGAGATCTTATTTCAGGGTGAAGGATAGTGTGGTGAGGGTGAGGGTGAGGGTTTCGGTTAGGTAAGGGTTAGGGTTAGGTTTAGGGTGAGGATTAGAGTGAGGGTGAGGGTTAATTTGAGGGTCAGGGTGAGGCTTAGGTTTGGGGTTAGGGTGAAGGTTAGGTTAAGGGTGAGGGTGAGGTTTAGGTTGAGGGTGAGGGTGAGGATGAGGGTGAGGTTGAGGGTTCGGGTGAGGCTGATGGTTAGGGTGTGGTTGTGGGTTAGGTTTAGGGTGAGGGTTAGGGTGATTTTGAGGGTTACGCTGAGGGTGAGGGTTAGGGTTAGGTTTGGGGTTTGGGTGAGGGTTAGGGTGAAGGGTAGGGTTAGGGTTAGGGTGAGTCTTAGGGATAGTGTGAGGTTTAGTGTTAGGCTTATGGTTAGGTTTAGTGTGAGGACAAGGATTAGGGTGAGTGTTAAGGTGAGGGTGAGGCTTAGGGTTAGCGTTAGGGTTAGGGTGATGGTAGGGGTGAGGGGTAGGTTTAGGATTAGGGTTAGGGTTAGGCTGAGGTGGAGGAAGTGGTTGAGGATGAGGTGTAGGTTTAAGGTTAGTGTCAGGGTTACGGTGAGGGCTAGGTTGAGGGTGTGGTTTAGGGTGAGGGTGAGGGTGAGGGTGAGGGTTCCGTTGAGGGTCAGGGTGAGGGTTAGGATGAAGGTTGAGCTGAGGGGTATGATTTGGGTTTGGCTAAGTGTTAGGGTTAGGGTTAGGGTGAGTGTTAGGCTGAGGGTGAGGGTTATGGTTAGGTTTAGTTTGAGGGTTAGGGTTAGGGTTAGCGTTAGAGTGAGGATTAGCTTGAGGGTTAGGGTTAGGATTAGTGTTAGTTTTAGGCTTAGGGTTAAGGTTATTGTTAGGGTTAGGGTTAGGATGATGGTTGGGGTGAGGGCTAGGTTTAGGATTAGGGTTAGGGTTAGGAGGAGGCTGATGGGGAGAGTGCGGCTGAAGTTTAGGGTTAGGGTTAGGGTTACTGTGAGGGCTAAGTTGAGGGTGAGGGTTAGGGTGAGGGTGAGGGTTACGGTTAGGTAAGGGTTAAGGTTATTGTTAGGGTGAGGATTAGGTTGAGTGTGAGGTTTAGTGTGAGGGTTATGATTTGGGTGAGTGTTCGTTTAGGGTTTTGGTGACGGTTATGGTTTGGGTGAGGTTTAGGGTGAGGGTGAAGCTTAGGGTGAGGGTTAGTGTTCGGGTGAGATTGAGCGTTAGATAGTGGATGAGGGTTAGGGTTACAGAGAGAGTTAGGGTGACGGTGAGGGTTAGGTTGACTGTTCGGGTTGGGGTTAGGTTTAGGGTTAAGGTGAGGGTTAGGTTGAGGGGTAGGGTTAGGGTTAGTGTGAAGATAAGGGTTAGGGTGAGGGTAAGGTTGAGGGTGACATTTAGGGTTATCATTAGCGTTAGGGTGAGCGTTATCATTATGGTAAGGGTTAGGGTTAGGGTTAGGGTGAGGGTTATGGTTATGGTTAGGGTTAGGGAGAGGGTGAGTGTTAGTGATGGGATTAGGGTGAGGATTAATGTTAGAGTGAGGGTGAAGGTTAGGGTGATGGCTAAGGTGAGGGTGAGGGTTAGGGCGAGGGTGAGTGTGAGGTTTTCGGTTAGGTAAGGGTTACGGTTAAGTTTATAGTGTGGATTAGGGTGAGGGTGAGGGTTAGGTTGAGGATTAGGGTTAGGGTGAGGGTTAAGGTGAGGGTTAGGGTGAATTTTAGGGTTAGGTTAGTTTTAGGGTGAGAGTGAGGGTTTGGTTTAGGGTTAGGTTTAGTTTTAGGGTTAGGGTTAGTGTGAGGGGTAGTGTTAGGGTTAGGTTTAGGGTTATTGTGAGGATAAGTGTTAGGGTGAGGGTTAGGTTGACAGTGAGGGTTAGGGTTAGCATTAGGATTAGTGTGAGGGTTAGGGTGAGGGTTAGGGTTAAGGTTAGGGTGAGGGTGACGATTAGGATTAGGGTTAGGGTGAGGGTTAGGCTTAGTGTGAGGGTTAGGGTTAGGATTAGAATTACGGTGAGTTTTAGGGTTAGCATTCAGATTAGAGTTAGTGCTAGGTTTAGAGTTATGGTTATGGTTATGGTTAGGGTTAGGGTTTGGTGAGGGTGAGGGTGCGGGTTGGCATTAGGGTTAGGGTTAGGATTAGGGTGATGGTGGGGGTGAGGGGTAGGTTTAGGATTAGGTTTAGGTTTAGGCTGAGAAGGAGGGAGAGGGTGAGGGTGAGTTTTAGGGTTTAGGTTAGTGTCAGGGTTACGGTGAGGGCTTGGTTGAGGCTGAGGGTTAGGGTGAGGATGAGGGTGAGGGTGAGGGTGAAGGTGAGGGTGAGGGTCAGTGTTAGGTTTCAGGTTAGGTTTTAGGTGACGGTTAGGATTAGGGTTAGGGTTAGGGTTAGTGTGAGGGTTAGGGATAGGGTTAGGTTTAGTGTTAGTGTGAGGATAAGGGTTAGGGTGAGGGTTAGGTTTTGGGTGAGGGTTAGGGTTAGGGTTAGGTTTAGGGTTAGGGTTAGGGTGACAGTGAGTTTGAGGGTGAGGTTTAGGGTGAGGGTTAGGTAGAGGGTGAGGGTCAGGGTTAGGGTGAGGGTCAGGTTTAGGGTTAGTGTTAGGGTGAGTGTTAGGTTTAGGGTGATGTTTAGGGTTAGGCTTAGTGTGAGCATAAGGGTTGGTGTGAGGGTTAGGGTTAGTGTGAGGATAAGGATTAGGGTGAGGGTTATGGTGAGGGTGAGGGTTAGGTTTAGGGTTAGCGTTAAGGTTAGGGTGAGGGTTAGTGTGAGGGTTAGTTTTAGGGTTAGGGTTAGGGTTAGGGTGAGAGTGAGGGTAAGGTTGTGTTTGAGGGTTAGGGTTAGCATTAGGGTTAGGATGAGGGTGAGGGTTAGGGTGAGGTTTACGGTTAGGTCTGGGTGATATTTAGGGTGAGGGTGAGGGTGAGAGTTATGGTGAGGTTGAGGGTTAGGGTTAGGTTTAGGGTTAGAGTCAGGGTTAGAGTGATTGTTAGGGTTAGGGTGAGAGTTAGGATGAGGATGAAGCTTAGGGTTATCTTTAGGGATAGGGTGAGCATGAGGTTTAGGGTGAGGGTTAAGTTTAGGTTTAGGAATAAGATTAGGATTTATGTTAGTGTGAGGGTTAGGATTAGGGTTAGGTTTAGTGTGAGGATTAGGGTTTGGGTGAGGGTTAGTGTGTGTGTGAGGTTCAGGTTAGCGTTAGGATTAGGGTGAGCATTAGGGTGAGGGTGAGGTTTAGAGTTAGGGTTATTGTTAGGGTTAGGGTTGGGGTTAGGGTGAGAGTGAAGTTGAGGGTCAGGGTGAGTGTTATGTTTTGGGTGACGCTGACGGTTATGGTGTGGGTGAGGGTTAGGATTAGGTTGAGGGTTAGGGGGAGGGTGACGGTTAGTTTTAGGGTAAGTGTGAGGGTTAAGTTTAGGGTGAGGGCCAAGGTGAGGGTTAAGGTGAGGGTTAGGTTTAGGGTTAGGATTAGTTTGAGGGTTTGGTTTAGGGTTAGGGTTAGGGTTAGGGTGAAGGTCAGGGTTAGGGTTAGTGTCAGCGTTAGGGTTAGGGTGCTGTTTAGGTGGAAGGTGAGGGTTAGGGTGAGGGTGAGGGTGATGGTTAGGGTTTGGGTTAGGGTTACGGTAAGGGTGAGTGTGATGGTAAGGGTTAGGTTTAGGATTAGGTTTAGGGTGAGGGTGAGTGTTAGGGTTAGGGTGAGGGTTCGGGTGTGGGTGGGTTTTAGGGTGTGGGTGAGGGTTAGGTTTACGGTGAGGATTAGGGTTAGGGTTAGGGTTATTTTGATGGTAAAGATTAGGGTGAGGTTTAGGGTTAGCGTTAGGTTTAGGGTGAGGGTTAGTGTGAGGGTTAGGGTTACGGTTAGGGTTAGGGTGAGGGTGAGGGTTAGAGTTAGTGTTAGGGTGAGGGTTAGGCTTAGGGTTAGGGTGAGGGTAAGGGTTAGGGTGAGGGTTAGGGTGAGGATGAGGTTTAGGGTTTGCTTTAGGGATAGGGTGAGTGTGAGGGTTAGGGTGAGGGTTAGGTTTAGGGTTAGGGTTAGTTTGAGGATAATGGTTAGGGTCAGAGTTAGGGTGTGCGTGAGGGTTGGGTTACCGTTAGGAATATGGTGAGCGTTAGGGTGAGGATTAGGGTTAGGGTGAGGGTTAGGGTTAGGGTTAGGGTGAGGGTTAGGGTTAGGGTGATGTTTATGGCTAGGGTGAGTGTTAGGGTGATGGTGAGGGTGAGCGTTAGGGTTAGGGTTAGGGTGAGAGTGAGGGTGAGGGTGAGGGTGAGTGTAACGGTTAGGGTGCGGGTCAGGGTTAGGTTTAGGTTTAGGGTGAGGGTGAAGTTTAGGGTGAATGTTAGGGTTAGGGTGAGGGTTACGATGAGGTTTAGGTTTAGGGTTAGGTTTATGGTGAGTGTTCGGTTGAGGGGTATGGTTAGGCTTAGTGTTAGGGTGAGGGTGAGGTTTAGTGTTAAGGTTAGGGTGAGGGTTAAGGTTAGGGTGAGATCTAAGGTCAGGGTGAAGGATAGTGTGAGGGTGAGGTTGAGGGTTTCGGTTAGGTAAGTGTTAGGTTTAGGGTTAAGGTGAGGAAATGGGGGCGGGTGAGGTTAGGTTGAGGGTTAGTGTTAGGGTGAGGCTTAGGGTTGGGGTTAGCGTGAGAATTAGGTTAAGGGTGACGGTGAGGGTTAGGTTGAGGTTGAAGGTGAGGGTGAGGGTGAGGTTGAGGGTTCGAGTGAGACTGATGGTTAGGGTTTAGGTGAGGGTTAGGTTTAGGGTGAGGGTTAGGGTGACGCTGACGTTACGGAGAGGGTGAGGGTTATGGTTAGGGCTAGGGAGAGGGTTAGAGTGAAGTTGAGGGTGAGGGTTAGTGTTACAGTTAGGGTGATGGTGAGGGTGAGTGTTATGCTTAGGAATAGGGTTAGGGATAGTGTTAGGCAGAGGGTGAGAGTGAGTGTGAGGGACAGGGTTAGGGTTAGGATTAGGAATTGGGTTAATGTGAGTGTTATGGTGATGGTGAGGGTGAGGGTGAGGTTTATGGTGAGGGTGAGGGTGAGGGTTAGGATTAGGGTTAGGGTGAGTTTTATGGTTAGGTTTAGGTATAGGTTTAGGGTGAGAGTTAGGGTTAGGATTAGAGTTACAGTTAGGGTTAGGGTTATTTTTAGGTTTAGGTTTAGTGTTAGGGATAGGGTTAGGGTGAGGTTGATGGTGAGGGTTAGGTTTAGGATTAGAGTTAGGGTTAGGTTGAGGGTTAGGGTGAACTTTAGGGTTAGGGTTAGGGTGAGGGTTAGGGTTAGGGTTAGGGTGAGGCAGAGGGTTAGTGTTAGGGTTAGGGTTAGGGTTAGTGTGAGTATAAGACTTAGGATGAGGAATAGGGTGAGGGTGAGGTTTAGTGTTAGCGTTAGGGTTAGGGTGAGGGATAGGGTGAGGGTAAGGTTGAGGGTGAGGTTAAGGGTTAGGGTTAGGGTGAATGTTAGGTTTAGGGTTAGGGCTAGGGTTAGGTTGAGGTTGATAGTGAGGTTTAGGTTTAGGATTAGGGTTAGGGTTAGGGTGAGTGTTAGGGTGAGTCTGAGCGTTCAGGTGAGAGTGAATTTTAGGGTGTGGGTGAGGGTTAGGTTTAGGGTGAGGATTAGGGTTAGGGTTTGGGTTATGGTGAGCGTAAAATCAGGGTGAGGTTTAGGGTTAGGGTGAGGTTCAGGGTTACCGTTAGGGTGAGGTTGAGGTTTAATGTGAGGGTTAGGGTTCGGGTTAGGGGTAGGGTGAGGGTGACAGTTAGGGTTAGGGTTATTGTTAGGAGTAGGGTGAGGCTGAGGATTAGCATTACTGTTAGCGTGACGGTTAAGGATAGCGTGAGGGCTAAAGTAATGGTGAGGGTTAGGGTGAGGATGAGGGTTAGGGTGAGGGTGAGGCTTTCAGTTAGGTAAGGGTTAGGGTTATGGTTGCGGTGAGAATTCGGGTGAGGGTGAGGGTGAGGTTGAGGGTTAGGGTTATGGTGAGGCTTAGGGTTAGTGTTAGGGTGATGTTTAGGGTGAGTGTGAGGGTTAGGGTGAGGGTGAGGGTTCGGGTGAGAGTGATGTTTGTGGTGAGGGTTAGGGTTAGGGTGTGGGTGACTGTTAGGGTTATGGTGAGTGCTGGGGAGACATTGAGTGTTAGGGTGAGGGTGAGGGTTAGGGTTAGGGTTAGGGTGATGATTAGGTTTATGGTTAGCGTTTGGGTGAGGGTTAGGGAGAGGGGTAGTGTTAGGATTAGGGTGAGGGTTAGGGTTAGTTTCAGGGTTAGGTTTAGGTTTAGGGTTACGGTTAGTGTGAGTATAAGGGTTAGGGTGAGTGGTAAGGTGAGGGTGAGGGTTAGGGTTAACGTTAGGTTTAGGGTGAGTGTTAGGGTGAGGGTTAGGGTTAGGGTGATATTTATGGTTATTGTTAGCGTGAGTGTTCGGGTTAGGGTGATGTTTAGGGTGAGGTTGAGGGTTAGGGTGAGGGTGAGGGTGAGATTAAGGGTGAGAGTGAGGGTGAGGGTGAGGGTGAGGGTTAGGATTAGGGTTAGGTTGAGTTTTAGGGTTAGGGTAAGTTTAGGGATAGGATGATGGTTAGGGTTAATATTAGGGTTAGGGTTAGGTTTAGGGTTATATTTAGGCTTAGGGTTAGGGTTAGGGTTTGGCTGAGTGTAAGGGTTAGCCTTAGGAATAGGGTTAGAGTGAGGGTGGTGGTGAGGGTTAGTTTTAAGATTAGGGTTTTTTTTAGGGTTAGACTGAAGGGATAGCCAGGGGGTGGGGGAGGGTTAGGGTTAGGGTTAGGGTTACGTTTAGGGCTTAGGTGAGTGTAGAGCTAGGGTGAGGGTGAGGGTGAGGGTGAGGGTTTCAGTTAGGTAAGGGTTCGGGTTATTGTTAGGGTGAGTTTTAGAGCGAGGGTGAGGGTTAGTGTGAGGTTTAGGATTAGGGTGAGGGTTAGGTTTAGGGTTTGGGTGAGGGTTAGGTTTAGGGTGAGGTTTAGGGCGAGGGTGAGGTTTAGGGTGAGTGTTATTGTTTGGGTGAGGGATAGGGTTAGAGTGTGGGTGAGGATTACAGTTAGGGTGAGGGTGAGGGTTAAGGTTACGTTTAGGGTGAGGGTAAGGTTTAGCTTGAGGTTGAGGGTGAGTGTTAGGGTTAACGTTAGTGTTAGGGTGAGGGTTAGGTTTAGGTTTATAGTTAGGGGGATAGGGATAGGGTTAGGGTTAGAGTGAGGGTTAGGGTGAGTGTTAGGGTTAGGGTTAGGGTTAGCTTGAAGGTGAGGGTGAGGATTAGGGTTAGGATTAGTTTGAGGGTTAGGGTTAGGTTGAGGGCTAGGGTGAGGTTGAGGGTTAGGGTGAGGGTGACGGTGAGAGTGAGGATTAGGGTTCGGGTTAGGATGAGGAATCACTTGAGCGTTAGGGATTAGGGATTAGCGTTGAGGGTTAGGGATTCGATGAGAGCTAGGCTGAGGGTGAGAGTTAGGGTGAGGGTGAGGGTTAGGATTTTGGTTAGATAAGTGTTAGGGTTAGGATTAGGTTGAAGATTAGGGTGAGGATGAGGGTTAGGTTGAGGGTTAGGATTAGGATGAGGGTTAGGGTTGGGGTTAGGGTGAGGGTTGGGTTAGGGTGATGTTTAGGGTGAGGATGAGTTTTAGGGTGAGTTTGAGGATTCGGGTGAGTGTGAGTGTTCGGAAGTGGGTGAGGGTTGGGGTTTGGGTGAGGGTTAGGTTTCGGCTGAGTGTTAGGGTGACGGTGAGGGTTAGGGTGATTGTGAGGTTGAGGTTTAGGGTTAGCGTTAGGGTTAGGATGAGAGTTACGGTGAGGTTTAGGGTTAGGGTGAGGGTAAGGGTTAGGGTGATATTTAGGGTGAGGGTGAGGGTTATGGTGAGGGTGATGGTTAGGGTTAGGATTAGGATTATCTTAGTGTGAGGGTGAGGGTTAGGTTTAGGATTAGGGTAAGGTTTAGGGTTAGGGTGAGAGTAAGTGTGAGGGTGAGGATTCAGGTGAGGTTGAGTGTTAGGGTGTGGGTGAGAGTTAGGATCAGGGTGAGGGTTAGGGTGAGGGTGAGCGTTAGGCTATGGGTGAGAGTGAGTTTGAGGGTTAGGGTTACGGTTAGGTTTATGATGAGGGTTAGCATTAGGGTTAGGGTTAGGGTGAGGGTTAGTGTGAGGGGTATGGTTAGGGTTAGGTTGAGGGTTAGGGTTAGTTTGAGGGTCAGAGATAGGGTTAGGGTTAGTGTGAGGATAAGGGTTAGGGTGAAGGTTAGGTTGAGGTTGAGGGTAAGGGTTAGCGTTAGCGTTAGGGTGAGGTTTAGGGTGAGGGTTAGGTTTAGGGTTAAGGTGAGGTTTAGGGTTAGGTTGAGGGTTAGGGTTACGCTTAGGGTTAAGGTTAGGGTTAGGGTCAGGATTAGGTTTAGTGTGAGGGTGAGGGTTAGGTTTAGGATTAGGGTAAGGTTTAGGGTTAGGGTGAGAGTAAGTGTGAGGGTGCGGATTCAGGTGAGGTTGAGTGTTACGTTGTGAGTGAGAGTTAGGGTTAGGGTGAGGATTACAGTTAGGGTTAGGGTTAGGTTTATGGTGAGTTTAAGGGTTAGTGTGAGGTTTAAGGTGAGGGTTAGTGTTAGGGTGAGGGTTAGGGTGGGTTTAGGGTGAGGGTGAGGGTTAGTGTTAGGTTAGGGTGAGATTTAGGTGAGTGTGAGGGTGAGGGATAGAATTAGGATTAAGTTTAGGGTTAGAGTTAGGGTGAGAGTGAGGGTTAGGTTTTGGATTAGAGTTAGGGTGAGAGTGAGGGTGAGGTTCAGTGTTAGTATTAGGGTTAGGGTTAGGGTGAGGGTACGGGTGAATATTAGGGTTAGAGTTAGTGTTATGTTTTGGTTTAGTGGGTGGATAAGGGTTAAGGTGAGGGTTCGGTTGAGGGTGAGGGTTAGGGAGAGTTTGAGGGTTAGGGTTAGGGTGACCATTAGGGTGAGGGTTAGCGTTAGAGAGGAGGGTTAGGCTTAGGGTGAGGGTTAGGGTTAGGGTTAGAATGAGGGTTAGGGTGAGGGTTAAGGTTAAATTTAGGATTAGGGTGAGGGTGAGGGTTAGTGTTAGGGTTAGGGTGAGGGTTAAGTTTAGGATGCGGGCTAGGGTGATGGTGAGTTTTAGGGTGAGGTTAAGGATGAGGGTGAGTTTTAGGGTTAGGGTTAGAGTTATTGTAAGTGTTAGGGTTAGGGTTAGGCTAAGGGTGAGTGTGATTCTTAGGGTTAGGTTTAGGGTTAAGGATAGTGTGAGGGTGGGGATGAAGGGTAGGTTTACGATTAGGGTTAGGTTTAGGGTTAGGTTGAGGGGGAGGCGAAGGTGAGGGTGAAGTTTAGGTTTAGGGTTAGGGTTAGGGTTAGGTGAGGGCTAGGGTGAGGGTGAAGTTTAGGGTGAGGATGAGGGTTTCGGTTATGTAAGGGTTATGGTTATTGTCAGGGTGAGGATTAGGTTGAAGGTGAGGGTTAGTGTGAGGGTTAGGGTTAGGGTGAGTGATAGGTTTAGCGTTTTGGTGAGGGTTAGGGTCAGGGTGAGTTTTAGTGTGAGGGTGAAGGTTAGGCTTAGTTTGAGGTTTAGGGTTAGGGTGAAGGTTAGGGTGAGGATTAGTATTAGGGTGAAGCTTAGGGTGAGGGTGAGGGTTAGGGTTGCGGTTAGGTTTAGGATGAGGGTTAGTATTAGGGTTAGGGTTAGGGTGAGTGTTAGTGTGAGGGGTATGGTTAGGGTTAGGGTGAGGGTTAGGGTTAGTTTGAGGGTCAGAGTTAGGGTTAGGGTTAGGGTTAGTCTGAGGACAAGGGTTAGGGTGAAGGTTAGGTTGAGGTTGAGGGTTAGGGTTAGCGTTAGTGTTAGGGTGTGGTTTAGGGTGAGGGTTAGGTTTAGGGTTAAGGTGAGGGTTAGGGTTAGGGTGAGGGTTAGGGTAGGCTTAGGGTTAGGGTTAGGGTTAGGGTTATTGTTAGGGTTAGTTTTAGGGTTAGGATGAGACTGAGGGTGAGGGTTAGCGTTAAGGTTATTGTTAGGTTTAGTGTGAGGGTGGGGATGAGCGATATGTTTAGGATTAGTGTTAGGGTTAGGGTTAAGCTGACATGAGGTTGAGGGTGAGGGTGAGGTTTAGGGTTAGGGTTAGGGTGAGGGTGAGGGTGAGGGTGAGGTTGAGATTTAGGGTGAGGGTGAGGGTTTCCGTTAGGTAAGGGTTAGGGATATTGTAAGGGTGAGTATTAGGTTGAGTGTGAGGGTTAGGGTTAGGATGAGTGTTAGGGTTAGGGTTTTGGTTAGGGTTAGGTTTAGGTTGAAGTTTAGGGTGAGGGTGAGGGTTAGGGTGAGGGAGAGGTTGAGTGTTAGGTTGTAGGTGAGGCTTAGGTTTACGGTGAGGTTTTTAGGGTGACGGTGAGGTTTAGGGTTCCTGTGAGGGTTAGGGTTAGGTTTAGGGTGAGTGTTAGTTTTAGGGTTATGTGGAGGGTTAGTGTGAGGGTTAGGATTAGGGTTAGGGTGAGGTTTAGGGTTAGTGTGAGGGTTAGGGTTAGGGTTAGGGTTAGGTTTAGGTTGAGGGTAAGGGTTAGGGTGAGTGTTAGGTTGATGGTGAGGGTTAGGGTGAAGGTGAGGGTTAGGTATATGGTTAGGCTTAGGGTGTAGTTTAGGTTTAGGGTGAGGGTGAGGGTCAGGGTCAGAGTTAGGTTTCAGGAGAGGGTTAGGGTTAGGGTTAGGATTAGGGTGAGGGTGAGGGTGAAGGTTAGGTTAAAGGTGATGATGAGGGTTAGTGTGAGGGTGAGGGTTAGTTTTAGGGTGAGGGTAGGGTTATGATTAAGGTGAGGGTGAGGGTGAGGGTGAGGGTTGGAGTGAGGGAATGGTGAGGTTGAGGTTGAGGGTGATGGTTAGTGTTTGGGTGAGGGTTAGATTTAGGGTTAGGGTTAAGTATAGGGTGAGGGTTAGGGTTAGTGTTTGGGTTAGGATGAGGGTTTGGGTTAGGGTTAGTGTGAGAGTAAGTGTTAGGGTGAGGGTGAGGGTTAGGGTTAGGATTAGGGTTAGGTTTAGGGTGAGGGTTATGGATAGGTTTAAGGTTAGGGTGAGGCTTTTGTTTAATGTTAGGTTTAGAGTTAGGTTGAGGGTGAGGCTGAGGGTTAGGATTTGGATTAGGCTCAGGATAAGATTTATGCTGAGGGTGAGGGTGAGTTTGAGGGTGAGGGTTAGGGTGAGGGTGAGTATTAGGGTGAGGTTGAGGGTGACGGTGAGGGTTTCGGTTAGTTAAGGTTTAGGATTAGGGTTATGGTGAGGATTAGGATGAGGGTTAGGGTTAGGTTGAGGTTTAGAGTTAGGGTGAGGGTTAGGGTTAGGGTGAGGGTGAGGGTTAGAATGAGGATTAAGCTGAGGGTTAGGGTTAGGGTGAGAGCTAGGTTGAGGGTGAGGGTTAGGGTGAGGGTGGGGTGAGGTTGAGGGTTAGGGTTAGGGTGAGGGTCAGGATTAGGGGTAGGTTTATTGTGAGGGTCAGTATGAGGGGTAGGGTTAGGGTTAGGGTGAGGGTTAGGGTTAGCGTTAAGGTTAGTGTGAGGGTTAGGGGCAGGGTTAGGGTTAGGGTGAGGTTTAGGTTGAGGGTGAGGGTTAGGGTTAGGTTTAGGATGAGAGTTGGGGTTAGGGGTAGTGTTAGGGTGAGTGATAGGGTGAGGGTTAGCTTGAGGGTGAGGGTTAGGGTTAGGGTGAGGGATACGTTTAGGATTAGTTTTATGGTTAGTTTTAGCGTTAGTGTTAGTGTTAGGGTGAAGGTTAGGTTTAGGATTAGGGTTTGGGTTAGTTAAGGCTTAGGGTTAGGGTTTGGGTGAGGGTGACGGTGAGGGTTACGTTAGGGTTAGGGTTAGGTTTAGGGTGATGGTGGGGGTGAGGGGTAGGTTTATGATTAGGGTTAGGGTTAAGCTGAGGGGGAGGGGAGTGTGATGGTGAGGTTTAGGTTTAGTGTTAGGTTTAGGGTTACGGTGAGGTCTAGGTTGGGGGGTGAGGGTTAGGGTGAGTGTTAGGGTGAGGGTGAGGGTTTCGGTTAGTTAAAGGTTAGGGTTATTGTTAGGGTGAGGATTAGTTGAGTGTGAGAGTTAGTGTGAGGGTTAGGTTTTGGGTGAGGGTTCGGGTTAGGGTTTTTGGTGACAGTTAGGGTTAGGGTGAGG
This sequence comes from Dipodomys merriami, assembly GCF_024711535.1. NCBI lineage: Eukaryota > Metazoa > Chordata > Mammalia > Rodentia > Heteromyidae > Dipodomys > Dipodomys merriami. Next base: position 2,762,984 of record NW_027206113.1, read on the forward strand.
TTTAGGGTGAGGGAGATGCTTAGTGTGAGGGTTAGGGTTCGGGTGAGGTTGAGCGTTAAGGTGTGGGTGAGGGTAAGGTTTAGGGTGAGGTTTAGTTTGAGGGTAAGGGCTAGGGGGAGCGTTAAGGGGAGGGTAAGGGTTAGGGTTAACATTAGTTTTAGGGTGAGTGTTAGGGTGAGGGTTCGGTTTAGGGTTAGGGATAGGTTTAGGGTGAGGGTTAGGGTTAGGGTTAGGGTGAGGAATAGGGTGAGGATGAGGGTAGGTTGAGGGTTAGGGTTAGGGTGAGGTTTAGGGTTAGGGTTAGATTGAGGGTTAGGGTTAGGGTGAGGTTTAGGGTGAGGCTGAGGGTGAGGGTGAGGTTTCGGGTGAGGGTAAGGGCTTGGGTTTGGGTTAGGTTTAGGGTGAGGGTTAGGGTGACGTTGAGGGTTAGGGTGAAGGTGAGGGTTAGGGTTAGGGTTAGGGTGAGGGTGAGGTCTTGGGTGAGGGTGAGGGTTAGTCTGAAAGTGAGGGTGAGGGTGAGGGTTTCGGTTATGTAAAGGTTATGCTTATTTTTAGGGTGAGGATTAAGTTGACGGTGAGGGTTAGTGTGAGGGTTAGTGTTAGGGTGAGGGTTAGGGTTCGGATGAGGGTGAGGGTTAGTGTGTGTGTGAGGGTTAGGGTTAGGGTGAGGTTTAGGGTGACAGTGAGGGTTAGGGTGAGTGGGAAGGTTAGGGTTAGGTTTTGGGTGAGGGTTAGGCTGAGGGTTAGAGTGAGGGTGAGGCTTAGGGTGAGAGGTAGGGTTACTGTGAGGGTGAGGGTTAGAGTTTGTGTGGGGGCTAGGGTTGGGGTTAGGGTTAGGGTTAGTGTGACTATAAGGGTTACGGTGAGGGTTAGGGTGAGGCTTAGGGTGAGAGGTAGGGTTACTGTGAGGGTGAGGGTTAGAGTTTGTGTGGGGGCTAGGGTTGGGGTTAGGGTTAGGATTAGTGTGACTATAAGGGTTACGGTGAGGGTTAGGGTAAGGGTTAGAGTAAGCGTTAGGATTAGGGTGAGGGTTAGGTTCAGTGTTAGAGTTAGGGTTAGTGTTAGGGTGAGGGTAAGGGTTAGGGTTAGTGTTAAGGTAAGGTTTAGGGTTAGGTTGAGGGTTTGGTAAGGGTTAGGAATAGGAAGAGTGTGAGGGTGAGGGTTAGAGTGAGGGTGAGGCTTAGGGTGAGAGGTAGGGTTAGTGTTAGGGTGAGGGTTAGAGTTAGTGTGGTGTTTAGGGTTGAGTTTAGGGTTAGGGTTAGTGTGAGGATAAGGGTTAGGGTGAGGGTTAGGGGTGAGGGTTAGGGTAAGCGTTAGGGTTGGGGTGAGGGTTAGGTTGAGTGTTAGAGTTTGGGTTAGTGTTAAGGTGAGGGTAAGGGTTAGGTATAGTGTTAGGGTAAGGTTTAGGGTTACGGTGAGGGTTAGGGTAAGGGTTAGGGATAGGATGAGTGTGAGGGTGAGGGTTAGTTTAAGGATTAGGGTGAGGGTGAGGGTTAGGGTTTCGTTTAGGGTTAGTGTTAGGGATAGGGTTAGAGTGAGGATGTGGGTAAGGATGAAGGTTAGGGTTAGGGTTATGTTTACGGTTAGTGTGAGGGTGAGGTTGAGTTTTATTGTTTGGATGATGTTTAGGTTTGGGGTTAGGCTGAGGAGAGGGTGAGGGTGAGGGTTGAGGGTTAGGTTAAGTGTGAGGGTTAGGGTTAGGGTGACGGTAAGGATTAGGGTGCGGTTTAGGGTGAGGGTGAGGGTTAGGTTTAGCATTAGGGTTAGGGTTAGTGTGAAAGTAAGGGTGAGGTGAGGGTTTCGGTTAGGTAAGTGTTATGGATAGGTTAGGGTGAGTAATAGGTTGAGGGTGAGGGTTAGATTGAGGGTTATGTTTAGGGTGAGGGATAGCGTTAGGCTTAGAGTTATGTTTAGTGTGATGTTTAAGGTGAGAGTGAGGGTTAAGGTCAGTGTGAGGGTTAGGGTTAGGGTTAGATTTAGGATTCGGGTTAGGGTGAATGTTAGGGTGAGGGTAAGATTTTGGGTGAGGGTGAATTTTAGGGTGTGGGTGTGGGTTAGATTTAGGGCGAGGATTAGTGTTAGGGTTGGGATTCTGGTGAGGGAAAAGATTAGGGTTAGAATTAGGGATAGGGTGAGGATTAGTGTTAGTGTGAGGGTTAGGTTTAGGGTTAGGTTGAGAATTAGGTTTAGTGTGATGTTTATGGTGAGAGTGAGTGTTAGGGTGACGGTGAGGTGAGGGTTAGGGTTCAGGTGAAGGTGAGGTTCAGGGTGAGGGTTAGGGTTAGGGTCAGGCTTAGGGTTAAGGTAAGGGTGAGGGTTACGTTTAGGGTGAGGTTTAGGGTTAGGGTTTGGGTTAGGGTTAGGGTGAGAGTTAGGGTTTCGGTTAGGGTTAGGGATAGGGTTAGGGTGAGGGTTAGGGTTAGGGTTAGGCTTAGGGTTAGGGTGAGGGTAAGGGTTAATATTAGGGTTAGTGTGAGGGTTAAGGTTAGGGTGAGGGCTAAGTTGAGGTTGAGGGTTAGGGTGAGGGTGAGGGTTTTAGTTAGGTAAGGGTTAGGGTTAGGGTGAGGATTAGGGTGAGGTTGAGGGTTAAGTTGAGGTTTAGGGTTAGGGTTAGCTTTAGGGTGAGGATTACAGTTAGGGTGAGGATTATGGTGAGGGTAAGTATTCGGGTGAGGTTTAGGGTAAGGTTGAGGTTCAGGGTTAGCGTTAGGGTAAGGGTGAGGGTTATTGTGAGGGTTAGGGTAAATTTTAGAATTAGGGTGAGGGTTAGAGGTAGGGTTAGGGTGAGGGTTAGGGTTAGGTTTAGGGTGAGTGTAAGAGTTCGGGTGAGGGTTAGGGTGAGGTTGAGAGTTAGGGTTATAATTAGGGTTAGGTTGAGGGTGAGGTTTAGTGTGAGGGTCAGGATTCGGTTTATGGATAGGGTGAGGATTAGGGTTAGTGTGAGGGATAGGGTTAGGTTTAGGGTTAGGGTTAGCGTTAGGGTGAGGATAAGAGTTAGGGTGAGGCTTAGGTTGAGGTTCATGGTTTGCTTTAGCTTTACGGTTAGGGTTAGGGTTAGGTTTAGCGTGAGGTTTAGGCTTAGGGCTAGGGTGAGGGTTAGGGTTAGGGTGTGATTATGGTGAGAGTGAGTGTTAGGTTGAGGGTGAGGTTGAGGGTTAGGTTTAGGTTTAGGGTTAGGGTTAGGGTTAGGTTGAGAGTGAGTGTGAGGGTGAGAGTTAGGGTTCCGGTACAGATGAGGGTGAGGGTGAGGGTTAGGGTGAGTGTCAGGGTTATGGTTAGGGTTACGGTGAGGGTGAGCATTAGTGATAGGGTTAGGGTGAGTTTTAAGGTTAGGGTGAGGGTTAAGGTTTGGACTTGTGTTCGGGTGAGGGTGAGGCTTAGGGTGAGGTTGAGGGTGAGTTTTTTGTTTAGGTCAGGTTTGGGGTTAGGGTTTTGATGAGGATTAGCGTGATGGTGAGGTTTAGCTTGAGGGTTGGGGTTTCGGTGAAGGTTAGGGTGAGGGTTAGGGTTAGGGTTATGGTTAGAGTTAGGGTGAGGGTTAGTGTGAGCGTTAGGGTAAGGGTTAGGTTTATTAAAGTCAGGGTGTGTGCTAGGTTGAGGGTGAGGTTTTTGCTGAGGGTGAGGGTGAGGGTTTCGATTAGGTAAGGTTTAGGGTTAGATTTATGGTGAGGATTAGAGTGAGGGTGAGGTTTAGGTTGAGGGTTAGTGTAAGGGTGAGGGTTAGGGTTAGTCTTAGGTTGAGGGTTAGGGTTAGGGTGATGTTTCTGGTGAGGTTCAGTGTTAGGGTGAGGGTTTGGTTTCGGGTGAGGTTGAGGGTTATGTATAGCGTTAGGTTAAGGATGAGAGTTAGGGTTAGATTGTGTTTATGTTGAGGGTGAGGGTTAGGGTGAAGGTGAGGTTGAGGGTTAGGTTTAGGGTTAGGGTTAGGATTAGGGATAGGGTGAGAGTGATGGTGAGGGTGAGGGTTAGGTTTCAGGTGAGGGTGAGGGTGAGGGTTAGGGTGAGGGTCAGAGTTAGTGTTACGGTTTGGGTGAGGGTGAGGGTTAATGTTAGGGTGAAGGTGAGGGTTTTGGTTAGGTAAGGGTTAGAGTTAGGGTTCTGGTGAGGATTAGCGTGATGGTGAGGTTTAGGTTGAGGGTTAGGGTTACAGTGAGGGTTAGGGTGTGGGTGAGGGTTAGGGTTAGGTTTAGGGTGACTATTAGGGTTAGAGTCAGGGTTAGGGTGAGGGTTAGGTTGAGGGGTAGGGTTAGGTTTAGGATCAAGGTTAGGGTTAGTGTGATGGTTAGGGTTAGGATTAGTGTGAGGTTAAAGTTTAGGGTGTGCGTGAGGGTTAAGGTTAGAGTTAGGGTTAGGGTGAGGTCTAGGGTCAGGTTGAGTGTTAGTTTGAGAGTGAGGGTGAGTGTTTAGGTTAGATAAAGGTTAGGTTTATTGTTAGGGTGAGGATTAAGTTGAAGGTGAAGGTTAGTGTGAGGGTTAGGGTTAGGGTGAGGGTTAGGGTTCGGATGAGGGTGAGGGTTAGTGTGTGTGTGAGGGTTAGGGTGACAGTTAGGGTTAGGGTGACAATGAGTGTTAGGGTGAGTGTGAGGGTTAGGCTTAGGTTTCGGGTGAGGGTTCGGGTTAGGGTTAGAATGAGGTTGAGGCTTAGGGTGTGGGGTAGGGTTAGTGTTAGTGTGAGGTTCAGAGTTAGTGTGGGGGTTAGGGTTGGGGTTAGGGTTAGGTTTAGTGAGAGGATAAGGGTTAGGGTGAGGGTTAGGGTAAGGGTTAGGGTTAGGGTGAGGGTTAGGGTGAGTGTTAGGGTTAGGGTTAGTGTTAGGTTGAGGGTAAGCGTTAGGGTTAGTGTTAAGGTAAGTTTTAGGGTTAGGGTGAGGGTTGGGGTAAGGGTAAAGGATAGGGTGAGTGTGAGGCGAGGGTTAGGGTTATGGTTAGTTTGAGGGTTAGGGTTAGGGTTAGGTTTAGGTTAAGGTTTAGGGTTACAGTGAGGGTTAGGTTTTGGTTTAGGGTGAGTGTTAGGGTTAGGGTTACGGTGAGGGTGTGGGTAAGGATGAGGGTTAGGGTTAGGGTTATGTTTAGGTTTAGGGTTAGGCTGAGGGAGAGGGTGAGGGTGAGTGTGAGGTTTAGGTTTAGTGTGAGGGTTAGGGTTAGGCTTAAGTTTAGGGTGAGGGTAAGGATTAGGGTGTGGTTTAGGGTGAGGGTGAGGGTTAGGTTTAGCATTAGGGTTAGGGTTAGGGTGATGGTTAGTATTAGGGTTAGGATTAGGGTCAGGGTGAGGGTGAGGATTAGGGTTAGGTTCAGGTTGAGGGTTAGGGTAAGGGATTGGGTTAGGGTTAGGGATTGGGTTAAGGTGAGGGTGAGGTTGAGATGAGGGCTTCGGTTATATGAGGTTTATGGTTAGGTTAGGGTGAGTAATAGTTTGATGGTGAGGGTTAGATTGAGGGTTAGGGTTAGGGTGAGGGTTAGGGTTAGGCTTAAGGTGAGAGTTAGGTTTAGCGTGATGTTTAGGGTGTGAGTGAGTGTTAAGGTGAGTGTGAGGGTTAGCGTTAGGTTTAGGTTTAGGATTAGTGTTAGGGTTAGGGTGATGGTGATGGTGAGGTTTAGGTTTAGGATTAGGGTTAGGGTTAAGGTGAATGTTAGGGTGATTGTGAGGGTTTGGGTGAGGGTGAATTTTAGCGTGTGTGTGAGGGTTAGATTTAGGGCGAGGATTAGGGTTAGGGTTAGGTTTATGGTGAGGGAAAGGATTAGGGTTAGAATTAGGGATAGGTTGAGGTTTAATGTTAGTGTGAGGGTTAGGTTTAGGGTTAGGTTGAGGATTAGGTTTAGTGTGATGTTTATGGTGAGAGTGAGTGTTAGGGTGAGGATGAGTGTTAGGTTTAGGGTTAGGGTTAGGTTTAGGTTTAGGGTGAGAGTGAGGGTGAGGTGAGGGTTAGGGTTCGGGTGAGGGTGAGGTTCAGGGTGAGGCTCAGGGAGAGGGTCAGGCATAGGATTAGGGTAAGGGTGAGCATTACGTTTAGGGTGAGGGTTAGTTTTAGTTTCATATTTAGAGTGAAGTTGAGGTTTAGGGTGAGTGTGAGGGTTCAGATGAGAGTGAGTGTATGGGTTTGCATGAGGGTTAGGGTGAGAGTGTAGTTTAGGGTTAGCGTTAGTGTTAGTGTGAGGGTTAGGGTTAGGGTTAGTTTTAGGGTGAGGGTGAGGTTTTGGGTTAGGATTAGGGTGAGAGTTAGGTTTAGGGTTATGGTGAGTTTTGGGGTTAGGGTTAGGGTGAGGGTTAGGGTAAGGGTTAGGTTTAGGGTGAGGGTTAGGGTGAGGGTGAGGGTGAGGATGAGGGTTAGGATTATGTTTAGGGTTAGTCTGAAGTTGAGGGTTAGGGATAGGGTTAGGCTGAGGGTGAGGGTTAGGATTAGGGTGAGGATAGGATTAGGGTGAGGGCTAGGGTGAGGGTGAGGGTTACACTGAGGGTGGAAGTGAGTGTGAGGGTGAGGATTAGGGTGACGGTTAGGGTTTGGGTTAGGGTGAGGGTTGCGGTTAGGGTGATGTTTAGGGTGAGAGTGAGGGTTAGGGTGAGTTTGAGGTTGGGGTGGGGGTGAGGGTTAGTGTGTGGGTGAGGGTTAGGCTGAGGGTTAGGGTTAGGGATAGGGTGAGGGTTAGGTTTAGGATGATATTTAGTGTGAAGTTGAGGGTTAGAGTGAGTGTGAGGATTCAGATGAGGGTGAGGTTAAGGGTTTGCTTGAGGGTTAGGGTTAGGGTGAGGGTTAGGTTGAGAGTGAGGTTTAATGTTAGCGTAAGGCTCAGGGTGAGCGTTAGGGTGAGGGTTAGTGTTAGGGTTAGGTTTAATGAGAGGGTGAGTGTTAGGGTTAGGATTAGGGTGAAGGTTAGGGTTAGGTTGAGGTTTAGGGTGAGTGTTAGGCTGAGGGTGAGGGTTAGGGTGAGTGTGAAGGTTGGGATTAGAGTGAGGGTTAGGGTTAGTTTTAGGGTTAGGGTGAGGGCTAGGGTGAAGGTGAGGTTTAGAGTTAGTGTTAGGGTTAGGTTTAGGGTGTGGGTGAGGGTTAGGGTTAGGAATTGTTTTATGGTTCTTATTAGGGTTAGGGTTAGGTTGAGGGTTAGGGTTAGGATGAGGGTGAGCGTTAAGTTTAGGGTTAGGGTGAGGGTTAGGTTAGGGTTAAGTTTAGGGTGAGGGTTAGGTTTAGGTTTATGGTTAGGGTTATAGTTAGGGTTAGGTTTTAGCGGTAGTGTTAGGGTGAGGTTGAGGGTGAGGGTTAGTGTTAGGGTGAGGGTTAGGTTTAGGGTGAGGGCTATTGTGATTGTGAGTGTTAGCATGAGGGTGAGGGTGAAGATGAGGGTGAGGGTGAGTGTGAGGTTTAGAGTGATTGTTATCATTAGGGTTAGGTTGAGGGTTACGGTTAGAGTGATTTTTAGGGTGAGGGTGAGGGGTAGGGTGAGTGTGAGGGCTCAGGTGAGGGTGAGGGTTAGGGTGTGGTGAGGGTTAGGTTGAGGGTTAGGTTAGGGTTAGGGTTAGGGTGAGGGTTAGGGTTAAAGTGAGACTTAAGTTGAGGGTGAGGGTTAGGGTTAGCTTTAGTATTATGGTGAGATTTAGGTTGATTGTTAGGGTTAGATTTAGGGTTAATGTTAGGGTGAGGGTTAGGGTTAGGGTTATGGTGAGGGTTAGGTTTAGGGTGAGGTTTAGGGATAGAGTTAGGGTTAGGGTGAGGATGAGGTTGAGGGTTAGGGTTAGGGTTAGAGTTAGTGTGAGGGTGAGTGTGATGGTTAGGGTGTGCTTGGGGGTTAGGGTTATGGTGAGGTTTAGGGTGTGGGTGAGAGTTAGGGATAGCATTAGGTTTAGGGTAAGGGTTATGATGAGGGTTAGGGTTATGGTAAGTGTTAGTGTGAGGGTTAGGGTTAGGGTGAGGTTTAGGGATAGAGTTAGGGTTAGTGTGATGGTGAGGGTGAGAGTTAGGGTTAGGGTAAGGTTAGAGTTAATGTGAGGGTGAGGGTGAGGGTTAGGGTTAGGATTAGGATTAGGGTTATTGTTAGGCTGATGGTGAGGGTGAGGTTGAGGGTGAGGTTTATGGTTAGATTGAGGGTTAGAGGTAGGGTTAGGTTTAGGGTTAGGATTAGGCTGAGGGTGAGGATGAGGGTGACGGGGAGGGTTAGGGTTAGGCTTAGTGTTAGTGTGAGGGTTAGGGTTAGGTTTAGGTTTAAGGTTAGGGTGAGGGTTAGTGTTAGGGTTAGGGTTAGTCTGAGGGTGAGGATGAGGGTGAGTGTTAGAGTTGATATTAGGTTTAGGGTGTTAGGGTGAGGGTGAGGTTTAGGGTGAGGGTGAGTGTTAGGGTTAGGGTGATTGTTAGGGTTAGGTGTAGGTTTAGAGTTAGGGTGAGAGTGAGGTTTACGGTTAGTTTTAGGGTTAGGGTTATTGTTAGGCTTATGGTTAGTGTGAGGGTTAAGGTTAGGGTAATGGTGAGGGTTATAGTTAGGGTTAGGGGGAAGATTAGGGTGACTTTGAGGGTTAGGGTTAGGGTTAGGGTTATGGTGAGAGTAAGGGTTAGTGCGAGGTTTAAGGTGAGGGTGATGGTTAGGTTTATCGTTAGGGTCAGGGTGAGGGTTAGGGTGAGGCTTAGGGTTAGGGTTAGGGTTATAGTGAGGGTAAGGGTTAGGTCAGGTTTAGGGTGTGGGTGAGGGTTAGGGTTATGGTGAGGTTAAGGGTTGGGTGAGGGTTAGGGAGTGGGTGAGGGTTAGGGTTAGCATTAGGGGTAGGGTGAGTGTGAGGGTTAGGGTGAGTTGTAGGGTTAGGGTTAGGGTGAGGGTTAGGTTTAGTGTGAGTGTTAGGGTTAGGCTTAGGTTTAGGGTGAGGGTAAGGATTAGGGTGTGGTTTACGGTGAGGGTGAAGGTTAGGTTTAGCTTTAGGTTTAGGGTTAGGGTGAGGGTTAAGATTAGGTTTAGGTTTACGGTGAGGGTGAGGGTGAGTTGTAGGGTTAGGGTTAGGTTGAGGTTTAGGGTTAGGGTTTGGGTTAGGGTGAGGGTGAGGGTGAGGTCAGGGTTTCGGTTAGGTAAGGGTTAATGTTAGGTTAGGGTGAGGATTAGGTTGAGGTTGATGGTTAGATTGAGGGTTATGCTTAGGGTGAGGGTTAGGGTTAGGCTTAATTTGTGGGTTAGGTTTAGCGTTATGTTTAGGATGAGAGTGAGGTTTAAGGTGAGGGTGAGGGTTAGGGTTAGGGTTAGGGTTAGGGTGAGGGTGATGGTGAGGGTTAGGTTTAGGATTAGGGTTAGGGTTAGCGTGAATATTAGGGTGAGGGTAAGGGTTTGGGTGAGGGTGAATTTTGGGGTGTGGTTGATGGTTAGGTTTATGTTGAGGATTGGGGTTAGTGTTAGGTTTATGGTGAGGGAAAGGATTAGGTTTAGAATTAGGGATAGGTTGAGGATTAGTGTTAGTGTGAGGGTTAGGGTTAGGGTTACGGTTAGTGTGAGGATGAGAGTTAGGGTGAGGGATAGGGTGAGGTTGAGAGTTAGGGTTAGCATTAGGGTTAGGGTTAGGGATAGGGTGAGGATTAGGGTTAGTGTGAGGGTTATGGTTAGGGTTAATATTAGTTTTATTGTGAGGGTAAGGCTTAAAGTGAGGGTTATGATGAGGGTTGAGGGTTAGGGTTACAGTTAAGGTGAGTTTTAGTTTGAGGGTTAGGGTTAGGGTGAGTTTTAGGGTTAGGGTTAGGTTGAGGATTAGGTTTAGTGTGATGTTTATGGTGAGCGTGAGTGTTAGGGTGAGGGTGAGTTTTAGGGTTCGGATGAGGGTTAAGTTCAGGGTGAATGTTAGGGTGAGGGTCAGGGTTAGGGTTAGGCTTAGGGTGAGTGTTAGGTTTATGGTGACGTTTAGAGTTAGGGTTTGGGTTAGGGTTAGGGTGAGAGTTAGGGTGACCGTTAGGGTTAGGGTTAGGGTTAGGGTGAGGATTAGGTTTAGGGTTAGGTTTAGGGTGAGGTTGAGGGATATTGTTAGGTTTAGTGTGATGGTTAAAGTTAGGGTGAGTGCTAAGGTGAGGTTGAGGGATAGGGTGATGATGAGGGTTTCACTTAGGTAAAAGTTAGGGATAGAATTAGGGTGAGGATTAGGGTGAGGGTGAGGGTTATGTTGAGGGTTAGGGTTAGGGTTAGGTTTAGGGTGAGGATTAGGGTTAGGGTTAGGGTTATGGTGAGGGTAAGTATTAGCTTGAGATTTAAGGTGAGGTTCAGGTTTAGGGTGAGCGTTAGGGTAAGGGTGAGGGTTAGTGTGAGGGTTAGGGTTAGGGTTAGGGTTAGGATGAGGATTAGAGTTAGGGTTATGGTGAGGTGAGGGTTTCGGTTAGCTAAGGGTTATGTTTAGGTTAGAGTGAGGATTAGGTTGAGGGTGAGGGTTAGATTGAGGGTTAGGGTTAGGGCGAGGGTTAGGGTTAGGCTTAAGGTGAGGATTAGGTTTAGCGTGATGTTTAGGGTGAGGGTGAGGGTTAAGTTGAGGGAAAGGATTAGGGTTAGAATTAGGGATAGGTTGAGGATTAGTGTTAGTGTGAGTGTTAGGGTTAGGGTTAGAGTTAGTGTGAGTATAAGGGTAAGGGTGAGGGTTATGGTGAGGGTGAGGGTTAGGGTTACCGTTAGGGTTACGGTGAGCGTTAGGGTGAGGGTTAAGGTTAGGGTGAGGGTTAGGGTTATGGTTAGGTTGAGGATTAGGTTTAGTGTGATGTTTATGGTGAGGTTGAGTGTTCGTGTGAGGGTGAGGATGAGCGTTAGCATTAGGGTTAGGGTTAGGTTTAGCTTTAAGGTGAGCGTGAGGGTGAGGGTGAGTGTTAGGGTTAGCCTTAGGGTGAGGATTAGGGTTAGGGTTAGGGTTATGGTGAGGGTTAGTCTTAGGGTGAGGTTTAGAGTGAGGTTTAGGTTTAGGGTTTGCGTTGGGGTAAGGGCGAGGGTTGGTGTGAGGGTTAGAATTAGGGTTAGGGTTAGGGTAAGGTTTAGATTTAGGGTTAGGGTCTGGGTGAGTGTAAGGGTTAGGGTGTAGGTTAGGGTGAGGTTGAGGGTTAGGGGTATCATTAGGGTTAAGGTTAGGGTTAGGGTGAGGGTTAGGGTGAGGGTTAGGTTTAGGGTGTGTTTATTGTGAGGGTGAGTGTTAGGCTGAGGGTGAGGTTGAGGGTTAGGTTTAGGGTTAGGGTTAGGTTAAGGGTTAGGGTGAGAGTGAGGGTGATGGCAAAGGTTAGGTTTCGGGTGCGGGTGAGGGTGAGCGTTACTGCTAGGTTTAGGATGAGGGTTAAGGTTAGGGTGAGGGTTAAGGTTTGGTTGAGGTCTCGGGTGAGGGCTCAGATTAGGGTGAGGGTGAGTGTGAGGGTTTCGTTTAGGTAAGGGTTAGGGTTAGGGTTATGGTGATGATTAGCGTGATGGTGAGGTTTAGGTTGAGGGTTAGGGTTATGGGGAGGGTTAGGGTTAGGGTGAGGGTCAGGGTTATGGTTAGGGTGAGGGTGAGGGTTAGTGTGAGGGTCAGGGTTAGGGTTAGGTTTAGGGTGAGTGTGAGGGTTAGTGTTAGGGTTAGGGTGAGGGTTAAGTTTGGGGTGTGGGCTCTATGGTGATGATGAGGTTTATGGTGCGGGTGAGGGTGAGTGTTTCTGTTAGGTAAGGTTTAGGGTTAGGATTATGGTGAGGATCAGTGTGAGGGTGAAGGTTCAGGTCAGTGTGAGTATTAGGTTTAGTGTTAGGGTTACGGTTATGGTGAGTGTTACGATTAGTTTTAGGGTTTGGGTTAGGGTTAGTGTGAGGGGTAGGGTTAGGGTTAACGTGAGGGTTAGGGTTAGTGTGAGGGTTAGGGTTAAGTTTAGGATTAAGGTTAGTGTGACGATAAGGGTGAGGGTGAGGGTTAGGTTGAGGGTGAAGATTAGGGTTAGCGTTAGGGTTGGGGTTAGCGTTAGGTTTGGGGTGAGGGTTAGGGTTAGGTTAGAGTGAAGGTTAGGGTTAGGTTGATGTTTAGGGTGAGGCTGAGTGTTAGGTTTCGGGTGAGTGTTCGGGTGAGGGTGAGTGTGATGCTGTGGGTGAGGTTTAGTGTGTGGCTGAGGGTTAGGGTTAGGGTGAGGGTTATGGTGAGGTTTAGGGTTAGGGTTACGTTTAGGTTGAAGGTGAGGGTGAGGGTTAGGGTGAGAGTTAGGTTTAGGGTGAGGGTTAGGGTGAGGGTTAGGGTGAGGGGTAGAGTTAGAGTTAGGGTGAGGGTTAGGTTAGTATGAGGGTTTGGGTTAGAGTTAGGGGTAGTGTGAGGTTAAAGTTTAGGGTGAGGGTTAAGTTGAGGGTGAGGGTTAGTCTTATCGTTAGGGTTAGTATGAGGGTTAGGGTTAGGATTAGGGTTCTTGTTAGGTTTAGGGTTAGGGTTTGGGTGAAGGTGAGGGTGAGGGTTGGCATTAGAATTAGGGTTAGTTTTAGGGTGATGGTGGGGGTGAGGTGTAGTTTTAAGGTTAGGGTTAGGGTAAGGCTGAGTGTGAGGGGGCGGGGGAGGGAAGGTTTGGGGTTAAGGTTAGGGTTAGGTGAAGGCTACATTGAGGGTGAGCGTTAGGGAGAGAGTGAGGGTGAAGGTGAGTGTGAGGGTTAGGGATAACTTTAGGGTTAGGGTGAGGGTTAGCTGAGAGTTAGGTTTAGGTTTTGAGTTAGGGTGAGGATGAGGGTTAGGGTTAAGGTTAGGGATATGGTTAGGTTTAGGGTTAGGGTGAGGTTTAGGGTTAGGGTTAGGGTTATTTTGAAGGTGAGGGTAAGTGTTAGGGTGTAGTGGAGTGTTAGAGTTAGCATTAGGGTTATGGTGAGAGTGAGCGTTAGGGTGAGGTTTAGGGTTAGAGTTAGGGATAGGGTGAGGATTAGGATTAGTGTGAGGGTTAGGGTTAGGTTTAGTGTGAGGATAAGTGTTAGGGTGAGGGTTAGGGTGCTGGTGAGGGTTAAGGTTAGCATTAGGGTTAGGGTGAGCGTTACGGTGAGGATTAGTGTTAGGATGAGTGTTAGGCTTAGTGTTCGGGTGATGGTTAGGGTTAGGATTAGGGTTAGGGAGAGGGTTAGTGATTCGTTAGGGTTAGTGAGGGTTAGTGATTGGGTTAGGGTGAAGGTGAGGGTGAAAGTTAGGGTTTGGGTTAGGTTAAGAGTTAGGGTTAGGTTGAGAGTGAGGGCTAGAATTTGTATTAGGGTTATGGTTAGAGTTAGGGTGAGGATGAGGGCTAGGGTTGGATTAGATTTAGGGTGCGAATGAGCGTGCAGTTCAATGTTAGGTTTAGGTTTAGGATTAGGGTGAGTGTTATGGTTAGGTTTAGGGTTAGGGTTAGGATTAGGGTTAGGGTGAATGTTAGGATTAGGGTTAGGGTGGGGTTGAGGGATTGGGTTAGTGTGAGTGTTCGGGTGAGGGTGAGGGTTAGAGTGTGGGTGAGGGTTAGTTTTCAGCTGAGTGTTAGGGTGATGGTGAGGGTTAGGGTTAGATTTAGCGTTAGGGTTAGGGTGAGGGTTACGGTGAGAGTTAGTGTTAGGTTGAGTGTTATGGTTAGGGTGAGGGTTCGGGTTAGGGTGATATTTAGGGTGATGGTGAGGGTTAGGGTGACGGTGATGGTTAGGGTGAGGGTTAGGTTCAGGATTAAGGTTAGGGTTAGGGTTAGGGTGAGTGTAAGGGTGAGGGTGAGGTTTCCTGTGAGGTTGAGTTTTGGGTTTGGGTGAGAGTTACGGTTAGGGTGAAGATTAGGGTTAGGTTTAGGGTTAGGGTTGGGTGATTTTAAGGGTTAGGGTGAGGTTTAGGTTGAGGGTGAGGGTTACGGTTAGCGTTAGGGTTGGGGTGAGGGTTAGGGTTAGGGTGTGGGTTAGGGTGAGGAATAGGGTTAGGGTGAGAGTGACAGTGAGGGAGAGACTGAGGGTTAGAATTTGGATTAGGGTTAGGGTTAAAATTAGGGTGAGGGTGAGGTTTAGGAATAGAGTTAGGGTGAGAGTGAGGGTGAGGTTCAGTGTTAGGATTAGTGTTAGGTTTAGGTTTAGGGTGAGGATATGGGTGAATGTTGGGTTTAGGGTTAGGGTTAGGGTTACTGTGAGTATAAGGGTTAGGGTGAGGTTGAGGGATAGGTTGAGGTTTAGGGTTAGGATGAGGGTTAGTGTTAGGGTTAAGGTGAGGGTTAGGGTTAGGATGAGGTTTAGGGTGAGGGTTAGGTTTAGGGTTAAGGTTAGAGTGAGGGTTAGGGTGAGGGTTAGGGTTAGGTTTAGGATTAAAGTGAGGGTGAAGGTTAGTGTTAGGGTTAGTGTGAGGGTTAAGGTTAGGATGAAGGCTAGGGTGAGGGTGTTGGTAAGGGTGAGGTTGAGTGTGAGGGTGAGTGTTTCGGTTAGGTAAGGTTTAGGGTTAGGGTTATGATGAGGATTAGGGTGAGGGTGAGGTTTAGGTTGAGGATTAGTTTGAGGTTGAGGTTTAGGGTTAGTTTTAGGGTGAGGGTTAGGGTTAGGGTTAGGCTGAGGGTGAGGGTGAGGGTTAAGGTTAGGTTTAGGGTAAGGGTTAGTGTGAGAGTGAGGGTGAGGGTGTGGGTTTCGGTTAGGTAAGGTTTAGGGTTAGGGTAAGGATTAGGGTGAGGGTGAGGGTTAGGTTGAGTGTTAGGGTTAGGGTTAGGGTGAGGGTGAGGGTGAGGGTGAGGGTGAATGTGAGGGTGACGTTGAGTGTTAGGGTTAGTTTAGGGTTATTTTGAGGGTTAGGGTGAGGGTTAGTGTGAGGCTTAGGGTTAGGGTGAGGTTGAAGGTAAGGGTGAGTGTTAGGGTGAGGGTTAGGGTTAGGGTTTGTGTTAGGGTGAGAGTGAGGGTTAGTGTTAGGGTTAGGGTGAGGGTTAAGGTTAGGGTGAGGGCTAGGGTGTGGCTGAGGTTTAGGGTGAGGGTGAGGGTTTCTGTTAGGTAAGTGTTAGGGTTAGTGTTATGGTGAGGATTAGGATGAGGTTTAGGTTTAGGTTGAGGTTTAGTGTGCGGGTGAGTGTTAGGGTTAGGTTTAGGGTGAGGATTACGGTTTGGGTGATGTTTAGGGTGAGGGTGAGAGTTAGGGTGAGTTTGAGGGTGAGGGAGAGGGTTAAGCTTAGGGTTAGGTTTAGGGTGAGGTTTAGTATTAGTGTTAGGGTTAGGGTGAGGGTTAGTGTGAGGGTTAGGTTTAGGGTTAGGGTGAGAGTGAGGGTTAGTGTGAGGGTTAGGTTTAGGGTGAGGGTTAGGGTTAGCTTTAGGGTTAGGGTGAGTTTTAGGGTGAAGATTAGGTTTAGGGTGAGGGTTAGTGTTAGGTTTAGAGTGAGGGTTATGGTTAGGGTGAGTGTTAGGATTAGGATTGGTGTTAGGGTGACTTTTAGGGTTAGGGTTAGGGTTAGGGTGAGGGTTAGGGTTAGGATTAGGGTTAGGGTTATGGTTATTGTTAGGGTTAGGGTTAGGGTGAGGGTGAGGGTGAGGGTGAGTGTTAGCGTTAAGGTTAGGGTTAGGTTCAGGGTGAGGGTGGTGGTGAGTGTTAGGGTTAGCGTGAGTGTTAGGGTTAGGGTTATGGTGAGGGTGAGGGATAGGTATAGGATAAGGGTTAGAGTTAGGGTAAAGGTTAGGTAAGGATTAGTTTGAGGATTCGGTTGACCTTGAGTGTTAGGGTTTGGGTGAGGGTTAGCGTTAGGGTGTATATTAGCGTTAGGGTTAGGGTCAGGGTTTTGGTGAGTTTAACGGTTAGGCTGAGGTTTAGGGTTTAGGATGAGTATGAAGGTTAGGGTTAGTGTTGGGGTTAGGGTGAGGGTGAGTGTGAGGGTGAAGTTGCAGGTTAGGGATAGGGTGAGGGATAGGGTGAGAGTGAGGGTCAGACGTAAGATTAGGGTGAGGGTTAGTTTGAGGGTGATGGTGAGGGTGACGGTGAGGGTGAGGGTTAGGTTTAGGGTAAGGTTTAGTGTTATGGTTATGGTTAGAGTGAGTGTGAGAGTGAGGCGTAGGGTGAGGGTGATGGTGAGGTTGAGGGTGAGGGTGAGGGTTAGAGTTTGGGTGAGAGTTAGGGTTAGGGTTAGGTTTAAGGTTAGAGTGAGGGTTAGGTTTAGGGTTATGATGACGGTTAGGCTGAGGGTTAGGGTTAGGGTTATGTTGAGGGTTAGGATTAGGATTAGGGTTAGGGTTAGGGTCAGGTTTAGGGTTAGGGTGAGGGTTTGTTTAGGGTTAGATTTGGAGTTAGGGTGAGGGTGAGGGTTAGGGTTAGGGTTTGCATTAGGGTTAGTGTTAGGATTAGGCTGAGGGTGAGGTTGAGTGTGAGTGTGATGGTTAGGTTTAAGGTGAGTTTTAGGATTAGGGGTAGGGTTAAGGGTAAGGTGAGGGCTAGGGTTAGGATTAAGTTTAATATGAGGTTTAGGCTGAGGGTTAGGGTTAGGGTTCGTGTGAGGGTAAGGGTTAGGGTTAGGTTTAGGGTAAGGGTGAGGTTTAGGGTTAGGGCTTAGTGTTAGGGTCAGGGTTAGGTTGAGGGTTAGTGTTAGGGATAGGTTTAGGTTTATGGTGAGGGTTAGGGTGAGGGTAAGGTTTAGGGTGATTGTTAGGGTGATGGTTAGTGTTACTGTTAGGGTTAGGGTTAGGGTTAGGGTGAGGTTTAGGGCGAGTGTAGGGTGACGGTGAGGGTTAGGGTGAAGGAGAGGGGTAGAGTTAGGGTTAGAGTGAGGGTTAAGTTTAGTGTGAGGGCTAGTGTGAGGGAGAGGGTTAGGGTGAGGTTGAGGAGAGGGGTAGGGTTAGGATTAGGATTAGGCTGAAGTTTATGGTTAGTGTGAGGGTGAGGGCTAGTTTTAGCATTAGGGTTAGGGTTAGGAATAGGGTTAGGGTGAGTTTGAGGGTGAGGTAGAGATTGAGGTTAGGGTTAGGGTTTGGGTTAGGCTAAGGGTGGGGTGATTGTGAGGATTAGGGTTAGGGTGAGGGTTAGAGTTAGGGTTAGGATTAGGGTAAGGTTTACGGTTAGGGTGAGGGTTAGGTTTTGGTTGAGAATTAGGGTGATGGTGAGGGTTAGGTTGAGGGTTAGCATTAGGGTTAGGTTTAGGGATAGGGTTAGAGTAAAGTTTAGGGTTAGGGTGATGTTTAGGGTGAGGCTGAGAGTTAGGGTGAGGGTGAGGTTTCAGGTGAGTGTGAGGTTTCGGGTGAGGGTTCGGGTTCGGGTGTGGGTTAGGGTTAGGGTTAGGGTGGGGTTAGGGTAACTGTGAGGCTTAGGGTAAGGGTGAGGGTTAGGGTTAAGTTTAGGGTGAGTGTTAAAATGAGGGTTAGTGTTAGAGTGAGGGTCAGGTTGAGGGGTAGGGTTAGGGTTAGAGTGAAATTTAGGGTTAGTGTGAGGGTTAGGGTTAGGGTTAGTGTAAGGTTAAAGGTTGGGGTGCAGGTTAGTGTGAGGGTGAGGGTTAGGTTTAAGATTAGGCTTAGGGTTAGGGTTAGGCTGATGGTGAGGGTGAGGGTTAGGGTGAGGGTGAGGGTGAGGATTGGTTTAGGATTAGGTTTAGGTTTAGAGTTAGGCTTAGGATGAGAGTGAGTGTGAGGTTGCTGGTTAGGGTTAGGGTAAGGGTGAGGTTTAGGTTGAGGGTTAGGGTTAGGGTGAGAGTTGGGGTTGGGATTAGTGTGAGGGTTAGGTTTAGCGCAATGTGTAGGTTGAGGGTGAGGGTTAGCGTGAGGGTTCGGGTTTGTGTTCGTGTAAGGGTTCGGTGAGGATGAGGGTTAGGGTGTGGGTGAGGGTTAGTGTTCGGGTGAGTTTTAGGGTGATGGTGAGGATTAGGGTGAGTTTGAGGATTAGGGTTAATATTATGGTTAGGGTGAGAGTTAGCATTAGGGTTAGCGTTAAGGTGAGGGGTAGGGGGAGGGGGAGGGTTAGGGTTAGGGTGAGGGTTAGTGTTAGTGTGAGGGTTACGGTTATGTATAGGGTTAGTGTTAGCGTGAGGATAAGGGTTAGGATGAGGGTGAGGGTTAGGGTTAGCATTAGGGTTAGGGTGAGGTTTAAGGTGAGGGTTAGGGTTAGGGTGAGTGTTAGGGTTAGGGTTAGGGTGAGTGTTATTGTTAGGATTACGGTTAGGGTTAGGGTTAGTGTTATTGTTAGGGTTAGTGTTAGGGTGAGTTTGACTTTGAGGTTTAGCGTTAGGGTGAGGGTTAGGGTGAGGGTGAGGGTGAGTGTTAGGGTTAGGGTCTGGGTGAGGTTTGGGGTGAGGGGTAAGGTCAGTGTTAAGGATAGGGTTAGTGTTAGGGTTAGGTTTAGAGTTAGGGTTAGTATGAGGATAAAGGTTAGTGTGAGGCTTAGAGTTAGTGTTAGGGTTAAGGTTAGCGTTAGGGTGAAGGTTAGGGTTAGGGTGATGTTCAGGGTGAGGGTGAGGGTTAGGGTGAAGGTGAGGTTGAGGTTAGGGGTGAGGGTGAGGGTGATGGTCAGGATTAGGTTTAGGGTGAATATGACAGTTAGGGTTAGGATTAGGGTTAGGTTTAGGGTTAGGCTGAATTTGAGGGTGAGGGTGAGGGTTAGGATTAGGGTGAGTGTTAGGGTTAGTTTGAGGGTTAGGTTGACAGTGAGTATTTGGGTGAGGGTTACTGTGAGGGTGAGGTTTAGGGTTAGGGTTAGGGTTAGGGTTAGGTTGAGGGTGAGGGTGAGGGTTAGGGTTAGGTTTAGTGTTAGGGTGAGTGTTGGGTTAGGGTTAGGGTAAGGATTAGGGTTAGGGTGAGGTTAGGGTTAGGGTTAGGTTGAGGTTTAGGGTTAGGGTGAGGGTTAGGGTTAGGGTTAGGGTGAGGGTTAGGGTGCGGGGTAGGTTTACGGTTAGTTTAAGGTTTAGGGTTAGGGTAAGTGTTCTGGTTAGGTTTAGGGTTAGGTTGAGGGTGAGGATGAGGGTGAGATTTAGGGTTAGGTTTAGTGTGAGGGTTAAAGTGTGAGTAGAGGTTAGGCTTAAGGTGAGTGTTAGGGTGACTGTGAGGGTTAGGGTGAGGATGAGATTTAGGGTTAGGTTTAGGTTGAGGGTTAGTGTGATGGTTAGGTTTAGGCTTAGGGTGAGGGTTAGGGTGAGGGGGAGGTTTAGAGTTAGGGTGAGGGTTAGTGTTAGTGTGAGGGTTAGGGTTAGGTTTAGACTTAGGTTTAGTGTATGTTTAAAGATTACGGTGAGGGATAGTGTGAGGGTGAGTGTTAGGGTTATCGTTAGGGTTAGGGTGATGGTTAGGTTGATGGTTAGGTTTAGGGCGAGGGTTAGTGTGAGGGCACTGTTTAGCGTGAGGTTGAGGGTTAGGGTGAGTGAGAGGGTTAGGGTTACATTTAGGGTTAGTGTTAGGGTTAGGGTGAGGGTGTGGGTTAGGGTTAGGGTGAGGGTGAGGTAGAGGGTTAGGCTTAGATTTAGGGTTAGCATTAGTGTGAGGGTTAGTGTTAGGTTTTGGGTGATGGTGAGGTTGAGGTTTAGAGTTAGGTTTAGGTAAGGGTTAGGGTTAGGGATAGGGTGAGGATTAGGTTGAGGGTGAGGATTAGGTAGAGGGTTAGGGTTAGGGTGAGGGTTAGGATAGGGCTTAGGGTTAAGGTTAGGGTTAGGGTGATGTTTAGGGTGAGAGTGAGTGTTCGGGTGAGGGTGAGGGTTAGGGTGTGGGTGAAGGTTAGGTTTTGGCTGAGTGTTAAGGTGACGATGAGGGTTAGGGTGAGGTTGAGCGTTAGGGTTATGGTTAGTGTTAGAGTAATGGTTAGGTTTAGGGTTAGTGTTAGGGTGAGGGTCAGGGTGAGGGTAAGGGTTAGGGTTAGGGTCAGGGTTAGGGTTAGTGTGAGGGTTAGGTTTAGGGTTAGTGGTAGGATACCGGTGAGTGTGAGGGTTAGGGTGAGGGTGAGAGTGAGGGTTAGGGTTAGTGTTAGGGTTAGGGTGAGTTTTACGGTGAGTGTTAGGATTAGGGTGACTGCTAGGGTTAGTGTTAGGGTGACGGTTATGTTTAGGGTGTTGTTTAAGGTGAGGGTGAATATTAGTTTGAGGGTAATGGTTAATGTTAGGGTTAGGGTTAAGTTTAGGGTGAGGGATAGGTATAGGATTAGTGTTAGGGTTAGGGTTAGAGTGATTGTAAGAGTTCGGTTGATAATTCGGGTGACCTTGAGTGTTAGGGTTCGGGAGAGGGTTAGCGTCAGGGTGCATATTAGGGTTAGGTTTAGTGTCAGGGTTTTGGTGAGTTTAATGGTTAGGGTGAGATTTATGGTGAGGGTTAGGGTTAGGGTTAGCCTTAGGGTTAGGGTGAGGGTTATGGTGAGGGTTTGGGTTAGGGTTAGGGTGAGGGTTAGGGTGAGAGTTAGGGTTAGTATGAGGGTTATGGTTAGGGTTAGGGTGAGGGTTAGGTGAGAGTAATGCTCAGGGTGAGTTCGAGGGTTAGGGTGAGGGTGAGTTTGAGGGTGAATGTTAAGGTGACGTTGAGGGTGAAAGTGACGGTGAGGGTTAGGTTTAGGGTTGGGGTCAGGGTTAGGCTGAGGGTGAGGGTGAGGGTGAGGGTTAGGGTGAGGATGAGGGTGATGGTGAGTGTTAGGGTTAGGATTATGTTTAGGGTGAGTTTTAGGGTTAGGGTTAGGGTTAGGGTGAGTGTGAGGGTTAGGGTTATGGTTAGGGTTAGTGTCAGGTTTAGATTTTGGGTGAGGGTAAAGTTGAGGATTTGGTTTAGGATTAGGTTTAGGTGTTTGGTAAGGCTTAGGGAAAGTGTGAAGTTGAGGGTCAGAGTTACGGTTAGGGTGAGGGTTAGGGTTAGGATTAGGGTTAGGTTGAGGGTCAGGGTGAGGATTAGCTTGAGGGTGATATCGGTTGACAGTGAGGGTGAGGGTTAGGTTTAGGGTAAGGTTTAGGGTTATGGTTAGGGTTAGAGTGAGTATGAGGGTGAGGGGTAGGGTGAGGGTGATGGTGAGGTTGAGGGTGATGGTGAGGGTTAAGGTTTGGGTGAGGGATAGGGTTAGGGATAGGGTTAAGGTTAAGGTGAGGGTTAGGGTTAGGGTTAGGGTTAGGATGACGGTTAAGCTGAGGGTTAGGGTTAGGTTTAGGGTGAGGGTGAAGTTTAGGATTAGGATCAGTTTTAGGGTAGGGTGAGGTTTAGGGATAGGTTTAGGGGTAGGGTGAGGGTTTGTTTAGGGTTAGGTTTAGAGTTAGGGTGAGGGTGAGGGTGAGGGTTAGGGTTTGGATTAGGTTTAGAGTTAGGTTTAGGCTGAGGATGAGGTTGAGGTTGAGTGTGAGGGTTAGGGTTAAGGTGAGAGTTAGGATTATGGTTAGGGTTAAGGGTATGGTGCAGGTTAGTGTTAGGATTAAGTTTAATATGAGGGTTAGGCTGAGGGTTAGGGTTAGGATTCTTGTGAGGGTAAGCGTTAGGGTGAGGGAAAGGGTGAGGGTGAGGTTTATGGTTAGCGTTAGGGTTAGGGTGAGGGTAAGGGTTAGGGTTAGGGTGAGTGTGAGGTTGAGGGTTAGAGGTAGGTTTAAGTAAAGGTTAAGGTTAGGGTGAGGATTAGGTTGAGGGTGAGGGCTAGGTAGAGGGTTAGGGTTAGGGTGAGGGTTATTGTAGGGGTTAGGTTGAAGGTTAGGTTTAGGGTGATGTTTAGGGTGAGATGTTTAGTGTTCGGGTGAGGGTGAGGTATAGGGTGTGAGTGAAGGTTAGGTTTAGGCTGAGTGTTAAGGTGACGATGAGTTTTAGGGTGAGGTTGAACGTGAGGTTTTGGTTAGTGTTAGGGTGAGGGTTAGGTTTAGGGTTAGGGTTAGGGTGAGGGTTAGGTTTAGGTTTAGTGTTAGGGTCAAGGTTAGGGTTAGTGTGAGGGTTAGGGTTAGGGTTAGTATTAGGATAAGGGTGACGGTGAGGGTTAGTGTGATGGAGACAGTTAGGGTTAGGGTTAGGGGGA
The DNA here is from genome assembly GCF_024711535.1 of Dipodomys merriami. Classification (NCBI taxonomy): domain Eukaryota; kingdom Metazoa; phylum Chordata; class Mammalia; order Rodentia; family Heteromyidae; genus Dipodomys; species Dipodomys merriami. The sequence goes on from NW_027206113.1 coordinate 2,784,783, forward strand.
AGTTTAAGTTTAGGGTGAGGGCTAGTGTGAGGGAGAGGGTGTGGGTTCGGGTGAGGGGTAGGGGTAGGTTCAGGGTTAGGCTTAGGGTTAGGCTGAGCTTTAAGATTAGTGTGAGGGTGAGGTATAGATTTAGCATTAGGGTTAGGGATAGGGTTAAGGTGAGGGTGAGGGTGAGGTTGAGTTTGAGGTTAGGGTTAGGGTTAGGGTTAGGATGAGGGTGGGGGTGAGGGTGAGGGTGAGTGTTAGCGTTGGTTTTAGGGTGAGGGCTAGGGTGAGGCTGAGGGTTAGGGTGAGGGTCAGGGTGAGGGTGAGAGTTAAGGTGAGGGCGAGTGTGAGGTTAGGGTGTAGGTGAGGGTTAGGGTTAGGGTAAGGGTTAGGGTGACAGTGAGAATAATGGTGAAGGTGAGGGTTAGGGTTAGGGATAGGGTGAGGGTTAGGGTTAGGGTTAGGGTGAGGTGTTACGTGAGGGGTAGGGTAAGGGTTAGGCTGAGGGTTAGGGTTAATGTGAGGGTTAGGGTTAGGGTTAGGGTTACTGGGAGGATAAGGGTTAGGGTGAGGATTAGGTTGAGAGTGAGGGTTAGGGATAGCATTAGGGTTAGGGTGAGATTTAGGGTGAGGGATAAGGTGTAGGATAGTGTTAATATGAGGGTGAGGTTTAGAAGTAGTTTTAGGGTGAGGGTTAGGTTTAGGGTGAGATTTAGGGTAGGGTTAGAGTCAGGGTGAGTGTTTGAGTGAGGGTGAGTTTTAGGGTGTTGGTGTCGGTAAGGCTTAGGGAGAGGGTTAAGTTGATGGTGAAGGTTCGGGTGAGGGAGAGGGTTAGGTTTACGGTGAGTGTTAGGGTGAGTGTTAGGGTTAGGGTTAGTGTGAGGATTAGGGTTAGGTTTAGGGTTATGGTGAGAGTAAGGGTTAGGATGAGGTTTAGGTTAGGGTGAGGGTTAGGGTTAGCGTTAGGTTTAGGGTGAGGTTTAGGGTGAGGGTTAGGTTTAGGGGGAGGTTAAATGTTAGGGTGAGGGATAGGGAGAGGGTGAGGGAGAGCGTGAGAGTGAGGGTGTGGGTGAGGGTTTCGGTTAGGTAAGGGTTAGGGTTAGGGTTATGGTGAGGATTAGTGTGAGGGTGCGGATTAGATTGAGGGTTAGGGTTAGGGTGAGTGTTAGGGTTAGGTTTATGGTGAGGGTTAGTATTAGGGTGATGTTTAGGGTGAGGGGGAGGGTTAGGGTGAAGGTGAGTTTTTGGGTGAAGGTGAGGGTTAGTTAGGGTTAGGGTTAGGGTGAAGTTTAGGATTAGTGTTAGGGTTAGTGTGAGGGTTAGTGTGAGGGGCAGGGTTCGGGTTAGGGTGAGGGTTATGATTAGTGTGAGGGTTAGGGTTAGGGTTAGGGTTAGTGTGAGGATAAGGGTTAGGGTGAGAGTTGGGTTGAGGGTGAGGGTTAGGGTTAGATTTAGGGTTAGGGTTATTGTTACCCTGCAGGTTAGGGTTAGGGTTAGTGTTAGGGTGAGGGTTTTGGGTTAGTGTGAGTGTTAGGGTTAGCATTAGGTTTAGGGTGAGAGTTAGGGTCGGGGTCAGGAATAGTGTTAAGTTTTTTTTAGGGTGAGTTTTAGGGTTAGGTTTAGGGTTAGGGTGAGGGTGAGGGTTAGAATTAGGGTTAGGGTTAGGGTTAGGATTATTGTTAGAGTTACGGATAGTGTTAGGGTGAGGGTGAGGGTTAGTGTTAGGTTTAGTTTGAGGTTTAGGGTAAGGTTTAGAGTTAGGGTGAGTGTTAGTGTTAGGGACAGGGTTAGGGTGAGGGTCGGGGTGAGGGGTAGGTTTAAGATTAGGGTTAGAGTTTGGGTTATCCTGAGAGGGAGGAGAGGGTGAGGGTGAGGTTTAGGGTTAGGGTTAGGTTTAGGGTGAGGTCTAGTTGAGGGTGAAAGTTAGGGTGAGGATGAGGGTGAGGGTGAGTGTTTCGGTTATGTAAGGGTTACGGTTATTATTAGGGTGAGGATTAGGTTGAGGGTGAGGTTCAGTGTGAGAGTTAGTGTTGAGTGAGTGTTAGGGTAAGGGTTTTGGCGAGGGTTAGGATTAATGTGAGGTTTAGTGTGAGGGTGAGGTTTTGGGTGATAGTTAGGGATCCAGTGAGGTTGAACGTTAGGGTGTGGGTGAGGTTGAGGGTTAGGGCGACAGTGAGGGTTAGTGCCAATGTGAGGGTTAGGGATAGTTTTAGGATGAGGTTTAGGGTTAGGGTTAGGGTGCTGTTTAGGGTGAGGTATAGGGTTAGGGTTAGGGTTAGGGTGGGGGTTAGGGTTAGTGTGAGGGTTAGGGTTAAGGTTAGGGTTAGGGTCAGTTTGAAGGTAAGAGTTAGAATGGGTGTTAGGGTTAGGGTAAGCGTTAGGGTTAGCATTAGGGTTAGGGTGAGGGTTTGGGTGAGGCTTAGGTTTAGGGTAAGGGTTACGGTGAGGGTTAGGGTGAGGGTTAGGTTTAGGGTTAGGGTTAGGATGAGGGTGAGGTTCAGGGTCAGGGTTAGGGTGAGGGTTAGTGTGAAAGTGAGGGTGAGGGTTTCGGTTATATAAGGGTTAGGGTTAGGGTTCGGGAGAGGATTAGGTTGAGGTTGAGGGTAAGGTGGAAGGTTAGGATTAGGGTGAGGTTTAGGGTTAGGTATAGAGTGAGGGTTAGTGTTAGGGTGATGTTTATTGTAGGGTTAGCGTGAGGGTGAGGATTTGGGTGAGTTTGAGTATTAGGGTGTGGCTGACGGTTAGGTTTAGGGTGAGCTTAAGGTGACGGGAGCGTTAAGGTGGGGGTGAGGTTTAGGTTTACGGTGAGCGTTAGGGTGAGGCTTAGGGTTAGGGTTAGTGTGAGAATTAGGGCTAGGTTTAAGGTTATGGTGCCGGTAAGGGTTAGGGTGAGGTTTAAGTTAGGGTGAGGGTTAGGGTTAGCGTTAGGTTTAGCGTGAAGGTTAGGGTGAGGGTTAAGTTTAGGTTGAGGGATACAGTGAGGGTGATTGTTAGGGTGAGGGTGAGGGTGAGGGTGAGGGTGAGGGTTAGGGTTAGGGTTAGGCTTAGGGTTAGTTTGAGGATATGGTGAGGGTTAGGATGAGGATGAGGTTTACGGTTAGCGTTAGGGTTAAGTTGAAGTTTAGGGTTAGGGTGAGTGTTAGGGTTAGCTTTAAAATTGGTGTTAGGGTGAGTTTTAGAGTTAGGTTTAGGGTTAGTGTGAGGGTTAGGGGTTGGATTTGGGTTAGGGTTAGGGTTAGGATTATTTTTAGGGTTAGGGATAGGGTTAGGGTGAGGGTGAGGGTTATCCTTAGGGTTAGGGTGAGGTTTAGGGTTTGGGTGAGGTTGAGCCTTAACATGTGGATGAGGTTGAGGGTTAGGTTGAGGTTTAGGGTAACAGTAAGGCTTAGGGTGACTGTGAGGGTTAGGGATAGTTTTAGGGTGAGGATTAATGTTAGGGTAAGTTGTAGGGTTAGGGTGACAGTAAGGGTGAGGGGTAGGGTTAGGGTTAGGTTGAGGGTCAGGGTTAGTGTCAGGGTTAGGGTTAGTGTTAGGGTTAGGGTTAGGTTGAGGGAAAAGGTTCGTGTGAGTATTACGGTGAGGGAAAGTGTTAGGGTTAGCGTTAGGGTTAGGTATAGGTTGTGCAGTAGCGTGTGGTTGAGGTTGAAGGTTAGGTTGAGGGTTAGGGTGAGGGTGAGTGTTAGTGTGAGAGTTAGGGTTAGGGTGAGGGCTAGGTTTATAATTGAGGGGTTGGGTTAGGGTGATGTTTATGGTGAGGGTGAGGCTTAGGGTGAGGGTTCGGGTTCTGGTGAGTGTGAGGGTTAGGGTGTGGGTGAGGTTTAGGGTTGCGATGAGGGTTAGTGTGACTGTGAGGGTTTGTTGAGTGTGCCGATTAGGGTTAGGTTTTGGGTGAGGGTTCGGGTTAGTTTTAGGGTGATGGTGAGGGTAAAGGTGAGGTGTAGTGTTAGGGTTAGGGTGTGGGTTAGGGTTAGTGTGAGGTTTAGGGTTAGGGTAAAGTTTAGGGTTAGGGTGAGGGTTAGGGTTAGGGTTAGGGTTAGGGTGAGGGTGAGGGTTAGGGTTAGCGTGAAGGTTAGGATGAGGTTTAGGGTGAGGGTTAGGTTTAGGGTTCAGGGTTAGGGTGAGGGTTAGAGTTTGGGTTAGGGTTAGGGTAAGGTTTTGGGTTAGGTTTATGGTTAGGGTTAGGGTGAAGATTAGGGTGAGGGTTCGGGTGAGGGTGAAGGTGAGGGTGAGGGTCAGGTTTAGGGTGTGGGTTAGGGTTAGGGTTAAGGTCAGTTTAGGGTGACAGTTAGGGTTAGGTTGAAGGTGAGGTTTATGGTTAGGGTGAATGTTGGGGTGAGGGTTATGTTGAGGGGTAGGGTTAGGTTTAGGTTGAGCCTTAGGGTTAGTGTTAGGGTTTGGGTTAGTGTTAGGGTTACGGTTATTGTGAGGTTAAAGTTTAGGGTGAGGGTTAGTGGGAGGGTGAGTGTTAGGTTGAGGTTTAGCGTTAAGGTATGATTGGGGTTAGGTTTACAGTGAGGGATATGGTTAGGGTGATGTTTAGGGTGAGGGTGAGGTTTAGGATGAGTGTGAGGTTTCAGGTGAGGGTGAGTGTTCAGGTGAGGATAAGGGTTATTGTGTGGGTTAGTTTTAGGTTTAGGGTCTGGTTAGGGTGACATTGAGGGTTAGGGTGAGTTTGAGTGTTAGGGTTAGTTTTAGGGTGATGTTTAGGGTGAGGGTGAGATTTAGGGTGAGGGGGTCTGTGTGGGTGAGGGTTAGGGTTCGGGTAAGGGTTAGGGTGACGGTGAGGGTAATGGTGAAGGTGAGGGTTAGGGTTAGGGTTAGGGTGAGGTTTACAGTGAGTGTAAGGGTTAGGGTGAGTGTTAGGGTTAGGATTATGGTGAGGGTCAGTTTTAGGGTGATATTTATGGTGAGGGTGAATGTTAGGGTGATGGTGATGGTAAAGTATAGGGTTAGGGTTAAGGTTAGGGTTAGAGATAGGTATAGGATTAGGGTTAGGGTGAGTGTAAGGGTTCGGTTTAGGATTTGGGTGACCTTGAGTGTTAGGGTTTGTGTGGGGGTTAGCGTTAGGGTGCATATTAGGGTTAGGGTTAGGGTCAGGGTTTTGTAGAGTTTAAGGGTTAGGCTGAGGTTTAGGGTAGGGTGCGGGTTTGGGTTAGTGTTAGGGTTAGGCTGAGGGTTAGGGTGAGAGTTTGGGTTAGGGTTAGGTTGAGGGTGAGGGTGAGGGTGAAGTTGCAGGTTAGGGATAGGGTGAGGGGTAGGGTGAGGGTGAAGTTTAGGTTGAGGGGTAGCGTGAGGGTGAGGGTTAGGGTTGGGATTAGGGTGAGGGTAAGGGTTAGGGCGATGTGTAGGTTGAGGGTGAGGGTTAGGGTGAGGATTCAGGTTCGGGTTCGGGTGAGGGTTCGGTGAGGATGAGGGTTAGGGTGTGGGTGAGGGTTAGGGTTCAAGTGAGTTTTAGGGTGACAGTGAGGATTAGGGTGAGTTTGAGGTTTAGGGTTTATATTATGTTTAGGGTGAGGGTTAGCGTTAGGGTTAAGGTGAGGGTTAGGGGGAGGGGTAGGGATAGGGTTAGGTTGAGGGTTAGGGTTTGTGTGAGGGTTAGGGTTATGTATAGGGTTAGTGTTAGTGTGAGGATAAGGGTGAGGGTGAGGGTGAGTGTTAGCATTAGGGTTAGGGTGAGGTTTAAGGTGAGGGTTAGGGTTAGGGTGAGTGTTAGGGTTAGGGTTAGGGTGAGTGTTATTTTTAGGAATACGGTTAGGGTTAGGGTTAGTGTTATTGTTAGAGTTAGGATTAGGGTTAGGGTGAGTGTGAGGTTGAGGTTTAGCGTAAGGGTTATAGTGAGTGTGAGGGTGAGGGTGAGTGTTAGTGTTAGGGTCAGGGTGAAGGTTGGAGTGAGGGGTAAGGTCAGTGTTAGGGAGAGGGTTAGGGTTACGGTTAGAGTTAGGGTTAGAATGAGGATAAAGGTTAGGTTGAGGTTTCAGCTTAGTTTTAGGGTGATTGTGGGGGTTAGGGTGAGGTGTAGGATTAGGGTTAGGGTGTGGGTTAGGGTTAGTGTGAGGGTTAGGGTTAGGGTAAGGTTTAGGGTTAGGGTGAGGGTTAGGGTTAGGGTTAGGGTTAGTGTGAGGGTGAGGGTTAGGGTTAGAGTTAAGGTTAGGATGAGAGTTACGGTTAGGTTTAGGGTTAGGGTTAGGGTGAGGTTTAGAGTTAGGGTTAGGGTTGGGGTTAGGGTGTAGATTAGGGTGAGGGATCGGGTGAGGGTGAGGGGTCAGGTGAGGGTGAAGTTTAGGGTGTGGGTTAGGGTTAGGGTTAGTGTCAAGTTAGGGTGACGGTGAGGTTTAGGTTGAGAGTGAGGTTTAGGGATAGGGTGAATGTTGGGGTGAGGGTTAGGTTGTGGGGTAGGGTTAGATTTAGGGTGAGCCTTAGGGTTAGTGTGAGGGTTAGGGTTAGTTTTAGGGTTAGGGTGAGTGTGAGGTTAAATTTTAGGGTGAGGGTTAGTGTGAGGGTGAGGGTTAGGTTAAGGGTTAGGGTTAAGGTAGGGTTGGGGTTAGGTTTACAGTGAGGGTTATGTTTAGGGTGATGTTTAAGGTGAGGGTGAGGGTTAGGATGATTGTGAGGTTTCGGGTGAGGGTGAGTGTTCAGGTGAGGATAAGGGTTATTGTGTGGGTTAGTTTTAACGTTAGGGTCTGGTTAGGGTGACATTGACGGTTATGGTGAGGGTGAGGGTTAGGGTTAGTGTTAGGGTGATTGTTAGGGTGAGGGTTAGGTTGAGCGGTAGGTTTAGGGTTAGGGTGAGGTTTAGGGTTAGTGTGAGGGTTAGTGTTAGTGTTAGTGTGAGGTTAAAGTTTAGGATGAGGGTTAGGGTGAGGATTAGTGTGTTGGTTAGGGTTAGGTTGAGGGTTAGTTTTAGGGTTAGGCTGAGGGTTAGGGTGAGGGTGAGGGTTAGGGTTTTGATTAGGGTCATGTTTAAGGTTAGGCTGAGGTTGAGGGTTTTTGTGAGGGTAAGCGAGAGGGTTAGGGTTAGGTTTAGGATGAAGGTTAGGTTTATTGTGAGGGTTAGGGTGAGGGTGAGGTTGAGTTTGAGGGTTAGTTTGAGGGTGAGGGGGAGGGGGAGGTTTAGCGTTAGGGATAGGGTTAGGGTTAGGGTGAGGTTGTGGGTTAGGTTTAGGATTAGGGTTAGGGTTAGAGTTTTGGTGAGGCTGAGGTTGAGGGTGAGGGTGAGGTGGAGGGTTAAGGTTAGGGTGAGGTTGAGGGTGAGAGTTAGGGTTAAAGTTAGGGTGCGGGTTAAGGTGCGGGCTAGGGTGAGGTTGAGGGTTTCGGTTAGGTAAGTGTTAGGGTTATTTTAGGGTGTGGTTTAGGTTGAGTGTGGGGGTTAGTGTGAGGTTTAGGGTTAGGGTGAGGGTTAGGGTTAGCGTCAGGGTTAGGGTTAGGTTTAGGGTGATGTTTAGGGTGAGGGTGAGAGTTAGGGTGAGGGTTAGAATTCATGTTCAGTTGAGGGTTAGGTTATGGGTGAGGGTTAGGGTGAAGATTAAGTTGACGGTGAGGGTTAGGGTGAGGGTGTGGGTTAGCATTATGTTTAATGTGATGGTTAGTGTTAAGGTTAGGGTTAGGGTGCAGGTTAGCGTGAAGGTTAGGGTTAGTGTTAGTGTGAGGGTTAGGGTGAGGGTGAGGTTGAGGTTGAGGGTTAGTTTGAGGGTGAGTGTGAGGGGGAGGGTTAGTGTTAGGGATAGGGTTAGGGTTAGGTTGAGGTTGGGGTTTAGGTTTAGGATTAGGGTTAGTTTTTGGGTTAGGCTGAGGCTGAGGGTGAGGGTGAGGTGGAGGGTTATGGTTAGGCTGAGGTTGAGGGTGAGAGTTAGGGTTAAAGTTAGGCTGAGGTTTAAGGTGAGGGCTAGGGTGAGGTTGAGGGTTTCGGTTAGGTAAGGGTTAGGGTTATTTTTAGGATGTGGTTTAGGTTGAGTGTGGTGGTTAGTGTGAGGTTCAGGGTTAGGGTGAGGGTTAGGGTTAGCGTTAGTGTTAGGGTTAGGTTTAGGATGATGTTTAGGGTGAGGGTGAGGGTTAGGGTGAGGGTTAGAATTCATGTTCAGTTGAGGGTTAGGTTATGGGTGAGGGTTAGGGTGAAGGTTAAGTTGACGGTGAGGGTTAGGGTGAGGGTGTGGGTTAGCGTTATGTTTAATGTGATGGTTAGCGTTAAGGTTAGGGTTAGGGTGCAGGGTAGCGTGAAGGTTAGGGTTAGTGTTAGTGTGAGGGTTAGGGTTAGGGTTAGTGTGAGGATAAGGGTTATGGTGATGTTTAAGAAGAGGGTGAGGGTTAGGGTTAGCGTTAGGGTTATTGTGAGGTTTAGGGACAAGGTTAGGGTTAGGATGAGGGTTACTGTTAGGGTGATGTTTAGGGGGAGGTTGAGGGTTATGGTGAGGGTTGAGGGTGAAGGTGAGGGTTAGGGTGAGTGTGAGGGTGAGGGTGATGGTGAGGGTTAGGGTTAAGTTTAGGGTGAGTGTGAGGTTTATTGTTAGGATTACGTTTAGGGTTAGGTTTGGGCTGAGGGAGAGGCTGAGGGTTAGTGTTAGGGTTAGGATTAGGGTTAGGGTTAGGGTGAGGGCTAGGGTGATGGTTATGGTTAGGGTTAGGATTAGGCTGAGGGCGAGGGGGGGTTGAGGGTAAGGGTTAGGATTAGGGTTAGGGTTAGGGTGAGGATTAGGTTGAGTTTGAGTTTTAGTGTGAAGGTTAAGGTGAGGGTAAGGGATAGGGTGATGTTTAGGGTGAGGGTGAGGGTTAGGGTTTGGGTTAGGGTTCGGTTTCAGGTGAGGGTTAGGGTGTGGGTGAGGGTTAGAGTTAGGGTGAAGGTTAGAGTGACGGTGAGTGTTAATGTGAGGGTGAGGGTGAGGATTATGTTTAGGCTGAGAGTTAGAGTTAATGTTAGGGTTAAGGTGAGGGTTAGGGTGAGGGGTAGGGTTAGGTTTAGTTTGAGGGTTAGGTTTAGGGTTAGGGTTAGTTTGAGGATAAGGGATATGGTAAGTGTTAGGATTAGGGTGAGGGTTAGGGTTGGCCTTAGGGTTAGGGTGAGGTTTAGGGTGAGGTTTCGGGTTAGGGTTAGGATAAGGGTTAGGGTAAGGTTTAGGTTTAGGGTGAGGGTTAGGTTAAGGTTTAGGGTAAGGGTGAGGGTGCGGGTGAGGGTTTGGTTTAGGATTAGGGTTAGGGTGATTTTTAGGGTAAGGTTTAGGTTTAGGTTGAGGGTTAGGTTTAGGTTTAGGGTAAGGGTAAGGGTGTGGGTGAGGTTTTGGATTAGGATTAGGGTTAGGGTTAGGTTTAGACGAATGGTGAGGGTGAGGGTGATATTGAGGGTTACGGTTAGGATGAGAGGTAGGGTTAAGGTTAGGATTAGGGTGACGGTAAGGGTTACGCTGAGGGTTAGGGTGAGGGTGAGGGATTGCTTTAGCGTTCGGGTGAAGGTGGGGGTGAGTTTGAGGGTTAGGGTTAGGTTGAGGGTAAGGGTTAGGGTGAGGGCTAGATTGAGGGTGAGGGTTAGGGTTAGCATTAGTGTTAGGGTTAGGTTTAGGGTGAGGCTTAGGCTTTGGTTAGGGTTAGGGTGAGGGTGAGGATGAGGGTTAGGTTTAGGTTGAGGGCAAGGGTTAGGGTGAGGGCGAGGTTGAGGGTGAGCGTTAGGGTGAGGGTGATGGATTCGGTTAGGTAAGGTTTAGGGTTAGGGTGAGGTTTAGGATGAGGGTGAGGATTAGGTTGAGTGTTAGGTTTAGCGTTAGGGTTAGGGTTGGGGTTAGGGAGAGGGTTTGGGTTAGGGTGATGTTTAGGTTGAGGGTGAGGGTTAGGGTGATGGTGAGGGATCGGGTTCGGGTTCCGGTGAGGATGAGGGATAGGGTGTGGGTGAGGGTTAGGGTTTGGGTGAGTTTTAGGGTGATGGTGAGGTTTAGGGTGAGGGTTAGTGTTCAGTTTATGATTAGTGTGAGGGTTAGCGTTATGGTTAGTGTTAGGGTGAGGTTTAGGGTGAAGAGTAGGGTTAGGGTTAGGGTGAGGGTTAGGGTTAGTGTGAGGGTTAGAGTTATGTATAGGGTTAGTGTTAGTGTGAGTATAAGTGTTAGGGTGAGGGTTTGGGTGAGGGTTTGGGTTAGGCTTAGGGTAAGGGTAAGGGTTACAGTGATGGTTAGGGTGAGTTTCAGGGTTAGTGTTAGCATTAGGGTTAGGGTTAGTGTGATGGTGAGGGTGAGGGTTTCGTTTAGGTAAGGCATAGGGTTAGGGTGAGGATTAGGGTGAGGGTGAGGGTTAGATTGAGGGTGAGTGTTAGGGGTAGGGTGAGGGTTAGCGTTGGGTTTAGGGTGAGGGTTAGGTTAGGGTGATGTTTAGGTTGAGGGTGAGGGTTAGGGTGAGGGTTACGGTTCGGGTTAGGGTGAGGATTTGGGTGGGTGTGAGGGTTAGTGTGTGGGTGAGTGTTAAGGCTCGGGTGAGTTTTAGGGTGATGGTGAGTGTTAGGGTGAGGGCGAGGTTTAGGGTTAGGGTTAGGATTAGGGTAAGGGTTAGCGTTAGGGTTAGGGTTAGCGTGATGTTTAGGTTGAGGTGTATGGTTAGGTTTAGGGTGAGGGTTAGGGTTAGTGTGAGGGTTAGGGTTAGGTATACGGTTAGGGTTAGTGTGAGGATGAGGGTTAGGGTGAGGGTGAGGGTTAGGGTTAGCTTTAGGGTTGGGGTGAGGTTTACGGTGAGGGTGATTGTTAGGTGTAGGGTTAGGGTTAGGGTTAGGGTGATATTTAGGTTGAGGGTGAAGTTTAGAGTTAGGGTTACGGATTAGGTGAGGGTGAGGGTGAGGGTGAGTGTTAGGTGTAGGGTTAGGGTTAGGGTTAGGGTTAGAGTGAGTGTGAACTTGAGGGTGAGGGTTCTGTGAGGTTGAGTGTTAGGGTGTGGTTGATTGTTAGGGTTAGGGTGGGGATTAGGGTTAGGTTTAGGGTTAGGGCTATCGTGAACTTTACAGTTAGAGTGAGGTTTAGGGTGAGGGTGAGGTTTAGGGTTAGCAATAGGGTTAGGTTGAGGATTAGGGTAAGGGTTAGGTTTAGGGATAGGGTGAGGGTGAGGGTTAGGTTTAGGATTAGGGTTAGGGTTAGAGTTTTGGTGAGGCTGAGGTTGAGGGTTAGGGTGAGGATTAGGGTTAGGGTTAAGGTTACAGTTATTGTTAAGGTTTGGGTTAGGGTTATGTTGAGTGTGAGTGTGAGGGTTAGCATTAGGGTTATTGTTAGGAATAGGGTTAGGGAAGGGGTGAGGGTTAAGTTTAAGATTAGGGTTAGGATTTGGGTTATGCTGAGGGTGAGGGTGAGGGTGAGGGTGAAGTTTAGGCTTAGAGTTAGGGTTAAGGTTAAGGTGAGGGCTAGGGAGAAGGTGAGGGTTAGGGTGAGAATATGGGTGAAGGTGATGGTTTCGGTTAGGTAAGAGTTAGGGTTATTGTTATGGTGAGGATTAGGTTGAATGTGAGGGTTAGTGTAAGGGTTAAGGTTAGGGTGATGGTTAGGGTTAGAGTCAGGGTTTGGGTTAGGGTTAAGGTTATGGTTAGAGTGAGGGTTAGGGTTAGGGTGAGGGTGAGTGTTAGGGTGAGAGGTACAGTTAGGGTTAGTGTGAGGGTTAGGATTAGTGTGAGGGTTAGGGTTAGGGTTAGGGTTAGGGTCAGGTTAAGGTTAAGGGTTAGGTTGAGGGTCAGGTTGAGGGTGAGTGTTAGGTTTAGTGTTAGGGTTAGGGTAAGGATTAGGGTGATTGTTAGGTTTAGGGTTAGGGTTAGGATTAGGGTGAGGGTTATGGTTAGGGTGAGGCTGAGGCTGAGGTTTAGGTTTAGGTTTAGGGTGAGGTTTAGTTTTAGGGTGAGGGCTATGGTGAGAGTGTGGATTAGGGTGAGTGAGATGTCGAGGGTGAGGGTTTCAGTTAGATAAGGATTAGGGTTAGGATTAGGATGAGGATTAGGTGGAGGGAGAGGGTTAGTTGGAGGGTTAGGGTTAAGGTGAGGTTTAGGGTTAGGGTTAGATTGAGGGTTAGGGTTAGGCTAATATTTAGGGTTAGGCTGAGGGTTAGGGTGAGGGTGACTTTTCGGGTGAGGGTTCCCTTGAGGTTGAGGGTTAGGGTGTGGTTTAGGGTTAGGTTTATGGTGAGGGTTAGGATGACGGTGAGGGTTAGGCTGAGGGTGGAGTTTAGGGTTAGTGTTAGTGTGAGGGTTAGGGTTAGGGTTAGATTTAGGGTGAGGGTTAGGTTGAGGGGTAGGATTAGGTTTAGGGAGAGGTTTAGGGTTAGTGTGACGGTTAGCGTTAGGGTTAGAGTTAGGGTTAGTATGAGGATAAAGCTTAGTGTGAGGTTTAGGGTGAGCGTGAGGGTAAGGTTTATCGTTAGGTTTAAGGTCAGGGTTAGGTTGAGTGTTAGGGTTAAGGATAGGCTTAGGTTTAGGGTGATGTTTACGGTGAGGGTGAGGGTTAGGGTGAGGGTGAGATTAAGGGAGAGGGTTAGGGTGAGGGTGAGGGTGATGGTGAGGGTTAGGTTTAGGGTGAGTGTGAGGGTTAGGGTGAGGGTTAGGTTTAGGCTTATGTTGAGGGTTAGGGTTAGTTTGAGGGTTATGGTGAAGGAGAGTTTGATGATGAGGGTTCGGGTTAGGGTGACAGTGAGGGTGTGGGTTAGGATTAGATTTAGGATTAGGGTGAGTGTGAGAGTTAGGGTTAAGTTTAGGGTGAGTGTGAGGTTGAAGGTTTGGTTTAGGTTTAGGGTTAGGGTGAGGGTAAGGGTTGGGTTTAGGGTTAGGGTAAGGGGTAGTGTAAGAGTTAGGGTTAGGGTGAGGGTTAGTGTTAGGGTTAGGGTGAGGGTTAGGTTCAGGGTTAGGTTTAGAGTTAGCTTTAGGTTTAGGGTTAGGGCGAGGGCGAGGGTTAGGGTGAGGGGTAGGTTTAGGTTTAGGGTAAGGGTTTGGGTTAGGGTGAGGGCTAGGGTTAGGGATAGGGTTAGGGTGAGGGTTAGGGTAAGTGTAAGGGTTAGGGTGAGGGTTAGTGTTAGGGTTAGGATTAGGGTGATGGTGAGGAAGATGGATAGGTGTAGGGTTAGGGTTAGTGTGAGGATAAGGGTTAGAGTGAGTGTTAGGGTGAGGCTGAGGTTTAGGGTGAGGTTGAGAGTTCAGGTGAGTGTTAGTGTTAGTGTTAGGGTTAAGTTGAGGGTTAGTGTGAGGCTTAGGATTAGGGTTCAGGTAAGGGTTGGGGTTAGGGTGAGAGTTAGCGTTAAAGTTAGGGTTATGGTGAGGGTGAGCCTTTGGGTTAGGATTAGGGTTAGGGTGAGGTTTAGTGTTACGTTTAGGGTTAGGAACGTGTTAGAATTAGGGTGAGGGTTAGGTTTAGGGTTAGGGTTAGGTTTATGCTGAGGGTTATGTTGAGGGTTAGGGTGATGATGATGGTGAGGTTTAGGGTGAGGTTTAGGTTTAGGGTGAGGGCTACTGTGATGGTGAGGGTTAGGGTGGGTGTGAGGGTGAGTATGACTTTTACCATTAGGTAAGTGTTAGTGTTAGGGTTAGGGTGAGGATTAGGGTTAGGGTGAGATTTAGTTTGAGGGTTAGGGTGAGGGTTCGGGTGAGGCTGATGGTTAGGGTGAGGGTGAGGTTTCAGGTGAGGGTGAAGGTTATGGTGTGGGTTAATGTTAGGTTTCGGGTGAGGGTTTGAGTCACGATAAGGGTTAGGTTGAGGGTGAGCATTAGGGTTAGGTTTAGGGTGAGGTTTAGGGTTAGGTTTAGGGTTAAGACAAGGGTTAGGGTGAGGGGTAGTGTTAGGCTTACGGAGAGGGTTAGGGTTAGTGTGAGGTTTAGGGTTAGGTTTAGATTAAGGGTTAGTCTGAAGATAATGGTTAGGGTGAGGGTTAGGGATAGGGTTAGGGCTAAGGTTAGCGTTAGGGTAAGGGTGAGCATTAGGCTGATGGTGAGGGTGAGGGTGACGGTGAGGGATATGTTTAGGGTGAGGGTGTGGGTTAGGGTTAGGATTAGGGTTAGGTTTTGGGTTAGGCTGAGAGTGATGGTGAGGGTGGGGGTTAGGATTGGGGTTAGTTTGAGGGTTAGGGGGAAGGTGAGTTTGAAGGTGAGGGTGAGGTTGAAGGTGGCGGTGAGGTTGAGGGTTAGGGTTAGGATTAGGGTTAGCGTAGAGTGAGGGTTAGGGTTAGGGTTAGGGTGAGGGTGAGTGTGAGGGTTAGCTTCAGGGTTAGGTTTAGGGTGAGGGTTAGGGTTAGCGTTATGGTTAGGGTAAGGGTTAGGGTGAGAGTTAGGTTTAGGGTTAGGGGTAGGGTGAGTGTTAGGGTTAGGGTTAGGTTTAGGGTAAGGGTTAGAGTTAGGGTGAAGGTTAGGTTTAGGGTTAGGTTGAGGATTACAGTTAGGTTTAGGTTTAGTGTGAGGGTTAGGGTTTGGTATAGGGTGAGGTTTAGGGTTAGGGTTAGGGTGAGGATTAGGGTTAGGGTTAGATTTAGGGTGAGGTTAAGGGTTGTGGTTAGATTGAGGGTGAGGGTTAGGGTGTGGGGTAGGGTTAGGTTTAGGGTAAGGTTTAGGGTTAGGTTTAGGATTAGGGTTAGGTTTAGGGTAAGTATTAGGGATAGGTTTAGGGTTAGGGTGAGGGTTTTTTTAGGTTTAGGTTTAGAGTTAGGTGAGCGTGAGGGTAACTGTTAGGGTTAGAGTAAGAATTAAGTTTAGGGTTATGGTGAGGTTGAGGGTGAGGGTTAGGGTTAGGGTTAGTGTGAGGATAAGGTTTAGGGTGAGGGTGAGGGTTAGGGTTAGCATTAGGGTTATGGTGAGGATTAAGGTTAGGGTTAGGTGTAGGTTTAGTGTGAGGTTTAGGGTTAGTGTTAGGGTAATGGTTAGGCCTAGGTTTAGGTTTATGGTTAGGGTTAGGGTGAGGGTGAGGTTTAGGGTTAAGGTTAGGGTTAGGATGAAGGTTACAGTTAGGGTTCAGTTTGTGTAAGGGTTAGTGTAAGGCTGAGGGTTAAGGTTAGGTGATGTTTAGGGTGTCGGTGATGATTAGGGTGAGGATGAGGTTGAGCTTGTTGGTGAGGGAGTGGGAGAGCATGATGGTTAGGGTTAGGATTAGGGTGAGGGTGAGGGTTACAGTGCGGGTTAGGGTTACGATTAGGGTTAGGGTTAGGGTGAGGTTTAGGGTGAGGGTTAGTGTTAGGGTTAGGGTTAGGGTGAGGGTTAGGGTTAGGGTTAGGTTGAGGGTGAGCGTTAGGATTAGGATTAGTGTTAGGTATAGGGTGAGGTTTAGGGATAGGTTTACGGTTTGGGTGAGGTTTTGTTTAGGGTTAGTTTTAGAGTTAGGGTGAGGGTGAGGGTGAGGGTTAGGGTTTGGATTGGGTTAGTGTTAGGGTTAGGCTGTGGGTGAGGTTGTGGGTGAGTGTGAGCGTTAGGGTTAAGGTGAGGGTTAGGATTAGGGTTAGGGTTAAGGGTAAGGTGAGGGTTAGGGTTAGGATTAAGTTCAATATGAGGTTAGGCTGAGGGTTAGGGTTAAGGTTCTTTTGAGGGTAAAGGTTAGGGTGAAGGTTAGGGTTAAGGTTCTTTTGAGGGTAAAGGTTAGGGTGAGGGGTAGGGTGATGGTGAGGGTTAGGGTGAGGGTTAGGGTTAGGGTGAGTGTTAGGGTGAGGGTAAGGGTTAGGGTGATTGCTAGTGTGAATGTTAGTGTTACTGTTAGCGTTAGGGTTAGGGTGAAGGTTAGGGTGAGGGTAAGGTTTACGGCGAGGTTTAGGGTGATGGTGAGGGTTAGGGTGAAGGAGAGGGTTAGGGTTAGGTTTAGGTTGAGTGTTAAGTTTAGGGTGAGGGCTAGTGTTAGTGAGAGGGTTAGGAATGAGGGTGAGGTGTAGGGGTAGGGTTACGGTAAGGGTTAGGGTTAGGCTGAGCTTTAGGGTTAGTGTGAAGGGGAGGGATAGATTTAGCATTAGGGTTATGGTTAGGGATAGGGTTAAGGTGAGGGTGAGGGTGAGGTTGAGGTTGAGGTTAGGGTTAGGGTTATGGTTAGGTTGAAGGTGGGGTTGAGGTTGAGGGTGAGGGTGAGGGTTAGGGTTACTTTTAGGGTGAGGGCTAGGGTCAGGGTTAGGGTTAGAATGACGCTTAGGGTGAGGGTGAGAGTTTTGGTTAGGAAAGGCTTTGGGTTAGGGTTAGGGTGAGGATTAGGGTGAGGGTGAGTTTTAAAGTGAGGGTTAGTGTTAGCGTGAGGATTAGGGTTAGGGTTAGGGTGAGGGTTAGGATTAGGGTGATGTTTAAGGTGAGGGTGAGAGTTAGTTTGAGGGCGAGTATGAGGGTTAGGGTGTAGGTGAGTGTTACAGTTAGGGTAAGGGTTAGGGTGACGGTGAGGGTAATGGGGAAGTTGAGGTTTAGGGTTAGGTTTAGGGTGAGGGTTTGGGGTAGGGTTAGGGTGAGGTTTTAGGTGAGGGGTAGGGTAAAATTTAGCGTCAGAGTTAGGGTTAATGTGAGGGTTAGGGTTAGGGTTAGGGTTAGTGTAAGGATAAGTATTAGGGTGAGGGTTAGGTTGAGAGTGAGGGTTAGGGTTAGCATTAGGGTTAGGGTGAATTTTATGGTGAGGGATAAGGTGAGGGTTAGTGTTAGTATGAGTGTGAGGGTTAGAATTAGTTTTAGGGTGAGGGTTAGAGTTAGGGTGAGATTTAGGGTGGGATTAGAGTCAGGGTGAGGGTTTGGGTAAGGGTGAGTTTTAGGGTGTGGGTGACGGTTAGGGTTAGGGTGAGGGTTAAGGTGACTGTGAAGGTTAGGGTGAGGGACAGGGTTAGGGTTAGGGTGAATATTAGGGTAAGGGTTAGGGTTAGGGTTAGTGTGAGGATTAGGGTTAGGGTTAGGGTTATTTTGAGGGTAAGGTATAGCGTGAGGTTTAGGTTAGGGTGAGGGTTAGGGTTAAGGGCAGGTTTAAGTTTAGGGTGAGGAATAGGGAGAGGGTGAGGGTGATCGTGAGGGTGAGGGTGTGGGTGAGGGTTTTGGTTAGGTAAGGGTTAGGGTTGGGGTTATGGTGAGGATTAGGATGAGGGTGAGGGATAGATTGAGGGTTAAGTTTAGGGAGAGTGTTAGGGTTAGGGTTAGGATTTGTGTTAGGGTAAGTTTTAGGGTTAGGGTTAAGATTAGGGTTAGGATTAGTGTTAGGGTTAGGGTTAGGATTATTTTTAGAGTTAGGGTTAGGGTTAGGGTGAGGGTATGTTTTAGTGTGAGGATTAGGGTTAGGGATAGAGTTAGGGTTAGTGTGAGGTTAAAGGTTAGGGTGAGGATTAGGGTGCGGGTGAGGGTTACGGTTAGGGTTAGGGTGAGGGTGAGGGCTAGTGTTAGGATTAGGGTTAGGGTTAGGGTTAGGGTTATTTTTAGGGCTAGGTTGAGGGTCAGGGTGAGTGTGAAGGTTAGGTTTAGCGTTAGTGTTAGGGTTAGGGTGAGAATGAGGGTGAGTGTTAGGGTTAGGGTTACGGTTAGGCTGAGGACGAGGGTGGGGGTGAGGGTAAGGGTTAGGGGTAGCGTTAGGGTGAGGGCTAGGTTGAGCGTGAGTGTTAGTGTGACAGTGAGGGTGAGGGTGAAGGTGAGGGTTTCGGTTAGGTAAGAGTTAGGGTTATTGTTAGGGTGAGGTTTAAATTGAGGATGAGTGTTAGTTTGAGGGTTAAGGTTAGGGTGAGGGTTAGGTTTATAGTTAGGTTGAATAGTAGGGTTAGGGTGATGTTCAGGGTGCGGGTGAGGCTTAGGGTGAGCGTTAGCGTGCGGGTGAGTCTGAGGGTTAGAGTGGGGCTGAAGTTTAGGGTTACGGTGAGGGTTAGTGTGACAGTGAGGGTTAGGTTGAGTGTGAGGGTTAGGGTAAGGTTTTGGGTGAGGGTTCGTGTTAGTTTTAGGGTGATGGTGAGGGTTATGGTGAGGTGTAGGGTTAGGGTTATGGTGAGGGTTAGGGATAGTGTGAGGGTTAGGGTTAGGTTAAGGTTTAGGGTTAGGGTTAGGGTTAGGATTAGGGTGAGGATTAGGTTGAGGGTTCGGTTGAAGATGAGGGTTCAGGTGAGGGTAAAGTTTAGGGTGTGGGTTAGGGTTAGGGTCAGGTTAGCGTGACAGTGAGGGTTAGGGTGAGGGTGAGGGTTAGGTTTAGGGTTAGGGTGAATGTTGGGGTGAGGGTTAGGTTGAGGTGTAGGGTTATGGTTAGGATGTGCCTTAGGGTTAGTTTGAGGCTTAGAGTTAGTTTTAGGGTTAGGGTTAATTTGAGGTTAAAGTTTAGGGTGAGGGTTAGTGTGAAGGTGAGGGTTAGGTTGAGGGTTAGGGTTAAGGTATGGTTGGGGTTAGGTTTACAGTGAGGGTTATGGTTAGGGTGATGTTTATGGTGAGCGTGAGGGTTAGGATGAGTGTGAGTTTTCGGGTGAGGGTGAGGGTTCAGGTGAGGGTGAGGGTTAAGGTGTGGGTTAGGTTTAGGGTTAGGGTCGGGTTAGGGTGACATTGAGGGTTAGCGTGAGGGTGAGGGTTAGGGTTAGTGTTAGGGTGATTGTTAGAGTGAGGGTTAGGTTGAGCGGTAGTTTTAGGATCAGGGTGAAGGTTAGGTTTAGTGTGAGGGTTAGTGTTAGGTTTAGGGTTAGGGTTAGTGAGACGTTTAAGTTTAGGATGAGGGTTAGGGTGAGGATTAGGGTGTTGGTTAGGTTTAGGTGAGGGTTAGGATTAGGGTTAGGATGAGGGTTAGGGTGAGGGTGAGGGTTACAGTTAGGATTAGGGTCAGGGTTAGGATTAGGCTGAGGGTGAGTGTTTGGGTGAGGGTGACCGTGAGGGTTAGGGCTAGGTTTAGGATAAGGGTTAGATTTAGTGTGAGGTTTAGGGTGAGTGTGAGGGTGAGTGTGAGGGTTAGGGTGAGGGTGAGTGTGAGGGTGATGTTTAGCGTTAGGGTTAGGTTTAAGGTTATGGTGAGGTTGGGGGTTAGGTTTAGGATTAGGGTTAGGGTTTGGGTTATGCTGAGGCTGTGGGTGAGTTTGAGGTTGAGGGTTAGGGTTAGGATGAGGTTGAGGGTGAGAGTTAGGTTTAAAGTTAGGGTGAGGGTTAAGGTGAGGGCTAGTGTGAGGGTGAGGGTTTCGTTTAGGTAAGTGTTAGGGTTAATGTGAGGGTTAGGATTAGTGCGAGGGTTAGGGTTAGGGTTAGTGTGAGTATAAGGGTTATGGTGAAGGTTAGGAAGAGGGTGAGGGTTAGGGTTAGCGTCAGGGTTATTGTGAAGTTTAGGGAGAGTGTTAGGGTTAGGGTGAGGCTTACGGTTAGTTTGATGTTTAGGGTGAGGTTGAGGGTTAGGGTAAGATTTGAGGTTGAGGGTGAGTGTTAGAGTGAGTGTGAGATTGAGGGTGAAGGTGAGGGTTAGGATTAGGGTTAAGGTTCTGGTGACGGTGAGGATTATTGTTAGGATTACGGTTAGGTTTAGGGTTAGGCTGAGGGAGAGGCTGAGGTTTAGTGTTAGGGTTAGGATTAGGGTTAAGGTTAGGGTGAGGGCTAGGCTGAAGGTGAGGCTTAAGGTTAGAGTGAGGTTGAGGGTGAGTGTTAGGGTTAGGGTTAGGGTTAGGCTGAGGGCGAAGGGTGGGGTTGAGGGTAAGGGTTAGGGTTAGGGTTAGGGCGAGGATTAGGTTGAGGTTGAGGTCTCATGTGAGGGTTAGGGTGAAGGTTAGGGTTAGACTGATGTTTAGGGTGACGGTGAGGGTTAGGTCGAGGGTGAGGGTTAGGGTTATGTTTAGGGTGAGAGTTAGAGTTAATGTTAGGGTTAGGGTGAGGGTTAGGGTGCAGGGTAAGCTTAGGTTTAAGGTGAGGGTTAGTGTTAGTGTGAGGATAAGGTTATGGTGAGGATTAGGATTAGGGTGAGGGTTAGGTTAGGCGTTAGGGTTAGGGTTAGGTTTAGGGTGAGGGTTAATGTGAGGGTTAGGTTAAGGTTTAGGGTAAGGGTTAGATTTAGGTTGTGGGTTAGGTTTAGGGTAAGTGTGAGGGTGAGGGTGAGGGTTTGGTTTAGGATTAGGGTTAGGGTTAGGCTTAGGGTGAGGGTGAGGGTAAGATTGAGGGTTACGGTCAGTGTGAGCGGTAGGTTAAGGTTATGATTAGGGTGAGAGTAAGGGTTACGCTGAGGATTACGGTGAGGGTGAGGGTTAGGTTTAGGGTTAGGGTGAGGGTGAGGGTGAGGTTGAGGGTTAGGGTTAGGTGAAGGGTTATGGTTAGGGTGAGGGCTAGATTGAGTGTGAGGTTTAGGGTTAGCATTAGGGTTAGGGTTAGGTTTAGGATGAAGGTTAGGCTTTGGTTAGGGTTAGGGTGAGGGTGAGGGTGAGGGTTAGGTTTAGGTTGAGGGTTAGGGTTAGGGTGAGGGCTAGGGTGAGGGTGAGCGTTAGGGTCAGGGTGAGAGTGGAGGTGAGGGTGAGGGTTTCTTTTAGGGAAGGGTTAGGTTTAGGGTGAGGTTTAAAGTGAGGGTGAGGGTTAGGTTGAGTGTTAGGTTTAGCGTGAGGGTTAGGGTTGGATTTAGGGTGAGGGTTAGAGTTAGTATGATGTTTAGGTTGAGTGTGTGGTTTAGGGTGAGAGTGAGGGTTCGGGTTTGGGTGAGGAAGAGGGTTAGGGTGTGCGTGAGGTTTAGGGTTCGGGTGAGATTTAGGGTGAGGGTGAGGTTTAGGGTGAGGGTGAGGGTTAGGGTTCAGTTTATGATTAGGGTGAGGGTTACCGTTAGGGTTAGGGTTAGGGTGAAGGTTACGGTGAGGTTTAGGGTTAGTGTGAGGGTTAGGGTTATGTATAGGGTTAGTGTTAATGTCAGGATAAGGGTTAGGGTGAGGGTTAGGGTGACGGTGAGGGTTATGGTTAGGGTAAGGGTAAGCGTTACGGTGATGGTTAGGGTGAGGGTGAGGGTTAGGGTTAGCATTAGGGTTAGGGTTAGTGTGAGGGTGAGGGTCAGGGTGAGGGTGAGGGTTTCGGTTATGTAACGGATAGGGTTAGTGTGAGGATTAGGGTGAGGGTGAGGATTAGATTGAGGGTGAGGGTTAGGGTTAGGGTGAGGGTTAGGTTTAGGGTGATGTTTAGGTTGAGGGTGAGGGTTAGGGTGAGGGTGACTGTTCGGGTTAGGGTTCGGGTTCGGGTGGGGGTGAGGGTTATTGTGTGGGTGAGGTTTAAATCTCGGGTGAGTTTTATGGTGAGGGTTAGCATGAGGTTTAGGGTGAGGCTTATGGTTAGGGTTAGGGTGAGGTTTAGGGTTAGTGTGAGGGTTAGGGTTAGGTACAGGATTAGGGTTATTGTGAGGATGAGTGTTAGGGTGAGGGTGAGGGTTAGGTTTAGCGTTAGGGATAGGGTGAGCGTTACGGTGAGGGTTAGGGTTAGGGTGAGTTTCAGTGTTAGGGCATGGTTGATGGTTAGGGTTAGGGTTAGGATTAGGGTTAATGTTAGGGTTAGGGTTATAGTGAGCTTTAGAGTTAGGGTGAGGTTTAGGGTTAGCAGTAGTGTTAGGTTGAGTATTAGGGTAAGGGTTAGGTTTAGGGATAGGGTAAGAATGAGGGTTAGGTTTAGGATTAGGGTTAGGGTTAGAGTATTGTTGAGGCTTAGGGTGAGGGTTAGTGTTAGGATTATGGTTAGGGTTAGGGTTACAGTTATTGTTAGGGTTAGGGTTAGGGTTCAGTTGAGTGTTAGTGTGAGGGTTAGCATTAGGTTTATGGTTAGGATAAGGGTGAGGGAGAGTGTGAGGGTTAGGATAAAGATTAGGGTTAGGGTGTGGGTTAGGCTGAGGGTGAGGTTGAGGGTAAGGGTGAGGGTTAGGGTTAGGGTGAGGGTTATTGTTAGGATTAGGAGGAGTGTTAGGGTGAGGGGTAGGGTTAGGGTTAGGGTGAGGGTTAGGGTGAGGATTAGGGTTAGGGTTAAGTTTGCGGTTAAGGTGAGGTTTAGGGTTAGACTGAAGTTTAGTTAGACGGTGAGGGATAGGGTAAGGGTGAGGTTGAGGGTGAGGCTTAGGGTAAGGGTGAGGGTGAGGGTGATGTTTGGTTTAGGTTTAGGGTGACTGTGAGGGTTAGGGTTAGGATTAGGCTTTGGTTAAGTGTTAGGCTGAGTGTGAGTGTGAGGGTGAGTGTTAGGGTTAGTGTTAGGGTGAGGGTTAGGGTTACTGTGAGGGTTAGGGTGAGTGTGAGGTTGAGGGTCAGGATTAGGGTGACTGTGACAGTGATGATGAGGTTTAGGGTTAGGATTAGGGTTAGGGTGAGTTTTAGAGTTACAATTAGGGTTAGGGTGTGGGTTAGGATTAGGGTTAGTGTTAGAGTTATTGTTAAGGTTAGGTTTAGGGTTAAGGTAAGAATGAGGTTTAGGGTTAGGGTTAGGGTGAGGTTTAGGTTTAGTGTGAGGGCTACACGGAGAGTGAGGTTTAGGGTGAGTGTGAGGGTGAGGGTGAGGGTAAGGGTTACGATTTGGGTTAGGGTTATTGTAAGGCTGACGGTGATGGTGAGGGTGAAGGTTAAGTTTAGGGTTAGGGTAAGGGTGAGAGTGAGGTTGAGGGTTAGGGTTAGGATTAGGGTTAGGGTTAGGGTTAGGCTGAGAGTGACGGTGAGGGTGAGGGTGAAGCTTAAGGTTAGGCTTAGGGTTACGGTTTAGGTGAGGGCTAGGGTGAGGTTAAAGGTTAGGGTGAGAATGAGGGTGAAGTTGAGGGTTTCGGTTATGTAAGAGTTAGGGTTATTATTAGGGTGAAGATTAGGTTGAATGTGAGGGTTAGTGTGAGGGTTAGGGTTAGGGTGAGGGTTAGGGTTAAGTTTAGGGTTAGGGTGAGGGTTAGGGTTAGGGTGAGGTTGAGTCTTAGGGTTAGAGGTAGGGTTAGGGTTAGTGTGAGGGTTAGGGTTAGTGTGAGTGTTAGGGTTAGGGTTAGGTTTAGAGTCAGGTTGAGGTTAAGATTTAGGTTGAGGGTTAGGCTGAGGGTGAGGGTTAGTGTTAGGGTGAGGTTGAGCATTAGCGTATGGATGAGGTTTTGGGTTAGGTTGAGGGTTAGGGTGATGGTGAGGCTTATGTGGACTGTGAGGTTTAGGGATAGGTTTAGGGTGAGGTTTAGTGTTAGGGTAAGTGTTAGGGTTAGGGTGAAGGTAAGGGTGAGGGGTAGGGTTAAGGTTAGGTTTAGGGTCAGGATTAGTGTGAGGTTTAGGGTTAGTGTTAGGGTTAGGGTTAGGTTGAGGGAAAGGTTTAGGGTGTGTATTAAGGTGAGGGTAAACGTTTGGGTTAACGTTAGGTTTAGGGTGAGGGTGAGGGTTAGTGTTAGGATCAGGGTTAGAGTTAGGTTTAGGGTTATTGTTTGGGCTAGAGTTAGGGGTAGGGTGAATGTGAGGGTGAGGATTAGGGTTAGGGTTAGGGTGAGATTGAGGGTGAGTGTTAGTGTTAGGGTTATGGCTAGGGTTATGGTTAGGGTTGGGCTGAGGGCGAGGGTGAGTGTGCGTGTAAGGATTAGGCTTAGGGTTAGGGTGAGGGTTAGGGTTAGGGTTAGGGTGAGGGTTAGTTTTAGTGTGAGGATAAGGGTTAGGGATAGAGTTAGGGTTAGTGCGATGTTAAAGGTTAGGGTGAGGGTTAGGGTGAGGGTGAGAGTTAGGGTTAGGGTTACGATTAGGGTGAGGGTTAGTTTTAGGATTAGGGTTAGGGTTAGGGTTATTGTTAGGGCTAGGGTTAGGGCGATGGTGAGTGTGAGGGTGAGGGTTAGCGTTAGGGTTAGGGTGAGGATGAGGATGAGGGTAAGTGTTAGGGTTAGGGTTAGGGTTAAGCTGAGGGAGAGGGTGGGGGTGAGGGTAAGGGTTAGGGTTAGGGTTAGTGTGAGGGCTAGGTTTAGCGTAAGTGTTAGTGTGAGAGTGAGGGTTAGGGTGATGGTTTCGGTTAGGAAAGAGTTAGGGTTATTGTTTGGGTGAGGTTGAAATTGAGGGTGAGGGTTAGTGTGAGCGTTAGGATTAGGGGGAGGGCAAGGTTTATAGTTAGACTGAGGTGTAGGGTTAGGGTGATGTTTAGGGTGAGCGTGAGGGTTAGGGTGAGGGTTAGGGTTTGGGTGAGTATGAGGGTTAGGGTGTGGGTGAGGGTTAGCGTTATGGTGAGGGTTTGTTTGATGGTGAGGGTTAGGTTGAGTGTGAGGGTTAGGGTTAGGTTTTAGGGTTATGGTGAGGGTAAGGTTTAGGGTGAGGGTTAAGGTGATGGTGAGATATAGGGTTTCCATTAGGTTTAGGGTTAGTGTAAGGGTTAGTGTTAGGTTGAGGGTTAAGTTTAGGGTAATATTTAGGGTGTCAGTGAGGTTTAGGTTGAGGATGACGTTGAGCGTGAGGGTGAGGGTGTGGGTTAGGGTTAGGGTTAGGGTGTAGGTGAGGGTTAGGCAAATTTGTAGGATAGGGTTAGGGTGAGGCTTAGGGTTAGTGTGAGAGCATGATCGTGAGTTTGAGGTTTAGGGTTAGGGTTAGGGTGAGTTTGAGGGTGAGGGTTAGGTTTAGGATTAGGGTTAGGTTTAGGGTGAAGTTTCGGGTGAGGGTTAGGGTTAGGGTGAGGGTGAAGGCGAGGGTGAGGGTTTGGGTTCAGGTTAGGGTGATGTTTAGGGTGTGGGAGAGTGTTAGGATTAGGGTGACGTTTAGGGTGAGGGGTATGGTTAGTGTTAGGTTTAGGGTGAGGGTGAGGGTGAGGGTTAGTGTTAGGGTGAGGTTGAGATTGATGGGTTAGGGTTAGGGTGAGGGTGAGGGTAATGTTTAGGGTGAGGGATAGGGTTAGGGATTTTGTAGGGTGAGGGTGAGGGTTAGTGTGAGGGTGAGGGTTAGGGTGAGGGTTAGGTTGAGGGTGCGGGTGAGGGTGAGGTTGAGGGTGAGGGTTAGGGTTAGGCTTAGGTTAGGGTTAGGTTAGGGTGAGGGTGATATTTAGGGATAGTTTTTCAGTTAGGGTGAGTGTTAGGGTTTGAGTGATGTTCAGGGTGAGGGTGAGGGTTAGGGTGAGGATGAGGGTGAGGGTGAGGGTGAGGGTTAGGGTGTGGGTGAGGATTAGAGTTAGGTGAGGTTTAGCCTTAGGATTAGGCTTAGTGTGAGGGTGAGATTTAGTGGTACCGTTAGGGTTAGGGTTAGGGTTAGGGTGTAGGTGAGGGTTAGGCAAATTTGTAGGATAGGGTTAGGGTGAGGTTTAGGATTAGTGTGAGAGTTAGGGTGATGGTGAGTTTGAGGGTTAGGGTTAGGGTTAGGGTGAGTTTGAGGGTGAGGGTTAGGTTTAGGATTAGGGTTAGGTTTAGGGTGAAGTTTCGGGTGAGGGTTAGGGTTAGGGTGAGGGTGAGGTAGAGGGTGAGGGTTAGGGTTAGTGTGAGGGCTAGGGATATGGTTAGGTTTCGGGTGAGGGTGAGGGTGAGTGTTAGATTTAGGTTTAGGTTCAGATTTAGGGTGAGTGTGAGGGTGAGGGTAGGGATTAGGGTTAGGATTAGGGTTAGGCTGAGGGTGATGGGGAGGGTGATGGTTAGGGTTAGGGTTAGGATGAGGGTTAGGTTGAGGTTTAGAGTTAGGTTAGTGTGAGATTTAGGGTTTAGGGTTAGGGTTAGGGAGAGGGTTAGGGTTAGGTTTAGGTTTAGGATAAGGTTTCGGCTGAGGGTTAGGGTTAGGGTTAGTGTGAGGGTTAGGTTGAGGGTTAGGGTAAGGGTTAGGGTGAGGGTAAAGTTTAGGGTGAGGTTTAGGGTAATGGCGAGGGTTAGCATTAGGGTGCGTAATAGGGTGAAGTTTAGGTTTAGTGTTTGGGTGAGGGTTACGTTTAGGTTGAGGATTAGGGTTAGGTTTAGGGTGAGGGTCAGGGTGATTGTTAGTGTTAGGTTGAGTGTTAGGGTTTTGATGAGGGTTATGGTTAGGGTGATGTTTATTTTGACAGTGAGGTTTAGCGTGAGGGTGAGTGTTAACTTGAGGGTGAGTTTTCGGGTAAGGTGAGGGTTAGGGTGTGGTTGCGGGTTAGGTTTGTTTTAGGGTCAGTGTGAGCGTTAGGGTTACTGTTAGGGTTAGGGTGAGAGTTATGGTGAGGTGTAGAGATAGGGTTAGGGTGAGGGTTCGGGTGAGGGTGAGTGTGAGTTTTAGGGTGTGGGTGACGGTTAGGGTTAGGGTGAGGGTGACGGTGACGGTGAGGATTAGGTTTAGGGTGAGAGTTAGGGTGAGGGTTAGGGTTAGTGTTAGTGTGAGGATTCGGATTAGGGTTAGGGTTAGGGTTATGATGAGGTTAAGGGTTAGGGTGAGGTTTATGGTGAGGGTGAGGATTAGGGTTAGCATTAGGGTTAGGGTAAGGTTTAGGGTTAGGGTTAGGATGAGGATGAGGGTTAGGGTTAGGGTTAGGGTGAGGATTAGGATTAGATTGAGGGTTAGGGATAGGTTTAGGGTTAGGATGAGGATTAGGCTGAGGGTTAGGTTTAGGGTTAGGGTGAGGGTGAGGGTGAGGGTATGGGTTAGGGTGAGGGTTATGTTGAGTGTAAGGAATAGGGTTAGGGTTAGGTTTAGTGTGGGCGTTAGGGTGAGGCTTAGGGTTTCTTTTAGGGTAAGGGTTAGGGTGAGGGTTAGGGTGAGGTTAAGGGTTAGGGTGAGGTTTAGGTTGAGGAGGGATAGGTTTATGATTAGGGTAAGGATTAGGCTGAGGGTTAGGGTGAGGTTGAGGGTTAGGGTTGGGTTGAGTGTAGGGTAAGTTTTAGGGTGTGGGCTAGGGTTAGGGTTAGGGCTAGGATGAGTTTTAGGGTTATGTTGAGGGTGAGGTTGAGTGTTAGCTTTAGGATTAGGTTAGGGTGAGGGTGAGGGTTAGGGATAGTGTTAGGTTTATGGTGAGGTTTAGGGTTAGGTTTAGGGTTATGGTTAGAGTTAGAGTGACGGTGAGGTGAGGTTTAGTGTTTGGATTAGGGTTAGTCTTAGGTTTAGGGTGAGGGGTTAGGCTGAGGTGTAGCGTTAGGGTTATGGTGAGGGTGAGGGTGAGTGTTAAGGTTAGGGTGAGGGTTAGGGTGAGGGTGAGGGTTAGGTATTGCATTAGGGTTAGGGATAGGGAAGGGTTAGGTTTAGGGTTAGGCTTAGGGTGAGGGTGGGGTTTAGGGTTGGCATTAGGGTTTCGGTTAGGGTTATGTTGAGGGTTAGGGTTAGCGTAGGGTTAGGGTGAGTGTGAGGGTGTACGTTAGGGTTAGGGTTAGGGTCATGGTTAGGGTTAGGGTGAGGGTTAGGTTTAGGGTGAGTTTGAGAGTAAGGGTTAGGATTGAGGGCTAGGGTTAGTGTTAGGGTTAGGGTGAGTGTTAGGGTTATGGTGAGGGTGAGTGTGAGGTTAGGTTTAGGATTAGGGTCAGGGTGAGGTTTAGGGAAATGGTTAGGGGTAGGGTTAGGGATAGATTTAGCGTGAGGCTGAGGGTGGGGGTTACGATTTGGATTAGGGATACGTTTAGGCTTAGGCTGAGGATGAGTTTGAGTGTGAGGGTGAGGGTTAGGGTTAGGGTGAGTGTTAGGGTTGGGGTTAGGGTTAAGGTTAAGGTGAGGGTTATGGTTAGGGTTAGTGTTGGGATGAGGGTTAGGCTGAGGGTTAGGGTTAGGGTTAGTGTGAGGGTAAGCGTTAGGGTGAGGGTGAGGGTTAGGATTAGGCTTAGTGTTAGGGTGAGAGTTAAGGTGAGGGTTAGGGTTAGGGTTAGGTTTTATGTTAAGGTGAGGGATAAGGTGAAGGTTATGGTTATTGTGAAGGTTAGGGTGAGGTTGAGGGTGAGGGTAAGGCTTAGGTGAGGGTTAGGGTGAGGGTGAGAGATAGGGTTTTTGGTGAGGGTAAGGGTTAGGGAGAGATTTAGGGTGAGGTTTAGGGTTAATGTTAGCATTAGCCTTAGGATAAGGGTTGGGTTTGGTTGAGGGTTAGGTTTAGGGTTAGGGCGGGGCGTGGTTGAGGTTTAGGGTTCGGGTTAGGGTTAGGGTTCGGGTTAGGCTGAGGGGTAGTATTAGGGTTAGCATTAGGGTTAGGGTTAGTGTGAGGGTTAGGGTTAGGTTTAGGTTTAGGGTTAGGGTGAGGATTAGGTTTAGGGTGAGGGCTAGGGTGAGGGTGAGGTTTACTGTGAAGATTAGGGTGAGGGTGATGGTGACAGTTAGGGTTCGGGTGAGGCTTAGGGTGAGGGTGAGGAATCGTGTTACCATTAGGTTTAGGTTCAGGGTTAGGATTAGGGTGACAGTTAGGGTTAGGTTTAGTGTTAGAGTTAGAGTGAGGGTGAGGATGAGGGTTAGGGTTTTGATTAGGGTTTGTGTTAGGGTTAGGCTGAGGGGTAGGTTTAGGGTTAGGGTGAGGGTGAGTGTGAGGGTGAGGTTTAAGGTTAGGGTGAGTTTTAGGGTGAGGGTGAGGATTACGGATAGCATTAGGTTTAGGTTTAGGGTTACGGTGAGCGTTAGGGTTATGGTGATGGTGAGGGTAAGGGTTAGGTTTAGGATTAGGGTTAGGCTTAGTGTGAGGGTTAGGGATAGGGTTAGGGTTAGAGTGAGGGTTAGGTTTAGGGTTAGGGTTAGAGTTAGGGTGAGGGTGATGGTGAGTTTTAGGGTTTGGATTAGGGTTAGGGTTAGGGTTAGGGTGAGGGTTAGGCTGATGGGTTGTGTTAGGGTTATGGTGAGGGTGAGGGTGAGTGTTAAGATTAGGGTGAGGGTTAGGGTGAAGGTGACGGTTAGGGATAGCATTAGGTTTAGGGATAGGGAAGGGTGAGGCTTAGAGTTAGGGTTAGGTTGAGAGTGAGGTTTACGTTAGCATTAGGGTTTTGGTTAGGGGTATGTTGAGGGTTAGGGTTAGGGTAGGGTTAGGGTGAGTATGAGGGTGAGGGTAAGGGTTAGGGTTAGGGTTAGGGTCATGGTTAGGGTTAGGGTGAGGGTTAGGTTTAGGGTGAGGTTGAGCGTAAGTGTTAGGGTGAGGGCTAGGCTTAGGGTTAGGGTTAGGATAATTGTTAGGTTTATGGTGAGGGTGAGGGTGAGGGCTAGGTTTAGGATTAGGGTTAAGGTCAGGGTGAGGGTTAGTGATAGGGTTAGAGGTAGGGTTAGGGTTAGAGTTAGGGTGACTTTGAGGGTGAGGTTACAGTTTGGATTAGGGTTAGGTTTAGGTTTAGGCTGTGGTTGAGTTTGAGTGTGAGGGTGAGGGTTAGGATTAGGGTGAGTGTTAGGGTTGGTGTTAGGGTTAAGGTTAGGTTGAGGGTTAGGGTTAGAGTTAGGGTTAGGATGAGGGTGAGGCTGAGGGTTAGGGTTAGGTTTAGTGTGAGGGTAAGCGTTTGGGTGAGGGTAAGTCTTAGAATTAGGCTTAGGGTTAGGGTGAGAGTTAGGGTGAGGGTTCGGGTTAGTGTTAAGTTTAGGGTTGGGGTGAGGGTTAGCTTGAGGGTTAGTGTTAGGGTTAGGTTCAGGGTTACGGTGAGGGTGAGGGTAAGGCTTAGGTGAGGTTTAGGGTGATGGTGAGGGATAGGGTTTCTGGTGAGGGTAAAGTTAGGGGGAGGTTTAGGGGGAGGTTTAGGTTTAATGTTAGCATTAGCCTTAGGGTAAGGGTGAGAGTTAGGGTGAGGGTAAGGGTAAGGGTTAGGGATAGGGTGAGGATTAGGGTTCGGGTTAGTGTTAGGGTGAGGGTTAGGCTGAGTTGTAGGGTTAGGTTTAGGGTTAGGGTGAGGGTAAGTGTGAGGGTAAGTGTTAGGGTGAGTGTTAGGGTGAGGTTGAGGTTTAGGTTTAGCATTCACATTAGGGTTAGGGTGAGGGTTAGTGTTAGGGTTAGGATTAGAGTGAGGGTGAGGTTTAGTGTTAGCATTAGTTTTAGGATTAGGGTTAGCGTGAGGGTTCAGGTTAGGGTTAGTATTATGGTTATGCTTAGGGTTAGGCTGAGGGTGAGGTTGAGCGTGAGGTTGAGGATTAGGGTTAGGCTGAGTGTTAGAGTTAGATTTAGGGTTAAGTTTAGGGTGAGGGTTAGGGTTAGGGATACGGTTAGGATGAGTGTTAGGGTTAGGTTTAGGGTTAGGGTGAGGTTTAGGGTGGGGGTTAGGGTTAGAGTTAAAGTGAGGGTTAGGGTGAGGGTACGGGTTAGGGTGAGGTTTAGGGTGAGGGTTAGGGTTAGGGTTAAAGTGAGGGTTAGGGTGAGGTTAAGGGCTAGGGTGAGGTTTAGGGTGCGGGTGAGGGATAGGGTTATGGTGAGGGTAAGTGTTAGGGTGAGGGTTAGGGTGAGTGTGAGGGATAGGGTTATGGTGAGGGTAAAGGTTAGGGCGAGGTTTAGGGTGAGGTTGAGGGTTAATGTTAGCATTAGGGTTACAGTGAGTGTGAGGCTTAGGGTTAGGGTTAGGGAGAGGTTGAGGATTTGGGTTAGGGTTATGGTTATGGTGAGGGTTAGGCTGAGGGGTAGGGTTAGGGTTATTTTTAGGGTGAGGGTTAGGTTGAGGATTATGGTTAGGTTTAGGGTGAGGTTGAGGGTGACGAAAAGGGTTAGGGTGAGGGTTAGAGTGAGGTGGAGGTTTAGGGTTAGCATTAGGGTTAGGGTGAGGATGAGGGTTAGGGTTGGGGTGAGGGTGAGGGTTAGTTTTAGCATTAGGGTTAGGGTTATGGTGAGGGTTAGGGTTAGGGTGAGAGTGAGGTTGAGGGTTAGTGTTAGGCTTAGGATTAGAGTTAGGGTATGGGTTAGGCTGATGGTGGGGGTAATGGTGAGGGTGAGTGTTAGGTTTAGTGTGAGGTCTAGGGTCAGTGTGAGGTTTAGAATGAGAGTGAGGGTTTCTTTTACAAAAGGCTTAGGGTTAGAGTGAGGATTAGGGTGAAGGTGAGGTTTAAGGTGAGGGTTAGGGTTATGGTTAGTATGCGGGTGAGGGTGAGGATGAGGATTAGGGTTAGGGTTAGGATTAGGGCTAGGGTTAGGGTTAGGCTGAGAGTGGGGGTGAGGGTGAGGGTGAGGTTGAGGCTTAGGCAGTAGGTGATTGTTTGTGTTAGGGTGAGGGTTAGGTTGACGGTGAGGGTTAGGGTGAAGGTTACGGTTACGGTTAGGGTGAGGTTTCGGGTGAGGGTTCGGGTGAGGGGTAGGGTGAGGGGTAGGGTTAGAGTTAAGATGAGGGTTAGGGTTAATGTGTGGTTTAAGTTTAGGTTTAGGGTTAGAGTGAGAATAAGGGTTAGGGTGAGGTTTAGGATGAGAGTTTGGGTTAGAGTTAGAGATAAGGTTAGGGTGAGGGTTTGGGTGAGGGTTAAGGTGACGGTTAGGTTTAGGGTTAGGGTTAGAATTAGGGTGAGGGTTAGGGGTTGGATTAGGGTTAGGGTTAGGTTTAGGCTGAGGTTGAGGTTGAGGGTGAGGGGCAGGGTTAGGGTTGGTGTGAGTGTTAGGGTTGGGGTTGGGGTTAAGGTTAGGGTGAGGGTTAGTGTTAGGATTAGGGTTAGGATGAGGGTTTGGCTGAGGGTTAGGGTCAGGGTAAGGGTGAGGGTAAGGTTTAGGGTGAGTGTTAGGGAGAGGGTGAAGCTTAGGCTGAGGCTTAGGGTTAGGGTGAGGTTTAGTGTGAGGGTAAGGTTGAGGGTAGAGTGTTAGGGTGAGGGTTAAAGTGAAGGTGAGGGATAGGGTTAAGGTGAGGGTAAGATTTAGGGTGAGGTTTAGGGTGAGGTTGAGGGTTAATGTTAGCATTAGGGATACGGTGAGGGTGAAGGTTAGCGTTAGGGTTAGGGATAGGGTGAGGGTTAGGGTTAGGTTTAGGGTGAGAGTTAGCCTGAGGGGTGGGGTTAGGTTTAGGCTTAGGGTGAGAGTTACAGTGAGGTTTAGGGTGAGGTTTAGGGTTAGGGGTAGGGTGAGGTTGAGGGTGAGTGTAAGAGTTAGGGTGAGGGTTAGGGTGAGGTTGAGGTTTAGAGTTAGCATTAGCATTAGGGTTAGGTTGAGGTTTAGGTTTAGGTTTAGGGTTAGAGTGAGGGTGAGGGCTAGTGTTAGCATTAGGGTTAGGGTTAGGGTTAGTGTTAGGGTGAGGGTGAGGGGGAGTGTTAGGTTTAGGATTAGGGTTAGGTTTAGGGTTGGCTGAGGGTGGGTGTGTGATTGAGGATGAGGGTTAGGGTTAGGATTAGTTTTACGGTGAGGGCTATGGTGAGGGTGAGGTTTAGGGTGAGGGTTAGGGTGAAGGTGAGATTTTCGGTTAGGAAAGGCTTAGGGTTAGGGTTAGTTTGAGGATTAGGATGAGGGTGAGGTTGAAGGTGAGGGTTAGTGTTAGGGTGAGGATTAGGGTTAGGATTAGCGTGAGGGTTAGGGTTAGGGTGATGTTTAGGGTAAGAGAGAGTGTTAGGATGAGGGTGAGTGTAAGGGTTAGGGTGTAGGTGAGGGTTAGGGTTAGGGTGAGGGTTAGGGTGATGGTGAGTGTTAGGTTCAAGGTGAGGGTTAGGGCTAGGGTTAGGGTGAGGTTTAGTGTTATGGTTAGGGTGAGGTGTAGGGTGAGGGGTAGGTTTAGGTTTAGGGTGAAGGTTAGGGTTAATGTGAGAGTTGGGATGAGGGTTAGGTTTAGGGTTAGTGTTAGGGTGATATTTAGGGTGAGGGTGAGTGTTAGGTTTAGCCTTAAGTTTAGGGTGAGGGTTGGGTGAGAGGTAAGGTGAGAGTGTTAATATTAGGGTGAGGGTTAGGGTTAGGTTTAGGGTGATGATTAGGTTTAGGGTGAGGTTGAGTGTGAGGTTTAGGTTTCGGGTTAGGCTTAGGTGTAGGGTTAGGCTTAGGGTGAGGGTGAGGGTCAGAATTAGGTTTAGGGTGAGGGTTAGGGTTATGGTTAAGATTAGGGTGAGGGTGAGGGTGAGGTTTAGTGTGAGGGTGATGGTGAGGGCGAGGGTGAGGTTGAGGGTTAGGTTTAGGGTGAGTGTTAGGATCATGGTTAGGGTTAGGGTGAGGCTGAGGTTTAGGGTGAGGGTGAGGGTGAGGGTGAGGGTAAGGGTGAGGGTTAGGGTTAGTGTTAGGGATATGGTTAGGGTGAGGGTTAGGGTTAGTGTTAGGGTTAGGATGAGGGTTAAGCTGAAGTTTCGGGTTAGGGTTCGGGTGAGGATAAGGGTTAGGGTGAGGGCTAGGTTGAGGGTGAGGGGATGGTTAGGCTTAGGGTTACGGTGAGCTTTAGGGTGATGGTAAGGGTTAGGGTGAGGGTTAGAGTGATGGTGAGGATAGGGTTAAAGTGATGGTAAGGGTTAGTGCGAGGTTTAGGGTGAGGTTGAGGGTTAATGTTAGCATTAGGTTTATGGTGAGGGTGAGGGTTGGGGTGAGGGTTAGGTTTAGGGTTAGGGATAGGGTGAGGATTAGGGTAAAGGTTAGGTTTAAGGTGAGGGTTAGTCTGAGGGTTAGGGTTAGTATTAGGGTTAGGGTGAGGGTTAGGTTGAGGGTTAGGGTTAGGATTAGGGTTCGGTTTAGGGTGAGTTTGAGGGTGAGGGTAAGGGTTAGGGTGAGGTTTAGCGTGAGATAGAGGTTTAGGGTTAGCATTAGGGTTAGGGTTAGGGTTCGGGTAAGGGTTTGGGGTAGGGTTCGGGTTATGGTGAGGGTGAGGGCTAGTGTTAGCATTAGGGTAAGGGTTAGGGTTATGGTTAGGGTGAGGATGAGGCTTACATATTGGTTAGGATTAGGGTTAGGATTAGGGTTAGACTGAGGGTGTGGGTGAGGTTGAGGTTGAGGTTTACCGTTAGAGTTAGTTTTAGGGTTAGGACTAGGGTGAGGGTGAGGGTTAGGGTGAGGGTTAGGGTGAGGGTGAGGGTTTTCGGGGAGGAAAGGCTTAGGTTTTGGGTTAGGGTGAGGATTAGGTTGAGGGTGAGGTTTAAGGTGAGGGTTAGGTTTAGGGTGAGGATTAGGGTTAGGGTTAGGGTGAGGGTTAGGGTTAGGGTGATGTTTAGTGTGATGGTGAGTTTTAGGTGGAGTGTAAGATTGTAGGTGAGGTTTAGGGTTAGGTTGAGGGTTAGGTTGAAGGTGAGGGTTAGGCTTAGTGTTAGGGTGAGGGTTAGGTTTAGGGTTGGGGCAGGGGTAGGGTGAGGGGTAGGTTTAGGGATAGGTTGGGGGTTAGGGTTAATTTAAGGATAGGGTTAGTTTTAGGGTTAGTGTGAGGATAAAGGTTAGGGTGAGGGTGAGGGTTAGGGTTAGCATTAGGGTTAGGGTTATGGTTAGTGTGAGGGTTAGTGTTAGGGTTAGTGTGCGGGTTAGGGTTAGGGTGAGGGTGAGGGTTAGGGTTAGGGTGACGGTGAGGGTAAGTGTTAGGGTGAGAGCTAGGGTAGGTTGAGGGTTAGGGTTAGGGTGAGGGTTTTGGTTAGAGTTAGGTTTAGGTTGAGGGTGAGGGTGAGGTTGAGGTTTAGGTTTTGGATTATGTTTAGGGTTAGGGTTCGGCTGAGTCTGAGGTTGAGGGTGAGGGTGAGGTTTAGGGTTAGGGTGAGGGTGAGGGTGAGGGTTAGGTTTAGGGCTAGGATTAGGGTTAGGGTTACCTTCAGGCTGAGGGTGGGTGTGAGGTTGAGTGTGAGGTTTAGGGTTAGGGAGAGTTTTAGGGTGAAGACTAGGTTGAGGGTGAGGGTTAGGGTGAGGGTTAGGTTGAGGGGAGGTTTTCTGTTAGGAAAGGCTTAGGGTTAAGGTTAGGGTGACGATTACGGTGAGGGTGAGGTTTAAGGTGAGGGTTAGGGTTAGGGTGAGGATTAGGGTTATTGTTAGAATGAGGGATAGGGTCAGGTTGATGTTTAGGTTGAGGGAGTGTGTGAGGGTGAGGGTTAGGGTGAGGGTTAGAGTGTAGGTGATGGTTAGGTTTAGGGTGAGGGTTAGGGTGACAGTGAGGGTTAGGGTGAAGGTGAGGGTTAGGGTTACTTTTAGGGTGAGTGTTAGTGTGAGGCTTAGTGTGAGGATTAGGGTTAGGTTTAGCGTTATGGAGTGGGTAAGGGTTAGGATGAGGTTTAGGGTGACGGTGAGGGTTAGGGTTAGCATTAGAATAAGGGTGAGGGTTAAAGTGAGTGTTAGGGTGAGGGTGAGGTTGAGGGTTAGGGTTAGGGTGAGGGTGTGGTTTAGGGTGAGT
The DNA here is from genome assembly GCF_024711535.1 of Dipodomys merriami. Classification (NCBI taxonomy): domain Eukaryota; kingdom Metazoa; phylum Chordata; class Mammalia; order Rodentia; family Heteromyidae; genus Dipodomys; species Dipodomys merriami. Next base: position 2,819,660 of record NW_027206113.1, read on the forward strand.
TTCAGGGTTAGTGTTAGGGTTAGAGTTAGAGTGATGGTGAGGGTTAGGCTTAAGATTAGGGGTAGGGTTAGGGTTAGGCTGAGGGTTAATGTGAGGGTTAGTTTTATGGTGAGGGTTAGGTTTAGGGTTAGTTTTCGGGTTAGTTTGAGTGTTAGGGTTAGGAAGAGGGTTTGGCTGAGGGTTGGGGTTAGGGTTAGGGTTATGTTGAGGGTAATTTTTAGGGTGAGGTTTAGGGTGAGGGTGAGGGTGAGGATTAGGGTGAGGGTTAATTTTAGGTTGAGGGTTTGGGTGAGGGTTAGAGTGAGGTTTAGTGTTCGTGTTAGGGTTACAGTTAGGGTTAGGTTTAGGGTGAGGGTTAGGCTGAGGTGTGGGGTTAGGTTTAGGCTTAGGGTGAGAGTTCGTGTGAGGTTTAGGGTTAGGTTTAGGGTTAGGGTTAGGGTGAGGTTGAGGGTGAGTGTAAGAGTTAAGGTGAGGGTTAGGGTGAGGTTGAGGTTTAGGGTTAGCATTAGGGTTAGGGTTAGGTTGAGGTTAAGGGGTTAGGTTTAGGGTTAGAGTGAGGGTGAGGCCTAGTGTTAGCATTAAGGTTAGAGTTAGGGTTAGGGTTAGCGTTAGGGTGAGGGTGAGAAGGAGCGTTAGGTTTAGGATTAGGTTTAGGGTTAGGGTTAGGCTGAGGGTGGGGGTGAGATTGAGGATGAGGTTTAGGGTTAGGATTAGTTTTAGCGTGAGGGCTAGGGTGAGGGTGATGTTTAGGGTAAGGGTTAGGGTGAGGGTGAGAGTTTCGGTTAGGAAAGGCTTAAGGTTAGGGTTAGTTTGAGGATTAGGATGAGGGTGAGGTTTAAGGTGAGGATTAGTTTTAGGGTGAGGATTAGGGTTAGGATTAGGGTCAGGGTTAGGGTTAGGGTGATTTTTAGGGTGAGAGTGAGTGTTAGGGTGAGGGTTAGGGTGAGGGTGAGGGTATAGTTGAGGGTTAGGTTTATGGTGAGGGTTAGGTTGACGGTGAGGGTTAGGGTCAAGGTGAGGGTTAGGGCTTGTGTTAGGGTGAGGGTTAGGATTAGGGTTAGGGTGAGGGGTAGGGTGAGGGGTAGGTTTAGGGTTAGGTTGAGAGTTAGGGTTAATATGAGGGTTAGGGTTAGGTTTAGGGTTAGTGTTAGGGTGATATTTAGGGTGAGGGTGAGGTTTAGGGTTAGCGTTAGGTTTAGGGTGAGGGTTGCGTGAGGGTTAAGTTGAGAGTTAGTGTTAGTATGAGGGAGAGGGTTAGAGTTAGTTTTAGGGTTAGGGTTAGGGTTAGGGTTAACGTTAGGGTGAGGGTTAGGTTTAGGGTTAGGGTTAGTATGAGGGTTAGACTGAGGGTTAGGCTTAGGGTTAGGGTGAGGGTAAGGATTAGGGTGAGGGTTAGGTTTAGGATTAGGTTGAGGGTTAGGGTGAGGGTTAGGGATAGCTTTAGGGTTAGCCTGAGGGTTTTGGGTAAGGTTAGGTTTAGAGTTAGTGTGAGGGTGAGGGTTAGGTTTTGAATTAGGGATAGGGTTAGGGTTAGGCTGAGGTTGAGGTTGAGACTGAGGGATAGGGTTAGGGTTAGGGTGAGGGATAGGGTTAGGGTTAGGGTTAGAGTGAGGGTGAGGTTTAGGGTTAGGATGAGGATTAAGGTTAGGGTTAGGTTTAGTTTGAGGGTTAGGGTTAGGGTGGCGTTGAGGTTAAGGGTTAGGTTGTGGGCTAGGATGAGGTTTAGGGTTAGGATGAGGTTTAGGGTGAGGGTGACGTTTAGAGTTAGGTTTATGGTGAGGGTTAGGGTTATGGTTAGGGTTAGGTTGAGGGTGAGGTTGAGAGTTAGAGTGAGGGTGATGGTGAGGATGAGGTTGACGGTTAGGTTTAGGGTGAGGTTTAGTGTTGTGGTTAGGGTTAGGGGGAGGGTTAGGCTGAGGGGTAGGGTTAGTATTAGGGTTAGGGTGAGGGTTAGGTTGAGGGTTAGGTTGAGGGTTAGGATTAGGATTAGGGTTAGGTTTAGGGTGCGTTTGAGGGTGAGGGTAAGGGTTAGGGTGAGGTTTAGCGTGAGATTGAGGTTTAGGGTTAGCATTAGGGTTAGTGTTTGCGTGAGTGTTTGGGTTAGGGTTCGGGTTATGGTGAGGGTGAGGGCTAGTGTTAGCATTAGGGTTAGGGTTAGCGTGAGGATGAAGGTTTCATATTAGGTTGAGGGTGAGGTTTAAGATGAGGGTTAGGGTTAGGGTGAGGATTAGTGTTAGGGTTAGGGTGAGGGTTATGTTTAGGGTGATGTTTAGTGTGAGGATGAGTTTGAGGTTGAGGGTAAGGGTATAGGTGTGGTTTAGGGTTAGGTTGAGGGTTAGGTTGAAGGTGAGGGTTAGGGTTAGGGTTAGGGTGAGTGTTAGGTTTAGGGTTAAGGGGAAGGGTAAGGTGAGGGGTAGGTTTAGGGTTAGGTTGGGGGTTAGGGTTAATGTAAGGGTTATTGTTAGTGTTAGGGTTAGTGTGAGGATAAGGGTTAGGGTGAGGTTTAGGGTGAGAATGAGGGTTAGGGTTAGCCTTAAGGTTAGGGTGAGGATTAGGGTGAGGGTGAGGGTGAGGGTTAGGGTTAGTATTAGGGTTAGGGTTAGTGTGAGGGTTAGTGTTAGGCTTAGTGTGAGGGTAAGGGTTAGGGTGAGGGTGAGGGTTAGGGTTAGTGTGAGGGTTAGGATTAGGGTTAGGGTTAGGATTAGGGTGAGGGAAAGGTTTAGGGTGAGTTTTAGTTTGACTGTGTGGGTTAGGGTGAAGGTGAGTGTTAGGGTGAGATTTAGGGTGAGGGTTATTTTTAGGGTTAAGGGGGAGGTTAAGGGTTAGGGTGAGTTTTAGGGTGAGGTTGATGGTTAACGTTAGCATTAGGGTTACGGTGAGGTTGAGGGTTAGGGTGAGGCTTAGGGTTAGGGTTAGGTTTAGGGTGAGGTTTAGGCTGAGGGGTAGGGTTAGGGTTAGGGTTAGGGTGAGGGTTAGGGTGAGGTTTAGGGTTAAAGTTAATGTTAGGGTTTGGTTGAGGTTGAGGTTAAGGGTTAGGGAGAGGGTTATGGTGAGGTTGAGGTTTAGGGTTAGTATTAGGTTTAGGGTGAGGTTTAGGCTTAGGATTAGGGTTAGTGTGAGGTTGAGTGTGTGGTTTAGGTTGAGGGTGATGGTGAGGTTGAGGGTGAGGGTGAGATTTATGTTTAGGGTTAGTTTTATGTTTAGTGTTATGTTTAGAGTTAGGGTGAGGGCTAGTGTGAGGCTGAGGGCTAGGGTTAAGTTTAGGATTAGGCTGAAGTTTTGGGTTAGGGTGAGTGTTATTGTGAGGGGTAGGCTTAGGGTTTGGGTAAGGGTTAGGATGAGGGTTAGTGTGATGTTGAGGTTTAGGGTTAGTATTAGGGTTAGGGTGAGGGTTAGGGTTAGGTTTATGGTTAGGGTGAGGGTGAGGGATAGTGTTAGCATTAGAGTTAGGGTTAGTTTTAGGGGTAGGGTGAGAGTGAGGGTTTGGGTTAGCCTGAGTGTTAGGGTGAGGGTTACGGTGAGGGTTAGGTTTAGGGTTAGGGATAGTGTTAATGTTAGGGTGAGGGTGAGGATTATGGTTAGTGTTAGGTTGAGTGTTAAGGTTAAGGTGATGTTTAGGTTGAAGGTGATGGTTAGGGTGAGAGTTCGGGTTCTGCTTAGGGTGAGGGTTAGGGTGAGAGTGAGGGTCAGAGTTACTTTTAGGGTGAGGGTTATGGTTATGGTTATGGTTAGGGTGAGTGTGAGGGTGAGGGTGATGGTGAGGTTGAGGGTGAGAGTGAGAGTTATGTTTAGGTTTAGTTTTATGGTTAGTGTTAGGTTTAGAGTTAGGGTGAGGGCTAGGGTGAGGCTGAGGGTAGGGTTAAGGTTAGGATTAGGGTGAGGGTTAGGTTTAAGGTGAGGGTTAGGGTTAGGATTAGGGTTAGGGTGAGGGTGAGGGCTAGTGTTAACATTAGAGTTAGTGTTAGGGTTAGGGTTAAGGTAAGGGTGAGGATGAGGGTTAGGTTTAGAGTTAGGATAAGGTTTAGAGTTACTGTTAGGCTGAAGTTGAGGGTGAGGTTGAGGGTGAGGGTTAGGGTTAGGGTTAGTTTTAGGGTGAGGGTGAGCGTTTCGGTTAGGAAATGCTTAGGGTTAGGGTTAGGGTGAGGATTAGGGTGAGGGGGAGGTTTAAGGTGAGGGTTAGGGTTATGTGAGGATTAAAGTTAAGGTGGGGTGAGGGTTAGGGTCAGGGTGAGGGTGAGAATGAGGGTGTAGTTGAAGGTTAGTTTTGGGGTGAGGGTTAGGGTAATGGTGAGGGTTAGGGTGAAGGTGAGAATCAGGGTTAGGTTTAGGGCTAGGGTTAGGGTTAAGGTTAGGTTGAGGGTTAGGGTGAGCGTTAGGTTGAGGGTTAAGTTTAGGTTTAGGGTTAGGGTGAGGTTTAGGGTGAGGTTTAGTGTTAGTTTTATCGTTAGGGGTTAGAGTGAGGGTTAGGGTGATGGTAAGGGTTGGAGTGAGGGTGAGGGTTAGGGTTAGGTTGTGGGTTAGGGATAGGGTTGGGATTAGGTGAGGGTCAGGTTTAGGTTTAGGGTTAGAGTTAGAGTGAGTGTGAGTGTGAGGGTTTGAGTTAGCATTAGGGTTAGGGTTAGGGTTATGCTGAGGGTGAGGGTGAGGTTTAGGTTTAGGGTGAGGGTTAGTTTTAGGGTTAGGGTGAGGGTTAGGTTTAGTGTGAGGGTTAGGCTAAGTGTTATGTTAGTATTAGGGTGAGGGAAAGGTTTAGGGTGTGGGTTAGGGTGAAGGTGAGGCTTAGGTTTAGGGTTAGGGTTAGGGTGAGCGTTAGGATGAGGGTTAGGGTTAAGTTTAGGCTGAGAGTGAGGGTTAGACTGAGGTTTAGTTTTATGGTTAGGGATAGGGTTAGGGTGAGGGTAAGGGTTAGAGTGAGGGTTAGGGTGAGGGTGAGGGTTAGAAATAACATTAGGGTTAGGATTAGGGTTAGGGTGAGTGTTAGGGTTGCGGTTAGGGTTAGGGTGAGGGTTACAGTGAGGGTTATGTTGAGGGTTAGGTTTAGGGTTAGGGTTAGGGTGAGGTTTAGGGTTCGGGTTAGGGTTAGGGTGAGGGTGAGGGTGAGGATTAGGTTTAGTGTTAGGGTGAGGGTTAGAGTAAAGGTGAGGGTAAGGTTTAGGTTGAGGGCTAGGGTTATGGTTAGGGTTAGGGTGAGTTTTAGGTTTAGGGTGAGGGTGAGGTTGAGGGTTAGATTTAGTATTAGGCTTAGGTTTAGGGTTAGGCTTAGGGTGAGCGAGAGGGTGAGGGTCAGAGTTAGTTTTAGGGTGAGGGTTATGGTTATGGTTAGACTTAATGTGAGGGTGAGGGTGAGGTTTATGTTGAAGGTGATGGTGATGGTGAGTGTGAGGATTAGTGTTAGGGTTAGATTTAGGGTGACGGTTAGGCTGAGGGGTAGGGTTAGTGTTAGGGTTAGGGTGAGGGTGAGGGCTAGTGTTAGCATTAGAGTTAGGGTTAGGGTTAGGGTTAGGGTGAGGGTGAGGGTTAGGGTTAAGGTTAGGATTAGGTTTAAGTTTAGGGTTAGGCTGAATTTGGGGGTGAGGGTGAGGGTTAGTGTTAGGGTTAGTTTTAGAGTGAGGGCTAGGGTGAGGGTGAGTGTTAGGGTGAGGATGAGGGTTTCCGTTAGGAAAGGCTTAGGGATAGGGTTAGGTTGAGGATTAGTTTTAGGGTGAGGTTTAAAGTGAGGGTTAGGGTTATGTGAGGATTAAGGTTAGGGTTAGGGTGTGGTTTAAGGTGAGCGTGAGGGTTAGAGTTAGGTTAGGGTTATTGTTAGGGTGAGGGTAAGGTATAGGGTGAGGGTTAGGCTGAGGGTGAGGGTTGGGGTTAGGTTGAGGTTTAGGGTGAGCGTTAGGGTGAGGATTAGGTTTAGTGTTAGATTTAGGGCCAGAGTTATGGTGAGGTTTAGTATTAGTGTTAGGATTAGGGTTAGGGTGAGGGTTTTGGTGAAGGTAAGGGTTAGAATGAGGGTTAGGGTGAGGGTGAGGGTTAGTGATAGCATTAGGGTTAGGTTTAGGGTTAGGGTGAGGGTTAGGGTTGGGGTTAGGTTTATGGTGAGGGTGAGGGTTTGGGTTAGAATTAGGGTTAGGGTGAGAGTTAGGGTTAGGGTTAGGGTTTGGGTGAGGTTGAGGGTTAGGTTTAGGGTTAGGGTTAGGGTGAGGTTAAGGGTTAGGGTGAGGTTGAGGGATAATGTTAGCATTAGGGTTACTGTGAGGTTGAGGGTTAGGGTGAGGGTGAGGGTTAGGGTTAGGTATAGGGTGAGTATTAGGGTTAGGGTTAGGTTTAGGGTGAGGTTTAGGCTGAGGGGTAGGTTTAGTGTTAGGGTTAGAGTGAGTGTTAGGGTGAGGTTTAGGATTAATGTTAGGTTGAGGTTGAGGTTCAGGGTAAGGGTTAGGGTGAGGGTTAGGGTGAGTTTGAGGGTTAGGGTTAGTATTAGGGTCAGGGTGAGGGTTAGGGTTAGGATTAGGGTTATTGTGAGGTTGAGGGCTAGTGTTAGCATTAGAATTAGGTTAGGGTTAGGGTGAGGGTGTGGGTTAGGGTTATGTTTAGGATTTGGTTTAGGGTTAGGTTTAGGCTGAAGTTGGGGGTCAGGTTGCAGCTGAGGTTTAGGGTTAGGGTGAGTTTTAGGGTGAGGGCTATGGTGAGGGTGAGTGTTCGGGTGAGGCTTAGAGTGACGGTGAGGGTAACAGTAAGGGTGAGGGCTAAGTTTAGGGTTAGGTTTAGGATGAGTTTTAGGTTTAGGGTGAGGGTGAGTGTGAGGGTTAGGTTTAGGATTAAGCTTAGGTTTAGGGTTAGGCTTAGGGTGAGGGTGAGGGTGAGGGTCAGAGTTAGTTTTAGGGTGAGGTTTAGGTTTATGGTTAGGGTTAGCGTGAGGGTGAGGGTGAGGGTGATGGTGAGGGTGATGGTGAGGTTGAGGGTGAGAGTGAGAGTTAAGTTTACGTTTAGTTTTATGGTTAGTGTTAGATTTAGTGTTAGGGTGAGGGCTAGGGTGAGGCTGAGGGCTAGGGTTAAGGTTAGGATTAGGGTGAGGTTTAGGTTTAGGGTGAGGGTTAGGGTTAGGATTAGGGTTAGGGTGAGGGTGAGGGCTAGTGTTAGCATTAGAGTTAGGGTTAGGGTTAGGGTTAGGGTAAGGGTGAGGATGAGGGTTAGGGTTAGGGTTAGGATAAGGTTTAGAGTTAGGGTTAGGCTGAAGTTGGGGGTGAGGTTGAGGGTGAGGGATAGGGTTAGGGTAAGTTTTAGGGTGAGGGCTAGGGTGAGGGTGAGGTTTAGTGTGAGGGTTAGGGTAAGGGTGAGCGTTTCGTTTAGCAAAGGCTTAGGGTTAGGATTATGTTGAGGATTAGGGTGAGGGGGAGGTTTAAGGTGAGGGTTAGGGTTATGTGAGGATTAAGGCTAGGGTTAGGGTGAGGGTTACGGTCTGGGTGAGGGTGAGGTTGAGGGTGTAGTTGAGGGTTAGGTTTGGGGTGAAAGTTAGGGTGATGGTGAGGGTTAGGGTGAAGGTGAGAGTTAGGGTTAGGGTTACTGCTAAGGTTAGGGTTCGGGTTAGGTTGAGGGTTAGGGTGAGCATTAGGGTGAGGGTTGAATTTAGGTTTAGGGTTAGGGTGAGGATTAGTCTGATGGGCAGGGTTAGTGTTAGGGTGAGGGATAGGTTTAGTGTGATATTTAGGGTTAGGTTTAGGTTTAATGTTAGCGTTTGGGTGAGGGTTCGGGATAGGTTTAGGTTTAGGGTGAGGGTGAGGGTTAGGGTTAAGGTTAGGAAGAGGGTTATGGTTAGGCTTAGGTTGAGGTTGAGCATGAGGATGAGGGTTAAGGATAGTGATAGGTTAAGGGAGACGATGAGGCTGAGGGTTAGGGTTATGTTTTGGGTGAGGGTTAGATGTAGGGTGCGTGATAGGTTCAGGGTTAGAGTTAGGATTAGGCTGAGGGTGAGGGGTGAGGTTTAGTTTTAGGGATACGTTTAGGTTTAGAGTGAGGGTGAGGTTTAGGTTTAGAATTCGTTTTAGTGTTAGATTTAGGTTTATGTTGAGGATGAGGGTTAGGGTTAGGGTGAGGGTTAGGGTTTTGGTGAGGGTTAGGTTTAGGGTGATGTTTAGAGTGAGGGTGATGGTTAGGGGGAGTTGGGAGGGGGAGGAGGAGTGTGTGGGTGTGGGTTAGGGGTACGGTTCGAGTGAGGGTTAGGGTGACGATGATGGTTAATTTGAGCATGAGTGTTAGGGATAGGGTTAGGGGGAGGTTTAGGGTTAGGGTTAGGGTTAGGGTTAGGCTTAGGGTGAGGGTTAGGTATAGGGTTAGGTTTAGGGTGAGGGTGAGGGTGAGGGTTAGTGTTACAGTTAGGGTTAGTGTGAGGCTGCGGGTTAGGTTTAGGATTAATGTTAGGTTTAGGGTTAGGCTTAGGTTGAGAGTGAGGGTTAGGGTTAGGCTTAGGGATAGGATGAGTGTTAGGTTTAGGGTGATGGTGAGAGCTCAGATGAGGGTGAGGGTTAGGGTTTGGTGAGGGTTACGTATAGGGTGAGGGTAAGGGTGATGATGAGGATTAGGGTGAGGGTGAGGGTTAGGGTTAGGGGAAGATTTACGGTGAGGTTTAGGGTTACGGTTAGGTGTAGCGTGAGGGTTAGGTTGAGGGTTAGGATTAGGGTTAGTTTTAGGGTTAACGTTAGCGTTAGTGTGAGGTTTAGGTTTAGCGTTAGGGTTAGGATAAAGGTTAGGGTGAGGGTGAGTTTTTGGGTGAGGGTGAGGGTTAGGGTTAGCGTTAGGTTTAGGGTGAGGTTTAGGATTAGGGTTAGGGTGAGCTTGATGGTTAGGGTTAGGGTTAGGTTGAGGGTTATGGTTAGCATGAGGGTTAGGGTTAGTGTTAGGATTAGGGTGAGAGTGAGGTTGAGTGTTAGGGGTGGGTTAGGGTTAGAGTTAGGGTGAGGGTGAGGGTCAGGGTTAGGATTAAGGTTGGGGTTATGTTTAGGCTGGGAGTTAGGGTGAGGATGAGGGTTAGGTTTAGGGTGAGTTTTAGGGTTAGGGTTAGGGTTAAGATGAGGGTTAGGGTGAGGGGTAGATTTAAGGTTAGGGTTAGGGTTAGGTTTAGTGTGAGGGTTAGCTTTAGGGTTAGGGTGAGGGTGAGGGTGAGGTTTAGGGTTACGGTGAGGGTTAGTGTGAGTGTTAGGGTGAGGGTGAGGTATAGGGTTAGGATGAGGGGAAGGGTGAGGGTTAGGGTTAGGGTTCGGCTGAGGGGTAGGGTTAGGGTTAGGGTGAGGGTGAGGGTTTCAGTTAGGTAAGGGTTAGAGTCAGGGTGAGGGTGAGTTTTAGGGTGAGGATGAGGGTGAGGGTGAGGTTCAGGGTGTGGGTGAGGGTTAGGGTTAGGGTGAAGGTTAGGGTGACGGTAAGGGTTAGGGTGAAGGTGACAGTTAGGGCTATGGTTAGGGTTAGGGTGAAGGTAAGGGTTCGGTTTACAGATAGGGTGAGGGTTAGTGTGAGGGGTTGGTTTAGGTTTAGGGTGAGGGTTAGGGTTAGTGTGAGAGTTAAGGGCAGGTGTACTGTTAGGCTTATGGTGAGGGTAAGCGTTAGGGTGAGGGTGAGTGTGAGGTTTAGGGTTAGGGTTAGTGTTAGGATTAGGGTGAGTGTCAGGATGAGGGTTTCGTTTAGCGTTAGGGTAAGAGTTAGGGTGAGGGTGAGGGTTAGGGTTAGGTTTAGGGTAAGGTATAGGTTTAGGTTTAGGGTTTGGGTGAGGGTGAATGTAATGGTTATGCTGAGGGTTAGGGTGAGTGTGAGGGTTAGGTTTAGGGATTGTGTGAGAATTAGGGGTAGGTTTAGGGTTAGGATGAGGCTTACGCTGACGGGTAGGGTTAGGGTTAGGGTGAGGGATAGGTTTAGTGTGATTCTTAGGGTTAGGTTTAGGGTTAGGGTTAGGGTGAGGGTGAGGGTTAGGGTTAACCTTAGGAAGAGGATTAGGCTTAAGCTTAGGTTGAAGTTGAGTGTGAGGGTGAGTTTTAAGGATAGTGTTAGTTTAAGGTAGACGGTGAGGCTGAGGGTGAGGGTGAGGTTTAGGTTTAGGGTTAGGTTTAGGTTTAGAGTGAGGGTGAGGTAAAGGTATAGGATTAGTTTTAGGGTTAATTTTACGCTTATGGTGCGGGTGAGGGTCAGGGTTAGGGTTAGGGTGAGGGTTAGGGTTTTGGTGAAGGTTAGGTTCAGGGTGGTGTTTAGAGTGAGAACGAGGGTTAGGGTGAGGGTGAGGGTGAGGGTGAAGTTGTGGGTGAGGGTTAGGGTTAAGGCTCAGGTGAGGGTTAGGGTGACGGTGAGGGTTACGGTGTGTGTGAGTGTTAGGGATAGGGTTAGGGTGACAGTAAGTGTTAGGGTGAGGTGACGGTTAGGGTTACCGTTATGGTTAGGGTTAGGGTTAGGTTATGGGTAAGGGTTATGGTGAGGGTGAGGTTGAGGGTTAGGGTTAAGTTTAGCGTTAGGCTTAGAGTTAGGTTTAGGGTGAAGGTTAGGTTTAGGGTTTGGGTGAGGATGAGGGTAATCTTTATGCTGAGGGTTAGGGTGAGGGTGAGGGTTAAGGTTAGGTTTAGGGTTCGGGTGAGGGTTAGGTTGAGAGTTAGAGTTAGGTTTAAGGTTAGGGTTAGGCTGAGGGTGAGGGTTAGGGTTAGGGTTACGGTGAGGGTTAGGGTGAGGGTTAGGGTGAGGGTGAGGGTTAGGGTTAGGGTGAGAGATACGGTTAGGATGAGGGTTAGGGATAGGATTAGTGTTAGGGTGAGGTCTAGGTTGAGGGTGAGGGTTAGGGTTAGGTTTAGTGATAAGGTTAGGATTAGGTTTAGGCTTAGGGTTAGGTGAGTGTTAGGCTGAGTGATAGGGTTAGGGTTAGGGTTAGGGTTAGGGGTGGGTGATGGTGAGGGGTATGGTGAGGATGAGTGTCAGGGTGAGTGTGAGGGTGAGGGATGTGGTTAGGATTAGTGTTAGGGTTATGGTTAGGCTGAGGGTGAGGGTGAGGTTTAGAGATAGGTTTAGCTTAAGGGTTAGGGTTAGGGTGAGGATGAGGGTGACGGATAGGTTTAGGATTAGTGCTAGGTTTCTGGATAGGCTTAGGGTGAGGATGAAAGAGAGGTTGACGGTTTGGGTTAGGGTGAGCGTTAGGTTTAGGGTGATGGATAGGGTTAGGTTTAGTGTTTTGTTGAGGGTGAGGGTTAGGGTGAGGGTGAGGGTGAGGGTTAGGATTAGAGTTATTGTTAGATTTAGGGTTAGGGTGAGGTTTACGTTTAAGGTGATGGGGAGGGTTCGGGTGAGGGAGAGGGTTAGGTTTAGTGTTAGGGTTACAGTGAGGTTTATGGTTAGGTTGAGGTTTAGGGTGAGGGTTAAGGTGAGTATTAGGGTTGGGGTTAGGGTTAGCGTTAGGTTGAGGTTTATGGTTAGGGTTAGGTTGGGGTTAGGGTTAGGGTAGGTTTAGGGTTAGGGTGAGGATTTGGTTTAGGTTTAGGGTTAGGGTTAATGTTAGGATTAGGGTTAGGGTTAGGGTTAGGATGAGGGTTAAGGTTAGTGTTGGTGTTAGGGTTAGGGTGAGGCATAGGCTTAGGTGTAGGGTGAGGGTTAGGTTTAGGTAGAGGCTGAGGATGAGGTTTAGGATTAGGGTTAGGTTTAGAGTTAAGGTGAGGATGAGAGTTAGGGTAAGGATTAGGTTTAGGGTTAGAGTTAAGGTTAGGGTTAGTCTGAGGGTGAGGTTAAGGGTGAGGTTTAGGGTTAGGGTTGGGGAGAATGTTAGGGTTAGGGTAAGGATGAGGTTTAGGCTGAAGGGTAGGGTTAGGGTTAGGGTGAGGGTGAGGGTTATGTTTAGGGTTAGGTTGAGGGTAAGGTTTAGAGTTAGGTTTAGGATGAGTTTTAGGATTAGAGTGATGTTGAGGGTTCAGATGAGTGTGAGGGTTAGGGAGATGGTGAGGGTTAGGTTTAGGGTGATTTTTAGGGTGACGGTTAGTGTTAGGGTGAGGGTGAGGGTTAGGGTTAAGGTTAGTGTTACGGTGAGGTTTAGGTTTAGCGTTTGGTTTAGGGTGAGGGTTAGGGTGAGTGTTAGGGTTAGGGTTAGGTTTAGGGATAGGGTTAGTGTGAGGTTTAGGTTTAGGATTAGAGTTAGGGTAAAAGTAAGGGTGAGGGTGAGGTTTAGGGTGAGGGTGAGGATTAGGGTTAGCGTTAGGGTTAGTGTGAGTCTTCGGGTGAGGGTTCGGGTTAGTGTTAGGGTGAGGTTGATTGATAGGTTTAGAGTTAGTGTGAGGGTTATTGTTAGGGTGAGGGTTAGGGTTAGGATGAGGGTTAGGGTGAGGGTGAGAGTGAGGGTTAAGGTTGGGTTAGGTTTAGTGTTAGGGTGAGGGTGAAGGTGATGGTTAACTTTAAGGTTAGTGTAGGGTTAAGGTTAGGCTTAGGGTGAGGGTGAGGATGAGATTGATGGTTAGGGTTAGGTTTAGGTTGTGGGTTAGTGTAAGTGTGAGGGTTAGGGTTAGGGTTAGGATGAGGGTGAGGGTTAGCGTCAGGGTTAGGGTAAGGTGTAGTGGTAGTGTGAGGGCGAGTGTTATGTTTAGGGTTAGGGGTAAGTGAGGGTTAGGGTTTGCATGAGGGTTAGGGTTAGGTTGAGGGACAGGGTTAGGGTGATGTTTAGGGTGACGGTGAGGTTTAGGGTGAGGGTGAGGGTGAGGGTGAGGGTGAGGGTGAGGGTTAGTGTGTGGGTGAGGTTTAGGTTTAGGGTGAGGGTTAGGGTAAGCGTGAGGGTTAGCGTTAGGGTTAGTGAGAGGGTTAAGGTTAGTGTTAGGGTTAGATTTAGTGTGAGGCTGAGGGTTAGGGTTATGGTTAGTTGAGGCTTACCGTTAGGGAGAGTGTTAGGGTTAGGTTTAGGGTTAGGGTGGGGGTGAGGGTGAGGGTTAGGGTTAGGGTTAGGATTAGGGTAAGTGTGAGGGTGAGGGTTAGATTTAGGATTAATGTTAGTGTTAGGCTTAGGCTTATTGTGAGTGAGAGGGTGAGGGTGATGTTTAGGTTAAGGGTGAGGGTTAGGGTTAGGGTTAGGGTGATTGTTATGGTTAGGGTTAAGGTTAGGGTTAGGGTGAGATTTAGGGTGAGCATGAGCGTTAGGTTTAGGGTGAGGGTCCGGGTTAGAGTTAGGGTTAGGGTGTATGTGAGGGATAGGCTTGGGTTAGGGTTAGAGTTAGGGTGAGGGGTGAGGGTGAGGGTTAGGTTTAGCGTGAGGGTTAGAGTGAGAGTTAGGGTTAGGGTGTGGGTGATGGTTAGGGTTGGGTTAGGGTTAGAGTGAGGGTGAGTGTGAGGGTGAGGGTTAGGTTTAGGGTGAGGTGTATGGTGAGGGTTAGGGTTAGGGTTAGGGTTAGACTGAGGGCTAAGTTTAGGTTTAGGGTGAGGGTGAGGGTGAGGGTTTTGGTTAGGTAAGGATTAGGGTTGGGGATACTGTGAGGATTAGGGTAAATTTTCTGGTGAGGGTGAGGGTTTTGTTGAGTGTTAGGGTTAGGGTTAGGGTGATTGATTGGGTTAGGGTTAGGGTAAGGGTTAGGGATAATGTGAGGTTTAGGTTTAAGTTTAGGGTTAGGGTAAAGGTAAGGGTGAGGGGGAGGTTTAGGATGAGGTTTAAGGCGAGGTTGAGGGTTAGGGTTACCATTAGGGTTAGTGTGAGGGTGACTTTGAGGGTTAGGATTAGGGTTAGGGAGATCTTGAGTGTTAGGTTTAGAGTTAGTGTGAGGGTTGGGGTTAGGGTGAGGGTTAGGGTTAGGGTGAGGGTGAGATTGAGGGTTAGGGTTGGGTTAGGGTTAGAGTAAGGGTGAGGGTGAGTGTTAGGGTTAGGATTAAGGTTAGGGTTACGTTTAGGCTGGGGGTGAGGGTGAGGATGACGGTTATGTTTAGGGTGAAGTTTAGGATTAGAGGTAGAGTTAGAGTTAGGGTGAGTGTTAGGATTAGGGATAGGGTTAGGTTGAGGTTTAGGGCAAGGGGTAGAGTTAGGCTTAGGGTGAGGGTTAGGGTTAGTGTTTGGGTTAGGTTTAGGGTTAGGGTTAGGGTGAAGGTGAGGTTAAGTGTTGGCGTGAGCGTTAGAAAGAGGGTGAGAGTTAGGGTTAGGGTTAGGTTTAGGATGAGAGTTAGGGTGAGGGTGAGGGTTAGGGTTAGGCTGTGGGTTAGGGTGAGCGTTAGGGTGAGGGTTAGCTTTAGGGGTAGGATGAGGGTTAGGGTGAGGGTAAGGTTTAGACTGAGGATTAGGTCGAGGGTGAGGGTTAGGGTGAGGGTGAGGGTTAGGGTGTGGGTGAGGGTTAGGGTTAGGGTGAAGGTTAGGGTGACAGTAACTGTTAGGGTGAGGGGGACATTTAGGGTTTCGTTTAGGGTTAGGTTGAGGGTTAGGGTTAGTGTTAGGGATAGGGTGAGGGTTAGGGTGAGGGTTTGGGTTAGGGTTAGGTTGAGGGTTAGGTTAGTGTGAGAGTTAAGGTTAAGGATAGGGTTAGGGTTAGGGTGAGGATAAGGGTTAGGGTGAGGGTGAGGTTTAGGGTTAGTGTTAGTGTTACGGTTAGTGTGAGGGTTAGTATGAGGGTTAGGTATAGGGTTAGTGTAAGGGTTAGGGTGAGGGTTTTAAGGTTAGGGTTAGAGTTTGGATGAAGGTGAGGGTTAGGGTGAGGGTTAGGGTAAGGGTTAGGGTTAATATTAGGGTGAGGGTAAGAGTTAGGTTGAGGGTTAGGGTTAGGGTGAGGATTAGCGATAGCATTAGTGTTAGGATGGGGGTTAGGTTGAGGGTTAGGGTTAGGGTTAGGGTTAGGATTAGGGTTAGGGTGAGGTTGAAGGTTAGAACTAGGGTTAGGTTTAGGGTGAATTTTTAGGCTGAGGGTCATGGTGAGGCGGAGGGTTAGGTTTAGGATTAGGATTAGGGTTAGGGTCAGGCTTAGGGTGAGGCTGAGGGAGAGGGTGAGGATTAGGTTTCGGGTTAGGTTGAGATTTAGTGTTAGGGTTAGGGTGAGGTTTAGGTATAGGGTTAGTGTTAGGGTGGAATTGAGGTTGAGGGTTAGGATTAGAGTTAGGGTTAGAGTTAGGGTGACTGTGAGGGTGATGTTTAGGGTTAGGATAAGGATTAGGTTTAAGCTGAGGGTGAGGTTAAGTGTGAGGGTGAGGGTTAGGGCGAGGGTTAGGGATAGGGTTAGGGTTAGGGTAAGGGTGAGGTTTAGGGTTAGGGTTAGTATGATGGTTAGGCTGATGGTGAGGGTTAGTGTGTGCGTAAGGGTTAGGTTTAGGGTGAAAGTAAGGATTAGGGTTAGGGTTAGGTTGATGTTAAGGGTGAGGGTTAGGGTTAGGGTGAGGGCAAGGGTTAGGGTGAGGTTTAGGGTGAGGTTTAGGGTTAGGGTTATTATTAGGGTTAGGGTGAGGGTTAGGGTGAGTGTGAGGGTGAGGTTGAGGGTTAGTTTTAGGTTTAAGGTGGGGAATAGGGTTAGGGTGACAGGTTTAGGGTTAGGATGAGGTTTATCTTGAGGGTGAGGTTTAGGGTTAGGGTTAGCGTGAGGGTTAGTTTGACGGTGAGGGTTAGGGTGAGTGTGAGGGATAGGGTTAGGATTAGGGATAGGGTGAGGATTAGGTTTAGGCTTAGGGTTAGGGTGAGGTTTAGGCTGAGGTGTAGGGTTAGGGTTAGGGTGAAGGATAGATTTATTATGAGGGTTAGGGTTAGGGTTAGGGTTAATATTAGGGTGAGGTAAGAGTTAGGTTGAGGGTTAGGGTTAGGGTGAGGATTAGGCATAGTGTGAAGGTTAGGGTTAGGGTTAGGGTTAGAGTGAGGGTAAGGATTAGGTTGAGGGTAAGGTTTTGTGTGAGGGTTAGGGTTAAGATTAGGGTTTGGGTGAGCAAAAGGGTTAGGGTGAGGGTTAAGGTGAGAGTTAGGGTTTGGCTTAGGATTAGATTTAATGTTAGCGTTAGGTTTAGGGTGCTAGTTAGTGTGAGGGTTAGGGTTAGGGTGAGGGTTAGGGTTAGGATTAGGGTTATGGTTATGTTTAGGATAGGGTGAGGGTTAGGGTTAGGGTGAGGATGAGGGTGAGTGTGTGGGTGAGGGTTAGGATTATGGTGATGGTTAGGGTGACTGTGAGGATTAGGGTGAGTGTGAGGCTTATGGTTTGGTTTAGGGTTAGGGTGAGGTTGAGAGTGAGGGTGAGGGTTAGGTTTAGTTTTAGGTTGAGGTTTAGGGTTAGTGTGATGTTTAGGATGAGGGTGAGGGTTAGGCTGAGTATGAGGATTCGGGTGAGGGTTAGTGTGTGTGTGAGGGTTACGGTTAGGGTGAGAATTAGTGTGACGGTTAGGGTTAGGGTGAGGGTGAGTGTTAGGGAAGAGGGTAAGTGTTAAAGTGAGGGGTAGGGTTATGGTTAGGGTTAGGGTGAGGTTTAGGGTTAGTGTGAGAATTAGGGAAAGAGTTAGGGTTGGAGTTATGTTGAGGGTAAGGTTTAAGGTGAGTTTTAGGGTGAGGGTGAGGGTTAGGGTAAGCGTTAGTGTTAGGGTGAGGGTTAGGGAGAGTGTTAGGGTTAGCCTTAGGGTGAAAGTGAGGGTTAGGGTTAGGGTTAGCGTTGGGGTGAGGGTTAGGGTTAGGGTGAGGGTTAGGGATATGGGTAGGGTTACGGTGAGAATGAGTGTGAGGGTTAGGGTGAGAGTTAGGATTAGGATTTGGGATAGGAATAGGTTGAGGTTAAGTTTAGGATTAGGGTTAGGATGAAGGTTAGGGTTAGGGATATTGTTAGGGTTAAGATTAGGGTGAGGTTTATGGTTCGGGTAACGTTTAGGGTTAGGGTAGGGTTATTGTTAGGGTTAGGGTTAGGGTGAGGGTGAGAGTAATGGCTATGGTTAGGTTTAGGGTTAGAATGAGGGTGAGGGTTAGGGTTAGGATTAAGTTTAGGTTTGGGATTGGGCTGAGGGTGAGGTTGAGTGTGAAGTTGAGGGATAGGGTTAGGGTTAGGATGATGGCTAGGGTGAGGATTAGGGTGAGTGTGAAGTTGAGGTTGAGGTTTTCGGTTAGGGTTAAGGTTAGGATGAGGATTAGGGAGAGGGGTAGGGTTAGGGTTAGGATGAGAATTAGGGTTAGCGAGAGGGTTAGGGTTAGGTTTAGGATTGGGTTTAGTTGAGGGTGAGGGGTAGGGTGAGTGTTAGGGTTAGGGTTAGGGTTCGGGTGAGTGGAGAGTTAGGGTTAGGGTTAGGTTGAGGGTTAGGTTTAGGTTTAGGGGTAGGTTGAGTGTTAGGGTTAGGGTTATGGTTTAGGTTAGGGTTAGTGTGAGGGTTAGGTTGAGGACCAGGATAAGCGTTCGGATGAGGGTTAGGGTTAGCGTGAGGTTTAGGGTTAGGGTTAGGGTTGGTGTAAGGGTTAGGGTGAGGGTAGGATTAGGGTTCGGGTTAGGGTGAGGGTTAGAGTTAGGGTTACTGTTAGGGTGAGGTTTAGGTTGAGTGTGAGGGTTAGGGTTAGTTTGAGGATTAGGGATACGGTGAGGGCTAGGGTGAGGGTGACGTTTAGGGTTAGCGTGAGGGTTAGGGTGAGGGTTAAGTTGACCAGTAGGGTTAGGCTTCATGTGAGGGTTAGGTTTAGAATTAGGCTTAGAGTTAGGGTTAATATTAGGATTAGGGTGAGGTTAAGGGTTAGGGTGAGGGTTAGGGAGACAATGAGGGTTAGGGTTAGCCTGAGTGTTAGCGTGAGGGTTAATGTGAGTTTTAGGGATAGTGTTAGGGTTAGGGTGAGTGTGAGGGTTAAGGATAGGGTTAGGGTGAGGGTTAGGGTTATGCTTTCGGTTAGGGTTAGGGTTAGGGTGAGTTTTAGATTTAGGGTTAGGTTTAGGGTGAGGGTGAGGGTGAGGGTGAGGATTAGGTTTAGGGCTATGTTTAGGGTGAGGGTGATGGTGAGGGTTAGCTTTATGATTAGGTTTAACGTTAGATTTAGGCTGAGGTTGGGTGTGAGTGTGAGGGTGAGGATTAGGATTAGAATTAGGATTAGGGTAAGGGTTAGGCTTATGGTGAGAAAGAGGGTGAGGGTTAGGGTTAGTGTGAGGTTTCGGGATATGGTTGCTTTAGGGTGAGGGTGAGGTGGAGGGTTAGGACTAGGCTTAGGGCTATTGTTAGGGTGAGGGTGAGAGTGTGGATTAGGGTTAGGATTAGTGTTAGGGTTAGGGTTATGCTGAGGGTGAGGGTAAGGGTGAGGTTGAAGGTGAGAGTTAATTTTAGGGTGAGGGTTAGGCTTAGGTTTAGTGTTAGGGTGAGGATTAGGGTTAAGATTAGGATGAGGGTTAGGCTGAGGGGGTGGTATTAGCTTTAGGGTGAGGGTTAGGGTTAGGGTCAGGGATAGGGTGAGGGTAAGGGTTAGCGTGAGGGTTAGGGTTAGGGTGAGGGTTAGGGTGAGGGTGAGGGTTAGTGTTAGGATGCGGGGAAGGGTGAGGGTTAGGGTTAAAGTTAGGTTGAGGGTAAATGTTAGGGTGAGGGTGAGGGTTAAGGTTAGGGTTAGCGTTAGGTTTAGGGTGAGGGTTAGGATGAGGGTTAAGATTAGGGTGAGGGTAAAGGTTAGGGTGAGGGTGAGGTTTAGGGTTAGGTTTTGTGAGGGATAGTGTTAGGGTTTGGGTGTGGGTGAGGGTTATCTTTATGCTGAGTGTTCGGGTGAGGGTGAGTGTTAAGGTTAGGTTTAGGGTTTGGGTGAGGTTCAGGGTGAGAGTTAGAGTTCAGTTGAAGGTTAGGTTGAGGTTTCGGGTGAGGGTGAGAGTTAGGGTTAGTGTTAGGGTTATGGTGAGGGTTAGGATGAGGGTTAGGGTGAGGGTGAGTGTTAGGGTTAGGGTGATGGATAGGATTAGGGTGAGGGTTAAATTTAGGGTTAGGGTGAGGTCTAAGGTGAGGGTGAGTGTTAGGGTTAGGGTTAGGAATAGGGTGAGGGTTAGGTTTAGGCTTAGGGTTAGGGTGAGGTTTAGGCTGAGGTGTAGGGTTAGGGTTAGGGTGAAGGATAGATTTATTATGAGGGTTAGGGTTAGGGTAAGGGTTAATATTAGGGTGAGGTAAGAGTTAGGTTGAGGGTTAGTGTTGGGGTGATGATTAGTGATAGCATTAGTGTTAGGTTGAGGGTTAGGTTGAGGGTTAGGGTTAGGGTTAGGCTTAGGGTGAGGGTGAGGTTGAGGGTTAGGGTGAAAGTTGGTGTGAGGGTTAGAACTAGGGTGAGGCTAAAGGTTAGTTTTAGGTTTAGGGTGAGGGTGAGGGTGAGGGTGAGGGTAAGGCTCAGGGTGAGGGTGAGGGTTAGGGTTAGGGTTAGTGTTAGGGTTAGTCTGAGGTGACTGTGAGGTTTAGGGTTAGAGCTAGGTTTAGGGTGAGCTGCGGGTGAGGCTAACCTAACCCTAACGGTTAGGATTAGGGTTAAGGTTAGGGTTAGGCTGAGGGTGAGGGTGAGGGTGAGGGTTAGAGTTAGGATTTGGGTTAACGTGAAGGTGAGGGTTAGCTTTAGGATTAGTGTTAGGGTTAGGGTTAGGCTTAGGGTGAAGGTGAGGGTGAAGTTGAGGGTTAGGTTTAGGGTTAGGGTGAGGGATAGCATTAGGGTTAGGGTTAGAGTGAGTGTTATGGTTAGGGTTATGGTTAGGGTGAGGGTGAGGTTTAGGTTTATGGGTAGTGATAGGATTAGGCTTAGGCTTAGGGTGAGGGTGAGGGTGAGGATTAGGGTTAAGGTGAGGGTTAGCTTGACAGTGAGGGTTAGGTTAAGTGTGAGGATTAGGGTTAGGATTAGGGTGAGGATGAGGTTAGGATCAGGGTTAGGTTTAGGGTTAGTGTGATGGTGAGGGTTAGGGTTAAGGTTAGGGTTAAGTGAGGGTTAGGGTTCGGGTGAGGGTTAGGGTTATGGTGATATTTAGGATGAAGGTAAGGTTTAGGGTGAGGGTGAGGGTGAGGGTGAGGGTTAGGTTGTGTGTGAGGATAAGGTTTAGGGTGAGGGTGAGGGTGAGGTGGGCCTTGGGGTTAGGATTAGTGTTAGGGTTATGGTTAGACTGAAGGTTATGATTAGGATTAGGGTTATGGTTAGGGTGAGGGTGAGGGTTAGGTTCAGTGTTAGGGTTAGTGTTAGGGTTAGTGTGGTGATGAGGGTTAGGGTTAGCGTTAGGGTTAGGGGTAAGTGAGTTTTATGGTTATGGTGAGGGTTAGGGTTAGGGTGAGGGTGAGGGTTAGGGTTATGGTGATATTTAGGATGAGGGTAAGGTTTAGGGTGAGGGTGAGGGTGAGGGTGAGGGTTAGGTTGTGTGTGAGGATAAGGTTTAGGTTGAGGGTTAGTGTGACTGTGAGGGTTAGGGTATGTGTGAGGTTTAGGGTTAGGTTTAGGGAGAGGGTTAAGTTTAGGGTAAGGGTTAGGTTTAGGTTGAGGTTGAGTGTTAGGGTTAGGGTTAGTTGAGGCCTATGGTTAGGGTGAGAATAAGATTGAGGGTTAGGGTTAGGATGTGGGTGAGGATTAGTGTTGGGTTAGGGTTAGAGTTAGGGTGAGGGTGAGGGTTAGGCTTAGGCTTATGGATAGGGTTAGGTTTAGGCTGGGGGTGAGGGTGAGGATGAGGGTTAGGTTTAGGGTGAGGGTTAGGGTTAGGGTTAGGGGGAGTGTTATGGTTAGGGTTAGGTTTAGGGTGAGGGGTAGTTTTAGGGTTAGTGTGAGGTTTAGGGTTAGGGTTAGGGTTAGGTTGAGGGTAAGGGTTAGGGTGAGGGTTAGGGTGAGGGTTGGGCTTAGCGTTAGGGTTAGGGTGAGGGTGAGGGTTAGGTTTAGGGTTAGGCTGTTGGGTAGGGTTAGGGTTAGCGTGAGGGTGAGGGTGATGGTTTCATTTAGGTAAGGGTTAGTGTTAGGGTTATGGTGAGGATTAGGGTGAGGGTTCAGGTGATTGTGAGGGTTAGTTTGAGGGTTAGGGTTAGGGTTAGGGTGAGTGGTAGGGTTAGGGTTAGGGTGAGTGTAAGGTTTAGGCCTAGAGTTAGGGTAAGGGTTAAGGTTAGGTTTAGCGTTAGGGTTAGGGTGAGGGTTAGGGTGAGGTTTATGTTTAGGGTTAGGGTAAGGTTTAGGGTGAGGTTGAGGGTTAGTTTTAGGTTTAGGATGAGGGTTAGAGTTAGGGTTAATGTTTGAGTGAGGGTTAGGGTAATGGTTAGGATGATGGATAGGGTGAGGGTGAAGGTTAGGTTTAGGTTAACTTTAGGGTGAGGGTTAGGGTTAGGGTGAGGTTTAGGGTTAGGGTTAGGGTTAGGGTTAGTGTTAGGGTGAGGGTGAGTGTTATGGTTAGTGTTAGGGTTAGGGTGAGGCTTAGGGTGAGGTTTATGTTGAGGGTGAGATTTAGGGTTAGGGTGAGGGTTAGGGTTATGGTGAGGGTTACGGTTACAGTTAGGGTGAGGTCTAAGCTGACGGTGAGTTTTAGGGTTAGGGATAGTGTGAAGATTAGGGTTAGGGTTAGGGTTAGTGTGAGAGTTAGGCTGAGGGCTAGGGTTAGGGTTAGGATGAGGGATAGGTTTATTGTGAGGTTTAGGGTTATGGTTAATGTTAGGCTGAGTGTAAGAGTTAGGGTGAGAGTTAGGGTTAGCGTGAGGGTTAGGGTTGGCATTAGGGTTAGGATGAGGGTTAGGGTGAGGGTTCGGGTTAGGGTTATGGATAGGGTGCAGTTAAGTGTTAGGGTTAGAGTTAGTGTGGGGGTAAGGGTTAGGGTGAGGTTTAGGGTTAGGGTTAGGGTTAGGGTGAGGTTGAGGGTTAGGGTTGGGTTAAGTTTAGAGTTAGGGTGAGGTGAGTGTGAGGGATAGCTGTAGGGATAGTTTTAGGGTTAGGTTAGTGTAGGGAGCCAGGGTAAACGCCATTACCTGATGGCGCCCACTCCCTTGCAGCTTTGAGGTAACCACTCCATTTCAGGCGGTGCTTGGCGGTACGGTGGGTCCTGGGCTTTGCGCGTGCGCGAGCCACGTAGAGTCCCCAGCCAATCCCGTGACACCTGGTGACGGTGAAAGGCAGATGACCAATGATAGACCGACCCGTGTCCCTATTCCCTATATAAGGGGCCATGTTTTGGGTGCACGCTCTCTCGCGCTCAAGCTCTCCCATAAATAAAAAGGCTCTCCAATAAAGCGTGATCTGAGAAGACTCCTGGTGTGGTGGTCGTTCTTCCTCGCTGGTCGAGAAGGCGTTCGCAGCAAGTGTTGCCGAAACCCGGGATCCGCGGGAGAGGCCGAGCAGGAGCCAGAACTCAACACGCGGAGAGGGGACATCGGTAAGTATCCCCCGGTATGCTGTTCACTGTAGATTTAGATATTTGTTGGTTGCTTGCATTGCTTCTTCCTTTGTGGCTTGTCTTTTTGATGGTGCGCACTTGCCTGGAGGAGGGAGGGTTTGATTTAATCCAGGTAGGATGCAAAGTACTAACACGGCATCAGGATAGTCTATCAGAGTCAGCATCCAGTAAAGGGGAGGAAAATAGGCCTAAAAGAAAAAGGGAAAAAGACAAAAGGATCCTAAAGAATTAAAGCAGGAGGGAATGCAGCCCTCACAAAAGGAGAAGGGTCTTAGGGAAGAGGGGGTCTCAAGGAGACCTCTATGCCCTTTTTTAAATGCAAACCGGTTCTCAGCCCTACATGTGGAAGGGCGGGACCAAGAATGCAGTGATCTTGTGAGTGACTCAGAGGAAGAAATGTTAGAGGAGGAGGGAGAGCAGCTCGATCCAGCTGATAGTGAAGACTTAGAAGAGGGTGCGGCTGAGTATGAGGCAGACATATATGGGGGGTGGCGCCCCCTAGGGGTGGGAGTACTGCAGCAGCCAGGAAGAGGAAACGGAGCTGGCCCTCACCCGTCGCCCCCCCCCCTGTCCTGCCCGCTGGCGGGGCGGAGTCACTTTATAAAAGGAAGCACCTGGTCGCGGCTGGCGGCCGCCTTTCCAGTTTTTGAAAATCCCATTACTAATGAGAGAATTCTTGAGCCGGTTTCCTACTCCCAGTTAAAAGATTCAGTTGAGGCAGTCAGGACTTATGGGGTGACGGCCAATTATACCACTGCCTTGCTTCGAAGGCTAACTATTAATGCTATGATTCTGTGGGAGCAAAAACTGTTCAATATTTTCCTGAATTAGTGGCTAAACAGGCAATTTTGGTCTGAGAAAAAAAAAGGCAATTTTGGGTATAAAGTATTGTTTAATGCACTTTGCAAAAATTCCACATAAATTAATTATTCCATACACCCGTGAGCAAGTTGAAATTTTAGCAGCCACAGTGGATATGTGGGCAATTCTTGTTTGCTCATTTCCAAATGTAATTGATAACCATTATCCTAAGCATCCTCTGCTTGCCATAGTTAACAAAAATTTAGTGTATTTTCCTCTTGTCACTTCAAAGGAGCCCTTGGTTGATGCTCTGACCATCTTTACGGATGGATCAAAATCTGGACAAGGTGCCTTTTTTGTTCAAGGACACAAACAGCCGGTAGTCTTTAATTTTCGGCCGAATGCCCCACAGGCTGTTGAATGTTTAATTGTGCTTGAAGTTTTTAAAAGCTTTGATCAACCTTTTAATTTATTTTCTGATTCATTATATGTTGTAAATGCCGTTGCTTCTCTTGAAGTTGCTGCTTCAATTAAGCAGGCCAGTACAATTTCTAATGTTTTGTTACAGATTCAGTCCCTTATCTTAAACAGAAAACACTCTTTTTATATTGGACATATTCACGCCCACTCTATGTTGCCGGGCCCGATGGCAAGGTGTAAAGATTTGGTGGACCAGGCAACTCGGGCTGTGGCCCTGGTTGCTGCTGATCCTGTAGAATTGGCAAAAGACTTTCATAGATTGTATCATGTACCTGCTAATACCCTTAGGAAAAGATATAATTTGTCCAGGCATGTGGCAAGAGATATTGTTAAAGCCTGTAAATTTTGTGTTACCTTTCTTCATCCTCCCCATGTGGGGGTAAACCCCAGGGGGTTGAGACCAAACGCCCTATGGCAAATGGATGTTACTCATCTGACAGAATTTGGTAAGTTAAAATATTTACATGTGTCTGTGGACACCTTTTCTGGTGTCATTCATGCCACACCTCTGGCAGGAGAAAAGGTGTCTCATGTCAAAATACACTGCTTAGAAGCTTGGGCAGCTTGGGGAAAGCCCCTTAGACTTAAAACGGATAATGGCCCTGCTTATACTTCCCATGGTTTTCGCGCCTTTTGCGCACAAATGCAGGTTGCCCACACCACCGGATTGCCCTACAATCCTCAAGGACAAGGTATAGTGGAAAGAGCTAATAGAAGCATAAAAGGAATGCTTCAAAAACAAAAAGGGGGAATTGCTGAGTCAGTGTCCCCCAGGGAAAGACTTTCTCTTGCGCTCTTTACCCTTAATTTTTTAATTCTAAATGACAACGATCAGTCTGCCGCAGATTGGCATATGACAAGAGACCCCATGGATACTAAAGACATGGTTATGTGGAAGGATGTTATTAATAATAAATGGTATGGACCGGATCCGGTAATAACGAGATCCAGAGGAGCTGTTTGTGTTTTTCCACAGAGTCAAGAAGTACCTCACTGGGTGCCAACGAGACTGACCAGGCCGGTGGAGACTGCAGCAGAACCCCCTCTTGAAGATGCCATCCACTCGTCTCCTGATGCAGCTGATCTTCCTGCTGTTAGCAACAGTGCTAATAGCAACCCCTGTGATAGCTAAACCAATGGCTGTGGGCTGTCACCAGGGCCTGGCCAGTTCTTATGCCCCTGCATGCAGACTCCCTTTTTCTCCCCACCTTATTTTCCACAGATTGTAGGATGGAAGACTGGATTGCATCTGCGGTGTCCTTTTTCAAAGAGTGGGTGGGAATCAGAATGTTTTTAGCCTGCTGCCTGGTCCTCCTCAAGTGGTTAGGGTGAGGGTGAGGGTAAGGTTGAGGTTTCCGGTTAGGGTTAGGGTGAGGGTGAGGGTTAGGGTGAGGGTGAGGGTTAGGGTGACAGGTTTAGTGTAAGTTTGAGAGTTAGGGTTAGGGTTAGGTTTAGGGTGAGGGTTAGGTTCAGGGTTATGGTTAGTGTTAGGGTTAGTGTGATGATGAGGGTTAGGGTTAGGTTTAGGGGTTAGTGAGGGTTAGTGTTAGGGTGACAGTTAGGATTAGGGTTAGGGTGAGGGTTAGGGTTAGGGTTAGGTTTAGTGTGAGGGCGATGATGAGGGTTAGTGTTAGGATTAGCGTTAGTGTGAGGGTGATGGTTAGGTTTAGGTTTAGTGTTAGGGTTATTGTTAGGCTTAGGGTGAGAGTGAGGTTGAGAGTGAGGTTTAGGGTTAGGGTGAGGGTTAAGGTTAGGGTTAGTATTAGGGTGATGGTGAGGGTTCTGGTGAGTGTGAGGGTTAGGGTGTGGGTGAGGGTTAGGTTCGGGTGAGGTTTAGGTTTAGGGTTAGTTTTACGGTGAGCATTAGGGTGAGGGTGAGGGTTAGGGTTAGGGTGTGGGTTAGCGTTAGGGTTAGGGTTAGGGTGAGAGTGAGGGTGACGGTTTCATTTAGGTAAGAGTTAGTTTTAGGGTTATGGTGAGGATTAGGGTGAGGGTTCAGGTGATTGTGAGGGTTAGTTTGAGGGTTAGGGTGAGTGGTAGGGTTAGGGTTAGGGTGAGTGTAAGGTTTAGGCTTAGAGTTAGGGTAAGGGTTAGGGTTAGGGTTAGCGTTAGGGTTAGGGTGAGGGTTAGGGTGAGGTTTATGTTTAGAGTTAGGGTAAGGTTTAGGGTGAGGTTGAGGGTTAGGGTTAGGTTCAGGGTGAGGGTTAGAGTTAGGGTTAATGTTTGAGTGAGGGGTAGGGTAATGGTTAGGATGATGGATAGGGTGAGGGTGAAGGTTAGGGTTAGGTTAGGGTTAGGGTGAGGGTTAGGGTTAGGGTGAGGTTTAGAGTTAGGTTTAGTGTTAGGGTTAGTGTTAGGGTGAGGGTGAGTGTTATGGTTAGTGTTAGGGTTAGGGTGAGGCTTAGGGTGAGGTTTATGTTGAGGGTGAGAGTTAGGGTTAGGGTGAGGGTTAGGGTTATGGTGAGGGTTAAGGTTACAGTTAGGGTGAGGTCTAAGCTGACGGTGAGGTTTAGGGTTAGGGATAGTGTGAAGATTAGGGTTAGGGTTAGGGTTAGGGTGAGGGTTAGGCTGAGGGCTAGGGTTAGGGTTAGGATGAGGGATAGGTTTATTGTGAGGGTTAGGGTTACAGTTAATGTTAGAGTGAGGGTACGAGTTAGGGTGAGGGTTAGGGTTAGCGTGAGGGTTAGGGTTGGCATTAGGGTTAGGATGACGGTTAGGGTGAGGGTTCGGTTTAGGGTTATGGATAGGGTGCGGTTAAGTGTTAGGGTTAGAGTTAGTGTGGGGGTAAGGGTTAGGGTGAGGTTTAGGGTTAGGGTTAGGGTTAGGGTTGGGTTAAGTTTAGAGTTAGGGTGAGGTGAGGGTGAGGGATAGCTTTAGGGATAGTGTTAGGGTTAGGTTAGGCTTAGGGTGAGGGTGAGGGTAAGGTTGAGGTTTCCGGTTAGGGTTAGGGTGAGGATTAGGTTTAGGGTGAGGGTTAGGGTGAGGGTGAGGGTTAGGGTGACAGTTAGGTTTAGTGTAAGTGTGAGGGTTATGGTTAGGGTTAGGTTTAGGGTGAGGGTTAGATTCAGGGTTATGTTTAGTGTTAGGGTTAGTGTGATGATGAGGGTTAGGGTTAGGTTTAGGGGTAAGTTAGGGTTAGTGTTAAGGTGATAGTTAGGATTAGGGTTAGGGTGAGGGTTAGGGTTAGGGTTAGGTTTAGTGTGAGGGCGAGGATGAGGGTTAGTGTTAGGATTAGCATTAGTGTGAGGGTGAGGGTTAGGTTTAGGTTTAGTGTTAGGGTTATTGTTAGGCTTAGGGTGAAAGTGAGGTTGAGAGTGAGGTTTAGGGTTAGGGTGAGGGTTAAGGTTAGGGTTAGGGTGAGGGTTAGTATTAGGGTGATGTTGAGGGTTCTGGTGAGTGTGAGGATTATGTTGTGGGTGAGGGTTAGGTTCGGGTGAGGTTTAGGTTTAGGGTTAGTTTTACGGTGAGCATTAGGGTGAGGGTGAGGGTTAGGGTTAGGGTGACGGTTAGCGTTAGGGTTAGATTTAGGGTGAGGGTGAGTGTGAGGGTTAGTGTTAGTGTTAGGGTTAGTGTGAGGGTGCGGGTTATGTTTACGATTAGTGATAGGTATAAAGTTAGGCTTAATGTGAGAGTGAGGGTGAGAGTGAGGTTTAAGCTTAGGGTGAGGTTAAGGGTTAGGGTTAGGATGAGGGTTAGGTTTAAGGTGAGGGTGAGGGTTCAGGTGAGGGTGAGGGTTAGGGTGTGGGTGAGGGTTAAGTTTAGGGTGAGGGCTGGGTGACAGTGAGTGTTACGGTGAGGGTGAGGGTTAGGGTTAGGGTAAGTGTTACGGTGAGATTTAGGGTGAGGGTTAGGTTTAGGGTGAGGGTTAGGGTTAGGGTTAGTTTTAGGGTTAGGGTTAAAATTAAGGTTAGCGTTAATGTGAGGTTTAGGTTTAGGGTTAGGGTTAGGATAAATGAAAGGGTGAAGGTGAGGTTTAGGGTGAGGATGAGGGTTAGGGTTAGCATAAGGGTTAGGGTGAGGGTTAGGCTGACGGATAGGCTTAGGGTTAGTGTGAGGGATAGGTTTTGTGTGATTGTTAGGGTTAGGGTTAAGGTTAATGTTAGGGTGACAGAAAAGGTTAGCGTTAGGGTTAGGCTGAATTTTAGGTTTAGCATTCGGTTTAGGATGAGGGTTAGGGTGTGGGTTATGGTTGGGGTTAAGGTTAGGTTTAGGGTGAGCGGGAAGGTGAGGTTTAGGGTTAGGATTAGGGTTAGGGTTAGGGTTAGGCTGAGGGTGAGGTTGAGGCTGAGTGTGAGCGTTAGTTTTAGTGTTAGGGTTAGGTTGAGGATGAGGTTGAGGGTTAGGTTTAGGATTAGTGTTAGGGTTCTGGTTAGGCTTAGGGTGAGGTTCAGGGTTAGGCTTAGTGTGAGCTTTAGGGTTAGGGTGAGGGATAGGATTAGAGTTAGTGTTAGGGTGAGTGTGAGGGTTAGGATTAGATTTAGGGTGATGGTGAGGGTGAGGGTTAGGTTTAGGATTAGTGTTATTGTTAGGGTTAATTTTAGGGTGAGGGTGAAGTGAGGGTTAGGTTTAGGGTGAGGGTTAGGTTCACAGCGAGGGTTAGGGTAAGTGTGAGGGTTATGGTTAGGGTTAGGGTGAGGGTGAGTGTTAAGTTCAGGGATAGGTTTAGGGTTATTGTGAGGGTGAGGGTTCGGATTAGGTTTAGGTGAGGGTTAGGGTTAGGGTTAGGGTTAGGGTGAGGGTAAGGGTTAGGTTTAGGGTGATGTTTAGTGTGAGGGTGAGGTTTAGGGTTAGAGTGAGGGTTCGGTTGAGGGTGAGCGTTAAGGTGTTTGTGAGGGTTTGGGTTAGGGTGAGGGTTAGGGTGACAGTGAGGTTTAGGGTGAAGTTGAGGGTTAAGATTAGGGTTAGTGTGAGGGTTAAGTTTAGGGTTAGTGATAGGGTGACAGTGAGGTTGAGGGTTAGGGTTAGGTGAGGCTTAAAGCTAGGGTGAGGGTTAGGGTTAGGGATAGGGTTAGGGTGAGGGTCAGGTTAAAGGTTAGGGTTAGGATTAGGGTGAGAGTTAAGGTGAGGGATAGTGTTAGGGTTAGCGTGAACGTTATTGTTAGGTTTGTGTTTAGGTTGAGGATGAGTGTTAGGGTGAGGGTGAGGGTTTGGTTGAGGGTGAGGGTTAGGGTGTGGGTGAGGGTTAGGGTTAGGCTGAGGGTTAGGTTGACGGAGAGGGTTAGGGTTAGGGTTAGGATTAGCGTTACGGAAAGGTTTAGTGTTACGGTAAGGGTAGCTTGAGGCTTAGTGTGAGGGTTAGGTTCAGGTTTAGGGTTAGGGTTAGGATTAGGGTTAGTGTTAGGATTAGGTTTAGGGTTAGGCTTAGGGTAATGGTAAGCATTAAGGTGAGGGTTAGGGTGAGGGTTAGGATTAGGGTTAGGGTTAGTTTTAGTGTTAGGGTTAGGGTGAGGCTGCGGCTTAGGTTTAGTGTGACGGAGAGGGTTAGGGTTAGGGTTAGGATTAGCGTTAGGGTAAGGTTTAGGATTAGTGGTAGAGTTAGGTTTAGGGTGAGGGTTAGGTTTAGGGTTAGGGTTATTGTTATGGTTATAGTTAGGGTGAGGGTGAGGGTGAGGTTGAGGGGTAGGTTTAGGTTTAGGTTTAGGTTTTGGGTTAGGGTTAAGCTGAGGGTGAGGGTGAGGGTGAGGGTTAGGTTTAGTGTGAAGTTTAGAATGAGGTTGAGGGTCAGGGTAAGTGTGAGGGTTAGGGCGAGTGTGAGGGTTCGGGTGAGTTTGAGGGTTAGGTTGTGGGTGATGTTTAGGGTTAGGGTGATTGTTAGGGTGAGAGTAAAAGGTAGTGTGTGGGTTAGGGTGAGGGTGAAGGTTAGTGTTAGCATTAGCATGAGGGTTAGGGGTAGGGTGAGAGTTAGAGTTAGGGTTAGTGTTAGGATTAGGGTGAGGTTTAGGGTTAGGATTAGTCTTAGTGTGAGGGTGAGGGTTAGGGTTAGGTGTACGGTTTAGGCGAAGTATAGGATGAGGGTGAGATTTAGGGTTAGGGGTATTGTGAGGGTTATGGTGAGGGTGAGGTTTAGGGTTAGGATTAGGCTTAGTGTGAGGGTGAGGGTTAGGGTTAGGTTTAGGGTTAGGGTGAAGTATAGGATGAGGGTGAGATTTAGGGTTAGGGGTAGGGTGAGGGTTAGGGTGAGGGTGAGTTTTAGGGTTAGGGTTAGGGTTAGTGTGAGGTTGAGGGATATGGTGAGGGTTAGGGTGAGGGTGAGGTTGAGGCTTAAGATTAGGGTTAGGATTAGGCTTAGTGTGAGGATGAGGGTTAGGATTTGGTTTAGGGTAAGGGTGAAGTATAGGAATGAGGGTGAGATTTAGGGTTACGGGTAGGGTGAGGGTTAGGGTGAGGGTCAGGTTTAGGGTTTGGGTTTGGCTGAGGGTGTGGGTAAGGGTGAGGGTGAGGGTCATGGTTAGGGTGAGGGTTAGGGTTAGGGTGAGGTTTAGAGTGAGGTTTTGGGTTAGTATGAGGGTTGGGCTGAGGAGTAGGGTTAGGGTTAGGGTGAGGATTAGTGTTAGTAAGAGAGTTAGGGGTAGGGGTAGGGTTAGGTTGATGTTAAGGGTTAGGCTGAGGGTTAGGGTTACTGTGAGGGTTAGGTTGAGTTTTATGGTGTTAGGGTTACTGTGAGGGTTAGGTTGAGTTTTATGGTGAGGGTTAGGTTTAGGGTGAGGTTAACGTTTAGGGTGAGGTTTAGGATGAGTGTGAGGGTTAGAGTTAGGATTATGGTTAGGGAGAGGGTGAGGGTTAGGGTTAGATTTAGGGTTAGGGTTGGGGCTAGGGTTAGGGTGACAGTTAGGGTTAGGGTTAGGATGAGTGGTATTTTAGTGTGAGGGTTAGGGTTAGGGTTAGGGTGAGCGTTAGGTTGAGGTTTAGGGTGAGTTTTAGGGTTAGGATTAGGGTGAGTTTTAGTGTTAGTGTGAAGGTTAGGGTTAGGGTTAGGGTTGAGTGTAAGGGTTAGGGTGAGGGTTAGGTTTTAGTTTATGATTAGTTTTAGGATTAGCGTTAGGGTTAGTGTGCCAGTTGGGATGAGGGTTAAGGTTAGGGTTAAGGTGAGGGTGAGGGTTAGGGTTAGTATTAGGGTTAGGGTGAGGTTTATGGATAGGGTTAGTGTGAGGGTGAGGGTGAGGGTTAGGGTTAGGATTAGCGTTGGGTTGAGGGTTAAGGTTAGGTTGAGGGTTAGGGATATGGTTAGGGTTAGGGTGAGAGCGAGGGTGATAGTGTTAGGGTTAGGGTTAGGCTTAGGCTTAGGTTGAGGTTGCGGGTGAGGGTGAGGGTTAATAATAGGGTTAGGATAAGGGAGACGGTGAGGCTGAGAGTTAGGGTTATGGGTTGGGTGAGAGTTAGGTTTATGGTTAGGGATAGGGTTAGGGTTAGAGTTAGGGTTAGGCTGAGGGTGAGGGTGAGCTTTAAGTTTAGGGTTAGGGTTAGGTTTAGAGTGAGGGTGAGGTTTAGATTTAGGATTAGTTTTAGGGTTTGTTTTAGGCTTATGGTGAGGTTGAGGGTGAGGGTTAGGGTTAGGGTGAGGGTTAGGGTTTTGGTGAGGGTTATGTTTAAGATGAAGTTTAGAGTGAGGTTGAGGGTTAGTGTGAGGATGAGAGAGAGTTTGAAGGTGTGGGTGAGGGTTAGGGTTATTGTTTGGTCAGGGTGAGGGTGACGGTGAGGGATAAGCTGAGCAAGAGAGTTAGGGATAGGGTTAGGGTGAGGGTTAGGGTTAGAGAGGGTTAGAGTTAGATTGAGGGTTAGTGTGAGGGTCAGGTTTCGGGTGAGGGTTAGTGTGAGGGTCAGGTTTCGGGTGAGGGTTAGGGTGAGTGTGAGGTTTAGGGTTAGGATGAGGGGAAGGGTGAGGGTTAGGGTTAAAATTAGGTTGAGTGTAAGGGTTAGGGTGAGTGTGGGGGTGAGGGTTAGTGGTTGGTTCAGGGTTAGTGTGAAGGTGATGGTTAGGTTTAGGATTAGTTTTATGGTTATGGTTAGGCTTAGGTTGAGAAAGAGGGTGAGTGTGAGGTTTATTATTAGGGTGAAGGGTACGGTTAGGTTTAGGATGAGGGTCAGGTTTAGGGTGATGGTGAGGGCTCAGGTGAGGGTGAGGTTTAGTGTGTGTGTGAGGCTTAGGTTTAGGGTGAGGGTTAGGGTGACAGTGAGCGTTAGCGTGAGGGTGAGGGTTAGGTTTACGGTAAGGGTTACTGTGAAGTTTAGGTTTAGGGTTAGGTAAAGGGTGAGGGTTAGGGTGAGGGTTAGGTTTAGGGTTAGTTTTAGGGTTAAGGTTAGGGTTACTGTGAGGTTTAGGTTTAACGTTAGGGTTAGGATAAAGGTAAGGGTGAGGGTGAGGTTTAGGGTGAGGGTGAGGGTTAGGGTTAGCATTAGGGTTAGAGTGAGGGTTAGGGTGAGAGTTAGGATTAGGGTTAGGTTGAGGTTGAGGGTTAGGGTTAGCGTTAGGATGAGGTTAGTTTTAGGGTGAAGGTTAGGGTTAGGGTTAGGGTTAGGTGAGGGTGAGGGTGAGTGTTAGGTTTAGGTTAGGGCTATAGTTAGGGTGAGGGTGAGGGTTAAGTTTTGGATTAGGTTTGCGGTTACGTTTAGGCTGGGGGTGAGGGTGAGGATGAGGATTAGGTTTAGGGTTATGTTTAGGGTTAGGATTAGGATTAGGGTGAGTGTTAGGGCTAGAGTTAGGTTTAAGATGAGACTAAGGGTGAGGGGTAGAGTTAGGGTTAGGGTGAGGCTTAGGGTTAGTGTGAGGGTTAGGTTTAGGGTTAAGGTTACGTCTATGGTGAGGGTAAGGATTAGGGTGAGGTTTACGGTGAGGGTTAGGATGAGGGTTAGGGTGAGTGTGAGGGCCAGGGATAGGGCTAGGTTTAGGGTGAGCATTAGGGTGAGGGTTAGATTTAGGTTTAGGGTGAGGGTTAGTGTGAGGGTAAGGTTTAGGGTGAGGGTTAGGGTGAGGGTGAGGGTTAGGGTTAGGATGAGGGAAAGGTTGAGGGTTAGGGTTAAATTTAGGTTGAGGGTAAATGTTAGGGTGAGGGTGAGGGTTAAGGTTAGGGTTAGTGTTAGCGTTAGGTTTAGTGTGAGGGTTAGGATGAGAGTTAGGATTAGGGTTAGGGTAAGGGTTAGGGTGAGGGTGAGGGTTAGGGTTAGGTTTTGTGATGGTTAGGGTTAGGGTTTGGGTGAGGATGAGGGTAATCTTTATGCTGAGTGTTAGGGTGAGGGTGAGGGTTAGGGTTAGTTTTAGAGTTACGGTGAGGGTTAGGCTGAGAGTTAGAGTTCGGTTTAAGGTTAGGTTGAGGTTTAGGGTGAGGGTGATTGTTAAGGTTAGGGTTAGGGTTATGGTGAGGGTTAGGGTGAGGGTTAGGGTGAGGGTGAGGGTTAGGTTTAGGGTGATGGATAGGATTAGGGTGAGAGTTAGGGTGAGAGTTAGGCTGAGGTGTATGGTTAGGGTTAGGGTGAAGGATAGATTTACTATGAGGGTTAGGGTTATGGTTAGGGTAAATATTAGGGTGAGGGTAAGAGTTACGGTGAGGGTTAGGGTTAGGGTGAAGATTAGCGATAGCATTACTCAGGATGAGGGTTATGTAGAGGGTTAGGGTTAGGGTTAGGGTTAGGGTAAGGGTGAGGTTGAGGGTGACAGTGAAAGTTGGGGTGAGGGTTAGGCCTAGGGTAAGGCTAAGGGTTAGTGTTAGGTTTAGGGTGAGTGTGAGTGTCAGGGTGAGGGTAAGGCTGAGGGTGAGGGTGAGGGTTAGGGTTAGTGTTAGTGTTAGTGTTAGGGTTAGGCTGAGGGTGACTCTGAGGTTTAGGGTTAGGGTTAGGGTTAGGGTGAGGTTTAGGATGAGGGTTAGGGTAAGGGGTAGAGGTAGGGTTCGTGTGAGTGTTAGGGTAAGTGTGAGGGTTAGGGTAAGGGTTAGGGTTACGGTGAAGTTGAGGGTAAGTGTTAGGGTGATCGTTAGGATGATTGTGAGGGTTAGGGTTTGGGTTAGGATGAGGGTTATGGTGAGGGTGATTGCTAGGGTTAGAGTGAGGGATAGGGTGAGCTTTAGGGTGAGGGTTAGGTTTAGGGTTAGGGTGAGGGTTAGGGTGAGGGTAAGGCTTAGGCTGAGGGTTAGGTTGAGGGTGAGGGTTAGGGTAAGAGTGAGGGCAAGTGTGAGGTCTAGGGTTAGGGTTAGGTTTAGGGTTAGACTGAAGGGTAGGGTTAGGGTTAGGATTAGGGTGAGGGTGAGGGTTTCATTTAGGTAAGGGTGAGGGTTCTGGTCAGGGTTTGGGTTAGGGTGTGGGTGAGGGTTAGGATTAGGTTGAAGGTTAGGGTGACGGTAAGGGTTAGGGTGAGGGTGACGATTAGGGTTACTGTTAGGGTTAGGGTGAGGGTTAGAGTTAGGTTTAGGGTTAGGGATAGCCTGATGGTTAAGGTGAGGGGTTGGGTTAGGTTTAGGGTGAGGGTTAGGGTTAAGGTTAGGTTGAGGGTTAGGGTTAGTTTTAGGGTTAGGGTTAGGGTGATGGTGGCGGTTAGGTTTAGGATTTGTGTTAGTGTTAGGGTTAGGTTTAGGGTTAGGGTTAGGCTTAGGTTGAGGTTGAGGGTGGGGTTGAGGGTGAAGGATAGGGTTAGGCTAAGGGAGACTGTGTGGCTGAGTTTTAGGGTTATGGATTGGGTTGGGGTTAGGTTTAGTGTGAGGGATTGAGTTAGCATTATGGTTTGTGTTAGGTTGAGGGTGAGGGTGAGGTTTAGGTTTAGGGTTAGGGTTAGGTTTAGAGTGAGGGTGAGGTTTAGTTTTAGGATTCGTTTTAGGGTTAGTGTTAGGCTTATGGTGAGGGTGAGGGTGAGGGTTACGTTTAGGGTGATGTTCAGAGTGCGGGTGAGGGTTAGGGTGAGGGTTAGGTTTAGGGTTAGGGTGAGGTTTAGTGTGACGGTGAGGGTTAAGGTGAAGGTGAGTGTTGGGGATAGCGTTAGAGTGAGGATTAGGGTGAGGGTTAGGGTTAGGGTTAGGGTGAGGGTTAGGGTTAGGTTTAGGTTTAGTGTGACGGTGAGGATGAGGGTTAGTGTTAGGATTAGGCTTAGTGTGCGGGTGAGGATTAGGCTTAGGATTAGTGTTAGTGTTAGTGTTAGGCTTAGGGTGAGAGTGAGGTTGAGAGTGAGGTTTAGGGTTAGGGTGAGGGTTAAGATTAGTATTAGGGTGAGGGTTAGTGTTAGGGTAATGGTGAGGGTTTAGGTGAGGTTGAGGGTTAGGGTGTGGGTGAGGGTTAGGTTAGGGTGAGGTTTAGGGTTAGGGTTAGTTTTACGGTGAGCCTTAGGGTGAGGGTGAGGGTTAGGGTGAGGTTTAGTGTTAGGGTTAGGGTGACGGTTAGCATTAGGGTTAGGTTTAGGGTGAGTGTGTGGGTGAGGGTTAATGTTAGTGTTAAGGTTAGTGTGAGGGTGCGGGTTAGGTTTAGGATTAGTGATAGGTATAAAGTTAGGTTTAGGGTGTGAGTGAGGGTGAGAGTGAGATTTAGGGTTAGGGTGAGGGTTAGGGTTAGGGTTAGGATGAGGGTTAGGTTTAGGGTGATGGTGAGGGTTAAGGTGAGGGTGAGGGTTAGGGTGTGGGTGAGGGTTAAGTTTAGGGTGAGGGTTGGGTGACGGTGAGTGTTAGGGTGAGGGTGAAGGTTAGGGTTAGGGTAAGTGTTACGGTGAGGTTTAGGATTAGGGTTAGGTTTAGGGTGAGGGTTACGGTTAGGGTTAGGTTTAGGGTTAGGGCAAAAGTTAAGGTTAGGGTTAATGTGAGGTTTAGGTTTAGGGTTAGGTTTAGGATAAAGTAAAGGTTGAGGGTGAGGTTTAGCGTGAGGGTGAGGGTTAGGGTCAGCGTTAGGGTTAGGGTGAGGGTTGGGCTGATGGATAGTGTTAGGGTTAGGGTGAGGGATAAGTTTAGTGTGATTGTTAGGGTTAGGGTTAGGGTTAATGTTAGGGTGACGTAAAAGGTTAGGGTGAGGGTTAGGGTTAGGGTGAATTTTAGGTTTAAAATTCGGTTTAGGATGAGGGTTAGGGTGAGGGTTAGGGTTGGGGTTAGGGTTAGGTTTAGGATGAGCGAGAGGGTGAGGGTTAGGGTTAGGGTTAGGGTTAGGTTATGCTGAGGGTGATGTTGAGGCTGAGGGTGAGTGTTAGTTTTAGTATTAGGGTTAGGTTGAGGATGAGGGTGAGGGTTAGGTTTAGGATTAGTGTTAGGGTTCTGGTTAGGCTTAGGGTGAGGGTGAAGGTGAGGTTCAGGGTTAGGCTTAGTGTTAGCTTTAGGGTTAGGGTGAAGGATAGGGTTAGGGTTAGGGTTAGGGTGAGGGCGAAGTTTAGGGTTAGATTTAGGGTGACCGTGAGGGTGAGGGTTAGGTTTAGGATTAGTGTAATTGTTAGGGTTAGGTTTAGGGTGAGGGTGAAGTGAGGGTTATGGTTAGGTTGAGGGTTAGGTTCACAGTTAAGTTTAGGTTAAGTGTGAGGGTTATGGTTAGGGTTAGGGTGAGGGTGGGGGTTAGGATCAGGTTAAGGTTTAGGTTTAGTGTGAGGGTGAGGGTTAGGGTTAGGGTTTAGTGAGGGTTAGGGTTAGGGTTAGTGTTATGGTGAGGGTGAGGGTGAGGGTTAGGTTTAGGGTGATGTTTAGGGTGAGGGTGGGGTTTAGGTTTAGAGTGAGTTTTCGGGTGAGGGTGAGCGTTATGGTATTGGTGAGGGTTTGGTTTAGGGTGAGGGTTAGGGGGACAGTGAGCTTTAGCGTTAAGGTGAGGGTTATGATTAGGGTAAGGGTGAGGGATAAGTTTAAGTTTAGGGTTAGGGATAGGGTGATGGTGAGGGTGAGGATTAGGATTAGGTTTAGGTGAGCCTTAAAGCTAGGGTGAGGGTTAGGTTTAGGGATAGGGTTAGGGTGAGGGTCAGGTTAAGTGTTAGGGTTAGGATTAGGGTGAGAGTTAGGGTTAGGGATAGTGTTAGGGTTAACATGAGCGTTATTGTTAGGTTTGTGTTTAGGGTAAGGATGAGTGTTAGGGTGAGGGAGAGCGTTCGGGTGAGGGTTAGGGTTAGGGTTAGGATTAGAGTTAGGTTAAGGTTTTGGGTTAGGGTAAGGGTAGGGTGAGGTTTAGGGTGAGGGTTAGGTTTAAGTTTAGGGTTAGGCTTAGGGTTAGGGTTAGTGTTAGGATTAGGGTTAGGGTTAGGGTAGGGTGAGGGTAAGCATTAGTGTGAGGTTTAAGGTGAGGTTAGGTTTAGCATTAGGGTTAGGATGAAGGTTAGGGTTTGTGTTAGTGTTAGGGTTAGGTTGAGGCTGCGGCTTAGGTTTAGGGTGAGGGTTAAGGTTAGGGTGAGGTTTAGGGATTTGTTAGGGTTAGGGAGAGCGTATGAGTGAGGGTTAGGATTATGGTTAGGTTTAGAGTTAGAGTGAGGGTGAGAGTTAGGGTTAGGATTGAGTTAGAGTTAGTATTAATCTGACGTTGAGGTTAAGAGTGAGGGTTAGGGTTAGGGTTGTGGAGAGTGTTGGGGTTAGAATAAAGATGAGGGTTTGGCTGAGGGGTAGGTTTAGGGTTAGGTTGAGGGTTAGGGTGTGGGTATGTGTTAGGGTTAGGGTGATGGTGAGGTTTAGGGTGTGGGTGTGGGTTAGGGTTAGCGTTAGAATGAGGCGTAAGTTTAGGGTTAGGTTTAGTGTGAGGTTTAGGGTGAGGGTTAGGGTTAGGATTAGGGGTAGAGTTAGGGTTAGGGTGAGGGTTAGGGTTAGGGTTAGGGTTATTGTTAGGGTTATACTTAGGGTGACGGTGAGGGTGAGGTTGAGGGTTAGGTTTAGGGGTAGGTTTATGTTTTGGGTTAGGGTTAAGCTGAGGATGAGGGTGAGGGTGAGGGTTAGGTTTAGTGTGAAGTTTAGAATGAGGTTGAGGGTCAGGGTGAGTGTGAGGGTTAGGGTGAGTGTAATGGTTCGGGTGAGGGTGAGGGTTAGGTTGTGGCTGAGGATTAGGGTAGTGTGAGGGTGAGGGTGAGGGTGAGGGATAGGGTTCGCATTAGCATAAGGCTTAGGGTTAGGGTGAGTGTTAGGGTGAGGGTTAGGTTTAGTGTTAGATTTAGGTTGAGGATAAGGGTTAGGGTGAGGTTTAGGGTGAGGATTAGTGTTAGTCTTAGGGTTAGGTTGAGGGTTAAGGTGAATGTTAGTATTAGTGTTAGGGTTAGGGTGAGGGTGATGGTTAGGGTTAGGGTTAGTATTAGAGTTTTGGTTAGGGTGAGGTTTAAGGATAGTGTTCGTTTAGGGTGAGGGTGAGGTTGAGTGTTAGGATTAGTGTTAGGGTTAGGGGTAGGGTGAGGGTGAGGGTGTGGGTTAGGGTTAGGATTAGGGTTAGGGTTA
The DNA here is from genome assembly GCF_024711535.1 of Dipodomys merriami. Classification (NCBI taxonomy): domain Eukaryota; kingdom Metazoa; phylum Chordata; class Mammalia; order Rodentia; family Heteromyidae; genus Dipodomys; species Dipodomys merriami. Next base: position 2,857,530 of record NW_027206113.1, read on the forward strand.
GGCTGAGGGTTAGTGTAAGGTTGAGGTTGAGGGTGAGAGTTAGGGTTAGGTGAAGGTAAGTGTTAGGGTTTGTGTTAGGGTGAGGGTTAGGGTTAGGGTTAGGATTAGGATGAGGGTTAGGCTGAGGGGTAGGGTGAGGGATAGCATTAGGGTGAGGGTTAGGGTTAGGGTCAGGGATAGGGTGAGAGTAAGGGTTAGGGTGAATGAGAGGTTTGAGCTGAAGGTGAGGTTTAGGGTGTGGGTGCAGGTTAGGGTTAGGATGAGATTAAGGGTTAGGGTGAGGGTGAGTTTTAGGGTTAGGAATAGGCTTAGTGTGAGGGTGAGGGTTAGGGTTAGGTTTATGGTTAATGCGAAGTATAGGATGAGGGTGAGATTTAGGGTTAGGGGTATGGTGAGGGTTATGGTGAGGGTGAGGTTTAGGGTTAGAATTAGGCTTAGTGTGAGGGCGAGTGTTACGGTTAGGTTTAGGGTTAGGATGAAGTATAGGATGAGGGTGAGATTCAGGGTTAGGGGTAGGGTGAGGGTTAGGGTGAGTTTTAGGGTTAGGGTTAGGGTTAGTGTGAGGTTGTGGGATAGGTTGAGGGTTAGGGTGAGGGTGAGGTTGAGGGTTTGGATTAGGGTTAGGATTAGGCTTAGTGTGAGGGTGAGGGTTAGGGTAAGGGTGAAGTATAGGATGAGGGTGAGATTTAGGGTTAGGTGTAGGGTGATTGTTAGGGTGAGGGTGAGGTTTAGGGTTCGGGTTTGGCTGAGGGTGTGGGTAAGGGTGAGGGTGAGGGTTATGGTTAGGGTGAGGGTTAGGGTTAGGGTGAGGTTTAGGGTTAGGTTTTGTGTTAGTATTAGGGATAGGCTGAGGATTAGGGTTTGGGTTAGGGTGAGGATTAGTGTTAGTGAGAGAGTTAGGGATAGGGGTAGGGTTAGGTTGATGGTAAGGGTTAGGGTGAGGGTTAGGGTTACTGTGAGGGTTAGGTTGAGGTTTAGGGTGAGGGTTAGGTTTAGGGTGAGTTTTAGGGTGAGGGTGAGGATTAGGATTAGGATTAGGGTTAGGGTGAGGGTGAGAGTTAGGGTTAGTTTTAGGGTTAGTGTGGGGGCTAGAGTTAGGGTGACAGGTTTAGGGTTAGGATGAGTGTTATTTTGACTGTGAGGGTTAGGGTTCGGGTTAGGGTGAGCATTATGGTAAGGGTTAGGTTGAGGTTTAGGGTTAGGTTCAGGGTGAGTGTTAGTGTTAGTGTGAAGGTTAGGGTTAGGGTTAGGGTGAGGTTGAGGGTAAGGGTTAGGGTGAGGGTAAGGTGTTGTGTGAGGGTTAGGGGTAAGGTTAGGGTGAGAGTTAGGGTGAGGGTTAGGTTTTAGTTTAGGATTCGTTTTAGGATTAGCGTTAGGGTTAGGGTGAGTGTTAAGGTTAGGGTTAAGTTGAGGGTGAGGGTTAGGTTTAGTATTAGGGTTAGGGTGAGGGTTATGGATAGGGTTAGGGTGAGGGTGAGGGTGAGGGTTAGGGTCAGGGTTAGGATGATCTTTAGGTTGAGGAGCTGAGTTAGGGTTAAAGTGAGGGTTAAGGATAATGTGAGAGTTAGGGTTAGAGATAGGGTTAGGGTTAAGTTTAGGGTGAGGTTTAGGGTTAGGCTAACGGTTAGGGTTAGGTTTAGGGTTATTGTTAGGGGTAGGGTTAGGATGAGGGTGGTGGTGAGTGTGAGAGTTAGGATTATGGTTAGTTTTAGGGTTAGAGTGAGGGTGAGGGTGAGGGTCATGTTTAGGATTAGGGTTAGGCTGAGGGTGAGGTTGAGGGTGAAGGTGAGGGTTAGGGTTAGGGTTAGGGTGAAGGTTAGGGTTAGGGTTAGGGTTAGGGTTATTTTTAGGGTTAGATTTAGGGTGAGGGGGAGGGGTAGGGGGAGGGGGGGTTTAGGATTAGGGTTAGGCTGAGAGTGAGGTTGAGGGTGAGGTTGAGGGCTAGGTTTTGTGTGATGTTTAGGGTGAGGTTGAGGGTCAGGGTGAGTGTGAGGTTGAGGTTTAGGTTGTGGGTGAGGATTAGGGTTAAGTTAAAGGTTAGGGTGAGAGTAAGGGTTAGGGTGAGGTTTAGGGTGAGGGTTAGGTTTAGGGTTAGCATTAGCGTGAGGGTAAGGGTTAGAGTGAGGGTTAGGGTTAGGGTTAGTGTTATTGTTAGGATTAGGGTGAGGGTTAGGGTTAGGGTTAGGTTTAGGTTTAGCATTAGCGTGAGGGTTGGGGTTAGAGTGAGGGTTAGGTTTAGGGTTAGTGTTAGAGTTAGGATTAGGGTGAGGGTTAAGGTTAGGGTTAGAGTTAGATTTAGTGTGAGGTTCAGGGTGAGGGATAGGGTTAGGATTAGGGTTATGGTTAGGTTTAGGCTGATTGTGAGGGTGAGGTTGAGGGTTAGGATTAGGTTTTGGTTTAGGGTTAGGCTTAGGATGAGGGTGAGGGTGAGGGTTAGGGTTAGGTTTAGGATTAGGGTAAGGATTAGCTTTAGTGTTAGGGAGAGGTTTAGGGTGAGGGTTAGGGTTTGTGTTAGGGTTAGGGTGAGGTTGAGACTTAGGGTTAGGTTTGGGTTTAGGGTTAGTGTTAGGGTGAGGGTTAGGGTTAGGGTTAGGGTGAGGGTGAGGGTGAGTTTTAGGCTGAGGGTGAGGGTTACCGTTAGTGTTACCGTAAGGGTTAGGGTTAGTGTGAGGGTTAGGGTTAGGGTGACGGTGAGGGTTAGAGCTAGGGTTAGGGTTACAGTGAGGTTTAGGTTAGGGTGACAATGAGGGTGAGGCTTAGGTTTAAGATTAGGGTTAGGGTTAGGGTTAGGCTCTGGTTGAGGGTGAGGGAGCAGGAGAGGGTGAGGGTTAGGTTTAGTGTAAGGTTGAGGGTAAGGGTTAGGGTTAGGTTCAGGGTTAGGTTTAGGGTGATGTTTAGGGTGAGGTTGAAGATTAGGGCGTGGGTGATGTTTAGGGTTCAGGTAAGGGTTAGTGTGACGGTGAAGGTTAGGTTTAGGGTTAGTGTTAACGTTAGGGTGAGGGTTAGGTTTAGGATTAATGTTAGGGTGAGTGTTATGGTGAGGGTTAGGTTTAGGGTTAGGTTTAAGTTGAGGGTAAGGGTTGGGGTGAGGTTTAGGGTGAGGGTTAGTGTTAGTGTTAGTGTTAGCAGGAGGTTTAGGGTGAGTGTTAGGGTTAGTGTTAGGGTTTGGATGAGGGTGAAGGTTAGGTTTATGGTTAGGGTGAGGGTTAGGGTTAGCGTGAGGTTTAGGGATAGGGTTGCTTTAGGGTGAGGGTGAGGTGGAGGGTTAGGACTAGGGTTAGGCTTATTGTTAGGGTGACGGTAAGAGTGTGGGTTAAGGTTAGGATTAGGTTTAGCGTTAGGCTTATGCTGAGGGTGAAAGTAAGGGTGAGGTTGAGGGTGAGAGTTAAGGTTAGGGTGAGGGTTAGGCTTAGGTTTAGTGTTAGGGTGAGGGTTAGGGTTAGGATTAGGATGAGGGGTAGGCTGAGGGGTAGGGTGAGGTTTAGCTTTAGGGTGAGGGTTAGGGTTAGGGTCAGGGATAGGGTGAGGGTAAGGGTTAGGGTGAGGGTTAGGGTTAGGGTGAGGGTTAGGTTGATGGTTAATGTGAGGGGTAGGGTTAGGGTGAGATTATGGGTTAGGGTGAATGTTAGGGTGAGGGTGAGGTTTAGGTTTAGGATTAGGCTTAGTGTGAGGGTGAGGCTTAGGGTTAGGTTTAGGGTTAGGGTGAAGTATAGGATGAGGGTGAGATTTAGGTTTAGGGGTAGGGTGATGTTTAGGGTGAGGGTGAATTTTTGGGATAGGGATAGGTTTAGGGTGAGGTTGAGGAATAGGTTTAGTTTTAGGGTGAGTGTGAGGTTGAGTGTTAGGATTAGGGTTAGGGTTAGAGTTAGGGTGAGGTTGAGGTTGAGGGTTAGAGTTAGAATTAGGGTTCGGGTTAGGCTGGGGGTGTGGGTAAATTTGAGGATGAGGGTTATGGTTTGGGTGGGGGTTAGGGTTAGGTTTAGGGTGAGAGCGAGGGTGAGTGTTAGCGTTAGTGTTAGGGTTAGGCTTAGGTTGAGGTTGAGGGTTAGCATGAGGATTAGGTTTAGGGTTTGTGTTGGGGTGAGGGTTAAGGTTATGTTGAGGGTTAGGGATATGGTTAGGGTTAGGGTGAGAGCGAGGGTTAGGGTTAGTGTTATTATGAGGTTTAGGCTTAGGAATAGGTTTAGGGTTAAGGTGAGGGTTACGGTTAGTGTGAGGTTTAGGGTTAGGCATAGGGTTAGGGTTAAGATTAGGGTGAGTGTTAGGGTTTGGGTAACGGTTAGGGTTAGGTTTAGGGTTATTGTTAGGGTTAGGGTTAGGATGTGGGTGATGGTGAGGGTGAGAGATATGTTTTTGGTTAGGTTTAGGGTTAGAGTGAGGGTGAGGGTGAGGGTTATGTTTAGGATTAGTGTTAGGGTTAAGGTTAGGCTGAGGGTGAGGGTGAGGGTGAAGTTGAGGGTTAGGAATAGGGTTAGGATGAGGGTTAGGGTTAGCGTGAGGGTTAGGGTTATTTTTAGGGTTAGAGTTAGGTTGAGAGTGAGGGTTAGGGTGAGGGGTAGTTATACGATTAGGTTTAGGGTTAGGGTTAGGGTTAGGGTTAGGCTGAGAGTGAGTTTGCGGGTGAGGGTTAGGTTTCGTGTGATGTTTAGGGTGAGGTTGAGGGTCAGGGTGAGTGTGAGGTTGAGGGTTAAGTTGTGGGTTAGTATTAGGTTTAGGGTGAAGGTTAGGGTGAGAGTAAGTGTTAGGGTGAGGTTTAGGGTGAGGGTGAGCGTTAGGATTAGCATTAGCGTGAGGGTTAGTGTTAGGGTGAGGGTTAGGTTTAGGTTTAGTGTTAGAGTTAGGATTAGGGTGAGGGTTAGGGTTAGGTTTAGGGTTTGGGTGAAAGCTAGGGTGAGGGTGAGATTTAGGGTTATGGGAAGGGTGAGGATTATGGTGAGGGTTAGGGTTTGGGTTAGGGTGAAGTTTAGGGATAGGGTTAGGTTTAGGGTGAAGTTGAGTTTGAGGGTTAGGATTAGGGTTAGGGTTAGAGTTAGGGTGAGGGTGAGGGTGAGGGTTAGGGTAAGGATTATTGTTAGGGTTAGGCTGAGGGTGAGGTTAAGTGTGAGGGTGAGGGTTAGGTTTAGGGTGAGGGTTAGGGTTAGGGTTAGGGTAAGGTTGAGGTTTAGGGTTAAGTTTAGGGTTAGTATGAGGGTTAGGCTGAGGGATAGTGTTAGGGTTAGGGTGAGGATTAGTTTTAGTGTTAGAGTTAGTTTTAGGGTTAGGGTTAGTTTGAGGTTAAGGGTTAGGGTGAGGGTTAGGGTTAGGGTTAGGGTGATGTTAGGGAGAGGGTTAGGGTTAGGGTTATATTTAGGGTTAGGGTTAGGTTTAGGGTGAGGGTGAGGGTTAGGTTTAGGGTGAGGTTTAGGGTTATGGTGAGGGTTAGGGTTAGTGTTAAGTTGAGGGTGAGGGTTTGGGTTAGTGTGAGGGTAAGGGTTAGTGTTATGTGTAGGGGTAGGGTAAGCATTAGTTTTAGTGTGTGTGTGAGGTTTAGGATTAGGGATAGGGTTAGGGTGAGCACTAGGGTTAGTTTGAGGGTGAAGGTTAGGTTTAGGGTTAGTGTGAGGGTGAGGGTGATGGTTAGGGTTAGGGTGAGGATTATTGTTAGGGTGAGGTAAGGGTGAGGGTGAGGGTTAGCGTTAGGGTTAGGGTTTAGGCTGAGCGTGATGGTGATGGTGAGGGTTAGAGTTAGGCTTAGGGTGAGGGTTAGGTTTTGTGTGTGTGTTAGGGTGAGAGTGAGGGTAATGGTTAGGGTGAGAGTTAAGGTGAGGGTGAGGGTTAGGGTTATGGTTATGGTGAGGGGGACGGTTAATGTTTGGATTAAGGTTAAGGTGAGGGCTAGGTTGAGGGTGAGGGTGAGGGTGAGGGTGAGGGTGAGGGTTTTTTTTAGGTAAAGTTTAGGTTTAGGATTAGGGTTAGGATTAGGTTGAGGATTATTGTTAGGGTGAGGGGTAGTTTGAGGGTTAGGGTTAGGGTTAGCATAAGGGTTAAGGTGAGGGTTAGGGTGAGTGTGAGGTTTAGTATTAGTTGAGGGTAAGGGTTAGTGTGAAGTGTAGGGCTAGGGTTAGGGTTAGGCATAGGGTGACGGTGAGGGGTATGGTGAGGGTTAGGGTTAGGGTTAGGCTGAAGGTTAGGGTTAGTGTGAGGGTTAGGGTGATGGTGAGTGTTAGGGTTATTGTTAGGGTTTGGGTGAGTGTGAGGGTGTGGGTGAAGGTTAGGGTAAGGGTGAAGGTTAAGTTTAGGGTGAAGATTAGGGTTAATATTAGGGATAGGGTGAGGGCTAAGGTGAGGTTGAGGGTTAGGTTTAGGGTTAGGGTGAGAGTTAGGGTTAGGGTGATCGAGAGGTTTAGGGTGAGGGGTAGGGTTAGGTTTAGTGTGAGGGTTAGGTTTAGTGTGAGGGTTAGACTTACGGTTAGGATTAGGGTTAGGGTTATTTGTGTGGTTAGGTTTAGGCTTAGTGTGAGGGTGAGATTTAAGATGAAGTTTAGGTTTAGTGTTAGGGTTAGGTTTAGGTTGAGAGTGAGGCTGAGGGTGAGGGTTAGCTTTAGGTTTAGGGTTAGGGATTGGGTTAGGTTGAGGATGAGGGTGAAGGTTAGGCTTAGGGTGACGTTTAGGGTTAGGGTGAGGTTTAGGTTTAGGGTAAGAATGAGGGTTAGGGTGAGTGGTAGGTTATTGTTAGTGTGAGGGTTATCGTTAGGTTGACGATGAGGGTTAGGTTTAGTGTTAGGGTGAGGGTAAGGTTTAGGGTGAGGGTTAGGGTGAGGGTGAGCGTTAGGGTGAGGGTTAGGGTGACGGTGAGGATTACAGCTTTGGTTAGTGTTAGGGGGAGTGTTAGGGTTAAGGTTAGGGTGAGGGTGAGGGTGAGGGATAGGATTAGATTTAGGGTGAGGGTTTGGGTTAGTGTGAGGGCTAAGATTAGTGTTAGGGTGAGGGTAAGGTTTACGGTGAGGGTTAGGGTGAGGGTAAGGTTTACGGTGAGGGTTAGGGTGAGGGTTAGGGATAGGTTTAGGGTTACGGTGAGGGTGAGGGTGAGGGTTAGGGTTTGGTTTAGGTTAGGGTGAGGGTGAGCATGAGGCTTAATGTTAGGATTAGGGTTTGGGTTAGGGTTAGGCTGAGGGTGAGGGTGAGGGTTAAGGTGAGGTTGAGTGTTAGGGTTAGGATTAGGTTGAGGGTTAGGTTGAGGCTTAGGTTTAGGGTTATTGTGAGGTTTAGGGTTAGGGTGAGGGTTAGGGTGCGGGTAAGGATTAGGGTGACGTTTCTGTTGAGGGTAAATTTTAGGGTTAGGGTTAGGATTAGGGTAATGGTAAGCGTTAGTGTTAGGATTAGGGTGAGGGTGATGTGAGGGTGAGTGTTAGGTTTAGGGGAGGGTGAGGGTTAGGGTTAGGTTTAGGGTCAGGGTTTGGGTTAGGGTGAGGGTTAGGGTTAGGTTTAGGGTTAGGGTGAGTGTCTGGGTGAGTGTTTGGTTTGGGGTTAAGGTTAGTCTGAGTGGTAGGGTAAATATTAGGGTGAGGTTAAGGGTTAGGGTGAGCGTTAGGGTGAGGGTGAGGGTGAGGGTGAGGGTTAGCATTAGGGTTAAGTTTAAGGTTAGGGTGAATATAAGGGTTAGTGTGAGAGATAGGGTTCGCGTGAGGGTTAGGGTTAGCGTTAGGGTTAGGAGTAGAGTTAGGGTTAGAGTGTGGCTGAGGGTGAGGTTTAAGGTTAAGGTGAGGATTAGGGTGAGGGTGAGTGCTAGGGTGAGGGTTAAGCTTAGGGTTAGGTTTAGGTTGAGTGTTAGAGTTAGGGTACGGGTTAGGGTTAGTTTTAGGGTTAGCGTGAGAGTGAGGTTGAGGGTTAGGGTGGGGGTTTGGGTTAGGTTTAGTTTGAGGGTGAGGGTGAGGCTTAGGGTTAGGATTAGTGTTTGGATCAGGGTTAGGCTGAGAGTGAAGGTGAGGGTTAGGGTTAGCGTGAGGTTTAGGGTTAGGGTTAGGGTGAGGGTTAGGTTAAGGATTAGGGTTAGGTTGAGAGTTAGTCTGAGGGTGAGGGTGACGGTTAGTGTGAGGGTTAGGGTTATGGTTAGGGTGAGGGTTAGGTTTAGTGTGAGGGTTAGGGTGAGGGTGAGGTTAAGGATTAGGTTAAGTTTTAGAGTGAGGATGATGGTTAGGTTTAGGTTTAGGGTTTGGTTGAGGTTTAGGGTGAAGGTAAGGTTTCGGTTTAGTGTGAGGTTTAGGGTTTGGGTTAGGGTTAGGATTCGGGTGAGGGTAAGAGTTAGGGTGAAGGTTAGTGTGAGAGTGAGGCATAGCCTTAGCGTGAGAGTTAGGTTAAGGGTTAGGGTTAGGGTTAGGGTGAGGGAAAGGTTTAGGGTGAAGGATAGGCTTAGGGTGAGGGTTAAGATTAGGTTTACGATTTGGGTGAGGGTGAATGTGAGGGTTAGTGTTAGGGTGAGGCTTAGGGTCAGGGTGAGGATTAGCATTAGGGTTAGGTTTAGGGTGAGGGTGAGGGTTTGGTTTAGGCTTAGTGTTAGGGTTAGAGTTAGGGGGAGAGGAAGGGGGTGTTTCCATTAGGTAAGGTTTAGGGTTAGGGTTAGGGTTTGGCTGATGTTTAGCGTGAGGTTGCGGGTTAGGGTGAGGGTCAGGTTTCACGTGGGGGTGAGGGTTATGGTGTGGGTGAGGTTAGGGTTTGAGTGAGGGTTAGGGTGACAGTGAGTGTTAGGGTGAGGTGTTGGTTAGGGTTAGTGTGAGGTTTAGGGTTAGGGTTAGGGTGAAAGTGATGGTCAGGATGGTTTAGGGTTAGGTTTAGGGTTAGGGTGAGGGTGAGGTTTAAGGTTAGGTTTAGGGTTAGGGTGAGGGCTAGGGTTAGGTTGAGGGTATATGTTAGGGTTAGGGAGACTGTTTGGTTGAGGGTGAGGGTTATGGTTATGGTTAGGGTGAGGTTTAGGATGACGGTGAGAGTTAGGGTGAGTGTGAGGGTGAGGGTGAGTGTTAGGTTTAGGGTTAGGGTAAAGCTTAGGGTGAGGGTTAAGGTGAGCGTTAGGGTTAGGTTGAGGGTTTGGGTGAGGGTAAGGGTGAGGTTAAGTGTTATTGTGAGTTTTAGGGTGCGTGTGAGGGTTAGGGTTAGATTGAGGGTAAGAGTTAGGGTGAGGGTTAATATGAGGCTTAGTGTGAGGGGTAGGGTGATGTTTAGGGTGAGCATTAGGGTTAGGGTGAGGGTGAGGTTGAGTGTAAAGGTTACTGTGAGGGTTAGGGTTAGCCTGAAGGTTACGGTTAATATGAGGGTTAGGGTGAGTTTTATGCAGAGGGATAGGTTTAGGGTTAGGGTGAGTGTTAGGTATAGAGTGAAGGATAGGTTTAGGGTTAGGATTAGGGTTAGGGTGAGAGTAAGGGTTAGGGTGAGGGTAAGGGTTAGGGTGAGGGTTAGGGTTAGCATTAGGTTTAGGGTTAAGGTTAGGGTTTGGGTGAGGGTTAGGGTTAGGTTTAGGATGAGGGTGAGGGTTAGGTTAAGGTTGAGGGTTAGGGTTAGTTTGAGTGTTAGGGTTAGGGTTAGAGTTGTGGTGAGGGTAAGGTTAGGGTGAGGGTTACGTGAGTGTGAGGGTGAGGGTGAGGGTTAGGGTTAGTATTAGGGTTAGGGTGAGTTCTAGGGTAATGGTTAATGTTAGGATTAGGCTTAGGGTTTGTGTTAGGCTGAGGGTGAGGATTAGGTTGAGGGTTAAGGTTAGGGTTAGGGTGTAGTTTAAGGTTAGTGACATGGTTAGGGTGAGCGTGAGTGTAAGGGTTCGGATGAGAATTAGTGTGAACGAGAGGTTTAGGGTTAGGGTTCGGGTTCGGGTTCGGGTGATGGCTAGGGTGAGGGTGAGGGTGAGGGTAAGGGTTAAGGTTAGGGTTAGAGTGAAGGTTAGGGTTAATGTGAGGTTGTGTGTAAGGGTGTGTGTTAGGGTGAGGGTTAGGTTGAGGGTTCGGTTTAGTGTGAGGCTTAGGGTTTAGGGTTATTTTTAGGGTTAGGTTTAGGTTGAGGGTGAGTGTGAGTTTTAGATTTAGGGTTAGGTTACGGTGAGGTTGAGGGTGAGTGTTTTAGTTAGAAAAGTGTTAGGGTTAAGTTTAGAGTTAGGATTAGTGTGAGAGTGAGTGTTAGTGTGAGTGTTAGTGTTAGTTAAGGTTTGGGTGAACGTTAGGGTGAGAGTTCTGGTTAGGATTAAGTTAGGGTTAGGGTGAGGGTGAGGGTGAGGTTTAGGGTTAGGGTTAGGGTGAGGTTGAGTTTTAGGGTTAGGGTGAGGGTTAGGGTTAGGTGTGGGTAAGGGTCAGGGGGAGGGTAAGGGTTAAGAGTGAGGGCTTGAATTAGCTTTAGTGTAAGGGTGAGGTTTATGGTGAGGGTTAGGGTGAGGCTGAGGGTGAGGGGGAGGGGGAGGGGGAGGGGGAAGTTTAGGGTGAGGGTGAGGTTGAGGTAAGGTTTAGGTTTAGGATTAGGGTTAGGGTTAGTGTTAGGGTGAGGGTTAGGGTGAGTGTGAGGGTTAGAGGTAGGTGGGGGTAAGGGTTATGGTGAGGGTTAGGGTTAAGTGTGAGGGCTAGAGATAGCGTGTTAGGGTGAGGTTTACGGTGAGGGTTAGGGTGAGGGTGAGGGTGAGTGTGAGGAGGAGCGTTAGGGTTAGGGTTAGGGTTAGGGTGAGGGTGAGGGTTAGGTTTAGCGTGAGGGTTACGGTTAGTGTAAAAGTTTGGGTGAAGGTAAGGGTTAGGGTTGGTTTAGGGTGAGTGTGAGGCTGAGGGTTAAGGTGAGGGTGAGGGTGAGGGTTACGGTGAGGGCTAGGTTGAGGGTGAGGGTTAGGATAAGGGTTAGGGATAGGGCAAGGATTAGGGTTAGGGTTAGGGTGAGGGTTAGGCTGAGGGCTAGGGTTAGCTTTAGAGTTAGGATGGTGGTTAGGGTTAGGTGATGGTAAGGGTTAGGGTGAGGGTTAGGGTTAAGTGTGAGGGCTAGAATTACCTTTAGTGTTAGGGTGAGGTTTACGGTGAGGGTTAGGGTGAGGGTGAGGGTGAGTGTGAGGGTGAGGGTTAAGGTTAGCGTTAGCGTGAGGGTGAGGGTGAGGGTTAGGGTGAGGATGAGGGTGAGGTGAGGGTTAGGTTTAAGATTAGGGTTAGGGTGAGGATTAGGTTGAGTGTGAGGGTTAGGTTTAGGTGAGGGTAAGGGTTATGGTTATGGTTAGGGTTAAGAGTGAGGACTAGAGATAGCGTGAGTGTTAGGGTGAGGTTTACGGTGAGGGTGAGGGTGAGGGTGAGGGTGAGTGTGAGGGTGAGGGTTAGGGTTAAGGTTAGGGTGAGGGTGAGGGTGAGGTTGAGGGTTAGGTTTAGAGTGATGGTTACGGTTAGTGTAAGGGTTTGGGTGAAGGTAAGGGTTAGGGTTAGGTTTAGGCTGAGGGTTATGGTGAGGGTGAGGGTTCAGATAAGGTTGAGGGCTAGGTTGAGTGTGAGGGTTAGGATAAGGGTTAGGGATAGGGCAAGTATTAGGGTTAGGGTTAGGATTAGGGTTACGTTTAGAGTGAGGCTTAGTGTTAAGGTTAGGATTAGGGTTAGGCTGAGTGTAAGGGTTAGGGTTAGGGTTAGGGTGAGGGTGAGGTTTAGGGTTAGCATTAGGGTTAGGGTGAGGGTTAAGGTTAGGTTTAGGGTGAGGATTAGGGTGTGGGTGAGTGTTAGGGTGAGCATTAGGGTTTGGGTGAGTGTTAGGGTGAGAGTTTGGGTTAGAATTAGGTTAGGGTGACGTTGAGGGTAAGGGTGAGTGTTAAGTTTAGGGATATGGTGAGGTTTAGGGTTAAGGTTAGGTTGAGGGTCTTTGTGAGGGTTATGTTTAGGTAAGGGTAAGGGTTAGGGTGAAGGTTGGGTTAAGAGTGAGGGCTAGAGTTATGGTGAGTGTTAGGGTGTGGTTTAGGGTGAGGGTTATGGTGAGGGTGATGGTGAGTGTGAGGGTGAGGGTTAAGGTTAGGGTTTGGGTGAGGGTGAGGGTGAGGATTAGGGTTAGGATTAGGGTTAGGGATAGGCTGAGGGTGAGGGTGAGAGTTAAGGTTAGGGTGAGGGTTAGTATTAATGTATGTGTTACTGTTAAGGTGAGTGTTAAGGTTAGGGTTAGGGTGAGTATGAGTGTGACGGTGAGGATGAGGGTTAATGTGAGGGTGTGGTTTAGGGTTTGGGTGAGGGCTAGTTTGAGGGTGAGGGTTAGGGATAGGTCAAGGATTAGGGTTAGGGTTAGTATGAGGTTTAGGCTGAGGGGTAGGGGTAGGTTTAGAGTGAGGGTTAGGTTTAGAGTGAGGGATAGGGTGAAGGTTAGGATTAGGTTTAGCGTAAGGGTTAGGCTGAGGGTCATGGTGAGGGTAAGGATTAGGGTTAGCATTAGGGTTATGGTTAGGTTTAGGGTGAGGTTTAGGGTTAGGGTTAGTGTGAGGGTGAGGGTTAGGTTAAGGGTGAGGGTTAGGTTTAGAGTGAGTTTTAGGGTTAGGTTTAGGATTAGGTTTAGAGTGAGGGTGAGGGTTAGGGTAAGGGTGAGGGTTATGTTTAGTCTGAGGGTTAGGGTTAGGGTTAGAGTTAGGGTTAATGTTAGGCTGAGGGTGAGGGTGAGGGTGAGGGTTAATGTTAGGCTTAGGGTTTAGGTTAGGGTTAGTGAGATGGTTAGGGTGAGGGTGAGTGTAATGGTTAGGGTGAGAGTAGGTGTGAGCGTGAGATTTAGGGTTAGGGTTAGGGTGAAGGTTAGGGTGAGGGTGAAGGTTAGGTTGAGGGTGAGTGTTACAGTTAGGGTGAGTATTAGGGTTAGGATTAGCGTTAGGGTGAGGGCTAGGGTGAGAGTGAGGTATAGGGTCAGGGTTAGGTTTAGGGTTAGAGTAAGGTTTAGGGTTAGTGTGAAGTTGTGGATTAGGGTGTCAGTTAGGGTTCGGGTTAGGATGAGGGTTAGGTTTAGTGTGAGGATTAGGGTTAGGGTTATTTTTAATGTTAGGTTTAGGTTGAGGGTGACTGTGAGGGATAGAGTTAGGGTTAGGTTAGGGTGAGGTTGAGGGTGAGGGTGAGGTTGAGGGTGAGTGTTTTAGTTAGGAAAGTTAGGTGTTTTAGTTAGGGTTAGGGTGAGGGTGAGTGTTAGGGTGAGGATTAGGGTTTGGGTGAGGGTTAGAGTGAGTGTTAGGGTTAGGGTTATGGTGAGGTTGAGGTTTAGGGATAGGGAGAGGGCGAGGGTTAGGGTTAGGGTGAGGTTCACGGTTACGGTAAGGGTGAGGGTGAGGGTGAGGGTAAGGTTTAGGATTAGGGTTAGTGTTAGGGTTAGGATTAGGGTGAGGTTAAAGGTTAGGGTAAGGGTGAGGGTGAGGTTGAGGGTTAGGGTTAGGTTGAGGGCTAGGGTGAGGGTGAGGGTTAGGTTTAGGGTTATGGTTATGGTGAAGGTGAGGGAAAGGTTGAGGGTGAGGGTTAGTGTGAGTATTACGGGAGAGATAGGGTTAGGGTTAGGGTGAGTGTTAGGGTTAGTGTGAGTGTTAGGATTAGCGTTAAGGTTGTGTTTAGGGTGAGGATAAGGTTTAGGGAGAGGGTGAGGGTTAGGGTTAGCGTTAGGGTTTGGGTAACTGTTAGGTTGAGCTTAAGGGTGAGGGTGAGGTTTACGTTTAGGGTTAGGGTTAGGGTGAGGGTTAGGGATAGGGTTAGGGTTAGGGTGAGTGTTAGGCTGAGGTTAAGGGTTAGGATGAGTGTTAGGGTGAGGGTGAGCGTTAGGGTAATTTTGAGGGTAATGATTAATAAGAGCGTTAGGGTGAGCGTGAGAATTAGGGTTAGGGTGAGGGTGAGGTTTAGGTTTAGGGTTAGGGTGAAGGTTAGGGTGAGGTTGAGGGTTAGGGTGAGGGTGAGTTTTAGGGTTAGGCTGAGCATTAGGTTTAGGATTAGAGTTAGTTTGTGGGCTATGGTGAGCGTAAGGGTTAGGGTTAGGGTTAGAGTGTGGTTTAGGGTTAGTGTGAGGCTGTGTGGTAGGGTGTGGATTAGGGTTTGTGTTAGGGTGAGGGTTAGGTTTAGTGTGAGGGTTTGGGTTAGGGTTATTTTTAGTGTTAGGTTTAGGTTGAGGGTGAGGGTTAGGGTGAGGTTTAGGGTTAGGGTTAGGTTGAGGTTGTGGGTTAGGTTTAGAGCTAGGGCGAGGGTTTGTGTTATGGTGAGGTTTAGTTTTAGGGTTACGGCTAGGGCGAGGGTTAGGGTTAGGGTGAGGTTTTGGGTTAGGGTTAGGGTGAGGGTGAGGTTGAGGGTGAGGGTTAGGGTTAGGGTGAGGGTAAGGGTGAGAGTTAGGTTTAGGATTAGGGTTAGGTTAAGGTTAGGGTGAGGTTAAGGATTAGGGTGAGGGTGAGGGTGAGGGTGAGGGTTAGGGTTCGGTTGTGGGCTTGGGTGAGGAATAGGGTTAGGTTTAGGGTTATGGTTATGGTGAAGGTGAGGGATAGGGTGAGGGTGAGGGTTAGGGTGAGTGTTAGGGGAGAAATAGGGTTAGGGTGAGTGTGAGGTTTAGGGTTAGTGTGAGTGTTAGCATTAGGGTTAAGTTTATGGTTAGGGTGAGGGTAAGGTTTAGGGTGAGGTTTAGTGTGAGGGTGAGTGTTAGAGTTAGCGTTAGGGTTAGGGAAACAGGTTGAGGGTAAGGGTGAGGGAGAGGTTTAGGTTTAGGGGTAGGGTTAGGGTGACTGTTAGGGTTAGGGTGAGGGTTAGGGTTAGGGTTAGGGTTAGGTTTAGGGTTAGGGTAGGTGTTATGGTGAGGTTAAGATTTTGGATGAGTATTAGGATGAGGGTGAGCGTTAGGCTTAGGCTTAGGTTTAGAGTTATGGTGAGGGGTTGGGTGAAGGTTAGATTTAGCATGAGGGTGAGGCTTAGGGTGAGGGTTAGGTTTAAAGTTAGGGTAAGGGTTAGGATTAGGGTAAGGTTTAGGGTGAGGATTAGGGTGAGGGTGAGGGTTAGTGTGAGGTTTAGGGTTAAGGTGAGTTTTAGGCCTAGTGTTAGGGTGAGGGTTAGTGTTAGGTTGATGTATAGCTTGAGGATGAGGTTTTGCGTGAGGGTGAGGGTTCTGGTAAGGGTTAGGGTTAGCTTGTGGGTGAGGGTTAGGGTTAGGGTGAGTGTTAGGGTGACGGTGAGTGTTAGGCTGAGGGTGAGTGTTAGGGTTACGGTTAGGGTTAGGTTGAGAGTTAGGGTTAAGTTTAGGGAGAGGGTTAGGGTGAGGGTTAGGTTTAGGGTTAGGGTTAGGGTGAGGTTATGGGTTAGGGTGAGTGTTAGGTTGACTGTGAGGTTTAGGGTTAGCATTAGGGTTAGGGTGAGGGTTAGGGTGTGGTGTTGGGTTAAGATTAGTGTCAGGGTTAGAGTTAGGGTGAGGTTAAGGGTTAGGGTGAGGTTAAGGATTAGCGTTAGGGTTAGGGTGAGGGTTAGGGTGATTGTTAGGTTTAGGGTATAGGATAAGTTTTTGGGTGAGGGTGGGGGTTAGCGTTAGGGTTAGGGTTAGGGTTAGGGTGAGCTTGAGGTAAATAGTTAGGGTGAGGGTTAGGGTGAGGTTGAGTGTTACGGTTAGGTTTAGAGTGAGGGTGAGGGTTAGGGTGAGTTTTAGAGTGAGATTGAGGGTTAGGGTTAGGGTTAGTGTTAGGGTGAGGGTGAGGGTACTGGTTAGGGTGAGAGTTAGAATGAGGTGGAGGTTAAGTTTAGGGTGAGGGTTAGGTTGAGGATTAAGGTGACGGTTAGGTTTAGGGTTAGGTTAAGGGTGAGGGTTACTTTGAGGGTTAGGGTTAGGGTTAGAGTGAGGGGTTGGCTGAGGGTTAGGTTTAGAGTGAGGGTTAGTTTGAGGGTGAGGCTTAGGTTTAGGTTTAGGGTGAGGGTGAGGGTTAGGCTGAGGGTTAGGGTGAGGGTGAGGGTTAGGATGAGGGTGAGGGTTAGAGTTAGGGTTAAGGTGAGGGATTGGGGGAGGTTTAGGTTTAGGGTTATGGTGAGGGTTAGGGTTAGTGATAGGATGAGGATTAGGGTTAGTGTGAGGTTTAGGGTTAGGGTTAAAGTTAGGGTTAGGGTGAGGTTAAGGGTTAGGGTTAGGGTGAGGGTAAGGGTTAGGTTTAGGGTGAGGGTTATGGTTATTGTGAGGGTAAGGATTAGGGTTCGGTTTAGGGTGAGGTTGAGGGTAAGGGTTAGGGTTAGGGTCAGGTTTAGGGTTAGTGTGAGGGTTAGGATTAGGGTGAGGGGTTGTGTGAGGGTTAGGGTTAGGGTTATGGTGAGGGTTAGGGTTAGTTTTAGGGATAGGGTTAGGGTGAGGGTAAAGGTTAAGGTGAGGATTACGGTGAGGGTTAGTGTCAGAGTTAGGGTTAGGGTTAGTTTTAGGTTGACGGTGGAGGTGACGGTTAGTTTTAGGGTTAGGGTAAGGGTTAGGTTTAGGGTGAGGGTGAGGGTTATGATTTGGATTAGGAGTAATGTTAGGGTTAGGATTAGGCTTAGGGTAAGGGTGAGGGTGAGGGTGAGGGTGAGGTTTAGGGTTAGGATAAGTGTGAGTGTGAGGGTGAGGGTTAGATTTAGGATTAGTGTTAGGGTTAGGGTTAGACTTATGGTGAGTGAGAGGGTGAGGGTGAGGGTTAGGGTAAGGTTTAGGGTTAGGGTTAGGGGGATGGTTAGGGTGAGGGTTACGGTTAGGGTTAGGGTTACAGTGAGGGTTTGGGTTAATGTTAGGGTTAGGGTTAGTGTGAGGGTTAGGGTGAGGGTGAGGGTTACGGTTAGGGTTAGGGTTAGGTTGAGGTTTAGGGTGAATGGTAGGTTCAGGGTTAAGGTTAGGGTGAGCCTGAGGGTTAGTTTTATGTTGAGGCATAGGGTGAGGTTTAGGGTTAGGGTTAGGGTTAGGCTGAGGGGTAGGGTTTGGGTTAGGGTGAGCGTGAGGTTGAGGGTTTCGGTCAGGGTGAAGGTTAGGGTTAGGTTTAGGGTTTGGTGAGGGATTGGGTTAGGGTGAGTGTGAGGGTTAGGGTTAGTGTGAGAGTTAGGATTAGGGACAGGCTTAGGGTTAGGGTGAGAGATAGTGTGTGGTTTAGGGTTAGGTTTAGTGTTAGGGTTAGGGTGAGGGTTAGGGTGAGGTTTATGTTTAGGGTTAGGGTAAGGGTTAGGGTGAGGGTGAAGGTTAGGTTTAGGTTTAGGGTGAGGGTTAGGTTTAGGTTTAGGGTTTGGGTGAGGGTGAGGGTAATGGTTAGGGTGAGGGGTAGGATTACGGTGAGGGTTAGAGTTAGGGTTAGGGTTATGGTGAGGGTTAGGGTGAGTGTTAGGGTTAGGTTTATGTTTAGGGTGAGGGTGAGGTTGAGGGCTAGGGTGAAGGTTATCTTGAGGGAAAAGTCTAGGTTAAGGCTATGGTTAGGGTGTGTGTGAGGGTTACGGTTAGGATGAGGATTAGGTTGACAGTGAGGGTTAGGGTTAGGGTGAGGGTTAGTATTATGTTTAGGGTGAGGGTTAGGGTGACGTTTAGGGTTAGGGTTAGGGTGAGTGTTAGGGTTACGTTTAGGGTTAGGATGAGAGTTAGCTTGAGGTTTAGGGTTATGTTTAGGGTGAGGGTTAGGTTGAGGAGTAGGGTTAGGTTTAGGGTGAAGGTGAGGGTTAGGGTTAGGTTTATGGTGAGGTTTAATGTTAGGTTTAGGGTTTGGGTGAGGGTGAGGGTAATGCTTATGCTGAGGGTTAGGGTGAGGGTGAGGGTTAGGGTTAGGGATAGTGTGAGGATTAGGGGTAGGTTTAGGGTTAGGGTGATTGTTAGGCTTACAGGTAGGGTTAGGGTTAGGGTGAGGGATAGGTCTAGTGTTATTGTTAGGGTTAGGGTTAGGGTGAGGGGCAGGATTAGGGTTAGGGAAAGGGTTAGGGTTAGTTTGAGGGTTAGGTTTTGTTTTAGATTTAGGGCTAGTATGAGGATAAAGGTTAGGGTGAGGTTTAAGGTGAGGGTGAGGCTGAGGGTTCGGGTGAGGATGAGGGTTCGGCTTCGGGTGAGAGTTAGGGTGTGGGTTAGGGTGAGGGTTAGGGTTAATTTTACGGTGAGGGTGAGGATTAGGGTGAGGTTTAGGGTTACATTGAGGTTTAGGTTTACTGTGAGGTTTAGGGTTAGGTTTAGTGTTATGGTTAGTGTGCTGTTAAAGGTTTGGGTGAGTGTTAGGGTGAGGGTGAGGGTTAGGGTTAGGATTAGGGTTTAGATTACGGTGAGGGTGAGGGTGAATGTTAGGATTAGGGTTAGGGTTAGGCTGAGGGCAAGTGTGAGGGTGAGGGTAAGGGTTAGGTTTAGGGTTAGGGTTAGGGTGAGGGCTAGGTTGAGGGTGAGGGTTATGGTGACAGTGAGGGTGAGGGTGAGGGTAAGGGTTAGGTAAGGGTTAGGGTTATTGTTAGGGTGAGGTTTAAGTTGAGGGTGAGGGTTAGTGTGAGCGTTAGGGTTAGGGTTATTGTTAGGGTGAGGTTTAAGTTGAGGGTGAGGGTTAGTGTGAGTGTTAGGGTTAGGGTTAGAGTTAGGGTGAGGGGTATGGTTAAGGTGATGTTTAGGGTGAGTGTAAGGGTTAGGGCGAGGGTTAGGATTCGGTTGATAGTGAGGGTTAGGGTGTGGGTAAGGGTTAGGTTTCAGGTGAGGTTTAGGGTGACGGTTAGTGTTAGGGTGAGTGTGTGGGTTAGGGTTAGGTTTCGGGTGAAGGTTTGCTTCTGAGTTAGGGTGAAGGTGTGGTTTAGGATGAGGGGTAGGTTTGGGGTTAGGGAGAGGGTTAAGGTTAGTGTTAGGGTTATGTTTAGGGTTATGGTTAGTTTTAGTGTGAACATAAGTGTTAGGATGAGGTTTAGGGTGTGGGTGAAGGCTAGGGTTAGTGTTAGGGATAGGGTGACGTTTAGGTTGAGGGTTAGGGTTAGGGTTAGGGTTAGGTTTAGAGTTAGGGTGAGGGTTAGGGTTAGGGTTAGGGTGAAGTGAGGGTTATGGTTAGCGTCTGGGTTAGGGCGAGGTTTAGGTTGAGGGTTAGGGTTAGGGTGAAGGTTAGAGTTAGGGTTAGGGTTAGGGTAAGGTTTAGTGTTAATGTGAGGTTTAGGGTTAGGGTGAGGATTAGTGTCAGGATGAGGGTTAGGTTGAGGGTTAGAGTTAGGTTTAGGTTTAGGGTTAGGGTTAGTGTGAGGGTTAGGGTTAGGGTGATGTTTAGGGTGAGGCTGAGGATTAGGGTGAGTGTGAGGGTTCGAGGGTGAGGGTTCGTGTGAGGGTGAGGGTTAGTGTGTGGGTTAGGGTTAGGGTTAGGGTTGGGTTAGGGTAACCGTGAGGGTTAGGGGAAAGATGAGGTTAAGGGTTAGGGTTAGGGTGAGTGTTAGAGTGGGGTTTAGAGTTACGGTGAGGGTTAGGTTGAGGGGTAGGGTTAGGGTTAAGGTGAAAGTTAGGGTGAAAGTTAGGGTTAGTGTGAGGGTTAGGGTTAGGGTTAGTGTTAGGGTTAGTGTGAGGTTAAAGGTTAGGGTGAGGGTTAGGGTGAGGGTTAGGGTTAGGGTAAGGGTTAGGGTAAGTTTTATAGTTAGGGTGAGGGTGAGGTTAAGTTTAGGGTTAGGTTGAGGTTGAGTGTGAGGGTTTGATTTAGGATTAGGGTTAGAGTTAGGGTTAGTCTTAGGGTGAGAGTGAGGGTTAGGTTGAGGGTTAGGGTTAGGGTGAGTGTTATGGTTGTGGTTAGGTGAGGGTTCGGTTTAGGGTGATGTTTAGTTTGAGGGTGAGGTTTAGGGTGAGGGTGAGGATTCGGGTGAGGTTGAGGGTTCGGTGTGGATGAGGATTAGGGTGTGGGTGCGAGTTAGGGTTCTGGTATGTTTTAGGGTGACGGTGAGGTTTAGGGTGAAGGTGAGGGTTAGGGTTAGGTTTATGTATAGGGTTAGTGTTAGTGTGAGGTTAAGGGTTGGGGTGAGGTTTAAGGTGAGGTTGAGGGTTACATTTAGCATTAGGGCTAGGGTGAGGTTTACGGTGAGGGTTAGGGTTAGGGTGATTTTTAGGGTTAGGGTTAGTGTGAGTGTTATTGTTAGTATTAGGGTTTGTGTTAGGGTTAAGTTTATTGTTAGGTTTAGGGTTAGGGTGAGTGTGATGGTGATATTTAGCGTTAGGGTTAGGGTTAGGGTGAAGGTGAGAGTGAGTGTTAGGGTTAGGGTTAGAGTTAGGATTAGTATGAGGATAAAGGTTAGGGTGAGGGTTAGTGTTAGGATTAGGCTTAAGGTTAGGTTTAGTTTGAGGGTTAGGTTTAGGGTAATGTTTAGGGTGAGGGTGAGGTTTAGGGCAAGGGTGAGTTTGAGGGTGAGGGTGAGGGTGAGGATGACGGTGAGGGTAGGTTTATGGTTAATTTGAGGGTTAGGGTTAGGATTAGGGTTAGGTTTAGGGTTAGGTGAAGTTGAGGGTGAGGGAGAGGGTTAGGGTTAGGGTGAGGGTGAGGGTTAGGGTTAGTTTGAGGGGTAGTGTGAAGGTGAGTTTGAGGGTGAGGATTATAGTGAGGGTGAGGGTGAGGGTTAGGGTTAGGGTTAGGATTAGGGTTATGGTTAGGGTTAGTGTTATGTTGAGGGTGAGGGTGAGGGTTAAGTTTTGGGTTATCGTTAGGGTGAGGTTTAGCGTTACAGTTAGCGTAAGGATTAGCCTTAGGGTGAGGGTTAGGTTTAGGATTAGGTTGAGGTTTAGGGTTAGGGTTACGTTTAAGGTGAGTGTTAGGGTTAGGGTTAGGGTGAGGTTTAGGGTAAGGGATAGGGTTAGGGTGAGGGTTAGGTTTAGGTTTATGGTTAGGTTGAGGGTGAGGGTGAGGGTTATGGTTATCGTAAGGTTTAGGGTGAGGGTTAGAATGTGGGTGAGGTTTAGGGTTAGGGTGAGGGTTAGGGTGACCCTGAGTGTTAGGGTGAGGTTGAGGGTTAGGGTTAGTGTTAGGGTGAGGGTTAGTGTTAGGGTTAGGTTTAGGGTTAGGGTGAGGGTTAGGGTGAGGGGTAGGGTTAGGGTTAGGGTGAGGGTTAGTGTTAGTGTGAGGGTTAGGGTTAGGTTTAGACTTAGGGTTAGTGTATGGTTAAAGGTTCTGTTAAGGGTTAGGCTGAGCATTAGGGTTAGGGTTAGATTTAGGTTGAGGGATAGGATGAGGTTTATGGTTAAGCTTAGGTTTAGGGTGAGGGTGAGAGTTAGTATTAGGGTTAGGGTGAGGGTTAAGGTTAGGGTGAGGGCTAGTGCCGTGGACTGGTTCTGTCAGGTGACGGAGGATACTTAGGGGAGCGACCTGGAATAGGGGGGGAGATGTCAAACAGACAACTCACACACAAGAGGAGTGGATGCTGAGTGAGATTTAATGCAAAGGATAATAAACTTTTATAGCAAAAAGTCTCCCTAAGGAAAGGGCAAAAGTTTACACAATCTTGCTGCAGGGCTTCATTCTTGGGTGGTCACCAGCTGGTCGCCTGAAAGGCACTTGTGTCCGGCTTATCTCTAAGAAATATAATGGGTTTCGACGTTTGTCACCATCTATAGAGACCTTAATTGTCCCATAAGATTTTTCCTGTTCCTTCTTTAATAGTAAGGTCATGGAGGCCTAGATCTAGCAAGTCTCTTAGTAAATGAAAGAGAATAATAGGAAGTTCTTTCTCCCAAGTAGTTATCTCAGCAATTGCCATACATTCTTTCTGTTCTAGCCGCACCTACAGCTTCTTGTAAATCTCTTACAGACAATTCCTTCTGCTGAAGTGACTTGGTGAAACCCCCAATACTTTTATATTTGCTTATGACTTGTCTACTAGCGTCCATAAGAGGGCTTCCAGGGTAGCACTTAACTCTGGTGAGTTAGTCATATTTTTAAGACACTCATCATATATTGGAGTCGCCAACACTCTTAAGAAAGAGCTTTGACTAAGGGAACGTTGACAATGAGTAAGTACAAAGAGCAGTAGAAACAGTAAAAGATTAATAGGCACTCTTATACAGTGAGGAAAAGAAAGGCAGAAACACATCTTTCCCAGGGGTTGGCCAGCCTTTCCAGGAGTAGGCGTCTTAGAAGCCCTATTCTCTGAGTTAGACTTCGGTGAAATCCGAATACTCAGAGATGGGTCTCTGAAGCCCCATTCTCAGGTCTGAAAGCTGGTTTCCCATGTTAAGCAGACTCCACTGGAGTAGGCGTGGCAGGCTAGGGTGAGGGTGAGGGTTAGGTGAGGGTGAGGGTGAGGGTGAGGATTACGGTTAGGTAAGAGTTAGGGTTAGGTTTAAGGTGAGGATTAGGGTGAAGGTGAGGGTTAGTTTGAGGGTTAGGGTTAGGGTGAGGTTTAGGGTTAGGGTTAGGGTGAGGGTTAGGTTTAGGGTGAAGTTTAGGGTGAGGGTGAGGGTTAGGGTGAGGGTTCGGGGGAGGGTTAGGTTTATTGTGAGGGTTAGCATTAGGGTTATAGTTAGGATCAGGCTTAGTGTGAGGGGTAGGTTTAGGATTCGGGTGAGGGTTAGGGTTAGTGTGAGGTTTAGGGTTAAGGTTAGGGTTAGTGTGAGGATAAGGCTTAGGGTGAGGGTTGAGGGTGAGGGTTAGGGTTAGCGTTAGGTTTAGGGTGAGGTTTAAGGGTAGGGTGAGTGTTAAGGTTAGGGTTAGGGTGAGGGTTATGTTTAGGGTGAGGGTTAGGGTTAGGATTGGTGTTAGGGTGAGTTTTAGCCTTAGGTTTAGGGTAAGGGTGAGGCTTAGGAATAGGATTAGTTTTAAGGTTAGGGTTAGGGTTATTGTTAAGGTTAGGGTTAGGGTTAGGGTTGTGGTGAGGGTTAGGGTTAGCGTTAGGGTTAGGGTCAGGGTTAGGGTTAGGCTGAGTGGGAGGGGGAGAGTGTGGGTGAGGTTTAGGGTTAGGGTTAGGGTTAGGTTTAGTGTGAGGGCTAGGGTTATGGTGAAGTTTTGGGTGAGGGTGAGGGTGAGGGTAAGAGTTTCAGATAGGTAAGTGTTAGGGTTATTGTTAGAGTGAGGATTAGGTTGAGGGTGAGGGTTTGTGTGAGGGTTAGTGTTAGGGTGAGGGTTATAGTTACGGTTTTGGTGAGGCTTAGGGTTAGAGTGAGGTTTAGAGTATGGGTGAGGGTTAGGGTGAGTGTTAGGGTTTGGGTGATGTTGAGCAATCAGGTGTGGGTGAAGTTTAGGGTAAGGATGAGAGTCAGGGTGACGGTGAGGGTTAGGGTGACTGTGAGAGTTAGGGTTAGGTTTAGGGTTAGGTTGAGGGTAAGGGTTAGGGTGAGGGTTAGGATTAGGGTAAGGGTTAGGGTTAGCGTTAGTGTTAGGCTGAGGGTTAGGGTTAGGATTAGGATTAGGGTGAAGGTTAGGGTGAGGGTTGGGGTTAGGGTTAGGGTTACTGTGAGGGGGAAGGGGGAGGGTGAGGGTTAGCAATAGGGTGAGGGTGAGGGTTAGGGAGAGAGTGAGGGAGAGGGTGAGGGTTTCGGTTAGGTAAGGGTTATGGTTAGGGTTAGGGTGAGGATTAAGGTGAGGGTGAGGTTTAGGTTGAGGGTTAGGGTTAGGGAGAGGGTTAGGGTTAGGGTTAGAGTGAGGGTTAGGGTTAGGTTGAGATTTAGGGTGAGGCTGAGGGTTGTGGTGAGATTGAGGGTTCGGGAGAGGGTGAGGTTTTGGGTGAGGGTGACAGTTAGTTTGTGGGTAGATTTAGGGTTAGGTTGAGTGTTAGGGTGACAGTGAGGGTTAGGGTGATGGTGAAGGTTAGGGTTAGGTTGAGGGTGAGGATTAGAGTTAAGGTGAGGGTGAGGGTTAGGGTTAGGGTGAGGGTGATGGTTAGGGTTAGGGTTAGGGTTAGGCTGAGGGTGGGGGTGAGGATGAGCGTGAGGGTGAGGGTTCAGGTTAGTTTTAGGGTGAGGGCTAAGGTGAGGGTGAGGGTTAGTGTGACGGTTAGGGTGAGGGTGAGGTTTTCATTTAGGAAAGGCTTACGTTTAGGATTAGGATGAGGATTAGGGTGAGGGTGAGGTTTAAGGTGAGGGTTAGGGTTAGGGTGAGGGTTAGGGTTAGGGTTATGTTTAGGGTTGGGGTTAGGGTGAAGGGTAGGATTACTGTTAGGGTGAGGGTTAGGGTTAGTGTGAGGGTTCGGGTTAGCGTTAAAGTTAGGGTTAGTGTGAGGTTAAAGTTTAGGGTGGGGGTTAGGGTGAGGGTGAGGGTAAGTGTTATGGTTAGGGTTAGGGTGAGGGTTAGTGTGAGGGTCAGGGTTAGGATGAGGGTTATGGTTAGGGTTAGGGTGAGGGTTAGGGTACGAGTACTGCTTAGGGTGAGGGTGAGGGTTAGGGTGAGGGTGAGGGTTAGGGTGAGGTTGAGGTTGAGGGTGAGTGTTTCATTGACTGTGAGGTTGATGGTGACGGTCAGGATTAGGTTTACGGTTAGGGTTAGGGTGAGGGTGAGGGTTACGGTTAGGATTAGGGATAGGTTTAGGATATAGGGTGAGGGTGAGGGTGATGGTTAGCGTTATGTTTAGGATTAGGCTTAGGGTGAGTTTTAGGTTAAGGGTTAGGTTTAGGGTGTGTGTGAGGGTTAGGTATTGGATGAGATTTAGGGTGACGGTGAAGGTGAGGGTTAGGGTTATGGTTAAGGTTAAGGACAGCTTTAGGTTTAGGGTGAGGGTGAAGTTAAGGGTTAGTTTAGGATTAGGATTAAATATTTGGTAAGGCTTAGGGTGAGGGTGAGGGTGAGGGTCAGAGTTAAGTTTAGGGTGAGGGTTAGGGTTATGGTTAGGTTTAGGTTGAGGGTGATGGTGAGGGTGAGGGTGAGGGTTAGGTTTAGGGTAAGGTTTAGGGTTATGGTTAGGGTTAGGTTGAGGGTGAGGGTGAGGGGTAGGGTGAGGGTGATGGTGAGGTTGATGGTGAGGGTGAAGGTTAGGGTTTGGGTGAGGGATAGGGTTAGGGTTAGGGTTAAGCTTAGTGTGAGGGTTCGGGTTAGGGTTAGGGTTAGGATGAGGGTTAGGCTGAGGGTTAGGTTTAGGGTAAGGGTTAGGGTGAGGGTGAGGTTTAGGATTAGGATTAGGTTAGGGTTAGGGTGAAGGTTATTGATAGGTTTAGAGTTAGGGTGATGTTTTTGTTTAGGGTTAGGTTTAGAGTTGGGGTGAGGGCGAGGGTGAGGGTTAGGGTTTGGATTGGAGTTAGTGTTAGGATTAGGCTGAGGGTGAGTTTGAGGTTGAGGGTGAGTGTTAGGGTTAGGTTGCGAGTTAGGTTTAGGGTTAGGTTTAAGGTTAAGATGACGGTTAGGGTTAGGGTTAAGTTTAATATGAGGGTTAGGCTGAGTGTTAGGGTTAGGGTTCATGTGAGGGTAAGGGTGAGTGTTAGGGTGAGGATGATGGTTAGGGTTAGGCTTAGGGTCAGGGTGAGTGTTAAGGTGAGGGTTAGTGTTAGTGTTAGGGTTAGGGTTCGGGTTAGGTTAACGGTTAGGGTGAGGGTAAGCGTTAGGGCGAGTTTTATGGTGGCGGTGAGGGCTAGTGTGAGAGAGAGGGTTAGGTTTAGGGTGAGGGTAAGGGTTAGGGGTAGGGTTAGGTTTAGGGTAAGGGTTAGGCTGAGGGTTACAATTAGTGTGAGGGTGGGCTAGTTTAAGAATTAGGGTTAGGGTTAGCGTTAGGGTGAGGGTGAGGGTGAGGGTGAGGGTGAGGTTGAGGTTAGGGTTAGGGTTAGGGTTAGGCTGATTGTTACGGTTAGTGTGAGGGTGAGGGCTAGTTTAAGCATTAGGGTTAGGGTTGGGGTGAGGGTGAGGGTGAGGTTGAGGGTGAGGTTGAGTTTAGGGTTAGGGTTTGGGTTAGGCTGAGGGTGGGGTGAGGATGAGCATGAGGGTGAGGTTTAGGGTTAGTTTTAGGGTGAGTTCTAGGGTGAGGGTGCGGGTTAGGGTGACAGTTAGGGTGAGGGTGAGGATTTCAGTTAGGAAAGGCTTAGGGTTAGGATTAGGGTGAAGATTAGGGTGAGGGTGAGGTTTAAGGTGAGAGTTAGGTTTAGGGTGAGGATTAGGGTTAGGATTAGGGTGAGGGTTAGGATTAGGGTGATGTTTAGGGTGAGGGTGAGAGTTAGGGTGAGGGCAATTGTGAGGATTAGGGTGTAGGTGAGGGTTAGGGTTAGGGTGAGGGTTAGGGTGACGGGGAGGCTTAGTGTCAAGGTGAGGGTTAGGGTTAGTGTAAGGGTTGATGTGAGGGTTGGGTTTAATGTTAGTGTTAGGGTGAGGATAAGGGTTAGGGTGAGGTTTAGGGTGAGTGATAAGTTGAGGGTTAGTGTGAGTATGAGGTGAGGGTTAGAGTTAGTTTGAGGGTGAGGGTTATGGTTAGCGTGAGGGTGAGGATTTGGGTGAGGGTGAGGGTTAGGCTTAGAGTTAGGGTGAAGTTTAGGATTAGGGTTAGGCTAAGGGTGAGGATTAGTGTGAGCTGTAGGGTTTGAGTTAGGGTGAGGGTTAGGGTTAGTGTGAGTGTTAGGGTTAGGGTGAGGGTTGGTGTGAGGATAAGCGTTAGGTTGAGGGTTAGGTTGAGGGTGAGGGTTAGGGTTAGCGTTAGTGTTAGGGTGAGGGTTAGGGTGAGTTTTAGGGTTAGGGTGATTGTTAGGGTTAGGGTTAGTGTGAGGGTTAGGGCTAGGGTGAGGATTAGGGTTAGGATTTGTGTTAGGGTGAGTTTTAGGGTTAGGTATACGGTTAGTGTGAGGGTTAGGGTTTGGGTAAGTGTTAGGTAAGTATGAGGATAAAGGTTAGGGTGAGGTTTAGGGTGAAGGTTAGGGTTAGGGTTAGGGTTAAGTTTGTGTTAGGGTGAGGGTTAGGGTGAGGGTGAGGTTGAGGGTGACGGTGACGGTGAGGGTGTTGGTGAGGGTTAGATTCAGGGTGAATGTGAGCGTTAGGGTTAGGATAGGATTAGGTTTAGTGTTATGCTGAAGTTGAGGGTGAGGGTGAGGGTTTGGGTTAGGGTTAGGGTGAGGGTGAGGGTTTCTTTGAGGGTTAGGGTGAAGGTGAGTTTGAGGGTTAGGGTTAGGGTGAGGGTGACTGTGAGAGTGAGGGTTATGGTTAGGATTATTGTTATGGTTAGTGTTAGGGTTAGGGTGATGTTGAGGGTGAGGGATAGGGTTAGGGTTATCTTTAGGGTGAGGGTTAGGGTTAGTGTTAGGGTAAGGATTAGGGTTAGGGTGAGTTTTAGGGTTAGGGTTAGGTTGAGGTTTATGTTTAGGGTTAGGTTTAGGGTGAGGGTTAGGGTTAGGGTTAGGGTGAGGGTGAGGGTTAGTGTGAGGGGTGGGTATAGGGTTAGGGTAAGGGTTAGGGTTAGGGTGAGGGTTAGGGTTAGGTTTAGGGTTAGGTTGAGGGTGAGGGTGAGGGTTAGGGTTAGGGTTAGGGTGAGGGTTAGTGTTAGGCTTAGGATTAGTTTTAGGGGGAGATTTAGGGTGAGGGTTAGTTTTAAGGTTAGGGTGAGGTAAGGTTTAGGGTGAGGCTTATGGTGAGGGTGAGGGTTAGGGTGATGGTGAGGTTAAAGGTTAGAGTTAGGTTTACGGTGAAGGTTATGGTTAGTTTGAGGGCTAGTGTGAGGGTGAGATTGAGGGTGAGGGTGAGAGTTTTGGTTAGGTAAGTGTTAGAGTTAAGGTTAGCGTGAGGATTAGGTTGTGGGTGAATGTTAGGTTGAGGGTTAGGGTTACGGTGAGTGTTATGGTAGGTTTTAGGGTGAGGGTTAGGGTTAGGGTGATGTTTAGGGTGAGAGTGATGGTTTGGGTGAGGGTGTGGGTTAGGGTGTGTGTGAGGGTAAGGTTTCGACTGAGTGTTAGTGTGACGATGAGCTTTAGGGTGAGGGTGAGGGTTAGGGTTATGGTTAGTGTTAGGGTGAGGGTTAGGGTGAGGGGTAAGGTTTGGGTTAGGGTCAGGGTTAGGGTGAGGGTTAGGTTTAGGGTGATATTTAGGGTGAGGGTGAATGTTAGCGTGAGGGAGATGGTTAGGGTTAGGGTTTGGGTTAAGGTTAGCGTGAGGGATAGGTTTAGGATTAGGGTTAGGTTTAGGGTGAGTGTAATGGTTCGGTTGAGGATTCGGGTGACCTTGAGTGCTAGGGTTTGGATGAGGGTTATTGTTAGGGTGCATATTAGGGTTAGGGTTAGGTTCAGGGTTTTGTTTAGTTTAAGGGTTAGGGTGAGGGTGGGGGTTAGGGATAGGGTTAGGGTGAGGGTTAGGGTGAGAGTTTGGTTTAGCGTTAGGGTTAGGGTCAGGGTTAGGGTTAGGCTGAGGGGGAGGGAGAGAGTGTGGGTGGGGTGTAGGGGTAGGATTAGCATTAGGGTTAGTGTGAGTGCTAGGGTGAGGGTGAAGTTTTGGGTGAGGGTAAGTTTTCTGTTAGGTAAGTGTTAGGGTGAGGATTAGGTTGAGGGTGAGGGTTTGTCTGAGGGTTAGTGTTAGGGTGAGGGTTAGCGTTAATTTTTTGGTGAGGCTTAGGGTTAGAGTAAGGTTTAGAGTACAGGTGAGTGTTAGGGTGAGTGTTAAGGTTCGGGTGATGTTGAGCGATCGCGTGTGGGTGAGGTTTAGGATAAGGATGAGGGTTAGTGTGACCGTGAGGGATAGTGTGAAACTGAGGGTTAGGGTTAGGGTTAGGGTTAGGGTTAGGTTGAGGGTAAGGGTTAGGGTGAGGGTTAGGGTGATGGTAAGGTTTAGGGTTAGCGTTAAGTTTAGGGTGAAGATTAGGGTTAGGGTTAGGTTTAGGGTGAGTGTTAGGGTGAGGGTAAGGGTTAGGGTTAGGGTTACTGTGAGGGTGAGGGTGAGGGTGGGGTTAGGGTTAGGGTTAGGGTGAGGGTTAGGGTGAGAGTGAGGGTGAGGGTGAGTGTTTCGGTTAGGTAATGTTATGGTTAGGGTTAGGGTGAGGATTAGGTTGAGGGTGAGGTTTAGGTTGAGGGTTAGGGTTAGGGTTAGAGTGAGGGCTGGGGTTACGGGGATGTTTAGGTGGAGGCTGAGGGTTGGGGTTAGATTGAGGGTTCGGTTTCGGGGGAGGTTTGGGGTGAGTTTGACGGTTAGTTTGTGGGTTAGGGTTCGGCTTAAGGTGAGGCTTAGGGTGACAGTGAGTGTTAAAGTGAGGATGAGGGTTAGGGTTAGGTTGAAGGTGAGGGTTAGGCTTAGGTTGAGGGTGAGGGTGAGGGTTAGGGTGATGGTGAGGGTTAGGGTTAGGGTTAGGTTTATTGTGAGGTTAAAGTTT
This sequence comes from Dipodomys merriami, assembly GCF_024711535.1. Classification (NCBI taxonomy): domain Eukaryota; kingdom Metazoa; phylum Chordata; class Mammalia; order Rodentia; family Heteromyidae; genus Dipodomys; species Dipodomys merriami. The sequence goes on from NW_027206113.1 coordinate 2,886,626, forward strand.
AGGGTTAGGGTTAGGGTGAGGGTGAGGGTAAGTGTTATGGTTAGGTTTAGGGTGAGTGTTTGGGTTGGGATGAGGGTTATAGTTACAGTTAGGGTGAGGTTTTGGGTGAGAGTACTGCTTAGGGTAAGGGTGAGATTTAGGGGGAGGGGGAGGTTGAGGGTGAGTGTTAAGGTGATGGTGAGGGTGACGGTGACGGTGAGGGTTAAGTTTAGTGTTAGGGTTAGGATTATGGTTAAGGTTAGGGTCAGGTTTAGGTTTAGAGTGAGGGTGAATGTGAGGGTGAATGTTAGGTTTAGGATTAGGATTAGGTGTTTGGTAAGGCTTAGAGTGAGTGTGAGGGTGAGGGTCAGAATTAAGTTTAGGGTGAGGGTTAGGGTTAGGGTTAGGCTTAGCTTGAGGGTGAGGGTGAGGGTTAGGTTTAGGGTAAGGTTTAAGGTTATGGTTAGGGTTAGGGTGAGGGTTAGGGTTAGGGTTAGGGATAGGGTGAGGATTAGGGTTAGTGTGAGGGTTAGGGTGAGGGTTATGGTTAGGGTTAGATTTAGGGTGAGGGTAAGGGTTAGAATTAGGATTAGAGTTATGGTTAGAGTTAGAGTGAGGGTGAGGGTGAGGGTTAGGGTTTGGGTTAGAATTAGGGTGAGGGTCAGAGTGAGGGTTATCGTGAGGGTTAAGGTGAGCTTTAGGGTTAGGGTTAGTGTGAGTATTAGGATGAGGTTTATGGTTAGGTTGACGGTTAGGGCTAGGGTGAGGATAAGGGTGAGGGTGAGGGTGAGAGTGAGTGTTAGTGTGAGCTTTAGGGTTAGGGTTAAGGTGAGGGTTAGGGTGAGGTTTAGGGTTAGGGTGAGGATTATAGCTAGGGTGATGGTTAGGGTGAGATTGAGGGTTAGGGTAAGGGTTTGGGTTAGGGTTAGAGTGAGTGTTATGGTAAGGATTAGGTTTAGGGTTCGGTTTAGGGTGACAGTGAAGGTGAAGGTTAGTGTTAGGGTTAAGGTGAGGGTTAAGTTTTGGGTGAGGGCTAGGGTGAGGGTGAGGGTTAGGGTGAGGGTGAGGGTTAGGGTGAGCAATTCGGCTAGGAAAGTGTTACGTTTTGGGTTACAGTGTTGATTGGGTTGAGGGTGAGGGTTAGGGTTTGGGTGAGGGTTAGGGTTAGGGTTAGTGTGAGGGTTAATGTTAGGGTGATGTTTAGGGTCAGGGTTAGTGTGAGGGCTAGGGTTAGTGTTAGGGTAAGGGTTAGGATTAGTGTGAGGTTTAGGGTTAGGGTTACAGTTATTGTTAGGGTGAGGGTTAGGGTTAGGTTGAGGGTGAGGGTGAGGGTTAACATTAGGGTTATGGTTAGTGTTAGTGTGAGTCAGGGGGTGAGGGTTAGGTTTAAGGTGAGGGTTAGGTTTATGGTTAGGCTGAGGTTGAGAGTGACGGTGAGGGTGATGTTTAGGTTTAGGGTTATGGTTAGGGTTAGGGTTAGAATGAGGTTTAGGGTGAGGCATAGGCTTAGGATGAGGGCTATTGTTAGGTTTAGGTTGAGGGTTAAGGTGAGGTTTAGGGTGAGGGTTAGGGTTAGGTTTAGGTTTAGGTTTAGCGGGAGGGTTGGGGTAAGGGTGAAGTTTAGGGTGACGGTGAGGGTTAGGGTGAGGGTGAGGTTGAGGGTGAGGGTTAGGGTGAGGGTGAGGGTGATTGTATGGGTTGTTGATAGAGTTAGGGTTAGGGTGAGTATGAGGGTTAGGTTTAGGATGAGGGTTTGGTTAAGTTTTAGGCTTAGTGTGAGGGTGATGGTGAGGGTTATGCTTAGGGTTAGGGAGAGGGTTAGGTTTAGTGTGAGGGTTAGGGTGAGGGTGAGTTTGAGGGTCAGGGTTAGGGTGACGGTGACAGTGAGTTTGAGTGTTAGGGTTAGGATTAGGGTTAGGGTTAGGGTTAGGGTTAGGGTGAGAGTGAGGTTTAGGGTTAGGGTTAGGGTGAGGTTTAGGTTTAGGGTGAGAGGTACGGTGAGGGTGAGGTTTAGGGTGAGTGTGAGTGTGAGGGTTAGTGTTAGTGTTAGGGTTAGGGTAATGGTTAGGTTGAGAGTTAGGGTGAGGGTGAGGGTTAGGGTTAGGGTTAGGGTTAATGTGAGGGTTAGGGTTAGCGTTAGGGTTAGGGTGAGGGTGAGGGTTAAGGTGAGGTTTAGGGTTAGGGTTAGGGTTAGGTTGAGGATGAGGGTTAGTGTTAGTATTAGGGTTAGTTTGAGGGTGAGGGATAGGGTGAGGGTTAGGGTTAGGATTAGGGATAGGGTGAGGATTATGGTTAGTGTGAGGGTTAGGTTGAGGGTTAGGGTTAGGGGTAGATTTAGGGTGAGAGTGAGGTTTAGAATTAGTATTAGAGTTAGGGTTAGAGTTAGAGTTAGGGTTAGGGTGAGGGTTAGGGTTTGGGTTAGAATTAGGGTGAGGGTGAGGTTGAGGGATATGGTGAGGGTTAGGGTGAGCTTTAGGGTTAGGGTTAGGGTGAGGGTTAGTGTGAGGTTTAGGGTTAGGGTGAGGGTTAGGGTAAGGGTTTGGGTTAAGTTTAGTGTGAAGGTTATGGTAAGGATTAGGTTTATGGTGAGGGTGAAGGTGTTAGTGTTAGAATTAGGGTGAGGGTTAAGTTTAGGGTGAGGGCTAGGTTGAAGGTGAGGGTTAGGGTGAGGATGAGGGTGAGCATTTCGGGTAGGAAAGTGTTATGGTTTGGGTTACATTGAGGATTGGGTTGAGGTTGAGGGTTAGGTTGAGTGTTAGGCTTAGGGTGAGGGTTATGGTTAGGGTGAGGGTTAATGTTAGGGTGATGTTTAAGGTGAGGTTTCGGTGAGGGTTCAGGTGACGGAGAGGGTTAGTGTTAGGGTTAGGGTTAGGGTGAGGGTTAATGTTAGGGTGATGTTTAAGGTGAGGTTTCGGGTGAGGGTTCAGGTGACGGAGAGGGTTAGTGTTAGGGTTAGGGTTAGGGTGAGGGTTAGGATTAGATTTAGGGTTAGGGTAAAGGTGAGGGTGAGGGTTAGTGTGACCTCTATGTTTAGGGTGAGGGCTACGGTGATGGTGAGTGTTAGGGTGAGTGTGAGGGTGAGGGTGATGTTTTCAGTAAGGTAAGGGTTAGGGTTATGTTTAGGGTGAGGATTAGGTTGAGGGTGAGGGTTAGTTTGAGTGTTAGGGTTAGGGTGATGGTTAGGGTAGGGTTAGAATGAGGGTTAGGGTTAGGATGATGTTTAGGGTGAGTCTGAGGTTTACGTTTCGGGTGACTGTTCAGGTGAGGTTGAGGGTGAGTGTTAGGGTGTGTTTTATTGGTTACGTTTATGGTGAGTGTTAGGGTGACACTGAGGGTTAGGGTGAGGGTGAGGGTTAGGTTTAGGTTTACGTTGAGGGTTAGATTGAGGGGTAGGTTTAGGTTTAGGGAGAGGGTTAGGGGTAGTGTGACGGTTAGCGTTAGGGTTAGAGTTAGGTTTAGTATGAGGATAAAACTTATGGTGAGTTATAGTGTGAGCGTGATGGTAAGGTTTTCGTTAGAGTTAGGGTTAGGATTAGGTTTAGATTGAGGGTTAGGTTTAGGGTGATGTTTACGGTGAGGGTGAGGGTTAAGGTGAGGGTGCAGTTGAGGGTGAGGGTTTAGGGTGAGTGTGAGGGTGAGTGTGAGGGTTAGGTTTAGGGTGAGGTGAGGGTTAGGGTGAGGATTAGGGTTAGGTTTAGGGTGAGGGTGAGGGTTACGGTTAGGGTTAGGGTGAGGGTTAGGCTTAAATTTAGGGTGAGGGTTAGGGTTAGTTTGAGGGTTAGGGTGAAGTTGAGGTTGACGGTGAGGGTTAGGGTGAGGGTGACAGTGAGGGTGTGGGTTAGGGTTAGGATTAGTGTTAGGGTGAGTGTGAGTGTGAGAGTTAGGGTTACTTTTAGGGTGAGGGTGAGGTTGAGGTTTAGGGTTAGGTTTAGGGTTAGGGTAAGGGTAAGGGTTATGTTTAGGGTTAAGGTAAGCGTTAGGTTTAGGGTGAGGGTTAGAGTTAGGGTTAGGATGAGGGTTAGGGTTAGGGTTAGAGTTAGGGTAAGAGTTAGGTTTAGGGTGAGGGTTAGTGCTAGGGTTAAGTTGAGGGTTAGGTTTAGGATTAGGTTTAGAGTGAGATTTAGGGTTAGGGTTAGGGTGAGGGTGAGGGTTAGGGTTAGGTTTAGGGTTAGGGTGAGTGTTAGAGTTAGGGTGAAGTTTAGGGTGATGGTGAGTGTGAGGGTGTGTAAGGTTGAGGGTGAGGGTTAGGGTGAGAGTGAGAGTGAGGGTGATGTTGAGGGTTATTTTTAGGATTAGGGTTAGGTTGAGTGTGAGGGTTAGGGTTAGGATAAGGGTTTGGTTAAGTGTTATGCTGAGTGTGAGGGTGAGGGTGAGGGTTAATGTAAGGTTTAGGGTGAGGGCTAGGGTTAGTGTGAGGGTGAGGTTGAGAGTCAGGGTTTGGGTGACGGTGACAGTGAGGGTGAGGGTTAGGGTTAGGATTAGGGTTAGGGTGAGTTTTATGTAGAGGGTTAGGGTTAGGATGAGGGTTAGAATTAGGATTAGGGTTAGGGTTAGTGTTATTGTTAGGGTTAGGGTAAGGGTAAGGGTTAGGGTTAGGGTAAGAGTGAGGTTTAGGGTTAGGTTTACTGTGAGCTTTAGGTTCAGGGTGAGGGCTATGGTGAGGGTTAGGTTTAGGGTGATTGTGAGGGTGAGTGTGAGGTTAAGGGTTACGATTTGGGTTAGGGTTATGGTAAGGCTGAGGGTGATGATGAGGTTGAGGCTGAAATTTAGGGTTAGGGTTAGGGTTAGGGTGAGGGTGAAGTTTATGGTGAGGCGTAGGGTTAGGGTTAGGGTAAGGTTTAGGGTTAGGGTGAGGGTTTCGTTCAGGGTAAGGTTTAGGTTGAGGGTGAGGGTGAAGTTGTGGGTTAGGGTTACGGTTATGAGTGAGAGTTAGTATGAGGATTATGGTTAGAGTTAGTGTAAGGGTTAGGGTTAGGGTGAGGGTAAGGTTTAAATTTAGGGTTAGGTGAGGTTGAGGTTGAGCGTTAGGGTTAGGGTTATTGTGAGGATAAGGGTTAGGGTGCGGGTTAGTGTGAGGGTTAGTGTTAGGGTTAGGGTAAGTGTTAAGTTTAGAGTGAGGATTAAGTTTAGTGTTAGGGTTAGAGTGGGGGTGAGGGTGAGGGTTAGGATTAGGGTTAGGGTGAGGGTTAGGTTTAGGGTTAGGGTTAGGGTTAGGGTGAGGGTTAGGGTAAGGGTAAGGGTTAGGGTTAGGTTTAGGGTGACAGTGAGGTTGAGGGGTAGGATTAGAGTTAGGGAGAGGGTTAGGGATAGTGTGACGGTTAGTGTTAGGGTTAGAGTTAGGGTTAGTATGAGGATAAAAGCTTAGGGTGAGTTTTATGGTGAACGTGAGGATAAGGTTTATCGTTATGTTTAGGGTGAGGGTTAGGGTTAGGGTTAGGGTGAGGGTGAGAGTTAGGGTTAGGTTAATGTTTACGGTGAGGTTGAGGGTTAGGGTGAGGGTGAGTTTGAGTGTGAGGGTGAGAGTGATCGTGAGGGTTCGGTGCAGGGTGAGGGTGAGGGTTAGGGTGAGGATTAGGGTTAGGTTTAGGGTTAGGGTGAGGGTGAGGGTTAGGGTTAGTTTGAGGGTTATGGTGAAGGTGAGGTTGACGGTGAGGTTTAGGGTGAGGGTGACAGTGAGGGTGTGGGATAGGGTTCGGCTTAGGGTCAGGGTGAGTGTGAGAGTTATGGTTAAGTTTAGGGTGAGGGTGAGGTTGAGGGTTAGGGTTCAGGTTAGTGTTAAGGTTAGGGTAAGGGTTAGCTTTAGGGTGAATGTTAGAGTTAGGGCTAGGTTGAGGTTTACAGTTAGGTTTAGGATAAGAGTTAGGGTTAGGGTGAGGACTAGTGTGAGGGTTAGGGTTACGGTTAGGTTAAGAGTGAGGGTTAGGGTTAGAGTAAGGTTAAGGGTGAGGCTTAGGGTAAGGGGTAGGGTTAGGGTGAGGTTAAGGGTTTGGGTTAGTGTGAGGGTTAGGGTTAGGGTTAGGTTGAGGTTGAGGGTGATGTTTAGTATTAGGTTTAGGGTTAGGGTGAGGGTTAGTGTGAGTGTTAGGGTTAGGGTTAGGGTAAGTGTTAGAGTTAGTGTGAGGTTTAGGGTTAGGTTTAGGGTTAGGTTGATAATGAGGGTGAAGGTTAGGTTTAGGGTGAGGGTTAGTGTGAGGATAAGGGTTAGGGTGAGGGTTAGGGTGAGGGGGAGGGTTACAGTTGGAGTTAGGTTTAGGGTGAGTTTTAGTGTTAGGGTTAGGGTTAAGGTGAGGGTTAGGGTGAGGCTTAGGGTTATGGTTAGGTTAAGGGTTAAGGTTAGGGTGAGAGTTATGGTTAAGGTTAGGATTAGGGTGAGTTTGAGGTTTAGAGTAAGGGTTAGGGTTAGGTTGAGATTTAGGTTTAGGGTTAGATTTAGGGTAAGGGTAAGAGTTAGCGTGAGGGTTAGGGTTAGGGTTAGGTTTAGGGTGAGGGTGAGGGTTAGTGTGAGGTTTAGGTTGAGTGTGGGGGCTATGTTGATGGTGAGGGTTAGGGTGAGTGTGAAGGAGAGGGTGAGTGTTTCCCTTAGTTAAGGGTTAGGTTTATGGTTACGGTGAGGATTAGGGTTAAGGTGAGGTTTAGGTTGAGGTTTAGGGTTAGGGTGAGGCTGAGGGTTAGGGTGAGGATGAGGGTTCAGGTGAGGGTGAGGGTTCTGGTGAGGTTGAGGGTTAGAATGTGAGTTAGGGTTTAGTTTAGGGTGAGGGTTAGGCTGATGGTGAGGGTGAGGATGAGGGTTTGCTTTAGGTTTAGTGTTAGGGTTAGGGTGATGTTAAGGGTGAGGTTTAGGGTTAGGGTGAGGATTAGGGTAAGTTGTAGGGTTAGGGTTAGGGAGAGGGTTAGGGTTAGTGTGAGGCTTAGGTTTAGGTTTAGAGTAAGGGTTAGTCTGAAGATAAAGTTTATGGTGAGGGTTAGGGTTAGGGTAAGGGTAAAGGTTAGGGTTAGGTTGAGGGTTAGGTTTAGGGTTATGTTTAGGGTGAATTTGAATATTAGGGTGAGGGTGAGTGTAATGGTGAGGTTGATGGTTATGTTAAGAGTGATGATGAGGATTAGGGTTAGGATTAGGGTTAGGTTTAGGGTTAGGCTGAGGGTGAGGGTGAGGGTGGGTGTTAGGGTTGGCGTTAGCGTGAGGGTTCGGTTTAGTTTGAGGGTTAGGGTAAAGCTGAGTTTGAGGGTGAGAATGACAGTGAGGGTGAGGTTGAGGGTGAGGGTTAGGGTTAAGATTAGGGTTAGCGTAGGGTGAGGGTTAGGGTTAGGGTTAGGGTTAGGGTGAGGGTGAGGGTGAGGGTTAGGGTTAGGGTTAGGGTTAGGTTTAGGGTAAGGTTTAGTGTTATTGTGAGGGTTAGGGTGAAGGTTAGGGTGAGGGTTAGGGTTTGGTATAGCGTGAAGGATAAGGTTAGTGTTAGGGTGAAGATTAGGGTTAGGGTTAGGGTTAGGGTTAGGTTGAGGGTGAGGGGTAGGGTGAGGGGTAGGGTTAGGATAATGGTAAGGTTTAGGGTTAGGTTGAGGGTTTGGTTCAGGGTTAGGTTTAGGTTGACGATGAGGGTGAAGGTGAGGGTTAGCATTAGGGTTACGGTTAGGGTGAGAGTTAGTGTGAAGGTTATGGTTAGGGTTAGTGTAAGGGTTAGGGTTAGGGTGAGGGTTAGGTTTAAGGTTAGGGTTAGGGTGAGGTTGAGGTTGAGCGTTAGGGTTAGGGTTAGTGTGAGGATAAGTTTAGGGTGCTGGTTAGTGTGAGGGTTAGCGTTAGGGTTAGGGTTAGAGTGAGGGTGAGGGTGAGGGTTAGGGTTAGGGTTAGGGTTAGGTTTAGGGTTAGGATTAGTGTAAGGGTTAGGTTTCTGTTGAAGGTTACATTTAGGGTGATGTTTACCGTGACAGTGAAGGTTAGGGTGAGGGTGAGGTTGAGTGTGAGGTTTAGGGTGAGGCTGAGTGTGATAGTGAGAGTGACGGTGAATGTTGGGGTTAGGTTTTGGGTTAGGGTGAGGGTGAGGGTTAGGTTTGGGTTTATGGTTAGAGTAAGGTTTAGGATGAGGTTGAGGGTGAGGTGAGTTTGAGGGTTAGGGTTAGCGTTAGGATGAAGTTGAGAGTTTGTGTTAGGGTTAGGGTTAGCGTGAGGGTGATGGTTAGGTTGAGGGTTAGGTTTACGGTTAGGGTTAGAGCTAGGGTGAGGTTGAGGGTGAGGGTTAGGTTTAGGGTTAGGGTGAGGGTTACGGTTAGGGTTAGGGTGAGTTTTAGGTTTAGGGTGAGGGCTACGGTGAGGGTGAGGTTTAGGTTGAGTGTGAGGGTGAGGGTGAGGTTTTCGGTTAGGTAAGGGTTTGGGTTAGGGTTAGTGTTAGTGTTAGGGTTAGGTTTAGAGTGAGGGTTAGGATTAGGGTTAGGGTGATGTTTAGTGTGAGCCTGAGTTTTAGGGTGAGGGTGAGGGTTCAGGTGAGGGTTAGGGTTTGGGTGAGGTAGAGGGTTATATTTTGGGTGAGGTTTAGGTTTAGGGTGTCGGTTTAGCTGATGGTGAGGGTTAGGGTTAGGTTGAGGGTTAGGGTTAAGGTTAGGGTGAGGGTGAGGCTGATATTTAGGGTGAGGTTGAGGGCTAGAGTGAGGGTTAGGGTTCAGATTAGGGTGAGGCTCAGGGTGTGGGAGAGGGTTAGCGTTAGGGTAAAGTTTAGGGTGAGGGGTAGGGTTAGGGCTAGGATTAGGTTTAGGGTGAGGGTGAGGGTGATGGTGAGGGTTATTTTTAGGGTTAGGGCGACGGTGAGGGTGAGGGTTAGGTTTAGGATTAGGGTTTGGTTAAGGGTTAGGCTGAGTGTGAGGGTGAGAGTGAGTGTTAGGGTTGGGGTGAGGCTTAGGGCTAGTGTGAGGGTTAGGGTGAGGGTGAGGTTGAGGGTCAGGGTTAGGGTAATGGTGACAGTGAGTGTGAGGGAGAGGGTTAGGGTCTGGATGAGGATTAGGTTTAGGGTGAGGGTTAGTATTAGGGTTAGTTTTAGTGGGAGGGTGAGGGTTAGGAGTAGGGTTAGAATTAGGTTGAGGGTTAGGGTTAGGGTTAGGGTGCGGGTTAGGTTTAGGGTTAGGGTTAGGGTGAGGGTGAGGGTTAGGCTGAGGGTTAGGGTTACGGTTAGTGTGAGGGTTAGCATTAGGGTTAGGGTTTGTGTTAGTTTGAAGGTTAGGGTTAGGTTTAGGTTTAGGATAAGTGTTATGCTGAGGAATAGAGTTAGGGTTAGTGTGAGTGTTAGGTTTAGGGTTAGGTTTGGGGTTAGGTTGAGGGTAAAAGTTAGGTTGAGGTTTAGGGTTAGGATGAGGGTAAGTGTGAGGGTTAGGGTTAGAGTTATGTTTAGGGTTAGGGTGAGGTTTAGGTTTAGGGTTAGGCTTAGGGTGAGGGTTAGGTTGTAGGTAAAGGTTAGGGTGAGTGTTAGGGTGAGGGTGAGGTTTAGGTTTAGGGTAAGGGTAAGGGTTAGGTTGAGGGTTAGGGTGAGGGTTAGGGTTAGCATGAAGGTTAGGGTGAGGGTGAGGTTTTGGGTGAGAGTTAGGGTTAAGGTTAGGGATATAGTGAGGATTAGTGTTAGGGTTAGGTTTAGGGTTAGGGTTAGTCTGAGGGGTAATATTAGGGTTAGGGTGAGGGATAGGTTTAGTTTGAGTGTTAAGGTTAGGTTTAGGTTGAGTTTTAGGTTTAGTGTGAGGGTTAGGGTTAGGGTTAGGTTGAGGGTAAGGGTTAGGGTGAGGGTTAGGGTGAGGGTGAGGTTTAGGTTTAGCATTAGGTTGACCCTTAGGGTTAGGATGAGTGTTATGGTTAGGGTGAGGGTGACTGTGAGGGTGAGGATTAGGGTTAGGGTAAGGGTTAAGGTGAGGGTTAGTGTTAGTTTGATGGTTAGGTTTAGGGAAAGCGTTAGGGTTTGTGTTAGTTTGAAGGTTAGGATTAGGTTTAGTGTTAGGATAAGGGTTGGGGTGATAGGGTTAGGGTGATATTTCTTGTGAGGTTGAGGGTTAGGGTGAGGGTGAGTGTTCTTATGAGGGTTAGGTTCGGGTGAGGGTGAGGGTTTGGGTGTGGTTGAGGGTTAGGTTTATGGTGCAGGTTAGGGTGAAGGTGCAGGTTAGGTTGAGGGTATGGGTTAAGTTTAGAGATAGGATTAGGGTGAGGGTTAGGGTTAGGGTTAGAGTTAGGGTGAGAATTAGGGTGAGGTGTCATTATAGGGTTGGGTTTAGGTTTATCGTTAGTATGAGTGTTAGGCTTTGGTGTAGGGTTAGTGTGAGTATAAGCTTTAGAGTGAGGGTTAGGATGAGGGTTAGCGTTCTGGTGAGGGTTAGGGTTAAGCTTAGGGTGAGGGTTAGGGTTAGGGTGATGTTTAGGATGAGGTTGATGGTTAGTGTGAGGGTGAGAGTGAGGGTTAGGGTGAGGGTAGGGGTGAGGGTGTGGGTTAGCATTAGGTTTAGTGTGAGGGTCAGGGTGAGAGTTAGAGTTAGTTATAGTGTTCGGTTTAGGGTTAGGCTGAGGGTGAGGGTGACGGTGAGGGTGAAGGTTAGGGTTAGGGTTAGGATTAGAGTTAGAGTGAGGGTTAGGGTTAGTGTGAGGGTTTTGGTTAGGGTTACGATTAGGGATAGGGTGAAGGTAAGGGTTAGGGTGAGGGTTAGGGTGAGGGATAGGGTTTGGGTGATGTTTAGGGTAAGATTGAGGGTTAGGGTGAGGATGAGGGTACGGGTGAGTTTGAGGATTTGGTTGAGGGTGAGGGTTAGGGTGTGGGTGAGGGTTAGGGTTAGGGTGAGGGTTAGCATTACGTTTAGGTTTAGTGTGAGGGAGAAGGTTAGGGGTAGGGTTAGGGTTAGGTTGAGGGTTAGGGTTAGGGTTAGGGAGAGGGGTAGGGTTAGGGTTAGGGTGAGTTTTAGGGTGAGTGTGAGGTTAGTTAGTGAGTGTGAGGTTAGTTAGTGAGTGTGAGTTTTAGGGTGAGGCTGAGGCTGAGGTTAAGGGTTAGGGTTAGGTTTAGGGTGAGATTGAGGGTGAGGGTTAGGTTTAGGATTAGGGTTAGGGTTAGGGTTAGGGAGCGTGTTAGGGTGAGTGTGAGGGTGAGGGTGAGGTTGAGAGTTAGGGTTTGGGTGAGGGTTAGGGTTAAGGTTAGGGTTATGGTGAGAGTAAGGATTAGGGTGAGGTTTGGGGTGGGGATGAGGGTTAGGGTTAGTGTTAGGGTTAGGGTGAGTGTTAGGGTTTGGTTTAGGGTTAGGGTGAGGGTTAGGTATAGGGTGAGGTTTAGGGTTAGGGTGAGGGTAGGGATAGGGTTAAGTTTAGGGTGAGGGTGTGTGCGAGTGTTAGTGTTAGGTTTAGCATTAGAGTTAGGTTTAGGGTGAGGGTCAGTGTTAGGATTAGGGTTAGGATTAGGGTAAGGCTGAGGGTGATGTGGAGGGTGAGAGTGTGGTTTACTTTTAGGGTTAGGGTTAGGGATAGGGCATGGTGATGGTGTGGGTTAGGATTAGGATTAGGGTTATGATGAGGGTTCGGCTGAGGGTTAGGGTTAGGGTTAGGGTTAGTGTGAGTGTAAGTTTTAGGGTTAGGATAAGGGTTAGGGTGAGGGTAAAGTTCAAGGTAAGAGTTAAAGTTAGGGTGAGTGTTAGCATTAGGATAGGATGAGGGTTAGGTTGAGGGTGAGGGTTAGGGTTAGTGTTAGGGTAAGGGTTAGGTTGACGGTTAGTGTGAGGGTGAGGTTTAGGGTTAGCATTAGGTTACGGTTAGTGTTAGGATGAGGGTTAGGGTTAGGATTAGGGTGAGGGTTAGGGTAAGGGTTACTGTGAGGTTTAGGGTTAGGGTGAGGGTTATTGTTAGGGTTAAGGTGAGTGTGAGGGTTAGGTTTAGGGTGATTTTTGGTGTGAGGGTGAGGGTTAGGGTGAATTTCAGTGTTCGCGTGAGAGTTAGGTTTAGGTTTAGAGTTAGGGATAGGGTTAGGTTGAGTGTAAGGATTAGGGTGAGGGTTAGGGTGAATGTGAGTGTTAGGTTTAGGGTGAGGGTGAGGGTTAGTGTTAGGGTTAGGTTGAGGGTGAGGGTTACTATTAGGATTAGAGTAAGGACTATGGTTAGGCCTAGGGTTAGTATTAGGGTGAGGGTGAGGTTGAGGGTTAGGGTGAGTGTTAGGGTTAAGTTTAATGTGAGGGATAGTGTTAGGATGAGGGTTACGTTTAGGGTGAGGGTTAGGGTTAGGGTAAGGGTTAGGGTGAGGGTTAGGGTTAGGGTTAGGTATAGGGTTTGGGGGACAGTTAGGGTGAGGTGCCAGGATAGGGTTAGGGTGAGGCTTAGGGTTAGTGTGAGGATAAGGTTTAGGGTGAGGGTTGGGGTGAGGGTGAGGTTTTGGGTTAGCGTTGTGGTTAGGGTGAGGGTTAGGGTGAGGGTTATCTTTACGGTGAGGGTTAGGGTTAGGGTTAGGTTGAGGCGTAGGGTTAGGGTGATGTTTAGGGTGATGTTGATGGTTAGTGTGAGGGTGAGGTTGAGTGTTAGGGTGAGGGTCAGGGTGAGGCTGTGGTTTAGGGTTAGGTTTAGGGTGAGGTTGAGGGTGAGATTTAAAATTAGGAATAATGTTAGGGTTAGGGTTAGGCAGAGGGTGAGGGTCAGGGTGACGGTGAAGGTTAGGGTTAGGGTTTGGATTTGGTTTAGAGTGAGGGTTATGGTTAGTGTGAGGATTATGTTTAGGGTTACGATTAGGGATAGGGTGAGGGTAAGGGTTAGGGTGAGGGTTAGGGTGAGGGTTAGGGTTTGGGTTAGGATTTGGGTGAGGGTTTGGGTTTGGGTTATGTTTAGGGTGAGGTTGAGTGTTAGGGAGAGGATGAGGGTTCGGGTGATGGTGAGGGTGAGGGTGAGAGTGAGGGATAGTGTGTGCGTGAGGATTAGGGTTAGGGTGAGGGTTATCGTTAGGTTTAGGTTCAGTGTGAGGGTGAGGGTTAGGTGTAGGGTTAGGGTTAGGTTGACGGTTAGGGTTAGGGTTAGGGAGAGGGTTAGGGTTAGGTTTAGGGTGAATTTTAGGTTGAGTGTGACGGTTAGGGTGAGGGTGAGTGTGAGGGTTAGGGTTAGGGTTAGGTTTAGGGTGAGTTTGAGGATGAGGGTTAGGTTTATGATTAGGGTTAGTGTTTGTGATCGGGAGAATTTCAGGGTGAGGGCGAGGGTTCGGGTGAGGTTGAGAGTAAGGGTATGGTTGAGGGTTAGGGTTAAGGTGAGGATTACGGTTAGGGTTGGGGTTATGGTGAGAGTAAGGGTTAGGGTGAGGTTTAGTGTGAGGATGAGGGTTAGGGTTAGTGTTAGGGTTAGGGTGAGGTTTAGGGTGAGGGTTAGGGTTTGGTTTAGGGTTAGGTTGAGGGTGAGGTATAGGGTGAGTGTTAGGGTTAGGGTGAGGTTTAGGGATAGGTTAGCGTTAGGGTGAGGTGTTGGGTGAGTTTTAGGGTTAGGTTTAGCATAAGAGTTAGGGTGAGGTTGAGGGTGAGGTTTAGCATTAGGGTTAGGATTAGGATTAGGCTGATGGTGATGGGGATGGTGAGGGTGTGGGTTAGGGTTAGGGTGAGAGTTAGGGTTAGGGCAGGGTGAGGGTGAGGGTTAGGGTTAGGATTAGGTTTAGGATGAGGTTTAGGTTTTGGGTTAGTTTGAAGTTTAGGGTAAGGGTGAAGGTTAGGTTTAGTTTGAGGGTAAAGGTCAGGGTGAGGGTTAGGGTGAGGGTGAGGTTTAAGTTTAGGGTTAAGGTTAAGTGAGGGTTAGCGTTAGGGTTAGGGTAAGGGTTAGGGTATGGGTAAGTGTTAGGGTGAGGGTAAGTTTGAGGGTGAGGTTTAGGACTAGGGTGAGGTTTAGGGTGAGGTTGAGGGTTAGGGCTAGTGTTGGGGTTAGAGTTAGGGTGAGGGTGAGGGTTCGGGTGAGGTTTTGGGTTATGGTTAGGATAGGGGGAGGATTAGGGTTAGGGTTAGGTTGAGGGTGAGGTTTAGGCTGAGGGGTAGCGTTAGAGTTAGCTTGAGGTTAGGTTTATTGTGAAGGTTAGGGCTAGGTTTAGGGTGACGGTAAGGGCAAGTGTGAGGGTTAGGGTGAGTGTGAGTTTTAGGGTTAGCATTAGGTTTAGGTTTTGAGTTAGGATGAGGCTTAGGGTTAGGACTAGGGATAGGTTGAGGGTGAGGGTGAGGGTTAGGGTTAGGGTTAGTTTGAGGGCTAGTGTGAGGGTGAGGGTTAGGGTGAGGGTGAGGGTGAGCATGAGGTTTTCGGTTAGGTAAGGGTTAGGGTTAGGTTTAGGGTGAGGATTAGGCTGAGGGTGTGGGTTAGGGTTAGGGTTAGGATGAGGGTGAGTGTGAGGGTGAGCGTTAGTGTTAGGATAAGGGTTAGTGTTAGGGATAGGTTGAGGGTGAGTGTGAGGGTGAGGGTTAGGGTTAGTTTTAGTGTGAGGGTTAGGGTTACGGTGAGGGTAGGTTTAGCTGAGGGTTCAGGTTAGGGTTGGGGTGAGGGTTAATGTTATGGTGATTTTTGGTGTTAGGGTGTGGGTTAGGGTGAGGGTGAGTGTTCGATTGAGAGTTAGGGTTAGGTTTAGGGTAAGGGTTAGGGTGAGGTTGAGGGTTAGGGTTAGTATTATGGTTAGGATGAGGGTTAGGCTGAGGGTTAGTGTTAGGGTTAATATGAGGGTTAGGGTTAGGGTTATGGTGTGGGTTAGGGTTACGGTTAGGATTAGGCTTAGGATAAGTTTTAGGCTGAGGGTTAGGGTTAGGGTTAGTGTCAGTGTTAGTTTTAGGGTTAGGGTTTGGGTTAGGTTCAGGGTAAAATTTAGGTTGAGGGTTAGGGTGAGGGTGAGAGTTAGGGATAGGGTGAGGGTTAGGGTGAGTGTAAGGGTGAGGGTTAAGCTGAGGTTAGGTTTAGGGTTAGGGTGAGGGTTAGGTTTGGCATTAGGGCGAGGGTGAGGATGTGTGTTAGGGTGAAGGTTATGGTTAAGGTTAGGGATAGGGTGAGGATTAGGGTTAGGTTTATTTTTAGGGTGAGGGTTAGACTGAGGGGTTTGGATAGGGTTAGGGTGAGGGTAAGTTATAGTGTGAGGTTTAGGGTTAGGATTAGAGTGAGTGTTAGGTTTAATGTGAGGGTTAACGTTAGGGTTAGGGTGAGGGTAAGTGTTAGGTTGAGGGTTATGAGGTTTAGGGTTAGCATTACTTTTAGGGTTAGGGTGAGGTTGAGGGTTAGGATTAGGGAGAGGCTGAGGTTGAGGGTGAGGGTGGGGGTGAGTGTTAGGTTTAGTTTTAGTGTGAGGGTAAGTGTTAGGGTGAGGGTGAGGTTTAGGATGAGGGTTAGAGTTAGGTTAAGGGTTAGGTTGAGGTTTAGGGTTAGGGTGAGTGTTAGTGTTAGTGTTAGGGTAAGAGATAGGGTTAGGGTTATGTTTATTGTGAGGGTTAGGGTTAGGGTGAAGGTGAGTGTTCGAGTAAGGGTTAGGGTTCGGGTAAATGTGAGGGTTAGGGTGTGCTTGCGGGTTAGGTTTAGGGTGAGGGTTAGGGTGACGTTGAGGTTTAGGGTGAGGGTGACGTTTAGGTTTATGGTTAGGGTAAGGGTGAGGGTTAGGGTTAGGGTTAATTTTAGGGGAAGATTTAGGGTTAGGTGTTGGGATAGGGTTAGTGTGAGGGTTAGGTTAGAGTTTGGGTTAGTGTGAGGCTAAGGGTTAGGGTGAGGGATAGGGTGAGGGTAAGGGTTAGGGTTAGCGTTAGGGTGAGGGTTAGGGTTAAGGTTTCGGTGAGGGTGAGGGTAAGGTTTAGGGTGATCGTTAGGGGTAGGTTGATGTTTAGTGTGAGGTTGAGAGTTAGTGTGAGGGGGAGGGTGATCATGAGGGTTTCATTGAGGGTTCGGGTGAGGGTCAGGTTGAGGGTGAGGGTTACCGTTAGGGTTAGGGTGAGGGTGAGGGTTAGGGTTAGGATTAAGTTTAGGGTTAGTGTTAGGCTGAGGGTGAGGGTGAAAGTAAGTGTGAGTGTTAGGGTTAGGGTTAGGTGGAGGGTTAGGTTTAGTGTGAGGGTTAGTGTGATGGTGAGGGTTAGCTTGAGGGTTAGGTTTAAGATTAGGGTTAGGGTGAATTTTAGGTTTACGGTTAGGGTTATTGTTAGGATTAGGGTTAGGGTGAGGGTGAGTGTGAGGGTTAGCCTTAGTGTTAGCGTTAGGTTTAGGGTGAGGGTGGGGTTGAGTTATAGGGTTCGGATTAGAGTTAGCTTTAGGGGGCAAGTGGAGTTTGAGGGTGAGGGTTAGGGTTAGGGTTAGGGTGAGGGCTAGGGTGTAGGTGAGGGTTAGGGTTTGGGTGAGGGTGCGGGTTTCGGTTAGGTTAGGGTGAAGGTGAGGGTTAGGGTGATGTTTAGGGTGAGGATGAGGGTTAGGGTTAGGGTGAGGGTGAGGGTGAGGGTTAGGGTTAGTGCTAGGTTTAGGGTGAGGGTGAGGGTGAGGGTTAGGTTTAGGAACAGGGTTAGGGATTGGGTTGGGCTGAGGATGAAGGACAGTGTGAGGGTTAGGGTTAATGTTAGGGTTAGGGTAAGGGTTACATTTAGTGTGAAGGTTATGGTTAGGTGTAGGGTTAGTGTTAGGGTGAGGATATGGGTTAAGGTGAGTGTTAGGATGAGGATGATGTTTAGGGTTAGTGTGAGGGTTAGGGTGAGTGTTAGGGTTTGGGTGATGTTCAGGGTGAGGTTGCGGATTAGGTTGAGGATGAGGGTTCGGGTGAGGGTGAAGGTTCGGGTTAGGGTTAGGTTTAGGGGTGGGTTAGGATTAGGGTTATTTTTAGGGTTGGGGGTGGGTTAGGGAGAGGGGTAGGGGTAGGGTTAGGTTGAGGTTTAGGGTATGGGTAAGTGTGAGGGTGAGGGTTAGGGTGAGGGTGAGGGTTAGGCTGAGGGTTAGGGTGAGGGTTAGGGTGAGTGTTTGGGTTAAGGTTAAGGATAGGTTTAGGATTAAGGTTAAGGTTAGGTTTAGGCTGAGGGTTAG
Organism: Dipodomys merriami; assembly: GCF_024711535.1. Taxonomy (NCBI): domain Eukaryota; kingdom Metazoa; phylum Chordata; class Mammalia; order Rodentia; family Heteromyidae; genus Dipodomys; species Dipodomys merriami. Next base: position 2,903,577 of record NW_027206113.1, read on the forward strand.
GCTGAGGGTTAGCGTTAGCGTTAGGGTGAAGGTTAGGTTTATTGTGAGTGTTAGGGTAAAGGTTAGGGTTAGAATGATGGTAACGGTTATGGTGAGGGTTAGGGTGTGAGATTTAGGGTTAGCTTTAGGTTTAGGGTTAGGGTTAGGATGAGTGTTAGGGTTAGGTTTAAGGTTAGGGTTAGGGTGAGGGTGAGGGTTAGGGTGAGGGTGAGTGTTAAGGTGAGGGCTAGGGTGAGGTTGAGGGTTAGGGTGAGGGTGAGGTTGAGGGTGAGGTTTTCGGTTAGGTAAGGGTTAGGGTTAGGGATTTGGTGAGGATTAGGTTGAGGGTGTGGGTTAAGGTTAGGGTTAGGTTTAGGATTAGGGTGATCATGAGGGTGACGGTTAGGGTGAGTGTGAGGGTGAGGGTTAGGGTTAGGGTTAGTGTTAGGGTTAGGGTTTCAATTAGGGTTAGGGTTAAGGTGAGGGTTAGGGTTAGGGTGAGTGTTAGGGTTACAGTGATGTTTAGTGTGAGTGTGAGGGTTAGGATGAGGGTGAGTGTTCTGGTGAGACATAGGTTTAGGATTAGTGTTAGGGATAGGGTTAGTGTGAGGGTAAGGGTAAGGGTGAGGGTTAGGGTCAGGGTGAGGGTTAGGTTTAAGCTGAGGTTTAGGGTTAGGGTTAGGGTGAGGGTGAGGTTTAGGTTAATTGTCAGGGTTAGGATTAGGTTTAGTTTGGGGTTAGGGTGAGTGTAAGTGTTAGGGTGAGGTTGAGTTTGAGTGTGAGGGTTAGCATTAGGGTGAGTGTAAGTGTTAGGGTGAGGGTTAAGGTGAGGGTGAGAGTTAGGGTTAGCATTAGAGTTAGGGTGAGGGTGAGGGTTAGGGTGAGCATTAGGGTTAGGCTGAGGGATAGGGTGAGCTTTAGGGTTAGTGTGAGGCTAAGGGTTAGGGTGAGGTTTTAGGGTGAGGGTGAGGTTTAGGGTTAGCGTTAGGGATAGGGTGAGTGTTAGGGTGAGAGTTATGTTTAGGGTGAGGGTTAGGGTTAGGTTTAGGTTGGGGGTTAGGGTTACGGTGATGTTTATAGTAAGGGTAGTGTTAAGGTGAGTGTGAAGGTGAGTGTTAGGTTTAGGGTTAGGGTTAGTGTGAGGGTGAGGGTGAAGGTTAGGTTTAGGATTAGCGTTATGGTTATGGTTAGTGTGAGTGTTAGGGTGAGGATGGGGTTTCGGATGATGGTAAGGTTTGGGTGTAGGCGAGGGTTAGGGTTAGGGTGAGGATTAGGGTAAGGGTTAGGGTTACGATTATGGTGAGGGGAAGGTTTAGGGTGAAGATTAGGGTGAAGATGAGGGTTAGGGTTAGCGTTAGGGTTAGTATGAGGGTTAGGGTGAGTGTTAGGGTTAGGGTTATTGTTAGGGTTAGGGTTAGGGTGAGGGTGAGGGTTAGTGTTAAGATTAGGGTTAGAGTAAGGATTAAGGTGAGCATGAGGGTGAAGTTTAGGGTGAACATTAGGGTTAGGATTAGGTCATTTTGCAGGTTAGGTTTATGGTTAAGGTTAGGGTTAGGGTTAGGGATTGGGTTAGTGTGAGGGTAAGGGTAATGGTGAGGTTTAGGGTGAGGGTGAGGGGTAGGGTGAGTGTAAGGGATACGGTGAGGGTTAGGGTGAGGGTGAGAGTTAGGGTTAGCATTAGAGTTAGGGGGAGGGGGAGGGTTAGGGTGAGCGTTAGGGTTAGGGTTACTTATAGGGTGAGCATTAGGGTTAGTGTGAGGATAAGGGTTAGGGTGAGGTTTAGAGTGAGGGTGAGGTGTAGGGTGAGGGTTAGGGTTAGGTTTAGGGTGACGGTTAGTTTTAGGGTTATGTTTATGGTAAGGGTGAGTGTTAGGTTGAGGTTGAGGGTGATGGTTAGGTTTAGGGTTGGGTTAGTGTGAGGGTGAGTTTGAGGGTTAGGTTTAGGATTAGCTTTATGGTTATGGTTATTGTGAGTGTTAGGGTGAGGATGAGGGTTCGTGTGATGGTGAGGGTTAGGGTGTAGGCGAGGGTTAGGTTTAGGGTGTGGATTAGGTTAAGTTTTAGGGTTAGGATTATGGTGAGGGTAAGGGTTAGGGTGAGGTTTAGGATGAAGATGAGGGTTAGGGTTAGCGTTAGGGTTAGGAGGAGGGTTAGAGTGAGTGTTAGGTTTAGGGTTAGGTTTAGGGTAAGGGTGAGGGTTAGTGTTAAGATTAGGGTTAGGGTTAAGTTTAGGGTGATGGTTAGGGTGAGGGTGAGGGTTAGGGTTAGTGTTAGTGTGAGTGTTAGGGTTAGGGTGAGTGTTAGGTTTAGGTTGAGGGTTAGGTTTAGGGTAAGGGTTAGGGTGAGGGTTAGGATTAGGGTTAGGTTTAGGCTGAGGGTCAGGGTGAGGGTTAGGGTTAGATTGAGAGTTAGGGTGAGGGTTCGGGTGAGGTGAGGGTTAGGGTGTGCTTGAGGGTTACGTTAAGGTTTAGGGTTAGGGTGAGGGTTAGGTTTAGGGTTAAGGTTATGATGAGAGTTATTGTGAGGTGTAGGGATAGAGTTAGGTTGTGGGTTAGGGTGAGTGTGAGGGTTAGGGTTAGCGTTAGGGATAGGAAGAGGGTTAGGTTGGGCTTAGGTTTAAGGTGAATGTGAGGGATAGGGTGAAGGTGAGGGTGAGGGTTTATTTTAGATAAGGGTTAGCGTTGTTTTTAGGGTGAGAATTAGGTTGAGGTTTAGGGTTAGTGTGAGTGTTAGGGTTAGGGTGTGGGTTAAGGTTAGGATTTGGTTGAGTGTTAGGGTAACGGTGAGGGTTAGTGTAAGGGTGAGGGTTAGGGTTGGGTTTAGGGTGAGTGTTAGGGTGAGGGTGAGGGTTAGGGTGAGGGGTATTGTTAGGGCTAGCGGGAGGGTGAGGGTTAGTGTGAGGGTTAGGGTTAGGATTAGGGTTAGGGTTAGTGTGAGGATAAGGGTTAGGGTGAGGTTAATGTTGAGGGTGAGGGTTAGAATTATCGTTAGGGTTAGGGTAAGTTTAGGGTGAGGGTTAGGGTTAGGGTTAGGGTTAGGGTGATGGTTAGGTTTAGGATGTTTACGGTGAATGTGAGGGTTAGGGTGAGGATGAGGGTGAAGGTTAGGTTGAGGGTGACGGTGAGGGTGAGGGTTACAGTTAGGGTCAGGGTTAGGGTGAGAGTGAGAGTTAGGGTTAGGGTTAAGGTTATATTGAGAGTTATTTTGAGGTGTTGGGATAGGGTTAGGTTGAGGGTTAGGGTTAGGGTGAGGGTTAGGGTTAGCGTTAGGGATAGGGAGAGGGTTAGGTTGAGGCTTAGGTTTAAGGTGAGGGTGAGGGATAGGGTGAAGGTGAGGGTGAGGGTTTATTTTAGATAAGGGTTAGCGTTATTTTAGGGTGAGGATTAGGTTGAGGTTCAGGGTTAGTGTGAGTGTTAGGGTTAGGGTGTGGGTTAAGTTTAGGATTTGGTTGAGTGTTAGGGTGACGGTGAGGGTTAGTGTAAGGGTGAGGGTTAGGGTTGGGTTTAGGGTGAGTGTTAGGGTTAGAGTGAAGGTTAGGGTGAGGGGTATTGTTAGGGCTAGCAGGAGGGTTAGGGTTAGTGTGAGGGTTAGGGTTAGGATTAGGGTTAGGGTTAGTGTGAGGATAAGGGTTAGGGTGAGGTTAAGGTTCAGGGTGAGTGTTAGAATTATTGTTAGGGTTAGGATAAGTTTAGGGTGAGGGTTAGGGTTAGGGTTAGGGTTAGGGTGATGGTTAGGTTTAGGGTCATGTTTTATGGTGAGGGTGAGGGTTAGGGTGAGGATGAGGGTGAAGGTTTGGTTGAGGGTGACAGTGAAGGTGAGGGTTACAGTTAGGGTCAGGGTTAGGGTGAGGGTGAGGTTTAGGGTTTGGGTGAGGGTTAGGTTTACTGTGAGAGTTAGGGTTATTGTTAGGGTTAGGGTTAGGGTGAGGGTGAAGGTTAGGGTTACGGTTAGGATGAGGGTAAGGGTTAGGGTGAGGGTTAGGGTGAGGGTGAAGCTTAGGATAAGGCTTAGGGTGAGGGTGCGGGTGAGGGTTAGTGTTAAGGTTAGGGTTAGGGTGAGGGTAAGTGTTAGCGTTAGGGTTAGCGTGATCTTTAGGGTTAGGTTTATTTTATTGTTAGGATTACGGTTAGGATGAGAGCTCGGGTGAAGGTGAGGGTTAGGGTTAGGGTTAGGATGAGGGTTAGGTTTAGGTTAGGGTTAGGGTTAGGTTCAGGGTGAGGGTTAGGCTTAGTGTGATGTTTAGGTTGAGGGTGAGGGTTAGGGTCAAGGTGAGGGTTCGGATTAGGGTTAGGGTGAGGGTTAGTGTGAGGGTTAGGTTTAGGATTAGGGTTAGGTTTAGGGTTAGAGTTGGGGTGAGGGTTAGGTTTAGTGTGATCTTTAGGGTTAGGATTAGGGTGACGGTAAGTATCAGAGTGAGGGTTAGGTTGAGAGTGTGGGTTAGGATTATCGTGAGTGTTATTGTGCGGGTTAGGGTGATGGTTAGGTTAGAGTTAGGGTTAGGGTGAGGGTGAGGGTTATGGTTATGGTTAAGGTTAGGCTTAGGGTAAGGGCAAATGTGAGGGTGAGGGTTAGGATTATTGTTAGGGTTAGGGTGAGGGTGAGTGTGAGGTTCAGGTATAGGATTAGGGTTAGTGCTAGGGTTAGGCTTAGGGGGAGGCGGAGGGTGATGGTGAGGGTTAGGGTTAGTGTGAGGGTTTGGATTATATTTAGGATTAGGGTGAGTGTGAGGTTTAGGTTGAGGGTGAGGGTTCGTGTGAGGATGATGGTAAGAGTGAGAGTTAGGGTGTCTGTAAGTGTTAGGGTAAGGGTGAGGGTTCGGGTTAGGGGTAGCATTAGCTTCAGGATTAAGGATAGGGTTCGGATTAGGGTGAGGTTTAGGGTGATGGATGGGGATAGGGATAGCGTTAGGGTTAGGGTGAGCTTTAGAGTTAGCGTTAAGGTGAGGGTTAGGGTGAGTTGCAGGGTGAGGGTTAGGGTGAGGGTTAAGGTGAGGGTTAGGCTTAGTGTGAGGGTTAGGGTTAGGGTTAGTATTAGGGTTAGTGTGAGTATAAGGGTTAGGGTGAGGGTTAGGGTGAGAGTGAGGCTTAGGGTTAGCATGAGGGTTAGGGTGAAAGTTAGGGTGAGGTTTAGGGTCAGCTTAAGGTTTAGCATGAGGGTTAGTGTGAGGTTGAGGTATAGGGTTATGGTCAGGGTAAGGGATAGGGCGAGGGTTAGAGTAAGGTTGAGGTTTAGGGTTAGCATTATTGTTAGGGTGAGTGTGAAGGTTAGGGTGAGGTTTAGGGTTAGGGTTAGGGATAGGGTGAGGATTATGTTTAGGGTTACTTTTAGGGTGAGGGTTAGGCTTTGGTGTAGGGTTAGGTTTAGGGTTAGTGTGAGAGTTAGGGTGAGGGGTACGTTTAGGGTGAGGGTTAGGCTGAGGTGTAGGGTTAGGTTTAGGGTTAGTGTGAGAGTTAGGGTGAGGGTTAGGGTTAGGGTTACTCTTAGGATGAGGGTGAGGGTGAGGTTGAGGTTAAGTGTTAGGGTGAGGGTTAGTGTGAGGTTGTGGGTTAGGGTTAGCATTAGGGTTAGGTTTAGGTTTAGGTTGAGGGTTAGTGTTATGGTTGGGGTTAGGGTGAGGGTGAGGTTTAGGGTTAGCATTAGGGTTAGGGTTAGGGTTAGGGTGAGTGTTAGGGTTAGGGTTATGTTGAGGGTGAGGGTTTGGTTTAGGATTAGGGTTAGCGTTAGGGTTAGGCTGAGAGTGTGGGTGAGGGTTCAAATGAGAGTTAGGCTAAGGGTTAGGTTAGGGCGAGGGTCAGTGTGAGGGGTAGGGTGAGGGTAAGGGTGAGGGTGAGGGTTTTGGTTAAGAAAGGGTTAGGGTTAGGGATAGGGTGAGGATTACTGTGAGGGTGAGGTTTAAGGTGAGGATTAGGGTGAGGGTTAGGGTTAGGGTTAGGCTTAGGGTGAAGGATCCTGTGAGGGTGAGGGTTTGGGTTAGTGTGAGGGTGAGGGTTAGGGTGAGGGTTAGGGTGACGGTGAGCATTAGGGTTAGGGTTATGGTGAGGGTGAGGATTAGGGTTAGGGTTAAGGTGAGGGTTAGGGTTAGGGTTAAGTTGAGGGATAGGGTGAGGAGCAGGGTTAGTGTGAGGATAAGGGTTAGGGTGAGGTTCAGGGTGAGAGTGAGAGTTTGGGTTAGCGTTAAGATTAGTGTGAGGGTTATGGTGAGGGTTAGGGTTAGGGTTAGGGTGAGGGTGAAGGTTAGAGTTAGGATTAGGGTGAGGGTTAGGGTTGGTTGAGTGTTAGGGTTAGGGTTAGGGTTAGTTTGAGGGTTCGGGTGAGGGTTCGGGTGAAGTTGAGGGTTAGGGTGTGGGTGAACGTTAGGGTTAGGGTGAGAGTTAAGGTGACAGTAAGTGTTAGGGTGAGGGTGAGGATTATGGTTAGGGTGAGCATTAGGGTTAGGATTAGAGTGAGGATTACGTTTAGGGTTAGTGTTAGGAATATATTGAGGGTAAGTGTTAGGGTGAGGTTTAGGGTGAGGTTGAGGGTTAGGGTTAGCGTTAGGTTTTGGGTGAGGGTCAGGGTGAGGTTTAGGGTTAGGGTGAGGCTGAGGGTGTGAGTTAGGGTTATTGTTAGTGTGAGGGTTAGGGTTACGATGAGGCTTAGGGATAGGTTTTGGGTTAAGGTGAGAGTTAGAGTAGGTGTTAGATTAGAGTTAGTGTGAGGGTATGGCTTAGGGTGAAGTTTAGGGTGAGATTGAGGATTAGGGTTAGGAAGAGGGTCAGGGTAAGTGTTAGGGTGAGGGCTAGGTTTAGGTTTTGGGTGAGTGTAGTGGTTATGGTGAGGGTGAGGGTGAAGATTAGGTTTAGGATTAGGGTTAGGGTTAGGGTGAGGGTTATGGATAGGGTTAGGGTTAGGGTGAGGATTAGGGTTAGGTTTATGTTTAATTTTATGGTGAGGGTGAGGGTGAGGGTTAGGGTTTGTATTAGGGTTAGGGTTACGGTTCGGGTGAGGGTTAGGCTGAGGGGTAGGGGTAGGGTGAGGGTGACTGTTAGGGTAAAGTTAACAGTGTGGGTTAGGATTTGGGTGAAGTTTAATGATAGCATTAGGGTTAGGGTTAGGGTTAGGGTAAGTGATAGGGTTAGGGTTAGGTTGAGGGTGAGGGTTTTGGTTAGGAAAGGCTTAGGTTTAGGGTTAGGGTGAGTATTTGGGTGAGGGTGAGGTTTAAGGTGAGGTTCAGGGTTAGGGTGAGGATTAGGGTTAGGGTTAGTGTGAGGGTTAGGGTTAGGGTGATGTTTTGGGTGAGGGTGAGTGTTAGGGTGAGGGTGAGGGTGATGGTGAGAGTGAGGGTGTAGGTGAGGGTTAGGGTTAGGGTGAGGGTAGGGTGACGGTGAGGGTTAGGGTAAAGTTGAGAGTTAGGGTTATGGTTAGGGTGAGGGTTAGGTTTAGGGTTAGTGTTAGGGCTACGGTGAGGGGTAGGATTAGGGTTAGGGTGAGGGTTAGGGTTAATGTCAGTGTTAGGGTTAGGTTTAGTGTGAGGATAAGGGTTAGGGTGAGGGTTAGTTTTAGCGTTAGGTTTATGGTGAGCTTTAGGGTGAGGGTTAAGTTGAGGGTTTGGATTAGTATGAAGGTGAGTATTAGAGTTAGGTTTAGGGTGAGGTTTAGGTTTAGGGTGAGGTTTAGGGTAAGGTTATGGTGAGGGTTCGGGTTCGGGTGAGGGTGAGTTTTTGGTTGTGGGTGACAGTTAGGGTTAGGGTGGGAGTTAAGGTGACGGTGAGGGTTAGAGTGAGGGTGAGGATTAGGGTTGCGGTAGGATTAGGGTTGGGGTTAGGGTTAGGCTTATGGTGAGAGTAAGGGTTAGAATGAAGTTTAGGGTGAGGGTGAGGTTTAGAGACAGCGTTAGAGTTAGGGTGAGAGTTAGGGTTAGGGTTAGGTTTCAGGTTAGGGTTAGGTTGAGGGTGAGGGTTAGAGTTAGGGTTAGGGTTAGGATTAGGGTTAGGGTAAGGTTTATTGTGAAGGTTAGTGTGAGGGTACGGGTGAGGGTTAGTTTGAGGGTTAGGGTGGGCAATAAAGAGAGTGTTAGGTTTAGGTTTAGGTTTAGGGTTAGGGTGAGGGTTAGGGTGTGGTTTAGTGTTAGTGTTAGGGTTAGGGTTAGGATGAGGGTTAGGGTGAGGGTAAGGGTTAGAGTGAGGGTTAGGGTAAGGGTTGGGTTTAGGGTTAGCATTAGGGTTAGGGTTAGGGTTAGGGTGAGGTTTAGGGTTAGGGTTAGGGTGAGGGTTAGGTTGAGGTTGAGGTTTAGTGATAGGGTTGGTGTTAGGGTGAAAGTCAGCCTTAGGGTTAGGGTTAGAGTTAGGGTGAAGGGGAGTGTGAGGGTTAGGTTTAGGATTAAGGTTAGGGTTAGGGTTAGGCTGAGGGTGAGGGTGTTGGTGAGGGTGAGGTTTAGGGTTAGGTTGAGGGTCAGGTTTAGGATTAGGGTTAGGGGTAGTCTGAGGGTGAGGGTGAGGGTTGGGGTGAATGTCAGTGTTAGGGTTAGGGTTAGGGTGAGGGTTAGTGTTAGGGTTAGGGTGAGGGGTAGGGTGAGGCTTAGTGTGAGGATTAGGGTTAGGTTTAGGGTTATGTAGAGGGTAAGGGTTAGGGTGAGGTTTAGGGTGAGTGTGAGGGTTAGGGTTTGCATTAGAGTAAGGGTGAGGTTTAAGGTGAGTGTTAGGGTTAGGGTGAGGGTGAGGTTTAGGGTTAGGGTGAGGGTTGCGGTTAGGGTGAGGGTCCGGGTTAGTGTTAGAGTTAGAGTTAGGGTGATGGTGAGAGTTAGGGTTAAGAATAGGGTTAGGGTTAGGGTTAGGCTGAGGGTTAGGGTGAGGGTTAGGTTTAGGGTGAGGGTTAGGTTTAGGGTTAGGGTTAGGGTTATTTGAGTCTTTGGGTTAGGTTTAGGAAGAGGCTTTGGCTGAAGTTTGGGGTTATGGTTAGGGTTCTTGTGAGGGTAAGGTTTAGGGTGAGGGTTAGGGTGAGGCTGAGGGTGAGGATTAGTGTTAGTTTGAGGGTTAGAGTGAGGGTTAGGTTTAGGTTGAGAGTTAGGGTGAGGGTTAGAGTGGGGTTTAGTGTTAGTGTTACTGTTAGGGTTAGAGTGAGTTTTAGGGTGAGGGTAACGGTTAGAGTGATGGTTAGGTTGAGGGTGATGGCGAGGGTTAGGGTCAAGGTGAGCGTTAGGTTACGGTTTGGTTGAGGGTTAGGTTTAGGGTTAGGGTGAGGGGTAGGGTGAGCGGTAGGTTTAGGATTAGGGTGAGTGTTAGTGTTAATGTTAGGGTAAGGTTAGGGTTAGGTTAGTGTGAGGAAAAGGGTTAGGGTGAGGTTTAGAGTGAGAGTGAGGGTTAGGTTTAGAGTTAGGTTTAGGGTGAGGGTTAGGGTGAGGGTTAAGGTGAGGTTTAGTTTTAGTATGAGAATGAGGGTTAGAGTTAGTTTTAGGGTGAGGGTTAGAGTTAGGGTGAGGTTTAGGGTAGGGTTATGGTGAGGGTGAGGGTTCGGGTGAGGGTGAGTTTTAGGGTGGGCATGATGGTGATGGTTAGGGTGAGGGTTAAGGAGACCCTGAGGGTTAGTGTGAGGGTAAGGGTCAGGATTACTGTGAGGATTAGGGTTAAGACCATGGTGAGGATTAGTGTTATGTTTAGGGTTAGGGTTATGGTGAGGGTAAGGGTTAGGATGAGGTTTTGAGTGAGGGTGAGGTTTAGGGATAGCTTTAGATTTAGGGTGAGGGTTAGTGTGAGGGTTAGGATTCGGGTTAGGCTTAGGGTGACTGTGAGGGTTACAGTTAGGATTAGGGGTAGGGTTATGCTGAGGGTAAGATTTAGGGCAGGGGTTAGGGTGAGGATTAGGTTTAGGGTAGGTTGAGGGTGAGGTTTATGTTTAGGATTAGGCTTAGGTGTAGGGTTAGGCTTAGGGTGAGGTTGAGGGTGAGGGTTAGGGTGAGGGTTAGGATTAGGGTGAGAGTTAGGGTTAGGGTGATGTTTAGGGTGAGGGTGGGTGTTAGGGTGAGTGTGAGGGTGATGGTGAGTGTGAGGATGTAGCTGAGGGTTAGGGTTAGGGTGAGGGTAGAGTAAAGGTGAGGGTTAGGGTTAGGGTTAGGGTGAGGGTTAGGGTTAGGGTTAGGCTGAGGGGTAGTGTGAAGGGTAATGTTAGGGTTAGGGTGAGAGTTAGGGTTAATGTGAGGGTTAGGGTTAGGTTTAGGGTTAGTGTGAGGATAAGGGTTAGGGTGAGTGTTAGGGTGAGATTGAGGGTTAGGGTTAGCGTTAGGGTTAGGGTGAGGGTTAGGGTGAGGGTTTAGGTGAGGGTTAGGGTTAGTATGAGGATGAGGGTTAGACTTAGGTTTAGGGTGATGGTTAGGTTTAGGGTAAGGTTTAGGGTAAGGTTATGGTGAGGGTGAGTGTTCGGGTGAGGGTGAGTTTTAGGGTATGGGTGATGGTTAGGGTTAGGGTGACGGTTAAGGTGATGGTGAGGGTTAGGGGGAGGGTGAGGGGGAGGGTTGTGGCAGGATTAGGGTTAAGGTTAGGGTTAGGGTTATGGTGAGAGTAAGGGTTAGAATGAGGTTTAGGGTGACCGTGAGGTTTAGGGACAGCGTTAGGGTTAGGGTGAGGGTTAGGGTTGAGGTTAGGGTTAGGTTGAGGGTGAGGGTTAGAGTTAGGGTTAGGGTTAGTGTTAGGGTAAGGTTTAGGGTGAGGGTTAGGGTTAGGTTGAGTGTTAGTATGGGCGTTAAAGAGAGTGTTAGGTTTAGGTTTAGGATTAGGGTGAGGGTTAGGGTGAGATTTAGTGTTAGTTTTAGGGTGAGGGTTAGGGTGAGTGTAAGGGTTAGAGTGAGGGTTAGGGTGAGGGTGAGGGTTAGGGATAGCATTAGGGTTAGGGTTAGGGTTAGGGTGAGGGTTGGGGTAAGGTTTTGGGTGAGGGTTAGTGTTAGTTTAAGGGTTAGGGATAGGGTTGGGATTAGGTTGAGGGTCAGGGTTAGGGTTAGGGTTAGAGTTAGGGTGAGGGTGAGTGTGAGTGTTAGGGTTAGGATTAGGGTTAGGGTTAGAATTAGGCTGGGGGTGAGGGTGAGTTTGAGGGTGAGGTTTAGGTTTAGGGTGAGAATTAGGTTTAGGTTTAGGGTTAGGGTTAGTTTGTGGGTTAGGTTTAGGGTTAGGAAGAGGGTTTGGCTGAGGGTTAGGATTAGGGTTAGGGTGAGGAATACGGTTAGTGTGAGGGTTAGGCTTAGGGTTAGGTTTAGGATTAGGGTGAGGGAAAGTTTTAGGTTGAGTGTTAGGGTGACGGTCAGTGTTAGGGTTAGGGTGAGGTTTCGGGTGAGCATTAGGGTGATGGTTAGGTTTAGGTTTAGTGTTAAGGTGAGGGTTAGGTTGAGGTTTAGTTTTAGAGTTATGGTTAGGGTTAGGGTGAGGGTAAGGATTAGAGTGAGATTCAGGGTGAGGTTGTTGGTTAAGGATAGCATTAGTGTTAGGGTTAGGGTTAGTGTGACGTTTAGGGTTCGGGCGAGTGTGAGATTCACTTTTATGTTAATGGTTAGGGTTACGGTTAGGGTTAGGGTTAGGTTGAGGGGTAAGTTTAGGGTTAGGTTTAGGATGAGGTTTAGGGTGAGGGTTAGGGTTATGGTTATGGTTAGGGTGAGGGTTAGAGAGACTGTGAGGGTAAGGTTTAGGGTGAGAGATAGGGTTAGGTTTAGGCTTAGTGTTAGGGTTAGGGTGAGGTTTAGGCCTAGGGTTTGGGTTAGGGTTAGGGTGAGTGTAAGGGTTAGAGTGAGGGTTAGGGTGAGGGTGACGGTTAGGGATAGCATTAGGTTTAGGGTTAAAGGTTAGGGTGAGGGTTATGGTTACCGTTATTGTTAGGGTGAGGTAGTGGGTTATGTTGAGGTGTAGGGTTAGGGTTAGGTTTAGGGTTAGGGTGAGCGTTAGTGTTAGGGTTAATGTGAGTGTGAGGGTGAGGCTTAGGGTTAGGGTTAAGGTGAGGGTTAGGGTTAGGGTGAGGGTTAGAGTGACAGTGAGTGTAAGGGTTAGGGTGAGGGCTAGGGTTAGGGTTAGTGTTAGGGTGAGGTTTAGGTTTAGGTTGAGGATGAGGCTGAGTGTTAGGTTTAGGACTAGGCTTAGGTTTAGGGTTAGGCTTAGGGTTAGGGTGAGGGTGAGTGTCAGAGGTTTAGGGTGAGGGTTAGGGTTATGTTTAGGGTTACGATGAGGGTGAGGTTGTGGGTTAGGGTGAGGGTGATGGTGAAGGTGAGTGTGAGGATGAGAATTAGGTTTAGGGTTAGGGTTATGGTTAGTTTTAGGTTTAGGGTTAGGGTGAGAGATAGGGTGAGGCTGAGGTCAAGGGTTAAGTTTACGATTAGGGTGAGGGTTAGGGTTAGGGTGAGTGTTAGGGTGAGGTGTAGATTTAGCGTTATTCTTATGGTGAGGGTTATGTTTAGTGTGAGGGTTAGGGTTACGGTTAGGTTTAGGGTGAGGGTAAGAGTTAGTGTGAGGGTTAGGGTGAGAGTGAGCGTTAGGGTTAGCCTGAGTGTTAGGGAGAGGGTTAAGTTGAGGGTTAGGTTTAGGTTTAGGGTTAGTGTTAAGGTTAGGGTGAAGTGAGGATTATCGTTAATGTTAGGGTGAGGGTTAGGGTTAAGGTGATGTTTAGGTTGAGGGTGACGGTTAGGGTGAGTGTTCAGGTTCGGGTTAGTGTGTGGGTGAAGTTTAGGTTTAGAGTGAGGTTTAGGGTGACGTTGAGTGTTAGGGTGAGTTTGAGGTTTAGGGTTAGGTTTAGGTTAGGGTGAGGGTTAGGTTTAGGGTTAGGGTTAGGATGAGGGTGAGGCTGAGGGTCAGGTTTAGGGTTCGGGGGAGGGTAAGGGTAAGGGTGAGTATAATGTGAGGGTTAATGTTAGGCTTAGATTTAGGGTGAGGATTAGGTTGAGGGTTAGTGTTAGGGTTAGGGTGTGGGTTAGGGTTAGGGTTAGGTTAAAGTTAGATTTAGGGTGAAATGTTCGTTTAGGTTTAGGGTGAGGGTTAGTGTTAGTGTCAGGATTAGGGTTAAGGTTAAGGTTAGGGTGAAGTTGAGGGATAGAGTTAAGGTGAGGGTTAGGTTTAGGGCGAGGTTCAGGGTGAGGTTGGGGATTAATGTTAGCATTAGGGTTACGGTGAGGGGAAGGGTTCGGGTGAGGGTTAGGGTTAGGGTTAGCTATAGGGTGAGGATTCGGTTTAGGGTTAGGTTTAGGGTGAGGGTTCACCTGAGGGGTAGTGTTAGGGTTAGGCTTAGGGTGAGGGTTAGGTTTAGTGATAGGGTGAGGTTGAGGGTGAAGGTAAGATTTAGTGTGAGCATGAGGGTGAGGTTTAGGTTTATGGTTAGCATTAGGTTTAGGGTGAGGTTTAGGGTTAGGATTAGGGTTAGGGTGGGGGTGAGGGCAAGTGTTAGCATTAGGGTTAGTTTTAGGGTTATGGTTAGGGTCAGGGTGGGGGTGAGATTTAGGGTTAGGTTTAGGATTAGGTTTAGGTTAGGGTTAGGCTGAAGATGGGGGTGTGGTTGAGGGTGAGGGTTAGGGTTAGGGTTAGTTTTACAGTGTGGGCTACAGTGAGGGTGATGGTTAGGTTGAGGGTTAGGGTGAGGGTGAGGGTTTCGGTTAGGATAGGCTTTGGTTTAGGTTTAGGGTGAAGATTAGGGTGAGGGTGAGGTTTAAGGTGAGGGTTAGGGTTATGTGAGGATTAAGGTTAGGGTTAGGGTGAGGGATAGGTTTAGGGTGATGTTTAGGGTGAGGATGAGTGTTAGGGTGAGGGTGTGGGTGAGGGTTAGGGAGAGGGTTAGGGTTAGGGATAGGGTGGGACTGAAGTTTAGGGTGAGCGTTAGGGTTAGGGTGAGGTTTAGGGTGAGGGTTAAGGTGAGGGCTACGGTTAGTATGAGGGTGAGAGTTAGAGTTAGGTTTAGGGTGAGGGTTAGGGTTAGGATGAGGTTTACGGTAGGGTTAGGGTTAGGGTGAGGGTTCAAGTTAAGGTGAGTTAGAGTGAGGGTTAAGGTGACGGTGAGGTATAGGGTGAGGGTGAGGGTTAGGGTTTTGGTGAGGATTAGGTTTAGGGTTAGGTTTAGGGTTATGGTGACATTAAGGGTTACAATGAGGTTTAGGGTGAGGGTGAGGTTTGCGGATATGGTTAGAATTAGGGTGAGGGTTAGGTTTCAGGTTAGGTTTGGGTTAGCATGAGGGCAAGGTATAGGGTAAGGGTGAGGGTGAGGGTGAGGGTTAGGTTTATGGTTAGTGTTAGGGTGGGGGTGAGGTTGAGGTTTAGGGTGAGGGTGATGGTGAGTTTGAGGGTGAGGGTATGGGTTAGGGTTAATGTTAGGGTGAGGGTTAGGGTTAGGTTTAGGGTTAGGATGAGGGTTAGGCTGAGGGTTAGGCTTTGGGTTACGGTGAGGGTAAGGGTTAGGGTGAGGGTGAGGGTAAGTTTAGGATTAAGGTTAGGGTTAGGGTGAGGATTAGGCATAGGGTCAGGTTTAGGGTTAGGGTGAGAGTTTTGGTTAGGATTAGGATTCGAATTAGGGTGAGGGTGAGGGTTAGGTTTTGAATAAGGGTTAGGTTTAGGGTTAGGCTGAGGTTTAGGATGAGACTGAGTGTGAGGGTTAAGGTGAGGGTGAGGGATAGGTTTAGGGTTAGGTTTAAGGTTAGGGTGAGGATTAGGGTTAGGTTTAGATTTAGGGTGAGGGTTAGGCTGACGGCTACTGTTAGGGTTCGGGGGAGGTTAAGGTTTTGGGTGAGGATTATGGTGAGGGGGAGGATTAGGGTTAGGCTTAGGTTTAGTGTTAGGTTTAGGGTGAGGGTTAAGTTTAGGCTTAGGGTGAGGTTGAGGGTGAGGGTATGGGTTAGGGTTAGGGTGAGTGTTAGGGTTAGTGTGAGGGTTAGGGTTACGGTGAGGTGTGGGTAAGGGTTAGGGTGAGGGCTAGGGTTAGGTTAAGGGTAAGGGTGAGGTTCAGTTCTAGGGTGAGGGTGAGGGTGATGGTTAGGTTTAGAATTAGGCTTAGGTGTAGGGATTGGCTTAGGGTGAGGTTCAGAGTTAGGTTTGGGTGAGGGTTAGGTTCATGGTTAGGGTTAGTGTGAGGGTGAGGTTGAAGGTTAGTGTGTGGGTGATGGTGAGGGTGAGAATAAGGGTTAGGTTTAGGGTGAGGGTTAGGGTTATGTTTAGGGTTAGGGTGAGATTGAGGTTAAGGGTTATGGTGAGGGTGATGGTGAGGTTGAAGGTGAAGGTGAGGGTTAGGGTTAGGCTTAAGGTTAAGGTGAGGTTTAGGGTTAGGGTTAGGATGAGTGTTAGGCTGAGGGTTAAGGTTAGGGTTAGGGTGAGGGTTAGGGCAATGTGAGGGTAAGGGTTAGGGTGAAGGTGAGTGTTAGGATTAGGATTAGGGTTACTGTTAGGGTGAGGGTTAAGGATATGGTTAGGGTTAGGGTGAGGGTTTTGGTTAGAGTTAGGTTTAGATTTAGGGTGAGGGTGATGGTGAGGTTAAGGGTTTGGATTAGGGTTAGGGTTAGAGTTCGGCTGAGGCTGAGGTTGAATGTGAGGGTGAGGGTTAGGGTTAGGGTTAGGGTTAGGGTGAGGTGGAGGGCTAGTTTTAGCATTAGGGATAGGGTTAGGTTTAGGGTGAGGGTTAGGGTGAGCGTTAGGGTGAGGGTTAGGGATAGGTTTAGGGTTAGGGTGAGGTTAAGTTTTAGGTTTAGGGTTAGGGTTATGGTGAGAGTAAGGGTTAGAGTGAGATTTAGGTTTAGGGTGAGGGTTAAGGATAGCATTAGGATTAGTTTTAGGGTTAGGGTGAGGGTTAGGGTTACGGTTAGGGTTAAGGTTATGGTGAAGGTGAGGGTGAGGGTTAGGGTTAGGGTTAGGATTAGGATTAGGGTTAGATTTCGGCAGAGTTTGGCGGTGAGGTTGAGTGTGAGGTTTATGGTTAGGGTCAGTTTTAGGGTGAGGGCTAGTGTGAGGGTGAGGTTTTGCGTGAGGGTTAGGGTGAGGTTGAGGGTTTCGTTTAGGAAAGGCTTGGGGTTAGGGCTAGGGTGAGGATTAAGGTGAGGGTCAGGTTTAAGGTGAGGGTTATGGTTAGGGTGAGGATTGGTCTTAAGGTGAGGATGAGGGTTAGGGTTAGGATGATGTTTAGGTTGAGGGTGAGGGTGAGGGTGAGGGTTACTGTGAGGGTTAGGTTGTAGGTGAGGGTTAGGTTTAGGGTGAGGGATAGGTTGACTGTGAGGGTTAGGGTGAAGGTGAGGGTTAGGGTTACTTTTAGGGTGAGTGTTAGGGTGAGGCTTAGTGTGAGGATTAATTTTAGGTTTAGGGTTATGGAGAGGGTAAGGTTTAGGGAGAGGCTTAGGGTGAGGGTCAGGGTTAGGGTTAGGGTGAGAGTGAGGGTTAGGGTTAGGGTTAGGGTGAGGGTTAGGTTTAGGTTTAGGGTCAGGGCTAGGGTGAGGGTGAGAGTTAGGCTGAGGGTGATGGTGAGGTTAAGGATGAGGGTTTCAATAAGGTAAAGGTAAGGGTTAGGGTTAGGATGAGGATTAGGTTCAGGGTGAGGTATAGTATGAGGGTTAGTGTTCGAGTGAGGGTAAGGGTTAGGGTAAGGGTTAGGGTTAGGGTGATGTTTAGGGTGAGGGTCAGGGTTAGGGTGAAGGTGAGGTTTCGGGTGAGGGTGAGGGTTCGGGAGAGCTTGAGGGTTAGGGTGTGGGTGAGGGTTCGGGGTCAGGTGAGTGTTATGGTGACGGTGAGGGTTAGGGCGATGGTGAGGGTTAAGATTAGGGTTAAGGTTACAGTGAGGGTTAGGGTTAGTGTTAGGTATAGGGTGAGGCTTAGTTTGAGGGTTAGAGTTAGGGTTAGAGTTACGGTTAGGGTTAGTGTGACGATAAGTGTTAGGGTGAGGTTTAGGGTGAGGGTGAGGGTTAGGGTTCGTGTTAGGGTTTGGGTGAGGGTTATGGTGTGGGTGAGGTTTAGGGTGAGGGTGAGAGTGAGGGTGAGGTTTACGGTGAGGGTTAGGGTTAGGGTGAGGTTTAGGGTTAGAGTTAGGGTTAGTGTTAGGGTTAGGTTGAGGTTTATGGTGAGGGTGAGGTTTAGGGTGAGGTTTAGGTTTCGGGTGAGGCTGAGGTTTAGGTTTAGGTTTAGGGTGAGGGTTAGGGTGAGTGTTAGAATAAGGTTTAACCTGAGGGGTAGTTTTAGGGTTAGGGTGAGCATTAGGTTTAGTGTGTGGGTTAGGTTTAGGGATGGGGGTACGGATAATATGATGATAAGTGATCAGGTGAGAGTTAGTGTGATGGTGAGGTTTAGGGTTAGCATTAGGGTTAGGGTATGGGTTAGGGTTAGGGTGAGGGTTAGGCTGAGGTTAGGGTTAGGGTGAGGGTTAGGGTTCGCGTTAGGTTAAGTTGAGTGTAAGTGTGTGGTTTGTGTTAGGGTGAGGGTTAGCTTGCGGGTTAGGCTGAGGGTAAGGGTTAGGGTGAGGTTTAGTTTGAGGGTTAGGCTTAGGTTTAGGATGAAGGTAAGTGTTAGGGTGTGGGTTACGGTGAGGGTTACGGTTAGGGTTAGCATTAGTGTTAGGGTGAGGGTGAGGGTTATGGTGAGGGATAGGGTAAGGGTTAGGGATAGGGTGAGGGATAGGTTTAGTGTGAGTGTTAGGGTTAGTGTGAGGATAAGGGTTAGGGTGAGGGTTACGTTGATGGTGAGGGTTAGGTTATCGTTCGGGATAGGTTGAGGGTTAGGCTGAGGGTTGGGGTTAGGGTGAGGGTTAGGTTTTGGGTTAGAGTGAGGGTTAGGGTTAGGGTGATGTTTAGGGTGTTGGTGAGTCTAAGGGTGAGGGTGATGGTGAGGGTGAGTTTTAGGGTGAGGTTGAGAGTGAGGGTGAGGGTTATGGTGAGGGTTAGTTGTAGGGTAAGAGTGATGGTTAGGTTAGGGTGATGTTTAGGGTGAGGGTGAGTGCAAGAGTGAGGGTGATGGTGAGGGTGAGGTTTAGGGTGTGGGTGAGAGTGAGGGTGAGGTTTATGGTTATGGTTAGGTTTAGGGTTAGGGTGAGGTTTGGGGTTAGAGTTAGGGTGAGAGGGTTAGGTTGATGTTTATGATGAGGGTGAGGTTTAGGTTTTGGGTGAGGGTGAGGTTTAGGGTTAGGTTTAAGGTGAGGGTTAGGGTGAGTGTTAGGGTGACGGTTAGGCTGAGGGGTAGCGTTAGGGTTAGGGCGAGCATTAGGTTTAGTGCGAAGGTTAGGGTTAGGGATAGGGGTAGGGTTACTGTGATGATAAGTGTTAGTGTGAGGGTTAGTGTGATGGTGAGGGTTAGGGTTAGCGTTAGGGTTAGGGTGAGTGTTAGGGTGAGAGTTAGGTTTAGGGTTAGGATGAGGGTGAGTGTGAGGGTTAGGGTTAGGGTGATGGTGAGGGTTAGATTTAGGATTAGTGTTAGTGTTAGGCTTAGGGTGATGGTGAGTGTGAGGGTGAGGGTTAGGATTAGGGTGAGGGTTAGGTTTAGAGTTAGCATTAGTGTGAGGAAAAGGGTTAAGTTAAGGGTTAGGGTGAGGGTAAGGGTTAGTGTGAGGCTTAGGGTGAGGGTGAGGTTTAGGGATAGTTTGAGGGTGAGGGTTAGGGTTAAGATTAGGGTGAGGTTTATGTTTAGGGTCAGGGCTAGGGTGAGGGTGAGAGTTAGGCTGAGGTTGATGGTGCAGTTGAGGTTGAGGGATTCAATTAGGTAAGGGTTAGGGTTAGGGTTAGGATGAGGATTAGGTTGAGGGTGAGGCCGAGTTTGAGGGTTAGGGTTCGGGAGAGGGTTAGTGTTAGTGTAAGTGTTAGGGTTAGGGTGATGTTTAGGGTGAGGGTCAGGGTTAGGGTGAAGGTGAGGTTTCAGGTGAGGGTGAGGGTTCGGGAGAGGGTGAGTGTTAGGGTGTGTGTGAGGGTTCAGGTTCAGATGAGTGTTAGGGTGACGGTGAGGATTAGGGTGAGGGTGAGGGTTAAGTTTAGGGTGAGGGTTACAGTGAGGGTTAGGGTTAGTGTTATGTTTAGGGTGAGGCTTAGTTTGAGAGTTAAGGTTAGGGTTAGGGTTACTGTGAGGATAAGTGTTAGGGTGAGGTTTAGGGTGAGGGTGAGGGTTAGGGTTAGCGATAGGGTTAGGGTGAGGGTTAGGGTGAGGGTTAGGTTTATGGTGAGGGTTATCTTTAGGGTTAGGGTGAGGATTAAGGTTAGGATTAGGGTGAGGGTTAGAATTAGGGTGATGTTTAGGGTGAGGGTGAGGGTTACGGTGAGGGTGAGTGTTAGGGTTATGTTTAGGGTTAGGGTTAGGTTGAGGGTGAGCGTGAGGGTTAGGTTTAGGATTAGGGTTAGGGTTAGAGTTAGGGTGAGGGTGAGGGTGAGGGTGAGTGTTAGGGGATGGGTGAGATTTAGGGTTAGGGTGAGGATTAGGTTTAGGGTTTGGGTTATGGTGAGGGTAAGGGTTAGGATGAGGTTTAGGGTGAGGGTGAGGTTTAGGGATAGCGTTAGAGTTAGGGTGATGTATAGGGTGATGGTTAGGTTTCAGGTGAGGCTTACGGTTAGGGTGAGTGTTAGAGTGAGGTTTAGGATTAGGGTGAGGGTGAAGGTGTGGGTTAGGGTTAGGTTTTGGGTTAGAGTTAGCTTGAGGCTGAGTGTGAGGGTACGGGTTAAGATTAGGATTAGGGTTAGGGTTAAGCTTAGGCTGAGGCTGAGGCTGATGGTGAGGGTGAGGTTAGGGTTAGAGTGAGGGTTAGGGTTAGCGTTAGGTTTAGGGTGAGTGTAAGTGTGAGGGTTTGGGTTAGGGTGAGGGTTAGGCTGCGGGTTAGGCTGAGGGTAAGGGTCAGGGTGAGGTTTAGGTTGAGGGTTCGGCTTTGGGTTAGGATGAAGGTAAGTGTTAAGGTGTGGGTTAGTGTGAGGGTTAGGGTTAGGGTTAGCATTAGTGTTAGGGTGAGGGTGAGGGTGAGGGTGAGGGATAGGGTTAGGGTTAGGGATAGGGTGAGGGATAGGGTTAGTGTGAGTGTTAGGGTTAGTGTGAGGATAAGGGTTAGCGTTAGGTTTAGGTTGATGATGAGGGTTAGGTTATCGTTCAGGACAGGTTGAGGATTAGGCTGAGGGTTAGGCTTAGGGTGAGGGTAAGGTTTAGGGTTAGAGTGAGGATTAGGGTTAGGGTGATGTTTAGTGTGTGAGTGAGTGTAAGGGTGAGGGTTATGGTGAGGGTGAATTTTAGGGTGAGGGTGAGAGTGAGGGTGAGGGTTACAGTTAGGGTTAGTGTTATGGTGAGGGTTAGGAGTAGGGTTAGAGTGAGGGTTAGGTTTAGGGTGATGTTTATGGTTAGGGTGAGTGTAAGAGTGAGGGTGAGGGTGAGGGTGAGGTTTAGGGTGAGGGTGAGAGTGAGGGTGAGGGTTATGTTTAGGGTTAGTGTTAGGGTGAGTTTTAGGTTAGAGTTAGGGTGAGTGTTAGGGTTAGGTTGATGTTTATGGTGAGGGTGAGGTTTAGGGTGAGGTTTAGGTGTCAGGTGAAGCTGAGGTTTAGGTTTAGGTTTAGGGTGAGGGTTAGGGTAAGTGTTAGAATGAGGGTTAGGCTGAGGGGTAGAGTTAGGGTTAGTGTGAGCATTAGGTTTCGTGTGAGGGTTAGGGTTAGGGATAGGGGTAGTGTTAGTGTGATGATAAGTGTTACGGTGAGGGTTAGTGTGATGGGGAGGTTTAGGGTTAGCATTAGGGTTGGGGTGAGGGTTAGGGTTAGGTTTAGGGTTAGGGTGAGGGTGAGGTTAGGGTTAGGGTGAGGGTTAGGTTTAGCGTTAGGTTTAGGTTGAGTGTAAGTGTGAGGGTTAGGGTTCGGGTGAGGGTTAGGCTGCGGGTTAGGCTGAGGGTAAGCGTTAGGGTGAGGTTTAGGTTGAATGTTAGGCTTAGGGTTAGGATGAAGGGTTATGGTGTGGGTTAGGGTGAGGGTTAGAGTTAAGGTTAGCATTAGTGTTACGGTGAGGGTGAGGGTTATGTTGAGGGATAGGGTAAGGGTTAGGGATACGGTGAGGGATACGGTTAGTGTGAGTGTTAGGGTTAGTGTGAGGATAAGGGTTAGGGATAGGGTTAGGTTTAGTGTGATGATAAGGGTTAGGGTGATGGTCAGTTTGATGGTGAGGGTTAGGGTTAGAGTTAGGGTTGGGGTGAAGGTTAGGGTGAGCGTTGTGGTTAGGGTTAGGGTGAGGGTTAGGGTTAGGGTTAGTGTTAGGGTGACGGTGAGTGTTAGATTTAGAATTAGGGATAGGATTAGTATTAGGGTGAGGGTGAGGTGAGGGTGAGGTTTAGGTTTAGTGTGAGTGTTAGGGTTAGGGTAAGGTTTAGGGAGAGGGTAAGTCTTAGGGTGATGGTTAGGGTGAGGGTGAGGATTAGGGTTAGAATTAGGGTTAGGGTTAGGGTGAGGGTTAGGGTTAGGGTTAGGGTAATGGTGAGCGTGAGGGTGAGGGTTAGGGTTAGGGTGAGGGTGAGGTTTCCGGTGACGATAAGGGTGAGGGTGAGGGTGAGAGTTAGTGTGTGGGTGAGCATTCAGGTTCGGTTGTGTGTTAGGGTGACGTTGAGTGTTAATGTGAGAGTGAGGGTTAGGGTTAGGGTTAGGGTGAGGGTTAGGGTTAGGGTTAGGGTTAGTGTGTGTGTTAGGTTGAGTGTTAGGTTTAGTGTTAGGGTGAGGGTTAGGCTTAGTGTGAGTTTTAGGGTCAGGGTAAGTTTTAGGGTGAGGTTGAGGGTTAGGATGATGGTTAAGTTGAGGGTGAGGGTTAGGTGTAACATTAGGGTTAGGGTTAGGGTTAGGGTGAGTGTAAGGATTAGGGGAAGTGTTAGAGTGAGGGTGAGTGTGAGGTTTAGGGTTAGGGTTAGGGCTAGGGTAATGGTGAGGGTTAGGTTGAAGGTGAGGGTGAGGGAGAAGGTGAGGGTGTCATTTAAGTAAGGTTTAGGGTTTGGGTTAGGTTGAGGATTAGGGTGAGGTTGAGGGTTAGTTTTAGTGTTAGGGTTATGGTTAAGGTTAGCGTTAGGGTTAGGGTGAGGGTGAGGTTTACGGTTATGTTTAGGTTGAGGGTTAGGGTTAGGGTGAGTGTGAGGTTTCGGGTGAGGATAAGGGTTTGGGTTTGGGTGAGGGTTAGGGTGTGCGTGAGCGTTCAGTTTCAGTTGAGTGTTATTGTGATGGTGAGGGTGAATGTGAGGGTGAAAGTTAGGGTTAGGGTTAGGGTCAGGGTTAGGGTTAGGGTGTTGGTTAGTCTGAGGGTGAGGTTTAGGTGTAGCATTAGTTTTAGGGTATGGTTAGGGTGAGGGTTAGGGTTAGGGTTAGGGTGAGGGTGAGGGTGAGGGTGAGTGTGAGGGTGAGTGTTAGGTTTAGGATTAGGGTGAGGGTTAGGCTTAGGGTGAGTGCTAGGTTGAGGGTGAGGTTGAGGTTGAGGTTCAGGGTGAGGGTGAGGGTTGCACCTAGGTAAGTGTTAGGGTTAGGCTTAGGTATAGGATTAGGTTGAGGTTGAGGGTTTGGGTTAGGGTGAGGGTTAGGGTTAGGGTTAGGGGTAGGTTGAGGGGTAGGGTTAGGGTTAGGGTGAGGGTTAAGTTTAGTGTGAGTTTTAGGGTCAGGTTTAGGGTTAGTGTGAAGATTAGGGTAAGGGTGAGGTTTAGGGTGAGGCTGAGGCTTAGGGTTAGCCTTAGGGTTAGGGTGAGGATTAGGGGTAGGTTGAGGTTGAGGGTTACGGTTAGGGTGATGTTTACAGTGAGGGTGAGTGTTAGGGTGAGGGTGAGGGTTAGGGTTAGGGTTATGTTTAGGGTTAGGGTTAGGGTGAGGGTTAAGGTTAGTGTGAAGTATAGGGTTAGGTTTAGTTTTAGGATGAATTTTAGGGTTAGAGTTCCAGAGATGCTAAGTTTATGGTGAGGTTTCGGGTGAGGGTGAGGCTTAGGGTTAGGCTTAGGGTTAGGGTGACGGTTAGGGTGAGGTTTAGGTTGAGGGTGAGGTTTATGGTTAGGGTTAGGGTTAAGGTTAGGGTGAAGGTGAGAGGTAGGGTTAGGGTTAGGGTGAGGGTTAGGGTGAGGTTTAGGGTTAGGGTTAGGGTGAGGTTTAGGTATAATGTGAGGTTTAGGGTTAAGGATAGTGTGAGGATAAAGTTTAGGGTGAGGTTAAGGGTGAGTGTGAGGATTAGGGTTAGCGCTAGGGTTATGGTGAGTGTTAGGGTGATTTTTAATTTGAGGGGTAGGGTTAGTGTGAGGGTGAGGATTAGAGGTAGACTTAGCGTGAGGGGTAGGTTTAGGGTGAGGTTTGGGGTAGGGTTAGGGTGAGGTTCCTTGTTCGGCTGAGAGTGAGTTTTAGGGTGTGGGTGAAGGTTAGGGTTAGGGTGAGGGTTAAGGTGACAGTGAGAGTTAGGGTTTGGGTGACGGTTGGGGTTACGATGAGTGTTATGGTGAGGGTTAGTGTTAGGGTTAGTGTGAGGATTAGCGTTAGGATTAGGGTTATGTTGAGGGTAAGGTTTAGGGTGAGGTTTATTGTGAGGGTGAGGGATAGGTTTGGCGTTAGGGAGAGGGTGAGGGTTAGGGTTAGTGTGAGTTTGAAGGTTAGGTTTAGGGTTAGGTTTAAGGTTAGGGTTAGGGTTGTGGTGAGGGTGAGGGTTAAGTTGAGGGTTAGGTATAGGGTTGGGGTTAGGGTGAGGGTCAGGGTTAGGCTTAGGTTTAGATTTAGGGTGAGGATGAGGGTTAGGATTAGGGTTAGGATTAGGTTTAGGGTTAGAGTTAGGGTGAGGGTGAAGATGAGGGTGAGGGTTAGGTTTAGTGTTATGGTGAGGATTAGGGTTAGGGTTAGGGTTAGGTTGAGGGTTAGAGTTAGGGTTAGGAAGAGAATGTGGCTGAGGGTTAGGGTGAGGGTTAGGGTGAGGGGTAGGCTTAGTGTGAGGGTTAGGATTAGGGTTAGGGTTAGGGTTAGGATAAGGTTAAGGTTTAGGGTGAGGGTTAGGGTGAGGTTGAGGGTTATGGTTAGGGCGATTTTGAAGGTGAGCTTTATGGTGAGGGTTAGGATTAGGTTTAGGGTTAGGGTGAGGGTTAAGGTGAGGTTTAGTGTTAGGGGTAGGGTTACGGTTAGGGTGAGGGTAAGGGTTAGAGTGAGGTTTAGGGTGAGGGTGCGGGTTAGGGTAAGAGTAAGGTTTAGCGTGAGGGTTAGTGTGAGCCTGAAGGGTACGTTTGGGGTTAGGGTTATGATTAGGATTAGGGTGAGGGTGAGAGTTAGGTTTAGGGTTAGGGTGAGGGTTAGGGTTAGGATGAGGGTGAGTTTGAGTGTTAGGGATAGGTTTAGGGTTATAGTTAGTGTGAGGGTGTGGGTGAAGTTTAGGGTTCAGTTTAGGGTTAGGGTTAGTGTGAGGTTGAAGGTAAGGTTGAGTTTTAGGGTGAGGGTGAGAGTTTCGGTTAGGTAAGGGTTAGGGATATTGTTAGGGTGAGTATTAGGTTGAGGGTGATGGTTAGGGTTAGGTTGAGCGTTTAGGGTGAGGGTGAGGTTTAGGGTGAGGGTAAGGGTGAGGGTGAGGTTCAGCGATAGGCTGTAGGTTAGGGTTAGGTTTAGGCTGAGGTTTAGGGTGTCGGTGAGTTTTAGGGTGACTGTGAGGGTTAGGGTTAGTTTTAGGTTGAGTGTTAGACTTAGGGTTATGGTGAGGGTTAGTGTGAGGGTTAGGATTAAGGTTAGGGTGAGGTTTAGGCTTAGTGTGAGAGTTAGGGTTAGGATCAGGGTTAGGATGAGTGTAAGGGTTAGGATGAGTGTTAGGGTAATGGTGAGGGTTAGGGTGAAGGTGAGGGTTAAGGTTATGTTTAGGCTTAGGGTGAGGTTTGGTTTTAGGATGAGGGTGAGGGTGAAGGTTAGGTTTAGGATTAGGATTAGCTGTAGGGTTATGCTTAGGGTGAGGCTGAGCATGAGGGTCAGATTTAGGTTTCAGGAGAGGGTTAGTTTTAGGGTTAGGATTAGGGTGAGGTGAGGGTGAGGGTTAGGTTTAGGGTGATGGTGAGGGTGAGGGTGAGGGTGAGGGTTAGGTTTTGGGTCAGGGTTAGGGTTATGTTTAGGGTTAAGGTGAGGGTGAGGGTGAGGGTTGGGGTGAGTGTGATAGTGAGGTTTAGGGTGAGGGTGATGGTTAATGTTTGGGTGAGGGTTAGGGTTAGGGTTTGGGTTAAGGTTAGGGTGAGTGTTAGGGTTAAGGTTAGGGTTAGGATGAGAGTTAGGCTCAGCTTTTGGGTTAGGGTTAGGGTGAGGGTAAGGGTTAGGGTGAGACGCAGGGTTAGGGATAGGTTTAGAGTTCGGGTGAGGGTTTTGTTAAATGTTAGGTTTAGAGTTATGTTGAGGGTGAGGGTGAGGGTTAGGATTTGGATTAGGCTTAGGGTTAGATTTAGGCTGAGGGTGAGTGTGAGGGTGAGGGTGAGGGTTAGGGTGAGGGTGTGTGTTAGGTTGAGGTTGAGGGTGACGGTGAGGGTTTCTGTTAGGTAAGGGTTAGGTTTAGGGTTATGGTGAGGATTATGATGAGGGTTAGAGTTAGGATGAGTGTTAGATTTATGGTGAGGGTTAGGGTTAGGATGAGTGTGAGGGTTAGAGTTAGGGTTAGGGTGACTGTTGGGGTTAGGGTGAGGACTAGGTTGAGGGTGAGGGTTAGGGTGAGGGTGAGGGTGAGGGTGAGGGTTAGGGTTAGGGTGAGGGTAAGGATTAGGGGTAGGGTTAGGGTTAGGGTGAAAGTTAGGCTTAGTGTGAGAGCTAGGATTAGGTTTAGGGTTAGGGACAGAGTGAGGATAAGGGTTAGGGTGAGGGTTAGTTTGAGGGTGAGGGTTAGGCTTACCGTTAGGGTTAGTGTGAGCGTTAGGATGAGGGTTATGGTGAGGGTGAGGGTTAGGTTGAGGGTGAGGTTTAGTGTTAGGTTTAGGTTGAGAGTTACGGGTTTAGTGTTAGGTTTAGGTTGAGAGTTACGGTTAGGGGTAGGGTTGGGGTGAGGGTTAGGGTGAGGTATAGGGTGAGGGTGAAGGTGAGGGTGTGGGTGAGGGATAGGTTTAGGATTAGTTTTATTGTGAGTTTTAGGCTTAGGGTTAGTGTTAGAGTGAAGTTTAGGTTTAGGATTAGGGTTAGGGTTGGGGTTGGGGTGAGGGTGATGGTGAGGGTTGCATTAGGTTTAGGGTTAGGGCTAGGGTGATGGTGGGAGTGAAGGGTAGGTTTAGGATTAGGGTTAGGTTTAGGGTTAGCGTGATGGTGGGGGTGAAGGGTAGGTTTAGGATTAGGGTTAGGGTTAGGCTGAGGTGGAGTGGAGGGTGATGGTGAGGTTTTGGTTTAGGGTTAAGGTTAGGGTTATGGTGAGGGCTAGGTTGGGATGAGGGTTAGGTTGAGTGTTAGGGTGAGGGTGAGGCTTTCGGTTAGTTAAGGGTTAGGGTTATTGTTTTGGTGAGGATTAGGTTGAGTGTGAGGGTTAGTGTGAGGTTTAGAGTTTGGGTGAGGGTTCGGGTTAGGGTTTTTCGTGACGGTTAGGGTTAAGGTGAGTTTTAGGGTGAGGAGAGGCTTAGGGTGAGGGCTAGGGTGAGGGTGATGTTTAGCGATAAGTTGTGGGTGAGCGTAAATTTTAGGGTGAGGGTTAGGGTTACGGTGAGGTTTAGGGTCACTGTGAGGATTAGGGTTAGTTTTAGGGTGAGGTTTAGGGTTAGGGTGAGTGTTAGGTTGAGGGGTAGGGTTAGGGTTAGGGTGAGTGTTAGGTTTAGTGTGAGTATTAGGGTTAAGTATAGAGTTAGGGTTAGTTTGAGGGTAAGGGTTAGGGTGAGGGTTAGGAGGAGGGTAAGGTTTCGGGTTAGCATTAGGGTTAGGATGAGTGTTAGCGTGTGGTTTTGGGTTAGGTTTAGGGATAGGGTTAGGGTGAGAGTTAGGGTTAGGGCTAGGGTGAGGGTAAGGGTGAGAGTGAGGGTGAGGTTGAGGGTTTCGTTTTGGTAAGGGTTAGGCTTAGGGTTAGGGTGAGGATTAGGGTGAGGGTGAGGGATAGGTTGAGGGTTAGGGTGAGGGTGAGGTTTAGGGTTAGGGTTAGAGTGAGGGTTAGGGTTAGGGTGAAGTTTAGGGTGAGGCTGAGTGTTATGGTGAGGGTGAGGTTTCGGGTGAGGGTGAGGTTTAGGGTTTATGTTAGGGTTACTGTTAGGGTGAGGGTTAGGGTGAGAGTGAGGGTTAGGGTGAGGGTGAGGGTTAGGGTTAGGGTTAGGGTGAGGGTTAGGGTTAGAGTTAGGGTTAGTGTAAGTGTTAGGTTGAGGGGTAGGTTTAGGTTCAGGTTGAAGGTTAGGTTTAGTGTGAGGTTTAGGGTTAGGGTTAGTGTGAGGTTAAAGTTTAGGGTGAGGGTGAGGGTTAGGGTTAGGGTTAGGGTTAGGGTGAGGTCTAGGGTGAGGTTTGAGTGTTAGTGTGGGAGTTAGGGTGATGGTGAGGGTGTTGGTTAGGTAAAGGTTATGGTTATTGTTAGGGTGAGGATTAAGTTGAGGGTGAGGGTTAGTGTGAGGGTTAGGGTTAGGGTGAGGGTTAGGGTTCGGATGAGGGTGAGGGTTAGTGTGTGTGTGAGGGTTAGGGTGAGTGTGAGGGTTACGGTTAGGTTTCAGGTGAGGGTTTGGGTTAGGGTTAGAGTGAGGTTTAGGCTTTGGGTGAGGGGTAGGGTTAGTGTTAGGCTGAGGGTTAGAGATAGTGTGGGGGTTAGGGTTGGGGTTAGGTTTAGGGTTAGTGTGAGGATAAGGTTTAGGGTGAGGGTTAGGGTGAAGGTTAGGGTAAGCGTTAGGTTTAGGGTTAGGGTTAGGGTGAGTGGTATTGTTACGTGTAGTTTTAGTGTGAGGGTAAGATTTAGCGTTAGTGTTAGGGTAAGGTTTAGGGTTAGGGTGAGGTTTAGGGTGAGGGTTTGGGATAAGGTGAGTATGAGGGTGAGGGTTAGGGTTAGGCTTAGGGTGAGGTTTAGGGTTAGGGTTATGGTTAGGGTAGGGTTAGGGTAAGGATTAGGGTTAGTGTGAGGGTTAGGATTTGGTTTAGAGTGAGTGTTAGGGTTAGGGTTCGGGTTCGGGTGTGGTTAAGGATGAGGGTTAGGGTTTGGGTTAGGGTTACGCTTAGTGTGAGGGTGAGGTTGAGGATTAGTGTTTGGATTACGTTTAGTTTGAGGGTTAGGCTGAGGGAGATGGTGAGGGTGAGGCTGAGATTTAGGTTTAATGTGATGGTTAGGGTTAGGCTTAGGGTTAGGTTAGGTTGAGGGTAAGGATTAGGGTGTGGGTTAGTGTGAGGATAAGGGTTAGGGTGAGGTTTAGGGTGAAGGTTAGGGTAAGCATTAGGTTTAGGGTTAAGGTTAGGGTGAGTGATATTGTTACGGGTAGTTTTAGTGTGAGGGTAAGATTTAGCGTTAGTGTTAGGGTAAGGTTTAGGGTTAGGGTGAGGTTTAGGGTGAGGGTTAGGGATAAGGTGAGTATGAGGGTGAGGGTTAGGGTTAGGCTTAGGGTGAGGTTTAGGGTTAGGTTTATGTTTAGGGTAGGGTTAGGGTAAGGATTAGGGTTAGTGTGAGGGTTAGGATTTGGTTTAGGGTGAGTGTTAGGGTTAGGGTTCGGGTTCGGGTGTGGGTAAGGATGAGGGTTAGGATTAGGGTTATGGTTACGCTTAGTGTGAGGGTGAGGTTGAGGATTAGTGTTTGGATTACGTTTAGTTTTAGGGTTAGGCTGAGGGAGATGGTGAGGGTGAGGCTGAGATTTAGGTTTAATGTGATGGTTAGGGTTAGGCTTAGGGTTAGGTTGAGAGTAAGTATTAGGGTGTGGTTTAGGGTGAGGGTGAGGGTTAGGTTTAGCATTAGGGTTAGGGTTAGGGTGAGGGTTAGAATTAGGGTTAGGTTTAGGGTGAGGGTGAGGATTAGGGTTAGGTTTAGGTTGAGGGTTATGGTTAGGGTTTGTGTTAGGGTGAGGGTGAGGGTGAGGTGAGGGTTTCGGTTAGGTAAGTGTTATGGTTAGGTTAGACTGAGTAATAGGTTGATGGGGAGGGTTAAATTGAGGGTTAGCGTAGGGTGAGGCTTAAGGTGAGAGTTAGGTTTAGCGTGATGTTTAAGGTGAAAGTGAGAGTTAAGGTGAATGTGAGGGTTAGGGTTAGGGTTTTGGTGAGGGTTCTGGTGAGGGTTAGGTTTAGGATTAGGGTGAGGGTTAGGGTGAATGTTAGGGTGAGGGTAAGGTTTTGGGTGAGGGTAAATTTTAGGGTGTGGGTGAGTGTTATTTTGAGGGCGAGGATTAGGGTTAGGGTTTTGGTGAGAGAAAGGTTTAGGGTTAGAATTAGGGATAGTGTGAGGATTAGTGGTAGTGTGAGGGCTAGGTTTAGGGTTAGGTAGAGGATTAGGTTTAGTGTGATGTTTATGGTGAGAGTGAGTGTTAGGGTGAGGGTGAGGATGAGGGTTAGGGTTAGGTTTAGGTTTAGGATGAGAGTGAGGGTGAGGTGGGGGTTAGGGTTCGGGTGAGGGTGAGGTTCAGGGTGAGGGTTAGGGTGAAGGTCAGGCTTAGGATTTGGGAAAGGGTGAGGGTTACATTTAGGGTGAGGGATAGGGTTAGGGTTAGTTTGAGAGTTAGGGTGACGGTTAGGGTTAGGGTTATGGTGAGGGTTAGGGTCAGGGTTAGGGTTAGGGTGAGGGTGAGCGTTAATGTTAGAGTTAGTGTGTGGGTTAAGGTTAGGGTGAGGGCTAAGGTGAGGGTGAGGGTTAGGGTGAGGGTGAGGATTTCATTTAGGTAAAAGTTAGGGTTATGGTTAGGATGAGGATTAGGGTGAGGGTGAGTGTTAGGTTGAGGGTTAGGGTTAGGGCTAGCTTTAGGGTGAGGATTAGAGTTAGGGTTAGGGTTATGGTGAGGGTAAGTATTAGGGTGAGGTTTAGGTTGAAGTTGAGGTTTAGGGTTAGCGTTAGGGTAAGGGTGAGGGTTAGTGTGAGGGTTAGGGTAAGGGTTAGGGATATGGTGAGGGTTAGATTTAGGGTTAGGGTGAGGGTGAGTGTAAGAGTTAGGGTGAGGGTTAGGGTGAGGTTGAGAGTTAGGGTTTCCATTAATGTTAGGTTAAGGGTGAGGTTTAGTGTGAGGGTCAGGATTCGGATTATGGATAGGGTGAGGATTAGGGTTAGTGTGATGATTAGGGTTAGGGTTAGGTTTAGGGTTAGTGTTAGTGTGAGGATAAGGGGTAGGGTGAGGGTTAGGTTGAGGAGGGTTAGGGTTAGCGTTAGGATTAGGGTGAGGGTTAGGTTTAGGGTGAGGTTTAGGGTTAGGAATATGGTGAGTGTTAGGGTTAGTGTGTGTTTATGGTGAGGATGAGTGTTAACGTTAGGGTTAGGTTGAGAGTTAGGTTTATGGTTAGGGTTAGCGTTAGGGTGAGAGTGAGTGTGAGGGTGAGGGTTAGGGTTTGGGTGCGGGTGAAGGTGAGGGTGAGGGTTAGGGTGAGCGTCAGGGTTAGGGTTAGGGTTACGGTGAGGGTGAGGGTTAAGGTTATGGATCGGGCTCCGATGAGTGTGAGGGTTAAGGTGAGGGTGAGGGTGAGGGTTTTGGTTAGGTAATGGTTAGGGTTAGGGTTATGGTGAGGATTAGTTTGAGGCTGAGGCTTAGGTTGAGTGTTAAGGTAAGGGTGAAGGTTAGGGTTAGGCTTAGGTTGAGGGTTAGGTTTAGGGTGATGTTTCGGGTGAGGTTGAGGGTTAGGTTGAGGGTGAGGGTGAGGGTGAGTTAGAGGGTTAGGTTTAACAGTAGGTTTAGTATGATGGTTAGGGTTAGAGTGTGTTTATGGTGAGGGTGAGTGTTAGGGTGAGGCTGAATTTGAGGGTTAGGTTTAGGGTTAGGTTGAGAGTGAGGGTGAGGGTGAGGGTTAGGTTTAGGGTGAGTGTGAGGGTGAGGGTTAGGGTGATGGTCAGGGTTAGTTTTACGTTTAGGGTGAGGTTGAGTGTTAATGTTAGGTTGAGGGTGAGGATTTCGGTTAGGTAAGGGTTAGGGATAGGGTTCTGGTGAGGATTAGCGTAATGGTGAGGTTTAGTTTGAGGGTTTGTGTTACAGGGAGTGTTACAGTGAGGGTTAGGGTTAGGGTTAGGGTTAGTCTGAGGAGAAGGGTTAGGGTGAATGTTAGGTTGAGGGTAAGGGTTACGGTTAGCGTAAGCGTTAGTGTGAGCTTTAGGGTGAGAATTAGGTTTAGGGTGAGGGTTAGGTTTAGGGTTAAGTTAAGGTTTAGGGTTAGGGTGAGGTTTAGGGTTAGGATTAGTTTTAGGGTGAGTTTTAGGTTTCGGGTTAGGGATAGAGTTAGGGTTAGGGTTAGGATTACGAGGTTTAGGGTGAGGGTTAGGTTTAGGGTTAAGTTGAGGTTTAGGGTTAGGGTGAGGTTTAGGGTTAGGATTAGTTTTAGGGTGAGTTTTAGGTTTCGGGTTAGGGATAGAGTTAGGGTTAGGGTTAGGATTACGGTTAGGGTTAGGGTTATTGTTAGGGTTAGGGTTAGTTTGAGGGTGAGGGTGAGGGTTAGCGTTAAGGTTAGGGTTAGGTTTAGGGTGAGGGTGGGGGTGAGGGGTAGGTTTAGTATTAGTATTAGGGTTAGGGTTAGGCTGATGTGGAGGGTGAGGGTGAGGTTGAGGTTTAGGGTTAGGTTTAGGGTTAGGGTGAGGGTGAGGTTGAGTTTTAGGGTTAGGGTCAGGATTTCAGTTAGGTAAGGGTTCTGGATATTGTTAGGGTAAGTATTAGGTTGAGGGTGATGTTGAGGGTTAGGTTGAGAGTTAGGGTTTTGGTGAGGGTTAGGGTTAGGTTGAGTTTTAGGGTGAGGGTGAGGGTTAGGGTGAGGGTGAGGTTTAGGGTGACGGTGAGGTTTAGGGTGAATATGAGGGTTAGTGTTAGGTTTAGGGTGAGCATTAGGGTTAAGTTTATGGTGAGGGTTAGTGTGAGCGTTAGGAGTAGGATTAGGGTAAGGTTTAGATTTAGTGTGAGGGTTAGGGTTAGGGTTAGGTTGAGGGTAAGGGTTAGGGTGAGTGTTACGGTGATGGTTAGGGTTAGGGTGAGGGTGAGTATTAGGGTTGTGGTTAGGCTTAGTGTGAGGTTTAGGTTTAGGGTGAGGGTGATGGTGAATGTTAGATTTCAGATTAGGCTTAGGTGTAGGGTTAGGCTTAGGGTGAGGGTGAGGGTGAGGGTCAGAGTTAGGTTTTGGGTGATGGTTAGGGTTATGGTTAGGATTAGGGTGAGGGTGAGGGTGAGGGTTAGGTTAAGGGTGATGGTGAGGGTGAGGGTGACGGTGAGTGTTAGATTTAGGGTGAGGTTTAGGGTTATGGTTAGGGTTAGAGTGAGTGTAAGGGTGAGGGTTAGGTTGAGGGTGATGGTGAGATTGAGGCTGAGGGTTAGGGTTAGTGTTTGGGTGAGGCTTAGGGATAGGGTTAGGGTTAAGGTTAGGGTGAGGATTAGTTTTAGGGTTAGGGTTAGGCTGAGGTTTTGGGTTAGGGTTAGCGTGAGGGTAAGGGTTAAGTTGAGGGCGAGGGTGAGGGTTAGGTTTAGGATTAGGGTTAGCTTAGAGTGAGGGTTAGGGATAGGGTTAGTGTTAAGGTGAGGGTTTTGTTTAATGTTAGGTTTAGAGTTAGGTTGAGGGTCAGGGTGAGGGTTAGGATTTGGATTAGGCTTAGGGTTAGAATTAGGCTGAGGGTGAGGGTGAGGGTTTGGGTTAGGTTGAGTGTTAGGTTAGGGTTTTGGTGTGGGTTAGGGTTAGGTTCAGTTTTAGGGTGAGGGTGAGGTTTAGGGTGAGGGTTAGGGTAAGGGTGAGGTTGAGCATTAGGCTGTGGGTGAGAGTTAGGTGTAGGGTGAAGTTTAGGGTGACGGTGAGGTTTAGGGTGACTGTTAGGGTTAGGTTTAGGGTGAGTGTTAGGGTTAGGGTTATGGTGAGGGTTAGTGTGTGGGTTAGGATTAGGATTAGGGTGAGGTTTAGGTTTAGTGTGAGTGTGCGGGTTAGGGTTAGGGTTAGGTTGAGGGTAAGGGTTAGGGTGAGTGTTAGGGTGATGGTGAGGGTTACAGTGAGGGTGACGTTTAGAGTTAAGGTTAGGCTTAGGATGAGGTTTAGGTTTAGGGTGAGGGTGAGGGTGAGGGTTAGATTTAGAGTTAGGCTTACGTGAAGGCTTAAGGCTTAAGGTGTGGATGAGGGAGAGTGTCAGAATTAGGTTTCGGTTGAGGGTTAGGGTTAGGGTTAGGATTAGGGTGAGGGTGAGGGTGAGGGTTAGGTTGAGAGTGATCGTGAGGGTGAGGGTGAGGGTGAGGGTTAGATTTAAGGTGAGGGTTAGGGTTATGGTTAGGGTTAGGTTGAGTGTGAGGGTGAGGGTTAGGGTGAGGGTGATACTGGGATTGAGGGTGAGGGTTAGTGTTTGGGTGAAGGTTAGGTTTAGGGTTAAGCTTGGGGTGATAGTTAGGGTTAGGGTTAGGATGAGGGTTAGGCTGAGGGTTTGGGTTAAGGTTAGGGTGAGGGTAAGAGTTAGGGTGTGGGTGAGGGTGAGGGTTAGGTTTAGGATTAGGGTAAGGGTTAGGGTGAGGGTTAGGGATAGGCTTAGGTGTAGGGTGAGACTTTTGTTTAATGTTAGGTTTAGAGTTAGGTTGAGGGTGAGGGTGAGGTTTAGGATTTGGATTAGGCTTAGGGTTAGAGTTAGGCTGAGGCTAAGGGTGAGGTTGAGGGTGAGGGTTAGGGTTAGGTTGAGTGTTAGGTTTAGGGTTTTATTGAGGGTTAGGGTTAGGTTGAGGTTTAGGGTGAGGGTGAGCTTTAGGGTGAGGGTTAGGGTGAGGGTGAGGTTGACCATTAGGCTGTGGGTGAGGGTTAGGTTTAGGGTGAAGTTTTTCGGTGACTGTGAGGGTTAGGGTTAGGTTTAGGGTTAGTGTTAGGATTAGGGTTATGGTGAGGGTTAGTGTGAGGGTTAGGATTAGTGTTAGGGTGAGTTTTAGGTTTAGTGTGAGGTTTACGGTTAGGGTTAGTTTTAGGTTGAGGGTAAGAGTTAGGGTGAGTGTTAGGGTGATGGTGAGGTTTAGGGTGAGGGTGAGGTTTAGGGTTATGGTTAGGCTTAGGATGAGGTTTAGGTTTAGTGTGAGGGTGAGGGTGTGGGTTAGACTTAGGATTAGGCTTAGGTGTAGTGTTAGGCTTAGGGTGAGGGTGAGGGTGAGGGTCAGAGTTGGGTTTCGGGTGAGGGTTATGGTTAGGCTTAGGATTAGGGTGAGGGTGAGGATTAGGTTGAGGGTGATGGTGAGGGTGAGGTTGAGGGTGAAGGTTAGGTTAAGTTGAGGTTTAGGATTATGGTTAGGGTTAGGGTGAGTGTGAGGCTGAGGGTTAGGGTGAGGGTGATGGTGAGTTTGAGGGTGAGGGTAGGGGTTAGTGTTTGGGTGAGGGTTTGGGTTAGGGTTAGGGTGAAGTTGAGGGTTATGGTCAGGGTGAGGGTGAGGGTTTCGGTTAGGTAAGGTTTAGCGTTAGGGTTATGGTGAGTATTAGGGTGAGGGTGAGGGTTAGGTTGAGGTTTAGGTTAAGGGTGATGGTTAGGGTTAGGGTTACGGTGAGGGTTAGGATTAGGGTGATGTTTAGGGTGAGGTTAAGTGTGAGGTTGAGGGTTAGGCTGAGGGGGAGGCAGAGGGTGATGGTGAGGTTTAGGGTTAGGGTTATGTTTAGAGTTAAAGTGAGGGCTAGAGTGAGAGTGAGGGTTAGGTTGAGGGTTAGGGCTAGGTTGAGGGTTAGTGTTAGGGTTAGAGTGAGAGTTAGGGTTAAGTTTGATGTTTAGGGTGAGGCTGAGTGTTATGGTTCGGATGAGGGTTTGGGTGAGGGTGAGTGTGAGGGTGAGGGTGAGGTTCAGGTGTGGCTTAGGGTGAGGTTTAGGGTGAGGTTTAGGGTTAGGGTTAGGGTTAAGTTGAAGGTGAGGGTAAGGGTTAGGGTTAGGATTAGTTTGAGGGTTAGAGTTAGGTTGAGGGCTAGGGTGAGGGTGAGGTTTAGTGTGAGTCATAGGTTTAGAGTTAGGGTTAGGGTGATGGTTAGGGTGAAGGGTAGAGTTAGGGTTAGGGTGAGGATTAGGGTTAGTGTGAGGGTTTGGGTTAGAGTTAGGGTTAATGTGAGGTTAAAGTTTAGGGTGAGGGTTAGGGTGAGGGTGAGGGTGAGGGTTAGCGTTATCATTAGGGTTAGGTTGAGGGTTAGGGTGAGGGTTAGGTTTAGGGTGAGGGTTAGGTTTAGGGTTAGGGTGAGAGTTAGGGTTAGGGTACTGTTTAGCATGAGGGTGAGGATTAGGGTGAGGGTTAGGGTTAGTGTGATGTTTAGGGTGAGGTGAGGGTGAGGGTTAGGGTTAGGGTTAGTTTGAGGGTTAGAGTTAGGTTGAGGGCTAGGGTGAGGGTGAGGTTTAGGGTGAGTGATAGGTTTAGAGTTAGGGTTAGGGTGATGGTTAGGATGAAGGGTAGAGTTAGGGTTAGGGTGAGGATTAGATTTAGTGTGAGGGTTTGGGTTAGAGTTAGGGTTAATGTGAGGTTAAAGTGTAGGGTGTGGGTTAGGGTGAGGGTGAGGGTGAGGGTTAGCATTATCATTAGGGTTAGGTTGAGGGTTAGGGTGAGGGTTAGGTTGAGGGTGAGGGTTAGGTTTAGGGTTAGGGTGAGAGTTAGGGTTAGGGTACTGTTTAGCATGAGGGTGAGGATTAGGGTGAGGGTTAGGGTTAGGGTGATGTTTAGGGTGAGGTGAGGGTTAATGTGAGGATGAGGGTGAGGGTTAATATTAGGGTTAGTTTTAGGGTGCGGATGAGGGTTACCTTGAGGGTTAGGTTTAGGATTAGGTTTAGAGTAAGGTGAGTGTTAGGGTGAGGGTAAGGATTCGGGTGAGGGTGAATTTTAGGGTGTGGGTGAGGGTTAGGTTTAGGGTGAGGATTAGGGTTAGGGTTACGGTGAGGGTAAGTATTAGGGTGAGGTTTAGGGTGAGGTTGAGGTTTTTGGTTAGTGTTTTGGGTTAGGGTGAGGGTAAGTGTGAGGGTTAGGTTTAGGTTTAGGGTTATGGGGAGGGTGAAGTTTAGGGTTAGGGTGATGGTAAGGGTTAGGTTTAGGGTTAAGGTGAGGGTAAGGGTTAGGGTGAGGGTTAGGGTGAGTTTGAGTGTTAGGGTTAGCATTAGGGTTAGGGTGAGAGTGACTGTTAGGGTGAGGGTTAGGGTTAGTGTGAGGTTTAGGGTTAGGTTTAGTGTGAGGATAAGTGTTAGGTGGAGGCTTAGGGTGAGGGTGAGTGTTAGGGTTAGCATTAGGGTTAGGTTTAGCGTTAGGGGGCGAGTTAGCTTTAGGGTGAGTGTTAGGGATAGGATTAGAGTGAGGGTTAAGGTTCGTGTGAGGGTTCAGGTGAGGGTGAGTGTGAGTGTGAGGGTGAGGTTTAGGGTGTGGCTTAGGTTTCAGGTTAGGGTGAGGGTTACGGTGAGGTTTAGGGTTATGGTTAGAGTTAGGTTGAAGGTGAGGGTAAGGGTTAGGTTTAGGGTTAGGTTGAGTGTTTGGGTTAGTTTTAGGGCTAGGGTGAGGGGTAGAGTTAAGGTTAGGATGAGGGTAAGGGTTAGTATGGGGTTTTGGGTTATTGTTATGGTTAGTGTTAGGATAAAGTTTAGGGTGAGGTTTAGGGTGAGGGTGAGGGTTAGGGTTATCGTTAGGGTTAGGGTGAGTGTTCGCTTTAGGGTGAGGATTAGGTTTAGGGTTAGGGTGAGAGTTAGGGTTAGAGTACTGTTTAGCGTGAGGGTGAGGGTTAGGGTGATGTTTAGGGTGAGGAGAGGGTTAGAGTTAAGGTGTGAGTTGGGGTTAGGTTTAGGTTTAGGGTGACGGTGAGGGTTAGTGTTAGGGTTAGGGTGGGGGTTATGGTTAGGGTGAGGTCTAGGGTGAGGGTGAGGGTTAGAGTGAGGGTTAGTGTGAGGGGAGGCGTTAGGATTAGGGTGAGGGTTAGGTTTAGGGTTAGTGTGAGGATAAGTGTTAGGTTGTGGGTCAGGTTGAGGGTGAGGGTTAGGTTTAGTGTGAGGGTTATGTTTAGTATTAGGGTTAGGGTTATGGTTAGGGTTATAGTTAGGGTTAGGGTTAGGGTTTGGGTGAGGGTGAGTGTGAGGGTTGGCGTTAGAGTTAGTGTTAGGGTTAGGGTGAGGGTGTGTGTGAGGGTAAGGTTTAGGATTAGGGTTAGGTTTAGGCTGAGGGTGAGGGGGAGGGGGAGGGTGAGGTTTTGGGTTAGGGTTTGGGTTAGGGTTACGGTGAGGGCTAGGTTGAGGGTGAGGGTTATGGTAAGGGTGAGGGTGAGGGTGAGGGAGAGGGTTAGGTTTAGGGTGAGGTTTAGGATTAGGGTTAGAGTTAGGGTTAGGATGAGGGTGGGGGTTAGGTTAGGTTAGGGTTAGTGTGAGGGTTAGGGTTAGAGTGAGGGTTAGGGTGACGGTGAGGGTTAGGGTGAGTGTTAGTGTTAGGCTTCGGTTTCGGGTGAGGGTTAGGGTTAGGGTTAGAATTCGGTTGAGGCTTAAGGTGAGTGTAGGGTTAGTGTTAGGGTGAGGGTTAGAGTTAGTGTGAGGGTTAGGGATGGGGTTAGGTAAAGGGTTAGTGTGAGGGTTAGGTTAAGCATTAGGGTGAGGGTAAGGGTTAGGATGAGTGTTTATGGTTAGGGTTAGTGTTATGGTGAGGGTAAGGTTTAGGGTTAGTGTTAGAGTAAAGTTTAGGGTTAGGGTGAGGGTTAGGGTAAGGGTTAGGGATAGGGTGAGTGTGAGTGTGAGGGTTAGGGTTAGGATTAGGTTGATGGTTAGATTAGGGTAAGGGTTATGGTAAGGGTTAGGTTTAGGGTGAGGCTTAGTGTTTGGTTTAGGGTGAGTGTTAGGGTTAGGTTTAGGGTTAGGGTTAGGGTGAGGGTTAGGGTTAGGGTTAGGGTGAGGGTGAGGGTAAGGGTGAGGGTGAGGGCTATTTTTAGGGTTAGGGTGTGGGTGAGGGTTAGTGTTAGCGTTAGGGTGAGGGTGTGGGCAAGGATGAGGGTTAGGTTTAGGGTTAGGGTTATGGTTAGTGTGAGGGTGAGGTTTAGGGTTAGGGTTAGGATTAGGTTTAGGTTTAGTGTTAGGCTGAGGGAGAGGGTGAGGGTGAGACTGAGGGTGATGTTTACGTTTAGATTTTGGGTTAGGGTGAGGGCTAGTGTATGGGTGAGGGTGAGGGTTTCAGTTAGGTAAGTTTTAGGGTTAGGGTGAGGATTAGGGTGAGGGTGACATTTAGTGTGAGAGTTAGGGTTAGGGTGAGGTTTAGGGTGACTGTGAGGGTTAGGGTTAGGGTTTGGGTTAGGGTGAGGGTGAGGTGAGTATTTCAGTTAGGTAAGGGTTATGTTTAGGTTAGGGTGAGGATTAGGTTGAGGGTGAGTGTTAGATTGAGGGTTAGGGTTAGGGTGAGGGTTAGGGTTAGGCTTAAGGTGAGGGTTAGGTTTAGCGTGATGTTTAGGGTGAGGGTGAGTGTTAAGGTGAGGGAAAGTATTAGGATTAGAATTAAGGATAGGGTGAGGATTAGTGTTAGTGTGAGGATTATTGTTAGCGTTAGGTTTAGTGTGAGGATGAGGGTTAGGTTGAGGATTAGGTTGAGGGTGAGGGTTAGGGTTAGCTTTAGGGTTAGGGTTAGGGATAGGGTGAGGATTAGGGTTAGTGTGAGGGTTAGGGTTAGGGTTAGGGTTACTGTGAGGATAAGGGTTGGGTGAGGTTTATGTTGAGGGTGAGGGTTAGTGTTAGCTTTAGGGTTAGGGTGAGCATTAGGGTGAGGGTTAGGGTTAGGGTGAGGGTTAGGGTTATGGTTAGGTTGAGGATTAGGTTAAGTGTGATGTTTATGGTGAGGGTGAGTGTTAGTGTGAGGGTGAGGATGATGGTTAGGGTTAGGGTTAGGGTTAGGGTTAGGCTTAGGTTTCGGTGAGAGTGAGGGTGAGGGTGAGGGTTAGGGTTAGTGTTAGGGTGAGGATTGGGGTTAGGGTTAGGGTTATAGTGAGGGTAAGTCTTAGGGTGATGTTGAGGTTTAGGGTTAGCATTAGGGTAAGGGTGAGTGTTGGTGTAAGGGTAAGAGTTAGGGTTATGGTGAGGGTTATTGTTAGGGTTAGGGTGGGGGTTAAGGTTAGGGTGAGATCTAGGGTGATGGTGAGGGTTAGGTTTAGGGTTAGTGTGAGGGGTAGGGTTAGGGTTAGGTTGAGGTTTAGGGTTAGTATGAGGGTTAGGGTTAGGTATAGGATTAGGGTTAGTGTGAGGATAAGGGTTAGGGTGAGGGTTAGGTTGAGGTTGAAGTTTAGGGTTAGCGTTAGGGTTGTGGTTAGCGTTAGTGTTAGGTTAAGGGTTAGGGTGAGTGTTAGGTTTAGGGTGAGGTTTAGGTTGAGGGTGAGCCTTAGGGTTAGGTTTAGGTTGATGGTTAGGTTTAGGGTTAGGTTTAGGGTGAGGGTTAGGGTGAGGGTTAGAGTGGGGGTTAGTGTTAGGGTGAAGGTTAGGGTTATGATTTGTGTTACGGTGAGTTTTAGGGTTAGGGTTATTGTTAGGGTAAGGGTTAGGTTTAGGATTAAGGTTAGATTTAGGGGTAGGGTTATTGTTAGGGTTAGAGCTAGGATTAGAGTGAGGGTGAGGCTGAGGGTTGGCGTTAGGTTTACGGTTAGGTTTAGGGTGATTGTGGGGTGAGGGTTAGGTTTAGGATTAGGATTATGGTTAGGCTGAGAGGAAGGCAGAGGGTGAGGGTGAGATTTAGGGTTAGGGTTAGGTTTAGAGTTACGGTGAAGGCTAGGGTGATGGTGAGGGTTAGGTTGAGGGTTAAGGTTAGGGTGAGGGTTAGGGTAAGGGTTAGAATCCGGTTTAGGTTTTGGTTGATGTTTAGGGCGAGGCTGAGTGTTAGGGTTCGGGTTAGGGTTCAGTTGGGGGTGAGTGTGAGGCTGAGGGTGAGGTTTAGGGTGTTGCTTAGGTTTCAGGTTAGGGTGAGGGTTACGGTGAGGTTTAGGGTTAGGGTTAGTGATAGGTTGAAGGTGAGGGTGAGGGTTAGGCTTAGGGTTAGGTTGAGGGTTAGGGTTAGGTTGAGATCTAGGGTGAAGGGTAGAGTTGGGTTAGGGTGATGGTTAGGGTTTGTGTGAGGGTTTGGGTTAGAATTAGGGTTAGGGTGAAGGTTAGGGTGAGGGCTAGCTTTAGGGTGAGGGTTAGGTTCAGGGTTAGGGTGAGAGTTAGGGTTAGGGTACTATTTAGCGTCTGGGTGGGGGTTAGGGTTAGGGTGTTCATTAGGGTGAGGTGAGGGTTAGGGTTAAGGTGTGGGTTAGGGTTAAGTTTACGTTTTGGGTGAGGGTGAGGGTTAGTGTTAGGGGTAGGATGGGGGTTAAGGTTAGGGTGAGATCTAGGGTGAAGGTGAGGGTTAGGGTGAGGGTTAGTGTGAGGGGTAGCGTTAGGATTAGTGTGAGGGTTAGGTTTAGATTTAGGATTAATGTGAGGATAAGGGTTAGGGTGAGTTTTAAGTGGAGAGTGAGGGTTAAGTTTAGGGTTAGGTTTAGTGTGAGGGTTAGGTTCAGGATTAGGGTTTGGTTTATGGTTATGGTAATTTTTAGGGTTAGGGTTAGGGTTTAGGTGAGAGTGAGGGTGAGGGTTGGTGTTAGGGTTAGGGTTAGGGTGAGGGTGGGGGTGAGGTTTAGGTTTAGGATTAGGGTTAGGTTTAGGCTGAGGGGGAGGGGGAGGTTTTGGGTTAGGGTGAGGTTTTGGTTTAAGGTTAGGTTTAGGGTTACACTGAGGGCTCGGTTGAGGGTGAGGTTAGGGTGAGGGTGAGGTTGAGTGTGAGGGTTAGGGTTAGACTTAGGCTTAGGGTTAGGGTTAGGGTTAGGGTTAGGGTGCGGGTAAGGGTTAGTGTGAGTGTTAGGGTGCTGGTGAGGGTTAGGGTTAGCATTAGGGTTAAGGTGAGGTTGAGGTTTAGGTTGAGGTTTAGGGTTAGTGATAGGGTTAGGATTAGGGTTAGGGTTAGAGTTAGGGTGAGGGTTAGGCTGAGGCGTAGGGTAAGGGTTAGGGTGAAGGTTAGGTTTAGTGTGAGGATTAGGGTTAGGTTTAGAGTTAGGGTGAGGGTTACGGTGAGGTTTAGGTTTAGGGTTAGGGTTAGGTTGAAGGTGAGGTTGAGGGTAAGGTTTAGCATTAGGGATAGGGTGAGGGTTAGGATTAGGGTTAGTGCTAGCGTGAGGGTGAGGGTGAAGGTGAGGATTAGGGTTACTGTTAGTTTGAGGGTATTGGTTAGGGTGAGGGTGAGGGTTAGGTGAAGGTTTCGGTTAGATAAGGGTTATGTTTAGGTTAGGGTGCGGATTAGGTTGAGTGTGAGGGTTAGATTGAGGGTTAGGGGTAGGTTGAGGGTTAGGGGTAGGCATAAGGTGAGGGTTAGGTTTAGCGTGATGTTTAGGGTGAGGCTGAGGGTTAAAGTGAGGGAAAGGATTAGGGTTAGAATTAGGTATAGTTTGAGGATTAGTGTTAGTGTGAGGGTTAGAGTTAGGGTTAGGTTTAATGTGAGGTTGACATTTAGGTTGAGGATTAGGGTGAGGATGAGGGTTAAGGTTAGCATTAGGGTTAAGATTAGGGATAGGGTGAAGTTTAGGGTTAGTGTGAGGGCTAGTGTTAAGGTTAGGTTTACTGTGAGGATAAGTGTTAAGGTGAGATTTATGGTGAGGGTGGGGTTAGGTTTAGCGTTAGGGTTATGGTGAGCGTTAGGGTGAGGGTTAGTGTTAAGGTGAAGGTTAGGGTTATATTTAGGTTGAGTATTAGGTGTATTGTGATGTTTATGGTGAGGGTGAGTGTTAGAGTGAGGGTGAGGATGAGGGTTAGGGTTACGGTTAGGGTTAGGTTTAGGTTTAGGTTGAGAGTGAGGGTGAGGGTGAGGGTTAGGTTTAGTGTTAGGGTGAGGATTAGGGTTAGGGTTAGGGTTATGGTGACGGTAAGTCTTAGGGTGAGGTTTAGGGTGAGGTTGAGGTTTATGTTTAGCATTAGGGTAAGGGTGAGTGTTGGTGTGAGGGTTAGAGTTAGGGTTAGGATGAGGGTTAGGGTTAGGATTAGGGTGAGTGTAAGAATTAGGGTGAGGATAAGGGTGAGGTTGAGGGTTAGGGTTATCATTAGGGTTAGGGTGAGGTGAGGGTTAGAGTGTGTTTATTGTGAGGGTAAGTGTTAGGCTGAGGGTGAGGTTGAGGGTTAGGTTTAGGGTTAGGGTTAGGTTTAGGGTTAGGGTGAGAGTGAGGGTGAGGGAGAGGGTTAGGCTTCGGATGCGGGTGAGGGTGAGCGTTACTGTTAGGGTTAGGGTGAGGGTTAAGTTAAAGGGGAGGGTTAAGGTTAGTTTGAGGGCTCGGGTGAGTGTGAGGGTTCGGGTGAGGGTGAGGGTGAGTGTGAGGGTTTTGTTTAGGTAAGGGTTAGGGTTAGGGTTATTGTGAGGATTAGCATGATGGTGAGGTTTATGTTGAGGATTAGGTTTATGGTGAGGGTTAGGGTTAGGGTTTTGGTTAGGGTTAGGGTGAGGGTTAGTGTGAGGGTTAGGCTTAGGTTTCGGTTTAGGGTGAGGGTGAGGGTTAGTGTTAGGGTTAGGTTGAGGATTAAGGTTAGGGTGTGGGCTAGGGTGATGGTGAGGTTGAGAGTGAGGGTTTCGGTTAGGTAAGTTTTAGGGTTAGGGTTATGGTGAGGATTAGGGTGAGGGTGAGGGTTAGTTTGAGGGTTAGGGTAAGGGTGAGGGTTAGCGTCAGGTTTAGGGTGAGGGTTAGTGTTAGGGTGATGTTTAGGGTGTGGTTGAGTGTTAGGCTTTGTGTGAGGGTTCGGGTTAGGGTTAGGTTTAGGGTTAGGCTTTATTTATGGTGAGGATGAGTGTTAGGGTGAGGGTGAGGTTGAGGGTTAGGTTTAGGGTTAGAGTTAGG
Source organism: Dipodomys merriami (assembly GCF_024711535.1). Taxonomy (NCBI): domain Eukaryota; kingdom Metazoa; phylum Chordata; class Mammalia; order Rodentia; family Heteromyidae; genus Dipodomys; species Dipodomys merriami. The sequence goes on from NW_027206113.1 coordinate 2,946,307, forward strand.
GAGAGAGTGAGGATGAGGTTTAGGGTTAGTTTTCGGGTGAGGATGAGTTTGAGTGTTTGGGTTAGGGTGAGGGTGAGCGTTTCGGTTACTTAAAGGTTAGGGTTAGGGTTATGGTGAGGATTAGGGTGGGAGTGAGGTTTAGCCTGAGGGTTAGGGTTAGGGTGAGGGTTAGGGTGAGGGTTACTGTGAGAGGTAGGGTTAGGGTTAGGGTGAGGTTTAGGGTTATTGTGAGTGTTAGGGTTAGGTTTAGGTTTACGGTTAGAGTGAGGATAAGGTTAAGGGTGAGGCTTAGTTTGAGGGTGATTGTTAGGGTTAGCGTTAGGTTTATGGTTAGCATTACGGTTATGGTGAGGGTTAGGGTTAGGATGAGGTTTAGGTGGAGGGTGAGGGTCAGGGTTAGGTTTAGGTTCAGGGTTAGGGTTAGGGTTAGGGTTTGGGTGAGGGTTAGGGTCAGGGTTTGGTTTAGGGTTAGGGTGAGGGATAGTTTTAGGGTTAGGGTGAGGGTTAAGGTTAAGGTAAGGACTAGGGTGAGTGTGAGGATTAGGGTGAGGGTAAGGGTGAGTGTTTCCGTTGGGTAAGGTTTAGGGTTTGAATTATGGTGGGGATTAGGGTAAGGGTGAGGGTAAGGTTGGGGGTTAGGTTAAGGATGAGGGTGAGTGTTAGGGTTAGGGTGATGGTTAGGATTAAGTTTAGGGTTAGGGTAAGGGTTAGTGTGAGGGGTAGGTTTAGGGTTAGGGTGAGGGTTAGGGTTAATGTGAGGGTTAGGGATAAATTTTGGATTAGGTTTAGTGTGAGGATAAGGGTTAGGGTGAGGGTTAGGTTGAGGGTGAAGTTTAAGGTTAGCGTTATGTTTGGGGTTAGCGTTAGGGTTAGGGTGAGGGTTAGGGTGAGTGTTAGGGTTAGGGTGAAGGTTAGATTGAGGGTGAGCGTTATGGTTAGGTTTAGGTTGATGGTTAGGCTTAGGGTTAGGTTTAGGGTGAGTGTTAGCGTGAGGGTTAGAGTGAGGGTTAGTGTTAGTGTGAGAGTTAGGGTTAGGATTAGGGTTTCGGTGAGTTTTAAGGTTAGGGTTATGGTTAGGGTAAAGGTTAGGGTTAGGATTAAGGTTAGGTTTAGGGTTATGTTTATTGTTAGGGTTAGGATTAGGGTTAGGTTGAGGGTGAGGGTGAGGGTGGGCATTAGGATTAGGGTTAGGTTTAGGCTGATGGTGGAGGTGAGGGGTAGATATAGGATTAGGGTTATGGTTAGGCTGAGGGGGAGGCAGAGGGTGACGGTTAGGTTTAGGGTTAGGGTTAGGTTTAGAGTTATGGTGAGGGCTAAGGTGAGGGTTTAGGTTAGGTTGAGGGTAGGTTTAGGGTGAGGGTTAGTGTTAGGATTAGAGTGAGGGTTATTTTTAGGTTGATGTTTAGGATGAGGCTGAGTGTTAGGGTTCGGGTGAGGGTTCGGGTGAGGGTGAGTGTGAGGGTGAGGGTGAGGTTTAGGGTGTGGCTTAGGGTTAGGTTTTGGGTGAGGGTAAGGGTGAGGATTAGGGTTAGGATTAGGGTTAGGTTGAAGTTGAGGGTGAGGGTTAGGGTTAGGGTTAGTTTGAGGGTTAGGATTATGTTGAGGGATAGGGTGAGGGTGAGGGTTAGGGTGAAGGTTATGTTTAGGGTTAGGTTTAGAGTAAGGGTTAGGGTGCAGGATAGAATTTGGTTTAGGTTGAGGGTTAGAGGTAGTGTGAGGGTTTGGGTTAGAGTTAGGGTTAGTGTGAGGTTAAAGTTTAGGGTGAGGGTTAAGGTGAGGTTGAGGGTTAGGGTTATCGTTAGGGTTAGGGTGAGGGTTAGGGTGAGGGTTAGGGTTAGGGTGATGTTTAGGGTGAGGTGAGGGTTAGAGTGAGGATGAGGGTGAGGTTTAGGGTTATGGTTATGGTTAGCGTTAGGGTGCGGGTGAGGGTGATGTTGAGTGTTAGGTTTAGGATTTTGTTTATAGTTAGGTTGGTGTTAGGGTGAGGGTAAGGATTCGGGTGAGAGTGAATTTTAGGGTGTGGTTGAGGGTTAAGTTTAAGGTGAGGATTAGGGTTAGGGTTAGGGTTATTGTGAGGGTAAGTATTAGGGTGTGGTTTAGTTTGAGGTTGAGGTTTGGGGTGAACGTTTGTGTTAGGGTGAGGGTTAGTGTGAGGGTTAGGGTTAGGTTTCTGTTTAGGGTGATGGTGAGGTTTAGAGTTATTGTTAGGTGGAAGGTTGGGTTTAGGGTTAGGGTAACGGTAAGGGTTAGGATGAGGGTTAGGGTGAGTTTCAGTGTTAGGTTTAGCATTAGGGTTAGGGTGAGTGTGAGGGTTAGGGTAAGGGTTAGGGTTAGGGTTTGGAATAGGGTGAGGATTAGGGTTAGTGTGAGGGTTAGGTTTAGGTTTTTTGTGAGGATAAGTGTTAGGGGGAGGGTTAAGTTGAGGGTGAGTGTGACGGTTTCGGTTACGTAAGGGTTAGGGTTAAGGTTATGGTGAGGATTAGGGTGAGGGTGCTGGTTAGGTTGAGGATTAGGTTTAGGATTAGGGTTAGGGTTAGGCTGAGGGTGAAGTGGAGGGGGAGGGGAGGCTTTGGGTTAGGGTTAGGGTTAGGTGAGGGCTAGGTTGAGGGTGAGTGTTAGGGAGAGGGTGAGGGTGAGCGTTAGGGTTAGGGTGAGGGTGAGCGTTAATGTTAGAGTTAGTGTGTGGGTTAAGGTTAGGGTGAGGGTTAGTTTGAGGGTGAGGGTTAGGCTTACCGTTAGGGTTAGTGTGAGCGTTAGGATGAGGGTTATGGTGAGGGTGAGGGTTAGGTTGAGGGTGAGGTTTAGTGTTAGGTTTAGGTTGAGAGTTACGGGTTTAGTGTTAGGTTTAGGTTGAGAGTTACGGTTAGGGGTAGGGTTGGGGTGAGGGTTAGGGTGAGGTATAGGGTGAGGGTGAAGGTGAGGGTGTGGGTGAGGGATAGGTTTAGGATTAGTTTTATTGTGAGTTTTAGGCTTAGGGTTAGTGTTAGAGTGAAGTTTAGGTTTAGGATTAGGGTTAGGGTTGGGGTTGGGGTGAGGGTGATGGTGAGGGTTGCATTAGGTTTAGGGTTAGGGCTAGGGTGATGGTGGGAGTGAAGGGTAGGTTTAGGATTAGGGTTAGGTTTAGGGTTAGCGTGATGGTGGGGGTGAAGGGTAGGTTTAGGATTAGGGTTAGGGTTAGGCTGAGGTGGAGTGGAGGGTGATGGTGAGGTTTTGGTTTAGGGTTAAGGTTAGGGTTATGATGAGGGCTAGGTTGGGATGAGGGTTAGGTTGAGTGTTAGGGTGAGGGTGAGGCTTTCGGTTAGTTAAGGGTTAGGGTTATTGTTTTGGTGAGGATTAGGTTGAGTGTGAGGGTTAGTGTGAGGTTTAGAGTTTGGGTGAGGGTTCGGGTTAGGGTTTTTCGTGACAGTTAGGGTTAAGGTGAGTTTTAGGGTGAGGGAGAGGCTTAGGGTGAGGGCTAGGGTGAGGGTGATGTTTAGCGATAAGTTGTGGGTGAGCGTAAATTTTAGGGTGAGGGTTAGGGTTACGGTGAGGTTTAGGGTCACTGTGAGGATTAGGGTTAGTTTTAGGGTGAGGTTTAGGGTTAGGGTGAGTGTTAGGTTGAGGGGTAGGGTTAGGGTTAGGGTGAGTGTTAGGTTTAGTGTGAGTATTAGGGTTAAGTATAGAGTTAGGGTTAGTTTGAGGGTAAGGGTTAGGGTGAGGGTTAGGAGGAGGGTAAGGTTTCGGGTTAGCATTAGGGTTAGGATGAGTGTTAGCGTGTGGTTTTGGGTTAGGTTTAGGGATAGGGTTAGGGTGAGAGTTAGGGTTAGGGCTAGGGTGAGGGTAAGGGTGAGAGTGAGGGTGAGGTTGAGGGTTTCGTTTTGGTAAGGGTTAGGCTTAGGGTTAGGGTGAGGATTAGGGTGAGGGTGAGGGATAGGTTGAGGGTTAGGGTGAGGGTGAGGTTTAGGGTTAGGGTTAGAGTGAGGGTTAGGGTTAGGGTGAAGTTTAGGGTGAGGCTGAGTGTTATGGTGAGGGTGAGGTTTCGGGTGAGGGTGAGGTTTAGGGTTTATGTTAGGGTTACTGTTAGGGTGAGGGTTAGGGTGAGAGTGAGGGTTAGGGTGAGGGTGAGGGTTAGGGTTAGGGTTAGGGTGAGGGTTAGGGTTAGAGTTAGGGTTAGGGTAAGTGTTAGGTTGAGGGGTAGGTTTAGGTTCAGGTTGAAGGTTAGGTTTAGTGTGAGGTTTAGGGTTAGGGTTAGTGTGAGGTTAAAGTTTAGGGTGAGGGTGAGGGTTAGGGTTAGGGTTAGGGTTAGGGTGAGGTCTAGGGTGAGGTTTGAGTGTTAGTGTGGGAGTTAGGGTGATGGTGAGGGTGTTGGTTAGGTAAAGGTTATGGTTATTGTTAGGGTGAGGATTAAGTTGAGGGTGAGGGTTAGTGTGAGGGTTAGGGTTAGGGTGAGGGTTAGGGTTCGGATGAGGGTGAGGGTTAGTGTGTGTGTGAGGGTTAGGGTGAGTGTGAGGGTTACGGTTAGGTTTCAGGTGAGGGTTTGGGTTAGGGTTAGAGTGAGGTTTAGGCTTTGGGTGAGGGGTAGGGTTAGTGTTAGGCTGAGGGTTAGAGATAGTGTGGGGGTTAGGGTTGGGGTTAGGTTTAGGGTTAGTGTGAGGATAAGGTTTAGGGTGAGGGTTAGGGTGAAGGTTAGGGTAAGCGTTAGGTTTAGGGTTAGGGTTAGGGTGAGTGGTATTGTTACGTGTAGTTTTAGTGTGAGGGTAAGATTTAGCGTTAGTGTTAGGGTAAGGTTTAGGGTTAGGGTGAGGTTTAGGGTGAGGGTTTGGGATAAGGTGAGTATGAGGGTGAGGGTTAGGGTTAGGCTTAGGGTGAGGTTTAGGGTTAGGGTTATGGTTAGGGTAGGGTTAGGGTAAGGATTAGGGTTAGTGTGAGGGTTAGGATTTGGTTTAGAGTGAGTGTTAGGGTTAGGGTTCGGGTTCGGGTGTGGTTAAGGATGAGGGTTAGGGTTTGGGTTAGGGTTACGCTTAGTGTGAGGGTGAGGTTGAGGATTAGTGTTTGGATTACGTTTAGTTTGAGGGTTAGGCTGAGGGAGATGGTGAGGGTGAGGCTGAGATTTAGGTTTAATGTGATGGTTAGGGTTAGGCTTAGGGTTAGGTTAGGTTGAGGGTAAGGATTAGGGTGTGGGTTAGTGTGAGGATAAGGGTTAGGGTGAGGTTTAGGGTGAAGGTTAGGGTAAGCATTAGGTTTAGGGTTAAGGTTAGGGTGAGTGATATTGTTACGGGTAGTTTTAGTGTGAGGGTAAGATTTAGCGTTAGTGTTAGGGTAAGGTTTAGGGTTAGGGTGAGGTTTAGGGTGAGGGTTAGGGATAAGGTGAGTATGAGGGTGAGGGTTAGGGTTAGGCTTAGGGTGAGGTTTAGGGTTAGGGTTATGTTTAGGGTAGGGTTAGGGTAAGGATTAGGGTTAGTGTGAGGGTTAGGATTTGGTTTAGGGTGAGTGTTAGGGTTAGGGTTCGGGTTCGGGTGTGGGTAAGGATGAGGGTTAGGGTTAGGGTTATGGTTACGCTTAGTGTGAGGGTGAGGTTGAGGATTAGTGTTTGGATTACGTTTAGTTTTAGGGTTAGGCTGAGGGAGATGGTGAGGGTGAGGCTGAGATTTAGGTTTAATGTGATGGTTAGGGTTAGGCTTAGGGTTAGGTTGAGAGTAAGTATTAGGGTGTGGTTTAGGGTGAGGGTGAGGGTTAGGTTTAGCATTAGGGTTAGGGTTAGGGTGAGGGTTAGAATTAGGGTTAGGTTTAGGGTGAGGGTGAGGATTAGGGTTAGGTTTAGGTTGAGGGTTATGGTTAGGGTTTGTGTTAGGGTGAGGGTGAGGGTGAGGTGAGGGTTTCGGTTAGGTAAGTGTTATGGTTAGGTTAGACTGAGTAATAGGTTGATGGGGAGGGTTAAATTGAGGGTTAGCGTAGGGTGAGGCTTAAGGTGAGAGTTAGGTTTAGCGTGATGTTTAAGGTGAAAGTGAGAGTTAAGGTGAATGTGAGGGTTAGGGTTAGGGTTTTGGTGAGGGTTCTGGTGAGGGTTAGGTTTAGGATTAGGGTGAGGGTTAGGGTGAATGTTAGGGTGAGGGTAAGGTTTTGGGTGAGGGTAAATTTTAGGGTGTGGGTGAGTGTTATTTTGAGGGCGAGGATTAGGGTTAGGGTTTTGGTGAGAGAAAGGTTTAGGGTTAGAATTAGGGATAGTGTGAGGATTAGTGGTAGTGTGAGGGCTAGGTTTAGGGTTAGGTAGAGGATTAGGTTTAGTGTGATGTTTATGGTGAGAGTGAGTGTTAGGGTGAGGGTGAGGATGAGGGTTAGGGTTAGGTTTAGGTTTAGGATGAGAGTGAGGGTGAGGTGGGGGTTAGGGTTCGGGTGAGGGTGAGGTTCAGGGTGAGGGTTAGGGTGAAGGTCAGGCTTAGGATTTGGGAAAGGGTGAGGGTTACATTTAGGGTGAGGGATAGGGTTAGGGTTAGTTTGAGAGTTAGGGTGACGGTTAGGGTTAGGGTTATGGTGAGGGTTAGGGTCAGGGTTAGGGTTAGGGTGAGGGTGAGCGTTAATGTTAGAGTTAGTGTGTGGGTTAAGGTTAGGGTGAGGGCTAAGGTGAGGGTGAGGGTTAGGGTGAGGGTGAGGATTTCATTTAGGTAAAAGTTAGGGTTATGGTTAGGATGAGGATTAGGGTGAGGGTGAGTGTTAGGTTGAGGGTTAGGGTTAGGGCTAGCTTTAGGGTGAGGATTAGAGTTAGGGTTAGGGTTATGGTGAGGGTAAGTATTAGGGTGAGGTTTAGGTTGAAGTTGAGGTTTAGGGTTAGCGTTAGGGTAAGGGTGAGGGTTAGTGTGAGGGTTAGGGTAAGGGTTAGGGATATGGTGAGGGTTAGATTTAGGGTTAGGGTGAGGGTGAGTGTAAGAGTTAGGGTGAGGGTTAGGGTGAGGTTGAGAGTTAGGGTTTCCATTAATGTTAGGTTAAGGGTGAGGTTTAGTGTGAGGGTCAGGATTCGGATTATGGATAGGGTGAGGATTAGGGTTAGTGTGATGATTAGGGTTAGGGTTAGGTTTAGGGTTAGTGTTAGTGTGAGGATAAGGGGTAGGGTGAGGGTTAGGTTGAGGAGGGTTAGGGTTAGCGTTAGGATTAGGGTGAGGGTTAGGTTTAGGGTGAGGTTTAGGGTTAGGAATATGGTGAGTGTTAGGGTTAGTGTGTGTTTATGGTGAGGGTGAGTGTTAACGTTAGGGTTAGGTTGAGAGTTAGGTTTATGGTTAGGGTTAGCGTTAGGGTGAGAGTGAGTGTGAGGGTGAGGGTTAGGGTTTGGGTGCGGGTGAAGGTGAGGGTGAGGGTTAGGGTGAGCGTCAGGGTTAGGGTTAGGGTTACGGTGAGGGTGAGGGTTAAGGTTATGGATCGGGCTCCGATGAGTGTGAGGGTTAAGGTGAGGGTGAGGGTGAGGGTTTTGGTTAGGTAATGGTTAGGGTTAGGGTTATGGTGAGGATTAGTTTGAGGCTGAGGCTTAGGTTGAGTGTTAAGGTAAGGGTGAAGGTTAGGGTTAGGCTTAGGTTGAGGGTTAGGTTTAGGGTGATGTTTCGGGTGAGGTTGAGGGTTAGGTTGAGGGTGAGGGTGAGGGTGAGTTAGAGGGTTAGGTTTAACAGTAGGTTTAGTATGATGGTTAGGGTTAGAGTGTGTTTATGGTGAGGGTGAGTGTTAGGGTGAGGCTGAATTTGAGGGTTAGGTTTAGGGTTAGGTTGAGAGTGAGGGTGAGGGTGAGGGTTAGGTTTAGGGTGAGTGTGAGGGTGAGGGTTAGGGTGATGGTCAGGGTTAGTTTTACGTTTAGGGTGAGGTTGAGTGTTAATGTTAGGTTGAGGGTGAGGATTTCGGTTAGGTAAGGGTTAGGGATAGGGTTCTGGTGAGGATTAGCGTAATGGTGAGGTTTAGTTTGAGGGTTTGTGTTACAGGGAGTGTTACAGTGAGGGTTAGGGTTAGGGTTAGGGTTAGTCTGAGGAGAAGGGTTAGGGTGAATGTTAGGTTGAGGGTAAGGGTTACGGTTAGCGTAAGCGTTAGTGTGAGCTTTAGGGTGAGAATTAGGTTTAGGGTGAGGGTTAGGTTTAGGGTTAAGTTGAGGTTTAGGGTTAGGGTGAGGTTTAGGGTTAGGATTAGTTTTAGGGTGAGTTTTAGGTTTCGGGTTAGGGATAGAGTTAGGGTTAGGGTTAGGATTACGAGGTTTAGGGTGAGGGTTAGGTTTAGGGTTAAGTTGAGGTTTAGGGTTAGGGTGAGGTTTAGGGTTAGGATTAGTTTTAGGGTGAGTTTTAGGTTTCGGGTTAGGGATAGAGTTAGGGTTAGGGTTAGGATTACGATTAGGGTTAGGGTTATTGTTAGGGTTAGGGTTAGTTTGAGGGTGAGGGTGAGGGTTAGCGTTAAGGTTAGGGTTAGGTTTAGGGTGAGGGTGGGGGTGAGGGGTAGGTTTAGTATTAGTATTAGGGTTAGGGTTAGGCTGATGTGGAGGGTGAGGGTGAGGTTGAGGTTTAGGGTTAGGTTTAGGGTTAGGGTGAGGGTGAGGTTGAGTTTTAGGGTTAGGGTCAGGATTTCAGTTAGGTAAGGGTTCTGGATATTGTTAGGGTAAGTATTAGGTTGAGGGTGATGTTGAGGGTTAGGTTGAGAGTTAGGGTTTTGGTGAGGGTTAGGGTTAGGTTGAGTTTTAGGGTGAGGGTGAGGGTTAGGGTGAGGGTGAGGTTTAGGGTGACGGTGAGGTTTAGGGTGAATATGAGGGTTAGTGTTAGGTTTAGGGTGAGCATTAGGGTTAAGTTTATGGTGAGGGTTAGTGTGAGCGTTAGGAGTAGGATTAGGGTAAGGTTTAGATTTAGTGTGAGGGTTAGGGTTAGGGTTAGGTTGAGGGTAAGGGTTAGGGTGAGTGTTACGGTGATGGTTAGGGTTAGGGTGAGGGTGAGTATTAGGGTTGTGGTTAGGCTTAGTGTGAGGTTTAGGTTTAGGGTGAGGGTGATGGTGAATGTTAGATTTCAGATTAGGCTTAGGTGTAGGGTTAGGCTTAGGGTGAGGGTGAGGGTGAGGGTCAGAGTTAGGTTTTGGGTGATGGTTAGGGTTATGGTTAGGATTAGGGTGAGGGTGAGGGTGAGGGTTAGGTTAAGGGTGATGGTGAGGGTGAGGGTGACGGTGAGTGTTAGATTTAGGGTGAGGTTTAGGGTTATGGTTAGGGTTAGAGTGAGTGTAAGGGTGAGGGTTAGGTTGAGGGTGATGGTGAGATTGAGGCTGAGGGTTAGGGTTAGTGTTTGGGTGAGGCTTAGGGATAGGGTTAGGGTTAAGGTTAGGGTGAGGATTAGTTTTAGGGTTAGGGTTAGGCTGAGGTTTTGGGTTAGGGTTAGCGTGAGGGTAAGAGTTAAGTTGAGGGCGAGGGTGAGGGTTAGGTTTAGGATTAGGGTTAGCTTAGAGTGAGGGTTAGGGATAGGGTTAGTGTTAAGGTGAGGGTTTTGTTTAATGTTAGGTTTAGAGTTAGGTTGAGGGTCAGGGTGAGGGTTAGGATTTGGATTAGGCTTAGGGTTAGAATTAGGCTGAGGGTGAGGGTGAGGGTTTGGGTTAGGTTGAGTGTTAGGTTAGGGTTTTGGTGTGGGTTAGGGTTAGGTTCAGTTTAGGGTGAGGGTGAGGTTTAGGGTGAGGGTTAGGGTAAGGGTGAGGTTGAGCATTAGGCTGTGGGTGAGAGTTAGGTGTAGGGTGAAGTTTAGGGTGACGGTGAGGTTTAGGGTGACTGTTAGGGTTAGGTTTAGGGTGAGTGTTAGGGTTAGGGTTATGGTGAGGGTTAGTGTGTGGGTTAGGATTAGGATTAGGGTGAGGTTTAGGTTTAGTGTGAGTGTGCGGGTTAGGGTTAGGGTTAGGTTGAGGGTAAGGGTTAGGGTGAGTGTTAGGGTGATGGTGAGGGTTACAGTGAGGGTGACGTTTAGAGTTAAGGTTAGGCTTAGGATGAGGTTTAGGTTTAGGGTGAGGGTGAGGGTGAGGGTTAGATTTAGAGTTAGGCTTACGTGAAGGCTTAAGGCTTAAGGTGTGGATGAGGGAGAGTGTCAGAATTAGGTTTCGGTTGAGGGTTAGGGTTAGGGTTAGGATTAGGGTGAGGGTGAGGGTGAGGGTTAGGTTGAGAGTGATCGTGAGGGTGAGGGTGAGGGTGAGGGTTAGATTTAAGGTGAGGGTTAGGGTTATGGTTAGGGTTAGGTTGAGTGTGAGGGTGAGGGTTAGGGTGAGGGTGATACTGGGATTGAGGGTGATGGTTAGTGTTTGGGTGAAGGTTAGGTTTAGGGTTAAGCTTGGGGTGATAGTTAGGGTTAGGGTTAGGATGAGGGTTAGGCTGAGGGTTTGGGTTAAGGTTAGGGTGAGGGTAAGAGTTAGGGTGTGGGTGAGGGTGAGGGTTAGGTTTAGGATTAGGGTAAGGGTTAGGGTGAGGGTTAGGGATAGGCTTAGGTGTAGGGTGAGACTTTTGTTTAATGTTAGGTTTAGAGTTAGGTTGAGGGTGAGGGTGAGGTTTAGGATTTGGATTAGGCTTAGGGTTAGAGTTAGGCTGAGGCTAAGGGTGAGGTTGAGGGTGAGGGTTAGGGTTAGGTTGAGTGTTAGGTTTAGGGTTTTATTGAGGGTTAGGGTTAGGTTGAGGTTTAGGGTGAGGGTGAGCTTTAGGGTGAGGGTTAGGGTGAGGGTGAGGTTGACCATTAGGCTGTGGGTGAGGGTTAGGTTTAGGGTGAAGTTTTTCGGTGACTGTGAGGGTTAGGGTTAGGTTTAGGGTTAGTGTTAGGATTAGGGTTATGGTGAGGGTTAGTGTGAGGGTTAGAATTAGTGTTAGGGTGAGTTTTAGGTTTAGTGTGAGGTTTACGGTTAGGGTTAGTTTTAGGTTGAGGGTAAGGGTTAGGGTGAGTGTTAGGGTGATGGTGAGGTTTAGGGTGAGGGTGAGGTTTAGGGTTATGGTTAGGCTTAGGATGAGGTTTAGGTTTAGTGTGAGGGTGAGGGTGTGGGTTAGACTTAGGATTAGGCTTAGGTGTAGTGTTAGGCTTAGGGTGAGGGTGAGGGTGAGGGTCAGAGTTGGGTTTCGGGTGAGGGTTATGGTTAGGCTTAGGATTAGGGTGAGGGTGAGGATTAGGTTGAGGGTGATGGTGAGGGTGAGGTTGAGGGTGAAGGTTAGGTTAAGTTGAGGTTTAGGATTATGGTTAGGGTTAGGGTGAGTGTGAGGCTGAGGGTTAGGGTGAGGGTGATGGTGAGTTTGAGGGTGAGGGTAGGGGTTAGTGTTTGGGTGAGGGTTTGGGTTAGGGTTAGGGTGAAGTTGAGGGTTATGGTCAGGGTGAGGGTGAGGGTTTCGGTTAGGTAAGGTTTAGCGTTAGGGTTATGGTGAGTATTAGGGTGAGGGTGAGGGTTAGGTTGAGGTTTAGGTTAAGGGTGATGGTTAGGGTTAGGGTTACGGTGAGGGTTAGGATTAGGGTGATGTTTAGGGTGAGGTTAAGTGTGAGGTTGAGGGTTAGGCTGAGGGGGAGGCAGAGGGTGATGGTGAGGTTTAGGGTTAGGGTTATGTTTAGAGTTAAAGTGAGGGCTAGAGTGAGAGTGAGGGTTAGGTTGAGGGTTAGGGCTAGGTTGAGGGTTAGTGTTAGGGTTAGAGTGAGAGTTAGGGTTAAGTTTGATGTTTAGGGTGAGGCTGAGTGTTATGGTTCGGATGAGGGTTTGGGTGAGGGTGAGTGTGAGGGTGAGGGTGAGGTTCAGGTGTGGCTTAGGGTGAGGTTTAGGGTGAGGTTTAGGGTTAGGGTTAGGGTTAAGTTGAAGGTGAGGGTAAGGGTTAGGGTTAGGATTAGTTTGAGGGTTAGAGTTAGGTTGAGGGCTAGGGTGAGGGTGAGGTTTAGTGTGAGTCATAGGTTTAGAGTTAGGGTTAGGGTGATGGTTAGGGTGAAGGGTAGAGTTAGGGTTAGGGTGAGGATTAGGGTTAGTGTGAGGGTTTGGGTTAGAGTTAGGGTTAATGTGAGGTTAAAGTTTAGGGTGAGGGTTAGGGTGAGGGTGAGGGTGAGGGTTAGCGTTATCATTAGGGTTAGGTTGAGGGTTAGGGTGAGGGTTAGGTTTAGGGTGAGGGTTAGGTTTAGGGTTAGGGTGAGAGTTAGGGTTAGGGTACTGTTTAGCATGAGGGTGAGGATTAGGGTGAGGGTTAGGGTTAGTGTGATGTTTAGGGTGAGGTGAGGGTGAGGGTTAGGGTTAGGGTTAGTTTGAGGGTTAGAGTTAGGTTGAGGGCTAGGGTGAGGGTGAGGTTTAGGGTGAGTGATAGGTTTAGAGTTAGGGTTAGGGTGATGGTTAGGATGAAGGGTAGAGTTAGGGTTAGGGTGAGGATTAGATTTAGTGTGAGGGTTTGGGTTAGAGTTAGGGTTAATGTGAGGTTAAAGTGTAGGGTGTGGGTTAGGGTGAGGGTGAGGGTGAGGGTTAGCATTATCATTAGGGTTAGGTTGAGGGTTAGGGTGAGGGTTAGGTTGAGGGTGAGGGTTAGGTTTAGGGTTAGGGTGAGAGTTAGGGTTAGGGTACTGTTTAGCATGAGGGTGAGGATTAGGGTGAGGGTTAGGGTTAGGGTGATGTTTAGGGTGAGGTGAGGGTTAATGTGAGGATGAGGGTGAGGGTTAATATTAGGGTTAGTTTTAGGGTGCGGATGAGGGTTACCTTGAGGGTTAGGTTTAGGATTAGGTTTAGAGTAAGGTGAGTGTTAGGGTGAGGGTAAGGATTCGGGTGAGGGTGAATTTTAGGGTGTGGGTGAGGGTTAGGTTTAGGGTGAGGATTAGGGTTAGGGTTACGGTGAGGGTAAGTATTAGGGTGAGGTTTAGGGTGAGGTTGAGGTTTTTGGTTAGTGTTTTGGGTTAGGGTGAGGGTAAGTGTGAGGGTTAGGTTTAGGTTTAGGGTTATGGGGAGGGTGAAGTTTAGGGTTAGGGTGATGGTAAGGGTTAGGTTTAGGGTTAAGGTGAGGGTAAGGGTTAGGGTGAGGGTTAGGGTGAGTTTGAGTGTTAGGGTTAGCATTAGGGTTAGGGTGAGAGTGACTGTTAGGGTGAGGGTTAGGGTTAGTGTGAGGTTTAGGGTTAGGTTTAGTGTGAGGATAAGTGTTAGGTGGAGGCTTAGGGTGAGGGTGAGTGTTAGGGTTAGCATTAGGGTTAGGTTTAGCGTTAGGGGGCGAGTTAGCTTTAGGGTGAGTGTTAGGGATAGGATTAGAGTGAGGGTTAAGGTTCGTGTGAGGGTTCAGGTGAGGGTGAGTGTGAGTGTGAGGGTGAGGTTTAGGGTGTGGCTTAGGTTTCAGGTTAGGGTGAGGGTTACGGTGAGGTTTAGGGTTATGGTTAGAGTTAGGTTGAAGGTGAGGGTAAGGGTTAGGTTTAGGGTTAGGTTGAGTGTTTGGGTTAATTTTAGGGCTAGGGTGAGGGGTAGAGTTAAGGTTAGGGTGAGGGTAAGGGTTAGTATGGGGTTTTGGGTTATTGTTATGGTTAGTGTTAGGATAAAGTTTAGGGTGAGGTTTAGGGTGAGGGTGAGGGTTAGGGTTATCGTTAGGGTTAGGGTGAGTGTTCGCTTTAGGGTGAGGATTAGGTTTAGGGTTAGGGTGAGAGTTAGGGTTAGAGTACTGTTTAGCGTGAGGGTGAGGGTTAGGGTGATGTTTAGGGTGAGGAGAGGGTTAGAGTTAAGGTGTGAGTTGGGGTTAGGTTTAGGTTTAGGGTGACGGTGAGGGTTAGTGTTAGGGTTAGGGTGGGGGTTATGGTTAGGGTGAGGTCTAGGGTGAGGGTGAGGGTTAGAGTGAGGGTTAGTGTGAGGGGAGGCGTTAGGATTAGGGTGAGGGTTAGGTTTAGGGTTAGTGTGAGGATAAGTGTTAGGTTGTGGGTCAGGTTGAGGGTGAGGGTTAGGTTTAGTGTGAGGGTTATGTTTAGTATTAGGGTTAGGGTTATGGTTAGGGTTATAGTTAGGGTTAGGGTTAGGGTTTGGGTGAGGGTGAGTGTGAGGGTTGGCGTTAGAGTTAGTGTTAGGGTTAGGGTGAGGGTGTGTGTGAGGGTAAGGTTTAGGATTAGGGTTAGGTTTAGGCTGAGGGTGAGGGGGAGGGTGAGGGTGAGGTTTTGGGTTAGGGTTTGGGTTAGGGTTACGGTGAGGGCTAGGTTGAGGGTGAGGGTTATGGTAAGGGTGAGGGTGAGGGTGAGGGAGAGGGTTAGGTTTAGGGTGAGGTTTAGGATTAGGGTTAGAGTTAGGGTTAGGATGAGGGTGGGGGTTAGGTTAGGTTAGGGTTAGTGTGAGGGTTAGGGTTAGAGTGAGGGTTAGGGTGACGGTGAGGGTTAGGGTGAGTGTTAGTGTTAGGCTTCGGTTTCGGGTGAGGGTTAGGGTTAGGGTTAGAATTCGGTTGAGGCTTAAGGTGAGTGTAGGGTTAGTGTTAGGGTGAGGGTTAGAGTTAGTGTGAGGGTTAGGGATGGGGTTAGGTATAGGGTTAGTGTGAGGGTTAGGTTAAGCATTAGGGTGAGGGTAAGGGTTAGGATGAGTGTTTATGGTTAGGGTTAGTGTTATGGTGAGGGTAAGGTTTAGGGTTAGTGTTAGAGTAAAGTTTAGGGTTAGGGTGAGGGTTAGGGTAAGGGTTAGGGATAGGGTGAGTGTGAGTGTGAGGGTTAGGGTTAGGATTAGGTTGATGGTTAGATTAGGGTGAGGGTTATGGTAAGGTTTAGGTTTAGGGTGAGACTTAGTGTTTGGTTTAGGGTGAGTGTTAGGGTTAGGTTTAGGGTTAGGGTTAGGGTGAGGGTTAGGGTTAGGGTTAGGGTGAGGGTGAGGGTAAGGGTGAGGGTGAGGGCTATTTTTAGGGTTAGGGTGTGGGTGAGGGTTAGTGTTAGCGTTAGGGTGAGGGTGTGGGCAAGGATGAGGGTTAGGTTTAGGGTTAGGGTTATGGTTAGTGTGAGGGTGAGGTTTAGGGTTAGGGTTAGGATTAGGTTTAGGTTTAGTGTTAGGCTGAGGGAGAGGGTGAGGGTGAGACTGAGGGTGATGTTTACGTTTAGATTTTGGGTTAGGGTGAGGGCTAGTGTATGGGTGAGGGTGAGGGTTTCAGTTAGGTAAGTTTTAGGGTTAGGGTGAGGATTAGGGTGAGGGTGACATTTAGTGTGAGAGTTAGGGTTAGGGTGAGGTTTAGGGTGACTGTGAGGGTTAGGGTTAGGGTTTGGGTTAGGGTGAGGGTGAGGTGAGTATTTCAGTTAGGTAAGGGTTATGTTTAGGTTAGGGTGAGGATTAGGTTGAGGGTGAGTGTTAGATTGAGGGTTAGGGTTAGGGTGAGGGTTAGGGTTAGGCTTAAGGTGAGGGTTAGGTTTAGCGTGATGTTTAGGGTGAGGGTGAGTGTTAAGGTGAGGGAAAGTATTAGGATTAGAATTAAGGATAGGGTGAGGATTAGTGTTAGTGTGAGGATTATTGTTAGCGTTAGGTTTAGTGTGAGGATGAGGGTTAGGTTGAGGATTAGGTTGAGGGTGAGGGTTAGGGTTAGCTTTAGGGTTAGGGTTAGGGATAGGGTGAGGATTAGGGTTAGTGTGAGGGTTAGGGTTAGGGTTAGGGTTACTGTGAGGATAAGGGTTGGGTGAGGTTTATGTTTAGGGTGAGGGTTAGGGTTAGCCTTAGGGTTAGGGTGAGCATTAGGGTGAGGGTTAGGGTTAGGGTGAGGGTTAGGGTTATGGTTAGGTTGAGGATTAGGTTAAGTGTGATGTTTATGGTGAGGGTGAGTGTTAGTGTGAGGGTGAGGATGATGGTTAGGGTTAGGGTTAGGGTTAGGGTTAGGCTTAGGTTTCGGTGAGAGTGAGGGTGAGGGTGAGGGTTAGGGTTAGTGTTAGGGTGAGGATTGGGGTTAGGGTTAGGGTTATAGTGAGGGTAAGTCTTAGGGTGATGTTGAGGTTTAGGGTTAGCATTAGGGTAAGGGTGAGTGTTGGTGTAAGGGTAAGAGTTAGGGTTATGGTGAGGGTTATTGTTAGGGTTAGGGTGGGGGTTAAGGTTAGGGTGAGATCTAGGGTGATGGTGAGGGTTAGGTTTAGGGTTAGTGTGAGGGGTAGGGTTAGGGTTAGGTTGAGGTTTAGGGTTAGTATGAGGGTTAGGGTTAGGTATAGGATTAGGGTTAGTGTGAGGATAAGGGTTAGGGTGAGGGTTAGGTTGAGGTTGAAGTTTAGGGTTAGCGTTAGGGTTGTGGTTAGCGTTAGTGTTAGGTTAAGGGTTAGGGTGAGTGTTAGGTTTAGGGTGAGGTTTAGGTTGAGGGTGAGCCTTAGGGTTAGGTTTAGGTTGATGGTTAGGTTTAGGGTTAGGTTTAGGGTGAGGGTTAGGGTGAGGGTTAGAGTGGGGGTTAGTGTTAGGGTGAAGGTTAGGGTTATGATTTGTGTTACGGTGAGTTTTAGGGTTAGGGTTATTGTTAGGGTAAGGGTTAGGTTTAGGATTAAGGTTAGATTTAGGGGTAGGGTTATTGTTAGGGTTAGAGCTAGGATTAGAGTGAGGGTGAGGCTGAGGGTTGGCGTTAGGTTTACGGTTAGGTTTAGGGTGATTGTGGGGTGAGGGTTAGGTTTAGGATTAGGATTATGGTTAGGCTGAGAGGAAGGCAGAGGGTGAGGGTGAGATTTAGGGTTAGGGTTAGGTTTAGAGTTACGGTGAAGGCTAGGGTGATGGTGAGGGTTAGGTTGAGGGTTAAGGTTAGGGTGAGGGTTAGGGTAAGGGTTAGAATCCGGTTTAGGTTTTGGTTGATGTTTAGGGCGAGGCTGAGTGTTAGGGTTCGGGTTAGGGTTCAGTTGGGGGTGAGTGTGAGGCTGAGGGTGAGGTTTAGGGTGTTGCTTAGGTTTCAGGTTAGGGTGAGGGTTACGGTGAGGTTTAGGGTTAGGGTTAGTGATAGGTTGAAGGTGAGGGTGAGGGTTAGGCTTAGGGTTAGGTTGAGGGTTAGGGTTAGGTTGAGATCTAGGGTGAAGGGTAGAGTTGGGTTAGGGTGATGGTTAGGGTTTGTGTGAGGGTTTGGGTTAGAATTAGGGTTAGGGTGAAGGTTAGGGTGAGGGCTAGCTTTAGGGTGAGGGTTAGGTTCAGGGTTAGGGTGAGAGTTAGGGTTAGGGTACTATTTAGCGTCTGGGTGGGGGTTAGGGTTAGGGTGATCATTAGGGTGAGGTGAGGGTTAGGGTTAAGGTGTGGGTTAGGGTTAAGTTTACGTTTTGGGTGAGGGTGAGGGTTAGTGTTAGGGGTAGGATGGGGGTTAAGGTTAGGGTGAGATCTAGGGTGAAGGTGAGGGTTAGGGTGAGGGTTAGTGTGAGGGGTAGCGTTAGGATTAGTGTGAGGGTTAGGTTTAGATTTAGGATTAATGTGAGGATAAGGGTTAGGGTGAGTTTTAAGTGGAGAGTGAGGGTTAAGTTTAGGGTTAGGTTTAGTGTGAGGGTTAGGTTCAGGATTAGGGTTTGGTTTATGGTTATGGTAATTTTTAGGGTTAGGGTTAGGGTTTAGGTGAGAGTGAGGGTGAGGGTTGGTGTTAGGGTTAGGGTTAGGGTGAGGGTGGGGGTGAGGTTTAGGTTTAGGATTAGGGTTAGGTTTAGGCTGAGGGGGAGGGGGAGGTTTTGGGTTAGGGTGAGGTTTTGGTTTAGGGTTAGGTTTAGGGTTACACTGAGGGCTCGGTTGAGGGTGAGGTTAGGGTGAGGGTGAGGTTGAGTGTGAGTGTTAGGGTTAGACTTAGGCTTAGGGTTAGGGTTAGGGTTAGGGTTAGGGTGAGGGTAAGGGTTAGTGTGAGTGTTAGGGTGCTGGTGAGGGTTAGGGTTAGCATTAGGGTTAAGGTGAGGTTGAGGTTTAGGTTGAGGTTTAGGGTTAGTGATAGGGTTAGGATTAGGGTTAGGGTTAGAGTTAGGGTGAGGGTTAGGCTGAGGCGTAGGGTAAGGGTTAGGGTGAAGGTTAGGTTTAGTGTGAGGATTAGGGTTAGGTTTAGAGTTAGGGTGAGGGTTACGGTGAGGTTTAGGTTTAGGGTTAGGGTTAGGTTGAAGGTGAGGTTGAGGGTAAGGTTTAGCATTAGGGATAGGGTGAGGGTTAGGATTAGGGTTAGTGCTAGCGTGAGGGTGAGGGTGAAGGTGAGGATTAGGGTTACTGTTAGTTTGAGGGTATTGGTTAGGGTGAGGGTGAGGGTTAGGTGAAGGTTTCGGTTAGATAAGGGTTATGTTTAGGTTAGGGTGCGGATTAGGTTGAGTGTGAGGGTTAGATTGAGGGTTAGGGGTAGGTTGAGGGTTAGGGGTAGGCATAAGGTGAGGGTTAGGTTTAGCGTGATGTTTAGGGTGAGGCTGAGGGTTAAAGTGAGGGAAAGGATTAGGGTTAGAATTAGGTATAGTTTGAGGATTAGTGTTAGTGTGAGGGTTAGAGTTAGGGTTAGGTTTAATGTGAGGTTGACATTTAGGTTGAGGATTAGGGTGAGGATGAGGGTTAAGGTTAGCATTAGGGTTAAGATTAGGGATAGGGTGAAGTTTAGGGTTAGTGTGAGGGCTAGTGTTAAGGTTAGGTTTACTGTGAGGATAAGTGTTAAGGTGAGATTTATGGTGAGGGTGGGGTTAGGTTTAGCGTTAGGGTTATGGTGAGCGTTAGGGTGAGGGTTAGTGTTAAGGTGAAGGTTAGGGTTATATTTAGGTTGAGTATTAGGTGTATTGTGATGTTTATGGTGAGGGTGAGTGTTAGAGTGAGGGTGAGGATGAGGGTTAGGGTTACGGTTAGGGTTAGGTTTAGGTTTAGGTTGAGAGTGAGGGTGAGGGTGAGGGTTAGGTTTAGTGTTAGGGTGAGGATTAGGGTTAGGGTTAGGGTTATGGTGACGGTAAGTCTTAGGGTGAGGTTTAGGGTGAGGTTGAGGTTTATGTTTAGCATTAGGGTAAGGGTGAGTGTTGGTGTGAGGGTTAGAGTTAGGGTTAGGATGAGGGTTAGGGTTAGGATTAGGGTGAGTGTAAGAATTAGGGTGAGGATAAGGGTGAGGTTGAGGGTTAGGGTTATCATTAGGGTTAGGGTGAGGTGAGGGTTAGAGTGTGTTTATTGTGAGGGTAAGTGTTAGGCTGAGGGTGAGGTTGAGGGTTAGGTTTAGGGTTAGGGTTAGGTTTAGGGTTAGGGTGAGAGTGAGGGTGAGGGAGAGGGTTAGGCTTCGGATGCGGGTGAGGGTGAGCGTTACTGTTAGGGTTAGGGTGAGGGTTAAGTTAAAGGGGAGGGTTAAGGTTAGTTTGAGGGCTCGGGTGAGTGTGAGGGTTCGGGTGAGGGTGAGGGTGAGTGTGAGGGTTTTGTTTAGGTAAGGGTTAGGGTTAGGGTTATTGTGAGGATTAGCATGATGGTGAGGTTTATGTTGAGGATTAGGTTTATGGTGAGGGTTAGGGTTAGGGTTTTGGTTAGGGTTAGGGTGAGGGTTAGTGTGAGGGTTAGGCTTAGGTTTCGGTTTAGGGTGAGGGTGAGGGTTAGTGTTAGGGTTAGGTTGAGGATTAAGGTTAGGGTGTGGGCTAGGGTGATGGTGAGGTTGAGAGTGAGGGTTTCGGTTAGGTAAGTTTTAGGGTTAGGGTTATGGTGAGGATTAGGGTGAGGGTGAGGGTTAGTTTGAGGGTTAGGGTAAGGGTGAGGGTTAGCGTCAGGTTTAGGGTGAGGGTTAGTGTTAGGGTGATGTTTAGGGTGTGGTTGAGTGTTAGGCTTTGTGTGAGGGTTCGGGTTAGGGTTAGGTTTAGGGTTAGGCTTTATTTATGGTGAGGATGAGTGTTAGGGTGAGGGTGAGGTTGAGGGTTAGGTTTAGGGTTAGAGTTAGGGAGAGAGTGAGGATGAGGTTTAGGGTTAGTTTTCGGGTGAGGATGAGTTTGAGTGTTTGGGTTAGGGTGAGGGTGAGCGTTTCGGTTACTTAAAGGTTAGGGTTAGGGTTATGGTGAGGATTAGGGTGGGAGTGAGGTTTAGCCTGAGGGTTAGGGTTAGGGTGAGGGTTAGGGTGAGGGTTACTGTGAGAGGTAGGGTTAGGGTTAGGGTGAGGTTTAGGGTTATTGTGAGTGTTAGGGTTAGGTTTAGGTTTACGGTTAGAGTGAGGATAAGGTTAAGGGTGAGGCTTAGTTTGAGGGTGATTGTTAGGGTTAGCGTTAGGTTTATGGTTAGCATTACGGTTATGGTGAGGGTTAGGGTTAGGATGAGGTTTAGGTGGAGGGTGAGGGTCAGGGTTAGGTTTAGGTTCAGGGTTAGGGTTAGGGTTAGGGTTTGGGTGAGGGTTAGGGTCAGGGTTTGGTTTAGGGTTAGGGTGAGGGATAGTTTTAGGGTTAGGGTGAGGGTTAAGGTTAAGGTAAGGACTAGGGTGAGTGTGAGGATTAGGGTGAGGGTAAGGGTGAGTGTTTCCGTTGGGTAAGGTTTAGGGTTTGAATTATGGTGGGGATTAGGGTAAGGGTGAGGGTAAGGTTGGGGGTTAGGTTAAGGATGAGGGTGAGTGTTAGGGTTAGGGTGATGGTTAGGATTAAGTTTAGGGTTAGGGTAAGGGTTAGTGTGAGGGGTAGGTTTAGGGTTAGGGTGAGGGTTAGGGTTAATGTGAGGGTTAGGGATAAATTTTGGATTAGGTTTAGTGTGAGGATAAGGGTTAGGGTGAGGGTTAGGTTGAGGGTGAAGTTTAAGGTTAGCGTTATGTTTGGGGTTAGCGTTAGGGTTAGGGTGAGGGTTAGGGTGAGTGTTAGGGTTAGGGTGAAGGTTAGATTGAGGGTGAGCGTTATGGTTAGGTTTAGGTTGATGGTTAGGCTTAGGGTTAGGTTTAGGGTGAGTGTTAGCGTGAGGGTTAGAGTGAGGGTTAGTGTTAGTGTGAGAGTTAGGGTTAGGATTAGGGTTTCGGTGAGTTTTAAGGTTAGGGTTATGGTTAGGGTAAAGGTTAGGGTTAGGATTAAGGTTAGGTTTAGGGTTATGTTTATTGTTAGGGTTAGGATTAGGGTTAGGTTGAGGGTGAGGGTGAGGGTGGGCATTAGGATTAGGGTTAGGTTTAGGCTGATGGTGGAGGTGAGGGGTAGATATAGGATTAGGGTTATGGTTAGGCTGAGGGGGAGGCAGAGGGTGACGGTTAGGTTTAGGGTTAGGGTTAGGTTTAGAGTTATGGTGAGGGCTAAGGTGAGGGTTTAGGTTAGGTTGAGGGTAGGTTTAGGGTGAGGGTTAGTGTTAGGATTAGAGTGAGGGTTATTTTTAGGTTGATGTTTAGGATGAGGCTGAGTGTTAGGGTTCGGGTGAGGGTTCGGGTGAGGGTGAGTGTGAGGGTGAGGGTGAGGTTTAGGGTGTGGCTTAGGGTTAGGTTTTGGGTGAGGGTAAGGGTGAGGATTAGGGTTAGGATTAGGGTTAGGTTGAAGTTGAGGGTGAGGGTTAGGGTTAGGGTTAGTTTGAGGGTTAGGATTATGTTGAGGGATAGGGTGAGGGTGAGGGTTAGGGTGAAGGTTATGTTTAGGGTTAGGTTTAGAGTAAGGGTTAGGGTGCAGGATAGAATTTGGTTTAGGTTGAGGGTTAGAGGTAGTGTGAGGGTTTGGGTTAGAGTTAGGGTTAGTGTGAG
This sequence comes from Dipodomys merriami, assembly GCF_024711535.1. Classification (NCBI taxonomy): domain Eukaryota; kingdom Metazoa; phylum Chordata; class Mammalia; order Rodentia; family Heteromyidae; genus Dipodomys; species Dipodomys merriami. The sequence goes on from NW_027206113.1 coordinate 2,967,797, forward strand.
GTTAAAGTTTAGGGTGAGGGTTAAGGTGAGGTTGAGGGTTAGGGTTATCGTTAGGGTTAGGGTGAGGGTTAGGGTGAGGGTTAGGGTTAGGGTGATGTTTAGGGTGAGGTGAGGGTTAGAGTGAGGATGAGGGTGAGGTTTAGGGTTATGGTTATGGTTAGCGTTAGGGTGCGGGTGAGGGTGATGTTGAGTGTTAGGTTTAGGATTTTGTTTATAGTTAGGTGAGTGTTAGGGTGAGGGTAAGGATTCGGGTGAGAGTGAATTTTAGGGTGTGGTTGAGGGTTAAGTTTAAGGTGAGGATTAGGGTTAGGGTTAGGGTTATTGTGAGGGTAAGTATTAGGGTGTGGTTTAGTTTGAGGTTGAGGTTTGGGGTGAACGTTTGTGTTAGGGTGAGGGTTAGTGTGAGGGTTAGGGTTAGGTTTCTGTTTAGGGTGATGGTGAGGTTTAGAGTTATTGTTAGGTGGAAGGTTGGGTTTAGGGTTAGGGTAACGGTAAGGGTTAGGATGAGGGTTAGGGTGAGTTTCAGTGTTAGGTTTAGCATTAGGGTTAGGGTGAGTGTGAGGGTTAGGGTAAGGGTTAGGGTTAGGGTTTGGAATAGGGTGAGGATTAGGGTTAGTGTGAGGGTTAGGTTTAGGTTTTTTGTGAGGATAAGTGTTAGGGGGAGGGTTAAGTTGAGGGTGAGTGTGAGGGTTTCGGTTACGTAAGGGTTAGGGTTAAGGTTATGGTGAGGATTAGGGTGAGGGTGCTGGTTAGGTTGAGGATTAGGTTTAGGATTAGGGTTAGGGTTAGGCTGAGGGTGAAGTGGAGGGGGAGGGGAGGCTTTGGGTTAGGGTTAGGGTTAGGTGAGGGCTAGGTTGAGGGTGAGTGTTAGGGAGAGGGTGAGGGTGAGCGTGAGGGTTAGGGATAACTTTAGAGTTAGGGTGAGGGTTAGCAGGAGGGTTAGGTTTAGGTTTTGAGCTAGAGTGAGAGTGAGGGTTAGGGTTCAGTTTAGGGATAGGGTTAGGTTTAGGCTTAGGGTGAGGTTTAGGGTTAGGGTTAGGGTTAGTTTGAAGGTGAGAGTAAGGGTTAGTTTGAAGTTGAGTGTTAGGGTTAGCATTAGGTTTATGGAGAGTGTGAGTGTTAGGGTGAGGGTTAGGCTTAGATTTAGGGATAGGGTGAGGATTAGGGTTAGTGTGAGGGTTAAGGTTAGGTTAAGTGTGAGGATAAGTGTTAGGGTAAGGGTTAGCATTAGGGTAAGGGTTAGTGTTAGTGTTAGGGTGATGGTTAGGTTTAGGGTTAGAGTTAGGGAGAGGGTGAAGTTTAGTGATAGGGGTTGGGTGAGGGTTAATGTTAGGTTGAGGATTAAGTTTAGGGTGAGGGCTAGGGTGAGGTTGAGGGTTAGGGTGAGGGTGAGTGTGAGGGTTTCGTTTAGGTAAGGGTTAGATTTTAGGTTATGGTGAGGATTAGGGTGAGGGTGAAGGTTAGGGTGAGGGTGAGGGTGAGGATTTTGATAAGGTAGGTGTTAAGGTTAGAGTTAGGTTGAGAATTAAGTTGAGGGTGAGGGTTAGGTTGAGGGTTAGTTTTAGGGTGAGTGTTAGGTTTGGGGTTAGGGTGAGGGTTATGGTTAAGGTGATGTTTAGGGTGAGGATGAGGGTTAGGGTGAAGGTGAGGGTTTGGGTGAGTGTGAGTGTTCTGGAGATGGTGAAGGTTAAGGTGTGGGTGAGTATTAGGTTACAGAGTAGTGTTAGGGTGAAAGTGAGTGTTAGGGTGAGGATGAGGGTTAGGGTTAGGGTTAGGGTTAGGGTGAGTGTTAGGGGTAGGTTTAGGGTTACGGTTAGGGTCAGTGTTAGGGTTAGGGTAAGGGTGAGGTTGAGGATTCGGGTGAGTGTGAGTGTTCAGGTGAGGATGAGGGTTAGAGTTTGGTTGAGGGTTAGGTTTCGGCTCAGTGTTAAGGGGAGGGTGAGGGTTAGGGTTAGGGTTAGCGTTAGGTTTAGGGTGTGGTTTACGTTGAGGGTTAGGATTAGGGTGAGTGTTGGGGTTAGGGTGATGTTTCAGTTGAGGTTGAGTTTTAGGTTGTGGGTGAGAGTTAGGGTTAGGGTGAGGATTAGAGTTAGGGTTAGGGTTATGGTGAGTTGAAGGGATAGGGTGAGGTTTAGTGTGAGGCTGAGGGTTATGGTTAATGTTAGGTGATGGTGAGGGTTACGGTTAGGGTGCGGGTTTGGGTGACAGTTAGGGATAGGGTGAGGGTGAGGGTGAAAGTTAGGGTTAGGATTAGGGTTAGGGTTAGAGTTAGGGTGAGGGTGAGAGTAGGGTTAGAATTTGGATTAGGGTTATGGATAGAGTTAGGGTGAGGGTGAGGGTTAGGGTTAGGATTAGAGTTAGGGTGAGAGTGAGGGTGAAGTTCAGTCTTAGGATTAGTGTTAGGGTTAGGTTTAGGGTGAGTTTTAGGGTTAGGTTTAGGGATAGGGTTAGGGTTAGGGTTAGGGTGAGTGTTAGGGTTAGGTTTAGGGTGAGGTTGATGGTTCGGGTGAGTGTGAGTGTTCTGGTGAGAGTGAGGTTTACAGTGTGGGTGCGGGTTAGCTTTCGGCTGAGTGTTAGGGTGATGGTGAGATTTAGGATTAGATTTAGCGTTACGGTTAGGGTGAGGGTTACGGTGAGGGTTAGTGTTAGGTTGAGTGTTAGGGTTAGGGTGAGGCTTAGGGTTAGGGTGATATTTAGGGTGATGGTGAGTGTTAGTGTGAGGGTGATGGTTAGGGTTAGGGTTAGGGTGAGGGTTAGGTTTAGTATTAGGTTTAGGGTTAGGGTTAGGGTGAGTGTAAGGGTGAGGGTGAGGTTTCGGGTGAGGTTTAGGTTTGGGTTTTGGGTGAGAGTTAGGGTTAGGGCGAGGATTAGGGTTAGGTTTAGGGTTAGGGTTAGTGTGAGTTTAAGGGTTAAGATGAGGTTTAGGGTGAGGGTGAGTTTTACGGTTAGCATTTGCGTTGGGGTGAGTGTTAGGTTTAGGAGCGGGTTAGTGTGAGGTTTAGGGTTAGGGTGAGAGTGAAGGTGAGGGTTAGGGTTAGGGTTACGTTTAGAGTTAGGGTGTGGGTGATACTGAGGGTTAGAATTTGGATTAGGGTTAGGGTTAGAATTAGGGTGAGGGTGAGGGTTAGGATTAGAGTTAGGGTGAGAGTGAGGGTGAGGTTCAGTGTTAGGATTAGGCTTAGGGATAGGGTTAGGGTGGGGATATGGGTAAATGTTAGGGTTAGGGTTAGGGTTAGGGTTACTGTGAGTATAAAGGTTAGGATGAGGGTTAGGGAGAGGTTGAAGGTTAGGGTTAGGGTGAGGGTTAGGTTTAGGGTAAAGGTGAGGATTAGGGTTAGGATGAGATTTATGATGAGGGTTAGGGTTAGAGTGAGGGCTAGGGTTAGGGTTAGAGTTAGGATTAAGATTAGGCTGAGGGTGAGGTTTAGTGTGAGGGTTAGGGTGAGGGTTAAGTTTAGGATGGTGAGGGTGTTGGTTAGGGTGAGGGTGAGTGTGAGGGTGTGTGTTTCGGGCAGGTAAGGTTTACGGTTAGGGTTATGATGAGGATTAGGGTGAGGGTGAGGTTTAGGTTGAGAGTTAATTTGAGGTTGTGGGTTAGTGTTAGTTTTAGGATGAGGGTTGGGGTTAGGGTGGTGTTTAGTGTGAAAGTGTGGTTTAGTGTGAGTTTTAGGGTTAGGGTTAGGGTTATTGTATGGTTTAGGGTTAGGGTTAGGGTGAGGGAGAGGGTAGGGTTAGCGTTAGGATTAGTGTGATCGTAGGGGTGAGGGGTAGGTTTAGGATTAGGGTTTGGGTTAGGCTAAGTGCTAGAGTGAGGTTGAGGGTGAGGTTGAAGGTGAGGGTTTCTGTTAGGTAAGGGTTAGGGTTATTGTCAGGGTGAGGATTAGATTGAGGGTGAGGATTAGGTTTAGGGTGAGTGTTATGGTTATTATTTTGGTGAGGGTTAGGGTTAGGGTGAGGTTTAGAGTGAGGGTGAGTGTTAGGATGAGCATTAGGGTTCGGGTGAGGTTGAGCATTAGGGTGTGGGTGAGGGTTAGGGTTAGGGTGAGGTGTAGGGTGTCGGTGAGTGTTAGGTTGACTGTGAGGGGTTATGGTTAGATTTAGGGTGAGAATTAGGGTTAGGGTTAAGGTTAGGGTGATGTTTAGGGTGAGGGGTATGGTTAGGGTTAGGGTGAGGGTTAGGATTAGGGTTAGGGTTAGGGTGAGGTTGAGTGTAAGGGTCAGCGTGAGGGTTAGGGTGACGATAAGGGTTAGGGTGAGAGTTAGGGTGAGGGTAAGGGTTAGGATTAGCATTAGGTTTAGGGTGGGGGTTACATTGAGGGTTAGGTTTTGTGTTAGATTTAGGGTTATTGTGAGGGTTAGGGTGAGGGTTAGGGTTAGGTTTATGCTGAGGGTGAGGTTGAGGTTTAGGGTTATTTTTAGGGTAAGGGTTAGGGTGAGAGTGAGGGTGAGGGTGAGGGTGAGGTTTTCGTTTAGGTAACGTTTAGGGTTAGTGTGAGGATTAGGGTGAGGGTGAGGGTTAAGTTGAGGGTTAGGTTTAGGTTTACGGTTAGGGTGAGGGTGAAGTTGAGGTATAGGGTTAGGGTTAGGGTTAGATTTAGGTTGACGGTGAGGATTAGAAATAGGATTAGGTTTAGGGTTAGAGTTGGGGTGAGGTTGAGGGTGAGGGTTAGGGTTAGAGTTAGAGTTAGTGTGGGGTTGAGGTGAGGGTTAGTGATAGGATTAGGGTTAGTGTTAGGGTTTGGGTGAGGTTGAGGGTGAATGTTAGGGTTAGGATTAGGTTTATTGTGAGGATAAGGGTTAAGTTGAGGGTTAGGGTGAGGGTGAGGGCGAGGGTGAGGGGTAGGGTGAGGTTGAGGGTTAGGGTTAGTTTTAGGGTTAGGGTGAGTTAGGGTGAGGGGTAGGGTTAGGGTTTGGGTTAGGGTGAGAGTGAGGGTTAGTGTTAGGGTTACGGTGTGGGTTAAGTTTAGGGTGAAGGCTAGGGTGTGGGTGAGTTTTAGGGTGAGGGTGAGGGTGAGGGTGAGGGTTTCTGTTAGGTAAATGTTAGGGTTAGTGTTATGGTGAGGATTAGGTTGAGGTTTAGGTTTAGTTTTAGGGTAAGGGTGAGGGTGATGGTGAGTTTTAGAGTTAGAGTCAGCGTGAGGGTTGGGGTGAGGAATAAGGTTAGTGGTAGGGAGAGGGTTAGGGTTAGGGGTCAGGGTTAGATTTAGGTTTAGTATGAGGATAAAGGTTAGGGTGAGGGTTAGGGTTAGTGTTAGGGTTAAGTTTAGGGTTAGGTTGAGGGTTAGTGTTAGTGTTAGTGTTAGCGATAGAGTGAGTGTTGGGTTTAGGGTTAGGGTAAGGATTAGGGTTAGGGTGAGGGTTAGGGTTAGGGTTAGGTTGAGGTTTAGGGTTAGGGTTAGGTTTAGGTTGAGGGTTAGGGTTAGGGTTAGGGTGAGGGTGAGGGGTAGGGTGAGGGGTAGGTTTAGGGTTAGGGTAAGGGTTAGGGTTAGGGTGAGGGTTAGGGTTAAGTTTAGGGGTAGGTTGAGGGTGAGGGTGAGGGTGAGGGTTATGGTTAGGTTTTAGGTGAGGGTTAGAGTGTGTGTGAGGGTTAGGGTTAGGTTGAGTGTTAGGGAGACCGAGAGGGTTAGGGTGAGTGTGAGGATTAGGGTTAGCGTTAAGGTGAGGGTTAGTGTTAGGTTAGGTTAAGGTTTAGGGTGAGGGTTAGGGTGAGGGTAGGGTTAGACTTAGGGTGAGGATTAGTGTTAGTGTGAGGGTTAGGGTTAGGGTTTGACTTAGGGTTAGTGTATGGTTAAAGGTTAGATTGAGGGTTAGGGTGAGTGTGAGTGTTATGGTTACCGTTAGGGTTAGGTTAACGGTTAGGGTGAGGGTTAGGTTTAGGGTGAGGGTTAGGGTGAGAGTACTGTTTAGCGTGAGGGTGTGGGTTAGGGTGAGGGTGAGCGTTAGGGTTATGGTTAGTGTTAGAGTGAGGGTTAGGGTTAGGGTTAATGTTAGGGTGTGGGTTAGGGTGAGGGTTAGGGTTAGGGTTAGGGTCAGGTTTAGGGTTAGTGTGAGAGTTAGGGTTAGGGTTATGGTTAGGGTTAGTGTTAGGATAAGGGTCAGGTTGAGGATTAGGTTGAGGGTGAGCTTGAGTGTTAGGGTTAGTGTTAGGGTAAGGGTGACGTTTATGGTGTTAGGGTTAGGGTTAGTGTTAGGGTCAGGTTTAGGGTAAGGGTTAGGTTTAGGGTGTTATTTAGGGTGAGGGTGAATGTTAGGTTGAGGGTGATGTTTAGGATTAGGGTTAGCTTTAAGTTTAGGGTTAGGGAAAGGTATAGGATTAGGGTTACGGTTAGGATTAGGGTGAATGTAAGCTTTAGGTTGATGTTTTGGGTGACCTTGAGTGTTAGGGTTTGGGAGAGGGTTAGCGTTAGAGTGCATATTAGGGTTAGGGTCAGGGTTTTAGGGAGTTTAAGGTTTCGGGTGAGGTTTATGATGAGGGTTAGGGTTAGGATTTGCGTGAGGGTTAGTGTGAGGGTTAAGGTGAGGGTTTGGGTTATGGTTAGGGTGAGTGTTAGGGTGAGTGTTAGGGTTAGGATGAGGGTTATGGTTAGGGTTAGGGTGAGAGTATTGCTTAGGGTGAGGGTGAGGATCAGGGTGAGGGTGAGGTTGAGGGTGAGTGTTAAGGTGACAGTGAGGGTGACGGTGACGGTGAGGGTTAGGTTTAGGGTTAGGGTTAGGGTGAGGGTTTGGGTTAGGGTTAGGATTGGGGTTAGGGTAAGGTTTAGGCTGAGGGTTAGGATGAGGGTGAGGTTTAGCGTGAGGGTGAGGGTGATGGTGAATATTAGGGTTAGGATTATGTTTAGGGTGAGTTTTAGTGTTAGGGTTAGGGTTAGGGTGTGGGTGAGGGTTAGGTTTCGGCTGAGTGTTAGGGTGACGGTGAGGGTTAGGTTGAGTGTGAGGGTTAGGGTTGTGGTTAGGGTTAGGTTCAGGTTTAGGTTTAGGGTGATTGTGAAGGTGAGGGTTAGGTTTAGGATTAGTCTTAGGTGTTTGGTAAGGCTTAGGGTGAGTGTGAGTGTGAGGGTCAGATTTAAGTTTAGGGTGAGGGTTAGGGTTAGGGTTAGGGTTAGGTTGAGGGTGAGGGTGAGGGTTAGGTTGTGGGTGATGGTGAGGGTGACGGTGAGGGTGAGGGTTAGGTTTAGGGTAAGGTTTAGGGTAAGAGTGAGTGTGAGGATGAGGCTTAGGGTGAGGGTGATGGTGAGTTTGAGGGTGAGGGTGAGGGTTAGGGTTTGGGTGAGTTTTAGGGTTAGGGTTAGGGTTAAGGTTAGGGTGAGGGTTAGGGTTAGGGTTAGGGTTAGGTTGACGGTTAGGCTGATTGTTAGGTTTAGGGTTAGGGTGAGGGTGAGGGTTAGGATTAGGATTAGGGTTAGGGTAAGGTTGAGGTTTAGGGATACGTTTAGGGTTAGGGTTAGGGTACGTTTAGGGTTAGGTTTAGAGTTAGGGTGAGGGTGAGGGTGAGGGTTAAGGTTTGGATTAGGGTTAGAGTTAGGTTTAGGCTGAGGGTGAGGTTGAGGTTGAGTGTCAGGGTTAGGGTTAAGGTGAGGGTTAGGATTAGGGTTAGGGTTAAGGGTAAGGTGAGGGTTAGGTTTAGGATTAAGTTTAATATGAGGGTTAGGCTGAGGGTAAGGCTTAGGTTTCGTGGGAGGGTAAGTTTTAGGGTGAGGGTGATGGTGAGGGTTAGGCCTTAGTGTTAGGGTGAGTGTTAGGATGAGTGTTCGTGTTAGTGTTAGGGTTAGGGTGAGGGTTAGGGTGAGGGTTAGGGGTAGGGTGATTTTTAGGGTGAGGGTTAGTGTTACTGTTAGGGTTAGGCTTAGGGTGAGGGTTAGGGTGAGTTTCAGGTGTAGGGCGAGGTTTACGGTGACAGTGAGTGTTAGGGTGAAGGAGATTGTTAGGGTTAGGGTTAGGGTGACAGTAAAGTTTAGGATGAGGTCTAGTGTGAGGTAGAAATTTAGGGTGAGGGTAAGGGGTAGGGGTAGGGGTAGGGTTAGGGTTAGCGTTAGCCTGAGGTTTCGGGTTAGTATGAGGGTGAGGGCTAGTTTTAGCATTAGGGTTAGGGTTAGGTATAGGGTTAGGGTGAGGGCGAGGGTGAAATTGAGGTTGAGGTTAGGGTTAGGTTTAGGGTTAGACTGAGGGTGGTGGTGAGGGTGAGGGTGAGGGTGAAGTTTAGGTTTAGTTTTAGGGTGAGGGCTAAGGTGAGGGTGAGGAATAGGGTGAGGTTGAGGTTGAAAATCATTGTTAGGCTTAGGGTGAGGATTAGGGTTTGTGTTAGGGTGAGGGTTAGGATTGGGGTGATGTTTAGGGTGAGCGTGAGAGTTAGGGTGAGGGCGAGTGTGAGGATTAGGGTGTAGGTGAAGGTAAGGATTAGGGTGAGGATTAGGGTGACGGTGAGTGTTAGGGTGAAGGTGAGGGTTAGGGTTAGGGTGAGGTTTAGGGTTAGGGTTAGGGTGAGGGGTTAAGTGAGGGGTAGGGTAAGGGTTAGGGTGAGATTTAGGGTTAATGTGAGGGTTGGGGTTAGGCTTATTGTTAATGTGAGGGTAAGGTTTAGGGTGAGGGTTAGGTGGAGAGTGAGGGTTAGGGTTAGCCTTAGTGTTAGGCTGAGGTTTATTGTGAGGGAAAAGGTGAGGGTTAGGGTTAGTATGAGGGTGAGGGTTAGAATTAGTTTTATGGTGAGGGTTAGGGTGAGGGTGTGGTTTAGGGTAGGGTTAGGGTCAGGGTGAGGGTTCCGGTGAGGGTGAGTTTTAGGGTGTAGATGATGGTTAGGGTTAGGGTGAGGGTTATGGTGATGTTGAGGTTTAGGATGAGGGAGAGGGTTAGGGTTACGGTGAGCTTTAGAGTGAGGGTTAGGGTTAGGTTTAGTGTGAGGATTAGGGTTAGGGTGAGGGTGAGGGTGAGATGGAGGTTGAGGTTAGGGTTAGGGTTAGGGTTAGACTGAGGGTGGGGGTGAGGGTGAGGCTGAGGGTGAAGTTTAGGGTTAGTTTTAGGGTGAGGGCTAGTGTGAGGGTGAGGGCTAGGGTGACGGTTTGGGTGAGGATGAGGATTAAGGTGAGGTTGAGGTTGAAGATGAGGGGTAGGGTTAGGGTTAGGGTTAGGGTGAGGGTTAGGGTTAGTGTGAGGGTTAGGGTTAGGTTTACTGTTAGGGCTAGGGTTAGTTTGAGGGTAAGGGTTAGAGTGAGTTTTAGGGTTAGGGTAAGCGTTAGGGTTAGCATTAGGGTTAGGGTGAGGGTTAGGGTGAGGCTTAGGTTTAGGATTAGGTTTAGGGTGAGTGTTAGGGTGAGGGTTAGGTTTACGTTTAGTGTTAGGATAAGGGTGAGTGTCAGGTTGAGGGTTAGGGTTAGGGTTAGCATGAGGGTGAGGGTTTCGGTTATGTAAGGGATAGGGTTAGGGTTCGGGAGAGGATTAGGTTGAGGGTGAGGGTTAGGGTTAGGTTTACGATGAGCGTTAGGGTGAGGATTAGGGTTAGTGTTAGGATTAGGGTTAGGGTTAGGATTATGGTGCAGGTAAGGTTTAGGGTGAGGTTTAACGTAGGGTGATTGTTACGGTTAGCGTTAGGTTTAGGGTGAGGTTTAGGGTGAGGGTTAGGTTTAGGGTGAAGGTTAAGGTTAGGTTGAGGCATCGGTGAGCGTGATTGTTAGGGTGAGGGTGAGGGAGAGGGTGAGGGTTTTGGTTAGGTAAGGGTTAGGTTTAGGGTGAAGGCTAGTTTGAGGGTGAGGGTTAGGGTGAGAGTGAAGGTGAGGGTGAGGGTTTCGGTTAGGTAAGGGTTAGGTTTATTGTTAGGGTGAGGTTTAAGTTGAAGGGGAGTGCTAGTGTGAGGGTTAGGGTTAGGGTTAGGGTAAGGGTGAGGTTTAGGGTGAGGGGTAGGTTTAGGGTTAGGGTTAGGTTTAGGGTTCATGTGAGGGTTAGGGTTATGTTTGGTTTTAGTGTGAGGATAAGTGTTAGGATGAGGGTTAGGGTGAGGGTGAGGGTTAGGGTTAGGTTTAGGATAAGGTTTATGGTTAGGGTGAGGGTTAGGGTTAGGGTTAGGATTAGGGTTAGAGTGATGTGAGGGTTAGGGTTAGCGTTAGTTATGGGGTGACGGTTAGGTTTTGGGTGAGGGTTATGTTTAGGGTGAGGGTTAAGGTTAGGTTGAGGCATCGGTGAGGGTGATTGTTAGGGTGAGGGTGAGGGAGAGAGTGAGGGTTTTGGTTAGGTAAGTGTTAGGTTTAGGGTGAAGGCTAGTTTGAGGGTGAGGGTTAGGGTGAGAGTGAGGGTGAGGGTGAGGGTTTCGGTTAGGTAAGGGTTAGGTTTATTGTTAGGGTGAGGTTTAAGTTGAGGGGGAGTGCTAGTGTGAGGGTTAGGGTTAGGGTTAGGGTGAGGGTGAGGTTTAGGGTGAGGGGTAGGTTTAGGGTTAGGCTGAGGTTTAGGGTTCATGTGAGGGTTAGGGTTAGGGTTATGGTTAGTTTTAGTGTGAGGATAAGTGTTAGGATGAGGGTTAGGGTGAGGGTGAGGTTAGGGTTAGGTTTAGGGTAAGGTTTATGGTTAGGGTGAGGGTTAGGGTTAGGGTTAGTATTAGGGTTAGAGTGAAGTGAGGGTTAGGGTTAGCCTTAGGTATGGGATGACGTTTAGGTTGAGGGTTAGGGTTAGGTTTAGGGTTAGGGTGAGGGTTAGTGTTAGGGTTAGGTTTAGGGTAAGGTTTAGAGTTAAAATTAGGGTTAGGGTTAGGGCTAGGGTGAGTTGGGGTGAAGTGAGGGTTAGGGTTAGCGTTAGGGTTAAGGCGATGGTTAGGGTGAGGGTTAGTGTTAGGGTGAGTGTTAGAGTTAGGGTTAGGGTTAGGGTAAGGTTTAGGGTTAGGGTGTGAGTGAGGGTTAGGGTGAGGCTTAACGTGAGGGTGATGGTTAGGTTGAGGTTTAGGTTTAGGGTTAGGGTTAGAGTGAGAGTTAGGGTTAGGGTGATATTTAGGGCGAGGCTGAGTGTTAGGTTGATAGTGACGGTTCGGGTGAGTGTGAGGGTTCAGGTGAGGGTTCGGGTTCAGGTGTGGGTTAGGGTTAGGATTAGGTTGGGTTTAGGGTAACTGTGTGGGTTAGGGTAAGGGTGAGGTTTAGGGTTAGGGTTAGGGTGAGTGTTAGGGTGAGGGTTAGGGTTAGGGTGAAGGTTAGGGTTAGAATTAGGGTTAGGGGTAGGGTTAGGCTGAATGTGAACGTGAGGGTGAGGTTGAGAGTGAGGTTTAGGGTTAGGGTTAGGATGAGGGTTAGGGTTAGTGTGAGGGTTATGGTGAGGTTTAGGTTGAGTGTTAGGTTTAGGTGTAGGTTGAGGGCTGGGGTAAGTTTTAGAGTTAGGGTGAGGGTTAAATTGAGGGTGCGGGTGAGGATTAGGTTTAGGGTTAGGGTGAGGGTGTGGTTTTGGTTTAGGATTATGGTTAGGGTTAGGGTTAGGCTTAGGGTGAGGTGACTGTGAGGTTGAGGGTTAGAGTTAGGTTGAGGGGTAGGGTGAGGGTGAGGTTTAGGTTGAGGGTTTGGGTTAGGGTGAGGGTTAGGGTCCGGGTGATGTTTAGGTTGAGAGTGAGGGTTAGGGTGAAGGTGAAGGTTCGTGTTCGGGTTCAGGTTCGGTGAGGTTGAGGGTTAGTGTGTGGGTGAGTTTTAGGGTTCGGGTGAGTTTTAGGGTGATGGTGAATATTAGGATGAGGGTGAGGGTTAGGGTTAATATTATGGTTAGGGTGATAGTATTATGCTTAGTGTGAGGGTTAGCATGAGTGTGACGGTTAGGATTATGTATAGGGTTAGTGTTAGTGTGAGGATAAGGGTTAGGGTGAGGGTGAGGTTTAGGGTTAGGATTAGGGTTAGGGTGAGGGTGAGGGTTAGGGTTAGGATTAGGGTTAGGGTAAGGTTTACAGTGAGGGTTAGTGTTAGGGTGATTGTTAGGTTTAGGGTTAGTGTGAGTGTTATTGTTAGGATTAGGGTTATGGTTAGGGTTAGTGTTATCTTTAGGGTTTGGGTGAGTGTTAGGGTTAGTGTGAGGGTGAGGTTTAACGTTAGTGTTAGGGTTAGGGTGAGTGTGAGGGTGAGTGTTAGGGTTAGGTTTAGAGTGAATGTTATTGTTAGGATTAGGGTTATGGTTATGGTTAGTGTTATTGTTAGGGTTAAGGTTAGAGTTAGAGTTAGGGTTAGTATGAGGATAAAGTTTAGGGTGAGGGTTAGAGTTAGTGTTAGGTTTAAGGTTAGGTTTAGGGTGAGGGTTAGGGTTAGGGTGATGTTTAGGGTGAGGGTGAGGGTTAGGGTGAGGGTGAGGTTGAGGGTGAGTGTGAGTGTGACGGTGACGGTAAGGGTTAGGTTTAGGTTGAATGTGAGGGTTAGGGTTAGTACTAGTGTTAGGTTTAGGGTTAGGCTGAACTTAAGGGTGAGGGTGAGGGTTAGCTTTAGGGTGAGGTTTAGGGTGAGGCTTAGTGTTAGGGTTAGGTTTAGGCTTAGGGTGAGGGTTAGGGTGAGTGGTAGGGTTAGAGTTAGGGTGAGGGTTAGTGTTAGTTTGAGGGTTAGGTTTAGGGTTAGACTTAGGGTTAGTTTATGGTTAAAGGTTAGGGTGAGGGTTAGGGTGAGGGTGAGTGTTAGGGTTATCATTAGGGTTAGGGTGAGGGTTAGGGTGAGGGTTAGGTGTAGGGTGAGGGTTAGGGTGAGGGTAATGTTTAGTGTGAGGGTGAGGGTTAGGGTGAGGGAGAGGGTTAGGGTTAGATTTAGGGTTAGTGTTAGGGTTACGGTGAGGTTTAGGGTTAGGGTTAGGTTTAGGTTGAGGGTGAGGTTGAGGGTTAGAGTAAGTGTTAGGTAAGGGTTAGCGTTAGGTTCAGGGTGAGGATTAGGTTGATGTTGAGGGTTAGAGTGAGGTTTAGGGTAGGGGTTAGGGTGAAGGTTAGGGTTAGGGTGATGTTGAGGGTGAGAGTGAGGGTTCGGGTGAGGGATAGGTTTCGGCTGAGTTTTAGGGTGACGATGAGCGTTAGGATGAGGGTGAGCGTTAGGGTTATGGTTAGTGTTAGTGTTAGGATAAGGGTGAGGGTGAGGGTGAGGGTTAGGATTAGGATTAGGGTTAGGATTAGGGTGAGGTTTAGGTATAGGTTTAGGGTTAGGGTGAGGGTTTGTTTAGGGTTAGGTTTAGAGTTAGGGCGAGGGTGAGGTTGAGGGTTAGGGTTTGGATTAGGGTTAGTGTTAGGGTTAGACTTAGGATAAGGTTGAGGGTGAGTGTGAGTGTTAGGGTTAGGGTGAGTGTTAGGTTTAGGCTTTGTGTTAAGGGTAAGGTGAGGGTTAGGGTTAGGGTTAAGTTTAATATGAGGGTTAGGCTGAGATTTAGGTTTAGGCTTCTTGTATGGGTAAGGGTTAGAGTGTGGGTTAGGGTGAGGGTGAGGGTTATGGTTAGGCTTAGGGTTAGGGTGAGGGTTAGTGTGAGGGTTAGGGTAAACGTTAGAGTGAGGGTTCGGGTGAGGGTAAGGGTTAGGGTGAGGTTTAGGGTGAAGGTTATTGTTACTGTTAGGGTTAGGGTGAGGGTAAGGGTTATGGCTAGTTTAGGGTGAAGGTGACGGTTAGGGTGAAAGAGAGGGTTAGGGTTAGGGTTAGTTTGAGGGTTAGGTTTAGGGTGAGGGCTAGTGTGAGGGAGAGGGTTAGGGTGAGGGTGAGGGGTAGTGGTAGGGTTTAGGATAGGGTTAGGTTTAGGCTGAGGGTTAGGGTTAGTGTGAGGGTGAGGGCTAGTTTTTGCTTTAGGGTTAGGATTAGGGTTAGGGTTAGTGTGAGGGGGAGGGGGTGGTTGAGGTTGAGGTTAGGTTTAGGGTTAGGGTTAGGCTTAGGGTCGGGGTGTGGGTGAGTGTGAGGGTGAGTGTTAGGGTTAGTTTTTGGGTGAGGGCTAGGGTGAAATTGAGGGTGAGGGTGTCGGTTAGGGTGAGGTTGAGGGTTTCTGTTAGGAAAGGCTTAGGGTTAGGGTTAGGATGAGGATCAGGGTGAGGGTGAGGTTTAAGGTGATTGTTGGGGTTAGGTTGAGGATTAGGGTTAGGGTTTAGGTGAGAGTTAGGGTTAGGGTGACGGTTAGGGTTAATGTGAGGGTTAGGGTGAAGGTGAGGTTTAGGGTTAGTGTGAGGGTGAGGGTGAGGGTTAGGTTGAGAGTGAGGATTAGGGTTAGCGTTAGTGTTAGGGTGAGGGTGAGGGTTAGGGTGAGTGTAAGGGTGAGGGTTAGGTTTAGGGTTAGTTTTAGTGTGAGGATTAGGGTTAGGGATAGATTTAGGGTTAGTGTGAGGTTAAAGGTTAGGGTGAGGATTAGGGTGCGGGTGAGAGTTAGGGTTAGGGTTAGGGTTAGGTTGAGGGTTAGTATTAGGTTTAGGGTTAGGTTTAGGTTTGGGGTTATTGTTAGGGCTAGGGTTATGGTTAGGGTGAGTGTGAGTGTGATGGTTAGCGTTACAGTTAGGGTTAGGGTGAGAATGAGTTTGAGTGTTAGCATTAGGGTAACGGTTAGGCTGTGGGCGAGGATGGGGTGAGGGTGAGTGTTAGGGTTAGGGTTACGGGGAGGTCTAGGTTGAGCGTGAGTGTTAGGGAGAGGTTTAGGTAGAGGGTTAGTGTTATGGTGAGAGTTACGGTTAGGGTGATGTTCAGGGTGAGGTTGAGGGTTAGGGTGAGGTTTGAGGGTGAGGGTGAGGGTTAAGGTGAGTGTGAGGGTGAGGGTTATGGTTAGGGTTAAGGTTAGGGTGAGGTTGAGGTTTATTGTTCGGATTACGGTTAGGGTTAGGGTGAGGGTGAGGGTTAGGGTTTGGTTTAGAGTTCGGGTTCAGGGGAGGGTTAGGTTATAGATGACAGTTAGGGTGAAGGTTAAGGTTAGGGTGAGGGTTAGGGTGAGGGTGTGGGTTAGCGTTATGTTTAAGGTGATGGTTAGGGTTAAGGTTAGGGTTAGGGTGAGGGTTAGCGTGAGGGTTAGGATTAGGGTTCGTGTGAGGGTTAGGGTTAGTGTGAGGGTTAGGGTTAGGTTTAGTTTGAGGATAAGGGTTATGGTGAGGTGAGGGCGACAGTGAGGGTTAGGGTTAGCGTAAGGGTTATTGTGAGGTTTAGGGAGAGGGTTAGTGTTAGGGTGAGGGTTACGGTTAGGGTGATGTTTAGGGTGAGGTTGAGGGTTAGGGTGAGGGTTAAGGTGAGTGTGAGGGTGAGGGTGACGGTGAGGGTTTTGGTTATGGTTAGGAGTGAGGGTGAGGGTGAGGTTTTCGGTTACATAAGAGTTAGGGTTATTGTTAGGGTGAGCTTTAAATTGAGGGTGAGCATTAGTGTGAGGGTTAGGGTTAGGGTGAGTGTAAGGTTTATAGTTAGGTTGAGGGGTAGGGTTAGGGTGATGTTTAGGGTGAGGGTGAGGGTTGGGGTGAGGGTTATGGTTCGGGTGAGTGTGAGGGTTAGGGTCTGGGTGACGGTTTGGGTTACGGTGAGGGTTAGTGTGATGGTGAGAGTTAGGTTGAGTGTGTTGGTTAGGGTTAAGTTTTGGGTGAGGGTTAGGGTTAGTTTTAGGGTGATGGTGAGGGTTAGGGTGAGGTGTAGAGTTAGGGTTAGGGAGAGGGTTAGGGTTAGTGTGAGGGTTAGGGTTAGGGGGAGGGTTAGCGTAAGGTTTAGGCTTAGGGTGAGGTTTAGGGTTAGGGTTAGGGTTAGTGTTAGGGTTAGGATGAGGGTTAGGGTGAGGGTTAGGGTTAGGGTTAGGGTTAGGGTGAGGGTAAGAGTTAGCGTTAGGGTTAGTGTAAGGTTTAGGTTTAGGATTAGGGTTAGGGTTAGGGTGAGGATTAGGGTGAGGGTTCGGGTTCGGGTTCAGGTGAGTGTGACGGTCATTGTGTGAGTTACGGTTAGGGTTAGGGTCAGGTTAGGGTGACGGTGAGGGTGAGGGTGAGTGTGAGGTTAGGGTTAGGGTTAGGGTGAATGTTAGGGTGAGGGTTAGGTTGAGGGGTAGGGTTAGGGTTAGTGTGAATCTTAGGGTTAGTGTGAGGGTTAGGGTTAGTGTTAGGGCTAGGGTTAGTGTGAGGTTAAAGTTTAGGGTGAGGGTTAGTTTGAGGGTGAGGGTTAGGTTGAGGGTTAGGGTTAAGGTAGGGTTGAGGTTAGGTTTTCAGTGAGGGTTAGGGTTAGGGTGATGTTAAGGGTGAGGGTGCGGGTTAGGATGAGTGTGAGGTTTCGGGTGAGGGTGAGGGTTCAGGTGTGGGTGAGGGTTAGGTGGTGTTTGAGGTTTAGGGTTAGTTTCGGGTTACTGTGACATTGAGGATTAGGGTGACGTGAGGGTTTGTTTTAGTGTTTGGGTCATTGTTAGGGTGAGGGTTAGGTTGAGCGGTAGGGTTAAATTTAGGGTGAGGGTTAAGGTGAGGGCTAGGGTGAGGGTGAGGGTTTCGCTTAGGTAAGGCTTAGGGTTATTGTTAGGGTGAGGTTTAGGTTGAGTGTGGGGGTTAGTGTGAGGTTTAGCGTTACGGAGATGGTTAGGAATAGAGTTAGGGTGAAGGTTAGGTTTAGGGTGATGTTTAGGGTGAGGGTGAGGGTTAGGGTTTGGGTTAGAGTTCAGGTTCAGGGGAGGGTTAGGTTATGGGTGATGGTTAGGGTGAAGGTTAGGGTGACGGTGAGGGTTAGGGTGAGGCTGTGGGTTAGCGTTATGTTTAAGGTGATGGTTAGGGTTAAGGTTAGGGTTAGGGTGAGGGTTAGTGTGAGGGTTAGGATTAGGGTTAGTGTGAGGGTTAGGGTTAGTGTGAGGGTTAGGGTTAGGTTTAGTTTGAGGATAAGGGTCATGGTGAGTTGAGTGAGACAGTGAGGGTTAGGGTTAGCATAAGAGTTATTGTGAATTTTAGGGAGAGGGTTAGTGTTAGGGTGAGGGTTACGGTTAGGGTGATGTTTAAGGTGAGGTTGAGGTTTAAGGTGAGGGTTGAGGGTGAGGGTGAGGGTTAAGGTGAGTGTGAGGGTGAAGGTGACGGTGAGGGTTATGGTAAGGGTTAAGGTTAGGGTGAGGGTGAGGTTTATTGTTCGGATTACGGTTAGGGTTAGGGTTAGGCTGAGGGAGAGGCTGAGGGTTAGTGTTAGGGTTAGGATTAAGGTTAGGGTGAGGGCTAGGATGAGCGTGAGGTTTAGGGTTAGGGTGAGGTTGAGGGTGAGTGTTAGGTTTTGGGTTAGGGCTAGGCTGAGGGCGAGGGTGGGGTTGAGGGTAAGGGTTAGAGTTAGGGTTAGGCTTAGGGTGAGGATTAGGTTAAGCTTGAGGTTTAGTGTGAGGGTTAGGGTGAGGATTAGGGTTAATGTGATGTTTAGGGTGAGGGTGAGGGTTAGGGTGAGGGTTAGGGTTCGGTTTCACGTGAGGTTTAGGGTGTGTGTGAAGGTTAGTGTTAGGGTGAAGGTTTGGGTGACGGTGAGGGTTAGGGTGAGGGTGAGGGATAGGGTAATGTTTAGGGTGAGAGTTAGAGTTAATGTTAGGGTTAGGGTGAGGGGTAAGGTCAGGGGGAGGGTTTGGGTTAGGGTGAGGGTTATGGTTAGTGTGAGGGTTAGGTTTAGGTTTAGGGTTAGTGTGAGGATAACGGTTATGGTGAGGGTTATGATTAGGGTGAGGGTTAGGGTTGGCGTTAGGGTTAGGGTGAGGTTTAGGGTGAGGGTTAGGTTGAGGGTTATGGTGAGGTTTAGGGTGAGTGTTAGGGTTAGGCTGAGGGCGAGGGTGAGGGTTAGTGTGTGGGTTAGGGTTAGGGTTAGGATGAGGGTTAGTTTTAGTTTGAGGATTAGATTTAGGGATAGAGTTATTGTTAGTGAGAGTTTAAAGTTTAGGGTGAGGTTTAGGGTTAGGTTGAGGGTTAGTGTTAGGATTAGGTTTAGGGTTATTGTTACGGCTAGGGTTAGGTTTAGGGTGAGGGTGAGCGTGAGGGTTACCGTTAGGGTTAGGGTTAAGGTGACAATGAGGGTGAGTTTTAGGCTTAGGTTTAGGGTTAGGCTGAGGGCGAGGGTGGGGGTGAGGGTAAGAGTTAGGGTTAGGGTTAGGGTGAGGGCTAGGTTGAGCCTGAGTGTTAGTGTGAGAGTGAGGGTGAGGGTTTCACTTAGGTAAGAGTTAGGATTATTGTTAGGGTGAGGTTTAAATTGAGGGTGAGGGTTAATGTGAAAGTTAGGGTAATGGTGAGGGTAAGGTTTATATTTAGGTTGAGGGGTAGGGTTAGGGTGATGTTTAGGGTGAGGGTGAGGGTTAGGGTGAGGGTTAGGTTTTGGGTAAGTGTGAGGGTTAGGGTGTGGGTGAGGGTTAGGGTTACGGTGAGGGTTAGTGTGACGGTGAGGGTTAGGTTGAGTGTTAGAGTTAGGGTTAGGTTTTGGGTGAGGGTTAGGGTTAGTTTTAGGGTGACGGTGAGGGTTAGGGTGAGGTGTAGAGTTACGATTAACGTGAGGGTTAGGGTTAGTGTGAGGGTTAGGGTTAGGGTTAAGGTTAGGGTAAGGTTTAGGGTTAGTCTGGGGGTTAGAGTCAGGGTTAGGGTTAGGGTGAATGTGAGGGTTAGGGTTAGCGTTAGGATTAGGATGAGGGTTAGGCTGAGGGTTAGGGTTAGGGTTAGGGTTAGGGTGAGGGTTAGAGTTAGGGTTAGGGTTAGCGTAAGGTTTAGGGTTAAGGTTAGGTTTAGGGTGAGGATTAGGGTGAGGGTTAGGGTTAGGGTTAGGGTTAGGGTTAGGGTTAGGGTTAGGGTTAGGGTGAGAGTAAGGGTGAGTGTTAGGGTTAGGGTTAGGATTAGGGTGAGGGCTACGGTGAGCATGAGGGTTAGTGTGAGGGTTTCTTTTAGGTAATGGATAGGGTTATAGTGAGGTTCAGGACGAGGGTGAGGTTTAGGTTGAGGTTTAGAGTTTGGGTGAGGGTGAGGGTTTGTGATAGGGTTAGGGTTAGAGTGAGGGTGATCATTAGGGTGAGTGGGAGTGTGAGGATTAGGATTAGGGTTAGGGTGAGATTTAGGCAGAGGGTGTGGGTGAAGGTTAGGTTTAGGATTAGGGTTAGGGTTAGGGTTAGGCTTAGGGTTCAGGTTCAGGTTCAGGTTCGGTTTCGGGTTAGGTTTAGGGTGAGAGTTCAGCGTAGGGTTAGGGTTAGGGTTAGGATGAGGGTTAGGCTGAGGGTTAGTATTAGGGTTAGGGTGAGGATTAGGGTTAGTGTGAAGATTAGGGTTAGGGTTAGGGTTAGTGTGAAGGTTAGGGTGAGGTTGAGGGTGTGGGTTTAGTTTAGGTAAGGTTTAGGATTAGGGTGAGGATTAGGGTGAGGGTGAGGGTTAAGTTGAGGGTTTGGGTTAGAGTGATTTTTATGGTTTCGGTGAAGGTTCGAGTGAGTGGGAGGGTTAGGGTTAGTGTTAGCGTGAGTGTTAGGGTTAGGGTTAGGGTTAGGGTGAGGGTTAGGATGAGGGTGAAGGTGAGGGTGAGTGTGAGTGTTAGGGTGAGCGTTTGGTTTAGGATTAGGGTTAGTGAGAGGTTTAGGGTGAGGGTGAGGGTTAGGGTTAAAATTAGGGTAAGGGTGAGCTTGAGTGTTAGGGTTAGGGGTCAGGATCAGGTTAGGGTGAGGATTAGGGTTAGTGTGAGGGTTAGGGTTAGGGTTAGGTTTATGGTAAGAGTTTGAGTTAGGGTTAGGTTTAGGGTCAGGTTCAGGGTGAGGGTTAAGTTTAGGTTGAGGTTTAGGGTTAGGTTGAGGGTTAGCGTTAGTGTTAGGGTGAGAGTTAGGCTTAGGTCATGTTCATTGTGAGGGTTAGGGTGAGGGTGAGTGTTCCAGTGAGATTGAGGGTTAGGTTTAGGGTGAGGTTTAGAGTGAGGGTTAGGGTTAGTTTTAGAGTTAGGGTTATGGTGCTCGTTAGGTTTACAGTTAGACTGAGGTGTCGGGATAGGTTTAGGTTGACGGTTCGGTTTAGTGTGAGGGTTAGGTTTAGGGTTAGGGTTAGTGTGAGGATAAGGGTTAGGGTGAGGGTTAGGGTGAGGATTAGGGTGAGGTTGAGGTTTAGGATTAGCGTTAGGGATAGGCTAAGGTTTAGGGTGAGGGTTAGCGTTAGGGTGAGTGTTAGGGTTAGTGTTAGGGTGAGGGTTAGGTTTAGGGTGAGGTTTATGGTGAGGTTGAGTATTAGTGTGAGGGTTAAGGTGAGGGTGAGGTTTAAGGTGAAGGTGAGGGTCAGGGTGAAGGTGAGTGTGAGGGTTAGGGTTAGGGTTAGGTTTAGGGTGAAGGTGAGGGTGAGGTTTAGGTTAGCATTAGGGTTAGGGTTAGGGTTAAGCTGAGGGAGAGGATGAAAGTGAAGGGTGAGGGTTAGGGTTAGGGTTAGATTGAGACTAACCCTAGTTAGTGTTAGTGTGAGAGTTAGTGTGATGGTGCGGGTCAGGGTGAGGATGAGGTTTATGGTTAGTATTAGGGTTAGGGTGAGTTTTAGGTTTAGGGTTAGGGTTAGGTTTAGGTTTAGGGTTAGGGTAATTGTTAGGTTTAGGTTTAGGGTTAGGGTGAAGGTGAAGATTGGCATTAGGGTTAGGGTTAGGGTTAGAGTGAGGGTGGGGTTGAGGGTTAGGTTTAGGGTTAGGTTAAGATTTAAGTTAAGGCTGAGGGGGATGGGGCGGTTGAGGGTGAGGGTTAGGATTAGGGTTAGGTTTAGGGTGAGGGCTAGGATGAGGGTGAGGTTTAGTGTGAGTGTTAGGGTGAGGCTTTCATTTATGTAAGGGTTAGGGTTAGGGTGAGGATTACGGTGATGGTGAGGGTTAAGCTGAATTTAGGTTTAGGTTGAGGGTTAGGGATAGGGTTAGGGTTAATGTGATGTTTAGAGTGAGTGTGAGGGTGAGGCTTAGGGTGAATGTGAGGTTGAGGGTGAGGGTTAGGTTTAGGTTTAGTGTGAGGGTGAGGGTGACAGGATTAGGCATAAGGTTAGGGTTAAAGTGAGCTTGAAAGTTAGGATTAAGGCTTGGATTAAGGTGAGGTTGAAGGTTAGGATTAAGGTTTGGATTAGGGTTAGGTAGAGTGTTAGGTTGAGGTGAGTTTTCGGGTGAGAGTGAGGGTTAGGTTGTGGGTGAGTGCTATGGGTAGGGTGAGGATTAGGTTTAGGGTTAGGGTTAAGATTATGGTAAGGGTAAGGGTTAGAGTGAGTTTTAGTGTGAGGATGTGGGTTAGGATTAGTGTTAGTATTAGGGTGAGGGTTAGGTTGAGGATTAGGATTAGGTTTAGGGTCAGGGTGAGGGTGAGGTATAGGGTGAGGGTTAGGGTTAGGGTGAGAGTTAGGATGAGGGGTTGGGATAGGGTTAGGGTGAGGGTTAAGGTAAGTGTGAGGGTTAGGGTTAGGGTTATGGTTAGTGTGAGACTAAGGGTTAGGATGAGGGTTAGGGTGCGGCTGAGGGGTAGGGTTAGCGTTAGGGTTAGGGTGAGGGTTAGGGTTAGGGAGAGTGTTAGGGTGAAAGTTAGGTTTATGGTTCAGGTTAGGGTGAGTGTTAGGGTGTGGGTAAGTGTTAGGGTGTGGGTTATGTTGAGGTTGAAGGTTAGGCTTCGGTTGAGGGTAAGAATAAGGATGAGGGTTAGGGTGAGGTTGAGGGATAAGGTGAGGGTTTGGGTTATGGTTAAGGATAGGGTGAGGATTTGGGTTAGGGTTAGGTTAAGGCTGAGGGTTAGGCTGAGGGTTAGTATTAGGGTTAGGGGGAGGGTTAGGTTTAGTGTGAGTGCTAGGGTTAGGTTTAGGGTGACAGTAAGGTTTAGCGTGTGGTTTAAGGTGAGTGTGAGTTTTAGGGTTAGCATTAGGTTTAGGTTTAGGGTTAGGATGAGTGTTAGGGTTAGGTGTAGGGTTAGGATTAGGGTGAGGGTTAGGTTTAGGGTTAGGTTGAGGGTTAGTGTTAGGGTGAGGGCTAGGGTGAAGGTGAGGGTTAGGGTGAAGGTGAGGTTTTTCTTTAGGTAAGGGTTAGATTTAGGGTTAGGGTGAGGATTAGGGTGAGGGTGTGGGTTAGGGTTAGGGTTAGGGTGAGGGTGAGTGTTAGGATGAGGGTTAGCATTAGGGTTAGGGTGAGCGTGAGGGTGAGGTTGAGGGTTAGGGTTAGGCTTAGTGTGAGTGTTTTGGTTACGGTGAGGGTTATGGTTAAGGTGAGGGTTAGGGTCAGGTTTAGGGTGAGGGTTAGGTTTAGCGTCATGTTTATTGTGAAGTAGAGGTTTAGGGTGAGGGTTAGAGGTAGGGTTAGGGTTAGGGGTAGGGATAGGGTTAGTGTGAGGGTAAGGGTTAGGGTGAGGTTTAGTGTGAGGTTGAGGGTTAGGGTTAGGATGAGGGTTAGGGTTAGGTTCAGGGTTAGGGTGAGGGTGAGGGTTAGGGTGAGCGTTAGGGTTAGGGTTAGGGTTAGTTTGCGGATTAGGGTGAGGGTAATGGTTAGGATGAGATTGAGGGTGAGGGTGAGGGTTAGGGTTATTGTGAGCGTAAGGGTTAGGGTTAGGGTTAGGGTGAGGGTGAGATTTAGGGTTAGCATTAGAGTTAGGGTGAGGGTGAGGGATAGGGTAAGGGTTAGGGTTAAGGGCTAAGGTGAAGATTAGGTTTAGTGTAAGGGTTAGGGTTAGGGTTATGGTTAGGGTGAGTGTGAGGTTAAGGGACAGGGTGAGGGTAAGGGTGAGGGTGAGGTGTTTGGTGAGCTTTAGGGATAGGGTGACATTAGGGTGAGTTTTAGGCTTAGGTTTGGGGTGAGTGTTTGGGTTAGGTTTAGGATGAGGGTTACCGTTAGGGTGATGTTTATGGTGAGGGTGAGTATTAGGGTGAGGTTGAGGGTGAGGATTAGGGTTAGTGTGAGGGTTAGTCTTAGTGTTAGGGTGAGGGATAGTGTGAGGATAAGGGTTACGGTGAGGGTTAGGGTGATGGTGAGCTGTAGGGTTAGCATTAGGGATAGGGTGAGTTTTAGGTTGAGGGTTAGGTGTAGGGTAAGGGTGAGGGTTAGGTTTAGGTTTAGTGTTAGGGTTAGGCTCAGGGTAAGGGTGAGGGTGATGGTTAGGTTTAGGATATGGGTTAGGGTTAGAGTTAGTGTGAGTGTTAGGGTGAGGACGAGGGTTCGGGTGATGTTGAAGATTAAGGTGTGGGCGAGGGTTAGGGATAGGGTAAGGATTAGTGTTAGGGTTAAGCTTAGGGTTATGGTGAGGGTAAGGTTTAGGGTGAGGGTTAGGGTTAGCGTTAGGGTTAGGAGGAGGGTTAAAGTGAGAGTTAGGGTTAGGGTGAGGGTGAGGGTGAGGGTAAGGATTAGTGCTTGGATTAGGGTTAGGTTTAGGGGTATTGTGAGGGTGAGGGTGAGGGTGAGGGTTAGGGTTAGTGTTAGTGTGAGGGTTAGGGTTAGGGTGAGGGTTAGGTTAAGGATGAGGGGTAGGGTTATGGTCAGGTTTTGAGTGAGGGTTAGGGTTAGGGTTAGGGTTACAATGAGGGTCAGGGTGAGGGTTAGGGTTAGGTAAAGTGTTAGGTTTAGGCTGAGGGGCAGGGTTAGGTGATGTTTATTGTGAGGGTGAAGGTGAGGGTGAGGGTGAGTTTTAGGGTGAGGGTTCAGGTTCGGGTGAGTTTTTAGGTTAGGGTGATATTTATGGTGAGGTTTAGGGTTAGGTTAAGATTTAGGCTTCGGGTGAGTGTGAGAGTTAGGGTGAGCGTGAGGTTGAGGGTGATGGTGACTGTTAGGTTTAGGTTTAGTGTGAAGATTAGTGTTAGGGTGAGGATTAGGTTTAGGGTGAAGTTTAGGGTTATGGTATGGGTTAGGGTGAGAGTTAGGGTTAGGGGTACGGTGAGCGTCAGGGTGAGGGTTAGGGTTAGGTTGAAAGTTAGGGTTAGGGTGAGGGTTAGGGATAGTGTTAGGGTGGGAGTTAGGGTTAGGGTGATGTTTAGTGTGAGGGTGAGGGTGAGAGTTCGGGTGAGGGTGAAGGTTAGTGTGTGGTTGAGGTTTAGGGTTAGGGTGAGTGTTAGAGTGTGGGTGAGGTATAGGTTTATGTTTAGGTTTAGGGTGAGCATTAGGGTTAGGGTTAGGGTTAGGGTGAGAGTTAGGTTGAGGTGTCGGGATTGGGTTAGGGTGAGGGTTAGGGTTAGGGTTAGGGTTAGTGTGAGGATAAGGGTTAGGGTGAGGGTTAGTGTGAGGGTGAGGGTTAGAGTTAGACCTAGGGTTAGGGTTAGGGTTAGGGTGAGGGTTAGAGTTAGGGTTAGGGTGAGTGTTAGCGTTAGGGTGATGTTTAAGTTGAGGTTGAGGTTTAGTGTGAGAGTGAGGGTGAGGTTGAGGGTTAGGTTGAGGTTGCGGTTGAGGGTGAGTTTGAGGGTGAGGTTTAGGGTTAAGTTTAGGATGAGGGTTAGGGTTAGGGTTAGGATTAGGGTTAGGGTTAGGGTTAGGCTGAGGGTGAGGGTGAAATTGAGGGTGAGGGTTAGGATTAGGGTGAGGGTTGGGGTTAGTGTGAGGGTTAGGGTAGTGTGAGGGTTAGTTTGAGGGGTAGGTTTAGGGTGAGGGTTACGGTTATGATTAGTGTGAAGGTTAGCGTTAGAGTGATGTTTTGTATGAGGGTGAGGGTTACTGTTAGGTTTAGTGTCAGGGAAAGGGTTAGGTTTAGGTTTAGGGTTAGGTTGAGGGTTAGGGTGATGGGTCAGTGTGAGGGTAAGGGTTAGGGTTAGGCTGAGGGTGAGGGTGAAAGTGAGGGTGAGGGTTAGGGTTATGGTGAGGGTTAGGGTTAGTGTGAGGTTTAGTGTGATGGTGAGGGTCAGGGTGAGGGTGAGGGTTAGAATGAGGTTGAGGGTGAGGGTTATGTTTGGGGTTAGGATTAGGGTTAGGTTGAGTTTTAGGGTTAGGTTTACGGTTTGGGTTAGGATTATTGTTAGGTTTAGGTTTATGGTGAGGGTGAGGGTTAGGGTGAGGGTTAGGATTAGGGTTAGGGATAGGGTTAGGCTGAGTGTGGGGTTGAGGATTAGGGTTAGGATTGCATTTACGGTTAGGGTAAGGCTGAGGGGGAAGTGGAGGTTGAGGGTGAGGGTTAGGTTTAGGGTGAGGGCTAGGGTTAGGGTGAGGGTGAGTTTGAGGGTTTCAGTTAGGTAAGGGTTAGGGTTAGGGTGAAGATTAGAGTGAGGGTTATGGTTAAGCTAAGGTTAGGTTTAGTGTGAGGGTTAGGGTTAGGGTGATGGTTAGGGTGAGGGTTAGGGTTAGTGTTAGGGCGAGAGATAGGGTTAGGGTGATGTTTATTGTGAGGCTGTGATTTAGGGTGAGGGTGAGGGTGAGGGTGAGTGTTAGGGTTAGGGTTACGTTTAGGGTGAGTTTGAGGGTGAGGTTCAGGATTAGGAATAGGGTTAGGGTTAGGGTTAATCTGAGGTTGAGGTTCAGGGTGAGGTTGTAGTTTAGGTTTAGGGTTAGGGTTAGGTTTAGGGTGAGGGTTACGGTTAGTGTGAGGGTTATGTTCAGGGTTAGGGTTAGGGTTAGGGTGAGCATAAGGGTTAGGGTGAGGGTTAGGATGAGGGTGAGGTTTAAGGTTAGGGTTAGGTTTAGGGTGAGGGTTAGGTTTAGGGTGAGGGTTTGCGTTTGGGTGATATTTAGGGTATCGTCGAGGTTTAGGGTGACTTTTAGGGTGAGGGTGAGGGATAGGGTGAGGATTAGGGTTAGGGTTAAGGATAGGGTAAGGATTAGGGTGAGGGTTAGGGTGAGGTGGAGGGTTAGGGTTAGCATTTGTGTTAGGGTGAGTGTGAGGGTTAGGGTTAGGGTGAGGGTTAGGATGAAGGGTAGGCTTAGGATTTGGGGGAGGTTTAGGTTTAGTGTGAGTTTTATAGTGAGGGTTAAGGGGAGGGTAGGTCTAGTTTGAGGGTTAGGGTTAGGGTTAGAGTGAGGGTAAGTGTTAGGGTGAGGGTTAGGCTGAGGGTGAGATTTAGGGTTAGCATTAGGTTTAGGGTGAGGTTTAGGATGACAGTTACGGTTAGGGTGAGGGTGAGTTAGAGGTTGATTATGAGGGTTAGGTTTAGGTATAGTGTGAGGGTTAGTGTTAGGGTGAGGGTTAGTTTTAGCGTGAGTGTTAGGGTTAGGGTAAGTGTTAGGGTGAGGGTTGGGTTAGGGTTGGGTTAGGCTGAGTGTCAGGGTGAGGCCTAGGGTTAGGTTGAGGCTTAGGTTTAGGGTGATGGTTAGGGTTAATGTTAGGGTGAGAGTTAGGGTTAGGGTGATGTTTATTGTGAGGGTGATTGTTAGGGTAAGGGTGAGTGTTGGGGTGAGGGTGAGGGTGAGGGTGAGGCTGAGGGTTAGGGTGTGGTTGAGGCTTAGGGTTAGGTTGAAGTTTAGGCTGACAGTGAGGGTTAGGGTGAGGGTGAGGGTTAGGTTTACTGTTAGGGTTAGGGTGAATGATATGGTTAGGCTTAGTGTTAGGGTGAGAGTTAGGGTAAGGTTTAGGGATACGATTAGGGTGAGGGTTAGGGTTAGTTTGAGGGTTAAGGTTAGGGTTAGTGTGAGGATAAAGTTTAGGGTGAGGTTTAGGGTGATGGTGAGGTTTAGGGTTAGGGTGAGCGTTAGGGTTAGGGTGAGGGTTAGGTTTAGGGTGAGGGTGAGGGCTAGGGTTAGGGTGATGTTTAGGGTGGGGTTGACTGGTAGTGTGAGGGTGAGGGTGAGGGTGAGTGTTAGGGTGAGGGTGTGGGTGAGGGTGAGGTTGAGGATGAGGGTTAGGGTTAGGGTTAGGGTGAGGGTGAGGGTGAAAGAGAAGGTGCCTGTTAGGGTTAGGGTGATGGGTAGGTTTAGGGTTAGGGTTAGGATGAGGTTTAGGCTGAGTGTTAAGTTTATGGTTAGTGTGAGGGATAGGGTTAGGATGCAGGTGAGGGTGATGTTTAGGGTTAGTTTTAGGGTGAGTTTTAGGGTTAGGGTTAGGGTTAGAGTTAGGGTTATTGTTAGGATTTGTTTTAGTGTGAGGGTGAGAGTGAGGGTTTCGTTTAGGTAAGGGTTAGGGATAGGGTGAGGATTAGGGTGAGGGTGAGGGTTAAGCTGAGGATAGGTTTAGGGTGAGGGTGAGGGTTAGGGTGAGGGTGAGGGTGTGTGTGAGCGTTAGGGTTAGGGTTAGGTTTAGGTTGAATGTGAGGGTAAGTGTTAGGATTAGGAATAGTGTTAGGGTTAGGTTTAGGCTGAGGTTGAGCGTCAGGGTGAGGGTGAAGCTTTGGGTTAGGGTTAGGGTTAAGTTGAGAGTTACGGAGGGGTGTATGATTAGGGTTAGTTTGAGGTTTAGGGTGAGTGTGAGGATTAGTGTGAGGGAGAGAGTGAGGATTAGGGTGAGGGTTGGAGTTAGAGTTAGGGTGAGTTTGAAGGTGAGGGTTAGGTTTAGGATTAGGGTTAAGGTTAGGGTTAGGGTGAGTGTTATGGTGATGGTTCGGGTGAGATTGAGTGTGAGGGTTAGGGTGTGCATGAGGGTTAGGGTTATGGTGAGGATTAGGGTTAGGATTAGGGTTAGGGTTCTGGTGAGCTTAAGGATTAAGGTGAGGTTTAGTGTGAGGATGAGGGTTAGGGTTAGTGTAAGGGATAGGGTGAGGCTTACGGTGAGTGTTAGGGTTAGGGTTAGGGTTAGGGTGAGGGTGAGGTATAGGGTAAGGGTTAGGGTTAGGGTGAAGTTTTGGGATACGTTTAGGCTTTAGGGTGAGGGTGATGGCGAGTGTTAGGTTTAGGTTTAGTGTTGGAGTTAGGGTGAAGTTGAGGGTGAGTGTTTGGATTAGGGTTAGGATTAAGGTTAGGCTGAGGGTGATGTGGAGGGTGAGGGTGAGGGTTAGGATTAGGATGAGGGTTAGTGTTAGGTTTAGGTTTAGAGTTAGGTTTAAGGTGAGGGTTAGGGTTAGGTTTAGGGTTAGAATAAGATTTAGGCTGATGATTAGGGTTAGGGTTAGTGTGAGGGTTAGGTTTAGGTTTAGGGTAAGTGTTAGGTTGAGGGTAAAGTTTAGATTGAATATTAGGGTGACGGTGAAGTTTAGGGTTAGTTTGAGGGTTATGGTGAAGGTTAGGTTTATGGTTCGGATTAGGGTGAGTGTTAGGGTGTGGGTAAGAGTTAGGGTGAGGATTAGGTTGAGGGTGAGAGTTAGGGTTCGGGGGTGGGTAAGGATATGGGTGAGGGTTAGAGTGAGGGTGAGGGAAAGGGTGAGGTTTGGGGTTAAGTTTAAGGATATGATGAGTATTTGGGTTAGGGTTAGGTTTCAGGTGAGGGTTAGGCTGAGGTGTAGTGTTAGGTTTAGTGTGAGGCTTAGGTTTAGTGTGAGGGTTAGGGTTAGGGTGACAGTAAGGGTTACAGTAAGGGTTAGGGTGAATGTGAGGTATAGGGTTAACATTAGGTTTAGGGTTAGGGTTAGGATGAGTGTTAGGGTTAGGTTTAGGTTTAGGGTTAGGGTGAGGGTGAGGTTTAGAGTTAGGGTTAGGTTGAGGTTTAGTGTTAGGTGAGGGCTAAGGTGAGGGTAAGGATTAGGGGGAGGGGGAGGGGGAGGGTGATGTTTTTGGTTATGTAAGGGTTAGGGTTAGTTTTAGGGTGAGGATTAGGGTGAGGGTGTGGATTAGGGTTAGGGTTAGGTTTGTTGTGAAGGTGAGGGTGAGGGTTAGTGTTAGGATGAGGGTTAGGTTTAGGGTTAGGGTGAGGGTGAGGGTGAGGGTGAGGGTTAGGTTTAGTGTGAGTATTAGGATTACGGTGAGGCTTAGGGTTAGGGTGAGGGTTACAGTTAGGGTTAGGGTGAGGTTTAGGTTTAGGGTGATTTTTAAGGTGAGGTTGAGGGTTAGTGTGAGTATGAGTGTGGGGGTGAGGGTGAGGTTGAGGGTGCGGGTCAGGGTGAGGTTGAGGGTGATGGTTTGGGTTAGGGTTAGGGGGAGGGTCAGGGTGAGGTTTAGGGTTAGGTAGAGAGTTAGGGTTAGGCTCAGGGGTAGGGTTAGCGTGATCTTTATTCTGAGGGTGAGGTTTCGGGTGAAGGTTAGGGTAAGGGTAATGTTTAGGGTGAGGGTCAGGGTGAGGTTTAGGGTTAGGTAGAGAGTTAGGGTTAGGCTCAGGGGTAGGGTTAGCGTGATGTTTATTCTGAGGGTGAGGTTTCGGGTGAAGGTTAGGGTAAGGGTAATGTTTAGGGTGAGGATTAGGGTTAGCATAAGGTTTAGAGTTCGGGTGAGTGTGATGGTTAGGGTGTGGGTGAGAGTTTGGTTTAGGTTGAGTGTTAGGTGACGGTGAGGGTTAGGGTGAGTTTGAGGGTTAGGGTTAGGTTTAAGGTGAGGGTTAGGAAGAGGGTTAGGGTGAGGGTTGGCTTTAGGGTTAGGGTGAGGGTTAGGTTTAGGATGAGGGTTAGAGTTAGGTTTAGGGTGAGGTTGAGGGTTATGGTTAGGGTTAGGTTGAGGGTGAGGGTGAGTTGTTCGTTTAGGTAAGGGTTAGGGTTAGAGTTTGGGTGAGGATTAGGTGAGGGTGAGGGTTAGGGTGAGGGGTAGGGTTAGGGTGAGGGTTAGGGTTAGGGTTAGGGTGAGGGTTAGGGTAAGAAGTAGGTTTAGGGTTAGGTTGAGGGTTAGGGTTAGGGTGAGGGTTATGGTTAGTGTGAGG
Source organism: Dipodomys merriami (assembly GCF_024711535.1). Taxonomy (NCBI): domain Eukaryota; kingdom Metazoa; phylum Chordata; class Mammalia; order Rodentia; family Heteromyidae; genus Dipodomys; species Dipodomys merriami. Next base: position 2,997,266 of record NW_027206113.1, read on the forward strand.
GTAAGGTTTAGGGTTAGAGTTAGGCTTAGTTTGAGGATAAATGTTAGGGTGACCGTTAGTTTGAGTGTGAGGGTTAGGTTTATCATTAGGGTTAGGGTGAGGTTTAGGGTGAGGACTAGGGTTAGGGTTAGGGTTTGGTTTAGTGTGAGGGTTAGGGTTAGGTTGATGTTTAGGGTGAGGGTGAGGGTTAGCGTGAGGGCAAGTCCTCAGATGAGAGTGATGGTTTGTGTGAGGGTGAGGCTTAGGGTGTGGTTTAGGGTTAGGGTTAGGGTGAAGGTAAGGGTGACGGTGAGGGTTAGGGTGAGGCTCAGGGTTAGGTTTAGGGTTAGGGTTATAGGGAGGTTTAGGTTTAGGTTTTGTTTAGGGTGAGAGTTAGGGTGAGGTGTCGGGATAGGGTTAGGGTGAGGTTTACGGTTAGTGTTAGGATTAGGGTTAGGTTTAGGGTTAGGGTTAGTGTGAGGATAAGGGATAGGGTGTAGTTTAGGGTGAGGGTGAGGATTAGGGTTAGCGTTAGGGTTAGGGTGAGAGTTAGAGTTAGGGTGAGGTTTAGGGTTAAGGTTAGGGTGAGGGTTAGGTTTACGGTGATGTTTAGGGTGAGGTTGAGGGTTAGTGTGAGGGTGAGCGTATGGTTTAGGGTTAGGGTGCGGGAGAGGGTGAGGATGAGGGTTAGGGTTTGGGTTAGGATTAGGATGAGGGTGAGGATTAGGGTTAGGAATAGGATTAGGGTCAGGTTTAGTCTGAGGGTGAGGGTCAGGGTGACGGTGAAGGTTAGGGTTAGGGTTAGGGTGAGGATAAGTGTTAGGGTATGGGTTAGGGTGAGGTTGAGGGTTAGGGTTAGGGTTAGGGTTATGGTGAGGGTTAGGGTTTGGGTGATGTATAGTGTGCGGGTTAGCGTTACTTTTAGGGTTGGTGTGAGGGTGAAGGTGATGGGTAGGGTTATGGTTAGGTTTAGGGTCATGTTTAAGGTGAGGGTTAGGGTTAGGTTTAGGGTGAGAGTTAGGTTGAGGTGTCGGGATAGGGTTCGGGTGAAGGTTAGGCTTAGTGTTAGGGTTAGTGTGAGGATAAGTGTTCGGGTTAGGGTTAGGTTTAGGGTGAGGTTTAGGGTTAGGTTTAGCATTAGGGATAGGGCTAGTGTTAGGCTTAGAGTGAGGGTGAAAGTGAGGGTGAGGGTTTGGATTAGGGTGAGGTTTAGGGTTAGGGTGAATGTTAGGGTTAGTGTGAGGGTTAGGGGAGGTGAGCGTTAGGTTGAGGTGTAGGGTTAGGGTGAGGGTTAGGGTTAGGGTGATATTTAGGGTGAGGGTGAAAGTTAGGGTGAGGGTGAAGGCGAGGGTGAGGGTGAGGGTTAGGGTTAGGGTTAGTTTTAGGGTGAGGGTGAGGGTGAAGTTTATGTTTCGGGTTAGGGTTAGGGTAAGGGTTACGGCTAGTGTGAGGGTTATGGTTAGTATTAGGGTTAGGGTTAGGGTGAGGATAAGGGTTAGGGTGAGGTTAAGGGTGAGGGTGAGCGTTAGGGTCAGGGTTAGGGTGAGGGTTAGGGTTTGGGTGATGTTTAGGGTGTGGTTTAGGGTGAGGATGAGGTTTCGGTGAGGGTGAGGCTTCAGGTGAGGTTGAGGGTTAGGGTGTGTGTGAGGATTAGGGTTAGGGTGAGATTTAAGTTTAGGTTTAGGGTTAGTGTGAGGGTGAGTGTTAGTGCTAGGGTTAGGGTTTGGATTAGGGTTAGGATTAGGGTGAGGCTGAGGGTTAGGGAGAGGTGTAGGGGTAGGGTTGGAGTGAGGTTTGGGGTGAGACTGAGGGTTAGGGTGAGAGTGAGGGTAAGGTTTAGGTTTAGGGTTAGGGTTAGGGTGAGGGTGAGGATGAGGGTCAGTGTTAGGATTAGGGTTAGGGTTAGGGTTATTGTGAGGGTGAGGTTTAGGGTTAGGGTTAGTGTGAGGGTTAGGTTTAGGGTGAGGGTTAGGTTTAGGTTGAGGATTAGTTTTATGGTCATGGTTAGGATGAGGGTTAGTGTTAGGGTTAGGTTTAGAGTGAGGGTCAGGGTGATGTTTAGGTTTAGGTAGAAGGTTAGGGTTAGGCTCAGGGGTAGGATTAGCGAGATGTTTATTCTGAGGGTAAGGGTTCGGGTGAAGTTTAGGGTTAGGGTGATGGTTAGGGTGAGGTTTAGGGTTAGCGTAAGGTTTAGGGTTCTGGTGAGTGTGATGGTTAGGGTGTGGGTGAGAGTTTGGGTTATGTTGAGTGTTAGGGTGACTGTGAGGGTTACAGTGAGTTTGAGGGTTAAGGTTAAGTTTAGGGTGAGGGTTAGGATGAGGGTTAGGGTGAAGGGTAGGTTTAGGGTTAGGGTGAGGGTTAGGTTTAGGCTGAGGGTTAGAGTTAGGTTTAAGGTAAGGTTAAGGGTTATGGTGAGGGTTAGGTTGAGGGTGAGGGTGAGGGTGAGGGTTTCGTTTAGGTAAGGGTTAGGGTTAGAGTTTGGGTGAGGATTAGGTGAGGGTTAGGTTTAGGTTGAGGGGTAGGGTTAGGGTGAGGGTTAGGGTTAGAGTTAGGGTGAGGGTTAGCGTTACAGTGATGTTTAGTATGAGGGTGAGGGTTAAAGTTAGGGTTAGCGTTAGGGAAAGGGTTAGGCTTAGGGTTAGGGTGAGGGTTAGGTTTAGAGGTAGGTTTAGGGTTAGGGTGAGGGTTAGGGTTAGTGTGAGAGTAAGGGTTAGGGTTAGAGATAGGGTTAGTGTGAGGATAAATGTTAGGGTGAGGGTTAGGTTGAGTGTGAGGGTTAGATTTATCGTTAGGGTTAGAGTGAGGGTTAGGGTCAGGGTTAGGGTTAGGATTTGTTTTAGTGTGAGGGTTAGGGTGAGGTTGAAGGTTAGGGTGAGGTTGAGGGTTAGGGTGAGGTTGAGGTTGATGTTTAGGTTGAGGGTGAGGGTGAGGTTCAGGGTTACGGTTAAAGTTTGTGTTTGGGTGAGGGTGAGGGTTAGGGTTAGGGTGATCTTTAGGGTTATTTTTTGGGTTAGGGTTAGGGTGAGTGTGAGGGTTAGGGTTAGGGAAAGGATGAGGATAAGGGATAGGTGAGGGTTAGGTTGAGAATAACGTTTAGGGTTAGGGTTAGGGTGGGTATTAGGGTGAGGGTTACTGTTAGGGTTAGGATAAGTGTTAGGGTGAGGGTTAGCGTGAGGGTGAGGTTAAGGTTAGGGTTAGGGTTATGGTGAGGGTTAGGGTTTGGGTGATGTTTAGGGTGAGGGTTAGCGTTAGGTTTATGGTTAGTGTGAGGGTGAGGGTTACGGGTAGTGTTATGGTTATGTTTACGGTGTTGTTTAAGGTGAGGGTTAGGGTTAGGGTTAGGGTGAGAGTTAGGTTGTGGTGTCGAGATAGGGTTAGGGTGAAGGTTAGGGTTAGGGTTAGGGTTAGTGTGAGGATCAGGGTTAGGTTTAGGGTTAGGGTGAGGGTAAGGTTTAGGTTTAGCGTTAGGGTTAGGTTTAGGTTTAGGGTGAGGCTTAGGGTTAGGGTTAGGGTGAGGATTAGGGTTAGGGTGATATTTAGGGTGAGGGGGAAGGTTAGGTTGAGGGTGAGGGCGAGGGTGAGGGTGAGGGTTAGGGTTAGGGTTAGTTTTACGGTGAGGGTGAGCGTGAGGGTTATGGTTAGTGTTAGGGTTAGGGTTAGGGTGAGGATAAGGGTTAGGGTGAGGGTAAGGGTGAGGGTGAGGGTTAGGGTTAGGGTTAGGGTGAGGGTTAGGGTTTGGGTGATGTTTCGGGTGAGGTTTAGTGTGAGGATGAGGGTTCAGGTGAGGGTAAGGCTTCAGTTGAGGTTGAGGGTTAGGGTGTGTGTGAGGATTAGGGTTAGGTTGAGGGTTAACGTTAGGTTTAGGGTAGTTTGAGGGTGAGGGGTAGGGTTAGGATTAGGGTTTGGGTTAGGGTTAGGGTTAGGGTTAGGGAGAGGGGTAGGTGTAGGGTTAGGGTGAGGTTTTGGGTTTGAGTAAGGGTTAGGGTGAGAGTGAGTGTAAGGTTCAGGTTTAGGGTTAAGTTTAGGTTGAGGGTGAGGGTGAGGTTCAGTGTTAGGATTAGGGTTAGGGTTAGGGTTAATTTGAGGGTGAGGGTGAGTGTTTGGGTTAGGGTTAGTGTGAGGTTTAGGGTTAGGGTGAAGATTAGGTTTAGGTTCAGGGTTAGTTTTAGGGTCAGGGTTAGGGTGAGGGTTAGGGTTATGGTGAGGGTCAGGGTGAGGTTTAGGGTTAGGTAGATTGTTAGGGTTAGGCTCAGGGGTAGGTTTAGCGTGGTGTATATTGTGAGGGTGAGGGTTAGGGTGAAGGTTAGGTTTAGGGTGAGGTTTAGGGTTAGCATAAGGTTTAAGGTTGGAGTGAGTGTGATGTTTAAGGTGTGGGTGAGCGTTTGGGTTAGGTTGACTGTTAAGGTGACGGTGAGGGTTAGGGTGAGTGTGAGGGTTAGAGTTAGGTTTAGGGTGAGGGTTAGGATGAGGGTTAGTGTGAGAGGCAGGTTTAGGGTTATGGTGAGGTTTAGGTTTAGGTTGAGGGTTTGAATTAGGTTTAGGGTGAGGGTAAGGGTTATGGTGAGGGTTAGGTTTTTGTGAGGGTGAGGGTGAGGTTTTCTTTTAGGTAAGGTTTAGGGTTACAGTTTGGTTGAGGATTAGGTGAGGGTGAGGGTTAGGTTGAGGGGTAGGGTTAGGGTGAGGGTTAGGGTTAGGGTTAGGGTGAGGGTTAGTGTTAGATTGATGTTTAGTATGAGTGTGCGGGTTAATGTTAGGGTTAGCGTTAGGGAAAGGGTTAGGGTTAGGGTTAGGGTGAGGGTTAGGGTAAGAGGTAGGTTTAGGTTTAGGGTGAGGGTTAGGGTTAGGGTGAGGGTTAGGGTTAGTGTGAGGGTAAGGGTTAGGCTTAGAGTTAAGGTTAGTGTAAGGATAAATGTTAGGGTGAGGGTTAGGTTGAGTGTAAGTGTTAGGTTTAACGTTAGGGATAGGGTGAGGGTTAGGGTGAGGGTTAGGGTTAGGGTTAGGGTTTGGTTTAGTGTGAGGGTTAGGGTTAGGTTGATGTTTAGGGGGAGGTTGAGGGTTAGGGTGAGGGTGAGGTTGATGTTTAGGTTGAGGGTGAGGGTGAGGGTCAGGATTACGGTTAAGGTTTGGGTTTGGGTGAGGGTGAGGGTTAGGGTTAGGGTGATCGTTAGGGTTATTTTTGGGTTAGGGTTAGGGTGAGGGTGAGGGTTAGGGTTAGGGAAAGAATGAAGGTAAGGGTTAGGGTGAGGGTTAGGTTGAGGATAAGGTTTAGGGTTAAGGTTAGGGTGAGTGTTAGGGTGAGGGTTAGGGTTAGGGTTGGGTTAGGGTGAGGGGCAGAGTGAGGGTTTTGTTTAGGTTGAGGTTTAGTTTTATGGTGAGGGTTAGGGATAGTGTTAGGGTGAGAGTTAGGGTTAGGGTGTTGTTTATTGTGAGAGTGAGGGTTAGGGTGAGGGCGAGTCCTCGGATGAGAGTGAGGGTTTGTGTGAGGGTTAGGGTTAGGGTGTGGTTGAGGGTTAGGGTTAGGATGATATTTAGGGTGAGGGTGAAGGTTAGGTTGAAGGTGAGGACGAGGGTGAGGGTGAGGGTTATGGTTAGGGTTAGTTTTAGGGTGAGGGTGAGGGTGAGGGTTATGTTTAGTGTTAGGGTTAGGGTTAGGGTGAGGATAAGGGTTAGGGTGAGGGTAAGTGTGAGGGTGAGGGTTAGAGTTAGGGTTAGGGTGAGGGTTAGGGTTTGGGTGATGTTTCGCTTGAGGTTTATGGTGAAGATGAGGGTTCGGGTGAGGGTGAGGCTTCAGGTGAGGTTGAGGGTTAGGGTGTGTGTGTGGATTAGGTTTAGGGTGAGAGTTAACGTTAGGTTTAGGTTTAGTGTGAGGGTGAGTGTTAGGGGTAGGGGTAGGGTTTGGATTAGGGTTAGGGTTAGGGTGAAGGTGAGGGTTAGGGAGAGGAGTAGGGGTAGGGTTGGGATGAAGTTTGGGGTGAGAATGAGGGTTAGGGTGAGAGTGAGGGTAAGGTTTAGATTTAGGGTTAGGGTTAGGGTGAGGGTGAGGGTGAGGATCAGTGTTAGGATTAGGGTTTGGGTTAGGGTTATTGTGAGGGTGAGGGTGAGGGTGAGAGTTAGGGTTAGGGTTAGTGTGAGGGTTAGGTTTAGGGGGAGGGTTAGGTTTAGGTTGAGTGTAATTTTTAGGGTCAGGGTTAGGGTGAGGGTTAGGGTTAGGGTTAGGGTTAGGGTGAGGGTCAGGGTGATGTTTAGGGTTAGGTAGAGGGTTAGGGTTAGGCTCAGGGGTAGGGATAGCGTGATGTTTATTCTGAGGGTAAGGGTTCGGATGAAGTTTAGGATTAGGGTGAGGTTTAGGGTGAGGTTTAGGGTTAGCATAAGGTTTAGGGTTCGGGTGAGTGTGATGGTTTGGGTGTGGGTGAGAGTTTGGTTTAGGTTGAGTGTTAGGGTGACAGTGAGGGTTAGGATGAGGGTTAGGGTGAGGGATAGGTTTAGGGTTAGGGTGAGGTTTAGGTTTAGTCTGAGGGTTAGAGTTAGGATTAGGGTGATGGTAAGGGTTATGGTGAGGGTTAGGTTGAGGATGAGGGTGAGGGTGAGGGTTTTGTTTAGGTAAGAGTTAGGGTTAGAGTTTGGGTGAGGATTAGGTTAGGGTGAGGGTTAGGTTGAGAGGTAGGGTTAGGGTGAGGGTTAGGGTTAGGTTTAGGGTGAGGGTTAGTGTTAGACTGATGTTTAGTATGAGGGTGAGGGTTAAAGTTAGGGTTAGCGTTAGGGAAAGGGTTAGGGTTAGGGTTAGGGTGAGGGTTAGGGTTAGAGGTACGTTTAGGGTTAGAGTGAGGGTTAGGGTTAGGGTGAGGGTTAGGGTTAGTGTGAGGGTAAGTGTTAGGGTTAGAGTTAGGGTTACTGTGAGGGTAAATATTAGGGTGAGGTTTAGGTTGAGTGTGAGGGTTAGAATAATCGTTAGGTTTAGAGTGAGGGTTAGGATGAGGGTTAGGGTTAGGATTTGGTTTAGTGTGAGGGTTAGTGTTAGGTTGAAATTTAGGGTGAGGGTGAGGGTTAGGGTGAGGGTGAAGTTGATGTTTAGGTTGAGGGTGAGGGTGAGAGTGAGGGTTACGGTTAAGGTTTGGGTTTGGGTGAGGGTGAGGGTTAGGGTTAGGGTAATCGTCAGGTTTATTTTTTGGGTTAGGGTTAGGGTGAGGTTTAGGGTTAGTGTGAGGGTAAGGGTTAGGTTTAGAGTGAGATTTAGTGTGAGGATAAATGTTAGGGTGAGGGTTAGGTTGAGTGTGAGGTTTATGGTTAGCGATATGGTGAGGGTTAGTGTGAGGGTTAGGTTTAGGGTTAGGGTTTGGTTTAGTGTGAGGGTTAGGGTTAGGTTGATGTTTAGGGTGAGGGTTAGGGTTAGAGTGAGGACGAGGTTGATGTTTAGGTTGAGGGTGAGGGTGAGGGTTCAGGTGAGGGTTCGGGTTAGGGTGTGGGTGAGAATTAGGGTTAGGGTGAGGGTTAGCTTAAGGTTTAGGGTTAGTGTGAGGGTGAGGGTTAGGGGTAGGGTTAAGGTTAGGTTGAGGGTTAGGGTTAGGGTTGGGGTTTGGGAGATGTGTAGGGCGAGGTGTAGGGGTAGGTTTAGGGTGAGTTTTAGGGTGAGTGTAAGAGTGATGGTGAGGGGGAGGGCTAGGGTTAGGTTTAGGGTTAGTGTTAGGGTGAGTTTGAGGGTTAGGGTTAGGTTTAGGATTAGGGTTAGGGTTAGGGTTAGGGTGAGTGTCAGTGTACGGCTTCCGGTTCGGGTGATGGTTCGAGTTAGGGTGTGGGTGAGGATTAGGGTTAGGGTGAGGATTAGGGTTAGGGTTAGGGTTAGGGTTATGGTGAGGTTAGGTTTAGTGTGAGGATGAGGGTTAGGTTTAGTGTTAGTTTTAGGGTGAGGGTTAGTGTGAGGGTGAGGGTTAGGGTTAGGATTAGGGTGAAGGTGAGGTATAGGGTGAGGGTTAGAGTTAGGGTCAGGGTTAGGGATATGTTTAGGGTTAGGGTGAGTGTGAGGGTTACTGTTAGGGTTAGATTTAGGATTAGAGTTAGGGTGAGTGTGAGGGTGATGGTTAGGATTAGGGTTAGGATTAGGGTTAGGCTGAGGGTGAGGGGGAGGTGGAGGGTGAGGGTTAGGGTTAGGATGAGGGTAAGGGTTAGGATTAGGGTTAGGGTTAGGGTAAGTGTTAGGGTGAGTGTAAAGGTTTGGGTGAGGTTTAGGGTGAGGGTGAGGCTTAGGGTTAGATTGAGGGTAAGGTGAAAGTTAGGTTTATACTTAGGATTATGGTGAGTGTTAGGTTGTGAGTAAGTGTTAGGGTGAGGGTTAGGGTGAGGGTGATTTTTAGGGTTCGGGTGATGGTAAGGGTAAGGGTGAGGGTTCGAGTGAGAGTGAGGGATAGGGTGAGGTTTTGGGTTAAGTTTAAGGATAGGGTGAGGATTTGGGTTAGGGTTAGGTTTAGGGTGAGGGTTAGGGTGAGTGTGAGGTTTAGGGTTAGAATTGGGTTTAAGGTTCGGGTTAGGATGAGTGTTAGGGTTCGGTTTATGGTTAGGGTTAGGGTGAGGTTTAGGGTTAGTGTTAGGGTTAGAGTGAGGGTTAGTTTTAGGGTGAGTGCTACGGTGAGGGTGAGGGTTAGCGGGAGGGTAAGGGTGAGGGTGAAGTTTTTGGTTAGGTAAGGGTTAGGGCTAGGTTTAGGGTCAGTATTAGTGTATGGGTGTGGGTTAGGGTAGGGTTAGTGTTAGGGTTAGGTTGCGGGTGAGGGTGAGGTTGAGGGTTAGTGTTAGGATGAGCGTTAGGGTTGAGGGTGAGGGTGAGGGTTAGGGTTAGGTTAAATGTGAGGGTCAGGGTTAGGGTGATGGTTAGGGTTAGGGTGAGGGTTAAGATTAGTGTGAGGTTTAGGGTGAGGTTTAGTGATAGGATGATGTTTATTGTGAGGGTTAGGGTGATCATGATTGTTCTGTTCAGAGTTACTGTTAGGGTTAGGGTTGGGGATAGGGTTAGGGTGAGGGTGAGGGTGAGGTTTAGTGTTAAGTTTAGGGTTAGGGTGAGGGTTAGGGTTAGGCTGAGGGTTAGGGTTAGGGTGATGTATATTGTGAGGGTGAGGGTTAGGGTGAGGGTGAGTGTTAGGGTGAGGGTGAGTGTTAGGGTGAGGGTGAGGGTCCGGTTGAGTGTGAGGGTTAGGGTTTGTTTGAGGGTTAGGTTTAGGGTGAGGTTTAGGGTTACGGTGAGGTTTAGGGTGAGGGTGAGTGTTAGATTTAGGGTTACGGTTATGGTGAGGTTTAGGGTTAGGGTTAGGGTTAGGGTGAGAGTTATGTTGAGGTGTAGGGATAGGGTTAGGGTGAGGGTTAGGGTGAGGGTGAGGGTTAGGGTTAGCGTTAGGGATAGGGTTATTGTGAGGGTAAGGGTTAGGGTGAGGGTTAAGGTGAGGGTGAGAGGTAGGGTTAGCCTTAGAGTTAGGGTGAGTGTGAGGGTAAGGATGAGGGTTTGGACGAGGGTTAGGGTTAGGGTGAGGGTGAGGGTGAGGGTGAGGGTGAGTTTTAGTGTTAAGTTTAGGGTTAGGGTTAGGGTGAGGGTTAGGGTTAGGCTGAGGGTTAGGGTTAGGGTGATGTATATTGTGAGGGTGAGGGTTAGGGTGAGGGTGAGTGTTAGGGTGAGGGTGAGGTTCCGGGTGAGTGTGAGGGTTAGGGTGTGGTTGAGGGTTAGGTTTAGGGTGATGGTTAGGGTGACGGTGAGGGTTAGGTTGAGGGTGAGTGTTAGACTTAGGGCTACGGATATGGTGAGTTTTAGGGTGAGGTTAGGGTGAGGGTGAAGGTTAGGGTTAGCATTAGGGTTAGGGTGATGGTTAGGGTGAGGGTGAGGGTTAGGGTTAGGATTTGGGTGAGGGTTAGGGTTAGGGTAATGTTTATGGTGAGTTTTAGGGTCTGGGTGAGGTTTAACTTTCAGGTGAGGGTGAGGGTTAGGTTGTGGGTGAGGGTTAGGGTTAGATTGACTGTTAGGGTGACTGTTATGGTTAGGGTGAGGGTGAGGATTATGGTTAGGTTTAGGATGAGGGTGAGGGTTAGGGTGAGGGTTAGGTTTAGAGTTTTGGGTGAGGGGTAGTGTTAGGGTTAGGATGGATGAGTGTTAGGTTTAGTGTGAGGGTTAGGGTTAGGGTGAGGGTGAGTGTAAGAGTTAGGGTGAGGGTTAGGGAGAGGGGTAGGGTTAGTGTTAGGGTGAGGTCTAGGATGAGGTTAAGGGTTTGTTTGAGGTTGAGGGTGAGGGTGAGGTTTTCGGTTAGGTAAGGTTTAGGGTTAGGATTAGGGTGAGGGTTAGAGTGATATGTAGGTGTAGCGTTAGGGTTAGGGTGAGGGTTATGGATAGGGTGAGGCCTAGGGTGAGGGTGAGGTTTAGATTGAGATTGAGGGTGATGGTGAGATTTTTAGTTAGGTAAGATTTAGGGTCAGGTTCAGGGTGAGAATTAGGTTGAGGGTGTGGTTTAGGGTTAGGTTTAGAGTTAGGGTGAGGGTGAGGGTGAGGGTGTGAGGGTGAGGGTTAGGATTAAGGTGAGGGTGTGGGTGAAGTTTAGGGTTACAATTTATGTGAGGATTAGTGTTCCGGAGAAATTTAGGGTTAGGATGAGAGTTAAGGTTAGGCTTAGCGTGAGGGTAAGGTTTAGAGTGATGTTTAGAGTGAGAATGAGGGTTAGGGTGAGGGTGAGTGTTCTGGTTAGTGTTAGGGTTTGGGCTAGGGACAGGGATAGGGTTAGTTTGAGTGTAAGGGTTAGGGTGAGGGTTACGGTTAGGGTGAGGGTGAGGGTTAGGGTTAGGGTTAGGGTTAGGGTTAGGGTGAGGGTGATTGTTAGGGTGTGGGTATGTGTTAGGGTGAGGGTGAGGGTTAGGGTTAGGGTGAGGGTAAGGGTTAGGGTGAGGGTTAGGGTGAGGGTGAGGGTTAGTGTGAGGGTTTGGGTTAAGGTTAAGGATAGGGTGAGGATTAAGGTTAGGGTTAAGATTGGGGTAAGGGTTACGCTGAAGGGTAGGGATAGGGTTAGAGTGAGGGTTAGGTTTAGTTTGGGGGTTAGGGTTAGGGTTAGGTGACGGTAAGGTTTAGGGTGAGGGTTAGTGTGAGTGTGAATTTTAGGGTTATCATTAGGTTTAGTTTTAGGGTTAGGATGAGTGTTAGGGTTATGTTTAGGGTTAGGGTTAGCGTGAGGGTGAGCGGTAGGGTTAGTGTTAGGGTGAGGGTTAGTGTTAGGGTGAGGGCTAGGGTGAGGGTGAGGTTTAGGGTGTCAGTGAGGGTGAGGGTGAGGTTTTTGGTTAGGTAAGGTTTAGGGTCAGGTTCAGCGTGAGAATTAGGGTAAGGGTATGGGTTCGGGTTAGGCTTACGGTTAGTGTGAGGGTGTGGGTGAGGGTGAGTGTTAGGATGAGGGTTAGGGTTAGGGTTAGGGTGTGGGTGAGGGTGAGGGTGGGGGTTAGTGTTAGTGTGAGGGGTAGGGTTACGGTGAGAGTTAGGGTTACGGTGAGGATTAGGGTTAGGCTTAGGGTGAGGGTTATATTTAAGATGATGTTTATAGTGATAGTGAGGTTTAGAGTGAGGGTGAGTGTTCTGGTGAGAGTTAGGGTTAGGGTTAGGGACAGGCATAGGTTTAGTGTGAGGTTAAGGGTTAGGGTGAAGGTTAGGGTGAGGGTGAGGTTTAGGGTTAGGGTGAGGGTTAGGGTGAGTCTTAAGTTTAGGGTTAGGGTCAGTTTGCGGGTTACGGTGAGAGTAAGGGTTAGGGTGAGATTTAGGGTGAGGGTGAGGGTTAGGGTTAGGATGAGGCTAAGGTTTAGGGTGAGGGTTAGGGTGAGATTGAGAGTTAGGGTTAGGATTAGACTTAGGTTGAGGTTGAGGGTTAGGGTTCTGGTTCAGGTTAGGGTTAGAGATAGGGTGAGGATTAGGGTTAGTGTGAGGGTTAGGGTTAGGGATAGTGTTTCGGTGAGTGTGAGGATAAGGTTTACCGTGAGGGTTAGGGTGAGGTTGAGGTGTAGGGTGAGCGTTAGGGATAGCGTGAATTTTAGGGAGAGGGTTAAGTTTAGGGTGATGGTTAGGGTTAGGTTTAGGGTGAAGATTAGGGTTAGGGTGATGTTTATGGTGAGGGTGAGTGTTAGGGTGAGGGTTAGGTTTAGGGTTAATGTTAGTGTTAGGGTTAGACTGAGGGACAAGGTGAGGATTAGGGTTAGTGTGAGGTTTAGCATTAGGATTGGGGTTAGGGTTAGTGTTAGGATAAGGGTTAGGGTGAGGGTTAGGCTGAGGGTGAGGTGTACGGTTAGTGTTAGGGATAGGGTGAGCATTAAGGTGAGGGTTAGGTTTAGGGTGAGGGTGAGGGTTAGGTTTAGGGTTAGGGCTAGTTTTAGGCTTAGGGTGAGGGTGAGGTTGAGGGTTAGGTTTAGAATTAGGGTTTGGGTTAGGGTTAGTGTGAGTGTTAGGGTGAGGATGAGAGTTAGGGTAATGGTGAGGTTTAGCATGTGGGCGAGAGTTAGGGTTAGGGTGAGGATTAGGGTTAGGTTTAGGGTTAGGGTTATGGTGAGGGTAAGGGTTAGGCTGAGGTTTACTTTTAAGGTGAGGGTTAGGGTTAGCTTTAGTGTTAGGATGAGAGTTAAGGTGAGGGTTAGGTTTAGGGTTAGGGTGAGAATTAGGATGAGTGTGTTGGTTAGGGTTAGGGTTAGGGTTAGGGTGAGTGTGTGGGTGATGGTGAGTGCTAGGATGAGGATTAGGGTTAGGATGATGGTGTGGGTGAGGGTGAGTATGAGGGTTAGGTTTAGCGTGAGGGGTAGGTTTACGGTGAGGGTTAGGGTTAGGGTGAGGTTTAGGTTTAGGCTTAGGGTGAGTGTTAGGTTTAGGGTGATATTTTGAGTGAGAGTGAGTGTTACGGTGGGGGTGAGTGTTCTGGTGAGAGTTAGTTACGGTTAGGGACAGGGATAGGGTTAGTGTGAGGGTAAGGGTTAGGGTGAGGATTAGGGTGAGGGTGAGTGTTAGGGTTAGGGTGAGGGTTAGGGTTAGGGTTAGGGTTAGGGTTAGGGTGAGGTTTAGGGTGAGCATTAGGTTTTGGGTTAGGGTTAGTTTGCAGGTTAGGGTGAGATTTAAGGTGAGGGTGAGGGTGAGGGTTAGGGTTAGGATAAGGGTAAGGTTTAGAATGAGGGTTAAGGTGAGGGTGAGAGTTAGGGTTACCATTAGACTTAGGGTGAGGGTGAGGGTTAGGGATAGGGGGAGGATTACGGTTAGTGTGAGGGTTAGGGTTAGGGTTTGTGATTTGGTTAGTGTGAGGATAAGGGTTAGCATGAGGGTTAGGGTGAGGGTCAGGTGTAGGGTTAGAGTTAGGATAAGGGTGAGTGTTAGGGTGATGGTTAAGTTTAGGTTGAGGGTTAGGGTTAGGTTTAGGGTGAGGATTAGGGTTAGGGTGATGTTTATTGTGAGGGTGAGTGTTAGGGTGAGGGTGAGGGTGAGGGTTAGGTTTAGGGTTAATTTTAGGGTTAGGGTTAGAATGAGGGATAGTGTGAGAATTAGGGTTAGGATTAGGGTGACTGTGAGGACAAGGGTTAGGGTGAGGGTTAGGCTGAGTGGGAGGTGTAGGGTTAGCGTTAGGGATAGGGTGAGCGTTAGGGTGAGGGTTAGGTTTAGGGTGAGGGTGAGTGTTAGGTTTTGGGTTAGGGTTAGGTTTATTCTTAGGGTGAGGGTATGGTTAAGGGTTAGGTTTAGGATTATTGTTAGGGTTAGGTTTAGTATGAGTGTTAGGGTGAGGATGAGCGTTCGGGTAATGGTGAGGGTAAGGATGTGGGCGAGGTTTAGGGTTAGGGTGAGGATTAGGGTTAGGGTTAGGGTTAGGGTTATGGTGAGGGTAAGGGTTTGGGTGAGGTTTAGGGTTAAGGTGAGGGTTATGGTTAGCGTTAGTGTTAGGATGAGGTTTAGGGTTGAGGTTAGTGTTAGGGTTAGGGTGAGGTTCAGGGTGAGGGTGTGGGTTAGTGTTAGGATTAGGATTAGAGTTAGGATGAGGGTGAGGGTGAAGGTGAGTGTTAGGGTTAGGTTTAGTGTTAGGGTTAGGTTTAGGGTGAGGGCTAGGTTTAGGGTGAGGCTTAGGGTTATGCTAAGGGTTGGTGTGAAGTTTAGGGTTAGGGTTAGGGTTAGAGTGAGACTCATGGTGAGGGTTAGAGTTAGTTAGAGGTTTAGGGTTAGGCTGAGGGGTAGGGTTAGGGTGATGTTTATTGGGAGGGTGAGGGTTAGGGTGAGGGAGAGTGTTAGGGTGAGGGTGAAGGTTCGGGTGAGGGTGAGGGTTAGGGTATTCTTGAGGGTTAGGGTTAGGGTGACAGTGTGTATTAGGGTGAGGGTGAGTGTTAGGTTTATGGTTAGGGTTAGGGTGAGGGTTAGGGTTAGGGTGAGGGTTAGGGTTAGGGTGAGAGTTAGGGAGAGGTGTAGGGATAGGGTTAGGGTGAGGGTTAGGTTGAGGGTGAGGGTTAGGGTTAGAGTTAGGGATTGGGTGACTTTTAGGGTGAGGGTTAGGTTTAGTGTGTGGGTGAGGGTTAGGGTGAGGGTAAGGGATAGTTTTAGCGTTAGGGATAGGGTTAGGTTTAGGGTTAGGGTGATGGCTAGGGTGAGGGTGAGAGTTAGGGTGAGGGTGAGAGTTAGGGTGAGGGTGAGGGTGAGGTTTTCGGTTAGGTAAGGGTTAGGTTTATTTTTAGTGTGTGAATTATGTTGAGATTGAGGGTTAGTGTGATCTTTAGGGTTAGAGTGAGGGTTAGGGTTAGGATTTGGGTGAGGTTTATTCTTAGGGTGATGTTTAGGGTGAGGTTTATGGTTAGGGTGAGGGTTAGAGTTCAGGTAAGGGTGAGGGTGAGAGTTAGGTTTAGATTTAGGGTGAGGGTGAGGGTGTGGGTTAGGATTAAGGTAAGGATTAGGGTTAGGCTGAGGGTGAGGGTGATGGTAAGGGTGAGGGTTGGGGTTAGGGTGAGGGTTAAGTTTAGGGTTAGGGTAAGGATGAGGGTGAGGGTGAGGGTTAGGATTAGGTTTAGGGTGAGGGTGAGGGTTAGGCTGAGGGTTAGGGTAAGGGTTAGTGTGCGGTTAGGGTTAGGGTTAGGGTTTGGGTTAGGTTGTGGGTTAGGGTTAGTTTTAGGGTTAGGATAAGGGTTAGGCTGAGGGTTAGGGTTAGGGTTAGTGTGAGTGTTAGGTTTAGGGTTAGGGTTTGGGTTAGGTTGAGAGTAAAGAATAGGGTGAGGTTTAGGGTGAGGCTGAGGTTTAGGGTTATGTTTAGGTTTAGGGTGAGGTTTAGGGTGAGGGTTATTTTTAGGGTTAGGCTTAAGCTGAGGGTTAGGGTGTAGGTAAGGGTTAGGGTGAGGGATAGGATGAGGGTGAGGTTTAGGGTTAGGGTGAGGGTAAGCGTTATTGTGAAGGTTAGTGTGAGGGTGAGGTTTAGAGTTAGCACGAGGGTTAGGGTGAGGGTTTGGGTGAGGGTTATGGTAAAGGTTAGGGTTAGGGTGAGGATTAGGGTTACAGTTAGGTTTAGGGTGAGGGCTATGCTGAGGGGTAGGGTTAGGTTTTGGGTGAGGGTTAAGTTTAGGGTGATGGTTAGGGTTAGGGTTATGGTGAGTTTTAGGTTTAGTGTGAGGGTTAGGGTGAGGGTGAGTGTTAGGCTTAGGGTGAGGTTGAGGGTAAGTGTAAGGGTGAGGGTTAGGGTGAGGATGAGTTTTAGGTTTAGCATTAGGTTTACCGTTAGGTTTAGGATGAGGGTTAGGTTTAGGGTGAGGGTGAGGATTAGGGTTACTGTTAGTGTGAGGTTTTGTGTTAGGGTGAGGGTTATGTTTAGGGTGAGGGTTATAGTTAGGGTAAGGGTTAGGGTGAGGGTTAGGGTTAGGGTTAGGTTGAGGGTCAGGGTGAGCTTTAGTGTTAGTTTGAGGGTTAGGTTAGGGTAAGGGTTAGGGTTAGGGTTAGGTTGAGAGTTACGGTTAGGGTGATGTTTATTATAAGGTTGAGTGTTAGGGTGAGGGTGAGTGTTCGTGTGAGGGATAGGGTTCGGTGGGATAGGGTTCGGTGAGGGTGAGGGTTTGGGTGTGGTTGAGGCTTAGTTTTCGGGTGAGGGTTAGGGTGACATTGAGGGTTAGGGTGAGGGTCAAGTTTAAGTCTAGAGTTAGGGTTAGGTTGAGGTTTAGAGTTTGGGTTATGTTTAGTGTGAGAGTTAGGGTTAGGTGTCGTGATAGGGTTAGGGTGAGGGTTAGGGTTAGTGTGAGGGTTAGGCTTAGGGTTAGGGTTAGTGTGAGGATAAGGTTATGGTGAGGGTGAGGGATATGGTTAGCGTTCGGTTTAGAGTGAGGATTAGGGTGAGGGTTAGCGTTAGGGCGAGGGTTAGGGTTAGGTTTAGGGTCAGGGTTAGGGTTAGGGTGATGTTTAGGGTGAGGTTGATGGTTAATGTGAAGGTGAGGGTGAGGGTTAGGGTGAGGGTCAGGGTGAGGATGAACTTTTGGGTTAGGATTAGGATGAAGGTGGGGCTGAGAGTTAGAATTAGGAATAGTGTTAGAGTTAGGGTTAGGCTGAGGGTGAGGGTCAGGTGGAGGGTGAAGTTTAGGGTTAAGGTTAGGATTAGGGTTAGAGTGAGGGTTACGGTTAGTGTGAGGGTTATGGTTAGGGTTACGATTAGGGATAGGTTTGAGGGTAAGGGTTAGGGTGAGGGTTAGGGTGAGGGTTAGGGTTAGGGTTAGGATTAGGGTGAGGGTTAGGGTTTGGGTGATGTTTAGGGTGAGGTTGATGGGTAGGGAGAGGATGATGGTTCTGGTGAGGGTGACAGTGAGGGTGTGGGTGAGGATTAGATTTAGGGTGAGTTTTAGTGTGAGTGTGACGTTTAAGGTTATGGTGAGGGTGAGGGTTAGGGTTAAGGTTAGGGTTAGGGTTAGGGTGAGTTTGAGGGTGACTGTTAGGTTTAGAATTAGGGTTAGGGTTAGGGTTAGGAAGAGTGTTAGGGTGAGGGTGAGGGTGAGGGTGTGGTTGAGAGTTAGGGTGTTGGAGAAGTTTAGGTTTAGGGTAAGGATTAGGTTTAGGGTTAGGGTTAGGGTTATGGTGAGAGTAAGGGTTAGAGTGAGGTTTATTGTGAGGATGAGGGTAAGGTTAGTGTTAGGGTTAGGATGAGGGTTAGGGTTTGGTTTAGGGTTAAGGTGAGGGTGAGGTATAGGGTGAGGGTTAGGGTAAAGGTGAGGGATAGGGATAGGGTTAAGTTTAGTGTGAGGGTGAGGATGAAGGTTAGGATTAGTGTTAGGATTAGGGTTAGGCTGAGGGTGATGGGGACGATGAGAGTGTGGGTTAGGGTTAGGGTGAAGTTTAGGGTTAGGGCAGGGTGATGGTGAGGGTTAGGGTGAGGATTCGGGTTAGGATTAGGGTTAGGTTGAGGGTTAGGTTTAAGGTTAGTGTAAGGGTTAGGGTTAGGGTTAGGGTTAGGTTTAGGGTGAGGGTTAGGGTTAGGTTTAGTTTTAGCATAAGGGTTAGGCTGAGGGTGAGGTTTAGGGTTAGTGTGACTGTTAGTTTTAGGGTTAGGGTAAGGGTTAGGGTGAGGGTAAATGTGAGGGTGAGGGTTACATTGTGGATACGTGTTTGGGTGAGGGTTAGGTTGAGGGTGAGGGTTGTGGTTAGGGTGAGGGTGAGGGTTAGGGTGAGGGTGAGGATTATGGTTAAGGAAAGGTTGAGGATTAGGGTTAGGGTTAGGTTTAGGGTGAGGGTTAGTCCGAGGGGTAAGGTTAGAGTTAGTTAGAGGGTTAGGTTTAGTGTGAGGGTAAGGGTTAGGGTTAGGGTGACGGTAAGGGTTAGGGTGAGGGTTGGGGTGAGTTTGACTTTTAGGGTTAGCATTAGGTTTAGGGTTAGTGTTAGGATGAGGCTTAGTGTTAGGATTAGTTTTAGGGGGAGGTTGAGGGTGAGGGTTAGGGTTGGGCTAGGTTGAGGGTTAGAATTAGGGTGAGGGCTAGTTTGAGGGTTAGGTTTAGGGTGATGGTGAGGGTGAGGTTGAGGATTTCGGTTAGGTAAGGGTTAGGGTTAGGGTTAGGATGACGATTAGGGTGAGGGTGTGTGTTAGGTTTAGGTTTAGGGTGAGGGTGAGGGTGAGGGTTAGGGTTAGGGTTAGTGTGAGGGTTAGAGTTAGGGTGAGGGTTAGGGTTAGGGTGATTTTTGGTGTGAGGGTGAAGGTTAGCATGACGTTGAGTGTTCAGGTGAGAGTTAGGTTTAGGGTTTGGGTGAGTGTTAGGATTAGGATTAGGGTTAGGATTAGCAATAGGCTGAGGGTTATGTTTAGGGTTAGTGTGAGGGTTAGGGTTAGGTTTAGGGTTAGGATTATGGTGAGGGTTAGGGTTAGGGCTGGGTTTAGGGTTAGCATAAGGGTTAGGCTGAGGGTTAGGTTTAGGGTTAGTGTGAGTGTTAGGTTTAGGGTTAGGGTTTGGATTAGTTTGAGGGTAAAGTTTAGGGTGAGTGTTAGGGTCAGGGTGAGGTTTAGGGTTACGGTGAGAATTAGAGTGAGGGTTAGGCTTAGGTTAATGGTTAGGATTAGGGTGAAGTTTAGGATGAGGGTTAGGTTTAGGGTTAGGTTTAGTGTGATGGTTAGGGTGAGGGTGAGGTTGAGGGTTAGTGATAGTATCAAGGTTAGGGTTAGGGTTAGGGTGAAGTAGAGGGTGAGGGTGAGGGATAGGGTTAGGATAAGGGTTAGGGTGACGGTTAGTGTGAGGGTGAGGGCAAGGTGAGAGTTAGGTTTAGGGTGAGTGTTAGGGTTTGGGTGAGGTTTAGGGTTAGGGTGAGGTTTAGGGTTACCGTTAGGTTGATGGTTAGGGTTAGGGTGTTGTTTATTGTGAGGGTGAGGTTTAGGGTTAGGGTGATGTTTCGGGTGAGGTTGAGGGTTAGGATGAGTGTGAGGTTTAGGGTTAGAGTTAGGGTTAGGGTGAGTGGTATGCTGAGCGTTAGGGTTAGGATTAGGTTTAGGGTTAGGGTTTGGTTTAGAGTGAGAGTAAGGTTTAGGGTGAGGTTGAGGGTGAGAGTGACGGTTAGGGTGTGGGTGAATCTTAGGATTAGTGTGAGGGTTAGGTATAGGTTTAGGGTTATGGTTAGGGTGAGGATAAGGTTTAGGTTTAGGGTGATTTTGAGGGTGAGGGTTATGATATGGGTGAAGGTGAATGTAAGAGTTAGGGTGAGGGTTAGGGTGAGGGTGAGGGTTAGGGTTAGGGTTAGGTTTAGGATGAGGGTAATGTTAAGGGTGAGGGTGAGGGTGAGAGTGATATTTAGCGTGTGGATGAAGCTTAGGTTTAGTGTGAGGGTTATGTTTAGGGTTAGGGTTAGGGTTAGGGTGATGTTGAGGGTGAGGGTTATGATAAGGGTGAAGGTAAGTGTAAAAGTTAGGGTGAGGGTTAGGGTGAGGGTGAGGGTTAGGGTTAGGTTTAGGGTGAGGGTAAGGTTAAGGGTGAGGGTGAGTGTGAGAGTGATGTTTAGCGTGTGGATGAAGCTTAGGTTTAGTGTGAGGGTTATGTTTAGGGTTAGGGTTAGGGTTAGGGTGATGTTGAGGGTGAGGATTACGGTAAGGATGAGGGTGAGTGTAAGAGTTCGAATGAGGGTTAGGGTAAGGGTGAGGGTTAGGGTTATTTTTAGGGTTTGGATTACGGTTAGGTTGAGGGAGAGAGTTAGATTTAGGGTGAGGGTTAGGGTTAGGGTGAGGGTTATGGTTATGGTTATAGTTAGGGTTAGGTTTAGGTTGAGGGTGATGGTAAGGTTTAGGGTGAGGTTTAGGGTGAGGGTGAGGGTGAGGGTTAGGGTTAATGTTAGGGTTAGGATTAGGGTGAGGATTAGGGTTAGTGTTAGGTTTAGTATTAGGTTGAGGGTGAGGGTGAGGTTTAGTGTTAGGGTTAGGTTCAGGGTGAGTGTAAGGTTTAGGGTGAACCTTTGTGTGATGGTGAGGGTTAGGGTTAGGTTTATGGTAAGGGTTAGGTTTAAGCTGAGGGGGTGGGGGAGGGTGAGTTTGACGGTAAGTGTTAGGGTTAGGCTTAGGTGGAGGGCTAGGGTGAGGGTGAGGTTTAGTGTGAGGGTGAGGGTGAGGGTTTCATTTACCTTAGGGTTAGGGTTAGGGTGAAGATTAGGTTGATGGTGAGGGTTAAGCTGAGGTTAGGGTTAGTGTGAGGGTTAGGCTTAGGCTTAGGGTGAGGGTTAGGTTTAGGGTGATGTTTAGGTTGAGGGTGAGCGTTCGTTGAGGGTGAGGGTGAGAGTGAGGGTGAGGGTTAGTTTTAGGATTAGGTTTAGGGTGAGGTTGCGTGTGAGGGTTAGGATTAGGAATAGGGTTATGGTTAGGGTTAGGCTGAGGGTAAGGGTCAGGGTGAGTGTGAAGTTTAGGGTTAGGGTGAGGGTTAGGGTGAGGGTTAAGGTTAGTGTGACGATTATGATTAGTGTTTGGTTTAGGGTTAGGGTGAGGGTAAGGGTTAGCGTGAGGTTAAGGGTAAGTGTGAGGGTTAGGGTTAGGGATAGGTTTAGGCTGAGGGCTAGGGTGAGGCTGAAGGTTAGTGTGAGGGTTAGGGTGAGGGATTCTTTTAGCTAAGGGTTACAGTTATGGTGAGGATTATCCTGAGGTTGAGCTTTAGGTTGAGGGTTACGGTTAGGGTGAGGGTTATGGTTAGGTTTAGGGTAAGGGTTAGGGTTTGGGTGAAAGTTTAGGGTGAGGTTGAGGTTTAGGGTGAGGATGAGTGTTGGGGAAAAGTTGAGGGTTCGGTTGAGCGAGAGGGTTAGGTTGTGGGTGAGGATTAGGGTTAGGGTGAGGGTTATTTTTAGCATTAGAATTAGTGAGAGAGTGACGGTTAGGGATAGGGTTAACATTAGGTTGAGGGTTAGGGTTAGGGTTACGGTTAGGTTGAGGGTTAGAGTGAGGGTGAGGGTTATTGTGAGGGTGAGGGTGAGGGTTAGGTTAGGGTTAGGGTAAGTTTGAGGGTGATGGTTAGTTTTAGGATTAGGGTTAGTATTAGGATTAGGTTGAGTGTTAGGTTGAGGGTGAGGGTTGGGGTGAGAGTGAGGGTTAGGGTGTGGGTGAGTGTTAGGGTTAGGGTTAGAATTAGGGGTAGGGTTAGGGTTATGGTGAAGGTAAGGGTTAAGGTGAGGTATAGTGTGAGGATGAGGGTTAGGGTTAGGGTTAGGGTGAGAGTTAGGGTGAGGGTTAGGTTTAGGTTTAGGTTTAGGGTGAGGTTGAGGGATAGGGTGAGGTTTAGCGTTATGGTGAGGGTTAGAGATAGGCTTAGGGTGAGGGTGAGGGTGAGTGTTAGGTTTAGAGTTAGGGTGAGGGAGAGGGTAAGGGTTATGATTAGGGTAAGGATTAGGGATAGGCTGAGGGTGAGGGTGAAGGTTAGGGTTAGGGTGAGGGTTAGGTTTAGGGTTAGGGTGAGGGTGAGGGTGAGTGTGAGGGTTAGGGTTAGGGTGAGGATGAGGGTTAGGGGGAGGGTAAGGGTTAGGGTTAGTGTGAGTGTTAGGTTTAGGGTTAGGGTTTGGGGTAGGTTGAGGGTAAAGTTTAGGGTGAGGTTTAGGGTTATGTTTAAGGTTAGTGTCAGGGGTAGGTTTAGGGTTAGGCTTAGGGTGAGGGTTAGGTTGTAGGTAAGAGTTAGGGTCAGGGTTATGATGAGGGTGAGTTTTAGAGTTAGGGTGAGCGTAAGGGTTAGTGTGAGGGTTAGTGTTAGGCTGAGGGTTAGGGTTACGGTTAGGTTTAGGGTAAGGGTTAGGGTTAGGGTTAGGGTGAGAGTTAGGGTTAGGGTGATGTTTATTATAAGGTTGATGGTTAGGGTGAGGGTGAGTGTTCGTGTGAGGGATAGGGTTCGGGTGAGCGTGAGGGTTTTGTTGTGGTTGAGGGTTAGTGTTAGGTTGAGGGTTAGGGTGACGGTGAGGGTTAGTTTGAGGGTGAGGGTTAAGTCGAGTTAGGGTTAGGTTGAGGTTTAGGGTTAGGGTTATGCTTAGGGTGAGAGTTAGGGTGAGGTGTTGGGATAAGGTTAGGGTGAGGGTTAGGCTTAGGGTTAGGTTTAGTGTGAGAATAAGGTTTAGGGTGAGGTTTAGGGTGAGGGTGAGGGTTAGGGTTAGCGTTAGGGTTAGAGTGAGTGTTAGGGTGATCGTTAGCCTTAGGGTAAGGGTTATGGTCAGGGTGAGGGTGAGGGTTAGGGTTAGGGTGATATTTAGGGTGAGGTTGATGGTTAATGTGAGGGTGAGGGTGAAGGTGAAGGTGAGGGTCAGGGTAAGGAATAGTGTTAGGGTTAGGTTTAGGCTGAGCGTGAGGGTCAGGGTGAGGTTTAAGGTTAGGGTTAGGGTTAGGATTAGGGTTAGAGTGAGGGTTACGGTTAGTGTGAGGGTTATGGTTAGGGTTATGATTAGGGATAGGTTGAGGGTAAGGGTTAGGGTGTGGGTTAGGGTGAGGGTTAGGGATAGGTTTAGGATTAGGGTGAGGGTTAGTGTTTGGGTGATGTTTACGTTGAGGTTGAGGGGTTGGGAGAAGATGATGGTTCGGGTGTGGGTGAGGGTGAGCGAGTGGGTGACGATTAGGGTTAGGGTGAGGTTTAGCGTTAGGTTTAGCTTTCTTGTGAGGGTTAGGGTTGGGGTATTGTTAGGGTTATGTTGAGTGTTAGCGTTAGGGAGAGGGGTAGGGTTAGGCTTAGGGTGAGTTTTAGCGTGAGTGTGACGGTTAGGGTGATGGAGACGGTGAGGGTTAGGGTTATGGTTATTGTTATGGTTAGGGTTAGGGTGAGTTTGAGGGTGAGGATTAGGTTTAGGATTAGGGTTAGTTTTATGGTTAGGGAGAGTGTTAGGGTGAGGGTGAGGGTGAGGGTGAGGTTGAGAGTTAGGGTGTGGGAGAGGGTTATGTTTAGGGTAAGGATTAGGGTTAGGTTAGGGTTAGGGTTATGGTGAGAGTAAGGGTTAGCGTGAGGTTTTATTGTGAGGATGAGGGTAATGTTAGTGTTAGGGTTAAGGTGAGGGTTAGGGTGAGGATTAGGGGAGAGTGAGTGTTATGTTCAGGGATAGGGTTAGGGTGAGGGTTAGGGTTAGGTTAAGCGTCAGGCTTAGCGTTAGCGTGATGTTTAGTATGAGTGTTAAGGTTACTGTTAAGGTTTGGGTTAGGGAAAGGGTTAGGGTTAGGTTTAGGGTTATTGGGAGGGTTAGGGTGAGGGGTATTGCTAAGGTTAGGGTGAGTGTTAGAGTTAGTGTGAGGGTTAGGGTTAGGGTTAGTGTTAGTGTGAGTATAAGGGTTAGGGTGAGGTTTAGGATGAGGGTAGAGGATTAGGATTATCATTAGGGTTAGGGTGAGGTTAGGGTGAGTGTTAGGGTTAGGGTAAGATTTAGGGTGATGGTGAGGTTTAGTGTTAGGGTGATGTTTAGGGTGAGCGTGAGGGTTAGGGTGAGGATGAGGGTGAGGGTTAGGTTGAGGGTGAGGGTGATGGTGAGGGTAATAGGGTTAGGGTTAGGGAGTGGGTGAGGTTTAGGATTAGCGTGAGGGTTAGGTTTACTGTGAGGGTTAGGGTTCTTTTTAGGGTGAGGGTGAGGGTGAGGTGGAGGGTTAGGGTTAGGGTTAAGATGAGGGAAAGGTTTAGGGTGAGTGTTAGGGTGAGGGTGAGAGTGAGGGTGAGGGTTAAGGTTAGGGTTAGGGTGAGGGTGAGTGTTAGGGTTAGGGTTAGGGTGAGCTTTAGGGTAAGGATTATGGTTATTGCTAGGATTATGGTTAGGATGAGGGCTAGGGTGAAGGTGAGGGTTAGGGTTAGGGTTAAGATGAGGATTAGGGTTAGGTGAGGGTTAGGCATAGGTTTAGGTTGAGGGTTAGGGTTAGTATGATGTTTAGGTTGAGGGTGAGTCTTAGGGTGAGGGTGAGGGTTCGGGTTAAGCTTAGGGTGAGGGTGACTGTGAGGTTTTGGTTTAGGATTAGGGTTAGGTTTAGGGTTAGAGTTGGGGTGTGGGTTAGGTTTAGTGTGAGGGTTAGGGTTAGGGTTAGGGTGAGGGTAAGTATTAGGGTGAGGGTTAGGGTGAGAGTGAGGGTTAGGATTAGTGTGAGTGTTAGTGTGAGGGTTAGGGTGAGTGTTAGGGTTCGAGTTAGGGTTAGGGTGAGGGTGAGGGTTATGGTTAGGGTTAAGGTGAGGGTTAGCGTTAAGGTGATGTTTAAGGTGAGGGTGAAAGTTAGGGTTAGGGTTAGAGTGAGTGTGAACGTGAGGGTGAGGTTTCGGGTTAGGGTTAGGGTTAGAGTAAGGGTGAAGATGAGGGTGAGGTTTAGGGTTATTTTTCGAGTTAGGGTTAGTGTGAGGCTGAGGGTTGTTTTGAGGGTTATGGTTAGGGTGAGAGTTAGGGTGTCTGTGAGGTTTAGGGTAAGTGTGATGGTTCGGGATAGGTGTAGCATTAGCGTGAGGATTAGTGTTAGTGTTAGGATTAGGGTGAGGGTTAGGGTGAAGAATGGGGATAGGGTTAGGTTTATGGTTAGTGTTATGGTTAGAGGATTAGGGTTAGCATTAGTGTTAGGGTGAGGGTTATCGTTAGGGTTAGGGTGAGAGGTATGGTTAGGTTTAGGGTGAATGTTAGTCTTAGTATGAGGGTTAGGGTTAGGGTTAGTGTGAGGATAAGGGTTAGGGTGAGGGTTAGGGTTAGAGTGAGGGTTAGGGTTAGCGTGAGGGTTAGGGTGAAGGTTAGGGTGGGGGTAAGGGTGAGGTTTAGGGTTAGGGTTAAGTTTCGGGTTAGGCTGAGGGTTAGGGTGAGCATAGGGTTTACGGTGAGGGTTAGGGTGAGGGTGAGGAAGTGTTATGGTCAGGGTAAGGGTAAGGGCGAGGTTTAGGGTGAGCTTGAGGGTTAGGGTTAGCATTATAGTTAGGGTGAGGGTGAAGGTTAGGGTGAGGATTAGGGTTAGGGTAAGGGTTAGGGTGAGGGTAAGGCTGAGGGGTAGGGGTACGGTTAGGTTTAGGATTAGGATGAGGGTGTGGGTGAGGTTGAGGTTAAGTATTATGGTAAGGATTAGGGTGAGGATGAGGGTTAGTATTAGAATTAGGGTTACGGTTAGGGTTAGGTTGAGTGTTAGGGTTATGGTTGGTGTTAGGGTGAGGATTAGGGTTGGTGTTAGGTTGAGGGTGAGGCAGAGGGATAGGGTTAGGATTAGGGTTAGCGTTAGGGTTAGGCTGAGGGTGAGGGTGAGGGTGAGGATGATGGTTAGAGTAAGGGTTAGGTTTAGAGTGAGGGCTAGGGTCAGTGTGAGGGGTAGGGTGAGGGATACGGTAAGGGTGAGGGTTTTGGTTAGGAAAGGATTATGTTTAGGGTTAGGGTGAGGAGTATGGTGAGGGTGAGTTTTAAGTTGATGGTTTGGGTGCCGCTTAGGGTTAGGCTTAGGGTGAAGGTTCGGGTGAGGGTGAGGATTAGGTTTAGTGTGAGGGTTATGGTTAGGGTCAGGGTTAGGGTGATGGTGAGTGTTAGGGTGAGGTTTAGAGTTAGGGTTAGGGTTAGGGTGAGGTTTATGGTGAGGGGCAGGGTTAGGGTTAGGGTGAGAGTTAGGGTTAGTGTGAGGGTTAGCGTTAGGGTTAGGGTTAGTGTGAGGATAAGGTTTAGGGTGAGAGTCAGGGTGATATTGAGGGTTTGGGTTAGTGTTAGGTTTAGGGTGAGGGTTATGGTGACGGTTAGGGTTAGTGTTATGTTGAGGGTGAGGGTTAGAGTTAGGATTAGGGTCAGGGTTAGAGTTGGGTGAGGGTTAGGGTTAGTGTTAGGGTGAGGATTAGAGTGAGGGTAAGATTTAGGGGAGGATTATGGTTAGTGTGAGGATTAGGGTTAGGGTTAGGATGAGGGTTAGGGTTAGATTGATGTTTAGGGTGAGGCTGAGGTTTAGGGTGAAGGTGAGGGTGAGGGTGAAGGTGAGGGTGTAGGTGAGGGTTAGGGTTAGGGTGAGGGTTAGGGTGACTGTGAGGGTTAGGGTGAAGGTGAGAGTTAGGCTTAGGTTTAGGGTGAGGGTTACGGTTAGGTTTAGAGTGACGGGTAGGGTAATGAGTAGGGTTAAAGTTAGGGTGAGGGTTAGCCTTAATGTGAGGGTTAGGATTAGGTTTAGTGTTAGTGTCAGGATATAGTTTAGGGTGTGGGTTAGGGTGTGAGTACGGTTTGGGTTTAACGTTAGGGTTAGGGTGGGGGTGAGGTTAAGTTTGAGGGTTAGGGTGAGGTTGAGGGTTAGAGTTAGGGTTAGGGTTAGGATGAGGGTGAGGGTGAGGGTCAATGTGTGGGTGACGGTTAGGGTTAGGGTGAGGGTTAAGGTGACGGTAAGGTTTAGGGTGAGGGTGAAGATTAGGGTGAGCATTAGGGTGAGGGTTAGTGTTAGGGTTAGTGTGAGGATTAGGGTTAGGGTTAGAGTTTGGGATATGTTGAGGGTAAGGGTTAGGGTGAGTTTTAGGATGATGGTGAGGGTTAGGGTTAGCTTTAGGTTTGGGTGAGGATTTGGGTGAGAGTTAGGGTTAGCATGAGGGTGAGGGTTAGGGTTAGGGTTAGGGTGTGGGTTAGGTTTAGGATGAGGGTTATGGATACTGTTAGCTTTAGGGTGAGAGTTAGGGTTAGGGTTAGGATTAGAGTTAGATTGAATGAAAGGCTTAGGATTAGGTTTAGGGCGAAGTTGAGGTTTAGGGTGAGGGTGAGGGTGAGGGTTAGTGTTTGGATTACGGTTAGGATTAGGGTTAGTCTGAGGGTGAGTTTCAGTGTGAGGGTGAGGAGTAGGGTTAGGGTGAGTGTTAGGGTTGGGTTTAGGGTTAAGGTTAAGGTGATGATTAGGGTTAGGGTTAGGGTTAGGGTGAGGGTTAGAGTTAGGGTGAGGTTTAGGGTGAGGGTGAGGGTTAGGGTTAGCTTTAGGGTTTGGGTGAGGGTTAGGGTTAGGGTTAGGTATAGGGTGAGGATTACTGTTAGGGTTATATTAGGGTAAGGTTAGGCAGAGGCATAGGTTTAGGGTGAGGGTTAGGGTGAGGGTTAGAGTTAGTGTTAGGATTAGGGTGAGTTTGAGGGTGATGGTTAGGGTTAGGGTTAGGCTTAGAGTGAGGGTGAGGGTTAGTGTTAGCATTAGGTTTAGGATAAGGTATAGTGTAATGGTTAGGGTTAGGGATAAGATTAGGGATATGGTTAGGGTTAGGCTGAGGTTGGGGATGAGGGTGAGGGTGAGGGTTAGGGTTAGGGTTAGGTTTAGTGTGAGGGCTAGAGTGAGGGTCGGGGTTAGTATGAGGGCATGGGTGAGGGTGAGGGTTTCGTTTAGGAAAGGCTTACAGTTAGGGTTAGGGTGAGGATTAGAGTGAGGTTGAGCTTTAAGGTGAGGATTAGGGTTAGGGTGAGCATTAGGGTTAGGGTTAGTGTTAGGGATATTGTTAGATTGATGTTTAGGGTGAGGGTGAGGGTTAGGGTGAAGGTGAGGCTGAGGGTGATGGTGAGGGTGTAGGTGAGGTTTAGGATTAGGGTGAGGGTTAGGGTGACTGTGAGGGTTAGGGTGAAGGTGAGGGTTAGGGTTAGGTTTAGGGTGAGGGTTATGATTAGGTTTAGGGTGAGGGGTAGGGTGAGGGGTAGGATTAGGGTTAGGGTGAGGTTGAGGGTTAATGTGAGGGTTAGGGTTAGGGTTAGGGTTAGTGTGAGGATAAGTTTTAGGGTGTGAGTTATTGTGAGAGTGTGGGTAAGGGTTAGGGTTAGGGTGGGGGTTAGGGTTAGGGTTAGGTTTAGGGTTAGGATAAGGGTTAGGCTGAGGGTTAAGTTTAGGTTTATTGTGAGTGTTAGGTTTAGGGTTAGGGTTTGGGTTACTTTGGAGTAAAGTTTAGGGTGAGGGCTAGGGTGAGGCTGAGGGTTAGGGATGGATGAGGATTAGGGTGAGGGTTAGGCTTAAGGTAATGGTTAGGATTAGGGAGAAGTTTACGGTGAGGGTTAGGTTTAGGGTTAGTTTTGGGTGAGGGTTAGGGTGTGGGTAAGTGTTAGGGTGAGGGTTAGGGTGAGGGTGAGGGTTAGGTTTAGCATTAGGGTTAGGGTGAGAGTGAGGATTATGGTGAGGGTTAAGGTTAAGGATAGGGATAAGGTGAGGATTAGGTTTAGGGTTAGGTTTAGGGTGAGGGTTAGGCTGAGTGTTAGGGTTGGGGTTAGGGTGAGGCTTGCGTTTAGTGTGAGGGTTAGGGTGAGGGTAAGGGTTAGGGTGAGGGTGAGGTTTAGTGTTAGCATTAGGTTTAGAGTTAGGATTAGGATGAGGGTTAGGGTTAGAGTGAGGGTGAGGGTGAGGGTGAGGGTGAGTGTTAGGGTTAAGTATAGTGTGAGGGTTAGTGTTAGGGTGAGGATTAGGTTTAGGGTGAGGGTTAGGTTTAGAATAAGGGTTAGGGTGAGGGTTATGGTTATGGTTGGGGTTAGGGTTAGGGTTAGTGTGAGAGTTAGGGTGATGTGCCGGGATAGGTTTAGGGTGAGGGTTTTTGTTAGTGTGAGGATAAGGTTTAGGGTGAGGGTTAGGGTGAGGGTGAGGATTAGGGTTAGCGTTAGGGTTAGGGTGAGGGTTAGGGTGTGGATGAGGGTGAGGGTGAGGGTTAGGTTGTGGGTGAGGATTAAGGTTTGGGTGAGGGTTAGTGTTAGGTTTAGGTTTACTGTGCGGATGAGGGTTAGGGCTAGGGTTATGGTTAGGTTGAGTTATGGTTAGGTTTACGGTTAGGGAGGGGGGTAGGGTTAGGGATAGGGTGAGTTTTAGGGTTAGTGTTAGGTTTAAGGTGATTGTGAGGGTGACCTAACCCTAACCCTCACCCTAACCCTAACCCTAAGCCTAACCCTTCCCCTAATGCTCACACTCACACTAACCCTAATCCTCACCCACACACTAACCCTCACCCTCATGTGAACCCTCACCATCAACTGAACACTCATCCTCACCCTAATCCTCAGCGAAAACATCACCCTAACCCTAACCCTCACCCTAACCCTTACCCTAACCCAAAACCTCACCCTCACATTAACCCTCACCCTAATCATTACCCTAATCCTAACTTTCACCCTAAACATAACCCTAACCCTTACCCTCACTATAACCCTAAAGCTAACCCAACCCTAATCCTCACCGAAAACCTAACCCTCGCCCACACCCTAACCCTCATCATCACCCGAACCCTCATCTTCACCCTAACACTCACACTAACTCTAACCCTAACCCTTATCATAAACCTAACGCTCACACTCACCCTAAGCCTAACACTAACCCTAACCCTAAACCTAAACCTCACCCTCACCCGAAACCTAACCCTTACCCTAACGCTCACCCTATCCCTAACACTAACCCTACACCTCATCCTCACCCTAATCCTCACCATAACCCTTATCCTCACACTAACCCTAACCATAACCCTAACCCTAACCCTCACACTAAACCTAATCCTCACCCTATCCCTAACCCTAAACCTAACCCTCAGCCTATCCCTCACCCTCACCCTAACTCTAATGATAACCCTAACTCTCACCCTCACCCTAACCCTCAACCTAACCCTTACACTCACCCTAAGGCTAACCCTCACCCTCACCCTAAATCTCACCCTAAACTTTACACTCACTCTAACCCGCAAACTAAACCTAACCCTAACCCTAATGATCACCCTAACACTCACCCTCACCCTAACCCTAAACCTAACCCTAACCCTCACCCTAACCCTAATCCTCACACTCACCTTAACCCTCACCCTAACCCTTACCCTCACACTAACACTTTCCCTAACCCTAAACCTAACCCTAACTCTCACAAGAACACTCACCCTCACCCTAACCCTCACCCTCACACTAAACATCACCCTAAACCTAAAACTCAGCCTAAACCTAAACCTAACCCTCGCCCTAACCAAAACCCTCACTGTAACCCTAAAACTAACACTAAACCTAAGCCTAACCCTCACCCTCAGCCTCACCCTCACCCTCACCCTAAACTAACCCTAACCCTCATCCTAACACTCACTCTCACCCTCACCCTAACCCTAACCCTAACCTTAACCCACACCCTCACCCTAACCCTCACCCTCACCCTAGCCCACACACTAACACTAACCCTCAACCTAACCCTAACCCTAACCCTCACCCTCACCCTAACCCTAACACTAAACCTAATGCTAACCCTAAAACTCACACTCACCCTAACCCTCACCATAACCCTTACTGTCACCCTAACGCTAACCCTAACCCTCACACTAAACCTAACACTCACCATAACCCTAACCCTACCCCTCAGCCTAAACCTCACCCTAAACCTAACCCTAACCCAAATCCTCATCCTATCCTTAACCTTAACCCAAACCGTCACCCTATCCCTCACCCTCACCCTAACCCTCATCCTTATCCTTACTCTCACCCAAATCATAACCCTCACCGTCGACCTAACCCTCACCGTAACACTTTCCCACACCCTAACACTCACCCTAACCCGAACTATAAACCTAACCTTCACCCTAACCCTCAACCTAACCCTAACCTTCATCCTCACTGTAATATTCACCCTAAACTTTACCCCAACCCTAACCCTTACCCTACCCTAAACCTAACCTTCAGACTAACCCTAACCCTAAACCTAACCCTCAGCCTAACCCTTATCCTAACCCTAAACCTAAACCTAAACCTCACCCTAAACCTAACCCTAACCCTAACCCTAACCCTCACACTAACCATAACCTTAACACTCAGCCTAAACCTCATCATAACCCTAACACTAACCCTAACCCTCATCTTAACCATAACCCTCACCCTCACCCTCACACTAACTCTAACCCTAAACCTAACCCTAACACTCACCCTCACCCTCACCCCAACCCTAACTGTATCCCTAACCCTTACCCTAACCCTAACCCTCAC
Source organism: Dipodomys merriami (assembly GCF_024711535.1). NCBI lineage: Eukaryota > Metazoa > Chordata > Mammalia > Rodentia > Heteromyidae > Dipodomys > Dipodomys merriami. Next base: position 3,028,044 of record NW_027206113.1, read on the forward strand.
CCTATACCTCACCCTCACACTAACCCTAACCCTGACCTTTACCCGAACCCGAACCCAAACCCTCACCCTAACACACCCTAACCCTAACCTTAATCCTAATCCTAAACCTAACCCTCACCTTCAAATTCACCCTAACTCTAACCCTAAACCTAACCCTAACCCTCAATCTCACCCTCACCCTAATCCTCACACTCACCCTAAACCTCACCCTAACCCTAACCCTACCCCTCTCCGTAATTCTCACCCAAAACCTAACCGTAACCCTAATCTTTACCCTCACCCTGACCCTCAACCTCAGCCTAACCCTAACCCTAACCCTATTCCTAATCCTAACTCTTACCCTCATATTCACCCTTAAAATAAACCTAACCCTAACCGTAAACCTCACCCACACCCTCACCCTTACCCTAACCCTCACCCTCACCCTACCCCTCACACTCACCCTCACCCTAAACATCACCCTAACCCTAAACCTCAGCCTAACCCTAACCCTAACCATCACCCTAAACCTAACCTCAACTTAACCCTCAACCTCACCCTAATCCTCACTCTAAACATAACCCTTACCTAAAGGAAACCCTCACACTCACACTCACCCTAACCCTAACTCTAACCCTAACAATAACCGTAACTCTAACCCTAACACTAACCCTAAAAATCACCCTAAACCTAATCCTAACCCTAACCCTCACCCTCACCCTTACCCTCATTCTAACCCTCACTCTCACCCTGATCGTCACCGTCACACTAACCCTCACACTAAACATAACCATCACCCTAACACTAACCCTCACCCTCACTTTCAACCACACCCTCAGCCTATCCCTAACCTTAACACTAATCCTAACCCTAACCCTCACCCTCACCCTAACCCTAACCCTAACCCTCATCCTCAACCTCACCCTCATGTGCACCCTCACCCTAAGCCTCACCCTCACACAAACCCTCAACCTCAACCTAAACATCACCCTACCCCTAATCCTCACCCTCACCCTAATCTTCACCTTAAACCTCACCCTCACCCTAATCCTCACCCTAACCCTCACCCTCACCCTAAACCTCACCCTTACCCTCACCCTAAACATCACCCTAACCCTAACCATCACCCTAAACCAAACCTCAGCTTTACCCTCAACCTCACCTTAATCCTCACCCTAACCCTAACCCTTACCTAAACGAAACCCTCATCCTCACCCTAACCGTAACTCTAAACCTAACAATAACCCTAACTATAACCCTAACACTAACCCTAAAAATCACCCTAAACCTAATCCTAACCCTAACCCTCACCCTCACCCTCACACTCATTCTAACCCTCACTTTCACCCTGACCGTCAACGTAACACTAACCCTCACACTAACCCGAACTATCACGGTAACCCTAACCCTCACCCTCACTTTCACCCTCACCCTCAGCCTAACCCTAACCCTAACACTAATCCTAACCCTAACCCTCACCCTCACCCTAACCCTAACCCTAAACCTAACCCTCATCCTCAACCTCACCCTTATGTGCAACCTACCTAACCCTCACCCTCACCCTCACACAAACCCTCAACATCACCCTAAACATCACCCTAACCCTAACCCTCACCCTCACCCTAACCCTCACCCTAACCCTTATTCTCACACTAACCCTAACCCTAACCCTAATCCTCACACTAACCCTAACCCTCACCATAACCCTATCCCGAAACCTCACCCTAACCCTCACTCTAACCCTTATCCTCACACTAACCCTCACCCTAACCCTAACCATAAACCTAAACCTCACCCTCACCATAACCCTCATCATCACCCTAAACCTCACCCTAACACAAAGCCTCAACCACACCCTAACCCTCCCCGAAACCGAACCCGAAACCTCACCTGAACACTAACACTTACCCTAACCCTCACCCTCACAATAAACATCACCGTAACCCTAGCTCTCACCCTAACACTAACTCTAACCCTCACCCTAACCCTAAGCCTCAACCTAACCCTAACCCTCACCGTGACACTCACCCTAACCCAACCCAAACACAAACACTCACCCTAACCCTTACCCTAAAACTAACACTCACGTTAAACCCTCACACTAACACTAACCCTCACACTATACCTAAACCTAACACTTCCTCACCCTCTGCCTCACCCTCACCCTAACCCTAACTCTCATCCTAACCCTAACCCTAAACCTAATGCTGACCATAAATCTGACCCTCAGCCTAACCCTCACCCTAACCCTTACCCTCACCCTATCCCTAAACCTAACCCTCCGACTTAACCTAACCCTCACCCTAACTCTAACCCTAAACCTCACACTAAACCTAACACTCACCCTAATACTAACCCTACCCCTCATCCTAACCCTCACCCTAAACATAACCCTAACCCTAATCCTCACCCTATCCCTAAACTTAACCCTAAACCTAACACTCACCCTCACCCTAAACCTAATGCTAACCCTAACCTTTACCCTCACCCTAACCCTTATCCTAACCCTAAACCTAAATCTCAAACTAACCCTAAACCTAACCCTCAGCCTTACACTTATCCTATCCCTAAACCTAACCATAAACCTCACCCTAACCCGAACCCGAACCTGAACCCTCAAACTAATCCTAACCCTAACCCTAAACCTAATGCTAACCCTAAATCTAACCCTCTGCCAATCCCTAACCCTAACCCTAACCCTCACCCTTACCCTTTCCCTCACCCTCACCCTAACTCACACCATCACCCTAACCCTCACCCTAAAACTTACCCACACCCTATACCTCACCCTAACCCTAACCCTAAACGGAACCCTCACCCTAAACCTCACCCTAACCCTAAACATAACCCTAATCCTAACCCTCACCCTAATCCTCACACTAACCCTCACTCTAACCCTAACCCTCACCCTCACCGTAACCGTCACCCTAAACTTTACCCTCATCCTAAATCTTATCCTTACCCTAAACCTAAATCTCACACTAACCCTAACCCTAACCCTTAGCCTAACCCTTATCCTAACCCTAAAACTAACCCTAACTCTCACCCTAACCCTAACATTAACCCGCACCCTCAAAATACTCCTAACCCTAACCGTCAGCCTAACCATCATCCTATCACTAACCCTAACACTAATCCTCACCCTAACCCTAACCCTAGCCTCACCCTCACCCTTCCCATCACCCTCAGCCTAACCCTAAATTTAACCCTGAACTTAACCCTAACACTCACCCTCACCCTCACCCTAAACCTAACCCTAACCCTAACCCTCACCCTGATCCTCACCCTAAACCTAACACTAATCCTAACCCTCATCCTCACACTAAACCTCACCCTATCCCTTACCCTCACCATAACCCTAACACTAACCCTAACCCTAATAATCACCCTAACCATAACCTTCACCCACAACCTAACCCTCACCCTCATCCGAACCCTCAACCTCACCCTAACAATCTCCCTAACCCTAATTCTAACCCTAACCCTAACCTTCACCCTCACCCTGAAACTCAACTTTAGCCTAACCCTAAACCAAACCCTACTCCTAATCCTAACCCTCACTCTCACCCTAAACCTAACCCTAAACCTCACCCTGACCCTCACCCTCACCCTAAACCTCACCCTCACCCTAACACTCACCCTCACCATAATCCTCTCCCTAAACCTAAACCTAACCCTAACCTTCAACCCCACCCTCACCCTAACCTAATGCTTACACTAACGCTAAGCTTCACCCTCACCCTAACCTAAACCTAACAATAAACCTAACCCTAACCCTAACACTAACCTTAACCCTAAAACTAACCCTAACCCTAATCCTAACCCTAACCCTCATCCTCACCCTAACCCTGACCCTCACCATCACAATAACCCTCACACTAACCATAACCCTTACCCTAAACCTAACACTAACCTTCATCCTTCACTTTCACCCTCACCCTCAGCCTAACCCTAAACCTAACCCTAATCCAAAAGTAACCCTCATGCTCAGCTTCACCCTAACCCTAAACCTCACCCTAACCCTCAACCTAACCCTCACCCTCACCCTCACCTTAACCCTAACCCTCATTCTCACCCTCACACTAACACGGAACCTCAACTTAAACCGCACCCTAACACTAACACTCACCCTAACACTAACCCTAACACTCAGCCTAACGCTAACCCTCACCCTAACACTTACCCTAACCCTAACGCTAACCCTAAACCTCACCCTCACCCTAACCCTCACCCTAACACTTATCCTCACAGTAACCCTAACCCTCACCCTAACGCTCAACCACAACCTAACCCTCACCCTCACCCTAACCCTCACCCTCACCTGAACACTCACCCTCACCCTAACCCTCACCCTCACAATAAACATCACCCTATCCCTAACTCTCAACCTAACCCTCACCCTAACCCTAACCCTCAACCTAAACCTAACCCTCACACTGACCCTCACCTTAACCCTAATCCTAACCCAAAACCTTACCCTAAACCTAACCCTCACCCTAAACCTAACCCTCACCATAACAGTAACCATGAAACTAACCCTAACACTAACCCTCACCTCACCCTCACCCTAACCCTAACACTAATCCTATCCCTAACGGTAAACGTAATGCTAACCCTAAACCTCACACTCACCCTAACCTTCACCCTCACCTTTACCCTCACCCTAACCCTAACCCTAACCCTCACACTAAACCTAACACTCAAACTAACCCTAAACCTATCCTTCAGCCTAACCTTCACCCTAAACCCAACCCTAAACCTAATCCTCACCCTATCCCTAAACTTAACCCTAACCCTCACCCTCACCCTAACCCTCATGGTAACCCTAAATCTCACCCTCACCCTAACCCTCACCCTAACCCTTAGCCTCACCCTAACCCTAAACCTCACCCTAACCCTCAACCTAACCCTCACCCTCACCCTCACCTTAACCCTAACCCTCATTCTCACCCTCACACTAACACGGAACCTCAACTTAAACCGCACCCTAACACTAACACTCACCCTAACACTAACCCTAACACTCAGCCTAACGCTAACCCTCACCCTAACCCTTACCCTAACCCTAACGCTAACCCTAAACCTCACCCTCACCCTAACCCTCACCCTAACACTTATCCTCACAGTAACCCTAACCCTCACCCTAACGCTCAACCACAACCTAACCCTCACACTCACCCTAAACCTCACCCCCACCTGAACACTCACCCTCACCCTAACCCTCACTCTCACAATAAACATCACCCTATCCCTAACTCTCAACCTAACCCTCACCCTAACCCTAACCCTCAACCTAAACCTAACCCTCACACTGACCCTCACCTTAACCCTAATCCTAACCCAAAACCTTACCCTAAACCTAACCCTCACCCTAAACCTAACCCTCACCATAACAGTAACCATGAAACTAACCCTAACACTAACCCTCACCTCACCCTCACCCTAACCCTAACACTAATCCTATCCCCAACGGTAAACGTAATGCTAACCCTAAACCTCACACTCACCCTAACCTTCACCCTCACCTTTACCCTCACCCTAACCCTAACCCTAACCCTCACACTAAACCTAACACTCAAACTAACCCTAAACCTATCCTTCAGCCTAACCTTCACCCTAAACCCAACCCTAAACCTAATCCTCACCCTATCCCTAAACTTAACCCTAACCCTCACCCTCAACCTAACCCTCATGGTAACCCTAAATCTCACCCTCACCCTAACCCTCACCCTAACCCTTAGCCTCACCCTAACCCTAAACCTCACCCTCATCCTAGCACTCACCCTAACCCTTACCTACACCCTAGCCCTCACCCTAAGCCTAACCCTAAACCTAATCCTTACCCTAACTCACACCCTAACCCTAAACATAACCCTGACCATCTAATCCTCACCCTAACCCTAACCCTAACCCTCAGCCTAAACCTTATCCTAATACTAAAACTAACCCTAACCCTCATGCTAACCCAAAACCCAAACCTAAACCTAACCCTCAAACTAACCCTAACCCTAACCCTCAGTCTAACCCTCACCCTACCCCTAACTCTAACCCTAACCCTCACCCTCACCCTCACCCTAACAATAACCCTAAACCTAACCCTCACCCTAAACCTAACCCACACCCTTACTGTCACCCTCACCCTCAGGGTAACCCTAATCCTTAACCTCATCCTAACCCTCACCCTCACCCTCACTCTCACACTAACCCTCAATCTCAGCCTAAACATCACCCTAAACCCAACCCTCATGCTCACCCTAACCCTAACCCTCACCCTAACCCTAATGCTAAGCCTAACCCTAACCCTCACCGTAACCCTTATCCTCACACTAACCCTAACCCTAACCCTAACCATCACACTAAACCTAACCCTCAGACTAACCCTATCCCGACACCTCACCATAACTCTCACCCTAACCCTAACCCTAACCCTAATCCTAACCCTAAACCCAACCCTCACTCTAACCCTAACCGTAAACCTAACCCTCACCCTCACCCTAACCCTCACCGTCACCCTAACCCTCACCCTAACCATAAGCCTTAACCACACTATAACCCTCACACTCTCCCGAACACGAACTCTCACCCAAACACTCAACCTTACCCTAACCCTCACCCTCACAATAAACATCACCCTAAACCTAACTCTCACCCTAACATTAACCCTAACTCTCACCCTAACCCTAAGCAGACCTAATCCTAACCCTCATCCTGACCCTCACCCTAAAACTCACCCTAAACCTAACCCTCACCCTAACACTAACCCTCACACTAAACCTAAACCTAACACTCATCCTCACCCTCTACCTCACCCTCACCCTAAACCTAACCCTCATACTAACACTAACCCTAAAACTAATGCTAACCCTAAATGTCACCCTCACTCTAACCGTTACACTAAACCTTACCCTCACCCTCACCTTAACCCTAACCGTCAGACTAAACCTAACCCTCACCCTAACCATAACCCTAAACCTCACACTAAACCTAACCCTAACCCTAATCCTAAACCTACCACTCAGCCTAACCCTCACCCTAAACCTAAATCTAAATCTCACCTTATCCCGAACCTTAACCCTAAACCTCATGCTCACCCTAGCCCTCACCCTAACCGTAAACCTAAACCTAAATCTAAATCTCACCTTATCCCGAACCCTAACCCTAAACCTCATGCTCACCCTAGCCCTCACCCTAACTCTAAACCTAAACCTAACCCGCACCATCAACCTCACCCTCACCCTAACCCTAGCCCTCACCCTAACATTAACACTAACCCTAACAACAATTCTCAACCTCACCCTCACCCTCAGCCTAACCCTAACCAAAACCCTAACCCTAACTCTCACACACCCACACCCTCACCCAACTCTAACCCAAACCCTAACCCTCAACCTAACCCTAAACCTCACCATAACCCTAAAGCTCAAGCTCACCAACACACTAATCCTAACCCTAACCTTAAGGCTAACACTCACCCTCACCCTAACTCTCACCCTAAACTTTTCCCTCACCCTAACCCTAACCCTAACCCTCACACTAACCCTAACCCTCACCCTCACCCTAACCCTAAACGTAAACTTAACCCTCCCCCTCCCTCTCTCCCTCCCCCTCCGCCTCAGCCTAACCCTAACCCTAATCCTAATCCTAAACCTAACACTCACTCTCACCCTCAACCTAAACCTAACCCAACCCTAAACCTCCCCCTCCCTCTCCCCATACCCCTCCCACTCTGCATTACACTTACAATATAAATAAACCTAAACCTAAACCTAACCTTCATCCTAACCCTAACGCTCACCCTAACCGTCCCCCTCCCCCTCACTCTAACCCTCACCCTAAACCTAACCCTAACCCTAAACCTAACCCTCACCGTCACGCTCACCCTCACCTTCACCCTCACCCTAAAATCTAACAATAACAATAAACCTAACCCCAACCCTAACCCTCACCCTAACACTAACACTAACCATAAACCTAACCTTAACTCGCACACTAAACCTAATCCTCACCCTAACCCTAACCATACCCCTCAGCCTAACCCTCAAAATAACCCTCAACAAAAGCCTTAACTTCACCCTCACCCTAATCGTCACACTAACCGTCGTAATCCTCACCCTAACCCTATCCCTCACCCACACCCTCACGCTCACCCTCAGCCTAAACCTAACCCTACCACTAATCCTAATCCTAAGCCTAAACCTCACCCTCACCTTACCCTAACCCTAACCCACTCCCTCACCCTCACCCTCACCCTAACCTTCAGGCTCACCCTCTTCCTCATCCTAAACCCAATCCTAACCCTAACCATCACCCTAACGCTAATCCTCAACCTAACCCTAAGCCTAACCCTCAACCTCACACTCACCCTAACCCTAACCCTAACACTAACCCTCACCCTAAACATCACCCTAATCCTAATGCTAATCCTAACCCTCACCCTCACCATAACCCTCACCCTAACCCTTATCCTTACCCTCAACCTAACGCTAATCCTAATTCTCACCCTATCCCTATCCCTTACCTTAACCCTCACAATCTCCCTAGCCCTCACCCTAACTCTAACCCTAACCCTAACCCTCACCAGAACTCTCACCTTCACCCTAACACTCACCATCACCCCAAACATCACCCTAACCCTAACTTTCACTCTAAACCTAACCCTAACCCACACCCTAACCCTAACCCTAACCGTCACCCTCATCGTAATCCTCACACTAACCCTAACCTTAACACTTACCAACCGAAACACCCTCACCCTCACCCTCAACCTAACCCCAACCTCACCCTCAGCCTAACCCTAATCCTAACCCTAACCCTCACCCTCACCCTCACCCTAACCCAAATCCTCACCCTTACCCACACCCTTACCTAACTCTAACCCTAAACCCAAGCCTCAACCTAACCCTAAACCTCACACTAACCCCAACCCTCACCTTCACCCAAACACTAATCCTAACCCTAACCCTAAGCCTAACACTCACCCTCGCCCTAACCCTCACCCTAACCCTTACCCTCACCCTAAACCTAACCCTGAGCCTAACCCTCACACTAACCCTAATCTTCACCCTAAACCTAACCCCAAAGGAAACCCAAACCCTAACACTCACCCTATCCCTAATCCTCACACTCACCCTCACCTTCACCCTAACCCTCACCCTCACCCAAGCCCTCACCCTATCCGTAACCTTAACCCTAAACCTCAACCTCACCCTCACCCTCAGCTTAACCCTAACCTAACCCTAACCCTAATCCAAACCCTAACCCTCACCATCACACTCACCCTGAATCTAAACCTAATCCTACCACTCACCCTCACACACACCCTTTCCCTAAATCTAACCCTAAACCTAACCATCACTCTAAACGTAAATCTCACCCTAAATCTAAACCTTATACTCACCCACACAATAATCCTAACCCTAACCCTAAGCCTAACACTCACACTCAAGCTAAACCTCCACCTAAACTTTTCCCTCACCCTAACCCTAAACCTAACACTCACACGAACACTACCACTCACCCTCACCCTAAATCTAACCCTAACCCTAACCCTAACCCTCCCCCTCAGCCTAACCCTAACCCTAATCCTAATCCTAACCCTAAACCACACTCTCACCCTCACACTAAACCTAACCCTAACACTAAAATTCACCCTCACCCTCACTCTCACCCTCACCCTCACCTTCACCCTCACCCTTAACCTACACCTAAACCTAACCTTAACCCTCACCCTGACACTAACCCTAACACTAATCCTAACTCTCACACTAAACCTAACCCTCACCCTAACCCTACCCCTACCCCTCAGCCTAACCCTAACCCTAACCCTAAACCTAATCTTCACCAAATCCCTAACCATAACCCTAACCCTAAACCTCAATCTCACCCAAGCCATCACCCTAACGCTAAGCGTAAACCTAACCCTCCCCTAACCCTAACCCTCACCCTAATTCTAACCCTCACCCTTACCTAACCCTAACCCTAACCCTAACCTTAACTCTAACGCTCACCCTAACCCTCACCCTAACCATAGGCCAACCCCTCAGCCAAACCCTCACCCTCAACTTAAACCTAAACCTAAACCTCACCCTAACACTCACCCTAACCCTAACGTTAACCCTAAATCTCTCATTCACCATAAACCTTACCCTAACCCTTACCCTCGCCCTAAGTCTAACCCTCAACCTAACACTAACCCTCACTCTAATCCTAACCCTAAATCTAACCCTAACACTAAGCCTCATCCTAACCCTCACCCTAACCCTAACTTTAACCCTAAACCTAACCCTTACACTAACCCTAACTATAACGCTAACACTAACCGTAACCCTCAACCTAACACTAACTCTAACCCTAACCCTAACTCTCACACTAAACCTAAACCTCACCCTAACCCTAAGCCAACCCCTCAGCCTAACCCTAACCCTAACCCTAAACCTAACCCTAATCCTCACCCTATCCTGAACCCTAACCCTAAACCTAAACCTCACCCTTACCCTAGCCCTCACCCTAACCCTAACCCTAACCCTAAACCTAACCCTACCCTAAACCTAACCCTCACCCTAACCCTAAACCTCACCCTGAACCTAACCCACAACATAACCGTCACCCTAACCCTCAACCTCAACTTAACACTCACCCTCACCTTAACCCTAACCCTCAACGTACTCCTCACCCTAGCCCTAACCTTAACCTCCAACTTCACCCTAAACCTCACGTTAACCCTTACCCTCAACCTGACCCTCAGCCTAACCCTAACCATAACCATAACCCTCACCCCAACCCTAAATCTAACCGTCACCCGAAACCTCACCCAAACCCTAACCCTAAAACACACATTCACCCTCAACCTCAGCCTAACCCTAAACCTAACACTAATCCTTAGCTTAATCCGCACCCTCACTTCATCCTAACTCTAACTATAACCCAACCCTAATCGTCATCAACCTCAATCTAACCCTAACCTTAAACCTAGCTCTCACCCTAAACCATAAACTCACCCTAATCCTTAACCTACACCTAACCCTAACCCTAACCCTCACACTAATCCTAATGCTAAACCTAACCCTAAACCTCACACTCACCCTAAACCTCACAGAAACCCTAACCCTCATCCTAACACTAACCCTAATCCACACCCTAACCCTCAGTCTCAACCTGACCCTCAACCTCACGCTAAACATCAGCTTAAACATAACCTTCACCCTAACCCTAATCCTAGCCTCACCCTAACCTAAACCTCACCCTCATCCTCACCCTCACTCACAGCCTAAACCAAACCCTAACCCTAACACTCACCCTAACCCTAACCATAAACCCTACCCTCACCCTATCCCTAACCATCACCCTAACCCTAACCCTAACCCTATACATCACCCTAACCCTAACCCTCACCCTAAACCTAACCTTAAACCTCAACCTTACCCTAAGCCTAAGCCTAAACCTAACACTAATCCTAAACCTAATTGTCACTCTCACCCTAACCCTCACCCTAACCCTAACCTACCCTTAAAACTAACCCTCACCCTAACCCTCACCCTAAGCCTAACCCTAAACCTAAACCTCCCACTCACCCCAACTTTCAACCTAACCCTTATCCTCGCCCTCACCCTAACCCTCACATTAACCCTAACCCTCACTCTAACCCTAAACCTAACCCTCACACTCACACTCATTCTCACCCTCAGCCTAACCCTAATCCTAACCCTAACCCTAACTCTAACCCTAACCCTTACCCTCACTCTTACCCTAACCCTAACTCTCACCCTCTCCCTCACTCTCACCCTAAACCTGAACCTCAAACTCACCCTCACCCTATCCTTAACAATAAGCCTAACCCTCAAACTAACCCTCACCCTAAACCTAACCCTCACCCTAAACCTAACGCTAACCCTCACCCTAAGCCTAACCCTAAACCTAACACTCACCCTCACCCTAACCCTCACCCATACCCTTACCTTCACCCTACCCCTCACCCTCACCCTCAACCTCACCCTAACTCTAACCCTAATCCAACCATAACCCTCACTCTAACTCTAACCCTCACCCAACCCTAACCCTCACCCTCAACCTCAATCTATCCCTAACCTTAACACTAACTCTCACCCTAAACCTAACCCTCACCCTAACCATTACCCTCACCCTAACCCTAACCCAAACCCTAAGCCTCACACTAATCCTAATGTTAAACCTAACCTTAACACTCAAACTAACCCTCAGCCTAACCCTAAAACTAACGCTAACCCTCACCCTAACCCTAACCCTCACCCTCACCCTAACCCTTACCCTAACCCTAGCCCTAACCCTCACCCTAACCCTTAACCTCACACTAACCCTAACCCTCAAAATAACCCTCACCTTAACAATAAAACTAACGCTAACCCTCACCCTAACCCTAAACTTAACCCTCACCCTCACCCTAACCCTCACCCACACCATAACCCTCACTCTAATCCTGACCTACACCCTCACCCTAAACATAACCCTCACTCTAACCCTAACCCTAAGCCTCACCCTAAACCTAATCCACACTCTCACCCTCACCCTCAGTTACAGCCTAAGCCTAAACTTAACCCTAACCTTCACCCTAACCCTAACCCTAACCCTCACCCTAACCCTAACCCTCAACCTAAACCTAACCCTAACCCTAACCCCCACATTAACCTAAGCCTTCCCCTCTCCCTAACCCTAATCTTAAAACTAACCCTAACCCCCACAGTAACCCTAACCCTCACCCGAACCATAACCCTACCGCTCAATTCAACCCTCATCCTACCCCTAACCCTAACCCTTTTGCTTACACTCACCCTCACCCTAACCCTAACTCTCACCTTAAAAAATACCGTGACACTCACCCTCACCCTCACCCTCAGTCTAACCCTAACCCTAACACTAACACTAATCCTAACCCTCACCCTCACCCTCACCCTCACGCTAACTCTAACCCTAATCCAACCATAACCCTCACTCTAACTCTAACACTCACCCAACCCTCACCCTCACCCTCAACCTCAATCTAACGCTAAACTTAACCCTAACTCTCACCCTAACCCTAAACCTTACCCTACCACTTACCCTCACCCTAACACTTACCCTAACGCTAACCCTCACACTAATCCTAATGCTAACCCTAACCCTAACCCTCACACTAACCCTAAACCTAACCATAAAATTAACCCTAACCCTCACCCTCACCCTAACCCTAATCCTCATCCTCACCCTCACCGTCACCATAAACCTCACCCGAACCCTAACCCTCACCCACACCCTAACCCTCACTCTCACCATGACCATCACCCTCACCCTAAACATCACCCTAAATATAACCCTCACCCTAAACCTAACCCTAAGCCTCACCCTAAACCTAACCCTCACCCTCAGCCTCATTCACATCCTAAGCCTAACCCTAACCCTAACCCTCACCCTAAACCTAACCCTAAACCTAACCCTCACGCTAACCCTAACCCTCACCCTAACCCTAACACTAACCCTAAACATCACCGTAACCCTAATCCTCACCCTTAACCTAATCCTATCCCTAACCCTAAACCTCAACCTCACCCTCACCCTAAGCCTAACCCTAAATCTAACACTAATCCTAAACCTAACTCTCACTCTCATCTTTACCCTAATGCTAACCCTAACCCTATACCACATACTAATACTCACCCTCACCCTCACCTTATCCCTTACCCTAATCTAACCCTCACACTCACCCTCACCATCACCCTAACCCTAAACCTAACCCTAAACCGAACCCGAATCGTCACCCTCACTTTAACCCTCATGCTCACACTAAACCTCACTCTCACCTTAACCCTCACCCTAACACTCTTGCTAACCCTCACCCTAACACTTACAGTCACCCTAATGCTCACGTCCCCCTAATCCTCACCCTAACCCTAAACTTAAAACTTACGCTAAACATAACCCTCACCCTCAACCTCACCTCCACCCTCAGCCTAACCCTCACCCTCACCCTCACCCTCACCTCCACCCTCAGCCTAAACCTCACCCTCACCCTAGCCCTCACCCTAACCCTAACCCTAACCCTAACCCTCACCCTGACCCTAACCCTCACCTTCATACAAATCCTCACCTTAACTCTTACTCTAATCCTAACACTAATCCTAACCCTCATCCTATCCCTAACCCTCACCCTCACCCTAACCCTAAACTTAACCCTATCCCAATCCCTTACCTCACTGAAACCCTCAGACTCACCCTCACCCTCACCCTAACACTCACTCTCACAATAGCGCTCATCCTAACCTTAACCCAACCCTAACCCTAACCCTCAAACTCACCCTCACCCTCAGCCTAAACCTAACCCTAACCCTAATCCTAACCATAACCCACACCCTCTCCCTAACCCTATCCCTAACCCTCACAGTCACTCAAACCCTCACCCTAACCCTAACCCTAACCCTAACCATAACCCGCACACTAACCTAACTCTCACCCTCACCCTCACCCTAACCCTAACACTAACACTAACCTTCTCCCATACCCTCACCCTCAACCTCAACATAATGCTAACCATAATCCTAATCCTAACCTAACCCTCACTCTCACCCTCACCCTAAATCAAACCCTAACCCTAAACCTCCCCCTCCCCCTGACCCACACCTTTACCCTAACCCTAACAATAAACCTAACCTTAACCCTAAACCTAACCCTCACCCTAAGCCATACCCTAACCCGAACCGTAACCCTAACCTTCCCCCTAACCCTCACCCTCATCCTCAGCCTAACCCTAACCCTATTCCTAATCCTAAACCTAAACCTCAATCTCACCCTCACCCTAAATCTAACCCTATCCCTAAACATCACCCACACCCTCAACCTCACCCTCACCCTCACCCTAACACTAACAATAACCCTAACCCTAACCCAAACCCTCACCTCAACCCTTTCCCTATCCCTCAGCCTAACCCTCACCCTCACCATAACCCTAACCTTCCCCCTAACACTAACCCTAACCCTAACCTTAAGCCTCACACTAAATCTAACCCTCACCATAACTCTTACAATACGCCTCAGCCTAACCCTCACCCTAACCCTGACCCTAACATGCACCCTAAACCTAACCTTAAACCTAAACCACACCTAAGCGTAACCCTAACCATACCCTCGTCCTAACCCTCACACTAATCCTAAGCCTAACCCTAAACCTAAACCTCACCCTAACCCTCACCCTAAACCTAACCCGAAATCTCACCCTCACCCTCAACCAAACCCTCACCCTCACCGTAACCCTAACCCTAAAACGAACACGAACCCGAACCCTTAACCTAACCCTCAGCCTAACCTTCACCCTCACCCTAACCCTAACCCTAACCTTCACCCTAACACTAACCCTAAACCTAACCCTAAAACTTACACGAAATCTAACCCTCACCCTAACACTTACCCTACGCCTCAGCCTAATACTCACCCTAACCCTGACTCTAACCTGCACACTAAACTTAACCATAACCTGATCCCTAACCCAGACCCTAACCCTTACCCTCCACCTAACCATCAAACAAATCCTAAGCCTAACCCTAACCCTAAACATCACCCTAAACCTCACCCTAACCCTAAACTAAGCCTCAGCCTAACCCTAATCCTAACCCTAAGCCTCACACTCACCCTAACCCCCACCCTAACCCTAATCCTCACCCACAACCTAACCCTCACCCTCACCCTCACCCTCACCCTAGGCCTAACCCTAATCCTAACACTAATCCTAAATTTAACACGCACCCTAAAACTCACCCTAAACCTAACCCTAACACTAACCCTCACCCTAATCCTTACCCTCATCCTAACACTAACCCTAACCCTAAACCTACGACTCACACTAAACCTAAACCTCACACTAACCCTAAACTTACCTCTCACCCTAACCCTAAACCTAACCCTAAACCTAAACCTTACCCTCACCCTAAGCCTAATCCTAACCCTCACCCTTACCCTAGCACTCACCTTAACCTAATCCAAACTTTAAGCCTCACGCTAACCCTAATCTTCACCCTCACCTAACCCTCACCCTAACCCTTACCCTAACCCTAACCCTAGCATTAACCCTAACTTTCAGCTTAAACCTCTTCCTATCCCTAACCCTAACCCTCACCCTCACCCTAACACTCAACCTAGCATTTACACTCACCCTCACCCTCAGCCTAACCCTAACTCTAACCCTAATCCTAACCCTAACACTCACCTTCACCCTCACCCTAACCCTACACCTAAACTTCACCCTCACCCTAACCCTCAGCCTCACCTTCAACCTCACCCTAACGCTAATCCTAATCCTAACCCTCACCCTAAACCTCAACCTCACCCTAACCCTAACACTTACCCTCACATTAACCATAACGCTAACCCTAAAGGTAACCTTATGCCTCACCCTAAAACTAAAGCTAAAACTAACCCTCATCCTCATCCTAACCCTCACAATAATCCTTACCCTAACCCTAACCCTAACCCTCAGATTAAACATAACCCTCACCCTAACCCTAACCCTAGCCCTCAGCCAAACCCTCACCCTAACCCTAACCCTAACCCTAATTCTCACTCTAACCCTAACCCTCAACCTCACCCTAGCCCTCACACTAATTCTAACCCTATCCCTAACCCTCACCCGAACCATCACCCTCACCCTAGCCTTCACCCTAATTCTAACCCTATCTCTAACCCTCACCCGAACCATCACCCTCACCCTAACCCTCAACCTCATCCTAAACATCACCCTAAACCTAACCCTAACCCTCACCCTAACCCTTTCCCTCATCCTAAGGCTCACCCTAACCAAAACCCTCACCCTAAACCTAACCCTCACCGTGACCCTCACCCTCACCCTAATCCTAACCCTAACCCTAACCCTCACCCTAACCCTCTTCCTAACCCTAACCCTAACCCTAACCCTCACCCTACATCTCACCCTAACCCTAACCCTAACCCTAAACCTCACTCTCACTAACTCTCACCCTAACACTTACCATCACCCTAATCCTCACCCTAACCCTAACCCTAACACTAAACTTACACTTCACAGTAACCCTCACCCTAACCCTTACCCTAAAACTCACCCTCAACCTAAACCTCATAGTAACCCTAACCCTCACCCTAACCATCACCCTACCCCTCAACCTACCGTTATCCTACCCCTAACCCTAACCCTCACGCTTACCCTCACCCTCACCCTCACCCTTACTCTCACCCTAACCCAAACAGCCACCCACTCCCTCCCCCTCAGACTAACCCTAACACTAACCCTAATCCTAACCCTAACTATCACCCTCACCCTAACTCTAACCCTAATCCAACCCTATCCCTCACTCTAACTCTAACCCTCACCCAACCATAACACTCACCGTCAACCTCATTCTAACCCTAATCTTAACCCTAACTCTCACCCTAATAAATGCCCTCATGCTTACCCTTACCCTAAACCTAACCCTAACCGTAACCCTAAACCTCACACTAATCCTAATGCTAACCCTAACCCTAACCCTCAAACTAACCCTCACCCTAACCCTGAAATTTACGCTAACCTTCACCCTAAACCTAACCCTAATCCTCACCCTCACCCTAAACCTCACCCTAACCCTAACCCTAACCCTTACACTAACCCTAACCATAACCTTAACCCTAACCTAACCCTCAACCTAACAATAACCCTAAACCTCACCCTAACCCTTACCCTCACCCTAAACCTAACCCTAACCCTAACCCTCACACTAACCTAAGCCTTAGCCTCTCCCTAACCCTAACCTTAAACCTAACCCTAACCCTCACAATAACCCTAAAAATCACCCTAACCATTACCCTACCCCTCAATCTAACCCTCATCCTACCCCTACCCCTAACCCTTTCGCTTACCCTCACCCTGAACCTAACCCTAATCCTCACCTTTAAAAAAACCGTCACCCTCACCCTCACCCTCAGTCTAACCCTAACCCTAACCCTAATCCTAACATTAACCCTCACCCTCAAACTCACCCTATCTCTAACCCTAATCCAACCATAACCCTCACTCTAAATCTAACCCTCACCCAACCCTAACCCTCACCCTCAACCTCAATCTAACCCTAACCTTAAACTTAACTCTCACCCTAAAACTAACCCTCACCCTAACCCTTACCCTCACCCTAACCCAAACCTTAAACCTAACCCTCACACTAATCCTAAGGCTAATCCTAATCCTAACCCTTAAAGTAAACCTCACCCTGACCCTAAAACTAAGGATAACACTCACCCTAACCTTAACCCTAATCCTCACCCTCACCCTAAACCTCATCTTCATCTTAACCCTCACCGTATTTCTATCCCTCACCCACACACTAACACTCACTCTCACTCTCACCCTGACCCTCAACCTCACCCTAAACATCACCCTAAAGATAACCCTAAACCTAACCCTAAGCCTCACCCTAAAACTAACCCTCACCCTCACTCACAGCCTAAGCCTAGGCCTAACCCTAACCCTCACCCTAACGCTAATCTTCACCCTAACCCTCACCCTAAAACTCACCCTCAAACTAAACCTAACCCTAACACTCAACCTCATCCTAACCCTAACCCTAACCCTAACCCTCACCCTCACCCTAACCCTCACTCTAACCCTTAACTCTAACCCTAACCCTCAGACTAAACGTAACCTTAACCCTCACCCTCACACTAAACCTAAGTCTAAACCTCCCACTCATCCTAACCTTCAACCTAACCCTTATCCTCACCCTCACCCTAAGCCTTATATTAACACTAACCCTCACCCTAACCCTAAGCCTAACCATCACCCTCACTCTAACCCTCACTGTCACCCTAATCCTCATCCTAACCCTAACCTTCACCCACACCCTAACACTCACCCGAAATTTCAGCCTCACCTTCACCCTAACCCTCACCTTAAGAATAATCCTAACCCTAACACTAATCCTAAACTTAACGCTCAACCTCACCCTAACCCTAACACTAACGGTAACCCTCACCCTAAACGTAACCCTCATCCTAACCCTAACCCTAACCCTAAACCTCACCCTAAACCTAAACCTCACCCTAACCCTAACCCTAACACTCACCCTAATCCTAAACCTAACCTTAACCCTCACCCTCACCCTAAACATCAACCTTAACCTAACCCTCACCCTAACCCTAAACCTAACCCTCACCCTAAACCTTACCCTCACCCTCACATTCACCCTAAATCTAAACCTAAACCTAACACTAATCCTAAACCTAACTCTCACCCTCACCCTAAGCTTATGACAAACCCTAACACTAATCCTAACCATAATTCTCATCCTCACCCTATCACTGTGCCTTACCCTAAGCCTAACCCTAACCAACATCCTAACCCTCACCCTAACCTTACCCTCACCCTAACTCTGAAACTCACCCTCACCCTAACCCTCTCCCGAAACCTTACCCTCATCCTAACCATAACCCTAACCCTCACACTAACCCTAACCCTCATCCTTACCCTAACCCTAACCCTCACCCTAACCCTAACACTCACCCTCACGCTAAACCTAAACTTCACCCCTAACACTAAAACTCACCCTAATCCTAACCCTCACAGTCACCCTCACAATCAGCCTAAACCTAACCCTAATTCTAATCCTAAACCTATCCCTCACTCTCACCCTCACCCTAACCCTAAACCCAATCCTAAACCTCAACCTCACCCTCACCTTCACCCTCTCCCTCAGCCTTACCCTAACCCTAACAATAACCCTAAACCTAACCCTAACCCTAACCTTCAACCTATACCTAACCTTAAACCTTAACTTCACCCTAAACCTAACCCTAACCCTCACCTTCACCCTAACTCTAACAATAACCCACAACCTAAGCCTAAAAATCACCCTAACCCTAAGGCTAATCCTAACCCTCAGACTCACCCTACCCCTCACCCTAACCCTAATCCTAACCCAACCCTCACCCTAACCCTAACCATCACACTAACCCTAAACCTCACCCTAACCCTTACCTTAAGCCTAAATCTAACGTTAACCCTAACCCTCACCCGAACCCTAACCCTAACCGTAACCCTAACCCTAACATTAACCCTAACCCTAACCCTAACCTTCACCCTCACCCTCACCCTAACAATAACCCTAACCCTCACCCAAGCCTCACCCTAAACCTAACCGTAAACCTCACCTCACCCTAACCCTCAACCTTACCCTTACCCTCACCCTAAGCCGAAACCTAACCCTAAACCTAACTGTAACACTTAGACTAAACCTAATCCTCACCCTAACCCAAACCCTATCTCTGAGCCTAACCCCCACCCTAACCCTAACCCTAACCCTAATTCTCACCCTATCCATAACCATAACCCTAACCCTCACACTCAACCTAGCCCTCATCCTAACTCTATCCCTAACCTTAACCCTCACCTGAACCCTCACCCTCACCTTAATCCGAACAATAACTTTAACCCTAACTCTCACCGTAACCCTAACCCTAAATCTATCCCTAACCCTATCCCTTCCCTCCCTTTCCCACACACCCTCAGCCTAACCCTAACCCTAATCTTAATCCTAACACTAACCCTCTTTCCCACCCTCACTCTCAACCAAACCCTATCCCTAAACCTCACTCACACCGTCACCCTCACCCTCAGCCCAACCCTAACAATAACCCCATCTCTAACCCTAACACTAACCCTCACCCTAACACTAGCCCTAACCCTAATCCTCACATTAAACCTTACCCTCACCCTAAACGTAACCCTAACCCTCAGCCTAACCCTCACACTTAACCAATCCCTAACACTAATCCTCACCGTATCCCTAAAGCCAAACCTAACTGTAACCCTCAACCTGACCCTCACTGTCAACCTAACCGTAAACCACACCCTCAAATTCACCCTAATCCTAACCCTAAACCTAATCCTAATTCTAACACTATCCCTCACCCTCACCCTCACCCTAACCCTAACACTAACACTAACACTAACAATCAACCTAACCCTCACCCTAAAACTCACTCTTAATCCTAACCCTCACTCTCACCCTAACCCTCATCCTCACCCTAACCCTTACCCTCACCCTGACCCTAACCCTAACCGTAATCCTCACACTAAACCTAACCCTCACACTAACCCTAAAACTACAACTCACACTAACCCTAACCCTAACCCTACCCCTAACCCTCACCCTAACCCTGTCTAATCCTAACCCTCACCCTCACCCTAGACCTCACCCTAATCATAATCCTAACCCTAAACCTCACTCTTACCCTAACCCTCATTCTAACACTAACCCACACCCTAAACCTAGCCCTCACCCTAACCCTAACACTCACCCTTACACTCCCCCTAACCCTAACCCTAACTTTAACCCAAACCCTCACCCTAACACTAACCCTAACCCTAAAACTACCACTCATCTTAAACCTCAACCTAAACCTTATCCTCACCCTCACCCTAAGCCTCACATTAACCCTAAACCTCACCCTAATCCTAAGCCTAACGCTCACCCTTGCCCTAACCCTCACCATCACCCTGACTCTCAACCTAACTGTAACCCTCACCCACACCCTAAACCTCACACTAATCTTAAGCCACACCCTCACCCTAAACCTCACCCTGACTTCCCCTAACCCTAACACTAATCCTAAACTTAACCCTCACCCTCAGCCTCACCCTTACACTAACACTAACCCTCACCCTAATCGTAACCCTCATCCTAATCCCAACCCTAACCCTAACCATCACCCTAAAACTAACCCTCACGCAAAACCTAACACTAACCCTAAACCTCACCCTAATCGTAACACTAACCCTAACCCTCAATCTCACCCTGAACCTCAACCTAAACGTAAACCTCACCATAACCCTAACCCTAACCCTAACTCTCACCCTCACCTTCACCCTCACACTGAACCTAACCCTAAACCTAACACTAATCCTAAACCTTAATCTCACACTCACCCTCACCTTAAGGTTAACCCTAACCTTAACCCTAACCCTAACTCTCACCCTCACCCTAGCTGACTCCCTAACCCTAAGCCTAACCCTATTCCACACGGAAACCTCACCCTAACCCTTACAATCACCCTAACACTAAACCTCACCCTCAGCCTAACCTCACATTAACCCTTACCCTCATCCTAAACCTAACCCTAACCCTCACACTAACTCTAACCCTCATCCTAACACTAACCCTACACCTCACCTTAACCATAACCCTAACCCTCACACTAACCCTAAACTTCACCCTAACCCTAACACTAACACTAACCCTAATCCTAACCCTCACCGTCACCCTCACCCTCAGCCTAACCCTAACCCTATTTCTAATCCTAACCCTAACCTTCACACTCACCCTCAATCTAACCCTAAACCTAACCCTAAACCTCAACCTCACCTTCACACTCAGCCTTACCCTAACCCTAACAATAACCCTAACCCTAACCCTAACCCTGACCCTAAACCTAAACCTAACCATTAACCTCAACCTAACACTAACCATTCCCCTCAGCCTAAACCTCACCCTAACCCTGACCCTAACACTAATTCTCACCCTATCCCTAAAACTAACCCTAACCCTCAACCTCACACTAGCCCTCAACCTAACTCTAACCGTAACCCTAACCCGCACCCGAAACCTCACCCTCAGCCTAACCCTCACCCTCATCCTTAACATCACCCTAACCCTATCCCTCAAACTAACCCTAACCCTAACCCTCACCCTAACCCTAACCCTCACCCTCAAGCAAATCCTCACCCTAGCCCTAACCCTAACACTTACCTAACCGAAACACTCACCCTCAACCTAACCCTCACCCTCACAATAGCCCTCACCCTGAACTTAACCCAACGCTAACCTTAACCCTCAAACTCACCCTTACCCTCACCCTAACCCTGACCCTAACAATCACCCTCACAAAAACCCTCACCCTAACCATAACCCTAACCCTAAACCTCACACTAACTCTCACCCTCACCCTCACCCACACACTAATCCTAACACTAACCCTAAGCCTAACTCTCACCCTCACCCTAAACCTCACCCTAAACCTTACCCTCACCCTAAACCTAACCCTAACCCTAACCCTCACAGTAACCTAAGCCTTACCTTCTCCCTAACCCTACCCTTATCCCTAACCCTAACCCTCACAATAACCCTAAACATCACCCTAGCTATAACCCTACCCCTCAATCTAACCCTCATCCTACCCCAAACTCTAACACTTATACTTGCCCTAACCCTCACCCTAACGCTATCCCTCACCCTAAACAAACCGTCACCCTCACCCTCACCCTTAACCTCAGTCTAACCCTAACCCAAACCCTAATCCTAAACCTATCCCTCACCCTCACCCTCACCCTAACTCTAACCCAAATCCACCCATAACCCTCACTCTAACTCTAATCCTCACCCAACCCTAACCTTCACCCTCAACATCAATCTAAACCTAACCTTTACCCTAACTCTCACCCTAACCCTAACCCTCACACTAACCCTTACCCTCAACCTAACCCTAACCCTAAACCTAACCCTAAACTTCACACTAATCCTAATGCTAATGCTAACCCCAACCCTCACACTAACCCTCACCTTAACCCTAAAAGTAAGCCTAACCCTCACCCTAACCCTAAACCTAATCCGCAACCTCACCCTAACCCTCACCATCACCCTAATCCTCACCCTCACCCTAACCCTCACCCACACCCTAACCCTCACTCTCAACATGACCCTCACCCTCACCCTAAACAACACCCTAAACATAAACCTCACCCTAACCATAACCATAAGCCTCACCCTAAACCTAACCCTCAACCTCACCCTCACCCTCACTCACAGCCTAAGCCTAACCCGAAGCCTAACCCTCACCCTAATCCTAACACTAAATCTAAACCTCACCCTAACTCTAACCCTGAACCTAACCCTAACACTAACCCAAAACATCACAATAACCCTAAAACTCACCCTCACCATAACCCTATCCCTAAACATAATCTTCACCGTCACCCTCACCCTAAACCTAACCCTAAACCTAACACTAATCCTAAACCTAACTCTCACTCTTATCCTTACCCAAAAGCTAACCCTAACCCTAACCTACAAGCTAATACTCACCCTCACCCTCACCTTAACCCAAACCCTAACCTAACCCTAACCCTCACCCTAACCCTCACACTAACACTAAACCTCACCCTCACCTTAACCTCACCATAACCCTACCGCTAACCCTCACCCTAACACTTACAGTAACCCTAATACTCAAGTCATCCGAATCCTCACCCTAACCCTAAACTTAAACCTTACGCTAACCCTAACCTTCACCGTCACTGTCACACTCACCTTCACCCACAGCCTAACCCTAACCCTTACCCTAGCCCTCACCCTCAGTCTAACCCTAACGCTAACCCAAATCCTAACCCTAACCCTAACCCAAATCCTAACCCTAAACCACACCCTCATCCTGACCTAACTCTAAACATTATCCAACCCTCACCCTAAATCTAACCCTCACCGAATCCCAACCCTCCCCCTCACACTCACCTTAACCCTAACCATAACCCTAAACCTCAACCTCACCCTGACCCTAACTGTAACCCTTACCCAAACCTAACCCAAACCTTCACCCTAACTCTAACCCCCATCGAACTCCAACCCTCACCCTCACACACACCCTAACCCTAACCATAACCCTAACCCTCACCCTAACCCTAAACCTAACCCTAACCCTCACCCTACCCTAACGCTCACCCTAACCCAAAGGTTAACTCTAACCCTCATCCTCACCCTAAGCCTCTCCCTAACCTTTACACTAACCCTAACCCTAACCTAGCCCTAACCCTAAACCTCAAACTAATCCTAACCCTAACATTAACGCTAACCCTAAACTTCACCCTAACCCTCACCCTAACCCTAAACCTAACCCTTACACTAACCCTAAACCTAACCCTAACCCTCACCATAACCCTCTCTCCGTCAACCTAACCCTCACCCTAAACTTAACCCTCACACACACCCTAAACCTCACCCTCACCCGAACACTCACCCTAACCCTCACCCTCACCCTCACACTCACGCTAACCCTAAACCTCACCCTCACCCTAAACATCACCCACACCCTAAACATCACCCTAACCCTAACCCTAATCCTCACCCTCACCCTCATACTCAACCTCAACCTCATCCTAACCCTAACCCAAAACCTAAACCTCATCCTAACCCTAACCCTCACACTAAACCTTACACTCATCCTCACCTTAACCCTAACCATATCCCTAAACCTAACCCACCCACTCACCCTCTCCCTCAACCTCAGCCTAACCCTAACCCTAACCCTAATCCTAATCCTAACCCTACCCCTCACTCTCACTCTCATCCTAAACCTAACCCTATTCCTAAACTTCACCCTCAGCATAACCCTAAAAATAACCCTAACCCTAATCCAAAACCTTACCCTAAACCTCACATAAACACTAATCCTAACCATCACACTAAACCTAAACCTAACCCTGACCCTCATCCTATCCCTAAAACTACCCAGAACCATCACCCTAACCCTGATCCTAACCCTAACCCTCACCCTAAACCTGAGTCTGACCCTGACGCTAACCCTGACCCTCATCCTATCCCTAAAACTACCCAGAACCATCACCCTAACCCTGATCCTAACCCTAACCCTCACCCTAAACCTGAGTCTGACCCTGACGCTAACCCTCACCCTAAACCTAACCCTACCACTCAGACTAAGCCAAACCCTAAACCTAACCCTAAATCTAATACTCACCCTAAACCTCACCCTAACCCTCACCCTTACCCAATCCTTAAAACTAACCCTCACCCTCACCCTAACCCTAACCCTCAACGTATCCATAAACTGAACCCTAACCCGCAACCTAACCTTAAACCTCACACTAACCCTCACCCTAACCCTCACCCTGAACCTAACCCTCAACCTAACCCTCACCCTAACCCTAACCCTGACCTTAAACCTCACCCGAACCCTAACCCTAAACCTAATCCTCAACGTACGCCTAACCCTAACCCTAACACTAATCCTAACCCTCGCTCTAAACTTCACCCTTACCCTTACCTTAACCCTAACCCTCACGCTAAACCTAAACCTAACCCTCACCCTAACCCTCACCCTAGCCCTTATCCTAAGCCTAAACCTAACCCTAACCCTCACCCTAACCCTCACACAAACCCTCACCCTCACCCTAACCCTAACCCTAATAATAACCATAAACTTCACTCTAACCCTAAACCTCAAACTCAACCTAAACCTAACCCGAACACTCACCCTAACCTTTAAACTCAACCTCACCCTAAACATCACCCTAACCCTAACCCTCACCCTAAACTTCAACCTAAACCTCACCCTCAACCTCACCCTAATCCTAACCCTAAACCTAAACCTAATCCTAAAACTTAATCTCACCCTCGCCCTAATGTTAACCATAACCCTAACCCAAACTTTATCCCTCACTCTCACCCTAGCCCTCACCCTTAACCTAACCCTAACTCTCACCCTAACACTCAACCTAACCCTTATCCTCACTCTAACCCTAACCCTCTCTCTAACACTAAACCTCAACCTAACCCTTACCGTTTTGCTCACACTAACCCCAACCGTAACCCTAACCCTCACACTAACACTAACTCTCACCCTAACCCTACGCTCACCCTAACCCTACACCTAACCCTAAACCTAACCCTAATCCTCACTCTAACCCTAAACATCACCCTAAGCCTAACACTAAACCTAAACCTCACCCTAACCCTTACCCTCACCCTAGCCCTAACCTTTACCTAACCCTAACCCTCAGACTGAATCTAACCCTCACACTAACCCTAACCCTAACCCTCAACCTAACCCTCACCCTAACACGCACGCTAACCCCAACCCTCACTCTTACCCTAACCCTCAACCTAACCCTTACTCTCACCCTAACACAAACCTTAACCCTCACCCTCACCCGAAGACTAACCCTAACACTAACCCTAAGCCTAACCCTAACTCTCACCTCCACCCTCAACCGAACCCTAATCCTATCCCTATACCTAATCCTCACCCTCAACCTCAATCTCACCCTAACCCTCAGCCTCACCCTCACCCGAACTCTAACCCTAACCCTAACCCTCACCCTAACCCTTACCATAAACCTAACGGTAACCCTAACCCTCGCCCTAACCCTCACCCTAACCAAAATGCTACCCCTAAACTTCACCCTCACCCTCACCCTCACCCTAAACCTCACACTAACTCTAACCCTCACCCTAAACAAAAACCTACCCCTCACCCTAACCATAAACCTAACCCTAACCCTCACACTAACCCTCACCCTAACCCTAAACCTAAACCTCAACCTCACGCTAACCCTCACACTAAACTTTACCCTCACCATAAACCTAACCCTAACCCTAACCCTAAAACGATCCCTAACCCCCACCCTAACCATAACCCTACCCCTCACCCTAACACTCATACTAATTCTCTACCCTAACCCTAATCCTCACGCTAACACTAACCCTAACCATAACCATCACCCTAACCCAAACCCTCATCCTCACCCTCACACTCATCCTAAGTCTACCCCTAACCCTAACCCTAATCCTTACCCTAACCCTGTCCCTAATCCTAAACCTAACCCTCACCGTCACACTCACCCTGACCCTAACTCTACCCCTTGCCCAATCCTAACCCTCACCCTAACTCTAACCCTCAATGAAACCTAACCCTCAGCCTCACACTCACCCTAACCCTAAACCTAACGCTAAGCCTCACCCTCAACCTAAATTTAAACCTAACCCTAACCCTCACTCTAATCATCACCCTAACCCTAAGGCTAACCCTAACCCTAACCCTCACCCTAAACTTCAGCCTAACCCTAACACTCACCCTAACCCTAACACTCACACTAATCCTAAGCCTAAACCTAACAATAACCCTAAACTTCACAC
Source organism: Dipodomys merriami (assembly GCF_024711535.1). NCBI lineage: Eukaryota > Metazoa > Chordata > Mammalia > Rodentia > Heteromyidae > Dipodomys > Dipodomys merriami. The sequence goes on from NW_027206113.1 coordinate 3,055,943, forward strand.
TAAGCCTCACCCTCACCCTAAACCTCTCCCTAACCATTTACCCTACACCTCAGCCTAACACTCACCCTAACCCTAACCCTAACCCTAACCCTCATCCTAACCCAAACCCTCACCCATATCCCTAACCCTAACCCTCAGTGTTTACCTAACCCTAACCCTAACCCTAATCCTAACCCTAACCCTAATCCTAATCCTAACCCTCACCCTCACCCTCACCGTAAATCTAACCCTTACCCAACCTTAACCCTCACCGTAACTCTAACCCTACACGAACCCTAAACCTCACCCTCACAATCAGCCTAACCCTAACACTAACCCTCACCCCAACCTTAAACCTAACCCTAAACCTCACCGTAACCCTCACACTAACCCTAAGGCTAACACTAAAACTCACCTTCACCCTAAACCTCACCCTAACCCTTACACTCACCCTAGCCCTAACCCTAACCCTAACCCTAACACTCACACTAGTCCTAACACTAAACCTAACCCTAATCCTAAACTTCACCCTAACCCTCACCCTAACCCTAACCCTACCACTCAATCTACACCTAAACCTAACCCTAACCCTAACCCTAACCGTAACCTTATCCCTCACCCTAATCCTAGCCCTAACTCTAACAATCACCCTAACCCAAACCCTCACCCTCACCCTCACCCTCACCCTCAGACTAACCCTAACCCTAATCCTAATCCAAACCATAACCCTAACCCTACAACTAAAGCTAACCTTCACCCTCACCCTCACCCTAACTCTAACCCTTGCCCAACCCTAAGCCTCACCATAACTTTAAAACTCACCGTACCCTAACCCTCACACTCACAGTCACCCTAACCCTAACCCTAACCCTTACCCTCACCCTAACCCTAAACCTAACCCTAACCCTCACAATAACCCTAAGGATAACCCTAAACCTCACCATTTCCAAAAACCTCACCCTAACCCTTACACTCACCCTAACCCTAACCCTAACCCTTATCCTTAACTTCACCCTAGCACAAACCCCAAAATTAACCCTAACCCTCACACTCAACCTAACCCGAACCATAACCCTAATCCACACCTTAAACCTCACCCTCACCCTAGAACTCAACCTTACCCTAAATATAACCCTCACCCTAACCCTCAACCTAACAGTTATCCTCAATCTAACCCTTACACTCACCTTAACCTTAACTCAAAACCTAACCCTAACCCTCACACTAACCCCAACCCTAACTCTAACCCTCAACCTCACCCTAACCCTCACCGTCACCCTAACCCTCACCCTAACCCTAACTGTCACCCACACCCTAACCCTCACCCGAACACTCACCCTAACCCTAAACCGCAACGTCACCCTAAACATCACCCTAAACCTAAGCCTTTCCCTAACCCTTAACCTAACCCTCACCCTAAACCTCACGCTAACCCTCACCCTAACGCTAAGCCTAACCCTAAAACAAACACTAATCCTAAACCTAAATCTCACCCTTACACTAACGCTAACCCTAACCCTAAACCAAACCTTAACCCTCAACCTCACCATAGACTTCACCCTAACACTAAACTGAACCCTAACCTTCACCCTAAACCTAAGCCTAACCCTCACCCTAAACCACAACCTAACCTTTATCCTCACCCTAAACCTAACACTCACCCTAAACCTTACCCTCAACCTAACCCTATCCCCAACCCTAACCCTAACCCTCACACTAACCCTAACCCTCAACCTAACCCTACCCCTCACCCTATCCCTAAACCTAAACCTAACCCTAACCCTAATGCTCACACTAAGTCTAAACCTCACCCTAACCCTAACCCTAAACCTAAACCTAAACCTCACCCTCATCCTTACCCTCATCCTAACCCTAAACTTAAACTAACCCAAACACTCTGATGAAATCTAACCCTCAAACTAACCCTAACCCTAATCCTTAGCCTAACCCTCATCCTGACACTCAGGCTAACCCTAAAACTCACCCTAACCCTAACCCTCACCCTAACACTTACTCTCACCCCAACCCTAACCCTAACCCTCACCCTCACCCTAAGCCTAACCTTAACCCTAAACTAATCCTAACCCTAACACTCACCTTCACCCTCACCCGAACCGTAATCCTATCCCTACACCTAACCCTCAGCCTCAGCCTCACCCTCACCCTAACCCCATGCCTCAACCTAACCCTAAGCCTCCCCCTAACCCTAACCCTAACCCTCATCGTCACTTACCCTAATCCTATCCTTAACACTAACCTCACCTTAACGCTCACCCTAACCAAAATACTAACCCTAAACATCACCCTCACCCTAACCCTCACACTTAACCCTAAACTTAACCCTAACCTTAACCCTCACCTTGACCCTAAACCACACCCTAAGCCTAAACCTAAACCTAACACTCACCCTCACCCTAAACCTCACCCTTACCCTTACCTTTACCCTAACCATCAGCCTAACCCTAACCCTAACCCTAACCCTCACCCTAACGCTCACCCTAACCCTTGCCCTAACACTAAACCTAACCCTAACACTCACCTTAACCGTCACCCTCACCCTATCCCTAACCCTCACCCTCACCCTAACCTTCACACTAACCCTTACCCTCACATTAAACCTAACCCTAACCCTCACACTAACCCTAACCCTCACCCTCACCCTAACCGTCACCTTAAGCGTTTCACTACCACTCATCCTAAAACTAACCCTAACCCTAACCCTAACCGTCACCCTAAACCACACCCTCACCCTCACCCTCATCACCACCCTCAGTCTAACCCTAACCCTAACCCTACCCCTAAACCTAATCCTAAACCTAACCCTCACCCTCACCCTCAACCTGACCCTAACTCTAACTCTTACCCAACCCTAACCCTCATGCTAAGTCTAACCCTCACCGAAACCTAAACCTCAACCTCACACTCACCCTAACCCTAAACCTAACCCTAACCCTCACCCTCACCCTAAACTTAAACCTAACCCTAACCCTCATCCTAACCCTCACCGTAACCCTCACCCTAACCCTAACGCTCATCCTCACCTTAAACCTCACCATAAACTTTACACTCACTGTAAACTTAAAGCTAACCCTGACACTCACACTAATACTAACCCTAACTCTAACCCTCCCTAATCCTAAACTTCACCCTAACCCTCAACCTAACCGTAACCCTACCCCTCATCCTAACCCTCTTCCTAAATCTTACCCTAAAACTAACCCTCACACTAACCCTAACCCTAAACCAAACCCTCACCCTAACGCTGACCCTTACCATAACCCTAACCTTAACCCTAACCCTAACCCTCAGACTAAACCTAACCCTCACCCTAAACCTAACCCTACCCCTCTGCCTAACCCTCAACCTAAACCTAACCCTAACACTCAGGCAAACCCTAACCCTCGCCCTCACTCTAAATCTCATCCTAACCCTTAACCATACCCTAAACCTAACCCTAACCCTAACCCTAACCCTCACACTAATCCTATCCCTAACACTCACCCTCACCCTCACTCTAAAACTCACTCTAACCTTAACCTGAACCCTTACCCTAACACTAACCCTAACCCTAACCCTCACCCTCAACATAACCCTCACCAACACCGCAACCCTCCCTCTCCCCCTCACCCTAACCCTCAGACTAACAATAACCCTAATCCTAATCCTAACCCTAACCCTCACTCTCACCCTCACCCTAAACCTAACCCTAACCCTAAACCTCGCCCTCACCCTCATCTTCACCCTAACCCTAACAATAACTCTAACACTAACCCTAACTCTAAACCTCACCCTAACCCTAACCATAAACCTAACCTTAAACCTCACTGTCACCCTAACCCTAACCGTGACCCACATCCGAACCCTCACCCTCACCCGAACACTCATCCTAACCCTAAAACTCAAGGTCACCCTGAACATCACCCTAACCCTAACCCTCACCCAAAACATAACCCTCAACAACACCCTAAACCTCCCCGTCAACCTCACCCTAACCCTCAGCCTAAACCTAACCCTAATCCTAATCCTAACCCTAAACCTAACCCTCACTCTCACCCTCACCCTAAACCTAACCCTAACCCTAAACTTCACCCTCACCCTCACATTCACCCTAACCCTAACAATAACTCTAACCCTAACCCTAACCCTCACTCTAACCCTAACCCTAACCCTCACCCTCACCCTCACCTTAACCCTCACACCACACTAACCCTCACCCTAACCCTTACCGTCACAAACACCCTAACCCTGACCCTCACCCGAACACTCACACTAACCCTAAACCTCACCGTCACCCTAATATCACCCTAACCCTAACCCTCAACCTAACCCTAAACCTAACCCTCATTCTAAACTCTCACCCTCACCCTCAACCTCAAGCTAAGCCTAACCCTAAAGCAAACACTAATCCTAAATCTAAATCTCACCCTCACCCTAACCCTAAACCTAACCCCAACCCAAACCTTAACCCTCAACCTCACCCTAGATTTCAGCCTAACACTAACCCTAAGCCTAACCCTAACCCTAATCCACAACCTAACCCTTATCCTCAACCTAACCCTAAACCTCACCCTAACCCTATACCCAACCCTAACCCTAACCCTCACACTAACCCTAACCCTCAACCTAACCCTACCCCTCACCCTAACCCTAAACCTAAACCTAACCCTAACCCTAATCCTCACACTAACTCTAAACCTCACCCTAACCCTAACTCTAAACCTAACCCTCACCCTAATCCTTACCCTCATCCTAACCCTAAACTTAACCTAACCCTAACCCTCAGATTAAATTTAACCCTCAAGCTAACCCTAAACCTAACCCTCATCCTAACCCTCACCCTAACACTCAGGCTAACCCTAACCCTCACCCTAACCCTAACCCTAACCCTAACACTTACTCTCACCCTAACCCAAACCCTAACCCTAAACCTCACCGTCACTCTCACCCTAAGCCTAACCTTAACCCTAAACTAATCCTAACCCTAATACTCAACTTCATCCTTACCCGAACCGTACTTCTATGCCTACCCCTAACCCTCACCCTCACCCTCACTTTCACCCTAACCCTCAGCCTCACCCTTACCCTCACCCTAACCCTCACCCTAACCCTAAGCCTCACCCTAACCCTAACCCTAACCCTCACCCTCGCCCTTACCCTAATCCTATCCTTAAGCCTAACCTCACCTTAACGCTCACCCTAACCAAAATGCTAACCCTAAACATCACCGTCACCCTTAACATCACACTTAACCCTAAACATAACCCTAACCCTCACCCTAACATGAACCCTCACCCTGACCCTAAATCACAGCCTAAGCCTAAACCTAAACCTAACACTCACCCTCACCCTAAACCTCACCCTTACCCTTACCTTCACCCTAACACTCACAATAACCCTAAAACTCACCCTAACGTTCACACTAACCCTCACCCTAACACTAAACCTAACCCTAACGCTCACCCTAACCCTCACCTTCACCTTAACCCTAACCCTCACACTCACACTAACCCTCACACTAACCCTTACACTCACCCTAAACCTAACCCTAAACCTAACCCTCACCCTCACCCTAACCGTCACCTTAAGCGTATTCGTACCCCTCACCCTAACACTGGTCCTAAAACTAACCCTAACCCTAAGCCTCACGCTAAGCCTAACTCTAACCCTAAACCTCACCCTAACCCATACCTCACCCTCACCACCATCCTCACCCTCAGTCTAACCCTAACCCAAACCCTAACCCTACACATAATCCCAAACCTAAACCTCACCCTCACCCTCACTCTGACCCTAACTCTAACCCTTACCCAACCCTAACCCTCATGCTAAGTCTAATCTGCACTGAAACCTAAACCTAAACCTCACACTCACCCTAACCCTAAACCTAACCCTAACCCTCACCTTCACCCTAAACTTAAACCTAAACCTAACCTTCACCCTAACCCTCACCCTAACCCTAACCCTCACCCTCACCCTAAACCTCACCCAAACCCTTAAACACACCCTAACCCTAAAGCTAACCCAAACACTCACACTAACACTAACCCTAACCCTAACCCTAACCCTAAACTTCACCCTAACCCTCAACCTAACCCTAACCCTCAACCTAACCGAAACCCTACCCCTCATCCTAACACTAACCCTAACCCTAACCCTCACGTTAACCCTAACCCTAACCCTAAACCTCACCCTAAGCCTTACACTCGACATAACCCTAACCTTAACCCTAACCATAACCCTCAGATTAAACCTAACATTCACCCTAAACCTAACCCTACCCCTCAGCCTAACCCTCACCCTAATCCTCACCCTAACACTCAGGCAAACCCTAACCCTCACCCTCACCCTAAACCTCATCCTAACCCTTAACCTCACCCTAACCCTAGCCCTAACCCTAACCTTAACCCTCACACTAATCCTATCCCTAACCCTCACCCTCACCCTCTCCCTCACTCTAAACCTCACCCTAACCCTAACCCTAACCCTTACCCTAACTCTAACCCGAACCCTAACCCTCACCCTCAACATAACCCTCACCAACACCCTAACCCTCCCCCTCACCCTCACCTTAACCCTCAGCCAAAACTTAAACCTAATCCTAATCCTTACCCTAACTCTCACTCTCACCCTCACCCTAAACCTAACCCTAAACCTAACCCTCACCCTTACCCTCACCTTCACCCTAACCCTAACAATAACTCTAAACCTAACCCTAACCATCACCCTAACCCTAACCCTAACCCTAACCCTCCCCTTCACCCTCACCTTCAGCCTAAACCTAACCCTAATAGTAATCCTAATCCTAACCCTAACCCTCACTCTCACCCTCACCCTAAACCTTACCGTAACCCTACCTCTCAGCATAACACTCACCCTAACCCTAACCTTAACTCTAATTCTCACCCTATCCCTAACCCAAACTCTAACCCTCTCCCTCACCCTCGCACTCACCCTAACCTTATCCCTAAACATAACCCTCATTCTAAACCTAACACTTACCCTAATCCTAACCCTAAACTCTAACCCTAACCCTCACCCTAACAAGAACCTTAACCCTAACCCTGTACTGATTACATCTTTGACAGCTACACTCTATTCAACCTGAGGAGTAAGTTGAACCTGTACTTATGGTACTCTGTGAAAGTTTGGAGAACTACACCTCAGTTGTTTGGGACGCGACAACTGTCCATCCAGGAATATGGACGGCACTAGCTATGTAGGGCTCTAATTAGTCCACCGTTGTGTTCAGCTGAATGACTTCTGCTGGAAACACTCAGAAAGAGGTTCTGAGTTATTGTAAGATTGGTGCATTTCACTCCTTTTCCAGGCTTCTTAGGAAGAATTTCAGATTCTGCCTGACGGCAGGCCTCCAGGTATTCCTGGTGAACATCTAATTGTAAAGCCTAACCCTAATCCTAACCCTAACGCTGATCCTAACACTAACCCTAATCCAAACCCTCACCCTAATCCTAAATCTCCCCCTCACTCTAACCCTAACCCTAACCTTAACCCTAATCCTCACACTAACACTCAAGCTAAACCTAAACCTCACTCTCACCCTAACCCTCACCCTAAACCTGACCCTCACACTAAACCTAGCCCTCACCCTCACTCTAACCCTAAAGCTAACCCTAATCCAAACCCTCATCCTAATACTCACCCTAACACTCACGCTAACCCTAACCCTATCTCTCACCCTACCCCTCACCCTAACCTTAACCTCACCCTAACCCTATCCGTAATCCTAAGCCTCACACTAAACCTAACCCTCACCCTAAACCTAACTCTACCCCTCACCCTAACCCTACCCCTAACCCTCTCCCTAACCCTAAGCCTAATCCTAATGCTCACCCCCACCCTAGCCCTCACCCTAACATTAATCCTAACCTAACCCTCACCCTAACCCCAAACCTCACCCTAACCCTAAACCTCACCCTCAACCTAAACCTTACCCTAACCCTAACCTTAATATTAACCCTAACCCTCACCCTAAACCTAACCCTAAACTTAAACGTAACCCTAACCCTAACCATAAACCTCACCCTCACCCTAAACATCAACCTAACCCTTACCCTCACACTCACCCTAACCCTCAAACAAAGCCTAACCATCACCCTAAACCTAAACCTAACCCTCACCCTCAACCTAAAGATCACCCTCAGCCTAATCCTAACCCTAAACCTAATCTTAACACTAACCCTCACCCTCATCCTCAACCTCACCCTAACCGTAACCATAACCCTAATCCTCACCCTCACACTCACCGTCACTTTCACCTTAACCCTCAGCCTCACCCTCAACCTCACCCTAAACAAAAGCCTAACCCTACACCTCAACCTAACCCTCAATGTAACCCTTAACCTAACCCTAACCCTCACCCTAACCCTAACCCTCAGCCTCAGCCTAACCCTCACCATCACCCTAACCGTCACCCTAACCCTAAAACTCACCCACACCCTAAACCTCACCCTCACCCTAATCATAACCCTAACCCTAACCTTGACCCTAACCCAAACCCACACCCTCACCTGCACCCTTACCCTCAGCCTAACCATAACCCTTACCTGAATCCTAAACTTAACCCTCACCCTCACCCTCACCCTAAACCGAACACTAACCCTAAATATCACACTCACCCTCACCATAATCCTAAAACTAACCCTAACACTCACCCTAATCCTGACCCTCACCCTAAACCTAACCCTCACCCAAATGTTTACCCTAATCCTAACCCTTACACTCAACCTCACCCTCACTCTAACCCTAACACTAACCCTAACTCTCACACTCACCCTCAACATAATCCTAACCCTAACCCTAAACCAAACCCTAAACCTAACCTTCACCCTAACCCTAAATATCACCCTCACCCTCCCCATAATCCTAAACCTAACCCTAAACCTCACCCTAACCCTCACCCTAACCCTTACCCTCATCCTAAGTCTAACCCTAACCATAACCCTACCCCTCACACTAACCCTCACCCTAACCCTTTCACTCAGCCTAACCCTAACCCTAATGCTATCCCTTATACTAACAATAACCCTCACCCTCACACTAACCTTATCCCTAACCCTCCCCCTCCCCCTCAGTGTAACCCTAACCCTAATCCTAATCCTAACCCTAAACCTCCCTCTCACCCTCACCCTAAGTTTAACCCTAACCCTAAACCTCCCCCTCCCCCTCCCCCTCAGCTTCACCCTAACCCTAACAATAAACCTAACCTTAACAATAACCCTCACCCTCAGCCTAAAGCTAATCCTAATCCTAATCCTAACAATAACCCTCACTCACACCCTCACCCTCAAACTAACCTTAACCCTACGCATCACCCTAATGATCACCCGAACCTAAACCCTTACCCTAATCCTCACCCCATCCCTAAACCTAACTGAAAGCCTCACCCTCACCCTAGCTCTCCCCCTAAACCTAACCCTAACCCTAACCCTAACCCTAACCCTCACCCTCACCCCAACACTCACCCTAACCCTTAACCTCACCATAACCCTCACCCTAAACCTGACCTTAACCCTAACCCTCACCCTAACCATCACCCTAACCCTAAACCTAACCCTCACCCTCACTCTCACCCTAAACCTTACCCTCTCCCTAAGCTACATCCTAAACTTAAACCTAACCCTCAACATCACCCTAACCCTAACCCTAACACAAACCCTAAACTTCACCCTCAGACTAAACCTAATCCTAACCCGAAACCTCACCCGAACCCTCACCCTCAAGCTAACCCTCACCCTCACCCAAAACATCACCCTAAACCCAACCCTCACTCTAAACCTAAACCTTACCCTCACCCTAACCCTAACACTCCCTCTAACCCTCAAACTCAACCTAATCCTCACCCTAACCATAACGCTATCCCTTACCTAACCCAAACCCTAACCCTCACCCTAACTCTCACCCTCAACATAGCCCTCACACTCACCCTAACCCTAACCATAACCTTCACCCTCATACTCACCCAAACCATCATCCTAACCCTAACACAAAGCTAATCATAACCCAAAATTTCACCCTCACCTTTATCCTAACCCTAAACCTAACCCTAACCCTAACCCTCACTCTAACACTAATTCTCACCCTAAAACTAACCCTAACCCTAACCATTACCCTAAACCTCACCCTAACCCTCACTGTAAATTTAAACCTCATCCTCATACTTACACTCACCCTAAACCTTACCCTCACCCTAAACCTAACCCTAAACCTAACCCTCACCCTAACCCTAACCCTTCCACTCACCCTAAACCTCATTCTAACCCTAACCTTAACCCTAGTACTCACCCTAACACTAACCCTAACCATAACCCTCACCCTCATCCTAACCCTCACCCTCACAGTAACCCTCACCCTCACCCTAAACCTAACCCTAATCCTAACCCTAACCCTCACCTTAAACATCACAATAACCCTCAACCGAACCCTAACCCTCACCCTCAACCTAATGCTCACGCTAAACTTTACCATCACGCTAAGCCTAACCCTAAACCTAACACTTACCCTCACCCTAACCCTCACCCTAAACTTCACCCTAAACCTACTGCTCAGCCTAACACCCTAACCCTATTGCTCACCCTCAAACTCACTCTAAACCTTACCCTAGGCCGTACCCTTACTCTCACCCTAACCCTCACCCTAAAACTTATCGTCACCCTAACCCTAACTCTCACACTAACCCTAACCCTAAACCTCATCCTAAACCTCAATCAAACACAAACCCTAACCCTAACCCTCACCCTAACCTTCACCTTCACCCTTACCCTCAAACTGAACCTCACCCTAAACTTATACCTAAACCTAACACTCACCCTAACCCTAACCCTCACCCTAACCCTAACCCTAACCCTAAACATCATTCTAACCCTCACCCTAACCCTAACCCTAATCCTAACCCTATTCCTCAACCTCACATTCACCCGAATTCTCACCCCAAACATAAACCTAACCCTCACCCTCACTCTAAACCTAACTCTAACTCTCACCATAACCCTAAACCTAACCCTAAACCTAATAGTAACCTTCACCCTCACACTAACTCTAAACCTCACCCTAACCCTCAACCTATCCCTAACTCTAACCCTAACCCTCAAACTCACCCTAAACTTAACCATAACCCTTGCACTCACCCTAACCCTAACCATAACCCTAACCCTCACACTAATCCTAAACCTCACCCTAACCCTAACCCTGACCCTAACCCTAACTCTAACCCTCAACCTCACCCTAACTCTAAACCTCACCCTAACCCTCAACCTAACCCTAACTCTAACCCTAACCCTCAACCTCAGCCTAACCCTAACCCTAACCCTTATGCTCAACCTAACCCTAAAAGTAACCATAACCCTCACACTAATCCTAACCCTCACCCTAACCCTAAACATACACCTCACTCTAACCCTCATCCTAGCACTAACCCTCACCATCACCCTAACCCTAACAATTACCCTCACCCTGACTCTAACACTACCCGTCACCCTAAAGCTCACCCTTTCCCTAACCCTCACCCATAACCCTACACTCACCCTCACCCAAAACCTTACTCTATACCTAACACTAACCTTAACTCTCACCCTCAACCTTACCTTCACCCTAACCCTAACCCTAACCCTCAGCCTCACACTATCCCTCACCCTCACACTAAACCTCACCCCAACTCTAATCCTCGCCCTAATCCTAAATCGAAACCTCACCCTAAAGCAAACCCTCACCCTAAACTTCACCCACACTCTATTCCTCACCCTAACCCTAACACTAAACTTCACCCTAAACCTAATCCTAACAGTTAACCTAACCCTAACCCTAACCCTCACCGTCACCCTCACCCTAAGCCTAACCCAAACCCTCACCCTAATCCTAAACCTAACCCTCACCCTCACCCTAAACCTAACCCTAACCTTTACCCTAACCCTCACCCTCACCCTCACCCTAATCCTAACCGTAACCCTAACCCTAGCTCTCAAACCAACCCTAAACCTAATCCTCACCCTAACCCTCATCCTAACCCTAATCTGAACCCTAACTCTAACCTTCACCCTAGACCTCACCCTAACCTTAAACCTAATCCTAAACCAAATCCTCACCATAACCATAACCCTCACCCACAATCTTACCCTCATCTTCACTCGAAATCTCACCCCCACCCTAACACTCAGCCTCAAACTCACCCTCACCCTAACCCTAATTGTCAGCCTAACCCAAACCCTAACAATCACCACAAACAAAAAGCTCACCCTAACCCTCATCCTAATCCTAACAATAACCTTAAACCTCTCCCACAACCTAAACCTCACCCTAACCCTTACGCTCAAACTAACCCTCACACTAACCCTAAACCTTACCCTCACCTTCACCCTCACCCTAACCCTAAACCTAAACTTAACCCTAACCCTAACCCTAACTCTAACCAGCACCCTAACGCTAAACCTAACCCTAACCCTTATCCTCACCCTAAACTTCACACTAACCCTTACCCTCACCCTAACCCTCACACTAACCCTAACTCTAACCCTAACCCTAACCCTAAACCTAACCCTAAACATCACCATAACCCTCACCTTTACATTCACCCTAACCCTCACCCTCATCCTAACCCTCACCCTAAACCTTACCCTCACCCTAAGCCTAACCCTAAACCTAACCTTCACACTAACCCTAACCCTCACGGTACCCCTAATCCTAACCCTTACCCTAACCCTCATCCTGACACTAATCCTACCCTAAATTTAATCCTGACCCTAACCCTCACCCTCACCCTTACCCTCACCGTCACTCTAACCCTGACCCTAACCCTAACCCTCACCCACACCCTAATCCTCAACCACACTCTCACCCAAAACCTCACCCTTAACCTAACCCTCACTGTAACCTAAACCCTAAACCTTACCTAATCGAAACCCTCACCCTCACCCTCACAATCACCCTAACTCTAACCCTCTCCGTCAACCTAACACTTACCCTCACCCTAACCCTCACGCTAAACCTAACCCTCACCTTCACCCTCACCCTCATGGTCACCTTCAACCTAACCCTAACCCTCACCCTCACCCTAACATTTACCCTCACCCTAACCCTCACCCTCACCCGAATCCTCATCTCAGGGTAACACTCACCCTCACCCAAAACATCACCCTAACCCTAACCGTCACTCTAGCCCTAACCCTAAACCTCACCCTAAACCTAACCCTGGCTCTAACCCTCAAACTCACCCTAATCCTCACCCTAACCATAACACTAACCCTTACCTAACCGAAACCCTCACCCTCACCCTAACCCTCAACCTAACCCTAACTCTCAAACTAACTCTAACCTTAACCCTCTCACCCTAAACCTAACCCTAAACCTCACCCTCACCCAAACCCTAACCCTAACCCTAACACTAACCCTAACCCTCACCCTCAACCTAAACCTAACTCTAAACCTTAAAGTCAACCTAATACTCACACAAAACCTAACCCTAACCCACACGCTAACCCTAACCCTCACGCACACCCAAACCCTCAACCTGACCCTCACCCTCACCCAAAACATAACGCTAACCCTAACCCTGACCCTAAACATAACCCTAACCATGTCCCTAAACTAACCCTCCCTCTAACCCTCAAATTCAACATAATCCTCACGCTAAACAAAACCCTAACCCTTACCTAACCAAAAATGTCACCCTCACCCTCACTCTCACCCTAACCCTCACCCTCACCGTCGCCCTCAGCCTAAACCTAAACCTAAATCTAACTCTCACCCTCACAAACACCCTCACCCTCAGACTATCCCCAGCCCTAAACCTAATCCTAACCCTAAACTTCACCCTGAACCTCACCCTCACCCTAACCCTAACCCTAACCCTAACCCTCACCCTAACCCTTAGCCTAACCCTAACCCTAAACTTAACCCTCACCCAAAACCTAAACCTAACCATCACCTTCACCCTAACCTTCACCCTAACCTTACACTCACCCTAACCCTCATCCTAAACCTATCCCTAACACTAACCCTAACCCTCACCCTAACCCTAATCCTAACCTTAAACATCAACCTAACCCTAATCCTCACCTCATCTTAACCCTCAACCTAACCCTTAATCTCACCCTTACTCTAACCCTAAACTTAACCCTCACCCTCACCCTAACCCTATCTCTAACTCTCACCCTAACCCTAAACCTCATCCTAAACCTAAACCTAACCCTCACCCTCACCCTAAGTCTAAACCTCACCCAAACCCTAACACTAACGCTAAACCTCACCCTAACCCTAACCTTCACCCTAACAATTACCCTCAACCTAACCCTCACACTAACCATAATTCTAACCCTAAACCTAACCCTCACACTAACCCTAACCCTTATCATCTCCCTAACCCTCACCCTCATCCTAACCCTAAACCTCATCCTCCTCCTAACCCTCACCTAACCCTTACCGTCCCCATAACCCTAATCCTAACGCAAACGCTCACCTTCACCCTCATCCGAACCCTAACCCTATCCCTATCCCTAACCCTCAACCTCACCCTCACCCTCACCCTAACCCTCATCCTCATCCTCAACCTCACCCTTACACTAACACTAGTACTAACCCTCACCCTAACCCTAAGCCTCAGACTAACCCTAAACCTAACGCTCACCTTCACCCTTCCTCTAACCCAAACCTTAACCCTCACCCTCACCCTAAATCTCACCCTCACCCAAACACTAACCATAACCCTAACACTCACACTAACCCTATCCCTCACCCTAACCATAACCCTACCCCTCACCGTAACCCTCACCCTGACCCTAACACTCACCTTAACCCTAACCATCACCATGACCCTTACACTCACCCTAACCCTAAACCTCAATCTGACCCTAACACTCACCCTAACCCTAACCCTAAACCTAACACTCATCATCACCCTAACCCTCACCCTTCCCTTTACCTGCACCCTAACACTCACACTAACACTATCCCTAACCCTAAACTTCACCCTAACCCTAAACCTAACCCTAACCCTCACCCTAAACCTCACCCTAACTCTAACCCTAAAATTCACCCTCACCCTAACCCTCAAACTAAACTTTAACTAACCCTAACACTCATCTTATCCCTAACCCTAGCCCTATCCCTAAACCTAACCCTCATCCTCACCCTCACCTTAGCCCAAACCCTAACCCTAACCCTAAACCTAAAACTAACCCTCACCATAAACTTAACCCTCACCCTGACCCTAAACCTCAACCTAACCCTAACCCAAAACCTAATCCTCACCCTACTTCTTAGCCTAACCCACACCCTAACCCTCACACTACCCCTAATTCTAACCCTCACCATAAACTTAACCCTAACACTCACCCTAACCCTCACACTAACCGAAATGCTAACCCTAACCCTCACCCTCAACCTAACCCTCACCCTCACCCTTACGCTAAACCTAACCCTAAACCTCACACTAACTCTAACCCTCACCCTAACCTTAACCCTAACACTCAGCCTACACCTCACCCTAAACCTCACCTTCACCCTAACCCTAACCACAGCCATAAACCCAACCCTAAAACTCACCCTCACACTAAATCTCAACATCACACGAACCCTCACCCTAACCCTAACCATCATCCACACTCTAACCCTCACCCTCACATGAACACTCACCCTACCTCTAATCCTAACCCTTACCCTAAAAATCACCCTAAACCTAACCCTCAACCTAACCCTGACACTAACTCTCACGCTAACCCTTACCCTCACCCTAATACTCACCCTCACCGTCATCCTCAGCCTAACCCTAAGCCTAAACATAAACCTCACTCTAACCCTAATCCTAAACCTAAACCTAACCCTAACCCTAACCCTCAACCTCACCCTACCCGTAATCATAACACTCACACCAAACTTAAACCTCAACCTTACCCTAACCCTCACCCTAACCCTAACCCTAACCCTCACCCTCACCCTAATCCTCACTGTAACCCTTACCCTCACCCTCATCCTAACCCTCACACTAACCCTACCCCTAAACCTAACCCTAACCCTAATCCTCACACTAAAACTAAACCTCAAGCTAACACTAAACCTAACCTTAAAATTCACCCAAACACTTATCCTCACTCTAACCCTAATCTTAACCCTAAACTTACTCCTCAGACTAAACCTAATACTCATATTAAACCTAACCCTAACCCTCACCCTAACCCTCAACCTAACCCTCAACCTAAAATTCAGGCTAAACCTAACCCTCACTCTCACCCTAACCCTCACCCTCAACCTCTCGCTCACTCTCAGCCTAAACCTAACCCTAACCCTAATCCTAACACTAACGCTCACCTTCACACTCACCCGACCCCAACCCTATCCCTATCCCTAACTCTCACCCTCACCCTCATCCTAACCCTCAGCCCCACCCTAAGCCTCACCCTAACCCTAACCCTAACCCCAACCCTCCACCTAAACCAAAGCCTCATGCTAACCGTAAACCTAACCCTAAACTTCACCCTAACCCTCACCCTAACCCTAACCCTACCCCTCACCCTAACCCTAAACTTAACCCTAACCCTAAACCTCACACTAACACTTAGCCTCACCCTAAGGCTAACCCTAACCCTAACCTTTACCTTCACCATAACCCTAACCTTAACCCTAACCCTAACCCTCAGACAAAATCCTACCCTCACCCTAAACCTAACGCTACCCCTCACCCTAAACGAAAGCCTCACCCTAACCCTAACCCTAACCCTCAACTTCACCCTTACCCTAACACTAACCTTTACCCTAACCCTCACCCTAACTGAAATGCTAACCCTAAAACTCACCCTCAAGCTAACAATCACCCTCACCCTTACCCTAAACCTAACCCTAACCCTCACACTAACCCTAACCCTCACCCTAAACTTAACCCTACCCCTCAGCCTACACCTCATCCAAAACCTCACCTACATCCTAACCCTCACCTATACCCTAACCCTCACCCTGACCCTATCCCTCACCCTAACCCTAAAACTAAACCTAACACTCATCCTCACCCAAACCATTACCCTTACCCTTACCTTCACCCTAACCCTCACCTTTACCCTAACCCTAACCCTCACCCTCCCCCTAAACCAAAGCCTCATGCTAACCCTAAACATAACCCTAAACTTCACCCTAATCCTCACTCTAACCCTAACCCTATTCCTCACCCTAACCCTAAACTTAACCCTAACACTAATCCTCACACTAACACTAAGACTCACCCTAAGTCTAACCCTAACTCTAACCCTCACACTAACCTTTACCTTCACCATAACCCTAACATTAACCCTAACCCTAACCCTCAGACTAAACCCAACACTCACCCTAAACCTAACGCTACCCCACACCCTAAACCAAAGGCTCACGCTAACCCTAACCCTGAAGCTCAGCTTCACCCTTACCCTAACACTAACCTTAAACCTAACTCTCACACTAACCCTCACCCTAAATGAAATGCTAACCCTAACACTCATCCTCACCCTAAACCGCACCCTCACCCTTACCCTAACACTAACCCTAACCCTCACACGAACCCTAACACTCACCCTAACCTTAACCCTACCCCTCAGCCGACACCTCACACTAACCCTCACCTTCACCCTAACCCTCAGCCTAACACTTACCCTCACCCTAAACCTAACCCTCACCCTGACCCTAACCCTCACCCAAACCCAAAAACTAAACCTAACACTCAGCCTCACCCTAACCATCACCCTTACACTTACCTTCACCCTAAACCTCACCCTAACCCTAACCCTAACCCTAACCCTCAACCCAACCCTAAACGTAACCCAAACCCCCCACCCTAACCCTCACCCTCACCCTAAACCTCACACTAAGACTTACCCTCACCCTAACCCTAACCATAACCGAACGCTCAAACTAACCCTAACCCTCATCCTAACCGTAACCATAACCCTCACCCTAACATTTTTCCTAACCCTAACTCTAACCCTAACCCTCACGCTAACCCTAAACCTCACGCTAACCCTCACCCTAACCCAAACACTCACCCTCAACCTCACCCTCACCCTCAGTCTAACCCTAACCCTAACGCTAATCCTAACCCTACCCCTAACTGTAACCTAAACCTAAACATCATTCTCACCCTCAACCTAACTCTAACCCTTATCCAACCCTAAACCTCACCCTAACTCTAATGCTCACCGATCCCTAAGCCTCACACTCACACTCACCCTAAACCTAACATTTACACTCAAACTAACCCTAAACCTAACCCTGACCCTAACATTCACATTAATCTTAACCCTAACCCTAACCCTAAACTTCACCCTAACCTTCACACTAAACCTAAGCCTACCCTCAACCTAACCCTAAACATAACCCTAACCGTAATAGTCACACGAACACTAAGCCTCACGCTAAGGCATACCGAACCCTAACACTAACCCTTACCCTCACCATAACCGTAACCTGAACCCTAACCCTAAACCTCAGACTAAACCTAACCCTCACCCTAAACCTAACCCTACCCCTAAACCTAAATCTCACGCTAATCCTCACCCTAACACTCAGGCAAACCCTAACCCTCACTCTCAACCTAAACCTCATCCTAACCCTTAACTTCACCCTAACCTAGCCCTAACCCTAACCCTAACCCTCACACTAATCCTATCCCTATCCCTTACCCTCACCCTCACTCTAAACCTCACCTTAACCCTAACCCTAACCCTTACCCTAACCCTCAACTTAATCCTCATCCTCATCACAAACCTTAACCTCAACTTAATCCTCACACAAACCCTAACCCTAACCCTCATCCTCACCCTAACCCTCACCCTCACTCGATCCCTCACCTCACAGTAACCCTCACCCTCAAACAAAACATCACCCTAACCCTAAAACTCAAACTAACCCTAACCCTAACCTTCACCCTAACCAGAACCCTCCCTCTAACACTTACCTAAAGCAACCCCTCACCCTCACCCTCACTCTCACCCTAAACTTCGCCCCTACCATAGCCCTCAACCTAACCCTAAACCTAACGCTAACCCTCATTCTCACACTCACCCTCACCCTCAGCATATCCCTAACCCTAAACCTAATCCTAACCCTAAACTTCACCCTGACCCTCACCCTCATCCTAACCCTTACCCTAACCTTAACCCTCACCCTAACACTTACCCTAACACTAACCCTAAACCTACCCCTCACCCTACCCCTCACCCTAACCCTAAACCTCACCCTCACACTAACCCTCAAACTAACATTAATCCTAACCTTAAACATCACCCTAACCCTTACCTTAACCCTCATCCTAACCCTCACCCTAACCCTTACCCTCACCCTAACCCTAACCCTAAACCTAACCCTCACCCTACCCCTCACCCTAACCCTAAACCGAACCCTAAACCGAACCATAAACCTATCCCGAATCCTAACCTTAACCATCACCCTAAACCTAACCATCACGCAAACCCTCACCCTAACCCAAATCCTAACATTAAACATCAACCAAACCCTAACCCTCACCCTCATCCTAAACCTCACCCTAACCCTTACTCTCATCCTAACTCTAACCCTAAACCTAAACCTCACCCTCACCCTAAACCTAACTCTAACTCTCACCCTAAACCAAACCCTCACCCTAAACCTATACCTAACCCTCACCCTCACCCTAACCCTAAACATCACCCTAACCCTCAACCTAACCCTAACTCTAACTCTAACCCTCATCTTCACCCTAACCTAACCCTAACCCTTATGCTCACCCTAAACATAACGGTATCCCTAACCCTCACACTATTCCTAACCCTCAACCTAACCCTAACCACACACTTCACTCTAACCCTCATCCTAGCACTAATACTAACCCTAACCATCACACTAACCCTAAACCTAAAGCTCAACCACACTCTAACACTCCCTGTCACCCTAAACCTCACACTTACCCAAACACTCACATACAACCCAACCCTCACCCTCACCAAAACCTCACCCTATCCCTAACCCTAATCCTAACCCTCACCCTCAAACTCACCTTCACCCTAAACCAAACCCAAACCCTCACCCTCACCCTAACACTCACCCTCAGCCTAAACATCACCCTAACTCTAACCCTCACTCTAATCCTAAACCTAAACCTCACTCTAAAGCTAACCCTCACCCTAAACTTCAACCACACTCTAATCCTCACCCTAACCCTAACCTTAAATCTTACCCTAACTCTAATCCTCACCCTCACCCTCACCCTCAGCCTAAACCAAACCCTAACCCTATTCCTAACCCTAACTCTCACCCTCAACCTAAACCTAACCCTAACCGTTAACCTAACCCTCACCCTCATCCTCACCAAAACCCTAACCGTAACCCTAATCCTAACCCTCAAACTAACCGTAACCCTAACACTCACCATAACCCTCATCCTAACCCTAACCCGAAACCTAACCCTAACCCTCACCCAAGACTTCACCCTAAACTTAACCCTAATCCTAACCCTCATCCTTACCCTTACCCTAAAAATTACCCTCAAACTCACTCTAACCCTAACCCTCACACTAACCCGAAACTTCATCCTAACCCTAACGATAACCCTAATCCTACCCCTCACCCTAACCCTAACCCTAACCCTAACGCTAACCCTCACCAGTACCCTAAGCCTCACCCTCACGCTAAACTTCACTGTCACCCTAACCCTCACCCTAACTCTAACCCTCAACCATATCTTAACCTTCATCTTCACCCTCACCTTCAACTTCACCCTAACCCTAACCCTAACCCTAACACTCACCCTAACACTAACCCTCACCCTAAACCTAACCCTCACCCTAACCGTAACACTCACCCTCATTCAAACCCTCACCCTAAATCTTACCCTCACACTAACCCTATCTCTAAACCTAACCCTCACACTAACCCTAACCCTCACTGTAACCCTAACCCTAACCCTCACCCTAACCCTCATCCTGACACTAATCCTCACCCTAAACCTAACCCTAAACCTATAACTCAGCCTCACCCTAACCCTCAACTTCACTCTAACCCTCACCCTAACCCTAACCCTCACCCACAACCTTACCCTCAACCTCAACCTCACCCTCACCCAAAACCTCACCCTTATCCTAGCACTCACCGTAACCCTAACAGTAAACCTTACCTAACCGAAACACTTACACTCACCCTCACCCTCACGCTAACCCTAACCCTCACGCTCACCCGCACACTCATGGTCACCCTCACCCTAACCCTAACCCTCAACCTCAATCTAACCCTTACCCTCAACCTAACCCTCATCCTCACCCGAACCCTCACCTCAGGGTAACCCTCACCCTCACCCAATACATCACCCTAACCCTAACCATCACCCTAAACCTAACCCGAAACCTCACCTTAAACCTAAACCTCCCTGTAACCCTTAAATTCACCCTAATCCTCACCATAACCATAACCCTAACCCTTACCTAACCGAAACCCTCATCCTCACCCTCACCCTCAACCTAACTCTCATCCTGAACCTAAACTTAACCCTAACTCTAACCCTAACCCTAAAACTAAACCTCACACTCACCAAAACCCTATCCCTTACCCTCAACCTAACCCTCACCCTAAACCTTAACCTCACCCTAATCCTCACACAAACCCTAACCCTACCCCTCATCCTCACCAGAACTATCACCCTCACTTGAACCCTCACCTCACGGTAACCCTCACCCTCAACCAAAACATCACCCTAACCCTAACCCTAACCCTAACCCTAACCCTCTCTCTATGGCTAACCCTCCTTCTAACCCTCAAACTCACCATAATCCTCACCTTAAACATAACCCTAACACTTACCTAACCCAAACTCTCACCCTCACCTTCACCCTCAGAATATCCCTAACCCTAAAACTAATCCTAACCCTAAACTTCACCCTGACCCTCATCCTCACCCTAACCCTAACCCTACCCCTCACCCTAACACTTACCCTAACCCTAACAGTAAACCTAACCCTCACCCTCACCCTAACCCTAATCATCACCCTCACCCTAAACTTCACCCTAACCCTTACCCTCACCCTCACCGTCATCCTAAACCTATCCCTAACACTAAACCTATCCCTCACCCTAACCTTAATCCTAAACTTAAACATCACCCTAACCCGAACACACATCATCCTAACCGTCAACCTAAACCTTACACTCACCCTAACTCTAAATCAAAACCTATCCCACACTCTCACCCTAACCCTAATTCGAACTCTCACCCTAAACCTAACCCCACCCTAAACCTAACCCTAACCCAAACCTGCACTCTAAGTCTAAACCTCACCCTAACCTTAACCCTAACCCTAAACCTCACCCTCACCCTAACCTTCACCATAACCCTTACCTCACACTAACCCTCACACTAAACCAAACTCTAAACCTAACCCTAACCCTAACCCTAACCCTAAACATCACCCTAACCCTCACCCTCACCCTAACCCACATCCTAACCCTCACCCTAACCCATACCCTGAGCCTAACCCTAACCCTCATCCTGACCCTAATCCTCACCCTAAACCTAACCCTCACCCTAACCCTCACCCAAACCCTAACCCTCAACCTCACCCTCACTCTCAGCATAAACCTCATCCTTAACCTAACCCTTACTGTAACCCTAACCCTAAACCTTACCTAACTGAAAACCTCACCCTCACCCTCAACCTCACCGTAACCATAACCCTCATCCTCACCCTAACACTTACTCTCACCCTAACCCTCAGGCTAACCCTAACATTCACCCTCACCCTCACCCTCACGGTGAGAGTTCACCCTAGCCCTAACCCTCACCCTCACCCTAACCCTTACCCTCACCCTAACCCTCACCCTCACCCGAACCCTCACCTCACGGTAAACCTCACCTTCACCCATAACATCACCCTAACCCTAACTCTAACTCTCACTCTAACCCTAATCCTCCCTCTAACCCTAAAACTAACCCTAATCCTCACCCTAACCACAACCCTAATCCTTACCTAACCGAAACCCTCAGCCTCACCCTCAACCTAACCCTAACTCTACTCCTAACCCTAACCTTAACCCTAACTCTCCCGCTAACCCTAACCCCAAACCTCACCCTCACCCAAACCCTAACCCTAACCGTAACCTTCACCCTAAACCTCACCCTAACCCTAAAAATGACCCTGACCCTCACCCTCACACTAACCCCCACCATAAACATTAACCTCACCCTAATCCTCACATAAATCTTAACCCTAACCCTCATCTTCACCCTAACCCTCACTCTCACTCGAACCCTCACCTCATGGTTACCCTCACCCTCACCCAAAACATCCCCCTAAACCTTTCTCTTACCGTAACCCTAACCCTAACACTCTCCCTAAACCTAACCCTCCCTCTAAACCTCAAACTCACCCTAACACTCACCCTAAACTTACCCTCACCCTAATACTAACCCTAACACTGTTCCTAACCCTAACCTTAAACATAACCCTAACCCTCACTCTCATCCTAACCCTCAGCCTAAGAATTACCCTAACCCTAACCCTAACTGTAACCCTAACCCTCACCCTCACCTAAGCATTACGCTCACCCTAAACCTAACCATAACCCTACCCCTCACTCTAACCCTGATGCTAACACTAACCTTAAGAGTACTCCTCAACCTGACCCTAAATCTAACCCTAACCCAACTCTACCCTCACCCTCACCATAACACTCTAACCCTCACCCTACCCTAATCCTCAACGACATCCTTACCATCACCCTCACCCTCACCCTAAACCTCATCCTCACAGTAGCCATCAGCGTAACCCTAACCCTAACCCTAACACTCACACTTATCCTAACCCTCACCCTAACCCTCACCTTCATCCTAACCCTCACAATAACCCTTACCTTCAACCTAAACCTAACCCTTAACCTAACCCTCACACTTACCCTTACCCTCAACCTAACCCTCACCCTCACCCTTTCCCTAACCCTAACCCTCACCCTAACCCTCAACCCAACCCTAACCCTCATCCTCACCCTAACCCTCACCCTAACCCTAACCCTAAACCTAACCCCCACCCTCACCCTAACCCTCACCCTTACCCTTACCCTCATGGTAACCATAACCCTAACCATAAACCTAACCCTCACCCTAGCCTAACCCTAACCCTAACCCTAAACCTAACCCTCACCCTCACCCTAACCCTCAGCCTCACCCTAAACATCACACTAATTCTAACCCTCACCCTAATCCTAAACCGAAACCTCACCCTAATGCTAACCCTCACCCTAAAATTCACCCACACTCTAATATTCACCCTAACCCTAACCCTAAATTTAAACCTAAACCTAATCCTCACCCTCACCCTCACCCTCAGCTTAACCCAAACCCTAACCCTAGACCTAACTCTAACTCTCACCCTCCCCCTAAACCTAAACCTAACCGTTACCATAACCCTCACCCTCATCCTCATCCTAAAGCTAACCCTAACCCTAAACCTAACCCTCAAATTAACCTTAACCCTAAACCATACTCTAACCCTCATCCTAACACTAACACGATCCCTAACCCTAACTCTTACCCTAGACCTCACCCTAAACTTAACCCTAATCCTAACACTCATCCTTACCATAACCCTCAGCCTAACAATTGCCCTCACCCTCACCCTAACCCTAACCCTCACACTAACCCGAAACTTCACCCTAGACCTCACGATAACCCTAATCCTAATGCTAACCCTCACCCGTACCCTAAGCCTCACCCTCACGCTAACCCTCACTGTCACCCTAACCCTAACCCTTACCCTAACCCTCACCCACACCATAACACTCATCTTCACCCTCACCTTCAACCTCACTAACCCTAAACCTAACCCTCACACTAACCATAACCCTCCCACTAACCTGAACCTTTACACTCACCCTAACCCTCATCCTGTCGCTAATCCTCACCCTAAACCTAACCCTAAACCTAAAACCCTCACCGTCACGCAAACACTCACCCTCACCCTAACCCTCATCCATACCCTAACCCTCAACCTCACCCTCACCCTCACTCAAAACCTCACCCTTAACCTAGCCTTCACCGTAACCCTAAAGCTAAAACCTAACCAAAACCCTCACCCTCACCCTAACCCTAAACCTAACACTTACCCTCACCCTAACCCTCACGCTAACCCTAACCCTCACTCTCACCCGCACCCGCACGGTCACCCTCACCCTAATTCTAACCCTTACCATAACCCTTACCAACCTAACCCTCAGCCTCACCCGAACCCGCAACTCAGGGTAACACTCACCCTCACCCAAAACCTCACCCTAACCCTAACCGTCACCCTAACCCATACCTAAAACCTCACCCTAACCCTAACCCTCCCTCTAAGCCCTCAAACTCACTCTAATCCTCACCCTAACCATAACCTTAACCCCCCTCACCCTCAACCTAACCCTAACTCTCATCCTAACCCTAAACTTAACCCTAACTCTCACCCTAACCCTAAAACTAAACCTCACCCTCACCCAAACCCTAACTCTAACCCTCACCCTAAACATCACCCTTACCCTAACCCTCACCCTCAACCTAATGCTCACTCTAAACCTTAACCTCACCCTAATCCTCACACAAACCCTAACCCTAACCCTCATCCTCACACTAACCCTCAACCTCACTCGAACCCTCACCTCACGGTAAACCTCACACTCACCCAAAACATCACCCTAAAACTAACCCTCACCCTAACCCTAACCCTAACCCTCTACCTAAGGCTATCCCTCCCTGTAACCCTCAAACTCACCCTAATACTCACCCTAAACATAACCCTAAAACTTACCTAACCCAAACTCTCACCCTGACCCTCTCACCCTAGCCATCACTCTCATTGTAGCCCTCAACCTAACCCTAACCCTAACCCTAAACCTCACCCTCACACTCACCCTCACCCTCAGACTATCCCTAACTCTAAAAATAATCCTAACCCTAAACTTCACCCTGATCCTCACCCTCACCGTAAACCTAACCTTACCCTAACCCTAACCATCATCCTCACCCTAACCTTCAGCCTATCCCTTACCCTCACCCTACTCCTCAATCTAAACCCATAACTAACACTAAGCCTAACCCTCTCCCTAACACTCACCGTAAACATAATCCTACTCTTAAGCATCACCCTAACCCTAACACTTACCTCATCCTAAACCTCCACCTAACACTTACCCTCACCCTAACTCTAACATTAAACCTAACCCTCACCCTCAACCTAACCCTAACTCTAACTCTCACCTTAACCTTAACCCTCACCCTAAACCTAACGCTATTCCAAACCCACACCCTAAGTCTAAACCTCACCATAACCCTAAGCCCAAACCTCACCCTCACCCTAACTTTCACCCTCACCCTTACCCTCACCCTAACCCTCACACTAACCCAAAATCTACCCTAACCATAACCCTCACATTAAACCTAACCCTAACCCTAACCCTAAACATAAGCCTAACCCTCACCCTCACCCTAACCCTAAACTGCAACCTCATTCTAACCCTCACCCTAATGCTTACCATAAACCTAACCCTAACTTTAACACTCTCCCTAAACCTCACCCTCCTTCTAACACTCAAACTCACCCTAGCCCTCACCCTAATCCTTATTCTTACCCTAGCCCTCACGCTAAGCCTAACCCTAACACTAACACTAACCCTAAACTTAAACATTACCCTAAACCTAACCCTCACCCTCAACCTAACCCTCAGCGTAAAAATTACCTTAACCCTAACCCTAAACGTCACTCTAAACCTCACCTTCACCTAACCCTTACCTTCACCGTAAACCTAACCCTAACCTTCACCCTCACCATCACCCTAAACCTCACCCTCATATTAGCCATCAGCCTCACCCTAACCCTAACTCTAACACTCACCCTAATCCTAACCCTAACCCTAACTCTCACCTTTATCCTAACCCTCACAATAACCCTTACCCAAAACCTAAACCTAACCCTAAACCTAACCCTCACACTAAAACTTACCCCAACCCTAACCCTCACCCTCACCCTCAAACTAACCCTAACCCTCACCCTAAGCCTCACCCTAACCCTAAACCAACCCTAACCCTCACCCTCATCCTAACCCTCACCCTTACCCTTAACCTCACGGTAACCCTAACCCTAACCCTAAACCTAACCCTCACACTAACTCTAATCCTCACACTAACACTCACCCTCAGTCTAACCCTAACCCTCACCCTAAACCTTACCCTCACTCTACTCTAACACTAAACCTAACCCTAACACTCACCAAAACCCTAACCCTAACACTAACCCTAAACCTAATCCTAACCCTCACCCTCACCCTAACACTAACCCTAACCTATACCCTAAACCTAACCCTCAAACTCACTGTTACCCTAACACTAACTCTAACCCTAACCCTCACCCACACACTAACACTCACCCAAACAGTCACTCTCACCCTAAATCTCACCCTCACACTAAACATCACCCTAACCCTAACCCGCACCCTAAACCTAACCTTAATCCTCACCCTCACCCTAACCCTAACACTCAACCTCACCCTAACTCTAAGCCTAACACAACCCTAACACTAATCCTAAACATAACACTCACCCTCACACTAAACCTAAACATATCGCTAAACCTCACCCTCACACTCACCCTACACCTAACACTAACCCTAACCCTCACCCTAACACTTAACCTAACACTAAACCTCAATCTCACCCTAAATCTAAACCTAACCGTAACCCTCACCCTAACGCTAACCTTAAACTTTATCCTCACCCTAACACTCACCCTCACACTAACCCTATCCATAACCCTCACCCTCATCCTAACCCTCACCCTTACCCTTGCCCCCACGTTAACCTTAATCCTAACCCTAATCCTAACCCTCACACAAACACTAAGTCTCACACTAACTCTAACCCTACCCCTCACCCTAACACTCAACTTATACCTAATTCTAACCCTTCCCCTCACCCTAACCCTAACCCTCACCCTCACCCTAACCCTCACCCTCACACTTACCCTAACCCTAAATCTACCCCTTACCTTATCCCTCAACCTAAACCTAACTCTGAAACTAACCCTCACGCTAACCCTAAACCTCACACTCACCCTCAGCCTAACCTTAACCCAAACCCTAATCCTAACCCTCAGCCACACCCGCACCCTCACCCTAACCCTAACCCCAACCATAACCCTCACCCTCACACTCACACTCACCCTAACCCTAAACCTAACCCTAACACTCACCATAACCTAACCATTACCCTCACCCTAATCCTCACCCTAACCCTAAACCTAGCTCTTACCCTAAACCTAACCCTAACATTAACACTAACCCTCAAGTTAATCCTAACCCTAAGGTTAACCCTAACCCTAACCCTCCCCCTAAACCCTAACCCTCAACCTAATCTTTAACCTCATCCTCACCCTAAACCTACCACTAAACCTCACCCTCACCCTCACGCTCACCTTCAGCCTAATCCTAACACTAACACTAATCCAAACACTAACCCTCATCCTCAGCGTTAAACTCACCCTAACCCTAAACCTAACCCTCACCCTAACCGTAACCCTGACCCTAACATTAACCATAACACACACCCTATCCCTAACCCTAACCCTAACCCTCAACATAACCCTAACCATACCCCTCACCTTAAACCTTATCCTAACCCTAAGCCTAACCCTAACACTCACCTTAACCCACACCCTAACCCTAAAACTCATCCTCATCCTCAGGAAAACCCTAACCCTAACTCTAATCCTAACCCTATAACTCACCCTCAAACTCACACTAATTCTAACCCTAACCCTAACCCTAACCTTAACCCTCAACTTCACCATAACCCTAACTCTAATTTTCACCCTAACCCTAACCCTCACCCGAACCCTAACCCTAACCGTCACCCTCACCCTAAATCTAAACCTCACCTTAACCCTCAACCTAACCCTAACTCTCACCCTAACCCTAAACCTCACCCTAAACGTCACCCTAACCCTAACCCTTACCCTCACTCTAACCCTAACTTTAAACCTCACCCTCACACTGATCCTAACCCTTAACCCTAACTATAACTTTCACCCTAACGCTCACCCTAACATTAATACGAAAACTAACCGTCACCCTAACCCTAACATTAACCCTCGCCCTCACTCTAACCCTCCCTGTCTAACTAACCCTCACCTTTACCTAACCCTCACCCACAACCCAACCCTCACCCTCACCCAAACCCTCACCCTATCCCTAATGCTAACCCTAACCCTCATCCTCACCCTCAACCTCACCCTCAACCTAACCCTTACCCTAAACCTCACACTAACCCTCACCCTAACACTCATGCTAAACCTAAAACTCACTCTCACCCTACCCTCATCCTAACCCTTACCCTCACCCTAAACCTATCCCTAACCATAACACTCACACTAAACCTAACCCTCATCCTACCCCTTACCCTACCCCTCACACTAACCCTAAACCTAACCCTAACCCTAAACCTCACCCTAACCCTAAGCCTATTCCTAACCCTCACCCTCACCCTAGCCCTCACACTTACCCTAATCCTAACCCCAACCCTCACCTTAATCCAAACACTAACACTCACGCTCACCCTCAACCTAACTCTAACCCAAACACTAACCCTCACCTCACACTCACCCTCACCCTCACCTTAAACCTCAGCCTCAGCCTCACCCTCAACGTAACAATAACCTTAACACTAACACTCACACTAACCCTAACCCTGACCCTAACCCTAACCATAACCCACACCCACACCCTCACCCTCACCCTCAACTTCACCCTAAACCTCAAACTCACCCTAGCTCTTACCCTAATCCGAACTCTGATCCTAACCCTCTCGGTAACCCTTACCCTTACCCTAACCTCACCCTCATCCTAACCATCACCCTAAACTTTATCCTCATCCTCACCCTAAACTTCACACTAACCCTAACCCTCACCCTAACCCTAACCCTACCCCTCACCTTAAACCTCATGCTAACACTCAGCCTAATGCTAACACTCACCCTAACCCTAACCCTAACCCTAACACTCATTCTGACCCTCAGCCAAACCCTAACCCTAACCCTAATGCTAACCATATTCCTCACTCTCACACTCACCCTAATTCTAACCCTAACCCTACGCCTAAATATACCCCTCACCCTAACCCTCACCCTAACCCTAAACCTAACGGTAACACTCACCCTCACCCTCACCCTCAGCCTAACCCTAACCCTCACCCTAAAGCTTACCCTCTCCCTATCCTAACCCTAACCCTAACCCTAATCCTAACACTAACCCAAAACCTAATCCTAATATTAACCCTAAACCGAACCCTAACCCTCACCCTCATCCTAACACTCAAACTAGCCCACACCCTAACCCTAACCCTAAACCTAAACTTAACCCTCACCCTAACCTTATCCCTCACCCTGAACCTAAACATCAACCTAACCCTAATCCTAATCCTAACCCTCACCCTAATTCTTAGCCTACCCCACACCCAAACCCTCACATTACCCTTAATTCTAAGCCTCACCCTAACCCTACGCCTAACCCTAACCCTAACCCTCACCCTAATTCTTAGCCTACCACACACCCTAACCCTCACACTACCCGTAATTCTAACCCTCACCCTAACCCTAACCCTAACCCTAACCCTAAACCTCACCCTCACCCTAACCCTCAACGTCACCCTAACCCTCACACTAACCCTAAACATCACCCACACTCTAACTCTCATCCTTACCTGAACACCACCCTACCCTCATCCTCAGCCTAACCCTAAACCTAACCCTAAACTTCCCTCTAACCCTAATCCTAACCCTAAACCTAACCCTAACCCTAACCCTAACCCTCAAAATCACCCTAACCGTAACTGTAACCCTCACACTAAACCTAACCATCACCCTTAACCTAACCCTCAACTTAACCCTAACCCTAACCCTCACCCTAACCCTAATCCTCACTGTTACCCTTACCCTCACACTCACCCTAACCCTTACACTAAACCTAACACTAAACCTAACCCTAACCCTAACCCTAATCCTCACACTAAACCTAAACCTCAAGCTAACACTAACCCTAACCCTAAACTTCACCGAAAAACTTACCCTCACCCTTACTCTAATCTTAACCCTAACCTTATCCCTCAGACTAAACCTAATACTCAAAATAAACCTAACCCTAACCCTCAGGCTAACCCTCAACCTAACTCTCACCCTAACACTCAGGATAACCCTAAGCCTAACCCTCACCCTAACCCTCACCCTTACACTTACTCTCACCCTAACCATTAATCCTAACCCTCACCCTCACCCTCACCCTCACTCTCAGCCTAAACCTAACCCCAAACCTAATCCTAACCCTAACCCTAACGCACACCTTCACCCTCACCCGAACGCTAACCCTATCCCTATCCCTAAGCCTCACCCTCACACTCATCCTAACTCTCAGCCCCACCCTAAACCTCATCCTAACCCTAAACCTAACACTAACCCTTTCCCTAAACCAAAGCCTCACGCTAACCCTAAACCTAACCCTAAACTTCACCCTAACACTCACCCTAACCTTAACCCTACCCTCACCCTAACCCTAAACTTAACCCTAACCCTAATCCTCACACTAACACTAAGTCTCACCCTAAGGCTAACCCTAACCCTAACACTAACCTTTACCTTCACCATAACCCTAACATTAACCTAACCCTAACCCTCAGACTAAACCCAACCCTCACCCTAAACCTAATGCTACCCCTCACCCTAAACCAAAGGTTCACGCTAATCCTAACCCTGAACCTCACCTTCACCCTTACCCTAACCCTAACCTTAACCCTAACCCTCACCCTAACCCTCATCCTAACCGAAATGCTAACCCAAACCCTCACAATCATCCTAACCCTCACCCTTACCCTTACCTTAAACATAACCCTAACCCTCCCACTAACCCTAACCCTCACTCTAACCTTAACCCTACCCCTCAGCCTACACCTCACCCTAACCCTCACCTTCACCCTAACCCTCGCCTTAACCCTAGCCCTCACCCTAACCCTAACCCTCACCCTGACCCTAACCCTCACCCTAACCCTAAAACTAAACCTAACACTCAGCCTCACCCTAACCATCACCCTTTCCCTTACCTTCACCTTAACCCTCACCCTCACCCTAACCCTAAACCTAATCCTCCCCCTAAACCAAAGCCTCACACTAACCCTAAATCTAACCCTAAACATCACCCTAACCCTCACCCTAACCCTACCCCTACCCCTCACCCTAACCTAAATATAACCCTAACACTATTCCTCACACTAACACTAAGCCTCACCCTAAGGCTAACCATAAACCTATCGCTAAGCCTAACCTTTACCTTCACCATAACAAAAACCTTAACCCTAACCCTAACCGTCAGACTAAACCCAACCTTCACCCTAAACCTAACCCTATCCCTCACCCTAAACCAATGCCTCACGCTAACCCTAACCCTAACCCTCACCTTCACCCTTACCCTAAACCTAAACTTAACCCTAAACCTCACCCTCAACCTAACCCTAACCCTCACCCTCACCCTTACCTAAACCTAAGCTTAACCCTCACACTAACCCTAACCCTCACCCTACACCTCACCCTAACCCTCACCTTCACCCTACCTCTCACCCTAACCCTAGCCCTCACCCTAACCCTAACACTCACAATGACCCTAACCCTCACCCTAACCCTAAAACTAAACCTAACACTCAGCCTCACCCTAACCATCACCCTTACCCTTACCTTCAACCTAACCCTCAACCTAACCCTAACCCTAACCCTAACCCTAAACGTAACCCAAACCCTCACTCTAACCCTCACACTAGCCCTAACCCTAACCGTCACCCTCACCCTAAACCTCACACTAAGACTTACCCTCACCCTCACCCTAACCATAACCTAACCCTCACACTAACCCTAACCCTCACCTTAACCATAACGCTACACCTCTCCCTAACAATCATCCTAACCCTTACCCTACCCCTAACACTCACGCTAACCCTAACCCTAACGCTAACCCTCATCCTAACCCTAACACTCACCCTCAACCTTACCCTCACCCTCAGTCTAAACCTAACCCTAACGCTAATCCTAAACCTAACCCTAAACATAACCTAAACCTAACACTCACCCTCACCTTCAACCTAACTCCAACCCTTATCCATCCCTAAACCTCACCCTAACTCTAATGCTCACCGAACTCTAACACTCACACTCTCACTCACCCTAACCCTAAAGCTTACACTCACCCTAACCCTAACCCTAACCCTGACCCTAACACTCACATTAATCTTAACCCTAATCCTAACACTAAACTTCACCCTAACCCTCACACTAACCCTAACCCTACCACTCACCCTAACCCTAAACATAACCCTAACCCTAATACTTACACTAACACTAAGCCTCACCCTAAGTCTAACCCTAACCCTAACCCTAACCCTTAACCTCACCATAACCCTAACCTGAACCCTATCCCTAACGCTCAGACTAAACCTAAACTTCACCCTAATCCTATCCCTACCCCTCAGCCTAAACCTCACCCTAATCCTCACCCTAACACTCAGGCAAACCCTAACCCTAACCCTCACCCTCAACCTAAACCTCACCCTAACCCTTAACCTCACCCTAACCCTTGCCCTAAACCTAACCCTAACCCTCACACTAATCCTATCCCAACCCTAACCCTCACCCTCACTCTAAACCTCACCCTAACCCTAAACCTAACCCTTACCCTAACCCTAACCCTAACCCTCACCCTCAACTTAACCCTCACCAACACCCTAACCCTTCCCCTCACCCTCACCCTAATCCTCAGCCTAACCCTAACCCTAATCCTAGTCCTAACCCTAACAATAACTCTCACCCTAAACCTAAACCTAACCCTAACCCTAAAACTCACCCTCACACTCACCCTCACCCTAACCCTTACAATAACTCTAACCCTAACCCTAACCCTCACCCTAACCCTAATCCTAACCTTCCCCTTCACCCTCACCTTCAGCCTAACCCTAATCCTAATCCTAATCTTAACCCTAACCTTCACTCTCACCCTCACCTAAACCTAACCCTAACCCTGCCTCTCAGCATAACACTCACCCTAACCCTAACCCTAACCCTCACCCTATCCCTAACCTAACCCTAACCCTCACCCTCACCTTAGCTCTCACACTAACCGTAACCCTAAACCTAACCCTCACCCTAAACCTAACATTTACCCTAACACTAACCCTAAACCCTAACCCTAAACCTCACCCTAGTAAGAACCCTAATCCTAACCCTCTACTGATTACATCTTTGATGGCTAAACTCTATTCAACCTAAGGAGTAAATTGAACCTGTACTTATGGTACTCTGTGAAAGTTTGGAGAACTACACCTCCGTTTTTTGGGATGCGACAACTGTCCATCCAGTAATATGGACGGCACTAGCTATGTCAGGCTCTAATTAGTCCACCCAAGTGTGAATGACTTCTGCCGGAAACACTCAGAATGAGTTTCTGAGTTTTTGCAAGATAGGTGCGTTTCCCTTGTGGTCAGAGAGAATGCAAGGTATAACTTCAATGTTTCTGAATTTAGACAAGTTTGCTTTGTGGCCTAAAATGTGGTCTATTTTAGAAAATGTGCTTCTGAGAAGAACGTGTATTCAGATGCTGCTGGGTGAAATGTTCGGTAAATGTCTGTTAAGTCTAGTTGATCTATTCAGCTGTTTTGATCTGCGGTTTCTCTGTTGAGTTTTTGCCGAGTTGATCTATCTAGTGGGGAGAGTGGTGTGTTAAAAATCCCCAACAATTAATGTCTTTGGATCTATATGGGATTTGAGGGAAAGTAGTGTTTCTTTGATAAATTTGGGTGCTCCATTGTTTGGCGAATAGATATTTAGAATTGTAATATCCTCCTGAAGGAGAGATCTTTTAATTTGTATTTAGCGACCTTCTTTATCTCTTCTCACGAATTTTAATTTGAAGTCTATTTTATCTGATATTAGGATTGCAACTCCCGCCTGTTTATGAGGGCTGTTTGCTTGGTAGATTTTGTTCCAGCCTTTAACATTGAAAATGTGTTTGTTTTTACGGGCAAGATGTGACTACTGCAGGCAGCAGATAGAAGGGTCTTGTTTTTTAACCAACTAGACAGTCTATGTCGCTTAATTGGAGAGTTCAGTCCGTTAACGTTAATAGATAGGTCTGAGAGGTATTTGGGACACAATGCCAAAAGCCACCAAAGAAAGTCCGGTATCACATGGAGGCTGAACAACACACTGCTGAATCATGAGTGGGTCATGGAAGAGATTAGAAAGGAAATTCAAATGTTCATGCTATTCAACAAAAATGAACACACAAATTACCAGCTCCTCTGGGACACAGCAAAGGCAGTACTCAGAGGCAAGTTTATAGCTCTGAGCTCCTACATCAACAAATTGGAGAGATCTGAAACTAACAATTTAATGACACATCTAAACCTCCTTGAAAAAGAGCAGCAAGATAAACCCCAATCCAGTAGACCGAAAGAAATAATCAAAATTAAATCACAATTAAATGAATTAGAATCCAAAAAACTATAGAAAGAATCAACAAAACAAAGAGTTGGTTCTTCGAAAAACTTAACAAAATTGACAGACCCTTAGCAAACCTTATCAGAAAAAGGAGAGAACACACCCAAATTAATAAACTCAGAGATGAGAATGGAAACATCACCACGGGAAACAACCAAGATTCAGAACATTATAAGGGAATACTTTTCAAAACTTTATGCTAATAAGTTTGAGAACTTGACAGAAATGCACCTTTTCCTAGCAAATATTGACATGCCAAAACTAAACCAAGATGAGTTTAACCAGCTTAACAGGCCCATATCAAGCATTGAAATAGAAAAAGCAATAAGAGACCTCCCAGCTAAGAAAAGTCCAGGACCAGATGGTTTTACAGCGGAATTTTACAAGGCCTTCAATGCAAAGCTCACACCAATACTCCTCCAACTCTTCAATGAAATTGAAAGAGAAAGCTCACTACCGAACACATTCTATGAAGCCATCATAACCCTCATCCCAAAACCAGGAAGGGACTCATCAAAGAAAGAGAACTATAGACCCATTTCTTTGATGAACATTGATGCAAAACTTCTCAACAAAATTCTGGCCAATCGACTTCAACAATTCATCCAAAAAATCATACACCATGATCAAACAGGATTCATTTCAGGGATGCAAAGCTGGTTCAATGTATGCAAATCAATTAATATTATTCATCACATCAACAGGAGCAACAATAAGAACCACATGGTAATCTCAATAGATGCAGAAAAAGCATTCGACAAGATCGAACACCCCTTTATGATGAAGGTTTTGGAAAAATTAGGAATCCATGGAACATTCCTCAATACAATAAAGGCTGTATATGACAAACCTACAGCCAGCATTATACTCAATGGTGAAAAACTAAAGCCATTTCCTCTTAACTCAGGAACAAGACAAGGATGCCTACTCTCTCCACTTCTCTTCAATCTAGTATTAGAATGCCTAGCTACAGCAATAAGACAAGATGCAGACATAAAGGGGATCCAAATAGGGAAAGAAGAAATAAAACTCTCCCTCTTTGCAGATGACATGATCTTGTATTTAAAGAATCCCATAGACTGCACTCCCAAATTACTCAAGCTGATTCAAAACTTGGGCAAAGTAGCAGGTTATAAAATTAACCCCAAAAATAAAAGGCTTTTCTGTATGCCAACAATGAGAAAAGTGTGGCTGAAATTAGGAGAGCAACTCCATTTGTAATAGCCCCACAAAAAATAAAATACCTAGGAATGAACTTAACTAAAGAAGTGAAGGACAGAACTTAAAAAATGGCAAAACCTCCCATGCTCCTGGATTGGCAAGATTAACATCGTGAAAATGGCAATACTTCCCAAGGCTATCTACAAATTCAACGCGATACCTATCAAAATTCCACCCTCATACTTCAAGGAAATAGAAGAGGCAATCCAAAAATTCATATGGAACAATAAAAGACCCCGAACAGCAAAAACGGTCCTCAACGGTAAGAACACTGCTGGAGGAATATCAATACCAAATTTCAAACTCTACTCTAAAGCCATAGTAATCAAAACAGCTTGGTATTGGCATAAGAACAGACCTCAGGACCAATGGAATAGAATTGAAAACCCAGAAATGAACCTACAGACCTATAGCCATCTAATCTTCGATAAGGAAGCTAAAACAATAGAATGGAAGAAAGACAGCCTCTTCAGTAAATGGTGCTGGCAAAATTGGTTAACTACATGTAGAAAACTAAAGCTAGATCCTTATATATCACCCTGCACCAGAATCAACGCCAAATGGATCAAAGACCTTGAACTCAAAGAAGACACTCTGAAAACATTACAGGATGGAATAGGAGAAACCCTAGGTCTCCTTGGCTCAGGCCGAAATTTTCTGAATAGAGACCCGGAAACACAACAAATCAACGAAAGGTTGGACAAATGGGATTGCAGAGCTTCTGCAGGGCAAATGACATAGCTAGCAAGATCAATAGAAAGCCCACCGATTGGGAGAAGATCTTTACTAGCCATACAATGGACAAGGGTCTCATATCTAAAATATACTTGGAACTCAAAAAATTAAACCACCCAACAACAAATCCTCAAAGAAAGAACTGCCCAATAAATAAGTGGGCGAACGACTTAAAGAGAAGCTTCTCTGAAGAAGAAAGGATGGCCAATAGACACATGAAGAAATGTTCAACATCCCTAGCCATAAAAGAAATGCAAATCAAAACAACATTGAGATATCACCTCACTCCAGTTAGAACAGCAAAAATCAAGAACTCTAACAACAACAGATGCTGGAGCGGATGTGGACAGAAATAAACCTTACTTCATTGTTGGTGGGAATGTAAACTTGTTCAACCACTTTGGAAAGCAGTATGGAGGTTCCTCAAAAGACTTCACATAGATCTCCCCTATGATCCAGCAATCCCACTTTTGGGCATTTACCCAAATGTTTACAAACAAGACCACACTAAAGCTACCAGCACAACTATGTTTATTGCAGCATTATTTACCATAGCTAAGATGTGGAACCAACCCAGATGCCCCTCAGTAGATGAATGGATCAAGAAAATGTGGTATATATACACAATGGAATTCTATGCCTCCATCAGAAAGAATGACACTTCCCCATTTGTTAGGAAATGGAGAGGTTTGGAAATAATTATATTAAGTGAAGTAAGCCAGGCCCAAAGAAGCATAGGTCCCATGGTTTCCCTTATTTGCAATATCTAGTATAGGTATGAGTCAAGCGGAAAAGGTCAGATAATGTGATGTTAGGAAAATGAACCCTTAAATATGTATTTTAATGTTTTCGTTTCTTACATGCATGTGTCTCTAACGCATTTATAAGATTATTTCTTTGTTGCTTTATATGTCCCTCCCCCACAGTGTAACCCCCGCTTTCACTATATTTGATGTCAGTATAACATGTGGAGGAGATGGGGACAAACAAGTCGTTTAAGGATTCAGATGGACCTGTTGCAATAATGAGAAGTACAAAATGTCATGTCAAAACCAGCTTTACAATGTCGGTGTGGGGGGGGAGGGGGGTATGATTGGGTGGGGGGAGGCGGGAGGCTGGGAAGGGAGGTGAAGGGTAAACAAAGGAGGAGGCTGCAATGCTTGGTAAGAAATGTATGCATTATCCTGCCCATGTAATTCACCCCCTCTGTACAGTATGTTCTCAAATAAAATTAAAAAAAAAAAAGATAGGTGCGTTTCACTCCTTTTCAAGGCTTCCTAGGAAGAATTTCAGATTCTGCCTGCCAGCAGGCCTCCAGCTGTTCCTGGTGAAAATCAAATTGTAAACCCTAAACCTAACCCTAACCCTAACGCTGACCCTCACCCGAACCCTAACACTAAAACTAACCCTAACCCTCACCCTAACCCTCAACTTAACACTCACGCTAAAACTAACCGTCACTCTCAGCCTAACCCTCACCCTAAAACTTACCCTCACACTAAACATAACCCTAACCCTCACCCTAACCCTAAACTTAACCCTAAACCTAACCCTCATCATAACACTCACCCTAACACTCGCGCTAACCCTAACCCTCACTCTCACCCGAACCCTCACCCTAAACCTTATCCTCACCCTAAACCTATCCGTAACCCTAACCCTCAACCTAACCCCAAACCTCACCCTAACCCAAAACCTCACCCTCAACCTAACATTACACTAACTCTAACCCTAACATTAACCCTAACCCTCACCCTAATCCTAAACCTAAACTTAAACCTAACCCTAACCCTAACCATAAACCTTAACCTCACCCTAAAACTCAACCTAACCCTTAACCTCATACTCACCCTAACCCTCACACTAAGCCTAACCATCACCCTAACCCTAAACCTAACCCTCACCCTCACCCTAAAGATCACCCTCAGCCTAAACTTTACCCTAATCCTAACACTAACCCTCACCCTCATCCTCAACCTCACCCTAACCCTAAACCTCACCCTCACATTCACCCTCATTCTCAACTTAACCCTCAGCATCACACTCACCCTCACCCTAAAACAAACCTTAATACTACACCTCAACCTAACCCTCAATGAAACCCTAAACCTAACCCTAAACCCCACCCTAACCCTAACCCTAACCCTCAGTCTCACCCTAAACCTCACCGTCACCATAACCCTCACCCTAACCCTAAGCCTCACCCACACCCTAACTCTCACCCTCACCCTAAACGTAACCCTAACTCTAACCATCACGCTAACCCTAACCCTCACTCTCACTTGCACCCTCACCCTCAGCCTAACCCTAACCCTAACCCTAACCCACACCCTCACCTGCAACCACACACAGCCTAACCCTAACCATTACACTAATCCTAACCCTAACACTCACATTAACCCTAACCCTCACCTTAACCCTAACTCTCCTCCTAACCCTTACCCTAATCCTAACCCTAACGCTCACCTTCACCCTCACTATAACCCTAACACTAACCCTAACTCTGACACTCCCCCTCAGCATAAACCTAAACCTAACCCTAACACAAACCCTAAACCTAAACCTCACCCTAAACCTAACTCTCACCCTTACCCTCACCATAATCCTAACCCTCACCCTAACCCTCACCCTAAACCTCACCGTAACCCTTACCCTCATCCTAAGTCTAACCCTAACACTAATCCTCCCCCTCACACTAACCCTCACCATAACCTTTACCCTCATTCTAACCCTAACCCTCATACTAACCCTCACCCTCACCCTATCCCTAACCCTAACCCTAACCCTCACCCTCAACCTCAGTCTAACCCTAAAGCTAATCCTAATCCTAACCCTATCCCTCACTCTCACCCTCACCCTAAACTTAACCCTAACCCTAAACCTCCCCCTCTCCCAAATATTCACATTCACCCTAACCCTAACAATAACCCAAACCCTAAACCTAACCCTCACCCTCACCCTCAGACTCAGGCTAATGCTAACCCTAATCCTAACCCTAACCCTAACCCTCACTCACACCCTTACCCTCAACCTAACCCTAACCCTACCCCTCACCCTAACCATCACCCTAACCTAAACCCTTACCCTAATCCTGACCCCATCCCTTAACCTAACTCAAAGGCTCACCCTCACCCTAGCTCTCACACTAAACCTAACCCTAACCCTAACCCTCACCCCAAACCTAACCCTAACACTTAACCTCACCCTAACCCTCACACTAACCCTAACCTTAACCCTAAACCTAAACCTAAACCTCACCCTCACTCTCACCCTAAACTGACCCTCATGCTAAGTCGCATCCTAAACCTATACCTAACCTCACCCTCACCTTAAACCTAACCATAAACCAAAACCTAAACCTCACCCTCAGTCTAACCCTAGCCCTAACCATAATCCTAATCCTAATCCTAACCCTCACCCTCACCCAAACTCTAACCATTACCCAACCCTAACCCTCACCCTAATTCTAACCCTCACCCAACCCTAACCTTCACCCTCAAATTCACCCTAACCCTAACCCTAACCCGAACCCGAACCCTCACCCTCATGCTAACCCTCACCCTCACCCAAAATATCACCCTAACCTTAACCTCACCCTAACCCTAAACCTAACACTCACCCTAACCCTAACCCTCCCTCTAACCCTCAAACTCAACCTAATCCTCACCCTAACCCTAATGCTAACCCTTACCTAACACAAACCCTCACCCTCACCCTAACTCTCACCCTCAACATAGCCCTCACACTCACCCTAACCCTAATCCTAACTCTCACCCTCATACTCATCCTCACCCTCAGCCTACCCCTAACCCTAAACCTAATCCTAACCCTAAACTTCCCCCTCACCCTCACCCTTACCCTAACCCTAAACATAACCCTAACCCTAACCCTAACCCTAACTCTCACCTGAAAACTAACCCTAAACATAAACCTCACTCTAACCCTCACCTTAACC
Organism: Dipodomys merriami; assembly: GCF_024711535.1. NCBI lineage: Eukaryota > Metazoa > Chordata > Mammalia > Rodentia > Heteromyidae > Dipodomys > Dipodomys merriami. The sequence goes on from NW_027206113.1 coordinate 3,097,367, forward strand.
TTAAACCTCATCCTCATCCTTACACTCACACTAACCCTTACCCTCACTTTAAACCTAACCCTAAACCTAACCCTCACACTAACCCTAACCCTCACCCTAACCCTAACTCTAGCACTGACCCTAAATCTCATTCTAACACTAACCTTAACAGTAGTACTCACCCTAACCCTAACCCTAATCATAACCCTCATCCTCACCCTAACCTTCACCCTCATGGTAAACCACACCCTAACACCCTAACACTCACCCTAACCCTAAACCTAACCCTAATCCTAACCCTAACCCTCACCTTAAACATCACACTAACGCTCACCCTAACCCTAAACTTCAACCTCAACCTAAACCTCACCCTAACCTTTACCCTCACGCTAAGCCTAGCAATAACCCTAACCCACACCCTCACCGTTACCGTTACCCTCACCCTACCCCTAACCCTAACGCTCACCTTAACCCTCAACCTAAACCTGCTGCTCAGCCTAACCCTCACCCTAACCCTATTCCTCACCCTGAAACTCACGCTAATCCTTTCGCTAACCGTTAACCTAACCCTCACCCTAACCCTCACCCTAAAAGCTATCCTCACCGTTAACCCTAAACCTAAAGCTCACCCTACACCTCAATCAAACCATAACCCTAACCCTAAACCTCACTCTAACCTTCACCCTCACCCTTACCCTCAACCTAACCCTTACTGGGGTATAGCCTTACGCTATACCTAAGGCTAACACTCACCCTAACCCTCACCCTCACCGTAACCCTAACCCTAACCCTAAACATCAATCTAACTCTCACGCTAATCCTAACCCTAATCCAAACACTATTCCTCAACCTCACCCTCACCCTAATACTAACCCGAAACCTAAACCTAACCCTCACCCTTACCGAAACCTAAATCTAAATCTCACCCTAAACCTAACCCTCACCCTAAACCTAACCCTAACCCTCACCCTCACCCTAACGGAAAACCTCAACCAAACCCTAACTCTAACACTAACCCTCAAACTAACCCTAACCCTAATCCTAACCCTCACCCTAACACTAGCCCTCACCCTAACCGTAAACCTCACCCTCACCCTTACCTTCACCCTAACCCTTAACCTCACCCTAATTCTCACACTATCCCTAACCCTAAACCTCACACGAAACCAACCCCTAACACTAATCCTAAACGTCACCCTAACCCTCACCCTCACGCTAACCCTAACCTTCAACCTCATCCTAACATTCACCCTAACCCTTATCCTCACCCTAACCCTAACCCTAACTCTAGCCCTCACACTATCCCTAACCCTTGCCCTAACCCTAACCCTCAACCTCACCTGAACCCTCATCCTGACCCTAATCCTCACTCTAAACCTAACCCTAAGGCCAACCCTCAGCCTCACCCTAAACCTCACCGTCACTCTAACCCTCATCCTGACCCTAACCCTCACCCACACCCTAACCCAGAACCTCACACTCACCCTCACCATAAAACTCACCCTTAACCTAGTGTTCACCATAACCCTAAACCTAAACCTTACTTAACCGAAACCCTCACCCTCACCCTCACCCTCAACCTAACCCTAACACTCACAATCACCCTAATACTTACCCTCACCCTATCCTTCACGCTAACCCTAAACCTCACCCTCACCCTCACCCTTACGGTCACCCTCACCCTAACCCTAACACTCACCTTCACCCTAACCCTTACCCGAACCCTCACCCGAAACCTCACCTCACGTTATCCCTAACCCTCACTCACAACATCACCCTAACCCTAACCATCACCATATCCCTAACCCTAACCATAACCCTAACCCTCCCTCTAACCCTCAATCTCACCCTAATCCTCACCCTAACCATAACACTAAACCTTACCTAACCGAAAACTTGAACCTCACCCTCACCCTCAACCTAACCCTAACTCTCATCTAAAACCTAAACTTAACCCTAACTCTCACCATAATCCTTAACCTAAACCTAACCCTCACCCAAACCCTAACCCTAACCCTAACCCTAAACCTCACCCTAAACTTAACACTAACCCTAACCCTAATGCTCACCCTAAACCTTAACCTCACCCTAATCCTCACACAAACCCTAAACCAAACCCTCTTCCTCACCCTAACCCTCACCCTCACTCATTCCCTCACCTCACAGTAACACTCACCCTCACCCAAAACATCACCCTAACCCTAAAAATCAAGCTAACCCTAACCCTATCCTTCACCCTAACCAGAACCCTCCCTCTATCTCTTACCTAACTCAAAGCGTCAACCTCACCCTCAGTCTCACCCTAACATTCACCATCACCATAGCCCTCAACCTAATCTTAACCCTATCCCTAACCCTCACCCTCACACTCACCCTCACCCTCAGCCTATTTCTAACCCTAAACCTAATCCTAACCCTAAACTTCATCCTGAACTTCACCCTCACCCTACCCCTAACCATAACCATAACCCTCACCCTAACCTTAACCCTCACCCTAACACTAACGCTAAACCTAACCCTCACCCTACCCCTCACCCTAACCCACACCCTAACCCTAATGCTAACCTTAAACATCACCCTAACCCTTACCCTCACCCTCATCCTAACCCTCAGCCTAACCCTTACCCTCAAGCTAACCCTAACCCTAAACCTAACCCTCACCCTACCCCTCACCCTAACCCTAAACCGAACCCTAACCCTCACCCTCATCCTAAACCGAATCCTAAACTTAACCATCACCCTAACCCTAACCCTCACCCTAAACCTTACCATAACCCTAATCCTAACATTAAACATCACCCAAACCCCAACCCTCACCCTAATCCTAAACCTCACCCTAACCCTTACACTCACCCTAAATCTAAACCTAAACCTAAACCTCACCCTCACCCTAACCCTAACTTTAACTCTCACCCTCACCCAAACCCTCACCCTAAACCTATCCCTAACCTTCACCCTCACCCTAGCTCTAAACATCACCCTAAACCTCAACTTAACCCTAACTCTAACCCTAACCCTCAACCTCACCCTAACCTAACCCTAACCCTTATGCTCACCCTAACCCTAATCTTATGTCTAACCCTCACACTATTCCTAACCCTCACCCTAACCCTAACCATACCCCTCACTCTAACCCTCATCCTAGCAATAATACTAACCCTAACCATCATCCTAACCCTAACCCTAGACCTCAAACTCACTCTAACACTCCCTGTAACCCTAAACCCCACACTTACCCTAACCCTCACCCACAACCCAAGCCGCACCCTCACCCAAAAGCTCACCCTATCCCTAACCCTAAATCTATCCTTCACCCTCAACCTCACCCTCACCCTAACCCTCACCCTCACCCTAAACATCACCCTAACTCTAACCCTAAACGTAATCCTAAACCTAAACCTCACCCTAAAGTTAACCCTCACCCTAAACTTCAGCAACACTCTAATCCTCACCCTAACCCTAACCCTAAATCTTACCCTAACGCTAACCCTAACCCTCATCCTCAGCCTCAACCTAAACCAAACCCTAACCCTAATCCTAACCCTAACTCTCACCCTCACCATAAACATAAACCTAACCGTTACCCTAACCCTCACCCTCATCCTCACCTAACCCTAACCCTATGTCTAAACCTAACCTTCAAACTAACCCTAAACCTAACACCCACCCTAACCCTCATCCTAACCCTAACCCGAACCCTAACCCTAATCCTCACCCTAGACCTCACCCTAAACTTAACCCTAATCCTAACCCTCATCCTTACCCTAACTCTCAGCCTAAAAATTGCCCTCACCCTCTACCTAAACCTAACCCTCACACTAACCCGAATCTTCAACCTAACCCTCATGATAACCCTAATCCTACCCCTCACGCTAACCCTAACCCTAACCCGAACGCTAACCCTCACCCGTACCCTAAGCCTCACGCTCACGTTAAACCTCACTGTCACCCTAACCCTCACCCTAATCCTCACCCTCACCCACACCCTAACCCTCTTCTTCACCCTCACCTACAAACTCACCCTAACCCTAATCCTATCCCTAACCCTCACCCTAACACTAACCCTCACCCTAAAAATAACCCTCACCCTAACTGTAACACTCAACCTCATACAAAACCTCACCCTAAACCTTACCCTCACCCTAACCCTAAAACTAAATCTAACCCACACACTAACCCTAACTCTCACCCAAAACCTAACCCTAACCCTCACCCTTATCCTCATCCTGATCCTAATCCTCACCCTAAACCTAACCCTAAAAATAACCCTCAGCCTCACAATAAACCTCACCTTCACTCTAACCCTCGCATTAAACCTAACCCTCACCCACATCCTAACCCTCAACCTCACCCTCCCCCTCACCCAAAACCTCACCCTTAACCTAGGCCTCACCCTAACCCTAACCCAAAACCTTACCTAACCCAAACCCTCACACTCACCCTCACCTTCAACCTAAACCTAACCCCCACCCTCAACCTAACACATACACTCACCCTAACCCTCACGCTAACCCTAATCCTCACCCACACCTGCCTCACGGTCACCCTCACCCTAACCCTAACCCTAACCCGAACCCTCATCCTCACCCGAACCCTCACCTCAGGGTAACCCTCACCCTCACCCAAAACATCACCCTAACCCTAACCATCACCCTAATCCTATCCGTAAACGTCACCCTAAACCTAACCCACCCTGTAACTTTCAAATTCACCCTAATCCTCACCCTAACCATAACCCAAACCCTTACCTAACCGAAAGCCTCATCGTCACCCTCACCCTCAACCTAACCCTAACTCTCATCCTAACCCAAACTTTAACCCTATCGCTCACCCTAACCCTAAACCTAAACCTCACCCTCACCAAAACCCTAACCCTCACCCTAACCTTAACCGTCACCCTAACCCTAACCCTACCCCTCATCCTAACCCTCATCTTGACCCTAATCCACACACTAAACCTAACCCTAAACCCAAATCTCATCCTCACCCTAAACTTAACCCTAACCCTCAACCTACCCCTAACCCTCACCCTAACCCTAACCCTTACACTAACCATAACCCTCACCCTAACTCTAACCTTACCCCCATCCTATCCCTCATCCTGACCCTAATCCTCACACTAAACCTAATCCTAAACCCAACCCTCAGCCTCACCCTAACCCTCACCGTCACTCTAACCCTCATCCTAACCCTAACCCTCACCCTCAACCTAACCCTTAACTCACTCTCACTCTCACCATAAAACTCACCATTATCCTAGTCCTTACCCTAACCCTAACCCTAATCCTTACCTAACTGAAACCCTCAACCTCACCCTCACCCTCACCCTAACCATAACCCTCACCCTCACCCTAACACTTACCCTCACCCTAACCGTCATGCTAACCCTAACTGTCACCCTAACCCTAACTCTAACTCTCACCCTAACCCTCACCCTCACCCGAAACCTCACCTCACGCTAACCCTCACCCTCACCAAAAACATCAACCTAACCCTAACCGTCACCCTAACCCTAACTCTAACTCTCACCCTAACCCAAACCTTCCCTCTAACCCTCAAACTCACCCTAATACTCACACTACACATAACCCTAACCCTTACCTATCCGAAACACTCACCCTCACCCTCAACCTAACCCTAACTCTCATCCTAACCCTAACCTTAACCCTAACTCTCACCCTAATCCTAACCCCAAACCTCACCCTCACCCAAACCCTAACCCTAACCCTAACCCTCACCCTAAACCTCACCCTAATCCTAAAACTAACCCTAACCCTCACCCTCACTCTAATTCTCACCCTAAACCTTAACCTCATCCTATTCCTCACACAAACCCTAACCCTAACTCTCATCCTCACCCTAAACCTCACTCTCACTCTAACCCTCACCTCACGGTAACCCTCACCCTCACCCAAAACATCCCCTTAACCCTTACACTCACCCTAACCCTAACCCTAACACTCTCCCTAACCCTAACCCTACCTTTAACCCTAAAACTCACCCTAACCCTCACCCTAAGCCTTACCCTCCCCCTAACCCTCCCCCTAAGCCTGACCCTAACACTAACACTAACCCTAACCTTAAATATCACCCACTCCTAACTGTAACCCTCATCCTAACCCTCAGCCTAACAATTATCCTAACCCTAACCCGAACCGTAACCCTAACCCTAACCCTCACCTAACCCTTACCCTCAGCTAACCCTAATCCTAACCCTACCCCTCACCTAACCCTCATGCTAACCCTAACCTTAACAGTACTCCTCATTCTGACCCTAAACCTAATCCTAACCCTAAGTCTAACCCTCACCCTCACCCTAACACTCGAACTGTCACCCTAACCGAATCCTCACCAATAGACTAACCCTCACCCTCACCCTCACCCTAACCCTCACACTCACAGTAGCCATTAGCCTAACCCCAACCATAACTCTAACACTCACCCTAATCTTAACCCTCACCCTAACCCTCACCTTCATCCTAACCCTCATAATAACCCTTACCCTCAACCTAAACGTAAACCTAAACCTAAACCTAACAGTAAACCTTACCCTCACCCTAACCCTCACCCTCACCCTAACACTAACCCTAACCCTCAGTCTAACCCTCACCCTAACCCTAACTCTAACCCTAACCCTCATCCTCACCCTAAACCTCACCCTTACCCTAACACTAAACCTAACTATCTCCTGCATCCTAACCCGCACCATTACCCTTACCCTCACGGTAACCCTAAGCCTAACCCTAAACCTAACCCTCACATTAACTCTGACCCTCACACTAACACTCACCCTCAGTCTATCCCTAACCCTCACCCTAAACCTTACCCTCACCCTAAACTAAGCCTAACCCTAAAAATAACCCTAACCCTCACCCTCACCCAATCCCTAACCTTAACCCTAACCCTCACCCTAACCCTCACCCTAATCCTAAAACTAACCCTAACTCTCACACTCACTTTAACCCTCACCCTAAACTTTAACCTCGCCCTAATCCTCACACAAACCCTAACCCTAACTCTCATCCTCACCCTAACCCTCACTCTCACTCGAAACCTCACCTCACGGTAACCCTCACCCTCACACTATCCCTAACCCTAACACTTTCCCTAACCCTAACCCTCCCTTTAACCCTAAAACTCACCCTAATGCTCACCCTAACACTTTCCCTCCTCCTAAGCATCCCCCTAAGCCTGACTCTAACACTAACACTAACCCTAACCTTAAATATCATCCTAACCCTAACCGTAACCCTCATCCTAACCCTCAGCCTAACAATTAACCTAACCCTAACCCTAACCGTAACCCTAACCCTCACCCTCACCAACCCTTACCCTCAGCAAACCTTAAACCTAACCCTACCCCTCACCCTAACCCTGATGCTATCCGTAACCTTAACAGTACTCCTCATTCTGACCCTAAACCTAACCCTAAACCTAACTCTAACCCTCACCCTTACCCTAACACTCTAACCCTCACCTTACCCTAAACCTCACCGACAGCCTAACCCTCACCCTCACCCTCACCCTATCCATCACCCTCACAGTAGCCATCAGCCTAACCCTAAACCTAACTCTAACACTCACCCTAAACCTAACTCTCACCCTAACCCTCACCTTCATCCTAACCCTCACAATAAACCTTACCCTCAACCTAAATCTAAACCTAAACCTAACCCTCACACTAACCCATACCCTCACCCTAACACTCACCCTCACCCTAACACTAACCCTAACCCTCACACTAACCCTCACCCTCACCCTAACCCTAACCCTAACCCTAACCCTAACCCTCATCCTCACCCTAACCATCACCCTAATCCTAACCCTAAACCTAACCCTCACACTCATCCTAACCCTCACCATTACTCTTAAACTCACAGTAACCCTAAGCCAAACCCTAAACATAACCCTCACACTAACTCTAACCCTCACACTAACACTCACCCTCAGTCTATCCCTAACCCTAACCCTAAACCTTATACTCACTCTAACCTAAGCCTAACCCTAACCCTAACCCTAATCCTCACCCTCACGCTAACCCTCATCCTCACTCAAAACATCCCCCTAATTCTAAACCTCCACCTAATCCTAAAGCTAAAAATCACCCTAATGCTAACCCTCACCCTAAACTTCACCCACACTCTAATCCTCACCCTAACCATAACCCTATATCTTACCCTAACCCTAATACTCACCCTCACCCTCACCCTCAGCCTAACCCAAACCCTAACCCTAACTCTCACCCTCACCCTAAACCAAACCCTAACCGTTACCCTAACCCTCACCCTCATCCTCACCCTAACCCTAACCTTAACCCTACCTCTAACCCTCAAACTAACCCTAACTCTAAACCTAACACTAACCCTCAAACTAACCTTAAGCATAACCCTAACCCTAACCCTAATCATCAACCTAAGCCTCACCCTCACGCTAACCCTTACACTCACCCTTATCATAACCTCACCCTAAACCTTACCCTCATCCTAACACTAACCCTAAACCTAAACCCCACACTAACCCTAACCCTCACCCTAACCCTACCCCTCAACCTAACCCTCATCCTGACCCTAATCCTCACCCTACACATAACCCTAAACCTAACCCTCAGCCTCACCATAACCCTCACCGTCATTCTAAGCCTCACTCTATCCCTAACCCTCACCCACAACCTAACCCTCAAACTCACCCTCACCCTCACCCAAAAACTCACCCTTAACCTAGCCCTCAATGTAACCCTAACCCTAAACCTTACCTAAGCCAAACCCTCACCCTCACCCTCACCCTCACCCTAAACCTAACCCTCACCCTCAGCCGCACCCTCACTGTCACCCTCACCCTAACACTAATCCTCACCCTCACCCTAACCCTTACATTCACCCTACCCCTCACCCTCACCTGAACCCTCAACTCCGGGTAACCCTCCCCCTCACCCAACACATCACCCTCACCCTAACCATCACCCTAAACCTAAGCCAAAACTTCACCCTCAACCTAAACCTCCCTCTAACCCTCAAACTCACCCTAATCCTCACCATAACCATAACCCTAAACCTTACCTAACCGAAACCCTCACCCTCAACCTAACCCTCACCCTCACAGTAGCTCCCAGCCTAACCCTAACCCTCACCCTCACACTCACCCTCACCCTCAGAATATCCCTAACCCTAACCCTAACCCTAACCCTAACCCTCACCCTAACCCTTACCCTAACACTAACTGAAAACCTAACCCTCACCCTCCCCCTCACCCTCATCCTAACCCTAACCATCACCCTCACCCTAAACTTCACCCTAACCCTTACCCTCACCCTAATCCTCATCCTAAACCTATCCCTAACACTAACCCTAACCCTCACCCTAATCCTCACCCTAACCCTAATCCTAACCTTAAATATCACCCTAACCTTAACACTCACCTCATCCTAACCCTCAAACTGAACCCAAACCCTCACCCTGTCTAAACCTCACCCAAACCCTAACCCTAACACTAAACCTCACCCTCACCCTAAACTTCACCCTAACCCTTACCCTCACACTAACCCTCACACTAACCCTAATTATAACCCTAACCCTATCCCTCACACTAACCCTAACCCTAACCCTAACTCTAACCGTAAACATCACCCTAACCCTCACCCTCACCTAATCCTAAACCTCACCCTCATCCTAAGCCTCAGCCTAATCCATACCCTCACCCTAACCCTAAACCTCATCCTGAACTTAATCCTCACCCTAAACCAAACCCTAACTCTAACCCTCAGCCTCACCCTAACTCTCACCGTCACTCTAACCCTCACCCTAACCCAAACCCTCACCCACACCCTAACCCTCAACCTCATCCTCACTCTGACCATAAACCTCACCCTTAACCTAGCCCTTACCGTAACCCTAACCCTAAACCTTACCTAACTGAAACCCTCACCCTCACCCTCACCCTAACCATAACCCTCACCCTCACCCTCACGGTCACCCTCACCCTAACCCTAACCCTCACGCTCACACTAAACCTTACCTTAACCCTAACCCTCACCCTCACCCGAACCCTCACCTCATTGTAACCCTCACCCTCACCCAAAACATCACCCTAAACCTAACCGTCACCCTAACCCTAACTCTAACTATCACCCTAAATCTAACCCTCCCTCTAAACCTCAAACTCACCCTAATCCTCACCCTAACCATAACCCTAACACTTACCTAACCGAAACCCTCACCCTCACCCTCAACCTAACCTTACCTCTCATCCTAACCCTAACCTTAACCCTAACTCTTACCCTAACCCTATCCCCAAAACTCACCCTCACCCAAACCCTAACCCTCACCCTAACCCTCATCCTAAACCTAACGCTAACCCTTAAAATAACCCTAATCCTCACCCTCACTCTAACCCTCACCATAAATCTTAACCTCACCCTAATCCTCACACAAACCTTAACCCTAACCCTCATCCTCACCCTAACCCTCACTCTCACTCGAACCCTCACCTCACAGTTACCCTCACCCTCACCCAAAGCATCCTAAACCCTACCCTCACCCTCACCCTAACCCTAACACTCTCCATAACCCTAACCCTCCCTCTAACCCGCAAACTCATCCTAATCCTCACCCTAACCCTTACCCTAACCCTAACAAAAACCCTAACACTAACACTAAACCTAACCTTAAACATCAGCCTAACCCTAACCCTCACTCTCATCTTAACCCTCAGCCTAAAAATTACCCTAACCCTAAACCTAACTGTAACCCTAACCCTCACCCCCACCTAATCCTTAACCTCACCCTAACCCTAACCCTCACCCTAACACTCATGCTAACCCTAACCTTAACAGTACTGCTCAACCTGACCCTGACCCTAACCCTAACCATGTCCATAACTCTAACCCTCACCCTCACCCTAACACTCTAACCCTCACCATACCCTAATCCTCACCGACACCCTAATCTTCACCCTCACCCTCACCCTAAAGCTCTTCCTCACAGTAGCCATCAGCCTAACCCTAACCCTAACCCTAAAACTCACCCTAATCTTAACCCTCACCCTAACCCTCACCTTGATCCTAACCCTCACAATAACCCTTACCCTCAACCTAAACCTAACCCTAAACCTAACCCTCACACTTACCCTTACCCTCAACCTAACCCTCACCATCACCCTATCCCTAACCATAAGCCTCACCCTAACCCTAACCCTCACCCTAAACCTAACCCTATCCCTAACCCGCACCCTCATCCTAACCCACACCGTTACCCTTACCCGCACGGTAAACCTAAACCTAACCATAAACCTAACCCTCACACTAACTCTAACCCTCAAACTAACACTCAACCTCAGCCTATCCCTAACCCTCACCCTAAACCTTACCCTCACCCTAGCCTAACCCTAACACTATCCCTTAACCAAACCCTCACCATTACCCTTACCTTCAGCCTCAACCTAAACATAACCCTAATTCGAACCCTCACCCTAATCCTAAACCTAACCCTCACCCTAATGCTAACCCTCACCCTAAATTTCACCCACACTCTAATCCTCACACTAACCCTAACCCTAAACCTTACCCTAACCCTAATCCTCACCCTCACCCTCACCCTCAGCTTAACAAAAACCCTAACCCTAATCCTAACCCTAACTCTCTCCGTCACCCAAAACCTAAACCTAAGCATTACCATAACCCTCACCCTCATCCTCATCCTAACGCTAACCCTAACCCTAACACTCCAATTAACCCTATCCCTACTACTCACCCTAACCCTCATCCTAACCCTACCCTAACACTCACCCTCATACTAACCTTCACCCTAAACATTACCCTCAGCCTAACCCTAACCCTAACCCTAACCCTCACCCTAAACCTCATCCTGACCCTAATACTAACCCTATACCTAACCCTAAACCTAAACCTCAGCCTCACCATAACCCTCAGCGTCACTCCAACCCTCACCCTAACCCTAACCCTCACCCACACCCTAACCCTCAACCTCACCCTCACTCTCACCCAAAACCTCACCCTTAAACTAGCCCTCACGATAACCCTAACCCTAAACCTTACCTAACAAAACATTCACCCTCACCCTCACCCTCAACCTAACCCTCACCCTAACCCTAACCTTAACCCATACCCTAACCCTAACCCTCACGCTAACCCTAACCCTCACCCTCATCCACACCCTCACGGACACCCTCACCCTAAACCTAGCTCTCACCCTCACACTAAGCCTTACCACCCTAACCCTCAGCCTCACCTGAACCCGCAACTCAGGGTAACACTCACCCTCACCCAAAACATCACCCTAACCCTAACCGTCACCCTAACCCTTACCCTAAACCTCACCCTAACTCTCACACTCACTCGAACCCTCACCTCACGGTAAACCTCACCCTAACCCAAAATATCACCCTAAACCTATCCCTCAACCTAACCCTAACCCTAACCCTATCCCTAAGGCTACCCACCCTCTAACCCACAAACTCACCCTAATCCTCAACCTAAACATAACCCTAACACTTACCTAACCCTAACCCTCACCCTCACCCTCACCCTCACCCTGAAACAATTCCTAACCCTAAAACTAATCCTAACCCTAAACTTCGCCCTGACCCTGACGCTCATCCTAACCCTAACCCTCACCCTAACCCTAACCCTCGCCCTAACCCTAACTATAACCCTAAACCTCACCCTAACCCTAAACCTCACCCTAAACCATCACCCTCACCCTAACCTTCACCCTAACCCTCATCCTGAACCTATCCCTAACACTAACCCTAACCCTCACCATAACTCTCACCCTAACCCTAATCCCAACTTAAACATCACCCTAACCCTAACTCTCACCTCATCCTAAACCTCAACCTAACCCTTACCCTCTACCTAATTCTAACCCTAAACCTAACCCTCACCCTCAACCTAACCCTAACTCCAACTCTCAGCCTAACCCTAACGTTCACCCTAAACCTGACCCTATCCCAAACCCTCACCCTAACCCTAATCCAAACCCTAAACCTCACCCTCACCCTAACCTTCACCCTAACCTTTACCCTCACCCTAAACCTCACACTAACCCTAACTCTAACCCTAACCCAAATCCTCACTGTAACCCGAACCCTAACCCTAACCCTAAACATCACCCTAAACCTCACCCTCACCCTAACCCTAAAACTCACCCTCATCCTAACCCTCACCCTAACACTTACCATCACACTAAAACTTACCCTCACTCTAACCCTAACCCTAACACTCTCCCAAACCCTCACCCTCCTAACCCTCAAACTCAACTTAACCCTCACCCTAAACCTTATCCTCACCCTAACTCTCATGCTAAGACTAACCCTAACACTAACGCTACCCCTAAACTTAAACATTACCCTAAGCCTAACCCTCACCCTCATAATAACCCTCAGCCTAATTATTACCGTAACACTAACCCTAACCGTAACCCTAACCCTCACGCTCACCTAACACTTACCCTCACCGTAAACCTAACCCTAACCCAACCCCTCACCCTAACCCTCATGCTAACCCTAAATTTCACAGTAATTCTCACCCTGACACTAAACCTAACCCTAACTCTAACCCTCATCCTCACCCTAACACTCTAACCTTCACCCTACCTTAATCCTCACCGACACCCTAACACTCACACTCACCCTCACCCTAACCCTCACCCTCACAATAGCCATCAGCCTAACCCTAACCATAACACTAACACTCACCATAATCCTAACCCTCACCCAAACTCTCAACTTTATCCTAACCATCACAATAACCCTTACCCTCAACCTAAACCTATCCCTAAACCTAAACCTCACACTAAACCTTACCCCAAACCTAACCCTCCCCCTCACCCTCACCATAACCCTAACCCTCACCCTAAGCCTCACCCTAAACCTAACCCTAACCCTAACCCTCATCCTCATCCTAACCCTCCCCCTTACCATTACCCTCACGTTCACCCTAACACTAACCCTAAACCTAACCCTCACATTAACTCTAACCCTCACACTAACACTCAACCTCAGTCTAACAATAAACGTTACCCTCACCCTACCCTAACACTAACCCTAAGCCTAACACTCACCACAACCCTAACACTAACACTAACCTTTTTTTTAATTTAATTTTATTTTATTTGTGAACATACTGTACAGAGGAGTTACAGGTACATGGGCAGGATAACACTAATCTTAAACCAAACACTAACCCTCACCCTCACCCTAACACTAACCCTAAAACTTACCCTAAATTTAAACCTCAAACTCACTGTCACCCTAACACTCAACCAAACCCTAACACTCACCCACACCCTAACCCTCACCCGAACACTCACCTTCACCCTAAACCTCACCCTCACACTAAACATCACCCTAACACTAACCCGCACCCTAAACATTACCCTAAACCTCATCCTCACCCTAACCCTAACCCAAACCCTCAACCTCACCCTAACTCTATGCCTAACCCTAATCCTAACACTAATACTAAACAAAACACTCACACTCACACTAAACCTAAATCTATAACTAAACCTCACCCACACACTCACCCTAAATCTAACACTAACCCTCACCCTCACCCTAACCCTAAAAAAAACCCTAACTCTAACCCTCCCCCTCCCCCTCAAGCTAACACTTAACCTAACCCTAAACCTCAACCTCACCCTAAATCTAAACCTAACCGTAAACATCACCCTAACCCCAACCCTCACCCCAACCCTAAACCTAAACTTCATCCTCACCCTAACACTCACCCTAACCCTATCCCTAACCCTCACCCTCATCCTAACCCTCACCCTTACCCTTGCCCTAACGTTAACCCTAATCCTAACCCTAACCCTATCCCTCATACTAACAATAAGGCTCACACTAACCCTAATAATACCCCTCACCCTAACCCTCAACTTAAACCTAACTCTAACCCTTACCCTCACCCTAACCTTAACCCTCACCCTAACCCTCAACCTCCCATTCACTCTCACCCTTACTCTTACCCTAAACCTACCCCTCACCCTAACTCTCAACCTAAACCTAACCCTGAAACTAACCCTCACGCTAACCCTAACCCTCACCCTCACCCTCACCCTAATCCTAACCTCAACCATAAACCTACCCCTCCCCCTCCCCCTAAACATAAACCTAACCCTAACCTCACAATAACCTAACCATTACCCTCACCCTAATCCTAGCCCTAACCCTAACCCTAACCGTTACCCTAAACCTAACCCTAACATTAACCCTAACCCTCAAGCTAAACCTAACCCTAAGCTTAACCCTAACCCTAACCCGCCCCCTCACCCTAAACATCAACCTAATCCTTACTCTCATCCTCACCCTATCCCTCACAATAAACATAACCCTAAGCCTCACCCTCACACTCACCCTTACCCTCACTTTAAACCTCATCCTCAGCCTCAACCTCACCCTATCCCTAACCCTAAACCTCACCCTAACCGTAACCCTCACCCTAAACCTCACCCTCATCCTAACCATCACCCTAAACCTTATCCTCACCCTCACCCTAAACTACACACTAACCCTAACCGTCACCCTAACCCTAAACCTACTCCTCACCTTAAACCTCATGCTAACCCTAACACTCACCCTAACCCTAACCCTAACCCTAACACTCATTCTGACCCTCAACCTAACCCCAACCCTAAACCTAATGCTAACCATATTCCTCAACCTCACACTCACCCTAATGCAAACCCTAAACCTAAGCCTAACTATACCCCCCACCATAACCCTCACACTAAACCTAAACCTAAACCTAACCCTAACCCTCACACTCACCCTCACCCTCATCCTAACCGTAAATCTTACCCTAACCCTAACACTCACCCAAACCCTAATCCTAACACTAACCCTAAACCTAACCCTACCCCTCAACCTAACACTCACCCTAACCCTTACCCTAAACATAACACTGAAACTCACCGTCCCTCTAACACTCACCCTAACCCTAACCCTCACCCGAACCCGAACCCAAACCCTCAATCGAACCCTCACCCTCACACTAAACATCAATCTAACCCTAACCCACACCCTAACCCTAACCCGAACCCTCACCCTCACCCTCAGACTAAACCTAACCCTCACCCTAAAGCTTACCCTCACCCTACCCTAACCCTAAACCTAACCCTAACCCTAACACTCACCCAAACACTAATCCTAACACTAACCCTAAACCTAACCCCAACCCTCACACTCACAATAACACTAACCCTAATCCTGACCCTAAACTTAACACTCAAACTCACCGTCACTCTAACACTCACCCTAACCTTAACCCGAACCCGAACCCGAACCCGAACCCTCAACCTAACCCGCACCCTCACATTAAACATCACCCTAACTCTAACCTGCACCCTAACCCTACACTTCAAACTCACCCTAAACCTAACCCTCACCCTAAACCTTACCCTAAACCTAACACTCACCCTCACCTTAACCCTCTCCTTAGACTTACCTCCCTCACACTAAACCTAATCCTAAAGCTAACCCTCACCCTAACCCTCACCCTAACCCTAAACCAAACCCTAACCCTCACCCTAACCCTCACCCTAACCCTAACCCACACCCTCACCCTCATCCTAACCCTCACACTAACACTTACCTTCACCCTAACCATAATAATAACCTTCACATTAACCTTAACCCTCACCCTAACCTAACCCTACCCCTCACCCTAACCCTCAACCTAACCCTAACCCTAACATTAACCTTCACATAAACCCTAACACTCACCCTAACCTAACCCTACCCCTGACACTAACCCTCATCCTAACCCTAACCCTAACCATCACCCTCACCCTAAACCTAACCCTATCGCTCAACCTAAACCAAACCCTCACCCTCACCCTCACCCTCACCCTCAGTCTAACCCTAACCCTAACCGTAATACTAACCCTCACCTTCACCCTCACCGTCACCCTTACCCTCAACTTAAACCAAACCCTAAACCTAACCCTAACCCTAACCCTAACCGTCACCCTAACCCTAAACCTAACCCTAACCCTCAACCAACCCCAAAACCTCACCCTCACTCTCTCCCTCACCCTCAGTCTAACCCTAACCCTAAAAGTAATCCTAACCCTAACCCTCACCCTCACAGTCACCCTAACCCTCAACCTAAACAAAACCCTAAACCTAACCCTCAACCTAACCCTAACCCTCACACTAACCCTTAACACTAACCCTAAACCTAACCCTCACCTTCACCCTAACCCTAAACAAAAACCTAACCCTAAATCTCACCCTACTCCTCAACCTAACCCTTAACCTACCCTTAATCCTCAACCTCACCCTAACCCTAAAACTAACCCTCACCCTCACCGTAACCCTAACCCTCACCATAACCCTAACCCTAACCCTAATCCTCACCCTAACACACACCCTCACCGTAAACCTATCCCTAACCCTCACCCTCATCCTAAGCCTATACCTTAACCTTACCCTCACTGTAACCCTAAAGCTAACCCTAATCCTAACCCTCACACTAACACTAAGGCTCACACTAACCCTAAACCTACCCCTCACCCTAACCCTCAACCTAAACCTAACCCTAAACCTAACCCTCACGCTAACCCTCACCCTCACCCTCAGCCTAAACCTAACCCAAACCCTAATCCTAACCCTCAGCCTAACCCTCAACCTCACCCTCACCCTAACCTTTACCCCAAAACTAAACCTCACCCTCACCCTCACCCTAGCCCTAAACCTAGCCCTAAACTTCACCCTAACCCTAACCCTCACCCTAAACCTAAACGTAACCCTCACCCTCACCCTAACCCTAACCCTTACCCTAAACCTAACCCTAACATTAACCCTAACCCTCACCCTAAACCTAAACATAAACTTAACCCTAACTCTCACCCTAAACTTCACCCTAACCCTTACCCTCATCCTCAACCTAACCCTCACAAGAAACCTAACCCTCACCCTAACCCTAACACTAAACCTCACCCTCACCCTGACGCTCACCCTCAGCCTAACCCTAAACCTAACACTAAACCTAACACTAACCCTCACACTCACCCTCAAGCTAACCCTAAACCGAACCCTAATCCTGACCCTCACACTCACCCTCACCCTCAAATTAAAGCTCAGCTTCAGCCTAAAATTAACCATAACCCTTCCCCTCACCCTAACACTTAACCTAACCCTCAACCTCACCCTCACCCTAACACTAAACCTCACCCTAACCCTCACCCTAACCGTAACCTTGACCCTAAGACTAACCATAACCCACACCCTAACCCTCACCCAAAACCTAAACCTACCTCTCACCTTAACCCTTATCCTAAACCTAAGCCTAACCCTAACACTCACCCTAACCCTAACCTAACCCTAACACTCTCCCTCAACCTCAGCCTAACCCTAACCTTAACTCTAATAATAAAACTATACCTGACCCTCACCCTCACCCTAATTCTAACCCTAAACCTAACCCTAACCCTCACCCTCAATCTAACCCTAACTCTAACTCTCACCCTAACCCTAATCCTCACACTAACCCTAACCCTAAACGTCAACCTCTCCCTAAATCGAAACCTCACCCTAACCCTCAACCTAACCCTAACTCTAACCCTAACCCTAAACCTCACCCTAACTTTTACCCTCACTCTAATGCTAACCCAACCCTAACCCTCACACTAATCCTAACCCTCACACTAATCCTAACCCTCACTTCAAACCTAACTATACCCCTCACCCTAACCCTCACCCTAACCCTCACCCTAACATTAATACGAACCCTAAACTTCACACTAACCCTAACCTTAAACCTCGCTCTCACTCTAACGCACCCTGTTAACCTAACCCTCGCATTTACCCTAACCCTCACCCACAATCCAACCCTCCCCGCCACCCAAACCCTCACCCTATCCCTAACCCTAAGCCTAACCCCAACCCTCACCCTCAACCTCACCCTGAACCTAACCCTAACCCTAAATCTCACAATAACCCTCACCCTAACACTCATGCTAACTCTAAACCTCACTCTCACCCTACCCTCATCCTAAACCTTACCCTCACCCTAACCCTATCCCTAACTATAACACTCACACTAAACCTAACCCTGACCCTACCCCTCACTCTAACCCTAATCCTAACCCTAACCCTCACCCTAACCCTAAACCTCACCCTAATCCTAAGCCTCACCCTCACCCTAACCCTTACCCTAAACCTACCCCTAATATTAACCCTAAACCTAACCCTTAACTTAACCCTAACCCTTACCCTGACCCTCACCCTAACCCTAAACCTAACCCTTACACTCATCCTCACCCTAACCCTCACCATAAACCTATCCCTCACCCTAACCCTAACACTAACCATCACCCTCACATTCAACATCACTCTCAGTCTAACAATAACACTAACCCTAATCCAAAAACTAACCCTCACAGTCATCCTCAACCTAACCCTAACCCAAAACCTAACCCTCCCCTCAAACTCACCCTCACCCTCACCTTAAATGTCAGCCTTAGCCTCACCCTTAAGTTAACCCTAAACTTAACCCTAACACGCACACTAACCCTAACCCTGACACTAACCCTAAACTACACCCTAACCCTCACCCTCACCCTCAACCTCACCCTAACCCTCAACTTCACCCTAGCCCTCACCCTAATGCTAAATCTAACCCTAACCCTAATCTTCACCCTAACCCTCACCCTCATCCTAACCCTCACCCTAATCCTTACCCTCACCCTAACCCTAAACTTCACCCTAACCGTAACCTTAACACTCGCACTCACTCTAACCCTCTCTGCCAACATAACCTTCACCTTTAGCTTAACCGTCACCCACAACCCAACCCTCACCCTCATCCAAACCCTCACCCTATCACTAACGCTAACCATAACCCTAACCCTCACCCTCAACCTCACCCTCAACCTAACCCTGAACCAAACCCTCACACTAACCCTCACCCTAACACTCAAGCTAACCATAAACCTCACTCTCACCCTACCCTCATCCTATCCCTTACCCTCACCCTCAACCTATCCCTAAGCATAACACTCACAATAAACCTAACCCTCACCCTAAACCTAACCCTAGCCCTCACTCTGACCCTAAACCTAACCCTAACCCTAAACCTCACCCTATCCCTAAGCCTAATCCTAACCTACACCCTCACCCTAACCCTAACACTAAACCTAACGCTAACCCTAACCCTCACGCTAACTCTCACCCTAACCCTAACCTAACCCTAACCCACACCCTAACCCTAAACCTAACATTAAGCCTCACCCTAACCCAAACCTTAACCTAAATCTAACCTGAACATTAACCCTAACCCTCACCCTAAACCTAAACATAAACTTAACCCTAACTCTCACCCTAAACCTCAACCTAACCCTAACCCTGACCCTAACTCTCCCCCTCACCCTAAACCTCAACCTAACCCTTACCCTCATCCTTAACCTAACCCTCACAAGAAACCTAACCATCACACTAATCCTAACACCAAACCTCACCCTCACCCTCATGCTCACCATCAGCCTAACCCTAACCCTAACAGTAATCCAAACACTAACCCTCAACCTCACCATCAAGCTAACCCTAACCTGAAATCTAACCCTAACCCTCAACCTCACCCTCACCCTCAGGTGAAACCTCAGCCTCAGCCTCAACCTCACCCTAACCCGAACCCGAAACCTCACGCTAATTCTAAACCTCAACCTAAACCTCAAACTAACCCTAACTCTTACCCTAACCCTCACCCTGACCTTGGTCCTTAACCTAACCCTAACACTCACCCTAACTCTAACCCTCACCCTAAACCTCACCCTCATCCTAACCCTCAACCTAACCCTTACTCTTACACTAACCCTAGCCCTCACCCTAACCGTAACCCTACCTCTCTCCTTAACACTCATCCTAACACTAAGACTAACCCTAACACTCACCCTAACCCTAACCCTAACCCTAACACTCACCCTCACCAAACCCTAACCCTATCCCTAACCATAACACTCACACTAAACCTAACCCGCACCCTAACCCTAACCCTACCCCTCACACTAACCCTAAACCTAATCCTAACCGTAAACCTCAACCTAACCATAAGCCTAATCCTAACAGTCACCCTCACCCTAGCCCTAAACCTAACCCTAATCCTAACCCGAACCCTCACACTAACCCTAAACCTCACCCTAACCCTAAACCTCACCTTCACCCTAACCCTTACCCTAAAACTAACCCTAATATTAACCCTAACTCTCACCCTAAACCTAACCCTTAACTTAAACCTAACCCTCACCCTTACCCTAACCCTAACCCTAACCCTATCCCTCACCCTAACACTAAACCTAACCCTCACCATCATCCTCACCCTAACCCTCACAGTAAACCTATCCCTCACCCTAACCCTAACACTAACCATGACCCTCACACTCACGCTCACCCTCAGCCTAACACTAACCCTAAACCTAATCCAAACACGAACCCTCACCCTCAACCTCAACCTAACCCTAACCCGAACCCTAAACTTCACCCTCACACTCACCCTCACCCTCAACTTAAACCTCAGCCTCAGCCTCACCCTCAACCTAACCTGAACCCGTACCCTAAACGTAACGCAGACCCTAACAATAAACCTAACCCACAACGTAATCCGCACCCTCACTCTCACCCTCACCCTAAATCTCACCCTCACCCTAGCCATCAATGTAATCCTAACTCGAGAATTAACCCCCACCCTAACTCTAACCCTAACCCTCACACTCATACTAACCCTCAGCCTAAACACTACCCTCAACCTAACCCTAACATTCACACTAACCCTAACCCTCAACCTAGCCCTAACCCTATCCCTCACCTTAACCCTCATCCTAACCCTAAGCCTAACCCTAACTTTCACCCTAACCCTAACCCTAACCCTAACACTCACCCTGACCCTCAGCCTAACCCTAACCCTAACCCTTACCCTAATCCTAAAACTTAACCTCAACCTCACACTCACCCTAATTGTAACCCTAAGCTTAACCCTAATTATACTCCTCACCTGAAACCTCAGCCTAACCCTAAACCTAACCCTAAGCCTCACCCTCACCCTCACCCTCACCCTTACCCTCAGCCTCACCCTAACCCTCACCCAAAACCTTACCCGCACCCTACCCTAACCCTAACCCTAACCCTAACCTTAAATTTAACCCAAAACCTAAACCTCACACTAACCTTAAATCTAACCCTAAACCTCACCCTTACCCTAACAGTCACCCTAACCCTTACCGTAAACCTAACCCTCAAACTCACCGTCACACAAACACTAACCCTAAACCTAAACCTCACTCACACCCTAACCTTAACCCTACACTCACCCTCACCCTAACCATCACAGTAACCCTTAACCTCACCTTTACCCTAACACTAAACCTCACACTAACCCTAACCCTCACCCTAAACGTAACCCTACACCTCAACCTACCCCTCATCCTAACCATAACCCCAACCCTAACCCTCACCCTCAACCTCACCCTAAACCTAACCCTAAACCTAACCCTCCCCCTATCCCAAACCCTCACCCTCACCCTCACCCTCAATCTAACCCTAACCCTAACCCTAAACCTACCCCTAAACCTAATCCTAACCCTAATCCTCACCCTAACCCTCACCCTCACCCTAAACCTATCCCTAACCCTCACCCTCATCCTAACGCTCATCCTTACCCTTTCACTCACCGTAACCCTAACCCTAACACTAATCCTAACCTCAAACTAACACTAAGCTTCACACTAAGCTTAACTCTACCTCTCTCCATAACCCTCAACTTAAAACTAACCCTAACCCTAAACCTCAAGCTAACCCTAAACCTCAGCCTAATCCTCACCCTCACCCTCAGCCTAAACCTAAACATAACCCTCAGGTTACGCCTTAACCTAAACTTAACCCTAACCCTAAAACTCACGCTAACGCTCAACCTCAACCGCAGCCTAAACCTAACCGAAACACTAATCCTAACCCTAAGCCTCACCCTCACCCTAACCCTAATCCCATACCTAACCGTCACTCTCACACCCACCCTAACCCTAAACCTAACCCTAACCCTCACCCTAACCCTAACCCTCACTGTAAACCTAACCATAACCCTCACCCTAAACATAACTCTAAACCTAACCCTTATCCTAAACCTAACCATAACATTAACCCTAACCTTCACCCTAAACCTAAACCTAAACTTAACCCTAACCCTCACCCTAACCGTAATCCTCACTCTCACACTAACCCTCAACCTAACCCTTACCATCATCCTCACCTTAACCCTCACAATAAACCTAACCCTCGACCTCAACCTCACGCTCACCCTCAGCCTAACCCTAACCCTAACACCAATCCAAACACTAACCCTCACTCTCACCCACAAGTTAATCCTATCCCGAACCCTAACCTTCACCCTCATACTCACCGTCACCCTCACCTTAAACCTCTGCCTCAGCCTCAACCTTACCCTAACCCCAAACCTAACCCTTACCCTGACCGAAACCCTGATGCTAACTCTAACCCAAAACCCACAACCTAACCCTCACCCTCACCGTCACCCTCACTGAAGCCTCACCCTCACCCTAGTCCTCAACCTAACCCTAATCCTAACTCTAACTCTCACGCTAACCCTAAAACTCACCCTAACCCTAAACGTAACACTCACACTCACCCTAACTCTAAACCTCACCCTAACCCTCAACCTCACCCTCACTGTAACCATAACCCTAAACCTCACCCTAACATTCATGCTAACCCTAAACCTAACTCTCACCGTACCCTCATCCTAACCCTTACCCTCACAATAACCCTATCCGTAACTATAACACTCACACTAAACCTAACCCTCACCCTAACCCTAAACCTAACCCTCACACTAATCCAAACCCTAAACCTAATCCGCACTCTCAAGTTAACCCTTACCCTCACCCTAACCCTCACCCGAACCCTAACCCTAATCCAAACCCTAACCTTAACCTTAAACATCACACTAACCCTTACCCTAACCCTAACCCTCATCCTTATCCTAACCCTCACCCTAAAAATAAATCTCACAATAACCCTAAACCTAACCCTCACCCTCACCCTAACCCTTACCCTCACCGTAACCCTAACCCCAACCATAAAACTACCCCTCACCCTAACCCTCATCCTAACCCTAACAGTAACCCTAATCCTCACCCTGACCCTAACCCAACCCGAATCCTTATCCTCACCCTCAATCTAACACTCACTGTCACCCTAATCCTCACCCTACCCTAACCCTCATCGATACCCTAACCCTCACCCTCACCCTAACCCTCACCCTCACCCTAGCCCTCGGCCTAACCGTAAACCTAACCCTAATCATTACCCTAAACCTAACCCTAACCCTAACCCTCACACTAACCCTAACGTTAACACTAACCCTAACCCTAGCCATCACACTAACCCTCATCCTAAACCTAACCCTAACCCTCACGCTCACACTAACACAAACCCTAACCCTCACCGTAACCCTAAACCTCACCATCACCCTCACCCTCAACCTAAACCTAAACCTAGCCCTCAACCTAAACCTCATCCTAACCCTAAACCTAACCCTCACACTAACCCTAACGTTAACACTAACCTTAACCCTAACCCTCATCCTAAACCTAACCCTAACCCTCACGCTCACCCTAACCCTAACCCTAACCCTCACCCTAACCCTAAACCTCACCATCACCCCCAACCTCAACCTAAACCTAAACCTACCCCTCAACCTAAACCTAATCCTAACACTAACCCTAACCCTAACACGCACACTAATCCTAAACCTAACACTAAACCTCACATTCACCCTCATCCTCACCCTAACCTAACCCTACACCTCACACTAACCCTCATCCTAACCCTAACCCTAACCCTAGCCCTAACTGTCACCCTCACCCTAAACCTAACCCTAACCCTTACCTTCAACCTAAACCAAACCCTCACCCTCACCCTCACCCTCAATCTAACCCTAAACCTAACCGTAATCCTAACCCTGAACCTCACCCTCACCCTCACCCTAACCTCACCCTAAACCTAATCCTAAACCTAACCCTCACCCTAACCCTAACCCTCACACTAACCCTCACGCTAACCCTAACCCTGACCCTCACCTTCACCCTAACCCTAAACAAAACCCTAACCCTAATCCTCACCCTATCCCTCACACTAACCCTTAACCTAACCCTAATCCTAACCCTCACCCTAACCCAAAAACTAACCCTCACCATCATCCTAACCCTAAACCTCACCCTAAACCTAACCCTAACGCTCATCCTCACCCTAACACTCACTCTCACCCTAATCCTATCCCTAATCCTCACCCTCATCCTAACCCTCACCCTTACCCTTACCCTCACGGTAACCCAAACCCTAAACCTAATCCTAACCCTCACACTTACACTAAGGCTCGAATTAACCCTAATCCTACCCCTCACCCTAACTTCAACCTAAACCTAACCCTAACCCTGACCCTCACGCTAACTCTCACACTCACCCTCACCCTAAACCTAACGCAAACTCTAATCCTAACCCTCAGCCTCAGCCTCACCTCACCCTCACCTTCACCCTAACCCCAACTCTAAACCTTACCCTCACCCATACTCTAACCCTAAACTTAACCCTAACGCTCACCCTAACACTAACCCTCACCCTAACCCTACCCCTAATCCTAACCCTTACCCTAAACCTAACCTGAATATTAACCCTAACCCTCACCCTAAACCTAAACCTAAACTAAACCCTAATTCTCACCCTAAACCTCACCCTAAACCTAACCCTCCCCCTCACCCTAAACCTCAACCTAAACCTTATCCTCATCCTTACCCTAACCCTTACAAGAAACCTAACCCTCACCCTAATCCTAACACTAAATCTCACCCTCAACCTCACGCTCACCCTCAGACTAAACCTAACCCTAACACTAATCTAAATACTAACCCTCAACCTCACCCTCAAGCTAACCCTAACCTGAAATCTAACCCTGACCCTCAACCTCACCCTCACCCTCACGTTAAACCTCAGCTCAGCCTCAACCTCACCCTAACCCGAACCCTAACCTGAATCCTCACGCTAACTCTAAACCTCAAACTAACCCTCAACCTAACCCTAACTCTAACCCTAACCCTCACCCTGACCCTGGCCTTCACCCTCACCCTAACCCTCACCCTAACTCTAACCCTCACCCTAACCCTTACCCTCACACTAACCCTAACCCTCACAATAACAGTAACCCTACCCCTCTCCTTAACCCTCATCCTAACCCTAACACTCACCCTAACCCTAATCCTAACCCTAACCCTCACCCTCACCCTAACCTTATCCCTAACCATAACACTAACACTAAAACTAACACTCACCCTAACCCTAACCCTAACCCTCACACTAACCCTAACCCTAACCCTAACCCTCACACTAACCCTAAATATAATCCTAACCCTAAACCTCACCCTAACCCTAAGCCTAATCCTAACCTTCACCCTCACCCTAGCCCTAACCCTAACCCTAACCCTAAACCTAATCCTAACATTAACACTAACTCTCACCCTAAACCTAACCCTTAACTTAACCCTAAACCTCACCCTAACCCTCACCCTTACCCTAACCCTAACCCTAACCCTATCCCTCACCCTAACTCTCAAACTAACCCTTACCCTCATCCTCACCCTAAACCTCACAATAAACCTATCCCTCACCCTAACCCTAACACTAACCATCACCCTCATACTCACGCTCACCCTCAGCCTAAAACTAACCCTAACCCTAATCCAAACAGGAACTTTCACCCTCACCATCAAACTAACCCTAACACGAACCCTAAACCTCACCCTCACACTCACCCTCACCCTCAACTTAAAGCTTAGCCTCAGCCTCACCCTCAACCTAACGCTAACCCGAACCATAACCGTAACCCTGACCCTAACCCTAAACCAAACCCACAACCTAATCTTCACCCTCACTCTCACCCTCAACCTAACCCTCACCCTCAACCTAGCCCTCAACGTAATCCTAACTCGAAACTTAACCCTCACCCTAACCCTAACACTCACCCTAACCCTCACGCTCATACTAACCCTCACCCTAAACACTAACCTCACCCTAACCCTAACACGCACCCTGACTCTCATCCTAACCCTAACCCTTACCCTAATCCTAAACCTATCCCTCACCCTCACACTCACCCTAATTCTAACCGTAAACATAACGTTAACTATACCCCTCACCCAAACCCTCATCCTCACCCTAAACCTAACCCTAAGCCTCACCCTCACCCTCACCCTCATCCTAAACTTAACCCTCACCCAAAACCTTACCCGCACCCTACAATGACCCTAACAGTAACCCTAACCCTAACACTCACCCAAACCCTAAACCTCACACTAACCTCAAATCTAACCCTTAACCTCACCCTCACCCTAACAACAACCCTAACCCTTACCCTAAACCTAACCCTCAAACTCACCGTCACTCTAACTCTCTCCCTAGCCCTAACTGTCACCCACACCCTAATCCTAACTCTACCCTCACCCTCACCCTAACCCTCACACTAACCCTTACCCTCACCTTAACCCTAACACTAAACCTCACACTATCCCTAACCCTCACCCTAACCATAACACCACCCCTCACCCTACCCCTCATCCTAATCATAACCCTAACCCTAACCCTAACTCTCAAACTCACCCTAAACCTAACCCTCCTCCTATCCCAAACCCTCACCCTCACCCTCACCCTCAGTCTAACCCTAAACCTAACTATAAACCTAACCCTAACCCTAATCCTAACCCTCATCCTCACGCTAACACTCACTCTCACCCTAAACCTATCGCTAACCCTCCCCCTCCCCCTAACCCTCACACTTACCCTCAACTTAACCCTAACACTAAACCTCACACTATCCCTAACCCTCACCCTAACCATAACCCTACCCCTCACCTACCCCTCATCCTAATCTTAACCCTAACCCTAACCCTCAAACTCACCCTAAACCTTACCTTCCCCCTATCCCAAACCCACACCCTCACCCTCACCCTCAGTCTAACCCTAACCCTAACTATAAACCTAACCCTAACCCTAATCCTGACCCTCATCCTCACGCTAACACTCACCCTCACACTAAACCTATCGCTAAAACTCATCCTCAACCTAACCCTCATCCTTACCCTTACCCTCACGGTAACCATAACCCTAACACTAATCCTAACCTCCCACTAACACTAAGGTTCACATTAAGTCTAACCCTACCCCTCACCTTAACTCTCAACCTAAACCTAACCCTAACCCTAACCCTCAACATACTCATAAACCTCTGCCTAACCCTCACCCTCACCCTCAGCCTAAACCTAACCGAAACACTACTCCTAACCCTAAGCCTCACCCTCACTCTCACCCTCACCCTAACCCTAAACCTAAACCTAACCCTCACTCTCACTGCCACCCTAACCCTAAACCTAACCCTAACCCTCACCCTAACCCTAACCCTTACCGTAAACCTAACTGTAACCCTCACCCTAAACATAATCCTAAGCCTAACCCTTACCCTAAACCTAACCCTAACATTAACCCTAACCCTCACCCTAACCCTAAACCTAAAATTAAACCTAACCTTCACCCTAACCCTAACCCCAAACCTCCCTCTCCCCCTAACTCTCAACCTAACCCTTACCCTCATCCTCACCTTAACCCTCACAAAAAACCTAACCCTCACCCTCACGCTCACGTGCACCCACAGCCTAACCCTAACACTAACACCAATCCAAACACTAACCCTCCACCTCACCCTAAAGATAACCCTATCACGAACCCTATCCCTCACCCTCACACTCACCCTCACCCTCATCTTAGACCTCAGCCTCAGCCTCAACCTCACCCTATCCCAAATTCTAACCTTACCCTAAACAAAAACCTGACGCAAAATCTAACCCAAACCCACACCCTAACACTCACCCTCACCCTCAAACTTACCCTAACCCTCATCCTCACTCTAGCCCTCAACCTAACCCTAACCCTAACTCTAACTCTCACCCTAACCCTAACTCTCACCCTAACCCTGAACCTAACACTCAACCTCACCCTAACTCTAAACCTCACCCTAAACCTCAACCTAACTCTAACTCTAACCCTAACCCTAAACCTCACCTTAAAACTCACCATAACATTCATGCTAACCCTAAACCTAACTCTCACGCTACCCTCATCCTAACCCTTACCCTCACCCTAAACCTATCCCTAACCATAACCCTCACACTAAACCTAACCCTCACCCTAAACCTAAACCTAACCCTCACACTAACCCTAACCCTAAACCTAATCTGCACACTCGAGTTAACCCTTACCCTCACCCTAAACTTCACCCTAACCCTAACCCTAACCAAACCCTAACCTTAACCTTAAACATAACCCTAAAACTTACCCTAACACTCACCCTCATCCTAACCCTCACCCTAACAATTACCCCACCATAACCCTAAAACTAACCCTCACCCTCAAACTAATCCTTAAATCGCCGTAATCCTAACCCCAACCCTCAACCTACACTTCACCCTAACCCTCATCCTATCCCTAACAGTAACCCTAATCCTCACACTGACCCTAACCCTAACCTGAACCCATATCCTCAACCTTAATCTAACACTCACTATCACCCTAATCCTCACCCTACCCTAATCCTCACTGACCGCCTAACCCTCACCCTCACCCTCACCCTCAACCTAACCCTCACCCTCACCCTAGCCCTCGGCATAACCGTTAACCTAACCCTAACCATTACCCTAACCCTAACCCTCACACTAACCCTAATGCTAACGCTAACTCTAACCCTAACCTTAAACCTAACCCTAACCCTAACCCTAAACCTCACCATCACCCCCTCCTCAACCTAACCCTAACCCTATCCCTCATCCTAAACCTCATCCTAACACTAACACTAACACTAACACGCACACTAATCTTAAACCTCACCCTCACCCTCATCCTCACCCTAACCTAACCCTACACCTCACCCTAACCCTCATCCGAACCCTAACACTAACCTAACCCTAACCGAAAACCTCACCCTAAACCTAACCCTAACCCTAAACCTCAAACTAAACAAACCATCACCCTCACCCACACCCTCACCCTCACCCTCAGTCTAACCCTAAACCTAACCGTAATCCTAACCCTAACCCTCTCCCTCACCCTCACACTAACCTCACCCTAAACCTAACCCTAAACCTAACCCTCACCCTAACCCTAACCCTCACCTAAACCTCACGCTAACCCTCACCCTAAACCTCACCTTCACCCTAACCCTAAACAAAACCCTAACCCTAAACCTCACCCTACCCCTCTCCCTCCCCCTAAAACTAAGCCTAACCCAAACACTCACCCTAACACTCAAGCAAACCCTAACCCTAACACTAACCCTAACCCTCACCCTAACACTAACCTTTACCCTAACCAAAACCCTCACCCTACCCTAACCATAACCCGAACCCAAACCCTACCCCTAAGCCTCACCCTCACCCTCACCCTAACCCAAACACTAATCCTAACCCTAAGCCTCACCCTCAGCTTCACCCTAACTCTAAACCTCACCCTAACCTTCAACCTAATCCTAACTCTAACACAAACCGTAAACCTCACCCTAAACCTCACCCTAATCCTTACCCTCATTCTAACCCTAAACCTAACCCTAACCCTCACACCAATCCTAACCTTCATCCTAACCCTAACTACACCCCTCACCCTAACCCTCACCCTAACACTAATATGAAACCTAACCATCACCCTAAACCTAACCTTAACCCTCGCCCTCATTCTAACCCTCAACCTATCCCTTACCGTAACCCTAAACCTAATCCACAACCTCAACCTCACCCTCACAATAACCCTAACCCTACCCCTCATCCTAAACCTAACCCAGACCCTAACACTAACCCTAACCCTATCCCTCACCCTCACCCTAACACTTACCCTAACCCTAAGCCTAATCCTAACCCTCACCCTCACCCTAAAACTCACCCTCACCCTCAAACTCACCCTAAACCTCAACCTCACACTACTCCTCACCCTAATCCTAACTTTGACCCTAACACTTACCCAAAACCTAACAATAACAATAACCCTAAACCTAACTCTCAAACTCACCGTCACACTAACACTCACCCTAATCCTAATTCTCATCAACGACCTAACCCTCACCCTCACGCGAAAACGAACACTCACCCTACACCTCACGCTCACACTAAACATAACCTAACCCTAACCCGCACACTAACCCTGACCTTAACACTCACTCTATCCCTAACCCTCACCCTCACCCTAACCCTAAGCCTCAGCCTAACCCTAACCCTCTCCCTCATCCTAACCCTCACCATTGCACTTACCCTCACGGTAAGCCTAACCCTAACTCTAACCCTCACACTAACCATACCTCTCACACTAAGCCTAACCCTACCCCTCACCCTAACCCTCATACTAAACCTAACACTAACACTCACACTCACCCTAACACTAATCCTAACCCTAACTCTCACCCTCACCCTCAGCCTCACCTTCACCTTAAACATCAGCCTCAGCCTCAACCTCAACCTAACCCTAACCCTAAGCGTAACCCTCAACATAACGGTAACCCTGAGCCTAACCCTAACCCTAACCCACACCCTTACCCTGACCCTGACCCTCACCCTCAAACTAACCCTCATCCTCTACCTAGCCCTCACCCTAGCCCTAACTCTAACCCTAACACTCACCCAAACCGTAAATCTAACACTCACCCTAACCCTAATCCTCACCCACACCCTAACCCTCACCTTCACCCTAACCCTCATCCTAAACCTAACCCTAAACCTAAACCTCATGCTAACATTAACCCTCACCCTCATGTTCAGCCTAAGCCTAAGCCAAACTCCAATCGAACCCTAAGCCTCACCCTCACCCTCACCCTAAACCAAACACTAATCCTAACCCTAAGCCTCACCCTCAGCCTCACCCTAACCCTAAACCTAAATCTAACCCTCACCCTAAACATTACCCTCTCCCTAAACCTAAATGTGACCCTCACACTAACCCTAAGCCTAACCCTAACACTCACCCCAACCCTAAACCTAACACACACCCTGACCCTCAGCCTAACCCTAACCCTAACCCAAATCTGAACCC
The DNA here is from genome assembly GCF_024711535.1 of Dipodomys merriami. Lineage (NCBI taxonomy): Eukaryota > Metazoa > Chordata > Mammalia > Rodentia > Heteromyidae > Dipodomys > Dipodomys merriami. The sequence goes on from NW_027206113.1 coordinate 3,129,482, forward strand.
TATTCCTCAGGCTCACACTCACCCTAATTCTAACCCTAACTCTAACCCTAACTATAACCCTCACACTAACAATCACCCTAACCTTAAACCTACCCTATCCCTCACCCTCACCCTCAACAAAACCCTAACCCTCACGCTAAAATTTACTCCAACTTACCCTAACGCTAACCCTAACCCTAACACTCATGCAAACCCTAAACCTAAACCTAACACTTAAACTCACGGTCACCCTAACACTCACCCTAAAACTAACCCTAACCCACACCCTAACACTTAGCCTCACCCTAACACTCACCCTCACCCTAAACTTCACCCTCACACTAAACATCACCCTAACCATAACCCCAACCCTAACCCTAAACCTAACCCTCAACCTAATCTTAATCCTCACCCTCACCCTTACCCTAAGCCAAACCCTAAGCCTAACACTAATCCTAAACCTAACACTCACCCTCACCCTAAACCTAAACCTATCAGTAAACCTCACCTCACACTCACCCTAACCCTAATCCTAACCCTCACCTTCACCCGAACCCTAAGCAAAATTCTAACCCGAAACCTCACCCTACCCCTCACCCTGAGCTTTAACCTAACCCTAACCCTCACCCTCAAACTCACCTTCATGCTAACCCACACCCTCAGTCTAGACATTACCCTAATCCTAACTCTAACCCTAAACCTCACCCTAACCCTAAACCTCATCCTAACCCTACCCCTACCCCTCACCTTAACCCTGATCCTAACCCTAAGCCTACACCTAACACTCACCCTAACAATAAACCTAACCCTAACAATTAACCTGACCCTCAGCCTAACACTAATACGAACCCTAACCATCACCCTAAACCTAACCTTAACCTTCGCCATCACTCTAACCCTCCCCTTCAACCTAACCCACACCTTTACCCTAACCCTCACCCACAATCCAACCCTCACCCTATCCCTAACTCTAACCCTAAACCTAACCCTCACCATCAAACTCACTCTCACCCTAACCCTAACCCTAACCCTACCCTAACCCTAACCCAGAACCTAACCCTAACCCTAACCCTCACCCTCACACTCACCCTAAACCTAAACCTAACCCTAACCCTAAGCCTAATCCTAACCCTCACCTTCACCTTAGCCCTCACCCTAACACTAATCCTAACCCTATCCCTCACCCTAACCCTCAACCTCACCCTAAGCCTAACCCTCACACTAACCCTAACCCTTATATTAAACATAACCCTAACATTAACCCTAACTCTCACCGTAAACCTAAACTTTAATTTAACCATAATCCTAACCCTAACCCTCACCCTATCACTAACCCTAAACCTAACCCTCACCCTCACCCTAACCCTAAACCTAACCCTTAACCTCATCTTCACCCTAACCCTCACAATAAACCTAACCCTCACCCTAACCCTAACACTAACATTCACACTCATTCTCATGCTCACCCTCAGCCTAAACCTAACCCTAACACTAATCCAAACACTAACCCTCACCCTTAAGCTCAACCTAAACCTAACCCGAAATCTGACCCTCACCTTCACACCCACCCTCACCCTCAACTTAAACCTCATCCTCAGCCTAAACCTCACGCTAACCCTAAACCTAACCTAACCCTCACCCTCAACATAACCGTAACCCTAACCCCAATCCTAACCCACCCCCTAAACCTCACCCTCACCTCACCCTCACCATAACCCTCACCCTTATCCTAGCCATCACCCTAATCCTAACTCTAACCCTAAACCTCACCCTAACCATAACCCTCACCCTAATCCTCACCCTCATCCTAACCGTCACCCTAACCCTTATCCTCATCCTAACAGTAACTCTCAACCTAACCCTAAATCTACCCCTCACCTTAACCCTCATCCTAACCCTAAGCCTAAACCTAACACTCACCCTAACCCTAACCCTAACCCTAACACTCACCCTGACCCTCAGCCCAACCCTAACCCTTACCCTAATCCGAACCCTCACACTCACCCTAATTCTCACCCTAACCCTAACCTTATCTATACCTCTTACCCTCACCCTCACCCTCATCCTAACCCTAAACCAAACCCTATCCCTCACCCTCACCCTCACCCTAACCCTAACTCTAACTCTCACCCTAACCCTAACACTCACCCTAAACCTAACCTTAACCATCATTCACAACCTAACTCTAAACCTCACCCTAACCCTCAACCTAACTCTAACTCAAACCCTAACCCTAAACCTCACTCTAAACTTCACCCTAACCCGTACGCTCACTCTAACCCTAACCCTAAGCATCACACTAATCCTAACCCTCAACTTAACCCAAACTATAACCCTCACCCTAACCTTTACCCTAACACTAATACGAAAACTATCCATCACCCTAACCCAACCTTTAACCTCGCCCTCACTCTAACCCTCCCCTTCAAACTAACCCTCACCTTTACCCTAACCCTCTCCCACAACCCAAACCTCACACTCACCCAAACCCTCACCCTAACCCTAACCCTAACCTTAACCCTCACACTAACCCAAACCCAGATCCAAAGCCTAGCCCTAACCCTCACCATCACCCTAACCCTAACCCTAACACTCACACTTACCCTCACATTAACACTCATGCTAACCCTGAACCTCAATCTCACTCTACCCTCATCCTAACCCTTACCGTCACACTAACCCTATCCGTAACCATAACCCTGACACTAAACCTAACCGTCACTCTAATCCTAACCCTACCCCTGACACTAACCCTAACCCTAACCCTAATCCGCACCCTCAACCTAACCCTTAGCATCACCCTAACCCTCACCCTAAAATTAACTCTAACCCTAACCCAAATCTTAACCTTAAACATCACCCTAACCCTTACCCTCACCCTAAACCTCACCATCATCCTAACACTCACCCTAACAATTACCGTCATCCTAAACCTAACCCTAAACCTAACCCCCACCCACATCTTAAACGTTACCCTCACAATAACCCTAACCCTAACATTAAAACTACCCTTCACCCTAACCCTCATCCTAACCCTAACCATAACCCTAAACCGCACCCTGACTCTAACCCTAATTCTAACCCTCACCCTCACCCTAGCCTGCACCGTCACCCTAACCCTCACCCTACCCTAACCCACAGCGACACCCTCACCATCAACTTCTCCCTCACCCTCACCCTAAACCTCACACTCACTCCAGCCCTCAGCCTAACACTAACACTAACCCTAACCCTAACACTAAACCTATCCCTAACCCTCAAACTAACGCTAACACTCACACTAATACTAACCCTACCCCTCACACCAACCCTCATCCTAAACCTAACCCTAACCCTCACCCTCAAGCTAACCCTAACCCGAACACTCACCCTAACACTAAACCGCACCCTCACCCTCACCCTCAACCTAACCCTAACCCTACCCATCACCCTAAACCTCATCCTAACCCTAACCCTAACCCAAACACTCACACTAATCCTAAACCTAACCCAAAAAATCACCCTCACCCTCACTGTCAGCCTGACACTAACCCTCACCTTAACCCTCACCCTAACCCGAGCCTTCAGCCTAACCCAAACCTAACCCTAACACTAACCCTAACCCTCACCCTAACCCTCACCCTCACCCTAACCTTAAGCCTAACCAAAACACTCACCCTAAAACTCAACCAAACCCTAACCCTAACACTAACCCTAACCCTCACCCTAACACTAACCTTTAGCCTAACCCTAAGCCTCAACCTACCTTAACCATAACCCGAAACCTAAACCGAACCCTACCTCTCACCCTAACCCTAACCCTAACCCTAAACCTCACCCTCATCCTAACCCTCACCGTTAAACTTACCCTCACGGTAACCCTAACCCTAATGCTAACACTCACCCTAACCCTAACCCTCACACTAACCCTAACCGTAAACATAACCCTCACCTTAAAACTCACCATAATACTAACGTTAACCCTAAACGTCACCCTAACCATGAAACTCACCTTAACCTTTACCCTCACCCTAAGCCTAACCCTAACCCTAACACTAACCCATACACTAATCCTAACCTCAATCCTAACCCTAACACTAAACCTCACCCTAGCCCTCACACTAAACCTAACTCTATCCCTAACCCTTACCCTTACACTAACTAACAATAACCCTAACATTAACCCTAAACCTCACCCTAACACTAATGCTAAACCTAACCCTGACTCTCACATCAAACCTATCCCTCACCCAAAAGCTAAGCAAACCCCTCAGCCTAACCCTAACCGTAACCCTAAACCTAACAATAACCCCAACTCTAACCCTAACCCTAACCCTAACACTCACCCTAACATTAACCCTAACCCTAACCTTCACATTAAACCTTACCCTCACCCTAAATGTAACCCCTCCCCTCAGCCAAACCCTCACACTAAACCGAACCCTAATGCTAATCCTCACCCTATACATAACCCTAACCCTAACCCTCACCCTTACCCTCACTGTCACCCTAACCCTAACCCTCACCCTCAACCTCACCCTAATCCTAACCCTAAACCTAATCCTAATTCTAACACAATTCCTCACCCTCACCCTAATGCTAAACCTAACCCTAACCCTAACCATAACCATAACCATAACTCTCACCCTAACCCTAAGCCTAACCCTAACCCTCAACCTCACCCTAGCCCTCACCCTAACCATACTTCTAAGCCTAAACCTCCCCCTAACCCTGAACCTCATTCTAACCGTAAACCACACCCTAGACCTAACCCTCACCCTAACCCTAACCCTCAACCTAACACTTACCCTAAACCTAAACCTAACATTAACCCTAACCCTCACCCTAACCTTAACCTAATAATAGACCTAACCCTCACCCTAACCCTGACCCTAACACTAACCCTATAACTAAACCTCCCACTCATCCTAACCCTCAACCTAACTCTTATCCTCACCCTCACCCAAAACCTCACATTCACCCTAATCCTCACCTTAAAACTAAGACTAAACCTCATCCTCAGTTAACCCTAAATGACACCCTAACACTCAACCTAACCTTAACCCTCACACACACGCTACCACTCACCCTAAACTGAAGAATCGCCCTCACCCTAACCCTCACCCTAAGACTAAACCTAAAACTAACACTAATCCTAAAATTAATCCTCACCCTCACCCTCCCCCTAACACTAACCCTAAACCTCACCCTAACCTTAACCCTCATCCTAACCCTAAGCCTAACCCTAACCCTCACCCTAACCCTATCCCTCACCCTAACCCTAACCCTAACCCTCACCCTAATCCTAACCCTAACCCTAAACCTCACCCTCAGCCTAAACCTCAACCTAAACCTAACCCTCACCTTAAACCTAACCCTAACCCTCACACTAACCCTCACCCTCACCCTCACACTAAGCCTAACCCTAAACGTAACCCTAATCCTCAACCTAACCCTCAACCTCACCATCACCCTAAGGCTAAAACTAACCCTAAACATAACCCTAAATCTCACCCTCATCCTAGCCATCTCCCTAACCCTAAGCCTATCCCTAAACCACACCCTAACCCTCACCCTAACCCTTAACCTCACCCTAACCCTTACCCTCACCCTCACCCTCACCCGCACCGTAACCCTTACCCTCATCCTAACCCTAAACTAACCCTCACAGTAACCCTACATCTCATTCTAACCCTTACCCTACACCTCACCCTAACCCTAACCCTAACCCTCACACTAAACCTAAACTTCACCCTAACCCTAACAATAACACTAACCTTAATCCTAACCCTCAACTTCACCCTCATCCTCAGCCTAACCCTAACCCTAATTCTAATCCTAACCCTATCCCTCACTCTAACCCTCACTCTAACCCTAAACTTAACCCTAAACCTCAACCTCACCCTCACCTACACCCTCACCCTCAGCCTAACGCTAAACCTAACAATAACCCTAACCCTAACACTAACACTAACCCTCACCCTAAACCAAATTATAACCCTTAAACTCACCCTAACACTAAACCTAACCCTCACTCTCACCCTAACCATAACACCCATCCTAACCCTCACCCTAACACTTACGCTATCCCTAATCCTCATTCTCAAGCTAAACCTCACCCTAACCCTTACCATCACACTAACCCTCACACTAAATCTAACCCTCACCCTAACCCTAAACCTATCCCTTACCCTAACCCTAACCCTAAACCTAAACCTAACAATCACCCTAACCCTAAGCCTAACCCTAACCCTCACCCTCACCCTACCCCTCTCCCTAAACCTAATCCTAACCCTAACCCTCACCCTAACCCTAATTCTCACATTAATCATAACCCTCACCCTAACCTTTACCCTAAGCCTAACCCTAATATTAACGCTAATCCTAACCTTAAACTTAACCCTCATCATAATCCTCACCCTAACCCTAACCCTAACCCTAACCCTCCCTCTCACTCTAACCTTCAATCTAAACCTTACCCTTAGCCTAATCCTAACCCTCACAATAACCCTAACCCTATCCCTCAACCTCACCCTCAAGCTCATCCTCAGCTTAACCCTAATCCTAACCCTATTCCTAACCCTAACCATCACCTCACACTCACCATCAAGCTCACCCTCAGCCTAACCCTAATCCTAACACAAAGACTTACCCTAACCCTCACCCTCACCATCACCCTCACCCTAACCTTAACCCTCAAGCTCAACCTCACCCTTACCCTAAACCTATGCCTCAGCCTCACCCTCACCCTCATCATAACCCTAACTCTCTCCCTCAACCTAAACCTATCCCTCACCCAACCCTCACCGTAAACCTAAAACTAAATATCACCCTCACCCTAACCCTCACCCTAACCCTAAAACTACCCCTGAGCCTAATTCTCACACTAACCGTAACCTTAACCCTAATTCTCACCCTATACCTAACCATAACCCTAACCCTCACACTCACCCTAGCCCTCACTATAACTCTATCACTAACCTTAACCCTCACCCAAACCCTCACGCTCACCCTCACCCTAATCCTAACAATCACTTTAACCCTAACTCTTAACGCTAAACCTAAACCTACCCCTAACCCTAAACCTCCCCCTCCCTTTCCCACTCACCCTGAACTTAACCCTAACACTAATCCTAATCTTAAACCTAACCCTCACTCCCATCCTCCCTCTAAACCTAACCCTAATGTAAACATCACCCTCACCCTCACCCTCACCCTAACCCTAACAACAACCCCAACTCTAACCATAACCCTAAGCATAACCCTCACCCTAACACTAACCCTAACCCTCACATTAAACCTAACCCTTACCATAACCATAACCCTACCCCTCAGCCTAACCCTCACACTAAACCGAACCCTAACGCTAATCCTCACCCTATCTCTAACCCATCCCTAGCCCTAAATCTCACCCTGACCCTCACTGTCACCCTAACTCTAACGCTCACCCTCAAACTCACCCTCATCATAAGCCTAACCATTATCCTAATTCTAACCCTATCACTCACCCTCACCCTCATGCTAAACCAAACCCTAACCGTAAACCTCACCCTAAACCGAACCCTAACCCTAAACCTAACTTTAACCCTAACTCTAAACCTAACCCTCACCCTCACCGTAACCCTAAACTTAACCCTAACACTAACCCTCACCTTAACCCTCACCCTAACACTCAAGCTAACCATAACCCTCACTCTCACCCTAAACCTCACCCGCACCCTACCACTTACCCTCACCCTAAAACTGTCACCCTAACACTCACACTAAACCTAACCCTCACCCTAACCCTAAAACTACAACTCACACTAACCCTAAACCTAAACCAAACCCTAATCCTCAGCCTAACCCTAAGCCTAACCCTAACCCTTACAAAAACTCTATCCCTCACCCTAGCCCTCACCCTAACACTCACGCTAACCCTAACCCTCACCCTAACACTTACCCTAACCCTAGGCCTAACATTAACCCTAATTGTCACCCTAACCCTAACCTAACCTTAACCCTAACTCTCAAACTAACCCTCACCCTAAACCTCCCACTTACCCTAACCCTAAACCTAACCCTTACCCTCACCCTCACCCTAACCCTCACATTAACCCTAACCCTCAAGCTAAACCTAAGCCAAACCGTCATCATCACCCTCATTCTCATCCTTAGCCAAACCCTAACCCTAACCCTAATCCTAACCCTATCCCTCACCCTCACACTTACACTAACCCTAACCCTGACCCTCACCCTCACCCTCACCCTAAACCTCAGCCTCAACCTCACCGTCACCCTATCCTTAACACTAACCCTAACACTCACCCTAATCCTCACCCTAACTATAACCCTCACCCTAAACCTAACCCTAACCCTCACCCTCACCCTAAACCTAACCCTAACCCTCACCCTCACCCTAACACTCACCCTAACCCCTAAGCTCACACTAACCCTAATCCTAATCTTAGCACTCAGACTAAACTTAACCGTCACCCTAATCCTAACCATTCCCCTCAGCCTAACACTCACCCAAACCCTAAACCTAATCCTAGTTCTCACGCTATCCCTAACCCTAACCCTAACCCTCACCCTCACCCTAGCCCTCACCCTAACACTAACCGTAAACCTAAACAGCACCGGAAACCGAACCCTCACCCTAACCCTCACCCTCATCCTAAACATCACCCTAAACCTATCCCTGACCCTAACCCTAACCCTAACACTCACCCTAACCCTAACCCTCACCCTCATCCTAATCCTCACCCTTACCCTAACACTCACCCTTACCTCACCAAAACCCTAACACTCACCCACACCCTCACTCGAACCATCACTCTCACAATAGCCCACACCCAAACATTAACCCAACCCTACCCTAACCCTCAACCTCACCCTCACCCTCAGCCTAAATATAACCGTAAACTTAATCCTAACCCTAACCCTCACCCTCACCCTAACCCTAACCCTGACCCTAACCCTCACCCTCACTCAAACCCTCACCCTAAACCTGACACTAACCCTAACCCTAACCCTCATACTAAACTAACCCTCACCCCCACCCTCACCCTAACCCTAACCCTCACCCAAACCCTAACCCTCACTGTCACCATGACCCTCACTCTCACCCTAAACATCACCATAAACATAACCCTCACCCTAACCCTAACCCTAAGCCTCACCCTAAACCTAACCCTCACCCTCAACCTAACCCTGACTTACAAGCTAAGCCTAATCCTAACCCTAACACTTACGCTATCTCTAAACCTAAACCTAATCCTTACCCTAACCCTAAACCTCACCCTAAATCTAACCCAATTCCTAACCCTAAACCTCACCCTCAACCTCACCTTAAGCCTAACCCTAAATCTAACACTAATCCTAAACCTAACTCTCACACTCATCCTTACCCTAATGCTAACCCTAACCCTAAACCTCACACTAATACTCACCCTCACCCTCACCCTAACCCTAACCCTAACCTAACCCTAACCCTCAACCTCACCCTCACCCTAACGCTAACCCTACCCCTAACCCTAACCGGAACCATCACCCTCACCCTAACCCTCACGCTCACACTAAACCTCACCCTCACCCTAACCCTCACCCTAACCCTAGCGTTAACCCTCATCCTAACACTTACCATTACCTTAATCCTCAAGTCACACTAATCCTCACCTAACCCTAGACTTAAACCTTACACTAACCCTAACCCTCACCCTCACCCTCAACTTCACCCTCAGCCTAACTCTCACCCTCACCCTAGGCTACAACCTAACCCTAACCCTAACTCTAACACTCACCCTATCACTAACCCTCACCATCATACTAATCCTCACCCTAACTCTACTCTAAAACTAAGCCTAACACTAACCGTCACCCTCACCCTATCCGTAAACCTCACCTTCACCCCAACCCTAACCCTTACCCTCACCCTAAGCCTAACCCTAACCCCAAACCTAACTGTAACCCTCAGAATAAACCTAAGCCTCACTCTAACCCTAACCCTACACCTGAGCCTAAACCTCACCCTAACCCTAACCCTAACCACTATTCTCACCCTATCCCTCACTATAACCCTAACCCTCACACTCACCCTAGCTCTCATCCTAACACTATCCCTAACCCTAACCTTCACCCAATCTCTCACAGTCATTCTCAACCTCACAATAATCCTAATCCTAACAATAACTTTAACCTAACTCTCAATATAACCTTAACCCTAAACCTACACCTAAACTTAACCCTCACCCTCCCGGTTGCACTCACCCTCAGCTTAACCCTAAACCTAATCCTAATCCTATCCCTAACACTCACTCGCACCCTCACTCTAAACCTAATCCTATCCCTAAATCTCACCATCAGCATCACCCTCAACCTCACCCTAACCCTAACCCTCACATTAAACCTTACCCTCACCCTAAACTTAACCCTACCCCTCAGACTAACCCTCACACTAAACCTAATCCTAATGCTAATCCTCACCCTATCCCTAAGCCTAAACCTATCCCTAACCTTCACCATGACTCTCATTGTAAACCTAAACCTAACCCCCACCCTCATCCTCACCCTAATCCTGAACCGAACCCTAATCCTAATTCTAACAATATCCCTCACCCTCAAACTCACGCCAAACCTAACCCTAAACCTCACCCTAACCCTAACCCTAACCTAAAAATAAACCTAACCCTCACCCTAACCCTAACCTAACCTCAACCCTGACCATCACACTAACCCTAACCCTAACTCTAAACCTCCCACTCATCCTAACCCTCAACCTAACCCTTATCCACACCCTCACCCTAAGCTTCACATTAACCCTAACCCAACCCTCACCCTAAACCTAAACCTAACTTTCACCCTCAATCTAACACTCACTGTCACTCTAATCCTCATCCTAACTCTAATCCTCACCCTAAATTTAAGCCTCACCCTTAACCTATCCTTCACCTAAGACTAACCCTAACCCTAACACTAATCCTAAACTTAACCCTCACCCTCACCCTCAACCTAACACTAACCCTAACCCTCACCCTAACCGTAACACTCATCCTAACCCTAACCCTAACCCTAACCCTTACCCCAAACCTAACCCTCACCCTAACCCTAACCCTAACCCTAACACTCACCCTAATCCTAACCCTAACACTAACCCTCACCCTCAACCTAAACATCAATCTTAACCTAACCCTCAGCCTAACCCATACCCTCACCCTCATCCTCACCCTAAGTCTAACTCTAAACCTACCACTAATCCTAAACCTAACTCTCACCCTATGACAAACCCTAACCCTAAAACTAACCCTAACTCTCACCCTCACCCTAGCACTCTGCCTAACCCTAAGCCTAACCTTTACCCACACCCTAACCCTACCCTAACCCTTACCCTCACCCTAACCTGAAACCTCAACCTCACCCTAACCCTAACCCTTAACCTCATACTAACCCTAACCCTAACCCTCACATTGACCCTAAACCTCATCCTAACTCTAACCCTACCCCTCACCCTAACCCTAACCCTCACCCTCACACTAAACCTAAACTTCACCTTAAACCTAACACTAACACTCACCCTAATCCTAACCCTCACCGTCACCCTCACCCTCAGCCTAACACTAACCTTAATTCTTTTTTTTTTTTTTGTCGGTTGTGGGGCTTGAACACTGAGCCTGGGCGCTGTCCCTCAGTTCTTCAGTTCACGGCGAATGCTCTACCACTTGAGCAACAGCGCCACTTCCGGTTTTCTGGTGGTTTATTGGAGATAGGAGTCTCTCCTGCCCGGGCTGGCTTTGAACCGCGATCCTCAGATCTCAGCCTCCTGAGTAGCTAGGATTACAGGAGTGAGCCACCAGCACCCGGCCTAACCCTAATTCTAATCCTAACCCTATCCCTAACTCTCACCCTCACCCTAAGCATAAACCTAACCTTAATCCTCAACCTCAACCTCACCTTCACCCTCACCCTCAGCCTTAACCTAACCCTAACAATAACCCTAACCCTAACCCTAACCTTCACCCTAAACCTAACCCTAACACTTAACTTCACCCTAACCCTAACCCTAACCCTCACCCTAACCCTCAACCTCACCCTACCCCTCAACCTAACCCTAATCCTAACCGTAACCCTCACCCTAACCCTAACCCTCAAACTAACCCTAACCCTCACCCTAACCCTTCACCTAAGCCTAACTCTAACATTAACCCTAACCCTCACCCTAACCCTAACCCTATCCTTAAACTTAAACCTCATCCTAAGCCTCACCTTCACATTCACCCTAACCCTAACCCACACCCTCACTGTAACTTCCATCTAAACCTTACCCTTACACTCAACCTAACCCTCACACTAAACCTAAGCCTGACCCTAAACCTAAAACTAACCCTCACCTTCACCCTCAAGCTCATCCTCAGCCTAACTAATCCTAACCCTAATCCTTACCCTAACCCTCACAATCAACCTCACCCTCAAGCTCTCCCTCAACCTACCCCTAATTCTAACTAAAATCCTTACCCTAATCCTCACCCTTACCCTTACCTTGACCCTAAACCTCATACTCACCCTCACACTCACCCTCACCCAAAACCTCAGCCTCACTCTCACCCTCAACCTAACCCTAAACCTCACCCTAACACTCACGCTCACCGTAATCCTAACCCTAACCCTAACCCTAACCCTAACCCTCACCCAACCCTCACCATAAACCTAACCCTAAACCTCACCCTCACCATAACCCTCACTCTTACCCTTACCCTCAACCTAAGCCTAAACCTAACCCTAAACCTAACCATAACCCTCAGACTAAACCTAAACCTCACCCTAACCCTAACTCTATCCCTGAGCCTAACCCTCACCCTAACCCTAACCCTAACCCTAATTCTCACCTTATCCCTAACCATAACCCTAAAACTCACACTCATCCTAGCCCTCATCCTAAATCTATCCCTAACCCTCACCCTCACCTGAACCCTCACCCTCACCCTCACCCTAATCCTAACAATAAATATAACCCTAACTCTCATCGTAACCCTAACCCTAAACCTACCCCTAACCCTATCCCTCCCCTCCCCTTCCCACTCACCCTCAGCCTAACCCTAACCCTAATCATAATCCTAACACTAACCCTCTCTCCCACCCTCACTCTATACCAAACCCTATCCCTAAACCTCACCCTCACTGTCACGTCAACCTCACACTAACCCTAACAATAACCCCAACACTAACCCTAACCCTAACCCTAACCCTCACCCTAACACTAACCCTAACTCTAACCCTCACATTAAACCTTACCCTCACCCTAAACGTAACCCTACCCCTCAGCCTAACCCTCACACTAAACCCTAACACTAATCCTCACCCTATCCCTAACCATAAACCTAACCCTAAACTTCACCCTGACCCTCACTGTCACGATAAACCTAAACCACACCCTCAACCTCACCCTAATCCTAACCCTAACCCTAATCCTAATTCTAACAGTTTCCCTCACCCTCATCCTAACCCTAACCCTAACCTTAACACTAAAACTTACCCTAAACCTAATCCTCACGCTAACACTCACGCTAAACCTAACCCTCACTCTCACCCTAACCCTCAACCGTACCCTAAACCTTACCCTCACCCCAACCCTAACCCTAACCCTAAAACTCACACTAAACCTAACCCTCACCCTAACCCAAAACTTCAAGTCACACTAACCCTAACACTAACCCTAACCCTAACCCTCACCCTAACCCTAAGCCTAACCCTAAACCTCACCCTCACCCTAGCCCTCACCCTAACCATAATCCTAAACCTAACCCTCATTCTAACCCTAACCCACACACTAAACCTAACCTTCACCCTAACCCTAACACTCACCCTAACACTTACCCTAACCCTAACCCTAATATTAACCCTAACCCTCACCCTGACCCTAACTTAAACTTAACCCTAACCCTCACCCTAACACTAACCCTAAAGCTAAACCTGCCACTCATACTAACCCTCAACCTAACCCTTATCCTCACCCTCACACTAAGGCTCACATTATCCCTAACCCTCACCTTAACCCTAAGTCTAACCATCACTCTCGCCCTAACCCTCACCATCACGCAGACTCTCAACCTAACTCTAATCCTCACTCACACCCTAACCCTCACCCTAAACTTAAGCCTCACCCTAACCCTAAACCTCACCGTAAGACTCACCCTAACCTAACACTAATCCTAAACTTATCCCTCAACCTCACCCTCAACCTAACACTAACCCTAACCCTCACCCTAACCGTAACCCTCATCCTAACCGTAACCCTAACCCTAACCCTCACCCTAAAACTAACCCTCACGCTCAACCTAACCCTAACACTAAAACTCACCCTAGTCATAACCCTAACCCTAACCCTCACTCTCACCCTCAACCTCACCCTCAGTCTAACCCTAACCCTTACCCTAAACCTAACTCTAACCCTCACCCTCACCCTCACCCTAACTCTAACCCTAATCCAACCATAACCCTCAGTCTAACTCTAACCCTCACCCAAGCATAACCCTCACCCTCAACATCAATCTAACCCTAAACTTAACCCTAACTCTCACCCTAACCCTAAAACTCACACTAACAATTACCCTCACCGTAACCCAAGCCCTAAACCTAACCCAAACCCTCACTCTAATCCTAATGCTAACCCTAAACCTAACCCTCACACTAAGCCTCACCCTAACCCTAACCCTAATCCTCACCCTCACCCTAACCGTCACCCTAACACTCACCCTAACCCTAACCCTCACCCACAACCTAAACCTCATTCTCACCATGACCCTCACCCTCACACTAAACATCACCCTAAACATAACCCTCATATTAACCCTAATCCTCACCCTAAACCTAACCCTCACCCTCACCCTCACCCTCACTCACAGCCTAAGCCTAACCCTAAGCCTAACCCTCAAACTAAACCTAACCCTAAACCTAACCCTCACCCTAACACTAACCCTCACCCTAACCCTAATACTAACACTAAACATCAACCTAACCCTAACCCTCAACCTAACCCTAACCCTATCCCTAATCAGAAACCTCACCCTCACCCTACCCTAACCCTAACCCTAAACCTAACACTAATCCTAAACCTAACTCTCACTCTCATCCTTACCCTAATGCTAAACCTTACTGTAAACTACACACTAATACTCACCCTCAACCTCACCCTAAATCTAACCCTAACCTAATCCTAACACTCACCCCCACTCTAAACCTAAACCTAACCCTAACACAAACCCAAATCTTCACCCTAACCCTAACCCTCACGCTCACATTTAACCTCACCCTCACCCTAACCCTCACCCTAACCATAGCGCTAACCCTCAGCCTAACACTTACCGTCACCCTAATCCTCAAGTCACCCTAATCCTCACCCTAACCCTAAACTTAAACCTTAAGCTAACCCTAACCCTCACCCTCACCTTCACTCTCAGCCTAACCCTCACCCTCACCCTAGCCCTCACCCTAACCCTAAACCTAACCCTAACGCTCACCCTGACCCTAACCCCCACCCTCATACTAATCCTAACTCTAACTCTTACTCTAACCCTAACCCTAATCCTAACCCTCAACCTCACCCTATCCCTAACCCTCACACTCACCCTAAACCTAACCCTACACTTCACCCTCACCCTCAACCTCACCCTCAGACTAACCCTAATCTTAAACCAAAACCTTACTGTAATCCTCACCCTTACCTTCACCTCAACCCTAACCGTCACCCTCACCCTCACCCTCACCCTCATCCTAACCCTCAGCCTCACTCTCAACCTCACCCTTACCCTAACCCTAAACCTCACCCTCACCCTAATCCTAACCCTAACCCCAACCCTGAACCAAGCCTCACCCTAAACTAATCCCTAAACCTCACCCTCACACTTAGCCTTACCCACAACCTAAGCTTAACCCTAACATAAAAACTAACCATAACCCTCAGACTAAACTTAACCCTAACCCTACACCTGAGCCTAACCCTCACCCTAATCCTAAACCTAACCCTCACTCTAACCCTAACCCTAAACATACCCCTAACCCTAACCCTCCCCCTCCCCTTCCCACTCACCCTAATCCTAACACTAAGCCTAACCCTAATCCTAACCCTAACCCTCACTCCCACCCTCACACTAAACCTAACCCTATCCCTAAACCTCACCCTCACCATCACCCTCACCCTCACCCTAACCCTAAAGATAACCCCAACTCTAACCCTAACCCTAACCCTAACCCTCACCCTAACACTAACCCTAACCCTAAACCTCACATTAAACATTACCCTCACCCTAAACATAACCCTACATCTCAGCCTAACCCTCACACTGAACCTAACCCTAACGCTAATCCTCACCCTATCCCTAACCATAAACCTAAGCCTAACCCTCAGCCTCACGCTCACTGTAACCCTAAACCTAACCCTGACCTCACCCTAATCCTAAACCTAACCCTAATACTAATTCTAACAATACCCCTCACCCTCAACCTCACCTTAAACCTAACCCTAACCCTAAACCTCACCCTAACCATAACCCTAATCCTAAACCTAACCCTAACCCTAATCCTAACAATAACCCTCACCCTAACCCTCACCCTAACACTCACGCTAACCCTAACCCTCACTCTCACCCTAACCCTCAACCTCACCCTAAACGTTATCCTCACCCTAACCCTAACACTAACCCTAACCCTAACAGTAAACCTAACACTCACCCTAACCCTAAAACTACCCCTCACGCTAACCCTAACCCTAAAACTAACCCTAACACTCACCCTCAACCTAGACCTCACCCTAACAATAATCCTAATCCTAAACCTAACCCTCACCATAACCCTAACACTCACCCTTTCACTTACCCTAACCCTAACCCTAACCATAAACCTCACCCTCACCCTCACCCTAACCTAACCTTAACCCTAACCCTCACCCTAACCCTCACCCTCACCCTAACCCTAACTCTAAACCTCCCACTCATCCTAAACCTCAACCTAACCCTTAACCTAACCCTCACCCTAAGCCTCACATTAACCCTAACCATTACCCTAACCCTAAGCCTAACCGTCACCCTCACTCTAACCCTCACTGTCACCCTAATCCTCACCCTAACCCTAATCCTCACCCACACCCTAACCCTCACCCTAAATTTAAGCCTCACCTTCACCCTAACCCTCACCCTAAGACTAACCCTAACCCTAACACTAAACCTAAACTAAACCCTCACCCTTACCCTAACCCTAACACTAACCCTAACCCTCACCCTAAACGTAACCCTCATCGTAAAACTAACCCTAACAATAACCGTCACCCTAAACCTAACCATCACCCTAACCCTAACCCTCCCCTAATCCTAACACTAACCTTAAACCTCACGCTCACCCTAAACATCAACCTTAACCTAACCCTCACCCTCACTCTAAGTCTAAACCTAAACCTAACACTAATCCTAAACCTAACTCTCACCCTCACCCTCACCCTATGACAAACCCTAACCTTAATCCTAACCCTAACTCTCACCCTCACCCTAGCACTCTGCCTAACCCTAAGCCTAACCCTAACCCACACCCTAACCCTCACCCTAAACCTTAACCTCACCCTAACCCTGAATCTCATCCTCACTCTAACCCTCTCCCTAACCCTTACCCTCATCCTAACCTTAACCCTAATAATCACATTAACCCTAATCCTCATCTTAACCCTAACACTACCCCTCACCCTCACCCTAACCCTCACCCTCACACTAAGCCTAAACTTCACCCTATCCCTAACACTAACACTCACCCTAATCCTAACCCTCACCGTCACCCTCACCCTCAGCCTAACCCTAACCCTTATTCTAATCCTAACCCTATCCCTCACTCACACCCTCACCCTAACCCCAACCTAACCCTAAACCTCAACCTCACCCTCACCTTCACCCTCACCCTTAGCCTACCCCTAACCCAAAACCTAAACCTAACCCTAACCAACACCCTAACCCAAACTATAACCCTCACCCTCACTCTAACTCTAAACCTCACCCTAACCCTCAACCTAATCCTAAACTTAACCCTAACCCTAACCCTAACCCTCACCCTCATCTTAACCCTAACCCTCACCCTAACCCTCAACCTAAAATTTTACGCTATCCCTAACCCTCATTTTCAAGCTAACCCTCCCCCTAACACTTACCCTCACACTAAACCAAACCCTCACCCTCACCCTACCCCTCACCCTAACCCTAATCCTAACCCTAAACTTCACCCTCACACTCACAATCACCCTCATCTTAACCCTAACTATAACCCCAACTCTAACCCTAAACCTAACCCTAACCATCACCCTAACACTAACCCTAATTCTTACCCTCACACTAAAGATAACCCTCACCCTAACCCTAACCCTAGCCCTCAGCCTAACCCTCATACTAAACCAAAACCTCACGCTACCCCTCACCCAATCCCTAACCCTAACCCTAACCCTAACCCTGACCCTCACTGTCACCCTAACCCTAACACTCACAGTCAACCTCACCCTCATCCTAACCCTAACCACAATCCTAATTCTAACCTTATCCCTCACCCTCACCCTCACTCTAAACCTAACCCTAACCCTAAACCTCACACTAACCCTAAATCTAACTTTCACCCTAAACTTAACCCTAACCCTCACCCTCACACTAACCCTAACCCTAACACTAACACTAACCCTCAACCTAACCCTCACCCTATCACTCACGCTAACCCTAATCCTCAGTCTCACCCTAACCCTCACCCTCACCCTAACCCTTAACCCCACCCTAACCCTAACCCTAACGGTCACACTAAACCCAACCCTCACCCTGACCCTAACCATCACCATAACCCTTTCCCTCACGCTAACCCTAACCTTAACCCTAACCCTCACACTAAACCTAACCCTCACTCTAAACAAACGTAATCCCTCAACCTAACCCTAACACTAAACTAACCCAAACCCTCACACTAACCCTAACCCTCACTGTAACCATGACCCGACCCCTCACCCTAACCCTCATCCTAAACCTAACCCTAACCCTAATCCTCATCCTCAACCTAAGCCTAGCCCTAACCCTAACCTTCACCCTAACGCTAAACCTCAAACTCACCCTCACCCTAACCTTAACCCTAACCCTAAAAATAACCCTAAGCCCAACGCTCACCCTCAACCTCACCCACAGTCTAACCCTAACCCTAATGGTAATCCTTACCCTAACCCTCACCCTCACCCTCAACCTAAACCTAACACTAACCCTAACGATATCCCTCACCCAAACCCTAACCCTAACCCTAACAATAACCCTAACCCTAACCCTAACCCTAACCTAATCCTAACCCTAACCCTTACCTTAACCCTAACCCTAAAACCATTACTAACCCTAAACTAACCCTAACCCTAACCCTCACCCTAACACTCAGACTCATCCCATTTCTCACCCGAACCCTAACCCTAACCCTAACCTAAACTAAACGCTCACCCTCAACCTCAACCACACACTAACACTCACCCTCACCCTAGACCTCACCCTAACACTAACGCTAAGTCTCACACTCACCTTCACCGTAACTCTCACCCTCAGCCTAACCCTAACCCTAACCCTAACCCTCATCCGCACCCTTACCCAAAACCTAACACTAACCCTAAGCTTCACCCTCACCCTCACCCTAATCCTCACCCTAACCCTAAACCTCACCCTAACCGTAACCCTCACCCTAACCCTCACCCTCACCCTAACACTCACCCTAACACTTACCCTCAGCATTGTCCTATCACTAAACCTCACCCTAACCCTCACACCAAACCTAACCCTCACCCTATCCCTCACCCTAACCCTTAAACTCACCTTAACCCTTACCCTCACCCTCACCCTCACGCTCAGCTTTAACCTAACCCTAATCCTAATCCTAACCCTAACCCTCACCCTAAACCTAACCCTAACCCTCACTCTCATCCTCTTCCTAAACCTCACCCTAACCCTAACCCTCACCCTAACCTAAACCTGAACCCTAACCCGAAACGGAATCTTACTCTTACACTCAACTTGAGCCTAAGCCTAACCCTAATCCTAATCCTAAACCTAACCCTCACTCTCATCCTCCCCCTAAACCTAATTCTAACCCTAAATCTCACCCACACCCTCACCCTCAACCTAACCCTAATCCTAATCCTAATCCTAACCCTAACGCTCAAACTCACCCTAGCACTACCACGAACCCTAACTCTAACCCTAAACCTCACACTAAAACTAACCGTCACCTTAACCCTAACCCTACCCCTCAGCCTAACCCTCACCCTAACACTTAACCTAACCCTAATCAATACCCTCACCCTAACCCTAACCCTCACCCTCAACCTAAACCTCACTCTGACCCTAACACTCAACCTAGCCGTAACCCTAACCGTAACCCTCAATCTAACCTTCATCCTAACATTAACCCTAACCCTAACTCTCACCTTAACCCTATACATCTCCCACTCACCTTAACCCTCATCCTAACCCTTATCTTCACCCTCAACCTAACCCTCAGATTAACCCTAACCCTCAACCTAACCCTAAGCCTAACCCTCACCCTCACTCTCATTCTCGCCCTCAGCCGAACCCTAACCCTAACCCTAATCCTAAACCTAACCCTAACCCAAACCCTCAAGTTTACCCTAAACCTAACCCTCTCCCTCACCCTCACCCTCACCCTAAACCTCAGCTTCAACCTCGCCCTCACCTTATGCTTAACCCTAATACTAACCCTCACCCTAACCCTCACCCTAAACCTAAGCCTCACCCTAAACCTAAACCTAACCCTCACCCTCACCCAAACCATAACCCCAAGCCTAACCCGCACCCTCAACCTAACCTTCACCCTAACCATTAACCTCACACTTACCCTAACCCTAACCCTAACCCTCAGACTAAAACTAACCCTAACCCTAACGATTCCATTCAGCCTAAACCTCACCCTAACCCCAACCCTAAACCTAATTCTCACTCTATACCTAACCCTAAACCTAACCCTCACCCTCACCCTAGCCCTCAACCTAACTCTAACTGTAACTGTACCCCACACCCGAACACTCACCCACATCATAACTCTCACCTTCATCCTTAATATCTCCCTAAACTTATCCCTCAAACTAACCCTAACATTAACCGCACCCTAAACCTAAGCCTCACCGTAAACCTCACCATCAACCTAATCCTCACCCTAATCCTAACCCTCACCCCTAAATGAAACCCACACCCTCACCCTCAACCTCACCCTAACCCTTACCCTCACAATAGCCTTCAGCCTAGCATTAACCCAACATTAACCCTAACCCTCAACCTCACCCTCACCCTCAGCCTAACCCTAACCCTAAACCTAATCCTAACCCTAACCCTCATTCTCACCCTAACCCTAACCCTAACCCTTACTCTAACCCTCACTCAAACCCTCACCCTAAATCTAAACCTAACCCTAAACCTAAACCTCACACTTACCCTCACCCTCACCCTCACCCACACACTAATCCTAACACTAACCCTAAGCCTAACCCTCACACTCACACTAAAACTCACCCTAAACCTTACCCTCACCCTAAACCTAACCCTAACCCTCACACTAACCTAACCCTTAACCTCTCCCTAACCCTAACCTTAACCGTAAACCTTACCGTCACACTAACCCTAACCTCCACCCTAACCATAACCCTACCCCTAAACCTAACCCTCATCCTACCCCTAACCCTAACCCTCACGCTTACCCTCACCCTAACCCTAACCTTAACTCTCACCCTAAACCAAGCTGTCATCCTCACACTCACCATCACCCTTAGTCTAACCCTAACCCTAACCCTAACCCTAACCCTGAGCCTCACCCTCACCCTCACAGTAACTCTAACTATAATCCAACCCTAAACCTCACTCTATCTCTAAACCTCACCCAACCTTAATCCTTATCTTCAAACTCAATCTAACCCTAATCTTAACCCTAACTCTCACCCTAATCCTAACCCTCACCCTAAGCCTTACCCTCACACTAAACCTAACCCTAACCATAAACCTTACACTAATCCTAACTCTAACCCTAACCCTAACCCTCACCCTAACCCTAAAACTAACCCTAACATTCACCCTCACCCTAACCTAAACCTAAGCCTTAACCTCACCCTCATCCTATACATAAGACTAACCCTAACCCTCACCCTAACACTCACCTTAAACCTAAGCCTCATCCCCACCCTAACCCTGATCCTCACCCTACCCTATCCCTAACCCTAACCCTAAGCCTAACCCTCACGCTAACCATAAGCCTACAACTCACCCTAATCCTAACACTAACCCTAACCCTCACCCTAACCCTAATTCTAACCCTAACCCTCACCCTCATCCTAGCCCTCACCCTAACCCTAATCCAAACCGTAACCCTCACCCTATACCTAAACCTCATCCTAACCCTAACCCTCACCCTCACACTAACCCTTACACTAACCGAAACGCTAACATTAACCCTAAACCTCACCCTAAACCTAACCCTATCCTTAACCCAAACCCTCACGCTAACCCACACCCTATACATAACCCTAACACTCCCCTTCACACGAAACCTCACCCTTACCCTAACCCTAACCCTAAACTTCACCCTCACATTCACGCTCACCCTAAACCTCAGCCTCACCCTCAACCTAACCCTAACCCTAATCCTCACATTAAACCTAAACCTCAACCTAACCATAACATTTTCGCTCAGCCTAACCCTCACCCAGACCCTCACCCTAAACATTACCCTCACCCTAGCCCTCACCCTAACCGTAATCCTAACCCTAAACCTCATCCTAAACCTAACATTCACCCTCACCCTAACCCTCACCCTCACCCTCACCCTCACCCTGACCCTAAAACTCTCGGTAACTCTAAGTCTCACACTAACCTTTACACTCAACCTCACCCTAACCCTCACACTAACCCTAACCTACACCCGAACCCAACCCTAACCCTCACCCTCACCCTCACAGTAACCTAAACCCTCACCCTCACACTCACCCCAACCTTAACCCTAAACCTCACCCTCACCATAACCCTAAAGCTACCCTCACCCTAAGCCTAATGCTAAACTTAAACCTCACCCTCACCCTAACCCTTACTCTCAACTTAACAAGGACCCTCACCCTAATATTTACCCTCACCCTCACCCTAACACTAACCCTCACCCTAACCCTAACCCTAACCCTAAACCACACCCTAACCCTCACCCTAACCCTAAACCTAACCCTCAAATTAACCCTAACACTAACCCTCACAATAACACTCATCCCAAACACTCAACGTCACGGTAATCCTCACCCTAAACCTAACCCTCACCCAAACACTATGCCTCACCCTCACCCTCACCCTCACCCTCATCCTAAACATCACCCTAACACTAACCCACACCCTAAACCTAACCCTAACCCAAACATTAACCCTAACTTTAACCCTAACTCTAATGCTAATCCTCACCCTAAACCTTACCCTCACCCTAACCATAACACTAACCCTTACCTATCAGAAACCCTCACTCTCAACTCACCCTAACCCTAAACCTACCCCTTACCCTCACCTGCACCCTCACCCTAACCCTCACCCTCAACCTAGACCTCACTCTAAATCTTACACTCACCCTAACACTAACCCTCACACCAACTCTAAATCTCACCCTCACCCTCACCGTCACTCTCACCCTCAGCCAAAACCTAACCCTAACAATAACCCTATCCCTAACCCTAAACCTCACCCTCACCCTAACCCTCACCCTAACCCTTATCCTCACCCTAACCCTCAACCTAACCCTAACCATAAAGGAAACACTAAAGTCTCACCCTAACCCTCAAACTAACCCTAAGCCTAACCCTAACACTCACCCTCACTTTAACCCTCACCCTAAACCTTATCCTCCCCTGAACCCTAAACCTCATCGTCAGCCTAACCCTCATCCTAAACCTAACCCTAACCCTAACCCTCACCCTAACCTTACCCCTAAACCTAATCCTAACCCTCACCCTAACGCTGACCCTCACCTTCAGCCTCAAACTCCACCTCAGTATAACCCTAACCCTAACCCTAATTCAAACCCTAACCCTCACTCTCACCCTAACTGTAAACCTAACCCTAACCAAAATCCTCACCATAACCCTAACCCTATCCCTAAACCTCACCCTAACCCTAACCCTAATCCTAAACCTAACCGTCTCCATCTCCCTAACCTTTACCCTCAAACTATCCCTAAGCCTAAACATCAGCCTAACTCTCATTCTGACCCTAACCCTAAACCTAACCCTCACCCAAACCTTAAACCTAACCCTAACCCTAACACTCACCAAAACCCTAATCTTCACCCTCACCCTCAACCTCACCCTCACCCTAACCCTAACAATAACCCTAATCCTCACCAAAAGCCTAACTCTGACCCTCACCCTCACTCTCACACTAAGCCTAAACCTACACCTAAGCCTAATCCTAAACCTTAATTCTCACACTCACCCTCACACTAAACCTAAACCAACCCTAAACCTAACCCTAACCCTAGCCCTCACCCTAACCCTTACACTCACCATCACCTTAACCCTAACCCTCACCCTAAACCTAACCCTAAACCTAACCCTCACCCTCACCCTCACACTAACCCTAACCCTAACACTAACACTAACACTAACCCTAATGCTAACCCTAACCCTCACCCTCACCCTAACCCTAAACCTAACCCTAATGTTATCCCTAACCCTCACCCTCACCCTAACCCTCATTCTAACCCTTACCTTCCCTCTAACCCTCACCCTAACTTTAACCCTAAATCTAACACTAAACCTCACCCTAAACCTGGACCTAAACCTAAACCTAAACCTAACCCTCAACCTAACGCTCATCTTAACTCTGAACCTAACCCTAACACTCACCCTAAATCTAAAGCTATCCCTAAACCTCCTCCTAAACTTTACGGTCACCATAACCCTAAACCTAACCCGAACCCTAATCCTCACCATAACCCTAACCCTCAACCTCACCCTAACCCTCACAGTCACCTTAACCCTCACTCTAAACATAACCGCCCCCACACCCTAAAACTCACTCTCACCCGAACCCTAACCCTCACCCTAGCCCTAGCCTAAACCTCACCCTAACCCTAACGCTCACCCTAAATCTAACTCTATCCATCACCCTCATACTAAACGTAACCATCACCTTAACCCTCACCATAACCCTAACGCTAAACATAACCCTCACTCTCACCCTAACCCTCATCCTAACCCTTATCCTCACACTAACCCTAAGCCTAACCCTAAAATTCACATAAACCGTAACCCTCACCCTAACCCTAAACCTATCCCTCAAATTACACCTCACCCCAAACCTAACTCTCAAATTACCCCTCACCCCAAACCTAACCCTCACCTACACCCTCATCCTCACCCTCACCCTAACCCTAACCTTAATCCTCACATAACCCTAACCCTCACCTTAAACCTCACCCTCACCCTAATCCTCACCCTAACCCTAACCCTTAGGCGTTCCTATACGAAACCCTCACCCTCACCCTAACCCTCACCCTAACCATCACCCTCACCCTAGCCCTCACCCTAAAACTATATCTAACCGTAAACCTCACCCTCAACCTAACCCCCAACTTTAGCCTAACCTTAATCCTAATAATAATCCTAACCATATCGCTATCCCGCACCCTCACCCTCACCCTCAAACTCAGCCTAACCCTCACCCTAAACCTCATCCTCACCCTAACCTTATCCCTAAACCTCACCCTCATCTTAACACTTACCCTTATGCTTAGCCTCACTGTAACCCTAAACCTAAACCTAACCCTAACCCTCACACTAACACTAAGGCTCACACTAAACCTAACCCTACCTCTCACCCTTACCCTCAACCTAAACCTAACACTAACCCTAAACTTCACCCTAACCCTCACCCTCATCCTCACCCTCACCCTAAGACTAACCCTAACCCTAATCCTAAACCTTAACCTCACCCTCACCCTAACACTAACCCTAACCGTAACCCTCACCCTCACCCTAACCCTAACCCTAAACGTAACCCTAAACCAAAACCTCATCCTAACCCTAACCCTCGCCCTAACCGTAACCCTAACCCTCAACCTCAAACTAATGCTAACTCTAACCCTAACCCTAACCCTGACCCTAACCCTCACCCTAAGCCTGACGGTAACTGTCACCCTCACCCTCACCCTAATCCTCACCCTAACCCTTATCCTCAAACTAACTCTGACTCCAAACCAAACCCTAACCCTCACACTAAGACTAACTCTCACACTAAACCTAACCTTAACCCTCACCCTCACCTAACCCTAACCGTCACCCTAACCCTAACCCTCACCTTAACCCTCACCCTCAACCTAATCCTCACCCTAACCCTAACCCTAACCCTTGCCAAAAGGAAAACCTCACCTTCACACTCACGCGCACCCTAACCCTCATCCTAACCCTAAACCTAACCATCACCCTAACCCTAACACTATCCCTCACACTTACCCTCGCCCTAACCCTCAGCCTCACCCTTACCCTCAACCTATCCGTAACGCTAACCCTAACCCTCACCATAAACCTAACCTTACCCCTCACCCTAAACCTAACATTAACCCTAACACTAACCCTCACACTAACCCTAACCCTCACCCTAACCATGACCCTACCCGTCACCCTAACACTCATCCTAACCCTAACCATAACCCTAACCCTCATCCTCACAGTAATCTTAACCCTAACACTAACCCTCACCCAAACCCAAACTCTCACCCTCACCCTCAGTCTAACCCTAACCCTAACCCTAATGCAAACCCTAAACCTCACCCACACACTCACCCTAACCCTAACGCTAACCCTCATCCTCACCCTTACCCTAACCCTAACGCAACTCTAACAATAACCCTAACCCTAACCCTAAACCTAAACCTAACATTAACCCTTACCCTAACCCTAACCCTAACCTTAACACTAACAACATTCCTAACCCTAACCCTCACCCTAACCCTAAACCTCACCCTTACCCTCACCCTCATCTTAATTCTCTCTCATACCCTATCAGTAACCCTAACCTAACCTAAACCCTCACCCTAAACCTCAAACACACACTAACACTCACTCTCAACCTAGCCCTCACCCTAACCCTAACCCTAACCCTAAACCTCACCCTCACCTTCACACTCACTCTCACCCTCAGGCTAACCCTAAACCTAACCCTAACCCTAACCCTAACCCTCACCCTCAACCTAAAACTAACACTAACCCTAACCCTCACCCTCACCCTCACTCTAACCCTATACCTAACCCTCACCCTCACTATAACTCTCAACCTCACACACATCATAATCCTAACCCTAACCCTATCCCTAAACCTCACTTTCACCCTACCCTTCACCCTAACCCTTCCTCTCACCCTAACACTAACCCTATTCCTAAACCTCAAACAAAGGCTATCCTTAACCCGAACCCTATCCCTCACCCTCACCCTCAGCTTTACCCTAACCCTAATCCTAATCCTAACCCTAACCCTCACACTAACCCTAACCCTAACCCTCACCCTAACCCTCACCCTAACACTCGCGCTAATCCTAAACCTCACTCTCACCCTAACCTTAACCTAACCCTTACCCTCAGCCTCGTCCTATCCCTAACCCTCACCCAAACCCTCACCCTAACTCTAACCCTAACCCTAACCCTCACCCTCACCCTATCCCTCACCGTCATCCTAACCCTCACCCTAACACAAACCCTCACACACACCCTATCCCTCACCGTTACGCGAAACGTTTCCCTCACCCTAACAATCACTCTCACACTAAATATCACCCTAAATCTAACCCTAACCCTAGCACTTAACCTAACCCTAAACCTAACACTTACCTAAAGGAGACCATCACCCTCCTCTCACCCTAACTTTAACCCTGACCCTAACCCTCACACTCACCCTCCCCTTAACCCTAAACCTAACGCTAACCCACACAATAACCCAAAACCTAACCCTCAACCTAACCCTAACCCTCACCTTCACATTCACCCTAATCCTAACCCTAATTCTTACCTAATGGAAAACCTCACCCTCCCCTCTTCCTTACCCTATCCCTCACCCTAACCCTAAACCTCACCCTCACCCTAACCCTCAACCTAATAATCACGCTAAACTTAACCCTCACTCTCACCCTAACCTTCAACCTAACCCTTACTCTCATCCTAATCCTAACCCTAACCCTATCCCTAACCCTTACACTAAACCTGACCCTCACACTAACCCTAACCCTAACCCTCAACCTCACCCTAAACCTCACTCTCACCCTAACTGTCATCCTAACACTCACTCTAACCCTAACCCTCACTCTCAACCTAACCTTCACCCTAACCCTTACCCTCACCCTAATCCTAACACTAACCTGAAACCTAACCCTTACACTAACCCTGACCATCACCCTAACCCTAACCCTAACCCTCACCCTGACCCTCACCCTAACCCTCACCCTCACACTACCCTCAGTCTAAACCTTACCCTTACCCTAACACTAACCCTCACCCTCACCATAACCCTCACCACACCCAAGCTATCACCCTACCCTAACCCTCAGCATACACCTAACCCTAACCCTAACCCTAACCCTCACCCTAACCCTCACCCTCACAATAGCCTTCACCCTAACCCTAATCCTAAACATAATCCTCACTCTAACCCTAACCTTAAAACTCACGGTCACATTAACTCTCACTCTAACCCTTACACTCACCCTCACCCTAACCCTCACACTAACCCTAACCTACACCTGAACCCTAACCGTAACCCTGACCCTCACATTGACCCTCACCAGCAGCCTAATTCTAACAATAACCCTAATCCTAACCTTAACCCTCACCCTCATCCTAACCCTAAACCTAACCCTAAACCTCACCCTCACCCTCACCCTCACCCTCAAACTCACCCTCACACTAACCCTCACTCTCACCCTCACCCTAAACCTAACCCTAACCCTAACAATCACCATAACCCTAACCCTCACCCTAACCCTAACCTTAACCTTCACCCTCAACCTCAACCCAACTTTGACCCTCAAGCTCACACTCACCCTAACCCTCACCCTAACCCTAAAGCTACCCTCATCCTAACCCTAATGCTAACGTTAAACCTCACTCTCACCCTAACCCACGCCCTAACCCTTACACTCACCTTAACCCTAACCCTCAGCCTAATCCTTACCCTCACTCTCACCCTAACTCTAACCCTAACCCTAACCTTCACCCTAATCCTCACCCTAAACCTAACGGTCACAATAACCCTAAACCTTCCCCTCACCCTAACCCTCATCCTAACCCTAAACCTAATCCTCACCCTAACCCTAACACTAACCCTCACACTAACCGTCACTCTAACCCTAAACCAAACCCTAACCCTCACCCTAACCCTAACTCTATCCCAAACCCTCACCATCACGGTAATACTCACCCTAACCCTAACCCTCACCCAAACACTATAAACCTAACCTTAACACTCACCCTAAACCTAACTGTCACCCTAACCCTCACCTTAAGCCAAATATTAACCCTAACTCTAACGCTAATCCTTACCCTCACACTCATCCTAACCCTCATCCTAAACCTTACCCTCACCCTAACCATAACCCTAACCTTACCAATTGGAAAACCTCACCCTCCCCTCACCCTAACACTAACCCTAACCCTCACCCTCACCTGCAACCTCACCCTAACCCTCAACCTCATCCTAGCTCTCACTCTACCCCTTACCCTCACCCTAACACTAACCGTCACACTAACCCTAAATCTCACCCTCACCCTCACAGTCACTCTCACCATCAGCCTAAACCTAACCCTAACAATAACCCTAAACCTAACCCTAAACCTCACCCTCACCCTAAACCTCACCCTAACCATTATCCTCACCCTAACCCTCACCCTAACCCTAACCCTAAACCTAACACTAACCCTCAGCCTAACCCTAAGCCTAAGCCTAACCCTCACCATCATCTTAACCCTCTCCCTAACCCTTATCCTCCCCCAAACCCTAACCTTCATCGTCAGCCTAACCCTCATGTTAAACCTAACCCTAACCCTAACCCTCACCCTAACCTTACCCCTAACCCTAATCCTAACCCTCACCCTAACCCTAACCCTCACGTTCAGCCTCAAACTCAAACTCAGTATAACCATAAACCTAACCCTAATTCAAACCCTAACCCTCACCTAACTCTAAACCTAAATCTAACCAAAACCCTCATCGTAGCCCTAACCCTATCCCTAAACCTCACCCTAACCCTAACCCTAATCCTAAACCTAAATCTCACCCTCAACCTAACCCTTACCCTCACCCTATTCCTAAGCCTAACCATCAGCCTAACTCTCATCCTAACCCTAACCCTAACCCTAAACCTCACCCTAACCATTATCCTCACCCTAACCCTCACCCTAACCCTAACCCTAAACCTAACACTAACCCTCAGCCTAACCCTAAGCCTAAGCCTAACCCTCACCATCACCTTAACCCTCTCCCTAACCCTTATCCTCCCCCAAACCCTAACCTTCATCGTCAGCCTAACCCTCATGTTAAACCTAACCCTAACCCTAACCCTCACCCTAACCTTACCCCTAACCCTAATCCTAACCTCACCCTAACCCTAACCCTTACGTTCAGCCTCAAACTCAAACTCAGTATAACCATAAACCTAACCCTAATTCAAACCCTAACCCTCACCTAACTCTAAACCTAAATCTAACCAAAACCCTCATCGTAGCCCTAACCCTATCCCTAAACCTCACCCTAACCCTAACCCTAATCCTAAACCTAAACCTCACCCTCAACCTAACCCTTACCTTCACCCTATTCCTAAGCCTAACCATCAGCCTAACTCTCATCCTAACCCTAACCCTAACCCTAAACCTCACCCTAACCTTAACCCTAACCCTAACCCTCACTCAAACCCTAATCCTCACCATCATCCTCAACCTCACCATCACCCTAACCCTAACCATAACCCTAAAGATCACCTTAAATCTAACTCTGACCCTCACCTTCAACCTCACCCTAAGCCTAACCCTACACCTAAGCCTAATCCTAAACCTAACTCTCACACTCACTCTCACCTTAAACCTTGACTTCACCCTAACCCTAACCCTAACCCTTTCCCTCACCCTAACCCTTACCCTCACTGTCATCTTAACCCTAACACTCACCCTAACCCTAAACCTAAACCTAACCCTCACCCTCACCCTCACTCTAACCTAAACATAACCCTAACCCTAACCCTAACCCTAATGCTAAACCTAACCCTCATGCTCACCATAACCCTAAACCTAACCCTAACACTCACCCTAACCCTAAACCTAACCCTAATGCTATCCCTATCCCTCACCCTCACCCTAAACCTCATTCTAACCCTTACCTTCACTCTAACCCTCAGCCTAACCCTAACCTTTACACTAACACTAAATCTAACCCTAACCCTTGCCCTAAACCTAAACCTAAACCTAAACCTAACACTCACCCTAACGCTCACCCTAAACCTCAACCTAACCCTAAACCTCACCCTCACCATAACCTTCACAGTAAACCATACCCTCACCCTAACAATAACCCTAACCATAACTCTAACCCTCACCCTCACCCTAAGCCTAACCTGAACCCTAACCCTCACCCTCAACCTAAATTTAACGCTATCCCTAAACCTCACTCTCTCCCTAAACCTCATCCTAACCCTTACCATCACCATAACCCTAAATCTAACCCTAACCCTAATCCTCACCATAACCCTAACCCTCACCCTCACCCTAACCCTCACAGTCACCTTAACCCTCACTCTGAACCTAACCGCCACCCACACCCTAAAACTCACCCGAACCCGAACCCGAACCCTCACCCTAGCCCTAGCCTAAACCACACCCTAACCCTAACCCTCACCCTAAACCTAACTCTAACCATCACACTCATTCTAACCCTAACCCTCACCTAAACCCTAACCGTCACCCTAATCCTAAACCTACCCCTCATATTACCCATCACCATCGCCCTAACCCTCACCGTCACACTAACCCTCACCCCAACCATAAACCTCACCCACACTCTCACCCTCACCCTCACCCTCACCCTCACCCTAACCTTAACCTTAATCCTCGCATAACCCTAATCCTCAGCTTAAACCTCACCCTCACCTAATTCTCACCCTAACCCTATCCCTAAGGCTTTCCTAACCAAAACCCTCACCCTCAAACTAACCCTCACCCTAACCCTCACGCTCACCCTAGCCCTCACCCTAAAACTAACCCTAACCCTAAACCTAATCCTAACCCTAAACCTAAGCCTCACCCTCACACTAACCCTAACCCTAACCCAAACTGTAATGCTAACCCTAGCCCTCACCCTCACCCTAAACCTTACCCTAACACTACCTCTAAGCCTAACCCTCACCCTAAACTTCACACTAAACCTAACCCTAACTCTAAACCACACCCTCACCCTAACAATCACCCTAAACCTAAACCTAACCCTCACCCTAACCCTAAGCTTAGCCCTAACCCTCACCCAAACACTATCCCTGAACCTCACCCTCAGACTCACCCTCAGCCTAACCCTAACCCTAACCCTCATCCTAAACCTACCCCTAACACTATCCCTCACACTAACCCTCACCCTAACCCTAACGCTAACCCTAACCCTCACCCTCACCCTAAACCTCACCCTAACCCTAAACCTAAACATAACTCTAATCCTCATACTAACCGTAAACATAAACCTAACCCTAACCTTCACCTTAACCCTCACGCTAATTCGAACCCTAACCCTAACCCTTACACTAACGCTAACCCTTACCCTAACCCACAGCCTCACCCAAACCCTCACTGTCAACCTGAAACTCAACCTAACCCTAACCCTTACCCACACACTAAACCTCACCATTACCCTCACCCTCTCCCTAAATATCACCCTCACCCTAACCCTAACCCTAACCCTAATCCTCACCCTAACCCTAACCTTCAGCCTTAACCTCACCCTCACCCTAAGCCTAATCCTAACCCTAACCCTAATCCTAAACCTAACCTTCACCCTCACCCTCACCCTAAACCTAAACCTCAATCTCATCCTCAGCCTTACCCTAACCCTAAGCCTCACCCACACCCTAACCCTAACACTCACCCTAACCCTAACCCCAACCCTCAACCTCACCCTAAACCTCAACCTATCCCTAAGGCTAACCCTGACCGTCACCCTCACCTTAACCCTCACCCTAACCCTTATCCTAACACTAACCCTAACCCTCACCCTAACCCTCACAGTAACCCTAACCCTCACCCTAACCCTGACACTACCCCTCATCCTAAACCTCACCGTAAATCTAACCCTAAACCTAAACCACACCCTAACCCTAACCCTATTCCTCACTCTCACCCTAACACTTTCCGTCACCCTAACCCTCACTCTAAATCTAACCCTCACTGACAACCTAACCCTCACCCTCACCCGAATACTCAACGTCACTCTAACACTCACCCTTACCCTAAACATCACAATAACCCAAACCCTCACCCTCGCCCTAACCATAACCCTCACCCTCACCCTAATCCTAATCCTGAAACTCACCCTAACCCTCACCCTCAAACTCACGCTAACCCTATCCCTCTCTCTCAGCCTAACCCTAAAAGCCTAACCGTTACACTTACCCTAAACCTAAGTCTAACCCTAAACATAACCCTCACACTGAACATAACAGTCACCCTAACCCTAACCCTAACCCTAAAACTCACCCTAAACCTAACCCTCACCCTAACCCTAACCCTAACCTCACTCTCACCCTAGCCCTTACCATAAACCTGATGCTAACCCTAACCCTAACCCTAACCATCACCCAAACCCTAAACTTCAAACTCACCCTAACCCAAACCCTAACCCTAAAACTAACCCTCACCCTAATCCTAACCCTAATGCAAAGCCTAACCCTCACCCTCACCATGAACCTCATCCTAAACCTTACCCTCAAACTCACCCTCACTATAACCCTCACCCTAACCTTAACCCTCAACCTAACCCTAAACCTAAACCTCACCTTCAACTTCACCCTAATCCTAACCCTAAACCTAACCCTCACCCTAACCCTAATCCTCACACTAACCCTAAAACTAACCATAACACTTCCTCTCACCTTAATCATCACCCTATTCTTAATCTTAACAGTAACCCTCATCCTAATGCTAAAACTAACCCTAACACTCAACCTAACCCTAACCCTCACCCTCACCCTAACCTTCACCCTAAACCTATCCCTAACCCTCACCCAAAACCTTACCCTCAACCTCACCCTAACCCTGACGCTCACCCTCACCTTAATCCCTACCCTAACACTAATCCTCACCCTAACCCTAACCCTCACCCTCACCCTCATCCTTAGCCTAACCCTAACCCTAACCCTAATCCTAAACCTAACCCTCACCCTCAACCTAAACCTAAACCTAACCCTAACCCTCACCCTCACCCTCAACCTTACCCTCACACTAATCCTAACCCTAACCCTAAGCCTCAGCCAAAACGTCTTCCTAACCCTAACCATAAGCCTCAACTTAACCCTAACCCTCATACTCACCCTAACCCTCACCATCACCCTAACCCTCATTCTAAACCTAACCCTCACTCAGACCCTAACCCTTACCCTAACCGTCTCCCTCAACCTAAACATCACGCTAACCCTAAACCTCACTCTAACACTAACCATAACCCTCACCTTCAACCTAAACTTAACCCTAAACCTAACCCTAACCCTAACCCTCACAGTAACACTCACCCTAACACTCAGGCTAAATCGAACCCTTACTCTCACTCTAATACTCACCTTAAACCTTATTCTCACCCTAAACTTAAGCCTAACCCAAATCCTCACACTAAACCTAAGCCTCACCCTAACAATAACTCTAACCCTAACCCTCACCCTTACACTCACCCTAACCCTAACCTTCACCCTCAACCTAACCCTAACCCTAAACCTAACCCTCACCCTCACCCTAACCCTAACCCTAACTCTACCCCTAAACGTAATCCTCACCATCACTCTCACCCTAACCCTAACCCTAATGCTATCCCAAAACCTCAACCTCAACCTAACACTCACTCAAACCCTTACCCTCACACTAAGCCTAACCCTAATCCTAAACCTAAACCTCAATTTAACCCTAACCCTAACCATAGCCCTTACCCTCACCCTTTACCTCACTGTCACTCTAAACCTCACTGTAACCCTAATCCTCACCCTAACCCTAACCCTCACCCTCACCCTCACCCTATCCCTAACCCTAACCCTAACACTCACCTTAACCCTAACTCTAACCCTAACCCTAAACCTCAACATAACCCTCACCCTAAACTTAACTGTAAATCTAAACCTCACCCTAACCGTAAACCTAACCCTAATGCTATTCCTAACCCACACCCTCACCCTAACCCTCACTCTAACTCTTAACCTAAACCTCACCGTAACCCTAAACCTTTTCCTCACACTAATACTAACCCTAACCCTAAGCCTCAGCCAAAACGTCTTCCTAACCCTAACCATAACCCTCAACCTAACCCTAACACTAAACCTAAACCTAACCCTCACCCTAAACCTAAACCTCACCCTCACCCTCATCCTCACCCTCAGCTTAACCCTAACCTTAATCCTAACACTAACTGTAACCTTCACCATCACCCTAAGCCTAACCTGAACCCTAAGCCTCACCCTAATCCTCATCGTAACCCTTACCCTCATCATAACTCTAACCCTAACCCTAACCGTAATCCTCACCGCAACCCTAACCCTCACCCTCACCCTAACCGTCACCCACACCCTAAAACTCACCCTCACACGAACCCTCACCCCCACCCTTACCTTTCCCTAAACCTCACCCTAAACCTAAACCTCACCCTAAATGTAACTCTAACCCTAACCCTCACCTTAACCCTCAGAGCAACTCTCATCCTAATTCTAACTCTAAAACTAATCCTCACTCTCAACTTAACCCTAACCCTAAACCTTATACTCACACTAACCCTAATCCTAACCCTAACACTCACATTAACCCTAAACCTCACCCTAAACATAACCCTACCCCTCATTCTACTCCTCACCCTACCCCTTACCCTAACCCTCACCCTAAACCTAACCCTAACCCTCAACTTCACCCTAACCCTCACCCTAACCCTAATCCTCATCTACAACCTCACCCTCACCATCACACTCACCCTCACCTTAATCATCACCCTCACCCTAAACATCACCCTAACACTAACCCTCACCCTCACCCTAACCCTAATCCTTACCTTAACCCTAAACCTCAACTTAAAACTCACCCTAACCCTAATCCTCAACCTAACCCTAAACCTAAGCCTTTCCTAACCGAAAACCTCACTCTCACCCTAACCCTCACCCTAACCATCACCCTCACCCTAGCCCTCACCCTAAAACTCAACCTAACCCTAACCCTCACGCGCAACCTCACCACACCCTCAAACTAACCCTAACCCTTACCCTCACCCTAACCCTAACCCTAACCCTAATGCTAACCCTAAACCTCAAACTCACCTTAAGCCTCACCCTAACCCTTACCCTCACCCTCAAACTCACCCTAACCTTAACACTAACCATAACCCTAACCCTCACCCTAACCCTCACCCTAACCCTAACCCTCAGCCTAACCCTCACCCTAAACCTAAACCTAAGCCTAATCTTCACCCTATACCTAACCCTAACCCTAAACCTCAACCTCACACTCACCATAAACCTAATGTTAACATTATCCCTCAAACTCACCCTAAACCTCGCCCTAACACGTATCCTCATCTTAACCTTATCCCTCACCCTCACCATAAACCTCACCCTAACCCTTATCCTCACCCTAAGCCTCATCCTAACCGTAACGCTAAACCTAACACTAACCCTCACCCTAACACTCACCCTAACACTAAGCCTAACCCTAACCCTCATCCTCACCTTAATCCTCACCCTAACCCTTATCCTCCCCCGAACCCTAACCCTAACCATCAGCCTAAACCTCCTGCTAAACCTAACCCTAAACCTAACCCTCACCCTAACCTTAACACTAACCCTATTCCTAACCCTCATCCTTACCCTAACCCTCAACTTCAGCCTCTACATCAACCTCAGTATAACACTAACCCTAACCCTAATTCAAAACCTAACCCTCACCCTCACCCTAACTCTAAACATAACCCTAAACCAAACAATCACCCTAACCCTAACCCTATCCCTAAGCCTCACCCTATCCCTAACCCTAATTCAAATCCTAACCCTAACCCTCACCCTCAACCTAAACCTAACCCTAACCCTCATCCTAATGCTCACCCTAATCCTCATCCTAACCCTAACCCTCACCGTCGAACTGACCCTCACCATAAACCTTTCCCTCACCCTAATCCTAACCCTAACACTTAGCCTAACCTTCACACTAAACCTAACCCTCACCCTAAACCTAAACCTCACCCTCACCCTCACCTAAAACCTGACTCCAACCCTTACCATCACCCTAACCCTCAACCTAACCCTCACCCTAACACTAACACTAAACCTCACCCTAACCCTAAACCTAAACTTAACCCTCACGCTAACGATCACCCTAACCTTGAACATAACCCTAACCCTAACACTAACACTAAACCTCACACTAACCCTAACCCTAACCATAAAACTAAACTTAACCCTCACCCTAACGCTCACCCTAAACCTCAACCAAACCCTAACCCTAACCCTAGCCCTAAACCTAACCCTAAATCTCACCTGCACCCTAACCCTCACCGTCACCCTAACCCTCACCATAACCCTAACCCTCACCTACACCCTCACCCTCACCCTCACCCTAACCCTAACCCTCATCCTAACCCTAAACTTAAACCTCACATAACCCTAACCCTCACCTTAAACCTCACCCTCACCCTAATCCTCACCCTAACCCTAAACCTAAGCCTTTCCTAACCGAAACCCTCACCATCAACCTAACCCTCAACCTAACCCTCACCCTCACCCTAGCCTTCACCCTAAAACTAACCCTAACCCTAACCGTCACCCTCAACCTTACCCCAACTTCAGCCTAACCCTAACTCTAAACCTTATCCTAACCCTAACCCTAACCCTCATCCTCACCCTTACCCTAACCCTAACCCTAACCCGAACTCTAATGCTAACACTAGCCTTCACCCTCACCCTAACCCTAATCCTAGTCCTAACCCTCACCCTCAACCTAACCCGCACCCTAATCCTAACCTTAACCCTAGCCCTCAGCCTCACCCTAGCCCTCACCCTAACTCTAAAACATAATACTTACCCTAAACCTAACTCTCACCCTCACCCTCAACCTCACCATCACCCTCGCCCTAACCCTCACCCTCAAACTCACCCTAACCCTAACCATAACCATAACCCTCACCCTAAAACTAACTCTGACCCTCACCCTCACCCTAACCCGAACCAGAACACTCACCCTAACCATTACCTTCAACCTAAACATCACCTTAACCCTAACCCTCAACCTAACACTAACCATAATGCTCACCGTCACACTAATCTTAACACTAACCCAAAACCGAAACCTAACCCTCACCCTAACCCTCACCCTAACACTCAGGCTAACCCAAACCCTCACTCTCACCCTAACCCTAAAACTAACCCTAACTCTAATGCTAACACTAGCCCTAACCCTCACCCTAACCCTAAACCTAACCCTAACCCTCACCCTAATTCTAATACTAAGCCTAAACCTCAACCTCACCCTAACCCTCACCCTCACCCTAACCCTTACCCAAACCCTGACACTAAACCTCACTCTAATCCTCCCCCTAAACCTCAACCTGAATCTAACCCTCACCCTAATGCTCATCCTAAGCCTCAACCTAACCCTAATCCTCATCTTCACTCTCACCCAAATCCTCACCCTAAACCTTACCCTCAACCTAACCATGACCCTAAATCCAACCCTCAGCCAAACCCTCTTCCTAACCCTAACCCTACCACTCAAACTCACCCGAACCCTAACCCTAAACCTAACCCTCACCCTAAACCTAAGCCTCACCCTAACCCTCAGCCTACCCCTAACCCAAACCCTAATCTTAACCCTAACGCACACCATCACCCTAACTCTAACACTAACACTAATCCTGACCCAAACCCTAACCCGAACCCGAACCCTAACCCTAACCCGAACCCTCACCCTAACCCTAACACTCACCTGAAACCTCACCCTTACAATAATGCTAACCCTAACCCTCACCCTCACCCTAAACCTCACCCTAAAACTTACGCTCTCCATAACCCTAAACTGAACCCTAATCCTCACACTAAGCCTCACCCTAACACTCCACCTAAAATTACACTAACACTAAAATTCACCTTAACCCTCACCGTCACCCTAACCCTCACCCTAAAACTAACTCTCACCTACACCGTAACCCTCACACTAACCCTCAACCTCACGCTCACCCTCACCCTCAACCTAACCCTCACCCTAACCCTCACCCTCACATTAGCCCTCACCCTAAAACTAACCCTAACCCAAACCCTCAACCTCAACCTCACCAACACCCTCAGCCTGACCCTAAACCTAATTCTAATCCTAGCCCTAACCCTATCCCTCACCCTCACCCTCACCCTAACCCAAACCCTCACCCTAACCCTCACCCTCACCATAACCCTAATGCTAACATTAACCCTCAACCTCAGCCTAAACCTCGCCCTAACCCTTACCCTCACCTTAACCCTACCCTCTCCCTCACCCTAAACCTCACCCTAACCCTTACCCTCACCCAAAAGCTCACCATAACCCTAAGCCTAAGCCTCGCCTCACTCTCAACCAAACCCTCAACCTAACCCTTACCCTCACCCGAACCCTAACCCTAACCCTCAATTTAAACCTCATCCTAACCCTAACCCTAACCCTAACCCTCACCCTAACCGTAACCCTAACTCTAACCCTAACCCGCACCCTAACCCTAAACCTAACTCTCAACCTCACCCTCAACCTCAACTTCAGCCTAACCCTAATCCTAACCCTAACCCTCACCCAAACCCTAAACCTCACCCTTACACTCAACCTCACCACCACGCTCACGCTGACCCTAACCCTCACCCTAAACCTAAACCTAAACCTCACCCTAACCGTAACACTAACCCTCACACAACCCTAACCCTAACCCTAATGCTAACCCTAACCCTCACCCTCACCCTCAGCCTCACCATAACACTAACCCTAACTCTAACCCTCAACCTAAACATAACCCATCCCTAATGCTATCCTTAACCCTCACCCTCACCCTAACTCTCCCTCTAAACCTTACCCTCACCCTAACCCTCACACTATTCCTAACACTAACCCTAACATTAAACCTCACAATAACTTTAAACCTAAACCTAACCCTCACCCTAATGCTCAACCTAACCCTCTACCTAACCCTAATCCTCACCCTCATCCTAACCCTCACCCTAAAACTTACCCTCCCCCTAACCCTAACTCAAACCCGAACTCTAACCCTCACCCTCACCCTAAGCCTAAACCGAAACCTAACCCTCGCCCAAACACTCACCATAATTCTAATGATATCCCTAAAACTCACCCTCACCCTAAACCTCATCCTAACCCTTACCCTCAACATAAACCTAACCTTAACCCTAACCCTAATCCTCACCGTAATCCTAACCCTCACCCTCACCCTAACTCTCACTGTAACCTTAACCCTCACCCTAAACTTAATCATCACCCATTCCCTAAAATTCACCCTCACCCGAACCCTCACCCGGACCCTAATCCTATGCTAAACCTCACCATAACCCTAACACTCACACTAAATCTAACTCTAAACCTCACCTTCATACTAACCCTAACCCTAACCCTCATTTTAACCCTCACCCTAATCCTCACCCTAACCCTAAGTCTAACCCTAAACCTCACTCTCACCCTAACCCTCACCCCAACCCTTACCCTCACACTAACCCTAACACTAACCCTAACGCTTACATTAACCCTAACCCCAAACCTAACCCTAAACCTACCCCTCACCCTATCCCTCCCCCTAACCCTAACCCTAACCCTTACCGTAACCCTAACCCTAACCCTCACGTTCAACCTAACCCTCAACCAAACCCAAAACCTCACCTAAACACTTACCCTCAACCTCAACCTCACCCTCACACTAAACATCACCCTAAATCAAACCCTGACCTTAACCCTAATCCTCACCCTAACGCTAACCCTCACCTTAAAACTCACCCTCAACCTAATTCTCATCCTAACCTGAAACCTAAGCCTTTCCTAACCGAAAACCCTCACCCTCACCCTAACCCTCACCTTAACCCTCACCCTCACCCTAGCCATCACCCTAAAACCAACCCTAACCCTAACCTTCACCCTTAACCTCACCCCCACACTCAGCCTAACCCTAATCCTAACCCTAATCCTAACCCAATCTGTAACCCTCATCCTCAACCTAACCCTAACCTTAACCCTTACCCTAATGCTAACACTAGCCCTCACCCTCACCATAACCCTAACCGTAACCCTAACCCTAACCCTAATGCTAACCCTAAAGCTCAATCTCACGCTCAAACTTACCCTAAACCTAACCCTAATCCTAACTCAAACCCTCAACATAACTCTCACCCTAACCCTAATCATAACCCTACCCCTCAGCATAAACCTCACACTAAACCTAACCCTTACCCTAATCCTCACCCTATACCTAACCCTAACCCTAACCCTCACCCTAACCCTCACCCTCATCATAACCCTAATGCTATCATTTACCCTCAACCTCAACCTAACCCTTACCCTCACCTTAACCGTATCCTCACCCTCACACTAAACCTCACCCCAATCCTTACCCTCACCCTAAAGCTCACCATAACCCTAAGCCTAACCATCCTCTCACCCTCAACCTAAGACTCACCCTAACCCTTATGCTCACCCGAACCCTAACCCTAACCTTCAGTTTAACCCTCAACCTAATCCTAACCATAACCCTAACCCTCACCCTAACCGTAAACCTAACCCTAACCCTAACCCTAACCCTAACCCTCACCCCAAACCTAACCCTCACCCTCACCCTCACCCTCACCATCACCCTCACCCTAACCCTCACCCTCACCTTCACCCTAAACCTAACCATAACCCTAATCCTCACCCTAAACCTAATTCTGAGCCTCACCATCACCCTCACCCTAACCTAACCCTAAAACAAAGCCTAATCCTAAACCCAACCTTCACACTCAACCTCACCCGAAACCTAATCCTGACCCTAACGCTAATCCTAACCCTAAATGTAACCCTCACCATCACCCTAAGCGTAACCTGAATCGTAACCCTCACACTAACACTCACCCAAATCTAACGCTATTCCTAAACCTCACCCTCACCCTAAACCTCATCCTAACCCTTACCCTCACCATAACCCTAACCCTAACACTAACACTAATCCTCACCGTAATCCTAACCCTCACCCATATCCTAACACACACCCTGACCTTAACCCTCTCCCTAACCCTAACCATCACCTACACCCTAAAACTCAAATGAACCCGAACCCACAACCTCACCCTAACCCTACTCTAAACCTCACACTCACCCTAGCCCTCACCCTAAAACTAATCCTAACCCTAACCCACACCCTCAATTTCACCCTCGCCTAACCCTAACCCTAACCCTATTCGTAAACCTAAAGCTCCCCCTCAACCTCACCCTAACACTAACCCTAAACCTAACCCTAAACCTAATGCTAACAATAGCCCTCACCCTCACTC
Source organism: Dipodomys merriami (assembly GCF_024711535.1). Lineage (NCBI taxonomy): Eukaryota > Metazoa > Chordata > Mammalia > Rodentia > Heteromyidae > Dipodomys > Dipodomys merriami. Next base: position 3,172,217 of record NW_027206113.1, read on the forward strand.
TAACCCTAAACCTAACCCTAAACCTCAAGCGAACCCTAACCCTAATGCTAACCCTAAACCTCAACCTCACCCTAACCCTCAACCTAACCCTTACACTCACCCTCAACCTCACCCTAACCATACCTCAAACCTAACCCTAAACCTCACTCTAACTCTCACCCTAACCCTAAACCTAACCCCACCCCTCAGGCTAACCCTCACCCTAAACCTAACCCTAACCCTAATCCTCACCCTATCCCTAACCCTAACCTTCACCCTCACCGTATCCCTAACATTAACCCTCAATCTCACCCTAAACCTTGCCCTAAATCTTACCCTCACCTTAACCCTATCCCTCACCCTCACCCTAACCCTCACCCTAAACCTTACCCTCACCCTTACCCTCACACTAACCCTCACCCTAACGCTAAGCCTCAGCCTAACCTTCACCTTCTCCCTAATGCTCACCCTAAACCTTACCCTCACCCGAACTCTAACCCTAACCCTCAGCCTAAACCTCATCCTAACCCTAACCCTAACCTAACCCTCACCTTAACCTTAACCCTAACCCTCAACCTAACCCTAACCCTCACCTTCACCCTCAACCTCACCCTCATCCTAAACCTAACACTAACACTAATCCAAACATGAAACCTCACCCTCACCGTCACCCTAACTCTAAACATAACCCTAACCAAAATGCTCAACTTAAATCTAAACCTAACCCTAACCATAACTCTAACCATAACCATAATCCAAAACCTAACCCTCACCCTCATCCTAACCCTCACTGTCACATTAACCCTCACCCTAACCCAAAACCTAACCCGAACCCTCACCCTGACCCTCACCCTAACCATAACCCTAACCCTCACCCTATATCCTAAACTTAACCCTAAGCCTAAATCTAATCCTCATCCTCACCATATCCCTCACCCTATCACTTACCCTCCCCCGAACCCTAACCGTCAAACTAACAATCATCTTAAACCTAACCCTAACCCTAAACCTCACCCTAACCTTAACCCTAACCCTAACACTATCCCTCACCCTCAACCTAATGCTCACGCTAACCTTAACACTCACCCTCACCCTCACCATAACCCTAGCACTAACCCTCAACCTAACGCTCACCCTAACCCTAATTCAAACCCTAAATCTCACCTCACCCTAAACCTAACCTTATACTTTACCCTAACCCTAACCCTATCCCTAACCCTCACCCTAAACCTAACCCTAATTCTAAAGCTGACTCTCACCTTCACCCACACCATAACCCTAACACTCATCCTAACCCTAACCCTAGCCTACACCCTAATCCTTACCCTCATCAGAACCGTATCTCTCACCCTCAACCTAACCCTCACCCTAAGCTTTATCCTCACCCTAACCCTCACCTTAACCCTTACCCTAAACCAAACCCTAAACCTAACACTAATGCCCACACTAAATATAAACCTAACCCTATCCCTCACACTGACCCTAACCCTCACCCTAACCCTTACCCTCACCCTCACCCTCACTCTAACCCTAAACCTAACCCTCAGGCGAACCCTCATCCTAACCCTAACCCTATCCCTAACCCTCACCCTAATCCTAAACAGTCACCCTAACCCTAATCCTAACTTTCACCCACACCCTAACCCTAAACTTAACCCTCACCCTAACCCTCACCCTAATTCTAACGCTAACCCTAATTCTCACCCTCACCCTAAACCTCACCCTAACTCATAACCTCATCATAACCCTAACCCAAACCCTAACCCTAATCCTCACACTAACCTTAACACTAACCCTCACCCTAACTCTCACCTTAACCCTAATCCTCACCCTCACCCTAACCCTCACAGTCACCTTCACCCTCACCCTAACCCTAACCGTCACCAACAACCAAAACCTCACCCGAACCCGAAAACTCACCCTCACCGTAACCCTAAACCTAACCCTCACCTTAACCCTAACCCTCATCTTAACCCTAAATCTAACCCTCAGCCTCACACTAACACAAACCCTAACCCTCACCATAAACCTCACCTTAAACCTAACGCTAACCCTAACCCTCACCCTCACCCTAACCTTTATCCTCAACCTAACCCTAACCCTAAGTCTTTTCTAAAAGTAATCCTCACCCTCACCCTAACCCTCACACTGACTCTATACCTCAACCTAAACCTAACACTCACCCTCACAGTTACCCCAACCATCAGCTTAACACTAACCTAAATCTGATCCTAACACTAACCCTAACCCTCAACCTCACCCTCAACCTAACCCTAACCCTCACCATAACCCTAACCCTAATGCTAAAACTAACCCTCACCCTCAATCCAACCCTAACCCTAACCCTCACCCTAAACCTAAACCTAAACCTCATGCTGACCCTAAACCTCCACCTCACTCTAAAACTCAAACTAACTCTTACCATCACCCACAACCTCACCCTAACTCTAACCCTATCCCTAACCTTCAACCTAACACGAACCCTAAAAATAAACCTAACCCTACCCCTCAGCCTAACCCTCACCCTAACCATAACCCTAACCCTAATCCTCACCCTCTCCCTAACCCTAACCCTACACCTCACCCTAACTCTCACCCTCACCTTAACCCTAATGCTAACATTAACCCACAACCTCACACTAAACCTCGCCCACCCCTTTCCCTCACCATAACCCTATCCCACACCCTCACCCTAAACCTCACCCTAACCCTTACCCTCACCCTAACCCTAAACGTAACCCTCAGCCTAACCCTCATCCTAACCCTAACCCTAACACTAACCCTCACCCTAAACTTAAACCTAACCCCAACCCTAACACTCACCATAACTCTAACCCTCACCCTCACCATTAACCTCAACCTCAGCCTAAACCTAACCCTAACCCTAATCCAAACCCTAACCCTCACCCTCACCCTCACCCTAATTCTAACCCTAACCCTAATCCTAACCCTCACTTTAACCCTCACCCTAAACCTCACCCTAACCCTAACTCTAACTCTAAAGCTCACTCTCATCCTAACCCTCACCCTATCCCTTATTCTCACTCTAACCCTAAACCTAAAGCTAAACCATACATTAACCCTAACCCTCATCCTACCCCTAACCAAACCCCTCACCCGAACCCTCACCCGAACGCTCACCCGAACCCTCACCACAACCGTAACCGTCACCTTCACCCTAACCCTCACCGTCACCCTAAACCTCACCCTAGCACAAACTCTCACCTACAGCCTAAGAATCACCCTCACCCTCAACCTCACGACCACCCTCAGCCTAACCCCAACCCTAACCCTAATCCTAACCATAATCCTAATCCTGACCCTCACCCTCACCCTCACCCTCACCCTAACCCTAACCCTCTCCTTAAACCTCACCCTCACCCTAATCCTCACCCTAACCCTAACCCTAAGCCTTTTCTAACCAAAACCCTCACCCTCACCCTAACTCTCACAGTGACCCTAGACCTCACCCTAAACCTAACCCTCACCCTCACCGTCACCACCACAATCAGCCTAAACCTTACTCTAACTCTAATTCTAAACCTCACCCTCACCCTCACCCTAACCCTAACCCTTACCCTAACCCTATCCCTAACCCTCACCTTCACCCTCACCCTAACGCTAACCCTCACCATAACCCTAACCCTAATGCTTAAACTAACCCTCACCCTCACCCTAACCATAACCATAACCCTCACCCTAACCCTAAACCTAACCATAATGCTAACACTAAACCTCCACCTCACTCTAACCCTAACCCTCACCTTAACCCTCACCCTAACCCTAACCCTTGCCCCCACCCTCAGCCTCACCCTAACCTTAACCCTAATGGTAATCGTAACCCTTACCCTCACCCTCGCCCTCACCCTAACCCTAACCCTAACCCTCACACTAACCGTAACCATAATCCTAATGGTAAAAGTAAACCTCACCCTCACTCTAACCCTAACCTTAACCCTCACCTTATCCCTAACCCTAACCATAATGCTAAACCTAAACCTCAACCTCACCTTAACCCTCATCCTAACCCTTCCTCTCACCCTCACACTCACACTAACACTAACCCTAACCCTAAACCTCACCCTAACCCTCACCCTAAACCTAACCCTAATCATACCCCTTAGTGTAACCCTAACCCTCAACCTAACCCTTACCCTCAACCTAACCCTAAACCTATCCCTCAGCCTAACTCTCATCCTAACCCTATCCTTAACCCTAAAGTCACCCTAACCCTCAACCTAAACTTAACCTAATACTAACACTCAACCTCACCCTAACCCTGACCCTAAACCTTACCCTCACCCTAACCCTAACCCTAATACTCACCCTAACCTTCATCCTAACCCTAACCCCCACCCTAACCTTCTCCCTAAGCTTAATCCTAACCCTCAACCTCACCCTAACCCTCACCTAAAACTTACCCTCACCCTTACCCTAACCCTCACCCTCAGCATAGCCCTCATCCTAACCCTAATCCTAACACTAACCCTCACCCTAACCTTAACCCTAACCCCAACCCTAACACTCACCATAACTCTAACACTAACCCTTAGCGTAACCCTAACCCTCCACCTAACCCTTACCCTCAACCTAGCCCTAAACCTAACCCTCAACCTAACTCTCATCCTAACCCTATCCCTAACCCTAAAATCACCCTAACCCTCACCCTAAACTTAGCCTAATCCTAACACTCAACCTCTCCCTAACCCTGACCTTAAACCTTACCCTCAACCTAACCCTAACCCTAACCCTCATCCTAACCTTAACCCTCACCCTAACCTTCTCCCTAAGCTTAATCCTAACCCACACCCTCACCCTAATCCTACCTTAAACCTCACCCAAACAATAAACCTCACCCTAAACCTAAATCTAACGCTCACACTCATAATAACCCTAACACTCACATTAACCCTCACCCTAATTCTCACCCTAACCCTAACGCTCACCCTAACCGTCAGTCGCAACTTACCCCTCAACCCAACCCTAACCCTAACCCTCACCCTAACCCTAATCCTAACCCTCACCTTCACCCTATCCCTCACGGTCACCGTAATGCTCACCCCAACTGTAACCCTCACCTGCACCGTCAACCTCACCCTCACCCTCATCTTCACCGTAACACTCACCATCACGCTAAACACCACCCTAACCCTAACCCTCACCCTAACCACAAACTTAATCCTCACATAACACTAACCCTCACCTTAAACCTCAACCTCACCCTAATCCTCACCCTAAACCTAACCCTAAGCTTTTCCTAACAAAACACTCACCCTCACCCTAACCCTCACCCTAGACCTCACCCTAAAACTAACCCTAACCCTAACACTCACCCTCAACCTCACCCTCACCCTCAGTCTAACCCTAAACCTAATCTTAATCCTAACCCTAACCGTAGTCCTCACCCTCAACCCAACCCTAACCCTCATCTTAACCCTCACCCTCATCCTTGCCCTCACCCTAAAACTAACCCTAACCCTAAACCTCACCCTCAAACACACCCCCACCTTCAGCCTAACCCTAACCCTAAACCTAATCCCAAATCTAACCCTAACCCACACCCTCACCCTCACCCTAAACCTAACCTTAACTCTAACCATAATGCTAACACTAACTCTCACCCCGACCCTAACCTTAATTCTAACCCTAACAATTACCCTATACCTAATGCTTACCCTAAACATAAACCTCACCCTAAAACTAACCCTAACCCTAACCCTCACCCTCAACCTCACCCCCACCTTCAGCCTAACCCTAACCCTAAACCTAATCCTAAATCTAACCCTAACCCTCAACCTCACCCTCACCCTAAACTAACCCTAACTCTAACCCTAATGCTAACACTAACACTCACCCCCACCCTAACCCTAATTCTAACCCTACCCCTTACCCTATACCTAATGCTAACCCTAAACCTAAACCTCACCCTAACACTCACCCTAACCCTTTCCCTCACCCTCAACCTCATCCTAACAATAACCCTAACCCTAACCCTCACTGTAACCCTCAATCTAACCCTAACCCAAACAGTAGCCCTCAGCCTAACCCTAACACTAATCCTAACCCTAACCCTAATCCTCACCCTATCCCTAACCCTAATCCTACCCCTGACCCTAACCCTCCCCCTCACCGTAACCCTATTTGTAACATTAACACTCAACCTCGCCCTAAACCTCGCCCTAACCCTTACCCTCACCTTAACCGCATCCATCACCTTCATCCTAATCTTAAACCTAACCCTAACCCTAAACCTCACACTAACCCTAACCCTCACCCTAAACCTAACCGTACACATCACCCTAACGATAAAGTTAACCTAACCCTAACCCTAACCCACACCCTAACCCTAACACTAACCCTCACCCTAAACCTAAGCTTAACCCAAACCCTCACATTACCCTCACCAAAACCTTACTCTCCCCCGAACTCTAACCCTAACCCTCAGCCTAACCCTAATCCTAACCCTAACCCTCACCCTAACCCTCACTCTAACCTTAACCCGAACCCTAACCCTAAACCTCACACTAACCCTAAGCCTCACCCTAAACCTAACCTTACACGTCACCCTAACCCTAACTTTAACCTAACCCTAACCCTCACTGTAACCCTTAACCTAACCGTAAACCTAAAACTCACCCTAACCCTCACCGTCACCCTAACCCTCACCCTAACCCTAACCCTCAAAGACACCCTAACCCGAACCCGATCACTCACCCTGTCACCCTCAACCTAAACATCACCTTAAACCTTATCCTCACACAACACTAACCATAATCCTCACCCTCACACTAACCTTAACACTAACTCTAAACCTAAACCTAACCCTTACCCTCACGCTAATCCTAAGCCTAACCCTAACCCTCACACTAAACCTAACCCTCACCATAACAATAACGCTAACCCTACCCCTCACCCTAACACTCACCCTAACCCTAACCCTCACCCCAATCCTAAACTTAACCCTAGACCTCAGCCTCACCCTAGACCTCACCCTATCCTAAACCAAAAACTAACCATAACCCTAACCCTAAACCTAACTCTCACCCTCACCCTCACCCTCACCCTCACCCTAACCCTTGACATACCCTAACCCTCACACTAAACCTAACTCTGACCCTCACCCTCACTCTCACCCTAATACTAACCCTAAACCTAAGCCTAGTCCTAAACCTAAACTTCACCCTCACCCTCACCCTAAACCTAAACCTCACCCTAACACTAACCCTAACCAAAGCCCTTGCCCTAACCCTTACCCTCACTGTCACTCTAACACTCACCCTAAACCTAATGCTAACATTAACCCTCAACCTCACCCTAAACCTCGCCCTAACAGTTACTCTCACCATAACCTTATCCCTCACCCTCACCCTAACTCCCACCCTAAACCTTACACTCACTCTAAACCTCACCCTAACCCTAACACTAACCCTCACCCTAACCTTCACCCTAACCCTTATTCTCACTCTAACGCTAAAACTAAACCTAAACCACGCATTAACCCTAGCCCTCATCCTAACCCTAACCCTAACACTAACCCTCACCCTAACCTTAACCATAACCCCAACCCTAACAGTCACCCTAACCCTAACGCTCACCCTCAAACTAAACCTAAGCCTAAACCTAACCCTAACCCTAAGCCTAACCCTAACCCTAAACCTAACCCTCACATTAACCCTCACTCTAACCTTCACCCTAACCCTAACGCTAACTCTAACCCTCACTCTCACCCTAACCATTATTCTCACTCTAACCCTAAACCTAAACCTAAACCACACATTAACCCTAACCCTAACCCTCACCTTAAACCTCACCATCACCCTAATCCTCACCCTAACCCTAACCCTAAGCTTTTTCTAACCGAAACACGCACCCTCATTCTAACCCTCATACTGACCCTACACCTCACGCTAAACCTAACCCTCACCCTCACCGTCACCCCACCATCAGCTTAACCCTAACCCTAATTCTAATCCTAACCCAACCCTAACCCTCACCCTCACCCTAACCCTACCTGTAACCCTCACTCTAACCCTAAACCTAACCGTAATGCTAACCCTAAACCTCCATCTCACTCTAACCCTCACCTTAACCCTTACACTCACCCTCAACCTCACCCTAACCCTAACCCTAACCCTCACCCTAACAATAACTGTAAAAGTACCTTTCAGCCTAACCTTCACCCTAACCATAAAACTAACCCTAATTCTCACCATCTCCCTAAACCTAACCCTACCCCTCACCATAACCCTCACCCTCACCGTAACCCTAATGTTAACATTAACCCTCAACCTCACCCTAAACTTCGCCCTCACCCTTACTCTCACCATAAACCTATACATCACCCTTACCCTAACCCTCACCATAACCCTTACCCTCACCATAACCCTATCCCTCAACCTCACCCTAACTCTCAACCTAACCCTTACCCTCACACTAACCCTCATTTTAACCATATCCCTAACCCTCACCCTAAGCCTAAACGTAACCCTAACCCTCATCCTAACCCGAACCCTAACCCTAACCATCACCCTAAACTTAACGCTAAACCTACCTCTAACACTCAACCTAACCCTAATCCTCAACCTCACTCTCAACCTGAACCTCAGCCTAACCATAATCATAACCATAATCCTAACCCTAACCCTAACCCTCACACTAACCCTAATCCTAATCCTAATGCTAACACTAACCCTCACCCTCACTCTAACCCTAACCCTAACACTAACCCTCACACTAACCCTAATCTGAATGCTAACCCTAAACCTCAACCTCACCCTACCCCTCATCCTAACCCTTACCCTCACCCTCACCCTCACCCTAAACCTAACTCTAACACTAACCCTCACACTAACGCTCACCCTAACCCTCACCCGAACCCTCACCCTAACCCTCACTGTAAGACTAAACCTAACCCTCATCTTAACCATAACCCTCACCTTAACCCTAAATCTAACATTCACTGTCACCCTAACCCTAGCCCTTACCCTCACCATAAACCACACACTAAACATAGCGCTAACCCTAACCCTCATTCTCACCCTAAACCTCACCCTAAACCTTATCCTCACACTAACCCAAACCCTAACCTTAAATCTCACACTAACTCTCACGCTAACCCTAACCCGCATTCTCACCCTAATCCACACCCTAAACCTTATCCTCACACTAACTTTAACCCTAACCCTAACCCCCACATTAACCCTAAATCTCACCCTAAACCTAACCCTAAACCTCGTCCTAACCCTAACCCTAACACTCACCTTAACCCTCATCCTAACACTAACCCTCACCCTAACTTTCTCCCTAAGATTAATCCTAACCCTCAACCTCACCCTAACCCTCACCTAAACCTTACCCTCATCCTTACCCTAACCCTCACCCTCAGCCTAGCCCTCATCCTAACCCTAATCCTAACACTAACCCTCACCCTAACCTTAACCCTAAACCCAACCCGAACACTCGCCATAACTCTAACCCTCACCCTCACGCTCACCCTCAACCTCAGCCTAAACCTAACCCTAACCCTTATCCAAAACCTAACCCTAACCCTAAACCTCACCCTAAATCTCACCCTAACTCTAATGCTAACCCTTACGTTAACCCTAAACCTCATCCTACCCCTCACCCTACCTCTCAACCGAAACCTCACCCTCACCCTCACACTAACCGTAACCGTCACTTTAAGCTAACCCTCACTGTCACCCTAACCCTCACACTAACACAAACCCTCACCTAAAGCCGAAGCGTCACCCTCACGCTCACCCTCACCCCCACCCTCAGCCTAACCTCAACCTTAACCCTAATCCTAACCCGAACCCTAATCCTCACCCTCACCATAACCCTAACCCTAACCCTCACCTTAAAACTTACCCTCACCCTAATCCTCACCCGAACCCTAACCCTAAGCCTTTTGTAACCCAAACACTCACCCTCACCCTAACCCTCACACTGACCCTAGACCTCACCCTAAATCTAACCCTCACCCTCACTGTCACCCCCACATTCAGCCTAACCCTAACCCTAACTCTAATCCTAAACCTAACCATAACCCTCACCCTCACCCTCACCCTAACTCTAACCCTCACCCTCACCCTAACCCTCACCCTCACCCTCACCCTAACACTAACCCTCCCCATAACCCTAACCCTAATGCTTAAACTAACCCTCACCCTCACCCAAACCCTAACCGTAACGCTCACCCTAACCCAAAACCTAACCCTAATGCTAACCATAAACCTCCACCCCATTCTAAACCTCACCCTAACACTTATCCTCACCCTCAACCTCACCCTAACCCTAACCCTCTCCCTAACTCTCACCCTAACAATAACCCTAATAGTACCCCTCAGCCTAACCCTCACCATAACCATCAAACTAACCCTAATCCTCACCCTCTCCCTAAACCTAACCCTACCCCTCACCTTAACCCTCACCATCACCGTAACCCTAAAGCTAACATTAACCCTCAACCTCACCCTAAACCTCGCCCTAACCCTTACCCTCACCATAAACCTATCCATCAACTTCAACCTAACCCTCACCATAAATCTTACCCTCACCCTCACCCTATCCCTCACCCTCACCCTAAACCTCACCCTAACCCTTACCCTCACCCTAACCCTCACTTTAACCCTAACCCTAACCCTCACCCTAAACCTCACCCGAACCCTAAGTCTAACCCTAAATCTCATCCTAACGCTTACCCTAACCCTAACCCTCACCCTAAACTTAACCCTAAATCTAACACTTACACTCAACCTAACCCTAACCCTCACCCTCACCCTCAACCTCACCCTCAGCCTAACACTAACCATAACCATAATATTAACCCTTACACTAACCCTCAAATTAAACCTAATCCTAACCCTAATGCTAACACTAACCATTACCCTCACTCTAACCCTAACCCTAACACTAACCCTCACCCTAACCCTAATCTGAATGCTAACCCTAAACCTCAACCTCACCCTAACCCTCACACTAACACTTACCCTCACCCTCACCCTCACTCTAACCCTAACCCTAACCCTAAACCTCACACTAACCCTCTCCCTAACCATAACTCTAACCCTACACCTCAGCCTAACCCTCAACCTAACACTAACCCAAACCCTAAAACTCACCCTATTCCTAACCCTAACACTCACCCTCACCCAAACCCTCACCCTTACACTAAGGCTAATGCTAACATTAACCCAAACCTCACCCTAAAACTCACCCTAAACTTTACCCTCACCAAAAACCCTGTCCCTCACCATCACCCTAAACCTCACCCAAGCCTTACCCTTACACTCACAAGTCACGCTAAACCTAACCCTAACCATAAACCTCACCCTAACTCTCACCCTAACCCTAAGCCTAACCCTAACCCTCACCCTCACCCTAATGCTTACCCTCACACTAACCCTAACCCTCAGCCTAATCCTCATCCTATCCCTAACCCTAACCCTAATCCTAACACTCAAGTTAACCTTAACCCTACCCCAACCCTAACACACACTCTAACCCTATACCTCACCCTCACACTCAAACTCAACCTCAGCATAACCCTAAACCTAAACCTAATCCAAACCGTAACCCTCACCCTAACTCTAAACCTAACTCTACCTCTATCCCTATAACTAACACTCACCCTGAACCTAACCATAATCCTAAACCTAACACTCACCCTCACCCTCAACATAACCCTACCATTCACCCTAACCCTAACCCTAACCCTAGCCCTCACCCTAACCCTTATCCTCAACCTCACCCTAACCCTAACCCTCACCCTAACCGTAACCATGACCCTAACCCTCACACGCACCCTAACCCTACCCGAACCCTGACCCTCAACATAATCCTAACCGAAACCCTAATGCTAACCCTAAACTTCACCCTGACCCTAACCCGAACCTTCACTCTCACCCTTCCATAACCCTAACCCTAATGCTATCCCTAACCCTCACCCTCACCCTAACCCTCACCCTAACCTTTACCCTCACCATAAACCTATCCCTCACCCTCATCCTAACCCTCACCCTAAACATCACCCTAACCCCTATCCTCACCCTAACCCTAACCCTAACACTCAGCCTAACCCTCATCCTAATCCAAACCCTAACACTAACCCTCACCCTAACCTTAAACCTAACCCAAACCTTAACACTCACCCTAACCCTAACCCTCACCCTCACACTCAACCTCAACCTCAGCCTAAACCTAACCTTAACCCTAATGCTTAAACTAACCCTCACCCTCACCCTAAACCTAAACGTAACCCTCAGCCTAGGGTTAGGGTGAGAGTGAGGATAACACTAACACTAACACTAACCCTCAACCTAACCCTCACCTGAACGCTAAGCCTAAACCTAAACCTAACCCTCACCCTAACACTCAAACTAATCCTTACCCTCAAACAAAAACTAACACTAACCCTCACCCTAACCATCATCCAAAACCTATCCCTAACCCTAACCCTCATCCTGACCTTACCCTAACACAAATCCGAACCTTCAGACTAACCCTAACCCTAACCCTAATCCAAACCCTAAACCTCACCCTCACCCTCACCCTAACTCTAAACCTAACCCTAAGCAAAACCCTCACCCTAACCAAAACCCTATTCCTAACCTCACACTAACCCTAAACCTAATCCAAAACCTAACCCTCACATTCATCCTAACCCTTACTCACACCCTAACCCTAACCCTAAACCACAGCCTAACTCTGATCCTAAACGTAACCCTAACCCACACCCAAAACCTAACCCTCACCCTCACCCTAACCCTGAGCCTAACCCTATACCTAAGCCGAATCCTATCCCTAACCCTCACCCTCATCCTAACCCTAACTGTCACCCTAACCCTAACCCTCCCCCTCACTCTAAACTTAACACTCACGCTCACCCTAACCCTAAACCTAACCCTAACCGTAACCCTCACCCTAACCGTAACCCTAACCCTAATGCTAACACTAAACCTCACCCTCACCATAACCCTAACCCTAACCCTAATGCTAACACTAAACCTCACCCTCACCTTAACCCTAACCCTATGCCTAACCCTCACCCTAACCCTAACCCTAACCCTAATACTATCCCTAACCCTCACCCTCACACTAAACCTCTCCCTAAACCTTACCCTCACCCTAACCCTCACCCTAACCCTAAACCTAACACTAACTCTATACCTCACCCTAACCCGCAGCCTAAAACTAAACGTAAACCTAACCTTCACACTAACGTTCACCCTAACCCTCAAACTCACCCTAGCCCTCAACTAACTCTAAACGTCACCCTCACCCTAACCCTCAAACTTAACCTTACCCTCACCCTAACCCTAACCCTCACCCTCACCCTAACCTCAACCTCACCCTAGCCCTCAACCTAACACTAAACCTCACCCTCACCCTAACCCTCACCCTAACCCTAACCCTCACCCTAACCCTTTCCCTCATCCTAACCCTAACCATAACGCTCAGCCTAACCCTCATCCTAACCCTAACCCAAACACTAACCCTCACCCTAACCTTAACCCTAACTCCAACCCTAACACTCAATCTAAACCAAACCCTCACCCTCACACTCAACCTCAACCTCAGCCTAAACCTAACCCAAACTCTAATCCAAACCCTAACCCTCACCCTCACCCTAATCCTAATCCTAATCCTAAACCTAACCCTTATCCTCACCCTCACCATAAATCTAACACTCACCCTAACAGTAAACCTAAACCTAATGCTATTCTTAACCGTCACCCTCACCCTAACCCTCACCCTAACCTTAACCATCACCCTCAGGTTGAGGGTGACAGTGAGGGTTAGGTTTAGGATTAGGATTAGTGTTAGGGTTAGGCTGAGGCAGATGGGGAGGGGAAGGGGGAGGGTTAGGTTTACATTTAGGGTTAAGGTGAGGGTGAGGGTTAGGGTTAGTGTGAGTGTTAGGGTTAGGTTGAGGATTAGGGTTAGGGTGATGTTTAGGGGTTAGGATGAGGGAGAGGGTGAGCCTGAAGGTTACGGTGAGGGTGAGGGTGAGGGAGTGGGTTAGGGTTAGTGTAAGGTGAGGGTGAGGTTTAGGGTTAGGATTAGGTTTAGGGTTAGGGTTAGGGTTAGGTTTAGGCTGAGGGTGAGCGTGAGGGTGTGGGTGAGGTTTAGGGTTAGGGTGAGAGTTAGGGTTAGTGTGACGGTTAGGGTGAGGGTGAGGTTAAGGCTTTTGTTGAGGGTTATGGTGAGGGTTAGGCTGAGGGGTAGGGTTAGGGTTAGGGTGAAGATTAGGTTTAGTGTGTGAGTTAGGGTTAGGGTTAGGGTTAGTGTTAGTGTTAGGGTGAGGGTTAGGATTAGGGTTAGGTTTATTGTTATTGTTAGGTTTAGGGTGAGGGTGAAGGTGAGGGTGAGGGTGTTGGTGAGCTTTAGGGTTACTGTTAGGTTTAGGGTGAGGGTGAGATTGAGGGGGAGGGGGAGGGTTAGGGTGAGCGTTAGGGTTAGGATGAAGGTTAGGTTTAGGTTTAGTTTTATTTTTATTGTTGGGGTGACGCGGAGTGGGAGGGGTAGGGGGAGTGGGAGGGGGAGGTTTAGGTTTGGGTTAGGTTTAGGTTGAGGGTGAGAGTGAGGGTTAAATTTAGGATTAGGATTAGGGTTAGAGTTAGGCTGAGGCAGAGGGGGAGGGGGAGGGTTAGGGTAAGTGTGAGGGTTAGGGTTAGGGTTAGGGTGAGGGAAAAGTTTAGGGTGAGGGTTAGGGTGAGGGTAAGTGTTAGGGTGAGGGTTAGGGTGAGAGTTAGGTTTAGGGTGATCATTAGGGTTAGGGTTAGTTTTAAGGTTAGAGTTAGGGAGAGGGTGTGGGTGAGGGTGAGGTTTAGGGTTAGTTTTAGGGTGAGGGTGAGGGTGAGGGTTAAGTTTAGTATAGGGTTAAGTTTAGGGTTTGGCTTAGGGTGAGGGTGAGGTTAAGGGTTAGGGTTAGGGTTATGGTTAAGTTTAGGGTGAGGGCTATGGTGAGGGTGAGGCTGAAGGTTTTGTTTAGGTAAGGTTTAGGGTTAGGGTTAGTGTGAGGATTAGGGTTAAGGTTAGGGTTAGTGTGAGATTTAAGAGTAGGTTTAGGTTGAAGGTTAGGGTTAGGGTGATGTTTAGGCTGAAGGTGAATATTAGTGTGAATGTGAGGTTTCGGGTGGGGGTTAGGTTTGGGGTTAGAGTTAGGGTGAGTTCTAATATGAGGGTGAGAATTTGGGTTAGGTTTATGGTAAGGGTTAGGTTGAGGGTGAGGGTTAGGGTTAGCATTAGGGTTTGGGTGAGGGTTAGGGTGAGGGTGAGGGTTAGGGTTAGGGTTAGGGTTAGGTTTAGGATGAAGGTGAGGTTTAGTGTTAGGATTAGTGTTAGGGTTAGGGTTAGGGTTAGGGTTAAGGTTAGTCTTAGGTTGAGAGTGAGGGGGGAAGGTTAGGTTTAAGGTTAGTGTTTGGTTTAGGGTGAGGGTTAGGGTTAGGGTTAGAGTTAGGTTGAGGGTGTGGGTGAGGGTGAGGGATAGGGTTAGGTTTAGGGTTTGAGTGAGGGTGAGGGTGAGGCTTAGGGTTAGGATTATGGGTAGGGTTAGGCTTAGGGTTAGGGTTAGGCTGAGGGTGAAGTTGAGGTTCAGGGTTAGGGTTAAGGTGAGGTTTAAATTTATGGTGAGGGCTAGTGTGAGGGTGAGGGTTAGGGTGAGTGTGAGTGTGAGGATTAGGGTTAGGGTGAGGGTTAGGTTTAGTCTAGCGTGAGGGTTGGATTAGAGTGATGTTTAGGGTGAGGATTAGGGTTAGTGTTAGGGTGAGTGTTAGAGTTAGTGTGAGGGTTAGTGTGCGGGTGAAGATAAGGGTTAAGTTGAGGGTTATTGTGTGGGGTAAGTTTAGGGTGATGATGAGGGCTAGGGTTAGGGTGATGTTTAGGATGAGGGTGAGGGTTAGGGTGAGGTTGAGGGTTTAGGTGAGGGTTAGGGTTTTGGTTAGAATTAGGGTGAGGGTGAGGGTTAGGATTAGGGTTAGGGTTAGGGTTAGGATTAGGGTGTGCGTTCGGGTGAGGGTTTGGGTGAGGGTTAGGGTAATGGTTAGGGTGAGGAATAGAGTGAGGGTAAGGTTTAGGGTGAGTGTGAGCGTTAAGTTGAGGTTTAGGCTTAGGGTTAGGTTTAGGGTGAGTGTTAGGTTTAGGATGAGGGTTAGGGTTAGACTTAGGGTGAGGTTCAGGTTCAGGGTGAGTGCTAGGGTTAGGGTGAGTGTTAGGGTTAGGTTGAGGGTTAGGTCTATTGTTAGAGTTAGGGTGAGAGCTAGGGTGAATGTGAGGGTTAGTGTGAAGGTTAGGGATAGTTTGAGGATTAGGGTGAGGGTTAGGTTTAGGGTGAGGTTTAGGCTGAGGTGTAGGGTTAGGTTAGTTTTACGGTTAGGGTGAGAATGAGGATTAGGGTTAGGATAAGGATTAGGTTTAGGGTTTGGCTGAGGCGGAGGGGGAGGGGGGTTAGGGTTAGGGTTAGGTTGAGGATTAGGGTTAAGTTTAGGGTTAGGGTTATTTTAGGGTTAGGGGGAGGGTGAGGAGGAGGGGGATGTTCATGGTTAGGGTTAGGTTTAGGGTGAGGTTGAGAGTGAGGGTGAGTGTTAGGATTAGGATTAAGCTTAGTGTTAGGCTGAGGGTGAGGGGAAGCGGGAGGGGGAGGGTTAGGGTTAGGTTTAGGGTTAGTGTGAGGGTGAGGGTTAGGGTTAGTGTTAGGGTTAGTGTAAGGCTTAGGGTTAGGGTTAGAGTTAGGGTTACAATGAGGCTTAGTGTTAGGTTTAGTATTAGGTTTAGGGTTAGAGTTAGGATTAGTGTGACGGTTAGTGTTAGTGTTAGTGTTAGGGTTAGGGTGAGGGTAAAGGTTAGGGTGAGGTTTAGGGTGAGTGTGAGGTTTAGGATTAACGTTAGGGTTAGGGTGAGGGTTATGGTGAGGGTTAGGTTTAGGGTTACGGTTAGGGTGAGGGTGAAGTTTAGGGTTAGGGTTAGGGTGAGGGTTAGGGTTAGGGTGAGCGTTAGCATTAGGGTTAGGTTTAGAGTTAGCTTGAGGGTGATGGTGAGCGTTAGGTTTGGTTGAGGGTTAGAGTTAGGGTGAGAATTAGGGTTGGGTTATGGTTAGAGTTAGGGTGAGTTGAGGGTGAGGTTATGGTTAAGATGAGGTTTAGGTTTAGGGTTAGACTTAGGGTGAGGGTGAGGGTGAGGGTGAGAGTTTGGGTTAGGGTGAGGGTTAGGGTTAGGGTGAGGATTAGTGTTAGAGTTAGGGTTAGGGTTAATATGAGGGAGAGGGTTAGGTTTGGGTGAGGTATAGAGTTAGGGTGAGAGTTAGGTTTGGGTAAGGGTCAGAGTTAGGGTGAGGGTGAGGTTGAGGTTTAGGTTAGGATTAGATTAGTGTTAGGTTTAGGTGAGGGTGAGGGTTAGGGTTAGGATTAGGGTTAGGGTTACGTTTAGGCTGAGGGTGAGGTTGAGGGTGAGGGTTAGGGTTAGTGTTCAGGTGAGGTTTTGGGTGACAATTAGATTTAGGGTTAGGGTGAGGGTTAGGGTGAGGTTTACGGTTAGGTTTAGGGTTAGGGTGAGGGTCAGGGTGAGGGTAAGTGTTAACTTGAGGTTTAGGTTGAGGGTGAGGGTTAGGTTTAGGTTTAGGGTGAGGAATTGTGTGAGGGTTAGAGTTAGGTTTAGTTTGAGAGTTAGTGTTAGTGTTATGGTTAGGGTTAGGGTGAGGGTAAGGGTTAGGGTGAGATTTAGGGTGAGTGTGAGGTTTAGGGTTAACGTTAGCGTTAGGGTGAGTGTTAGGGTGAGGGTTAGGTTTAATGTTACGGTTAGGGTGAGGGTGATGTTTAGGGTTAGGGTTAGGGTGATGGTTAGGGTTAGGGTGAGCGTTAGCATTAGGATTAGGTTTAGGGTTAGCTTGAGGGTGAGGGTGAGGGTTAGGTTTGGTTGAGGGTTAGAGTTAGGGTGAGGATTATGGTTGGGTTATGTTTAGAGTTAGGGTGAGGTGAGGGTGAGGTTATGGTTAAGAATAGGATTAGGGTTAGGGTTAGACTTAGGCTGAGGGTGAGGGTGAGTGTGAGGGTGAGGGTTTGGGTTAGGGTGAGGGTTAGGGTTAGGGTTAGGGTGAGGATTAGTGTTAGAGTTAGGGTTAGTGTGAATATGAGGGAGAGGGTTAGGTTTGGGTGAGGTTTAAAGTTAGGGTGAGAGTTAGGTTTGGGTAAGGGTTAGAGTTAGGGTGAGGGTGAGGGTGAGGTTTAGGGTTAGGATTAGATTAGGGTTAGGGTTAGGTGAGGGTGAGGGTTAGGGTTAGGATTAGGGTTAGGAGTAGGTTTAGGCTGAGGGTGAGTTTGAGGGTTTGGATTAGGGTTAGTGTTCAGGTGAGGTTTCAGGTGACGAATAGATTTAGGGTTAGGGTGAGGGTTCGGGTGAGGTTTACGGTTAGGGTTAGGGTTAGGGTGAGGGTCAGGGTGAGGGTAAGTGTTAATGTGAGGTTTAGTTGGAGGGTGAGGGTTAGGGTTAGGTTTAGGGTGAGGAATTGGGTGAGGGTTAGGTTTAGTGTGAGGGTGAGAGTTAAGTTGAGGTTTAGGATTAGGGTTAGGGTTAGGGTGATTGTTAGGGTCAGGGTGAGAGTTAGGGTTCGGGTGAGGGTTAGGGTTAGGGGAGGGTTAGGTTTAGGCTTACGTTTAGGGTCAGGGCTAGGTTGAGGGTGAGGTTTAGGGTTAGGGTCACTGTTAGGGATAGGGTGAGGATTAGGGTTAGGGTTAGGGTTAGGATGAGAGTTAGGCTGAGGGGTAGGGTTAGAGTTAGGGTGAGGGTTAGCTTTAGTGTGAGAGTTAGGGTTAGTGTTAGGGTTAGTGTTAGGTTGAGGGTTAGGGTTAGGGTTAGATTTAGGGTTTGGGTGAGGGTGAAGGTGAGTGTGAGTATGAGAGCAAGGGTGAGGATGAGGTTTAGAGTTAGGGTTAGGTTTAGGGTGAGGGTGAGAGTGAGGGTTAGGTTTAGGATTAGGATTCCGGTCATAGTTAGGCTGTGGATGACAGTGAGGGTGAGGGGTTGGTTTGGGTTAGGGTTAGGGTTAGCGTTAGGCTTAGGGTGAGGGTTATGGTTAGGTTTAGGGTTAGGTTTCCCGTGAGGATAAGGGTAAGGGTGAGGGTTAGGATGAGGGTTTGGGTTAGGGATAGGGTTAGGGTGAGGGTGAGTGTTAGGGAGAGGATGAGGTTTAAGTTGAGTGTTACAGTGAGGGTTACAGTTATGGTGCGGTTTATGGTTAGGTTTAGGTTTAGGATGAGAGTGAGTGTGAGGGTGAGGTTTAGGGTTAGGATTAGGATTAGTGTGAGTGTTAGGGTTAGCGTTAGGGTTAGGATGAGGTTTAGGGTGAGGGGTAGGGTTAGGATTAGGTTGAGGGTGAGGGTGAGGGTGAGGTTTAGGGTTAGGGTGAGATTTAGGGTTAGGGTAAGGGTGAGGGTGATGGTTAGGGTTAGGTTTAATATGAGGGTTAGGGTGAGGGATAGGGTTAGTTTTAGTGGGAGGGTTAGGGTTAGTGTGAGGGTTACTGTTAGGCTTAGGATTAGGGTGAGGGTTAGGGTTAGGTTTAGGATGAGGATAGGGTGAGGGTGAGGGCTAGGGTGAGGGTGAGGGTGAGGGTGAGGGTTAGGGTGTCGGTGAGGGTTAAGGTAGGGTGAGGGTTAGGGTGACTGTGAGTGTTAGGGTGAGGGTGAGGATTAGGTTTAGGTTTAGGGTGAGGGTTAGGTTTAGGGTTAGTGTGAGGGTGAGTGTTAGGTTTAGGATTAGTGTTAGGGTTAGGGTGAGTGGTAGGGTGAGGTCACACTAAACATCACCCTAAACCTACCCCTCAACCTAATTATAAACCTTACCCTCACCCTAACCCTAACCTTCACACTAACCCTCAACCTCAATTTAAAACTCACCCTAACAATAACCCTAAATCTTATGTAACCAAAACCCTCACCCTCACCGTCACACTCACACTAACACTCACGTTCAACCTAGCCCTCCCAGTAACCCTAACCATAACACTTACCCTCACCCCAGCCTCGCCCGCAGCCTAACCATAACCCTGTCCCTAACACTCACCCTCATCCTCACCTTAAACCTAACCGTAACGCTAAACTTCACCCTCACACTCACCCTAACCCTAACCCTAGCCCTAACAATAACCCTAACCCTAAACCTAACCCTAATCTTAACACTAACCCTCACCCCAACCCTAACCCTACCCCTAACCCTCACCCTCACCCTAATCCTCACCCTAACCTTTAACCTCACACTAACCCTAATTCTATCCTTAACCCTAATCCTCACACTAAAACTAACCCTCACCCAAACCCTCACCCTTACACTCACCCTAACCCTCACCTTAAACCTAACCATAATGCTAAACTTCACCCTCACTCTCACCCTAACCCTAACCCTAGCCCTAACAATAACCGTAACCCTAAACCTAACCCTAATCCTAAAACTAACCCTCACCCCAACCCTAACCCTAACCCTAACCCTCACCCTCACCCTAATCCTCACCCTAACCTTTAACCTCACACTAACCCTAATTCTATCCTTAACACTAATACTCACACTAAAACTAACCCTCACCCTAACCCTCACCCTTACACTCACCCTAACCCTCACCCTCACCCTAACACTAACGCTAACCCTAACCCTCACTCTCAACCTAACCCTCACCCTAAATCTTATCCTCAAACTAAGCCTAAACCTAACCCTAACCATCACATTAACCCTAAACCTCACCCTAACCCTTACCCTACCCCTCACCTAACAGCACACCCTCACCCTAACCCTAACCCTCACCTTCACCCTAACCCTCACCGTCACCCTGACCCTCACCCAAACCCTAACCCTCACCTAAACCCTAACCCTAATCCTCACCTTAACCCTAACCATCACCTTAAACCTCACCCTCACCCTGATCCACATCCTAACCCTAACCCTAAGCCTTTCCTAACGGAAACCCTCGCCCTCACCCTAACCGTCAACCTCACCCTCACCTTCACCCTAGCCCTCACCCAAAAACTAACCCTAATACTCACCCTCACCCTCACCCTCACCCTCACCCCCACCCTAAGCCTAACCCTAACCCTAACCCTAACCTCAACCTCAACCTCCCCCTCCCCCTCACAATAACATTAACCCTAATCCTAAACCTAATGCAAAAACTAGCCCTCACCCTTACACTAACCCTAACCCTCAGCCTAAACCTAACCATAACCCTAACCCTACCCCTACCCCTCACCCTCACCCTAACCCTCTCCCTCACACTAGCCCTCACCCTAAACCTAACCCCAAAAGCAACCCTAACCCTAACCCTCTCCTTCACCCTAACCCTCACCTTCACCCTAAACTAGCCCTAACCCTTACCCTCACCCTAATCCTAACCCTAACAGTAACAATAATCTTCACCCTAACCCTCACCCTATCCCTTATCCTCACCATAACCCTCACCCTAAGCCTAACCCTAACCCTCACACTAACCCTCACCCTAACGCTCACCCTAACCCTAAGCCTAACCATAACCCTCACCCTCACCCTAAACCTCACCCTAACACTTACACATACATGAAACCTAAACCTAACACTCAGCCTAAACCTCATATTAAACTTAACCCTAACACTAACACTCACCTTACCCTTAACCCTAAGCCTAAACCTAACACTCACCCTAACCCTAACACTCACACTCACCCTCAGCCTTATCCTAAGTCTAACCCTAACACTAACCCTAATCCAAACTCTAACCCTCAACCTCACCCTAAACCTCACCCTCACCCTTATCCTAACCCTAACCCTAACCCTAACCCTAACCCTCACACTAACCCTAACCTGACCCTAACCCTAACCCTACCCCTCACCATAACCCTCACCCTAACACTAACCCTAACCGTAACACTCACCCTAAAACTAACCATAACCCTAACGCTCACCCTCACCCTAACGCTCATCATCACCCTAACACTCAGCCGAAACCTAACCCTCACCAACACCATAAACCTCATCCTCACCCGAACCCTCACTCTCACCCTAAACATCACCCTAACCCTAACCTTCACCCTAACCCCTACCCTAAACCTCACCCTAACACTCACCATCAACCTAATCCTCACCCTAAACTTAACCCTAACCCTTAACTAACCCTAACTCTAACCCTCAACCTCACCCTCAACCTAAACCTAACCCTAACATTAAACCTCACCGTAACCCTAACCCTAAATCTAACCCTAACAATCTCCCTCAACCTAACCCTCAGCCTCATGCTAAACATTACCCTCACCCTAACCCTCACCCTACACCTAACCCTCATCCTAACCCTCACCCTAACCCTAACGATAACCCTACCACTCACCCTCACCCTAACCCTCACCCTAACCTTTAACCATACACTAACCCTAAGTCTAACCCTAACCCTAACCCTCAAACAACCACTAACCCTCAATCGAACTTTAACCCTACCACTCACCCTAACCCTCAAACTAAGCCTAAACCTAACCCTAACACTAAGCCTCACCCTAAACCTCACCCTAACCCTAAACCTCACCCTCACCCTCAACTTCAGCCTAACCCTAAACCTAACCCTAATCCTAACCCTAACCCTCACATTCACCCTAAACCTAACCCTCACCGTCACCCTCACCCTCACACTCACCCTCAACCTCATCCTCACCCTAACCCTCACCCTCACCCTAAACATCACTCTAACCCAAACCCTCACCCTAACCCTAACCTTATCCCTAACACTAACCCTAACCTTTATCCTCATACTAACCCTAACTCTAACCCTAACCCTAACCCAAACAATAACACTAACCCTAACCATAACCCTAATCCTAACAATAACATTCACTCTAACCCTAACCCTAACACTCACCCTCACACTCACCCTAACCCTAACCCTAACGCTAAATCTCACCCTCACACTAACCCTAACCCTAACAATAACACTAACCCTACCCATAACCCTAATCATAACAATAACACTCACACTAACCCTAACCCTAACCATCACCCTAACCCTAACCCTCACCGTAAACCTTACCCAAACCCTAATCCTAACCCTAACCCTCACCCTCACCCTAACGCTAATCCTAAACCTAACCCTCACCCTCACCCTAACCCTTGACTTAACCCTAACTCTAACCCTGAACCTCACTTCACCCCAACCCTAACCCTAACCCTCACCTTAACTCTAAACCTTACCCTAAACCTAACCCTAACACTAACCCTCACACTAACCCTAAACCTAACCCTAACCCTCAACCTAACCGTCACCCTACACCTAATGCTAAACCTAACCCTCACTTCACTCTAACCCTAATCCTAACCCTAACCCTAACCCTCACCCTAACCATAAACCTTACCCTAAACTTATCCCTAACCCTCACCCTCACCCTAATCCTCATCCTAACACTTATCTTCACACTAAAATTAACCATAAGCCTAACCCTAACCCTCACATGAACCCTAACCCTCACCCTAACCCTAAACCTACCCCTCACCGTAAACCTCACCCTCACCCTAACCATAACACTAACCCTCACACAGCACTCACCCTCAACTTAAACCTCACCCTAACAATAAACCTAACCCTTACCTAACCGAAACCCTCACCCTCACCCTCACTCTCACCCTAGCACTCACCCTCAAACTAGCCCTCACCCTAAACCTAAACCTTACCTAACCAAAACCCTCAACCTCTCCCTCACCCTCACGCTAACAATCACCCTCACCAATGCCTCAAACTAAACTTAACCCTCACCCTAAACCTAACCCTAACCCTAAACCTCACCCTAAACCTAACGCTAACCCTAACCCTCACCCTACCTTAAACCTCACCCTAAACCTTACCTGCACCATAACCCTAACCCTAACCCTAATCCTAACACTAACCCTAATCCTAATGCTCACACTAATGCTCACCGTAAACCTAACCCTCACCCTCACCCTAAACATAAGCCTCACCCTCACCCTAATCCTCACCGTCACCTTAAGCTCACCCTAACCCTAACCATCACCACACCCTAAAACTCACATTCACCAAAACCCTCACCCTCACGCTAACCATACCCTAAACCTCACCCTAACCCTAACCCTCACTCTATACCTAACTCTAAACCTCACCCTAATCCTAACCGCCCACCTAACCTTCATCCTCAACCTAATCCTCTCCCGAACCCTAACCCTATACCTTACATAACTGAAACCCTCACCCTCATTCTCACCCTAACCCTAACCCTCACCCTGACACTCACCCTACACCTAACCCTCACCCTAACACTCACCCTCACCCTAACCATCACCCTAACTTTTAACCATACACTAACCCTAAGTCTAACCCTAACCCTAACCCTCAAACAACCACTAACCCTCAACCGAACTTTAACCCTACCACTCACCCTAACCCTCACACTAAGCCTAAACCTAACCCTAACACTAAGCCTCACCCTAAACCTCACCCTAACCCTAAACCTCACCCTCACCCTCAACTTCAGCCTAACCCTAAACCTAAACCTAAACCTAACCCTAACCCTCACATTCACCCTAAACCAAACCCTCACTGTCACCCTCATCCTCACACTCACCCTCAACCTCATCCTCACCCTAACCCTCACCCTCACCCTAAACATCACTCGAACCCAAACCCTCACCCTAACCCTAACCTTAACCCTAACACTAACCCTAAAACTAACCCTAACGTTCACCCTCACCCTCAACCTCAGTCTAACCCTAACCCTAACCCTAACCTCAACCTCAATCTCACCCTCGCCCTCACCCTCTCCCTTACTCTAACCCTAATCCTCACACTAAACCTAACCCTAACCCTCACCCTAACGCTCACCGTAACCCTAACACTCTCCCTCATCCTAACCCTCAACATCACCCTAACAATCACTCGAACCTTAACCATCATCCCCACCCTAAAACTCACCCTCACCGGAACCCTCACCCTGACCCTAACCCTACCCTAAACCTCACCCTCACCCTAACCCTCACCATAAAACTAATTCTAAACCTCACCCTCATACTAACCCTAACCCTCACCTTATCCCTCACAATAAACCTCACCCAAACATTAAGGCTAACACTAACCCTCACTCTCCACCTAACCCTCACCCTATCCCTTACCCTAACACTAACCTTAAGCCTAACCCTAACACTCACATTAACCCTAACTCTCACCCTAACCCTTACCCTACCCCTCACTTAAACCCTCACCCTAACCCTAACATTAAAGCTCACCCTAACCCTAACCCTAACCCTCACCTTCACCCTAACCCTCACCCTCACCCTAACCCTCACCCTAATCCTAACTTTCACCTACACCCTAATCCTCACACTCACCCTCACCCTAACTCTAACCCTCACCCTAAACATCACCCTAATCGTAACCTTCACCCTAACCCTAAACGTAATCCTCACCCTAACCCTAACATTCACCTTCAACCTCAAACTCACCCTAATCCTCACCCTCACCAAAACCGTCACCCTAACCATCGCCCTCACCCTAGCCCTCAATCTAAAACTAACCCTAAACTTCACCCTCACCCTCACCCTCACCCCCACCCGCAGTCTAACCCTAAACCTAACCCTAACCTCAACCTCAATCTTACCCTCGCCCTCACCCTAACCCTATACCTAACCCTAACCCTAATGCTAAAACTAGCCCTCACCCTCACACTAAACTGGACCTTCAGCCTAACCCTAACCCTAACCCTAACCCTACCCCTACCCCTTACCCTCACCCTAACACTCTCCCTACCTCATACTAGCCCTCACCCTAACCTTAACAGCCACCCTAACCCTAACCCTAACCCTCTCCTTCACCTGAACCCTCACTGTCATCGTAAACCTCTCCCTATCCCTGACCCTCAACCTAACCCTCACCCGAACCCTAACCCTAACAGTAACACTAACCCTCACCCTAAAAATCACCCTAACCATTACCCTCACCCTAACCCTCACCCTAACCCTAACCCTAACACTAACACTAACACTCACCCTAACACTCACTCTAACCCTAAGGCCTAACCCTAAACATCACCCTCACCCTAACCCTCACACTAACCCTTAACTTCCCACTAACACTAGCACTAACCCTCAGCCTAACCCTCATATTAAACTTAATCCTAAACCTAAACCTCACCTTACCCTTAAGCCTAACCCTAATCCTAACCCTCGCCTTAACCCTAACCCTCACACTCACCCTCAACCTCACCCTCAGCGTAACCCTAACACTAACCCTAATCCAAACCCTAACCCTCACCCTCACCCTCACCCTAACTCTAAACCTAACCCTAAACAAACCCTGAACCTAACCCTAAACCTATCCCTAAACCTCACCCTACCCTAAAACTGACCCTAATCCTAAACCTCACCCTCACCCTAAACCTTAACCATAACCCTCAGCATAAACGTCATCCTAACCATAACCCTAACCCTAACCCTCACCCTAACCTTAACCCTAACCCTAACCCTCACCCAAACCCTAACCCTCACCCTCACCCTCAACCTCACCATCACCCTTACCCTACCCCTCATCCTCACACTCAATCTTACCCTAAACATAAAACTAAACCATACCCTAAACCTAACCCTCACCTTCACCGTCACCCTCACCATCACCCACAACCTAACCCTCACCCTCACACTCAACCTAACCCTAACCCTAACTCTCACCCTAAACTTAACTCTCACCCTCACCCTCACACTCACCCTAAGCCTTACCAAACACCTAAGACTAATCCTAAACCTAACCCTCACCTTCACACTCACCCTAAACCTAAACCTGACTCTAACCCTAACCATAGCCCTAATCCTCACACTCACCCTAACCCTCACCGTCACCCTAACACTCAGCCGAAACCTAAACTTCACCCACACCCTAACCCTAACCCTAACCATAAAACTCACCCTAAACATAATCCTAACCCTAATATTCACCATCACCCTCACCGTCACGCTAAACCTCACTCTCACCCTAACCCTCAGCCTAAACCTAACTCTAATACCAATCCTAACCCTAACCCTCAACCTCAGCCTAACCCTAACCCTAAACCTAACCCTCACCGTCACCGTCACCCTCAACTTCACCTAACACTCACCCTCAACCTCACACTCAACCTGACCCTCACCCTCACCCTAAGCAGTACTCTCAACCTAACACTCACCCTAACCCTAACTATAACCCTCATCCTAACCCTAACCCTCACCCTAACCCACACCCTAACCCTAACCCAAACCCTCCCCCTAACCCTCCCCCTAACTCTCACGCTAATCCTAACACTAACCCTCACCATAAACCTCACCCTAACCCTTAAACTCACTAAAAACCTGACCCTAGACCTAACCCTAATATGCACTCTAACGCTAACCCTCACCCAAACCCTAACACTCAAGGTCACCCGAAACATCAACCGAACCCGTACAATCAACCTAATCCTAACCGTAACCCTAATCCTATACCTATCCCTCACCCTAACCTTAACCCTAACCCTAACCCTAACCATCACCCTCACCCTAACATTCACCCTCACCATAAATAACACCGTAAACCTAACCCTCACCCTAACCCTGAACTTAACACTCATCCAAACGATAACACTCACCGTAAACGTCACCCTTACCCTAACACTAACCCTAACACTCAAGGTCACCCTCAACCTAACCCTCAACCTCACCCTTATCCTAACACTAACCCTAACCATAACCCTAGCCCTAACACTCACATTAACCCTAAACCTGACCCTAACAATAACCCTAACCCTCACTCTAACCCACAACCATAACCCTAACGCTCACCCTCACCCTAACCCTCATCGTCACCCTAACACTCACCCGAAATCTAACCGTCATGGACACCCTAACCCTCACCATCACCCGAACCCTCACTCTCACCCTAAACATCAACCTAACCCTAACCTTCACACTAACCCCTACCCTAACCCTCACCCTAACCCTAAACTTCTACCTAACCCTCACGCTCAACCTAATCCTCTCCCTAACCCTAACCCTAACCCTTAATTAACCCGAACTCTGACCCTCAACCTGACCCTCACCCTAAACCTAACCCTCACCGTAACCCTAAACCTAACCCTAACCCTCTCCCTCACCCTAACCCTCACCCTCACGCTAAACAGTACTCTCACCCTAACCCTCACCCTAAACCTAACACTCACCCTAACCGTTAACCTAACCCTAACGGTAACCCAAACACTCACACTCACCCTAACCCTCACTCTAACCTTTAACCACACACTAACCCTAAGTCTAACCCTAACCATAACCCTCACACTAACACTATCCCTCACCCTAAGTCTAACCCTAACCCTCACCCTAACCCTCACCCAAAGCCTGAACCTAATCCTAACATTAACCCTCACCCTAACCCTAACCCTAAACCTCACCCCAACCCTAACCCTCTTGGTCTCCCTAACCCTCAACGTAACCCTAACCCTCACCCACACTTTAACCCTCTCCTTAAACAGAACCCTCCCCCTCCCCCTCTCCCTCCCCCTCAACCTACCCCTAAACTTAACCCTAACCCTCACCCTAACCCTATCCCTTACCCTAATCCTAAACCTACCCCTCACCCTAACCCTCACTTTCACCCTATTCCTAACCCTAACCCTCAACCTAAACCTAACTCTAAACCTCAACCTAACCCTAACCCTAACCCTAACCCTAACCCTAATACTTACCCTAACCCTAAACCCAACACTCACCCTAACGCTAACCCTAACACTAACACTAACCCTCACTCTAACCCTCATCCTAACCTTTATCCTCATACTAAATCTAACTGTAAACCTAACCCTAACCCTAACCCTCTCCCTACCAATAACCTTACCCCTCACCCCAACACTCACCCTGACTCTAACTCTAAAACTCACCATCACCCTCACCCTAACCCTGAAACTAAACCTAAACCTCGTCCTAATCCTCACCATAACACTAACCCTAACCCTTATCTAACAGAAACCCTCACCCTCACCCTCACCAACACATTAAACCTCACCCACACCCTAGCCCTCACCCTAAACTTAACCCTCACCGTAACCCTAACACTAACCCTCAGTCTCACCCTAACCCAAACCCTAAACCTAACCCTCACCCTAACACTCACCCTAACCCTAAACCTCACCCTAACCCTAAGCCTCACCCTAACCATAACCCTAACACTCATCCTAACCCTAAACCTAACCCTAACCCTCAACCACACCCTACCCCTCACCCTACCCCTCACCCTCACCCTAACACTAACCCTAATCCTAACACTAACCCTCACCTCACCCCACAGTAACTCTAACCCTAACCCTAACCCTCACCCTCAACCTGACCTTTACTCTAACCCTAAACCTAATCCTATTTCTAATCCTAAACGTCAACCTAAATCTAACCCTAAACCTAACCGTATACAACCTCAACCTCACCCTCACCCTAACTGTAAACCTAACCCTAACCCTCAACCTAACCCTCACCCTCACCCTAATCCTCACCCTAACCCTAACCCTTACCTAAACGAAACCCTCACCCTCACCCTCACCCTCACTCTCAATCTAACCCTTACCCTAAACCTAACCCTAATCCTCATCCTAACCCTTACAATTACCCTAAATCTAACCCAAACCCTAACCCTCAATGTAACCCTCACCCTAAACCCAACGCTAACCCTAACCCTTACCCTCACCCTAACTCTCACCCTAACCCTTAACCTCACCCTAACCCTCATGCTGACCCTTACACTCAACCTAACCCTAACCCTAACCCTAACCCTCAACCTAATCCTAACCCTCACCCTAACCCTAACCCTACCCCTCACTCTAAACCTCACCCTAACCTTAACCCTAACCCTAATTCTCACCCTAAATATAGCCCTAACCCCTCACAGTCAACCTAACCCTCACTGACACCCTAAACCTCACCCTAACCCTAACCCTCACCCGCAACCTAACCCTCAACCTCACCCGAAACCTACCGCTCACCCTAACACTCAACCTCACCCTAAACCTCACCCTAACCCTAACCCTCACCAAAACGGTAACCCTAACACTCACCCTAACCCTAATCCTCACCCTTAATCTAATCCTCACCCTGACAATAACCATAACACTTACCTAACAGAAACCCTCACCCTCACCTTCACCCTCAACCTCACCCTAGCCCTCAGCCTAACCCTAACCCTAATCCTAAACCTACCCCTCACCCCCACCAACACCCTAACCCTAACCCTAAACCATACAATAACCCTAACCCTAACCCTAAAACTCACAATAAACCACATTTTCACACAAAACACCACCCTAACCCCAACCGTCACCCTAAAACTAAGCCTACCCCTCAACCTCAAACTAACCCTCAACCTAAACCTCACCCTCACCCTAATCCTCATCATAACCCTAACCCTAAACCTTACCTAACCGAAACACTCACGCTCACACTCACCCTCACCCTAAACAACACGCTCACCATAGCCTTCATCCTAAACTTAACCCTTATCCTAAACCTAACACTAACGCTCACCCTCACCCTAATCTTAAACCTAACCCTAACCCTCACCCAAACCCTCACTCTAACTCTAACTCTCACCCTAAATCTCATCCTAACCATAAACCTCACCTTAACCCTAAACATAACCCTCACCCGAAAACCTAACCCCCAAAATCTCCCTAACCCTCACCCTAACCCTTATACTCACAGTAACCCTAACCCTAACCCTAAGCCTAATATTTACCCATATCCTCACCCTAACCCTATTCCTAACCCTAATCCTAACACTGAGCCACACCCTCACTCTCACCCTAACTCTAATCCTAACCCTCACCCTCACCCTAATTCTAACACTAACCCTAATCCAAATTCTAACCCTCAGTCTCACCCACACCCTAACTCTAACCCTACCCCAACCCTAACCCTCACCCTCACACTCACCCTAACCCTAAACCTCACCCTAACCCGCATCTAACCCTAACACTCACCCCAACCCTAATGCTAACCGTAACCCTCACCCTCACCCTAAACCTCACCCTAACCCTTAAACTCACCGTAACCCTAACCCTAAACCTAACCCTAATCCTCGCACTAACCCTAACTCTCACCCAAAACCCCAAACTAAACCTCACCGGAAACCTCACCCTCATTCTTACACTCACCCTAACCCTAACCCTAACCCTAATACTAAACCTAACACTCACCCTAACCCTAACCATCACCCTCACACTAACCCTCACCATCACCCTAAATTTCACCCTAACCCTAAGTCTCACCTTAACCCTAACACTCACCCTAACACTAACCCTCACCCTAACCGTAATGCTAAATCTAATCCTAAACCTCACCATCACCCTAACACTCAGCCGAAACCTAACCCTCACCCACACTGTAACACTCACACTCACCCGAACATTCACACTCACCCGAACGCTCAACCTCACCCTAACCCTAACCCTAACACTCACCCTAACCCAAACCCTAACCCTATCCCTAAACCTGAACCTAACACTCACCCTAAACCTAACCCTATCCCTAATCCTAACACTGAACTTCAACCTCACTCTCACCCTAACTCTTATCCTAACCCTAACCCTCATTCTCACCCTAACTCTATCCATAACCCTAATCCAAATTCTAACCCTACTCTCACCCTCACCCTAACTCTAACCTGAACCCTAACCCTAACTTTCAACCTCACCCTCACCCTAACCCTAACTGTCACCCTAACCCGCACCCTAACCCTAACCCTCACCCTCACCCTAACACTCACCATAACCCTCAACCTCACACTAAACCTCACCCTATCCCTTAAACTCACCATAACCCTAACCCTAACCATAACTCTAATCCTCACCCTAACCCTAACGCTCACCCACAACCTAGAACTCAACCTCAACTGAAACATCACCCTAACCCTAACACTCACCCTAACCCTAACCCTCAACGTAACCCTCACCCTAAAACTAACGCTAACCCTAACCCTAACACTCACCATCCCCTTAACACTGAGCCGAAACGTAACCCTCACCCAAACTCTAACCCTCATTCTCACCTGAACACTCACACTCAACCTAGCCCTCAAACTAACCCTAACCCTCAGCCTCACCTTCAACCTAACCCTAACCCTAACCCTCAGCCTCACCTTCAACCTATCCCTAACCCTAACCCTAACCCTAACCCTAACCCTCACCCTCACCTTCACCCTCACCCTAACCCTCACCATCAACCTAACCCTAAAACTACCCCTCACACTAACCCTGATCCTAACCCTCACCCTCACCCTAGACCTCACGCTAACCTTAACCCCCACCCTAACCCTAACACTAATCCTCACCCTCACCCTAAACCTAACCCTAAACCTAACCCTAACCCTCACCCTAACCCTCATCATAACCCTAACCCTAACCCTAACCCTAACCCTCACTCTAACCCTCCTCCTATCCATAATCCACAACCTAACCCTCACCCTCAACCTAATCCTCACCATAACCTTAAATCTAACCCTTACCTAAACGAAACCCTCACACTCACCCTCACCCTAAGCCTCACCCTCACCCTAGCCCTCACCCTAACCTTAATCCTCAACCTATTATTAACCCTAACCCGACCCCTATAACTAAACCTCTCCCTCTCCCTAACCCTAAACTTAATCCTAACCATCACCCTAACAAAAACACTAACCATTACCCTAAAGCTAACCCTCACCCTAACCCTCACCCTAACACTTATCCTCACACTTAACCTAACCTTAACCCTCACACTAACCCTAATCCTCACCCTATCCCTAACTCTAACTCTAACCCTCACCCTAACACTCACTCTCACCCTAACCCTAATTCTAACCCTAACACTCAACTTCACCCTAACACTTACTCTCACCTTCAACCTAACCCTAACCCTAACCCTAAACCTCACCCTAACCATAACCCTAACCCTATCCCTAAACTGAACCCTAACCCTCACTCTCACTCTAACTCAAAACCTAAACCTAACCCTAGCGCTAACCCTCACCCTAACCCTAAAGTTATCCCTAACACTCACCCTCAACCTAGCCCTCAACTAACCCTAACCCTAACCCAAAACCTCCCCTCCCCCTCCGCCTCACCCTCAGCCTAACCCTAACCCTAATCCTAAACCTACACCTCACCCCCACCATAACCATAACCCTAACCCTATCCCTAACCCTCACCCGAACCCTCACCCTAACCCTAATGCTCAAGCTAACCAGCACCCTCACCTTAATCCTCACCATAACCTTAACCCTAACCCTTACGTAACCGAAACCCTCACCCGAACCCTCACCCGAACCCTAACACTCAGCCTCACCCTAAACATCAACCTAACAATAACCCTCACTCTAACCCTAACCCTAACCCTCACCCTAACCCTAACCCTCAACCTAACCCTCACCCTCACCCTAGCCCTCACTGTAACTCTAAACCTAACACTAACCCTAAACCTAAACCTCCCCCTCTGCCTCCCCCTCAGCCTAACCATAACCCTAACCCTATATCTACCCCTCACCCCCACCATCACCCTAAACCTAACCCTAACCCTAATGCCCACCCTCACCCTCACCCTCACCCTAACCCTAAACCTAACCTTAACAATAACCATAACATTAAATCTAACCTTAATCCTAACCCTAACCCTTACCATAACCATGACCATAACCCTAAAACTCACCGTAACCCTAATCCTAACCCTAACCCTCACACTAACACTAACCCTCACTCTAACCCCCACCCTAACCCTCACACTAAACCTAACCCTAAACTTAACCATCAAACTAAACCTAACCATAACGCTCACCCTCAAGCTAACCTTCACCCTAACCCTAACATTCACCCTAAACCTCACCCCAACCCTAAAGCTAACCCCAACCATAACGCTAACCCTAAACGTCAACCTCAACCTAACCCTCACCCTAACCCTTATCCTCACACTAACCCTAATCCTAAACTTATCCCTAACCCTCACACTAACCCTAACCCTCACCCTAACCCTAAACCTACCCCTCACACTAAACCTAACCCTAACCCTGAACTTAATCCTAACACTCACCCTAACCCTAATCCTCACCCTCACCCTTAACCTAACCCCCAACCTAACCCTCACCATAACTCAAACCCTGAACCTCACCTAACGTAAACACTCACCCTTACCCTCACCCTAATCCTCAAACTCACCCTAGTCCTCACCTTAAACTTAACCCTCACCCTAACCCTAACACTATCCCTCACCCTAACCCTAAACCTAACCCTGACCCTAACCCTCACCCAAACCCTAACCCTAACCCTAACCCTGAACCTAAACCTAACCCTGACCCTCACCTTCCACCTAACCCTCATCGTAACCCTAACCCTCACCATAACCCTAATGCTAACCATAAACCTAACGCTAACCCTAACCATCACCCTCAACATCACCCTAGCCCACCCCACACCCTAACCTTAAACCTCACCCTAACCCTAACACTAACTCTTACCCTCACCCTAAATCTAAACCTAAAACTAACCCTCACACTAACCCTCACCCTAACCCTAACCATAACCCTAACCCTAAACCTCACCCTAACCCTCAACATCACCCTAATCCTCAACATAAACCTCACCATCAAGCTAATCCTCACCATAACCCTAACCCTAACCCGTTCCTAACCAAAACCCTCACCCTCACCGTCACCCTCACCCTCACCCTCACCCGAGTCCTCAACCTAACCTTAACCCTCCCCCTAAACTTAAGCCTCACCCTAACCCTAACAGTAACGCTCACCCTCACCCGCATCCTAACCCTAACCCTCTCCCTCAACCTCACTCTCACCGTAACCCTACACCTAACCCTAACCCTAAACCTAACCCTCAACCTAACACTCACCCTCACAATAAACACACCCTAACCCTCACCTCACCCTAACCCTAATGATAAACCTAACCCTCAACCTCACCCTAACCCACACCTTAATTCTTACACTCACCCTAACCCTAACCCTCACCCTAACCCAAACTCTAACCCTCACACCAACCCTCACCCTTACCCTAACGCTAACCCTAAACCTCAACCTCACCCTAAATCTCACCCTAAGAATAAACCTCACCATAACCCTAACCCTAACCCTACCCCTAATTCTCACCCTATCCTAACACTCACCCACACCCTAACCCTCACTCTCACCGAAACCCACACCGTCAACCTATCACTCAAACTAATCCGAACCCTAACCCTCACTCTCAACCTAAACCTAAACCTAACCCTAAACCTAACCCTAACCCTCATCCTCACCCTCACACTAACACTCACCCTCACCAAAAACATCACACTAAACCTAATACTCAACCTAAAGATAACCCTAACCCTCACCCTAACCCTAACCCTCACCCTAACGCTCAACATAACCCTAAGGCTAACCCTAACCTCCACACTCAACCTAAACCTCACCCTAACCCTTATCCTCACCCTAACCCTAACACTTACCTAATTGAAACCCTCACCCTTACCCATACACTAGCCCTCACCCTAACCCAAACCGTAAACATAAACCTCACCCTCAGCCTCACCCTCACCCTCTCCCTCAGCCTAACCCTAAACCTATACCTAATCCTAACCCTAACCCTCAACCTCACCCTCACACTAACCATAACCCTAAACCTAAGCCTAACCCTCATCCTTACCCACCCCCTCACCCTAACCCTAACACTAACCCTCAGCCTAACCCTCACCCACACCCTAACCCTAAAATTAACCTTCACCCTCGCCCTTACCCTCACCCTCCCCCTAACACTAACCCTAACCCTCACACTCACACTAAACCTAAACCTCACACTAACCCTAATCCAACCCACAAACTAAACCTCACCATAACCCTAACCCTAACACTCACCCTAAAACTAACCCTAACCCTCACAGTCACACTAAAACTCACCGTCACCCTAAACCTCACCCTAAACCTAACCCTCACCCACAGCCTCACGCTCAACATCAACCTCACCCTAACCCTCACCCTAAACCTCACCCTCACCCTAAAATTCAATCTAACCCTAACCCTCACCAAATCCCTAACTCTAACACTCAACCTAAGCCTAACCCTCACCCTCACCCTCAGCCTAACTCTAACCCTAATCCTAATCTAAATCCTAACCATCACCCTCACCCTCAACCTAACTCTAAACCTACCATTAAACAAAAACCTCACCCTAACTCTAACCCTATCCCTAACCCTCACTCTAACCCTAACCCAAATCCTAAACCTAACCCTCACCCTCACCCTCAGCTTAACCCTTACCCTCACCCTAACCCTAACCCAAACCCTCAGCCTAACCCTCATCCTAACCCTAACCCTAACCCTAACCCTCACCCTATCCTTAACCCTAACCCTATCCCTAACCCTCACCCAAACACTAACCCTCACCCTCATCCTCAATCTCACCATCACCCTCCACCTAATCCTCACACTTACACTCACCCTAACCCTAACCATAACCCTAAACCTCACCCTAAATCTAACCCTAACTGTCACCCTCACCCTCACCATCACCCTCAACCTAAAGCTCACCCTCACCCTAATCCTAACCCTAACACTAACCCTCACCCGAAACCTAACTCTGACCCTCACCCTCAACCTCACCCTAAGCCTAACCCTACACCTAAGCCTAATCTTAAATCTAACATTCAGCCTCACCCTCATCCTAAACCTAAACCTCACCCTAAGCCTAACCATAACTCTAACACTCACCCAAACACTTACCCTCAACCTAACCCTAACCCTAACCCTCACACTAAATCTAAATCTTACCCTAACCCTACTCCTAACCCTCACACTAACCCTCCCAACTACCCTAACCCTAATGCTCACCCTAAACCAAACCCTAACCCTGACACTCACCCTAACCCTCACCGTCACTCTAACCCTCACCCTAAGAGTAACCCTCACACTAACCCTTACCCAAACCTCACCCTAACCCTAATGCTAACCCTCACTCTGAACCTAACCCTCACCCTCACCCTCACCCTCAACCTCACACTCACCCTAACCCTCACCCTCAACCTAGCCCTCAGTGTAACCCTAAACCTAACCCTAACCCACAACCTCACCCTAACCCAAAATCTCCCCCTCCCCCTCACATTAAACCTAACCCTAATCGTAAACCTAACCCTCACCCACACCCTCACCCTAACCCTCATCCTAATCCTAACGCTACCCCTCACACTAACCCTCACCCTCACGCTAGACCTCACCCTAACCTTAACGCCCATCCTACCCCTAACACTAACACTCACCCTCACCCTAAACCTAACCTTAACCCTAACCCACAGCTTAACCATAACCCTCACCTCACCCTAAACATCACCATAACAATAACCCTCACCCTAACCCTCACCCTCATGCTAAACAGTACCCTAAACCTAACTCTCACCCTAACCCGAAACCTAAAGCTCACCCTAACCCTCACCCTAACCCTAACTCTAACCCAAACCCTCACACAAACCCTAACCACCACCCTAACCCTAACTCTACACTTCAACCTAGACCTCAACCTCACCCTAACCCTCAACCTAACCCTAACCCTAACCCTCACCCTCACCTTCAACCTAACCCTAACCCTAACCCTAAAACTCACAGTAACCCTCACCCTAACCCGAAACCTAAGCCACACCCTAAACCTCACCCTAAGCCTCACATTCACCCCCACCTGAACCCACACCCGAACCCTAACACTCAGCCTCACCCTAAACATCAACCTAACCCTAAACCTCTCTCTAACCCTTACCCTAAACCTCACCCTAACCCTAACCCTCCACCTAATCCTCACCCTCACAGTAACTCCAAACCTAACCCTAACCCTAAATCTCAACCTCACCCTCTACCTTCCTCTCAGCCTAACCATAACCCTAATCCTAAACCTAACCCTCACCCCCACCATCACCCTAAACCCAACCCTAACCCAAACGCAAACCCTCACCCTCACCCTCACCCTAACCCTAGCTCTAACACTAACAATAACCCTAACCCTAAATCTAACCTTAATCCTAACCCTAATCCTTACCCTAACCATAACCCTAACCCTAAGACTCACCTTAACCCAAATCCTAACCCTAACCCTCACCCTAACATTAACCCCCACTCTAACCCTCACCCTAACCCTCACCCTAAACCTAACCCTAACCCTAACCATCAACCTAAACCTAACCCTAAGGATCACCCTCAACCTAAACCTCAGCCTAACCATAACACTCATCCTAACTCTCACCCTAACACTAACGCTAACTCCAACCCTAACATTAATCCTAAACTTCAAACTCAACCTAACCCTCACCCTAACACTTATCCTCACACTAATCCTAACCCGAAACCTAACCCTAACCCTAATACTAACCCTAAACCTCACCCTAACCCTAACCCTACCCCTCACACTAACCCTAACCCTAACGCTCACCCTCACCCTAGACCTCACCCTAACCTTAACCCCCACCCTAATCCTAAAAATAACCCTCACCCTAACCCTAAGTCTTACCCTCAAACCAACCCTCACCCTTGCCCTAACGCTAACCCTAAACCTCAACCTCACCCTACGCCTTACCCTCACCATAACCCTAACGCTAACCCTAATCCTCACCCTAACACTAACCCTAACCCTCACCCTCACCCTCACTCTCACCCTAAACCTAACTCTAACCCTAACCCTAAACCTAACCATCATCCTCACCCTCACACTAACACTCACCCTCACCATAAACATCACACTAAACCTAATACTCAACCTAAATATAACCCTGACCCTCACCCTAACCCTAACTCTCATTCTTACCCACACCCTCACCCTAACGCTAATACTAACCCTCACCCTAACCCTCACCCACACCCTCACCCTAAAATTAACCCTCACCCTCAACTTTAACCTCACCCTCACCCTAACCCTAACCCTAACCCTCACCCTAACCCTAACCCTAAACCTAACACTAACACTCACCCTAAACCAAATCCTAACTCTCACCCTAACCCTAACCCTTACCATACCCCTCACCTTAACCCTAACCATCACCCTAGTCCTGACCCTAACCCTCACCCTGACACTCACCCTATCCCTAAACCTTACCCTAAACCTCACCCTAACACTAAACTTTACCCTAACACTAACCTTAAACCTTACCCTCACCCTAACACTAACCCGAAACCTAACACTCACCCTAACCCTCACCCTAACCCTAACGCTTAACCTAACCCTCAACCTAACCATTATCCTCACACTAATCCTAACCCTAACCCCATCCCTAACCCTCACACTAACTCTAACCCTCACCCTAACACTAAACCTACCCCTCACCCTAAGCCTCAAGCTCATTTTAATCCTAACCCTAACCCTCACCCGAAACCTAAGCCTAACACTAACACTCACCCTAACCCTCACCATCAGCCTAACACTCACTCTAACCCTAACCCTCACACTAATCCTAACACAACCCTCACCCTCATCCTAACCCTAACTCTAACCCTAATCCTAAACCTCACCCTAAACCTAACTCTCTCCCTCACCCTCTCCCTCACCCAACCCTCCCTCTCCCTCTCCCCCTCAGCCTAAACCTAACCCTAAACCTAAAGCTAACCCTCACACCCACCCTCACCCTAAACCTATCCCTAACCCTAACGCCAACCCTCACACTCACCCTCACCCAAACCCTAACCCTAACTATAACCGTAACCATAACCATAACCCTAAAACTAAACCTAACCCTCACACTAACCCTAACCGTAACCCTCACCCTCAACCTAACACTCACCCTAACACATCCTCACACTAACCCTAACCCTCACCCTCACCCTATTCCTAACGCTACACCTCACACTAACCCTCACCCTCACCCTAGACCTCACGCTAACCTTAACCCCCACCATAAGCCTAACACTAACTCTCACCCTCACCCTAAACCTAAACCTAACCCTAACCCACAACTTAACCCTAACCCTCACCTCATCCTAAACATCACCCTAACCCTAACTCTCACTCTAACCCTAAACCTAACCCTAACCCTCCACTAACCCTAACCATCACCCCAACCCTAACCCTACCCCTCACACTAACCCTAACCCTAACATTAAATCTTATCCTAATCCTCACCTTAATCCTAACCCTAAACCTAAACCTAATCCTCACCCTCACCCTCAGCTTAACCCTCAACCTCACACTAAACATCACCTAACACTAACCCTCACCCTAACCCTAACCCTCACCCTCATCCTAGCACTCACCTTAGCATTAACTCTCACCCTAAAATTAACCCTCACACTAACCCTAACACTAACCCTCACCCTCACCATATTCCTCACCATAACCTTAACCCTAACCCTTACCTAACTGAAACCTTCACATTCTCCCTCACCCTAACCCTCACCCTCACTCTAGCCCTCACACTAACCTTAATCCTCACCCTAACCTTAACCCTCACCCTAACCCTATCATTAACCCTCACCCTCTCCCTCACCCTAACCCTAGACCTAACCCTCACTCTAATCCTATCCCTAACACTCACCCTAAAGCTAAATCGCCCCCTAACGCAAACTCTAAGCCAAATGCTAACCCTAACCCTCACCCTCACTCTAACCATCCACCTAACACTTATTCTCACACCAAACCTAACCCTAACCCTCACACTAACCCTAATCCTCACCCTATCCCATACCCTAACCCTATCCCTCACCCTAACAGAAACTCTCACCCTAACCCTAATGCTAACCCTAAAACTCAATCTCACCCTAACCCTTACCATCACCCTAACTCTAAACCTCACCCTCCACCTAACACTAAACCTAAACCTAACCATCACACTTACCCTCACCCTAACCCAAAACGCTAACCCCAAACCTCAACCTCACCCTAAACCTCACCCTAATACTTACCCTCACCCTAACCCTTAACCTAAACGTCAGCCTAACTCTCGTCCTAACCCTAACCCTAACTTTAAACCTCACCCTCACCCTAAACCTAACCCTCACCCACACCCTAAAATTCACCCTCACCAGAATCCTTACCCTCACCCTAACACTCACCTTACTCTAAACCTAATCCTAAACCTAACCCTCAAGATAACCCTCAACCGCACCCTAAACCTAACCCTAATCCTAACCCTCACCCTCATCCTCACCCTAACCCTCACCTCACCCTAAACATCACCCTAACCCTAACCCTCACCCTAATCCTCACCCTCACGCTAAACAGTACCCTAACCCTAACTCTCACCCTAACCCTAACCCTAACCCTAACCCTCACCCTCACCCTAACCCTCACCGTAAACTTTAACCTCACATTAACCCTAACTCTAACCGAAACCATCACACTAACCCTAAACCTCCCCCTAACCCTAACTCTACCCCTCACCCTAACTATCACCCTAACCCTAACTCTAAACCTATCCCTCACACTAACACTCACCCTCACCCTAGCCCACAACCTAACTCTAACCCTCAACCTAACCCTAACCCTAACCCTCACCCTCACCTTCAACCTAACCCTAACCCTAAACCTAAACCTCACCCTAAACCTCACCCTAAACCTAAGCCACACCTGAACCTCACCCTCACACTCATACTCACCCTCACCCGAACCCTCACCCGAACCCTAACACTCAGCCTCATCCTAAACATCAAACCTAACCCTAACTCTCACTCTAACCCTAACACTAACCCTCAACCTAACCCTAACTCTCAACCTAACCCTCACCCTCACCCTAGCCCTCACCGTAACTCTAAACCTCACCCTGACCCTAAACCTCCCCCTCCCCCTCTGCCTCCCCCTCAGCCTAACCAAAACCCAAATGCTAAACATACCCCTTACCCCCACCATCACGCTAAACCTAACCCTAGCCCTAACGCCAACCCTCAACCTCACCCTCACCCTAACCCTAAACCTAACCCTAACAATAACCCTAACCCTAAATCTAATCTTAATCCTAACCCTAACCCTTACCCTTACCTTAATGCCAACCCTAAAACTCACCATAACCCTAATCCTAACCCTAACCCTCACCCTAACACTAACCCTTACTCTAACCCTCACCCTAACCCTCACCCTAAACCTAACCGTAACCCTAACCATCAACCTAAACCTAACCCTAACGCTCACCCTCAACCTAAACATCACCCTAAACCTAACACTCAGCCTAACCCATACCATAATCCTAACGCTAACCCCAAAATTAACGCTAACCCTAACCTTCACCCTGAACCTAACCCGCACAAACCCTTATCCTCACACTACCCCTAATCTTAATTCTAACCCTAACCCTCACACTTACCCTAACCCTCACCCTAACCCTAAACCTACCCCTCACACTAACCCTAACCCCAACCCTAAACCTAATCCTCACCCTCACACAAACCCTCAACCTCACCTTAACCCTCAACCGCACCCTAAACATCATCCTAACACTAACCCTCACCCTAAACCTAACCTTCACCATCACCCTTAACCTAACCCTCAACGTAACCCTCACCCTCATACTAATCCTCACCATAACCCTAACCCTAAACCATACCTAAGTGAAACACTCACCCTCATCCTCACCCTAATCCTCACGCTCACCCTAGCCCTCACCTTAACCGTAACCCTCACCCTAAAATTAACACCCTCACCCTCATCCTAAAACTAAC
Source organism: Dipodomys merriami (assembly GCF_024711535.1). Classification (NCBI taxonomy): domain Eukaryota; kingdom Metazoa; phylum Chordata; class Mammalia; order Rodentia; family Heteromyidae; genus Dipodomys; species Dipodomys merriami. The sequence continues at coordinate 3,214,818 of NW_027206113.1, forward strand.
CCTAACCCTAACGCTCACACTAACCCTCACCCTAACCCTAACCCTAACCCTAACCCTCACCCTAACCGTCACCTTAACCCTAAACCGAAACCTAACCCTCAACCTAAACCTAACCCTAACCCTCACCCTCAACCTACCCCTCACCCTAACACTAAACCTCACCCTAAACCTATTGCTAACCATAAACCCAAGGCTAACCCTAACCATCACCCTCAACCTAACACTCACCCTAACATTTATCCTCACACTAACCCTAAACCTAACCTTAACCCTAACCCTCACACTAAACCTAACCCTTCACCCTAACCCTAACTCTACCCCTCACACTAACCCTCACCCTAACCCTAACCCTCAAGCTAACCCTTACTCTTACCCTAATCCTCACCATAACCCTAACCCTAACCCTTACATAACCAAAACCCTCACCCTCACTCACTCGAAACCTAACCCTCAGCCTCACCCTCACTCTCTCCCTAACCCTAACCCTAAAGCTAACCCTAAACTTAACCCTCAACCTCACCCTCACCATAAAACTCACCCTCACCATAAACACACCCTAACCCTAACCCTCAAACTAACCCGAACCCTCACCCTCAATCTAACCCTCAACCTCACCCTAAATATCACCCTAACCCTAACCCTCACCCTAACCCTAACCCGAACCGTCACCCTTACCCTAAACCTCAAACTAACCCTCACCCTCACCCTAATCCTCACCATAACCCTAACGCTAAACCTTACCTAACCGAAACCCTCACCCTCACCCTGACCATAACCCTCACCATCACCCTAACCCTAACCCAAACCCTCAGTCTAACACTCATCCTAACCCTAATCCTAAACCTAACCCTCAACCTAACCTTAAACTTAACCCTAACCCTAACCCTCACCCGAACACTAACTCTCACCCTAACCCTCAACCCCAGCATCACCCTCACCCTAACCCTCAACCTCACATTCACCCTAACCCTAAACCTAACCCTCATCCTAAATCTAACCCTCACCCTTACCCTCACCCTCACGATCACTCTCAACCTAACCCTCACCATCACCCTAACCCTAACCCAAACCCTCAGCCTAACATTCATCCTAACTCTAATCCTAAACCTAACCCTCACCCTAACCTTAACCCAAAACCTAACCATAACCCGCATCGAAACACTAACTCTCACCCTAACCCTCAACCCCAGCATCACGCTCACCCTAACCCTCACCCTCACATTCACCCTAAACTTAACCCTAACCCTCACCCTAAGTATAACCCTCACCCTCACCCTCACCCTCACTATCACTCTCAACCTAATCCTCACCCTCACCCTCACTCTAATCCTAACCCTAACCCTAACCCTCAACCAAAACCTAACTCTCACCCTCACCCTCACCCTCACCTTAAGCCTAACCCTATACCTAAGCCTAATCCTAAATCTAACCCTCACCCTCACCCTCACCCTAAACATAAACCTCACCCTAGGCCTAACCATATATCTAACCCTCACCCTCACCCTAACCCTCACAATCACCCTAAAACTCACCCTAACCCTTACCCTCAACCTAACCTTAACCCTAACCCTCACATTCACACTAACCCTAAACCTCACACTAACCCTAATCCTAACGCACACAATAAACCTTACCATAACCCTAACCCTAACACTCACCCTAAAACTAACCCTAACCCTCACAGTCACACTAAAGCTCACCGTCACCCTAAACCTCACCCTAAACCTAACCCTCCCCCACAGCCTAACGCTCAACATTACCCTCACCCTAACCCTCACCCTAAACCTCACCCTCACCCTAAAACTCAACCTAACCCTAACCCTCACCAAATCCCTAACCCTAACACTCAACCTAAGCCTAACCCTCACCCTCACCCTCAGCCTAACTCTAACCCTAAGCCTAAACTAAATCCTAACCCTCACCCTCACCCTCAACCTAACTCTAAACCTACCATTAAACAAAAACCTCACCCTAACCCTAACCCTATCCCTAACCCTCACTCTAACCCTAACCCTAATCCTAAACCTAACCCAACCCTCACCCTGAGCTTAACCCTTACCCTCACCCTAACCCTAACCCAAACCCTCAGCCTAACCCTCAACCTAACCCTAACCCAAACCTAACCCTCACCCTAACCTTAACCCTAACCCTATCCCTAACCCTCACCCAAACACTAACCCTCACCCTCAGCCTCAATCTCACCATCACCCCCCACCTAATCCTCACACTGACACTCACCCTAACCCTAACCATAACCCTAAACCTCACCCTAAATCTAACTCTAACCGTCACCCTCACCCTCACCATCACCCTCAACCTAAAGCTCACCCTCACCCTCACCCTAATCCTAACCCTAACACTAACCCTCACCCGAAACCTAACTCTGACCCTCACCCTCAACCTCACCCTAAGCCTAACCCTACACGTAAGCCTAATCTTAAATCTAACATTCAGCCTCACCCTCATCCTAAACCTAAACCTCACCCTAACCTTCACCAAAACCCTAACCCTAACTCTCAACCTAACCCTCACCATCACCCTCAACCTAATACTCACCCTAACAATATTCCTAACCCTTACCTAACCGAAATCCTCACCCTCACCCTAAAACTCAACCTCACCCTCACCCTCACCCTAACCCTAACACTAACCCTAAACCTCAACCTCAACCTCACCCTCCACATCAGCCTAACCCTAACCCTAACACTAATACTAAACCTACCCCTCACCCCCACCTTCACCCTAAACCTAATCCTAACCTTAACGCTAACCCTCACCCTCACCCTCACCCTAACCCTAACCCTAACAATAACCCTAACCCTAACCGTAATCCTAAGCCTAACCCTAACCGTATCCCTAAACCGAACCCTAAAACTCACCCTAAAACTAATCCTAACCCTAAACCTCACCCTAACCCTAACCCGCACCTTAACCCTAAACCTAACCCGAACCCTAAACCTAATCCTCACCATAAAGCTCACCCTATAACGCTTACGCTAACCCTAACCCTTACCCTCAACCTAACATTCACCCTAACCCTTATCCTCACATTAACCCTAACTCTAACCCTAACCCTCACCGTAACCCTGCCCGTAACCCAAACCCTCAACCTAAACCTCACCATCACTTTGATCCTCACCCAGAACCCTATCCCTAACCCTTACCTAACCAAAACCCTCACCCTCACCCTGACATTAAAACTCAACCTCACCCTAAACTTAACACTAACCCTGACCCTCACCCTAACCATCACCCTCACCCTCACACTAAACCTAACCCTCACCCTCACCCTCACTCTCACCCTAACCCTAAACCTAACCCTCAAATTCAGCCTCACCTTAACACTCACCCTCACCATAAACACAGTCTAATCCTAACCCTCATCCTAAACCTACCGCTAAACCTAATCCTCAACCTCACCCTCACCCTCACCCTCAACCTAACCCTCAACCTCACCGGAAACATCACCCTAACCATAACCGTCAACCTAAGCCTAACCCTAACCCTCACCCTTACCCTAACACTCAACCTAAACCTCAGCCTCACACTAATCCTCACCATAACCCTATCCTAACCCTTACCTAACCCAAACCCTCACCCTCACCCTCACCCTCACCCTAACCCTCACACTCATCTGAGCCCGATACCTAATCTTAACCCTCAACCTCACCGTAACCCTAAACCTAACCATGACGCTCACCCTAAACCTCACCCTCACCCTCACCGGCACCCGAACCCTAACCCTCACCCTCACACTCACTCTCACCATAACCCTATCCCTAACCATAAACCTAATTCTCAACCTGACCCTCACCCTAACACTCACCCTCACCACAAACACACACTAACCCTAACCCTCACCCTAGCCCTAACCCTAAACCTCACCCTAAACCTAACCCTAACCCTAATGCTCACCCTAACCCTAACGCTAACCCTAACCCTCCTCAACATGACACTCACCCTAACCCTTATCCTCACACTAACACTAACCCTAAAGCTAACCCTAACCCTAACCTTCAACCTAACCCTCACCCTCACCCTAATCCTCACCCTAACCATAAACCTTTCCTTTACCTAAATGAAACCCTTACCCTCACCATAACCCTCAGCCTCACCTTAGCCCTCACCCTAACCTTAACCCAAACACTAACCCTAACATTAACCCTCACCCTCACCCTAACCCTAAACCTAACCCTAAAGTTAACAATCACCATAACCCTAACCCTAAACATCACGCTAACTCTCAAACTAACCCTAACCCTAACCCTCACTCTAAATGTAACCCTCACCCTTACCCTAACCCTAAGCCTGATCCTCGCCCTAACCCTCACCCTGAACCTCACTCTCACCCGAACACTAACCCCCACCTCACCCTAAAACTAAACCTAACACTAACCCTAACCCTAACCCTCATCCTCACCCTCACCCTAGCACTCACTCTCACCATAAACATCACACTAAACCTAATCCTCAACCTAACCCTAAACCTAGCCCTCACACTAACACTAATCCTCACCCTATCCCTAATTCTAACCCTAAACCTTTCCCTCATGAAAACCCTAATCCTAACCCTAATCCTCGCCCTCAACCTAACCCTTACCCACACCCTAAAATTCACCCTCAACGAAACCCTTACCCTCACCCTAACATTCACCCTAAACCTAACCTTAATCCTAAACCTAACCCTCACCATCACGCTCACCCTAACACTAAACCTAACCCTAACTCTAACCCTAACCCTCACACTCACCTTAACCCTCACTTTCACCTTAAACATCACGCTAAAACTAACTCTCACCTTAAGCCTAACCCTAACCCTCACCCTAACGCTAACCCTCAATTTAACCCTCCCCATCAACCTATTACTCAGTCTAACCTAACCATAACACTTACCTAACCGAAACCCTCACCTCACCCTCACCCTCACCCTAACACAAACCCTAACCCTAACCCTCAACCTAAACCTAACCCTAATCCTCACCCTCACCCTAAACCTTACCCTAATCCTAACCCTCTCCCTCAGCCTAACCCTAAAACTAAATGTAATCCAAACCCTAACCCTCACCTTTACCCTCACACTAAGCGTAACCATAACCCTAACCCTAACCCTCAACTTTACCCACACCCTCACCTTAACCCTAACCTTAACACTCACCCTAAACCAAACCCTAACCCTCACACTAACCCTAATCTTTACCCTAAACATAACCCTAACCCTAACCCTAACCCTACACCTCACCCTAAGCCTAACCCTAACCCTCACCCTCATACTCACCCTATCCCTAACCCTTACCCTAAACCTCACCCTATCCCTAACCCTAAACCTAACACTTACCCTAACCCTCACCCTAACACTCACCCTAACCCTTATCTTCACACTAACCCTAACCCTAACCCCAACCCTAACCCCCACATTAACTCTAACCCTCACCCTACCACTAACCCTAACCCTCACCCTAAGCATAACCCTCACTCTAACCCTAACCCAAACCCTCACCTGAAACCTAATCCTAACCCTCACACTAAGCCTAACCCTCACACACACACTTACCCTCACCCTCATCCGAACCCTAACCCTCACCCTAACCCTAACCCTCACACTAACCCACACCCTCAACTTAATCCTCACCCTAACAACAACCATAACATTTACCTAACCAAAACCCTCACCTTCACACTCACTCTCACACTAACACGCACACCTCACCCTAGACCTCACCCTAATCCTAACCCTAATCCTAAACCTCACCCTCACCCTAAACTTTAACCTCACACTAACCCTAACCCTAACCCTGACCTGAGGGTCAGCCTAACCCTCACCCTAACCAAAACCCTAACACAAACCCTAAACCTCACCCTCACCCTAAACCTCACCCTTACCCTAAACCTCAACTTCACCCTTAACCTCACCCTAATACTTACCCTCACCATAACCCTAACCCTAATTCTAATCCTCACCCTAAAGCTAAGCCTAACCCTAACACTCAACCTAACACTCACCCTCACCCTAATCCTCACCCTAACCCTAAACCTAACCCTTATCAAAACGAAACCCTCAACCTCACCCTCACTATCACCCTTACCCTCACCCTAGCCCTAACCCTAATTCTCACCCTAGCCCTATTCCTAACCCTAACCCAAACCCACATGCTAACACTCACCCTAACCCAAATGCTAACCCTAAACCTTACCCTCCCCCTAACCCTCACCCTAACCCTTACCCTCAAACTAACCCTATACTTAACCCTAACACTCACACTAACCCTAACACTCACCCTAACCCTAACCCTACCCCTCAACCTAACCCTCGACCTAACACTAAACCTCACCCTAAAGCTAAGCCTAATAACCCTCACACACACACTTACCCTCACCCTCATCCGAACCCTAACCCTCACCATCACCCAAATCCTCACCCTAAAACTTACCCTCACCCACAACCTAACGCTCAACCTCAATCTCACCCTAACTCTCACCCTAAGCCTCTCCCTCACCCTAAAACTCACCTTAACCCTAACCGTCATGAAAAACCCTAACCCGAACCCTCACCCAAACTCTAACCCTCACACTACCCCTCACACTCACCCTAACCCTAATCCTAAACCTACCCTTCACCCCACCATCTCCCTAACACTAACCCTAACCCTAATCCTTAACCTACCCATCAACCCCACCATCACCCTAACCATAAACCTAAACCTAACGCAACCCTCATGCTCAACCTCACCCAAACCCTAACCCTAACCCTCATGCTCACACTTACCCTAACCCTAAACCTAACCCTAACCCTCACCCTAACCCTAAACCTCACCCTAAACCTAACTCTCACCCTCACCCTAATCCTAATCATAACACTAACCCTAAACCTACCCTTCAGGCTCAAATTAACCCTCACCCTAACCCTTACCCTCACCTTAACCCTCACCCTCATGCTAACCCTCACTCTAACCCTTAACCTCACCCTAACCCTAACCCTACCCTTAACACTAAACCTCACACTAACCCTCACCCTTTCATTAAACCTAATCCTAACCCTCACCCTAACGCTCACCCTAACCCCCGCCCTAACCCTAACCCTCACCCTCAACCTAACCCTCACCCTAAACCTTAGCCTCATCCTAATCGTAACCCTAACCCTAATCCTAACCCTCACACTAAGCCTACCCTTCACCCTAACCCTCACCCTAACCCTCAGCCACATTCACTTCCTAACCCTAACTCTAACCCTCAACCTAACCCTAACCCTAACCCAAATCCTCACCCTAACACTAACCCTAACCCTCACCCTCATCCTCATCCTCAGCCTAACTCTAACCCTAACCCTAATCCTAACCCTAACCCTCACCCTCACACTAACCCTAATCCTCACCCTATCCCTAACGCTAACCCTATCCCTCACCCTCACAATAAACCTCACCCTAAACCTTAACCTCAACATAACCCTAACCCTAACCATAATCCTCACACTAACTCTAACACTAAACCTCACCTAACACTCACCGTAACCCCAACCCTCACCCAAACCCTAACCCTCACTGTCACCTTAACCCTCACCCTAACCCTAACCGTCACCCACACCCTAAAACTCACCCGAACCCGAAACCTCACCCTAACCCTACCCTAAACCTCACCCTAAACCTAACCCTCACTCTAAGGCTAACTCTAATCCTCACCCTCACACTAACCCTACCCCTCACATTAAAAATCATCTTATCACTCACCATAACCCTAACGCTAACCCTAATCCTCATACTAAACCTTAACCTCACCCTAAACTTTATCCTCACATTAACCCTAACGCTAACCCTCACATTAAACCTAAACCTTACCGTAACCCTAACAATAAACCTCACCCTAACCCTCACCCTAACCCTATCTCTCAACTTCACCCTAACCTTAACCCTAACCTTAACCCTAACCTTAACCCTAAACCTCAAACTAAACCTAAACCTCACCCTAAACCTAACCCTAACACTCACCATAACCCTATTCATCACCCTCACCCTAACCCTCACCCTAACCCTAAGACTAACCCTAAGCCTCACCCTCACCCTAAACCTCACCATAAACTTACCATCTCCCGAAATCTAACCTTAAAATTAATCCTAAACCTAACGCTAACCCTATCCCTCACACTAAGCTTAACCCTCACCCTAACCCTAACCCTAAACATAATCCTAACCCTAACCCTCACCCTCACCCTAACACTCACCCTCACTGTAAACATCACCCTAACCCTAACCCTCACCCTCAACCTAACCCTAAACCTCACCCTAACCCTAAGGCTAACCCTAACCCTCAGCCTCACCCTAAACCCCACCCTAACCCTTATATTCACACTAACCCTAAACCTAACCCTAAAGCTCACACTAACCTAACCCTCACCCTAACCCTAACCCTAACCCTCACCCTAACCCAAAATCTCAAAATAACCCTCAAACTCAACCTAATCCTAACCCTAACCCTAACCCTAACACATGCCTAGCTGAAACCCTCACCCTCACCCTGAACCTCAACCTAAACCTCACCCTCAACCTAGCCCTCACCCTAACCCTAACCCTCACCCTAATCCTAACCCTAACACTCACCCTCACCCTCACCCTAACCCTAATCCTAACCCTAACCCTCACCCTAACCATACCCTAAACCTACTGCTACACCTAACCCTCATACTCAGACTAACCAACACCCTAACCCTTAACCTCACCCTAACCCTTACCCTCACCCTAACCCTTACTTAACCCTAACACTCACACTAAACCCTAACCCTAAACCTACACCTCAACCTAAACCTCACCCTAATCCTAACCCTAACCCTAATACTTCCCCTATCCCTAACCCTAAACCTAACCCTTACCCCAACCCTCAACTTATCACTTAACCAAAACCTGATCCTCAACCTATCACTATTCCTAACCCTAACCCTAACCCTCACCCTCACCCTCACCCTAACTCTCACCCTAACCTTTACCCTAAAACTCAACCTAACTCTAATGCTAACCCTAACCCTCACCCTAAACTTCTCCCTAAACCTTATCCTCACACTAACCCTAACACTAACCCTAACCCTCACACTAACCCTAACGCACAACCTAACCCTAACCCTACCCCGAAACCTAACCCGCACACTACCCCTAAACCTAACCCTAACCCTCACCCTAACCCTAACCCTAACCCTCACCTCTCACCTTCACCCTCACCATCACACTAACACTCAACCGAACCTGAACGCTCACCCACACCCTAACCCTCACGCAACCAGGAACGCTTATCCTCACACGAAACCTCACCCTCACCCTAACCCTAACCCTCAACCTAAACATAACCCTAAACCTCACCCTCACCTGAACCCTAATGCTAACCTTAACCGTAACCCTAACATTCAAACTAACCCTCAACCTCACCCTAATCCTCAACCTAACACAAACCCTAAACCTTACCTAACTGAAACCCCCACCTTCAACCTTACTCTCACCATTACCCTAGCCCTAACCCTAACCCTAACCCTCACACTCACCCTCACTCTAACACTAACCCTAATCCTTACACTCACACTAACCCTAACCCTAACCCTAATGTTACACCTAACCCTCAACCTAACCATCATCCTAACCCTCTCCCTCACCCTAAAACTTAACCTGACCCTAACACTCACACTAAACCTCAACCGAACACACACACACTAACCCTAACCCTAACCGTAACCCACACCCTAACCATAACCCTAACCATCATTCTCACATTAACCCTCACCGTCACCCTAACACTCAACCAAACCTGAATGGTCACCCACACCCTAACCCTCACCCTCACCCTTATCCTCACCAGAAACCTCACGCTCACCCTAACCCTCACCCTCACCCTCACCCTCACCATTACCCTAACTCTAACCGTAAACCTAACCCTAACCCTAACCCTAATGCTAACCCTAATCCTCAACCTCAACCTAACCATCACCCTAACACTTAACCTCTCCCTAAACCTTACCCTAACCTTAACACTCACACTAAACCTAACCCTAACCCTCACCCTCACCCTAAGACTAATCCTAACCCTAATTCTAAATCTAACCCTCACCATCACCCTAAAACTAACCCTAACCCTAAACATCACCCTCACCCTAACCCTAAACCTAACGCTCACCCTAATCTTCACCCCAACCCTAACGCTAACCCTTACCTTCACCATCACACTAACAATTACCCTAACCCTTATCCTCACAATAAACCTAACCCTATCCCTAACCGTAACCCTTACACTAAACCTAATGCTCAAACTAAACCTAAAACTACCCCTCAGCCTAACCCTCATTCTAACACTCACCCTAACCCTCACCCTAAAACTAAACCTAAACCTCACCCTCACCCGAAACCTAAAACTCACCCTAAACCTCACCCTCACCATAATCATCAACCTAACCCTAACACTCACCCTAACTCTAACCCTAAACCTCACCCTAACCCTAACCATAACCATAACCATAACACTCACCCTCACTCTCACCCACACCCTAAACCTCACCCTCACCCTCAATCTTACACTCACCCTCACCCTAAACATCACCCTAACCCTAACCCTCACGCTAACCCTACCCCTAACCCTCACCATAACCGTAATCCTAACCGTAACCCTCACCCTCACTTTCACCCTCACCGTAAAACTCACCCTCACCATCACCCTCACCCTTACACTCACCCACACCCTAAACATCACCCTAACCCTAACTCTCACTCTAACCCTAAACCTAACCCTCACCCTAACCCTAACACTCAGCCTAACGCTCAACCTATCCTGAACGATAACCTAACCTCAACATCAACCTAACCCTCACCCTAACCCTTATCCTCCCACTAAGCTAACACTCACACTAAACCTATCCCTCACCCTATCCCTAACCCTTACCCTATCCCTCACCCGAACCCTCACCCGAACCCTAACACTAAAGCTAAAACTAACCCTAACCCATACCCTAACCCTTACTTTCATCCTAACCCTAAGGCTAACATTCAACCTAAACCTCACCCTAACGCTTACCCTCAGCCTAACCCACAGCCTAACCCTCACCCGAAACCTAACCCTCACACTTACACTCAATCTAAACCGAACCCTAACCCTAACCCTCACCCTAACCATAACCTCACCCTCACCCTCACCCTAACCTTAACCCTAACCCTAACCCTTTACCTAACCCTCACTATAACACTAATGCTAACCCTAAACTTCACCATCACACTAACCATCACCCTAACACTTATCATCACACTAACCCTACCCCTATCCCTAACCCTAACCCTCACACTAAACTTAATGCTCACCCTAACCCTAACACTACCCCTCAGCCTAACCCTCATTCTAACACTCACCCTAAACCTCACCCTAACACTTATCCTCACACTAACCTTAAGCCTAACCCTAACCCTAACCCTAACTCTCAAACTAAGCCTCACTCTAAACCTAACACTAACCCTAACCCTCACTGTATCTCTCACCCTAACCTTAACCCTCAACCTCACCCTCAACCTCACGGTCACCCTAACACTCATCCGAACCCGAACCCTCACACACACCCTATCCCTCATCCTCTCCTGAACATTCACCCTCACCTGAAAACTCACCTTCACCCTAACCCTGACCCTCACCCTAAACATCACCCTAACCCTAAGCCTTACCCTAACACTAACCCTCACCCGAACCCTAACACTCAAACTCCCCCTCACCCTCAACCTAATCCTCATCCTAACCCTAATCCTAAGCCTTACATAATTGAATCCCTCACCCTCAACTTCACCATCACCCTCAGCCTAACTCTCACCCTCACCCTAGCCCTGACCCTAAACCTAACCCTCACCCTAACCCTAACCCTAACCCTCACCCTCAAACTAACCCTAACCCTCACCCTCACCCTAAGCCTCACACTAACCCTTACCCTCACCCTAACCCTTACCTTAACCCTTATCCTCACAATAATGCTAACCCTAACCCTAACCCTCACCCTAATCCTAACCATCACCCTCACCCTCACCATCACCCTAAGCCTAACCTTACCACTAATCCTAAAATTAACCCTCACCATCACCCTAACAATAACCCTCACCCTCACCCTCAACCTAACCCTAAACCTAACTCTCACCCTAACCCTCACCCTAAGCCTAACGCTAAACCTAACCCTCACCATCACACTAACCCTCACACTAACACTTATCATCACACTAACCTTACATCTATCCCTAACCCTAACCTTCACACTAAACCTAATGCTCCCCCTAAACCTAATCCTACCCCTCAGCCTAATCGTCACCTAACTCACCCTAACCCTCACCTTAAAACTAACCCTAAACCTCACCCTCACCCAAAACCTAAACATCACCCTAAACTTCACTCTCACCATAAACATCAACCTAATCCTAACACTCACCCTAACTCTAACCCTAAACCTCACCCTGACCCTAACCCTAACCATAACCATAACCCTCACCTTCACTCTCACCCACAACCTAAACCTCACCCTCACCCTCACCCTCACTCTTGCACTCAACCTCACCCTAAACATCACCCTAACCCTAACCATCAATCTAAACCTACACCTAAACATCACCATAAACCTAACCCTAACCATAACCCTCACCCTCACTCTCACCCTCACCTTAAAACTCACCCTCACCATCACCCTCAACCTTACACTCACCAACACCCTAACCCTAACCCTCACTCTAACCCTAAACATAACCCTCACCTTCAACCTAACCCTCACACTAACCCTTATCCTCACACTAACCCTAACATTCACACTAACCCTATCCCTCACCCTATACCTAACCCTTACCCTATCCCTCAACATAACCCTCACCCTCACCCAAACACTAATGCTAACGCTAACCCTAACCCTCACAATAACCCAAACTCTAACCCTTACCTTCATCCTAACACTAAGCCTAACCCTCAACCTAAACCTCACCCTAACCCTTACCCTCAGCCTAACCCTCAGCCTAACCCTCACCCTAACCCTAACCCTCACACTTACACTCAAGCAAAATTTAACGCTAACCCTAACCCTCACCCTAACCCTAACCCTAACCTCACCCTCACCCTAACCCTAACCCTAACACTCACCCTAACCCTAACCCTAACCCTCACCCTCACCCTAACCCTAATGCTAACCCTAAACCTCACCATCACACTAACCCTCACCCGATCACTTATCATCACATTAACCCTATCCCATTCCTAACCCTAACCCTCACACTAAACTTAATGCTCATCCTAACCCTAACACTACCCCTCAGCCTAACCCTCATTCTAACACTCACTCTAACCCTCACCCTAAACCTAAACCTAAACCTCAGCCTCACCCGAAACCTAAACCTCACCCTAAACCTCGCCCTCACCATAAACCTCAACCTCACCCTAACACTAAACCTAATTCTAACCCTAAACCTCACCCTAACCCTAAAACTAACCGTAACCCTCTCCCTCACTCTCACCCTCACCCTAAACCTCACCCACACCCTAACCCTCACCCAAACCCTAACGCTAACCCTAACCCTCACCCTCACCCTAACACTTATCGTCACACTTACCCTAACCATAACCCTAACCTAATTCTAACCCTCAAACTAAGCCTCACCTAAACCTAACACTAACCCTAACCCTCACTGTAACCTAAACCCTAATCTTAACCCTCCCCCTCACTCTAACCCTCACCGTCACCATAACACTCACCCGAACCCAAAACCTCACCCACACCCTAACCCTCAAGCTCTCCCTAACCCTAACCCTAAGCCTTACCCTAACCCTAACCCTCACTCCAACCCTAACACTCAAACTAAACCTCACCCTGAACCTAATCCTCATCCTAACCCTAACCCTAACCCTTACCTTATTGAAACCCTCACCCTTAACCTCACCATCATCCTCAGCTTAACTCTCTCCCTCACCTTAGCCCTGACCCTAAACCTAAACCTCACCCTAACCCTAACCCTAACCCTCACTCTCAAACTAACCCTAACACTCACCCTCACTCTAAGCCTCACCCTAAACCTTTCCCACACACTAACACTTACCCTAACCCTTACCCTCAAACTAATGCTAAGCCTAACCCTAAACCTCACCCTAATCCAAACCCTCACCCTCACCCTCACCGTCATCCTAAGCCTAACCCTAACCCTAATCCTAAATCTAATCCTCACCATCACCCTAACCCTCACCCTAACCCTAACCCTCACCCTAAACCTAACACTAACCGTTAACCCTCACTGTAACCCTAACCCTAACCTTAACCCTTACCCTCACCCTATCCATCACCGTCACCGTAACACTCACCCGAACCCGAACCCTCACCCAAACCCTAACCCTCACCTGCTCCCTAACCCTCACCCTCACCTGAAACCTCACCTTCACCCTACCCCTGACCCTCACCGTAATCATCACCCTAAACCTAACCCTAACCCTTACCCTAAACCTAACCCTCACCGGAACCCTAACCCTCAAACTAAGCCTCACCCTGAACCTAATCCTCAACCTAACCCTAAACCTAACCCTTAACTTATTGAAACCCTCACCCTCAACCTCACCATCACCCTCAGCCTAACTATCACCGTCACCCTAGCCCTGACTCTAAACCTAACCCTCACCCTAACCCTAACCCTAACTCTCACTCTCAAAATAACTCTAAGCCTCACCCTCACCCTAAGCCTCATGCTAACCTTTTCCCTCACCCTAACTCTTACCCTAACCCTTACCCTCACATTCATGCTAACCCTAACCCTAACCCTCACCCTAATCCTAAACCTCACCCTCACCCTCAACCTCACCCTAAGCCTAACCCTAAGGCCAATCCTAAATCTAACACTCACCATCACCCTAACCCTAACCCTAACCCTTACCCTCACCCTCACCCTAACCCTAACCCTAACCCTGACCCTCACCCTAACCCTAACGCTAACCCTAACCCTCACCATCACACTAACCCTCACCCTAACACTTATCATCACACTAACCCTACCACTATCCCTAACCCTAACCCTCACACTAAATCTTATGCTCACCCTAAACCTAACCCTACCCCTCAGTCTAACCCTCACCCTAACACTCACCCTAACCTTCACCTAAACCTAACCCTAAACCACACCCTGACCCGAAACCTGAACCTCATCCTAAACATCACCCTCACCATAAACATCAACCTAACCCTAACACTCACCCTCACGCTTACCCTAAAGCTCACCCTCACCCTAACCCTCACCCTTACACTGACCCTCATCCTAAACATAATCCTAACTATAAGCCTCATTCTAACCCTACCCCTAACCCTCACCATAACACTAACCATAACCGTAACCCTCACCCTCACACTCACCCTCACCCTAAAACTCACCCTCACCATCACCCTCACCCTTACACTCACCTAGACCCTAAACATCACCCTAACCCTAACCCTCACTCTAACCCTAAACATAACACTCACCCTAACCCTACCCCTCAGCCTAACCCTCAACCTAACCCAAAATATAACCTAACCCGCACCCTCAACCTAACCATCACAGTAACCCTTATCCTCACACTAACCCTCACACTCACATTAAAGCTATCCCTCAACGTATCCCTAACCCTAACCCTATCCCTCACCCTAACCCTGACCCTCACCCTAACACTAATGCTAACCCTAACCCTAACCCTCACCCTAACCCTTACCCTCATCCTAACCCTAAGTCTCACCCTCAACTTAAACCTCACCCTAACCCTTACCCTCAGCCTAACCCGCAGCCTAACCCTCACCCTAACCCTAAACCTCACCCTGACCCTCACCCTAAACCTAACACTAACACTAACCCTCACCCTAACCCTAACCTCACCCTCACCCTCAGCCCCAACCTCAGCCTAAGCTTGACCCTAATCCTAATACTAATCCTAACCCTAACCCTCACCCTTAGTCTCAACCTAACTGTAACCCTAACCCTTACCTAACCCACAACTTCACCCTCACCCTAACCGTAACCCTACACCTAACCCTCACCCTAACCCTGACTCTAACCCTCAACCTAACCGTAAGCCTAACCGAAACCTAACACTCACCCTAACCTTCACCCTAACTCTAAATCTATCCCTAACCCTCACCCTCACCCTAAACCTCATCCAAACCCTTACGCTCACCATAACCCAAACCCTAACCATAAATCTAATACTCACTCTAACCCTAACCCTCACTGATGCCCTAACACTCACCCTCACCCTCACACTCACCCTAACACCCAGCCTAACTCTAACCCTAAACCTAATCCTAAACCTAACTCTCACACTCACCCTCACCCTAACCCTAACCCTAAATCAAACCCTAACCCTCACGCTCACCCTAACCCTCAACCTCACCCTAAACATCACCCTAATCATAACCCCCACCCTAACCCTAACCTTAACCCTCACCCTAACCTTATCCATAACCCTCACCCTAACCCTAACCCTCACCCTAGCCCTCAACATAACCCTAACGCTAACCCCAACACTCACCCTCACTGTAAACCTCACCTTAACACTTATCCTCACACTAACCCTAACCTTAACCATAACCTAACCCTACCCCTCAATCTAAGCCTCACCCTAAACCAAACACTAACCCTAACCCTCACTGTAACCCTCACCCTAACCTTAACGCTCAACCTCACCCTAAACCTCACGGTCATCCTAACACTCATGGGAACCCAAAACCTCACACACAAACTAAACCTCACCCTCTCCTGAACCCTCACCCTGACCTGAAACCTCACCTTCACCCTAACCCAGAACCTCACCCTAAACCTCACCCTAGCCCTAACCCTTACCCTAACCATAAGCCTCACCCGAAACCTAACCCGCAAAGTAAGCCTCACTCTAAACCTAATCCTCATCCTAACCCTAAACATAACCCTTACTTAATTGAAACCCTCAACCTCAACCTCACCATCAGTCTTAGCATAACTCTCACCCTCACCCTAGCCCTGACCCTAAACCTAACCCTCACACTAACCCTAAACCTAACCCTCACTCTCATCCTCACCCTAACCCTCACAATCATCTTAAGCCTCACCCTAACACTTCCCCTCACCCTAAACCTTACCTTAACCATCAACCACACACTAAACCTCACCATCACCCTCACGCTCACTCAAAAACTCTCCCTCACGCTAACCCTAAACTTAACCCTAAACCTCACCCTAACCTTCACCCTCAACCTCACACTCACCCTAAACCTAACACTAAACTTAACACTAATCCTAAACCTAACCCTCAAACTCACCCTCACCCTAAACCAAACCCTAAACCTCAACGTCACCCTCAACCTTACCCTAAACCTAACCGTAATCCTCACTCTAACCCTCACACTCACCCTAACCTTAACCCTTTACCTCACACTCACCCTACCCCTAACCCTAACCCTCACCGTCACCCTAACCCTCACCCTAACCATAAGGCTAAACCTGACCCTCACCGTCAACTTAACCCTCACCCTAACCTGACCCTACCCATCACGCTAAAGCTCACCCTAAACCTAACCCTAACCCTAAACCAAACCCTAACCCTAACACTAACCCTAACACTCACCCTCACCCTAACACACACCGTCACCCTTACCCTCACCTAAATCTAACCCTCACGCACAACCTAACCCTCACCCACACCTGGACCGTCACCGTCACTCTAACCCTCACCCTTACCCTAAACATCACCATAACCCAAAACCTCACCCTCATCCTAACTATAACCCTCACCCTCACCCTAACCCTAACCCTGAAACTCACCCTAACCCCCACCCTCACTCTCACGCTAACCCTATCCCTCATTCTCAGCCTAACCCTCAAACTAAACCTTACACTTAACCTAAACCTAACACTAACAATAACCCTAACCCTAATGCAAAGCCTAACCCACAACCTCAACCTAACCCTCATCCTAACCCTTACCCTCACCCTCACCCTCACCCTAACCCACACCCTTAACTTAACTCTCAACCTAACCCTAAGCCTAAACCTAACACTCACCTTCACCCTAAACCTAACCCTAAAGCTAACCCTAACCCTAACCCAAATCCTCACACTAACCCTAAACCTAAACATAACCCTAACCCTCACCTTAACCCTCACCCTAATCCTAACCCTAACTCTAACCCTCACCCAAACGCTAACCCTCACCCTCACCCTCACCCTCATCCTTAGCCTAACCTTAACCCTAACCATAATCGTAAACCTACCCCTCACCCTCAACCTAAACCTAAACTTAACCCTCAGCCTAACCCTCTTACTAACCCTAACCCTAACCCTCAACCTAACCCTAAACCTAATCCTCAACCTAACCGTAAAATTAACACTAAACCTAACCCTCACCCTAAACCTAAACCTCACCCTCACACTCACCCTCACCACCAGCCTAACCCTAACCCTAACCGTAGTCCTAACCCTAAACCTCACACTCACCCTCACACTAACTCTAACCCTAACCCTAACACTGACCATCACCCTAACTCCAACCCTATCCCTAACCCTCAACCTAACACTAACCCTCACCCTTACCCTAACCCTAACCCTCACCCTAACCCTAAACCTAACCCTAATGCTATCACTAACCCTCACCGTAATCCTAACACTAACATTAAACCTCACCCTAACCCTCACCCTAAACCTAAACCTAAACCTAAGCCTCACCCTCACGCTCACCCTAACCCTCAACTTAACCCTAACATTCACCCTAACCCTAACCTTCACCCTAAACCTTACCCTCACCTTAACACTAACCCTAACACTAACTCTAACACTCACCCTAACCCTAAGCCTAACCTGAACTCTAACACTCACCTTATCTCTAACGCTATCCTTAAACCTCACCCTCACCCTAAACCTCATCCTAACCCATACCCTCACAATAACCATAACCCTAACCCTTACACTAATCCTCACCGCAACCCTTACCCTCACCCTCACCCTAACCCTCAAAATCATCTTAACCCTTACCCTAACCATAACCGTTTCCCACACCCTAAAACTCACCCTCACATGAACCCCCACACTCAACCTAACCTTACCCTAAAGCTCACCCTAACCCTATCCCTCACCCTAAACATAAATCCAACCCTCACCCTCATACTAAACCTAACGCTCACCTAAACCCTCACCCTAACTGTCACCCTAACCCTTATCCTAATTCTAACCCTAACCCTAACCATAACCGTCACATTAACCCTAACCCTCCCCATAACCCTAACCCTACCCCTCACCCTACACCTCACCCTAACCCTAACCCTAAACCTCACCCTAACCCTAACCCTAACCCTCATCTTCACCCTAACCCTCACCTACACTCTCACCCTCACCCTCAGCCTAACCGTAACCCTAAAACTAAACCTAACCCTCACCCTAACAATAACGCTAACCCTACCCCTCACACTAACCGTAACCCTCACCCTAATCCTAAACTTAACCCTACCCTCAGCCTCAATCTAGCCCTCAACTTAACCCTAAGACTAACACTAAACATACAACTAACTCTAAACCTAACTCTAAGCCTCACCATCACCCTCACCATCACCCTCACCCTAAACCTCACCCTCACCCTAACCCTAACCCTAACCCTAACCCTAACCCTCACCCTCACCCTAACCCTAACCCTAACCCTCACCCTAACCCTAAACCTAACCCTAACTCTAACCCTCAACATAAACCTCACCTTCACCCTAAATCTAACCGTAACCCTAACCCTCACCCTAATCCTAACCCTATCCCTAATGCTATACCCAAACCTCACCATCACCCTAACCCTCATTCTAACCCTTAACCTTACCCTAACATTGACCCTAACCCTAAACCCTCATTGTAACCCTAACCCTCACCCTAAGCCTAACCTGAACCCTCACCCTCACCCTCACCCAAACCCTAAGCCTAATACTAACACTAACGCTATCCCTAACCCTAAACCTAACCCTCACCATAACCCTCAACCTCACCCTCACCCTGAACCTAACTGTAACGCTAACACTCACCCTAACACTAACCCTAAATCTAATGCTATCCCTAACCCTCACCCTCACCCTAACCCTCACTCTAACTCTTACCCTCACCCTAACCCTAACCCTAAAACTAAACCTCATCGTAACTCTCACCCTAAACCTAAACCAAACCCTAACCCTCTCCCTAATGCTCACGCTAAACCTCACAGTAACGCTATCCCTCACCCTAACCCTAAAACTTTCCCTCACACTAATCCTAAACCTAACCCTAAGCCTCAGTCAAACCGTCTTCCTAACCCTAACCATAACCCTCAACCTAATCCTAACTCTAACTCTAAACCTAACCCTCACCCTAACCCTAAAACTCACCCTCACCCTCACCCTCACCCTCAGCCTAACCCTAACCCTAACCCTACCCTATTCCTAACCCTAACCCTCACACTCACCCTCACCCTAACTCTAACCCTAAC
Organism: Dipodomys merriami; assembly: GCF_024711535.1. Taxonomy (NCBI): domain Eukaryota; kingdom Metazoa; phylum Chordata; class Mammalia; order Rodentia; family Heteromyidae; genus Dipodomys; species Dipodomys merriami. The sequence goes on from NW_027206113.1 coordinate 3,235,257, forward strand.
CCTAACCCTAACCCCCACCCTCACCCTCACCCTAACCCTAACCCTAATGCTATCCCTAAACCTCCCCCTCACCCTAACCCTCACTCTAAACTTTACCTTCACACTAACCATCACCCTAACCCTAACCCTAACACTAACACTAAACCTCACCTTAACCCTCACCCTAACACTAAACCTAAACCTAACTCTCAGCCTAACGCTCACCCTAACCCTCAACCTAACCCTAACCCTCACCCTCACCCTAAACCTCACCCTAAAACTTATCCTCACCCTAACCTTAACCCTAACTCTAATTCGCACCATCACCCTAAGCCTAACCTGAACCCTAACCCTCACCCAAAACCTCACACTAATTCTAACGCTATCCCTAAACCTCATCCTCACCCTAAACCTCATCCTAATCCTTACCCTCATCATAACCCTAACCCTAATCCTAACCGTAATACACACCGCAAATCTAACCCTCACCCTCACCCTAACCCTCACCATCACATGAACCCTCAGCCTAACCCTAACCGAAACCTACACCCTAAAACTCACCCTCACCTGAAACCTCACCCCCACCCTTATCTTTCCCTAAACCTCAGCCTAACACTAACCCTCACCCTAAACCTAACTCTAACCCTCACCGTCATACTAACCCTAACCTTCACCTTAAGCCTCACCCTAACTCTCACACTAATTCTAACCCTCACTCTCACCCTAAACGTAACCCTAAACCTTATCCTCCAACTATCCCTAACACTAACCGTAACACATTAACCCTAACCCTCACCCTAACCCTAACCCTACCCTTCACCCTACCCCTCACCATAACCCTAAACCTAACCCTCACACTAACCCTAACCCTAACCCTCAACTTCACCCTAAACCTCACTGTCACCCTAACCCTCACCCTAATTCTAAACCTCATCTACACCCTCACCCTCACCTTCACCCTAACCCTCACCCTAACCCTCACCCTCACAATAAACATCACCTTATCCTTAAACTTTACCGTAACCCTAAACCGAACCTCACCTTAACCCTAACACTCACCATAAAACTCACCCTCACCCTAATCCTCACCCTAACCCTAACCCTAAGCCTTTCCTAACCGAAACCCTCTCCCTCACCCTAACCCTCAACCTAACCCTAACCCTAGCCCTCACCCTAGCCCTCACCCTAAAACTAATCCTAACCTTAACCGTCACCCTCAACAAGACTCTACCCTCAGCCTAACCCTAACCCTAACCCTTACCCTAACCCTAACACTAACCCTAATGCAAACCGTAAAACTCAACCTCACCCTAACACTCACCCTCACCCTTAGCCTCAACCTCAACCTCAACATTAACCCTAACCCTAACACTAATTCAAACCCTAACCCTCACCCTCACCCTAACTCTAAACCTAACACTAACCATAAAACTAACCCTAAACATAACTCTCACCCTCACCCTCATCCTCACCATCAACCTCACCATAACCCTCAACCTCACACTCACCCTAACCATATCCATAACCCTAAACCTTACCCTAAAACTAACTCTGACCCTCACCCTCACGCTCATCCTAAGCCTAACCCTAAAGCTAAGCCTAATCCTAAACCTAATCCTCACCCTCACCCTCGCCCTAAACCTAAACCTCACACTAAACATAACCCTAATCCTAGACCTCAAACTCACCCTCACCCTAACCCTAACCCTAACACTAACCCTACACCTCTACATCACCCTCACACTCAACCTAAACCTAAATGTATCCCTAAAACTCACCCTAACCCTAATGCTATCCCTAACCTTCACCCTCACCCTAACCCTCACTCTAACACTTACTCTCACCCTAAACATAACCCTAACCCTAAACCTAAACCATATCCTAACCCTAACCCTAACCCTATCCCTCACCCTAACTCTTACCCTCACCGTCACTCTAACCCTCACCCTAAACATCACCCTCACTCCAACCCTAACCCTAACCCTCACCCTCACCCTCACCCTAACCCTAACCATAACCCTAACCCTCACCCTAACCCTAACCCTAACCGTAACTCTCAACATAACCCTCACTCTCACACTCACCCTAAACCTAACGCTAACCCTAACCCTCACCCTAACCCTAACCCTAACCCTAATGCTATCCTTCACCCTCACCCTTGCCCTAAATCTCACTCTAACCCTTAAACTCACCCTAAGCTTAACCCTAACCCTAAAACTAAACCTCACCCTAACCCTCACACTAACCCTAAACCTAACCCTAAAACTCACCCTAAGGCTCACCCTAACCCTCACCCTATACCTAACACTCACTGTCACCCTAACCCTCACCCTAAACCTTTCCCTCACTCTAATCCACACTAACCCTATCCCTCACCCTAACACTAACCCTAACCCTCAGCCAAAACCTCTCCCTAACCCTAACACTAACACTAACTCTAACATTCACCCTCACCCTAAGTGTAACCTGAACCCTAACCGTCACCCTCACCCTCACCCTAAATCTAAACCTATCCTTAAACCTCACCTTCACCCTAACCTCAACCTAACACTTACCCTCACCACAACCCTAAACCTCACCCTCACCATTACACTCACCGTCAACTTAACCCTCACACTTACCCTAACCATCACCCACAACCTAAAACTCACCCTCACCAAAACACTCACCCTCACCTTAAACTTACCCTAAACCTCCCCCTAACCCTAACACTCACCCTAAACCTAAGCCTAACGCTAACAATCATACTAATCCTAACCCTCAATTTAACCCTCACCCTAACCCTCACCCTAATCCTTACCTTCACCTTAACCTAACCGTAACCATAACCCTCACACTAAACCTAACCCTCAACCTAAACCTAAACTTAACCCTCAGCCTAACCCTCTTACTAACCCTAACCCTAACCCTCAACCTAACCCTAAACCTAATCCTCAACCTAACCCTAAACCTAAACCTAATCCTCACCCTAAACCTAAACCTCACCCTCACCCTCACCCTCACCACCAGCCTAACCCTAACCCTAACCCTAGTCCTAACCCTAACCCTCACACTCACCCTCACACTAACTCTAACCCTAACCCTAACACTGACCATCACCCTAACTCCAACCCTATCCCTAACCCTCAACCTAACACTAACCCTCATCCTTACCCTAACCCTAACCCTCACCCTAACCCTAAACCTAACCCTAATACTATCACTAACCCTCACCCTAAACCTAAAACTAACACTAAACCTCACCCTAACCCTCACCCTAAACCTAAACCTAAACCTAAGCCTCACCCTCACGCTCACCCTAACCCTCAACTTAACCCTAACCCTCACCCTAACACTAACCCTCACCCTAAACCTTACCCTCACCTTAACACTAACCCTAACACTAACTCTAACACTCACCCTAACCCTAAGCCTAACCTGATCTCTAGCACTCACCCTAACTCTAACGCTATCCTTAAACCTCACCCTCACCCTAAACCTCATCCTAACCCATACCCTCACAATAACCATAACCCTAACCCTAACACTAATCCTCACCGCAACCCTTACCCTCACCCTCACCCTAACCCTCACCATCACCTTAACCCTCACCCTAACTAACCGTTTCCCACACCCTAAAACTCACCCTCACTTGAACCCCCACACTCAACCTAACCTTACACTAAAGCTCACCCTAACCCTATCCCTCACCCTAAACATAAATCTAACCCTCACCCTCATACTAAACCTAACACTCACCTAAACCCTCACCCTAACCCTCACCCTAACCCTTATCCTAATTCTAACCCTAACCCTAACCATACCCGTCACATTAACCCTAACCCTCCCCATAACACTAACCCTACCCCTCACCCTACACCTCACCCTAACCCTAACCCTAAACCTCACCCTAAACCTAACCCTAACCCTCATCTTCACCCTAACCCTCACCTACACTCTCACCTTCACCCTCAGCCTAACCGTAACCCTAAAACTAAACCTAATCCTCACCCTAACCCTCACCCTCACCCTCAGCCTAACCCTAACACTAACCCTAATCCTAACCCTAACCCTCACACTCAACCTCACCCTAACTCTAAACCTAACCCTAACTCTGACCCTCACCCTAACCCCTACCACATCCCTAACACTCAACCTAACAGTAAACCTCACCCTACCCCTAACCATAACCCTCACCCTAACCCTAATCCTATCCCTAATGCTATCCCTAACCCTCTCCCTCACACTAACTCTCACTCTAACCCGTACCTTCACCCTAACCCTCACCCTAACCCTAAACCTAAAACTAACCCTCACCCTAACGCTCAACCTAACCCACTACCTAACTCTAACTATCACCATCACCCTACCCTCACCCTAAACCTTACCCTCACCCTAACTATAACACTAACCCTAACTCTAACCCTCAACATCACCCTAAGCGTAACCTGAACCCTAACCCTAACACTAATCCTCACTGCAACCCTAACCCTCACCCTCACCCTAACCCTCACTGTCAGCTTAACCCTTACTCTAACCCTAACCGTCACCCACACCCTAAAACTCATCCTCACCCTCAAGCTCACCTTCACCATAACCTTACCCTAAATCTCACCCTAAACCTAACCCTCACCCTAAACCTAACTCTAACCCTCACCCTCATACTAACCGTAACCCTTACCTTAACCCTCACCCTAAACATCACCCTAACCCTAACGCTAATCCTAACCCTCAATCTCACCCTAACCCTTACCCTAACCCTTATCCTCACACTAAACCTAACGCCAACCCTCACATTAAACCTAACCCTCACCCTAACCCTAACCCTACACTTCACCATACCACTCACCCTAACCCTACACTTCACCCTACCCCTCACCCTAACCCTAACCATAACCCCAACCCTCACCTTCACCCTAACTCACACCGTCACCCTACCCTCACCCTAAACCTAAATCTCACCTACACCCTCAGGCTCAATATCACTCACACCCTAACACTCACCCTCCCCCTAAAAATCACCCTAACCCTACCCCTAATCCTCACCCTAACCCTAACCCTCACCTTAAACCTCACCCTCAACATAATCCTCACCCTATCCCTAACCCTAAGCCTTTCCTAAACGAAACCCTCACCCTCACCCCAACCCTCACCCTAACCCTCACCCTGAGCTTCACCCTAAGCCTAAACCTTCACCTCAGCCTTATCCTAAACCTAACCCTCAACCTCAACCTAACCCTAAACCTAATCCTCACCTTAACCCTCAACCTAACCCTAACACTCAACCTCATCCTAACCCTGACCCTAAACATTACCCTCAGCCTAACCCTAACCCTACAACTAACTGTAACCCTCACAGTAGCCCTAATCCTAACCTGAATCCTAACCCTCACACTAACTCTCACCCTAACTCTAAGGTTATCCCTAAACCTCACCCTCTCCCTAACCTTATCCTAACACTTAACCTCACCATAACACTAACCCTAACCCTAACCTTAATCCTCACAGTAATCCTAACCCTTACCCTCACCATAACCCTCACCTTCACCTTAACCCTCACCCTAACCCTAACCATCACGCCCACCCTAAAACTCACCCATATCCGAACCCGAACCCTCAACCCAACCCTACCCTAAACCTCACCCTAACCATAACCCTCACCCTAAACCTAACTCTAAACCTCCCCCTTATCCTAAAACTAAACCTCACCTTAACCCTCACCCTAACCCTCACCCTAAACCTAACGCTAACCCTATCCCTCACTCTCACCCGAAACCTCAACTTAAACCTTATCCTACACTAACCCTAACCCTAACTCTCACATTAACCCTAACACAAACGCTAACCCAAAACCTACTCCTCACCCTACTCCTCACCCTAACCCGAACCCTAACCCTTAGCCTAACCTTCAACTTGATCCTAACCCTCACCATCACCCTCACCCTCACCCTCACCCTCAACCTAACCATCACTCTAACCCTTACCCTCACCCTAAACCTCACCCTAACCCTAACACTAACACTAACACTAAACCTGACTCTAACCCTCACCCTAACCCTCAACCTAAACCTAATCCTCACCCTAATGCTCACCCTAAAACTCAACTAACCCTAATTCTCACCTTCACCCTCACCCTAAACCATAGCCTCACCATAACCCTAACCATAACCCCAACCCTCAGCCAAACTCTCTTCCTACCCCTAACCCTAACACTCAAACTAAACCTAACCCTAACCGAAAACCTAACTCTCACCGTAAACCTAACCCTCAACCTAACCCTCAGCCTAACATTAACCCTAACCCTAATCTTAACCCTAACCCTCAAAATCACCCTAACTATAACTCTAAAACTAAACCTGACCCTCACCCTAACACCCAGCCTCACCCTAACCCTAACCCTCATCCTCACCCTAACCCTAACACTCACATTAAACCTCACCCTTACTCTAACGGTAACCCTAACCCTCACCCTCACCCTAAACCTCTCCCTAACCCTTATCCTTTCCGTAACCCTGAATCTAACCCTAATCCTCACACTAAGCCTCACCCTAACACTCACTCTAAAAGTAACCCTAACCCTCAACTTCACCCTAACCCTCACCGTCACCCTAACCCTCACCCTAACTCTAACCCTAACCCTATCCCTAATGCTAACACTAGCCCTCAACCTCAACCTAACCCTAAACCTAACCCTAACCCTCACCCTCACACTCAACCTAAGCCTCAGCCGAACTCTAACCCTAATCCTAATCGAAACCCTAAACCTCACCCTCAGCCTCACCCTAAATCTAAACCTAAATCTAACCAAAACCCTCACCCTAACCCTAAACCTAACCCTCTCCCTAACCCTAACCCTAACCCTAACCCTAACCCTCACCCTAACCCTAAGCCTCACCCTAACCCTAACCCTCAGCCTAACACTCATCCTAACCTTATCCCTAAACCTCACCTTAATCTTAACCCTAACCCTAACCCTCACCTTCACCTTCAACCTCACCATCACACTCACCATAACCCTCAACCTCACTCTCTCTCTAACCCTAACCATAACCCTAATCCTCACCCTAAACCTAACCTTTACTCTCACCCTCACCATCACCCTCACCCTAACCTTCAACCTCACCCTCACACTAAACTTAACCATCAATGTAACCTTCACCCTAAACCTAACTCTGACCCTCAACCTCACCCTCACCCTAAGCCTAACGCTACACCTAAGCCTAATCCTAAACCTAACCATCACGCTCACCCTCACCCTACAACAAAACCTCACCCTAACGCTAACCCTAACCCTAGCCCTCTCCCTAACCCTTACCCACACCTCACCATAACCCTAACCCTCACCCTAACCCTAACACTCACCCTAACCCTAACCCATACCCTCACCCTCAACCTCACCCTAAGCCTAAACTTAACCCTCACCCTAACCCAAACCCTAAAACTAAGCCTAACCCTCATCCTCCCCTTCACCCTAACCCTCACCCAAAACCTGAACCTCCCCCGAACCCTAACCCTAGCATTCAGCCTACACCTCATCCTAAGCCTAACCCTAACCCTAATCCTCAGCCTAACCTTAACCCTAACCCTAACCCTATCCCTCACCCTCACCCTAACCCTCACCCTCAGCCTCAACCTAAACCTCAGTCTAACCCTAAAACTAACCCTTATTCAAAACCTAACCCTCACCCTCACCCTAATTCTAATCCTAACCCTAACGAAAACTCTCACCCTAACCCTAAACCTGACCCTATGCCTAATCCTCACCCTAACCCTAACCTTAATCCTAAACTTAACCTTCACCCTCACCCTAACCCTTACCCTCACCGTAACCCAAAGCCTAACCCTCAGCCTAACCCTTATCCTAACCCTAACTCTATCATTAACCCTCACCCTCACCCTCAACCTAACCATCACCCTCACCCTAAACCTCACCCTCACACCCACCCTAACACTAACCATAACCATAACCCTCACCCTCACCCTCACCCTCACCCTATACCTTGCCCTCATGCTAACACTAAGCCTAACCTGAAACCTAACCCTCACCCTAACTCTAACCGTATCCGTAAACCTCATCCTCACCCGAAACCTCATCGTAACCCTTACTGTCACCATAACCCTAAACCTAACCCTAAACCTAATCCTCAACAAAACCCTAACCCTCACCCTAACCCTATACCTCACCGTCACCTTAACCCTCACTCTAACCCTAACCGCCACCCACACCCTAAAACTCACCCTAACTTGAACCCTCACCCTCACCTTAACCCAACCGTAAACCTCACCCTAACCCTAACCCTCACCCTAAACCTAACTCTAACCCTCACCCTCATACTAACCGTAGCCCTCACCTTAACCCTCACCCAAAACCTCACCCTAACCCTAACGCTCACCCTAACCCTCAGTCTCACCCTATCCCTCATCCTAACCCTAACCCTAACCCTCTCCTTAACCCTGACCCTAAAACTCACCCTCACCCTAAACATCACCCTAAAACTATCCCTTACCCTAACCCTAACCTTAATCCTCACATAACCCTAAACCTCACCTTAAATGTCACCCTCACCCTAATCTTCACCCGAAACCTAACCCAAAGCCTCTCCTAACCAATACCCTCACCCTCACCCTAACCCTCACACTAACCCTCACCCTCACTCTAGCCCTCACTGTAAAACTAACCCTAACCCTAACCCTCACCCTCAAAGACACCCCCACCTTCAGCCTAACCCTAACACTAAACCTAATCCTAAACCTAACCCTAAATCTCACCCTCACCCTCACCCTAAACTTAAACCTAAACCTAACCCTAATGCTAACACTTGCCCTCACCCCCACCCTAACCCTAATCCTAACCCTAAACCTCACCCTAAACCTAATGCTAACCATAAACCTAAATCTCACCCTAACGCTCACACTAAACCTTACCTTCACCCTCAACCTCACCCTAACACTAAACCTAACCCTCACCCTAAGCCTCACCCTAACACTACCCCTCAGCCTAATCCTCACCCTAAACCTAACCCTAACCCTAATCCTCACCCTATAGCTAACCCTAACCCTAACCCTAACCCTAACCCTTCCCCTCACCCTAACACTAATGCTAACATTAACCCCCAACCTCACCCTAAACCTCGCCCTAAACCTAACCCTCACCTTAACCCTATCCCTCAACTTCACCCTAACCTTAGCCCTAACCCTAACCCTAATCCTCACACTAACACTAACCCTCACCCTAAACATAAACGAACATTTCACCCTAACTCTAACTTTAACCTAACCCTAACCCTAAGCCACACCCTAACCCTAACACTAATCCTCAACCTAATCCTCACCCTAAACCTAAGCCTAACATTAACCCTCACATTACACTCACCATTACCCTTACACTCCAGCGAACCCTAAACCTAACCCTCAGCCTCACCCTCATCCTAAGCCTAACCCTAACCCTCACCCTAACCCTAAACCTAACCGTAAACCTCAAACTCACCATAACACTCACTGTCATCCTAAGACTCACTCTAAACCTAACCCTCACCCACACACTAACCCTCACCCTAACCACAATCTGAACACTCACCCTAACCGTCACCCTCAACTTAAACATCACCTTAACCCTATCCCTCACCCTAACATTAACCATAATCCTCACCTCACCCTAACCGTAACACTAACCCTAACCCTAAACCTAACCCTCACTGTAAACCTCACCCTAACACTCAGGCTAACCCTAGCCCTCACTCTCACCCTAACCCTCACCCTAACTCTTACCCTCACCCTAAACCTAACCGTAACGCTAACCGTCACACTAAACTTAACCCTCACCCTAACAATAACGCTAAATCTACACCTCACCCTAACACTCACCCTAACCCTAACCCTCACCTTAATCCTAAACTTAACCCGAGACCTCAGCCTCACTTTAGCCCTCACCCTAACCCTAAACCTAAAACTACCCATAACCCTAACCCTAAACCTAATTCTCACCCTCACCCTCACCCTCACCATCACCCTCACACTAACCCTCAACCTCACACTCACCCTAACCCTCAACCTAAACCTAACTCTGACCCTCACCCTCTCCCTCACCCTAAGCCTAACCCTAAACCTAAGCCTAGTCCTAAACCTAACCCTCACCCTCATCCTCAACCTAAACCTAAACCTCACCCTAACACTAACCCTAACCCTAGCCCTCACGCTAACCCTTACCCTCACTGTCACTCTAACCCTCACCCTAACCGTAACCCTCACCCTAACCCTAACCCTAACGAAACCCTCACCCTCACCCAACCCTCACCATAACCCTCACCCTCAGCCTCACCCTAAGCCTAAACCTATAACTCAGCCTAATCCTAAACCTAACCCTCAACCTCAACCTAACCCTAAACGTAATCCTCACCTTAACCCTCACCCTAACCCTAACACTCACCCTCACCCTAACCCTCACCCTTAACATTACCCTCAGCCTAACCCGAACCCTAAAACTAACTGTAACCCTCACAGTCGTCCTAAGACTAACCCGTATACTAACCCTAACACTAACTCTCACCCTAACTCTAAGGCTATCCCTAAACCTCACCATCTCCCTAACCCTCATACTAACACTTACACTCACCATAACCCTAACCCTAATCCTCACAGTAATCCTAACCCTCACCCTCACCATAACCCTCACCTTCACCTTAACCCTCACTCTAACCCTAACCATCACGCCCACTCTAAAACTCATCCAAACCCGAACACTCACCCTCACCCTAACCCTACCCTAAACCTCACCCTAACCCTAAACCTCACCCTAAAACTAACTCTAACCCTCCCCCTCATCCTAAAACTAAACCTCACCTTAACCCTCACCCTAACCCTCACCCTAAACCTAACAATAACCCTATCCCTCACTCTCACCCTAAACCTTAACTTAACCCTTATCCTCACACTAACCCTAACCCTAACCCTCACATTAACCCTAACACAAACGCTAACCCAAAACCTACCCCTCACCCTACTCCTCACCCTAACCCTAACCCTAACCCTCAGCCTAACCCTAACCCTAACCTTCAACTTGATCCTAACCCTCACCATCACTCTCACCCTCACCCTCACCCTCAATCTAACCATCACTCTAACCCTTACCCTCACCCTAAACCTCACCCTAACCTTGACCCTAACACTAACACTAACACTAAACCTGACTCTAAACCTCACCCTAACCCTCAAACTAAACCTAATCCTCACCCTAATGCTCACCCTAAACCTCAACTAACCCTAATTCTCACCTTCACCCTCACCCTAAACCTTACCCTCACCATAACCCTAACCATAACCCCAACCCTCAGCCAAACCCATTTCTTAACCTTAACACTTAAACTAAACCTAACCCTAACCCAAAACCTAACCCTCACCCTAAACCTAACCCTCACCCTAATCCTCAGCCTAACATTAACCCTAACCCCAATCTTAACCCTAACCCTCACCATCACCCTAACTCTAACACTAAAACTAAACCTGACCCTCACCCTAACAACAACCCTCAACCTAACCCTAACCCTCATCCTCACCCTAACCCTAACACTCACCTTAAACCTCACCCTTACTCTAAAGGTAACCCTAACCCTCACACTCACCCTAAACCTCTCCCTAACCCTTACGCTCTCCATAACCCTAAACCTAACCCTAATCCTCACACTAAGCCTCACCCTAACACTCACCCTAAAAGTAACCCTAACACTCACCTTCACCCTAACCCTCACCATCACCCTATCCCTCACCCTACACCTAACCCTCAACTACACCCTACCCTCACAGTAACCCTCACCCTCACCCTCACCCTTAACCTAAACATCACCCTAACCCTTACCCTCATCCTCACCGTAAGCCTAATCCACACCCTAAACATAACCCTCACCTTAAACCTGACCCTCACCCTAATCCTCACCCTACTCCTAACCCTAACTCTTTCCTAACCGAAACCATCAACCTCACCCTAACCCTCACCCTCACACTAGCCCTCACCCTAAAACTAACCCTAACCCTAAACCTCACACTCAACCTCACCACCAAACTCAGCCAAACTCTAACCCTAATCCTAATCTTAGCCCTAACCCTAATCCTCACCCTCACCCTCACCCTCACCCTCACCCTAACCATAACTCTAACCGTAACCCTAACCCTCACCCTAACCCTAACCCTAACCCTAATGCTATCCTTAACCCTCACCCTAAACCTAAAATCACTCTAACCCTTACTCTCACCCTAACCCTAACCCTAACCCTAAAACTAAACCTCACTCTAACCCTCACCCTAACCTTAAACCTAACCCTAACAATCACCCTCACACTCACCCTAACCCTAACCCTAACCCTCACAGTCACCCTAACACTGACCCTAAACCTTTCCCTCACCCTAATCCTAACCATACCCCTAATCCTAACCCTCACTCAACCCTAACCCTAACCGTAACCCTCAGCTAAAACCTCTTCCTAACCCTAACCCTAACCCTCAACCTAACCCTAACCCTAACCCTCAACCTAAACCTAACCCTAACCCTAAACCTAACCCTCGCCCTAACCATAAACGTCACCCTCACCCTCACCCTCACCCTCAGCCTAACCCTAAACCTAACCCTAATCCTAACCCTAACCCTCACACTCACCCTCATCCTAACTCTAACCCTAACTCTAACCCTGACCCTCACCTTAACTCCAGCCCTATCCCTAAACCTCAACCTAACACTAACCATCACTCTTACCCTAAACCTAACACTCACCCTAAACCTAACCATAACCCTAATGCTATCTCTAACCCTCACCCGCACCCGAACCCTAACCCTAACACTAAACCTCACCCTAATCCTCACCCTAACCCTAACCCTAAACCTAACCCTCACCCTAAAGATCACCCTAAACCTCAACTTAACCCTAACACTCACCCTAACCCTAACCCTCACCCTTAACCTTACCCACACCCTAACACTAACCCTAACACTAACTCTAACCCTCACCCTCACCCTAAGCCTAACCTGAGCTCTAAGTCACCCTAACCCTAACAATATCCCTAAATCTAACCCTCACCCTAAACCACATCCTAACCTATACCCTAACCCTAACTCTCACCCTAACCCTCAATTTAACCCTAAACCTCACCCTAAACCTAACCCTCAGCCTAAACCTTACCCACACCATAACACTAACCATAACACTAACTCTAACCCTCAACCTCACCCTAAGCCTAACCTGAACCCTAACCCTCACCCTAACCCTCAACCTAACTCTAACGCTATCCCTAAACCTCACCCTCCTCCTAAAGCTATTCCTAACCCTTACCCTGACCATAACCGTAACCCTAACCCTAACCCTATTCCTCCCTGCAACCCTAACCCTCTCACTCACCGTAACCCTCACCGTCACCTTAACCCTCACCCTAACACTAAGCGTCACCCACACGGTAAAATTTACCCTCACCCAAATCCTCAAACTCACCCTAACCTTACCCTAAACCTCATCCTAACCCTAAACCTCACCCTAATTCTAACTCTAACCCTCACACACATACTAACCTTAAACCTCACCTGAACCCTCAACCTAACCATCACTCTAACGCTAACGCTAACCCTAACCCTCACTCTCACCCTAAGCCTCACCCTAACCCTTATCCTCACACTAACCCTAACCCGCACATCAACGCTAACCCTCACCCTAACCCTAACCCCCCCTCAACCTACCCCTCATCCTAACCCTAACCCTAAAACTCACCCTAACAATAACCCTAAACCTCACCTTCACCCTAACCCTCACCTACACCCTCATCCTCACCCTCAGCCTAACCCTAAACCTAACCCTAAACCTAACTCCCACCCTAATCCTAAACCTCACCCTCACCCTCACCCTCACCCTCAGCCTAAACCTAACCCTTACCCTAATCGTAACCCTAAACCTCACACTCACACTCAACCTAACTCTAACCCTAATCCTAAAACTGACTTTCACACTAACCCCTACCCTATCCCTAACTGTAACTATAATCCTCACCCTAACCCTAACCCTAATGCTATCCCTAACCCTAATCCTCACCCAAACCCTCACTCGAAACCTTACCCTCGCCCAAAGCCTAACCCTAACCCTAAGACTAACACTAAACCTCTCCCTAACCCTCACCCTAACACTAAACCTAAACCTAACTCTCAACATAACTCCCACCCTAACTCTCACCCTAACCCTAAACCTCACCCTCACCCTAACTCTCCCCCTAAAGCTTACCCTCACCCTAACTTTAACCCTAACCTTAACTCTAACCCTCACCCTACCCTAAGTGTAAATTGAATCCTAACTCTCACCCTAACCCTCACGCAAACTCTAACGCTGTCCCTAAACCCCATTCTCACCCTTAACCTCATTCTAACCCTTACCCTCACCATAACCCTAACAGTAACCCTCATCGTAACCCTAACAGTAACCCTAACGCTAACCCTAACCCTCAATCTCACCCTATACCTCACCCTAACCCTTATCCTCACACTAACCCTAACCCTAACCCTAACCCTCACATTAACCCTAACCCTCACCCTAACCCTAACATTACCCTTCACACTACCCGTCAGCCTAACCCTAACCCTAACCCTCACCCTAACCCTATACCTAACCCTCACCTTCACCCTAACCCTCACCCTCACCGTACCCTCACGCGAACACGAACCCTCACCTACACCCTCATCCTCACCATCACCCTCACCCTCACCCTAACATCCACCCTCACACTAAACATCACCCTAACCCTAAATCTCACCCTAACCCTAACCCTCACCCTAACCCTCACCCTCACTCTCACCCTAATTCTAACCCTACACCTAATCCTAATCCTAAACCTAACCCTCACCCTCAACCTCACCCTAAACCTAATCCTCACCCTAACCCTAAACCTAATCCTAACCCTCACCCTCACCCTAACCCTCACCCTAAATCGTAGCCTCAGCCTAACCCTACACCTAACCCTAACTGTAACCCTCACAGTCACCCTAAGCCTAACACGAATCCTAACCCTCACACTAACCCTCACCCTAAATCTAAAGCTATGCCTAAACCTCACCCTCACCCAAAACCTCATCCTAACCCTGACCCTCACCATAACACTAACCCTAAACCTTACACTAATCCTCACCATAATCTTAACACTAATGCTCACCGTAATCCTAACCCTCACCCTCACCCTAACCCTCATGGTCACCTTAACCCTCAACCTAGCCATGACCATCATGCCCACCCTGAAACTCACCCTCACCGGAACCCTCACCCTCACCCTAACCCTACCCTAAACCTCACCCTAAATCTAATCCTCGCCCTAAACCTAACTCTAACCCTCACTCTCATAGTAAAAGTAAACCTCACCTTAACCCTCACCCTAACCCTCACCCTAAACCTCACCCTACCCCTTTCGCTCACACTAACTCTAACCCTAACCATACCCACACATTAACCCTAACACTTACCCTAACCCTAAACCTACCCCTCACCCTACCCCTCACCCTCACCCTAACCCTAACCCTCACCCAAACCCTAACCTAACCCTCACTTTGACCCTAACCCTCAACATCACCCTCACCCTCACCCTCACCCTCACCCTCAACCTAACCATCACTCTAACCGTTACCCTCACCCTAAAACTCACTCTAACCCTAACCCTAACACTAACACTAATCCTCACTCTAACCCTCACCCTAACCCTCAACCTAAACCTAACCCTCACCCTAATGCTCACCCTAACCCTCAACCTAACCCTAATCCTCACGCTCACCCTCACCCTAACCCTCACCCTAAGCCTTACCCTCACCAGAATCCTAAACATAACCCCAACCCTCAGCCAAACCCTCTTCCTAAACCTAACACAAAGACTCAAATAACCCTAACCCTAACCCTAAACCTAACCCTCACCCTAAAACTAACCCTCACCCTAACCCACAGCCTAACATTAACCCTAACCCTAATCTTAACCCTAACCCTCAGCATCACCCTAACTTTAACTCTAACACTAACCCTGACCCTCACCCTAACCGCAACCCTCACCCTAACCCTAAACCTCACCCTCACCCTAACCCTAACACTCACCTTAAAACTCACCCTTACTCTAACGCTAACCCTAACCCTCACACTCACCCTAAACCTCACCCTAACCTAACATAACCCTAACATAACCCTAAACCTAACCCTAATCCTTACACTAATACTCACCCTAACACTCACCCTAAAAGTAACCCTAACCCTCAGCTTCATCCTAACCCTCACGGTCACCCTAACCCTCACCCTAAACCTAAACCTCACCTACACCCTAACCCTCAGCCTAACCCTCACCCTCACCCACAACCTAAACACAGCCTAAACTTAAACCTCATCCTAATCCTAACCCTAATCCTCACCCTAACCCTAACCCTCAGCTTAGACCTCACCATCACCCTAATCCTCACAGTACACCTAATCCTAAACCTTTCCTAACTGAAACCCTTACCCTCACCCTAACCTTCACGCTAACCCTCACTCTCACCCTAACCCTCACCCTAAAACTAACCCTAACCATAACCCTCAAACACAACCTCACCCCCACCCTCATCCTAACCCTAACCCTAACCCTAAACCTAATCCTAGTCCTAACCCTAATCCTCACCCTCAACCTCAGCCTAACCCTAACCCTAACCCAAATGCTAACACTAGCCCTCAACCTTATCCTAACCCTAAACCTAACCCTAACCCTCACCCTCACACTCAACCTAAGCCTCAGCCGAACCCAAACCCTTACCCTAACTCAAACCCTAAACCTCACCCTCACCCTCACCCTAACTCTAAACCTAAATCTAACCAAAACCCTCACCCTAAACCTATCCCTATCCCTAACCCTCACCCTAACCCTAACCCTAATCCTAATCCTAACCCTCATCCTCACCCTAACCCTTACCCTCCCCTTACCCTCACCCTCACACTAACCCTTACCCTCCCCGGAACCCTAACCCTAACCTCAGCCTAAACCTCATCCTAACCCTAACCCTAACCCTAACCCTCACCCTAAACTTAACTGTACATTTCACACTAACCCTAACTTTAACCTAACCTTAACACCAACTCTCACCCTAACATTAACTCTAACCCTAAACGTCAAACTCACCCTCAACCTCACCGTCACCCTAAACTTCACTCTCACCCTCAAACTCACCCTAACTCTTACCCTCACCCTAACCCTAACTGTAACCGTAACCCTCACACTAAACCTAACCCTCACCCTAAAACTCACCCTAACCCTAACCCTCACCCTAATCCAAAACTTTACACTAGTCCTCAGCCTCACCCTAGCCCTCACCCTAACCCTAAACCTAAAACTTACCATAACCCTAACCCTAAACCTAACTCTCACACTCACCATCACCCCCACCCTAACCCTCCCCCTCCCCTCCCCCTCACCTTACCCCTACCCCTCAGCTTAACCCTCAAACGAACCATAACCCTAACCCTAATACAAACCCTAAACCTCACCATCACCCTCATCCTAAAACTAAAGCTAAACCTAACCCTAAACCTCACCCTAACCCTAACCCAATCCATAACCCTCACCCTAACCCTAACCCTAATCCTAAACCTAATCTTCACCCTCAACATCACCATAACCCCTACACTCACTCAAAACCTAACCCCAAACCTAGCCCTCAGCCTAACACTTACCCTCACCCTCTTCCTAACCCTAATCTTCAACCTCACCCTAAACTCCACCCTAAGCCATACCCTCACCCTAACTCTAATCTAACCCTTACTCTAACTCTCACTTTAACCCAAAACCTATCCCTATCCCTCATCCTAACCCTAGCCCTCACACTAACCCTAACCCTAACTCTCACCCTCACCCTAACGCTAACCCTAACCCTCACCCTCACCCTAAACCTCACCCTAACGCTTACCCTCAACATATCCCTAACCCTAACCCTAAACGTAATCCTCACACTAACCCTAACCCTAACCCTCACGCTAACGCTCACCCTAACCATAATCCTCACCCTCACCCTAACACTTGCTGTCATCTTAACCCTCACCCTAACCCTAACCGTCACCCACACCCTAACCCTCAACTTCACCCGAACCCTCAACCGAACCCTCAAACTAACCCTAACCCTAACCCTAACACTCAAAAAACCCTAACCCTCACACTAATCCTAACGCTAACCCAAACCCTCACTCTCAACCTGAACCTAACCCTAACCCTTATCATCACACTAACCCTGCCCCTTACCATAACCCTCAACCCGAATCCTAACCCTCACCTTAACCCTAACCCTAATCCTCACCCTCACTATAACCCTCACCCTAATGCTCACCGTCACCCTAACCCTCCCCCTAACCCTAACCCTCACACTAACCCTAACCCTCACCCTCAACGGATCCTTCACCCTAAGCCTAACCCTAACCCTAACCCTCACCCTAATCCTCACCTTAAACCTCACCCTCACAGTAATCCTCACCCTAACCCTAACCCTAACCCTTTCTTAACCAAAACCCTCACCTTTACCCTAATCCTCACCCTACCCCTCACACTGACCCTCTCCCTCACTCTAAACCTAACCCTTAGCCTAACCCTCATTTGAACCCTCACTCTCACTCTCAGCTAACACTAACGCTAACCCTAATCTAACCCAAACCCTCACCCTCACCCTCAACATACCCCTAACCCTAAACCTCACCCTAACCCTAACCCTAATGCTAACCCTAAACCTCACACTCAACCTAACCCCAACCATAATGCTCACCATCAACCTAACCCTAACCCTAACCCTAATGCTAAACCTAAAGCACACCCTCACTCTAACACTTAACCTCAACCTCACCCTCACCCTCATCCTAACCCTAACCCTAACCCTAACCCTCACACTCACCCTAACTCTCACACTAACCCTAACCCTAACCCTACCCCTCAGCCTAACCCTCACCCTAAACGTAACCCTAAACATAATCCTTACCCTATCCCTAAACCTAACCCTAAACCTCACCCTAACCTTCACACTCACCCTAACAATAATGCTAAACATAATCCTCAACCATACCCTAACCCTCGCCCTAACCCTTAACCTGACCATAACCCTATACCTCACCCTCACCCTAACCCTCATGCTAACACTTACGCTCACCCTAAACCTCACCCTAACTTTCACCCTATCCTTCACGCTAACCCTAACCCTCACTCTCACCCTAACTATCACCCTAACCCTTATACTCACACTAACCCTAATCCTAACCCTAACCCTAAACCTCACACTAAGCCTAACACTCACCCTAACCCTAACCCTACCACTCACCCTAACCTCACCTTAACCCTAACTCTAAAGTTCACCCTAACCCTAACCCTAACCCGATCCCCATCCTTCACCCTAAACCTCACCCTAATCTGAACCCTATACTTAATCCTGAAGCTAATGCTACCCCTAACCCGTACCCTCACCCTTACCCTAACCCTCACAGACACCCTAACTCTCACCCTTGCCATCATCCTCACTCGAACCCTCACCCTCACCCTAAACCTCACACTCACCCTAATCCTAAAAATAATCCAAACCCTCACACTAACCATAACCCTCACCATCACACTCAGCCTCACCCTAAGCCTAACCCTAGCCCTAACCCTAATCCTAACCCTAAACCTCACACTCACCCTCACCCTCACCCTAACCCTAACCCTAACACTAACAATAATCTTAACCCTCACCCTCACATTCACCCTTACCCTAACCAAAACCCTAATCCTAACCAGTTATGGTTAGGATAATCCTAACCCTCACTCTCACCCTAACCCTCACCCTAATACTTACCCTCACCCTAACCCTAACCCTAATCCTCACAGTAAACCTAACCCTCACCCCAACTCTAACCCCAAACCTAACCCTAATCCTAAACCTAACCATCACTCTCACCCTCACCCTAAGCCTAACCCGAACCCTCACCTTGACCCTAAACCTCACCCTCAACCTAAACATCACACTAACCCTAACCCTCACCCTGAACCTAACCCTAACCCTAACCTAAACCTAACCCTCATCCTAACCCTAA
Organism: Dipodomys merriami; assembly: GCF_024711535.1. Lineage (NCBI taxonomy): Eukaryota > Metazoa > Chordata > Mammalia > Rodentia > Heteromyidae > Dipodomys > Dipodomys merriami. The sequence goes on from NW_027206113.1 coordinate 3,255,275, forward strand.
CCCTAAAGCGCACCTTCACCCTAGCTCTCATCCTAACCGTAATCCTAACAATAAACATAAACCTAACCCTAAAGCTCACGCTAAACCTAATGCTAACACACTCACCCAAACCCTAACCTTAACCCTAACACTCACCCTCACCCTAAGCCTTATCCTAAGACTCACCCTCAGCCTAACCCTCACCCTAACACTTACCCTCATCCTAACCGTAACCCTAACCTTCAACCTCACCCTAACCCTAACCCTAACAATAACCCTAACCCTCACAGTAAACCTAACCCTCACCCTAAACCTAACCCTCACCCTCACCCTAACCCTGACCCGAACTGTAACCCTCACCCTCCCCCTCAACCTCAACTAAACCTCCACCCTCATCCTCACCCTAAACCTCACCCTCACCGTAAACATCACCCTAACCCTAACCATCACCCTAACCCTAACCCTAACCCTCATCCTAACCTTACCCTAAACCTAACGATAATTCTAACCCTCACCCTCAATCTTAATCTCACCCTAACCCTTATCCTCACACTAACCTTAAACCTAACCCTCACCCTAAACCTCACACTAACCCTAACCCTCCTGCTAACCCTAACAATACCCCTCACCCTAACCCTCACACTAACCCTAACACACACCCTAAACCCAACCCTAAACCTCACCCTTACACTAATCCTCACCGTCACCCTAACACTCCACCAAATCCTAACCTTAACCCACACCCTAACCCTAACACTCACACTAAACCTCAACCTCAACCTAATCCTCACGCTAAAAATAATGCTAACCCTTACCTAAAAGAAACCCTCACCCTCAACTTCACTCTATCCCTCACCCTCACCTTAAAGCTAAGCCTCAACCTAACCCTCCCCCTATCCCTAAAGCTAACCCTAACCCTCATCCTCACCCTAACCCTCAACTTAACCCTATCCGTACACCTCACAATAACTCTCACCATAACCCTAAACCTAACCCTAACCCTCATCCTAACCCTAATCCTTAACGTAACCCTCAAGCACACCCTAACCTTCAACTCACCCGAACCCTCACACTATCCCTAACACCCTCACCCTCACCCTCAACCTAACCCTAACCCTCACCCTGACCCTCACCCTAAACCTAACCCTAACCCTAACCCTCACCATAACCCTTACCCTAAACCTAAACCTCACCCTAAACCTAACACTCACCCTAACCCAAACACTCACACTAACACTAACCCTAACCCTCACCCTCATCCTAACCCTAACCCTAACCCTAATCTTAACAATAACCATCACCCTCACCAAAACTTAACCCTAAAACTAACACTCACACTAACCCTCCTCCGAACCCTAACGCTAACCCTAACCCTCATCTTCATCCTAAACCTCACCCTAACACTTTCCCTCACCATAAACCTAACCCTAAAACTTACCCTAATCCTCACCCTAAACCTAACTCTCGACTACACCCTAACCCTAACCATCACACGCACCCTCATCATCACCCTAACACTCACACTAACCATAAACATAAAGCTAGTCCTAAACCTAACCCTCAACCTCACCCTCACACTAACCCAACCCTAAACCTAACCTTCACCCTCACCCTCAACCTAACACTCACCCTTACCATAAACTTCACCCTAACCCTAACCGTCACCCTAAAACTAACCCTAACCCTCACCCTACACCTCACCCTCACCCTAACTCTCACCCTAACCCTTATCCTCACACTAACCCTAATGCTCACCCTATAAGTAACCCTAAAACTAACGCTCACCCAAACCCTCACCCTCACCCTAACTCTAATGCTAACCCTCACTCTCACCCTCACCCTAAACCTTACCCTATCCCTTACACTCACCCCACCCCTCACCCTCACCCTAACCCTCACCATTACCCTTACCCTCACACTAACCCTATCCCTAACCCTAACCATAACCCTAACCTGCAAACAGAACCTAATCCTAACCCTAATGCTCACCCTAACCTTCACCCTCATGCTCACCCTAATCCTTACCCTAACCCTAATCTTAACACTAACCCTCACCCTCAACCTAACCCTAACCCTAACCCTAATCCTAAACCTAACACTCACCCTAAACCTCATCCTAACTCTAACGCTAACCCTAACCCTCATCTTCACCCTAAATTTCACCTTAAATCTTCCCCTCACCATAACCGTAACCCTAACCCTTACCCTAATCCTCACCCTAACCCTAACCCTCGCCTGCACCCAACCCTCACCATCACCTGAAACCCCATCCTCACCCTAACATTCACACTAACCATAATCATAACGCTAATCCTAAAATTAACATTCACCCTCACCCTCACTCTAACCCTAACCCTAAATCTAACCCTCACCCTCACCCTCACCCTAATACTCACCCTTACCATAAACATCACCGTAACCCTAGCCCTCATCCTAAACCTAATCCTAACCCTCACCCTAAACATAACACTCACCCTATCCCTAACGCTAACGCTACACCTCACCCTCACCCTAAAACCTCACCCTAACCCTTAGCCTCACGCTAACCCTAAAGCTCACCCTATCCCTCAGCCCAAATCTAACGTTCACCCTAACCCTCACCTTCACCCTAACTCTAATGCAATCCCTAACTCTCACCCTCACCCTAACCATCACTCTAACACTTACACTCACCCTAACGCTAAACCTCACCCTCAGCCTCAACCTCACCCTAACCCTTACCCTCACCCTAACTCCAAACTAAACCTAATCCTAACCCTAACATTAACCCTAACCCTAACCCTAACCCTAACCTTAAACCTAAACCTCACCCTCACCCTAACCCTCACCCTTACCCTGACCCTCACACTAACCCTATCCCTAACATTAACCCTAAACCTATCTCTCACCAGAACACTCACCCTCACCCTAAACCTCACACTCACACTAAACATCACTGTAACCCTAACACTCGCCCTAACCCAACCCTAACCCTCACCTTAACCCTAACCCTAATTGTAACCCTAACCCTCACACTAACCCTAACCCTAACCCTCACCCTCACACTCACCCTAACCCTCACCCTCACGATCACCCTAATCCTAACCCTATCCCTAAACTTAACCCACACCCTCACCCTAATCCTCACCCAAATCCTAACCCTAACCCTTACCTAACCAGAAACCTCACCCTCAACCTCACCCTCACCCTAACCCTCACCCTCACCCTAGCCCTCACCTTAACACGGACCATCACCCTAACCCTAACCGTAACCCTTACCCTCACCCTAACCCTAACACTCAACCAAACCCAACCCTAAACCTAATGCTAACCCTAAATCTCACACCCTAACCCTCACCATAACCGTTACCATCATGCTAAACCTAACCCTAACCCTAACCCTCACACTAAACGTAACCTTCACCCTAACCCTAACGCTAACCCTCAGCCTAACCCTCAGCCTAAACCTAACCTTAAACCTAATCCTCACCCTATCCTTAACCTTAACCCAAACACTCACCGTAACCCTCACCCTAACCCTCACCCTAACCCTTACCCTCACCCTAACCCTAACCCTCACCATTACCCTAACCCTCACCCTCAAACTTACCCGTACCCTAAACCTCACCCTAACCCTAAACCTAAACCTAAACTTCACCCTCACACTAACACTCAATGTCACCCTAACCCTCTCCCTAAACCTAACCCGCAAGCACAGCCTAACTCTCACATGTACCTGAACCCTAACCCTCACCCGAACACTCACCCTCACCCTAACAATTACCCTCACAATAAACATAACCCTAACCTTATCTCTCACCCTAACACTAACACTAACCCTCACCCTAACCCTAACCCTCAACCTAACCCTTAACCTAACCCTAACCCTCACCATAAAACTAACCCTCACCCTAACACTTACCCTCACACTAAAACTAAACCTAACACTCACCCTCACACTCAACCTCAACCTCAGACTCTCCCTAATCCTAACCCTCATCCTCACCCTAACCCTAAACCTAATGCTAACCCTAAACCTCACCCTCACACTAAAACTCACCCTAACACTTACCCTCACCCTAACCCTAAACCTAACCCTCACACTAAACCTAACACTCACCCTAATCCTAACACTAAACCTCACACCATACTTTACCCTCACCCTAAACCTATCCAAACCCCTCAGCCTAAACCTCACCGTAAACCTAACCCTAACCCTAATCCTCACCCTATCCCAAACCTTAACCATAACCTTCAACATAACACACATCCTCACCCTAGCCCTAATGCCAAACCCAACACTCACCCTAACCCTAAACCTACCCTCAGACTAAACCTCACCCTAACACTTACCCACACCCTAAATCTCACCTTAACCCTAAACCTAACCCTCACCCTAAACCTCACCCTAACCGTAACCCTAAACCTCAGCCTAACCCTCACCCTAACACTCACCCTAACCCGAACCCTCACCCTCACCCTAACCCTCAACCTAAACTTTACCCTCAACCTAACCCAAACTCTAACCCTAAACCTAACACTCACACTAACCCTAACCCTAACCCTCAGCCTAACCCTTATCCTAAGCCTAATTCTAACCCTAACCCTAACCCACACCATAACCATAATCCTAACCTTATCCCTAACCCTCACACAAGCCCTAACACTAACCCTCAGCCTAACCCTCATCCTAAACATAATCCTAACCCTAACCCTCACCATCACCCTAAACCTAACACTACTCCAAACCTTGAACCTAACCCTAACCCTCACCCTCAACCTAACCTTAACCATAACCCTTACCCTAAACCTAACCCTCACCCGAACACTCACCCTCACCCTAACCCACACCCTAACACCAAAAATCACCCTAACAATAACACTCACCCTAACCCTAACCTGAACCCTCACCCTAACCCTACCCTCACCGTAACCCTAACCCTCACACTAAACCTAACCCTATCCCTCACCCTGAAACTCACTCTCAACCTATACCTAACCCTAACCCTCATCCTAACACTAACCCTCACCCTCACCCTCACCCTCACCCTCATCCTAACCCTAACCCTAACCCACACCCTCAGCCTAATCCTCACCCTAAACCTAACTCTAACCCTTACCTAAACGAAAACCTCACCCTCAACCTCACCCTCACCCTAACCCTCACCATCACACTAGCCCTCACCCTAACCCTAACCCTAACCCTCACCCTCAACCTAACCCTAATCCTAAACCTAAACCTCATCCTAACTCTAAACCTAAACCTAATGCTAACCCTAAAACTCACACTCACCCTAACCCTCACCCTAACCCTTACCGTCACCCTAACCCTAGCCCTAACCCTCACAATAAACGTAACCTCAAACTAACACTTACGCTACCCCTCAGCCTAACCCTCACCCTCAATCTAACCCTAACCCTAATCCTCCCCCTATCCTAATCATAACCTAAACACTCACCCTCACCCTCACCCTCACCCTAAACCTAATGCTAACCCTAACCTTCAACCTCACCCTAAACCTCACCCTAACCCTAACACTAACCCTAACACTCATCCTCACACTAAACCTCACCCTAAACCTTACTCTCACTATAACCCTAATCCTAACCGTAATCCTCAACTTAACCGTAACCCTCAACAATACCCTAACTCTCAACCTCACCCTCACCCTCACACTCATCCTAACATTCTCCCGATCCCTAACCCTAACCCTAATCCTAACCCTCACCCTCAAACTCACCCTAAACCTAACCCTAACGCTAACCCTCACCCTCACCCACACCCTAACCGTCACACTCACCCTAAAATTCACCTTAACCCTAACCCTACCACTCTCCCTACCCCTAAACCTAACCGTCAACCTAACCCTAACCCTACTCCTACCCCTCACCCTCACACTGAACCTAAACCTAACGATAACCCTCACCCTAACCCTAATCCTCACCCACACCCTATCCCTCAGCCTCACCCTCACACTTACCATCACCCGAATCCTCGTCCTCTCCCTAACCCTCAACCTCACCCTAAACATCACCCAAACCCTTACCCTCACCCTAATCCTAACCCTAACCCTAACCCTCACCCTAACCCTCACCCTAACCCTTACCCTCACCCTATCCCTAATCGTAACCCTAAACATAATCCTCACACTAACCATAACCCTCACTCTAACCCTAATCGAAACCCTAACCCTAACCTTCACCGTCACCCTGACCCTCACCCTCAGCCTAACCCTAACCCAAACACTATTCCTCATTCTAAATCTCACCCTCAACCTCACCCTCAACCTAACCCTAAACCTCAGCCTCACCCTGACCCTCAACCTAACACTCACCCTCACCCTCACACTAACCATCAACATCACCCTAAACATCACCCTAACCCTAAGCCTCACCCTAACCCTGACCCTAACCCTCACCGTAAAGATAACCCTGACCCTAACCCTCACCCTAAACATAACGCTAACCCTAAGCCTCACCCTCACACTAAACCTCACCCTAAACCTTATCCTCACACTAACCCTAAGCCTCACCCTAACCCTATCCCGGGACCTCACCCTAACTCTCCCCCTAATCCTATACCTAACCCTCACCCTAAACCTTACCCTAACCCTAACCCTCAACCTAAACTTAACCCTCACCCTAACACTATCCCTCACACTAAAATTAACCCTAACACTCACCCTCACCCTCAACCGCACCCTCAACCTAATACTAACCCTAGGCCTAACCATAATCCTTACTCTAATCCATCCTAACCCTCACCCTCACCCTAACCCTAACACTAACCCTCACCCTCACCCTAAACCTAACACTCACATTCACCCTAACCCTCACCCTAACCCTTACACTCAACCTAACCCTATCCCTAACTCTAAACCTATACCTAACTCTCACCCGAAAGCTCAAATTCACCCTAACCCTCACCCTCACAGCAAAAATCACCCTAAACCTAACCCTCACCCTCACCTTAACCTTAACCATAACCCTCACTCTAATCCTAACCATCACAGTAAACCTCACCCTCACCCTAACCCTAATCCTAACCCTAACCCTCATCCTAACACTAACCGTAACCTAATGCTAACCCTAAACCTCATCCTCACCCTAACCCTCAACATAACACTTAACCTCACCCTAACCCTAACACTCACCCTCAACCTAACCCTCACCCTAACCGTAATGCTAACACTCACCCTAACTTTAACAATAATCCTAAACCTGACACTCATCCTAACTCTCACCCTGACCTTTACCCTCACCCTAACCCTTATCCTAACCCAAAACTAACCCTCACACTAACTCTAACCCTAACTCTAACACTCAACCGAACCCTCATCATAACCCTAATCCTAACCCTATCCCACACCATCACCATGCCCTATCCCTAACCATAACCCTAACAGTAAACCACACTCTCAACCTCCCCATCAACCTCAGCCTTACCCTAATCCTTTCCCTACTCCTAACCCTGACCCTCAACCTCACCCTAACTATAATGCTAAACCTAACCCTAACACTCACCCACACCCTCACCCTAACCTTAACCCTATCCCTATCCCTCACCCTAACCCTAAACCTCACCCTATACCTCACCCTCACCCTAACCCTAAACCAAACCCTAACACTCAACCTAACCCTCACCCTAACCCTAACACTAACCCTAACCCTCATCCTCACCCCAAACCTAACCCTAACCCTTACTCTCACGACAACCCTAAGCCTAACCTTAACCCTCACCCACACCCGAACTCTCAACCTCACCCTCACCCTCACACGCACCGTAACACGCTCCCTAACCCTAACCCTAACCCTAATCCTAAACCTAACCCTCACCCTCAATCTCACCCTAAACCTAACCCTAACCCTAACCCTCACCCTCACCCTCACCCTAACCCTCACACTCACCCTAAAACTCACCCTAAACTTAAACCTACCCCTCTCCCAAACCCTAACCCTAACCATCAATCTAACCCTAACCCAACCCCTAACTCTCTCCCTCACAATAAACCTAAACCTAATGCTAACACTCACCCTAACCCTAACCCTCACTCACACCCTAACCCTCAACCTCAAGTGAACTGTCACCCTCACCCGAACCCTCATCCTCACCCTAACCCTCAATCTTAACCTAAACATCACCGAAACCCTAACACTCACCCTAACGCTTACACTCACACTATCCCTAAACGTAACCCTAACAAAAACTCTCACACTAACCCTCACCCTCACCCTCACCCTCAGCCTAACCCTAACCCTAACACTATAACTAATTCTAACTCTCACCCTCACCCTCACCCTAAACCTAATCATAACCCACATCCTCACCCCTACCCTCACACTAACCCTCTTCCTCACCCTCACACTAACCATCAACCTCACCCTAAACGAAACCCTAACCCTAACTCTCACCCTAAGCTTAACCCTAACCCTCACCAGAATGCTAACCCTCACCCTAAAGTTTATACTCACACTAACCCTATACCAAAGCCTAACCTGCACACTAACGATAACCCTAAACCCAACCCTATACCTACACCTCACACTAATTCTCACCATAAGCCTAACCCTAACCCTAACCCTCACCATAATCCTAACTCTAAACTTAACCCATACCCTCAACCTAACCCGCACCGTCACCCTAACCCGCACCATAAACCTAACCCTCAACCACAGGCAAACCCTCACCCTCACCTGAAACTAACCCTCACCCTCACCCTAACCCTCAACCTCACAATAAATATCACCCTAAACCTAACTCTCACCCTAACCCTAACCCTAACCGTTACCCTAAACCTAACCATCAAACTAACACTAACCCACACCCTGACCCTCACCCTAACCCTCACACTAATCCTAACCTCACCCTAACCCTTACACTAACCCTAATCCTAACCCTCAACCTCACCCTCACCCTAACCATGACCCTCATCCTAACCCTAAGGGTCAACCTAATGCTAAACCTAAACCTCACCCTCACCCTAATCCTCACCCAAAAACTTACCCTCAACCTAACCCAGACCCTAACCCTCAAACTAAACCTAAAACTCACCCTAAACCTAACCCTAACCCTCACACTGACCTAACCCTCACCCTAAACCTATCATTACCCCTCAGCCTAACCCTAACCCTAAACTTAACCCTAACCCTTATCCTCACCCTATCCTTAACCATAACCCTAACCCTCACCCAACCCCTCACCCTCAACCTAACCCTCATGCTAACCCTAACCCTCACCCTCACAATAACCCTCAAACTAACTCTTAACCTCACTCTAACCCTAAACCTCACCCTCACCCTAACACTCACCCTAACCTTTACCTAAAACCTAACCCTCACCCTAGCCTAACCCTAAACCTAAACCTCACCCTAACCCTAAATATAAACCTACCCTAACCCTCACTCTAACCCTCATCCTAACCCTAACCCTAACCCTAACTTTTACCCTCAACCTAACCCAAACCCTAACCCTAAACCTAACACTCACACTAACCCTAACCCTAATCCTCAGTGTAACCCTTATACTAACCCTAAACCTAACCCTAACCTTCAAACTAACACAAACCCTAACCCTAACGCTAACCCTCACACTCTCCCTAACCCTAACCCTCAGCCTAACCCTCACCCTCACCCTAAACCTAACCCTAAACCTCACCCTCACCCTCACCCTAACCCTAGCCCTAAACCTTACCCGCTCCATAACCCTAACCCTAACCCTCAACCTAATGCTAACCCTACCCCTAACCCTCACCCTCCCACTAAAACTAATTCTAATACTAACCCTCACCCTAAACCTAATCTTCACCCAGACCCTAACCCTCTCCCTCACCCGAACCCCTACCCTTCCCCGATCACTCATCCTCACCCTAACTCTCACCCTCAACCTAAATATAACCCAAACACTAACAATTACCCTAAACCTAAACCTAACCATCAACCTAACCATAATCCTCAACCTAACCCTCAACTTCAGTCTAATCCTCACCATAACCCTAACACTAAGCTAAAAGATTGCCTTACCCTAACCCTCACACTAATCTTTGCCCTCACCCTAACCCTCAGCCTAAACCTATCCCTAACCGCAACCCTTAAACTCACACTTGACCTCACCCTAATCCTTACCCTCACGCTAACCCTAACCCTAACACTAATCATAATACTCACACTAACCGTAACCCTCACTCTAACCCTAACCCTAAACCTAACCCTAAACTTCACGGTCACCCTGACCCTTACCCTCACCCTAATCCTAACGCTAACCCTATTCCTAATCCTAACCCTCACACGCACCCTCACCCTAAACCTAACCCTAACACTAACCCTCACCCTCACCCTCACCCTCACCGAATGCTCACCCTCACCCTAAGCCTAACCCTAAACCTCACCCTAACCCTAACCTCAGCTTAACCCTCACCCTCAACATAATCTTCACACTAACCCTAACCCAAAGGTAAATGAAACCCTCACTCACACCCTCACACTAAACCTCACCATCAACCTAGCCCTCACACTTACCCTAACCGTAACCCTTACCCTCAACCTCACCCTCCCACACCACCTCAGACTAAACCTAACTCTAAAAATAACCCTAAGCCTAACCCTCACCATCACACAAACCTTCACCCTAATCCTTACCCTCACATTTACGCTAACCCTAACCCTAACCCTCACCCTCACCCTAATACTAACCCTAACACTGACCCTAACCCTCACCATAATCCTAATCCTAACACTAACCCTAACCCTCACCCTCACCCTAAAACTAACCCTCACCTTACCCTAACCCTCTCCCTCACCCTCACCCTTATCCAAACCCTAACAATGACCCTAAACCTCAGCCACACCCTAACCCTCATCGTAACCCTAAACTTCACACTCACCCTGACCCTTAACCTCAGCCTAACCCTAACCCTAACCCTATTCCTCATCCTAACCCTCACACGAACCCTCACCCTAAACCTAACCCTAACACTAACCCTAACCCTCACCCTCACCCTCACCCTCACCGAACGCTCACCCTCACCCTAAACATCACACTAACCCTAACCCTCACCCTAAGCCTAAACCTAACCCTTACCCTAAAACTAACCTCTCCTTAACCCTCACCCTCAACCTAATCTTCACCCTAACCCTAACCCTAAGATAAATGAAAACTCACCCACACCCTCACACTAACCCTCACCCTCACCCTAGCCCTCACCCTTACCCTAACCCTAACGCTTACCCTCAAACTCACCCTCCCCCTCCCCCTCAGACTAAACCTAACTCTAACCACAACCCTAACCCGAAACCTCACCATCACCCAAACCTTCACCCTAACATTTACCCTCACGCTTACCCTAACCCAAACCCTAACCCTCACCCTCACCCTAATACTAACCCTAACACTAACCCTAACCCTCAACCTAATCCTAACCCTAACACTAAACCTAACCCTCACACTCACCCTAATCCTCACTCTAACCCTTACCTTCACCCTCAACCTAAACCTAATCCTAACCAAAACCATAACCATAACCCTCATCCTAACCCTATCCCTAACCCTCATCCTCACCCTAACCATCTCCCTCACCCTCACCCCAATCCAAAACCTAACAATAACCCTAACCCTCACCCTCACCCTAACCCTCACCCTAACTCTTACACTCACCCTCACCCTTACCATAACCCTCACCCTCAACATCATCGTAACCCTAACCCTTACCCAAACACTAACCCTAACTCTAAACCTAAACCTAACCTTCACACTCACCCTAACCTTCACCCACACCCTAACCGTCACTCTCACCATCACCATCACCCTAAAACTTATCCTCACCCTAAACTTAACCCTAACCCTAATCCTAACCCTAACGCTCCCAATACCCCTCACCCTAACCCTAACTCTAACCATAACCCTCACCCTCATCCTAAACCTCACCCACAGCTGAACAATCACCCTAACCCTAAACCTTACCCCCACAATAAACATCACCCTATGCGGCACGCGCCTTCTTGACCAGCGAGGAAGAACGAACACCACACCAGGAGTCTTCTCAGATCACGCTTTATTGGAGAGCCTTTTAGTTGATGGGAGAGCTTGAGCGCGAGAGCGCGTGCACCCGAAACATGGCCACTTATATAGGGAATAGGAACACGGGTCTTTCTATCATTGGTCGTCTGCCTTTCACCGTCACCAGGTGCCACAGGATTGGCTGGGGACTCTACGTGGCTTGCGCATGCTCAAAGCCCAGGACCCACCATCCCGCCAAGCACCGCCTGAAATGGAGTGGTTACCTCAAAGCTGCAAGGGAGTGGGCGCCATCTTGTAATGGCGTTTACCCTGGCTCCCTACAGTTCCCCCTTTTTTGTTTTTTGGCAACAGGTAAGAGTAGAGGTTGGGCCTCTGTCTAAAACATTAGTGAGAGGACCTTGCACTGGCCTTCGCCTGAGGGGCGCCTTCCCCAGTGATGACCAGGCCCGTCCGATGCCTTTTTTGCAGAGGTGGCATCTTGGGCATCAACCCACTTGCAACCCAGCATGCTCTTCTTGCGGAGATGGTCCTCCTCAAGTGCAGTGCACTTGCCTAGCACCCTGTCCCAAATTGCAAATTGCATACCTGTCCCGGTGCAATGGGATCCCCTGATCCCTCGGGGTGCTAAGGCTATGCAGGATGGTAAGGCTTAATTGCCTCTCAGGGCCGACAGCCCGATCTGGGGTGAGGATCCACTCTCCAAAGCGGCTAATGCTTGCGAGATAACAACCTTGTCCCTTCTGGTTTGGGCTCGAAGGTGACAGACCAACCATAGGCAGACCACGCATCCTCCCAGGAAGCAGGCTAAAAGCATTCTGACTCCCACCCACTCTTTGAAAAAGGACACCGCAGAGGCAATCCAGTCAGTAAATTGTAACAGCCCACAGCATCATCGGTTTAGCTATCACAGGGATTGCTATTAGCACTGTTGCTAACAGCAGGAAGATCAGCTGCATGAGGAGACAAGTGGATGACATCTTCAAGAGGGGGTTCTGCTGCAGTCTCCACCGGCCTGGTCAGTCTCGTTGGCACCCAGTGAGGTACTTCTTGACTCTGTAGATAAACACAAACAGCTTCCCTGGATCTCGTTATTACCGGATCCGGTCCATACCATTTATTATTAATAACATCCTTCCACATAACCATGTCTTTAGTATCCATGGGGTCTCTTGTCATATGCCGATCTGCGGCAGACTGATTGTTGTCATTTAGAATTAAAAAATTAAGGGTAAAGAGCGCAAGAGAAAGTCTTTCCCTGGGGGATGCTGACTCAGCAATTCCCCCTTTTTGTTTTTGAAGCATTTCTTTTATGCTTCTATTAGCTCTTTCCACTATACCTTGTCCTTGAGGATTGTAGGGCAGTCCGGTGGTGTGGGGAACCTGCATTTGTGTGCAAAAGGCGTGAAAACCATGGGAAGTATCCTGGACAAATTATATCTTTTCCTAAGGGTATTAGCAGGTACATGATACAATCTATGAAAGTCTTTTGCCAATTCTACAGGATCAGCAGCGACCAGAGACACAGCCCGAGTTGCCTAGTCCACCAAATCATTACACCTTGCCATCGGGCCCGGCAACATAGAGTGGGCGCGAATATGTCCAATATAAAAAGAGTGTTTTCTCTTTAAGATAAGGGACTGAATCTGTAACAAAACATTAGAAATTGTACTGGCCTGCTTGATTGAAGCAGCAACTTCAAGAGAAGCGACGGCATTTACAACATATAATGAATCAGAAAATAAATTAAAAGGTTGATCAAATCTTTTAAAAACTTCAAGCACAATTAAACATTCAACAGCCTGTGGGGCATTCGGCCGAAAATTAAAGACTACCGGCTGTTTGTGTCCTTGAACAAAAAAGGCACCTTGTCCAGATTTTGATCCATCCGTAAAGATGGTCAGGGCATCAACCAAGGGCTCCTTTGAAGTGACAACAGGAAAATACACTAAATTTTTGTTAACTATGGCAAGCAGAGGATGCTTAGGATAATGGTTATAAATTACATTTGGAAATAAGCAAACAAGAATTGCCCACATATCCACTGTGGCTGCTAAAATTTCAACTTGCTCACGGGTGTATGGAATAATTAATATATCTGGAATTTTTGCAAAGTGCATCAAATTATACTTTATACCCAAAATTGCCTTTTTTTTTCTCTCTCAGACCAAAATTGCCTGTTTAGCCACTAATTCAGGAAAATATTGAACAGTTTTTGCTCCCACAGAATCATAGCATTAATAGTTAGCCTTCGAAGCAAGGCAGTGGTATAATTGGTCGTCACCCCATAAGTCCTGACTGCCTCAACTAAATCTTTTAACTGGGAGTAGGAAACCGGCTCAAAATTTCTTTCATTAGTAATTGGATTTTCAAAAACTGGAAAAGCGGCTGCTAACCGCGACCAGCTGCTTACTTTTATAAAATGACTCCGCCCCGCCGGCAGGCACGCCCGGGGGGCCGACGGGTGAGGGCCAGCTCCGTTTCCTCTTCCTGGCTGCTGCGGTACTCCCACCCCTAGGGGGCGCCACCCCCCATATCTGTCTGCCTCATACTCAGCCGCAGCCTCTTCTAAGTCTTCACTATCAGCTGGATCGAGCTGCTCTCCCTCCTCCTCTAACATTTCTTCCTCTGAGTCACTCACAAGATCACTGCATTCTTGGTCCTGCCCTTCCACATGTAGGTCTGAGAACCGGTTTGCTTTTAAAGAAGGGCATAGGGGTCTTCTTGAGACCCCCTCCTCCCTAAGACCCTTCTCCTTTTGTGAGGGCTGCAGTCCCTCCTGCTTTAATTCTTTAGGATCCTTTTGTCTTTTTTCCCTTTTTCTTTTAGGCCTATTTTCCTCCCCTTTACTGGATGCTGCCTCTGATAGACTATCCTGATGCCGTGTTAGTACTTTGCATCCTTCCTGGATTAAATCAAACCCTCCCTCCTCGAGGCAAGTGCACACCATCAAAAAGACAAGCCACAAAGGAAGAAGCAATGCAAGCAACCAATAAATATCTAAATCTACAGTGAACAGCATACCGGGGGATACTTACCGACGTCCCCTCTATGCGTGTTGAGTTCTGGATCCAGTTCGGCCTCTCGCGCGTGTCCTGGGTTTCGGCACCACTTTGCGGTGCGCGCCTTCTCGACCAGCGAGGAAGAGCGAACACCACACCAGGAGTCTTCTCAGATCACGCTTTATTGGAGAGCCTTTTAGTTGATGGGAGAGCTTGAGCGCGAGAGCGCGTGCACCTGAAACATGGCCACTTATATAGGGAATAGGAACACGGGTCTTTCTATCATTGGTCGTCTGTCTTTCACAGTCACCAGGTGCCACGGGATTGGCTGGGGACTCTACGAGGCTCGCGCATGCGCAAAGCCCAGGACCCACCGTCCCACCAAGCACCGCCTGAAATGGAGTGGTTACCTCAAAACTGCAAGGGAGTGGGCGCCATCTTGTAATGGCATTTACCATGGCTCCCTACAACCCTAACCCTAACCCTCAACCTTAAGCTAACAATAACCCTCACCCTAACCCTAACACTCAACCTAACACTACTTTCACCTTGACCCACACCCTAACCCTAATCCTAACCTTAACCTTCACCCTAAACCATACCCTAACCCTAACCCTCACCCTAAACCTAGCCCTCACACTTACCCTAACCCTAACCCTCACCCTCACCCTCACCCTCACTCTAACCCTAACCCTAATCCTATCACTAACCCTCACCCTCACCCTCACCCTAACCCTAATCCTAACCCTAACCCTCACCCTAACCCTCAACCTAACACTTACCCTCACCCTAACCGTAACCCTAACCCTCACACTAATCCGAACCCTCCACCTAACTATAACCCTAAACCTAACCCTAATCCTAATCCTAACCCTCGCACTCACCCTCACCCTACCTGTTACCCTCAACCTAAAGATCACCCTAACCCTAATCCTCACCCTAAACCTAACACTAACCCTCACCCAAAACCCTAACTCTCATCCTAAACCTAATCCCAACAATAATAGTAATCCTAACCCTAAAACTCACCCTAACACTAATCCTAACGATAACACTCACCCTCCTCCTCACCCTCACCCTAACCTTCACCCTCAAACTCACCCTCACCCTACCCCTCACACCAACCCTACACCTACCATACACCTAATATTAACCCTCACCCCTAAGCCTAACCCTAACCTTCACCCTCATCCAAACCCTCAATCTCAGCCTAATCCTTACCCTAACCCTAACCCTAAACCTAACCCTAACACTCACCCACACCCTAACCCTAACCTTAACGCTCACACTCACCATCACCCTCACCCTAAACCTAAGCCTAATCCTAAAACTCACCCTCACCCTAACCCTCACTCTAAACCTTACACTCATCCTAACCCTAACCCTAACCCTCACCCTCACACTAACCCTAAACCTAACAGTAACCCTCACCCTAAATCTAATCCTCACCCTCACCCTCAACCTAACCCTCCCCCTCACCCTAACCCTAAACCTAACCATAACCCTAACCCTCACGCTAACCCACACCCTAAACCTAATGATAACCCTAAACCTCACTCTCATCCTAACCCTCACCCTAACCCTTATCCTCACACTAACCCTACCTCTAACCCTAAACCTTACCCTCACACTAACCCTAACCCTAACCCTAACCCTCACACTAACCCTAACCCTAACAGTAACCCTCACCCTCAATCTAATCCTCACCCTCACCCTCAACCTCCCGCTCCCCCTCACCCTAACCCTAAACCTAACCATAACCCTATCCCTCACCCTAACCCACACCCTAAACTTAACGATAACCCTAAACCTCACCCTCAACCTAACCCTCACCCTAACCCTTATCCTCACACTAAACCTACCTCTAACCCTAAACCTTACCCTCACACTAACCCTAAACCTTACCCTAACCCTCACCTAAATCTTACCCTAACTTTAACCCTTTCCCTAAAACCAAGCCTAACAGTTATCCTCACCCTCATACTAAACATCACCCTAACGCTAACCCTCACCCTAACTGTAAACCTAACCCTCACCCTAACCCTAACCCTCAACCTAACCGTCACCCTCCCCTAATCTTCACCCTAAACCTAACCCTAACACTTACATAAATGAAACCCTCACCCCCACCATGACCCTCAACCTAACCCTCACCCTAACCCTTACCCTCAAACTAATCCTAACCCTAACACTCACCCTAACCCTAACCCTCACCCTAACGGTAAACCTACCCCTCAAACTACCCCTCACCCTAACACTCACCCTAAACCTAACCCTCACCCTAAACCTAACCCTAAACCTCACACTCACCCTAACACTCACCGTTACCCTAACAGTCAACATATCCCTAACCCTCACCCACACCCTAATCCTAACCCTCATCCAAACACTGACCCTCACCCTAACACTAAACTTCACGCTAAACATAACCCTAACCCTAACCCTCACCAAATCCTCATCCTAACCCTAACACTCACACTAACCATCAATCTCAACATAATTCTCACCCTAAAAATTACCCTAACCCTTACCTAAACGAAACTCTCACCCTCAAACTCACCCTAACCCTCACACTAGACCTCACCCTAAACCTAACACTAACCCAATCCCTAACGCTAATCATATCCCTTATCATCACCCTAAACTTCACCATCACCCTAACCCTAACACTCACCCTAACAGTCACCCTATCCCTAATGCTAACCCTAACCCTCACTCTCACCTGACCCTCACCCTAACACCAACCCTACACCTCACCTTAACTCTCACTCTAACCCTAAACCTAACCCTCACCCTAACCCTAAACCTAAACCTAACCCTCACCCTCACCCTAACACTCACCATCACCCTAACCCTCAACCTAACCGTAACCCTCAAGCACACCCTAACCCTCACCTTCACCCGCACATTCAACCTCACCCTAAGACTCCCCTTCAACATAAACCTCACCCTCACAAAAAACATAACCCTAGCCCTAACCCTCAGCCTAACCCTCTTCCTAACCCTAACCCTCACCCTGAGCTTCACCCTAAACCTAACCCTAACCCTAACCCTCACCCTAACCCTAACCTCACCCTGACCTTCACCTTAACCCTAACCCTAACGCTAACCCTCACCCTAACCCTTACCCTAACCCTAAGCATCACCCTAAACATAATTCTCACAATAACCCTAACCCTCACACTAACCTTAACCCTAACCCTCACCCTCACCCTCACCCTAACCCCAAACCTAATCCTAAATCTAACACTAACCTTAACCCTAGGCTTAACCCTAAACTTGACCCTAATCCTTACCCTCACCATAACCCTAAACCTACCCTAAACCTAACCCTCAGCCTAACGCTCACCCCAAAACTAACCCTGAGCCTAAGCCTAACCCTAACAATCATCCTAACCCGAACCCTCCATGTAACCCTTACCCTCACACTAATCCTAAACATAACCCTCACCCTCACCAACACCCTCAACCTCACCCTAACCCTCATCCTAACACTCACCCTCACCCTCACCCTCACCCTAACCCTAACCCTAACCCTAACCCACACCCTCACCCTAATTCACACCCTGAACCTGATCCTAAACCTTACCTAAACAAAAACCTCACCGTCACCGTCACCGTCACCCTAAACTTCACTCTCATCCTAGCCCTCACCCTAAACCTAACCCTAAACCTAACACTCACCCTAAACCTAACCCTCACTCTAACCCTCATGCTAACCCTGCCCATCACTCTAACCCTCACCCTCACCCTAACACTAACCCTAACCATTTCCCTAAGGCTAACCCTAACAGTAACACTCACCCTCATACTAAACATCACCCTAAAGCTAACCCTGACCCTAAACCTAACCCTAACACTCACCCTAACCCTAACCCTCAACCTAACCCTCACACTCCCCTACACCTCACCCTAACCCTAACGCTTCCCCTCACCCTAACCCTAACCCTAACTCTTCCCTAACCGAAACCCTCACTCTCACCCTCAACCTCAACCTAACCCTCACCCTCACCCTAGCCCTCACACTAACTCTAAACCTACCACTCACCCTAACCCTCAACCTAATCCTAACCGTCAACCTAACCCTAACCCTAACCCTCACATTAACCTAAAACCTCACCCTAACCGTAACCCTACCCCTCACACTGACCCTCAACCTAACCCACACCATAACCCTAACCCTCACCCTAAACGTAAACATAACCCTCACCCTCACCCTAAACCTCACAGTCACACTAACACTCAACCAAACCTAACCCTCACCCATAAAATAACCCTCACCCTCACCCGAACCCTAACCCTCACCCTAAAAATAAACCTCACCCTAAACATCACCCTAACCCTAACCCTCACCCAAATCCTTCCCCTGACCCTCACCCTAACCCTAACACTCAAACTAACCCTCAACCTCAACCTAATCCTCACCCTAAAAATAACCCTAACCCTTTCCTAACTGAAACCCTCACTCTCATACTCACCCTAACCCTCACCCTCACCCTAACACTCACGCTATCTCCAACGTTAACCCTAAACTTCACCCAAACACTCAACCTAACCTTATCCCTACACCTCACCGTAACTCTCACCCTATCCCTAACCCTAACCCTAAGCCTCACCATAACCATAACCCTAAATCTAACCATCACCCTCACCCTAATACTCAACCTCACCCTAACCCTGACCCTCACAATATACATCACCCTAACCCTAAACCTCAGCCTAACTCTAACCCTCACGCTACCCCTAAACCTTATCCTAACACTAACCCTCAACCTCACCCTCAACCTATACCTAACCCTATCCCTAACCCTCACCCTAACCCTCATCTTAACTCTCAACCTCACCCTAACTCTAATGCTAACACTACCTCTCACCCTCAACCTAACCCTCACCCTAAACCTCACCCTAACCCTTACCCTCATCATAATCCTAACCCTAACTCTAACCCTAATCCTCACCCTAACCCTAACCCTCGCCCACACAATAACCCTCAGCAACACCCGAACCCTCATCCTCACCCTAACACTCATACTAACCCTAACCCTAACCCTAATCCTATACCTAAAACTCACCCTCACCCTCACCCTCAACCTAACCCTAACCCTAAACCTAACCCTCACCCTCACCATCACTCTCACCCTAACACTCAACCTCACCAAAAACATCACCCTAACCCTAACCCCCACCCTAAACCTAACCCTAACCCTAAACCTAAACCTAACCCTCACCCTATCGCTCACCCTATCCCTAACGCTAAACCTACAACTCAACCCCACACTAACCCTCACCCTAACCCTTATCCTCACACTAACCCTAACCATAACCCTAACCCTCACACTAACCCTAATCCTCACCCTATCCCTAACCCTCACCCTAAACCTCACCCTAACCCTTACCCTCACCCTAACCCGCAAACAAACACTAACCCTAACCCTAAGGCTCACCCTAAACATCACCCGAACCCTAACCCTAACACTAACCCTCACCGTCACCGTAACCCTCACCCTAACCCTATCCCTAACACTAACCCTTACCCTAACTCTGACTTGAACACTCACGCTCACCCTAACCCTCACACTAAACATCACCCTAACCCTAAACCTCACCCTAACCCTTACCCTAATTCTAAACCTCACCCTAAACCTAATCCTCACCGTAATCCTAACCCCCATATTAACCCTAACCCTAACCCTCACCCTCACCCTCACCCTAACCCTCATACTAACACTAACCTTCACCCTCTCCCTCAACCTCAACATAAACCTAACCCTATCCCTAACCCTAATAGTCACCCTAAACCTAGCCCTAACCCTTACCTAATCAAAAACTTCACACTCACCATTACCCTCACTCTAAACCTAACCCTCACCCTAGCACTCACCCTAAAACTTACCCTAATTCTAACCCTCACAATAACCCTAACCCTCACCGTAATCCTAACCCCCACATTAACCCTAACCCTAACACTCACCCTCACCCTCACCCTCACCCTCACCCTCATCCTAACACTAACTGTCAACCTCACCCTCACACTCAACATAACCCTAACCCTAACCCTAAACCTAATAGTCACGCTAAACATATCCCTCACACTTACGTAACTAAAAACTTCACCCTCAACATTACCCTCACCCTAAACCTCACCCTCACCCTAGCACTCACCCTAACACTAACCCTCACCCTAACCCTAACCCTAACCCTCGCCCTCACCCTAATCCTAACTACAAACCTAACCCTAACACTCATCCTAACCCTAACCCTAAACCTAATTCTAACCCTAAACATCACACTCACCCTAACCCTCACCGTCACCCTAACCCTAACCCAAACCCTCACACTAAACCTAAACCTCACCCTTAACCTAAACCTACCCCTCAGCCTGACTCTCACCCTAAACCTAAACCTAACACAAATCCTCACCCTATCCTTAACCTTAAACCAAACCCTCTCCCTATCACTCACTCTCAACCTAACCCTCACACTTACCCTTACCCTCAACCGAAACCTAACACACACTCTCACCCTAACCCTCACACTAGTACTTACCCACACCCTAACACTCACCCTAAATCTAAACATAAACCTAACTTTCACACTAACCCTCAATCTAACCCTTAGCGTCACCCTCACCCTAATCATCACCCTAATCTTTACCCTCATCCTAACACTTACCCTAACCCTAAACCTAACACTCAGACTAATCCTAACTCTAACCCTCTGCCTAACCCTTATCATAACCCTAAACCTAACCCTAACCCTCACCGTAAACCTAATCCTACCCTTAACGCTAGCCCTCACACAATACCTAACCATAACCATCAGTCTAAACCTCACTCTAACCCTAACCCTAACGCTAACCATAAACCTAATCCTAACCCTAACACTCAACCCCACTCACATCCTAACCTTAAACCTAATCCTAACGCTAACCCTATCCCTAACTCTCAACCTAACCCTCATATTAACCCTCACCCTCACCCTAACTCTAATTCTAACCGTACCTCTCACCCTCACCCTAACCCTCACATTAAACCTCAACCTCACCCTTACCCTCACCATAACCCTAACCCTAACTCTAACCCTAAACCTCACCCTCAACCTCGCCCTCACCCTCAGCCTAAATCTCAAACTCATCCTCACCCTAACACTAAACCTAGCCCTAACCCTAACCCTCACCCTCACCATCACACTACCCCTAACCCTAACCCTAACCCTAACGCTAACCCTAACCCTGACCCTAAACCTAACCCTCACACTAACCCTCACCTTAAAGCTAACGGTAACTCTAACCCTCACACTAACCCTAACCCTCAGCATAACCCTAAACATAACCTCACCCTCACTCTCACCCTCACCATAAACCTAACCCTAAACCTATTTCTAACCCTAACCCTAACACTCACACTAACACTAAACTTAACACTAAAACTCACCCTACCAACAATCCTAACCCTAATTCTCTAGCCCAAACCCTCACACTAACACTAACCCTAACCCTCACCCATACCAAACCTTAACCCTCAGGTGAACACTCACCCTCACCCTAACCCTCATGCTAAAATTTATCCTCACACTAACCCTAACCCTAACCCTCACCCTCAACCTCACACTCACCCTAAACCTAACTCTAAACATAACCCTCACATTCAACCTCACCCTAACCCTAACCCTATCCCTAACCCTCACCCTCACCATAAGCCTCAACCTAACCTTTAAACTCAACATGACCCTAACCTTTACCCTAACCCTAACCCTGACATTAACACTAACCCTCACACTAACCTTAACCCTACCTCTCACCCTAACCCTCAACCTCACCCTAAACCTAACCCTAACCCTAACCCTCACCCTAACTCTAACCCTAACCATGACCATAAAGATAACCCTAACCCTAACTCTAACCCTTACCCTAACCCTAACCCTAACCCTAAATCTCACCCTATTCCTAACCGTAACCCAAACCTTCAACCTCACCCTAACCATCACCTTAACCCTAACCCGAGCACTAATCCTCACTCTAAACCTAACACTAACCCTAACCCTCAACCACACCCTAACCCTCACCCTAAGCCTTATCGTCACACTAACCCTCACCCAAACAATAACCCTCACTCTCACCATCACCCTAACCCTATCCCTAAACCTCACCCTCACCATCACCATCACCCTAAACCTAAACCTAACCCTAAACCTCAACCTAACCCTAACACTTACCCTAACCCTAACCCTAACACACTAACCCTCACCCTCACCCTAACCCTAACCCTAACCCTAATCCTAACCATAATCCTCACCCTAACTCTAAACCTTACCCTAACCCTAAACCTAAACCTTAATCTCAACCTATCCCTAACCCTAACCCAAACCCTCAACCTCACCCTAACCCTCACCTTAAACCTAACCCTAACACTAATCCTCACCCTAAACCTAACACTAACCCTAACCCTCAACCACACCCTAACCCTCACCCTAAGCCTTATCGTCACACTAACCCTCACCCAAACAATAACCCTCACTCTCACCATCACCCTAACCCTATCCCTAAACCTCTCCCTCACCATCACCATCACCCTAAGCCTAAACCTAACCCTAAACCTCAACCTAACCCTAACACTTACCCTAACCCTAACCCTAACACACTAACCCTCACCCTCACCCTAACCCTAACCCTAACCCTAATCCTAACCATAATCCTCACCCTAACTCTAAACCTTACCCTAACCCTAAACCTAAACCTAAATCTCAACCTATCCCTAACCCTAACCCAAACCCTCAACCTCACCCTAACCCTCACCTTAAACCTAACCCTAACACTAATCCTCACCCTAAACCTAACACTAACCCTAACCCTCAACCACACCCTAACCCTCACCCACCCCTTATCCTCACACTAACGCTAAACTTAACCCTAACCCTCACCCTCAACATCACCCTAACCCTAACCCTAAACCTAAACCTCAACCTAACCTTAACACTTACCCTAACCCTAACCCTAACCCTCAAACTAACCCTTACCCTAACCCTAACCCTAACCCTCACCCTCACCCTAACGATAACCCTCACCCTCATCCTAACCCAAACCCTTACCCTAACCCAAACCTACCCCTCACCCTCAACCTAACCCTAAACCTAAACCTCACTCTAAACTTAACCCTAAACCTAACCCTTACCCTTACCCTCACCCTAACCCTAACCCTAACCCTAATCCTTACCTAACTGAAAACCTCACCCTCATCTTCAGAGTCACCCTAACCCACACACTCACCGTAGGACTCACCCTAAACCTAAACCTCATCCTAAACCTACCCCTAAACCTCACCCTCACCCTCACACTAAGCCTAACCCTAACACTCACTCTAACCCTCACCCTAAACCTAACCCTCAAATAAATCCTCACCCTAAACCTAAAGCTAAACCTAACCCTCACCCTCACCCTAACCCTCAACCTAACCCTTACACTCAACCTGACCCTATCCCTAACCCTAACCCTAACCCTCAAACTAACCCTAACCCTCACACTTACCCTAACCCTACCTCTCACCCTAACCTTCACCCTAACCCTAACACTCACCCTAACCCTAACCCTCATCTTAACAATAACCCTAACTTACCTAACCGAAACCCTCACGTTCACACTCATTTTCGCCCTAACACTCACCTTCATGCTAGCCCTCACCTTAACCTTAACCCTAACCCTAACCCTAATCTACACCCTCAATCACCCGGAGCATAACCTTAAACCTAACCCTAATCCTAAACCTAACCCTCACCCTCACCCTCACCCTAACCCTAACCCTAAACCTAACCTTCACCCTCACTCTCACTGTCATCCTCAGCCTTAACATAACCCTAGCCCAAATCATAACACTTACCCTAACCCTCACCCTCACACTCACCCTAAACCTCACCCTCACCATAGCCCTCAACCTAAACCTAAACCTCATCCTAAACCTAACCCTAAACCTCACTCTTAACCTAACCCTAACCCTGACCCTAACCCTAACAATAACCCTAACCCTAAAACTAATCCTATCCCTAACCCTAACCCTAACCCTAAACCTAAAACTCACTGTAACCCTAATCCTAACACTAACCCTCACCCTCATTGTCACCGTCACTGTCACCCTAACCCTGAACCTCAACCTCACCCTCACCCTAACCCTCACACTAAACCTAACCCTCACCCTAACCCTAACCCAACCCTCACACTCACCCTAACACTAACAATAATGCTCACCATCACCCTCCCCCTAACCCTCACCGTAACCCTAACCCTAACCCTAACCCTACCCCTCACCATAAACTTCAACATAAACCTAACCCACTCCCACAACCTAAACCTCACGCTAACCTGAACCCTAACCCTCACCCTAGCCCTCAACCTCACCCGAAATATCACCCTCACCCTCACCCTAATTCTAACCCTAACCCTAACCCTCAACCTAACCTAACTGTAACCCATACCCTCACCCTCACCGTCAGCTTAACCCTCACCCTAAACCTAACCTTAACCCACAACCTAACCCTCACCCGAACCCAAACCATCACCCTCACCTGAACCCTCACCCTCAGCCTAACACTCAGCCTCACACTAAACATCACCCTAACCCTAACCCTCACTATAAACCTAACCCTAACCCTAACACTAACCATAACCCACACAATAACTAACCAAAAACCTCACCCTCACCCTCACACTCACTTTAACCCTCATCCTCACCATAGCGCTTACCCTAAACATAAACCTCAACATAACCGTAACCCTAACCCTCACCCTAAACCTCACCCCAACCCTAACCCTAAGCCTAACCCTCACCCTAACCCTCACCCTCACCATTAACTTAATGCTAACCCTAACCCTAACCCTCACCCTAACCCTAACCCTCACCCTCACCCACACCCTCACCCTCATCCTATCCCTTACACAAACCGTAACCCTAAACCTAACCCTCACCTTCACCATAACCCTAACCCTAACCCGAACATTCACCGTCACCGTAACCTTCACCCTCACCCTCACCCTAACCCTCACCCTATCCCTCAACCTAAACCTCACACTCACCCTAATCCTCACCCTAACTCTAACCATAACCCTTACCTAACCTAAACACTCACCCTAACCCTCACTCTCACCCTCACCTTCACCCTAACCCTAACACTAAACCTCATCCTCACCCTCAACCTCACAGTAACACTAACCCTACACCTAACCCTCACCCTAACCCTCACCCTAACCCTAACCTTCACCTTACCTTTAAGCCTAAACCTAAACCTAACCCTCACACTAACCCTAACCCTCACTCTCACCCTCAACCTCACCCTCAGCCTAACCCTAACACTAACCCTAATCCAAACCCTCACCCTCACCATAACTCTAAACCTAACCCTAAA
Organism: Dipodomys merriami; assembly: GCF_024711535.1. Lineage (NCBI taxonomy): Eukaryota > Metazoa > Chordata > Mammalia > Rodentia > Heteromyidae > Dipodomys > Dipodomys merriami. The sequence continues at coordinate 3,281,636 of NW_027206113.1, forward strand.
CAAAAACATCACCCTAACCCTATACCTATCCCTAACCCTCACCCTAACCCTTAACCTAATCCTAATCCTAAACCACACCCTCACCCCAACCCTTACCCTAACCCTAACCCTAACCCTCAGCCTCAACCTAAACATCACCGTATCCCTAACCCTCACTCAAACCCTAACCCTAACCCTCACCCTATCCCTCAAACTAAACCTCACCCTCACCCTCACTCTCACCCTTACCCTCACCCTAACCCTAACCCTAACCGTCACCCTCAACCTGACCCTCACAGTAACACTAACCCTAACCCTTACCCTCACCCTAACCCTCACCCTAACCCTAACCCTAACCGTAACCCTCACCCTAAACTTAACGCTAGCCCTAAATCTTACCCTCACCCTAACCCTCACCCTAATCCTTACCCTCAAACTAACCCTAACCCTAACCCTAACCCTCAGTGTCCCCCTATCCCTCACTGTCACCCTAAACCTCACCCTAAACCTCACCCACACGTGATCGCTCCACATCACCCGAACCTTAACACTCACCCTAACACTCATCTCTACTCTAAACCTTACTCTAAGCCTAACCATCACCAAAAAAGTAACGCTAACCCTCACCCTAACACTAACCCTCACACAAACCCTCACCCTCAACCTAATCCTCACCCTAAAACTTACCGAACAGAAAACCTTACCCTCACCCTCACCCTCACCCAAAACTTAACCCTCACCCTAGTCCTCACACTAACCCTAACGCTAACCCTACCCCTAAAGCTCACCCACACTCTCTCTCTCCCCCTCAGCCTAACCCTAACCTTGACCCTAACACTAACGCTAAACCAAACTCTCACCCTAACCCTCACCCAAACCCTAACCCAAACCCCCACCCTCACCCTAAACCTCACCCTTACCCTTGAACTCAACAAAACCCTGACCCTAACCCTAAACCTAAATATGCTCCCTGACGCTAACGCTCACCCAAACCCTAACACTCAAGTCACCTGAATCCTCAACCGAACCATTACACTCACCCTAACCCTAACCCTAACCCTAATCCTATACCTATCCCTCACCCTAACCTTAACCCTAACTCTAACCCTAACCATCACCCTCACCCTAACATTCACCCTCACCCTAAATATCACCCTAAACCTAACCCTAACCCTAACCCTAACCCTAACCCTCACCTTAAATCTAACCCTAACCCTAAACCTCAACCTAACCCTAAACCTAAAACTAAACCTAACCCTAATCCTTACTCTAACCCTAACCCTAATCCTCACCCTAAAGCTAACCCTAACCCTAACACTCACCCTCATCATCACCCTATCCCTAACACTAACCATAACAATAATCCTAACCCTAACCCTCACCCTCACCGTCACCCTCACCCTAATCCTAACCCTCAAACTCACCTTCACCCTAACCCTCAAAGAAACCCTAACTCTCACCCTAACCCTAACCCAAACCCTCACCATCACCCTCAACTTCAGCCTAACATTAACCTAATCCTAATCCTATCCCTAAAGCTCACATTCACCCTGAAACTAACCCTCACCCTCACCCTCACCCTCAACCTCAACCTCACCCTCACCCTAATCCTCACCCTAACCTTTATCCTCATAGTCACCGTAACACTTACCCAAACCCTAATCCTCACATTAACCGTATAACCGTATACCTAAACCTAAAACTCACCATAACACAAATCCTACCCCTAATCCTCACCCTGGCCCTAACCCTAACCCTAACCCTAACCCTAACAATCACCCTGACCCTAAAACTCACCCTAACCCTCACCCTAACACTAACGCTAACCCTAACCCTCACCCTCAACCTAACCCTCAACCTAACCCTTATCCTCACACCAACCCTAACCCTAACCCTACCCTTAACACTCACACTAACCCTAACCCTCACCCTAACTCAAACCTTACAGCTCACACTAACCCTCACCCTAACCCTAACCCTAATCCTAAACTTCATCCTAACCCTAAACCTAACCCTCACCCTCACCCAAACCCTCCCCCTCACCCTAACCCTAACCCTCACCCTAAAACTAACTCTAACCCTCACCCTGATACTAACCCTAACCCTCAACTTATTACTCACTCTAAACCTCACCCTAACACTTATCCTCACACTAACACTAACCCTAAGCCTAACCCTCACATCAACCCTAACCCTAACCATAACCTTCACCTTGAACATAACCCTCCCCGTCACCCTAACCCTCACCCTAACCCTAACCCTCACCTACACCCTAATCCTCACAATTGCCCTAACCCTAACCCTCACCCTCACCCTAAACATCACCCTAATCCTAACCCTCACCCTAATCCTAAACCTAACCCTCACCCTAACCCTAACCCTCACCTTAAACCTCACCTTCACCCTAATCTTCACCCTAATCCTAACCCTAGGCCTTTCTTAACCGAAACCCTCACCCTCACCATAACCGTCACCCTAACCCGCACCCTCACCCTAGCCCTCACCCTAAAACTAACCCTAACCCTTACCCTCAGGCTCATCCTCACACCCACCCTCAGCCTAACCCTAACCCTAACGCTAACCTCAACCTCACCCTCACCCTAACCCTAACCCTAACCCTAATGCTTAAACTATACCTCACCCTCCCACTAACCGTAACCCTCAGCCTAACCCTAACCCTACCCCTAACCCTTACCCTCACCCTAACCCTAACCCTCTCCCTCACACGAGCCCTCACCGCCACCATAAAACTCGCCCTAACCCTTACCCTCACCTTAACCGTCAACCTAAACCTAACTTTAACCCTAACACTAACCCTCACCCTAACACTCACGCTGACCTTAAGCCTAACCCTAACCATCACCCTCACCCTAACACTCACCCTTACCCTTGCCCTCACACGTACCCTAACCCTAACACTCAGCCTAACCCTCATATTAAAATTAACCCTAACCCTAACCCTCACCTTACCCTTAATCCTAACCCTAAACCTAACCCTCACCCTAACCCTAACCCTCACCCTCACCCTCAACCTCATCCTCAGCCTAACCCAAAAACTAACTCCAATCCAAACCCTAAACCTCACCCTCACCCTCATCCAAACTCTAAACCTAACCCTAAACAAAAACATCACCCTAACCCTAAACCTATCCCTAACCCTCACCCTAACCCTAATTCTAATCCTAAACATCAACCTCACCTAATCCTTACTCTAACACTAACCCTAAGCCTAACGCTCAGCCTAACCCTCATCCTAAACCTAACCCTAACCCTAACCCTCACACTAACCTTAACACTAACCCTAACCCTATCCCTCACCCCAACCCTAACCTTCACCCTCACCATCAACCTCACCATCACCCTCACTCTAACCCTCACGCTCACCCTCACCCTAACCCTAACCATAACCCTAAACTTTACCCTAAATCTAAACCTCACCCTCACCATCACCCTCAACCTAACCCTCACCGTCACCCTCAACCTAACCCTAACCCTAACCCTAACCCTCACCCTAAACTTAACTCTGACCCTCACACTCACCCTCACACTAAACCTTACCAAACATTTAAGCCCAATCCTAAACCTAACCCTCACCATGACCCTCACCCTAAACCTAAATCTGTCCCTAACCTTAACCATAACCCTAACCCTCACCCTCACCATCACCCTCACCGTCACCCTAACACTCAGCCGAAACTTAACTCTCACACACACCCTAAACCTAACCCTTACACTAAAACTCACCCTAAGACTAATCCTAAACCTAACACTCACCATCACCCTCAACCTCACCCTCAGCCTAAACCTAACCCTATCCCTAATCCTAACCCTAACAATCACCCTCCCCTAACCCTAACCCTAAACCTAATCCTCACGGTCACCATCACCCTCACAGTCACTTTAACACTCACCCTCACCCTCAACCTCACCCTAACCCTCTACCTCACCCTAACCCTCACCCTCACCCTAAGCAGTACTCGTACCATAACCCTCACCCTAACCCTAACCATAACCCTCATCCTAACCCTAACCCTCACCTTAACCCTCACCCTAACCCTAACCATAACAATTACCCTCACCCTCACCCTAACCCCCCCCTAAACTTTAACCTCACACTAACCCTAACTAATCCTAACCCTAACCCTCACACTAACTCTTACCCTCACCCTAACACTAATCCTACCCCTCACCCTAACCCTCAGCCTAAACATAAACCTAACCCTAATCCTCACCGTAAACCTAACCCTCACCTTAAACCTCACCCTCAACCTAATCCTCATCCTAATCCTAACCGTAAGCCTTTCCTAAATGAAAACCTCACCCTCACCCTAACAGTCACCCTAACCCTCAACCTAACCCTGGCCCTCACCCTAACCCTGGCCCTCACCCTAAAACTAACCTGAACCCTCTCCCTCACACTCATCCTCACCCCCACCCTCAGCCTATCCCTAACCTTAACACTAACCCTCACCCTCACCCTAACCCAAACCCGAACCCTCACCCTAACCCTAACCCTCACCCTCAACCTAACCCTAACCTGAACCCTCACTGTAACCCTAACCCTCAACCTAACCCTAAAACTAACCCACAAACTAACCGTCACCCTCACCCGAAACCTCACCCTCACCCGAACCCTCAGTCTCACCCCAACCCTCAGCCTCAGCCTAAACCTCACCCTAACCCTAACCTTCACTCTAACCCTAACCCTAATCCTCTCCCTAACCCTAACCCTCAACCTAAACCTCACCCTCACCCTAATCCATACCCTAACCCTAACCATAACCCTTACCTAACCGAAACCCTCACCCTCTCCCTCACTTTCACCCTGACCCTAATGCTAACACTCACCCTCACCCTCACCCTCACAGTAACCCTAACCCTAACCCTAACCCTAACCCTCACACTAACCCTAACCCTAACCCTCACACTAACCCTCACCCTAACACTAACGCTAACCCTAACCCTTACCCTCATCCTAACCCTCACCCTAACCCTTACCCTTAACCTAACCCTAACCCTAACTCTAACTCTCACAGTCACCCTAACCCTCACCGTCACCCTGACTCTCATCCTTACCCTAAACCTCACCCACTTCTGATCGCTCAACATAACCCGAACCCTAACACTCACCCTAACCCTCACCCATATTCTAAACCTCACTCTAACCCTAACCCTCATAAAAACCGTAACTCTAACCCTCACCCTAACACTCACCCTCACACAAATCCTCACCCTCAACCTAATCCTCACTCTAACAATAACCCTAACCCTTAACTATCCGAAACCCTTACCCTCACCCTCACCCTGACCCAAAACTTCACCCTTACCCTAGCCCTCACACTAAACCTAACCCTAACCCTAAACCTAAACCTAAACCTCACCCACATTCTCCCCCTCTCACTCAGCCTAACCCTAACCCTGAGCTTAAACCTAACGCTAACCCTCACCCTCACCCCAACCCTAACCCTAACCCTAACCCTAAACCTAATGCTAAAACTCACCCTAACACCAATCCTAACCCTAACCCTCACCCTAAACATAACCCTCACCCTAACCCTAACCTTAACACTCACCCTAACCCTAAACCTCACCCTAAACCTAACGTTAACCCTAACCCTCACCCTAACCCTTATCATCACACTAACCCTAACTCTCACCCGAACCCTAACCCTACCCCTCAAACTAACCCTGATCCTAACTCTAATGCTCACCCTAACCATAACCCTAACCCTCCCCCGAACCCTCACCCTCACCCTCCCCTCACCCTAAACATCACTCTAAACCTAACCCTCACCCTAACCCTAAGCCTAAATCTCACCCTAACCCTAACCCTCAACCTAACCCTCACCCTCACCTTAATCCTCACCATAAACCTAACCCTAACTCTTACCTAACCGTAATCCTCACCCTCACCCTCACCCTCACTTAACCCTCACCCTCACCCTAGCCTGCCACGCCTACTCCAGTGGAATTTGCTTAGCATGGGAAACCAGTTTTCAGACCTGAGAATGGGGCTTCAGAGACCCATCTCTGAGTATTGGGATTTCACTGAAGTCTAACTCAGAGAATAGGGCTTCTAAGACGCCTACTCCTGGAAAGTCTGGCCAACCCCTGGGAAAGATGTGTTTCTGCCTTTCTTTTCCTCACTGTATAAGAGTGCCTATTAATCTTTTACTGTTTCTACTGCTCTTTGTACTTACTCATTGTCAACGTTCCCTTAGTCAAACCTCTTTCTTAAGAGTGTTGACGACTCCAATATATGATGAGTGTCTTAAAAATATGACTAACTCACCAGAGTTAAGTGCTACCCTGGAAGCCCGCTTATGGACGCTAGTAGACAAGTCATAAGCAAATATAAAAGTATTGGGGGTTTCACCAAGTCACTTCAGCAGAAGGAATTGTCTGTAAGAGATTTACAAGAAGCTGTAGGTGCGGCTAGAACAGAAAGAATGTATGGCAATTGCTGAGATAACTACTTGGGAGAAAGAACTTCCTGTTATTCTCTTTCATTTACTAAGAGACTTGCTAGATCTAGGTCTCCATGACCTTACTATTAAAGAAGGAACAGGAAAAATCTTATGGGACAATTAAGGCCTCTATAGATGGTGACAAACGTCGAAACCCATTATATTTCTTAGAGATAAGCCGGAAACAAGTGCCTTTCAGGCGACCAGCTGTTGACCACCCAAGAATGAAGTCCTGCAGCAAGATTGTGTAAACTTTAGCCCTTTCAGGCGACCAGCTGGTGACCATCCAAGAATGAAGCCCTGTAACAAGATTGTGTAAACTTTTGCCCTTTTCTTATGGAGAATTTTTGCTATAAATGTTTGTTATCCTCTGCATTAAATCGCACTCAGAATCCACTCCTCTTGTGTGTGAGTTGTCTGTTTGCCATTTCCCCCCGTATTCCAGGTTCCTCCCCTAAATATCCTCCGTCATCCTGACAGAGCCAGTCCACGGCACTAGCCCTCACCCTAACCTTAACCCTCACCCTAACCCTAACACTAACTCTCACCCTCACCCTAAACCTAAGCTTAACGCTAGACCTCATCCTATCCCTCAACCTAAACCTAACCCCAACCCTAACACTCAGCCTAACCCTCAACCGAACCTTTAACCATACACTAACCCTAAGTCAAAACCTAACCCTAACCCTCACACTAACAATAAACCTCACCCTAACCCTAACACTACCCTTCAGGCTAACCCTCACCCTAACACTAAACCTAATCCTAACACTAAAACTCAACCTCACCTTCACCATCACGTGAAACCTCACTCTAAACATCACCCTAACATTAACCCTCATCCTTACCCCAACCCTAACTATCACCCTAACCCTAACCCTCAAACTAACCCTCATCCTCAACCCAATACTCACCCTAACCCAATCCCTAACACTTACCTACCCGAAACTTTCACCCTCACCCACACCCTAACCCTCAACCTCACCCTACCCCTCACCCTAAATTTAACCGTCACCCTAACTCTAACACTAACCATCACCCTCACCCACACCCTACACCAAACCTAAACCTAATCCTCACCCTAACGATCACCCTAAACCTAACCCCAACCTTAACCCTAACCCTAACCCTCAACCTAACCCTCACCCTCACCCTAACCCTAACCCTCACCCTCACCCTAACCCTAACATGCACCCTAACCCTAAACCTCACCCTAACCCTCACCCTAACCCTAACCCTAAAACTCACCCTAATCCTCACCCTCAACCTCACCCTCATCCTAACAATCAACCTAAACCTGATCCTCACACTAACCCTAAACCTAACCCTAAGGCTAACCCTCAACCTCAACCTCACCCTAACCCTAACCTTAATCCTAATTGTAACCCTAACCCTCACGCTCACCCTCACCCTAATTCTAACCAAAAGCCTAACCCACACGATCACCCTCACCCTAACTCTAACCCTAAATCTTATTCTAACCCTCACACTCATCCTCACCCTAAATCTAACCATGACCCTAACCCTAACCCTCACCCTCATCCTCACACTAACACTAATCCTCACCCTTTACCTAACCCTAACCCTAACCCTCACCCTCAACATAACCCTAATGTTAACACTAACACTCTACTTCACCCTAACCCTCATCCTAACCCTTACCCTCACCCTAACCCTAAACTTCACCCTCACAATAATTCTCACTCTAACCCTACCCCTCAACCTAACCCTCACTCTCACCCTAACCCTAATCCTAATTGTAAACCACACCCTAAACCTAACCCTAACACTAGCCCTCAATCTCACCCTAACAATCACCTCACACTCACCCTAACTCTTACCCTAACCCTCACTTTCACCCTAAACCTCTGACTAACCGTAACCTTCACCTTAACCCTAACCCTAACCCTCACACTCACCCTAACCCTAATGCTCACCCTCACCCTAACCCTCACCCTAACCCTTACCCTCAATCTAACCCTAACCCTCACCCTCACCCTAACACTCACCCTAACACTTAACCTCACCCTTACCCTCACCCAAACCCTCAACCCAACCCTAATGCTCACCGTAACCCTCACCCTCACACTCACACTCACCCTAACTCTCACCGTCATCCTAAACCTCACCCTAACCCTAACCATAACCCTCATCCTCAACCAGTATCCCTAACCCTAACATATTCCCTCAATCTAATCCTAGCCCTCACCCTAACCCTAACCCTAACCTTAAACCTCACCCTCACCCTAACCCTAAACTCACCCTCACCATAACCCTCACACTAATCCTTACCCTCAAACTAACCCTAACCCTCACCCTCACCCTAACACTCACCATAACCCTTAACCTCACCCAAACGCTCAACCTAACACTAACCCTGACCATAACTCTTACCCTAACCCTCACCCTCACCCTAACCCTAACCGTAACCCTCATCCTAACCCTAACCCTAAACCTAACCCTCATCCTAACCCTCAACTTCACCCTAAACCTAACCCTAACCCTAACCATCACCTCACCCTAACACTCACTGTCACCCTAACCCTCACTCAAACCCTAATCCTTACCCACACCCTAACCCTCACCCTCACATGAAACCTGACCCTCACCTTAACTCGCAACCTCATGCTAAACATCAGCCTAACCCTAACCCTAACCCTAACCATTACCTAATGGAAACCCTCCCCCTCCCCTCCCCCTAACTCTAACCCTAACCCTAAGCCTAACACTCACCCTCACCCTCACCCTAAACCTAACCCTAATGCTAATCCTCACCCTAACCCTAAGCCTCACACTAACACTAACCCTCACAATCACCCTCACCCAAATCATAAACCTAACCCTAACCCTAACCGTAACCCTCACCCTAAGCCTATCCCTCACCCTAAAACTTTCCCTCACCCTAACCCTAACCCTAACCCTCACCCTAACCCTTGACTTAACTCTCACGCTAAGGCTATCCCTAACTCTCACACTAACCTTCACCCTAAATCTTACCCTCACCCAAATCCTAAACCTACCCAAACCCTAAACCTCACACTAAACAGAAACCTTACCTTCACCCTAAACAACAACCTAACCCTAAACCTAAACCTAACCATCATCCTCACTCTAAACCGTAACCTAATCCTTACCCTCACCCTCACCCTACCATCACACTAATCCTAACCAACACCCTAACCATAATCCTAACCTTCACACTCACCCTCACCCTCACCCTCAGCCTAACTCTCAACCTAACCCTAACCCTTAACCTAACCCTCACCCTAAACCTAACGCTAAACCTCACGCTAACCCTAACCCTCAGCTTCACTCTCAGCCTAACCCTGATCCAAACACTAATCCTAACCATAAGCCTCACCCTCACCCTCACCCTAAACCTAACCTCAACCCCCACAGTAACCCTTACCCTCACTGTCATGATAACTCTAAAACTAACACTAACCCTCACCCTAACCCTAACTCTAAGCTTAACCCTCACCCTAACACTCACCCTCACCCTAATCCTCACCTTAACCCTAACACTCACTCTCAGCCTCACCCTAACCCTAACCCTACTCCTAACCCTAACCCTAACCCTAATCCTCACCATAACCCTAACGCTAACCCTTACCCTCACACGCCCCTTAACCCTCACCCTAACCCTTATATTCACCCTAACCCTAACCTTAACCCTAATGCTAACCCTCACCCTCACACTCAACCTCACCCTAACGCTCACCCTAACCCTAACCCTCTCCCTAATATTAACCCTACCCCTCACACTAACCTTAACCCCAAACTGAACACTCACCCAGACACTCACCCTAACCCTAAATCTAACCCTAACCCTCACCCTAACCCAAACACTGACCCTAAACCTAACCCTAACCCTCACGCTCCCCTAAGCCTAACCCTAAACCTAACACTCAACCTCACACTCACCCTCACCCTAATCCTAACTCTAACGCTTATCCTCACCCTAACCCTAACCCTAACCCTAACTCTCACACTTTACCTCACCCTAACCCTAACCCTAACCCTAAAACTTATCCTCACCATAACTGTCACCCTAATCCTTACCCACACCCTAACCCTAACCCTCAACCTAACACTCAAAACAAACCTAAACATAACCCTAACCCTCAACCTAACCCTCACCCTAATCCTAACCCTAACACTCAAACTCACCTTAACCTTCACCCCCACCCTCAGCCTAACCCTAACCAAAACCCTAATCCTAACACTAAGCCTCACGCTCACCCTAACCCTAACCTAAACCAAACCGTAATCATCACCCTCACCCTCACCCTAAACCTAAACCTATCCCTAACCCTCAACCTAACCCTCACCGTAAACCTTACCCTCACCCTAACCCTAATCTTAACCCTCACACTAACCCAAACCCTCACCCTACATCTAACTCTATCCCTCACCCTAACCCTAACCATAACAGTCCCCCTAACACTATCCATAGCCATAATCTTCACCGTCAACCTAACCCTCACCCTAACCTTCACCCTCACCCTAACCCTCACCCTAAACCTTACCTTCACCCTAACACTACACCTAACCCTCATCCTCAACCTAACGCTAACACTCACCCTAACAATAACCCTACTACTCACCCTAACCCTCATCCTTACCCTAAACCTAAACCTCACCCTAACCCTTACCCTCACCCTAAACCTAACCCTCACCCTCAACATCAGCCTAACCCAATCCCTAACCCTAAACATAAAGCTAACCCTCACCATCAGCCTCACCCTCACCCTAAACCTACCCTAACACTAAACCTAAAATTCACCTTAAAACTCACCCTCACACTAAGCCTAAACCTAACCATACAAATAACCCTAACCCTAACCCTAACCGTAAGTCTAACCCTCACACTAAACCTAACCCTCACACTAAATCTAACCCTACCCTCACCCTAAACCTCGCGATCACCCTAACCCTAACTCTCACCCTAACCCTAACCCTAACCCTAACCCTCAACCTCACCTTAGCCCTCACCCTATAGCTAATATTAACCCTAATCTTCACCCTAACCTTAAACTTCACCCTCACCCTAACCCTCACCCTCACCCTCACACTCACCCAAACCCTAAAAATAACCCTAACACTCACCTTCACCCTAACCCTCACACTAACCCTAACCTGCAGCCTAACCCTATACCTAACCCTCACCGTACCACTACCTTCACCCTAAGCCTAATAGTAAGCCTAACCCTACAACTCACACTAACCCTAACCCTCAACCTACCCCTCATCCTAACAATAACCCTCAACCTAAACCTAACCCTAATCCTAAACCTAAACATTACTTAATCAAAACCCTCACCCTCACCCTCACCCTCAACCTAGCCCTCACCCAAACCATAACCCAAACACTAACCGTCACACTCACCATAACCATAACCCTAACCCTCACCCTCAACTTAACTCTAACCATAACCATTATCATCACCCTCACCATAACACACACACCAAACCTAACCCTCACCCTAAGCCTAACTGTAACCCTCACCATCAGCATCACCCTCAGCCTAACCCTAACGCTAACCCTAATGCTCACCCTCACCCTAAACCTCACCCTAACAATAATCCTCACCCTAACACTAACCATCATCCACACCCTCACCCTAACCCTAAACCTAACCGTCACCCTCAAACTAACCCTAGTGCTCACCCTAACGCTATCCCTAATCCTAAACTTCACACACACACTAACACTAATTCTTACCCTCACCCTAAACCTAACACTAACCCTTACCCTCACACTAACCCAAACCCTCACCCTCACCCTAAATCTCACCCTAACCCTCACCATAATCCTAAACTACACCCTAAACCTAACCCTCACCCTCACCCTAACCCTAACCCTAACCCTAACTCTAACCCTAACCCTAACCCTAAAACTCACCCTAAACCTAACCCTCACCCTAACCCTAACCCTTAACCTCAACCTGACCCTAACCCTAATCCTAACTCTCACACTAAAATTAATCCTCACCCTAACCCTAACACTAACCCTCAGCCTAACACTCATACTAACCCTAAACCTAACCCTAACCCTCACCCTTACCCTAACCCTAACCCTAACCCTCACCCTAAACCTAACCCTTACCCTCACACTTAAACTCACCCTCAGCCTAACCCTAACCCGAACCCGAACCCGAACCCGAACCCTCATCTTAAAACTAAACCTAAACCTAATCCTAACCCTCAACCTCAACCTCACCCTAACCCTTACTCTCACACTAACCTTCACGCTATACCTAATACTCACCCACAACTTAACCCTCAACCTCACACTCACCCTGACCCTCAACCTCACCCTAAACATCACACAAAACCTAACCCTTACCCTCAACCCCAAACTCACTCTCAGCCTAACCCTAACCCTAAACCTAAACCTAATCCTATCCTACCCCTCACCCTCACCCTCACTCTCACCCTAACTCTAACCCTAAAAATAACCCTAACCCTCACCCTAACCCTCACCCTAACCCTATTCATAACCCTCATCTTCACCCTCACCCTCACCCTCAGCCTAACCCTAACCCTAACCCTAATCGTAACCATAACCCTCACCCTCACCCTCATTCTAACCCTAAACCTAACAAAAAACATAACTCTCACCCTCACCATCACCCTCATCCTAACCCTAACCCTAACAATAACCCTAAACCTAACCCTAACCGTTACCCTAACACTAACACTCACCCTAAGCTTTACTCTAACCCTATGCCTAACCCTAAACCTCACATTAACCCTAACCCTCACCTTAACCCTAACCCTACTCCTAAGCCTAAACCTCATCCTTACACTAACCCTAACCCTCGCTCTCACCCTAACCCTAACCATATCCCTAACCCTCACCATAACCCTAACCCTCAAACCTAAACAAACACTAACTCTAACCCTCATGCTAACCCTCAACCTCAACCTAAGCCTAACCCTAACACTAACCCTAACACTCACCCTTGCTCTCACACTAACCCTAACCCTAACCCTCACCCTAACCATCACCCTCATCCTCACCCTTACCCACACCCCCATCCTAACCTGAACCCTAATCCTAGCTCTAACCCTCAACCTCACCCTCACCCTAACTCTAACCCTAACCCTAATCCTAACACTATCCCTAAATTTCACCCTCACCCTAAACCTCACCCTACCCCTAAGAGTAAATCTCACCCTCATCCTATACTTCACCCTAACCCTAAATTTAACCCTAACCCTCACCCTCACACTAAGCCTAATCCTAACCCTAAACATCACCCTCACCATAACACTCACTCTAACCCTTAATCTCACCCTAACCCTAAGCCTCACCTTAACCCTCAATCTAACCCTCACCCTAACCCTAACCCTCACCCTAACCCTTACCCTCACACTATCCCTGACCCTAACCCTTACCCTCACCCTAAAGCTAACCCTCACCTCATCCAAACCCTAACACTAACCATAAATCTCACCCGAAACCTCATCCTAACCCTAACAGTAACACTAACCCTCACCCTAAACCTCACCGCAACCCTTACCCTTAATTTAAACCTAACCCTAAACCTAACCCTCACCATAACACTCACCCTAACTCTAATCCTAAACCTAACCCTCACCCTAAAGTTAACACTAACCCTAAACCTAACCTTCACCGTCACTCTAACCCTTACCTGAACCCTAAACATCACCCACGCCCTAATCCTCACCCTCACCCTAAACATCACCCTAATCCTAACCATAATCGTAACTCTCACACTCACCACCACCCTCATCCTAACCCAAACCCTAACAATAACCCTAACCGTTACCCTAACCCGAACCCTCACACTAATCTTAACCCTAAACTTATCCCTAACACTAACCCTCATATTATCCCTAACCCTAACCCTAACCCTAACACTCATACAATCTCTATCCCTAAGCCTAACCCTAAAACTTACCCTAAACCTAACCCTCACGCTGACCCTCACCCTCAACCAAAGCCTAACCCTAACCCTAACACTCTCACCCTTGCTTTCAACCTAAACCTAACCATACCCCTAACCCTCACCCTAACCCTAACCCTCACCCCAAAACTAACCCTAACCCTAACCCTCACCCTCATCCTCACCCTCACCCTAACCCTAATCATAACCCTCACCCTAACCCTAATCCTAACCCTAATCCTCACCCTCATCCTAAACCTCACTCTAACTTTTATCCTCACCCTAAACCTAACCCTCACCCTAAACCTCAACCTAACCCTCACAATAACCCTAACCCTCACCCTAAACCTTAACATCAACCTAACCCTATCCCTACCCCTAAAACTCTCACTAACACTAATCTGCACCCTAACCCTAACCCTACTCCTCAGCCTAACCCTCATACTAACCCAAACCCTAACCCTAAACCTCACCCTAACCCTAAACCTAACCCTAACCCTCACCCTAACCATAACCCTCACTCTCAACCTTACAAACACCCTCAGCCAAATCCAAACCCTAAACCTCACCTTCAACCTAAACTTGACCCTACCCCTAAGCCTAAATCTCACCCTCATCCTATACTTCACCCTAACCCTAAACCTAATCCTAACCCTCACCCTCACACTATGGCTAATCTTTACCCTAATCCTAACCCTCAACCTCACCCTCACTTTAACCCTCAACCTATCCCTCAACCTCAAACTAACCCTAACCCTAAACCTCACCCTAACCCTCACCCTACACCTAACCCTAAATCTCACCCCCATCCTATACTTCATCCTAACCCTAAACCTCACCCTAACCCTCAATCTCACACTAAGCCTAATACTAACCCTAAACTTGACCCTCAACATAACCCTCACCATACGCCTAACCCTAAATCTCACCCTCATCCTATACTTCGCCCTAACCCTAAACCTAACCCTAACCCTCACCCTCACACTAAGCCTAACCCTAACCCTGAACCTCACCCTCACCCTAACCCTCACCCTAACCCTTAATCTCATCCTTACCCTAACCCTCACCCACACCCTAACCCTCACCCTCAGCTCAAACCTCACACTCACCCTAAACCTTACTCTCACCCTATCCCTGACCATAACCCTAACCCTCACCCTAATGCTATCCTTCACCCTACCCCTCAGCCTACCCTCATTCTAATCCTAACCTGAACCCTAACCCTCACCCTAGCACAAACCCTAACACTTACCTTAACCTAACCCTAACTCTCACCCTCAACCTCAACCTTACACTGACCCTCAGCCTAACCCTAAACCTAATCCTAACCCTAACCCACACCCTCACCCTCACCCTAACTCTAAGCCTAACACTCAACCTCACCCTCACCCTAAACGACCACTATCCCTAAACCTCTCCCTAACCAAAACTCTAACACTAACCCTGATCCTAACCATCACCCTCACCCTAACCCTAACACTAATACTAACACTCACCCTAACACTCAACCTAACCCTAAGACTAACACTAATCCTCACCTTAAAACTCACCCTAACCCTTATCCTCAACCTAAATCTAACCCTAAACCTAACCCTCACCCTAACACTCACCCTAACCCTAAGCCTCACGCTAATGCTAACCCTATCCCTCACCCTCACCATAACGCTCACACTACCCTTTACTCTCACCCTAACCCTCACCCTAACCCTAATCCTCACCCAAAACCTAACCCTCACCCTCACCCGAACCCTCACACTCACCCTAACCCTCACACTCACCCTGACCCTCAACCTCATTCTAAATTTCACAATAAACTTAAACCTCACCCTCACCCTCACCCTCAGCTTAACCCTAACCCAAAACCTAAACCTAACACTAAACCTACCCCTCAACCTCACCCTCACCGTCACCCTAACTATAACCCTAACATAACCCTAACTCTAACCCTAACCCTAACCCTAACCTTAACCCTAAATCTACCCTTAATCCTAACCCTAACCCTCACCGTAACCCTCACTCTAAACCTAACCCTAAACATACGCCTCACTCTAACGCTAACCCTAACCCTAACCCTCACCCTCACCCTAAACCTCACCGTTACCCTAAGCCTAACACATACCCACAACCTAACCCTCAACCTAATCCTAACGCTACCCCTCAGCCTAAACCTCATCTTTATCCTAACCCTAACCCTCTCCACAACCCTAACCGTAACCCTCACCCTTAACCTCAACCTCACACTAACCCTAACTCTAACCCTAATCCTAACCCTAACTCTCAACCTCACCCTAACTCTAAACTTAACCCTAATCCTAACCCTCACACATACCCTCTCCCTAACCCTAACAAATCCCTAAAACTCACCCTAACCTTAACCCTAAACCAAAACCTAAACCTCACCCTAACCCTCACCCTACCCTTACCCTAACCCTAAACCTTACCCTAACGCTAATCCTAAACCTAACCCTAACCCTCTCCGTCACCCTAAACCAATGCCGCAGCCTCACCTTTACCTTAGCACTAACACTAACCCTAATGCTAAACCTAGCCCTCACCTTAACCCTCACCCTAATGCTTACCCTCACCCTAACCCTAACCCTAACCCAAATCCTTACACTAACCCTAACTCTAACCCTAAACCTAAACCTAAACCTAACCCTCACCCTAACCCTCACCCTACACTTTCCCTAACACTAAACCTTAACCTAACTCTAATCCTAAACCTAACCCTAACCCTCTCGGTCACCCTAACCCTCAGCCTAACCCTAACCCTCACCCACACCCTAAACCTCACCCTCACCCGAAGCCTCGCCCTCACCCTAACACTCATCCTCACCATAAACACAAACCTAACAATAACGCTCACGCTAACCCTAACACTATCACTCACCCTAAATCTCACCCTAATCCTAACCCTAACAATTAAACTGACCCTCATGCTAACCCTATCCCTAACTCTAACCCTCACCATAGCTTTAAGCCTCACCTAACCCTAACCCTAGCCCTCACCCTTACTGTCACCATATCCCTAACTCTAAACTTAAACCTCACCCTAACCCTAATCTTAACCCTCACCTTCACCCTAAACCTCACTGTCACCCTAACCCTCACCCTAACCCAAACCCTCAAGAACACACTAACGCTCACCCTCAACTGAACCCTCACTCTAACCCTAAACCTCACCCTCACCCTAAACATCACCCTAAAACTAACCCTCACCCGCACCCTAACCCTAACCCTAACCCTCACCTAAACCTAATCCTAACCCTCACCCTCCCACTAACCCTAAACCTAACCCTGAACTTAACACTGACCCTCAACCTAACCCTAACCATAAACCTTACACTTACCCTAACCCTCACTGTGATCCTAACCCTCACCCTAACCCTAACCCTCACTTCACCCTCACCTTAAGCCTAACCCTAACAATAACACTAATCCTAAACCTAACCCTCACCCTCACCGTCACCCTAAATCTAACCCTAACCCTAACCCTAAACATCACCCTAACTCTTACCCTCACCCTAATATTAACCCTAAACCTAACACTAACCCTCATACTAAATCTATCCTTCACCCTAACCATAACCCTACACATCAGCCTAAACCTCACCCTAACCGTAAGCCTAAACCTAACACTCACCCTATTCCTAACCCTAACCCTAACCCTCACCCTCATCTTAGACCTCACCCTAACCCTAAACCTAACCCTCATGCTAATCCTATCCATCACCCTAACCATAACACTCACCCTCACCCTAACCCTCACACTAACCCTCACCCTAACCCTCTCACCCTCACCCTAAACCTCAACCTAACCTTAAACCGAACTCTAACTCTCACCCTAACCCTAAAACTAAACCTAACCCTAACCCTCAACCTAATACTAAGCATAAAGATTACCCTCAACCTCTAACACTAACCCTCAAAAAACCTAACCCTAACCATCACCCTCACCCTAACCCTTACCCTAACCCTAATCCTAACCCTCATCCTAATCCTCAAACTAAAACTAACGCTAACACTAACATTTACCCTCACCCTCACTCTCACCCTAACATTTACCCTCAACTTAACTTTAACCCTAAAACTCACCCTTCCCCTCATCCTAACCCGAACCCTTCACGCTCACCCTAACCCTCACCCTAAACCTTACCCTCACACTAACCCTCACCCTAACCCTAACCGTAACCCTCACCCTAACGCTCACCCTAACCCTAACCCTAACCCAGGCCCTCACCCTCACCCTAACCCTCATCCTAACCCTCACTGTAAACCTCACCCTAACCCTTACCCTCACCATAGCCCTAACCTTAACCCTAAACCTAACCCTCACACTAATCCTAAGCCTTACCCTAAGCCTAACTCTACCCTTCAACCTTAGTCTCACCTTAACTCTAACTCTAGCCCTAACACTCACCCTAATCCTAATCCTAACCCTAAACATAACCTTAAACCTCACCCTAAACCTAATCCTCATCCTCACCCTCACCCCCAGACTAAACATAACCCCAAACCTAATCCAAAAGATAACCCTCACCCTCACCCTAACTCTAAACCTAACCCAACCCTAACATAAACCCTCACCCTCACCCTAACCCTAACCCTAACCCTAACCCTCACCCTAACACTAACCCTCACCCTAACCCTAACCCTATCCCTCAACCTCACCCTAACACTAATCCTAACCCTCACCCTGACCCTAACGCTAACCCTAACCTTCACCCTCACCCTAAACCTCACCCTCACCCTTACCTTTATCCCAACCCTAATGCTAAACCTAAACCTCACACTAATCCTAACCTTAACACTAAAACTAAACCTAAACCTAACCCTCACCCTAAACCTAACCCTAACCCGAAACTTCACAGTAACCCTTAACCTAAACCTAACCCTCACCCTCACCCTAACCCTCACCGTCACCGTAACCCTCACCCTAAACCTAACCCTCACACACACCCTAAACCTCAACCTCACCTGAGCCCTCACCATCACCGTAAAACTGACGCTCATCCTAACCCTAACCGTAACACTCACCCTAACCATAAACCTCACACTCACCCTCATTCTCAACCTAAGCCTAACCCTAACCCTAACAATAATCCTAAACCTAACCATCACCCTCACACTAACCCTAAACCTACCACTAAACCTCACACTCACCCTCACCCTAACCCTTACCCTCAACCTAACTTAAACCCTAACCCTCACCCTTCCCCTCATACTAACCCTAAAACTCACCCTTACCCTAACCCTCACCCAAAACCTTACCCTTACCCTAACCCTAACCATAACCCTAACCATAACCCTAACCCTCACCCTAACCCTATCCCTAACTCTCACGCTCAGCTTAACCCTCACCGTCACCCTAACCCTCACCCAAAACCTAACCCTAACCCTCACCCACACCTTCACCCTCTCCCTCATCCTCACCCTAAACCTCACCCTCACTCTAAACTTCACCCTAAACCTAACCCTCACCAAAACCCTAACCCTCACCCTAACCCTAACCCTCACCCTCACCCTCACCATAAGCCTAAAACTAACCCTAAAACTAATCCTAAACCTAAACTTCACCCTCACTCTAAACCTAATCCAGACCCTAATCTTAAACCTCACCCTCACCCTCAGCCTAAACCTAACCCTTACCCTAACCCTATCCCTAACCCTAAACCTAACCCTCACCCTAACCATAACACTAACCCTCAGCCTCACTGCCTCCCTTAACCTAACCCTATCCTTAACCCTCAGCCACTCCCTCAACCTCAACCTAAGTCTAACTCTAACCCTCTTCATAACCTTAACCCTCACCCTCACCCTCACCCTAACCCTAACCCTAACCCTAACCCTCACCCTAACCCTCATCCTAAACCGAATGATAACCCTAAACTTCACCCTAACCTTAAACCTCACCCTAACCCTTACCCTCACCCTAACATTAACCCTAACCCCAACAATCACACTAAACCTATTCTTCACCCTAACCCTAACCCTACCTGTCAGCATAACCCTCACCCTAACCCTAAACCTACCCCTAATCCTCACACTATCCGTAACCCTAACGCTAAACCTCACCCTAACCCTCAGCATAAGCATTACCCTCACCCTCACCCAAACCCTAACACTAACACTAAACCTCACCCTAAACCTAACCCTAACCCTCGCCCTCACACTAAGCCTTACCCTAACCCTAAACCAAACCCTCATCCTAACACTCACCCTAATCCTAACGCGCACCCTAACCTTAACCCTCAACCTCATTCTCACCTTAACCCTTTCCCTCACCTTAAACCTAACAGTATACCTGACCTTAACTCTCACACTAAACCTAAACCTCACCCTAACCCTAACCAACCCCTCACCCTAAACCTCACCCTATCCCTAACACTAACCGTAACCCTGTCACCCTCACCCTAACTCTTACCGTCACCCTAAACTTCACCCTAACCCTAACCCTCACCCACACCCTAACCCTCAACCTCACCCTCACCCTCACCCTAAAGCTCATCCTAACCCTAACTATAACCCTTACCTAACTGATACCCTCACCCTCAGCTTCTCCTCACCCTATTATTAACCCTCACCTCACCCTAACCCTCATCCTAAACCTCACTGTAACCCTAACCCTAACCCTAACCCTCACCCTAAACTTAAACCTAACTCTAATTCTCAACCTAAACCTCCCCCTCACCCTAACCCTCACCCTAAAACACACCTAACTCTCACCCTAATGCTCACCTTAACCCTAACCCTAACCCAGGACCTCACCCTCACAGTAACACTCATCCTAACCCTAACCCTAACCCTCACCCTAACCCTAATTATCATCCTAACCCTAACCCTCACCCTCACCCTAAACCTAACACTAAACCTAACCCTCACACGAACCCTCACTCTAACCCTAACCCTAACCCTCACTCTAACGCTCACCCTAACCCTAACCTTAACCCTAAACCTCACTTTACCCTCACCCTAACCCTAACGCTCACCCTAAATCTCACCCTATCCCTCACCCTAAGCCTCATGCTAACCGTTACCCTCAAACTGACCCTAACCCTAACCCTCACCGTAAGCGTTACGCTCACCCTAATCCTTACCCTAACCATCACCCTCACACTAACCTTAACCCTAAACCTCACTTAACCCTCACCCTAACCCAAACGCTCACCCTAAACCTCACCCTATCCCTCAACCTAAGCCTCATCCTAACCCTTACCCTCAACCTGACCCTAACCCTAACCTTAACCCTCAACTTAAATCTCACCCAATCCCTTAACATCACCCTCACCGTAACCAATACACTAAAACTAACACTCACCCTAACACTAACTCTAACACTCAGCCTCACACTCATCCTAACCTCATCCTCACCCAATACTCACCCTAACCCTAACCCTCACCCTCACCCTCACCCTCACCCTCACCCTCAACCTAACCCTAACACTCACCCTCACCCTTACCCTAACCCTAAGCCTAGCTCTAATCCTCACCCTAATCCTCACCATAACCCTAACATTAACCCTAAAACTCACCCGCACCCTAACCCTCACCCTAAACCTAACCGTAATGCTAACCTTAACCCTAACCCAACCCTAAATCTCACCCTATACCTCACCCTAACCCTAACCCTAACACTAACACTTACCCTCACCCTAACCCTCACCCTAACCCATACCCAGAACCTAACCCTAACCCTAACCCTAATCCTCACCCTAACCCTCACAATAACCCTAACCATAACCCTAACCCTGAACCTAACCTTCACCCTAATCCTAAACCTAAATCTCAAACTCACCCTAACTCTTACCATCACCATAACCCTAACCCTAACCCTAACACTCGAACTAACCCTAACCCTAACCAGCACCCTAACTCTAACCCTACCCCTCACACTAACCTTCAACCTAACCCTAACCCTAAACCTCACCCTAACCCTAACCCTAAACCTCACCCAAACCCTCACCCTAACACTTAAGCTAATCATAAACCTCACCCTCATTCTAAACCTCACCCTAAACCTTACCCTCACCCTAAACCTAACCTTAAGCATCACACTAACTCAAACCTCACACTAACTCTAACCCTACCCCTCACCCTACCCCTCACCCTAACACTAAACGTAACCCTAACCCTTACCCTAACCCTAATTGTAACACTAATCCTCACCGTCGCCCTAACACTCAGTCTAACCCTAACCCTCACCTGTACCCTACCCCTCACCCTCACCCAAACCCTCACAATGACCCTAACCCTCACCCTCACCCTATACATCACCCTAAACTTGACCCTCACCCTAACCTTAACCCTCACCCTCACACTATCCCTAACCCTAACCCTCACCCTCACCCTCACCCTCGCCTTAACCCTAACCCTAAACCTAACCCTCATACTCACACTATCCCTCACCCTAACCCTTATTCTCACCGTAAACCTATACCTAACACTCACCCTAACCCCCACCCTAACCCTCACGCTAACCCTAACCCTCACTCTCAACCTAAACTTCACCCTAACCCTTATCCTAATCACCCTAATCATCCTATCACTATTCCTAACCCTCACCCAAACCCTAGCCCTCACACTAAACCGAACCATCACCACAACCCTAAACCTAACCTTCACCCTAAACCTCAAACTCACACTAACCCTAAACCTCACCCTCACCCTCACCCTAAAGCTCACCCTAACCCTTAACCTCACCCACACGCTAACCCTCACACTAACCCTAAACCTCACCCTAACCATAACCCTAAACCTCACTCTCACCTTCACAATCACCCTCAGCCTAACCCTCAAAGTAAACCTAAACCTAACCCTCACTCTAACCCTAACCCTAACCATAAACCTCACGCTAACCCTAAACCTCAACCTCACCCTCAGCATAACCCTAACCCAAGCCATAATCCTAACCCTAATCCTAACCCTCAACCTCAACCTCACCCTTAACCTAACCCCAACCCTAAGCCTCACCCTCACCCTAACCCTAAACCTAAACCTAACCCTAACACTCACCTAGTTCTAACCCTCACCCAAAACCGAACCATAACAATCAGCCTCCCCTCAACATAACCCTAACCCTCACCCTCACCCTAACCCTACCCTCACCATATCCCTAAACCTAACCCTCACCCTAACACACACGCTAACACTAACCTAAACCTAACCCTCACCCTAAGCATCACCCTAACCCTAAACCTAACCCTAACCCTCACACTATCCTTAACCCTCACCCTAACCCTGACCCTAGCCCTAATCCTAAACCTAACCCTCACCCTCACACTAAACCTATCCCTAACCCACACCCTCATCTTAACCCTAACGCTCACCCTAACGCTAAACCTACCCCTCACCCTAACCCTCACCCGCACCCTAATCCTCACCCTAAACCTTATCCTCACTCTAACCCTAACATAACCCTAATCCTAACCCTCACCCTAACCCTCACCCTCACCCAAACTCTCACCCTAACCCTTACTCTCACCCTAATATTAACTCTACCACTCACCTTAACCCTAACCCCAAACCTAACGCTCACCCACACACTGACCAGTACCCTTAACCTAACCTAACCCTCACCATAACCCTAACCCTCACCCTAAAACTAACCCTAACCCCCACAATCCCTCAACCTAAACCTAACCCTAACCCTTACCCTCACCCTCACACTCACCCTAATCCTAACCCTAATGCTAACCCTCACAATAACCCTAACCCTAACAATAACCCTCAACCTTACCCTCACCGTAACCCTCACCCTCAACCTAGCCGTCAACCTAACTCTAACCCTAATCCTAACCCTGACCTTCACCCTCACCATTACCCCAACTCTAACCCTCACCTTACCTAAACTCTCACCCTAACCCTAACCCTCACCCTCACCCTAACCCACACACTAAACCTAAACCTCATTTTAACCCTAACTCTAACTGTCACCCTCACAATCACCCTCAGCCTAACCCTAACCCTAACCCCAACACTCACCCTCACACTAAACCTAACCTTAACCCTAATCCTCACCCTAACCCTAAACCTCACCCTCAACCTCACCCTCACCCTAAACCTAACCCTAATCCTAAACCTAACCCTCACCCTAACCCTCACCATAAGCCTATCTCTAACACTAACCCTCACACGCACCCTAACCCTTATCATAAACCTTATAATCAACCTCACCCTAATCTTAACCCTAACCCTAACCCTAACCCTAACCCTCACACTAAACCTAACACTCACCCTACCCCTAACTCTAACCCTCACCTTAACCCTAACCCTCACTTCATCCTAAAACTCACCGTCACCCTAACCCTCATTCTAAACCTAACCCTCACCCACACCCTAACCCTCACCCTCACCTGAAACCACACCTTCATCCTAACACTCACACTCACACTAAACACCACACTAAACTCACACTAACCCTAACCCTGTCCATAACCCTTACCTAATGGAAACCCTCACACTCCCCTCACCTTAACCCTAACCCTAACCCTAACCCTCACACTCACCCTCAAACTATCCCGCACCCTAACACTTACCCTCACCCTAAACCTATACCTAACCCTCACCCTAACACTCATGCTAACCCTAACCTTCACTCTCAACCTACACTTCACCCTAACCCTACCCTCAACCTAATCCTAACCCTAACCCAAACCCTAGCGCTCACACTAAACTGAACCATTACCCTAAACCTAACCCCAGCGTTCACCCGAAACCTCAAACTAAAACTACCCCTTAACCTCACCCTCACCCTCACCCTAAAACTCACCCTAACCCTTACCCTCCCCCTCCCCCTAACCCTCACACTAACCCTAAGCCTGACCCTAACCATAACCCTAAACCTCACCCTCACACTCACAATCACCCTCAGCCTAACCCTCAAACTAAACCTAAACCTAACCCTCACCCTAACCCTAACCCTCACGCTAACCCTAAACCTCACCCTCACGCTCAGCCTAACTCTAACCCAATCCGTAATCCTAACCCTAACCCTAACCCTCAACCTCACCCTCACCCGTACACTAACCCCAAACCTAACCCTCACCCGCACCCTCACCCTAACCTTAAACCTAACCCTAACCCTCACCTAAATCTAACCCTCACCCAAAACCTAACCCTAACACTCAGCCTCCCCTCAACCTAACCCTAACCCTCACCCTCACCCAAACTCTAACCCTCACCATAACCCTATCCTTAACCCTCACCCTAACCCTCACCCTCACCCTAATCCTAATCCTAACCCTCACCCTCACACTAACCTTATTACTAAACTTAACCCTCTCCCTAACCCTAACGCTCACCCTAACCCTAAACCTACCCCTCATACTAAACCTCACCCTAACCCTAACCCTCACCCTAACCCTTACCCACACCCTCAACCTAACCTTAACCCTCACCCTAACCCTCACACTAAACCTAACCCGCAATCTAACCCTAACCCTAACCGTCAATCTACTCCTCACCCTAACCCTCAACCTAACCCTAACCCTAATCCTAAACCTAAACCTTTCCTAACCAAAACCCTCACCCACAACCTCACCCTCACCCTAACCGACACCATCACCCTAGCCCTCTCTCTAACCCTAACCCTATCCCTCAATTTACCCCTCACCCTAACCCCCACCCTCACCCTAACTCAAACTAACCCTAACCCTTACCCTAACCCTAACACTAACCCTCACCCTCACCCTCAGCCTAAACCTAACCCTAACCCTTAACCTCACCCTAACTCTCACCCTCACCGTAATCCTCACCCTAACACTAAACCTCAACCTCACCCTCACCCTCAGCCTAACCCTAACCCTCACCCTCACCCTAATGCTCACCGTCATCCTAACCCTCACCCTAAACATAGCCCTAACTCTCACCCTCACCTTAATCCTCACCCTAACACTAAACCTCACCCTCACCCTCACCCTAACCCTAACGCTCATCCTCACCCTAACGCTCACCGTCGTCCTAACCCTCACCCAAACCCTAACCCTAACCCTCAACCTAACCCTAAATCAATCACTCACCCTCATCCTAAAACTCATCCTAACCCTAACACTTACCCTCACTCTAATCCTAACGCTAAACCTCACCCTCACGCTAATCCTAACCCTAACACTCACTCTAACTCTAATGCTCACACTAAACCTAAACCTACCCCTCACCCTAACACTCACCCTAACACTTACCCTCAACCTAACCGTCAACCTCACCCTAACCCTCACCCTAACACTTACCCTCACCCTCACCATAACCTTAAAACTCACCCTAACCCTCACACTAAACCTAACCCTCACCCTAACCCCAACCCTTCCCCTCACACTAACCCTCAACCTAACCGTAAACCTAACCCTAACCCTTACATAAGTAAAACCCTAACCCTCACCGTCACCCTCACTCACAACCTAAGCCTCAACCTAACCCTCACCCTCACCCTCAACCTCACCCTAACCCTCACCCTAAACATCACCCTAACTCTAGCCCTCACCCTACCCCTACCCCTAACTCCAGGCTAACCCTAACCCTCAACCTAAACCTCACACTCACCCTAATCCTCACCCTAATCCTAACCCTAACACTTTCCAAAATAAAACACTCACCCGCAGCCTCACCCTAACCCTCACTCTAACCCTAGCCCTCACTCTAACCCTAATCCTAAACCTAAACCTCACCCTCACCCACACCGTCACCCTCAGCCTAATCCTAACCCTAACCCTAACCCTTAACCTAACCCTAACCCTCACCCTCACTCTCACCCTCACCCAAACGTAACCCAAACTCTAACTCTCACCCTCACCCTAACCCTAACACTAAAAATAACTCTAACCCTAAACCTAACCCTTACCTAACCCTAACACTAACGGACTCCCTAAAACTCACCCTCAACCTAACGCTAACCCTCCACGTAACCCTAAATTTAACCCTAACCCTAACCCTAACCCTCAACCTAGCCGTCACCCTAAACCTAATCCTAAGCCTAATCTTCACCCTAACCCTCACCCTCACCCTCACTCTAACCCTCACCATAACCCTAACCCTAAACCTCACACTCACACTAACTCTCACCCTAACCCATACACTCACCCTCACACTAACCCTAACACTAACCCTAACCTACTCCCTAACCCTAACCTTAACCCTCACCCTCAGGCTCAACCTCAGCCTCACGTTCACCCTCACCCTAACCCTAACACTAACCCTAATCCTAACCCTAACCCTAAAGATCACACTAAACCTAACCATTTCCCTAACCCTAACCCTATCCTTCAGCCTAAACCTCAACCTAACCCTAACCCTAATTCTACCCTATCCCTAAACCTAACCCTAACCCTCAACCTCACCTTTACCGTCACCCAATCCTGACACTCACCCTTACCCTTACCCTCAACTTAACCCTCAGTCTCACCCTAACCCTAAACCTCACCCTAACCCTTACCCTCACACTAATCCTAACCTTAACCCTCACCCTAAACCTAAGCCTAAACCACACCCTAACACTCACCCTAACCATAATGCTCACCATAAACTTCACCTAACCCCTCACCCAACACCTCATCCTAACCCTAAACCTAATGCTCACATTAACCCTAACCCTCACCCTAACACTAACCCTATCCCTCAAACTCACCCTCACCCTCAGCCTAAAACAACCCCTAACAGTAAATGTATCCCTCACCCTCACACTCATCATCACCCTAAACCTAACCTTAACCCTACAAATAAAACTAACCCTAAACGTAAACCTAACACTCACACTAAAAATAACCTTCACACTAACCTAAACGTACCCCTCATTTTAACAATCACCCTCACCCTAAACCTAACCCTCACCCTAACCCTAACCCTAACCCTAACCCTCACCCTCACCTTAGCCCTCACCCTCACACTAATCCTAACCCTAATTCTCACCATAGCCCTAAACCTCACCCTCACACTAACATTCACCCTCACCGTAAACATCACCCTAACACTAAACCTAACCTTAAGAATCACCTTCACCCTAAGCCTCATACTATCCCTAAACTTCACCCTAACCCTAACCCTAACCCTCACCCTCATCCTAACCATCAGCCTAAGCCAAACCCTAACCCTAATCCAACACCTAAACCTCACCCTCAGGCTCACCCTAACCCTAACCCTAACCCTCACACTCAGACTCACCCTCAACCTCAACCTATACCTTACCCTCAACCTAACCCTAACCCTCACCCTAACCCTAACCCTTACCCTAACCCTAATGCTCACCCTAACCCTAACCCTAACCCTAAACCTCACACTCAAGCTAACCCTAATGCTCACGCTCACCTTAACCCTCACCCTAACCCTAAACCTCACACTAACCCTAACCCTCACCTTCAACCAAACACTCAACTTATCAAATAACCTGACCCTAACCCTCACCCTAATCCCCACCCTAACCCTAACGCTCACCTTAACCCTCACCCTACTCCTCACCCTAAGCTTCATCCTAACCCTAAATCTAATCCTCACCCCAACCCTAACCCGCACCCTAACACTAGACCTAACCCTCACCCTCACCTTCACCCTCAGCCTAATCATAACCCTAACCCTAATCCTAACACTTACCCTCACCCTAACCCTAACGCTAACATTATACCTAACCCTCACCCACACCCTAACCCTCACCTTAAACCTAACCCTAACCCTGAAAATAACCCTAACCCTAACCCTACCCCTAACCATCACACTAACCCTAACCCTCAGCCTATCACTCAACCTAACGTTAACTCTAACTCTAACCCTCACCCTCATCTTATCCATCACCCTCACTCTAATCCTAACACTAATCCTCAATCGAAACCTTACCGTCACCCTCAAACTAACCCTCACCCTCACCCTAACCCTCACACTAAACCTAACCCTAACCCAAAACCTCACCTTCACCCTAACCCTCACACTAAACCTAACCTTCAACCTAATCATAACCCTAAGCCTCACCCTCACCCTCACCTCCAGCCTAACCCTAATCCTAACTGTAATCCTAAACCTAAACCTCACCCTCATACTCAACCTAAACTTAACCCGAACCATCACTTCACCCTCACCCTCACTCTCACCCTAGCCCTCATCCTCACACTAACCGTAACCCTAACCCTCACCCTAATCCTAACGCTCACCCTAAGCCTCACCCAACCCTATCCCTAACCCTAAACCTCACCTTAAACCTCATCCTAAACCTCACCTTCACCTTAATCTAAACCTATATCTTAACTTCACCCTCACCCTAACACTCACACTAACTCTAACCCTCACCCTAATCCTAACCCTAAACTTCACTCTCACCCTAACCTTCTCCCTAACCCTAACTTAACCCTACCCTCATACTAACCCTAATGCTCATCCTAACCCAAACCCTCACCCTAACCCTCACCCTAACCCTTACCCTCACACTAACCCTAAATCTCCCCCTCACCCTAACACTCACCCTAACCCATAAACTCACCCTAACCCTCACCCTAACCCTATCACTAACCCTCAACCTCACCCTAAACCTCACACTCACCGTCACCCAAACCATAACCCTAACCCTCATCCTAACTTTAAACCTAACCCTTAAACTAAACTTCAGACTAACTCTCACCCTAACCCTTACCCTCACCCTCACTCTAACCCTCACACTAAACCTATCCTTCACCCTAACCCTACGCATAACCCAAACACTCAAACTCAACCTTACCCTCAACCTAACCCTTACCTAACCCTAATGCTAACCCTAACCCTCACCCTCACTCTAACCCTCACCCTAAGACTTATCCTCACCCTTACCCTAATCTTAAACCTAACCTTATCCTTAACCCTCACCCTCAACCTAACCCTCAGCCTAACCCTTATCCTCACCCTAAACCTAATCTTAATCCTAACCCTAAACCTCACACTAACCCTAAAACTAACCCTAACCCTAACCCTAACCCTCACACTACACCTAGAGGTAACCCTCATACTAAACTTCACCCTCACCATAACCGTAAACCTAACCCTATACCTCACCCTAACCCTAACCCTCACCCTAACCTTAACCCTATCCCTCACCCTAACCCTCACCCTCAACCTAAACCTCACCCTCACCCTAACACTCACCATAACCATAACCCTAAACCTCACGCTCACACTAACTCTCAACCAAACCCTTACACTCACCCTCACCTTAATCCTCACACTAAACCTAACCCTCACCCTAACCCTAATTCTAAACCTCACCCTCATCATCAGCCTATCCCAAAGCCTAAAGCTAACCATCACCCTCACGGTCACACTCACTCTCACCCTCAACCTAGCCCTAACCCTACAAATAACCCTAAACCTAACCCTAAACCTAACCCTCACACTAACCCTAACGGTACCCCTCACCCTAACACTCACCCTCACCCTAACCCTCACCATCACCCTAACCCTAAACCTAACCCTAAACTTCACCCTCATGCTCACCCTCAACCTCAACCTCATGCTCACCCTCACCATAACCCTAAGCCTAACGCTAACTCTCACCCTGATCCTCACCCTAAAATTCACACTAACCCTAACTCTCACTATCACCCTAACCCTAATGCTAACCCTAAACCTCACCCTGAACAGGAACCTTACCCTTACCATTAGCTTCACCTTAACACTAATCTTAACCCTAACCCTAATGCTCACACTAATCCTAACCCTCTCCCTAACCCTTACCCTACCCTCAGCCTAACCCTCAACCTAACCCTAAACCTAATCCTCACTCTATCCCTAACCCTAACCCTAACCCTCACCTTCAACCTAGCCCTCACCCTAACCCTAAACCTAATCCTACCATCACCCTAATCCTAACACTAATGCTATCCTTAACCCTCAACCTCACCCTAACCCTCACCCTAACCCTTACCCTCAACTAATCCTAACACTCACCCTCACCCTAACCCTCACACTAACCCTCACCCTCACCCTAAAACTAACAATCACCCTACCCTTACTCTCACCCTAATCTTAAACCTAAACCTCACCCCCAACCTAACACTAAGCCTAAACCTCACCCTAACCCTGACCCTAATCCTAACGCTCACCCTAAAACTCACCTTACCCCTCACCCTAAGCCTCATCCTAACCCTAAACCTAACCCTCACCATAACCCTAACCCTCACCCTAACACTAACCCTAAGCCTCACACTCACCTTCACCCTCAGCCGAACCCATACCCTAACAGTAAACATAACCCTCACTGTCACACTCACCCTCACCCTAAACCTAACACTAACCCTACAAATAACCCTAACCCTAAACCTAACCCTCACAGTAACCCTAACTGTACCCCTCACCCTAACACTCACCCTAAGCCTAACCCTCACCCTAACCCTAAACCTAACCCTAACCCTCACCCTCACCTTAGCTCTCACCCTCACCCTAACACTAAACCTAACCCTAAACCTCACCTTCACCCTAACCCTCATACTTACCCTTAACTTCACCCTAACCCTAACCATAACCCTCACCCCCACCCTCACCCTAAGCCTAAGCCTAACCCTAACCCTAATCTTAACCCTAAACCTCATGCTCACGATCACCCTAAACTAACCCTAACCCTCACACTCATACTCACCCTCACGCTCAACCTAAACCTCACCCTCACCCTAAACCTAACCCTAACCCTCACCCTAACCCTAACCCGAACCCTAACCTTCACCCTAAACCTAATCCTAACCCTAAGCCTCACCCTAACCCTCACCGTAAACCTAACCCTCACCCTAACACTAACACTCAACCTCATACTATCACCCTCACCTTAACTCTCACCCTAACACTTACCCTCACCCTCACCCTAACACTCACACTGACCCTAACCCTCACCCTAAACCTAACTCTAAACCTCACCCTCAACCTAACCATCTCCCTAACCCTAACCCTTACCCTTACCCTCACCCTAACTCTAATGCTCACTCTAACCCTAACCCTAACCCTAAACCTCACACTCACCATAAACCTAATGCTCACACTCATCCTAACGCTCACCCTAACCCTTACCCTCACACTAACCCTAACCCTCAACCTCACCCTAACACTCAACATAACACTGAACCTCACCCTAAGAGTCACGCTAATCCCCACCCTAACCCTAACGCTCACTCTACCCCTGACCCTAAGCCTCATCCTTACCCTAAACCTAAACCTAACCCTAACCCGCACCCTGACACTAAACCTAACTCTCACACTCACTTTCACTCTAAGCCTAAACGTAACCCTAACCCTAATCCTAACCCTAACACTCACACTCACCCGAACCCGAACCCTAACCCCAAAACTATACCTAACCCTCACCCTCACCCTAACCCTAAGCCTAATGCTAACACTCACCCTAACCGTAAACCTAACCTAACACTCACCCTAAACCTCACCCTAACTCAAAACCTAACCTTAACACTTACCCTCACCCTAAACCTAACCGAAACCCTCACCCTCACCCTAACACTAACCTTAACGCTAACCCTCACCCTAAACCTCACCCTAACACTTACGCTAACCCTAACCATCACCCTCATTCTTACCCTCACCCTAAACCTTACCCTCATCCTAACCCTAACCTTAACTCTCACATGAACCCAAACCCTCACCCTAACTTTAACCCTACCCCTCACCCTACCCCTCACCCCAACCCTTACTCTAACCCTCACCCTAAACCAAACCATAACCCTAATCCTCACCGTCACCCTAACCCTCACCCTAACAATAATCCTCATTCACACCCTATGCCTCACCCCTACCGGAACCCTCTCCATGACGCTAACCTTCACCCTCACCCTATACATCACCCTAACCCTAACCCTAACACTCACCCTAACCCTAACCCTAACACTCACCCTAACCCTAACACTCACCCTCTGGCTAATCCTTACCCTAACCCTATCCCTAACCCTTACCTAAAGGAAATCCTCACCCTCACCCTCACCTTCACCCTAACCCTCACCCACATCCAAGCCCTCACCCTAACCCTATCCCTAAAATTAACCCTAACCATAACCCTCAGCCTCAACCTCAGACTAACCCTAATCCTAACACTCACAATAACCCTTACCTTCACACTAACCCTCACCCTAACCCTCACTCTAACCCTAACCCTCACACTCACCCTCAACCACACCCTCACCCTAACCCTCACCCTCACCCTAACCCTTACCCTCACCCTAACCCTAACCTTAACTCTCAAACGAACCCAAACCCTCACCCTAAATTTAACCCTACCCCTCACCCTACCCCTCACCCCAACCCTTACCCTAACCCTCACCCTAAACCAAACCATAACCCTAATCCTCACCGTCACCCTAACCCTCACCCTAACAATAATCCTCATTCACACATTATGCCTCACCCGTACTGGAACCCTCTCTATGACGCTAAACTTCACCCTTACCCTATACATCACCCTAACCCTAACCCTCACCCTAAACCTAACCCTAACACTCACCCTAACACTAACCCTCACCCTCTGGCTAATCCTCACCCTAACCCTATCCCTAACCCTTACCTAAAGGAAATCCTCACCCTCACCCTCAACCTCACCCTAACCCTCACCCTCATCCAAGCCCTCACCTTAACCCCATCCCTAAAACTAACCCTAACCGTAAACCTCAGCCTCAACCTCAGACTAACCCTAACCCTAACACTCACAATAACCCTAACCCTCACACTAACCCTCACCCTAACCCTCAATCTAACCTTAACCCTCACCCTCAACCACACCCTCACCCTAACCCTCACCCTCACCCT
Source organism: Dipodomys merriami (assembly GCF_024711535.1). NCBI lineage: Eukaryota > Metazoa > Chordata > Mammalia > Rodentia > Heteromyidae > Dipodomys > Dipodomys merriami. Next base: position 3,315,738 of record NW_027206113.1, read on the forward strand.
AACTGTAACCTGAACACTCACCCATACCCTAACGCTCACCCTAACCCTTAGCCTAACCCTCAGCCTCAACCTCACCCCAACCCTAATCCTCACCCTCACCCTCACCCTAAACCTCTCCCTCACCCTAACCCTCACTGTAACCCTTACCCACACGCTAACCCAAACCCTACCCTAACCCTCACCCTAGCCTTAACCCTAACCCTAACGTTAACGTTAACCCTCACCCTGACACTCACCCTAAAATTCACGATAACCCTAACCTTCACTCTCACCCTAATCCGCACCTTAACCTTCACACTTGCCCTAACTCTAGCCCTAAACCTAACCCTCACACTAATCCTAACCCTCACCCTTAACCTAACCCTGTCCCTCACACTAACCCTAACCCTAACCCTAACCCTCACCATAACACTAACCCTGACCCTAATGCTAACCCTAAACCTCAGCCTAACGGTAAACCTCAACCTAATCCGTAACCTCACGCTAACCCTATTCCTAACTCAAACCCTCACTCTCACAAAACCTAACCCTCACACTAACCATAACCCTACCCATCAGCCTAACCCTCACCATATCCCTAACCCTAATCCTCACCCTATACCTAAACCTAACCCTAACACTCACCCTCAACCTAACCATCACCCTAATCCTAACCCTACCCAGCAGCCTAAACCTCTCCCTATCCCTAATCCTAATCCTAACCCTATCCCTAACCCTAACCCTAACGCTCAAACTCAACCTAGCCCTCACCCGAACCCGAATACTACCCTCAACCTAACCCTAACCCTAATGCTATCCCTAACCCTCACCCTCACCCTAACCCTCACCCTAACCTTAACCCTCACTCTAAACCTAACCCTCACCCTAACCTTACCCTCACCCTAATCTTAACCCTAAACCTCACACTCACCCTAACCCTAACCCTAACCCTCACCCTAACCCTAATGCTCACCCTAAACCTCAACCTACCCCTCACCCTAAGCCTCATCCTAACCCTAAACCTAACCCTCACTCTAACCCTAACACTCACCCTAACGCTTATCCTAAACCTCAACCTCACCATCACCCTCAGCCTAACCCTAATCCTAACACTAAACATAACCCTCACCCTCACACTCACCCTCACCCTAAACCTAAACCTAACCCTAAAAATAACCCTAACCCGCACCCAAAACCTCACCCCAACAATAAAGCTAACCGTAAATCTCACCTTCACCCTAACACTCATACTAACCCTAACCTTCACCCTAACCCTAACCCTAAACCTCACCCTCAACTTAACGCTCACCCTAACCCTAAACTTCACCAAACCCTCAAACTAACACTAACCTTCACCCTAACCCTAACCCTAACCCTCACCATCACCCTCAACCTAACCATAACCCTAACCCTAATACTTCTTCTAAACCTCAGCTTCACCCTCACCCTAACCCTAACCCTAAGCCTAAAACTCACACTAACCCTAACGCTTACCCAAACTTAACCCTATACCTCACCCTAACCCTCACCCTCATCCTTACCCTCAACCTAACCCTAACCCTAACCCTAATCCTTCCTCTAAACCTCACCCTCACCCTAACCTTAACCCTAAACCTAACCCTCACCCTCAACCTCACCTTAACCCTAACCCCAACCCTCACCCTCACCCTAACCCTTTCCTAACCCTAACCCTAACCCTCAACCTAACCCTCACCCTAAACCTTACCCTCACCCTAATCGTAACCCTAACCCTACCCCTCACCCTAACCCTCACCCTAACCCTAATCCTCACCCTAATCTTAACCCTAACCCTTACCTAACCAAAACCCTCACCCTCATCCTCACCCTCACCGTAAAACTCACCCTCAACCTAGCCCTCACCCTAACCCTGACCCTAATGCTAACCCTAACCGTCACTTTTACCGTTACCCTAACCGTAAGCCTAACTCTCAACCTCACCTAAACTCTCACCCTAACCCTTAACCTCACCCTCAACCTAACCCTCACAATAACCCTACCCTCAACCTAACACTAACTCTAACCCTCACACTCACGCTGTCTCCCAAACCCTAAACCTGACCCTCACCCTCATCCTAGCGCTAACCTTAACCCTAACCCTAATTCTCACCCTCACCTTAACTCTCACCCTAACCCTTACCCTAACTCTCAACCTAACCCTCACACTAACCCTACCCTCACCCTAACCCTAACTCTAACCCTCACCCTCACAAAAACCGTCTCCCGAACCGTAAACCTAAACCTAACCCTCACGCTCATCCTCACCCTCAACCTAAACCTAACCCTAACACTAAACCTAACCCTCACCCTCACACTTTCCCTCACCCTAAGCCTCACCCTAACCATACAAATCACCCTAAACTTAACCCTAACCTTAACCCTAACCCTCACCCTAAACCTCACCCTCACACTAAACCTAAACCTACCCCTCTCGCTAAACCTTCCCTTATCCTTAACCTTACCCTCACACTAAACCTAACCTTAACTCTAACCCTCACCCTCACTATAGCCTTCACCCTATCCCTAATCCTAACCCTAATCCTCACCCTAACCCTAACCCTCACACTCACCCTAACCCTCACATTCACCCACGCAGTCACACTAACCCCAACCCTAACACTAAAACTCACCTTCACACTAACCCTCACACTAACCCCAACCCTAAACTTCACCTTCACCTTAATCCTAACCCTAATCCTAACCCTCAACCTCACACTCACCCTCACACACACACTAACCCTCACCCTAAACCTCAACCTAACACTCACACTAACGCTAACCCTCACACTTAAACCTGACCCTAACCTTAACCCTAATGCTAATCCTAACCCTCAAACTACCCAACAAGCTTTCCCTCACCCTCAACCTAATCCTAACCCTAATCCTAACCCTAACCCTAACCTAACCAAAACCCTCACCCTCACCCCGACCCTCACCCTAACCCTCACCCTCAACCTAGCACTCACTCTAACTCTAACCCTAATCCTAATCCTAAACGTCACACTCACCATTACCCTAACCCTAAACCTCAAACTCAACTTAACTCTCACCCTAACGCTTACACTCACCCTCAATCTAACCCCCACACTAAACCTAACCTTCACCTTAAGCCTAACTCTAAAGTACTCCCTCACCATCATCCTCAGCCTAACCCTAACCCTAACCCTCACCCTCACCCTAAACCTCACCCTCACACTAATCCTCATCCTAACACTAACCCTCACCCTCACTCTCACCTTAACACTAACCCTCACCCTCACTATAATGCTAACACTAATCCTAAACCTAACCCTCAGCCTAACCCTCACCATAACCCTAATGCTAACCCTAACCCTCACCCGCACACTAACCCTCACCCTAAACCTTATCCTCACCATAATCCTAACCTTAGCACTAATCCTAACCCTCGCCCTAAACCTCACCCTCACCCTAACACTCACCCTAACTCTTACCCTCACCCTAACATTAACGCTAACCCTAACCATAACCCTAACCCCCAAACCTAAGCCTCACCCTCACCCTCACCCTTACCCTAAACCTAACCCTAATCCTCACCATAACCCTAACCCTCACCCTAATCCTAAAACTAAACCTCACCCTCCCCTTACCCTAACACTAACCTTGACACTAAATCTCAAACTACACCTCTCCCTAACCCTAAACCTAACCCTAACACTTACCCTCACCCTAAGCCTCACCATAACACTTACCCTCACCCTAACCTCAGCCTAACCCTAAACCTATCCCTAAACCTCACCCTAACCCTCACAACAACCCTAAACTTCATCCTAAACCTAATCCTCACCCTAACACTAACCTTAACGCTAACCCTCACCCTAACCATCACTCTAACACTTACGCTAACCCTAAACCTCACCCTCATTCTAACCCTCACCCTAACCCCTACCCTCAACCTAACCCTAACCTTAACTCTCACACTAACCCAAACCCTCACCTTAACTCTAACCCTAGCCCTCACCCTACCCCTCACCCTACCCCTAACCCTAACTTTCATCCTAACCCAAATTGTAACCCTAATCCTCACCGTCAACCAAACACCCTAATCCTCATCCTAACACTAAACCTAACCGTAACCCTAAACCTCATCCTAACCCAAACGTTAACCCTAATCCTCACTGTCACCCTAACACTCACCCTAACCCTCATTCTAACATTAACCCTAACCCTAACCCTAAGCTAACCCTCACCCTCAGTCTAACCATAACCCAAACCCTAATCCTAACACTAAGCCTCACCCTCACCCTCACCCTCACCATCACCCTCACCCTAACACTAACCCTAAATCTCACCCTAACCCTAAACCGAATCCTAACCCGAACCCTCACCCTAACCCTCATCATAAACCTAACGCTAACCCTAAGCCTCACCCACATACTAACCCTCACCACCTCACCCTAACCCTAACCTTAACCTTAATCCTAAGGCTCACCTTCACCTTCAAATTCAGCCTAACGCTCACCCTACCCCTTTCCCTCAACATCACCCTAACCCTACCCCTCACCCTATCCCTCACCCTCACCCTAACCCTAACCCTCACCTCACCATAACACTCACCGTCACCCTAATCCTCACTCTAACCCTAAGCCTCACCCAAGCCCTAACTTTCAACCTCACCTGAAACCTCACCCTCACGCTAAACTGCACCCTCACCCTAAACATCACCCTCACCCTAACCCTAACCCTCACCGTAACCATAACTCGCACCCTAAACCTCACTCTCACCCTACTCCTCAAACTAACGCTAACACTAATCCTTACTTACGGATCCCTCACCCTCCCCTCACCCTAACCCTAACCCTAAAACTAACCCCCACCCTAACCCTCACCCTCACCCTCACCCTAACCTAACCCTAATGCTAACCCTCACCCTAACCCTAAGCCTCAACCTAAACCTAACCCTCACACTCATCCTCACCCAAATCCTAAACCTAACCTAACCCTAACCCTCACCCGCATCCTATCCCTCACTCTAAGCATTACCCTCACCCTAACCCTATACCTTACCCGCACCGTAACCCTCACCCTAAAACTCACGGCAAACCTAACCATCACTCTCACCCTAAACTTCACACTAACCATTAACCTCACCCTAAACCTAACCCTAACCCAAACCCTAAAACTCACATAAAATCGAAATCTCAACCTAATCCTAACCCTAAACTTCACCCTAACCCTCAACCTAACCCTAACCCTAACACTAACCATCACCTTCAACTTAGACCACTCCCAATCCCTAATCCTAACCCTAATCCTCACCTTCACCCTAACCCTCACACTCAACCTAACCCTCACCCTCACCCTCACACTCACCCTAACCCTAACCCTAACCCTAAAACTGAACTTCACCCTAACCGTCACACTAACCCTAACCCTCACTCTAACCCTAACCCTAACCCTCACCTCACCCTAAGCCTCAGCCTCAGCCTAACCCTAACCCTAATCCTAACCCTATTGCTCACCCTCATCTTCACACTCACACTAACACTAACACTAAACCTCAGCCTCACACTCACCCTCACCCTGACCCTAAACCTCACCTAACACTCATGCTAAATCTAACCCTCACTCTTAACACTAACCCTCAACCTAACCCTAACCCTCACACCCAACCTAACCCTCACCCTAACCCTAAACCTAGCCATCACCCTAAACCTCAACCTCAGCCTAAACCTAACCCTAATCCTAATTCTAACCCATACCTAAGCAAAACCCTCACCCACACCATCAAACTCCCCCTAACCCTTACCCTCACCCTAGCCCTCACACTAACTCTAACCCTAATCCTAATGCTATCACCCTCACCATTACCCTAACCCTAACCCTCAACCTCACCGTAACTCTCACCCTAACCCTTACCCCCACCCTCAACCTAACCCACACACTAAACTTAACCCTCCCCCTATTCTGAAATCTAACCCTCATTCTCACCATCACCCTCAGCCTAACCCTAACCCTATGCCTAACCATCACGCTCACCGTAAACATCACCCTCACCCTAATCCTCACCCTAACCTTTACCATTACCCTCACCCTCACCCTAAACCTAACCATAACGCTCACACTAACCCTAAACCTAACCCTAATCCTAACCCCGAACTGCACCCTCACCCAAACACTCAACCTAACCCTTACCCTCAGCCTCACCCTAATCCTAACTCTCACCCAAACACTCACACTAAACCTAACACTCACCCTAACACTAACTCTACCCCTCAACCTAACCCTCACCTTAAACCTAAAATTAACCGTAACCCTCACCATAACACTAACTTTAACCCTAACCCTCACCCTAACCCATAACCTAACCCTTACGCTAACCTTAAAACTCACCCTCATTCTAACCCTCAAACTAACCATTACCCTCACCCTAAACCTAACCTTAAACATCACACTAAACCAATCCCCGTAACTCTAACCCTTCCCCTCACCCTACTCCTCACCCTAACGTAACCCTAAACCCCACCCTAACCCTAACTGTAAACCTAAGCTTCACCATCTCCCTAACCCTCACCCTAAACCTAATGCTCATCCTAACCCTATACCTAACCCTAAAACTCACCCACACCCTAACCCTAATGCTCACCCTCATGCTAACCCTAACCATAACCCTTACAGTCACAATAACCCTAACCCACACCCTCACCCTAACACTCACCCGAACCCTCACCATAACACTAACCCTCACCCTAACCCTAACCCTCACCCTCACCCTAACCCTAACCTTCACATAAACCTAACCCTGACCCTAAGCATAAACCTAACCCTCATACTAACCCTAACCCTAATCCTAAACCTAATCCTCAAACTAACCCTCACCTTAACCCTTAACCTCACCCTCACCCTAAACCGCACACTAACCCTAACCCTCAACCTCACACTAATCCTCACCCTCATCCTAACTCTAAGTCTAAACCTCACCCTAACCTACCCCTAACACTAACCCGCATCCTCACCCTTACCCTCAACGTAACCCTGACCCAAACCCTAACGCTAACCTAACCCTAACCCTCACCATAACCCTAACACTAACCCTCACCCAAACCTACCCCTAACCCTAACCCTCACCATAACCCTAACACTAACCCTCACCCAAATCTACCCCTAAACCTAACCCTCACCCTCACCCTTACCCTCAACCTAACCCTTACCCTAACCCTAACGCTAACTCTAACCCTAACACTCACCCTCACCCTCACCCTCACCTCACCCTCAGCTCAAACACTAACTCTCGCCCTAACCCTAACCCTAACACTCTACCTCACCCTAACCCTAATCCTAAACCTCACTCTCACCCTCACCCTAATCTTAAACCTAATTCTAACACTAATTCTCACCCTAACACTGACCCAAACCCTAAACCTCACCCTAAACCTCACCGTCCCAACAAACCTCACCCAAACCCTAACCCTAACCCTTTCCTAACTATAACACTCACCCTCACCCGCACCCTCACCCTCAACCTCACCCTAACCTAACCCTAATCCTGACCCTCACAATTACCGTCCACATAATCCTAAACCTCAATCTAACCCTAACCCTAACCCTTACCCTAACCCTCACCCTCACCCTAACCCTCACCCTAACCCTAACCCTAAATCACACGCTAAAACTCATTCTCAACCTAACCCTTACACTCATCCTCACCCCAACCATCACACTAACCCTAACCAACACCCTAACCCTAATCTTAACCTTCACCCACACACTCACCCTCAAACTCAGCCGAACACTAACCCTAACCCTAATCCTAAAACTAACCGTCACGCTCACTCTAACCCTAATCCTAAACCTAACCCAATCCCTCACCCTCACCCTCATCCTCAACCTCTCCCTCACCCTAACCCTCATTCTGACCCTCACCCTAACCCTAACCGTAACCCTAACACTCACACTAACCCTAACTCTCAACCTATCCCTAACCCTAACCCTCACCCTCACCCTCACCCCAACCCTACCCCTCAACTTAATCCTCTCCCTCACCCTAATCCTGAACCTAACCCTAACCCTCACCCTACTCCTAACCCTCACCCTAACCCTAACCCTCACTCGCACCCTCAGCCTAACCCTAAACCTAACCCTAACCCTCACCCTCAACCTCACCTTCACCCTCACCGTAACCTTCACCTTAACTTCACCCTAACACTCACGCTAACCCTCATCCTCACTCGTAACCCTAACCCGCAACCTAACCCTTACCCTCACCTAACCCTAACCTTCACACTCACCCTAACCCTCACGCTAACCCTAATGCTAACCCTAACCCTAAACCTAAACCTAACCATCACCCTAAACCTCAACCTCACCCTAAACCTAACCCTAATCCTAACTCTAACCAATACCTAAGCAAAACCCTCACCCTCACCCTCACACTCCCCCTAACCCTTACCGACACCCTAGCCCTCAAACTAACTCTAACCCTAATACTAACACTAACCATCACCCTCACCATTACCCTAACCCTAACCCTCAACCTCACCTTAACTCTCACCCTAACCCTTACCCTCACCCTCACCCTAACCCACACACTAAACCATACCCTAACCCTAATCCTAAATCTAAACCTTATCCTCACCATCACCCTCAGCCTAACCCTAACCCTAACCCTAACCCTCACCCTTACAATAATCCTCCCCCTAACCTTTACCAGCACACTCACCCTCACCCGAAACCTAACCCTAACCCTCACCCTAACCCTCACACTAAACCTACCCCTCAACCCAAACCAAAACCTAACTGTAAGACTCACCCTTACACTAACCTTAACCCTAACCCTCACCCTAAAGCTCACAATAATTGTTATGCTAACCTTAAACCTCACCCTCATTCTAACCATCACCCTAACCCTTACCTTCACCGTAATCCTAACCTTAACCCTCACAGTAACCCAAAGCCTAACCCTAACTCTAACTCTACCCCACCCCCTAAACCTAAACTTAACCCCTACCTTAGGCCTAACCGTAAACCTAACCTTCACTCTCACCCTAAACCTCACCCTAACTGTAATCCTCATCCACACCCTTCCCCTCACCCTCACCCAAACCCTCACCATGACCCTAACCCTCACCCTCACCCTATATATCGCCCTAACCCTAACCCTCACCCTAACACTAAGCCTCACACTAACCCTCACCCTCAGCCTAATTCTCACCATAACCCTATCCCTAAACATTACCTACCCGAAATCCTCACCCTCACACACACCCTCACCCTAAATCTAACCCTCATCCCAGCCCTCACCCTAACCCTAACACTAACACTAACCCTAACCCTCACCCTCACCCTCAACCTCAGCCTAACCCTAACCCTAACACTCACAATAACACTTACCGTCACCATAACCCTCACCCTAACATTCATTCTAACCCTAACCCTTTCCCTCACCTTCACCCACACCCTCACTCTAACCCTAACCCTCACCCTAACCCTAACACTCACCCTAATCCTAAACATACCCCTCACCCTAAACCTCACCCTCACCCTAACCCTTACCCTCAGCCTCACCTAAAATTAAACCTCACCGTAAACCTCACCCTAAACCTAACCCTCAGCCGAACCCTAACAATCATCCTAACCCTAACACTAACCCTAACCCTTACACTAACCCTCAACCTAACCCTAACCCTAAACCTAACCCTCACCATAACCCTCACCCTAACCCTAAACCTAACCCTCACCCTCACCCTTACCCTCAACCTAACCCTTACCCTCACCCTAACACTAAACCTAACCTTAACCTATCCCTAAACCTAACCCTCAAAATAACCCTAACCCTCACCCTACCACTCAACCTAACCCTCATCCTAACCTTAACCCTAACCCTAACCCTAACCTAACACTCACCCTCACCCTAACTGTACGCTTCAACCTCACCCAAACCCAAAACCTAACCCTAACACTCACGATAATCCTAACCTTCAGCCTAAACCTCACACCAAATGTAACACTCACCCTAACCTTATCCCTACCCCTTACCCTAAACCTCACCCTAAAACTAAACCTCACCCTATCCCTAACCCTAACCCTAACCCTCACCTCACCATAACCCTCGCCATCACCATAACCCTCACTGTAACCCTAACCCTCACCCATACCCTAAACTTCGACCTCACACTAAACCTCACTCACCTTAAACAGGACCCTCACCCAAAACATCACCCTCACCCTAACCCTATCCCTCACCCTAACCCTAAATCTCACCCTAAACTTCACCCTCACCCTAATCCTCACCCTAACCCTAACCGTAACCCTTACCTAATGGAAACCCTCACCCTCCCTTCACCCTAACCCTAACCCTAAACCTAACCCGAACGTTATCCTAACCCTAACACTAATGCTTAACCCTCATGCTAACCCTAAGCCTCTCCCTAACCATAACCCTCACACTCACCCTCACCCTCACCCTAAGCATTACCCTCACCCTAACCCTAACCCTAACCCTCACCCTAACCCTCACCCTAACATTCACGTCAACCCTAAACATCACTCTCACCCAAACCTTCACCCTAACCCTTACCCTCACCCTAAAGCTAACCCTAACCCAAACCCTAACCCTTACACAAAATCGAATCTTCAACCTAACCCTAAACCTAAACTTCACCCTAAACCTCAATCTAAGACTAACCGTAACACTAACCCTCACCCTCAAGCTAAATCTCATCCTAATCCTAACCCTCACCCTCACCCTAACCCTCACACTATCTCTAACCCTCAACCTAACCCTAACCGTAACCCTCACCCTCACCTCACCCTCACCCTCAGCCTAACACACAACCAAAACCGAACCTTAACCCTAACCCTCAACCGCAGCCTAATCCTTACCCTAATCCTATCACTAATCCTTACCTAACTGAAATCCTCACCCTCACCCTCACCCTAACTCTCACCCTCATCCTAGCCCTCACCCTAACCCTAACCCTAACACTAACCCAAAGCCTCAACCTCAACCTCACCCTCAACCTCAGCCTAACCCTTACGCTAATAATAACAATAACCCTAAACATCACACTAACCCTCAACCTAACCCTCACCCTCACCCTAACAATAACCCTAACCCTAAACCTAAACCTATGCCTCACACTAACCCAAAACCTAAACCTCAATCTCACCCTCACCCTAACCCTAAACCTAACCCTAACAATAACCCTAACACTAACCCTCACCCTAACCCTCATCCTAAACATAACCCTCATCCTCACACACATCCTAAGCCTAATACTAACACTAGCCCTAAGCCTAAACCTAACCCTAAACCTGACACTCACCCTCACCCTAACCCTAACACTAACCTAACCCTCACACTCATCCTAAACTTCACCCTAATCCTAACCCTAACTCTAACCCTAACCCTAACCCTACCTCTCACCCTAACCCTAACCCTAACATTCAAACCTCAACCTTAAACTCACCCTATCACTTACCCTCAGCCTAACCCTCACCCTAACATTAACCCTAACTCTAACCCTCACCCTAACTCTCAACATAACCCTTAAACTCATCCTAACGCTAAACCTAACCCTAACACTAACCCTCACACTAACCCTAACCCTCACGCAAACCCTAACCCTACCCATCACCCTAAACTTCACCCTAACCATATCCTTAACCCTTACATAACCGAAATCCTCACCCTCACCCTCACCCTAAACGTAACCCACACCCTCATCCTAGCCCTCACCCTAACCCTAACTCTAACACTAACCCTAAACCTCACCCTCACCCTCACCCAAACCCTCACACTAACCCTAACCCTAAACCTCAATCTCACCCTCAACCTGACCCTAAAACTAACCGTAGCAATAGCCCTAACCCTCACTCTCAAACTAATCCTCACCCTAACCCTCAACCTCACCCATACCCTCACCCTAACCCTTACCCTCACCCAACCCACACACTAAACCTAACCCTCACACTAACCCTAACTCTAACACTCACCCTCTCAATCCCCCTCAGCCTAACCCTAAATCTAACCCTAACCCTCACCCTCACCCTAACCCTCTACCTCAACCTAATCCTCAACCTAACCCTAACCCTCACCTTCACCCTCACCCTAACCCTAACCCTCACACTCACCCTAATCCTAACCCTAATCCTAACCCTAACCCTCACCATAACCCTAATGCAAATCCTAACCCTCACCCGCACCCTAACCCTCACCCTAAATTTACCCTCACACTCATCCTAACCTTGACCCTTATACTAAGGCTTACCCTAACCTTCAAGCTCAGCCTAACTCTCACCCTAACCCTTACCCTCAGCCTCATCCTAACCCTAACACTCACCCCAAACCTCACACTAAACCTAACACTCACTCTAACACTAAAATTATCCCTCACCCTAACCCTCATCCTAACCCTAACCCTAAACCAAACCCTCACTTCAACCTAACCCTGACCGTCACCCTAACCCTCACTCTAACCCTAACCCTCACATACACCCTAACCTTATATCTCACCCGAAACCTCACCCTCAAAGTAACCCGCATTCTCAACCTAAACATCACCCAAACCCTAACCCGAACCCTCAACATAACACTACCTCGCACCCTAAACCTCATCCTCACCGTAATCCTCACCCTAACCCTAACCCTAACCCTTACCTAATGGAAACCCTCACCCTCCCCTCAACCTAACCCTAAACCTAACCCTAACACTCAACCTCACACTCACCCTCACCCTAACCCTAACCGTAACACTAACCTTCACCCTAACCCTAACCCTCACCCTCATCCTCACCCAAATCCTAACGCTAACCTAACCCTAACACTCACCCTCACACTATCCCTCAACCTAAGCATTACCCTCACCCTAACCCTAACCCTAACCCTCAACCTAACACTCACTCTAACACTCACGCCAACCGTAACCATTATTCTCACCCTAACCTTCACCATAACCCTTACCCTAACCCTAAACCTAACCCTAATCTAAACCCTATCCCTCACACAAAATCGAATCCTCACCCTAACCCTAACCCTAAACTTCACTCTAACCCTCAACCTAACCCTAACCCTAACACTAACCCCAACCCTCATGCTAAATCTCATTCTAACCCTTACCCACACCCTCACCCTAACCCTCACACTAACCCTAATCCTCACCCTAACCATAACACTAACCCTCACCCACAACCTCACCCTCATCCACAGCCAAACCCAAAACCTAAACCTAACCGTAACCCTAACTTTCACCCTGAACCTGAACCTAAGCCTAACCCTAACCCTAACCCTCAGGCTAACCCTAACCCTCACCATAAATCTAAACCTAACCCGCACCCACACCTCACCAGAACCCTAACCCTAAACCAACGCTCAACCTCACCCTCACCCTCAACCTCACCCTAACCCTAACCCTCACCCTAACCCTAACCCTAACCCTTATTCTCACCCTACACCTCAACATAACCCTAACCCTAACCCTAAAATTTACCCTCACCCTCACCCTAACCCTCACCCTCATCCTAGCCCTCACCCTAACCCTAACCCTAACACTAAACCTAATCCTCACCCTCACACTCAAACTCAACCTCAGCCTAACCCTAACCCTAACACTAACAATAACCCTAACCATCACACTAACCCTCAACCTAACCCTCACTCTAACCCTAACCCTCACCCTCACCCACACCCTCACCCTAACCCTCACCCTCACCGTAACACTAACCTTAACCTTAAAACTAAACCTAACCCTCATACTAACCCAAACCCTAAACCTCAATCCCATCCTCACCCTAACCCTAAACCTAATCCTAACAATAACCCTAACCCTAACCTTCACCCTATCCCTCACCCTAAACATAACCCTCACCCTCACACTCATCCTATGCCTAATCCTAACCCTAACACTAATCCTAAACCTAACCCTCACCCTCAACCTCACCCTAACCATAAACCTAACCTTAACCCTGACAGTCACCCTCACCCTAACCCTAACAATACCCCTAACCCTCACACTCATCCTAACCTTCACCTTAATGCTAACACTAACCCTAATGCTCACCCGCACCCTAAACCTCACCCTAAACTTTACCCTCACACTACCCCTAACCATAACCCTTATAATAAGGCCCACCCTAACCTTCAACCTCAGCCTAACGCTCACCCTAACCCTTACCTCAGCCTCACGTTAACCCTAACCCTAACACTAACACTCACCTCACACTAACCCTCACTGTCACCCTAACTCTCACTCTAACCCTAACCCTCACCAACTCCCTAATCTTCAATCTGAAGCAAAACCTCACCCTCACCCTAACCCGCAAGTCAACATAAACATCACCCTGACCCTAACCCTAACCCTCACCCTAATGCTATCTCGCACCCTAAACCTCACCCTCACCCTAATCCTCCCCCTAACCCTAACCCTTACCTAACGGATACCCTCACCCTCCCCTCAACCTAACCGTAACCCTAACCCTCAACCTCACCTTCAACCTCACCCTAAACCTAACCCTAACGCTAACCCTCAACCTAACCCTAAGCCTCACCCTAACCCTAAACCCTCATCCTCACCCAATCCTAAACCTAAACTAACCCTATCCCTCACCCGCACCCTATCCCTCATTCTAAGCCTTACACTCACCATAACCCTAAATCTAACCATCACCCTAACCCTCACCCTAACACTCACCCCAACCCTAACCATCACTCTCACCCTAAACTTCACCCTAACCCTACACCTAACCCTAACCAAAACCCTAACCCTCACACAAAATCGAATCCTCACCCTAACCCTAACCCTAAACTTCACCCTAACCATCAATCTAACACTAACCCTAACCCTAACCCTCACCCTCATGCTAAATCTCATCCTAACCCTTACCCTCACCATCACCCTAACCCTCACACTAACCCTAACCCTCAACCTTAACCATAACCCTCACCCTCACCCTCAACCTCACCCTCAACCTAACCCACAACCTAACCCTAACCGTAACCATAACCCTCACACTCACCCTCAGCCTGACGCTAAACCTAACCCTAACTCTCACCCTCACCCTAACACTCAACCTCAACCTAATCCTCAACCTAACTCTAACCCTCACCCTCACCCTAACCCTAACCCTCACACACACTCTAAACCTAACCCTATTCCTAACCCTAACCCTCACCCTAACCCTCACCCTAACCTAACGCAAAACTTAACCCTCACCCGCACACTAACCCTCAGCCTAAACTTTACCCAAAATTAACCCTAGCCATAACCCCCATCCTAAGGCTCACCCTAACCTTCAACCTCAGAATAACGCTCACCTTAACCCTTACTCTCAGCCACACCCTAACCCTATCACTCACCCTAAACCTCACACAAAACCTAACACTCAGCCTAACCCTAACACAAACCCTCACCCTAAACCTCAACTTAACCCTAAGCCTATCCCTAACCTTCACCTCACCCTAACCTTCACCGTCACCCTAACCCTCACTCTAACCCTTACCCTCACCCACACCCTAACCTTCAATCTCACCCGAAACCTCAGCCTCACCCTAACTCGCACCCTCACCCTAAATGTCACCCTAACCCTAACTCTAACCCTCACCCTAACCCTAACTATAACCCTCACCCTAACCCAAACTCGTACCCTAAACGTCACCCTCACCCTAATCCTCACCCTAACCATAACCCTAACCCTTACGTAAAGGAAACCCTCACCCTGCCCTCACCCTAACCCTAACCCTAACCCTAAGCATCAACATCACCCTCATCCTCACCCTAACACTAACCCTAACTCTTACCCTCACCCTAATCCTAAGACTCACCCTAACCTTAACCCTCACCCTCATCCTCACCCAAATCCTAACCCTAACCTAATCCTAACCCTCACCCTCACCCTATCACTCCCCCTAAGCGTTACACTCACCCTAACCCTAACCTTAACCTTCACCCTAACCCTCAAACTAACATTCACACCAACCCTAACCATCACTCTCAGCCTAACCTTCACCATAACCATTACCTAACCCTAATCCTAACCCTAACCCAAACCCTAACCCTCACAAAAAATTGAATCCTCACCCTAACCCTATCCCTAAAACCAACCCTCACCCTGGCGATAAATCTCACCCTAACCCTTACCCTCACCCTCACCCTCAGCCTAACCCTAACACAAACCCTAATCCTAACCCTAACTCATACCCTCACCCTCACCCTAACCCTCAACCTCACACTCACCTTCACCCTCTTCCTAACCCTAACCTTCACCCTAACCCTAAACCTCACCCTACACCTAAACCTAACCCTAATCATAACCCTAACCCTTACCCTCACCCTCACCCTCACCCTCAACCTCAGCCTAACCCTAAACCTAACACTCACAATAACCCTTACCGTCACACTAACCCTCAACCTAACCCTCACTCTAACCCTAACCCTCACCCTCACCCTCACCCACATCCTCACCCTAACCCACACCCTCACCCTAACACTAAACCTAACCCTAAACCTAATCCGAACGCTCACACTAACCCAAAACCTAAACCTAACCCTAACCCTAACACTAACCCTTACCTTAAACGTAACTCTAAAACTAACCCTCACCGTAACCCTCACCCTAACCCTAACGCTAACCTTCACCTTAACCCTCACCCTAAACCTCACCCTAACCCTTCCCCCACCTTAACCTAACCCTAACCCTAATCCTCACACCTTCACCCTAAACATAACACTCAGCCTAACCCTCACCCTCACCTTAACCATCACCCAAAGGCTAAAGCTAAACCTAACCCTCACCCTCACCCTCACTTAACCTTCACCGTCACCCTAACCCTCACCTTAACCCTAGCCCTCACCCACACCATAACCCGAACCCGAACCCGAGCCCTCACCATCAGGCTAACCTTCACCCTCACCCTAAACATCACCCTAACCTTAACCCTCACCCTAAGCCTAACCTAACCCTAAACCACACCCTAAGCCTAACAATAACCATAATCCTAACTCTAACACTAACCCTAATACTCACCCTAATCCTAACCTTGGCCCTCAACCTAACACTCATTGTAACACTAACCCTCACCTTATACCTAACCCTCACCCACACCTATCCCGAACCCTCACCCGAACCCTGACCCTCACCTGAACCCTGACCCTCACCCTAATCCTCACCCTCACCCTAATACTCACCCTCAGCCTAATCCTCACCCAATCCATATACTTAACCCTTACCTAACCGAAATCCACACCCTCACCCTCACATTCACCCTAAACCTCACCCTCATCCTAGCACTCACCTTAACCATAACCCTACCACTAAACCTAACCTTCCCTCTCACCCTCAACCTTACCCACTCTCTAAATAAAATACTCACCCTAACCCACACCTTCACCCTAACGCTCACACTCAACCTAACACTAATCCTAACCCTAACCCTCACCCTATCCATAACCCTAACCCTAACCATCTCCCTAACCCTTACCCTAACACTAACGCTTACACTCACCCACAAACTCACCCTAACACTCACCCTCAACCCAAACCTAACCGTAACCCTAACCCTCACCCTAACCCTAAACCTAATCCTACTCCTAACCCTAACCCTCCCGCTCACCCTAACCCTAACCCTAACCCTCACACTAACAAGCACCATAAACCTAACTCTAACTTTAAAACTAATCCTAAGCCAAACACTAACTCTCACCCTAACCCTCACCCTAAATGTTTTCCTCAACCTAACCCTAATCTTAACCCTAACCCTCACACAAAACCTTACCCTCACCCTAATACTTACCCTAACTCTAACCCTAACCCTAACACTAACCTTCACACTAAGCCTAATCCTCAACCTAACCCTAACCCTAAACCTCACCCTAACCCTCACCCTAACCCCAAACTTCACCCTAATCCTCACTTTATCCCTAATCTTAACCCTATTCCTCACCCTCAACCTAAGTCTCACTGTCACCCTAACACTCACCCTAACTCTAACCCTCACCCTAACCCTAACCCTAAAACTCACCCTCAAAATAACCCTCATCCTAACCCTACACCTAACTGTCACTCAAACCCTAGCCTCCACCTTAACACTAAAACTAACCCTAACCCTAACCCTCACCCTATTCCTAATCCTAACCCTAACCCTCCCCCTCACCCTAAACCTCACCTTAACCCTTTCCATCACCCTAACCCTAACCCTCACCCTAATCCTCAAACTAACATTCACACTAACCCTAACCCTCACCCTAACTCTTAACCTCAACCTAAACCTAAACCTAATCCTAAATCTCACACTAAAACTAATCCTCAGCCTAACCCTAACCTTCAGCCTAACCCTCATACTAACCCTAACCCTAAACCTTACCCTCACCCTTAACCTAACCCTAATCCTAACCCTAACCCTAAACCTCACTCTCTCCCTTAACCTCACCCTCAGCCTAACCCTAACCCTAATCCTAACCCTAACCCTCACCCTCACCGTCACCCTAACTCTAACCCTAAGCCTAATCCCAATCCTCAACCTCAACTCCACCCTAAACCTAACCTTATCCCTAAACCTCACCCTAACCCTAACCCTTACTGTCAACCTCACCTTAATTCTCACCCTAACCCTAATCCTAAATCTCACAGTCACCTTAGCCTTCACCCTAACCCTATACCTAACCCTAACCCTCACCCTCACACTAAGCCAAATCCTAACCCTAAACCTCACCCTCACCCTAACCCTCACCCTAACCCTTAACCTCACCTCAACACTAAAATTCACCTTAACCCTCAACCTAACCCTCATCCTAATCCTAAGCCTAACCCTCACCCTAACACTAAACCTAAGCCTAACCCTCACCCTAAACCTAACTCTCAACTTCAAACTCACGCTTATCCTCACCCTCAGCATAACCTTACCCTAACCCTAATCCTAACCCTAACCCACACTCTCACCCTCACCATAACAATAACCCTAAACCTAGTCCTAACCCTCAAACTCACCCTCACGGTAAAGCAAACCTATCCCTAAACCTCACACTAACCCTAACCCTAACCATAACCCTCACCCTCATCCTAACCCTAACACTAAACCTAACCCTCACACTAACCCTCACCCTAACCCTTACCCTCAACCTAAACCTAACCCTAAACCTAACCCTCACACTAACACTCACCTTAACCATAATTCTAACCCTAACCCTCACCCTAACGATAACCCTAACCCTAACCTGCACCGTCACCCTAACCCTTACCCGAACCCTTAACATCACCCACGCCCTAATCCTCACCCTCACCGTAAACATCACCACCCTAAACCTAACCCTCACCCTAACCCTAACCCTAACCCTCAACCTAACATTAACCTAAACCTCACCCTCTCCCTCACCCTCACCCTAAGCCTTACCATAAAACAAACCTTATTCCAAAACCTAACCCTCCCCCTCACCGTCACCCTCAGCCAAAACCTCACCCTAACGCTAACCCTAGTTCTAAACCTCAACCTCACCCTAACCCTAACCCTAATCCTCACCCTAACCCTAACCCTTAGGGTAACACTAATGGTAACCCTCACCCTCAGCCTAAAACTCAACCTAACCCTCACCCTTAACGTAACCCTAACCCTCACCCTAACCCTAACCCTAAACCCAAACCTAACCATAAATCTCAACCTCACCCTCACCCTAACACAAACCCTAATCCTCACCCTAAACCTCTCCCTAACCCTAAAGCTAACACTTACCCTAATCCTAAACCTAACCCTCAGCTTCACCCTAACCCTCCCACTAATCCTAACCCTAACCCTAAACCAAAACTTAATCCTAATGCTCACCCTCACTCTCACAATCAGCAAAATCCTAAACATAACCCTAATCCGAGGCCTAGCCCTCACCCTGACATACACCCTAAATCTAACCCTAACCCTCACCCTAATCCTAACCCTAACACTAACGCTAACCCTAACCTTCACCCAAACACTAACCCTCATGCTAATGCTAACCCTAACCCTCACCCTCACCCTAAACCTCACCCTAACCCTTACTCTCATCCTAACCTTCAACTTAACCCTAATCCTCAACCACAACCTAACCCTCACGCTCACCCGAACACTCACACTTACCCTGACCCTCAACCTCACCCTAAACATCACACAAACCCTAACCCTCTCCCTCCTAACCCTAACACTAAACCTAAACCTAAACCTAAACCTATCCCTAAACCTCACCCTCACCCTCATGCTAACCCTAACCCTAAAAATAACCCTAACCTTAACCCTAACCCTCACCCTAAACCTAAACCTAACACTCACCTTCACCCTCACGCTCACCCTCAGCCTAAACCTTACCCTAACCCTAATCCTAACCATAAACTCACTCTCACCCTCACTCTAACCCTAAACCTAAACATAACCATAACTCTCACCCTCATAATCACTGTCACCCTAACCCTAACCCTAACAATAACCCTAACCCTAAGCCTAACCGTTACCTGAACCCTAACCCTCACCCTAATCTTAATCGTAAACCTATCCCTAACCCTAACCCTCACACTAACCCTAACCCTCACTTTAATCCTAACCTTACTCCTCAGCCTAAACCTCATCCTAACACTAACTCTAACACTATCCCTATCCCTAACCCTAAACCTAACCCTCACCCTAACCCTAACCCTCACACTCACCCTCACCCTCACCCTCAACCTAAGCATAACCCTAACCCTAATAATCACCCTCGCTCTCACCCTAATCCTAACTAAATCCCTAACCCTCACCCTAACCCTAACCGTCACCCCACGCTAAACCTAACCCTAACACTCACCTTCACCCTCACCCTAACCCTAACCCTAACCCTAACCCTAATCCTAACCCTAACCCTCACACTCACCCTAACCCTAACCCTCACCCTAATTGGCACCCTAACCCTAACGATATCCATAAAACTAATCCTAAACTAAACCCTAACCCTCACTCTAACTGTTTTCCTCACCCTAACAGTAACATTAACCCTAACCCTCACACAAAATCTTACCCTCACCCTAACCCTTACCCTCACCCTAACCTTAACCCTAACCCTAACCTTCACACTAAGACGAACCCTCACCCTAACCCTAACCCTATACCTCACCCTAACACTCACCCTAACCCTAACCCTCACCCATTCCTCACCCTATCCCTCCCTAATCCTAACCGTAAACCTCACGCTCGACCTAACCCTTACCGTCACCCTAACCCTCAGCCTAAACCTAACCCTAACCCTCACCCTCAAAATTACACTCATCCTAACACTAAACCTAACTGTCACCCTAATCCTAGACCACCCTAACCCTAAAACAAACCCTAACCCTCACTCTCACCCTAACCCTAATCCTAACCCTAACCCTCACCCTCACCCTAACCCTCACCCTATACCTTACCTGCACCCTAACACTTACCCTCACCCTAACCCTGAACCTAACCCTCACACCAAACCTAACCCTCACCGTAAACCTTAACAACAACCTAACCCTAACCCTAACCCTAACTCTCTCACTAACACTAATCCTCACCATAACCATAAAGCTACCACTCAACCTAATCCTCATACTAACCCAAACCCTAACACTAAAGCTCATCCTAACCCTAACCCTAACCCTCATCCTAAACATAACCCTCAAACTCACACTTACCCACAACCTCAGCCTAACCTTAACCCTAATCCTAACGGTAACCATCACCCTCACCCTCACCCTAACTCTAACCCTAACCCTAATCCTAACTCTCAACCTCACCCTCACCCTAAACCTAAGCTTATCCCTAAACCTCACCCTAAACCTAACTCTATCCCTCACCCTAACACTAAGCTTAACCCTAACCCTAAACCTCACCCTCATCCTAACCCTCACCCTAACCCTTAATCTCACTCTAACCCTACACCTCATCCACACCCTTATCCTCACCCTCAGCTCAAATCTCACACTCAGCCTAACCCTTACTCTCACCCTATCCCTGACCCTAACAATAACCCTCAACCTAATGCTTACTCTCACCATACCCCTCAGCCTAACACTCATCCTAATCCCAACCCTAACCCTAACCCTAACCCTAACATTAAACCTAACCCTCACCCTCACCCTCTCACTCACCATAAGCCTAACCCTAATCCTAACACTATCCTAAATCTAACCCTCACCCTCACCCTCACCCTAATCCTAACCCTAACCCTAACCTTCACCCTAACCCTCACCCTAACCCTAAGCCTAACCCTAACACTCACCCTAACCATAAGCCTCACCTAAAGCTAACTCTAACACGCACCCTCACAATAACCCTAACCCTAACACTAAATTTAACCCTCACCCTAACACTAACCCTAACGCTCACCCTTACCCTAACACTCACTATCACCCTAAACCTCACCCTAAAAATAACCCTCACCCACAAAGAAAACCTCACCTGCACCCTCACTCTCACCCTAAACCTCACCGTCACCCTAAACATCAACCTAACCCTAACGCTAACCCTAACCCTAACCCTAATCCTCACCTTAAGCCTAACACTCACTTAACCCTAACCCTAACCCTAAACCTCACCCTCACACTAACCCTAACCCTAAACCTAACCCTAACCCTCACCCTCACCCTAAACCTAACCCTAACCCTCACACTTACCCTAACCCTCACTGTCACCCTAACCCTCATCCTAACCCTAACCCTCACCCTCACACTCACCCTAAGCCTAACCCTAACCCTATCACTAATCTTAAACTTAACCTTCATCCTCATCCTATCCGTAACCCTAAACCTAACCCTCAACTTAACACTAACCCTAATGCTATTCCTCACCTTAAACCTAACCCTCACCCTAAACCTAACCCTCAAACTCACACTCACACTCACCCCAAGCTTCACCCTAACCCTAACACTAATCCTAAAACTAACCCTCACCCTCACCCTAACTCTAATCCTAACCTTAACCCTCCCCCTCCCCCTCACCCTCACCCTAAGACTAACCCTAACCTTAACCCTAATCCTAACCCTAACCCTCGCACTCACACTCACAATAAATGTAACCCTAACCCTAAACTTCACCCTCACCCTCAGCCTAACCCTAACCCTAACACTAACCCTAACCCTAACCCTCACACTCACACTTACCGTAAACCTCACACTGACCCTCACCCTCGCCCTACACATTACCCTAACCCTTAGCCTCACCCTAGACCTAACCCTCACCCTAAACTTCACCCTAACCCTCAACCTCACGCTTACCCTAAACTTAACACTAAACGTAACTCTCACCCTAACCCTCATCATAACACTAATGCTAACCCTAACCCTCACCCTAACCCTAACTCTCACCCTAACTCTTATGCTCACCCTAACATTAACCCTAACCATAACCCTAGACGTAACCCTCACACTAAATCTATCCCTCACCCTAACCCTTACCCTACCCCTCAGCCTAAGCCTCACCCTAACCCTAACCCTAACCCCAATCCTCACCCTATCCCTAACCCTAACCCTCATGCTCACCCTCATCCTAGACCTCACCCTAACCCTAACCCTAACCCTCAGCATAACCCTATCTCTCACCCTAACAATAACCCTCACCCACACCCTAATCCTCACCCTAACTCTCACTCTAACCCTACACCTAATATTCATCCTAACCCTAACCCGAAGCCTAACGCTAACACTAACCCTAAGCCTCACCCTCACCCTAACCATCACCCTAACCTTAAACCTAACTCTAACTCTCACCCAAACCCCTCATCCTAACCCTAAACCTAACCCTTATCCTCAACCTCAACGTAATCCTCAGCATAAAGATAACCCTCACCCTAACCGAATCCCTAACTCTAACCCTAACCCTCACCGTAACCCTTACCCAAACCCTAAACCTAACCGTCATCTTAACCCTCACCCTAACCCTAATGCTAACCCTAAACCTAACCCTCAACCTCACCCTCATCCTAACCCTTACCCTCAACCTAACCCTAACCCTATCGCTAACCTTAAATCTCACACTAACCCTAACCCTCACCCTAACCCTAACCCTGAACCTAACCCTAACCATAACCCTAACCCACAAAGTCTCCCCAAACCTCACCCTAACCCTAAGCCTAATCCTAACCCTCAACCTCACCCTAGCCCTCACCCTAACCCTAATCCTAACCCTAACCCTTACACTAAACCTAACCCTCACCTTCACTGTAACCCTCAACCTAAACTTTACCCTCACCCTAATCCTATACTTAAACCTCACACTAAACCAAAGCCTCAACCTTACTCTAACCCTATCACTCACCCTAACCATCACCCTAACTCTAAGCCTCACCCTAAACCTAAGCGTAACTCTAAAACTCACCGTCACCCTAACCCTCAACGTAATCCTACACCTCACCCACACCCTACCCCTCACCCTCACCCGAACCCTCACACTGACCCTAACACTCACCCTCACTCTATATATCACCCTAACCCTAACCCTCACCCTAATCCAAACCCTAACCCTCACCCTATCCCTACCTAACCCTCACCCTAACACTCACCCTCAGCTTAATCCTCACCCTAACCCTTTCCCTAAACCTTACCTAACCGAAATCCTCACCCTCACACTCACCCTCACCCTAACCCTCACCCTCATCCTAGCCCTCACCCTAACCCTAATCCTAACACTAACCATTACACTAACCCTAAACCTCACCCTCACTGTAACCCTCACCCTAACTCTTACCCTCATCCTAATCCTATACTTAACCCACACACTAAACCAAACCCTCACCCTTACTCTAACCCTACCCCTCACCCTAACCGTCACCCTAAACCTCAACGTAATCCTACACCTCACTTACACCCTACCCCTCACCCTCACCCGAACCCTCACACTGACCCTAACACTCACCCTCACTCTATACATCACCCTAACCCTAACCCTCACCCTAACCCAAACCCTAACCCTCACCCTATCCCTAACCCTCACCCTAACCCTCTCCCTCAGCCTAATCCTCACCCTAATCCTATCCCTAAATGTTGGAGACCCGAAACCTGTCTGAGAATGCTCTGGCCTCTTTCAAACCCCTAATTGACAAGTAGCGGTTCTTGGCAATTCCAAGGTGCATATTTAGATAATATTTGGCTAACCATAAATATTCCTTTAGCCCTAAGTAAACTACATTTGGCTAACCATAAATATTCCTTTAGCCCTAAGTAAACTGCATTTGGCTAACCATAAACTTTCTCTTTTCTCCAGCCCTAAGCAAACGGCGCCTGGCTAACCATAAATGCCTCTTAAAGAAATCACAGGAGATACCTTTAAGATTAGCACAATGGCCAAAGGATAAGCACGACCCATCCCTGACCCCGGGACTTCTCACCCTTGCTTCTGCAAAGTTTTTTCATTCCCTTCCCCTGTCCCTTCGGGTATATAAACCCTGCCTCACTTTAATAAAGCAGACCTTGACGCGACTCAGAGTGGCTCTGTCTTTCTTAATGTGCTTGGTCTCGATCCTCTCTCGCCCCCCTTGGTTCTTTCAGGAGGTGCCCCCTCGGATCCCCCACCAAATTACCTGGCCTGCTGGATGGGTCAAGTGGCGCCCAACGTGGGGCCCGAGACGCGGTGACCTACCGGACAGCGGATAAACAAGGAGCTCCTGACGCGAGGTAGAGACGGCCGGACTGCATCGCTCGTGCACCGGAAAGGTCTCGGGGTAAGCATTGCTGTCAACTGACCATGGGAAGTAGTCTGTCTAAAGAAGGTCTTTTCATTAAGGAAATGAAAAATAGTATCAGGGAGAGAGGAATTAGAGTTAAGAAAAAGGACTTGCATAAATTTTTTTTGTTTTGTGGAAGAAAAATGTCCATGGTTAGTGTTACATGGTCCAGGAATTCACCCTCTTACCAGGAATAAGGTAGGAAGGGACATTAACAAACTCCTCAGAGACGGAGAAGAGGTTCCTGAAGCCTTTTTTAGTTTTTATGGGGTCATCAGGGACATCTTAAAAGATGTGGAGGGAGATGGACGATTTTCCCATCTCTTAGCCCTTGCGGATGACCTCTTTACTTGTCCCCCGGCAGAACATGAACCTTGCTCCAAGGTCAGTTCGCCAACCGCCCCTTTAAAAAATAAAACTAATTTGGAAAAAGGGACATCAGGCCTGGATGAGGGTGCCACTGGCGCGGCTTCGCCCTCCCCGTCCCTTATTGATGAGCCTATCCGCACGAAGTTGGCCCCCCCTTTATTGAGGCTACCTCCTCCAAATAAATCATTAAAAAATAAGGCACTCTATCCTGTAATTCATCAAAATGTCCCTGACGATGATTGGCTTGACCCTTCACAGCAGGCCAGCCTCGAGACGGAGGCTACCAGATATGAGGAGGAAAAATACGGGTCCCGCCATCAATATCAGTCCCAAGCTTTTATAGCAGACCGGGAACATCCCAGACAACTCCACTGGCCCTCTCCACCTCCATATGGGCCATGTACCCCCAATGTTCCAAGCGCCCCCCCAAATAATTTAGTTCCTCTTACCCAGATTCCAGGGGTAGAAGGACTCTTAAAAACTAAAGACTCCCTGTTAAGACAAGTCTCCTCTTTAAAAGATGTCCTTTCCATAAAAAGGGAATTAAGAGATCTCACCCAACAAATACAGGAATTACAGACTGACCTTACAGGAGAAGCTGGCTTTGTTTTGCCTCGTGTGGGTTCCTTACCCAGAGCACAGGCCAGGCCAAGGATAAGTAAAAGTAGCAAGACACCAACTTCAGTGTCACTCTCTTTTCCAGTAATGACCCATTCTGGTACTCAGGGAAATCAGGTAGACACCACCCAGGGTGATAACTCAGAGGATGAAGATGCTGAACAAGGGACCTCGGCCTCTGAGGGAGAGGGGGAAGAATTAGAGGAAGAACGAGTGGGAGGTACTGTGGGCCAGGCCATATATAAAAAATTAAAAATTAAACATCTAAAAGACTTACATTCAGCAGTAAAAAATTATGGTATTAATGCACCCTTCACCCTTTCTATACTTGAAGGACTGGGCCAAGGAGGCAGCCTGCTGCCTCACGAGTGGGTTAAAGTGGTTCAGTCAGTCCTGACTAGAAGCCAGTTCTTAACCTGGAAGGCTGAATTTATAGATAAGGCAAAGGCTCAGGCTATCATAAACAAAAAACATGTTCAGATGGCCATTACCATCTGAAGTTGCTTTTTCTGTTTGCAGTCCTTCGACTGCCGCGCAGCGCCTGTCTGGTTTCCTCTGTTTCTGTTTAGTGTTGATTGTCTCTGTTGTCTGTCTTGTTGTCCTTAAAGGGAAGGGGCAGCAACTAACAACCCCCTTAAGTCTGACTTTAGATCACTGGAAAAAAGTTACAGCTCGAGCCCAGATTGTCAGGTTTTAGGAACTTGCTTGTTTGTCAATTATGAAATTGCCACTGACCACCTGCGAGTGGCCCCAGTTAGATCTCAGCCTTGGGCCTTGGTTCAGGGGGTCTGAGCGTGGGGGAGAACCTGTCAGTCTGAGGGGACGGCCGCTAGGGATTTTTTTTCCCTTGCCCCAAGATGACTGGGAATTCTCCTCTGCCTCGGAAGGCCCCTGGGTCAATGCTTGCAGGAATCAAAAAAAAAAAAATCCTCCGGAGGTGAGTAGAGGTGTTGAGTCCCCTAGTAAGTAAATGGTGGTGAGATGTCGCCCCATTCACTGAGACCTGATTTTGTCTTTGTGGCCACTTGTTTGTCTTGTTTAGTGTGTGTGTTCGGTTTATTTCTGAAGTAGGGAAGATTTGGGTGAGTGTGGCAGGCTCACTCAGCAGACTCTGGATTCAGCTTGCTGAATGAGAACAGCACAGAGATTCAAAAGACTAGTGAATTGCCTTGCTAGATAAGCAAGCTCTGGGAAAATGAAGCCCAACAAAGGTACCTGGTTTAAAAGAAATACTGTCTTAAATTTTTGTTTAAAAACTTTAAAAGGTGTACAACTGATTTTGATTTTTGCGTGCTTTAAGATCTGTGTGAGTGTTTTGAATGTGTCTGTGAACGTGTTCAAAGATAAAAATTGTCAGCATGCTGTAACAATTGAGTGAGTTTAAATTTAAAAATTCAAAAGGTTATGAGGTTTGGACATTACCAAAAATTTTAAAGAATCTTCACATTGTTTTAAATGGCTTTGTAAGAATTCTTTAACTTGCAAATTAAAAAATCTGGTATTTAAAAACTAATATTTTAAAATGCATAAGACAGTTTATACTGTAATCATGTTGCCTGGCTTAACAAAAATGCATTGGCTGTTTGGGATCTAGTTCCCTTGGCTAAAATTTGGGGATAAGTATTAGAAATTTAAATGTAAAGGTTAGTTTAACACTGTCAAAGATGTTACTTGTTCTGTCTGTCTAAAACTGTGTATTTCATTCGAGAACCAAGAGAAGATACAAGGAAAAACTTAGAAGCCAACAGAAGACCTATCTTTAGGGGTGAAGGGTGAACAAGCAGAAGTGCAGTTCAGCTTGTCATGCATGGTGGGACAGGCCCTGGGAGGAGTCCACGCATGGTAAAAGAGGGCAAGCTGATGCAAATGCAGTTCATCTAACCCTAAAGAGTCAGATTGGGTGTGTGGCCATTCCATAGAAGGGGCTAGGTAGCCCATCTTTGTTCTCTCTTTTCTCTGCAGATAGACACTGAAAACAAGATGGTTAAAATGAGTGATGTGATGATCTGATTAGTATTGCTAAAACCTCCCCTTGGATGTGTTAACATTAAAATTAGGAAGGCCTTAAAAGAGGGCTAAAAAGTTATTTATATAATGTGGCTTACTTTCAATTATGTTCCACAATTAGGATGCTTCTAAAAGTTATCAAGGTGTTAAGTCTAGCTTCGTGATATAGTAAAGGTGACTGTAATTCTTGCATTAAGGAAAAATTGTCATTTGAGTTTAAAAATCTTAATGTGTGTATGTTTTAAAACAAGCAACCAAGAGGCAATGAGTGACACTTGGCCTCAAGATTTCAAGGGATCTTTTCGAAATGTAAATAAAAACTGAAGTATAAAATATTAAAGGTAATTAATAAGAGGTTTAAAAAATAGAAATGGATTTTTGGATATAAAGTTTAAATATAAAATTGTTCTTAACATTGGCCTCAATGTGCACAAAGAAAAAATTAGGATTACCAAAATAATTGCTATTCTAGTTTGCTCTTATAGGTTTTTTAAGTTTCCAGCAAGCCCAAAGCAAAGCACAGAGGATTCTTACAAGTTGTCAGATGTAACTTTGACTCTTAATAAGTTTCAGGTAAGAGCATGCTTAAAAGCTACTTCTATGTTGATCACCTTGTTGCTTTTAATTGGAGTAAAATGGCCTTTTGTTAGAGTCATTGATCTGCAAACTGGTTCAAAGCCAGCCCGGGCACAAAAAGGTTCCTGTGAGACTGTCACCTCTATTCAGCCAGCAGAGTACTAGCCCTGGACTAAAGAGTCAGGGGACAGTACTCAAGCCCCAAGCTCTAGACTCACAGTGGCAGAGTACTAGCCCTGGACTGAAGAGTTAGGGGACAGCATTCAAGCCCCGAGTCTGGGACTCAATATGGCAGAGTGCTAGCCTTAAGCTGTAGAGCTGAGGGACAGTGCTCAGGCCCCGAGTTCAAGTCCAACAACCAGCTAAGGAAAATGCCAATGAGGCATTTATCCCACTGTGGAGAAGACACTTCTGGGACGAAAGCAATGGAGGAGCATCCAGAGGCAGTAAGCCACTGCTTGGATGGCAGAAATATCAGATCCTAGAGTCATTTGTGCATGGCCCTTCAAAACAGGTCAAAGCCAGGAGGTCATAGGAAGATAGTTTGGAAGCATGCCTAATGTTCATGACTACCTTGTAAGGGACAAGAACTTGCCAGTCCTCTGTGATAGTGAAAAGCTAATGTTATAAAATGTGGGAGATAGTTTAAATCTCAACCCCTTTATGTGCCAAAAGCTCTAATTGGCAGCTCTAATTGAGCTGACACTAGTTACATAAAGTTCATCTGCTCAGGAAATAGTTTGTAAACCTGAGAGTGTGTTTCTATTGATATCATTGATATCTGTCTAAAGGCCTGCAAAGGTAACTTAGGCATTATTTGGGATCATTAGAGGTCACATTCCTAAGCCATCTAGGAAGATGCTTTTGCAAACTAGAGTGCTATACAAGCTACACTGCTGTAGCCAGAGAAAAGGTCTGTGCAGTTGTCAAAAGTTAAAATATTATTCTTAATGACATCTAACCCTGATAGCCTCTTTGTAAAATAGGCTAAAGTTATAGGTCCCTGTCTAGGTAAGGTCAACGCCCCTAAAGTCAGCTTGAAGAAGTTACAGAAGATGGACCTTCGCCCTTCTACCCCCATTTTAAGATCAAGGGTCCAGAGTCAGTTAAAAAAAAAAAGAAAAAAAAAGACATAAAAATAGTGTTAACAGTTGTTGGTGTGCAAGGTGTGGAGACTGCATCTGTCAGACATGGTTGCAAGACAAACCTTCTGAGCCTTCTGTGTCTATTTACAAAATATCTGGTTAGTAAAAAGGTTGTGATTTTGGTAAATTGTCCTGGGCTATTGTTTAAAGATCTTAAAAACCAGCAGGATCAAAGCCTGCCAAGCCTATGCAATGTATCCTTAACCAGTCTGTGTAGGAATTTACAGCCCAGCATGAGGTGTGACAGTCCCTTGGAGCCACTGAGAGACCCTGCTGCTGCTGCTGCTGCATACCCTAATGGGTAAAGTTCAACGATGGCCTGACAGCCACCTGGAAAAACTCCTGCCTGATTCCATCACCTGAGTCGGCTTCCTGGTTGACTGCTGCTAAATCTAAGATCTTGTGGGACATTCTTTTGGGTGATATCCAGAAACCCTCTCTTCCCACAGTGGATACTGGGGACAAGAATATCACTGGCTTGCTTGCCTTAGGCACTTCAGTGCATAGTGACTGGAAATCCACTCTATGGTCACAGCCTAGTTTGGCTCTGGTATGGTAATAACCTGAGTGTGTTATCAGTGGAGGTAATACTCTTAGCCTTAAAATCTAGCAAGCTTCTGCATCACAGTGGTGCCTTAAGGCTGTTTTAAGATAAAGGTTCTGCAAGCCAAAGGAAAATTGGGCAGTTTTAAACTACAACCACAAAGATGCTCAAAAAATCGTAAAAAAGAGGGTAGTAAAGAAAGCCTTGAAAAAAAATGTAAGGGGCTCTGGTACTGTTATTTTTGTTACAATCGGACCTTGTATACTCAACAGACTGGTGTCTTTTGTAAAAGAAAAAGATCAGCACAGTCCTTCTATTAGTTCTGAGATCCAAATACCAAGCATTGAGAACAACTGACACCCCACAAGATAATATAGAGACACCCCTACGACTGAGATAAAAACCCCTAAATTTTAAGATTAAAATTAGCCCCCAAAAATGGGGGAATAAAAGATTAAAAATTAGAGTTACATTTTACAATTGCTAACTGCTGGTTTTGCTTCTGTAAACTTGCTTGCGCTAGCACTGACCCTTCCCCTCCCTGGAGATATAGAAAAGGTTTCGGGGTCTAGGTGTTGGCCCTGGGACAAGCTCTGTAGTAGTAATTAAAGGGCTAACAAGTAAATTCCCTAAATGGCCAAATGGGACCCAAGATAAGAAACAAGGAGTATGTTCCTCCGAATTCCTGTGTAAAAACTCCCGATTTAGGGGGCTCAAGATAAGGGCCATTTGATGAGCCCAGCAGACTAGGCCAAGTGTTAATCACAAGCCTGTAACACTGTAGATTCCCTAACCCTTACCTCCCAGAGTGACTACCTCAGTTTGATCATCCGCGCTAATTGTTTTATTGCAAAGAGTGTTATAAACTTCCCCAGGTAGTATGACATTGATGTTGGGATATCCTCTTTTTCCCTGTGCAACAATGTTATTAATGTTTTGCCTCCCTATACTCACAACAGAGCCAGGTTTTTGTTTGTGGCAATAATATGGCCTACACTGTACTTCCACAAAATTGGACAGGGCTCTGTATTCCAGCTATTTTGCTCCCAGACATTGACTTGATTTCCGGAGATGAGCCAGTACCCATTCCTGCCTTTGATTATTTTGTTCCCCGACATAAAAGGGTGGTACAATTTATTCCCCTACTGAAAGGACTTGGCGTGGCTGGTGCTTTAGGCACTGGGACTGCAGGATTAGCCACTGCTGTCTCCTCATTCTCCAAGCTTTCACAACAATTAGCTGATGATATTACTAAAGCTTATCAATCTGTTAAGATCTTCAGGATCAGTTAGATTCATTAGCTGAGGTGGCTTTACAAAATCGGTTTAGATCTTTTAACTGCTGACAGAGGTGGCATTTGCTTAACTTTACAGGAAAAGTGCTGTTTTTATGCCAATAAGTCTGGCATTGTAAGAGATCGAGTTAAAAAACATCAGAAGGAGATTGAAAGACGGCGACATGAGTTTTTGAGCGCCCTATTTGGGCTGCTTGGGGAGGACTTTTGCCTTATGTTCTTCCCCTCCTGGGTCCCCTTGTTGGATTACTTTTGCTTATTTCCTTTGGCCCTTGGGCTTTTCAACGGCTAACTCAGTTTATTAAAAACCAGATCGATTCGACCCTTACCAAAACCGTTTCAGTACACTACCATCAAGTGGAAACCCAAGAACAGGCTGTTGAGGCAGAGCAAGGGCTCAGGTTCAGTGCCTCTTGGTCCCGACCTCCCCGCCGGGGCTAGCTAGAGAGTACTCAATGACGGGATTAGTATGGGGCCTGCTCTGGAGGCACAACATACAGAGGTCCTCGAGACCGGCTCAACATGGCACGTTGCCAGAAGCAGGAGGCACCCCATATAGCCTAAGACAGGGCTCTCTCAGCCGGGCCAAAAGTCAACTCTGGCCATTTTTATAAAAGGAGGGGGAATTGTTGGAGACCCGAAACCTGCTGGAGAATGCTCTGGCCTCTTTCAAACACCTAATTGACAAGTAGCGGTTCTTGGAAATTCCAAGGTGCATATTTAGATAATATTTGGCTAACCATAAATATTCCTTTAGCCCTAAGTAAACTACATTTGGCTAACCATAAATATTCCTTTAGCCCTAAGTAAACTGCATTTGGCTAACCATAAACTTTCTCTAATCTCCAGCCCTAAGCAAACGGCGCCTGGCTAACCATAAATGCCTCTTAAAGAAATCACAGGAGATACCTTTAAGATTAGCACAACGGCCAAAGGATAAGCACGACCCATCCCTGACCACGGGACTTCTCACCCTTGCTTCTGCAAAGTTTTTTCATTCCCTTCCCCTGTCCCTTCGGGTATATAAACCCTGCCTCACTTTAATAAAGCAGACCTTGACGCGACTCAGAGTGGCTCTGTCTTTCTTAATGCGCTTGGTCTCGATCCTCTCTCGCTCCCCTTGGTTCTTTCAGGAGGTGCCACCTCGGATCCCCCACCAAATTACCTGGCCTGCTGGACGGGTCACCTAAACCTTACCTAACCGAAATCCTCACCCTCACACTCACCCTCACCCTAACCCTCACCTTCATCCTAGCCCTCACCCTAACCCTAATCCTAACCCTAACCATTACACTAACCCTAAACCTCACCCTCACTGTAACCCTCACCCTAACCTTAACCCTCACCCTAATCCTATACTTAACCCACACACTAAACAAAACCCTCACTCTTACTCTAAACCTACCCCTCACCCTAACCGTCACCCTAACTCTAAGCCTCACCCTAACCCTAACCGTAACCCTAAAACTCACCGTCACCCTAAACCTCAACGTAATCCTACACCTCACCTACACTCTACCCCTCACCCTCACCCGAACCCTCACACTGACCCTAACACTCACCCTCACTCTATACATCACCCTAACCCTAACCCTCACCCTAACCCAAACCCTAACCCTCACCCTAAACCTCACCCACACACTAAACCTCACCCTCAGCCTAATCCTCACCCTAACACTTACCTAACCGAAATCCTCACCATCACACTCACCCTCTCCCTAACACTCACCCTCATCCTAGCCCTCACCCTAACCCTAACCCTAAAACTAACCCTAAACTTCAACCTCACCCTCACCCTCAAACTCAGCCTAACCCTAACCCTAACACTCACAATAACCCTTACTGTCACAATAATCCTCAACTTAACCACACTGTAAGCCTCACCCTCACCCACACCCTCACCCTAACCCTCACCTTCACCCTATTACAAACCCTAACCCTAACCCTAAACCTAAACCTAAGCCTCACCCTAACACTAACCGTAACCCTAACCCTCACCATCACCCTAACCCTCAACATAATCCTAAACCTCACCCAGACTGTACCCCTCACCCTCACCCGAACACTCACCCTGACCCTAACACTCAACCTCACACTATACTTCACCCTAACCCTAACCCTCACCCTAACCCAAACCCTAACCCTCACCCTAAACCTATCCTTCACCCTAACCCTCACCCTTAGCCTAATGCTCAACCTAACCCTATCCGTAAGCCTTACCTAACCAATATCCTCACCCTCACCCTCATCCTCACCCTAAACATCAGCCTAACCCTAACCATAAAACTCACAATAACCCTAACCCAAACCTTAAACCTCACCCTCACACTCAACCACACCCTCAACCTAACCCTCACCATCACCCTAACACTGATCCTAATCCTAAAACTAAACCTAACCCTCACACAAAACCAAACACTAAACCTCAATCAGACCCCCACGGAAACCCTAACCCTAACCCTAACAATAAACTTAACCCTAAATCTCACCGTAACCCTCACCCTAACCCTTATCCTCACCCTAACCCTAACACTGACCCTCACCCTAACCCTCACCCTAGCCCTAACCCTACCGTCAACCTAACCCTAATGCTAACCCTAAGCCTCACCCTCACCATAACCCTCACCCTAACAGTTAGCCATTCCCAAATCCTAACCCTCACACTCACCCTAACCCTCATCCTAACCCTTACCCTCACCTTAAACCTAACCCTAACCCTAACCCTCAACCTCACCATAACCCTAACCCTAACTCTAACCATCACACTAACCTTAAAAATAACCCTCACCCTAAACAGAACCCTCACCCTCAACCTCATCCTAAGCCTAATCCTAAACCTAACCCTAATCCTATATCTAACCCTCACCCTCAACCTCACCCTAACCCTAACATTAAACCTAACTCTGACCCTCACCCTCACCGTAACCCTAACACTAACCCTAACCCTCACACTTATCCTAAACTTCACCCTAATCCTAAACCTAACCATAATCCTCACAATCACCCTAACACTCACTCTTACCCTAATGCTCACCCTAACCCTAATCCTCACCCTAACCCTAACCCTAACCCTAACCCTACTCCTCACCCTAACCTTAACCCTAAAACTCACCCTCATCCTTATACTTACCCTAACACTTACCCTCACCCTTACCCTCACCTTAACCCTAAACCTAACTCTAACCCTCACCCAAACTCTCAACATAACCCTTAAACTCAACCTAACACTAAACCTAAACCTAACCCTAAACCTCACACTAACCCTAACCCTCACGCTAACCCTAAACCTACCCCCACCCTAGACTCACCCTAAACGTCACGCTAACCCAAAACTAACCCTCACCCTCAAGCTAAACCTCACCCTCACCCTCACCCTAACCCTAAACGAACACTAACCCTAACCCTTACATTAAACCTAAATCTCACACTATAACCCTCCCCGTAACCCTCCCCCTAACCCTAATGCTAACCCTAATTTTCACCCTCACCCTGAACCTCACCCTAACCCTTACCCTCACCCTAACCCTAACCCTAACCCTAATCCTCACACTAACCCTCACCCTAACCATAACCCTCACGCTCACCCTCACCCTAACCCTAACCTTCACCCAAAGGCTAACCCGAAACCTAGCCCTCACCCTCACCCTCTCCTTTTCTGGCACCGTCACCCTAACCCTCACCTTTACCCTAGAACTCACCCACACCCGAACCCGAACTCTCACTATCAGGCTCAAATTCAGCCTCACCCTAAACATCACCCTAACCTTAAACCTCACTCTAACCCTAACCTCACCCTAAACCCCACCCTAAGCCTAACCCTAACCATAATCCTAACTCTCACACTAACCCAACTACTCACCCTAATCCTAATCTTCACCCTCACCCTAACACTCACCGTAACACTAACCCTCACCGTATCCCTAACACTCACCCAAACCCTATCCCGAACCCAAACCCAAACACTGACCCTCACCCTAACCCTCACCCTCACCCTAAACCTCACCCTCAGCCTAATCCTCACCCTCACCCTATACCTAACCCTTACCTAACCGAAATCCTCACCCTCACTCACACCCTCACCCTAACCCTCACCCTCACCCTAATACAAACCCTAACCCTAAAGCTAACCCTTACCCTAAGCCTCACCCTAACCCTAACCCTAGCCCTAACCCTCACCATCACACTAACCCTCAACGTAATACTAAACCTCACCCACACCCTACCCCTCACCCTCACCCTCACCCTCACCCTCATGCTAGCCCTCAGCTTAAGCCAAACCCTAACACTAACCCCAACCCTCACTCTCACCCTCATCCTCAAGCTCAAACTAACCCTAACCCTAACGATCAAAATAACCCTTACCGTCACACAAACACTCAACCTAACCCTCACTCTAACCTTAACGCTCACCCTCATCTAACCCTCACCCTCAACCTAACACTAACCCTAACGCTAAAAGTAAACCTAACACTCACACTAACCCTATCCCTAAACCTCAATCCCACCCTCGCCCTAACCCTAACCTAACCCTAACAATAACCCTAACCCTAACCCTAAACCTCTCCGTAACCCTTACTCTCACCCTAACCCTAACCCTCACCCTCACCCTCACCCTAACCGTCACCCTAACTCTCACCCTAACCCTAACACTCACCCACACACTGACCCTCACTCGAACCCGAACACTCATACTCACTTTCTCCCTAAACATTACACTACACCTAACCCTCAACCTAACCCTAACCACTACCTTCACCCTCATCCTCACACTCACCCAAACCCAAACCCTAACCCTCACACAAACACTACCCCTCACCCTAAACCTAACCCTAAACCTCAACTCACCCTAAGCCTAATCCTAACCCTAACGCTAATCCTAAACCTAACCCTCACCCTCACCCTCAACCTCACCCTAACCCTAAACCTACTCCTAACCCTAACCTCACACTAAACCTAACCCTCACCCTAACAATAACCCTACCCCTCACCATAACCCTCACCTTAACTCTAACCTAAACCCTAAACCTCACACTAACCCTAACCCTAATCATAAGCCTCACACTCACCCTAAACCTCACAGTCACCCTAACCCTCACCATAAACCTAACCCTCACCCACACCCACACCCGAACCCTCAACCTCACCCTAAACATCACCCTAACCCTAACCCTAACCCAAACCCTCACCCTCACCCTCAAAATAAGCCAACCCTAACCATAATCCTAACTCTCACACTAACCCTAAACCTCACCCTAACCTGAATCTTCACCCTCACCCTAAGCCTCACCATAAAAAAAAACCCTCAACCTAAAGCTAATCCTCAACCACACCCTAACCCTCACCTTTACCATAACACTCACCCTTACCCTAACCTTACCCTCACCAGAAACATCACCTTAACCCTAACCCTCAACTTAACCCTTACACTAAACTTCACCCTCACCCTAACACTCATGCTAACACTCACCCTCACCCTAATCCTCACACTAACCCTAACCCTAATCCTTACCTAAGTGAAATCCTCACCCTCACCCTCACAGTCAATCTAACCCTAACTCTCACCCTAACCCTAACAGTAACACTCACTGTCAACCTCACCCTCACCCTCAGCCTAAACCTAAACCTAACCCTAATCCTCACCCTCACACTAAACTTCACCCTAAACCTTACCCTCACCCTAAACCTAAACCTAAACCTAATCCTCACACTAACCCTATACTTCACCCTAACCCTAACCCTAACCCTAATCCTAATCCTAATCCTCACCGTCACCCTCACCTTTATCCTCACCCTAAATCTAACCTTAACCCTAATCATAAACCTAAACCTCACCATCACCCTCACCCTAAACGTAACACTAACCCTAATCCTTACCCTCACCCTCACTCTCACCCTCACTCTCACCCTAAAACTAACCCTAATACTAACACTCACCCTAACCCTAACCCTAACAGAAAGCATAACCCTAACCCTCAGCCCAACCCTGACCCTAACCCTCACACTCACCCTAACCCTAACACTAACCCTAACATTCACTATAAGCCTCAGCCTAACACGCAACCAAACCCTAACCCTAACCCTCAACCTAACCCTAACGCTATCCCTACACTAACTGAACCCTAACCCTAACCCTAACCTTCACACTACCCTCACCCTCAACATAAACCTAACCCTACCCCTCACACTGCCCCTCGCCCTAACCCTCTCCGTAAACCTAACCCTCACCCTCAACCTCACCCTTACCCTAACCCTAATAATAATACTCATCCTCACCCTAACCCTCACCTTAACTTTTACCCTCACCCTCACACTAACCCTCACACTAACCCATACACTCACCCTAACCCTAAATCTCACATTAACCCTATCCCTCACCCTAACCCTAACCCTCACCCTAACCCTCAAACTAATCCTTACTCTCAGCCAAACCCTAACCCTAACCTTCACCTTCAACGTAAACCTCACCCTCACCCTAACCGTAAACATTCACCATAAACCTCACCCTAACCCTAACTCTCACATTAACCCTATCCCTCACCCACACGCTAAACCTCACCCTCACCCTAAACCTAACCCTAACCCTCACCCTAACCTTCACCATAACCCTAACCTTAACCCTCACCATCACCCTATCCCTCACCCTAACCATTACCTTCACCCTCACCCAAACCCTAACTCTAACCCTAAACCTCACCCTAAACCTCAAGCTAACCCTCACCCTCACCCTAAACCTTACCCTAAACCTAAACATAAAGCTCACCCTAACCCTCACCCTAATCCTAACGCTAAACCTAACCCTAAAACTCTCCATAACTCTCACCCTAACCCTAACCCTCACCCTAACTCTAACCCTATCCCTATTACTAACTCTCACACCTAACCTAACCCTCACCCAAAAACCAACCCAACCCCTCACCCTAACCCTAAACCTAACGCTAACCCTCACCCTAACCAAAACCCTCACCCTCACCCTCACCCTAACCCTAACCCTAATGCTGTACCTCACCTTAAACCTAACCCCAAACCTATACCTTAACCCTAAAACTCACCCTCACCCTAACCCTAACCCTAAAGGTAACCCTCACACTAAATCTATCCCTCACCATAACCATTATCCTAACCCTCAGCCTAACCCTCACCCTAACCCTAAGCCTAACCCTAATCCTCACCCTATCGCTAACCCTAACCCTCACCTTCACCCTCAACCTAGACCTCACCCTAACCCTTACCCTAAACCTCACCGTAACCCTATCTCTCACCCTCACTCTAACTCTTACCCTCACCCTAAACCTAAACCTAACTCATTCAAACCCTCACCGTAACCCTAATGCTAACCCTAACCCTAAACCTCACCCTCACCCTAACCCTCACCATAACCTTAAACCTAACTCTAACTCTCACCCTAACCCTCACCATAACCCTAAACCTAACCCTAATCCTCAACATCACCCTAATCCTCAGCATAAAGATTACCCTCAACCTCACCCAAACCCTAACCCTAAACCTAACCCTCAACCTAAACCTTATCCTAACCTTAAAGCTAACACTCATCCTAAACCTAAACCTAACCCTCACCCTAACCCTAACCCAACCCCTCAACCTGACCCTCACCCTATCCCTAACACTAACCCTAACCCTCACACTAACCCTAACCATAACCCTAACAGTCACCCTCACCCTAACCCTTAGCATCACCCTAACCTTCACCCTAAACCTAACACTCACCCACACCCTAACCCTCACCCGAACCCGAACCCTAAACGGCCCCCTAAACCTCACCCTCAACCTAATCCTCACCCTAAACCTAACCCTAAACCTTACCTAACCGAAACCCTCACCCTCACCGTCACCCTAACCCTTACACTCAGTCTAGCCCTCAATCTAACCTTAACCTTCACCCACACCTTCAACCTCACCCTCATCCTCTGCCTAACCCTAATCCTAATCTTAATCCTACCCCTAACCTTCAACCTCACCTTAACCCTAACACTACCAGAACCCTACCCCTAACCTAACCGTTACCCTAACCCTAACCCTCACCCTAAAATTAACCCTAAACCTAACCCTAACACTCACACTAACCCTAACCCTCACCCTAACCCTATGACTACTCCTCAGCCTAAACCTCATCCTAACCCTAACCCTAACCCTAACCCTCACACTAAACCTAACCCTAACCCTAACTCTCACCCTCACCCTAACCCTAATCCTCACGCTAAGCCTAAACCTCACCCTCACACTAAGCCTAACACTAAACCTAGCCCTCAAACTCCGCCTCACCATAACACTAACCCGATCCTTAACCCTCACCCTAACCCTAACCCTCACACTCACCCTAACCCTAACTCTCACCCTAACCCTAACTCTCACCCATACCCTCACCTGAACCCGAACCCGAACC
This sequence comes from Dipodomys merriami, assembly GCF_024711535.1. Lineage (NCBI taxonomy): Eukaryota > Metazoa > Chordata > Mammalia > Rodentia > Heteromyidae > Dipodomys > Dipodomys merriami. The sequence goes on from NW_027206113.1 coordinate 3,356,311, forward strand.
CTCACATTCACCCTAACCCTCATCCTCACCCTAAACATCACACTAACCCTAACCCTCACCCTAACCCTAACCCCAAATCTCACCCTCACCCTCACCCTCACACTGACCCTCACCCTAACCCTAACCCTAACCTTCAAACAAACCCTATCCATCACCCTAACCCTAACCCCAACACTAGAATTCACCCTAAGCCTAATTCTAACCCAAACCCTAATCCTAAACCTAACCGTCACCCTCACCCTATCCCTAATCCTAACCCTAACCCTCAACATCACCCTCACCCTCACCCTAACACTAACCCTAACCCTAACCCTAACCCTCACCCTAACTAGCATCCTAAACCATACGCTAACATTAAATCTAATCCTAAGCGAAACACTAACTCTCACCCTAACCCTGACCCTAACCCTTTGGCTCACCCAAAACCTAATCTTAACCCTAACTCTCACACAAATCCTTACCCTCACCCTAATCCTTACCCTCACTATAACCCTAACCCTAACCCTAACATTCACAGTATGCCTAATCCTCACCCTAACCCTAATCCTAAACCTCACCCTAACACTCACCCTAACCCTAAACCTCACCCTAATCCTCACCTATCCCTAACCTAACCCTGTGCCTCACCCTCAACCTAACCCTCACCGTCAACCTAACCGTCACCCTAACCCTAACTCTAAACCTCACCCTCAAAATAACCCTCATCCTAACACTAAACCTAACTGTCACCCTAACCCTAGCCCCCACCTTAACCCTAAAACTAACCCTAAATCTCACCCTCAACCTCACCCTAATCCTAACCCTAACCCTAAAACTCACCCTCACCCTAAACCTCACCCTAACCCTTTCCATCACCCTAACCCTAACCCTCACCCTAATCATCAACCTAACCCTCACACTAACCCTAAACCTCTCCCTAACCCTTAACCTCAACCTAACCCTAAACCTAATCCTAACTCTCACACTAAAACTAATCCTCAGCCTAATCCTAACCATCACCCTCAGCCTAACCCTCATACTAACCCTAACCCTAACCCTAACACTCACCCTAACGCTATCCCTCACCCTCACACTTAATCTCACCCTCAGCCTAAACCCAACCCTAATCCTAACCCTAACCCTCACGCTCACCTTCACCCTAACTCTAACACTAACCTTAATCCTAACCCTCAACCTCAACCCCACCCTAACCCTAACCCTATCCCTAAACTTCACCCTATCCCTAAACCTCACCCTAAACATAACCCGAACCCTAAACCTCACCCTCACCCTATTCCTCACCCTAACCCAAACCCTAAATCTCACCCTCACCCTAGCCTTCACCCTAACCCTAAATCTAACCCTAACCCTCACTCTCACACTAAGCCTAATCATAACACTAAACCTCACCCTCACCCTAACCCTCACCCTAACCCTTAACCTCACCTCAACACTAAGACTCACCTTAACCCTCAACTTAAACCTCACTCTAAACCTAACCCTCACCCAACACTTACCCTACCTCTATCCCTGACCCTAACCCTAACTCTCACCAGAAAGCTAAACCTCACGCTACCCCTCAGCCTTACCCTCATCCTAATCCTAACCCTATCCCTCACCCTAACACTAAACCTAAGCCTAACACTCACCCTAACCCTAACTCTCACCTTCAACCTCACCCTTACCCTCGCCCTCAGCATAACCCTAACCCTAACCCTAATCTAACCCTAACCCACACTCTCACCATCACCCTAACAATAATCCTAACCCTAGTCCTAACCCTCAACCTCACCCTAACCCTAAAGCAACCCTATCCCTAAACCTCACATTAACCCTACCCCTCACCCTAACCTTAACCCTAACCCCTACCCTCATCCTAACCCTAACACTAACCCTAACCCTCACCCTAACCCTCACCCTAACTCTTACCCTCAACCTAAACCTAACCCTAAATCTAACCCTCACACTAACACTCACCGCACTCAAATTCTAACCCTAACACTCACCCTAATGCTAACCCTAACCCTAACCTTCACCGTCAACATAACCCTTACCCGAACCCTAAACATCACCCACGCCCTAATCCTCACCCTCACAGTAAACATCACCCTAAACCTAACCCTCACCCTAACCCTAACCCTAACCTTCAACCTAACACTAAACCTAACCCTCAACCATTCCCTCACACTCACCCTAAGCCTGACCCTAAATATAATCCTAAACCTAACCTTCCCCTTCACCGTCAAACTCACCCTAAACCTCACCCTAAGCCTAACCCTAGCTCTAACCCTCAAACTCACCCTAACCCTCACCCTAAACCTCACCCGAACCCTAACAATTACGGTAAAACTAACGGTAACCCTCACGCTCAGCCTAAAACTCACCCTCACCCTTACCCTAACCCTAAACCTAACCCTAAACCTAAACAAAATCTAACCCTAAGTCTCAACATCACCCTAACGATAACACAAACCCTAATCCTCACCCTAACCCTCTCCCTAACCCTAAATCTAACCCTTGATCTAACCCTAAACCTAACCGTCACCCTCACCCTAACGCTCACCCTCATCCTAACCTTAACCCTAAACCAAAACCTAATCCGAATGCTCACCCTCACGAAACAATCAGCCAAAATCTAAACATAACCCTAATCCTAGCCCTAGCCCTCGCCTTGAAGTTCACTTTAAATCTAACCCTAACCCAAACCCTCACCCTAAGCCTAACCCTAACACTAACCGTAACCCTAACCTTCACCCTAAACATAACCCTCACGCGAATGCTAACCCTAACCCTCACCCTCACCCTAAACCTCACCCTAACCCTTACTCTCACCCTAACCTTCACCCTAAACCTAATCCTCACCCCTAACCTAACCCTCACCCTCACCCGATCCCTCACTCTCACCCTGACCTTCAACCTCAACCTAAACATCACACATAACCTAACCCTCAAACTCACCCTCAACCTCACTGTCAGCCTAACCCTAACCCTAAACCTAAACCTAACCCTAAACCTATCCCTCACCCTCACCATCACCCTCACCCAAACTCTAACCGTAAAAATAACCCTAACCCTAAACCTAACCCTAACCTTAACCTTAACCGTAACCCTAACCCTCACCTTCAGCCTCATCCTCACACTCAGCCTAAACCTAACCCCAACCCTAATCCTAAACATAACCCTCAGCCTCACCCTCACTCTAACCTTAAACTTAACCATAGCCGTAACTCTCACCCTCACCATCAACCTCACCGTAACCCTAACCCTAAAAATAACCCTGACCCTAACCCTAACCGTTACCCTAAACCTAACCCTCACCCTAATCTTAACTCTAACTCTATCCCTAACCCTAACCGTCACACTAACCCTAACCCTCACCTTAACCCTAACCCTATACCTCAGCCTAAACCTCATCCTAACACTAACTCTAACCCTAACCCTCACCCTATCCCTCACAATAACCCTAACCTTCACCCTAACCCTAACCCTCAAGCTCATCCTCAACCTCAACCTAAGTATAACCCTAACTCTAACACTTACCCTCGCTCTCACCCTAAACCTAACCATATCCCTCACCCTCACCCTAACCCTAACCCTCACCCCAACGCTAAACCTAACCCTAACCCTCACCCTCCCCCTCCCCCTCCCCCTAACCCTAACCCAAACTCTCACCCTAACCCTAATCCTAACCCTAATCCTAACCCTAATCCTTACCCTCACCCTAACCCTAACCCTAACCCTCACACTAACTAGCACCCTAACCCTAAAGCTAAGCCTAAATCTAATCCTAAACTAAACCTTACCCTCACCCTAAACCTCACCCTAACTGTTTTCCTCACCCTAAGCCTAAACTTAACCCTAATCCTCACACAAAACCTTACCCACACCCTAAACCATACCCTCACCCTAGAGCTAACACTAACCCTAACCTTCACACTAACCCTTACCCTCACCCTAACCCTAACCATAAACCTCAACCTAACCCTCACCCTAACCCTAACCCTCACCCATTCCTCACCCAATCCCTAATCCTAACCCAGCCCTCCCCCTCAACCTAACCCTCACCATCACCCTAACCCTCACCCTAAAAATAACCCTAACCTTCACCCTCAAAATAACACTCATGTTAACCCTAAACCTAATTATCACCCTAAACCTACCCCCCACCATAACCCTAAAACTAACCCTAACCCTCACCCTCACCCTAACCCTAATCCTAACCCTAAACCTCACCCTGACCCTAACCCTCACCCTAAACCTTACCTTCACCCTACCCTAACCCTCTCCCTAACCTTGAACCTAACCCTCACACCAACCCTAACTCTCACCCTAACCCTTAACATCAACGTAACCCTAACCCTAACCCTAACGCTCTCACTAACACTAATCCTCACCCTAATCCTAAACCTACCCCTCAGCCTAACCCTCATACTAACCCTAAACCTCACCCTATCACTAAACCTAACCTAACCCTCATGCTAACCATAACCCTCACCCTCACCCTTACCCACAACCTCAGCCTAACCCTAACCGTAAACTTAACTGTAACCCTCACCCTCACCCTCACCCTAACTCAAACACTAACCTTAATCCTAACCCTCAACCTCACCCTCACCCTAAACCTAACCCTATCCCTGAACCTCACGCTATAACTAACCCCAACCCTCACCCTCACACTAAGCCTAATCCGAACCCTAAACCTCACCCTCACCCTAACCCTCACCCTAAAGCTTAATCTCACCCTAAACCTAACCCTCAGCCACACCCTAACCCTCATCCTGAGCTCAAACTTCACATTCACCCTAACCCTTACTCTCAACCAATCCCTGACCTTAACCCTAACCCTCACCCTAGTGCTAACCCTCACCCTACCCCTCAGCCTAACTCTCATCCTAATCCTAACCCTAACCCTAACCCTCACCCTAACATTAACCCTAACACTTACCCTCAACCTAACCCTAACTCTCACCCACAACCTCACCCTTACCCACAGCCTCAGCCTAATCCTAACCCTAACCCTAATCCTAACCCTAAACCACACCCTCACCCTCACCCTAACTCTAACCCTAACAATAATCCTAACCATCAACGTCATCCTCACCCTAAACGAACCCTATCCGTAAATCTCACCCTAAACAAAACGCTAACACTAATTCTAACCCTATCCATCACCATCACCCTAACGCTAACACTAACCCTAACCATTACCCTAACCCTTAACCTCAACCTAACCCTAACCCTAATCCTAACTCTCATGCTAAATCTAATCCTAACCCTAACCGTAACCCTACCCCTCAGCCTAACCCTCATACTAACCCTAATCCTAGCTGTAACACTCACCCTTACCCTAACACTAACCCTAACCCTAACCATCACCCTAACCATCAACCTAACCCTAACCGTAACCTTACGCCTCACCCTACTGCTAACACTAACCCAAACCCTCACACTAACCCTAAACCTCACTGTCACCCTAACCCAACCCATACCCACACCCTAACCCTCACCCTAACCCTAACCCTACCCCTCAGCCTAACCCTCATCCTTACCCTAACCCTAACACTCTCCCCAACCCTAACCCTAACCCTCACCCTTAACCTCACCCTCAGTCTAACTCTAACGCTAACCCTAATCCAAACCCTAACACTCACCCTCACCCTAACTCTAACCCTAACCCTAATCCTCACCCTCACCCATACTCTCTCCCTAACCATAATCAATCCCTAATCCTCACCCTAACCCTAACCCTCACCCAAAACCGAAGTCGCAGCCTCACCCTAACCCTAACACTAACACTAACCCTAACCCTCACACTAACCCTAACGCTAACACAAAACCTCACCCTAATGCTTCCCCTCATCCTAACCCTAGCCCTAACCCTAATCCTAACACTATCCCTAACCCTAACGCTACACATAAACCTAACCCTCACCCGAACCTGAACTCTCACCATCACCCTAAACCTAAACCTCACCCTAACCCTAACCCTACCCTTCAGCCTAAACCTAATCCTTACCCTAACCCTAACACTCTCCCCAACCCTAACCCTAACCCTCAACCTTAACCTCACCCTCAGACTAACCCTAACCCTAAGCGAAATCCTAACCCTAACCTTGACCCTCACCCTAACTCTAACCCTAACCCTAATCCTAACCCTAGCCCCAGCCTAACCATAACCCTAACCCTAAACCTCACCCTACCCCTCACCATAAAAATAACCCTCACGTTCACCCTAACCCTAACTGTAACCCTAAACCTCACCCTAAAGCTCAACCTAACCCTAACGCTAACCCTAGCCCTCAACATCACCCTAACCTTCACCCTACCCCTAACCATAACCCTCACCCTTAACCTCACCCTCAGACTGACCCTAACCCTAATCCTAATCCTAAACCTAACTCTCAACCTCACATTAACGCTAACACTAACCATAATCCTAACCCTCACCCATATCTCTCCCTAACCCTAACCAATTCCTAAACCTCACCCTAACTCAAACCCTCACCCTAAACCTAAGCCACAGTCTCACCCTAACCCTAACACTAACACTAACCCTAACCCTTACCCTAACACTCACGCTCACCCTCACCCGAAACCTAAGCATAACCCTACCCCTAACACTCACACTCGCTCTCACCCTAACCCTAACCATATCCCTAACCCTCACCCTAACCCTAACCTTCACCCCAACGCTAAACTTAACCCTAACCCTTACCCTCACCCTCAACCTCACCCTAACCCTAAACCTAACCCTCACCCTAATACTAACCATAACCCTAATCCTAAACCTAACCCTCACCCTCACCCTAACCCTAACCCTAACCGTCACCCTAACCCTAACCCTAAACTAATCGTAAACTAAAACCTAACCCTCAACCTAACACTCACCCTAACTGTTTTCCTCACCCTAAACCTAATCTTAACCCTATCCCTCACCCTAACCCTAACCCTCTCCCTCAGCCTAGACCTCAATCTAACCCTAACCCTAACCCTAACCCTCACTTTAACCCTAACCCTCACCCTAACCCTAAACCTAAATTTAACCCTCACCCTAACGCTCACCCTAACCCTCAACCTAACCCGAACGCTAACCCTAGCCCTAACACTAACTCTAATGCTAACACTAGCACTCACCCTCACCCTAACTCTAATCCTAACCCTAACCTTCACCCTAAACCTAACTCTCACCCTAATCCTAAACTTAACACTAGCCCTCAGCCTCACCCTAGCCCTCACCCTAACTCTAAACTTAACACTAACCATAAAACTAAACCTAAACATAAATGTCACCCTCAACCTCAACCTCACCATCACCCTCAACCTAACCTTCACCCTCACCCTCACAATAACCCTAACCATAAACCTAAACCTCACCCTAAAACTAACTCTTACCCTCACCCTCACCCTCACCCTAAGCCTAACCCTAAAACTAAGCTTAATCCCAAACCTAACCCTCATACTCACCCTCACCCTTAACCTAAAACTCACCCTAAACCTATCCCTAAACCTAGCCCTCACCCTTACCCTTACCCTGACCGTCACCCTAAGCCTCACCCTAACCCTCACCCTCACCATAGCCCTCACACTAAAACTAACCCTAACCCTAAAACTCACCCGCAACCTCACCCCCAACTTCAGCATAACCCTAACCCTAAACCAAATACTAAACATAACCCTAATCCACACCCTCACCCTCACCCTCACCCTAACCCTAACCTAACTCTAAGGCTAACACTAGCCCTCAACCTAACACTAACCCTAATCCTAACCTTAACCCTCACCCTAACGCTAATACTAACCCTAAACTTCAAACTCACCCTAACCCTCACCCTAACCCTTACCCTCAACCTCAACCTCACCCTAACATTAACTCTAAACCTAACCCTAAACCTCACCCTCACACTCACCCTAACCCTAACCCTATACCTACCCCTCAGCCTAAACCTCACCCTAAACCTAACCCTAAACCTAGTCCTCACCCGATCCCTAACCCTAACCCTCACCCTCACACTAACCTCAACCTCACCGTAACCCTAATGCTAACATTAACCCTCAACCTCACACTAACCCTCACCCTAACCCTTAACCTCACCCTGACCCTAAACCTAACCCTAACCCTAAATTAGCTCGCACCCTAACCCTTACCCAAATCATCACTCTAACCCTCACCCTAACCCTAACCCTCACCCTCACCCTCACCCTAACCCTAACCCTAACCCTAACTGTAACCCTAAATCTAACCTTAACCCTAACGCTAACCCTCAACATAACCCTCACACTCACCCTAACCCTAATGCTATCCCTAAACCTCACCCTAACCCTAACCCTCACCCTAACCATAACCAGAACCCTAACCTTAATCCTCAACATAACCCTCAGCCTTAATCACACCCCAACCCTAACCGCATCCCTAACATTCACCCTAACCCTAACCCTAACCCTAATGCTATTCCTAAACTTCACCCTCACCCTTACCCTCACTCTACCCCTTACCCTCACCCTAACCCTATCAATCACCCTAAACCTTACCCTCACCCTAACCCTAACCATAACCCCAACTCTAACCCTCATCTTCACCCTAAGCCTAACCTGAACCCTAACCCTCACCCTAACTCGAACGCTATCCCTAAACCTCACCCTCACCCTAAACCTCATCCTAATTCTTACCCTCCCCCTAACCCTAACCCTAACCCTAAAACTAAACCTCATCCTAACCCTCACCCTAACCCTAAACCTAACCGTAACCCTCACCCTAATGCTCACCCTAACACTCACCCTAACCCTAACCATCACAGTCACCCTAAAACTCATCCTAAGCATTTCCCTTACCGTAATCCTAACCCTAACACTAATCCTAACCCTCACACTAACCCTAACCCTTACCCTAACCATAATCATAACCCTCAGCCAAACCCTCTTCCTAACCCTAACCCTAACCCTCAACCTAACCTTAAACCTAACCCTCAACCTAATCCTAACCCTAACCCTCAACCTAACCCTAACCCTAAACCTAAACCTAACCCTCATCCTAACCGTAAACTTCACCCTCACCCTCAACTTCACCCTCAGCCTAACCCTAATCCTAACCCTAATACTAACCCTAACCCTCACACACACCCTCACCCTAACTCTAACACTAACCATAACCCTTACACTCACCCTAACTCCAAACCTATCCCTAACCCTCAACCTAGCACTAACTCTCAACCTTACCCTAACAATAACTCTCACCCTCACCCTAAGCCTAAACTGAACTCTAACCCTCACCCTAACCCTCACCCTAACTCTAATGCTGTCCCTAAACCTCACCTTCACCCTAAACCTCATTCTAAACCTTACCCTCAACATAACCCTCACCTTCACCTTAACCCTCACCCTAAACCTAACCTTCACCCACACCCTAAAACTCACCCTTACCCTCACCCTCACCCTCACCATAACCTTACCTTAAACCTCAGCATAACCCTAACACTCACCCTAAACCTATATATAAACCTCACCATCATACTAAACCTAACCCTAACCCTAAGTGTAACCTGAACTCTAACACTCACCCTAAACCTCACCCTAACTCTAATGCTGTCCCTAAACCTCATCCTCACCCTAAACCTCATTCTAACCCTTACCCTCACCATAACCGTAAACCTAACCCTAACCCTAATCCTCACTGCAACCCTAACCCTAACCCTCACCCTAACCCTCACCTTTACCTTAAACCTCACCCTAATCCTAACCACCCACACCCTAAAACTCACCCGAACCTGAACCCTCACCCTCACCATAACCTTAACTTAAACCTCAGCGTAACCCTAACACTCACCCTAAACCTAACTCTAAACATCACCCTCATACTAACACAAACCCTAACCCTAACCTTAACCCTCACCCAAATCCTAACCCTAAACCTACGGCTAACCCTAACCCTCATTTTCACCCTAACCCTCACCCTAATCCTTATCCTCACACTAACCCTAACACTAACCCTAACAATTACATTAACCATAACCCCCAACCTAACCCTAAACCCACCCCTCACCCTACCCATCCTCCTAACCCTAAACCTAACCCTCACCCTAATCCTAACCCTAAGCCTCACCTTCAACCTAACCCTCAACCTAACCCTAAAACTCACCTACAAACTTACCCTCAACCTCAACCTCACCCTCACTGTCACACTAAACATCACCCTAAACCTAACCCTCACCCTAAAACTAATCCTCACCCTAACCCTTACCCTCACCTTAAACTTCACCCTCAACCTAATCCTCACCCTAACCAGAAACCTACGTCTTTCGTAACTGAAAACCCTCACCCTAAACCTCACCCTAACCCTCACCCTCACCCTGGCCCTCACCCTAAAACTAACCCTAATGCTAACCCTCACCCTCAACCTCACCCCCACCCTCAAGCCTAACCCTAATCCTAACACTAATCCTAACCCAATGTGTAACCCACATTCTCACCCTAACCCTAAACCTAACACTTACCCTAATGCTAACACTAGCCCTCACACTCACCATAACCCTAACCCTAACCCAAAACCTCACCCGAACCCTAACCCTAACCGTAATGCTAACCCTAAACCTCAAAATCATGCTAACCCTCATACTAACACTTACCCTCACCCTCAAACTCACCCTAAACCTAACCCTAATCCTAACCCTAACCCTTGACCTAACCCTCACCCTAACCCTAATTGTAACTGTACCCCTCAGCCTCACTCTCAACCTAAACCTAACCCTACCCAAATCCTCACCCTATCCCTAAACCTAACCGTTACCCTCAAGATAACCCTCACACTCACCATAACCCTAATGCCAATATTAAACCTCATCTTCACCCTAAACCTCGCCCTATCACTTACCCTCACTTTAACCCTATCCTCACCCTCACCCTAAACCCTCACCCTAACACTTACTCTCACCCTAAAGCTCACCATAACCCTAAGCCTAACCATACACTCAACCTCAACCTAGACCTCACCCTAACCCTTACCCTCACCCGAACCCTAACCATAAACTTCAGCTTAATCCTCATCCTAACACTCTCCCTAAAGCTAACCATCATCCTAAACGTAACCCTAACACTAACCCTAACCCTCACCCTCACCCTAACACTAAACCTCACCCTTACCCTCAACCTCACCACCACCCTCACCCTGACCCTCACACTCACCCTAACCCTAACCATAACCCTAAACCTCACCCTAAACCTAACCCTCACCCTCACCCTCGCCCTCACCATCACCCTCACCCTAACCCTCATAACCCTAACCCTCACCCAAAACCTTACCCTCACCCTAACCCTAATCCTAAGCCTACCTGTAAACCTCACCCTCACCCTAAGCCTAACATGAATCCTAACCCTCAAACTAACCCTCACCCTAAATCTAACGCTATCCCTAAACTTCACCCTCACCCTAAACCTCATCCTAAACTTTACCCTCTCCATAACCACTAACCCTAAGCCTAATCCTCACCATAATCTTAACCCTCACCCATACCCTAACCCACACCTTCACCTTAACCCTCACCCTAAACCTAACCATCATCCCCACCCTAAAACTCACTCTCACCCAAACCCTCACCCTCATCCTAACCCTACTCAAAACCTCACCCTAACCAGAACCCTCACATTAAACGTAAATCTAACCCTCACCCTCATACTAACACTAACTCTCACCTTAACCCTCACCCAACCCTCACCCTAAACCTAAAGCTAACCCTAACCCTCACCCTCACACTAAATATCACCCTAATCCTAACCCTAACCCTTACTCTAACAGTAACCCTCACATTAACCCTAACCCTCACCCTAACCCTAAACCTACTCCTCACCCTACCCCTCACCCTAACAGTAACCCTAAAAATCACCCTAACCCTAGCCCTAACCCAAACCTTGACCCTAACCCTCAACGTCACCCTAACCCTCACCCTAACCCTAACCCTCACCTACACCCTCACCCTCATCGTCACCCTCACCCTAACACTAACTCTCACGCTAAACATCAGTCTAACCCTAATCCTCACCCTAATCCTCACCCTAATCCTCACCCTAACCATAACTCTCACATTAAACCCCACCCTCATCCTAATACTCAAACTAAACCTAACCCTTAGCCTTTCCTAAACGAAACTCTCACCCTCACCCTAAGCCTCACACTAAACCTCACCCTCACCCTAGCCCTTACCCTAAAACTAATCCTAACCCTAACCCTTATCCTCAATCTCACACCCACCCTCAGCCTAAGCCTAACCCTAAGCCTAGCGCTCACCCTAAACCTTAAACTCACCATCACCTTAACCCTAACCCTCACCCTAACCCTAAACCTAAACCTAACCCTCACCCTCACCCTCACCCTCACCCAAACCCTAAACCTAACCCTAACTCTCACCCTAACCCTAATGCTAACCCTAACCCTCACCCTCACCATAACCCTAACCCTAACCCTAACCCTCACCCTAACCCTAAACCGAACCCTAATGCTATCACTAACCCTCACCCTCACCTTAACCCTCATTCTAACCCTTACCTTCACCAAAACCCTCACCCTAACCCTAACCCTAACACTAACACTAAACCTCACCATAACTCTGGCCCTAATTATAAAACTAAACCTAAACCTCACCCTAATGCTCACCCTAACCCTCAACCTAACCCTAACCCTCACCTTTAGCCTAACCCTCTCCCTAAACCTTACCCTCACCCCAAAAATAACCCTAAACCTAACTCTAACCCACTCGCTCACCTTAACCCTCACCCTAACCCTAACCTTAATCCTCAAATAACCCTAACCCTCACCTTAAACCTCACCCTCAAACTAATCCTCATCCTAATCCTATCCCTAAGCCTTTCCTAACCGAAAACCTCAACTTCACCCTAACACTCACCCTCACCCTAGCCCTCACCCTAAAACTAACCCTAACCCTAACCCTCACCCTCACCCCCAAATTCAGCCTAACCCTAAACCTAAACCTAATCCTAACCCTAACCCTAACCCTCACACTCAACTTAACCCTAACCCTTACCCTAACTCTAATGCTAACACTAGCCCTCACCCTCAACCTAACCCTAACACTAACCCTACCCCTCAGCCTAACCCTCACCCTAAACCTAACCCTAACCCTAATCCTCACCCACACCCTCACCATCACCTTTTCCCTAAACCTCACACTCACACTCACACTAACCCTAACCATAACCCTAACCCTCACCCGAAAACTATCTCTGACCCTCACCCTCTCGTACCCCCTAAGAGTAACCCTAAACCAAAGCCTAATCCTAAACCTAAACTTCAACTTCGCCCTCACCCTAAACAAAAACTCACCCTAACGCTAACCATAACCCTAGCCCTCACCCTAACCCTTACCCTCACCTTCACTCTAACCCTCAAGCTAAACTTAACCCTCACCCTAACACTAACCCTAATCCTCACCCTCACCCTCACCCTAACCCTAACCCTAACCCTAAACATTACCCTAACCCTATCCCTAACCCTAACCCTCAATATAACACTCACCCTTACCCTCATCCTAACCCTAACCACAACCCTAACACTCACTCTAACCCTAATCCTAACCCTAATGCTATTTCTAACCCTCACCCTCACCCTAACCCTCACTCTAACCCTTACCCTCACCCTACCCCTATCCCTAACCATAAACTAAACCTCACTCTAACCCTCACTCTCACCCTAAACCTAACCCTAACCCTCATCCTAACTCTCGTCCTAACCCTCACCCTAAACCTAAGACTCACCTTCACTCTAACCCACACCCTAAACATTTCCCTCACCCTAATACTAACCCTAACACTTAGCCTAAACCTCACACTAAACCTAACCCTCACCCTAAACCTAAACCTAACACTCAACCTAAACCTAAACCTCACCCTCACCCTCACCCTCAGCATAACCCTAACCATAACCCTAATGCTAACCCAAACCCTCACACTCACCCTCACTCTAACTCTAACCCTAAACCTAACCCTGACCCTCACCTAATCCCAACCCTATCCCTAACCCACAACCTAACCCTAACCCTCACCCTCACTCCAACACTTACCATCATCCTAACACTCACCCTAACCCTAACGCTAACACTAACACTAAACCTCACCCTAAACCTCACCCTAACCCTAAACCTAAAATTAACCCTCACGCTAACGACCACCCTAACCCTGAAGCTAACACTAACCCTTGTACTAACACTAAACCTCACCCTAACCCTCACCCTAACCCTAAACCTAAACTTAACCCTCACCCTAACGCTCACACTAACCCTCAACCGAATCCTAATCCTAACTCTAGTCCTAACCCTAACCCTAATTCTCACCTTCACCCTAACCCTCACCCTCACCCTCACCCTCACCCTGACCCTAACCCTCACCCAACCCTAACCTTAATCCTCACATAACCCTAACCCTCACCTTAAACCTCTCCCTCACTCTAATCCTCACCCTAACCCTAACCCTAAGCCTTTCCTAACCGAAATGCTCACCCTCACCCTAACTCTCACACTAACCCTCACCCTCACACTAGCCCTCACCCTAAAACTAACCGTAACCCTAAACCTCACCCTCAACCTCACCCCCAACTTCAGCCTAACCCTAACTCTAAACCTTATCCTAACCCTAACCCTAACCCTCATCCTCACCCTTACCCTAACCCTAACCCTAACCCTAACTCTAATGCTAACACTAGCACTCACCCTCACCCTAACCCTAATCCTAACCCTAACTCTCACTTTAAACCTAACCCTCACCCTAATCGTAACCTTAACCCTATCCTCAGCCTCACCCTAGCCCTCACCCTAACTCTAAACCTAACACTAACTATAAAACTAAACCTAAACATAACTCTCACCCTCACCCTCAACCTCACCATCACACTCACCCTAACCCTCACCCTCACACTCTCCGTAACCCTAACCATAACCATAACCCTCACCCTAAAACTAACTCTGACCGTCACACTCACCCTAACCCTCACCCTAACCAGAACCCGAACACTCACCCTAACCGTGATCTTCAACCTAAACATCACCTTAACCCTAACCCTCCACCTAACACTAACCAAAATCCTCACCCTCACCATAACCTTAACACTAACCCTAACCCTAAACCTAACCCTCACCGCAACCCTCACCCTAACATTCAGGCTAACCGAAACCCTCACTCTCACCCTACCCTTAAAACTCACCCTAACTCTAATGCCAACTCTAGCCCTCACCCTCACCCTAACCATAAACCAAACCCTAACCCTAATACTAACCATAAACCTCAACCTCATCCTAACCCTCACCCTAACCCTTACCCAAACCCTAACCCTACCCCTCCCAATAACACTCACCCTAACCCTAACCCTCACCCTAATCCTAACCTTAACCCTATCCCTCAGCCTCACCCTAGCCCTCACCCTAACTCTAAACCTGACACTAACCATAAAACTAAACCTAAACATAAATCTCACCCTCACCCTCAACCTCACCATCACCCTCAACCTAAACCTCACCGTCACCCTCACACTAACCCTAACCATAAACCTAACCCTAACCCTAAAACTAACTCTGACCCTCACCCTCAGCCACACCTTAAGCTTAACCCTAAACCTAAGCTTAATCCTAAACATAACCCTCACACTCAACCTCACCCTTAACCTAAAACTCACCCTAAACCTAACACTAAACCTAACCCTCACCCTTACCCTTATCCTCACCGTCACTCTAAGCCTCACCCTAACACTCACCCTCACCATAGCCCTCACCCTAAAACTAACCCTAACCCTAACCTGCACCCTCAACCTCACCCCCAACTTCAGCCTAACACTAAACCTAAACCTAATCCTAAACATAACCCTAACCCACACCCTCACCCTCACCCTCACCCTAACACTAACTCTAATGCTAACACTAGCCTTCAAACTCACACTAACCCTAATCCTAAACCGAACCCTCACCCTAACCCTAATACTAATCCTAAACCTCAACCTCACCATAACCATCACCCTAACCCTTACCCTCAACCTCAACCTAACCCTAACCTTAACTCTAACCTTAACTCTAAACCTCACCCTAACACTCACCCTAACCCTAAACCTAACCCTACACCACAGCCTAAACCTCACCCTAAACCTAACCCTAACCCGAACCCTCACCCTAACCCTCACCCTCACCATAACCCTAATGCTAACATTTACCATCAACCTCACCATAATGCTCACCCTAACCCTTAACCTCACCTTAACCCTAACCCTAACCCTAACCCTAACCCTCAACCTAGCCCTAAAGCTAATCCTTACCCAAACTGTCACTCTAACCCTCACCCTAATCCTAACCCTCACCCTCACCCTCAACATAACCCTAACCCTAACCCTAACCCTAACCTTAACCCTCAACATAACCCTCATTCTCACCCTAACCCTAACCGTAACCCTAACACTCATCCTATCCCTAACCCTAACCCTATTGCTATCCCTAACCCTCAACTTAACCCTAACCCTCACACAAACCCTGACTCTCACCCTCACCCTAACTCTAACACTAAACATCAACCTCACCCTAACCCTAACCATGAACCTAAGCCTAACCTTCAACATAATCCTCAGCCTTATCCTCACCCCAACCCTAACCGCAACCCTAACACTCACCCTAACGCTAACCCAAACAATAATGTTATTCCTAAACCTCACCCTCACCCTAACCCTCAATCTAATCATTACCCTCACCCTAACCCTAACCCTCACCCTAAAACTTACCCTCACCTTAATCCTAACCCCAACTCTAACCCTCACCCTCACCCTAAGAGTAAGCTTCACCCTAACCCTCACCCTAACCCTCACCCTAACTCGAATGCTATCGCTAAACTTCATCCTAACCCTTACACGCACCATAACTCTAACCCTAACCCTAAAACTAAACCTCATCCTAACCCAATCCCTAAACCTAAACATAACCCTATCCCTCACCCTAAATCTCACCCTAACACTCACCCTCACCCTAACCCTCACAGTCAAACTAAAACTCACGCTAAACCTTTCCCTCACCCTAATCCTAACACTAACACTAATCCTAACCCTCACACTAACCCTAAAACTCACCCTCACCCTAACACTAACCCTCACACTAACCCTAACATTAACCTTCACACTAACCCTAACCCTAACCCTAACCCTAATGCTAACCCTAACCTCACCCTCACCCTCACCCTAATCCTCACCCTAACCCTAAGGCTAACCCTAAACCTCATTCTCACCCTAACCCTCACCCTAACCCTTATCCTCACACTAAACCTAACACTAACCCTAACAATTACATTAACCCTAATACCCAACCTAACCCTAAACCTAACCCTCACCCTACCCCTCACCCAAATCCTACACTTAACCCTCACCCTAACCCTAACCCTAACCCTCACCTTCAACATAACCCTCATCCTAAGACTAAACCTCACCTACAGCCTTATCCTCAACCTCAAACTCACCCTCACACCAAACATCACCCTAACCTTAACCCTCACCCTAACACTAAGCCTCAACCTAAACCTAACCCTCACCTTAAACTTCACCCTCAACCTAATCCTCACCCTAACCCGAAACCTAAGCCTTTCCTAACCGAAAACCCTGAGCCTCACCCTAATTCTCACCCTAACCCTTACCCACACCCTAGTCCTAACCCTAAAACTAACCTTAACGCTAACCTTCATCCTCAACCTCACCCCACCCTCTGCCTAACCCTAATCCTAACCCTAATCCTAACCCAATATGTAAACCTCATCCTCACCCTAACCCTAACCCTAACCCTTACCCTAATGCTAAAACTATCCCTCACCCTCACCATAACCCTAACCCTAACCCAAACCCTCAACTGAACCCTAACCCTAAACCTAATGCTAACTCTAAACCTCAATCTCACGCTAAACCTCACCCTCACAATCACCCTAAACCTAACCCTAATCCTAACACTAACCCTCAACCTAACCCTCACCCTAACCCTAATACTAACCCTACCCCTCAGCCTAACCCTCTCCCTAAACCTAACCCTTACCCTAATCCTCACCCTTTCCCTAACCCTAAACCTAAACCTAACCCTCACCCTAACCCTCACCCTCACCATAACACTAATGCTAACATTAACCCTCAACCTCACTCTGAACCTCGCCGTAACCCTTACCCTCACTTTAACCCTATCCTCATCATCACCCTAACCCTCACCCTAACCCTTACCATCACCCTAAATGTCACGTTAACCCTAAGCCTAACCATCACCTCACCCTCACCCTAGCCCTCACCCTAACCCTTACCCTCACCCGAACCCTAACCCTAAACTTCAGCTTAACTCTCATCCTAACCCTAACCCTAACCCTAACCCTCACCCTCACCCTCCACCTAAACCTCACCCTCACCCTCAACCTCATCCTCAGCCTAACCATAACCCTAAACCTAACCCTCATCCAAACCCTAAACCTCACCCTTACCCTCAACCTCACCACCACCCTCAACCTAACACTCACCCTCACTCTCACCCTAACCATAACCATAATCCTAACCCTCACCCTAAACCTAACCCTCACCCTCACCCTCGCCCTCACCATCACTCTCACACTAACCACCCTCACCCTCACCCTAATCCTAACCATAACCCTAACCCTCACCCTTAACCTAATTCTGACCCTCACCCTCATCTTCACCTTAAGCCTAATACTACACCTAAGCCTAATCCGAAACCTAACTCTCACACTCAACCTCACCCTAAACCTAATCCTCACCCGAAACCTAACTCTAACCCTCACCCTCATACTAACACTAACTCTCACCTTAACCCTCATCCAACCCTCACCCTAAACTTAACGCTAAACCTAATCCTCAACCTCATCCTAAATATCACCCTAACACTAACCCTAACCCTAACCCTAACTCTCACATTAACCCTAACCCTCACCCTAAACCTAAACCTACACCTCACCCTACCCCTCAACCTAACCCTAACACTAAACCTCACCCTAACCCTAGCCCTATCCCTCACCTTGAACCTAACCCTCACCGTCACCCTAAACCTCACCCTAACCCTAACCCTCACCTACACCCTAACCCTCACCCTCACCCTCATACTAAAACTCACTCTAACCGTAAACTTCACCCTAACCCTAACACTCACCTTAATCCTCACCCTAACACTAACCCTCACCTTAAACCTCACCCTCATCCTAATCCTCAAACTAACCATAACCCTAAGCCTTTCCTAACCAAAACTGTCACCCTCACCCTAACTCTCACCCTAAACCTCACCCTCACCCTAGCCCTCACCGTAAAACTAATCCTAACCCTAACCCTCATCCTAACTCTTACACTTACCCTCAACCTCACCCTAACCCTAACCCTAAACCTAACCCTAAACCTCACTCTAACTCTCACCCTAAGCCTAAACCTAACCCAAACCCTCAGCCTAACCCTCACCCTAAACCTAACCCTAACCCTAAACATCACCCTATCCCTAACCCTAACCTTCACCCTCACCTTATCCCTAATGCTAACATTAACCCTCAACCTCACCCTAAACCTCGCCCTAAATCTTACCCTCACCTTAACCCTATCGCTCACCTTCACCTTAACCCTCACCCTAACACTTACCCTCAACCTTACACTCACACTAACACTCAGCCTAACCCTAAGCCTCAGCCTAACCTTCACCCTCTCCCTAACGCTCACCCTAAACCTTACCATCACCTGAACTCTAAACCTAACCCTCAGCCAAACCCTCATCCTAACCCTAACCTTAACCCTCACCCTAACCTTAACCATAACCCTCACCCTAACCCTAACCCTTACCCTTACCCTCAACCTTACCCTCACCCTAAACCTAACCATAACACTAATCGAAACATTAAACCTCACCCTCACCCTCACCCTAACTCTAAACCTAACCCTAACCAAAACCCTCAACTTATCACTAAACCTATCCCTAACCCTCTCCATAACTCTAACCCTAATCCAAAACCTAACCCTCACCCTCACCCTAACCCTTACCTCACCATAACCATAACCCTAACCCGCACCCTAACCCTCATCCTAACCCTAACCCTAAACCTAAACCTCACCCTAACTTTAATCCTACCCCTAACCCTAACTCTTACCCAAACCCTAACCCTCACAAGCACCCTCAAACTCAACACAACCCTCACCCTAACCCTCACCCTCACCCTCACCCTACCCCTACCCCTAATCCTCACACTAAACCTAACCCTCACCCTCACCCTCTCCATCACCCTCACCCTAATCCTCACCCTCACCCTCAACCTAACCCCAAACATAACCCTAACTCTCACCTTAAACCTAACTCTGAACCTCCCCCTCACCCTAAACCTCATCCTAACATTAACCCTAACGCTAGCTCTGACCCTAACCCTTACCCTCATCGCCACCCTAACCCTAACCCTCAACCTAAGCCTAACCCTCACCCTTACACTAAACCTAACCCTCACCCTCACCCTAACCCTAACCCTAAACCTATCCATCACACTAACCCTACCATTATCCCTAAAGCTCACACTAAACCTCAATCTCACCCTAACCCTAACCCTCATCCTAAACCTCACCATAACATTAACCCTAACCCTAATACTAAACCTCACTTTATCCCTCACCACAACCCTCAACCTAAAGGTAACCCTCACCCTAATTATCACTCTAACCGTCAACCTAACCCTAATCATCACCCTCACCCTAACCCTCACCCTAAACGTTACCCTCAACATAACCCTAAACCTAAACCCATCCCTCAGCCAAACCCTCTTCCTAACCCTAACCCTAACACTCAAACTAACACGAACCCTAACACTAAACCTAACCCTCACCCTAAACCTAGCCCTCACCCTAACCCTCAGCCTAACCCTAACCCTAACCCTAATGTTAACCCTAACACACACCATCACCCTAACTCTAACACTAACACTAACCCGGACCCTCACCCTAACCCCATCCTTCACCCTAACCCTAACCCTCACCCTCACTCTAACCCTAACAATCACCTTAACCCTCAACCTTACTCTAACGCTAACCCAAACCCTCGCCCTCACCCTAAACCTCACCCTAACCCTTACCCTCTCCATAACCCTAAACCTAACTCTAATCCTTACACTAACTCTCACCCTAACACTTATCCTAAAATTAACCCTAACACTCAACTTCACCCTAAACCTCACTGTCAGCTTAAGCCTCACCCTAAACCTAACCCTCACCTACAACCTAACCCTCACCCTAAACCTCACCCTCACCCTCACCCTCACTCTCAACCTAAATATCACCCTAACCATAACCCTACTTCTAACCCTAACCCTAATCTTCACCCTATCCCTAACCCTCACCTTAAACCTCATCCTCACCCTACCCCTAACCCTAAGACTTTCCTAAACGAAACCCACACCCTCACCCTAACCCTCAGACTAACCCTCACCCTCACCCTAGCCCTCACCCTAAAACTAACCCTAACGTTAACCCTCACCCTCACCCTCACCCTAACCCTAACCCTAACCATAACCATAACCCTCACCCTAAACCTAAACCTAACCCTAACCCTAAACCTGACCCTAACCCCAAACCTAACCCTAACCCTCAACCTCACCCTCACCCTAGCCCTAATCCTAACCCTAACCCTCACCCTAAACCTAACCCTAGCCCTCACCCTCACCCTCACCCTAAACCTAAACCTAAGCCTAAGCCTAACCCTAATCCTCACCCTCACCCTATCCCTCACTCTAATCCTTACCCTCCCCTGAACAATAACCAGCAGCCTAACCCTCATCCTAAACCTAAGCCTAACCCTAAACCTCACCCTAACCTTAACCCTAACCCTAACCCTATCCCTCACCCTCACCCTCAGCCTCAACCCCAACCTCAGCCTAACCCTAACCCTGACCCTAATTCAAACCTAACCCTCACCCTCACACTAATTCTAATCCTAACCCTAAGCAAAACTCTTACCCTAACCCCAAAACTAACCCTATCCGAAATCCTCACCCTAACCCTAACCCTAATCCTAAAACTAACCCTCACCCTCATCCTAACACTTACTGAGGGTAAGGCCCAAACCCTAATCCAAAATCTCAGGCTAAACCTCATCTTAACCCTAACCGTAATCCTAACCCCCACCCTAAACTTTACCCTAAACCTAACCCTCACCAAAACCCTAACGCTCACCCTCACCCTCAACCTCACCATCACCCTCTCCCTAACCGTCACTCTCACCCCCATCCTAACCCTAAACCTCACCCTAACCCTTACCCTCACCCTAACTCTAAGCTTAATCTGAACCCTAATCCTCACCCTAACTCTAACCGTATCCGTAAACCTCACCATCACCCTAAACCTCATCAAAAACCTTACCGTCACCATAACCCTAAACCTAACCCTAAACCTAATCCTCACCAAAACCCTAACTCACCCTCACCCTAATCCTCACAGTCACCTTAACCCTCACTCTAACCCTAACCACCACCCAAAGCCTAAAACTCACCCTAACCCGAACCCTCACCCTCAACCTAACCCTACCCAAAACCTCACCCTAACCCTAACCCTCACCCTAAACCTAACTATAACACTCACCCTCATACTAACCCTAACGCTCAACTTAACCCTCACTATAACCCTCACTGTAACCCTAATGCTCACCCTAACCCTCCGTCTCACCCTACCCCTCAACCTAACCCTAACCCTAACACTCACCCTAACCCTAACCTTAACACTCACACTTACCCTCACCCTCACGGTCGCCCTAATGCTCACCCCATCCGTAACAGTCACCTACACCCTCACCCTCACCCTCACCTTCACCGTAACACTCACCCCCACCCTAAACACCACCCTAACCCAAACCCTCACCCTAACCCTAACCTTAATACTCACATAAACTTAACCCTCATCTTAAACCTCAACCTCACCCTAATCCTCACCTAAAACCTAACCCTAAGCCTTTCCTAACCGAAAACCTCACCCTCACCCTCACCCTAACATTCACCCTAACACTCACCCTCACCCTAGGCTTCACCCTAAAACTAACCATAACCCTATCACTCACCCTCAGTCCAACCCTAACTCTAATCTTAATCCTAAACCTAACCGTAATCCTCACCCTCACCCTCATCCTAACCCTAACCCTCACTGTAACCCTCACCCTCATCCTAGCCCTCACCCTAAAACTAACCCTATCCCAAACCTTCACCCTCAATCTCACCCCCACAATCAGCCTAACCATAACCCTAAACCTAATCCTAAATCTAACCCTAACCTTCACCCTCACCCTCACCTTAAACCTAACCGTAACTATAATCCTAATGCTAACACTAGTGCTCAACCCCACCCTAACCCTAACCCTAACCCTTACCCTATACCTAATGCTAACCCTAAACCAAAACCACACCCTAACCCTTTCCCACACCCTCAACCTCACCCTAACACTACCCCTAACCCTAACCCTTACTGTAACCCTCCCTCTAACCCTAACCCTAACACTACCCCTCAGCCTAACCATCACCCTAAACCTAACCCTTACCCTAATCCTCACCCTATCCCTAACCCTAATCCTAACCCTCACCCTAAGCCTCCCCCTCAATGTAACCCTAATTCTAACATTCACCCTCAACTTCGCCCTAAACCTCGCACTAACCCTTACCCTCTGCTTAACCCCATCCATCACCATCACTCTAACCTTAACACTAACCCTAACCCTAAACCTCACACTAACCCTAAGCCTCACCCTAAACCTAACCGTACACGTCACCCTAACGCTAACTTTAATCTAACCCTAACCCTAACCCACACACTAACCGTAACCCTAAACCTCACCCTAAAATTAAGCCTAACCCTAACCCTCACATTACCCTCACCAAAACCTTACCCTCCGCCAAACCCTAACCCTAACCCTCAGCCTAACCCTAATCCTAAACATAACCCTAACCCTAACCCTCTCCCTAACCATAACCCTAACCCTAACTCTAACCCTAATCCTCACACTAAGCCAACCCTCACCCTAAACCTAACCTTAGACATCACCCTAACCCTAACGTTAACCTAACCCTAAACCTAAACCTCACCCTAAACCTATACCTAACCCTAAACCTCAAACTCACCCTAAACCTCACCATCATCCTAACCCTCACACTAACCCTAACCCTCAAACACACCCTAACCTGAACCTGAACACTCATCCTAACCGTCACCCTCAACCTAAAAATCACCTTAACCCTAACCGTCACCCTAACACTAACCATAATCCTCACCCTCACACTAACATTAAAACTAACCCTAACCCTAAACCTAACCCTAACCGTAAACCTCACCCTAACACTCAGGCTAACCCTAAATTTCACTCTCACCCTAACCCTCACGCTAACCCTTACCCTCACCCTAATCCTAAACCTAACCTTAACCCTCACACTAAACCTAACCCTCACCATAACAATAACGCTAACTCTACCCCTCACCCTAACAGTCAAACTAGCCCTAAACCTCACCCTAATCCTAAACTTAACCCTAGACCTCAACCTCACCATAGCCCTCACCCTAACCTAAACCTAAAAGGAACCATAACCCTAACCCTAAACATAACTCTCACTTTCACCCTCACACTCACCATCATCCTCACCCTAACCCTCACCCTCACAATCACCCTAACCCTAACCATACCCTAACTCTAACTCTAAACCTACCTCTGAACCTCACCCTCACCCTCACCCTAAGCCTAACCCTAAAACTAAACCTCACCCTAAACCTCAGCTTAGCCCTAAACCTAAACCTCACCCTCAGGCTAACACTCACCCTAACCCTCACCCTAACCCTAACACTCACCTTCACCCTAACCCTCACCCTAAAACTTCCCCTCACCCTAATCCCAAAACTAACCCTCACACTCACCCTCACACTAACCCTATCGCTCACACTCACCCTAACCCTAAACCTCAACCAAACCCTCTTCCTAACCCTAACCCTAATCCTCAACCTACCCCTAACCCTAACCCAAAAACTAACCCTAACCCTAACCGTCCCATTGAACCACACCCCCACTCTCAACCTAACCCTAACCCTAACCCTAAACCTAACCCTAAACCTAATGCTAAGCCTAAACCTCATCCTCACCCTAACCCTCACACTAACCCTTACCCAAACCTAAAACTCAGCCTATACCTAAGCCTAAACCTAGCCCTCACTGTAACCCTAACTCTCACCCCAACCCTAACCATCACCTACATGCTCACTCTCACCCTCTCACTCACCTAATCCTCACCATCACCCTGAACATCACCCTAACCATAACCCTCACCCTAACCCTAACCTTGATCCACACATAACACTAACCCTCACCTTAAACTCACCCTCACCCTAATCCTCACCCTAACCCTAACCCTAAACCTTTCTTAACCAAAACCCTCACCCTCACCCTAACCCTCACCCTCACCCTAGACCTCACCCTAAAACTAACCCTAAACCTAACCCTCACTCTCAACCTCACCCCACCTTCAGCCTAATCCTAACCCTAAACGGAATACTAACCCTAAACCTAACAATCACCAACACCCTCACCCTAACCCTAACCCTAAACCTAATGCTAACTCTAGCCCTCACCCTAACACTAATCCTCACCCTAACGCTAACCTGAACACTCACCCTAACCCAAATGCTAACCCTAAAATTCAACTTTACCCAAACCTTCACCCTAACACTTACCCTCACCCTCAACCCCACCCTAACCCTAACCCTAACCCTAACACTACCCATCAGCCTAACCCTCACCCTAAACCTAACCCTAACCCTAATCCTCACCCTATCCCTAACCCATACCCTCACCATCTCCGTAAACCTAATGCTAACATTAACACACAACCATACCCTAAACCTCACCCCAACCCTTCCCTCACCTTAACCCTATCCCTCACCCTCACCATAACCCTCACTCTAACCATTACCCTCAACCTAACCCTCAACCTAACCTTAACCTAACCCTAACACTAATCCTCACCTGAAAACTAAGCCTAAAACTCACCCTCAACCTAACCCTCAACATAAACCTTTCACTCTCTCGGAGCCTAGCCCTAAACCTCAGCCTAAATCTCATCCTAACCCTAACCCTAACCCTCACCCTAACTTTAACGCAAACACTAATCCTAACTGTCACACTAATCCTAACCCTCAACCTCAGCCTAACCCTCTCCCTCACCCTAACTCTAAACCTAACCCTATCCAAAACACACACCCTCAACCTAACCCTAATCCAAACACTCACACTCACCCTAAACCTCACCCTAATGCTAACCCTAACCCTCACCGTCACCCTAAACCTAATCCTAACCCTAACACTCACCCAAAACCTAACCTTAAACCTAATTCTATCCCTAACATTCACCCTCACCCTAACCCTCACTCTAACCCTTACCCTCACCGTAACCCTCACCATAACGCTAACGCTAACCCTAACCTTACACTAAACCTCACCCTAAACCTCACCATAAAACTAAACCTAAACATAAACCTCACCCTAACACTCACCCTAACCCTCAACCTCAACCTATCCCTCACCCTCACCTTAACCCTCACACTAAACCTTACCCTCACCCTAACCCTAACCTTAACCCTAACTCTAAACCTCACCCTCACCCTAAGCCAAACCCGAACCCTAACCCTCACCCAAACCCTCACCCTTACTCTAACTATATTCCGAAAACTCACCATCACCCTAAAACTCATCTTAACCCTTAACCTCAACATAAGCCAAACCATAACCCTAACCCTAGTCCTCACCGTAATCCTAACCCTCACCCTCACCCAAAACCTCACCGTCATCTTAACACTCACCCTAACGCTACCCATCACCCTCTCCCTAAAACTCACCCTCAACCGAACCCTCACGCTCACCCTAACACAACCCTAAACCTTATCCTCAAACTAACCCTAACACTAACCCTAAACCTCACAATAACCCTAACACCCAACCTAACCCTAAACATACCCCTCACCCTCACCCTCCCCCTAACACTAACCCTCACCTTCACCATAACCCTCACCTTCACCCTACCCCTCACCCTAACCCTAAACCTCACCTACACCCTAACCCTCACCCTCAACCTCACCCTCACCCTAAACATCACCCTAACCCTAACCCTTACCCTAACAATAACCCTAGCCCTCACCTTAAACATCACCCTCATCCTTATCCTCACCCTAAACCTAAACTTAAGTCTTTCCTAACTGAAACCCCCACCCTGACCCTAACCCTGAACCAAACCCTCACCCTAACCTAACCTTAACACTAATACTAACCCTAAACCTCAACCGCAGCCTAAACCTCACCCTAACCTTTACCCTCACCCTCAACCTCACCGTAACCATAACCCTAATCCTAACCCTAACCCTCAACCTGACCCTCACCCTAACCCTAACCCTAACCCTCAGCCTAACCCTCAACCTACACCTAAACCCAAACCTAATCCTCACGCTATCCCTAACCGTAACCCTAACCCTCAGGCTCACCATAAATCTAATGCTAAAAATTACCCTCAACCTCACCCTAAACCTCGCCCTAACCCTTAACCTCACCTTAAACCTTCACTCACCCTCACATTAACACTCACCCTAACCCTTACCCTCATCCAAAACCTCACCCTAACACTAAGCCTAACCCTCAAACTCACCCTCACCCTAACACTTACCCTCACTAAAACCCAGACCCTAACCCTCAGCGTAACCCTAACCCTAACGCTAACCCTCACCCTCACACGAACCCTAACCCTCACACTCACCCTCAACCTCAGCCTCAGCCTCACCCTAAACCTAACCCTAATAAAAAACCTAAACCTCACCCTCACCCTCACACTAACTCTAAACCTAGTTCTAACCAAAACCCTCACCCTAACCCTAACCCTATCCCTAACCCTCTCCTTAACCCTAACACTAATCCTAAACCTAACCCTCACCCTCAACGTAATCCGTACCCTCACCCTAACCCTAACCCTCACCCTAACCCTTACCCTCAACCTAATCCTAAACCTAACCTTCAGCCTAACCCTCATCCTAACCCTAACCCTAAACCTAACCCTCACCCAAACCCTAACCCTCACCCTCATCATCGACCTCACCATCACCCTCAGCATAACCCTAACCCTAAAGCTAACCGAAACACTCACCATCATCCTAACCCTAATGCTAACCCTCACCCAAACTCTAACCCTAACCTTAATGCTATCCCTAACTCTCACCCTCACCTAACCCTCACTCTAACCCTTATCCTCACCCTAACACTCACCCTAAGGCTCACCGTAACCCTCAACCTAAGCCTAACACAAACTCTAACCCTAACCCTCCTCTCACCCTCACCCTAACCCTAACACTAACACTAACCCTTAGCCTAACCCTCACCCTAAACCTAACCCTAACCTTAATCCTCACCGTATACCTAACCCTAACCCTAAACCTCACCATAACCTTCACCCTCACCATAAATCTAATGCTAATATTAACCCTCAAACTCACCCTAAACCTCTTCTTAACACTTAGGCTCAACTTAACCCTATACATCATGCTCACCCTAACCCTCACCTTAATGCTTACCCTCACCCTAAACCTCACCTTCACCCTAACAATCACCCTAACTCTTACCCTCCCTGAACCCTAACCCTAACCGTCAGCTTAACACTCACCCTAAACCTAACCCTAACGCTAACCCTCATCCTAACCTTAACACTAACCCTAACCCTAACCCTCACCCTAACCCTAAAAGTAACCCTCACCCTAACCCTAACCCTATACTTAACCCTCACCCTAAACAAAACCGTTACCCACACCCTAAAACTCAGCTCACCCGAACCCTCACCCTCAACATAACCTTACACTAAACCTAACCCTCAACCTAAACCTAACTCTCACCCTCACCCAATTACTCACCCTAAACCTCACCTTAAACCTCACCCTCAAGATCAGCCTCAACCTCAACCTCACCCTAACCCTAACCCTAACCCCAATTCAAACCCTAACCCTCACCCTCAACCTAACTCTAAACCTAACCCTAACCAAAACCCTCACTCTAATCCTAAACTTATCCCTAACCTAATCCTACTCCTACTCCTAATCCTAATCCTAATCCTAAACCAAACCCTCACCCTCACCCTAACCCTTACCCTCACCCTAACTCTAAGGCTAACCCTCAGCCAAACCCTCACCCTAACGTTAACGCTAACCCTAACCCTAACCCTCACCCTAACCCTAACCCTCACCCTCACCCTCAACCTCACCTAACCCTCACACTCACCCTCAACCTAACCCTAACCCTAATCCTAACCCTCAGCCTAAATCTAAGCATCACCTTCACCCTCACCATGACCCTCACCCTAACCCTCACCCTCAGCCTTACCCTCATCCTAACCATAACCCTAACCCTCAACCTATACCTAACTCTGATCCTCACCCTCACCGTCACCCTAAGCCTAACCCTACACCTAACCCTCAACCTCAACATCACCCTCACCCTAATCCTCACACTCACCCTCACCCCAACCCTAACAATAACGCTAAACCTCACCCTAAACCTAACCATCACCCTCACCCTCACCCTCATCATCAACCTCACCCTAACATTCACCCTCTCCTTCACCCTAGCCCTAACCAAACCCTAACGCTCACCCTAAACCTAACTCTGACCCTCACCCTCACCGTCACCCTAAGCCTAACCCTACACCTAAGTCTAATCCTAAACCTAACCCTCACCCTCAACCTCACTCAAACCTAAAACTCAGCCTAAACCTAAGCCAACACCTAGCACTCACCCTAAGCCTTACCCTCACCATCAACCTAATCCTAATCCTCAACCTAAACCTAACACTCACCCTAACCCTAACCCTAACATTAACCCTAACCCTCACATTCACCCTCACCCTCACCCTAACCTTCACTCTAACCCTCACACTCACCCTAACCCTAACCCTACCCCTTAGCCTAACCCTAACCCTCACCCTAACCCTTACCCTCACCCTTATCCTAAACCTAACCCTCAGCCTAAATCTCATCATAACCCTATCCCTAACCCGAAAGTCACCCTAACCCTCACCCTGACACTTAGCCTAATCCTAACCATCACCCTCACCCTAACGCTGACCCTAACCCTTACCCTCACCCTAACCCTAAACCTAACACTCAGCCTAACCCTCATCCTAACCCTAACCCTCCCCCTAAGCTTAATACTAACCCTCAACCTCACCCTAACCCTCACCCTAACCCTTAACCTCACCCTTACCCTGATCCTAAACCTCAGCCTAACCCTCACCGTAACCCTAACCCTAACACTAACCCTCACCCTAACCTTAACCCCAACCCTAACCCTAACACTCACCCTAAAACTAACCTTCACCCTCACCCTCAACCTCAACCTCAGCCTAAACCTAACCCTAACCCTAATCCAAACCCTAACCCTTACTCTAATTCCAACACTAACCCTAAACCTAACCCTCAACTTAACCCTCACCCTAACCCTCACCCTAACACTAACGCTAACTCTAACCCTCACTCTCACCCTAACCCTTATTCGCACTCTAACCCTTAACCTAAACCTAAACCACACATTAAACCTAACCCTCATCTTAACCCTAACCCTACCCCTCACCCTACCCCTCACCCTACCCCTCACCCTAACCGTAACCTTTACCTTCACCCTAACCGTCACCGTCACCCTAACCCTCACCCTAACACAAACAATCACCTACAGCCTAAGCCTCACCCTCACCCTCACCCTCACCCCCACTCTCAGCCTAACCCTAACACTAGCCCTAATCCTAACCCTAACACTAATCCTCATCCTCACACTCACCCACAACCTAACCCTAACCCTCACCTTAAACCTCACCCTCACACTAATCCTCACCCTAAACCTAAGCCTTTTCTAAAAGAAACCCTCACCCTCATTCTGACCCTCACACTGACCCTAGACCTCACACAAAACCTAACACTCACCCTCACCGTTACCCCCACCATCAGTCTAACCCAAACCTTAACTCTAATCCTAACCCTAACCCTAACCCTCAACCTCACCCTCACCCAACCCTAACCCTCACCATAACCCTAACCCTAATGCTAAAACTAACGCTCACCCTCACACCAACCCTAACCCTAATCCTCACCCTAACCCTAATGCTAACCCTAAACCTCCACCTCACACTAACCTTCACCCTAACCCTTACCGTCACCCTCAACCTCACCCTAACCCTAACCCTAGCCCTCAACCTAACCCTCACCCTAACAATAATCCTAACCCTACCCCTCAGCCTAACCCTCACCATAACCATAAACCTAAACCTAATACTCACCCTCTCCCTAACCCTAACCCTAACCCTCACCCTCACTGTAACCCTAATGCTAACATTAACCCTCAACCTCACCCTAAACCTCGCCCTAACCCTTACCCTCACCATAACCCTATCCCTCACACTCACCCTAACCCTAAACCTAACCCTAACACTCATACTAAACCTATCCCTAACCCAAACCCTCACCCTAAACTTAACCCTAAATCTAACTCTAACCCTCAGCCTAACCCTAACACTCACCCTCACGCTCAACCTCACCCTCATGACTAACCCTAACCATAACCATAATCCTAACCCTAACCCGAACCCTCATGCTAACCCTAATCCTAAAACTAATGCTAACACTAAACCTCAGCCTCACTCCAACCCTAACCCTTACACTAAACCTCACCCTAACCCTAATCTGAATGCTAAACCTCGACCTCAACCTCACCCTAACCCTACCCCTTAGTCTAACCCTAACCGTCAACCTAACCCTTACCCTCACCCTTATCCTAAACCTAACCCTCAGCCTAAATCTTATCATAACCCTATCCCTAACCCTAAAGTCACCCTAACCCTCACCCTGACACTTAGCCTAATCCTAACCATCACCCTCACCCTAACGCTGACCCTAACCCTTACCCTCACCCTAACCCTAAACCTAACACTCAGCCTAACCCTCATCCTAACCTTAACCCTCACCCTAACCCTCTCCCTAAGCTTAATCCTAACCCTCAACCTCACCCTAACCCTCACCCTAACCTTTACCCTCACCCTTACCCTGACCCTAACCATCAGCCTAACCCTCACCCTAACCCTAACCCTAACATTAACCCTCACCCTAACCTTAACCCCAACTCCACCCCTAACACTCACCCCAACCCTAATCTTCACCCTCACCCTCAACCTCAACCTCAGCCTAAACCTAACCCTAACCCTAATCCAAACCCTAACCCTCACTCTAATTCTAAACCTAACCCTCAACCTAACCCTCACCTTAACCCTCACCCTAACCCTCACCCTAACCCTAACGCTAACTCTAACCCTCACTCTCACCCTAACCCTCACCCTAACCCTTATTCTCACTCTAACCCTAAACCTAAAGCTAAACCACACATTAACCCTAACCCTCATCTTAAACTTAACCCTACCCCTCACCCTAACCGTAACCTTCACCTTCACCCTAACCCTCACCGTCACCCTAACCCTCACCCTAACACAAACAATCACCTACAGCCTAAGCCTCACCCTCACCCTCACCCTCACCCCCACTCTCAGACTAACCCTAACCCTAGCCTTAATCCTAACCCTAACAATAATCCTCATCCTCACACTCACCTGCAACCTAACCCTAACCCTAACCCTCACCTTAAACCTCACCCTCACCCTAATCCTCACCCTAAACCTAAGCCTTTTCTAAAAGAAACCCTCCCCCTCATTCTAACCCTCACACTGACCCTAGACCTCACACTAAACCTAACACTCACCCTCACCGTTACGCCCACCGTCAGCCTAACCCATACCCTAACTCTAATCCTAACCCTAACCCTAACCCTCAACCTCACCCTCACCCTAACCATAACCCTCAACCTAACCCTCACCCTAACAATAACCCTAACCCTACCCCTCAGCCTAACCCTCACCATAACCATAAACCTAAACCTAATCCTCAACCTCTCCCTAACCCTAACCCTAACCCTCACCCTCACTGTAAACCTAATGCTAACATTAACACTCAACTCACCCTAAACCTCGCCCTAACCCTTACCCTCACCATAAACCTATCCTGCACACTCACCCAAACCCTCACCCTAACCCTTAACCTCACCCTAACCCGCACTTTAACCCTAACCCTAACCCTCACCCTAAACCTCACCCTAACCCGTACCCTCACCCTAACCCTCACTTTAACTCTAACCCTAACCCCGACCCTAAAGCTCACCCTAACCCTAAACCTAACCCTAAAACTCATCCTAAACCTATCCCTAACCCAAACCCTCACCCTAAACTTAACCCTAAATCTAACTCTAACCCTCAGCCTAACCCTAACCCTCACCCTCACGCTCAACCTCACCCTCAGCCTAACCCTAACCATACCCATAATCCTAACACTAACCCGAACCCTCATGCTAACCCTAATCCTAAAACTAATGCTAACACTAAGCCTCACCCTCAATCTAACCCTAACTCTTACACTAACCCTCACCCTAACCCTAATCTGAATGCTAAACCTCAACCTCAACCTCACCCTAACCCTCACCCTAACACTTACCCTCACTCTTACCCTCACCCTAACCCTAACCCTAACCCTAACCCTCACAGTAACCCTCACCCTAACACTAACCCGAACCCTAATCCTTACCCTATTGTTAACCCTTACCCTTACCCTCACCCAAACTCTCACACTTACCCTAAGGCTAAAGCTAACATTAAACTTAAACCTTCCCCTAAACCTCCCCCTAACTTTACCCTCACCAAAAACCCTATCCCTCACCATCACCCTAACCCTCACCTAAGCCTTATCCTCACCCTCAACGTAACCCTAAACCTAACCCTAACCCTAACCCTCACCCTAACCCTCACTCTAACCCTAAACTTAACACTAACTCGAAGCCTCACCCTAACTCTAACCCTAACCCTAAGCCTAATCCTAACGCTTACACTCACAATAAACCTAACCCTAACCCTCAGCCTAAACCTCATCCTAACCTTAACCCTAACCCTCACCTTAACCTTAACCCTAACCCCAACATTAACACTCACCCTAACCCTAACCCTCACCCTCACACTAAAACTTAACCTCAGTCTAAACCTAAACCTAACCGTAATCCAAAGCGTAACCCTCACCCTCACCGTCACCCTAACTGTAACCTTAACCCTAACACTCACCGTAACCCTAACCCTAAACCTAATACTATACCTAATACTTACCCTCACCCTAACACTCACCCTAACCTTACCCTCACCCTCACCCTCACCCTCACTCTACCCCTACCCCTCAGCCTAACCCTGACACTAACCGTAATCAAAACCCTAACCCTCATACCCAACCTCACTCTAACTCTAACCCTAAACCTAACCCTGTCACCCTAACCCTAACCCTAAACCGAACACTAATGCTAACACTATCCCTCACCCTCACCCTAAGCCTCACCCTAACCCTAACTTCACCATCACCCTCACCCTAACCTTCACCGTAAACCTCACCCTCACCCTAGCCCTCATCCTAAACCTAAACCTCACCCTAACCCTAAACCTAAACCTAACCCTAACCCTCAAACTAACCCTCACCCTAACCCTAACCCTAATCCTACCCCTCAGCCTAACCCGAACCCTAACCCTAACCCGATCCCTAAACCTCAACCTCGCCCTAACCCTAACCCTAACCCTCAAACAAACCCCACCCTTACCCTAAGGCTAATGCTAACATTAACCCTAAATCTCACCCTAAACCTCGCCCTAACCCTTCCCCTCACCAAAAACCCTATCCCTCACCCTCACCCTCACGCTTACCGTAACACTAACCCTAAACCTCACCTTAAACCTCACCCTAAGCCTAAACCTAACCCTAACCCTAACCCTCATGCTAACTCTCACCCTAACCCTAAGCCTAATCCTAACCCTCACCCTCACCCTAATGCTTACCCTTACCCTAACCCTCAGCCTAACCCTCATCCTAACCCAAACCCTAACCCTAACCCTCACCTTAACCTTAACCCTAACCCCAACCCTAACACTCACCCTAACCCTAACACTCACCCTAACCTTAACACTCACCCTCACCCTCACCATAACATAAACCCTACCCCTTAGCCTAACCCTCACCCTAACCATAACACTAACCCTAATCCAAACCGTAAACCTCAATTCACCCTCACTCTAACTCTAACCCTAACCCTAACCCTAACCCTAAAGCTCACCATAACCCTTACACTATCCCTAACCCTCACTCTAACCCTAACCTAATCCTAAAGCTAACACTCAACCTCACCCTCAACATAACCCTAAAACTCATCCTAACCCTAACCCTAACCCTAGCCCACACCCTAACACTTACCCTACACTCACCCAAACCCTAACCCTCAACTTCATCTTAACCCTCACCCTAATCCTTACCCTCATCATAACCCTATCCCTCATCCTCAACCTAACCCTCACCCTAACCCTTACCCTAAACCAAACCCTAATCCTCATCCTAACGCCCACACTAAACCTAACCCTAACCCGATACCTTACACTCAACCTAACCATCACCCTAACCCAAACCCTCACCCTCAACATCACCCTAATCCTAAACCTAACCCTCAGCCTAATCCTCATCCTAACCCTAACCCTATCCCTAACCCTCACCCTAATCCTAAACCTCAACCTAACCCTAACCCAAACCCTCATCCTCACCCTAACCCTAACCCTAAACCTCAACCTAACCCTAACGCTAACCCAAATCCTCACCCTCACAATAGACCTCACCCTAACCCTTAACCTCATCATAACCCTAACCCTAACCCTAACCCTAATCATCACACTAACCCTAACCCTCACCGTCACATTCACCCTCACCCTAACCCTAACCGTCACCCACACCCTAAACCTCACACTCACCCTCACCCTAACCCTCACCGTAAGATTAAACCTAACCCTCATTTTTCCCATAACCCTCACCTTAACCCTAAATCTAACATTCACCGTCACCCTAACCCTAATCCTAACCCTCACCATGAACCTCACCCTAAACCTAACGATAATCCTATCCCTCACCCTCATCCTAAACCTCACCCTAACCCTTATCCTCACACTAACCCTAACCCTAACCCTCACACTAACCCTAGCACTCAGCCTAACCCTAACAGTACCACTCAACCTAACCCTCACACTAACCCTAACCCTAAACCTTACACTTTCCCTAACCCTAACCTCAACAGTAACCCTCACCCTCATACCAAACCTCATCCTAAAGCTAAGCCTCACCCTAACCCTAACCCTAACCCTCACCATAACCCTATCCCTCAACATAACCCTCACTCTCCCCTAATCCTCACCCTAACCCTAACCCTAACACTTACCTAACCGAAAAACTCACCTCACCCTCAACCTCAACCTAACCCTCACCCTCACCCTAGCCCTCACACTAGCCCTCACCCTAACCCTAACCCTAGCCCTCAACCGAAACCTAACCTTAACACTTTCCCTCATCCTAAGCCTAACACTCACACTAACACTAAATCTAACAATAACCCTCACCCTAACCTTCACCCTCACCCTCACCCTAACCCTAACCCTCACTCTAAACCCAACACTAAACCTCACACTCAACCTAACCCTCACCCAAATCCTAACCCTAACCCTCACTGTAACCCTAACACTCACACTAACCCTCAACCACAACCTAATTATCACCCTAAAAATAACCCTCACCCTTACCTAACAGAAACCCTCACTTTCACCTTTACCCTAATCCTCACACTCACCCTAACCCAAACCCTAACCCTCACACTGACCCTAAAATTAACCTAACCCGCAACCACACCCTAACCCTCAACTCACCCGAAAACTCACCCTCAAGCTAACACTCACCCTCACCCTAAACCTCACTGTCAAAATAAACATCACCCTAACGATAACCCTCATCCTAACCCTAACCCTCAACCTAACCCTAACAATCACCCTGACCCTCAACCTAAACCTAACCCTAAGCCTCAACCTAAACGTAACCCACACCCAAACCCCAAACCTAACCTTCACCCTAACACTCACCCTAATGCTAACCCTCGCCCTTACTCTAAACCTCACCCTAAACTTTACCTTACCCTAACCCTTAACCTACCCTTAAACCTAACCCTCACATTAACCCTAACGCTAACTCTCAGCCTAAAACTTATCCTAACCCTAAACCTAACCCTAACCCTCTCCCTAACCCTAATCCTAAACCCTAAATCTCACACTAACCCTAACTCTAAACCTCAGCCTAAACCTCATCCTAACCCTAACCCTAACCCTCACCCTCCCCATCACCCTCAGCCTAACCCTAATCCTAACCCTAATCCCTACCCGCACCCTCACACTCACCCTAAATCTAAACCTAAACCTGACCCTAAAACTCACCCTCACCCTCACCCTAAACCTAACCATATCCCTAGCCCTCACACTAACCCTAACCCTCACCCTATACCTCACCCTCACCCTAACCCTAACCCTCACCCGAACCTTCACCCTTACCCTAACACTCACCCTAAACCTAACCCTAATCCTAAAATTAACCCTCACCCTCAAACTCACTCTAACCCTAACCCTAACCCTCAACATCACCCTCACCCTAACTCTCACAATAACCCTAAACCTCACCCTAACCCTACCCTACACCTTTGCCTAACGCTCACCCACACCCTAACCCTAACCCTAACCTTAACCCTACCCCTAAATCTCACCATCACACTAAGCCTAATCCTAAGGCTAACCCTCATCTAACCCTAATCCTCACCCACACCCTAACCCTCACCCTCACCCTCACCCTCATCGTCACCCTAACCCTCACCCTCACCCTGAACATAACCCAAACCCTAACACTCACCCTAACTGTAAAATTAACCCTAAATATCACGCTCACCCTAACCCTTACCCTAACCCTATCCCTAACCCTAACCCTCACCTTCAACCTCACCGTCACCCGCACCCTCAACCTAACTCTCATCCTAACCCTCACCCTCACACTAACCCTCAATCTCACCCTACAAAATCCCTAACCCTAACCCTCACCATAAACCTTACCCTCACCGTCACCCTATCCCTAAGCCTAACACTCACACTAAAGCGAATCTTAACCCTTTCCCTGAACCTAACCCTCACCCTAACCCTTATCCTCACACTAACCCAAACCCTAACCATAACCCTCACCCTAACCCTATCCCAACACCTCACCCTAACTCTCACCCTAACCCTAACCCTAACCCTCACCCTAACCCTAAACCTAAACTTAAACCTCACCCTGACCCTAACACTCACCGTCACCCTAACCCTCTCCCTAAACCTATACCTCAAGCTCACCCTAATCCTCACACTCACCGGAACCCTCACCCTCACCCGAAGACTCACCCTCACCCTAAACTCACACTCACAATAATAATCACCCGTACCCTAACTCTCACCCTAACATTAACCCTAACCCTCACACTAAAAATAACCCTAAAACTAACCCTAACCCTAAACCTGACCCTCAACCAAACCTAACACTCACCGTCACCCTCAATCTCACCCTCACCCTAACACTAACCCTCATCCTAACCCTAACCCTAAACCTAATGGTAACACTATATCTCACCCTCACCCTAACCCTCAACCTAACCCTTACCCTCACCCTAACCCTAACCATAACCCTCTCAATAAAACTAACACTCACTCTAACCCTAACCCTAAACCTCACACTAAACCTAAACCTCACCCTAACCCTACCCAACACCCTCAGCATAACCCTCACCCTAAACCTAAACCTAATCCTAATCCTCAAACTATCCCTCAACTTAACCCTAACCCTCAACCTCACCCTCACCCTATTGCTAACCCTAACACTCACCCTCAACCTAACCCTCACCCTAAATCTTACCCTCACCCTAAATCTAATCCTAATCTGAACCCTCACCCTAATCCTCACCC
Organism: Dipodomys merriami; assembly: GCF_024711535.1. Classification (NCBI taxonomy): domain Eukaryota; kingdom Metazoa; phylum Chordata; class Mammalia; order Rodentia; family Heteromyidae; genus Dipodomys; species Dipodomys merriami. Next base: position 3,395,251 of record NW_027206113.1, read on the forward strand.
TAACCCTAACCATAACCCTAACCCTAACACAAAACCTAACCCTCACTCTAACCCTAACCCTCAACCTCACCCTAAACCTCTCCCTGAACTTTACCCTCAATCTAACCCAAACCCTAACCCTAAACTTAACACTCACACTAACCTAATCCTATCCCTCAGCTTAACCCTCATCCTAACCCTAACCCTAACAGAAACCCTCACAGTCACCCTAACCCTAACCCTAAACCTAACCCTCACCATAACCCTAAACCCAACCCTAACCCTAACCCTCACAATAACCCTAACCCTAACCCTCAGGCTAACCCTAATCCTAAACCTAACCCACACCTTAAACCTCACTGTCACCCTAACCACAACCCTAACCCTAACCCTCACCCTAACACTCACCCTCACCCTAACACTCACCCTAAACCTTACCCTCAACCTAACCCTATCCTTAAACCTAAACCTAACCCTAACTCTCACCCGAACAATCAACCTCACCCTAAACCTCACCTTCACACCAAAACTCACGCTAACCCTCACCCTCACCCTAATCCTAACTCTAACCCTCAACCTAACCCTAATCCTCAACATAACCCTAACACTCACACTAACCCTACCCCTAACCCTCACCCTCACATTCACCCTAATCCTAACCCTAACCCTCATCCTAACACTATCACCCTAACCCTCACCCTCAACCTCACCCTCACCCTAACCTTCACACTTAAGCAAGCCCTCACCCTAACACTAACCCTCACCCTAAGCCTAACCCTAAAACTCACCCTCAATCTCTCCCTAGCCCTAAACCTAACCCTAACACTCATCCTAACACTAACCCTAAACCTAATGCTACCACTAAAAATCACACTCACCCTAAGCCTCACCCTAAACCTTACCATCACCCTAAGCCTAACCCTAACCCTCACACTAAACCTAACCATCAAACTAACTCTAAACCTACCCCTCATCCTAACCCTCACCCTAAACCTAACCTAACCCAAATCCTCACCCTAACACTTACCCACAACCTAAACCTCATCCTAACCCTAACCCTAACCCTCACCCTAACCCTAACCCTAACCCTAACCCGCACACTAACAATAAACCTAACCCTCAGTCTATCCCTCATCCTAACCCTAACCCTAAACCTAACCCTCACCCTAACACTAACCCTAACGCTAACCCAAACTCTCACAGTAACCCTAAACCTCACCCTCACGCTCCCCATCACCCTCAGCATAACCCTAATCCTAACCCTCACCCTCACCCTAAATTTAACCCTCAACCTAACCCTAACACTCACCTTCACCCTCACCCTCACCCTCACACTAACCCTCAACCTCACCCTAAACATCACCCTAACCCTAACCCTCACGCTAAACATAACCCTAAACCTCACCTTAACGCTAACCCTCACCCTAACCCTAACACTAACCCTAACACTCATCCTCACCCTAACACTCACTTTAACCTTAAACCTAATGCTAACCCTAACCCTCATCCTCACCCTAAACCTCACCCTAAATCTTACCCTCAACATAACCCTATCCCTAACCCTAAACCGAACCATAACTCTCACCTGAACACTCAACCTCAACCTAACCCTCATCCTCACACCAATAATCACCATAACCCTAACCCTTACCCTACCCCTAACCCTAACCCTCACCCAACCCTAACCCTCACGCTAACCATAATGTGAACCTTAACCCTCACACTCAACCTAACCCTAACCCTAACACTATTCCTAATTCTAACTCTCAGCCTCACCCTCACCCAAAACCTAAATCTAACCCTCATCCTCACCCTGACCCTCACCCTAACCCTCACCCTCACCATCACATTAACCATCAACCTCACCCTAAACATCACCCTAACCTTATCCCTGACCCTAACCCTATCCCTAAACCCTGACCCTAAGGCTAACCCTCACCCTAACCTTCACACTAACCCTAAGGCTAACCCTCACCCTAACCCTCACCCTAACCCTCACCCTAAACCTTATTCTCACACTAACCCTAACCGTCACCCTAACCCTATCCCAGCACTTCACCCTAACTCTCACCCTAACCTTAACCTAACCCTAAACCAAACCCTAACCCGAACCCTCACCCTAAACCTTATCCTCACACTAACCGTAACCCTATCCCGGCACCTCACCCTAGCTCTCACCCTAATCCTAACCCTAAACCTAACCCTAACACTCACCCTAACCCTAACCCTAACCCTAAACCTCACCCTAAACCTAAAACTAACCCTAACACTAACCCTCACACTAAACTTAACCCTAACACTCAACCTCACCTTCAACCTCACACTCGCACTAAACCTAAACCTTATCTTAACCGTAACCCTAAAACTACTGCTAACCCTAACCCTCAAGCTCACCTTATCCCTCACCCTAAACCTTGCCCTCACCCTAACCCTAACGCTCAACCTCACCCTAACCCTCACCCTAACACTTACCCACACCCTAAACCAATCCCTAACCCTAAACCTAACACTCACACTAACCCTTATCCTAACCCTCAGCCTAAACCTTATCCTAACCCTAAACCTAACCCTAAACCCAACCCTCACCATAACCCGAACCCTAACCCTAACCCTCACCCAAACCCTAACCCTAAGCCTCACCCTAACCCTCACCCTAACCCTCACCGTCACCCTAAACCTCACCCTAAACCTAACCTTCAACCACACCCTAACCCTCACCCTCACACGAACGCTCAACCTCACCCTAACACTCACCCTCACAATAAACATCCCCCTAAGCCTTACTCTCACCTTAATACTAACCCTAACTCTCAAGCAATCCCTAACCATCAACTTAACACTAACACTCACCCTAAACCTAACCCTAAACCTAACACTCACCATAACACTAACCCTCACACTAAACTTAACCCTAACACTCAACCTCACCTTCAACCTCACCCTAACACTTACCCACACCCTAACCCTCACCCTAAACCTAATACTAACCCTCACGCTAAACCTCACCCTAAACTTAACCATAAACTTAAGCCTAACCCTGACCCTAACCCTCAGCCTAACCCTAAACCTCACCCTCACCCTAACACTAAACCTAAACTTTACCCTCAACCTAAACCAATCCCTAATCCTAAACCTAACACTCACACTAACCCTTACCCTAAACCTCAGCCTAAACCTTATCCTAACCCTAAACCTAAACCTAACCCCAACCCTCACCATAACCCGAACCCTAACCCTAACCCTCACCCGAACCCTAACCCTAAGCCTCACCCTCACCCTCACCCTAACCCTCACCGTTACCCTAACCCTCACCCTAACCCTAACCTTCAACCACACCCTAACCCTCACCCTCACACGAACGCTCAACCTCACCCGAACACTCAAACTCACCCTAACCCTCACCCTCACAATAAACATCACCCTAAGCCTTACTCTCACCCTAACACTAACCCTAACCCTCAACCAATCCCTAACCCTCAACTTAACACTAACACTCACCCTAAACCTAACCCTAAACCTCACCCTAAACCTAACACTCACCCTAACACTAAACCTCACACTAAACTTAACCCTAACACTCAACCTTAACTTCAACCTCAACCTCACCCTAACCCTAAATCTCATCCTAACCCTAACTCTAAAACTAATGCTAACCCTAAACCTCACCCTCACCCTAACCTTCACCCTAAACCTTACCCTCACCCTAACCCTATCCTTAACCCTCACACTAAACATAACCCTCACCCTAACGCTAACGCTAAACCGCACACTAAACCTAATCCTAACCCTAACCCTAACCCCAACCCTCAGCCTATCCCTCACCCTAAACCTAACACTAACCCTAATCCTCACCCTATCCCTAAACTTAACCTTAACCCTCACCCTAACCCTCACTCTCACCGTAACCCTAATGCTAACCCTAACCCTCACCGTAAACCTTACCCTCACCCTAAATCTAACCATCACCCTCACCCTAACACTTACCCACACCCTAACCCTCACCCTAAACCTAACCCTAAACCTAACCCTCACCCTAAACCACACCCTAATCCTAACCATTACCCTAGGCCTACTCCTCACCCTAATCCTCACCCTAACCCTAACTCTCACACTCATCCTAACCCTCACCATAAACTTTACCCTCAACCTAACCAAACCCTAACCCGAAACCTAACACTCACACTAACCCTAACCCTAAACCTCAGACTAATCCTTATGCTAACCCTAACCTAACCCTAACCCTAAACCTCACCATAACCCGGACCCTAACCCAAACCCTAACCCTCACATTAACCCTAACCCTAAACCTCAGCCTAACCATAATCCTAAACCTAACCTTAATCCTAACCCTCACCTTCAACCTAAACCTAACACTAACCCTAACCCTCACCCTAACCCTAACCTTAACCCTCATCCTAAACTTTAACCCTAACACTCACCCTCAACCTCAACCTCATCCTCATCCTCAACCTCACACTAACCCTCAAACTCACCCTAAACATCACCCTAACCCTAACTCTCAACCAAACCCTAATCCTAAACCTCACCCTAAGCCTAACCCTAATGCTAAACCTAACCCTCACCCTCACCCTACCCCTCACCCTAACCTTTATCCTCCCACTAAACCTAACCCTAAACATAACCCTCACATTAACCTTACCCACACCCTAACCCTACCTGACACCTCACCCTAATTCTCACCATAACCATAACCCTAACCCAAACATTCACACGAACCCTAACCCTAACCCTCACCCTCAACCTAAACCTCACCGTCACCCTAACCCTCACCCTAAACCTAACCTTCAACCACACCCTCACCCTCACCCTCACATGAACCCGAACACTCACCCGAACACTCACCCTCACCCTAACCCTCACCCTCACAATAAACATCACCCTAACCCTAACTAACACTAACACTATCCCTAACCTTCAACCTTTCCCTAAACCTCAACCTAACCCTAACCCTCAACCTAAACCTCTCCCTCACCCTGACACTAACCCTCACACTAAACCTAAACCTAACACTCACCCTCACCCTCAACCTCACCCTCAACCTAACCCTAACCCTCATCCTAACCCTAACCCTAAACCTAATGCTAAACCTAAACCTCACACTCACCCTAACCCTAAACCTAATTCTCACACTATACCTAAACCTCACCCTAATGCTAACCCAAAAACTCACACTAAACCTAATCCTCACCCTAACCCTAACCCTACCCCTCAGCCAAACCATCACCCTAAACATAACTCTCACTCTAATCCTCACCCTATCCCTAAACTTAAACCTCGTGCTAACCCTCACTCTCACCCTAACCCTAATGCTAACCTAACCCTCACGCTCACCCTAACCCACACCCTAAAACTTGCTGTCACACTAACCCTAACCCTCAACCTCACCCTTACCCTCACCCTAACACTTACCCACACCCTAACCCTCACACTAACCCTAATACTAACCCTCACGCGAAACCTCACCCTAACCCAAAACATAACCCTAAGCCTAACCCTGACCCTAACCCTCACCCTAACCCTAAACCTCACCCTCACCCCAAACCTAACCCTAAACTTTACCTCAACCTAACACAGACCCTAACGCTAAACCTAACACTCACACTAACCCTTATCCTAACCCTAAACCTAACCCTAACCCTAACCCTCAACATAACCCGAACCCTAACCCTAATCCGAACCCGAACCCTAACCATAAGTCTAGCCCTCACCCTCACCCTAACCCTCATCGTCACCCTAACCCTCACCCTAACCCTAAACTTCAACCACACCCTAACTCTCATCCTCACACGAACGCTCACCCTCACCTGAACACTCACCCTCACCCTAACCCTCACCCTCATAGTAAACATCTCCCTAAGCCTTACTCTCACCCTAAAACTAACCCTAACACTCCACCTATCCCTAACCCTCAACCTAACCATAACCCTCACCCTAAACCTAACCTCAACTCTCACCGGAACACTCAACCTCACCCTAACCCTCACCCTTACACCAAAAATCACCCTAACCCTAACCCTAACCCTCATCCTAACCCCAACCCTCAAAGTAACCCTAACCCTCACACTAACCCTAACACTAACCCTCATTCTAACACTGACCCTCACCCCCATCCTCACCCTCACACTAACCCTAACCCTAACCCTAACCCTTACCTAACCGAACACCTCACCCTCCCCTCACCCTCACCCTAACCCTCACCCTCACACTAGCCCTCTCCCTAACTCAAAACCTCACCCCAGCCCTAACCCTACCCTTCAACCTCACCCTCACCCTAACCCTAATCCTAACTCTCATTCTAACACTAACCCTAAACCTAATGCTAACCCTAAAACTCACACTCACCCTAATCCTCACCCTAAACTTTACTGTCACGCTTATCCTAACCCTAACCCTCACACTAAACCTAACTCTCAAACTAAATCAAACCCTACCCCTCAGCCTAATCCTCACACTAAACCTAGCCCTAACCCTTATCCTCACCTTATACTTAAACATAACCCTAAACCTCACCCTAACCTTTACCCTAACCCTTACCCTCAACTTAACACTAACCCTCACCCTCAACCTAACCGTCACCCTAACACGTACCCACACCCTAAACCTCACCATAATCCTAACGCTAACCCTCACACTAACCCTAACAGTAACCCTAAAAATAACTCTAACCTTAGCCCTAAACCTAACCCTAACCCTAAAACTCACCCTAACCCTAACTCTCACCCTCACCCTCACCATCATCCTAACCCTCACCCTCACCCTGACCCTCACCATCACACTAACCATCACACTAACACTAACCCTCACCCTAACCCTAACCCTAACCCTCACTCTCACTTTCATTCTTACACTCAGCCTAACCCTAACCCTAACCCTAATCCTAAACCTAAAACTCACCCTCATCCTAAACCTAACCCTAACACTCACCGTGCACCTCAACCTCACCCTCACCTTCATCCTCACACTAACACTCAACCTCACCGTAAACATCACCCTAAACCTAACCCTCAACCTAAACCTAATCCTAACCCTCACCCTAACCCTAACCCTCACCTAACCCTAATGCTAACCCTAAACCTCACCCTCACCCTAACCCTCACCCTAACCTTTACCCTCACACTAAACCTAACCCTAACCTAACCCTCACACTAACCTTACCCACACCCTAACCCTACCCAACAACTCAGCCTAACTCTCACCATAATCCTAACCCTAACCCTAACCCTAACCCTAAGCCTAACCCTCACCCTCAACCTAACCCTCACCCTCACCCTAAACCTCACTGTCACTCTAACCCTCACCCTAACCCTAACCATCAACCACAACCTAACCCTCACCCTCACATGAACCCTCACCCTCATCCTAAAACTCACCCTCACCCTAACCCTCACCCTCACAATAAACATCACTCTAACCCTAACTCTCACACTAACACACACCCTAAACCTCAACCTATCCCTAACCCTCAACCTAACCCTAATCCTCACCCTAAACTTAACTCTCACCCTGACACTAACCCTCACACTAAACCTAACCATAACACTCACCCTCACCCTCAACCTCACCCTCACCCTAACCCTAACCATCATCCTAACACTAACCCTAAACCTAATGCTAAACCTAAACCTCACCCTCACCCTAAACCTAACACTAATCCTCACACTATACCTAACCCTCACCCTAATGCTAATCCTAAACCTCACACTGAACCTAATCCTCAACCTAACCCTAACCCTAACCCTCATCCTAACCCTCATCCTAAACATAACCCTCACCCTATCCCTAAACTTAAACATCAACCTAACCCTCACTCTCCCCCTAACCCTAATGCTAACTCTAACCCTCACGCTCACCCTAACCCTCACCCTAAACCTTGCCTTCACCCTAAACCTAACCCTCAACCTCACCCTAACTCTCACCCAAACTCTTACCCACACTCTAACCCTCACCCTAACACTAAAACTAACCCTCACGCTAAACCTCACCCTTACCCTAAACATAAACGTAAGCCTAACCCTGACCCTAACCTTCACCCTAACCCTAAACCTAACCCACACCCTAAACCTCACCCTAAAATTTACCCTCAGCCTAACCCTATCCCTAACCCTAAACCTAACCTCAACTCTCACCCGAACACTCAACCTCACACTGTCCCTCACCCTCACACCAAAAATCACACTAACCCTAACCCTAACCCTAACCCTCATCCTAACCCTAACCCTCACCGTAACCCTAACCCTCACACTAACTGTAACCCTAACCCTAATCCTAACAATGACCCTCACCCTCATCCTCACCCACACACTAACCCTAACCCTAACCCTTACCTAACCGAAAACCTCACCCTCACTCTCACCCTCACCCTATCACTCACCTTCACACTAGCACTCTCCCTAACTCAAATTCTCACCCCAGCCCTAACCCTATCCCTCACCCTCACCCTAACCCTAACCCTAATCCTAACCCTAACCCTCATTCTAACACTAAACCTAAACCTAATGCTAAACCTAAAACTCACACTCACACTAAACCTCACCATCAACCAAACCCTAACACTCAACCTCAGCCTAACACTCACCCTAACACTAACCCTCACACTAAATCTAACCCTAACACTCAACCTCACCCTCAAACTCACCATCAACCTAACACTAACCCTCATACTAACCCTAAACCTAAAATTAATGCTAACCCTAAACCTCACCCTCACACTAACCCTCACCCTAAACTTAACCCTCAACCTAACCCAAACCCTAACCCTAAACCTAACACTCACACTAAAACTTACCCTAAACCTCAGCCTAACCCTTATCTGAACCCTAAACCTAACCCTAACCCTACCATCACCATAACCATAACCCTAACCCTAACCCTAACACTCACAATAAACCTAACCCTAACCCTCAACCTAACTAATCCTCATCCTAACCCTAATCCTAACCCTAACCCTCACCCTCACCCTAACCCTAACACTAACCATAATTCTCACTCTAACAATAACCCTCACCCTCACCCTAACCCTTACCCTCAACATAACCCTATCGCTAACCCTAAAGCTAACCCTATACCTCACCCTAATCCTAACCCTCACTGTAACGCTAACCCGCACACTAACCCTAACCCTAACCCTCACCCTAACCCTCACCCTCACCCTAAACCTAACCCTAACACACACCCTCACCCTAATCCTAACCCTAACACGATCCCTTACCTAACGAAAACCTCACCATCACCCTTACCCTCACCCTAACCCTCACCCTCACACTAGCCCTCACCCTAACTCTAACCCTCACCCCAACCCTATATTTAAACCTCACCCTCACCCTCACCCTAACCCTAATCCTACCCTAACACTCATCCTAACACTGACCCTAAAACTAATGCTAACCCTAAAACTCACACTCAACCTAACCCTCACCCTAAACCTTACCGTCACCCTAACCATAACCCTAGCCCTCACCCTCACCCTAACCCTCACCCTAACCTTTACCCTTAACCTAAACCAAACCCTAAACCTAACCCTAACCCTAACACTAACCCTAACCCTAACCCTCAGCATAACCCTTATCCTAACTCTAAACTTAACACTCACATTAACCCAAACCCTAACCCTCAACCTAACTAACCCTCACACTAACCCTCACCCTAACCTAAACCTCAACCTAAACCTCACCCTCTCCCTAATCCTCACCATAAACGTAACCCTAACCCTTACCTAACTGAAAACCTCACACTCACCCTCACTCTAACCCTCACCCTCACCCTAGGCCTCACCCTAACCTTAACCCTCACCCTAACCTTAAACCTCACGCTAACTCTATCACTAACACTCACCCTCTCCCTAACCCTAACCCTAACGATAATCCTCACCCTAAACCTAAACCTTACCCTAACGCTACCCCTCACCCTAACATTCACCCTAACTCTAATGATAACTCTAACCCTCTCCCTCACCCTAACCCTCACCCTAACAATTATACTCACTCTAACCCCAAACCTAACCCTCCCCCTCAACCTAAACCTCACCCTAACCCTGAACCTCATCCTAAATCAAACCCTTACCCTCACATTAACCCTAACCCTCACCGTCACCCTAACCCTCTTTTTAAACCTAACCCTCACCTACTACCTAACGCTCAAACTCACCCAAACTCTAACCCTTTCCCTAAGACTCACCCTCACCCTAAACCTCACCCTAACCATAACTGTCACCAAAACCCTAACCCGAACCCTCACCCAAACCGTAACACTCACACTAACACTCACACTCAATCTAATACTCACCCTAACAATAACCTTAACCCTTACTAACCGAAACCCTCACCATCACCCTCAACCTCATCCTAACTCTCACCCTCAAAATAGCACTCACCTTAACCCTAACCCTAATCCTAAACCTCTCCCTCACTCTCCCCCTCAGCCTCAGCCTAAACCTAACCCTAATCCTAAACCTATCCCTCACCTCACCATCACCCTAACTCTAAACCTAACCTTAAGGCCAACCCTCACCCTCACCCACAACCAAACCCTTACCCAAACCCTCACACTAACTCTCACACTAATCCTAACGCTAACCCTATACCTTGGCCTCAACCTAACCCTCACCCTAAGCCTTATCCTCACACTAAACCTAACCCTAACCCTAACCCTCACACTAACCCTAATTCTCACCCTAACCCTAACGCTACCCCTCACACTAACCCTAACACTAAACCTAATCCTAACCCTCACCCTAAACCTAACCCTAACCCTGACCCTCAACTGAACCCTCACCCTCACCCTAACCCTCACTCTAACCCTAACCCACACCCTCAACATAGCCCTCACCGTAACCATGACACTAACCTTAAACCTAAACCTCATCCTCACCCACTCCCTCCACCTCAGCCTAACTGTAACGCTAATACTAAAACTTCCCCTCACCCCCACCATCACCCTAAACTGAACACTAACCTAATGCCATCCCTCACCCTCACCCTCACCCATACCCTAACCCTAACCCTAACTATAAACCTAACCCTGACCCTAAACCTAACCCTCACCCTAAACCTACCCTTAACCCTAAAACTCACCATAACACTAATCCTAACCCTTACCCTTACCCTAACCTTAACCCTCACCCTAACCCTAACTCTAACCCTAAAACTCACTGTAAATCTAACCCTAATCCTAACCCTCACCCTAAGCCTAACCCTAAACCTAACACTCAACCTAAAACTAACCCTAACCTTCACCCTCAACCTAACCCTCACCCTAAACCTAACCCTAACCCTAACCCTCACACTAATCCTAACGCTAACCCTAATCCTCACCCTCAACATAACCCTCACCCTAACCCTTATCCTCACACTAACCCTAACCCTAACCCTAACGCTAAACCTCACACTACCCGTAAACCTAACCCTAACCCTCACCCTAATCCTCACCATAAATTTAACCCTAACCCTTACCTAACCGAAAACCTCACAATCACCCTCACTCTAACCCTCAGCCTCACCCTAGGCCTCACCCTAACCTTAACCCTCACCCTAACCTTAACCCTCACCCTAACCTTAACCCTCACGCTAACCTTAACCCTCACCCTAACCCTATCACTAACACTCACCCTCTCCCTAATCCTAACCCTAACCATAACCCTCACCCTAACCCTAAAACTTACCCAAACGCTAACCCTCACCCTAACGCTCCCCCTAACTCTAATGATAACCCTAACACTCACTCTCACCCTAACCCTCACCCTAACACTTATCCTCACTCTAACCCTAACCCTAAACCTCATCCAAAATCTAACCCTAACCCTCACAGTCACCCTAACCCTCACCATCAACCTAACCCTCTCACTAACCCTAACTCTCACCCACTACCTAACGCTCTAACTAACCCCAACCCTATCCCTCACCCTACTCCTCACACTAACACTCACACTCAACCTAATAATCACCCTAACAATAACCCTAACCCTTACCTAACCGAAACCCTCACCCTCAACCTCACCCTCACCCTAAACCTCACCCTCAAACTAGCCCTCACCTTAACCCTAATCTTAACCCTAAACCTCACCCTCACTCTCCCCCTCAGCATCAGCCTAACCCCAATCCTAATCCAAAACCTATCCCTCACCCCCACCATCACCCTAACCCTAACCCTAATGCCAACCCTCCCCCTCACACACACCCAATCCCTAAACCTAACCTTAACAATAACGCTAAACCTAACCCTAAACCTCACCCTCACCCTAACCCTAACCCTCACCCTCACCCTTACTCTAAACCTAACCCTAACCCTAACCCTTATACTCAACCTAACTCTAACCCTGACACTCACCCTAACACTCACACTAACACTAAATTTCACCTTACCCTAAACCTCACACTAACCCTTGACCTTACCCTCACCCTCACCCTAACATTAACCCTATCCCTAATACCCAAACTAACCCTAACCCTCAACCTCACCCTCAACCTAACCCTAACCCTAACATTAAACCTCGACCTAACGCTAACCATAACCCTGACCCTCACCCTCACCCTAACTCTCAACGTCACCCTAACCCTCACCTGACAGTAGCCCTCACCCACTCCCTAACCCTCACCCTCACCCGAATCCTCACCCTCACACTAAGCCTAACCCTAACCCTAACCATAATACTAAACCTAACGCTCACCCTCACCCTCACCCTAACCGTAACCCTAAACCTAACCCTCACCCTCACACTCACACTCACCCTAACCCTCACCCTCACCCTAAACATCACCCTAATCATAACCCTCACACGAATCCTAAACCTAATTCTCACCCTCAACCTCACACTCGCCCTCACCCTCACCTTTACCCTCAACCTAACCCTCCACCTCACTTAGCCCTCATCCTAACCCTCACCCTAAACCTAACTGTCATCCTCAGAATAACCCTAACCCTAACCCTCACCCACACCCTCACCCTCACCCTAACCCTAACCGTGACCCTAACCCTAACCATAACAATACACCTAACCCTAACCCTAACCCTAACCTTCACAATAACTCTAAACCTAAACCTCACCCTCACCCTAAACCTCACCCTAACCCTAACCTTAATAATAAACCTAACTCTAACACAAACCCTCACCCTCACCCTAACCCTAAACCTAACCCTAACCTTAACCCTCACCATCACACTAGCTCTCACCTTAACCCTAAACCTAACCCTAAACCTCACATTAATCCTAAACTTAACCATACATCTAACACTCACCCTAACACTAACCCTAAACCTCAGCCTAACCCTAAACTTCCCCCTCAGCCAAACTTTCATCCTAAATCTAACCCTAACCCTCACCCTCACCTTAAATCTCACCGTAACCCTAACCCTAACCCTAACCTTCACCCTCACCCTAACACTTACCCTCACTCTAACCCTAACCCTAAACCTAAACCTAAAATTCACACTAACTGAAACCTAAACCTAACCCTCAACCTATCACCCTAACACTAACCCTAAACTTCACCCTAACGCTTAACCAAACCCTAAACCTAACCTTCACCCTAACCCTCACCGTAACCCTAACCCTCACCCTAACCCAACCCTCACCCACACACTAAGCCTAACGTTATCTCTATCCTTAACCCGCACCCTAACCCTAACATTAAACCTCACCCTAACCCTAACCCTCACACTAACCCTCACCCTCACCCTAATCCTCACCCTAACCCTAACTGTAACTCATACCTAACCAAAACCCTCATTCTCATCCTCACCCACACCCTCACCCTAAACCTAAGCCTAACCCTCACTCTAACCCTAACCCTAAATCTCACCCTCACGCTAACCCTAACTAACCCTCAACCTAATCCTCACCCTAACCCTAACACTAACCCTCACGCTAACCCTCACACTCACCCTAGCCCTCATCCTCACCCTCACCCTCATCCTAACCCAAACCCTAACCCTAATCCTACCCTAACACTCACCCTCACCCTAACAATAACCCTAACCCTCACCGTCACCCTCACCCTAACGCTAACCCTAAACCTCACCCTGAACCTAACCCTCACCCTGAACCTAACCCTCACCCTTACCCCAACCCTAACCCTTACCCTCAACCTAACACTAACCCTAAACCTCAAAGTAACCCTAACCTTCACCCTAACCCTCAAGCTAACCCTAACCCTCACCCTCACCCTCACCCTCAGCCTAACTCTAACACTAACCCTAAACCTAAACCTAAATCTAATCCTCACCCTCACACTCACCCTCACCCTACCCCTAACCCTCAACCAGACCCTAACCCTAACCCTAACACTCTCAACCTTACCCTCACACTAACACTCACGCTAACCCTAAACTTCAATCTCAACCTAACCCTCACCCTAACCCTTAAACTCACCCTAACAGTAACCTAAAACCTCACACTAAACCTAACACTCAACCTCACACTAAACATAACACTAACCCTAAACCTCACCTTCACCGTAGCCCTCAACCTAACCCTAATCCTAACCCTAACGCTCACCCTAACCCTAACCCTCACACTCACCCTAAACATCACCCTCAACTTAACCCTAACGCTAACCCTCACCCTCATCCTCAGCCTAACCAAAACCCTAACCATATTCCTAACCCTAACTCTGACCCTCATCCTCAACCTAACCCTAACCCTAACCCTGATCGTCACCCTCACTCTCAGCCTCACTCTCACCCTCACCCTCACCCTCACCTGAAACCTAACCCTCACCTTAACCCTAACCCTCACCCTAAACCTAACCCTAACCCCAAACCCTCACCCTAACACTAACATTAACCCTAACCTGCAGGGTAACAATAACCCTAACCCTAATGCTAACCCTAACCCTCACCCTCAACCTAACACTCACCCTAAAACTTACCCTCACTGTAAACCAACCCTAACACTAACACTAACCCTCACAGTAATCCTAATCTTCACCCTAACCCTAACCCTACACCTCAGCCTAACCCTCACCATAACCCTAACCTTAACCCTAACTTTAACCCTCACCCTAACCTTAACCCTAACCCTAACCCTAACCCTCAAGGAACATTAACCCTCAGGCTAACGCTAACCTTCACCCTAACCTTCACCCTCCGCCTAACTGTAACCCTAACCATAATCCTAACCCTAAATCTTACCTCGCCCTCACCCTAACCCTAACCCTAACCCTCACCCTCACACTCACTTTCACCCTCACTCTCACTCTCATGCTCACCCTCACCTTTACCCTAACTCTCAACCTAACCCTAACCTTAACCTAAACCTAATCCTCATACTAACAGAAACCTAAACTTAACCCTCCACCTGACCCTCACCCTAACGCTAACCCTAAACTTCACCCTAATGCTAACCCAAACCCTATCCCTAACCCTCACCCTAACCCTCACCATAACCCTAACCCTCACCCTAAACCTAACCCTCACCCACACCCTAACCGTAACGCTAAACCTATCCCTAACCCTCACCATAACCCTAACACTAAACTTCACCCTAACCCTAACCCTCAAGGTTACCCTCACTCTCAACCTAATCCTCACCCTAACCCTAACCCTAACTCTTACCTAACCGAAATCATCACCTTCACCATCACTGTCACCCTAACCCTCATCCTCACCATAACCCTCATCCTCACCATCACTCGAAACGTAAGCCGCACACTCAACTTCACCCTCACCCTTATCCTAACCAAAACCCTAACCATAATCCTAACCCTAACACTCACCCTCACCCTCACAATAACCCTAACAATAATCCTAACCCTCACGGTCACCATCACCCTCACTATAACCCTAACGCTAACCTAACCATCAACCTTACCCTAACCCTCACCCTAACCCTAATCCTCACCCTCACCCTCACCCTAATCCTTACCCTAACTCTAACCCTAACCCTCACCCTCACCCTAACACTCAACCTTACCAAACCCTAACCCTTACCCTCACCCTAATCCTAACCCTAACCCTAACCATCACACTAACCCTAAGCTTCACCCTAACCCTTACGATAACCTTAACGTTCCCCCTGACCCTGACCCTCAAACTCACCCTCAGCCTAACTCTAAACCTAACCCTAAATCTAACCCTAACCCTAATACTCACCCTCAACCTCACCCTCACCCTAACCCTAACAATAAGCCTAACACTAACCTTAAACCTAACCCTAACTCTAAACCTCACCCTCACCTTAACCTTAACAATAATCCTAACGCTAACCCTAAACCTAACACTAACTCTAACCCTAACCCTAACACTAACCCTAACCCTAACCTAAACCCTAACCGTAACCCTCACCCTAACGCTTAACCTAACCCTCAACCTCACCTTAACCCTCACCATAACCCTAACCCTCACCCTAAAACTCACTCCAACACTCACGCCAACCATAAACCTCACTCTCACCCTAATCCTTACTCTAACCCTTACCCTCAACCTAACCCTAACCCTAATCCGAACCCGAACCCTCACACTAAAGCTAATCCTCACCCTAACACTAACCCTACCCTTCGACCTAACCCTCACCCTAACCCTCACCCTAACCCTATTCCTCACCTTCACCCTACCCCTAATTATAAACCTAAACATCACCCTAAACCTTACCCTAAACCTAACTGTAACCCTAACATTCATCCTAGCTCTCACACTACCCCTAACCTACACCCTCACCCTAAACCTCACCCTAACCCTTAACCTCAACCTCACCCTAACCCTAACCCTAATCCTAATACTCACACTAACCCTAACCCTAAACTTCAACTTAACCCTCATCCTACCCCTAACCCTAACACTAACCCTCACACTAACCCTAACCCTAAACCTAACCCTAAACCTCACACTAACCCTAACCCTAACCCTAAACCTAAACCTACCTCTAACCCTAACCCTAACCATAAACCTCACCCTCACCGTCAGTCTCACCATCAGCCTAACAATAACCCTAATCCTAATCCTTACCCTAACCCTCACCCTCACCCTCACATTAATTCTAACCCTAACCCTAACCTTAACCCTCACCCTCATCCTCACCGTAATCCTAAATCTATCACTAAACCTCACCCTAACCCTAACCCTCACCCTATCCCTAACCCTAACCCTCACCCTCACAGTAACACTAACACTTACCCTAACCCTCACCCTAACCCTTACCCTAAACCTAATGCTAACCCTAACTCTCAACCACACCCTTAACCTCACGTAACACTAAACTCACCCACACCCTAACCATCACCCTCACCCTCACAATAACTCTAACCCTAACCATAACCCTAACCCTCAACCTCATCCTCACCCTAACCCTAACTCTATCCCTAAACATCACCCTAACCCTCACCATAACACTACCCTATCCCTCACCCTCAAACTAACACTAACACTAACACTAACACTCACCCAAAGCCTCACCATAATCCTAATGCTAACCCTAACCCTCATCCACACCTTAAATCTCACCTTAACCCTAACCCTCACACTAACACTAACACTAACCTTAACCCTCAACCTAACCCTCACCCACACCCTAACCCTCACCCTCACCTGAGCCCTCACACTCACCCTAAACCTCACCCTAACCCTAAACATCAATCTAACCGTAACTCTCACGCTAACCCTAACGGTAACACTCACTCTAACCCTCACACTCACCCTCCCCCTCAACTTCACACTCACCCTAACCCTAACCATCACAATCACATTAGCCCACAAACTAACCCTAACCCTAACCTTCACCCTCAACCTAACCCTAAACCTAACCATAACCCGAAGCCTCACCCGAACCCTCACCCTAAACTTACCCCTAAACCTAACCCTAACTATAACCCTAACCCTAAACCTAACCATAACCCTCACCCTAACCCTAACCCTAAACCTAACCCTCACCCTAACCCTAATCCTATGCCTAACCCTCAGCCTAACCCTAACCTTCAACCTAAGCATATTCCTAATAAGAACCCTAAAGCTTCTCCTAACCCTAACACTCACCCTCACCCTAACCGTAAACCTAACCCTAACCCTCACTCTAATCCTAACCCTCACACTCACCCTAACCCTCACCATCAGAGTAACACACACCCTCACCCTCACCCTCACCCTAAACCTCACCCTCATCCTAAACATCACCCTAACCCTAACCCTCACTCTAACCCTATCCCTAACGCTTATGTAACCAAAACCCTCACCCTCAACCTCACCCTCACCCTAACCTTAACAATACCCCTCAGCCTAACCTTCATCCTAATCCTATCCCTCACCCGAACCTCATCCTAAATGTAACACTCACCCTAACACTAACTCTAACACTAAACCTCACCCTAACCCTAACCCTCAACTTAATCCTAAACCTAACCCTCACCCTCTCACTAACCCTAAAGCTAACATTAACCCTCACCCTAACCCTCACCATAAGCCTAAAGCTAACACTAAAACTCATTCTCAACCTAACCCTCACCCTAACCCTATCCCTCAAGCAAACCCTTACCCTCACCCTCATCTGAACCCTCACACTCACCCTAAACCTCAACTTCACCCTAAATATCATCCTAAACCTCACCCCCAGCCTATCCCTAACCCTATCCCTAACCCTCACCCTAACCCTCACCCAAACCCTAACCCTCACCCACACCCCAACCCTCACATTCACCCTAAACCTCACCCTCACCCTAGCCCTCACCTTAACCCTATCCTAACCCTAACCCTAACCCTCACCCTCAGCCTAAAACTAACCCTAACCCTCACCCTCAGCCTAACCCTAAACCTAACCCTAACTCTGACCCTCACCCTCACCCTCACTGTAACCCTCATACTAACCATAACCCTCACGCTAACCCTCACCCTAACACTAACGCTAACCCTAAATTTCACTCTCAACCTAACCCTCATGCAAACACTTACCCTCACGATCACCTGAACCCTCAGAGTCCCCCTAACCCTCAACTTCACCCTAAATATCATCCTAAACCTAACCCTCACCCTAACCCTAACCCTCACCCTAACCCTCAACCACAACCTAAGCCTCACCCTCACCCCAACCCTCACACTCAACGTAACCCTCACCCTCACCCTAAAATTCACCCAAAACCTAACCCTCACCCTAAGCCTAACCCTAACCGTCACCCTAATCCTAACCCTCACCCTCACCTTCACCCTCAGTCTAACACTCACCTTCACCCTAGCCCTCACCCTAAACCTATCCTCACCCTAACCCTAACCCTCACCCTCAGCCTAACCCTAACCCTAACCCTCAACTAAGGCTAAGCCAAAGCCTAAACCTAAACCTAACCCTCACCGTCACCCTCAGCCTCACCCTAACCCTCACCCTAACCCTAACCCTAACCCTAAATATAACCCTAACTCTAGCCCTAACCCTAACCCTCACCCTCACCCTAAACCTAAACCTCACCCTATCCCTAACCCTAAACCTCACACTCACCCCAAACCTAACCCTAACCCTAACCCTCACCCTAACCCTCACCCTAACACTAACGCTAACCCTAAACTTCACTCTCACCCTAACCCTAAACTTAACCCTTACCCTCACCCTAAATCTAACCCAAACCATCACACTAAACCTAACCCTCACCCTAACCCTTACTGTACCCGTCAAACTAACACTCACCATAAACCTAACCATAACATACACCCTAACCCTAACACAAAACTGGACCCAGGCCTCACCCTAACCCTAATCCTGTCCCTTACCACACCCTAATCCTAACCCTCTCAATCACTCTAAACCTCCCCCTCATCATAAACCTCATAATAACCCTAACCCTCAACCTCACTTTCAGACTAACTGTAACCCTAACCCTAATCCTAACCCTAACTCTCACCCTCACACTCACCCTCAATCTAACCCTATCTCTAACACTAACCATCACCCAAACCCTAACCCTCACCCTCTGCCTAACCGTAACCCTAACCGTAAACGTAACCATCACCCTCACCATCACCCGCAGCCTAACCCTCAATGTAACACTAACCCTAACCCTCACTCTAAACCTAACCCTAACCCATAACCTCACCCTCACCCTAAACTTCACCCTAACCCTCACCCTTACTCTAAACCTAACCCTAACCCTAACCCTTACACTAAACCTAACTCTAACCCTAACCCTCACCCTAACGCTCACACCAACACTAACCTTCACCCTCACACTAAACTTCACCCCAACCCAAACCCTCGCCCTCATCCTAACTCTAAACCCTAACCCTAATACTCACACTAACCCAAACCCTCACCCTCACCCAATCCCTAAACCTAACCCTAACCCTCCCCCTAACACTCATGCTAACCCTAAACCTTCCTCTCACCCTACTCTCATCCTAACACTTACCCTCAACCTAAACCTATTCGTAATCAAAACTCTCACCCTAACCCTAACCCTAAAACTAACCCTAACCATAACCCTCACCCTCACCCTAACCCTCACCCTCACCCTACCCTCAGCCTAACCCTAACCCTAAACCTAACCCTTATCCTAACCCTAAGCCTAACCCTAACCCTCACACTAAACCTAACCATCACACTAAAACTAACCCTACCCCTCACACTAACCCTCATCCTAAACCTAACCCTAACCATCACCCTCACCCTAACTCTAACCCTAACACTCACCCTCACCCTAAACCAAACCCTCACCCTCTCCCTCAACCTAACCCTAACCCTACCCCTCACACTAAACCTCATCCTAACCCTAACCCTAACACTCACACTAATCCTAAACCTAACCCTAATCCTCACCCTCACACTCACCCTCACCCTAACACTAACCCTAACACTAACCCTGACCCTCATCCTAACCCTCAACGCTACACATATCCTCACGGTAACCCTAACCCTAACCCTAAACCTCACACTAACCCTATCCCTCACACTAAGCCTAACCCTAGAACTCACCCTAACCCTCATTCTAAACCTAACACTAACCCTAATACTCACCATAACCCTAAGCCTAACCCTCACCCTAACACTAACCCTCATCCCCACCCTCACCCCAACCCTAATCCCACACTTCACCATAACCCTCATCCTAACCCTAACCCTAAACCTTACACTCACCCTAACCCTAAACCTAACCCTAACCCTCACCATCATTCTCACTCTTAGCCTAACCCTAACCCTCACCCTAAACCTTACCCTCACCCTACCCTAAACCTAACTCTAACCCTAACACTCACCCAAACCCTAACCCTAACCTTAACCCTAAACCTAACCCTAACCCTCACCCTCATCCTAACACTCACCCTAATCCTAACCCTCACCCACACCCTAACCCTCACCCTCAACCAAACCCTCACCTGCAACCTAACCCTCACCCTCACACTAAACATCACCCGAACCCTAATCCGCACCTTAACACTAACCCTAACCCTGACGCTAACCCTAACCCTCAACCTCACCCTAACACTAAGCCTAAGCCTAACACTAACAATAATCCTAAACCTAACACTCACCCTCTCCCTAACCCTAAACCTATCCTTAAAACATCCTCACTCTCACCCTAACCATAACCCTAACCCTCACCCTCACCCTACCCTAACTAAAACCCTATCCGTAGCCCTCACCCTACCCCTCACCATAACCCTTAACCTAACCCTAACCCTCACCGTCACCCTAAACCTAAACCTAACCATAACCCTCACCCTAACCCTAAATCTAAACCTCATCCTCTCCCTAACACTCACCCTCACCCTAAAACTATCCCTAACCCTCACCCTCACCCTAATCCTCACCCTTACCCTTACCCTCACAGTAACCCTAACCCTAACCCTAACTCTAACCCTCACACTAACTCTAAGGCTCATACTAACCCTAACCTTACCCCTCACCTAATCCTCAACCTAAACCTAAACCTAATCCTACCCCTCACCTTAACCCTACCCCTCACCCTAACCCTCACCCTCACCCTCACCCTAACCCGAAACCTAGCCCTCACCCAACCCTCAACCTAAACCTATCCCTAACCCTAACCCTCATGCTAACCCTAATGCTCACACTCACCCTAAGCCTTATCCTAACTCTAACCCTAATCCTAACCCTAAGCCTCACGCTCACCCTCACCCTAACCCAAACCCTAAACCTAACCTTAAACATAACCCTAACCTTCACACTAACCCTAACCCCAACCCTCCCCCTCCCCCTAACCCTCAACCTAAAACTTACCCTTATCCTCACCCTAACCCTAACAATAACCCTAACACCCTCACCCTCAGCCTAATGCTAACTCTAACTCTCACCCTAACCCTAACCCTCACCTTAACCCTAACCCTAAGCCTCACCCTATCCCTAACTCTAAACCTCACCCTAAACCTCATTCTTGCCGCGGACCAGGTTCTGTCGCGACGACGGAGGACATCTAGGGGAGGAACCTGGAATCGGATTGGGAGATGGCAAACAGACAACTCACACACATTAGGAATGGATGCTGAGTGCTGAGTGCTGAGTGCTGAGTGCGATTTAATGCAGAGGATAACAATCTTTTATAAGAGAAGTCTTCATAAGAAAGGGGCAAAAGGTTACACAATCTTGCTACAGGGCTTCATTCTTGGATGGTCACCAGCTGGTCCCCTGAAAGGGCAAAAGTTTACACAATCTTGCTGCAGGGCTTCATACTTGGGTGGTCACCAGCTGGTCCCCTGAAAGGCACTTGTTTCCGGCTTATCTCTAAGAAATATAATGGGTTTCGACGTTTGTCACCAACTAACCATTACCTTATTTCTATAGAGGCCTTAATTGTCCCATAAGATCTTTCCTGTTCTTTCTTTAATAGTAAGGTCGTGGAGGCCTAGATCTAGCAAGTCTCTTAGTAAATGAGAGTACCAGGAAGTTCTTTCTCCTAAGTAGTTATCTCTGCAATTGCCATACATTCTTTCTGTTCTAGCCGCGCCAACAGCTTCTTGTAAATTTCTTACAATTCCTTCTGCTGGAGTGACTTTGTGAAACCCCCAATACTTTTATATTTACTTATAACTTGTCTACTAGCCTTCATAAGAGGGCTTTCAGGGTAGCACTTAACTCTATGAGTTAGTCATATTTTTGAGACACTCATCAGATATTGGAGTCATCAATACTCTTAAGAAAGAGCTTTGACTAAGGGAACGTTGACAATGAGTAAGTACGATGAACAGCAGAAACAGTAAAATATTAATAGGCACTCTTATGAGGAGAAGAAAGACAGAAACACATCTTTCCCAGGGCTTTGCCAGCGTTTTTCCAGGAGTAGGCCTCTTAGAAGCCCTATTCTCCGAGTTAGACTTCGGTGAAGTCCCAAAACTTGGAGATAGGTTTCTGTAAAGCCCCATTCTCTTAGGTAGACTTCGGTGAAGTCCCAAAACTCAGAGATAGGTCTCTGAAGCCCCTATCTTGGTCTGATAGATGGTTTCCCATGCTAAGCAGACTCCACTGGAGTCGGCGTGGCACATTCTAACCCTAATTCTAACATTAACCCTAAAAATCACCATAAACCTCACCCTAACCCTGACCCTCTCTCTAACCCTAACCCTAACCCTAACCCTCACACTAATCCTAACCCTCACCCTAACCCTAAAATTAACCTTAAACACCACCCTAAACCTAACCCTCACACTCATCATAACCCTGACCCTAAAAATTACCCTCACCCGAACCCTAACCGTAACCGTAACCCTCACATTCACCCTAACCCTTATCCTCATGCTAACCATAATCCTCAACAACACCCTAACCCTCACCCTACCCTAACCCTCACTAACACCCTAACCCTCACACTCACCCTAACCCTCACACATTCCCTAGCCCTCAGCTTAACCTAAACCTAACTCGAACCCTCACACTAACACTAACCCTCACACTAACCCTAACCCTCACCCTCATCCTAACCCTCCCCTTCACGGTAACCCTAACACTAACCCGAACCCTCACCCTAACCCTAACCCTACACCTCACGCTAACCCTCAACCCATTCCTAAACTTAACAATAACACTAACCCTAACCATAACCCTTACCTAAGCAAAACCCTCACCCTCAGCTTCACCCTAACCCTAACTCTCACCCAAACCCTAACACTTACCCTCATTCTAACCCTCACCCAAAAGCTAATCCTCTCCCTAACCCTAAACCTAACGCTTACATAACCGAAACTCTCACCCTCACCCTCACCCTAACACTAACCCCACCCCACAGTGTAACCCTCACACTAACCCTAAACCTCACCCTCACCCTGACCTTGATCCTAAACCTAAACCTTACCATAACCCTCACTCTCACACTAACACTCTCCCTAACCCTTACCCTCACCCTAACCCTAAACGTAACCCAAACCCAAAACTTCACACTGACCCTAACATTCAACCTAACCCTAAAGCTAACACTAACCTTAAACCTCACCCAAACCCTAATCCTATCCCTAAACCTAACCCTCACACTACCCTAACCATCACCATAACCCTAACCCTACCCCTCACGGTAAACCTCAACCCATCCCAAAACCTAACCATAACCCTAACCCTAACTCTTACCTAAACAAAACCCTCACCCTCAGCTTCAACCTAACACTAACCCTCGCCCAAACCCTAACACTTACATTCACCCTAACCCTCACCCAAAACCTAATCCACTCCCTAATCATAAACCTAACCTTACATAACCGAAACTCTCACCCTCAGCCTCACCCTAACCCTAACACCTCCCCTCAGTCTAACCCTCACACTAACCCTAACCCTCACCCTCATCCTTAAACTAATCCTAAACCTAAACCTTACCCTAACCCTCACCCTCACTCTAACCCTCACCCTAGCCTTTACCCTCACCCTAACCCTAAACCTAACCCTAACCCTAAACTTCACACTAACCCTAACACTCAGCCTAACCCTAACCATAACACTAACATTAAACCTCACCCTAACCCTCACCCTACCCTAACCATAAACCTAACGCTAACACTCACCCTCCCCTCAAACTAACCCGAACCCTAACCCTAACCCAAACCCTCACCCTTCCCTTCACACTCAACCTAAGCCTAACCCTAACCCTAACACTAATCTTAAAAGTAACCCTCACCATCACCCTAACCCTAAAACTAACCTTCACCATAACCCTAACCTTAACTCTCACCCTCACCATAACCCTCAGCGTCACCCTAACCCTCACCCTACCCTAACCCTCACCGACACGCTAACCCTCACCCTCACCCTCACCCTCACCCTAACCCTCACCCTCACCCTACCCTCAGCCTAACCCTAACCCTAACCCTAACCCTCATCCTAACACTAACCCTAAAGATCACCCTCACCCTAACCCTAACACAAACCCTCACCCTCATCCTAACCCTCACAGCTACACATACCCTCAATGTAACCCTAAACCTAACCCTAACCCTCACACTAACCCTACCCCTCACACTAAGCCTAACCCTACCACTCACCCTAACCCTCATCCAAAAAGCTAACACTAACCCTAATACTCACCAAAACGCTATGCCTAACCCTCACCCTAACCCTAACCCTCACCTTCACCCTCACCCTAACCCTAATCCCACACCTCACCCTAACCCTCATCCTAACCCTAACCCTAAACTTTACACTCACCCTAACCCTAAACCTAACCCTAACCCTCACCATCACCCTCACTCTCAGCCTAACCCTAACCCTCACCCTAAACCTTACCCTCATCCTACCCTAAACCTAACCCTAACCCAACCCTAACACTCACCCAAACCCTAACCCTAACACTAACCCTAAACCTAAACCTAAACCTCACCCTCACCCTAACACTCACCCTAACCCTAACACTCACCCACACCCTAACCCTTACCCTCAACAAAAGCCTCACCCGCAACCTAACCCTCACCCTCACACTAAACATCACCCGAACCCTAACCCGCACGTTACCACTAACCCTAACCCTCGCGCTAACCCTAACCCTCACCCTCACCCTAACCCTAAGCCTAAGCCTAACCCTAACAATAATCCTAAACCTAACACTCACCCTCTCCCTAACCCTAAACCTATCCCTAAAACTCCCTCAAACTTACCCGAACCCTAACGCTTACCCTCACCCTCACCCTACCCTAACCAAAACCCTATCGGTAACCCTCACCCTACCCCTCACCATAACCCTTAACCTAACCCTAACCCTCACCAGCACACTAACCCTAAACCTAACCATAAACCTCACCCTAAGCCTAACCCTAAACCTCATCCTCTCCCTAACACTCACCCTCACCCTAAACATATCCCTAACCCTCACCCTCATCCTAACCCTCACACTAACACTAAGGCTCACACTAACCCTAACCTTACCGCTCACCTAACCCTCAACCTAATCTAAGCCTAACCCTACCCCTCACCCTAACCCTAGCCCTCACCCTAAACCTCATCCTCACCCACACCCTCACCCTAACCCTAAACCTAGCCCTCACCCTAACCCTCAACCTAAACCTAACCCTAATCCTCATGCTAACCCTAACACTCACCCTCACCCTCAGCCTAACCCTAACTCAAACCCTCATCCGGACCCTAAGCCTCACCTTCACCATCACACTAACCCAAATCATAATCCTAAACCTAAGCCTCACCCTCACCCTCACCTTAACCCCAAACCTAACACTAACCCTCACCCTCAACCTAAACCTAACGATAACCCTCACCCTAACCCTAACCGTTAACCTAACCCTAACCCTTACCCTAAACCTAACCCTAATATTAACCCTAAGCCTCACCCTAAACCTACCCTTAAAGTTAACCCTCACACTCATCCTAACCCACACCCTAACCCTAACCCTGACCCTAAACCTCCTCTCACCCTAAACCTCAACCTAATCCTCATCCTCATCCTCACCCTAACCCCCAAAATAAACCTGACCCTCACCCTAACCCTAACACTAACCCTCACCCTCACCCTCACGCTCACCATCAGCCTAACCTTAACACTCACCCTAACCCTCTCCCTAACCCTAACCCAACCCCTCAACCTAACCCTCAACATAAACCTTACCCTCATCCTCACCCTAACCCTCACCCTACCCCTAACACTAACACTCACCCTCAGCCTAATCCTAACTCTAACTCTCACCCTAACACTAACCCTCACCCTAACCCTAACTCTAAACCTCACCCTAACCCTCAACCTAACCCTCACTCTAACCCTAACCCTAAAACTCATCATAAACCTCACCCTAACCCTTACCCACACTCTAACCCTAACCCTATCCCTAACCCTCACACTAATCCTAACCCTCACCCTAACCCTAAACTTAACCTTAAACATCACCCTAACCCTAACCCTCACACTCATCCTAAACCTCACCCTAACAATTACGCTCACCCTAACCCTAACCTTAAACTTAACCCTCACCTTCACCCTAACCCATATCCTCACGCTAACCCTAATCCTCACCGACACCCTAACCCTCACCCTACCCTAACCCTCACTGACACCCTAACCCTCACCCTCACCATCACACTAACCCTAACCCTCATCCTCTCCCTAGCCCTCAGCTTAAACTAAACCTAACCCTAACCCTCACACTAACCCTAACCCTCACACTAACCCTAACCTTCACCCTC
This sequence comes from Dipodomys merriami, assembly GCF_024711535.1. NCBI lineage: Eukaryota > Metazoa > Chordata > Mammalia > Rodentia > Heteromyidae > Dipodomys > Dipodomys merriami. The sequence continues at coordinate 3,422,771 of NW_027206113.1, forward strand.
ACCCAAACCCTCCCCTTCACGGTAAACCTCACACTAACCCGAACCATAACCCTAACCCTAACTCTTACCTAAGCAAAACCTTCACCCTCAGCTTCAAGCTAACTCTAACCCTCACCGAAACCCTAACATTTACCCTCACCCTAACCCTCACCCAAAGCCTAATCCTCTCCCTATCCCTAAACGTAACCCTTTCATAACCAAAACTCTCACCCTCACCTTCACACTAAACCTAACCCTACACCTCAGCCTAACCCTCAAACTACCCCTAACCCTCACCCTCACCCTGACCCTAATCCTAAACTTAAACCATACCCTAACCCTCACCCTCACTCTAACCCTCACCCTAACCCTTACTCTCACCCAAACCATAAACCTAACCCTAACCCTAAACTTCACAGTTACCCTAACACTCAACCTAACCCTAAACCTAAAACTAACTTTAAACCTCACCCTAACCCTAATCCTATACCTAAACCTAACCCTCACACTAACCCTAACCGTCACCCTAATCCTAACCCTACCCCTCATGCTAACACTCAACCTATCTCTAAACCTAACCATAATACTAACACTAACCCTTACCTAAACAAAACCCTTAACCTCAGGTTCACCCTAACGCTAACCCTCACCCAAACCCTAACACTTACCCTCAACCTAACCCTCACCCAAACGCTAATCCTCTCCCTAACCCTAAACCTAACCCTTACATAACCGAAACTCTCACCCTCACCATCACCCTAACCCTAACCCCACCCCTCAGCCTAACCCTCACACTAACCCTAACCCTCACCCTCACCCCGACCCTAATCCTAACCCTTAACCTAACCCTCACCCTCACTCAAATCCTCACCCTAACCCTTAACCTCACCCTAACCCTAAACCTAACACTAACCCTAAACTTCACACTAACCCTAACACTCAACCTAACCCTAAACCTAACACTAATGTTAAACCACACCCTAACCCTAATCCTATCCCTAAACCTAACCCTCACACTAACCCTAACCATCACCCTAACCCTAACCATACCCCTCACGGTAACCCTCAACCTATCTCTAAACCTAACCATAACCCTAACCCTAACCCTTACCTAAACAAAACCCTCACCGTCAGCTTCACCCTAACACTAACCCTCACCCAAACCCTAACAATTACCCTCACCCTAACCCTCACCCAACGCTAATTCTCTCCCTAACCCTAAACCTAACCCTTACATAACCGAAACTCTCACCCTCACCCTCACCTTAACCTAACACCTCCACTCAGCCTAACCCTCACACTAACCCTAACCCTCACCATAACCCTTAACCTAATCCTATACCTAAATCTTACCATAACAGTCACCCTCATTGAAAACCTCACCCAAAACCTTAACCTCACCCTAACCCTAAACGTAACCCAAACCCTAAACTTCACACTACCCTTGTCCGCCTAACCCTAAACCTAACACTAACCTTAAACCTCCCCCTAACTCTCCCCCTACCCTGACCATAACTCTAACCCTAATCCTCACCCTACCACTCACACTAACCCTAACCCTCACCCTAACCCTCATCCTAACCCTAAGCCTAACCCTAACCCTAACCTCACCCTAACCCTAACCCTAACCGTAACCCAAATCCTCACCCTCACCCTAAGCCTAAACCTAACCCTAACCCTAATTCTAAACCTAACACTCACTCTAACCGTAACCCAAAACTTAACCCTCACCCTAAAGCTAACCCTAATCCTCCACCTCACCCTAACCCTCACCGTCACCCTAAACCTCACCCTACCTTAACCCTCACCTACACCCTAACCCTCCTCCTCACCCTAAACCTCAACGTAAACCTCACCCTCATCCTCACCCTAACCCTCACCCTAAACCTAACACTAACCGTCAACCTCAGCCTACCCCTAACTCTAACTCTCACCCTAACCCATACACTCACCCTAAACCTAACACTAACCCTCAGACTAACCCTAATTCTAAACCTCAACCTAACTCTCAACCTAACCCTAACTCTAACCCTAACCCTAAAACTCACCATAAACCTCACCATAAACCTTACCTTCACTCTAAACCTAACCCTAACTCTAACCCTAACCCTAACCCTACCCCTCACAATAACCCTAACCATAACCCTATTCCGCACCCTCAACTTTACACTTACTGTCACCCTAACCCTCACCCTCATCCTAACCCTAACCCTAACACTAAACTTAACCTTAAACATCACCCAAACCCTAAACCTCACACTCATCCTAACCCTCACCCTAACAATTACCCTCACCGCAACCCTAACCATCAACATCACCCTAAACCTTACCCTCACCCTCACCTTCACCCTAACCCTAACCCTAACCCTAAACTTAACCTTAAACATCACCCTAACCCTAAACCTCACACTCATCCTAACCCTCACCCCAATAATTACCCTCACCGTAACCCTAACCCCCAACTTCACCCTAAACCTTACCCTCACCCTAACCCAAACCCTAAAGCTAAACCTACACCTAACCCTAACCCTCATCCTAACCCTAACCGTAGCCCTAATCCTCAACCTGACCATAACCCTAAACGTAACCATAACCCTAACCCTCACCCTCACCCTAAGCCTCACAGTCGCCCTTACACTCACCCTAACCTAACACTCACAGAAACCCTAACCCTCACCCTCACCCTCACACTCACCCTAAACCTCACCCTCACCATAGCCCTCAGCCTAACCTTCAACGTCACCCTAACCCTCACCCTACCCTTACCCTCAAGGACACACAAACCTAAACCTAAACCAAACCCTCATCCTTACCCTCACCCTCACCCTAAGCCTAACCCTAACCCAAACATTAATCCTAAACCTAACCCTCACCCTTCCCTAAACCTGACACTAACCCTAACACTCACCCGCACCCTAACACTCACCCAAACCCTAACCCTAACCCTAACCCTAACCCTCACACTAACCCACACACTCACCCTAACCCTAACCCTAACACTAAGCGAAACCCTCACCCTTCCCCTCACCCTCACCATAAGCCTAACCCTAACCGTAACACTAATCTTAAACCTAACCCTCACCCTAACCCTAAACCTATCCCTCACCCTCACCCTAACCCTAACCCTCACCCTCACCCTAACACTCACTGTCACCCTAACCCTCACCCTACTTAACCCTCACCGACACCCTAACCCTAACCCTCACCCTCACCCTCACCCTAACCCTCACACTCACCCTACCCTCACCTAACCCTAACCCTAACCCTAAACCTCACCTTCACCCTAACCCTTACCCTAACCCTCACAATACCCCTAACCCTCACCCTCACCCTAACCCTACCCCTCACCCTAACCCTCACCCTAAACCTACACCTAACACTCACCGTCACCCAAAACCTAAACCTAACATTAACCCTAACCCTCACCCTAGCCCTAAACCTCACCCACACCCTCACCCTCAACCTAAACCTCAGCCTACCCCTTAGACTAACCCTCACACTAACCCTAATCCTCACCATCACTCTGACCCTAATCCTAAACCTAAAATTTACACTAACCCTCACCATCACTCTAAAACTAAACCTAACACTTACCCTCACCCTAACCCTAAATCTAACCCTAACCCTAACCCTAAAACTCACACTAACCCTAACACTCAACCTAACCCTAACCCTAACACTAACCTGCAACCTCACAATAACCCTCAACCTACCCTAACCATAAACCTAACCCTAACCCTCACCCTACACCTCACACAAACTCTAACCCTCAACCTAAACCTCACCCTCACCCTAACCTTAACCATAACCCAAACCCTCACCTTCCCCTCACCCTCACCCTAAGACTAACCCTAACCCTAACACAAATCCTAAACCTAACCCTCACCCTCACCCTAACGGTCACCCTAACCCTAACCCAAACCTCACCCTCACAGTAACCCTCACCGTCACCCTAAACCTCACCCTACATTAACACTCACCGACACGCTAACCCTCACACTCACCCTCCCACTCACCCTAAACCTCACCCTCACCCTACCCTCATCCTAAATTTAAACCTAACCCTAAACCTCACCCTAACCCTAAATTCACAATAACCCTAACCCTCACACTAACCCTAACCCTCTCACTAACCCTAACGCTAACCCTCACCCTAACCCTCATCCTAAACCTAAGCCTAACCCTCACCCTCACCCTAACCCTAACCCTAACCCTATCCCTAACCCCACCCTAACCGTAAACCTCACCCACACCCTAACCCTACCCCTCACCCTAAAGCTCATCCTAACACTAAACCTAACCCTAACACTCAAACTAATCCTAAACCTCACCCAAAACCTCACCCTCACCCTCACACTCACCCTCACCTTTACACGAACCCTAATCCTACACCTCACCCTAACCCTCATCCTAACCCTAACCCTAACCATTACACTCACCCTAACCCTAAACCAAACACTAACCCTCACCCTCAACCTCACCCTCAGCCTAACCCTAACCCTAACCCTAAACCTTACCCTCACCCTATCCTAAACCTAACCCTAACACTCACCGTAACTCTCACCCTCACACACACCCTAACCTTCACCCTCACCCGAACGCTCACCCTCACCCTAAACGTCACCCTCACACTAAACATCAACCTAAACCTAACCCGTACCCTAACCCTAAACCTAACCCTCCCCCTCCCCCTAACCCTGAACCTAAACCTAACCCTAACCCTAACCCTAACACTAACCCTCACCCTCAGCCTAACCCTAACTCTAACTCTCACCCTAACCCAAACCCTCACCCTAACCCTAACACTATCCTTCAGCCTCATCCTAACTCTAAACCTCACCCTAACCCTCAACCTAACCCTAACTCTAACCCTAACCCTAAACCTCACCATAAACCTCACCCTAAACCTTATCTTCACTCTAAACTTAACCCTAACTCTAACCCTTACCCTAACCCTACCCCTCACAATAACCCTTAACCGTAACCCTTTTCCGCACGCTAAACCTTACACTTACTGTCACCCTAACCCTCACCCTCACCCTCACCCTCACCCTCACCCTAACCCTAAACTTAACATTAAACATCACCCTAACCCTAAACCTCACACTCATCCTAAACCTCACCCTAACAATTACCCTCACCGTAAGCCTAACTCTCAACTTCACCCTAAACCTTACCCTCACCCTAACCCAAACCCTAACCCTAAACCTACACCTAACCCTAACCCTCATCCTAACCCTAACCGTACCCCTAATCCTCAACCTGACCCTAACACTAAACATAACCATAACCCTAACACTCACCCTCACCCTAATCCTCAGAGTTGCCCTTACCTTCACCCTACCCTAACACTCACCGACACCCTAATCCTCACCCTCACCCTGACACTCACCCTAACCCTCACCCCCACCGTAGCCCTCAGCCTAACCTTCACCGTCACCCTAACCCTCACCCTACCCTTACCATCACCGACACCCAAACCTAAACCTAACACAAACCCTCATCCTTCCCCTCACCCTCACCCTAAGCCTAACCCTAACCCTAACACTAACCCTCACCCTGCCTTAAACCTAAAACTCAACCTCACCCTAACACTCACCCAAACCCTAACCCTAACACTAACCCTAACCCTCACCCTAACCCTCATACTCACCCTAACCCTAACCGAAACCCTCACCCTTACCCTCACCCTCACCCTAAGCCTAAACCTAACCGTAACACTAATCCTAAACCTAACACTCACCCTTACCCTAACCCTAAACCTAACCCTCACCCTTACCCTAACCCTAACCCTCACCCTCACCCTAACAATCATTGTCACCCTAACCCTCACCCTACCTAACCCCCACCGACACTCTAAACCTAACCCTCACCCTCACCCTCACCCTAACCCTCACACTCATGCTACCTTCACCTAACCCTAAACCTAACCCTAAACTTCACCCTCACCCTAACCCTCACAATACCCCTAACCCTCACCCTCACACTAACCCGACCCCTCACCCTAACCCTCACCCTAAACCTACACCTAACACTCACCGTCAGCCTAAAACTAAACCTAACCTTAACCCTAACCCTCACCCTAGCCCTAAAGCTCATCCTCACCCACACCCTCAACCTATCCCTAAGCCTAACCCTCAGCCTAACCCTCACACTAACCCTAATCCTCACCAGCACTCTGACCCTAAACCTAAACCTAAACCTTACACTAACCCTCACCATCACTCTAAACCTCAACTTAACACTTACCCTCACCCTAACCCTAAATCTAACCCTAAAGCTAACCCTAAACCTCACACTAACCCTAACACTCAACCTAACCGTAACCCTACCCTTAATCTTAAGCCTTACCCTTACCCTCACCCTACCCTAACCATAAACCTAACCCTAACCCTCACCCTACACCTCACACAAACCCTAACCCTCATCCTAACCCTCACCCTCACAATAACCTTAACCATAACCCAAACCCTCACCTTCCCCTCACCCTCACACTAAGCCTAACCCTAACCTTAACACAAATCCTAAAGCTAACCGTCACCCTCACCCTAACACTCACCCTAACCCTAACCCTAAACCTCACCCTCACGGTAACCCTCACCATCACCTTAAACCTCACCCTACACTAACCCTCACCGACACCCTAACACTCACCCTAACCCTCACACTAACCCTAAACCTCACCCTCACCCTACCCTCTTCCTAACCCTAAACCTAAACCTAAACCTCACCCTAACCCTAACACTAACCCTAAACGTCAAAATAACCCTAACCCTCACACTAACCCTAACCCTCTCACTAACCCTAACCCTACCCCTCACTCTAACCCTCATCCTAAACCTAAGCCTAACCCTCATCCTCACCCTAACCCTAACCCTAACCCTCACACTAACCCTAAACCTCACCCTCACACTAACCCTTATCCTACCCCTCACCCTAAACCTCATCCTAACCCTAAATCTAACCCTAACACTCACACTAATCCTAAAACTCACCCTCACCCTCACACTCACCCTGACCCTTACACTAACCCTAATCCTACACCTCAACCTAACCCTCATCCTAACCCTAACCCTAACACTTACACTCACCCTAACACTAAATGACACCCTAACCCTCACCCTCAACCTCAAACTCAGCCAAACCCTAACCCTAACCCTAACCCTCACCCTAACACTCACCCAAACCCTAACCCTAACACTAACCTTAACCCTCACCCTAACCCTCAACCTCAGCCTACCCTAGCCCTAAAACTAACACTAACCCTCACCCTAACCCTAACCCTCACCCTAAACTTAACCCTAACTCTCATCCTCAGCCAAACACTCACCCTCACCCTAACCCTACCCCTAACCTTCACCCTCGTCCTAACCCTCACCCTTCCCCTTACCCTCATGGTAACCCTAACTCTTACGCTAACAGTAACCCTCACACTAACAGTAAAGCTCACACTAACCCTAACCCTACCCATAAACCAGACCCTCAAACTGAACCTAAACCTAACCCTAACCCTCAACCTAACTCTGAACCTCACCCTAACCCTCACCCTCACCCTCACCCTAGCCCTAAACCTAGCCCTCAACCTAACCCTCACCCTCACCCTAACCTTAAACATAACCCTCACGGTAACCCTAACCCTCACCCTCACGCTCAGCCTAACCCTATCTCAAAACCTAATCCTAACGCTAAGGCTCATCCTCAGCCTAACCCTAACTAAAACACTAATCCTAAACCTAAGCCACACCCTCACAATCATCCTAACGCTAAACCTAACTCTAACCCTCACCCTAAACATAACCCTCACCCTAACCTAAACTTAACCCTAATATTAACCCTAAACCTCACCCTAAATCTAACCCTAAACTTAACCTTAACCCTCACCTAAACCTTACCTTCATCCTCACAATAACCCTCACAATAAACCTAACCCTCACCCTAACCCTAACACTAACCCTCACCCTCACACTCACGCTCACACTCAGTCTAACCCAAACCCTCCCCCTAACCCTAACCCTCAACCTAAACCTTACCCTCATCTTCAACCTAACCCTCACCCTAACCCTAACACTCAACTTCAGCCTAAACCTAACTCTAACTCTCACCCTAAACCAAACCATCACCCTAACCCTAAACCTAACAGTCAGCCTCACCCTAACTCTAAACCTCACCCTAAACCTCAACCTAACCCTAAATCTAATCCTAACTCTAAACCTCATCATATACCTCATCCTAACCCTTACCTTCACTCTAATCCTAACCCTAACCCTACCCTTCACCAACCCTAAACGTAATACTAATCTGCACCCTCAACCTTACCCTTACCCTCACCCTAACCCTATCCCTAACCATAACCCTCACACTAAACCAAACCTTCACCCTATCCCCAACCCTACACCTCACACTAACCCAAACCATAACCCTAATCCACACCCTCAAGCTAACCCTTACTCTCACGCTAACCCTCACCCTCACCCTCACCCTAACACTAACCCTAAGCTTAATCTTAAACATCACCCTAGCCATAACCCTCGCCCTCATCCTGACCTTCACCCTAACAATTAGCGTCAATCTAACCCTAACCCTAACTCTAACCCTCACGCTCACCCTAACCCTAACCCTAACCCTAAACCTACCCCTCACCCTAACCCTCATCCTAACCATTACCGTAACTGTAATCCTCAACCTGACCCTAACATTAACTCTAACCATAACCCTACCCCTCAACCTCACCCTAACCCTCACCATCCCCCTAAACCTCACCGGACCCTAACCCTCACTGACACCCTAACCCTCACCCACAATCTCACCCTAGCCCTCAGCCTAACCCAAACCCTAACCATAAAGCTCACACTAAACCTCAACCTCACCCTAACACTCACCCTCATCCTAACACTCACCCTAACCCTTACCCTCAACCTAACATTAATCCTAAACCTAACCATCATACTAACCCTTACCCTCACCCTCACCCTAACCCTAACCCTCACACTAACCCTATCCCTGGCTCTCATCCTAACCCTCAAACTTACCCTTAGCCTCATGGTAAACCTAACCCTAAACCTAACCCTAATACTCACACTAACATTATCCCTCACACTATCCCTAAAGCTAACCCTCACCCTAACCCTCATTCTAAACCTAACCCTAACCTTCACCCTCACCTTAATCCTGAACTTAACCCTCACACTTACCCTAAACCTCACCCTCACCGTAACCCTAAAACTAACCCTAAACCTACCCTCACCCTAACACTCATCCTAACCCTAACCCTAACCCTAACACTCACACTAAACCTAAACCTAACCCTAAACCTCACCCTCAACCTCAACCTCAGCCTAACACTAACCCTCATCCTAACCCTTACCTTCACCCTTCCCTAACCCTAACCCTAACCCTAACTCTCACCCTCACCCTAACACTCACCCAAACCCTAATCCAAACACTAATCCTTAACCCTCACCCTAACCCTCACACTCAACATAACCCTAACCCTAACCCAAACCCTCACCCTAACCCTCACCTCACCCTAAGCCTAACCCTAACACTAACATTAAACCTAAACCTAACCCTCACCCTCAACCTAACCTTAACCGTCACCCTCACCTCACCCTAAACCTAACCCTCACCCTAACCGACATCCAACCCTAACGCTAACCCTAAACCTCACCCTTATCCTAACCCTCACCCTAACCCTTACCGTCACCCTAACCTTAATCCTATCCCTAAACCTAACCCTCACAATAACCCTAACCCTAACGCTACCCCTCACGCTAACCCTCAACCTATCCCTAAACCTAACCATAACCTTAACACTAATCAAAACCCTCACCCTCACCTTCACTCTAACCCTAACACTCACCCAAACTCTAACACTTACCCTCACCCTAACCCTCACCCAAAACCTAATCCTCTCCCTAACCCTAAAACTAACCCTCATGTAATTAAAACCCTCACCCCTTCCCTCACAATAACCCAAACCCTAGCCCTCAGACTAACCCTCACACTAACCCTAACCCTCACCCTCAACCTGACCCTAATCCTAAACCTAAACCTTACCCTAACCCTCACCCTCACTCTAACCCTCACCCTAACCCATACCCTCCCCCTAAACCTAAACCTAATCCTAATCTTATCCCTCACACTAACCCTCACCCTAAACCTAAGCTTAACCCTAACCCTAACACTAATCCTAAACCTAACACTCACCTTCACCCTAACCCTGAACCTATCCCTAAAACTCACCCTCACCCTCAGCTTAACCCAAACCCTAACCAAAACCCTAACCCTAACCAAAACCCTAACCCTAACCCTGACCCTACCCCTCACCCTAACCCTTAACCTAAACCTAACCCTCACCCTCACCCTAACCCTACATCTTACCCTAACCCTCACCCTAACCCTAACCCTCAACCTAACCCTAACACTGACCCTAACCATCACACTAACACTAAGGCTCACACTTACCCTAAACCTACCCTTCACCATAATCCTCAACGTAAACCTAACCCTAACCATAAACCTCACCCTTAACCTAACGCTCACCCTAACCCTCACCCTCACTCTAAACCTAAACCTACCCCTCAACCTAACTCTCAACCTCAATCTAACCCCAACCCTAACCCTCACCCTCACCCTCGGCCTAAACCTAACCCTAAACCTAATCCTAACCTTAAGCCTCACTCTAACCCTCATCCTAAACCTAACCCCAACCCTAACCCTCAAACTCACCGTAACCCTAAACCTAACCCTAACCTTCACCTTAACCATAACCCTCACCCTAAAACTAACCATAACCCTCACCCTCACCCTAACCCTAACCCTAACCCTTACCCTAAACCTAACCCTAACAATAACCCAAACCCTTACTCTAAACTTAACCCTAAACCTCATCCTATCCCTCACCCTAACCCTAAACCAAACCCACCACCTCACCCTAACCATCAGCCTAACCCTTTCCCTCATCCTCACCCTAACCCTCACAATAAACCTAACCATCACCCTAACCCTAAAACTAACCCTCAACCTCACCATCATGCTCACCCTCAGCCTAACCCTAACCCTAACCCTAATCCAAATACTAACCCTCACACTCACCCTCAACCTAACCCTAACCCGAACCCTAACTCTCACCCTCACACTCACCCTCACCCTCACCTTAAACCTCAGCCTCAGCCTCAACCCCACCCTAACACTAACCCGAACCCTAACCCTCACCCTCATACTCACTCTCACCCTCACCTAAGACCTCAGCCTCAGCCTCAACCTCACCCTTACCCGAACCCAAACTCTAACCCTCACCCTCACACTCACCCTAACCCTCACCTTAATCCTCAGCCTCAGCCTCAACCTCACCCTAAACCTAAACCTAACCCTCACACTAACCGTAACCCTGACCCTAACCCTAACCCTAATGCACATCATAACCCTCACCCTCACCCTCATCCTCAACATAACCCTCACCCTCAACCTAGCCCTCACCCTCACCCCCACCCTCAACCTCAGCCTAACCCTGACCGTCACTCTAAACCTTACCCTCACCCTACCCTAACCCTAACTTTCACCCAAACCCTAATCCTCAGCCTAACCTTAATCCTCACATTAACCCTCACCCTAACACTAAGGCTAACTCTAACACTCACCCTATAACTAAACCTAACCCTAACACTCAACCACACCCTCAGCCTAACCCTAACCCTAACCCTCATCCTAACCTATTCCTCACCCTCACCCTCACCCTAATTCTAAGTCTAAAACTAACCCTCACCCTCACCCTCACCCTAGCCCTAACTCTAACTCACACCCTCACCCTAACACTCACCCTAACCCTATCCCTAACTCTAACCTTAACCCTAACCCTTACACTAACCCTAACAATATCCCTAACCCTAACCCTAACCCTCAACCTAACACTAACCCTACCCTAACCCTAACTCTCACACTAAACCTAACCCTCAACCTAACCATAAGGCAACACCTCAGCCTAACCCTAGCCCTAACCCTAACCTTTACCCTAAACCTCACCCTATCCCTAACCGTAACCTTAACCCTAAACCACAACTTCACCCTAGCCGTCACGCTAATCCTAAACCTAAACCTAACCCTCCCCTTTCCCTAACCCTCATCCTAACCCTAACCCTCACCCTGACCCTAACCCTAACCTTCAACCTCAACTTAACGCTCACACTCACCTTAAACCTAACCTCACCATACTCCTCACCCTAACCCACAACTTCACCCAAAACCTCACGTTAACACTTACCCTCACCCTGACCGTCAGCCTAACCCTAACCCTAACCATATCCCTCACCCTAACCCTCACCCTAACCCTAAATCTAACCCTCACCCGAACCCTCACCCGAACCCTAACCCTAACCCAAAACCTCAACTTCAGCCTCAACCTCAGCCTAACCCTAAACCTAACACTTATCCTTATCCTAACCCTCACCCTCACTTCACCCTAACTCTAACCATAACCCAACCCTAATCGTCACCCTCACTCTAACTCTCAACCAACCATAACGCTCATCCTCACCCTCACCCTAAACCTAATCCTAACACTAAAGCTAACGCTCACCCTAAACCTAACCCTCACCCTAACACTAACCCTAAACGTCACACTCACCCTAACCCTCACCCTAAACCTAACCCTAACCCTCAACCTCAACTTAACACTCACCCTCACCTTAACCCTAACCCTCATCATACTCCTCACCCTCAGCCTAACCATAACCCTCAACTTCACCCTAAACCTCATGTTAACTCTTACCCTCACCCTGACCATCACCCTAACCCTAAACATAAACATACCCTCACCTAACCCTAAATCTAACCCTCAACCAAACTCTCACCCGAACCCTAACACTAAATCTCACCCTCAACCACACTCTCAGCCTAACCCTAACCCTAACACTAATTCTAACCCTAACCCTGATCCTCACCCTCACCCTACTTCTATCCCTAAACTTAACCCTCACCCTCACCCTAACCATAACCCTAACACTAACCCAAATCCTCACCCTCAACCTCAACCTCACCCACAGTCTAAAACTAACCCTAACCCTAATCTTAACCCTAACGCTCACCCTCACCCTCACCATAACCATAACCCTTACCCAACCCTAACCCTCACCCTAACTCTAACCCTCACCCAAACCTAACCCTCACCCTCACATCCACACTAACCCTAACTCTAACCCTTACCCTCACCACAACCCTAACCCTAACACTCACCCTACCCCAAACCCTGATGCTCACCCTCACCCTGATCCTAATTCTAACCCTACCCTAATCTTAACCCTAACCCTTACCCTCACCTCACCCTAACTCTAACCATAGCCCAACCCTAATCCTCACCCTCAATCTAACCCTCAACAAACCTAACTCTCACCCTCACCCTCACCCTAACCCTCACCCTAACCCTAACGCTAACGCTCACCCTAACCCTCACCCTAACGCTAAGCCAACCCCTCAGCCTAACCCTCACCCTCACCCTAAACCAAAACCTAGCACTCACCCTAACACTCACCCTAACCCTAACGTTAACACTAAATCTCTCCCTCACTATAAACCTCACCCTCACCCTCAACCTCAGCCTAAACTTAAACCAAACACTAATCCTAACCCTAACCCTGACACTCACCCTCACCCTAATTCTAATCCTAACCCTAACCCTTACCCTCACCCTAAACCTAACCCATACCCTCACCCTTACCCTCACCCTCACCCTCAGTTTAACCCTAACCCTAACCCTAATCCTAACCCTAACCCTCACCCTCATCCTCACAATAACTCTAACCCTTACCCAACGCTAACCTTCACCCTAACTCTAACCCTCACCCAAACCTAACCCTCACCCTCATATTCACCCTAACCCTAATTCTAACCCTAATCCTCAACCTAACCCTAAACCAAACCTCAACCTAACCCAAACCCTCACGCTCACCCTCACCCTCACCCCAAGTCTAACCCTAATCCTAACAATAATCTTAACCTAACACTCACGGTCACCTCAACCTAATTCTAACCATAACCAAACCCTAATCTTCAACCTCACTCTAACCCTCAACCAACCCTAACCCTCACCCTAACCCTAACGCTAACGCTGACCCTAACCCTTACCCTTACACTAACCCTAATCCTAAACGTAACCCTCACCCAAACCCTAGCGCTAAACCTAACCCTCACTTTAACCCTCCTTCTCCCCCTCCCCCTCACCCTAATCCTAATCCTAATCCTAACCCTCACTCTCACCCTCACCCTAAACCTACCCCTAAACCTAAACCTCACCCTAACACTAACCCTAACCCTAACCATCACCCTAACTCTAAACCTAACCCTCACCCTCACCTTAACCGTTAACCTAACCCTAACCCTAACACAATCACACTAAACCTAAAAATAACCCTAACCCTAACCCTAATCCTCACCCTCACACTAATCCTAAACCTCCCACTCCCCCTAACACTAACCTTAACCCTAACCCTCACATAACCCTCACCGTAAACCTAAACCTAAACCTCACCCTCCCCCTAAACCTCAGCCTTACCCTTACCCTCACCCTAACCGTAACACTAACACTAAACCTAACGGTAACACTCAGACTAAACCTAATCCTCATCCTAACCCTAACCCTCAACTGAACTCTCACCCTCACCCTCACCCTAATCCTAACAATAATTTTAACCCTAACTCTCTCCGTAACCCTAACCCTAAACCTACCCCTAACCCTAACCCTCCGCTCCCCTTTCCACTCAACCTCAGCCTAAACCTAACACTAATACTAATCCTAACCCTAACACTCACTCCCACCCTCACTCTAAACCTAACCCTATAACTAAACCTCACCCTCACCGTCACCCTCACGCTCACCCTAACCCTAACAATAAATCCAACTCTAAACCTAACCCTCACCCTAACATTAACCCTCACCCTAACCCTCACATTAAACCTTACCCTCACCCTAAACATAACCCTACCCTTCAGTGTAACCCTCATACTAAACCAAACCCTAATGCTAATCCTCACCCTATGCCTAACCCGAACCCGAACCCTCACCCTGACCCTCACTGTCACCCTAATCCTAACCGTCACCCTCAACCTCACCTTAATCTTCACCCTAACCCTAATCCTAAATCTAACACAATCCCTCACCCTCACCCTCACCTTAAACATAACCCTAACCCTAAACCTCACCCTAACACTAACCCTAACCCTAACCATCACCCTAACTCTAAACCTAACCCTCACCCTCACCTTAACCATTAACCTAACCCTAACCCTAACACGAACCCTCACCCTACCCCTCACCCTAACACTCATGCTAACCGTAACCTTCACTCTCACCCTCACCCTCAACCTCACCCTAACCCTTATCCTCAATCTAACCTTAAGTGTCACCCTAACCTTCACACTAAACCTAACCATCACCCTACCCCTAAGGCTAACCCTAACCCTCACCCTCACTCTAGCCCTCACCCTAATCATAATCCTAACCCTAACCCTAAGCCTAACCCTAACCCTCACCCTGACTCTAACCCTCACCCTAACCATAATCCTAACCCTAAACATCACCCTAACACCTACCCAAACCCTAAACCTAACATTAACCCTAACCCTCACCATAACCTTAACCTAATATTAACCCTAACCCTCACCCTAACACTAACCCTATAACTAAACCTCCCACTCATCCTAACCCTCAACCTAACCCTTATCCTCACCCTCACCTTAACCCTCACATTAACCCTAAAACTCACCTTAACACTATGCCTTAACACTCACCCTCACCTTAAAACTCAACATCACCCTAAACCTCACCCTAACCCTAACCCTCACCCACAACCTACACTCACCCTAAATTTAAGACTCAACCTCAATCCAACCCTAAACCTAACACTAACCCTAACCCTAACACTAATCCTAAACTTAACCCTCACACTCACCGTCACCCTAACACTAACCCTAACCCTCACCCTAACCGTAACCCTCATCCTAACCCTAACCCTAAGCCTAACCCTCACCCTAAACCTAACCCTCACCCTAACCCTAACCTTGAACTGAACCCTCATCCTAACCCTAACACTAACCCTATACCTCCCTCTCACCCTAAACTTCAATCTAAACCTTACCCTTACCCTCACCCTAACCCTCACACTGACCCTAGCCCTCACCCTAACCCTAACCCACAATCTCATCCTCAGCCTAACCCTAATCCTATCCCTAATCCTTACCCTAACCATCACCCTCAACCTCACCATCAAGTTCAACCTCAGCCTAACCCTAATCCTAACCCAAATCCTTACCCTAACCCTCACACTCACCCTCACCCCAAACCTAACCCTCAAACTCAACCTCACCCTCACCCTCACCATAACCCTCATCCTCACCCTCACACTCATCATAAACCTAAACCTGACCCTCACCTTAAACTTAACCCTAAATCTCTCCCTCACCCTACCCTAACCCTAAACCTAACCCAACCCTCACTGTAAACCTAAACCTAAACATCACCCTCACCCTAACCCTCACCCTAACACTTACACTCACCCTAACCGTAACCCTAACACTAACCCTAACTGTAATTCTCCGACTAAACCTAACCTTCACCCTAACCCTAACCCTAACCCTGAGCCTAACCCTCACCCTAACCCTAATCCTAACCCTCAATCTCACCCTAATCCTCACTCTCAGCCTAAACCTTACCCTCACCCTAACCCTAACCCTAACCCTAACCCTCACACTAAACCTAACCCTCACCCTAACCCGAAAACTACCCCTCAAGCTAACTCTATCCCTAAACCTAACCATAACGCTCACCCTAACCCTAAGCCTAACCCTAACCCTCACCTTCAATCTAGCCCTAACTCTAACCATAATCCTAACCCTAAACCTCACCCTAACCCTAAACCTCATTCTACCCCTAATCTTAACCCTAAACCTAACCCTCACCCTAACCCTAACCCTCACCCTAACAGTTACCCTAACCCTAAGCCTTACATTAACCCTAACTCTCACCCTAACCCTAACCTAAACTTAATCCTAAAACTCAACCTAACCCTCACCCTAAACCACCCACTCACCCTAACCCTCAACTAACCCTTATCCTCACCCTCACCCTATCCCTCATTTAAACCCTAACCCTCACCCTAACCCTAAGCCTAACCCTCATCATCTCCCTCATTCTCACCCAATGCTTAACCCTAAACCTAACCTTCACACTAAACCTCACCCTAACTCTAAGCCTCACCCTAAACCTAACCCTAACCCTCACCCTAACCCTAACCATAAGCCTAACCCTAACCCTCACCCTCACCCTAACCCTTACCCTAATCCATAAGCTCACACTAACACTAACCCTAACCCTAACCCTCAGACGAAACTTAACCCTTACCCGAACCCTAACCATTCCTCTCAGCCTAACCCTCAGCCAAACCCTAACCCTAAACCTAATTCTCATCCTATCCCTAACCCTAACCCTAACCCTCGTTCTAACCCTAGCCCTCACCCTAACTCTAACCGTAAACCTAAACCGCACCTGAACCCTCACCCTCACCCTAATCCTCACCCTCATCCTAAACATCACCGTAACCCTATTCCTGACCCTTCACCTAACACTAACACTCACACTAACGAACTCTCACCCTCACCCTTACCCTAACCCTAAACCAATCCCTAAACCTAAACCTCCCTCTCCCCCTCACCCGCACCTTTACCGTAACCCTAAAAATAAATCTAACCCTAACCCTAACCCTAAACCTCACCCTAACCCTTACCCTAACCGTAACCGAAACCCTAACCCTCCCCCTACCCCTCACCCTCATCCTCAGCCTAACCCTAACCCTAATCCTTATCCTAAACCTAACCCTCAATCTCACCCTCACCCTAAACCTAACCCTATCTCTAAATCTCACCCAAACCCTCAACATCACCCTCACCCTCACCCTAAACCTAACAATAACCCGAACCCTAACCCAAACCCTCACCCCCAACCTTTCCCTAATCCTCAGCCTAATCCTCACCCTCACCCTAACCCTAATCTTCACCGCAACAGTAACCCTAACCCTAACCCTAAGCCTCACACTAAATCTAACCCTCACTCTAACCCTTAGTCTACCCCCAGCCTAACCCTCACCCTAACCCTCAAACTAATCCTAAGCGTAACCCTAACCTTAGCCCTAAACCTCACCCTAACCCTCACCCTAACCCTAACCCTAACCCTAAACCTCACCCTCACCCTCACCCTCACCCTCACCCTCACCCTAACCCTAACAATAACCATAACCCTAACCCTAAACCTAACCCTTCCCCAACCCTTCCCCTACCCCTCAGCCTAACCCTCACCCTCAACCTAACCCTCACCCTAACCTTCGCCCTAACCCTAACCCTTACACGAAATCCAACCCTCACTCTAGCCTTTACCCTAGCCCTCAGCCTAATCCTCACCCTAACTCTGACTCTAACCTGCACCGCAAACCTAACCATAACCCTAACCCGATCCCTAACCAGGACTGTAAACCTTACCCTCCCCATAACCCTCAAACTAATCCTAAAACTAACCCTAACCCTAAACCTCACCCTAAACCTCACCCTAACCCTAACCCTAACCTAACCCTCAGCCTAACCCTAATCCTAAACCTAAGCCTTACTCTCACCCTAACCCTCACCCTAACCCTAACCCTCACCCACAACCTACACCCTCACCCTCACCCTCACCCTCACCCTAGGCCTAACCCTAATTCTAACACTAATCCTAAACTTAACACTCACCCTAACACTCACCCTAAACCTAAACCTAACACTAAATCTCACCCTAATCCTTACCCTCATCCTAACACTAACCCTAACCCTAAACCTACCACTCGCACTAATCCTAAACCTCACACTAACACTAAACCTACCCCTCACCCTACCCCTAAACCTAAGCCTAAACCTAAACCTTACCCTCACCCTAAGCCTAACCCTAACCCTCACCCTCACCCTACCCCTCACCTTAAACTAATCCAAACCCTAAGCCTCACCCTAACCCCAAACTTCACCCTAAACCTAAATATCACCCTAACCCTTACCCTAACCCTCAACCTAGTATTAAACCTAACCTTCACCCTAACCCTAACACTAACCCTCAACCTCACTCTGATGCTCACCCTCAGGCTAACCCTAACCCTAAACCTAAACCTAACAATAACCCTCACCCTTACCCTCACCCTAACCTTAACCCTAAACCTCACCCTCACCCTCATGCTCACCCTCACCCTAACCCTCAGCAACACCTTAACCCTCACCCTAAAGCTAACCCTAATCCTAACCCTCTCCCTAACCCTCAACCTCACCCTAACCTTAACACTCACCCTCACATTAAACATAAACATAACCTTATCCCTCACTCTAACCCTAATGCTAAAACTAACCCTCATCCTCACCCTAAAGCTCACCGTAACCCTTACCCTAACCCTAACCCTAACCCTACCCTAACCCTAACCCTCAGATTGAACGTAACCCTCACCCTAACCCTAACCCTAACCTTCAGCCTAAGCCTCACCCTAACCCTAACCCTAACCCTAATTCTCACCCTATCCCTAAACCTAACCCTCAATCTCACCCTAGCTCTCACCCTAATTCTAACACTATCCCTATCCCTCACCCGAACCATCACCCTCACCCTAACCCTCACCCTCATCCTAAACATCACCCTAAACCTAACCCTAACCCTCTCCCTAACCCTAAACCCAACCCTCACCCTGACCCTAACCCTGAGCCTAATCCTCACCCTCAACCTAATACTCAACCTAACCCTAAAACTAACCCTTACCTAACCGAAACACTTACCCGCACCATCACCGTCACCCTAACCCTGACCCTCACCCTAGCCCTCACCCTAACCTTCTCACTAATACCAAACTCTCAACCTCACCCTCACCCTCAGTCTAACCCTAACCCTAACCTTAATCCTAAACCTCACCTTCACCCTTACCCTAACCCTAACCCTCACCCTAACCCTCACCCTCACCCACACCCTTACCCTAACCCTAAACCAACCCTAACCCTCACCCTAACCCTAAACCTTACCCTAACCCTAACTCTCACCCTCACTCTAAACCTAACCCGAACCCTAACCCTAACACTCCCTCTTACTCTCACCCTCAACCTGAGCCTAAGCCTAAACCTAATCCTAATCCTAACCCTAAACCTCACTCTCACCCTCACACTAAACCTAACTCTAACCCTAAACCTCACCCTCACCGTCACCCTCAGTCTAACCCTAACCTTAAGCCTAATCATAAACCTAACCCTCACCCTCACCCTCACCCTAACTCTAACCCTACTCCAACCGTATACCTCACTCTAAATCTAAGCCTCACCCAACCCTAACACTCACCCTCAACCTGAATCTAAACCTATCCTTAACCCTAACTCTCACCCTAACCCTTAACCTCACCCTAATCCTCACCCTCACCGTGACAAAAAACCTCACCCTAAACCTAAGCTTCACTCTTACCCTAACCCTCACTCTCACCGTAAACCTAACCCTAACCCTCACACTAACCCTCATCGTAACCCTAACTGTAACCCTAAACCTCACCTTACGCCTCAACCTAACCCTAATCCTAACCCTAACACTCACTCTCCCTAACCCTCACCCTAACCCTTACCATCACCCTAACCCTAACCCTAACACTAACCATCAACCTCACAGTAACCCTCACCCTAACCCTAACCCTTACCCTCACCCTCAACCTAACCCTCAAACTAACCCTTACACTCTCCTTAACCCTAAACTTAACCCTAACCCTGAACCTCATATTAATACTAACCCTCACCATAACCAAAACCCTACCCCTCAACCTCCCTCATCCTACTCCTAACCCTAACCCTCACCCTAACCCTCATCCTAACCCTAACCGTAACCCTAACTCTCACACTGACCCTAACCCTAACCCTAATCCTAACCCTCACCCTCACCTTCACCCTAACTCTAAACCTAATCCAAACATAACCCTCACTCTAATTCTAAACCTCACCCAACCCTAACCCTAAACCTCAACCTCAATCTAAACCTAACCTTAAACCTAACTCTCACCCTAACCCTAACCGTCACCCTAACCCTTACGCTCACCCTACCCCTAAACCTAAACCTAACCCTCACACTAATCCTAATGCTAACTCTAACCCTAACCTTCAAACTAACCCTCACCCTAACCCTAAAACTAACGCTAACCCTCACCCTAACACTAAACCTAATCCTCACCCTCACCCTAACCCTCACCATCACCTTAAACCTCACCGACACCCTAACCCTCACTCTCACCCTGTCCCTCACCCTCACCCTAAGCCTCACCCTAAACCTAAGCCTCACCCTCACCATCACCCTCAATCACAGCCTAAGTCTAACCCTAACCCTTACCCTCACCCTTACCCTAACCCTAAACCTAACCCTCAACCTAACTCTAAACCTTACCCTAACGCTCACCCTAAACCTAAACCTCACCCTAAACCTAACCGAAACCCTCACCCTAACCCTAACCCTAACCCTCACCCTCAGCTTAACCCTCACCCTAACCCCTAACCTCACACTAACCCTAACCCTAACCCTAACCGTCAGACTAAACCTAACCCTCACCCTAACCGTAACCATTCACCTAAGCCTAAACCTCACCCTAACCCTGACCATAACCCTAATTCTCACCTTATCCCTAACCCTAACATTAACACTCACCCTCACCCTAGCCCTCAACCTAACTCTAACCGTTACCCTAACCCGCATCCAAACATGAACCCGAACCCTAACCCTCACCCTCATCCTTAACATCACCCTAACCCTATCCCTCACCCTAACCCTAACCCTAACCCTCAACCTAACTCTAACCCTCACCCTAACCCTCTCCCTCAACGAAATCCTCACCCTAACCCTAACCCTAACACTTATCTAACCAAAACCCTCACCCTCACCCTAACCCTCACCCTCAAAATAGCCCTCACACTAACCTTAACCCAACTTAACCCTAACCCTCCAACTTTCCCTTACCCTCAGCCTAACCCTAACACTAACCCTAATCCTAATCCTAACACTCACCCTCACCCTAACCCTAACCCTAACCCTAAACCTCACCCTCACTCAAACCCTCACCCTAACCCTAACCCTAAACCTAACCCTAAACCTCACACTAAGTCTCAACCTTACACTCACCCACACATTAATCCTAACACTAACCCCAAACCTAAGACTCACCCTCAGCCTAAACCTCACCCTAAACCTTACCCTCACCCTAAACCTAACCCTAACCCTCACATTAACCTAAGCCTTACCCTCTCTCTAAAACTAACCTTAAACCTAACCCTAACCCTCACAGTAACCCTAACAATCACCCTAACCATAACCTTACCCCTTAATCTAACCCTCATCCTACCACTAACCCTAAACATTTCGCTTACCCTAACCCTCACCCTAACCCTAAACCTCAACTTAAAAAAACCCTCACCCTCACCCTCACCTTCACCCTCAGTCTAACCCTAACCCTAACCCCAATCCTAATCATATCCCTCAACCTCACCCTCACCCTAACTGTAACCCTAATCCAACCATAACCCTCAGTCTAACGATAACCCTTGCCCAACACTAACCCTCACGCTCAACCTCAATCTAACCCTAAACTTAACCCTACCTCTCACCCTAACCCTAACCCTCACCCTAACACTTAGCCTCACCCTCACCCTACCCCTAACCCTAACCCTAACCCTCAAACTAATCCTAATGCTAACCCCAACCCTAACCCTCACACTACCCCTCACGCTAACATTAAAACTTACCCTAACCCTCAACCAAACCCTAACCCTAATCCTCACCCTCACCGTCAACCTAACGCGCACCCTAACCCTAACCATCACCCAGACTCTAACCCTCACTCTCACCATGACCCTCACCCTCACCCTAAATATCACCCTAAACATAGCTCTCACCCTAAATATAACCATAAGCCTCACACTAAACCTAAGCCTCACCCTCACCCTCAGCCTCATTCACAGCCTAATTCTAACCCTAACCCTAACACTCACCCTAACCCTAACCCTAAACCTCACCCTCAACCTAACCCTAACCCTCACCCTTACCCTAACACTAACCCTAAACATCACCCTAACCCTAATTCTCACCCTTACCCTAACCCTATCCCTAACCCTAAACCTCAATCTCACCCTCACCCTAAGCCTAAACCTAAACCTAACACTAATCTTAAACCTAACTCTCACTCTCATCCTTACCCTAATGCTAACCCTAACCCTAACCCTCACATTAATACTCACCCTCACCCTTACCCTCACCCTAACCCTTACCCTAACCTAACCCGCAACCTAAACCTAACTCTAACCCGCAACCTAACCCTAACCCTAACCCGAACCCGAACCTTCACCCTCACCCTAACCCTCAAGCTCACAGTAAACCTCACCCTCTCCCTAACCCTCACCCTAACCCTAGCGCTAAGCCTCACCCTAACTCTTACCGTCACCCTAATCCACAAGTCACTCTTACCATCACCTTAACCCTAAAATAAAACTTACGCTAACCCTAACCCTCACCGTCACCCTCACCTTCACCCTCTGCCTAACCTTCAGCCTCACCCTAAACCTCACCCTAAACCTAACCCTAACCCTAACCCTCACCCTGACCCTAACCCTCACCGTCATACTAATCCTCACCCTAACTTTTAACCTAACCCTATCCCTAACCCTAACCTTCACACTCACACTATACATAACCCTCACCCTCACCCTAACCCTAACCCTAACCCTTACCCTTACCTCACCGAAACCCTCACACTCAACCTCAACCTCACCCTAACCCTCACTCTCACAATAGCCCTCACCCTAACCTTAACCCAACCCTAACCCTAACCCTCAAACTCACCCTCACCCTCAGCCTAAACCTAACCCTAACCCTAATCCTAACCCTAACTTTCACTCTCACCCTAACCCTAACCCTAACCCTAACCCTCACACTAACCTAACTCTCATCCTCACCCTCACCCTAAGCGTAAGCCTAACACTAACCTTCTCCCTCACTCTCACCCTCAACCTCATCCTAATGCTAACTCTAATCCTAATCCTAACCCTAACCCTCCCTCTCACCCTCACCCAAAACCAAACCCTACCCCTAAACCTCCCCTCCCCCTCACCCACACCTTTACCCGAATCCTAACAATAACCCTAACCCTAACCCTCACCCTAAGCCTTACCCTAAACTTAACGCTAACCTCACCCTAAATATACCCCGAAACCTCAACCTCACCCTCAAGCTCACCCTCAGCCTAAACCTAAACCAAATCCTTACCATAATCCTCACTCTTACCCTCAACTTAACCCTAACCCTCAAACTCACCCTCACCCTCACCCTAACCCTAACCCTCAGCCTCACTCTCACCCTCACCCTAACCCTAAACCTAAACTTAACCCTCACCCTAAACCTAACCCTGACCCTAACCCTAATTCTCACCCTATCACTAACCCTAAACCTAACCCTCACCCTCACAGTAAACCTAACAATCATCCTAACCATAACCCTACCCCTCAATCTAACCCTCATCCTAACCCTAACCCTAACCCTCACGATTACCCTCACCCTCACCCTAACCCTAACAGTCACCTTAAAAAAAAACCGTCACCCTCACCCATACCCTCACGGTCAGTCTAACCCTAACTCTAACCCTAATCCTAATCCTAACCCTCACCCTCAGCCTCACGCTAACTCTAACCCTAATCCAACCCTAAACCTCACTCTAACTCTAACCCTCACCCAACCCTAACCCTCACCCTCATCCTCAATCTTACCCTAACCTTAACCCTAACTCTCACCCTAACCCTAAACCTCACCCTAGCACTTACCCTCACCCTAACCCTAACCCTAACCCTCACAATAATCCTAATGCTAACCCAAACACTAACCCTCAAACTGACCCTCACCCTAACCATAAAAATAACCCTAACCCTCACCCTAAACCTAAACATAATCCTCACCCTCACCCTAAACGTCACCGTCACCTTAACACTCACCCTAACCCTAACCCTTAACCACACCCTAAAACTCACTCTCAACCTGATCCTCACCCTCACCATAAACATCAACCTAAACATAACCCTCACACCAACCCTAAACCTAAGCCTCACCCTAAACCTAACCCTTACCCTCCGCCTCCCCCTCACTCACAGCCTAAGCCTAACCCTAAACCTAAACCTCACCCTAACCCTAAACCTCACCCTAACCCTAACCCTCACCTTAAACCTCACACTAAAGCTAACCCTCACCCGAAACCTAAACCTCACCCTCACCCTCACCCTCACCCTAACCCTAACCCTAACCCTAGTCCTCACACTCACCCTAACCCTCACGCTAACCCTTAACCTCACACTAACACTATCCCTAACCCTAACCCTAAACCTCAGACTAAACCTAACCCTCACCCAAACCCTAAACATCCCCTCCGCCTAACCCTCACCTTAAACCTGACGCTAACCTTAATTCTCAACCTATCCCTAACCCTAACCCTAACCCTCATCCTCACCCTATCCCTCAGCCTAACTCTAACCATAACCCTAACCCGCATCTGAACCCTCACCCTCACCCTAACCCTCACCCTCATCCTTAACATCACCCTAACCCTATCCCTCATCCTAACCCTAAAGCTAACCCTCACCCTAACCCTAACACTCACCCTAAACCTCTCTGTCAACCAAATCCTCAGCCTCACCCTAACCATAACACTTACCTAATCGAAACCCTCACCCTTACCCTCACCCTCACCCTAACCCTCACCCTCACAAGAGCCCTCACCCTATCCTTTACCCAACCCTAACCCTAACCAACGAACTCACCCTCACCCTCAGCCTAACCCTAACCCTAACCCTAATCACAACCCTAACCCTCACCCTCACCCTAACCCTAACCCTCACCCTCACTCAAACCCACACCCTAAAAATAACCCTAACCCTAACCCTAAACCTCACACTAACTCTCACCCTCACCCTCACCCACACACTAATCCTAACACTAGCCCTAAGCTTAACTCCCAACCTCACCTTAAACCTCACCCTAACCCTTACAATCACCTAAACCTAACCCTAACCCTAACCCTAACCCTCACACTAACCATAACCCTACCCCTCAATCTAAATCTCATCCTACCCCTACCCCTAACACTTTCGCTTACCCTCATCCTCACCCTAACCCTAACCTTCACCTGAAAAACAACCATCACCCTCAACCTCCCCCTCCCCCTCAGTCTAACCCTATACCTAACCCTAATCCTAACCCTATCCCTCACCCTCACCCTCACTCTAACTATAACCGTAATACAACCATAACCCTCATTCTAACTCTAAACATCACCCAACCCTAATCCTCACCCTCAACCTCAATCTAACCCTAACCTTAACCCTAACTCTCACCCTAACCCTAATCCTAACCCTCACACTAATCCTAAGGCTAACCCTAACCCTAACACTCCCCCTAACTGGAAAACTAAACCTAACACTCACCCTAACCCTAACCTTAATCATCACCCACACCCTAACCCTAACTTTCACCATGACCCTCACACTCACCCTAAACATCACCCTAAACATAACCCTCACCCTAAATCTAACCCTAAGACTCAATCTAAACCTAACCCTCACCCTCACTCTCATTCACATTCTAAACCTAACCCTAACCCTCACCCTCACCCTAACCCTAAACCTCACCCTCCCCCTAAACCTAAAACTCACCCTATCCCTAACACTAACCCTAAACATCACCCTTACCCTAACCCTCACCCTTACCCTAACCCTATCCCTAACCCTAAACATCAACCTCACCCTCACCCTAAAAGCCTAACCCTAAACCTAACACTAATCCTAAAATTAACTCTCACTCTCATCCTTACCCTAATGCTAACCCTAACCCTATCCCACACACTAATACTCACCCTCACCCTCACCATAACCCTAACCCTAACCTAACCCTAACCCTAACCCTCACCCTCACCCTCACCCTAACCCAAAGGCTCACACTAAACCTCACCCTCACCCTAACCCTCACCCTAACCCTAGCGCTAACCCTCACCCTAACACTTACCATCACCCTAATACTCAAGTCAACCTTATCCTCACCCTAACCCTAAACTTAAAACTTACGCTAACCCTAACCCTCACCCTCACCCTCACCTTCACCCTCAGCCTAACCATCACCCTCACCCTAGCCCTCACCCTAACCCTCACCCTGACCCTAACACTCACCCTGACCCTAACCCTCACCATCAAACTAATCCTCACCCTAACTCTTACTCTAACCCTAACCCTAACCCTCACCCTCACCCTCACCCTATCCCTAACCCTCACCCTCAGCCTAGCCCTCACTCTAACTCTATCCCTAACCCTAACTTCCACCCGAACCCTCACACTCACCATCACCGTTACCCTAAACCTAACAATAACTTTAACCTAACTCTCAATGTAACCCTAACCCTAAACCTACCCCTTACACTAACCCTCCCACTCCCCTTCCCACTCATCCTCAGCCTAACTCTAAACCTAATGCTAATCCTAACCCTAACCCTCACTCCCACCCTCACACAAAACCTAACCCTAACCATAAACCTGGCTCTCACCCTCACCCTCACCCTCACCCTCCTCCTAACAATAAGCCCAACTCTAACTCTAACCCTAACCCTAACCCTAATCCTAATCCTAACTCTAACCCTAACCCTAACCCTCACATTAAACCTTACCCTCACCCTAAACGTAACCCTACCCCTCAGCCTAACCCTCACACTAAACTTAACCCTAATGCTAATCCTCACCCTATCCCTAAACCAAAAGCAAACCCAACTCTCACGCTGACCCTCAGTGTAAACCTAACATTAACCCTCACCCCCACCCTCACCCTAATCTGAAACCTAACCCTAATCCTAATTCTAAAAATATCCTTCACCCTCAACCTCACCATAAACCTAATCCTAACCCTAAACCTCACCCTAACCCTAACCCTAAACCTATCCCTAACACTAACACTAATCCTAACAATAACCCTCACCCTAATACTCAATCTAACACTCACACTAACCCTAACACAAACCGTAAACCTCACAATAAACTTAACCCTCACTCTAACACTAAAACTACCCCTCACGCTAACCCTAACCCTAAACCTAAACCTAACCCTCACCCTAAACCTAAGACTAACCCTAACACTCACCCTCTCCCTAGCCCTCACCCTAACAATAATCCTAACCCTAAACCTCACCCTAAACCTAACCCTCATTCTAACCCTAACCCACACCCTATACCAAACCCTCACCCTAACCCTAACACTCACCCCAACACTTACCCTAACCCTAACAATAACCCTAACCCTCACCCTAACCCTAACCTAAGCTTTACACAAACCCTCACCCTAACCCTAACCCTAACCCTAAACCTCCCACTCATCCTAAACCTCAACCTAAAGATTATCCTCACTCTCACCCTAACCCTCACATTAACCCTAAACCTCACCCTAACCCTAAGCCTGTCACCCTCACTCTAACCCTCACTGTCAGCCTAATCCTCACCCTAACCCTAACCCTCACCCACACACAAACCCTCACCCTAAACTTAACCCTCACCCTCACCCTAACTCTCAACCTAAGACTAACCATAACCCTAACTCTCACCCTAAACCTAAACCTAAGCCAAACACTCACCCTAATCATAACCCTAACCCTAAACCTCACCCTCACCCTAAACATCAACCTTACCTTAAACCTCACCCTAACCCTAACCCTAACCCTCATCCTAACCCTTACCCTCACCCTCACCCTCACCCTAAGTCTAACCCTAAACCTAACACTAATCCTAAACCTAAATCTCACACTAAGGCTAACCCTAACCCTAAATGTAACCATAACTCTCACCCTCACCCTAGCACTCTCCTTAACACTAAGCCTAACCCTAACCCTCACCCTAACCCTTACCCTCACCCTAAACCTAAACCTCACCCTTACCCTAACCCTCTCCCTAACCGTTACCGTCATCCTAACCCTAACGCTAACCCTCAAACTAACCCTAAACCTCATCCTAACCCTAACCCTAACCCTCGCCCTTACCCTAACCCTCACCCTCACACTAACCCTAAACTTCACCCTAACCCTAACCCTAACACTCACCCTAATCCTAACCCTCACCATCACCCTCACCCTCAGCCTAAACCTAACAGTAATTCTAATCCTAATCCTATCCCTCACTCTCACCCTCACCCTAAACCTAAACCTAACCCTAAGCCTCAACCTCACTTTCACCTTCACCCTCAACGTCAGCCTTAACCTAACCCTAACAATAACCCTAACCCTAACCCTAACCTTCACCCTAAACCTAACCATAAACTTTAACTTCACCCTAACCCTAACCCTAGCCCTCACACTCACCCTAACCCTAACCATAACCCTCAACCTAACTCTCACCCTAACACTTACCCTATCCCTAACACTCATTCTCAAGCTAACCCTCACCCTAAACCTTACCCTCACCCTAACACTCACACTAAACCTAACCCTCACCATAAACCTAAACCTACCCCTCACCCTAACCCTAAGCCTCATCCTAACCCAAACCATCACCATAACCCTGAGCCTAACCCTAACCCTCACCCTCACCCTACCCCTCAAACTAACCATAATCCTAACCCTAAACCTCACCCTAAGCCTAACCCTCACACTAACCCTAACCCTCTCCCTAACCTTAAACTTAACCCTCATCCTAAACCTCACCCTCACCCTAACCCTAACCCTAACACTCCACCTCACCCTAACTTCAATCTAAACCTTACCCTTACAGTCACTCTAACCCTCACACTAACCCTAACCCTCACCCTAACCCTAACCCTAACCCTCACCCTCACCCTCAAGCTCATCCTCAGCATAACCCTAATCCTAACCCTAATCCTTACCCTAACCCTCACAATCAGCCGCACCCTCAAGCTTATCCTCAGCCTAACCCTAATCCTAACTGAAATCCTTACCCAAATCCTTACCCTTAACCTCACCTTAACCCTAAACGTCAAACTCACCCTCACCCTCACCCTAATCCTCTGCCTCACTCTTATCCTCACGCTAACCCTAACCCTAACCCTCATGTTCACCCTCACCCTAACCCTAACACTAACCCTAACCCTCAACCAACCCTTACCCTAATCCTAACCCTAAACCTCACCCTCACCTTTACCCTTACCCTCACCCTCAGCCTAAACCTAACCCTAAAACTAACCGTAACCCTCAGACTAAACCTTACTCTCACCCTAACCCTAAACCTAACCCTAATTCTCACCCTATCCCTAACCATAACCCTAACCCTCACACTCACCCTAGCCCTCATCCTAACTCTATCCCTAACCCTAACCCTCTCCTGAACCTTCAATCTCACCTTCACCCTAATCCTAACAATAACTTTAACCCTAACTCTCACAGTAACCATAACCCTAAACCGACCCCTAACCCAAACCTTCCCCTCCACTTCCCACTCACCCTCAGCCTAACCCTAAACCTAATCATACTCCTAAACCTAACACTCTCTCCCACCCTCACTGTAAACCTAACACTATCCCTAAACCTCACCCTCACCGTCAACATCAACCTAATCCTAACCCTAAAAATAACCTCAACTCTAATCCTAACCCTAACCCTCACCCTAACACTAATCCTAACCCTAACCCTCACATTAAAACTTACCCTCACCCTAAACGTAACCCTATCCCTCAGCCTAACCCTCACACTAAACCAAACCCTAACACTAATCCTCACACTATCCCTAACCCTAACCCTAACCCTAACCCTCACCCTGACCCGCACTGTCACCTAACCCTAACCCTCACCCTCAACCTCACCTTAATAAAAACCCTAAACCTAATCCTAATTCTAACACTATCCCTCATCGTCACCCTAACCCTAACCCTAACACTAACCCTAACACTAACCCTCATCCTAACCCTCACCATAACACTCACACTAACCCTAACACTCACACTCACCCTAAACCTGACCCTCACCATAAACGTTAATCTCACCCTAAACCTAAACCTAACCCTAACATTCACACTAAACTTAACCCTAACCATAACCCTAAAACTACAACTCACTCTAACCCTAAACCTAAAACTAACTGTAACCCACACCTTTACCCTAAGCCTAACCCTAACGCTCACCCTCACCCTAGCCCTCAACCTAACTATAATCCTAAACCTGAACCTTAGCCTAACCCTAAACCTCATTCTTACCCTAACTCTCTCCCTAAACCTAACCTTCACCCTTACCCTAACCCTCACCCTAACCCTCACACTAACACTTACTCTAACCCTAACCCTAACATTAACGCTAACCCTCACCCTAACCCTAACCTAAACTTAACCCTAAGACTCACCCTAAACCTCACCCTAAACCTCCCACTGACCTCAACCTGACCCTTTATCCTCACCCTCACCCTAACCCTCACATTAACACTAACCCTCGTCCTAACCCTAAGCCTAACCCTCACCCTCACCCTCATTCTCACCCTCAGCCTAATCCTAACCCTAACCCAATCCTAACCCTCACCCTAACCCTAAACCTAACCCTAACCCTAACCCTCAAACTCACATTAACCACAACCTTAACCCTAACCCTCACCTTATCGCTCACCCTAAACCTAATGCTAAAACTAAACCTCATCCTCACCCTAACCCTTACCCCAACCCTAACCCTAACCCTAC
The DNA here is from genome assembly GCF_024711535.1 of Dipodomys merriami. Taxonomy (NCBI): domain Eukaryota; kingdom Metazoa; phylum Chordata; class Mammalia; order Rodentia; family Heteromyidae; genus Dipodomys; species Dipodomys merriami. The sequence goes on from NW_027206113.1 coordinate 3,454,488, forward strand.
CTAATTCTAACCATCAGACAAAACATAACCCTCACCCTAACCCTAACCCTACCCCTCAGCCTAACCCTCACCATAACCTTAACCCTAACTCTAATTCTCACCTATCCTTAACCCTAAACCTAACCCTCAACCTCACCCTAGCCCTCATCCTAATTCTACCCCTATCCCTAACCCTCATCCAAACCCTCACCCTCACCCTAACCCCCACCTTATCCTAAACATCACCCTAAACCTAAGCCTAACCCTCACCCTAACCCAAACCCCAACACTCACCCTAACCCTAACCCTTACCCTAAATCTCACCCTCACCCTAATCCTCAACCTAACTCTAAAAGTAATCCTTCCCTAAGCGAAACCCTCACCCTCACCCTCACCCTCACCTTCACCCTCACCCTAGCACTTACCCTAACCTTAACAATAATCCTAAACCTCAACCACACAATCACTCTCAGCCTAAACCTAATCCTAAACCTAATCCTAAACCTAATCCTCACCTTCACCCTAACCCTTACCCTAACCCTAACTCTAACCCTAAACTCACATGAAACCTAACCCTCAACCTAACCCTAACCCTACCCCTCAGCCTAAACTTCACCCTAACACTTACCCTAACCCTAATCCTAACCCTCACCCTAAACCTAACCCTCACCCTAAACCTAACCCTCAACCTGACCCTAACCCTCACCATAACACTAAGCCTAACTCTAACCCAATCCCTCACTCTAACCCTCATCCTAACCCTAAATCCTAACCCTAACACTCAACATACGCCTCACCCTAACCTTAAGCCTAACCCTAACCCTCACTCTCCCTAATCCTCACACTAACCCTTACCCTCACCCTAACCCTCACCCTAACCCTAACCCTAACACTAACCTTAACCCTCACGTAACCATCACCTTAATCCTAACACTGACCCTCACCCTCACCCTAACCCTCACTCTAAACATTACCGTCTCCCTAACCCTAAGCTTAAACCTAACCCTAAGCATCACAGTAACCCTAACCCTCACCCTCACCATAACCCTACCTCTCGACCTAACCCTCATACTATCCCTAACCCTAACCCTTACCCTTACCTTCACCCTAACCCTAACCCTAACCATCACCCTAACCCAAACCGTCACCCTCACCCTCACCCTCAACCTCAGTATAACCCTAACCCTAGCCTTAATCCTAAGCCTAACACTCACCCTCACCCTCACCCTAAATCTAACCCTAATCCCACCCTAACCTTCACTCTAACTCTAAACTTCATCCAAACCTAACCCTCACACTCAACCTCAATCTAACCCTAACTTTAACCCTAACTCTCACCCTAAAACTTACCATCACCCTAACCCTTTCCCTCACCCTAAACCAAACCCTAACCCTAACCCTAACCCTCACACTAATCCTAACGCTAACCCTAAAGCTAACCCACACCCTAACCCTAAAACTAACACTACCCCTCCCCCTAAACCTAACCCTAATCCTTACACTCACCCTAACCCTCGCCGTCACCCTAACCCTCACCATAACCCTAACCCTCACCCACACCCTAACTCTCACTCTCACCCTGACCCTCACCCTCACGCTAAACATCAGCCTTAACATAACCCTCACCCTAAACCTAACCCTAAGCCTCACCCTAAAATTAACCCTCACCTTCACCCTCACCCTCACACACAGCCTAAGCCTAACCCTAACCCTAACCCTCACCCTACCCTAAACCTCACCCTAACACTTAACCTCACACTAATACTAACACTAACCCTAATCCTAACCCTCAGACTAAACCTAACCCTCACCCAAACCCTAACCATTCCACTCACCCTAGCCCTAAACCCTAACGCTAACACTAACCCTAACACTCACCCTCACCCTAACCCTCAACCTAACCCTGAACCTCATCCTAAAAATCACCCTAACCATATCCCTCACCCTAACCCTAACCCTAAACCTCACCCTAATCCTAATCCTCACCCTAACCCTCACCCTCACCCTAATCCTCACCCTAACCCTAAACCTAACCCTTTCCTAGAAGAAACCCTCACCCTCACCCTCAACCTCACCCTAACCCTCACAGTCACAATAGCACTCACCCTAACCTTAACCCAACCCTAAACCTCAACTTCACCCTCACCCTCAGTCTATCCTTATCCCTAACGCTAATACCAAACATAATCCTCACCCTCACCCTTACCCTAACCCTCACCCTAACCATAACCCTCATCCTCACTCAAACACTCAACCTAACCCTAACCCTAACGCTAACCCTAAACCTCACCCTAATCCTCACCCTCACCCTCACCCACACACTAATACTAATACTAACCCTAAGCCTAACCCTCATCCTCACCCTCAACCTCACCCCAACCCTTTCATCCATCCTAAACCTAACCCTAACCCTAACACTCACACTAACCTAACCCTCACCCTCACCCAAAACCTAACCCTAATCCTAACACTAACCTTCCCCCTCACCTCCATCCTCAACCTCAGCCTAATGCTAACCTTCACCCTAACGCTAACCCTCACCCTAACCCTTACCCTTACCCTAACCCTAACCCTTACCTAACCAAAACCCTCAAACTAACCCTAATCCTCAACCTAAACCTCACCCTCACCCTAATACTCACCCAAACCCTAACCCTAACACTTACCTAACCGTAACCCTCACCCTAATCCTCACCCTCACCCTCACCTACACACTAATCCTAACACTAACCCTAAAACTAACACTAACAATAAACCTAAACCTCACACTAACCCCAAACCTACCCCTCACCTAACCCTAAAACTAATCCTAAACAGAAACCTTACCCTCACCCTAAGCTTAACCCTAACCCTCACCCTCACCCTAGCCCTCACATTAACCCTAATCCAAACCCTAACCCTCACCAAAACCCTAACCTTCACCCTAAAGCTAACCCTCACTCTAACACTTACCCTAACACTAACCCTATCATTAAGCCTAACCTTCACCCTAACCCTCATCCTAAACCTAACAATAACCTTCCCCTTCACCCTAACTCTCAACGTAACCCTTAGTCTCACACTCACCCTAAGAATCACACTGACACTAACCCTCACCCTAACCCTAACTCTAACCCTCACCCTCACATTCAGCCTAACACTAACCCTACCCTAATCCTAACCCTAACCCTCACTGTCATCCTAACCCTAACCCTAAACCTCACCCTCACCCTCACCCTCACCCTAACCCTCAGGCTAACCTTCACCGTCACCCTAACCCTAACCCTAATCCTAACCCTCACCCTAACCCTAAACCTCACAATAACCCTAACCCTCACCTTCACATAAACTCTAACCCTAACGCTAACCCTAACCCTCAACCTAACCCTAACCCTCACACTAACCCTAACCCTCACCCTCACATTAACCATAACCCTAACCCTAACCCTCACCTTATCCCTCACCCTAACCCTAATGCTAAAACTAAATCTCATCCTCACCCTAACCATCACCCTAACACTTACCCTAACCCTAACCCTAACCCTACCCTAACCATAACCCTCAGACAAAACATAACCCTCACCCTAACCCTAAACCTACCCCTCAGCCTACCCTCACCCTAACCTTAACCCTAACTCTAATTCTCACCTTATCCCTAACACTAACCCTAATACTCAACCTCATCCTAGCCCTCACCCTAATTCTAACCCTATCCCTAACACTCATCCAAACCCTCACCCTCACCTTAACCCCCACCCTCATCCTAAACTTGACCCTAAACCTAACCGTAACTCTCACCCTAACCCTAAACCCAACCCTCACCCTATCCCTAACACTCACCCTAAATCTCACCCTCACACTAATCCTCAACTTAACCCTAAAACTAACCCTTACCTAAGCGAAACCCTCACCCTCACCCTCACTCTGACCCTAACCCTAGCCCTCACCCTAACCTTAACAATAACCCTAACCCTCAATCTCACAGTCTACCTCAGCCTAACCCAAATCCTAAACCTAATCCTAAACCTAACCCTCACCTTCACCCTAACCCTAACCCTAACCGTAACCCTCAACCTCACCCACACCCTCACCCTAACCCTAAACCTAACCTAACCCTAAACCTCACCCTAACCCTAACCCTCACCCTCACCCTAACCCTAACCAAAACCTAAACCTAACCCTTCCTCTTACTCTCACCATCAACCTAAGCCTAAGCCTAACCTTAATCCTAATCCTATCCCTAAAACTGTCTCTCACCCTCACCCTAAATCTAACTCTAACTCTAAACATCCCCCACACCCTCACCCTCACCCTAACCCTAATCCTAATACTAACCCTAACACTAACCCTCACCCTCACCCTAACCCTAATCCTAACTCTAACCCTAATACTCACACGAAACCTAAACATCACCCTTACCCTAACCCTACCCCTCAGCCTAACTTTCATCCTAACACTTTAACACTTACCTAACCCTAATCCTAACCCTCACCCTACCCTCAACCTAAACCTAACCCTAACCCTGACCCTAACACTCACCCTAACCCTAACCCTAACCTTAACCCAAACCCACCCTCACTCTAACCCTCATCCTAAACCTAAAACTAACGCTAACCCTCAATCTACACCTCACACTAACCTTAACCCTAACCCTAACCCTCACTGTCCCTAAACCTCACCCTAACCCTTATGCTCACCCTAACCCTAACCGTAACACTAAACTTAACCCTCACCATAATCATCACCCTAACCCTAACGCTAACCCTCACCCTCACCCTAAACCTCACGCTAACACTTATTTTCTCCCTAACCCTAACCTTAACCCTAACCCTAACCCTCACAGTAACCCTAACCCTCACCCTCACAATAACCCTACACCTCGACCTAACCCTCATACTACCCTTAACCCTAAAACTCATGCTTACCCTCACCCTAACCCTAACCCTAACCCTCACCCTAACCCAAACCGTCAACCTCACCCTCACCCTCACCCTCAGTCTAACCCAAACCCTAACCCTAACCCTAAGGCTAACCCAAACCCTCACCCTCACCCTAACTCTAATCCAACCCTAACCCTCACTCTAACTCTAACCCTCACCCAAACTTAGCCCTCACACTCAACCTCAATCTAACCCTAAAATTAACCCTAACTCTCACCCTAACCCTGATCATCACCCTAACCCTTACCCTCACGCTAACCCTAACCCTAACCCTCACACTAATCCTAACGCTAACCCTAAACCTAACCCTCACCCTAACCCTAAATCTAACAATAACTCTCCCCCTGAACCTAACCCAAATCCTCACACTCACCCTAACCCTCACCGTCACCCTAAACCTCAACATAACCCTAATCCTCAGCCACACCTTAACCCTCACTCTCACCCTGACCCTTACCTCATGCTAAACATCACGCTAAACATAACCCTCACCCTAACCCTATCCCTAAGCCTCACCCTAAACCTAACCCTCACCTTCACCCTCACCCTCACTCATAGCCTAAGCCTAATCCTAATCCTAACACTCACCCTAACCCTAACCCTAACCTAACCCTCAACCTAAACCTAAACCTCACCATAAAAATAACCCTAAACCTATACATCACCCTAACCCTAAACCTCACACCTAACCCTAATCCTATCCCTAATCCTAAACCTCACCCTAACCCTCACCCTTAGCCTAAACCTAAACCTAACACTAATCTTAAGCCTAAATCTCACTTTAATCCTAACCCTCACCCTAACCCTCATCCTAACCCTAACCGTAACCCTAAACCTCCCACTCACCCTAATCCTCATCCTAACACTTATCCTCACCCTCACCCTAACCCTCACATTAACCCTAACCCTCACCCTAACCCTAAGCCTAACCCTTACACTCACCATCATTCTCACCCTCGGCTGAACCCTAACCCTCACCCTAATCCTAAACCTAACCCTAATCCTCACCCTCAAGCTTACCCTAAACCTAACACTCACCCTCACCCTCACCCTAAACCTCAACCTCAACCTCACCCTCAGACTATCCTTAACCCTAACCCTAAAACTCACCCTAACGCTCAACCTCAACCTAAGCCTCACACTAAACCTAACCCTATCCCTCACACTCACCCTAACCATATCCCTAATCCTCACCCTTAACCTAACCCTCACCCTAATGCTTAACCTCACACTAACCCTAACTCTAAATCTAACCCTAACCCTCAGACTAAACCTAACCCTCACCCTAACCCTAACCATTCCCCTCAGCCTAACCCTCACCCAAACCCTGACCCTAACCCTAATTCTCAATCTATCCCTAAACCTAACCCTTACCTTCACACTCAACCTAGCCCTCAACCTAACACTAATCATAACCCTAACCCACACTCTTACACTCACCCTCACCCTAACCCTCACCCTCATCCTTAACATCACCCTAACCCTATCCCTCACCCTAACTCTAACCCTAATTCTCACCCTAACCCTAACCCTCACACTAAACTACACCCTCAACCTAAAACTCACCCTAACCCTAACCCTAACACTTACCTAACCGAAACCCTCAACCTCACCCTCACAATAGCCCTCACCCTAGCCTTAACCCAACCCTAACCCTGAAACTCAACCTCACCCTCACCCTCAGCCTAACCCTAACCCTAATCCTAACCGTAACCCTCATCCTCACCCTAAGCCTAATCCTAAACCATACTCTCATCCTCACTCAAACCCTCACGCTAACCTTAACCGTAACCCTAACCCTAAACCTCACCCTAACCCTCACCCTCACCCCCAAACTAATCCTAACACTAACCCAAATCCTAACCCTCACTCTCACACTAAACCTCACCCTAAACCTTACCCTCAACCTAAACCTAACCCTAACCCTAACCCTCACACTAACCTAACCCTTAACCTCTACCTAACCCTGACCTAAACCCTAACCCTAACCCTACCATTCAACCTAACCCTCATCCTACACCTAACCCTAACCCTCACGCTTACCCTCACCCTAACCTTAACCCTAACAGTCACCCTAAACCAAACCGTCACCCTCAACCTCACCCTCACCCTAAATATAACCCTAATCCAACCCTAACCCTCACTCTAACTCTAACCCTCACCCAAACTTAACCCTCCACCTCCACCTCAATCTAACCCTAACCTTAACCCTAACTCTCACCCTAAGCCTAACCCTCAACCTAACCCTTACCCTCACCCTAACACGAACCCTAACCCTAACCCTAAACCTCAAACTAATCCTAATGCTTGCCCTAAACCTAACCCTCACCATAACCCTCAACCTAACCCTAAAACTAACCCTAACATTCACCATCACCCTAACCCTAAACCACAGCCTCAACCTCACTCTCAACCTATCCTTAAGCTTAACCCTAACCCTCACCCTAACCCTCACCCTAAACCTAACCCTCACCCTCACCCTAACCCTTACCCTAACCCATATCCTCACCCTACCCCAACCCTACCCCCAATCCTAACCCTCACTCTCACCCTAACCCTAAGCCTCCACCTCACCCTAATCCTAACCCTAAACCTAACCCTCACCCTAACCCTAGCCCTTACCCTTACCCTAATCCTAACCCTAACCCTCACCCTAAACCTAAACCTCACCCTAACCCTAATCCTCACCCTCACCCTAACCCTTACTCTAACCAAAACGCTAACATTAATTCTAACTCTCACCCTAAACCCAACCCTATCCTTAACCCAAACCCTCACCCTCACCAACACCCTATCCATAACCCTAACCCTCCCCCTCACACTAAACCTCAACCTAACCCTAACCCTAACCCTAACCTTCACCCTAACACTCACCCTCACCCTCAAACTAACCCTAATCCTAACCCTAACCCTCAAACTAACCCTAACACTCACCCTAATGCTAACCCTAATCCTCACCGTCAACCTCAACTTAACACTTACCCTAACCATCACCGTAACCCTCATATTAACCATAATGGTAACCCTAACCCTCACCCTCACCCTAACCCTCACCATAACCCTTACACTCTCCGTAACCCTAACCCTAACCCAAACCCTAACCCTAACCCTGAGACTAAACCTAAACCTCAACTTAACCCTAAACCTATCCCTCAGCCTAACCCTCACCCTGACCCTAACCCTAACCTTAATATTCACCCTATCATTAACCCTCAACTAACCCTCACCCTCAGACACACACTAATCCTAACCCTAACCCTAACCCAACCCTCACCCTGACCCTAACACTCACCATAACAATTTCCCTCACCTTAACCCTAACCCTAACCCTAACCCTCACACTAAACCTAACCTTCACCCTAAACATAACCGTACCCCTCAACTTAACCCTAACACTAAACCAAACCCTAACCCCCACACTAACCCTAACCCTCACCCTAACCATGACCCTACCCCTCACCCTAACCCAAATCCTAACCCTAACCCTAACCCTAACCCTCATCCTCATCCTAAGCCTAACCCAAACGCTAACCCTCACCCTAAACCAAATACTCACCCTCACCCTCACCCACAGTCCTAACCCTAACCCTAACTGTAATCCTAACCCAAACCCTCACCCTCACCCTCAACTTAATCCTGACACTAACCCAAACGCTAACCCTCACTCTCACCCTAACCTAACCCTAACAATAACCCTAACCCTAACCCTAACCCTAATCCTAAACCTAACCCTTACCCTAACCCTAACTCTAACCCTAACCCTAACACCATTCCTAACCCTAACCCTTACCCTAACCCTAACCCTCACCCTAACCCTAATCCTCATCCTAATTTTCACCCTAACCCTAACCCTAACCGTAACCAAACCAAAACGCTCACCCTCAACCTCAACCACACACTAACACTCTCCCTCCCCCTAGCCCTCAGCCTAACCCTAACCCTAACCCTAAACCTTACCTTCACCTTCACTGTCACTCTCACCTTCAGCCTAACCCTAACCCTAACACTAACCTTAACCCTCACCTTCACCCTTACCCTCACCTTAAATCTAACCCTAAACCTAAACCTCACCCTAAACCTAACCCTCACCCTAACCCTTATCCTCAAGCAAACCCTAACTTTAACCCAAATCCTGACCCTCACCCTAACCCTCACCCTACCCTAACACTCACCCTAACCCTGACCCTCAGCATCGTCCTATTCCTAACCCTCATCCTAACACTCACACTAAACCTAACCCTCACCCTATCCCTCACACTAGCACCAACCCTATTCCTGAACCTCACACAAACCCTATCCCTAACACTAACCCTCACCCTCACCCTCACCCTCAGCTTTACCCTAATCCTAATCCTAATCCTAACCCTAAACCTCACCCTAACACTAAACCTAACCCTCACCCTAACCCTAAAACTAACGCTAACACTCCCCCTAACCCTAACCCTAATCCTCACACTTACACTAGCCCTCATCGTCACCCTAACCCTCACCATAACCCTAACCCTCACCTACACCCTAACCCTCACTCTCACCCTGATCCTCACCCTCACGGTAAGCATCACCCTAAACATAAACCTCACCCTAACCCTAATCCTAAGCCTCACCCTAAACCTATCCCTCATCTTCACCCTCACCCTCACTCACAGCCTAAGCCTAAATCTAACTCTAAACCTCACCCTAACCCTAACCCTAAACCTAACACTCACCCTAAACCTAACCCTAACCCTAACCCTAACCCTATACATCACACTAACCCTAACCCACACTCTAACCTTAACTTACCTAATCCTAAACCTCATCTTCACCCTCACCCTAAGCCTAACCCTAAACCTAACACTAATCCTAAACTTAACTGTCACTCTCACCCTAAACCTAATCTAACCTTAAACCTAACCCTCACCCTAACCCTCACCCTAACCCTAACCCTAACCCTAAACCTCCCACTCACCCTAACCCTCATCCTAACACTTATCCTCACACTCAATCTAACCCTCAAATTAACCCTAAACCTTACCCTAACCTTAAGCCTAACCCTTACCCTGACCATCATTCTCACTCTCTGCCAAACTCTAACCCTCTCCCTAATCCTAAACCTAACCCTAACCCTCACCCTCAAGCTTACCCTAAACCTAACCCTCACACTCACCCTCAACCTCAAACTAATCCTCAGCCTCAACCTCACCCTCACCCTATCCTTAACCCTAACCCTAACCCTCACCCTAAAACCTAAGACTCACTCTAAAACTAACCCTAAACCTCACCCTCACCCTAACACTAACCCTAACCCTAACCCTAAACCTCACCCTCAACCTAACTTTCACCCTAACCCTTAAACTCATACTAACCCTATCCCTAAATCTAACCCTAAACCTCAGACTAACTCTAACTCTCACCCTAACCATTCCCCTCAGCTTAACCATCACCCTAATCCCAACCTTATCCCTAATTCTCACTCTATCCCTAACCCTAATCCTAAGCCTCACCTTCACCCTAGCCCTCAACCTAAATCTAATAATAACCCTAACCCACACCCGAACCCGAACCCTCACCCTAACCCTCACCCACATCCTTAATATCACCCTAACACTATCCCTCACCCTAACCCTAACCCTAACGCTCACCCTAACCCTAACCCTCACCTTAACCCTCACTCTCACCCTAATCCTCACCCTAACCCTAACTCTAACACTTACCTAACTGAAACCCTCACCCTCACCCTCACACTCACCCTAAAACTCACCCTCACAAAAGCCCTCACCCTAGCATTAACCCAACCCTAACCCTAACCCTCAACCTCAACCTCACCCTCACCCTCAGCCTAATCCTAACCCTAATCCTAACCCTAAACCCACCCTCAACCTAACCTTAACCCTAACCCTAACCCTTACACTCACCCTCACTCAAATCCTCACCCTAACCCTAACAATAAGCCTAACCCTAAACCTCACCCTCACCCTGACCCTCACCCTCACCCTCACCCTCACCCTTACCTCCACACTAATCCTAACACTAACCCTAATCCTAACCCTCACCCTCGCACTAAACCTCACACTAAACCTTACCCTCACCCTAAACCGAAGCCTAACCCTCACCCACACACTAACGTAACCCTTAACCTCTGCCTAACCCTAATCTTAACCCTAACCCTAACCCTCAAAATAACCCTAACCCTCACCCTATCAATAACCTACCCCTCAACCTTACCCTCATCCTACACCTAACCCTAACTCTCACGCTTACCCTCACCCTAGCCTTAACCCTAACAGTAACCCTAAACCAAACCATCACAATCACCCTCACCCTCAGTCTAACCCTAACCCTAACCCTAATCATAACCCTAAACCTCACCCTCACCCACACCTTAACTATAACCCTAATCCAACCCTAACCCTCACTCTAACTCTAAACCTCACCCAACCTTAACCCTCAACCACAACCTCAATCTAACCCTATCCTTAACCCAAACCCTCACCCTAACCAATACACTATACATAACCCTAACCCTTCCCCTCACACTAATCCTCAACCTAACCCTAACCCTAACCCTAACCTTCACCCTAACCCTCACCCTCAACCTAAACCTCAGCCTCACCCTCAACCTAAACCTAACCCTAACCCTAACCCTCAAACTAACCCTAACCCTCACCCTAATGATAACCCTAATCCTCACCGTCAACCTCATCTTAACACTTACCCTAACCATTACCGTAACCCTAACATTAGCCCTAATGGTAACCCTAAACCTCACCCTCACCCTAACCCTCACCATAACCCTTACACTCTCCGTAACCCTAACCCTAACCCAAACCCTAACCCTAACCCTGAGACTAAACCTAAACCTCAACTTAACCCTAAACCTATCCCTCAGCCTAACCCTCACCCTGACCCTAACCCTAACCTTAATATTCATCCTATCATTAACCCTCAACTAACCCTCACCCTCAGACACACACTAATCCTAACCCTAACCCTAACCCAACCCTCACCCTGACCCTAACACTCACCATAACAATTTCCCTCACCTTAACCCTAACCCTAACCCTAACCCTCACACTAAACCTAACCTTCACCCTAAACATAACCGTACCCCTCAACTTAACCCTAACACTAAACCAAACCCTAACCCCCACACTAACCCTAACCCTCACCCTAACCATGACCCTACCCCTCACCCTAACCCTCATCCTAACCCTAACCCTAACCCTAACCCTAACCCTCATCCTCACCCTAAGCCTAACCCTAACGCTAACCCTCACCCTAAACCAAATCCTCACCCTCACCCTCACCCACAGTCTAACCCTAAACCTAACTGTAATCCTAAACCTAACCCTCACCCTCACCCTCACCTTAACCCTGACACTAACCCAAACGCTAACCCTCACTCTCACCCTCACTCTCACCCTAACCTAACCCTAACAATAACCCTAACCCTAACCCTAATCCTAACCCTAACCCTAATCCTAAACATAACCCTTACCCTAACCCTAACCCTATCCCTAACACCATTCCTAACCCTAACCCTCACCCTACCACTAACCCTCACCCTAACCCTAATCCTCATCCTAATTCTCACCCTAACCCTAACCCTAACCGTAACCAAACCAAAACGCTCACCCTCAACCTCAACCACACACTATCACTCTCCCTCCCCCTAGCCCTCACCCTAACCCTAACCCTAACCCTAAACCTTACCTTCACCTTCACTGTCACTCTTACCCTCAGCCTAACCCTAAGCCTTACACTAACCTTAACCCTCACCCTCACCCTTACCCTCACCTTAAATCTAACCCTAAACCTAAACCTCACCCTCACCCTAACCTTCACCCTAACCCTTATCCTCAAGCAAACCCTAACTTTAACCCAAATCCTGACCCTCACCCTAACCCTCACCCTCACCCTAACACTAACCCTAACCCTTACCCTCAGCATCGTCCTATCCCTAACACTCACACTAAACCTAACCCTCACCCTATCCCTCACACTAGCACCAACCCTATTCCTGAACCTCACACAAACCCTATTCCTAACCCCAACCCTCACCCTCACCCTCACCCTCAGCTTTACCCTAATCCTAATCCTAATCCTAACCCTAAACCTCACCCTAAACCCTAACCTTAACTCTCACCCTAACCCTAACCCTCACCCTAACCCTTACCCTCACCCTAAACCTAACCCTAACCCTCAAAATAATCCTAAACCTAACCCTAACCCTAAACCTCACCCTAACCCTAAAACTAACACTAACATTCACCATCTCCATAACCCTAAACCTCAGCCTCATCCTCACCCTCACCCTATCCTTAAGCCTAACGCTAACCCTCACCCTAACCCTCATCCTAAACCTAAACCTCATCCTCACCCTAATCCTTACCCTAACCCTTATCCTTAACCTATCCTAACCCTAACCCTAACCCTAACCCTAAACCTCCCCCTGAACCTAAGCCTACACCTCACCCTCACTCTCCCCTAGCCCTCACCCTAACCTTAATCTTAACACTAACCCTCACCCTAACCCTAAACCTCACCCTAACCCTAACACTCAAACTCACAATAACCCTTACCCTAACCAAAACACTAACATTAACCCTAACCCTCACCTTAAACCTAACCCTATCCTTAACCCAAACACTCACCCTAAACCACATCCTATTTATAACCCTAACCATCCCCCTCACAATAAACCTTAACCGAACCCGAACCCTAACCCTAATCCTATAACTAATCCTCACCCTCACCCTCACCCTTACCCTAACCCTAACCCTAACCTTCACCCTAACTCTCACCCTCACCCTAAACCTCAGCCTCACCCTAGCCCTCACCGTTACCCTAACCTAACCCTAACCCTAAAGCTCAACCTCACCTTAATCGTCACTCTCATCCTCACCCTAACCCTAAACCTAACACTAACCCTAACCCTCACCCTCATTCTCACCCTAACACTAACACTAACACTAAACCTCACCCTAACCCTAACACTCACCCTAAGCCTTATCCTCACGCAAACCCTAACTTTAACCCAAAACCTAACCCTCACTCTAACCCTCACAATCACCCTAACATTCACCCAAATCGTACACTCAGCATCATCCTATCCCTAACCCTCACCCTAACCCTCACACTAAAACTAACCCTCACCCTATACCTCACCCTAACCCTTAAGCTCTCCTTAAACCTAACCATCACACTAACCCTTACCCTCACCCTAACCCTAACCCTCACACTCAAGCTCACCCTCACACTCAGCTTTACCCTAACCCTAATCCTAATCCTAACCATAACCCTCACCCTCACCCTAACCCTAACCCTCACCCTAACCCTCACCCTAACACTCATGCTAACCCTAACCCTCACTCTCACCCTAAACTTAAACCTAACACTTACCCTAATCCTAACCCTTACCCTAACCCTAACCCTCACACTAAACCTAACCCTCCCCCTAATCCTAAACCTAACCCTAATCCTAACCGTCATCCTAACCATAACCATCACCCACACCCTCAGCCTTACTCTAACCCTAAACCTAACCCTAACCCTCACCCTCACCCTCACCCTAAACTTAACCGTAAACCTATACCTAACCCTCACCCTAAAACTCTCACCATAACCATAGACCTAAACCTCACCCTCATCTTAACCCTAACACTCACCCACACCCTAACCCTCACCCTAAACCTAACGCTAACCCTAACACTCACCCTAACCCTCACCCTAACTCTCAGCCTCAACCTCACCCTAAACCTCACCCTCGCACTAATTCTAACCCTAATCCTAACCCTCACCCTAACCCTAACCCTCACCCTAACCCTAAACCATTCCCTCACCCTAACCCTAACCCTAACCCTAAGCCTCAGCCAAACCGTCTCCCTAACCCTAACCATAAACCTCGACCTAACCCTAACGCTAACCCTAAATGAAGCCCTCACCGAAAACCTAAACCTCACCCTCACTCACACCCTCACACTCAGCCTAAACCAAAACCTAACCCTAATCCTAACCCTAACCCTCACACTCACCCTCACACTAACTCTAAACCTAACCTTAAACTTGACCCTAAACCTAACCCCAACCCTATACCTAAACCTAACCCTCACCCTAACACTAACCCTAACCCTCACCCTAATCCTAATCCTAACCCTAATGCTATCCCTAAACTTCAACCTCACCCTAACCCTAACCCTAACTCTAACCCTAAACCTAAACCTAACCCTCACCCTAACGCTCACCCTAACCCTCAACCTAACCCTAACCCTCACCATCACCCTAAACCTCACCCTAAAACTTAACCTCCACCTAACCCTAACCCTAACCCTAACTCTAACCCTCACCATCACCCTAAGCCTAACCTGAACCCTAAACCTCACCCTAAATCTCACCCTAAATCTAACGCTATCCCTAAACCTCACCCTCACGCTAAACCTCATCTTAACCCTTACCCTCATCATAACCCTAACCCTAACCCTAACCCTAATCCTCAACGCAACCCTAAGCCTCACCCTCACCCTAGCCCTCACCCAAAAACTGACCCTAACCCTAACAGTCACCCTCAACCTCACTCCACCCTCAAACTAACCCGAACCCTAACCCTCACCCTAACCCTAACCCTAACCCTAACCCTAATGCTAAGCCTAAAGCTCAACCTGACCCTAACCCTCACCCTAACCCTAAATCTAACCCTAATGCTATCCCTAACCCTCACCCTCACCTTAACCCTCATTCTAACCCTTACTTTCATTCTAACCCTCACCCTAACCCTAACCCTAATACTAACACTAAACCTCACCCTTACCCTGACCCTAAGCCTAAACCTAAACCTAAAAGTCACCCTAATGCTCACCCTAACCCTCAACCTAAACCTAACCCTCACCCTCACCTTAACGCTCACCCTAAAACTTACCCTCACACTAACAATAACCCTAAACATAAATCTCACCCTCACCCTCGCCCTAAGACTAACAGGAACCCTAACCCTCACCCTTACCCTCACCCTAACTCTAACTCTATCCCTAATCCTCACCCTCACCCTAAACCTCATCCTTACCCTTACGGTAACCAAAACCCTTAACCTTAACCTAACCCTAATCCTTACTATAACCCTAACCCTCACCCTCACCGTAACCCTCACAGTCAACTTAACCCTCACTCTAAACCAAACCGCCACCCACACGCTAAACTCACCCAAACACGAACCCTCACCCTCACCGTAGCCCTACCCTAAACCTCACCCTAACCCTAACCCTCACCCTAAACCTAACTCTAACCATCACCCTCATACTAACCCTACCCTCACCTTAAACCTCACCCTAACCCTAATGCTAACCCTAACCCTCACTCTCACCCTAAACTTCACCCTAACCCTTATTCTCACACTAACCCTAACCCTAACCCTCACATAAACCCTAACCCTAAACCTACCCCTCATATTACCCCTCACCCTAACTCTAACCCTAACCCTAACCCTCACCAAAACCTAACCCTAACCATCAACTTCACCCTAACTCTCACCGTCACCCTAACCCTCACCCCAACCCTAACCCTCACCTACACCCTCAACCTCATCCCCAACTTCAACTTAATCCTAATCCTAAACCTAATTCTAAACCTAACCCTAACTCTCACCCTCACCCTAACCCTAACCCTAACCCTAACTCTAATGCTAACACTAGCCCTCACCTAACCCTAAACCTAACCCTCAGCCTAATCCTCACCCTACCCTTCACAATAACCCTAACCCTAACCCTAAACCACACCCTCACCCTAACACTCATCCTAAACTTTACCCTCAACCTAACCCTAACAGTAACCCTAACCCTCACACTAACACTAACCCTCACCCTATACCTAAACTTACTCTTCAGCCTAACCCTCATCCTAACCCTAAATCTAAACCAAACCCTCGCCCTAACCCTAACCTTAACCCTAACTCTCACCCGAACTCTATCCCTCACCCTCACCCTCACCCTCACACTCACCCTCAGCCTATCCCAAACCCTCATCCTAACCCTAACCATCACCCACACCCTCAGCCAAAATCTAACCCTAAACCGAACGCTAAACCTCACCCTCACCCTAAACTTAACCGTAATCCTATCATTAACCCTCACCCTAACCCTAACTCTCACCATAACCATAGCCCTAAACCTCACCATCAACCTAACCCTAACCCTAACCCTGACCCTCACCCTAACCCACACCCTAATCTTAACGCTAACCATAACCCTCACCCTAAACCTCACCCTAAACCTTACTTTCACCCTAACTATAACCATTACCCTAATCCTCACACAAACACTAAACTTAACCCTAAACCTAAGCTGCACCCTCACCCTCAACCTAATACTAAACCTAACCCTAATACTCACCCTAAAGCTTACCCTAACCCTAACCATCACCCTGACCCTAACCCTCACCTTCACTCAAACTCTCAAAATAAACCTAACCCTCACCCACCACCTAATCCTCACCCTCACACTCAACCTCACCCTCACCCTAAACCTCACCCTAACCCTCACCCTGAACCACACGCTAAACCTTAACCTCAACCTAACCCTAACCCTAATCCTCACACTAACCCTAACCTTAACATTAACCTAACGCTCACTCTCACGCTCACCCTAATCCTAAACCTAAACCTAACCCTCACGCGAAATCTAACGCTAACCCTAACCTTCACCCTAAACTTCACCGTCACCATATCCCTCACCCTAACCCTAACCCACATCCACACCATAAACCTCACCCTCACAGGAAACCTCACCCTGACCCTAAAACTCACACTGACCCTAACCCTAACCCTAACCTTAATCCTGCCCCTAACCCTAACCCTAAGCCTCACCCTCACACTCACTCTCACCCTAAACCACACCATCACCATAACCCTAACCCTAACCCTAATCCTCACCTTAAACCTAACCCTAACCCTCACCCTAACCATCACCCTCACCCTCACACTAAACCTCACCCTCACCCTAAACCTAATCCTAAACCTAACCCTCACCCTCACCCTCACCCTAACCCTAACCCTAACCCTAAACCTAACCCTCACCCTAACCCTAAATATATCCATCACCGTCACCCAAAACCTAACCCTCACCCCCACCCTCAATTTATCCCTCACCCTAAACCTAACGATAAACCTCACCCTCATCCTAACCCTTCCCCTAAACCTTAACCATCATCCTAAACTTCACCCTAAACCTAACGCTAACCCAAACCCTCACCCCAATCATAACCCTCACCCTAACACTTATCCCCACAGTAACCCTAAACTTAACCCTAACTCTAACCCTACTCCTCACCCTAACCCTCACCCTCACCCTCACCCTCACCCTAACCCTCACCCTAACTCTAACCCTAATCCTCACCCTCTCCTTAATCCGCACTGTCACCCTAACCCTAACCTTCACCCCAATCATAACCGTCACCCTAACCCTTATCCCCACAGTAACCCTAAACTTAACCCTAACTCTAACCCTACTCCTCACCCTAACCCTGACCTTCACCCTAACCCTCACCCTAACCCTCAACCTAACCCTAACCCTAATCCTCACCCTCTCCTTAATCCTCACTGTCACCCTAACCCTCACCGTCAAAATAACCCTCACCCACACCGTAACTCTCACCCTAACCCTCACTCGAACCTCAACATTAAACATCACCCTAACCCTAACCCTCAACCTAAACGAGACTCTAACCCTCACCCGAACCCTAATCCTCACCCTCACCCTCACCCTCACCCTAAGCCTAACCCTCAACATAACCTTAACCCTCATCCTAACCCTACCCCACCCCTAACCCTCCCACTAACCCCCAAACTAACCCTATCGCTAACCCTAACCCTCAACCTACGCTAAAACTCACCCTAACCCTAAACCTAAACATAACCCTAATCCTCATACTAACCCTAACCCTAAACATAACACTAACCCTCACATTAACCCTCACCCTAATTCAAATCCTAACCCTAACCCTCACACTAACGCTAACCCGAACCCTAACCCACACCATCACCCTAACCCTCACTGTCAACCTGATCCTCAACATAACCCTATTCCTTACCCACACACTAAACCTCACCATCAACCTCACCCTCACCCTTAACCTAAACCTCACCCTCACCCTAAACCCTAACCTTAACCCTAATCCTCACGCTAACCCTAACCTTCAGCCTCAACCTCACCCTCACCCTAAGCCTAACCCTAACCCGAACCCTAATCTTAAACCTAACAGTCAACTTCTCCCTCACCCTAAAACTAAACCTAAACCTCACCTTCATACTCACCCTTACCCTAACCCTATCGCTAACCCACACCCTAACCCTAACACTCACCCTAACCCTAACCCTTAACCTCACACTCACCCTAAACCTAACCCTAACTCTCAACCTCACCCTAACCCTCACAGTAACCCTAAGGCTAACCCTGACACTCACCCTCACCCTAACCCTCACCCTAACCCTTATCCTAACACTAACCCTAACCCTAACCCTAACCATCACAGTAACCCTAACCCTCACCCTAAACCGGACCCTACCCCTCATCTTAAACCTCACCCTAAACCTAACCCTAAACCACACCCTAACCCGAAACCTAACCCTAATCCTCACCCTAACAGTCACCATCAACCTTACCCTCACTCTAAGTCTAACACTCACGGACAACCTAACCCTCACCCTCACCCGAACCTTCACCGTCACTCTAACGCTACCCTTACCCTAAACATCACCCTAACCCTAACCCTCATCCTCACCCTAACCCTAATCCCTCACCAGAACCCTAACCCTGAAACTCACCCTAACCCTCACCCTCACACTCACGCTAACCTTATCCCTCACTGTCAGTCTAACCCTCAGCCTAACCCTTACACTTAACATAAACCTAATTCTAACCCTAAACCTAACCCTCACACTAAACATAACCATCAACCTAAACGTAACACTAATCCTACTTCTCACCATAAAACTCACCCTAAACCTAACCCTCAACCTAACCCTAAACCTAAACCTCACCCTCACCCTAGCCCTCACCCTAACTTTGATCCAAATCCTAACCTTAACCCTAACCCTAAACCTCAAGCTCACCCTCACCCAAACCCTAACCCTAAACCTAATGTGCACCCTAACCCTAAACCAAATGCAAAGCCTAAACCTCACCCTCACCCAAACCCTCATTCTAAACCCAAACCCTCACCCTCACACTCACCCTAAACCTCACCCTAGGCTTAACCGTCAACCTAACCCTAAACCTAAACCTCACCCTCACCTTCACCCTAACCCTAACTCTAAACCTAACCCTCACACTAACCCTAATTCTCACACTAATCCTAAACCTAACCATAACCCTAACCCTCACCTTAAGACTTACCCTAATCCTAACCTGAACACTAACCCTCACCCTAATGCTAACCCTAACCCTAACACTCACCCTTCACCTAATCCTCACCCTCACCCTAACCCTCACCCTAACACTCATCGACACCCTAACCCTCACCCATACCCAAAACCTAAACCTAAACCTAAACCTCACACTCACCTGCACCCTAACACTCACCCTGACCCTCTCCCTCACCCTAGACCTCACCCTAAACCTCGCCCTAACATGAACAATCAACTTAAACCTATCCCTCACCCTCACCCTAACCCTCACCCTAACCCTTAACCTCACCCTAACCCTCAACCTAACTCTAACGCTAAACCTAACAGTAACACTTACCCTAACACTCACCCTAACCCTAAGCCTAACCCTAACCCTCACACTCACATTAATCCTCATCCTAACCCTTGTCCTCCCCCGAACACTAAACCTAACCTTCAGCCTACCCCTCATCCTAAACCTAACCCTAACTCTAACCCGCACCCTAACCTTAACCCTAACCCTAATCCTAACCCTCACCCTAACCCTAACCCTCACACTCAGCCTCAACCTCAACCTCAGTATAACCCTAAACCTAACCCTAATTCAAACCCTAACCCTCACCCTCACCCTAACTCTAAACCTAACCCTAACCAAAACCCTCACGCTAACTCTAAACCTATCCCTAAACCTCACCCTAAACTTAACCCTAATCCTAAACCTAACCCTCAACCTCACCCTAACCCTTACCCTCACCATAACCCTAAGCCTAACCCTCAGCCTAACACTCATCCTAACCCTAACCCTAACCCTAAACCTCACTCAAACCTTAAACCTAATATTAACCCTAACCCTCACTCAAACCCTAACCCTCAACTTCACCCTCAACCTCACCATCACCCTCACCCTAACCCTCACCATCACCATAACCCTAACCCTAACCCTCACGCTAAACCTAACCATCACCCTCACCCTGACCATCAACCTCAACCTATCCCTCACCCTCACCCTCGCCCTAACCCTAACCATAACATTAAACCTCACCGTAAACCTAACTCTGACCTTCAACCTCACCCTCACCCTAAGCCTAACCCTACACCTAAGCCTAATCCTAAACCAAATTCTCACCTTCACTTTCACCCTAAATTTAACCTCACCCTAACCCTAACACTAACACTAGCCCTCACCCTAACCCTTACCCTCACCGTCACCTTAACCCTAAACTTCACCCTAACACTAACCTTAAACCTAACCCTTACCGTCACCCTCACCCTAACCCTAACCCTAACTCTAACCCTCACCCTAAACCTAACCCTAACCCTAATGCTAACCCTAACCCTCACACTCACCATAACCCTAAACCTAACCCTAACCCTCACCCTAACCCTAAACATAACCCAAATTCTATCCCTAACCCTCACCCTCACCCTAACCCTCATTCTAACCCTTACCTACACCCTAACCCTCACCCTAACCCTAACCCTAACACTAAACCTCATGCTAACCCTGGCCCTAATCTTAAACCTAAACCTAACCCTCACCCTAATGCTCACCCTAACCCTCAACCTAACCCTATACCTCACCCTCACACTATCTCTCACCCTAAAACTTACCCTCACCCTAACAAGAACCCTAAACCTAACTCTAACCCTCACCCTCACCCTAAGCCTAACCCTCACCTACACCCTGACCCTGACCCTCACCCTCACCCTAACCCTCACCCTAACACTTACCTTAATCCTCACATAACCCTAACCCTCACATTAAACCTCACCCTTATCCTAATCCTCACCCTAACCCTATCCCTAAGCCTTCCCTAACAGAAACCCTCACCCTCACCTTAATCCTCACCCTAATCCTCACCCTCACCCAAGCCTTCACCCTAAAACTTACCTTAACCCTAACCCTCACCCTCAACCTCACCCCCAACTTCAGCCTAACCCTAACCCTAAACCTCATATTAGCCCCAAATCTAACCCTTACGCTCACGCTCACGCTAACCCTAACCTTAACTCTAAGGATAACACTAGCACTCACACTCACCCTAACCCTAATCCTAATCCTAAAATTCATCCTAACCCTAATACAAACCCTAAACCTCAAGCTCACCCGCAACCTCACCCTAACCCTAACTCTAAGCCTAACCATAAACCTCACACTAACCCTCACCCTAACCCTAACCCTACCCCTCAGCCTAACCCTCACCCTAAAACTAACCCTAACCCTAATCCTCACACTCACCCTCACCCTCACCATCACCCTCACCCTAAACCTCACCCTCACCCTCACCCTAACCTAACCCTAAACCTAACCCTCAACCTAAAACTAACTCTGACCCTCACCCTCTCAATCACCCTAAGCATAACACTAAACCTAAGCCTTACGCTAAACCTAACCCTCACATTCACCCTCACCCTAAACCTAAATCTCACCCTAAACCTAACCCTAACCCTAGCCCTCACCCTAACCCTTACCCTCACCATCACTCTAACCCTCACCCTAACCATAACCCTCACGCTAACACTAACCCTAAACCTGAGCCTCACCCTCACCCTAACCCTAACCCTAAACCTAACCTCACACTAACCATAAACCTAACCCTAACCCTCAACATAACCCTCACCCTTACCCTCACCCTAACCCTAACCTCAACCCTAACCCTCACCCTAACCCTATCCCTAACCCTAAACCTAAACCTAACCCTCAACCTAACCCTAACCCTAACACTGACCCTCACCCTAATCCCAACCCTATCCCTAACCCTCAACCTAACCATAACCCTCACCCTAACCCTAACCCTAACCCACACCCTAACACTAACCCTAACCCTCACCCTCACACTAAACCTAACCCTAACCCTCATCCTAACACTTACTCTAACGCTCAGATTCACCCTAACCCTCACCATCACCCTATCCCTCACCCTAAACCATTCTCTCACCCTAACCCTTAAACTAACCCTCAGCAAAACCCTTATCCTAACCCTAAGCCTAAACCTAAACCTAAATCTCACCCAAAACCTAAATCTGACACTCACCCTCACCCTCAGCCTAACCCTAACCCTAACGCTAATGCTAACCCTAACCCTCACACTCACCCTCAATCTAACTCTAACCCTAACCCTAACACTGACCCTCACCCTAATCCCAACCCTATTCCTAACCCTCAACCTAACAATAACCCTCACCCTAACCCTAACCCTAACCCACACCCTAACACTAACCCTAACGCTAATGCTATCCCTAACCCTCACCCTCACCCTAACCATTACTCCAACACGTACCATCACCCTAACCCTCACCCTAACCCTAAACCTAAACTTAAACCTCACCCTAACGCTCACCCTAACCTTGAACCTAACACTAACACTAACACTAACACTAAACCTCACCCTAACCCTCACTCTAATCCTAAACCTAAACTTGACCCTCACCCTAACGCTCACGCCAACCCTCAACCTAACCCTAATCCTAACACTAGCCCTAACCCTAACCTTAACTCTCACCTTCACCCTAACCCTCACCATCACCCTAACCCTCACCCCAACCTTAACCCTTACCTACACCTTCACCCTCACCCTGAATCTGACCCTAACCCTCACCCTAAACCTAACCTTAATCCTCACATAAACCTAACCCTCACCTTAAACCTCACCCTCAACCTAATCCTCACCCTAACCCAAAACCTAAGCCTTTTCTAACGGGAACCCTCACCCTCATTCTAACCCTCACTCTAACCCTCACCCTCACAATAGCCCTCATCCAAAAAGTAAACCTAACCCTAACCCTCACCCTCACCCTCACCCTAACCCTAACCATATCCATAACAATAATGTTAACACTAGCCCTCACCCTCACACTAACCCTAATCCTAACCCTAACCCTCACCCGAACCCTAATACTAACCCTAAACCTCAACCTCACCCTAACCCTCATCCTAAACCTTACCCTCACCCTCAAACTCACCCTAACCCTAACTCTAACCCTAACCCTAATCCTCATGCTAACCCTCACCCTAAACCTAACCCTAACCATACACCTCACCCTAAACCTAACCCTAAACCTAATCCTCACCCTATCCCTAACCCTATCCCTAGCCCTCACCCTAACTCTCAACCTCACCGTAACCCTAATGCTAACATTAACCCTCAACCTCAACCTAACCCTCACCCTAAACCTTACCCTCACCCTAACCCTAACCCTAACCCTAACCCTCACACTAAACCTAACCCTCACCCTAACAAGAACCCTAACCAAAATCCTCACCCTATACCTAATCCTAACCCTAAACCTCACCCTAACCCTCACCCTCACCATAAAACTAATGCTAACATTAACCCTCAACATCACCCTAAACCTCGCCCTAAACCTTACCCTCACCTTAACCCTATACCTCCACCTCCCCCTAAACCTCCCCCTAACCCTTATCCTCACCATAACCCTAACCCTCATCCTAAACCTAATCCTAACACTAACCCTCAACCAAACCTTAACCGTAACCCTAACCCTAACCCTCATCCTAAACCTAACCCTCACCCTCAGCCTCAAACTCAACCTAAACCTAACCCTAATTCAAACCCTAATTCTCACCCTCACACCAACTCTAAACCCAACCCTAACCAAAACCCTCAACCTCACTCTAACCCTAACCCTATCCCTAACCTTCACCCTAACCCTAACCCTAATCCTAATCCTAACCCTCACCCTTCACCCTAACCCTAACCCTAATCCTAATCCTAACCCTCACCCTCACCCTAAACCTTACCCTCACCCTAACCCTAAGCATAACCCTCAGCCTAACCCTCATCCTAACCGTAACCTTAACCCTCAACTTAACTTTATCCCTAACCCTAACCCTAACCCTAACCCTAACACTAATGCTAATGCTATCCCTAACCCTCACCCTCACCATAACCCTCACTCCAACCCTTACCAACACCCTAACCCTAACCCTAACACAAACACTAAACCTCATCCTAACCCTCAACCTAACCTTAAACATAAACTTAACTCAACCTAACGCTCACCCTAACCCTCAACCTAACCCTAACCCTCACCCTCATCCTAAACCTCACCCTAAACCTTACCCTCACCCTAACCCTAACCCTAAATCCAACTCTAAGCCTCACCCACACCCTAAGCCTAACCTAAACCCTAACCCTCAACCTAACCCTCACACTAAATATAAGGCTATCCTTAAACCTCACCTTCACCCTACACCTCTTCCTAATCCTTATCCTCACCATAAGCTTAACCCTAACCCTAACCCTAATCCTCACTGCAACCCTAAACCTCACCCTCATACTAACCCTAACCATCACCTTAGCCCTCACCCTAACCCTAATCGACACCCAAACCCTAGATCTCACCATCCCCCAAACCCTCACACGAACTGTAACCTTACCCTAAACCTCAGACTAACCCTATCCCTCACCCTAAACCTAACTCTAACCCTTACGCTCATACTAACCCTAACCCTCAACTTAACCCTCACCCTATCCCTCACACTAACCCTAACGCTAACCCTAAACCTCACTTTAACTCTAACCCGCACTCTAAACCTTATCCTCACACTAACCCTAACCCTAACACTAATCCTCACATTAACCCTAAACCTTACTCAACCCCTCATCCTACCCCTCAACCCAAACCTAACCCTAAGCCTCAGTCTAACACTAACCCTAACCCTTACCTTCAACCTAACCCTCAATTCACTCTAAACAACACGCTAACCCGAACCCTCACCTACACCCTCACCCTCAACATCACTCACACCCTCACCCTAACTGTCACCCTCACCCTAAATATAACCCTAATCCTAACCCTCAACCTAACCCTAACCCTAATCCTCACCCTAACAATAACCCTCACCTTAAACCTCACCATCACCCTAATCCTCACCCTAACCCTAACCCTAAGCCTTTCCTTAACGAAACACTCACCCTCACCATAACTATTTCCCTAACCCTCACCCTCACCCTAGGCCTCACCCTAAAGCTTACCCTAACCCTAACCCTCACACTCAACCTCACCCCCACCCTCAAAATAAACCTAACCCTAACTCTCACCCTAACCCTAAACCTAACCCAAATGCTAGTCCTAAAACTCCACCTCACCCTAATCCTCACCCTAACCCTAACCCTAAGCCTTTCCTAAACGAAACACTCACCCTCACCATAACTCTTTCCCTAACCCTCACCCTCACCCTAGGCCTCACCCTAAAGCTTACCCTAACCCTAATCCTCACCCTCAACCTAACACTCACCCTCAAACTAACCCTAACCCTAACTCTCACCCTAACCATAAACCTAACACTAATGCTAGTCCTAAACCTCCACCTCACCCTAAACCTCAACCTAACACTTACCCTCACCCTCAACCTCACCCTAACCTTAACACTAACCCTAACCCTAACCCTAACCCTAACCCTCAGCCTAACACTCACCCTAAACGTAACCCTAACCCAAATCTTCACCCTAAACCTAACCCTAACCCTCACCCTAATGCTCACCCTAACCCTCACTCTAAACCTAACACTCACCAAAACCCTAACCCTCAACCTAAACCTTTCCTCAGGCTAATCCTAACCCTAACCCTAAACCTAACCCTCACACTAACTCTATCCATCACCCTAACCCTAACCCTGATCCTCAGCCATAACCTCATCCTAACCCTAACCCTAACACTAACTCTAACCCTCACCCTCACCCTAAGCCTAACCTGAACCCACACCATCAACCTCACCTTCACCCTAACTCTAACGCTGTCCCTAAACCTCACCCTCACCCTAAACCTCATCCTATCCCTTACCCTCACCATAACCCTAACCCTAACAGTAACCCTAATCCTCACTAAACCATAACTCTCAACCTCACCCTAACCCTAACGGTCACCTTAACCCTCCCCGTAACCCTAACTATCACGCACACCCTAAAACTCACCCTCACCTGAACCCTCACCCGAAACCCTAAACTTACCCTAACCCTCACCCTAAACCTCATCCTAACCCTTTCCCTCACTATAACCCTAAGCCTAACAGTAACCCTAATCCTCACCACAACCATAACCCTCAACCTCACCCTAACCCTAACGGTCACCTTAACCCTCACCCTTACCCTTACTGTCACGCACACCCTAAAACTCACCCTCACCTGAACCCTCACCCGAAACCCTAAACCTACCCTAACCCTCACCCTAAACCTAACCCTAATCCTCACCCTAACCCTAACCCTCACCCTCCACCTCACGCCCACCCTCAAACTAACCCTAATCCTAACTCTCACCCTAAATCTAAACCTAACCCTAATGCTAAGCCTAATCCTCAACCTCACCCTAAAATTCACCCTAACCCTTACCCTCACCCTCAACCTCACCCTAACCCTAACACTAACCCTAACCATAACCCTCACCCTAACCCTAACCCTAACCATAACCCTAACCCTCAGCCTAAACCTCACCCTAAATGTAACCCTAACCCTAATCCTCACCCTAAACCTAATACTAACCCTCACTCTAACGCTCACCCTAACCCTCACCCTAACCCTAAAATTCACCATCACACTAACCCTAAAGCTAATCCTAAACCTAACCCTCACCCTCACCCTAAACCTCACCCTAACCCTAACCCTAAGCCTACACCTCAGCCTAGCCCTCATACTAACCCTAAACCTAACCCTAACATTCACTGCAATGTTAACACTAACCCTAGCCCTAACCCTCACCCTCACCCCCAACCTCATCATCTCCCTCACCCTAAACCTCACACTCACCCTCACCCTAACCCTAACCATAACCCTAATCCTCACCATAAAGCAAACCATCACCCTCACCCTCATCATTATCCTCATCCTAACCCTAACCCTCATCCTCACCCTAACCATAACCATAACCCTAAACCTCACCCTAAACCAAACTCTGACCCTCACCCTCACCCTAAGCCTAACCCAACACCTAAGCCAAATCCTAAACCTAACCCTCCCCCTCCCCCTCACCGAAACCTAAAAATCAGCCTAATCCTAAGCCTAAACCTACCCTCACCCTAACACACTCACCATCACCCTAACACTAATCCTCAACCTAAACCTAGCATTCACCCTAACCCTAACCCTAACCCACACCCTCACCCTAACCCTAACCCTAACCCTCACATTAAACCTAAACCTAACCCTAATGCTAACCCTAACCCTCACCCTTACCCTCACCATAACCCTCACCATAACTCTAACCCTCACCCTAACCCTAACCGTAGCCCTAATGCTATCCTTAACCCTCACCCGCACCCTAACACTCACTCTAACCCTTACCCTCACCCTAATGCTCACGCTAACCCTAACCCTAATCCTAACACTAAACCTCATCCAAACCCTCAACCTAACCCTAAACCTAAACCTAACCCTCACCCTAATGTTCACTGTAACCCTCAAACTAACCCTAATCCTCACCCTCACCCTAACCCTCACCCTATACCTTACCTTCACCCTAACCCTAAACCTAACCCTAACTCTATCCCTCAATCTCACCCTAAGCCTAACCCGAACCTTAACCCTCACCCAAACCCTCACTCTAACTATGATACCCCTAAAACTCACCCTCACCCTAAACCTCATCCTAACCCTCACCCTCAACATAACCCCAAACCTAACCCTAACCCTAATCCTCACCGTAATCGAACCGTCACCCTCACCCTAACTCTCACAGTCAACTTAACCCTCACCCTAAACCTAACCATCGACCTCTCCCTAAAACTCACCCTCACCCGAACTTTCACCCTGACCCTAATCCTACCCTAAATCTCACCTTAACCATAACACTCACCCTAAACCTAACTCTAAACCTCACACTCATACTAACCCTAACCCTAACCCTAACCCTCAAACTAACCCTAGACCTAACCCTCACCCAAACCCTAAACCTCACTCTCACGCTCAACCTCACCATCACCCTCACCCTCACCCTCAACCTAACCCTAACCATAACACTAACACTCACACTAAACCTACCCCTCAACCTCACCCTCACCATCACCCTCACACTAACCCTCACCCTCACCCTCACCCTAACCATAACCATAACACTAATCCTCACCCTAAACCTAACTCTTAACCTTACCCTCAACCTAAACCTCATCCTAACACTAACCCTAAACCTCACCTTAACCCTAACACTCACCCTAAACCTAACTCTAAACCTCACTCTCATACTAACCCTAACCCTAACCCTAACCCTCACACTAACCCTAACCCTAACCCTCACACAAACCCTAAACCTCACTCTCACACTCAACCTCACCATCACCCTCACCCTAACCCTTACCCTACCCCTCACCCTACCACTCACCCTAAACCAAAAGCTAACCCTCACCCTAACCCTAACCCTAACCCTCACTTTCACCGTAACCCTCACCATTTCCCAACACATCACCCCAACCCTAAACATCACCCACACCATCACCCTCACCCTCTCCCTCACCATAATCCTCACCCTCACCCTAAACATCACCCTAATCATAACCCTCACTCTAACCCTAACCTTAATCCACACATAACCCTAACCCTCACCTTAAACTTCACACTCACCCTAATCCTCACCCTAAACCTAACCCTAAACCTTTCCTAACTCATACCCTCACCCTCATCCTAACACTTACCCTTACCCTAGCCCTCACCATAAAACTAACCATAAACCTAACCCTCACCCTCAACCTCAGCCCCACCTTCCCCCTAACCTTAACCATAAACCTAATCCTAACTCTAACCCTAGCCCTCACCCTAACACTTACCGTCACTGTCACCCTAAACCTAACCCTCACCGTCACACTAACCCTCACCCTCACCCTAACACTAACCCTCACCCTCATCCTAACCCTAACCCTAAATCTAAACCTAACAATCACCATCACCCTAACCCTAACCCTAACACTCACCCAAACCCTAACCCTAACCTTAAAACTATCCCTAACTCTCACGCTCACCCTAACCCTCACTCTAACCCTTACCCTCACCCTAACATTCACTCTAACCCCAACCATAACACTAACACTAAACCTCACCCTAACCCTAAAGCTAAACCTAACCCTCACCCTTACTGTCACCCTAACCCTCAACCTAACCCTAAACCTCACCCTTACCTTAACCCTCAACCTAAACCTTACCCTCACCCTAACCCTGTACCTAACTCTAACTCTAACCCTCACCCTCACCCTAAGCCTAACTCGAACCCTAACGCTCACCCTAACCCTCACCCGAACTCTAACACTACCCCTAAACCTCACCTTCACCCTAAACCTCATCCTAACCCTTACACTCACCATAACCCTAACCCGAACCATAAACCTAATACTCACCGTAATCCTTACCCTCACGCTCAAACTAACCCTCACCATAACCTTAACACTCACCCTAAGCCTAACCATCACTCACACCCTAAAATTCACCCTTAACCTAACCCTCACCCTCACCCTAACGTTACCCTAAAACTCACCCTAACTCTAACCTTCACCCTAAACCTAACTCTAACCCTGACGGTCATAATAACCCTAACCCTCACCTTAAACTTCACCCTAAACCTCAAACTAACCCTAACGCTAACCCTAACCCTGACTCTTAGCCTAACCCACTCCCTAACCCTTATCCTCACTCTAACGCTAATCCTATCCCTAACCCTCTCATTAACCCTAGCCCTCACCCTAAACCCTCACCCTACCACTCACCCTAACCCTAAACCTAACCCTCACCCTAACTGTAAACCTGAACCTAACCCTCACCCTAACCCTATCCCTAATCCTAAGGATAACACTAAACCTCAACCTCACCCTAAACCTCAGCCTAAACTTTATCCTCACCCTAACCCTCACCCTCACCCTAACCCAAACCCTACCCCTCAGCCTAATCCTCGACCTAAACCTAATCCTAAGACCAATCCGCACCCTATCCCTAACCCTAACCCTAAGCCTCACCCTAACCCTCATCTTTACCTTAACGCTAATGCTAACATTAACCCTCAACCTCACCCTAAACTTCGCCCTAACCCTTACCTTCACTTTAATCCTATCCCTCATCGTCACCCTAACCCTCACCCTAACCCTTACACTCACCCTAACCCTTACGCTAACCCTAGCCCTAACCCTAACAATACCCTTCAACCTAACCCTCACCCGAAACCTAAGCCTAAACTTAAACCTAACCCTCAACCTAAAACCCACCCTAACCATTACCCTCACACGAACACTAACCCTAACCCTCTGCCTAACACTCATCCTAAACCTAACCCTAACCCTGACCCTCACTGTGACCTTAGCGCTAACACAAACCCTAATCCTCAACCGAACCTAACCCTCACCCTCACACTCAAACTCACCCTGAGCCTAAACCTAACCCTAACTCTAATACTAACCCTAAACCTCACCTTCACCCTAACCCTAACTCTAACACTAACCCTATGTAAAACCCTCACCCTAACACTAACCCTATGCCTAACCCTCACCCTAACCCTAACACTAATCCAAAACCTAACCCTCACCATCACCCTAAACCTAACCATCATCCTAACCCTAAACCTAACCGTCAGCCTAACTCTCCTACTAACCCTAAACCTAAACCTAACCCACACCCAAACGCTAACACTCACCCTCACCCTCAACCTCCCCATTACCCTCACCCTAACCCTCAACCTCACCTTCACCCTAACCATAAACATAACCCTAACCCTAACCCTAAACCTAACTCTCACCCTCATGCTCACCATCACACTCACTCTAACCCTCAACCTCACCCTCACCCTAACCATAACCATAACCCTAACCCTCACCCTAAAACTAACAGTGACCCTCACCCTCACCCTCACCATAAGCCTAACCCTACACCTAAGCCTAATCTTAAACCTAACCCTCACCCTAAACCAAACCCTAACCCTCACCCTAACCCTAACCCTCACGGTAACCATAACCCTAACCCTTACGCTCACGCTCACCCTAACCTTAACCCTAACCTAACCCTCAAGCTAACCCTAACCCTAACCCTAATGCTAATACTAAACATCACCCTCACCTTAACCCAAACCTTAAGCCTAACCCTCACCCTAACCCTAACACTAACCATAATGCTAACTCTAAATGTCACCCTCACCCTAACCATAATGCTAACCCTAAACCTCACCCTCACCCTAACCCTCACTCTAACCCTAACCCTCACCCTAACTCTGACGCTAACCCTAACCCTAATACTAACACTAAGCCTCACCCTAACCCTCATCCTAACCCTAAACCTAAACCTAACCCTCACCCTAACACTAATCCTAACCCTAACACTCACCCTCACCCTAACTCTAAACCTAACACTACCCTGACCCTCACCCTAACCCCACTCCTCACCATAACCCTGATCCTCACCCTCACCCTTACCCTAACCCTCAACCTAACCCTAACGCTAAACCTAACCCTCACATTCAACCTAAATATCAACCAAACCCTAACCCTCACGCTAAACCTAAACCTTACCCTCACCTACACCCTCACCCTCACCCTCACCCTCACCCTCACTCTCACCATCACCCTAAACATAACCCTAATCCTAACACTCACCCTAACCCTAACGCTAACCTAAGCCTTTCCTAACTGAAACCCTCACCCTCACCCTAATAATCACTCTAAACCTCCCCCTCCCCCTACCCCTCACCCTAAAACTAACCCAAACACCAACCCTCACCCTCACTCTCACCCTCAACCTCAGCCTAAACCTAACCCTAACCCTAATCCTAAACCTTACCCTAAACCTCACCCTCACCCTAACCCTAAATCTAACCCTAACCTTAATGCTCACACTAGCCCTCACCCTCACCCTAACCCTAACCCTAACATTCACCCTAACCCTAACTCTAACCCTAATGCTAACCCTAAACCTCAACCTCAACCTAACCCGCACCCTAACACTTACCTTCACCCTCAACCTCAACCTAACCTTCACCCTAAACCTTACCCTCATTCTCACTCTAACCCTCACCCTAAACCTAACTCTAACCAATCTCCTCAGCCTAACCCACACCCTAAACCTAACCCTAACCCTAATCGTCACCATAACACCAACCCTAACACTAAAACTAACCCTAACTCTCACCCTAACCATAAGCTTATCCCCAAACCTCACCCTCACCCTAAACCTAACCCGAAACCTCAGCTTAATCCTCATCCTAAACCTATCCCTAAATATAACCCTCACCCTCACCCTAAGCCTAACCCTAACTCTCACCTTAAAGTTCACCCTCTCCCTAATCCTCACCCTAACCCTAACCCTAAGCCTTTCCTAACTGAAACCCTCAGCATCAACCTAACCCTCACCCTACGCCTATCCTAACTGAAACCCTCCACCTAACTGTCCCCCTTACCCTCACCCTCACCCTTGCCCGCACCCTAAACCAACCTTAAACCTAACCCTCACCGTCAATCTCACCCTAACTCTAACCCTAAACCTAAACCTCACCCTAACCCTAACCCTAACACTAACCCTCATCCTAACCATCACCCTAACCCAAACCCTAACCCTAACCCTCAACCTAACGCTCACTCTCAACCTAACCCTAACCCTAATCCTCACCCTCACACTAACCCTCACCCTAACCCTTACCTCACCCTAAGCTAAACCCTAATCCTACACTAACCCTCACACTAACCTTAACGCTCACACTAACCCTAACCCTAACCCTCAGCCTAAACCTCATCCTAACACTAACTCCAACCCTCAACCTAAACCTAAACCTATCCCTCACCCTAACCCTAACCCTCAACCTCACCCTCACCCTCACCCTCAGCAGAACCCTAACCCTATCCCTAATCCTAAACCTCACCCTCACCCTCAGCCTCACCCTAACTCTAAACCTAACCCTAACCCTGAACCTCAAGCTAAACCAAAACCTATCCCTAACCCTCACCCTAACACTAATCCTCACCCTAAACCTAACCCTAAAGCTCACCCTCACACTAGGCCTAACCCTCACCCTAACCATCACTCTAACCCTAATGCTAACGCTAACCCTCACCCTCACCATAAACATCAACCTAAACCTTACCCTCACCATAACCCTAACCCTAATCCTCACACATATCCTAACCCTAACAGTCACCCTAACCCTAACACTATCCCTAACATGAACCCTCACCCTAAACATCACCCTAACCCTAGTCCTCACCCTGACCCTTACCCTCAACCTCACCCTAACCCTCAACTTCAACATGAACCTATTGCTAACTTTAACCCTCAACCATACTCTAAAACTCGCCCTACCCTTTCCATCACCTTAACCATATCCCTCACCCTCACCAAAACCCTCACCCAAAAAGTTACCCTCAGCCTAACCCACAACCTAACCTTAACCCTAACCTTAACAATAACCCTCACACTAACCCTCACCCGAAAACTAAGCCTAAACCTAACCCTCACGCTAACCCTCAACCTAAACTTTCACTCAACCGAACCCTAAACCTAACCCTCAGCCTAACCCTCATCCTAACCCTAAACGTAACCCTAACTCTTACCCTCAACCTCACTCTCACCCTAACTCTAACCCTAAACCTAATCCTCACCCTCACCCTAACCCTAACCCTAATGCTAACTCTGACCCTCACCCTCACCTTAAACCTATCCCTAGCCTTCACCCTAACCCTTAACCTCACCATCACCCTAACCCTAACCCTCACCATAAACTTAACCGTCACCCTAATCGTAAGCTTCATCCTAACATTAACCCTAACCCTCACCATAAACCACACCCTCACCCTAAACCTAACACTCACCTTAAACCTAACCCTTACACTAATGCTGTCCCTAACCCTCACCCTCACTGTAACGCTCACTCTAAACATTACCCTCACCCTAACCCTAACACTAACACTAACACTAAACCTCACCCTAACCCTCACCCTAACTCTAAACCTAAACCTAAACCTCACACTAATGCTCACCCTAACCCTCAACCTAACCCTAAACCTCAACCTCATCCTAACCCTCACACTAAACCTTATCCTCACCCTAACCCTAACCCTAATTCTTACCCTCAACCTCACCCTAAGCCGGACCCAAAACCTAACCCTCTCCCAAACCCTCACCCTAAACCCCACCATCACCTTAATACTCACCCTAAACTAAAACATCACCCACTCCCTAAAACTCACCCGAACCCGAACCCTCAACCGAAACCTAACCCTACCCTAAACCTCACCCTAACACTAAAACTCACCCTAAACCGAACTCTAAACCTCACCCTGACCCTAACCCTCACCCTAACCCTCACCCTCACCCTAGCCCTCACCCTAAAACTAACCCTAACACAAACACTCACCCTCAACCTCACCCTCACCCTCAGTCTAACCCTAACTCTAAACTTAATCCTAACCCTAACTGTAATCCTCACGCTCACCCTCACCCTAACCCTAACCCTAACCCTTACCCTAATGCTAACACTAGACCTCACCCTCACCCAAACCCTAACCCTAACACAAACACTCACCGTAACCTAACCCTAACCCTAACCCTAACCCTCAACCTAACCCTCACACTAACACTAACCCTAACCCTATCCCTCAGCATAACCCTCACCCTACACCTAAAACCTACACTAATCCTCACCCTATTCCTAACCCTAACTCTAACCCTCAACCTAACCTCACCCTCACAGTAACCCTAATGCTAAAAATAACCCTCAACCTCAACCTAAACCTCGCCCTTACCCTTACGCTCATTCGAACCCAGACCCTAACCCTCAGCCTAACCCTCAGAATAATCCTAAACCTAACTTTCACCCTCACCCTAACCCTAACCCTCAACTTCACCCTCAACCTCATCCACAGCCTAAGCCTAACCCTAACCCTAATCCAATCCCTAAACATCACACTCACCCTCCCCCTAACTCTAAACCTAACTAACCAAAACCCTCACCCTAACCCTAACCATATCCCTAACCATCTTCCTAACCCTAACCCTAATCCTAATCCTAACCCTCACCCTCAACCTGATCCTTACCCTTACCCTAACCCTAACCCTTACCCTATCCCTAACCCTCACACTAACCCTAACCCTAACCGTCAGCTTAACACTCATCCTAACCCTAACCCTAAACCTAACCCTCACCCAAACCGTAACCCTCACCCTCAACATCAACCTCACCAACACCTCACTCTAACCCTCACACTCACCCTCAACCTAACACTAACCCTAACTGTCTAAACCTAAACTTCACCTTAAACCTCACTCTAATCCTTAACCTCACCCTAACCCTCTCCCTAACACTAACCGTAACCCTAACACTAACCTCACCCTAACACTCACCCTAACCCTAAACCTAAACCTAAACCTCTCCCTAACGCTCACCCTAACCCTCAACCTAACCCTAACCCTCACCCTCACCCTAAACCTCACACTAGACCTTACTCTCACCCTAACCCTAACCCTAACCCTAACTCTTACCCTCACCCTCACTCTAAGCCAATACCGAACCCTAAACCTCACCCAAACCCTCACCCCAACTCTAACTATATCCCTAAAACTCACCCTCACCCTAAACCTCATCCTAACCCTTACCCTCAACATAACCCTAACCTTAACCCTAATCCTCACAATAATCCTAACCCTCACCCTAAACGTCACTGTCACCTTAACTCTCACCCTAACCCTAACTATCACCCACTCCCTAAAACACCCTTACCCGAACCCTCACTCGAACCCTAACCCTACCCTAAACCTCA
Source organism: Dipodomys merriami (assembly GCF_024711535.1). Classification (NCBI taxonomy): domain Eukaryota; kingdom Metazoa; phylum Chordata; class Mammalia; order Rodentia; family Heteromyidae; genus Dipodomys; species Dipodomys merriami. Next base: position 3,491,461 of record NW_027206113.1, read on the forward strand.
CCCTAACCCTAACCCTCACCCTAAACCTAACTCTAACCCTCAAACTCATACTAACCCTAACCCTTATCCTCACCTTAACCGTAACCCTAACCCTCAACTTAAACATCACCCTCACCCTTACCTCACCCTAAACCTAAACTTAAGCCTTTTATAACCGAAAACTTCACCCTGACCAACACCCTCACCATAGCCCTCACCCTAAAACTAACCCTAACCCTAACCATCACACTCAACCTCACCCTCAACCTCAGTCTAACCCTAACCCTAACAATAATCCTAACATTAACCGTAATCCTCACCCTCACCCTCACCCTAACCCTAACACTAAACCTTACCCTAATGCTAACACTGAACCTCACCCTAACCCTCAACTTAACCTTTCACTCACCCGAACCCTAAACCTATCCCTCAGCCTAACCCTCATCCTAACCCTAACCCTAACCCTAACTCTTACCCTCACCCTCACTCTCATTCTAACTCTAACCCTAATCCTAAACCTCACCCTCACCCTAACCCTAATCCTAAAGCTAACTCTGACCCTCACCCTCACCTTCACCCTTAGCCTAATCTTACACCTAAACCTAATCCTAAACCTAACACTCACCCTCACCCTAAGCCTCATTCTAAACCTTACCCCCACCCTAACCCTAACCCTAACCCTAGCCCTCACCCTAACCCTTACCTTTACGGTCACCCGAACCCTAACCCTCACCCTAACCTTAACCCTCACACTAACTCTAAACTTCACCCTAACCCTAACCCTAAGTGTCACCCTCATTCTGACCATAAACCTAACCCTAATCCTAACCCTCACCCTCACCCTAACCCTAACCTAATTCTAACCATAAACCTCACCATCACCCTAAACCTAATCCTAACCCTATCACTCAAACTAAACCTAACCATAACACTAAAGCATTCCCTAAGACTCACCCTCAACCTAACACTCACTCTAACCCTTACCCTCACCCTAACCCTTACCCTCACCCTAACCTCACCCTAACCCTAAGCCTAACCCTAACACTAAACCTCAACCTAATCCTTACCCTAACCCTAAACCTAAACCTCAACCTCACCCTAATGCTCACCCTAACCCTCAACCTAACCCTAAACCTCACCTTCAATCCTAACCCTCACACTAAACCTTATCCTCACCCTAACCCTTACCCTAACCATAAATATTACCCTCACCCTCACCCTAAGCCAAACCCGAACCCTAACCCTCACCCAAACCCTCACCCTGACTCTAACTATATCCCTAAAACTCAGCATCAGCCTAAACCTCATCCTAACCCTTACCCTCAACATAAGCCTAACGCTAACCCTACCCTAATCCTCCCCGAAATCCTAAACCTCACCATCACCCTTACCTCACCATCACCTTAATCCTCACCCTAACCTTAACCATCACCAACTCCCTAAAACTCACCCTCACCTGAAACCTCACCTGAAACCTCAGCGAAACCTAACCCTACCCTAAACCTCACTCTAACACTAAAACTCACCCTAAACCGAACTCTAAACCTCATCCTGACACTAACCCTCATCCTAACCCTCACCCTCACCCTAGCCCTCACAGTAAAACTAACCCTAACCCTAACATTCACCCTCAACCTCACCCTCACCCTCAGTCTAACCCTAACCCTAAACTTAATCCTAACCCTAACTGTAATCCTCACGCTCACCCTCACCCTAACTCTAACACTAACCCTTACCCTAATGCTAACACTAGCCCTCACCCTCACCCAAAACCTAACCCTAACCGAAACCCTCACCCTAACCTAACCCTAATCCTAACCCTAAACCTCAGCCTAACCCTCACCCTACACCTAACCCGAACACTAACCCTAATGCTCACCCTCACCTTAACCTTACTCTCAAACTCACCCTCAACCTCAGCCACAGCCTAACCCTAATCCTAACCATAATCCAAACCCTGAATCTCACCCCCACCCTCACCCTAACTCTAAACCTAACTCTAACCAAATCCCTCACCCTAATCCTAACCCTAACCCTGACTCTCTCCCTAACCTTAATCCTAATCCTAACCCTCATCCTCTACATGATACTTACCCTTACCCTAACCCTAACCCTCACCCTAATCCTTACCCTCACCCTAACCCTAACCCTACCCATCAGCCTAACACTCATCCTAACCCTAAACCTAAACCTAACCCTCACCCAAACCGTAACCCTCACCCTCAACATCAACCTCACCATCACCCTCACCCTAACCCTTACACTCACCCTCAACCTAACACTAACCTTAACTGTAATCTCATCCTAAACCTAACCCTCACCCTCATCCTCACCCTCACCATCACCCTAACCCTCACACTCACCCTCACCCTAAATCTAACCATAACTCTAACCCTCACCCTAAACCTAACTATGACCCTCACCCTCACCCTCACCCTAAGCCTAACCCTACACCTAAGCCTAATCCTAAACCTAACATTCACCCTCACCCTAAACCTAAACCTCACTCTAACCCTAAACCTAACCCTAGCCCTCACACTAACCCTTAACCTCACCATCACCTTAACCCTAAACCTCACCCTAACCCCAACCCTCACCCTCACCCTAACGCTAACTCTCACCCTCACCCTAACCCTAACCCTAAAGCTCACATTAACACTCACCATCCCCCTAACCCTAAGGCTAACCCTCACCCAAACCGGAACCCTAAACTTAATGCTATCCCTAACCCTCACCCTCACCATAACCCTCACTCTAACCCTTACCCTCAGCCTAACACTCACCCTAACCCTAACCCAAACACTAACACGAAACCTCAACCTAACCCTCACCCTAACCCTACACCTAAACCTAACCCTCACCCTAACGCTCACCCTAACCCTCAACCTAACCCTATCCCTAACGCTAATTCTAACCCTCACCCTCACCCTAAGCCTAACCTGAACCTTAACCCTCACCCTAACTCTAACGCTACCCCTAAACCTCACCCTCACCCTAAACCTCATCCTAACCCTTAGCCTCACCATAACCCTACCCCTAACCCTAACCCTAATACTCACCGTAATCCTTACCCTCAGGCTCACCCTATCCCTCACCATCACCTTAACCCTCAACCTAACCCTAAACATAACCTTAAATCTCACCCTCACCCGAAACCTCACCCGAACCCTAACCCTACTCTAAACCTCAACCTAACTCTACCCTTCACCCTAAACCTAACCCTAACCCTCGCCCTCATAATAACCCTAACCCTCATCTTAACCTTCACCCTAAACCTCAACCTAACCCTAACGCTAACCCTAACCCTCACTCTCAGCCTAACCCACACCCTAACCCTTATCCTCACACTAACGCTAACGTTAACCCTAACCCTCACATTAACCCTAACCCTCACCCTAACCCCTCACCCTACCCCTCACCCTAACCCTAAACCTAACCCTCACCCTAACCCTAACCCTAAACCCAACCCTCACCTAAACCTAACCCTAACCCTAATGCTAACCCTAAACCTCAACCTCACCCTAAATTTTCCCCTCACCATCAACCTCACCCTAACCCTAACCCTAACCACAACTCTCACCCTAACACTCACCCTCACACTAACACTCACCCTAACCATCGCCCTAACCCTAACACTATCCATAACGCTCAACCTTATCCTCAACCTATACCTAACACTAATACTAATCCTCACCCTATCCCTAACCCTAACCCTCACCCTCACGTTAACCCTAATGCTAACATTAACACTCAACCTCACCCTAAATTTCGCCTTAACCCTTACATTCACTTTAACCCTCTCCCTCACCCTCACCCTAACCCTCAACCTAAACCTTACACTCTCGCTAAACCTCACGCTAAACCTAACCCTAACACTAACACTAAACCTCACCCTAACCCTCATCCAAACCCTAAGCCTAAACCTAAACCTAACCCTCACCCTAACACTCACCCTCAAACAAAGAGTAAACTTAACCCACAGCCTAACCCTCATCCTAAACCTAACCCTAACCCCCTAACCCTAATCCTCATCCTGACCTTAGCCCTAACACAAAACCTAACCCTCACCCTAACACTAAACCGAACCCTCACCCTCAACCTCACCCTCAGCCTAACCCTAAACCTAACCCTAATCCAAACACTAAACCTCACCCTCACCCTCACCCTAACTCTAAACCTAACCCTAAACAAAACCCTCACCCTAACCCTAACCCTGTGCCTATCCCTCGACCTAACCCTAACCGTAATCCAAAACCTAACGCTCACCCTCAACATAACACTTACCCTCACGCTAACCCTAACCCTAACCCTCAGCCTAAGTCTCACATTAACCCTAACCCTAACCCACACCCAAACCCTAACCCTCACCCTCACCCTCAACCTCACCATCACCCTCACCCTAACCCTCACCCTCACCCTCACTCTAACCCTAACCATAACCCTAACCCTCACCCTAAACCTAACCCTAACCCTCACGCTCACCATCACCCTTACCCTAACAATCACACTCACCCTCACCCTAACCCTAAACATAACCATAAACTTCACCCTAAAATAAACTCTGACCCCACCCTCACCCTTACCCTAAGCCTAACCCTACACCTAAGACTAATCCTAACCCTAACCCTCACCCTCACCCTCAACCTAATCCTCAAGCTAACCTTAACCTAACCCTAACCCTCACGCTCACCCTCAACCTAACCCTTACCTTAAACTTAAACCTCACCCTAAACCTAACCCTAACCTTAATGCTAACACTAAACCTCACCCTCACCCTCACCCTCACCCTAAACCTCACTCTAACCCTTACTGTCACCCTAACACTCACCTTAACCCTGATCCTAACACTAACACTAAACCTCACCCTAACCCTCAACCTAACCCTAAACCTAAACCTAACCGTCACCCTAACGCTCAACCTAACCCTCAAACTAACCCTAACCCTCACACTTACCCTAACCCTCACCCTAAACCTTACCCTCACCATAACCCTAAACTTAAGCCTAACCTTCAATATAACCCTAACCCTAAACCTAAACCTAACTCTCACCGGAAACCTAACCCTCACCCTCACCCTCATCCTATCCCTAAACCTAATCCTAACCCTAACCCTTTCCCACACCCTAACTCTAACCCTAATACTACCCTGACCCTCAACCTAACCCCAACACTCACCCTAATCCTGACCCTCACCCTCACCCTAACCCTAACCCTCACCCTAATCCTAACGCTAACCCTACCACTCACACTCACCCTCAATATCACCCAAACAATAAACCTCGCCCTAACCCTAAACCTAAACATAATCTACACCCTAACCCTCACCCTCACTCTCACCGTCACTCTCACTCTCACCCTAATCATAACACTAACCCTAACCCTCAACCTAACCCTAACCCTAATCCTCACCCTAACCCTAACCCTAAGCCTAACCCTCACCCTAAAACTAACCCTAACCCTAATCCTCACCCTATCCCTAATCCTAAATCTAAACCTCACACTAACCCTCACACTCACCCTAACCCTAATGGTAATATTAACCCTCAAGCTCATCCTAAACCTCGCCCTGACACTTACCCTCAACATAACCCTATCTCTCACCCTCATCTTAATCCCCACCCTAACCCTTGTCTTCACCCTAAACCTCACCCTAACCCTAACACTAACCCTCACCCTAACACTCATCCTAACCCTAAGGCTAACCCTAACCCTCACCCTCACCATCACCCTCACCCTAACCCTCACCCTCACCCTCACCCTAACCCTAAAGATTACCCTAACACTCACCCTAAACCTAACCCTCACCATCACCCTCACCATCACCCTTAACCTAACAATCACCCTCACCCTCACCCTAACCATAACCATAACCTTAAACCTCATCCTAAACTAAACTCTGACCCTCACCCTCACTCTCACCCTTACCCTAAGCCTAAACCTACACCTAAGCCTAATCCTAACCCTAACCCTCAAACTCACCCAAACCTTAACCCTCACCCTAACCGTAATCCTCACCCTAACCCTAACCCTAACCCTCACGCTCACCCTCACCCTAAACCTAACCCTCACCCTAAAACTAACACTAACCCTAATGCTAACACTAAACCTCACCCTCACTCTAAACCTAACCCTAAGCATAACCCTCACCCTAACCCTAACGCTAACCCTAATGCTATGCCTAACCCTCACCTTAACCCTAAACCTAACTCACTCTATCCCTTACCCTCACCCTAACACTCACCCTAACCCTAATGCTAACACTAACACTAAACCTCACCCTAACCCTCAGACTAACCCTAAACCTAAACCTAACCGTCACCCTAATGCTCACCCTAACCCTCAAACTAACACAAACCCTCACCCTTACCCTAACCCTCAACCTAAACCTTACCCTCAACCATAACCCTAACCCTAAACCTAACCCTCAACCTAACCCTAACCCTAACTCTAATCCTAACTCTCACCGTAATACTAACCCTCACACTCACCCTCATCCTAACCCTAATACTAAACCTAATCCTAACCTTAACCCTCATCCACACCTTATCTCTAAACCTATCACTACCCTGACCCTCACCCTAACCCCAACACTCACCCTAAACCTGACCCTCACACTCACCCTAACCTTAACCCTCACCCTAACCCTAAGGCTAACCCTAACCCTCACCCTCATCCTAAATATCACCCAAACAATAAATCTCACCCTAACCCTAAACCTAACCATCTACTACACCCTCACCCTCACTCTCACCCTCACCCTAATGATAACACTAACCCTAACCTTCAAACTAACCCTAACCCTAATCCTCACCAGAACCCTTACCCTCACCTTAAACCTCATCCTCACCCTAACCCTCACCCCAACCCTGACCCTAAGCATTTCCTAACAGAAACCCTCACCCTCACCCTAACCCTCACTCTAACACACCCCCTCCCCGTAGCCTTCACCCCAAAACTAACCCAAACACTAAGCCTCTCTTCACCCTCACCCTCAACCTCAGACTAACCCTAACCCTAAACCTATTCCTAAACCTAACCCTCACCCTAACCCTAACTCTAACCCTAACCCTAAACCTAATGTTAACACTAGACATCCCCCTCCCTCTAACCCTAACCATAACCCTCATCCTCACCCTAACTTTAACCCTAATGCTAATGCTAAAACTCAACCTCACCCTAACCGGCACCCTAACACTTACCCTCACCCTAAACCTCACCCTAACCCTAACCATAACCCTTACTCTAACTCTCACCCTAACCCTAACCCTAACCCACACCCTTTCCCTAACCCTCAGCCTAACCCTCACCCTAAACCTATCCCTAACCCTAATCTTCACCATAACCCTAATCTTAACTCTAACCCTCACACTAACCCTCACCCTCACCATAACCTATTGCTAACATTAACCCTCAACCTCACCCTAAACCTCGCCCTAACACTTACCCTCACCAATACCTTATCCCTCAACCTCACCCTAACTCCCTCCCTAAACCTTACCCTCAACCTAAACCTCACCATAACACTAACACTAACGCTCACCCTAACCCTTATCCTAAAAATAAGCCTAAACTTTACCCTCACCCTCACCCTAACCCGAACCCTAACCCTTACCCTCACCCGAACCCTAACCCGAACCCTCAGATTAAACCTTATCCTAAACCTATCCCTAACAATAACCCTCACCCTCACCCTAACCCTAACCCTAACCCTCACCTTAAACCTCACCCTCACCCTAATACTCACCATAACCCTAACCCTAATCCTTTCCTAACTGAAAACCTCACCCTAACCCTCACCCTAACCCTCACCTTAAACCTCACCCTCACCCTAACCCTAACCCTACGCCTATCCTAACTGAAACCCTCACCCTCACCCTAACCCTCCCCCTTACCCTCAACCTCACCCTAGCCCTCACCCTGAACCAAACCCTAACCCTAACCCTCACCCTCAAACTCACCCTAACTCTAACCCTAAACCTAACCATCACACTAACCATAACCCTAACACTAACACTAACCCTCACCCTAACCCTAAACCTAACCCTAACCTTCAACCTAACGCTCACTCTCAACCTAACCCTAACCCTAATCCTCACCCTCACACTAACCCTCACCATAACCCTTAACCTCACCCTAACCTAAACCCTAATCCTAACACTAACCCTCACACTAAACCTAAACCTCACACTAACCCTAACCCTAACCCTCAGCCTAAACCTCACCCTAACACAAACCCCAACCATCAACCTAAACTGATTCCTAACCCTCACCCTAACCCTAACCCTCAACCTCACCCTCACCCTCACCCTCAGCCGAACCATAACCGTAACCCTCACCCTAACTCTTACCCTCATTCGATCCCAGACCCTAACCCTCAGCCTAACCCTCAGCCTAATCCTTAACCTAACCCTAACCCTCACCCTAACTGTAACCATACACTAACCCTAATGCTCACCCTCAACTTAACCTAACCCTCAACCTCACCCTCAACCTCTGCCACAGCCTAAGCCTAACCCTAACCCTAATCCAATCCCTAAACATTACCCTCACCCTCACCCTAACTCTAAACATCACTCTAACCAAAACCCTCACCCTAACCCTAAACCTATCCCTAAACCTCTCCGTAACCCAAATCCTAATCCTAATCCTAACCCTCACCCCAACCTGATCCTTACCCTTACCCTATCCCTAACCCTCACCCTAAACCTTTTCCCTCACCGTAACTCTAACCCTAACCATCAAACTAACACTCATCCTAACCCTAACCCTAAAGCTAACCTTCACCCTAACCGTAACCCTCACCCTCAACATCAAGCTTACCATCACCCTCACCCTAACCCTCACACTCACCCTCAACCTAACACTAACCCTAACTGTCTAAACCTAACCCTCACCTTAACTCTCACTCCAATCCTTACCCTCACCCTAACAATCTCCCTAACCTTAACTGTAACCTTAAAACTAACATCACCCTAATCCTCACACTAACCCTAAACCTAAACCTCTACCTAAGCCTCACCCTAACCCTAAACCTAAACCTAAACCTCTCCCTAACCCACACACTAAACCTTACTCTCACCCTAACCCTAACCCTAACACTAACTCTTATCCTCAGCGTCACCCTAAGCCAATCCCGAACCCTAAACCTCACCCAAACCCTCACCCTAACTCTAACAATATCCCTAAAACTCACCCTCACCCTAAACCTCATCCTAACCCTTACCCTCAACATAAAACTAACCCTAACCCTAACCCTAATCCTCACCATAATCCTAACCCTCACCCTCACCTTAACCGTCACTGTCACCTTAACCCTCACCCTAACCATAACCATCACCCACTACCTAAAACTCACCCTCACACGAACCCTCACCCGAACTCTAAACCTACCCTAAACCTCACCCTAACCCTAACCCTCACCCTAAACCTAACTCTAACCCTCAAAATCATACTAACCCTAACCCTTATCCTCACCTTAACCATAACCCTAACCCTCACCTTAAACATCACCCTCACCCTTACCTCACCCTAACCCTAAACTTAAGCCTTTTCTAACCTAAACCTTTACCCTAACCAACACCCTCACCCTAGCCCTCACCCTAAAACTAACCCTAACCCTAACCATCACCCTCAACCTCACCCTCACCCTCAGTGTAACCCTAACCCTAACCATAATCCTAATATTAACCATAATCCTCACCCTCACCCTCAACCTAAACCTAACACTAAACCTTACCGTAATGCTAACACTAGACCTCACCCTCACCCAAACACTAACCCAAAGCCAAACTCTCACCCTAACCTAACCCTAACCCTAACCCTAACCCTCAACCTAACCCTCACCCTAACCATACCCCACAGCCTAACCCTCACCTTATATCTAACTACAACACTAATCCTCACCCTATCCCAAACCCTAACCCTAATCCTCACCCTAACCCTCACCCTCACCGTAACCCTAATGCTAACAATAACCCTCAACCTCAACCTAACCCTCGCCCTTAACCTTACCCTAACCTTAACCCGAACCTCACCCTCACCCAAACCCTAACCCTAACACTTATCCTCACCCTAAACCTCACCCTAAACCTAAGCCTAACGCTAACCCTCACCCTCACCCTAACCCTCTCCCTAACCCTTAACCTCACTCAAACCCAGATCCTAACCCTCAGCCTAATCCTAATCCTAACCCTAACCCTAACCCTCACCCTAACTGTAAACCCAACACTAACCCTAAACCTCACCCTCACCCTAACACTAAACCTTATTCTAAACCTTACCCTCACCCTAACCCTAACCCTAAGCCTCAGCTTAACCCTCATCCTAACCCTAAACCTAAAACTAACCCTCACACAAAACCTAACCCTCACCCTCATCATCAACCTCACCATCACCCTCAACCTAACCCTCACAATCACCCTCACCCTAAAACTAAACTTAACCCTAAACCTCACCTTAAACCTAACCTTCACCCTCACCCTAAACATCACCCTCACACTAACCCTCACCCTCACCCTTACCCTAATCCTAACCATAATCCTAACCCTCACCCTAAACCTAACTATGACCCTCACCCGCACCCTAAGCCTAACCCTTCACCGAAGACTAACCCTAAACCTAAGCCTCACCCTCACCGTAAACCTAAAGCTCACCCTAACACTAACCCTAATGCTAGCCCTCACCCTAACCCTTAAACTTACCGTCACCCTAACCCTAAACCTCAACCTAACCCTCACCCTCACCATAACCCTAACCCTCACCCTCACCCTAACCCTAACCTTAAAGCTAAACCTAACACTCACAATCACTGTAAACCTAAGAATAACCCTCACCCAAACCCTAACCCTAACCCTAATGCTATCCCTTACCCTCAACTTCGCCCCAACCCTCACTCTAACCCTTACCCTCAGCCTAACACTCACCCTAACCCTTACACTAACACTAAACCTCGGCCTAAACCTCAACCTAACCCTAAACCTAAACCTAACCCTCACCCTAATGCTCACCCTAACCCTCAACCTAACCCTAACCCTTACCCTCACCCTAACTCTCACCTTAAATCTTACCCTCACCCTCACCCTATACCTAACCCTAACTCTAACTCTAACCCTCGCCCTCACCCTAAGCCTAAACCTCACCCTAACCCTCAAAATAACCCTCACCCTAACTCTAACCCTACCCCTAAACGTCACCTTCACCCTAAACGTCACCCTAACCCTTACACTCACCGTAACCCTAACCCTAACCATAACTCTAATACTCACCGTAATCCTTACCATCACCCTCAACCTCACCCTCAACATCACCTTAACCCTCACCCTAACCCTAACCATCACCCACACCCTAAAACTGAACCTCACCCTCACCCTCACCCTCACCCTAAACCTAACCCTCACCCTAACCCTAACCCTAATGCTAACACTAAACCTCACCCTCACCCAAATCCTAACCCTAATCCTAACCCTCACCCTAACCTTAACCCTAAACCTAATGCTACCCCTAAACCTCAAACTCAACCTAATCCTCACTCTAACCCTTACCCTCACCCTGACCCTCACCCTAACCCTAACCCTTACACTAACACTAAACCTCACCCTAACCCTAAAGCTAACCCTAATCCTAACCCTAAACCTCACCTTCACCCTAGCTCTAACCCTAACCCTAACCCTCACCCTCACCTCACCCTAACCCTAACCCTCACCCTAACCCTCACCTTAAAACTAAAGCTAACCCTAACCCTCACACTCACCCTAAATATCACCCAAACCCTAAACCTCACCCTAACCCTAAACCTAACCATCACCTACACCCTAACACTCACCTTCACCTTCACCCTCACTCTCACCCTCACCCTAAACATAAGCCTAACCCTAACAATCACCCTAATCCTAACCCTAAACCTCACCCTAAACCTAACCCTCACCTTAAACCTCACCCTCACCCCAAACCTCACCCAAACTCTAAACCTAAGCCTTTCCTAACTGAAACCCTCATGCTCACCCTAATAATCTCTCTAAACCCAACCGTCCCCCTAGCCCTCACCCTAAAACTAACCCAAACCCAAAACCTCAACATCACTCTCACCCTCAACCTCAGCCTAAACCTAACCCTAACCCTAATCCTAACCCTAACCCTAAACCTCACCCTCACCCTAACCCTGACTCTAACCCTAACCCTAACCCTAATGCTCACACTAGCCCTCACCCTCACCTTCACCCTTACCCTAACCCTAACCCTCACCATAAACCTAACTCTAACCCTAATGCTAACCCTCAACCTCAACCTCACCATAACCGGCTCCCTAACATTTATCCTCACCCTCAACCTCAACCTAAACCTCACCCTAATTCTCACCCTAACCCTAAACCTAACACTAACCCTAACCCATCCCTTCAGCCTAACCCACACCCTAAACCCAATCCTCACCATAATCCTAACCCTAACACAAACCCTAAACCTAACCCTCACCCTAACCCTAAGCCTAACCCTAACCCTCACCCTGACCCTAACCCTCACCCTAACCCTTACCCTCACCTGAACCCTCAGCATAACCCTCAGCCAATCCTCATCCTAACCCTATTCCTAACCATAACCCTCACCCTCACCCTAAGCCTAACCCTAACCCTCACCTTAAACCTCACCCTCACCCTAATCCTCACGCTAACCCTAACCATAAGCCTTTCCTAACTGAAACCCTCAGCCTCACACTAACCCTCACCCTAACCCTCACCTTAAACCTCACACTCACCCTAAGCCTAACCCTACGCCTATCCTAACTGAAACCCTCACCCTCACCCTAACCCTCCCCCTTACCCTCATCCTATCCCTAGCCCTCACCCTGAACCAAACCCTAACCGTAACCTCACCCTCAACCTCACCCTAACTCTAACCCTAAACCTAACCCTCACACTAAACCTAACTCTAACCCTAACACTAACCCTCACCCTAACCATCACCCTAACCCTAAACTTCAACCTAACGCTCACTCTCAACCTAACCCTAACCCTAATCCTCACCCTCACACTAACCTTCACCATAACCCTTACCCTCACCCTAACCTAAACCCTAATCCTAACACTAACCCTCACACTAAACTTTATCCTCACCCTAAACCTAACCCTAACCCTAAATCTTACCCTCACCCTCACCCTAAGCCAAACCTGAACCCTAAGACTCACCCAAACCCTCACCTTAACTCTAAGTATATCGCTAAAACTCTCCCTCAGCCTAACCCTCACCCTAACCCTCAAAATAACCCTCACCCTAACTCTAACCCTATCCCTAAACCTCACACTCACACTAAGCGTCACCCTAACCCTTACACTCACCATAACCCCAACCCTAACCATAACTCTAATACTCAACGAAATCCTTACCATCACCCTCAACCTAACCCTCAACATCACCTTAACCCTCACCCTAACCCTAACCATCACCCACACCCTAAAACTCACCCTCACCCGAACCCTCACCCGAACCCTACCCTAAAACTCACCGTAACTCTAACCCTCACCCTAAACCTAACTCTAAACCCTCACCCTCATACTAACCCTAACCATCATCTTAAACTTCACCCTAAATCTCACCCTAACCCTAATGCTAAACCTAACCTTCAATCTCAGCCTAACCCCAAACCTAAAACTTATCCTCACACTAATGCTAACCCTAACCCTAACACTCACATTAACCCAAACACTCACCCTAACGCCTCACCATAGCCCTCACCCTAACCCTAAACCTAACCCTCTCCCTAACCCTAACCCTAACCCTAATGCTAGCCCTAAACCTCATCCTCACACTAACCTTTACCATTCACCCTCAACCTCACCCTAACCCTAACCCTAACCATAACTCTCACCCTAACCCTCACCCTAACCCTAACCCTAACCCTACTCCTCAGCATAATCCTCAACCTAAGCCTAACCCTAACACCAATCCTGTCCCTATCCCTAACCCTAACCCTAACCCTCACACGAACACTAACCCTAATTCTCAGCCTAACCCTCATCCTAAACGTAACCCTAACCCTAACCTTCACCCTGACCTTAGCCCTAACATAATCCCTAACCCTCACCCTCATCCTGAACCTCACCCTCAGCCTAAACCTAACCCTAACCATAATCCAAATCCTAAACCTCAGCCTCAATGTCACCCTAACTCTAAAACTTAACCTAAGCAAAACCCTCACCCTAACCCTAATCCTATGCCTAACCCTCACCCTAATCCTAACCATAATCCAAAACTTAACCTTCACCCTTAAAATAACACTTAACCTCACCCTAACCCTAACCTTAACCCTCAGCCACTCTCATCCTAACCCTAAACCTAACCCACATCCAAACCCTAAAGCGCACCCTCACCCTCAACATCACCATCAACCTCACCCTAACCCTCAGCCTCACCCTCACCTGAACCCTAAACGTAAGCTTACCCTCACCCTAAACCTAACCGTCACCCTCACCCTCACAATCACCCTTACCCTAACAATCACCCTCACCCTCACCCTAACCCTAAACCTCAACCTAACCCTAAACGTAATGCTCACGCGAAACCTCACCCTCACCCTAACCCTAACGCTAAACCTAACCCTCACCCTAAACCTAACCCTAATGCTAACACTAAACCTCACCCTCACCCTCACCCTAACCCTAAGCCTAACCCTCACCCTAACTCTAACCCTAAACCTAATGCTATCCCTAACCCTCAACCTCACCCTAAACCTCACTCTAACCCCTACGCTCACCCTGACCCTCACCCTAACCCTAACCCTTACACTAACACTAAACTTCACCCTAGCCCTCAGCCTAACAGTAAACCTAAATCTAATCCTCACACTAACGCTCACCCTAACACTCAACCTAAACCTAACCCTCACCCTCTACCAACCCTCACCCTAAACCTTATCCTCACCATAACCCTCACCCTAAACCTAATCCTAATCCTCACCATAACGCAACCATAACCCTAAACCTAACCCTCACCGGAACCCTCATCATCACACTCACCCTCAGCCTCACCCTAAACCTAACCCTAATCCTAACCATAACCCTCATCTTCACCCTAACTCTAACCCTAACACTAACGCTGACCCTCACCTCACCCTAACCCTCACCCTAACCCTCACCTTTAAGCTAAAGCTAACCCTAACACTTACACTCACCCTAAATATCACCCAAACCCTAATCTCACCCTAACCCTAAACCTAACCATCACCTACACCGTAACACTCACCCTCACCCTCATTCTCACACTCACCCTCACCCTAAACATAACCCTCACCCAAACAATCACCCTAACCCTAACCCTAATCCTCACCCTAAACCTAACCCTCACCTTAAAACTCACCCTCACCCCAAACCTCACCCCAACTCTCAACCTAAGCCTTTCCTAACTGAAACCCTCACCTTCACCCTAATAATCACTCTAAACCTCACCCTCCCCCTAGCCCTCACCCTAAAACTAACCCAAACCCAAACCCTCACCCTCACTCTCACCCTCAACCTCAGCCTAAACCTAATCCTAACCCTAATCCTAAACCTAACCCTAAACCTCACCCTAACCCTAACCTTGACCCTAACCCTGACCCTAACCCAAACTCTAACCCTAATGCTAACCCTCAACCTCAACCTCACCCTAACTGGCACCCTAACACTTACCCTCACCCTCAACATCAACCTAACCCTCACCCTCACCCTTACCCTAATTCTCAACCTAAACCTAACCCTAACCCTAACCCTAACCCATCCCCTCAGCCTAACCCACATCCTAAACCTAACCCTTACCCTAATCCTCACCATAATCCTAACCCTAACACTAAACCTCACCCTAAAACTAACCCCAACCTAACGCTCACACTAGCCCTAACCCTCACCCTAACCATCATTCTAACCCTAATCCTAACCCTAACCCTCACCCTCACCACAAACCTCAACCTAACCCTTACCCTCACCATAACCCTAACCCTAACCCTAATCCTCACACATATCCTAACCCTAACCCTCACCCTAACCCTAACACTAACCCTAACATGAACCCTCACCCTAAACATCACCCTAACCCTAGTCCTCACCCTAACCCTTACCCTCAACCTCACCCTAACCCTCAACGTCACCATGAACCTATTGCTAACATTAACCCTCAACCATAACCTAAACCTCGCCCTAACCTTTACCTCACCTTAACCATATCCCTCACCCTCCGCAAAACCCTCACACTAAAAGTTACCCTCAGCCTAACCCACAACCTAACCTTTACCCTAACCCTAACACTAACCCTCACACTAACCCTCACCCGAAAATTAACCCTAATCCTAACCCTCACCATAACCCTCAATCTATACTTTCACTCACCCAAAACCTAAACCTAACCCTCAGCCTAACCCTCATCCTAACCCTAACCCTAATCCTATTCCTCACTCTCACCCTAACCCTAACCCTAATGCTAACTCTGACCCTCATCCTAACCTTAACCCTAACCCTAACCCTAACCCTAGCCCTCACCCTAACCCTTACCCTCACCGTCACCCTAAACCTAACCCTCACGCTAAATTTAACCGTCACCCTAACCCTAAGCTTCATCCTATCCCTAACCCTAACCTTCACCCTCACCCTCACCCTCACCCTAAACCTAACCCTAACCCCCATTCTAACACTCACCCTCACCCTCAACCTCACCCTCACCCTAACCCTAACACTAACCCTAACCCACACCCTCAAATTAATCCTCAACTTAACCCTAACCCTAAACCTTACCTAACCTAAAACCTCACCCTCACCCTCACCCTAACCCTTACCCTCACCTTAGCCCATACCTAACACTAAGCCTCAAAATAACCCTAACCATAAACCTCACTCTCATCCTAATCCTAAACCTAAACCTAACCCTAACACTCATCCTAAGCCTAACCTTAAACCTAATGCTAACCCTAAACCTCACAATCAACTTAACCCTCACTGTAACCCTTACAGTCACCCTAACCCTCACACTAAACCTAAGCCTCACACTAACCCTAAACCTACCCCTCAGCCTAACCCTCACCCTAAACCTAAACCTAACCCAAATTCTTATCCTATCCTTAACCTTAACACAAATCCTAACCCTAACCCTCACACTCAACCTAACCCTCACCCTCAACCTAACCCTCACCCTAACACCCACACCCTAACACTCACCCTATCCCTAACCATAAACCTAAATTTCAAACTAACCCTCAACCTAAACCTAAACTTCACCGTCACCCTAATATTCACCCTAAACTTTACCCTCACCCTAGCACTTACCCTAATGCTAAACCTAACCCTAACACTAACCCTAACCCTAACCCTAAGCCTAACTCTTATCCTAACCCTAAACCTAACCCTAACCCTCACCCTAAACCTAGCCCTAACCCTAACACTAACACTAACCCACATCCTAACCCTAACCCTTACCCTCACCCTCCACATCACCCTCAGCCTAACCCTAATCCTAACACTAATCCTAACACTCACCCTCACCCTCACCCTAACTCTAACCATAAACCTAACCCTAACACTCACCATCACCCTCACACTAACCTTAACCATAACCCTAACCCTCAACCTAACCCTAAGCCTCACCATATACCTCACCATCACCCTAACCCTAACCCTAACCCTAACACTCACTGTAACCCTCACACTATCCCTAACACTAACCCTCACCCTCATCCTCACACTAAACCTCACCCTAATCCTTAAATTCACCAGAACCCTAACACTAATCCTAACCCTAATCCTCACCGAAACCCTAAATCTCATGCACACCCTAACCCTCACTCTCACCCGAACCCTCAACCTCACCCTAACACTCACCCTAACCCTAACCTTAAGCCTAATCCTAAACCTAACCCCCACCTTGAAACTCACCCTAACTCTAACCCTAACCCTAACCCTAACCCTCACTCTCACCCTCACCTTAATCCTCACACTCACCCTAAACCTCACCCTAACCCTAACCCTACATATCTCTATAACTCTCAACCTAACCCTAACCCTAACCCTAAACTTCACCCTCAGCCTGACCCTCAACCTCAGCCTAACCCTAACCCTAACCCTATTCCTATTCCTAACACTTACCCTCACATGCAACCTAAAACTAACCCTAACTCTATCCCTCACCTACACCCTCACCCTCACCGTAACCCTAACCCTCAACCTAACCCTCACTCTCACACTAAACATCACCCTAACACTAACCCTCACCCAAACCCTAACCCTAACCCTCAACCTAAACCTAAACTCAGCTTAAACCTCAACCTCACCCTAATCCTCACCCTAACCCTAACCCTTATCTAAATGAAATCCTCATCCTCACACTCACCCTAACACTAACCCTAAAACTAACCCTAACTCCGACCCTAACCCTAACGCTAAAACTCACCCTAAAACTAACCCTAAACCACACCCTGACCCGCACCCTCACCCTAACCCTCACACTAATCTTAAACTTAACATTCAGCCTAAACCTCATCCTAAACCTAACCTAACCCTAAAACTCACTCTAACTCTAACCCTCACCTTCACTTTCAACCTCACCATCACCCTAACACTAACGCTAACCCTAACCCTCCACCTCACCCTAAACCTCACCCTAACCCTTTCCCTCACCCTAACCCTAACCCTCACCCTCACCCTGACCCTCACCCTAAATGTTACCCACATCCTAAACCTCACCCTAACCCTAAACCTAAACCTAACCCTCACCCTCACCCTCACCGTAACCCTAACCATAAACCTAAACCTAAGCCTCACCCTAACAGTCATCCTAACCCTAACCCTCACACTCACCCTAAACCTCACCCTAATCTTTACCTTCAATCTAACCCAAACCCCAACCCTAAACCTAACACTCACACTCACCTTAAACCTAACCCTCAGCCTAACCCATATCCTAACCCCAAACCTGACCCTAACACTCACACTCACCCTAAATCTAACCCTAACCCTAACCCTCACCCTAACCCTAACTATCACCCTCACCCTAACCCTCATCTTAACACCCTCAACCTAAACCTATCCCTAACCCTCACCCTAATCCTAAACCTCAACCTAAACCTAACCCTCACCCGAACCCTCACCGTAACCCTAACCATAACCCTAAACCTAACCCTCACCCTAACACTCACCCTAACCCTAACCCTCACCCTAAACCTAACCCTCACCATAAAAATAACAATCAGACTAACCCTAACACTAACCCTAACCACCACCCTCACCCTCACCCTTAACCTAATCCTAACCCTCATTCTAACCCTAACGGTAAACGTAATGCTAACCCTAAACCTCATCCTCACCCTAACCTACACCCGCACCCTAAACTTCACCCTCACCCTAAACATCACCTTAACCCTAATCCTCACCGTAACCCTAACCCTCACCCTCACCCTAAACCTAACTTCAGCTTAAACCTCACCGTCACCCTAATCCTCACCCTAAACCTAACCCTTACCTAACAGAAACCCTCATCCTTACCCTCACCCTAAACCTAACCCTAAAAATAACCATAACTCTAACTCGAATCCCAACCCTAAAACTCACCCTAAACCTAATCCTAACCCTAACCCTCACCCGCACCCTCACCCTCATTCTAACCCACACTCTTACGCTAACCCTCAACATCACACTAACCCTCACACTAACCCTAACCATCACCCTAACCCTAACCCTCACCCTCACTTTCACCCTCACGCTCAGCATAACCCTAACCCTAACCCTAACTCTAATCCTAACTCTAACCCTCACCCTGACCCAAACCCTAAACCTAACCCTCATCCTCAGCCTCACCCTCACCTGCACCCTCCCCCTAACCCTCCCCCTCCCCCTTACACTAACCCTCAACCTCACCCTAAACATCACCCTAACCCTAACCCTCACCCTAACCCTAAACCTCACCATAACCCTAATGCTAATCCTGACCCTCACCCTCACCCTAAACCTTATCCTCACACTAACCCTAACCCTAACCCTAACCCTCAAACTAACCCTAACCGTAAACCTAAACTTCACCCTCAACCTGACCCTCCCCATCACCCTAACCCTCACCCTACCCCTAAGACTCAACCAAAACTTAACCCTCACCCTCACCCGAATCCTCACCCTCACCCGAACACTCACCCTTACCCTAACCCTCACCCTCACAATAAACATGAACCTAACCCTAACTCTCACCCTAACACTAACCCTAACCCTCACCGTAAACCTAAGCTTCAACCTAACCCTAACCCTCACCCTGAACCTCACCCTAAACTAACCCTAACTTTAACCCTCACTCTAAAGCTTACCCTAACCCTAACACTCATCCTAAACCTAAACCTCACCATAACACTAACCCTCACACTAAACCTAAACCTAACAATCATCCTCACCCTCTACCTCACCCTCACCCTGACCCTAACCATCATCCTAACCCTAACAGAAACCTAAGGCTAATCCTAAAACTCACCCTCAGCCTAACAGTCACCCAAACCCTTACCCTCACCCTCAACCTAACCCTAACCCTCATAGTAAACCTAACCCTCAACCTAAACCTAACCCTAAACCTCACAGCAAACCTAACACTCACCCTAATCCTAACCCTACCACTCAGCCTAACCATCACACTAAACCTAAACCTAACCCTAATACTCACCCTATCCTTAAACTTAACCCTAAACCTAACCTAGCCCTAACCGTAACCATCATCTTCACCCTAGCCCTCCTCCTAACTATAATCCTAACAATATCCCTAACCCTAACCATAAAACTCACCCTAACCCTAATCAAAATGCTAACCCTCACCCTCTTCCTCACCCTTACCCTAACTTTCACCCTCAACCTACCCCTCACCGTAACCCTCACATTAACCCTAACCCTCAACCTAAACCTAACACTAACCCTCACCCCTAAACCTATCCCTAAACCTCACCCTCACCCAATCCCTCAACCTCAGAATAACCCTAACCCTAACCCTAATCCTAAACCTAACCCTAACACTCACCCTCAAACTAACCCTAAACTTAAACCTCACCCTCACCCTCACCCTCAACTCAGCCTAACCCTAAACCTCACCCTAACCCTAACACTCACCCTCACCCAAACCCTAACCCTAACCGTAAATCTCAGCCTCAACCTCACCCTCAATCTAACCCTCAACCTCACCCTCACCCTAACCCTCACCCTCACCCTAAACATCACCCAAACCCTAATTCTCACCTTAACCCAAATCGTAACCCTAACCCTAACCCTCACCCTAACCCCAACGATAAACCTAACACTCACATGCAACCTAAACCTCACCCTAACACTTATCCTCACACTAACCCTAACTCTAACCTTAACCCTTACTCTCACACTAACCCTAACCCTCACCCTAACACTAAACCTAATCTAACCCTTTCCCTAACGCTAACCCTAATAGTAACCTTCACCCTCATACTAAACATCAAACTAACCCTAAACCTCACCCTAACCCTAAAGCTAACCCTCACCCTAATCTTACCCCTCAACCTAATCCTCACCCTCTTCTAATCCTAACTCTAACTCTAAACCTAACCCTTACCTAAACGAAGCCCTCACCCTCACCCTCACCCTCAACCTAACCCTCACCCTCACCCTAGCCCTCACTCTAATCCTAACCCTACCCCTCACCCTACCCCTCACCCTAACCCTAACCTTCACCCTAAAACTAACCCTAACCCTCACCCTCACCCCAAACCTCATCGTCACCCTAAAACTCAACCTAAACCAAACCCTCACCCACACCCTAACCCTCACTCTCACCCGAAGCCTAAAACTTACCCTAACTCTAAACCTCACCCCAAACATCACCCTAACCCTAACCCTCACACGAACCCTCACACTCACCCTAACACTCACTCTCACCCTAACCTTCACCCTCACAATAAACATCACCCTACCCCTACCCCTGAGCCTAAACCTAACCCTCTAAATAAACATAACCCTCACCCTGGCCCTCACAGTAAGCCTAACCCTAACCCTCACCCTTATCATAAACTTAACCTTCACCCTCACCCTCACCCTAAGCCTAAGCCTAACCCTAAACCTAAACCTAAACCTCACCCTCAGCCTAAACCTAACCCTCACCCTAACGCTCACCCTATCGCTAACGTTAAACTCACTCCTCACCCTCACCCTAACCCTCAACCTAACCCTTATCCTCACACTAACCCTCACCCTAACACTAACATTAACCCTCACATTAACCCTAAACTTCAACCTATACCTCACCCTAACCCTAACCCTATCCGAAAATCTAACCCTCACACTCACCCTCACCCCAACACTCACCCTCACCCTCACCCTAAACCTCACCCTCACCCTAAACATCACCCTAATCCTAACCTTCACCCTAACCTTAACTATAACCCTCACCCTAAACCTAACCACAGCTTAACCCTCACCCTCACCCTAATCCTCACCATAACCCTAACCCTTACCTAAACGAAACCCTAACCCTCACCCTCACCCTCACCCTTACCCTAAACCTAAAAATAAGCCTAACACTAACTCTAACCCTAACCCTAAAACTCATCCTAAAACTAAACCTAAACCTCACCCTCACCCGCACCCTAGCCCTAACCCTCACACTAACCATAACCTTAACACTCAGCCTAAACCTCATCCTAACCCTAACCCTAACCATAACCCTCACCCTAATCCTAACCCTCACTTTCATTTTCACCCTCACCTCACCCAAACCCTAACCCTAACCCTCATCCTCAACCACACCCTCACCCGCACCCTCACACTAACACTAAACCTCACATTAAATATCACCTTAACCCTAAACCTCACCGTCACCCTAACCCTAACCCTAAACCTAAAACTAACAATAACCCTAACCCTCACCATCACCCTAACCCTCACCCGAATCCTTAACGTCCCACTAACCCTAACCCTAACCCTAACCCTTAAACTAACCCTAACCCTCTCCCTAACCCTATCCCGACACCTCAACCTAACTGTCACCCTAACCCTAACCCTAACCCTCACCCTAACGCTCACCCTAACCCTAACCGTAAACCTAACCATCACCCTCACCGTAACCCTCACCGTCACCCTAAACTTCACCCTAACCCTAAGCCTCAACCACACCCTAACCCTCACCCTCACTCGACCTCTCACCCTCACCCGAACACTCACCCTTACCCTAACCCTTACCCTCACAATAAACACCACCCTAACCCTAACTTTCACCCTAACACTAACCCTAACCCTCACCCTAACCCTAAGCCTCAACCTAACTCTAACTTTCACCCTGAAACTCACCCTAACCCAACCCTAACCCTTAACCTCACCCTAACACTTACCCTAATCCTAACACTCACCCTAAACCTAACCCTCACCCTACCACTAACCCTGACACTATACCTAAATCTAACACTCTTCCTCACCCTCACCCTAACCCTAATCCTCATCCTAACCAAAACCCTAAATATAATGCTAACCCTAAATCTCACCCTCAGCCTAACCCTCACCCTACACCTTACCCTCACCCTAACCCTAACCCTAACCCTCAGACTAAACCTAACCCTCACCCTAACCCTAACCCTAAACCTCACACTAAACCTAACCCTCACCCTAATCCTAACCCTACCCCTCATCGTAACCCTCACCCTAAACCTAACCCTAATCCTCACCCTATCCCTAATCTTAACCCTAACCCCAACCCTTACCCTCACCCTAACCCTAATGCTAACCCTAACCTTCCACCTCACCCTAACCCTCACCTTAACCCTTTCCCTCACACTAACCATAACCCTTACCCTCACCCTAACCCTCACCCTAAAAGTTACCCACACACTAAACCTCCTCCTAACCCTAACCCTAAATCTAACCCTCACCCTAACCCTAACCCACACCCTTACTGTCACCCTCACCCTCATCCTAACCATAATACTTACCCTATTCCTAACCCTCACCCTCACCCTCACCCTAACTCTAAACCTAACACTCACCCTCACCCTCACAATACCCTCACACTAACCCTAACACTAACCCTAACCCTCATCCTCACAATATACCTCACCCTAACCCTTATTTCACCATAACCCTAAGCCTAACCCTAACCCTAATTCTCACCCTAACCCTAACCCTCAACCTCACCCTCACCGTAACACTCAACCTAACCCTAAACATAACCCTAATCCTAAACCTTACCCTCACCCTCAAACTTACCCTAACCCTAACCCTAATGCTCACCCTCACCCTCACAATAACCTGCTCCCTAACCCTAACCCTCACCCTAACACTAACCCTAACCCGCCCTATCCCTAACCCTCACATTCCCACTAACCCTAACCCTAACACTAACCCTCACCCTAACCCTAATCCTCACCCACACCCTAACCCTGTCCCTCACCCTCACCCTCACCCTTCCCCGAATACTCATCCTCACCCTAACCCTCACCCTCACCCTAAACATCACCCAAACCCTAACCCTTACCCTAAACCTAACTCTAACCCTCACCCTAACCATAACCCACAACCTAACCCTCAACCTCACGCTAATCCTCACCATAACCCTGACCCTTACCTAAACGAATCCCTCACCCTAACCCTCTCCTCACCCTCGCCCTCAGGCTAAACCTATCCCTAACCCTAACCCTCTCCCACACCCTTAACCTCACCCTAACCCATACCCTCAGCCTAACACTAACGCTAACCCTATTCCTAATCCTAACCCTCATATGTACCCTCACCCTAAACCTAACCCTAACACTAACCCTCACCCTCACAACACCCTCACCCTCACCGAAAACTCACATTCACCCTAAACATCACCCTAACCCTAACCCTCACCCTAAGCCTACCCCTAACCCTCACCCTAACCCTAACCTCACCTTAACTCTCAACCTAAACTTCACCCTAACCATAACGATAAGGTAAATGAAACCCTCACCTCCACCCTCACACTTCCCTTCACACTCACCCTATCCCTCACCCTAACCCTAAACCTAAAACTTACGCTCAACCTCAACATCCACTTCCCCCTCAGCCTAAACCTACACCTAAGCATAACCCTAAACCTAACCCTCACCATCCCCCAAACCTTCACCCTAAACCTAACCCTCAACCTTACCCTAACCCTAACCCACACCCTAACCCTAAACCTAACCACTAATCCTCTCTCTCACCCTCACCCTAATCCAAATACTAACAATAACCCTAACTCTCACCCTCACCCTAACCCTCACCCTAACACTTACACTCACCCTCACCCTTACCGAAACCCTCACCCTCACCATCACCCTAACCCTAATCCTTACCCTCACCCTACCCCTAACCCTAACCCTAAACCTAACCATCACACTAACCCTAACCTTCACCCACAACTTAATCATCACTCTCGCCCTCACCCTCACCCTAATCCTTACGATCACCCTAATCTTAACCCGAATCCTAACCCTAATCCTAACCTTAACCCTAACCCTAATCCTAAACCAAATGCTCACCATACTCCTCACCCTAACCCTTACTCTAACCCTAACCCTCAAAGTCATCCTAACCCTCACCTTCACCAGAACAATCACCCAAACCCTAACCCTCACCCTCAAAATAAACATCACCCTAACCCTAACCCTCAACCTAACACTAACCCTAACCCTCACCCTCACCGTGACCCTCACTCTCACCCTAAACATCACCCTAACCCTAAACCTCACCCTAACCCTATCCCTAACCCTCACCCTAAACCTAACCTCAGTGTAAATCTCAACCTCACCCTAATCCTCACCCTAAACTTAACCCTTACCTAACCAAAACCCTCACCCTCACCCTCACTCTAACCCTAACCCTAACAATAACCATAACTCTAACCCTAAACCTAACTCTAAAACTCACCCTACACCTAATCCTAACTCTAACGCTCACCCTCACCATCAAACTCACCCTAACACTAACCCTAACCCTCACCCTCACCCTCACCCCAAATCTCACACTCACCCTAAACCTCACACTAATCCTACACCTACCCCTCTCCCTAACCCTCAACCTAACCCTAACCCTAACCCTAACCCTACCCTTAAACCTAAACCTCACACTAATCCTAAACTTAACGAAAACCCTCAACCTAAACCTAATCCTCACCCACACCCTCAGCTGAACCCAAACCTTCACCCGAACCATCAGCCTCACCCTAACCTTCAACCTAAACATCGCCCAAAACTTAACTCTCACCCTAACCCTAACCCTAAAACTAATCCTAACCTTAACCCTCATCCTCAACCTCACCCTCACCCGCATCCTCACCCTAAACCTCATCCTCACCCTGACCCTCATACTAACCCTCTACCTCACTCTAAACATCACCCTAACTCTAACCCTCACCCTCACCCTAACCCTAAACCTCACCCTAACCCTAACGCTAACCCTAACCCTCACCATCTACCTAAACGTCACCCTAACCCTTATCCTCATACTAAACTTAACCCTAACCCTAAAACTAACCCTCACAGTAACCTAAACCTAACCCTCATCATAACCCTCATCATAACCCTAACCCTCACCCTCAGCCTAACCCTCAACCTAACCTTCACCCTCAACCTAACCCAAACCCTAACCCTAAACGTAACACTCACACTAACCCTAACCCTAACCCCCAGACTAACCCTTATCCTAACCCTCAACCTAACCCTAAGCCTAACCCTCATCCTAAACCTCACCCTCACCCGCAACTTCACCCTAACCCTCACCCTCACCCTGACCCTCATACTAACCCTCAACCTCACCCTAAACTTCACCCTAACTCTAACCCTCACCCTCACCCTAAAACTAACCTTCACCCTAACCCTAACGCTAACCCTAACCCTCACCCTCACCCTAAACCTAACCCTAACCCTCACCCTAACCCTTAACCTAAACGTCAGCCTAACTCTCGTCCTAAACCTAACCCTAACTCTAAACCTCACCCTCACCCTAAACCTAACCCTTAACCTCACCCTAACCATAACCCTCACCCTAACTCTCACCCTAACCCTAACCCTCAAACTCACCCTAACATTCATACTAAATCTTACCCTCAACCTCACAATATCCCTAACACTAAACCTAACTCTCTCACCCGAACACTCATCCTCACCCTAACCCCCACCCTCACACTAAACATCACCCTAAACGTAACCCTCAACCTAACACTAACCCTAACCCTCACCCTAACCCTAACTTCACCGTAAACCTAACCCTCACACTAACCCTCAACCCCACCCTCAGCCTAACGCTAACCCTAACCCTAATGTTAACCCTAACCCTCATCTTCACCCTAACCCTCAAAATAACACTTACCCTCAACCCAACCCTAACCCTCACCCTCACACTAACCCTCACCCTAACCCTTATCCTAACCCTAAATCTAACCCTCACACTAACCCTAACCGTAACCCTCAGCCTAACCCTAAATCAAACCCTAACCCTCACCCTAACCCTAACCCTAACCCTCAAACTAATCCTAACCCTAACTGTCAGCCTAACCCTCATCCTAATCCTAACCCTCAAGGAACCTTCACCCTAACCCTAACCCTAACCCTCACCTTAACCCTAACTCTCACCCTCACCCTCCCCATCACCCTCAGCCTAACCCTAACTCTAACCCTAAACCTAACCCTAAAACTCTCCCTCACCCTCACCCTAACACTAACCTTAACCCTAACCCTCACCCTAAATCTAACACTAACCTTAACCTTCATCCTCACAATAAACCTCAACCTAACCCTTACCCTCACCATAACCCTAAACCTAACCCTAATCCTCACCCTAACCATCACCCTCAACGACAATGTAACCATCACCCGAGCCCGAACCCTCACCCTCACTGTAACACTCTCTCTAACCCTAAACCTAACCCAAAACCTAACATTCACCCTCACCCTGACCCTCACCTTCAGCCTAACCCTAGACCTTACACTATTCCTAATCCTAACCCTCACCCTCACCCTCACCCTAAACCTAACCCTCACCCTCACCCTCACCCTCACACTCACCCTAAATATCACTCCAACCCTAACCCTCACCCTAACCATAACCCAAACCCTCAACCTAAACCTATACTCAGCTTAACACTCACCATCACCGTAACCGTAACCCTTACTTAACTGAAACCCTCACCCTAACACTCACCCTCACCTTAGCCCTCACCCTAAACCTAACTCTAACCCTAAAACTCACCCTCTAACTTCCCTTTCCCCTCAGTATTACCCTAAAACTATCCCTAATCCTAAACCTAACCCTCAACCCCAACCTCACTCCAACCCTAACCCTAACCATAACGCTAAGCTTCACCCTCAACCTAACCCTAAACCTAAGCCTAACAATAACCCACAGCCTAACCCTAAACCTAACCCTAAAACTGACCCTAATCCTAATCCTAACCCTAGCTCTCATCGTCATCCTCACCCTCATTCTAACCCTCACCCTCACCCTGACCCTCATCATCAGACTAACCCTCACACTAACCCTAACCCTCACCCTAAATTTAACCCTAACACTCACCCTTCATTTTCAACCTCACCCTCAGCCTAACCCTAACCCTAACCCTCATCCTAACCTAACCCTCACCTCACCTTCACCCTAACCCTAACCCTCACTCTAACCCTGACCCTCACCCTGACCCTCACCTTCACCTTAACCCTCACCCTCACCCTCACCCTCACCCTCACACTAACACTCAACCTCACCCTAAACCGCACCCTAACCCCAACCCTCACCCTAACACTAACCCTAACACTCAACCTAACACTCACCCTTACCCTAACCCTAACGCTAACCCTAAACCTCACCCTCACCCTAACCCTAACCCTAAACCTTATCCTCATACTAACACTAACCTAACCCTAACCCTCCCACTAACAATAACCCTCACCCTAACCTATCCTGACACCTCACCCTAACTCTCACCCTAACATTAAACCTAACCCTAACGTTCACACTTACCCAAAATCTAAACCTAACCCTCACCCTCACCAGAACACTCACCCTCACCCTAACACTCACCCTCACAATAAACATCACCCTAACCCTAAAGCTCACCCTAACCCTATCACAAACCGTTACGCTAACGCTTACCCTAACCCTAACCCTCACCCTAACAGTAACCGTCACACTAACCCTAAAACTAACCCTCACCCTCAACCTCACCTTCACCCTCACCCTAACACTAACCTCATCCTAACACTAACGGTAAACCTAATGCTAAACCTAAAACTCATACTCACCCTAAACCTCACTCTAACCCTTATCCGGAACCTAACCCTAACCTTAACCCTCACACTTAACCTAACACTCAACCTATTCCTAAACCTAATCCTCAGGCTAACCCACACCCTAAACCGAACCCTAACCCTAATACTCACCCTATCCCTAAATTTAACCCTAACAATCACCCTAACCCTCACCCTCACAATAACGCTCATGCTAACCCTAACCCTCACCCTAATCCTAACACTCACCCTAACCCTTACCCTAACCCTAACCCCAAAGCTCACCCTCATCCTAACCCTCACCCTAACCCTTACCTACACCCTAACCCTCACCCTAAGCCTAACCCTAAAACTAACCCTCACCCTAACCCTCACCCTAACCCTAAACATAACCCTAACACTCAACCCCACCCTCACCCTAAAACTAACCATAATCCTAATGCTAACCCATGCCCTCCCCCTCACCCTAACCATAACTCTAACCCTAACAGTAACCCTAACTCTAACCCTAACCTTAAACCTAAACCTAAAAGTTACTCTAAACCTAATCCTAATCCTAACCCTAACCCTCACCCTAACCCTAAACCTAAACCTAATGCTATCCCTAACCCTCAACCTCACCCTAACCCTCACCCTAACCTGAACACTCACACTCAATCTCACATTAACCCTAACCCTACCCCTCAGCCTAACCCTCAACCTAACCCTAACACTAACCCTAATCAAAACCCTAACCCTCAACCTCACCCTCACTCTAACTCTAACCCTAACCCTAACCCTAACTCTCAACCTACCCGTAACCCTATCACTAACACTAACCCTCACCCTCATCCTAAGCCTCACCCTAACCCTGTCACACTCACCCTCATCCTAACCCTCACCCTAAACCTCACCCTCAACTTAACCCTCATCCTAAACCTAATCCTAACGCTAACCCTCACCGTATGCCTAATCCTAGACCTAACCCTAAACCTGACCCTCACCCTAACCTAACCCTGTTCCTAAACCTCACCCTAACCCTAACCCTAACCCTAATGCTAAATCTAAACCTCAAACTCAACCTAACCCTCACCCTAACCCTTACCCTCACTGTAACCCTCAATCTAACTCTAACCCTAAGCCTAACCCTAATCCTCACCCTAACCCTAAACCTAACCCTAACCTTAATGCTAACACTAAACCTCACCCTCACACTCACCCTAACCCTCACTCCCACCCTCAGCCTAAAACTAACCTTAACCCTACTGCTAACCCTCACCCTAACCCTCACATCGCCCTCACCCTAACCCTAACCCTAACCCTCAGACTAACCCTAACCCTAACCCTAATGCTAACACTAACCCTCACCCTCATTCTAACCCTAACCCTAACCCTCACCCTAACTGTAACCCTAACCCTAATATTAAACCTAAACCTCAACATCACCCTAACCCTCACCCTAAACCTTCACCTCACTCTAAACCTAACCCTAACCCTAACCCTCACCCTAACACTAACCCTAAACCTACCCCTTAGCCTAACCTTAACCCTCACCCTAACCCTTCCACTCACCCTAACCCTAAACCTAACCCTCAGCCTAACTCTCATCCTAACCCTATCCCTATCCCTAAACGTCACCCAAACACTCACCCTAATCCTTTGCATAATCCTAACCCTCACCCTCACCATAAAACTCACCCTAAATCTTATCCTCACCCTAAACCTAACCTTAACCCTCATCCTAACACTAACCCTCACCCTAAATATCATCCTAACAATAAGCTTAGTCCTAACCCTCACCCTCACACTAACCCTCACTCTAACCATTAACCTCACCCTAACCCTAACCCTAAACCTCAGCCTAACCCTCATCCTAACCCTACCAATAACACTAAACATCACCCTAACCTTAATCCTAACCCCAACCCTAACACTCACCCTAACCCTAACCCTGACCTTCACCCTCAACCTCAACCTCAGCCTAAACCTAACCCTAACCATAATCCAAACCCTAACCCTCACCCTCACGCTCCCCCTAATTCTAACCTTAACCCTAACCTTAACCCTCACCCTAACCCTAAACCTAATCCTAAATCTCACACTAAGCAGTAACCCTAACCCTTATGCTAACCCTAAACCTCACCCAAATCCTAACCTTCACTCTCAACTTTACCCTCACACTCACCCTCACCCTAACTCTACCCCTACCCCTCAGCCTAACCCTCACCCTAACTCTTACCCTAACCCTAATCCAAACCCTTGCCCTCACCCTCACCCACACCCTAACTCTAAACCTAACCCTAACCCTAACCCTCACCCTAAC
Source organism: Dipodomys merriami (assembly GCF_024711535.1). Lineage (NCBI taxonomy): Eukaryota > Metazoa > Chordata > Mammalia > Rodentia > Heteromyidae > Dipodomys > Dipodomys merriami. The sequence goes on from NW_027206113.1 coordinate 3,522,951, forward strand.
CCTAACACTATCCATAAACCTCATGCTAACCACAAACCTAATCCTAAACTTAACCCTCACCATCACCCTCACCATAACCCTAACACTCACCTAAAACCTAACCCTAACCCTAGCCCTCACCCTAACACTTACCCTCACCCTCACCCTAAACCTCACCCTAAGCCTTACACTCACCATATCCCTAACCCTTAACCTAACCCTAATCCTCACACTAAACCTAACCCTAACCCTCACCCTAATGCTCACCCTAATCTTCATTCTCACCCTAACCCTTACCGTCACCTTAACCCACACCCTCTCCCTCACCCTAACCCTAAACCTAACCCTAACCCTCAACCTCACCATAACCCTCACCCTTACCCTCACCCCCACTGTAACACTAACGCTAAACCTAACCCGCACTCTCACCCTAAACCACACCTTAAAACTTGTCCTCACACTAACCCTAACCCTAATCCTAAACCTCACATTAAGCCTAATCCTCATCTTAACCCTAACCCTACCCATAACTCTACCCCTCACCTTAACCTAATCCAAACCCTCACCCTAACCGTAACTCTAACCCTCACCTTCACAATAACCCTCACATTCACCATAACCCTCACCTTAAACCTAACCCTCACCTACACCCTCACACTCACCCTAACCCTCAACTGCACCCTAACACTCACCCTCACCCTCACCTTCACCCTAATCCTAACCCTAACCCTCATCCTAACACTAACTCTTAGCCTCATCCTCTCCCTCACCCTAACCCTAACCCACACGGTCACCCTAATCCTCACCCTAACCCTAACCCTAACCCTTTCCTAACCGAAAAACTCACCCTCAACCTCACCCTCACCCTAACCTTCACCCTCATCCAATCCCTCACCCTAACACTAACCCTCACCCTAACCCTAACCCTAAAACTCACCCTCACCCTCTACCTAACCATAACCCTAACCCTCATCCTAACACTAAAGCTAAACCTAATGCTAACCCTAAAACTCACACTCACCCTAACCCTCACCCTAAACCTTACCGTCACCCTAACCCTAAACCTAACCCTCAAACTAAACCTAATCATCAGACTAAGTCTAACTCTACCCCTCAGCCTAAACCTCACCCTAAACCTAACCCAACCCTTATCTTTACCCTATCCTTCACCTTTAACTAAACCCTCACCATAACCCTCATCCTCACCCTAACGCTTATTTTAACCCTAACCCTCACACTCACCCTAACACTCAACCTAACCCTTACCCTCACCATAATCCTAACCCTCACCCTCAAACTAATCCTCATCCTAACACTTACCCACACCCTAACATTCACCCTAACCCTATATTTAACCCTCACCCTAAACCTAACCCTAACCCTATTCTTATTCCTAACCCTCACCCTCACCCTCAGCCTAAACCTAACCCTAACCCTAACCCTAACCCTCACAATCACCCTCACCCTCACTCTCACCCTAACCCTCACCCTCACCCTAACCCTCATCCTCACCCTAAACATCACCATAAACCTAACACTCACCGTAACCTTAACCCTAACCCTCAACCTAAACCTAACCTCAGTTTAACCCTCACCCTCACCCTAATCCTCACCCTATCCCTAACCCTTACATAAACGAAACCCTCACCCTCACCCTAACCCTCACCCTCAACCCTAGCCCTCACGCTAAACCTAACCTTAACCCTAATCCTCACCCTCCACCTCCCCTTCCCCCTCAGCCTTACCCTAAACCTAACCTTTATCATAACCCTAACCCTCAACCCCACCCTCACCCTAACCCTAACACTAACCCTAATGCTAACCCTCACCCTCATCGTCACCCTAAATCTAACCCTAACCCTAAAAATTAACATAACCCTAGCCCTAACCCTAACCATAACCATAAAACTCACCCTAACCCTAAACCTAACTCTAACCCTCACCCTAATCCTCACCCTCATCCTAACCCTCACCCTCATCCTGACCCTCACCATTACACTACCCTGACCCTCATCCTAACCCACACCCTCACCCTCAGCCTAACCCTTAACCTAACCCTAATCCTCACCCTAACACTCACCCTCATCCTAACCCTAACCCTAACACTCACCCTCAACCTCAACCTCACCCTCACCCTCACCTTCACACTAACTCTCAACATCACAATAAACATCACCCTAACACTAACCCTCAACCTAACCGTCCACCTCACCCTCACCCTAACCCTCACCCTGACCTTTATCCTCACACTAAACCTAAACCTAACCCTCACCCTCACCCTAACACTAACCCACACCCTAACCCTATCCCGACAACTCACCCTAACTCTCAACCTTACCCTAAAACTAACCCTAATCCTCACCCTAACCATAACACTAAGCCTAACCCTCACCCTCACCGTAACCCTCACCATCACCCTAACCCTCAACCTAACCCTAAATTTCAACCACACCCTAACCTTCACACTCAACAGAACCCGATCCTCACACGAACACTCACCATCACCCTAAACCTGACCCTCACAATAACCATCACCCTAACCCTAACTCTCACCCTAACACTATCCCTAACCCTCAACCTAATCCTAACCCTCAACCTAACTTTAACCCTCACCCTAACACTAACCTTCACACTAAACCTAACCCTAACATTCACCCTCATCCTCAAACTCACCCTCACCCTCACCCTAACCCTCATCCTAACCCTAACCCTAAACCTAATGCTAACCCTAAACCTCACCCACACCCTTACCCTAACCATCACACTAAACCTAACCATCACCCTAAACCTTTCCGTCACCCTAACCCTAACCCTCACCCTCACCCTACCCTCACCCTAACACTTACCTACACGGTAACCCTCACCCTAACCCTAAAACTAACTCTCACCCTAAACCTCACCCTAAAACTCACCACATCCCTAAGTATAACCCTGACCCTAACCCTAACTCTAAACCTAAACCTCACCCTAAACTTTACCCTCAACCTAACAAAAAACCTAAACATAAATATAACACTCACACTAACCCTTACCCTAACCATCAGCCTAACACTTATCCTAACCCTAAACCTAACCCTAACCATAACTGTAACGCTAACCCTAACCCTAACACTCACACTAACCCTAACCCTAACCCTCAGCCTAACCCTCATCCCAGCCCTAATCCTAACCCTAAACCTCACCCTCACCCTAACCCTCCCCCTCCCCCTAAGTCTCACCCTAACCCTAACCCTTACCTAACCGAAACCCTCACCCTCACCCTAAACCTCACCCTCACCCTAGCCCTCAGCCTAAACCTAAACCTAACCTAATCCTCACCCTCCACCTCCCCTTCCCCCTCAGCCTTACCCTAAAACTAACCTTAATCCTAACCCTAACCCTCAAACCCACGCTCACCCTAACCTTCACCCTAACCCTAAGGCTAACCCTCACCCTCACTCTCACCCTAACCCTAACCCTAAGCCTAAAAATTACCATAACCCTAGCCCTAACCCTAACCCTAACCATAAAACTCACCCTAACACTAAACCTAACGCTAACCCTCACCCACACCCTCACCCTCATCATAACCCTCACCCTCACCCTGACCCTCACCATCACACTAACCCTAACCCTCACCCTAACCCTCACCCTCACCCTCAGCCTAAACCTATCCCTAAACCTAATCCTAACCCTAACACTCACCCTCATCCTAACCCTAACCCTAACACGCACCCTCAACCTCAACCTCACCCTCACCCTAACACTCACACTAACTCTCAACCTCACCCTAAAAATCTCCCTAACACTAACCCTCAACCTATCCCTAATCCTAAGCCTCACCCTAACCCTAACCCTCAACATAACCCTAACGCTAACCCTAACCCTCACCCTCACCCTAACCCTCACCCTAACCTTTATCCTCACACTAAACTTAAACCTAATCCTAACCCTCACACTAATCCTAACCCACACCCTAAGTGTATCCCGACAACTCACACTAACTCTCACCCTAACCCTAAAACTAACCCTAACCCTCACACTAACTCTAACCCTAAGCCTAACCCTCACCCTCATCGTAACCCTCACCATCACCCTAACCCTAAATTTCAATCACACCCTAACCCTCACCCTCACCAGAACTAGACCCTCACCCGAACACTCACCCTCACCCTAAACCTCAACCTCACAATAACTATCACCCTAAACCTAACTCTCACCCTAACACTAACCCAAACCCTCAACTTAATCCTAACCCTCAAGGTAACCCTAACCCTCACCCTAAACCTAACCCTCACCCTAACACTAACCCTTACACTAAACCTAACCCTAACACTCACCCTCACCCTCACCCTCACCCTCACCCTAACCCTAACCTTCATCGTAAACCTAACCCTAAATCTAATGCTAACCCTAAACCTCACCCTCACCCTAACCCTAACCCTCACACTAAACCTAACCCTCACCCTAAACCTTTCCATCACCCTAACCCTATCCCTCACCCTCACCATAAACCTCACCCTAACACTTACCCACACCCTAACCCTCACTTTAACTCTAAAACTAACTCTCACCATTAACCTCACCCTAACCCTAACCACAACCATAAGCCTAACCCTGACCCTAACCCTCACCCTAACCCTAAACCTCACCCTCACCCTAACCCTCACCCTAAACATTACCCTCAACCTAACCCACACGTTAACCCTAAACTTAACACTCACACTAACCCTTACCGTAATCCTCAGCCTATCCCTTATCCTAACCCTTACCCTAACCATCACCATAACTGTAAACCTCACCCTCACACTAACCCTAACCCTAACCCTCAGCCTAACTCTCATCCTCACACTCACCCTAACCCTCAAACTAACTCTTACCCTCACCATAATCCTAACCCTCACCCTCAAACTAATCCTCAGCCTAACACTTACCCACAACCTAACACTCACCCTAACCCTAAATTTAACCCTAATTCTAACCCTAAACCTCAGCCTCAACTTAACCCTAACACTAACCATAATCCTCACACTAACCCTAACCCTCACCCTCACCCTCACCCTAACCCTCACCCTAACCCTTACCCTCAACATAAACCTATCCCTAAACCTAAACCTAACCCTAATTCTCACACGAACACTCAGCCTCACCCTAACCCTCACCCTAACACCAAAAATCACCCTAAACCTAACCCTCAACCTAACCCTAACACTCACACTAACCCTAACCCTAACCCTCACACTAACCCTAACCCTAACCCTCACACTCATCCTCACCCACACCCTAAACCAAACCCTAAACCTCCCCCCCTCCCCCTCCCCTTCCCCCTCCCCCTCCCTCTCCCCCTCAGCCTAAAGCTCACCCTAACCCTAACCCTAAACCTTACCTAACAGAAAACCTCACCCTCACCCTCACCCTCATCCTAAACCTCACCCTTACACTAGCCCTCACCCTAACTCTAAACCTCACCCTAACCCTAACCCTAACCCTCACGGTAACCCTAACACTCCCACTAACCCTAACCCTAACCCTCACCCTCACCCTCACCTTCACCCTAATCCTAACCCTAACCCTCATCCTAACACTAACTCTCAGCCTCATCCTCACCCTCACCCTAACCCTAACCCACACGGTCACCCTAATCCTCACCCTAACCCTAACCCTAAACTTTTCCTAACCGAAAAACTCACCCTCAACCTCACTCTCACCCTAACCTTCACCCTCACCCAATCCCTCACCCTAACACTAACCCTCACCCTAACCCTAACCCTAAAACTCACCCTCAACCTCTACCTAACCATAACCCTAACCCTCATCCTAACACTAACGCTAAACCTAATGCTAACCCTAAAACTCACACTCACCTTAACCCTCACCCTAAACCTTACCGTCACCCTAACCCTAATCCTAACCCTCAAACTAAAAGTAATCATCAGACTAACTCTACCCTTCAGCCTAAATCTCACCCTAAACCTAACCCAACCCTAATCTTTACACTATCCTTAACCTTTAACCAAACCCTCACCATAACCCTCAGCCTAACCCTAACGCTTATGTTAAGCCTAACCCTCACACTCACCCTAACACTCAACCTAACCCTTACCCTCACCATAATCCTAACCCTCACCCTCAAACTAATCCTCAGCCTAACACTTACCCACAACCTAACACTCACCCTAACCCTAAATTTAACCCTCACCCTAAACCTAACCCTAACCCTATTCTTATTCCTAACCCTCACCCTCACCCTCAGCCTAAACCTAACCCTAACCCTAACCCTCACACTCACCCTCACTCTCACCCTAACCCTCACCCTCACCCTAACCCACATCCTCACCCTAAACATCACCGTAAAACTAACACTCACCGTAACCCTAACCCTATCCCTAACCCTAATCCTAACCTCAGCTTAAGCCTCACCCTCACCCTAATCATCAAACTAACCCTAACCCTTACCTAACCGAAACCCTCACCCTCACCCTAACCATCACCCTCACCCTAGCCCTCACCCTAAACCTAACCTTAACCCTAATCCTCAACCTCCACCTCCCCTTCCCCGTCAGCCTTACACTAAACCTAACCTTAATACTAACCCTAACCCTCAAACTGACCCTCACCCTAACCCTAACCCTAATGCTAACTCCCACCCTCATCCCGACCCTCACCATCACACTAACCCTAACCCTCACCCTAACCCTCACCCTCACCCTCAGCCTACAACTATCCCTAACCCTAATCCTAACCGTAACACTCACCCTCATCCTAAACCTAACCCTAACACTCACCCTCAACCTCAAACTCACCCTCACCCTCACCCTCACACTAATTCTCAACCTCACCCTAAACATCTCCCTAACACTAACCCTCAACCTAACCCTAATCCTAATCCTCACCCTAACCCTAACCCTCACCATAACCCTAACGCTAACCCTAACCCTCACCCTAAACCTAACCCTAACCCTAACCCTAACCGTCACACTAACCCTAAACCTAACCCTCAGCCTAACCCTCATCCCAACCCTAATACTAACCCTAACCTTCACCCTCACCCTTCCCTAACCCTAATCCTCACCCTAACCGTAACCCACAACCTCACCCTCCCCATCACCCTCAGCCTAACCCTAATCCTAACATTAAACCAAACCTTCATACTCACCCTCACCCTAACCTTAACCCTATCCCTATCCCTATCCCTTACCTTTACCCTAACCCTAACCCTATACCTCACCCTCAACCTAACCCTAATCCAAACCCTGACCCTTACCCTAACCCTCACCCTAACCCTGACACTAACCTTACACTCATCCTCACACTAAACCTCACCATAAACTTTAATCTCACCATAACCCTAATCGTTTCCCTAAACCTAACCCACTCCCAAACCCTAACTCTTAACCGCACCCGAAACCTCACCCTCACTCTAACACTCTTTCTAACCCTAACCCTATCCCTAATCCTAAACCTAACCCTCACCCTCAAACTCAACATAACCCTAACCCTAATCCTAACCTTAACCCTCACCCTCACTGTCACTCTAACCCTCACACTCACACAAAAAACTCACCCTAAACCTATTCCTACCCCTCTCCCTAACCCTAACCCTCAACCTAACCATAACCCTACCCTTAACCCTCACCCTCACAAGAAACCTAAACCTAACCCTAACCCTCATCATAACCCTAATCCTCACCCACACCCTCACCCTCAACTGAACCATCATCCTCTCCCTACCCCTCAACCTCAACCTAAACATCAACTTAACCCTAACCCGCACCCTAATCCTAACCCTAACCCTAACCCTCAACCTAACCCTCACACTAACCCTTACCCTCACCCTATCCCTAATCGTAACCCTAACCATAACACTCACACTAACCGTAACCCTCATTCTAACCCTAAACCTAACCCTAACCCTAACCTTCACCCTCACGCTGACACTCACCCTCAGCCTAACCCTAACCCTAACACTAATCCTAATTCTAACTCTCAGCCCCACGCTCACCCTAAACCTCACCCTCACCCTCACATTAACCATCACCCTCACCCTAAACATCACCCTAAACCTAACCCTCACCCTAAACCTAACCCTAAACCTCACCCTAATGTTAACCCTCACCCTAACCCTCACTGTAACCCTAACACTAAACCTAACCCTCATCTTAAACCTCACCCTAAACCTTATCCTCACACTAACCTTAACCCTAAGCCTAACCCCCACACTAACCCTAACCCTCACCCTAACCCTATCCCGAAACCTTACCTTAACTCTCACCTTAACCATAACCCTTACCCTAAACCTCAACCTAACCCTAACTGTAGACTTAACCCTCACCCTCACCCTAACCCTCACCGTTACCCTAACCCTCACCCTAACACTAACCCTCAACCACACCCAAACCCTCACCCTCACCCGAACCCTAACCCACACACGAACACTCACCCTCACCCTAACCCTCAACCTTATACTAAAGTTCACCCTAACCCTAACTCGCATCCTAACCCTAACCCTAACCCTTACCCTAACCCTAACCCTCAACCTAACACTAACTCTCACCCTGACCTTCACCTTAACCCTAACCCTAACCCTAACCCTCACCCTAACACTTATCCTAAACCTAACCCTCACCCTAAACCTAACCATCATCCTAACACTAACCCTCACACTGACCCTAACCCTAACCCTCACCCTCACCCTAAACCTAACCCTCATCCTAACCCTAACTGTAAACCTAATGCTAAACGTAAACCTCATCCTCACCCTAAGCCTCACCCTAAACCTTACCCTCAACCTCACCCTAACAATAACCCTCAACCTCACCCTAACCCTCACCCTAACCCTTACCTACACCTTAACCCTCAGCCTAAGCCTAACCCTAAATCTAACCCTCACCCTAACACTCACCCTAACCCTAAATATAACCCTAACCCTCACCCTCACCCTAACACTCACCCTAAATTTTACCCTCATCCTAATCCAAACCCTAACCCTAAACCTAACACACACACTGACCCTAACCCTAACCCTCAGCCTAACCCTTATCCTAACCCTAAAACTAACCCTAAACCACACCCTAACCCAAACCCTAACCTTAACCCTAACCCTCACACTAACCCTAACCCTAACCCTCAGCCTAACCCTCACCCTAACCATAACCCTAACCCTGACCCTCACCCTCACCTTAACCCTAACTCTAAACCTAACCCTCACCCTAACCCTAAACCTCACCCTAGCCCACACCTAACACTAAACCTCAAACTAACCCTGACGCTAAACCTCACCCTCATCCTAATCCTAACCCTAAATGTAACCAAAACACTTATCCTAACCCAAACCCTAAACCTAATGCTATCCCTAAACCTCACACTCACACTAACCCTCACTGTAACCCTTACTGTCACCCTAACCCTAACCCTAACCATCACACTAAAACTAATCCTCACCCTAACCTTAACCCTAACCCTCAGCCTAACCCTTACCCTAAACCTAATCCTTAGCTAAGTCCTCATCCTATCCTTAACCTTAACACAAACCCTCATCCTATCCCTCACACTCACCCTAACCCTCACTCGCACCCTAACCCTCACCCTAACACTTACCCACACCCTAACACTCACCCTAACCCCAACCATAAACCTAACCTTCAACCTAACCCTCAACATAACCCTAAACTTCACCATCACCCTAATATTCACCCTAAATTTACCCTCACCCTAGCACTTACCCTAACGCTAAACCAAAACCTCACACTAACCCTAACACTAACCCTCAGCCTAAACCTTATCCTGAACATAAACCAAATCTAACCCTCACCCTAAACCTAACCCTAACCCTAACACTAACACTAACAATCATCCTAACCCTAACCCTAAATCTAACACTAAACCTAACCCTAACACTCAACATCACCCTGACACTAACCCTAACTTTATCCCTAACCCTCACCCTAACCCTAAGCCTCACCCTATACCTCACCCTCACCCTAACCCTAACCCTAAACCTAACACTCACCGTAACCCTCACCCTATCCCTAACACTAACCCTCACCCACATCCTCACACTAAACCTCACCCTAATTCTTAAATTCACCAGAACCCTAACCCTAATCCTAACCCTAATCCTCACCATAACCCTAAAACTCATGCACACCCTAACCCGAACCCGAACCCGAATCTGAACCCTCACCTACCCCTCACCCTAACCCTCACCTTAACTCTAATCCTAAACCTAACCCTCCCCTTCAAACTCACCCTACCTCCAACCGTAACCCTAACCCTAACCCTCACGCTCACCCTCACCTTAATCCTCACACTCATCCTAAACCTCACCCTAACCCTAACCCTACCTTTCTCCATAACTCTCAACCTAACACTAACCCTATCCCTAACCTTCACGCTTACCCTGACCCTCAAGCTCAGCCTAACCCGAACCTAACCCTATTCCTTTTCCTAACACTGACCATCACATGCAACCTAAAACTAAACCTAACCCTAACCCTCACCCTAAACCTAACCTCAGCTTAACCCTCATCCTCACCCTAAAACTAACCCTAAACCTCACCCTCACCCACACCCTCAAACTAACCCTCACACTAATCATAAACTTAAGACTCAGTCTAAACCTCATCCTAACCCTAACCTAACCCTAACACTCACCCTAACCCTAACCCTCAGCTTCACTTTCAATCTCACCCTCACCCTAACCCTAATAACCCTCCACCTCATCCTAACCCTCACCCTAACCCTTACCGTCACCCTAACCGTAAACCTCACCCTCACCCAAAACCTCACCCTAAAAGTTACCCACATCCTAAACCTCATCCTAACCCTAAACCTAACCCTGACCCTAACACTCACCCTAACCCTAACCCTCAAACTCACCCTAAACCTCACCCTAACCTTTACCTTCAATCTAACCAAAACCCTAACCCTAAACCGAACACTCACACTAACCTTAAACCTAATCCTCAGCCTAACCCTTATCCTAACCCCAAACCTGACTCTAACGCTCACACTCACCCTAACACTAAACCTAACCCTAACCCTAAACCTAACCATTACCCTCACCCTAACCCTAATCCTAACACTTACAATCAACCTAACCCTATCCTTAACCATCACCCTAATCCTAAACTTCAAACTAATCCTAACCCTCACCCTGACCCTCACCCTCACCCTAACCCTAAACCAAACCCTTACCCTAACCCTAACCCTCACCCTAAACCTAACCCTCACAATAACAGTAACCGTCACACTAACCCTAACACTAACCCTCACCATAACCCTGACCCTCACCCTCACCCTAACCCTAACCTTCATCCCAACCCTAATGGTAAACCTAATGCTAACCCTAAACCTCACCCTCACCCTAACCCTCACCCTCACCCTAAATTTCACCCTCACCCTAAACATCACCCTAATCCTAGTCCTCACCCTAACCCTAACCCTAACCCTCACCCTAAACCTAACCTCAGCTTAACCCTCACCTTCACCTTAATCCTCACCGTAAACCTAACCCTTACCTAATGGAAAACCTCATCCTCACCCTCACCCTAACCCTAAACCTAACCCTAACAATAACCATAACTCTAACCCGAACCCTAACCCTAAAACTCACCCTAAACCTAATCCTAACCCTAACCCTCACACTCACCCTCACCCTCACCCTCATCATTACTCTCACCCTGAGCCTCAACATCAACTAACCCTCACACTAACCCTAACCATCACACTAAACCTAACCCTCACCCTCACTTTCACCCTCACCCTCTGCCTAACCGTAACCCTAACTCTAATCCTAACCCTAACACTCACCCTGACACAAACCCTAAAACTAACCCTCATCCTCAGCCTCACCCTCACTCGCACCCTCACCCTAACCCTCACCCTCACCCTCACACTAACCCTCAACCTCACCCTAAACATCACTCTAAACCTAACTCTCACTTTAACCCTAACACTCACGCTAACCCTAACGCTAACACAAACCCTCACTCTCACACTAACCCTCACCATAACCATTATCCTCACACTAACCCTAACCCTAACCCTAACCCTCAAACTAACACTAACCCTAACCCTAAACCTATCCCAACACCTCAACCTAACTCTCAACCTAACCCTAACCCTAATCCTAACCCTCACCCTAATCCTAACCGTAAACCGAACCCTCACCCTCACCCTAACCCTCCCCATTACCCTAACCCTCACCCTAACCCTAAGCCTCAACCACACCCTAACCCTGACCCTCACCCAAAGCCTCACACTAACCCGAAAACTCACCCTTACCCTAACCCTCACCCTCACAATAAACATGACCATAACCCTAAATCTCAATCTAACACTAACACTAACCCTTACCCTAAACCTAAGCCTCAACCAAACCCTAACCCTCACCCTGAGCCTCACCCTGACCTAACCCTATCCCTAACCCTCACTCTAACACTTACCCTCACCCTAACCCTAACGCTCATCCTCACCGTAACGCTCACCCTAACACTTTCCCACACCCTAAACTTCACCCTAATGCTTACCCTAAACCTACCACTCACCTTAAGCCTCGTACTAAGCCTAACCATAACCCTAAACCTAACACTCATCCTAACCCTCACCCTCACCCTAACCCTCACCCTCAACCGAACCCTCACCCTCAACCGAACCCTCACCCTAAACTTTACAGTCAACCTAACCCAAACCCTAACCATATACCTAACACTCACATTAACCCTAAACCTAACCCTCAGCCTAACCTTTATCCTAACCCTAAACCTAACCCTCACCCTAACACTAAACATAACCCTAACCCTCAACTTCACCATAAACCTAACCTTTGACCACACCCTAACCCTAAACCTATCCCTAACCCTCACCCTCACCCTAACCCTCACCCTTTTCCTAACCCTCACCCTGACACTAACCCCAACCTTCACCCTAAACCTATCCTCAGTGTAACCGTAACCCTCACACTAACCCTCACCCTTACCCTCACCCTCACCCGAACCCTAATCCTAACACTAATCCACACCCTCACCCAATCCTCACCCTAACCCTAACCCTAACCCATATGTAACCGAAAACCTGACCCTCACCCTCACCCTCAGCCTAAACCTCACGCTCACCCTAGCCATCACCCTAACTCTAACCCTCACCCTAACCCTAATCCTAACCCTCATCATCACCCTCACCCTAACCCTAAACCTAACCCTAACCCTGATCCTAACACTAACCCTACCCCTAATTCTAAACCTAAACCTTACACTCACCCTAACCCTCTCCTTATCCATTACGGACACCCTAACCCTAACCCTAATCCTCAAACTAAACCTAGCACTCAACCTACCCTATACCTACCCCTCAGCCTAACCCTCACCCTCAACCTAAACCTAAACCTAATCCTCACCCTATCACTAAACTTAACCTTAATCCTCACCCTCACCCTAAACCTACCCCTCAACCTAACCCTCACCCTAAACCTCACCCTAACCCTAACCCTCACCCTAAACCTAACCATCACCCTAAACCTATCCCTCACACTAACCCTAACACTCAACCTCACCCTCACCCTCACAATACCCCTAACGCTAACCCTAATCCTAACCCTGACCCTCACCCTCAGCCCAACACTAACGCTAACCCTATTCCTAATCCTAACCCTCACCCTCAACCTCACCCTCACCCTCACCCTCACCCTAACCATCACCCTCACCCTAAACATCACCCTAACCCTAACCCTAACCCTTACCCTAAACTTAACCCTAACCCTCACCCAAAACCCTAACCCTCATCCTACCCTAACCCTAACCCTCATCTTCACCCTAGCCCTCATCCTAACCCTAATCCTAACAATAACCCTAACCCTAACCATAAAACTCACCCTAACCCTAATCAAAACGCGAACCCTCACCCTCTTCCTCACCCTCACCCTAACTTACACCCTAAACCTACCCCTCACCCTAACACTCACACTAACCCTAACCCTCAACCTAAACCTAACACTAACCCTCACTCCTAAACCTAACCCTAACCCTCACCCTCACCGAAACCCTCAACCTCAGAATAACCCTAACCCTAACCCTAATCCTAAACCTAACCCTAACACTCACCCTCAACCTAACCCTAAACTTAACCCTCACCCTCAACCTCACCCTCAACCTCAGCCTAACCCTAAACCTCACACTAAACCTAACCCTCACCCTCACCCAAACCCTAATACTAACTGTAACCCTCACCCTCAACCTCACCCTCAACCTAACCCTCAAACTCACCCTCACCCTAACCCTCACCCTCACACTAAACTTCACCCAAACCCTAACCCTCACCCTAACCCAAATCGTAACCTTAACCCTAACCCTCACCCTAACCTCAACGATCTATGTAACACTCACATGCAACCTAAACCTCACCCTAACACTCATCCTCACACTAAACCTAACCCTAACCCTAACCCTTATCCTCACACTAAACCTAACCCTCACCATAACCCTAAACCTAATCTAACCTGTTCCCTAACGCTAACCCTAATACTAAACCTCACCCTCATACTAAACATCAAACTAACCCTAACCCTAACCCTAACCCTAACACTAACCCTCACCCTAAACCTACCCCTCAACCTAACCCTCACCCTCACCCTAGCCCTCACCCTAATCCTAACCCTACCCCTCACCCTAACCCTCACCCTAACCCTAACCCTCACCCTAAACCTAACCCTAACCCTCACCCTCACCCCAAACCTCATCGTCACCCTAACACTCAACCTAAACCAAACCCTCACCCACACCCTAACCCTCACACCCACCCGAAGCCTAAACTTACCCGAACCCAAACCCTCACCCTAACACTCACCCTCACCCTAACCTTCACCCTCACAATAAACATCACCCTAACCCTACCCCTGAGCCTAACCCTAACCCTCTACCTAAACATAACCCTCAGCCTGACCCTCACACTAACCAGAACCCTAATCCTAACCCTTACCCTAACCCTAACCCTCAACCTAAACCTAACCCTAACCCTTACCAACACCGTCACCCTAAACCTAACCCTAACCCTAATGGTAACCCTAAACCTCACCTTGACCCTAATCCTCACAATAACCCCTACCCTCACCATAACCCTAAGGCTAACCCAACCTAATCCTCACCGTAAACCTAACCCTCGCCCACACCCTAACCATCACCATCACCCGAACGTTCATCCTCACCCTAACACTCACACAAATGCTAACCCTAACCCTTATCATAAACTTAACCCTCACCCTCACCCTCACCCTAAGCCTAAACCTAAACCTAAACCTAAAACTAAACTTCACACTCAGCCTAAACCTAACCCTGACCCTAACTCTCACCCTATCGCTAACGCTAAACCTACACCTCACCCTCACCCTAACCCTCACCCTAACCCTTATCCTCAAACTAACCCTCACCCTAACACTAACACTAACCATCACATTAACCCTAATCCTCAACCGATACCTCACCCTAACCCTAACACTAACCGAAAACCTAACCCTCACACTCACCCTCACCCCAACACTCACCCTCACCATAAACATCACCCAAACCTTAACCCTCATCCTTAACCGAAACCTAACCCTCACCCTAAACCTAACCCTATCCCTGACCCTAACGTCACCGTATCACTAACGCTAACCCTACACCTCACGCTCACCCTAACCCTCACAAAAACTCTTATCCTCACACTAACCCTAACCATAACCCTAACCCTAACCCTCACACTAAACCTAAGCCTCACCGTAACCCTAACCCTACCCCTCAGCCTAACCCTCACCCTAAACCTAACCCTAACCCAAATCCTCATCCTATCCTTAACCTTAACCCAAAACCTCACCCTATCCCTCACCCTAACCCTAACCTTCACCCTTATCCTTACCCTCACTTGAACCCTAACCCTCACCCTCAACCTAACTCTCACCCTAACACTTACCCACAGGCTAACACTCACCCTAAGCCGACCAATAAACCTAACCTTCACCCTAACCCTAAACTTCACTGTCACCCTAATATTCACCCTAAACTTTACCCTCACCCTAACACTTACCCTAACCCTAAACCTAACCCTCACACTAACCCTAACTCTAACCCTCAGCCTAACCCTTATCCTAACACTAAACCTAACCCTAACCCTCAACTTTAACCTAAAACTAACCCTAAACCTAACACTAACCCTCATCCTAATCCTAAACCTCACTCTCACCCTCCACATCACCCTCAGCCTAACCCTAATCCTAACCCTAATCCTAACACTCACTCTCACCCTCACCCTAACTCTAACCCTAAACCTAACCCTAACACTCACAATCACCCTCACCCTAACCCTAACCGAATTCTTAACCCTAACACTCAACATAACACTCACCCTATCCCTAACAGAAACCCTAACCCTCATCCTCACACTAAACCACACCCTAATCCTTAAGCTCACCAGAACCCTAACCCTAATCCTAACCCTAATCCTCACAATAACCCTAACCCTCATGCACACCCTAAACCTCACCAGAACCCTCACCCTCACCTTAACACTCACCCTAACCCTAACCTTAACCCTAATCCTAAACCTAACCCTCACCTTCAAACTCACCCTAGCTCTAACCCTAACCCTAACACTAACCCTCACCCTAATCCTCACACTCACCCTAAATCTCACTCTAACCCTAACCCTACCCCTCTCTGTAACTCTCAAATTAAACCTAACCCTACACTTCACCTTCACCCTGACCCTCAAGCTCAGACTAACCCTAACCCTAACCCTATTCCTAATCCTAACCCTTACCCACATATTCAACCTAAACCTAACACTAACCCTAACCCTCAACCACACCCTCACCCTCACCCTCACCCTAACCCTCACCTCACCCTAAACATCACCCTAACCCTAACCTTCACCCTAACCTTAACCATAACCCTCACCCTAACCCTAACCTCAGCTTAACCCTCACCCTCTCCCTAATTTTCACCCTAAACCTAACCCTTACCTAAACGAAACCCTCACCCTCACCCTCACCCTAACAATTACCCTAAAAATAACCCTAACTCTAACTCTAACAGTAACCCTAAAACCCACCCTAAAATTAAACCTCAACCTCACCCTCACCCGCAACGTAACCCTAACCCTCACACTAACCATAATCTTAACACTCAGCCTAAACATCATCCTAACCCTAACCCTAACCCTAACCCTCACCCTAACCCTAACCCTCACCTTCACTTTCACCCTCACCCTCACCCTAACCCTAACCGTAACCCTCATCCTCAACCTCACCCTCACCCACACCTTCACACTAACCCTCACCCTCACCCTCACCTTCACACTAACACTAAACCTCACATTAAACATCACCCTAACCCTAAACCTCACCGTCACCCTAACCCTAACACTAACACTAACCCTAACCCTCACCATCACCCTAATCCTCACCCGAATCCTTAACCTCACAATAACCATAACCCTAACCCTACCCCTCAAACTAACCCTAACCCTTACCCTAACCCTATCCCGACACCTCACCCTGTCACCATAACCCTAACACTAACCCTAACCCTAACCCTCACCCTAACCCGAACCGTAAACCTAACCCTCACCCTCACCCTAAACCTCACCGTCTCCCTAACCTTCACCCTAAACCTAAGCCTCAACCACAAACTATCCCTCACTCTCACCCGACCCCTCACTCTCACACGAGCACTCACCCTTACCCTAACCCTCACCCTCAAAATAAACATCACCCTAACCCTAACTCTCACCCTAACACTAACCCTAACCCTCACCTTAACCCTAAGCCTCAACCTAACCTAACCTTCACCATGAATCTCACCCTAACCCAACCCTAACCCTAATCCTCACCCTAACCCTTACCCTAACTCTAACACTCACCCTAAAACTAACCCTCACCCTACCACTAACCCTGACACTATACCTAAAACTAACACTCTTCCTCACCCTCTACCTCACCCTTACCCTAAACCTAACCCTCATCCTAACCTTAACCCTAAACATAAAGCTAACCCTAAATCTCACCCTCAGCCTAACCCTCACCCTAAACCTTACCCTTACCCTAATCCTCACACTATCCCTAATCTTAACCCTAACCCCAACCCTCACCCTCACCCTAACCCTAATGCTAACCCTAACCCTCCACATCACCCTAACCCTCACCCTAACCCTTTCCCTCACCCTAACCCTAACACTTACCCTCACCCTAACCCTCACCCTAAAAGTTACCCACACATAAAACCTCCCCCTAACCCTAACCTAAAAATAACCCTCACCTTAACCCTAACCCACACCCTAGCTGTCACCCTCACCCTCATCCTCACCATAATACTTATCCTATTCCTAACCCTCACCCTCACCCTCACCCTAACTCTAAACCTAACACTCACCCTCACCCTCACCCTAACCCTATCCATAACGCTCACCATAGCGCTAACCTTCACCCTATACCTCAACCTCACCCTAAAACTAAAGGAAAGCCTAAGCCACACCCTAACCCTCACCCTAACCCTAACACTAACCCTTATCCTTATTGTCACACTATACATCACCCTAACCCTTAACTTTACCATAACCCTAACCCTAACCATAACCCTAATTCTTGCCCTAACCCTAACCCTCAACCTAATTCTAACCCTATCCCTAACCCTCACCCTCCCCCTAACCCTAACCCTTACCCTAACACTCACCCTCACAATAAACATCAACCTAACCCTAACTATCACCCTAACACTAACCCTAACCCTCACCCTAAACCTAAGCCTCAACCTAACCCTAACCTTCACCCTGAAACTCAACCTAACCCAACCCTAACCCTAAACTCACCCTAAACCTTACCCAAACCCTAACACTCACCCTAAAACTAACACTCACCCTAGCACTAACCCAAACACTCTACCTAAAACTAACACTCTTCCTCACCCTCGACCTCACCCTCACCCTAACCATAACCCTCATCGTAACCCTAACCCTAAACATAATGCTAACCCTAAATCTCACCCTCAGCTTAACCCTCACCCGAAACCTTACCCTCACCCTAACCCTAACCCTCAGACTAAACCTATCCCTCACCCTAACCCTAACCCTAAACCTCACACTAAACCTAACCCTCACCCTAATCCTAACCCTACCCCTCATCCTATCCACCCTAAACTTAACCCTAACCCTAATCCTCACCCTATCCCTAATCTTAACCCTAACCCCAAACCTCACACTCACCCTAATCCTAATGCTAACCCTACCCCTCCACCTCACCCTAGCCCTCACCCTAACCCTAACCCTTACCCTAACCCTAACCCTTACCCTAAAAGTTACCCACACCCTAAACCTCCCCCTAACCCTAACCCTAAACCTAACCCTCAACCTAACCCTAACCCACACACTTACTGTCACCCTCACCCTCATCCTAACCCTAATACTTACTCTACACCTAACCCTCACCCTCACACTCACCCTAACACTAAACCTAACACTCACCCTCACCCTCAATCTAACCCTATCCCTAAGCCTTACCATAGCGATAACCCTCACCCTATACCTCAACCTCAACCTAAAACTACATGTAAGCCTAAGCCTCACCCTAACCCTCACCCTAACCCTAACACTAACCCTAATCCTCATCCTCAGACTATACATCACCCTAACCCTTACCTTCACCATAACCCTAAGCCTAACCCTAACCCTAATTCTCACACTAACCCTAACCCTCACCCTCACCCTCACCCTCACCGTAACACTCAACCTAACCCTAAACCTAACCCTAATCTTAAAGCTAACCCTCACCCTCAAACTAACCCTAACCCTAACCCTCACCCTCACCCTAACAATAACCTGCACCCTTACCCTAACCCTGACCCTAACACTAACCCTCAAACTAATTCTAACCCTATCCCTAACCCTCACCCTCCCACTAACACTAACCCTAACACTAACCCTCAACCTAACCCTAATCCTCACCCACACCAAAACCCTCTCGCTCACCCGAACACTCACACTTCCCCGAACACTCATCCTCACCCTATCACTCACCCTCACCCTAAACATCACCCAAACCCTAACCCTTACCCTAAACCTAACCCTAACCCACACCCTAACAGTAACCTTCAACCTAACCCTCAACCTCACGCTATTCCTCACCATAACCCTAACCCTTACCTAAAAGAATCCCTCACCCTAAACCTCACACTAACCCTCTCCTCACCCTAGCCCTCAGGCTAAACCTATCCCTAACCCTAACCCTCTCCCTCACCCATAACCTAACCCTAACCCATACCCTCAGCCTAACACTAACGCTAACCCTATTCCTAATCCTAACCCTCATACATACCCTCACCCTAAACCTAACCCTAACACTAAACCTCACCCACACCCTCACCCTCACCCTCACCCTCACCCTCACCGAACGCTCACCCTCACCCTAAACATCACCCTAACACTAACCCTCACGGTAAGCCTAACCCTAACCCTCACCCTAACCCTAACCTCAGCTTAACCCTCAACCTCAACCTAAATTTCACCATAACCCTAACCCTAAGGTAAATGAAAACCTCACCTCCACCCTCACACTAACCCTCACACTCACCCTAGCTCTCACCCTAACCCTAAACCTAACCCTTACCCTCCACCTCGCCCTCCCCCTCCCCCTCAGCCTAAACCTAACCCTAACCATAACCCTAACCCTAACACTCACACTAACACTAACACTCACCCTAACCCTTACTCTAACCCTAACGCTAACCCTAAACCTTACCCTCACCCTAACCCTCACCCTAAACCTTATCCTCATACTAACCCTAACCTAACCCTAACCCTAGCATTAACCCTAACACTATCCCGACACCTCACCCTAACAATCACACTAAACCTAAACCTAACCCTAACGTTCACCCTTACTCTAAATCTAAACCTAACCCTAACCCTCACCATAACACTCAACGTCACCCTATCACTCAATCTAAACCTAACCATCAACCACATCCTAACCCTCACCCTCACCCTAATGCTCACCCTCAACTGAACACTCACCCTCACAATAAACATCACCCTAACCCTAAATCTCACCCTAACCCTAACACTAACCCTCACCCTAACCTTAACCCTCAACCTAAACCTAACCCTCACCCTGACCTTCAACATAAGCCTAACTCAAACCCTTACCCTAACCCTAACCCTCACCCTAACAGTAACCGTCACACTAACCCTAACACTAACCCTCACCCTCACCCTCACCTTCACCTTCACCCTAAAACTAACCCTCATCCTAACCCTAACGGTAAACCTAATGCTAAAGCTAAAGCTCATACTCACCCTTAACCTCACTCTAACCCTTACCCTCACCCTAACCTTAACCCTCACACTAAACCTAACACTCAACCTAACCCTAAACCTACCCCTCAGCCTAAACCACACCCTAAACCTAACCCTAACCCTAATCCTCACCCTATACCTAAAGTTAACCCTAACAATCACCCTAACCCTCACCCTCACACTAACCCTCATGCTAAACCTAACCCTCACCCTCAACCTAACCCTCAACCTAACCCTTACCCTAACCCTAACCATAAACCTCACCCTCATCCTAACCCTCACCCTAAACCTTACCTACAGCCTAACCATCACCCTAAGCCTAACCCTAAACCTAACCCTCACCCTAACCCTCACCCTAACCCAAAACATAACCCTAACTCTCACCCTCACCCTCATCCTAAACCTAACCCTCACCATCACCCTCATCCTAACTCTATCCCTCACGCTCAACCTCACCCTCACCCTCAACCTAACCCTCACCCTCTCCCTAAACCTCAACCTCACCCTAAACTTCACCCTAACCCCAAACCTAACCCTAAACTTAACCCTCTACCTCCCCTTAACCCTCAGCCATACCCTAACCCTAACCCTAATCATAACCCTAACACTCAACCCCACCCTCACCCTAACCCTAACCATAATCCTAAAGCTAACCCTCACCCTCACACTCACCCTAACCCTAACCCTAAAAGTCACTCTAAACGTAATCCTAATCCTAACCCTCACCCTCATTCTAACCCTCACCCTCACCTGACCCTCACCATCACACTAACCCTCACACTATCACTTACCCTCACACTAACCCTAACCCTAACCCTCACGCTCAACCTCACCCTCACCCACACCCTCACCCTAATCCATACACTCACACTCACACTCACATTAACCCTCAACCTCACCCTAAACATCACCGTAAACCTAATCCTCACCCTAACCCTAACCCTAACCCTCACCCTAAAACTAACACTCACCCTAACCCTAATGCTAACCCTAACTCTCACCCTCACCCTAACCTTCACCCTAACCCTTATCCTCACACTAACCCTAACCCTAACCCTAACCCTTGCCCTCACAGTAAACCTAAACCTCACCCTAAAACTATCCCGACCATATCTCACCCTAACACAAACCCTAACGCTAACACTCACCCTAACCCTAAACGTAACCCTCACCCGAACACTCACACTCACCATATCCCTCACTCTCTTAATAAACCTCACCCTAACCCTAACTCTCACCCTAACACTAACCCTAACCCTCACCCTAAAACTAACCCTCAACCTAACCACAACCCTCACTCTTACCCTCACAGTAACCCACTCCTAACCCTAACACTCACCCTCACCATCTAACTCACCCTAAACCTAACCCTAACCCTAACCCTCACCCTCACCCTCACCCCAAATCTCACACTCACCCTAAACCTCACCCAAATCCTACCCCTACCCTTCTCCCTAACCCTCACTCTAAACCTAACCCTAACCATAACCCTCCCCTTAAACCTAAACCTCACACTAACCCTAAACCTGTCATTAACCCTCAACCTAAACCTAATCCTCACCCACACCCTAACCCTCACTCTCAGCCTAAACCGAACCCTCAGCCTCAACTTAACCTTCACCCTACACATCACCCAAACCTTAACCGTCACCCTAACCCTAACCCTAAAACTAACCCCCACCCTAACCCTCATCCTAACACTTATTCTCACCCTAACACTAAACCTAAACTTCACCCTCACCCTGCCCCTCACCCTCAGCCTAAATCTAACCCTATTCCTAATCCTAATCCTCACACTCACTCTCACCCTAACCCTAACCCTAACACTGACCATGACCCTCACACTAGCCTTAACCCTTAACCTAATCCTAACCCTAACCATAACGTTCACCCTCACCCTGACCCTCACCCTCAGCCCAACACTAATGCTAACCCTATTTCTAATCCTAACCCTCACCCTCACCCTCACCCTAATAATAACCCTAACCCTAACCGTCACCCTCACCCTAACCATCACCCTTACCCTAAACATCATCCTAATCGTAACAATCACCCTAACCGTAATCCTAACCCTCACCCTAAACCTAACCTCAGCTTACCCATCAACCTCAACCTAATCCTCACTCTAACCCTAACCCTTACCTAACGAAACTCTCACCCTCAACTTCACCCTAACCCTCACCCTCACCGTAGCCCTCACCCTAACCCTAACCCTCACCCTCAACCTCCCCTTCCACCTCAGCCTTACCCTAACACTAACCCCAATCTTAACCCTAACGCTCAACCCCACCCTCACCCTATTCCTAACCCTAACACTAAACCTAACCCACACCCTCACCCTCACCCTAAGACTAACGCTAACAATAAGCCTAAACCTAACCCTAAACCTAAACTTAAAACTCAACCTAACCCTAATCCTAAACCTAAACATCACACTCACCCTCATTCTAACCCTCACCCTCACCCTCACCATCACCAAAACACTAACCCTCACACTAACACTAACACTCACCCTAACCCTAACCCTCACCTTCAATCTCACCCTCACCCTCAGCCTAAGCCTAACCCTAAACCTAAGCCTAACCCTAACCCTCACCCTAAACCTAAACCACACCCTAACCCTATCCCGACAACTCACCCTAACTCTCACCCTAACCCATACCCTAACCCTAACCCTCACCCTAACCTTAACCCTAAACCTAACCCTCACGCTCACCCTAACCCTCACCGTCACCCTAACCCTAATCCTAACAATCACCCTCACCCTAACCCTTATCCTCACCCTAACCCTAAACCTAATACTGACCATAACCCTCACACTAACCATAACCTTTACCCTAACCCTAACCCTAACCATAATCTTCACCCTCACCCTGACCCTCACCCTCATCACAATACTAACGCTAACCCTGTTTCTAATCCTAACCCTCACCCTAAAATTAAACCTAACCATAACCTTCACCCTCACCCTCACCCTAACCATCAACCTCACCCTAAACATCACCCTAACCCTATCCCTCACCCTAACCGTAATCCTAACCCTCACCCTAAACCTAACCTCAGCTTAACCATCAACCTCACCCTAATCCTAACCCTAACAATAACTCTTACCTAAGCAAAAGCCTCACCCTCACCCTCACCCTCACAATAACCCTCACCCTCATTCTAACCCTAACCCTAACACTAACCCTCAGACTAACCCTAATTCTCACCCACACCCTAACCCTCTCCCTCACCTGAACCCTCACCCTAACACTCACCCTCACCCTAAACACCACCCAAACCCTAAACCTTACCCTAAACCTAAACCTAACCCTCTCCCTAACCGTAACCCTCAACCTAACCCTCAACTTCACGCGAATCCTCACCATAACCCTAACCCTTACCTAAAAGAAACCCTCACCCTACTATCACACTAACACTCTCCCTCACCCTAGCTCTCAGCCTAAACCTATCCCTAGCCCTCACCATCACCCTCACCCTTGACCTCAACCTAACTCTTACCCTCACCCTAACGCTAACCCTAACAATAATCATAATCCTCACACTAACCATAACACACACCCTAACCCTAAACCTAACCTTAACCCTAAACTTCACCCTCACCCTGACCCTTACCCTCAGCCTAACTCTAACCCTAACTCTATGGCTAATCCTAACCCTCACAACCAACCTCACCCTAAACCTAATCCTAACACTAACCCTCACCCTGACACTCACCTCACCCTTAACGAACGCTCACCCTCACCCTAAACATCACCCTAACCCTAACCATCACCCTAAGCCTAACCCTATCCCTCACCCTAACCCTAAACTCAGTTTAAACCTCATCCTCAACCTAATCTTCACCCTAACCGTAACCCTAAGGTAAATGAAACCCTCACACTCACCCTCTCACTAACCCTCCCCCTCACCCGAGCCCTCACCCTAACCCTAACGCTAACCTTTACCCTCTACCTCCCCCTCCCGCTCCCCCTCAGCGTAAAGGTAACCCTAACCATAAGCCTAACCCTAACCCTCACCATCAAACAAATCTTCACCCTAACCCTTACCCTCACACTTACCCTAACCATAATCCTAACCCTCACAGTCACCCTAATCCTAACCCTAACACTAACCCTAACCCTCATCCAAATCCTAAACCTAACACTAACATTAACCCTCACCCTCATCCTAAAGCTCACCCTAACACTTACTCTCAACCTCAAACTAAACCTAACCCTAACCCTATCCATAACCGTAACCCTCACCCTAACCCTAACCCTCACCCTAACCCTACCACTCTCCTTCACCCTCACCCAAATCCAAACCCTAACAATAACCCTAACCCTCACACTCACCCTCACCCTAACCCTCACGCTAACTCTTACACTCACCCTCACCTTTACCATAAACATCACCCTCAACCTCACCCTAACCCTAAACCTTACCCTCACCCTAACCCTAACCGTAACCCTCAACCTAACCCATATACTGACCATAACCATCACCCAAACCCTAACCGTCACTCTCACCATCACCCTCACCCTAAGCATTACCCTCTCCCTAAAGCTAAATCTAACCCTAAACCTAATCCTAACCCTCACACTCACCATACCCCTCACCCTAATGCTAACTCTAACCATAAACCTCACCCTCATCCTAACCCTCATCATCACCCGAACAATCACCCTAACCCTAACCCTCACCCAAACAATAAACATCACCCTAACCCTAATACTCAACCTAACGCTAACGCTAACCCTCACCCTAACCCTAACACTCACACTAAACCTAACCCTACCCCTCACACTAACCCTTACCCTAACCCTAACCCACACCCTAAACCTAGCACTCACACTTACCCTAACCCTAACCCTCACCCTCACCCTCACCCTAACCCGAACCCTAACCTTAATTTTATCACTAACCCTCACCCTCACCCCCTCCCTAACCCTAACCCTCATCCTAACACTCAACCTAAACCTCACTGTAAGCCTACCCCTCACTCTAACCCTAACCCTTACCCTCACCCTCACCCTAAGCCTACCTCTGACCCTAACCTTCACCCTAACCCTCACACTAACACTCACAATAATCCTAACCCTCACCCTCACCCTCACCCTCAACCTAACTCTCACACTCAAACTAATCATCACCCTAACCCAAAACTTCACCCCAAACCTAACCCTAACCCTCACGTTCACCCTAGCCTTCATCCTAACCCTAATCCTAACAATAACCCTAACCCTAATCCTAAAACTCACCCTAACACTAATCCTAAGGCAAACCCTCACACTCTTCCTCACCCTCACCCTAACCTTGACCCTCAACCTCACCCTCACCCTAACCCTCACACTAACCCTAACCCTCACCCTAAACCTATCCATAACGTTCACCCCTAAACCTAGCCCTAACCATCACCCTCATCCAAACCCTCAACGTCAGCCTAACCCCAAACCTAACCCTAAACCTAAACCGAACCCTAACACTCAACCTAACCCTCTCCCTCACCCTCAACCTAACCCTCACCCTCACCCTAAATATCACCCTAACCCTAAACTTCACCCTAACCCTAAGCCTAATCCTAACCCTCACCCTAACCCTAACGATAACCCTAAACCTCACCCTCAACCTAACCCTCACCCTAACCTTTAACCTCACACTAACCCTACCTCTAACCCTAAACCTTACCCTCACACTAACACTAACCCTCACCATAACCCTAAACCTAACCCTCAACCTAACCCTCAACCTAACCCTTACACTAACCCTAACCCTTTCCCTAAATCTAACCCTAACAGGATCTCTCAACCTCATAGTATACATCACCCTAACGCAAACCCTCACACTAAGCCTAACCCTAAAACTCACCCTAAACTTAAACCTGAACCTAACCCTCACCCTCCCCTAATCCTCACCCTAACCCTCACCCTAAACCTTACCTAAACGAAGCCCTCACACTCAACCTAACCCTCACCCTAAACCTTACCCTCAAACTAAACTTAACCCTAACACTGACCCTAACGCTAAAACTACCACTCAGCCTACTACTCACACTAACCCTCAGCATAACCCTAACCCTCACCCTAAAACTAAACATAACCCTCACCCTCTCCCTAAACCTCACTGTCACCCTAAAACTCAACCTAAACCTAACCCTCACCCACACCCTAACCCTCACCCTCACCCGAACACTAACCCTCACCCTAACCCTAAACCTCACCATAAACATAACCCTAACGCTAACCCTCACCCAAATCCCAACCCTAACCCTCCCCCTCACCCTAACACTCACACTAACCCTCAATCTCAACATAATTCTCACCCTAAAAATAACCCTAACCCTTACCTAACTGAAAAACGCACCCTCACTCTCACCCTAACCCTCAACCTCACCCTAGCCCTCACCCTAACCCTAATCCTAACCCTATCCCTAACGTTAACCCTATCCCTTACCCTCACCCTAACCCTCACCCTAACCCTAAACCTAAACTTCACCCTAACAGTCACCCTATACCTAACACTAACCCTAACCCTCACCCTCACCCTAACCCTCACCCTAACCCTATTCCTACACCTCACCCTAACTCTCAACCTAACCCTAACCCTAATCCTCACCCTAAACCTAACCCTCGCCCACACCCTAACCGTCACCATCACCCGAACGCTCATCCTCACACTAACACTCACACTAAACCTAACCCTAACCCTAATCCTAAACCTAACCCTCAACCTCACCTTATGCCTAACACTCACCTTCACCATAAACATCACCCTAACCCTAACCTTCATGCTAAACCTAACCCTAACACTCACCCTAAACTTCACCCTCACCCTAACGCTCACACTATCCCTAACGCTAACGCTACACCTCACCCTCAACCTAAACCTGAAGCTAACCCTTTTCCTTACACTAACCCAAACACTAACCCTAAACCTAAACCTCACACTAACCCTAATCCTCACCCAATCCCTAACCCTAACCCTAACCCTCACCCTCAACCTAAGTCTAATGCTAACCCTAAGTCTCACCCTCACCCTAACCCTCACCCTAAACGTTACATTCATCCTAACCCTAACCCTCACCCTAAATCTCACCCTAACCCTTATTCTCACCCTATCCCCCAGACTAACCCTAACCCTAAACCTAATGCTCACCCTAACCCTCACCCTAAACCTCACCCTAACACTTACCCTCACACTAACCCTATCCCTGTCCCTAACCCTAACCCTAACTCTCACCAGAACACTCACCCTCACCGTAACTCTCACTCTCGCTCTAAACATCACCCTAAACCTAACCCTCACCCTAAGCCTAACCCTAACCATCACCGTAACCCTTACCCTCACACTAAGCTTAACCCTCAACCTCACACTCACCCACACCCTCATCCTAACCATACCTTCATCATAACACTCACCCTCACCCTCACCCTGACCCTAACCCTAACCCTAAAACACACCCTCAGCCTAATTCTCACCCTGAACCTGACCCTAAACCTTACCTAACCAAAAACCTCACCCTCACCCTAAAACTCACCATCACCCTAGCCCTCACACTAACACTAACCCTCAACCTAACCCTAACCATACCCCTAACCTTAACCTCACCCTAACCTTAAACCTAATCCTAACCCTAACACTCATCCTAACACTAAACCTAAACCTAATGATAACCCTAAACCTCACACTCACCCTAACCCTCAACCTAACCCTTACCTTCACCCTAACCCTAACCCTAACCTCCACACTAAACCTAACACTCACTCTAACCTTAACCCTAACCCTCGGCCTAACCCTGACCCAAAACCTAACCATAACCCTAATCCTCACCCTATCCTTAACCTTAACCCAAACCGTCACTCTAACCCTCACCCTCACCCTAACTCTCACAGTAACCCTTACCCTCACACTAACCCTAACCCTATCCATCCCCCTAACACTCACCCTATCACTCACCCTCACCCTAACCCTCACCCTAACACTTATCCTAGCCATCACCATCATCCTAACTCTAATGCTAACCCTATCTCTCACCCTCACACTAACACTCACCCTAACCATCAACCGAAACCTTACTGTCACCATAACCCTAACACTAACTCTAAACCATAACCTCACCCTCACCCTAACCCTCGCCAACACCCTAAACCACACCATCACCCGAACCCTCATAATCATTCTAACACTCACACTAACCCTAACCCTAACTCTAATCCTAAACCTAACCCTCACCCTCACCCTCACCCTCAACCTAACTCTAACCCTATCCCTAAACCTAATCCTCACTCTCACACTCACCCTCAACCTAAAACTCACCCTCACCATAAACATCACCCTAACTCTAACCCTATCCCTAAACCTAATCCTCACTCTCACACTCACCCTCAACCTAAAACTCACCCTCACCATAAACATCACCCTAACCCTAACCCTCACCCTAAACCTAATCCTAACCCTCACCCTAAACCTAACCCTCACCCTAACGCTCAACCTATCCCTAACGCTAACCCTACACCTCACCCTCACACTAACCCTCACACTAACCCAAATCCTCACCCTATCCCTAACCCTCACACTAACCATCTCCCTCACCCTAACTCTAATGCCTAACTCTCACACACACTAACCCTCACCCTAAACCTCACCCTAACCCTTACCCTCACCCTAACCCGCACACTAACCCTAACCCTAATGCTCACTCTAACCCTCACCCTAAACCTAAACCTAACCCTCACCCTAACCCTCACCCTCACCCTAACCCTAACCCTATCCCTAACCGTAACCCAAACCCTAACTCTGACCTCAACACTCACGCTCACCCTAACCCTCACACTAAACATTACCCTAACCCTCATGCTAACACTTACCCCAATCCTAAACCATTCCCTAACCCTCACCCTCACCCTCAACCTCAACCTAAGCCTAAAGCTACCCCTAACCCTAAACCACACCCTCAACCTAATACTCACCCTAAACCTAGCCCTAACCCTTACCTAACAAAAAATTCACCCTCACCATTACCCTCACCCTAACCCTCACCCTCACCCTAGCACTCACCCTAACACTAACCCTCACCCTATCCCTAACCCAAAACCTCACCCTAACACTTACCGACACCCTAACCCTAACCCTAACAAACACCCTAAACCTAACCCTCACCCTTAACCTAACCATAGCCCTCAGCCTAACACTAACCCTAAAGCTAACCCTAACCCAAATCCTCACTCTATCCTTAAACTTAACCCAAAACCTCACCCTATCCCTCACTCTCACCCTAACCCTGACCCTTACCCTTACCCTCACCCGAACCCTTACACTCATCCTCAACCTAACCCTCACCCTAACAGTTACCCACACCCTAACACTCACCCTAAACCTAACAATAAACCTAATTTTCACCCCATTCCTCAATTTAAACTTAAGCCTCACCCTCAACCTAACCCTCACCCTAACCTTTACCCTCACCCTAACACTTACCCTAATCCTCCCACTAACCCTAACTCTAACCCTCAGCCTAACCCTTATCATAACCCTAAACCTAACCCTAACCTTCACACTAAACCTAACCCTAACCCTAACCCTAACCCTCACACTATACCTAACCATAACCCTCAGTCTAAACCTCATTCTTACCCTAATAATAACCCGAACCAGAACCCGAAACCTAAACCTCATCCTAACATGAGCCCTCACCCTCACTCTCCACATTACCCTCAGCCTAACCCTAATCCTAACCCTAATCCTAAACCTCACCCTCACCCTCACCCTAACTCTAACCCGAAACCAAACCCTAACACTCACCTTCACCCTCACCCTAACCCTTGACCACAACTCTAACCCTCACCCTATACCTCACCTTCACCCTAATCCTATCCCTAACCCTAACCCTCACACTAAATCTCACACTAACCCTAACACTAAACCTAACCCTCATCCTCACACTAAACCACACCTTAACCCTTACCCTCACCATAACCCTAACCCTAACCCTAACCCTAACCATTAAACTAACCTCAGCTTAAACCTCACTCTAATCCTTACCTAAATGAAACGCTCAACCTCACCCTCACCCTCACCCTGTCCCTGAACCTAGCCCTCACCCTAACCGTAACCCTAACCCTCACCCTCAACCTCCCGTTCCCCCTCAGCCTTACCCTAACTGTAACCCTAATCGTAAACCTAACCCTGAACCCCACCCTCATCCTAACACTAACACTAACCCTAAAGCTAACCCTCACCCTCATCCTCACCCTAACCCTAACCCTAAACATAACCCAAACCCTAACCCTAAACCTAACCCTAAAATTCACCCTAACCCTAATCCTAACCCTATCACTCACCCTCACCCTCACCATAATTCTAACCCTCAATCTCATCCTGACCCTCACAATCACACTTATTCTCACACTAACCCTAACCCTCACCTAACCCTAACCCTAACCCTCACCCTCACTTTCTCCCTCAACTTCAGCCTAACTCGAACGCTAACCATCACCCTCACCCTAACCCTAACCCTAATCCTCACCCTCAACCTCACCCTCACCTGCCCCAAGAACCTAACCCTCACCCTCATCCTCACCCTCACACTTACCTTCAACCTTACCCTAAACATCACCTTAAAACTAAACTTCACCCCAACCCAAACCCTAACCCTCACTCTTACGCTAACCCTCAACCTAAAACTAACGCTAACCCTACCCATCATTTTAACCCTCACCCTAACCCTAACACTAACCTTAACTCTTTCCAGAAGGCTAACCCTGACAGTAACCCTCACCCTCCTACTAAACATCACCCTAAAGCTAACCCTCACCCTAACCTAACCCTAACACTCACCCAAACCCTAACCCTCAACCTAACCCTCACCCTCATCCTAGCCCTCATCCTAATCCTAAACCTACCCCTCACCCTAACCCTCAACCTAACTCTTACCCTCACTCTAACCCTAACCCTACCCCTCTCCCTAACCCTCACCCTAACCCTAAACCTAACACTAACACTCTACCTAACCCTATTCCTCACCCACACCCTAAACCTCAACTTCTTCTGAACCCTCACTCTCAGCTGAACCCTCATCCTCACCATAACTCTCACCCTCACCCTAAACATCACCCAAACCCTAATCCTCACCCTAAACCTAACCCTACCTGTGAACCTCACACTCACCCTAAACCTCACCCTAACATTTACCCTCACCCTAACCCTAATCCTAACCATAACCCTCACACTAAACATAACCCTCACCTTAACCCTAACCCTAATCCTAAACCTAACCCTAAACTTCAACTTCACCCTGACACTCAACCTCAGCCTAACCATAACCCTAACCCTATTCCTAATCCTAACCCTCACCCTCACCCAAAATCTAACCCAAAACCTAACCCTCACCCTCACCCTCACGTTAACCCTCACCCTGACAATAAACATCACCCTAACCCTAACTCTCACCCTAACACTAACCCTAACCCTCACCCTAAAATTAACCCTCAACCTAACAGTAACCCTCACCCTGACCCTCACCCTACCCCTAACCCTAACCCTCACCCTCACCCTCACCCTAGCCCTAACCCTAACTCTCACCCTAAAACTAACCTCAGAGTAACCCTCAACCTAAACTGCACCCTAACCCTAACCCTTACCTAACCGAAACACTCATCCTCACCCTCAGCCTAACCCTCACCTCATCCTAGCCCTCAACCTAACCCTAACCCTAAACCTCACCCTCAACATCCCCTTCCCCCTAAGCCTTACCCTAACCCTAACCCCAATCTTAACCCTAACGCTCAACTCCAGCCTCACCCTAACCTTAACCCTAACCCGAACACTAAACTTCACCCACACCCTCACCCTCACCCTAAGGCTAACGCTAACAATAAGCCTAATCCTAACCCTAAACCTAACCTTAAAACTGAAATTAACCCTAATCCTAACCCTAAACATCACCCTCACCCTCACCTTCATTCTAACCCTCACCCTCACCCTCACCCTCACCATCACACTAACCCTCACACTAACCCTAACACTCACCCTAACCCTAACCCTCACCTTCACTTTCACCCTCACCTTCATCCTCACCCTAACCCTAACCCTAATCCTAACAATAAACCTCACCCTCAACCTAATCCTCAGCCTAACACTTATCCTCACACTAACCCTAACTCTAAGCCTAACCCTTACCCTAACCCTAAACCTTTCCCTAACGCTAATCCTAACAGTAACCCCCACCCTCATATTAACATCACTCTAACGCTAATCCTCACCCTAATCATAACCCTAATCATCATCCTAAACCTACCCATCAACCTAAACCTCACCTTCCCCTAACCCTCACACTAAGCCTAACCCTCACACAAACCCTAACACTCACCCTCAATTTCACCCTCACCCTCAGCTTAACCCTGATCCTAAACCTCATCCTTACCCTAACCCTAATCCTCACCCTAAACCTAACCCTAACCCTCACCCTCAACCTCACCCTCACACGCACCCTCAACCTAACCCTCACCCTCACACTCACCCTCACACTAACACTCAACCTCACCTTAAACATCACCCTAAACATAACCCTCAAACTAACCCTAAACCTGACCCTCACCCTAACCCTAACCCTAACCCAAAACCTAACGCTAACCCTAACCCTCACCCTAAACCTACCCCTCACCCTAACCCTTATCCTCAGACTAACCCTAACCCTAACCCTAGCCCTCACCCTAACCCTATCCTGACACCTCAACGTAACTCTCACCCTAACCCTAACCTTCACCCTCACCCTAACCCTCACCTTCACCCTAACACTTACCCTAACCCTAATTCTCAACCACACCCTAAATTTCACCCTCACCCGAACCGTCACCCTCACCGAACACTCACCCTCACCCTAACCCTCACCCTCACAATAAACATCAACCTAACCCTATCCCAACACCTCACCGTAACTCTCACCCTAACCCTAACACTAACCCTAACCCTAAATCTCACCATAACCCTAAACTTAAATCTAAAACTCACCCTCACCCTAACCCTCACCCTAACCCTCATCCTAACCCTAAACCTAACCATCAACCACACCCTTACCCTCACACTCACCCGAAACCTCACCATCACCCCAACACTCATGTTCACCCTAACCCTCACCCTCACAATATACATCACCCTAACGCAAACCTGCAGCCTAACCCTAACCGTCACCTTAACAGTAACCCTAATCCTAACACTAAACCTCACCCTCAACCTCACCCTCACCCTAACACTAACCCTAGCCCTAACCCTCACCCTAACCCTCATTCTAACCCTCACCCTCACCCTAACTCTAATGCTAACCCTACCTCTCACCCTCACCCTACCCATCACTCTAAACCTCACCCTAACCCTTCCCCTACCCTAAGCCTAACCCTCTCCCTCACCCTCACACTCACCCTAAACCTCACAATAATCCTAACCCTAACCCTAACACTAACCCACACCCTCAACCTCCCCTTCCTCCTCAGCCTTACCCTAACCCTAATCCTAACCCTAACACTCAACCCCACCCTCACCCTAAACCTAACCCTAATCCTAATGTTAACCCTTGCCCTCACCCTCTTTGTAACCATAACCGTAACTCTAACAATAACCCTAACTCTAACCCTAATCCTAAACCTAAAACTCACCCTAAACCTAATCCTAAACCTAACCCTCACCCTCACCCTCACCCTCGTTCTAAACCTCACCCTCACCTGACCGTCACCATCACACTAACCCTCACACTAACCCTAATCCTCACCCTAACCCTAACGCTAAACCTTACCCACACTTTGACCCTCACCCTCAGCCTAACCCTAAACCTAACCCTAATCCTAACCCTAATCTTCCCTCTCCCCCTAAACCTAACCCTAACCCTCAACCTAACCCTAACACTAACCCTCACCCTGAACCTCACCCTCAAACGCACCCTCAACCTAACCCTCAACCTCACCCTCACCATCACCCACACACTAACCCTCAACCCCACCCTAATCATGACCCTAAACCGAACTCTCACCCTAAAACTTACCCTAAGCGAAAACCTAACCTTAACCCTCACCCTAACCCTAACGCTAACCCTAACACTCACCCTCACCCTAACCTTCACCATAACCCTAATCCTCACACTAACCCTAACCCTAACCCTAACCCTCAACCTAAACCTAAACCTCTCCCTAACCCTATCCCGACACCTCACACTAACACTCACCCAAACCCAAATGCTAACCCTAACCCTAAACCATACCCTCACCCTCACCCTAACCTTCACCCTAAACCTAATCCTAACCATCACACTCACCCTAATCGTTATCCTAACCCTAACCCTTACTCTAACACTGACCATAACGCTTACACTAGCCATAACTTTTACCCTAACCCTAACCCTAACCATAATCTTCACCCTCACCCTGACCCTCACCCTCAGCATAACACTAAAGCTAACACTATTCCTAATCCTAACCCTCAACCTCACCCACACCCTAAAACTAAACCTAAGCCTAACCCTTACCTAACCGAAACCCTCACCCTCACCCTAACCCACACCCTCACCCTCACCCTAGCCCTAATCCTAAACCTAACCTTCACCTTCAACCTCCCCTTCCCCCTCATCCTTACCCTAACACTAACCACAATACTAACCCTAACCCTCTACACCACCCTCACCCTAACCCTAACCCTCACCCTCAACATCACCCTAACACTAACCCTAACAATAAGCCTAACCCTAACCCTAAACGTCACCCTAAAACTCAAACTAACCCTCATCCTAACCCTGAACCTCACCCTCAACCTCACCCTCATTCGAACCCTCACCCTCACCCTGACCCTCACCATCACAATAAACCTAACACTAACCCTAACCCTCACCCTAACCCTAACCCTCACCCTCATTTTCAGCGTCACCATCAGCCTAACACTAACCCTAACCCTAATCCTAACCCTAGAACTCACCCTCAAAATAATCCTCACCCTAACACTTATCCTCACTCTAACACTAACTCTAACCCTAACCCTAACCCTCACCCTAACCCTAACCTAACCCTCACCCTCAACCTCACCCTCACATGCACCCTCAACCTAACCCTCACCCTCACACTCACCCTCACACTAAAACTCAACCTCAATTTAAACATCACCATAACACTAACCCTCACCCTAACCCTAACCCTAACCCTCACCCTAACCCTAACCCTAACCCTAGCGCTAGCCCTAACCCTCACCCTCACCCTAAACCTCACCCTAACCCTTATCCTCACACTAACCCTAACCCTAACCCTAACCCTCACCCTAACCCTATCCCGACACCTAAACCTAACTCTCACCATAATCCTAAAGCTAACCATAACCCTCACCTTAAACCTAACCCTAAGCTTAACCCTCAGCTTCTCCTAACCCTCACCGTCACCCTAACACTCACTCTAACCCTACGCCTCAACCACAGCCTAAACTTCACCATCACCCACACCCTCACCATCACCTGAACACTCACCCTCACAATAAACATCACACTAACCCTAAGTCTCAACCTAACACTAACCCTAAACCTCACCCTAACCCTAACCCTCAGCCTAACCCTAACCCTCACCCGGACCCTCACCCTACCCTTAACTCTAACCCTCAACCTAACCATTACCCTAACCCTAAACCTCACCCTAAAACTAACCCTCACCCTTACACTAACCTTCACACTAAACCTAACCCTAACACTCACCCTCACCCTCAACTTCACCCTCACCCTAAACCTAACTCTCATCCTAACCCTCACACTAACACTCACGCTAATCCTAACATTCACTCTCACTCTAACTCACCCTTACACTAACCTTCACACTAAACCTAACCCTAACACTCACCCTCACCCTCAGCTTCACCCTCACCCTAAACCTAACTCTCATCCTAACCCTCACACTAACACTCACGCTAATCCTAACACTCACTCTCACTCTAACCCTTAGCCTAATATTTACCCTCACCCTAACTTTAACCCTAACCCTCACACTAAACCTAACCCTCACCCTAACTCTAACCCTTAACCTACCCCTAATCCTAAACCTAACCCTCACACTCACCCTCACCCTAAGCCTCACCCTCACCCTCAAACTCACCCTAACACTCACCCTCAAACTAAACATCACCCTAACCCTAACCCTCACCCTAAACCTAACCCAAACCCTCACCCAAAAACCTAATCCTCATCCTATACCTAACCCTAACCCTCATCTTCAACCTAGCCCTCATCCTAACCCTAATCCTAACAATACCCCTAACCCTAACCCTAAAACTCACCCTAACCCTAATCCTAACGCTAACCCTCACCATCTTCCCCACCTTCACCCGAAACTTCACCCTCAACCTCACCCTCACCCTAACACTCACACTAACCCTAACCCTCAACCTAAACCTAACCCTAACCCTCACCCCTAAACCTAACCCTAACCCTCACCCTCACCCAAACCCTCAAGTTCAGCCTAACCCTAACCCTAATCCTAATCCTAAACCTAACCCTAAAACTCACCGTCATCCGAACCCTAACCTTAACCCTCACCCCCACCCTCAGCCTAACCCTAAACCTTATCCTCACCCGAACCTTCACGGTAAAACTTACCCTCATCTTTTCCCTAAACCTAACTCGCACTCTCACCCTAACCCTAACCCTAAGAATAACCCTAAAATTCAACCTAACAGTAACCCTCAGCCTCACGCAAACCCAAACTCTAATCTTAACCATCACCCTCACCCTCACCCTCAACATAACCTTCAACCTAACACTCAACCTAACCCTCACCCTCACCCTACTCTCATCCTAACCCTCAAACTAACACTCAACCTAACCCTCACCCTCACCCTACTCTCATCCTAACCCTCACACTAACACTCACGCTAATCCTAACACTCTAATCCTAACACTGTCACTCTAACCCTCACCCTAATATTTTCCCTCATCTTAACCTTAACCCTAACCCTCACACTAAAACTAACCCTCACCCTAACTCTAAACATTAACTTAACCCTAATCCTAAAGCTAACCCTCACACTCACCCTCACCCTAGGCCTAAACCTCACCCTCACGCTCACCTAACACTCATCCTCAAACTAAATATCACCCTAACCCTAACGCTCAACCTAAACCTAACCCTGACCCTCACCCAAAACACTAATCCTCATCCTATCCCTAACCCTAACCTTCATCTTCAACGTCGCCCTCATCCTAACCCTAATCCTAACAAGAACCCTAACCCTAAAACTCACCCTACCCTAATCCTAACACTAACCCTCACCCTCTTCCTCACCCTCACCCTAAATTTAAAACTCAACCTCACCCTCACACTAACACTAACCCTAAACCTCAACCTAAACTTAACCCTAACCCTCAGCCCTAAAACTAACTCTAACCCTCACCTTCACCCAAACCCTCAAACTCAGCCTAACCCTAACCCTAACCCTAATCCTAAACCTAACCCTAAAACTCACCCTCACACTAACCCTAACCTTAACCCTCACCCCCACCCTCAGCCTAACCCTAAACCTTATTCTTACCCTAACCCTCACCCTAAACATTACCCTCATTCTATCCCTAACCCTAACCCTCACCCTCACCCTAACCCTAACCCTAAATATAACCCTAACCATCACCCTAAACCTAACCCTCACCCTCACCAAAACCCTAAAACCAATCATAACCCTCACCCTCACCCTCAACCTAACCCTTAACATCACCCTCACCCTAAGCCTCACCCTCACGCTAAACATCACCCTAACCCTAACCCTCACCCTAACCCAAACCCTAATCCTATCCCTAATCCTTACCCTAACACTCACCCTAACATTTATACTCACACTAACCCTAACTATAACCCTAACCCTAACCCTCACACTAACCCTAACTCTCACCCTAAACCTAAACCTACTTCTCACCCTAACCCTCACTCTAACCCTAACCCTACCCCTTTCCTTAACTATAAGCCTAACATTAACTCTCACCCTCATACTAAACATCATTCTAACACTAACCCTAACCCTAAACCTAACCCTCACCCTAAACCTACCACTCAACTTAAACCTCAACCTCCCTTAATCCTCACCCTAACTCTAACAATAACCCTTAAGTAAACGAAACCCTCACCCTCACCTTCACCCTCAACCTAACCCTCACCATAACCCTGACCCTACCTAAACCTAACTCTAACCCTCACCCTAAACCTAACCCTCACCCTAAACCTAAATCTACCCCTCACCCTAACCCTCACGCTAAGCCTAACACTCACCGTAACCTAACCCTAACCCTCAACCTAACCCTAACCCTCACCGTCACCCTAACACTCAACCTAACCCAAAGCCTCACCCACACACTAAGCCTCACACTCACCCGAAACCTAAACCTTACCCTAACCCTAAACCTCACCCAAACCATCACCCTAACCCGAACCCGAACCCGAACCCTCACAATAAACAATAACCTAACCCTACCCCTCAGCCTAACCCTAACCCTCTATCTAACAGTAAGCCTCACCCTGACCATCACCCTAACCCTTACCGTAACACTAAACCTAACCCTCACCCTCACCCTAAAGCTCATCCTAACTCTAACGCTAACCCTAACCCTCACCTTCACCCTAAACCTCACCCTAACCCTTACCCTCACCATAACCCTAACTCTAACCCTAATCCTCACCCTAACCCTCACCCTAACCCTAACCCTAATCCAAAACCGAACCCTCACCCTCACCCTCACCCTAACACTCACCCTCACCATAAACATCACCCTAACCCTAACCCTCAACCTAAAACTAACCCTAACCCTCACCCTTGACCTAAACCTAACCATCACCCTAACTTCACCCTATTCCTAATGCTATCCCTACACCTCACCCTCATCCTAACACTCACCCTAACCCTAACCCTCACACTAACCCTAACCCTAACCCTGACCCTCACCCTCACAATACCCCTAACCCTAAACCTAATCCTAACACTAAACCTCACCCTCACTCTAACCCTCACCTTAACGCTAATCCTCAACCTAAACCTCACCCTAACCCTCATCCTAACCCTAACGCTAACCCTAACCCTCACCTTGACCCTAAACCTCACCCTAACAATAAACCTCACCCTAACCCAAACCCTAACCCTAACACTGACCTCAGCCTAACCCTCACCCTCACCTAAACCCTAACCCTAATCCTAACACTAACCCTCACCCTCACTCTCACCCTCATCCTAACCCTTAGCCTAACCCTCACCCTAACCCTAATCCTAACCCTCAACCTCACCCTAACTCTAATGCTAACCCTACCTGTCAGCCTCACCCTAACACTCACCCTAAACCTCACCCTAACCCTTAACCTCACCATAACCCTAACACTAACTCTAACCCTAATCCTAACCCTGAAACTAACCCTCGCCCAAACCCTAACCCTCACCATCACCTGCACCCTCATCCTCACCCTAACACTTACACTAACCCTAAAGCTAACCCTAATCCTAAACCTAACCCTCACCTTCACCCTCACCCTAAACCTAACCCTAACCCTAATGCTAACCCTAAACCTAAACCTCACCCTCACGCTCACCCTCACCATAAACTTCACCCTAACCCTAACCCTCACCATAAACCTAACCCTAAACCTAACCCTCACCCTAAACCTAACCCTCAGCCTAACGCTAACCCTATCCATAACACTAACCCTACACCTCTCCCTCACCCTAACCGTCACCCTAACCCTTATCCTCACACTAACTCTAACCCTAACACTAACCCTAACACTCACCTTAAACCTAATCCTCACCCTATCCCTAACACTCACCCTAATCCTCACCCTCAGCCTAACTCTAATGCTAACCCTACCTCTCACCCCAGCGTAACCCTCAACCTAAACCTCACCCTAACCATTACCCTCACTATAACATGCAAACTAAACCTAACCCTAACCCTAACGCTCACCCTATCTCTCACCTCACCCTCACCCTCAGCCTAACACTCACCCACAGACTAAACATCACACTAACACTAACCCTCACATTAACCCTAACCCTAACCCTCAACCTCACCCTCACCCTCACCCTCACCCTCACCCCAACCCTCATCCTAACACTAACCCTCACCCTCACCCTCACCCTCAACCTCACCCTAAACCTAACCCTAACCCTAACCCACACCCTCAACCTAATATTCACCCAAAACCTATCCCTAACCCTTATCTAACCAAAAACTTCACCCTCACCCTTACCCTCACCCTAAACTTCACCCTCACCCTAGCACTCACCTTAACACTAATCCTCACCCTAATCATTACCCTAAAACTCACCCTAACCCTAACCATAATCCTAACACCAACGCTCATCCTAACACTAACCCTAAACCTAATTGTAACCCTAACACTCACTTTCACCCTAAACCTCAACCTAACACTTACCCACACCCTAACACTCACCCTAAATCTAACCATAAACCTAACCTTCAACCTAAACCTCAATCTAATCCTAATCCTCACCCTCACCCTAACCCTCACCCTAACCTTTACCCGCACCCTAACACTTACCCTAACCCTAAACCTAACCCACACACTAACCCTAACTGTAACCCTCAGCCTAAGCCTTATCATAAAACTAAACCTAACCCTAATCCTCACCCTAACCCTAACCCTAAACCTAACCCTAAGTCTCACACTACACCTAAACCTAAACCTCAGTCTAAATATCATCCTAACCCTAACCATAATCCTAACACTCATCCTAAGCCTAAACCTCACCCTCACCTTCCCCTTCACCCTCCGCCAAACTCTAATCCTAACCCTAATTCTAACCCTCACCCTCACCCTCACCCTAACTCTAACACTAAACCTAACGCTAACACTTACCCTCACCTTCACCCTAACCCTAAACGTATCCCTAACCCTCACCGTAACCCTCATACTCACAATAAACTTCACCCTAATCCTTACCCTCACCATAACCCTAAACCTAACCCAAACATTAATCCTAACACTAAACATAACCCTCACCCACACCCTTACTCTCTCCGTCATCATAACTCTCAACCTCACCCTAACACTCACCCTAACCCTAAACCTAACCCTCATCCTAAACCTAACCCTCACCCTCAAACTCACCCTAACTCTAACCCTAGCCCTAACCCACACCATCACAATCACCTTCACTCTAAAACTCACACTCATCCTAAATCTCACCCTAACCCTAACCCTACCTCTCTCCCTAACCCTCACCCTAACCCTAACCCTAAGCCTAACCCTCAACCTAACCCTAACACTTCCACTAACATTCACCCTTACACTAACTCTAAACCTAACTCGAACCCTCACCCTAACACTAAACCTTACCCACACCCTAACCCTCACCCTCATCCGAACCCTCACCCTCACCTGAACCCTCACCCTAACCCTCACCCACACCCTAAACATCACCCAAACGCTAACCCTCACCCTAAACTTAGCCCTAACCCTAAACCTCACCCTCACCCTAATCCTTACGCTCACCCTAACCCTAAAACTAACCCTAAATATAACACTCACACTAACAGTAACCCTCACCCTAACCCTCACCCT
Organism: Dipodomys merriami; assembly: GCF_024711535.1. Lineage (NCBI taxonomy): Eukaryota > Metazoa > Chordata > Mammalia > Rodentia > Heteromyidae > Dipodomys > Dipodomys merriami. The sequence continues at coordinate 3,565,775 of NW_027206113.1, forward strand.
AACCCTAACCCTAAACTTCAACTTCGCCCTGACCCTCACCCTCAGCCTAACCCTAACCCTAACCCTATTCCTAATCCTAACCCTCACCCTCACCCGAAACCTAATCCTAACCCTCACCCTCACCCTCACCCTAAGCCTCACCCTAACCCTCACCCTCATAATAAACATCACCCTAAGCCTAACTCTCGCCCTAACACTAACCCTAACCCTCACCCTAAAACTAACCCTCAACCTAATCGTAACCCTCACAATGACCCTCACACTAACACAACCCTAACCCTAAACCTAACCCTATTACTCACTGTAGCCCTAAACCTAACCCTAATCATAAACCTAACCCTCACCCTCCAAATCACCCTAACACTAACCCTAAACGTACCCCTCACCCTCACACTCACCCTAACCCTCACACTCACCCTAAACCTCACCTTAACCCTACCCCTACCCCTCACCCTAACCCTCACCCTAACCGTACCCCTAATCCTAACCATAACCCTACCAGTAAACCTCAGCCTCACACTAACCCTAAACCTAACGCTAACCCTCACCCTAACCCTAATCCTCACCCTCAACATAACCCTCACCCTAACCCTTATCCTCACCCTAACCCTAACCCTAAAACTAACCATAACCCTCACACAAGCCGTAACCCTTATCCTAACCATAAACCTAACCATAACCTACAACCTCACCCTGACCCTCACCCTCAGCCCAACACTAACTCTAACCCTATTCCTAATCCTAACCCACACCCTCACCCTCACCCTAAAACTAACCCTAACCCTAACCCTCACCCTCACCCTCACCCTCACCCTAACCATCACCCTCAGCCTAAACATCACCCTAACCCTAACCATCATCCTAACCCAAATCCTAACCCTCACCCTAAACCTAACCTCAGCTTAACCATCAACCTAACCCTAATCCTCACCCTAAACCTAACCCTTATCTAAATGAAACCCTCAAACTCACCCTCAACCTAACCCACACCCTCACCCTAGCCCTCACCCCAACCCTAATCCTCACCCTCAACCTACCCTTCCCGCTCAGCCTTACCCTAACCCTAACCCCAATCCTAACACTAACCCTCAACCCCACCCTCAGCCTAACGCTAACCCTAACCCTAATGCTAACCCTCACCCTCACCCTCACCCTAACCCTAACAATAAACCTAACCCTAACCCTAAACCTAACCCTAAAACTCAACCTAACCCTAATCCTAACCCTAAACATCACCCTCCACCTAACCCTCACCCTCAACCTGACCATCACCATCACACTAACCCTAACACCTATCCTAACCCTCACCCTAACCCTAACCCTCACCCTCACTTTTACCATCACCATCAGCCTAACCTTAACACTAACCCTAATCCTAACCTTAAAACTCACCCTCAATCTAATCCTCACCCTAACACTTATCCTCACACTAACCCTAACTCTAACCCTAACCCTTACCCTTATACTAACCTCAACACTCACCCTAAACCTAAACATACCCATCACCCTAAACCTCAACCTAATCCTAACCGTAACCCTTTCACTAACGCTAACCTTAACAATAACCCTCACACTCATACTAAACATCACTCTAATGCTAAGCCTCACCCTAATCATAACCCTAACCCTCACCCTAACCCTAACCCTCAACCTAACCTTCAACCTGCCGTAACCCTCATACTAACCCTAACCCTAACCCTCACCCTTACTTTCACCCTCACCCTCTGCCTAAACCTAACCCTAACCCTAATCCTATCCCTAACCCTCACCCTACCCCTAACCCTAACCCTCACCCTCATACTCACCCTCACGCGCACCCTCAACCTAACCCTCAACCTCACACTCACCCTGACACTAACCCTCAACCTCACTTTAAACATCACCCTAACCCTAACCGTCACTCTAAACCTAACCCTAACCCTCACCCTCACTCTAACCCTCACCATAACCCTTATCCTCACACTAACCCTAATCATAACCCTAACCCTCACCCTAAACCTATCCCAACATCTCAACCTAACTCTCACCCTAATCCTAACCCTAATCCTAACCCTCACCTTAACCCTAACCCTAAACCTAACCCTCATCCTCCCCTAACCCTCACCGTCACCATAACACTCACACTAAACCTAAGACTCAACCACACCCTAAATTTCACCATCGCCCAAACCCTCACCCTCACCGAACACTCACCCTCACCATAACACTCACCCTTACCCTAACCCTATCCCTATCCCTAACCCTAATCCTAAATCTGACCTGAACACTCACGCTCACCCTAACCCTCACACTAAACATCACCCTAACCCTAACCCTCACCCTAACCCTTACACTAATCCTAACCCTCACCCTAACCCTTAACCCTCACCAAAACCCTACCTCTCACATTAACCCTAACCCTCACCCTCACCCTCACCCTAATCCTAACCCTCATCCTAACACTAACCCTCACCCTCACCCTCACCCTTAACCTAACCCTAACCCTAACCTTAACCCTAACCCACACCCTCAACCTAATATTCACCCTAAACTTAGCCCTAACCCTTATCTAACCAAAAACTTCACCCTCAACTTTACCCTCACCCTAAACGTCACCCTCACCCTAGCACTAACCCTAACACTAACCCTCACCCTAATCCTAAACCTAACCCTCACCCTAACCCTCACCATAAACCTAACCCCAACAATCATCCTAAACCTAAGCCTAAACCTAATTCTAACCCTAAACCTCACACTCACCCTAAGCCACACTCTAACAATTACTGTCACCCTAACCCTAAATCTAAACCTCACACTAAACTTAACACTCACCCTTAACGTAAACCTTCCCTCAGCCTAACCCTCACCCTAAACCTAACCTTAATCCAAATTCTCACCCTATCCTTAATCTTAACCCAAACTCTCACCCTGTCCCTCACTCTCACCCTAACCCTAACACTTACCCTTCCCCTCACCAGAACCCTAACACTCACCCTCACCCTAACCCTCACCCTAACACTTAGCCACACCCTTACACTCACCCTAAACCTAACCATAAACCTAACCTTCACCCTAAACCTCAATATAATCCTAAGCCTCAACCTCACCCTAACCCTAACCCTAACCCTAAGTCTCTCACTAAACCTAACCCTAAACCTCTGTCTAAACCTCATCCTAACCCTAACCATAACCATAACCCTAACACTAACCCTAACCCTCATCCTAACCCTAACCCTCACTCTCACCTTCCCCATCAACATCAGCCTAACCCTAATCCTAACCCTAATCCTAACCCTCACCCTCACCCTCACCCTAACTCTAACCCTAAACCTAACGCTAACACTCAACCTCAACCTCACCCTAACCCTAAACTTATACCTAACCCTCACCCTGATCGTAACCCTCACCCTAACACTCACCCTAACCCTCATCCTCACACTAAACCTCATCCTAAACCTTACCCTCACCATAACCCTAAACCTAACCCAAAACCTAATCCTAACACTAAACATAACCCTCACCCACACCCTAGCTCTCTTTGTCAACCTAACTCTCACCCTCACCCTAACACTCACCCTAACCCTAACCCTAACCTTAATCCTAAACCTCACCCTCAAACTCACCCTAACTCTAATCCTAGCCCTAACCCTCACCCTCACACTTACCTTCACTCTAAACCTCACACTCACCCTAAAACTCACCCTAAACCTAAACCTACACCTCTCCCTACACCTCACCCTAAGCCTAACCCTAAGCCTAACCCTCAACCTAATCCTAACACTTCCCCTAACCCTCACCCTCACATTAACCCTAAACCTAACACGAACCCTCACCCTAACCCTAAACCTCACCCACACCCTAACCCTCACCCTCATCCAAACCCTCACCCTCACCTGAACCCTCACCATCACCCTAACCCTCACCGTGACCCTAAACATCACCCAAACGCTAACCCTCACCCTAAACTTAACCCTAACCCTAACCCTCATCCTCACCCTAACACTCACCATCACAATAAACATCACCCTATCCCTAACTCTGGCCCTAACACGAACCCTCACCCTCACCCTATCCCTCACCCTCACCATAGCCCTCAACACAACCCTAACCCTCACCTTCAACCTCCCCTTCCCCCTCAGCCTTACCCTAACCCTAACCCCAATCCTAACACAAACCCTCAACCCCACCCTCAGCCTAACCTAATGCTAACCCTCACCCTCTCTCTCACCCTCAACCTAACCCTCACCCTAACAATAAGCCTAACCCTAACCATAAACCTAACCCTAAAACTCAACCTAACACTAATCCTAACCCTAAACATCACCCTCACCCTCACCCTCATTCTAACCATCACCCTCACCCTGATCCTCACCATCACACTAACCCTCACACTAAACCTAACCCTCACCCTAACCCTAACCCTCACCCTTATTTTCACCCTCACCCTCAGCCTAACCCTAACCCTAAACCTAATCCTAACCCTAAACCTCACCATCAAAGTAATCCTCACCCTAACACTTATCCTCATACTAACCCTAACTCTAACCCTAACCCTCACCCTAACCCTAAAACTAAACCTAACACTTTCCCTAATGCTAACCCTAACAATAACCCTCACCCTCATACTAAACATCACTCTAACGCTAACCCTCACCCTAAATATAAAACTAACACTCACCCTAACCCTAACCCTAACCCTCACATTAACCCTAACCCTAACCCTCAGCCTAACGCTCATACTAACCCTAACACTCACCCTAACCCTAAACATAACCCTAAAACTCACCCGAACCCTAACCTTCACCCTCACCCTAACACTAACCCTAAAACCTCACCCTCACCCTAACCCTGTCCATAATCCTCACAATAACCCTAAACCTCACCCTATATTTCAACCTCAACCTAACCCTAACCCTAAGCCTCACCCTCATCCTACCCTTACATTAACCCTAAAACTAATACTAACCCAAATCCTCACACTGAACCTCAACCTAAACCTTAACCTAACCATAAACCTAACCCTAACCCTAACCCTAATTTTCATCCTAACCCTAACCTGAACCCTCACCCGACCCTCACCATCACCCTAATATTCACCCTAACCCTAAACCTAAATGTAAACTTCACCCTCTCCCTCACACTCACCCTAACGCTCACCCTCACCCTAACGCTCACCCTAACCCTAACACTAACCCCACCCTAACCCTCACACTAACCCTTACCCTCACCCCAACCCTCACCCTACCCCTAATCCTCACCCTCACACTCACCCTAAACCTAACGCTAACCCTCACACAAATCCAAATCCTCACAAACAACCTCTCACCGTAACTCGAAACCTCACCCTCACCCCAACCCTAATCCTCACCCTAACCCTAACCCTTATGTAAACATAATCCTCACACTCAAACTCACACTAACTCTAACCCTCACCCTAACCCTCACCCTAAACCTAACCCTAACCCTCAACCTCACCCTCAGCCTCACTCTCTGCCTAACCCTAAACCTAAACCTAACTCTCAAATTCACCCTAGACATAACCCTAACCCTAATCCTAATCTTCACCCTAACCCTAACCCTCACCCTAACCCTAACCCTCAACCTCCCCCTCAAACTAATCCGAACCCTAACCTTCACCCACAGTGTAACCCTTACCCTAAACCTTACCCTCATCCTCACCCTAACCCTAACCTTAACCCTCACCCTAAACCTAACCCTAACCCTCACACTAAGACTTACACTCAACATAAACCTAACCCTCACCCTCATCATCACTCTAACCCTTACCCTAAGCCTTGCCCTCACCATAACTCTAACCCTAACCCTAACCCTAAACCAAAACCTCACACTAAAACTAACCCTCACCCTAACCCCAACCCTACTCCAGAGCATGAACCTCACCCTAACCCTAACACTAACCCTTATCCTCACTCTATCCCTAACCCTAACTCTAACCCTCACACTAAACCTAACACTCACCCTAACCCTAACCCTAGCCTTCAGCCTAACCTTCACCCTAACCCTAACCCTAAACCTAATCTTCACCCTATCCATAACCCTAACCCTAAGACTCACATTCACCCTAGCCCTCACCTTAACCAAACACTAACCCTATCCCTAACCCTAAATCTAACCCTCAACTTAACCCTCACCCTAACCCTTACCTAATCTTAACCCTAACCCTAACCCTAACCCTAAAACTCACACTACACTAACCCTCACACTATCCCTAACCCTAATCCACAGATTAACCCTCATCCTAACCCTAACCCCAACCCTAATCCTAACTCTAACCCTCACCATCGCCCTAACCCTAACCATCACCCTCAAACTAAGCCTAAACCTCACCCTCACCTTCATATTCACCCTTAGCCTAAACCTAAACCTAACCCTAATCCTAAACCTAACCCTCACCCACACCCTCACATTAACTCTAACATTAACACTAACCCTCACACTCCCCGTAACCCTCACCTTCACCCTCACCCTCAACCTAACGCTCACACTCACCATCACTCTAACCCTTACCCTAAGCCTTGCCCTCACCCTAACTCTAACCCTAACCGTAACCTTAACCCTAACACTAACCGTCACCCTCACCTTCACCATCACACTCACCCTAAACTTCACCCTCACCCTCACCCTAACCCTAACCCTAAACTAACCCTCACGCTAACCGTTAGGGTTAGCCTAACCTTCCCCCTCACTCGAAACTTCACTCTCACCCTAAACATCACCCTAAACCAAACCCTCACCTTAACCCTCACCCTCACCCTAATGCTCATCCTAACCTAACCCTAACCCTTATCTAAACTAAACCCTAACCCTCACCCTAAACCTCAACCTCACCCTAGACCTTACCGTAACCCTAACCCTAAACGTAACCCTCACCCTCACCCTAACCCTAACCCTAACCCTCACGCTAATCCGAACCCTCACCCTAACCCAAACCTTCACCCTCACCCTCACCCTAATTCTAACCCTAACACTAACACTAATCCTCACCCTCACCCTAACCCTCAACCTAACCCTAATACTGACACTAACCCTCACCCTAATAATAAACCTCATCCTAAACCTAAACTTAACCCTCACCCTCACCCTAAACCTAGCCCTAACACTAATGTAAAACCTCACCCTCACCTTAAACCTCACCCTAACCTTGTCCTAACCCTAAACCTAACCATAACCCAAAGGCTAACTCTCACACGAACCCTCCCCTTCACCCTAAACCTAAACCTAACGCAAACCCTCAGCCTAGCCTCAGCCCTAACCCCAAACTTTACCATCACTGTAAACCTAACCATAACCCTAACCCTCACACGAAGCCTAACCCTCACCCAAACCCTAACCCACAACCTCACCCGAACCTTCACCCAAACCCTAACCCTACTCCACAGCCTAAACCTCACCCTAACCCTAATCCTAATCCTAATCCTAACCCTATCCCTAAAGCTGACCCTAACCCTTACACTCACCCTAACCCTCACCCTAACCAAAACCCTAACCCTAACCCTAAACTTCACCATAATCCTCACCCTAACCTTATCCCTAAACCTCAGGCTAACCCTCACCCTAACCCTAACCCTAACACTCACCCTGACACTAAACCTCACTTTAACCCTAACGCTAACCCTAACCCTCACCCTCACCTTAACGGTAACCCTAACATTAACCCTCACCCTAACTCTAACCCTCACCCTCACCCTAACTCTAACCCTAACCCTCGGCCTAACCCTCACGCTAACGCTCACTCTCACACTAAACGTCACCCTAACCCGAACCCTCAGCCTAACCCTAACCCTAACCCTCACCCTAACACTCAACCTTACCCTTATCCTCACGATAAAACTAACCCTATCCCTTACCTAAAGGAAACCCTCACCCTCATCCTAACCTTCACCCTAACACTTATCCTCACCCTATCCCGAACCGAAACCCGAAACCTCACCCTATACCTCACGCTCACCCTAACCATAATGCTAACCATAACCCTCAATCTCACCCTAACCTTCAACCAGCCCTTACCTTCAACATAATCTCTCATCCTAACCCTAACCCTCACCCTAACTCTCTCGCTCACCCTAATAGTCACGTTAATTCTAACCCTCATCCTAATCATAAACCTCAACCAAACCCTAACCCTCACCCTCACCCTAATCCTAACCCTAAAACTCACCCTGAGAATAACCCTCACCCTAACACTCACCATCACCCTAATCCTCACCCTAAGCCTAACCCTCAACCACACCATAATCCTAAACCTCACGCGAACCCTCAACTTAACGCTAACCCTCACCCTCAAACTAAACATCATCATAACCCTAACAATCACCCTAACCCTAAACCTAACCCTCAGGGTAACCCTAACCCTCAACCTCACTCTCACCCTCACCCTAAGACTAAACCTAACCCCAAATCTAATCCTAAACTTAACCCTCACCCTCAGCCTCAACCTAACCCTAAACCTTCCCCGAACCCTCACCCTCAAACTCACACTCACCCTCACCCTAAACCTACCCCTAACCATAACCCTCATCCTAACCATAAACCTTACCCTAATCCTAACCCTAACCCTCACCCTAATCCTAATCCTAACCCTAATCCTCACCCTAACCCTCACCCTCACCCTAACCCTCACTCTAACACTTATCCTAACCCTAATACTAATCTTAACCCTAACCCTCACACTAACCCTGTCACCCTAAACTTAACATTACCTCTCACCCTACCCCTCACCCTAACCCTAACCCTAACCCTTACCCTCAACCTAAACCAAACCCTAACCCTCACCCTCAACCTAACCCTCACCCACACCCTAACCCTCACCCTCACCAAAAACCTAACCCTCACCTTAACCCTCACACTAACTCTAATACTAACCTGCACCTTAACCCTAAGCCTCACATTAACCCTCACCCTCAACCTAATCAACACCCTAACAATAACCCTAAACCTTCCCTAACCGAAAACCTCACCCTCAACCTCAACCTAATCCTAAACCTCACAATAGCACTCACCCTAACCCTAAACCTAAACCTAACCCTCACCCTCAACCTCACCCTCTCCCTGAGCCTAACCCTAACCCTAATCCTAATCCTAACCCTAACCCTCACCCTCACCCTCACCCTAATCCTAACCAAAAACAGAACTGTAACCCTCACCCTCATCTTCACCCTAACCCTAAACCTAACCCTAACAATTACCCTAAACCTAAACCTAACCCTAATCTTAACCCTAACTCTCACCTTAACCCTAACCCTAACCCTAAACCTCACCATAATCCTAAACCTAATCCTAACACTCATCCTCAACTTCACCCTCACCCTAAACTTCAGCCTCACCCTCACCTTCACCCTAACACTCACACTAACCCTAACCCTCAACCTAACCCTAACCCTAAACCTCACCCTCACCGTCACCCTCACTCTCAGCCTAACCCTAAAACTAACCCTAATCCTAAACCTAATCCTCACCATGACCCTAACCCTAACAGTCACCATCACCCTCACCCTCACCCTAAACATCACCCTAAATCTAATCCTCACCCTAGTTCTAAACCTAACACTAACCCTCACTCTAACCCTCACCTTCACCCTAATTATCACCCTAACCTTTATCCTCACAATTACCCTAACTCTAATCCTAAACCTAACACTCGCACTAACCCTAAATCTCACCCTCACCCTCACCATCAAACTAAACCTCAACCTAAACTTAACCCGTACCCACACTCTATAACCCCCACCCTCACCCTCACCCTCACCCTCAAGTGAACCCTCAACAGAACTCTAACACTCACTCTAACCCTAACCCTAAACCTAACCCTAACCTTAACCCTTACCTAACCGAAACCCTCACCATCACCCTCACACTCACTGCAACCCGCACCCTCACCGTAGCACTCACCCTAAACCTAATCCTCACCCTAACCCTAAACCTAACCCTCACCCTAACCCTAAGCCTAAGCCTAACCCTCACCCTAAACCTCATCCTAACCCTAACCCTATCCGTAACCCTAACCCTCATCCTAACCCTCACCCTCACCCTAACCCTAAAGCTTACGCTAACTGTCAACCCTCACAATGATCCTTAACCTCAACGTGACCCTAACCCCCAACCTAACCCTAACCCTCACCCTAATTCTAACCCTAACCCTAAACTTCACCCTCACCCGAATCCTCACCCTAAGCCTTACCCTCAACCTATTAATAACCCTAACACTAACCTTCAACCTAACCCTCACCATCACCCTCACCCTAACCCTCATCATCACCATAACCCTCACCCTAACCCTCACTCTAACCCTAACCCTCAAAAACACCCTAACCCTCACCCTCACCTGAACCTTCACCCTCACCCTTACCCTCACCCGTACACTAACCCTAAATCTAATCCTAAACCTAACCCTCACCCTCATCCTCACCCTAACACTAACCCTAACACTAAATCTCACCCTCACCTTAACCCTCACCATAAACCTAACCCTAACCCTCAACCTCACCCTCACCCTAACCCTATCACTAACCCTAACCTCACCAAACCCTAATCCTTACCCTAACCCTAACCCTCACCCTAACCCTCAGCTTAAACCTAATCGTAACCCTAACCCTCTCCCTCACGTTAATCCTCACCCAAACTCTCACCCTATCCCTTATCCTCACACTAACCCAAACCCTAACACTAATCCTAACCCACAAAATAACCCTAAACCTCAGCCTAACCCTAAACTTAACCTCACCCTAACCCTCACCCTAAACCCTACCCTCACCCTAACACTAACCCTAACCCTAAACCTTCCCTAACCCTAACCATCACCATCCCCATAAACCTCACCTTAAGCCTAACCCTCACCCACAAGCTAACCCTAATCGTCATCCTCACCCTGAACATCACCCTGACCCTAACCCTCACCCTAAACCTAAGCCTAATCCTCATCCTAAACCTAACTCTCACCCTCAACCTAACCCTAAGCCTAACCTTAACAATAACACTAATCCTAAACATATCCCGCACCCTCACTCTCAACCTAAGCCTAACCCTAACACTAATCCTAACACTAACCCTCACCCTAACCCTAAACCTAACCCTAAAACACATCCTCACCCTCATCCTAACCCTTACCCTAAACCTAATCCTAACCCTAACCCACACCCTCACCCTAAACCTCACCCTAACCCTTATCCTCACACTAAGTCTAATCCTAACCCTCACACTCACCCTCAACCTAACCCTAAACCTAAACTTAACCCTCACTCTAACCCTAATTCTTACCCTAACCCTAACCCTCACACTAACCCTCACCCTAACCCTTACCCTAAAATTAACCCTAAAACTAACCCTCAACCTAAGCCTCACCCTACCCCTCACCCTAACCCTAAAACTCACCCTAACCCTTAACTTAACCCTCGGCCTAAACCTAACCCTCAACCTCACCCTAATCTGCACCCTAACCCTAACACTTACCTAACGGAAACCCTCACTCTTACCCTCAACATCACCCTAACCCTAACCCTCACCCTAACCCTGACCTCACCCTAAACCTAAACCTAATCCTAATCCTAACAGTAAACCTAACCCTCACACTAACCCTAACACTACAACTCAGCCTAAACCTCACCCTAAACCTAACCATAACCCTATTCCTCACCCTATCCATAACCCTAACCCGAAACCTCACCCTAACCTTAACCTCACCCTAACCCTATTGCTAAACCTAACCCTCCCCTTAACCCTAAACCTCACCCTCAACCTAACCCTCAATCTAAGCCTTACCCTGACCCTAACGCTAACCCTAACCCTCACCCTAACCTAACCCTAAACTTCAACCTCACCCTAACCCTCACCCTAACACTTACCCTCACCCTAACACTAACCCTAACATTAACACTCACCCTAACACTCAGCATCACCCTAACCTTCACCCTAAGCCTAAACCTCATCCACACCATAACCCTAACACTCTTATGAACCCTCACCGTCACCCTAATTCTCATCCTCACCCTGAACATCACATTAACCCTAACCCTCACCATAACCGTAACCCTAACCCTCAAAATCACTCTCACACTCCGCCTAACCCTAACCCTACCCCTCACCCTAACCCTCATTCTAACCCTAACCCTAATCCTCAACCTAACCCTAATCCTCACCCTCACCCTCACCTAAGCCTGAGCTTAACCCTAACCCTAACCCTAATCCTAAACCTAATCCTCACACCCTCACTCAACCTAACACTAACCGTAACCCTAATGCTAACCCTCACCCTCAACTCAACCTAACCCTAACCCTAAACCTAACAATAACTGAAACCCTAAACCTAATCCTAATCCTAACACTAACCCTCACACTAACCCTAAACCTAACACTATAACTCACCCTAACCCTCACCCTAACACTATACCTCACACTAAGCCTACCCCTAACCCTCACCCTAAACTTCACCCTCACCCTAACCCTAAATCTAACCCTCAACCTAACCCTCACCCTAACCCTAACCCTACCCTCAAACTAACCCTCATTCTAACCATAAACCTAACACTCACCCTAACCCTAACCCTCATCATCACCCTCACGCTCACCCTCAGCTTAACATAAACCCTAAACCTAATCTTAAACCTAACCCTCACCCCCTCCCTCACCCTAATCCTAACCATAACCCTAATGCTAACCCTCACACTTACACTCAACTTAACGCTAACCCTAACCCTAACAATAACTGTATCCCTAACCCTAAACCTAATCCTAACCCTAACCCTCACCCTCAAGCTATCGCTAAACGTAAACCTCACCCTAATCCTCAACCTAACCCTATTGCTATCCCTAAACCTCAACCTCACCATAAACCTCATTCCAACTCTAAACCTCACTATAAGCCTAACCCTAACCCTAACCCTAATCCTCACCCTTACCGTAACCCTCAATGACACCCTAACACTCAACCTCACACGAACCCGAACCATCAAGTTCACACTCACTTTAAGCCTAACCCTAACACTAACCCTACGCCTAACCCTCACCCTCACCCTCACCCTCACCCTAACCCTAACTCTAACCCTCACCCTGACCCTAAATATCACCCTAACCCTACCACTAACACTAACCCTCACCATAACCCTCACCCTAACCCTAACGCTAACCCTAACACACACCCTCACCCTAAACCTCATCCTCACACTAACCCTAACCCTACACCTAAACCTAACCCTCACAATAACCCTAACCATCACCCTAACCCTAACCCTACCCCTCACCCTAAACCTCACGCTAACCCTAACCCTAAAACTAACCCTAACCCTAATCCTAACCCTAACCGAACCCTCACCCTCACCCTAACACCATCACCCTAAAACTCACCCGAACCCTAACACTCACCTACACACTAACACTCACCCCCACCCTCACCCTCACCCTCACATGAACCGTTACCCTCATCCTAACCCTCACCCTCAACCTAAACATCACCCTAAACCTAAAGCCTCACCGTAACCCCAACCCTAACCCTCACCCTAACACTAACCCTCACCCTCTATCTAACCCTCATCCTCACCCTAATCCTCACCCTAACCCTATCCCTTACCAAACTGAAACCCTCAACCTCTCCTTCACCCTCACCCTCACACTAACCTTAACCCAAATGATAACCCTAACCCTGACCCTCACCCTAAACATCACCGTAACCCTTACCCATACCCTAACCCTAATCCTCACCCTCACCCTAACCTTCACCCTAACCCTTATGCTCACAATAACACTAACCCTATACATAACCCTAACCCTCACACTAACCCTAACCCTCACACTATCCCTAACCGTACCCTCACCCTAACCCTCACCCTAACGCTAAACCTAATCATAAACTGAACCCTAACCCTACCCTCACCCTAACCCTCACCGTAACCCTAACCCTAATGCTAACCCTCACCCTAATCATAAACTGAACCCTAACCCTCACCCACACCCTAAACCTCATCCTCATCCGAACACTCACCCTGACCCTAAACCTCACCCTCAACCTAAACATCAACCTAACCCTAACTCTCAACTTAACCCCAACCTTAACCCTCACGCTAAACCTAAGACTCAACCTAACCCTCACCATCACCCTAAACCTCACCCTAACTCTTACCCTTACCTAACCGAAACCTCACCCTCACCCTCCCTCTCACCCTCACCCTAACGCTCACCCTCACCCTACCCCTAGCCTTAACCCTAACCCTCAACTGAACCCTAACCCTCACCCTCACTCTCACCCTAACGCTAACCAAAGCCTAACCCTCACCCTAAACCTAACACTAACCCTAATGCTAACCCTAACCCTCACCCTCAATCTAGCCCTCAGCCTAAACCTAACCCTCAACCTAACTCTGACCCTCAACCTCACCCTCACACTCACCCTATTCCTAAACCTAACCCTCACACTCACCCAAACCCTCAGCGTAAACCTTACCCTCAACCTAATCCTAACTTAATCCTACCCCTCACACTAACCATAACCTTCAATCTCACCCTCACCCTCACCCAAGGCCTAATCCTAACCCTAAACCTAATCCTAAACCTTACCCTTACCCTTACCCTAACCCTAACCCTAACCCTCACCCTAAACATCACACTAACCCTAAGACAAAACCTAAACTTCACCCTAATCCTAACACTCACCATAACCCTTATCCTCACAATAACACTAACCCTAAAACTAACCCTAACACTAACCCTAAACCTCACCCTAACCCTAACCCTACCCCTCACCCTAACCCTCACCATAACCCTAACATTAACTCTAACTCTCAACCTAAACATAAGCCTAACCCTCACCCTCACCCTAACCCTCACTGTCACCCTAAAATTCACCCTACAATCAACCCTCACCCACACCCTAACCCTCACCTGAAACCGAACCCTAACCCTCACCCTAACCCTCATCCTAAACATCACCCTATCCCTAACCCTCACCCTAACCCTAACCCTTTCACTCAACACCATCATCGCCCTCAGCCTAACCCTAACCCTAACACTCACCCTAAACCACCCTAACCCTAACCCTCACCCTCACCCTAGCCCTCAACCTAACCCTAACACTAATCCTAACCCTAACACTAACCCTCAGCCTCTCCCTCATCCTAAACCTAACCCTAACCCTAATTCTAAAAATAAACCAAACCCTCACCCTAACCTTAACATTAACGCTAACCCTCAGCCTCACCCTCACTCTCACATTCACATTAACCCTCACCCTCACCCCCAAACCTCACCCTCACCCTCAACATCACCCTAAACATCACCCTAACCCTAACCCTCACCATAACCCTCACCCTCTCCCTAAACCTCACAATAACCCTAAAGCTAACCCTCACCCTCACCCTCTTCCTAACCCGCAACATAACCCTTATCCTCACACTAACCCTAACCCTAACCCTCACACTAACCCTAACCCTAACCCTCACGCAAACCCTCACCCTAACCCTAACCTCAACCCTAATTGTCACATTAAACATAACGCTAAACCACACCCTCACCCTAACCCTCACCGTCACCTTAACCTTCACCCTAACCCTCACCCATAAACTAATCCTCACCTGAACCCGAAATCTAACCTTCACCCTAACCCTCTCCCTCACCCTAAACATCACCCTAAACCTAACCCTCAACCTAACTCTAACGCTAACCCTCACCCTAACCCTAAACCTCACACTAACCCCCACACTCAACCTAAACCTCACCCTAACAATAACCCTAACACTTACCTAACACTTACACTCACCCTAGCCCTCACCTTAACCCTCACCCTAACTTTAACCCTAACTCTCACCCTCAACTTCAGAATAAACGTAAAACCCTCAACCTCACCCTCAGAATCAGCCTAACCCAAACGCGAACCCTAATCCTAAACCTAACCCGAACCTCACCCTAACCCTAACCCTAACCCCAACGTTAACCCTAACTCTCACACTCACCCTCACCCTAACCCTCACACTCAACCTCACCCTCACCCTAACCTTAACATTAACACTAACACTCATCCTAACCCTAACCCTAACCCTCTCACTCACCCTCACCAAACCCTCACCCACAGCCTAACCCTAACCCTGACCCTAATTCTAACCCTAACACTCACCCTCACCCTAAACCTCATGCTGACCCTAACACTAACCCTCAAGCTCACCCTCACCAAACCCTCACCCTCAGCCTAGCCCTCACCCTGGCCCTAATCCTAACCCTAACACTCACCCTCACCCTAACCCTCATCCTATAACTAAACCCAACCCTCAAACTAACCCTAACCAACACCCTAATCCTCACCCTAACCCTCACCTTCAAACTAACCCTCATCCCAAACTTTAACCTCACACTAACCCTAACCCTAAACTTAACACTAACCCTCACACTAACCCTATCCCTCACCCTAACCCTAACCCTAACCCTAAATCTAACCTTAAGCCTCTTCCTCACCCTAACCCTCACCCTCACTCTAAACATTACCCTCACCATAACCCTCGCACTAAACCTAACCCTCACACTAACCCTAACCCTAACCTTAACGATAACCCTAACACTCACCCTCACCCTAACCCTCAGCCTAACCTTTAACCATGCACTAAACCTGTCTGAACCTAACCCTAACACTCACACTAACACTAACCCTCACCCTAATTCTAACCCTAGACCTCGTGTTAACTCTCACCCTAAGCCTAAACCTAACCCTAACACTAAGCCTCAACCTAAACCTAACCCTGATCCTCAACCTCACCCTAACCCTCACATACACCCTGACGCTCACACTAATCCGAACCCTCACCACACTCTAACCCTCACCCTAAAACTAACCCTAACCCTAACCCTCACCTTCACCCTCAACCTAACCCTAACACTCACCATAACCCTAAACCTTACCCTAAACCTAAACCTACACCTCACCCTCACCCTAACCATAACCCTAAAGCTCACCCTAATCCTAACCCTAACCCTAAACCTCAACCTAACCCTAACCCTAAAACTAATCCTTACCCTAACTCTAACTCCAACACTCACCCTAACGTGAACCTTAACCCTTACCCTCACCCTCACCCTCAACCTAACACTAACCCTAACCCTAAACCTAACCCTAAGTCTAATCCTAACATTCACACACACCATCACCTTCACCCTAAACCTAACCCTCAAACTCACCTTCACCCTAACCCTCAAACTAATCCTAACCCTCACACTAACCCTAACCCTCACCCTCACCCTCAACTTCACCCTAACCCTAAACCTAACCCTAATCTTAAACATAACCCTCACATTCACCCTAAAACTAACCCTCAACGTCACCGTCACCCTCACCCTCAACCTCACCCTCACCCTAACGTTCAACCTCACCCTAAATATCACCCTAACCCTAACCCTCACCCTAACCCTAACCTTAACGCTAACACTAACCCGAACCCTCACCCTAACCTTTATCCTCATACTAAACCTAACTCTAACCCTAACCCTAACCCTCTCCCTAACACTAACCTACCCCTCACTACAACCCTCACCCTGACGCTAAAACTAACACTCACCCTCACCCTCACCCTAACCCTAACCCTAACACTAAACCTCACCCTCACCCTCACCCTAACCCTAACCCTAACAATAACACTAAGCGTCACCCTAACCCTAACCCTAACAATAACACTCACCCTAACCCTAACCCTAACACTCACCCTAACTCTAACCCTCACTATAAACCTTACCCAAACCCTAATCCTAACCTTAACACTCACCCTCACCCTACCCCTTATCCTCACACTAACAATAACCCTAAACTTAACGCTAACCCTCACACTAACCCTAAACCTCACGCTAAGCCTAACCCTACCCCAAACCCTAACCCTCTCCCTAACCCTAACCCTAACGCTACCCCTCACCCTAACAATAACATTAACCCTAAACCTCACCCTCACCCTAATCCTCACCGTCACCCTAGACCTCACTCGAAACCTAACCCTCACCCACACCCTAACCCTCATCCTCACCGAACCTGAACCTGAACCCGAAACCTCACCCTAACCCTCACCCTCAACCTAAACATCTCCCAAAATCTAACCCTAACCCTCAACCTAAACCTCACTCTCACTCTACCCCTCACCCTAAACCTAAACCTCCACCTCACCCTCACCCTCACCCTAACTCTAACCCTAACCCTAAACCTAAACCTAAACCTAACCCTCACCCTCACCCTCACCCTCACCCTAACTCTAACACTAACCCTAACCCTAACACTCACCCTAACCCTAAAACTCACCCTAAAACTAACGCTAAACCTAAACCTCACCCTCAATCTAACCCTAACCCTAAGCCTTATCCTCACACTAACCCTAAACCTAACCCTAACCCTCACACTAACCATAACCCTCACCATAACCTGAAACCTACAACTCACACTAACCCTCTCCCTAACCCTAACCCTAATCCTAACCTTCACCCTAACTCTAACCCTAACCCTCACCCTCACCCAAACTCTCACCCTCACTGTCACCCTAACTCTCACCCTAAACATCACCCTAACCCTAACCCTCACCCTAAACCTAACCCTAACACCCACCCTAACCCTAAGCCTCAACCTAACCCTCACCCTCACACTAATCCTCACCATAATCCTAACCCTAACACTAACCTAACCAAAACCCTTTCCTCACCATCACCCTCACGCTCATCCTCAACCTCTCCCTATCCCTCACCCTAACTTTTACCCTCAACCCTAAACCTAACACTCAGCCTAAGCCTCACCCTAAACATAACGCTAAACCTAACCCTCACCCTAACCTAAACCTTACCCCCAACCTTACCCTCACCATAACCCTAAACCTAACCCTAACCCTCACTCTCACCCTCAACTACACCCTAACCCTAAACCTAACCCTAATCTTAACCATAACCCTCACATTCATCCTAAACCTAACCCTCACCCTAACCCTACCCTACCCCTCACTTAACCTCTCACCCTAACCTTAACCCTAACACTTACCCTCACCCCCACCCTCGCCCTCAGCCTAACCCTAACTCTAACCCTAACACTCAACTTCATCCTCACCCTAACACTAACCCTAATGCTATCCCTCAACCTCACACTCACCCTAAACCTGACCCTACCCCTAACAATAACCCTAACCCTAACCCTAATGCTAACACTAACACTCACCCTAAACCTTACCCTAACCCTAACCCTCACCCTCACCCAAACCCTCACCCTAAACTTTAACCTCACACTAACCCAAACTTATCCCTAACCATAATCCTCACACTAAAACTAACCCTCACCCTAACCCTAAACCTAACCCTCACCCTAACTATCACCCTCAACCTAACACTAACGATATCCCTAACCCTCACCCTAACCCTAACACTAATCCTTACACTCACCCTCACCTTCACCCTCAGCCTAAACCTAACCCTAACCCTAACCCTAACACTCACCCTCACCCTCACCCTAACCCTAACCCTAACGCTAACCCTCACCCTCATACTAACCCTAACCCTTATCCTAGCCCTAACAATAATCCTCACCCTAAACCTAACCCTGATCCTAACACTAACCTCACCCTCACCCTAACCCTAATGCTAACCCTAACGCTTACCCTCAACCTAACACACACCCTAAAACTTTCCCTCAACCTAACACTAACCCTAATACTAACACTAACCCTCACACTAACCCTGACCCTCAACCGAACCCAAATCCTAAACCTCACCCTTACCATCACCCTAACCCTAACCCTTACCCTAACACTAACTCTCAACCTAAACATATCCCTAACTCTCACAGTCACCCTAAGCCTCACCGTCACCTTAATCCTCAACCTAACTCTCAAACTCACCCACACGCTAATGCTCAACCTCACCCTAACCCTAACCCTCACACTCACCCTAACCCTCAACCTAAACCTTACCCTCAACCTGACCCTAAACCTAACCCTAACCCTAACCCTCACCCTAACACTAACCCTCACCCTAACCCTAAACCTAACCCTAACCCTCACCCTAACTCTAATCCTAACCCTCAACCTAACCCTAAACCTCACACTCTCCCTCACATTCAACCTAATCCTCACCTTAACAATAACACTAACTCATACCTAACCCAAACCCTCACTTTCACCCTCATTCTCACTCTAACCCTCACCCTCACCCTAGCCCTCACCTTAACCCTAACCCTAACCTTATTCCTAACCTTCACCCACACACTCACCGTCACTCTCAGCCTAAACCTAACCCTAACCCTAATCCTAACCCTAACCCTCAACCTCAACCTCACCCTAACCCTAACCCTAAACCTAAACTTCACCCTCACCCTCAACGTCACACTCACCCTTACCATAACCCTAACCCAAATCGTAAACCTTACGCTCACCCTAACCCTCACACTCACCCTAAACCTCACCCTCCCGGTAGCCCTCACGCTAAACCTAAACCTATCCCTAACCCTAACCCTAAACCTCACTCTTACACTAACCCTAACCCTAAGCCTAACAATAAACCTAACCCTAAACCTAAAACTCACCCTAAACCTAACCCACACCCTCACTGTCACAGTCACCCTAAACCTGACCCTCAACTTCACTCTCACCCTAACCCTCACACTAAACCTAACCCTCACCCTAATCCTAACCCTAACCCTCACCCTCACCCTCACAATCAGCCTAAACCTTAATCAAACCCTAATCCTAACCCTAACCCTCACACTCACCCTAACCCTAACCCTAACAATAACCGTCACCATCACCCTCATTCTCACCCTTACCCTAACCCTCAACCTCAACCTCACCCTCACTCTAACCCTCACCGTCACCCTAAACTTCACCCTAACCCTAACCCTCACCCTAACTCCAAACTTAACCCTAATCTTAACCCTCACCTTAACCCTCACCCTAATCCTCACCCTAACCCTAACCCTACCCCTCACGCTAACCCTCATCCTAACCCTAACCCTAATCGTCATCCTAACATTAACCCTCAACCTCAGCCTCATCCTAACCCTAAGCCTAATCCTAATCCTAAACCTAACCCTCACCCCCTCACTCACCCTAACACTAACCAAAAACCTAATGCTAACCATCACCCTCACCTCAACCTAAACCTAATCATAACCCTAAAAATAACTGAAACCCTACACCTAACACTAATCCTAACCCTAACCCTCACAATAACATTAAACCTAACACGATAATTCACCCTAACCCTAACCCTAACCCTCAACCTAACACTAAACCTCACCCTAACCCTACCCCTAAACCTCAACCTAAATTTCACCTTAACTCTAACCCTCACCCTAACCCGAAACCTAACCCTAACCCTAAACCTAACCCTCACCCTAACCCTCACTATAACCCTCACCCTAACCCTAACCCTACCCCTCACCCTAACGCTCATCCTAAACCTCACCCTCACTCTCACACTCACCCTCAGCCTCACACACACCCTAATCCTAATCTTAAACCTAACCCTCACCCCCTCCCTTACCCTAATCTTAACCATAACCCTAATGCGAACCCTCACACTCAAACTCAACTTAATCCTAACCCTAACAATAACTGTAACCCTAACCCTAAACCTAATCCTAACACTAACCCTCACCTTCAGCCTCACCAAAACTCTAACCCTAATCCTAATCCTAAACCTAACACTCACCCTCAATCTATCCCTAAACCTAAACCTTACCCTAATCCTCAACCTAACACTATTGCTAACCCTAAACCTCACCCTCACCCTAAACCTCACTCTAACTGTAAAGCTCACTATAACCCTAACCTTAATCCTAACCCTAATCCTCACTCTAACCGTAACCCTCAACCACACCCTAACACTCCACATATCCCGAAACCTCACCCTCACGTGCACACTCACTCTAACCCTAACCCTAACCCTAACACTACACCTAACCCTGACCATCACCCTCACCCTCACCCTAACCCTAAACCTCACCCTCACCCTAAATATCACCCTAACCCTAACCCTATCCCTAACACTAACCCTAACACTAACACTCACCATAACCCTCACCCTAACCCTAACCCTCACCCATACACTAACCCTCACTCCCCACCCGAACCCTCTCCCACACCCGAACCATCAACTTTACTCTAACCCTCACCCTCAAAATAAACATCACCCTAAACCTAACCCTCACCGTAACCCCAACCCTATCACTCACCCTAACCCTAACCTCACCCTCAGTCTAACCCTCACCCTCACCCTAATCCTCACCCTAACCCTATCCCTTACCTAACCGAAACCCTCACCCCCACCCTCACCCTCATGCTAACACTAACCCTAATCCTAAGACTAACCCTAACCCTGACCCTCAACCTAACCATCACCCTAACACTTATCCTCACACTAACACAAACCCTATACATAACCATAACCCTCACACTAAACCTAACCCTCACCCTAACCCTAAACCTACCCCTCACCCTAACCCCCACCCTAACCCTAACCCTAACGCTAACCCTCACCCTAATCATAAACTGAACCCTCACCCTCACACACACCCTAACCCTCACCGTCACCCTAAAACTCACATGAACCCTAACCCTCACCCACACCTAACCCTCATCCGCAACCGAACCCAAAACCTCACCCGAACCCTCACCCTCACCCTAAACCTCACCCTCAACCTAAACATCAACCTAACCCTAACCCTCACTTTATCCCTCACCCTAAACCTCACCCTAACACTAACCCTCAACCTAACCGTCAACCTATCCCTAACGCTAACCGTAACCCTCACCCTCACCCTAACCCTCATCCTAGCACTTATCCTCACACTAAACCTAACCATAACCCTAACCCTAATCCTCACATTAACAGTAAACCTCACCCTAACCCAAAATCTACCCATCACCCAACACTTCACCCTCACCCTAACCAAAACCCTAACACTCACCCGAAAACTAACCCTAACCCGCAAACTCACCCTAAAGTTCACCGTCACCCTAAACCTCACCGTCACCCTAACCCTCACCCACACACTAACCCTCACTCTCAACCGAACCCTAACCCTCACCCTAACCCTTACCTTCACCTTAAACATCACCCTAACCTTACCCCTAAATCTAACTCTAACCCTAATCCTCTCCCTAACAATAACCCTCAAACTAACACTCACCCTCAACTTAAACCTCACCCTAACAATAACCCTAACCCTTTCCTAACCAAAACCCTCACCCTCACCCTAACTCTCACCCTAAACCTCACCTTCAACCTAGCCCTCAACCTAACCCTAACCCTAAACCTAAACCTTACCCTCAACCTCACCCTCGACCTCAGCCTTACCCTAACCCTAACACAAACACTAACACTCACCCTCACGCTCACCCAAAACCAAAACCTAATCCTAACCCTAACACTCAACCTCACCCTAACCCTAACCCATCCTTTAACCTCACATGAACCCTAACTCTAACCCTAAACCTAACCTTCACAGTAAACCTAAACCTCAACTTAACCCTAAACCTCACCATCACCCTAACACTAACCCTAAACCTCACCCTCACCCTAACCCTCACCTTCACCCTAACCAAACCCTAACCCTAATCCCAACACACACCCTTACCCTCACCCTCACCCGAACCCTCATCCTCACCCAAACACTCATCTTCACCATAAACCTTACCCTAACCTTTATCCTCATACTAACCCTAACTCTAACCCTAACCCTAAACCTCACACTAACCCTACCCTTTCCCTAAACCTAATCCTACCCCTCATCCTAACCACACCCTAAACATAAACCTAACCGTAACCCTCACCCTAACCCAAAACCTCACCCTCACCCTCACCCTAACCCTCACCGCAACTTTAACCCTCACAATAAACCTAACACTAACCCACACCCTAACCCGAACGCTCACCCGAACCCTCATCCTCACCCTAACCCTAACACTCACTCTAACCCTAACCCTAACCCTAATTTTAACACTGAACCTCACCCTCACTCTCAGCCTAACTCTAATCCTAACCCTAACGCTCACCCTCACCGTAACTCTAACCATAACCCTAATCCAAATTCTAACCCTACTCTCACCCTCACCCTAACTCTAACCCTAACCCTAACCCTAACTTTCACCCTCACACTCACCCTAACCCTAACTGTCACCCTAAACCGCACCCAAAGCCTAACCCTCACCCTAACCCTAACACTAACCATAACCCTCAACCTCACACTAAACCTCACCCTATCCCTTAAACTCACCATAACCCTAACCCTAACCCTAACCACAATCCTCACCCTAACCCTAACTCTCACCCACAACCTAAAACTCAACCTCAACTTAAACATCACCCTAACCCTAACACTCACCCTAACCCTAACCCTCAATGTAACCGTCACCCTAACCCTAACGCTAACCCTAACCCTAACCCTCACCATCCCCCTAACACTCAGCTGAAACCTAACCCTCACACACATTCTAACCCTCACACTCAACCGAAACCTCAACCTCACCCTAACGCTAACCCTAACACTGACCCTAACCCTAACCCTAACCCTAACCCTAACACTCACCCTAACCCTAACCCTAACCCTCACCCTCACCCTAACACTCACTGTCACCCTAACACTACTCCATAACCTAATTCTCACCCACACCCTGACCTTCACCCTCTCCCAAACACTCACACTCACCCAAACCCTCACTTTTACCCTAACACTCTTCCTCACCCTAAACATCACCCTAACCTTAACCCTCAACCTAACCCCAACCCTAACACTCACCCTAAACCTAACCCTCAACCTAACCCTCACCCTCACCTTAATCCTCAATCTAACCCTAAGCCTAACACTTAACTTACCAAAATCCTCACCCTCATCCTCACCCTAACCCTAACCCTCAACCTAGCCTTCAACCTAACCCTAACCCTAACCCTCAGCCTCATCTTCAACCTAACCCTAACCCTAACAATCAGACTCACCTTCAACCTAACCCTAACCCTAAACCTCATCCTAACCCTAATGATAACCCTATCACTAACCTGAACCCTAAACCTCACACTAACCCTAACTCTAAACGTAAACCTAAAACTCACACTAACCCTCCCCCTAACCCTAACGTTATCCCCAACACTCACCCTCACCCTCACCCTCCCCCTAACCCTCACCCTCAACCTAACCCTATCCCTAACCCACACCCTAACCTTCACAATACCCCTAAATCTAACCCAAACCCTAACCCTCAATTTAACCCTCACCCTCAACCTAACGCTAACCTAACCCTTACCCTCACCCTAACTCTCACTCTAACCCTTACCCTCACCCTAACAATCATGGTGACCCTTACCTCAACCTAACCCTAACCCTAACCCTAACCCTCAACTTAATCCTTACCCTCTCCCTAACCATAACCCTACCCCTCACCCTAAACCTCACCGTAAACTTAACCCTAACCCTAATTCTCACCCTAAATCTAACCCTAAGCCTCACAGTCACCCTAACCCTCACCGACACCCTAACCCTCACCCTAACCCTAACCCTCATCCACACCCTAAAGCTCAACCTCACCCGAACTCTAACGCTCACCCTAACTCTCACCCTCACCAAAACTGGAACCATAACACTCCCTCTAACCCTAACCCTCACACTAAACCTCACCCTGAACCTAATCCTCACCCTGACAATAACCATAACCCTTAAGTAACAGAAACCCTCACCCTCAACCTCACCCTCAACCTCAACCTCACCCTAGCCCGCAGCCTAACCCTAACCCTATTCCTAAACCTACACCTCACCCCCAGCCTCACCCTAACCCTAACGCTAACCCTACCCTCCCCCTCACCCTAAGCCTCACCCTCACCCTAACTCTAAACATAAACCTAACCCTCACGCTAACCCTCACCCTAAACCTAACATTATCTCTAACCCTCACCCTCACCCTCACCCTCACCCTAACCCTCACCCTCAACCTAACCCTAGCAATACCCCTCTCACTAACCTTCATCCTAACCCTCACACGACCCTAGACCTCACCCTAACCTTAACCCCCACCCTAACCCTAACACTAACCCTCACCCTCACCCTAAACATAACCCTAACCCTAACCCTCACCATAACCCTCACCATAACCCTAACTCTAACACTAACCCTCACTCTAACCCTCATCCTAACCCTAATCCTCAACCTAACCCTCACCCTCACCCTAATACTCACCAAAACCTTAACCCTCACCCTTGCCAAAACGAAACCCTCACACTCAGCCTCACCCTAACCCTCACCCTCACCCTAGACCTCACCCTAACCTTAATCCTCAACCTATCATTAACCTTCAACCGAACCCTATTACTAACCCTCACCCTCTCGTTAACCCTAACCCGAACCCTAACCATCACCCTAACACTAACCCTAACCCTCACCCTAATGCTAACCCTCACCTTAATGCTCACCCTAACCCTAATGCTAACTTTAAACCTCACTCTCACCCTAACCGTCACCCTAACACTTATCCTCACACTAAACCTAACCCTAACCCTCACACTAACACTAATCCTCACCCTATCCCGAACTGTTACCCTAAACCACACCCTAACCCTCACTCTCACACTAACCCTAATGCTAACCCTACCACTCAACTTCACCCTAACCCTTACTCTCACCTTCAACCTAACCTTAACCCTAACCCAAACCCTCACCCTAACCATAACCCTAAATCTATCCCTAAAGTGAACCCTAACCCTCGCCCTCACCCTAACTCAAAATCTAAACCTAACCCTCACGCTAACCCTCACCCTAACCCTAAAGTTATCCCTAACCCTCACTCTCTCACCCTCACCCTCACACTCTCCCTAATGCTCACCCTCAACCTAGCCCTCATTTAACCCTAACCCTAAACCTAAACTTCCCACTCCCCCTCCCCCTCACCTTCAGCCTAACCCTAAACCTAATCCTAAAAATTCACCTCACCCCCACAATCACCCTAACCCTAAACCTATCCCTAACCCTCACCCGAACCCTCACCCTAACCCTAATCCTCAACCTAACCCCCATCTTCACCCTAATCCTCACCATAACCTTAACCCTAACCCTTACATAACCGAAACTCTCACGCTCACCCTCCCCATAACCCTCTCCCTAACAATTATCCTCACACTAAATCTAACCCTAACCCTCAAACTAACCCTAATCCTCACCCTATACCAAAGCCAAATCCTAACCCTCACCCTAACCCTCATTCTCACCCTAAGCCTAATGCTAAACCTAACACTCAAACTCACCATAAGCCTCACCCTATCCCTTATCATCAGCCTAACCCTAAACCTAACCCTCCCCCTAACGCTAACTCTAAACCTCATCCTCACCCTAACCCTAAAGCTAACCCTAACATTTACACTAACCCTCACCCTAACCCTTACGTGAAACCAAAACCTCAACCTCACCCTAAACCTCACCCTAATACATACCCTCACCATAAACCTAACCCTAACCCGAATCCTCACCTTAAACCTAACCCTCACCCACAACCTAAAATTCACCCTCATCCGAATCCTTACCCTAACCCTAACACTCACCTTACTCTAAACAAAATCCTAAACCTAAACCTCAACATCACCTTCACCGGCACACTAACGCTAACCCTAACACTCACCCTAACCCTCACCCTCACGCTAAACAGTAACCTTACCCTAACTCTCACCCTAAGCCTAAACCTAACCTTCTCCATAAACCTAACCCTCACCCTAACCCTCACCCTAACCCTAACGAGAACCCTAACCCTCAACCTCACCCTACCCCTCACCCTCAACTTAAACCTCACATTAAACCCAATTCTAACACACACCGTCACCCTCACCCTTACCCTCACCCTCACTGTAGCCCTCACCTTAAAGTGAACTCTCACCCTAAACTTAACCCTCACCCTAACCCTCACCCTAACCCTTACCATCACCCCAACCCTAAACCTAAGCCTCCCCTATCCCTAACTCTAAACCTCACCCTCAGCCTAACCCTAAACCTAACCCTAACCCTCACACTAACCCTCACCCTAACCCTAACGCTAACCCAAAACCACAACCTCACCCTAAACCTAACCCTAATACTTACCCTCAACATAACCCTAAATCTAACCCTAATCCTCACCCTAAAGCTAACCCTCACCCACAACCTAAAATTCAACCTCAACCGA
Source organism: Dipodomys merriami (assembly GCF_024711535.1). NCBI lineage: Eukaryota > Metazoa > Chordata > Mammalia > Rodentia > Heteromyidae > Dipodomys > Dipodomys merriami. The sequence goes on from NW_027206113.1 coordinate 3,593,890, forward strand.
AACCTTACCCACACCCTAAACCTAATCCTAAACCTAAACCTCAACATCACCCTCACCTGAACCCTAACCCTAAACCTAACCCTAACCCTCACTCTCATCCTCACCGTAACCCTGAACTCACCCTAAATATCACCCTAACCCTAAGCCTCAACCTAACCATCACCCTCACGCTAAACAGTACCCTAACCCTCTCACCCTAACCCTAAACCTAACCCTCACACTAAACCTAACCCTTACCCTAAGCCTCACTCTAACCCTAACGATAACCCTGACACTCACCCTCACCCTAACATTCACCCTAAACTTTAACCTCACACTAACCCTAACTCTAACCCAAACCCTCACCCTAACCTTAACACTACCCCTCAACCTAACCCTCACCCAAACCCTAACTCTAAACCTAACCCTCACCCTAAAACTTACCCTCACCCTAGTCCTCAACCTAACCCTAACCCTCAACATAACCCTAACCCTAACCCTCACCCTCACCTTCAACCTAAACCTAACCCTAACCCTAAACTTCACCTTAACTTTCACCCTAGCCCTAACCCTGAGCCACACCCTAAACCTCACTGTCACCCTTGCACTCACCTTTACCTTCACCATCACCAGAACCCTAACACTCAGCCTCATCCTAAACTTCAACCTAACCGTAACCCTCACTCTAACCCTAACCCTAACCCTAACCCTCACCCTAACTTAACCCTCAACCTCAGCCTCACCCTCACCATAGCCCTCACCATAACTCTAAACACAAACCTAACCCTAAACATCAACCTCCTTCTCTGCCTCCCCCTCAGCCTAACCAAAATCCTAATCCTAAACCTACCCCTCACCCCCAACATCACCCTAAACCTAACACTAATCCTAACGCCAACCCTCAACCTAACCCTCACCCTAACCCTAACCCTAACCCTAACAATAACCGTACCCTAAACCTAACCTTAATCCTAACCCTAACCCTTACCCTAACCATAACCTAACTCTAAAACACTCTGTAACCTTTATCCTAACTTTAACTCTCACCCTAACACTAAGCCTCACTCTAACCCTCACCCTAACCCTCACACTAAACCTAACCCTAACCCTATCAACCTAAACATAACCCTAATGCTCACCCTCAACCTAACCCTCACCCTAAACCTAACACTCACATTAACCCTCACCCTAACCCTAACGCTAACCCCAAACCTAAGGCTAACCCTAAAATTCACCCACAACCTAACCCTCACCCTAACCCTTATCCTCACACTAACCCTAATCCTAACCCTAACCCTAACCCTCACACTAACCCTAACCCTCACACTAACCCTAACCCCACCCCTCACACTAACCCTAACCCTAAACCTAAACCTAATCCTAGCCCTCAACCTAAATCTAACCCTAACCCCTAAACCTAATCCTCACCCGAACCCGAACCTCACCCTTACCTTAAACTTCAACCTCATGCTAAACATCACTCTAACACTAACCCTCACCCTAACCCTAACCCTCAGCCACACCCTTAACCTAATCCTCAACCTAACCCTCACCCTCACCCTAATCTTCACCATAACTATAACCCTAAAACTTACCTAACAGAAACACTCACCCTCACACTCACCTTGACCCTCACGCTAACCCTAGCCCTCACCTTAACCTTAACCCTCACCCTAACACTAATACTAACCTTCACCCTAACCCTAAACATGACCTAACCCTAACCCTCACACTAACCCTCACCCTAACCTTAAACCTAAGCCTAACCCTCCCCCTCAATCTAAACCTCACCCTAACCCAAACCTCACCCTAACCATAATGCTAACCTTAAACCTAACGCTAAACCTAACCATCACCCTCAACCTAACACTCACCCTAACCATTATCCTCACACTAACCCTAAACCCAACCCTAACCCTAACCCTCACACTAACCTTAACCATCACCCTAACCCTAACCCTACCCCTCACACTATCCCTCATCCTAACCCTCACCCTAACCCTAACCCTCAAGCTAACCCTCACTCTCACCCTAATCCTCACCATAATCCTAACCCTAACCCTTACATAACCGAAACCTTCACCCACACCCTAACCCTAACGCTCACCCTCACCCTGACCCGAAACCTAACCCTAACCCTCACCCTCACTCTCTCCCTAACCCTAACACTAACATTAACCCTAAAACTAACCGTCAACTTCACCCTCACCCTAACACTCAACCTCACCATAAACACACTCTAATCCTAACCCTCACCTATCCATCACCCTCAACTTAAACCTCACCCTAACCCTAACCCTAACCCTCACCCTCAACCTAACCCTCAACTGCACCCTAACCATCACCCTAACCCTAACCCTAACCCTAACCCTCACCCTTACCCTAACCCTCAACCTAACCCTCACCCTCACACTAATCCTCACCATAGCCCTAACCCTAAACCTTACCTAACCGAAACCCTCACCCTCACCCTCAACATAACCCTCACTATCACCCTAGGCTAAACACTAAACTTAACCCTCACCCTAACCCTAACACTAACCCTCACCCTCACCCTAACCCTACCCCTAACCCTAACCCTCACACTAACCCTCACCCTAACCCTAACCAAAACCCTAACCCTAACCCTCACCCTAACCCTCACCATAACACTAACAGGCAACCTAAACCTCAGAATCACGCTAATCCTCACCATAACCCTAACCCTAACTTTTACCTACCTAACTGAAACCCTCAAACTCACCCTCACCCTAACCCTCACTGTCACCCGAGCCGATAACCTAACGTTTACCCTCACCCTAACCTTCACCCTCACCCTAATGCTAACAGTAACGCTCACCCTCACCCTTACCCGAACTCTAAGCCTCGATCTCACCCTCACTCTCACCCTAACCCTAAACCTAACCCTAACCCTCAACCTCACCCTCAGCCTAACACTCACCCTCACAATAAACACACACTAACCCTAGCAATCACCCTAACTCTCACCCTCAATCTAACCCTAATGATAAACCTAACCCTCAACCTCACCCTAACCCTCACCCTAACTCTTACATTCACCCTAACCCTAAACCTAACCCTCACCCTCACCTTCACACTAACACTCACCCTCACCATAAATATCACATTAAACCTAATCCTCAACCTAACCATAACCCTAACCCTCACCCTTAAACTAACCCTTACGCTAAGGCTCACCTTAACACTAAGTCTAACCCTAACCCTCACCCTCACCCTAATCCTCACCCTAACCTTAACACTTAAATAACCGAAACCCTCCCACTCACCCAAACACTAGCCCTCACCATAACACCAATGCTAACCTTATAACTCACCCTCAGCCTCACCATCACCCTCTCACTCAGCCTAACCCTAACCCTAAACCTAATCCTAACCCAAACTCTCAACTTCACCCTCACACTAACTGTAACCCTAACTCTAAACCTAACCCTCACCCTAACCCTCACCCACACGCTAACCCTAAAATTAACCCTCACCCTCACCCTCACCCTAACCCTCACCCTAATCCTAAACCTATCCCTAACCCTAACCTTCACCCTAACCCTAAAACTTACCCTAACCCTAAACCTAACCGTAACACTCACCCTAAACCAAACCCTAAACATCACCCTAACCATAAACCTTAAATTAACACTAACCCTCATCATCACCCTAATCCTAAACCTAACCCTAACCCTAATCTTCATCCTCACCTTACCCTCAGCCTAACCCTTACCCTCAAACTAACGCTAACCCTAACCCTAACCTTAATCCTCACCCTAACCCTCACTGTATCCCTAATCCTCATCCTAAGCCTAATCCTCACCCACACGCTAACCCTCACCCTAAGCCTAACCCTAACCCTAACCCTAATCCTAAACCAAACCGTCACCCTCAACTTAAACCTCACCCTAACCCTAACCCTAATGCTCACCCTCACCCTAACCCTCACCATTGGCCTAACACTCACCCGAACCCAAACCCTCACCCACAACCTAACCCTCACCATCTCGCGAACCCCCAACCTCACCAAAACCTCAGCCTCACCCTAACCTTCACCCTCACTCTAAACATAACTCTAACCCTAACCCTAACCGTAACCCTCAAAATAACCCTCAACACTGTAGGGAGCCGAGGCGAGACTCCGCCCACTTGGTGCTTGGCGGGACGCCTAGGCTGTGCGCGTGCACGAGCCAGGTAGAGTTCCCAGCCAATCCCATGACACCTGGTGACGGTGAAAGGCAGGCGACCAACAATAGAAAGACCCGCGTTCCGATTCTCATATATAAGCAGCTGTGTTTCGGGTGCACACTCTCTCGTGCCCAAGCTCTCCTACAACTAAAAGGCTCTCCAATAAAGCGTGATCTGAGAAGACTCCTGGTGTGGTGGTCGTTTTTCCTCGCTGGTCGAGTAGAAGGTCACTACACAACCTCACCCTTATCCTCACCCTAACCCTAACCCTAACCCATACCTACCTGAAAACCTCAACCTCAACCTCAGCCTCAACTTAACCCTCACCCTCACCATAGCCTTCATGCTAACCCTAAACATCACTCTAATCCTAACCCTAACCCTAATCCTCAAACTAACCCTTACCCTAACCCTAACCTTAACCCTAACCCTAAACCTAACCCTAATTCTAACCCTAATACTCACACTCACCCTAAACATCACCCTAAATCTAAATCTCACCCTAAACCTTACCCCCTAACCCTAACACTCACACTAAACCTAACCCTCACCCTAACCATAAACCACGCCTCAGCCTAAACCTCAACCTAACCCTAACCCTAACCGTAACCCTCACCTTATCCCTAACCCTAACCCTCACCCTATCCCTCACCTTAACACTTACCCAAACACTAATCTTCACCCTATCACTAATCCTAATGCTAATCCTAACCCTAACCCTCACCCTACCCTAACCCTTACCCTCGCACTAATGCTAACCATAACCCTGACCCTCAGCCTAATTCTAACCCTCACCCTCATCCTAACCCTACCCCTCACCCTACCCCTCAGCCTAACCCTAACCTAACCCTCACCCTAATCCTCACCCTAACCCTAACACTTACCTAACTGAAACCCTCACTCTCAGACTCACCCTAGCCCTCACCCTAACCCTAAACCTAACCCTAACCTTCAACCTCACTCTCACCCTCACCCTCAGTCTAACAGTAAACTTAACCATAAACCTAATCCTCACCATCACCCTCACCCTCACCCTAAAGCTAACAATCACCCTAGCCCTAACCCTCACCCTAACCCTAACACTGAACTTAACCCTAACCCTCACCATCATCCTAATCCTAAACCTAACCCTAACCCTAATCTTCATCCTCACCTTACCCTCATCCTAACCCTTACCCTCACACTAACGCCAACCCTAACCCTAACCTTAACCCTCACCCTAACCCTCACTGTATCCCTAACCCTCATCCTAAGCCTAATCCTCACCCACACCCTAACCCTCACCCTAAGCCTAACCCTAACCCTAACCCTAATCATAAACCTAAGCGTCACCCTCAAATTAAAACTCACCCTAACCCTAACCCTAACCCTCACCCTCACCCTAACCCTCACCATTACCCTAACACTCACCCGAACCCAAACCCTCACCCACACCCTAACGCTCACCCTTGCCCGAACCCTCAACCTTACCCTAAAACCTCACCCTCACCCTAAACTTCACCCTCACTCTAAACATAACTCTTACCTAACCCTCACCCTAACCCTAACCATCACCCTAATATTCACCCTCACCCTAGACCTTACCCTGACCCTAACACTCACACTAAAGCTAACCCTCACCCTAACCCTAAACCTACCCCTAATCCTAAACCTCACCCTAACCATAACCCTAAACCTAACCTTCAACCTACACGTCACCTTAACCCTTACCCAAACCCTAGTACTCAAACTATCACTAATCTTAACCCTAACCCTAAAACTAACCCTCACCCTCACGCTAACCCTCACCCTAACACTTAGCCTCACCCTAATGCTAACCCTAATCCTAACCCTCAGCCTAAACCTAACCCTCACCCTCACCATAAGCATAACCTTAACACTAAACATAATCCTAAATCTAACACTCATGGTCACCCTAATCCTCACCCTAACCCTAACTGAAACCCTCACCCTCAGCCTCACCCTAGCCCTCACCCTAACCCTAAACCTAACCCTACCCTTCAGCCTCACCCTCACCCTCAGTATAACAGTAAACTTAACCATAAACCTAACCCTCACCATCACCCTCACCCTCAACCTAAACCTAACACTAACCCTAAACCTAACCCTCACCCTAACCCTAACTCTGAACTTAAACCTAACCCTCACCATCACCCTAATCCTAACCCTAACCCTAACCCTAATCCTCATCCTCACCTTACCCTCATCGTAACCCTTACCCTCACACTAACGCTAACCCTAAACCTAACCTTCACCTTCACCCTAACCCTCACCATTACCCTAACAATCACCCGAACCCAAACCCTCACCCACACCCTAACACTCACCCTCTCCCGGACCCTCAACCTCACCTGAAAACCTCACCCTAATCCTAACCTTCACCCTCAATCTAAACATAACTCTAACCCTAACCCTCACCCTAACCCTAACCCTCAAAATAACCCTTAACCTCACCCTTATCCTCACCCTAAACCTAACCCTAACCCATACCTACCTGAAAACCTCAACCTCAACCTCAGCCTCAACTTAACCCTCACCCTCACCATAGCCTTCATGCTAACCCTAAACATCACTCTAATCCTAACCCTAACTCTAATCCTCACTCTAACCCTTACCCTAAACCTAAACTTAACCCTAACCCTAAACCTAACCCTAATGCTAACCCTAATCCTCACCCTCACCCTAACCATCACCCTAAACCTAAACCTCACCCTAAACCTTACCCTAACCCTAACACTCACACTAAACCTAACTATCACCCTAACCCTAAACCACCCCTCAGCCTAAACTTCAACCAAAACCTAAACCTAACCGTAACCCTCACCTTATCCCTAACCCTAACCCTCACCCTATTCCTCATCTTCACATTTATCCCAACACTAATCTCACCCTATCACTAATCCTAATGCTAACCCTAACCCTAACCCACATCCTACCCTAACCCTCACCCTAACCCTTACCCTTGCCCTAATGCTAACCATAACCCTGATCCTCAGCCTAATCCTAACCCTCACCCTCATCCTAACCCTACCCCCCACCTTAACTTTCAGCCTAACCCTAACCTAACCCTCACCCTAATCCTCACCCTAACCCTAACACTTACCTAATGGAAACCCTCAACCTAACCTTCACCCTAACCCTAAACCTAACCCTTACCCTCACCCTCACCCTCAGCCTCACCCTCACCCTCAGTCTAACCCTAAACTTAACCCTAAACCTATCCCTCACCATCACCCTCACCCTCACCCTAAAAGTAAACCTAACGCTAACCTTAACCCTCAACCTAACCCTAACCCTGGCCCTAACGTTAATATTCACCCTCACCCTAATCCTAAACCTAACCCTAACCCTAATCCTCACCCTCACCTTACCCTCATCCTAACCCTTACCCTCACACTAACGCTAACCCTAACCCTAAACTTCACCCTCACCCTAACCCTCACCATATCCCTAACCCTCATCCTAAGCCTAACACTCAACCACACCCTAACCCTCAACCTAAGACTAACCGTAACCCTAACCCTAATCCTAATCCTAACCCTGACCCTGACCCTAAACCTCACCCCAACCCTAACCCTAAGCCAAACCATATCCCTAAACCTAAACCTCACCCTTACCATCACCCTCACCCTAACCCTAATGCTTAACCCTAACCCTCACCAGCACCCTAACCCTCACCATAACCCTTACCCTCTCCCTAACCCTAACCCTAACCCTAACCCTCACAGTCACCCTAACCCTCACCCTAACCCTAATTCTAACACTAAGATTCACCCTCACCCTAATCCTCACTCTAACCTTAACACTTACCTAACCGAAACCCTCACCAACACCCATACTCTAGCCCTCACCCTAACCCCAATCCTAACCTTAAAATTCACCCTCAGCCACACCATCACTCTCTCCCTCAGCCTAACCCTAACCCTAAACCTAATCCTAACCCTAACTCTCAACCTCAGCCTCACACTAACCGTAAACCTAACCCTAAACCTAACCCTCATCCTTACCCACACCGTCACCCAAACCCCAACACTAACCCTCACCCTAACCCTCACCCACACCCTAACCCTAAAATTAACCCTCACCCTCCCCCTCACACTAACCCTCACCATAACCCTAACCCTATCCCTAACCCTAACCCTCAACCTAACCCTAACCCTAAACCTAACCCTAACACTCACCCTAAACCAAACCCTAACCCTCACCCTAACCCTAAACCTTACCCTAACCCTAATCCTAACCCTAACCATTACCCTAACCCTAAACCTAACCCTCACCCTCACACTCAGCCTATCCCTAACCCTTTCCCTAACCCTCACCCTAACCCTAAAACTTACCCTAACACTAACCCTAACTCTGACCCTCACCCTAACACTAACCCTAACCCTAACACTCACCCTAACGCTCACGGTCACCCTAACCCTCACCCTCACCCTAACCCTCACACTAACCCTAACCCAACCATCACCCTCACCCTAACCCTATCGCTAAACCCAATCCTAACCCTCACCCTAGTCCTAATGTTACACCTATCCCTCACCCTCACCCTAACCATCACCCTAATCCTCACCCTCACCCTAGACCTTACCCTGACCCTAACACTCACACTAAAGCTAACCCTCACCCTAACCCTAAACCTACCCCTAATCCTAAACCTCACCCTAACTGTAACCCTAAACCTAACCTTCACCCTTCACGTCACCTTAACCTTACCCAAACCCTAGTACTCAACCTATCACTAATCCTAACCCTAACCCTAAAACTAACCCTCACCCTCACCCTAACCCTCACCCTAACACTTAGTCTCACCCTAATGCTAACCCTAATCCTAACCCTCAGCCTAAACCTAACCCTCACCCTCACCATAAGCATAACCTTAACACTAAACGTAATCCTAAATCTAACACTCACGGTCACCCTAATCCTCACCTTAACCCTAACTGAAACCCTCACCCTCAGCCTCACCCTAGCCCTCACCCTAACCCTAAACCTAACCCTACAATTCAACCTCACCCTCACCCTCAGTATAACAGTAAACTTAACCATAAACCTAACCCTCACCATCACCCTAAACCTAACACTAACCCTAAACCTAACCCTCACCCTAACCCTAACTCTGAACTTAATCCTAACCCTCACCATCACCCTAATCCTAAACCTAACCCTAACCCTAATCCTCACCCTCACCTTACCCTCATCGTAACCCTTACCCTCACACTAACGCTAACCCTAAACCTAACCTTCACCTTCACCCTAACCCTCACCATTACCCTAACACTCACTCGAACCCAAACCCTCACCCACACCCTAACCCTCACCCTCTCCCGGAGCCTCAACCTCACCCGAATACCTCACCCTAATCCTAACCTTCACCCTCACTATAAAAATAACTCTAACCCTAATCCTCACCCTAACCCTAACCCTCAAAATAACCCTCAACCTCACCCTTATCCTCACCCTAACCCTAACCCTAACCCATACCTACCTGAAAACCTCAACCTCAGCCTCAACTTAACCCTCACCCTCACCATAGCCTTCATGCTAACCCTAAACATCACTCTAATCCTAACCCTAACCCTAATCCTCACTCTAACCCTTACCCTAACACTAACCTTAACCCTAAACCTAACCCTAATGCTAACCCTAATCCTCACCCTCACCCTAAACATCACCCTAAACCTAAACCTCACCCTAAACCTTACCCGAACCCTAACACTCACACTAAACCTAACCATCACCCTAACCCTAAAACACCCCTCAGCCTAAACCTCAACCTAACCGTAACCGTAACCCTCACCTTATCCCTAACTCTAACCCTCACCCTATCCCTCACCTTAACACTTATCCAAACACTAATCTCACCCTATCACTAATCCTAATGCTAACCATAACCCTAACCCTCATCCTAGCCTATCTCTCACCCTAACCTTTACCCTCGCCCTAATGCTAACCATAACCCTGACCCTCAGCCTAATCCTAACCCTCACCCTCATCCTAACCCTAACCTAACCCTCACCCTAATCGTCACCCTAACCCTAACACTTACCTAACAGAAACACTCACCCTCAGCCTCACCCTAGCCCTCACCCTAAACCTACCCCTCACCCTCACCCTCACCCTCACCTTCAGTCTAACTCTAAACTTAACGCTAAACCTAACCCTCACCATCACCCTCAACCTCACCCTAAACGTAAAACTAACCTTAACCATAACCCTCACCCTAACCCTAACCCTGACCCTAACCTTAACCTTCACCCTCACCCTAATCCTAAACCTAACCCAAACCCTAATCCTCACCCTCACCTTACCCTCATCCTAAACCTCACCCTCACACTAACGCTAACCCTAATCCTAAACTTCCCCCTCACCCTAACGCTCACCATATCCCTAACACTCATCCTAAGCCTAACACTCAACCACACCCTAACCCTCAACCTAAGCCTCACCCTAACCCTAACCCTTATCCTAATCCTAACCCTGACCCTCACCTTAAATCTCACCCCAACCCTAACCCTAACCCTAACCCTAACCCTAACCCTCACCGTCACGCTAACACTCCCCCAAACCCGAAACCTCACCCACACCCTAACCCTCACAATCTCCCCAACCCTCAACCTCACCCTCACCCTCACTCTCAACCTAAAGCTCACCCTCACTCTAAACATAACCCTTACCCTAACCCTCACCCTAACCCTAACCCTAACCCTCATCCTAACCCTAACCCTCAAAATAACCCTCAACCTCACCCTAATCCTCTCCCTAGCCCTAACCCTTACCTAAGTGAATATCTCACCCTCACCCACAACCTCAACCTAACCCTTACCCTCACCATAGCCTTCACGCTAACCCAAAACATCACTCTAACCCGAACCCGAACCCGAACCCTCACCCTCACCCTTACCCTAAACCAAAGACTAACCCTAACCCACACCCTAAACCTAACCCTAACCCTAATGCTAACCCTAATCCTCACCCTCACCCTAACCATCACCCTAACCCTTACCCTCAACCTAAACCTTACCCTAACCCTAACACTCACACTAAACCTAACTTTCACCCTAACCCTAAACCTAACAGTCAGTCTAAACTTCAACCTAACCCTAAACCTAACCCTAATCCTTACCTTATCCCTAACCCGAAACCTAACCCTCACCCTAACCCTCACCTTAACACTTACCCAAACTCTAATCCTCACACTATCTCTAATCCTAACACTAAACCTCAACCTCACACTAACCCTCATCCTAACCCTTACCCTCACCATGATGCTAATCCTAACCCTAACCCTCACCGTAATCCTAAACCTCACCATTACCCTAAGCCTAACCCTAAAACCATTTCTAAATCTAACCCTCTCAGTCACAATACCCCTAACCCTAACCCTAACCCTAACCCTCACCCTCACCCTAACCCTAACCCTGACCCTCACCCGATACCTCACACTAACCCTCACACTATCCGTAACGCTAACCCTAACCCTCACCATCACACTAACCGTCACCCTAAGCCTTATATCACACTGAACCTAACCCTATTCCTAAATCTAACCCTCATACTAACCGTAACGCTCACCCTAAACCTAACAATAATCCTCAACCTAACCCTCACTCTAACACTCACTCTAACGCTCACCCTAATCCTAACACTGAACGTCACCCGAACCCGAATCCTAAACCTCACCGTAAAACTCACCCTCACCTTAAACATCACACTAACCCTAATACTCACCCTTACTCTAACCCTAAGCCTCACCCTAACCATAATCCTAACCATAACTCTCACCCTGACTCTCACCCTCAACCTAAACCTCACCCTCACCCTTACACTCACCCTTACCCTAAACATCACCCTAACCCGAACCCTCACTCTAACCCTAACCCTCACCCTAACCATTATACTCACACTAACCCTAACACTCACACTAACCCTAACCCTCACCCTATCCCTAAACCTAACCCTATCCCTCAACCTAAACCTCAGCCTCACCCTAAAACTAATGATAACCCTAACACTCACCCTCACCCTAAACCTCACCATAACCCTTACCCTCATCCTAACCCTAAGCCTCATCCTCAAACTAAAGCTCACCCTAACCCTTACTCTCACCCTAACCTGCACTCTAAGCCTAACCCTAACCCTCACCCTTACCCTCACCCTAACCCTAACCGTAATCCTAACCCTCACCGTAACCCTAACCTCACATTCACCCTCATTCTCAACATCAGCCTAAGCCTAACCCTACCCCTAAGCATAATCCTAAACCTAACCCTCGACCTCACCCTCACCCTAAACCTAACTCTATCCCTAAGACTCACCCTAAATCTAACCCTCACTCTAACCCTAACTCTAACCCTCAGCCTCACCCTAACCCTAATCCTAACCAAAATCCTCACCCTATCCCTAACCCTAACACTAACCCTCACCCTAACACTCACCTTAACACTTACCCAAACCCTAACCCTCAGCCTATCCCTAACCCTAACTCTATCCTTCACCCTAACCCTCACGCTCACCTTAACATTAATGATAACCCTAACCCTCACCCTAACCATAACCCTTACCCTCATCCTAACCCTAAGCCTCACCTTCAATCTAAACCTCACCCTAACCCTTACACTCACCCTAACCCTAACCCTAACCCTAACCCTCACCCTAAGACTAACCTTACCCTCACCCTCAGCCTCAGCCTCATTCTAAGCATAACCCTAACCTTAACCATAATCCTAACTCTAACCCTCACCCTAAGCCTCACCCTAACACTAACCCTAAACAACAACCTCACCCTCACCCTAACCTTAACCCTATCCCTAACACTCACCCTAAATCTAACCCTCACAATAACCCTAACTCTAAACCTCACCCTAACCCTCATCCTAACCCTAACGCTATCCCTAACCCTCAACCTCACCCGAAACCTCATCCAAACCCTTACCCTCACCATAACCTTAACCCTAACCCTAACCATAATCCTCACCCTAACCCTAACCCTAACCCACACCCTCACACTCACCCTCACCCTCACCCTCACCCTAACACTCACCCAAACCTTAACCTTAACCCTAATCCTAAGCCTAACCCTCATGCCCACCCTCACCCTAAACCTAACACTAACCCTCACCCTCATCCTAACCCTAACCCTCACCCTCACCCTAAACATCACCCTAAACCTAACCGTCACCCTAACCCTAACCGTAACCCTAAACTTAACCCTAAACCTCACCCTAACCATCACCCTAACCCTAACACTAACCCTAACCCTCACCCTCACCCTAAACCTCACCCTATCACTTATCCTCACAATAACCCTAACCCTAACCCTAACTCTCACACTATCCCTAACCCTCATCCTAACCCTAACCCTACCCCTCAACCTAAACCTTACCTTTAACCTAACCCTAACCCTATCCCTCACCTTAACCCTAACCCTAACCCTAACTGACACCTTCACTCTAACCCTCACCGTCACCCTAACACTCACCAGAACCTGAACCCTCACCCACCACCTAACCCTCACCCTCTCCTGAACCTCACCCTCACCCGAAACCACACTGTTACTCTAAACCTCACCCTCACCCCAAACTTCATCCTAATCCTAAACCTCACCTTAACCCTAACCATCAAACTAAGACTCACCCTCACCCTAATCCTCACCCTAACCCTAACAGTAGCACTTACCTAACTGCAAACCTCACCCTCAACCTCACCATCACCCTCAACCTAATTCTCACCCTCACACTCACCCTCACCCTAACCCTTACCCCAAGCCTAAACCCCACCCTAACACTAGCCCTAACCCTAATGCTTACCCTAACCCTCAACCTCACCTTACCCTCACCCAAACCCTTACCCTCACCCTAACCTGTACCCTAACCCTAACACTCACGCTAAACCTAACACTCACACTAACACTAAACCTACCCCTCAGCCTAAATCTCAACCTAACCGTCACACTAACATTCATCTTAACTGTTACCCAAACCATAATCTTCACCATATCACTAATCCTAACTCTAGCCCTGAACTCTAACACTCACGCTCACCCTAACGCTAACCCTAAACCTTATCCTCACTCTAATGCTAATCCTAACCCTAACCCTCACCCTAATCCTAACCCTCACCCTCACCTTCACCCTCACCCTAAGCCTAAGCATATCCCTAACCCTAATCCTAAATCTAATCCTCACCCTCACCCTAACCCTAACCCTGACACTGACCCTTACCGTACGCTCACCCAAGCCCTTACCCTCATCCTAACCCTCACCCTAACTCTAACGCTAACCCTAACCCACACCATCACCCTAACAATAACGCTAACCCTAACCCTCACACTAACACTACCCCTCAAACTAACTCTCACACTAACCCTCACCCTAACACTAACCCTCAACGCCACCCTCACACTAACTCTAAACCTAACCCTAATCCTCAGACTAACCCTCACTCTAACCCTCACTCTAACCCTAAGAATAACCCTAAAACTCACCCTAAAACTCACCCCCACCCAAACATTAATGCTAACCCAAACCCGAACAATCACCCTAACCTTCACCCTAACCCTTACCCTCACCCTAATGCTAACCCTATCCCTAATCCAAAGGATAATCCTAAAACTCATCCTCACCCTAAGCATAACCTTAACCCTAAACCTAATCCTAAATCTACCCCTCACCATCAACTTAACCGTAACCCTATCACTAAACCTCACCCTCACCCTAATCCTAACCCTAAACCTCACCCTGACCCTCACCCTAACCCTAACGCTAACCCTAACCCACACCCTCACACTAACCCTCATCCTAACCCTTATCCTCACAGTAACTCTAACCCTAACCCTAACCCTAAACCTAACCCTAACCCTCACAGTAACCCTAACTGTCACCCTAAACCTAACTCTACCGCTCACCCTAAGCCTCACCCTAATCCTAACCCTAACCCTCACCATAATCCTCACCATAATCCTATCCCTAACATTTACCTAACCGAAATACTCACTCTCACCCCCACCCTAGCTCTCACACTAACACAAACCCTAACCCTAACAATCAAATTCACCCTCAACCTCACCCTCAGTCTAACCCTAAACCTAACCCTAATCCTAACACTAACCCTCACCGTCACACTTACCCTAACCGTAACCCTAACCCAAACCCTAAACCTCATCCTCAACCTCAACCTCAGCCTAACACTAACCCTAACCCTAACCCTCACCCTAACCCTGAACCTAACCCTAACCCTCATCTTCACCCTAATCCTAAACCTAACCCTAACCCTAAGCCTCACCCTCACCTTACCCTCATCCTCACCCTTACCCTCACACTAACGCTAACCCTAAACCTAAACGTCAACCTCACCCTCACTTTCGTCGTCACCCTAACCCTCATCCTAAGCCTAACCCTCACCCACATCCTAACCCTCACCAGACCCCTAACCGTAACCCTCACCCTAACCCTGACTCTAATCCTCACCCTCACCGTAAGCCTAATCTGAAACGTAACCAGCACTCTAACCCTCAACCTAACTTGATCGCTATCCCTAACCCTCACCCTCACCCTAAACCTCATCCTAACCCTTACCCTAACCATAACCCAAACCCTAAATCTAATCCTCACCCTATCCCTAAACCTCACCCATCCCCTAACAGTCACCCTCACCCTCTCCCTCACCCTAACACTCACTCTAACTCTAACACTAACCGTAATCCTAAACCTAACACACATGCTCACCCTCAACCTAACCCTAACCCTAAACCAAACCCTAAACCTCATTCTCACCCTAACCCTCACCCTCAACCTAAACATCACCCTAATCCTAACCCTCACCCTAACCCTAACTGTAACCCTCACCCTAACGCTAAACATTACCCTCACCCTAAACCTAACCCTCACCCTAACCCTAAAGCAAACCCTAACCCTCACCCTCACCCTAAACCTCACCCTAACACTTACCCTCACACTAACCCTAACCCTAACCCTAACCCTAACCCTACCCTCAAACTAAGCCTCACGGTAAACCTAACAACAACCATAACCCTCTCTCTAACCCTAACCCTAACCTTAACACTCACCCTCACCCTAACCCTCACCGTCACCCTAACAATCACCCTAACCCGCACCCTCACACACACCTTAACCCTCACCCTCTCCCGAACCCTCACCCTCACCCGAAAGCTCATCTTCACCCTAACCCTGACCCTCACCCTATACATCACCCTAACCCTAACCCTTACCCTAACACTACCCCTCACCCGAAACCTAACCCTAAAACTAAGCCTCACCCTCAACCTAATCCTCATCCTAACCCTAACCCTAATCCTTACCTAATTGAAAACGTCACTCTCAACCTCACCATCACCCTCAGCCTAACTCTCACCCTCACACTAGCCCTGTCCCAAAACCTAACCCTCATCCTAACCCTAACCTTAACCCTCAACTTCACCCTCACCCTAACCCTCACCCTCACCCTAAGCCTCACAGTAACCCTTAACCTCACCCTAACCCTTACCTTAACCCTTACCCTCACACTAATGATAACTCTAACCCTAACCCTCACCGTAATCCTAACCCTCAAACTCACCCTCACCCTCACCGTAAGCCTAACCCTCACCCTAATCCTAAATCTAACACTCACCATCACACTAACCCTAACCATGACCCTCACACTCACCCTAACTCTAACCCTAACTCTCACCCTAACTCTCACCCTAACCCTAACGATAACCCTAACCCTCACCATCACACTAACCCTCAACCTAACAATTATCATCACACTAACCCTACCCCTATCCCTAACCCTAAACTTCACACTAAACCTAATACTCACCCTAATCCTAATCCTACCCCTCAGCCTAACCCTCACACTAACACTCACAAAAACCCTCACCCTCATCCTAAACATCACACTAATCCTAACCCTCACCCTAACCCTAACCCTAACCATCACCCTAAGCCTAACCATAATCCTCACCCTAACCCTAACCTTCACCCTAGCCATCAACCTAACCCTAACGCTAATCCTAACCCTCACCCTCACCCTAAACCTCAACCTAACACTTATCCTCACACTAACCCTAACTGTAACCCTAACTCTAACCCTCAAAATAAGCCTCACCCTAAACCCTACACTATCCCTAATCCTCATGGTAACCCTAACCCTAACCTTAACCCTAAGCCTCACCCTAACCCTCACCGTCCACCTAACACTCACCCGAACCTGAACCCTCACACACACCCTAACCCTCACCCTCTCCCGAAACCTCACCTCACCCTCAACCGATACCTGACCTTCACCCTAACCCTGACCCTCTCCGTAAACATCACCCTAAACCTATGCCTAACCCTTACCCTAAACCTCACCCCAACCCTAACACTCAAACTAAGCCTAATCCTCAACCTAATCCTCATCCTAATCCTAACCCTAACCCTTAGCTAAATGAAACCCTCACCCTCAACTTCACCATCACTCTCAGCCTAACTCTCACACTCACCCTAGCCCTGAACCTAAACCTATCCCTCACACTAAACCTAAACCTAACCCTCACTCTCAACTTAACCCTAACCCTCACACTCACACTAAGCCTCACCCTAAACCTTACCCTCACTCTAAACCTTAAACTAACCCTTACCCTCTCACACTAATGCTAACCCTAACCCTAACCCTCACCCAAATCAGAACCCTCACCATCACCCTCACACTCACCCTAATCCTAACCCTAACCCTAATCCTAAATCTAACGCTCACCATCAGCCTAAACCTAACCATAACAATAACCCTCACCCTCACCCTAACACTAAGGCTAACCCTCACCCTAACACTCACCCTAACCCTAACGCTAACCCGAAACCTCACCATCACGCTAACTCTCACCCTAACACTTATCATCACACTAACCCTACCCCTATCCATTACCCTAACCCTCAAACTAAACCTAATGCTCACTCTAACCCTAACCCTACACCTCAGCCTAAACCTCACCCTAACACTCACCCTAACCCTCATGCTCACCCAAAACATCACCCTAATCCTAACCGACACCCTAACCATAACCGTAACCCTCATCCTAACCCTAACACTCACCCTAACACTAACGCTAACCCTAACCCTCACCCTCACCCTAAACCTCACCCTAACACTTATCCTCACACTAACCCTAACCCTAACCAATAACCCTAACCCTACCCCTCAAACTAAGCCTCGCCCTAAACCTAACAGTAACCCTAAACCTCACTGTAACCCTAAACCTAACCTTAACCCTAATCCTAAATCTAACCCTCACCATCACCCTAATCCTAACCCTAATCCTCACCCTCACCCTAAACCTAACCCTAACCCTCACACTAACCCTCACCCTAACCCTTAATGCTAAACCTAGCACTCATCATCACACTAACCCTCACCCTAACACATATCATCACACTAACCTTACCCCTATCCCTAACCCTAACCCTCACTCTGAACCTAATACCCACCCGAACCCTAACCATAGACCTCAGCCTACCCCTCACCCTAACACTCACCCTAACCCTCACCCTAAACCTAACCCTAAACCTCGCACTCACCCAAAACCTAAACCTCACCCTAAACCTCACCCTCACCATAAATATCACCCTAACCCTAACACTCACCCTAACTCTAACCCTAAACCGCACCCTAACCCTAACTCTAACCGTAAAACTCACCCTCACTCTCACCCTCACCCTAAACCTCATCCCCACCCTAACCCTCACCCTAACCCTAACGCTAACCCTAACCCTCACCCTCACCCTAAACCTCACCCTAACACTTATCCTCACATTAACCATAACCCTAACCTAAACATAACCCTACCCCTCAAAGTAATCCTCATCCTAAACCTAACACTAACCCTAAGCCTCACTTTAACCCTAACATTAACCTTGACCCTCACCCTCAACCTAAACCTCACTGTCACACTAACACTCACTCAAAACCGAACCATCACCCACCCCCTAACCCTCACACTCTCCCGAACCCTCAACCTCTCCCGAACCCTCAACCCTCACCGGAAAACTCAGGTTCACCCTAACCCTGACCCTCACCCTAAACATCACCTTAACCCTAACACTTACCCTAATCCTAACCCTCACCCGAACCCGAACCCTCAAACTAAGCCTCACCCTCAACCTAATCCTCATGCAAACCCTAACCCTAACCCATACATTATTGAAACCCTCACCCTCAACCTCACCATCACCCTCAACCTAACTCTCACCCTCACCCTAACACTGAACCTAAACCTAAACCTCACCCTCACCCTAAACCTAACCCTCACTCTCACCCTAACCCTAACCCTCAACCTCACCCTAAGCCTCAACCTCAATCTTTTCCTCACCCTAAACCTTAGGCTAACCCTTACCCTCACCCTAATGCTAACCCTAACCCTAACCCTCACCCTAATCCTAACCCTCAAACTCACCCACACCCTCACCCTAAGCCTAACCCTAACGCTAATCCTAAATCTAACTCGCACCATCACCCTAACCCTAACCCTAAACCTAACCCTCATCCTCACCCTAACCGTAACCTAATCCTCAACCTAATACTCAACCTAACCATAACGCTAACCCTAACCCTCACCATCACACTAACCCTCACCCTAACACTTATCATCACACTAACCCTACCCCTATCCCTAACCCTAACCCTCACACTAAACCTAATGCTCACCCGAAACCTAACCCTACCCCTCAGCCTACCCCTCACCCTAAAACTCACCCTAACCCTTACCCTAAACCTAATCTTAAACCTCACCCTCACCCGAAACCTAAACCTCACCATAAAACTCACCCTCACCATAAACATCACCCTAACCCTAACACTCACCCTAACTCTAAACTTAAACCACACCCTAACCCTAACCCTAACTGTAACCCTCACCCTCACTCTCACCCTCACCCTAAACCTCACCCTCACCTAACCCTCACCATTACACTCACCCTCACCCTGAACATCACCCTAACATTAGCCCTCACTCTAACCCTAACCCTAACCCTCACCCTAACCCTAAAAATTACCGTAACCCTCACCCTCATTCTCATCCTCACTCTAAACGTCACCCTCACCATCACCCTCACCCTTACACTCACCCACACCCTAAAAATCAACCTAACCCTAACTCTCAATCTAACCCAAAACCTAACCCTCACCCTAACCCTAACACTCAGCCTAACCCTCAACCTAACCCGAACGATAACCTAACCCTCAGCCTCAACCTAACCCGCACCCTAACCCTTATCCTCACACTAACCCTAACACTCACACTAACCCTATCCCTCAACCTATCCCTAACCCTAACCCTATCCCTCAACCTAACTCTCATCCTCACCCTAACACTAATGCTAAACCAAACCCTAACCCTCACCCTAACCCTTACCCTCATCCTAACCCTCAGCCTCACCCTGAACCTAAACCTCACCCTAACCCTTACCCTCAGCCTAACCCGCAGCCTAACCCTCAACCTAAACCTAAACCTCACTCTTAACCTCACCCTAAACCTAACACTAACCCTAACCCTCACCCTAACCCTAACCTCACCCTCACCCTCAGCCTCAGCCTCAGCCTAAGCTTAACCCTAAACCTATTCCTAATCCTAACCCCAATGCTCACCCTCAGCCTCAACGTAACTCTAAACCTAATCCTTACCCTAACCCACACCTTCACCCTCACCCTAACCCGAACCCTACACCTAACCCTCACCCTAATCCTGACTGTAAACCTCAACCTCACCGTAAGCCTAACCTGAAACATAACCCTCACACTAACCCTCACCCTAACTCGAACGATATCCCTAAACCTCACCCTCACCCTAAACCTCAGCCTAACCCTTACCGTCACCATAACCCAAACCCTAACCCTAAACCTAATCCTCACCATAACCATAACCCTCACCCTCACCCTCACCCTCACCCTAAAACTAATTCTAACTCTAAACCTAACCCTAATCCTAAACCTAACCCTCACATTCACCCTCACCCGAACCCTAACCCTAAATCTAACACTAACCCTCACCTCACCCTAACCCTCAACCTTACCCTAAACATCACCCTAATCCTAATCCTCACCCTAACCCTAACCGTAACCCTCAGCCTAACCCTATACTTAACGCTCACCCTAACCCTAACCCTCACTCTAGCCCTCACCCTAACCATAACGCTAACCCTATCCCTCACCCTCACCATAAACCTCACCCTAACACTTATCCTCACACTACCCCTAACCCTAAAATTAACCCTAACCCTATCCCTCAAACTAAGCCTCACCCTAAACCCAACACTAACCCTAACCCTCATTGTAACCCTAACCATAACCTTAACCCTCATCCTCAACCTAAACCTCACCGTCACCCTAACAATCACCTGAACACGAACCCTCACACACACCCTAAACCTCACCCTCTCCCAAACCCTCACCCTAATCCTAAATCTAACCCTAACCCTCTCCCTAACCCTCACCCTAATACTAATGCAAACCCTAAGCCTAAACCTCACCCTCACCCTCACCCTAACTTATCCTCAAACTAACCCTAACAATACCCCTAACCCTAACCCTCACATTAAACCTAATGCTCACCCTAACCCTAAGCCTACCCCTCAGCCTAACCCTCACCCTAACAGTCACCCTAACCTTCATCCACACCCTAAACATCACCCTAAACCTAACCCTCACCGTAACCCTAACGGTAACCCTCATCCTAACCCTAAACCTCACCCCAACACTAACGCTAACCCTAACCCTCACCCTAAACCTCTCCCTAACACTTATCCTCAAACTAACCCTAACCCTAACCCTAACCTTGTCCCTACCACCCAAACTAAGGCTCACCCTAAACCTAACAGTAACCCTAACCCTCAATGTAACCCTAAACCTAACCTTAACCCTCACCATCATCCTAACCCTCACCGTCACCCTAAAACTCACCCGAACCCGAACCCTCATCCACACCTAAACCTCACCCTCTCCCAAACCCTCACCCTCACCTGAAACCTCACCTTCACCCTAAACCTGACCCTCACCCTAAACATCACCCTAACCCTAACCGTTACCCTAACATTAACCCTCACCCGAACCCTAACTCTCAAACTAAGCCTCACCCTCAACCTAATCCTCATCCTAACCCTAAGCCTAACCCTTACCTTACTGAAACCCTCACGCTCAACATCACAATCACCCTCAGCCTAACTCTCACCCTCACCCTAGCCTTTATCCTAAACCTAAACCGAACCCTAAGCCTAACCCTAACCCTCAGTCTCACCCTCACCCTAACCCTAACCCTCAACCTAAGCCTCACCCTATCCCTTTCCTTCACCCTAACCCTTACCCTAATCCTTACCCTCACAATAATGCTAACCCTAACCCTAACCCTCACCCTAATCCTAACCCTCACCCTCAACCTCACCCCCACCCTAACCCTCACCCTAACCCTAACGGTAACCCTAAGCCTCAACATCACACTAACTCTCACCCTAACTCTTATCATAACACTAACCCTACCCTATCACTAACCGTAACCCTCACACTAAACCTACTGCTCAAACTCACCCAAACACTCACCCTAACCCTTATCCTCACACTAACCCTACCCCTACACCTAACCCTAACCCTCACACTAAACCTAATGCTCACCCTAACCGTAAGCCTATCCCTCAGCCTAATCATCACCCTAACACTAACCTAACCCTCATCCTCAGCCTAAACATCACCCTAAACCTAACCCTCACCCTAACCCTAACCGTAACCCTCACCCTAACCCTAATACTCACCCTCATCCTAACGCTAACCCTAACCCTCACCCTCACCCAAAACCTCACCCTAACACTTATCCTCACAATAACCCTAACCCTAAACCTAACCCTAACCCTCCCCCTCAAACTAAGGCTCATCCTAAACCTAACATAACCCTCACTGTAACCCTAAACCTAAGCTCAACCCTCACCCTCATCCTAACCCTCACCGCCAACCTAACACTCACCCGAACCCGAACCCTCACCCACACCTAAACCTCACCCTCTCCCGAACCCTCACCCTCACCCGAAACCTCACCTTCACCCTAACCCTGACCCTCACCCTAAACATCACCCTAACCCTAACCCTTACCCTAACACTAACCCTCACCCGAACCCTAACTCTCAAACTAAGCCTCACCCTCAACCTAATCCTCATCCTAACCCTAACCCTAACCCTTATCTTACTGAAACCCTCACCCTCAACATCCCCATCACCCTCACCCTAGCCTTGACCCTAAACCTAAACCTCACCCTCACCTTAACCCTAACCCGCACTCTCACCCTCACCCTAACCCTCACCCTCAACCTAAGCCTCACCCTAACCCTTTCCCTCACCCTAACCCTTACCTTAATCCTTACCTTCACACTAATGCTAACCCTAACCCTAACCCTCACCCTAATCCTAACCCTCACCCTCACCCTAACCCTCACCATAACAATAACTGTAACCCTAACCCTCACCATCACACTAACACTCAACCTAACAATTATCATCACACTAACCCTACCCCTATCCCTCACCCTAACCGTAACCCTACCCCTCAGCCTACCCCTCACACTAACACTCAACCTAACCGTCACCCTAAACCTAACGGTAAACCTCACCCCCCGCTGAAACCTAAACCTCACCCTAAACCTCACTCTCACCATAAAAATCAACCTAACCTTAAAACTCACCCTAACTCTAAGCATAAACCTCACCCTAACATTTATCCTCACACTAACCCTTAGCATAACCCTAACCCTAAACCTACCCCTCAAACTAAGCATCACCCTAAACCCAACACTAACCCTAACCCTCACTGTAAACCTAACCCTAACCTTAACCCTCACCTTCACCCTAATCCTCACCGTCACCCTAACACTCACCAGAACCCGAACACTCACACACACTGTAACACTCACCCTCTCCTGAACCTTCACCCTCACCCGATACCTCACGTTCACCCTAACCCTGACCATCACCCTAAACATTACCCTAACCCTAACCCTTACCCTAACCCTAACCCTCACCCGAACCCTAACCCTCAAACTAAGCCTCACCCGCAATCTAATCCTCATCCTAACCCTAACCCTAACGCTTACTTAATTGAAACCCTCACCCTCAACCTCACCATCTCACCCTAACCCTAGTCCTGACCCTAAACCTAACCCTCACACAACCCTAACCCTAACCCTCACTCTCACCCTCACCCTAACCCTCACCCTCACCTTAAGCCTCACCCTAACCCTTACTCTAACCCTAAACCTTACCCTAACCCTCACCCACACACTAAACCTCACTATCACCCTCACCCTCACCCTCAAACTAAACCTCACCCTCCCCTTAACCCTAAACTTAACCCTAATCCTCACGCTAACACTAATATTCACCATCAACCTCACCCTCCCCCTAAGCCTAGCCGTAAACCTAACCAAAATCCTAAACCTAACCCTCAACCTCACCCTCACCCTAAACCAAACCCTAACCGTAACCCTCACCCTAACTCTAACACTCACCCTAAACCTAACCGTTAACGTCACACTCAACCTAAACCTAACGCTAACCTTCACCCTCACCCCAACCCTCAGACTAATCCTAAGGCTAACCCTGACCCTCACCATAACCCTAACACTCACCCTAACCCTTATCCTATCACTAACCCTAAACCTAACCCTAACCCTCAAAATAACCATAACCCTCACCCTAAACCTGACCCTACCCATCAACCTAAACCCTACCCAAACCTAACCCTAACCCTAAACCACACCCTAACCCTAACCCTAACCCTAACCCTCACCCTCACCCTAACTCTCACCATCACACTAACACTCACCCTAAATCTAACCCTCACACACAACCTAACCCTCCCCCTCACCCAAACACTCACGGTTACTCTAACCCACACCCTTACCCTAAACATCACCATAACCCTAACCCTCACCCTCACCCTAAACATAACACTCACCCTCACCC
Source organism: Dipodomys merriami (assembly GCF_024711535.1). Lineage (NCBI taxonomy): Eukaryota > Metazoa > Chordata > Mammalia > Rodentia > Heteromyidae > Dipodomys > Dipodomys merriami. Next base: position 3,619,033 of record NW_027206113.1, read on the forward strand.
TAACCCTAGCCCTGAAACTCACCCTAACAGTCACCCTCACACTCACGCTAACCCTATCCCTCACTCTCAACCTAACCCTCAGCCTAACCTTTACACTTACCCTAAACCTAACTCTAACCCTAACCCTAACTCTAATGCAAAGCGTAACCCTCACCCTCACCCTCACCCTCACCCTCATCCTTACCCTTACCCTCACCCTCACTCTCTCCCTAACCCTCAACCTAAAATTAACCCTTAACCTAACCCTAAGACTAAACCTCACCCTCACCTTCACCCTAACCCCAACCCTAAACCTAACCCTGATCCTAACCCTAATCCTCACACTAAACCTAACCCTAAACATAAACTTAAACCTCACCTTAACCCTCACCCTAAAGCTAAACCTAACCCTAACCCTCACCCTCACCCTAACCCTCACCCTAAAACTAAACCAAACCCTCATCCTCACCCTAAAAATAAACCTAACCCTAACCCTCACCCTCACCCTCAACCTTACCCTAACCCTAACCCTAACCCTCACCCTAACCCTAACCCTCACCCTAACGCTAACTCTAAACCTAACCCTAATCCTCACCCTAAACCTCATGCTAACACTAATGCTAACCCTAACCCTAATCTTTACCCTAACTCTCTTCCTAACCCTTACACTCACACTAACCCTAAACCTAACAATAATCCTCACACTAACCCTAATCCTAACCCTAAACCTCAAACTCACACTAACCCTCACCTTCAACCTAACCCTCATTCTAAACCTAACCCTCACCCACACCCTAATACTCACCCTAACCCGAACATGAAACCTCACCCTAACCGTCACGCTCAAACTAAACATCACCCTAACCCTAACCCTCACCCTAACACTAACCATAAACCTCACCCTCACCCTAACCTTAACCCTAACACTAACCCTAAACCTAACCCTCACCGTAACCCTGACCCTAACACTCAGGCTAACCCTAACCCTCACTCTCAACCTAACACTCACCCTAAACCTTTCTCTCACCCTAACCGTAAGCCTAACCCAAACCCTCACACTAAACATTAATGCTAACCCTATCCCTCACCCTAACCCTCACCCTCACCCTAATCCTACCCTTAAACCTACCCCTCAGCCTCACCCTAGCCCTCACCTCAACCCTAAACCTAACACTAACCATACAACTAACCATAAACTTAACTCTAAACCTCACCCTCACTCTCACCATCACCCTCACCCTAACCCTCACCCTCACCCTACCCTAACCCTAATCCTCACCCTGACCCTCACCTTAACCCTAACCTTAACCCTCACCCTAACCCTAATCCTAAACCTAACTCTAACCCTCAACATAAACCTCACCCTCACCCTAAACCTAACCGTAACCCTAAAACTCACCCTAACCCTAACCCTAAACCTAATGCTATCCCAAATCCTCACCCTCACCCTAACACTCACTCTAACCCTTAACCTCACCCTATCCCTAACCCTAACCCTAAACCTAAACCTCAATCTAACCCTAACCCTAACAATAGCCCTCAACCTAACCCTTACCCTCACCATCAATCTAAACCTCATTGTAACCCTAACCCTCACCTTAAGCCTAACCTTAACCCTCACCCTCAACCTCACCTTAACCCTAAGCCTAATCCTAATACTCACCCTAAACCTAACCCTATCCCTAACCCTCAACATAACCCTCAACCAAACCCTCACCCTAAACCTAACTGTAACCCTAACCCTCACCCTCACCCTAACCCTAACCCTAATGCTATCCCTAACCCTCACCCTCACCCTAACCCTCACTCTAACCCTTACCCTCAACCTGACCCTAACCCTAAAACTAAACCTCATCCTAACCCTCACCCTAAACCTAACCCTAACCCTGACCCTCGCCCTAAACCGGAACCTCAACCTAACCCTAAACCTTTCCCTCACCCTAATCCTAAACCTAACCCTAAGTCTCGGCCAAACCATCTTCCTCACCCTAACCATAACACTCAACCTAACCCTAACGATAACCATAACCCTAAACCTCACCGTAACCCTAAACCTTACCCTCACCCTCAGCCTAACCTTAAACCTAACTCTATTCCTAACCCTAACCCTCACACTCACCCTCATCCTAACTCTAACCCTAACCCTAATCCTGACCCTCACCCTAACCCCAACCCTATCTCTAACCCTCAAACTAACCCTAACCCTCAAGCTAACCCTAACCGTAACCCTCACCCTCACCCTAACCCTAACCCTAATGCTATACCTAAACCTCACCCTCACCCTAACACTCACTCTAATCCTTACCCTCACCCTAACCGTCACCCAAACCCTAACCTTAACACTAACACTAAACTTCACCCTAACCCTCACCCTAACCCTAAACCTAAACATAACCCTCACCCTAACGCTCACCCTAACCTTCAACCTAACCCTAACTCTTACCCTCACCCTAAACCTCAGCCTGAAGCTTATCCTCACCCTAACCTTAACCCTAACCCTAACTCTAAGCCTCACCATCACCCTAAGCCTAAACTGAACCCTAATCCAAACCCTAAACCTCACCCTAATTCTCTCTCCCTAAACCTATCCTCACCCTAAACCTCATCCTAACCCTTACCCTCATCATAACCCTAACTATAACCCTAACCCTATTGTCACCGCAAACCTAACCCTCAACATCACCCTAAACCTCACCGTCACATTACCGTCACCCTAACCCTAACCGTCACCCACACCCTAAAACTCACCCTCAACTGAAACCTCAACCCCACCCTTAACATTCCCTGAAACTCATCCTAAACCTAACTCTAACCCTCACCCTTATACTAACCGTAACCCTAACCTTAAACCTCACCCTAACTGTAACGCTAACCCTAACCCTCACTCTCACCTTAACCCTAACCCTAATCCTTATCCTCATACTATCCCTAACCTTAACACTCACATTAACCCTAAATATCACCCTAACCCTAACCCTACCCCTCACCCTACCCCTCACCATAACCCTAACCGTAACCCTCAACCTAACCCTAACCCTATCCCTCAACTTCACCCTAACCCTCACTGTCACCATAACCCTCACCCTAACCCTAAACCTCATCTACACCCTCACCCTCACCCTAACCCTCACCCTCACAATAAACATCACTCTAACCCTAACCCTTACCCTAACCCTAACTTCACCTTAACCCTAACCCTCATTTTAAACCTCACCCTCACCCTAGTTCTCACCCTAATCCTAAACCTAAGCCTTTCCTAACTGAAACTCTCACCCCCAACCCTAAGCCTCTCCCTCACCCTAGCCCTCACCCTAAAACTGACCCTAACCCTAACCCTCACCCTCAACATGACCCCCCCTCAACCTAACCCTAAACCTCAACCTCACACTAACCCTCACCCTAACAACCTCACCCATAACCTCAACCTCAACCTCAACACTAACCCTAACCCTAACCCTAATTCAAACCCTAACCCTCACTCTCAACCTAACTCTAAACCTAACTCTAACCATAACATTCACCCTAACCCTAAACCTGTCCCTAAACCTCACCCTTACCCTAAACCTACTCCTAAAATTAACCCTCACCCTCAACCTAAACCTTACCCTCACCCTATCCCGAAGCCTAACCCTCAGTCTAACCCTCATCCTAACCCTAAACCTAACCCTAAACCTCACCCTAAACTTAACCCTAACCAAAACCCTAACCCTCACCCTCACCCTCAACCTCACCATCACGCTCCCCCTAACCCTGAACCTCACCCTCACCCTAACCCAAACTATAACCCTAACCCTCACCCTAAACCTAACACTCAGCCTAACGCTCACCCTAACCCTCGACCTAACCCTAAACCTCACCCTCACCCTAACCCTCACCCTAAACCTTACCCTCAAACTACCAATAACCCTAAACCTAACTCTAACCCTCACCCTCACCATAAGCCTAACCTGAACCCTAACCCTCAAACTCACCCTAACTTTAACGCTATACCTAAACCTCACCCTGACCCTAAAACTCATCCTAACCCTTTCGCTCATCATAACCCTAACCCTAACCCTAACCCTAATCCTCACCATAACCCTAACCCTCACCCTCACCTTAACACTTACTGTCACCTTAACCTTCACTCTAAACCTAACTGCCATCCACACCCTAAAATTCACCCTCATCCGAACCATAACCCTCACCATAGCACTACCCTAAACCTCACCCTAACCCTAAACCTCACCCTAAACCTAACTCTAACTCTAACTCTCACTCTCATACTAACCCTAACCCTCAACTTAACAGCCACTCTAACTCTCACCCTAACTCTAACACTAACCCTAACCCTCATTCTCACCCTAACCCTAACCCTAATCCTTATCCTCACACTATCCCTAACCCTAACCCGAACACTCACATTAACCCTAACCCTCACCCTAACCCTAACCCTAACACTCCACTTCACCCTAACCCTCATTGTCACCGTAACCCTCACCCTAACCCTAACCCTCATCTACACCCTCACCCTCACCTTCACCCTCACCCTCACCCTAAACCTCACCCTCACCCTAAACTAACCCCACCCTAAACCTCACCCTAACCTCACCTTACACCTAAACCTCACGTTAAACCCTTAACACTCATCTACACCCTCACCCTCACCTTCACCCTCACCCTCACCCTAAACTTCACCCTCACCCTATCACTAACCCCACCCTAAACCTAAACCTAACCTCACCTTACACCTAAACCTCACCTTAAACCTCACCTTCACCCTAACCTTCACCCTAACCTTCACCCTCACCCTAGCCCTCACCCTAAAACTAACCCTAACCTAAATACTCACCCTCAAGTGCACCCCACCCTCAACCGAACCTTTACCCTAACGCTCACACTAACCCTAACCCTAACCCTAATGCTAACCCTAAACCTCAACCTCACCGTAACCCTCACCCTAACGCTTAACCTCACCCTCACCCTCACCCTAACCTTAACACTAACCCTAACCCTAACCCTCACCCTAACCCTCACTTTAACCCTAACACTAACCATCACCCTAACCCTAACCCTCAACCTCACCTTAACCCTCACACTAACCCTCATACTCCCCTGAACCCAAAACCTAACAATCAGCCTAACCCTCATCCTAAACCTAACCCTAACCCTAACCCTCACCCTAACTTTAACCCTAACCCTAATCCTAACCATCACCCTAACACTAAACCTCAACCTCAGCCTCAACCTCAACCTCAATCTAACCCTAACCCTAACACTAATTCAAACCCTCACGCTCACCCTCACCCTAACTCTAAACCTACCCCCAAGCAAAACTCTAACCCTAACCCTAACCCTGTCCCTAAACCTCACCCTAACCCTAACCCTAATCCTAAACCTAACCCTCAGCCTCAACCTAACCTTAACCTCACCCTATCCCTAAGCCTAACCCTCAGCCTAACCCTAATCCTAACCCTAACCCTAACCCTAAACCTCACCCTAACCTTAACCCTAACCCTTACCCTCACGCAAACCCTAACCCTTACCCTCAACCTCAACCTCACCATCACCCTCACCCTAACCATAACCCTAAATCTCACCCTAAACCTAAACCTAACACTCACATTAACCCTAAACCTAAACCTCATGCTATCACTAACCCTCACCCTCACCCTAACCATCATTCTAACACTTACGTTCATCCTAACCCTCACCCTAACCCTAACCCTAACACTAACACTAAACCTCACCCTAATCCTGGCCTTAAACTTAACCTAAAACTAGCCCTCAATGTAACGCTCACTCTAACCCTCGACCTAAACCTAACCCTAACCTCACGCTCACCGTAAGCCTAACTGAACCCTAAACCTCACCCTCAAACTCACACTAACTCTAATGCTATCCCTAAAACTCACCCTCACCCCAAAACTCATCCTAACACTTACCCTCACCCTAACACTTACCATCATCACAACCCTAACCCTAAACATAAACATAAACCTCACCCTCACCCTAACCCTTACCGTCACCTTAACCCTCACTCTAAACCTAACGGCCACCCACACCCTAAAACTCACCCTCAACCGAACCCTCACCCTCACCGTAGCCCTACCCTAAACCTCACCCTAACCCTAAACCTCACCCGAAACCTATCTATCTATCATCCTCATACTAACCCTAACCCTCACCTTATCCTTCACATTAACCCTCAACCTAACACTAAGGCTAAGCCTAACCCTCAGTCTCACCCTAAACCTCTCCCTAACCCTTATCCTCACACTAACCTTAACCCTAACACTAACCCTCACATAAACCCTAACCCTCATCCTAATTCTAAACCTACCCCTCACATTACCCCTCACCCTAACCCTAACCCTAACAGTCATTCTAACACTAACCCTAAACCTCTCCTTCACCCTAATTCTCACCGTCACCCTAACCCTCACCCCAACCCTAACCCTCAAATACACCTTCACGCTCATCCTCAACCTTACCCTCACCCTAACCCTAAACTTAATCCTCACATAACCCTAACCCTCACCTTAAACTTCACCCTCACCCTAATCCACACCCTAACCTTATCCCTAAGCCTTTCCTAACCTAAAACCTCACCCTCATCCTAAACCTCACCCTAACCCTAACCCTCACCCAAGACCTCACCCTAAAACTAACCCTATCCCTAACGCTCACCCTCAACCTCACCCCCAACTTCAGCCTAACACTAACCCTAAACCTAATCCTAAACATAACCCTACCCCTCACCCTCACCCTCAACTAACCCTAACCCTAACACTAACTCTAATGCTAAAACTAGCCCTCACCCTCACCCTAACCCTAATCCTAACCCTAACCCTCACCCTAACACTAATACTAACCCTAAACCTCAACCTCAACCTAACCCTCACCCTAACCCTTACCCTCACCCTCAACCTCACCCTAACCATAAATCTAACCCTAACCCTAAACCTCACCCTAACCCTCACCCTAACCCTAAGCCTAATCCTACCACTCAGCCTAACCCTCAACCTAAACCTAACCCTAACCCTAATCCTCAACCTATCCCTAAACCTAACCCTAACCCTTACCCTAACCCTCACCCTCACCGTAACCCAAATGCTAACATTAACCCTCAACCAAACCCTAACACTCAACCTAACCCTTACACTCACCCTAACCCTAAACCTAACCCTAACCCTCACACTAAACCTAACCCTCACCCTAACAATAAAGCTAACCCTACCCCTCACACTAACACTCACCATAACAATAAACCTCACCCTAATCCTAACCTTAACCCTAGCCCTCAGCCTCACCCTAGCACTCACCCTAACTCTAAACCTAACACTAACCATAAAACTTACATTAACCATAACTCTCACCCTCACCCTCATACTCACCATCAACCTCACCATAACCCTCACCCTCACCCTCACCCTAAACCTAACCATAACCCTAACCCTCACCCTAAAACTAACTCTGAACTTCACCCTCACGCTAAACCTATGCCTAACCCTAAACCTAAGCCTAAACCTAAACCTAAACCTCAACCTCATACTCACACTAAACCTAAACCTTACCCTAAACCTAACCCTAACCCTAACCCTCACCCAAACACATAACCTCACCGTCACTCTAACCCTCACCATAACGCTAACCCTCAACCTACCCCTAAACCTAACCCTCACCTTCACCCTCATCCTAAACCTAACCCTAACCATAAACCTCACCCTAACCCTATTCATAACCCAAAACCCAACCCTCAACATAACCCTCACCCTTACCCTCACCCTAAACCTAACCGCAACCCTAACCCTCATCCCCACACTAACCCTAACACTAATGCTATTTCTAACACTCAAACACACACTAACCCTCACTCTAACCCTTACCCTCACCCTAATCTTAACCCTTACCCTCACCCTAAACCTAACCCTCCCCCTAACCCTCACACTCACCCTAACCCTAACCCTACCCCTCAGCCTAACCCTCACTCTAAACCTAACCCTAACCTAATCCTCACCATATACTTAACCCTAACACTTACACTCACCCTAACCCTAACCCTAAACCTAACCCTCAAACTAAACCTAACCCTCACCCTAACAATGACGCTAACTCTACCCCTCACCCTAACACTCACCCTAAACTTAATCCTCACCCTAATCCTAACCTTAACCCTAGACCTCAGCCTCACCCTAGCCCTCACCCTAACCCAAAACTAAAACTAACCATAAACCTAACCCTAAACCTAAATCTCACCCTCACCCTCATCCTCACCATCACCCTCACCCTAACCCTCGCCACCTTATCCCTAAGCATAACTCTAACCCTCACCCTAAACCTAACTTTGACCCTCACCCTCACACTCACCCTAACCCCAAACCTAAACCTAACCCCACCCTAACCTTAACCTAACCGTAACTCTCAACATAAACCTCACCCTCACCCTTACCCTAACCCTAACCGTGACCCTAAACCTCACCCTAAACCTAACCCTAACCCTAATGCTATCCTTCACCCTCACCCTCACCCTAAATCTCACTGTAACCCTTACCCTCACCCTAACTCTAAACCTAACCCTAAAACTAAACCTCACCCTAACCCTCATCCTAACCCTAACCCTAACCCTAACCCTCAACCTAACGTTCACCCTAATCCTCACCCTAACCCTAACACTCACTGTCACCCTAACCCTAACCCTAAACCTTTCCCTCACCCTAATAATAACCCTAACCCTAAGCCTAACCCTCACACTAAACCTATCCCTCACCCCAACCCTAACCATTAACCCTCAGACAAACCCTCTTCCTAACCCTAACCCTAAGACTAACTCTAACCCTCACATTCACCCTAATCCTAACCTTAACCCTAACCCTAACCTTAAACCTCACCCTAATTCTAATGCTATACCTAAACCGCACCCTCACCCTAAACCTCATCCTAACACTTACCCTCACCATAACCCTCACCCTAAGCCTAATCGTCACCACAACCCTAAACCTCACCTTCACCCTTAACCTCACCGTCACCTTAACCCTCACTCTTACCCTAACCGTCACACCCTAAAACTCATCCTCACCCATACCCTCATACTAACACTAACCCTCAACTTAACCCTCACCCTAACCCTCACCCTAACCTTAAAGCTAACACTAACCCTCACACTCACCCAAATGCTAACCCTATCCCTACCCCTAACCCTTAACCTCACATTAACCCTAACTCTCACCCTAACCCTTACCCGCACCCTAACCTTAACTGTAACAATAACCGTGACACTAAACCTAAACCTCACCCTAACCCTAACCATAACCCTCAGACAAACCCTCTTACTAACCCTAACCCTAACCCTCAAACTAACCCTAACACTAACAGTCAACCTAACCCTAACCCTAACCCTAAACCTAACCCTCACCCTAAACCTAAACCTCACACTCACATTAACCCTCACCCTCATCCTAACCCTAAACATAACCCTAATACTAACCCTAACCCTCACACTCACCCTAAACCAAACTCTAACGCTCATCCTCATACTAAACCTAACCCTTACCTTAACCCTCACCCTCACCCTCACGCTAACCCTAACCCTAATCCTCACCCTAAACCGAAACCTCACATTAAACCTCACCTTCACCATAAACCTCAACTTAAATCTAAAAATAAACCTTTCCTAAATGAAACCCTCACCCTCACCCCAACCCTCACCCTCAGCCTCACCCTAAACCTAAACCTACCCCTAAGCCTAATCCTAAACCTAACCCTCAACCTCAACCTAACCCTAAACCTAATCCTCACCCTAACCCTCAACCTCACCCTAATCCTAACTCTCAACCTAAACTTTACCCTCAGCCTAACCCTAACCCTAAACCTAACTGTAACCCTCAACCTCACCCTAAGCCTAACCCGAATCCTAACACTCACACTAACCCTCACCCTAACTTTAACGCTATCCCTAAACCTCACCCTCACCCTAAAACTCATCCTAACCCTTACCCTCTCCATAACCCTAACCCTAACCGTAACCCTAATCCTTAACGTAATCCTAACCCTCACCCTCACCCTAACCCTAAACGTCACCTTAAACCACTCCCTAACAATAACCATCACGCACACACTAAAACTCACCCTCAACCGAACCCTCACCCTCACCCTAACCCTACCCTAAACCTCACCCTAAACCTAACCCTAACCCTAACCCTCACCCTCACCCTAACTCCAAACCTATCCCTAAACCTCAACCTAACACTAACCCTCACTCTTACCCTAACCATAACCCTAACCCTAATGCTATCCCTAAACCTCACCCTCACCCTAACCCTAACCCTAAACCTAAACCTATCCCTCTCTCTAACGCTCACCGTAACCCTCAACTTAATCCTAAGCCTCACCCTAACCCTAACCCTTACCCTAAACCTTACCCTCACCTCAACACTAACCCTAATCTTAACTCTAACCCTCATCCTCACCCTAAGCCTAACCTGAACTCTAAACCTCACCCTAACTCTAACGCTATCTCTAAACCTCACCCTCACCCTAAAACTCATCCTAACCCATTCCCTCACCATAACCATAACCCTCACCCTAATCCTAATCCTCACCGCAACCCTAACCCTCACCCTCACCCTAACCCTCACCGTCACCTTAACCCTCCCCCTAACCCTAACTTTCACACACACCCTAAAACTCACCCTCACCGAAAACCTCACACTCACCCTAACCTTACCCTAAACCTCATCCTAACCCTAACACTCACACATAACCTAACTCTAACCCTCACCCTCATACTAACCTAAACCCTCACCCTAATCCTCACCCTATAACCCTAACACTAACCCTAATGCTCACTCTCACCCTAACTCTCACACTAACCCTTATCCTAACTCTAACTCTAACACTATCCCTAACCCTCACATGAACCCTAACACTCACTCTAACCCTAAGCATACCCCTCAGCCTACCCCTCACCCTAAACCTAAACCTAAATCTCACCCTAACCCTAACCCTAACCCTCACCTTCACCCTAACCCTCACCTACACCCTCACCCTCACCCTCGGCATAACCATAACCATAACGCAAAACCTAACCCTCAAACTAACCCTAAAACTCACCCTCACCCTCACCCTCACCCTCAGCTTAACCCTAACCCTAAACCTTATCCTAACCCTAACCCTCACACTCACCCTCACCCTAACTCTAACCCTAACGCTAACTCTGACCCTCACCCTAACCACTACTCTGTCCCTAACGCTCAACCTAACATTAACCATCACCCTAACCCTAACCTTAACCCTCACCCTAACCCTAAACCTAACCCCAATGCTATTCCTAACCCTCTCCCTCAAACTAACCCTCACTCTAACCCTAACCCTGACCCTCACCCTAACCCTCACCCTAAACCTTACCCTCACCCTAACCCTAACCCTAATCCTAACTCTAACTCTCGCCCTCACCCTAAGCCTTACCTGAACCCTAACCCTCACCCTAACCCTCACCCTAACTCTAACGGTATCCCTAAACCTCACCCTCACCCTAAAGCTATTCCTAACCCTTAGCCTCACTGTAAGCCGAACCCTAACCCTAACCCTAATCCTCACTGCAACCCTAAACCTCACACTAACCCTAACCCTCAGCATCACCTTAACCCTCACCCAAACCCTAACCGTCACCCACACCTTAAAACTCACCCTCAGCCGAAAAATCACACTCACCCTAAACTTACCCTAAACCTCATCCTCACACTAACCCTCACCGTAATTCTAACTCTAACCTTCACCCTCATACTAAGCCTAACCCTCACCTTAACCCTCACCCTTACCATCACCCTAACCCTAACGCTAACCCTAACCCTCACTCTCACCCTAAGACTCACCCGAACCCTTATCCTCACACTAACCCTAACCCTAACCCTAAACCGCACATTAACGGTAACCCTCACCCTAACCTTAACCCTACACCTCACCCTAACCCTCACCCTAACCCTAACCCTAACCCTCACCCTAAACCTAACCCTAACCCTCACCTTCAAACTAACCCTCACATACACCCTGAACCTCACCCTCAGCCTGACCCAAAACCTAACCCTAAACCTAACCCTCACCGTAACCCGAAATCTCACCCTCAGCCTCACACTCACCCTCAGCCTAACTCTAACACTAACCGTAATCCTAACCCTAACCCTCACCCTCACCCTAACCCTAACCCTACTGCTATCCCTAACCCTCATCCTCACCCTAACCCTCACTCTAACCCTTACCCTCACACTAACCATAAACCTAACCCTAACCCTAATGCTATCCCTAAACCTCACCTTCGCCCTAACCCTGACTCTAACCCTTACCCTCACCCTAACCCTCACCCTAACCCTAACCCTAACACTAGCACTAAAACTAACCCTAACCCTCACCCTCACCCTAAACCTCACTCTAACACTTACCCTCACCCTAACGCTAATGCAAACACTAACTCTAACCCTCAACCTCACCCTAAGCGAAACCTGAACCCTAACCCTCATCCTAACCCTCACCCTAACTCTAACACTGTCCCTAAACCTCACCCTAACCCTCACCCTCATTCTATCCCTTGTCCTCACAATAACCCTAAACCTAAACCTAAACCTAATCCTCACCACAACCCTAACCCTCAACTTCCCCCTAACCCTCACTGTCACCTTAACACTCAACCTAACCCTAACCGTCACCCACCCCCCAAACTTCACCCTCACCCTCAAGCTCATCCTCACCAGCACCTTACACTAAACCTCACCCTAAACCTTACTCTAACCCTCATCCTCATACTAAACCTAACCCTTACCTTAACCCTCACCCTAACCCTCACGCTAACCCTAACCCTCATCCTCACCCTAAACCTAAACCTCACATTAAACCTCACCTCCACCATAATCCTCACCCTAACCCTAACAATAAACCTTTCCTAAACGAAACCCTCACCCTCACCCCAACCCTCACCCTCAGCCTCACCCTAAGCCTAAACCTACCCCTAAGCCTAATCTTAAACCTGACCCTCTACCTCAACCTAACCCTAAACCTAATCCTCACCCTAACCCTCAACCTCACCCTAATCCTAACCCTCACCCTAAACTTTACCCTCAGCCTAACCCTAACCCTAAACGTAACTGTAACCCTCAACCTCACCCTAAGCCTAACCCGAATCCTAACACTCACACTAACCCTCACCCTAACTTTAACACTATCCCTAAACCTCACCCTCACCCTAAAACTCATCCTAACCCTTACCCTATCCATAACCCTAACCCTAACCGTAAGCCTAATCCTTAACATAATCCTAACCCTCACCCTCACCCTAACCCTAAACTTCACCTTAACCATCACCCTAACCATAACCATCACGCCCACACTAAAACTCACCCTCACCCGAACCCTCACCCTCACCCTAACCCTACCCTAAACCTCACCTTAAACCTAACCCTAACCCTAACCCTGAACCTCACCCTAACTCCAGACCTATCCCTAACCCTCAACCTAACACTAACCCTCACTCTTTCCCTAACCCTAACCCTAACCCTAACCCTAAGGCTATCCCTAAACCTCACCCTCACCCTAACCCTAACACTAAACCTCACCCTAACCCTAACCCTAACCCTAAACCTATCCCTCTCTCTAACGCTCACCCTAACCCTCAACTCAATCCTAAGCCTCATCCTAACTCTAACCCTTACCCTAAACCTTACCCTCACCTCAACACTAACCCTAACCTTAACTCTAACCCTCATCTTCACCCTAAGCCTAACCTGAACTCTAAACCTCACCCAAACTCTAATGCTATCTCTAAACCTCACCCTCACCCTAAAACTCATCCTAACCCATACAATCACCATAACCATAACCCTCACCCTAATCCTAATCCTCACCGCAACCCTAACCCTCACCCTCACCCTAACCCTCACCGTCACCTTAACCCTCACCCTAACCCTAACTTTCACACACACCCTAAAACTCACCCTCACCTAAACCCTCACACTCACCCTAACCTTACCCTAAACCTCATCCTAACCCTAACCCTCACACTAAACCTAACTCTAAACCTCATCCTCATACTAACCATAACGCTCACCTAAACCCTCACCCTAATCATCACCCTATAACCCTAACACTAACCCTAATGCTCACTCTCACCCTAACTCTCACCCTAACCCTTATCCTAACTCTAACCCTAACACTATCCCTAACCCTCACATGAACCCTAACCCTCACCCTAACCCTAAGCCTACCCCTCACCCTAACCCTCACCCTAAACCTAAATCTCACCCTAAACCTAATCCTAACCTTCACCTTCACCCTAACCCTCACCTACACCCTCACCCTCACCCTCGGCCTAACCCTAACCCTTATGCCAAACCTAACCCTCAAACTAACCTTAACCCTCACCCTCCCCCTCCCCCTCACCCTCAACTTAAACCTAACCCTAACCATTATCCTAACCCTAACCCTCACACTCACCCTCACCCTAACTCTAACCCTAACCCTAACACTGACCCTCACCCTAACCACTACCCTGTCCCTAACCCTCAACCTAACATTAACCATCACCCTAACCCTAACCCTAACCCTCACCCTATCCCTAAACCTAACACCAATGCTATCCCTAACCCTCTACCTCATACTAACCCTCACTCTAACCCTAACCCTGACCCTCACCCTAACCCTCACCCTAAACCTTACCCTCACCCTAACCCTAAACCAAATCCTAACTCTAACTCTCACCCTAACCCTAAGCCTTACCTGAACCCTAACCCTCACCCTTAACCCTCAACCTAACTCTAATGGTATCCCTAAACCTCACCCTCACCCTAAAGCTATTCCTAACCCTTCGCCTCACTGTAAGCCAAACCCTAACCCCAAACCTAACCCTAAACCTAAACCGCACATTAACGCTAACCCTCACCCTAACCCTAACCCTACACCTCACCTTAACCCTCACCCTAACCCTAACCCTAATCCTCACCCTAACCCTAACCCTAACCCTCACCTTCAACCTAACCCTCACATACACCCTGACCCTCACCCTCAGCCTAACCCTAAACCTAACCCTAAACCTAACCCTCACCGTAACCCTAAACCTCACCTTCAGCCTCACACTCACCCTCAGCCTAACTCTAACACTAACCGTAATCCTAACCCTAACCCTCACCCTCACCCTAACCCTAACCCTAATGCTATCCCTAAACCTCAACCACGCCCTATCCCTCACTCTAACCCTTACCCTCATCCTAACCCTCACTCTAACCCTAACCCTAACACTAACACTAAACCTAACCCTAACCCTCACCCTAACCCTAAACCTCACCCTAAAACTTACCCTCACCCTAACGCTAATGCTAACACTAACTCTAACCCTCAACCTCACCCTAAGCGAAACCTGAACCCTAACCCTCACGCTAACCCTCACCCTTACTCTAACACTGTCCCTAAACCTCACCCTCACCCTCACCCTCATTCTAACCCTTATCCTCACCATAAACCTAACCCTAAACCTAAACCTATTCCTCACCACAACCTTAACCCTCACGCTCACCCTAACCCTCACTGTCACCTTAACACACAACCTAACCCTAACCGTCACCCACAACCTAAAATTCACCCTCACCCTCAAGCTCATCCTCACAGTAACCTTACCCTAAACCTCACCTGAAACCTAACCCTCACCCTAAACCTAACTCTAACCCTCATCCTCATACTAAACCTAACCCTTACCTTAACCCTCACCCTAACCCTCACCCTAACCCTAACCCTAATCCTCACCCTAAACCTAAACCTCACATTAAACCTCACCTTCACCATATTCCTCACCCTAACCCTTACAATAAACCTTTCCAAAACGAAACCCTCACCCTCACCCCAACCCTCACCCTCAGCCTCACCCTAAGCCTAAACCTACCCCTAACCCTAATCCTAAACCTGACCCTCAAACTCAACCTAACCCTAAACCTAATCCTCACCCTAACCCTCAACCTCATCCTAATCCTAACCCTCAACCTAAACTTTACCCTCAGCCTAACCCTAACCCTAAACGTAACTGTAACCCTCAACCTCACCCTAAGCCTAACCCGAATCCTAACACTCACTCTAACCCTCACCCTAACTTTAACGCTATCCCTAAACCTTACCCTCACCCCAAAACTCATCCTAACCCTTACCCTCACCATAACCCTAACCCTAACCCTAGCCCTAATCCTTAACGTAATCCTAACCCTCACCCTCACCCTAACCATAACCATCACGCCCACACTAAAACTCACCCTCACCCGAACCCTCACCCTAACCCTACCCTAAACCACACCCTAAACCTAACACTCACCCTAAACCTAACTCTAACCCTCAACCGAATACTAAAACTAAAACTAACCTTAACCCTCACCCTAACCCTCACCCTAAACCTAACTCTAACCCTAACCCTAACTCTCAACCTAAACTCACCTTAACCCTTAACCTCACACTAACCTGAACCCTAAGCCAAACCCTCACATTAACCCTAACACTCACGCTAAGCCTAAACCTACCCCTCACCCTACACCTCACCCTAACCCTAACCTTAACCCTCAGCCTAACACTACTCCTAACACTCACATTGACCCTAACCCTCACCATCACCCTCATCCTCAGCCTCACCCTCAACCTAATCATCACTCTAACCCTTACCCTCACCCTAAACCTCACCCTAACCCTAACCCTAACACTAACACTAAGCCTGACTCTAACCCTCATCCTAACCCTCAACCTAAACCTAATCCTCAGCCTAATGCTCACCCTAACCCTCACCCTAAACTTAACCCTCACCCTAACCCTCAGGCTAACCCTATCTCTAACCCTAATCTTAACCGTCACCCTCACCATCACCCTAACTCTAACACTAACAGTAACCCTGACCCTCACCCGAAACCCCACCCTCACCCTAACCCTAACCCTCACCATCAACCTAACCCTAACACTCTCCTTAAACCTCACCCTTACTCTAATGCTAGCCCTAACTCTCATCCTCACCCTAAACCTCACCCTAAACCTTACCCTCTCCATTACCCTAAACCTAACCCTATTCCTCACACAAAGCCTCACCCTAACACTCACCCTAAAAGTAACCCTAACCCTCACCTTCACCCTAACCCTCACCGTCACCCTATCCCTCACCCTAAACCTAAACCTCACCTACACCCTAACCCTCATCCTAACACTCATCCTCACCCTCACCCTAACCCTCAACCTAAATATCACCCTAACCTAACCCTCATCCTAACCCTAAGCCTAATCCTCACCCTAACCACAACCGTCACCTTAAACCTCACCCTCACCCTAATCCTCACCCTACCCTTTACCCTAAGCCTTTCCTAACCGAATCCCTCACCCTCACCCTAACCCTCACGCTAACCCTCACCCTCACCCTAGCCCTCACCCTAAAACTAACCCTAACCCTAACCTTCACACTCAACCTCACCCCCACACTCAGGCGAACCCTAACCCTAATCCTAATCCTAGCCCTAACCCTAACCCTCACCCTCACCCTCACCTTCAACCTCACCATCACCCTCACCATAACCCTCAACCTCACTCTCAACCAAACCCTAACCATTACCCTAACCCTCACACTAAACCTAACCCTCACCCTCACCCTCACCATTACCCTCACCCTAAACTTCAACCTCACCCTCACACTAACCCTAAACACAAGCCTAAACCTCACCCTAAACCTAAATCTGACCCTCACCCTCAAGCTCACCCTAAACCTAACCCTACACCTGAGCCTAATAATAAACCCCACCCCAACCCTAAACATAAACCTGTCACTAACACTAACCCTAACCCTAGCCCTCACCCTAACCCATACACACACCTCACCCTAAACCTAACCCTCACCCTATCCTTCACACTAACCCTCAGGTTAACCCTAATCCTCACCCTCAGCCTAACCCTCATCTTAACCCTAACCCTAACCCTAACCCTCACCCTAATCTTAACCCTAACCCTAACCCTCACCCAAACCCTAACCCTCACCCTCACCCTCAACCTCACCATCACCCTCACCCTAAACCTCACTCTCACCTCCACCCTAACGCTAACCATAACCCTAACCCTCACCCTGACCCTCATCCTCACCCTATATCTTTCACTCATGCTAACCCTAAGCCTAACCTGAAGCCTAATCTTCACCTTAAATCTAACCATATCTGTAAACCTCACCCTCACCATAAACCTCATCGTAACCCTTACTGTCACCATAAATCTAAACCTAAACCTAAACCTAACCCTAACCCTAACCCTAACCCTCACCCTAATCTTAACCCTAACCCTAACCCTCACCCAAACCCTAACCCTCACCCTCACCCTCAACCTCACGATCACCCTCACCCTAAACCTCACTCTCACCCCCACCCTAACGCTAACCATAACCCTAACCCTCAACCTGACCCTCATCCTCACCCTATATCTTTCACTCATGCTAACCCTAAGCCTAACCTGAAGCCGAACTTTCACCTTAAATCTAACCATATCTGTAAACCTCTCCCTCACCATAAACCTCATCGTAACCCTTACTGTCACCATAAATCTAAACCTAAACCTAAACCTAATCCTCACCAAAAGCCTAACCCTCACCCTCACCCTAACCCTCATCATTACCTTAACCCTCTCTCTAACACTAACTGCCACCCACACCCTAAAACTCACCCTAACCCGAACCCGAACCCTCATCCTAACCCTACCCAAAACCTCACCCTAAACATAACCCTCACCCTAAACCTAACTCTAACACTCACCCTCATATTAACCCTAGCACTCACCTTAGCCCTCACCCTAACCCTCACCCTAACCCTAAAGCTCACCCTAACCCTCAGTCTCACCCTATCCCTCACCCTAACCCTAAACCTAACCCTCACCCTTAAGCCTAACCCTCACCTTCACACTCATCTTCACCTGCACCCTCACCCTAACACTCACCCTCACCCTAAACATCACCCTAACCATATCCCTCACCCTAACCCTAACATTAATCCTCACATAAGCCTAACCCTCACCTTAAACCTCACCTTCTATCTAATCCTCACCCTAAACCTAACCCTAAGCTTTCCTAACCGAAACCCTCACCCTCACAATGACCCTCACCCTAACACTCACCCTCACCCTAGTCCTCACCCAAAAACTAACCCTAACCCTAACCCTCACCCTCAACCTCAACCCAACTTCAGCCTAACCCTAACCCTAAACCTAATCCTAAACCTAACCCTAAACCTCACCCTCACCCTAACACTACCCCTAACCCTAACTCTAACACTAATGCTAACACTAGCCCTCACCACAACCCTAACCCTAATCCTAACGCTAAACCTCACCCTAAACATAATGCTAACCCTAAACCTAAAACTCACCCTAACCCTCACCCTAATCCTCACCCTAACCCTCACCCTCACACTAACCCTAACACTACACCTCAGCCTCAACCTCACACTAAACCTAACCATAACCCTAATCCTCACCCTATAGCTAACCCTAACCCTAACCATCACCCAAAACCTCCCCCTCACCGTATCCCTGATGCTAACATTAGGCCTCAACCTCACCCTAAACCTCGCCCTAACCCTTACCCTCACCTTAACCCTATCCCTCACCTTCACCCTAAGCTTAACCCTAACCCTAACTGTAATCCTCACACTAACCCTATCCCTCAACCTAAACCTAACCGTACATGTAACCCTAACGCTAACTTTAACCTAACCCTAACCCTAACCCACAACCTAACCCTAACCCTAACCGTAACCCTAACACTCAACATAACACTCAATCTCACACTCACCCTAACCCGAACAGTAACCCTAACCCTCACCCTAACCATAACCCTAACCTAATGCTATCCTTAAATCTCACCCTCACCCTAAATCTCACTCTAAACCTTACCCTCACCCTAACTCTAACCTTAACCCTAAAACTAAACCTCAACCTAACCCTCACCTTAAGCCTAAACCTAACCCTAACCCTCACCCTAACGCTCACCCTAACCCTCACCCTAACTCTAACACTCACCGTCACCCTAACACTCAACCAAAAACTTTCCATCACCGTAATCCTAACCCTAACCCTAAGCCTAACCATCACACTAACCCTATCGCTGACACTAACCCTAACCCTTCAGCCAAACCATTTTCCTAACCTTAACCCTAACCCTCAACCTAAATCTAACCCTAAACCTAAACCTAATTCTCACCCTAACCCTAAACCTCACCCTCATCCTCACCCTCACCCCAACCCCAACCCTAACCCTAACCCTCAAACTAACACTAAACCTCACCCTAACCCTTACCCAACCCTTACCCTAACCCTAACCCTAACCCTAATGCTATCCCTAACCCTCACCCTCACCCTTAACCTCACGTTAAATCTTACCCTCACCCTAACCCTAAACCTAAACGTAATCCTCACCCTAAAGCTCACCCTATCCCTCAACCTAAACCTAACGCTAACCCTAACCCTTACTCTCACCCTAATCCTCACACTAACCCTTATCCTCACAGTAACCCTAACCCTAACCCGCATATTAACGCGAACCCTCACCCTAACCCTAACCCTAACTTTCACCCTACCCCTCACACTAACTCTAAACCTAACCCTCACCCTAACCCTAACCCTAACCCTCACCTTCAACCTAA
This sequence comes from Dipodomys merriami, assembly GCF_024711535.1. Lineage (NCBI taxonomy): Eukaryota > Metazoa > Chordata > Mammalia > Rodentia > Heteromyidae > Dipodomys > Dipodomys merriami. The sequence continues at coordinate 3,639,663 of NW_027206113.1, forward strand.
ACCTCACCTAAACCCTCATCCTCATCCTCAGCCTCGCCCTAACCCTAAACCTAAACCTGAGCCTCACCCTAACTCTAAACCTCACCCTCCCCCACAACCTCACCCTCAGCCTAACCCTAACACTAATCCTAACCCTAAACCTCACACTACCCCTCATGCTAACTCTAAACCTAACCCTAACGCTGACTTTCACCTTAACACCCACCCTATCCCTAACCCTCAACCTAACCCTAACCCTCACCCTAACCTAAACCTAAACCTCACCCAAACCCTAACCCTAACCGTAATGCTACACCTAACCATCACCCTCACCCTAAACCTCACTCTAACCCTTACCCTCTCCCTAACACTCACCCTAATTCTAACCCCAATTCTAACACTAAACCAACCCTAACCTCAACCTAACCCTAAACCTAACACATTCCTTAACGCCCACCCTAACCCTCAACCTAACCCTAACCCTCACCCTCACACTAACCCTCACCCTAAACCTTACCCTAACCCTAAACCTAACCCTAACCCTAACTCTAACCCTCACGCTCAACCTATCCCTAACCTGAACCCCAAACCTCACCCTAACTCTCACCCTAACACTAACGCTGTCCCTAAACCTCACCCTCACCCTAATCCTCATTCTAATCCTGACCCTCACCATAACCCTAACCCTAACCCTAACCCTAATCCTATCGCAACCCTAACCCTCACCCTCACCCTAACCTTCACCGACACCTTAACCCTCACCCTAAACCTAACCGTCACCCACACCCTAAAACTCACCCTCACAAGAAACCCTCACCATTACCATAACCGTACCCTACATCACCCTAAAACTAATCCTCACCCTAAACCTAACTCTAACACTCACCCTCATACAAAACCTAACGCTAACCTTCACCCTCACCCTAACCTGAACGGTAACCCTAACAATCAATCTCACCCTAATCCTTATCCTCACACTAACCCTAACCCTAACCCTAACCCTCACATTAACCCTAACCCTCTCCCTCACCCTAACCTTACTCCTCACCCTCGCCCTCACCATAACCTTAACCCTAACCCTCACCTTCACCCTAACCCTCACGCTAACACTCATCCTCACCCTAAACATCACCATAACACTAACCCTCACCATAACCCAAACCCTAACCCTAATGCTATTTCTAACCCTCACTTTCACCCTAACCCTCACTGTACCACTTACCCTCACACTTACCCTAACTCTTACCCTCACCCTAAACCTAACCCTCACCCTTACCCTCACAATAACCCTAACCCTGACCCTACCCCTCAGCCTAACCCTCACCCTAAACCTAACCCAAACCTAATCCTCACCCTACACCTAACCCTAACCCTTACCTTCAACCTAACCCTCAGACTCACCCTCACAATAACCCTAACCCTATCCCTAACCCTGACCATCACCCTAACACCAACCCTATCCCTAACCTTCAACCTAACACTAAACTTCACACTAACCCTAACCCTAACCCTCACCCTAACCCTAACCCTAACCCTAATGCTATCCCAAACCCTCACCCTCACCATAACCCTAACACTAACACTAAACCTCACCCTAACCCTCACCCTAACCCTAAACCTAAACCTAACCCTCACCCTTACGCTCACGCTAACCCTCAACTTAACCCTAAACCTCACCCTAAATGTAACCCTCACCCTAAATCTTACCCACATCCTAACACTAACCCTAACACTAACTCTAAACCTCACCCTCACCCTAAGCCTAACCTGAACTCTAACTCTCACCCTAAATCTAACACTATCCCTAAACCTCAACCTCACCCTAAACCTCATCCTAACCCATACCCTCACCATAACCCTAAACCTAACACTAAACCTCACCTTCACCCTAAACCTCAGCATCACCCTAACGCTCACCCCAACCCTAACTCTCACCTACACCCTTACCCTCACCCTCACCCACACCATAACACTCACCCTCACCCTAAACTTCACCCCAACACTAACCCTCACCCTATCCCTAACCCTAACACTACCCCTCAGCCTAACCTTCACACTAACCCTAACCCTAACCCTAATCCTCACCCTATAGCTAACCCTAACCCTAACCCTCACCCTAACCCTCCCCCTCACCATAACCCTAATGCTAACATTAACCCTCAACCTCACCCTTAACCTCGCCCTAACACTTACCCTCACCTTAACCCTAACTCTCACCTTCACCCTAAGTTTAAAACTAACTCTATCCCTAATCCTCACACTAACCATAAACCTCACCCTAAACCTAACCGTATATGTCACTCTAGCTCTAACTTTTACCTAACCCTAACCCTAACCCACACCCTAACCCTAACACTAACCCTCAACCTAATCCTCACCCTAACCCTAAGCCTAACCTTAACCCTCACATTACCCTCACCCTTACCCTTACCCTCCCCTGAACCCTAACCATAACCCGCAGCCTCACCCTCGTTCTACCCCTAACCCTAACCCTAACCCTCATCCTAACCTTACCACTAATCCTCACACTAACCCTAATCCTCACCCTAAACATAACCTTACAAGTCACCCTAACCCTAACTTTAACCTAAACCTAACCCTTACCGTCTTCCTAACCCTAACACTAAGCCTAAACTTCAAACTCACCCTAACCCTCACCATCACCCTAACCCTCACTCTAGCCCTAACCCTTACCCACACCCTAACCCGAACCCGAACCCGCAACCTAACCGTCACCCTCAACCTAAATATCACCTTAACCCTAACCCTCACCCTAACGTTAAACATAATCCTCACCCTCACCCTAACCTTAACACTAACCCTAACCCTGAACCTAACCCTCACCGTAACCCTCACCCTAACACTCAGGCTAAACATAACTCTCACTCTCACCCTCACCCTCACCCTCACAATCACACTCACCCTAACTCTTACCCTCACCCTCACCCTAACAGTAACCCTAACCTTCACACTAAACCTAACCCTCACCCTAATCCTAAACTTGACCCTAGACCTCAACCTCACCCTAGCCCTCACCCTAACCCTAAACCTAAAACTAACCATAACCCTCACCCTCACCCTCAACCTAAACCTAAACCTCACCCTAACACTAACCCTAAACCTAGCCCTCACACTTACCCTTACCATCACAGTCACTCTAACCCTCACCCTAACCCTAACCCTAAGCCTCACCCTCACCCTAACCCTAACCCTCACCCTATCCCTAAACCTAAACCTAACCCTACACCTCAACATAACCCTCACCCTCACCCTAACCCTAACGGTAACCGTAACCCTCACCCTAACCCTAACCCTAACCCTAATGCTATCCCAAACCCTCACCCTCACCATAACCCTAACACTAACACTAAACCTCACCCTAACCCTCACCCTAACCCTAAACCTAAACCTAACCCTCACCCTTACGCTCACGCTAACCCTCAACTTAACCCTAAACCTCACCCTAAATGTAACCCTCACCCTAAATCTTACCCACATCCTAACACTAACCCTAACACTAACTCTAAACCTCACCCTCACCCTAAGCCTAACCTGAACTCTAACTCTCACCCTAAATCTAACACTATCCCTAAACCTCAACCTCACCCTAAACCTCATCCTAACCCATACCCTCACCATAACCCTAAACCTAACACTAAACCTCACCTTCACCCTAAACCTCAGCATCACCCTAACGCTCACCCCAACCCTAACTCTCACCTACACCCTTACCCTCACCCTCACCCACACCATAACACTCACCCTCACCCTAAACTTCACCCCAACACTAACCCTCACCCTATCCCTAACCCTAACACTACCCCTCAGCCTAACCTTCACACTAACCCTAACCCTAACCCTAATCCTCACCCTATAGCTAACCCTAACCCTAACCCTCACCCTAACCCTCCCCCTCACCATAACCCTAATGCTAACATTAACCCTCAACCTCACCCTTAACCTCGCCCTAACACTTACCCTCACCTTAACCCTAACTCTCACCTTCACCCTAAGTTTAAAACTAACTCTATCCCTAATCCTCACACTAACCATAAACCTCACCCTAAACCTAACCGTATATGTCACTCTAGCTCTAACTTTTACCTAACCCTAACCCTAACCCACACCCTAACCCTAACACTAACCCTCAACCTAATCCTCACCCTAACCCTAAGCCTAACCTTAACCCTCACATTACCCTCACCCTTACCCTTACCCTCCCCTGAACCCTAACCATAACCCGCAGCCTCACCCTCGTTCTACCCCTAACCCTAACCCTAACCCTCATCCTAACCTTACCACTAATCCTCACACTAACCCTAATCCTCACCCTAAACATAACCTTACAAGTCACCCTAACCCTAACTTTAACCTAAACCTAACCCTTACCGTCTTCCTAACCCTAACACTAAGCCTAAACTTCAAACTCACCCTAACCCTCACCATCACCCTAACCCTCACTCTAGCCCTAACCCTTACCCACACCCTAACCCGAACCCGAACCCGCAACCTAACCGTCACCCTCAACCTAAATATCACCTTAACCCTAACCCTCACCCTAACGTTAAACATAATCCTCACCCTCACCCTAACCTTAACACTAACCCTAACCCTGAACCTAACCCTCACCGTAACCCTCACCCTAACACTCAGGCTAAACATAACTCTCACTCTCACCCTCACCCTCACCCTCACAATCACACTCACCCTAACTCTTACCCTCACCCTCACCCTAACAGTAACCCTAACCTTCACACTAAACCTAACCCTCACCCTAATCCTAAACTTGACCCTAGACCTCAACCTCACCCTAGCCCTCACCCTAACCCTAAACCTAAAACTAACCATAACCCTCACCCTCACCCTCAACCTAAACCTAAACCTCACCCTAACACTAACCCTAAACCTAGCCCTCACACTTACCCTTACCATCACAGTCACTCTAACCCTCACCCTAACCCTAACCCTAAGCCTCACCCTCACCCTAACCCTAACCCTCACCCTATCCCTAAACTTAAACCTAACCCTACACCTCAACATAACCCTCACCCTCACCCTAACCCTAACGGTAACCGTAACCCTCACCCTAACCCTAACCCTAACCCTAATGCTATCCTTAACCCTCACCCTCTCCTGAAATCTCACTCTAACACTTACCCTCACCCTCACCCTAACCCTAACCCTAAAACTAAACCTCAACCTAACCCTCACCTTAACCCTAAACCTAACCCTAACCCTCACCCTAACGCTCACCCTAACCCTAACACTCACTGTCACCCTAACCCTCAACCTAAAATTTCCCTCACCCTAATCCTAACCCTAAAGTTAAGCCTAACCCTTACACTAACCCTATCCCTCACCCTAACCCTAACCCAAACCTCAGCCAAACCCTCTTCCTAACCCTAACCCTAACCCTCAACCTAACACTAACCCTAAACCTAATTTTCACAATAACCCTAAACCTCACCCTCACCCTCACCATCAGCCTAACCCTAACCCTAACCCAAATCCTAACCCAAAGCCTCACACTCACCCTCACCCTAACTCTAACCCTAACCCTAACATTGACCCTCACCCAAACCACAACCCTCTCCCTAACCCTCAACCTAACTCTAATCCTCACCCTAAACCTTACCTTAACCCGCAACCTAACACTGACCCTAATCCTAATGCTATCCCTAACCCTCACCCTCACCCTTACCCTCACTTTAAATCTTACCCTCACCCTAACCCTCACCCTAACCCTAAAGCTAAACCTAACCCACACCCTAACGCTCACCCTATCCCTCAAACTAACCGTAACGCTAACCCTAACCCTCACTCTCACCCTAATCCTCACACTAACCCTTATCCTCAGAGTAACCCTAACCCTAACCTGCACATTAACGCTAAATCTCACCCTAACCCTAACACTACCCTTCACCCTACCCCTCACCCTAAATCTAACCCTAACCCTCACCGTCACCCTAACCCTCACTTACATGCTCACCCTCACCTTCAGCCTAACCCTAACCCTAACCATAACCCTACTCCTCACCCTAGCCCTCACCTTAACCATAACCCTTAACCTCACCCTACCCTAACCCTAAACCTCACCTTCACCCTAACCCTCACCGTCACCCTACCCTCACCCTAACCGTAACCCTCACCCTCACCCTAAGCCTCACCATAACCCTCACCGTCAAACTCACCCCCACCCTCAACCTACCCCTAACCCTAACCCTAACCCTCACACTAAACCTAAACCCAATGCTAACCCTAAACCTCAACCTCACCCTTAACCTCACCCTAACCCTTCACCTCAACCTCAACCTCAACCTAACCCTAACACTAACCTTAACCCTAACCCTCCCCTAACCCTCACCCTAACCCTAACCTTAATCCTACCCCTCAGCCTAACCGTAACCCGAACACTAACCCGAACACTAATCCTTACCCTATACCTAAACCTAACGCTAACCCTCACCCTAACCCTCAGCCTCACAATAATTCTAATGCTAACATTAACCCTCAACCTCACCCTAAACTTTGCCCTAAACCTTACCTTCACCTTAAACCTATACCTCACCCCCACCCTAACCCTCACCCTAAGCCTAAACCTCACCCTCAGCCTCAAGCTCAACCTCAGCCTAACCCAAACCCTAACCCTAACTCAAACCCAAACACTCAACCTCACCCTAACTCTAAACCTAACCCTTACCCAAACACTCAGGCTAACACAAACTCTATCCCTATCCCTCACCCTAACCCTAAACCTAATCCTAAACCTAACCCTCACCCTCACCCTAACCCTAAGCCTAACCCTCAGCCTAACCCTCATACTAAACCTAACCCTAACCTTAACCCTCACCCTAACCTTAACCCTAACCCTAACCATAACCCTCAACCCAACCCTAAACCTCACCCTCACCATCAACCTCACCATCACACTCATCCTAACCCTCACACTCTCCCTCACACTCATCCTCACCCTAAACATAACCCTTACCCTAAACCTAAGCATCACCCTCACCCTCACAATGACCCTCACACTAACCCTCACCCTCAACCTCACCCTAACCCTAAACATAACCCTAACCCTCACCTTAAACCTAACTCTGACCCTCACCCTCACCCTCACCCTAAGCCTAACCCTACACCTAATCCTAATCCTAAACCTAACCCTCAACCTCACCCTCACCCAAACCTAAAACCCCGCCTAAGCCTAATCCTAACCCTAGCACTCACCTAACCCTTATCCTCATCGTCACCCTAACCTTAATCCTCAACATAACCTAACCCTCATCGTAACCCTAACCCTCACAGTAACCCTTACCCTAAACCTAACCCTAGCCCTCAACCTAACCCTTACCCTCACTGTCACTCTAACCCTCACCCAAACCCTAACCCTCACCCTAACGCTAACTCTCACCCTAACCCTAAACCTAACCCTAACCCTCACCCTCACCCTAACCCCAAAACTCACCCTAACCCTATTCCTAACCCTAAACCTAACCCTCAACATAACCCTCACCCTTACCCCCACCCTAACCCTATCCCCAACCCTAAACCTAACCCTACCACAAACCCTAAACCTAATGCCATTTCTAATCCTCATTCTCACCCTAACCCTCACTCTAACCCTTACCCTCACCCTAACCCTAACACTTACCCTCACCCTAACACTAACCCTAACCCTAAAACTAAACCTCATCCTAAACCTCTACCTAACACTAAACCTAACCCTAACAATGACCATAATGCTGACCCTAACCTTCACCCTGACCCTAACCCTCACAGTGACCCAAACACTGACCCTATACATTTTCCTCACCCTAATCCTAAACCTAACCCTAATACTAACCCTCACTCTAACTCTAACCCTCACCCTAACCCTAACAGTAACCTTCAGCCAAAACCTTTTCCTAACCCTAACCCCAACCCTCAACCTAATCCTAACCCTAACGCTCAACCTAACCCTAATCCTAACCCTAAACGTAACCCTCAACCTAAACCTAAACCTCACCCTCACCCTCACCCTCACCCTCAGCCTAAATTAACCCTAACCCTAATCCTAACCCTAAACCACAAACTCACCCTCATCCTAACTCTAACCCTAACCCTAACCATGACCTCACCCTAACTCCAACCCTATCTCTAACCCTCAACCTAAAACTAACCCTCACCCTTAACCTAACCCAAACCCTAACCCTAACCCTAACCCTAACCCCAATTCTATCCCTAAACCTCACCCTCACCCTAACCCTAACACTAACACTAAACCTCACGCTAACCCTCAACCTAACCCTAAACCTAAAACTATCCCTCACCCTAACGCTCACCCTAACCCTCAACATAACCCTAAACCTCACCCTAAACCTAACCCTCACCCTAAAACTTACCCATACCCTAAAACTAACCCTAGCACTAACTCTAACCCTCACCCACACCCTAAGCCTAAGCTGAACCCTAACCCTCACCATCACTGTCACCCTAACTCTAACACTATCCCTAAACCTAACCCTCACCCTAAGCCTCATCCAAATCCATACCCTAACCATAACCCTAACACTCACCCTAACCCTAACCCTGACACTCACTGTCATCCTAACGCTCACCCCAACCCTAACCCTCATCTACACCCTCACCCTCACACTCACCCTCACCATAACACTCACCCTCACCATAACCATCACCCTAACCCTAACCCTCATGCTAACCCTAACCTCAATCCTCACATAACCCTAATCCTCACCTTAAACCTCACCCTCACCCTAATCCACACCCTCAACCTAACCCTAAGCCTTTCCTAACCGAAAACCTGACCCTCACCCTGAACCTCACCCTAACCCTCACCCTCACCCTAGCCCTCACCGTAAAACTAACCCTAACCCTAACCCTCACACTCAACCTCACCCCCAAATTCAGCCTAACCCTAACCCTAATCATAATCCTAAAACTAACCCTAACCATCACACTCACCCTCACCCTAACCTTCACCCTAACACTAACACTAATGCTAACGCTAGCCCTCACCCCAACCCTAACCCTAATCCTAACCCTAACCCTCACCCTAAAAGTAATGTTCACCCTAAACCTAAACCTCACCCTAACGCTCACCCTAACCCTTACCCTCACCCTCAACTTCACCCTAACCCTAACCCTAACACTACCCCTCTGCCTAAACTTCACCCTAAACCTAACCCTAACCCTAATCCTCACCCTATAGCTAACCATAACCCTAACCCTCACACTAACCCTACCCCTAACCGTAACCCTAATGGTAACATTAACCCTCAACCTCATCCTAAACCTAACCCTAAGCCTTACCCTCACCTTAATCCTATCCCTCACCTTCACCTTAACCTTAACCCAAACCCTAAACCTAATCCTCACACTAACCCTAAACCTCACCCTAAACCTAACCGTACATGTCACCCTAACGCTAACTTTAACTTAACCTAACCCTAACCCACACCCTTACACTAACCCTAATCCTAACCCTAACCCTCACCCTCACCCTAACCCTCACTCTAACACTTATCTTCACCCTAAACCTCAGACTAACCCTTACCCTAACACTCCCCCTCAACCTAACCCTCACCCTCACAATAAACATCACACTCAGCCTAACACTAACCCACTACCTAACCCTAACCCTCACCCTGAACTTCAACCTAAACTTAACGTTAACCCTAACCCTCACCCTAAACCTTACCCTAACCCTAAGCGTCACCCTAAACCTAACACTCACACTAAACCTAAACCTCACCCTATCCCTAACCCTAATCCTAATCCTAACGCTAACCTTAACTGTCCACTTAACCCTAAACCTCACCCTAACCCTTTCCCTCACCATAACACGAACCATAACCCTAACCCTACCCCTCAGCCTAAACCTCACCCCAAACCTAACCCTGACCCTAAGCCCTACCCTAACCCTCACCCTAACCCTAAACCTCACCATAACCCTAACCCTCACACTAATCCTAACGATAACCCTCAACCTCACCAACACCCTCATCCTCACCCTAACCCTCATCCTAACACTCACCCTCACCCTCACCCTCACCCTAACCCTAACCCTAACTCACACCCTCACCCTAAATCTCACCCTGAACCTGACCCTAAACCTTACCTAATCAAAAACCTCACCCTCACACTAAACCTCCCCCTCACCCTAGCCCTCACCCTAACACTAAACCTCACCCTAACCCTAAACCTAAACCTAACCCTCACCCTAACCCTAACCCTCACCCTAACCCTAACACTAACACTACCCATCATTCTAACCCTCACCCTATCCCTAACGCTAACCCTAACTCTTTCCCTAAGGCTAACCATCACAGTAAACCTCACCCTCCTACTAACATCACCCTAACACTAACACTCACCCTAAACCTAACGCTAACCCTCACCCTAACGATAACCCTTAACCTAACCCTCACACTCCCCTAAACCTCACCCTAAACCTAAACCTACCCCTAACCTTAAACCTAACCCTTAACTAACCAAAACCCTCAAACTCACCCTCACCCTCACCCTAACACTCACCCTAAACCTTACCCTCACCCTAACCCTAACCCTAACCCTCAACTTAACCCTAACCCTACCCTTCACACTAACCCTCACCCTAACCCTCACCCTAACCCTAACCCTCAGCCTAAACGTAACCATAACCCTCACACTCACCCTAACCCTCACAGTCACCCTAACACTCAATCTAACCCTAACCCTCACCCACGCCCTAACCCTCACCCGAACCCGAACCCTAACACTAAACATTACCCTAAACTTCACCCTAACCCTAACCCTCACCCAAAACCTAACCCTAACCCTCACCCTAACCATAACACTCACACTAACCCTAAACCTCAACCTAATCCTCACCCTAAAATTAACCCTAATCCTTACCTAACCGAAACCCTCACCCTCACACTCACCCTAACCCTCACCCTCACCCTCACACTCACCCTATCCCCAACGCTAACCCTAACCCTCATCCTGACCCTAACCCTCACCCTAACCCTATCCCTAAACCTCACCGTAACCCTCACCATAACCCTAACGCTAACACTAAAACTCACCATAACACTAACCCTAAATCTAACCCTCACCCTCACCCTAACACTCACCCTCAACCTAACCCTCCCCCTCACAATATACATCACCCTAACACTAACCCTCAGTCCAACCTTAACACTCACCCTAACCGTAAACCTAATCCTAACACTAACCCTCACCCTCACCCTCACCCTAACCCTAAACATAACCCTATCCCTAACCCTCAACATAACCCTCATCCTAAACCTCAGCCTCACCCTACCTCTAATGCTAACCCTACCTCTCACCCTCACCCTAACCCTCACCCTAAACCTCACCTTAACCCTTACCCTCACCATAACCCTAACCCTAACTCTAACCCTAATCCTCACCCTAAACCTAACCCTTGCCCACACCCTGACCCTCACCCTCACACGAACCCTCACCCTCACCCTCACCCTCAACCTAACCCTAACGCTAACCCTAACCCTAACCCTAAACCTAATCCTACCCTCACCCTCACTCTCACCCTAACACTCACCCTCACCATAAACATCACCCTAACACTAACCCTCACCCTAAACCTAACCCTAACCCTAACCCTAAACCTAACCCTCACCCTAACGCTCACCCTATTCCTAACGCTAACCCTACACCTCACCCTGAAACTAACCCTCACCCTAACCCTTATCCTCACACTAACCATAAACCTAACCCTAACCCTCACACTCATCCTAATCCTCACCCTAACCCTCACCCTAAATCTCACCCTAACGCTTACCCTCACCCTAACCCGCAAACTAACACTAACCCTGACCCTAACGCTCACCCTAAACATCACCCTAAACCTAACACTAACCCTAACCCTCACCCTCACCCTAACCCTCAAGCTAAACCTATCCCTAAACGTGACCCTAATCCTAACTCTGACCTGAACACTCACGCTCACCCTAACCCTCACACTAAACATCACCCTAACCCTAAACTTCACCCTCACACTTACCCTAATTCTAACCCTCACCCTAACCCTAACCCTCACCATAATCCTAACCCGCACATTAACCCTAACCCTAACCCTCACCCTCACCCTCACCCTCACCCTATCCCTCATCCTAACACTAAACCTCAACCTCACCCTCACCCTCAAAATAACCCTAACCCAAACCCTAACACTAATAGTCACCCTAAAACTACCCCTAACTCTTACCTTACCAAAAATTTCACCCTCACCATTAGCCTCCCCCTAAACCTCACCCTCAGCCTAGTACTCATGCTAACACTAACCCTCACCCTAACCCTAAACCTAACCCTCGCTCTCACCCTAAGCCTAACCATAAACCTAACCCTAACACTCATCCTAACCCTAACCCTAAACCTAATTCTAACACTAAACCTCACACTCACTCTAACCCTCACCCGAACATTTACCGTCACCCTAACCCTAACCCTAACCCTCACATTAAACCTAAACCTCATACTTAACCTAACCCTACCCCTCAGCCTAACTCTAACCCTAAACCTAACTCAAATCCTCACCCTATCCTCAACCTTAAACCAAACCCTCATCCTATCCCTCACTCCCAACCAAACCCTCATCCTTAGCCTTACTCTCACCCGAACCCTAACACCCACCCTCACCCTAAACCTCACGCTAACACCTACCCACACCCTAACACTCACCCTAAATCTAACCATAAACCTAACCTTGACCCTAACCCTCAACCGAACTCTTAGCCTCACCCTCACCCTAACTCTCACCCTAAATTTTACCCTCACCCTAACACTTACCATAACCCTAAACCTAACCCTCACACTAACCCTAACTCTAACCCTCTGCATAACCCTTATCATAACCCTAAACCTAACCCTAATCCTCACCCTAAACCTCACCCTAATCCTAACCCTAACCCTCACACTAAACCTAACCATAACCATCAGTCTAAACCTCACGCTAACCCTAACCATAACCCTAACCTTAATCCTAAACATAATCATTAACATAACCCTCAACCTCCCCTTCCCCTTCCCCCTCAGCCTTACCCTAACCCTAACCCTAATTCTCACCCTAACACTCAACCTCACTCTCACCCTAAACATAAACCTAATCCTAATGCTAACCCTCATTCTCAGCATATCACTAACCCTAATCCTAACCCTAACACTCACCCTTATCCTAACTCTCAACCTCACCCTAAGCCTAAAATTAACCCTAACTCTCATCCTCACCCTCACCCTCAGCCTCTCAACTTCATCCTCACCCTAACACTAACCCTAACCCTAACACTCACACTAACCATAAACCTCACCAAAACCCTAACGCTAAATCTAAACCTCACCATCACCCTAACCCTCATCCTAACCCTAACCCTCAACCACACCCTAACCCTCACACTCACCCGAACACTCACCCTCACCCTAACACTCACTCTTACCCTAACCCTCACCCTCACAATATACATCACCCTAACCCTAACTCCCAGCCTAACCCTAACCCTCATCCTAACCCTAAATCTAATCCTAACACTAACCCTCACCCTCACCCTCAATCTAACCCTAACACTAAACTTAACCCTCACTCCAACCTTAACACTTACCCTAACCCTAATCCTAAGCCTCACACTAACCCACACCCTAACCCTTATACTCACACTAAACCTAACCCTAAAGCTCAACCTCACCCGCACACTAACCCTAACTTTAAACCTAACCCTCACCCTGACCCTTACACTAAACCTAACCATAACCCTCACACTAATTCTCACCCTAACCGTAACCCTAACCCTAACGCTCACATTCACACTCACCCTCAACCTAAACCTAACCCTGAACCAAACACTCACCCTAAACCTAACCCTTACCCTAACCCTAACCCTAACCCTCACCTTATACCTCACCCTGACCCTAACCCTAACCCTAAACCTAACCCTAACCCTAATCCTCACCCTAACACTAACCCTATCCCACACCCTATACCAAAACCTAACCCTCACCCTAAACCTAACCCTAACCGTAACCTCACCCTTACCCTAACGTTAACCCTCACCCTAAACCTAACCCTTACCCTAAACTTAACCCGAAACCTAACCCTCACCCTAACCCACCCCTAACCCTAAACCTCACCCTAACCCTTACCCTAACCCTAACCCTAAACCTAACCCTCACCCTAACCATAAACCTAACCCTTAACCCTCACCCTCACCCTCAACCCTAACCCTAACACTAACCCTAACCGTCACCCTACCCTAACTCTAATCCTAACCCTAATCCTCACCCCCACCGTCACCCTCAGCATCACCCTCACCCTCAAACTCACCTTCACCCTAACCCTCAAACTAACCCGAACACTCATCCTAACCCTAACCCTAAACACCACACTCACCGTCACCCTCAGCCTAACCCTAAACCTAACACTAATCCTAACTTTAACCCTCACCCTCACCCTAAACATAACCCTCAACGTCACCCTCACCCTCACACTCACCCTAACCCTAATCCTCAACCTCCCCCTCCCCCTAATATTCAACCTCACCCTAAACATCACCCTAACCCTAATGCTCAACCTAACCCTAACCTTTATCCTAACCCTAACCTTAACACTCACCCTAACTTTTATCTTCAGACTAACCCTTACTCTAAACCTAACCCTAACCCTCAAACTAACCCTAACCCTCTCCCTAACCCTAACAATACCCCGCACCCTAACCCTCACCCTAACTCTAAATCTAACCCTTAACCTCACCCTAAACTTAACCCTAACCCTCACCATCACCCTCAAACTCACCGGAACCCTCACCCTCACATGAACCCTCACACTCACCCTAGCCCTGAGCCTCACCCTAAACCTTACCCTTACCCTAACCCTCAACCTAACCCTCACCCTAACCCTGAACCTCACCCTAACCATAAACCTAACCCTTACCTAAGGGAAACACTCACACCCACACTCACAGTCAACCTAACCCTCACCATCACCATAGCCCTCAACCTCAACATAAACCTCACACTAACCCTCACCCTCACCCTAACCCTAACCCTAAATCTCAAACTAACCCTAACATACCCTAACCCTCACCCTCACCCTAACCCTAACCTTAATCCTAACTCCCACCATAATCGTAACCCTTACCCTAACCCTAATCCTAAGCCTCACCCTAACCCTCACCTTAACCCTAATCCTAACACTAACCCTCACACTAAACCTAACGCTAACCCTAACACTCACCCTCACCCTAACTATCATCCTAACCCGTATCCTCACACTAACCCTAACTCTAACCCTAACCCTCACCCTCAACATCACCCTAACCCTAACCCTCACACTAACCCTCACCCTACCCGAATCCTTATCCTAACTCTCATCCTCACCCTCACCCTAACCCTAAACCTAACCCTCACACTAACCCAAACCCTTACCCTAACCCTAACCCTAACCCTTAAACTAAGCCTCCCCTCCCCCTAACCCTAACCCTAAACCTCACTGTAAACCTAACCTAACCCTAACCCTCACCCTAACCCTAATATTAAACCTCACCCTAACCCTAACTCTTATCCTAAACCTAACCCTAAACCTAACCCTCACCCTAACCCTAACCCTCACAGGAACCCTCACATTCAACGTAATCCTCACCCTCACAATAAACCTAAGTCTTACCTAACCGAAACCCTCACCTTCAGCCTCATTCTCACCCTAACCCTCACACTCACCCTAGCCCTTACCTTAACCCTAACATTAACCCTAACCCTTCCCCTCACCCTAAACTTCACCCTAACCCTAACCCTCTCCCACACCCTAAACCTCACCCTAATCTGAACCCTAACCCTCACCCTAGCCCTCAACCTCATCCTAAACATCACACTCACATTCAACCTAACCCTTACCCTACCTCTCAACCTAACCCTAACCCTCGCCCTCACCTTCACCATCAGCTTAACCCACATTCTAAACCTACCCCTAACCCACAACATAACCCTCTAACTCACCCGAACCCTCAACCTCACCTAAAACCTCACCCTCACACTAACCCTCAGCCTCACCCTAAATATCACCCTACCCTAACTCTAACCCTCACTCTTACCCTAAACCTAACCCTCACACGAACCCTAACTCAAAACCTTACTAACCGAAAACCTCACCCTCACACTCACACTCACTGTAACCCTCACACTCACCGTAGCCCTCACCCTAAACCTAAACCTCACCCTAAACCTAAACCTAACTCTCAGCCTAACCCTTACCCTAAACCTCACCCTAAACCTCACCCTAAACCTAAACCTAAATATAACCCTAACCCTCACCCTAACTCTCGCCCTCACTCTAAACCTAAGTCTAACCCAAACCCTCACCCTCACCCTCACCCTAACCCTAACCCTAACCCTCAACCTCACACTCACCCTCATCCTAACAATTACCATAAACATAACCCCAACCCGAACACTCACGATCACCCTAACTCTAACCCTAACCCCAACATTCACCGTCACCCTCACCCTCACAGTCACCCTCATGCTAAACCTCACCCTCAAACACACCCTCACCCTAACCCTCACTGTCACCCTAAACAACACCCTAAGCCTAACCCTCAACCTAACCATAACCCTTACACTAACCCTAAACCTAAACTTAATCCTCACTCTAAACCTAACTCTAACCCAAACCCTCACCCTAACCCTAACCATAACCCGAACCCTCACACTAACTCTAACCCTAACCCTAACCCTAAACCCCACCCTAAACCTAATGCTAACCCTAACCCTCACCCTCACTCTAAACCTGACCCTAACCCTTATCCTCACAATAACACTAACCCTAACCCTCACTCTCACCCTAACCCTCACACTAAACCTAATCCTCACCCTAGCCCTTAGCCTTACCCACACCCTCACACTCACACTAACCCGAACCCTTAACAAAACCCTAATCCTAACCCTAACCCTCACACTCACACTAACTCTAACCCTAACAATAACCCTCACCATCACCCTCACTCTAACCCTCCCCCTAATCCTCACCCTCAACCTCACATTCACCCTAACCCTCACCGTCACCCTAAACTTAACCCTAACCCTAACATTCACCCTAATCCTAAACCTAAAACTAACGCTAACCCTAACCCTAACCCGCAACCTAAACCTAACCCTAACCCTAACCATAACCCTCACGCTAACCCTAACCTTAACATTAAACCTAAACCTCATCCTAAGACTCACCCTGACCCTAACTCTCAAACTCACGGGAATCCTCAACCTAACCCTTGCCATCACAATAAACCTAACACTTGCCCTAACCCTAAATCTCATCCAAACCCTAACCCTAACTCTAACCCTAAACCTAACCCTCACCCTTACACCAACCCTCACACTGACGCTCAGCCTCACCCTCAGCCTAAACCTAACCCTAACCCTCACCCTCACCCTAAATGTCACCCTAAACCTAACGCTCACTGTAAACCTAACCCTCACCCTAACCCTAACCCTAACATTAACCCTAAACCTCACACTAACACTCACCCTAACCCTAACCCTCAAACTCACACTAAGCCTCAACCTAACCCGTACCATCACCCTAAACATAACCCTCGCCCTAACCCTAACCCTCATCCTAACCCTAACCCTAATCCTAATCCTAACCATAACCCTTATCCACAGCCATACCAAAAATCTACCGTAACCTTAATCCTAAACCTAACCCTCACCCTCACCTATCCCTAAACCTAACCCTTGCACTAATCCTCACCCTAACCCTATTGCTAACCCTAAACCTCACCCTCACCCTAAACCTCACTCTAACTCTAAAGCTCACTATAACCCTAATACTAACCCTAACCCTAATCCTCACCCTAACCCTAATCCTCAACCACACCCTAACACTCAACCTCACCCTCAGCCTCACCTTCACGCTCACACTCACTCTAACCCTAAACCTAACACTAACCCTACAGCTAACCCTTACCCTCACCATCACCCTAAACCTAACCCTAACCCTAGACCTCACCCTCACCCTAAATATCACCCTAACCCTAACCCTCACCCTAACCCTAACCCTAAAACTAACCCTAACCCTAACCCTCATCCTCACACTAACACTAACCCTAACCCTAACACTCACCCTAACCCTTACCCTAACCCTAAACCTAAAACTAACCCTCACCCTAATCCTAACCCTAACCCTAACACTCAACCTCACCCTCACCCTAACCCTAACCGTCACCCTACCATAAACCTAATCCTAAACCTAAAGCTCACCCTCACAATCACCCTCACCCTAACCCTCACCCTCAATCTCAACTTCACCCTAACCCTCAAACGAACCTTAACCCACACCCTAACCCTAACCCCAACCCACACCCTCACCCTAAACCTAACACTAATCCTAACCCTAACCCTCACCCTCACCGTAAACATAACCCTCAACATCACCCTCACCCTCACACTCAAACTAACCCTCACCCTCAACCTCAGCCTTACCCTAATATTCAACCTCACCCTAAACATCACCCTAACCCTAACCCTCAACCTAACCCTAACCTTTACCCAAAACCTAACAATAAGCCTCACCCTAAACATAAACCTAACCCTTACCTAAGGGAAAAACTCAACCTAAATCTAACCCTAACCCTAAACCTAAACCTCACCCTAACCTTAACCCTAAACCTCACCCTCACCCTCATCCTAAACCTAACCCTAACCCTTACCCTCACCCAAAACCTAATCTTAACCTTAACCCTTACCATAAACCTAATCCTAACCCTAACACTCACCCTCACCCTAAACCTCACGCTAACCCTTATCCTCATTCTAACCCTAACCCTAACACTCACCCTCACCATCGCCCTAATTCTAACACTAAACTTAACCCTCACTCAAACCCAAACTTTTACCCTAACCCTAAACCAAACACAAACCCTCACCCTAACCCTAACCCTCACCCTCACCCTGACCTTCACCCTAACCCTAACCCTAACCTAACCTTCACCCTAACGCTCACCCTAACCCTAATGATAAACCTTACCATCATGCTCACTCTAAAATTCCACCTAAGCTTTATCCTCATACTAACCCTAAGTCTAACCCTAATGCTAACCGGCACAATAACCCTAACCCTCTCCCTAACCCTAAACCTAACCCCCAACCTAACCCTCACCCTAAACCTAACCCTAACCCTAACCCTCACCCTAACCCTAACCCTAACCCTCACCCTCAACCTAACCCTCACCGTCACCCTAACCCTCACCATAAACCTAACCCCAAACCACACCCTAAACCTCACCCAAACCCTCACCCTCACCCGAACTGTCACCCTCACCCTAACCCTCAGCCTAACCCTAAACCTCACCCTATTACTAACCCTCAATCTAACCCTAACCCTAACCCTCACCCTAACCCTAACACTCAACCTAAACCTCACCCTCAACATAAACCTCACCCTAAACCTAATCCTAATCCTTCCCTAACTGAAAACCTCACCCTTACCCTCACATTCACCCTAACCTACACCCTCACCCTAGCCCTCACCCTAAAACTAAACCTCACCCTAACCCTAACCCTAAACCTCACAATCACCCTCACCCTGAACCTAACCCTAAACTTGACTCTAACCCTCACCCTCACGCTAACCCTCACCCTGACCATAAACCTCAACCTAAACATCACCCTAACTCTAATCCTCACCCTAACCATAACACTAACCCTTACCTAAAGGAAACCCTCACCCTCACCCTCACACTTACCCTAACCCTCACCATCACCGTAGCCCTCACCCTAAGCCTAAACGTCACAATAACCCTTACACTCAACTTCAGCCTAACCCTAACCCTAACCCTAACCCTCACCCTAACCCTAATACTCACCCTAAACATAATCCTAACCCTAAAAATAATCGTCACCCTAACTCTAATCCTTACCCTAAGCCTAACCCTAACCCTAAATTTCACCCTAACCCTAACCCTAACCCAAAACCTCACCCTCACCCTAACCCTCATCTTAAACCTAACCCTAACACTAACCCTCTCACTAAACCTAACAATAACCCTAACACTCACACTTACTCTAACCCTCACCCAAACCTTACCCTCACACTAATCCTAACCCTAACCCTAACCCTCACCCTCACCATCACCCTAAGACTAACCCTAACCCTCACCTTCACCATCCCCCTAACACTAACCCTAACCCTAACCCTCACCCTAAACCTAACACTTGCCTTAACCCTAAACCTAACCCTCACACTAACCCTCACCCTCACCCTAACCCTAAACCTAAACCTAACCCTAATCCTCACCCTAACCCTCACACTCACCCTAAACTTTACCCTCACCATCACCATCACTCTCACCCTCACCCTCACCCTAAACCTCACCCTCAACTTCACCCTCACCTTAACCCTCACCCTCACCGTAAACATCACCCTAACCTAACCCCACCCTCACCCTAAACCTAAACCTAACCCTCACCCTAACCCTAACAATAACCCTTAACCTCACGCTCACCCTAAAACTCACCCTAAGCTTTATAGTCATACTAACCCTAACACTACTCCTAACGCTAACCGTCACACTAACCCTAACCCTCTCCCTAAACCTAACCCTACCCCTCAACCTAACCGTCACCCTAAACCTAACCCTAACCCTAATCCTCACCCTAACCCTAAACCTCACCCTCACCCTAACCCTCACCGTCACCCTAATCCTCACGATAAACCTAACACTAAACCACACCCTAACATTCACCCTCACCATCAACTTCACCGGAAACGTCAATTTCACCGTAACCCTCAGCCTCACCCTAAACTTCACCCTACCCCTAACCCTCAATCTAACCCTAACCCTAAAGCTCACCCTAAACCTAACCCTCAAAAGAACCCTCACCATCATCCTAATCCTCATCCTAAACTTAACCCTAATCCTTACCTTACTGAAAACCTCACCTTCACCCTCACATTCACCCTAAACCACACCATCACCGTAGCCCTCACCCTAAACGTAAACCTCAACCTAACCCTAACCCTAAATCTCACCCTCACCCTCACCCTAACCCTAACCCTAACCCTCACCCTAAACCTCACCCTCACCCTAAACCTAACCCTAACACTAACCCTCACCCTCACACTAACCCTCAACCTAACCCTAACCCACACACTAACCCTAACCCTACCTCTCACCGTAACCCTCACCTCACCCTAACCCTAAACCTAACCGTAACCCTAACCCTCACCCTAACTCTGACCCTAACACTCATCCTAAACTTAACCCTCACACTATCCCTCAAATTCAACCTAATCCTCACCCTAACAATAACCCTAACTCTTACCTAACCAAAACGCTCATGTTCACCTTCATTCTCACCCTAACACTCACACTCACGCTAGCCTTCACGATAACCCTAACCCTAACCCTAACCCTAATCTTCACTCTCACCCTCACTGTCACCCTCACCCTAACCCTAACCCTAACCCTAACCCTAAACCTAACCCTCAACCTCACCCTCAACCTAACAATAATCCTAAACCTAACCTTCACCCTCACCCTCACCGTCACCCTCAGCCTTACCATATCCATAACCCAAATCATAACACTTACCCTCAAACTCACCCCTCACACTCACCCTTAACCTCACCCTCACCATAGCCCTCATCCTGAACCTATACCTCACCCTAACCCTAACCCGAAACCTCACTTTTACCCTAAACCTAACGCTAACCCTAACCCTAACAATAACCCTGACCCTAAACCTAATCCTAACTCTAACCCTCATCCTACCTCTAACCCTATACCTAAAACTCACCCTAACCCTAATCCTAACCTTAGCCCTCACCCTCACTGTCACTGTCATCCTAACCCTGAACCTCAACCTCACCCTCACCCTAACCCTCACACTAAACCTAGACCTCACCCTAACCCTAACCCTAACCCTGACCCTCACCCTCACACTCAGCCTAACACTTAAACAAGCCTTAATCCTAATCCTATCCCTCACACGCACCATTACCCTAACCCTCACACTCACCATTACCCTAATCCTAACAATAACCCTCACCATCACCTTCACCCTCAGCCTCACCCTAACCCTCACCCTCAACCTCACCCTCACCCTAACACTCACCATCACACTAAACTTCACCCCAACCCTAACTCTCACACTAACCCTAAACCTAACCCTAACCCTCACCCTCACCCTAACCCTCACCCTCAACCTCACCCTCACCCTAACACTCACCATCACACTAAACTTCACCCCAACCCTAACTCTAACCCTAACCCTAACCCTAACCCTAACCCTCGACCTCACCCTAACCCTAAACTTCACTCTAAACCTAACCCTAATCCTAACCCTCACCCTAACCCTAACGCTAACCCTCACACTAACCCTAACTCTTACCCTAACCCTAACCCTAACCATCACCCTAAACCTAACTCTAACCCTCACCTTAAAACTAACGCTGACCCTAACCATAAAACTAACCCTTACCCTGAACTAACCCTAACCCTCAACATCACCCTCACACTAAATTTAACCCTAACTGTCACACTCACCCTAACCCTAATCCTAACCCTAACCCACACCCTCACTGTCACTCTCACCCTAACCCTCACCGTCAACCTCACTTTCACGCCTACCCCCAAACTAACCCTAACCCTCACCCTAATCCTAACCCTAAAACTAACCCTCATCCTCACCCTAACCCTCATCCTCACCCTAGACCTAATCCTCAAGATCACCCTCCCACTCCCCCTCTTCCTAACCCTCACCCTCAACTTCACCCTCATCCTAACCCTCACCCTCACCAAAAACATCACCCGAACCCTAACCCTCAGCTTAAACCTAACCCTAACCCTAAACCTCACCCTAACCCAAACGATCAACCTTACCCTCATGCTCACTCTAAAACTCACCGTAAGCTTTATCCTCATACTAACCCTAACTCTAACCCTAATGCTAACCGTCAAACTAACCCTAACCCTCTACCTAACCCTAATCCTACCCCTCAATCTAACCCTCATAGTAAACCTAACCCTAACCCTAACCCTCACCCTAACCCTAAGACTAAACCTCACCCTCACCCTAACCCTCACAGTCACCCTAACCCTAACACTAAACCACACCCTAACCCTCACCCTCACCCTCACCCGAACCGTCACCCTCACCGTAAACCTCAGCCTTACCCTAAACATAACCCTAACCCTAACCCTCATTCTAACACTAAATCTAACCCTCACCCTAACCCTAACACTCAAACTAACCCTCACCCTCAACCTAATCCTCAACCTAACCATAACCCTAACCCTTAACTAATGGAAACCCTCACACTTAACCTAACACTCACCATAACCGTAGCCCTCACCCTAAACGTAAACGTCACAATATCCCTCACCCTCACCTTCACCCTAAACCTAACCCTAACACTAACCCCCACTCTAACCCTCAACCTAAACCTAACCCTGACGATAACCATAATCCTCACCATAACTCTAACCCTAACTCTATCCCTCACCCTAACCCTTATCCTCACACTAAACCTAACCCAAACCCTAAACCTAACCCTCATCATCACCCTAATCCTAACACTATCCCTCACCCTCACCAACACCCAAACCCTAACCCTAACCCTAACCCTCACCCTAACCCTAACACTTACCCTAAGCCTAACTCTAACCCTCACAATGACCCGCAACCTAAACCTAATATTAAACCTAACCCTCACCCTCACCCTCACCCTCACCCTCACCCTCACCTTAACCCTAACCCTCACCATAACCATTATCCTCACACTAACCCTAACACAAACCCTAACCCTAACCCTCATCATCACCCTAACCCTAACACTTTCCCTCACCCTCACCAACACCCAAACCCTAACCCTAACCCTAACCCTCACCCTAACCCTAACACTTAACCTAAGCCTAACCCTAACCCTCAAAATAACCCTCACCCTAACCCTAACCTTAAACCTAACCCTCAACCTCACCCTCACCCTCACCCTCACCCTAACCTTAACCCTCACCCTAACCCAAACCCTTACCCTAAACCTAACCCTACTCCTCTCCCTCAACCAAACCCTAAACCTAAACCTCACTCTAAACCTAACCCTAACCCTAAACCTTACCCTCACCCTAATCCTAATTCTAACTCTAACCCTAATCCTTACTTACTTGTAAACCTCAACCTCACCCTCAGACTCATCCTAAACCACACCCGAACCGTAGCCCTCACACTAAACCTAAACCTCACCCTAACCCTAACTCTTACCCTAACCCTCACCCTCACCCTAGCCCTAACACTAAACCTAACCCTCATATTAATCCTCACCCTAAACCTAATGTAACCCTAACCCTCACACTCACCCTAACCCTCAAAATAACCCTTATCCTCAACCGGACCCTAACTCTAACCCTAACCCTCACACTAACCCTAACTCTCACACTAACCCTAACCTTGCCTCTCACCCTAACCCTCACTTTCACCCTAACCTTAAACCTAACCCTAACCCTAACCCTCAGCCTAACTCTGACCCTAAAACTCACCCTAACCCTAACATTCACACTAACGCTCACATTCAACCTAATCCTCACACTAACAATAAACCTAACTCTTACCTAACGGAAACCCTCACGTTCACCTTCATTCTCAACCTAACACTCACACTCACGCTAGCTGTCACCTTAACCCTAACCCTAACCCGAACCCTAATCTTCACCTTCACCCTCACCGTCAACCTCAGCGTTACCATAACCCTAACCCAAATCGTAACCCTTAACCTCACACTGACCCTCACACTCAACCTAAACCGCACCATCACCATAGACCTCACCCTGAACCTAAACTTCACCATAACCCTAACCCTAAACCTCATTCTTACCCTAACCCTAACCCTAACCCTAACAATAACCCTAACCCTAATCCTAATCCTAATTCTAAAACAAATCTTAACCCTAACCCTATACCTAAAACTCACCCTGACCCTAATCCAAACCCTAAACCTCACCCTCAATGTCACCGTCACCCTAACCCTGACCCTCAACCTCACCCTCACCCTAACCCTCACACCTACCCTAGCCCTCACCCTAACCCTAACCCTAACCATCACCCTCACCCACACTCAGCCTAACACTTAACCAAACCGTAATCCTAAACCTAACCCTCACACTCACCCTAACCAAAATCCAACAATAACCCTCACCATCACCATCACCCTCACCCTCACCCTAACCCTCACCCTCACCCTCACCATCACTCTAACCCTCAACATCACCCTAAACTTCACCCCAACCCAAACCCTCACCCTAATCCTAAACCTAACCCTAACCCTCACTCTCACCCTAACCCTGAAGCTAAACCTCACTCTAAATCAAACCCTAACCCTAACCCTCAGCCTAACCCAAAAACTAACCCTCAGCCTGACCCTAACTCTTACCCTAACCCTAACCCTTACACTAACCCTCAATCTAAACCAAACTCTAATGCTCACCCTAAACCTAACACCTACCCTAACCCTAAACCTAACCCCTACCCTCACCCTAACCCTAACCCTAAACCTAACCCACAACCTCACCCTCACCCTAAACTTAACCCTAACTCTCACATTCAGCCTAACACTAAACCTAACCCTAACCCACACCTTCACTGTCACCCTCACCTTAACACTCACCGTCAACCTCACCTTCACCCTAAACCTCAAACTAACCCTAACCCTCACCCTCACCATCACCTTAACCCTAACCCTAAAACTAACCCTAATACTCACCCTAACCCTCATCCTCACCCTAAACCTAACCCTCAAGGTCACCCCCACCCTCACCCTCACCCTCACCCTCATATTAACCCTTACCCTAACCCTAACCCTAAACCTAAACCTAACTCAAAACCTAACCCTAACCCTAAACCTCACCCTAACACTTATTCTCACACTAACCGTAAAGCTCACCCTCACCCTAATCCTGACCCTAAACTTAACCCTCAATTTAAACTTAACACTTACTCTAACCCTAACCCTAACCCTCATACTAACCCTCACCCTAACCCTTATCCTCACACTAACCCTAAGCCTAACCCTCAACCTCACCGTCACCCTAAACCTAACCTGAAACCTAACCCTCACCCTAACCTTAAACCTTACACTAACCCTAACCATAAACTTCACACTAAGCCTCACCCTAACCCTAAAACTAACCCTAACCCTCACCGTCACCCTCACACTCACCCTAAACCTAACCCTGCATCTTACCCTAACCATAACCCTAACCCTAACCCTAACAATAACCCAAATCCCAACACTAATCCTAACCCTAAACCTCACCCTAACCCTAACCTTAAACCTAAAACTCACCGTAAACATAATCCTAAACCTAAACCTCACCCTTATTGTCACTGTCACCATAACCCTGACCCTAAACCTCATCCTCACCCTAACCCTCACACTAACCGTAATCCTCACCCTAAACCTAACCCTAACCCTCACACTCACCCTAACCCTAAACCTAATGCTAACAATAACGGTCACCATCATCCTCACCCTAACCCTCACCGAAACACTAACCCTAACCCTACCCCTCACCCTAAATTTCACCCTAAACCTAACCCACTCCCACACCCTAAACCTCAGGCTAACCTGAACCCTAACCCTCACCCTAGCACACACCCTCACCCTAAACATCACCCTCACCCTCACCCAAATCCTAACCCTAATCCTAACACTCAACCTAACCGTAACACTTACCCTCACCCTCAGCGTCAGCCTAACCCTCACCCTAACCCTAACCATAACCCACAACCTAACCTTCACCCGAACCTGAACACTCAACCTCACCTGGACCATCACGCTCACCCTAACCCTCAGCCTCACACTAAACATCTCCCTAACCCTAACCCTCAATCTAAACCTAACCATAACCAGAACACTAACCATAAACAAACCCTTACCTAACCTAAAACCACACCCTCACGTTCACACTCACCCTAACACTCACCCTCACCGTAGCCCTCACCCTAAACCTAAACCTCAACATAACCCTAACCCTAAACCTCAGCCTAACCCTAACGCTAACCCTAACCCTCACCCTAAACCTCACACTAACCCTAAACCTAACCCTAACCCTAACCCTCACACTAACCCTCACCCTTACCCTAACCCTAACGCTAAACCTAACTCTCAGCCTCACCCTAACACTAACCCTAACCCTCACCCTCACCCTCATCCTATCCCTTACGCTAACCGTAACCATAACCCTAACCCTCACCTTCACCGTAACCCTAACCCTAACCCCAACATTCACCATCACCGTCACCTTCAGCCTAACCCTCACCCTAACACTCACCGTCACCCTAAACATCACCCTAACCCTAACCCTCAACCTAACCCTAACCCTTACATTAACCCTAACCCTAACCCTAAACCTCAACTTAACCCTAACCCTAAAACTAACCTTAACCCTCACCCTAAACGAATGCTAACCATAACACTCACCCTCACCCTAAACCTCACCCTAACCCTTATCCTCACACTAACCCGAAACTTAACCCTCACCCTCACACTCACCCTAACCCTAACCCTAAACTTAACCCTCACTCTAACCTTAACAATTTTTCTAACTCTAACCCTAACCCTCACACTAAAGATCACCCTAACCCTTATCCTCACACTAACACTAAGCCTAATCCTCAACCTCACCCTCACCCTAAACCTAACCCTAACCCTAACCCTCACCCTCACACTAACCCTAATCCTCATCATAACCCAAAACCTTACCATAAACCTAATCCTACTCCTCACCCTAACCTTTATCCTCAGCCTAACCCTAAACCTAAACCTCACCCTAAAACTAACCCTAATCCTATCCCTAACCTTCAACCTCACCCTTACCCTAACCCAAACCCTAAACTTAACCCTCACTCTAACCTTAACAATTACTCTAACCCTAACCCTAACCCTCACACTAACGCTCACCCTAACCCTTATCCTCACACTAACCCTAAGCCTAACCCTCAACCTCAGCCTCACCCTAACCCTAACCCTAACCCTAACCCTCACCCTCACCCTAACCCTAACCCAAACCCTCACCCTAAACCTCACCCTAATCCTAACCCTAACCGTAACCCTAACCCTCATGCTAACCCTCATCCTCACCCTAACCCTAACGCTAACCCTTACCCTAATCCTCACCCTCACCCTCACCCTCACCCTCATCCTATCCGTTAGCCTAACCATAAGCATAACCGTAAGCCTCACCTTCACCGTAACCCTAACCCTAACACCAACATTCACCATCACTGTAAGCTTCACCCTCACCGTCACCCTAAACATCATCCTAATCCTAAGCCTCAACCTAACCCTAACACTTACACTAACCCTAAACCTAACCCTAACCCTCAATTTAAGCCTAACACTAACCCTAACCCTAACCCTCACTCTAACCCTAATGCTAAACCTAAATCTCACCCTCACCCTAAACTTCACCCTAACCCTTATCCTCACACTAACCCTAAACCTAAACCTCACCCTCACCCTCACCCTCACCCTCACCCTAACCCTAACCCTAAACTTAACCCTCACTCTAACCTTAACAATAACTCTAACCCTAACCCTAATCCACACAATAACGCTCACCCTAACCATTATCCTCACACTAACACTAAGCCTAACACTCACGCTCACCCTCACCCTAATCCTAAATCTAACCCTCAACCTCACCCTCACCCTCACCCTCACCATCACCCTAACACTAACCCTAACCCTCACCCTTACCCAAACCCTTACCTTAACCCTAACCTTACTCCTCACCCTAACCCTCACCCTCAGCCTAAACCTAAACATAAACCTCACCTAAACCTAAACCTAATCCTAACCCTAACCCTTACCCTCACCCTAACCCTAACCCTAACCCTAACCCTAATCCTTACCTAACTGAAAACCACATCTACACCCTCAGACTCACCCTAACCCACAATCTCACCATAGCCCTAACCCTAAACCTAAACCACACCCTAACCCTAAACCTAAACCTCACCCTCACCCTCACCCTAACCCTAACCCTAACCTAACCCTCACCCTAACCCTGACCCTCACCCTAACCCTAACCCTAAACCTAACCCTAATCCTAACCCTAAACCTAACCCTAATCCTAACCGTCAACCTAACTCTGAGCCTAACACTCACCCTAAACCTAAACCTCACACTAAATCTCACATTCAACCTAATCCTCACCCTAACAATAACCCTAACACTTACCTAACCGAAACCCTCACATTCACCCTCATTCTCACCCTAACACTCACACTCGCGCTAGCCCTCAACCTAACCCTTATCCTCACACTAACCCTAAGCCTAACACTCAACCTTACCCTCACCCTAACCCTAACCAGAAACCTAACCCTCACCTTCACCTAACCCTTTCACTAACCGTTAAAATAACCCTTACATAAACCCTAACCCTAACACTCACACTAAGCTGAACCCTAACCCTAAACCTAACCCTAACCCTCACCTTCACCCTAACCCTGACCTAACACTAAACCTGAACCTTACCCTTACCCTAACCCTAACTCTCACTCTCACCTTAACCTTAACCCTAAACCCAACATTCACTGTCACCCTCACCCTCACCCTAACCCTCACAGTCACCCTAAACATCACCCTAACACTAACCCTCAACCTAACCCTAACACTTACACTAACCCTAACCATAAACCTAACCTCACCCTAACCCTAACCCTAACCCTTACACTCAGCCTTATGCTAACCCTAACCCTAACCCTAGCCCTAACACTAACCTTAACCCTCACCCTAACCCTAAACCTTACCCTAAACTGAACCCTAACCCTCACCGTCACCCTAAACCCAAACCCTAAACTTAACCCTCACTCTAACCTTAACAATTACTCTAACCCTAACCCTAACCCTCACACTAACGCTCACCCTAACCCTTATCCTCACACTAACCCTAAGCCTAACCCTCAACCTCAGCCTCACCCTAACCCTAACCCTAACCCTAACCCTCACCCTCACCCTAACCCTAACCCAAACCCTCACCCTAAACCTCACCCTAATCCTAACCCTAACCGTAACCCTAACCCTCATGCTAACCCTCATCCTCACCCTAACCCTAACGCTAACCCTTACCCTAATCCTCACCCTCACCCTCACCCTCACCCTCATCCTATCCGTTAGCCTAACCATAAGCATAACCGTAAGCCTCACCTTCACCGTAACCCTAACCCTAACACCAACATTCACCATCACTGTAAGCTTCACCCTCACCGTCACCCTAAACATCATCCTAATCCTAAGCCTCAACCTAACCCTAACACTTACACTAACCCTAAACCTAACCCTAACCCTCAATTTAAGCCTAACACTAACCCTAACCCTAACCCTCACTCTAACCCTAATGCTAAACCTAAATCTCACCCTCACCCTAAACTTCACCCTAACCCTTATCCTCACACTAACCCTAAACCTAAACCTCACCCTCACCCTCACCCTAACCCTAACCCTAAACTTAACCCTCACTCTAACCTTAACAATAACTCTAACCCTAACCCTAATCCACACAATAACGCTCACCCTAACCATTATCCTCACACTAACACTAAGCCTAACACTCACGCTCACCCTCACCCTAATCCTAAATCTAACCCTCAACCTCACCCTCACCCTCACCCTCACCATCACCCTAACACTAACCCTAACCCTCACCCTTACCCAAACCCTTACCTTAACCCTAACCTTACTCCTCACCCTAACCCTCACCCTCAGCCTAAACCTAAACATAAACCTCACCTAAACCTAAACCTAATCCTAACCCTAACCCTTACCCTCACCCTAACCCTAACCCTAACCCTAACCCTAATCCTTACCTAACTGAAAACCACATCTACACCCTCAGACTCACCCTAACCCACAATCTCACCATAGCCCTAACCCTAAACCTAAACCACACCCTAACCCTAAACCTAAACCTCACCCTCACCCTCACCCTAACCCTAACCCTAACCTAACCCTCACCCTAACCCTGACCCTCACCCTAACCCTAACCCTAAACCTAACCCTAATCCTAACCCTAAACCTAACCCTAATCCTAACCGTCAACCTAACTCTGAGCCTAACACTCACCCTAAACCTAAACCTCACACTAAATCTCACATTCAACCTAATCCTCACCCTAACAATAACCCTAACACTTACCTAACCGAAACCCTCACATTCACCCTCATTCTCACCCTAACACTCACACTCGCGCTAGCCCTCAACCTAACCCTTATCCTCACACTAACCCTAAGCCTAACACTCAACCTTACCCTCACCCTAACCCTAACCAGAAACCTAACCCTCACCTTCACCTAACCCTTTCACTAACCGTTAAAATAACCCTTACATAAACCCTAACCCTAACACTCACACTAAGCTGAACCCTAACCCTAAACCTAACCCTAACCCTCACCTTCACCCTAACCCTGACCTAACACTAAACCTGAACCTTACCCTTACCCTAACCCTAACTCTCACTCTCACCTTAACCTTAACCCTAAACCCAACATTCACTGTCACCCTCACCCTCACCCTAACCCTCACAGTCACCCTAAACATCACCCTAACACTAACCCTCAACCTAACCCTAACACTTACACTAACCCTAACCATAAACCTAACCTCACCCTAACCCTAACCCTAACCCTTACACTCAGCCTTATGCTAACCCTAACCCTAACCCTAGCCCTAACACTAACCTTAACCCTCACCCTAACCCTAAACCTTACCCTAAACTGAACCCTAACCCTCACCGTCACCCTAAACCTCACTATAATCCTAACCCTAAACCACAACCTAACCCTCACCCTCACAATCACCCGAAAATTCACCCTCAACCTAATCCTCAGCCTCACCCTAATCTTCACCCTAAACCTAACCCTCAATCTAACCCTAACCCTAACCCTCACCCTAACCCTAATCCTAAAACTAACCCTCAGCCTCAACCTAATCCTCACCCTAACCCTAACCCTAATCCTTACCTAATTGAAAACCTCACCATCACCCTCACACTCACCCTAAACCACACCCTCACCCTCACCCTAACCCTAACTCTAACCCTCACCTAACCCTCAACCTCATCCTAACCCTAACCATAATCCTAAACCTCACCCTAACCCTCACCCTAAACCTTAACCTCACCCTAACCCTAACCCTAAACCTCACCCTCACCCTCAACCTAACCCTAAGTCTAACCCTCACCCTAACCCTCAATCACACCCTAACCCTAACCATAATCCTAAACCTCACATTAATTCTCACCCTAACCCTAAAGCTAACCCTAACCCTCACCCTCACCCTAACCCTAACCCTCACCCTAACTTTAACCTTAACCGTCAACCTGATCCTCACCCTCACACTAACCCTCACATTCAACCTAATCCTCATCCTAACATTAAACCTAACTCTTCCCTAACCGAAACCCTCACCTTCACCCTCATTCTCACACTAACCTTCACACTCACCATAGCCCTCACCTTAACCCTAACCCTAAGCCTAACCCTAATCTTCACCCTCAACCTCAGCATCACCCTCCGCCTAACTCTAACCCTAAACCTAGTCCTAAACCTAACCCTCAACCTCACCCTCACCCTACCCCTAACCCTAAACCTAACCTTCACCCTCAACCTCACCGTCACCCTCACCCTAACCCAAATTATAACACTTACCCTCACACTCACACTCACACTCACCCTAAACCTCACCCTCACCCTGAACCTAAACCTCACCCTAACCCTAACCCTAAACCTCACTCTTACCCTAACCCTAACCCTACCAATAACCCTAACCTAACACTAATTGTAAATCTAACCCTCATCCTTACCCTAACCATATACCTAAAACTCACATTAATCCTAATACTAACCCTTACCCTCACGCTCAATGTCACCGTCAACCTATCCCTCACCCACAACCTCACCTTCACCCTAACCCTCACACTAACCCTAGCCCTCACCCTAACCCTAACCCTAACCCTCACCCTCACCCTCACCCTCACCCTAACCCTAAACCTCACCCTCGAATTAATCCTCACCCTAACCCTAAAGCTAACGGTAACCCTTATCCTCACACTAACCTTCAACCTAAATCTTCCCCTCAACCTGACCCTAACCCTTACCCTAACCCTCACACTCACCCTAACCCTACCCCTCACCCTAACCCTAACATTCAAACTAACCCTCACCCTCAACCTAATCCTCACCCTAACCATAACCCTAACCTTTACCTAACAGAAAACCTCTCCCTCATACTCACACTCACCCTAACACTCACCATCACCGTAGCCCTAACCCTAAACCTTAACGCCACACTAACCTTCACCCTCACCTTCTTCCAAACCCTAACCCTAACCCTAAACCTCACTCTAACCCTCACCCTAACCCTAACGCTAACCCTTACCATAACTCTCACCCTAACTCTGACATTACCCTAACCCTAACCCTAACACTAAATCTCACCCTTACCCTAACCCTAAACCAAACCCTCACCCTCACCGTAAAACTCACCTTAACACTAACCCTAAAATTAACCCTCATCCTAAACCTAATATTAACCCCAACCCTCACCCTCACCCTAACCCTCACACTAATCCTTATCCTAACCCTAACCCTAACCCTAACCCTAACCCTAACCCTCACCCTCACCATCACCTTAACCCTAACCCTAACCCAAGCCTCACCCTAATGCTAACACGTACCCTAACCCTAACCCTAACCCTCACACTAACCCTCACCCTAATCCTAACCCTAAGCCTAACCCTCACCCTCACCCTCACCCTAACCCTAGCCCTAACCCTCACCCTAACCCCAACCCTTACCCTAACCCTAACCGTACCCCTCACACTATCCCTAACCCTCAGCCTAACCCTAAACCTAAAACTCACTATAAACCTAACCCTAACCCTAACTCTAACCCTTACCCTCACCCTAATCCTAACCCCAAAGCTAACCCTAATCCTTACCTAACTGAAAACCTCACCCTCACCCTCATACTAACGCTAACCCACACCTTCCCCGTAGCCCTCACCCTAAACTTAAACCTCAACCTAAACTTAACCCTAAACCTCACCCTCACCCACACCCTAACCCTAACCCTAACCCTAACCTAAACATCACCCTAACCCTCATCCTCACCCTAACCCTAACCCTAACCCTAACCCTCACATTAATTCTCACCATAACCCTAAAGCTACCCTAACCCTCACCCTCACCCTAACCCTTAAACCAACCCTTACCCTCAACCTGACCCTAACCCTAACCCTAACCCTAAACCTCACATTAAGCCTAACCCTCACACTAACCCTAACCCTACCTCTCACGGTAAACCTCACCCTCACCCTAACCCTAAACCTAACCCTAATCCTAACCATCAACCTAACTCTGACCCTAACACTCACCCTAACCCTAACCCTCACACTAACCCTCATATTCAACCTAATCCTCACCCTAACAATAACCCTAACTCTTACCTAATCGAAACCGTCATGTTCACCCTCATTTTCACCCTAACACTCACACTCACGCTATCCTTCCCCTTAACCCTAACCCTAACCCTAACCCTAATCTTCACCTCACCCTCACTGTCGCGCTCAGTCTAACCCTAACCCTAAACCTAACCTTCACCCTCAATCTCACACTCACCCAAAACGACAACCTCACCATAGCCCTCACCCTAAACCTAAACCTCACCCTAAAACTGTCCCTAAACCTCACTCTTACCCTAACCCTAACCCTAACCCTAACAATAAACCGAACCATAACCCTAATCCTAACCCTAAACCTCACCCTAAACCTAACCCTAAACCTAAAACTCAACGTAACCCTAATCCTAACCCTAACCCTCACCCTCACACTCACCCTAACCCTAAACCTAACAATAACGCTCACCATCATCCTCACCCTAACCCTCAACATAACACTAACCCTAACCCTACCCCTCACGCTAAACATCAACCTAACCCTAACCCACTCCCACACCCTAAACCTCAGGCTAACCTGAACCCTAAACCTCATCCTAGCCCTCAACCTCACCCTAAACATCACCCTCACCCTCACACTAATCCTAACCCTAACCCTAACCCTCAACCAAAACCTCACCCTCACCCTCACCTTCAGGTTAACCCTCACCCTAAACCTAACCCTAACCCACAACCTAACCCGAACCTGAAACCCAAACCTCACCCCCACCTGAACCCTCACCCACACCCTAACCCTCAGCCTCACACTAAACATCACCCTAAACCTAACCCTCACTCTAAACCTAACCCTAACTGAAACACTAAACCTAACTCAAACCCTTACCTAACCGAAAAACTCACCCTCACCCTCACACTAACCCTATACTTCACCCTCACCATAGCCCTCACCCTAAACCTAAACCTAAACATAACCCTAACCCTATCCCTCACCCTCACCCTAACCCTAACTCTAACCCTCAACCTAAATCTCACCTTAACCCTAACCCTAATCGTAACACTAACCCTCACCCTAACCCTCAACCTGACCCTAACCCTAACGCTAACCCTAACCCTCACCCTCATCCTAAACCTATCCCTAACCCTCACTCTCACCCTCTCCCTCACCCTCATCCTATCCTTTACCCTAACCGTAACACTAACCCTAAACCTCACCTTCACCGTAACCCTAACCCTAAACCCAACATTAACCGTCAATGTCACCTTCACCCTCACCCTCACCCTAACCCTCACCTTCACCCTAAACATCACCCTAAACCTAACCCTCAACCTAAACCTAATCCTTACACTAACCCTAACCCTAAACCTAACCCTCAACATAACCCTAACCCTAACAATAACCCTCACTCTAACCCTAATGCTAACCCTAACACTGACGCTCACACTAAACCTCACCCTAACCCGTATCCTCACACTAACCCTAACAGTAACCCTCAACCTCAGCCTCACCTAAATGTAACCCTAAACTTAACCCTCACTCTAATCTTAACACTTACTCTCACCCTAACCCTAACTCTCACACTAACCCTCTCCCTAACCCTTATCCTCACACTAACCCTAAGCCTAACCCTCAACCTCACCCTCACCCTAACCCTAAACTGAAACCTAACCCTCACCCCAACCCTAACCCTTACACTAACCCTAACCTAACCCTCACAATAACCCTCACCCTAAACATAAATCTAACTATAACCCTGATATTCATCCTCACTCTCACCCTAACCCTAACCCTTAACCTTACCCTCACCCTAACCCTAACCCTTAACCTAACAAAAACTGTACCCCTAACCCTAACCCTCACCCTCACCATAACCTTAACCTGACCCTAACATTAACTGTCACCCTGACCCTCACCCTCACCTTCACCCTAACCCTCACAATCACCCTAAAGATCACCCTAAACCTAACCCTCAACCTAAACCTAACACTTACACTAACCCTAACCCTAAACCTAACCTTCACCCTAACACTAACCCTAACTCTAACCCTAACCCTCACCCTAAACCTAATCCTAACCCTAACCCTCACCCTCACCCTCACCTTAACCCTAGCCCTAATACAAACCCTAACCCTCACCCTAACCCTTAACCTTACCCTAAACCCTAAACCTAACCCTCACCCTCAATCTAACCCTCACCCTCAACCTAACCCTAAACCACACCCTAAACCTCATCCTCACCCTCACCCAAACAGTCACGCTCACCCTTAACCTCAGCCTCACCCTAAACATCACCCTAACCCCAACCCTAAAACTAATCCTCACCCTCAACCTAATCCTCACCCTAACCCTAAACCTAATCCTTACCTAACTGAAAACACCTCCCTCACACTCTCACTCACCCTAACCCACACCCTCACCGTACCCCTCAACCTAAACCTAAACCTCACTCTAAACCTAACCATAAACCTCACCCTCACCCTAAACCTAACCCTAACCCTCACCCTCATCCTAACCCTAATTCTAAACCTAACCCTCACATTAATCCTCACTCCAACCCTAAAGCTAACACTAACCCTCACCCTCACACTAACACTCAATCTAACCCTTACCCTCAACCTGACCCTAACCCTAACCCTAACTCTCACACTAACCATAACCCTAACACTAAACCTAACCCTACCTCTAACCCTAACTCTCACCCTCACCCTAACCCTAAACCTAACCCTAACCCTCGCTCTAACTCTAACCCTAACCCTCACCCTCACACTAACCCTCACATTCAACCTAATCCTCACCCTAACATTAAACCTAACTCTTCCCTAACCGAAACCCTCACCTTCACCCTCATTCTCACCCTAACACTCACACCACCCTAGCCCTCAACTTAACCCCAACCCTAAACCTAACCCTAATCTTCACCCTCAACCTCACCAACACCCACAGCCTAACTGTAACCCTAACCTTAGTCCTAAACCTTTCTCTTAACCTCACCCTCACCCTAACCCTAATGCTTACCCGAACCTTCACCCTCACCCTCACTATCACCCTCAGCCTTACCATAAACCTAACCCAAATCATAACACTTACCCTCACCCTAACTCTCAAACCCACCCTAAATCTCACCCTCACCATAGACCTCACCCTGAACCTAAACCTCACCCTAACCCTAAACCTCACGCTTACCCTAACCCTAACCCTAACCCTAAAAATAACCCTAACCCTAACCCTAATTCTAAATCTAACCTTAATCCTAACCCTAACCCTATACCTAAAAATCACCCTAACTCTAATCCTATCCCTAACCCTCACCCTCACTTTCACCGTCACCCTAACCCTGACCCACAACCTCACCCTCACCCTAACCCTCACACTAACCCTAGCCCTCACCCTAACCTTAACCCTAACCCTCACTCTCACCCTCACACTCAGCCTAACACTTAACCAAACCCTAATCCTATCCCTAACCCTCACACTCACCTTAACCCTAATCTTAACAATAACACTCACCATCACCCACAACCTGACCCTCACCCGAACCCTCACCCTCAAACTCACCCTCACAATAACCCTCACCGTCACCCTAAAGTTCACCCTAAACCTAACCCTCACGCTAACCCTAAACCTAACCCTAACGCTCACCCTCACCATAAACCAAACCCTGAACCTAACTCTAAACCTAACCCTAAACCTAAACCTCACCCTAACCCTAACTCTTACCCTAACCCTAACCCGCACCCTTACCCTAAATCTAACCCTCATCCTAAACCTAACGCTTACCCTAACCCTAAATCTAAACCTTAACCTCACCCTAACCCTAATCCTAACACTAACCCTCAAACTCACCATCACCCTAAACTTAACCTTAACTCTCACACTCACCCTAACCCAAATCCTAACCCTAACCCACACCCTCACTGTCACCTCACCCTAACATTTGCCCTAAAACTTACCGTAAGCTTTATCCTCATGCTAAACCTAACTGTAACCCTAACGCTGTAACACTAACCCTAACCCTCTCCCTAACCCTAATCCTACCCCTCAACCTAACCGTCACCGTAAACCTAAACCTAAACCTAACCCTCACCCTAACCCTAACCCTCACCTTCACCCTCACCATAACCCTCACCGTCACCCCAACCCTCACCATAAACCTAACCCTAAACCACACCCTAAACCTCACACTCAACCTCACCTGAACCAGCACCCTCACTGTAACTCTCAGCCTCACCCTAAACATCACCCTAACCCTAACCCTCTATATAACGCTAACTTTAAACCTCTCCCTAAACCTAACCCTCAAACTAACCATCACCCTCAACCTAATTCTCACCCTAACCCTAACCCTAATACTTATAACTGAAAACCTCACCCTCAACCTCACACACACTGTAACCATACACTGACCGTGGCCTTCAGCCTAAACCTAAACCTCACCCTAACCCTAAACCTAAACCTCACCCTCACCCTCACCCTAACCCTAACCCTAACCCTCACCCTAACCCTCACCCTCACCTCACCCTAAACCTAAACTTAATCCTAACCTTCACATAAATCCTCACCCTAACCCAAACGCTAACCCTAACCCTCATCCTCTCCCTAACCCTCAAGTTAAGCCTTACCTTCAAACTGAACCTAACCCTAACACTAACCCTAACCCTCACACTAACCCTAACCCTACCTCTCAACCTAAACCTACCTCTCACCCTAACCCTCACCCTAACCCTAAACCTAACCCTCACCCTAACTCTAACCCTAACCTCCACCCTAACCCTAACCCTCACACTAACCCTCACATTCAACCTAATCCTCACCCTAACAATAACCCTAATACTTACCTAACCAAAACCCTCACTTTCACCCTCATTCTCACACTAAAGCTCACACTCACCTTGGACCTCACCTGAACCCTAACCCTAACCCTAACCCTAACCTTCACCGTGAACCCCACCCTCACACTCAGCCTAACCCTAACCCTAACCCTAATCCTAAACGTAACCCTCAACCTCACCCTCAACCTAACCCTAACCTTTACCCTCAGCCTCACCGTCACCCTCAGATTTACCATAACCCTCACCCAAATCGTAACGCTTACCCTCACCCTCACCCTCACACTCACCCTAAACCTCACCCTCACCATAGCCCTCACCCTAAACCTAAACCTCACAATAACCCTAACCCTAAAACTCACTCTTACCCTAACCCTAACCCTAACCCTAACACTAACAATAACCCTAACCCTAACAGTAATCCTAACCCTAACCCTCACCCTAACCCTAACCCTAAACCTAAAACTCACCCTAACCCTAATCCTAACCCTAACCCTCACCCTCACCCTCACACTCAGGCTAACCCTTACCCAAACCCTAATCCTAACCCTAACCCTCACACTCACCCTAAACCTATACCTAACACTAACCCTCACAATCACACTCACCCTCACCCTCACCCTAACCTTAACCCTAACCCTCACCCTAACCCTCACCCTCACCTCACCCTAAACCTAATCCTAATCCTAACCTTCACATAAATCCTCACCCTAACCCTGACACCAACCCTAACCCTCACCCTCACCCTAACCCTCAAGCTAAGCCTCACCTTCAACCTGACCCTAAACCTAATGCTCACACTAACCCTAAACCGACCTCTCACCCTAAACCTACCTCTCACCCTAACCCTAAACCTAACCCTCACCCTAACTCTAACCCTAACCCCCACCCTAACCCTAACCCTCACACTAATCCTCACATTCAACCTAATCCTCACCCTAACAATAACCCTAATTCTTACCTAACCAAAACCCTCAGCTTCACCCTCATTCTCACCCTAAACCTCACACTCACCATGGACTTCACCTTTACCCTAACCCTAACCCTAACCCTAACCCTAACCTTCACCGTGAACCTCACCCTCACGCTCAGCCTAACCCTAACCCTAACCCCAATCCTAAACGTAACCCTCAACCTCATCCTCAGCCTAACCCTAAACCTAACCCTAACCTTCACCCTCAGCCTCACCGTCACCCTCAGATTTACCATAACCCTCACCCAAATCGTAATACTTACCCTCACACTCACACTCACACTCTCCCTGAACCTCACCCTCACCATAGCCCTCACCCTAAACCTAAACCTCACAATAACCCTAACCCTAAACCTCACTCTTACCCTAAACCTAACCCTAACCCTAACACTAACAATAAACCTAACCCTAACACTAATCCTAACCCTAACCCTCACCCTAACCCTAACCCTAAACCTAAAACTCACCCTAACCCTAATCCTAACCCTATCCCTCACCCTCACCCTCACACTCAGCCTAACCCTTAACCAAACCCTAATCCTAACCCTAACCCTCACACTCACCCTAACCCTATACCTAACAATAACCCTCACAATCACACTCACCCTCACCCTCACCCTAACCCTAACCCTAACCCTAACCCTCACCCTAACCCTCACCCTCAATTCACCCTAAACCTAACCCTAAACCTAACCTTCACATAAATCC
The DNA here is from genome assembly GCF_024711535.1 of Dipodomys merriami. Lineage (NCBI taxonomy): Eukaryota > Metazoa > Chordata > Mammalia > Rodentia > Heteromyidae > Dipodomys > Dipodomys merriami. The sequence continues at coordinate 3,680,601 of NW_027206113.1, forward strand.
TCACCCTAACCCTGACGCTAACCCTAACCCTCACCCTCACTCTAACCTTCAAGCTAAGCCTTACCCTCAACCTGACCCTAACCCTAACCATCACACAAACCCTAACCCTACCTCTCACCCTAAACCTACCTCTCACCCTAACCCTCAACCTAACCCTAAATCTAACCCTCACCCTAACTCTAACCCTAATCCCCACCCTAACCCTAACCCTCACAGTAACCCTCACATTCAACCTAATCCTCACCCTAACCCTAACCCTAACCCTAACCCTAACCCTCACCATCACCCTAAACATCACCCTAAACCGAACTCTTACCCAAACCCTAACGCTCACTCTCAACCGAACCCTAACCCTGACCCCAACACTTACCCTCACCCTAAACATCAACCTAACCCTACCCCTCAACCTAACTCTAACCCTAACCCCCACCCTAACCCTAACCCTCACAATAAACCTCACATTCAACCTAATCCTCAACCTAACAATAACCCTAACTCTTACCTGACCAAAACCCTTATCTTCACACTCATTCTCAACCTAACCCGCACACTCACCCTGGACCTCACCTTAACCCTTACATTAACTCTAACCCTAAACTTCACCGTGAACCTCACTCTCACGCTCAGCCTAACCTTAACCTAAGCCTACTCCGAAACGTAACCCTCAACCTCACCCTCAACCTAAACCTAACCCTAACCGTAACCTTCACCCTCAGCCTCACCATCACCCTCAGATTTAGTATAATCCTCACCCAAATCATAACGCTTAACCTCACCCTCACCCTTACACTCACCCTAAACCTCTCCCTCACCATAGCCCTCACCCTAAACCTAAACCTCACAATAACCCTAACCCTAAAACTCACTCTTACCCTAACCCTAACCCTAACCCTAACACTAACAATAACCCTAACCCTAACACTAATCCTAACCCTAACTCTCACCTTAACCCTAATCCTAAACCTAAAACTCACCCTAACCCTAATCCTAACCCTAACCCTCACCCTCACCCTCACACTCAGCCTTACCCTTAACCAAACCCTAATCCTAACCCTAACCCTCACACTCACCCTAACCCTATACCTAACAATATCCCTCAAAATCACCCTCACCCTCACCCTAACACTGACCCTCAACCTCACCCTCACCTTAACCCTCACACTAACCCTAGCCCTCACCCTAACCCGAACCCTAACCCTTACCCTCAACTTCAACCTCATCTTAACCCTCACCCTCACCGAAAACATCACCGGAACCCGAACCCTCACCCTCAACCTAACCCTAACCCTAACCCTCACCGTAACCCAAATGATAAACCTTACCCTCATGCTCACTCTAAAACTCACCGTAAGGTTTAACCTCATACTAACCCTAACTCTAACCCTAACGCTAACAGTCAAACTAACCCTGACCCTCTCCCTAACCCTAATCCTACCCCTCAATCTAACCCTCATACTAAACCTAACCCTAACACTCACACTCAGCCTAACCCTCACCCTCATCCTCACCCTCACCCTAACCCTCACCGTCACCCTAAACATCTAACTAACCTTAACCCTCCCTCTAACACTAACCCTAACCCTAACCCTAACCCTCACCCCAACCCTCACCATAAACCTAACAATAACATCATCCTAACCCTAACCCTAACCCTAACCCTAACTCTAACCCTTACCGTAACCCCCACCCTAACCCTAACCCTCACCATCACCCTCACCCTCAGCCTCAGCCTAACCCTAAACATAACCCAAACCTAAACCTAAACCTCACCACCTCACTCACCCTAACACTAACCATAACCCTAATGTTAACCCTAACCCTCACCCTCAACCTAACCCTAAACCTCACCCTAACAATAACTCTAACCCTATCCCTAAACCTAATCATAACGCTAACCCTCACACTAACCCTAAACATAACCCTATAACTAACCGTAACCCTAAACCTAACCCTACCCCTCACCCAAACACTAACTCTCCCCCTAACCCTACCCCTAACCCTCACCCTAAACCTAACCCTCACCCTAACCCACACCCTAACCCTCACCCTAACCCTAAATCTAACCCTAACCCTCACCCTCAACCTAAACCTATCCCTAAGCCTTATCCTCACACTAACCCTAAACCTAACCCTAACCCTATCCCTCACACTAAACCTCCCCCTCACACTAAGCCTAACCCTCACCCTAACACTAACCCTACCCCTCACACTAGCCCTGACCTTAACCCTAACCCTAATCCTAACCCTCACCCTCACCCTAAACCTAACCCTATCACAAACCCTCACCTTCACCTGAACACTCACCAGAACCCTCACCCTAAACATCACCCTAACATTAAGCTTCACCCTAACCCTCAACCTAACCCTCACCCTAACCCTAACCCTCAACCTAATCCTCACCCTCAACCCAATCCTCACTGTAACCCAAAGTGTAACACTTTCCTACCCGAAATGCTCACCGTCACCCTCAACCTCACCCTAACCCTCACCCTCACCTTAGTTCTCAACCTAAACTTAACCTCACCCTTACCCTAACACTAACCCTCACCTTCACCCTCAAAATAAACCTAAACCTAAACCTAATGCTTACCATAAACCTCACACTAACCCTAACCCAAACCATTACCCTAACCCTCACCCTAACCATCACCCTAGCTCTAATCCTCACCCTATACCTAAACCTCACCCTAACACTAACCCTAAAGCTCACCCTGACCATAACCCTCACCCTCACCCTAACCCTAACCCTCTCCCTAGCCCTAACCCTACCCCTCAACCTACCCCTCATCTTAACCCTAAACCTAACCCTCACCCTAAACCTAACCCTCAACCTCACCCTCAGCCTCACCTTCTGCCTAACGCTAATCCTAACCCTAATCTTAAACCTAAACCTCAACCCCTCCTTCATCCTAATCCTAACCATGACCCAAATGCTAAACCTCACCCTCACACTCAACATAACCCTAACCCTAACAAAAACTGTAACCCTAACCCTAAACCTAATCCTAACCCTAACCCTCATACGAACCAAAAACCTAACCCTAACCCTCACTCTCAACCTAACCCTAACTCTAGCCCTTATCCTCACACTAACCTTAAACCTAACGCTAACCCTAAACCTCACACTAACCCTAACACTCACCCTAACACTAACCCTAGCCCTCACACTAACCCTGACCCTAACCCTAACTCTAATCCTAACCCTCACCCTAATGCTAACCCTAACACTAACCCTCACCCTCACCGGAACCCTCACACTCACCAGAAACCTCAGCCTAAACATCACCTTAAAACTAAGTTTCACCCTAACGCTAACCCTAACCCTCACCCTCACCGTAACCCTTATCCTCACGCTAAGCCTATCCCTAACCATAACCCTCACCCTCACCAACACCCTACCCCTTACCCTAACCCTAACCCTCACCCTAACCCTAACACTTACGCTAACACTAAACCTCACACTAACCATCAACCTAACACGAAACCTAACCCTAACCCTCAAGCTCACCCTCACCATAACCCTAAACCTAACCCTGACCCTCACCCTAACCCAAACCCTTACCCTAACAATAACCCTACCCCTCATCCTAACCCTCACCCTCACCCTATCCCTAACCCTAAACCTCACTCTAAACCTAACCCTCACGCTAACCCTCACCCTAACCCTAACACTAACCCTCAAGCTAACCCTAACTCTTACCCTAACCCTAACCCTAACCCTCACCCTAATCCTAACACTAACACTCGCCATAAACCTAAACCTTACCCTAACCCTAACCCTAACCCTTAACCTCACCTAAACCCTAACCCTAACCCTAACACTCAACCTCAACCTCACCCTAAACTTAACCCTCACCCTCACCCTCACCCTATCCCAACCCTAACCGTAACACTCACCCCCCCTAAATATCACCCTAACCCTAACCTTCACCCTAACCCTAACACTAATCCTAACCCTAACCCTTACCGTAACCCTCAGCCTATCCCAAACGCTCACCCATACCCTCACCCTCACCCTAACCCTCATCCTCACACTTAGCCTAACCCTATCCTTAACCCTAACCATCACGCTAACCTAACCCTCACCCTATCAATAACCCTACAATTACCCTAAACCTCATGATAACCCTAACACTAATGCTAACCCTCACCCTAATCCTAACCCTAAACCTAACACTCACGCTAACCCTCACGCTCACCCTAACCCTCACCCTACCCCTAACCCTCACCCACTCTCTAACCCTCACCCTAAACCTAACCCTAAACCTCACCCTCACCCTAAACCTAACCCTAATCCTAACCCTAATCCTCACCCTACCCCTAAACCTTACACTAACCCTAAACCTACCCCTCACCCTAAATCTAACCCTCACACTAAACCTGACCCTAAACTTAAACCTCAACCTAACCCTAACACTAACCCTCACCCTAAACCTAATCCTCACCCTCACTGTCACCCTCACCCTAATCCTCACCCTCACACTAACCCTAACACTAACCCTACCCCTCACTCTAACCCTAACGTTCACCCTCACCCGAACCCTACCCCTCACATTAACCCTCACCCAAACCGCAACCCTAAACCTCACCCCCATTCTAACTCTCATCCTCACCCTAATCCTCACCCTAACACTAACCCTTACCTAAGGGAAACCCTCACCCTCACCCTCACCCTAACCCTAATGCTAACCCTAAACCTCAAGCTCACCCTCAACCTCACCTTAAGTCTAATCCTAACCCTAATCCTAATTCTAACCCTCATCCTCACCCTCACACTAACTCTAACCCTAACCCTATAACTAACCCTCACCCTCACCCTCACCCTAACCCTCACCCTCAACCTAACACTAATACTAACCCTCACCCTAACCCATACCCTTACCCTAACCCTAACCCTCACCCTCACCATAACCCTCACTGTTGCCAATATCCTCACCCTAACCACACTCTAAAACTAACCCTAACCTTAACCCTATCCCTTACCCTAACCATAAACCTACCCAACAACCTAACCCTAACCCTCAACCTCACCCTCAACCGCTTCCTAAGCATAACCCTAAACCTAACCCTAATCCTAAACCAAAAACTCAACCCCACCCTCACCCTAACCATAACCCTAAACCTCTCCCTAAACCTAACCCTTACCCTAACCCTATCCTTAACCCTCACCCTCACCATAACCATCACCCTAAACCTATCCCTCAAGTTCACCCTAGCCCTCATCCTCAACCACACCCTAAACCTCACCCTAACCCTGATAATCACCCTAACCCTAACCCTAACCTTAATCCTCACCCTAACCCTAACCCTCAACCACACAGTAACACTCAACCTCACCCTCACCCTCACCCTCACACTCACATTCACTCTAACCCTAACCCTAACACTAACCCTACACTTAACCCTCACTCTCACCCTCACGCTAACCCTAACCCTAACCCTAACCCTAAACCTCACCCTAACCCTAAATATCACCCTAACCCTAAACCTAAAACTAACCCTAACCCTAACCCTAATGCTAACCATAACTCTCACCCTCACCCTAACCCCCATCCTCACACTAACCCTAAACCTAACCCTAACCCTCATGCTAACCCTTACCCTAACCCTAAACCTAACCCTTACACTAACCCTAAACCTAACCCTCAACCTCACCCGAACCCGAACCCGAACCCTAACCCTCACCCTACCCTAACCCTAATCCTAAACCTAACCCTCACCTTCACCATCACCCTCAACCTAAACCTCACCCTCAAACTCACCTTTACCCTAACCCTAAAATGAAACCTAACTCTCACCCTAACCCTAACCCTAACCCCCACCCTCACCCTCACCCTCAGCCTAACCCTAAACCTAACCCTAATCCTAACCCTAACCCTCACCCTCACCCTCACCCTAACCCTAACCCTAATGCCAAGCCTAAACCTGACCTTCACCCTGACCATCACCCTTACGCTCACCCTAAACCTAACCCTAACCCTACCCCTCACCCTAATACTAACCCTCACCCTCACCCTCAAACCTGACCTAAGACTAACCCTAACTCTAATCCTAAACCAAACCCTCACCCCCACCCTCCTCTGAACCCTAACCCTAAACCTCACCCTCACCCTCACCCTCACTCTAACTCTAAACCTCACACTACCCCTAACCCTCAGCCTCATCCTAACAGTAACGCTAACCCTATCCCTCACCCTAACCCTAAACATCACCCTCACCCTCACCCTAACCCTATCCCTGAAGCTCACTCTTACCCTCACCCTACCCCTCACACTAACCCTCAACCTAACCCTAACCCTAATCCTAATCTTCACCCTAAACCTAACCCTAACCCTAACCCTCACCCTCACACAAACCCTCACCATCACCCTAAAACTCCCCCTCACCCTAATCATCACCCTAACCCTAACCCTCACCCTAAACCTAACCCTAACCCTCAAGCTAACCCTCAACCTCACCTTAATCCTCACCATAACCCTAAACCTAACCCTTATCTAACCAAAACCCTTAACCTCACCCTCACACTCACACTCACCCTCACCCTCTCCCAATCCCTCACCCTAAACTTTACCCTCACCCTAACACTAACACTCACCCTCAACCTCACCCTATCCTAACGCTAACCCTAATGCTCACCCTACCTTAAACCTCACTCTAAACATTACCCTCACCATAACCCTAAAACTAACCCTAATCCTCACACTAACCCTAAACCTAACCCTCACCCTAACCCTCACCGTAACCCTAAGCCTCACCCTCGCCCTAACCCTCACCGTCACCTTAACCCTCACCCTAACGCTAACCGTCACCCACACACGAAATCTCACCCTCACCCGAACCCTCACCTTCATGCTAACCCTACCCTAAACCTCATCCTAACCCTAACCTTCACCCTAAAACTACCTCTAACCCTCACCCTCATACTAACCCTAACCCTCACCTTATCCCTCACCCTAAACCTCACCCTAACCCTAACCCTAACCCTAACCTTCACTCTCAACCTAAACCTCACCCTAACCCTTATCCTCACACTAACACTAACCCTAACCCTAACCCTCACCCCAAACCTGACCCTACCCCTCATCCAAACCCTCACCTTTACCCTAACCCTAACTCTCACCCTAACCCTAACCCTAACACACACCGTCACGCTAACCCTCACCTTAAACCTAACCCTCACTTACACCCTAACCCTCACATTTGCCCTCATCCTAACCCTCACCCTCACCCTAAACATCACCCTAATCCTAACCCTCACACTAACCCTAACCTTAATCCTCACTCTAACAAAAACCCTCACCTTAAAACAAATCCTCACCCTTATTCTCACCCTAACCCTTAACTTAAGCCTTTCCTAACCGAAAACCTCACCCTCACCCTAATCGTCACCCTAACCCTCACCCTCACCCTAGCCCTCACCCTTAAAATAACCCTAACCCTCACCCTAACACTCACCCTAACCCTAAGCCTAACCCTAACACTAACTCTCACCCTAACCCTCACCCTAACACTAACCATAACACTAACACTCACCCTAAACCTAACCCTAACCCTAAGCCTAACCCTAAACCTCACCCTCAACCTAACCCTCACCTAACCCTTACCCTCACACGAACACTAAACCTAACCCTAAGCCTAACCTTCATATTAAACCTAACCCTAAACCTAACCCTCACCCTAACCCTAACCCTTACCTAACCGAAACCCTCATCCTCAACCTCACTTTCACCCTCACATTCACCCTCACCCTAACCCTAAACCTAATGCCAACACTAAACCTGATCTTCACCCTAACCATCATCGTAACCCTTACCCTCACCCTAACCCTAAACCTAACCCTACCCCTCACCCTAACCCTAACCCTCACCGTCACCCTCAAACTCGATCTAAGCCTAACCCTAACCCTAACTCTAATCCTAAACCAAAGCCTCACCCCCACCCTCTTCCTAATCCTAACCCTGACCCTCACCCTCACACTCACCCTCATCCTAACTCTAAACCTAACCCTAACCCTCACCCTAATTCAAACCCTTACCCTAACCCTATACCTAACCCTCACTCTAAACCTAACCCTCACCCTAACCCTAACCCTAAAGCTCACTCTAACCCTCATCCTCACCCTCACTCTAAACCTCACCCTAACCCCGATCCTCACACGAACCCTAAACCTAACCTTAATCCTCAACCTCACACTAACCCTAATCCTAACCCTAACCCTCACGCTCACCCTCACCCTCACCCTAACTCTAACCCTAACCCTAATACTAATTGTAAACCTCACCCTCACCCTCACCCTAAGTCTAACCCTAACCCTATCACTAACCATCACAGTCACCCTAAACCTCACCGTCATCCAAAAACTCAACCGAAACATAACCCTCACCCACACCCTAACCCTCATCCTCAACCTCAGCATCACCCTCACCCTCACCCTCACCGTTTCCCTAACCGTAACCCTCACCCTCACCTTCGCCCTCAGCCTAACCCTAACCCTAAGCCTAACTCTCACCCTCACTCTCACCCTAAGCCTAAACCTAGCCCTAATTCTAACGCTAACCATCACCCTAACCCTAATCCTAAAGCTAACCCTAACGTTTACCCTCACTCTAACACTCACCCTAACTTTTTCGTTCAACCTAACCCTAACCCTAACACTAACCCTAACCCTCACACTAACCCTGAACCTCAACCTAACCCTAACCCTAATCTTCACCCTAAGCATCACCTTAACCCTAAACCTTACCCTAACCCTAACCCTCACCATAAACCTATCCCTAACCCTCACAGTCACACTAATCCTCAGCATCACCCTAATCCTCAACCTAAACCTCAACCTCACCCACACGCTTATGCTCAACCTCACCCGAACCCTAACCCTCACCCTAACCCTAACCATAACCCTCACCCTCACCCTAACCCTATCCCCAACCCGAAAAATAATCCTAACCCTAAACCTAACCCTAAACCTAACGGGAAAACTCACCTTAACACCAATCATAACCCTAACCCTAACACTCACCCTAACACTCAACTTCAACCTAAAACTCACCCTAACTCTAACGCTAACCCTAACCTTCAACCCTCAACCTAACCCTCACCCTAACCCTTATCCTCAAACTAACCCTAACCCTAAACCTAACCCTAACCCTCACACTAACAGCAACCCTCACCCTAACCCGAACCCTACCCCTCACACTAACCCTCACCCTAACCTTAACCCTAATCCTAATCTTCACCCTAACGCTAACCCTAACCCTAACCCTCACCCTCACTTAAATTCTCCCTCTCACCCTAAACAACACCCTAACCCTAACCCTCACCCTAAACCTGACCCTAACCCTCACCCTAACCCTAACTCTCAACCTAACCCTCACCCTAATCCTGACCATAACCCTAACCCTAACCCTTACCTAACCAAAAACCTCACCCTCTCCCTCACACTCACCCTAACCCTCACCCTCAACCTATCCCTCAACCTAACCTTAACCCTCACCCTAACCCTTACCCTCACCCTAACCCTCACCCTAAACCTGACGCTAACCCTAACCCTCACCCTACCATAAACCTCATCCTAACCCTTAGCCTAACCATAACCCTAACCCTAACCCTAAACCTCACACTAACCCTAACAGTAAGCCTCATCCTAACGCTCACTGTAAATGTAACCCTCGTCCTCACCCTAACCCTCACCGTCACCTTAACCCTCCCTTAACCCTAACCGTCACCCACACCCTAAAACTCACCCTCACCCAAACCCTCACCCTCACGCCAACCCTACCTTAAACCTCACCCTATCCATAACCCTCACTCTATCCCTAACCCTAACCCTCACCCTAATCCTAAACATCCACCTAACCCTCACCCTCAACCTAATCCTCTCCAGAACCCTAACCCGAACCCTTACCTAACAGAAACCCTCAACCTCACTCTCACCCTAACCATCACCCTAACCCTAACCCTAACCCTGACCCTCACCCTCATCCTAATCCTAACCCTAAACCTAACCCTCACCCAAACACTCATCCTAACCCTAACCCTAACCCTAAGCCTCACCCTAACCCTCACCCTAACCTTAACGCTAACCCTAACACTTACCCTCACCCTAACACTCACTGTAACATTTAGCTCAATCTAACCCTAACCCTAACCCTAACCCTCAACCTAACCCTCATCCTCACCCACACCTTAACACTCAACCTCACCCGAAACCTAACCCTCACCCTAAACCTCACCCTCACCCTAAACCTCACCCTAATCCTAACACTCACCAAAACCCTAACCCTAACATTCACCCAACCCTAACTCTCACACTAACCCTCACACTCAACCTAAACCTCATCCTAACAATATCCCTAACACTTTCCTATCCGAAACACTCACCCTCACCCTCACCCTCACCCTAACTTTCACCCTCATGCTAGCCCTCACCCTAACCCTAACCCTAACCCTAAACCTCACCCTCCCCCGCCCCTCACCCTCACCCTAAACATAACACTAACAAAAATCCTAAACCAACCCCTCACCCCCACCCTCACCCTAACACTGAACCTGACACTAACAGTCACCCTAACCCTAAACCTCACCCTAACCCTTTCCTAACCATAACGCTAACCCTCACCCTCACCCTAACCCTATCTGTAACTTTAACAACAATCCTAACCCTAACCCTAACCCTAATCCTAACCCTAACCCTCACCCTAACACTAAACCAAACCCTAAAACTCACCCTAACACCAATCCTAACGCGAATCCTCACCCTAACACTAACCCTCACCCTAACCCTAGTCCTAACACTCACCCTAACCCTAAGACTCACCCTAAACATCACCCTAAACCTCACCCTAACCCTAACCCTCAACCTAACCCTCACCCTCAGCTAATCCTCACCATAACCCTAAACCTAACCCTTACCTAACGAAAACCCTTAACCTCACCCTCACACTCACACTCACCCTCACACTCTCCTATCCCTCACCCTAACTTTAACCCTCACCCTAACCCTAACACTCACCCTAAACCTCACCCTAAACCTAACGCTAACCCTCACCCTCACCCTACCATAAACCTCACTCTACACATTACCCTAACCATAACCTTAACCCTATCCCTAACCCTCACCCTAACCCTAACCCTCACCGTCACTTTAACCCTCAACTTAATCCTTACCGTCACCCACACCCTAAAACTCACCCTCACCCGAACCCTCACCTTCATGCTAACCCTACCCTAATACTCATCCTAACCCTAACCCTCACCCTAAAACTAACTCTAACCCTCACCCTCATACTAACCCCAACCCTCACCTTATCCCTCACCCTAATCCTCATCCTAACCCTAATGCTAACCCTAACCCTCACTTTCAACCTAAACTTCACCCTAACCCTTATCCTCACACTTACACTAACCTTAATCCTAAACCTCACATTAACCATAACCCTCACCCCAACCCTTACCCTACCTTCATCCAACCCCTCAGCCTAACTCTCACCAAACCTAATACGAACACTCAGTGTCACGCTAATCCTCACCCTAACCCTAACCCTCAAATACACCCTAACCCTCACACTTGAACTCACCCTAACTCTCACCCTCACCCTAAACATCACCCTAATAATAAACCTAACCCTAACCCTAACACTAATCCTCACCCTAAACCAAACCCTCACCTTAAAACTCACCCTCACCCTAATCCTCACCCTAACCCTAACGCTAAGCCTTTCCTAACCAAAACCCTCACCCTCACCCTAACCGTCACCCTAACTGTCACCCTAACCGTAGCCCTCACCCTCAAACTAACCCTAACACTCACACTCAACCTCACCCCCACCCTCAGCCTAACCCTAATCCTAACCCTAACCTCAACCTCACCCTCACCCTCACCCTCACCCTAACTCTAACACTAACCCTAACCCAATTGCTAAAACTAGCCCTCACTCTCACACTAACCCTAACCCTCAGCCTAACCCTAACCCTACCCCTAACCCTCACCCTCACTCTAATCCTCACACTAATCCTCACCCTAACCATAACCCTAACCTAACAGAAACCCTCACCCTCACCCTCATTCTCAACCTAACCCTCACCCTAACCCTAACCCTAACCCTCACCTTAACCCTCACCCTCACAGTAACCTTAACCCTAAACTTAACCCTCACCCTCAACCTCACCCTCACCCTAACCCTTACCCTAACCCTTACCCTCAACCTAACCCTATCCCTAACCCTCACAGTCAGCCTAACCCTCACTGTCACCCTAACCCTCATCCTTACCTGAAATCTCACCCACACCCTATCGCTCAACATCACCCGAACGCTAATACTCACCCTAACCCTCACCATACTCTAAACCTCACTCTAACTCTAATCCTCACGAAAACTGTAACGCTAACCCTCACCCTAACACTAGCCATCACACAAACCCTCACCCTCAACCAAACCTCACCCGAAAAATAACCCTAACTCTTACCTAACCAAAACCCTTACCTCACCATAGCCCTCACCCTCAACCTCACCCTCACCCTAACCCTCACCCTAAACCTTATCCTCAACCTAACCCTAACGCTAACCCTCAAAGTCACCCTAAACCTCACCGTCACCCTAACCGTCATTCTTACCCTAAACCTCACCCACACCCGATCGCTCAACATCACCCGAACCCTAACACTCACCCTAACCCTCACCATACTCTAAACCTCAAGCTAACCCTAACCCTCATGAAAACCGTAATGCTAACCCTCACCCTAACACTAACCATCGCACAAACCCTCACCCTCAACCAATCCTCACCCGAAAAATAACCCTAACCCTTAGCTAACCAAAACCCTTACCTCACCCTAGCCCTCACCCTCAACCTCACCCTCACCCTAACCCTCACCCTAAAACTTGTCCTCAACCTAACCCTAACGCTAACCCTCAAAGTCACCCTAACCCTCACCGTCACCCTAACCGTCATTCTTACCTTAAACCTCACCCACACCCGATCGCTCAACATCACCCGAACCCTAACACTCACCCTAACCCTCACCCATACTCTAAACGTCACTCTAACCCTAACCCTCACCAAAAGAGTAACGCTAAGCCTCACCCTAACACTAATCCTCACCCAAACCCTCACCCTCAACCTAATCCTCACCCTAACGATAACCCTAACCCTTACCTAACCGAAACCCTTATCCTCACCCTCACCCGCACCCAAAACTTCAACCACACCCTAGCGCTCACACTCTCCCTAACCCTAACCCTAACCCTAAACCTCACCCACACCCTCCCACTCCCCCTCGGCCTATACCTAACCCTGACCCTAACCCTAACGCTAACCCTCAACCTCAACCGAAACCTAACCCTAAACATAACCTTAACCCTAAACCTAATCCTATCCCTAAACCTCACCCTAACCCTAAACATAATGCTAAAACTAACGCTAACACCAATCCTAACCCTAACCCTCACCCTAAACCTGTCCCTCACCCTAACCCTAACCCTAACCCTAACACTCCCCCTAACCCTAAACCTCACGCTAACCCTCACCCTAACCCTAACGCTAACCCTAAACCTCACCCTCAACTTAAACTTCACCCTAACCCTTACCTTCACGCTAACTCTAATCCTCACACTAACACTAACCCTCCCCTGAACCCTAACCCTAACCCTCACTCTAACCCTCACCCTAAATCTAACCCTAATGCTAACCCTCACCATAACACTAAACCTAACCTTAACCCTCACTCCCACCCTCCCCCGAACCCTCACCCTAACCCTCACCCTCACCCTAAATATCACCCTAAACCTAACCCTCACCCTAAACCTAACCCTAAACCTCAACCTAACCCTAACCCTCAACCTAACCCGAACCCTCACCATAATCTTCAACATAACCATAATCCTAACTCTTACCTAATCGACACCCTAACCCTCAACCTCACCCTCACCCTAAACCTCACTTTAACCTTAACCCTCACCCTAATCCTAACACTACCACTCACCCTCACGATAAACCTAAGCTTAACCCTAACCTAACCCTAAAACTCAACCTAACCCTAACCCTAACCATAACCATAACAATCACCCTAACTCTAACCCTTACCCTAACCCTAAACCTAACCCTAAATCTCACCGTAACCCTAACCCAAACCCAAACCTTCACCCTCACCCTAAACCTCACCTTAACCCTAACCCTAACACTAACCCTCACCCTAAACCTAACACTAACACTAACCCTCCCCCTCACACTAAACCTCATCCTAACACTTATTCTCACACTAACCCTAACCCTAACCCTAACCCTCACCCTCAATATCACCCTAAACCTAACCCTAACCCTAACCCTCACCCTCAATATCACCGTAACCCTAAACCTAACCCTCACCCTCACCATCACCCTAACCCTAACCCTAACCCTAACCCTCACCCTAACCCTAACACTTACCCTAACCCTAACCCTAACACTCACACTAACCCTCACCCTACACCTAACCCTCACCCTCACCCTCAACCTCAAACTAACCCTAACCCTAATACTCACCCTAACCCAAACCCTTAACCTAACCCTAACCCTACCCCTCACCCTAACTTTCACCCTCAGCCTAACCCTAAACCTAAACCTCACTCTAAACCTAAACCTAACCCTAACCCTAACCCTTACCTCACCCTAACCCTAACCCTATCCCTAACCATCAACCTCAACCAGACCCTAAACTTAACCCTAACTCTCACACTCACCCTAACCCTAATCCTAAACGTAACCCACACCCTCACTCTCACTCTCACCCTAAAACTCGCCTTCAAACTCACCTTCACACTAACCCTCAAACTAAACCTAACCCTCACCCTCACAATAACCCTAACCTCACCCTCACCCTCATCCTCACCTTCACCCTAATTCTAAACTTAACACTAATGCTCAGCCTAAACTTCACCCTCACCCTAATCCAAAACCTCACTATCACTCTTATCTTCTCCCTCACCCTCACCATCACCCTAACCTACACCTTCATCCTCACCCTCATCCTAACACTCACACTCACCGTAAACCTCACCCTAACCCCAACCCTCGCCCTAACCCTAACCCTAAAACTAACCATCACCCTAACTCTCACCCTAACTCTAACCCTCAACGTCACCCTCACCCTAAACATAAGCCTAACTCTCACACTCACCCTAACCCTAATCCTAATTATATCCCACACCCTCACTCTCACCCTCACTCTAACCCTCATCGTAAACCTCACCTTCACCCTAACCCACAAACTAACCCTAACCCTCACCCTCACCCTAACCCTAACCCTCACCCACACCCTCACCCTAACCCTAAATCTAACGCTAATCCTCACCCTAACCCTCAACTTCTCCCTAAACCTAACACTCACCATCACCCTCAACCTCACCCTAACCCTCACCCTCAACTTCACCCTCACCTTCACCCTCACCGTCACCGTAAACATCACCCTAACCCTAACCCTCACCCTAACCCTAACCCTATCCATCACCGTAAGCCTAACGATAAACCTTACCCTAACGCTCACCCTAAAACTCACCCTAAGCTTTATGCTCATACTAACGCTAACACTAACCCTAAAGTTAACCGTCACACTAACCCTAACCCACTCCCTAACCCTAATCCTACCCCTCAAACTAACCCTCACCCTAAACCTAAACCTAACCATAACCCTCATCCTAAAGCTAACCCTAAACCTCACCCCCACCCTAACCCGCACCGTCACACTAACCCTCACCATAAACCTAACACTAAACCACACACTAAACCTAACCCTCACCCTCACCCAAAACTTCACCCTCACCCTAACCCACAGACTCACCCTAACCATTCAACCTAATCCTCACCCTAACAATAACCCTCCCTCTTACCAAACCGAAACCCTCACGTTCAACCTCATTCTCAACCTAACCTTCACATGCACGCTAGTCCTCACCTTAACCCTAACCCTAAACCTAACCCAAATCTTCACACTCACCCTCAGGTCACCCTCAGCCTAACACTAACACTAACCCTATTCCTAAACCTAACCCTCAAACTCACCCTCACCCTAACCCTAACACAAAACCTAACCTTCACCCTCACCCTCACTGTCACGCTTAGCCTAACCCTAATCCTAACCCTAAGCTTAAACCTAAACTTCAACCTCACCCTCACCATAACCCTAAACCTAACCCTAACCCTAAACCTAACCTTCACCCTCACCCTCACTGGCACGCTTAGCCTAACCCTAACACTAACCCTAATCCTAAACATAACCCTCAACCTCACCCTCATCCTAACCCTAACCCTAACCCTAACCCTAACCTTCACCCTCACCCTCACCGTCAACCTCAGCCTTATCATAACCCTCACCCAAATCGTAACCCTTACCCACACCCTCAACCCACACTCACCCTCAACCTCACCCTCACCATAGCCCTCACCCTAAACCTAAAACTTACATTAACCCTAACCCTAAACCTCACTCTTACCCTAACCCTAACCCTAACCCTAACAATAATCCTAACCCTAACAATAATAATAACCCTAACCCTCACCCTCACCCTCATTCTAACCCTAAAACTCACCGTAACCCTAATCCTAACCCTAAAACTCACCCTCACTGTCACTGTCACCCTAAACCTGACCTTCAACCTCACCCTCACCCGAACCCTCACACTAACCCTAACCCTCACCCTACCCTAACCCTCTCCCACACCCTAAACCTCACCCTAACCCTCACCCTAACCCTCACACTAGCCCTCACCCTCACCCTAAACCTCACCCTCAAACTCACCCTAACCGTAACCCTAAACCTAACCCTCAACCTAACCATAACCCTCACCCTCACCCTCATCGTCAGCCTAACCTCACCCTAAACCCAACCCTAACCCACAACATAACACTCACCTGAAACCAAAACCGAATCCTCACCTGACGCTTCACCCTCACCCTAACCGTCAGCCTCACCCTAAACATCACCCTAAACCTAACCCTCAATCTAAACCTAACCTTAACCCTAACACTAACCATAAACCAAACGCTTACCCAACCGAAAACCTCACCCTCACACTCACACTCACCCTAACCCTCACCCTCACCATAACCCTCACCCTAAAACTAAACATCAACATAATCCTAAACCTAACCCTCACCGTCACCCTAACCCTAACGCTAACCCTAACCCTCATCGTCACTCTAACCCTAACCCAAACCTTAAATGTCACCCTCACCCTCACCCTTACCCTCATCCTGTCCCTTACCCTAACCATAACCCTAACCCTAAGCCTCACCTTCACCGTAACGCTAAACGTAACCCCAATATTCACCGTCACCGTCACCCTCATCCTCACCCTCACGCTAACCCTCACCATCACCCTAAACCTAACCCTCAACCTAACCCTAACCCTTATACTAACCCTAACCCTAACCCGCACACTCACCCTAACAGTAACCCTAACCCTAACATCACCCTAACCCTAACCCTAACCCTAACCCAAACACTCAGCCTAACGCTAACCCTTAGCCTAACCCTAACCCTAACCCTCAAACTAACCCTAACCCGAACCCGAACCCTCAACCTAACCTCAATGCTAACCCTAACACACACCCTCACCCTAAATCTCACACTAACCCTTATCCTCACACTAACCCTAACCCTAAACCTCACCCTCATCATCACCCTAAACCTAACCCTAAACTTTACCCTCACTCTAAACTTAACACTTACTCTAAACCTAACCCTCACACTAACCCTCAAACTAACACTTATCCTCACACTAACCCTAACCCTAACCCTCAACCACACCCTCAACCTAACCCTAACTTGAAACCTAACACTCACCCTAACCCTAACCCTTACACTAACCCTAACCCTAACCCTCACACTAACCCTCAACCTAACCCTAAACCTAACCCTAACACTGACCTTCACTCTCATCCTGACCCTAACCCTAACCCGGAACCTAACCCTCACCCTAACCCTAACCCTTCCTCTAACCAAAAGCCTATCCCTAACCCTAACCCTCACCCTCACCCTAACCCTAACCCTAACCCCAACATTCACTGCTACCCTCACCCTCACCCTCACCCTCACCCTAATCCTCACAGTCACCCTAAACATCACCCTAACCCTAACCCTCAACCTAACCCTAACACTTACACTAACCCTAACTCTAACCCTAAACCTCACCCTAAACCTAACCCTAACCCTCACCCTCACCCTCACCCTAAACCTAAACCTAACCCTAACCCTCACCCTCACCCTAATCCTAAACCTTACCCTAACCCTAACCCTAAACCTTACCGTCACCCTAACCGTCACCATAAACCTAACCCTAAATCACACCCGAACCCTCAACCTAATCCTCACCCTAACCCTAACCCTAATCCTTTCCTAACTGAAAACCTCACTCTCACCCTCACACTCACCCTAACCTGAACCCTCACCATAGCACTCACCCTAACCCTAACCCTAAACCTCACCCTCACTCTCACCCAAACCCTAACAATAACTCTCATTCTAAACCTCACCCTCAAACTAACCCTAACCCTAAATCTAACCCTCACATTAATCCTCACACTAACCCTAACGCGAACCCTAAACTTCACACTCACACTAACACTCAACTTAACCCTTACCCTCAACCTGACCCTAACCCTAACCCTAACCATCACACTAACCCTAACCCTCACACTAAACGTAACCCTAACCCTCACACTAAACCTAACCCTACCTCTCACCCTAAACCTCACCCTCACGCTAACCCTAACCCTAACTCTAACCCTCACCTTAACTATAACCCTAACCCTCACACTAACCCTCACCCTCACACTAACCCTCACATTCAACCTAATCCTCAGCCTAACATGAACCCTAACTCTTACCAAACTGAAACCCTCACCTTCACCCTCATTCTCACCCTAACCCTCACACTCACTCTAGCCCTCACCTTAAACCTAACCCTAACCCTAATCTTCAACCTCAACCTCACCATCACCCACTGCCTAACTTTAATCCTAAACCTAGTCCTAAACCTAACCCTCAAACTCACTCTCACCGTAACCCTATCCCTAACCCTAAACTTCACCCTCATCCTCACTCTCACACTCAGCCTTACCATAACTCTAACCCAAATCGTAACCCTTACCCTCACCCAAACACTCACACTCACCCTAAACCTCACCCTCACCATAGCCCTCACCCTGAACGTAAACCTCACTGTAACCCTAACCCTAAACCTCACTCTTACCCTAACCTTATCCCTAAACCTAACCCTAACAATAACCCAAATCCTAACCCTAATCCTAACTCTAACCCTCATCCTAACCCTATCCCTATACCTAAAACTCACTCTATCACTAATCCTAACCCAAACCCTCACCCTCACTGTCACCGTCAACCTAACCCTGACCTTCAAACTCACCCTCACCTTAACCCTCACACTAACCCTAGCCCTCCCCCTAACCCTAATCCTATCCCTCACATTCACCCTCACACTCAGCGTAACACTTAACCAAACCCTAATCCTAACCCTAACCCTCACACTCACCCTAACCCTAATACTAACAATAACCCTCACCATCACCCACACCCTCACCCTCACCCTAAACCTCGCCTTCATCCTCATCCTCACCCTAACCCTCACTGTCACCATAAATTTCACCCTAACCCTAACCCTCACCTTAACACTAAACCTAACCCTAACCCTCACCCTCACCCTAACCCTAACCCTAAACCTCACTCTAAACCTAACCCTAAATCTAACCCTCACACTAAACCAAACACTAAGCCTCACCCTTACCCTAACTCTTTCCCTAACCCTAAAACTAACCAAAACATTCACCCTAACACTAACTCTAACCCTCACCGTAAACCTAACACTTACCCTCACTCTAACCCTAACCCTATCCCTAAACCTCAACCTCACCCTCACCATAAAATTAACCCTAACTCTCACACTCACCCTAACACTAATCCTAACCCTAACCCGCACCCGTACTGTCACCCTCACCCTAACCCTCACCCTCACCCTAAACCTAACCCTAAACATCACCGTGACCCTCATCCTCACCCTAACCCTAACCCTCACCCTCAACTTCAGCATCACCTTAACACTCACGGTAAACATCACCCTAAGCCTAACCCTCACCCCAAAAATAACCCTAACCCTAACCCTCACCCTAACCCTAATGATAAACCTTACCCTCACGCTCACCCTAAAACTCAACTTAAGCTTTCTCCTCATACTAACACTATCTCTAACCCTAATGCTAACCGTCACAATAACCCTAACCCTCTCCCTAACCCTAATCCTACCCCTCAACCTACACCTCACCGTAAACCTAACCCTAACCCTAACCCTCACACAAACAATAACCCTAACCCTAACCCTAATCCTAACCTTAACCCTGACCCTAACCCTAACCCTGACCCTAAAACTCACCCTAACCCTAATCCTAACCCTAAAACTCACCCTCATTGTCACCGTCAATCTAACGCTGACCCTCAACCTCACCCTCACACTAACCCTCACACTAAACCTAACCCTCACCCTAACCCTAAGCCTAACCCTCACCCTCAACCTCACACTCAGGCTAACCCTTAACCAAACCCTAATCTTAACCCTAACCCTCACACTTACCCTAACCCTAACCCTAACAAACACCCTCACCATCACCATCACCCTCACTCTCACCCTCAAGCTCACCCTCAAACTCACCCTCACCCTAACACTCACCGTCACCCTAAACTTCACCCTAATCCTAACCCTCAACCTAACCCTAAACCCTACCCTAACCCTAATCCTCACCCTAAACCTCAACCTAACCCTAACCCTACCCCTCACCCTAACCCTCATCCTAAACCTAACCCTAACCCTCTCCCTAACCCTAACCCTCAACCTCACCCTCACCCTTACCCTCAGCCTAACCCTAACCCTAACCCTAATCTTAAACCTAACCCTCAACCCCTCCCTCACCCTAAACCTAACCATAACCCTAATGCTAACCCTCACCCTCACACACAACTTAACCCTAACACTAACCCTATCAAAAACTGTTACCCTAACCTTAAACCTAATCCTAACCCTAACCCTCACAATAACCCTAAACCTAACGCTAACCCTCACCCTCAACCTAACCGTATCCCTAAACCTTATCCTCACACTAACCCTAAACCTAACACTAACTCTGACCCTCAAACTAAACCTAACCTTCACCCTAACACTAACCCTAGCCCTCACACTAATCTTGACCCTAAACCTAACCCTAATCCTAACCCTCACCCTAACGCTAACCCTTACACTAACCCTCACTCTCACCGGAATGCTCACCCTCACCCGAAACCTCACCCTAAACATCACCTTAACATTAACCCTCACCCTAACACTAACCCTAACCCTCACCCTAACACTAACCCTCAACCTAATGCTCACTGTCAACCCAAACCTCACCGTAACCCAAACACTAACCCTTACCTACAGGAAACCCTCACCCTCAACATCACCCTCACCCTAAACCTCAACCTCACCCTAGTCCTCACCCTATACTTAACCCTCACCCTAACCCTAACACTAACCCTCAAATTCACCCTCACCCTAAACCTAACCCTAAACCTAATCCTCACTATAACCCTCACCCTAAGCCTAACCCAAACCCTCACCCTAACCCAAACCCTAAACCGCACCTACACTCTATCCTTCAACCTAAACCTAACCTCACCCTCACCCTAAACGTCACCCTAACCCTCACACTAACTCTAAACCTAAAGCTCACGCTAACCCTCACCCTCATCCTCACCCTCACCCTAACCCTAAACCTAAGGCTAACATTAACCCTAAAAGTCACCCTAACACTCACCCTAACCCTAACCCTCAAACTCACCCTAAACCTCAACCTAACCATTGCCATCACCCTAAACCTAAGCCTCGCCCTAACCCTAACCCTCATCCTAACCTAACCCTAACTCTAACCCTAAACCTAACCCTTACCCTTACCCTAACTCTCAGACTGACGGTCACCCTCAACCTCAGCCTAATCATAACCCTAACACTCACCCTCAGCCTCATCAAAACTCTAACTCTAAGCCTAATCCTAACCCTAACCCTCACGCTCACCCTATCCCTAAACCTAACCCTTACCCTAATCCTCTCCATAACCCTATTGCTCACCCTAAACCTCACTCTAACTCTAAAGCTCACTATAACCCTAACCCTAACACTAACACTAATATTCACCCTAACCCTAAACCTCAACCACACCCTAACACTCAACCTCAACCTCACCCTCACCCTAATGCTCACATTCACTCTAACCCTAAACCTAACACTAACCCTACACTTAACCCTCAACCTCACCCTCACCCTAATCCTAACCCTAACACTCAACCTCACCCGAAATATTACCCTAACCCTTACCCTCACATTAACCCTAACCATAACACTAACCCTAACCTTAACCCTCACCCTATGCCTAACGCTAACCCACACTCTAACCCTAAACCTAACCCTATAACTCACCCTAAACCCTAAACCTAACCCTAATACTCACCCTAACACTAACCCTCACCCTACCCCCACCCCTAACCCTCACCCTAAACGTAACCCTCACCCTAACCCTCAGCCTAACCCTAAAGCTAACCCTAACCCTCACCCTCAACGTAACGCTAACGCTAAACCTTATCCTCAAACTAACCCTAAACCTAACCTAAACCCTAACCCTCACACTTAACCTAACCCTCACCCTAACATTAACCCTACCCCTCAAACTAACCCTGACCCTAGCCCTAACCCTAATCCTAACGCTTACCCTAACCCTAACCCTAACACTAAACCTCACCCTCATCTGAACCCCCACCTGAACCCTCACCCTAAACATCACCCTAACATTAACCCTCACCCTAACCCTAACCCTAACGGTCACCCTAAAACTAACCCTCAACATAAGCCTCACCCTCATCCCAATCCTCACTGTAACCCAAACCGTAACACTTTCCTACCCAAAATGCTCACCCTCACCCTGACCCTCACCCTAATCCTCACCCTCACCCTAGCCCTCACCCTAAACTTAACCCTCACCTTAACACTAACAAAAACCCTCACCTTCACCCTCACCCTAAACCTGAACCTAAACCTAATCCTTAAATAACTCTCACCCTAAACCTAACCCCAACCCTTACCCTATCCCTCACCCTAACCCTCACCCTCACCCTAAACATCACCCTAGCTCTAATCCTCACGCTAAACCTAAACCTCACTCTAACCCTCACCCTAACCAGAACCTTAAAGCTCACCCTAACCACACCATCACCATCACCTTAAACCTCACCCTAGCCCTAACCCTCACCCTAACCCTAAACCTCACCCTAACCCTCACCCTAATCCAAACCCTAACCCTCACCCCCACCATCATCCAACTCTAAACCTAACTCTAAACCTACTTCTAACACTCACCTTCACCCTCACACTAACCCTAATCCTCACATTATCCCTAACATTAAGCCTAAACCTCACCCTAACCCTCACCCTCAACCTAACCCTAATGCTAACCCTAACCTTCGTCCTTACCCTAACCCTAAACCTAACCCTCACCCTAACCCTAAACCTAGCCCTAAACCTCACATTAGCCCTAACAATAAACCTAACCCTCACCCTCACCCTAACCCTCAACCTAAACCTTACCCTAACCCTAACACTAACCCTAACCCTCACACTATCCCTAACCCTCACACTAACCCTAACCCTAAATTTCACCCTCACCCACACCGTCATCCTCAGTTTAACCATAACCCTAACCCAAATCCTAACCATTATCCTCACCCTCACACTCACCCTAAACCTCAACCTCACCATAGCCCTCACCCTAACCCTAACCCTAAACCTCACTCTCACCCTAACCCTAACCCTAACCCTAACCCTAAAAATAACCCTAACCCTAACCCTAATCCTAACCCTAACCCTCACACTAACCCTTACCCTAAAACTAACGCTCATCCTAAACGTATCCCTAACCCTCACTGTCACCCTAAGAATCACCGTAAGCCAATCCTCAACCTAAACCTCAACCTCACCTACATGCTAATGCTCAACCTCACTCGAACCCTAACCCTCACCCTAACAGTAATGATAACCCTCAACCTCACACTAACGCTATAGCTACCCCTAAAAATAATCTTAATCCTAATCTTAATCATCACCCTAACCCTAAACCTAACCGTAAAACTTACCCTAACACCAATCATAACCCTCAACCTAATACTCACCCTAAACCTAAACCTCACAATAAACCTAACCCTAACCATAAAGCTAACCGTAACCTTCACCCTCAACCTAACCCTCACCCTAACCCTTATCCACTAACTCTTATGCTAACCCGAACCCTAAACCTCACACTAACCCCAACCCTCACTCTAACCCAACCCTACCCTCACAATAACCCTCACCCTAAACCTAACCCTAATCCTAACCTTCACCCTAACCCTAACCCTAACCATAACCCTCACCCTCAACTTAATCCTCCCCCTTACACTAAACATTACCCTAACCCTAACCCTCACCCTAACCCTAACCCTCAACCTAATCCTCACCCTCATCCTAATCCTCACCATAACCCTAACCCTAACCCTTACCTAACCAAAAACCTCAACCTCTCAATCACACTCACATTAACCCTCACCCACACACTAACACTCACCCTCACCCAAACCCTCACCCTCATGCCAACCCTACCCTAAACCTCACACTAACCATAACCCTCACTCAATCCCTAACCCTAAACTTCACCCTAATCCTAACCGTCCACCTAACCCTCACCCTCAAACTAATCCTCTCCCTAACCCTAACCCTAACCCTTAAATAACTGAAGCCCTCACCCTCACTCTCACCCTAACCCTCACCCTAACCCTAACCCTAAACATCAGCCTCACCCTAACCCTGACCGTAACCGTAAGGCTAGCCCTAAGGCTTACCCTCACCCTAACACTCACTCTAACCCTTACCCTCAAACTAACCCTAACCCTAACCCTCACCCTCACACTAACCCTAACCCTCACCCTAACACTAAACCTAACCCTACCCCTCACCCTAACCATCACCCTAACCCTAACCCTAACTCTAACACTAACCCCCACCCTAAACCTATCCCTAAACCTCACAGTCACCCTAACCCTCACCCTAACGCTAACCCTCAACCTAAACCTCATCCTCACCCACACCCTAATGCTCAACCTCACCCGAACCCTAACCCTCACCCTAAACCTCACCCTAACCCTAAACCTCACCCTAATCATAACACTCACCAAAACCCTCACACTAACACTCACCCAACCCTAAATCTTACATTAACCCTCAAGCTCAACCTAATCCTCACCCTAACAATAACCCTAACCCTTTCCTAACCAAAACACTCACCCTCACCCTCACCCTAAGTTTCAACCTCATGCTAGCCTTCACCCTAACCTTAACTCTAAACCACACGCTTCTCTTCCCCTCCCGCTCATCCTAACACTAACACTAACCCTAATCCTAAACCTAACCCTCACCCCCACCCTCACCCTAACCCTAAACCTAACACTAACAGTCACCCTAACGCTAAACCTCACCCTAACCCTCACCCTAACCCTAACCCAACCCCTCAAACTAACCCACACCCTAACCCTAACAGTAATCCTAACCTTCACCGCAACCCTAATCCTAACCCTTACCCTCACCCTCACACAAACCATCACCCTCACCCTAACCCTCCCCCTCACCCTAAACATTACCCTCACCCTAACCCTCACCCTAAACCTAAACCTAACTCTCACCCTAACCCTAACCCTAACCCTCACCCTAAACCTAACCCTCAACCTAACACACACCCTCACCCTAATCCTCACCATAACCCTAACCTTAACCCTTACGTTACCAAAATCCTTAACCTCACCCTCACCCTCACAATCATGCTCACGCTCTCCCTATCCATCACCCTAAACTTAACCCTCACCCTAACCCTAACACCCACCCTCAACCTCACCGTAAACATAACTCTAACCCTAACCCTCACCCTACATTAAACCTCACTTTAACCATTACCTTCAACATAACCCTAATACTAACCCTAAACCTCACAATAACTCTAATCCTAACCCTCACCCTAATGCTCACCGTAACCCTAACCCTCACCCTCACCCTAACCCTCACCGTCACCTTAACCCTCACCCTAACCCTAACCATCACCCACACCCTAAACCTCACCCTCAATCGAACACTCACCTTCACGCTAACCCAACCCTAAACCTCATCCTAACCCTAACCCTCACGCTAAAACTAACTCTAACCCTAACTGTCATACTAACCCTAACCCTCACCTTATCCCTCACCCTAAACCTCATCCTAACCCTAACACTGACCCTAACCCTCAATCTCAACCTAACCCTCACCCTAAACCTTATCCTCACACTAACACTAACCCTAACCCTAACCCTCACATTAACCCTAACCCTCACCCCAACCATTACCCTACCCCTCATCCAACCGCTCACCCCATCCCTAAACCTAACCCTCACCCTAACCCTAACACTCACCGTCACGCTAACCCTCACCCTAACCCTAACCTTCACCTATACCCTAACCCTCACACGTGTCCTCACCCTAACACTCACCCTCACCCTAAACATCAGCCTAAGCCTAACCCTCACCCTAACCCTAACCCTAATCCTCACCCTAACCCTAACCCTCACCTTAAAACTCACCCTCAACCTAATCCTCACCTTAACCCTAACCCTAAGCCTTTCCTAACCAAAATTCTCACCCTCAACCTAACCATCACACCAACCGTCACCCTCACCCTAGCCCTCAACCTAAAACTAAACCTAACTCTCACCCTCACCCCCACACACAGCCTAATCTTAATCCTAACCCTAACCTCAAACTCACCCTCAACCTCATCCTCACCCTAACCCTAACCCTAACATTAACCCTAATGCTAAAACTAGCCCTCACCCTCACACTAACCAAACCCACAGCCTAACCCTAACCGTAACCCCAACCCTACCCTAACACTCACCCTCACCCTAACCCTTATCCTCACACTAGCCCTCACTCTAACCCTAAACCTCACCCTAACCATAACCCTAACTCTAACACTCTCCTTCACCATAAACCTCACTGTTACATTAAACCGCGCCATAAACCTTACCCTCACCCTAACACTAACCCTAACCCTCTCCATAACCCTCACCCTAACCCTTACCCTAATCCTAACCCTAACCCTCACCCTAACCCTAACCATAACACTAAACCTCACCCTAACCCTAAGCCTAACCCTAACCCTCACCCTCTCCCTAACACTCACCATAACCCTTATCTAACACGAACCCTAACCCTAACCCTCAGCCTAAACCTCATATTAAACCTAACCCTAACCCTAACCTTCACCTTACCCTTAACCTTAACCTTAAACCAAACCCTGACCCTAACCCTAACCCTCACCCTCACCCTCAACCTCACCCTCAGCCTAACCCTAACACTAACCCTAATACATACCCTAACCCTCACCCTCACCCTCACCCTAAATCTAAACCTAACCCTAAACAAAATGCTCACCCTCACCCTAATCCTATCCCTAACCCTCAGCCTAACCCTCATCCAAACCCTAACCCTAACCCTAACCCTCACACTAAATTTAACCCTATCCCTAACGCTAACCCTAAAACTCGGCCTAAATGTAATCCTAAACCTAATCCTCACCCTCACCCCAACACTAACCCTAAACCTAACATTCACCGTCACAGTCACCGTCACTGTCACCTTAGCACTCACCCTCACCCTCACCCTCACCCTAACACTCACCTTCACACTAAGCAGTACTCTCACACGAACTCTCAGCCTAACCCTAACCAGAACCCTCATCCTAACCCTAACCCTCACCCTAACCCTCACATTTACCCTAACAATAACACTTACCCTCACCCTCACACTAACCACCACCCTAACCTTTAACCTCACACTAACCTTCTAACGCTAACCATAACCCTCACACTAACCCTACCCTCACCCTAACTCTAACCCTACCCCTCCCCTAAACCTCAGCCTTATCCTAACCCTAACCCTGAACCTCACACTCAACCTAACCCTAACAATCACCCTCACCCTAACCCTAACCGTCACCCTGAACCTATCCCTAACCCTCACCCTCACCCTAACCCTAAATGTCACCCTAAACCTCACCCTAACCCTAACACTAACCCGCGAACTAACAGTCACCCTCACTAGAACCCTCAATCTCACCCCAACCCTCAGCCTTATCCTAAACTTCACTCTAACACTAACCCACACTCTAACCCTAACCCTAACCCTCATCCTAAATCTAACCCTCAACCTAAACCTCACCCTCACTCTAATCCTCACCCTAACCCTAACCATAACCCTTACCTAATTTAAACCCTCACCCTCACCCTCACTCTCAACATAACTCTCAACCTAACCCTAACCCTAAAACTCACCCCAACCCTCACCCTCACAGTAAACCTAAACCTAACCCCAAACCTCACCTTCAACCTCACCCTCACACTAACCCTCACCCTAACCCTTACCCTCAACCTAACCCTAACCCTAACTCTCACAGTCACCCTAACCCTCACCGTCACCCTAACCCTCATCCTTACCCTAAACCTCAACCACACCCGATCGCTCAACATCACCCGAAACCTAACACTCACCCTAACCCTCACCCATACTCTAAACCTCACTCTAACCCTAACCCTCACCAAAACCATAACGCTAACGCTCACCCTTACACTAACCCACACACAAACCCTCACCTTGCATCTAATCCTCACCCTAACAATAACCCTAACCTTTACCTAACCAAAACCCTTACCCTAAACCTCACCCTCACCCTCAACCTCACCCTCACCATAGCCCTCACCCTAACCCTTACCCTCAACCTAACCCTAAACCTCACCCACACACTCCTCCTCCCCCTCAGCCTAACCGTAACCCTGACCCTAACCCTAACCCTAACCCTCAACCTCACCCCAAACCTAACGCTAAACCTAACCCTAACCCAAAACCTAATCCTATCCATAACCCTCACTCTAACCCTAAATGTAACGCTAAAACTCAGCCTAACACCAATCCTAACCCTAACCCTCATCCTAAACCTAAGCTTAACCCTAAACCTCAATCTATCCCTCAACCTATATCTAACCCTAACCTTATCGCCCACCCTAACCCTCAACATAACCTTAATCCTCAACCTCACGCTAACCCTCACACTCAACCTCACCCTCACGCTAACCCTCATTCTAACCCTTATCGTCACACTAATTGTAACCCTTATCCTGACCCTAACCCTAACATTCACCGTCACTCTCACCCTAACCCTAACCTTAACCCTAATCCTAGCACTAACCCTCATCTGCACCATCACCCTAACTCTAACCCTAACCCTAACCCTCACTCTCACCCTCACCCTAACCCTAATCCTAACCCTAATCCTAATGATCACACTACCCCTAATCCTCACCCTAACCCTAAATCTAACCCTAACCCTCAGCCTAACCCTTACCCTCACCCTAACCACCACCAAAACCCTAACCCTAAACCCAACCCTAACCCTCACCCTAACCTTCACCCTAACCCTAAACCTCAACCTAACACTAAACCTCACCCTGTCCCTAACCCTCAAACTCTCCCTCACCCTCACCCTAACCCTTACCCTCACCCTAACCCTAAACCAAAAACTAAGCTTAACCCTCACACTAACCCTAACCCTAACCCTCAGCCTATCCCTCATCCTAACCCTAAACATAACCCTAAACCTAAACGGCACCCTAACCCTAACCCTCCCCCTCACCCTCAGCCTCAGGCTAACCCTATCCCTAAACCTAATCCTTACCCTAAACCACACACTCAGGCTCACCCTAACTCTAACCAGAACACTAATCCTAAGCCTCACCCTCACCCTCACCCTAACCCTAACCCAAACCCTCACCCTAACCCTCACCCTCACCCTAACCCTAACCCTAACACCCACCCTCACCCTAAACCTCACCCTAATCTTTAAACTCATCAAAACCCTGACCCTAACCCTAACACTAATATGAACCCTAACGCTAACACTCACCCAAACCCTAACACTCAAGGTAACCCGATTCCTCAACTGAACCCTTACCCTATCCCTAACCCTAACCCTAATCCTATACCTATACCTCACCCTGAACTTAACTCTTACACTATAACCCTAACCATCACCCTCACCCTAACATTCACCCTCACCCTTAATATCACCCTAACCCTAACCCTCACCCTAACCCTGGTCCTAACCCTAACCCTACCCCTCACCCTAACACTACCCATAGCCCTAACCCTCTCGCTAACACTAACCATAATCATAAGCCTCACCCTCACTCTAACCCTCATCGTCACCCTAACACACAGCTGAAACCTAACCCTAACCCACACCCTAACACTCACCCTCATTATCACTCTACACATCAACCTAACCTTAACCCTCACCCTAACCGCTTCCCTAACTCTCACCCTAAAGCTAACCCTCAACCTAACCTTCACCCTCAACCTAATTCTCATCCTAACCCTAACCCTAACCCTTACCCAACAGAAACCCTCACCCTCACCCTAAATCTCACCCTCACACTAGCCTTCAACCTAACATTAACCCTCACCCTAACCCTAACTCTAACCCTCAACCTCACCCTCACTGTCACCCTCACACTAATCCTCACCCTCAAACTCACCTTCACCCTAACCCTCAAAGTAACAATAACCCACACCTTAACCCTAAGCCTCACCATCAACCTCACCCTTAACTTCAGCCTAAACCTAAACCAAACCCTAATCCTTATCCTAACCCTCACATTCACCCTAAACCTAACACTCACCCTCACCCTCACCCTCAACCTCACGACACCCTAACCCTCACCCTAACCCTAACCTTAACTCTAACCCTAACCCTCTAACCCTAAACCTAACTCTAAAACTCACCCTAATCCTAACGCTAACCCTAACCCTTATCCTCACACTAACCCTAACCCTAACCCTAAACCTCACACTAACCCCAACACTCACCCTAACCCGAACCATACCCCTCACACTAACCTTCACCCATATGCTAAGCCTAATTCTAAACTTCACCCTGACGCTATCCTTAACCCTAACTCTCACCCTTACCCAAACACTCACCCTCACCCTAACCTTCCCCCTCACCCTAAACATCACCTTAAACCTAACTGTAACCCTCACCCTAACCCTAACCCTCAACCTAACTCTCACCCTCACCATAATCCTCACCATGACCCTAACTCTAACCCTTACCTGAACTAAAGCCTCACCCTCATTCTCACCCTCATGCTCACCCTCACACGCTCCCTGTTCCTCACCCTAACCTTAACCCTCAAGCTAACCCAAACCCTCACACTAACCCTCACCCTAATCCTAACGCAAACCCTAATCATAAACCTAATGCTAACCCTAACCCTCACCCTACCATAAACCACAAACTAAACCTTAGCCTCCCTATAACCTTAATCCTAACCCTAATTCTTACACTAACCCTAAACCTAACCCTCAACCTAATGCTCACAGTAACCCTAACCGTCACCCTCTCCTTAATCCTCACCATCAACATAACCCTCACCCTAACCCTAACCATCACCCACACCCTAAAACTCACACTCACCCGAACACTCACCCTCACGTGAACCCTACCCTAAACCTCACCCTAACCCTAACCCTCATCCTAAAGCTAACTCTAACCCTCACCCTCATACTAAACCTAACCCTCACCTTATCCCTCACCCTAAACCTCACCCTAACCCTAACGCTAACCCGAACCCTCACTCTCAACCTAACCCTCATCCTAACCCTTATATTCACAATAACTCTAACCCTAACCCTAACCCTCACATTAACGCTTACCCTCACCAAAACTCTTACCCTACCCCTCACGCAAACCCTCACCCTAACCCTAGCCCTAACTTTCACCCTACCCATAACCCTAACCCTCACCTGGACCCTAACCTTCCCTGTCACCCTAACCCTCACCCGAAACCTAACCCTCACCTACAACCTAACCCTCACACTCGCCCTCACCTAACTCTCACCCTCAACCTAAACATCACCCTAATCCGAACCTTCACCTTAACCCTAACCCTAATGCTCCCCCTAACCTAACCCTCACCTTAAACCTCACCCTCACCCTAATCCTCACCCTAATCCTAACCCTAAGCCTTTCCTAACCGAAACCTTCACCCTCACCCTAAACGTCACCCTAACCCTCACCCTCACCCTGGCCCTCACCCTAAAACTAACCCTAACCCTCTCCCTCACCCTCACCCTCACCCCCACCCTCAGCATTTCCCTAACCCTAACCCTAACCTCAACCTCACCCTCACTCTCACCCTCACCCTCACCTTAACCCGAACCCTAATGCTAAAACTAGCCCTCACACACACACTATCCCTAAACCTCAGCCTAAACCTCAACCTAATGCTAACCCTACCCCTAACCCTCACCCAACCCTAACCCTCTCCTTCACACTAGCCTTCACCCTAACCCTAACCCTCACCATCACCCTAAACCTAAACCTCTCCTTCACCCTAACCCTCACCGTCATCCTAAAACTCGGCCTAACCCTTAACCTCACCCTAACCCTCACCCTAAACCTAACCCTAACCCTGACACTAACCCTCACCCTAACACTAAGCCTAACCCTAAGCCTAACCCTAACGGTCACCCTCACCCTAACACTCATCTTAACCTTTACCCTCACAGGAATCCTAACCCTAACACTCAGCCTAACCCTTATATTAAACGTAACCCTAACCCTAACCCTCACCTTACACTTAACCCTATACTTAAACCTAACACTCAACCTAACCCTCAGGCTCACCCTCAACATCACCCTCAGCCTAACGCTAATACTAACCCTAATCCAAACCCTAACCCTCATCCTCACCCTCACCCTAACTCTAAACCTAACCCTAAACAAAACGCTCACCCTAACCCTAAACTTATCCCTAAACCTCACCCTAACCCTAAACCTAATACTAATCCTAAACCTCACCCGCACCCTAACCCTTACCCTAACCCTAACCCTAACCCTAACCCTCAGCCTAACCCTAATTCTCAACCTAAACCTAACCCTCACCTTAAACCTCACCCTCACCATAATCCTCACTGTAATCCTAATCCTAGGCCTTTCCTAACCGAAACCATCACCCTCACCCTAACCGTCACCCTAACCTTCACCTTCACCCTGGCCCTCACCCGAAAACTAACCCTAACCCTCACACTCACACTCACCCTCACCCCCACCCTCAACCTAACCCTAACCCTAACCTTAACCTCAAACTCACCCTCTCCCTCAACCTCACCCTAACCCTAACCCGAACCCTAATGCTAAAACTAGCCCTCACACTCACACTAACCCTAACCCTCAGCTTAACCGTAACCCTAACCTTAAACCTGCCCCTAACCCTCACCCTAACACCAACCTTCTCACTCACACTAGCCATCACCCTAAACCTAACCCTCACATTAAACCAACCCTAACCTCCTTCACACTAACCCTCACCGTTACCCTAAAACTCGCCCTAGCCCTTACCCTCACCCTAACCCTCACCTTAAACCGAAACCTAACCCTAACACTAACCC
Source organism: Dipodomys merriami (assembly GCF_024711535.1). Classification (NCBI taxonomy): domain Eukaryota; kingdom Metazoa; phylum Chordata; class Mammalia; order Rodentia; family Heteromyidae; genus Dipodomys; species Dipodomys merriami. Next base: position 3,714,230 of record NW_027206113.1, read on the forward strand.
TCACCCTAACCATAACCCTCACCCTCACCCTAACACTCACCCTAACCCTTACCCTCACAAGAACCCTAAACATAACACTCAGCCTAACCCACATATTAAACGTAACCCTAACCCTAACCCTCACCTTACCCTTAATCCTAACCCTATACTTAACCCTCACCCTAATCCTAACCCTCACGCTCACCTTTAACCTCACCGCAGCCTAACCATAACACTAACCCTAATCCAAACCCTATCCTTAATCCAAAGCCTAACCCTCACCCTCACCCTCACCATAATTCTAACCCTAAACCAAACCATCACCCTAACCCTAAAACTATCCCTAACCCACACCCTAACTCTAAACCTAATCCTAATCCTTACACTCACCCTCACCCTAACGCTTACCCTAACCCTAACCCTAACCCTAACCCTCAACCTAAGCTTAACCCTAACCCTAACCCTATCAATCACCCAAACCCTAACCCTCAACCTCACCATCAACCTCACCATCACCCTCACTCTCACCCTCACCCTAACCCTAACCATAACCCTAAACCTAACCCTAACCCTAACCATCACCCTAAACTTAACTCTTACCCTCACCCTCACACTCACTCTAAGCCTTACCATACACCTAAGCTTAATCATGAACCTAACCCTCACCTTCATCCTCACCCTAAATCTAAACCTGACCCTAACCTTAACCATAACCCTAACCGTAAACCTAACCGTCACCGTCACCGTCACCCTCACCATCACCTTAACACTCACCCTCAATCTCACCCTCAGCCTAAACCTCACCCTCACCCTAAGCAGTAGTCTCATCCTAACCCTCACCCTAACCCTAACAATAACCCCCATCCCAACCATAACCCACACCCTAACCCTCACCCTAACCCTAACCATAACACTTACCCTCACCTTCACCCTAACCCTAACCCTAACTTTTAACCTCACACTAAACCTAACCCTAACCCTAACCCTAACCCTCACCCTCACGCTAAACCTCCCCCTCCCCCTCCCCCTAACCCTAACCCTCACCCTCAACATAACCCTAACCCTCATCCTCACCCTAACACTCACTGTCACACTAACCCTCACCCTAAGCCTAACCCTAACCCACAAACTAACCGTCACACTCACCCCAAACCTCACCCGAAACTGAACCCTCAATCTCACCCCAACACTCAGCCTCAACCTAAACATAACCCTATCCCCAACCCTCACTCTAACCCTAACCCAAACCCTCACCCTAACCCTCAACCTAAACCTCACCCTCACCTTAATCCTCACACTAACCCTAACAATAACGCTTATCGAAACGAAACACTCACCCACACCCTCACTCTTACCCTAAACCTCACCATAACCCTAACCCTAACCCTCACCATCACCATCACAATAACCCTAACTCTATCCCTAACCCTCACCCTAACCCTCACTCTAAACCTAACCCTAACCCTAACCCTCACCCTCACCCTCACCCTAACACTAATGCTAATCCTAACCCTTACACTCACCCTAAACCTCACCCTAACCCTTATCCACAACCTAACCCTAATCCTAACCCTAAACCTCACAATCACCTTAACCCTCACCGTCACCCTAAACCTCATCCTTACCCTAAACCTTACCCACACCCGATCGCTCGACATCCCCCGAACCCTAACACTCACCCTAACCCTCAACCATACTCTAAACCTCACTCTAACCCTAACCCTCACCAAAACCATAACCCTAACACTTACTTAACCGAAACCATTACCCACACCCTCACCGTCACCCAAAACTTCACCCACACCCTAGCTCTCACACTAACCCTAACACTAACTCTAACGCTAAACCTCACCCATACTCTCCCCCTCCCCCTCAGTCTAACCCTAAACCTGACCCCAAACCTAATCCTAACCCTAACCCTAACAATAACCCTAACCCTAACCCTAACCCTAATCTTATCCCTAACACTCACCTTAAACCTAAACCTAATGCTAAAACTCACGCTAACACCAATCCTAACCCTAACCCTCACCCTAAATCTAACCCCCACCCTAACCCTAACCCTAAAACTCACACTAACCCTAAAGCTCACCCTAACCCTCACACTAACCGTAACACTAACCCTAAAACTCACCCTCAATCTAACCCCCACCCTAACCCTAACCCTAAAACTCACACTAACCCTAAAGCTCACCCTAACCCTCACACTAACCCTAACACTAACCCTAAAACTTACCCTCAACCTAACCCTTATCCTCACACTAACACTAACCCTAAGCCTAACCCTCACATAAGCCCTCACCCTAAACCTCACACTAACCCTAAGGCTAATCCTAACCCTCACTCTCAACCTTTCACTCACCCTATCCCTTATACTCAACTAACCCTAACATTAACCCTAACACGCACATTAACCCTAACCCTCACCTAACCCTTATCCTACCCCTCACCCAACCCCTCACCCTAACCCTAACCCTAACCCTCACCCTAACCCTAACCCTAAACCTCAACTTGACTTAACACTCCCCGTCACCCTAACCCTCACCCTAACACTAACCCTCACCTACACCCGAACCCTCACACTCGCCCTCACCCTAGCTCTCCCCTTCCCCCTCAACATCACCCTAATCCTAACCCTCACCCTAAATCTAACCCTCACCTACACCCTAACACTAGCTCTCAACTTAAACCTCACCTTCACCCGAATCCTCACCCTAATCCTAACCCTAAGCCTTTCTTAACCGAAACCCTCACCCTCACCCGAACCATCATCCTAACCCTCACCCTGACCCTAGCCCTCACCCTAAACTAACCCTAACCCTCACCGTCATGCTCATCCTCACCCTCACCATCAGCCTAACCCTACCGGTAACCCTAACCTCAAACTCACCCTCACCCTCACCCTCACCCTAACCCTAACCCTAACCCTAATGCTTAAACTAGCCCTCAACCTCACACTATCCCTAAACCTCAGCCAAACCCTAACCCAAACACTACCCCTAACCCTTACCCTCACCCTAACCATAACCCTAATCCTCTCCTTCACACTAAGCCTCACCGTCATCATAAAACTTGCCCTAACCTTTACCCTCAACCTAACTGTCAACCTAACCCTAACACTAACCCTCACCCTAACCGTCACCCTAACCCTAAGCCTAACCCTAACCATAACCCTCACCCTAACACTCACCCTTTCCCTTACCCTCACACGAACTCAGCCTAACCCTCATATTAAACTTAATCCTAAACCTAAACCTCACCTTAGCCTTAACCCTAAACCTAACCCTCACCCTAACCCTAACCCTCACGCTCACACTAAACCTCACCCTCAGCCTTACCCTAACACTAACCCTAATCCAAACCCTAACCCTCACCCTCACCATCACCCTAACTCTAAACCTAACCCTAAACAAAACCATCACCCTAACCCTAAACCTATCCTTAACCCTCACCCAAACCCTAACCCTAATCCTAATCCTAACCCTCAAACTCACCCAAACCCTTACACTAACCCTAACCCTAACCCTCAGCCTAACCCTCATCTTAACCCTAAAGCTAACCCTACCCCTCACCCTAAACTTAACCCTAACCCTAACCCTATCCCTCACCCAAACCCTAATCCTCACCCTCACCATCAACCTCACCATCACACTCACCCTACCCCTCACCCTCACCCTCACCCTCAACCTAACCATGACCATAACCCTAAATCTTACCCAAAACCTAACCCCCACCCTCACCCTCACCCTCACCCTCAACCTAACCCTAACCCTAACCCTAACCATCACCCTAAACTTAACTCTGACCCTCACCCTCACACTCTCCCTAAGCCTTACCAAACACTTAAGCCTAATCCTAAACCTAACCCTCACCCTCAACATCACCCTAACCCTAAACCTAAACCTCACCGTCACCGTCACCCTCACAGTCACCTTAACACTCACCCTCAACCTCACCCTAACCCTAACCCTCACCCTCACCCTAAGCAGTACTCGCACCCTAACACTCACCATAACCCTAACCATAACCCTCATCCAAACCCTAACCCTCACACTAACCGTAACCATAACACTTACCATCACCCTCACCCTAACCCCCACCCTAACTTTTAACCTCACACTAAAACTAATTCTAACCCTAACCCTACACCTCACACTAACCCTAACCCTCACCCTAACCCTCACCCTCACCCTAACCCTAACCCTCATCCTCAACCTAACACTAACCCTCACCGTAACCTTCACTCTAACCCTAACCCTCAACCTAACCCTAACACTAATCCACAAACTAACCATCACCCTCACCCGAAACCTCACCCTCACCCGAACCCTCAATCTCACCCCAACCCTCAGCCTCACCCTAAACATCAACCTAACCCTAACCCTAACTCTAACCCTAACCCTACCCCTCACCCTAACCCTAAGCCTCAACCTAAAACTCACCCTCACCCTAATCCTCTCCCTAACCCTAACCATAACCCTTACCTAACCGAAACCCTCACCCTCACCCTCATTCTCACCCTAACCCTCACCCTCACCCTAACCCTAACCCTCACTCTCACCCTCACCCTCACAGTAACCTTAACCCTAAACCTCACCTTAACCCTCACCCTAACTCTAACCCTAACCTTAACCCTAAGCCTCACCCTTACACTAACGCTACCCCTAAAATTAACCTCAGCCTAACTCTTACCCTCAACCTAACCCTAACCCTAACCCTAACTCTCACAGTCACCCTAACCCTCACCGTCACCCTAACCGTCATCCTTACCCTAAACCTCACCCACACCCTATCGCTCAACATCACCCAAACCCTAACACTTACCCTAACCCTCACCCATACTCTAAACCTCACTCGAACCCCAACCCTCACCAAAACAGTAACGCTAACCCTCACCCTAACACTAACCCTCACACAAACCCTCAACCTCAACCCAATCCTCACCCTAACAATAACCCTAACCCTTACCTAACCGAAACCCTTACCCTCACCCTCACCCACACCCAAAACTTCACCCTCACCCTAGCCCTCACACTAACCCTAAACCTAACCCTAACCCTAACCCTGACCCTAACCCCAACGCTAACCCTCACCCTCACCCCAATCCTAACCCTAACCCTAACCCTAACAATAACACTAACCCTAACCTTAAACCTGATCCTATCCCTAACCCTCACCCTAACCCTAAACCTAACGCTAAAACTCACCCTAACACCAATCCTAACCCTAACCCTCTCCCTAAACCTAACCCTCACCCTAACCCTAACCCTAACACTCACCCTAACCCTAAACCTCAGCCTATCCCTCACCCTAACCCTAACGCTAACCCTAACCCTCACCCTCAACTTAACCCTCACCCTAACCCTTATCCTCACACTAACCCTAACCCTAACCCTAAACCTCACACTAACTCTAACCCTCACCCGAACCCTAACCCTCAACTTAACCCTCACCCTAAACCTTATCCTCACACTAACCCTAACCCTAACCCTAAACCTCACACTAACCCTAACCCTCACCCGAACCCTAACCCCACCCCTCACACTAGCCCTGACCCTAACTCTAACCTTATGCTAACATTCACCTTAACCCTAACCCTCACCCTAACCCTCACCCTCACCCTAAACATCACCCTAAACCTAACCCTCACCTTAACCCTAACCCTAAACTTCACCCTAACTTTAACCCTCAACCTAACCCTCACCCTCACCCTAATCCTCACCATAAACCTAACCCGAACTCTTACCTAACCGAAACCCTCACCCTCACCCTCACCCCCACCTAACACTTACCCTCTCCCTAGCCTGCCATGCCTACTCCAGTGGAGTCTTCTTAGGATGGGAAACCAGCTTTCAGACCTGATAATGGGGCTTCATAGACCCATCTCTGAGTATTGGGACTTCACCGAAGTCTACCTCAGAGAATGGGGTTTTACAGAGACCTATCTCCGAGTATTGGGATTTCACCAAAGTCTACCTCGGAGAATAGGGCTTCTAAGAGGCCTACTCCTGGAAAGGCTGGCAAACCCCTGGGAAAGATGTGTTTCTGCCTTTCTTTTCCTCACTGTATAAGAGTGCCTATTAATCTTTTACTGTTTCTACTGCTCTTTGTACTTACTCATTGTCAACGTTCCCTTAGTCAAAGCTCTTTCTTAAGAGTGTTGACGACTCCAATATATGATGAATTTCTTAAAAATATGACTAAATCACCAGAGTTAAGTGCTACCCTGGAAACCCTCTTATGGACACTAGTAGACAAGTCATAAGCAAATATAAAAGTATTGGGGGTTTCACCAAGTCACTTCAGCAGAAGGAATTGTCTGTAAGAGATTTACAAGAAGCTGTAGGTGTGGCTAGAACAGAAAGAATGTATGGCAATTGCTGAGATAACTACTTGGGAGAAAGAACTTCCTGTTATTCTCTTTCATTTACTAAGAGACTTGCTAGATGTAGGCCTCCATGACCTTACTATTAAAGAAGGAACAGGAAAAATCTTATGGGATAATTAAGGCCTCTATAGATGGTGACAAACGTCGAAACGCATTATATTTCTTAGAGATAAGCTGGAAACAAGTGCCTTTCAGGCGACCAGCTGGGGTGACCACCCAAGAATGAAGCCCTGCAGCAAGATTGTGTAAACTTTAGCCCTTTCAGGCGACCAGCTGGTGACCATCCAAGAATGAAGCCCTGTAGCAAGATTGTGTAAACTTTTGCCCTTTTCATATGGAGACTTTCTGCTATAAAAGTTTGTTATCCTCTGCATTAAATCGCACTCAGCATCCACTCCTCTTGTGTGTGAGTTGTCTGTTTGCCATCTCCTCCCCTATTCCAGGTTCCTCCCCTAAGTATGCTCAGTCGTCCCAACAGAGCCGGTCCTCGGCACTAGCCCTCACCCTAAACTTAACCCTCACCCTAACCCTAACACTAACTCTCACCCTCACCCTAAACCTAAGCTTAAACCTAAACATCATCCTATCCCTCAACCTAAATCTAACCCTAAACCTAACACTAACCCTGACCCTCAAACGAACCTTTAACCATACACTAACCCTAAGTCTAAACATAACCCTAACCCTCACACTAATACTAACCCTCACCCTAACCCTAACCCTAACCCTCAACCTAACCCTCACTCTAAGCCTAAACTTAACCCTAACACTAACCCTCACCCTAAACCTAACCCTAACCCTCACCCTCACCCTAACCCTCATGGTCACCCTAACCCTCAGGGTCACCCTAACCCTAACCCTCACCCAAATTCTAACCCTCACCCTAAACCTAATCCTAACCCTAACACTCACCATCACAGTCAGCCTAAACCTAAAATTAATCCTAAACCTCACCCTAACCCTAACCCTTACCCTAACCCTCACCATAAACCTAAACCTAACTCTAAACCTCACCCTCAACCTAATCCTAAACCTAACCCTAACCCTCACCCTCACCCTAACCCTAACCCTAACCCTCACCTTAAATATAACCCTAACCGTAAACCTCAACCTAACCCTCACCCTAAGCCTCACCCTAACCCTAATCCTTACCCTAACCCTCACACTACCAATAACCCTAACTCTAACCCTCACCCTCACCCTCACCCTAACACTAACATTAACACTAACCCTAATCCTAATCCTAACCCTCACCCTCAACGCCACCCTCACCCTAATCCTCACCCTCAAACTCACCTTCACCCTAAACCTCAAACTATCTCTAAATCTCACCCTAACCATAACCCTAACCCTCACCCTCACCCTCAACTTCAGCCTAACCCTAAACCTAACCCTAATCATAACTCTAACCCTCACATTCGCCCTAAACCTAACCCTCACCGTCATCATCACCCTCAACTTCATCCTCAAATTCACCCTCACCCTAACCCTCACCCTTAAGCCTAAACATCACCCTAAACCTAACCCTCACCCTAAACCTAACCTTGATCTTAACCCTAACCCTAACCCTCACCCTAACCTTTATCCTCATACTAACCCTAACACTAACACCTAGCTCTCACACTCACCCTAACCCCAAACCTAAAACCTAACCCACACCCGCACTGGCACCCTCACCCTAACCCTCACCTTCAACCTCACCTTCACGCTAATTCTCAAACTAACCCTAATCCTCACCCTAACCCTAAACCTAACCCTCACCATCACCCTAAACCTAAAACTAACCCTAATCCTCCCCTAACCCTCATCCACACCCTAAACCTAACCCTCACCATCACCCTCACACTCACCCTCACCCTAACCCTACCCCTCACCCTCAACTTCACCATCACCTTAACCCTCACCCTCACCGTAAACATCACCCTAAACCTAACCCTTACCCTAAACCTAAGCCTAACCCTAACCCTCACCCTAAACCTAACGATAAACCTTACCCTCACGCTCACCCTAAAACTCACCGTAAGCTTTCTCCTCATACTAACCCTAACTCTAACCCTAACGCTAACTGTCACACTAACCTTAACACTCTCCCTAACCCTAATCCTACCTCTCAACCTAACCATGACCGTAAACCTAACCCTAACCCTAAACCTCACCCTAACCCTCACCCTAACCCAACCCTAACAATAAAACTAACCCTCACCCTAACCCTAACCCTAACAATAAAACTAACCCTAACCTTAATGCTAACCCTAACCTTCACCCTCACTGTCACTGTCACGCTAAACCTGAACCTCAACCTCACCCTCACCCTAACCCTCACACTAAACCTAACCCTCACACAAACCCTAAGCCTAACACTCACCCTCAACCTCACACTCAGCCTAACCCATAACCAAACCCTAATCCTAACCCTAACTGTCACACTCACCCTAAACCTAACCCTAACAATAATCCTCACCATCACCCTCACTCTCACACTAACCTCACCCTCATCTTCACCCTCACCCTAACACTCACCGTCACCATAAACTTCAAACTAACCCTAACCCTCAACCTAACCCTAAACCTAACCTTAACCCTAACCCTCACCCTAAACCTCACCCTATCCCTCACCCTAACCCTAACCATACCCCTCACCCTAATCCTCATCCTAACACTAACCCTAACCCTCACCCTAACCCTAACCCTCAACCTCACCCTCACCCTCACCCTCAGCCTAACCCTAAGCCTAAACCTAATCTTAAACCTAACCCTCAACGCCTCCCTCACCCTAATCCTAACCATAACCCTAATGCTAACCCTCACACTCACACTCAACTTAACAATAACCGTAACCCTAATCCTAACCCTCACCCTAACGCTAAGCCTAACACTAACTCTCACCATCACCGGAACCCTCACCCTCACCTGAAACCCCACCCTAAACATCACCTTAACACTAACCCTCACCCTAACCCTAACCCTAACCCTCACCCTAACCCTAACCCTCAACCTAATCCTCACTGTCAAGCCAATCCTCACCATAACCAAACACTAAACCTTACCTACCAGAAACCCTCACCCTCATCCGCACCCTCACCCTAACCCTCATCCTCACCCTAGACCTCACCCTAACCCTAACCCTCAATTTCAGCCTCACCCTAACCCTAACCCTAAACCTAAACCTCACCATAACCCTCACCATAACCCTCACCCTAACCCTAACCCTAACCTTCACCCTAACCGCCACCCTAACCCTCTCCCAAACCCTATCCCTCACCCTAACCCTAACCCTCACCCTCACACTAAACGTCACCCTAACCCTCACTCTACCTCTAAAACTAAAGCTCACGCTAACCCTCACCCTAACCCTTACCCTAGCCCTGAACCTCACACTAACCCTAACCCTAACCCTAACTCTAACACTCACCCTAACCCTAACCCTAACATTAACCCTAAAACTCACCCTAACACTCACCCTAACCCTAACCCTCAAACTCACCCTAAACCTCAACCTAACACTTGCCATCACCCTAAACCTAACCCTCGCCCTAACCCTAACCCTCATCCTAACCTAACCCTAACTCTAACCCTAAACCTAACCCTCACCCTTACCCTAACCCTAACACTGATGCTCACCCTCAGCAGCAGCCTAATCTTAAACCTAACCCTAATCCTAACCCTAACACTCACCCTCAGCCTCACCAAAACTCTAACACTAACCCTAATCCTAAACCTAACCCTCACCCTCACTCTATCCCTAAACCTAACCCTTACCCTAATCCTCCCCCTACCACTATTGCTAACCCTAAAACTCACACTCAGCCTAAACCTCACTCTAACTCTAAAGCTCACTATAACCCTAACCTTAACACTAACACTAATACAAACCCTAACCCTAAACCTCAACCACACCCTAACACTCAACCTCACCCTCACCCTCACCCTAACACTCAAATTCACTCTAACCCTAAACCTAACCCTAACCCTACACCTAATCCTCCCCCTCCCCCTCACCTTATCCTAAACCTAACCCTAACCATAACCCTCACCCTCAGCCTAAATATCATCCTAACCCTAACCCTCATCCTCACACTAACCAAAACCCTCAACCTAACCCTCACCCTAACCCTAATCCTCACACTAACCCTAATGCTAACCCTAACCTAACAGAAACCCTCACCCTCACACTCACACTCACTCTAACAATCACCATCAACTTAGCCCTCAACCTAAACCTAAACCTCACACTAACCCTCACCCTCACCCTGACCTTAACACTAACCCTAACCCGAACCCTCACCCTAACCCTCACCCTAACCCTATCCCTCACCCTAACTCTAACTCTTACTGTAACTCTTACCCTAAATCTCAGCCTAACCCTAACCCTAACCCTAACCCTCACCTTAACCCTAACCCTAACACTAACCCTCACCCTAAACATAACGATAACCCTAACCCTCACCCTCACCCTAACCCTCACCCTAACCCTTATCCTCATACTAACCCTTTCCCTAATCCTAACCCTCAACCTCACCATCACCCTAACCCTAAACCTAACCCTCACCCTCACCGTCACCCTAACCCTAACCCTAACCCTCACCCTCACCCTTACCCTCACCGTAACCCTAACCCTAACCCTAACCCTCAACCTAACCCAAACCCTGAAAGATTAAAAATTGACCATTACCATTACTAACTTGCTAACTGCTGATTCTGCTTCTGTAAACTTGCTTACACTAGCATTGACCCTTCCCTTCCCAGAAATGAGTTAAGAAGTTTCAGGGACCAGATGCCGGCCCCAGGACAAGGTCAGTGGTCGTAGATAAAGAACAGACAGTACATGTTCCTCAGTTCCCATTTAGAAATTCCCCAGACAGGACCTTGAGATAACGACCACCTGGCAAGACCACAAGCTGAGCCAAGTGTCAACCAATCATGGGCCTGTAACCATGTAACCCCCCCCTTAAACCAACCATGGGCCAGTCATTTTACAAAGAGTGTTACAAAATTTTCCGCTTGGCAAAGTGATTGTTGGCGTATATGATGACCTTTAAATGGACCAATCATGGCATGCTTTGTGTTATGCATTAATCTTGTGGTTTTTGCCTTTAAAAGAAGGCTTGTAACCGCTGCTCAGGGCTCCCTGACCACCCGGGGCAGGGAGTCCGTTTGCACAAACGTCAAATAAACTCCTCTTGCTTATTGCATCTCCCGGCCTGGAGTCTGAGTTTTCTGGGGTGCCCTTCCATTGACGAAAGTATCCTAGGGGACTAGGGTCTTTCATTTGGTGCATTGGGCCGGGAACCAGGCACCACCAAACCCCAGATTCCAGGACCAGCAGGAGGTAAGATAGAGCTCTTGTCTTTTGTGTTTGTCGTGTTCGTTTTATGTTTTGGGGATCCAAAATTGCCTGTACAGGAATTGTGTGGTGGACCAGAGGGAAAAGCAGACGTGCCCACTACCCTGGTCCCGCCCTGGGATTCTACTCCAGTGTGCATGAATTTGTGGTGTACTAGAGGGAAAAGCAGACGTGGCCACTACCCTAGTCCCGCCCTGGAGTCCTACTCCAGGGTCGCGTGGAGGGGGGACGAGATCCGAGTGTCTCTGTGTTTGGGGGATTTAAGGCACGGCCGGCCTCTCCCTTCTGAAGTTTCTCTCCTCATTTGTGCTCACTCGGGGACTGCTCGGCATTTGTCTAGTCTTGTCTGTGTCTGTCTGACGTTAATTGTCTTTGGTGTTTGTTTTGTGACTTTCAAGGAAATGGGTCAACAATTGAATCCACTCCTAGGACACCTGAGACCTTTTCCTAGTTCATTTAAAAACAAAAACCGCTGGTTCTGCTTTTGTAACTTGCTTGTTTGTCAATTATGAAGCTGCCATTGACCACCTGCGGGTGGCCTCAGTTAGATCTCAGCCTCGGGCCTTGGCTCGGGGGGGTCTAAACGTGGGGGAGAACCTGTCAATCTGAGGGGATGGCCGCTAGGGACTTCTTTCCCTTGCCCCAAGATGACTGGCAATTCTCCTCCACCTTGGAAGGCCTCTGGGTCAACGTCTGCAGGAATCTAAGAGAAAAATCCTCCGGAGGTGAGTAGTGGTGTTGAGTCCCCTGGTAAGTGAATGGTGGTGAGATGTTGCCCCATTCACTGAGACCTGATTTTGTCTTTGTGGCCACTTTTTTGTCTTGTTTACTTTAGTGTGTGTGTTTGTTTTATGTTTTCTGGGATAGGGAAGTTCTGGGTGAGTGTGGCAGTCTCACCCAGCAGACTCTGGGTTCAGCTTGCTGAGAACAGCACAGAGTTCCGGTAGGGATAAACTGGGGCCCATTAGTCCCCAACTCAGCCTTCAGTTCTTGTCTAGTTCTGTTTTAGAATTGGTACCAGTTTTAAATGTGGATCCTTGGTTTTTGTGTTTATCTGTGTTTTTGTTATTTATTTGAACATCTCTGGGGAAATAAAAGTTCCAGCTGGGCTCAGTCACAGACCTGCTATGCCCACCCCCCACCCCCACCCCCCCCCCGAGGCATGGAAGGTTACTGGGCTAGTTTGGTTCCCTTCAAGCCTCAGGCTGCATTTTCTCCTTGTAGAGGCTGCCAGCAGGGATGGTGTAGAAGGCTGTGTGCCTAGTTTGGACTTTTTCAGCTAGTCCTGACAATGTAACAATTTGTATAGTGTTCTTGTCTATCTGTGTGAGTGTTTTGTGTGTGTCTGTGAACGTGTTCAAAGATAAGAAGTGTCAGCATGCTGTAACAATTGGGTGAGTTTAAATTTAAAATTCAAAAGGTTATGAGGTTTGGACATTACCAAAAATTCTAAAAAAATCTTCACATTGTTTTAAATGGCTTTTTAAAGATTTTTTTAACTTGCAAATTAGAAAATCTGGTATTTTAAAAAACTAATATTTTAAATGCATAAGACTGTTTATACTGTAATCAAATTATCTGGCTTAACAAAATGCATTGGCTGTTTGGGATCTGGTTCCCTTGGCTAAAATTTGGGATAAATATTAAAAATTTAAATGTAAAAGTTACTTTAACACTGTCAAAGATGTTACCTGTTCTATCTGTATAAAAACTGTGTATTTCATTGAAGAACCAAGAAAAGAGACGGGGAAAAACTTAGAAGCCAACAGAAGACCTATCTTTAGGGATAAGGGGTGAACAAGCAGAAGTGCAATTCAGCTAGTCATGCATGGTGGGACAGGTCCTGGGAAGAGTCCATGCATGGTGAAAGATGGCAAGCTGGCACAAACGCAGTTCATCTAACCCTAAAGAGTCGGATTGGGTGTGTACCCATTCCATAGAAGGGGCTGAATGGCCCATCTTTGTTCTCTCTTTTCCATGCAGATAGACACTGAAAACATGATGGTTAAAATAAGGGATGTGATGATCTGATTATTATTGCTAAAACTTCCCCTTGGATATGTTAACATTAAAATTAGGAAGGCCTTAAAAAGAGGGCTAAAAAGTTATTTGTATAATGTGACTTGCTTTTAATGTTTTACAATTAGGATGATTAAAGGTCATAAAGACGCTAAGTCTGGCTTTTTGGTTCAGTTATGATGATTGTTATTTTCGCATTAAGGAAAAATTGTCATTTGAGTTTAAAAATCTTAATGTGTGTCTGTTTTAAAACAAGCAACTAAGAGGCAATGAGTGACACTTGGCCTCAAGATTTCAAGGGATCTTTTCAAAATGCAAATAAGAGGTTTAAAAAAAATAGAAATGGATTTTTGGATATAAAGTTTAAATGTAAAATTGTCCTTAAAATTGGCCTCAATGTACACAAAGGAAAAAATTAGGATTACCAAAATAATTGCTATTCCAGTTTGGTCTTATAGGTTTTTTTTTAAGTTTCCAGCAAGCCCAGAGCAAAGCACAGAGGATTCTTAAAAGTTTGTCAGATGTAACTTTGACTCTTAATAAGTTTCAGGTAAGAGCATGCTTAAAAGCTACTTCTATGTTGACCACCTTGTTGCTTTTAATTGGAGTAAAATGGCCTTTTATAAGACTCACTGATCTGCAAACTGGTTCAAAGCCAGCCCGGGCACAAAAAGGTTCCTGTGAGACTGTCACCTCTATTCAGCCAGCAGAGTACTAGCCCTGGACTGAAGAGTCAGGGGACAGTACTCAAGCCCCAAGCTCGAGACTCACAGTGGCAGAGTACTAGCCCTGGACTGAAGAGTTAGGGGACAGCATTCAAGCCCCAAGTCTGGGACTCAAAGTGGCAGAGTGCTAGCCTTGAGCTGTAGAGCTGAGGGACAGTGCTCAGGCCCTGAGTTCAAGTCCAGCGACCAGCTAACGGGAAATGCCAATGAGGCATTTTTCCCAATGTGAAGAAGACACTCCTGGGACAAAAGCAATGGAGGAGCATCCAGAGGAAGTAAGCTATTGCTTGGATGGCAGAAATGTCAGATCCTAGAGTCACTTGTGCGTGGACCTTCAAAACTGGTCAGAGCCGGGAGGTCATAAAAAGAGTTTATAAGCATGCCAAATGTCCATGACTATCTACCTTGTCAGGGACAGGAACGTGCCAGTCCTCTGTGACAGTAAAAGCCAATGTTATAAAATGTGGGGGATAGTTTAAATCTCAACCCCTTTATGTGCCAAAAGCTCTAATTGAGCTGACACTAGTTACATGAAGTTCATCTGCTCAGGAAAAAGTTTGTAAACCTGAGAGTGTGTTTCTATTTGATATCTGTCTAAAGGCCTGCAAAGGTAACTTAGGCATTGTTTGGGATCATTAGAGATCACATTCCTAAGCCATCTAGAAAGATGCTTTTGCAAACCAGAGTGCTAAACAAGCTACACTGCTGTAGCCGGAAAAAAGGTCTGTGGAGTTGTCAACAGTTAAATACTGTTCTTAATGATATCTAACCCTGATGGCCTCTTTGTAAAATAGGCTAAGGTTATAGGTTCCTGGCTAGGTAGGATCAACTCCCCTGAAGTCAGCTTGAAGAAGTTACAGAAGAGGGACCTTCGCCCTTCTACCCCATTTTAAGATCAAGGGTCCAGAGTCAGTTTTGAAAAAAATGAGACAAAATAGATGGCATAAAAAAATAGTGTTAACAGTTGTCGGTGTACAAGGTGTAAAGACTGCATCTGTCAGAGATGGCTACAAGACTAAGCCTTCTGAGCCTTCTGTGTCTATTTACAAAAATATCTTGTTAGTAGAAAGTTGTGATTTTGGTAAATTGTCCTGGACTATTGTTTAAAGATCATAACAATCAGCAGGATCAAAGCCTGTCAAGCCTATGCAATGTATTTTTAACCAGTCTGTGTAGGAATTTACAGCCGAGCATGAGGTGTGACAGTCCCTTGGAGCCACTGAGAGACCCTGCTGCTGCTGTTGCTGCTGCTGCTGCATACCCTGATGGGTAAAGTTCAAGGACGGCCTGACAGCCACCTGGAGGAACTCCTGCCTGATTCCATCACCTGAGTCTGCTTCCTGGTTGACTGCTGCTAAATCTAAGTTCTTGTGGGACATTCTTTTGGGTGATATCCAGAAACCCTCTCTTCTCACAGTGGATACTGAGGACAAGGATATCGGTGGCTTGCTTGTCTTAGGCACTTCAGTGCATAGTGACTGAAAATCCACTCTATGGTCACAGCCTAGTTTGGCTCTGGTATGGTAATAAACTGAGTGTGTTATCAATGAAAATTGTAAAGGAGAGGGGGGTAGTAAAGAAAGCCTTGGAAAAGGAATTATAAAGGAGAGGGGGTAGTAAAGAAAGCCTTGGGAAGGGAATTGGTGAAAAATTGGTATCCCCTTTAGATAAGAAAGGATTTGAAAAGTAAGGATTGTCTTTTATTGTTTGGAAAAGGGAAAGAAGACAAACCTCAGAAAGTTTAAGTATGTAGCAAATGGTATGAGTATGTCGCAAATGGTATGAGTATGTCGCAAATAGTATGAGTATGTCTTAAAATTGGAGCTTACAAGTACAACTGGTATAAAATTAAGTTAACTGTGATACACGGACGCAGGACTGGTAAAAAAAAATGTAAGGGGCTCTGGTACTGTTACTTTTGTTACAATCGGACCTTGTATACTCAACAGACTGATGTCTTTTGTAAAAAAAAAAAAAATCAGCGCAGTCCGTCTATTAGTTCTGGGGTCTCATTACCAAGCACTAAGAACAAGTGACACCCCACAAAATAATATAGAGACACCCTAAATTTTAAGATTAAAATTAGTTCAGAGAAGAAGTGGGGAAAATGAAAGATTAAAAATTGACCATTACCATTACTAACTTGCTAACTGCTGATTCTGATTCTGTAAACTTGCTTACGCTAGCATTGACCCTTCCCTTCCCAGAAATGAGTTAAGAAGTTTCAGGGACCAGATGCTGGCCCCAGGACAAGGTCAGTGGTCGTAGATAAAGAACAGACAGTACGTGTTCCTCAGTTCCCTTTTAGAAATTCCCCAGACAGGACCTTGAGATAACGACCACCTGGCAAGACCACAAGCTGAGCCAAGTGTCAACCAATCATGGACCTGTAACCATGTAACCCCCCCCTTAAACCAACCATGGGCCAGTCATTTTACAAAGAGTGTTACAAAATTTTCCGCTTGGCAAAGTGATTGTTGGCGTATATGATGACCTTTAAATGGACCAATCATGGCATGCTTTGTGTTATGCATTAATCTTGTGGTTTTTGCCTTTAAAAGAAGGCTTGTAACCGCTGCTCAGGGCTCCCTGACCACCCGGGGCAGGGAGTCCGTTTGCACAAACGTCGAATAAACTCCTCTTGCTTATTGCATCTCCCGGCCTGGAGTCTGAGTTTTCTTGGACGCCCTCCCATTGACGAAAGTATCCTAGGGGACTAGGGTCTTTCAACCCTTACTCTAACCCTAACCATCCCCCTCCCCCTAACCCTCACCCTCACCCTAACCCTAACCCTAAACTTCACTCTAAACCTCACACTAACCCTAACACTAACCCTCACCCTAACCCTAACCCTAAACCTCAAACTAAACCTAACCCTTCCCCTAACCCTAAACGTAACCCTTACCCTCAACCCAACCCTAACTCTAACCCTAAAATTCAACCTCACAATCACACTAACCCTAACCTTAGAACCTAACCCTCACCCTCACCCAAAATATCACCCTAACCCTAACCCTCACCCTAACCCTAACACTAACACTAACCCTAACCCTAACCTTCATCGTAACCTCAGCCTAACCCTAACGCTAACCCAAACCCTCACCCTCATCGTAACCCTCATCCTCACACTAACCCTAACCCTATACCTAACCCTAACCCTCACACTAACCTAACCCTCACACTAACACTAACCATACCCCTCACCCTAAACCTCACACTAACCCTAAACCTAACGCTAACACTCACCCTAATCCTAACCCTAACCCTAACCCTCACCATCACCCTCAACCTAACCCTGAACTTAACCCTAACCCTCACCCTAACACTTACCCTTACCCTAAACCTAAACCTACCCCTCACCCTCACGCTCACCCTCACCCTAAACCTAACCCTCAACCTAAAACTAACCCTAACCCTAAACCTCAAACTAACCCTAACCCTAACCCTCACCCTAACACTAATCCTTACCCTAAACCTAACCATAACCCTCACACTCACCATCACCCTAACCCTAACCGTAACCCTAACCCTAACCGTCACCCTCACTGTCACCCTCACCCTAATCCTCACCCTCAAACTCACCTTCACCCTAACCCTCAAAGTAACTCTAACACTCACCCTAACCCTAAACCTAACCCTCACCCTGACCGGCAACTTCAGCCTAACCCAAAACCTAACCCTATTCTAAACCTAACCCTCACATTCACCCTAAACCTAACCCTCACTGTCACCCTCACCCTCACCGTCACCCTCAACCTCACCCTCACCCTAACCTTAACACTAAACCTAACACTCACCATAACCCTAAACCTCACACTAACCCTCACATTCAACCTAATCCTCACCCAAACAATAAACTTAACTCTTACCTAACCAAAACACTCACCTCCACTCTCATTCTCACCCTAACCTGCACACTCACCCTGGACCTCACCTTAACCATAACCCTAACCCTAAACCTAAACTTCAACCTCACACTCATCATCACGCTCAGCCTAACCCTACCCTAACCCTAACCCTAACCTTCGCCCTCACCCTCACCGTCACCCTCAGCCTAACCATAACCTTCACCCAAATCGTAAACCTTACCCTCACCCTCACACTCACACTCACCCTAAACCTCACCCTCAACATAGCCCTCAGCCTAAACCAAAACATATTAAACCTAACCCTAAAGCTCACTCTTACCCTAACCCTAAACCTAAACCTAACCCTAACAATAACCCCAACCCTAACCCTAATACTAACCCTAACCCTCAAACTAACCCTAACCCTAAACCTAAAACTCACCCTAACCCTAATCCTAACCCTAAACCTCACCCTCACTGTAACTTTCACCCTAACCCTGACCCTCAACATCACCCTCACCCTAAACCTCACACTAACCTAAGCCCTCACCCTAACCCTAACCCTAACCCTCAGCCTCACCCTCATACTCAGCCTAACCCTTAACCAAACCCTAACCCTCACACTCACCCTAACCCTAATCCTAAAAATAACCCTCACAATCAGCCTTACCATCAACCTCAGCCTCACTCTCAGCCTCAGCCTAACCCTAAACCTAACCCTAACCCTAAAACTAACCATTACCCCCTCACTCACACTTACACTAACCATAACCCTAATGTTAACCCGCACCCTCACCCTCAACCTAACCCTAACCCTCACCCTAAGAATAATGGTAACCCTAACCCTAAACCTAATCATAACGCTAACCCTCACACTAATACTAAACCTAACCCTATAACTCACCCTAACCCTAAACCTAACCCTAACCCTCACCCTTACACTAACCCTCACCCTAACCATACACCTAACGCTCACCCTAAACAAAACCCTCACCCTAAACCTCACACTAACCCTAAATCTAACCCTAACCCTCACCCTCAAACTAAACCTAACCCTAACCCTTATCCTCACACTACCCCTAACCCTAACCCTAACCCTGACCCTAACCCTAACGCTAATACTAAACCTCACCCAAACCCTAACCCTAACATTAATCTTCACCCTCACCTGAGCCCTCACCCGAACCCTCACCCTAAACATCACCCTAACATTAACTCTCACACTAACCCTAACCCTAACCCTCACCCTAAACCTAACACTCAATCTAACCCACACCCTCAACCCAATATTCACCGTAACCCAAAACAAAACACTTTCGTAACTGAAATTCTCACCCTCACCCTAACCCTCCCCCTTACCCTAGCCCTCGCCCTAAACTTAATCCTTACCCGAACCCTAACACTAAACCTCACTTTCACCCTCACCCTAAACCTAAACCTAAACCTAATCCTTACCATAAGCCTCACCCTGAACCTAACCCAAACCCTTACCAAATCCCTCACCCTAACCCTCACCCTCACAATAAACATCACCCTAGCTCTAATCCTCACCCTAACCCTAAATATCACCCTAACCCTCACCCTAAACCTAAACCTAAAGCTCAACCTAACCCACAACGTCACCCTCACCCTCAACTTAAACCTCACCCTAGCCCTAACCCTCACCCTAACCCTAAACCTCACCGTAACCCTCACCCTAATCCAAACCCTAACCCTCACCCTCACCCTCATCCTAACTCTAATCCTAACTCTAATCCTAATTCTAACCCTAAACCTCACCCTAAATGTAACCCTAAACCTAAACCTAACCCTCACCCTCACAATAACCCTAATCCTCACCCTATCCCTAACCCTAACCCTAAACCTCACCCTAACCCTCATCCTCAATCTAACCCGAATGCTAAGTCTAACCCTCATCCTCACCCTAACCCTAACCCTAACCCTCTTTTTAACCCTCAGCCTCACCCTAACCCTAACCCTAGCCCTAACCCTCACATGAACCCTAACGCTAACCCTAACCATCACCCTCACCCTATCCCTCAACCTAACCCTTACCCTAACCCTAACACTAACCCTAACACTCACACTAACCCTAACCCTCACACTAACCCTAACCTTCACCCTCACCCACACCGTCATCCTCACCTTAACCATAATGCTAAACCAAATCCTAACCATTACCCTCACCCTAAACCTCAACTTCATCGTAGCCCTCACCCTAAACCTAAACCTCATCCTAACTCTAACCTAAACCTCATTCTCAACTCTAACCCTAACCCTAAACCTAACAATAACCCTAACCCAAACCCTAACCATAATCCTAATCTTAACCTTCACACTAACCCTATCCCTAAGCTTAAACTCACCCTAACCCTAATCCTAAACCTAACCCTCACACACACTCTCACCTTCACCCTAATCCTGACCCTCAACCTCACCCTAACCATAACCCTCACATTAAACCTAACCTTCACCCTAACCCTAAATCTAACCCACACACTCACGCTCACACTCAGCCTAACCCTTAACCAAACCCTAATCCTAACCCTAACCCTCACACTCACCCTAACCCTAACACTAACAATAACCCTCACTAAAACCCTCAAACTCACCCTCACCCTAATCCTCACACTCAACCTCACCCGCACCCTAACCCTCACCATCACCCTAAACTTCACCCTAACCCTAACTTTCACCCTAACCCTAAGCCTAAACCTAAAGATAACCCTCACCCTACCCGCACCCTAAACCTAAACCTCAACCTAACCCTAACCCTCACTCTAACCCCAACTCTAACATTAAACCTAAAACTCAACTTAACACTCACCCTTACCTTAACTCTCAAACTCTTCCTAAGCCTCAACCTAACCCTTGCCATCACACTAAACCTAACCCTCGCCCTAGCCCTAACCCTCATCCTAACACTAACCCTAACTCTAAACCTAAAACTAACCCTCAACCTTACCCTAACCCTCACACTGAGGCTCAACCTCACCCTCAGCCTAACCCTAACACTAACCCTAACCCTCACCCTCAACCTAAAAATCACCCTAACCCTAACCCTCACTGTAACCCTAACCCTCACCCTAACCCTAACATTAACCCTAAACCTCACAGTAACACTCACCCTAACCCTAACCTTCGCCCTAAACCTAACCCTCATCCTAACCCTAACCCTAACGCTAATCCTAACCCTAAGCCTCACCCTTAGCCACACGAAAACTCTAACCCTAACCCTAATCCTAAACCTAACCCTCATCCTCATCCTATCCCTAAACCTAACACTTACACTAATCCTCACCCTAAACCTATTGCTATCCCTAAACCTCACCCTCACCCTAAACCTCACTTTAACTCTAAAGCTCACTTTAAACCTAAACCTAACCCTAATCCTCACCCTAACCCTAACCCTCAACTACACCCTAACACTCAACCTCACCCTCAACCTCACCCTCATGCTCACACTCATTCTAACCCTAACCCTAACACTAACCCTACACCTAACCCTCACCCTCACCCTCACCCTCACCCTAACCCTAACCCTAACCCTAAACCTCACCCTCACCCTAAATATCACCCTAAGCCTAACCCTCACCCTAACTCTAACCCTAAAACTAACCCTAATCCTAACCCTCATTCTCACACTAACCCTAACACTAACCCAAACCCTCACGCTAACCCTTACCCTAACCCTAAACCTAAACCTAACCCTCACCCTAAACCTAATCCTAACCCTAACCCTCAACCTCACCCTCACCCTAACCCGAATTCTAACCCTAACCGTCACCCTACCCTAACCCTAATCCTAAACCTAACCCTCACCCTCACCATCACCCTCACCCTAACCCTCACCCTCAAACTCACTTTCACCCTAACCATCAAACGCACCCTAACCCTCACCCTAACCCTAACCCTAACCCGCACCTTCACCCTCGCCCTCAGCCTAACCCTAAACTTAACCCGAATCCTAAACCTAAACCTTGCCCTCAAACTAAACATAACCCTAACCGTCAACCTCACCCTAACCCACACCCTAACCCTCATACTCAACCTCACCCTCACCCTAACATTCACCCTCACATTCAATATCACCTAACAATAAACCTCACCCTAACCCTAACGTTAAACCTAAACCTAACCCTAAACCTCACCCTAACCATTATCTTCAGACTAAACCTTACTCTAAAGCTAACATTAACCCTCACACTAACCCTAACCCTCTCCCTAACCCTAACCCTACACCTCACCCTAACCCTCACCCTAACCCTAAACCTAACCCTAACCCTCACCCTAACCCTAACCCTCACCCTCACCCTAACCATCATCATCACTCTAATCCTCACCCTAAACCTAGCCTTAACCCACACCCTAACCCTCACCCCCTCCCTCACCCTCACCCTCAACTGAACTCTCACACTCACCTGAACCCTCACCCTCACCCTAACCCTCACCCTAACCCTAACTCTCAACATAACCCTCACCTAACCTAATACTCACCTTAACCCTAACGCTAACCCTTATCTAAGGGAAAAACTCACCCTCATCCTCACACTCACCCTAACCCTCACCATCACTGTAGCCTTCACCCTAAACCTAAACCTCACACTAACCCTCACCCTAAATATAACACTGAACCTAACACTCACCCTCACCCTTATCCTCACCCTAACCCTAAACCTCACCCTCACCCTCAGACTCGACCTAAACCTAACCCTAAACCTAACTCTAATGCTAAACCAAACCCTCACCCCCACCCTCCTCCTAACCTGAAAACTAACCCTTACCCTCACCCTCACTCTCACCCTAACTCTAAACCTAACCCTCACTGTTACCCTAAATCAAACCCTTACCCTAAACCTATACCTAACACTCACCCTAAACCTAAACCTCACCCAAACCCTCACCCTCACCCTAATCCTCAAGCTCATTCTAACCCTCACCCTCACCCTCACTCTAAACCTCACCCTAACCCTGATCCTCACACAAACCCTAAACCTAACCCTAACACTCAAATTCACATAAAACCCTAATCCTAACCCTAACCCTCACACTCACCCTCACCCTCACCCTAACTCTAACCCTAACCCTAATCCTAATGCTAAACCTCACCCACACCCTCACCCTAATTCTAACCCTAACCCTATCCCTAACACTCACCCTCACCCTTACCCTCACCGTCACCCAAAAACACCCGAACCATAACCATCACACAAACCCTCATCCTCACCCGAAAGCTCAGCCTCACCCAAACCCTCACCATCACCGTAAGCCTAACCCAAACCCTAACCCTCACCCTCACCCTCGGCCTCAGCCTAACCCTAACCCTAACCCTAACATTCACCCTCACTCGCACACTAACCATAAACCTAACCCTAATCCTAACAGTAACCCTCACATTAACACTAACCCTAACGCTTACCCTCACTCTAACACTCACCCTAACCCTTCCCCTCAACCTAACCCTAACCCTAACACTAACACTAACCCTCACAGTAAACTTGAACCTCAACCTAATCCTAATCCTACCCTTCACCCTAATCGTCACCCTAACCCTAACCCTTACCCTAACCCTAACCCTCATCCTAAACTTATCCCTAACCGTCACAGTCACCCTAAGCCTCACCGTCAACCTAACCCTCAACCTAAACCTCAACCTCACCCACACGCTATGGCTCAACCTCACTCGAAACCTAACCCTCACCCTAACCTTAAGGATAACCCTCACCCACACCCTAACCTTATCCCTAACCCTAAAAATAATCCTAACCCTAACCCTAACCTTAACCCTAACTCTAACCTAACAATAACCCTAACCCTACCCGAAACCTCACACTTACCAAAACCCACACTCTATCCATAACCCTAACCCTCACCCTAATCCTAACCATCCACCTAAACCTCACCCTCAACCTAATCCTCTCCCTAACCCTAACATTAACCTTACCTTACTGAATCCCTCACCCTCACTCTCACCCTAAACCTCACCGTAACACTAACCCTAACCCTGACCCTCACTCTCATCCTAACCCAAACCCTAAACCTAACCCTAACCCTAACCCTCACCCTCACACTAACCCTAACCCTAAGCCTCATCCTAAACCTAACCCTACCCCTCACCCTAACCATCACCCTAACCCTAACCCTAACTCTAACCCTAACCCTCACCCTCAACCTTTCCCTAACCCTCACAGTCACCATACCCTCACCCTAAACCTAACCCTCAACCTAACCTTCATCCTCACCCACACCCTAAATCTCAAACTCAACCGAAACTTAACCATCACCCTAAACCTCACTCTCACCCTAAACCTCACACTAATCCTAACACTCACCAAAACCCTAACCCTAACACTCACCCAACCCTAAATCTCACACTAACCCTCAAGCTCAACCTAATCCTCACCCTAACAATAACCCTAACCCTTTCCTAACCGAAACACTCACCCTCACCCTCACCCTCACCCTAACTTTCACCCTCATGCTAGCCCTCACCATAACCCTAACACTAAACCTCACGCTCCCCCTTCCCTCCCCTCCCCCAACCCTAACACTAACCCTAATCCTAAACCTACCCCTCACCACTACCCTCACCCTCACCCTAACCCTAAACCTCAACCTAAAACTCACCCTAACCCTAACACTAACTCTTACACTCACCCTAACCCTATCGGAAACACTAAAAATTACCCTAACAATAACCCTAACCCTATTCCTAACCCTAACCCTCACCCTAAACCTAAACCTCAACCTAACACTCACCCTAACCCTAACACTAACTCTTACACTCACCCTAACCCTATCGGAAACACTAACAATTATCCTAACACTAACCCTAACACTATTCCTAACCCTAACCCTCACCCTAACCCTAAACCTAACCATAAAACTCACCCTAACACCAATCCTAAAACGAATCCTCACCCTAACCCTAACCCTCATCCTAACCCCAAACCTAACACTCACTTTAACCCTAAAACTCACCATAACCCTCACCCTAACCCTAACGCTAACCCTAACCCTCACCCTCAATCTAACCCTCAACCTAACCCTTATCCTCACACTATCCCTAACCCTGTCCCTAACCGTAACCCTCACACTAACCCTAACCCTCACCCCAACACGAACCCTAGCCCTCACACTAACCCTCACCCTAACCCAAACCCTAATCCTAAACTTCACCCTAACCGTAAACCTAACCCTAACCCTCACATTAACCCTAAACCTCACACCAAACCCTTACCCTACCACTCATCCATCCCCTCAACCTATCCCTAAACCTAACCCTCACCCTAACCCTAAACTTCACCTTCACGCTAACACTCACCCAAACCCTTACCCTCACCTAAACCCGAAACCTCACACTTGCCTTCACCCTAACACTCACCCTCACCCTAAACATCACCCTAATCCTAACCCTCACCCTAACCCTAACCCTAATCCTCACCCTAAACCTAACACTCACCTTAAAACTCACCCTCACCCTAATCCTCACCCTAATCCTAACCCTAAGCCTTTCCTAACGGAAACTCTCACGCTCACCATAACCGTCACCCTAACCGTCACCCTCACCCTAGCCCTCACCCTAAAACTAACCCTAACCCTCACCCTCACCATCACCCTCCCCCCCACCCTCAACATAACCCTAACCATAACCCTAATGCTAAAAGTAGCCCTCACACTCACACTATCCAAAACGCCAGCCTAAACCTAACCCTAAACCTAACCCTACCCCTAACCCTCACACTCACCCTAACCCTCACGCTCACACTAGCCCTCACTCTAACCCTAACCCTTACCCTAACCCTAACCCTATCCCTCTCCTTCATCCTAAACCTCACCGTCACCCTAAACTTCACCCTAAACTTTACCCTCACCCTAAACCTCACCCTAACCCTAACCCTAAACCTAACACTAACCCAAACCCTAACCCTCACCCTAACACTAGCCCTCACCCTAACACTCACCCTAACCCTTACCATAACACTAACCCTCACCCTAAACCTAAGCCTAACCTAACCCTCACCCTCACCCTAACCCTCACCCTAACCCTTACCATCACACGAACCCTATCCCTAACCCTCAGCCTAAAACTCATATTAAACCTAACCCTAAGCCTAACCCTCACTTTACCCTTAAACCTAACCCTAAACCAAACCCTCACCCTAACCCTAACCCTCACCCTCAAACTCACCCTCAGCATAACCCTAACACTAACCCTAAACCTATCCCGAACCATCACCCTAACCCTAACCCTAATCCTAATCCTAAACCTCACCCTCACCCTCACCCTAAGCCTTTCCCTCACCCAAACCCTAACCCTAACCCTCAAACTAACCCTAAACCTCACCCTAACCCTAACCCTCACTCACATCTACACACTACTCCTAACCCTAACCCTAAGCCTAAACCTCACGCTCACCATAAAACTCACGCTAACCCTTACCCTCAAACTAAACCTAACCCTAAACCTAACACTCACACACCCAAACCTCAACCTAAAATTAAGCATAACACTAACCCTAACCCTAACTTTCATCCTCATCCTCAGACTAAACCTAACCCTAACTGGAAACCTAACCCTCACCCTCACCGTCACCCTCACCCTCAGCCTAACCCTAACCCTAAAAATAACCCTAACCCTAACACTAACACTAAGCCTAACCCTAAACCTAAATCTAACACTAAACCTAACCCATACCCTAACGCTCACCCTAACCACAACCCTAAACCTAACCCTCACACTCACCCTAACCCTAACACTCATCCAAACACACACGATAACCCTAACCCTATCTCTCACACTAACCCTCACTCTAAAGCTTATCCTCACCCTAACCCTAACCCAAACCCGAACCCTAACCCTCACACTAAACCTAACCCTCACCCTAAACCTAAACCTAAACATCACCTAACCCTAAAACTAATGCTAACTCTCACCTTAACTCTATGCCTAACCCTAACCCTAACCCTCAACCTAACCCTTATGCTAACCCTAACCTTAACATTAACCCTAACCCTCACCCGAAACCTATCCCTAACCTTAACCCTAACCCTCAACCTAAGCCTCACCTTAACCCAAACCCTAAAACTAATCGTCCCACTCACCTTAAGCCTCAACCTATCCCTTACCCTCACTCTCAATCTAACCCTCACACTAACCCTTACCCTCACCCTCACCCTAACCCTTACCCTAACCCTAACCCTAACCCTAACACACACCCTAACCCTAACCCTAATTCTCACCCTATCCCTAAACCTACCGCTAACCCTTACCCTCACCCTAGCCCTCACATAACTCTAACCCTAACCCTAAACCTCACCCTTACCCTCACCCTCACACTAACCCTCACCCTCACCCTAAACGTCACCCTAACCCAAGCCTCACCCTAACCTATTCCTAACCCTCACCCTAACCTTAACCCTCACCCTCACTTACCCTCACCCTAACTTTAACCCTAAACCAAACCCTCACCCTCAGCCTAAGCCTAACCCTAAACCTATTCCTAACCCTACCCCTCACCCTCACCCACACCCTACCCCTAAACCTAACCCTAACCCTCACCATCACTAACACCCTCACCTTAATTCTAACCCTAACCCTAACCCTCACCCTAACCCTAAACCTCACCCTAACCCTAAACCTCACCCTAACCCTAATGATAACCCTAACCGTCAACCTCAACCTCACCCTAATCCTATAGCTACCCCGAACCCGAACCCTCACCCACAACCTCACCCTAACTCTAACTCTAACCCTAACCCTCACCCTAACCCTAAACCTCACCCTAACAATAACCCTAACCCTCACCCTCACCCTCACCCTCAGTCTAACCCTAAACCTAATCCTAATCCTAACCGTAACCCTCACCCTCAACCTCACACTAAAATGAACCCTAACCCTAAACCTCACCCTCACCATCACCCTCACCCTAAGCCTAACCCTAAACCTCACCCTAACCCTAAATTCACCCTAAACATAATGATTACCCTAACCATCACCCTCAACCTCACCCTAACCCTAAAGCTAACCCGAACCCGAACCCTCACTCACACCCTCACCCTAACTCTAACTCTAACCCTAACCCTCACCCTAACCCTAAACCTCACCCTAACACTAACCCTAACCCTCACCCTCACCCTCACCCTCACTCTAACCCTAAACCTAATCCTAATCCTAACCGTAACCCTCACCCTCAACCTCACCTTAAAATGAACCCTAACCCTAAACCTCACCCTCACTGTCACCCTCACCCTAAGCCTAACCCTAACCCTAATAATAAAACTTACCCTAACCCTAACCCTCACCCTAAACCTAACCCTAACCCTAACCCTCACACTAACCCTAACCCTAACAGTCACCCTCAACCTAACTGTAACCCTAACCCTAATCCTAACCCTAACCCTCACCCTAAAACTCACGCTAACTCTAACCCTGATTCTCACACTAACCCTCAACCTAACCCTTACCCTCACCCTAACACTTACCCTAATCCTAAACCTAACCCTCACACTAAAGCTAACCCTCACCCTAATCCTAAACCTACCCCTCACCCTAACATTAACAACAACCCTAAAACTCACCCTAAAGCTAAGCCTAACACTAACCCTCACCCTCACCCTAGCACTCTTCCTAACCCTAATCCTAACCCTAAACCTCACCCTAACCCTAACCCTCACCCTAACACTAAAGCTCACCCTCATCCTAACCCTTACCCTAACCCTAACCCTAACATTAACCATAACCATCACCCTAACACTAAACCTAACCTTAACCCTAACTCTCAACCTAACCCTCACCCCAAACCAAACCCTGACGCTAACCCTCCCCTCCCCCTAACCCTCAACCTAAACCTTACACTCACCCTTACTCTAACCTCACACTAACCCAAAACCTCACCCTAATCCTAAACTTAACATTAACCTTAACCCTGACCCTTACACAAAACCCTAACCTTAACCCGAACCCTCCCCCTAACACTAACCCTAACCCTAACGCTCATCCTCACCCAAAGTCTCAACCTTACCCTTAATCTCGCCCTCACACTAACCCACACACTTACTCTAAAAATCACCCTAACCCTAACCCTCACCCTCACCCTCACCCTCACACTCAGCCTAACCCAAAACCTAACCTTAATCCTAACCTTAACCCTCAATCTCCACCCTAAACCTTAAACCTTCACCCTAAACCCTCAACCTTCACCCTAAACCTAACACTAACGCTAATCCACACCCTCACTCTCACCATGAACTTCATCCTCAACCTCACACTAACCCTAACCCTAACCTGATCCCTCCAACCTAAACCTAAACCTCACCCTAACCCTTAAACTAACCCTCACCTTCACCCTCAAACTAAACCTAAACCTAACCCTCACTCTAACACTCACCCTCACCCTAATGCTAACCCTAAGCCTCACCCTTACTCTCACACTTACCCTCACCCTTAACCTCACCCTAAACCTAACCCTAAAGTTAACTCTAACCCTAAAACTATACCTAACCCTCACCCTCACCCTAACCCTACCCCCCAGCCTAACCCTCAACCTAACCCTAACCATCAACCTAACACTAACCCTAACCCTAATTCTCACCCTATCCCTAACCCTAACACTAAACCTCACCCTAACCCTAACCCCATCACTAACCCTAACCCTCCCCCTCCCCCTCATTCTCACCCTAAGCCTAACTGTAACCTTAATGCTAATCCTAACCCTAACCCTCACTCTCACCCTAACCCTGAACCTAACCCTAACGCTAAAACTCACCCTCAGCTTCATACTCACCCTCACCTTTAACCTCACCCTAACCTTAAAAATAACCCTAACCCTAAACCTCACACTACACCTAACACTCACCCTTACCCTAACCCTACCCCTCAGCCTAACCCTACCCCTCAGCCTAACACTCACTCTAACCCTACCACTAAACCTAACCCTCACCCTCACCATAACCGTAACCCTAAACCTAACCCTTCCCCTAACCCTTACATTCACCCTAAACCTAACCCTCACCCTGACCCTTACACTCACCATAACCCTAACCCTAACCCTATCCCTCAACTTAACCCTCACTCTCAACCAAACCCTAACCTTCAGTGTACTCCTCACCCTAACCCTAAACCTAACCATAACCATAACCCTCACCCTAACCCTCAAGCTAACCCTTACCCTCAACCAAACCCTCACCCTAACTCTAACCCTAACACTCACCCAAACCATAACCCTAACCCTCAACCTAACCATAACCCTACTCCTCACCCTAACCCTCATCATAACCCAAACCCTAACCCTAACCCTCAGCTTCACCCTCAACCTAAACCTAACTCTAACCCTAACCCTCAACCTAACCCAAACCCTCACCCTCACCCTCAGTCTAACCCTAACTCTAAGCCTAGTCGTAACCCTCACCCTCACCCTCACCCTCACCCTAACCCTAAACCTAACCCAAACCTAACCCTCACCCTAACCCTCAAACTCACCCGAAACTTCACGCTAAACCTTATCCTCAACCGAACCTTAACCCTAACCCTAATCCTCACACTGATCCTAACGCTAACCCTAAACCTATCCCTCACTCTAACTCTCATCCTAAATCTAACCATTACCTTAACCCGAAGCCTAACCCTAACCTTCACCCTCACCCTCACCCTGAGCCTAAACCTAACCTTAATCCTAAGCCTAACCCTAACCCTCACTCTCATCGTCAAGCTAAACCTAAACCTAACCCTAAATCTCCCCCTCACCCTCAAACTCTCTGTCATCCTAACTCTGAAAATTACCCTAACCCTAACCCTAACCCTTACTCTAACCCTAACCCTAACCCTAACCCTAACCTCAGCCCTAAACTTAACCCTCTTCCTCAACCTCAACCTCAGCCTAACCCTAAAACTAATCCTAATCCAAACCCAAACCCTCACTCTCAACCTCACCCTAAACCTAACCCTAACCTAATTCTCAGCCTCACCATCACCATATCCCTAACCCTAACCCTTTTCCTCACCCTAGCTCTCAACCTAACACTCACCCTGACCCTATCCCTCACCCTAACCCTAACCCTCACACCAATCCTAACCTGAACCCTAACCCTCACTCTCACCCTCACACTAAACCTAACCCTACCCCTCAACCTCACCCTCACCCTCACCCTCAACCTCAACTCACCCTCACCATAACCCTAACAATAACCCTAACATTAACCCTAACCCTCACCCTAACCCTAACCCTCACCCTCACCCAAACCGTAAACCTAACCCTAAACCTAACACTCCCCCTCCCCCTCCCGCTCACCCTAACCCTAACCCTAACCCTAAACCCAACATTCATCCTCCCCTCACCTCACCCTCAGCCTAACCCTAACCTTAATCCAAATAATAAACCTAACCCACACTCTCACCCTCACTTAAAACCTAACCCTAACCGTAAACCTCGCCCTACCCCTACCTTTCCCATCACTCTCACCCTCACCCTAACCTTTACAATAACACTAACCGTAACCCTAACCCTAACCCTAATACTAAACCTAACCCTATGCCTAAACCACCCTCCCCCTCCCTCTCCAACTCAGCATAACCCTAAACCTAATCCTAATCCTAACCCTAATTCTGACTCTCACCCTCACCCCAAACCTAACCCTAAACCTAAACCTCACCCTGACCTTAACCCTTACCCTAACCCTAACAATAATCCTAAACCTAACCCTAAACCTTACCCTAACCCTCACCCGAACACTAACTTTAACCCGATCATAAACAGTAAACCTAAACCTAACCCTCACCCTAACCCTCACCCTCACCCTAATCCTAACCCTCACCCTGACCCTGAACCTCACCGTAACCCTAATCCTAAACCTAACGCTCACCCTAACCCTAAATTGCAACCTAACCCTCAACCTAACCCTAACCATAACCGTAAACCTCAGCCTCACCCTAACCCTCACCATCACCCTAAACCTCACCCTAAACCTATCCCTCACCCACACCCTAATCCTCACCCTCAGGGGACCACTCCCACAAACACTAAACCTCACCCTCACCTTAATCATCACACTAACCCTAATCCCCACCCTAACCCTAACCCTAACCCTCACCCTAACCCTCACCCTCACCCTCATCCTCACACTCACCCTAAGCCTAACATTAAACTTAACTAGTCCTAAACCTAAATCTCACCCTCACCTTCACCATAACTCTAACCCTAACCCTAACACTAACCTTAACGCTCACCCGCACCCTAGATTTCACCATAACCCTAACCCTAACCCTAATCCTAAAACTCAAACTAACCCTAACACTAACCCTAAACATATCCCTCACCCTAACCCTAAACCTCACCTTAACCCTAACCCTAAACCTCACACTAACCCTAAATCTCACCCTCAATCTCACCCTAACACTAATGTTAACCCTAACCCTAACCCTCAAACTAAATCTACACTTCACCATAACCATAACCCTACCCCTCAGCCTAACCCTCACCCTAACCCTCACCCTAACACTCAGGCCAACCCTAACCCTCACTCTCATCCTAAACCTCACTCTAACACTTACCCTCACCCTCACCCTCACCCTCAGCCTAACCCTAACCCTAACCCTAATCCTAACCCTAACGCTCACCCTCACCCTCACCCTAACACTAACCCTAACCCTAAACTTCACCCTCACCCTCACCCTCAACCTAACCCTCATCCTCACCCTCACCCTCACCTTAGTCATAACACTAACCCTCACCCTATCCCTAATTCTCACCCTAACCCTAATGCTAACCCTCACCCTCACCCTTGCCCTAACCCTAACACTCACCCTCACACTCACCCTAACCCTCACCAGAACCCTTACCCATAGCTTAAGCGTAACCTTAAACCTTACCCTAATGCTCAGACTAAACCAAGCCCTCACCCCAACCATAACCCTACCCCTCAGCCTAACCGTCACCCTAACACTAAACCTAACCCTAATTCTCACCCTATCCCTAAACCTAACCTAACCCTCACCTTCAACCTAGCCCTCACCATAACGCTAACGCTAACCCTAACCCTCATCCTAACCATCACCCTCATCCTAACCCTAAACCTAAACCTCACCCTGACCCTAACACTCACCCTAATCCTAACCCTAAACCTAACACTCAACTTCACGCTAACCCTCACCCTTAACCTTACCTTGACCCTCACTCTCAACATAACCCTCACAATCACGCTAACGCTCAACCTAATCCTCACCCTAACCCTTACCCTAACCCTAACCCTAACCCTCACCCTAACCCTCACCCGAAACCTAACACTAACCCTATCCCTCACACTAAATATAACCCTCAACCTAACAGTAATCCTACCCCTTAAATTAACACTCATCTTAACCCTAACCCTAAACCTAAACCTAACCCTCACCCTCACCCTAAACCTAACCCTAACCCTCACCGTAACACAATCCCTCACCCTCACCCTCACCCTCACCGTCAGTCAAAGCCTAACCCTAACCATAATCCTAATGCTAACCCTAACCCTAACCCTAATCCTAACCCTAACACTCACCCTCACCTTCACCCTAACTCTAACCCTTACACAAACCTAACCCTAAACTCACCCTAACTCTAAACCTCACCGAACCCCAAGCCCCACCCTCACACTCAACCTAACCCTAAACCTAACCCTAACCGTCACCTTCATCCTAACTCTAAACCTAACCCTAACCCTCACCCTAAACATCACCCAAACCCTGAGGCTAACTCTAACCCTCACCCTCACCATAAACTCTAGAGAGCTGCGTGCAGCCGCACCTGAAAGATGGTGCTGGATTCTGCCCTCCGCCTTCCCAATGGCTAGTGCTCTCTGTGGTAAACAACTCCTTATATGGCTAAGGCAAAGAATCTGGCTTGCTTCCGCGCACCTGAACCTATTGGTGGTTCCCACGTGGTGTATCAGGGTTGGCTACCCAGCGGGTACTTAAGGCTGTGGGGAATTCTCCCCGGGGTTGGGGTCAGAAGATTGCTCAAAGGTCCAGAATAAACTGCAGAGAGAAGAGCTTGGTGTCGCGTCTTCCTTGCTGGTCGAGGCGGTCGTGACAATAAACCTCGCCCTAACACTTACACTAACCCTAAACTTATCCTAACCCTAACCTTAACCGTGACACTAACCCTAACCCTAACCCTAACCCTCACCCTCACCCACACCCTAACCCTCACCTCAACGGAACACTCAACCTAACCCTAAAAAACACCATCACCAAAAACATCATCCTAAAGCTAACCCTCACCCTAACCCTAAACCTCACCCTAACCCTTACCCTCACCCTAATCCTAACCCTAAACCTCACCCTAACCCTAACCCTGACCCTTACCCTCACCTTAACACTAACCCTCCCCATAACCATAACCCTCCCCCTAACACTTACCCTCACACTAACCCTAACCCCAACCCTAAGCCTAACCCTCACACTAACCCTAAACCTCACCCTAACCCTAACCCTAACCCTAAGGCTAACACTAACCCTCACCCTCACGCTAAACCTCTCCCTAACCCAACCCTAACCTAACCCTAACCATCACAATAATACTAACCCTAACCCTAAACCTCACCTTCACAGTAACCCTCACAATCACCCTAACCCTCAACCTAAACCTAACCCTCACCCATACCCTTAAATTCACCCTCACCTGAACACTCACCCTAACCCTAAACCTCAGCCTCACCCTAAACTTCACACTAACCCTAACCCTTACCCTAACCCTAACCCTAACCCTCACACTAACCCTCACCCTCAATCTCACCCTCACCGTAAACCTCACCCTAACCCTTATCCTCACTCTAATCCTAAGCCCAAACCTAACCCTCACTCTCAACCTAACTCTTATGCTCACACTAACCGTTACCCTCCCCCTAACCCTAAGCCCAACCCTAACACTAAACCTCACACAAA
The DNA here is from genome assembly GCF_024711535.1 of Dipodomys merriami. NCBI lineage: Eukaryota > Metazoa > Chordata > Mammalia > Rodentia > Heteromyidae > Dipodomys > Dipodomys merriami. The sequence continues at coordinate 3,749,448 of NW_027206113.1, forward strand.
CCCTAACCATCACCCTAACCCTAAACCCAACCCTAACCCTCACCAAAATCCTCACACTAACCCTACACCTCACACTAACCCTTACACTTATCCTCAACCTAACCCTCAAACTCACACTCACCCTCACCCTCAGCCTGAGCCTAACAATAACCCTAATCCTAATCTTAACACTCACTCTCACCCTAACCCTAACCCTAACCTTAACTCTCACCTTCACGCTCACCCTCAGCCTAAGCCTCAGCCTCAACATCACCCTCAACCTAAACGTAATCCTAACCCTAACACTAACCCTAACCCTAAACCTAACCCTAACCCTCACACTAAAGTTAACCCCCACCCTAATCTTAAACCTACCCCTCACCCTAACCCTAAAAGTAACCCTAACCCTCACCCTAACCCTAACATTAACCCTAACCCTCACGCTATCCCTAAGCCTAACCCTAACTCTCACCCTCACCCTAGCAGTCACCCTAACCTAATCCTAAACCTATCCCTCACCCTCACCCTAACCCTAACCCTAACCCTAATCCTCACCCTCACTCTAACCCTCACTGTCACCCTAAACCGCACCCTCACTGGAACACTCACCCTAACCCTAACCCTCCTCCTAACCCTAACCTCACCCTAACCCTAACCCTCACCCTAATCCTAAACCTAAACCTCACCCTAACCCTAATCCTTAAACTTACCCTCACCTTAACCCTAACACTCACCGTAACCCTAACCCTCCTCCTCACACTTACCCTCACCCTAACCATAACCCCAACCCTAAGCCTAACCCTCACACTAACCCTAACCCTCACCAAAACACTAACCCTAACCCTAAGGATAACTCTAACCCTCAACCTCACTCTAAACCTCTCCCTAACCCTTACACTAACCCTAACCCTAACCTAACTCTAAACTTAACCCTCAAACTAATCCTAACCCTAACCGTAACCCTCACCTTATCTCTAACCCTAACCCAAACACACACCCTCACACTAACCGTAAACCTCATCCTAACCCTCACCCTCAACCTCACTCTCATCCTCACCCTAAGCCTAACCCTAAACCTAACACTAATCCTAAACCTAAATCTCACCCTAACCGTCACTCTAACGCTCAACCTAACCCTAAACTTAACACTCACCCTAACTCTTACCCTCACACTAACCCTAACCCCAACATTTACCCTCATCCTCAACCTAATTCTTACCCTCAACCTAACCGTTACTCTCACCCTAAACCTAAGCCCATCCCTAACCCTAACGGTCACACTAACACTAACCCTCACTCTAAACCTAAACCTAACCCTAACCCTAACACAAATCTTCACACTAACCCTAAACCTCACCGTAACCCTTACCCTAACCCTAACACTCAAACTAAACTTCACCCTCATCCTCACACTCAACCTCACCCTCAGCCTAACCCTAACCCTAATCCTAACCCTAACGCTCACCCTCACCCTACCCCTAACCCTAACCCTAACCCTAACCCTCACCTTCACACTCACCCTCAGCCTAACCCTCAACCTGAACATCACCCTCACCCTAACCATAATCCTAACCCTAACACTCACCCTAACCCTGACCCTCACCCTAACCCTAACCCTAAACTTCACACTCAACTTCCCCCTCCCCCTAACCCTAAACCTAAACCGAACACTCACCCTAACCCTAACCCTCACACTAAAGCTAACCCCCACCCTAATCCTAAACCTACCCCTTACCCTAACCCTAACAATAACCCTTAAACTCAGCCTAATCCTAAACCTAACCCTAACTCTCAATCTCACCCTAGCCCTCACCCTAACCCTAATCCTAACCCTAACCCTCACCCTAACCCTAAACCTAACCCTAACACTTACCTTAATCCTAACACTAACCCTAACCCTCACCCTCACTCTGACTCTCACCGTCACCCTAACCCTAACCCTAAAACTAACCCTCACCTTCATGCTCACCCTCAGCCTAATCCTAAACCTAAATCTCTCCCTCACTCTCATCCTAACGCTCACCCTAACCCTACACTTAAGCCTCAACCTAACCCTTACCCTAACACTAACCCTAACTTCACCATCAACCTAACTCTCACACTCACCCTAACCGTTACCCTCACCCTAACCCTAACCCTAACCCCAATCCTAATCCTCACCCTCAACCTAACACTTACACTCACCCTAACCGTTACCCTCACCCTAATCTAAGCCCAATCCTAACCCTAAAGCTCACACTAACACTAACCTTCACCCTAACCCTAAACCTAACCCTAAACCTAAACCTAATCCTCACACTAAACATAAACCTCACCCTAACCCTTACCATAACCCTAAATCTAAACCTCATCCTCACACTAACCCGCACACTAACCCTTGCCCTCAACATAAATCTAACCCAAAACCTAAACCTAACCCTCACACTAACACTCATCCTAACCCTAACCCTAACCCTAACCCTCACCCTAACCCTAACCCTCACCCTAATCCCAAACCTCAACCTCACCCGTACCCTCACCCTCAGTCTAACCCTAAACCTAACCCTAATCCCAACCCTAACCCTAACACTAATCCTAACCCTAACCCTCACCCTCACCCTCACCCTAAATCTAACCTTAACCTAACTCTAATCCTCACACTAACCCGAAACCTCACCCTAACCCTAACCATATCCCTATCACTACACTAACCCTTACCCTCACCCTAACCTAATATTAACACTAAACCTAACCCTCAGATTAAACCTACACTTCACGTTAACCATAACCCTACCCCTCAGCCTAACCCTCACCCAAACATTAAACGTAACCCTAACCCTCAGCCTCACAATAACCCTTACCGTCACCCTAACCATCAACCTAAACCTAACTCTCACCCACACACTTACCCTAACCCTAATCCTAACCCTAGCCCTCACCCTAACCCTCATACTAACCCTAAACCAAACCCTAACACTCACCCTAACCCTAACACTAACCCTCACCCTCACCCTAACCCTCACACTAACCCTTACCCTCACCCTAACCCTAACCCTAACCCTAACCCTCACACTAAATCTAACCCTCACCCTAACGGTAACAATACACGTCACCCTAACACTCATCCTAACCCTAAATCAAAACCTAACCCTAAAACTCACCCTCACCCTAAACATAAGCCTAACCCTCACCCAAACACAAATCCAACCCTCACCCTCATCTTCACCCAAAGTCTAAGCCTAACCCGAAACCTAATCCTAACCCTACCCTAACCCTCATCCTAACCCTAGCCCTAAACCTAACCCTAAACATAACCCAAACTCGAACTGTAACTCTAACACTAACCCTCACCCGAAACCTCACGCTAAACCTAACCCCCAAACTAAACCTTACCCTCATCCTCACCCTAACCCTAACCCTATCACTAACCCTTACCCACCCTCTCACCCTCAACTTCACCCTCAGCCTAACCCTAAACCTAATCCTAATCCTAACCCTAACCCTCAATCTCACACTCACCCTAAACCAAAAAATAATCCTAAACCTCACCCTCAAAATAACACTAAAAATAACCCTAACCCTAACCCTAAACCTTACCCTAACCCTCACCCAAACACTAACCCTAAACCTAACCCTATCCCTCACACTAAACCTAACCCTCACCCTAACCCTAACCCTAACCCTAACCCTAACACTCAGCCTAACCCTAACCCTACACTTAACCCTAAACCTAATATTAACCCTAAACCTCACCATAACCCTAACCATCACCCTAACCCTAAACCTCACCCTGACCCTCATCCTAACCCTAAACCTCATCATAAGCATCCCTAACCCTCACACTAATCCAAACCCTCACCCTAAACCTAAGCCTCACCCTGACCCTAACTCTCACCCTAACCCTATTCCTACCAATCAGCCTAAACCTAACCCTAAACCTAACCCTAACCCTAATACTCACCCTAAACCTCACCCTAACCCTCACCCTTACCCTTACCTTAACACTAAATCTCACCCTCACCCTCACGCTAACCCTAAACTTTAACCTCAACCAAACCATCACCCTAACGATAAATCGAACCCTAACCCTCACACTAACCCTAAACCTAACCCTAACCCTAACCCTAACCATAACCCTCACCCTCACCCTAACCCTAATGCTAAGCATCACCCTCACCCTAACCCTAATCCTACCACTCAGCCTAACCCTAAAACTAACCTAATCCTAACCCTAACCCTCACACTTACCCTAACCTTAACACTAAATCTTTACCTCACCCTCACAATAACCCTAACCCTAAACCTCACCCTAACCCTCACCCTAACCATAAATCGAACCCTAACCCTCTCCATAACCCTAAACCTCACAATAACCATAACCCTAACCCTCACCCTAAACCTAATCATCGCTCTAACCCTAACCCTGACTCTTACCTTCACCCTAACCCTCACACTAGTCCACAACCTAACCCTAAACCTAACCTAATCCTCAACCTAACCCTCACCCTAACCCTCACCCTATCCCTCACCCACACACTAACCCTCACACTAAACCTTACCCTCACCCTAACCATCACCCTCACCCTCACCCAAACCTAACACTAACCCTAACAATAACCCTTACCCCCACCCTAACCCTAAACCTAACCCTAACCCTCACCCTAACCCAAAGGCTAAACCTAACTCTCACCCTCACCCTAACACACTCATCCTAACCTTAACACTAAACCTAAACCTATCCCTCACACTAACCCTCAAGCTAACCCTAACCCTAACACTCACCCCAAACCTAACCCTAACCCTCACCCTAAACCTAACCCTAACCCTGACCCTCACCCTAAACCTCACCCGAACACTCACCCGAAACCAAACCCTAATCCTAACACTCAGCCTAACACTCACCCTAACCCTAACCCTACCACTCAGCCTAACCCTCACCCTAATCCTAACACTAACCCTAATCCTCACCCTATCCCTAAACCTAACCCTTACCCTCACCCTAATCCACACCCTACCCCGAAACCTAAACCTAAACGTAACCCTCACCCTAACCCTAACATTCACCCTGACACTAACCCTAAACCTAACCTAACCCCAACCCTAACCCTCACACTAACCCTAACCCTCATCTTAACTGTAACCCTGCCCCTCACCCTAACACTCATCCTAACACTCAGGCTAAACCTAACCCTAAACCTAACCCTCACCCTAACCCAAAACCTCACCCTCACACTCAACCTCACCCTCAGTCTAACCTTAACTCTAACCCAAATCCTAACCCAAACCCTAACCCTAATCATAACCCTAACACTCTCCCTCACCCTCACCCTCACCCTAACTCTAAGCCTTACCCAACCCTAACCCTAAACCTCACCCTAACTCAAACTCTCACCGAACCCCAACCCTTACCCTCACACTAACCCTAACCCAAACCCTAACCATAACCCTAAATCTCATCCTAACCCTCACCCTAACCCTAACCGTCACACTAACCCTCACCTTAACCCTAAACCTCACACTAACACTTACCCTCACCCTGACCCTAAGACTCACCCTAACCCTAACCCTAAACCTAACACTCATCCTCAGTCTTACCCTCACCCTTACCCTTACCTTCACCCTAACCCTCACCGTAACCCTATCCCTAACCCGAACCCTCACCCTAACTCTCACCCTCACCGTAACCCTCACCGTAACCCTCACCCTAAACCTCACCCTATCTCTAACCCTAACCCTCACCCTCACCCTAACCCTCACACTAAACCTTACCTAACCTTAACCCTCAGCCTATCCCTAACCCTAACCTAACTCTATCCCTAACCCTAACCATCATCCTCACCCTCACCCTAGCCCACACCCTAACCCTAACCCTAAACCTAAACCTAACCCTCACCCTAATCTTAACCCTCACCCTGACCCTAACCCTCAACCTAACACAAATCCTAACCCTAACCCTCACCATAATTCTTAGCCTACCCCACACCCTAACCCTCACACTACCCCTAAGTCTAAACCTCACCCTAACCCTAAACCTAACCCTAAATCTCAGCCTCAGCCTAACACTCACCGTCACCCTAACCCTCACCCTAACCCTAACCATCACCCACACTCTAACCCTCACCCTCAACTGAACACTCATCCTAACCCTAATCCTAATCCTTACCCTAAACATCACACTAAACCTAACCCTCAAACTAACACTAACACTAACTCTCATGCTAACCCTTACCTTCACCCTAACACTCACCCTCACACTCATCCTCACCCTTAACCTAAGCCTAACCCTAAACCTCACTCTAACACTAATCCTAACCCTAAACCTCACCTAAAACCTAACCCTAAACTAACCCTCACCCTAACCCTAATCCTAAACCTAGCACTAACCCTAACCCTCAACCTCACCCTAACCATAACCCTAACTCTCACACTAAACTCAACACTCACCCTTACCCTAAACCTCACCCTAACCATAACCTGAACCCTCACCCTCATCCTAATCCTCACTGTTAACCATACACTCACCCTTACCCTAACCCTGACACTAACCCTAACCATAAACTTAACCCTAACCCTAACCCTAATCTTCAGACTAACCCTAAACCTCAACCTAAACCTAACCCTAACCCTAAACTTCACCCAAAACCTGATCCTCACCCTAACCCTAACCTTAACCCTAACCGTATCCCTCAGACTAAACCTAACCCTCACTTTAACCCTAACCCTTACCCGCAGCCTAACCCTCACCCTAACCCTCACCCTAACACTCAGGCTAACCCTAACCCTCACTCTCACCCTAACCCTCACCCTTACACTTACTCCCACCGTAAAACTAACCCTAAACTTCACCCTCACCCTCACCCTCACCCTCAGCCTAAACCTAACACTAACCCTAATCTTAACCCTAAATCTCAACTTCACCCTCACACGAACCCTAACGCTATTCCTATCCCTAACCGCACCCTCACCTCACCCTAAACCTCAGGGTCACCCTCAAACTCACCCTAACCCTAAACCTAACACTACCCCTCACACTAAACCAAAGCCTGACGCTAACCCTAACTCTAACCCTCAACTTCACCCTTACCCTAACCCTCACCTTAACCCTAACCCTCACACTAAACGAAATGCTAACCCTCACCCTCATTCTAACCCTCAACCTCACCCTCACCCTTACCCTAACCCTAACCCTAACCTTCACACTAACCCTAACCCTCAGCCTAACCATAACCCTACCACTCACCCTAACCCTAGCCCTAACCCTAACCCTCCCAAAAATCCTAACCCTCAACCTAACCTTAAACCTACCCCTCACCCTACACCTCACACTAACCCTCAACTTCACCCTAAACCTCACCCTAACCCTAACCCTCACCCTGAACCTAACCCTCATCCTAACCCTAAAAGTAAACCTAACACTCAGCCTCACACTAACCCTCAACCTTACCCTTACCTTCACCTCACCCTAACCCTCACCCTAACCATAAACCTAACCCTAACCCTCACCATAACACTCACTCTAAACCTAAACCTAACCCAAACCCTCACCCTAACCCTAACTCTAACCCTAACTCTAACCCTCACCCTCACCCTAACCCTCACACTAAGACTTATCCCCACCCTAACCGTGACCGTAACCCTAACCCTCACACTAACCCTAACCCTCAACCTAACCATAAACCTAACCCTCACCCTAACACTCACCCTAACCCTAACCCTCACGCTAACCCTAACCCTAACCCTAACCCTCACACTAAGCCAAACCCTCAACCTCACCCTCACCCTCAACAACAGTCTAACCATAACCCTAATCCTAACCCTAACCCTAACATTAATCCTAAACCTAACCCTCATCTTCACCCTCAACCTAATTGCTAACCCTTACCCAACCATAACCCTCACCCTAACTCTAACCCTCACCAAATCCTAACGCTCATCCTCAAACTCACCCTAACCCTAACCCTTACACACATCCGAACCCTAACCCTAACCCTAAACTTAACCCTGACCCTAACACTCACATTAATCCTAACCTTAAACCTAACCCTAAACTTCACCCTAACCCTCACCCTAACCCTTAGCCTATCCCTCACCCTAACCCTAAACATAACCCTAACCCTAATCGTCACACTAACACTAAGCTTCACCCTAATGCTAAACCTAATCCTAAGCCTCACCCTAACCCTTACCCTCACCATAACCCTAACCTTAACCCTAACACTAACACTGTGACGAAACCTAACCCTCACCCTAAAACTACCCCTACCCCTCAGCCTAACCCTCACCCTAATCCTCACCTTAACACTCAGGCAAGCCCTAAACCTCACCCTCACCCTAAACCTAATCCTAACCCTTAACCTCACCCTAACCCTAGCCCTAACCCTAACCTTCACACTCAAACTAATCCTATCCCTAACCTTAAGGCTACCCCTCACTCTAAACCTCACCCTAAACCTAACCCAAACCCTTACCCTAACCCTAACCCTCACCCTAACCCTCACCCTCAATGTAACCCTCACCAACAACCTAACCCTACCCCTCCCCCTCACCCTAACACTCAGCCTCACCCTAACACTAATCCTAATCCTGACCATAACCCTAAACCTAACCCTGACCCTAACCCTCCCCTTCACCCTCAGCTTCAGCCAAACCTAATCCTAATCCTAATCCTAACCCTAACCCTCACTCTCACCCTAACCCTAAACCTAACTCTAACCCTACCTCTCAGTATAACACTCACCCTAACCCTAACCTTAACCCTCACCCTATCCCTAACCCTAACCCTAACCCTCATCCTAGCTCTCACACTAACCGTAACCCTAAACCTAACACTTACCCTAACCCTAACCCTAAACCATAACCCTAACCCTCACCCTAACATGAACCCCAACCCTAACCCTCTACTGATTACATCCTTGTCGGCTACACTCTATTCAACCTGAGGAGTAAGTTGAACCTGTACTTATGGTACTCTGTGAAAGTTTGGAGAACTACACCTCAGTTGTTTGGGACGTGAAAACTGTCCATCCTGGAATATGGACCACACTAGTTATGTCAGGCTCTAATTAGTCCACCGTTGTGTTCAACTGAATGACTTCTGCCAGAAACACTCAGAATGAGGTTCTGAGTTATTGCAAGACAGGTGCGTTTCACTCCTTTTCAAGGGTTCTTAGGAAGAATTTCAGATTCTGCCTGCCTGCAGGCTCCCGTATGTTCCTGGTAAACATCTAATTGTAAACGCTAACCCTAACCCTAACCCTAACGCTGACCATAACCCTAACCCTAATCCTAACCCTCACACTAACCCTAACCCTCACCCTCACCCTAACCTAACCCTAAACCTAACCATAACCCTAATCCTATCCCTCATCTTAACACTCACCTTAACACTCAAGCTAACCCTAACCCTCACTCTCACCCTGCCCCTCACCCTAACCCTTACGCTCACTCTAACCCTATCCGTAACCCTAACCCTCACACTAAACCTAACGCTCATCCTAAACTGAAACCTACTCCTCACCCTAACCCTAACCCTAAGTCTAATCCTAAACTTAAACATCACTCTAACCCTAAGCCTCACCCTCATCCTAAACCTTACCCTAACCTTTACACTCACCCTAATTCTAACCCTAAACCTAACCCTCACTCTCACACTCACCCTCACCCTCAGCCTATCCCTAACCCTAAACCTAATCCTAACCCTAAACTTCACCCTGACCCTCACCCTCACCCTCAACCTAACCCTAACCCTAACCCTCACCCTAACCCTTACATAACCTAAACCCTAGCCCTCACCCTCACCCTCAACCTAACCCTAACTCTCATCCTAAGCCTAACCTTAACCGTAACTCTCACCTTAACCCGAACCCTAAACCTCACCCTCACCCAATTAACCTAAACCTAACCCTAACCCTAACCCTCACACAAACCCTAACCCTCACCCTCACACTCAGGCTAAACTTAACCTAAACCCTAATCCTAACACTAAGCCTTACGCTCACCCTAACCCTAACCCTAACCCCAACCCTAAACGTCACCCTCACCCTAACCCTAAACATATCCCTAACCCTCATCCTAACCTAACCATAAGCCTCACCCTAAACATAACCTAAACCCTAACCATAAACCTTAACCTAAACTTAACCCTAACTTTAACCTAACCCTCACACTAAACCTAACCCTAGACTTTACCCTAACCCTCAACCTAATCCTCACCATAACCTTAACCCTAAATCTAACCCTCCCCCTCACCATAACCATTAACCTAAACCTTACCCTCATCCTCACCCTAACCCTCACAATAAACCTAACCCTCACCCTAAACCTAACACTAACACTCACCCTCACGCTCAAGCTCAACCTCAGCATAACCCTAACCCTAACACTAATCCAAACACTAATCCTCACCCTCACCCTCAACCTAACCCTAACTGGAACCCTAACACTCAACCTCAAACTAACACTCACCCTCACATTAAGCCTCATCTCCAGCCTCACCCTCAACCTAAACCTAACCCTAAACCTCACCCTAAGCCTAACCCTGACCCTGACACTAACCCTAATCCACACCTTTACCCTCACACTGACCCTAACCCTCAACCTCACCCTAGCCCACACCCTAACCCTAAACCTCACCCTAACTCTAACCCTCATCCTAACCCTCACCCTCATCCTAACCCTCACCCTAACAATTACCCTCACCCTAACCCTAAACCTAACCCTAAACCTCACCCTCACCCTCACCCTTAGGCTCACCCTAACCTTAAACCTAACCCTCAAACTAACCCTAATCCTAACCCTAACCGTAACCTTAATCCTTACCCTGACTCTAACCCTAACCCTAACCCTCACCGTCACCAAAACACTCACACTACCCTAACAATCACCGACACCCTAAAACTCACTCTCATCCTCACCCTCAACCTCAACCTAGACCTCAACCTAACCCTAATCCTAAACCTAAACCTCACAGTAACCCTAACCCTCACCCTCACCCTAATCCTAACCCTAACCCTCACCCTAACCCTCACCGTAAAACTAAACCTCAACTTCACCCTAACCCTCACCCTAACCCTAACCCTCACAATAACACTAACCCTCACCCACATACTAACCCTCACCCTTAACCTTACCCCCGGGGTAAACCTAAACTTAACCCTACCCCTCACCCTAACCCTAAACCTCACCCTCACCCTAAACGTTTCCCTAACCCTAACCCTACCCTAACCCTGATCCTCACCCTAACCCTAACCCTCACCCTCACCCTCACCCTAACCCTAACCCTACACCTCACCCTAACCCTCATCTAACCTTAACCCTAACACTCATCGTAACACTAACCCTAAACCTAACCCTCACCCTCACCCTCACCCTAACCCTAAACCTATCCCTAACACTACCCTCACACTCACCCTAACCCTAACACTAACCCTCACACTCACCCTACCCTAACCAAAACCCTAACCCTAACTGTCAACGTACCCCTCACCACAACTCTTAACCTAACCCTTACCCTCACCCGCACCCTTACCCTAAAGATAACCCTAACCTTCACCCTAAACCTAACCCTCACCCTGACCCTAAACTTAACCCTCATCCTCACGCTAACACTCTCTCTCACCCAAACTCTATCCCTAGCCCTCACCCTCATCCTAACCCTCACTTTTACCCTTAACCTCACGGTAACCCTAAACCTAACCCTAACCTTCACACTAATACTAAGGCTCACACTAACCCTAAATCTACCCCTCACCATTACCCTCAACATAAACCTAACCCTAACTGTAACCCTTAACCTAAACCTAAACCTCAGCCTAAACCTGACCGTAACCCTCATCCTCACCCTCACCCTAACCCTAACCCTAAACCTAACACTAACCCTCACCCTAACCCTAACCCTAACCCTAACCCTAACCCTAAACCTAACCTTTACCCTAAACCTAACCCTAACATTAACCCTAACCCTAACCCTGACCCTAAACTTAACCCTAACATTAACCCTAACCCTCAACCTAAACCTAACCCTAAACTTAACCCTAACCCTCACCCTAACCCTAAACCTCCCCTTCACCCTAACCCACAACCTAATCCTTACCCTCATCCTTACCCTAACCCTCACAATAAACCTAACCCTCACCATAACCCTGACACTAACACTCACCCTCACGCTCACCCTCAGCCTAAACCTAACCCTCACCCTAAACCTCACCCTAAACCTAACCCTAACCCGAACCCTCCCCCTCAACCTATCCCTCAACCTGAACCTTACCCTCATCCTCACTCTAACCCTCACCCTAACCCTAAGAATAAGCCTCACCCTCACAATAACACTAATTCAAACTCTCACCCTAACCCTCACCCTCACCCTAACCCTAAACCTAACCCTTACCCTAACCCTCACCCTAAACCAAAACCCCACCCTAAAACTGACCCTGACCGGAACCATAACCCTACTCCTCAGCCTAACACTCACACTAACTCTAAACCTCACCCTCACTCTAAACCTCACCCTAACACTTACCCTCATCCTAAGTCTAAACCTACCCCTAACCCTAACCCTAAACCTCAACCTAACCCTAACCCTCAGCCTAACCCTAACCCTAACACTAACCTTAAACCTCACCCTAACCCTCACCCTACCCTAACCATAACACTAACCCTAACCCTCAACCTAGGCCTCACCCTAACCCCAAACCTCACCCTAACCCTCACCCTCAGCCTACCCCTAAATCTAACCAAAATCCTCAACATACCCCTCACTCTCACACTAAGCCTAACCCTAACACTAACACTAATCTTAAACCAAACCCTCCCCCTACCCCTAACCCTAAACCTAATCCTCACCCTAACCCTAAACCTAACACTCACCCTCACACTGAACCTCACCGTCACCCTAACCATCATTCTACACTAACCCTCAACGACACCCTAAACCTCACCCTAAACTTCACCCGCACCCTAGCCCTCACCCTCACCCTAGTCCTCAGCCTAACCCCAAACATAAATCTAACCCTCACCCTAAACCTAAACCTAACCCTAAACCTCACACTAAGCCTAACCCTCACACTAACACTAACCCTACCCCTCACTCTAACCCTCATCCTAAACCTAAACCTAACCTTCACACTCACCCTAACCCTAAACCTAAACCTCACCCTAACCTATCCCTAACCCTCACCCTCATTCTAACCCTCAACCTTTCCCTGTCCCTCACGGTAATCCTAACCCGACCCCTAACCCTTACCCTCACACTAACACTAAGGCTCACACTAACCCTAACCCTAACCCTCACCCTTACCCTCAACCAAAACCTAACACTAACCGTAACCCTCACCCTAACCCTAACCCTTACCCTAACCCTCACCCTCACCCTCACCCTAACCCTAAACCTAAACCTAAACCTCACCCTAATCCTAACCCTAACCCTAAACCTAACCGTAACCCTAAACCTAACCCTAACATTAACCCTCTTCTTACCCCTTACCATAAATCTACCCCTAACATTAACCTTAACCCTCAACCAAAACCTAACCCTAAACTTAACCCTAACCCTCACCCTAACCCTAAACCTCCCCCTCACCCTAACCCTCAACTTAATCCTTACCCTCATCCTCAACCTAACCCTCACAATAAACCTAACCCTCACCAAAACCCTAATACTAACCCTCTACCTCACGCTCACCCTCAGCCTAACTCTAACCCTCACCCTAACCCTCACCCTAAACCTACATCTAACCCTAACCCTCAACCTAAACCTTTCCCTCATCCTCACCCTACCCTCTCACTAACCATAACACTAAGCCTCACCCTCACCCTCACCCTAACCCTAACTCTAAGTCTCACCCTAACCCTCACCCTCAACCTAGCCCTAAACCTAACCCTCACCGTAATCCTCACCCTAACCCTAACCCGAACCCTCACCCGAACCCTAACCCTACTCCTCAGCCTAACCCTCACACTAACTCTAACCCTCACCCTCATTCTAACCTTCACCATAACCCTTACCCTCACCCTAAGCAAAACCTAACCCTAACCCTAAACCTCAACCTAACCCTAACACTGAGCCTAACCCTAACCCTAACACTAACCTTAAACCTCACCCTAAACCTCACCCTACCCTATACATAACCCTAACCCTAACCCTCACCCTACACCTCACCCTAACCCTAACCGTCACCCTTACCCTCACCCTCACCATAACCCTAAAAGTAACCCAAAACCTGACCCTACCCCTCACCCTCACCCTAAGCCTAGCCCTAACCCTAACACTAATCCTAAACCAAACCTTCCCCCTCCCCCTAACCCTAAACCTAATCCTCACCCTAACCCTAACCCTAACCCTCACACTAACCCTCACAATCCCCGTAACCCTCACCCTACAGTAACCCTCACCGACACCGTAACCCTCAACCTCACCCTCACCCTCAGCCTCTCCCTAACCATCACCCTAGCCCTCATCCTAACTCTAAACCTAAACCTAAGCCTCAACCTAACCCTAATCCTAACCCTAAACCTCACACTAAGCCTAACCCTCACACTAACCCTAACCGTTTCCTTCACCGTAACCCTCATCCTAAACCTAACCCTAACCCTAACCCTACCCCTCAAACTGAACCTCATACTAAACCTAACCCTAATCTTAACACTCACACTCATCCTAAACCTAACGTTAAACCTCACCCTCACCCTCACCCTCAGCCTAACACTAAACCTCACCCTAACCCTCAATCTACCCTAACCCTCACCGACACCCTAAACCTCACCCTCACCATCACCATCACTCTAACCCTCACCCTCATCCTAGCCATCAGCCTAAACCAAACCCTAACCATAACACTAACCCTAACACTCAAACTAACCCTCACCCTCACCCTCACCCTAACCCTAACCCTAAACCAAACCCTCACCCTAACACACAACCAAACCCTAACCTTAACACAAACCCTAACCCTCACACTAACACTAACCTTAAGCCTAACCCTAAACCTCACCCTACCCCTCACCCTACCCCTAACCCTAACCTTAATCCTAACCCCACCCTCATCCTAACCCACACCGCTACACTTACCCTCACGGTAAAACAAACCCAATACCTAAGCCTAACACTAACCCAAAACCTAACCCTAACCCTCAACCTCACCATAAGACTCACCCTAACCCTTACCCTAAACCTAAACCTCAAACTCACCGTCACCTTTACACTCACACTAACCGTAACCCTCACACACACACTAACCCTCACTCTCACCCGAAACCT
Source organism: Dipodomys merriami (assembly GCF_024711535.1). Lineage (NCBI taxonomy): Eukaryota > Metazoa > Chordata > Mammalia > Rodentia > Heteromyidae > Dipodomys > Dipodomys merriami. Next base: position 3,764,659 of record NW_027206113.1, read on the forward strand.
CACCCTCATCCTAAAACTCACCCTCACACTAAACATCACCCTAACCCTTACCCGCACCCTAACTCTAACCCTAACCCTCACCCTCACCCTCCCCCAAACCCTAAACCTAGCCCTCACCCTAACCCTCAACCTGAACCTAACCCTAAACCTAACCCTCAAGCTAACCCTAACCCTCACCCTCACCCTCAGCATAACCCTAACCCAAACCCTAATCCTAACCCAAAGCCTCAACCTCACCCTCACACTAATCCTAACCCTCACCTTAACCCCCACTATACCCCTCAACATAACCCTCAACCTAACACTAATACGAACCCGAACCATCACCCTAACACTAATTTAACCCTCGACCACACTCTAACCCTCCCTGTCAACCTAACCCTCACCTTTACCCTAACCCTCACACACAACCTAACCCTCACGCAAACCATTACCCTATCCCTAACCCCAACCCAATACCTAACCCTCACCCTCACCTTCACCCTCACCCTAACCCTATACCTAACCCTCACCCTAACCCTACCCCGACCCTAACCCTAACCCTAACCCACACTCTAACCCTCCCCCGTCACCCTCATGCTAACCCTCACCCTCTCCCTAGCACTCACCTTAATCCTAACTCTAACCTTAACACTCACCATTACAATAACCCTCACCCTAACCCTCACCCTCATCCTACCCTCACCCTAACCCTTACCCTCTTCCTAACCCTAACCCTCACCCTAACCCTAACCCTACCCCTCACTTAACTCTCATCTTAAACCTAAGCCTAACCCTAACACTCATCCTAAACCTAACCCTAACACTCACCCTGACCCTCAGCCTAACCCTGACCTTAACACTAATCCTAATCCTATTCCTAACCCTCACACTCACCCAAATTCTAACCCTAAGCCTAACCCTAACTATACCCCTCACCCTAACCCTAAAATTAACCCTAAACCTCACCCTCACCCTCACCCTCAGCCTAACCCTAACCCTCACCCAAAACCTTACCCTCACCCTACCCTAACCCTAACCCTAACATACAAAACTTAACCCTAAGCCTAACACTAAATCTAAACCTAACCCTCAACCTCACCCTAAAAATCACCCTAACTCTTACCCTAAACCTAACCATAAACTCAACGTCACCCTAACACTCACCCTAAGCCTAACCCTCACCCACACCCTAACCCTAACACTCACCCACCCCATAACCCTCACCCTCATCCTCACCCTCACCCTCACCCAAACACTCACTCTCACACTAAACATCACCCTACACCTAACCCGTACCCTAACCCGAACCCTAACCCAAAACCTAAACCTAACCCTAACACTAACCCTCACACTAACCTTTACCCTCACCCTCACCCTAACCCTCACCCTCACCCTCAAGCTCACCCTCAGCCTAACCCTCATCCTAAACCTAACCCTAACCCTATCCCTCACGCTAAACCTAACCATCATTCTCACCCTCAATCTAACCCTAACCCAAAACCGAATCTTAACCCTAAGCCTCACACTCATCCTCACCCTAACCCCAATCCTAACCCTCAACCTCACCCTCACTCTAACGATAAAATTAACCCTAAACCTCACCCTAACACCAAGCCTCACACTAAACCTCAGCCTCATCCTAAACCTCAACCTAACACTTATCCTCAACCTAACCCTAACCCTCACCCTAACCCTAACCCTCACCTTAAACCTCATTCTAATTCTAAGTCTAACCCTAACACTCACCCTAAACCTTACACTAACCCTACCACACACCCTCACCCTCAGCCTAAACCTAAACCTAACTCTAATCCTAACCTTATTCCTCACACTCACCCTCACCTTAATTCTAACCTTAATACTAACCCTAACGCTCACCCTCACCCTAAACCTAACTCTAACTCTCACCCTAACCCTAACACTCACCCTTATCTTAAACCAAACCCTCAACCTCACCCTAACTCTAAACCTGACCCTAACCCTCAACCTAACCCTAACTCTAACCCTGACCCTAAACCTCACCCAAAACCTCACCCTAACCCTTACCCTCACTCTAACAATAACCCTAACCCTAACCCTCACACTAATCCATCCTAACCTTCACCTTAACCCTAACTATACCCCTCAGTCTAACCCTCACCCTAACACTAATACGAACCCTAACCATCACCCTAAACCTAACCTTAAACCTTGCCCTCACTCTAACCCTCCCCGTCAACCTAACCCTCACCTTTACCCTAATCCTCACCCACAACCCAACACTCACCCTCACCCAACCCTCACCATATCCCTAAACCTAAACTTAACCCACACCCTAACACTCATGATAACACTAAAACTCTTTGTCACCCTACCCTCATCCTAACCCTTACCCTCACCCTAACCCTATCCCTAACCATAACTCTCAAAATAACCCTACCCCTCACACTATCCCTAATCTTAACCCTAATCCGCACCCTCAACCTAAACCTTACCTTCACTCAAACCCTCACACTCACCCTAACCCTAACCCTAACCCTAACCTTAACCTTAAACACAAACCTAACCCTAACCCTCCCCCTCCCCCTAAACCTCCCCCTAACAATTACCCTCATCCTAACCCTAACCCTAACCCTAACCCTCACCCTCACCCTAACCCTCACCCTCATCCTAACCCTAACACTAACCTTAAACCTAACCCTCACCCTAACCCTCACCCTAACCTTAACCGTAACCATAATCCTCAACCTGACCCTAACCCTAAACCTAACCATAACCCTAACCCTCACCCTAACCATCAACGTCCCCCGAAGCCTCACCCTGCCCTAACCCTCACTGACATCCTCAACCGCACCCTCACCCTAACCCTAACCCTCACCCTAGCCCTCATCCTAACCCTAACCCTAAACATAAACCTAACCCTCACACTAACACTCACCCTAACCCTAACACTCACCCTAAACCTAACCGTAACTCTCACCCTAACCTAACCCTTGCCCTAAACCTAACCTTAATATTAACCCTAACCCACCCTAAAGCGAACCCTAAACTTATCCCTCACCCTCACTCTAACCCTCCAACTCATCCTAACCCTCAACATAATCCTTACGCTCATCCTCACACTAAACCTCACAATAAACCTAACACTCACCCTAACCCTAACACTAACCCTCACCCTCACCCTCATGCTCAACCTCAGCCTAAACCTAACCATCACTCTAACCCTCACCCTAACACTAACCCTAACGCTAACCCTCACCCTCACCCTAACCCTCAACCTAAACCTTAACCTCATCCTCACCCTAACCCTCACACTAACACTAAAACTAACCCTCACCCTCACACAAACCCTAAATCTAACTCTCACCCTCACCCTCATCCTAACCCTAACCCTAACCCTAACCCTAAACATTAAGCCTAACACTCACCCTAGCCCTCACCCTAACCATAACCCTAACCCTCAACCACAACCCAACCCTCGTCCTCACCCAACCCTCACCCTTACCCTAAACCTAACCCTCACCTCAGGCTCACCCTCACCCTAACCCTAACCCTCGCCCTAACCAGACACTCACCCTCACCCAAACCCTCACACTCACACTCACCCTAACCATAACCCTAACACTAACCCTAAGCTTAAGCCAAACCCTCACACTCACTCTAGCCCTCACCCTAACACTAATCCTAACCCTAACCCTCACCCTAACCCTAAAACTCACCCTAACCCTAACGATAAACCCTAAACCTTACCCTAAACATAACCCTTACATTATTTCTCGCCCTAATCCTAGCCCTTAACTTAAACCTAACCCTCACCCTAACACTCACACTAACCCTAACCCTAAACCTAACCTTCCCCCTCACCCTAACCCTCAACCTTACCCTTACCCTCATCCTCACCCTATCCATACAATAAACCTAACCCTCGCCATAACCTTAACACTAAACCTCACTTTAAACCTCAACCCAAACCTGACCCGAACCCTAACCCGAACCCTAACCGTAACCCTGAACATAACCCTAACCCTAACCCAATCCCTAACCCTCACCTTCACCCTCATCCTCACCCTAAACCTCAACCTCATCCTAGCCCTACCCCTAAACCTAAATCTAACCCTCTCTCCCTAACCCTAACCCTCACCCTCATTCTTACCCTAACCCTCACACTAACCCTAACACTGCCCCTCACATTAACCCTCATCTTAACCCTAAGCCTAACGCTAACACTCACTCTAACCCTAACCCTAACACTCACCCTGACCCTCAGCCTAACCCTAACCCTAACCCTAATCCTAACCCTATTCCTCACCCTCACATACACCCTAATTCTAACTGTAACCCTAACCCTAACTATACTCCTCACCCTAACCCTCACCCTAACCCTAAGCCTAACCCTTACCCTGAGGGTGAGCCTCAACCTTAGCCTAACCCTAACCCTCACCTTAAAACTTACCCTCAACCTACCCTAACCCTAACCCTAACCCTTTCACTCACCCAAAGCCTAACCCTAACACTAATCCTAAAATTAACCCTAACCCTCACGCTGACCCTAACACTAACCCTAACACTTACCCTAAACCTAACCCTCAAACTCACCATCACCCTAACACTCACCCTAACCGTAACACTCACCCACACCCTAATGCTCACCCTCACCCTCACCCTCACCCTCACCCTCACACTAAAAATCACCCTAACCCTAACCTGCATCCTAACCCTAACCCTAACCGTCACCCTTACCCTTACCCTCACCCTCACACTAACCCTAAGCCTAACACTAAACCTAACACTAATCCTAAACCTAACACTCACCCTCACCCTAAACCTAAACCGAGCAATAAACCTCACCCTCACACTCCCCCTAATCCTAACCCTAAACCTCACCCTCACCCTAACCCTAATCAAAACCCTAAACCTAAAACTCACCCTACCCCTCACCCTAAACCTTAACCTATCCCTAAACCTCACCCTCACCCTAACCCTAACCCTCACCCTAACCCTAACCCTCATCCTCACCCTAACACTCACCCTCACCCTAACCCTATCCCAAATCCAAACCATCACCCTAACCCTCACCCTTACCCTTACCCTCACGGTAACACTAAAACTAACCCTAACCCTAACCCTCACACTAACACTAAAGCTCACACTAACCCTAGTTATACCCCTCACCCTAACAGTCAATCTAAACCTAAACCTAAACCTAAGCTCCACCCTAACACTTACACTAACCCTAGCCCTCACCCTAACCCTAACCCTAACCCTCACCCTAACTCTAACCCTCACCGAACCCTCAGCCTCATACTAACCCTAACCCTAACCCTTACCCTCACACTAACCGTAACCCTCAACCTAACCCTAACCCTACCCCTCAACTTTACACTCATCCTAACCCCAAGACTAACCCTAACACCGACCCTAACCCTAACCCTAACACTCACCCTCACCCTCAGCCTAACCCTAATCCTAACCCTATTCCTCACCCTCAACCTCACCCTAATTCTAACCATAACCCTAACCTTAACCCTCACCCTCACTCTAACTCTAAACCTCACCCTAACCCTCAACATAACCTTAACCCTAACACTAACCATAAACCTCAGCCTAAACCTCACCCTAACACTTACCCTCACTCTAACCCTAAATCTAACCCTAACCCTCACACTAATCCTAACACTCACCTTAACCCTAATCCTCAACCTGAACCTAACCCTAACCATAAACCTAACCCTCACCGTCCCCCTAACCCTTACCCTACCCTAAACTTCACCGACACCATAACCCTCATCCTCACCCTCACCCTAACCCAGGCACACACCCTAGCCCTAAGCCTAAACACAACCCTAACCCTAAACCTTACCCTAACCCTAAACCTAACCCTAACCCTCACACTAAACCCAACCCTACCCCTCACCCTACTCCTCATCCTAAACCTAATCCTGACCCTCACCCTAACCCTAACCCTAACCCTCACCCTAACCCTAAACCTCACCCTCACCCTCACCCTCAAAAAAACCCTAACCCTATCCCTTATCCTACCCCTCATCCTAACCCTAACCCTCACCCTAACACTCACACTAATCCTAAACCTAACCCTAAACCTCACCCGCACCCTCAACCTCAGCCTAACACTAACCCTCACCATAACCCTTAACCTCACCCTTCCCTAACCCTAACCCTAAACCTAACCCTCTTCCACATCCTACACTCACACAAACCCTCACCCTAACACTAACCCTAACCCTCACCCTAACCCTCAACCTCACCCAAACCCTAACCCTAAACCTCACCCTCACCCTAACCCTCAACCTTACCGATAACATCACTGTAATCCTAACCCTAACCCTAACCATCACACTAACAGTAAGGATCACAGTAACCCTAACCATACCCCTCACCCTAACCCTCACCCTCACCCTCACCCTCACCCCAACAATATCCCTAAACCTACCCCTCACCTTAAACCTCAACCTAAACTTTACCCTCATGCTAACCCTAACCCTCACCCTCACTCTCAGCCTAACCCTAACCCAAACCCTAATCCTAAACCTAACCTCACCCTCACCATAAACTTAACCCCAACCCTAACCCTCAACCTCACCCTCACCCTAACACTAAACCTAACACTGACCCTCACACTAAAATTAAACGTAGCCCTCACCCTAACTCTAACCCTAACCCTAACCCTTACCCTAAACCTAACCCTTACATTAACCCTAACCCTCACCTAAAAGTAACCCTAAACTTAACCCTAAACCTCACCCTAATCCTCACTCTAACCCTCCCGATCACCCAAACTCTCAACCTAAACATTACCCTCATCCTCACCCTAACCCCCACAATAAACCTATCCCTCACCATAAACCTAACACTAACAATCACCCTCACTCTCGTGCTCAGCCTCAGAATAACCCTCACCCTAATACTAATCCAAAAAATAACAATCACCTCACCCTCAAGCTAACCCTAACCTGAACCCTAAACCTCACCCTAACACTCACTCTCACCCTCACACCTCAGCCTCAACCTCACTTTAACCCTAAAATGTCCCTCACACTAACCGTAACCCTGACCCTAACCCTAAACCTAACCCACACCTTAACCCTCACCCTCACGCGCACCCTCATCCTAACTCTCACTCTAACCGTTACCCTCCCCCTAACCCTAACCCTACCCCTAAACCTAACCCTACCCCACAACTTAAACCTCATCCTAACCCTAAGCCTAACCCTAACACTCACCCTAACTCTAACCCTAACCCTAACACTCACCCTCACCCTCAGCCTAACCCTAACCCTAATCCTAACCCTATTACTCACCCTCACCCTCACCCTAATTCTAACCCTAACACTAACCCTAACTCTCACCCTCACCCTAACCCTAACTCTAACTCTCAACCTAACCCTAACACTCACCCTTACCCTGGCCCTAAACATCACCCTCACCCTAACTCTAAACCTCACCATAACCATCAATCTAACCCTAACTCTAACATAAACCCTAAACCTCACCATAACCTCACACTAACCCTTACCCTCACTCTAACCTTAACACTAACCCTAACCCTCACACTAATCCTAACCCTCACCTTAACCCTAACTATATCCCTCACCCGAACCATCACCCTAACCCTAACCTTAACCCTCGCCCTCATTCTAAACCTCCCCGTCAACCTAACCCTCAACTTTACCCTAACCCTGAACCACAGCCCAACCCTCACCCTCACCCAACCCTCACCTTATCCTTAAACCTAACCCTAACCCTCACCCTAACACTCATGCTAACCCTAAACCTTACTCTCTCCCTTCCCTCATCCTAACCCTTACCTTCACCCTAACCCTATCCCTAACCATAACTCTCATATTAAACCTAACCCTCACCCTAACCCTAACCCTACCCCTCAAACTAACCCTAAACGTAACCCTAATCCGCACCATCAACCTAACCCTTACCCTCCACCTACCCTAACCCTCACCCCAACCCTAACACTAACCATAACCTTAACCTTAACCATCAACCTCACCCTAACCCTCACCCACACCATAACCCTAACCTTAACCCTAAACTTAACCTTAAACATCACCCTAACAGTAACCCTCACCCTCATCCTAAAGTTCACCCTAAAATTTATACTCACCATAAGCCTAACCCTAACCCTAACCCTCACCCTCACCCTAACATTTACCCTCATGCTAACCCTTAAAGTAACCCTAAAGCTACCCCTCACGCTAACCCTCATCCTAACCATAACTGTAACCCTAATCCTCAACCTGACCTTAACCCTAACCCTAACCATAAACCTAACCCTCACCCTCACCCTAATCCTCATCGTCCCCCTAACCCTCACCCTACCCTAACCCTCACTGACATTCTAACCCTCACCCTCACCCTCACCCTAACCCACACCCTCATCCTAGCCCTCAGCCTAACACTAACGCTAACTCTAACCCTCAAAATAACCCTCACCCTAACCCTAACCCACAAACTAACCCTAACCATCAAACTAACTCTAATCCAAACCCTACTCCTCACCCTAACCCTCATCCTAAACTTTACCCTAACCCTCACCCTAACCCTAACCTTCATACATCCCTTAAACTTAAACCTCACCCTCACCCTCACCCTAATCCTCACGCTCAACCTAGTCCACACCCTAACCCTAACACTAACCCTAACACTAATCCTAACCCTAATCCTCACCCTCATCCTAACCCTTACCCTCAGCCTAATTCTCAACCTAACCCTAACCCTAACCCAACCCCTAACCTTATCTTTAAACATCACCCTAACCCTCACCCTAACCCTAAACCTTACCCTCATCCTAACCCTCACCCTAACAATTACCCTCACCCTAACCCTAAACTTAAACCTAACCCTCACCATCACCCTAAACCTTAACCTTACCCTAACCGTAACCGTCACCCTAACCCTCACCCACACCCTAATCCTCATCGTCCCTCTAAACCTCACCCTACCCTAACCCTCACCGACATCCTAACCCTCACCCTCACATTCACCCTAACCCACACCCTCATCCTAGCCCTCAGCCTAACCCTAACGCTAGCTCTAAACCTCACCATAACCCTCACCCTAACTCTAACCCACACATTAACCCTAACCCTCACACTAACCCTAAACCTAAACCAACCCCTCCCCTTAACCCTCATGCTAAACCTAACCCTAACACTCACCCTCACCCTAACCCTAACCCTCACACTAACCCTAAACCTCACCCTCACCCTCACCCTCAAATTAACCCTAACCCTAACCCTCACCATAACCCTCATCCTAACCCTAACCCTATCCCTAACGCTCACACTAATCCTAAAACTAACCCTAAACAACACCCTCAGCCGAAAACTAAACCTCACCATCACCCTTACCCTCACCCTTCCCTAACCCTAACCCTAAGCCTAAACCTCACCCGCACCCTAACACTCACCCAAACCCTAACCCTAACCCTCACCCTAACCCTCACCTCACATTAAACCTAACCCTAACCCAAACCCTAACCCTACCCCTCACCCTCACCCTAACCATAATCCTAACCCTAACACTAATCCTAAACCAAACTCTCACTCTCACCCTATCCCTAAACCTAACCCTCATTCTCACCCTAACCATAACCCTCACATTCACCCTCACCCTAACCCTAACCCTAACCCTCACCTTAAAAATCACCCTAAACCTCACCCTAAACCTATCCCTCACCCTCATCCTAACGCTCACCCTAACCCTTACCCTCATCCTAACTCTAAACTTAAACCTAACCATCACACTAACCCTAACCCTCACCCTAACCCTAACCCTACCATTCAACCTAACCCTCATCCTAACCATAACCCTAAACCTAATCTTCACACTAACCCTAACACTAACACTAACCCTCACCCTCATCCAAACCCTCACCTTCACGGTAACCCTCAACCTAACCCTAATGCTCACCCATACCCTAATCTTAAGCCTCACCCTCACCCTCACCCTAAACCTCACCTTCAGCTTAGTCCACACCCTAAACCTAGCCCTAAACCTAACACTAATCCTCACCCTAATCCTCACCCTCAACCTAACCCTTACCCTCACCCTAAATCTCACCTTGACCCTAACCCAAACACTACCACTAACCTTAACCTTAAACATCACCCTAACCCTCACCCTAACCCCAACCCTTACCCTCATCCTAACCCTCACTCTAACAATTATCCTCACCCTATCCCTAAACCTAACCCTAACCCTACCTCTAACCCTAACCCTCACCCTCACCCTAACACTCAAGCTAACCCTAAACCTCACCCTCACCCTCACTGTCAACTTAACCATAAACCTAACCCTCACCCTGACCCTCATCCTAACCCTAACCCTAACCCTAACGCTCACACTAATCCTAAACCTAACCCTAAACCTCACTCTTAGCCTAAAACTAAACCTCACCATACCCCTTACCCTCACCCTTCCCTAAACCTAACCCTAACCCTAAACCTCACCCGCACCCTGACACTCACCCAAACCCTAACCCTAACCCTCACCTTAACCCTCACCCTAACCCTGACCTCACATTAAACCTAAACCTAACCCAAACCCTCACCCTACCCCTCACCCTCACCCTAAGCCTAATCCTCACCCTAACACTAATCCTAAACCTAACTCTCAACCTCACCCTATCCCTAAACCGAACCCTAACTCTCACCCTAACCATAACCCTCACCTTCAACTTCACCCTAGCCCTAACCCTAACCCTAAGCTTAAAAATCACGCTGACCCTCACCCTAACCCTATCGCTCACCCTCATCCTAACCCTCACCCTATCCCTGACCCTCACCCTAACTCTAAACCTAAGCCTAACCCTCACACTAACCCTAACCCTCACCCTAACCCTTAACCTACCACTCAACCTAACCCTCATCCTAACCATTACACTAAACCTAATCCTCACCGTAACCCTAACATTAACCCTAACCCTCACCCTCATTCTAACCCTCACCTCACAGTAACCCTCACCCTAACCCTAACCCTCACCCATACCCTAAACTTAAGCCTCACCCTCACCTTCAGCCTAACCCTCACCCTCACCCTAGTCCACACCCTAAACCTAACCCTAACCCTAACACTAATCCTCACCCTAATCCTCACCATCAACCTAACCCTTACCCTCACCCTAACTCTCACCCTGACCCTAACCCTAACCCAACCCCTAATCTTAACCTTAAACATCACCCTAACCCTCACCCTAACCCTAAACCTCACCCTCATCCTAACCCTCACCCTAACAATTACACTCACCCTAACCCTAATCCTAACCCTAAACCTCAGCATCACCCTAACCCTTAACCTCACCATAACCCTAACCATCAACCTAAACCTCACCCTCACCCTAATCCTCACTGTCACCCTAACCCTCAACTGACCGTAACCCTCACCGATATTCTAACCCTCACCCTCAAACTCACCCTTTCTCTCAACCTCAACCTAGCCCTCTGCCTAAACCAAACAGTAACCCTAACCCTCAACCTACCTTAACCCTAACCCAAACCCTAACCCTCACCCAAAGCCTAAACCTAACACTAACCCTAAACCTAACCCTAACCCTCACGCTCACCCTAACACTCAGCCTAACACTTACAATAAACCTAACCCTAAAATTCACCGTATCACTAACACTCACCCTAACCCTAACCCTCACCCACACCCTAAGCCGAACCCTCACCGAACAGTCACCCTCACCCTAACCCTCACCCTCACACTAAAAATCACCCTAACCCTAACCCGCTCCCTAACCCTAACCCTTACCCTCACCCTAACCCGAACCTTCACACTCACCCCAACGCTAAGCCTAACACTAACTCTAACACTAATCCTAAACCTAACACTCACCCTCACCCTAACCCTAAACCTATCATTTACCTCACCCTCAAACTCACCCTAACCCTAACCCTAACCCTCACCCTCACCCTAACCCTAATCAAAACCCTAACCCTAAACCTCACCCTATGCCTCACATTAACCCTTAACCTAACCATAAGCCTCACCCTCACCCTAAACCTAAACCTAAACCTAAGCCTCACCCTAACCCTAACACTCACCTTAATCCTAATCCTAACCCTCATCCTCACCCTAACACTCACCCTCACCTTAACCCTATACCTAAACCTCACCCTCATCCTAACCCTCACCCTTACCCTTACCCTCACGGTAACCCCAACCCTAACCCTCACACTAACACTAAGGCTCACACTAACCCTAAACATACCCTTCACCCTAACCCTCAACCTAAACCTAACCCTAACCTAACCACCACCCTAACCCTTACCCTCACCGAAACCCTCACCCTAACCATAAACCTAACCTCCACCCTAACCCTCAACCTAAACCTCACCCTCAAACTAACCCTCAAGCTAACCCTAACCCTCACCCTCACCCTCAGCCTAACCCTAACTGAAACCCTAATCCTAACCCTAACTTTACACTCACCCTACGCCTAACCCCAAATCTAACCCTCACATACCCTTACCCAAACCCTAAACCTAACCCTAACCCTCACCCTAACCCGAACTGAAACCCTCACCCTAACCTTAACACTAACACTAATCCTAAACCTAACCCTCACCCTCACCCTAACCGTAAACCTAACCTTCACCCTAACCCTAACCCTAACCGTTACCCTCACCCTGAATCTAATCCTGACCCTAACCCTCACCCTAACCAACACCCTAACCCTAACACTAACAGTAAAACTCACCCTCATCCTAACCCGAACCCGAACCCTTACCATCACCCTATCCCTCATCCTATCCCTAAACCTAACCCTCCCACTAACCCTAACCCTCACCCTAACGCTAAAGCTACCCCTCATTCTAACCTACAACATATCCCTAAACCTAACCCTAACACTAACCCTAACCCTAACCATTACCTAAACAAAACCCTCACCCTCAGCTTCACCCTAACCCTAACCCTCACCCAAACCCTAACACTTACACTCAGCCTAACCCTCACCCAAAACTTAATCCTCTCCCTAAACCTAAACTTCACCCTCACGATAACCCAAACCTTAAACCTAACCCTCACCCTCAACCTTACTATCACCCTAAACCTCACCCTCTCCATAGCCCTTTTCCTCAAGCTTACCCTAACCGTAACCCTCACCCTCAACCTCAACCTCACCCTCATCCTAACCAAAACCCTAACCCTAATCCGAACCCTTATATTCACCCTTACCCTCACAATAACCCTAACCCTAATCCTAACACTCACCATCACAGTCAACCTCACCCTAACCCTAACCCTCACCATCACCCTAATCCTTACCCTAAACTTAACCCTAACACTCACCCTAAACCTAACCCAAAACCTACCCCTTACCCTCAACCTAATCCTAACCCTAACCCTCACACTAACCCTAACCTTCACCCTAACCCTAACGATAACCCTAACCCTCACCCTCACCACAGCCTAACTCTAATCCTCACCCTAACCCTAACACTAACTGAAACCCTAACCCTAACCCTTACCCTAACCCTCACCCTAACCTCACCCTCACCTTAACCCTAACCATAACCCTAACCCTCACCCTAAAACTCACCCCAACACTCATGCTAATCTTAAACCTCACTCTCACCCTAATCCTCACCCTAATCCTTACCCTCACGCTAACCCTAACCCTAACCCTAATCCTCACACTCAACCTAATCCTCACCCTAACACTAACACTAGCGGTCACCCTAACCCTCAACCTAACCCTACTACTCACCCTCACCCTCGACCTCACCCTAACCCTGATCCTAACCCTCACCCTAACCCTAACCCTAACCCTCACAATCACCCTAACCCTCACCCTAACCCTAAATCTAACCCTAAACCCAACCCTCACCCTATACCTCACACTAACCCTAACCCTAACCCATAAACTTACCCTCACCCTAACCATAACCCTCACCCTAACCCTCAACCTAACACTAATGCTAAACCTATGTCTCACCCTCACCCTAAACCTAACCCTCACACTCACCCTCACCCTCAGCCTAAACCTATCCCTACCCCTAACCCTCACCATAACCGGACACCTCACTTTCACCCTCACCATCAGAATAACAATAACCCTAATCCTAATCCTAACCCTAACCCACACCCTCAACCTCAAACAAACCTAAATCCCTTCCCTAACCCTCACCCTCACCCTCACCCTAATCCTAACTCTATCCCTAAAACTCACTCTAACTCTAACACTCACCCTAACCCTAAACCTAACCCTCACTCTCACACTAATCCTAACCTTACCCCTAACCCTCACCCTCACCGTCACCCTAACCATAATTATATCCCTAAAATTCACCCTATCCCTAAACCTCACCCTAACCCTAACACTATCCCTCACACTAACCCTCACCCTAACACTCACGCTAACCCTAAACTTCACCCTCACCCTAACCCTCACCCTAACCCTTATCCTCACCCTAACAATAAACCTAAACCTAACCCTCACACTAAACTTAACCCTCAGCCTAAACCTAACCCTACCCCTCAAACTAACCCTCACCCTAACCCTAACCCTAAAAATAACCCTTACCCTAACCTAAACCCTCACCCTAACCCGAACACCCACTCTCTCCCTAAAACTAACACTTACACTAATGCTAAGCCTAAACCTAAACCTCACCTTCTCCCTAGCCTTCACTTTTACCCTGAACCTAACCTTAACCCTCACCCTAATCTTAACCTTAACCCTAAACCTAACACTCACCCTAACTCTAACCCTAACCCTCAGCCTTACCCTAACCATACTCCTCAGCCTAACCCTCATCCTAACCCTCACCCTCACCCTAAACCTATCCCCAACACGCACCCTTACCCTAACCTTCACCCTAAACCTCACCCTCACCCTCACCCTAACCCTCAGCCTCAACCTAAACCTAACCCTAAAACTAACCCTCAAACTAACCCTAAACCTAAACTTACCTAAATGAAACACTCACCTTCAAACTCACCCTCACCAAAACCCTCACCCTCACCCTAAACCTAACCCAAACACTTTCCCTAACTCTCACCCTCACCCTCATTCTCAACTTCAGCCTAATCCTAACACTAAACCTAATACTAAATCTAACAATCACCCTCACCATCACCCCTCCGTAACCTGAACACGAACCCTCACCCTAACCCTAATCCTAACCCTCACCCTAACCCTAAACCTCACCCTCATCCTAACCCTAACCCTCACCCTCACACTCAGCCTAACCCTAACCCCAACCCTAACCCTCACCATAACCCTAAACCTCACCCTCACACTAACTCTAAACCTAACCCTAACCCTAACCATCACCAATCAAATTCACCAAAAGCCTAAGTATCCCTAAGCCTCACCCTAACCATAACCCTCACTCTAACCCTAACCCTAACCCTCACCTTCACACTATCCCTAACCATAACCCTAACACTCTCCCTAAACCTCACCCTAACACAAACGCTAACCCTAAACCTCACCCTAAACCTCACCCTAACCCTAACCCTAAACCTCACCCTAACCCTCACCCTCACCCTGACCTTCAACTTCACCCTCACCCTCACATTCACCCTCACCCTATTCCTCACCCTCACCCTAACCATCACCCTAAACCTAACCCTCATACTAAACCTAACCCTCACCCTCAGCCTAAACCTAACAGTAACCCTAAACCTAACCCTTACCGTCACCCTCACCCTAAGCCTCACTCTCACCATATACCTAGCCCTAACCTTCACCCTCACCCTTACCTTAAGCCTAACACTAACCCTAACCCTCACCCTTACCCTCACACTCAACCTAACCCTTACTCTCACCTTCACACTAACTCTCACACTAAACCTCACCCTAACGGTAACCCTCGCCCTAAACCTAACCCTAACTCTCACCCTCACCCTAACACTAACCCTAAACCTTAACCTCACCCTAACATTAACCCTAATCCTAACACTAACAATCACAGTAATCCTAACCCTCACCCTAACCCTAACCCTACACCTCAGCCTAAGCCTCACCATAACCATAACCCTAATCCTAATGCTCACACAATCCCTAAACCTAACCCTAACCCTAATCCCCACCCTAGCCCCCAACCTAATCCTAACCCTAACCTTAACCCACACCCTAACCCTAACTCTAACCCTAACCCTCACCCTAAACCTAACCCTCACCCTAATCTTAACCCTCATCCTCAGCCTCAACCTCAGCCTAACCCTTACACTAACACTAACCCTAATCTTCACCCTAACCCTAACCCTAAACCTCACCCTCACCCTAAACCTCACCATCACCCACACCCTAACCCAAACCCTGACCCTATCCCTAACCCTTACCCTAAAACTAACTCTAACCCTAACCCTCACGCTAACCCTCACCCTAACCGTAACCTTCACCCTCACCCTAAACCTCCCCCTAAGCCTTACCCTCACCCTAACACTAAACCTATACTTAAACCTAATCCTCAAACTAAATGAAACCTAACCCTAACCCTCCACCTGACCCTCACCATAAACCTTACCCTAAACTTCACCCTAACGCTAACCCAAACCCTAACCCTCAACATCACCCTAACCCTCACCGTAAACCTAACCCTCACCCAAAACCTACCCCTCACCCACAACCTAACCCTAATGCTAACCCTTAACCTAACCCTCACCCTATCCCTAACAGTAAACCTCACCTTCAACCTAACCCTCGGGCTGGCCCTCACCCTACCCTAATCCTCACCCGAACCCTAACCCTAGCATTTACCATACCGAAACCCTCACCCTCACTCTCAAATTCACCCTCACCCTAACCCTAAAACTAACCCAAACCCTCACCCTAATCCTAACCCTAAGCATCACCCTAACCCTAAACCTCACCCTCAGCCTAACCCTAACCATAAACCTCACCCTCACCCGCACCCTCACCCTGACCCTAACCCTAACCCTAACTATAACCCAAACCCTAAACCTCACACTCACCCTAACCCTCACCCCCATCCTAACACTCACCCTAACCCTATCCCTAATCCTCATACTAAACCTAACCATACCCGTCAGCCTAAACTTCATCCTAAACCTAATCCTCACCCGAACCCTCATCCTTACCCTAACCCTCACCCTCACCCTAACCCTCACCCTCACCCTCATCCTCACGATAAACATCACCCTAACCATAACCCTCACCCTAACACTATCCTTAACACTTACCTAACCGAAACCCACACCCTCAACCTCACCCTAACCCTAATCATACCCCTCAAACTAACCTTCATCCAAACCCTAAACCTAACCCGAAACCTCATCCTAATTCTAACCCTAACCCTCACTCTAACACTCACCCTAACCCGAACCTTCACCCTCACCCTAATCCTCACCCTCACCCTCACCCTCACTTTTACCCTCAGTCTAAACCTCACCCTAACCCTAGCCCTCATCCTAACCCTAACCCTCAACCTAAACCTAGCCCTCACCCTCAGTCTAACCCTAAACCTAAACCTGAACCTCACCATCACCCTAGCCATCAACCTAAGCCTCATCCTAACCCTAATTCTCACCCTAACCCTAACTGTCACCCTCACCCTAAACCTCACCCTCACCCTAACCCTAAACCTAAACCTCAACCTCACCCTCACCCTCACCCTCACACTAACCCTAACCCCAACCCTCATCTTAACGCTAACCCTCACCCTAAACCTAACCCTAACCCTCACCCTCACGCTAACACTTACCCTAACCCTAAACTGCAGTGTAATAATAACCATAAACCTAATGCTAACCCTAACCCTCAACCTCACCCTAAACCTCACCCTAACCCTTAACCTCACCCTAACATTAACCCTAACCCTAACACTAACCCTCACATTAATCCTAACCCACACCCTAACTCTAACCCTAACCCTACACCCTCACCATAAACCTAACCCTAAACTTAATCCTCAAACTATCCCTAACACTAACCCTAAACCTAACCCTCTCCCTAGCCCTCAACTTAACCCTATTCCTAACCTTAACCCTCACCCTAACCCTAACACTCACCCTAACCCTAACCCTCACCATAAACTTAACCCTCAACCTCAGCCTCACCCTCACACACACCCTAACCCTCACCCTCACCCAAACCTAACACACACCCTAACTCTCACCCTCACCCTAAATATCACTCTCACCCTAACCCTCACCCACACCCTTACCCTCACTCTCACCCCAACCCTCACATTCACCCTCACCCTCAACCTCACTCTAAACATCACCCTAAACATAACCCTCACACTAACCCTAAAACTATCCCTCACCGTAATCCTCACCCTCACCCTCATCCTCACCTTCACGCTCAGCCTAACCTTTACCTTCACCCTAGACCTCACCCTAACACTAACCCTCACACACACTCTATCCCTTACCCTCAGCCTAACCCTAAACCTAACCCTCACCCTCACACTCAGCCTCACCCTCAACCTAACTTTAACTATAATCCTAAACCTATCTCTAACCCTAACCCTCACCATAACCCTCAACCTAAACCTCACCCTAACCCTAACCCTAAACCTCACCATAACCCTCACCTTAAACGTCACCCTAACCCTAACCCTAACCCTCACCCTCATCCTAAACCTAACCCTAAACCTAACACTCAACCTAACCCTCACCCTAACACTCACTCTAACCCTAAACTTCACTCTCACCCTAACCCTCACCCTAGCCTTTACCCTCACCCTAACCCTAAATCTAACCCTAACCCTCACACTAAACTTAACCCTCACCCTAACCCTAACCCTACCCTTCAAACTAAACCTCACTCTATCTCTAACCCTAACAATAACCCTAAACCTAACCCTAAGCAAAAACCCTCACCCTAACCCAAACCTTCACACTCACCCTAACCCTAACCCTAACCTTAACGCTAACCCTAACCCTAAACCTCACCTTCTCCCTAGCCCTCACCTTAACCTTAAACCTAACCCGAACCCTCACACTATTCCTAAACCTAATCCTAAACCTAACACTCACCTTATCCCGAACCCTAACCCTCAGCCTAACTCTAACCATACCCCTCAGCCTAACATTCATCCTAACCCTTACTCTAACCCGAACCTGAACCCTAACCCTCACCCTCACCCTAAACCTATCCCCAACACTCACCCTAACAATAAACCTCACCTTCACCCTCACCCTAACCCTCAGCCTCACCATAAACATCACCCTAAAACTACCCACACCCGAACCCTAACCCTAAACCTTACCTAACCGAAACACTCAACTTCAACCTCAATCTCACCATAACCCTCACCCTCACGCTAGACCTCACCCTAAATCTAACCCTAACCATTTAGCTTACCCTCACCCTCAACTCATCCTCACCCTCAGCCTAATCCTAACCCTAACCCTAATACTAAATCTAACACTCACCCTAATCCTCACCCCAATCCTAACCCGAAAACTAACCCTGAAACTAACCCTAAACCTAACCCTGACCCAAAACCAAACACTAAACCTAACTCTAACCCTAAACCTCATCCTCACTCTAACCCTAAACCTCACCCTCAGCCTCAGCCTAACCCTAACCTACCCCTAACCCTCAACCTAACCCTAAACCTCAACCTCACCCTCAGCCTTAGCCTAACCCTAACACTAACACTAACCATAACACTAAACCTAACCCTAACCATAAACCAAACACTAACCCTAACCCTAGCCCTAACCCTGAAACTCACCCTCACCTTAACCCTAACCATAACCCTAACCCTCACCCCAACACTCACCCCAACACTCAACCTATCCCTAAATCTCACTCTCACCCTAATCCTCACCCTAATACTTACCCTCACCCTAACCCTAACCCTAACGCTAATCATCACACTAAACCTAATCTTCACCCTAACACTAACCCTAACCGTCACCCTAACCCTCACACTAACCCTCACCCTAACCCTAATACCCTCACCCTAGACCTCACCCTAACCCTAATCCTAACCCTCACCCTAACCCTAACCCTCACCCTAACCCTAACCCTCACCCTCACCCTAACCCTCACCCTAACCCTAAACCTAACCCTAAACCTAAACCTCACCCTAAACCTCACATTAACCCAAATCCTAACCCATAAACTCACCCTCACCCTCACCATCAGTCTAACACTAATCCTAAGCCTAACCCTAACCCACACTCTCAACTTCTCACTAACTTTAATCATTAAAATAACCCTAACCCTCACCCTCACCCTCATCCTAAGTCTAACTCTATCCCTAAACCTAACCCTAACTCTAACACTCACCGTAATCCTAACCCTTAACCTCACTCCCACAATAAACCTAACCCTAAACCTAACCCTCACCCTAACCCTAACGCTAACCCTAACTCTCACCCTCACCCTAAAATTCACCATAACCCTAACCCTCACCCACACCCTAACCCTCACCCTCACCCTCACACTAACTCTAACTCTAACCCTAACCCTCACACTCACACTCACCCTAAGCATAATTCTATCCCTAAACCTCACCCTAACCCTTAACCTCACTCTAACCTTAACCCTCTGCCTCAGACTTACAATCACACTAACCCTAACCCTAACACTCATGCTAACCTTAATCTTCACTCTCACCATAACCCTCAACCTAAAGCTGACCTTAACTATAATCCTTAACCTAACCCTAACGCTCACACTAATCTTAACACTCACCCTAAACCTAACACTACCCCTCAAACTAAACCTCACCCTAAACCTAACCCTAACCCTCACCCTAACCCTAACCCAAAACCTCACCTTCACCCTAGCCCTCACTCTAACCCTAATCCTAATCCTAACCCTAACCCACACCCTAAACCTAACCCTCTCCCTCAATCTAAACCTCACCCTCACCATCACCCTCATCCTAAACCTAACACTCAACCTCAGCCTAAACATAAACCTAACCCTAACCCTAACCCTACCTATAACCCTAACCCTAAATCTAACAATAACCCTCACCATAATCGTCAACCTAACCCTCACCCTAACCCTAACCCTCACCCTCACACTCACCCTAAACCTAACCCTAACCCCAACTCTCAACCTAACCCTAACCTTAACCCTCACCCTCACACTAACCCTAAGCCCAACCCTAACGCTCACCCTAACCCTAACGCTAACCCTAACTCTGCCCTCACCCTAAACCTCACCGTAACCCTAACCCTCACACACACCCTCATCCTAAACCTAACCCTAAACCTAACCCTCAACCTAACCCTCACCCTAACACTCTCGCTAATCCTAAACTTGACTCTCACCCTAACCCTCACCCTAACCCTTACCCTCACCCTAACACTAAACCTAACCCTAACCCTCACACTAACTTAACCCTCACCTTAACCCTAACCCTACCCCTCAAACTAAACCTCACTCTAACCCTAACCCTAATAGTAACCCTAAACCTAACCCTAACCAAAAACCCTCACCCTAACCCAAACCTTCACCCTCACCCTAACCCTAAACCTAAACCTAACCCTCACCCTATTCCTAACTTTACCCTAAACCTAACACTCAACCTATCCCGAACCCTAACCCTCAGCCTAACCCTAAACATACCCCTCAGCCTAATATTCATCCTAACCCTTACACTAACCCGAACCCGAACCCTAACCCTCACTCACACCCTAAACCTATCCCCAACCCTAACCCTAACCCTAACCCTCACCTCACCCTCACCCTAACCCTCAGCCTCACCATAAACATCACCCTAAAACTAACCACACCCTAACCCTAACCTTAAACATTACCTAACCGAAAAACTCACCTTCAACCTCACCTTCACCATAACACTCACCCTCACCATAGCCCTCACCCTAAACCTAACCCTAACCATTTCCCTAACCCTCACCCTCACCTCATCCTCACCCATAGCTTAATCCTAACACTAACCCTAATACTAAATCTAACACTCACCCTAAACCTCACCCCAATCCTAAAGCGAACACTAATCCTCAAACTAACCCTAAACCAAACCCTAACCCTAAACCAAACTCTAACCCTAAACCTCTCCCTCACGTTAACCCTAACCCACACCCTCACCCTCAGCCTAACCCTAACCTACCCCTAACCCTCACCCTAACCCTAAACCTCACCCTCACACTCACCCTAAACCTAATACTAAACCTCACCATAAAGCTAACCCTCGCCCTAAAACTAAACCTAACTCTCAACCTCAACCTAACACTAACCCTAACCCTTAACCTCACCCTAATATTAACCCTAACGCTCACAGAAATCCTAACCCTCACCCTAACCCTAACCCTACCCCTCAGCCAAACCCTCACCATAACCATAACCCTAATCCTAATCCTCACACAATCCCTAACCCTCACCCTAACCCTAACCCTCACCCTAATCTTCACCCTACCCTCAGCCTCACCTTCAGCCTAACCCTCATCCTAACCCTAACCCTAACCCTCACCCTAACCTTAGCCCTAACCCTCACCCTCACCCTAAACCTCACCCTCACCCATACCCTAACTCAAACCCTAACCCTATCCCTTCCCCTAAACCTAACTGTAACCCTAACCCTCAGCCTCACCTTAACACTAACCCTAAACCTCACCCCAACCCTAACCCTCACCTTAACCCTAACCCTAACCCTTACCCTAACCCTCACCATAACCCTCACCATAAACCTAACCCAATCCCAAACCCTCACCTTCACCCTAAACCTAACCCTCACTCTCACCTGAACCCTCACACTCACCCTAGTCCTCATCCTCTCCCTAAACAGAACCCTAACCATAACCCTCACTCTCAACCTAAGCCTAACCCTCACCCTAGTCCTCAACTTCACCCTCACCATCACCCACAGCCTAACCCACACCCACACCCTAGCACTCACCCTAATCTTAAACCTCACCCTAACCTTAACCATCACCCTCACCTTAACCCTCACCCTAACACTAACCCTCACAATCAGCCTAAGCCTAAACCTAACCCTCACCCTAACCTTCACCCTAACGCTCACCCTAGCCCTTACCCTAACCCTCACCTTCACCCTCACCCTAAACCTAACCCTAAATCTATCCCTCACACTAACACTCAGGCTAACCCTAAAATTCACTCTCACACTAACCCTCACCCTAACCCTGACCTTCACACTAACCCTAAACCTAACCCTAACCCTCAAACGAACCCTCACCCTTAACCTAACGCTAACACTCACCTTAATCCTAACTCTAACCCAAAACCTCACCTTCACCCTAGCAATCACCCTAACCCTAATCCTAAACCTAACCCTAACCCTCCCACTAACCCTAACCCTCTCCCTAACTCTAAACCTCACCCTCACCATAACCCTCATCCTAAACCTCAACCTCACCCTCGCCCTTATCCTAACCCTAATTATAAACCTAAGTCTAACACTAACCCTCTCCTTAACCGTCACCCTAAACCTCACCCTAACCCTAAGCCTAACCCTCACCCTCACCCTAAACATAACCCTAAACATAACCCTCACCCTAACCGTAACCCTAACCCTCACTATCACACTAACCCTAACCATAACCCAAACGCTCACCCTAACCATAACGCTAACCCTAACTCTGACCCTCACCCTAAACCTCACCTTAACTCTAACCCTCACCCACACCCTAACACTCATCCTTAACCTCACACTAACTCTCACCCTAACCCTAAATCTAACACTCACCCTCACCCTAAACCTAAACCTACCTCTATCCCTAAACCTCAACCTAACAATAAACCTCACCCTAACCCTAACCCTCACCCTCACACTAACCCTAAACCTAACCCTAACACTCATCCTAAATCTCATCCTAACAACAACGCTAACCCTAACACTTACCCTAATCTTAAATCTCACCATAAACCTAACACTCACTCTTACCCTAACCTTAACCCTAACCCTAAACCTAACCCTAAACCTCACCCACACCCTCACTCTCACCCTAACCTTCACCCTCTCGCTAAACATCACCCTAACCATAACCCTCACCCTAACCCTATCCCTAACCCTTACCTAACGGAAACCCTCAACATCAGCCGCGCACTCACACTAACGCTAAACCTACCTCTCAGCCTAACCTTCATCCTAACCCTAACCCTAATCCGAACCCTCATCCTAACCCTAACCCTCACCCTAACTCTAACCCTAACATTCACCCTCACACTAAACATAACCCTAACCTGCACCCTCACCCTAACCCTCACCCTAAGCTTAACGATAACACTAACCCTCAACCTCACCCTAAACCTCACCCTAACCCTAACCCTCACGCACAAACTAATCGTCACCCTCACCTGAACACTCACACTCACCCGAACCCTGACCCTCACCTTAAACATTACACTTACCCTATCCCTCACCCTAACCAGAACCCTAATACTCACCCTAACCATCACCCACACCCTAACCCTCACCTTCACCGCAGCCCTCACACTCACCCTAACCCTCACCCTCACCCTAAACATCACCTTAACCATAACCCTCACAATAACTCTAACACTAACCCTCACCCTAATCCTCACCCTCACCCTCACCCTCACTTTCACCCTCAGCCTAACCGTCAAACTCACCCTAGCCCTCACCCTAACCCTAAACCTAACTCTAACTCTAACCCTCATGCTCACCCTCACCCTAACTTTAAACCTAACCCTAAATATAACCCTAAGCCTAACTTTAACCCTAACCCTCAACCTAACCCTCACCCTAACCCTAAGCCTAACACTCACCCTCACCCTAAACTTAACCCTAAGCCTAACCCTCCCCATAACCCTCACCCAATCCCTAACCCTCCCCCTCATCCCAACCCTCACACTCACCCTAACCCTCACCCTCACCCTAAACATCACTCTAACCATGACCCTCACCTTATCCACTAACCCTCACCCTAATACTCACCCTCACCCTCAACCTCACCTTCACCCTCAGCCTAAACCTCACCCTCACCCTAGACCTCACCCTAACCGTAACTCTCAATCTAAACCTAACACTCACCCTCAGCCTAACCCTAAATCTATCCCTAACCTTCACACACACCCTAACCCTCACCGTAACCCTAACGCTAATAATAACTCTAACCCTAATCCAAAACCTCACCCTCAACCTAACCCTAACCCTAACCTTAACACTTACCCTAATCCTAAACCTCACCTTTTCAGCTTAACCCTAAACCTAACCCTAACCCTCACCCTAATCCTAATCTTAACCCTAAACCTAACATTCACCCTAACCCTAACCCTAACCCTTACCCTTACCCTAACCATACATCTCAGCCTAACCTTCATCCTAACCCTTACCCTAAACCGAACCCTCATCCTAACACTAACCAGCACCCTAAACGTATCCACAAACCTAACCCTAACCCTAACCCACAACCTCACCATCATTCTCACCCTAACCCTCAGCCTCACCCTAAACATCACCTTAAAACTAACCCTCACCCTAACCATAACCCTAAACCTTACCTAACAGAAACCCTCACCTTCATTCTCACCCTCACCCTCACCCTCACCCTCACCCTAGCCCTCACCCTAAACCTAACCATAATCATTCCCCTAACCCTCACACTCACCCTCATACTCACCCTTAGCCTAATCCTAACACTAACCCTAATACTAAATCTAACACTCACCCTAACCTTCACCCCAACCCTAACCCGAACACTAACAAGAACACTCACCATAAATATCACCGTAACACTAACCCTCACCTACAACCTTACACTCACACTCAACCTAACCCTCACCCTCACCCTAAATATCCCCCTAAACCTAACCGTCACCCTAACCCTAACCATAACCCTAAGCCTCAACAAAACCCTCACCTAAAACCTAAACCTCACACTCACCTTAAGCTTCACCCTCACCCTAAACATCACCCTAAAGGTAACCCTCACCCTAACCCTAACCCTAACCCTAAACCTAACCCTCACGCTAACCCTAACCCTCACCCTCAACCTAACACTAACAGTAACCCTAAACCTAACCCTTACCATCACCCTCAGCCTAAACCTCACCCTCACGATAACCCTAACCCTAACCCTCATCCTCACCCTCACCCTAAACCTCATCCTAAAATTTACCCTCACCCTCCCCCGAACACTAACCCTGAACCTCACACTAATCCTAACCCTAACCCTCAACCTCACCCTCACCTAACCGTAACCGTAACCCTAAACTTCACCCTAATGCTAACCCTAACCCTAACACTCACCCTCACCCTGACCCTCACCGTCACCCTAACCCTCACCCTAAATCTATCCCTCACCCACAACCTAACCCTCACCCTCTCCCGAACCATCACCCTCACCCTAACACTCACCCTCATCCTAAACATCAACCTAAACCTAACCCTCACCCTAACCCTAAAAATAACCTGAGCCCTAACCCTATGCCTCACCCTCACCCTCACCCTCACCCTAACCGTAGCCCTAAACCTAACCCTCACCCTCACACTCACCCTCACACTCACACTAACCCTCACGCTCACTCTAAACCTCACGCTAAACTTAACCCTCACCATACCCTAAACCTAACTCTCACCGTAAACCTCACCTTCGCCCTCACCCTCACCTTCACCCTCAACCTAAAACTCAACCTTACCCTAGCCCTCACCCTAACCCTAACCCTCACCCTAACCCTAACACTAACCCTCAGCCTAACCCTTACCCTAACCCTAACTTTAACCCTAACCCTCACCCACATCCTCACCCTCACCCTAAACATCAACCTAACCCTAATACTAATAATAACCCTAACATTAACACTAACCCTAACCCTCACCCTCACCCTCACCCTAACCCCAACCCTCACCCTAACCCAAACCCTAACAAAAACCCTAACCCTAACCCTAAACCTCACCCTCAACCTAACCCTAACCCTAAACCTAAGCCTACCCTCACCTTCACCCTAGTCCTCAACTTAACTCTAAACCTAACCCTAACCCTCACCTTTATCCTAACACTAACTCTACCCCTAACACTCACACTAAACCTCCCCCTAACCCTCAACCTAACCCTCAACCTCACCCTCAGCCTCATCCTAAACCTAACACTAATCCTAATCCTAACCCTAACCCTCACCCTCACCGTCACACTAACTCTAAACCTATCCCTAAACCTAACCCTCAACCTCACCCTCACCCTAACCCTAACTCTATCCATAAAACTCACCCTAACCCTAACCCTCACCCTAACCCTAACCCTAACCCTCACCCTAAACCTAACCCTCACACTAACCCTCACACTAACCCTAACCCTCACACTAACCCTCACCTTAAACCTCACTCTAACCCTAACCCTAACCTTCATCCTAACCCTCAACCTAACCCAAACCCCAACCCTCACCCTAACCCTCACCCTCACCCTAATCCTAACTCTAACCCTAAACCTAACACCCACCCTCACCCTAACCCTAACCCTAAATCTAACCCTAACCCTCACCTGCACCCAAGCCCTCACCTTAACCCTAAACCTAACCCTAACCCTCACCCTAATCCTAACCCTAAAACTAACCCTAACGCTCTCCCTAAACCTAACCCTAACCCTCAGCCTACCTCTAACCATACCCTTCAGCCTAACCTTCATTCTTACCCTAATCCTAACCTGAACCCTCATCCTAACCCTAACACTCAACCTAACCCTAACTCTAACCCTGACTATAACCCTCACCCTTACACTCACCCTAATCCTAACGCTAAACCTAACTCTCAACCTCACCCTAAACCTCACCCTAATGCTAACTCTCACCCACACCCTAAACCTCACCCTCACCATCACACTAACTCTAACCCTAAACCTAACCCTAACCTTCACCCTCCCCCTCACCCTAATCCTAACTCTGTCCCTAAACCTCCCCCCAAACCTAAAACTCACCCTAACCCTGACCCTAACATTAACCCTAACCCTAACCCTAACACTTACCCTAAACCTCACCCTAACACTAACGCTAACCCTCACACTCACCCTCACTTTAAATCTCATCGTAACCCTAACCCTCACCCACAACCTAACCCTCACACTCACCCTAACCCTCACCCTCACCCTAAACAGCACCCTAACCCAAACCATCACCCTAACCCTAAACATAACCCGCTCCCACACCCTAACCCTCATCCTCACCCGAAACCTCACACTCACACTAAGCCTCACCCTCACCCTAAACATCACCGTAAATGTAAACCTCACACTAACCCTAAACTTAACCCTCACCCTAACCCTCATCCTCACCCTCACCCTCACCCTAGCCCTCACCCTAAAACTAAACCTCACCCTAATCCTACCCCTCACCCTCCCTCAGCCTAATCCTAAACCTAACCCTAAACCTAACACTCACCCTCACCCTAAACCTAACCCTAACCCAAAATATAATCCTAACCCGAAACCTCACCCTAACCCTAACCCTAATACTCACCCTAACCCTAACCCTAACCCTCACCCTAACCCTATCCTAACCCTAACTTAAAATCTCACCCTAACAGTCACCCTTACACTCACGCTAACCGTAAACTTCACTCTCACCCTAAAGCTCACCCTAACACTTACGCACACACTAACACTAACCCTAACCCTCATACTAAACCTAACCATCACCCTCACCCTAAATCTAACCTTAACCCTAAACCTCACCTTCAGTGTAGCCCTCACCCGAACCCTAATCCTAACCTTAACTCTCACCCTAACCTTAACACTCATCCTAACCCTAAACCTCAACCTCACAATAACCCTACCCTTAACCACCACCCCCAACCTCACCCTAACCCTAAACCGAACCCTAAAACTCACCCTCACCTTCAACCTCACCCTAACACTCACCCTCTCCCTCACTCTAACGCTAACCCTAATCCTCACCCTAACACTAACCCTCAATAGAAACCTAATCCTAACCCTCACACTCAAACTAACAATAACCCTAAACCTAAACTTCAACCTAAAAATAACCCTAACCCTAATGCTAACCCTACCTGTAAACCTTACCCTAACCCTCACCCTAACCATATATTTCACCCTCACGCTAACACTAACCCTAACTGTCACCCTCACCCTAACCGTCACCGTCACCCAAACCCTCACCCTAACACTACAACTCAACCACACCCTAACTCTAACCCTCAACAGAACCCTCACCCTTACCCTAACACTTATCCTCACCCTAAACATCACCCTAACCTTAACCCTCACCCTAACTCTAACCATAACCCTCACCCAACCCTAACCGTTAAACTCAGTCTAAGCCTAGCCCTAACACTAACCCCAAAACTAAACCTAAAGGTCTCCCTCACCCTCACCCAAACCGTAAAACTAACCCTAACCGTCACCCTCACCCTAACCCTAACTCTAACCCTAAACCTCACCCTAACACTAACCCTCACCCTAACCGTAAGCATAACACTCACCCTATCACTCACATTAACCCTAACGCTAACCCTAACCCTCACCATCACCCTAACCCTCACCCTAACCCTTATGCTCACACTAAACCTAACCCTAAGCCTAACACTCACACTAAGCTTAAACCTCACCCTAACCCTAAAGCTACCCCGCACCCTAACCCTCAACCTAACCCTAACCCTCACGCACACACTAACCCTCACCCTCACCAGAATCCTCACCCTCCATCTAAACCTCACCCTCACCATAAACATCACCCTAACCCTAACAGTCACTTTAACCCAAACCCAAAACCTCACCCTAACCTTACCCCTCAAGCTAAGGCTCAACCTCATCCTAATCCTCATCCTAACCCTAACCCTAAACCTTATGTACACGAAACCCTCACCTTCAACCTCACCCTGACTCTCAAACTTAACCTAACCCTCACCCTAGCCCTCACCCTCACCCTCAGCCTAACTCTAACCCTAACCCTAATCCTAACCCTAACCCTCACCTTCACCCTAAAGCTAACCCTAACCCTAAACCTCACCCTCACTCTCACCCTAACCCTAAAACTAACCCTCACCCTTACCATAACCCTCACACTAACCCTAACACTCAACCTCAACCTCAACTTAACCCTGACCCTAACCCTATCCGTCAACCTCATCCTAAAATTCAGAAAACCCTAAACCTCACCCTAACCCTAAACCTGACCCTAAACCTCACGCTAATCCTAACGCTAACCTTCACCCTCACCCTCAACCTAACCCTAAACCTAACCGTATCCCTAACTCTCAACCTAATCCTGACCCTAACACTCACGCTAACCCTAACCTTCATTCTCAGCCTAACCCTCACCCTTACGCTTATGATCACCCTAACACTAACCCTAAACATCACACTAAACCTAACCATCAACCTCACCCTAACCCTAACCCTAAACTTCACCTTCACCCTATCCTTCACCATAACCCTAATCCTAACCCTAAATCTCACCTTAACCCTCATCCTCACCCTAAACCTCACTCTCACCATAACCCTAACCCTAACCCTCACCTCACCCTCCGCCTAACCTTAACCCTAACCGTAATCCGAACACTAATTCTCACCATCAGCCTCACCCTAACTCTAATCCCAACCCTAACCCTCACCCTCATCCTCACCCTAACCCTCACTCACACCATCACCCTAACACTAACCCTAAACCCTCACCCTAATGCTAACCCTCACCCTAAACCTAACCCTAACCCTCACCTAAAACATTAACCCTAAACCTAAACTTCAGCCTAAAAATAACCCTAACCCTAATGCTAACCCTAACCGTAACCCTCACCCTAACCCTTAAACTAACCCTAAACTTCACCCTAATGCTAACCCTAACCCTAACCCTCACTCTCACACTAACCGTCATCGTCACCCAAACCCTCACCCTAACGCTACAACTCAACCATACCCTAACCCTCACCCTCACGCTAACCCTCACCCTCACCCTAAATATAACCCTAACCCTAAACCTAAACCTAAACCTAAAACTCTCCCTCACCCTTAGCCTCACCCTAAACCTAACCCTAACCCTAACCGTCACCCTTACCCTAAACTTCAACCTAACCCTAACCCTAACCCGAACCCGAACCCGAACCCGAAACCTAACCCTCACCCTCACGCTAAACCTCACCCTCACCATCACCCTAACTCTAAACCTAACCCTAACCATTATCCTTACCATAAACCTAACTCTAACCCTAATCCTCACCCTTATCCTCACCATAACCCTAACGCTAACACTAACCTTCAACCTCACCCTAACCCTAAGCCTAAACTTCACACTAACCCTTACCTAAATCCTAATCCTAACCCTCACCCTCAACC
This sequence comes from Dipodomys merriami, assembly GCF_024711535.1. Classification (NCBI taxonomy): domain Eukaryota; kingdom Metazoa; phylum Chordata; class Mammalia; order Rodentia; family Heteromyidae; genus Dipodomys; species Dipodomys merriami. The sequence continues at coordinate 3,795,823 of NW_027206113.1, forward strand.
TAACCTTAACCCTCACCCTCACACTCACCCTCACCCTAACCCTAACCCTTTCCCTAACCCTCAACGTTACCCTAATCCTCACCCTCAACCTCAACCTCACTCTCAGTCTAACCCTAACCCTAAACGTAACCCTAAACCTCAACCTCAGCCTAAACCCAACCCTGACCCTAAACCTAATTCTAATCCTCACCCTAACCCTAACCCTAAACAAAACCCTAATCCTAATCCTCAACCTAACCCTAACCCTAAACCTCACCCTAACACTTAGGCTAACTATAACCCTCACACTAACCCTCACACTAACCCTAAATCTAAACACAGCACTCACCCTTACCCTAACCCACAATCTCACCCCAACCATCACCCTAATCCTAAACCTAACCATCACCTTAACCCTCATCATAACACTAACCCTAAACCTAAACCTAAAACTAAACTTCACTCTACCCCTCACCCTCACCCTAACCCTAACCTTAATCCTCACCCTACCCACACCCTAACCCTAATTCTAACCCTAACCCTCACACTCACCTTAACCCTCACCCTAATCCCAACTCTCACCCTAAACCTAACCCTCACCCTCTCCCTAACCCTCACCCTAAACCTAACCATGACCCTCACCTTAGCCCTCATCTTAACCCTCACCCTAACCCTAAACCTCACCCTCACACTAACCCTAACCCTAACCCTCACAGTAACCCTAAACCTCACCCTAACCCTAACCATACCCCTCACCTTAACCCTCACCCTAAACCTAAACCTAAACATCACCCTCAGACAAACACTCACAGTCACCCTAACCCTCACCCTAAACCGAACCCTCACACACACCCTAACCCTCCCCCTCAAATGAACCCTCACCCTCACGCTAATCCTCACCCTCAACTTAAAGATCACCCAAACCCTAACCATAAGCCTAAACCTCACCCTAACCCAAACCCGCTCCCTAACGCTCACCCTCAACCTAGTCCTCACCTCACCCTAACTCTAACCCTAACCCTTACCTAATTTTAACACTCATCCTCATTCTAACCCTAACACTAAACCTATTCTTAAACCTAACCCTCACACTAACCCTCACCCAAACACTCACGCTAACCTTAACCCTCACTCTCACCATAATCTTCACCCTAAACCTTACACTAACCCTAAACCTGACCCTAACCCTAACACTTACAATAAACCTAAACCTAACCCTATACCTCACCCTCACCCTCACCCTCACTCTAACCCTAATCTTAACCCTAACACTCACTCTAACCCTAACTCTAACATTAACCTTAAATGTAAACCTAACCCTAACCCTCACCTCATCCGAAAATCGAACCCTAAACCTCACCCAAAACCTAAACCTAACCCAAACCCTCACTCTCACCCTAACCCTGACCCTAAACCTAACCTTAATCCTAACTCTCACCCTAAGCCTCACCCTAACTATAACCCTAACCCTAACAGTCACGCTCACCTTAAACCTCATCCAAAACCTTACCCTCACCCTAGCCCAAATCCTAACCCTCACATTAAGCCTAACCTTCGCCGTAACCCTAACACTACTCCTCAGTCTAAAACTTATCCTTAACCTAACCCTAATCTTCACACTTAACCTAACCCGAAACCTAACCCTAAATCTCAGCATAACCCTAACCCTCACCCTCACCCTAACCCTCACCCACACCCTCAGCTGAAATCTAACCCAAACCCTCACCCTCACCCTTAACATCACACTAACCCTAACCCTCACCCTAAACCTACCTAACTGAAAACCTCCCCCTCCCCCTAAACCTCACCTCACCCAGCCCTCACCCTAACCCTAATCGTAAGATTAAACCTAACCCTCAACCTCCACTTCCCCCTCACCCTCAGCCTAACCCTAAACCTAACCCTAATACTAATCCTAACCCTCACCCTCACCCTCACCCTAACCCTAACGGGAACAATAACCCTCACCCTAACCCTAAACCTAACCACAAATTTCACACTAACCCTAACACCAAACTTAACACTAACCCTGAACCAAACCCTTAGCCTCACCCTCGCCCTCAACCTCACTCTCAGCCTAACCCTAACTCTAACGCTCACCCTAACCCTAAGCCTAACCGAAACCCTAAACCTAACCCTAACACTAACCAGCACCCTCACCATAACCCTAACCCTAACCCTAACCCTAACTCTAACCCTCACCCTAACCCTAACCCTAAACTCACCCTCACCCAAATCCTAACCCAAATCCTAAACCTCACCTTAACCCTCACCCTTACACTCACGCTAACCCTAACGCTAACCCTAACCCTAACCCTCACCCCAACCCTCACCCTAACACTAGTGCTAACCCTAAGTCTCAACCTCACCCTAACGCTCAGCCTAAAACTTACCCTCACCATCACCCTAACCCTTACCCTAACCCTCACCCTAAACCTAACCCTAATCCTAACCCTCACACAAACCCTAACCCTCAACTTAACCTCACCATAACCCTAACTGTGACCCTCACCCCAACCTCAACCTAACCCTAACCGCGATCCTCACCCTAACCTCACACTAACGCTAACCCTAACCATAACACTCGCACTCACCCTAACCCTCACCCTAACCCAAACTGTCACCCTAAACCTAACCCACACCCTCACACTAACACTAACCATAACCCTCACCATAAACCTAACACTCACCTTAACCCTAACCATACCCCTCACCCTAACTCTAACCTTAACCTAACCCTCATCCTCAGCCTAATACTCACAGTCCCCCTAACACTCACCGTAAACCTAACCCTCACCCACACCCAAACCCCCTCCCTTACCCGAGCCCTCACTCCCACCCTAACACTCACCCTCACCTTAAACATCGCCCTAACCCTTACCCGCACACTAACCCGCACAGTCAACCTTATCCTCACCCTAACTCGTACCCTGACACTTACCTAAACTTAACCCTCACCCTCATTCTAACCCTAAAACTACACCTAACCCTAGCCCTATCCCTGACACTAACCCCCACCCTAACACTCACGCTAACACTAACACTCACTCTCACCCTAACCCTCACCCTAAACATTACCCTTACCCTAACCCTAACCCTAACCCTAACACATACATTAAACCTAAACCTCACCCTGACACTAACCCTACCCCTCAACCTCACCCTCACCCTCACCTTAACCCTAATCCTAACCCTGATACTCACCCTAACCCTACCTCTAACCCTAATCCTAACCGTAAACCAAACCCTAACCCTCACCCTAACCCTAAACCTGACCTTAAACCTAACCCTAAACCTAAACCTAACCCTAACCCTCACCCTCACCCTAACCCTCACCCTAACCCTAATCCTAATACTAACCCTAACTTCCAACCTCACCCTCAACCTAACTCTAATGCTAACCCTAACCATAACCCTCACCCTCACGCTCACCCTCACCCTAACCCTAATCCTATCCCTAACCCTCAACCTAACCCTAACCCTAACCCTAAATCTCACACTAAACCTAACCCTAACCCTCACCCTAACCCTAACCTAACCCTACCCCTCACCCTATTGCTAACCCTAACCCTAACTCTCACCTTCACACTGACACTAACCCTCACCGTCACCTTAACCCTCTCCCTAAACCTAACCCTAACTCTCACGCAAACCCTCACACTCACCCAAACACTCACACTCACCCTAACCCTCACCTTCACCCTTAACATCACACTAACCATAACCCTCACCCTAACCTTCAACCTAACCCTCACCCCCAACATCACCCTAACCCTAACCATAACACTATAACCCTAATCCTATACCTAACACTCACCCTCACCATAATCCTCACCCTAAATCTCAACCTAACACTTTGCCTCACCCTAACCGTGTGAGACAAACACTAACAATTACCCTAATCCTAACCCTACCCCTCACCCTCACCCTCAACCTAACCCAACCCTGACCCTAACCCTTACCCTTACCCCCCTCGGTAACCCTAACCCTAAAACTAACCCTCACCCTCACACTAACCCTCACCCTAAACCTAACTCTACCCCTCAGCCAAAAACTCACCCTAACCCTAACACTAAGCCTAACACTCACCCTAACCCTATCGTTAACCCTCACACTCAGCCTCATCCTACAACTAACCCTAACCATAATCCTCACCCTCACCCTCACCCTAACCCTAACCCTAACCCTAAAAATAATCCTAACACTAACCCTAACCCTAACCCTAACTCTAACCCTCACCCTAACCCTAAGCCTAACACTAACTCTCACACTAACCCTAATCCTAAAACTTACTCTCACCCTAACCCTAATCCTAAACCTAAGCCTCACCATTACCCTAACCCTCACCATAACACTAACCATCACCTTTAACCTAACCCTCACCCTAACCCTAAACCTGACAATATGCCTCACCCTAACTCTCAACCTAACCGAAACCTCACCCTAAACTTCACATTAACACTAATCCTAACCCTAACATTCACCCTAATCCTAACTATAACAGTAACCCTAACCCTAACCATCACCCTAATATTAATGCTAACTCTAAGTCTCAACCTCACCCTAAACCTACCCTTAACACTTACCATTACCCTCACACTAACCCTAACCCTAATACTCACACTAATCCTTACCTTAACCCTAATCCTAACCGTAAACATAACCTTCCCTACCCCTACTCCTACCCCTAACCCTAACCCTAACCCTAACCCTCACCCTACCCTCAGCCTAACCCTAACCCTAACCCTCAACCTAATCCTCACAGTCACCCTAAACCTCACCCTAAACTTAACCCTCACCCACAACCTAACCCTCAACCTCACCCAGACCCTCAACATCACCCTAACACTCACCCTCACCTAAACATCACCCTAAACCTAACCCTAACCCTAAACCTCACGCTAACCCTAACCCGCACCCTAACCCTCACCCTCAACCTAATCCTCACTCTAACTGTAACTAAACCCTTACCTAACTGAATCCCACAACCTCATACTCACCCTCACCAAAACTCACACTAACCTAACCCAAACCCTAACCCTAACCCAAACCTTACATCAGTCTAACCCTAACCCTAACCCTAATCCTAACCCTAACCCTCACACTCACCCTTACCCTAACCCTAACACAACCGTAACCCTCACCCTCACCCTCACCCAAACCCTCACCCTAACACTAACCCTCACAATACCCGTCATCCTAACCCTAAACTTAACCCTCTCCCACACCCTAACCCTCACCCTCACCCAAACCCTCACCTTAACACTAACCCTCACCATAAACGTCACCCTAACCCTAAACTTAAACCTCTCCCACACCCTAACCCTTACCCTAACCCTAACCCTAACCTTAACACTTACACTAAACCTAAACCTCAACCTAATCCTATCCCTACCCCACACCCTCACACTCACTCTCACCCAAACCCACACCCTAGCCCTAACCTTATCTCTAACCCTAACACGCACTCTAACCCTCTCCCTAACCCTAACCCTAACCAAAGCCTAAGCCTAAGCCTATCCCTATCCATAAGCCTCATGCTAACGCTAAGCCTAACCCTAAACCTTAGCCTCACTGGCACCCTAACACTCACTCTCTCCCTAACCCTCACCCTTATCCTTACACTCACCCTAACCCTAACCCTAACCCCAACCCTAACCCTAACACTTACACTAAAAACAAACCTCACCCTAACCCTAACCCTCACCCTCACCCTGACCCTAAACCTAGCCCTAAACCTAATCCTCACCGGCATCCTCAACCCCACCCTAACCCAAACAATAACCCTAATGCTAACAATAACACTAACCCTAACCCTAACCCTAACTCTAAACCTCACCCTAACCCTAACCCTAACTGAAAACTAAACCCTAACCCTAAACCTCACCCTCACCCTAAACCTAACCCTAATCTTAACCCTCACCTTAACATTCACCCTAACACTCACACTAACCCTAAATTTCACTCTATCCATAATCCTCACCCTAACCCTTACCCTCAGCCTAACCCTAACCCTAAAACTCACATTAACCCTAACCCACACCATAACCCTCACCCTCACCCTAATCCTCACTCTAACTCTAACTGAACCCTTACCTAACCGAAAACCTCACCCTCACCCAAACCCACACCCTATCCCTCACCTTAAACATAACCCTAACTCTAACCCTCATCTTCCCCCTCCCCCTCCCCCTCACCTCAGCCTAACCCTAACCCTAACCCTAATCCTAACCCTAACCTCACCCTCACCCTGACCCTAACCCTAAACCTAAATGTAACCCTCACCCTCACCCTCACAGTAACCCTCAGCCTAAAACTAACCCTCACCCTAACCTTCAACCGAAACCTAAACTTTACCCTCTCCCACACCCTAACCCTCACCCTAACCCTAACCCTAACCCTAAAACTTACACTAAACCTAAACCTCACCCTAACCATCACCCTAACCCTCACACTATCCCTAAACCTCACCCTCACCCTAGACCATACCCTAACCCTAATCCTAAACTTAAGCCACACCCAAACCCTATCCTTCAACCTAACTCTAACCTTCACCCTCACCGTTACCCTCACCCTCACCCTAACCCTAAATATAAGCCTCACCCTAACTCTCATCCTAACACTAACCCTCACCCTAACGCTCACACTAACTCTATCCCTAACCCTAACACTCACCCTCATCCTAAACCTAACCCTAACCCTAACCCTAACCCTCAACCTAAACCTAACCCTAAACATAAGCCTCACCTTAACTCTCACCCTAACCCTAACCCTCACACTAACTCTAACCTTAACCCTAACACTCACCCTCATCCTAAACCTAAACCTAACCCTAACCCTAACACTCACCCTAACCCTAATGCTAACCCTAAGTCTCACCCTCACCCTAAACCTCGCCCTAACCCTCAACTTAATCCTAATCCTAACCCTAAACCTAACCTTCACCCTACCCCTAACCGCCACCCTAAACCTAACCCTAACCCTAACACTCACCCTACCCTCACCCTGACCACACCCTAATGCTAACCGTCACCCTAATCCTAACAATCACCCTAAACCTCACTCTAAACCTAACCCTCATCCACACCCTAACCCTCACCCTCACCCTAAATATCACCCTAAACCTAACCCTAAACCTAAACCTAATCTGCAACCTAACCATAATACTCAACATAATCCTCACCCTAACTGTAAGTAAACCCTTACCTAACTAAAAGCCTCACCCTCACACTCACCCTCACCCAAACCCACACCCTAGCCCTCACCCTACCCCTAACCGTAATCCTAACCCTCATCCTCAAGCTAACACTAACCCTAACCTTAACCATCAAACTCACCCTCATCCTAACCCTCACCATAACACTAACCCTCACCCTTACCGTCACCCTAACACTAAACCTAACCCTATCACTTACACTAAAACTAAACCTCACCCTAACCCTAACCCTACACCTCACCCTCACCCTCACCCTCACCCTAACCCTAATCCTAACCTTAACACACACTCTAACCCGCTCCCTAACCCTAACCCTAACCCTTACCGTAACCCTAAGCCTAACACTAACCATAACCATAAGCCTCACTCTATCGCTAAACCTAACCCTAAACCTTACCCTCAACTGCACCCTAACCCTCAGTCTCACCCTAATCTTCACCCTAACCCTAACTCTACTACTCAGCCTAACCCTCATCCTAAAACTAACCCTAACCCTCACCCTAACCCTAACCATAACCCTCACCCTCACCTCACCCTAAACCTAGCCCTAACCCTAATCCTCACCCTTACCCTCACCCTCACCCTAACCCTAACTATAACCCTAATGCTAACACTAATGCTAACCCTAACCCTAACCCTAACTCTAAACCTCACCCTAACCCTAACCCTAACCAAAACCCTAACCCTAAACCTCACCCTAACCCTAACCATACACCTCAGCCTAAACCTCATCCTAACCCTAACCCTAATCCTTACCCTAACCCTTACCCGAAACTGAAACCTAATCCTAACCCTCACCCTAAACCTAACCCTCACCCTCACCCTCACCCTCAGTCTAACCCTAAACCTCATGCTCACCATAATCCTCACCCTAACCCTCACCCTCAGCCTAACCCTAACACTAAACCTCACACTAACCCTAACCAGCACCCTAACCCTCACCCTCAACCTAATCCTCACTCTAACTCTAACTAAACCCTTACCTAACCGAAACCATTACCACCCAAACCCACACCCTAGCCCTCATCCTAAACATAACCCTAACTCTAACCCTCACCCTCACTCTCCCCCTCCTCCTTCCCTCAGCCTAACCCTAAACCTAACCATAATCCTAAACTTAAATCCTAAACCCTCTACCTAACCCTAACCCTAAACCTAACCATCACCCTCAACCTAACCCTCACCCTAACCCTAACCCTAACCCTCACACTAACCCTAACCCTCACCCTAACCCTAACCATATCCCTCAGCCTAAACCTCATCCTAACCCTAACCCTAATCATCACCCTAACCCTTACCCGAAATTGAAACGTAATCCTAAACCTCACCCTAACCCTAACCCTCACCCTCACCCTCACCGTCAGTCTAACGCTAAACCTAACTCTCATATTAACCCAAAAATTCACCCTCAACCTCACCCTAACTCTAACACTAACGCTAACTCTAAACCTCACCCTCACCCTCAACCTAACTCTAACCCTAACCCTAACACTCAGCCTCACAATAACACTAACACTATCCCTAACCCTCATGCTAAACCTGACCCTCACCCTCACTCTCACCCTAAACCTATCCCTAACACTAACACTAAAAATAACCCTCACCCTAACCCTAACCCTAACCCTCACCCTGACCCTTACATTAACCCTCACCCTACCCCTCACCGTAACCCTAACCCTAACACTAACCCTCACCCTAAACCACACCTTAACCCTCACCCTCACACTAAACATCACACTCTCCCTTAACCTCACCCTAACCCTAAGCCTAACCCTCACCCTAAACCTCAACATCACCCTCAACCTCACCCTAAGCCTAAGCCTAACCCTCACCCTAATTCTAAACCTAACACTCACCCTCACCCTCACACTCACCCTCACCCTCAGTCTAACCCTCACCCTAACCCTGGCCCTGACCCTCACCTTCACCTAACTGTAACCCAAACCCTAACCTTAAACCTCACCCTCATTCTAACCCAAACCAAAAACCTAACCCTCAACCTAAACCTAACCCTCACCCACACACTAACCCTCACCCTCACCCGAACCCTCACGCTCACCCTAAACCTCACTCTCACCCTAATCATCACACTAACCCTAACCGTCACCCTAATGCTAACCCTTACCCTCACCCTAAACCTTACCCTCACCCTCACCCTATGCCTAATCCTAACTGTAACCCTAATCCTACACCTAACCCTCACCCTGACCCGCACCCTACACCAAAGTCTACACCTCAGCCTAACCCTCACACTAACCCTAACTCTAACCCTAATCCGCACCCTAGCACTAACCCTAACCGTAACCCTCACACTAGCTCTAGCTCTCAGCCTCACACTAACCCTAACCGTAATCGTCACTCTAACCCGAAACTTCATCCTAACACTAACCCTCACCCTAACCCTAACGCTAACCCTAACATTAATCCTCACACTAACCCTCACCCTGACACTAACCGTAACACTAACCCTAACCCTAACACTACCCCTGACCTAACACTAACCCTAACCCCAACCCTTACCTAGCCGTCACCCTCACCCTAACCCTAACCCTAACCCTAACCCTCACCATCACCCTAATCCTCACCTGTACCCTAACCCTAACCCTCACCCTAATCCTAAAGCTAACCCTTACCCTAAACCTAAACCTAACCCACACCCTCACCCTAACCCTCACCCTTTCCATGACTCTCACACAAACCCATTTCCTCACCCTAACCCTGAGGTTCATTCAATCCCTAACCCTCACCTTAATGCTAACCATCACCTAACCTTAAATCTAACCCACACCCTCAACTTCACGGTAAGCCTAACTCTAATCCTAACCTTCAACCTAACCCGAACACTCACGATAACCCTAACCTTAACCCTCACCCTCTCCGTAATCTTAACCCTTGCCAAAAACCTCACCCTAACTGTCACCCTAACACTAAACCTCACACTAAACTTAACCCTCACCCTAACACACACCCTAACCCTAACACCACCCCTAACCCTCACACTAAACCTCACCCTAACTCTTACACTCACCCTAACCCTAACCCTAACCATCAAACTAACCCTAACCCTAACCCTAACCATCACACTAACGTTAACCCTAACTCTAACCCTAAAATTCACCGTCAACATAACCATCACCCTAACCCAAACCCTCACACACACTCTAACCCTCACCCTCACCTGACCCCTCACTCTCAACCTAACCCTCATCTACACCCTCACCATCACTCTAAACATCACATTAACACTAACCCTCACGTTATCCCTAACCCTCACCCTAACCGTCACCTAAACCCTCACCCTCACCCTGAGCCTATCACTAACCATAACCCTAATCGTAAATCTAAAACTAAAACTCACACTCATCCTCAGCCTAACCCTAACCCTAACCTTAATCCTAACCATAGCCCTCACCCTCACCCTCACCCTAATTCTAACCCTAACCCTACTCCTCACCCTTAAGCTAAATCTAACCCTAAAACTCACCCTCACCTTAACCTTAAACCTCACGCAAACGCTAATCCTAACCCTCACACTCACTATAACCCTCACCCTACACCTTACTCTAACCCTAACCCAAACCCTAACCCTCACCCTCACCCTCACACTAACCCTAACCCTCACACTAAGCTAACCCTCACCCTAACCCTAAACTTAAACCTCAGCCTACCACTCACCCTAACACTAACCCTAACCCTCTTACTGTAACTCTCACCCTAAACCTTACTCTAACCCTAACCCAAACCCTAACCTTCACCCTCACCCTCACACTAACCCTAACCCTCACACTAAGCTAACCCTCACCCTAACCCTAAACTTAACCCTCAGCCTAACACTCACCCTAACACTAACCCTAACCCTAATCCTGACCCTATCACTAACCCTAAACCTAAAACTCACCCTTCCCATTACCCTAACCCTAAACCTAATGCTCACCCAAACCCTCACCCTAACCCTCACCCTCACCCTATCCATAACCCTAACCCTAACCCAAACCCTAACCATAAACCTCACACTCACCCTCACCCTTAACCTAACCCTAAATATAACCCTAACCCTAACCATATATTTCAACCTAATCCTCACCCTCACCCTAACCCTAACCCTAACCTTAACCCTCACCTTAACCCACACCCTAAACCTAACGCTAACCCTAACCTCACCCTAAACCTCACCCTAAATGTACCCTCACCCTAACCGTAACCCTAACCCTAACCCTAATCCTCACACTAACCCTAACCCAAAACCCTTACCAATACCCTAACCATCACCCAAACCCTAACCCTAACCCTAACCATCACCCTAACGCTAAGCCTAGCCCTAAACCTAACCCTCACCTTCAACCTAACCATCACCCTAACCATAACCCTCACACACACCCTAACCTTCACCATAACATGAACCCTCACTCTCACCCTAACCAACATCCACACCATCACCCTCACTCTAAACATCACACTAACCCTAACCCTCACCCTAACCCTAAACCTAACCTGCACCCTAACCCGCACCTTCACCCTCACCCTCAACCTAAGCCTAACACTAAACCTAACCCTAATCCTAAATCTAACACTCACCCTCACCCTCACCCTCACCCTCAGCCTAACCCTAACCCTACACTTAATCCTAAACCTAGCCCTCACCCTCACCCTCACCCTAACTCTAACCCTAACCCTAACCCTAACCTTCACCGTAAACCTAACACTAAAATTAATCCTCACCCTAACCCTAAACCTCATGCAAAAGCTAACCTTACCCTAACCCTCACGCTAACCCTCACACTAACCCTTACTCTCACCCTAAAACTAACCCTAAACATCAACCTAACCCTAACCCTCACACTCACCCTAAATATCACACTAACCCTCACCCTAACCCTCACGCTAACCCTCACACTAACCCTTACTCTCACCCTAAAACTAACCCTAAACATCAACCTAACCCTAACCCTCACACTCACCCTAAATATCACACTAACCCTCACCCTCACCCTAACCTTAAACCTAACCCTCACCCTCACCCTCACCCTCACCCTGAGCCTAACACTAACCCTAACCATAATCCTAAACCTAACACTCACCCTCACCCTCACCCTCAGCCCAACCCTAACCCTAAACCTAATCCTAACCGTAGTCCTCACCATCACCCTCACCCTAATTTTAAACCTAAACCTAACCCTAACCTAACACTAACCCTAAATAAACCCTCATCCTAAGCCTAACACTAACACCCATCCTCACCCTAACCAAAACCGTAAACATCACCCTCACCCTAAACCTCACCCTAACCATAACCCTCACCCTCACCCTCACCTGAACACTCACACTAAACCTAACCCTCACGTTCATCTTAACCCTAACCCTAACCCTAACCCTCACCCCAAGCCTCACCCTAACCCTAATGCTCACCATATACCTGACCCTTCTCCTCACCGTAACCCTCATACTAAACCTAACCCTAACCATCACCATAAACCTCACCCTAACCCTTAACCTCACCCTAACCCTTAACCTCACCCTAACCCTCAACCTAACCCTCATCCTAACCCTCACACTAACGCTAATCCTCACCCTTAACCTAATCCTCACCCTAACCCTCACCCATACTCTAAACCTCCCCCTCCCCCTCACGCATTTCCTCACCCTAACCCTCACCCTAAACCGATCGCTCACACAAACCATAACCCTCACCCTAACCCTTACAGTCACCCTAATCCAAACCCTAACCCTAACCCTCACACTAACTTTAACCCTCACCCTAACCCTAACCCTAACCCCACGCTAACCCTCACCCTAACCCTAAACCTAACCCTAATCCTCACCTAACCCTAACCTAACCCTAACCTTCACCCTCACCCTAAACCACACCATCACCCTGACCCTCACCCTAACACTAACCCTAATCCTCACCCTCACCCTAAACCTCACTATAAACCTAACCCTAACTCTCACCCTCACCCTAGCCCTTACCGTAACCCTAACCCTAACCCTAACCCTCACCATCATACTTACCCACACCCCAGCCTAACTCTAACCCTAACCCTAATTCTAACCCTAACCCTCACTCTCACTCATACTCTAACCCTAACTCTAATCCTATCCCGCTCCCTCATCCTAACCCTAAGACTATCCCTAAACCTCACCTTAACCCTAACCCTTACCCTAACCCTAACCCTCACCCTCACTCTGACCCTAACCCTAACACTAAACTTAACCCTCACACTAAACCTCATCCTAACCCCAATGCTAACCTAACGCTCACCCTAAACCTCACCCTAACCCATATCTTCACCCTAACCCTAACCCTAACCCTAACACTAATTCACCCTAACCCTAAAGTTCATCCTAACCTTAACCCTCACCCTAACCCTAACCCTAACCCTCACACTAAACCAAACCTCACCCTATCCCTAACCCTACCCTTCACCCTATCCCTCATTCTAACCCTAACCCTAACCCAAAACTCAACCTAACCCTAACGCTAACCCTAACCCTAAACCTCACCCTAACACTAACCTGCATGCTAACGCTAAACCTAACAATCAACCTCACCCTAAGCCTCATCCTAACCTTAGTCTCACCCTAACCCTAACCCTAACCTTAACCCTCACACTAACCCTAATACTAAACCTCACCTTAACCCTCACTCTAACCCGCACCCTCACCCTAACACTCACCCTAACCCTAACCCTCACCCTACCAGTAAGCCTCACCCACACCCTAACCCTAACCCTCAAAGGAACCCAAACCCTCACCCTAAACATCACTCTCACCTTAACCGTCACCTGAACCCTAAACCTAACCCTCATCCTTATGATAACCCTCACCCTCACCCTCACCCTAACTCTAACCTGAACGCTAATCGTAACCCTTACTGTAAACCTAAATCTAAATCTAACCCTCACAATAACCCTAACACTATCCCTAACCTTCACCCTCAACCTAAAACTCACCCTAAATCTTACCCTCACCCTAACCCTAAACCAAACCCTAACCCTAATCTTAACAATAACCCTAACATTAAACCCCAACCTAAACCTCACCCTAAACCTAACCGTAACCCTAAACTTCCCCCAAACCCTCACCCTAAACCTATCCCTCACCCTCACCCTAACCCTCACCTTCACCCTAAACATCACCCTAACCCTAACCCTAACTCTAATGCTAACTCTAATCCTCACCCTCACCCTGACACTAAGCCAAACACTAACCGTAAACTTAATCCTCGACCTAATGCTCTCTGTCACCCTCACTCTAACCGTAACCCCAAACCTAACCCTAACCCTCACCCTCACACTAACCCTAACCTTAAATCTAACCCTAACTCTCACCCAATCCCTCCCTAATCCTAACACTAACACTCACCCTAACCCTTACTCTCACTCTAAACCTCACTGTAACCCTAACCCTAGCCTCACCCTCACCCTCACCCTAGTCCTCAACCTAACCCTAAACCTACCCCTTACCTAATCCTCATCCTAACACTAAACCTAACCCTAACCCTCACCCTAACCCTAAACCTAACCCTATCCCTCATCTTCCCGCTAACCCTCAACCTAACCCTTACCCTCAACCTAACACTAACTCTAAACCTCACACTAACACTAAACCTCACCCTAACCCTAACACTAAACCTCACCCTAACAGTAACCTTCACCCTCACCCTCACCTTCATTCTCAGCCTCACCCTAACCCTAACCCTAATCCTAAACCTATCCCTCATGCTCACCCTAACTCTAACCCTAACCCTAACCCTCATCCTAACCCTCAGCCTAAACCTAACCTTAACACTAACGTTCACCCTAACATAACCCTCACCCTGACCCTATCCCTAACCCTAACCATAACCCTAACACTAACCCTCACCTAACACCAACCCTAACCCCAATCCTAACACTAACTGTCACCCTCACCCTAACCCTAACCCTAACCCTCACCATCACCCTAACCCTCACCTGTACCCTAACCCTAACCCTCACCCTAATCCTAAAGCTAACCATTACCCTAAACCTAAACCTAACTCTCACCCTCACCCTAACCCGAACCCTTACCCTGACCCTCACCCAAACCCTTTTCCTCACCCGAACCTGATCCGTCCAGCAGGTCAGTTATTCGTTAGACTCGAGGAGGCACCTCCTAAGAACCATGGGGGTGAAAGAGAAATGAGACCAAGTGCATAAAGAAAAAGTCAGTCTGAGTCGCGTCAAAGTCTGTTTTATTAAAGTGAGGCAGGTTTTATATACCTGAAGGGACAGGGGAAGGGAAAGAATGAAAAAATTTTGCAGAAGCAAGGATGAGAAGTCCCGGGGTCAGGGATGGGTCACGCTTTTCCTTTGGCCGTTGTGCTAGTCGTTCTAAGAAATATTTATGGTTAGCCAGGCGCCATTTGATGAGTGCTGGAGATAAGAGAAATGTTTATGGTTAGTCAAATGTTTTCTGCTTAGGGCTGGAGGAATATTTATGGTTAGCCAAATGTAGTTTGCTTAGGGCTGGAGGAATCTTATCTTTCCATACACTTTCTTGGCTCCCAACAAATCCCCCTTTCTTATTTAGAAAATTGACCATCAATTGTTGGCTGCTCTTTTTAAGGGGGTGACAGAGGCTCTGTTCCTCTAAGGGCCCAGGGTTTTTTTCCGCTCCCGAGCGAGCATCCTCACTCGGGGAGGGGAGTTTTACAGGCCTTGGCATGTTTTTTGAGGAGACGGCTCTTGTTTATGCATGCCAACCGTTAAGCACCAGAGCTTGACACTCTGGGGTCTTGGGTTTTGGGATCTCGCGGATCCATCCCCCTGCAGTCTTACCTGCACCCTTGATTATAGCATTTCTTCTTCCTCCCATAGGTGCATCCTCCCCCAAGCAGAGGGGCCTATAGGAGGAGGGGCGAACCTGTCCCTTATGGCAATAGGCCTTGCCCTTGAATGGTCAGAAGTTATGAATAAGAAGAAAGATTTTCTAAATAAGAAAAAGAAAAGGGGGGCTGTTTCCCACTGGAGCAAGTTCACGGCAAAGCACTCATTAAAAGCCTAGGGTAAATGCTCGATCTCAATGCCTTAGTCCGCCATATTGAGGTGATGGTGATGAACCTGTATGGGCTTAGAAGACCAGAGATTAATCTGTTATTTAATAAATTCAGTCAGGAAGGTCCAAGTCTGGAGTTCTAGCTGCATCTGTAAGAGAAAAGGCATCATCCTCGGGCGGAAGGTTTCCCCTGGGTTAAGCAAGCCATGCACCTGTTTTATCCACAAATTTTCCAAAGGTAGGTTATGAGAAAACATCCTATCTTAGGCTATATGGAGGGCCACCTTACCACTGGCTACATGCCTTGTTGAGCCAGCCTGTACAGCCTCTATATGTAGTGCTACCCAGGGTAAGCTTCATAATACTCCTGTCATTGGATGTTTTCTAGCTTTTTTAGGAATCATTAGGGAAGAAGTGTATGGAATTGCAGTCCTTCTCTAGGGGTGGCCGCGGTGTGCTCCGTGGGGTCCTCCCGAGTCTCTAATCGATGATAATGCACCGAGATCCAATTTTTGGAAGAGCAGAATCTATTTGATCTTTTATAAAGCGCTTAAGGTGCTGAAAAGCCCAAGGGCCAAAGGAAACAAGCAAAAGTAATCCAACAAGGGGACCCAGGAGGGGAAGAACATAGGTTAAAAGTCCCCCTCAAGCAGCCCAAATAGGGCGCTCAAAAAACTCGTGTCGCCGTCTTTCAATCTCCTCCTGATGTTTTTAAACTCGATCTCTTACAATGCCAGACTTATTGGCATAAAAACAGCACTTTTCCTGTAAAGTTAAGCAAATGCCACCTCTGTCAACAGTTAAAGATCTAAACCTTTGCGATTTTGTAAAACCACCTCAGCTAAGGAATGTAACTGATCCTGAAGATCTTTAACAGATTGATAAACTTTAGTAATAGCATCAGCTAATTGTTGTGAAAGCTTGGAGTATGAGGAGACAGCAGTGGCTAATCCTGCAGTCCCAGTGCCTAAAACACCAGCCACTCCAAGTCCTTTCAGTAGGGGAATAAATTGTACCACCATTTTATGTCGGGGAACAAAATAATCAAAGTCAGGAATGGGTACTGGCTCATCTCCGGAAATCAAGTCAATGTCTGGGAGTAAAATAGCTGGAATACAGAGCCCTGTCCAATTTTGGGGAAGTATAGTGTAGGCCATATTATTGCCACAAACAAAAACCTGGCTCTGTTGTGAGATTAGGGAGGCAGAAACATTAATAACATTGTTGCACAGGGAAAAGGAGGATATCCCAACATCAATGTCATGCTACCCTGGCAAGTTTATAACACTCTTTGCAATAAAACAATTAGCACGGATGATCAAACTGAGGTAGTCACTCTGGGAGGTAAGGGTTAGGGAATCTACAGTGTTACAGGCTTGTGATTGATTAACACTTGGCCTAGTCTGCTGGGCTGATCAAATGGCCCTTATCTTGAGCCCCCTAAATCGGCAATTTTTACACAGGAATGTGGAGGAACATACTCTTTGTTCCTTATCTTGGGTCCCATTTGGCCATTTGGGGAATTTACTTGTTAGCCCTTTATTTCCGATTACAGAGCTTGTCCCAGGGCCGACATCTAGACTCCGAAAGTTTTTATATATCTCCAGGGAGGGGAAGGATCAGTCCTAGCGCAAGCAAGTTTACAGAAGCAAAACCAGCAGTTAGCAATTGTAAAATGTAACTCTAATTTTTAATCTTTTATTCCCTCTTTTTTCTTTGGGCTAATTTTAATCTTAAAATTTAGGGGGTTCTTATCTCAGTCGTAGGGGTGCCTCTATATTATCTTGTGGGGTGTCAGTTGTTCTCAATGCTTGGTATTTGGATCTCAGAACTAATAGACGGACTATGCTGATCTTTTTATTTTACAAAAGACACCATTCTGTTAAGTATACAAGGTCTGATTGTAACAAAAGTAACAGTACCAGAGACCCTTACATTTTTTTCCACCAGTCCTGACTCGTGTATCGTAGTTAACTTAATTTTATACCAGCTTTACTTGTAAGTTCCAATTTGAAGACATACTCATACCATCTGCTATGTACTTCAACTTTTTGAGGATTGTCGTAAAGACAATCCTTACTTTTTAAATTTTCCCAATTCCCTTTCCAAGGCTTTCTTTACTACCTTTTTTTTTTTTTTTACAATTTCTTGAGCATCTTTGTGGCTGGAGTTTAAAAACTGCCCAATTTTCCTTTGGCTTGTGGAACCTTTATCTTAGAACAGCCTTAAGGCACCACTGTGATGTAGAAGCTTGCTAGATTTTAAGGCTAAGAGTATTACCTTCATTGATAATACACTCAGGTTATTACCATACCAGAGCCAAACTAGGCTGTGACCATAGAGTGGATTTTCAGTCACTATGCACTGAAGTGCCTAAGGCAAGCAAGCCAGTGATATTCTTGTCCCTAGTATCCACTGTGGGAATACAGAGGATTTTTGGATATCACCTAAAAGAATGTCCCATAAGATCTCAGATTTAGCAGCAGTCAACCAGGATGCAGACTCAGATGATGGAATCAGGCAGGAGTTCCTCCAGGTGGCTGTCAGGCCATCGTTGATCTTTACCCATCAGGGTATGCAGCAGCAGCAGCAGCAGCAGCAGCAGCAGGGTCTCTCAGTGGCTCCAAGGGACTGTCACACCTCATGTTGGACTGTAAATTCCTACACAGACTGGTTAAGGGTACATTGCATAGGCTTGGCCGGCTTTGATCCTGCTGGTTTTTAAGATCTTTAAACAATAGCCCAGGACAATTTACCAAAATCGCAACTCTTTTTACTAACCAGATATTTTTGTAAATAGACACAGAAGGCTCAAAAGGCTTAGCCTTGTAGCCATCTCTGACAGATGCAGTCTCCACACCTTGAACACCTACAACAATTAACACTATTATTTATGCCTTTTTTTTTTCATCTATGTTGCCTCATTTCTCCAAAATTTCTGACTCTGGACCCTTGATCTTAAAAATGGGGGTAGAAGGGCGAAGGTCCATCTTCTGTAACTTCTTCAAGCTGACTTTAGGGGCGTTGATCTTACCTAGCCAGGAACCTATAACTTTAGCCTATTTTACAAAGAGGCTATCAGGGTTAGATGTTATTAAGAACAATGTTTAACTTTTCACAACTGCACAGACCTTTTCCCCGGCTACAGCAGTGTAGCTTGTTTAGCACTCTGGTTTGCAAAAGCATCTTCCTAGATGGCTTAGGAATGTGATCTCTAATGATCCCAAATAATGCCTAAGTTACCATTGCAGGCCTTTAGAAAGATATCAATAGAAACACACTTCCAGGTTTACAAACTTTTTCCTGAGCAGATGAACTTCATGTAACTAGTGTCAGCTCAATTAGAGCTGCCAATTAGACCTTTTTTGGCACATAAAGGAGTTGAGATTTAAACTATCCCCCACATTTTATAACATTAGCTTTTTATTACTATCACAGAGGACTGGCAAGTTGCTGTCCCTTACAAGGTAGATAGTCATGGACATTAGGCATGTTTACAAACTCTTCCCATGACCTCCCGGCTCTGACCAGTTTTGAGGGGCCACAAAATGACTCTAGGTTCTGACATTTCTGCCATCCAAGCAGTGGCTTTACTATCTCTGGATGCTCCTCCATTGCTTTTGTCCCAGGAGTGTCTTCTCCACACTGGGATAAATGCCTCATTGGCATTTCCTTTTAGCTGGTTGCTGGACTTGAACTCGGGGCCTGAGCACTGTCCCTCACCTCTACAGCTTAAGGCTAGCACTCTGCCTCTTTGAGTCTCGAGCTTGGGGCTTGAGTACTGTCCCCTGACTTTTTAGTCCAGTGTTAGTACTCTGCTGGCTGAATAGAGGTGACAGTCTCACAGGAACGTTTTTTTGCCCGGGCTGGCTTTGAACATGTTTGCAGATCAATGAGTCTTACAAAAGGCCATTTTACTCCAATTAAAAGCAACAAGGTGGTCAACATAGAAGTGGATTTTAAGCATGCTCTTACCTGAAACTTATTAAGAGCCAAAGTGACATCAGACAACTTGTAAGAATCCTCTGTGCTTTGCTCTGGGCTTGCTGGAAACTTAAAAAACCTATAAGAGTAAACTAGAATAGAAATTATTTTGGTAATCCTAATTCTTTCTTTGTGCAGTTTGAGGCAAATGTTAAGAACAATTTTACAGTTAATCTTTATATCCAAAAATCCATTTCTAATTTTTTTAAAACCTCTTATTAATCACCTTTACTATTTTATTCTTTAGTTTTTATTTGCATTTTGAAAAGATCCCTTGAAATCTTGAGGCCAAGTGTCACTCATTGCCTCTTGGTTGCTTGTTTTAAAACAGACACACATTAACATTTTTAAACTCAAATGACAATTTTTCCTTAATGCAAGAATTACAGTCACCATCACTATACCACGAATCTAGACTTAACACCTTTATAACTTTTAAAAACATCCTAATTGTAGAACATAATTGAAAGTAAGCCACATTATATAAATAACTTTTTAACCCTCTTTTTAATGCCTTCCTAATTTTAATGTTAACACATCCAAGGGGAAGTTTTAGCAATACTAATCAGATCATCACATCACTCATTTTAACCACCATGTTTTCAGTGTCTATCTGCAGAGAAAAGAGAGAACAAAGATGGGCCACTCAGCCCCTTCTATGGAATGGGCACACACCCAATCCGACTCGTTAGGGTTAGATGAACTGAGTTTGTTCCAGCTTGCCCTGTTTCACCATGCGTGGACTCCTCCCAGGACCTGTCCCACCATGCATGACCAGCTGAATTGCCCTTGTGCTTGTTCGCCCCTTACCCCTTAAGGTCTTCTGTTGGTTTTTAAGTTTTCCCTTTTTTTATCTCTTGGTTCTCGAATGAAATACACAGTTTTAGATAGAACAAGTAACATCTTTGACAGTGTTAAACTAAGCTTTACATTTAAATTTTTAATATTTATCCCCAAATTTTAGCCAAAGGAAGTAGATCCCAAACAGCCAATGCATTTTTGTTAAGCCAGATAACTTGGTTACAGTATAAACAGTCTTATGCATTTTAAAACATTATTCTTTTAAAATACCAGATTTTCTAATTTGCAAATTAAAGAATCATTACAAAGCCATTTAAAACAATGCGAAGATTTTTTTGTCAATGTCCAAACCTCATAACTTTTTGAATTTTAAATTTAAACTCACCCAATTGTTACAGCATGATGACAATTTTTATCTTTGAACATGTTTACAGACACACACAAAACACTCACACAGATCTTAAAGCACGCAAAAATCAAAATCAGTTGTACGTACACCTTTTAAAGGTTTTAAACAAAAATTTAAGACAGTATTTCTTTTAAACCAGGTACCTTTGTTGGGCTTCATTTTCCCAGAGCTTGCTTATCTAGTAAGACAATTCACTAATTAGTCTTTTGAATCTCTGTGCTATTCTCATTCAGAAAGCTTAATCCAGAGTCTGCTGAGTGAGCTTGTCACACTCACCCAAGTCTTCCCTACCTCAGAAAACATAAAACGAACACACACATTAAACAGGACAAACAAGTGGCCACAAAGACTAAATCAGGTCTCAGTCAATGGGGCGACATCTCACCACCATTCACTTACCAGGGGACTCAACACCCCTACTCACCTCCGGAGGATTTTTTCTCTTAGATTCCTGCAGACGTTGACCCAGGGGCCTTCCAAGGTGGAGGAGAATTCCCAGTCATGGCAAGGGAAAAGAAAAATCTCTAGCGGCCATCCCCTCAGACTGACAGGTTCTCCCCCACCCTCAGACCCCCTGAACCAAGGCCTAAGGCTGAGATCTAACTGGGGCCACTCGCAGGTGGTCAGTGGAAATTTCATAATTGACAAACAAGCAAGTTCCTAAAACCTGGCAATCTGGGCTCGAGCTGTAACTTTTTTCCAGTGATCTAAAGTCAGAATTAAGGGGGTTGTTAGTTGCCGCCCCTTCCCTTTAAGGACAACAAGACAGACAACAGAGACAATTAACACTGAACAGAAACAGAGGAAACCAGACAGGCGCTGTGAGGCAGTCGAAGGACTGCAAACAGAAAAAGCAACTTCAGATGGGAGTGGCCATCTGAACATGTTTTTGTTTATGATAGCCTGAGCCTCTGCCTTATCTATAAATTCAGCCTTCCAGGTTAAATATTGATCTCTGGTCAGGACCGATTGTACAATCTTATTCCATTCATGAGGCAGCAGGAATCCTCCGTTAAAATAAATAAGCGGGCACCATCTCTTCCCTTTTCTACCTCTTTTAAAATGTCCCTGATAATCCCATAAAAACTAAAAAAGGCCTCGGGAATTTCTTCTCCTTTAGCCGCTAAATCATTAATAATTTTCCCTACTTTACTCCAGGTAAGGGGATGAATATCGGGGCCACTCAAAATTAGCCAATGACATTTTTCCCAACAAAACAAAAAATTTTTACAAGATCCTTTCTTTTTACTCTTATTCCTCTCTCCCTAAGAGCTTCCTTCATTTCCTTTATAAATAAAGCCTGCTTTTCCCATGGTTGATTGAAAGGCAAACTTACCTCAAGACTTCCCATGGTGCACAAGTGATGCAATGTGGGCGTCTCTACCCTGAAATGATTGGGGATCCCCAACTCCAGCGCCGTCAGGTAGGTCACCGCGCCTCGAGCCCCACGTTGGGCGCCACTAGACCCGTCCAGCAGGTTCAGTTATTTGTTTGACTCGAGGAGGCACTTCCTAAGAACCATGGGGGTGAAAGAGAAATGAGACCAAGTGTATAAAGAAAGACAAAGTAAGTCTGAGTCGCGTCAAGGTCAGCTTTATTAAAGTAAGGCAGGTTTTATATACCTGAAGGGACAGGGGAAGGGAAAGAATGAAAAAACTTTGCAGAAGCAAGGGTGAGAAGTCCCGGGGTCAGGGATGGGTCATGCTTTTCCTTTGGCCGTTGTGCTAGTCGTTCTAAGAAATATTTATGGTTAGCCAGGCGCCATTTGCAGAGGGCTGGAGATAAGAGAAATGTTTATGGTTAGTCAAATGTTTTCTGCTTAGGACTGGAGGAATATTTATGGTTAGCCAAATGTAGTTTGCTGAGGGCTGGAGGAATCTTATCTTTCCATACATTTTCATGGCTCTCAACAATAACCTAAGGCTCACTCAAACCCTAACCCTCACCTTAACACTAACCCTCACCTAACCCTAAATCTAACCCACACCCTCATCCTCACCCTAAGCCTAACTCTAATCCTAAACTTCACCCTAACCCTAACCCTCACAGTAACCCTAACCCTAACCCTCACCCTAACCATAATCCTAACCCTAGCCGAAACCCGCAACCTAACCGTCACCCTCACCCTAACCCTACCATTAAACTTAACCCTCACCCTAACACACACCCTAACATTAACGCCAAACTTAACCCTCACCCTAAATCTCACCCTAAACGTTACACTCACCCTAACCCTAACCCTAACCCTAACCATCAAACTAACCCTAACCATAACCATAACCATCACCCTAACGATAACCCTAACTCTAACCCTAACCCTCACCGTCAACATAACCATCACCCTAACCCAAACACTCACACACATCCTAACGCTCACCCTCACCTGACCCCTCACTCTCAACCTAACCCTCATCCACACCCTCACCCTCACTCTACACATCACACTAACCCTCACCCTCACCCTAATCCTAACCCTAACAATCAACTAAACCCTCACCATCACCCTAAGCCTAACACTAACCCTAACCCTAATCCTAAATCTAAAACTAAAACTCACCCTCACCCTCAGCCTAACCCTAAACTTCATCCTAACTCTAGCCCTCACCCTCACCCTCACCCTCAGCCTAACACTAATCTTAATCCGAAACCTAGCCCTCACCCTCACCCTCAACGTAATTCTAACCCTAACCCTAACCCTACCCCTCATACTTAAGCTAACTCTAACACTAAATCTAACACTCACCCTAAACCTAAACCTCACGCAAATGCTAACCCTAACCCTCACACTCACTGTAACCCTCATTCTAACCCTTACTCTAATCCTAACCCAAAACCTAACCCTAAACCTCACCCTCACGCTAACCCTAACCCTCGAACTAAGCTAACCCTCACTCTAAACCTAAACTTAACCCTCAGCCTAACACTCACCCTAACCCTAAACCTAACCGTAATCCTCACCCTATCACTAACCCTAACCCTAAAACTCACCCTACCCATTACCCTAACCCTAAACATAATGCTCACCCTAAACCTCACCCTATCCCGTACCCTCACCCTAACCCTAACACACACCCTAACCCTAAACCTCACACTAACCCTAACCCTAACCCTCACCCTCACCCTCACACTTAACGTAACCCTAACCCTAACCCTAGCCCTATACCTCACCCTAATAGTCACCCTCACCCTAACCCTAACACTAACCTTAACCCTCACCCTAACCCACACCCTAAACCTAACGCTAACCCTAACCTCACCCCAAACCTCACCCTAAACGTACCCTCACCCTAACCGTAACCGTAACCCTGACCCTAATCCTCACACTAACCCTAACCCAAAACCCTAACCTGTACCCTAACCATCACCCTTACCCTAACACTAACCCTAATGCTAAGCCTAGCCCTAAACCTAAACCTCACCATCAACCTAAACATCACCCTAACCATAAACCTCACACAAACCCTAACCTTCACCATAACCTGAACCCTCACTCTCACCCTATCAGACATCCACACCCTCACCCTCACTCTAAACATCACACTAACCCTAACCCTCACCCTAACCCTAAACCTAACCTGCACCCTAACCCGCACCTTCACCCTCACCCTCACCCTAAGCCTAACACTAAACCTAACCCGAATCCTAAATCTAACAATCACACTCACCCTCAATCTCAGTCTAACCTTAACCCTACACGTAATCCTAACCCTAGCCCTCACCCTCACCCTCACCCTAACTCTAAACCTAACCTTAACCCTAACCCTTACCATAAACCTAACACTAAACCTAATCGGCACCCTAACCCTAAACCTCACGCAAAAGCTAACCCTACACTCACCCTCACGCTAACCCTCACACTAACCCTTACTCTCACCCAAACCCTAACCCTAAACATCACCCTAACCTTAACCCTCACTTTCACCCTAAACATCACACTAACCCTAACCCTCACCCTAACCCTAAACCTAAACCTCACCCTAACAATCACCCCCACCCTCACCCTGAGCCTAACACTAACCCTAACCCTAATCCTAAACCTAACACTCACCCTCACCCTCACCCTCAGCCTAACCCTAAATCTAACACTAACCTAACACAAACCCTAAACCAAAACCAAATCCTAAGCCTAACACTAACACTCACCCTTACCCTACCCCTAACCCTAACCATCACCCTCACTCTAACCCTCAACCTAAACCTTACCCTCAACACAAATCTAACCCTAACGCTAACCCTCATACTACACCTAACCCTCACACTAAGCCTAACCCTAACCCTCACCCTAACCCTCATCCTGACCCTAAGCCTAACCCTCAACCTAACAATAACCCTAACCCTAAACCTAAACCTCACCCTAAAACTAACCCTCATGCTAACGCTAACCCTAAACCTCCCCCTCAAACTAAACTTCACCTTAACCCTTACTGTCAACCTAACCCTAACCCTAAACCTAAACTTCACACTAACCCTAAGCCTAACCCTAACCGTAACCCTTACTTTAACCCTCACCCTCACCCTCACCATCACCCTAACCCTCAACCTAACCGTAAGCCTCACCCACACCCTAAACCTAACCCTCACCCGAACGCATACGCTCACCCTAAACATCACCATCAGGCTAACTCTCACCCTAACCTTAAACCTAACCCTCACTCTCACGCTAACCCTCACCCTCACCCTCACCCTAACTCTAAACCTAACTCTAACCGTAGCCCTTACCTTAAACAAAACTCTAAACCTAAACCTTACCCTAACCCTAAGCCTAACCCTAAACTTCACCCTCACACTACACCTCACCCTAACCCGTACCCTCACCCTAACACTAAACCTAACCCTAAACCTAACCTTCACACTAACCCTAACTGTAAACCTCAACCTAACCCTCACCCTAAACCTAAATTTAACCCTCACCCTTACCCTAACCCTCACCATAACCCTAACCGTAATTCTTACCCTCACCTTAGCCCTCACCCCAGCACTAACTCTAAGCCTCTACCTAACCCTAACCCTCACCATCACACTAACCCTCACTCTAACCTCACCCTAACCCTTAACCTCAACCTAACCCTAAACCTAACCCTAACCCTCACACAAACCCTAACCCTCACCATAACACTAAACCGACCCTTCAGCCTATCTCTCATTCTAATCATAACCCTAACCCTAAACTTGAACCTAACCGAAACCCTAACCCTAACCTTCATCCTAACCCTAACCCTCACCCTCACGCTAATCCTCACCCTCACCTTCACCCTAACTCTAATCCTAACTCTAACCATAACCCTTACCTTAAACCTAACTCTAAACCTAAACCTCACCCTAACCCTAAGGCTAAACCTAAACTAGACACTCACCCTACACCTCACCCTAATCCGTACACTCACCTTAACCATAAACCTAACACTAATCCTAATCTTCAAACTAACCCTAACTAAACTTCAACCTAATCCTCATCCTAAGCCTTACCCTACCCCTCACACTAACCCTTATCCTAAACCTAACCCTCACCCTCATCCTAACTCTCACCATAACCCTAATCCTAATTCTCACCCTAACCCTAGCCCTCACCCTAACACTAACCCTAAGCCTCACCCTCACCCTAAACCTAACCATCACACTAACCCTCACTCTAACCTCACCCTAAACCTTACCCTCAACCTAACCCAAGCCCTAACCCTAACCCTCACACTAACCCTAAACCTAACCCTAACCCTAACCCGACCCCTCAGCATACCTCTCAAGCTAATCATAACCCTAATCCTAACCCTCAACCTAACCCTAACCCTAACCCTCATCCTAACCCTAACCCTCATCCTCACACTTACCCTCACCCTCAGCCTAACCCTACCCGAATCTGAACCCTGACCCTAACCCGTACCTTCACCCTCACCCTAACTCTAACACTAACCCTAATCCTAACCCTCACCCTCAACCTCACCCTCACCCTAACCCTATCCCAAAAGCTCATCCTAAACCTAAACCTCACCCTAACCCTAACCCTAACCCTCACCCTCACCCTAACCCTAACACTAAACCTAACCCTCACCCTAACTCTCACCATAACCCTAACGCTAATTAACTCTCACCCTAAACCTCACCCTAACCCTTACCCTCACCCTAACCCTCACCGTAACCCTAACCCTAATCCTCACAATAACCCTAAACCTAAAACTAATCCTACCCGTAAACCTCACCCTAAACCTCACCCTAACCCTAACCCTAACCCTAAACCTCACCCTAAATCTAACTGTAACACTCACTCTCACTCTCACCCTCAGCCTAAACCTAAACCTAAACCTAATGCTAACCCTAGCCCTCACTCTCACCCTCACCCTAACTCTAACACTAACCCTAACCCTAACCCTCACCCTCAACCTAAACCTAAAACTAACACTCACCCAAACCCTAACACTCACGCTAACGCCAACCCAAACACTTACCCTCACCTTAGCCCTCACCCAAACCCTTACTCTCACCATAACCCTAACCATAAACATAAACCTAACCCTAACCCTCACCATCAAGCTAACCCTCAACGTTACTCGAAACCTCACTCTCACCCTAAACCTCACCATCACCCTAAACATCACACTAACGCTAACCCTCACCCTCACGCTCAGCTTAAAACGAAACCTAACCCTAACCGTCACCCTCACACTCACCTTAAACCTAACACTAAAACAAACCCTCACCCTTACCCTCACCCTAACACTCACCCTAACACTAACCCTAACAATAACACTGACCCTCACCCTAACCCTTTTCCTCACCCTAACCCTAACCCTAACCCTAATGCTCACACAAACCCTAACCCTCACCCTAAGCCTTACCCTCAACCTAAACCTAACCCTAACCCTCATTACTAACCCTAACTCTCATCCTAACCCTAACCCTATCCCGCACCCTAACACTCAGCCTAACCCTAACCCTAACACTAATTCAAACCCTATCCCTAATCCTAACCCTAACCCTCACCCTATCCTTAACTATTATGCTAACCATCACCCTAAACCTCACCCTAACCCTAATCCTAAACCTAATCCTCACCCTCAGCCTAACCCTAACCTTAACCCTAATACTAACCCTACACTCACCCTCAGCGAACCCTAAAACTAACCCTAACACTAAAACTCAAGGTCAAGCTCAGCCTAACCCTAACCCTAACACTAACCCTAACCCTATCCCTCACCCTCACCCTCAGCCTTACCCTCACTCTGACCCTCACCCTCACCCTAAACCGAAAACTAACCCTTAGCCTCACCCTAGCCCTAACCCTCACCCTAACCTTCACCCTAAACCTCAACCTTACCCTCACCCTAACCCTAACCCTAACCCTCACTCTAACACTCTTCCTATCACTAATGCTAACCCTATCCTCACCCTAACCCTAACCCTCACCCTAACTCTTACCCTCAACCTAATATTAACCCTAACCCTAACACTAACCCTCAAACTAAATCTATCCTTCACCCTAACCCAAACCCTACCCCTCAGCCTAACCCTCACCCTTACCCTAACCTTAAACATAATCCTCACCTTATCCCTAACCCTAACCCTAACCCTCACCCTTAACTTAAATCTAACCCTAACAATAACCCTAACCCTAACCCTCACCCTAACCCTAACACTAACCCTAACCCTCAGCTTAACCTAACCCTTATCCTCACCCTCACCTTAAACCTCACCCTAACCCCAACGCTAAACCTTACCCTCACGCTCACACTAAAACTCACCATAAACCTTAACCTCAACCTAACTCTAACCCTAACCCTAACCTTAAACCTCACATTAACCCTATCTCTAACCCTAACCCTAATACTCACCCTAACCCTCACCCTAACCCTAACCCTAACCATACCACTCACCCTAACGCTAGCCCTAACCCTAACCCTCACCCTCACCCTAACCCTCACAGTCACCTTAACCCTCACCCTAACCCTAAACCTCACCCACAACCTAAACCTCACCCACACCTGAAGAACCACACTCACCCTAAACCTCACCTTCACCCTAAATATCACACTAACCCTAAACCTCACCGTCATCCAAACCCTAACCGTAACCCTAACCCTCATACTAAGCCTCACGCTAACCCTAAAGCTCACCATAAACCTCCCTTCCCCTGAACGTAACCATCATCCTAACCCTAACCCTAATCCTCACCATAAACCTCACAGTAACACTTCCCGTCACCCTCACCCTAAACCTAACCCTCACCCTAACCCTAACCCTCAACCACACCCTAACCCTAACCCTCCCCTGAACACTCACACTCACCCTAACCCTCAGTTTCAATCTAAATATCACACTAACTCTAAACCTCACCCTCATCCTAAACCTAACCCTAACCCTAACCCTCACCCTAAGCCTAAGCCTAACCTTAACGCTCACCATAAACCTCCCTTCCACTCACCGTAATCCTCATCTTAAAACTAACCCTAACCCTCACCGTAAACCTAACCCTAACCCTTAACCTCATCCTCACCTTCACGCTAAACCTAACCGTAACCCTCACCCTAAACCTGACCCTCACCCTCACATTAACCCTAACACTCACCCACACCCTAACCCTCACCCTCACCCTAAATATCACACTAAACCTAACCCTCACGTTCATCTTAACCCTAACCCTAACACTAACCCTCACCCTAAGCCTCACCCTAAACCTAACGCTCACCATAAACCTGACCCTTCCCCTCACCGTAACCCTCATACTAACCCTAACCCTAACCCTCACCGTAAACCTCACCATAACACTTACCCTAACCATAACCCTCAACCTAACCCTCAAACTAACCCTAATATACACCCTTACCCTAATACTCACCCTAACCCTCACCCTGACTGTAACCCTCACACTCCATCTAACCCTCACCCTAACCCTTTTCTTCACCCTCACCCAAACCCTAACCCAATCGCTCACACAAACCATAACCCTCACCCTAAACCTTACAGTCACCCTAACCCTAACCCTAACCCTAACACTCACACTAACTTTAACCCTCACCCTAACCCTAAACCTAACACTAATCCTCACCCTATCCCTAAACCTAAGCCTAACCCTCACACTCAACCTAACCACACCGTTACACTGACCTTCACCCTAACACTAAACCTAACCCTCACTCTCACCCTGACCTTCACGGTAAACCTAACCCTAACTCTCACCCTCAACCTAGCCCTTACCGTAACCCTAACCCTAACCCTTATCCTAACCCAAACCCTCACGATCACACTTACCCTCACCCCCAGCCTAACTTTAAACCTAACCCTAATCCTAACCCTAACCCTCACTCTCACCCGAACTCTAACCCTAACCCTTATCCTAACCCTCACCCTCACCCTAACCCTAAGACTATTCCTAAACCTCACCTTACCCCTAACCCTTACCCTAACCCTAACCCTCACCCTCACTCTGACCCTAACCCTAACACTAAAACTAACCCTCACACTAAACCTCATCCTAACCCTAACGCTAACCTAATGCTCACACTAAACCTCACCCTAACCCACATCTTCAATCTAACCCTAAGACTAAGTTTCACCCTAACCCTAAAGTTCATCCTAACCCTAACCCTCCCCCTCCCCCTAACCCTAACACTCACACTAAACCTAAACCTCACCCTAACCATAACCCTACCCCTCACCCTACCCCTCATCCTAACCCTAACCCTAAACCTAAACCTCAACCTAACCCTAACGCTAACCCTAACCCTTACCCTAAAACTCACCCTAACACTTACCTGCACGCTAACGCTAACCATAACCCTCACCCTCACCTTCACCCTTACTCTAAACCTAACTCTAACCATCACCCTTACCTTAAACCTAAATATAAATCTAACCCTCACAATAAGCCTAACGCTAACCCTATCCTTCACCCTCAACCTAAAACTCACCCTAAATCTTACCCTCACCCTAACTCTCAAACTAACACTAACCCTAATCTTAACAATAACCCTAACATTAAACCCCAACTTAAACCTTACACTAAACCTAACTGTAACCATAAACTTCACCCAAAATCCTCACCCTAACCCTAACCCTCATCCACACCCTAAAGCTCAAACTCACCCTAACCCTCACCCTCACCCTAACCCTCACCATAACCCTCACCCTAACCCTCACCCTTACCCTAAACATCACCCTAATCCAAACCCTAATCCTAATGATAACCCTAATCCTCACCCTCACCCTGACCCGAAGACTAACATAACCCTAAACTTAATCCTAAACCTAATGCTCTCTCTCACCCTCACCCTAACTGTAACCCTAAACCTAACCCTAATCCTAACCCTCACTCTCACCATAAACCTAACCCTAACCCTAACCCTCACCCTAACCCTAACCCTAACACTCACCCTTACCCTAAACCTCACCCTAAACCTGACGCAAACCCTAATCCTAATACTCACCCTAACCCTAACCCTAAAACTAACCCTAACTCTCACCCTATCCCTCACCCTAATCTTAACCCTAACACTCACTCTAACCCTTACTCTCACCCTACCTCTCACCGTAACTCTAACCCTAGCCTCACCCTCACCCTCACCCTAGATCTCAACCTACCTCTAAACCTACCTCTCAACTAATCCTCATCCTAACACTAAACCTAACCCTAACCCTAACCCTAACTCTCATCCTCCCCCTAACCCTCAACCTAGCCCTTACCCTCAACCTAACCCTAACACTAAAACTAACTCTAAAACTTACACTAAACCTAAACCTCACCCAAACCCTAACCTTCACCCTCACCCTCACCTTCAGTCTCAGCCTCACCCTAACACTAACCCTAATCCTAAACCTATCCCTCACCCTCAACCTAACTCTAACCATAACCCTAAACCTCGTCCTCACCCTCATACTAAACCTAACCCTAACACTACCGTTCAACCTAACACTAACCCTCTCCCTGACCCTAACCCTAACACTAACCCTAACCCTAACACTACCCCTCACCTAACACTAACCCTAACCCCATCCCTAACCCTAACCGTCAACCTCACCCTAACACTAACCATAACACTCACCCTAACCCTAACCCTCACCTGTACCCTAACCCTAACCATCACACTAATCCTAAAGCTAACCCTGACCCTAAACCTAAACCAAACCCTCACCCTCACCCTAACCCTTTTCCTCACCCTAACCCTAAGGCTCACTCAAACCCTAACACTCACCTTAACACTAACCCTCACCTAACCCTAAATATAACCCACAACCTAAGCCTAACACTAATCCTAACCTTCACCCTAACCCTAACCCTCACGGTAACCCTAACCCTAACCCTCACCCTCACCCTAATGCTAACCCTAGCAGAAAACCTCACCCTAATAGTCACCCTCACCCTAACCCTAACACTAACCTTAACACTCACACTAACACACACCTATCCCTAGTGTTAACCCTAAACCTCACCCTAACCCTTACACTCACCTAACCCTAACCCTAACCCTAACCATCAACCTAACCCTAACTCTAACCCTAACCATCACCCTAACGATAATCCTAACTCTAACCCTAAACCTCACTGTAAACCTAACCATCACCTAACCCAAACCCTCACACACACCCTAAACCTCACCCTCACCTGACCCCTCCCTCTCAACCTAACTCTCATCCACAACTTCACCCTGACTCTAAACATCACACTAACCCTAACACTCACAGTAACCCTAACCCTCACCCTAACCCTCACCTTCACCCTCACCCTCACCCTAAGCCTAACACTAAACCTAACCCTAATCCTAAATCTAAAACTAAACCTAACCTCACCCTCACCCTCACCCTCAGCCTAAGTCTAACCCTAACCTTAATCATAACCCTAGCCCTCAACCTCACCCTCACTCTAACCCTCACCCTCACCCTAACCCTAACCCTGACACACACCCTAACCCTCACACTCACCCAAACACTCACACTCACCCTAACTTTCACCCTCACCCTAAACATCACACTAACCATAACCGTCACCCTAAACCTAACCCTTACCCACACCCTAAACCTCAATCTCACCCTCACCCTCACCCTAAACCTAACCATAACTGTAACCCTAATCCTAAACCTCTCACCCTAAACATCAGACGAACCTAAGGCTAACCCTAACCCTCACCCGTAACCCTCAGCCTCATCCTTACCCTCATCTTTACCCTCACCCTCACCCTAAACCTAAATTTAACCCTAACCTTCCCACTAACCCTAACCCTCACCCTAACCTGAACCTTAACCCTCACCCTCACCCTAAACCTCACCCTAACACTAATGCTAACCTTAACTGTAATCCTCACCCTAACCCTCACCCTTACACTAAACCTAACACTAACCCAAACCCTTACCGTACACCTCACCCTAATCCTAACCCTAACCCTCACTCTCACCCTAACCCTGATCCTAAACCTTACCCTCACCCTCCCACTCATTCTAAACCTAACACTAAACCTAACCCTCACCCTAAGCCTCATGCTAACCCTAACCCTAACACTAACACTAACCCTCAACCTAACCCTTACCCTCAACCCAACCCTAATACTAACCCTAAACTTAACCCTCACACTAAACCTAACGCTCACACTAACCCTTACTCTCACCCTAACTCTAACTCTAACCCTCAAACTAATCCTAACCCGAAACCTAACCCAAACCTCTCCCTAACACTAACCCTCATGTTAATGCTAATCCCAACCATCACGCTCACCCTAACCCTCACCCTAATCCTTACTCTCAACCTAACTCTAACCCTAACCCTAATCCTCACACTAACCCTAACCCTAAACCAAACCCTCACCTTAACCCTCACCCTAAACATCACCCTCAACCTAACCCTAACCCTAAATTTAAACCTAACCCTCACACTCACGCTAAACTTCACCCTCACCCTCACCCTAACTATAACCCTAACACTAATCCTAAACCTTAACTTAATCCTAATTCTACACCTAACCATCACCCTAAACCTAACGCTAATCCTAAACTTCACCCTCACCCTAAACTTCACCCTAAACCTTACACTCAACCTAAACCTAAACCTAACCCTAATCCTTATCCTCACACTAACCCTAACTGTAAAACTTAACCTAACCCTCACCCTAAACCGAACCCTAACCTTAACAGTCACCCTAACGTAACCCTAACCCTAACCCTCAAATTCATCCTAACCCTCACTCTCACCCAACCTTTCACCCTAACACTACCCCTCACCCTAAACCTCACTCTCACACTCACCCTCACCCTAAACATCACCCTAACCCTAACCTTAACACAAACCCTAACCAGAACCTAAACCTAAGACTCACCCTCGCCCTCACTCTAAGCCTAACACTAACCCTAAACCTAATCCTAAACCTAACGCTCTCCCTCACCCTCACCCTAACCGTAACCAGAACCCTAACCCTAATCCTCACCCTCACCCTAACCCTAAAACTAACCCTCAACCTAACCCTAACCCTAACACTCACCCTCACACTAAACCTAACCCTAACACTAACCATAACCCTCACACTAACTATAACTCTCACCCTTACTCTAAACCTCACCCTAACCCTAAACCTAACCCTAATCCTAACACTAACCCTAATCTTCAACCTAGACCTCACCCTAAACCTAACCCTAACACTAACCCTAACTGTCACCATACCCTTCACCCTAACCCTAACCCTAATGCTCATGCTAACCCTTACCCTCACCCTAACCCTCACCCTAACCCTAACCCTAACACTAACCCTCAACCTAACCCTCACCCTCACCCTAACACTCATGCTAACTCTCACCCTAATCCTAACCCTAACCCTCACCATAACCCTCACCCTAAACATCAATCTAACAGTTACCCTCAGCCTAATCCTAACCCTAACCTTAACACTCTCCTAACCCTAACCCTCACCCTAACCCAACCCTACACCTCAACCTAACTTTCACACTAAACCTATAACTACACCTCACCCTAATCCTCAACCTAACCCTTACCCTCAACCTAACTCTAACCGTAACTCTAACTCTAACCCTCACACTATCCCTCATCCTCACCCTAACCCTCACACTACACATCACCCGATTCCTCACACTAACCCTAACCCTAAACCTCACCCTAACCCTAACATTAAACCTCAACCTCATCTTCATTCTCAGCCTCACCCTAAACCTAACCATAATCCTAATCCTGCCCTCACCCTCACACTAACTATAACCCTAAACCTAACCCTAACCCTCACCCTCACACTAACCCCAACCCTACACTATACTTCACCCTAAACCTAACCCTCACGCTAACGCTAACCCTAACCCTAACCCTCACACTAACCCTCACTCTAACCCTAACCTTACCTTAACCCTCTCCCTAACCCTCACCGTCACCCTAACCATCACCCGAACCCTAAGCCTCACCCACACCCTAACCTAACCTTCTCCCGAAACCTCACCCTCACCCTGAACATCACCCTCACCCTAACCCTCACCCTAAACCTAAACCTATCACTCTAAACCTAATCTTCACCCTAAGCCTAATCCTAACCCTAACCCTAATGCGAAACCTAACGCTCACCCTCCTTACCCCTAACATTTACCCTAACCCTAACCCTAACCCTGACCCTCATTATCATCCTAAACCTAAACCTCATGCTAACCCTAAACCTAAACATATCCCTCAACCTAACCCTAACCCTAAACCTAAACCTTAACCTCAGCCTGACCCTAACGCTCACCCTCACCCTCACTCTCAGCCTCTCCCTGACCCTAACCCTAACTCTAACCCTAACCCTCACCCTCACGCTAAACCGCAACCTTAACCTTACCCTCACCCAGCCCTAACTCTAACTCTAACCCTCACACTAAACCTAACCCTAACCCTCACGCTAACCCTATCCCTACCAATCACCCTAAACCTAAACCTACACCTCACCCTAATCCTCACCCTAAACCTAACCCTAACTTTAACCCTCACCGTCCCCCTAACCCTCAACCTAACCCTTACCCTCAACCTAACCCTAAGCCTAATCCTAATTCTAACCCTCACACTAACCCTAACCCTCACCCTAACCCTAACCTTACACCTAAACCTAACCCTCATTCTCAAGTTAACCCTCTCCATCACACTCACCCTAACTCTAAATCTAATCCTAACTGTAACCCTTCAACCTAACTCTAAACCTAAACCTCACCCTAACCCTCACCCTAACCTAACACTAACCCTAACTTTCATCCTCACCCTAAACCTCACCCTAACCCCTACCCTCATCCAAACCCTAAACCTAACCCTAATTCTCACCCTCACACTCACCCTAAGCCTAACACTCACACTAACCTTAACACAAACCCTAACCCTAATCCTCACCCAAACACTCACCCTAACCCTAACCCTTTCGCTCACACTAAAACTTACCCTCACCCCAACGCTCACCCTAACCCTCACCCTAACACTAAGCCTCAACCTAACGATCACCCTAAACCTAAACCTAAACCTAACCCTCGCCCTAACCCTAACGATAACCCGAACCCACACCCTCACACTAAACGTCAACCTAATCCTTACCCTCAGCCTAAACCTAACCCTAACACTAAACCTCAAACTAACCCTAACCCTAACCCTCAAGCTAACCCTAACCCTACACCTCACCCTAACTCTCATCATAACCCTAAACATACATCTCAGCCTAATCCTCACCGTAAACCTAAACCTAACCCTCACCCTCAACCTAACCCTCAACCTAACCCTTAGCCTCAACCTAACCCTAACCCTAACCCTCAACCTCACCCTACCCCTCAGCCTAACTCTCATCCTATTCCTAACCCTAACCCTAACCCTCACCCTAACATTAACCCTACCACTTACCCTCACCCTAACCCTAACTCTGACCCTCAACCTCAACCTTACCTTCACCCTCAGCCTAATCCTAAACCTAACCCTAATCTAACCCTAACCCACACCCTCACCCTCACCATAACTCTAAATCTAACACTAATCCTAAACATCAAACTCATCCTCACCCTAAACGAACCCTATCCCTAAACCTCACCCTAACCAAAACGCTAACACTAACCCTAACCCTAACCATCACTCTCACCCTAAACCTAACACTAATTCTAACACTCACCCTAACCCTCAACTTAATCCTAACGCTAACAGTAACCCTCAGCATAAACCTTACCCTAAACCTTATCCTCAACCTCAACCAAACCCTTAACCTAACCCTCACCCTAACACTCACCCTAACCCTAACTCTAACCCTAACCTTCACTGTCACCCTAACCCTTACCCGAAACCTAAGCATCACCCACGCCCTAACCCTCACCTTCACCTTCACCATCACCCTAACCCTAGCTCTAATCCTAACCCTAGCCCTCACCCTCAACCTCACCCTAACTCTAACACTAACCCCCACTCTAATCCTAACACTAACCCTAACCCTAAACCTCACCCTAACCATAACCCTCACGCCAATGCTAACCGTATCCCTCATCCTCATCCTAACCCTCACCCAAACCTTACTCTCACCCTAACTCTAACCATAACCCTAACCCTCACTCTCACCCAAACCCGCACACTCACCCTGACCCTCAACCTCACCCTAAACTTCACATTAACCCAAACCATCAAACTCACCCTCACCCTCACCCTCAGCTTAATGTTAACCCTAAACCTAAACCTAATACTAAACCTAACCCTCAACCTCACCCTAAACCTCACCCTCACCCTCACACTAAATATAACCCTAACAATAACCCTAAACCTAACCCTAACCCTAACCATCACCTAACCCTCACCCTAAACCTAACCCTAATCCTTAGCCTAAAACTCAACCTTACCCTAACCCTCACCCTCTCCCCAACACTAACCCTAACCCTCACACTTAACCTCACCCTCAGACTAACCCTAAATCTAACCCTAATCCTAAGGCTAACACTCACCCTCACCCTAACTCTAAACCTAACCCTAAACCTAACCCTCACCCATACCCTCTCCCTAACCTTAACCAATCCCTAAACCTCACCCTAACCCTATCCCTCACCCTAAACCAAAGCCGCAGCCTCACCCTAACCCTAATACTAACACTAACCCTAACCCTCACCCTAACCCTAATGTTAACCCTAAACTTCATCCTAATGCTTACCCTCACCCTAACCCTAACCCTAACCCTAATTCTAACACTAACCCTAACCTTAACCCTAAATGTAAAACTAACCCGAACCCGAACCCAAACCCTCACAATCACCCTAAACCTAAACCTCACCCTAACCCTAACCCTACCCTTCAGCCTAAACCTAATCCTTACCGTAACCCTAACACTCTCCCCAAACCTAACCCTAACCCTCAGCCTTAACCTCACCCTCAGACTAACCCTAACCCTAACCCTAAACCTAACCCTACCCCTCGGCCTAACCGTAACCGTAACCCTAAACCTCACACTAACCCTCAGCATAAAACTAAACCTCACGCTCAACATAAACCTAAATCTAACCCTAACCGTCACCCTATACCTCAACCTAACCCTATCCCTAACCCTAAACCTAGCCCTCACCATCACACTAACCCTCACCCTACCCCTAACCATAACCCTCACCCTTAACCTCACCCTCAGACTAACCCTAACCCTAACCCTAATCCTAACCCTAACTCTCACCCTCACATTATTTCTAAAACTACCCCTAATACTAACCCTCAACAATACCCTCTCCCTAACCCTAACCAATCCCTAAACCTAACCCTAACCCTAATCCTCACCCTAAACCTAAGCCGCAGCCTCAAACTAACCCTAACTCTAGCACTAAACCTAAACCCCACCGTAAACCTAAAGCTAACCCTAATCCTCACGCTAAACCTCACCCTAATGCTTACCCTCACCCTAACCCTAACCCTAACCCTAATCCTAACACTAACCCTAACCCTAAACCTAAACCTAAACCTAACCCTCACCCTAACACTCACCCTAAACGTACCCTAAACCTAAACCTCACCCTAACACTAACCTTCACCCACACCCTAACCCTCACCCGAACCCGAACCCTTGCCCTCTCCTTAACACTCATCCTCACCCTAAACACCAACCTAACAATAACGCTCACCCAAACCCTAACACTATCCCTCACCCTAAACCTCACCTAACTTTAACCCTATCCCTCAACTCCCCTCCCCCTCCCCCTAAACCTAACAATAACCATAAACATAATCCTAAACCTTACCCTTACCCTCACCCTAAATCTAACCCAAACCCTAAACCTAACCCACACACTCACCCTAACCCTAAACCTAATTCTAACCCTCACACAAACCTTAACCCTCACGCTAACGCTAACCCTAATCCTCTCCCTCAGCTTAACCCTTTTTCTCACCATAACCATATGAATATCCCTCACAATAAACCTATTCTTCAACCTACCCCTAACTCTACCCCTCAAACTAACCCTCACCGTAACCCTAAACCTAACCCTAACCCTCACACTCACCCTGACTCTAACGCTAACCCTAACGCTAAACCTTACCATCACCTTAACCCTGACCCTCACCCTAATCATAACATTAACCAAAACCCTCACACTAAACTTTTCCCTAACCCTAACACTAACCCTCACCCTAACAATCACCGTAAACCTAACCCTAAACCTCACACTTACCCTAACCCTTACACTCAGTCTAGCCTTCAACCTAACCCTTAACTTAACCCTCACCTTCACCCTCACACTAATCCTCTGCCTAACCCTAACCCTAATCTTAATCCTACCCCTAACCCTCACCCTCACCCTCACCATCACTCTAACCCTAACCCTAACCATTACCCTAACCCTAATCCTCACCCTAATATTAACTGTAACCCTAACCCTAACCCTCACACTAACCCTAAGCCTCACCCTAACACTAAGCCTAGTCCTCAGCCTAAACCTCATCCTAAACCTAACCCTAAACCTAAACCTACACCTAACCCTAACCCTAACCCTCACCCTAACCCTCCCGCTCAACCTAAGCCTAACACTAAACCTAGCCCTCAACCTCCGACTCACCCTAACCCTAACCATATCCTTAAACCTTACCCTAACTCTCACCCACACCCTCACCCTCACCCTCACCGGAACGTTCACACTCACCCTAACCCTCATCCTCACCCTAAACGTCACACTAACCCTAACCCTCACCCTAACCCTAACCCTAAATCTCACCCTCACCCTCACCCTCACACTGACCCGAACCCTAACCCGAACCCTAACGTTCACACAAACCCTAACCATCACCCTAACCCTAACCCTAATCCTCACCCTAACCCTATCCCTAACACTAAACTTAATCCTCACCCTAACCCTAACCTTAACCCTCACCCTCACCCTAACTCTCACTGTCTCCCTAACCCTCACCCTAAACCTAACCCTCACCAACGCCTTAACGCTCACTCTCAATTGAACCCTCACTCTAATCCTAAACCTCACCCTCACCCTAAACATGATCCTAAAACTAACCCTCAACTTCACCCTATACCTAACCCTAACCTTAACCCTAAACCTTACCTAAACTTAACCCTAACCCTCACCCTCACACTAACCCTAAACCTAACCCTGATCCTTACCCTCATCCTCACCCTAAACCTAACCATAACCCTCACACTTACCCTGACCCTTAGTGTCAACCTAACCCTCACCCTAACCCTAACCCTAAACATCACCCTCACCCTAATCCTAAAAATAACAATAACACTAGTCCTAAATCTAACCCTCACCCTAACCATCAACCAACTCTAAACCTAACCCTCACCCTCACCCTAAGTTTAACCCTAACCCTATCCCCCAGCCTAACCCTAACGCTCACCCTAAGCCTAAACATCAAACTCACCTTCACCCTCACCCTAAACCTAAACAGAACCCTAACACTAATCCTAAACCTAACCTTCACCATAATTCTCACCCTAACCCTAACCCTCACCCTCAGATCAAACTCACTCTCAGCCTAACCCTAACCCTTATCCTAACCCAAATCTTCACCTTCCCAATCACCCTAAACCTAACCCTAATCCTAAATCTCACCCTCACCCTAAGCCTAACCATAAACCTAACACTAACCCTAACCCTGACCCTCACCCACACACTCACCCTAACCCTCACCCTCACCCTCAACCTAATCCTAACCCTAACCCTAACCCTAACACATAGCCTTACCCTAGCCCTAACCCTCATGCTAACCTTCATCCTAACCCTCGACCTCACCCTCACCCTAAACCTAACCCTAAACCTAACACTCACATTAACCCTCATACGAATCCTAATGCTAACCCAAACGCTTGCCCTAACCCTGAGCTTTACCCTAACTCTTACCCTCACCCTAACATTAAACCTAACCCTAACTCTCACACTAAACCTATCCCTCACACCAAACCTAACCCTACTCCTCAGCCTAACACTCACCCTAACCCTAACCCTAACCCAAATCTTCACCACATCCCTAACCCTAACTCTCACCTTCAGCTTAGACCACACCCTAAGCCTCACACTAACCCTGTCACCCTAACCCTACCGTCACCCTAACCCTAAAACTCACCCTCAACCAAAACCTCACCCTAACCCTCACCCTAACCCTAAACCTAACCCTCACTCTCACCCTAACCCTCACTCTAACCCTAAACCTAACTATAATCCTCACCCTAACCCTCACCATATCTCTAACCCTAACCCTAACCCTCACCATCACCCCATCCCTCACCATAACCATTACCCTCACCCTCACCCAAATCCTAACCCTAACCCTAAACCACACCCTAAACCTAAACCTAACCCTCACCCTCACCCTAACCCTTACCCTAACCCTAAACATAAACCTCAACCTAACCCTAACGCTAAACCTAACCCTAAACCTCACCCTAACTCTCACCCTAACCCTTAACCTCACCCTAACCCTAACCCTATCCCTATTCCTAATTCTCACACCTAACCTA
Organism: Dipodomys merriami; assembly: GCF_024711535.1. Lineage (NCBI taxonomy): Eukaryota > Metazoa > Chordata > Mammalia > Rodentia > Heteromyidae > Dipodomys > Dipodomys merriami. The sequence continues at coordinate 3,838,130 of NW_027206113.1, forward strand.
ACCCTCAACCTAACCCTAACCCAACCCCTCACCCTAACCCTAAACCTAACCCTAACCCTCACCCTAACTGAAACCGTCACCCTCACCCTCACCCTAACACTGACCCTACCCCTCAGCCTAACCCTAACCCTAACCCTAAACCTCAACCCACCCCTCACAGTAAAACTAACACTCACGCTCACCCTAACCCTAACCCTAACTGTCACCCTAAAACTCAACCTAACCCTAACCCTAATGCTAACCCTAGCCCTCTCCCTAAACCTCACACTAAGCCTAACCCTAACATTAACCCTAACCCTCACCATAACCCTAACCCTAACCCTAAACCTCACCCTAACAATCACCCTCACCCTAACCTTAACTCTAACCCTTAACCTAACCCTCACCCTCACCCTCTCACTCACCATAAGTCTAACCCTAACCCTAACACTAATCCTAAATCTAACCCTCACCCTCACCCTCAGCCTAATCCTAACCCTAACCCTAACCCGCACCCTCACACTCACCCTAAGCCTAACCCTAACACTCACCCTAACCTTAAGCCTCACCTAATGCTAAACCTAACCCTCACCCTCAACCTAAACCTAACCCTAACCCTAAATTTAACCCTCACCCTACCCCTAACCCTATCACTCACCCTTACCCTAACACTCACTATCACCCTAACCCTCACCGTAAAAATAACCCTCACCCCCAACCTAAACCTCACCCTCACCCGAACCCTCATCCTCACCCTAAACCTCACCTTCACCCTAAACATCACTCTAACCCTAACCCTCACCCTAACCCCAACCCTAATCCTCACCCTAAAACTAACATTCACTTAACCCTTACCCTAACCCTATTCCTAACAATAACCCTAACCCTAACCCTAAACCTAAACCTAACCCGAACCCTCACCCGAACCCTCACCATCACCCTAAACCTAAACCTCACCCTAACGGTAACCCTACCCTTCATCCTAAACCGAATCCTTACCCTAACCCTAACACTCTCCCCAACCCTAACCCTAACCCTCACCCTTAACCTAACGCTCAGACTAACCCTAAACCTAACCGTAATCCTAACCCTAACTCTCAACCTCACCCTAACTCTAACACTAACCCTAATCCTACGCCTCACTCTCACCTTCTCCCTTACCTTAACCAATCCCAAAACCTCACCCTAATCCTAACCCTCACCCTCACACTAACCCTAAACCTAACCCTGACCCTAAACTTCACCCTCACCCTAACCCTTACCCTAACCCTCACAGGTACCCTAACCCTCACTATCAACCTTACCCCCACCCTAAATCTAACCCTCACCCTCAACATCACCCTAAGCCTAACTCTAAAAATAACAATAATCCTAAACCTAACCCTCACCCTCACCCTAATCTTAACCCTAACCCAATCCATCACCCTAACCCTAATTCTCACTCTAACACTACCCGACAACCTCACCTTCAGCCTTACACTAAGCCTAACCAGAAACCTAACACTAATCCTAAACCTAACCCTCACCCTCATACTCGCCCTAACCCTAACCCTAAACCTAACCCAAAAGCTCAGCCTCACCCTCACCCTCAGCCTAACCCTAATCCTAACCCTAAACCTCACCCTCAAGCTCACCCTAAACCTAAAAATAACCCTAAACCTCACCCTAACCCTAACCTAAACCTAACCCTCACCCTAACCATAATCCTCACCCTAACCCTAACCCTCACTCTGACCCTAACCCTCACCCTCAACCTAGCCCTCACCCTAACCCTAACCATAACCTTAACCCTATCCCTAAATCTAACCCTCAGCCTCAAGGTCATCCTTACCCTAAACCTAATCCTAATCCTAACCATAAACGTCACCCTATACTTAAACCTAACCCTCACCCTAACCCTAACCCTTACCCTAAACCTAAACTTTATACCTAACCCTAACCCTCACACTCACCCTAACGCTAACCCTAACCCTAACCCTCACACTAACTCTAACCCAAACCCTTACCCTCACCCTAACCCTAACCCAATCAATCACCCGAACCCTAACCCTAACACTAACCATCACCAAAACCCTCACCCTCAAACGAACCCTCACCCTAATCCTCACCATAACCCCAAACCTAACCTTTACATAACCGAAACTCTCACCCTCACCCTCACCCTAACCCTCACCGGAACCCTCACCCTCACCGAACCCTAAACATCACCCTCACCCTAAACATCACCCTCATCCTAATCTTCAACCTAACCATAAACCAACCCTCACCCTAACCCTAACCCTCACTTACCCCTGACCCTAACCCTAACGCTCACCCTCACACTAACCCTAACACCAAATCTAACACTGACCCTAACCCTCATCCACACCCTAACCCTAATCCTAACCGTCACACTTACACTAACCCTAAATGTCACACAAACCCTCACCATAAACCTAACCCTAACCCTCAATCTCAACCTCACACTCACCCTAAGCCTAACCCTAACCCTAACACTATCCCTACAGTTAACCCTCACACTCAACCTCACCCTAACACTAACCCTAACCCTAACCCTCACCCTAACCATAACCCTCACATTAACTCTAACGCTAACACTCAACCTCACCTTAACGCTAAACCTAACCCTCATCCTAACCCTCACCCTAACCCTAAAGCTAACCCTAACCCTCACCATCACCCTCACCTTAACCCTTACTCTTACCCTCACCCTAACCCTTTCCCTTACCGTCACCCTAAACCTAACCCTATCCATAACCTTAGCCCTCACACTAACCGTAACCCTCGCCCTAACGCTAACCCTCACCCAGACCCTAAACCTCACCCTCAACCTAGCCCTCACCCTAACCTTAACCCTAAAACTAATCTTAATCCTAACCCTAAACCTCACCCTCACCCTCACCCTAACCCTAACCCTATCCCTAACCTTAACTCTCACACTAACCCTAGCCCTCACCCTTAACCTAACCCTCAACCTAACCCTTACCGTAACCCTAACCCTCACCTTCTCCCCAAACCTCACCTTAACCCTAAGCGTAATCCTAAACCTCATCCTCACCCTAGCCCTCACCCTAACCCTAATCCTAACCCTAACCTTTACACTAACCCTAACCCTTACCCTCACTCCAACCCTCACCCTAATCCTATACTTAACCCTCACACTAAACCAAACCATAATTCTAACCTTACCCCTCACCCTAAAAGTCACCCTAACTCTAATCCTCACCCTAACCCTAACCTAAACCTCACCGTCACCCTAATCCTCAATGTAATCCTAAATCTCACCACACCCTACCCCTCACCCTGACCGGAACCCTCACCCTGACCCTAACGCTCACCTTCACTCTATACATCACCCTAACACTTACCCTCACCCTAACCCAAACCCTAACCCTCACCCTAACCCAAACCCTCAACCTAACCCTCACCCTCAGCCTAATCCTCACCCTAAACCTATCCCTAAGCCTTACCTAACCGAAATCCTCAATCTCATCCTCACCCTCACCCTAACACTCACACTCATCCTAGCCCTCACCCTAACCCTAACACTAACACAACCTAAACCTCACCCTCACTCTCAACCTCAGCCTAACCCTAACCCTAACACTCACAATAACCCTTACCATCACACTAACCCTCAACCTAACCCTCACTCTAACCCTAACCCTCACCCTTACTCTCACCCACCCTCTCCCCCTAACCCTCACCCTAACACTAAACCTAACCCTAAAACTAAACCTAACCCTCACATTAACCCAAACCCTAAATTTCAATCCCAACCCACCCTAACCCTAAACCTAACCCTAAAAATAACCCTAAACCTAACCCTCACCGTAACCCTCACCCTAACCCTTATCCTCACCCTAACCCTAACCCTCACCCTCACCCTAACCCTCACGCTAGCCCTAACCCTACCATCACCCTAACCCTAATGCTAACCCTAAACGTCACCCTCACCATAACCCTCACCCTAAACTTAGCCTTTCCCAAATCCTGAACCTCACACTCACTCTAACCCTCACCCTAACCCTTACCCTCACCCTAAACCTAACCCTAACTCTTAACCTCAACCTCACCCTAACCGTAACCATAACTCTAATCCTCACACTAACCCTCACCCTAACCTTTAACCTAACCCTCACCTTAAACAGAACCCTCACCCTCAACCTCATCCTAAGCCTAATCCTAACCCTAACCCTAATCCTAAATCTAACCCTCACCCTCAACCTCACCCTAACCCTAACCCTAACCCTTTCACCCTCACCCTCACAGTAACCCTAACACTAACCCTAACCCTCACACTCAACCTAAGCTTCACCCTAATCCTAACCCCAACCCTAATCCTCACCCTCACACTTACCCTAATGCTCACTCTAACCCCAATCCTCACCCTAACCCTAAACATAACCCTATCCCTACCCCTCACCGTAACTTTAATCTTAACCCTCACCCTCATCCTTATACTTACCCTAAACCTTACCCTCACCCTAAGCCTCAACTTAATCCTAACCCTAACTCTAACCCTCACCCTCACGCTAACCCTAACCCTACCCCTCACCCTAAACCTCACCCTAACCCTAAACCTAACCGTCACCCTGACACTAAACCTCACCCTCATCCTCACCCTAATCCTAAACGAACCCTAACCCTAACACTTACCTTAAACGTAACTCCAACACTAACCCTCATCTTAACCCCCACCCTAACACTAACGGTAACCCTATCCTTTATCCACACCCTAAACCTCACCCTAACCATTACCCTCACTCTAACCCTAACCCTAACCCTTATCCTCACCGTGACCTTAACCGTCACCATCACACTAACACTCACCTTAACCCTAGCACCCACCCAAATGCTAACCCTCACCCTCACCATCAGGCTAACCTTCACCCTTACCCTAAACATCACTCTAACCTTAACCCTCACCCTAACCTAACCTCAACCTAAACCTCACCCTAAGCCTAATCCTAACCATAATCCTAACTCTCACACTAACCCTAATACTCACCCACACCCTAACCCGAACTTTCACCCAAACCCTGATCCGAACCCTAACCCTCACCCTCACCCTAAACCTCACCCTCAGCCTAATCCTCACCCTAAACCTATACCTAACCCTTACCTAACCGAAATCCTCACCCTAACCCTCACCCTCACCCTAAACCTCACCATCATCCTAGCCCTCAACTTAACCCTAACCCTAACACTAACCCTAAACCTCATTCTCACCCTCACCCTCAACCTCAGACTATCCCTAACCCTGAAAATCACAATAACCCTTACTGTCACACTAACACTCAACCTAACCCTCACTCTAAACCTAACCCTCAACCTCACACAAACCCTCACCCTAACCCTCACCCTCAACCTAACACTAACCCTAAACCTAAAAATAAACCTAACACTCGAACTAACCCTAACCCTAAACCTCAATCCCACACTCACTCTAACCATAACCCTAACCCTAACAATAACCCTCACCCTCACCCTAAAACTCACCCTAAACCTTATCCTTACCCTAACCCTAACCATCACCCTCACCTTAACCCTCACCCTAACCCTAACCCTACCATCACCCTAACCCTAATGCTAACCCTAAACCTCACCCTCACCCTCACCCTCACTCTAACACTTACCCTTTATCATATCCTAACCCTCACACTCAACCTAACCCTCACCCTAACCCTTAACCTTACCCTAAACCTAACCCTAACCCTAACCCTAACTCTCACACTAACCCTCACCATAATCCTAACCCTCACCCCAACGCTAAACCTAACCCTCTCCCTAACCCTAACCCTAACCCTGTTCCTAACTCTCACCCTAACCCTAACGCTTACCCTCACCCACACCCACACCCTAACCCTAACCCTCAACCTAACACTAACTGTAACGCTAAACTAAACCTAATCCTCACACAAACCGTAACCATAAACCTCAATCCCATCTTCACCCTAACCCTATCCCTAACCCTAACAATAACCCTAACCCTAAACCTCAACCTAACCCTTGCCCTAACCCTAACCCTAACCCTAACCCTCACACTAAACGTAACCCTCACCCTATCAACAACCCTACCCCTCACCCTAACCCTAACCCAAATGCTAAACCTCAGTCTAACCCTAACCCTAACACTCAACTTCACCTTAACCATCACCCTAACACTAACCGTAACCTGCACCATAACCCTCACCTTAACCCTCACCATAACAGTAAACCTCACCCACACCCTAACCCTCACCCTCACCCTAAACATCACCCTAACCCTAAAGTAAACGTTAACCTAAACCTCACTCTCAACCTATCCTTCACCCTAACCCCAATCCTAACCCTAACCCTCACCCTCACCCTAACCCAAACACCCTAACCCTAACCCTCACCCTCACCCTAACTCTCAAACTAACCCTAAACCTAACCCTTACCCTTACCCTCACCCTAACCCTCCACTAACCCTAACCCTCACCCTCACCCTAACCCTAAACCTGACCCTAACACTCACCCTACCCCTTACCTTAACCCTAATCCTAAACTTAACCTTAACCTTAACCCTCCACTAACCCTAACTCTCATCCTAACCCTAAACCTAGCCCTCTCCCTAATCCTCATCCTAACCCTAACCCTAACCGAAAACCTCAACCTCACCCTCACACTAACCCTAATGCTCACCCTAGCCATTATCCTAACCCTAACCCTATCCCTCAACTTCACACTCAACCTCACCCTCATCCTAACCCTAAACCTAAACCTAATCCTAACCCTAACCCTTACCCGCATTCTAACCCTAAACCTAACCATAACCGTAACTCTCACCCTCACCCTAACCCTAACCCTAACAATAAAACTAACCCTTACCCTAAATGTTACCCGAACCATAACCATCACCCTAATCTTAACCCTAACCCTATCCCTAACCCTAAGCCTTATCCTAACCTTAACCCTAAACCTAAACCTCACCCTATCCCTATCCCTACCCCTAACCCTAAATCTAACCCCAACACTCACACTCATTCTCACCCTAACCCTAACCATATCCCTAACCCTAACCCTCACCCCAACGCTAACCCTAACCCTAACCCTCACCTTCACCCTAATCCTAACCCTAAGCCTCTCCCTAACCGTCACCCTAACACTGAAGCTTACCCTAACCCTCACCCTCACCCTAAAACTCACCCTAAACATTACCCTCAACATAACTCCAACCCTAACTCTATCCCTAATAATCACACTAACCCTTACCCTAACCCTAAACCTCACCCTAACCCTAACCATAACCTTACACCTCACCCTAATGCTTACCCTATCCCTAACCCTCACCCTCACACTAACCCTAACCCTCACCCTAACCCTCACCCTCATCCTAGCCCTCACCTTAACCCAAACATAACCCTAAACCTCACTCTCACTCTCACCCTCAACCTCAGACTATCCCTAACCCTAAGAATAACAATAACCCTTACCATCAAACTAACCCTCAACCTAATCCTCACTCTAATCCTAACCCTCACCCTCACCCTCAACCACAACTTCACCCTAACCCTCACCATCAACCTAAAATTAACCCTAACCCTAAAACTAAACCTAACACTCACACTAAACCTAACCCTAAACCTCAATCCCATCCTCACCCTAACCATAACGCTAACCCTAACAATAACCATAACCCTCACCTTTATCCTCACCCCAACCCTAACCCTCACCCTCACCTTAACCCTCACCCTAACCTTAACCCTACCGTCACCCTAACCCTAATGCTAACCCTAAACCTCACCCTCACCATAACTCTCACTCTAATACTTACCATTTCCCATATACTAACCCTCACACTCAAACTAACTCTCACCCTAACCCTTAACCTCACCCTAAACCTAACCCTAACCCTAACCCTCAACCTCACCCTAACACTAAACCTAACCCTAACCATCACCCTAATCCTCACCCTAACCGTAATGCTCACCCTAACCCTATAGCTACCCCTCATCCTAACCCTCATCCAAACCCTAAAACTAACCCTCAATCTAAGCCTCACCCTAACACTTACCCTCACCCGAAATATAACCCTAAACCTCTCCTTCATCCTAACTCTAACCCTAACCCTAACCCTCACACTAATCCTCAACCTAACCCTAACCCTCACCCCAACACTAACCCTAACCCTAAAACTCACACTCTCCCTAACCCTAACCCTAACCCTCTCCCTAACTCTCACCCTAACCCTAACGCTTACCCTCACCCACACCCTCACCCTAACCCTCACCCTCAACTTAACACTAACCCTAACCCTAAACTAAACCTAATCATCACACTAACCGTAACCCTATACCTCAATCCCACCCTCACCCTCTCCGTAAGCATAACCCTAACATTAACCCTAACCCTAACCCTAAACCTCACCCTAAGCCTTGCCATCACCCTAACCCTAAACCTAACCCTAACCCTAACCCTCACACTAAACTTAACACTCACCCTAACAATAACCCTACCACTCACCCTAACCCTCAACCTAACCCTAATGATAAACATCAGCCTAACCCTAACCCTAACCCTCAACTTCACCTTAACCATCACCCTAACACTAACCGTAAACTTCACCATAACCCTCACCCTAACCCTCACCATAACACTAACCCTCACCCACAACCTAACCCTCACCGTCACCCTAAACATCACCCTAACCCTAAAGTAAATGCTAAACCAAAACTTCACTCTCAACCTATCTTTCACCCTAACCCTCACCCTCACCATCACCCTAACCCAAACACTCACCCTAACCCTAACCATCACCCTCACCCTAAGTCTCAACCTAACCCTAAACCTAACACTTACCCTTAGCCTAACCCTATCTCTCCACTAACCCTAACCCTCACCCTCACCCTAACCCTCACTCTAACGCTATCACTCACCCTACCCCTTACCCTAACGCTAATCCTAAACCTAACCCTAACATTAACCCTCCACTAACCCTAACTCTCATCCTAACCCTAACCCTACCCCTCTCCCTAATCCTCATCCTAACCCTAAGCCTAACCGAAAACCTCCACCTCACCCTCACACTAACCCCAATCCTCAGCCTAGCCATCATCCTAACCTTAACCCTATCCCTCAACTTCACACTCAACCTCACCCTCAGCCTAACCCTAAACCTAAACCTAATCCTAAACCTAACCCTCACCCTCATTCTAACCCTAAACCTAACCATAAATCTCACCTTCACCTTAACCCTAACCCTAACAATAACCCTAACTCTAAACCTAAACGTTACCCGAACCATAACCTTCACCCTAATCTTAACACTAACCCTATCCCTAACCTTAAACCTCATCCTAACCCTAACCCTAAACCTAACTCTCATCCTATCCCTATCCCTAACCCTAACCCTAACTCTCACCCTAACCCTCACACTCACTCTCATCCTAATCATATCCCTAAAGCTCACCCTAACCCTAACCCTCAAAGCAACGCTAACCCTAACCCTAACCCTCACCTTCACCCTAAACCTAACCCTAAGCCTCTCCCTAACCGTCACCCTAACACTGAAGCTTACCCTAACCCTCACCCTCACCCTAAAACTCACCCTGAACCTTACCCTCAACATAACTGCAACCCTAACTCTATCCCTAATTCTCACACTAACCCTAACCCTAACCCTAAACCTCACGCTAACCCTAACCATAACCCTACCCCTCAACCTAACACTTACCCTCTCCCTTACCCTCACACTCACCCTAACCCTAAACGTCACCCTAACTCTCAACCTAACCCTAACCCTCACCCACTCCCTAACCCTAACCCGAATCCTCATACTCACCCTAACCCTCACCCTCACCCTAAACATCACAATAAACCTAACCCTCAACCTAACCCTAAACCTAACCCTCACCCTCATCCTCAACCTCACCCTAATCCTAACCCTAACCCTCACACAAACCCTACCCCTCACCCTAACCCTAACCCTAACGCTCATCTCACCCTCAGCCAATTCCTAACCCTAACCCTAATCCTAAAACTAAACCTCACCTCAACCTGACCCTAAACCTAACCCTAACCCTAACGGTAAACCTCACACTAAACCTAAGCCTCACACTAACAATAACGCTACCCCTCACACTAACCCTCACCCTAAACCTAACCCAAACCCTAAACCTCACACTAACCCTAACCCTAACCATAACCCTCACACTCACGCTAAACCTCACAGTCACTCTAACCATCACCATAAACCTAAACCTCACCCACAAACTCACCCTCCCCCTCACCCTAACCCTAACCCTCACCCTATCCTAAACATCACCCTAACCCTAATCCTAACCCTAACCCTCACCCTAACCCTACCCCACACCCTAAAAATCACCCTCAACCTAATCCTCACCCTATCCCTATTCCTAACCCTTACTTAACCGAAACCCTCACCCTCACCCTCACCCTAAACCTTATACTCAGTCTAGCCTTCAACCTAACCCTAACCTTCAGCCTCACCTTAACCCTCACCTTCATCCTCTGCCTAACCCTAACCCTAATCTTAATCCTACCCCTAACCCTCACCTTCACCCTTAACCTTACCCTACCCCTAACACGCCCAGAAGCCTAACCCTAACCCTAACCGTTACCATAACCCTAACCTTCACCCTAATATTAACCCTAAACCTAACCCAAACCCTCACACAAACCCTAACCCTCACCCTAACCCTAAGCCTACTCCTTAGCCTAAACCTCATCCTAAACCTAACCCTAACACTAACCCTCACCCTACTATTAACCCTAAACCTAAACCAAACCCTCACACATACCCTAACCATCACACTAAACCTAAGCCTACTCCTTAGCCTAAACCTCATCCTAAACCTAATCCTAAACCTAACCCTCACCCTAAACCTAACCCTAACCATAACTCTCACCCTCACCCTAACCCTAACCCTCACCCTAACCCTCCCCCTCACCCTAAGCCTAACACTAAACCTAGCCCTCAACCTCCGACTCACCCTAACCCTAACCATAACTTTAACCCTCACCCTAAACCTAACCCTCACCCTCACCCTAACCCTAACTGTCACCGTTACCCTAACTCTCACCCACACCCTCACCCTCACCCTCACCCGAATGCTCACACTCACCCTAACCCTCATCCTCACCCTAAACATCACACTAACACTAACCCTCACCCTAACTCTAACCCTAAATCTCAACCTCACCCTCACCCTCACATTGACCCTCACCCTAACCCGAACCCTAACGTTCAAACAAATCTTAACCATCGCCCTAAACCTAACCCTAACACTCGCATTAACCCTAAGCCTAATCCTAACCCTAATCCTAAATCTAACCCTCACCCTCACCCTTACCCTAATCCTAACCCTAATCCTAACCCTCACCCTTACCCTCAACCTAAGCCTAACCCTAACACTCACCCTAACCTTAAGCCACACCTAACGCTAAACCTTACTCTCACCCTCACCCTCACCCTAACCCTAACCCGAACACTAACTTTAACCCTCACCTAACCCTAACCCTATCGCTCACCCTTACCCTAACACTCACTATCACCCTAATCCTCACCCTAAAAATAACCCTCACCCACAACCTAAACCTCACCCTCACCCGAATCCTCACCCTCACTCTAAACCTCACCCTCACCCTAAACATCACTCTAACCCTAACCCCAACCCAATATCCTCACACTAACCCTAACCCTCACTTAACCCTTACCCTAACCCTAAAACCTCACCCTCACACTAACCCTAACCCTAACCCTCACCCTCACCCTAACCCTAACACTAACCCTCACACTTACCCTAACTCTCACTGTCACCCTAACCCTCACCCTAACCCTCACCATCACCCTCATCCTCACCCTAAGCCTAACCCTAAACCTATTACTAATCCAAAACCTAACCTTCACACTCACCCTAAACGTAACCCTAAACCTAACCCTCACCCTAACCCTAAACCTAATGCTATCCCTCACCTTAAACCTAACCCTCACCCTAAACCTAAACCTCAACTTCATCTGCACCCTAACCCTAACCCTAAACATAACCCTCACCCTAACACTCATCCTAACACTAATGCTAAACCTAACCCTAACCCTAACCCTAACCCTAAATCTTAAGCTCACCCTAACATTAACACTAATCCTAATTCTAAACGTAACCCTCACAATAAATCTATCCCTCACCCTAACCCTACACCTCAGCCTAACCCTCACCCTAACCCTAGCCCTAAACCTAATCCTTACCTTATCCCTAACTCTAACCCTCACCTTCACCCTTTTCCTAGATCTCACCTTAACCCTCAGTCTAACGCTATCTCTCACCCTAACACTAACCCTCACACTCTCCGTAACCCTCACCCTAAACCTAAACCTAACCCTCATCCTATCCCTCAATCTAAGCCTAATGTTAACCCTAACCCTAAACCTCACCCTCACCCTAACCGTCACCCTAACCCTCACCCTCACCCTAATCCTAAACCTTACCCTAATCCTCAACATAACCCTAATCCTCAGTATAAAGATTACCTTCACTCTCATCTAAACCCTAACCCTAACCCTAAACCTCTCCCTAATCCTTACCCTAACCCTAAATCTAACCATCATCCTAACACTCACATTAACCCTAACACTAACGCTAACCCTAACCCTCACCCTCACCCTCACCCTAACCCTTATCCTCACCCTAACCCTAATTCTATCCCTAACCTTAACTCTCACACTAACACTAAACCTCACCCTAACCCTAACCCAACCCCTCACCCCAACCCGTAAACTATCCCTAACCCTAACCCTAACCCTCACCCTCACACTCACCCTCAGCCTAACCCTAACCCTATCACTAATCCTAAACCTAACCGTCACCCTCACCCTAACAGAAAATCTAACCCTAACCCTAAACCTAATGCTATCCCTCAACCTAACCCTAACCCTAACCCTTCCCCTAACCCTAAACATAAAGCTAAACATCACCAACACCCTAACCCTTACTGTCACCCTATTCTTCACCCTAATCCTAACCCTCACCCACACCCTAACCCAAACCCTCACCCGAACCATCTCCCTAATCCTCACACTAACCCTAATCCTCACCCTCACCGTAACCCTAACCCTAACCCTTACCTAAATGAAACCTTCACCTCACCCTCACCCTAACCCTAACCCTACTCCTCAGCCTAACCCTAACCCTAACCCGAAACCTCACCCTTCCCCTCACCCTAATCCTAACCCTCACCCTCAACCTAACTCTCAGCCTAAACTTTACCCTCACCCTAACCCTCACCATAACCTTAACCCTATCCTTCAACCTAATGCTCACCCTAACCTTCAGCCTAACCCTAGCCCTCACCCTCACACTAACCCCCATCCTAACCCTAACACTAACCCTAACTCTCACCCTCTTCCTAACGCTCACCCCAAACCTTACCCTCACCTTCGCCCAAACCCTAACCCTAAACCTAACCGAAACACTAAACCTAACACTCACCCTAAGCCTAACTCTACCCCTTACCCTAAACCACATCCTAACCCTATCCCTAACCGTAACACTCACCTTAACTCTAACCCTACCTCTAACACTAACCTTCACCCTAATCCTAACCATCATCCTCACCCTCACCCCCAGCCTAAACGTAACCCTAACCCTAATCCTAACCCTGACCCTCACCTTCACCCTTACTCTAACCCTAACACAAACCTAACCCTCACTCTCACCCTCACCCTAAACCTAAACCTCACCCTAACCCTAACCCTCAAACTAACTCTAACCCTAAAACTCAACCTCTCCCTAACCCTAATCCTAACCCTCAAAGTCACCCTCACACTAACACTAATGGTAACCCTAAACCTCACTCTCACCCAAAACCTCACCCTAAACCTCACCCTACCCTTACATTTACCCTAAACCTAACCGTAAACCTAAATCTCACATTAACCCTAACTCTACCCCTCAGCGTAACCCTCATCCTTACCCTAAACCTAACCTTCTCACCAACCCTAACCCTCACACTAACCCTACCCCTATCCCTCAGCCTAACTCTCATCCTTCCCCTAACCCTAACCCTAACTATCTCCCCAACCCTAACTCTAACACTCACCCTTAAACTCACCCTCAGACTAACCCTAACCCTAACCCTAAACCTAACCCTAACTCTCACCCTCACCCTAATTCTAACCCTAACCCTAATCCTAACCCTCACCATACCCTCTCCCTAACCTTAACCAATCCCAAAACCTCACCCTAATCCTAACCCTCACCCTCACACTAACCCTAAACCTAACCCTGATCCTAACCCTCACCCTCACCCTAAACCTAACTCTAACCCTCACACGTACCCTAACCCTCACTGGCAACCTAAACCTCACCCTAAATTTAACATTCACCCTCACCCTCAACCTAAGCCTAACTCTAAATATAACGATAATCCTAAACTGAATCCTCACATTCACTCTCACCATACACCTCACCCTCACCCTACCCGAACCCTAAAACTATACCTCACCCTAGCCCTAACGCTCACCATAACACTAACCGTCGACCTCACCTTCAGCCTCACCCAAAGACTAACCAGAACCCTAACACTAATCCTAAACCTAACCCTCACCTTCATACTCGCCCTAACCCTAACCCTAAATCTAACCCTAAATCTCAGCCTCATCCTCACCCTCAGCCTTACCCTAACCTAAACTTAATCCTAGCCCTAACCTTCACCCTCCCGCTCACCCTAAACGTAACCCCAACCCTAAACCTCACCCTAACCATAACCCTAAACCTAACCCTCAACATAACCCTAACCCTCACCCTAACACTAACCCTCACCCTGACCTTAAACCTCACCCTCAACCTAGCCCTCACCCTAACCTTAACCCTAAACTTAAACCTATCCCTAAATCTAACCCTCACCCTCATCCTCAAATTCAAGTTCACCCTAACCCTAAACCTAACCCTAATTCTAACCCTAAACTTCACGCTCACATTCATCCTAACCATAACCCTCACCCTCAACATAAACCTCAGCCTAACCCTCACCCTAACCCTAACACTAACCTTAAAACTCACCCTCAACCTAACCCAAAACCTAACCCTCACCCTCACCCTAACCCTAAAACTAACCTTCGTCCTCACCCTATCCCTCAACCTAAACATTACCCTCCCCCTCACCAAAACCCTAATCCTAAACCTAAGCCTCACCCTATAACTAAACCTAACCCTCACGCTAACCCTAACCCTTACCCTAACAATAAACATAAACCTCACCCTAAACATCACAATAAACCTAACACTAACCCTAACCCTAACCCTCACCCTAACTCTAACCCAAACCCTTACACTCACCCTAATCCTAACCCTAAATCTCACACTAACCCTAACCCTCACCCTAACACTAAACCAATCAATCACCCTAACCCTAACCCTAACCCTAACCCTTACCAAAACCATCACCCTCAATCGAAACCACATTCTAATCTTCACCGTAACCCCAACCCTAACCCTTACCTAACCGAAACCCTCACTCTCACCCTCACCCTAAACCTAACCCTACCCCTCAGTCTAACCCTAACCCTCACCATACCCCTCACCCTAAACCTAACCCTCAACCTCACACTCACCCTAAATCTAACCCTAAGCCAAACCTAACCCTCACCAACACCCTAACCCTAACCATCACCCTAAACCTCACCCTAAACCTAAGCCTCACCCTCAACCTCACCTTAACTCTAACCCTAACCCAACCCTAACCCTCACCTACACCCTAACCCTAACTCTAAGCCGGACCCTCACCCTAACCCTAACGCTCACCCTCATCTCTAATCTCACCATAATCCTAAATCTCACCATAATCCTAACCCTAATATTAACCTTAACCCTCACCCTAACCCTAACCATAACCTTAACCCTTACAATCACCCTAACAATCACCCTAACCCTAACCCTAAACCTCACCCTTAACCGAAACATCACCCTCACCCTCTCACTCACAATAAGCCTAACCCTAACACTAACACTATTCCTAAATCTAACCCTCACCCTCACACTTACCCTAATCCTAACCGTAAACCTAACCTTCACACTCACGCCCACCCTAACCATAAGCCTAACCCTAACCCTATCCCTAACCATAAGCCTCAACTAACCCTAACCCTAAACCTCAGCCTCACACTAAAGCTAACCCTAACTCTAACCTTAACCCTCTCCCTAACCCTAAACCTAACCCTCACCCTTCCCCTAACCCTCACCCTAAACCTAACCCTCATCCACACCCTAAACCTCACCGTCACCCTCACCCTCACCTTCAACCTAAACCTAAGCCTCACCCTAAACATCACCCTAACCCTAACCCTCACCCTAACCCTAACCCTAACCCTAACCCTAACCCTCAATTACCCCTAACCCTAACCATAACACTCACCCTCACACTAACCCTAACCCTAACCCTCACCTTGATCCTAATCCTCACTCTCACCCTAACCCTAACCCTAACCCTCACACTTACACTAACACTCACTGTCACCCTAACCCTCACCCTAACCCTAAACCTTAACCTCACCCTAACCCTAACCCTAACCCTAACCCTCACAGTAAACCTAACCCTCACCTTAACCTTAACCCAATCCCTCACCCTAGCCTTCACCCTATCCCTAACCCTAAACCTAACCCTTACCCTATCCCTCACTGTTACACTAACACTCACCCTAAGCCTAACCCTCAACTAAACCTTAACCCTTACCTTCACCAATACCCTCACCCTCACCCAAGCCCTCACCCTCACCCTAATCCTCACCCTCATCCTAACCCTCACCCTAACACTTACCCTCACCCTAACCCAAACCCTAACCCTCACACTAAAACAAACCCTAAACCTAAACCTAATCGTAAACCTAACCCTAACCCTAAACCTCACCCTCATCCTAACACTCACCGTCACCCCAACCATCACCTAACCCTAACCCTAACCCTCACACTAACCCTAACCCTCACCCTAACCCTAACCCTTACCCTCACCCTAACCTTAACAGTAACCGTAACCCTAACCCTCACACTAATCCTAAACCTCACACTAACCCTCAACCTAACCCTCATCCTAAATCTAAACGTAACACTAATCCTCACCTTAACCCTCACCCTAAACATAATCCTCACCCATACCCTAAACCTAACCCTAACCCTCACCCTCAGCCTAACCCTAACACTCACACTCACCCTAACCCTTGACCTAACCCTAAACCAAACCTCACCGTAACGCTCACCCCAACCCTAATGCTAACCCTAACCCTCACCCTCACCCTAGACCTCACCATAAACATTAACCTCACCCTAATCCTAACCCTAACCCTAACCCTCAAACTAAAGCTAACCCTCACCCTAACCCTAGCCCAACCCCTCACCCTAACCTTCACCCTATCCCTATCCCTAAACCTAACCCTCACCCTAAGCCTCAACATCACCCTAACACTCACCTTAACCCTAACCCTCAACCATACCTTAACCCTTACCCTCATCTGTATCCTCACCCAAACCCTCACCCTCATCCTAAATTTAAACCTCAGCCCAAGCCTCAATCTAACCCAGCCCTCACCCTAAACCTAACCCTATCCCTAACACTAAACCTCAACCTCATACTAACCCTCACCCTAACGCTTACCCTCACTCTAACCCTAACCCAAACACTAACCCTAACCCTCAAAATAACCCTAAACCTCAACCTAACCCTAACCCTTAACCTCACCGTAACCCTAATATTAACCCTAACCCTAACACTAACACTAATCCTAGCCCTCACCCTCACACTAGCCCTAACCCTAACCCTAACACTAACACTAACCCACACCATAACCCTAACCTAACCCTCACCAAACCCCTCACCCTAAACCTAACCCTAACCCTCATCCTCACCCTAAACCTCACCCTAAAACTTACCCTCAAACAACCCCTCATCCTAACCCTAAACCGACCCCTAACCCTAAGCCTCACCATCACGCTAACCTTAACCCTCACCCGTACCCTAACCCAAAAACTAAGCCTAACCCTCACCGTCACCCTAACCCTCACCCTAACACTAACCCTAACCCTCAACCTAACCCTTACCCTCACTCGAACCCTAACCCTAACCCTCACCCTAACCCTAAACCTCAACCTAAACCTAAACCTACCCCTCATCCATACACTCACCCTCACCCTCAGCCAAAACCTAACCCTAAACCCAATCCTAAAACTATCACTCACCCTCACCCTCACCCAAAAATAAGCCTAATCCAAACCCTCACCCTCAACCTCAGCCTAACCCTAACCCTTACCCTAAACCTGATTCTAACACTAACCCTCACCTCAGACTCACCCTAAAACTCACCCTTACCCTACACCCAAACCTAAATCTTAGCCTCACCCTAACCTTAACCCTCACCCTTATCTTAACCCTAACTCTCACATTCAACCTCACCCTCACTCTAACTCTAACCCTAACCCTAACCCAAAACCTAACCATCACCCTAAACCTAATTCTAACCCTAACCCTCACACTAAATCTATCCCTCACACTTAACCTAACCCTACCCGTCAACCTAACACTCACCCTAACCCTAAAGCTAACCCTAAACTTCACCCTATCCCTAAACCTAACCCTCAGCCTAACCCTCACCCTAAACCTCACCCTAACCCTCAGCCTCACCCTCACTCTAACCCTTACCCTAACCCTAAAACTAACCCTAACCCTCCCCATCACCCTAAAATTAACCCTCACCATAAACCTAACTGTAACACTTACCCTCAACCCTAACCCTCACCCGAACCCTAACCCTAACCCTCACTCTAATCCTCACGCCAACCCTAACTCTAACCCTAACCCTCACCCTAAACCTAACCCTCACACTCACCCTCACACTCACCCTAAGCCTAACCCTAAACCTAACACTATTCCTAAACTTAACCCTCACCATCACCCTCACACTAACCCTAACCCTAACCCTAACGCTCATCCTCAAGCTATCCCTAACCCTAATCCTAACCCTCACCCTAACCCTAACACCCACGTAACCCTAAACCTAACCCTCACCCTCAAACTAACCCTAACACTAACCCTAACCCTCACCCTAAAACAAACCCTAATCTTCACCCTCACCCTAACTCTCACTGTCAACCTAACCCTCACCCTAACCCAAACTCTAACCCACACGCTAACCCTCACCCTGACCCTAACCCTAACCCTCACCGAAAACAACTTCCCAACCCTTAACCTCACCCTAACCCTAACCCTAACTCTCACATTACAACTAACCCTCACCCTAACCCTAACCCAACCCCTCACCCTAACCTTCACCCTATCCCTAACCCTAAACCTAACCCTCACCCTAACCCTCACCGTCACTCTTACACTCACCCTAACCCTAATCCTCAACCATACTTAACCCTTACCCTCACATGTATCCTCACCCTAACCCTCACCCTCACCCTAACACTACCCCTCAGCCTAAGCCTCAACCTAACCCAGCCCTCACCCTAAACCTAAACCTAACCCTAACCCTAACACTCAACCTCACACTAAACCTCACTCTAACGCTTACCCTCACTCTAACAATAACCCAAACACTAACCCTAACCCTCACACTAATCCTAACCCTCACACTAACCCTAAACCTAAGCCTAACAGTAAGTCTAACCCTCACCATAACCCTAACCCTCACCCTAAACCTAAACCTAACCCTCATCCTCACCCTAACCCTCACACTAAACTTTACCCTCAAACTACCCCTCACGTTAACCCCAAAACAAACCCTAACACTAAGCCTCACCCTCACCTAACCCTAACCCTCACTCAAAACCTCAAACGTACCCTAACCCAAACACTAAGCCTAGCCCTCATCGTCACCCTAACCCTCACCATAATACTAACCCTAAACCTCAAACTAACCCTCACCTCAAAACTAACTCTAACCTTAACCCTCAACCTAAACATCAACCTAACCCTCACCCTAATCCTAACCCTCAACCTAACCCTCACCCTAAACCTAACCCTAAACCTAACACTTACCCTCACCCTATCCCTCACCCTAACCCTTACTCTCAACCTAACCCTAACCCTAACCCTCAACCTTACACTCACCCTAACCCTAACCCTAACCCTAACCCTCACCCTAAGCCTAAACCTAACCCAACAAAGCACCCCAGCCCTCACTCTATCCCTAACCCTAACCCTAAACCTCACAATAACCCTAAACGATACCAAAACACTCACACTCACCCGAACCATCACAGTCACCCTAACACTCACCCTAAACCTAAAACTCACCCACACCCTACCCTCACCCTCACCTAAACCTCACTCTCACCCAAAACCTCACCCTCACCCTAAACATCAATGTAACCCTAACCCTCACTCTAAACCTAATCCTACCCTCACCCTAAGCCTAAACCTCAACCTGAACCTAAACCTACCCTTCATACTCACACTCACCTTCACCCTCAGCCTAACACTAACCCTAGCCCTCACCCTCATCCTAACCCTCATCTAACGTTAAAGCTAACCCTAACCCTGACCATCGTCCTAACACTCACCGTAACCATTACCCTCACCCTCACCCTAACCCTAACCCTAAACCTAAACCTCACACTAACCCTAATCCTCACACTAACCCTAACTCTACCCCACAACCTAACCCTCATCCTAACCCTAACCCTAAACCTAACCCTAACCCTAACCCTAAAAATCACCCTAACCCTAACCCTACGTTTAACCCCAACCCTCACCCTGAACATAACCCTCATCCTCACCCTCACCCCCAGCCGAAACCTCACCCTAACCCTAATCCTAACCCTAATCCTCAACATCATCTTAACTCTAACCCTAACCCAACCCTAACCCTCACCTTCACCCTAACCCTATCCCTAACCCTAACCCTCACCCTAACTCTAACCCTCAAACTAACCCTAACCCTAACCCTCAACCTCCACCTACCCCTACTCCTAACCCTCACACTAAACCTCACCCTAACCTTAACGCTAGTCCTAACCCTCACCCTCACCCTAAACCTCACCCTCACACTTACCTATACCCTAACCCTTACTCTATTCCTAAACCCCACAATAACCCAAACCATAACCATAACCCTAACCCTCACCCTCACGCTCACACTAAACCTAAACCTAACCCTAACCCTCACCCTCACCCTCAGCCTAACACTAACCCTCACCCTCAGACTCACCCTAAACCACACCCTCACCCTCACCCTCACTCTAAACCTAACCCGAACCCTTAGCCTCAACCTAAACCTAAACCTCACACTAACATTAAACCTAACCCTCACCCTCACCCTAACACTAACCCTAAACCTCACCCTCACCCTAACACTCATCCTAAACCGAATGCTAAACCTAAACTTCACCCTAACCCTAACCCTCAACTTAAAACTTAACCTCACCCTAATATTAACCCTAATCCTAACCCTAACCCTCACACTAAAACAATCCCTCAGCCTAAACCTAAACCTAAATATCAGCCTAACCCTCACCCTAACCCTAAGCCTAACCCTAATCCTCACCCTTTCCCTATCCCTAAGCTCACCCTCACACTGACCCTAACCCTCACCCTAACCCTAAACTTAACCCTAACCCTCACCCTAACCCTAACCCTCACCAGGACCCTAACCCTCACATTAACCCTAACCCTAACACTAACAAAACCCTTAACCTAACACTCACACTAACCCTAAACTTAACCCTAACCCTCCTCATAACCCTAATCCTAACCCTAACTCTCACCCTCACCCTAACACTTACCCTCACCCTATCCCTTAGCCTCACCCTAACCCTCATCCTAAACCGAATGCTAAACCTAAACTTCACCATAACCCTAAACTTCACCCTAACCCTTTCTAACCCTAATATTAACCCTAAATCTAACCCTAACCCTCACACTAAAACTATGCACAGCCTTTCCCTAACCCTACCCATCACCCTAACCCGCATGCTAACCCTGAACCTCACCCTAATACTCACCCTATCCCTAACACTAACCCTTACCCTCACCCTCACCCTATTCCTCACCCTAACTCTAAACTTAACCCTAACCCTCAACCTAAACCTAACCCTGCCCCTCAACCTAAACCTCACCCAAACCATAATCCTAAACCTCAACCCAACTCTCGTCCTAAACCTAACCCTAACCCTAAACCTCACCCTAACCCTCACCCAAACCCTAACCCTAAACCTCACCCTAACCCTCACCCAAACCCTAACCCTAAACCTCATCCTAACCCTCACCCAAACCCTAACCCTAATCCTCACCGTGACCCTAAACCTCACTGTCAAAATAACCGTCATCCTAGCCCTAACCCTCACACAAACCCTAAACCTCAGCCTCACCCGAAGCCTAATCCTCACCTCAAAATCACTCTAACCCTAACCTTCACCCTAACCCTAACCCGAAAACTCACCCAAACCCTAACCCTCACCCTCACACTCACCTTCACCCTGAGCCTAACCCTAACCAAGCACTAATCCTAAACCTATCCCTCACCCTAACCATAAGCCTAAACCTAACACTCACCCTAACCCTAACCCTAACCCTATCCCTCACACTTACTCTAAACCTCACTCTAACCCTAAACCTCACCCTCACACTTACACTCACTCTAAGCCTACCCCTAAAGCTAACACTAATCGTAAACCTAACCCTCACCCTCATGCTAACCCTAACCCTAACCCTAACCCTAACCCTCACCCTCAGCCTCACCCTCACCCTCAGCCTAACCCTCACCCCAACCCTAATCGTAAGCCTAGCCCTCACCCTCACACTCACCCTAACCCTCATCCTAAACCAAACCCTAAACTTAACCCTAACCCTCACCGTCACCTTCACACTAACACTAACCCTAAACCTAACCTTCACCCTAACCCTCATCCTAACCCTAATGCTAACCCTAACCCTCACCCTAAACCTAACCATCAACCTAACCCTTACCCTCACCCTAACCCTAACCCTAACCCTCACCATCAACTTAACCCTCACCCTAAACATTACCCTCACCCATATCCTAAACCTAACCCTAACCCTCACACTCAGCTTAACCAGAACACT
The DNA here is from genome assembly GCF_024711535.1 of Dipodomys merriami. NCBI lineage: Eukaryota > Metazoa > Chordata > Mammalia > Rodentia > Heteromyidae > Dipodomys > Dipodomys merriami. Next base: position 3,861,164 of record NW_027206113.1, read on the forward strand.
CACCCTCACCCTAACCCTTATCCTAACCCTAAACCTAACCTCACCTTAATCCTCATCCTAACCCTAAGGCTCTCCCTAAACCTCACCATAACCCTAAACATCACCCTAACTTTTACCCTCACCCTAACCCTAAATCTAACCCTAACCCTCACGATCACCTTAACCCTCACCCTAAATATAACTCTCACCCATGTCCTAACCCTAATGCTAACCCTAACCCTCACCCTCACCCTAACCCTCACCCTAACTCTAAACCTAACGCTGACCCTCCCCATAACCCTAACCCTAAGCCTAACCCTAACCTTCACAGTCACATTAAGCCTAAACATAGCACTTACACTCAAACCTAACCCTCACCCTAACCCCAAATCTAACCCTCACCCTAAACCTAATCCTCACCCTCAACGTAACCCTCACCCTAACCCTAACCCTAACATTAACCCTAATCCTCACCCTAACCCTCACCCTAACCCAAACCCAAACCCTCACCCTAACCCTCACCCTCACCCTAAACCTAACATTAAACCTAACCCTCACCCTCAGCTTCACCCTCACCCTCAGCTTAGCGCTCACCCTAACCCTAATCCTAACCCTAAACCTCACCCTCAGGTGCACCCTAAACCAAACCCTGAACCTAACCCTCACCCTAACCCTCAACCTATACCTCACCCTAACTCTAACCTTCAACCTCACCCTATCCCTCACCCCAATCATTACCCTAACCCTCACCCTAACCCTAAACCTAACCATAACGCTCAACCTAACCCTTAGCCTAACCCAACGCTCACCCTAACCCTTATTCTAACCCTAAACCTAACCCTCACCCTAACCCTAACCCTCCCCATAACCCTAATCCTAACCCTAACTCTCACCCACACCCTAACCCTCACCCTAACACTTACCCTCACCCTAACCCTAATACAAACCCTTAGCCTCACACTAACCCTCATCCTAAACCGAATGCTAACCCTAAACTTCACCATAACCCTAACTTTCACCATAACACTTACCCTAACCCTAAACCTAACCCTAACCCATAGCGTCACCCAAACCCTAACCATCACACTAGCCTTAACCCTAAACCTCACCCTCACAATAAAACTATCCCTCACCCTTATCCTAGCCCTACCCTTCAGCCTAAAACTCACACTGACCCTAACCCTAACCCTAATCCTCAACCTATACCTAAACCTCTTGCACACCCTCACCCTAAACCTAACACTAACCTAACCCTCACCCTTCCACTCATCCTAACCCTAACCCTCATCCTCTACCTAAACCTCACCCTGAAACTTAACCTCACCCTAACCCTAACCCTAACCCTCAACCTAACGCTCACCCTAACCCTGACCCTAACCCAGGCCCTCACCCTCACACTAACCCTCATCCTAACCCTATCCCTAACCCTCACCCTAACCCTAAACCTCACCCTAAACCTTACTCTCACCATAACCCTAACCCTAACCCTAACCCTAAACGTAATCCTCACATGAAACCTAACCCTCACCCTAGCCTTAAATCTACCCCTTACCCTAAGCCTCATCCTAACCCTATCCCTAACACTAACACTCAGAATAATACTAACACTAACACTAACCCTAACCCTCACCCGACACCTAACCCTCATCCTCACCCTAACTCCCAGCCTAAACATAACCCCAACCCTAATCCTAACCCTAAACCTCACCCTCACCCTAACTCTAACCCTAAACAAACCTTAACACTCAACCTCACCCTCACCCTAATCCTAACCCTCACGCTAACCATAACCCTCAACCTAACCCTAACCCTAACCCTCAACCTCACCCTAACCCTAATCCTAACCCACACCCTAACCCTCGCCCTAACCCTAAAGCTAACCCTAACCCTCACCCTAAAACACAACCTCACCCTTACCTTTATCCTAACCCTAACTCTCACCCTCACCCTAACCCTCACCCTAAACCTAACCTTCACCCTAAACCTAACCCTCACCAAACCCTAACCCTCACCTGCACCTGAGCTCTCACCATCACCCTAAACCTAACCCTCATCATAACCCTAAACCTCACCCTCACCCTCACTCTCAACCTAAGCCTAACCCTAAACCTAACACTAATTCTAAACCTAAACTTCACCCTCACACTAACCCTAACCGTAACACTGACCCTCACCCTCACTCTCACCCTAAACCTAACCCTAACCCTAACCCTCACCCTAAGCCTAACCCTAACCCTAACCCTAAACCTCCCCCTAACCCTATCCCTAACACTCACGCTCAAATTAACCCTCACTGTCACCCTAACCCTCACCCGAACCGTAACCCTAAGCAACACCCACACACTGCCCCTCCCCCTCCCCCTCACCCTAACCCTCACCCTCACTCTAAACATCACCCTAAACCTAACCCTCACCAAAACCCTAACCCTCATCCTCACCATAAACCTAAATCTAAACCTAAAACTAATTCTAAACCTAAGCCTCACCCTCACTCTAAACCTAACCCTAACCCTAAACCTAAACCTCACCCTCACCCTCAGCCTAAGCCTAATCCTATCCCTAGCTCTATCCCTCACCCTACATCTAACCCTCACCCAAAACATAACCCTAACCCTCAGCATCACCGTCTCCCTTTACCTATACCTATCCTTAACCCTCATCCTCAGGCTCAACCTCAACCTAAGCCTAACCATAACCCTCTTACTAACATTAACCCTAACCCTCACCCTCACGCAAAAACGAAACCTATCCCTAACCCTCACCCAAAAGCTAACATTAACCCTAACGCTAACCCTAACTATCACATTTAACCTATCCCTCAAACTAACCCTAACCCTACCCGTCAACCTAACACTCACCCTAAACCTAAACCTACCCCTAATCCTCAAACTATCCGTAAACTTAACCCTCACCCTAACCCTCAACCTCAGCATAAACGTTCCTCTCACCCTCACCCAAACCGTAACCCTAAGCCTCACCCTCACCCTTACCTTAACCCTAACCCACACTCTCACCCTAACCCTAATATTAACCCTAAACCTAACCCTAACAATCACACTAATCCTATCCCTCAACCTAACCTTAACCCTAGCCGTCAGCCTTACCCTCACCCTAATCCTCAACCTACCCCTAATTCTCACACTATCCCTAACCCTAACCCTCACCCTCACCCTATCGCTTAGCATAACCATTACCCTCACCCTCACCCAAACCCTAACCATCACCCTAAACCTAACCCTAACCCTCACCCTCACCCTAACGCTTACCCTAACCCTAAACTTAACCCTTATCCTAACACTCACCCTATCATTAACCCTAACCCTAACCCTAACCTTCACAATAAACCTATACCTCACCTAACCCTAAACCTATTTCTCAGCTTATCCCTCATCCTGACCATAAACCTAACCCTAATACTCACACTATAGCTATCCCTCACCTTCAAGCTCCCCCGAAACCTAAACCTGAACCTAATCCTCACCCTCACTCTCAGCCTAACAATAACCCTAACCTTAACCCTAATCCTAACCCTAACCCTCACTCTCACACTCACCCTAACTCTCACCGTAAAACTTACCCTCACCTAACCCTCACCAACACCTAAACCTAATCCTAACCCTAACCCTCACTGTCACCCTAACCCTCACTCTAAACCTAAAATTAACATTAACCCTAACCCTCAACCTAACCCTCACCCTAAATCTAAACGTAACCCTACCTGTCACCCTAACACTCACCCTAACCCTAAACCTAAACCTAAAACTCACCGTCACCTTAAAACTCACCCTAAATATAATCCTCACCCATACCCTAAACCTAACCCTAACAATCACCCTCAGCCTAACCCTAACACTCACTCACCCTAAATATAATCCTCACCCATACCCTAAACCTAACCCTAACAATCACCCTCAGCCTAACCCTAACACTCACCCTCACCCTAACCCTTAACCTAACCCTAAACAAAACCTCACGTTATCCTCACCCTAATCCTAATGCTAACCCTAACCCTCACCCACACCCTAAACCTCACCCTAAACCTTAACCTCACACTAACCATAACCCTAACCCTCACCCTCACACTAAACCTAACCCTCACCCTAACCCTCACCCTAACACAAACTCTCACCCTAACCTTCACCCTATCGCTTACCCTAAACCTAACCCTCACCCTAACCCTCACTGTTACCCTAACACTCAACCTAAGCCTAACCCTCAACCAAACCTTAACCCTTACCCTCACCCTTACCCTCACCCTCAACCAAACCCTCACGCTCACCCAAACCCTACCCCTCAGCCTAACCCAGCCCTCACTCTAAACCTAACCCTAACCTTAACCCTAACCCTCACCCTCATCCTAACCCTCACCCTAACCCTTACCCTCACCCTAACCCTAACACAAACCCTAACCCTAATCCTCACATTAACCCTAACCCTCACCCTAACCCTCACCCTAAACATAACCCTCAACCTAACCCTCACCCTAAACCTAACCCTAAACCTAATCCTCACCCTCACCGTATCCCTCACCCTAAACCTTATTCTCACCCTAACCCTAACCCTAACCCTCACACTTACCCTCACCCTAACCATAAACCTAACCCTCACAGTAACCCTAACCCAACCCAAAATCCTAACCCTCACCCTATTCCTAACCCTATCACTAAACATAACCTTAACCCTAAGACTCACTCTCACCTTACGCTCATAATCACCCTAACACTCACCCTAAACCTAAACCTAACCCTCACACTAACCCTAACCCTCACCCTAACCCTTACCCTAACCTAAAACCTAACCCTCATTCTAATAGTCACTCTAATCATAACGCTAAACCTAACCCTAACCCTCACCCTCACCCTAACCCTTACCCTCACCCTAACCCTAACAGTATATCTAACCTTAACTCTCACACTAACCCTAAGCCTCAGCCTAACCCAAATCCAACCCCTCACAATAAAACTCATCCTATCCCTAACCCTAAACCTAACCCACACCCTAACCCTAACTGTTTCCCTAACTTTCACCCTCACCCTAAACTTCAACCTAACTCTAACCCTCACCCACACCCTAAACCTCACCCTCACCGAACCCGAACCCTCACCCTAACCCTCACCCTCACCTCCCCCTCCTCACCCTCACCTGAACCATAAACCTAAAACTCAACCACACCCTAACCCTCACCGTGAACCGAACCCTCACGATCACCTACACCCTAAATATCACCCTAACCCTAAATCTAACCCTCACCCTAACCCTAACCCTCACCCACACCCTCACCCTCACCCTAAGCTGAAAACTCACCCTAACACTAACCCTAACCCTAACGCTTACCCTATACTTGCCTTAAACCTAACCCTCTCGCTAAACCTAACCCTCACCCTCACCCTAACCCTTACCCTCAACCTCACCCTAACCTTAATCCTAACCCTAACCCTCACCCTAATCCTAACCCAAACCCTCATCCTAACCCTCACCATCACCCTAAACCTTACCCTGACTACAAACTTACCCTCACACTCACCCGCATCCTCAGCATCACACTAACCCTCACCCTAGACCTAAACATCACCTTAAACGTAACCCTCACCCTAACATTAACCCTAACCCTCACCTAATCCTAAACCTCACCCTCACCCTAAACCTCACCTTAAACCTAACAATAATCCTAATCCTAACCCTATGCCTCACCCTCACCCCAACACTAACCCTAACCCTAAACATAAACCTCATCCTAACCCTAATCCTAACCATCACCCTCACCCTCACCCTCACCCTCAGACTAACCCTAAACCTACTCCTAATCCTAACCCTAACCCTCACTCTCGACATCACCCTAAACCTAACCCTAACCCTAAACCTCAACCACACCCTCACCCTCACCCTCACCTTCACCCAAACACTAACAATAACCTTAATGCTAAACTTACACCTCAGCCTAACCCTCACCCTAATCCTAACCCTAAACCTAATCCTCCACCTATCCCTAACCATAAACTAACCCAAACCATCAACCTAGCCCTTAGCCTAAGCCTAACCCTAACCCTAACCCACACACTAACCCTAAACCTCACCCTAAACCTAACACTCACCCTGACCCTCACCTTCACCCTAACACTCACCACAACCGGCACCATAACCCTAAACCTAACCCTCACAATAAACCTCACCCTAACCCTAACCCTAATCCCAACCCTAACAATAACCCTCACTTGAAACCTAACCCTAACCCTCAACCTCACTATCACCCCCACACTAACCCTTACCCTCACCATAACCCTAAACCTAAACCTAAACCTCACCCTCATACTAGCCCTAACACTCCCTACCCTCTCCCTACCCTTACCCTTCACCCCAACCCAAAAACTCACCCTCAATCTCACCCTCAGTCTAACCCTCACCCTAATCCTAACCATAACCCTCACCCTAACCAAAACCATCACCCACAGTCTAACCCTAAACCTAACAATAATCCTAAACCTGAAGCTCACCCTCACCCTAACTCTAATCCTAAGCCAAACTTAACTCTCACCCTAACTCTAACCCTAACCAAACCCCAACCCTCACCGTCACCCTAACCATCACCATAACCCTAACACTCAACCACACACTAACCCTAACCCTCACCTGAACCCTCGCCCTCATCCACACCCTCACCCTCAACCTAAGGTGAACACTCACCCTAACCATAACCCTAACTCTCACCTTAACACTAAACTTAACCCCAAACCAGACACTAACCATAACCGTCACACTAAAGCTTAACCTAACCCTCAACCTCACCCTAACCCTAATTCTAATATTTACCCTCACCCTAATCTTAATCCAAAGCCTCACACTCACTCTAACACTTACCGTCACCCTAACCCTAACCCTAATCCTCACCCTAACCCTAACCTTAACCCTAAACCTCACCCTAACCCTAACCTTCACCCTAAGCCTAACCCTACCCCTCACCGTCATGCTAACACTCACGCTAAACCTAATGTTCACCCACACCATAACCTTCATTCTCACCCGAACACTCAGCCTCACACTAATCTTCACCCTCGCCCTAAACATCACCTTAACTCTAACCCTCACACTAACTTTTACCGTAACAGTCTCCTAACCCTAAACCTCACCCTAACCCTCACTTTAAGCCTCACCCTCACTATAAACCTAACCCTAACCATAACGATAACCTTCATCCTAACCCTAATCCTAACCATCACCCTCAACTTCACCCACACCCTCAGACTATCCCTAAACCTAATCCTAATCCTAACACTAACCCTCACTCTCAAACTCACCCTAACCCTAACCCTAACCCTAACCTTAACCCTCACACTAAACCTAACCCTCAACCTAACCCTAAACTTACTCCTCAGCCTAAACCTCACCCTAAACCTAGCCCTAACCCTAAGCATCTCCCTATCCCTACCCATAACCCCAACCCTCACTCTCAACCTAGCCCTCATTCTAAGCCTAAACCTAAACCTAACCCTCATACTAACCCTAACCCTCACCCTAACCCTAACACTCAACCTGACCCTAAACCTCACCCTAACCCTTACCCTCACCCTAAACCTCACTCTAACCCTAACGCTAACCCTCACAATAACCCTCAACCCTAACCCTAAACCTAAACATCTACCTCACCCTCACCCTCACCTAACCCTTACCGTCACTCTAACCCTAAACCTAACCCTAAACCTAACCATCACACTAACCCTAACCCTCACCCTACCCCTCACCCTACCACTAAACCTAACCCTCATCCTAACCCTAACCCTAACCCTAAACTCACCCTCACCCTAACCATCAACCTAACAAAAACCCTCACCTTCACCCTCACCCTCAGTATAACACTAAACCTAAACCTAAACCTAAACCTAATGCTTACCCTCACCCTAACTCTAACCCTAACCCAACACCAACCCTCCCTGTCACCCTTACCCTCACCCTAACCCTAATGCTCACCCTAACTCTAAACCTCACCCTCATCCAAACCCTCACCCTCACCCTCACCCTAAGGCGAACACTCACCCTATCCCTAACCCTAACCCTCACCGTAACACTACACATAACCCTAAAACTCACCCTAACCCTTACCCTCACCCTAATCCTAAACCTAACCCTCAACCTCACCTTAACCTTAACCCTAACCCTCACCTTCACCCTAACCCTAACCCTAACCCTTACGCTAACCCTAAACCTCACCCTTATCCTAAGCTTCAATCTAACCCTAACCCTAACAATCACTGTCACCCTAACCCTCACCCTAAACCTAACCCTCACACACACCCTAACCATCATCCTCACCCGAACACTAACCCTCAAACTAACCCTCACCCTCGCCCTAAACATCACCTTAACCCTAATCCTAACCCTAACATTAAACCTAAACCACACCCTAACCCTAAACCTCACCCTCACCCTAAATCTAACCCTAAACCTAACATTAATCCTAATCCAAACCCTAACCCTCACCCTCACCCTAACATTAACCCTCACCCTAACCCTAACCCTAACCATCACGCTCAAACTAACCCTAACCCTCGCTCTAAACCTAATGCTAACACTCATCCTAACACTAACCCTCACCCTCACCCTAACCCAAACCCTCACCCTCACCATAACCCGAACCCTCAACCTCACCCTAACCCTAGCTCTAACCCTAATCCTAAACCTCACCCAACCTTAAAACTAACCCTCATCCTCACCCTCACCCTAAGCTAACCCTAAACCTAACACTAATCCTAAACCTAACCCTCATGCCCCCCTAACGCTAACCCTAAATCTAACCAAAACACACACCTTAAACCTCACCCAAACATGAACACTCACCCTAACGCTAACATAATCCTAACCCCGACCCTAAAAATAACCCTAAACCTAACCTTCACCCTAACCCTAACCTAACCCTCACGCTAAGCCTAACTTTCACCCTAACACTCAACCTCACCCTAATCCTCAGCCTATCCCTTACCCTTACCTAACCGAAAACCTCACCATCACCCTCACCTTCACCCTAAACCTCACGCTCACCCTAGCCCTCAACCTAAGCCTAACCCTAACCATAATCATCACCCTCAAGCTCACCCTAACCCTAAACCTAAACCTAACTCTCAACCTAACCCTCAACCTAACCCTAATCCACAAACTAAGCCTAACACTAACCCTAACCCTAACCCCTCCCTCACCCTAAATCTCACATTAACCCTTACCCTCACCCTAATAGTAACTGGAACCCAAACCCTAACCCTCAGACTAAACCAAACCCTCTCACTAACCCTAAACCTTACCTTCACCCTAAACCTAATACTAACCCTAACTCTAACTATAACGCTAAACCTCACCCTAACCCTAAACATATCCCTCAACCTCACCCTCACCCTAATTCTAAACCTATCCCTAACTCTAACCCTAACCCTAAACATCACCCTAACCTTAACTCTAACCCTCACCCTCACCCTCAGCCTAAACCTAACCATAACACTACTCCTAAACCTAAACCTAACCCTCACACTAAACCTCACCCTCACCCTAACCCTAACCCTTACCTTCAACCTCACCCCACCCTCACCCCAGCCCTCACCCTAAGCCTAACCCTAAACCTAACACTCATCCTAACCCTAACCCTCACCCTAACCCTATCACTCACCCTGACCCTCACCCTCACACTAACCCTCAGCCTAAACCTTACCCTAAACCTAACCCTCTCCCTAACCCTAACCCTAACCCTCAAAATAACCCTCACCCTAACCCTAATCCTAAACCCAATGCGCACCATAACCCTCACCCGAACCCTAACCCTAACCCTCAACCTCAACCTAATTTTCACCCTAACCCTTACCCTCACCCTAAACCTGAAGTCAACCCTAACCCCAAACCTAAACCTAACCCTCACACTAACCCTGACCCTCACCCTAGCCCTCACCCTATTCCTAAACTAAACATCATCCTAACCTGAACCCTAACACTAACCCTCACCATCATCCTAACCCTAAGCCTAAACCTCACCCTAAACCAAACCCTCACCCTCACCATCGCCCTAACCCTCAGTCTAACCATAAACCTAACCCTAATCCTAACCCTAAACCTCACCCTCACCCTAACTCTAACCATAACCCAACCTTAAACTTCACCCTAACTCTATCCCTAACTCAAACCCAACCCTCACCGTCAGCCTATCTCTCACCCTAACCCTAACCCTAAATCACACCCAAACCCTGACCCGAACCCGAAACCTAAGGCAAACGCTCACCCTAACCTTCACCCTAAGCCTAACCGTAACACTGAACTTAACCCTAAACCTCACCCTGAACCTAACCCACACCCTAAACCTAAACCTAACCCTCAACCTCACCCTAACCCTAATCCTAACCCAAACCCTAACCCTAACACTAACCCAAAACCTAACCCTCACACGAAACCTAACCCTCACCCTAACCGTAACCCTTACCTTCACCCTCAACCTAACCCTCAAGCTAACCCTTACCCTCACGCTAACCCTAACTCAACCCTATACCTAACCCTCACACTAAACCCAACCATCACCCTATACCTAATCCTACACCTAAACGTAACACTCACCCCTCCCTTTACCTCACCCTCAGCCTAACCGTAACCCTAACCCTAACCCTAACCCTAAACCTAACCCCCACCCTCAGTCACACCCTAAACCTAAACGTAACCCTCACACTTACCCTCACCCAACCCTAAACCTAACCCTAACAATAACCCTAACTCTAGCCCTCACACTAAACCTAACCTTCACCGTAACCCTAAACAGCACCCTCACCCTAACCCGAACCCGAACCCGAACCCGAACCCTAACCCTAAACCTAACCCTCACCCTCACCCTCACCCTACCCTAACCCTAAACCTCACCCTAATCCTCATCCTCATCCTAACCCTAACACTAAACCTCACCCTAATCCTCATCCTCATCCTAACCCTAACACTAAACCTCACCCTAACCCTCACTCTAACACGAACCCTAAACCTAACCCTAAACCTCAGCCTAAACGTAACCCTCACCCTCACCCTAGCCCTCACGCTAACCATATTCCTAACCCTAACCCTCACCTTAACCTTCAACCTAACCCTAACCATCACCCTTAAACTCCCCCTAACCCTCATCCTATCCCTAACCCTAAATTAACCCTAAACCTAAGCTTAACCCAAAACCTAACCCTAACCCTCACCCTAACCCTCACAGTCACTCTCACCCTAAACCTTACCCTAACCCTTAGACTCACCCAAACCTAAACCTTACCCTAATCCCCACCCTAACCCTAACCCCAACCCTCACCCTAACCCTAACCCTAACCTCACCCTCACGCTAAATCTCACCCTAACCCTTACCCTTACCCTAATAATAAATAGAACCCTAACACTAAACCTCACACTAAACCAAACCCTCACCCTAAACCTAACCCTTACCTTCATCCTAACCCTAATACTAACACTAACTCTAATCTTAACCCTAAACCTCACCCTAACCCTAAACCTATCACTCACCCTCACCCTCACTCTAACTCTAACCTTAACCCTAACTCTAAACCTAACCATAAACCTAACCCTGACCTTAACTCTAACTCTCACACTCTCCCTCACTCTAATCCTAAACCTAACCCTAACACTAATACTAAACATAACACTAACCCTCATCCTCACCCTAACCCTCACCATAAATCTAACCCTCACCCTACCCCTAACCATCACCCACACCCGAAACCTCACTCAAAAATGTTTCCTCACCCTAATGCTAACGTAATCCTCACCCCAACCTAAACATCACCCTAAACTTAACCCTCACCCTAACCCTAACCCTAACACTTGCCTAATCCTAACCCTCACCCTACCACTCAACCTCACCCTAATCCTCACCCTAACCCTAACCCTTAACTAACCGAAACCCTCACCCTCATCCTCAACTTCACCCTAAACCTCACCCTTAACCTAACCCTCAACCTAAGCCTAAAACTAACCCTGACCATCACCCTCCCCTCACACTAACCCTAAACCTAACCTTAACCCTCAACCTAACTCTCACCCTCACCCTAACCCCAAACCTAACCCACACCTTAATCCTAACGCTAACCCTAACCCTAACCACACCCTCAACCTAACCCTTACCCTCACCCAACACTAACCCTAAACCTAACCCTCAACCTCACCCTAATCTTCACACTAACCCTTACCCTCACCCTAACACTAAACTAAACCCTAATCCTAACCCTAAACCTAACCCTCACACTAACCCTAACCCTCACCCTAGCCCTCAACCTATTCCTAACCCTAACCCTCATCCTAACCCTAACCCTCACCCTCACCCTCACCCTAAATCTAACCCTAACCCAACCTTAACCCTCACCCTAACTCTATCCCTAATCCAAACCCAACCCTCACTGTCACCCTATCCCTCAACCTAACCCTAACCCTGACCCAAACCCGAACCCTAAGGCGAACCCTCACCCTAACCCTTACCCTAACCCTAACTGTAAGACTTATCTTAAACCTAAAACTCACCCTAATCCTAACAAACACCTTAAACCTAAACCTAACCCTCAACCTCACTTAACCCTAATCCTAACCCTAACCCTAAAACTAACCCAAAACCTAACCCTCACACTAAACCTAACCCTCACCTAACCGTAACCCTTAACTTCACCCTCAACCTAACCCTCAAGCTAACACTTACCCTCACGCTAACACTAACTCTAACCCTAAACCTAACCCTCACACTAAACCCAACCCTCATCTATACCTAATCCTAACCCTAACCGTAACCGTCACCCCACCCTGAACCTCACCCTCAGCCTAACCCTAACCCTAACCCTAACCCTAAAACTAACCCCCACCCTCAGTCTCAACCTAAACCTAACCCTCACCCTCACCCGAAACCTCACCCTAACCCTAAAACTAACCCTCAGCCTCACCCTCACCCTAACTCTATCCCTAACCCTAAACCTCACCCTAACCCTCACCCTAATCCTAATCCTAACCCTAACCCTCACCCTAACCCTCACCCTAACACTAACCCTAAACCTAACCCTAAACCTCAGCCTAAACCTAAGCCTAAACGTAACCCTCACCCTCACCCTAGACTTCACCCTAACCCTATTCCTAACCCGACCACTCACCTTAACCTTAACCTTCAACCTAACCCTAACCCTCAACCTTTAACTCCCCCTAACCCTCAACCTAACTCTCACCCTAACTTTAACCCTACCCCTCACCCTAACCCTCACCCTAACCCTAAGCTTTACCCTCACCCTAACCCTAACCCTCACCCTAACACTAACCCTGAACCTAACCCTAACCCTCACCCTAAGCCTCACCGTCACCCTCACCCTAACCCTTACCTTAACCCTTAGACTCATCCCAAACCTAACCCTAACCCTAAATCCCACCCTAACCCTAACCCCAACCCTCACCCTAAGACTAACCCTCAACCTCAACCTCACCCTCAGCCGAAACCTTACCCTAACACTAAACCTAACCCTATCCCTCACCCTCACCTTCACCCTAACTCTAACTCTAACCCTAACCCTAACCCTCACTCTAAATCTAACGCTAAAACTAAACCTGACCCTCACCCTAGCCCTCACCCTAAACCTAACCCTAATCCTAAACCTAACGCTCACCTTAACCCTATCCCTAACACTCACCATAAACCTAAGGATATCCCTAACCCTCATCCTCAGCCTAGCTCTTACCCTAACCCTATTCCTAACCCTAAACCTCAACCTAACCCCAACGTTCAAGAGAACCCTAACCCTCACCCTCAAACTCCCCCTAACCTCACCCTCACCCTAACATTAACCCTAACCCTCTCCATAACCCTTACCATAACCCTAAGCTTAACCCTAAACCTACCCCTAAACCTCCCCCTACCACTTACCCTCACCCTCACCCTCAGACTCACCCTAACCCTAATCATAAGCCTAACACTAACCCTCACTCTCACCCTCACCCTAAACCTAAACCTAACCCTAAACCTCACCCACACCCTCACCCTCACCCTCACCTTCAACCTAACCCTAACAATAACCTTAATCCTAACCTTAACCCTAGGACTAACCTTCACCCTAACACTAACCCTAACCCTAACCCTCACACTAAACCTAAGCCTCAAACTAACCTTAAACCTAACCCTCAGCTTAAACCTCACCCTATCCCTAACACTAACCCTCACCCTCACAGTAAACCTAACACTAACACTCAGCCTACGCCTCACCCTAAATCTAACCCTAACCCTCACCCTCATCCTAACACTCACCATAAGCTTTACCCTCACCCTAGCCCTCACCCTACCCCTCACCGTATCAATGATCCTAACCCTAAACCTAACCCTATAGCTACCTCTCACCCTCAGTCTAAACCTAACCTAAACCTAATCCTCACCCCATCCATAACACTCACCCTGACCCTCACTCTCACCCTGACTCTAAGCCTAACCCTAAACCTCACCCTCACTCAAGCCCTCAACCTAACCCTAACCGTAATCCTCAACCTAACCCTCACCCTCACCCTAACCCCAACCATAACCCACACCCTAATCCTAACGCTAACCTTAACCCTAACCACACCCTCACCCTAAATCGCACCCTAACCCTTACCCTCACCCTAACCCTAAACCTAACCCTAACCATCACTCTCAACCTCACCCTAACCCTAACCCTAACACTAACCCTCACCTTCGTCCTATCCCTCACCGTCACCCTCACCCTAACCCTCAACCTCACCCACACCCTAATCCTAACGCTAACCCTAACCCTAACTTTCACCCTCACCCACATCCTAACCCTAACCTTAACCCTCATGCTCACCCTAACTCTAAACCTAACCCAATCCTAACACTCACCCTAACTCTAACCCTAACCCAATCCCAACCCTCTCCGTCACCGTAACCCTCACTCTAACCCTAACTCTCAACCACACCCTAACCCTCAACCTCACCCTAAACATCACCCTAAACCGAACCGTCATCCTAAACTTAACCCTAACCCACATCCTAATTCTAACCCTTACCCTCATCACCCTCACCTTCACCATAAGCCGAACCCTCACTCTAACCCTAACCCTAACACTCACACTAACCCTAACCTTAACCCTAAACCTTATCCAAAACCTAAACCTAACCCTCAAACTCACCCTAAAACTACCCATAACCCTAAGCCTAAAGCAAACCCTCCTCCTCACCCTAGCCTTCAAGCTAACCCTAAATCTATCCCTAACACTCATCCTAACCCTAATCTTCACCCTAACACTAAACCTCACCCTCACCCTCACCCTAACCCTCACCCTAAACATAACCCTGATATTAATCCTAACACTCACGCTAACACTCACCATAACCCTAAACCTAATGCTAAGCCTAACCCTAACCCTCACCCTAAACTTCACCCTAACCCTAACCCACACCCTCACCTTCACACTAAAACTAAACCTAACCTTCACATAACCCTAATATTCACCCTATCCCCAAACCTAACCCTCAACCTCACTCTAACCCTAACCCTAGCCATAACCCTAGACATCATCCTAACCCTCACCCTAACCCTAAAGCTAACCCTAACACTCAAACGAAACCAGAGCATGATGCTAACCCTAACCTTAATCCTAACCCTAAACCTCACACTAACCCTCAACCACGCCCTAAACATCACCTTAACCCTAACACTCACACTAACATTAACCCTAACCCTCACCTAACCCTAAACCTCACCCTCAGCCTCACCCTCACCCTAAGCCTAACCCTAAACTGAATATTAATCCTAATCCTAACCCTAACCCTCACCCTCACACTAACCCTAACTCTAAACCTCAACCTAACCCTAACCCTAACCCTAACCATAACCATAACCTTCATCCTAACCCTAATCCTAATCCTAATCCTAACCATCTCACTCACCCTCACCCTCATCCTCAGACAAACCCTAACCTTAATACTAATCTTAACACTAACCCTCACTCTCACACTCACCCTAACCCTAACCCTAACCATAAACCTAACCCACACCCTCACCCTCACCATCATCTTCACCCTAAACCTAACAATAACCTTAATCCTAACCTTAACCCTAAGCTTAACCCTCACCCTAACACTAACCCTAACCTTAACCCTCACACTAAATCTAACCCTCAACCTAACCCTAAACCTACACCTCAGCCTAACCTTCACCCTAACCCTAACCCTAAACCTAATACTCTCCCTATCCCTAACCATAACCATAACCCTCTCCCCCAACTTAGCCCTTACCTTAAGCCTAACCCTAAACCTAACCCTCACCCTAACCCTAACACTCAACCTGACCCTCAGACTCACCCTAACCCTCACCCTAACCCTTACCCTCACCCTAACGCTCACCCTAACACTAACCCTAACACTCACACTAACCCTAACACTCACCCTACTCCTCACCCTACCCCTAACCCTAACACTCATCCTAACCCTAACCCTAACCCTAAACTCACCCTCACCCTAACCCTCACCCAAACTCAAATACTCACTCTCACCCTAACCTTCAGTCTAACCCTAAACATAACCCTAATCCTAAGCCTAAAGCTGACCCTCAGCCTAACTATTACCCTAACCCAAACTTATGCCTTACACTAACTCTAAAGCTAACCGACCCCCAACCCTCACAGTCACCCTTCCCTCACCCCAACCCTAACCGTCACCCTAACTCTAACACTCATCCTCAACAGTAACCGTAACCTTAGGCGAACACTCAACCTAACCCTAACCCGAACCCTAACCGTAACACTAAATTAACCCTAAAACTCACCCTAACCCTAACCCTCATCCTAACCCTAACACTAAACCTGACCCTCACCCTCACCCTAACCCTCACCCTAACCTTCAACCTAATGCTAACCAAAAGCCTCACCCTCACCCTAACCCTCACTGTCACCCTAACCCTAACCCTAACCCTAAACCTCACCCTAACCTTAACCTTAACCCTAAACCTCACCCTAATAATAACCCTCACTCTAACCTTAACCCTGACCCTCAATGTCACCCTAACACTCACGCTAAACGTAAGCCTCACCCACACCCTAACCCTCATCCTCACCCAAACACTCACCCTCACACTAAACCTCACCCTCGCCCTAAACATCACCTTAATGCTAACCCTCATCCTAATATTACACCTAAATCTCACCCTAAACCTAAACCTCACCCTCACACTCATCCTCACCCTAAACGTAACCCTAAACCTAACATTAATACTAATCCAAACCCTAAACCTCACCCTCACCCTAACATTAAACCTCACCCTAACCCTAACCCAAACCCTCACCCTCAGCCTAATATTAACCCCCACCCTAACCCTAACGCTCACCCTAACCCTAAACCTAAACCTCACCCTCACCCTGACCCTAACCCTCACCCTCACCCTAAACCTAGCTCTAACCCTAACCCCAAACCTCACCCTAACCTTATCCCTAACCCTCACCCTAAGCCTAAACCTAACCCTAAGAATAATCCTAAACCAAACCCTCACCCTCAAACTAACCCTAACCCTAACAATAACCCTCACCCTCACCCTAACCCTCACCGTAAACCTAACCCTAACCCTCAAGCAAACCCTCACCCTCACCCTAAACCAACCCTAACCCACACGCTAATCCTAACGCTAACCCTAACCCTAACCTCAACCGCACCCTAAATCTCACCCTAACACTCACCCTAATACTAACCCTAACCCTAACACTATCACTAAACCGAACCCTCACACTAACCCTAACCCTTACATTCACCCTAACCCTAATCCTAACCCTAACCCTCACCCTCACCCTCACCCTAACTCTAACCCTAACCCTAACTCTAAACCTAACCCTAAACCTCACCTTAACCCTAAACCTAACACTCACCCTCACCCTCATCTTAAGCCTAACCCTAACCCTAACACTAATCCTAAACCTAACCCTCACCCTCACCCTAACTCTAACCCTAACCCACACCGTGACCCTAACCCTCACCGTAAACCTAACCCTCACCCTAACCCTAACCCACACCCACACCTAAACCTCACCCAAACATGAACCCTCACCCTAACGCTAACGTAATCATCACCCCACCCTAAAAATCACCGTAAACCTAACCCTCACTGTAACCCTTAACCTAACCCTCACGCTAACCGTAAAACTGACCTTAACACTCAACCTCAACCTATTCCTCACCCAAACCCTAACCCTTACCTAACCGAAACCCTCACCCTCAACCTCACCTTCACCCTAACCCCCACCCCCACCCTAGCCCTCAACGTAACCCTAACCCTAACCCTCAACCTAATCTTCATCCACACGATAACCCCAACCCTAACCCACACCCTATTCCTAACGCTAACCCTAACCCTAACCCCACCCTCACCCTAAATAACACCCTAACCCTTACCCTCACCCTAACCCTAAACCTAACCCTAACTTTTACACTAAACCTAACCCTCACCCTAACCCTAACCCTTACCTTCACGCTCACCCTAACGCTCACCCTAACCCTTAGCCTCACACTAACCCTAACTCTAACCCTTAACCTAACCCTAACTCTAAACCTAACCCTCACAATAACCCTAATCCAAACCCTAACCGTAACCCTCACCCCATCCTCAACCTCACCCTCAGCCTAACCCTAACCCTAATCCTAAACCTAACCCTCAACCTCAACCTAACCCTAACCTTAACTCTAAACCTAAACCCCACCCTTACCCTCACGCTAATCCTAACCCTAACCCTAACCCTCACCCTAACCCTCACTCTAATACTAACCCTAACCCTAACCTTAACACTCACCCTAAACCTAAGCCTAAACCTAACCCTCACACTCACCCTAGACCTCACCCTAACCCTATTCCTAACCCAAACCCATACCCTAACTTTAACCTTCAACCTAACCCTAACCCTCACCCTCATACTCCCCCTAAATCTCACCCGAACCCTAACCCTAATATTAACCCTAACCCTCACCCTAAACGTCAACATAACCCTAAGCTTAACCCTAACCCTAACCCTAACCCTCACCCTAACACTAACCCTAAAAATAAACCTAACCCTCACCCTAACCCTAACCAACACCCACACCCTAAACCTCACCCAAACGTGAACCCTCATGAACCTAAGGCTAACGTAATCCTCACCCCCCACCCCAAAAATCACCTTAAATCTAACCCTCACTGTAACCCTTACCCTAACCCTCACGCTAACCCTAAAACTCACCCTAACAATCAACCTCACCTTAATCCTCAACCTAATCCTAACCCTTACCTAACTGAAACCCTCACCCTCATACTCACATTCACCCTAACCCTCAACCTCACACTAGCACTCAACCTAACCCTAACCCTAACACTCAACCCCACCATCACCCTCACCCTAACACCAAACCTAACTTAAACCCTATTCCTAACGCTAACCCAAACCCTAAACACACCTTCACCCTACATCACACTCTAACCCTTACCCTGCCCCTAACCCTAAACCTAACGCTAACCCTCACATTAAACCTAACTCTCACCCTAAACCTAACCCTTACCTTCACCCTCACCCTAACCCTCACCCTAATCCTTACCCTCACGCTAACACTAACGCTAACCCTAAACTAACCCTCACACTAACCCTAATCCTAACCCTAACCGTAACCCTCACCCCACCCTCAACCTCACCCTCAGCCAAACCCTAACCCTAACCCTAATCCTGAACCTAAACCTCACACTCAACCTAAACTTAAACCTAACCCTAATCCTAAACCCAACACTTACCCTCAACCTAATCATAACCCTAACCCTAACCCTCAACTTAACCCTCACCCTAACACTAACCCTAACTCTCACCCTAACCCTCACCCTAAACCTAAGCCTAAACCTAACCCTCACTCTCACCCTAGACCTCACCCTAACCCTATTCCTAACCCTAAACCTCACCCTCACCTTAACCTTCAACCTAACCCTAACCCTCACCCTCATATTTCCCCTAAATCTCACCCTAACCCTAACCCTAACATTAAACCTAACCGTCAACATAACCCTAAGCTTAACCCTAACCCTAACCCTAATCATCACCCTAACCCTCACTCTAACACTAAACCTAAAACTAAACCTTACCCTCACCCTAACCCTAACCAACACCCACAACCTAAATCTCACCCAAACATGAACCCTCACCCTAACGGTAACGTAATCCTCACCCCCACCCTAAAAATCATCCTAAACCTAACCCTCACCCTAAAACTCAACCTCACCCTAATCATCATCCTAACCCTAAACCTTACCTAACCGAAAACTCACACTCATCCTCACCCTCACCCTAAACCTCACCCTCACCCTAGCCATCAACATAACACTAACACTAACCCTAACCATCATCCTCAACCTCCCTCTCACCCTAAACCTAACCCTAACCCTCAACCTAATCCTCACCCTCACCCTAACCCCAACCCTAACCCACAGGCTAATCCTAATGCTAACCCTAACCCTAACCTCAACCTCACCCTAAATCTCACCCTAACCCTTACCCTCACCCTAATACTAACCCTAACCCTAACCCTAACCCTCACACTAAACCTAACCCTCACTCTAACCCTAACCCTTACCTTCACCCTAACCCTAATCCTAACCCTATAACTCACTCTCACCCTCACCCTAATTCGAACCATAACCCTAACCATAACCCTCACCCTAACTCTAACACTAAAACTAAACCTCACCCTCAACCTAGCCCTCACCCTAAGCCTAACCCTACCCTTAAACCTAACCCTCACCCTAACCCTAACCGTAACCCTCACCTTAAAGCTAAACCTAAACCTAACCCTCACCCTAAACCTAGCCCTCACCCTAAAGCTATTCCTAAACCTAACACTCACCCTAACCCTAACCTTCAACCTAACCCTAACCCTACCCTCAAATTCCCCCTAACCCTCACTCGATACCTAACCCTAACATTAACCCTAACTCTCACCCTAACCCTCAACATAACCCTAAGATTAACCCTAAGACTAAGCATAAGCCTCACCCTAACCCTCACCCAACCGTCTTCCTCACCCTCACCCTGAACCTCACCCTCCTCCTCACTCTCACGTTAACCCTAAACCTAACCCTCATCCAACCCTAACACTCACCCTAACCCCAAACATAACCCTCACCCTCACACTAACCCTAACCATAGCCCTAAACCTCAACATCACCTTAACCATCACAGTAACCCTAATGCTAACCCTAACCCTCACCTTCACCCTAAACCTCACCCGAACATTTAACCTAACCCTAACCCTAACCCTAACCGTAACCCTCACACTAAACCTAAACCTCACGCTAACCGTAACACTCACAATCACACTAAACCTCACACAAAACCTAACACTCAATCTAACCCTAAATTTAACCCTCAACATAACCCTTACTCTCACCCTCAGCTTAACCCCAAACCTAACACTAATCCTAAACCTAACCCTCAGTCTCAGCCTCACCCTAACACTCACCCACACCATCACCCTCACCCTCAACATATCCCTCACCCTAACCATAACACTCACGCTAACCATAAGCCTAACCCTCACCCTAATCCTAACCCTAACCCTCAACCTCAACCTAAAACTCACCATAACCCTTACACTCACCCTAACCCTAAACCTAACCCTAACCCTAAACCTAAACCTAACCCTCACACTAACCCTAACCCTCACCCTACTCCTCAGACTACTCCTCAACCTAACCCTCATCGTAACCCTAACCCTAAGCCTAACCCTCACCCTAACCCTAACCCTAAACCTAACCCTCACCCTAACCCAAACACTCACACTCATCCTCACCGTCACCCTCATTCTAACCCTAACCCTAACCCTAATCATAACCTTAACCCTCACCCTAACTTTAAATTTAACCCTAACCCAACCCCAACCCTCAACGTCACTCGAACCTTCACCATAAACCTAACCCTCAACCACACCCTAACCCTCACCCTCAACCGAAAACTCACTGTCACCCTTACCCTAAATATCACCCTAAACCGAACACTCACCCTAACCCTAACCCTAACCCTCACCCTAACCCTAACCCTCACCCTCACCCTCACCCTCACCCTAAGCCGAAAACTCACCCTATCACTAACCCAACCCTAACACTCACCCTATACTTACCTTAACCCTAAACCTCACCCTAAGTCTAACCCTCACCTTAACCATAACCCTAACCCTCAACCTCACCCTAACTTTAATCCAAACCCTAACCCTTAACCTAATCCTAACCCAAAACCTCATCCTAACCCTCAACGTCAACCTAACACTCACCCTAAACCTAACCCTGACTACAAACTTACCCTCACACTCACCCGAATACTCAGCCTCACACTAACCCGCACCCTAGACCTAAACATCACCTTAACCCTAACCCTCACCCTAATATTAACCCTAACCCTCATCCTAACATTAACCCTAACCCTCACCTAACCCTAAACCTCACCCTCACCCTCACACTCATCCTAAGCCTAACCCTAAACCTAACAATAATCCTAATCCTAACCCTAAGCCTCACCCTCACCCGAACCCTAATGCTAACCCAAAACATAACCCTCATCCTAACCCTAATCCTAACCCTAATCCTAAGCATCAACCTCACCCTCACCCTCAGACTAACCCTAACCCTATTCCTAATAATAACCCTAACCCTCACTATCACACTCACCCTAAACCTAACCCTAATCCTAAACCTCAACCAAACCCTCACCCTCACCCTCACCTTCACTCTAACCCTAACAATAACCTTAATGCTAAACTTAACCCTAAGACTAAACCTCACCCTCACACTAACCATAACCTTAACCGTCACACTAAACCTAACCCTCAACCTAATCCTAAACCTAACCCTCAGCCTAATCCTCACCCTAACCCTAACCATAACCTAACCCTAACACTCAACCTAGCCCTCACCCTAAGCCTAACACTAAACCTCACCCTCACCCTAACCCTAACTCTCACCCTAACCCTAACACTCACCCTGAACCTCACCCTCAACCTACCCTTCACCCTAAACCTTACCCTCACCACAACCGTCACCATAACCCTAACCCTAACCCTCACAATAACCCTCACCCTAACCCTAACCCTAAACCCAACCCTAACCATAACCCTCACTCGAAACCTAACCCTAACCATCAACCTCACCCTCACCCTAAACCTTACCTTCACCTTAAGCCTAAACCTAACCCTCACACTAGCCCTAACCCTAACCTACAACTCACCCTACTTCTAACCCTCACCCTAACCCAAACACTCACCCTCACCCTCACCATCAGTGTAACCCTCACCCTAACCCAAACCCTCACCCTCATTCTAACCCTAAACCTAACAATAATCCTAAACCTAAAGCTCAACCTCACCCTAAATCTAACCCTAACCCAACTTTAACACTCACCCAAACTCTAACCCTAACCCAACCCCATCCCTCACTATCACCCTAACCATCACCCTCAACCACACACTAACCCTCACCCTCACCTGAACCCTTACCCGCAACCACATCCTCACCCTCACTCTAAGGCAACACTCACCCTAACCCTAACCCTAACCGTCACCTTAACGCTAAACTTATCCCTAAACCAGACAATAACCCTAACCCTCACCCTAAACCTAAACCTCAACCTCAACCTCACCCTAACCCTAATCCTAACACTTACCCTCACCTTAATCCTAATCCATACCCTCACACACACCCTAACACTCACCTTCATATCAACCCTAACTCTAACCCTCACCCTAACCCTAACCTTAACCCTAAACCTCACCCTAGCCCTAACCCTCACCCTAACCCTAAACCAAACCCTCACCATCACGCTAACCCTCACCCTAAACCTAATGTTCATCCACACCCTAATCTTCATCCTCACCCGAACACTCAGCCTCACACTAACCCTCACCCTCGCCCTAAACATCACCTTAACCCTAACCCTCACACTAACATTAACCTTAACCCTCACCTAACCTTAAACCTCACCCTAAACCTCACTTAAAGCCTCACCCTCACTCTAACCCTAACCCTAACCATAAACATAACCTTCATCCTAAACCTAATCCTAACCCTAATCCTAACCCTTACCATCACCCTCACTTTCATCATAACCCAAACAATAACCTTAATCCTAACCTTAAACCTAAGCCTAACCCTTACCCTAACACTAACCTTAACCTTAACCCTCACACTAAACCTAACCCTCAACCTAACCCTAAACGTACCCCTCAGTCTACCCCTCACCCTAAACCTAACCTAACACTCTTCCTCTCCCTATCCCTCAACCTAGCCCTCATCCTAAGCCTAAACCTAAACCTAAAGCTCACAATAACCCTAAGACTCACCCTAACCCTAACACTCAACCTGAACTTCACCCTTACCCTAAACCTCAACCAAACCATTACCCTCACCCTAACCCTCACCCTAACCCTGACCCCAACCCTCACAATAACCCTCACCCTAACCCTAAACCTAAATCTCAACCTCACGCTCACACTCACCCTAACCCTTAGCCTCACTCTAACCCTAACCCTAACCCTAAACCTAACCATCACACTAACATTAACCCTCACCCTCCTCTCACCCTAAACCTAACCCTAACCCTCATCCTAACCCTAAACTTAACCCTAACTTCACCCTAACCCTAACCCTCACCCTAACCCAAACCCTCACCCTCACCGCACCCTCAGTATAACCCTAAACCTAACCCTCATCCTAACCCTAATGCTTACCCTCACCCTAACTCTAACCCTAACCCAAAATTAACCCTCACCCAAACTCTAACCCTAACCCAACCCAACCCTCAACGTCACCCTTACCCTCAACCTAACCCTAATACTCACCCTAACTCTAACCCTCACCCTCACCCAAACCCTCACCCTCACGCTACCCTCACACGAAGGCAAACACTCACCCTATCCCAAACCTAACCCTCACCATAACACTGAACTTAACCCTAAACCTCACCCTAACGCCAACCCTCATTCTAAACCTAAACCTAACACTCAACCTCAACCTAACCTTAACCCTAACCCTCATCTTCACCCTAACACTAACCCTAACCCTCACCCTAACACTAACCTTAAACCTAAACCTCACCCTAAACCTAAACCTCACTCTAACCCTAAACCTAACACTCACTGTCACCCTAACCCTCACCCTAAAACTAACCCTCACCCAAACCCTAACCGTCATCCTCACCCGAACACTCACCCTCACACTAACCCTCACCCTCGCCCTAAACTCACCCTAACCCTAACCCTCACACTAACATTAAACCTAACCCTCATCCTAACCCTAAACCTCACCCTCACCCTAAACCTAACCCTAAACATAACATTAATCCTAATTCAAACCCTAACCCTCACCCTCACCTTAACATCCTCAGCTTCACCCTAAAACTCACCCTCACCCACCCTAAACATCACCCTAAACCTAACCCTAACCATCACTCTCTCCCTCACCCTAACCCTAAACCTAACCCTAACCCTCAAACTAACCCTCACCCTCACTCTAACCCCAAACCTAACCCACACCCTAATCCTAACGCAGACGCTAACCCTAAAAACACCCTCACCCTAAATCTCACCTAACCCTTACCCTCAACCTAACACTAACCCTAACCCTAACCTTCACACTAACCCTTACCTTCAACCGCAACGTAACCCTCACCCTAACCCTTACCTTCACCCTGACCCTAGCTATAACCCTACCCTTAACCCTCACACTTACCCTAATCCTCACCTAACCCTAATTCTAACCCTAACCGAAACCCTAACCACACCGTCACCCTCCCCTTCAGTCGAACCCTAACCCTAGCCCTAATCCTAACCCTCACACTAAACCTAACACTCACCCTAACCCTAACCCTTACCTTCAACCTCACCCCACACTCACCCTAGCCCTGACCATAAGCCTAACCCTAAACGTAATCCTCATGCTAACCCTAACCCTCACCCTAACCCTATAACTCACCCTGACCCTCACCCTCACCCTAACCCTCACCCTAACCCTTACCCTCACTTTAACCCTCACCTTAACCCTAACCCTAACCCTCAAAATAAACCTCCCCCTAGCCCTAAACCTAAACCCAACCCTAAACATAACCCTAACACTCAACCTCACCCTCACCCTCACCCTAACCCTTACCCTCACCATAACCCTAAATCTATCCCTAAACCTAACCCAAACACTCACCCTCACGCTCACCCTCAGTCGAACCCTCACCCTAACCATAACCCTAACCCTCAGCCTAACCCAAAACTTCACCCTCAGTCTAACCCTAAACCTAACAATAATCGTAAGCCTAAAGTTCAACCTCACCCTAAATCTAACCCTAACCCAACCTTAACCCTCACCCTAACTCTAACCCAACCCCAACCCTCACCGTCACCCTAACCAACACCCTAACCCTAACACTCAACCACACACTAACCCTCACCCTCACCTGAACCCTCACCTTCACCCACACCCTCACCCTCAACCTAAGGTGAACACTCACCCTAACCCTAACCCTAACCCTCACCTTAACACTAAACTTAACCCTAAACCAGACACTAACCATAACCATCACACTAAACATTAACCTAACAATAATCCTAACCCTCACCCTCACCCTCACCCTAACCCTAACACTAACCCAAATCCTAAACCTAAACCTAACCCTCAACCTCACCCTAACACTAATCCTAACACTTACCCTCACCCTACTCTTAATCCAAACTCTCATACTCACCCTAACCTTCACCATCACCCTAACCCTAAGGCTAACCCTCACCCTAATCCTAAACTTAACACTAAACCTCACCCTAAGCCTCACACTCACCCTAATCGTAACACTACCCCTCATCGTCACCCAATCCCTCACCCTAAACCTAATGGTCACCCACACCCTAAGCCTTATGCTCACCGGAACACTCAGCCTCACACTAAACCTCACCCTCACCCTAAACATCACCTTAACTCTAACCCTCACACTAACATTAACCCTAACAATAATCTAAACCTAAACCTCACCCTAACCCTAACTCCAAGCCTGACCCTCACTCTAACCCTAACCCTAACCGTAACCTTCATCCTAACCCTAATGCTAACCCTAATCCTAACCATCGCCCTCAGTGTCACCCTCATCCTCAGACTATCCCTAACCCTAATCCTAATGCTAACACTAACCCTCACTCTCACAGTCACCGTAAACATAACCCTAAACCTAAGTCTCACCCACACCCTCACCCTCACCCTCACCTTCAACCTAACCCTAATAATATACTTAATCCTAACCTTAAACGTAAGCAAAACTCTAACCCTAAACTTAACCCTCACACTAAACCTAACCCCCAACCTAACCCTAAAACTACTCCTCAGCCTAACCCTCACACTAAACCTAACCTTAACCCTAAGCCACTCCCTATCTGTAACCATAACCCTAACCCTCACCCTCAACCTAGCCCTCACCCTAAGCCTAAACCTAAACTTAACTCTCACACTAACCCGATCTCTCATCCTAACCCTAACCTCAACTTTAACCTCACCCTCACCCTAACCCTCACCCTAACCCAAACACACACCCTCACCCTCACCCTCAGTATAACCCTAAAACCTACCCCTAATCCTAACCCTAATGGTTACCCTCACCCTAACTCTAACCCTAACGCAACCCCAACCCTCACCGCCACCCTTACCCTCACCCTAACCCTAATCCTCACCCTAATTCTAAACCTAATCCTCACCCAAACCCTCACCTTCACCCTCACCCTCACCCTAAGGCGAACACTCACCCTATCCCTAACCCTAACCCTCACCGTAACACTAAACTTAAACCTAAAACTCACCCAAACCCTAACCCTCACCTTAAACCTAAACCTAACCCTCAACCTTACCCTAAACCTAACCCTAAACCTCACAGTCACCCTAACCATATCCCTAACACTGACCCTAACACTAAACCTCACCCTAATCCTAACCCTCACTCTAACCCTAACCCTAACACTAACTGTCACCCTAACCCTCAACCTAAACCTAAACCTCACCCACACCCTAAACATCATCCTCAACCGAACACTCACCCTCACACTAACCCTCCCCCTCACCCTAAATATCACCTTAAACCTAACCATCACCCTAACATTAAACCAAACGCTCACCCTAACCCTAAACCTTCCCCTCACCCTAAACCTAACCCTAAACCTAACATTAATCCTAATCCAAACCTTAACGCTCACCCCCACCCTAACATTAAGCCTCACCCTAAACCTAACCCTAACCGTCACCCTCAAACTAAGCCTAACCCTCACCCTAACCCTAACCCTCACCCTAACCCAAAACCTCACACTCACCCTAACCCTAACCCTCACCCTCACCCTAACCCTAGTTCTAACCCTAACCCTAACCCTCACCCTAAACCAAACTCTCACCATCAGTCTAACCCTAAACCTAACAATAATCCTAAACCTAAAGCTCACCCTCACCCTAACTCTAACCCTAACCCAACTTTAACCGTCACCCTAACTTTAACACTAACCCAACCCCAAGGCTCACCGTCACCCTAACACTCATCCTCAACAACACACTAACCCTCACCCTCACCTGAACCCTCACCCTCACCCACAGCCTCACCCTCACCCTAAGGTGAACACTCTCCCTAACCCTAACCCTAACACTCACCTTACCACTAAACTTAACCCTAAACCAGACACTAACCCTAACCCTCACCCTAAACCTAAACCTAACCCTCAAACTCACCCTAACCCTACTCCTAACACTTACCCTCACCCTAATCCTAATCCAAACCCTCATACACACCCTAACACTCACCCCCACCCTAACCCTAACCCTAACCCTCACTCTAACTCTAACCTTAACCCTAAACCTCAGCCTAAACCTAACCCTCACCCTAAACCTAACCCTAACCCTCACCGTCACGCTAACCCTCACCCTAAACCTAATGATCACCCACACCCTAACCCTCATACTCACCCGAACACTCAGCCTCACCTTAACTCAACATCACCTTAACTCTAACCCTCACACTAACATTAACCCTAACCCTCACCTAACCCTAAACCTCACCCTAACCCTCACTTTAAGCCACACCCTCACTCTAACCCTAACCCTAACCATAACCATAAACTTCATCCTAACCCTAATCCTAACCATCACCCTAACCCTCAGACTATCCCTAACCCTAACCCTAATCCTAACACTAACCCACACTCTCACACTCACCTTAAACCTAACCCTAACCCTAAACCGCACACACACCCTCACCCTCACCCTCACCTTCACCCTAACCCTAACAATAACCTTAATCCTAAGCTTAAACCTAAGGCTAACCCTCACCCTAACACTAACCCTAACCTTAACCCTCACACTAAACCTAACCCTCAACCTAACCCTAACCCTACCCCTCAGCCTAACCCTCACCCTAACCCTAACCTAACCCTGATCCTCTACCTATCCCTAAACATAGCCCTCACCCTAAGCCTAAACCTAAACCTAACACTCACACTAACCCTAAAACGCACCCTAACCCTAACACTCTACCTTAACTTCACCCTAACCCTAACACTCACTCTAACCCTTACCCTCACCCTAACCCTCACCCTAAACCTAAACCTAAACCTCACAATAACCCTCACCCTCACCCCAACCCTAAACCTCAACCTCACCCTCACACTCACCCTAACCCTTACCCTCACTCTAAACCTAAACCTAACCCTAAACCTAACCATCACACTATCCCTAAACCTCACCCTCCCCTCACCCTACCCCTAACCTTAACCCTCATCCTAACCTTAAAACTAACCCTTACTTCACCCTCAACCTCACCCTAACCCAAACCCTCACCCTCACCCTC
Organism: Dipodomys merriami; assembly: GCF_024711535.1. Lineage (NCBI taxonomy): Eukaryota > Metazoa > Chordata > Mammalia > Rodentia > Heteromyidae > Dipodomys > Dipodomys merriami. Next base: position 3,890,993 of record NW_027206113.1, read on the forward strand.
ACCCTCAGTATAACCCTAAACCTAACCCTAATCCTAACCCTAATGCTTACCCTCACCCTAACTCTACCCTAACTAAAACTTAACCCTCACCCTAAATCTAACCCTAACCCAACACCAACCCTCAATCTCACCCTTACCCTCACCCTAACTCTAAACCTCACCCTCACCCAAACCCTCACCCTCACCCTCACCCTCAACCTCTCCGTCACCCTAAGGCGAACATTCACCCTCACCCTAACCCTAACCCTCACTCTAAAACTAAACCTAACACTCAACCTCACCCTAACCCTAACACTAACGCTCACCTTCACCAAAACCCTAACCCTAACCCTCACCCTAACCCTAAGCTTAACCCTAAACCTAACCCTAAACCTAATCCTCACTCTAACCCTACCCTAAAACTCACTGTCACCCTAACCCTCACCCTAAAACTAACCTTCACCCACACCCTAACCGTCACCCTCACCCGAAAATTCACGCTCACACTAACTCTCACCCTCGCCCTAAACATCACCCTAACCCTAACCATCACCCTAACATTAACCCTAACCCTCACCCTAACCCTAAACCTCACCCTCACCCTAAACCTAACCCTAAAGCTAACAATCCTAATTCAAACCCTAACGCTCACCCACACCCTAACATCCTCACCTTCACCCTAAAACTCACCCTCATCCTAGACCTCAACCTAACCCTAACCCTAACCCTAACCATCACCCTCAACCTCACCCTAAACCTGAACCCTCACCCTAATACTAACCCTCAACCTAAGCCTCAACCTAACCCTAACCCCAACCCTAACCCACACCCTAAGCCTAACGCGAACCCTAACCCTAAACTCACCCTCAACCTAAATCTCACCCTAACCCTCACCCTCACCCTAAGACTAAACCTAACCCTAACACTAAACCTAAACCTAACAATCACCCTCACCCTAACCCTAAAACTAACCCTAACCTCACCCTCAACATAACCCTCACCATAAATCTAACCCTCACTCTAACCCTAACCAACACCCACACCCTAAACTTCACCCAAACATGTACCGTCACCCTATTGCTAACGTAATCCTCACCCCACCCTAAACATCACCCTAAACCTAACCCTGACCCTAACCCTAACCATAAACCTTATCTAATCCTAACCCTCACCCTAACACTCAACCTCACCCTAATACTCACCCTAACCCTAACCCTTACCTAACCAAAACCCTCACCCTCATCCTCAGTTTCATCCTAAACCTCACCCTCACAATAAACCTCAACCTAAGCCTAACCCTAATCCTAACCATTACCCTCAATCTCACGGTAATCCTAAACCTAACCCTAAACCTCAACCTAACCCTCACCTTCACCCTAACCCCAAACCTAACCCACACCCTAATCCTAACGTTAACCTCAACCCTAACCACAACCTCACCCTAAATCTCACCTAAACTTTACCCTCAACCTAACACTAACCCTAACCCTACCCTTCACACTAAACCTAACACTCAACCTAACCCTAACCCTTACCTACAACCTCACCCTAACCCTCACCCTAACCCTTACCCTCACCCTGACCCTAGCTCTAACCCTACCCTAACCCTCACACTAACCCTAATCCTCACCTAACCCTAATTCTAACCCTAAACGAAACCCTCACCACACCATCACCCTCACCCTCAGCGAAACCCTAATCCTAGCCCTAACACTAACCATCACACTAAACCTAACCTTCACGCTAACCCTAACCCTTACCTTCAACTTCACACCACCCTCACCCTAGCCCTCACCCTAACCCTCACCCTAAACCTATCACTCACCCTGACCCTCACCCTCACCCTAACCCTCACCCTAACCATTAAAATAACCCTCACCCTAACCCTAAACCTAACCCAACCCTAAACATAACCCTCACTCGAAACCTAACCCTAAGCCTCAACCTCACCCTCACCCTCACCCTAAATCTACCCTCACCATAACCCTAAAGCTAACCCTCAACCTAACACTAACACTCACCCTCACCCTCACCCTCAGTATAACCCTCACCCCAACCCTAACCATAACCCTCAACCTAACCCAAACCCTCACCCTCAGTCTAACCCTAAACCTAACAATAATCCTAAACCTAAAGTTCACCCTCAGCCTAACTCTAATCCTAACCCAAACATAACCCTCACCGTAACTCTAACCCTAACCCAACCCCAACCCTCACCGTCACCCTAACCATCATCCTAGCCCTAACCCTCAACAACACACTAACCCTCACCCTCACCTGAACCCGCACCCTCACCTACACCCTCACCCTCACCCTAAGGAGAACACTCACACTAACCCTAACCCTAACCCTCACCTTAACATTAACTTAACCCTAAACCAGACCTTATCCCTACCCCTCACCCTAAACCTAAAGCTAACCCTGAACCTCACCCTAAACCTAATCCTAACACTTATCCTCACCCTAATCTTAATCCAAAACCTCACACTCACTCTAACTTTCACCGTCACCCTAAACCTAAAGCTAACCCTCAGCCTAACCCTAACCTTAACCCTAAATCTCACCCTAACCATAACCCTCACCCTAAACCTAATGTTCACCCACACCATAACCCTCATCCTCACCCGAACACTCAGCCTCACACCAACCCTCACCCTCGCCCTAAACATCACCTTAACTCTAACCCTCACACTAACGTTAAGCGTAACAATCACCTAACCCTAATCCTCACCCTAACCCTAACTCTAAGCCTCACCCTCACTCTAACCCTAAGCATAACCATAACCATAACCTTCATCCTAACCCTAATCCTAACCGTCACCCTCACCCTCAGACTACCCCTAAACCTAATCCTAATCTTAACACTAATACTCACTCTCACACTCACACTAAACATAACCCTAACCCTAAACCTCACCTGCACCCTCACCCCCACCCTCACCTTCCAACTAACCCTAACAATGATCTTAATCCTAACCTTAAACCTAAGCTTAACCCTCACCCTAACACTAACACTAACCTTAACACTCACACTAAACCTAACCCTCAACCTAATCCTAAACCTACTCCTGAGCTTAACCCTCACCCTAAACCTAAGGCTAACCCTAAGCCTCTCCCTATCCCTAAACATAACCCTAACCCTCACCCTCAACATTGATCTCACCCTAAGCCTAAACCTAAACTTAAACCTCACACTAACCCTAACCCTCACCCTAACCCTAGCACTCAACCTGACCATAACCCTCACCCTAACTGTCACCCTAACCCTAACCCTCACCCTAAACCTCACACTAACATTAATGCTAACCCTCACAATAACCCTCACCCTAACCCTAACCCTAAACCTCACCCTCACCCTCACCCTCAGCCTAACCCTTACCCTAACTCTAACCCTAAACCAAAGCCTAAACCTAAACATCACAGTAACCCTAACCCTCACCCAACCCCTCACCCTACCCCTAACCATAACACTCATCCTAACCCTAACCCTAACCCTAAACTCAGGCTCACCCTAACCCTCACCTTAACCCAAACCCTCAACCTCACCCTCACCCTCAGTATAACCCTCATCCTAACACTAATGCTTACCCTCACCCTAACTCTAACCCTAACCCAAACTTAACCCTCACCCTAACTCTAACCCTAACCCAACCCCAACCCTCACCGTCACCCTTACCCTCACCCTAACCCTAATCCTCACCCTAACTCTAACCCTCACCCTCACCCAAACCCTCAACCTCACCCTCACCCTAAGGCGAACACTCGCCCTATCCCTAAACCTAACACTCACCGGAACACTAAACTTAACCCTTAACCTCACCCTCACCCTAAACCTCACCCTAAACCTAAACCTAACCCTCAACCTCACCCTAACCCTAACCCTAACCCTTACCGTCACCCTAACAATAAACCTAACCCTCACCCTATTAGTAAACCTCACCCTAATCCTAAGCCTCACTCTAACCCTAACCCTAACACCCACTGTCACCCTAACCCTCAACCTAATCCTAACCCTCACCCACACCATAACCATCATCCTCACCCGAGCACTCACCCTCACACTAAACCTCACCCTCACCCTAAATATCACCTTAACCCTAACCATCACCCTACCATTAAACCTAACCCTCACCCTAACCCTAAACCTCACACTCACCCTAAACCCAACCCTAAACCTAACATTAATCCTAATCCAAACCCTAACCCTCACCTTCACCCTAACATTAAGCCTCACCCTAAACCTAACCCTAACCGTCACCCTCAAACTACCCCTAACCCTCACCCTAACCCTAACCCTAATCACCACGCTTAACCTCACCCTAATTCTAACCCTAACCCTAAACCTCAAACTAACACTAACCCTAACCCTAACCGTATCCCTCACCATAAACCTAAGCCTAAACCTAACCCTCACTCTCAACCTAGACCTCACCCTAAATCTATTCCTAACCCTAACCCTCACCCTAACCTTAACCTTGAACCTAACCCTAACCCTCACACTCATATTGCCCCTAAATCTCACCCAAACCCTAATCCTAACATTAACCCTAACCTTCAACCTAACCGTCAACTTAACCCTAAGCTTAACCCTAACCCTAACCCTCACCATCATCCTAACCCTCACCCTAACTCTAATCGTAAAACTAAACCTAACCCTCACACTAACCCACACCATCACCGTCACCCTTACCCTTTCCCTAACCCTTAGACTCATCCTAAACCTAACCCTCACCCTAACCCTAACACTAAGCCTCACCCTAAACCTAACCCTCAACCTCACCCTCAACCTCAGCCTAAACCTAACCCTAACCTTAATCCTAACCCTATCCCTCACCCTCACCCTAACTCTAACCATAACCCTAACCCTAAACCTCACCCTAACTCTAACATTACAACCTCACCCTCACCCTAGCCCTCACTCTCACCCTAACCCTACCCCTAACCCTATCCCTCACCCTAAACCTAAACCTCACCCTAATCCTAAATCTAAGCCTAAACCTAACCCTCACCCTAAATCTAGCCCTCATCCTAAAGCTATTCCTAACCCTAACCCTCACCCTAACCCTAACCTTCAAACTAACCCTAAACCTCAACCTCAAATTCCCCCTAACCCTCACCCTATCCCTAACCCTAAAATTAACCCTAAACCTCACCCTAACAAAAACCGTCATCCTCACCCTCACCCTCACCCATATTCTAACCCTAACCCCAACCCTAATCCTAACCCTAACCCTCACCCTCACCATAACTGTAACCCTAACCCAACCCTAACCCTCACCCTAACTCTAACCCTAACCCAAACCCAAACCTCAGCTTCACCCTAAGTCTAACCTTCAAGCACACCCCAACCTCAAACTCAATCGAACTATCACCCTCACCCTCATCTTAAATCTCACCCTAAACCGAACCCTCACACTAACCCTAACACTAACCCTCGCCAAAACCCTAAACCTCAACATCACCCTCACCCTCACCCTAAGCCGAACACTTACCCTAATCCTAACCCTAAACCTAAGCCTCAATCTAACCCTAACCTTAACTCTAAACCATAACCTAACCCTAAATCTCACACTTACACTAACCCTAACCCTCAACCTCACCCTAACCCTAATCCTAACCCTAACCCTCACCCTAATCCTAACCCAAACCCTCACACTTACCCTAACCCTCACCGTCACAATAACCCTCAACCTAAACCTAACCCTCACCCACACCCTAACCATCACGCTCACCCGAATACTCACCCTCATATTAACCCTCACTCTCGCCCTAAACATCACCTTAACCCTAACCCTCACCATAACATTAACCCTAACCCTCACCCTATCCCTAAACCTTACCCTCACCCTCACCTTCACACTCAGCCTAACCCTAAACCCAACATTAATCCTAATATTAAACCTTACCCTCACCCTCACCCTAACCGTAACGCTCAACCTAAACCTAACACTAACCCTCATCCACACCATAACCCTCATCCTCACCCGAACACTCACCGTCACACTAACCCTCACCCTCGCCCTAAACATCACATTAACGCTAATCCTCACCCTAACATTAAACATAAACCTCACCCTAACCCTAAACCTCACCCACACCCTCATCCTCACCCTAAACGTAACCCTAAACCTTATATTAATCCTAATCCAAACCCTAACCCTCACCCTCACTTTAACATTAAACCACACCCTAACTCTAACCCTAACCCTCAAATTCACCCTAACCCTAACCATCACCCTAACCCTAACGCTAACCCTCACCCTAACCCTAACCCTCACCCTAACCCTAACCCTAACCCTCACCCTCACCCTAACCCTAACCCTCACCCTCAACCTAACCCTAGCTCTAACCCTAACCACAAATCTCACCCTAAACTTAACCCTAAACCTCACCCTCACCCTCACCCGAAGCCTACAACGAAGACTAACACTAATACTAAGACCTAACCCTCACCCTCACACGAACCCTAACCCTAACCCTAACCTCACCTACACCCTAACCTTCACCGTAAACCTAACCCTCACCCTAACCGTAACCAACACCCACACCCTAATCCTCACCCAAACATGCACCCTCACCCTAAAGCTAACGTAATCCTCACCCCACCCTAAAAATCACCCTAAACCTAACACTCACCCTAACCCTAATCCTAACCCTAACCCTCACACTAATCCTAACCCAAACCCTCACCCTTGCCCTAACTCTCACCATCACAATAACCCTCAACCTAACCCTAACCCTCACCCTAACACTCAACCTCATCCTAATCCTCAGCCTATCCCTAACCCTTACCTAACCAAAACCCTCAACCTCATCCTCACCTTCACCCTAAACCTCACCCTCACCCTAGCCCTAAACCTAACCCTAACCCTAACCCTAACCATCACCCTCAACCTCACCCTAACCCTAATCCTAACCCTAACTCTCAATCTAACCCTCACCCTAACCCTAACCCCAACCCTAACCCACACCCTAAGCCTAACGCTAACCCTAAAACTAACCTCAACCTCACCATAAATCTCACCCTAACCCTTACCCTCACTCTAATACTAACTGGAACCCTAACCCTAACCCTCACACTAAACCAAACTCTCCCCCTAACCCTAACCCTTACCTTCACCCTAACCCTAATACTAACCCTAACGCTAAGCCTAACCCTAAACCTCAACCTAACCCTGAACCTATCCCTCACCCTCACCCTCACCCTAACTCTAACCCTAACCCTAACTCTAACCCTAACCCTAAACCTCACCCTAAACGTAAATCTAACTCTCACCCACTCCCTCAACATAAGTCTAAAACTAACCATATCATTAATCCTAAACCTAACCCTCACCCTCACCCTAACCCTAAAACTAACCCTAACCCTCACCCTCACCGTAACCCTCACCATAAATCTAACCCTCACTCTATCCCTAACCAACACCCACACCCTAAACCTCACCCAAACATGTACCCTCACACAATTGCTAACGTAATACTGACCCCCCCTAAACATCGCCCTAAACATAACCCTCACCCTAACCCTAACCCTAACCCTTATCTAACCCTAACCCTCACCCTAACACTCACCCTCACACTAAACCTCAACCTAAGCCTAACCCTAATCCTAACCAAAACCCTCACCCTCACGCTAATCCTAAACCTAACCCTAAACCTCAACCTAACCCTCACCCTCACCCTAACCCCAAACCTAACCCCACCCTAATCCTAACGTTAACCCTAACCCTAACCACAAACTCACACTAAATCTCACCCTATACCTTACCCTCACCCTAACACTAACCCTAACCCTAACCCTAACCTTCACAGTAAAACTAACCCTCACCCTAACCGTAACCTTACCTTCAACCTCACCCTAACTCTCACCCTAACTCTTACCCTCGCCCTCACCCTAATTCTAACCCTAACCCTAACCCTCACATTAATCCTAACCATCCCCTAACCTAATCCTATACCTAACCGAAACCCTCACCCCAACGTCACCCTCACCCTCAGCCGAACTCTAACTCTAACCCTAACCCTAACACTCACACTGTACATAAGCCTCACCCTAATCCTAAACCTTACCTTCAACCTCACCCCACCCTCACACTAGCCTTCACCCTAAGCCTAACCCTAAACCTGACCCTCATCCTAACACTAAACCTCACCCTAACACTATCACTCACCCTGACCTTAACCCTCACCCTAACCCTCACACTAACCCTTACCCTCAGCCTAACCCTCACCCTAACCCTCAAAATAACCTTCACACTAACACTAATCCTAAACCCAACCCTCAGGATAACCCTCACACGAACCCTAATCCTAATCCTCAACTTCACCCTCATCTTCACCCTAAACCTTACCCTCACCCAAACCCTAAACTAAACCCTAACCCTAACTCTAAACCTAACCCTCACACTAACCCTAACCCTCACCCTAGCCCTCACCCTATTCTTAACCCTAACACTCATCCTAACCCTAGTCCTAACCCTCACCCTCACCCTCACTCTAACCCTAAGTCTAAACCTCACCCTAACCAAAACCCTCACCCTCACCCTAAGTCTAACCCTAAACCTAACCCTAATCCTAACCCTAACCATTACCCTCATCCTAACTCTAACCCTAACCCAACCTTAACTCTCACCCAAACTCTATCCCTAACCCAAACCCAACAATCACCCTATCCCTGATGCTAAACCACACCCTAACCCTGACCCTCAACCGAACTCTCACGCTCACCCTCACCCTCACCCTAAAGCGAACCCTCGCCCTAAGCCTAACCCTAACCCTAACTGTAACAATAAACTTAACCCTAAACCTCAACCTAACCCTAAGCCACACCCTAAACCTAAACCTAACCCTCAACCTCACCCTAAACCTAATCCTAACCCTAACCCTAACCCTAACCCAAAACCTAACCCTCACACTAAACCTAACCCTCACCCTAAACCTAACCCTTAACTTCACCCTCACCGTAACCCTCAAGCTAACCCTTACCCTCACGCTAAACCTAACTCTAACTCTAATTCTAACCCTCACACTAAACCTAACCCTCAACCTAACCCTAATCCTAATCTTAACTGTAACCCACACCCCACCCTGAACCTCACCATCAGCCTAACCCTAATCCTAACTCTAATCCTAAACCTAACACCACCCTCAGTCTCACTCTAAACCTAATCCTAAAACCTCACCCTTACCCTCAACCTAACCCTAAACCTAACCCTAACAATAACCCTAACCCTCAGACTAAACCTAACCTTCACCCTAACCCTAAACAGCACCCTTATCCTAACCCTCACCCTCACCCTCACCGAAACCTAACCCTAAACTTTACTCTAACCCTCACCCTAATCCTAAACCTAACCCTAACCCTCACCCTAAACCTAACCCTAACCCTAAACCTAACGCTAACCCTCACCCTAAACCTAAGCCTAAACTTAACCCGCACCCTCACCCTAGACCTCACCATAACCCTATTCCTAAACATAACCCTCAACCTAATCTTAACTTTCAACCTAACATTAACCCTAACCCTCACCCTAACCCTCACCCTAACCCTAAGCTTAACCCTAACCCTAACCCTAACCCTCATCCCAACACTAACAATAACACTAACTTTAACCCTAACCCTCATCCTAACCCTAACCCTAACTCTAACCCTAACCCTCACCCTCACCCTCACCCTCACACTCAGCCTAACCCTAACTCTAATCCTAATCCTAACACTAACCCTCACTCTCACCCTCACCCTAAATCTAACCCTAACCCAAAACTTCACCCTCATGCTCACCCTCACCCTCACTCTAACCCTAACAGTAAACTTAACCCTAACCCTAAACCTAACCTTCATCCTAACCCTAACTCTCACCCTAATCCTAACCCTCACCCTGACCCTAACCCTCACCCTAACCCTAACCCTAAACCTCACCCTCACTCTAACCCTCACCTGAACCCTTACCCTCACCCTAAGCTCAACCCTAACCCTTAACCTAACAGTACACCTCACCCTCAAAAAACCCTAATGGTACAACTCAGCCTAACCCTCACCTGAACCCTAACGCTAATCCCAACCTTCACCCTAACCCTCACTCTAACCCTAAAAATCACCCACACCCTAACCTCACCCTCACGAGAACACCCACCCTAACCCTCACTCTAACCTTCCCCCTAACCCTAACACTAACCATAACCCTCACCCAACGCCTCACCCTAACACTAAACCTTACCTTAAACTTCACCCTAAACCACACCCTAACCCTTACCCTCACCCTAAACCTCAGCCTAACCCTTACCCTAACCGTAAACCTCACCCTACACCTCACCCTAACCCTAATGCTAACCCTAACCCTAACCCTAACCCTCACCTTAACCCTAACCCTCAACCTAACCCTAACCCTGATCTTCACCCTAACCCTAACACTAACCGTAACCCTCACCCTAACTCTCACCCTAGCCCTAACTCTAACCCTCACCCTCATCCTCAGCCTAACCCTAACCTTAATCCTATAGCAAAACCTAACCCTCACACTAACCCTCACCCTAAAGCTAACCTTAACCCTAACCCTCCCCCTCCCCATCAAACTCACCCTCACCCTAACCCTAACAATAACCCTAACCCATCCCTAATCCTCATGTTAACGCTAACCCTAACCCTCACCCTAAACCTCAGCTTCACCTGAAACATCACCCAAACCCTAACTCTGATCCTTACCCTAACCCTAACCCTAACCCAAACACTAACCCTAACCTACACCATAACCCTAATCCTCACCCTAAACATAACAATAACCCTTCCCTAAACCTAAACCTCACTCTCTCCCTCAAATTCACTCTAACCCTCATCCTCAACCTAGCCCTTACCCTAACCCTCAGCCTAAACTTAACCCTATCCCTAAACCTAAGCCTCACACTCAACCTCAAACACAAGCTCACCCTAAACCTAATCCTAAACCTAACCCTCACCCTCAACCTCACCCTAACCCTAACCCTCATCTTAATCCTAACCCTAACCCTAACTCTAACACTGACCTTAACCCTAACTCTATCCTTAACCCTAACTCCCATCCTAACCCTCACCCTAACCCTAACACTAACCCTCACCTTCACCCTCAGCCTAACACTAACCCTAATCCTAATCATAAACCTAACAATCACACTCAACCTCACGCTAATTACCCTAACCCTCACCCTAACCCTAACCCTCATCCTCACCTTCACCCAAACCCTTAGACTCACCCTAACCCTAACCCTAACCCAAAACTCAAACTAACCCTAACCCTCACTGTAACTCTAACTCTGCCCCTCACCCTAAGTCTCATCCTAACCCGAACCCGACCCCTCACCCTAACCCTAACCCTAACCCTCACCCTCTAGTTAACCATCCCCCTCACCCTAACCCTCACCATAACCCTAACCTTCAGCCACACCCTATCCCTCACCTTCACCCGAACTCTCACCCTACCCTAACCCTCACCCTCAACCTAAACATCAGCCTAAACCTAACTCTGAGCCTAACCCTAACCCTAACGTTCACCCTGACCCAAACCCTCACCCTAACCGTCATTGTCACCCTAAACATAACACTAACCCTTCCTTAACCCAAAACCTCACACTCTACCTCGCCCTCACCCTAACCCTCACACTCAACCTAGACCTCACACTAACCCTAATCCTAACCTTAATGCTAACACTAAACCAAACCCTCACACTCACCCTCAAACTCAAGTTCACCCTAACCCTAATCCTAACCCTAACCCTAAGCCTAACCCTCACCCTCACCCTCACCCAAACCCTAACCCTCACCTCAACCTTAACCCTCACCCTAACCCTAACCCTGACCCTCACCCTAACCCTAACCCTAACCCTCATCCTAACCCTCACCCTAACCCTAACACTAACCCTCACCCTCACCCTCAGCCTAACGTTAACCCTAATACAAATTCTTACCCGAAACCTCACTCTCACCCTCACCCTAAACCTAAACCTAACCCTAAACCTCACCCTCACCCTCTCCCGCACACTCACCCTAACCCAAAGAATAGCACAGCCCTAAGCTTAACTCTAACACTAACCCTCACCCTAACACTAACCCTAACCCTAATCCTCACACTGAAGCTAACCCTACACCCCAGCCCCAACCTCACCTTAACCCTAACCCTAAACCCAATCCTCTCCCTATCCCTAACCCTAACTCTAACCCTCAAACTCAATCAAGCCCTCAACCTAAGCCTAACCCTAAACCTAACCCTCACCCTAACCCTAACCCTCACCCTAACCCTACCCTCACCCTGACCCTAACCCTCCCCCTAAACCCTAACCCTCAACCTAACCTTCACCCAAACCGTAACCCTAAACCTAAACCTCACCCTACGCCTCACCTTTATCCTGACCCTAAAATTAACCCTCACCCTCATGCTAATCCTCACCCTAACTCTTACCCTGACCCCATCCCTCACCCTAACCCTAAACCTCAACATAACCCTCAAACTCTCCTTCACTCTCACCCTAGCCCTCACCCTCAACCTAGCCCTCACCTGACACTACCCCTAACCTTAACACTATCCCTAAATCTAACACTCACACTCAACCTCACCCTCAAGCTCACCCTAACCCTAAACCTAAACCTAATCCTAACCCTAAACCTCACCCTCAATCTCACTCTAAACCTAAACCTCACCTTAACCCTAACCCTCATCCTAACTCCAACCCTGACCGTCACCCTAACACTAACCCTAACCCTCACCCTAACCCTCACCCTAACTCTAACACTAACCCTCACCCTCACCCTTAGCCTAACCCTAACCCTAATCCTAACCCTAACCCTAAAATTCACTCTCACCCTCACCCTAAACCTAACGCTAAACCTAACAATCCCCCTCACCCATCCCCTCCCCCTCAACCTAACCCTAACACTAACCCTAACCCAAAAACTCATCCTAAACCTAACCCTAACCCTATCCCTCCCCCTCACCCCCACCCTCACCCTCAGCCTAACCCTAACTCTAATCCTAATCCTAACCCTAACCCTCACTCTCACCCTCACCTTAAATCTAACCCTAACCCTAAACCTCACCCTCAAGCTCACCTTCACCCTCACTCTAAACCTAACAATATCCCGAACACTAACCCTAACCCTAACCCTCGCCCTAAGACTAATCCTAACCCTAACTCTAATCCTCACACTGAACCTAACCCTACCCTCAGGCTAAACCTCACCCTAAACCTAACCCTAACCCTAATCCTCTCCCTAACCCTTACCCTGAACCTATCCCTCACCTACAACCTAACCCTCACCCTAACCCTAAACATCACTCTCACCCTAATCATCACCCTAAAACTAACCCTCACAAAAAAACCTTACCCTAACCCTCACGCTAATTCTAAACCTCACCCTAACACTCAACCTTACCCTAATCCTTATCTAACCGAAAACCTCACCCTCATCCTCACCCTCACCCTAACCCTCACCCTCACCCTAGCCGTCAACCTAACACTAACCCTAACCCTAACCATCAGACTTAGCCTCACTCTAACCCTAAACCTAACATTAACCCTCACCCTAACCCTCACCCTCACCCTCACCCTGACCGTCAAACTCACCCACACCATAATCCTAACCCTAACCTTAACCCTAAACCTCACCCTCAACCTAACCTTCACCCTAACCCTTACCCTCACCCTAAACCTCACACTAACCCTCACCCTCAACCTAACCCTATCCCTCACCCTCAACATCTCCCTCACACTCATTCTCAGCCTAAAACTATCCCTAACCCTCACGCTCACCCTAAACCTCACCTTCACCCTCACCCTAACCCTAACCCTAACCCTCACCCTAAACCTAACCCTCATCCTAACCTTAAACCTAACCTTCACCCTCAACCTCACCCTAACCCTAACCCGAAGTCTAACCCTCAGCCTAACTCTAATGCTAATCCTAAAACTCACCCTAACCCGAACCATCACCCGAAACGTTACCCTCACGCTAACATTAAACTTATCCCTAACCCTAATCATCACACTAAACCTAAACTCACCCTAACTGAAACACTCACCCTCAACCTAAACCTCACACTAACCCTAACCCTCAAGATAACCCTATCCCTAACCTTCACCCTAACCATAACCATCATCCTCAACCTCAGCCTAACCCTAAAAATAACACTAACCCTAACCCTCATCCTAACCCTAATCCTAACCCTAATGCTAACCCTAATACTAACCCTCCACCTTCCGCTCACCCTCACCCTCAGCCTAAACCTAACCCTAATCCAAATACTAAGGCTAACCCTCACACTCACCCTAACCCTCACCGTAACCCTTACCCTTAACCTAACCCTCACCCTAACACTTATGATAACCCTAAACCTCACGCTAACCCTCAAATTAACTCTAATCCTAAACCTAAACCTCACCCTCACCCTAAACCTCACCATCACCGTAACCCTCATCCTATCCACAACCTTAACCCTAACCCTCATTACAAACCTAACCCTCACGCAAACTCTAACCTTATCCCTCAGCCTAAACCTCACCCTATCCATAACCCTAACCCTTACCCTCACCCTCACACTAGCCTTCACCCTAACACTAACACTAACCCTAAACCTCACCCTAACTGTCACCCTCACCCTAACAGTAACCCTCACTCTCACCCTCAACCTAGCCCTCACCCTAAACCTAATCCTAACCCAAACCCCAACCCTCACACTAATCCTAACCCTCACCCTAACCCTAACCCTCACTCTCACCCTAAACCTAACCCTAACCTTCACACAATCCCTAACCCTAATCCTTACCTCAACCTAACCCTAAATCTAACCCTAACCCTAACCTTCACACTAACCCTAACCCTCACCGTAACCCTAACCCTAACACTCAACCTCACCCTAACAATCACCCTAACCCTCACCCTAAGCCTAACCCTAACCCTAACCCTAACCCTCACACTAAACCTAACCCTCACACTAGCCCTAATCCTACCCCTCAGTCTAACCCTCACCCTAACCCTAAACCTAAACATAAACCTCACCCTATCCCTATCCCTAAACCTAACCCTCACCCTCACCCTAGCCCTCACCCTAACCCTAACCCTAACCCTAAACCTCACCCTAACCCTCTCCCTCACCCTAACACTAACCCTCACGCTCACGCTCAACCTCACACTACACTTAAACCTAACACTAATCCTAACCCTAACCCTCACCCTCAACCTCAAACTAACTCTAACCCTAAACCTAAACCTAACCCTCACCCTAAACTTAACGCTAAACCTAACCTTCACTCTCAACCTAACGCTCATCCTCACCATAGACCACACCCTAAACCTCACCCTAACACTCACACTAACCCAAACCCTCACCCTAAACATAACTCTCACCCTCACCCTAACCCTAACCCTCACCCTAACCGTCACACTAACACGAACCCTAACCCTAACCCTCACCCTATCCCTCACCCTGACCCTTACATTAACCCTCACCCTTGCCCTCACCCTCAGACTACACCTAAACCTAACCCTCACCCTCAACCTCAAACTAACTCTAACCCTAACCCTCACTCTAAGACTAACCCTAACACTCACATTAAACCTAACCCTCACGCTAACCCTAACATTATCCCTCAGCCTAACCCTCACCCTAACCCTAACCCTAACCCTAAACCTCACCCTAACCATAAACCTAACCCTTACCCTCACCCTCAAACTAGCCCTCACCCTAACACTAACACTAACCCTAAACCTCACCCTGTCACCCTCACCCTAACAGTAACCCTCAATCTCACCCTCAACTTAGCCCTCACCCTAAACCTAATCCTAAGCCTAACACCAATCCTCAAACTACTCCTAACCCTCACCCTAACCCTAATCCTAACCCTCACCCTAACACTAACCTTAACCCAAACTCTAATCCTCACCCTCAGACTAACCCTCACTGTCACCCTAACCCTCACCCTAATCCTCACCCTAACACTAAGACTCACCCACAGCATAACCCTCACACAAAACCTCACCCTCACCCTAAACCTAGCCCTCGCCCTAACTCTAACCCTAAATTTAACCCTAATCCTAACCCTAAACCTAACCCTAACCATCACCCTCACCCTAACCCTAACCCTGACCCTAACCCTAACACTAACCCTAACCCTCCCCCTCACCCTAAACCTCAACCTAAACATTACACTCAACCTAACCCTCAAACGAACCCTAACCCTTACCCTAACACTAACCCTACCCCTCCCCCTCCCCCTCACCCAAACCCTAAAGCTAACGCTAACCCTCACCCTAACCCTAAGCCTAACCCTAATCCTCACCCTAACCCTTACCCTTACCCAAACCCTCACACTCACGCTAACACTCACCCTCACCCAAAACATCATGCTAAACGTAACCCTCACCCTATCCCTAAACCTAACCCTCACCCTAAATCTAACGCTCCCTCTAACCCTTAAACTCAATCTAATTCTCACCCTAACCATAACCCTAACCCTTGCCTAACCCAAACCCTCACCCTCAAAATAACCCAAACCCTCAACATAGCACTCACCCTAACCCTAACCCTAACTCTATCCCTCATCCTCATACTCATCCTCACCCTCAGCCTACCCCTAACCCTAAAACTAATCCTAACCCTAAACTTCAACCTCGCCCTCAACCTCACCCTAAACCTAAACCTAACCCTAACCATAACCATAATCCTAACCCTAAACCTCACCCTAATCCTAAACCTAACCCTAACCCTACCCCTCACACTCACCGTAACACTCACCCTAACCCTTAACCTAACCCTAATCCTCACCCTCACCATCACACTAACACTCACCCTAACCCTAAACTTCACCCACAACTTACCCCTCAACCTAACCCTAACACTAACCTTCACCCTAAGCATAACCCTCACAATCACCCGAAACCTAAGCCTTACCCTAACCCTAACACTGATCCTAAGCCTAACCCTCACCCTAAACCGAACCCTAAACCGAACCCTCACACTCACCCTAACCCTAACCCTAAACCTAATCTTCACCCTAACCCTAACCCTAACCCTAACCCTCACCATCACCCTAAACCTAACCCTAAACCTCACCCTAAATCTCACCTTAACCCTCACCCTAACCCTAACGCTAACCCTAAACCTCGCCCTCATCCTAACCCTCACCCTAACCCTTAACCTCAACCTAATCCTAATCCTATCCCTAAACCTAACCCTCACACTAAAATAACCCTCAACCTAAGCATAACCCTACCCCTCACGCTAACCCTCAACATATCCCTAACCCTAACACTAACCCCAACCCTATCCCTTACCTAACCGAAACCCTCATGCTCACCCTCACCCTAACCCAAAGCTCACCCAAACCCTAACACTTACTCACCCTAACCCAAAGCTCACTCAAACCCTAACACTTACCCTCACCCTAACCATCACCCAAACGCTAATCCTCTCGCTAACCCTAAACCTAAACCTTACATTAACGAAACCCTCACCCTCACCCTCACCCTTAACCTAACCCTAAACATCACCCAAACACTCACCCTAACCCTAAACCTAACCCTAACCCTCATCCTATCCATAACACTCACCCTCACTATAACCCAAAACATAACCCTAAACCTCACCCGAAGCCTAAACCTAACACTCATCCTCACCCTAAAACTCACCCTCACCCTAACCCTAACCCTAACCCTAAACCTCACACTAACCCTTACCCTACCCCTGACCCTAATCTTCACCCTACCCCTCACCCTAACCCTGAACCTCACCCTCACCCTAAATGTTTCCCTAACCCTAACCCTACCCTAACCCTCACCCTCACCCTAACCCTAACCCTCACCCTCACCTTCACCCTAACCCTAACCCTACACCTCACCCTAACACTCATCTAACCCTAACCCTAACACTCATCGTAACACTAACCCTAACCCTAACCCTCACTATCTCCCTCACCCTCAGCCAAAACCTAACCCTCACCCTAACCCTAACTCTAAACCTAACACTAACCCTAACCCTCATCCTAACCCTAACCCTAAGCCTAACATTCACCCTCACCCTAACCCTAAACCTAACCCTCACCCTTACCCAAACCCTCACACTCATCATCACCCTCACCCTCAGTCTAACCCTAACCCTAACACTAATTCTAACCTTAACCCTCACCCTCACCTTAACTTTAACCCTAACCCAACCCTAACCCTGACCCTAACTCTAACCCTAACCCAAACCCAAAATTCACTGTCACCCTAATCCTCACCCTAACCTTAACCCTCAACATCACCCTCACCCTCGCTCTAATCCGAAAGATCACCCTAACTCTAACCATAACCCTAATGCTCACCCTAAACCTACCTTAACCCTAACGCTCATCCTAACCCTAACCCTAACCCTCAACCTCACCCTAACCTTAATCCTAACCATAAGCATCACCCTAATCCTAACCCAAACCCTCTCCCTCACCCTAACCCTCACTGTCACCCTAACCCTCACCCTAAACCTAACCCTGACATACAAACTGACATACAAACCCTGACATACAAACATTCACCAGAATCCTCAGCCTCACACTAACCCTCAACCTAGTCCTAAAGATCACCATAACCCTAAGCCTCACCCTAACATTAACACTAAACTCAGCCTAACATTACCCTAACGCTCACCTAACCCTAAACCTCACCCTCACCCTCACCCTAAGCCTAACCCTAAACCGAACAATAATTCTAATCCTAAACCTAAGCCTCACCCTCAACCTATCCCTAACCCTAACCCTAACCATAACCCTCACCATAACCCTAAACCTAATCCTCACCCTCAGCATAACCCTCACTGTCACCCTAAACATCAACCTAACCATAAGCCTCACACTAACCCTAAACCTAACCCTCACCCTAAAACTTACCCTGAACCTAACCCTCAACTTCACACTACCATTAACCCTAACCCTAACCCACACACTAACCCTAACTTTACCCCTCACGCTAACCCTCAACCTATCTCTAACCCTAACCCTAACCCTCAAACTAAACATCACCCTAACCCTAAACCTCACCCTAACACTCACTCTAATCCTAACCCTAAACTTAGCCCTCACTCTCACCCTCTCCCTCACCCTAACCCTTACCCTGACACTATCCCTCACCCTAAACCTCACCATAACCCTAACCCTAATCCTAAGCCTCACCATCACCCTAATCCTAACCCTAACCCTCACCATCACCCTAACCCTCCCTACACCTAACCCTAACCTTAACCAAAACCCCCAACGTAACCCTAACCATAACCCTCAAATAAAACCTAACCCTCATATTAATCCTTACCCTCACCCTAATCCTCTGGCTAACCCTAAACCTAACCCTTACTTAACAGAAGCCCTCACCCTCAGCCTCACACTAACTCTAACCCTAACACTACCCCTCATCTTACGCCTCACCCTAACCCTAACCCTCACCCTCAACCTGACCCCAATCCTTACCCTAACCCTTAGCCTAACCCTCTCCCTCACCCTAACCCTCACCCTAACACTTACCCTCATACTAAACCAAAACCTAACCCTCACCCTAACTCTCACACTAACCCTAACACTCACCCTAACCCTAACCCTAAAACTAAACCTAAAGCTCACCCTAACCTTCACCCTAACAATAACCGTAACCCTAAACCTAACCCTAACCCTCACCCTACCACTCACCCTAACCCTAAACCTAAACCTAAACCTCACACTCACCCTCAACCTCACCCTAAACCTTATCCTCACACTACTCTAACACTAACCCTAACCCTAACCCTCACCCTCAACCTAACCTTAAACCTCACCCTAACCCTCACCCTAATGATTAACCTGCACATTAACCCTAGACCTCACCCGCACCCAAATCCTAACCGTAACCATCACCCTAAAACTCACCCTAACCCTAGCCCTAACCCTAACACTCACACTAAACCTAACCATCACCCTAACCCTAAACCCCACCCTAAGCCTTACCCTCACCCTAGCCCTCACCCTAACACTAACACTAACGCTAACCCTCATGCTAATCCTAACATTCACCCTAACCCTAACCCTCACTCTGAACTTAACCCTCAGCCTAACCCTAAACCTATTCCTAACCCTAAACCTTACCCTCACCCTAACCGTAACCCTAAACCCAACACTCACCCTATGCGTCACCATAACCCTAACCCTAACCCTAACCCTCACCCTGAACCTAATACTCACCCTAATCCTTACCTTCACACTAACCCTCAACCTAACCCTAACTCTAACCCTAACCCTCACCTCAAACCTCACGCTAACATTAAACCTCACCCTCAACCTAACCCTAACTCTAACCCTAACCCTCACCTCAAACCTCACGCTAACAGTAACCCTCACCCTAACCCTCACTCTAACCCTAACCCTAAACTTAACCCTCCCCCTCCCAATCTCCCTCACCCTAACCCTTACCCTGAACCTATCCCTCACCCTAACCCTAACCCTAAGCCTAACCCTAACCCTCACCCTAAACCTAACGCTACCCCTCACGCTAAAACTCAACCTGTCCCTAACCCTAACTCTAACCCTCACCCTAACCCTAACCCTAACCCACAACCTAAACCAAACACTCACCCTAATCCTCCCCCTCCCCCTAATCCTATTGCTAACACTAAACCTAACCCTTAACTTAACCGAAACCCTCACCCTCAGCCTCACTGTTACTATAACCCTAACCCTACCCCTCAGCTGAACCCTCACCCTAAACCTAAACCTAACCCTCAACCTGACCCAAATCTTTACCCTAACCCTTAGCCTAACCCTCACCCTCACCCTAACCCTCACCCTAATCCTTACCCTCACCCTAAACCAAAATCTAACCCTAACCCTAACTCTCACACTAACCCTAAAACTCAACCTAAACCTAACCCTAATACTAAACCTAAACCTTACCCTAACCCTCTCCCTAACAATAATCGTAATCCTAATCCTAAGCCTAACCCTCACCCTTACCGTAACCCGCACCCTAACCCTTATCCTCACCATAATCTAACCCTAATCCTAACCCTAACCATCACCCTAACCCTAACACTCACCCAAACCCTGAGCCTAACACTAACCCTAACCCTCACCCTAAACCTCACCCTCACCCTAGCCCTAACCCTACCCCTAATCCTCACCCTACACCTCAACCTAACCCTAATTCTAAACCTAACCCTCACCCTAAGACTCACCCTAACCCTTAACCTCCCCCTACCCCTCAACCTAACCCTAACCCTAACTCTAACACAAACACTCTCCCTAACCCTAACCCTAACCTTAAACCTCACCCTCACCCTAACTTTAACCTTCACCCTCACCTTCACGCTCAACCTAATACTAAACCTACCCCGCTCCCTAGCCCTCATCCTAACCCTAACCCTATGCCTAACACTAACCGTAACACTAACACTAACCCTTACCTCACCCTCACCCTCACCTGAAGCCTACCCCTAACCCTCAAACTCAACGTAATCCTCACCCTAACCATAAACCTAACCCTTACCTAACCCAAACCCTCACCCTCACCCTAACCCAAACCCTCAACATAGCCCTCACACTAACCCTACACCTAACAGTATCACTCACCCTCATACTCACCCTTATCCTCAGCCTACCCTTAACCCTAAACCTAAACCCAACCCTAAACTTCAAGCTCACCATCAACCTTAACCTAAACCTAACCATAACCCTAACAATAACCATAATCCTTAAGCTAACCCTTACCCTACCCCTCAGCCTAACCCTAACCCTAACCCTCACACTCACCCTAACACTCACCCTAACCCTTAACCTAACCCTAATACTCACTCTCACCTTCACACTAACACTCACCCTAACCCTAACCATCACCCACACCTTAACCCTCACCCTAACCCTAACCCTTACCCTAACCCTAAGGCTAACCTTCACCCTAACCATAACCCTCACCCTCACCCTAAACCTAAGCCTAACCCTAACCCTAACACGGATCCTAAGCCTAATCCTCACCCTAAACCTAAACCTAAACCTCACCCTCACACGCACCCTAAACCTAACCATAACCCTAATCCTCACCCTAACACAAACCCTAACCCTAACCCTCACCCTCACCATAATCCTAAACCTAACCCACTCCCTAAACCTCACCCTAACCCTAACATTAACCCTAAACCTGACCCTCATCCTAACACTCACCCTAACCCTTAACCTCACCCTAATCCTAATCCTATCCCTAAACCTAACCCTCACACTAAACCTAACCCTCACCCTAACCATATCCCTACCCCTCACGCTAAACATCAACCAATCCCTAACCCTAACCCTAACCTTATCCCTTACCTAACCGAGACCCTCATGCTCACCCTCACCCTAACCCAACCCTCACCCTAACCCTAACACTTACGCTCACCCTAACCCTCACCCAAACACTAATCCTCTCCCTAACCCTAAAACTAAACCTTCCATTAACGAAACCCTCACCCTAACCCTCACCGTTAACCTAACCCTAACCCTAACTCTCACCCTCACACTAACACTCACACTAAACCTTAACCTCATACTAACCCTAAACCTAACCATAATGCTAAACTCACACTAACCCAAACACTCACCATAACACTAAACCTAACCCTAAATGTCACCCTCACACTAACACTAAACCTAACCCTCATCCTCACCCTAACACTCACTCTCACTCTAATCCTAACCCTAACCCTAAACCTCACACTAACCCTAACCCTTACACTATACCTTAGCCTACCCCTGACCCTACCCCTCACCTTACGCCTCACCCTAACTCTAATCCTAACCATAACCCTCACCCTCACCCTAACACTCAACCTAACACTTACCATCACCCTAACCCTCACCCTCATCCTAAACCTTTCCCTAACCCTAACCCTACCCTAACTCTGACCCTCACCCTAACCCTAACGCTTGCTCTCAACCTCACCCTAACCCTAACCCTACACCTCACCCTAACCCTCATCTAAGCCTAACCCTAACACTCATCGTAACCCTAACCCTAACCCTAACCCTCACCCTAACCCTAATTCTAAACCTAACACTAACCTTAACCCTCACTTAACCCCCACCCTAAAACTAACCCTAAACCTAACCGTAACCATCACCCAACCCCTCACCCTAAACGTAACCCTAACCATAAATCTCACCCTCACCCTAACACTCACCCTAACCCTTACCCTCGCCCTAATCATCAACCTCACCCTAATCCTAACCCAAAACCTAACCCACATACTCACCCTACGCATAACCCTAACCATAATCCTCATCCTAACCCTCAACCTAACCCTAATGCTATCTCCAATCCTCACTCTCACCCTAAACCACACCTTAAACTTTACCCTCACCATAACCCTAACCCTATCCCTAATACTCACCCTATCCCTAACCATACCCCTTACCCTAACCCTCACCCTAATCATAACCCTAACCCAACCCCTCAACCTAACCCTTACCCTAACACGAACCCTAACCCACACCCTCACCCTAACCCTCACCGTCAGCCTAACCTTCACCCTAATCCTAAGTCTGACCCACACCGTAACCCTCACCTAAACCTCACCCTCACCGTAATCCTAGCCCTTACCCTAACTCTAACCCTAACCTTAACCTTAATCCTAAACCTAACCCTCACCCTCACCCTCAGCCTCACCTTAACACTAATCCTACCGCTGAACCTAACCCTAAGCCTCACCCTCAACCTCACCCTAACCCTAACCCTAACCCTCACCCTAACCCTCACCCTAACGCTAACCCGCACATTAACCCTCACCCTAACCCTCACCCTAAACCTACCACTAACTAAAAACCTCACCCTCAATCTAACCTTCACCCTAACCCTTAACCTCACCCTAACCCTCACACTAACCTTAACCCTTACCCTAACCCTAAGGCTAACCTTCACCCTAACCATAACCCTCACCCTCACCCTAACCCTACCCCTCACCTTACTCCTCACACAAACCCTAACTCTAACCCTAACCCTCACTCTAACCCTATACTTAACCCTCATCCTCACCCTAACCCTTAACCTCTTCCAAACCCTCACACTCACGCTAACCCTCACCCTCACCCAAAACATCACGCTTACCCTAACCCTCACCCTAACCCTAACCCTAACCCTCACCCTAACACTATCCTTCCCCCTAAACCTGAAACTCAACCTAATCCTCATACTAACCATAACCCAACCCTTACCTAACCCAATCCCTCATCCTCTCCCTAAATCTCACCCTCAACAAAGCCCTCACCCTAACCCTAACCCTAACCCAATCCCTCACCTTCATACTTACCCTCACCCTCAGCCTACCGCTAACCCTATACCTAATCCTAACCCTAAACTTCATCCTCACCCTCACCCTCAACCTCATACTAACCCTCAACCTCACCCTAAATATCGGCCTAAACCTCACCCTCACCCTAACCCTAGCCCTAAGCTTCACCCTAAACCCAACCCTCACCCACACCCTAACCCTAAGCCTAACCCTAACCCTAACACTAATCTTAAGCCTAACCCTCACCCTCACCCTCACCCTAACCCTAAACCTATCCCTCACTCTAACCCTAACCATAAACCTCACCCTCACACAAAACCTAACCCTACCCCTCAACCTAACACTCACCCTAACCCTAATGCTAACCCTAAACCACACCCTCATCCTAACACTCACCCTAACCCTTAGCCTCACCCAAATCCTAATCCTATCTCTAAACCTAATGCTCAAACTAACCCTAACCCTCACCCTAACCATAACCCTTCTCCTCAAGCTAACCCTCAACCTATCCCAAACCCTAAGCCTTACCCTAACCCTATCCCTTAGCTAACCGAAACCCTCATGCTCACCCTTACCCTAAACCAAACCCTCACCCTAACCCTAACACTTACCCTCATCCTAACCCTCACCCAAACCCTAAACCTAACCCGCACTAACCCTAAACCTAACACTTAAGTAAACGAAAACCTCAACCTCAACCTCAACCTCACCCTAACCCTAACCCTAACCCTCACCCTCACCCTCACCCTAACACTCACACTAAACCTTACCCTCACACTAACCCTAAACTTCACCCTAATGCTAACCCTCACACTAACCCTAACACTCACCCTAACCCTAAACCTAACACTAACCATAAACGTCACCCTAACCTCACCCTAACCATCACCCTCACCCTCAGCTTCACCCTGGAACTAACCCTAACTCTCATCCTCAACCTCACTCAACCTTCAGCCTAACCCTAACCCAAACCCTAATCCTACCCTTAACCCTCAACCTTACCCTCACCATCAACCTCACCCTAACACTAACCCTAATGCTAACACTAATCCTCACGCTCAGCCTAAACCTCACCCTAACCCATAACCTCAGCCTAAACCTAAACCTAACCCTAACCCTCACCCTAACCCTCATCCTAAATCTAACCCTAACCCTAACCCTAACCCTCACCCTAACCCTCACCCTAAACCTAACCGTAACCCTCACCCTAACCCTAACCCTAACCCTCACACTCTCCCTCACCCACACCCTAACCCTAACCCTATCCATCAGCATAACCATCATTCTAACACTAACCCTAACGCTAAACGTTACCCTAAACATAAACCTAAACCTAAACCTCACACTCACACTCAACCTCAGCCTAACCCTAAACCTAACCCTAATCCATACATTAAACCTAACCCTCACCCTCTCCCTAATTCTAACCCTAAACCTAACCCTCACCCTAACCCTAACCCTCACCCTAACCCAAACCCTAACCCTCATCCTTACCGTAACCATAACCCTAACCTTCACCCTAACGTTCAACCAACCCTAACGTTAACCCAAGCCCTCAGCCTCACCTTAAACCTCACCCTTAACCTAACCCTAACCCTCACACTAATCCTAACCCTCAACCTACCTCTAACGATATCCCTCTCCCTAACTCTCACCCTAACCGTAACACTAACTCTAACCCTCACACTAACCCTCATCCTCACCCTAACCCTTACCCTCACCCAAACCCTCACACTCACGCTAACCCTCACCTTCAAGGAAAACATCACGCTAACATTAAATCTCACCCTAACCCTAACCATAACCCTCCCTCTAACCCTCAAACTCAACCTAATCCTCACCCTAACAATAACCATAACCCTTACCTAACCCAAACCCTCACCCTCACCCTAACTCTCACCCTCAACATAGCCCTCACCCTAACCCTAAACCTAATCCTATCCCTCAACCTCATACACACCCTCACCCTCAGCCTACCGCTAACCCTATAACTAATCCTAACACTAAACTATACTCTCACTCTCACCCTCACCCTAACCCTAACACTAACCTTTACCATAACCCTAGCCCTACTCCTCACTCTACCCCTCACCCTACCCCTAACCCTAACCCTAACCCTAACCCTCACCCTAAAACTCACCCTAACCCTCATCCTCACTGTCACCCTAACACTCACCCTAACCCTAAACATCACCCAAACCCTAACCCTAACCCTCACCCGAACCGGAACCCTCAACCTAACTCTCAACCTCACCCTAAACATCACCCTAACACTCCCACTAAACTTAACGCTAAACTTCACCCTAACCCTAAACCTCACCCTCACCCTACCCCTAAGCCTAAGCCTAACACTAACACTAATCCTAAGCCAAATCCTCACCCTCACCCTCACCCTAACCCTAACCCTAAACATAACCCTCACACTAAACCTAAAATCCACTCTAACCCTAAACATCAATTTCACCCTAACCCTCACCCTAACCCGAATCCTCACCCTCATCCTAAGACTCACCCACACCTTAACCCTCATCGAAAACCTCACCCTCACCCTAACCCTACCCTCACACTAACTCTAACCCTAACCCTCATCCTAATCCTAACGCTCACCTAAACCTAACCCTAACCCTAAACCTAACTCTAACACTAAACCTAACCCTAAAATTAACCCTAATCCTAACCCTAACTGTAACCCTCACCCCACCCTCAAACTCAGCCTCAGCCTAACCCTAACCCTATTTCTAAACATAACCCCCACCATCAGGCTCACCCTAAACCTAACCCTAACCCTCACCCTCACATGAACCAGAACCCTAACAATAACCCTAAAAATAACCCTAACCTAACCCTCACACTAAACCTAAACTTTACCCTAACCCTAACCATCACCCTCACCCTAACCCTCACCCTCACCCGAACCCTCAACCTAACCCTAAACCTAACCCTCACCCTCTCCCTAACACTAACCCTAACCCTAAACCTCACACAAACCCTAACCCTAATCCTAACCCTCACCCTTACCCTCACCCTAGCCCTCACCCTAACCTAAACCTTCAACCAAACCTAACCCTCACCCTCAAACTCCCCCTAACACTAATCCTAACCATAACCCTAACATTAAACCTAACCCTCACCCTAACACTCAACATAACCCTAAGCTTATCTCTAAGACTAAGCCTAACCCTCACCCTAACCCTCACCCCAACCCTCACCGTCAACCTCACACTAAACCTTTCCCTAACCCTTAGACTCACCCTAAATCTAACCCTAAACCTAACCCTCACCCTAACCCTAACCCAAACCCTCACCCTAACCCTAACCCTCAACCTCACCTTCAACCTCAGAATAAACCTAACCCTCAACCTAATCCTAAACCTATCCCTCACACTCACCCTCACCCAAAATCTAACCCTAAACCTAACCCGAACGCACACCCTAACTCTAACAGTAAAACTAAACCTCACCCTCACCCTAGCCCTCAACCTAACCCTAACCCTATCCCTAACCCTCAACCTAAGCCTAACCCTAACCCTCACTCTAAACCTAAACCTCACCCTCACCCTAGCCCTCACCCTACACCTATTCCTAACCCTAACCCTCACACTAACCCTAACCTTCAAACTAAAACTAACCTTCACACTCAAAATCCCCCTAACCCTCACCCTAACCCTAACCCTAACATTAACCCTAACCCTCACTGTAACCCTCAACATAACCCTAAGCTTAACCCTAAGCCTAACCCTAACCCTCAACCTAACCCTCACCCAAACCCTCCCTCTCAACCTCCCCCTCCCCCTCACCCTCACCCGAACCCAAAACCTAGGCCTAAACCTTAATATCACCTTAATCCTCACCCTAAACCTAATGTTAACCCCAACGTTCACCCTGACCCTAACCCTCTCACGAACCCTTACCCTCTCCCTAACCCTAACCTTAACCCTCACACTAAACCTAAACCTCACGCTAACCGTAACTCTCACCCTCAAGCTAAACCTCAAACTAACCCTAACCCCCAATCTAACCCTAACCGTAACCCTCAACATAATCCTTACTCTCACACTCAGCCTAACCCAAACCCTAACACTAATTCTAAACCTAAACCTCACCCTCAACCTCACCCTCACCATCACCCTCACCTTCGCCCTATCCCTAACCATAACCATAACCCTCATCCTAACCCTAAGCCTTACCCTCAACATAATCCTAACCCTAAACCTTACCCTCAACCTAACCCTCACCATAACCATTACCCTCACCCTAACGGAAAACCTAACCCTAACCCTAAACCTAACCCTCACACTAAACCTAACCCTCACCCTACTCCTCACCCTACCCATCACCCTAACCCTCATCCTAAACCTAACCGTAAGCCTAACCCTCACCCTCACCCTATCCCTAAACCTAACATTCGCCCTAACCCAAACACTCACACTCATCCTCACCCTCACCCTCAGTCTAACCCTAACCCTAACCCTAATCCTAAACTTAACCCTCACCCTCACCTGAACATTAGCCCTAACCCAACCCTAAACCTCACCCTACCTTAACCCTAACCCTAAGGCTCACCCTAAACTTACCTTAACCCTAAACCTCACCCTAAACCTAACCCTCACCCTAATCCTAACCCTAACCATCAACCTCACCCTAACCTTAAGCCTAACCCTAACCCTCACCCTAATCTTAACCCAAACCCTCACCCTCACCCTAACCCTAACCGTCACCCTAACCCTCACCCTAAACCTAACCCCGACATACAAACTAACCCACACACTCACCTGAATCCTCAGCCTCACACTAACCCTCACCCTAGCCCTTAACATCACCTTAATACTAACCCTCACACTAACATTAGCCCTAACGCTCACCCTAACATTAACCCTAACCCTCAAATAAACCTAAACCTCACCCTCATGCTCACCCTCAACGTAAGCCTAAACCTAAACCTAATAATAATGGTAATCCAAACCCTAAGCCTCACCCTCACCCTAAACCTAACCCTAACCCTAACCATAACCCTCATCCTGACCCTAATCCTAACCATCACCCTCACCCTCACCCTCACCCTCAGACTAACCCTAACCCTATTCCTAATCCTAACCCGAACCCTCACTCACACCCTCACCCTAAATCTAACCCTAACTCTAAACTTCACCCACACCCACACCCTCACACTCACATTCACCATAACCCTAACAATAACCTTAATCCTAAACTTAACCATAAGCCTAACCCTCACACGAACACTACCCTAACATTAACCTTCACACTAAACCTAACCTTCAACCTAACCCTAAACCTACACCTCAGCCTATACCTCAATCTAAACCTGACCTTAACACTAATCCTCTCCCTATCCCTAACCATAACCCTAAAGCTCACCCTCAACCTAGCCCTCAGCCTAAGCCAAAATCCTAAACCTAAATCTCACCCTAACCCTCACCCTCACCCTAACCCTAACACTCACCCTGACCCTCACCCTCACCCTAAACCTCACCCTAACCCTTACCCTCACCCTAACCCTCACAGAAACACTAACACTCACCCTAACCCTAAAAGCAACCCTAACCATAACCCTCACCCGAAACCTAACCCTAACCCTCAACCTCACCCTCACCCTCAACCTAACCCTTACCCTCACCGTAACCCTAAACCTAACCCCAAACCTAACCCTCACACTAGCCCTAACCATCACCTACACCTCACCCTACCCCTCACACTCACCCTAACCGAAACACTCACCCTAACCCTCACCATCAGTCTAACCATCACCCTCACCCAAACCCTCAACCTCAGTCTAACCCTAAACCTAACCCTAATCCTAAACCTAAAGCTCATCCTCACCCTAACTCTAACCGTAACCCAAACTTAACCCTCACCCTAACTCTAACCCTAACCCAACCTCAAACCTCACCGTCACCCTAACCATCACCCTAACCCTAACCCTCAACCACACCCTAACCCGAACACGAACCCGAACCTGAATCCTCACCCACATCGTCACCCTCACTCTAAGGCGAACACTCACCCTAACCCTAACCCTTAACACTAAACTTAACCCTAAAACACACCCTAACCCTAACCCTCACGCTAAACCTAAACCTAAACCTCAACCTCACACTAACCCTAATCCTAACCCTTAACCTCACCCTAATCCTAATCCAAAACCTCACACTCACCCTAACCCTCCCCGTCCCCCTAACCCTATCCCTAACCCTCACCCTAAAACTAACCTTAACCCTAAACCTCACCTTAACCCTAACCCTCACCCTAACACTAACCCTAACACTCACCGTCACCCTCCCCCTCCCCCTAAACTTAATGTTCACCTACACCCTAACCCTCATCCTCACCCGAACACTCAGCCTCACACTAAACCTCACCCTCGCCCTAAACATCACCTTAAACCTAACCCTCACACTAACCCTAACTCTAAGCCTAACCCTCATCCTAACCCTAACCCCAAACCTAACCATAACCTTCATCCTAACCCTCAACTAATCCTAAACCTCACCATGAGCCTCACCCTCATCCTAAGCCTAACCCTAAACCTAACATTAATCCTAATCTTAACCCTAACCCTCACCCTCACCCTAACCCTAACCCTAACCCTCACCCTAACCCTAACTCTAAGCCTAACCCTCAACCTAACCCTAACCCTAAACCTAATCATACCCTTCATCCTAACCCTAATCCTAATCCTAATCCTAACCATCTCACTCACCCTCACCTTCACCCTCAGACTAACCCTAACCCTAATCCTAATCCTAACACTAACCGGCACTCTCACACTCACCCTAAACTTAACACTAACCCTAAACCTAACCCACACACTCACCCTCACCTTCACGCTAACCCTAACAATAACCTTAATCCTAACCTTAACCCTAAGTCTAACCCTCACACTAACACTAACCCTAACCTTAACCTTCACACTAAGGCTAACCCTCAACCTAACACTAAACCTACCCCTCAGCCTAACCTTCACCCTAACCCTATCCCTAACCCTGTTACTCTCCCTTTCCCTATCCATAACCCTAACCCTCACCCTCAACTTAACCCTCACCCTAAGCCTAACCCTAAACCTAACCCTCACACTAACCCTAACACTCACCCTAAACCTAACACTCAACCTGACCGTCACCGTTACCCTAAACCTCAACCTAACCCTTACCCTCAATTTAACCCTCATCCTAACCCTAACCTTAACCCTCACAATAATCCTTACCCTAAGCCAAAACCTCAACATCACCCTCACCCTCACCCTAACCCTTACCCTCACTGTATCCCTAAACCTAACCCTAAACTTAACACTCACACTAAACCTAACCCTCACCCTACCCCTCAACCTACTCCTAACCCTAACCCTCATCCTAACCCTAATCCTAACCCTAACCTCACCCTCACCCCAACCATCACAATAACGCTCACCCTAACCCAAACCCTCACCCTCAACCTAACCCTCAGTCTAACACTTAACCTAACCATAATCCTAACCCTAACGCTCACCCTCACCCTAACTCTAACCCTAACCAAAACTTAACCCTCACACTAACTTTAACGCTAACCCAATGGCAACCCTCAGCGTCACCCTTACCCTCACCCTAACCCTAACCCTCACCCTAACTCTAACACTCACCTTCACCTGAACCCTAACCCCCACCCACACCCTAAGTCGAACACTCACCCTAACCTTAACCCTAACCCTCACTTTAACACAAAACTTAACGCTAAACCTCACCCTAACTCTCACCCTCACAGTAAACCTAAACCTAACCCTCAAACTCACCCTAACCCTAATCCGAACCCTTACACTCACCCTAATGCTAACCCAAACTCTCACCGTCACACTAACCCTCACAGTCACCCTAACCCTAACCCTAACCTTCACCCTAACCCTAAATTTAACCCTAATCCTCACCTTAACCTTAACCCTCACTGTAACCCTTAACCTAACCCTCACTGTCACGTTAAGCCTCACCCACACCCTAACCCTCATCCTCACCCGAACACTCACCCTCACACTAAACCTCACCCTTGTCCTAAACATCACCTTAATGCTAACCTTCATCCTAACATTAAACCTAATCCTCACCCTAAACCTAAAACTCACCCTGACCCTCATCCTCACCATAAACCTAACCCTAAACCTAATATTAATCCTAATCCAACCTTAACTCTCACCCTCACCCTAACATTAACCCTCACCCTAACCCTAACCCTAACCCTCCCCCTAACCCTAAACCTAACCCTCAGCCTCACCCTAACCCTAACCCTCACCCTCACCCTAACCCTAGCTCTAACCCTAACCCTAAACCTCACCCTAACACTCAACCTCACCCTAATCCTCACCCTAACCCTAAACCTTACCTTACCGAAACCCTCACCCTCATCCTCACCTTCACCGTAAACCTCACCCTTACCCTAGCCCTCAACCTGACCTTAACCCTAACCTTAACCATCACCCTCACCCTCACCCTAACCCTAAACCTAACCCTAACCCTCACCCTAACCATCACCCCACCCTAAACCCAATCCTAACACACACCCTAATCCTTAGGCTAACCCTAACCCTACTCCTAACCCTAACCCTAAACCTCACCCTAATACTAACCCTAACCCTCACCCTCACCTTAACCCTCACCATCACCCTCACCTTAGCCCTCACCCTGAACATTAGACTCACCCTAAACCTAACCCTAACCCTAACCCTCAAACTAACTCTAAACCTCACACTAACACTAACCCTACCTCTCACAATAACCCTCATCAGAACCCTAACCCTAACCCTAACCCTCAGCCTAACCAAAACACTCAATCTCACCCTCACCCTCAGCCTAATCCTAACCCTAATCCTAATCCTAAACCTATCCCTCACCCTCAACATCACCCTAATTATAACCCTAACCCTAACCCTCACACTAACCCTAACAGTAACACTAAACCTAAACCTCACCCCAGCCCTCACCCTAACCCTAACCGTACCCCTAACCGTAACCCTCATCCTAACCCTAACCCTAACCCAAACCCTAAGCCTAAGCCTAAACCTAACCCTCTCCCTCACCCTAAACTTCAACCTAACCTAACCTTCAGCCTCAAACTCCCCCTAACCCTCCCCGTAATCCTAACCCTAACATTAAATCTAACCCTCACCCTAACCCTCACCATAACCCTACGCCTAAACCTAAGCCTAAATCTAACCCTCACCCTAACGCTCACCCTAACCCTAACCCTCACCCTCACGCTAAACCTCTCCCTCACCCTCACCCTCAAACTCACCCTCACCTTAACCCTAAACCTAACACTCACCCAACCATAACACTCACCCTAACTCCAACAATAACCCTCACCCTCACACTAACCTTAACCCAAGCCCTAAACCTTGACATCACCCTAACCCTCACGCTAACCCTAATGCTAAACCTAACCCTCAGCCTAACCTTAACCCTCATCCGAACGTTTACCCTCACCCTCACCCTAAACCTAACCGTAACCCTCACACTAAACCTAAACCTCAGGCTAAACTTACCCCTCACCCTCACCCTAAACCTCACACGAACCCTAACGCTCATTCTAAACCTCAACATAACACTCACCCTCACCTTCAGCCTAACCCTAACCCTAAACATAATCCTCACCCTAACCCTAACCCTGACACTAACCTTAACCCTAACCCTCACCCTCACACTCATCATAACCCTAACCCTAATCCTAAAACTAACCCTCACATTAACTTTAACCCTCACTCTAAACCTAACCCTAACCCTAATTCTAACCCTCCCCCTCCCCCTCCCCCTCCCCCTCAGACTAACCCTTACCCTAATCCTAATCCTAACACTAACCCTCAGTCTCACACTCACCCTAAACATAACCCTAAACCTAAACTCACCCACACCCTCACATTCACCCTCACCATTAACCTAACCCTAACAATAACCTTAATCCTAACCTTAACCCTCAGCCTAACCCTCACCCTAACACTAACCCTAACCATAACCCTCACAGTAAACTTAACACTGAACCAAACCCTAGAACTACCCCTCAGTCTAACCCTCACTCTAACCCTAAACCTAATCTTCTCCATATCCCTAACTCTAACCCTAACCCTCACCCTCAACCTAGCCCTCACCCTAACCCTAACCCTTAACCTAAACCTCACACTCACCCTAACCCTCAACTTACCCCTAACACTCACTCTGACCCTAAACCTCATCCTAAGCTTAACCCTAATGGTAACCCTCACCATAACCCTTACCCTAACTGTAACCCTAACCCTAACACTCAGCCTACGCCTCACCCTAACTCTAACTCTAACCCTCACCCTCACCCTAACACTCACCCTAAACTTTGCCCTCACCCTAACCCTCATACTAACCCTAACCCTCACCCTATCCCTCACCTTAAACCTCATCCTAACCCTAAACCTAACGCTAAACCGAACCCTCACCCTTACCCTAACTCTCACCCTCACCCTATCCCTCACACTAACCCTCATCCTAACCCTAATCCTAACGCTAAACCTAACCCTCACCCTCACCTTAACCCTAACCCTCACCCTCACCCTAACCCTAACTTTCACTTAAACCTAACCCTAAAACTAACCCTCACACTCAAGGTCACCCTTAACCTAATCCTAACCCTAATCCTAAGCCTAACAATCACCCTCATAGTCACCTTAAGCCTAACCCTCACCTTAACCCTAACCTTCACCCTTACCCTACTCCAGACCCTCACCCTAACCCTCACCCTAACCCTAACACTAACCTTCAGCCTCACCCTCAGCCTAACCCTAACCCTAATCCTAATCCTAAACCTAACCCTCACACTCACCCTGACCTTATACATAACCCTTACCCTAACCCTCCCCCTCCCCCTCAAAGTCACCCTCACCCTAACCGTAACAATAACGCTAGTCCTAATCCTAACCCTCAACCTAACACTCACCCTAACCCTCACCCTCAACCTCACCCTCACCCAAACCCTTAGATTCACCCTAACCCTAACCCAAAACCAACCCTCAAACTAACCCTAAGCCTCACCCTAACCCTAACCGTCACCCTCTTGCTAACCCTGTCACTCTAACCCTCACCCTAATCCTAACCCTCACCCACAACCTAACACTCAACTTCACCCTAACTCTCACCCTAACCTAACCCTCACCCTCACGCTAAACATCACACTAACCCTAACTGTGAGCCTAACCCTAACCCTAACCCTCACCCTAACCCAAACCCTCACCCTAAGCGTCACTGTCACCCTAATCCTCACCCTAAATATAACTCTAAAACTTCCTTAACCCAAACTCTCACACTCTCTCTCACCCTCACCCTAACCCTCACCCTCAACCTAGCCCTCACCCTAACCCTAACCCTAACCTTACGCCTAACCCTAAACCTAACCCTTACCCTCACGCTCACACTCAAGTTCACTGTAACACTAATCCTAACCCTAATCCTAACCCTAAACTTCACCCTCACCCTCACCCTAACCCTAACCCTCACCTTAACCGTAACCCTCACCCTAACCTTAACCATTACCCTGACCTTAACCCTAAACCTAACCCTCATCCTAACCCTCACCCTAAACCTAACAGTAACCCTCACTCTCACCCTCAGCCTAACCTTAACCCTAATACAAATCCTATCCCTAACCCTCACTCTCACCCTCACCCTAAACCTAACCCTAACACTAAACCCCACCCTCGCCCTAACCCTCACCCTAATGCTTACCCTGATCCCATCCCTCACCCTAACCCTAATCCTCAACCTAACCCTCAAGCTAACCCTCAGTCTAACTCTAAACTTCACCATAACCCTCACCCTAATCCTAACCCTCATCCTAAAACTAACCCTCAACCTAAACCTTAACCTAACCGTAACACTAACCTTAACCCTAAACCTCACACTGAACCTAACCCTACACCTCAAACTAACCCTCACCCTAACCCTAACCCTAACCCTAGTCCTCTCCCTATCCCTAACCCTATCCGTAAACCTAACCCACACCCTAACTCTCACCTTCACCCGAACTCTGATCCTAACCTCACCCAAACATTTACCCTCACCCTAATGCTAACGTAATCCTCACCCCCACCCTAAACAGCACCCTAAACCAAGCCCTCACCCTAACAGTCACTGTAACCTTATTCCTCACCCTAAAAGTAACACTAACCCTTCCCTAACACAAACACTCACCCTCTCCCTCACCATCACCCTAACCCTCACCCTCAACCTAGCCCTCACCCTAACCCTAACCCTAACCTTAACACTATCCCTAAACTTAACCCTCACCCTCACCCTCACCCTCAAGCTCACCCTAACCCTAAACCTAACCCTAATCCTAAAACTCACCTTCACCCTCATCCTAACGCTAAACCTAAACCTAACACTCACCCTAACCCAAACTCTCACCCTAACCCTAACCCTCAGCCTGAACCTATACCTCACACTAACCCTTACCCTGAACCTTTCCCTCACTGTCAACCTAACCCTCACC
Source organism: Dipodomys merriami (assembly GCF_024711535.1). Lineage (NCBI taxonomy): Eukaryota > Metazoa > Chordata > Mammalia > Rodentia > Heteromyidae > Dipodomys > Dipodomys merriami. The sequence goes on from NW_027206113.1 coordinate 3,927,733, forward strand.
CTAAACCTAACCATCACTCTCACCCTAATCATCACCCTAAACCTAACCTTCACCCTAACCCTAACCCTAACCCCCATCCTAACACTCACCCCCCACCCCAATCCTCACCTTAACCCTAACCCTTACCTAAGTGAAACATTCACCCTCATCCTCACACTCAACCTCACCCTAAACCTCACCCTCACCCTAGCCCTCACCCTAACCCTAACCCTAACACTAACCATCACCCTCAACCTCACTCTAACCCTAAACCTAACCCTAACCCTCACCCTAACCCTCACCCTCACCCTCACCCTAAACCTCACACTAACCCTCACCCTCAACCTAACCCTATCCGTCACCTTCAACTTCACCCTCACCCTCACCCTCAGTCTAAACCTAACCCTAACCCTAATCTTAAACCTCACCCTCACCCTCACATTCACCCTAAACCTCACCCTCACACTCACCCTAACCCTACACCTAACCATAACCCTAAACCTCACCCTAACCTTAAACCTAAACTTCACCCTCACCCTCACCCTAATCCTAACCCTAAGCCTAACCGTCACCCTAACTCTAATCCTAACCCTAACCCTCACCCGAAACGTTACCCTCACCCTAACGATAACCCTAACCTTAACCCTAACCCTAACCCTCACATTAATCTAAACTCACCCAAACGAAACCCTCACACTCACCTTAAACCTCACACTAACCCTAACCCTCAAGCTAACCCTAAACCTAACCCTCAACATAACCCTCATCCTAAACCGTAGCCTAACCCTAAAAATAACTCTAACCCTAACCCTCATCCTAACACTAATCCTAACCCTAGTACTAAACCTCCCCCTCCCGCTCAACCTCACCCTCAGCCTAAACCTAACCCTAATCCAAATCCTAACACTAACCCTCAGCCTCACCCTAACCCTCATCCTAACCCCTAAACTTAACATAACCCTCACCCTGACCCTTACCATAACCCTAAACCTGACGCTAACCCTCATCTTAGCTCTAATCCAAAACCTAAACCTCACCCTCACCCTAATCCTCACTGTCACCCTCACCCTCATGCTATCCACAACCCTAAACCTAACCTCCATTCTAAAGCTAACACTCACCCAGACACTAACACTAACCCTCACCCTAACCCTAACACTCAACCTACACCTCACCCTACCCCTCACCCAAACCATCACCCTAACCCTAAACCTAACCCTAACCCCAATCCTCACCGCAGTCTTACCCTAACCCTAAACCCAATCCTCACCCTATCCTCACCCTAACACTCACCCTGACCCTCACTCTGACCCTAACCCTCACTCAAATCCTTACCCTCACCCTAACCCTCACCCTCACACTAACCCTAAACCTACACCTCACGCTAACCCTCAGCCTAACCCTAACCCTAACCCTAAACCTAACCCTCACCATAACCCTCATCCTAATCCTAACACTAACCCTCACCCTCACCCTAAGTCTCACCATAATCCTTACCCTCACCCTAACCCTAAACCCAACCCTAACCCGAAGCTTCACACTCACCCTCAACCGAAAACTTACCCTCACCTTAACCCTAACCCTAACGCTCACCCAAAACTTACCTTAACCCAAACCCTCACCCTAAACTTAACCCTCACCCTAACGCTAACCCTAGCCCTCAACCTCTCCCTAACCTTAATCCTAACCCTAACCCTCAACCTAATCCTAACCTTAATCCTCAACCTAATCCTAACCCTAACCCTCACCCTCACCCTGAACCTCAACATCACCCTAACCCTCAACCTAAACCTAAAGATCACCTAAACCTAAACCTCACCCTCACCCTCACCCTAAGCCTAACCCTAAACCTAACATTAATCCTAATCCTAACCCTAACCCTCACACTTACCCTAAACCTAACACTCACACTATCCATAATCCTAAGCCTCACCCTCACCCTCACCATAACCCTAACCCTAACCATAACCCTCCTCTAACCCTAATCCTAAAACTAAACCTAACCATCATCCTCACCCTCACCCTCAGCCTAATGCTAACAATAATCCTAATCCTAACCCTAACCCTCACACTCACCCTCACCCTAAACCTAACCCTAATCCTAAATCTCACCCATACCCTCACCCTCACCCTCACCTTCACCTAAACCTAACAATAATCTTATTCCTAAACTTAACCCTAAGCCTAACCCTCATCCTAACACTAACCCTCACCCTAACGCTAAAACTCATACTGACCTTCACCCTCACCCTAACCCTCACCCTAACTCTTACCCTCACTCTAACCCTCACCCTAACCCTAACACTCACACTGATCTTCACCCTCGCGCTAACCCTCACCCTAACCCTTACCCTCACTCTAACCCTCACCCTAAACCTAAATCTAACCCTCAAAATAGCCCTCACCCTAGCCCTAAACATAAAACCAAACTTCACGATAAGCCTCACCTGAAAACTAACCCTAACGCTCAACCTCACCCTAATCCTCACCCTAACCCTTACCCTCACCCTAACCCTAAACTAAACCCTACACCTAACCCTAAACCTAACCCTCACACCAACCATAAGCCTCACCCTAGCCCTCACCCTATCCTAACCATCCTCCTAATCCTAACCCTCAACCTCACCCTAACCCTAAGCCTAAACCTCACCCTAACGCAAACACTCAACCTCACCCTCACCCTCAGTCTAACCGTAAACCTAACCCTAATCCTAACGCTAACCCTCAACCTCACCCTAACTCTAACCCTAACCCAAACTCAACCCTCACTGTCACCCTATCCCTGACCTTAAACCTAACCCTAAACCACACCCTTACCCTGATCCTCACCTGAACCCTCACCCTCACCCTAAGTCGAACCCTCACCCTAACCCTAACCCTAACCCTCACCGTAACACTAAACTTAACCCTAAACCTCACGCTAACCCTAACCTTCAACCTAAACCTAAACCTAACGCTAAATCTCACACTAACCTTAATCGTCAACCTAGCCCTCACCATAATCCTAACCCAAACCGTCCCCCTCACCCTAACCCTCACCGTCACCCTAACCCTAACCCTAACCCTTACCTTCACCCTCACCCTAACCCTCACCCTAACCCTTACCCTCACGCTAAACCTAACTCTAACCCTAACCCTAACCCTCACACTAAACCTAACCCTCACCCTAACCCTAATCCTAACCCTAACCTTAACCCTCACTCCACCCTCAACCTCACCCTCAGCATAACCCTAACCCTAACGCTGATCCTAAACCTAACTCCACCCTCCGTCTCACCCTAAACCTAACCATTACCCTCACCCTTACCCTCACCCTAACACTAACCCTAACCCTAACAATAACCCTAACCCTAACCCTCAGACTAACCTTCACCCTAACCCTAAACAGCACACTCAAACTAACCCTCACCCTCATCCTCACCCTCACCCTAACTCTAAACCAAAACCTCACCCTCAACCTCACCCTAACCCTAACCCTAACCCTAAACCTCACCCTAACCCTCGCCCTAATCCTAAGCCTAACCCTAACCCTCACCCTAACACTAACCCTAAACCTAACCCTAAACCTTACCCTAAACCTAAGGCTAAACCTAACCCTCACCCTCACCCTAGCCCTCACCCTAACACTATTCCTATCCCTAACCCTCACCCTAACCTTAAACTTCAACCTAACCCTAACCCATACCCTTCAACTCCCCCTTTCGCTCACCCTAAGCCTAACCCTAACATTAACCCTATCCCTCAACCTAGCCCTCACCATAAACCAAAACTTAATCCTAACCCTAATCCTAACCCTCACCGTAAAAATAACCCTAACCCGAACCCTCACCCTAACACTCACGGTCACCCTCACTCTAACCCTTACCCTAACACTTAGGCTCACCCTAAACCTAAACCTAAACATAAACCTCACTCTAACCATAACCCTAACGGTCAGCCTAACCCTAACCCTCAACCTCACCCTCACCCTCATTGTAAACCTAACCCTAACCCTAAACTCACTATCCCTCACCCTCACCCTCACCCTAACTCTAATCATAACCCTTACCCTAACCCTCACTATAACTCTAACGCTAAAACTAAACCTGACCCTTACCCTAGCCCTCACCCTATCCCTAACCCTACCCATAATCCTAAACCTCAACTTAAACCTAACCCTAACCCTCACCCTAAACCTAAGCCTAAACCTAACCCTCACCCTCACCCTAGCTCTCACCCTATCACTATTCCTAACCCTAACCCTCACCCTAACTCTAACCTTCAGCTTAACCCTAACCTTCAAACTCCCCCTAACCTCCCTCTAACCCTAACTTTAACCCTAAACCTCACCATATGCCTCACCATAACCCTAAGCTTAACCCTATCCCTAACCCTAACACTCCCCCTCCTCTTCCCCCTCCGCCTCCGCCTCAGACTAACCCGAACCCTAATCCTAATCCTAACACTAACCCTCTAACTCATCCTCACCCTAAACCTAAACCTTACAATAAACCTCACCCACACCCTAACCCTCACCCTCACAGTCAACCTAACTCTAACAATAACCTTAATCCTAACCTTAACCCTAAGCCTAAACCTCACACTAACACTAACCCTAACCCTAATCCTCACACTAAACCTAACCCTCAACCTGACCCTAAACCTACCCCTCAGTATAACTCTCACCCTAACCCTAACCCTATTCTTCTCCATATCCCTAAATCTAACCCTAACCCTCACCCTCACCCTAGCCCTCACTCTAACCCTAATCCTAAACCTAAACCTCACCCTCACCCTAACCCTAACACTCACTCTGAACTTAACCCTCATGCAAAGTTTAAACCGAATCGTAACCCTCACCATAACCCTCACCCTAACCATAAACTTAACCCTAACACTCAGCCTACGCCTCACCCTAAGTGTAACCCTAACCCTCACCCTCACCCTAACCCTCACCCTAACCTTTACCCTCAACCTAACCCTCACACTAACCCTAACCCTCACCCTAGCCCTCACCCTACCACTCACCCTATCAATGATCCTAAATTTAAACCTAAACCTTAACCTAACTATCACCCTCATTCTAATCCTAAACCCAAACTTAATCCTCACCCCTTCCCTAACACTCACCCTGACCCTCACCCTCACCCTAACCCTCACCCTAACACATACCCTCACGCTAAACCTCACCCTAACCCTAACACTAACACTAACCCTCACGCTAAGCCTCACACTAACCCTAACCCTCAATCTAACCCTCACCATAGCCCTCAACCTAACCCTAACCCTAACACTCACCCTAACCCTAACCTTCACCCTAACACTTACCCTCACACTAACCCTAAACCTAACCTTTTCCCTAAACCTAAACCTAACCCTCACACTAACCCTAACCATAAAGCTAAACCTAACACTCACCCTCACCCTAAACCTTACCCTAACCCTCAACCAAACACAAACCCTCACCCTCACCCTTATTCTAACCCTAAACCCTACCCTAATCCTAACCCTAACCCTCACTCTCACCCTAACTCTAACCCTAACCCAACCCTTGCCCTCATCCTAACCCTAACACTAACCCAAACCCAAACCTCAGCGTCACCCTAAGCCTAATCCTCAACAACACCACAACCTCACCCTTAACCGAACCCTCACACTCACCCTCATATTAAACCTCAACCTAAAGCAAACCCTCACCCTAACCCTAACTCTAACCCTCACCCTAACCCTAAACCCCAACCTCACACTCACCCTCACCCCAAGCTGAACCCTCACCCTAAACCTAACCTTAAACCTAAACCTCAACTTAACCCTCATCCTCAACCTCAGCCTAACCCTAAAAAAAACCTTAACCCTAACCCTCATCCTAACCCTAATCCTCACCCTAATACTAGCCCTCCAACTCCCCCTCACCCTCAACCTCATCCTAAACCTAACCCTAATCCAAAACCAATCCCTAACACTCACCCTCACCCTAACCCTCACCCTAAACCTTACCCTTAACCTAACCCTCACCCTAACCCTTACCATACCCCTAACCCTCACCCAAACCCTCACCTTAACTCTAATCCTAAACCTAACCCTCACCCTGAACCTAACCGTCACCGTCACACTCAACCTCATCCTATCCACAACCCTACCCCTAACCCTCAATCTAAACCTAACACTCACCCAGATCTTAACACTAACCCTCACCCTAACCCTAAACCTCACCCTACCCCTCACCCTACCCCTCATCTGAACCATCATCCTAAACCTAACCCTAAACCTAAAACTAATCCTCACCCTCAGTCTAACCCTAACCCTAAACCTAATCCTCACCCTATCCCTAACACTCACCCTGACCCTCACCCTCACCCTAATCCTTACGCTCACCCTAACCCTCACCCTCACCCTAACCCTAAAACTAAACCTCACGCTAAACCTAAGTGAAACCCTAACCCTAACCCTAAATCTAACCCTCAACATAACACTCACTCTAATCCTAACCCTAAACCTCACCCTCACCCTAACCCTCACCATAACCCTTACCTTCAACCTAACCCTAAACCGAACCTTAAACCTAACCCTAAACCTAACACTCACACTAACCCTAACCCTCACCTACTCCTCAGCCTACCCCGCACTCTAACCCTCATCCAAACCTTAACCATAAGCCTAACCCTCACCCTAACCCTAAAGCTAACCCTCACCCTAACCCAAACCCTCACACTCATCTTCACACTCACCCTCAATCTAAACCTAACCCCAACCCTAATCCTAACCTTAACCCTCACCCTCACCCTAACTCTAACCCTAACCCAACATTAACCCTCACCCTATCTCAAACCATAACCCTACCCCAACTCTCACCTTCACACTAATCCTCACCCTATCCCTAACCCTCAACCACACCCTATCCTGAACCCTCACTCGAACCCTCACACTCACCCTCACCCTAAACATCACCCTAAACCGAACCCTCACCCTAACCCTAACACTAACCCTCACCCTAACCCTAAACCCCAACCTCACCCTCACCCTCACCCTCACCCTAAGCCGAACACTCACCCTAACACTAACCCGAACCCTAACCCTCACCCTAACCCTAACACTAACCCTAACCATCAGCCAAACCCTAACCCTCACCCTAACCCTAAACCTAACTCTCACCGTCACCCTAACCTTAATCCTAACCCTAACCCTCACCCTAATCCTAACCCAAACCTCACCCTCAACCTAACCCTCACCATCATCCTAAACCTAACCCTAAACCTAACCCTCAACCACACCCTAACACCCACAATCACCCAATTACTCAGCCTCACACTAACCCTCACCCTGGCCCTAAACATCACCTTAATCCTAACCCTCAGCCTAATGTTAACCCTAACCCTCACCTAACGCTAAAACTCGCCCTCACACTCACCCTAAGCCTAAGCCTAACCCTAACATTAATCCTAATCCTAACCCTAACCCTCACCCTCATCCTAACCCTAACACTCACCCTAACCCTAAGATTAAGCCTCACCATCACCATCACCCTAACTTTAACCGAAACCATAACCCTCATCCTAACCCTAAACCTAATCCTAACCATCATCCGCACCCTCACCCTCACCCTCAGCCTAACCCTAACCGTAATGGTAATCCTAATCCTAACCCTCACACTCACCCTCACCCTAAACCTAACCCTAACACTAAACCTCAACCATACCCTCACCCTCACCCTCAACTTCACCCTAACCCTAACAATAACCTTAATCCTAACCTGAACCCTAAGCCTAACCCTCACCCTAACAATAACCCTAATCTTAACCCTCACACTAAACCTAACCGGAAATCTACCCCTCAGCCTAAACCTCACCCTATCCTTAACCATAACCCTAACCCTCATGCTCAGCCTAGCCCTCACCCGAAGCCTAACCCTAAACCTAATCCTCATCCTAACCCTTACCCTCACCCTAACCATAACACTCACCCTGACCCTCACCCTCGCCCTAACCCTAAACCTAACCCTCATCCTAATCCTAACCCTCACCCTAACAATAACACTCACCCTGACCCTGACCGTCACCCTCACGCTAAACCTAAACCCAAACCTCACCATAACCCTCACCGGAACCCTAACCCTAACCCTCAACCTCACCCTAATCCTCACCCTAAAACTTACCCTCACCCTAACCCTAAACTAACCCCTAACCCTAACCCTAAACATAACCCTCAAACTAACCCTAACCCTCACTGTAGCCCTCACCCTACACCTACCACTAAACATCATCCTAACCCTAACCATAACGCTAACCCTCACCCTCACCCTAACCCTAAGCCTAAATCTCACCTTAACCCAAACCCTCACCCTCACCCTCACCCTCATTCTAACCCTAAAACGAACCCTAATCCTAACCCTAAATCTCACCCTCACCCTAACCCAAACCCAAACCTCACAGTCACCTTCAGCATAACCCTAACACTAACGCTAATCCTAAACCTAACCCCCACTCTCAGTCTCACCCTAAACCTAACCCTAACACTAACCCTGACCCTAACCCTAACCCTCACCCTAACCCTCACCGTCACCCTCACCCTAACCCTTACCCTAACCCTTAGACACACCCTAAACCTAACCCTAACACTAAACCTCACACTAACCCTAAAACTATCCCTCACCCTAACCCTAACCCTCACCCTCACCCTCACCCTCAGCCTAAACCTAACACTAACCCTAATCGTAACCCTATCCCTCACCCTCACCCTCACCCTAACTCTAACCCTAACCCTAACCCTCACCCTCACCCTAATTCTAACGCTAAAATTAACCTGATCCTCACCCTAGCCCTCACACTAACAGTAACCCTACCCATAACCCTAACCCTAACCTGAACCCTAACCCTAAACCTTACCCTAAACCTAAACCTAAACCTAGCCGTCACCCTCACCCTAGCCCTCACCCTAACAGTATTCCTAACCCTAACCCTCACCCTAAACCTAACCTTCAACCTAACCCTAATCCTCATCCTGAAACTCCCCCTAACCTCACCCTAACCCTATCATTAAACTTAACCCTCTCCATAACCCTCACCATAACCCTAAGCTTAACCCTTATCCTGACCCTAACCTTCCCCCTCCCCCTCGCCCTCCCCCTCACCCTCAGACCAATCCTAACCCTAATCGTAATCCTAACATTAACCCTCATTCTCACCCTCACCCTAAACCTAACCCTGACCCTAAACCTCACCCACACCCTCACCCTCACACTCACCTTCAACCTACCCCTAACAATAACCTTAATCCTAACCTTAACCCTAAGCCTAACCCTCACCCTAACACTAACCCTAACCCTAACCCTCACACTAAACCCAACCCTCCACCTAACCATAAATCTACCCCTCTAACCCTCACACTAACCCTAAACCTAATCTTCTCCATATCACTAAATCTAACCCAAACCCTCACCCTCACCGTGGCCCTCAGCCTAACCCTAAGCCTAAACCTAAACCTCACCCTCACACTAACCCTCAGCCTAACCCTAACCCTCACTCTGACCAAACCCTCATCCAAAGCTTAACCCTAATCATAATCCTCACCATAACCCTCACCCTAACAGTAATCCTAACACGAACACTCAGCCTACGCATCACCCTAACTCTAACACTAACACTCACACTCACACTAACCCTCACCCTAACCTTTTCCCTCACCCTAACCCTAACACTAACCCTAACCTTCACACTAGCCCTCACCCTACCCCTCACCCTATCAATGATCCTAACACTAAACCTAACCCTAAACCTAACTATCACCATCTGTCTAACAATAAACCTAAACCTAATCCTAACCCCTTCCCTAACACTCACCCTGACCCTGACCCTCACGCTAAGCCTTACCCTCATGCTAACCTTCACCCTAAACCTAACCCTAACCCTAACCCTCACGGTAACCCTCACAATAACCCTAACCCTAAACCTGACCCTCACCAATACCCTCACCCTAACCCTAACCCTAACACTCACCCTAACCCTAAGCTTCACCCTAAGCCTTACCCTCACCCTAACCCTAAACCTAATCGTTTCCCTAAACCTAAACCTAACCCTCACACTAACGCTAACCTTTACCCCACCCCTCAACCTATCCCTAACACTAACCCTCATTCTAACACTAACCCTAACGCTAAACCTAACCCTCAACCTCACCCTAACCCTTACCCTAACCCTCACCCTAACCCAAACCCTCACCCTCACCCTCACCCTTATTCTAACCCTAACCCCAACCCTAATCCTAACCCTAACCCTCACCCTCACCCTAACTCTAACCCTAACCCACCCCTAACCCTCACCCTAACTCTAACCCTAACCCAACCCCAAACCTCACCTTCACACTAATCCTCACCCTATCCCTAACCCTCAACCACACCCTATCCCGAACCCTCAACCGAACCCTCACACTCACCCTCACCCTAAACATCACCCTAAACCGAACCCTCACCCTAACCCTAACCCTAACCCACCCCTAACCCTCACCCTAACTCTAACCCTAACCCAACCCCAAACCTCACCTTCACACTAATCCTCACCCTATCCCTAACCCTCAACCACACCCTATCCCGAACCCTCAACCGAACCCTCACACTCACCCTCACCCTAAACATCACCCTAAACCGAACCCTCACCCTAACCCTAACACTAACCCTCACCCTAACGCTAAATCCCAACCTCACCCTCACCCTCACCTTAAGCAGAACACTCACCCAAACGCTAACCCGAACCCTAACCCTCACCCTAACCCTAACACTAACCCTAACCATCACCCAAACCCTATCCCTCACCCTAACCCTAAACCTAACCCTCACTGTCACCCTTAACTTAATCCTAACCCTAACCCTCACCCTAATCCTAACCCAAACCCTCACCCTCACCCTAACCCTCACCATCACTCTATCCCTCACCCTAAACCTAACCCTCAACCACACCCTAACCCTCACAATCACCCAATTACTCAGCCTCACCCTAACCCTCACCCTGGCCCTAAACATCACCTTAACGCTAACCTTAACCCTCACACTGAACCTAACCCGACACCTCAGCCTAACCCTGACCCTAACCCTAATCCTAACCCTAATACTCTCCCTATCCCTAACCCTAAACCTAAACCTCAACCCCAATCTAGACCTCACCCTAACCCTCACCCTGACCTAACCCTCAAACTAACCCTAACCCTCACCCTAACCTTAACTCTCACCCTGACCCTAAACCTCACCCTAACTCTAACCCAAACCCTCATCCTATCACTCACCATAACCGTAACCCTAAACCTAACCCTCAACCTACGTCTCAACCTTACCCTAAACCTAACCTTCACCCACACCCTCACCCTAACCCTCACCCTAACCATTACCTGACCCTATTCCACACCCTAATTCTAACCCTCACCCTAACCTTAAACCTCACCATAAATCTCCCACTAACCCTAACCCTCACCCTCACACTATCCCTCAACCTAACCCTTAACGTCAACCTAACCCCTAACTCTAACCTAATCCTAACCTAATCCTAACTCTAACCCTAACACTAACAGTAACCCTAAACTACAACCTAACCCTCACCTTCACCTGCACTCTCGCCCTAACCTAACCCTCACCCTCACCTTAAACATCACCCTAACCCTAACTCTAACCCTAACCCTAATCCTAACCCTCACCCTAACCCAAACCCTCACCCTAACCATCACCGTAACCCTAATCCTCACCCTAATCATAACACTAACCCTTCCCTAACCCAAACACTCACCCTCTACCTCACCCACACCCTAACCCTAAACCTCAACCTAGCCCTCACCCTAACCCTAACCCTAACTTTAACCCTAAACCTAAATCCAACCCTTACACTCACCCTCAACCTCAAGCTCACCCTAACCATAAACCTTACCCTAATCCTAACCCTAAACCTCCTCCTCACCCTCACCCTAACCCTAACACTCACCTTATCTCTAAACCTCACCCTAACCCTAATCCTGACCCTCACCCTAACACTAACACTCACACTGAACCTAACCCTACCCATCAGCCTAAACCTCATCCTAACTCTAACCCTAACCCTAATCCTCTCCCTATACCTAAAACCAACCCTAACCCTCAACATAAATCTAGTCCTCACCCTAATGCTAACCCTAAACCTAACCCTCACCCTAACCCTAACCCTCACCCTGACCCTCAACCTCACCTTAACCCTAAACCTAACCCTCACCCTCACCCTAAAACTCACCTGAACACTTACCCTCACCCTAACCTTAACCCTAACCCTAAACCTCACAGTAAACCTCACCCTCAACTTAACTCTAACACTACAACTCAGCCCAGCCCTCACCCTCACCCTAACGCTAATTCCAACCCTCACCCTAAACCTCACCCTAACCCTAAACATCACCCACACCCTAACCCTCACTCTAACCTTCATCCTAAACCTAAACTTAACTCTAACCCTCACCCAACGCCTCACCCTAACACTAACCTTACCCTTACCTTCACCCAAACCCTCACCCTAAACCTTACCCTCACCCTAATCCTCTCGCTAACCCTTACCCTAACCGTAAACCTCACCCTAACACTCACCCTAACCCTAACCCTAACCCTAACCTTAACCCTATCCCTCAACTTAACCGTAACCCTCAACCATTCCCTAACCCTGACAGTCACCCTAACCCTAACACTAACCCTAACCCTCACCATAACCCTCACCCTAGCCCTAACAATAACCCTCACCCTCAGCCTAAACTTAAACCTAATCATAAACCTAACCCTCACCCTAACCCTAACTCTGATCCTATCCCTTACCCTAGCCCTAACCCGAACCCAAACAGTCACCCTAACCTTCACCGTAACCCTAATCCTCACCCTAAACATAACCCTAAACCTTCCCTAACCCAAAACCTCACTTTCTCCCTCACCTTCACCCTAAACCTCACCCCTAAACTAGCCCTTACGCTAACCCTAACCTTAAACTTAACCCTAACCCTAAAGCTAAACCTAACCCTCAAACCCACCCTCACACACAAGCTCACCCTAAACCTAATCCTGAACCTAACCCTCACCCTCAGCCTCACCCTAACCATAACCCTCACCTTAACGCTAACCCTCACCCTAACCCTAAAACTAATCCTCTTCGTTTCCCTTACCATAACCCTAACCCTCACCCTCACACTAGCCCTCACCCTAAGCCTAACCCTAAACCTAACCCTCATCCTAACCCTAACCCTCACCCTAACCCTGACACTCTCCCTGACGCTCACTCTCATCCTAACGCTCACCCTAATCCTTACCCTTACCCTCACCCGAACCCTCACCATAACCCTAACCCTAACCCTCAAAATAACCCGCACCCTAACCCTAAACCTTAAACCAACCCTCATCATAAACTTTACCCGAACCCTAACCCTAACCCTTAACCTCACGCTAATCCTCAACCTAACCCTCACCCTCACCCTAACCCTAAACTAAGCCCAAACAATAACCCTAAACCTAATGGTCACACTAATCCTAACCCTCATCCTAGCCCTCACCCAACCCCTAACCCTAACCCTCATCCTAACCCTAACCCTAAGCCTAAACCTCACCCTCACCCTAACCCTAAGCCTAAACCTCACCCTAACCCAAACCCTCAACCTCAGTCTAACCCTAAACCTAACCCTAATCCTAACCCTAACCTTCACCATCACCCTAACTCTAACCCAAACCCAACCTTAACCCTCACTCTAACTCTAAACCTAACCCAAACCAAAACCTCACCATCATCCTATGCCTCACCCTAACCCTAAACCTAAACCACACACTAAACTTGACCCTCACATGAACCCTCACACTCACCCTCTCCCTCACCCTAAGGTGAACCCTCACCCTCACCCTAACCCTCACCCTAAACCTCACCCTAAACCTAATCCTAACCCAAACCCTGATCCTCACCCTAACCCTCACCGTCACCCTAACCTAAACCCTAAAACTAAACCTAACCCAAACTCTAACCCTCACACTAAACCTAATCCTCAACCTAACCCTAACCCTTAACTTCAACCTCGCCCTAACCCTCAACCTAACCGTTACCCTCACGCTAAAACTAACTCTTACCCTAATCCTAACACTCACACTAAACCTAACCCTCACCCTAACCCTAATCCTAACCATAACCTTAACCCTTACCCCAACCTCAACCTCAGCCTAACCTAACCCTAACCCTAATCGTAAACCTAACCCCCACTCAGTCTCACCCTAATACTAACCCTAACCCTAACCTCACCCTGACCCTAAACCTAACCCTAACCCTCACCCTAAACTTAAGCCTAAACCTAACGCTCACCTTGATCCTAGCCCTCACCTTAAACCTATTCCTAACCCTAACCTTCACCCTAACCTTAACCTTCAACCTAACCCTAACGCTCATCCTTAAACTCCCCCTAACCCTCACCCTAACGGTAACACAAACATTAATCCTAACCCTCACCCTAACCCTCACCATAACCCTAAGCTTAACCCTAACCCTAACCCTAACACTCAACGTAACCCTCACCCTAACACTAACCCTGACCCTAAAACTAACCCTCACTCTAACCCTCACCCTGACCCTAACACTAACCCTCACCCTCACCCTCTCCCCCACCCTAACTCTTACCATAACTTTAAGTCTCAACTTAAACCTAACCCTAACCCTAAAGCTCACCCTAGCCCTAACCCTCAGACTCACCCTAACCCTAACCCTCAACCTCACCCTCAACCTAAGCGTAAACCTAACCCTAACCCTAATCCTAAACCTATCCCTCACCCTCACCTTCACCCTAACTCTAACACTAAACCTAACCCTCACACTAACTCTAACACTAAAACTAAACGTGACCCTAACCCTAGCCCTCACCCTAACCGTAACCCTACCCCTAAACTTAACCCTCACCTTAATCCTAACCTTAACCCTCACCCTAAACCTAAGCCTAAACCTAACCCTCATCCTCACCCTAGCCCTCACCCTAACCCTATTCCTAACCCTAACCCTCACCCTAACCCTAACCTTCAACCTAACCCTAACCCTCACCCTCAAACTCCCCGTAACCTCACCCTAACCCTAACATTAAACCTAACCCTCTCCATAACCCTCAACATAACCCTAAGCTTAACCCTAATCCTTACCTTAACCCTCACCCTTTCCCTCACCCTCACCCTAACCCTAAACCTATCCCTAGCCCTAAACCTTCACATCACCCTCACCCTCACCCTAAACCTAATGCTGGCCCTAACCCTTACCTTCACCCTAACCCTCACCCGAACCCTTACTCGAACCCTCACCCTAAACCTCACACTAACCCTAAACCTCAATCTAAACCTAAACTTAACCATGAACATAACACTGACCCTCATTCTCAGCCAAACATTAACCCTAACACTAATCCTAAACCTAACCCTCAACCTCACCCTCACCCTAACCCTCACCCTAACCATCACCCTCAAACTCACCCTATCTCTAACCCTAAACATAACCCTCACCATAACTCTAAACTTCACGCTAACCTTAACCATAACCCTCACCCTCACCCTCATCCTAACCCTAAGCCTAAACCTAAACCTAACCCTCACACTTATTCTATCCCTCACCCTCACACTAACCATAAACCTCCCCCTCACCCTCAACTTCACCATAACCCTCAGCCTAAACCTATCCCTAATCCTAATCTTAACCCTAACCCTCACTCTCACCCTCACCCTAAACCTAATCCTAACCTTAAACCTCCCCCTCCCCTACCCCTGCCCCTCCCTGTAGCCCTAACAATAACGTCACCCTAACCCTCAACCTAACCCTAATCCTAACCCTAATCCTAACCCTCCCCCTCTCCCTCCCGCATCCCTACGCCTAACCCGAATCCTAATCCTAAACCTAATGCTAACCCTCACACTCACACTCACCCTAAACCTAAACCTAACCATAAACCTCACCCTCACCCTCACCCTCACCCTTATGATAACAATAACCTTAACCTTAAGCCTAACCCTCACCCTAACACTAACCCTAACCTTACCCCTCACACTAAACCTAACTCTCAACCTAACCCTAAACCTACCCCTCAGTCTAACACTCACCCTAACCCTAAGGCTAACCCAAAGACTATCCATATCCCGAACTCTAACCTTAATCCTCACCCTCACCCTAGCCTTCAAACTAATCCTCACCCTAAACCTAAACCTCACCCTAAGCCTAACACTTACCCTAACCCTAACACTCACTCTGATCCTAACCCTCATCCTAACCATAACCCTTACCCTCACCCTCGCCATAATCCTCACCCAAACCATAACCCTAACCCTAACACTCACCCTATGCCTCAACCTCACCCTACCCTAACTCTCACCCTCAGCATAACACTCACCCTAAATTTTACCCTCACCCTAACCCTCACCCTGACCCTAACCCTAACCCTAACCATCATGTTAACACTCACCTTAACTCTAATCCTTATCCTAACCCACACCCTCACCCTCGCCCTAATCCTCACACTCACCCTAAACCTCACCCTATCCCTAACCCTAACCCTTAACCTCACTCTAAACCTAACACTCACCCTGACCCTTACACTAACCCTCACACAAACCCTAACCATCACCCACACCCTAACCTTGACCCTCACCAGAACCCCCACCCTAACCCTCACCCTAACCTTCACCCTAACCCTAACCATCAGCCACACCCTAAACTTCACCCTCACAATAAACCCCACCCTAACCCTCACCCTAACCTTCACCCTAATCATAAACCTAAACCTAAACCTGACCCTCACATAACGCCTCACCCTAACACTAACCCTTAATTTAAACCTAACCCTCAACCTAACCCTAACCCTAACCGTAAACCTCACCCTAAACCTCAGCCTAATCCGAAACCTAACCCTAAACCTCACCCTAACTCTCACACTAACCCTAACACTAAACCTAACCCTCCCACTCACCCTCACACTCAAACTCACCCTAAACCTAATCCTAAACCTTATCCTTAGCCTAACCCTCACCCTCACCCTCACCCTAACCCTAACCATCACCTTAATCCTAACCCTTACTCTAACCCTAACCCTCACCCTCACCCTAACCCTAACCATAACCCTCAACCTAACCTTCACCCTAAACTTAACACTAACCCTCACCCTCACCCTTTGTCTAACCCTAACCCTAATCCTAACCCTAAAGCTAACCCTCACACTAACCCTCACTCTAAACCAAAACCTAAATCTAACCCTCCTCCCACTCAAACTTACCTTCACCCTAACCCTAACAATAACCCTAACCCTAACCCTAACGTTAATCCTAGCCCTAAAACTATCCCTCTCCCTAACCCTCACCCTTACCCTAAACATCATCTTAAACCTAACTCTGATCCTAACCCGAACCCTAACCCTAACCCTAACACAAACCCTCAACATAACCTTCAAGGTAAGCCTAATCCTAACCCTAAATATCACACTAACCCTTCCCTAACACAAACCCTCACCCTCACCCTCACCCTCGCCCTAAACCTCAGCCTCAACCTGGCCCTCACCCTAACCCTAACCCTAAACTTAACCCTAACCCTAAACCTAACCCTCACTCTCACCCTCACACTCAAGCTCACACTAAACCTAACCCTCACCCTAACCCTAAACTAACCCTCAGCCTCACGCTCCGCCTAACACTAACCCTTATCCTAATCCTAAACCTAACCTTCACCCTCACCCTCACCCTAACCCTAACCCTAACCCTCACCCTCAAACCCACCCTCACCCTAACCCTAACAATAACCCTAGCACTAATCCTAACCCTCACCCTAACCCTAACCCTCACCCTCACCCTCACCCAAAACCTTAGACTCACCCTAACCCTAATCCTAACCCAACCCCCAAACTAACCCTAACACTCACCCTATCCCTAACCCTACCGCTCACCCTAACCCTAACCCTCACCCTAACCCTAACCCTAACCCTCACCCTCTCACTAACCCTCCCCGTCACTCTAAACTGCACCCGAACCCTAACCCTCACACACAACCTAACCCAAACCCTCACCCTAAGCGTCACTGTCACCCTAATCCTCACCCTAAACATAAAACTAACCCTTCTTAACCCAAACCCTCACTCTCTCCCTCAGCCTCAACCTAACCCTCACCCACAACCTAGCACTCACCCTAAACCTAACCCTAACCTTACCCCTAACCCTAAACCTAACCCTCACCCTCACACTCACACTAAAGTTCACCCAAACCCTAATCCTAACCCTAACCCTCACCCTCACCCTCACCCTATCCCTAAACCTCAACTTAACCCTAACCCTCACCTAACCCAAACCCTGACCCTCAATCTATCCCTCACCCTAACATTAACACTAATCCTCACACTCACCCTCAGCCTAAACCTAATCTTAATCCTAATCCTAACCCTAACTCTCACTCTCTCCCTCACCCTAAACCTATCCCTAACCCTAAACCCCACCCTCACCCTCACCCTCACCCTCACTCTAACACTAATCCTAACCCTAACCTTCACACTGAACCTAACCCTACACCTCAGTCTAACCTTCACCCAAACCCTAATCCTCTATCTATCCCTAACCCTAACCCTATCCCTCAACCCCAATCTAGCCCTCACCCTATCCCTCACCCTGATCATAACGCTCACCCTAAACCTAACCCTCACCCTAACCCTAAACCTCCCCCTGACCCTAACACTAACCATAACCCTAACCCTAACCCTCACCCTAACACTCACCCTAAACCTAACCTTAAACCTAACCCTCACACTACGCCTCAAACTTTCCCTAAAACTAACCTTAAACCTCACCCTCAACCGAAACCTAAACCTAACACTTACCCTTACCATATCCCTCACCCTAACACTAATTCTAACCCTAACCCTCACGCTAACCCTCAACCTAACCCTAAACCTCACCATAACCCTCAACCTAACCCTAAATATCACCCTCACACTAAACCTCAACCTAACCCTTAACCTCACCATAACCCTGAACTTAACCCTAACACTCACACTAACCCTAAACCTCACCCTAACCCTAAACCTACCCCTCAACCTAAGCCTCATCCCAACCCTAACCCTAACACTCACCCTAACACTAACCCAAGCCCACACCCTAACCCACACCCTAACACACACCCTAACCCTCACCTTCACCGGAACTCTCACCCTAAGCTAACGCTCACCCTCACCTTAAACCTCACCCTATCCCTCAGCCTAACCCTAACCCTAAACCTATCCCTCACACTCACCCTCACACTCAAGCTCACCCTAACCCTAATCCTAACAAGAATCCTAACCCTAACACTCACCCTCAACCTCACCCTAACCCTAACCCTCACCTTAACCCTAACCCTAACCCTAACCCTCAGCCTAAACCTCACCATAACCCTAACCTAATCCTCTCCCTATACCTAACCCTAAACCTAATCCTCAACATCATTCTAGCTCTCACCATAACGCTAAGCCTAAACCTAAACCTCACCCTAACCCGAACACGAACCCTAACCCTGACACTATCCCTCAACAGAACCCTAACCCTAACCCTCACCCTAACCCTCACCCGAACCCTTAACCTCACCCTAACCCTAACACTAAACCTAACACTAAACCTCACAGGAAATCTCAACCTCAACTTAACCCTAACCTTACAACTCAGCCTAACGCTCACCCTCACCCTAACCCTTAACCTAACCCTCACCCTAACCCTAACCATCATCCACATCCTAAACTTCACCCTCACCAGAACCCCCACCCTAACACTAAACCTTACCCTAACCTTCACCCTAAGCCTTACCCTAAAATTTACCCTCACCCTAACCCTCAACTTAACCCTAAGCCTAACCGTAAACCTCACCCTAAACCGCACCCTAACCCTAACCATAACCCTAAACCTCACCCTAACCCTCACCCTAACCCTAACTCTAAACCTAAACCTAACCCTAACCCTAACCCAAACACTCACCGTAATCCTCACCCTAAACATAACACTAACCCTTTTTTAACCCAAACCCTCACACTCTCCCTCACCCTCACCCTAACCCTTACCCTCAAACTAGCCCTCACCCTCACCCTAACCCTATCCTTAACCCTAACATTAAAGCTAACTCTCACACTCACACTTACACTCAAGCTCACCCTAAAACTAATCCTAAAACTAATCCCAAGTGTAACCCTCACCCTCACCCTAACCCTAAACCTCACCTTAACCCTAACCCTCACCCTAAACCTAACCCTGACCCTCACCCTAACCCTAACACTAACACTAACCCTCACCTGAACCCTCACCCGAAACCTAACAATAATGCTCACCCTCACCCTCAACCTACCCCTAACCATAATCCTAATCCTAATCCTAACCCACACACTGACCCTCACCCTATAGCTAACCCATATACTAAGCCTCCCCCTCCACCTCAAACTCACCCTGAACCTCAACCTAACCCTAACCCTAAGCCTCCCCCTCCACCTCAAACTCACCCTCAACCTCACCCTAACCCTAACCCTCACCCTAACCCTCACCCTAAACTTACCCCTCACCCTAACCCTTAGACTAACCCTAACCCTCACCCTAACCCTAACCCTCACCCTCTTGCTAACCCTAACCCTCACCCTAACATTGACCCTAAACCTAACCCTCACACAGAACCTAACCCTACACCTCAGCTTAAAACTGACACTCACCCTAACCCTAACACTAAGCCTCTCCCTAGCCCTAACCCTAAACCTAACCCTCAAACTCAATCTAGCCCTCACCCTAACCCTAACACTAAACCTAACCCTCATCCTAACCTTAATTCTCACCCTAACCCTAACCCTCACACTGACCCTAACCCTCACCCTAACCCTAACCCTAACCATAAACCTCACCCTAACACTAACCCTAACCCTAAACATAACCCTCACACTAACCCTCACCCTAACACTCAAGCTAACCCTAACACTAAATCTCAACCTAACCCTCACCCTAACCCATAACCTCACCCTAACCCTAACCCTAACCCTAACTCTCACATTAAACCTAACTTTCACCCTAACCCTAACCCTAAACCTCACCGTAACCCTAACCCTAAGCCTAACCCTCATCCTCACCCTAGACCTCACCCTAAAACCAATCTTAACCCTAATCCTATCATTAATCCTATTTCTCACCCTAAACCTGACCCTTACCCTAACCCTAACCCTAACCCTCACCCTAAACCTAACAATAACGCTCACCCTCAACCTCAGCCTAACCCTAAACCTAATCCTAATCCTAAACCTAACCCTCACACTCACCCTCACCCTATACCTAACCCTTACCCTAACCCTCCCCCTCCCCCTCAAACTCACCCTCACCCTAACCCTAATCCTAACCCTCAACGTAACCCTCTTCCTAAACCTAACCCTCACCCTCACCATCATCCAAAACCTTAGACTCACCCTAACCCTAACCCTAACCTAACCCTCAAACTAACCATAACCTTCACCCTAACCGTAACCCTATGCCTCACCCTAAGATTCATCGTAACCCTAACCCTAACCCTAAGACTAACCCTAACCCTAACCCTCAGACTGACCCTAACCCTCACCCTAATGCTAACACTAACAATAAACCTGACCCTAAATCACACCCTAAACCTAACCCTAACCCTAACCCTAACTCTCACATTAAACCTAACTTTCACCCTAACCCTTACCCTAAACCTAAACCTAAACCTCACCCTAACCTTAACCATAAGTCTAACCCTCACCCTCACCCTAGACCTCACCCTAAACGTAATCCTAACCCTAACCCTAACATTAATCCTAACTCTCACCCTAACCCTGACCCTTACAATAACTCTCACCTTAACCCTCACCCTAAACCTAACAATAACTCTCACCCTCACCCTCAGCCTAACCATAACACTAATCCTAATCCTAAACCTAACCCTAACACTCACCCTCACCATATACCTAACCCTTACCCTAAACCTCCCCCTTCCCCTCAAACTCACCCTCACCCTAACCCTAACCCTAACCCTCACCATTACTCTCACCCTAACCCTAACCCTCAACCTCACCCTCATCCAAACCCTTAGACTCACCCTAACCCTAACCCTATCCCTACCCTCAAACTAACCCTAAACCTGAACCTAACCCTAACCCTACCCCTCACCCTAAGCTTCATCTTAACCCTAACCCTAACCCTAACACTAAACCTAACCTTAACCCTAACCCTCACACTGAACCTAACCCTACCCTTCAGCCTAAACCTCACCCCAAACCTAACCCTAATCCTCTCCCTATACCTAACCCTAAACCGAACCCTCAACATCAATCTAGCCCTCACACTAACGCTAAGCCTAAACCTAACCCTCACCCTAACTGTAAACCTCATCCTGACGCTAACGCTCTCCCTAACCCTAACCCTAACCCTAAATCGAACCCAAACCCTAAGCCTAACCCAACCCTTAACCTCACCCTAACCCTATCCCTAAACCTCACAGTAAATCTCACCCTCGCCTTAACTCTAACCATACAACTCAGCCTAATACTCACCCTCACCCTAACCCTAACCCCAACCCTCACCCTAACCCTCACCCTAACATTAACCATCACCCACACCCTAACTTTCACCCTCACCAGAACACCGAACCTAACCCTCACCCTAAACTTCACCCTAACCCTAACCCTAATCCTAACCCTCAGCCAATGCCTCACCCTAACACTAACCCTCACCCTAACCTTCACCCTAACCCTTACCCTAAACCTTATCCTCACCCTGACCCTCAACTTAACATTAAGCCTAACCGTAAACCTCACACTGAACCTCACCCTAACCCTAAACCTAAACCTCACCCTAAACCTCACCCTAACCCCAACCCTAACCCTCACACTCACCCTCACACTCAAGTTCACCCTAACCCTAATCCGAACCGTAATCCTCACCCTCACCCTCACCCTAACCCTAACCCTCACTTTAACCCTAAGCCTCACCATAACCCTAACCCCTGACCCTCACCCTAACCCGAACCCAAACCCTAACCCTTACCCTCACCCTAACCCTCACCCTCACCCTAACACTAACCCTCACCCTCACTCTCAGCTTAAGCCTAAACCTAACCTAATCCTAAACCTAACTCTCACACTAACCCTGACCCTAAAGCTAACCCAAACCCTAACCCTCACCCTCCCCATGAAACTCACCCTCATCCTAACCCTAACAATAACCCTAACCCTAATCCTCATCCTAACCCAAACCCTAACCCTCACCCTAACCCTCACCGGCACCCTAAACATCACCCTCACGCTAACTCTGATCCTAACCCTAACCCTAACCCTAACCCTTACCCAAACACTCACCCTAACCTTCACCGTAACCCTAATCCTCACCCTAAACATAACACTAACCCTTCAGTAACCCAAATCCTCACCCTCTCCCTCACCCTCACCCTAAACCTCACCCTTAACCTAGCCCTCAACCTAACCCTAACCCTAACCTTAACCCTAACACTAAACCTAACCCTCACACTCACCCTCACACTCAAGCTCACCCTAAACCTAATCCTAAACGTAAACCTAAGCCTAACACTCACCCTCACCCTCACCCTAACCATAACCTCACCTTAACCCTAACCCTGACCGTAACCCTAACCTTATCCCTTACCCTAACACTCACCTGAACCCGATCCCTAAATCTAACAATAATGCTCACCCTAACCCTCACCCTACCCTAAGCCTAATCCTAATCCTAAACCTAACCCTCACACTCACCCTCACCCTATACCTTACCCTGACCCTAAGCCTCCCCCTCCACCGCAAACTCACCCTCACCCTCACCCTAACCCTAACCCTCACCGTAACTGTCACCCTAAACCTAACCCTCAACCGCACCTTTAGACTTACCCTAACCCTAACCCTAACCCAACCCTCAAACTAACCCTAACCCTAACCCTAACCATAACCCTACCCCTCATCCTAAGCCTCATCCTAACCCTAACCCTAACCCTCATCCTAACCCTAACCCTAACCCTCAACTTCTCGCTATCCGTCCCCTTCACCCTAACCCTCACCCTAACCATAAGCCAAATTCTAACCCTCAACTTCACCCGAACTCTCACCCTAACCTAACACTCACCCTCAGCATAAACATCACCCTAACCCTAACTTTGAGCCTAACCATAACCTTAACGCTCACCCTAAACCAAACGTTCACCCTAACGATTACTGCCATCCTAATCCTCACCCTAAATATAACACTAACCCTTCCTTAACCCAAACCCTCACACTCTCCCTCACCTTCACCCTAACCCTCACCCTCAACTTAGCCCGCACCCTAACCCTAACCCTAACCTTAACCCTAAGCCTAAACCTAACCATCACCCTGACCCTCACACTAAAGTTCACCCTAAACCTAATCCTAAACCTAACCCTAACCCTAACCCTCATCCTCACCCTCACCCTAACCCTAATACTGACACTCAACCTAACGCTAACCCTAAACCTAACCCTCAACCTAACCCTCACCCTAACCCTAAAACAAACTCTCACCCTCACCCTCAGTCGAACCCTAACCCTAATACAAATCCTAACCCTAATCCTCACACTCACCCTCACCCTAAACCTAAACCTAACCCTAAACCTCACCCTCACCCTCACCGTAACCCTAACAATAAACTTAACACTAACCCTAACACTAACCCTAACTCTCACCTTAAAACTAAGTGTAACCCTAACCCTCACACTGAACCTAACTCTAAACCTCAGCCTAACCCTAAACCTAACCCTAACCCTCACTGTCACCCTAGCCCTCACCTTAACACTAACCCTAAATCTGAACCTCACCCTAATCCTAACCCTAACCCTCACACTGATGCTAAACCTCACCCTAATCCTAACCCTAACCCTCCACCTAACCCTCACCCTAACCATAACCCTAAACCTAACACTCATCCTACGCCTCACCCTTAACCTAACCCTAACCTTAACCCTTACCCTCACCCTAACCCTCACCATAACCCTTACCCTCACCCTATCCCTCACCCTAACCCTAACCCTAACCCTAACCCTAAACCTAACGCTAATCCTTACCCTAACCCTAAACCTCACCATAACCCTCACCGTATTCCTAACACTCATCCTAACACTAACCCTCACCTTAACTCTTAACCACACCCTAACCCTAATCCTAACCCTAACACTCACACTCACCCTAAACCTCACCCTAAACCTTACCCTGAACCTATTCCTCACCCTCACCCTAACTCTAACCCTAATATTCACTCTAACCCACACCCTAATCCTAACCCTCACCATAACCCTCACTCTAACCCTAAACCTAACCCTCATCGTCAAACTAACCCTCAACCTAAACCTTAACCACACCCTAAGCCTAAGCCTAACCCTAACCCTCACACTAACCCTAACCCTAACCCTCACCCTAACCATAACCCTACCCCTCACAATAAACATCATCCTAACCCTAACCCTCACCCTAACACTAACCCTCACCCTAACCCTAACCCCTCACCCTAACCCTAACCCTAAACCTCACCCTAACCCTAAACCTAACCCTCACCCTAACACTAACCCTAACCCTAAACCTTACCCTCACCCTAATCCTCAGCCTCAACCTTACCCTCACCTTCAACCTAAAGCTAACCCTAATCTTCTCCCTATCCATAACTCTAAACATAACCCTCAACATCAATCTAGCCCTCACCCTAACGCTAACCCCAAACCTAAAACTCACCCTAACTCTAACTCTCAAACGAACCCTAACCATCACCCTGACCATAACCCTCACCCTAACCCTAAACCTAACCCTCACCCTAACCTTAATCCTAACCCTAACCATCACCATTCGCCTCACCCTTACCCTAACACTAACCCTAACGCTCACCCTCACCCTAACCCTTATCCTGAACCTATCCTTCACCCTAACCCTAACCCTAACCCTCACCCTAATCCTAACCCTCACCATAACCCTCACCCTAACCCTAAACCTAAACTTCACCCTCACACTAACCCTCACCCTAACCCTTAACCTCAAACTATGCCTAACCCTAACCCTACCCCTAACCCTCAAACTAACCATAACACTCACCTTAACCATAATCCTACCTCTCACAATAACCCTCATCCTAACTCTAACCCTAACACTCACCGTCACCCTAACCTAACCCTTCCCCTAACCCTCACCCTCACCCAAACCCTCACCCTCACACTCACCCACACCCTAAATCTAACGCTAACCCAACCCTAACCCTCAACCTAACTCTAACCCTAACCTAAGCCTAACCCTCAACCTCACCCTAAACCTCACCATAACCCTTATCCTCACTCTAAACCTGACCCTAACGTTACACCTAACCCTCACTCTCATCCTAACCCTAACCCTAACCCTAACCCTAAAACTCACCCTAACCCTCACCTTAACCCTAACCCTAACCCTCACACCAAACCTAACCCTAACACTCACCCTAACCCTTAACCTCACCCTAAGACTAACCCTAACCTACAACTAACCCACACACTAACCATAAACCTCACTCTAACCATAACCCTACCCCTCACAATACCCCTCATTGTAACCCTAACCCTAACCCTAACCCTAACACTCACCCTCACACTAACCCTAAACCTTCCCCTAACCCTCACCCTAACCCAAACCCTCACCCTTACACTCATTCTCACTCTAACTCTAACCTTAACCCAACCCTAACCTTCAACCTAACTCTAACCCTAACCCAAGCCTAAGCCTCAACCTCACTCTAAACCTCACCCTAACCCTTATCCTCACTCTAAACCTGACCCAAACCCTAACCATAACCCTAAAACGCACCCTAAACCTAACCCTAACCCTCACACCAAACCTAACCCTGACCATCACCCTAACCCTAACCCTCAGCCTAACCCAACCCTCCCCCTCAAACTCACCCTCACCATAACCCTACCAATAACCCTAACCCTAACCCTAAGCCTGACCCTCACGCTAACCCTCACCCTCACCCTCATCCAAACCTTTAGATTCACCCTAACCCTAAACCAAACCCAACCCTCAAACTAAACCTAAAACCTCACCCTAACCATAACCCTGAACCTAAGCCTCATCCTAACACTAACCCTAACCCTCACCCTCACCCTAACCCTAACCCTCACTGTGTCGCTAACCTTCCCCATCACCCTAACCATAACCCACAACCACATCCTAACCCTCACCTTCACCCGAACTCTCACACTAACCTAACCCTCACCCTCACCCTAAACATCACCCTAAGCCTATCTCTGAGCCTAATCCTAATCCTAACCCTCACCCTAAACCAAACCCTCACCCTAAACCAAACCCTCACCCTAACCGTCACTGTCACCCTAATCCTAAACCTAAACATAACACTAACCCTTCCATAAACCAAACCCTCACCCTCACCCTAACCCTCAACCTCAACCTAGCCCTCACCCTAACACTAACCCTAAACTTACTCCTAAAACAAAATCTAACCCTCACACACACCCTCACACTCAAGTTCACCCGAACCTTATCCTAACCCTAATCCTAACCCTAAACCTCACCCTCACTCTGACTCTAAACCTAATCCTCACTTTAACCCTAACCATCACCTTAACCCTAATACAAATCCTAACCCTAACCCTCACTCTCACCCTCACCCTAAACCTAATCCTAACCCTAAAACTCACCCACACACTCACCCTCACCCTCACACTGACCCTCACCCTAACAATAAACCTAACCCTAAACCTAAATCTAACTCTAACCCTCACCCTAACACTAACCCTAACCCTAAAACTCAAACTGAAACTAAACCTACACCTCAGCCTAACCCTCACCCTTACCCTAACCCTAACCTAATCCTCTCCCTATCCCTAACCCTAAACCTAACACTCAACCTCATTCTAGCCCTCACCCTAACCCTAACCCTCATCCTCTTGCTAACCCTCCCCGTCACCCTAATCCTCACCCTAAACCTAAACCTAACCCTCACCCTAACCCTCACCCTAACACTAACCCTCACCCTCACCCTAACCCAAACCCTTAGACTCACCCTAACCCTAACCCAAACCCAACCCTCAAAGTAACCCTAACCCTCACCCTAACCCTAACCCTACCCCTCACCCTAAGCCTCATCCTAACACTAACCCTAAACCTCACCCTAACCCTAACCCAAACCCTCACCCTGTCGCTAACCATCCCCATCACCCTAACCCTAACCCTCACCCACAACCTAACCCTCACCTTCAGCCGAACTCTCACCCTAACCTAACCCTCACCCTCACCCTAAACATCACACTAACCCTATTTCTGAGTCTAACCCTAAACCAACCCCTCACCCTAACCATCACTGTCACCCTAATACTCATCCTAAACATAACACTAACCCTTCTTTAACCCAAACCCTCACCCTCTCCCCCACCCTCACCCTAACCCTCACCTTCAACCTAGCCCTCACCCTAACCCTAACCTTAACCTTACCCCTAAACCGAAAACTAGCCCTCACACCCACACTCAGGTTCACCCTAACCCTAACCCTAACCATCACCCTCACCCTCACCCTAACCTAACCCTCACCTTAACCCTAACCCTCACCCTAACCCTAACCCTAAACCTAATACAAATCCTAACTGTAACCCTCACTCTCACCCTCACCCTAAACCTAACCCTAACCCTAAAACTCACCCTCACCCTCACCTTCACCCTAACCCTAACCCTAACAATAACCCTAACCCTAAACCTAACTCTAACCCTAACACTCACCGTAACACTAACCCTAACCCTAACCCTCAAACTGAACCTAAACCTACAACTCAGACTAACCTTCACCCTCACCCTAATCCTCTCCCTATCCCTAACCCTAACCCTAACCCTCAACCTCAATATAGCCCTCACTCTAACCATAACCCTAAACCTAACTCTTACCCTAACCCTAACCCTCACCCTAACCCTAAACCTCATCCGGACCCTAACCCTCACCCTAACCCTAATCCTAACCTAACGCTCACCCTAACCACAACCCTAACGCTAACCCTCACCCTACGTCAGACCCTTAACCTAACCCTAAACTTAATGCTCACCCTCACCCTAACTGTCACCCTAAACCTTACCCTGACCCTATCCCTCACCCTAACACTAACCCCAACCCCAAGCCTCAGGCGCAACCTCAACCTAACCCTAAACCTCACCATAACAGTCACCGTAACCCTAACCCTCATCCTAACACTAACCCTCACCCGAACCCATAACCTCACCCTAACCCTAACCCTAACCCTAACCCTCACACTAACCCTAACCCTCACCCTAACCGTAAATCTACCCATCACCCTAAGCCTCATCCTAAACCTATCCCTAAACCTCACCCTAATGCTAAACATAACCATAACCCTAACCCAAACCCTAACCCTCACTTTCACCCTAAACATAACCCTAACCGTAACTCTGAGCCTAACCCTAACCCTAACCCTCGCCCTAATCAAAAACCTCTCCTTAACCGTCACCTTCACCCTAATCCTCACCCTAAACCTAACACTAAACCTTACCTCATCCAAACCCTCACCCTCTCCATCACCCTCAACCCTAACCTTCACCCTCAACCTAGTCCTCACCCTCACCCTAACCCTAACAATAACCCTAACAATAACCCTATCCCTCAACCTAACACTAACCCTAACCCTAACCCTAACCCTAACCCTCACACTGAACCTAAACATACATCTCAGGCTAAAACTCACCTTAACACTAACCCTAACCCTAATCCTCTCCCTATCCCTAAACCTAAATCTAGCCCTCAGCATCAATTTAGGACTCACCCTAATGCTAAACCTAAACCTAACACTCACCCTAACACTAACCCTAACCCTAACCCTAAACCTCACCCTAAGCCTCACCCTTAACCTAACCCTAACACTAACCCTCACCCTCACCCTAACCCTTACCCTGAACCTATCCCTCACCCTAACCCTAACCCTAACACTCAACCTCACCCTAAACCTAACCCTAAACCTAAACCTCAACCTCAACCTAACCCTAACATTAACCCTAACCCTCATCCTAACCCTCCACGAACACACACCCTAATCCTAACACCCACCCTCACCCTAACCCCAAACCTAAACCTCACACTAAACCAAACTTTCACCCTATCCTTAACCCTACCCTTCAACCTACCCCTCAATCTAACCCTAACCCTAACCCTCACCATAACCCTAACCCTAAGTCTAAACCTCACCCTCAACCTAGACCTCACCCTAAACCTAATCCTAACCCTAAACTTCACCCTAACACTAAACTTCACCAAAAACCTCACCCTCAACCTCACACTCACGGTCACCCTAACCCTCACCCTATCCCACACCCTAACCCTCAACCTAAACCTCACTGTAACCCTAACCTTAACCCTCACCTTCAACCTCACCCTCACCCTAACCCTTAGCCTGACCCAATCCCTCACCCTAACCCTAACCCTAACCCTAACCCACAACCTAAGGCTCACCCTAACCCTAACTCTAACCCTCATGCTAAACCTCACCCTATTTCTAACCCTAAACCTGACCCTCACCCTAACCCTAACCCTAACCCTCAACCTAAACCTAAACCTACCCTTATCCTCACCCTCACCCTAATCCTCTGGCTAACCCTAAACCTATTCCTTACTTAACTGAAACCCTCACCCTCAACCTCTTCCTAACTCTAACCCTAAAGCTACCCCTCAGCTTAAACCTCAGCCTAACCCTAAACCTCACCCTCAACCTGACCCAAATCCTTACCCTAACCTTAGCCTAACCCTCACCCTCACCCTAAACATCACCCTAACACTTACCCTCACCCTAACACAAAACCTCACCCTAACCCTAACTCTCACAATAACACTAACACTCACCCTAAACCTAACCCTAACACAAAATCTAAACCTCACCCTAACGCTCACCCTAACAATAACTGTAAGCGTAACCCTCACCCTAACCCTCACCCTACCACTCACCCTAACCCTCACCCTCATCCTAAACCTCACCCTAACCCTTATCTTCACCCTACTCTAACCCTAACCCTAACCCTAACCTTCACCCTAACCATAACACTCACCTAAAACCTAAGCCTAATCTTCAATCTCAGCCTAACCCTTACTGTCACCCTACACCTCAGCCTAATCTTAACTCTCACCCACACCCTAACTCTCACTCTAACCCCAACTCTCACCCTCACCCTAATCCTCAATCTCACCCTAAACATCATCCTAACAATAAGCCTCACCCTAATCATAAACCTAAACCTCACCCTAACCCTAACACTCACCCTAACCCTCAACCCAACCTAATACTCTCCATAACCCTAACCATAACCCTTACCCTAACCCTAACCCTCACCTTCACCCTCACCCTCACCCTAAGCCTCACGCTCACCCTAGCCCTCACCCTAACCCTAACTCTAACCCTAACCCTAAACTTCACGTTCACACTTTGCCTAACTGTAACCCTAACGCTAATACTAAACCTAAACCTCACCCTCACCCTAACACTAACATTAACCTTAACACTTACCCTAACCCTAACTCTAACATTAACACTAACCCTCACCCTAACCCTCACCATAACACTAACCCTAATCCTAACTCTCAACTTCACGCTAAGCCTCAACCTAACCCTAAACCTAACCTTCAAACTAACCCTCACCCTAACACTCATTCTAACTCTAACCCTCACTCTCAAACTAACCATCACCCTAACCCTTACTCTCATACAAAACCTAACGCCAATCCTAACTCTAACCTCACACTAAACCTAACCTTCACTGGAACCCTAACCCTAAACCTCAACCTAACCCTCATCTTTAACCTAACCCTAAACTTCACACTAACCCTCATCCTAACCATAAACCTAACCCTCACACTAACCCTCACCCTAACACTCACTATAACCCTAACCCTCACTCTCACCCTAACCCTCACCCTAACCCTTACCCTAACCCTCACCCTAACACTAACCCTAACCCTCACCCTAAGCCGAACCCTCCCACTAAACCTAACCCTTACCCTTACCCTAAACCTACCACTCAGCCTAACCCTCACCCTAACAAAAACCCAAAACCTAATCCTCACCCTATTCCTAACCCTTACCCTTACCCTCACCTTAACCCTAACCCTAACACTAACCCTAACCCTAAACGTCACCCTAACCCTAACCCTCTTCTTCAACCTAACCCTCACCCTCACACTAACGCTAACCCTAACCCTAACCCTCAACATATCCCTCACCCTAACCGTAACCCTAAACCTAACCTCTCCCTACGCCTCACCATAACCCTAAACCTAACCCTAAGCCTCACCCTCACCCTCACTCTAACCCGAAAACTCACACTAAACCTAACCTTCACACTTACCCTAAACCTCACCCTAACCCTAACCCTAAACCTAACCCTCACCCTGACCCTAATCCTCACCCTAAACCTTACACTCACCCTTACCCTTACCCTCACACTAACCCTAACCCTCAACCTAACCCTAACCCTATCCCTGACCATCACCCTCACCCTCAGCCTAACCCTAACCTTAAGCCTAATCCTAATCCTAACGCTCACACTCACACTTACCCTACCACTCACCCTCACCCTCATCCTCACACTAACCCTAACGGAAACCCCAACCCTCACCCTAACCCTAACGCTCACACGAACTTTAACCCTAACCCTCAAACTCAGCCTCACCCTAACCCTTAACCTAACGCTAACCCTGACCCTAACCCTAATGCTAACCCTAACACCCTCACACTAAACCTCACCCTAAATCTAACACAACTCCTCAGACTAAACCTCACACTAATCCTATCCTTCACACTAAACCTAAACCTCACCCTAACACTAGCCCTAACCCTAACCCTCACGCTAAACCTAAACCTCACCCTAACCCTAAGCCCCACCCTAAACCTCACCCTCACCCTAGCCCTCACCCTAACACTAAGCCTATCCCTAACCGTAATGCTAACCCTAACACTCACCCTAACCCTAACCCTCACCCTGAACTTAACCATCAGCCTAACCATAATCCTATTCCTATCCCTAATCCTTACCCTCACACTAACCGTAACGCTAACCCCAACACTCACCCTACGCCTCACCATAACCCTCACCCAAACCCTTACCCTCACACTAACTCTCACCCTAACCCTAACTCTAACCCTAACACTCAACTCAACCCTCACCCTAACCCTGATCCTAACCCTAATCCTCACCCTCACCTAATCCTAAAACTAAACCTCACCATCACCCTAACCCTAACCCTAACACTAACCCTCACAGTAAACCTAAACCTCACGCCAACCCTAATGCTACCCCTCAGCATAACACTCACCCTAACACTGACCCTAACCCTAAACCTCACACCATACCTAACCCTAACCCATACACTAACCCTCACACTAACCCTCACCCTAACATTAACATTAACGCTAAACCTCACCCTAACCATCACCCTCATTCTAACAGTAACCCTTACCCGCACCCTAACCCTCAGCCTAAACCTAAATCTAATATTAATCCTAACCCTCACTATAACCCAAATCCTAACACACACCCTAGCTCTCACCATAACACTAAGCTAACCCTAATCCTCACCCTAACCCTAACCCTAAACCTCACCCTCAGCCTAAACCTCACTGTCACCCTAACCCTCACCCTAATCTTACCTCTCACCCACACTCTAACTCTCACCCTCAATCAACCCTCACCCTCACCCTAACACTCACCCTCACCCTAAACATCATCCTAACAATAAGCCTCACCCTAACCCTAAACCTAACCCTCACCCTAAACCTAACGCTAACCCTAACCCTAACCTTAAGCCTCACACTAAAGCTAACCCTAACATTAACCCTAACCCTCATCCTAAACCTCACCCTCACCCTAACCCTAAACCTAATCCTCACACTAACCCTCACCCTAACACTCACTCTAACTCTAACCCTCACTCTCACCCTAACTCTCACCCTAACCCTAACCCTAACCCTAACCCTAACCCTAACTCTAACCTCACACTAAACCTAACCTTCACCCGAACCCCAAAACTAACCCTCAACTTAACCCTCACCCTTACCCTAACCCTACACTTC
Organism: Dipodomys merriami; assembly: GCF_024711535.1. Classification (NCBI taxonomy): domain Eukaryota; kingdom Metazoa; phylum Chordata; class Mammalia; order Rodentia; family Heteromyidae; genus Dipodomys; species Dipodomys merriami. The sequence goes on from NW_027206113.1 coordinate 3,961,768, forward strand.
ACGCTAACCCTCACCCTAACCCTAAACTTAACCCTCACACTAACCCTCACCCTGACACTCATTCTAACCCTAAACCTCACTCTCACACTAACCCTCACCCTAATCTTTACCCTCACCCTAACCCTAACCCTAACTCTAACTCTAAACCTCACACTAAACCTAAATTTCACCAGAAACCTAACCCTACCCCTCAACCTAACCCTTACAATAACCTTATCCCTAAGCCTCTCCCTAACACAAACACTAACCCTAACCCTCATCATCAACCTAGCCCTCACACTAAACCTAATCCTAACCCTAACCCTCACCCTAACCATTAAACTTCACCCTAAACCTCACCCTCACCCCCACCCTAACGCTCACCCTAAACCTAACCCTAACGTTAACCCTCACCCTCACCCTAACTCTCACCCTTTACCTAACCCTAAACCTAAAGCTAACCATAACCCTGACCCTAATTCTCACCCAATCCTAACATTAACCCTAACACTCACCCTCACCCTAACCCTCACCCTCACCCTCTCGCTAACCCAAAACTAACCCTAACCATCACCCTAACCCTCACCCTAACCCTAATGCTAACCCAAACACTCACCCTCAACCTAACTCTAACCCTCACACTAAACCTAACCCTCACCCTAAATCTAACTCTACCACTGAGCCTAACCCACACTCTAACCCTAATCCAAATCCTCAACCTATCCCTAAACCTAATCCTAACCCTCATCCTCACCCTAGAGTTCACCCTAACCCTAACCCAAACCATCACCCTAACCCTCACCCTCACCCTAATCCTAACCCTCACGCTCACCCTAACACTCATCCTAACCCTTACCCTAACCCTATCCCTCACCCTAATCCTAACCCTAACCCTAACCCTCACGTTAACCCTCAACATAACTCTAAACCTCACCATAACTCTCACGCTAATCCTAACCCTCATCCTAACACTAACCCTCACCCTAAACCTTAACCTCACCCTAACACTAACCCTAACCCTAACCCTCACACTAACCCTAACACTCACCCTAAGGTTAAATCTACCCCTCAACCTAAGCCTCATCCTAACCCTATTCCTAAACCTCACCCTAACGCTAAACATAACGGTAACCCTAACCCAAACCTTAACCCTCACCCTTACCCTAAGCATAACCCTAACCCTAACTCTGAGCCTTACCGTAACCCTAACCCTCACCCTAATCAAAACTCTCACGCTAACCGTCACCTTCACCCTAATCCTCACCCTTAACATAACACTAACACTTCCCTAACCCAAACCATCACCCTCTCCCTCACCCTCACCTTTACCCTCACCCTCAACCTAGTCCTCACCCTCACCCTAAACCTAACCTTAATCCTAACCCTAAATCTAACCCTCACACTCACCCTCAACCTCAAGCTCACCCTAACCCTAATCCTAACCCTAAACCTCACCCTCACCCTCACCCTAAAGCTAACCCTCACCTTAACCCTAACCGTCACACTAACCCTAACACTGACCCTCAACCTAACACTAACCCAACCCACAGACTAACCATCACCCTAACCTTAACAGTAAACCTCACCCTCACCGTAGCCCTCACCCTAACACTAACCCTAACTCTAACCCTAATGCTAAACCTAACACTCACCTAAACCTAACCCTCACCCTGAACCTAACCCTCAGCCTAACCCTAAACCTATTCCTAACCCTAACCCGTACCCTCACCCTAATTGTAACCCTAAACCCATCACTCACCCTACGACTCACCATGACCCTAACCCTAACCTTAACCCTCACCCTGACCCTAACGCTCACCCTAACCCTTACCCTCACACTAAGCCTCACCCTAACCCTAACTATAACACTAACCCTCACCTCAGCCCTCAACCTAACCCTAACCCTAACCCTAACACTAAACCTAACCCTCACCCTAACCCTAACACTAACCCTAACCCTCACACCAAACCTAACCCTCACCCTAACCCTAACCCTAACCCTAACCCTCACACTAAACCTAACCCTCACGCTAACCCTAACCCTACCTCTCAGACTTACCCTCACACTAACCCTAACAGTAAAACTCAGCCTATCACTAAACCTAACCCTTAACCTCACCCTCACACTAGCCCTCTACCTAACACTAAAACTAACCCTAACACTCACCCTAACCGTCACCCTAAACCTAAGAGTAACCCTCACCCTCACCCTAACCCTCAGCCTAAACCTAACCCTAACATTAATCCTAACCCTAAACCTCACCCTCACCCTAACCCTAACTCTAAACCTATCCATAAACCTAACACTCAACCTAATGCTAACGCTAACCCTAACCCTCAACCTCACCCTAAACCTCACCAAAACCCTTACCCTCACCCTAACCCGAACCCTAAACTTAACCCCAACCCTCACACTAATCCTAAACCTCAGCATAACCCTAATCCTAACCCTCACCCTAACACTAATTCTAACCCTAACCCTCACCCTTACCCTAAACCTAAACCTCACCCTCAGCCTAACCCTCACTGTCAGCCTAACCCTCACCCTAATCCTAACTCTCACCCACACCCTAATTCTCACCCTCACCCCAACCCTCACCCTCACCCTAACCCTCACCCTCACCCTCAGCCTAACACTAACAATGACCCTAAATCTAACACTCACTCTAACCCTAACCTAACGTTAACCAAACCCTAACCGTAACCCTCACCCTAACAGTAACCCTAACCCTAACCCTACCCCTCACCCTACCCTCACCCTACCCCTAACCCTAACTCTAAACCTCACCCTCACACTAACACTCACCCTAACCCTTACCCTAAACCTAACCCTCACCTTCAACTTAACGCTAACGCTAAACTTCACACTAAACCTCACCCTCACCCTAAACCTCACCCTCAACCTAACCAGCACAGTAAACCTAATCCTAAACCACACCCTCATCCTCACCCTCACCCTATCCCGAAATCTCAACCTAAACCTAAACCTCACCCTAATCCTCACCCTCACCCTAATCCTCTGGCTAACCCTAAACCTATCCCTTACTTAAATGAAACCCTCACCCTCACCCTCAAACTAACTCTAACCATAACCCTACCACTCAATTTAACCCTCACCCTAACCCTAAACCTCACCCTCAACCTGACCCAAATCCTTACCCTAACCCTTAGCCTAACCCTCACCCTCACCCTAAACCTCACCCTAACCCTTGCCCTCACCCTAACACAAAACCTAACACTAACCCTAACTCTCACACTAACTCTAATCCATAGCCTAAACATAACCCTAACACTAAATCTAAACCTCAACCTAACCCTCACCCTAACAATATCCGTAACCCTAAACCTAACCCTAACCCTCACCCTACCACTCACCCTAACCCTCACCCTCATCCTAAACCTCACTCTAACCTTTATCCTCCCCCTACTCTAACCCTAACCCTAACCCTAACCCTCACCCTAACCCTAACACTGACCAAAACCCTAAGCCTAATCCTCATCCTCAGCCTAACCATCACTGTCACCCTTACATTGAACGTAATCTTAACTCTCACCCACACCCTAACTCTCACACTCACCGCAACCCTCACCCTCACCCTAACCCTCAGTCGCACCCTAAACATCATCCTAACAATAAGCCTCATTCTAATCATAAACCTAACCCTCACCCTAAACCTAACCCTCACCCTAACCCTCACCTCACCCTAATACTCTCCATAATCCTAACCCTAACCCTTACCCTAACCCTAACCCTCACCCTCACCCTCATCCTCACACTAAGACTCACGCTCACCCTAGCCCTCACCCTAACCCTAACTCTAACCCTAACCCTAAACTTCACCCTCACACCCTGCCTAAACCTAAGCCTATCGCTAATCTTAAACCTATACCTCACCCTCAACCTAACCCTAACACTAACCTTAACCCTCACCCTAACCCTAACCCTAACATTAAGCTTAACCCTCACCCTAAATCTCACATTAACACTCACCCTAATCCTAACCCTCAACTTCACGCTAACCCTCACCCTAACAGTAAACCGCACCCTCACCCTAACCCTCAGCCTAAACCTAACGCTAACATTAATCCTAACCCTAAACTTCACCCTCACCCTAACCCTAACACTAAACCTATTCATAAACCTAACCCTCAACCTAACGCTAACCCTAACCCTAACCCTCAACCTCACCTTAAACCTCACCAAAACCCTTACCCTCAACCTAACCAGAACCCTAAACCTAACCCCAACCCTCACACTAATCCTAACATCACCATAACCCTAATCCTAACCTTCAACGTAACCCTCACCCTAACACTAACCCTAACCTTAACCCTCACACTAACCCTAACCCTAAACCTCACCCTCAGCCTAACCCTCACTGTCACCCTAACCCTCACCCTAATCTTAACTTTCACCCACACCCTAACTCTCACCTCACCCTAACACTCACCCTCACCCTAACACTCACCCTCACCCTAACACTCACCCTCACCCTAAAAATCATCCTAACAATAAGCCTCACCCTATCCCTAAACCTAAGCCTCACTCTCACCCTAACCCTAACCCTAACCATAACACTCACACTTACCCTAACCCTAACATTAACCCTAAAACTCACCCTAAACCTCACCCTAACACTAACCTTAATCCTAACACTCAACTTCACGCTAACCCTCACCCTAACCCTAAAACTAACCCTCACACAAACCCTCACCCTAACACTCACTTTAATTCTAACCCTCACTCTCAACCTAACCCTCAACCTAAACCTTACCCTCACCCTAAACCTAACTCTAAACCTAACTCTACCTTCACACTAAACCTAACCTTCACCCGACCCCTAACCCTAACCCTCAACCTAAACCTCACACTAACCCTAAGCCTAAACTTCACGCTAACCCTCACCCTAACCCTAAACCTAGCCCTCACATTAACCCTCAACCTAACGCTCACTCTAACCCTAACCCTCACTCTCACCCTAACCCTCAACCTATCCCTTACCCTCACCCTAACCCTAACCCTAACTCTAACTCTAAACCTCACACTAAACCTAACCTTCAACCGAACCCTAACCCTACCCCTTAACCTTACCCTCACCCTCACCCTAACCCTAACCCTCTAACGCAAACACTAACCCTAACTCTCAGCCTCAACCTAGCCCTCACCCTAAACCTAATCCTAAGCATAACTCTCACCCTAACCCTAAATTTCACCCAAAACCTCACCCTCACCCCCACCCTAACCCTCACCCTAAACCTAACCCTAACATTAACCCTCACCCTCACCCTAACTCTCACCCTTGAACTAACGCTAAACCTAAACGTAACCCTAACCCTGACCCTAATTCTCACCTTAACCCTTACCCTCAACCTCACCCTAACCCTCCCCCTCCCCCTCAAGCTAAACCTAACGCTAACCCAAAGCATCACCCTAAACCTCACCCTAAACCTAATGCTAACCCAAACACACACCCTCAACCTAACCCTCTCCCGAAGCCTTACCCTCACCCTAACCCTAACCCTAAACCTCAACCTAAACCTAACCCTCACCCTAAAACTAACTCTACCACTCAGCCTAACCTACACCCTAACCCTAACCCTAATCATCACCCTATCCCTAACCCTAACCCTAACCCTCACCCTCACCCTAACCATTTCTCTGACTATATCCCTCACCCTAACCCTAACCCTAACCCTAACCCTCACGCTAACCCTCACCCTAACCCTAAACCTCACCATAAACCTCACCCTAATCCTAACCCTCATCCTAACCTTAAACCTCACCCTAACCCTTAACCTCACCCAAACCCTAAACCCTACCTCGACCCTCACATTAAACCTAACCTTAACCCGAACCCTAAACCTAACCCTCACCCTAACCCTAACTCTAAACTTCATGCTAACCCTCACCCTAACCCTAAACCTAACCCTCACACTAACCCTCACCCTAACACTCACTCTAACCCTAACCCTCACTCTCACCCTAACCCTCACCCTAACCATTACCCTCACCCTAACCTTAATCCTAACTCTAGCTCTAACCCTAACACTAAAACTAACATTCACCGGAACCCTAACCCTAACCCTAAACATAACCCTCACCCTAACCCTAACCCAAACCTTCAAACTAACACTCACACTAACCCTAAACATAACCCTCACACTAAACCTAACCCTCACCGTCACTCTAACCCTAACTATACACCTAAACCTATCCATAATACTAAATCTTACCTTCACCCTCACACTAGCCCTCACCCTAACATTAACAGTAACCCTCACCCTCAACATAAACCTAATCTTAACACTAATCCTAACCCTAAACCTCACCCTCACCCTCACCCTAACTCTAAACCTAACCCTAACACTCACACTCACCCTAACTCGAACGCTAACCCTAACCCTCACCCTCACCCTAAACCTCACCAAAACCCTTACCCTCATCTTAACCAGAAACCTAACCCTAACCCCAAACCTCACACTAATCCTATCCCTCACACTAACCCTAATCCTAACCCTCACCCAAAAACTCACCCTAACCCTAACCCTCACACTAAACCTAACCCTAATCCTCACCCTGTCTAACCCTCATAATCACCTAATGTTCACCCTAATCTTAACCTTCACCCACACCCTAACACTCACCCTCACCCCAAACTTAACCCTCACCCTAAACCTCACCCTCACCCTAAACATCATCCTAACCATAAGCCTCACCCTAACCCTAACCCTCACCCTCACCCTCATCCTCACTCTAAGCCTCACGCTCACCCTAGTCCTCACCTAACCGTAACTCTAAACCTAACCCTAAGCCTCACCCTCACACTCAGCCTAATCATAACGCTAACGCAAATCCTAACCCTAAACCACACCCTCACCTTAACCCTAACCCTAAACTTAACCCTCACCGTAACCTTAACCCTAACATTAACCCCAAACCTCAGCCTAACCCTCAGCCCCAACACTAAACTAAACCCTAACCCTCAGCCTCACGCTAACCCACACTCTAACAATAAGCCTAACCCTCACACTAACCATCACCCTAACACTCACCCTAACCCTAAACCTCACTCTCACCCTAACTCTCACCCTAACTTTTAATGTCACAATAACCCTGACCTTAACCCTAACTCTAACCATTACACTAAACCTAAACTTCACACGAACCCAAAGCTATCCCTCACCCTAGCCCTCAACCTAGCCCTAACCCAACCCTCACCCTAACCCTAACCTTCCCCCTAATCCTCACCCTCACCCCCACCCTAATCCTCACCCTAAACCTAACCCTAACAAAAACCCTAACCCTCACCCTTACCATAACCCTAAACCTAACCTTAAACCTGACCCTAATTCTCACCCTAACCCTAAACTTAATCCTCACCCTCAACCTCACCCTAACCCTCACCATCACCCTCACGCTAACCCTAACCCTAACCCTCACTCTAACCCTAATGCTAACCCAAACACTCACCCTCACTCTAAACCTCACCCGAAACCTTACCCTTACCATAACCCTAACCCTAACCCTCACACTAAACTTAAGCTCACCCTAACCCTAACTCTACCACTCAGCCTAAACCTCAGCCTAACCCTAAAACTAAACCTAACCCTCACCCTAGACCTAACCCTAAACCTAACCCTAACCCTCACACTATACCTAACCCTCACCCTCAACCTTACCCTCAGACTCAACCTCACCCTCACCCTAACCCTTACCCTGACCCTAACCCTCACCCTAAACCTAAACCTAACCCTAACCCACAACCTAACCCTAACACTAACCCTCATGCTAATCCTCAACATATCCTTAACCCTAACCGTAACCTTCAGCCTAACCCTCACCCTAAAGCTCACCCTCACCCTAACCATCACTCTAACCCTAACCCTAAACTTAACCCTCACCCTCCCACTCCCCCTCACCCTAACCCTTACCCTGACCATATCCCTCACCCGAAACCTAACCCTAACACTAACCCTAACCCTAACACTCACCCTAACCCTAACGCTACCCCTCACGCTAAACCTCAACCTATTCCTAACCCTAACCCTAACCCTCACCCTAACCCTAACCCTAACCCTCTACCTAAACCTAACCCTCACCCTAATCCACACCCTCACCCGAATCCTCTGGCTAACCCTAAACCTATCCCTTACTTAACTGAAACCCTCACCCTCAACCTCACCCTATCTATAACCCTAACCCTAACCCTCAGCTTAATCCTCACCCTAACCCTAACCCTCACCTTCAACCTGACCCAAATCCTTAACCTATCCCTTAGCCTAACCCTCACCCTCACCCTAAACCTCACCCTAACCCTTACCCTCACCTTAACCCTTACCCTCACCCTAAGCCTAACTCTCAAACTAACCCTAACACTCAGCCTAAACCTAACCCTAACACTAAATCTAAACCTCACCCTAAACCTCACACTAAGAATATCCGTAACCCTAAACCTAACCCTAACCCTCACCCTACCACTCACCCTAACACTCACCTCATCCTAAACCTCACTCTAACCCTTATCTTCACCCTACCATAACCATCACCCTAACCCTGACACTCACCCAAAACCTAAGCCTAATCCTCACTCTCAGCTTAACCCTCACTGTCACCCTAACCCTCACCCTAATCTTAACTCCCACCCACACCCTAACTCTCACCCTCAACCCAACCCTCACCCCCACCCTAACCCTCAATCTCACCCTTAACATCATCCTAACAATAAGCCTCACACTAACCCTAAACCTAACCCTCACACTAACCCTAACCCTCACCCTAAACCTCACCCCAACCTAATACTCTCCATAACCCTAACCATAACCCTTACCCTAACCCTAAACCTCATCTTCACCCTCACACTCACCCTAAGCCTCACGCTCAGCCTAGCCCTCACCCTAACCCTAACCCAAACCCTCAACCTAAACCTAACCCTCGCCCTAATCCTCACCCTCACCCTAATTCTCTGGCTAACCCTAAACCTATCCCTTACTTAAATGAAACCCTCATCCTCAACATCACCCTAACTCTAACCCTAACTCTAGCCCTCAGCATAACCCTCACCCTATCCCTATCTCTCAACCTCAACCTGACCCAAATCCTTACCCTAACACTTAGCCTAACCCTCACCCTCACCCTAAATCTCACCCTAACCCTTACCCTCACCCTAACATAAACCTAACCCTAAACCTAACTCTCACACTAACTCTAATCCATAGCCTAAACCTTACCATAACACTAAATCTAAACCTCACCCTAACCTTCACCCTAACAATATCTGTAACCCTAAACCTAACCCCAACCCTCACCCTACCACTCACCCTAACCCTCACCCTCATCCTAAACCTCACCCTAACCCTTATCCTCACCCTACTCTAAACCTAACCCTAACCCTCACCCTAACCCTAACACTCACGCAAAACCTAAGCCTAATCCTCACCCTCAGCCTAACCCTCACTGTCCTCCTAACCCTCACCCTAATCTTAACTCTCACCCACACCCTAAATCTCACCCTCACCCCAACCCTCACCCTAAATCTCACCCTCACCCCAACCCTCACTCTAACCCTCAATCTCACCCTAAACATCATCCTAACAATAAGCTTCACCCTAACCATAAACCTAACCCTCACCCTAACCCTAAACCTCACCCTAACCCTCACCCCACCCTAATCCTCTCCATAACCCTAACTATAACATTTACCCTAACCCTAAACCTCACCCTCACCCTCAACCTCAACCTAAGCATCAAGCTCAACCTAGCCCTCACCCTAAACCTAACTTTAACCCTAAACCTAAACTTCACCCGCACACTCTGCCTAACCCTAACCCTAACGCTAATCTTAAACCTAAACCTCACCCTCACCCTAAACCTAACACTAACGTTAACCCTCACCCTAACCCTAACCCTAACCCTCACCCTAACACTAACCCTAATCCTAACCCTCAACTTCACGCTAACCCTCACACTAACAGTAAACCCCACCCTCACCCTAATCCTCAGCCTAAACCTAATTCTAACATTAATCCTAACCCCAAACCTCACCCTCACCCTAACCCTAACAATAAACATAACCATAAACCTAACACTCAACCTAAAGCTAACGCTTACCCTAACCCTCAACTTCACCCTAAACCTCACCAAAACCCTTACCCTCACCCTATCCAGAACCCTAAACCTAACCCGAACCCTCACACTAATCCTAACCGTCACCATAACCCTAATCCTAACCTTCACCCTAATCCTCACCCTAACACTAACCCTAACCCTAACCTCACCCTAACCCTAACCCTAAAACTCACCCTCAACCTAATTCTCACCTGAACCCTTAAACTCACACTAACCCTAACCCTAACCCTCACCCTATCCCTAACCCTCTCCATAAAACTAACTCTACAACTCAGCCTAACCCACACTCTAACCCTAACCCTAATCCTCACACTATCCCTAACCCTAACCCTAACCCTCATCCTCACCATAGACCTCACCCTAACCCTAACCCAAACCATCACTCTAACCCTAACCCTCACCCTAACCCTAACCCTCAGTCTCACCCTAACCCTCAACCTAACCCTAACCCTAACCCTCCCCCTAACCCTCATCCTAACCCTAACACTAACAATCACCCTAAATCTCACTCTAACCCTAACCCTAACCTTAACCCTCACCTTCAGACTCACTGTCACCGTAACCTCTACCCTTACCCTATCGCTCACCCTAACCCTAACCCTAACACTCACGCTAACCCCTACCCTAACCCTAAACCTCAAATTAACCCTCACACAAATCCTAACACTCATCCTAACACTAACCCTCACCCTAACGCTTTATCTCACCCTAACACTAACACTAACCCAACACTAACACTAAACCTAACCCTCACCCTATCCCTAAATCTGCTCCTCATTATAAGCCTCATTCTAACCCTAACATCCTAACCCTAAACCTAACACTAAACCTAACTCCTCCTATCCCTCACCCTAACCATAACCCTAACCCTTACACTAATACTCACCCTAAACCTAAACCTAACCCTACCCCTCAGCCTAACCCTCACCCTAACCCTAACCCTCACACTCAACCTGATCCTAATCCTTACCCTAAACCTTAGCCTAACCCTCACCCTCAACCTAAACCTCAACATAACCCATACCCTCACCCTAACCCAAAACCAAACCCTAACCCTAACACTTGCCCTTACACTTAACCTAAAACTAAAGCTAAACTTCATCCTAACCCTCACCTTAACCATAACATTAACCCTATCCCTAAGCCTAATACTTACACTACCACTCACCCTAACCCTAACCCGAAACCGAACCCGAACCCTCACCCTAACGCTCACCCTAACCCTAATCCTCACCCTACCCTAACCCTAACCCTAATCCTAACCCTCACCCTAACCCTAACACTCACCCAAACCCTAAGCCTAACACTAACCCTAACCCTCAACCTAAACCTAACCCTCACCCTAATCCTCAACCTCACCCTAATCCTCTGGCTAACCCTAAACCTATCCCTTACTTAACTGAAACCCTCACCCTCAAACTCAACTTAACTCTAACCCTAGCCCTACCCCTCAGCTTAACCCTCACCCTAACCCTAACCCTCAACCTCAACCTGACCCAAATCCTTACCCTAACCCTTAGCCTAACCCTCACCCAAACCCTAACCCTCACCTTAACCCACACCCTCACCTAACCCAAAACCTAACTGCGACGGACCAGCTCGGATGGAGCACTGGGACTGATGGGACAGGGTTCTCGGGATAGGTGGGCAAAGGAGTCGGCGAAGTGACAAACAGACACAGACTCAAAAGAGTTGCATCTGAGTGTATCTTTATTGAGGAGAATTAACATTTTTATACAGTGTGTGATTGTGACAAAGATTCTTTGTTTATTTAAGCACGTAATCAATTTTTTAAAGGCAAAGCATTGATGAATTACATGAAAATTAATGACTATCCCACCAACTGTTTAAGCTAAGTGGTGCGAAACAAGCCTAGCATATTGTTTAATAGAATACGTCATCTATTTAACCTTTTTTATGTTTAATAATTAACAAACCTAAGACAGGGCTGTACTTACATTATACTCTTTTTAATTTTATCCAACTAATTTCATCTTTATAAGCTCCTGTATAAGGAAATGGTTCTTGGTTGGTTAAGGAAATATGTTACTGACTTTATATTTTGTGTGAAAACACCATCTATTTCCTATAACGTAAGTTGGACTAAACTTAATCATAACTGTTGGGAGAATCTTTCTTTTTCTTTTATAATCAGAGGTCCCTTCTTTTTTAGAACTCTCTAAACTACTGGGATAACTCTTTCTAACTTAGTTTAGTTTATTGATTTTGTCTGTTGGACATATCTAGAAATTTTAAGACTCTATCTTTACTATGCATGAGCTGCAAAACCGCTTGTGAAGTTGTAGGAGTTTCTGGAGGCAACGTCACATCAGATGATAGATTGATTGGGGGATTGCCCACATTTAATCTTTGGCCTTAGTCTTTATTACTTAGAGAAGCCAACTCTATTGGACTGGAAAAATACAACATGCTCTGTTCACGGATCAATAGAAAAATAGCCAAAACGAGAATAAAGGCAACGAATGTACAGCCAAGAAGAATATAGTAAGAATAAAGGTAGAGGCTATAAAGGTGCAGCCAAGTGTATGGGAAGCCTTGAACCAACACCCCCTTCCTGGGGGCATGCTTCCTTGAAGCTCTTTGTCCAACACAATCTCTCACGCAGACTCTGCAGAAGGTGGCGTGGCACCCACTGGTCACAGAAAGATGTCCACTCAGCTGGAAATACCAGGAACCACTGGAAATCAAGAAACTTAAGTGTTTGACCTTGTTTCTCTGGCCAGAGACTATTCATTGAACTTGCAGTCCCTTATTCTGTTGTCCATGTCAAATCAGAAGCCATCTATCCACCACAGGCAGCTTTATGGAAGTGCTCCACCCACCTGCGCTGTCCTCTCTTTGCTGAATCCAGCTAAAGACTCCTTGCAGACACATCTTCATGGCTGCTTTGCCTGCTGTGATCTCTGCTCCTTTCCAAACGCTTGTTTCGGCAGCTTCCTCTCCATTGTGCCTCTCGGACTGGGTTCCCATGGTGGTTGGATACTGAGCTGCTTGTTAGAGGAGGAAACAAGAGTTTTTGTATACAATGGCAGGCATAAATTGGCCTGGAGGCAGGACAGACGCTCTCCCAGGTGGCACTTGTCAGGGCACAGGGCCTGCATCCTGCCACTGGGCCCTGGGTCACTGTGGTGAGCAGCAGTCACACTGGAACTTCTCTTTCTCAGAGAACAACGGGTTAAGTCTGACCAGATTGTCTTTTTTGATGAATCCAGTTCTCCACCAACTCCTGAGGGATGCCTGGGGCTTGAGTCTATGCCAGGCTCCACTCCTGTCCAGAACCATTCATTCCAAAAGTTTCAACCAAGTGTATGTGGCGTGGCACCTAACCCTAACCCTAATTAACACACTAACCCTAACACTCACCCAAACCCTAACCCTAACACTAAATCTAAACCTCACCCTAACAATAACCCTAAAACCAACCCTAACCCTAACCCTCACCCTACCAATCACCCTAACCCTAACCCTAAACCTAAACCTGACCCTCATCCTAAAGCTCACCCTAAACCTTATCCTCACCCTACTCTAACATTAACCCTAACCATAACCATCACCCTAAACCTAACACTCACTCAAACCCTAAGCCTAATCCTCACCCTCAGCCTAACCCTCAATGTCACCCTAACCCTCACCCAAATCTTAACTCTCACCCACACCCTATCTCTCACTCTGACCCCAACCCTCACCCTTACCCTAACCCTCTACCTCACCCTAAGCATCATCCTAACAATAAGCCTCACCCTAACCATAAACCAAACCCTCACCCTAACCCTAACCCTGACCCCACACTAATCCTCTCCATAATCCTAAACATAACCCTTACCCTAAACCTTACCATCACACTCACCCTAAGCCTCACGCTCACCCTAGCCCTCACCCTAACCCTAAATCTAATCCTAACCCTAAACTTCACCCTCATATTCAGCCTAACCCTAACCCTAATGCAAATCCTAAACCTAAACCTCACCCTCACCCTAACACTAACACTAACCTTAACCCTCACCCTAACCCTAACCCTACCATTAACACTAACCCTCACCCTAACCCTCACCCTAACACTAACCCTAATCCTAAACCTCAACTTCACGCTAACCCTCACCCTAACCCTAAACCTAACCCTCACACTAACCCTCACCTTAACACTCACTCTAACTCTAACCCTCACTCTCACCCTAACCCTCACCCTAAATATTACCCTCAACCTAACCCTAACCCTAACCCTAACTCTACCATCACACTAAACCTAACTTTCACCCGAAAACTAACACTAACCCTCAACCTAACACTCACCCTAACCCTAACCCTAAACTTCACACTAACCCTCACCCTGACCATAAACTTAACCCTCACAATAACCCTCACAATAACACTCATTCTAAACCTAACCCTCACTCTCACCCTAACCCTCACCCTAACCCTTACCATCACCCTAACCCTAAGCCTAAACCTAACACTCACCCTCACTCTAAATCTCACCCTAAAACTTATCCTCTCCCTACACTAACCCTAAACCTAAACCTAACCCTCATCCTAACCCTAACACTCACCAAAACCCTAAGCCTAATCCTCACCCTCAGCCTAACCCTCACTGTCACCCTAACCCTCACCCTAATCTTAACTCTCACCCACACCCTAACTCTCACACTCACCCCAACCCTCACCCTCACCCTAACCCTAAATCTCACCCTAAACATCATCCTAACAATAAGCCTCATTCTAACTGTAAACCTAACCCTCACCCTAACCCTAACCCTCACGCTAACACTCACCTCAACCTAATCCTCTCCATAACCCTAATCATAACCCTTACCCTAAACCTAACCCTCCCCCTCACCCTCACCCTCACCCTAAGCCTCAAGCTCACCCTAGCCCTCACCCTAACCCTAACTCTAACCCTAACCCTACACTTCACCCTTACACCCTGCCTAACCCTAACCCTAATGCTAATCTTAAACCTAAACCTCACCCTCACCCTAACCCGAACACTAACCTTAACCCTCACCCTAACCCTAACATTAAGCTTAACCCTCACCCTAAACCTCACCCTAACACTCACCCTAATCCTAACCCTCAACTTCACGCTAACCCTCACCCTAACAGTAAATCTCACCCTAACCCTAACCCTCAGCCTAAAGCTAACTCTAACATTAAACCTAACCCTAAACCTCACCCTCACCCTAACCCTAATACTAAACCTAACCATAAACCTAACCCTCAACCTAACGCTAATGCTAACCCTAACCCTCAACCTCACCCTAAACCTCACCAAAACCCTTACCTTCAACCTAACCAGAAACCTAAACCTAACCCCAACCCTCACACTATTCCTAATCATCACCATAACCCTAATCCTAACCCTCAACCTAACCCTCACCCTATCCATAATACTAAATCTTACCCTCACCCTCACACTAGACCTCACCCTAACACTAACACTAACACTAACCCTCACGCTAACCATTACCCTCACCCTAAGAGTAACCCTCACCCTCAACCTAAACCTAACCCTAACATTAATCCTAACCCTAAACCTCACCCTCACCCTCAACCTAACTCTAAACCTAACCCTAACACTAACTCGAACGCTAACCCTAACCCTCACCCTCACCCTAAACCTCACTAAAACCCTTAACCTCAACCTAACCCGAAACCTATCCCTAACCCCAAACCTCACACTAATCCTGTCCCTCACACTAACCCTAATCCTAACCCTCACCCTAAAACTAACCCTAACCCTAACCCTCACCCTAAACCTAACCCTAATCCTCATCCTGAGTTTAACCCTCATAATCTACATAACCCTCACCCTAATCTTAACCCTCACCCACAACCTAACTCTCACCCTCACGCCAAACTTCACCCTCACCCTAAACCTCACCCTCACTCTAAACATCATCCTAAACATAAGCCTAACCCTAACCCTAAACCTAACACTCACGATAACCCTAACCCTCATCCCCACACTAATCCTCTGCATAACCCTAACCCTAACCCTTACCCTAACCCTAAAACTCACCCTCACCCTCATCCTCACCCTAAGCCTCACGGTCACCCTAGCCCTCACCTAACCGTAACTCTAAAACTAACCCTAAGCCTCACCCTCACACTCAGCCTAATCATAAACCTAAACTTAAAACTCACCGTAACCTTAACCCTAACATTAACCCCAAACCTCAACCTAACCCTCACCCCCAAAACTAACCCTAACACTAACCCTCAGCCTCACGCTAACTCACACCCTAACAATAAACCTAACCCTCACACTAACCCTCATCCTAACACCCTAAGCCTAACCATCACTCTCACCCTAACCCTCACCCTAACTTTTAACGTCACAATAACCCTAACCCTAACCCTAACTCTAAACATAATACTAAACCTAACCTTCACACGAACCCAAACCCTACCCCTCACCCTAACCCTCAACCTAGCCCTAACTCTAAACCTCACCCTAACCCTAACCTTCACCCTAACCCTCACCCTCACCCCCACCGTTACCGTAACCCTAAACCTAACCCTAACCCTGACCCTAATTCTCACCCTAACCCTAACCTTAACCCTCACCCTCAACCTCACCCTAACCCTCACCCTCACCCTCAAGCTAACCCTAACGCTAAGCCTAACCCTCACCCTAACCATAATGCTAACCCAAACACTCACCCTCACTCTAAACCTCATCCGAAAACTTACCCTTACCATAACCCTAACCCTAACCCTCACACTAAACTTAAGCTCACCCTAACCCTAACTCTACATCTCAGCCTAACCCTCAGCCTAACTCTAAACCTAAACCTAATCCTAACCCTATCCCTAACGGTAACCCTAACCCTCACCCTCTTCCTAGACCTCACCCTAAACATAACCCTAACCCTCACCCTATCCCTAACCCTCACACTAAACCTAACACTCACCCTCACCCTAAACCTCAACCTAACCCTAACCCTAACCCTCAAACTACCCTCACCCTCACCCTAACCCTAACCCTCACCCTAAACCTCACTCTAACCCTAAACTTAAACCTCACCCTCAACCTCACCCTCAACGTAATCCTTACCCTGACCCTAACCCTAAACCTAAACCTAAACCTAACCGTAACCCACAACCTAACCCTAACTGTACCCCTCATGCTAATCCTCAAACTATCCCTAACCCTAACCTTCAGCCTAAACTTCACCCTAAACCTAACCCTCACCCTAACCATCACGCTAACCCTAACACTAACCCCTCACCCTAACCCTTACCCTGACCCTATCCCTAACCATAAACCTAACCCTAACCCTAACCCTAACCCTAACACTCACCCAAACCCTATCGCTACCCCTCACGCTAAACTCAACCTATCCCTAACCCTAAACCTAACCCTCAACCTAAACCTAACCCTCACCCTAATCCTCACTCTCACCCGAATCCTCTGGCTAACCCTAAACCTATCCCTTACTTAAATGAAACCCTCATAATCAACATCACCCTAACTCAAACCTTACCCCTACCCCTCAGTTAACCCTCACCTTATCCCTATCCCTCACCCTCAACCTGACCCAAATCCTTACCCTAACCCTTAGCCTAACCCTCACCCTCACCCTCACCCTCACCCTAAGCCTCATGCTCACCCTAGCCCTCACCCTAACACTAACTGTAACCCTAACCCTAAACTTCACCCTCACACTCTGCCTAACCCTAACCCTAACGCTAATCTTAAACCTAAACCTCACCCTCACCCTAACCCTAACACTATCCTTAACCCTCACCCTAACCCTAAACCTAACATTAACCCTAAATCTCACCCTAACACTAACTCTAATCCTACCCCTCAACTTCACGCTAACCCTCACCCTAACACTAAACCCCACCCTCACCCTAACCCTCAGCCTAAACCGAACTCTAACATTAATACTAACCCTAAACCTAACCCTCACCCTAACACTAACACTAAACCTATCCATAAACCTAACAATCAACCTAAAGCTAACGCTAACCCTAACCATCAACCTCACCCTAAACCTCACCAAAAGCCTTACCCTCACCCTATCCAGAACCCTAAACCTAACCCCAACCCTCACACTAATCCTAACCCTCACCATAACCCTAATCCTAACCCTCACCCTAACCCTGACCCTAACACTAACCCTAAACCTAACCCTAACCCTAAACTTTACCCTCAACCTAACTCTCACCTAAACCCTTAAACTCACCCTAACCCTAACCCTAACCCTCACGCTATACCTAACCCTCTCCCTAAAACTAACTCTACAATTCAGCCTAACGCACACTCTAACTCTAACACTAATCCTCACACTATCCCTAACCCTACCTCTAACCCTCATCCTCACTCTAGACCTCACCCTAACACAAGGCCATCACCCTAACCCTAACCCTCACCCTAACCCTAACTTCCGCGGACCGGGTTCTGTCGGGACGACGGAGGATACCTAGGGGAGGAACCTGGAATAGGACGGGGAGATGGCAAACAGACAACTCACACACATTAGGAGTGGATGCTGAGTGCTGAGTGCGATTTAATGCAGAGGATAACAAACTTTTATAGCAAAAGTCTCCATAAGAAAGGGCAAAAGTTTACATAATCTTGCTGCAGGGCTTCATTCTTGGGCAGTCACCAGCTGGTCGCCTGAAAGGGCAAAAGGTTACACAACCTTGCTGCAGGGCTTCGTCCTTGGGTGGTCACCAGCTGGTCACCTGATAGGCACTTGTTTCCAGCTTTACCTCTATTTTTAAGAAATACAATTGGTTTCGATGATTGTCACCAATTAACCACTACTTTTCTCTATAGAGGCCTTAACTGTCCCATTAAGATCTTTTCTCTATAGAGGCCTTAACTGTCCCATTAAGATCTTTCCTGTTCCTTCTTTAATAGTAAGCACCAAGGAGACTTAGATTTAGCAAGTCTCTTAGTAAATGAGGAAGTTCTTTCTCCTAAGTAGTTATCTCAGCAATTGCCATACATTCTTTCTGTTCTAGCCGCGCCTACAACTTTTTGTAAATTTCTTACAATCAATTCCTTCTGCTGAAGTGACTTTGTGAAACCCCCAATACTTTTATATTTACTTATAACTTGTCTACTAGCCTCCATAAGAGGGGTTTCAGGGTAGCACTTAACTCTGGTGAGTTAGTCATATTTTTAAGACACTCATCAGATATTGGAGTCGTCAACACTCTTAAAGAGCTTTGAATAAGGGAACGTTGACAATGAGTAAGTACAATGAGCAGTAGAAACAGTAAAAGATTAATAGGCACTCTTATGAGGAAAAGATAGGCAGAAACACATCTTTTCCAGGGGTTTTTGCCAGCCTTTTCCCAGGAGTAGGCCTCTTAGAAGCCCTATTCTCCGAGGTAGACTTCGGTGAAGTCCCAAAACTTGGAGATAGGTTTCTGTAAAGCCCCATTCTCTGAGGTAGACTTCGGTGAAGTCCCAAAACTCAGAGATAGGTCTCGAGGCCCCTATCATGGTCTGATAGATGGTTTCCCATGCTAAGCAGACTCTACTGGGGTCGGCGTGGCACCTAACCTTAACCCTCACCCTAACGCTCACCCTAACCCTAATCGTAACCCTCACTCTTCCACTCACCCTAAACCTAACCCTCACCCTCACCATAAACCTCACCCTAACCCTTATCCTCATCCTATTCTAAGCATATCCCTAACCCTATCCATCACCCTAACCCTAACACTCACCAAAACCCTAAGCCTAACCCTCACCCTAAACCTGACCCTAAACCTCACCCTCACCCTAGCCCTAACCCTAACCCTCACCCTACACCTCAACCTAACCCTAAAACTGAACTTAACACTCACCCTCACCCTAACACTCACCCTAACCCTTAACCTCAACATAATAATTAACCTCATCCTAATCCTAACCCTAACCCTAACCCTCACCCTAACCCTAACCCTAACCCAAACCCTAATCCAAACCTAACCCTAACCCTAACCCTAACCCTAAACATACTCCTCACCCTAACCCTCATACTAACACTAACCCTAAACCCAACCCTCACCCTAAACCTAATCCTAACCCTAACACTAAACCTCACCCTAACCCTCACCCTAAACCTAATCCTAACCCTAACACTAAACCTCACCCTCACCCTCAGCCTCAGCCTAACCCTAATCCTAAGCCTAACCCTCATCCTCAACCTAACCAGAACTCTAACCTTAAACCTAACCCTATCCCTCACCCTCACCCTAAACCTCACCTGAAACATTACCCTCACCCTAAACCCAATGCTAACCCTAACCCTCCCCCTAACCCTAACTCTAATCCTCACCCTCAACATAAACCTAACCCTAACCCTAAACCTCACACTAAACCTAACCCTCAACCTTACCCTACCCTTACCATAACCCTAACCCTAACCCTAACCCTCACCCTCACCCTCGCCCTAATCCTCACCCTAAACCTTAACCTCAACCTCACCCTTACCTTCAAACTAACCCTAAAAACAACCTAACACTAACCCTAACCCTCACCCTCACCCTAAGCCTAACCCTAACACTAACCCTAACCCTAATCCTCACCCTAACCCTAACCCTAACATTAACCATAACACTCACCCTAACTCTCACCTTAACACTAACCCTAACGCTAACCCTCAACCTCACGCTAACCCTCACACTAACCCTTACACTCACCCTAACACTAACCCTCCCACTAAAAATAACCCTCACCCTAACACTTACCCTAACCCTCACCCTAACCCTAACCCTAACCCTAACACTAACACTAACCGTCACCCGAACCCTCACCTTAACCCTAACACTAAACCTAACCCTCATCCTCACCCTAACACTCACCCTCACACTAACCCTAACCGTAATCCTAAACCTCACACTAACCCTAACACTCACATTAACCCTTACACTACCCCTCACCCTAACCCACAACCTAAACCTACCCCTCACCCTAACCCTCATCCTCACCCTAAACCTAACCCTAACACTTACCCTCAAACTCAACCTAATCCTAACCATCACCCTAAATCTTACACTCACCCTACCTTAACCCTAACACTAACCGAAACCTCACTCTAACCCAAACACTCACCCAAACCCTAACACTAACACTAAACCGAACCCTCATCCTAACCCTCAGGCCCACCCTAATACTCTCCCTAACCCTAAACCTGACCCTTACCCTAACTATAGCCCTCACCCTAACCCTCAACCTAACCCTAACCTTAACTTTAACCCTCACCCTCAACCTCAACCTCACCCTCAGCCTCATCCTAACTCTAAACCTAACCCTACTCCTCAGCTTAACCCTCACCCTAACCCTAACCCTCACACTCAACCTCATCCTAATCCTTACCCTAAACCTTAGACTAACCTTCAACCTCACCCTAAACCTCAACCTAACCCTTACCCTCACCCTAACCCAAAACCAAACCCTAACCCTAACACTCACCCTAACCCTAAACCTAAAACTAAATCTAAACCTCATCCTAACGCTCACCCTAACCATAACCCTAACTCTAACCCTAAGCCTAATCCTTACACTACCACTGACCCTAACCCTAACCCGAAACCTAACCCTCACCCACCCTAACACTCACCATAACCCTAAACCTAACCCTAACCCTTACCCTCACCCTAACCCTAAACTTAACCCTCACCTTCACCCTCACCCTAATCCTAACCCTACCCCTCACCCTACCCCTCATCCTAACCCTAACCCTAAGCCTAACACTAACCGTAACACTAACCCTAAACCACACCCTCACTCTAACACTCACCCTAACCCTTACCCTAAATCTAACTCTCACCCTCACCTTAACCCTAACCCTAACCCTCAGCACAAGCCTCACCTTAAATCTCAGCCTCAACCTAACCTTCGCCCTCAACCTAACCCTCACCCTAACCCTAACCCTAAAACTCACCATCATCCTAACCCTCAACCTAACCCTTACCCTCACCATAACCCTAACCTTAATCCTAACCCAAACCCTCACCCTAACACTAACCCTAACCCTAACCCTCAGACTAAACCCAAACCTCACGCTAACCCTAACACTATCCCTCAGCCTAAGCCTCACCCTAACACTAACCCTAACCCTAAACCTCACCCTATCCATAACCCTGACCCTTACCCACACCCTCACACTAGCCCTCACCCTAACACTAACCTAACCCTCACCCTAACCGTCAACCTCACCATAACAGTAACCTTCACCCTCACCTTCATCCTCAGCCTAAACCTTACCCTAACACTAATCCTAACACTAAACTTCAACCTCATCCTCACCCTAACTCTAACCCTAAGCCAAAACCTAACCATCACCCTCACGCTAAACGTCACCAAAACCCTTACCCTCACTCTAACCCGAAACCTAACCCTAACCCCAACCCTCACACTAATCCTAACACCCACCCTAACCCTAATCCTAACCCTAAACCTAACACTCACCCTAACACTAACCCTAACCCTAACCTTCACCCTAAGCCTAACTCTAATCCTCACACTCAGCCTAACCCTCACCCTCACCCTAAATATCAACCTAACCATAAACCTCACGCTAACCGTAAACCTAACCCTCACCCTAATTCTAACCCTCACTCTAACCCTCACCAACTCCCTAATCCTCTCCATAACCCTAACCCAAATCCTTACCATAATTCTAACCCTTACCCTCACCCTCATCCTCACCCTAGCCCTCACCTAACCTAACTCTAACCCTAACCCTAAACCTCACCCTCACACTCAGCCTAATCATAACCCTAACGCAAATCCTAACCCTAACCCTCACCCTCACCCTAACCCTAACCCTAAACTTAACCCTCACCCTAACCCTCACGCTAACCCTCACCCTAACTCTAACCCTAACCCTCACCCTCACGCTAACCCTCACCATAACCCTAAACCTAACACTCACACTAACCCTGACCCGAACACTCACTCTAAACCTAACCCTCACTCTCACCCTAACCCTCACCCTAACCCTTTCAGATAAAATAATCCTAAAAATAACCCTAACTCAAACCCTCACACTAAACCTAAACTTCAAACCAAACCTAACCCTACCCCTCACCATAACTCTCAACCTAGCCCCATCCCTAACCCTCACACTAACCCTAACACGAACCCTAACCCTCACACTCAACCTAACATTCACCTTAAACCTAATCCTAAACCTAACCAACACTCTAACCCTAACCTTCACCCTAACATTCACCCTCACCCCCACCTCAATCCTCACCCTAAACCTAACCATGAAATTCACCCTAACTTTCAACCTAACCCTCATACATACCCTAACTCTAAATTTAAACCTAACCCAAACCCTGACCCTAATTCTCACCCTAACCGTAACCTTAACCCTCACCCTCACCCTCAACGTAACAGTCACCCTCACCCTCACGCTAACCCTAATGCTAACCATAACCATCACCCTAACCCACACACTAAAACTAATGCTAAGCCAAACACTCACCCTCACCCTAACCCTCACCAAAAACCTTACCCTCACCCTAACCCTAACCTTAACACTCACACAAAACCTAAACCTCACGCTAACCCTAACTCTACCACTCAGCCTAACCCTAAACCTAACCCAAATCCTCACCCTTTCCCTAACCCTAACCATAACCCTCACCCTCACCCTAGACCTCACCCTAAACCTAACCCTAACCCTCACACTAAACCAAACCCTCACCCTCACCCTAAACCTCAGCCTAACCCTAAACCAAACCCTCAACCTAAAACTCAAACTAACCTTAACCCTAACCCTCACCCTAAACCTCACTCTAACCCTAACCTTAACCCTTAGCCTGACCCTATCCCTCACTCTAACCCTAACACTAACCCACAAACTAACCCTAATGCTCCACACAACGCTAAACCTAAACCTATCCCTCACCCTAATCCTAAACCTCACCTTAACCCTCACCCTAACCCTAACCCTCACCCTAACCATCACTCTAACCCCATCCCAAAACTTAACCCTCACCCTCACCCTCACCCTCACCCTAACCCTTACCCTGACCCTATCCCTCATCTTAAACCTAACCCTAACCCTAATGCTACCCCTCACTCTAAACCTCAACCTATCTCTAACCCTAACCCTAACCCTCACCCTAACCCTAACCCTAGGCCTCAACCTAAACCTAACCGTCACCCTAATCCTCACCCTCACCCTAATCCTCTGGCTATCCCTAAACCTAACCCTTACTTAACCAAAACCCTCACCCTCTCCCTCAACATAACTCTAACCCTAACCCTACAACTCTGCTTAACCCTCACCCTCACCCTAACCCTCACCCTCAACCTGACCCAAATCCTTACCCTAACCCTAAGCCTAACCCTCAACCTCACCCTAACCCTCACCTTAACCCACACCCTCACCCTAACCCAAAAACTAAACCTAACCCTAACTCTCACACTAACCCTAACACACACACTAACCCTAACACTAACACTAAATCTAAACCTCACCCTAACAATAACCCTAAACCCAACCCTGACCCTAACCCTCACCCTACCACTCACCCTAACAGTAACCCTAAACCTAACCCTCACCCTCATCCGAAACCTCACGCTAAAACTTATGCTCACCCTAATCTAACCCTAACCCTAACCCTAACCATCACCATAACACTAACACTCACTCAAACCCTAAGCCTAATCCACACACTCAGCCTAACCCTCACTGTCACCCTAACACTCAACCTAATCTTAACTCTCACCCACACTCTAACTCTCCCTCTAAACCCAACCCTCACCCTCACCCTAACCTTCTAACTCACCCTAAAAATCATCCTAACAATAAGCTTCACCCTAACCCTAAACCTAACCCTCACCCTAACACTCACCCCACCATAATCCTCTCCATAATCCTACCCATAACCCTTAACCTAACCCTAACCCTCACCCTCGCCCTAAGACTCATGCTCACCCTAGCATAAAACCTAACCCTAACTCTAACCCTATCCCTAAACTTCACCCTCTCATTCAGCCTAACCCTAACCCTAACGCTAATCCTAAACCTAAACCTCATCCTCACCCTAACCCTAACACTAATCTTAACCCTCACCCTAACCCTAGCCCTAACATTAACCCTAACCCTCACACTAACCCTCACCCTAACACTGACCCTAATAATAACCCTCATCTTCATGCTAACCCTCACCTTAACCCAAAACCTAACCCTCACACTAACCCTCACCCTAACACTCACTCTAACTCTACCCCTCACTCTCACCCTAACCCTCACCCTAATCCTTACCCTCAACCTAACACTCACTCTAAACCTAACACTCACTCTCACCCTAACCCTCAACCTAACGCTTAATCTCACCCTAAACCTAACCCTAACTCTAACTCTGACCCTAACACTAAACCTAACATTCACCCGAACCCTAACACTACCCCTCAACCTAACCCTAACCCAAACTCTAACCCTAAGCCTTTCCATAACCAAACACTAACCCTAACCCTAACCCTCAACCTTGCCCTCACACTAAACCCTAACCCTAAACCTAACCCTACTCCTAACCCTCACCTCAATCCTCAACCTAACCCTAACGCTAACCCTCACACTAAACCTAAACCTCACGCTAACCCTAAACCTACCACTCAACATAATCCTCACCCTAACCCTGACTCTAATCCTAAACCTCACCCTATACCTAACCCTAACCCATACACTTACCCTCACACTAACCCTCACCCTAACACTAACATTAACCCTAACCCTCACCCTAAACGTCACCCTCACACTAACAGTAACCCTCACCCTAAAGTTCAGCATAAACCTAACCCTAACATTAATCCTAACCTTAAACCGCGCCCTCACCCTAACTATAACTCTAAACCTAACCATAACCCTAATCCTCAACCTAACTCTTATGCTAACCCTAACCCTCACACTCACCCTAAACCTCAGCAAAACCCTGACCCTCACCCTAAAACGAAACCTAAACCTAACCACAACCCTCACACTAATCCTAACCCACACCATAATCCTAATCCTAAACCTCACCCTAACCCTTATGCTAACACTATCCCTAACCCTAACCCTAACCCTTAAACTCACCCTCAGCCTAACCCTCACTGTCACCCTAACCCTCACCCTAATCTTAACTCTCACCCACACCCTAAACCTCACCCTCACCCTAACCCTCACCCTCACCCTCACACTCACGCTCACCCTCAAAATCATCCTAAACCTAACCCTAAACTTCACACTAACACTAAACCTAAACCTAACCAACACACTAACCCTAACGCTACCCCTCAAGCTAACCCTCAACCTATCCCTAACCCTAATACTAAAACTCACAATAACCCTCACGCTAACCCTGACCCTAACACCCACACTAACCCTAACCCTAACCTTGACCCTCCCCCTCCCCCTCCCCTCACCCTTACCCTTACCTGACCCTATCCCTCACCCTAACCCTAACCCTAACCCTAACCCTCACACTAAACCTAACGCTACCCCTCACGCTAATCCCAAACCTATCCCTAACCCTAACCTTAACCCTCACCCTAACCCTAACCCTAACCCTCAACCTAAACCTAACCCTTACCCTAATCCTCACCCTCACACTAATTCTCTGGCTAACCCTAAATCTAACCCTTACTTAACCGAAACCATCAACCTCAGCCTCAATCTAACTCTAACCCTAAACCTACCCCTCAGCTTAACCCTCACCCTCACCTTAACGCTCACCCTCAACCTGACCCAAATCTTTACCCTAACCCTTAGCCTAACCCTCACCCTCACCCTAACACTCACCCTAATCCTTATCGTCACCCTAACCCAAAAACTAACCCTAACCCTAACTCTCACACTAACCCTTACACTCACCCCAACCCTAACCCTAACACTAAACTTAAACCTAACCCTAACCCTCACCTTAACAATAACTGTAACCTTAACCCTAACCCTAAACCTCACTCTACCACTCACCCTAAACAAAACCCTAAACATAGCCCTCACCCTCACCCTAACACTCACTTTAAACCTTATCCTCACCCAACTCTAACCCTAAACCTAACCCTAAACATCACCCTAACCCTAACACCAAAACCCTAAGCCTAACACTAACCCTAACCCTCACCCTAAACCTCACCCTAGCCCTAACCCTAACCGTCACCCTACACCTCAACATAACCCTAACACTAAACCTAACCCTCACCCTCACCCTAACACTCACCCTAACCCTCAACCTCACCTTAACAGTAACCCTCACCCTCACCCTCATCCTAACCCTAACCCTAATCCTAATCCTAACCCTAACTCTAACCCTAACCATACTTCTCACCCTAACCCTCATCCTAACCCTAACCCTAACCCCAACCCTCACCATAAACTAACCCTAACCCTAACCCTAACCCTCACCCTCACCCTCAGCCTAACCCTAATCCGAACCCTATCCCTCAACCTCAACCTAACACTAACTCTAACACTAAACCTACCACTAACCCTCACCCTCACTTTAAAACTCGCCCTAAAAATTACCCTCACCCTAAACCCAATGCTAACCCTAACCCTCCTGCTAACACTAACCCTAATCCTCACCCTCAACATAAACCTAACCCTAAATCTAAACCTCACAATAAACCTAACCCTAACCCTTACCATAACCCTAACCCTAACACTGACCCTAACCCTCTCCCTTAACTTCGAACTAACCCTAAAAACAACCTAACCCTAACCATAACCCTAAACCTCACCATCACCCTCACCCTAAGCCTAACCCTAACATTAACCCTAACCCTAACCCTCACCCTAACCCTAATCCTACCATTAAACATAACACTCACCCTAACACTCACCTTAACACTAACCCTAACCCTAACCCTCACCCTCACGATAACCCTCACCCTAACCCTTAACTCACCCTAACACTAACCCTCACACTAAACATAACCCTCTCACTAACACTTACCCTAACACTAACCCTCACCTAACCCTAACCATAACACTAAACCTAACACTTACCATCACCTGAACCCTCACCCTAACCCTAAACCTAAACCTAACCCTCATCCTCACCCTAATACTCACCCTCACCCTAAACCTAACCCTAAACCTAACCCGCACACTAACCCTAACCCTCACACTAACCTTTACCCTACCCCTCACCCTAACCCACAAACTAAACCTACCCCTCACCCTAACCCTCATCCTCATCCTAAACCTAACCCTAACCCTCACCCTCAACCTCAACCTAACCCTAACCTTCACCCTAAATCTTACCCTCACCCTTCCCTAACCCTAACACTAACCCGAACTCTTACCCTAACCCTAACACTCACCCAAACCCTAACCCTAACACTAACCGGAACCCTCACCCTAAACTTCACGCTCACCCTAATCCTCTCCATAACCCTCACCCTCACCCTCACCCTAACCCTAACCCTCAACCTCACCCTCAACCTCACCCTCACCATCAGCCTCACCCTAACCCAAATCCTAACGCTAACTCCAACTCTCACACTAACCATAATACGCACCCTAACCCTAACCCTAACACTAAACCTAAACCTCACCTTAACCCTCACCCTAACAATAACGGGAACCCTAACACTAACTCTAATCCTCACACTACCATTCACCATAACCCTAACCCTAAATCTAACCCTCACCCTCACCCTAAACAACACCCTAACCCATAGCCTCAGCCTACTCTAACCCTACCCCTAACCCTAACCCTTACCCTCATCCTACCCTAACCCTAAACATAACACTCATCCTAACCCTAACCCTAAAACTAGCACTAATCCAAACCCTAACCATAACCTATCCCTCACCCTAACGCTAACCCTCATGCACACCCTAATACTTACCCTCACCAGAACACTCACCCAAACACTAACCCACACCCTCACCATAAACATCACCCTAACTCTAACCCTCATCCTAACCCTAATCCCAACCCTAACCCTCAAACTCATGCTCACCATAATCCTAACCCTAACCCTAACCCTCACATAACTCTAAAGCTAACAAAAAATCTAACCCTAAACCTAACCCTAAACCTCAGCCTAACCCTAAACCTAACCCTCAGCGTATACCTCACCCTTAACCTAACCATCACCCAATCTCTAACCATAATACTAACCTTCATCCTCACCCTAATCCTCACCCTAAACCTTACCCTCACCCTCACACTTACCCTCTCACTAAACCTAACCCTCAACCTAACCCTAAACCTAACCCTCACCATCACCCTTACCCTCAGGCTAACCCTAACCCTACAGCCTAATACTAACCCTAACCTTCACCCTCACTCTCACCCTAACCGTCAACCTCACCCTCACCTTCACCCTAACACTACCCCTAACCCTAACCCTCACCCTAACCCTAAAGCTCACCCTAAACATAACCCTAACCCTCACCCTCACCCTAAACCTAACACTAACCCTAACCCTCACCCAAACCATAATACTAAACCTAACACTCACCCTCACCATAACCCTCATCTGAACCCTTACCTCACCCTAACCCTAACCCTAACCCTAATGCTCACACTAAACCTAACCCTCACCCTAATACTAAACCTAACCCTAACCCTAACCCTCACACTAAACCTAACACTCATGCTAACCCTAAACCTAGTCCTGATCCTAACCCTCACACTAAGCCTAACCCTAATGATACACCTCACCCTATCCCTAACAGTAACCCTAACCCTCAACCTTACACTTGCCCTCAGCTAACACTAACCCTAATCCTAACCCTCACCCTCACTCTCACCCTAACACTCAAACTAATCCTAATCCTCACCCTAACCCTAACCCTCAGCCTAATCCTAACCCTAAACCTCACCCCGACCCAAACCCTCACCCTAAACCTTACCGTCACCAAAATCCTCACCCTAAACCTAACCTAACCCAAACCCTGACCCTCACGCTAAACTTCACACTCACCCTAGCCCTCACCCTAACCCTAACCCTAAACCTAACACTATCCCGCACCCTAACACTCACCCTTACCCTTACCCTCACCCTAACACTCAACCTCACCCTAACCCTAACACTAAACCTCACCCTAAACCTCTCCCTAACCCTCACCCTAATCCTAACCCTTAGCATCACCTTCAGCCTCACCCTCACACTAACCCTACACCTCACCCTCACCCTCACCCTTACCCTAACCCTAAACCTCACCCTAACCCTAACCCTCACCCTAACAAAAATATTAACCCTAATCCTCACCCTAATCCTAACCCTAAACCTAACCCTCACCCTCACCCTCAGCCTAATCCTCACCCTAACTCTAACCCTAACGCTGACCCTAACCCTCACCCTAAACTAAACCCTAAACCTCATCCTGAATCTAACCCTAACCCTAACCCTCACCCTAACCCAAATCCTAACCCTCACCCTCACCCTAACCATAACCCTAACCCTAAAATTCACCCTAACCCTCAACCTTACCCAAACGCTAACCCAAACCCTCACCCTCACTTTAAACCTCACCCTAAACCTTACCCTCACCCTAACCCTAAACCTAACCCTAACCCTCCCACTAATCCTAACCCTGACCCTAACCGTAACCCTAACCCTCATCATCAACCTAATCCTCACCGTTAACCTAACCCTCACCCTAACTCTAACCATCACCCACACCCTAACCCTAACCATCACCCACAGCCTAACCCTCACACAAACCTTCACCCGAACCCGAACACGAACCCTCACCCTAACCCTCACCCTGACCCAAACCCTCACCCTGACCCTCACCCTAAGCCCACCCGCTCCCTATCGATAACCCTAACAATACCTCTCACCCTAACCCTAAACCCTAACACGAACCATAACCCACACCCTCACCCTAACCCTCACCATCACCCTAACCCTCACCCTAACACTAAGATTCACCCAGACCCTAACCCTCACCCAAAACCTCACCCTCAACCTAACCCTAGGCTTCACCCTAACTCTAACCCTAACCTTAACCCTAATCCTAACCCTAACCTTAAACCGCACCCTCAACCTAGCCCTAAACTTCACCCTAACCCTCACCCTAATGCTAACCCGCACCTTAACCCTAGCCCACACCCGCAACCAAAACCTAACTCTAACCCTCACCTTAACACTAACCCTAACCCTAACCCTCACCATCACGCTAACCCTCACCCTAACCATTACGCTCATCCTAACCTTAACACAAACACTAAACATAACCCTCACGCTAACCCTAACCATTCCCCTCACCCTCACAAACATCCTAAACCTAACCCTAACCCCAACCCTCACCCTAAACCTAACCCTACCCCTCACCCTAACCCTCATCCTAAACCTAACCCTCACCATGACCCAAACCCTCACCCTAACTCTCACTGTCACCCTAATCCTCACCCTAAACCTAAACATAATATTTACTTAACCTAAACTCTCAACCTCACCCTCACCCTAAACCCAACCCTCAACCTATCCATAACCCTAACCATACCACTCACGCTAACCTCATACTAACACGAATCCTAACCCACACCCTCACCCAAACTCTCACCGTCACTCTAAACCACACCCTAACCCTAACACTCACCCACACCCTAAACCTAGCCCTCAACTTAATTCTAACCCTAAACTTAACCCTAAACCTAATCCTAACCGTCAACCTCACCCTAAACCTAACCCTAAACTTCACCCTAACCCTAACCTTAAACTTCACCCTAACCCTAACCCTCACCCTCACCATAACCCTAAGCCTAACCTTCACCCTAACACTAATCCTAAGCCTTACTCTCACCTTCACTCTCACCCTAAACCTAACCCTAAACCTCACCCTCACTTTCAACCTAACCCTAAACCTAACCCTCACCCTAACCCTAAACCTAACCCTAAACCTCACCCTAACCATAACCCTTCCCCTCACACTAACCCTCAACCTGCCCTTAACCCTAACCCGAACCCTAACCCTATCCTTTACCTAACCGAAACCCTCATTCTCACCCTCACCCTAAACCTAACCCTCACACTTACCCTCATCCTAACTCTCACCCAAACCATAATCCCCTCGCTATCCATAAATCTAACCCTTACATAAAAAAACTGTAACCCTCACCCTCACCATCACCTTAACCCTAAATCTAACCTTCACCCTCACCCTAACAATAACACTAACACTTACCCTCACACTAACCCTAAACTTAACCCTAATGATAACCCTTAAACTAACCCTAACACTCACCCTAAACCTAAATCTAACACTATCCCTAAACCTCACCCTAAACCTCAACCTAAACCTAACCATAACCAAAACCCTAACCCTCACCCTCACCCTAACCCTTACCCTAACCCTAACCCTCACCCTCACTCTAACTCTAAAACTAACCATAACTGTCACCCGAACCCTCACTCTAACGCTAACCCTAACCTAACCCTCATCCTCACACTAACACTCACCCTAACCCGAACCCTAACCCTATCCTTTACCTAACCGAAACCCTCATTCTCACCCTTACCCTAAACCTAACCCTCACCCTAACCCTCACACTTACCCTCATCCTAACTCTCACCCAAACCATAATCCCCTCGCTAACCCTAAATCTAACCCTTACATAAAAAAACCGTCAACCTCACCCTCACCATCACCCTAACCCTAAATCTAACCCTCACCCTCACCCTAAAAATCACACTAACCCTTACCCTCACACTAACCCTAAACTTAACCCTAATGCTAACCCTTACACTAACCCTAACACTCACCCTAAAACTAAATCTAACACTAACCCTAAACCTCACCCTAAACCTCAACTTAAACATAACCATAACCAAAACCCTAACCTTCACCCTCACCCTAACCCTTACTCTAACCCTAACCCTCACCCTCTAACTCTAAAACTAACCATAACTGTCACCCGAACCCTCACTCTAACGCTAACCCTAAACCTAACCCTCATTCTCACACTAACACTCACCCTCACCCTAACCCTAACCCTAATCCTAACCCTCACACTAACCCAAAACCTCACACTCTCCCTTACCCTACACCTCACCCTAACCCTCAAAGTAAACCTAACCCTAATCCTAACCCTCATCCTAACCCTAACTCTCACGCGAAACCTCACCCTCACCCTCACCCTCACCTTAACCCTAAACCTAACCCTCACCCTAACCCTCATCCTCACCCTAAACCTAACCGTAAACCTCATCCTCAACCTCAACCTAACCCTAACCCTCACGCTAAACCTTACCCTCACCCTATCCTAACCTGAACACTAACCCGAACACTCACCCTAAACCTAACACTCATCCATACCCTAACCCTAACACTAACCCTAAACCTCACCCTAAAACTCACCCTAACGCTAACCCTAAACCTAACACTAAACCTAACCCTCCCCCTCCCCCTCACCCTAACCCTAATCCTAACCCTAACCCTCACCCACACCCTAATACTCACCCTAAAACTTACCCTCACACTAAACCTTACCCTCATCCTAACCCTAACCCTAAACCTAACCCTCACCCTTACCCTCACCCTAACCGTATCCCTAACCCTCACCCTCACCCTAACACTCTCTGTAACCTTAACCCTAAACCTGACCCTGACCCTAACCCTAACCCTAACCCTCACCCTCACCCTCACCCTCACCCTCACCCTAACCCTACCCCTCACCCTAACACTTATCCTAAACCTAACCCTAACCCTAACACTCATCGTAACAATAACCCTAACCCTCACCCTCAACCTCAGCCTAACCCGAACCCTCACCCTGCACCTTACCCTCACCCTACCCTAACCCTAACTCTAACACTAACCGTCAGCCTAACCCTAACCCTCTCCCTAACTGTAAACCTAACACTAACCCTAACCCTCACCCTCAGCCTAACCTTAACACACACCCTAACCACTTACTCTCACACTACCCTAACCCTAACACTAACCCTAACTCTCACCCTAACCCTAAAACTCCCTCTAACTGTAAACCTAACACTAACCCTAACCCTCACACTAACACTCACCCTAACTGTTACCCTTATCCTATCCAAACCCTAACCCTTATCCTAACCCTTACCCTAAACCTAACACTCATCGTAATCCTAAACCTAACCCTCAACCTCACCCTCAGCCTAACCCTAACCTTCACCCTACCAGTATTCCTCACACTAGCCTAACCCTAACCCTAACCCTAACCCTCACCCTAACCCTAACATTCAGCCTAACTGTAAACCTAACACTAACCCTCACCCTGAAACTAACCCTAACCCTAAACGTAAATATCACCCTACCCCTCACCCTTACCCTAACCCTAACCCTAAATCTCACCCTCACACTAACACTCACCCAAACCGTTACCCTCACCCTAAGCATCACCCTAACCCTAACACTCACACTAAACCTAACCCTCACGCTAACCCTACCCCTAACCCTGAGCCTAACCCTCACACTAAAACTAACCCTAATGCTACACCTCACCCTATCCCTAACCCTAAACCTAACCCTCAACCTCACACTCGCCCTCAGCTAACACTAACCCTAATCCTAACCCTCACCCTCACACTAACCCTAACACACAACCTAACCCTAACCCTCACACTGAACCTAAACCTTAGCCTAACCCTAACCATAACCCTCACACTTGCACTAACCCTCACTCTAATCGAAACCCTAACGCTCACCCAACAATATGCCTCACCCTAAACATCACCCTAACCATTACCCTCACACTAACCCTAATCCTAACCCTAAACCTCACCTTCACCCTCACCCTCAGCCTAACACTAAACCTAACCATAACCCTCACCGTCACCCTCACCCTAACCCTAACCCTAACCCTCACCTTCACCCTCACCCTCACTCTAACCATAAACCTAACCCTAAACTTCACACTATCCCTAACCCTAATCCTTATCCTCATCCTAACCCTAATGCTAACCCTAACCCGAACGATCACACTAACCCAAACCCTCACCCTAAGCCTAACCCTAACCCTCACCCTAACCCGTATACTCACCTTAACCCTAACTCTAACCCTAACCCTAACCCTCACACTAAACCTAACTCTCACCATAACCCTAACTATAATCCTATACGTAATCCTCACCCCCACACTCACCCTTACCTTCAGCCTAACCCTAACCCTAACATTAATCCTAACCCTCACCTTAAACCCAACGCTAAACCTAACCCTCACGCTAACTCTAAAGCTAACAATAACTCTATCCCTAATCCTAACCCTAAACCTCACCCTTACCCTATCCCTAACCCTAACCCTCAACCTCAGGCTCACCCTAAACCTAAGCCTAACCCTAACCCTCACCCTAAATTTAAAGCTAACAATAACCCTATCCCTAATCCTAACCCTAAACCTCAACCTAACCCTATCCCTAACCCTAAACCTCACCTTAACCCCAAAGCTAAACCTAACCCTCACGCTAACCCTAACCCTAATCCTCACCCTCAACATAAACCTAACCCTAACCCTAACCCTCACACTAAACCTAACCCTCACCCTTACCCTAAACCCTTACCGTAACCCTCACCCTAACTCTAACCCTCATCCTCACCCTAATCCTCACCCAAAGCTTACACTCACCTTCACCCTTACCCTCAAACAAACCCTAAACCTCAACCTAAACCTAACCCTCACCCTCACCGTATACATCCCGCTCACCCTAGCACTCGCCCTAACCCTAAAACTAACCTTAACCCTTAAACTAAATCTAAACCTCACCCTCAGCCTGACCCAAACCCTAACCCTAACACTAAACCTAACAATAACCCTCACCCTAACACTCACCCTTACCCTTAGCCTCAGCCTAACACTCACCATCACCCTAACACTAACCCTCACCCTAAACCTCTCCCTAACCCTCACCCTAATCCGAACACTCACCCTGACCCTCAACCTCACCCTCACACTAACCCTACCCCTCACCATCACCCTCACCCTTACCCTAATCCTAACCCTCACCCTAACCCTAAATCTCATCTGAACACTAATGCTAACCCTAATCCTCACCCTAAACCTAATCCTAAACCTAACCCTCACCCTCACCCTCAGCCTAAACCTCACACTAACTCTAACCCTAACCCTCACTCTAAGCCCCACCCTAAGCTTAACCCTAACCCTCATCCTAAAACTAACCCTAACCTTAAACCTAACCCTAACCCTCACCCTAAACCTAACCCTCACCCTAACTCAAACTAACCCTCACCCTCACCCTAACCATAACCCTAACCCTAAACTTCATCCTAACCCTCAACCTAACCCTAACGCTAACCTAATCCCTCACCCTCACCTTAAACCTCACCCTAAACCTTACCCTCACCCTAATCCTAAACCTAACCCTAACTTTCCCACTAATCCTAACCCTCACCCTAACTGTAACCCTAACCCTCACCTACACCCTAACCCTCACTGTCAACCTAACCATCACCCTAACCCTAACCATCACCCACACCCTAACCCTAACCATCAACCACACCCTAACCCTCACCCAAACCTTCACCCTCACCCTCACCCGAACCCTCACCCTAAACCTCACCCTGACCCAAACCCTCACCCTGACCCTCAACCTCACATTAATCCTCACCATAAACATAACGAAAACATTTACCTCACCCAAACCCTCACCCTCACCATCACCCTAAAACCCACCCTCACCCTATCCATAACACTAACCATACGCCTCACCCTAACCCTCACCCTAACACGAAGAGTAACCCACACCCTCACCCTAACACTCAGCATCACCCTAACCCTCAACCTAACTTTAAGACTCACCCACATCCTAACCATCACCAAAAACCTCACCCTCACCCTCACCCTAGCCTTCACCCTAAATCTAACCCTAACCTTAAAACTAATCCTAACCCTAACCATAACCCTAACCCTAACCCTCACCCTAACCCTAAACCTCACCCTAACGCTAACCCGCACATTAACCCAAGCCCTCACCAGCACCCATACCCTAACCCTAACCCTCATCCTAACCCTAAACCTAACCTTAACACTAACCCTAATCATCACCCTCTCCCTAACCCTCACCCTAACCCTTAAACTCACCCTAACCCTCACACTAACCCTAACCCTTACCCTAACACTAACCCTACCCCACCCCCTTCACTTCACCCAAACCCTAACGCTAACCCTAACCCTCACCCTAACCCTAAGCCTAACCCTCATCCTCACCCTAACCCTGACCCTCACCCAAACAATCACTCTCACACTAACACTCACCCTCAACCAAAATATCATGATAACCCTAATCCTCACCCTAACCCTAAGCCTAACCCTCACCCTAAACCTAACCCTCCCTCTAACCCTCAAACTCAACCTAATCCTCA
Organism: Dipodomys merriami; assembly: GCF_024711535.1. Taxonomy (NCBI): domain Eukaryota; kingdom Metazoa; phylum Chordata; class Mammalia; order Rodentia; family Heteromyidae; genus Dipodomys; species Dipodomys merriami. Next base: position 3,999,157 of record NW_027206113.1, read on the forward strand.
CCCTAACCCTAACCCTAACCCTTACCTAACCCCAACCCTCACCCTCACCCTAACCCAAACCCTCAGCATAGCCCTCAACCTAACCCTAACCCTAACCCTATCCCTCACCCTCACCCTCAGCCTACCCATAACCCTAAACCTAATCCTAACCCTAAACTTCACCCTCACCCTCACCCTAACCCTAACCCTAAGCCTTACCATAACCATAACCCTAACCCTAACCCTCACCTTAACCCTCACCCTAAACCTAACCCTAACCCTCATCCTCACCCTAACACTCATCCTAACCCTCACCCACACTTTTACCCTCACCCGAACCTGAAACCTCTCCCTAACTATTACCCTCACCCTAAAGATCACCCTAACCCTAACCGTCACCCTAACCCTAACCCTAATTTTCACCCTCACCAGAACCCTCACCCTCAACCTAACCCTAAGCCTAACCCTAAACCTAATCCTAATCCTAAGCCTAACCCTCACCCTAAACCTAACCCTAAAAGTCATCCTCACATTCACCCTAACCCTAACTCTAACCATAACCCTCACCTTAACCCTAACCCTAACCCTAAACCTCACCCTCACCCTAAACCAACCCTCACACTACCCCTAACCCTCACCCTCACCCTAACCCAAACACTAACCCTCACCCTCACTCTAACCATAACCCTAACCTTAAAGTTCACCCTAACCCTCAACCTAACCCTAATGCTAACCCAAACCCTCACCCTCACCTTAAACCTCACCCTAAACCTTACTCTCATGCTAACCCTAAACCTAACCCCAACCCTCCCACTAATCCTAACCCTAACCCTCACCATCACCCTAACCCTCAGAGTCACCCGAAACCTCACCAAAAACCTAACCCTCACCCTAACCCTAACGATCACCCACACCCTAACCATAATCAACACCCACACCCTAACCCTCACCCAAACCTTCACGCTCACCATTACCCGAACCCAAACCCTAACTCTCACCTTAACCCAAACCCTCACCCTAAACCTCACCCTCACCCGAACCCTAAGCCTACTCCTAACCTTAACACTAATCCTAAGCCTAACCCTCACCTTCACCCTCACCCTAAACCTAACCCTAAACCTCACCCTCACAATCTCCCTAACCCTAACCCTAAACCTAACCCTCACCTTCACCCTAACCCTAACCCTCACGCCCACCCTAAAACAAACTTAAGCCTCACCCTAACCCTAATGCTAACCCTAAACCTCACCCTCATCCTAACAGTCACCCTGACCCTTACCCTCACCCTAATACTAATCCTATCCCTAAACCTAACCCTCACACTAACCCTAACCCTCACCCTAACCATAACCCTTTCCCTCACACTAATCTCAACCTACCCTTAACCCTAACCTGAACCCTAACCCTATCCCTTACCTACCCTAAACCCTCATTCTCAACCTCACTCTAAACCTAACCCTCACCCTAACCTTAACACTTACCCTCATCCTAACCCTCACCCAATCCATAATCCTCTCGGTAACCATAAATCTAACACTTAAGTAAACAAAACCGTCAATCTCACTCTCAACCTCACCCTAACCCTAACCCTAACACTAACCCTCACCCTCAAAATAAAACGCACACCAAACCTAAACCTAACCCTAATGTTTACCATCACACTAACCCTAAGACACACACTAACCCAAAACCTAACACTAACCCTAAACCTCACCCTAACACTCAACCTAACCCTAACCCTAACCCTAACCCTAACCCTCAATCTCGCTCTCACCCTAAACCTAACCCTAACACTTAACCCTCACCCTCACCCTAACCCTTAGCCTAACCCTAACCCTCACCCTCACACTAACCCTTAACCTAACCATAACCGTCACCCTCACCCTCACCCTAACCCTAAACCTAATCCTAACCCTCACACTAACCCTCACCCTCACACTAACCCTTACCCTACGCCTCACCCTAACCCTCAAAGTAAACCTAACCCTAATCCTAACACTCATCCTAAACCTAACCCTCACCCTAACCCTCACGAACCCTCACCCTCACCCTAACCCTAAACCTACCCCTCACCCTATCCCTCATCCTCACCTTAAACCTAAAACTAACCCTCACCCTCAACCTCAACCCAAACCTAACCCCAACCCTCATCTTCACCCTCACCCTCATTCTCAACCTCAACCTAACCATAACCTTAACACTATCCCTAACCCTAATCCTTATCCTCACCCTAACCCTAATGCTAACCCTCAACCTAACCCTCACACTAACCCAAACACTCACCCTAAGCCTAACCCTAACTCTCACCCTCACCCTAACCCTCACCGAACCCTTACACTCACCCTATCCCTAACTCTAAACCTCACACTAAACCTTACCCTCACCCTAACCCTAAACCTAACCCTATCCGTAACCCTCACCCCCACACTCACCCTTAGCATCAACTTAACCCTAACACTAATCCTAACCCTAACCCTCAACTTCAGGTTCACCCTAAACCTAAAACTAATTCTAACCCTCACCCTAACTCTAAAGCTAACAATAACCCTATCCCTACTCCTAACCCTAAACCTCACCCTAACCCTATCCCTAACCATAACCCTCACCCTAACCCCAACGCTAACCCTACCCCTCAAGCTAACCCTAACCCTAATCCTCACCCTCAACATAACCCTAAACCTAACCCTCACCCTCACCCTCAAGCTAACCCAAACCCTACCCGTCACACTAACCCTCATCCTAACCCTAACCCTAACGTTAACACTCATCGTAACCCTAACCCTAACCCTAACACTCAACCTCCCCCTCAGCCTAACCCTAACCTCACCCTACCACTTTCCCTTACCCTACCCTAACCCTGACACTAACCCTAACCCTCACCCTAAAACTAACTCTAATACTAACCGTAAACATCACCCTACCCCTCACCCTGACCCTAACCCTAACAGTAAATCTCACCCTCACCCTAACACTCACCCTAACCGTTACCCTCACCCTAAGCATCACCCTAACCGTAACACTCACACTAAACCTAACCCTCATGCTAACCCTTCCCCTACCCCTGAGCCTAATCCTCAAACTAACCCTAACCCTAACGCTACACCTCACCCTATCCCTAACCCTAAACCTAACCCTCAACCTCACACTAGCCCTCAGCTAACACTAAACCTAATCCTAACCCTCACCCTCACACTAAGCCTAACACAAAACCTAACCCTAACCCTCACCCTGAACCTAAACCTCAGCCTAACCCTAAACGTAACACTCACCCTCCCACTAACCCTAACTCTAACCGAAACCCTAAACCGCACCCAACAATACACCTCACCATAACAATAACCCTAAGCCTAACCCTCAACCTCATCCTAACCATCACCCTAACCATTACCCTCACACTGACCCTAATCCTAACCCTAAACCTCACACTCACCCTCACCCTCAGCCTTACACTAACCCTAACCATAACCCTCAACCTCACCCTCATCCTAACACTAACCCTAACCCTCACCTTCACCCTCACCCTCACTCTCACCCTAAAACAAACCCTAATGTTCACACTATCCCTAACCCAAATCCTTATCCTCACCCTAACCCTAATACTAACCCTAACCCTAAACCTCACACTAAGTCTAAAACTCAACTTAAGCCTAACCCTAACCCACACCCTAAACCTAACCCTCACCCTAACAGTTTCACTCACCCTAAACCTAACTCTAACCCTAACCGTAAACCTCACACTAAACCTAACCCTCACCCTAACCCTAACCCTAAACATATCGGTAACCCTCACCCCCACACTCACCCTTACCTTCAACCTAACCCTAAGCCTAACACTAATCCTATCCGTAACCATCATCCTGAGGCTCACCCTAAACCTAACCCTAACCCTAACCCTCACCATAACTCTAAAGCTAACAATAACCCTATCCCTAATCCTAATCCAAAACCCCACCCTAACCCTATCCCTATCCCTACATCTCACCCTAACCCCAACACTAACCCTAAACTTCAAGCTAACCCTAACCCTAATCCTCACCCTCAACATTAACCTAACAGTAACACTAAAGCCCACACTAAACCTAACTCTCACCCTTACCCTAACCCTCACCGTAAACCTAACCCTAACCCTAACCCTCACCCTCACTCGAATCCTCACCCAAACCTTACCCTCACCTTCACCCTTACCCTCAAACTAACCGTAAACCTCAACCTAACCCTAACCCTCACCATCATCCTCACCCTAAGCCTAACCATAACCCTAACCCTAACCCTAACCCTTACACTCACCACAACACTAACCCTCACCCAAACCCTAATGCTAACCCTAATCCTCACCCTCAGTCTAACCCGTATCCTAACACTTACCATCAACCTAACCCTCACCTTCATACTAATCCTCACCCTAAACATAAGCATAATATTTACCTCACCAAAACCCTCACCCTCACACTCACCCTAAACCCCACCCTCACCCTATCCATAACCATAACCATAACCCTCACCCTAACCGTCACCCTAAAATGAACACTAACCCACACCCTCACCCTAACACTCACTGTCACCCTAACCCTCACTCTAACCATAAGACTCACCCAAACCCTAAACCTCACCAAAAACCTCACCCTCACCCTAACCCTAGCCCTCACCCTAACACTAACCCTAAACTTAAACCTAATCCTAACCCTAACCCTCACCCTAAACATCACCATAATGCTAACCCGCACATTAACCCTAGCCCTCACCTGCACCCAAACCCTAACCCTAATCCTCACCCTAACCCTCACCCTAACCCTAAAACTAACCCTAACCCTCACCCTCTCCTTAACCCTCACCCTAACCCTTACCCTCACCCTAGCCCTCACATTAACCCTAACCCTTACCCTAACACTAACCCTACCCCTACCCCTCCCCCTCACCCAAACCCTAACGCTATCCCTAACCCTTACCCTAACCCCTAAACCTAACCCTCATCCTCACCCTAAACCTTACCCTCACTCAAACCCTCACACTCACACTAAACCTCAACCTCAACCAAAACATCATGCTAAACCTAACCCTCACCCTCACCCTAAACCTAACACTCACCCTAAAACTATCCCTACCTCTAAACCTCAAACTCAACCTAATCCTCACACTAACCATAACCCTAACCCTTACCTAAACGCAACCCTCACCCTCACCCTAATCCAACCCTCAGCATAGCCCTCACCCGAACCCTAATCCTAACCCTATCCCTCACCCTCATACTCACCCACACCCTCAGTGTACCCCTAACCCTAAACTTCACCCTCATCCTCACCCTCACCCAAAACCTAAATCTAACCCTTACCATAACCCTAACCCTAACCCTAACCCTCACCCTACCCCTCGCCTTAACACTAACCCTAACCCTCACTCTCACCCTAACACTAAACCTAACCCTTAACCTAACCCTAATCTTCACCCTCACCGTCACACAAGCACTCACCCTAAACCTAAACCTCACCCACACTTTAACCCTCACCCTCACCCTCACCCAAACCCTCACCCTAACTCTCAACATCACCCTAAACATCACCCTAACCCTAACCCTCACCCTCACCCTAAGCCTAACACTAACACTAACACTAATCCTAAGCCTAATCCTCAACCTAAACCTAACCCCAAACCTCACCCTCCAACTCACCCTAACCCTAAACCTTTCCCTACCCTCACCTTAACCCTAACCCTAACCCTAACCCTCAACCTCACCCTAAACCTAACCCTAACCCTCACCCTAAAACTCACCCTAACCCTACTGCTAACCCTAAACCTCACCCTCATCCTAACACTCACCCAACACTTACCCTCACCCTAATCCTAATCCTATCACTAAACCTAACCCTCAAACTAACCCAAACCCTCATCCTAACCATAACCCTACCCCTCACGCTAACCCTCAACCTATCCCTAACTCTAACCCTAAACGTAACCCTATCCCGTACCTAAACGAAACCCTCATGCTCACCCTCACCCCAAACCCTAAAACTTACCCTCACCCTACCCTAACCCTAACACTAACCCGAAGCCTCACCCTAAACCTAACACTCACCCAAACCCTAACCCTAACATTAAACCTAACCTTCACCCTAAACCTCACCCTAACCATAACCCTTTCCCTAAACCTAACCCTATCCTAACCCTCACCTCAACCTAACCCTAACCCTCACCCTCACCCTAACCCTCATCTAACCCTAACCCTAACCCTAACACTCATCGTAACACTAACCCTAACCCCAACCCTCACCCTCACGCTCACCCTCAGCCTAACCCTAACACACACCCTACCCCTTACCCTCACCCTACCGTAATCCTATCCCTAGCCCTAACCCTCACCGTAACCCTAACTCTAAACCTAACACTAACCCTGAACCTCACCCTAACCCTCACCTCACACTAAACGTAACGTTCACTCTCACACTAACCTTAACCCTCACCCTCACACTCACCCTCAACCTATACTTCACCCTAACACTAATCCTAAACTTAACCCTCACCCTCACCATAAACCTCACCCTAAACATTACTGTCACCGTAACCCCAATGCTAACCCTAATCCTCACGCTAACCCTAACCCTAATCCTCACCCTCAACATAAACCTAACCCTCACACTAAAACTAACTCTCACCCTTATCCTAACCCTTACCATAACCCTCACCCTAATCCTAATCCTCAACCTCACCCTAATCCTAACCCTAAACTTTACCCTCACTGTCACCTTCACTCTCAAACTAACCCTCACCCTAAGCCTAAACCTAACCCTAACCCTCACCCTAAACCTAACCCTCACCCTACCTCTAACCCTCACCGTAACCCTTACCCTCACACACTCAACCTAACCCTAACCTTAACCCTCACCCTTAACCTAACCCTAACCCTAATCCTCACACTCACACTCCCCTTAACCGTCAGCCTAAACCTAACCCTAAAACTAACACTAACCGAAACCCTCACACTAAACCTAACTCTCACCCTTAACCTAAACCTAACCCTAACCCTCACACTAAATGTAACCCTCACAATAACCCTAATCCTACCCATCAGCCTAACCCTCATCCTAACCATAACTGTAACCTTAAGCCTCACCCTATCACTAACCCTAACTCTTACCCTCACCCTCACGCTAGCCCTCACAATAACACTGACCCTAACCCTAACACTCACCCTAACCCTCACCTCAACCAAAACGTAACCCTCACACTCACCGTAACCGTAACCCTCACCCTAACCCTAAACCTCACCCTAAACCTCACCATCAGCCTAACCCTCACCCTCACTCTAACAATCATCGTAACCCTCAGCCTAACCCTAACAATCACCCTAACCCTAACACTCACCCTAACCATAACCCTAACACTAACCCTAACCCTAACCGTAACCCTCACCCTACCAATAACCCTAACAGTAACCCTACAACTCACCCTACCCTCACCCTAAACCTAACCCTAACTCTAAACCTCACCTTCACCCTAACACTCACCTTAACCCTTATTGTAACCTTAACCCTCACTTTCACCTTAACCCTAACGCTAAACTTCACACTAAACCTCACCCTCACACTAACCATCACCGTCAACCTAACCAGTACTCTAAACCTAAACCTAAACCAAACACTCATCCTAACCCTCACCCTAACCCTTACCCTCCCTGTAACCAAAACCTTAACCCTAAAACTAACCCTCACCCTAACCCTAACCTTATCCCTCACCCTATCCCTAAACCTAATCCTCACCCTATCCATAACCTAACTCTTACCCTCACCCTCACACTAGCCCTCACCCTAACACTAACACTAACGCTAACCCTCACCCTGTCACCCTCACCCTCAGCCTAAACCTAACACTAACACTAATCCTAAACCTAAATCTCACCCTCACCCTCATCCTAACTCTAAACCTAACCCTAACCCTAACCCTCACAATTACGCGAACCATAACCCTAAACCTCACCCTCACCCTAAAGCTCAACAAAACCCTTACCCTCAATCTAACCTGAACCCTAAACCTAACCCCAAACCTCACACTAATCCTGACCCCCACCCTAACCCTAATCCTAACCCTCAACCTAACACTAAACCTAACCCTAATCCTAACACTAATCCTAACCCTCACCCTAACCCTCACACTTACCATAAACCTAAACCTAAACCAAACCCTAACCCTGACCCTAATTCTCACCCTAACCCTAACCTTAACCCTCACACTCACCCTCACCCTAACCCTCACCCACACCCTCACGCTAACCCTAATGCTAACCTTAACGATCTCCCTAACCATCACCATAACCCTAATGCTAACCCAAACACTCACCCTCACCCTAACGCACACCCGAAACCTTACCCTTACCATAACCCAAACCCTAACACTCACACTAAAATTCAGCTCAGCGTAACCCTAACTCTAAAACTCAGCCTAACCCTCAACCTAAACCTAAACCTAACCCTAGTCCTCACCCTATCCCTAACCCTCACCCTAACCCTAGCCTCACCCTAAACATAACCCTAATCCTCACCTTATCCCTCACCCTCACCGTAACCCTAAACCTCACCCTCAACCTAAACCTAACTCTGACCCTATCCCTCACCCTATCCCTAAAACTAACCCTAACCCTAACCCTCACCCTAACTCTAACGCTAACCCTCACGCTAAATCTCAACCTATCCCTAACCCTAACCCTAACCCTAACCATAACCCTCAACCTAAATCTAACTCTCAACCTAATACTCACCCTCCCCCTAATCCTCTGGCTAACCCTAAACCTAACCCATACTTAACCTAAACTCTCACCCTCATCCTCACCCTAACTCTAACCCTAACACTACACCTCAGCCTAAACCAAAACCTAAACCTAACCCTAACTATCACACTAACCCTAACACTCACCCAAACCCTAACCCTAACACTAAACTTAAACCTCACCCTAAGCCTCACCCTAAACCATAACCCTAACCCTAACCCTAACCCTCACCCTACCACTCACCCTAACCCTAACCCTAAACCTAACCCTCACCCTCACTCTAAATCTCACCCTAACCCTGATCCTCTCCCTACTCTAACTTTAAAGCTAACCCTAACTCTCACCCTAACCCTAACACTCACCCAAACCCTAAGCTTAACACTAACCGTAACGCTCACCCTAAACCTCACCTAACCCTAAACCTAACCCTAACCCTCACAATAACCCTAACCCAAACCCTTACTCTAACCTTCACACTAAACCTAACCTTCACCCGAACCCTAACCCTACCCTTCACCCTAACCCTACACCTCACTCTATCCCTCAACATAAATCTAAACCTAATCCTCACCCTAACCCTAACACTAAACCTAAACTTGACCCTAACCCTCAACCTCACCACCCTAATCCTCACCCTAAACCTAACCGTAATATTAACCGTAACCCTCACCCTTACCCTATACCTAAACCTAAACCTAACCCTAACCCTGACCCTAATTCTCACCCTCACCCTAACCTTAACCCTCACCCTCACACTCACATTGACCCTCACCCTCACGCTCATGCTAACACTAACGCTAACCCTAACCATCACCCTAACACTCACCCTAACCTTAAAGCTAACCCACACACTCACCCTTATCCTAAACCTCAACTGAATCCTTACCCTCACCCTAACCCTAACCCTAACCCTCACACTAAACCTAACCCTCATCCTAACTCGAACTCTACCACTCAGCCTAATCCTCACCCTATCCCTAACCCTAACCCTAAACCTCACCCTCACCCTAGACCTCACCCTAACCCTAACCCTAACCATAACCCTAACCCTAAACCTCACCTAACCCTAACCCTCACCCTCACCCTAACACTGACCCTAACCTTAAACCTAACCCTCACCGTAACCCTCACCCTCACCCTAAACCTCACCCTAAACATTACCCTCACCCTAACCCCAATGCTAACCCTAACCCTAACAATAACCCTAACCCTTGTCCTAACCCTAATCCTAACATTCACCATAACACTCACCCTAACCCTCACCTTAACACTAAACTTAACCCTCACCCTCACCCTAACACTAACCCTCACCCTAACCCTTAACCGCACCATAACCCTAACCCTCACGTTGAACATAACCCTCACCCTAATCCTATACAAACCCCTCATCCTAACCCTAACTCTAAACCTAACCCTAAACCTAACCCTCACCCTAAAACTAACCCTAACCCTAACCTTAAACATCACCCTACCCCTCACCCTAAACCTAACAGTAACCCTTTTGTCACCCTCACCCTAACACTCACCTTAACCCTTACCCTCGCCCTAACCATCACCCTCACCCTAATCCTATCCCAAACCCTAACGCTCACACTCACCCAAACCATAACCCTAAACCTAACTCTCATCCTAACCCTCAACCTAACCCTAACACTGACACCAAACCTCACCCTCACACTAAACCTCACCCTAAACATTACTCTCACCCTAACCCAAATGCTTACGCTAACCCACACGCTAACCCTAACCCTAATCCTCACCGTCAACATAAACCTAACCCTAACCCTCACACTAAACCTAACCTAACCCTCACCCTAACCATAATCCTAACTCTCACACTAAACCTAACCCTCACACTAACCCTTAAACTACCCCTCAGCCTACCCTTCACACTAACTCTAACCCTAACCCTAAACCTAAACCTAACCCTAACCCTAACCCTCTCCATCACCCTCAACCTAAGCCTAAGCCTAAGCCTAACCCTAACCCTAAGCCTCACCCTAACCCTAACCCTAACCCTCACCATAGCCCTTACCCTCACACTAACTCTCACTCTAACCCTAACCTTAACCCTCAATTTAACCCTCACACTTAACCTAACCCTAACCCTAACCCTCACCCTCATGCTCACCTTAACCGTCAGCCGAAACTTAACCATAAAGCTAACACTAACCGAAACCCTCTCACTTAACCTAACCCTCACCCTAAACCTAAACCTACGCTAACCTTCACACTAAATGTAACCCTCACAATAACCCTAATCCTAACCCTCAGCCTAAACCTCACCCTAACCCTAACCATAACCTTAAGAATCACCTTATCCCTAACCCTATCCCTAACTCTCACCCTCACCCTAGCCTTCACCCTAACACTGATCCTAACCCTAACCCTCACCCTAACCCTCACCTCACCCTAAACGTAACGCTCACCCTCACGCTAACCGTAACCCTCACCCTCAGCCTATAACTAATCCTAAAACTAATCCTAACCCTAACCCTCACCCTCACCCTAAACATCACCCTAAACATTAAACTCACCCTAAACCCAATGCTAACCCTAATGCTCAGGCTAACCCTAACCCTAATCCTCACCCTCAACATAAACCTAACCCTCACACTAAACTTCACCCTAACCCTTACCATAACCCTAACCCTAATCCTAACCCTCACATTAACCCTAATCCTCACCCTAAACCTTACACTTACCGTCAAATTTACCCTCAAACTAAACCTAAACCTCAACCTAACCCTAACCCTAATCCTCTCCAACACCCTCAACCTAACCCTAACACTAACATTAACCAAAACACTCACCCTAACTCTCAATTTAACACTAACCGTAACCATCACCCTCATGCTAAACCTCAGCCTAACCCTTACCCTCACCCTCACCCTAACCCTCACACTAAACATAACCCTCACCCTAACCCTAACCATACCCCCCACCCTAACCCTCACCCTAACCCTAACCCTAACCCCAACCCTCACTTTAAACATAAACTTAACCCTAACCCTCAGCCAAAACTTCACCCTCACCCTCACATTCAGCCTAACCCTATTCCTAACCCTAACCTTCAGCCTCAACCTAACCCTAACTCTAACTCTAACCCTAACCCATAACGTAACCCTCACCTTAACCCTAACTCTAAACTTCATGCTAAACCTCACCCTAACCCTAAACCAAACCCTCACACTAACCCTCACCCTAACACTCACGCTAACCCTAACCCTCACTCTCACCCAAACCCTCACACTAACACTTACCGTCACCCTAACCCTAAACCTAACTCTAACTCTAACCCTCACAGTAAACCTAACCTTCACCCGAACCCTAACCCTACCCCTCAACCTAACCCTCACCCTAAACCTAACCCTAAGCCTCTCCCTAACCCAAACACTAACCCTAATGCTCACCCTCAACCTAGCCCTCACCGTAAATCTAATCCTAAATGAAACACTGACCCTAACCCTAAAGTTAACCCTAACCCTCACACTCAGCCTAACCCTAATCCTACCCCTAAGCCTCAGCCTCAACCTAACCCTAACTCTAAATCTAACCCTCACCTAACCCTCACACTCAACCTAAACCTCACCCTAAACATTACCCTCACCCTAACACCAATGCTAACCCTAACCATCATGCTTACGCTAACCCTAATCCTCACCCTGAATATAAACCTAAACCTCACACTAAACCTAACCCTCAACTTTACAATAAAGCTTACCTTCACCCTAACCCTCACCCTAACAATAACCCTAACCCTTGTCCTAACCCTAATCCTAACATTAATCATAACACTCACCCTAACCCTCACCTTAACACTAACCCTAACCCTCACCCTCACCCTAACACTAACCCTCACGCTAACCGTTAACCGCACCCTAACCCTAACCCTCACGTTGAACATAACCCTAACCCTATACAAACCCCTCACCATAATCCTCATCCTAACCCTAACCCTAAAACCAACCCTCACCCTAAACCTAACCCTAACACTAACCCTCACCCTAACCCTCACCCTCATCCTCACCCCTCAGCCTAAACCTAATCTTAACCCTAACCCTCAGCCTCAACCTAACCCTAACTCTAACCCTAACCCTAAACCTCACCCTCACCCTAAACGTCACCCTAAATATTAACCTCACCCAATGCTAACCTTAACCCTCACGCTAAGGGTAACCCTAATCCTCACTCTCAACATAAACCTAACCCTAAATCTAACCCTCACACTAAACCTAACCTCAACCTTACCCTAACCCTTACCATAAACCTAACCCTAAACCTAACCGTCACCCTCACCCTAATCCTCACCCTAAAGCTTAACCTCACCCTCACCTTTATCCTCAAACTAAACCTAAACCTCAACCTACCCCTCACCCTAACCCTCACCCTCACCGTAACCCTAACTCTCACCCTAACCCTTACCCTCACACTAACCCTCACCCTAACCCTAACCTTAACCCTCACCTTAACCCTCACCCTTAACCTAACCATAACCCTCACCCTCACGCTCACCTTAACCATCAGCTTAAACCTAACCCTAACACTAACACTAACTGAAACACACACACTAAACCTCACCCTTACCCTAATCCTAAACCTAACCCTAACCCTCACACTAAATATAACCCTCACAATAACCCTAATCCTACCCCTCAGCCTAAACCTCACCCTAACCCTAACTGTAAACTTAAGCCTCACCCTATCCCTAAACCTAACCCTAACCCTCATCCTCACCCTAGCCCTTACCCAAACACTGACCCTAACCCTAACCCATACCCTAACCATCACCTCACCCTAAACGTAACCCTCACCCTCACCCTAACCTTATCCCTCACCCTCACGCTCACCCTCAACCTCACCCTCACCCTCACCCTCACCCAAACCCTCAGCCTAAACCTCACCCAAGCCCTAATCCTAACCCTCACCCTCACCCTATTCCTCACCCTAAAACTTACCCTCACCCTGACATTTATCCTCAAACTAACCATAAACCTCAACCTAACCCTAAACCTAAACCTCACCATCACCCTCACCCAATAGCTAACCCTAACCTTATCCCTCACCCTCACCCTAGACCTCACCCTAACCCTAACCCAAACCATCATCCTAACTCTAACCCTCACCCTAAACCTAACCCTCACGCTCACCCTAACCCTCACCCTAACCGCAACCCTAACCCTTACCCTAATCCTCATCCTAACCCTAACCCTTACCCTCACCCTAAAACTCACTCTAACCATAACCTAACCTTAACCCTCACCCTCACCCTCACCCTCACCCTAACCCTTACCCTGACCATATCCCTCACCTAACCCTAACCCTAACCCTAACCCTCACGCTAACCCTCACCCTAACCCTCATGCTCACCCAAACATTTACCCTCAAACTAACCCTCACCTGAACCCTTACCCTCACCCTAACTCTAACCCTAAGCCTCACACTAAACCTAACCCTCATTCTAAAACTAACTCTACCACTCAGCCTAACCCACATTCTAACCCTAACCCTAATCTTTAACCTATCCCTAAACCTAACCCTAACCCTCACCCTCAACCTAGACCTCACCCTAACCCTAACCCAAACCATCACCCTGACCCTTACCCTCACCCTAACCCTAGCCCTAACCCTCACCCTAACCCTCACCCTAACACACTAAATCTAACCCTCACACTAAACCTTACCCTAACACTAAACCTCACCATAATCCTCACCCTAATCCTAACCCTCATGGTAACACTAACCCTCACCCTAACCATTGACCTCACCCTAACTCTAACCCTAACCCTAACACTCACACTAACCATAAACCTAACCCTAAATCTAAATCTGCTCTTCACCCTAAGCCTCATCCTAACCCTAACACTCACCCTAACCCTAAACCTAACCCTAACCCTAAACCTTACACTACCACTCACACTAACCCTAAACCTAAGCCTACTCCTCAGCCTAACCCTCACCCTAACTCTAACCCTCACCCTCAACCTGATCCTAACCCTTACCCTAATCCTTACCGTAACCCTCAACCTCACCCTATCCCTCAACCTAACCCTTACCCTCACCCTAACACAAAACCAAACGCTAACACTAACCCTCACCCTGATCCTAAACCTAACACTAAAGCTAAACCTCATCCCAACCCTCACCCTAACCATAATCCTAACCCTAATCCTTACACTACTACTCACCCTAACCCTAACAATAAACCTAACCCTCACCCTCACCCTAACCCTCACACTAAACCATATCCTCACACTACCCTAATCCTAACCCTAACACTAACGCTCACCCTAACCCTAACACTCACACAAACTCTAACCCTAAAACTAACCCTAACCCTCACCCTAACCCTCAAACTCACCCTAACCCTAACCCTAACCCAGCCCTCACCCTATATCTCAACCTCACCCTAACCTTAACCCTAACCCTAACCCTCAACATAACCCATAACCTAACCATAACCCTTACCCTCACCCTAACTCTCCTTATCCCTAACCCTAACCCTAACCCTTACCATCACGCTAATCCTAACCTTCATCCTCACCTTCACCCTCACCCTAATCCTAACCCTAGCCCTCACCCTAACCCTCATCCTAACCCTAACCCTAAGCCTAACACTAACTCTGGCACTAAACCTAACCCTTACCCTCACCCTCACCCTCACCCTCAGCCTAACCCTAATAATCTCCCTACCCTCTCCCTAACCCTAACCCTACCTCTAAACCTCACTCACCCTAACAATCACCCTAACACTTACCGTAACCTTAAACCTTTCCCTCACCTTAACACTAACCCTAACCCTCACCATAAACCTAACCCTAAACCTCAGCCTCAACCTAACCCGCACCCTCAACCAAACCCTCACCCTAACCCTAACCCTAAACCTCACCCTCATCCTAATATTCACCCTAAAGCTTACCCTCACCGTAACCCTAACCTTAATCCTAACCCTAAACTCACCCTAACACTCACCCTAAACCTAAGCCTAACCCTAAGTCTAAAACTAACCCTAACCCTAAACCTCACACTTACCCTGAACCTCACCCTAACCATAAATCTCAACCTAACCATAACCCTAACCCTAACCCTAAAACTATCCCTCACCCTTATGCTAAACCTCACACTAACCCAAAGCCTCACCCTCAACCTCACCCTCACCCTAAGCCTAACCGTAACCCTAACACTAATTCTAAACCTAACCTTCAGCCTAACCCTAACCCTAATCTTAACCCCAACCCTCACCCTCAAGCTAACCCTAAACCTCACCCTAACCTTAACCCTAACCAAACCCTAAACCTAAACCACACTCTAACCGAAAACTCACACTAACCCTCACCCTAACCCTCAACCGAAACCTCACCCTAAACCTAACCCTCACCTAACCTACACCCTCATCCTAATCCTCACCCTAATCCTAACCCTAATGCTTACCCTAACCCTAAGCTCAAACTCAACATCACCTTCACCCTCACACTAACTCTCACCCTCACCCTAGCCCCTACCGCAAACCTAACCCTAACCCTAACCCTAACGCTCACCCTCAGCCTACAATAACCGTAACCCTAATCCTAACCCTAACCCTCAACCTCATCTTAACCCTACCCCTAATCCTAATCCTTAACCTAACCCTCAAACTAACCCTAACCCTAAACCAAACAGTAACCCTATCCCTCACACTAAACCTCACACCAACCCTTACACTCAAGCTAACCCTACTCCTAACCCTAAACCTAATCCTCACAATTACACTAACACTTACCCTAATCTTAACCCTACCCCTCACCCTAAACCTCACCATAACCCTAACCCTAACCCTCACCCTAACCCTAAGCCTAACCCTCAGACTCACCATATCCCTCACCGTCACCCTAAACCTCACACTAACCCTAAACCTCACCCACAGAATAACCCTCACCGTCACACTCACCCTCACCCTAACCCTAATCCTAAACCTAACCCTAATCCTCAGCCTCACCCTCACCCTATCCCTCACCCTCACCCTAAACATCACCCTAACCCTAACCCTCACCCTAACCCTAACCCTAACCCTCACCCTAACCCAAACCCTCAACCTAATCCTCACCCTCATCCAAATTGCCACCCTAACCCTCACCCTTACCTAACCCAAAACCTCACCCTCAACCTAATCCTCACCCTAACACTCATCCTCACCCTAGCCCTCACCCTAACCCTAACCCTAACCCTAACCCTTACCTTCAAACTAACCCTAAACTTAACACTCATCGAAAGCCTAACCCTCACACTCACCCTAAACCTAACACTAACCCTAACCCTCACCATCACCCTAAACCTAACTCTATCCCTCACCCAAATCATCACCATAATCCTAACCCTAACCCTCATCTTCACCTAACTCTCACCCTAATCCTTACACTCATCCTAAGTCAAACCCTACCCCTAACCCTAACCCTCACACTAACCCTAAACCTCACCCTAACCCTCAACATAAACCTAACCCTCACCCTAACAATCACCCTATCCTTCACCCTTTTCCTAATCCTCGCCCTAAACCTAACCCTAACCCTAAGCTCAGCCTCAACCCCACCTTCACCCTCACACTAACTCTCACCCTCAGCCTAGCCTTCAGCCTAAACCTAACCCAAACCCTAACCCTAACCCTCACCCTCAAACTCACCCTCAGCCTACAATAACCCTAAACCTAACATTCAACCTCACCCTAACCCTACCCCTAACCCTAAACCTTACCCTAACCCTCAACCTAACCCTAACAATAAATCTAACAGTAACCCTAACCCTCACCCTCACCCTCACTCTCAACCTAACCCTAACCCTAATCCTAATCCTAACCTTAACCCCCACACTCACCCTCACCCTAAACCTAACCCAAACCCTAAAACTCACCATCACCCTCACTGACAGCCTCACCCTCAGACTAACACTAACCCTAGAAATAACCCTAACCCTGACCCTAACCCTAACCCTAACTCTCATCCTAACCTAACCATAAACCTCACCGTCACCCGAACCCTAACAAAAACCTAAACTTAACCCTAAACCTAACCCTAACACTAACCTTCACCCTCACACTCAGGCTAACTCTAACCCTCACTCTCACCCTAAACCTAACCGTATCCCTAACCCTCACCGTAACCGTCACCCAAACCATAATGCTAACACTAACCCTTATTCTTACCCTAACCCTAACCTGAACAATAACCCTAAGCCTCACACTAACCCTACCCCTCAGCTTAACTCTCACCCTAACCCTATCCCTAACCCTAAGTCTCACCCTATCCCTAACCCTAACACTCTCCCTCAACCGAGCCCTCACACTAAATCTAACCCTAACCCTAACCCACACCCGAAAACTCAACAGAACCCTAAACTTCACCCTAACACTAAACATCACCCTAACCCTAACCCTAACCCTAACCCTAAACCTAACCTTTACCCTAACCCTAACCGTAACCGTAACCCTAACCCTAATCCAAATCCTAAACCTAACCCACACTCTCACCCTCACCTTAAACCTAACCCTAACCCGAAACCTCACCCTTCCCCTCCTCCTCCCCTCATTCTCACCCTCACCCTAACCCTAAAAATAACACTAACCCTAACCCTATCCCTAACCCTCACTCTAAACCTAACCCTAAAACTAACCCTATCCCTAAACCGTCCCCTCCCGCTCCCCGTCCCCCTCTGGCTAACCCTAAACCTAATCCTAATCCTAACCCTAATTCTCACTCTCACCCTCACCCTAAACCTCAACCTAACCCTAAACCTCACCCTCACCCTCACCCTCACCCTAACCCTTACAATAACCATTAACCTAACCCTAAACCTTACCCTAACCCTCACACTAACACTAACTTTAACCCTAACCTCAACCCTAAACCTAATCCTAACACTCACCCTAACACTAAACCTCACCCTAACCCTAACCCTTAACCTGAACCTGACCCTTACCCTAAAAGTAACACTCAAACTAACACACACCCTCACTCTAAACCTCACCCTTCCCCTTACCTTCAACCTAACCCTCACACTAACCCTTACCCTCAACCTCACCCTCACACTCACCCTAAGCCGAACCCTAAAACTAACACTAATCCTAAACGTAAATCTCATCCTCACCCTCTTCCTAACGCTAACTCTAACCCTAACCCTCACCCTCAACCTAACACTTACCCTCACCCTAACCCTTACCCTCATCATAACTCTAATCCTCACCCTAATTCTAACGCTCATTCTAATCCTCACACTAACCCTAAACCTCTCCCGAAGCCAAACCCTAACCCTCACCCTCACCCTCACCTTCACCCTAACACTAACCCTAATCCTAAACCTAACCCTAACCCCATATTCACACTCACCCTAAACCTAAGCCGAAGCTTAAAAATCTCCCTCACCCTCACTGTCAGCCTCAAACTCAGCCTAATCCTAACCCTAACAATAACCCTAAGCCTGACCCTAAACCTAACCCTAACTCTCACCCTAACCTTAACCCTAACCATCAACCTCACCCTACCCTTAACATAACCCTAACCTTAACCCTAAACCTAACCCTCACCCTAACACTTCAAGCTACCCCTATCCCTCACTCTCACCCTAACCCTAACCCTCATCGTAACCCTCACCAAAAACGTAATGCTAACCCTAACCCTTACTATCACCATAAACCTAACCTTAACAATAAACCTCAACCTCACACTAACCCTATCCCTCAGCCTAACCCGCACCTAACCCTAACCCTAACCCTAAGTCTCACCCTATCCCTAACATCTAACCCTCACCCTCAAACTAGCCCTCACCCTAAATCTAATCCTAACCCTAACCCTCACCCGAACTCTCACCCGAAACCTAACCATCACCCTCACCCTAAACATCACCCTAAACCTAACCCTCAACCGAACCCTAATCCTATCACTTACCCTAAACCTAAACCTCACCCTATCTCTAACCCTAAGCCTAACGCTCACCTGAACCCTCACCCTAATCTTAACCCTCACACTAAACCTAATCCTCACCCTCACCTTAACCCTAACCCTAACCCTAAACCTAACCCTCCCCTCACTCTCACCCTCACACTAACCCCAACAATAACACTTAACCTAACCCTATCCCTAACCCTCACCCTAAACCTAACCCTAAGCCTAACCCTATCCCTAAACGCCCCCTCCTCATTAGCCTAACCCTAACTGTAATCCTAATTCTAATTCTCACTTTCACCCTCAACCAAAACCTAACCCTAACCCTAAACCTCACCCTCACCCTCACCCTAACCCTAACAATGACCCTTAATGTAACACTAAACCTTACACTAACCCTCACCCAAACACTAACTCTAACCCTAATCTCAACCATAAACCTAAACCTAACCCTTAACCTAAACAAAACCTTCACCCTAACACTAACCCTCAGCCTGACCCTGACCCTGACCCTAACCCTAACCCTAAACCTAACACTCACCCTCACTCTAACCCTCACCCCTACCCTTATCTTCACCATAACCCTCACCCTAACCCTAACCCTAAACCTGAGCTTCACCGTAACCCTCAACCTAACCCGAAACCTCACCCTCATGCTAACCCTACCGTAACCCGCACCCTCAGCCTAACCTTCACACCAAACCTTACCCTCACCCTAATCCTAACCCAAAACCTAACCCTAACCCTCACACTAACCCTAAACCTCACCGTAACTGTAACCCTACCCCTCACCCTAAAACTCATTCTAAACCTAACCCTAACCCTATCCTTCACCCTAACCCTAACCCTCACCCTCACCCTAACCCTTACCATCAACCTAAACCTCACCCTAACACTAAACCTCACGGACACCCTAATCCTCACCTTCACACACTCACCCTAACCCTAAACCTTACCCTCAGCATAAACATCAAACAACTCTAACCCCCAACCTAACCCTAACACTAACCCTCATCCTAACCCTCACCCTCAACCTCACCCTCACACTCACCCTAAGTCTAACCCTAAACCTAACACTAGTCCTAAACCTAAATCTCACCCTCACCCTAATGCTAACCCTAACCCTAACCCTTACCTTAACCCTCACCCTCACCCTAGCCCTCACCCTAAACCTAACCTTAACCCTCAAGCTAACCCTTACCCTCCCCTTAATCCTAACCCTCACCCTAACCATAAAACTCACCCTAACCCTTACACTCTCCCTAAACCTAACACCAACCCTAACCCTAACCCTCACACTAACCATAACAGTAACCTTAACCCTAACCCTAACCCACACCCTCAACCTCAATCTCACCCTAACCTTCAGCCTCACCCTCACCCTCACCCTAAACGTTAACCTCACCCTAAACCTAACCCTAACCCTAACCCTCACACTAAACCTAACCCTCACACTAACCATAAACCTACACCTAACCCTAACACTCATCCTAACTCTAACCATAATACTAACCCTCACGCTAACCTTAACCCTAACCCTAACCCTCACCCTCACACAAAACCTCACCCTCACCCTAAACCCGTAAACCTAACCATAATCCTAACACTAACCCTAACCCAAATCCTAAACCTGACCTTCCACCTCAGCCTAATCCTGACCCTAACTCTAACCCTTACCCAACCATAACCCTCACCGAACCCTAAACCTCAACCTCACACAAACCCTAACCCTAACCCTAATTTTCACCCTCAACCTAACTTTAAACCTAACCCTAACCCTCACCCCAACCCTCACCCTAACCCTAAGTCTAACCCTTATTCTCACCCTCACCCTAATCCTCACACTAAACCTTAAACTCACCCTAACCCTAACCCTAACCCTAACACTCACACTAATCCTAAGCCTAAACCTAAACCTTAACATCACCCTAACCCTCACCCTAAACCTGACCCTAACCGTAACCCTACCCCTCACCCTAACACTACCCTACCTCTAACCCTAACCCTATCCCTCAAGTTAACCCTAAACGTAACCTAACCCTAACCCTCACACTAAACCAATCCCTCACCCACATTCTCACACTAACCCTCAGTCTAACTCTAACCCTAACCCTAATCCTAAACATAACCCTCAACCTAACCCTCACCCTAACTCTAACCCTTAACCAACCCTAAACCTCACACTATCTCTATCCCTCACTGAACCCCAAACCTCACCCTCACACTTACCTTAACATTAACCCTAACCCTCACGCTTACCCTAACCTTAAACCTAGCCCTCACCCTCACCCTAACACTCACCCTAACCCTAAGGCTTACACTAAACCTCACCTTCACCCTAAACATCACCCTAACACTTACGCTCACCCTAACCCTAACCCTAACCCTAACCCTAACCCTAACCTTAACACTCACACTAATCTTAACTCTAACCCTAACCCTAACCCTACCTCTCACCCTACACTGAAACCTAATCCTAACCCTAACCGTAAATCTCACACTAACCCTAAACCTCACCCTAAACCTCACCCTAACCCTAACCCTCACCATAACCCTTACCCTCACACTAACCCTAACCTTAACACTAACCCTAACCCTCAGACTAAACCTAACCCTCACCCTAAACGTAACCCTACCCCTCAGCCTAACCCTCACTTTAACCCTCACCCTAACACTCAAGATAATCCTAACCCTCACTCTCACCCTAACCCTCAGCCTAACACTTACTCTCACCCTAACCCTAACGCTAACCCTCACCCTCATCCTCAGCCTAACCATAACCCTAACCTTAATCCTAAAATCCTAACCCTAATGCTCACAGTCACCCTTGCACTAACACTAACCCTAACCCTAACGCTAACTCTCACCCTTATCCTCACCCTCACCCTAACCCTCAGCCTCACCTTCACCCGCACCCTAACCCTAACCCTAACCCTCAACCTAAACCTAAGCCTCAATCTAACCCTAACCCTAACCCTTACTGTCACACTTACCCTATCCTTAACCTTAACCCTAACCCTCACCCTAACCCTCACCCTAACCCTCACCCTAACCCTCACCCTAACTGAAATGCTAACCCTAACCCTCAACCTCAACCTAAACCTCACCCTAACACTTACCCTCACCTTAACCATAACCTTAACCCTAACCCTAAACCTCAGACTAAACCTAACCCTCACTATAACCGTAACCCTACCCCTCAGCCTAACAATAAACCTAACCCTAAACCTAACCCTAATTCTCACCCTATCGCTAATCCTAACCCTAACCCTCACCCGAACCCTAGCCCTCACTCTAACTCTAACCGTAACCATAACCCTCACCCTCACCCTCAACCTAACCCTCACCCTCACCCTAAACATCCCCCTAAACCTAACCCTCACCCGAACCCTAACACTAAACCTCAACCTAACGATAAACCTCACCCTAAACATAACCCTACCCCTCACCATAACATTCATCTTAGCACTAACCCTAACCCTAAACCTTACCCTCACCCTAACGCTAAACCTAACTCTACCCTCACCCTAACCCAAACCCTCACCCTCAACCTCACCCTAACCATCAGTCTAAACCTAATCCTAACCCTAATCCTAACCCTAACCCTAACCCTAACACTACTCCTAAACCTAAACTTCACCCTCACCCTCACCATAAATCTAACCCTTACCCAACCCTAAACCTAACTCTAACCATCACCGAATCCTAACCCTCAACCTCACAATCACCCAAACCCTAATCCTAACCCTCACTCTCACCCTAAGACTAAAACTAATCCTAACACTCACCCTAACCCTAAGGCTAACCCTAACACTCACCCTCACCCTAAACCTCACCCTAACCCTTAGACTCATCCTACCCCTAACCCTAACCCTTACCTTCACCCTAAACCTAACCCCAACTATGAACCTAAACCTCACATTCACCCTAACCCTAACCCTAACCCTAACCCAAAACTTAACCCTCACCCTCACCCTAGCCCTCACCCTAACCCTAACTCTAAGCCTCACCCTAACTCTCAACCTATCCCTTATCCTCACGCTAACCCTTACCCTCACCCTAACCCTAACCCCAACTATAACCCTAACCCTCACACTAACCCTAACCCTAATCCTAACCCTAACCCAATCCTCACCCTAACCCTAACCTTCAATATCACCCTAACATTCATCCTAAACCTAACCATCACCCACACCTTAACCCTCACCCTCACCTGAACACTCATACTAACCCTAAACCTCACCCTCACTCTAAACATCAACCTAACCCTAACCCTCACCCTAAAACTTACCCTAACCCTCAGCCTAAACCTTACCCTCACCCTCACCCTAAGCCTAACTCTAAAGCTAACACTAATCCTAAACCTAAATCTCACCCTAACCTAACTCTAAACCTAACCCTAACCCAAAATTTAACCCTCACCAGCACCCTAGACCTCACCCTAAAACTAAACCTAATCCTCAACCTAACCTTCAACCTAATCCTTATCTGCACCCTAACCCTAACCCTCACCCTAACCCTAACCCTATTCCCAAACGTAACCCTAACCCTCACATTAACCATAACCCTAAACCTTAGACTCACCCTAACCCTAACCCTTAACTTCACCCTAAACCTATCCACAACCCTAACCCTAAACCTCACACTCAGCCTAACCCTAACCCTAACCCTAACTCTAACCCTCACCCTAAACCTCAACCTAAACGTTAACTTCACGCTAACCCATACCCTAACCCTACCCCTAACCCTAACTATAACCCTAACCCTCACACTAACCCTAACCCTAATCCTAACTCGAACCCTAACCCTCACCCTAACCCTAACCCTCACCATCACACTAACCCTCATCCTAACCCTAACAATCACCCACACCCTAACCCTCACCCTCACCTGAACACTCACCCTAACCCTAAACCTCACCCTCACACTAAACATCACCCTAACCCTAAACCTCACCCTAAACCTTACCCTATACCTCACCCTAAACCTCACCCTCACCCTCACCATCACCCTCAGCCTAAGTCTAACCCTAAAGCTAACACTAATCCTAAACCTAAATCTCACCCTCACCCTAACTCTAAACCTAACCCTAACCCAAACATTAACCCTCACATGCACCCTAGACGTCACCCTAACCCTAACCCTAAACCTCACCCTAACCCACAACCTAACCCTTATCCTCACCCTAACCCTAACCCTCACCCTAACCCTAACCCTCACCTTAACCCTTACCCTCACCCTAACCCTATCCCCAAACCTAACCCTAACCCTCACACTAACCCTAACCCTCACCCTAACCCTAACCCTCACCCTAACCCTAAACTGAAACCTGACCCTTACCCTAATCCTCACACTAACTCTAAAACTCACCCTAATGCTAACCCTAAGCCTAACCCTCACTCTAACCCTAAACCTCACCCTCACCCTAACCTTAACCTTAACATAAACCTCAGACAAAACTTAACCCTCACACTAACCCTAAACCTAAGCATCAGCCTAACCCTCACCTTAACAATCAGGCTAACCCTAATCCTCACTCTCACCCAAACCCTCACCCTAACACTTACTCTCACCCTAACTCCAACCCTAACTTTTACCCTATCCCTCACCCTCTCCCAACCCTAACCCAAAGCCTAACCCTAACCCTCACCCTCACCCTCAGCCTCACCCTCAACCTAACCCTCACACTAACCCTCAAACTAACCCTCATCCTCATGCTCACCCTCACCCTCAACCTAACCCTAACCCTATCCTAAACCTAACCCTAACCCTCACTTTCAACCTCACCCTAAACCTAACCCGAATCTTGCTGCCGTCAGGCCTCCGGATGTTCTGGTTAACATCTCCTTGTAAATCCCCCCTGGTTTATTTTTCACCCGTGTTGTTTGGCAAGGGCACACAGTTTGCATTGCTGCACAATTGCGCCTGCAGATCTCTGCCGAAGTTGCAAACATTCAGACGTGGCAGCCAGATCTGCTTGGCCCCATAGAACACTGCCAGCTGACTGAGAATATCGGCTTCCCATTCTTATCACCTGAGTGTTACTGATTAC
Source organism: Dipodomys merriami (assembly GCF_024711535.1). Lineage (NCBI taxonomy): Eukaryota > Metazoa > Chordata > Mammalia > Rodentia > Heteromyidae > Dipodomys > Dipodomys merriami. Next base: position 4,024,853 of record NW_027206113.1, read on the forward strand.
AGCTTTGACTGCTACACTCTACTCAACCTGAGGAGCAAGTTTTACCTCTACTTATGGCACTCTATAAAAATTTGGAGAACTGGACCTCAGTTTTTGGGACTCGACCACAGTCCAATGAGGACTATGGACGGCACTGGCTATATCAGGCTCTAATTAGTCGACCGTTGTGTTCAGCTGAATGACTTCTGCCAGAAACACTCAGAATGAGGTTCTGAGTTATTGCAAGATAGGTGCGTTTCACTCCTTTTCAAGGCTTTCTAGGAAGAATTTCAGAATCTGGCTGCGGGCAGGCCTCCGGGTGTTCCTGGTGAACATCTCCTTGAAAATCCTAACCCTAACCCTAACCCTAACCCTAACCCTAACCCTAAACCCTAACCCTAACCCTACCCCTAAACCCTAACCATGACCCTAACGCTAACCCTAAACCCTAACCCTGAACCTAACCTTCACCTTATCACTATCCCTAAACCTAACCCTCTACGGATTACAGCTTTGACAGCTACACTCTACTCAACCTGAGGAGTAATTTGAACCTGTACATATTGCACACTGTGAAAGTTTGGAGAACTAGACCTCAGTTGTTTGGGACACGACCACTGTCCATCCAGGACTATGGTTGGCACTAGCTATGTCAGGCTCTAATTAGTCCATGGTTGTGTGCATCAGAATGACCTGTGCCGGTAACACTCAGAATGAATTTCTGAGGTATTGCAACATAGGAGCGTTTTAATCCTTTCAAGGTTTCTTAGGAAGAATTCCAGAATCTTGCTGCCAGCGGGCCTCCGGGTGTTCTGGTTGGACATCTCCTTGTAAATCCTAACCCTAAGCCTAACTCTAACCCTCACCCTCAACCTCACTCTCACCTTCACCGTCATTGTCACCCTCACCCTCACCCTAACACTCACCATCACCCTCACCCTCACCCTCACTCTAACCCTTACCCTAACCCTAACCCTAATGCTAACCCTAAGTCCTAACACTAACCCTAACCCTAACCTTAACCCGAATCTTGCTGCTGGCAGGCCTCCGGGTGTTCCGGGTGAACATCTCCTTTTAAATCCTCCGTGGTTTCTTCTACACCCGTAAAGTTTGGGAAGGATATACAGATTGCATTGCTGCACAATTGCGCCTGCAGAGCTCTGCCGCCCTTGCAAACTTTCAGACGTGGCAGCCAGATATGCTTGCCTCCGTAGAACACTGTCAGCTGACTGGGAATATCTGCTTCCCTTTCTTCTCACCTGAGTGCTACTGATTACAGCTTTGACGGCTACATGCTAGACAACCTGAGGTGTAAGTTGAACCTCTACTTATGGCACTCTGTGAAAGTTTGGAGAACTAGACCTCAGTTGTTTGGGACGCAACAACTGTCAATGCAGGACTATGGACGGCATGGCTATATCGCGCTCTAATTAGTGCACGGTTGTGTTCATCAGAATGACCTCGGCTGCAAACACTCAGAATGAGTTTCTGAATTATTGCAACATAGGAGCATTTCACTCCATTCAATGCTTCTTAGGACGAATTCCAGAATCTTGCTGCCTGCATGCCTCCGGGTGTTCCCCGTGAACATTTCCTTTTAAATACTAAACTTAACCCTAACCCTATCGCTAACCCTCACCCTAAACCTAACCGTAACTCTCACCATCACCCTAACCCTAACCCTCACCATAACCCTAACCGTAACTCTCACCCTCACCCTCACCCTAACCCTAACCCTAATCATAAATATCAACCTAACCCTCACCCTAACCCTAACCCTCACCCAAACCCTAACCCTCACCCTAACCCTCACACTAAACTTAAACCTCATCGTAACCCTAACCCTACCCCTCACTCTAAACATCATCGTAACCTAATTCTAAAACTAACACTCACACTCAGCCTAACGCTCACCATCACCCTAAAGCTCATCTTAACACTAACCCTCTCACACACCCTAACCCTCACCCTCACCCAAACCATCACCCTCACCCTAAACCTCATCCTAATCCTCACCCTAACCCTAAACCTTACCCTAACCCTAAGCTCAACCTCAACCTCACCTTCACACTCACACTAAACCTCACACTCACACTAGCCCTCACCCTAATCCTAAACCTAACCCTAACCCTAAACCTCACCCTAAACATCACCCTCAGCATAAACCTAACCCTAACCCTAACCCTCAACCTCATCCTAACCCTAACCCTAACCCTAACCCTCACCCTAACCCTCACCCTAAACCTCACCCTAACCCTCACCCTAATCCTAACCCAAAACCTAAAACTAACCCTAACCCTCACACTAACCCTCACCCCAACCCTTAACCTCAACCTAACTGGAAACCTAACCCTAAACCTAACCCTCAAAATAACCCTAACACTCACCCTAACCCTAACTCTAACCCTTAACCTCAACCTAACTGGAACCCTAAACCTAACCCTAACCCTCACAATAACCCTAACACTCACCGTAACCTTAACCCTCACCCTAACCCTCACACTATCCCTAACCCTCACCCAAATCTTAACCGTCACCGTCACCCTCACTCTAACCCTAAGCCTAACCCTAAACTTCACCCTAAACTTAACTCTCACCCTAACCCTAACACTCACTCGCACCTGAACCCTCACACTCACCCTATCCCTCACCCACACCCTAAACATCACCTAAACACAACCCTCACACTAACCCTAACCCTAACCCTAACATGAACCCTAACCCTAAACCTCACCCTCATTTTAATTCTGACACTAACCCTAACTCTTACCTAACCCAAAGCCTCACCCTCAAACTCCACCTTACCCTAACACTAACCCTCACCCTAGACCTCAACTTAACCCTAACTCTAACCCTAACCATCACCCTCACATTCACCCTCAACCTCAGCTGAACCCTAACCCTAACCCTCATCCTAAGCCTAAACCTCACCCTCAACCTAACCCTAACACTAATCCTAACCATCACATTCACACTCACCCTAATCCTAACCCTAACCCTCACCATAAACCTAACCCTCAACGCAACCCTAACCCTCACCCTCACCCTCACCATAATACTAACCCTAACCCTAACCCTAACCATCACCCTCACCTTATCCATAACCCTCACCCACACCCTAACCCTCACCCTCATCATAATCCAAACCCTAACCCTAAAACTAACCCTCACCCTAACTCTCACCCTAACCCTTATCCTCAACCTAAAACTATCCCTCAGATTAATCCTAAACCTCACCCTAATCTTAACCCTAATCCTCAACCTAAACCTCATTCTAACCTTAATGCTCACACTAACCCTAACCCTAATTCTTACCATATCTCTAAACCTACCCCTAACCCTCACCCTCACCCTAGCCCTCACTTATTTCTAACCCTAAGTCTAACCCTCACCCTTACCCTCACCCTCTCCCTAAACCTGAGCCTCACCCTAAATATCACCATAACCCAACCCTCACCCTCCCTTAACCCAAACCCTCACCCTCACCCTAACCCTCACCCTAAGCCTCAGCCTCAACCTAATCCTCACACTAACCCTAACCCTAACACTTATATAACCGAAAACCTCACCCACACCCTCACCCTCTCCCTAAAACCGACCCGCACACTAGCCCTCACCCTAACCTTAACCATAAACTTAACCCTGAACCTCATCCTCACCCTCAGCCTAACGCTAACCCTAACCGTAACACTAATCCTAAACCTACCCCTCACCCTTACCCTCACGATCACCCTACACCTAAACCTAACCCTAACCCTCACCCTCACCCACACCCTCACCCGAACTGTAACCCTAACCCTAGCCCTCACCCTAACCCTAAACCTCACCCTAACCCTACCCTAACACTAACCATCACCCTCACCCTCACCCTAAAACTAAAGCTAACACTAACCCTCACCCTCACCCACACCCGCACACTAACTCTAACCCTAACCCTAACCCTCACCCTAAACCTTAACCTCACCATAACCCTAACCTTCACCCTCACCCACACACTAATCCTAACTTTAAACCTAAGCCTAACCTTCACCCTCACCCTAACTTTCACCCAAACCTTTTCCCTCACACCAATCGTCACCTTAAGCCTCACACAAACCCTTCCCCTCACCCTCACCCAAACCCTAACCCTAACTCTCCCCCTCCACATCACCCTCAGCCTAACCCTAACCCCAATACTAATCCTAACCCTAACCCTCACCCAAACCCTTACCCTAAAACTAACCAGAAAACTCCCACTCCCCTACCCCTCCACCTCACCCTAACTCTAACAATAACCCTAACCCTAACACTAACCCTCACTCTCACTCTCACCCTCACCCTAAACCTAACCCTAACCTCACTCTCACCCTCACCCTCAACTTAACCCTCACCCTAACCCTATCCCTCACACTAAACCTATCCTTCACCCTAACCCTCACCCTACCCCTCAGCCTAACCCTCACCCTAAACCTAACCCTAAACCTAATACTCACCCTATCCCTAACCCTAACCCTAACCCACACCCTCACCCTATCCCTCACACTAACCCTAACCCTAAACATAACCCTCCCCCTTACCCTAACCATCACACTGACACTTACCGTCACCCTAACCATAACCCTAACCCTAACCTCAACTTAATGCTCACTCTCACCCTACCCCTAACCCTCACCCTACTCCTCACCCTAACCCTAAACCTAACCCTAACTCTCACACTCACCCTAACCCTCACGCTAACCCTTACCCTCACCGTAACCCTCACCCTAACCCTAACACTAAACCCCACCCTAACCCTCAACCTAACCCTAAACCTAACCCTAACCCTCACCCTAGCCCTCACCCTAACCCTAACCCTAACCCTCACACTAAACCTAAACCTCACCCTAACCATAACCCTACCCCTAACCCTAGCCCTTATCCTAACCGTAACCCTAACCCTAAACCTCACCCTCACCCTAAACCTAAACCTAACCCTAAACCTCACCCTAACCCAAATCCTCACCCTCACCCTCACCCTCAGTCTAACAATAACCCTAAACCGAAATCTAACGCTAAACCTCACCCTCACCCTCACCCTCACCGTTACTGTAACCCTAACCCAAACCTAACCCTAACCCTAAACCTCACCCTAAACCTTACCCTCACCCTAACGGTAACCCTAACAATAACCCTCACACAAATCCTAATGCTAACCCTAACCGTAACCCTTTCCCTCACCCTAATTCTCATCGTATCTCTAACAATTACCTTAACGTTAAGCCTGACCCTAACCTTCACCCTCACCCTAACCCTCACGGTCACCCTAAACCTCCCCATCACCCTCACCTTCACCCTTAGCCTAAATCTAACCCTAATCCTAATCCTAACCCTAACCTTCACACTCATCCTCAACCTAAACCTAAAGCTAACCCTAAACCTCCCCCTTACCCTCACCCTCACAGTAATCCTAAACCTAACACTAACACTCACCTTCACCCTCACCATAATCCTAACCCTAACCCTAACCCTAACCCTCATTCTAACCCTCACCCTCACCCTAACTCTCACCCTAACACTTACCCTCACACTCACCGTAACCCTAACCCTAAAACTAACCCTCACACTCTCCATAACCCTTACCCTAACCCTAAACCTAACCCTCACCCTCACCCTAACCCTAACCCTCACCCTCACCCTAACCCTCACTGTCATCCTAACCCTCACCCTAAACCTAACACACACTCACACCCTAACCCTCACCCTCACCCTCACCCTCACCCTAACCCTCACTGTCACGATAACCCTCACACTAACCCTAACACGCACCCACACCCTAACCCGAATCCTCACCCTAAACATCACCCTAACCCTTATCCGAACCATAACCCTCACCCTAAACCTAACCCTTACCCTCAGCATAATGCTCACCCTAACCCTAACCCTAAACCTTCCCCTAAACCTAACCCTCACCCTCACCCTCACCATGACACTAGCCCTCACCCTTACCGAAGCCCTCACCCTGACCCTAACCCTTACCTTAACCCTCACCCTCACTCTCCCCCTCACCCTCACCCTCACCCTAACACGAATCTTGCTGCCGGCAGGCCTCTGGGTGATCCGGGTGAACATCTCCTTGTAAATCTTCCGTGGTTTCTTCTACACCCGTGAAGTTTGGCAAGGTTATGCAGTTTGCATTGCTGCACAATTTCACATGCAATCCGCTGCCACGCTTGCAAACATTCAGACATGGTAGCCACATTTGCTTGTCCCCGTTGGACACTTCCAGTTGACTGGGAATATCAGCTTCCCGTTCTTCTCACCTGAGTGCTACTGGTTACAGCTTTGACGGCTAAACACTACTCAACCTGAGGAGTAAGTTGAACCTCTACTTATGGCACTCTGTGAAAGTTTGGAGAACTATTACTCAGTTGTTTGGGAAGTGACCACTGTCCATCCAGGACTATCGAAGGCACTACCTATGTCAGGCTCTAATTAGTCCATGGTTGTGTTCAGCCGAATGAGCTCTGCTGGGAACACTCAGAATGATGTTCTGAGTTATTGCAACATAGGAGCGTTTCAATCCTTTCAAGGCTTCTTAGGAAGAATTCCAGAATCTTGCTGCCGGCAGGCCTCCGGGCATTCTTGGTGGACATCTCCTTGTAAATCCTAACCCTAACACTAACTCTAACCCTAATTCTACCCCTCAACCTCACCCTCACCCTCATACTCATACTCATCCTCACCCTAACACTCACCATCACCCTCACCCACACCGTCACTCTAACCGTAAACTAACCCTAATCATCACCCTAACGCTCACCCTCACACTCATGCTACCCTAACCCTCACTCTCATACTAACCTTCACCCTAACGCTTACCGTCACCCTAAACCTAACCCTAACCCTAACCTAAACCTACCCTTCACCTAACCCTAACGCTAAACCTAACACTCACCCTATCCCTAAGCCTAACCCTAATCCTTACCCTCACCCTAGCCCTCATCCTAACACTAATCCTAACCCTAACCCTAACCGTCACCCTAAACCTTACCCTAACCCTAACCTTAAGATTAACCCTAAATCTCACACTAACCCTAACCCTAACCATAACCCTAAACCTCAACCTAACCCCCACCCTAACACAAACCCTAACCCTAATCCCCCGTCTCCCCCTAAGCCTCAACCGATCCCTTACCCTCACACTCTCTCTAACCCTCACACTAACCCTAACCCTCACCTTAACCCTCACGCTAACCATTATACTAACCCTAACCCTAACATTAACCCTAAACCTCACCCTAACCCTAACCTTAACCTTAACCCTAACCCTCAACCTAACCCTCCCCCTAACCATAACCCTAACCCTAACCCTCACCCTCACCCTAACCCTCAATGTAACCCTTAATCTCACCCTCCATGTAATCCTCACACTAACTCTAACACTCATCCTAACCCTAACCCTAACCCTCACCCTCTCATTCACACTCACCCTCAGGAAAACCCTTACCCTATCCCTAATCCTATCCCTAACCCTCACCCTCACCCTCAACCTCAACCTAACCCTAACCCTAACCCAAAACCTCACCCTCACCCTAAACTTCAGCTGCACTCTCACCCTCACCCTAAACCTAACCCAAACTGTATCCCTCACCCTAAACCTAACCCTCAAGCTAACTCTAACCCGAACCATCACCCTAATACTCACCCTAACCCTAACGCTAACCCTAACCCTCACCCTCACCCTAACCCACACCCTAACCCTTATCCTCACCCTAACCCTAACCCTCAGACTAAACCCAACCCTCACCCGAATCCTAATCCTACCCCTCTGCCTAACCCTCACCCTAATCCTAATGCTCACCTCTAACCTAAACCTAATTCTCACCCTATCCTTAACCCTACGACTAACACTCACCCTCACCCTCACCCTAGCCCTCACTTATCTCTAACGCTAATCCTCAACCTTACCCTCACCTTCACCCTAACCCTCATCCTCACCCTAACCATAACACTCACCTTAACCCTCACCCTCACCCTAATCCTGATACTAACCCTAACCCTAAAGCTTACATAACTGAAAACCTCACCCTCACCCTCACCCTCACCCTAAACCTCACCCTTACCCTAGCCCTCACCCTAACCTTGACCATATACCTAACCCTGAACCTCACCCTCAGCCTAACCCTAACACTAATAACCCTAATCCTAACCCTACCCCTCACCCTCACCCTCACCCTACCCCTAAAACTAACCCTAACCCTCACCTTCACCCACACCCTCACCCTAACTCTAACCATAACCCTAACCCTCACCATAACCCTAAACCTCACCCTAACACTACCCTAACCCTAACCATCATCCTCACCCTCACCCTAACACTAAAGCTAACACTAAGCCTCACCCTCACCCACACCCTCACGCTAAATATTACCCTAACCCTCACCCTAACCCTACACCTCACCCTAACATTAACCCTAACACTCACCCTCACTCTCACCCTCAGCCTAACCCTAAACCTGATCCTATTCCTAACCCTAACCTTCACCCTCACCCTCACCCTAAACCGAAACCTATTGCTAAACCTAACCCTCAGCATCACCCTCACCCTCAGCCTTACCCTAACCCTAACAGTCACCCTCACCCCAACACTAACACAAACCCTAACCCTCACCCTAACCCTCACCCTAAAACTCACGCTAACTCTAACCCTCATTCTCACACTAACCCTCACACTAACCCTAACACTCACCCTAATCCTCACCCTAACATTAACACAAAACCTCACCCTTACCGTAACCCTATCCTTAACCCTAACCCTCAGCCTAACTCTCCCCCTCACCCTAACCCTCACTCTAACCCTCACCCTAACCCTAACACTCACCCTCACCCTCACGCTCACCCTCACTCTCACCCTCACCCTCACCCACACCCTAAGTCTCACCCTCACCCTAAACCTCACACTAACCCTCACCCTCACGCTCACCCTCACCCTCACGCAAATCCTAACCCAATCCCGAAACCCAAACCTAACCCTCACCCTCACCCTCACCCTAAACTTCAACAGAATCTTACTGCTGGCAGGCCTCCGGGTCTTCAGGGTGAACATCTCCTTTTAAATCCTCCGTGGTTTCTTCTACACCCGTGAAGTTTCGCAAAGGTACGCAGTTTGCATTGCTGCACAATTGCTCCTGCAGAGCTCTGCCGTCCTTGCAAATATTCAGACGTGGCAGCCAGATATGCTTGTCCCCGTAGGACAGCTGACTGGGAATATCTGCTTCCCGTTCTTCTCACCTGAGTGCTACTGATTACAGCTTTGACGGCTACACTCTACTCAACCTGAGGAGTAAGTTTTACCTCTACTTATGGCACTCTGTAAAAGTTTGGAAACTAGACCTCAGTTGTTTGTGACGCGATCACTGTCCATCCAGGACTATGGACAGCACTGGGTATATCAGGCTCTAGTTAGTCCACCGTTGTGTTCAGGTGAATGATTTCTGGCGGAAACACTCAGAATGAGGTTCTGAGTTATTACAAGATATTTGCGTTTCACTCCTTTTCAAGGCTTCTTAGGAAGAATTAAAGAATCTGGCTGCCGGTAGGCCTCCGGGTGTTCCTGGTGAACATCTCCTTGTAAATCCTAATCCTAATGCCAACCCTAACCCTCGCCCTCACTCTAACCCTAACCCTAACCCTAACACTCACCTTAACCCTAACCCTAAACTTACCCTAACCCTCAGACTAAACCTAACCCTCACCCTAATCCTAAGCCTACCTCTCAGCCTAACCCTTACCCTAATGTTAACCCTCATCCTAACCCTAACCCTAATTCTTACCCTATACCTAACCCTACCCCTAACCCTCAACCTCACCATCGCCCTCACTTAACTTTAACCCTAACCCTAATCCATACCCTTACCCTCACCCTCACCCTAATCATCACCCTCACCCTAAATATCACCCTAACTCAACCCTCACCCTAGGCTAACCGTAAACCTCAACCTATCCCTTACCCTCACCCTCAATCTAACCCTCACCCTCACCCTCACCCTCACCCTCACCCTAACCCTTACCCTTAACTTAACACTCACCCTAACACTAATGCTAACCCTAACCCTCACTTCAACTTAACCCTCACCCTAACCCTTACCCTAACCCTAACCGTCACCCTAACCCTAACCCTAATTCTCACCCTATCCCTAAACCTACAGCTAACCCTAACCCTCACCCTAGCCCTAACTTAAATCTAACCCTAACCCTAACACTCACCCTTAACCTCACCCTCACCCTAAACCTCACCCTCACCCTAAACATCACCCTAACCCAAACCTCACCCTACCCTATCACTAACCCTCACCCTAACCTTAACCCTCACCCTCACCCTAAATTTAACCCTAAACAAAACCCTCAAACTTACCCTCACCCTAAGCATAACCCTAATCCTAAACCTAATCCTAAACTTACCCCTCACCCTCACCCTCACTTTCACCCTACACCTAAACATAATCCTAACCCTCACCCTCACCCACACCCTCACCTTAATTCTAACACTAACCCTAACTCTCACCCTAACCATAAACCTCACCCTAACCTTAACGATAATCCTAACCGTCACCCTCACCCTCACCCTAACCCTAAAGCTTACCCTCAACCTCACCCTCACCCACACCCTTAACCTAACTCTAACTCTAACTCTAACCCTCACCCTAACCTTAAACCTCACCCTAACACTAACCCTAACCCTCACCCTCACCCTCACCCTCAGTCGAAGCCTAAAACTAAAACTAATCCTAACTGTAACCCTCACCCTCAACCTCACCCAAAACCGAACCCTAACCCTAAACCTCACCCTCACTGTCACCCTCACCCAAAGCCTAACCCTAACCCTCACCCTAAGCCTAAACCTAACCCTAAACCTAACCCTAACCCTCACCCTAAACCTCGCCCTAAACCTAAGGCTAACTCTAACCCTCACCCTCCCCCTAAACTTCTCCCTAACTCTTACACTCACTCTAACCCTAACCCTAACCCTCACACTAATCCTAACCCTTACACTAACCTTGAATTGCAACCTAATCCTCATCCTACCCCTAACCCTAACCGTAACCCTCAGCCTGACCCTAACCCTCACTGTCAACCTAACCCTCAACCTAACACTAACCCTCACCCATAACCTAATCCTCACCCACAGGCGAACACTCACCCTAACCCTAAACCTCACCCTCACCTTAATCATCATAATAACCCTAACCCCCACCCTAACCCTAATCCTAAACCTCACCCTAACCCTCACACTCAACCTCATCCTCACACTGGCCCTAAGCCTAAACCTAAACCTAACACTACTCTTAAATCTAAACCTCACCCTCACCCTCACCCTAATAATGCTAACCCTAACCATAACCCTAACCTTAAACCTCACCCTCAACCTAGCCCTCACCCTAAAACTAACCCTAACCCTCACCCTAACCCTCAACCTAACGCTTAACTTCACTTTAAGCCGAACCCTCACCCTAAGCCTAACACTCACCCTAACCCTTAAACTCACCTTAACCCTAACCCCAACACTAACCCTAACCCTCACACTAACCATAACCCTAATCCTAACACTGAGCCTAACCCTCACCCTAACCCTAAACCTAACCCTAACCCTAACTCTAATCCTCACACTAACCCTAAAACTCACCCTAACCCTAACCCTATCCCTAACTTTACCCTAACCCTTACCCTCACCCTAACCTTAACGTTAACACTGAACCTAACCCTCACATTAAACCGACACCTAACCATAACCATAACCATACATTTCAGCCTAACCCTCACCCTAACACTCACCCTAACACTCAGGCTAACCCTAAGCCTCACTCTCATCCTAACACTCACGCTAACACTTAACCTCACCCTAACCCTAATCCTAACCCTCAACCTCGCCCTCAGCCTAACCCTAAACCTAACCCTAATCCTAACCATAACACTCACCCTCACCCTCACCCTAACCCTAACACTAACCCTACCCTCACCCTCACCCGCACCCTCACCCTAACCCTCAGTCTCACCTTCATCCTCACCATAACCCTAACCCTAACCCTCACCATAACCCTAACTCTCACCCTAACCCTAAACCTAACCCTCACCCTCACTCTTACCCTAACCCTAACAGTCATCCTCACCCTAACCCTCACCCTAACCGAAATGATAACACTAACCCTCAAACTCACCCTAACCCTCAACGTAACCCTTAGCCTCACCTTAAACGTAACCTTAACCCTAACCCTAACGCTCAGACTAAACCTAACCCTCACCCTAAACCTAACACTACACCTCAGCCTAACCCTCACCCTAACCCTCAACCTAAACCTAACCCTCAACCACACCCTTACCCTAAACCTAATCCAAACCCTAGCCCTCACCTTAACCCTCATCCTAACCCTAAACCTAAACTTAACCCTCACCCTAACCCTCACCCTCATCCTAACCCTCACAATAAACCTTACCCTCACCCTAACCCTAAACCTAACCCTAACCCTCAAACTAAATCTAACCCTCACCCTAACGGTAACAATAACCCTCACCCTAAACTCATCCTAATCCTAACCCTAAACCTAACCCTAACCTTCACTCTCACCCTAAACCTAAGCCTAACCCTCACCCTAACACAAACCCAACACTCACCCTCACACTAACCATCAGTCTAAGCCTAACCCTAACCCTAATCCTAACCCTAACCCTCACCCTCACCCTCACACTCACCCTAATTCTAACCCTTACCCAAAATTCACCCAAAACCTCATCCTAAATCTAAACCTCACCAAACCTCAACCCTCACCCTCACACTCACCCTAACCCTAAACCTAACCCTAACCCTCACCTTCATCCTAACCCTAAACCTAACTCTAACCCTCACCCAATCCCTAACACTAGCCCTAAGACTAACTCTAAACCTCACCCTCACCCTAAACCAATCCTCAACCCTTACACTTACCATAACCCTCATAGTAATCCTAACCCTAACCCTAACCCTAACCCTAAACGTCACCCTCACTCTAACCCTCAACGTCTCCCTAACCCTCACCCTAACAATAACTCACACACACACTCTAACCCTCACCCACACTGGAACACTCAGCCTAACCCTAAACCACACCCTCAACCTAAACTTCACCCTAACCCTAACCCTCACCCTAACCCTAACCCTCAACCTAACCCTTACACTCACCCTAATCTTAACCCTAAACCTCACCCTAACCCTAAACCTAACCCTTACCCTCACCCTAACCCTGACCCCAACACTAAGCCTAAACCTCAAACTAACCGTAAGCCTCACACAAACCCTAACCCTAACCCTAAGACTAACTCTAACCCTCACCCTCACCCTAAACCTCTCCATAACCCTTACACTAACAGTAAACCTAACCTAACCATAACTCTAAACCTCACACTAACCCTAACCCTAGCCCTCACCCTAAGCCTAAACCTAACCCTAAGCATAACCCTAATCCTCACACTAAACCTAAACCTCACCCTAACACTTTCCCTAACCCTAAACCTCACGCTAACCCTCACACTCACCCTCACCGTCATCCTAACCCTAACCCTAACCCTAACCCTTATCCTAAAGATAACACTCACCCTCACCCTAACCCTAACACTAACCCTAACCCTCAGCCTCACAATCACCCTCACCCTAACCGTAATCCTAAACCTAACACTCACCCGATCCCTAACCCTCACCCTAACCCTAACAATAACCTTCACCCTCCCCCTCCCCCTCATCCTCAGCCTAACCCTAAACCTAATCATAATCATAATCCTAACCCTCACCCTCACCCTCACACTAAACCTAAACCTAAACCTAAAACTCCCCCGCCCCCTCCCCCTTACCTTCAACCTCACCCTCACCCTAAACCTTACAATAATCCTAACATTTACCCTAAACATAACCCTCACCCGCACCCTCCCACTCCCCTTCACCCTCAGCCTAACCCTAACCCTAATCCTAATCCTCACACAAACTCTAACTCTCAAACTCACCCTAAACCTAAACAACACCCTCATTCTCTCCCTCACCCTCACCCTCACCCTAACCCTAACAATAACTCTAACCCTTACCCAACCCTAACCCTAACCCTCACCATAACTCTAACCCTCACCGAACCCAAACCCTCACCCTCACACTCACCCTCACCCTAATGATAACCTTAACCCTCACTCTAACCCTAACCCGAAACATAAACCTAAACCTCACCCTAACCCTCACCCTAACCCTAAGGCAAACTCTAACCCTCACCCTCACCCTAAACTTCTCCCTAACCTTTACACTAACCCTAACCCTAACCTATCCCTGACCCTAACCCTCACACTAATCCTAACCCTAACATTAACCCTAAACCTACACTTCACCCTAACCATCACCCTAAACCTAAACCTAAACCTCACCCTAACCCTAAAGCTAACGCTAACCCTCACCCTCACCCTAACCCTCTCCGTCACCCTAACCCTCTCCGTCACCCTTACACTCACCCTCACCCGAACACTCAACATAACCCTAAACCTCACCCTCACCCTCAACATCACCCACACCCTAAACATCACCCTAACCCTAACCCTAAACCTCAACTTAACCCTCATCCTGAACCTCACCCTCACCCTCACTAACACTAAAACTAACATTAATTCTAAAACTAAATCTCACCCTCACCCTCAAACTAAAACTAACCCTAGACCTAACCCTAACCTTAACCCTCACCCTGCCCCTTACTCTCACCCTAATCCTAACCCCAAAACTAACCCTAACCCTCAACCTAACCCTTACACTAAACTTAACCCTAACTCTCACCCTAACCATAACCCTCACCCTAAACCTTACCCTCACCCTAACCCTAACCCCAACCCTAACCCTAACCTTCACACTAACCCGACCCCTCACCGTAACCATAACCCTAATACTAAGTCTAACTCTAAATCTCAACCTCACCCTAACCATTACCCTCACCCTAACCCTAACCCAAATCTAATTCTAACCCTCACACTAACCCTAACCCTCACCCTAACCCTAACCATACCCCTCACCCTAACCCTAAACCTAAACCAAACCCTAACCCTGATCCTCACACTAACCTTAAACCTCACCCTAACCTTCACCTTAACCCTCACCCTAACCATCACCGTCACCCTCACCCATAGCCAAAACCTAACCCTAACCATAATCATAACCCTAATGCTCACACTCACCCTCACCCTAAACTTCACCCTAACCTTAACCCTAAACCTTACCCTAAACCGCCCCCTAGACCTCCGCTACACCCTCAGCCTAACCCTAAGCTTAATCCTAATCCTAACCCTAACTCTCACTCTCACACTCACCCTAAACCTATCCCTAACCCTAAACCTCACCCACACACTCAACCTCAACCTCACCCTAACCCTAACAATAACCCTAAACCTAAATCTTACCCTAACACTAACACTAACCCTTACCGTAACCTTCACACTAAACCTAACTCTAAACCTAACCCTAACCTTACCACTCAGCCTAAGCCTCACTCTAACCTTAACCCTAACCTTCATCCTCACCCTATCCATAAGCCTAACCCTAACCATTACCCTCACCCAAGCCCACACCCTAAAACTAAACCTAAAGGTAAACCTCACCCTAACTCTAAACCTCACCCTAACCCTCACCCTGAACCTAACCCTAAACCTAACCCTAACCGTAACCCTAACCCTAAATCGCACCTTAACCCTCACCCTAACCCTAACCCTAACCCTAACCATTTGCCTCACCCTAACCGTAACATTAACCATAAGCCTCATGCTCATCCTAACTCTCACCCTTACCCTTACCTGCACCCTAACCCTCATCCTAAACCTAACCCTAACCCTCACCCTAAACCTAACACTAGCCCTCACCCTAACCCTAAACCTAACCCTAAACCTCACTCTAACCCTAACCCTAACCCTCATCCTCACAATATCCCTCACACTAAAACTTACCCTCACGCTAACCCTAACCCTAAACGTAACTCTCACACAAACACTAACCCTGACCCTAACCATAACCCTACCGCTCAACATAACCCTCACGCTAACCCTAAACTTAAAACTAACCCTCACCCTAAGCCAAACCCTAAAGCTGACACTCACCCTCCCCCTAAACCTCACCCTTACCCAAACCCTCACCCTCACCCTCACCCTTACCCTCAGTCTATCCCTAACCTTAATGCTAATCCTAACCCTAACCCTAACCCTAATCCTAAACCTAACACTCACCCTAGTCCTAACTTTAACCCTTATCAAAGTCGAACCCTCATTCTAATTCTAACCCTGCGCGAATCCTAAACCTCACCCTCACGCTCACCTTAACCCTAACCCTCACCATCACCCTAATATTAAACCTAAACCTAACCCTCACACTTAACTTCACCCTAACTTTCACCCTAACCATAAACCTCACCCTAACCCTTAGGCTCACCCTAACCCTAACACTAACCTTAAACCTCACCCTAAACCCTCACCCTAACCCTTACCCTAACCCTAACCCTACCCCTCACCCAAACCCTACCCCTTACCCTAACCCTAACCCTAATCCTCACACTAAAACTAAACCTCACTGTAACGCTAAACCTAAAGTCACCCTAACCCTTACCCTCAATCTAACCCTAAACTTAACCCTAACCTGAACCCTCAGACTAAACCTATCCTTCACCCTAAACCTCACCATAACCCTCACCCTAATCCTCACCCTAATGTTCACCCTAGCCCTCAGCCTCACACTAACCCTCAGCCTCATGCTCACCCTAACCCTAACTCTAACCCTAACCCTAACCCTCACGCTAACCCTAAGGCTCACACTAAATCTAATCCTAATCATCACCCTCACCCTTACCCTAAACCTAAACTTAACCCTAACCCTCACCCTAACCCTAAACCTTACCCTATTTCTCAACCTATCCCTAAACTTAACCCTAATCCTCACCCTCACACTAGCCCTCCTGGTAACTCTAATCCTAACCCTAACTCCCACCCTAACCCTCAACCTCACCCTAACCGTCAACCTCACACTAAACATCACCCTAACCTTAACCCTCACACGAACCCTAACCCTAAACCTCACCCTAAACCTAACCTGAACTCTAAATGTTACCCTAAACCTAACCCTCAACCGAAACCTCACCCTAAACCTAAACCTCACACTAAACCTTACCCTCATCCTCACCCTAACCCTAAACCTATCCCTAACACTTACCCACCCCCTCACCCTCACCATCAACCAAAGCCTAACCCTAACCTAATCCTAATCCTAACCCTAAACCTCTCTCTCAATCTCACCCTAAACCTAAACCTAATCTTAAAATTCACCCTCACCATAGCCCTAACAATAATCGTAACAATAACTCTAAACCTAACCCTAATCCTCACCCAAACACTAACCTTAACCCTAAACCTAACCCTCACACTAACCCTAAACCTCACCCTAACCCTAACCCTACCACTCGGCCTAACCCTAACCCTAAACTTAACCTTAACCCTAATACTAACTCTAAACCTCACCATAACACTCACCCTAACCCTAACACTCACCCTAACCCTAAACCTCACCCTGACCCACATCCTAACCCTAAACCTAACCATAACCATCACCCTAACCCGGACCATAACCCTATCCCTCACCCTAAACCTAAGCCTCACCCTGACCCTGACACTCACCCTAAACCTAATCCTACCACTCAGCCTAAACCTAACCCTAAACCTAACCCTAATACTCACCCTAAACCTCACCCTAACCCATACCCTTACACTTACCTTAACACTAAACCTCACCCTCACACTCACCCTCACCCTAAACCTAACCATAAACCTCACTCTAATCATAAATCGAACCCTAACCCTCACCCTAACCCTAACCCTCACACTAACCCTAACCCTAACCCTCACCCTGACCCTATCCCACAACCTAACCCTAACACTAACACTAACCCTCACCTTAAACCTCACCCTAACCCTAACCCTAAACCTAACATCAACTTACGCCTCACCCTAACCCTCACCCTAACCCTCACACTAACCCTCAACCTCACCCTAACACTCATCTTAACCCTAAACCTAACCCTAACCCTCACCCTAACCCTCACCCTAACCCTAATCCTAACCCTAACCTTCAACCTAACCATCACCCTAACCCCAACCCTCACACTAAACCTAACCCTCACCCTAACCTTAACCCTAACCCTCACCCTAACACTCATTTTAACCCTAACCCTCACACAACCTAACCCTCACACTAAACCTAACCCTCACCCTCACCCACACCCTAACCCTATCCCTAACCCTAATCCTCACCCTCACTTTAAACGTAACCCTAACCCTAACCCTCACCATAACAAAGGCCAACCCTAACCCTCACCCTCATCCTAAACCTCACCCTAACCCTTACACTCACCCTAACACTAACTCTAACCATAACCCTATCCCTCACACTATCCCTCAAGCTAACCCTAACACTAACCCTCATCATAAACCTAACCCTAACCCTCACCCTCACCCTAAACCTCACCCGAACACTCACCCCAACCCTAACCCTAACCCTACCATTCAGCCTAACCCTCACCCTAACCCTAACCCTACCACTCAGCCTAACCCTCACCCTAATCCTAACACTAACCCTAACACTCACCCTATCCCTAACCCTAACCCTAACCCTTACCCTCACCCTAATCCACACCCTAAACCGAACCATAAACCTAAACGTAACCCTCACCCTGACCCTAACCCTAAACTTAACCCTAACCCTAACCCTATCCCTCACACTAACTCTAACCCTCATCTTAACCGTAACCCTGCCCCTCACCCTAACACTCATCCTAACCCTCAGGCTAACCCTAACTCTCACGCTAACCTAAACTCTCACCCTCACACTCAACCACACCCACAGTCTAACGCTAACCCTAACCCAAATCCTAACCCAAACTCTAACCCTAAACCTAAAACTCATCCTAGGGCTCAACCTAAACCTAAAGCTAACCCTAAACCTCACCCTCACCCTAAACCGAACCCTAACCCTCACACTCACCCTTATCCTCACACTAACCCTTACCCTCATCCTAACCGTAAACCAAAACCTAACTCGAACACTCACATTAAACCTAAGCCTCACCCTAATTCTAACCCTACCACTCAACCTAACACTCTTCCTAACCCTAACCTTAACTATCACCCTAACCCTAACCCTCACCCTATTCCCAAACCTCACCCTCACCCTCACCCTTACCCTCAGTCTAACCCAACCATAACCCTAAACTTAACCCTAACCCTCACACTAATCCTAACCCTAAACCTCACCCTCATCCTCACCCTAACTCTAACCCTTACTCAACCCTAATCCTCACCCTAACTCTAATCCTCACCGAACCATAACCCTCACCCTCACACTCACCCTAACCCTAACCCTAACCCTAACCCTCAACCTCACCCTAACTCTAAACCTAAACCTAACCCTAACCCTCACCCTAACCCTCAACCTAAACCTAAGGCTAACTCTAACCCTCACCCTCACCCTAAACCTCTCCGTAACTCTTGCACTCACTCTAACCCTAACCCTAACCCTAACCCTCACACTCACTAATCCTAACCCTTACCCTAACCCTATATTGCAACCTAACACTCATCCTAACCATAACCATAACCGTAACCCTCAGCCTCACCCTAACACTCACTGTCAACCTAACCCTTACTCTAACCCTAACACTCACCCACAACATAATCCTCACTCTTAAGCAAAAACTCACCCTAACCCTAAACCTCACCCTCACCTTAATCATCACAGTCACACTAAACCCCACCCTAACCTTAATCCTAACCGGCACCCTAACCCGCACCCTCAACCTCATTATCACACTCGCCCTAAGCCTATCCCTAAACCTAACACTACTCCTAAAACTAAATCTCACCCTCACCCTAACGCTTATACTAACCCTAACCCTAACCCTAACCCTCAAACTAACCCTCACCCTAACCCTAACCCTCACCCTCACCCTAAACCTCACACTAACCCTAACCCTCATCCTAACCCTAACCCTAAACTTAACCCTAATTCTCACCCTAACCCTCACCCTAAGCGTATCCCTACTCCTCACCCTAACACACATCCAAAAACTAACCCTAACCCTAACCCTCACGCTAACCCTAACCCAAAACCTAACGCTCACCCTAACCCAAACCCTAACCCTCACCCTCATCCTCACTCTCAGTCTAACACTAACCCTAACCCTAATCCTAACACTAACCCTAACCCTAATCCTAAACCTAACCCTCACCCTCACCCTCACCCTGACCCAAACTCTAACCCTTACCCAACCCTAACCCTAACCCTAAGTCTAACCCTCTCAGAATCCTAAACCTAACCCTTACACTCACCCTAAACCTAAACCTAACCCTTACCCTCACCCTCACCCTAACCTTAAACCTAAATCTAACCCTCACCCCAACCCTCACCCTAACCTTAACCCTCACCCTCACCCTAACCAAAATGCTAACCCTAAAAGTCACCATCACCCTAACCCTCACCCTAACACTTACCCTCACATTAAACATAACCTTAACCCTACCCCTAACCCTCAGACTAAACCTAAAAATCACCCTAACACTAACCCTACCCCTGAGCTTAATCCTTACCCTAACCCTAAACCTAACCCTAAATCTCACCCTATCGCTAACCCTAAGCCTAACCCTCACCCTCACCCTAGCGCTCACCCTAATACTAACACTAACCCTAACTCTCACCCTCACCCTCACCCTCACCCTAACCCTCACCCTCACCCTAAACATCACCCTAACCCTAACCCGAACCCAAACCCTAACCCCAAGACTCACACTTACCCTAACCCTCACCCTAAACATAAACCTACCCCTCACTCTAACACTCATCTTTACCTAACCCTAATTCTAACCCTGACCCTCACCATAACCCCAAACCAAACCATAACCCTCACACTAACCCTAACCCTCAACCTAACCCTAACCCTACCCCTCACCCTAAGCCCAAACCTAACCCTAACCCTAAACCTAATCTTCACACTAACGCTGAACCTCACCCTAACCCTAACACTAACTGTAACCCTTAACCTAAACCTTACCCTTACCCTTATCCTAAACCTAACCTTAACCCTAACCCTAACTCTCAAACTAAACCTAACCCTCACACTAAACCTAAACCTAACCTTCAGGCTAACACTCACCCTAACCCTCACCCTAACCCTCAGGCTAAACCTAACACTCACCCTCACCTTAACCCTCATGCTAACACTTACTCTTATTCCAACCCTAACCCTAACCATCACCCTCACCCTCACCCTCAGCCTAACACTAAGCCTAACCCTAATCCTAAACCAAACACTCACCTTCACCCTCATCTGAACCCTAACCCTATCCCTATCCCTAAAACTCACCCTCACCCTCATCCTCACCCTAAACCTCAGATTCAACCTCAACTTCACCCTAACAATAACCCTAACCCTAAGCCTCAACCTAACCCCAAGCCTCACCCTAACCATAAACTTAACCTGCACCCTCACTCTTAATCTAACCCTAACCTTAACCCTAACCCTCACTCTAACCCTCACGCTAACCGAAATGCTATCCACAACTTTCACCCTCACCCTAACCCTCACCCTCACCCTAAACCTAACCCTAACCCTAACCCTCACACTAACCCTCACCCTAACCATAACTCTACACCTCACCCTAAGCCTCACGCTAACCCTAAACCTCAACCTAACCCACACCCTAACCCTAACACTCACACTAACCCTAACACTCACCCTGACCCTAACACTCAACCTAACCCTAAACCTAAACCTAACACTCACCCTCACTGTAACCCTCACAATTAACCTTACTTCACCCTAACCCTCACCCTAATCCTAATTCTCACTCTAACCCTCACCCTAACCCTAACCCTAAACCTAACACTAACCCTCACACTAACCCTAACACTCACCCAAACCATAACCCTACACCTCACCCTAACCCTCACCCTAAGCCTCACCCTAACCCTAAACCTCACCCTAACCCTAAGCCTCACCCTGACCCTAACACTCACCCTAATCCTAACCCTAAATCTTACACTCATCCTCACCCTAAACCTCACCCTTACACTTACCTTCGCCCTAACCCTAACCCTAACCCTAACTCTCACCCTTACCCACACCCTAAACCTAAACCTAAGCCTATCCCAAAACCTAAACCTCAACCTAACTCTAACCCTATCCCTCAACCTCAGCCTAACCCTCACCCTCACCCTTACCCTAACTCAAACCCTAACCTTCACACTAACCCTAACCCTCAGCCTAACCATAACCCTACCACTCACCCTAACCCAAACCCTAACCCTAACACTCACACTAACCCTAACCCTCACCCTAAACTTAACCTACCCCTCACCCTACACCTCACACTCACCCTCACTTTTACCCTAACCCTTACCCTCACCCTAACCCTCACTCTAACCCTCACCCTCACCCTGACCCTAAACCTCACCCTAACCCTAAAACTAAACCTAACACTCAGCCTCACACCAACCCTCACCCTTACCCTTAAGTTCACGCTAACCCTCACCCTAACCCTAAACCTAACCCTCACCCGAACCATCACCCTAAACCTAAATCTATCCCAAAACCCCACCCTAACCCTCACCCTAACCCTAAACTTTACTCTCACCCTAACCCTAACCTTAACAATAACCCTAACACTCACACTAACCCTACCGCTCAGAGTAACCCTCAAACTAACCCTAACCCTAACCCTAAGACTCACCCTAAACCTAACCCTAACCCTCATCCTCACCCTAACCCTCACACTAAGACTTACCCTCACCCTAACCCTAACCAGAGCCCTAACCCTCACACTAACCCTAACCCTCAAACAAACCATAACCCTAAGCCTCACCCTAACACTCATCCTAACCCTAACCCTAACCCTAACCCTCACACTAATCCTATACCTAACCCTAACCCTCCTCCTCACTCTAAACTTCACCCTAACAATAACCCTAACCCTTACCCTAACCCTAACCCTAACCCTAACACTCACCCTCAATGTAACCCTCACCAACACCCTAAACACCCCCCTCCAACTTCAGATTAACACGAAACATAACCTTAACCCTAATCCTAACCCTAACCGGCACTCTCACCTTCACACTAAACCTAACCCTAACTCTAAACCTAAGCCTAAACCTCACCCTTACTCTTACCCTAACCTTAACACTAATCCTCACCCTAACCCTCACCCTAACCGAAATGCTAAGCATTACCCTCACCCTCAGCCTAACCCTCACCCTCACCCTAAACCTAACCCTAAACATAACCCTCACACTAACCCTAACACTCACACTAACCATAACCCTACCTGTCACCCTAACTCTAACCCTAAACCTAACCCTCACACTAAACCTAACCCTCACCCTAACCATAACCCTAACCCTCACCCTAAACTTCACGCTAACCCTAACCCTCAACCTAACACTCACCCTAACCCTAACACTCACCCTAACAGTAACACCACCCTGACCCTAACACTCACCCTAACCCTAACCCTAAACCTAACACTCACCCTCACCCTAACCCTCACAATTGAACTTAAATTCACCCTAACCCTCAGCCTAACCCTAACGCTTAATCTTAACCCTCACCCTAACCCTCACCCTAACCCTGATCTTAAACCTAACACTAACCCTCACACTATCCCTAACACTCACCCTAACCATAACCCTACACCTCACCCTAACCCTCACCCTAACCCTAACCCTCACACTAACACTCACCCTAACCCTAAACCTCACCCTAACCCTAAACCTCACCCTGACCCTAACCCTCACCCTCACCCTAACCCTAACCCTAAACCTAACTTTCATCCTCACCCTAACCCTCACCCTTACCCTTACCTTCACCCTAACCCTCACTGAAACCCTATCCCTATCCCTAACCCTAACCCTCACCCTAACCCTCACCCTATCCCTAACCCTAAACCTAACACTAAACCTCACGCTAAACCTCCCCCTAACTCTAACCCTAACCCTCATCATCACCCTAACCCTCACACTAAACCTTACGTAACCCTAACCCTAACCCTATCCCTAAGCCTAATCCTCATCCTCACCCTCACCCTAGCCCACACACCCTAACCCTAACCCTGAACTTAAACCTAACCCTCACCCTAAACTTAACCCTCACCCTGACCCTAACATTCAACCTATCACTAATCCTAACCCGAACCCTCACCATAATTCTTAGCCTACCCCGCACCCTAAACCTCACACTAACACTTAGTCTAACACTTATCCTAACCCTAAACCTATCCCTAAACCTCACCCTCACCCTAACACTCACCGTCACCTTTACCCTCACCCTAACCCTAAACATCACCCACACTTTAAACCTCACCCTCACCTGAACACTCAACCTAACCCTAATCCTAAGCCTTACCCTAAACATCACCCTAAACCTAACCCTCAACCTAACCCTAACACTAACTCTCACGCTAACCCTTACCCTCACCCTAACACTCACCCTCACCCTCATCCTCAACCTTAACCTAAGCCTAACCCTAAACATCACTCTAACCCTAAAACTAATCCTAACCCTAACCCTAACCCTAACCCTAACCCTAACCTTCAACCTCAGCCTAACCATAACCCTAACTCTCACACTAAACTCAACCCTCACCCTTACCCAAAACCTCACCCTAACCCTAACCCGAACCTGAACCCAAACCCTAATCCTCACTGTTAGCCTTACCCTCACCCTCACCCTAACCCTCACACTAACCCTAACCCTAATTGTAACCCTAACCCTAACCCTAATCCTCACACTAACCCTAAACCTCAACCTAACACGAACCCTAACCCTAAACTTCACCCAAAACCTTACCCTCACCCTTACCCTAAACTTAACCCTAACTGTATCCCTCAGACTAAACCTAACCCTCATATTAACGCTAAACCTAACCCTCAGCCTAACCCTCACCCTATCCTTCACCCTAAGACTCAGGCTAACTCTAAACCTGACTCTCTCCCTAAACCTCACCCTTACACTTACTCTCACCCTAAACCTAACCCTAACCCTCACCCTCACCTCACCCTCACCCGCAGCCTAAAACTAACCCTAACCCTAATCCTAAACCTAACTCTCACCTTCACCCTCACCCGAACCCTAACCCTATTCCTATCCCTAACCTGCACTCTCACCCTCACCCTAACCCTCAGCCTCACCCTCAACCTCACCCTAACCCTAAACTAACACTACTCCTCACCCTAAATCACAGCCTGACGCTAACCCTAACCGTAACCCTCACCTTCACTCTTACCCTAACCCTAACTTTAACCCTAACCCTCACCCTAAACCTCACCCTAAACGAAATGCTAACCCTAACCCTCACCCTAACCCTGACCATCACCCTCACCCTTACCCTAACCCTAACCTTCACAATAACCCTAACCCTCAGCCTAACCATAACCTTATCACTCACCCTAACCCTAACCCTCACACAAACCCTAACCCTCAACCTAACCTTAAAGCTTCCCTTCACTCTACACCTCACACTAAGCATCACCTTCACCCTAACCCTCACCCTAACCCTATACCTCACCCTGACCATCATCCTCACCCTAACCCTCACCCTCACTCGAACCCTCACCTCACGGTAACGCTCACCCTCACCCAAAACATCACCCTAACAGGAACGCTCAACCTAACCTTAACCCTAACCCTCTCCCTAATGCTAACCCTCCCTCTAACCCTCAAACTCACCCTAATCCTCACCCTAAACATAACCCTAAACCTTACCTAACCCAAACTCTCACCCTCACCCTCACTCTCACCCTAACACTCACCCTCACTGTAGCCCTCAGCCTAATCCAAAACCTAACCCTAACCCTCACCCTCACACTAACACTCACCTTCAGACTATACTTAACCCTAAAAGTAATCCTAACCCTAAACTTCACCCTGACCCTCAGGCTAACCCTAACCATAACCCTAACCCTCACCCTAACCCTAACCCCCACCCTAAACCTAACACTAACCCTAACCCTAAATCTAACCCACACCCTACACCTCACCCTAACCCTAACCCTAACCATCACCATCACCCTAAACTTCAACCTAATCCTTACCCTCACCCTAACCCTCATCCTAAATATAACCTTAACACTAACCCTAACCCTAATCCTAAACTTAAACATCACTCTACCCCTAAACCTCACCTCATCCTAACACTCAACCTAACCCTTACCCTCACCCTAAATCTAACACGAAACCTAACCCCCACCCTCACCCTCACCCTAACTCTAACACTCACCCTAACCCTAACCCTAAACCTAAACCTCACCCTCAACCTAACCTTCACCCTAACGCTTACACTCACCTTAACCCTCACACTAACCCTAACTCTAACCCTAAACCTAACTCTCAAAATAACCCTAAACCTAACCTTAACCCTAAACATCACCCTAACCCTCACCCTCACCCTCATCCTAACCCTAAACCTCACCCTTATCCTAACCCTCACCCTAACCCTTACTCTCACCCTAACCCTAACCCTAACCCTAACCCTCACACTAACCCCAACCTTCACCCTAAACCTAGCCCTACCCTTCACCCTAACCCTCACCCTCAACCTAACACTTACCCTCACCCTAACCCTCAGGCTAACACTAAACCTCACCCTCACCCTCACCCTCGTGGTCACCCTCACCCTAAAACTAATCCTCACCCTCACCCTAACCCTTTCCCTAAACCCTAACCCTCACCCTCACACGAACCCTCATTTCAGGGTAACCCTCACCCTAACCCAAAACATCACCCTAACCCTAATCTTCACCTTAACCCTAACCCTCCTCTAACCCTCAAACTCACCCTAATCCTCACCCAAACCAGAATCCTAACCCTTTCCTAACCGAAAATCTCACCCTCACCCTCACCCTCAACCTAACCCTAACTCCCATCCTAACCCTAACCTTAACCCTAACTTTCACCCTAACCCTAACCCTAAACCTCACACTCACCCAAACCCTAACCCTAACCATAAACCTCACCCTAAACCTTAACCTCACCCTAATCCTAACCAAAACCCTAACCCTAACCCTCATCCTCACCTTAACCCTCACTCTCACTCGAACCCTCACCTCACAGTAACCCTCAACCTCCCCCAAAACATCACCTTTTACCTAGCCCTCACCATAACCCTAACACTAAACCTTACCTAACCGAAACCTTCACCCTCACCCTAACTCTCAATCTAACCCTAACCCTCACCCTCAACCTAACACTTACCCTCACCCTAACCCTCAGGATAAGCCTAACCCTCACCCTCACCCTAACCTTCGCTGTCACCCTCACCCTAAAACTAAGCCTCACCCTCACCCTAACCCTTACCCTCACCCTAACCCACACCTGAACCCGAATCCTCAACTCAGGTTAACCCTCACCCTCACCCAAAACATCACCCTAACCCTAACCGTCACCCTAAACCTAACCCTTCCTCTAACCCTCAAACTCACCCTAATCCTCACCCTAACCATAACCCTAACCCATACCTAACCGAAAATCTCACCCTCACCCTCACCCTCAACCTAACCCTAACTCTCATCCTAACCCTAACCTTAACCCTAACTCTCACCGTAACCATAACCCTAAACCTCACCCTCACCCAAACCCTAAACCTAAACCTCACCCTAACCCTTACCCTAACCCTAACACTAACCGTAACCCTCACCCTCAACTTAACCCTCACCCTAAACCTTAACTTCACCCTAATTCTCACACAAACCCTAAACCTAAACCTCATCCTCACGCAAACCCTCACCCTCACTCGAACCCTCACCTCACGGTAACGCTCACCCTCACCCAAAACTTCACCCTAACACTAACGCTCAACCTAACCTTAACCCTAACCCTCTCCCTAATGCTAACCCTCCCTCTAACCCTCAAACTCACCCTAATCCTCAACCTAAACACAACCCTAAACCTTACCTAACCCAAACTCTCACCCTCACCCTCACTCTCACCCTAACACTCACCCTCACTGTAGCCCTCTGCCTAATCCAAACCCTAACCCTAACCCTCACCCTCACACTCCCCCTCCCCCTCAGTCTATCCCTAACCCTAAAACTAATCCTAACCCTAAAATTCACCCTGACCCTTAGGCTAATCCTAACCGTAACCCTAACCCTAACCCTCACCCTAAACCTAACACTAACCTTAACCCTAAATCTAACCCCCACCCTACACATCACCCTAACCCTAACCCTAACCATCACCATCACCCTAAACTTCAACCTAACCCTTACCCTCACCCTAACCCTCATCCTAAATCTAACCTTAACACTAACCCTAACCCTAATCCTAAACTTAAACATCATTCTAACCCTAAACCTCACCTCATCCTAACCCTTAACTTAACCCTTACCCTCACCCTAAATCTAACACGAAACCTAACCCCCACCCTCACCCTCACCCTAACTCTAACTCTCACCTTAATCCTAACCCTAACCCTAAACCTCACCCTTACCCTAATCTTCACCCTAACGCTTACCCTCACCTTAACCCTCACACTAACCCTAACTCTAACCCTAAACCTAACCCTCACACTAACCCTAAACCTAAACCTAACCCTAAACATCACCCTAACCCTCACCCTCACCCTCATCCTAACCCTAAACCTCACCCTCTTCCTAACCCTCACCATAAACCTTACTCTCACCCTAACTCTAACCCTAACCCTAACCCTCACACTAACCCTAACCCTCACCCTAACCCTAGGGCTACCCTTCACCCTAACCCTAACCCTCAACCTAACACTTACCCTCACCCTAACCCTCAGGCTAACCCTAACCCTCACCCTCACCCTCACCCTCGCGGTCATCCTCACCCTTAAACTAACCCTTACCCTCACCCTAACCCTTACCCTCACCCTAACCCGAACCCGAACCCTCAACTCAGGTTAACCCTCACCCTCACCGAAAACATCCCCCTAACCCTAATCGTCACCTTAACCCTAACCCGCCCTCTAACCCTAACCTTAACATTAACTCTCACCCTAACCCTAACCCTAAACCTCACACTCACCCAAACCTTAACCCTAACCATAAACCTCACCCTAACCTTCACCCTAACGCTAACACTAAACTTAACCCTCACCCTCAACCTAAACCTCACCCTAAACCTTAACCTCACCCTAACACTAAACTTAACCCTCACCCTCAACCTAAACCTCACCCTAAACCTTAACCTCATCCTAATCCTCACACAAACCATAACCCTAACCCTCATCCTCACCCTAACCCTCACCCTCACTCGAAACCTCACCTCACGGTAACACTCACCCTCACCCAACACATCACCCTAACACTAACCGTCACCCTAACCTTAACCCTAAACCTCTTCCTAATGCTAACCCTCCCTCTAACCCTCAAACTCACCCTAATCCTCACCCTAAACATAAACCTAACCCTTACCTAACCCAAACTCTCACCCTCATCCTCACTATCACCCTAACACTCACCCTCACCCTCAGACTATCCCTAACCCTGAAACTAATCCTAACCCTAAAATTCACCTTGAAACTCAGGCTAACCATAAACCTAACCCTAACCCTCACCCTAACCCTAACCCTCACCCTAACCCTAACCCTAGCCCTAACAATAACCCTAACCCTAAAGGTAACCCTCACCCTACACCTCACCCTAACCCTAACCCTAACCATCACCATCACCCTAACCTTCAACCTAATCCTTACCCTCACCCTAACCCTCATCCTTAATCTAAACTTAAAACTAACCCTAACCTTCACCTTAACCCTATTCCTAGACTTAAACATCACTCTAACCTTAAACCTCACCTCATCCTAACACTCAACCTAACCCTTACCCTCACCCTAAATCTAACACGAAACCTAACCCCCACCCTCACTCTCACTCTAACTCTCACCCTAAACCTAACCCTAACCCTAAACCTCACCCTCACCCTCACATTCACCCTAACACTTACCCTCACCTTAACGCTCACACTAACACTAACTCTAACCCTAAACCTAAGCCTCACACTAACCCTAATCCTAACCCAATCCCTAAACATCACCCTAACCCTCACCCTCACACTCATCCTAACCCTAAACCTCACCCTCATTCTAACCTTCACCCTAAACCTTACCCTCACCCTAACCCTAACCCTAAACCTAATTCTCACACTAACCTAACCCTCACCCTAACCCTAACCCTCACCCACACCCTAACCCTCAACATCACCCTCACTCTCACCATAAACCTCACCCTTAACCTAGCCCTCACCATAACCCTAACCCTAAACCTTACCTAACCGAAACCCTCAACCTCACCCTCACCCTAACGCTAACCCTCAGCCTCACCCTAACAGTTACCTTCACCCTAACCCACAAACTAACCCTAACGCTCACCCTCACCCTAACAGTCACCCTCACCCTAACCCTAACCCTCACATTCACCCTAACCCTAACCCTCAACCTAACTCTCACGCTCACCTGAACCCACACCTCACGGTAACCTTCACCCTCACCCAAAATATCACACTAACCCTAACCATCACCCTAACCGTAGCCCTAACTCTCACCCTAATTCTAACCCTCCCTCTAACCCTCAAACTCACCCTAATCCTCACCCTAACCATAACCCTAAACCCTACCTAAACGAAAACCTCACTCTCACACTCAACCTAACCCTAACTCTCATCCTAAAACTAACCTTAACCCTAACTCTCACCCTAACCCTAACCCTAAACCTCACACTCAACCAAACCCAAACCCTAACCCTAACGCTCAACCTAATCCTAAAACTAACCCTAACCCTCACCCTCACCCTAACCCTCACCCCAAAACTTATCCTCACCCTAATCCTAACAAAATCCCTAATCCTAACCCTCATCCCCACCCGAATCCTCACTTACACTCGAACCCTTACCTCACGGTAACCCTCACCCTCCCCCAAAACATCACCCTAACCCTTACTCTCACCCTAACCCTAACCCTAACCCTCTCCCTAAACCTAATCCTCCCTCTAATCCTCAAACTCACCCTAACATTCACCCTAACCCTTAGCCTCACCCTAACCCTCACCCTAAGCCTAACACTAACACTATCCCTAACAATAAACATCACCCTAATACCCACCCTAACGGTAACCCTCACCCACACCCTAACCCGAACACTCACCCTCACCCGAACACTCACCCTCACCCCAACACACACGCTCACACTAAACATCACCCTAATCCTAACCAGCACCCTAAACCTAACCTTAACACTCACACTAACCCTAACCCTCAACCTCACCCAAACCCTAAGCCTAACCTTAACCCTAATACCAATCCTAAACCTAACATTCACCCTCACCCTAAACCTAAACCTATGCCTAAACCTCACCCTCACACTCATGCTAACCCTAACCCTAACCCTAAACCTCATCCTAACCCTAAACAAAAACCTAACCCAAACCCCCACCCTTCCCCTCACCCTAACACTTAACCTAACACTAACCCTCACTGTCACCCTAACTCTAAAACTAACCCTAAACCACACCCTCATCCAAACCCTCACAATTACCCTTGCCCTCAGTGTAACCCTAATCCTAAACCTAACCCTAACCCTCACACTAACACTAAGGCTGAGACTAACCCTAAGCTTACCCCTCACCCTAACCCTCAACCTAAACCTAACTCTAACCCTTACCCTAACCCTAACCCTAACCTTCACTATAACCCTGACACTCACTCTCACCTTTACCCTCACTCTAAACCTAAACTAACCCTAACTCTCACGGTAACCCTAAACTTCACCCTCACCCTCAGCCTAACCTTAACCCAAACCCTAATCCTAACCCTTAGCCTCACACTCCCCCACACCCTAACCCTAACCCCAACTCTAACCCTCACCCTCACCCTCACCCTAACCCTAAACCTAACCATAAACCTCACCCTAACCTAACCATAACCCTCACCCTAAACCTAACCCTAAATCTAACCTTAAGCCTTACCCTAAAGCTAACCATAACATTAACCCTAAACCTCACGCTAAACCTATACCTAAACTTGACCCTATCCCTCACCCTAACCCTCAACCTAACGATAACCCTAACTCTAACCTTCCCGCTCCCCCTAACACTCAACTTACACCTTACCCTCATTCTCAACCTAAGCCTCACAATAAACCTAACCCTCACCTAACACTAACACTAACCCTCACCCTCACCCTCAACCTAACCCTAACCTGAACCCTAACCCTCACCCTCACACTCACCTTCATCCTCATTTAAACCTCATCCTCAGCCTCAAACTCACCCTAACCCTAACATTAAACTTCACCCTAACCGTAACCCTGACCCTAACACTAACCCTAACCCACAACCTAAGCCTCACACTCACCCTAACCCTCCCACTCACCCTAGCCCTCACCCTAATCCTAACCCTAACCCTAACCCTCAGCCTAACCCTCACCCTCATCCTAACCCTCACCCTAACCCTTACCCTCACCCTAACTCTAACGCTCACCCTAACCCTAACAATACCCCTCACCTTAACACTTATCCTAACCCTAAGCCTAACCCTAACACTCACGCTAAACCTAACCCTAACCCTAACACTAACCCTAACCCTAACCTTAACCCTCACCCTCACCCTAATACTAAACCTTACCCTTACCCTCAACCTAACCCTAACCATAAACCTCACCCTAACACTAATACGAACCCTAGCCATCACACTAACCCAAACCTTCACACTCGCCCTCACTCTAACCCTCCCTGTCAATCTAACCCTCACCTTTACCATAACCATTATACTCACCCAATCCCTAACCCTCACACTAATCCTAACACTCACCCTAACCATTACCCTCTCCCTAACCCCAACCCTAACCCTAACACTCACACTAACCTTAACTCTCAACCTAACTCTACCTTCACCCTAACCATAAACCTAAACCTAACCCTTTCCCTAATCCTCAATCTAACCCTAAACCTCACACAAACACTAACCCTAAACCTAACCCTCACCCTAACCCTGAACCTCACCCTAACCCTAACCTTAATGTAACCCTAACCCTCAGACTAAACCTAACCCTCACACTAACCCTAAATCTAACTCTCAACCTAATCCTCACCCTAACATTCAGGCTAACCCTTACCCTCACTCCCACCCTAACCATCAACCTAACACTTACTCTCACCCTAACCAAACCCTAACCCTCACCCTCACCCTAACCCTAAGCCTAACCCTTAACCTAACACTAATCCTAAGCCTAAAGCTCACCTTCACCCTCACCCTAACAAAAATCTTATCCCTATCCCTAACCCACACCCTCAACCTCAATCTCACCCTAACCCTCAGCCTCCCCCTCCACCTCTCCATAACCCTAACCCTAACACTCACCCTCATACTTACCATAACCCTAACCTTAACCCTCACCCTCACCCTAACCTGCACCCTAACCATAATGCTAACCCTAACCCTCACCCTCACCCGAACACTCACCCTAACCCTAAAACACACCCTCACCCTAAACATCACCCTAACCTTAAATCTCACCCTAACCCTCACCCTAAACCTCTCCCTCACCCTAAGCCTAACCCTAAAGCTAACACTAATCCTAAATCTAAATCGCACCCTCACCCTCATGCTAAACGTAACCCTAACCCAAAACTTAACCCTCAAACTCACCCTAGACCTCACCCTAAACCTAACCCTCACCATAACCCTAAGCCTCACCCTAACCCTAAACCTCACCCTGACCCTAAACCACACCCTAAGCCTAAACCTAAACCTAACACTCACCCTCAACCTAACCTTCACCCTTTCCCTTACCTTCACCCTAACCCTCACCCTTACCTTCACCCTAACCCTAACCCTGACCCTAACCCTCACCATAATCCTCACCCTAACCCTAACCCTAACACTCACTCTCACCATAACCCTCACACTAACTCTTACCCTCACCCTAAACCTAACCCTAACCCTAACCCTGACCCTCACCCTAACCGTCACCCTAAGCGTATCCCAACCCCTCACCCTAACATTCATCCTAAAACTAACCCTAATCCTAACCCTCACGCTAACCCTAACCCTAAACCTAACCCTCACCCTAACCCAAACCCTCACCCTCACCCTCATCCTCATTTTCAGTCTAACCATAATCCTAACCGTAATCCTAACCCTAACCCTAACACTAATCCTAAACCTAACCTTCACCCTCACCCTGACCCTAACTTTAACCCTTACCCAACACTAACCCTCATGCTGTCTAAACCTCACCGAACCCTAAACCTCACCCTCACACTCACCCTAACCCTAACCCTAACCCTAACTCTCACCCAAACCTGAAACCTCACCCTCACCCTAAACCTCACCATAACCCTTATACACCCTAATCCTCACCCTAACCCTAAAGCTTACACTATCACTCACATTAATCCTAACCCTATCCCTAATCCTAATCCTAAACTTCACCCTAACCCTCAACCAAACCCTAACCTTCAACCTAACCGTAACCCTATCCCTCACTCTAAAACTCATCCTAACCCTAACCCTAACGCTAACCCTCACACTAACCCTCACCCTAAACCTAACCCACACCCTAACCCTCACCCTAACCCTAAGCCTCACACTAACCCTAACCCTAACCCTTACCCTCAACCTTACCCTAACCCTAACCTTAACCTAACACTAAACCTAACCACAATGCTAATCCTAACCCTCAACCTCACCCTAACCATCACCCTAACACTTACTCTCAACTTAACCATAACCTTAACCCAACCCCTAACCCTCAGACTAAACCTAAAAATCACCCTAAACCTAAACCTACCCCTCAGACTAACCCTCACCCTAACCCTTACCCTCAACCTTACCCTAACCCTAACCTTAACCTAACACTCAACCTAACCTAAATGCTAATCCTAACCCTCAACCTCACCCTAACCATCACCCTAACACTTACTCTCAACTTAACCATAACCTTAACCCAACCCCTAACCCTCAGACTAAACCTAAAAATCACCCTAAACCTAAACCTACCCCTCAGACTAACCCTCACCCTAACCCTTACCCTCAACCTTAACCTAACCCTAACCTTAACCTAACACTCAACCTAACCGAAATGCTAATCCTAACCCTCAACCTCACCCTAACCATCACCCTAACACTTACTCTCAACTTAACCATAACCTTAACCCAACCCCTAACCCTCAGACTAAACCTAAAAATCACCCTAAACCTAAACCTACCCCTCAGACTAACCCTCACCCTAACCCTAACCCTAACCCTAATTCTCACCCTATCGCTAACCCTAACCCTAACATGCACACTAAGTCTAACCCTCACCCTAAACATAACCCTACCCCTCACCCTAACACTCATCTTAAACGTAACCCTAACCCTAACCCTGACCCTCACCCTAACCCTAACCCTAAACCTTACCCAACCCTAACCCTCACCCTAACTCTAACCCTCACTGAACCCTAACCCTCACCCTCACACTCACCCTAAGGGTAAAAACAACCTTCAACCTCACCCTAACCCTAAAACTAACCCTAACCCTCACCCTAACCTAAGGCTAACCCTAAACCACACCCTCACCCGAAAACTCACCCTAACCCTTACACACACCCTAACCCTAACCCTCACCCTAAACCTAACCCTTACCCTCACCCTAACCCTAACCATAACCCTAATCCTAACCCTCATACTCACCCTAATCCTAACCCTAATCGTAACCCAAACTGTAACCCTCACCCTCACCCTAGCCTTCACCTAACTCTAACTCTAACCCTCAACCTAACCCTCAACCTAAACCTTAATCTCACCTTAACCGTAACCCTCACCCCTAACCCTAAACCTCACCCTAACCCTTACCTCACCCTAACCCCAACCCTAACCCTTACCCTCAAACTAACCCTAACCCTCACCCTAACCCAAACCTTACCCCTCACCCTTTCCCAAAACCTAACCTAACCCTAACCCTAATTCTCACACTAACGCTAAACATCACCCTAACCCTAACCCTAACCCTAACCCTTACACTCATCCTAACCCTAACCTTAACCCTAACCCTAAACCTCAGACTAAACCTAACCCTCACACTAACCCTAACCCTAACCTTCAGCCTAACACTCACTCTTACCCTAACCCTAACACTCAGGCTAAACCTAACACTCACTCTAACCCTAAACCTCACCCTAACACTTTCTCTTACTCTAACCCTAACCCTAACCCTCAGCCTCATCCTAACCCTCAGCCAAAACCTAACCCTAACCCTAAACCTAACCCAAACGCTCACCTTCACCCTCATCCGAACCCTAAACCTATCCCTATCCCTAACCCTCACCCTCACCCTGACACTCACCGTAACCCTCAGCCTCACCCTCAACCTCACCCTAACACTAACCCTCACCCAAACCCTAAGCCTCACCCTAAACCTAAAGCTAACACTCACCCTCACCCTTACTCTAACCCTAACCTTAACCCTAACACTCACCCTAACCGAAATGCAAACCATAACCCTCACCCTCACCCTCACCCTAACCCTAACCCTAACCCGCACACTAACCCTAACCATCACCCTAACCATAACCCTACCTCTCACCCTAAACCTAACCCTCACCCTGACCCTAACACTCACCCTAACCCTAGCCCTAAACCTAACACTCATCTTCACCCTAACTCTCACCTTAATCCTCAATGTTACCCTTACCCTCCCCCTCCCCCTAACCCTCACACTAACCCTAACTGTAAACCTAACCTAACCCTAACCTTAATCCTCATACTAACACTAAACCTCAACCTAACACCAACCCTAACCCTAAACTTCACCCAAACCCTTACCCTCACTCTAGCCCTAAACTGAAACCTAATCATATCCGTCAGACTAAACCTAACCCTCACACTAACCCTAACCCTAACCCTCAGCTTAACCCTCACCCTAACACTTACCATAACACTCAGGGTATCCCTAACCCTCAATCTCACCCTAACCCTAATCCTTACACTTACTCTCACCCTAACACTAACCCTAACCCTCACGCTCACCCTCAGGCTAAACCTAATCCTAAACCTTATCCTAAACCTTATCCTAACCCTAAAGCTCACCTTCACCCTAACCCTCACCCAAACACTATCTCTATCCCTAACCCTCACCCTCAGCCTCACCCAAACCCTCAGCCTCACCCTCAACCTCACACTAACCCGAACCCGAACCCTACACCTCACCCTAAACATCAAACTAACCCTGACCCTCACCCAAACCCTAACCCTAACACTCACACTAACCCTAACTCTCACCCTAAACATAACCCTACCCCTCACTCTAACACTCATCTTAACTCTAACCCTAACCCTAACCCTCACACATTCCCTAATCCTCATCTGAACCCTAACCCTACCCCTCAACCTAAACCTCACCCTAAACCTAACCTAACCCTAACCCTAACCGACACCTTCACCCTAACCCTCACCAACACCGTAACACTCACCCGAACCAGAACCCTCACCCACAACCTAACCCTCACCCTCTCCTGAACCTCACCCTCACCCGAAACCACACAGTCACCCTAACCCTCACCCTCACCCCAAATTTCATCCTAACCCTACCCCTCACCTTAACCCTAACCATCAAACTAAGACTCACCCTCACCCTAATCCTCACCCTAACCCTAACCCTTACCTAACTGCAACCCTCGCCATCAACCTCATCATTACCCTCAGCCTAATTCTCAACCTCACCCTAGCCCTCAAGGTAAACCTAACCAACACCCTAACCCTAATCCTAACCCTCACCCTCACCCTAATCCTTACCCTAAGCCTAAACCCCACCCTAACACTAGCCCTAACCCTAATGCTTACCCTAACCCTCACCCTCACCTTACCCTCACCCAAACCCTTACCCTCACCCTAACCCGTACCCTAACCCTAACACTCAGGCTAAACCTAACACTCACACAAAAACTAAACCTACCCCTCAGCCTAAATCTCAACCTAACCCTCACCCTAACCTTCACCTTAACCGTTACCCAAAACATAATCTTCACCATATAACTAATCCTAAATTTAGCCCTAACCCTAACACTCACCCTCACCCTAAACCTAACCCTAAACCTTATCCTCACCCTAATGCTAATCCTAACCCTAACCCTCACCCTAATCCTAACCCTCACCCTCACCTTCACCCTCACCCTAAGCCTAACCCTAACCCTAACCCTAATGCTAAATCTAATCCTCACCCTCATCCTAACCCTAACCCTGACCCTCACCCTCACCCAAACCCTTACCCTCACCTTAACCCTCACACCAACTCTAACGCTAACCCTAACCCACAACATCACCCTAAAAATAACGCTAACCGTAACCCTCACACTAACACTACCCCTCACACTAACTCTCACACTAACCCTCACCCTAACACTAACCCTCACAGTCACCGTCACACTAACTCTAAACCTAACCATAATCCTCAGACTAACCCTCACTCTCAACCTCACCCTAACCCAAAGAATAACCCTAAAACTCACCCTAAAACTCACCCCCACTCAAACATTAATGCTAACCCAAACCCGAACCCCAACTCAAACCCTTACACTCACCCTAATTCTATCCCTATCCCTAACCCTCACCATAATCCTAAACCTCATCTTCACCCTAAGCATAACCTTAACCCTAAACCTAATCCTAACTCTACCCCTCACCATCACCTTAACCCTAACACTAACACTAACACTCACCCTCACCCTAATCCTAAACCTAACCCTCCCCCTGACCCTCACCCTAACCCTAAAGCTAAACCTAATCCGCACCCTCACACTAACCCTCATCCTAACCCTTATCCTCACACTAACCCTAAACCTAACCCTAAACCTAAACCTAACCCTAACTCTCACACTAACCCTAAACCTCAACCTAACCCTAACCCTACCCCTCACCCTAACCCTCACCCTAATCCTAACCCTAACCCTCACCCTAATCCTCACCCTATCCCTAACATTTACCTAACCGAAACCCTCACTCTCACCCCCACCCTAGCTCTCACCCTAACACTAACCCTAACCCTAACAATCAACCTCACCCTCACCCTCACCCTCACCCTCAGTTTAAACCTAAACCACACCCTAATCCTAACCCCAACCCTCATCCTCACCCTCACCGTAACCCTAACCCAAACACTAAACCTCATCCTCACCCTCAACCTCACCCTAACACTAACCCTAACCCTAACCCTCACCCTAACCCTAAATCTGACCCTAACCCTAATCCTCACCTTCACCCTAATCCTAAACCTAACACTAATCCTAACCCTCACTCTCACCGTACCCTCATCCTAACCCTTACCCTCAAACTAACGCTAACCCTAACCCTAAACTTCACACTCACACTTACTCTCGTCCTCTCCTTAACCATCATCCTAAGCCTAACTCTCACCAATATGCTCACCCTCAACCTAACCCTAACTTTAACCCTCACCCTAACCCTAACCATAACTCCCACCCTAACCCTGACTCAAACCCTCACCCTCACCGTAAGCCTAATCCGAAACCTAACCATCACCCTAACCCTGAACATAACTCTATCGCTAACCCTAACACTCACCCTAAGCCTCATCCTAACCCTTACCCTCACCATAACCAAAACCCTAAACCTAATCCCCACCCTATCCCTAAACCTCACCCATCACCTAACACTCACCCTAATCCTCAACCTCACCCTAACACTCACCCTAACTCTAACCCGAAGACTAATCCTAAACCTAACCCTCACGCTCACCCTCAACATAACCCTAACCCTAAACCTAACTCTAACACTCACCCTAACCCTCACCCTCACCCTAAACATCACACTAATCCTAAACCTCACCCTAACCCTAACCGTAACCCTCACCCTAACACTAACCGTAACCCTCACCCTAAACCTAACCCTCACCCTAACCCTCACCCTAAACCTAACCGTAACACTCACCCTAACCCTAACCCTCACACTAACCCTAAGGCTAACCCTAACTCTCACCCTCACCCTAACCCTAACCGTCACCATAACCAAAACCCTAAACCTAATCCGCACCCTATCCCTAAACCTCACCCATCCCCTAACACTCACCCTCATCCTCACCCTCACCCTAACACTCACCCTAACTCTAACCCGAAGCCTAATCCTAAACCTAACCCTCACGCTCACCCTCAACCTAACCCTAACCCTAAACCTAACTCTAACACTCACCCTAACCCTCACCCTCACCCTCACCCTAAACATCACACTAATCCTAAACCTCAGCCTAACCCTAACCGTAACCCTCTCCCTAACACTAACCGTAACCCTCACCCTAAACCTAACCCTCACCCTAACCCTCACCCTACACCTAACCGTAACCCTCACCCTAACCCTAACCCTCACCCTAACCCTAAGGGTAACCCTAACTTTCACCCTCACCCTAAACCTCACCCTAACACTTATCCTCACACTAACCCTAACCTAACCCTAATGCTAACCCTACCCCTCAAACTAAGCCTCACCCTAAACCTAACACCAACCCTAACCCTCACTGTAACGCTAAACCTAACCTTAAACCTCACCCTCAACCTAACCCTCACCGTCACCCTAACACTCACCCGAACCCGAACCCTCACAAACGCCCTAACCCTCACCCTCTCCCGAACCCTCAACCTCACCCGAAACCTCACTTTCGGCCTAACCCTGACCATCACCCTAAACATCACCCTAACCCGAAACCTTACCCTAACACTAACCCTCACCCGAACCCTAACACTAAAACTAAGCTTCACCCTCAACCTAATCCTCATCATAACCCTAACCCTAACCCTTACCTAATTGGTACCCTCACTCTCAACCTCACCATCACACTCAGCCTTATTCTCACCCTCACCCTATCCCTGACCCAAAACCTAACCCTCAACCTAACCCTAAACCTAACCCTCAGCCTCACCCTAACCCCAACCCTCACCCTCACCCTAAAAGCCTCACAGTAACCCTTACCCTCACCCTAACCCTTATCTTAACCCTTACCTTCACACTAATGCTAACCCTAACCCTAACCCTCACTGTAATCCTAACCCTCAACATAACCCTCAACCTCACCCTCACCCTCACCCTAACCCTAATCCTAAATGTCACCCTCACCATCACCCTAACCCTAAGCCTAACCCTAACCTATACCCTCACCCTCACCCTAACCCTAAACCTAACTCTCACCTTAAACCTCACCCTAACCCTAAGGCTAACCCTAACCCTCACCATCACACTGACCCTCACCCTAACACTTATCATCACACTAACCCTACTCATCTCCCTAACCCTAACCTTCACACTAAACCTAATACTCACCCTATCCCTAACCCTACCCCTCAGACTAACCCTCACACTAACACGCACAAAAACCTTCACCCTCACCCTAAACATCACCCTAATCCTAACCCTCACCCTAACCCTCACCCTAACCCTAACCGTAACCCTCAACCTAACCCTATCCGTAACCCTCACC
The DNA here is from genome assembly GCF_024711535.1 of Dipodomys merriami. Classification (NCBI taxonomy): domain Eukaryota; kingdom Metazoa; phylum Chordata; class Mammalia; order Rodentia; family Heteromyidae; genus Dipodomys; species Dipodomys merriami. The sequence continues at coordinate 4,066,340 of NW_027206113.1, forward strand.
CTAACCCTAACCCTCACCCTAACCCTCACCATAACACTAACGCTAATCCTAACCTTCACCCTCACGATAAACCTCACTCTAACACATATCCTCACACTAACCCTAACCCTAACCCTCAAACTAAGCTTCACCCTAAACCCAACACTATCCCTTACCCTCACTGTAACCCTAACCCTAACCTTAACACTAACCCTCACCCTAACCCTCACCGTCAACCTAACACTCACCCGAACCCGAAACCTCACACACACCCTAAACCTCACCCTCTCACCGAACCCTCAGCCTCACCCGATACCTAACACTCAAACTAAGCCTCACCCTCAACCAAATCCTTATCCTAATCCTAACCCTAACCCTTACCTAAATGAAACCCTTACCCTCAACCTCACCATCACTCTCAGCCTAACTCTCACCCTCAACCTAGCCCAGACCCTAACCCTAACCCTCACACTAACCCTAAACCTAACCCTCACTCTCACCCTCACCCTAACCCTCACACTCACCCTAAGCCTAACCCTAACCCTTACCCTCACTCTAAAACTTAAACTACCCTTACCCTCACACTAATGCTAACCCTAACCCTAACCCTCACCCTAATCCTAACCCGCACCCTCAACCTAAGCCTAACCATAACCCTAATCCTAAATCTAACCCTCACCATCAACCTAAACCTAACCCTAAACCTAACCCTCACCCTCACCCTAACCCTAACCCTAACACTCTCCCTAACCCTAACGCTAACCCTAACCCTCACCATCACGCTAACCCTCACCCTAACACTTATCATCACACTAACACTACCCCTATCCCTAACCCTAACCCTCCCACTAAACTTAATGCTCACCCTCACCCTAACCATACCCCTCATCCTAACCCTCACCCTAACGCTCACCCTAACCCTCATCCTCACCCTAAACATCACCCTAAACCTAACCCTCACTGTAACCCTAACAGTAACCCTCAACCTAACCCTAACCCTCACCCTAACACTAACGCTAACCCTAAACCTCACCCTCACCCTAAACCTCACCCTAACACTTATCCTCAAACTAACCCTAACCCTAACCCTACACTTCAAACTAAGGCTCACCCTACACCTAACACTAATCCCAACCTTCACTGTAACCCTAAACCTAACACCTAAACTTCACCCTCTCACGAACCCTCAGCCGAAACCTCACCTTCACCCTAACCCTGACCCTAACCCTAAACATCACCCTAACCCTAACCCTTACATTAATACTAACCATCACCCGAACCCTAACCCTCAAACTAAGCCTCACCCTCAACCTAATCCTCATCCTAACCCTAACCCTAACCCTTACCTTACTGAAACCCTCAGCCTCAACATCACCATCACCCTCAGCCTAACTCTCACCATCACCCTAGGCTTGATCCTAAACCAAACCTTCACCCTAACCCTAATCCTAACCCTCACTCTCACCCTCACCCTAACCCTCAATCTCAACCTAAGCCTCACCCTAATCCTTTCCCGCACCCTAAACCTTACCCTAATCCTTACCCTCACAATAATGCTAACCCTAACCCTAACCTTCAACCTAATCCTAACCCTCACCCTCACCCTCACCCTAGGCTAACACTAACCCTAATCCTAAATCTAACCCTCACCATCACCCTAACCCTAACCCTAACTCTAACCCTCAAACTAAGCCTAACCCTAACCCTCACCCGAAACCTCACCCTAACACTAACGCTAACCCTAACCCTCACCATCACACTCACCCTCACCCTAACACTTATCATCACACAACCCTACCCCTAGCCCTAAACCTAACCCTCACAGTAAACCTAATGCTCACCCTAACCCTAACCATACCCCTCAGCCTACCCCTCAGCCTACCCCTCACCCTAACCCTCACCCTAAACCTAACCCTAAACCTCACCTTCACCCGAAACCTAAACCTCAGCCTAAACTTCACCCTCACCATAAACATCAACCTAACCCTAACACTCACCCTAACTCTAACCCGAAACCTCACCCTAACCCTAAACCTAAACGTAACCCTCACCCTCACCCTAAACCTCACCCTCACCATAAACCTCACCCTAACCCTAACGCTAAACCTAACCCTCACTCTCACCCAAAACCTCACCCTAACACTTATCCTCACACTAACCCTAACCCTAAACCTAAACCTAACCCTACGCCTCAAACTAATACTCATCCTAAACCTAACACTAACCCTAACTCTCACTATAACCCTAACCCTAACCTTAACCCTCACCCTCAACCTAAACCTCACTGTCACCCTAACCCTCACCCTCTCCCGAAACCTCACCCTCACACGAAACGTCACCTTCACCCTAACCTTTATCCTCACCATAAACATCACCTTAACCCTAACCCTTACCCTAATCCTAACCCTCACCCGAACCCTAAGCCTCAAACTAAGCCTCACCCTGAACCTAATCCTCATCCTAACCCTAACCCTAACCCTTACCTTTTTGAAACCCTCACCCTCAACCTCAACATCACCCTGAACCTAACTCTCACCCTCACCCTAGCCCTGAACCTAAACCTAACCCTCACCCTCACCCTCACCCTAACACTCACTGTCACCCTAACCCTAACCCTCAACCTCACACTAAGCCTCACCCTAACACTTTCACTCACCATAAACCTTACCCTAACACTTACCCTCCAACTAATGCTAACCCTAACCATAACCCTAATCCTAAATCTAACCCTCACCAACACCCTAACCCTAACTCTAACCCTAACCCTCACCCTCACCCTAACCATAACCCTAACCCTCACCCTAACCCTCACCCTAACCCTCACGATCACACTAACCCTCACCCTAACACTTATCCTCACACTAACCCTACACCAATCCCTAACCCTAACCCTCACACTAAACCTAAAGCTCACCCGAACCCTAACCCTACCCCTCAGCCTACCCCTCACCCTAAAACTCACCCTAACCCTCCCCCTAAACCTAACCCTAAACCTCACCATCACCCGAAACCTAAACCTGACCCTAAACCTCACCCTCACCATAAACATCACCTAACCCTAACACTCACCCTAAATCTAACCCTAAACCTCACCCTAACCCTAACCCTAACCGTATCCCTCACCCTAAACCTCACCCTCAACTTAACCCTCACCCTAAACATCACCCAAACCCTAACCATCACTCTAAACCTACCCCTAACCCTAACAATAACCGTAACCCTCGCCCTCACTCCCATCCTCACCCTAAACCTCACCCTCACCATCACCCTCAAGCTTACACTCACCCAACACCCTAAATATCACCCTAACCCTAACCCTCATTCTAAACCTAAACCTAACCCTCACCCTAACCCTTATCCTCACACTAACCCTAACACTAACACTAACCCTATCCCTCAACCTATCCCTAACCCTAACCCTATCCCTCACCCTCTCACCCTCACCCTAACACTAATGCTAACCCTAACCCTAACCCTCACCCTAACCCTCACCCTAACCCTTACACTCATCCTAACCCTAAGACTTACCCTCAACCTGAAACTCACCCTAACCCTTACCCTCAGCCTAACACACAGCCTAAACCTCACCCTAACCCTAAATGTCACACTTACCCTCACCCTAAACCTAACACTAACCCTAACCCTCACCCTAACCCTAACCTCACCCTCATCCTCAGTCTCAGCCTCAGCCTAAGCTTAACCCTAAACCTAATCCTAATCCTAACCCTAACGCTTACCCTCAGCCTCAACCTAAATCTAAACCTAACCCTTATCCTAACCCACAACTTCACCCTCACCCTAACCCGAACCCAACCCCTAACCTTCACCCTAACCCTGACTCTAACCCTCAACCTGACCATAAGCCTAACCGGAAACCTAACCTCACCCTAACCCTCACCCTAACTCTAACGCTTTCCCTAACCCTAACCCTCACCCTAAACCTCAGCCTAAACCTTACCCTCATCATAATCCAAATCCTAATGCTAAACCTAAACCTCACCCTAACCCTAACCCTCACCCATCACCTAACACTCACCCTCACCCTCACCATAACACTCACCCTAAGTCTAACCCTAACCCTAATCCTAAACCTAACCCTCACACTCACTGTCAACCTAACCGTAACCCTAAATCTAACACTAACCCTCACCCTCAACCTAACCCTCAACCTCACCCTAAACATCACCCTAATCCTAACACTGACCCTAACTCTAACCGTAACTCTCACCCTAACCATATCCATAAGCCTCACCGTAACCCTCACCCTAAACTTAACCCTCACCCTAACCCTAACCCTTAACCTCACACTCACGCTCGCCCTAACGCTAACCTTCACCCTCACCCTAACCCTCACCGTAACCCTAAGGCTAACCCTGACCCTCACCAAAGCCCTAACATTCACCCTAACCCTTATCCTAACACTAACCCTAAATCTAAACCTTACCCTACCCTAACCCTCACCCTAACCCTGACAGTACCCATCACCCTAAACCTCACCACAAACCTAACCCTAAAGCTAACCCTAACCCTAACCCTCACCCTTACCCTAACACTCACCATCACCCTAACCCTCACCCTAAATCAAACCCTCACACACAACCAAACCCTCACCCTCACCCTCAGCCTCACTGTTACTCTAACCCTCACCCTCACCCTAAACATCACCATAACCCTAACACTCACCCTCACCCTAACCATAACCCTCACCCTCACCCTAACCCTAACCCTGAAACTCACCCTAACCCTCACCCTCACACTCACGCTAACCCTATCCCTCACTCTCAGACTAACCCTCAGCCTAACCCTTACACTTACCCTAAACCTAACTCTAACCCTAACCCTAATCCTAATGCAAAGCCTAACCCTCACCCTCAACCTCACCCTCATCATAACCCTTACCCTCACACTCACCATCTCCCTAACCCTCACCCTAAAGTTAACTTTTAACCTAACCCAAAGACTAAACCTCACCCTCACCTTCACCCTAATCCTAACCCTAAACCTAACCCTGACCCTAACTCTAATCCTCACACTAACCCTAAACTTAAACATAACCATAAACCTCACCTTAACCTCCCAATAATCCTAAACCTAACACTAACCCTCACCCTAATGCTAACCCTAACCCTCACCCTCACCCTCACCCTAACCCTCACCGTCACCCTAACCCTCACCCTAAAACTAACCCTAATCCATAGCACACCCTAACCCTCACGCTGACCCTCACCTTAAACCTAACACTCACACTCATCCTCACCCTAATCCTAACCCTAAAACTAATCCTCACCCTAACCATAACCCTCACCCTCACCCTCACCCTCATCCTTAGCCTAACCCTAACCCTAACCCTAATCCTAAACCTAACCCTCTCTCTCACCCTAAACCTAAACCTAACCCTAACGCTCACCCTCACCCTCAACCTTACCCTAACCCTAACCCTAACCCTCACCCTAACCCTAACACTAACACTAACACTAACCCTAAAACTAACCCTATCCTCACCCTAAACCTCACGCTAACAATAGTGTAACCCTAACACTCAACCTTACCCTAACTCTCTTCCTAACCCTTACACTCACACTAACCCTAAACCTAACCCTAATCCTCAAACTAACCATAATCCTAACCCTAAACCTCAAACTCACCCTAACCCTCAACATCACCCTAACCCTCACTCTAAATCTAACCCTCACCCACACCCTAACCCCAACATGAAACCTCACCCTAAAAGTCACCCTCAACATAAACATCACCCTAACCCTAACCCTCACCCTAACACTAACCATAAACCTCACCCTCACCCTAACCTTAACCCTAACCCTAATCGTAAACCTAACCCTCACCCTCAACCTAATCTTACCCTCAACCTATCCCTAAGCCTAACCCTAACCATGAACTTCACCCTAACCTTAACCCTAACCCGAAACCTCACCCAAACCCTAACCCTCAACCTCACCCTCAACCTCACCAACACCCTCACCCTAACCATAACCCTAAATCTCACCCTAAACCTAACTCTGAGCCTCACCCACACCATCACTCTAAGCCTAACCCTATACCTATGCCTAATCCTAAACCTAAACCTCACCCTCACCCTCACCCTAAACCTAAACCTCACCCTAACCCTAACCATAACCCTAGCCCTCACCCTAACCCTTACTATCACCGTCACATTAACCCTAACCCTCAAAATAACCCTAACCCTAAACCTAACCCTCACCCTCACCCTCCACCTAACCCTAAACCTAACCCTAACACTCACAGTAACCCTAAACCTAAACCTAATGCTATCCCTAAACCTCACTCTCACCCTAACCCTCATTCTAACCCTTACGTTCATCCTAACCCTCACCCTAACCCTAACCCTAACCCTAACACTAAACCTCACCCTAAACCTAAACCTCACCCTAACCCTTACCCTCACTCTCAACCTCACCCTTACCATAAATCTAACCCTAATCCTAACCCTAACCCTCAGCCTAACCCTCACCCTAAACCTAACCCTTGCCCTAATCTTCACTCTATCCCTAACCCTAACCTTAACACTTACCCTAACCCTCACACTAAACCTAAACATCACCCTAACATGAAGGCTAACCCTAACCCTCACACTTACACTCACAATAACAATAAACCTCACCATAATCCTAAACTTAACCCTAGCCCTCAGCCTCACCCTAGCCCTCACCCTAATTCTAAACCTAACACTAACCATAAAACTAACCCTAACTATAACTCTCTCCCTCACCCTCATGCTCACCATCAACCTCACCATAACCCTCACCTTCACCCTCACCCTAAACCTAATTATAACACTATCCCTCATCCTAAAACTAACTCTGACACTCACCCTCACGTTAACCCTACGTCTAACCCTAACCCTAAGTCTAAACCTAAACCTAGCCCTCAAACTCACCTTCACACTAAAACTAAATCTCACCCTAACCCTAACCCTAACCCTAGGCCTCACCCTAACCCTTACCCTCACCGTCACTCTAACTCTCAGCCTAAACCTAACCGTCAACCTAACCTTAAACCTAACCCTCACCCTTACCCTAACTCTAACGCTATCTCTAAACCTCACCCTCACCCTAAACCTCATCTAAACCATACCATCACCATAACCATAACCCTAACCCTAATCCTATTCCTCACCGCAACCCTAACCCTTACCCTCACCCTAACCCTCACCGTCACCTTAACCCTCACCCTAACCCTAACCGTCACCTACATCCTAAAACTCACCCCCACCTAAACCCTCACACTCACCCTAACCTTACCCTAAACCTCACCCTAACCCTAACACTCACCCTAAACCTAACTCTAACCCTCACCCTCATACTAACCCTAACGCTCACCTAAACCCTCAACGTAACCCTCACGCTAACACTAACACTAACACTAACACTAACGCTCACTCTCACCCTAACCCTCACCCTAAACCTTATCCTAACTCTAACCCTAACACTATCCCTAACCCTCACATGAACCCTAACCCTCACCCTAACCTTAAGCCTACCCCTCACCCTACCCCTCACCCTAAACCTAACCCAAAATCTCACCCTAACCCTAACCCTAACCCTCACCTTCATCCTAACCCTCACCTACACCCTCACCATCACCCTCAGCCTAACCCTAACCCTAACCCTAAACCTAACCCTCACCCTAACCATAAACCTCACCCTCACCATCAGCCTAACCCTAACCCTAACCCTAAACCTAACCCTAACCCTCACACTCACCCTCACCCTAACTCTAACCCTAACCCTAACTCTGACTCTCACCCTAACCCCTAACCTGTCCCTAACGCTCAACCTAACATTAACCCTCACCCTAACACTAACCTAACCGTAAACCTAACCTCAATGCTATCCCTAACCCTCTCCCTCACACTAACCCTCACTCTAAACCTTACCCTCACCCTAACACTCACCCTAACCCTAAACCTAAAACTAACCCTCACCCTAACTCTAACCCTAACCATCAACCTAACCCTAACTCTCACACTCACCCTAACCGTCACCCTAAACATTACCCTTACCTTAACCCTTACCCTAATCCTAACTCCAAACCTCACCCTCACCCTAAGCCTAACCTGAAACCTAATCCTCACGCTAACCCTCACCCTAAACCTCACCCTAACTCTAATGCTATCCCTAAACCTCAACCTCACCCTAAAGCTATTCCTAACCCTTACTCTCACCGTAAAACTAACCCTAACCCTAACCCTAATCCTCACTGCAACCCTAACCCTCACACTAACCGTAAACCTCACCGTCACCTTAACCCTCACCCAAACCCTAACCATCACCCACACCCTAAAACTCACCCTCACCCAAACCCTCACACTCACCCTAACCTTACCCTAAACCTCATCCTAACCTTAACCTTCACTGGAATTCTGACTCTAAACCTCACACACATACTAACCCTAACCCTCACCTTTACTCTCACCCTAACCCTGAACCTAACCCTAACCCTAAACCTAACCCTCACCTAACCCAAAACCTCACCTTCACACTCACCCTCACCCTCAGCCTAAACCTAACCCTAATTCTAATCCTAACCCTAACGCTCACACTCACCCTCACCCTAACTCTATGCCTAACCCTAAAGCTGACATTCACACTAACCCCAACCCTATCCCTAACCCTCAACCTAACCCTGACCCTCACCCTGAGCCTAACCCTAACCCTCACCCTCACCCTAAACCTAACACTAATGCTATCCCTAACCCTCACCCTCACCCTAACCCTCACTCTAACCCTTACCCTCACCCAAACTCGAACCCTAACACTAACACTAAACCTAACCCTAACAGTCACACTCACCCTAAACCTCAACCAAAAACTTACCCTCACCCTTACGCTAATCCTAACCCTAACTCTAAACCTCAACCTCACCCTATGCGAAACCTGAACCCTAACCCTCACCCTAACCCTCATTCTAACTCTAACGCTGTCCCTAAATCTCACCCTCACCCTCAACCTCATTCTAACCCTTGCCCTCATCATAACCCTAACCCTAATCCTCACCACAACCCTAACACTCACCCTCACCCTAACCCTCACTGTCACCTTAAGCCTCAACCTAACCCTAACCGTCACCCACACCCTAAAACTCACCCTCACCCTCAAGTTCACCCTCACCATAACCTTACTCTAAACCTCACCCTAAACCTAACTCTAACCCTCATCCTCATACTAACCCTAACCCTCACCTTAACCCTCACCCTAACCCTCACACTAACCCTCACCCTCAGACTCACCCTAAGCCTAAACCTACCCCTAAGTCTAATCCTAACTATCCTAATCCAATCCTAATCCAATGCTATCCCTAACACTCTCGCTCACACTAACTCTCACTCTAACTCTTACCTTCACCCTAACCCTAAACCTAAAACTAACCCTTACTCTAACACTCACCCTAACCCTCAACCTAACCCTAACCGTCAACCTCAACTTAACCCTAAACCTAATCCTCAACCTAACCCTCACCCTAATCCTAACTCTCACCCTAAATTTTACCCTCAGACTAACCCTAACCCTAAACCTAACTGTAACTCTCGCAGACACCCTAAGCATAACCCAAATCCTAACACTCACACTAACCCTCACCCTAACTCTAACGCTATCCCTAAACCTCACATTCACCCTAAACCTCATTCTAACCCATACCTTGACCATAACCCTAACCCTAACTCTAACCCTAATCCTTACCCTAATCCTAACCCTCATCCTCACCCTAACCCTCACCGTCACCTTAACCCTCACCCTAACAATAACCATAACGCCCACCCTAAAACTCATCTTCACTCGAACACTCACCCTCACCCTAACCCTCAGGCTAAACCTAACTCTAACCCTCACCATCATACTAAAACTAAAACTCACCTAAACCCTCACCCTAACCCTCAATCTAAACCTAACGCTAACCCTAACCCTCGCTCTGAACCTAAACCTCACCTTAAAGCTTATCTGCACACTAACCCGAAACCTAACCGAAACACTCACATTTACCCTAACACTCAGGCTAACCCTAAACCTACCCCTCAACCTACCCCTCACCATAACCCTAACCCTAACCCTCACAATAACCCTAACCCTAAACCTCACCATCACTCTCAACCTAATCGTCACTATAACCCTTACCCTCACCCTAAACCTCACTGTAACTCTAACCTTAACACTAAACCTGGCTCTAACCCTCACCCTAACACTAAACCTAAACCTAATCCTCACCGTAATGCTCACCCTAACCCTCAACCTAACCCTAACCCTCACCCTCTCCCTCACCCTAACCCTCACCCTAAACATTACCCTCACCATAACCCTAACCCTTACTCCAAACCTCAGCCAAACCCTCTTCCTAACACTAACCCTAACACTCAAACTAACCCTAACCCTACCCCTAAACCTAACCCTCACCCTAAACCTAACCATCACCCTAACCCTCAGCCTAACCCTAACCCTAACCCCAATCTTAACTCTAACCCTCATCATCACCCTAACTCTAACACTAACACTAACCCTGACCCTCACCCTAAACTCAACCCTCACCTTAATCCCAACCCTCACCCTCACCCTAAACCTAACACTCACTTTAAACCTCACCCTTACTCTAACGCTAACCATAAACCTCTCACCCTAAACCTCACCCTAACCCTTACCCTCTCCATAACCCTAAACCTAACCCTATTCCTCACACTAAGCCTCACCCTAACACCCTAAAAATAACCCTAACCCTCACCTTCACCCTAACCCTCACCATCACCCTATTCCTCACCCTAAACCTAAACCATACCTACACCCTAACACTCACCCTAACCCTCACCCACACCCTCACCCTCACCCTCAAACTAAACATCACCCTCACCCTAACCCTCATTGTAACCCTAAGACTAATTCTCACCCTAACCACAACCCTCACCTTAAACCTCACCCTCATCCTAATCCTCACCCTACCCCTAAACCTAAGCCTTTCCTAACCAAAAATCTCACCCTCACCCTAACCCTCAGGCTAACCCTCACCCTCATCCTAGCCCTCACCCTAAAACTAACCCTAACCCTAACCCTCACACTCAACCTCAACCCCACCCTCAACCGAACCCTAACCCTAATCCTAATCCTAGTTCTAACCCTAACCCTCACCCTCACCCTCACCCTAACCCTAACACTAACCCTAATGCTAACACTAGCACTCAACATCACCCTAACCCTAACCCTTACACTAACCCTCACCCTCACACTCAACCTCAGCCTCAGCCGAACCCTAACCCTAACCCTAATCCAAAACCTAAACCTCACCCTAAACCTCATCCTAACTCTAAACCTAACTCTAACCAAAACCCTCACCCTAACTCTAACCCTATCCCTAACCCTCACCCTAACACTAAACCTAATCCTAATCCTAACCCTCACCCTCACCCTAACCCTTAACCTCACCTTACCCTAACCCTCACCCTAAACCTAACCCTCACCCTAACCCTAACCCTATGCCTTCAGCCTAACCCTCATCCTAAACCTAACCCTAAACCTCACCTTAAACTTAACCCTAACCCTAAACCCTCACCCTCAACTTCAACCTCACCATCACCTTCACCATAACCCTCAACCTCACTCTCACCATAACCCTAACCATAACCCTAACGCTCACCCTAAACCTAACCCTCACCCTTACCCTCACCATTACCCTCACCCTAAACTTCAACCTCACCCTCACACTAACCCTCACCATAAGCCTAACCCTCACCCTAAATCTTACTCTGAACCTCACCCTCACACACACCCTAAGCCTAACCCTACACCTAAGCCTAATCCTAAACCTAACCATCACACTCACCCCAACCCTAAACCTAAACCTCTCTCTAACCCTAACCCTAACCCTAGCCCTCACCCTAAAACTTACCCACACCTCACACTAACCCTAAACCTCACACTAACCCTTACACTCACCCTAACCCTTACCTTCCCCTGAACCCTAATCCTAGCCGTCAGCCTAAACGACATCCTACACGTAACCCTAATCCTAATCCTAAACCTAACCTTAACCCTAACCCTAACCCTATCCCTCATCCTCACCCTAACCCTCACCCTCAGCTTCAACCTAAACCTCAGCCTAACCCTAAACCTAACAGTTATTCAAACCCTAACCCTCTCCCTCCCCCTAATTCTAATCCTAAACCTAACCAAAACTCTCACCCTAACCCTAAACCTAACCCTATGCCTAATCCTCACCCTAACCCTAACCCTAATGCTAAAGCTAACCCTCACCCTCACCCTAACCCTTACCCTCACGCCAACCCTAAGCCTAACCCTCAGCCTAACCCTCATCTTAACCCTAACCTTAAACCTAACCCTCACCCTAACATTAACCCTAACCCTCAACCTCACCCCAACCCTAACCCTCACCCTCACCCTCACCCTCAACCTCACCATCACCTTCACCCTAAACCTCACCTTCACCCCCACCCTAACCCTAATCATAAACCTAACCCTGACCCTCACCTTCACCCTCACAATATCCCTTACCCTCATGCTAACCCTAAGCCTAACCTGAACTCTAACCCTCACCCTAACTCTAACCATATCCGTAAACCTCACCCTCACCCTAAACCTCATCATAACCCTTACTGTCACCATAAACCTAAAGCTAACCCTAAACCTAATCCTCACCAAAACCCTAACCCTCACCCTCATCCTAGCCCTCACCATCACCTTAACCCTCCCTCTAACTCTAACTGCCACCCACACCCTAAAACTCACCATAACCCGAACCCACACCGTCAACCTAACCCTAACCTAAACCTCACCCTAACCCTAACCCTCACACTAAAACTAACTCTAACCCTGACCCTCATACTATCCCTAGCCCTCACCTTAACCCTCACCCTATCCCTCACCCTAACCCTCACCCTAACCCTAAAGCTCACCCTAACCCTCAGTCTCACCCTATCCCTCACCCTACACCTAACCCTAATCCTCACCCTAACCCTCACCCTCACCTTCACCCTCACCCTCAGCCTCACACTCACCGGAACACTCACCCTCACCCAAAACATAACCCTAAAACTAACCCTCACCCTAACCCTAACCTTAATCCTCACATAACCCTAACCCTCAACTTAAACCTCAGCCTCACCCTAATCCCCACCTTAAACCTAACCCTAAGCTTTTCCAAACCGAAACCCTCACCCTCAACCTGACCTTCACCCTAACCCTCACCCTCAACCTCACCCCCAAATTTAGCCTAACCCTCACCTTAATCCTAAATGTAAACCTAAACATAACCCTCACTCTCACCCTCACCCTAACCCTAACCCTAACCCTAACACTAATGCTAACACTAGCCCTCAAACCAACCCTAACCCTAATCCTAACCCTAACCCTCACCCTAAACCTAATGCTAACCCTAAACCTAAACCTCTCCCTAAAGCTCACCCTAAACCTTACCCTCACCCTCAACCTCAGACTAACACTAATCCTAACCCTAACCCTAACCCTCACCCTAACACTTACCTTCGCCCCAACCCTAACCCTAGCCGTCAGCCTAAATCTCATCCTAAAACTAACGCTAACCCTAATCCTCACCCTAACCTTAACTCTAACCCTAACCCTATCCCTCACCCACACCCCAACCCTCACCCTCATCCTCAACCTAAACCTCAGCCTATCCCTAAACCTAACACTTATTCAAATCCTAACCCTCACCCTCACCCGAAATCTAATCCTAACCCTAACCAAAACTATCACATTAACCCTAATCCTAACCCTATGCCTAATCCTCATCCTAACCATAACCCTAATCCTAAACCTAACCCTAACCCTCACCCTAACCCTTACCCTCACACTAACCCTAAGCCTAACCCTCAGCCTAAACCTCATCTTAACCCTAACCCTCACCCTAACTTTAAACCTAACCCTAACCCTCACCCACATCCTAATCCTCATGCTCACCCTCAACCTCACCATCACCCTCACCCTAAACCTCAACATCACGACCACCCTAACCCTAACCATAACCCTAACCCTCACCCTCAACCTCAACCTCACCCTATCCCTTACCCTCATCATAACCCTAAGCCTAACCTGAACCCTAACCCTCACCCTAACTCTAAACATATCCATAAACCTCACCCTCACCCTAAACCTCACCATCACATTAACCCTCTCTCTAAACATAACCACCACCCACACCCTAAAATTCACCCTAACACTCACCCACACCCTCACCCTAACCCTACCCTATACCTCACCCTAACCCTAACCCTCACCATAAAACTAACTCTAACCCTCACACTCATATTAACCCTAGCCCTCACCTTAACCCTCACGCTATCCCTCACCCTAACCCTAAAGCTCACCCTAACCCTCAGTCTCACCCTATGCCTCACCCTAACCCTAACCCTAAACCTCAACCTAACCCTCACCCTCACCTTCACCTTCACCCTCAGCCTCACCCTAACCCTAACACTCACCCTCACCCTAAACATTACCCTGACCCTAACACTCACCCTAAGCCTAACCTTAATCCTCACATAACCCTAACCCTCAACTTAAACCTCAGCCTCACCCTAATCCTCAACCTAAACCTGACCCTAAGCCTTTCCTAACTAAAACCCTCACCCTCACCCTAACCCTCACACTCAACCTCACCACCAAATTCAGCCTAAAACTAACCCTAAACCTAATCCTAAACCTAACCCTAGACCTCAACCTCACCCTAGAACTCACCCTAACCCTAACTCTAAAACTAACCATAACCCTAAACCTAAACTTAACTCTCACCCTCACCCTCACGCTCACCATCAACCTCACCCTAACCCTCACGCTCACCCTAACCCTAACCATAACCCTAAACCTCACCCTAAACCTAACTCTGACCCTCACCCTCACCCTCACCCTAACCTTAACCCTAAACCTAAGCCTAGTCCTAAACCTAACCCTCACCCTCACCATCAACCTAAACCTAAACCTCACCCTAACACTAAACCTAAACCTAGACCAAACCCTAACCCTTACCCTCACAGTCACTCTAATCCTCAACCTAACACTAACCCTCACCTTAACCCTAACCCTAAGCCTCACCCTCACCTTCAACCTAACCCTTACCCTCACCCTAACCCTAACCCTAACCCTAAAACTAAACCTCAACCTAACCCTCACCTTAAGTCTAAACCTAACCCTAACACTCACCCTAAAGCTCACCCTAACCCTAACAATCACCGTCACCCTAACCCTCAACCTAAAACTTTCCATCACTCTAATCCTAACCCTTACCCTAAGACTAACCCTCACACTAACCCTATCCCTCACCATAACCCTAACCCTAACCCTCCATCAAACCCTCTTCCTAACCCTAAACTTAACATTCAACCTAACCCTAACCATAGACCTAATTCTCCCAATAACCCTAAACCTCACCCTCACCCTCACACTCACCCTCACCATAACTCTAACCCTAACCCTAACCCTGACCCTCACCCTAACCCCAACCCTATCCCTAAACCTCAACCTAACTCTAACCCTCACCCTAAACCTTACCCTAACCCTCAGCCTAACCCTTACCCTAACACTAATGCTATCCCTAACCCTCACCCTCACCTTTACCCTCACTCTAACACTTACCCTCACCCTAACCCTCAACCTAACACTAAACCAAACCTAACCCTCACCTTAACGCTCACCATATCCCTCAAACTAACCCTAATGCTAACCCTAACCCTCACTCTCACCCTAATCCTCACACTAACCCTTATCCTCACAGTAACCCTAACCCTAACCCTAACGCACACATTAAGCCTAACCCTCACCCTAACCCTATCCCTACCCTTCACCCTACCCCTCACCCTATCCCTAACCCTAACCCTCACCGTCACCCTAACCCTCACCTACACCCTCACCCTCACCTTCAGCCTAACCCTAAACTTAACCCTAAACCTGACCCTCACCCTAACCCTAAACCTCACCATCACCCACAACCTCACCCTCAGCCTAAACCTAACCCTAACCATAATCCTAACCCTAATCTTCACACTCCCCCTCATGCTAACTCTAACCCTAACCCTAACGCTGACTTTCACCCTAACACCAACCCTATCCTTAACACTCATCCTAAATATAACCCTCACCCTAACCCTAAAACTAAACCTCACCCTAACCCTAACCCTAACCCTAATGAGAACCCTAACCGTCACCCTCACCCTAACCCTCACTCTAACGCTTACCCTCACCCTAACCCTTGCCCTAACCCTCACACTAACACTAACACTAAACCTCACCCTAACCCTCACCCTCAACCTAAACCTAACCATAACCCTCACCCTAAACCTTACCCTAACCCTAATCCTAACCCTAACCCTAACTCTAACCCTCAACCTCAACCTAACCATAACCTGAACCCTAACCCTCACCTTAACACTCACCCAAACCCTAACGCTGTCCCTAAACCTCACTCTCACCCTAAACCTCATTCTAACCCTTACCCTAACCATACCCATAACCCTAACCCTTACCCTAATCCTACCGCAACCCTAACACTCACCCTCATACTAACCTTAACCCTCACCTTAACCCTCACCCTAACCCTCAACCTAACCCTAACGCTGACCCCAATCCTCAATCTCACCCTAACCCTTATCCTCACAACAACCCTAAACCTAAAACTAAACCTCACATTAAACCTAAAGTTCACCCTAACCCTAACCCTACTCCTCACCCTAGCACTCACCTTAACCATAAACCTAAACCTCAACCTAACCCGAAGCCTAACCCTCAACTTCACCCTAAACCTCACCGTCACCCTACCCTCACCCTAACCCTAAACCTTACCCTCACTGTAACCCTCACCATCAACCTTACCCCCACCCTCAACCTAACCCTAACACTAACCCTAAACCTCAACCTAAACCTAACCCCAATGATAACAGTAAACATCAACCTCACCCTAACCCTCACCCTAAAACCTTACCCTCAACCTCAACCTAACCCTAACACTAACCCTAACCCTAACCCTCCCCTGACATTCACCCTAGCTGTAACCCTAACCCTACACATCAGCCTAACCCTCACCGTAACCCTAACCCTTACCCTAATCGTTACCCTATACCTAAACTGAACGCTAACCCTCACACTAACCCTCACCCTCACCATAAGTCTAATGCTAACATTAACCCTCAACCTCACCCTAAATTTCGCCCTAACCCTTACCCTCACCTTAAACCAATACCTCACCCCCACACTAACCCTCACCCTAAGCCTAAACCTCAACCTCAGCCTCAAGCTCAACCTCAGCCTAATGCTAACCCTAACCCTAATTCAAACCCTAACCCTTAACCTCACCCTAACTCTAAACCTAACCCTAACCAAAACCCTCACGCTAACACTAACTCTATCCATAACCCTCACCCTAACTCTAAACCTAATCCTAACGCTAACACTCACCCTCACCGTAACCATTACCCTCAACCAAACCCTAAGCCTAACGCTCAGCCTAATCCTCATACTAACCCTAACCCTAACCCTAACCCTCACCCTAACCTTAACCCTAACCCTAACCCTAACCCTCAAACAATCCCTAAACCTCACTCTCACCCTCAGCCTCACCTTCACCCTCACCCTAACCCTAACACTCACCCTCTCACTCACCCTCACCCTAACCCCAACCATAACCCTAACACTCACACTAAACCTAACCATCACTCTCACCCTAACCCTCACCCTCAACCTCACCCTAACCCTAACCCTAACCTAACCCTTACACTAAAACTAACTCTGACCCTCACACTCAACCTCACCCTAAGACTAACCCTACACCTAAGCTTAATCCTAAACCTAAACCTCACCCTCACCCTCACCCAAACCTAAAACTCAGCCTAACCCTAAGCCTAACCTAGCACTCACTTAACCCTTAAGCTCACTGTCACACTAAACCTAATCCTCAACCCAAACCTAACCCTCACCCTAACCCTAACCCTCACCCTCACTTTCACCCTAACCCTAACCCTAGCCCTCACCCTAACCCATAGCCTCACCGTCACTCTAACCGTCACCCTAAACGTAATCCTCACCCTAACCCTAAACCTCACCCTCACCCTCACCTTAACCGTATTCCTAACCCTAAACCTAACCCTCAACATAACCTTCACCCTTACCCTCACCCTAACCCTAACTACAACCCTAACACTCACCCTAACCCTAACCCTAACCATAATGCTATTTCAAACCCTCACCCTAACCCTAACCCTCACTCTAACCCTTACCCTCACCCTAAGCCTAACCCTCACCCTCACCCTAAACCTAACTCTCACCCTAAACCTCACACTAACACTAACCCTAACCCTACCCCTCAGTCTAACCCTCACCCTAAACCTAACCCTAATCCTCACCCTATACCTAACCCTAATCCTTACCCTCACCCTAACCCTAACCCTAACCATAACTCTCACACTAAACCTACCCCTTACCCAAACACTCACCCTAATCTTAATCCTCACCCTAACCCAAACCGCAACCCTAACCCTCACCCTAAACCTAACCCTAACTCTAATGATTTTTCTAACCTTCACCATCACCCTAACCCTCACTCTAAACTTTACCATCACCCTAACCCTAACCCTTACCCTCACCCTAAACCTAACCCTCACATTAAACGTCACACTAACCCTAAATCTAACCCTACGCCTCAGCCTAACCCTCACCCTAAACCTAACCCTAACCCTAATCCTCACCCTACAACTAACCCTAATACATACCCTCACTCTAACCCTAACCCTCACACTAAACCTAACCCTCACCCTAACAATAACGCTAATGCTACCACTCAGCCTACCACTCACCCTAACCTTAATCCTCACCTTAATTCTAAACTTAATCTTAGACCTCAGCCTGACCCTAGTGCTCACACTAATCCTAAACCTAAAACTAAACATAACCCTAACCCTAATCCTAACTCTCACCCTCACCCTCATCCTCAACATCACCCTCACCCTAACCCTCACTCTCACCCTCAACCTAACCCTAACCATAAACTTAACCCTCACCCTAAACCTGACGCTGACCCTCAACCCACCTTCATCCTAAGCCTAACCCTAAACCTAAGCCTAATCCTAAACCAAACCCTCACCCTCAACCTCACCCTAAACCTAAACCTCACCCTAACACTAACCCTAACACTAGCCCTCACCCTAACAATTACCCTCACCATCACTCTAACCCTCACATTAACCGTTACACTCACCCTAAACCTAAACCTAAGCCTCACCCTCACCCTCAACCTAACCCTAACCCTAACCCTCATCTTAACCATAACCCTAACCCTAACCCTACACCTCAACATAACCCTCACCCTCAACCTAATTCTAATGGTAAACCTAACCCTCACCCCAAACCTAACCCTAACCCTCAGGCTCACACTAACCCTAACCCTAATCCTAAACCTAACCCTCACCCTAACCCTAACCCTAACCGTAACTCTCAACATAACTCTCATCCTCACCCTCACCCTAAACCTAAACGTAACCCTAACCCTCAACCTAACCCTAACTTTAACCCTAATGCTATCCTTAACCCTCACCCTCACCCTAAATCTCACTCTAATCCTTGCCCTCAGCCTCACCCTAACCCTAACCCTAAAACTAAACCTCACCCTAACCCTCACCCTAAACCTAAACCTAAACCTAACCCTCGCCTTTACACACACCCTTACCCTCACCCTAACCCTAACACTCAGCGTCACCGTAACCCTCACCCTAAACATTTCTCTCACCCTAATCCTAACCCTAACTCTAAGCCTAACCCTCACACTAATCCTATCTCTCATTCTAACCCTAACCCTCAGCCAAACCCTCTTCCTAACCATCAGCCTAACCTTAACCCTAACACTGACCCTAACCCAAACATTCAGTCTCACCCTAACCCTCACCCTAACCCTTATCCTCACACTAACCCTAACCCTCACATTAACCCTAACCATCACCCTAACACTAACCATAACCCTCACCCTAACCCTCAGCCTATACATAACCCTAACCCTCACCTTCACCCTAACCCTCACCCTAACGCTAACCCTCACCCTAACCTTCACCCTAACTGTAATTCTCAACATAACCCTCACTCTCACCCTCAGCCTAACCGTAAGTCTAACCCTCACCCTAAACCTAACCCTAACCCTAATGCTATCCTTAACACTCACTCTCACCCTAAATCTCACTCTAACCCTTACACTCATCCTAATCCTAAGCCAAATCTTATAACTAAACCTCACCCAAACCCTCACCGTAACCCTAAATCTAACCCTAATCCTCACCCTACTGCTCACCCTACCCCTCAACCTAATCCTAACACTCACCGTCACCCTAACCCTCACCCTAAACATTTCCCTCACATTAATCCTAAGCCTAACCCTAAGCCTAACCCTCACAATAACCCTAACCCTTAACCTAAAACTAACCCACAGCCAAAACCTCTTCCTAACCCTAAAACTAAACCTAACTCTAATGCTCACCCTCACTCTAAGCCTAACCTGAACCCTAACCCTCACCCTCACCCTCACCCTAACTCTAATGCTATCCCTAAAGCTCACCCTCACCCTAAACCTCATCCTAACCCTTACCCTCACCATAACCCTAACCCTAAACCTAACCCTAATCCTCTCCGCAACCCTAAGCCTCACCCTCACCTTAACCCTCACCGTCACCTTAACCCTCACCCTTACCCTAACCGTCACCCACACCCTAAAACTCATGCTCACCCGAACCCTCACCTCACCCTAAACTTACCCTAAACCTCAGCCTAACCCTAACCTTCACCCTAAAACTAAGTCTAACGCTCAACCTCATACTAGCACTAACCCTCAACTTAACCCTCAACTTAACCCTCACCCTAACCCTAACCCTCACACTAAACCTAACCCTCACCCTACCATTAATCCTAACCCTAACCCTAACTCTCAACATAACCCTCACCCTCACCCTAACCCTAAACCTAACCGTAAACCTAAACCTCCCCCTAACTCTAACCTAAACCCTAATGCTAACCCGAAACCTCACCCTCACCCTAACCCTCACTCTAACCCTTAACCTCACCCTAACCTAACCCTAACCCTAAAACTAATCCTCATCATAACCCTCACCCTAACCCTGAACCTAACAATAACAATAACCCTAACGCTCACCCTAACCCTCACCCTAACCCTAAGCCTCACAGTGACCCTAACACTGACCCTAAACCTTTCCCTCACCCTAATACTAACCCTAACCCTAATCCTAACCCCCACTCTAACCCTAACCCTCACCCTAACCCTAACATTAACTCTGCCAAAAACTTTTCCTAACCCTAACCCCAACCCTCAACCTAATCCTAACCATAACCCTTAACCTAACCCTAACCCTAAACCTAACCCACACCCTAAACCTAAACCTCACCCTCACACTCAACCTCACCCTCAGCCTAACCCTAACACTAACCCTAATCCTAACTCTAACCCTCACACTCACCCTTACCCTAACTGTAACCCTCACCCTAACCCTAACCCTAACCCTAATGTTTTCCCTAACCCTAACCCTCACCCTAAATCTAAACCTAAACCTAACACTCACCCTAAAGCTCACCCTAACCCTCAACTTAACCCTAAATCTCACCCTAAACCTAACCCTCACCCTAAAACTTACCCACACCCTAACACTAACCCTAACACTAACGCTAACTCTCCCCCTCACCCTAAGCCTAACCTGAACTCTAACCCTCACTCTAACTCTAACACTATCCCTAAAACTCACCCTCATGCTAAACCTCATCCGAACCCATACCCTCACCATAATCCTAACCCTCACCCTCACCCTAACCCTAACCCTCACCTTTACCCCAACCTTCACCGTCACCGAAACGCTCACTCCAACTCTAACCCTCATCTACACCCTCACGCTCACCCTCACCCTAACACTCACCCTCACCCTAAACATCACCCTAACCCTAACCCTCACCCTAACCCTAACCTTAATCCTCACATAACCCTAACCCTCACCTTAAACCTCACCCTCACCCTAAACCTAACCCAAAGCCTTTCCTAAACGAAACGCTCAACCTTACCCTAACTCTCACCCTAACCCTCAACCTCAACCTAGCCTTCACCGTAAAACTAACGCTAACTCTAACCCTCACCCTCAACCTCACCCCCACCTTCAGCCTAACCCTAACCCTAAACCTAATCCTAAACCTAACCCTAAACCTCAACCTCACCCTCACCCTCACCCTAACACTAAACCTAACCCTAAGCCTAATGCTAACACTAGCCCTCACCCCCACTCTAACCCTAATCCTAACCCTAACCCTCACCCTAAACCTAATGCTAACCCTAAACCCTAACGCTGATCCTAAACCTTACCCTCACTCTCAACCTCAACATAACACTAACCCTAACCCTCACCCTAACCCTAACCCTAACACTACCCCTGAGCCTAACCTTCACCCTAAACCTAACCCTAACCCTAATCCTCACCCTATAGCTAAACCTAACCCTAACCCTCCCCCTAACCCTCCCCCTCACCGTAACCCTAATTCTAACATTAACCCTCAACCTCAACGTAAACCCGCCCTAACCCTTACCTTAACCTTAACCCTATCCCTCATCTTCACCTTAAGCTTAACCCTTACCCAAACCCTAATCCTCACACTAACCCTAACCCTCACCCTAAACCTAACCGTACATGTCACCCTAACGCTAACTTTAACCTTACCCTAACCCTAACACACAACCTAACCCTAACACTAACCCTCACCCTAATCCTCACCCTGAACCTAAGCCAAACCTTAACCCTCACATTACCTTCACCCTTACCCTTACCCTCCCCCGAACCCTAATCCTAACCCTCAGCCTCACCTTCATCCTAACCCTAACCCTAAAGCTAACCCGAACCTTAACCTTAACCCTAACCCTAACCATAATCCTCACACTAACCCTAACCCTCACCCTAAAGATAACCATACATGTCACGCTAACCCTAACTTTAGCCTAAGCCTAAACCTAACCCTAATACTAACCCTAAACCTCAAACTCACCCTAACCGTCACCGTCAAACTAACCCTCACTCTAACCCTAACCCTCAACCTGTCTAAACCTCACCCTAACCAAAACCCGAACACTCAACCTAACCGTCACCCTCAACCTAAACAATACCTTAACCCTAACCCTCACAATAACATTAACCATAATCCTCACCCTCAACCTAACATTAACACTAACCCTAACCCTAAACCAAACCCTCACCATAACCCTCACCCTAACACTCAGGCTAACCCTAACCGTCACTCTCACCCTAACCCTCACACTAACTCTTAACCTCACCCTAAACCTAACCGTAACCCTAACCCTCACACTAAACCTAACCCTCATCCTAATCCTAAACTTAACCCTAGACCTCAACCTAACCCTAGCCCTCACCTTAACCCTAAACCTAAATCTAACCATAACCCTAAACCTAAACCTAACTCTCACCCTGACCCTCAACGTCACCATCACCCTCACCCTATCCCTCACCCTCAGCCTCACCCTAACCCTAACCATAACCCTAAACCTCACCCTAAACATAACTATGAACCTAACCCTCACTCTCACCCTAAGCCTAACCCTAAACCTAAGCCTAGTCCTAAACCTAACCCTCACCCTCACCCTCAACCTAAACCTAAACCTCGCCCTAACACTAAGCCTAAACCTAGCCCTAAACCTAACACTTACCCTCACCGTCACTCTAACCCTCACCCTAAACCTAACCCTCACCCTAACTCTAAGCCTCACCGTCACCCTCACCCTCACCCTAACCCTCAACCTAACCCTAAACCTAACCCTAACCCGACACCTCAACATAAACCTCACCCTCACCCTAACCCTAATGGTAACTGTAACCCTCAACCTAACTCTAACCCTAACCCTAATGCTATCCTTAACCCTCACCCTCACCCTAAATCTCACTCTAACCCTTACCTCACCCTAACGCTAACATGAACCCTAAAACTAAATCTCAACCTAACCCTCACCTTAACCCTAAACCTAACCCTAACCCTCAACCTAACTCTCACCCTAACTCTATCCCTCACCATCACCCTAACCCTCAACATAAAACTTTACCTCACCCCATTCCTAACCCTAATCCTAACCATAAACCTAATTCTCACAATAATCCTAAACCTCACCTTCACACTCACCCTCACCCTCAACCTAGCCCTAACACTAACCCAAATCCTAACCCGAACCCTCACACTCACCCTCACCTTAACTCTAACCCTAACCCTAACCCTGACCCTCACCCTAACACCAACCCTATCCCTAACCCTCAACCTAACTCTAACCCTCACCCTAAACCTTACCCTAATCCTCACCCTAACCCTAACCCTAACCATAATGCTATCACTAACCCTCACCCTCACCATTACCCTCACTCTAACACTTACCCTCACCCTAACCCTCACCCTAAAATTAAACCTAAACCTAACCCTCACCCTAATGCTCACCCTATTCCTCAACCTAACCCTAACGCTAACCCTAACCCTCACTCTCACCCTAATCCTCACACTAACCCTTATCCTCACAGTAACCCTAACCCTAACCCTAATCCGCACATTAAGGCTAACCCTCACCCTATCCCTAACCCTACCCTTCACCCTACCCCTCACCCTAACCCGAACCCTAACCCTCACAGTCACCCTAACCCTCACCTACACCCTCACCCTCACCTTCAGCCTAACCCTAAACCTAACCCTAAACCTGACCCTCAACCTAAACCTAAACCTCACGCTCACCCACATCCTCACCCTCAGCCTAAAACTGACACTAACCCTAATCCTAACCCTAACCCTCACACTCACCCTAACCCTCACTCTAACCCTTACCCTCACCATAACTCTCACTTTAACCCTCACACTAACGCTAAACCTCACACTAACCTTCACCCTAACCCTAACCCTAAACCTAACACTCTCCTTAATGCCCACCCTAACCCTCAACCTAACCCTAACCCTCAGCCTCACCCTAACCCTCACCCTAAAACTTACACTAACCCTAATCCTAACCCTAACCCTAACTCTAACCCTCACACTCAACCTAACCCTAACCTGAACCCTAACCCTCTCCCTAACACTCACCGTAAACTTAACGCAGTCCCTAAACCTCACTCTCACCCTAAACCTCATTCAAACCCTTACCCTTATCATAACCCTAACCCTAACCCTATCACTAATCTTACCGCAACCGTAACCCTCACCCTCACCCTAACCCTCACTGTCAACTTAACCCTCACACTAACACTAACCGTCTCCCACACCCTAAAACTGACCCTCACCCTCACCCTCACCCTCACCATAACATTACACTAAACCTCACCCTAAACCTAACCCTCACCCTAAACCTAACACTAGCACTCACCCTCATACTAAACTTAACCCTCACCTTAACCCACACCTTAAAACTCACCCTACCCCTAACGCTAACTCTAAGCCTCAATCTCACCCTAACCCTCACCCTAACCCTTATCCTTACACTAACCATAACCTTAACCCTAACCCTCACATTAAACCTAACCCTCACCCTAACCCTAACCCTACTCCTCACCCTAGCCCTCACCTTAACCATAACCCTAAACCTCACCCTAACCCTAACCCTAACCCTCACTTTCACCCTAAGCCTCACCGTCACCCTACCCTCAACCTAAACTACCCTCACCCTCACCCTAACCATCACCATCAACCTCACCCCCACCTAACCCTCAACCTAACCCTAACCCTAATGCTAACCCTAAACCTCAACCTCACCCTAACCCTCACACTAACCCTTACCCTCAACCTCAACCTAACCCTAACACTAACCCTAACCCTAACCCTCCCCTAAGCCTCACCCTAACCCTAACCCTATCCCTAACCCTCAGCCGAACCCTCCCCCTAAACATAACCCTTACCCTAATCCTTACTCTATACCTAAACCTAACGCTAACCCTCACCCTAACCCTCACCCACACCATAAATCTAATGCAAACATTAACCCTCAACCTCACCCTAAATTTCGACCTAACAATTACCCTTACCTTAAACCTATCCCTCACCCCCACCCTAACCCTCACCCTAAGCCTAAACCTCACCCTCAGCCTCAAGCTCAACTTCAGCCTAACCTTAACTCTAACCCTAATTCAAACCCTAACCCTCTACCTCAACATAACACTAAACCTAACCATAACCAAAACCCTCACGCTAACCGTAACTCTATCCCTAACCCTCACCCTAAACCTAAATCTAATCCTAAACCTAACCCTCACCATCACCCTAACCCTTACCCTCACCCTAACCCTAAGCCTAACCCTCAGCCTAACCCTCATACTAACCCTAACGCTAACCCTAAACATCACCCTAAAATTAATCCTAACCCTAACCCTAAACCTCAAGCAAACCCTAACCTCACCCTCACCCTCAGCCTCAACTTCACCCTCACCCTAACCCTCACACTCATCCTGACACTCACACTCACACCTAATCATAACCCTTACCCACACCCTAATCCTATCACCCTCATCATCACCATGACCCTCACCCTAATCCTGACCCTCAACCTCACCCTATCCCTAACCATAACCCTAAAACTCACCCTAAACATAACTATCAACCTCACCCTCAGCCTCACCCTAAGCCTAACTCTACACCTAAGCCTAATCCTAAACCTAACCCTCACCCTCACCATCACGCAAACCTAAAACTCAGCTTAACCCTAAGCCTAACCCTAGCAGTCACCTAACCCTTACCCTCACTGTCACCCTAAACCTAATCCTCAACCCAAACCTAACCCTCACCCTAAACCTAACCGTCACCCTCACTTTCACCCTAACCCTAACCCTAGCCCTCACCCTAACCCATAGCCTCACCTTCACTCTAACCCTGACCCTAACCCTAACCCTCAACCTAACCCTCAACCTAACCCTCACCCTCACCCTCACCTGAACTGTATTCCTAACCCTAAACCTAACCCTCACCATTACCCTCACCCTAACCCTAACCGCAACCCTAACCCTCACCCTAACCTAAACCCTAACCCTAATGCTATTTCTAACCCTCACCCTCACCCTTACCGTCACTCTAACCCTTACCCTCACCCTAACACTAACACTCACCCTCACCCTAAACCTAAACCTCACCCTAAACCTCACACTAACCCTAACACTAACCCTAACCCTCAGCCTAAACCTCACCCTAAACCTAACCCTAATCCTCACCCTATAACTAACCCTAATCCTTACCCTCACCCTAACCCTAACCCAACCCATAACTCTCACACTAAACCTACCCCTCACCCAAATACTCACCCTAACCTTAATCCTCACACTAACCCTAACCTTAACCCTAGACCTCAGCCTCACCCTACCCACACACTAACCCTAAACCTAAAACTAACCATAACACTAACCCTAAACCTAACTCTCACCCTCACCCTCATCCTCACCATCACCCTCAACCTAACCCTCAACCTCACCCTCACCTTAACCCTAACCATAACCCTAACCCTCACCATAAACCTGACTCTGACCCTCACCCTCACCCTCAGCCTCATCCTAAGCCTAACTCTAAACCTAAGCGTAATCCTAAACCTAACGCTCACCCTCACCCTCACCCTAAACCTAAACCTCAAACTAACCCTAACTTTAACCCTAGCCCTCACCATAACCTTACTCTCACCGTCACTCTAACCCTCACATTAACACTAACACTCACCCAAACCCTAACCCTAACCCTCACCCTCACTCTCAGCCTAACCCTAATCATAACCCTCACCCTAAACCTAACCCTACAACTCAACATAAAACTTACCCTCAACCTAATCCTAAGGGTAACCCGAATCCTCACCTGAAACTTAACAGTAACCCTAATGCTATCCCTAACCTTCACCCTCACCCTAACCCTCATTCTAACCCTTACCCTCAGCCTAACCCTAACCCTAAGCATAAAAATAAACCTCACCCTAACACTAAACCTAACCCTATCCCTCACCCTAAATCTTACCTCACCATCACTCTAACCCTCACCCTAAACATCATCCTCATCCTAACTCTAATCCTAACCCTCACCCTCAACCTAACCCTCACCGTCACATTAACACTCACCCTAACCCTAACCGTCACCCACACCCTAAAACTCACCAACACCCTCACCCTCACCCTCACCTTAACCTTACCCGAAACCTCACCCTAAACCTAACCTTCACCCTAAACCTAAATCTAACACTCAACCTCATAGTAATCCTAACCCTCACCTTAACCCTCACACTAACCCTCACCCTAACCCTAACGCTAACCCAAACAATCAATCTCACCCTAACCCTCACCCTAAACCTTATCCTCAAACGAACCCTAACCCCAACCCTAACCCTCACATTAACCCTAACCCTCACCCTAACCCTAACCCTACCCCTCAACCTAACCCTCACCCTAAACATAACCCTAACCCTCACCTTCACCGTAATGCTCATCCTCACTCTAAACCTGACGCTAACCCTAACCCTCAACAGAACCCTAACCCTAATTCTCACCCTAACACTAACCCTCACCTTAAACCTTACCCCCACTCTAATCCTCATCCTAAACCTAACCCTAACCCTAAGCCTCACCATAACCCTAACCCTCACCCTCACGCTCCCCATCAACCTCAGCCTAACCCTAAGCCTAACCCTCACCCTCACCCTCACCCTGACCCTCACCCTCACCCTAACACTAATTTTAACCCTTATTCTCACACTAAACCTAACCCTAACCCTAACCTTCACTCTAAACCTAACCCTCACCCTAAGCCTAACACTAACCCTCACTCTAAACCTAACCCTCACCCCCACGCTAACACTCAAGGTAACCCTAATCCTCGCCGTAAACCTAACCCATAACCACACCAAAAACCTCACCCTCACCCGAAACCTTGCCCTCACACGAACCCTCACCCTCACCCTGACCCAAACCCTAACCATAACCCTCACCCTAACCCTCAGCCTCACACTAACCCTCATGCTAAACTTTACGCTCAACCTAGCCCAAACCCTAACCCTCAACCTAACACTCACACTAACCTTAACCCTAACGCTCAGCCTAATCTTTATCCTAACCCTAAACCTAACCTAACCCTCACCCTAACCCTAACCCTAATACTAACACTAACCTTCACCCTCACCCTAACCCTCACACTCACCACAACCTCAACCTGACCCTAACCCTAACCATAACCCTCACCCTAACCCTAACACTCAACCTAACCCTAACCCTACCTCTAACACTCACCCACACACTAACCCTAAACTTAACGCTATCCCTCACCCTAATCCTAATCCTCACCCACACCCTCACCCTCACCCTCATCCGAAAACTCAACCTCACCCAAACCCTCATCCTCACCCTAACCCGAACCCTCACACTAAACATCACCCAAACCCTAACCCACACCCTAATAAGAACCCTAACCCTAACCCTCACCCTCACCCTAAACCTAACCCTCACCGTAACCGTAACCCTCACCCTAAAATTAACCATAAATCTAAACATAACCCTCACACTAACTGTACCCCTCACCCTAACCCTAACCCTAAGCCTAATCTTCACCGTCACCCTGACTGTCACGCTCAGCCTAAACCTAACCCTAACCCTATTCTTATTCCTAACCCTCACCCTCAGCCTAAACCTAAACCTAACCCTAAACCTCACACTCACCCTCACCCTCACTCTCACCCTAACCCTCACCCTCGCCCTAACCCTCATCCTCACCCTAAACATCATCGTAACCCTAACACTCACCGTAACCCTAACCCTAACCCTCACCCTAAACCTAACCTCAGCTTAACCCTCACCCTCACCCTAATAGTCACCATAACCCTAACCCTTAACTAACCGAAACCCTCACCCTCACCTTAACCTTCACCCTCACCCTAGCCCTCACCCTAAACCTAACCTTAACTCTAATCCTCACCCTCCACCTCCCCTTCCCCTCAGCCTTACCCTAAACCTAACCTTAATCCTAACCCTAACCCTCAACCCCACCCTCACCCTAACCCTAACCCTAACCCTAACACTAAACCTCACCTTCATCGTCACCCTAACCCTAAACTTAAACCTAAAAATTACCATGACCCTAGCCCTAACCATAACCCTAACCATAAAACTCACCCTAACCCTAAACCAAACCCTAACGCTCAACCTCACCCTCACCCTCATCCTAACCCTCACCCTCACCCTGACCCTCACCATCACACTAACCCTAACCCTCACACTAACCCTCACCCTCACCCTCAGCCTAACCCTAACCCTAACCATAATCCTAACCCTAACACTCACCCTCATCCTAACCCTAACCCTAACACTCACCCTCAACCTCAACCTCACCCTCACCCTCACCTTCACACTAACTCTCAACCTCACCCTAAACATCACCCTAACACTAACCCTCAAGCTAACACTAATCCTAAGCCTCACCCTAACCCTAACCCTCACCGTAACCTTAACCCTAACCCTAACCCTCACCCTCACCTTTATCCTCACAATCCTAACCCTAACCATAACCCTCACACTAACCCTAACACACACCCTAACCGTATCCTGACAACTCACCCTAAATCTCACCCTAACCCTAAAACTAACCATAACCCTCACCCTAAACCTAAGCCTAACCCTCACCCTCACCATAACCCTCACCATCACCCTAACCCTCAACCTAACCCTACATTTCAACCACACCCTAACCCTCACCCTCACCAGAACTCGACCCTCACGCGAACACTCACACTCACCCTAAACCTCACCCTCACAATAACCATCACCCTAACCCTAACTCTCACCCTAACACTAACCCTAACCCTCACTCTAATCCTAACCCTCAACTTAACCCTAACCCTCACCCTAAACCTAAACTTCACCCTAACACTAACCCTCACACTAAAACTAACCCTAAAACTTACCCTCACACTCAACCTCACCCTCACCCTAACACTAACCCTCATCCTAACCCTAACCCTAAACTTAATGCTAACCCTAAACCTCACCCGCACCCTAACCCTAACCATCACCCTAAATCTTGCCGTCAACCTAACCCTAACCGGCACCTTCACCCTACCCTCACACTAACACTTACCCACACCATAACCATCACGCTAACCCTAAAACTAACTGTCACCCTAAACCTCACCCTAACCCTAAACACAATCTTAAGCCTAACCCTGACCCTAACCCTCACCCTAACCCTAAACCTCACCCTCACCCTAACCCTCACACTAAACTTTACCCTCAACCTAACCCAAACCCTAAATCTACAGCTAACACTCACACTAACCCTTACCAAAACCCTCAGCCTAACCCTTACCATAAACCTCACCCTCACCCTAACCCTCACACTAAACTTTACCCTCAACCTAACCCAAACCCTAAACCTAAAACTAACACTCACACTAACCCTTACCGTAACCCTCAGCCTAACACTTATCCTAACCCTAATCATAAGCATAACCATAACCGTAACCCTAACCCTAACCCAAAACCTCACACTAACCCTAACTCTAACCCTCAGCCTAACCCTCATGCCAACCCTAACCCTAAACCTCACCCTCTCCCTAATCGTCACC
Organism: Dipodomys merriami; assembly: GCF_024711535.1. Lineage (NCBI taxonomy): Eukaryota > Metazoa > Chordata > Mammalia > Rodentia > Heteromyidae > Dipodomys > Dipodomys merriami. The sequence goes on from NW_027206113.1 coordinate 4,097,936, forward strand.
CTAACCCTAACCCTTACCTAAACGAAACCCTCACCCTCACCCTAACCCTCACCCTCACCCTAGCCCTCACCATAAACCTAACCCTAACCCTAATCCTCACCCTCCACCTCCCCTTCCCCCTCAGCCTTACCCTAAATCTAACCTTAATCCTAATCCTAACCCTCAACCCCACCCTCACCCTAACCCAAACCCTAACACTAACCCTCACTCTTATCGTCACCCTAACTCTAACTCTAACCCTAAATATTACCATTAGCCTAGCCCTAACCCTAACCATAAACTCACCCCAACCCTAAAACTAACCCTAACCCTCAAACTCACCCTCATCCTAACCCTCACCCTTACCTGACCCTCACCATCACACTAACCCTAACCCTCACCCTAACATTCACCCTCACCCTCAGCCTAAACCTAACCCTAACCCTAATCCTAAACCTAACACTCACCCTCATCATAACCCTAACCCTAAAACTCACCCTCAACCTCAAACTCACCCTCACCCTCACCCTCACACTCTCAACCTCACCCTAAACATTACCCTAACACTAACCCTCAACTTAACCCTAATCCTAAGCCTCTCCCTAACCCTAACCCTCACCCTAACCCTAACGCTAACCCTAACACTCATCCTCACCCTAACCCTCACCCTAAACTTTATCCTCACACTAAACCTAACCTAACCCTAACCCTCACACTAACCCTAACCCACATCTTAACCCTCTCCCGAAAACTCACCCTAACTCTCACCCTAACCCTAAAGCTAACCCTAACCCTCACCCTAACTCTAACCCTAAGCCTAACCCTCACCATCACCGTAAACCTCACCATCACCCTAACCCTGACCCTAACCTAAATTTCAACCACACCCTTACCCTCACCCTCACCCGAACTCGACCCTCACCCGAACACTCACCCTCACCCTAAACATCACCCTAACAATAACCATCACCCTAACCCTAAATCTCACCCTAACACTAACCCTAAACCTCAACTTTATCCTAACCCTCAACCTAACCCTAACCCTCAGCCTTAACCTAACCCTCACTGTAACACTAAACCTTACACTAAACCTAACCCTAACACTCACCCTCACCCTCAACCTCATCCCCAACCTAACCCAAACCCTCATCCTAACCCTAACCCTAAACCTCATGCTAACTCTAAACCTCACCCTCACCCTAACCCTAACCCTAACCCTCACACTAAACCTAACCCTCATGCTAAACATTTCCGTCACCCTAACCCTAACCCTCACCCTCACCCTAAACCTCAACCTAACACTTACCAACACCATAACCCTCACCCTAATTCTAAAACTAATTCTCACCCTAAACCTTACCATACCCCTAACCACAACCCTAAGCCTAACCCTGACCCTAACCCTCACCCTAAACCTAAACCTCACCCTCACCCTAAACCTCACCGTAAACTTTACCCTCAACCTAACCCAAACCCTAACCCTAAACCTAACACTCACACTAACCCTTACAGTAACCCTCAGCCTAACCCTTATCCTAACCCTAACCCTAACCCTCACCATAACCGTAACCCTAACACTAACCCTAACCCTCACACTAACCCTAACCCTAAACCTCAGCCTAACCCTCATCCCAAACCTAATACTAACCCTAACCCTCACCCTCACCCTCACCCTAACACTAACCCTAATCCTCACCCTAACCCTAACCCTCACCCTCACCCTCACCCTAATCCTTACCTTCAACATAAACCTATCCCTAAACCTAAACCTAACACTAACTCTCACACGAACACTGAGCCTCACCCTAACCCTCACCCTAAAACCAAAAATCAACCTAAACCTAACCCTCACCCTAAAACTAACCCTCAACCTAACCCTAACCCTCACACTAAACCTAACCCTCAGCCTCATACTCACCCACACCCTAACCCAAACCCTAACCCTAATCCTAACACTTACCCTCACCCTCACCCTCATCCTCACCCTAAACCCCACCCTAACCATACCCTAAACCTTATCTAACAGAAAACCTCACCCTCACCCTCACCCTCACCCTAACCCTCACCCTCACACTATCCCTCACCCTAATTCTAACCCTCACCTTAACCCTAACCCTAAACTTCACCCTCGCCCTCACCCTAACCCTAATCCTAACATTAATCTTAAACCTAATGCTAACCCTAAAACTCATACTCCCCCTAACCCTCAGCCTAACCGATACCGTCACCCTAACCCTAACACTAACCCTCACACTAAACCTAACCTCAAACTAACTCTAACCCTACCCCTCAGCTTAACCCTCACCCTAAATCTAAACCTAACCTTAACCCTCACACAATCCTTAAACATAAACCAAACCCTCACCCTAACCCTCACACTATACCTAATGCTAACCCTAACCCTCAACCTCACCGTAAATCTCACCCTAACCCTTACCCTCAACCTAACCAAAACCCTCACCCTCAACCTAACCCTCACCCTTACACTTAACCATACCCTAAACCTCACCCTAACCCTAATCCTAAACATACCCTCATCCTAACCCTCACCCTAAACTTAACCCTAACCCTAATCCTCACCCTATCCCTAATCTTAACCCTAACCCAACCCTCACCCTCTCCCTAACCCTAATGCTAACCCTAACCCTCCTCCTCACACTAACCCTCACCCTAAACCTTTCCCTCACCCTAAACCTAACCCTTACCCTCACCCTAACCCTAACCCTAAAAATTACCCACAACCTAAACCTCCCCCTAACCCTAAACCTAACCCTCACCCTAACCCTAACTCACACCCTTACTGTCACCCTCACCCTCATCCTAACCCTAATACTTACCCTTTTCCTAACCCTCACCATCACCCTCACCCTAACTCTAAACCTAACACTCACCCTCACCCTCAACCTAACCCTATCCCTAACCCTCACCATAGCGCTACCCCTTACCCTATATCTCAACCTGACCCTAATAATAAATGTAAGCCTAAGCCTCACCCTAACCCTCACCCTAACCCTATCACTAACCCAAACCCTCAACCTGACACTATACCTCATCCTAACCCTTTTCTTCAACATAATCCTAACCCTAACGCTAACCCTAATTCTCACCCTAACCCTAACCCTCACCCTCACCCTCACCCTCACCCTTACCGTAAGACCCAACCTAACCCTAACCCTAACTCTAATCCTAAACCTAACCCTCACCCTCAAACTTACCCTAACCCTAAACCTAACCCTCACACTCACCCTCACAATAACCTGCAACCTAACCCTAACCCTCACCTTAACACTAACCCTAACCCTCAACCTAATTCTAACCCTATCCCTAATCCTCACCCTCCCACTAACCCTAATCCTAACACTAACCCTCACCGTAACCCTAATCCTCACCCACACCCTAACCCTCTCCCTCAACCGAACCCTCACCCTTCCCCGAACACTCATCCTCAACCTAAACATCACCCAAACCCTAACCCTTACCCTAAACCTAACCCTAACCCTCACCCTAACCATAACCCTCAACCTAACCCTGAACCTCACGCTAATCCTCACCATAACCCTAACCCTTACCTAAAAGAATCCCTCACCCTAACTCTCACACTAACCCTCTCCTCACCCTAGACCTCAGGGTAAACCTATCCCTATCCCTAACCCTCTTCCTCACCCTTAACCTCTCCCTAATCCATACCCTCAGTCTAACACTAAAGCTAACCCTATAACTAATCCTAAACCTCATAGGCACCCTCACCCTAAAGCTAACCCTAACACTAACCCTCACCCTCACCCTCACCGAACGCTCACCCTCACCCTAAACATCATCTTAACCCTAACCCTCACCCTAAGCCTAACCCTAACCCTCACCCTAACCCTAACCTCAGCTTAACCCTCACCCTCAACCTAAACTTCACCCTAACCCTAACCCTAAGGTAAATGAAACCCTCACCTCCACCCTCACACTAACCCTCACACTCACCCCAGCCCTCACCCTAACCCTAAAACTAACCCCTACCCTCAACCTTGCCCTCTCCCTACACCTCAGCCTAAACCTAACCCTAACCATAACCCTAAACCTAACCCTCACCATCAGCCAAACCTTCACCCTAACCCTTACCCTCAACCTTACCTTAAACCTAACCCTCACCCTCACACTCACCCTCACCCTAATCCTAACCCACACCCTAACCCTAACCCTAACCCTAACCACTAACCCTCTCTCTCACCTTCACCCTAATCCAAACCCTAACAATAACACTAACTCTCACCCTCAACCTAACCCTCACCCTGACACTTACACTCACACTAACCCTTAACGAAACCCACACCCTCACAATCACCCTAACCCTAACTCTTACCCTCACCCAACCCCTCACCCTAACCCTAAACCTAACCATCACACTAACCCTAACCTTCACCCACACCTTAACCATCACTCTCACCCTCACCCTCATCCAAAACCTTACCTGAACCCTAAACCTAACCCGAACCCTAACCCTAATCCTAACCCTAAACCTAATCCTAAACCAAATGCTCACCATACCCCTCACCCTAACCCTAACTCTAACCCTAAACCTCACACTAATCCTAACCCTCACCCTCCCCGAACAATCACCCAAACCCTAAACCTCACCCTCAAAATAAACATCACCCTAACCCTAACCCTCAACCTAATGCTAACCCTAACCCTCACCCTCACCCTCACACTCACCCTCACCCTAAACATCACCCTAACCCTAAACCTCACCCTAACCCTATCCCTAACCCTCACCCTAAACATAACCTCAGCTTAACCCTCAACCACACCCTATTCCTCACCCTAAATCTAACCCTTACCTAACCGAAACCCTCACCCTCACCCTAACCCTAACCCTAAGCCTAACAATAACCATAACTCTAACCCTAAACCTAACCCTAAAACTCACCCTACACCTAATCCTAATCCTATCGCTCACTCTCACCATCAAACTCACCCTAACCCTAACCCTCACCCTCATTCTCACCCCAAATCTCACACTCATACTAAACCTCACACTAATCCTACCCCTAACCCTCTCCCTATCCCTCACTCTAACCATAACCCTACCCCTAAACCTAAACATTACACTAACCCTAAACCTAACGTCAACCTTCAACCTAATCCTAATCCTCACCAACACCCTCAGCCGAACCCGAACCCTCACCCGAACCCTCAGCCTCACCCTAACCTTCACCCTAAACATCTCCCAACCCTAACACTAACCCTCTTCCTCAACCTCACCCTTACCCGCACCCTCACCCTAACCCTCATCCTCACCCTCACCCTCATACTAACCCTCAACCTCACCCTAAACATCACCCTAACTCTAACCCTCACCCTCACCCTAACCCTAACACTCAACCTAACACTAACGCTAACCCTAACCCTCACACTCACCCTAACCCACACCCTAACCCTTATCCTCACACTAAACCTAACCCTAACCCTAACCCTAAAAACCCTCACCCTAAGCCTAAACATAACCCTAAACCTAACACTCATCCTAACCCTCACCCTAACCCTAACCCTAACCCTCACCCTAACCCTCACACTAACCTTTACCCTCAATCTAACCCAAAGCCTAATCCTACACCTAACACTCACACTAACCCTAAACCTAACCTCAACCTAACCCTTATCCTATCCCTAAACATGACCCTTACCCTAACCGTCATCCTCAACCTCACCCTCACCCACACCTTCACCCTAACCCTCATCTTCACCCTCACCCTGTTACTAACCCTCAACCTCAACCTAAATATCACCCTAACCCTCACCCTCACCCTAACCCTAACCCTAACATTCACCCTAAACCTAACGCTAACCCTAACCCTCACCCTTATCCTAACCCTAACCCTCACGCTCACCCTAACCCTAACCCTCACACTAACCCTTACCCAACCCGTCAGGATAACCCTCGTCCTAAACCTAACCCTAACCCTAACCCTCACCCTCACCCTAAACCTAACCCTTAACTTCACCCTAATCATAACCCTCACTCTAACCCTCACCCTAACCCTAATCGTCACCCTTATCCTAACCCTCATTCTAAAACTTACCCTCAACCTAACAATATCCCTAACACTAAACCTAACTCTAACTGTCACCCAAACACTAACCCTCACCCTAACCCTCACCCTCACACTAAACATCACACTAAACCTATCCCTCAGCCTAACACTAACCCTAACCCTCACCCTAACCCTAACCTCACCGTAACCCTAACCCTCTCACTAACCCTAACCCTAACCCTCACCCTCACCCTCACCCTAACCCTAACACTAATCCACACCCTCACCCTAATCCTAACACTAACCCTAACCGTAACCCATACCTAACCGAAAACTTCACCCTCACCCGCACCCTCACCCTAACCCTCAACCTCACCCTAGCTCTCAACCTAACACTAACCCTCACCCTAACCCTAATTCTAACCCTAAACATTACACTCAACCTAACCCTGACCCTAACCTTACCATCACCCTAATCCTAAACTTAACCCTCACACTAAACCTATCCCAAAAACTAACTCTAATCCTAACCCTCAGCCTAACCCTCACCCTAAACATAAACCTTACCCTAATCCTCACACTGTCCTTAACCTTAAACCAAACACTCTCCTTAACCCTCACCCTCAACTAACCCTAATGCTAACCCTAACCCTCACCTTCACCCTAATCCTCAAAATAACCCTTACCATCACCCTAACCCTAACCCTCACCATCAACCTATCCCTCGCTCTAACCCTTACCCAAACCCTAACCCTCACCCTAACCGTAACCCTAAACCTAAACTTCACCCTAATCCTCACCCCAACCCTAACCCTCAACCTCACACTAAGACACACCCTAACATTTACCCTTACCCTATCCCTTATCCTAAACCTAAAACTAACCCTCACACTAACCCTAACCCTAACCCTCAGCCTAACCCTTATCCTAACCCTAAATCAAAACCTAACCCTCACCCTAACCTAAAACTAACCCTCAAACTAATCCTAATTCTAACCGTCAGCCTAACCCTCATCCTAACACTAACCCTAACACTAACACTCACCCTAACCCTAATCCTAACCCTCACCTTAACCCTAACCCTCACCCTCACCCTCCCCATCACCCTCAGCCTAACCCTAACTCTAACCCTAAACGTAACCCTAACACTCATCTTCACCCTCACCCTAACACTAACCCTAACTCTCACCCTAAAACTTACAAAAACCGTAACCCTCATCCTCACAATAAACCTCAACCTAACCCTTACCCTCACCATAACCCTAACCCTAACCCTAATCCTCACCCTAACCATCACCCTCACCCACAACCTAACCTTCACCCTCAACTGAACTCTCACCCTCACCCTAACACTCTCCCTAACCCTAATCCTAACCCTAAACCTAACCTTCACCCTCACCCTGACCCTCATCTTCAGCCTAACCCTAGCCCTAACCCTATTCCTAATCCTAACCCTCACCCTCACCGTCACCCTAACCCTAACCCTCACCATCACCCTCACCCTCACACTCACCCTAAATATCACCCTAACCTTAAACCTCACCATAACCATAACCCAAACCCCCAACCTAAACCTATACTCAGCTTAACGCTCACCAGCACCATAATCCTAACCCTAACCCTAACCCTTACCTAACTGAAACCCTCACCCTAACCCTCACCCTCACCCTAGCCCTCAACCTATACCTAACCATAACCCTAACCATCACTCTCAAACTTCCCTTCCCCCTCAGTCTTACCCTAAAACTAACCCTAATCCTAAACCTAACCCTCAACCCCAACCTCACTCCAACCCTAACCCTAACACTAACGCTAAACTTCAACCTCAACCTAACCCTAAACCTAAACCTAACAATAACCCTCTGCCTAACCCTAAACCTAACCCTAAAATTCACCCTAAACCTAATCCTAACCCTAACTCTCATCCTCACCCTCACCCTTATTCTAACCCTCACCCTCACCCTGACCCTCATCATCAGACTAACCCTCACACTAACCCTAACCCTCACCGTAAATTTAACCCTAACCCTAACCTTTAATTTTCAACCTCACCCTCAGCCTAACCCTAATCCTAATCCTAACCTAACCCTCACCCTCACCTTCAACCTAAACTTAACAATAACTCTAACCCTCACCCTCACCCTGAACCTCACCCTCACCTTAACACTCACCCTCACCCTCACCTCATACTAACACTCAACCTCACCCTAAACCGCACCCTAAACCTAACCCTCACCCTAACACTAACGCTAACACTCACCCTAACACTAACCCTCACCCTAACCCTTACTCTAACCGTAACGCTAACCCTAAACCTCACACTCACCCTAAACCTAACACTAAACCTTATCCTCACACTAACCCTAACCTAACCCAAACCCTTGCACTAACCCTAACCCTCACCCTAACCCTATCCCGACACCTCACCCTAACTCTCCCCCTAACCATAAACCTAACCCTAACGTTCACCCTTAACCTAAATCTAAAACTAAACCTTACCCTCACCCAAACCCTCACCGTCACCCTATCCCTCACCCTAACCCTAACCCACAACCACACCCTAACCCTCACCCTCACTCTAACCCTCAACATCACCTGAACACTCACCCTCACCCTCACCCTAACGCTCACAATAAACATCACCCTAACCCTAAATCACACCCTAACACTAACCCTAACCCTCACCCTAACCCTAACCCTCAACTTAAACCTAAACCTCACCCTGACCCTCACGCTAACCCTAACCCAAAACATTACTCTAAAGTTTACCCTAACCCTAACCCTCACCCTAACAGTAACCGTCACACTAATCCTAACACTAACCCTCACCCTCACCCTCAACTTCACCCTCACCCTAACAATAACCCTCATCCTAACCCTAACGGTAAACCTAATGCTAAACCTAAAGCTCTTCCTCACCCTAAACCTCACTCTAACCCTTACCCTCACCCTAACCCTAACCTTAATCCTCACACTAAACCTAACACTCAACCTAACTCTAAACCTACCCCTAAGCCTAACCCAAACCCTAAATCTAACCCTAACCCTAATCCTCACCCTATCCCTAAATTTAACCCTAACACTCACCCTAACCCTCACCCTCACACTAACCCTCATGCTAACCCTAACCCTCACCCTAACACTAACCCTCAGCCTAAACCTTACCCTAACCCTAAACCCAAACCTCCCCCTCATCCTAACCCTCACCCTAACCCTTACCTACACCCTAACCCTCACACTAAGCCTAACCCTAAACCTAACCCTCACCTTAACCATCATCCTAACCCTAAACATAACTCTAATACTCAACCCCACCCTCACCTTAACCCTAACCATAATCCTAACGCTATCCCTCGCGCTCACCCTCATCCTAACCGTAACTGTAACCCTAACAATAACCCTAACTCTAACCCTAACTCTAACCCTAACCCTAAAAGTCACTCTAAACCTAATCCTAAACCTAACCCTCACCCTCATTCTAACCCTCACCCTCACCTGACACTCACCATCACACTAACCCTCAAACTAACACTTACCCTCACCCTAACCCTAAACATAACCCTCACTCTCAATCTCACCCTCACGCACACCCTCACCCTAAACCATACACTCACATTCACCCTCACACTAACCCTCAACCTCACCCTAAACATCACCATAAACCTCACCCTAACCCTAACCCTCACCCTAAACCTAACGCTAACCCTAACTATCACCCTCACCCTGACCTTCAACCTAACCCTTATCCTAACACTAACCCTAACCCTAACCCTAAGCCTTACCCTCACACTAACCCTAATCCTCACTCTTACCCTCACACTAATCCTAATCCTCACCCTCACCCTCACCATAACACTGATCATAACCCTCACACTAGCCGTAACCCTTACCCTAATCCTAACCCTAACCATAACTTTCACCCTCACCCTGACCCTCACCCTCAGCCAAACACTAACGCTAAACCTATTTCTAATCCTAACCCTCACCTTCACCCACACCCTAAAACTAACCCTAACCCTAACCCTAATCCTCACCCTAACCTTAATCATCACCTTAAACCTCACCCTCAACCTAATCCTCACACTAACCCTAACCCTAAGCCTTTCCTAAATGAAAACCTCATCCTCACCCTAACACTCAGCCGAACCCTCACCTTCATCCTAGCCCTCATCCTAAACTAAAGTCTAACCCTAACCCTCATCCTCACCCTCAACCTAACCCTAAACCTAAACCTCACACTAAGCCTAACACTAACCCTAATGGTAACACTAACCCTCACCCTCACTCTAACCCTAACATTAACTCTAAACCTCACCCTCACTCTAACCCTTAGCCTCACCCTCACCCTCACCATAACAATAACCCTAACCCTAACCCTCACCCTAACCCTAAACCTTACCCTAACACTAACACTCACCCTAAACCTAACATTAACCCTAGCCCTCACCCTAACCCTCACCCTCAACCTCCACTAAGCCTAACCCTCACCCAAACACTATCCCTCACCCTAAAGCTAACCCTAACCCTCACCCTCACACCCACCCTAACCCTATCCTAAACCTAACCCTCAATCTAACACTAACCATTACCATACTGCTAATCCTAATTCTCACCCTCACCCGAACCCTAACCCTAACCCTCAACCTAACCCTAACCCTAAACCTAATGCTATCCCTAACCCTCAAACTCACCCTAACCCTCATCCTAACCTGAACACTCACCCTCAATCTCAACCTAACTCTAACCCTACCCCTCAACCCAACCCTCAACTTAACCCTAACATTAACCCTAATCAAATCCCTAATCCTCAACCTCACCCTCACTCTAACTCTAACCCTAACTGTCACCCTCACACTAATCCTCACCCTCAACCTAGCCCTCATCCTAAACCTAACCCTAACCCTAACGCTAACCCTCACCCTAACCCTAATCCTAGACCTAACCCTAACCCTGACCCTCATCCTAACCCTAACCTTATCCCTAACCCTCATCTTAACCCTAACCCTAACCCTAATGCTAAACCTAAACCTCAAACTCAAGCTAACCCTCACACTAAACCTTATCCTCATTGTAACCCTCACTCTAACTCTAACCCTAACCCAAACCCTAATCCTCACCCTAACCCTAAACCTAACCCTAACCCTAATGCTAACACTAAACCTCACACTCACCCTAACCCTCACCCCCACCCACAGCCTAAAACTAACCTTAAACCTACTGCTAACCTTAACCCTAACCCTCACCATCGCCCTCACCTTAACCCTAACCCTAACCCTCACACTAACCCTAACTCTAACCCTAATGCTAACACTAACCCTCACCCTCAGTCTAACCCTAACCCTAACCTCACCCTAAACGTAACCCTAACCCTAAAGCTAAACCTAAACCTCAACTTCACCCTAACCCTCACCCTAAACCTTCCCCTCACTCTCACCCTAATCCTAACCCTAACCCTCACATTAACCCTCACCCTAACCCTAACCCTAAAACTACCCCGTAGCCAACCCTAACCCTCACCCTAACCCTTCCACCCACCCTAACCCTAAACCTATCCCTCAGCCTAACTTTCATCCTACCCCTATCCCTAAACCTAAACGTCACCCTAAACCTCATCCTAATTCTTAGCCTAATCCTAAACCTCACCGTCAACCTAACACTCACCCTAACCATTATCCTCACCCTAAATCTAACCCTAACCCTCATCCTAACACTAACCCTCACCCTAAACCTCACCCAAACACTAAGCTTAATCCTAACCCTCACCTTCACCCTAACACTCACCCTAACCATTACCCTCACCCTAACCCTAAACCTAAACCTCAGCCTAACCCTCATCCTAACCCTACCAATAACACTAACCCTCACCCTAACCTTAATCCTAACCCCAACCCTAACACTCACGCTAACCCTAACCCTCATTTTCACCCTCAACCTCAACCTCAGCCTAAACCTAACCCTAACCCTAATCCAAACCCTAACCCTCAACCTCACCCTCACCCTAACCCTAACCCTCATCCTAACCCTAACATTAAACCTAATGCTAACCTTAAACCTCACCCTCAACCTAACCCTAACCCTAACCCTCACACTAAACCTATCCTTCACGCTAAACCTTTCCGTCAACCTAACCCTAACCCTCACCCTCACCCTAAACCTCACCCTACCACTTACCCACACCATAACCCTCACGCTAGCTCTAAAACTAACTCTCACCCTAAACCTCACCCTAACCCTAACCACAACCCTAAGCCTAAACCTGACACTAACCCTCACCCTATCCTTAAGCCTCAACCTCAAACTAACCCTCACCCTAAACTTTACCCTCAACCTAACCCAAAACCTAACCCTAAACCTAACACTCACACTAACCCTTACCCTAACCCTCAGCCTAACCCTTATCCTAACCCTAAAACTAACCCTCACCATAACCGTAACCCTAACCCTAACCCTAACACTCACACTAACCCTAACCCTAACCCTCATCCCAACCCTAATACTTACCCTAACACTCAACCACATCCTAACCCTAACACTAACCTAATCCTCACACTAACCCTAACCCTCACCCTCACCCTCACCCTAACCGTCACCCTAACCCTTACCCTCAACATACAACTATCCCTAAACCTAAACCTTACCGTAACTTTCACACGAACACTGAGGCTCACCCTAACCCTCAGCCTAACACCAAAAATCACCCTAACCCTAACCCTCAACCTAACCCTAACCCTCAACCCAAGCCTAACACTCACACTAACCCTAACCCTAAGCCTCACCCTCATCCTTACCCACACCCTAACCGAAACCCTAACCCTCATCCTAACACTAACACTAACCCTCACCTTGACCCTGACCCTCACCCTCACCCTAAACCTAACACTAAACCTTACCTAACAGAAAACCTCACCCTCACCCTCACCCTCACCCTAACCCTCACCCTCACACTAGACCTCACCCTAACTCTAACCCTCACCTTAACCCTAACCCTAACCCTCACCCTCACACTAACCCTAACCCTAATCCTAACATAAACCTTAAACCTAATGCTAACCCTAAAACTCACACTCACCCCAAACCTCACCCTAACCAATACCGTCACCCTAACCCTAACCCAAACCCTCACACTAAACCTAACCTCAAACTAACTCTAACACTACTCCTCAGCTTAAACCTCACCCTAAACCTAAACCTAACCCTAACCCTCACCCTATCCTTAACCATAAATCAAACCCTCACCCTAACCCTCTTCCTCACCCTAACCCTAATGCTAACCCTAACACTCAACCTCAACTTAAATCTCAACCTATCCCTTACCCGCACCCTAACCCTAACCCTCACCCTCAACCTAACCCTCACCCTTACACTTTACCCTACCCTAAACCTCACCCTAACCCTAATACTAAACCTCACCCTAACATTAACCCTAATCCTAAACCTAATCCTCACACTCACATTTATCCTCACCCTAATCCTTATCCTAAACCTAAAACTAACCCTCACACTAACCCTAACGCTAACCCTCAGCATAAGGCTTAACCTAAACCTATACCTCACCCTCACCCTAACCCTAAACCAAAACCTAACCCTCACTCTAACCCTCAACCTAATTCTAACACTAACCTTACCCTCATCCTCACACTAAACCTCGCCCTAAACTTTACTCTCACCATAACCCTAACCCTAACCATCAGCATAAGACTTATCCTAACCTTAAACCTAAACCTAACCCTCACCCTAAACCTAACCCAAACCCTAACCCTAACCCTTACACTAACCCTAAACCTAACCCTCAACCTAACCCTCATCCTAACCATAATCCTAACCCTAACGCTCACCCTCACCCTGTCCTAACCCTAACCCTCACCCTAACCCTAACCCACACCCTCACCCTCCCCATCACCCTCAGCCTAACCCTAATCCTAACATTAATACAAAACTTCATCCTCACCCTCACCCTAAACTTAACCCTAACCCTATCCCTATCCCTTACCTTTACCCTAACCCTCACCCTCACCCCAACCCTAAACCAAACCCTAACCCTCACCGTAACCCTCACCCTAACCCTAACACTAACCTTACCCTCATCCTCACACTAAACCTCACCCTAAACTTTACTCTCACCATAACCCTAACCCTAACTCTAACCCTCATCGTTACCCTAAACCTAACCCTCTCCCACACCCTAACTCTAAACCTCACCCTCACCCTCACCCTAACATTCTTTCTAACCCTAAAGCTAACCCTAATCCTAAACCTAACCCTCACCCTCAAACTCAACCTAACCCTAACACTAATCCTAACGCTAACGCTCACCCTCACCATCACCCTAACCCTCACACTCAACCTAAAACTCACCCAAAACCTAACGCTACCCCTCCCCTAACACTAACCCTCAACCTAACCCTAACCCTACCCTTAACCCTCACCCTCACAAGAAAACTAAACCTAACCCTAACCCTCATCCTGACCCTAATTCTGACCCACACCCTCACCCTCATCCTCACCATCATCCTCTCCCTACCCCTCTTCCTCACCATAAACATCACCCAAACCCTGACCCTCACCCTAATCCTAACCCTAAACCTAACCCTCACCCTAAGCCTCACCCTAACCCTGACCCTCAACCTATCCCTAATCGTAACCCTAACCATAACACTCACACTAATAACATAACACTAATTACATAACACTAATCCTAATTCTAACTCTCAGCCTCACCCTCACCCTAAACCAAAACCTAACCCTCACCCTCACCCTGACCCTCACCCTAAACCTCACCCTCACCCTCACATTAACCATCACCCTCAAACTAAATATCACCATAAACCTAACCCTCACCCTAAACCTAACCCTAACCCTCACCCTAAAGCTAACCCTCACCCTAAACCTCAGGGTAACCCTAACGCTAACCCTCACTCTCACCCTCACCCTAAACCTCACCCTAAACCTTATCCTCACACTAAACTTATCACTAAGCCTAACCCTCACACTAACCCTAACCGTCACCCTAACCCTATACAGACACCTCACCCTAACCATAACCCTTATCCTAAACCTCAACCTAACCCTAACTCTAGACTTAACGCTCACCCTCACCCTAACCCTCACCGTCACCCTAACCCTCATCCTAACACTAACCCTCAAACACACCCAAACCCTCACCGTCACCCGAACCCTAACCCTCACACGAACACTCAACCTCACCCTAACCCTCAACCTTATACTAAACATCACCCTACCCTAACTCTCACCCTAACCCTAACCCTAACCCTTACCTAACCCTAACCCTCAACCTAACACTAACCCTCACCCTGACCCTCACCTTAACCCTAACCCTTACCCTAACCCTCACTCTAACACTTACCCTAAAACTAACCCTCACCCTAATCCTAACCCTCACCCTAACACTAACCCTCACACTGACCCTAACCCTAACCCTCACCCTCACCCTAAACCTAAACCTCATCCTAACCATAACTGTAAACCTAATGCTAAATATAAACCTCATCCTCATCATAAGTCTCACCATATCCCTTACCCTCAACCTCACCTTAACCCTAACCCTCAACTTCACCCTATCCCTCACACTAAACCTAAAACTCACCCTAACCCTAAACCTAACCCTCACACTAAACCTAACCCTCACCCTTAACCTAACCCTACCCCTCAGCCTAACCCTCACCCTAAAACTAACAGTAACCCTAATCCTCACCCTAACCCTAACCATTACCATAACCCTCACCCAACCCCTCACCCTAACACTCATGCTAACGCTAACCCTCACCCTCACACCAACCCTCACCCTAAGCCTTACCCTCACCCTAACCCTAAACCTCACCCTCCTCCTAAACCTCACCCTAACCCTTACCTACACCCTAACCCTCTCCATAAGCCTAACCCTAACACTAACCCTCACCCTAACGCTCACCCTAAACCTAAACATAACCCTAACCCTCACTCTCACCCTAACACTCAACCTAACCTTTACCCTCAACCTAACCCAAAACCTAACCCTAAATCTAACACTCACACTGACCCTAACCCTTACCATCAGCCTAACCCTTATCCTAACCCTAAAACTAACCCTAAACCACACCCTAACCCAAACCCTAACCATAATCCTAACCCTCACACTAACCCTAACCCAAACCCTCAGCCTAATCCTCACCCTAACCCTAACCCTAACCCTAACCCTGACCCTCACCCTCACCTTAACCCTAACCCTAAACCTAAATCTCACCCTAACCCTAACCCTCACACTTACCATCACTCTCACCCTCAGCCTAACCCTAATACTTACCCTAATCCTAACCCTCACCTTCACCCTCACCCTAACTCTAAAACTAACGCTCACCCTCACCCTCAACCTCACCCTAACCCTATCCCTAAATCTCACATAACGCTAACCCTCACCCTATAGCTCAACCTCACCCTAAAATTAAAGCTAAACTTAACCCTCACCATAACCCTCACCCTAACCCTAACAGTAACCCTAAACCTCATCCTCACACTATACCTCACCCTAACCCTTACCTTCACCATAAACCTAAACCTACCCATACCCCTAATTCTCATCCTAACCCGAACACTCACCCACACCTTCACTCTCACCCGAACACTCACCCTCAACCTAACACTCAACCTAATCCTAACCCTAACCTAAATGTCACCCTCAAACTCACCCTAACCCTAACCCTAACCATCACCCTCACCCTCACCCTAACCCTAATCCTCATCCAAACAATAACCCTAACCCTCACCCTCACCCTCAACTTAACCCTAACACTAACCCTACCCAAACCCACACCCTTACCCTAATACTCCTCCTAAACCTAGCCCTAACCCTTACCTAACCAAAAACTTCACCCTCACTCTTACCCTCACCCTAAACCTGACCCTCACCATAGCACTCACCCTAACACTAACCGTCACCCTAACCCTAACCCAAACCCTCACCCCAATCCTAACCCTAACCATAAACGGAACCCTAACTCTCATCCTAAACCTAACCCTACAGCCAATTCTAACACTAAACCTCAAACTCACCCTAACCCTCACCCTAACACTTACCATAACCCTAACCCTAACCCTCACACTTAACCTAACCCTACCCCTCAGCCTAACCCTCACCATAAACCTAACCCTAACCCAAATCCACACCCAATCTTAACCTTAACCCAAATCCTCACCCTATCCCTCATTCTCATGCTAACTCTCAACCTTACCCTTACCCTCACCCTAACCCTAACACTCACCCTCACCCTAACCCCTAACCTAACACTTATCCTCAACCTAAACCTAAACAAAACCTCCAATGTCAACCTGACCCTCAACCTCAGACTAACCCTAACCCTAACCCTATTCCTAACCCGAATCCTCACCCTCACACTAACCCTAAACCTTACTCTCACACTAACCCTAACCCTCAACCTAACCCTAAACCTACCTCTCACCTTAACTCTTACCCTAACCCTAACCCTATCCCTTTCCCTACCGCTAACCCGAACATTAACCCTCACCCTCATACTAAATATCACTCTAACACTAACCCTCACCCTAACCCTAACCCTAACCCTCACCCTAACCCTACCACTCAACCTAACACTCACCCTCACCTAATCCTCACCCTAAATCTATCCCTAAACCTTACCTAAACGAAACCCTCATCCTCACCCTCACCCTCAACCTTACCCTCACTATAACCCTTATCCACACCCTAAAGCTAACTCTAACCCTCACCCTAAAACTAACCTTCAACTTAACCCTAAAACTACCGCTCACCCTAACCCACACCCTAACCCTCACCTTCACCCTAAAACTCAACCTAAACCAAACCCTCACCCACACCCTAACCCTCGCACTCATCCAAAACCTAAACCATACCCTAATACTAAACGTCACCCTAAACATCACCGTAAACCTAACCTTCACCCTCACCCTCACCCTCACAATAAACATCACCCTAACCCTACACCTCAGGTTAACCCTAACCCTATATCTAACCCTAAACCTCACCCTGACCCCCACTCTAACGCTTACCCTAACGTAAACCTCACCCTAAACCTAACCCTCACCCTAACCCTAACCCACACACTAACCCTAACCATAACCCTCCCCCTCCCCCTCACCCTCACAATACCCCAACCCTAACCCTAATCCTACACTGACCCTCACCCTCAAACTCATCCTCACGCTAACCCTAACCCTAAGCTTAACCCTCACCCTCACTCTCACCCTAACCCTCACACTCACCCTAAACCTCACTCTAACCCTACCCCTACCCCTCTCCCTAACCCTCAACCTCACTCTAACCCTAAACCTAACCCCAACCCTAACCCTACCCCCAACCCTCACCCTCACACTAACCCTAAACCTAACGTTAACCCTCACCCTAACCCTAATCCTCACCCACACCCTAACTCTCAACCTCACCTGAACCCTCACCCAAACCCGAACCCTCACCCTCACACTAACCCTCACCCTAAACATCAAGCAAAACCTAAACCTCACCATAACCCTAACCCTAACCCTCAACCTCACCCTAACCCTCAGCCTAACCCTTATCTTCACCCTAACCCTAACCCTAAACCTAACAATAACCGTCACACTAGCGGTAACCCTTACCCTAACCCTAACCCTAACCACAACCTTCACCCTCACCGTCACCCTAAAACTAACCCTAACCTTAACCCTCACCCTCACCCTCACCCTCACCCTAACACTAACAATAACCGTGACACTAGCCGTAACCCTTACCCTAACCCTAAACCTAACCATAACCGTCACCCTCATCCTCACCCTAAAACTAACCCTAACCTAACCCTAACCCTAACCCTCACCCTCACCCTAACCTTCACCCTCACCCTAAATATCACCCTAACCATAACCCTCACCCTAACCCTACACGTCAACCTAACCTTCACCCTAACCTAACACTCAGACTAACCCTAACCCTCACACTAACCCTAACCCTCACCCTCACTTTCACCCTCACCCTCAGCCTAGCCCTAATCCTAACCCTAACCCGAAACCTCACCCTAACCCTAACCCTAATCATCACCCTAACCCGCACCTTAACCCTTATCCTCACACTAACCATAACCATAATCCTAACCTTTACCCTAACCCTATCCCGACACCTCAACCTAACTCTCACCCTAACCCTAAACCTAACACTAACCCTCACCCTAACCCTAACCCTAAACCTTACCCTCACCCTCACCCTAACCCTCACCGTCACCCTAACACTCACCCTAACCCTAACACTCAACCACACCCTATTCTTCACCCTCACCCGTACCCTCATCCTCACGCAAACAGTCACCCTCACCATAAAACTCACCCTCAAATTAACATCACCCTAAACTTAACCCTCACGCTAAACCTAACCCTAACACTCACCCAAAACCCTAACCCTCATCCTAGCCCTCACCCTAACCCTCATCTTCAACCTTGCACTCATCCTAAACCTAATCCTAACAATAACCCTAACCCTAAAACTCACCCTAACCCTAATCAAAACGCTAACCCTCACCCTCTTCCTCACACTCACCCTAACATTCACCCTCAACCTACCCCTCACACTAACACTCACAGTAACCCTAACCTTCAACCTAAACCTTACCCTAACCCTCACCCCTAAACCTAATCCAAACACTCACCCTCACCCAAACACTCAACCACAGAAAATCACTAATCCTAACCCTAATCGTAAACCTAACACACTCACCCTCAAAATAACCCTAAACTTAACCCTCACCCTCACCCTCAGCCTAACCCTAAAACTCATCCTCACCCTAAGACCCACCCTACTCTTACCCTCATCCTAACCCTAAACCTAACCCTAAACCTCACCCTCACCCTAACCCTAACCCTAACAATAACCCTAACCCTCACCCTATCCCTAACCCTCACCCTCACCCAAACCCTAACACTAACCGTAACCCTCAACCTAAACCTCACCCTCAACCCAACACTCAACCTCACCCTCAGCCTAACCCTCACCCTCACCCTAAACATCATGCAAATCCTAACCCTCACGCTAACCCAAACCCTAACCCTAACCCTCAGCCTAACCTGCACCCTAAGCCCAAGATAAAACTAACACTCACACTCAACCTAACCCTCACCCTAACACTTATCCTCACACTAACCCTAACTCTAACCCTAACCCTTACCCTCACACTAACCATAACCCTCACCCTAACCCTAAAACTTCCGCTCAACTTAACCCTCACCCTAACCCTAACCCTAACCCTAACCCTTTGCCTAACGCTAACCCTAATATTAACCCTCACCCTAATACTAAACATCAAAATAACGCTAACTCTTACCCTAACCCTAACGCTAACCCTCACCCTAACCCTACCCCTCAACCTAACCCTCACCCTCCCCTAATCCTAACCCTAACTCTAACCCTAACCCTTACCTAAACGAAGCCCTCACCTTCACCCTCACCCTCAATCTAACCTTCACCCTCACCCTAGCCCTCACCCTAATCCTAACCCTAACCCTCACCCTAACCCTCACCATAACCCTAACCCTCACCCTAAACATAAGCCTAACCCTCACCCTCACCCCAAACTTCACCGTCAACCTAACACTCAACCTTACCCAAACCCTCACCCACACCCTAACCCTCATACTCCCCAGAAGCATAAAACTTACCCTAACCCTAAACCTCACCCTAAACTTCACCCTAACCCTAACCCTCACCCGAACCCTCACACTCACCCTCACCCTAAACTTCACCCTCAAAATAAACATCAGCCTAACCCTACCCCTGAGCCTAACCCTAAACCTCTACATAAACCTAACCCTCATCCTGACCCTCACCCTAACCTTAACCCTAACCCTAACCCTCATCCTAACCCTTACCCTAACCCCAACCCTCAAACTAAACCAAATCCTAACCCTTACCCTCACCATAACCCTAAACCTAACCCAACCCTAATCCTCACCGTAAACCTAACCCTCGCCCACAACCTAAACTTCACCATCACCTGAACCCTCATACTCACCCTAACAATCACACTAACTCTAAGCCTAATCCTTATCATAAACTTAACCCTCACCTTCATCCTCACCCTCAGCCTAAACCTAACCCTCACCCTAACGCTCACCCTATCCCTAATGCTAAACCTACAGCTCACCCTCAACCTAACCCTCACCCTAACCCTTATCCTCACCATAACCCTCACCCTAACACTAACACTAACCCTCACATTAACCCTAATCCTCACACTATACCTCACCCTAATCCTAACCCTAACCGAAAACCTAACCCTCAAACTCACACTCACCCCAACACTCACCCTCACCATAAACATCACCCTAACCCTAACCCTAATCCTGAACCGAACACTAACCCTCACCCTAAACCTAACCCTAACGTCACCCTTTCACTAATGCTACCCCTAAACCTCACACTCAAACTAACCCTCACCATAAGCCTTATCCTCACACTAAACCTAACCATAACACTAACCCTAACCCTCACACTAAACCTAATCCTCACCTTATCCCTAACCCTAGCCCTAACCCTCACCCTTTCCCTCACCCTCACCCTAACTCTAATGCTAACCCTAACTCTCACCGTCACCCTAAACCTCACACTAACCATTACCCTCACCCTAAACCTAACCCTCACCCTCACCCTAAATCTCACCCTAACCCTCACACTCACCCTAAACCGCAAACTAACCCTAACCATAAGGCTAATTCTCACCCTAAACCTCACCCTCACCATAACCTTAACCCTAACCCTAACCCTAAACCTAATGCTAACCATAACCCTCACCCTCACCCTAACCCTCACCCTAACCCTTATCCTCACACTAACCCTAACCCTAACCCTAACCCTCACCCTAAACCTATCCCGACACCTCAACCTAACTCTAACCCTAACCCTAACCTTAACCCTAACCCTCACCCTGACCCTAGACCTAAACCTAACCCTCACCTTCACCTGAACCTTCACGCTCACCCGAACACTCACCCTCACCCTAACCCTCACCCTCACAATAAACATCAACCTAACCCTAACCCTACACCTCACCGTAAATCTCATCCTTACCCTAAACCTAACCCTAACCCTAAATCTCACCATAACCCTAACCTTAAATCTAAACCTCACCCTCACTCTAACCCTCACCCTAACCCTCACCCTAACCCTAATCCTAACCCTCAACCACACCCTTACCCTCACACTTAACCGAACCCTCACCCTCACCCCAACACTCACGTTCACTGTAACCCTCACCCTCACAATATACATCACCCTAACCCTAACCCTCAGCCTAACTCTAACTCTCACCTTAACCGTAACCCTAATCCTAACACAAACCCTCACCCTCACCCTCACCCTCACCCTAACCCTAACCCTCACCCTCACCCTAACCCTCATTGTTACGCTCACCCTCACCCTAACTCTAATGCTAACCCTACCTCTCACCCTCACCCTTATCCTCACCGTAAACCTCACCGTAACCCTTACCCTCACCAAAACCTAACCCTAAATCTAAACCTAATCCTCAACTGAACCCTAACCCTCTCCCACACCCTAAACCTCACCATCACCTGAACCCTCATCCTCACACTAACACTCACAATAACCCTCAACCTAACCCTAATCCTAAACCTAACCCTCACCCTCACCCTCACCCTCAACTTAACCCTAACCCTAACCCTAAATCTAAACCTCAACCTCAACCTCACCCTCACACTAACACTCACCCTCACCATAAATATCACCCTAACCCTCACCCTCACCCTAACACTTATCCTCACCCTAACACTAACCGTAACCTTCACCCTCACCCTGACCCTCTCCCTCAGCCTAACCCTAACCCTAAACCTATATCTAATTGTAACCTTCACCCTCACCCTCACCCTAACCCTAACCATACCCTAAACCTAACCCTCAGCCTCACCCTCACCCTCACACTAACACTCACACTAATCCTAACCCTAACCCTAACACTAACCCTCACCCTCAACCTCCCCTTCCCCCTCAGCCTTACCCTAACTCTAATCATAACCCTAACACTCAACCCCACCATCACCATAACCCTAACCCTAATCCTAATGCTAAACCTTGCCCTCACCCTCTTCGTAACCATAACTATAACCCTAACAATAACCCTAACTTTAACCCTCACCCTAACCCTAAAACTCACCCTAAAACTAATCCTAACCCTAAACCTCACCCTCACGCTCACCCTCGTTCTAAACCTCACCATCACGTGACCCTCACCATCACACTAAACTTCACACTAACCCTAACCCTCACCCTAACCCTAAACCTAATCTTTACCCTCACTTTCAACCTCACCCTCAGCCTAACCCTCAGCCTAACCCTAATCCTAACCCTAACCCTCACCCTCCCCCTAACCCTAAACCTAACACTCACCCTAACCCTAACCCTAACCCTCACCCTCAACCTCACCCTCACCCGCACCCTCACCCTAACCCTCACCCTCACCCTCACCCTTACCCTCACACTAACCCTCAACCACACCATAAACATGACCCTAAACCTAACTCAAACCCTAAACTTAACCCTAACCGAAACCCTAACCCTAACCCCAACCCTCACCCTAACCTTCACCATAATCTTTATCCTCAAACTAAGCTGAAACCTAACCCTAACCCTAACCCTCACCCTAACCCTAATCCTCACCCTAACCCTATCCCGATACCTCACTCTTACTCCCACCCTAACCCAAACCCTATCCCTAACCCTCACCCTAACCCTAACCCTAAACCTAACCCTCACCCTCACCCTAACCCTCACCGTCACCCTATCCCTCACACTAAACCTAATCCTAACCATCACACACCGTCACCCTAACCCTCACCCTTCACTTAATATAATTTTTTCCAAACCTTTCCATTTCCTAACAAATGGGGAAATGTCATTCTTTCTGATGGAGGCATAGAATTCCATTGTGTATATATACCACATTTTCTTGATCTATTCATCTACTGAGGGGCATCTGGGTTGGTTCCATATCTTAGCTATGGTAAATAAGGCTGCAATAAACATAGTTGTGCTGGTAGCTTTAGTGTGGTCTTGTTTGTCAACATTTGGGTAAATGCCCAAAAGTGGGATTGCGGGATCATAGGGGAGATCTATGTGAAGTCTTTTGAGGAACCTCCATACTGCTTTCCAAAGTGGTTGAACATGTTTACATTCCCACCAACAATGAAGTAAGGTTCCTTTCTGTCCACATCCCCTCCAGCATCTGTTGTTGTTAGAGTTCTTGATTTTTGCTGTTCTAACTGGAGTGAGGTGATATCTCAATGTTGTTTTGATTTGCATTTCTTTTATGGCTAGGGATGTTGAACATTTCTTCATGTGTCTATTGGCCATCCTTCTTTCTTCTTCAGAGAAGCTTCTCTTTAAGTCTTTCGCCCACTTATTTATTGGGCAGTTGTTTCTTTGAGGATTTGTTGTTGGGTGGTTTAATTTTTTGAGTTCCAAGTATATTTTAGATATGAGACCCTTGTCCGTTGTATGGCTAGTAAAGATCTTCTCCCAATCGGTGGGCTTTCTATTGATCTTGCTAGCTATGTCTTTTGCCCTGCAGAAGCTCTGCAACCTTATGCAATCCCATTTGTCCAACCTTTCTTTGATTTGTTGTGTTTCCGGGTCTCTATTCAGAAAATTTCGGCCTGAGACAAGGACACCTAGGGTTTCTCCTATTCCATCCTGTAATGTTTTCAGTGTGTCTGCTTTGAGTTCAAGTTCTTTGATCCATTCGGAGTTGATTCTTGTGCAGGGTGATATGTAAGGATCTAGCTTTAGTTTTCTATATGTAGTTAACCAATTTTGCCAGCACCATTTACTGAAGAGGCTGTCTTACTTCCATTCGCAAAATAGCAGGTTATAAAATTAACCCCCCAAAATCAATGGCTTTTCTGTATGCCAACAATGAGAAAAGTGTGGCTGAAATTAGGAAAGCAACTCCATTTGTAATAGCCCCACAAAAAATAAAATACCTAGGAATTAACTTAACTAAAGAAGTGAAGGACCTCTACGATGAAAACTTTAAAGTCTTGGAAAAGGAAATCAACACAGAACTTAAAAAATGGCAAAACCTCCCATGCTCCTGGATTGGCAAGATTAACATCATGAAAATGGCAATACTTCCCAAGGCTATCTACAAATTCAACGCGATACCTATCAAAATTCCACCCTCATTCTTCAAGGAATTAGAAAAGGCAATCCAAAAATTCATATGGAACAATAAAAGACTCCGAATAGCAAAAACGCTCCTCAACAGAAAGAACATTTCAGGAGGAATATCTATAAGAAATTTCAAACTCTACTATAAACCATAGTAATCAAAATAGCTTGGTATTGGCATAAGAACACACCTCAGGACCAATGGAATAGAATTGAAAACCCAGAAATGAACCTACAGACCTATAGCCATCTAATCTTCGATAAGGAAGCTAACCCTCACCCTAACCTAATCCTAACCATCACACTCACCCTAACCCTGATCCTCAACCTAACCCTAACCCTAACACTGACCATACCCCATACACTAGCCGGAACCTTTACCCTAACCCTAACCCTAACCATAATCTACACCCTCACCCTGACCCTCACCCTCAGCCCAACACTAACGCTAACCCTATTCCTAATCCTAACCCTCACCCTCACCCTCACCCTAAAACTAAACCTAACCCTAACCCTCACCCTCAACCTCACCCTCACCCTAACAATCAACCTCACCCTAAACATGACCCTAACCCTAACCCTAACCCTCACCCTAAACCTAACCCTAACCCTCACCCAAAACCCTAACCCTCATCCAAGTTCTACCCCTAAACCTCAACTTCACCCTAGCTCTCATCCTAATCCTAATCCTAACAATAACCCTAACCCTAACCCTAAAAATAACCCTAACCCAAATCAAAACGTTAACCCTCACACTCTTCCTTACCCTCACCCTAACCTTCAACCTCAACCTACCCCTCACCCTAACCCTCACGCTAACCCTAACCTTCAACCTAACCCTAACCCTAACCCTCACCCCTAAACCTAACCCTAAAGCTCTCCCTCACCCAAACCCTCAACCTCAGAATAACCTTAACCCTAACACTAATCCTAAACCTAACCCTTACACTCACCCTCAACCCAACCCTTAACTTAACCCTCCCCCTCACCCTCACCCTCACCCTCAGCCTAACCCTAAACCTCACCCTAACCCTAACCCTCACCCTCACCCAAACCCTAACCCAAACCGTAAGCCTCACCCTCAACCTCACCCTCAACCTAACCCTCAACCTCACACTCACATTAACCCTCACCCTAACCCTAAACATCACCCTAACCCTAACCCTCACCCTAACCCTCACCCTAATACCAACGATAAAACCTAACACTCACACGCAACCTAACCCTCACCCAAACAATTATCCTCACACTAACCCTATCTCTAACCCTAACCCTTACCCTCACACTAACCCTAACCCTCACCCTAACTCTAAACCTAATCTACCCCTTTCCCTAACGCTAACCCTAATAGTAACCCTCACCCTTATACTAAACATCAAACTAACCCTAACCCTCACCTTAACCCTAATGCTAAGCCTCACCCTAAACCTACACCTCAACCTAACCCTCACCCTTCCCTAATCTTCACCCTAAATCTAACCCCAACCCTTGCCTAAACGAAGCCCTCACCCTCACCCTCAACCGAACCCGAACCCTCACCCTAGCCCTCACCCTAATCCTAACCCTACCCTCACCCTAAACCTCACCCTATCCCTAACACTCACCCTAAACCTCACCCGAAACCTCACCCTCACCACAAACCTCATCGTCACCCTAACACAAAACCTAACCCAAACACTCACCCTCACACTAACCCTCACACTCACCCAAAGCCTAAATCTTATCCTAACCCTAAACCTCACCCTAAACATCACCCTAACCCTAATCCTCACCCGAACCCTCACCCTCACCCTAAGACTCACCCTCACCCTAACCTTCACCCTCACAATAAACATCAGCCTAAACCTACCCCTAAGCCTAACCCTAACCCTATGCCTAAAACTAACCCTCACCCTGACTCTCACCCTAACCCTAACCCTAACCCTAACCCTTACCCTAACCCTTACACTATCCCTAAACCTCACTCTAAACCTAACCCAAACCCTTACCAAAACCATAACCCTAAAACTAACCATAACCCTAACGCTAAACTTAACCCTCAACTTCACCCTAATTCTCACACTAATCCTTACCCTTACCATAACCCTAACCATCACCCAACCCTAATCCTCACCGTAAACCTAACCCTCGCCCACAACCTAACCCTCACCATCACCCGAACCCTCATCCTCACCCTAACACTCACACGAACGCTAACCCTAACCCTTATCATAAACTTAACCCTCCCTCTCACCCTCACCCTAAGCCTAACCCTAACCCTAACCCTAAACCTAAACCTCACCCTCAGCCTAAACCTAACCCTCACCCTAACGCTCACACTATCACTAATGCTAAACCTACACCTCACTTTCACCCTAACCCTCACCCTAACCCTTACCCTCACACTAACCCTCACCCTAACACTAACACTAACCCGCAAATTAACACTAATGCTCACCCGATACCTCACCCTAACCCTAACACTAACGGAAATCCTAAACCTCACACTCACCCTCACCCCAATACTCACCCTCACCATAAACATCACTCTAACCTTAACCCTCATCCTAAACCGAACCCTAACCCTCACCCTAAACCTAACCCTAACCATCACCCTAACGTCACATTATCACTAACGCTAACCCTACACTTCACCCTCACCCTAACACTCACAATAACCCTTATCCTCACACTAACCCTAACCATAACCCTAACCATAACTCTCACACTAAACCTAAGCCTCACCCTAACCCTAACCCTACCCCTCAGCCAAAACCTTACCCTAAACCTAACCCTAACCCAAATCCTCATCCTATCCTTAATCTTAATCCAAAACCTCACCCTATCCCTCACCCTCACCCTAACCCTCACCTTTATCCTTACCCTCACCTGAAACCTAACCCTCACCCTCAACCTAACCCTCACCTTAACACTTACCCACACACTAACACTCAGCCTAACCCAAACCATAAACCTAAGCTTCACCCTAAAGCTCAAACTAACCCTAAACTTAACCGTCACCCTAATATTCACCCTAAACTTTACCCTCACCCTAATACTTACCCTAACCCTAAAACTAACCCTCACACTAACCCTAAACCTAACCCTCATCCTAACCCTTATCCTAAACCTAACACTCAACCTAAACCTAAACCTAACCCTTACCCTAACACTAACCCTCATCCTAACCCTAACCCTCACCCTCACCCTTCACATCACCCTCAGCCTAACTCTAATCCTAACACTAATCCTAACACTCACCCTAACTCTAACCCAAAAATTAACCCTAACACTCACAATCACCCTCACCCTAACCCTAACCGTATCCCTAAACCTAACCCTATCCCTAACCCTAACACTCACCGTAACCCTAACCCTATCCCTAACACAAACCCTAACCCTCATCCTCACACTAAACCTCACCCTATTCCTTAAGCTCAACAGAACCCTAACCCTAATCCTAACCGTAATCCTCACCGTAACCCTAATCCTCATGCACACCCTAACCCTCATCCGAAACCTCACCTGAACCCTCAAACTAACACTCACCCTAACACTAACCACAACTCTAATCCTAAACCTAACCCTCACCTTCAAACTCACCATAACTCTAACCCTAACCCTAACCCTAACCCTCACTCTCACCCTCACCCTAATCCTCACACTCACCCTAAACCTCACACTAACCCTAACACTACCCGTCTCCGAAACTCTCAAATTAACCCTAACCCTAACCCTATCCTTTACCCTCACCCTGACCCTCAACATCAGACTAACACTAACCCTAACCCTATTCCTAATCCTAACCCTTACCTACATATTCAACCTAAACCCTACCCTACCCTAACCCTCACCCACACCATCACCCTCACCCTCACCCTCACCCTAACACTTACCCTCACCCTAAACATCACCCTAACCCTAACCCTCTCCCTAACCTTAACCATAACCCTCACCCTAAACTTAACCTCAGCTTAAACCTCACCCTCACCCTAATCCTCACCCTAAACCTAAGCCTTCCCTAAACAAAACCCTCACCCTAACCCTCACCCTAACCCTAACAATAACCCTACCTCTAACTCTAACTCTAACCCTAAAATGCACCCTAAAACTAAACCTAAACCTCACCCTCACCCACAACCTAACCCTAACCCTCACACTAACCATAACCTTAACACTCAGCATAAAGCTCATCCTAACCCTAACACTAACCCTAACCATCACCCTAACACTAACACTCACTTTCACTTTCAACCTCACCCTCACCCTAACCCAAACCCTAACCCTCATCCTTAACCTCACCCTCACCCGCCCCCTCATCCTAACCCTCACCCTCACCTTCACTCCCACACTAACACTCAACCTCACATTAATCATCACCCTACCCCTAAACCTCACCGTCACCCTAACCCTAAACCTAACAATAAAACTAACACTAACCCTAACCCTCACCATCACCCTAACCCTCACCCTAATCCTTAAACCTCACCCTAACCCTAACCCTAAACCTAACCCTCACCCGAATCCTCACCCTAACCCTAAACATAATCCTAACCCTCACCCTAACACTCACCCTAACACTAAACCTCACACTCACCCTAAACCTCACCCTAAACTTTACCTTCAATCTAACCCAAACCCTAACCCTAAAACTAACACTCACACTAACCTTAACCCTAATCCTAAGCCTAACCCTTATCCTAACCCCAAACCTGACCCTAACCCACACACTCACCCAAAACCTAAACCTAACCCTAACCCTCACCCTAAACCTAACCATCACCCTCACCCTAACCCTCATCCTAACACTTACCCTCAACCTAAACCTATCCCTAATCCTCACCCTAATCCTAAACCTCAACCTAATCCTAACCCTTACCCTGACCCTCACCCTAACCCTAACCCTAAACCAAACCTTTACCCTAACACTAACCATCACCCTAAACCTAACCCTCACCATAACAGTAACCATCACACTAACCCTAACACTAAGCCTCACCACAAGCCTCACCCTCACCCTAACCCTAACCCTAAACTCATCTTAACCCTCACCTTCACCATAATCCTCACCCTAAACCTAACCCTTACCTAACGGAAAACCTCATCCTCACTGTCACCCTAACCCTAACCCTAAACCTAACAATAACCATAACTCTAACCCTAACCGTAACCCTAAAACTCACCCTAAACCTAATCCTAACATTAAACCTTAACCTCACCCTCACCCTCATTCTAACCCTCACTCTCACCCTGAGCCTCAACATGACACTAACCCTCAGACTAACCCTAAACATCACCCAACCCTAACCCTCAACCTCACTTTCACCCTCACCCTAACCCTAAAGCTAACCCAAACCCTCACTCTCTAACCCTCACCCGAACCCTTATCCTCACACTAACACTAACCATAACCCTAACCCTCAAACTAACCCTAACCCTCACCCTAAACCTATACCTACAACTCAACCTAACTCTAAGCCTAACCCTAACACTAATCCTAACCCTCACCCTAACCCTAACCGTAAACTTAACCCTAACCCTCACCCTAACCCTAAGCCTCAACCACACCCTAACCCTGACCCTCACATGAACCCTCACCCTAACCCAAACACTCGCCTTACCCTAACCCTCACCCTAACAATAAACATGACCGTAACCCTAACTCTCACCCTAACACTAACCCTAACCCTCACCCTAAACCTAAGCCTCAACCTAACCCTAACCCTCACCCTGATATTCACCCTAACCTAACCCTATCCCTAACCATCACTCTAACAATTACCCTCACCCTAACCCTAACCATCATCCTCACCATAACGCTCACCCTAACACTTACCCACACCCAAAACCTCACCCTAACCCTAACTCTAAACCTAACCCTCAACCTAACCCTCGTCCTAAGCCTAACCATAACCCTAAACCTAACCTCATCCTAACCATCACCCTCACCCTAAAATTCACCCTCACCCTAACCCTCAACCTAAACTTTACCCTCAACCTAACCCAAACCCTAACCCTAATCCTAACACTCACACTAACCCTAAACCTAACCCTCAGCCTAACCTTTACCCTAATCCTAAACCTAAACCTCACCCTAACCCTCACCCTAACACTAAACATAACCCTAACCCTCACCCTCACCATAACCCTAACCCTTGACCTCACCCTAACCCTAACCCTAACCTAACCCTCAGCCTAACCCTAACCCTCACCCTCATCCTAACCCTCACCCTAACACTAACACCAACCCTCACCTAATCCTAACCTCACCGTAACCCTAACCCTCACACTAAGCCTCACCCTAACCCTCACCCTCACCCTAACCCTAACCATAACACTAATCCACAACCTCACCTAATCCTCACCCTAACCCAAACCCTAACCCATACCTAACCGAAAACCTCACCCTCACCCTCACGCTCACCCTAACCGTCACGCTCACCCTGGCCCTCACCCTAACTCTAACCCTCACCCTAACCCTAATCCTAACCCTCATCGTCACGCTCACCCTAACTCTAAACCTAACCCTAAGCCTCATCCTAACACTAACCCTAACCCTAATTCTAACCCTAAAGCTTACACTCACCCTAACCCTTACCCTAACCCTTACTGACACCCAACCCTAACCCTAATCCTCACACTAAACCTAACACTCAACCTACCTTAACCCTACCCCTCAGCCTAACCCTCACTCTAAACCTAAACCTAAACCTAATCCTCACTCTATGCCTAACCTTAACCCTAACCCTCATCCTAACCCTCAACCTAGCCCTCATATTAATCCTAACCCTAACCCTCACCCTAACCCTCACCCTAAACCTAACCCTCACCCTAAACCTAACCATAACCCTCACCCTCACCCCAAACCTCATCGTCACCCTAACACTCAACCTAACCCAAACCCTCATCCACACCCGAACCCTCACACTCACTCGAAGCCTAAACTTACCCTAACCCTAAAACTCACCCTAAACCTCACCCTAAACCTAACCATCAACCGAACCCTCACCCTCACCCTAACACTCACCCTCACCCTAACCTTAACCCTCACAATAATCATCACCCTAACCCTACCCCTGTGCCTAACCCTAACCCAGTACCTAAACATAACCCTCAGCCTGACCCACACCCTAACCCAAACCCTAACCCTAACCCTTACCCTAACCCTTACCCTAACCCTAAGGCTCAACCTCAACCTAACCCTAACCCTTACCAACACCATAACCCTAAACCTAACCATAACCCTAACGCTCACCATAACCCTCACCTTCACCCTAATCCTCACACTAACCCTTACCCTCATCATAACCCTAAAGCTAACCCAACTCTATTCCTCACAGTAAACCTAACTTCGCCCACACCCTAACCCTCACCATCACCTGAACGCTCATCCTCACCCTAACACTCACACGAACGCTAACCCTAACCCTTATCATAAACTTAAACCTCCGTCTCACCCTCACCCTAAGCCTAACCCTAACCCTAACCCTAAACTTAAACCTCACCCTCAGCCTAAACCTAACCCTCACCCTAACGCTCACCCTATCGCTAACGCTAAACCTACACCTCACCCTCACCCTAAACCTCATCCTAACCCTTATCCTAACATTAACCCTCACCCTAACACTTACACTAACCCTCATATTAACCCTAATCCTCACCCGATACCTCACCCTAACCGAAAACCTAACCGTCACACTCACCCTCACCCCAACACTCACCCTCACAATAAACATCACCCTAAACTTAACCCTCATCCTAAACCGAACCCTAACCCTCACCCTAAACCTAACCCTAACCATCACCCTAACGTCACCCTATCACTAACGCTAACCCTACACCACACCCTCACCATAACCCTCACAATAACCCTTATCCTCAAACTAACCCTAACCATAACCCTAATCCTAATCCTCACACTAAACCTAAGCCTCACCCTAACCCTAACCCTACCCCTCAGCCTAACCCTCACCCTAAACCTAATCCTAACCCAAATCCTCATCCTATCCTTAACCATAACCCAAACCCTCACCCTTTCCCTCACCCTCACCCTAACCCTCACCCTTATCCTCACCCTCACCTGAACCCTAAACCTCACCCTCAACCTAACACCCACCCTAACACTTACCCACACGCTAACACTCACCCTAACCCAAACCATAAACCTAACCTTCACCCTAACCCACAACCTAACCCTAAACTTCACCATCACCCTAATATTCACCCTAAACTTTACACTCACACTAACACTTACCCTAAACCTAAACCTAACCCTCACACTAACCCTAACCCTAACCCTCAGCCTAACCTTTATCCTAACCCTAAAACTAACCCTAACCCTCAACCTTAACCTAAACCTAAACCTAACACTAACACTAACCCTCATACTAACCCTAACCCTCACTTTCAACCTCCACATCACCCTCAGCCCAACCCTAATCCCAACCCTAATCCTAACACTCACCCTCACCCCCACCCTAACTCTAACCCTAAACCTAACCCTAACACTCACAATCATACTCACCCTAAACCTAACTGTATCCCTAACCCTAACCCTAACCCTAACACTCAACATAACCCTCACCCTATCCCTAACACTAACCCTAACCCTCATGCTCACACTAAATCTCAACCTAATCCTTAAGCTCACCAGAACCCTAACCCTAATCCTAACCATAATCCTCACCATAACCCTAACCCTCATGCACACCCTAACGCTCAACCAAACCCTCACCTTCACCCTAAAACTCACCCTAACCCTAACCTTAACCCTAATCCTAAACCTAACCCTCAACTTCAAACTCACCCTAACTCGAACCCAAACCCTAACACTAACCCTCACTCTCACCCTCACTCTAATCCTCACATTCACCCTAAACCTCACTCTAACCCTAACCTACCCCTCTCCGTAACTCTCAAATTAACCCTAACCCTAACCCTACCCTTCCCCTCACCCTGACCCTCAACCTCAGACTAACCCTAACCCTAACCCTATTCCTAATCCTAAGCCTTACCCACATATTCAACCTAAACCTAACCCTAAACCTAACACTCACCCACACCCTCACCCTCACCCTCACCCTAACCCTCACCCTCACCCTAAACATCAGCCTCACCCTAACCTTCACCCTAACCTTAACCATATCCCTCACCCTAAACCTAACCTCAGCTTTACCCTCACCCTCAACCTAATCCTCACCCTAAACCTAACCCTTACCTAAACGAAACCCTCACCCTCACCCTAACCCTAACTCTAACAATAACCCTAACTCTAACTCTAACCCTAACCCTAAAACTCACCCTAAAACTAAACCTAAACCTCACCCTCACCCGCAACCTAACCCTAACCCTCAAACTAACCATAACCTTAACACTCAGCCTAAACCTCATCTTAACCCTAAACCTAACCCTAAACCTCACACTAACCCTAACCCTCACCTTCATTTTCACCCTCACCCTCACCTTAACCCTAACCCTAACCCTCATCCTTAACCTCACCCTCACCCGCACACTCACACTAACCCTCACCCTCACCCTCACCCTCATACTAACACTAAAACTCACATTAAACCTCACCCTAATCCTAAACTTCACGGTCACCCTAACCCTAACACTAACACTAACCCTAAACCTCACCATGACCCTAACCCTCACCCTAATCCTTAACCTCACACTAACACTAACCCTAACCCTAACACTCAAACTAACCCTAACCCTCACCCTAACCCTATCCCGACACCTCACCCTAACTGTCACCATAACCCTAACACTAACCCTAACCCTCACCCTAACCCTAACCGTAAACCTAACCCTCAACCTCACCCTAACCCTCACCGTCTCCCTAACCTTCACCCTAAACCTAAACTTCAACCACACCCTAACCCTCACCCTCACCCGACCCCTCACCGTCACCCGAACATTCACCCTTACCCTAACCCTCACCCTCACAATAAACATGACCCTAAACCTAACTCTCACCCTAACACTAACCCTAACCCTCACCCTAACCCTAACCCTCATCCTCACACTATACCTCATCCTAACCCTTACCGTCACCATAATCCTAACCCTAACCCTAACCCTAATTCTCACAATAACCCTAACCCTCACCCGAATCCTCACCCTCACCCTCACCGTAACACTCAACCTAACCCTAAAACTAACCCTAATCCTAAACCTAACCCTCACCCTCAAACTTACCCTAACCCTAACCCTCACCCTCACCCTAACAATAACCCGCAAACTAACCCTAACACTCACCCTAACACTAACCCTAACCCTAACCCTCAACCTAATTCTAACCCTATCCACAACCCTCACCCTCCCACTAAACCTAACCCTAACACTAACCCTCACCCTAACCCTAATCCTCACCGACTCCGTAACCCTCTCCCTCACCTGAACCCTCACCCTTCCCTGAACACTCATCCTCACCCTAACCCTCACCCTCACCCTAAATATCACCCAAACCCTAACCCTTACCCTTAACCTAACCCTAACCATCACCCTAGCAGTAACCATCAACCTAACCCTCAACCTCACGCTAATCCTCACCATAACCCTAACCCTTACCTAAAAGAATCCCTCACCCTAACCCTCACACTAACCCTCTCCTCATCCTAGCCCTCAGGCTAAACCTAACCCTAACCCTAACCCTCTCCCTCACCCTTAACCTCACCCTAACCCATACCCTCAGCCTAACACTAATGCTAACCCTATTCCTAATCTTAACTCTCATACGCACCCTCACCCTAAACCTAACCCTAACACTAACCCTCACCCTCACCCTCACCCTCACCCTCACCAAACGCTCACCATCACCCTAAACATCACCCTAACCCTAACCCTCATCCTAAGACTAACCCTAACTCTGACCCTAACCCTAAGCTCAGCTTAACCCTCACCCTCAACCTAAACTTCACCCTAACCCTAAGCCTAAGGAAAATGAAACCCTCACCTCCACCCTCACACTAACCCTCACACTCACCCTAGCCCTCACCCTAACCCTAAACCTAACCTTTACCCTAAAACTTGCCCTCCCCCTACCCCTCAGCCTAAACCTAACCCTAACCATAACGCTAACCCTAACCCTCACCATCACCCAAATCTTCAACCTAACCCTTACCTTCAACCTTACCCTAAAGCTAACCCTAAACCTCACCCTCACCCTCACCCTAATCCTAACCCAAACCCTAAACCTAACCCTAACCCTAACCCTCAAACTAACCCTAACCCTCACCCTAAATCTATCACGACACCTCAACCTAACTCTCAACCTAACCCTAACCCTAACCCTACCCCTAAACCTAACCCTAACCGTAAAGCTAAACCTCACCCTCACCCTAACCTTCCGTGTCCCCCTAAACCCTCATGCTCACCTTAAGCCTCAACCACACCCTAACA
The DNA here is from genome assembly GCF_024711535.1 of Dipodomys merriami. Lineage (NCBI taxonomy): Eukaryota > Metazoa > Chordata > Mammalia > Rodentia > Heteromyidae > Dipodomys > Dipodomys merriami. The sequence continues at coordinate 4,134,509 of NW_027206113.1, forward strand.
TTCACCGATACCCTCACCCTCACCCTCACCCGAACACTCACCCTTACCCTAACCCTCACCCTCACACTAAACATCACCCTAACCCTAACTCTCACCCTAACAATAACCCTAAACCTCCCCCTAACCCTAAGCCTCCACCAACCCTAACCCTCACCCTGACCCTCACCCTAACCCAACCTTAAACCTAACCCTCACTCTAACCCTTACCCTAACTAACCTAACCCTAACACTCACCCTAAACCTAACCCTCACCCTAACCCTAACCCTCACACTAAACCTAAACCTAACACTCATCCTCACATTCTACCTCACCGTCACCCTAAACCTAAACCTCATCCTAACGCTAAGCCTAAACCTAAGGCTAACCCTAAAACTCACCCTCAGCCTAACCTTCACCCTAATCCTTCCCCTCACCCTAACCCTAACCCTAACGCTCAGACTAAACCTAACCCTCAACCTAACCCTAACCCTAAAACTCACACTAAACCTAACCCTCACCCTAATCCTAATCCTACCATTCAGCCTAACCCTCACCCTAACCCTAACCCCAACCCTAAACCTCAACCTATCCATAAACTTAACCCTAAGCCTAACCTTCACCCTAACCCTAAGCCTAATGTTAACCCTAGCCCTCACCCTCAACCTAACTCTCACCCTAACCCTGACCCTCACCTTAACCCTAACCCTCATCCTCACCCTAACGCTCAACCTAACACTTACCCCAACCTAAACCTCACCCTAACACTAACCCTACAACTAACCCTCACAGTAACCCTCACCCTAAGCCTAAACATAACCCTAAACCTAACCCTCATCCTAACCCTCACACTAACCCTAACCCTCACCCTCACCCTAACCCTCACACTAACCTTTACCCTCAACCTAACCCAAACCCTAACCGTAAATCTAACACTCACACTAAACCTAACCCAAACCCTCATCCTAAACCTTATCCTAACCCTAAACCTAACCCTAACCCTAACCCTCACACTCACCCTAAATCTAAACCTAATCCTCACCCTAAACCTCACCCTAACCGTCAGCCTAACCCTCGTCCTAACCCTAACCCTAACCCTAACCCTCACCCTCACCATAAACCTAACCCTTAACCTCACCGTATCCATAACCCTCACCCTAACCCTCACCCTAACCCTAACCCTCATCCTCACACTATACCTCACCCTAACCCTTACCGTCACCATAACCCTAACCCTAACCCTAATTTTCACAATAACCCTAACCCTCACCCTCAACCTCACCCTCACCCTCACCGTAACACTCAACCTAACCCTAAAACTAACCCTAATCCTAAACCTAACCCTCACCCTCAAACTTACCCCAACCATAACCCTAACCCTCACCCTAACCCTCACAATAAACCGCACCCTAACCCTAAACCTCACCCTAACACTAACCCTCACCCTAACCCTCAACCTAATTCTAAACCTATCCCTAACCCTCACCCTCCCACTAACCCGAACTTTAACACTAACCCTCACCCTAAACCTAATCCTCACCCACACCCTAACCCTCTCCCTCACCCGAACCCTCACCCTTCCCAGAACACTCATCCTCACCCTAACCCTCACCCTCACCCTAAACATCACCCAAACCCTAACCCTTACCCTAAACCAAACCCTAACCCTCACCTTAACCGTAACCCTCAACCTCACGCTAATCCTCACCATAACCCTAACCCTTACCTAAAAGAATCACTCACCCTAACCCTCACACTAACCCTCTCCTCACCCTATCCCTCAGGCTAAACCTAACCCTAACCATAACGCTGTCCCTCACCCTTAACCTCACCCTAACACAATACCTCAGCCTAACACTAACGCTAACCCTATTCCTGATCCCAACCCTCATACGCACCCTCACCCTAAACCTAACCCTAACAATAACCCTCACTCACACCCTCACCCTCACCCTCACCCTCAACAAATGCTCACCCTCACTCTAAACATCACCCTAACCCTAACCCTCACCGTAAGCCTAACCCTAACCCTCACTCTAAGCCTAACCGCAGCTTAACCATCAACCTCAGCCTAAACTTCACCCTAACCCTAACCCTTAGGTCAATGAAACTCTCACATCCACCCTCACACTAACCCTCACACTCACCCTAGCCCTCACCCTAACCCTAAACCTAACCCTTACCCTCAACCTCGCCCTCCCCCTACCCCTCAACCTAAAACTAATCGTAACCATAACCCTAACCCTAACCCTCACCATCACCCAAACCTTCAACCTAAACCTTACCCTCAACCTTACCCTAACCCTAACCCTCACCCTCACCCTCACCCTCACCATAATCCTAACCCAAACCCTAACCCTAACCCTACCCCTAACCACTAAACGTCTCTCTCACCCTCACCCTATTCCAAACCCTAACAATAAACCTAACCCTCACCCTCACCCTAAGCCTCCCTATAACACTTACACTCACCCTCACCCTTACCGAAACCCTCACCCTCACCATCATTCTAACCCTAATCCTTACCCTCACCCTACCCCTAACCCTAACCCTAAACCTAACCATCACACTAACCCTAACCGTCACCCTCACCCTAGCCCTCACCCTAAACCTAACCCTAACCCTCACCCTCAAACTTCCTTTCCCCCTCAGTCTTACCCTAAAACTAACCCTAATCCTAAACCTAAACCACAACCCCACCCTCACTCCAACCCTAACCCTAACACTAACGCTAACCTTCACACTCAACCTAACCCTAAACCTAAACCTAACAATAAGCCTCACCCTAACCCTAACCCTAACCCTAATTCCTACCCTAAACCCTAAACCTCACCTGAAACTTGACCCTCAGTCTTACCCTAAAACTAACCCTAATCCTAAACCTAACCCTCAACCCCAACCTCACTCCAACCCTAACCCTAATCCTAACGCTAAGCTTCACCCTCAACCTAACCCTAAACCTAAACCTAATAATAAGCCTCAGCCTAACCCTAAATCTGAACCTAAAACTCACCATAACCCTAATCCTAACCCTAAATCTCATCCTCAACCTCACCCTCATTATAACCCTCCTCCTCACCCTGACCCTTATCATCAGACTAACCATCACACTAACCCTAACCCTCACCCTAAATTTAACCCTAACCATCACCCTTCACTTTCAACCTCACCCTCAGCCTAACACTAACCCTAACCCTAATCCTAACCTAACGCTCACCCTCACCTTCACCCTAAACATAACCCTAACTCTATCCTTCACCCTCACCCTGACCCTCACCCTCACCTTAACCCTCAAACTCACCCTCACACTAACACTCAAGCTCACCCTAAACCGCACCCGAACCCTAACCCTCAACCTAACACTAACCCTAACACTCAACCTAACACTAACCCTCACCCTAACCTTTAACCTAACCCTAACGCTAAGCCTAAACCTCACCCTCACCCTAACCCTCACCCTAAACCTTAACCTCACACTAACCCGAACCTAACCCTGAACCTCACACTAACCCTAACCCTCACTCTAACCCTATCCTGACACCACACCCTAACTCTCACCCTAACCCTAAACCTAACACTAACTTTCACCCTAACCCTCACAGTCACCCTATCCCTCACCCAAACCCTAACCCTCAACCACACCCTGACCCTCACCCTCACCCTAACCCTCACCCTCATTGAATACTCACCCTCACCCTAACCCTTATCCTCACAATAAACATCACCCTAACCCAAAATCTCACCCTAACCCTAAACCTAACCCTCACCCTAACCCTAACCCACAACCTAAACCTAAACCTCACCTTGACCCTCACGCTAACCCTAACCCAAAACCTTACCCTAACGTGTACCCTAACCCTAACCCTCACCCTAACAGTAACCGTCACACTAACCCTAACACTAACCCTCACCCTCACCCTCACCTTCACCCTCACCCTAACACTAACCCTCATCCTAACACTAACGGTAAACCTAATGCTAAACCTAAAGCTCATCCTCACCCTAAACCTCACTCTAACCCTTACCCTCACCCTAACCTTAACCTTAACCTCACACTAAATCAAACACTCAACCTAACCCTAAACCTACCCTTCAGCCTAACACACACCCTAAACCTAACCCTAAGCCTAATCCTCACCCTATCCCTAAACTTAACCCTAACACTCACCCTAAACCTCACCCTCACACTAACCCTCATTCTAACCCTAACCCACACCCTCACCCTCACCCTCAACCTAACCCTTACCCTAACACTAACCCTAAACCTCACCCTCATCATAACCCTTACCCTAACCCTTACCTACAACCTAAACCTCACCCTAAGCCTAACCCTAAACCTAACCCTCACCCTAACACTCACCCTAACCCAAAACATAACCCTAATCCTAAATCTAACCCTCACCCTCACCCTCACCCTCAACTTAACCCTAACCCTAACCCTAAAACTAAACCTCACCCTCACCCTCACCCTCACCCTAACACTCAATCTCAACATAAACATCACCCTAACCCTCACCCTCACCTTAACACTTATCCTCACCCTAAAACTAACCCTAACCTTCACCCTCACCCTGACCCTCACCCTCAGCCTAACCCTAACCGTAACCTAAGCCTAAACCTCACCCTCACGCTCACCCTAACCCTCACACTAATCCTAACAGTAATCCTAAGAATAACCCTCACCTTCAACCTCAACTTCCCCCTCAGCCTTACCCTAACCCTAATCCTAACCCTAACACTCAACCCCACCCTGACCATAACCCTAACCCAAATCCTAATGCTAAACCTTGCCGTCACCCTCTTTGTAACCGTAACCATAACCTAACAATAACCCTAACTGTAACCATAACCCTTACCCTAAAACTCACCCTAAACCTAATCTTAACCCTAATCCTCACCCTCACCCTCACCCTCGTTCAAAACCTCACCCTCACCTGACACTCACCATCACAGTAACCCTCACACAAACCCTAACCCTCACCCTAAACTTAACCCTAACCCATACCCTCACTTTCACCCTCACTCGCACCCTCACCCGCACCCTCACCCTCACCCTCACACTAACCCTAAACCACACCCTAAACATGACCCTAAACCTAACTCTCACCCTAAAGCAAACCCTAACCGAAAACCTCACCCTAACCCTCACACTAACCCTAACGTTAACCCTAACCTTCACCCTCACCCTAACATTCACCATAACCCTTATCCTCACACTATCCCTAACCCTAACCCTCACCCTAAACCTAAACCTCACCCTAACCCTATCCCAACACCTCACCCTAACTCTCACCCTAACCCAAAGCCTAACCCTAAACCTCACCCTAACCCTAACCCTAAACCTAACCCTCACGCTCACCCTAACCCTCACCGTCACCCTAACACACACCCTAACCCTAATCCTAACCATCACCCTCACCCTAACCTTTATCCTCACCGTAACCTTACTGACCATAACCCTCAAACTAGCCGTAACCTTTACCCTAACCCTAACCCTAACCATAATCTTCACTCTCACCCTGACCCTCACCCTCATCCCAAAACTAACGCTAACCCTGTTCCTAATCCTAACCCTCACCCTCATCCTCACCCTAAAACTAACCCTAACCCTAACCCTCACCCTCACCCTCACCGTCACCCTAACCATGAACCTAAACCTAAACTTCACCCTAACCCTAACCCTCACCCTAACCGTACTCCTAACCCTCACCCTAAACCTAACCTCAGCTTAACCATCACCCTCACCCTAATCCTAACCCTAACAATAACTCTTAACTAAGCGAAACCCTCACCCTCACCCTCACACTCACAATAACCCTCACCCCAACACTAACCCTAACCCTAACCCTCAACCTATTCTAACCCTATCCCTAACCTTCACCCTCCCACTAACCCTAACCCTAACACTAACCCTCACCCTAACCCTAATCCTCACCCACACACTAACCCTCTCCCTCACTGAACCCTCACCCTAGCCCAAACCCTCACCCTAAACATCACCGAAACCCTAACCCTTACCCTAAACCTAACCCTTACCCTCACCCTAACCGTAACCCTCAACCTAACCCTCAACCTCACGCGAATCCTCACCAAAACCCTTACACTTAACTAAAAGAAACCCTCACCCTACACTCACACTAACCCTCTCCCACACCTTAGCTCTCAGCCTAAACCTATCCGTAGCCCTCACCCTCACCCTCACACTTAACCTCACCCTAACCCTTACCCTCACCCTAACCCTAACCCTAACACTAATCATAATCCTCACACTAACCATAACACACACCCTAACCTTAACCCTAAACATCACCCTCACCCTGACCCTTACCCTCATCCTAACTCTAACCCCAACCCTATTCCTAATCCTAACCCTCACAACCAACCTCACCCTAAACCTAACCCTAACACTAGCCCTAACCATGACTCTCACCTCACTCTTACCTAACGCTCACCCTCACGCTAAACATAACCCTAACCCTAACCATCACCCTAAGCCTAACTCTAACCCTCACCCTAAACCTAAACTCAGTTTAACCCTCATCCTTAACCTAATCTTCACCCTAACCGTAACCCTAAGGTAAATGAAACCCTCACCCTCACCCTCTCACTAACCCTCACCCTCACCCTAGCCCTCACCCTAACCCTAACGCTAACCCTTAACCTCAACCTCGCCCTCCCCCTCCCCCTCAGCCTAAATGTAACCGTAACCATAACCCTAACCCTAACCCTCACCATCAAACCAACTTTCACCCTAACCCTTACCTTCACCCTTGCCCTAACAATAATCCTAACCCTCACATTCACCCTAAAACTAACCTAAATAACCCTAACCCTAAAACTAACCCTAACCCTCATCCAAATCCTAACCCTAACATTAACCTTAACCCTCAACCTCACCCTATAGCAAACCCTAACGCTTACTCTCACCCTCAACCTAAACCTAACCTAACCATAACCATAACCATAACCCTCACCCTAACCTTAACGCTCAACCTAACCCTACCACTCTCCCTCACCCTCACCCTAATCCAAACCCTAACAATAAACCTAACCGTCACCCTAACCCTCACGCTAACTCTTACTCTCACCCTTACCATAAACCTCACCCTCAACATCACCCTAACCCTAACCCTTATCCTCACCCTAACCCTAACCGTAACCATAAACCTAACCCTCACACTAACCCTAAGCTTCACCCTCACCCTAACCGTCACACTCGCCCTCACCCTCACCCTAAACCTTACCCTCTCCCTAAACCTAAATGTAACCCCAACCCTAATCCTAACCCTCAAGCTCACCATACCCCTCACCCTAATGCTAACTCTAACCCTAACCCTCACACTCATCCTAACCCTCTTCGTCACCCGAACAATCAACCTAACCCTAACCCTCACCCTCACAATAAACATCACCCTAACCCTATTCCTCAACCTAACCCTAACCCTAACCCTCACCCTAACCCTAACACTCACACTAACCCTAACCCTAACCCTTACAACAAACCTTACCCTAACCCTAACCCACACACTAAACCTAGCCCTCACACTTACCCTAACCCTCACCCTCACCCTCACCCTAATCCTAAACCTAACCTTGATCCTATAACTAACCCTCACCCTAACCCCCACCCTAACCCTAACCCTAATCCTAACACTCACCCTAACCCTCACTGTAAGCCTACCCCTCACTCTAACCCTAACCCTTATCCTCACCCTCACCCTAAACCTACCTCTAACTCTAACCTTCACCCTAACCCTCACACTAACCCTCATACTAATCCTAACCCTCACTCTAACCCTAACCCTCAACCTAACACCCGCACCCGAACCCTAACCCTCACTCTAACTGTAACCCTAAACCTTACCATAATCCTAAACCTAACCCTCACACTCACCCTCACCTTAAGCCTAACACTCACCCTCACCCTCAACCTAACTCTCACCCTCAACCTAAACATCACCCTAACACAAAACTTCACCCTAAACCTAACCCTAACCCTCACGTTCACCCTAGTCTTCATCCTAAGCCTAATCCTAACAGTAATTCTAACCCTAATCCTAAAACTCACCCTAACACTAATCCTAAGGCAAACCCTCACACTCTTCCTCACCCTCACCCTAACCTTCACCCTCAACCTCACCCTCACACTAACCCTAACACTAACCCTAACCCTCACCCTAAACCTATTCCTATCCCTCACCTCTAAAACTAACCCTAACCCTCAACCTCACACAAACCCTCAACCTCAGCCTAACCCCAAACCTAACCCTAAACCTAAACCGAACCATAACACTCACCCTCTCCCTAAACCTAACCTTAACCCTCACCCACACCCTCACCCTCACCCTAAACCTAAGCCTAATTCTAACACTCACCCTCATCCAAACCCTCACCCTAACACTTACTCTCACTCTCAACCTAACCCTCACTCTCACGCTCAACCTAACCCTCACCCTAACCCTCTACCTAACCCTCACCCTCACCCTAAATATCACCATAACCCTAACCCTCACCCTAAACCTAACCCTAACCCTAACCCTCACCCTAACCCTAACGATAACCCTAAACCTCACCCTCAACCAAACCCTCACCCTAACCTTTAACCTCACACTAACCCTACCTCTAACCCAAACCCTTACCCTAACACTAACCCTAACCCTCACCCTAACCCTAAACCTACCCCTCACCCTAACCCTCAACCTAACACTCACACTAACCCTAACTCTTTTCCTAAATATATCCCTCAATCTCATAGTAAACATCAACCTAACGCAAACTCTCACCCTAACCCTAACCCTAAAACTCACCCTAACCTTAAACCTGAACCTAACCCTCACCCTCCCCTAATCCTCACTCTAACCCTCACCCTAAAACTTACCTAAACGAAGCCCTCACCCTCACCCTCACCTTCAACCTTACCCTCACCCTAAACCTTACCCTCAACCTAAACTTAACCCTAACACTCACCCTAACGCTAAAACTACACCTAAGCCTAACACTGACCCTTACCCTTAGCATAATCCTAACCCTCACTCTAAACCTAACCATAAACCTCACCCTCACCATAACCCTCACTGTCACCCTAAAACTCAACCTAACCCTAACCCTCACCCAAACCCTAATCCTCACCCTCACCTGAACCCTAACCCTCACCCTAACCCTAAACCTCACCATAAACATAACCCTAACGCTAACCCTCAGCCAAATCCTAACCCTAACCCTTCTCCTAACCCTAACACTCACACTAATCCTCAATCTCAACATAATTCTCACCCTAAAAATAATCCTAACCCTTACCTAACCGAAACCCGCACCCTCACCCTCACCTTAAACCTCAACCTCACGCTAGCCCTCACCCTAACTCTAATCCTAACATTATCCCTAACGCTAACCCTATCCCTTACCCTCAACCTAACCCTAACCCTAACCTTCACCCTAACAGTCACCCTATACCTAACCCTAACCCTCACCCTCATCCTAACCCTCACCCTAACCCTATCCCTACACCTCACCCTAACTTTCAACCTAACCCTAACCCTAATCCTCACCCTAAACCTAACCCTCACCCACACCCTAACGCTCACCATCACCCGAATGCTCATCCTCACACTAACACTCACACTAAACCTAACCCTAACCCTAATCCTAAACCTAAACCTCAACCTCAGCCTCTCCCTAAGCCTAACACTCACCCTCTCCATAAACATCACCCTAACCCTAACCCTCACGCTAAACCTAACCCTAACCCTCACCCTAAATTTAACCCTCACCCTAACGCTCACCCTATCCCTAACGCTAATGCTATACCTCACTCTCAACCTAACCCTGATGCTAACCCTTATCCTCACATTAACCCAAACACTAACCCTAACCCTAAACCTCACACTAACTCTAATCCTCACCCAATCCCTAACCCTAACTCTAACCCTCACCCTAACCCTCATCCTCAACCTAAGTCTAATGCTAAACCTAACTCTCACCCTCACCCTAACCCTCACCCTAAACGCTACATTCATCATAACCCTAACCCTAACCCTCACCCTCACCCTAAATCTCACCCTAACCCTTATTCTCAACCTAACCCCCAGACTAACCCTAAACCTAAACCTAATGCTCACCCTAACCATCACCCTAACACTCACCCAAACACTTACCCTCACACTAACCCTATCCATGCCCCTAACCCTAAACCTAACTCTCACCAGAACACTCACCCTCACCGTAACTCTCACTCTCACTCTAAACATCACCCTAAACCTAACTCTCACCCTAAGCCAAACCCTAACCATCACCATAACCCTAACCCTCACACTAAGCCTAACCCTCAACCTCACACTCACCCACACCCTCACCCTAACAATACCCTCATCATAAGACTCACCCTCACCCTCACCCTCACCCTCACCCTCACCATAACCATAAACCACACCCTCACCCTAATTCTCACCCTGAACCTGACCCTAAACCTTACCTAACCAAAAACCTCACCCTCACCCTAAAACTCACCATCACCCAAGCCCTCACCCTAACACTAACCCTCACCCTAACCCTAACCCTACCCCTCACCCTCACCCTAATCTTAAACCTAATCATAACCCTAACACTCATCCTAACCCTAAACCTAAACCTAATGATAACCATAAAACTTACACTCACCCTAACCCTCACACTAACCCTTACCGTCACCCTAAACCAAACACTAACCTCCACACTAAACCTAACTCTCACTGTAACTCTAACACTAACCCTCAGCCTAAACCTAACCCAAAACCTAACCCTAACCCTAATCCTCACCCTATCCTTAACCTTAACCTAAACCCTCACTCTAACCCTCACCCTGACCCTAACACTCACAGTAACCCTTACCCTCACACTAACCCTAACCCTATCCGTCGCCCTAACCCTCACCCTAACACTTACCCTACCCTAACCCTCATCCTAACACTCACCCTCACCCTCACCCTCACCCTAACCCTCACCCTAACCCTAACCCTCACCCTCATCCTAGCCCTCACCCTAACACTAACCCTCACCCTAAAACTAACCCTAACCCTAACTCTCACCTTAACCCTAACGCTAACCCTAACCATTTCCATAAGGCTAACCTTAACAATAAACCTCACCTTCATACTAAACATCACTCTAAGGCTAACCCTCACCCAAATCCTAACCCTAACCCACACAATACCCCTAACGCTCAAACTAACCCACACAATCCCCTAAACCTCACCCTCAACCTAAACCTAACCCTTACCTAATGGAAACCCTCACCGTCACACTCACCCTCAACCTAAACCTTACCCTCACCCTAACCCAAACCCTAACCTTCACACTAACCCTAACCCTCACATTAACCCTAACCATACCCCTCACCGTAACCCTCAACCTAACCCTCAACCTAACACTAAACCTCAACCTAAAACTAACCATAAACCTCACCCTCACCCTAAACCTTGCAGTCACCCTAACACTCAACCTAAACCTAACTCTCACCCACACCCTGATCCTCACCCTCACCCGAACCCTAACCCTTACTCTAACAATAACCCTCACCCTAAACATCACTCTAACCCTAACACTCACCCAAATCCTGACCCTAACTATCACCCTAACACTAACACTCATACTAACCCTCAATCTCAACCTAATCCTCACCCTAAAAATAACCCTAACCCTTACCTAACCGAAACCCTCACCCTCACACTCACACTCACCCTCACCCTCACCCTAAACCTCACCCTATCCCTACACCTCACTGTAACTCTAACCCTAAACCTTACCCTAACCATAAACCTCACCATAACTCTAACCCTAAATCAAATCTCACCCTCACCCTAACCCTCACCTTCACCCTAACCCTCACCCTATCCTTAACCCTCAACCACAACCTACCCGCACACTCACCCGAACCCTCACACTCACCCTAACACTCACCCTCACCCTATCCCTCACCCTAACAGTCATCCTAGCCCTCACCCTCACCCTAACTCTAGTGCTAACCCTATCTCTCACCCTCACCCTAACCCTCACCCTAAACCTCACCCGAAACCTTAGTCTCACCATAACCCTAACCCTAATTCTAACCCTTATCCTCACCCTAACCTTCGCTGACACCCTAACCAACACCATCACCCGAACCCTCATCCTCACCCTAACACTCACACTAACCCTAAACCTAACTCTAATCCTAAACCTAACCCTCACCCTCACCCTCACCCTCAACCTAAACCTAACCCTAACCCTAAACCTAAACCTCACTCTCACCCTCACCCTCACCCTAAAACTCACCCTCACCATAAACATCACCCTAAACCTAACCCTCACCCTAAACCTACTCCTAACAATCACCCTAAACCTAACCCTCACCCTAACGCTCAACCTATCCCTAACGCTAACCCTACACCTCACCCTCACCCTAACCCTCACACTAACCCTAATCCTCAGCCGATCCCTAACCCTCTCCCTAACCATCTCCCTCACCCTAACACTAATGCGAACCCTACCTCTCACCCTCACACTAACCCTCACCCTAAACCATACCCTAACCCTTACCCTCACCCTAACCCGCCAACTAACCGTAACTCTAACCCTAACGCTCACCCTAACCCTCACCCTAAACCTAAACCTAACCCTCACCCTAACCCTCACACTAATCCTCACACTAACCCTATCCCTAACCGTAACTCTAACCCTAACTCTGACCTGAACACTCACGCTCACCCTAAACCTCACACTAAACATTACCCTAACCCTAACCCTCATGCTAACCCTTACCCTAATCCTAAGCCATACCCTAACCCTCACCCTCACCCTAACCCTCAACATAACACTAACCCTAACCCTAACCATAAACCACACCCTCAACCTAATACTTACCCTAAACCTAGCCCTAACAATTACCTAACAAAAAATTTACCCACACCATTACCCTCACCCTAAACCTCACCCTCACACTAGCACTCACCCTAATACTAACCCTCACTCTAAACCTAACCCTAAACCTCACCCTCACCGTAACCCTAACCATAAACCTAAACCTAACACTCATCCTAACCCTAACGCTAAACCTAATTCTAACCTTAAACCTCACACTCACCCTAAACCTCACCCAAACACTTACCGACACCCCAACCCTAAACCTAACCCTCACACTAAACTGAAACCTCACACTTAACCTAACCCTACCCCTCAGCCTAACACTCATCCTAATCCTAACCCTAACCCAAATCCTCACCCTATCCTTAACCTTAACCCAAAACCTCACCCTATCCCTCACTCTCACCCTAACCCTCACCCTTACCCCTACCCGAACCCGAACCCTAATACTCACCCTCAACCTAACCCTCACTCTAACACTTACCCACACCCTAACACTCACCCTAAACCTAACCATAAACCTAACTTTCACCCTAATCCTCAATCTAAACCTAAGCCTCACCCTCAACCCAACCCTCACCCTAACCTTTACCCTCACCCTAACACTTACCCTAATCCTCCCACTAACCCTAACTCTAACCCTCAGCCTAACCCTTGTCATAACCCTAAACCTAACCCTAAACTTCACCCTAAACCTAACCCTAAAACAACACTAACCCTCACATTAAACCTAAGCCTAAACCTCAGGCTAAACCTCATTCTTAACCTAAACATAACCCTAACCCTAACCCTTACCCTAACCCTCACCCTAACCCTAACCCTCACCCTCACTTTCACCCTGACTGTCAGCCTAACCCTAACCCTAACCCTAATCCTAACCCTAACCCTAACCCTCACCCTAACCCTAACCCTAACCCTCACCCTCAAACTCACCATCACACGCACCCTCAACCAAACACTCAGCCTCACACTCACCCTCACACTAAAACTCAACCTCACTTTAAACATCACCATAACCCTAAACCTCACCCTAACCCTAACCCTCACCCTAAACCTAACACTAAACCTAGTGCTAACCCTAAACCTCACCCTCACCCTAAACCTCACCCTAACCCTTATCCTCACATTAATCCTAACCCTAACCCTAACCCTCAACCTTACCCTATCCCGACACCTAAACCTAACTCTCACCCTAATCCTAAACCTAACCATAACCCCCACCCTACCCCTAAACCTAAACCTAACCCTCACCCTCCCCTAAACCTCACCGTCACCCTAACACTCACTCTAACACTAAGCCTCAACCACAGCCTAAAATTCACCATCACCCAAAACCCCACCCTCACCCGAACACTCTCCCTCACCCTAACCCTCACCCTCTCAATAAACATCACACTAACCCTAAGTCTCACCCTAACACTAACCCTAACCCTCACCCTAACCCTAACCCTCACCCTCACCCTAACCCTAACCCTAACAATAACCCTCACCCTCACCCTCACCCTAACCCTAACCCTAACAATAACCCTCACCCTCAACCTCAACCTAACCCTCAACCTCACACTCACCCTAACCCTCACCCTAACCTAAACATCACCCTAACCCTAACCCTCACCCTAACCCAAACCCTAACCCTCACCCTAACCCTCACCCTAACCCTCACCCTAACATTTATCCTCACACTAACCTAACTCTAAACCTAACCCTTACCTTCACAATAACCCTAACCCTCACCCTAACCCTAAACCCACCTCTTACCCTAACCCTCACCCTAACCCTAAGCCTAAACCTTTCCCTAACGCTAACCCTAACATTAACTCTCACCCTCATACTAAACATCATTCTAACCCTAACCCTAACCCTAAACCTAACCCTCAACCTAACCCTAAACCTCAACCTAAACCTTACCCTCCCTTAATCCTCACCCTAACTCTAACCCTAAGCCTTACCTAAATGAAACCCTCACCCTCATCTTCACCCTCAACCTAACCCTCACCATAACCCTGACCCTACCCTAAACCTAAATCTAACCCTCACCCTAAACCTAACCCTCACTCTAAACCTAAATCTACCCCTCACCCTAACCCTCACCCTAAGCCTTACACTCACCCTAAACCTAACCCTAACCCTCAACCTCACCCAAATCCTCACCGTCACCCTAACCCAAACCCTCTCCTACTCCCTAACCCTAACACTCACTCGAACCCTAAACCTTACCCTAACCTTAAACCTCACCCTAAACATCACCCTAACCCTAACCCGAACCCGAACTCGAACCCGAACCATCACATCACCACAACCCTACCCCTCAGCCTAACCCTAACCCTCTACCTAACACTAAGCCTCACCCTGACCATCACCCTAACCTTTACCGTAACGCTAACCGTATCCCTCACACTAACCCTAACCCTAACCCTCAAGCTCACCCTAAACCTCATCCTAACCCAAACGCTAACCCTAAGCCTCACCTTCAACCTAAACCTCACCCTAAACTTTACCCTCACCATAACCCTAACTCTAACCTAACCCTCACCCTAACCCTCACCCTAACTCTAACCCTAACCCAAAACCTAACCCTCACGCTCACCCTCACCCTAACACTCACTCTCACCATAAACATCATCCTAACACTAACCCTCATCCTAAAACTAACCCTAACCCTCACCCTTAGCCTAACCCTAACCCTCACCCTAACTTCACCCTATTCCTAATGCTAACCCTACACCTCACCATCACCCTAACCCTCACCCTAAACCTAACCCTGACACTAACCCTAACCCTAACCCTCACCCTCACCCTCACCCTCACAATACCCCTAACCCTAACCCTAATCCTAACAGTAACCCTCACACTCACCCTACCCCTCACCTTAACGCTAACCCTAACCCTAACCCTCACCGTAACCCTCATCCTAACCCTAACGCTAACCCTAACCCTCAACTTGAACCTAAACCTCACCCTAAAAATACAACTCACAGTAACCCAAACTCTAACACTAACACTAACCCTCAACCTAACCCTCACCCTCACCTTAACCCTAACCCTAGTCCTAACACTAACACTCACCCTCACCCTCACCCTCAACCTAACCCTAACCCTAACCCTCACCCTAACCCTAATCCTAAACCTCACCCTCACCCTAACTCTAATGCTAACCCTACCTGTCACCCTCACCCTAAGCCTCACCCTAAACCTCACCATAACCCTTACCCTCACCATAACCCTAACCATAACTCTAACCCTAATCCTAACCCTAAACCTAACCCTCGCCCAAACCCTAACCCTCACCATCACCCGAACCCTCATCCTCACCCTAACACTCACACTAACCCTAAAGCTAACCCTAAACCTAAAACTCACCCTCACCCTCACCCTCACCATAAACATCACCCAATCCCTAACCCTCACCCTAAACCTAACCCTAACCCTAACCCTCACCGTAAACCTAACCCTCATCCTAACGATAACCCTATCCATAACACTAACCCTACACCTCACATTCACCCTAACCATCACCCTAACACTTCACCTCACACTAACTCTAACCCTAACCCTAACCCTAACCCTCAAACTAACCATAATCCTCACCCTCAGCCTAACTCTTATGCTAACCCTACCTCTCACCCCAGCGTAACCCTCAACCTAAATCTCACCCTAACCCTTACCCTCACCCTAACATGCAAACTAAACCTAACCCTCATCCTAACGGTCACCCTAACCCTGACCCTCACCCTCAATCTCAGCCTAACCCTCACCCTCACACTATACATCACACTAACCCTAACCCTCACCCTAATCCTTACCCTAATCCTAAACCTCACCCTAACCCTAACACTCACCGAAACCCTAACTCTCACATTAACCCTAACCCTAACCCTCACACTCACCCTCACCCTGACCCTAACCCTAACCCTAACCCTAATCCTAACCATAACCCTCACCCTCACCCTCACCTAATCCTAACCATAAACATAACTGTAACCCTCACCTTCATCTTCACCCTAACCCTAACCCTAACCCTAACAATTACGCTAAACCTAACCCTAACCCTAATCCTAACCCTAACTCTCACCCGAACCCTAACCCTAACCCTAAAACTCACCATAATCCTAATCCTAATCCTAACACTCACCCTCAACTTCACCCTCACCCTAAACTTCACCCTCACCCTCACCCTCACCCTAATCCTCACACTAACCCTAAACCTCACCTTAACCCTAAACCTAAACCTCACCCACACCCTCACCCTCACTCTTAGCCTAACCCTAAAACTAACCCTAATCCTAACCATAAAACTCATCACAATCCTAATCCTAACACTCACCCTCAACATCACCCTCACCCTAAACTTCACCCTAAACCTAATCCTCACCCTAATTCTAATCCTAACCCTAACCCTCACCCTAACCCTCACCCTCACCCTAACCATCACCCTAAATTTTATCCTCAAAATTACCCTAACCCTAATCCTAAACCTAACCGTCACACTAACCCTAACCCTCACCCTCACACTCACCATCAGCCTAAATCTCAGCGTAAACCTAACCCGTACCAACACCCTATAACCCCCACCCTACACTCACCCTCACCCTCACGTGAACCCTCACCCGAAACCTAACCCTCACTCTAACCCTAACCCTAACCCTGACCCTAACCCTTACCTAACCGAAAACCTCACCATCACCCTCACAATCACTGTAACCCGCACCCTCACTGTAGCTCTCACCCTAAATCTAATCCTCACCCTAACCCTAAACATAACCCTCACCCTAACCCTAAGCCTAACCCTAACCCTCACCCTAAATCTCACCCTAAATCTCACCCTAACCTTAACCCTAACCGTAACCCTAACCCTCACCCTAACCCTCAACCTCACCCTAACCCTAAAGCTTACCATAAGCGTCAACCCTCACCCTAATCCTTAACCTCAACTTGACCCTAACCACAAACCGAACCCTAACCCTCACCCTAATCCTAAACCTAAACTTCACCCTCACCCTAACCCTCACCCTAACCCTTACCCTCACCCTAACGCTAACCCTAACATTAACCCTCAAACTAACCCTCACCATCACCCTCACCTTAACCCTCACCATCAATCTAACCCTCACCCTAACCCTCACTCTAACCCTAACCCCCAACCACAACCTAAACCTCACCCTCACCTGAACCCTCACCCTCACCCTAACCCTCAACCTTACACTAACCCTAACCCTAATCCTAAACCTAACCCTCACCCTCATCCTCACCCTAACACTAACCCTAACACTAACTTTTACCCTCACCTTCACCCTCACCATAAACCTAACCCTAACCTCAACCTCACCCTCACCCTAACCCTACCACTAACCCTAACCCTCACCCTAACCCTAACCCTTACCCTAACCTTAACCCTCACCCTAACCCTCACCTTAAAACTAACGGTAACCCTAATCCTCTCCCTCACGTTAACCCTCACCCTAACTCTCACCCTAACCCTTATCCTCACACTAACCCAAACCCTAACACTAATCCTAACCCTCAAAACAACCCTAAACCTCAGTCTAACCCTAAACTAAAACTCACCCTAAACCTCACCCTAACCCTTAACCTCACCCTAACGCTAACCCTAACCCTAAACCTCCCCTCACCCTAAGCATCACCATCGTCGTAAACCTCAACTTAAGCCTAACCCTCACCCAAAAGCTAACCCTAATCGACATCCTCAACCTGAACATCAACCTAGCCCTAACCCTCTCCCTAAACCTAAGCCTAATCCTCAACCTAAACCTAACTCTCACCCTCACCCTAACCCTAAGCCTAACCCTAACAATAACCCTAATCCTAAACCTACACCTCACCCTCACTCTCAAGCTAAGCTAAACCCTAACCCTAACCCTAACCCTAATTCTAACACTAACCCTCACCCTAACCCTAAACCTAACCCTAAAACTCACCCTCACCCTCATCCTAATATTTACCCTAAACCTAATCCTAACCCTAACCCACACCCTCACCCTAAACCTCACCCTAACCCTAACCGTCAACCTGAGCCTCACCCTACCCCTCACCCTCAGCCTCAACCTCACCCTAACCCTACACTTAACCCTTACTCTAACCCTAATTCTTACCCTAAGCCTAACCCTCACACTAACCCTCACCTAACCCTTATCCTAACATTAATCCTAACCCTAACCCTCAACCTCAGCATCACCCTACCCCTCACCCTAAACCTAAACCTCACCCTAACCCTAAACTTAACCCTCAGCCTAAAAATAACCCTCACTCTCATCCAAATCTGCACCCTAACCCTAACACTTACCTAACCGAAACCCTCAACTTCACCCTCAACATCACCCTAACCCTAACCCTCAGCCTAAACCTGACCCTAACCCTAAACCTAATACTAACCCTAACAGTAAACCTAACCCTCACACTAACCCTAACACTACCCCTCAGACAAAACCTCACCCTAAACCTAACCATAACCGTAATCCTCACCCTATCCCTAACGCTAACCCGAATCCTCACCCTAACCTTACAATCACTCTATCCCTAATGCTAAACCTAACCCTCACCTTAACCCTAAACCTCACCCTCACCCTAACCCTCAATCTAAGCCTTACCATTACCCTAACCCTAACCCTCACCCTAATCCTAACCCTAACCCTAACCCTAAACTTCACCCTCATCCTAACCCTCACCCTAACCCTTACCCTCACCCTAAAGCTAACCCTAACACTAACCCTTACCCTAACCCTCTCCATCACCCTAACCCTCACCCTAAGCCTAAACCTCATTCACACCCTAATCCTAACCCTCAAAAGAACGCTCACTGTCATCCTAATCCTCACCATCACCCAAAACATCACCCTAACCCTTATCCTCACCCTAACCCTAAACCTAAAACTAACCATAACCCTCACACTAGCCGTAACCCTTATCCTAACTGTAACCCTAACCATAACCTTCAACCTCACCCTGACCCTCACCGTCAGTCCAACACCAACTCTAACCTAATTCCTAATCATAACCCTCACCCTCACCCTCACCCTAAAACTAACGCTAACCCTAACCCTCAAACTCACCCTCACCCTCACCCTAACCATCACCCTCACCCTAAACATCACCCTAAACCTAACCATCACCCTAACCTAAATCCTAACCCTCACCCTAAACCTAACCTCAGGATAACCATCAACCTCACCCTAATGCTCACCCTTAGCCTAACCTTACCTAACTGAAACCCTCAAACTCACGCTCACCCTATCCCTCACCCTCACCCTAGCCCTCACCGCAACCTAACCCTTACCCTCAACCTCACCTTCCCGCTCAGCCTTAACCTAACCCTAACCCCAAACCTAACACTAACCCTCAACCCCACCCTCAACCTCACCCTAACCCTAACCCTAACACTAACCCTCACCCTCACCCTCACCCTCACCCTAACCCTAAACCTCACCCTCAACCTAACCCTCACCGTCACCCTAACCCTCACCATGAACCTAACCCTAAACCACACCCTCAACCTCACCCTCACCCTGACCCTCACAATCACCCTAAACTTCACCCTAACCCTAACCCTCACCCTCACCCTAAAACTCACTCTAAACCTAACCCTAACCCTAACCCTCACCCTAACCCTAAACCTCACCCTAACCCTCACCCTAACTCTAACCCTAAACCACACCCTAACCCTCACCCTCACCCTCACCCGAACCGTCACCCTCACCGTAACCCTCAGCCTCACCCTAAACCTCAACCTAACCCTAACCCTCAATCTAACCCTAACCCTAAGCCTCAGCCTAACCCTAACACTCAAACTAACCCTCACCGTCAACCTAATCCTGAACCTAACCATAACCCTAACTGTTACCTAATGGAAACCCTCACACTCAACCTAACACTCACCATCACCGTAGACCTCACCCTAAACCTAAACGTCACAATAACCCTCACCCTCACCTTGACCCTAAACCTAACCCTAACCCTAACCGTCACTCTAACCCTCAACCTAACCCTAACCCTGACCATAACCATAATCCTCACCCTAACGCTAACCCTCACCCTAACCCTTATTCTCACATTAACCCTAAGGCAAACCCTAACATTCACCCTCATCATCACCCTAAACCTAACCCTTTCCCTCATCCTCACCATCACCCAAACCCTAACCCTAACCTTCATCCTAACCCTAACACTTACCCTAACCCTAACCCTAACCCTCACAATAACCCACACCCTAACCCTAACCCTAAACCTAACCCTCACCCTCACCTTCACCCTCAGCCTCACCCTAACCCTAACCCTCACCCTAACCCAAACTGTTACCCTAAACCTAACCCTACCCCTCAACCTAACACTCACCCTCAGCCAAACCCTAAACCTAAACCTCACTCTAAATCTAACCCTAACCCTAACCCTTACCCTCACCCTAACCTAACCCTAACCCTAACCCTCATCCTTACCTAAAGGAAAACCTCACCTTCACCCTCAGACTCACCCTAACCCACACCCTCACCGTAGCCCTCACCCTAAACCTAAACCTCACACTCACCCTCACCCTAACCCTAAACCTAAACCTCACCCTAACCGTCACCCTCACCCTAAACCTAACTCTAAACCTAACCCTCACATTAATACTCACCCAAAACCTAATGCTAACCCTAACCCTAACCCTCAACCTAACCCTTACCCTCAACCTGACCCTAGCCCTAACCCTAACACTAACCCCCACACTAACCTTAATTCTCACACTAACCCTAATCCTACCTCTCACCCTAACCCTCACTTTCACCCTAACCCTAAACCTAACCCTAACCCTAACCCTCAGCCTAACTCTGACCCTAAAACTCACCCTAACCCTCACATTCACACTAACCCTCACATTCAACCTAATACTCACACTAAAAATAACCCTAACTCTTACCTAACTGTAACCCTCACGTTCACCCTCATTCTCAAACTAACACTCACACTCATGCTAGCTGTCACCTTAACCCTAACCCTAACCCTAACCCTAATCTTCACCCTTAACCTCACCTTCAACCTCAGCCTTACCATAACCCTAACCCAAATCTTAACCCTTACCCTCACACTCACCCTCACACTCACACTAAAACTCACCCGCACCATAGACCTCACCCTGAACCTAAAATTCACCCTAAACCTAACCCTAAAGCTCATTCTTACCCTAACCCTAACCCTAACAATAACCCTAACCCTAAACCTAATCCTAATTTAAACCCAAATCCTAACACTAACCCTATACCTAAAACTCACCCTGACCCTAATTCAAACCCTAAACCTCACCCTCAATGTCACCGTCACCCTAACCCTGACCCTTAACCTCACACTCACCGTAACCCTCACACTAACCCTAGCCCTCACACTAACCATAACCCTAACCATTACTCTCACCCTCACACTCAGCCTAACACTTAACCAAATCCTAATCCTAAACCTAACCCTCACACTCACCCTAACCAAAATCCAACAATAACCCTCACCATCACCCTCACCCTCACCCTCACCCTAACCCTCACCCTCACCCTCACTCTCACCCTAACCCTCATCATCACCTTAAACTTCACCCTAACCCTAACCCTAACCCTAACGCTAAAACTAACCCTAAACTTCACCCTCAACCTAACCCTAACCCTAAACCTAACTCAAAACCTAACCCTAACCCTAACCCTCACCCTAACCCAAACACTAACCCTCACCCTAACCCTAACCCTTCCCCTAACCCTAACCGTAACACTAACCCTCAACCTAACCCTAACTCTAACTCTCACCCTAAACCTAATGCTTACCCTAACCATAAAGCTAAACCTTACCCTCACCCTAACCCTAACCCTAACCCTAACCCTCAACCTCACCCTCACCCTAAACTTAACCCTAACTCTCACATTCACCCTAACTCTAATCCTAACCCTAACCCACACCCTCAATGTCACCCTCACCCTAACACGCACCGTCAACCTCACCTTCACCCTAACCTTCAAACTAACCCTAACCCTCACCCTCACCCTCACCTTAACCCTAACACTAAAACTAACACTAATCCTCACCCTAACCCTTATCCTCACCCTAAACCTAGCCCTCAAGATCATCCCCACCCTCACCCTAACCCTCACCCTCATGCAAAACCTTACCCTCACCCTAACCCGAAACCTAAACCTAACTCAAAACCTAACCCTAACCCTAACCCTCAACATAACCCTTATCCTCACACTAACCCTAACGCTAAACCTCACCCTCACCCTCACCCTAACCCTGACCCTAAACTTAACCCTCACTTTAAACTTAACACTTACTCTAACCATAACCCTAACGCTCACACTAACCCTCACCCTAACCCTTATCCTCACACTAACCCTCAACCTCACCCTCACCCTAACCCTAAACTGAAACCTAACCCTCACCCTACCCCTAACCCTTACACTAACCCTAACCATAAACCTCACACTAAGCCTCACCCTAAACCTGAACCTACCCCTAACCCTCACACTCATCCAAACCGTAACCCTGAACCTTACCCTAACCATAACCATAACCCTAACCCTAACAATAACCCAAACCTTAACCCTAATCCTAACCCTAACCCTCACCCTAACCCTAACCCTAAACCTAAAACTCACCGTAACCCTAATTCTAACCCTAAACCTCACCCTCACTGTCACTGTCACCCTAACCCTGGCACTAAACCTCACCCTCACCCTAACCCTAACACTAACCTAACCTTCACCCTAACCCTAACCCTAACACTCACACTCACCCTAACCCTAACCCTAACCCTAACAATAACGCTCACCATCATCCTCACACTAACCCTCAACAGAACACTAACCCTAACCCTACCCCTCACCCTAAACTTCACCCTAAACCTAACCCACTCCCATAAACTAAACCTCATGCTAACCTGAACCCTAACCCGCACCCTAGCACAAACTCTCATCCTAAGCCTCACCCTCACCCTAATCTTAACCCTAACCTGAACACTCAACCTAATCATAACACTCACCCTGATCCTCACCCTCAATCTAACCTTCACCCTAAACCTAAACCTAACCCACAACCTAACCCGCACGCAAACCCGAACCCTTACCCTCACCTGAAACCTCACCCTCACCCTAACCCTCAGCCTCACACTAAACATCCCGCTAACCCTAACCCTCACTCTAAACCTAACCATAACCAGAACACTAAACATAACCCAAACCCTTACCTAACCGACAACCACTCCCTTACCCTCACACTCACCCTAACACTCACCCTCACCGTAGCCATCACCCTAAACCTAAACCTCAACATAACCCTCACCCTAAACCTCAATCTAACCCTAACCCTAACCGTAACCCTAACCCTCACCATAACCCTTACCCTCACCCTAACCCTAACGCTAACCCTAACTCTCACCCTCACCAAAACCCTAACCCTATCCCTCACCCTCACCCTCATCCTATCCCGTACCCTAACCATAACCATAACCCTAACCCTCACTTTCACTGTAACTGTAACTCTAACCCCAACATTCATCGTCACCGTCACCTTCACCCTCACCCTCACGCTAACCCTTGCACTCAGTCTAGCCCTCAACCTAACCCTAACCTTCACCATCACCTTAACCCTCACCCTCATCCTCTGTCTAACCCTAACCCTAATCTTAATCGTACCCCTAACCCTCACCCTCACCCTTACCCTCACCCTAACCCTAACACTGCCATAAGCCTAACCCTAACCCTAACCGTTACCCTAATCCTAACCCTCACCCTAATATTAAGCCTAAACCTAAGCCAAACCCTAACACTCACCCTAACCCTAAGCCTATACCTGAGCCTAAAATTCATCCTAAACCTAACCCTTACCCTAACCCTCACCCTAAACCTAAACCTAACCATAACTCTCACCCTCACCCTAACCCTAACCCTCCTCACCCTAACCCTCACCCTCACCCTAAGCCTAACACTAAACCTAGCCCTCAACCTCCGACTCACCCTAACCCTCACCATATCCTTAATCCTCACCCTAAACCTAACCCTCACCCTCACCCTAACCCTAATCTCAGCCTAACCCTACCCCTCACCCACACCCTCACCCTCACCCATACCCAAACCCTCACACTCACCATAACCCTCACCCTCACCCTAAACATCACACTAACCCTAACCCTCACCCTAACCCTAACACTAAATCTAACCCTCACCCTCACCCTCACACTGACCCGAACACTAACCCGAACCCTAACGTTCACACAAACGCTAACCATTACCCTAAACCTAACCCTAACACTCACATTCACCCTAAGCTTAACCCAAACCCTAATCCTAAACCTAACTCTCACCCTCACAGTCACCCTCACCCTAACCCTTACCCTAACCCTCACCATAACCCAAAACCTAAACCTAATCCTAACCCTAAACCTCACCAACACCCTAACCCTAACCCTAACCCTCACAGTAACTACCACCCTAAACCTAATGCTAACTTTAATCAAATCCTAAGCCCAACCCTAACTCTCACCTTAACCCTCACAGTAATCCGTTTGCTCGCCCAAACCCTAATCTTAACACTAACCCTCACAGAAAACCTTACCCTCACCCTAATCCTTACCCTCACTCATACCCTAACCCTAACCCTAACCTTCACACTAAGCCTAATCCTCAACCCTATCACTAACCCTAAACTTCACCCTAACCCTCACCCTAACCGTAAAAGTCACCCTAATCCTCACACTATACCTAATCCAAACCCTATCCCTCACCCTTAACCTAACCCTTACCTTCAACTTAACCCTCACCCTAACCCTAACTCTAAAACTCAACCTCAAAATAACCCTCATCCTAACCCTAAACCTAAATGTCACCCTAACCCTAGCCCACACCTTAATTCTAAAACTAACCCTAAACCTCACCCTCACGCTTAACCTAATCCTAATCCTAACCCTAACCCTCACACTCACCCTAAGCCTCACGCTAACCCTTTCCATTACCCTAACCATAACCTCACCATAATCCTCAACCTAACTCTCACACTAAACCTAACCCTCATCCTAACCCTTAACTTCAACCTAACCCTAACCCTAATCCTCTCACAATAAAACTAAACCTAACGCTAACCCTCAGCCTAACCCTCAGCCTAAACCTCATACTAACCCTAAACCTAAACCTAACCTTCACCCTTACCTCAACCCTAACCCTAAAACTCACCCTCACGCTAACCCTCACCCTCACCCTTAACCTCACCCTCAGCCTAACCCTAACCCTAATCCTAACCTTAACCCTCACCTTCACCGTCAACCTAACTCTAACCCTAACTCTAATCCTAACCCTCAACCTCAACACCACCCTAACACTAACCCTATCCCTAAACCTCACACTAAACATAACCCTAACCCTAACCCTCACCCTCACCCTTATCCTCACCCTAACCCTAACCCTAAATCTCAGCCTCATCCTAGCCTTCACCCTAATCCTATACCTAACCCTAATCCTCATACTCACCCTCACACTCAACCTAAGATTAACCTTAACCCTAACACTCACCATCGCTCTCAGCCTAAACCTAACCATATCCCTAACCCTCACCCTAACCCAAACCCTCACCCCAACCCTAAACCTAACCCTAACCCTCACCCTAACCCTAACCCTAACCCTAATCTTAACCCTAAACCTCAGCCTCACCCTAACCCTAACCCTAACCCTCACCCTAACCGGCACCCTAACCCTAACGCTAACCCTAAAACTAATCCTAAACTAAACCCTAACCCTCACCCTAAACCTCACCCTAACTGTTTTCATCACCCTAACCCTAACTTTAACCCTAATCCTCACACAAAACTTTAACCTCACCCTAAACCTTACCCTCACCCTAAACCTAACCCTAACCCTAACCTTTGCACTAACCTTAACCTCACCCTAATCCTCACCCTAAAACTCACCCTAACCCTCACCCTAACCCTAACCCACACCCATTCCTCACCCAATCCCTAATCCTTACCCTAACCCTCACCCTCAACCTAGCCCTCACCATCACCCTAACCCTCACACTAACCCTAACCCTAACCCTCACCCTCAAAATAACACTCATCCTAACCCTAAACCTAACTTTCACCCTAAACCTAGCCCCCACCCTAACCCTAAAACTAAACCTAACCCTCACCCTCACCCTAACCCTAACCCTCACACTCACCCTAATCCTCAACCTTAACCTTACCCTCACCCTAACCCTAACCCTCACCCTCACCCTGAACCTAAACCTCACACCAACCCTAACACTCACCCTAACGCTTAACATCAACCTAACCCTAAACCTAACCCTAACTCTCTCACTGACACTAATCCTCACCCTAATCCTAAACCTACCCTTAAGCCTAACATTCATACTAACCCAAAACCTAACCCTAAACCTCACCCTAACCCTAAACCTAACCCAAACCCTCACCCTATCCATAACCCTCACTCTCACCCTTAATCACAACCTCAGCCTAACCCTAACCCTAAACCTAACGGTAAACCTCACCCTCACCATCACCCTAATTCAAACCCTAACATTAATCCTAACCCTCAACCTCACCTTCACCCTAACCCTAACCCTATCCCTATACCTCACCCTAAACCTAACCCTAACCCTAACCCTCACACTAAGCCTATTCCTAACCCTAACCCTCACCCTCATCCTAACCCTCACCCTAAAGTTTAATCTCACCCTAACACTAACGCTCAGCCACACCCTAAGCCTCACCATGAGCTCAAACCTCACACTCACCCTAACCCTTACTCTCACCCTATCCCTGACCCTAATCCTAACCCTCACCCTAATGCTAAACCTCACCCTACCCCTCAGCCTAACTCTCATCCTAATCATAAACCTAACCCTAATCCTCACCCTAACATTAACCCTAACACTTACCCTCACCCTAACCCTAACTCTCACCCTAAACCTCACCCTTAACTTCACCCTCAGGCTAATCCTAACCCTAACCCTTATCCTAACCCTAACCCACACCCTCACCCTCACCCTAACTCTAACCCTAACACTAATCCTAACCATCAACGTCATCCTCACCCTAAACGAACCCTATCCCTAAACCTCACCCTAACCAACACGCTAACACTAACCCTAACCCTAACATCACCCTCACCCTAACCCTAACACTTACCCTAACACTCACTATAATCCTCAACCTCATCCTAACGCTAACACTAACCCTCACCCTAAAACTAACCCTAACCCGTATCCTCAACCTAAACCTAACCCTAAACCTACACCTCACCCTAACACTCACCCTAACCGTAAACCTAACCCTAACCTTCACTCTCACCCTAACCCTTACCCGAAACCTGCACATCACCCACGCCTTAAACCTCACCCTCACCCTCACACTAAGCCTAAACCTAACCCTAACCCTAATCCTGAACCTAACCCTCACCCTCACCGTCACCCTCAGCCTAAATCTCACCCTAACCCTAATCCTAGTTGTAACCCTCACCCTCACTCTAACCCAAACCCTAACCCTCACCCTAACACTAACCCTCATGGTAATGCTAACGGTAACCCTCACCCTCACCCTAACCGTCAACCTCAACCTCGCCCTAAGCCTAAACCTAACCGTAATCCTAATCCTAACCCCAAACCTAACCCTAAGTCTCAACGTCACTCTAACGCTAACGCTAAACCTAACCCTCACCCTAAACCTCTCCCTAACCCTAAAGTTAACGCTTTCCCTAATCCTAAACCTACACCTTACTCTCTCCCTCACCCTCATCCTAACCCTAACCCTAAACCAAAACCTAATCGTAACCCTCACCCTCACCCTCACAATCAGCCTAAAGTAACCCTAACCCTAATCCTAACCCTAGCACTCACCCTCAACCTCACCTTAATTCTAACCCTAACACTCACCCTAATCCTAACACTAAGCCTAACCCTAACCCTCACCCTAAATATAACCCTCACGCTAATGCTAACCGCATCCCTCATCCTCACCCTAACCCTAACCCTAACATTTATTCTCACCCTAACCCTCAAGCAAACCCTAATCCTCACCCACAACCTAACCCTCACCCTCACACGAACCCTCACACTCACCCTGAACCTCAAACTCACCCTAAACTTCAAACTAATCCTAACCCTCACCCTCACCCTCACCCTCACCCTCAGCTTAACCCTAAACCTAAATTGAAATCTAACCCTAAACCTACCCCTCACCCTCACCCTCACCCTAACTATAACCCTAACCCTAACCCTAACCATCACCCTAATTATCAACTTAACCGTAACCCTAACCTTACGCCTCACCCTAACGCTAACCCTAACCTGAACACTCACACCCACCCTAACCCTCACCCTAACCCTCACCTAACCCATACCCACACCCTAACACTCACCCTAACCCTAAAACTAGCCCTCAGCCTAACCCTCATCCTGACTCTAACCCTAACCTTCTCCCCAACCCTAACCCTAACACTCACCCTTAACCTCACCCTCAGACTAACACTAATGCTACACATAATCCTAACCCTAACACTCACCCTCACCCTAACTCTAAACCTAACCGTAATCCTAACCCTCACCCATACTCTCTTCCTAAACTTAACCAATCCCTAAACCTCACCCTAACCCTAACCCTCACCCTAAACCGAAGCCGCAGCCTCACACTAATCCTAACACTAACACTTACCCTAAACCTCACCCTAACACTAAGGCTAAACCTAACCCTCACCCTAATGCTTACCCTCACCCTAACCCTAACCCTAACACTAACCCTAACCCTAACCCTAAACCTAAACCTAACCCTCAGCCAAACCCAAACCCTCACCATCACCCTAAACGTAAACCTCACCCTAACCCTAACCCTACCCTTCAGCCTAAACCTAATACTTACCCTAAACCTAACACTCTCCCCAACCCTAAACCTAACCCTCAAACTTAACCTCACCCTCACACTAACCCTAACCCTAACCATAATCCTAACCCTAACTGTCATCCTCACCTTAACTCTAAGCCTAACCCTAATCCTAAAACAACCCCTTACCATAAAACTAACCCTCACGCTCACCCTAACACTACCTCTAACCCAAACCATCACCCTAAACCTCAGCCTAACCCTAACCCTAACCCTAGCGCTCACCATCACCCTAACCCTCATACTGTCCCTAACCATAACCCTCACCATTAACCTCACCCTCAGACTAACCCTAACCGTAACCCTAATCCTAACCCTAACTCTCACCCTCACATTAACGCTAACCCTAATCCTAATCCTATCCCTCATCCATACCCTCTCCCTAACCCTAACCAATCCCTAAACCTCACCCTAAACCAAACCCTCACCCTAAACCTAAGCCGCAGCCTCACCCTAACCTTAACACTAACACTAACCCTAACCGTAACCTTCACCCTAACCCTAAACCTAACCCTATCCCTCACACTCACCCTAACCCTAACGCTAATCCTAACCCTAACCCTCACCTTCACCTTAACACTCACCCTAACCGTAATCATAACATTAACCGTAACCCTCACCCTAAACCTTTCCCTAACGCTAACACTAACCCTCACCCTAACAATCACCCTAACCCTAACCCTAACCCTCACACTTACCCTAACCTTCACCCGAACCCTCTCACTCACCGAAAGACTAACCCTAACCCTAACACTATTCTGAAATCTAACCCTCACCCTCACCCTAATCCAAACCCTAACACTAACCCTAAACTTCACCCTCACCCTCACCCTAACTCTATCCCTAACCCTAACCCTCACCCTCACTGTAAGCCTCACATAACCCTAACCCTAACCCTCACCCTCACCCTAACCCTATCCCTAAACAGACACTTAAACCTCACCCTAACCGTAAACTTAACCCTCACTCTCAACCTAACACTCACTGTCACCCTAACCCTAACCCTCACCAACACCCTAATGCTCACCCTCACCCAAAACCTCACTCTAACCCTAAACCTCAGACTCACCCTAAACATCACCCTAAACCTAACCCTCACCAACACCCTGACCCTAACCCTAACCCTAACCCTCACGTAACCCTAACCCTAAACCTCACCCTCAGACTAACCCTAAACCTAATCCTGATCCTAACCCTCACCCTCACACTAACCCTAAACATAATCCTCACACTTACCCTAGCCCTCACAGTCTACCTAACCCTCACCCTAACCCTAACCCTCACCCTCACCCTCACCCTCACCCTTAGCCTAATACTAATAATAACACTAATCCAAAACCTAAACCTCACCCTCACCCTCACCCTAACCCTAATCCTAAACCTCACCCTCACCCTAACCCTAATCCTAACCCTATCACTCACCCTAAACCTAACCCTCAACCTCACCTTCACCCTCACCCTAAGCCTAACCAGAACCCTAACACTAATCCTAAACCTAACCCTCACCTTCATCCTCACCCTAACCCTAAACCTAAACCTAACCCTCACCCTTAGCCTCAACCTCACCCTCAGCCTAAGCCTAACCCTAACACTAATCCTAACCCTAAACCTCACCCTCCCACTCAACCTAAACATAACCCTAATCCTAAACCTCACCCTCACCCTAAGCCAAACCATGACCTTAACCCTAACTCTAACCTTAACCCTCACCCTCACAATCACCCTATCCCTCATCCTCACGCTCACCCTCACCCTCACCCTAACCCGAACCCTAACCCTTACCCTTACCCTAGCATTAAACCTCACGCTAACTTTCACCCTAACCCTCAACTTCACCCTCACCCTAACCCTAAACCTAACCCTAACCCTCACACTAACCCTCAACCTAATCCTAATGCTAATCGTAACCCTCACCCTAACCCTCACCCTCACCCTAACTCTTACTCTCACCCTAACATTAAACCTAACCCTAACTGTCAAACTAAACCTATCCCGCACCCTAACCCTAACAGTACACCTCAGCCTAACCCTCACCCTAACCCCAACCCTAACCCAAATCTGCACCAAATCCCTAACCATAACCCTCACTCTCAGCCTAGACCTCACCCTAACCCTCACACTAACCTTAACCCTCACCCTCACCCTAAACCTCACCCAAACCGTCACCCTAACCCTAACCCTAACCCTAAATATCACGCTCACCCTAACCCTCACCCTAACCTTAACCCTAACTCTAACCCTCACCCTAACCCTCACAATAACCCTAACCTTAACCTAACCCTCACCCTCACTCTATCCGTCACCTTATCCACCACTCTCACCCTCACCCAAAACCTAACCCTAACCCTAACCCTCACTCTAAACCTAACACTAACCCTCACCCTCACCATAACCTCACCCTAACCCTAAATATAAACCTCACCCTAACCCTCACCCTAACCGTAACGCTAAACCTAACCCTAACCCTCAACCTAACCCTCACCTTAACCCTTACCCTCACCCTAATGCTAACCCTAACCCTAATCCTAAATCTCACACTAACCCTAACCCTCACCCTAACCCTAACTCAACCACTCACGCTAACCCTAACCCTAACCCTAACCCTCACCCTAACCGAAACCCTCACACTAACCATAAACCTACCCCTCAGCCTAACCGTATGCCTGACCCTAAACCTCACCCTACCCCTCACCATAAAACAAATCCTCACACTCATCCTAACCCTAACCCTAACCGTCACCCTAAACCTCAACCTATCCCTAACCCCAACCCTAGCCCTCAACATCACCCTAACCCCTACCCTATCCCTAACCATAACCCTCACCATTAAACTCACCCTCAGACTAACCCTAAACCTAACCCTAATCCTAACCCTAACTCTCACCCTCACATTAACTCTAACCTTAACCCTAATCCTAACCCTCACCCATACCCTCTCCCTAACCCTAACCAATCCCTAAACCTCACCCTAACCGTAACCCTCACCCTAAACCTAAGCCGCAACCTTACCCTAACACTAACACTAACACTAACCTTAACGCTCACCCTAAATGTAATGCTAACCCTATCCCTCACCCTAAACCTCACCCTAATGCTTACCCTCACCTTAACCCTAACCATAACCCTAATCCTAACCGTAACACTAACCCTAACCCTAAACCTAACCGTCACCCTAACACTCACCCTACACTTACCCTGAACCTAAACCTCACCCTAACGCTAACCCTAACCCTAAACCTAACCCTCACCGTCATCCTAAGCCTCAGCCTAACCCTAACTCTCACCCCACCCTAACCTTCACCCTCACATGAACAATCGCCCTCACCCTAACACTCATCCTCACCTTAAACACCAACCTAACAATAACGCTCACGCTAGCCCTAACACTATCCCTCACCCTAACTCTCACCCTAAATTTAAGCCTAACCCTCACCCTCACCCTCCCCCTAAGCCTAAAAATAAACATAAACCTAACCTAAACCTAATCCTTACCCTCACCCTAAATCTAACCCTAACCCTAACCCTAACCCTTACCCTCACACTAACCCTAAACCTATCCCTAACCCTCACACAAACCCTGACCCTCATGCTAACTCTAACCCTAACCTTCATCCTCATCCTAACCCTCATCCTAATCCTTACTCTCAGCCTAATCCTAACAATATCCCTCACAATAAACCAATCCCTCAAGCTACCCCTATCTCTACCCATCAGACTAACCCACACCCTATCCCTAAACCTAACCCTAACCCTCACACTCACCCTAACCCTAACGCTAACCCTAACCCTAACCCTCACACTCACCTTAACCCTCACCCTAACCCTAATCATAACATTAACCCTAACCGTCACCCTACCCTTTTCCCTAACCGTAACACTAACCCTCACCCTAATAATCTCCCTAAACCTAAACCTAAACCTCACCCTTGCACTAAACCTCACCCGAACACTCTCACTCACCCTAAAACTAACCCTAACCCTAACACTAATCCGAAATCTAACCCTCACCCTCACCCTCACCCTAATCCTAACCCTAACCCTAAATCTCACCCTCACCCTAACCCTATCACTAACTCTAACCCTCATCCTAACTGTAAGCCTCACCTAAACCTAACCCTAATCATCACCCTAACCCTATCCCTAACCCTAAAATTGACCCTCACCCTAACCCTAACCTTAACCCTCACCCTCACCCTAATCCTCACTGTCACCCTAACCCTCAACTTAACCCTAACCCTCACCAACACCCTAACGCTCACCATCACCCGAACCCTCATTCTAACCCTAAACCTCACCCTCACCCTAAACATCACCCTAAACCTAACCCTCACCCTCAACCTATCTCTAACCCTAACCCTAACCCTAACCCTTACCTAACCCTTACCCTCACCCTCACACTAACCCTAAACCTATCCCTAATCCTAACCCTCACCCACACTCTAAACCTAACGATAACCCTCAACCTTACCATGACCCTCACTGTCAACCTAACCGTCACCCTAACCCTAACCCTCACCCTCACCCTAAGCCTAACCCTAAAAGTAACACTGATCCTAAACCTCACCCTCACCCTCACCATCACCCAACCATAACCCTAACCCTCATCCTCACCCTAACTCTAACCCTAACCCTATCCCATATCCTAACCCTAACGCTTACCCTATGCCTAACCCTCAACCTCACCTTCACCCTCACCCTAAGCCTAACCAGAACCCTAACACTAATCCTAAACCTAACCCTCACATTCATCCTCATGCTAAACCTAACCCTAAACCTAACACTCATCCTCAACCTCAACCTCACCCTCAGCCTAACCCTAATCCTAACCCTAATCCTAACCCAAATCCTCACCCTCCTGCTCACCCTAAACCTAACCATCATCCTAAAACTCACCCTCACCCTAAGCCTAACCATAACCCTAACACTAACCCTAAACCTGACCCTCAACCTCATAATCACCCTAACCCTCACCCTCACCCTCACACTAACCCTAACACTATCCCTCACCCTAACACTAACCCTCACATTATTACCCTCACCATAACATTAAACTTAAGCCTAACTCTCACACTAAACCTATCCTTCACCCAAAGCCTAAACCAACCCCTCAGCCTAACCCTCACCCTAACCCTAACCCTAATCCAAATCTTCACCAAATCCCTAATCCTAACCCACTCCTTCAGCCTAGACCTCACCCTAACCCTCACCCTCACCCTAACACTAACCCTCACCCTCAACCAAAACCTCACACTAACCCTCACCCTAACACTAACCCTAACACTCACCCTCACCCTAACCCTCACGCTAATCCTTAACCTAACCCTAAACCTCACCCTAAAACTCACCATAACCCTAACCCTAAACCTCCCCCTCCCCCTATCCCTCACCCTAACCATTACGCTCACCCTCACTCAAACCCTAACGCTAAACCTAACCCTCATCCTAAACCAACCCTAACCCTCACCCTCACCCTAACCCTTACCCTAACCCTAAACATAAACCTCACCTTAACACTCAAACTAACCCTAACTCTCACCCTAACACTTACCCTCACCCTAACCCTAACCCTATCCTTAAACCTAACTCTCACACCTTCCCTAACCCTCACCCTAACACTAACCCAACCCCTCACCCTAACGCTAAACCTAACCCTAAGCCTCACCCTAACTGAAACCCTCACCCTCACCCTCACCCTAACCCTAACCCTACATTTCAGCCTAACCCTAAACCTCACCCTACCCCTCACCATAAAACTAACACTCATGCTCACCATAACCCTAACCCTCACCCTAACCGTCACCCTAAACCACAACCTAACCCTATCCCTAATGCTAACCCTCACCCTCACCCCAACACTCACACTAACCCTAAACCTAACATTAACCCTAACCCTCACCATAACCCTAACTCTACCACTAAACCTCACCCTAACATTCACCCTAACCCTAACACTAAACCTAACCCTTACCCTAACCCTCACCCTCGCCCTCTCACTCACCATAATCCTTACACTAACCCTCACACTAATCCTAAATGTAACCCTCACCCTAACCCTCACCCTAATCCTAACCCTAACCCTAACTCTCACCCTCACCCACACCCTAAGCCTAACCCTAACACTCACCCTAACCTTAAGCCACACCTAACGCTAAACCTAACCCTAACCCTAACCCTAACCATAAATTTAACCCTCATCCTAACCCTAACCCTATCGCTCACCCTTACCCTAACACTCACTATTACACTAATCCTCACCCTAAAAATAACCCTCACCCACAACCTAAACCTCACCCTCACCTGAATCCTCACCCTCACCTAAAACCTCATCCTCACCCTAATCCTCACTCTAAGTCTAACCTTTACCCTAACCCCAAACCTAATCTCACACTAACCGTAACCCTCACTTAACCCTTACCCTAACCCTAAACCTCACCCTCACACTAACCCTAAACCTAAACCTCACCATCACCCTTACCATAACCCTAACCCTCACACTTACCCTAACCCTCACTGTCACCCTAACCCTCACCGTAAGCCTAACCCTCACCCTCACCCTAACCCTAAGCCTAACCCTAATCCTATCACTAACCCTAAACCTAACATTCACCCTCACTCTAACCGTAATCCTAAACCTAACCCTCACCCTAACCCTAACCCTAACCCTAATGCTATCCCTCACCTTAAACCTAACCCTCACCCTAAACCTAACCCTCAACCTCACCCGCACCCTAACCCTAACCCTAAACGTAACCCTCACCCTAACACTCATCCTAACACTTATGCTAACCCTAACCCTACCCTTACCCTTAACCCTAACTCTTACGTTCACCCTAACATTAACCCTAACCCTAACCCTAAACGTAACCCTCACAATAAATCTATCCCTCACCCTAACACTTACCCTACCCCTCAGCCTAACCCTCACCCTAACCCTAGCCCTAAACCTAATCCTCACCATATCCTTAACCGTAACCCTCACCTTCACCCTCATCCTAGACCTCACCCTAACCCTAACCCTAAACCTCACCCTAACCCTATCTCTCACCCTAACTCTAACCATCACACTCTCCCTAACCTTCACCCTAACCCTCACCCTAAACCTAAACCTAACCCTCATCCTAACCCTCACTCTAAGCCTAATTCTAACCATAACGCGAAACCTCACCCTCATCCTAACTGTCACCCTAACCCACACCCTTACCCTAACCATAAACCTAACCCTAATCCTCAACATCATCCTAATCCTCAGGATAACGATTACCCTCACCCTCACCGAAACCCTAAACCTAACCCTAACCCTAACCCTAACCCTTACCCTAACCCTAAACCTAACCCTCATCCTAACACTCACACTAACCCTAACACTAACGCTTACCCTAAACCTCACCCTCACAATCACCCTAATCCTTATCCTCACCCTAACCCTAATCCTATCCCTAACCTTAACTCTCATACTAACCCTAACCCTCACACTAACCCTAACTCAACCCCTCACCCCAACCCTCACCCTATCCTTAAGCCTAACACTAACCCTCACCCTCACCCTCACCCTAAGCATACCTGTCAACATAATCCTAAACCTAGCCCTCACCCTCACCCTAACCCTCACACTAACAGTAACCCTCACCATCACCCTAAACCTAACCCTCACCCTAAACCTAACCCTCACTTAATCCCAACCCTAACCCTAAACCTCACCCTCACACTAACCTTAACCTTAACCATGATCCTAACCCTCACCCTCACCCTAACCCTAACCCTCACAATTACCCTAACACTCACAGTCACTCTCACCCTCACCCTAACCCTAACCCTCACCCTCACCCTCACCCTAAGCCTAACCCTAACCCTATCACTAATCCTAAACCTAACCGTCACCCTCACCCTAACCGAAATCCTAACCCTAACCCTCACCCTAAACCTAAACCTAATGCTATCCCTCAACCTAACCCTAACCCTAACCCTAACCCACACCCTAACCCTAACCATAACCCTAAATGTCAACATCACCCTAACACTTACTTTCACCCTAAACTTCACCCTAATCCTAACCCTCACCCACACCCTAACCCGAATCCTCACTCAAAACATCTCCTTAATACTCACCCTAACCCTAACCCTAACCCTTACCTAAATGAAACCTTCACCCTCACCCTCACACTAACCCTAACCCTACTCCTCAGCCTAACCCTAAACCTAACCCAAAACCTCACCTTCCCCTCACCCTAACCCTAAGCTTCACCCTCAACCTAGGCCTCAGCCTAAACCTTGCCCTCACCCTAACCCTCAACATAATGCTAACCCTATCCCTCACCATAACGCTCACCTTAAACTTGAGATTATTCCTAGCCCTCACCCTCACCATAACCCCCATCCTAACCCTAACCCTAACCCTAACTCTCACCCTCTTCCTAACGCTCACCCCAACCCTTAACCTCACCTTCACCCTAACCCTAACCCTAAACCTAACCCAAACACTAAACCTAACCCTCACCCTAAGCCTAACTCTACCCCTTCCCCTAAACCACATCCTAACCCTATCCCTAACCCTAACACTCACCCTAACTCTAACCCTACCTCTAACTCTAACCTTCACCCTAAACCTAACCATCATCCTCACCCTCACCCCCAGTCTAAACGTAACCCTAACCCTAATCCTAACCCTGACCATCAACCTCACCCTTACTCTAACCCTCAACTTCACCTTAACCCGAACCCTAACCCTCACCTTCACCCTAACCCTAAACCTAACCCTCACCCTAACCGTAAACTTCACCCTAATCCTAAGCCTCAATCTAACCCTAACCCTAACACTCACTGTCACCCTAACCCTCACCCTAAACCTAACCCTCACCCACACCCTAACCATCATCCTCACCCGAACACTCACCCTCACACTAACCCTCACCCTCACCCTAAACATCACCTTAACCCTAACCCTCACCCTAACATTACACATCTAAACCTTACCCTAACCCTAAACC
The DNA here is from genome assembly GCF_024711535.1 of Dipodomys merriami. NCBI lineage: Eukaryota > Metazoa > Chordata > Mammalia > Rodentia > Heteromyidae > Dipodomys > Dipodomys merriami. The sequence continues at coordinate 4,173,234 of NW_027206113.1, forward strand.
TCACCCTCACCCTAAATCTAACCCTAAACCTAACATTAATCCTAATCCAAACCCTAACCCTCACCCTAAAATTAACCCTCACCCTAAACTTAACCCTCACCGTCACACTCAAACTAACCCTAACGCTCACCCTAACATAACGCTAACACTCACCCTAACAGTAACCCTCACGCTCACCCTAACCCAAACACTCACGCTCACCATAACCCTAACCCTCACCCTCACCCTGACCCTAGCTCTAACGCTAACCCTAAAGCTCACCCTAACTTTAAACCTAACCCTCATCCTCACCCTCACCCTGACCCTAGCTCTAACGCTAACCCTAAAGCTAACCCTAACCTTAAACCTAACCCTCATCCTCACCCTCACCCTAAGCTAACCCTAAACCTAACACTAATCCTAAACCTAACCCTCATGCTCCCCCAAACCCTAACCATAACTCTAACCAAAAGCCACACCCTAAAACTCATCCAAACATGAACCCTCACCCTAACTCTAACGTAATCCTAACATCGACCCTAGAAATAACCCTAAACCTAACCTTCACAATAACCCTAACCCTAACCCTCACGCTAACCATAACCTTCACCATAACACTCAACCTCACCCTAATCCTCAGCCTATCCCTAACCCTTACCTAACCGAAATCCTCCCCCTCATCCTCACCTTCACCCTAAACCTCACCCTCACCCTAGCCCTCAACCTAACCCTAACCCTAAGCCTAACCATCACCCTTTACTTCACCCTAACCCTAAACCTAACCCTAACTCTTAACCTAACCCTCACCCTAACCCTTACCCCAACCCTAACCCCAACCCTAATCCTAACGCTAACCCTAACCCTAATATCTCCCTCACCCTAAATCTCACCCTAACCCTTACACTCACCCTAATACTAACTGGAACCCTGACCCTAACCTTCACACTAAACCAAACCCTCACCCTAACCCTAACCCTTACCTTCACCCTCAACCTAACACTAACCCTAACTCTAACCATAACCCTAAACCTCACTCTAACCCTAAACCTATCCCTCACCCTCACCCTCACCCTAACTCTAACCCTAACCCTAACTTTAACCCTAACCCTAAACCTCACCCTAACCTTAACTCTAACACTCACCCTCACCCTAAGCCTAAACCTAACCCTATCACTACTCCTAAACCTAACCCTAAACCTCACACTAAACCTCACCCTCACCCTAACACAAACCCTTACCTTGAACCTCACCCCACCCTCACCCTAGCCCTCATTCTTAGAATAACCCTATACCTACCCCTCATCCTATCCCTAACCCTCACCCTAACCCCATCACTCACCTGACACTCACCCTCACCATAACCCTCACCCTAACCCTTACCCTCACCCTAACCCTCACCCTAACCCTAACCCTAACCCTCAAAATAACCCTCACCCTAAACCTAATCCTAAACCCAAGGCTCACCATAACCCTCACCCGAACCCTAACACTAACCCTCAAACTCACCCTAATTTTCACCCTAATCCTTACCCTCACCTTAAGCCTAAACCTAACCCTCACACTAACCCTAAACCTCACCCTAGCCCTCACCCTATTCCTAACACTAACCCTCATCCTAACCCAAACCCTAACCCTAACCATCATCATCATCCTAACCCAAACCCTCACCCTCACCCTCACCCTCAGTCTAACCCTAAACCTAACCCTAATCCTAACACTAACCCTCACCCTCACCCTAACTCTATCCCTAACCCAAACCCAACCCTCACCGTCACCCTATTCCTCACCCTAACCCTAACCCTAAACCACAACCTAACCCTGATCCGAACCCGAACCTTAAGGCGAACCCTCACCCTAACCCTTACCCTAACCCTAACCGTAACACTAAACTTAACCCTAAACCTCACCCTAAACCTAACCCACAACCTAACCCTCAACCTCACCCTAACCCTAATCCTAACCCTAATCCTAACACTAACACTAACCCAAAACCTAACCCTCACACTAAACCTAACCCTCACCCTAACAGTAACCCTTACCTTCACCCTCAACCTAACCCTCAAGCTAACCCTAACCCTCACGCTAACCCTAACTCTAACCCTAAACCTAACCCTCACACTAAACCCAACCCTAACCCTATACCTAATCCTAACCCTAACCGTAACCCTCACCCCACCCTGAACCTCACCCTCAGCCTAAACCTAACCCTAACCTTAACCCCAAAACTAACCCCCACCCTCAGTCTCACACTAAACCTAACCCAAAACCTCACACTTACCCTCACCCTAACCATAACCTAACCCTATCAATAACCCTAACACTAGCCCTCACACCAAACCTAACCTTCACCCTAACCCTAAACAGCACCCTCACCCGAACCCGAAACAGAACCCTAACATTAAACCTAACCCTCACCTTCACCCTCATCCTAACCCTAACCCTAAACCTCAGCCTAATCCTAACCCTAACCCTAACCCTCACCCTAACACTAACCCTAAACCTAACCCTAACCCTCAGCCTAAACGTAACCCTCACCCTCACCCTAGGCCTCACCCTAACGTTATTACTAACCCTAAACCTCACCGTAACCTTAACCTTCAAAATAACCCTAACCCTCACCCTGAAACTCCCCCTAACCCTCATCCTAACCCTCACCCTAACATTAAACCTAACCCTCACCCTAACTGTCACCTTAACCCTAATATTAACCCTAAACCTAACCCTAACACTCACCCTAACACTAATCCTGAACCTAACCCTAACCCTCACCGTCACCCTCACCCTAACCCTTACCCTAACCCTTAGACTCACCCCAAACCTTACCCTAACCCTAAACCCCACCCTAACCCTAACCTCAACCCTCACCCTAACCCTAACCCTAACCTCACCCTCAACCAAAATCTCACCCTAACCCTTACCCTTACCCTAATACTAACTGGAACCCTAACCCTAAACCTCACACTAAACCAAACCCTCACCCTAACCCTAACCCTTACTTTCACCCTAACCCTAATACTAACACTAACTCTAAACCTAACCTAAACCTCACCCTAATCCTAACCCTAACCCTCACTCTCACCCTCACCCTAACTCTAACCCTAACCCTAACTCTAAACCTAACCCTAAACCTCACCTTAAACTTAACTCTAACCCTCACCCTCTCCCTCACCCTAAGCCTTAACCTAACCCTAACACTAATACTAAAGCTAACCCTAACCCTCACCCTCACCCTAACCCTCACCATAAATCTAACCCTCACCCTAACACTAACCAATACCCACACCCTAAACCTCACCCAAACATGTACCCTCACCCTAATGCTAACGTAATCCTCACCCCCACCCTAAACATCACCCTAAACCTAACACTGACTCTAACCCTAACCCTAACACTTACCTAACCCTAACCCTCACCCTAACACTCAACCTCAGCCTAATCCTCACCCTAACCCTAACCCTTAACTAACAGAAACCCTCACCCTCATTTTCATCTTCACCCTAAACCGCACCCTCACCCCAAACCTCAACCTAAGCCTAACCCTAACCCTAACCCCAAACCTAACCCACACCTTAATCCTAACGCCAACACTAATCCTAAGGACACCCTCACAATAAATCTCACCATAACCCTTAACCTCCCCCTAACACTAAACCTAACCCTAACCCTAACGCTCAACCTCACCCTAATCTTGACCCTAACTGTTACCCTCACCCTAACCCTAAACTAAATCCTAACCCTAACCCTAAACCTCACCCTCATACTAAGCCTAACCCTCACCCTAGCCCTCACCCTATTCCTAACCATAAACTTCATCCTAACCCTAACACTAACCCTAACTCTCACCCTCACCCTAAACCTAAGCCTAAACCTCACACTAGCCCAAACCCTCACCCTCACCCTCACCCTCAGTCTAACCCTAAACCTAACCCTAATCTTAACCCTAACCCTCACCCTCACCCTAACTCTAACTGTAACCCAAACTTAACCCTCACCCTAACTCTATCCCTAACCCAAACCCAACCCTCACCATCACCCTATCTCTCACCCTAACCCTAACATTAAACCACACCCTAAACCTGACCCGAACCCGAACCCTAAGGCGAACTCTCAACCTAAACCTTACCCTCACCCTAACCGTAACACTAATCTTAACCCTAAACCTCACCCTAAACCTAACCCACACAATAAACCTAAACCTAACCCTCAACCTCAGCCTAAGCCTAATCCTAACCCTAACCCTAACCCAAACCCTAACCCAAAACCTAACCCTCAAACTAAACCTAACCCTCACCCTAACCATAACCCTTAACTTCACCCTCAACCTAATCCTCAAACTAACCCTTACCCTCATGCTAACCCTAACTCTAACCCTAAACCTAACCCTCACACTAAACCCAACCCTCACCCTATACCTAATCCTAACCCTAACCCTAACCCTCACCCCACCCTGAAACTCACCCTCAGCCTAACCCTAACCCTAACCCTAACCCTAAAACTAAAACTCACCCTCAGTCTCACCCTAAACCTAACCCTAACACTCACCCTTACCCTCTCCCTAACCCTAAACCTAACCCTCACAATATCTCTAACCCTAGCCCTCACACTAAATCTAACCTTCACCCTAATCCTAAACAGCACCTTCACCCTAACCCTCACCCTCACCAAAACCCTCACCCTAACCCTAAACCTAACCCTCACCCTCAACCTCACCCTAACCCTAACCCTAACCCTAAACCTCACCCTAACCCTCACCCTAATCCTAACCCTAACCCTAACCCTCACCCTAACCATCACCCTAACCCTAACCCTAAACTTAAGCCTAAACCTCAGTCTAAACCTAAGCCTAAATGAAACCCTCACCCTCAAATTAGACCTCATCCTAACCCTATTCCTGACCCTAACCTTCACCCTCACCTTAACCTTCAACCTAACCCTAACCCTCACCCTTAAACTCTCCCTAACCCTCATCCTAACCCTCACCCTAACATTAACCCTAACCCTCACCCTAACCCTAAGCTTAACCCTAACCCTACCCCTAACCCTCACCCTAACACTAACCCTGAACCTAATCCTAACCCTCACCCTAACACTCACTTTCACCCTCACCCTAACCCATACCCTAACACTTAGACTCATCCCAAACCTAACCCTAACCCTAAACCACACCCTAACCCTAATGCCAACCCTCACCCTAACTCTAACCCTCAACCTCACACTCACCCTCTGCCTAAACCTAACCCTAACCCTAAACCTAAACCTATCCCTCACCCTCACCTTCAACCTAATATTAATCCTAAACCTAACCCTAACCATCACCCTATCTCTAATGCTAAAACTAAACCTGACCCTCACCCTAGCCCTCACATTAAACCTAACCCTAACCCTAAACCTATTCCTAACCCTAACCCTCAACCTAACCCTAACCTTCAAGCTAACCATAACCCTCACCCTCAAACTCCCCCTAACATCACCCTCACCCTAACATTAAACCTAACCCTCTCCATAACCCTCACCATAACTCTAAGCTTAACCCTAAACCTACCCCTAACCCTCCCCCTACCACTTACCCTCAACCTCACCCTCAGACTCACCCTAACCCTAATCACAATCCTAACACCAACCCTCACTCTCACCTGCACCCTAAACCTAAACCTAACCCTAAACCTCACCCATACCTTCACCCTCACCCTCACCTTCAACCTAACCCTAACAATAAACTTAATCCTAACCTTAACCCTAGGACTAACCCTAACCCTAACACTAACCCTAAACCTAACCCTCACACTAAACCTAACCCTCAAACTAACCCTAAACCTAACCCTCAGCCTAAAACTCACCCTATCCCTAACCCTAACCTTCACCCTCACCGTAACCCTAACCATAACACTCAGCCTACGCCTCACCCTAAGTCTAACCCTAACCCTCACCCTCAACTTCACCCTCACCCTAAGCTTTACCCTCACCCTAACCCTCACACTAACCCTAACCCTCACCCTAGCCATCACCCTACCCCTCACCGTATCAATGATCCTAACCCTAAACCTAACCCTAAAGCTAACTCTCACCCTCAGTCTAACCCTAACCTAAACCTAATCCTCACCCCATCCCTAACACTCACCCTGACCCTCACCCACACCCTAACACTAAGCCTAACCCTAACCCTCACCCTCACTCTAGCCCTCAACCTAACCCTAACCCTAACCCTCAACCTAACCCTCACCCTCACCCTAACCCCAAACCTAACACACACCCTAATTCTAACGCTAACCTTAACCCTAACCGCACCCTCACCCTAAATCGCACCATAACCCTCGACCTCATCCTAACCCTAAACCTAACCCGAACCCTCACACTAAACCTAACCCTCACTCTAAACCTAACCCTTACCTTCACCCTCACCCGAACCCTCACCCTAACCCTTACCCTCAAGCTAACCCTCACTCTAACCCTAAACCTAACCCTCACACTAAACCTAACCCTCACACTAACCATAATGCTAACCCTAACCGTAAACCTCACCACATCCTCAACCTCACCCTCAGCCTAACCCTAAACCTAACCCTAATCCTAAACCTAACCCCCACCCTCAGGCTCACCCTAAACCTAAACCTAACCCTCAGGCTCACCCTCACGGTAAACTTAACCCTAAACCTAACAATAACCCTAACCCTAACCCTCACACTAAACCTAACCTTCACCCTAACCCTAACCATCAGCCTCACCCTAACCCTCACCCTCACCGGAACCCTCACCCTAAACCTAAACCTAACCCTCACCCTCAACCTAACAATAACCCTAACCCTAACCCTAAACCACATACCCTCACCCTAATCTTAAACCTAACCCTATCCCTCACCTTAAGCCTCACCCTAAAACTAACCCTAATCCTAACCCGAACCCTAACCCTCAATCTAAACCTAACCTTAAGCCTAAACCACTCCCTAACCCTAATTCTTACCTATACACTAACCCTAACCGTCAACCTCACCCTAACCCTAATCCTAACCCTAACCCTCACCCTAATCCTAACCCAAACCCTCACCCTTACCCTAACCCTCACCGTCACAATAACCCTCAACCTAAACCTAACCCTCACCCACACCCTAATCCTAACCCTCACCCGAAAACTCACCCTCACATTAACACTCACCCTCGCCCTAAACATCACCTTAACCCTAACACTCACCCTAACATTAACCCAAACCCTCACCCTATCCCTAAACTTTACCCTCACCCTCACCTTCACACTCAGCCTAACCCTAATCCTAACATTAATCCTAATATTAACCCTTACCCTCACCCTCACCCTAACCGTAACGCTAACCCTAAATCTAACACTAACCCTCATCCACACTCTAAATCTCATCCTCACCCAAACACTCACCGTCAAACTAACCCTCACCCTTGCCCTAAACATCACCTTAAAGCTAACCCTCACCCTAACATTAAACATAAACCTCACCCTAACCCTAAACCTCACCCTCACCCTCATCCTAACCCTAAACGTAATCCTAACCCTAACATTATTCCTAATCCAAACCCTAACCCTCACCCTCACCCTTACATTAAACCACACCCTAACACTAAGCCTAACCCTCACCCTCACCCTAAACCTAACCGTCACACTAACCCTAATGCGAACCCTCACCCTCACCCTAACCCTAACCCTCACCCTCACCCTAACCCTAACCCTCACCCTCAACCTAACCCTAGCTCTAACCCTAACCCCAAACCTCACCCTAACCTTAATCCTAACCCTCACCCTCACCCTCACCCTAAGCCTACACCTAACCCTAACATTAATACTGAAACCTAACCCTCACCCTCACCCTCACCTTAAGCCTCACTGTAAACCTAACCCTCACCCTAACCCTAACCAACACCCACACCCTAAACCTCACCCAAACATGAACCCTCACACTAACGCTAACCTAATCCTCACACCCACCCTAAAAATCACACTAAACCTAACCCTCAACCTAACCCTAATCCTAACCCTAACCCTCACCCTAATCCTAACACAAACCCTCACCCTTACCCTAACCCTCACATTAACCCTGACCCTCAACCGAACACTCAGGCTCACCCTCACCCTCACCCTAAGGCCAACCCTCGCCCTAAACCTAACCCTAACCCTAACCATAACACTAAACTTAACCCTAAACCTAAACCTAAACCTAACCCACACCCTAAACCTAAACCTAACCCTCAACCTCACCCTAACCTTAATCCTAACCCTAAACCTAACCCAAACCCTAACCCAAAACCTAACCCTCACACTAAACCTAACCCTCACCCTAACCCTAACCCTTAACTTCACCCTCACCCTAACACTCAATCTAACCCTTACCCTCACGCTAACCCTAACTCTAACCCTAACTCTAACCGGCACACTAAACCTAACCCTCACCCTAACCCTAATCATAACCCTAACCGTTACCCTCACCCCACCCTGAACCTCACCCTCAGCCTAACCCTAACCCTAAATCTAATCCTAAACCTAACCCCCACCCTCAGTCTCACCCTAAACCTAATCCTAACCCTCAACCTTACCCTCACCCTAACCCTAAACCTAACCCTAACAATAACCCTAACCCTCAGACTAAACCCTCTCGCTAACGCTAAACCTAACCCTCATCCTGAACCTCACCCTCACCCTAACCCTAATCTTTACTCTAACCCTCACCCTAAGCCTAACCCTAAGCCTAACCCTTACCCTAATCCTCAACGTAACACTAACCCTAAACCTAACCTTAACCCTCACTCTAAACCTAAGCCTAAACTTAACCCTCACCCTCACCCTAGACCTCACCCTAACCCTATTCCTAACCCTAACACTCAACCTAACCTTAACTTTCAACCTAACCCTAACCCTCACCCTTAAACTCCCCATAAACCTCACCCTAACCCGCACCCTAACATTAACCCTAACCCTAAGCTTATCCCTAACCCTAACCGTAACCCTCACCCTCACCCTAACACTAACAATAACACTAACCCTAACCCTAACCCTCATCCTATCCTTAACCCTAACTCTAACCCTAACCCTCCCCCTCACCCTCACCCTCACACTCAGCCTAACCCTAACTCTAATCCTAATCCTAACCCAAACCCTCACTCTCACCCTCACCCTAAATCTGACCCTAACCCCAAACCTCACCCTCACGCTCAACCTCACCCTCACTCTAACCCTAACAATAACCTTAACCCTAACCCTAACCCTACCCCTCACTATAACACTAACCCTAAACTTAATCCTATTCCTCATACTGAACCTAACCCTACCCCTCAGCCTAAACCTCACCCTAACCCTAACAATAACCCTAATCCTTTCCCTATACCTTAAACCCACCCTAACCCTCAACATCAATCTAGCCCTCACCCTAATGGTAACCCTAAACCTAACCCTCATCCTAACCCTAACTCTCACCCTAATCCTAACCCTCACCCTGACACTAAACCTCACCCTCAAAAAACCCTAACGCTACAACTCAGCCTAACCCTCACCCTCACCCTAACGCTAATCCCAACCTTCACCCTAACCGTCACCCTAACCCTACAAATCACCCACACCTTAACCTCACCCTCACCAGAACCCCCACCCTAACCCTCACCCTAACCCTAACCATCACCCACACCCTAACCTCACCCTCACCAGAACCCGCACCCTAAACCTCACTCTAACTTTCTCCCTGACCCTAACACTAACTCTAACCCTCATCCAATGCCTAACCCTAACACTAACCCTTAACTTAACCTTCACCCTAAACCTCACCCTAACCCTTACTCACACACTAACCCTAACCCTAAACCTTACCCTAAACCTATCCCTCACCCTAACCGTAAGCCTAAACCTAACCCTCACCCTATGACTCACCATTATCCTAACCCTAACCCTAACTCTCACCCTCACCCTAACCCTTACCCTGAACCTATCCCTCACCTTCAACCTAAACCTCACCCTAACCCTAACCATCACTCTCACCCTAATCATCACCCTAAACCTAACCCTCACAAAAACCCTTACCCTAACTCTCATGCTAATTCTAACCCTCACCCTAACACTCAACCTAACCCTAACCCTTACCTAAACGAAACTCTCACCCTCATCCTCACCCTCACCCTAACCCTCACCCTCACCCTAGCCGTCAACCTAACACTAACCCTAACCCTAACCATCAGCCTTACCCTCAATCTAACCCTAAACCTAACACTAACCCTCACTCTAACCCTCACCTTCACCCTCACCCTGACCCTCAAACTCACCCACACCATAATCCTAACGCTAAAGCTAACCCTAAACCTCACTCTCAACCTAACCTTCACCCTAACCCTTACCCTCACCCTAAACCTCACACTAAGCCTCAACCTCAACCTAACCCTATCCCTCACCCTCAACATCACCCTCACACTCACCCTCAGCCTAAACCTATCCCTAATCCTAACCCTAACCCTCACCCTCACCTTCATGCTCACCCTAAACCTCACCCTCACACTCACCCTAACCCTTACCCTCACCCTCACCCTAAACCTAACCCTCATCCTAACCTTAAACCTAACCTTCACCCTCACCCTCACCCTATCCCTAACCCTAACCCTCATCCTAACTCTAATGCTAATCCTAAAGCTCACCCTCACCGAACCGTCACCCGAAACGTTACCCTCACCCTAATGATAACCCTAACCCTAACCCTAATCCTCACACTAAAACTAAACTCACCCTAATCGTAACCCAAACCCTCACCCGAAAACTCACACTAACCCTAACCCTCAAGCTAACCCTATACCTAACCCTCAACATAACCCTCATCCTCAACCTCAGCCTAACCCTAAAAATAACCCTAAGCCTAACCCTCATCCTAACCCTAATCCTAACACTAATACTAAACCTCCACCTCCCGCTCACCCTCACCCTCAGCCTAAACCTAACTCTAATCCAAATCCTAAGGCTAACCCTCACCCTCACCCTAACCCTCACCTTAACCCTTACCCTTAACCTAACCCTCACCCTAACACTTACCATAACCCTAAACCTCACGCTAACCCTCAACTTAACTCTAATCCTAAACCTAAACCTCACCCTCACCGTCACAGTCACCCTCATCCTATCCACAACCTTAACCCTAACCCTCACTCTAAACCTAACCCTCACACTAACCCTAACCTTATCCCTCAGCCTAACCCTCACCCTTACCCTAACCCTAACCCTAAACCTCACCCTATCCATAACCTTAACCCTTACACTCACCCTCACAATAGCCCACACCCTAACACTAACACTAAACCTAAACCTCACCCTAACTGTCACCCTCACCCTAACAGTAACCCTCACTCTCACCCTCAACCTAGCCCTCACCCTAAACCTAATCCTAACCCTAACCCCAATCCTCACACTAATCTTAATCCTCACCCTAAACCTAACCCTCACTCTCACCCTAACCCTCACTCTCACCCTAAACCTAACACTAACCTTCACAAAATCTCTAACCCTAATCCTTTCCTCACCCTAACCCTAACGCTAACCCTAACCCTATCCCTAACCCTCATCGTAACCCTAACCCTAACTCTCACCCTAAAATTAATGCTAACCCTAACCCTCAACCTCATCCTAAGCCTCAACCTCACAATAGACCACACACTAACCCTCACCTTAACCCTCACGCTAACCCAAATCCTTACCCTAACCATAACCCTCACCTTCACCCTCACCCTGACCCTAACCCTCACCCTAAACCAAACATTAACCCTCAACCTAACCTTCACCTAAACCGGAACCCTTACCCTAAACCTCACCCTACGCCTCACCCTTATCCTAACCCTAAACTTAACCCTCACCCTTATGCTAACCCTAACCCTAACTCTTACCCTGACCCCATCCCTCACCCTAACCCTAAACCTCAACCTAACCCTCAACCTCTCCCTCACCCTCACCCTAGCCCTCACCCTCAAACTTGCCCTCCCCCTAAGCATAACCCTAACCTTAACACTATCCCTAAATCTAACCCTCTCACTCAACCTCACCCTCAAGCTCACCCTAACCCTAAACCTAAACCTAATCCTAACGCTAAACCTCACCCTCACCATCACCATAAACCTAACCCTCACCTTAACCCTAAACCTCACCCTAACTCCAACCCTGACCCTCACCCTAACACTAACCCTAACCCTCACTCTAAATCTAACATTAAACCTCACCCTCACCCTTAGCCTAACCCTAACCCTAATCCTAATCCTAACCCTAAACCTCACTATCACCCAAACCATAAACCTAACCCTAACCCTAACAATCCCCCTCCCCCTCACCCTCACCCTCAACCTAACCCTAACACTAACCCTAACCCTAACGCTCATCCTAACCCTAACACTAACCCTATCCCTCCCCCTCCACCTCACCCTCACCCTCAGCCTAAACCTAACTCTAATCCTAATCCTAACCCTAACCCTCACTCTCACCCTCACCCTAAATCTAACCATAACCCTAAACCTCACCCTCAAGCTCACCTTCACCCTCACTCTAAACCTAAAAATATCCCTTACACTAACCCTAACCCTAACCCTCGCCCTAAGACTAACCCTAACACTCACACTGAACCTAACCTCACCCTAACCCTAACCCTAACCCTCTCCCTATCCCTAACCCTAAACCTTACCCTCAACATCAATCTAGCCCTCACACTAACGCTAACCCTAAACCTAACACTCAACCTAACCCAAACTCTCACCCTAACCCTAACCCTCAGCCTTACCCTAACCCTCACCCTAACCCTAAACCTATCCCTCACCCTAACCGTAACCCTAACCCTAACCTTCACCCTAAGACTCACCATTATCCTAACCCTAACCCTAACTCTTACCCTCACCCTAACCCTTACCCTGAACCTATCCCTCACATTCAACCTAACCCTCACCCTAACCCTAACCATCACTCTCACCCTAATCATCACCTTAAACCTAATCCTCACAAAAACCCTTACCCTAACCCTCACGCTGATTCTAACCCTCACCTTAACACTCAAACTAACCCTTACCCTTACCTAACTGAAACCCTCACCCTCATCCACACCCTCAACCTATCCCTCACCCTCACCCTAGCCGTCAACCTAACAATAACCCTAACCCTAACCATCAGCCTTACCCTCACTCTAACCGTAAACCTAACACTAACCCTCACCCTAACCCTCAACCTCACCTTCACCGTCACCCTCAAACTCACCCACACCATAATCCTAACGCTAACCCTAACCCTAAACCTCACCCTCACCCTAACCTTCACACTAACACTTACCCTCACCCTAAACCTCACACTAACCCTCAACCTCAACCTAACCCTATCCCTCACCCTCAACATCACCCTCACACTCACCCTCAGCCTAAACCTATCCCTAATCCTAACCCTAAACCTCACCCTCACACTCACCCTAACCCTAACCCTAACCCTCACCCTAAACCTAACCCTCATCCTAACCTTAATTCTAACCTTCACCTCACCCTCACCCGAACCCAAACCCTAAGCCTAACCCTCATCCTAACTCTAATGTTAATCCTAAAACTCACCCTCACCCGAACCGTCACCCGAAACGTTACCCTCACCCTAATGATAACCCTAACCCAAAACCCTAATCTTCACACTAAACCTAAACTCACCCTAACACTAACCCTCACCTTCGCCCTCACCCTCAGACTAAACCTAAACCTAACCCTCACCCTCAACCTCAAAGTAACTGTAACCCTAAACCTCACCCTAACCCTAACCCTAACCCGCACCCTAACCCTCACCCTAACCCTCACCCTAACCCTAACCCTAACATTCACTCTAACCCTCACCCTAACTATCCTTGTCCCTAACACTAACCCTAAAACTTACCCTCACGCTAATCCTAACCTTCATCCTCACCGTCACCCTCACCCTAATCCTAACCCTACCCCTCAACCTAACCCTCATCCTAACCCTAACCCTAAGCCAAACACTAACTGTGACACTAACCCTAACCCTTACCCTCACCCTCATCCTAACCCTCAGCCTAACCCTGATAATCACCCTACTCTCTCATTAACCCTAACCCTACCTCTAAACATCACCCTCACCCTAAAACTCACCCTAACCCATACTGTAACCCTAAACCTCACCCTCCCCTTAACCCTAACCCTAACCCTCACCATAAAACCACCCTAAAACTCAGCCTCAACCTAACCCGCAACCTCAACCAAACCCTCACCCTACCCCTAAACCTAAACCTCACCCTCATCCTAACCTTCACCCTAACCCTTACCCTCACTGTAACTCTAAGCTTAATCCTAACCCTAAACCTCACCCTCAGACTAAACCTAAAACTCACGCTAACCCTAACCCTACCCCTCAGCCTAACCCTCAACCTAACCCTAACCCTAACCCTAAACCTCACCCTATCCATAAACCCAACCCTTACCCTCACCCTCACACTAGCCCTCACCCTAACACTAAACCTAACCCTACCCCTCACCCTAACCGTCACCCTCACCCGAACACTAACCCTCACAATCACCTTCACCCTCAGCCTAAACCTAACACTAACACTGATCCTAACCCTAAACCTCACCCTCAGCCTCACCCTAACTCTAAACCTAACCCTAACCCTAACACTCACCCTAACGCTAAGGCTAACCCTAAACCTCACACTCACGCTAAACGTCACCAAAACCCTTAACCTCACCCTAACCCCAACCCTCACACTAATCCTAACACTCAACCTAAGCCTAATCCTAAACCTCAACCTAACACTCACCCTAACACTAACCCTAAACTTCACCCTAATCCTAACCCTAATCCTTGCCCTCAGCATAACCCTCACATTCACACTAACCCTCAACCTGATCTTAACCCCCACCCACACGCTAACTCTCACCCTCACCCCAAACCTCACCATCACCCTAACACTCTCGCTCACCCTAAACATCAAACTAACCATAAGCTTCACCCTAACCATAAACCTAAACCTCACCCTAATTCTAAACCTCACCCTAACCCTCCCCCCACCCTAATCCTATCCATAACCCAAACCCTAAACTTTACCATAACCCTAACCCTCACCCTCACCTTCATCCTCATCCTAAACCTCACGCTCATCCTAGCCCTCACCTAATCCTAACTCTAAGCCTAACCCTAACCTAACTCTCACCCTCACCCTAACCCTAACCCTAACCTTATCCCTCAACCTTACCCTAACCCTAACCCTAACATTAACCCCAACACTCACCCTAACCCTCACTCTAAAACTAACCTTAACCCTAAACCTCAACCTCACACTAACCATCCCCCAACCCTAAACCTTACCCTCACACTAACCCTCACCAGAAAACTCACTCTAACCCTAACCCTCACTCTCACCCTAACCCTCACCCTAACCCTTACCGTCACAAAAAACCTAACCCTAACCCTAACTCAAACCCTCACACTAAACCTAAACTTCACCCGAACCCTAAACCTACCCCTCACACTAACCCTCAATCTAGCCCCATCCCTAACCCTCACCCTAACCCTAACACCAAATTTAACCCTCAAACTCAACCTAGCCCTCACCCTAAACCTAATCCTCACTCCCACCCTAATCCTCATCCTAAACCTCAACCTAACAATAACCCTAACCCTCACCCTTACCATAACCCTAAACCTAAACCTAATCCTAACCCTGACCCTAATTCTCACCCTAACCCTAACCTTAACCCTCATCCTCACCCTCAACCTCACCCTCACCCTCACGCTAACCCTAATGCTCACCCTCACCCTCACGCTAACTCTAATGCTAACCCTAACCTTCACCCTAACCCTCACCCTAAAACTTATGCTAACCCAAACACGCACCCTCACCCTAACACTCACCCGAAACCTTACCCTCACCCTAAACCTAAACCTAACCCTCACACTAAACCTAACCCTCACCCTAACCCTAATTCTACCACTCAGCCTAACATTAAACCTAACCCTAAACCTCACTCTATCCCTAAACCTAAACCCTAACCCTCACCCTCACATTAGACCTCATCCTAAACCTAACCCTAAACCTCACCCTATCCCTAACCCTCACCCTAACCCTAACCCTCACCCACACCCTAAACCTCACCCTAACCCTAACCCTAAGCCTCACCCTACCACTCACACTAACCCTAACCCTCACCCTAAGCCTCATTCTAACCCTAACCTTAACCCTCACCCTAAACCTCACCCTCACTCTAAACCTTAGCCTAACCTTTTCTCTCACCCTAACCCGAACCCTAACCCTAACCCACACACTAACCCTAATGCTACCCATCACGCTAAGCTTAAACCTATCTCTAACCCTAACCCTAAACCTCACCCTAACCCTCACCCTAACACTAACCCTCACACTAACCATCACTCTAACCCTAAGCCTAAACTTAACCCTCCCCCTCCCCCTCATCCTCACCCTAACCCTTACCCTGAACCTATCCCTCACCCTAAACCTAACCCTAAGCGTCAACCTAAACCTAACACTCACCCTAATCCTCACCCTCACCCTAATCCTCTGGCGAACCCTAAACCAAACCCTTACTTAACCGAAACCCTCACCCTAACCCTCACCCTAACTCTAACCCTAACTCTACCCCTCAGCTTAACCCTCACACCAACATTAACCCTCACCCTCACCCGGTCCCAAATACTTTCCCTAACCTTTAGCCTAACCTTCACCCTCTCCTTAACCCTCACCCTAACCCTCAACCTAACCCTAACCCTAACTCTCACACTAACCCTAACACTTACCCTAACCCTAACCCTAACACTAAATCTAAACCTCACCCTAACAATAACCATATCCCTAACCCTAAACCTAAACCTCACCCTACCACTCACCCTAACCCTAACCCTAAACCTAACCCTCAACATCATCCTAAACCTCAACCTAAACCTTATCCTCACCGTACTCTAACCCTAACCCTAACCCTCACCCTAACCCTAACCATCACCCTAACACTAAGCCTAATCCTCACCCTCAGCCTAACCCTCACTGTCACCCTAATCCTCACCCTAATCTTAACACTCAACCACACCCTAACTCTCACTCTCACCCCAACCCTCACCTTCACCCTACCCTCAACCTCATATTAAACATCAGCCTAACAATAAGCCTCACCCTAACCCTAAACCTAACCCTCACCCTAACCCTAACCCTCAGCCTAAACCTCACCCCACCCTAATCCTTGCCATAAACCTAACCATTACCCTTACCCTAAGCCTAACCCTCACCCTCACCCTCACACTCACCCTAAGCCTCACGCTAACACTAGCCCTCACCCTAACCCTAACTCTAACACTAACCCTAAACTTCACCGTCACATTCAGCCTAAACCTAACCCTAATGCTAATCCTAAACGTAAACCTCACCCTCTCCCTAACACTAACACTAACCTTAACCCTCAACCCTAACCCTCACCCTAACCCTAAACCTAACCCTCACACTAACCCTCACCCTAACACTCACTCTAACCCTAACCCTCACTCTCATCCTAACCCTCACCCTTACCCTTACCCTCAACCTAACCCTAACCCTAACCCTAACTCTACCCTCACACTAACCTAACCTTCACCCGAACCCTAACCCTAACCCTCAACCTAACCTTCACCCTAACCCTAACCCAAACCTTCACACTAACCCTCACACTAACCCTAAACCTAACCCTCACACTAAAACTCACAATAACACTCATTCTAGCCCTAACCCTCACTCTCACCCTAACCCTCACCCTAACGCTTACCCTAACTCTATCCCTAACCCTAATTTTAACACTAATCCTAACACTAAACCTAACCTTCATCCGAACCCTAACCCAACCTCTCAACCTACCCCATACCCTAGCTCTAAACTTAAGCCTCTCCCTAACCCAAACACTAACCCTAAACCTCACTCTCAACCTAGCCCTCACCCTAAACTCTAACCCTAACCCTAACCCTACTCCTAACCCTCACCTCAACCTTCTCCATAAGCCTAACCCTAACCCTCACCCTCACCCTCACCTTCACCCTCAGCCTAAACCTAAGCCTAACCCTAACCCAGACCCTAAACTTTACACTACACCTAACCCTCACGCTAACACTACCGCTACCCCTCAGTCTAACACTCACCCTAACCCTAACCCTAACCCTCACCCTATCCCTAACCCTAAACCTAACCCAAAGCCTCACCTTAGCCCTCACCCTAACACTAACCCTAAACCTAACCCTCAGCCTAACCCTCACCCTCACCCTAACAATAAACCTCACCCTTACCCTCACCCTCAGACTTCATCTAACCCTACCACTAATCCTAACCCTAACCCTCAGCCTCAACCTCAAAATAACTCTAACCCTTACCCTAACCCTAACCCCCACCCTAAACTTAAAACTAACCCTAACCCTCACCCTCAACATAACCCTCAACCTCACCCTAGACCACACCCTAACCCTAACCCAAAACCTCACCCTAATACTAACCCTCACTCTAACCTTAACCCTCACCCACACCCTTACCCTAAACCTCACCCTAACCCTAACCCTAACCCGCACCCTAACCCTCACTCTAACCCTAACCCTAACATTCACGCTACCCCTCACTCTAACCCTAACCTTAATCTTAACCCTCACCCTAACCCTTACCCTAAACCTTTCCCTGAAACTAACCCTCACCCTAACCCGAACCCTCCCACTAAACTTCACCCTCACCATTACCCTAAACCTACACCTCAGCCTAACCCTCACCCTAACCAAAACCCAAAACCTAATCCTCACCCTATTCCTAACCCTAACCCTTACCCTCACCTTAACCCTAACCCTAACACTAATATTAACCCTAACCCTCAACCTAACCCTAACCCTCATACTCACCCTAACCCTCACCCTCCCCCTAACCCTAATCCTAATCCTAACCCTCACCCTACCCTTCAACCTAAAGTAACCCTAACCCTAACCCTCTCCCTACACCTCACCATAACCCTAACCCTAACCCTAAGCCTCATGCTCTCTCTCAGCCTAACCCTAACCCTCACACTAAACCTAAACCTCACCCTTACCCTAAACATCACCCTAAACCTAATCCTAACACTAACCCTCACACTCACCCTAATCCTCACCCAAAATCTTACACTCACCCTCACCCTTACCCTCACACTAACCCTAACCCTCAACCTAACCTTAACCCTAACCCTCACCATCACCCTCACCCTCAGCCTAAACCTAATCCTAAGCCTAATTCTATCCCTAACGCTCACCCTCACCCTCACCTTTACACTCACCCTCACCCTCACCCTCACACTAACCCTAACAGAAACCCTAACCATCACCCTAACCCTAACGCTCACCTGAACCTTAACCCTAACACTCAAACTCACCCTCACCCTAACCCTTACCCTCACGCTAACCCTCACCCTAACCCTAATGCTAACCCTAACACTTACCCTCAAAGTAACCCTCACCCTAACCCTAACTCTAAACCTAACCCTCACCTCAACCCTCACCATAAACCTAACCATAACCCTAACCATCACACTAAACCTCACCCTCACCCTAACCCTAAACCTTACAATAAACCTCACACTAAACCTAACCCTAACGCTAACTCTAACCCTACCCCTCAGCCTAACCCTCAACCTAACACTAACCCTATCCCTTAACCTCACCCTATCCCTAACCCTAACCCTTACCATCACCCTCACACTAGCATTAACCCTAACACTAACATTAACCCTAAGCCTCACCCTAACCTTCACCCTCACCCTAACAGTAAGCCTTACCCTCACCCTAACCCTCAGCCTGAACCTAACCCTAACATTAATCCTAATCCTAAACCGCACCCTTACCCTAACCCTAACTGTAAACCTAACAATAACCCTAATCCTCAACCTAATGCTTAGACTAAACTTAACACTTACCCTCACCATAAACCTCACGAAAACCCTTCCCCTCAACCTAACCCGAACCCTAAACCTAACCTCAACACTCACACTAATTCTAACCCTCACCATAACCCTAATCCTAACCCTCACTCACCCTAACCCTCACCCTAACACTAACCCTAAACCTAACCCTAAACCTAACCCTCACCCAAACCCTAACCTTTAGCCTAAACCTCAGCCTAACCCTCACTGTCACCCTAACCCTAAACCTAAACTTAACTCTCACCCACACCCCAACACTCACCCTCACCCCAACCCTCACCCTCACCCTAACACTCACCATGACCCTAAACATCATCCTAACAATAAGCTTCACCCTAACCCTAAACCTATACCTAACCCTAACCCTAACCCTAAACCTCACACTGACCCTCACCCTCACTCTAACCCTAAACCTAACCATAACTTTCACTCTATCCCTAAACCTAAGCCTAAGCCTAACCCTAACCCTAACCCACACAATAACACTAAAGCTAACCCTCACGCTAACCCTCAATCTAACTCAAACCTAACCATAACCCTCACCCTAAACCTCACCCTAACCCTAATGCTAACCCAAAACCTAACCCTAACTCTAACTCTCACACTAAACTTAACCCTCACTCTAACCCTAACCCTCACCTTAACCCTCACCCTACCACTCTCTCTCACCCTAACACTTACCAGTACCCTATCCCTCACCCTAACAATAACCCTAACCCTAACCCTAACGCTACCCCTCACTCTAAACCTAAACCTATCCCTAACCCTAACCCTAACCCTCAGCCTAACCCTAACCCTAACAATCAACCTAAACCTAACCCTCACCCTAATCCTCACCCATACCCTAATCCTCTGGCTAACACTAAACCGAACCCTTAGTTAACCGAAACCATCACCCTCAGCCTCACCCTAACACTAACCCTAAGCCTACCCCTCAGCTTAAGCCTCACACTAACCCTAACCCTCACCCTCAAACTGACCCAAATCCTTAGACTAACCCTCACACTCACACTATCCCTTATCCTAACCCTTACCCTCACCCAAAACCAAAACATAAACCTAACCCTAACCATCAACCTAACCCTAACACTCACCAAAACCCTAAGCCTAACACCAACCCTAACCTCACCCTAAACCTCACCCTCAACCTAGCCCTAACCCTAACCCTCACCCTACACCTCAACCTAACCCTAACACTAAACCTAACCCTCACCCTCACCCTAACACTCACCCTAACCCTTAACCTCACCCTAACCCTCAACCTCACCCTAACCCTAACTCTAACACTAACCCTCAACCTAAACCTCACCATAACCTAACCCTAACTGTAACCCTCACCATCACCCAAAATCTCTCCCTAAACCTAACCCTAACCCTAACCCTCACCCTCAACCTAAACCTAACCTGCACCCTAACCTTCACCCTCACCCTAATCCTAAACCTACCCCTCTCCCTAATCCTCATCCTAACCCTAAACCTAAGCCTAACATTAACCATAACACTAACCCTAACCCGTACCCTCACACTCATACACACCCTCAGCCTAACCCTAACAATCACCCTAACCCTTACACTTACCCTACCCTAACCCTAACCCTAACCCTCATCCTAACCCTAACACTCACCCTAACCCGAACCATAAAACTAACACTAACCCTAAAGCTAACCCTGATCCACACCATAATCCTTAACCTCACCTGAACACTCACACTCACACTAACCCACACCCTCACCATAAACGTCACACTAACTCTAACACTCACCCTAAACCTAATCCTAACAATAACCCTCAAACTCATGCTCACCCTAATCCTAACCCTAACCTTAACACTCACATGAATCTAAAGCTAACAATAACCCTAACCCTATCCCTAAACCTCACGCTCACCCTAAACCTAACCCTCACCCTATCGCTCACCCTTGCCCTAAAACTCACCCTAACCCTAACCCTAAAACTAAACCTCATCCTCACCCTAAACTTCACACTAAACCTTACCCTCACCCTCACCCTTACATTCACACTAAGACTAACCCTCAACCTAACCGTCAACTTAACCCTAACCCTAAACCTAAGCCTAACTCTCATCATCACCCATACCCTCAGCCTAACCCTAACCCTAACAATAATCCTAACCCTAACCCTCACTCTAACCCTCAACCTCACCCTCACTCTCACCCTAAAACTAACCCTAATCCTAACCCTCACCCTAACCCTAATACTAACCCTAACACTCAACCTCACCATAACCCTCATCTGAACCCTTGCCCTCACCCTAAACCTAACCCTCACCCTAACACTAACCCTTACCCTAACCCTAACACTCACACTAAACCTAACGCTCATGCTAACATTAACCCTACCCCTGAGCCTAACCCTCACGCTAACCCTAACCTAATGCTACACCTCACCCTATCCCTATCCCTAATCCTAACCCTCAACCTCACCCTAGCCCTCAGCTAACACTAACCCTAATCCTAACCCTCACTCTCACCCTAACCCTAACACTCACCCTAACCCGAAAAGTCAGCCTGAACCTAACCCTCAGCCTAACCCTAATCCTCACCCTCCCACTAACACTCATTATAACGGAAACCCTAACCCTCACCCTAACCCTACGCCTCACCATACCAATAACCCTAAGCCTAACCCTAACCCCCACCCTAACCCTGACCCTCACACTAACCTCCACCCTAAACTACACCTAACTTTCACCTTAATCCTCAGCCTTACACTAACGCATTCCCTCACCCTCACCCTCACCCTAACCCTAACCCTACCTCAACCCTCATTCTAAGCCTAACCCTAACCCTAACCCTAAACCTAAACCTCACCCTCACCCTAATCATAACCCTGACTCTCACCCTCACCCTAACCCTCACCCTAACCCTTACTCTCACCCTAACCCTAACTCTAACCCTAACCCTAACCCTCACACTAAACCTAAACCTTACACTAACCCTAACCCTAACACTATCCGTAACCCTCACCCCCACAGTCACCCTTAGCTTCAGCCTAAACCTAGCCCTAACACTAATCCTAACCCTAACCCTCACCCCCAGGCTCACCCTAAACCTAACCCTAACCCTAAGCCTCACCCTAACTCTAAAGCCAAAAATAACCCTATCCTAATCCTAATCCTAAACCTCCACCTAACCCTAACACGAAACCTAAACCTCACCCCAAACCTAACCCTAACACTCACCCTAACCCTAACCCTAATCCTCACCCTCACCATAAACCTACCCCTAACCATGACCCTCACACCAAATCTAACTCCCACCATTACCATAACCCTCACCCTAAACCTAAACCTAACCCTAACCCTCACCATAATCCTCACCCTAAACCTTACCCTCACCCTCACCCTTACCCTCAAACTAAACCTAACACTCAACCTAAACCTCACCCTCACCCTCACTCTCACCCTAAACCTAACCCTGACCTGCACAGTATCCCTAACCCTAATCCTTATCCTCACCTTAGCCCTAATGCTAACCCTAACCCTAACCCTCACACTCACCCTAACCCTCACCCTAAACTTCACCCTCACCCTAACCCTCACCCTAACCATCACCCTAAGCCTAATCCTAAACTGAACCCTAAAGCTCACACTAAACCTAACCCTCACACTAACCCTAAACTTACCCCTCAGTCTAACCCTCACACTAACCCTAACCCTAAACCTAAACCTCACTCTATCCCTAACCCTAAACCTAACCCTCACCCTCAACCTAGCCCTCACCCTATCCCTAACCCTAAACCTAACCCTCACCCTCAACCTAGCCCTCACCCTAATACTAACCCTAACACTAACCCTCACCATAACCCTCACCCTAACACTAAACCTCATACTCAACCTCACCCTCAGACTAAACCTAACCCTAACACTAATCTTAACCCTAACCCTCACACTCAAACTCAAACTAACTGTAACCCTCACCCTAACCCTAACCCTAACCCTCAACCTAAGCCTCACCCTCACTCTAGACCACACCCTAACCCTAACCCTAACCCTCACCCTAAACATTACCATCACCCTCACCCTAATCCTCACCCGCACCCTAACCCTAACCCTAACCCTTACCCTAACCATCACCTTAACCCTAATGCTAACCCTCACACTACCCCTCACTCTAACGCTAATCCTAACCTTCACCCTCACTCTAAACTTTACCCAAACCGTTTCCCTGACACTAACTCTCACCCTAACCCGAACCATCCCAGTAAACCTAACCCTCACCCTTACCCTAAACCAACCCCTCAGTCTAACGCTCACACTGACCAAAACCCAAAACCTAATCCTCACCCTATTCCTAAACCTAACCGTTACCCTCACCTTAAACCTAACCGTAACACTAACCCTAACCCTAACCCTCACCTAACCCTAACCCTCATCCGCACCATAACCCTCATCCTCACCATAACACTCATCCTCACCCTAAGTCTAACCCTAACCCTAACCCTAACCCTCACGCTAACGCAACCTAACTCTAACACTAACGCCAAGCCTCACCCTCACCCTAATCCTCACCCTAAACCTTACCCTCACCCTCACCCTTACCCTCACAATAACCCTAACCCGCAACCTAGCCCTAAGCCTAACCCTAACCTTCACGATCACCCTCAACCACAGCCTAACTCTAACCCTAACCCTAACGTTCACCCTCAACCTCACCCTACACTCACCATCACCCTCAGCCTCACACTAACCCTAACGGAGACCCTACCCCTAACCCTAACCCTAACGCTCACCCGAACCTTAAACCTAATCCTCAAACTCACCATCACCCTAATCCTCACCCTAACTATAACCCTACCCCTCAGCCTAAACCTCACACTAATCCTAACCCTCACACTAAACCTAAACCTCACCCTAACCCTAACACTAACCCTAACCCTCACACTATACCTAACACTCACCCTAACCCACACTCGAAAACTCACCCTCACACTAGCCCTCACACTAATACTAACCCTAACCCTAAACTTAATGCTAAACCTAACACTCACCCTAACCCTAACCCTCACCCTGAACCTAACCCTCAGCCTAAACCTAAACCTATTCCTAACCCTAAACCTTACCCTCACCCTAACCGTAACCATAAACCCAACACTCACCCTACACCTTACCATAACCCTAAACCTAACCCTAACCCTCACCCAGACACAAACCCTCACCCTAACACATACCCTCAAAATAACCCTCACCCACACCCTAACCCTAATCTAACCCTCACACTAAACGAAACCCTCACCCTAACCCTAACTCTAACACTAACCCTCACACTAAACCTAACCCTCACGCTAAACCTAATGCTACCCTCAGCCTAACCCTCACCCTAACCCTAACCCTAAACCTCACCCTATCCCTAACCCTAACCCATAACCTCACCCTCACCCTAGCCCTCAACCGAACACTAACACTAACCCTAAACCTCACCCTAACCGTCACCCTCACCCTAACAGTAACCCTCACCCTCAAGCTAACCCTCAGCCTAAACCAAACCCTAACTTTAATCCTAACCCTAAACCTCACCCTCACCCCAACCCTAACTCTAAAGTTAACCATAATCCTAACACTCAACCTAATAATAATGCTAACCCTAACCCTCACCCTCAACCTAAACCTCAACAAAACCCTTAACCTCACCCTAACCCGAACCCTAATCTTAACCCCAATGCTTACACTAATCCTAACCCTCACACTAACCCTAATCCTAACCCTCACACTAACCCTCACCCTAACACTAAACCTAAACCTAACCCTCACCCTGACCCTAACCCTAAACCTCTCGCTCAGCCTAATCCTCACTGTCACCCTAACCCTCACCCTAATCTTAACTCTCACCTACACCCTAATTCTCACCCTCACCCCAACTCACACCCTCACCCTAACACTCACCCTCACCCCAAACGTCATCCTAACAATAAGCCTCACCCTCACCCTCACACTAAGGCTCACGCTCACACTAGCCCTAACCCTAAACCTAACTCTAACCCTAACCCTAACCTTCACTCTCACACTCAACCTAAACATAACCCTAACGATAATCCTAACCCTTACCACTCACCCTCACTCTAACCTAACCAGAACCTTAACCCTCACCCTAACCCTAACCCTCACCCTAAACTTCACCCTAACACTATCCCTAATCCTAAACCTCAACTTCACTCTAACCCTCACCCTAACCCTAAACCTAACCCTCACACTAACCCTCACCCCAACACTCACTCTAACTCTAACCCTCACTCTCAACCTAACCCTCACCCTAACGCTTACACTCACACTAACCCTAACTCTACCCTCACACTAAACTTAACTTTCACCCTCACCCTAATCCTAACCCTCAACCTAACCGTCACCCTAACCCTAAACCTAAACTTCACGCTAACCCTCACCCTAACCCTAAACCTAACCCTCACACTAACCCTCACCCTAACACTCACTCTAACCCTAACCCTCACTCTCCCACTAAACCTCACCCTAACCTTAACGCTACCCCTCACGCTAAACCTCAACTTATCCCTAACCTTAATCCTAACCCTCACCCTCACCCTAACGCTAACCCTCAACCTAAACCTAACCC
Organism: Dipodomys merriami; assembly: GCF_024711535.1. Lineage (NCBI taxonomy): Eukaryota > Metazoa > Chordata > Mammalia > Rodentia > Heteromyidae > Dipodomys > Dipodomys merriami. The sequence goes on from NW_027206113.1 coordinate 4,199,703, forward strand.
TCAACCTAAACTTAACCCTCACCCTAATCCTCACCCTCACCCTAATCCTCTGGCTAACCCTAAACCTAACCCTTACTTAATGAAACATTCAGCCTCAGCCTCACTCTAACTCTAACCCTAACCCTACCCCTAAGTTTAACCCTCACCCTAATCCTAACCCTCACCCTCAACCTGACCCAAATCCTTACCCTAACTTTTAGCCTAACCCTCACCTTCACCCTGACCCTCACCTTAACCCTCACCCTAACCCTTACCCTCACCCTAACCCAAAATCTAACCCCAACCCTAACTCTCACACTAACGCTAACACTCACCCTAACCCTAACCGTAACACTAAACCTAAAATTCAACCTAACCCTCACCCTAAAAGTAACCGTAAACCTAACCCTAAACCTAATCCTCACCCTACCACTCACCCTAAATGTAACCCTACAACTAACCCTCACCCCCACCCTAAACCTCACCCTAACCCTTATCCTCACCCTACTCTAAACCTAACACTCACCCAAACCCTAAGCCTAACACTAACCCTAACCCTCACCCTAAACCTAACCTAACACTAACCCTAACCCTAACCCTCACCCTACACCTCAATCTAACCCTAACAATAAACCTAACCCTCACACTCACCCTATGACTCACCCTAACCCTTAACCTCACCCTAAACCTCAACCTCACCCTAACCCTAACCCTAAACCCAACCCTCACTCTAACCCTCACCATAACCCTAACCCTAACCCTAACCCTCACCCTTACCCAAACCCTCTCCCTAACCCTAACCCTAACCCTAACCCTCACCCTCACCCTTAACCTAACCTGAACCCTCACATTCACCCTCACCCTAATCCAAAAGCTACCGCTCTCCCTAACCCTCATCCTAACCCTAACCCTAAGCCTAACATTAACAGTAACACTAACCCTAACCCTGACACTCATACTCACACTCATCCTCAGCCAAACCCTAACAATCACCCTAACCCTTACCTTCACCCTACTATAACCCTAACGCTAACCCTCAACCTAAACCTAACCCTAACCCTAAAACTAACACAAACCCTACCCCTACCCCTAGCCTAGCCCTCACCCTAACGCTAACCCTCATCCACACCCTAATACTTACCCTCACCCGAACACTCACCCCCCACTAATCCACACCCTCACCATAAACATCACCCTAACTCTAATCCTCACCCTAACCCTAATCCTAACCCTAACCCTCAAACTCATGCTCACCCTAATCCTAACCCTAACACTAATCCTCACATAACTCTAAAGCTAACAATAAGCCTAATCCTAACCCTAACCCTAAACCACACCCTAACCCTAACCCTAACCCTCACCCTATTCCACAAACTTACCCTAACACTCACCCTAACCCTAACCCTAAACCTAACCCTATCACTAACCCTCATGGTCACCCTAATCCTCACCCTAAACCTTACCCTCACACTCACACTTACCCTCACACTAAGCCTAACGCACAACCTAACCCCAAACCTAACCCTCAGGCTAACCATAACCATAAACCCCACCCTCCCAATAACCCTCACTCTAACCAAAACCCTAACTATCACGCTAACCCTATGACTCAACATAACAAGAACCCTAAGCCTAACCCTCACCCTCATCCTAACCCTCACGCTAACACTTACCCTCACACTAACCCTCAGCCTAACCTAAACCTAACTTTCACCTTAATCCTCACCCTTAAGCTAAACCTATCCCTCACCCTCATCCTAACCCTAACCATTACCCTAACCCTAACCCTCACCCTAAGATTAACCCTAACCCTAAACCTAAACATCACCATCACCCTAATCCTAACCCTCAACCTCACCTTCAGCCTAAACATACCTAAACTAAACAGCCTAAACTAACTCTAAACATAACCCTCACCCTCACCTTCACCCTAACACAAACTCTAACCTTACCCTCACTTTCACCCTCACCCTCACTCTCACCCTAAACCTAAACCTAACCTGCACTCTATCCCTAACCCTAATCCTTATCCTCCCCCTTAACCTAATGCTAACCCTTACCCTAACCCTCACACTAACCCTAACCCACACCCTAACACTAACCGTAAACCTCACCCTCACCATAACCCTCATCCTAACCCTTACCCTCAGCCTAACCCTAACTCTAACCCTAAGCCTAACAATCAAAATAAACCTAACCCTCACCCTAACCTTATCCATAACCCTCAAACCCACACTCAGACTTACCTTCAGCCTAAACCTAACCCTAACACTAATCCTAACCCTAACCCTCACCCTCAGGCTCATCCTAAACCTAACCCTAACCATAACCATCAGCCTAACTCTAAAGCTAAAATAACCCTATCCCTAATCCTAACCCTTAACCTCACCTTAACCCTAACCCTAAACCTAACCCTCACCCTAATCCCAAACCTGACCCTCACACTAACTTTAACCCTAATTCTCACCCTCACCATAAATCTAACTCTAACCCTAACTCTCACACTAAACCTATCCCTCAACCTTACCCACACCCTCACCTTAACCATAACTCTAATCCTCACCCTCACCCTAATCCTCACCCTATACCTTATCCTCACTCTCGCCCTTGCCCTTAAACTAACCCTAAACCTCAACCTAAACGTAACCCTAACCCTCACACTAAAACTAACCCTGACCTTAACCCTAACCCTAACCCACACCCTAACCCTAACCCTCACCCTAACCATAACCCTAAACCTCACCCTCACCCTAATCCTCACCCTATACCTTACCTCACCCTATCCCTTACCCTCAAACTAAACCTAAACCTCATCCTAACCCTAACCCTAACGCTCAACATCACCATCACCCTAAACCTAACCCTAACCTTAACCCTAACCCTATCTCTCACCCTAACCCTAACCCTCACCCTAAACCTAACCCTCAACCTAACCCTAATTCTAAACCTCACCCTAACCCTAAACCTAACCCTCATCCTAAACCTCACCCAAACCCTCACCCAAACCTCACCCTAACCCTATCACTATTACTAACCCTAACCCAAAACCGAGACCTCACCCTAACCCTAACTCTAATCCTCAGCTTCACAAAAATCCTAACCCTCACCTTCACCCCAACTCTCACCATCACCCGAACACTCACCCTCACCCTAAACCTAACCCTCACACTAAACCTAACCCTCACCGTCACCCTAATCCTCACCCTAAACATAACCTACCCCAAACACTCACCATCACCCTAAACTTCATCCTCACACTTGCCCTCACCCTAACACAAACCCTAACCTTAACCTTAAACTAAACCTAATCCTCAAACTCACCCTCAACCAAACCCTCACCCTAACCCTAAACCTAATACTAACCCTCAACCTAACACTCACCCTAACCCTTACCCTCACCCTAACACCCACCCTCACCCTAATCCTAACCCTAACCCTCACCCTAACCCTCTCCCTAACCCTCACCCTAATCCTAACACTCACCGTCACCCTCACCTCACCCTCACACTAACTCTACCCCTCACCCTAACTCTAACCCTAACGCTCACACTAACCCTCACCCTAAACTTAACAGTAACCCTCATCCTAAATCTAACCCTAACCCTAACCCTTACCCTAACCCTCACCCTAACCCTAACCCTCACCCTAACCCAAACCCTAACACTCACCCTCACCCTAACCATAACCCTAACCCTAAACTTCAACCTAAACCTCAACCTAACCCTAACGCTAACCCAAACCCTCATCCTCACTTAATCCTCACACTAAACCTTACCCTCACCCTAACCCTAAACCTGACCCTAACTCTCCCACTTATCCTAACCCTCACCCTAACTGTAACCCTAACCCTCACCGTTACCCTAACCCTCAACGTCAACCTAAACCTGACACTAACCCTAACCATCACCCACACCCTAACCCTAACCATCACCCACACACTAACCCTCACCAAACCTTCACAACAACCCTCACCCTCACCCAAAACCTCACCCTGACCCAAACCCTCACCCTAACACTCACTGTCACCCTAATTCATACCGTAAACATAACCATAACATTTACCTAACCCAAATCCTCACCCTGATCCTCACTCTAAACCCCACACTCACTCTATCCATAACCTAACCATACCCCTCACCTAACCCTCACCCTAACATGAACCCTAACACACACCCTCACCCTAACCCTCACTGTCACCCTAAACCTCACCCTAAAACTAAGACACACACACACCCTAACCCTCACACAAAATCTCACCCTCACCCTAAACCTAGACCTCACCCTTACTCCAACCCTAACCTTAAGCCTAATCCTAACCCTAACCCCAACATTCACATTAAACCTAACCCTCACTCTAACCCTCACCCTAACCCTAACACACTATCCCTAACCCTCAACGTCTCCCTAACCCTCACCCTAACCCTTACCCTCACCTAACCCTCACACTAACACTAACTCTTACCCTAACACTAACCCTCCTCTCCCCCTCCCCCTCACCTAAACCCTAACGGTAACCCTAAACCTCACCCTAACCCTAAGCCTAACCTTCATTCTCACCCTAACACTTACCCTCCCACAAATCCTCACACTCACGCTAACCCTCACCCTCACCCAAAACATCACCCTAAACTTAACCCTCACCCTAACCATAACCCTCCCTCTATCCCTCAAACTCAACCTAATCCTCACCCTAAACATAACCCTAACCCTTACCTAACCCAAACCCTCACCCTCACCCTAACCCAAACCATCAACATAGCCCTCACCCTAACCCTAACCCTATCCCTCACCCTCACCCTCACACTCAACCTCAGCCTAACCCTAACCCTAAACCTAATCCTAACCCTATACTTCAACCTCACCCTCACCCTAACCCTAACCCTAAACATAACCATGACACTAACCCTAACCCTCACCCTACCCCTCACCCTAACTCTAACCCTAACCCTCACCATAACACTCACCCTCACCTTAACTCTCAACCTCACCCTAAACTTCATTTTAACCCTAAACCTCACCCTAACCTTCACCCTAACAATCACCCTCACCCTCACGCAAACACTAAGCCTAACCCTAACCCTAACACTAAACCTAACCCTAAACCTCACCCTAAACCTAACCCGAAAACTCACCCTCACACTCACCCTAACCCTAAACCTCACCCTAACCCTAAACCTAACCTTCACCCTAACAATAACACTCACCCTCACCCTAACACTAAGCCTAAACCTAACCCTAACACTAAACCTAACCCTAAACCTCAACCTCACACTCACCCTAGCCCTAACCCTGACCCTAACCTTCACCCTAACCCTAACCCTAACCCTAATACTCACCCTCACCCTAAACCTAACAATAACCCTCACCTAACCGTCACCCTCACCCTAAAATTAAGCCTAACACTAAGCCTAACCCTCACTCTAACCATAACCCTTCGCTTCAAACTAGCCCTCAACCTATCCCTAACCCTAACCCTATCCCTTACCTAACCGAAACCATCATGCTCAACCTCACCCTAACCCTAACCCTCACATTAACCCTAACATGTACCCTCACCCTAAACCTCACCCAGACGCTAATCCTCTCATTAACCCTAAACCTAAACCTTACTTTACCGAAACGCTCACCCTCACCCTCACCCTAACACTCACACTACATCTTACCCTCACACTAACCCTAAACCTACTCCTAATGCTAACCCTCACACTAACCCTAACACTCTCCCTAACCCTAAACCTAACACTAACCCTAAATCTCACCCTAAACCTCACCCTAATCCTAACCATAACCCTAACCCTAAACCTCACCTTCACCCTAACCCTAAAAATAAACCTCACCATCACCCTCACCCTAAGCCTAACCATAACTCTAAACCTAACCCTCAACCCAACACTCACCCTAACCCTAAAACTAACCCTAACACTCACCCTCACCCTAACCCTAAACCTAACCCTAAACGTCACCCTAACCCTCACCCTAACCCTAACCCTAACCCTAAACCTCATCCTAACCCTAACACTCACCCTCACTATAACCTGAAACCTAACCCTAAACCTCACCCTAACCTAAACCTAACCCTCATCCTCAGCCTAACACTCATCCTCACCCTAACTCTAACCCTAACCGAAAACCTCACACTAACCCTAATCTTCACACTCACCCTTACCCTACCCCTGACACTAACCCTCAACATAAACCTAACCCTAATCCTAACCTTCATCCAAAACCTAAACCTCACCCTCAACGGAACCCTCACCCTCACCATCAGCCTAACCCTCACCCTCACCCTAAACTTTACCCTCACCCTACCCTAACCCTAACACTAACAAAAAACCTCACCCTAAATCTAATACTCAGCCAAACCATAACCCTAACACTAACCCTAACCCTCACCCTCACCGTCACCCTAACCCTCACCCTAAACCTTACCCTCACCCTACCCTAACCCTAACACTAACAAAAACCCTCACCCTAAATCTAATACTCACCCAAAACCTAACCCTAACACTAACCTTAATCCTCACCCTAACCTCACCCTAACCCTAACCCTAAACCTAAACCTAAACCTAACCCTCACCCTACCCCTCACCCTAACCCTAATAATAACCCTAACCCTCAACCTCACCCTAACCCTCACCCTCAACCTCACCTTAACCCTAAACCTACCCCTCACCCTACCCCTCATCCTAACCCTAACCCTAACCCTAACACTCATCGTAACACTAAGCCTAACCCTTACTCTCACCCTCACCCTCACCCTCAGCCTAACCCTAACCCTCACCCTAGCCCTTACCCTCACCCTACTATAACTCTAACCCTAACCCTCACCCTAACTCTAAACCTAACCCAAACCCTAAATCTCACCCTCACCCTAACACTCACCCTAACCCTTACACTTGCACTTAACCATCACCCTTACCCTAAACCTCACCCTAATCCTAACCCAAATCCTAAACCTCACACTCACCCTAACCATAACCCTAATACTAACCCTCAACCTAACCCTCAACCTAACCCTAATGCTAACCCCAAACCTCACCCTCACCCTAAACCTCGTCCTAAACATTACACTCACCCTAACCCCAATGCTAACCCTAACCCTCACGGTCACCCTAACCCTAATCCTCACCATCAACAAAAACCTAATACTAACCCTAACCCTCACACTGAACCTAACACTCACCCTAACCCTAACTCTAACCCTAGCCCTCACACTAAACATAACCTCATGCTAAGCCTAACCCTACCCCTCAGCCTACTCCTCAGCCTAACCCTAACCCTAACCCTAAAACTCAACCTAACCCTAAAACTAACCCTCACCCTCAGCCTCACCCTAAACCTAACCCTAACCATAACCCTAACCCTTACCCTCACCCTAACCCTAATCCTCACGCTAACCCTAACCCTCACCCTAACCCTTACCCTCACACTAACCCTCCCCCTAAACCTAACTTTAACCCTCACCTTAACCCTCACCCTTAACCTAACCCTAACCCTAACACTCACCCTCACGCTCACCTTAACCGTCAGCCTAAACCTAACCCTTACCCTAACACTAACTGAAACCCTCACACTAAACCTAAACCTCATCCTAACCCTAAACCTAACCCTAAATCTCACACTAAATATAACTAAATATAACCCTATAACTATTCAGCCTAACCCTCACACTAACCCTAACCATAACCTTAAGCCTCACCCTATCCCTAACCCTAACCCTAACCCTCACCCTCACCCTAGCTCTCACCCTAACACTGAAACTAACACTAAACCTCACCCTAACCCTCACCTCACCCAAAACGTTACCCTCACCCTAACCGTAACCCTCACCCTCACCCTCACCCTCAGCCTAAACCTAACGCTAACACTAATCCTAACCCTAACCCTCAACCTCACCCTCAAGATAACTCTAATATTAACCCTAAACCTAAACCTCACCCTAATCCTAACGCTAACCCTAACCCTCAGCCTCACCCTAAACCTCACCCAAACCCTTAACCTCACCCTAAGCCGAACCCTAAACCTAACCCTAACCCTCAAACTAATCCTAACTCTCACCCTCACCCTAAGCCTACACCTCACCCTAACCCTAACCTTAACACCCTAACCCTAACCCTCAACCTAACATAACCATCGCCCTAACACTAACCCTAATCCTCAACCTCACCCCAACCCTTACTGTCACCCTAACACTCACCATAATCCTAACCCTCTCCCACACACTAACTCTCATCCTCACCCGAACCTGAACCCTCACACTAATCCTCACCCTCACCCTAAACATCATCCTAACCATAACCCTCACCCTAACCCTAAACCTACACTTCAACCTAAACCTAACCCTCACTCTAACCCCCACGCTCACCCTAATCCTCTCCCTAACCCTAACCCTAACCCTTACCCTAACCATAACCCTCACCCTCACCCTCACCATAACCCTAACCCTAACCCTAACCCTCACGCACAGCCTCACCCACACGCTCAGCCTAACCATAAACCTAACCCTAATCCTACACTAACCCTAACCCTAACCCTAAACCTCACACTAACCCTAACCCTAACATTAACCAAAACACTCACCCTAACCCTAACCTTAACACAAACCCTAACCCTAAACCTCATCCTCACGCTAACCCTCACACTAACCCTTACCCTTACCTAACCCTAACCCTCACACTAAACATAACACTCACCCTAACCCTAACCATAACAGTCATCTTAACCCTCATGCTAACCCTAACCCTAAACCCAACCCTCACCCTAAACCTAATCCTAACCCTAAACCTCATCCTAACCCTCACCCTCAACCTAAACCTCAACCTTAGCATTACCCTCACCCTAAACCCAATGCTAAACCTAACTCTCAGCCTAACCCTAACCCTAAACCTCACCCTCAACATGAACCTAACCCTAACCCAACCCTCACACTAAACCTAACCCTCACCCTCACCGTAATCCTTACCCTGAACCTTACCCTCATCCTCACCTTTACACTCAAACTAACCCTAAACCTCAACCTAACTATAACCATAACCCTCACCATCACGCTCACCCTAAGTCAAAACCTAATACCAACCCTAACCCTAACCCTCACCCTAACCCTAAACCTCACCCTAACCCTAACCCTCACCTTAACCATTTTAACTCTCACCTTAACGCTCACCCTTAACCTAACCCTAACCCTAACCTGCACACTCACGCTCACCTTAACCGTCAACGTAAACCTAACCCTAACCCTAACACTAAACGAAAACCTCACATTAAACCTATACCTCACCCTAAACCTAAACCTAACCCTAACCTAAACACTAACCTCACAATAACCCTAATCCTACCCCTCAGCCTAACCCTCACCTAACCCTAACTGTAACCTTCAGCCTCACTCTATTCCTAACCCTATTGCTAAGCCTCACCCTCACTCTAGCCCTCACAATAACACTGAACCTAACACTAACCCTCACCCCAACCCTCACCTCACCCTAAACCTAACCCTCACCCTCACCCTAACCGTAACCCTCACCCTCACCCTCACCCTCCAGCTAAATCAAACCTTAACCCTAAACCTAAACCTCAACCTAATCATAACCGTAACCCTCGCCCACACCCTCACCCTAAACCTCACCCAAACCATTACCATCACCCTAACCCTCACCCTACCCTAACCCTAACATTAAACATAGCACTCACCCTAACCTTCACCTTAACACTAACCCTAACTCTAACCCTCACCCTCACCCTAACCCTCACCCTAAACCTAAAGCTCACCCTAACCCTAACCCTCACCCTCACCCTCATGCTAACTCTGACACTCACCTAAACCTAATCCTATCCCTATCCTTAACTCTCACACTAACCCTAACCCTCAACCTAACCCTATCCCAAATGCTCACCCTAAACCTCACCCTAACCCTAACCTTAACCCTAACCGTCACACTCTCCTTAACCCTTACTGTCACCCTGACCTTCACCCTAACCCTAACCCTCACCCACACCCACACCCTAACACTAATCATCACCCTCGCCCTCACCCTAATGCTCAACCTAATCCAAACACTAAACCTTCCCTAACTGAAACTCTCACCCTCACCCTAACCCTAAACCTCAACCTACCCCTCAGCCTAATCCTAACCCTAACGCTAACCCTCACCCTTCCCCTCATCCTTACCCTAACCCTCCCCCTCCCCCTAACTCTCACACTAAATCTTACCCTCACCCTAACCCTAACCCTCACACTCACCCTAACTCTCACAATAAACCTTACCCTCACCCTAAAAGTAACCCTAACCCTCACATTAAACCTAACTCTCACCCTCACTCTAACCCTAACCCTAACCCTCAACCTCACCCTAACCCTAATCCTATTCCTCACCCTAACGCTAACTCTCACCCTCACCCTAAACCTCACCCTAAACCTCACCCTCACCCTTACATTTATCCTAACCCTAACGCTAAACCTAAAGCTCACACTAACCCTAACCTTAACCCTAAAACTAACCCTAAACCTAACCTTCACCCTAATCCTCACCCTAAACCTAACCTTAATCCTAAACCTCACTGTAACACTTACCCAAACCCTAACCCTCACCCTCACCCTAACTCTCAGCGTCACCCTAACGCACACCCTAAACCTAACCCTCATCCACACCCTGAACCTCACCCTCAACTGAGCCCTCCCCATTACCCTAAACCTATCCCTCATCCTAACCCTAACCGTAACCCTCACCCTAAACTTGAACCTCTCACTCACCCTCACTCTGAACCTAAGCCTAACCTTAACCCCAACACTAATCCTAAACCTAACCCTCACCCTCACACTAACCCCAACCCTAACACTAACCCTCACCCTCACCCTAAACCTAACGCTAAACCTAACCCTCACACTAACCCTAACCCTAACCCTAACCATAAACCTCACACTAACCCTATCCCTAACACTCACGCTCACCTTAACCTTCACCATCACCCTAATCCTCACCTGAACCCTAAACTTAACCCTCACCCACACCTTCACCCTCTACCTCACCCTCACACGAACCCTCACCCTCACTCTAAACATCACCTAATCCTAAGCATCACCAAAACCCTAACCCTCACCCTAACCCTAACCCTCACCGTCACCCTCACCAAAAGAGTAAAACTAACCCTAAAACTAATCCTAAACTTAAACCTCACCCTCACTCTAAACCTAACCCTAACCCTAAACTTCAGCCTCATCCTCACCCTCAGTCTAACCCTAACCCTAACCATAACCCAATGCCTTACCCTAAACCTAACCCTCACCCAAACCATAACCCTAACCCTCAGCCTCAACCTCTCCCTTAACCTAACACTTTCCTTAACCCTCACGCTCACCCTCATCCTCAATCTAAGCCTAAACCTAACCCTCTTCCTAACCTTAACCCTAACCCTCACACTCACCCTAACCCGAACCCGAACCCTAACCCTCATCCCAACGCTAATTCTAACCCTAAACCTCACCCTAACAATATACCTCACCCTCTTATCCTCACCCTAATATTAACCATAACCCTAACCCTCACACTAAATCTATCCCTCATCCTAAACTTAATCCTACCCTTCAGCCTAACCCTCACACTAAACCTAATCTTCACACTGTCCCTAACCCTGACACTCACCCTCAGCTTAGACCTCACCCTAACTCTAACCCTAACCGTCAGCATAGCCCTAAATCTCACCCTAACTCTAACACTCACCCTCACCATAAACCTCACCCTAACCCTCACACTAACCCTAAGCCTCACCATAAACCATAAACCTCACCCTAACCCTCTAACCCTAACACTAACCATAACACTCTTCCTCACCCTAACCCTCACCCTAACCCTAATCCTAAACCTAACACTCACGGTAACTCTATCCCTAACCCTAACTTTCACCCTCACCTTATCCCTCACATAACCATTACCCTAACACTCACGCAAACCCTAACCCCTAACTGTAAACCTCACCCTTAAACCTAACCCTAACCCTAACCCTCACTCTCAGCTTAGACCTCACCCTAATTCTAACCCTAACCCTCACCAGAACCCTAATCCTCACCCTCACCCTAACCCTAACCCTCACCATAAACCTCACCCTAACCCTCACCCTAACCCTAACACAAACCATAACCCTCACCCTCATCCTAACCCTCACCCTAACCCTAAACCTAAACCTAACCCTTACCGTAACCCTCACCCTAACCATAACCCTAAACCCTAACATTCATTCTCACACTATCCCTCACCGAAACCATTACCCGAACCCACACACAAACCCTAACCCTAAATCTAACCCTCACCCTATACCTAACCCTAACCCTCACCCTCAACCTAACCCTTATCCTAACCCTAAACTTAAACCTCACCCTAACCCTCAACCTAAACCCAACGCTAACCCTAACCCGAACCCTTACACTACCTCTAACCCTAACCCTTACCCTCACCCTAACCATAACCCTATCCCTAACCCTAACTCTCACAGTAACCCTAACCCTCACCCTAACCCTAACCCAACTACTCACCCTAACCTTAACCATAACCCTCAATTAACCCTCAACCTCACCTGAATCCTCACCCTAATCCTCACCCTAATCGTAACCCTTACCTAACTGAAACCCTCAACCTCACCCTCACCCTAACATTCACCCTACCCCTAACCCTAAGATTAACCCTAACCCTCACCTTAACCCTAACCCTAACCCTATCCATAACCCTCAACCTAAAAATCACCTAAACCCTAACCCTAAGTCTCACTCTTACCCTAAACCTCACCCTCACCCTGTCACTCAACATAAGCCTAACCCTAAACCTAACACTAATCCTAAATCTAACCCTCATTCTCACTCTCACCCTAAACCTAAGCCTCAACCTCAACCTAACCGTAACCCTAACCCTAACCTTAACCCTCATCATAACCCTAACAATAACCCTCACCCTTACCCTAACTCTCACTGTCACCCTAACCCTCACCCTAAACCTAACCCTCACCCACACCCTAACACTTACCCTCACCCTCACCCTCACTCTCACACTAAACCTCAGCCTCACCCTAAACATCATCCTAAACATAACCCTCACCCTAACCCTCACCCTAACCCTCACCCTAACCCTAAGCCTCACCCTAACCCTAACCCTCACTTTACCTTAACCCTAACCCTAACCCTCACTTACCCCTAACCTTAACCCTAACCCTTATCATCACAATAAACCTAACTCTAACTCTAACCCTGAACTTAACCATCACCCTCACCCTAACCCTAACCCTAACACTTACTCTAAACCTGTCATCCTAACCCTCACACTCACCCTAACCCTCACCCTAACCCTAACCCTCAACCTCACCCTCACCCTCACCCTAACCCTAACACTATCCCTAAAGCTAACCCTCACCCTCACCCTCACCCTAACTCTAAACTTAACCCAACCGTAACCTTCACCTTCAACCTCACCTTAACCCTAAACCTAACCCTCACCCTAAACCTAACCCTCACACTAACTCTAACCCTAACACTTAACCTCACCCTAACCCTAATCCTAACCCTCAACCTCAGCCTAACCATAACGCTAACACTAATCCTAACCCCAACCCACATCCACACACTCACCCTAACCCTCACCCTCACCCTCAACCTAACCCTCACTATCACCCTAACCGTAAGCCGAACCCGAACCCTCACCCTAGCCCTCATCCTAACCCTAATTCTAACCCTAATCCTCACCCTAACCCTAAACCTCACCCTCTTATCCTCACCCTAACATTAACCATAACCCTAACCCTCAAACTAAACCTATCCCTCATCCTAACCCTAAACCTACCCCTCAGCCTAACCCTCACCTTAACCCTAATCTTCACACTGTCCCTAACCCTAACACTCACCCTCAGCTTAGACCTCACCCTAACTCTAACCCTTACCGTCAGCATAACCCTAAATCTCACCCTAACTCTAACCCTACCCTCACCATAAACCTCACCTAACCATCACTCTAACCCTAACACTAACCATAAAAATCTTCCTCAACCTAACCCTCACCCTAACCCTAACCCTAAACCTAACACTCACCCTAACACTCTCCCTAACCCTAACCTTCACCCTAACCCTATCCCTAACCCTAACCATTACCCTAAACCTCACCCAATCCCTAACCCTAACTCTAAACCTCACCGTTAAACCTAACCCTAACCCTAACCCTCACTCTCAGCTTAGAACTCAACCTAACTCTAACCCTAACCCTCAACATAACCCTAAACATCACCCTCTCCCTAACCCTAACCCTCACCATAAACCTCACCCTAACTCTCACCCTAACCCTAACACAAGCCATAACACTCACCCTCACCCTAACCCTCACCCGAACCCTAACCCTAAACCTAACCCTTACCCTAAACCTCACCCTAACCCTAACACTCACTCTCACCCTATCCCTCTCCGTAACCATTACCCTAACCCACACACAAACCCTAACCCTAACTCTAACCCTCACCCTAAACCTAGCCCTAACCCTCACCCTCAACCTAACGCTCATCCTAACCCTAAATTTAAACCTCACCCTAATCCTCACCCTAAACCTAACGCTAACCCTAACCCGAACCCTTACCCTAACTCTAACCCTATTACTTACCCTCGCCCTAATCCTAACCCTATCCCTAACCCTAACTCTCACACTAACCCTAACCCTCACCCTAACCCTAACCCAACCACTCACCCTAACCCTAATCCTAACCCTCAACTTAACCCTCACCCTCACCTGAATCCTCACCCTAATCCTCACCCTAACCATAACCCTTACCTAAATGAAACCCTAAACCTCACCCTCACCTTAACCATAACCCAACCCTAACACTCAGCCTAACCCTAACCCTAACCCAACCCCTCACCATACCCCATACCCTAAAACTAACCCTCACCCTCACCGTAAACCTAACTCTAACCCAAACACTCACCCAAACCCTCACCCTCACACTAACCCTAATCCTAGCCCTCACCCTCACCCTAACATTCACCCTACCCCTAACCCTAAGATTAACACTTAACCCTCACCTTAAACCTAATCCTAACCCTATCCCTAACCCTCACCCTAAAAATCACCTAAACCCTAACCCTAAGCCTCACCCTTATCCTAAACCACACCCTCACCTCTCACTCACCATAAGCCTAAACCTAAACTTAACACTAATCCTAAATCTAACACGCACTCTCACCCTCACCTTAACCCTAAGCTTCAACCTCAACCTAACCCTAACCCTAACCCTAACCTTAACCCTCTTCATAACCCTAACACTAACCCTCACCCTTACCATAACCCTTACTGTCACCCTAACCATCACCCTAAAACTAACCCTCACCCACACCCTAACACTCACCCTCACCCTCACCCTCACCCTCACCCTCACTCTAAACATCAGTCTCACCCTAAACATAACCCTCACCCTAACCCTAACCTTCACCCTAACCCTAAGCAGCACTTAACCCTAAACCTAACCCTAACCCTCACCCTCACACTAACCCTAATCCTAGCCCTAACCCTCACCCTCACACTAACCCTCACTTAACTCTAACACTAACACTCACCCTCACACTAACCCTAACCCTAACCCTCACCCTCACCCTACACCTCACCCTAACCCTAACCCTAACCCTAACCCTCAACCTAATTCTATCCATCACCCTAATCCTAACCCTCACGCTCAACCTAAACCTCACCTTAATCCTCACCGTATCCCTAACCATAACCCGAACACTCACCCTCACACTAAACCTCAACCTAACCTTAAACCAAACTCTAACTCTCACCCTTACCCTCACCCTAACGCTAAACCTAGCTCTAACCCTCACCCTAACCCTAACACTCAGCATAAAGATTAACATCAACCTCACCCAAAACATAACCCTAACCCTAACCCTCACAAAACCTAACCCTAACCCTCACCCTCACCCTAACTCTTACCCTAAACCTAATCCTAACCCTAATCCTAACCCTCACCCAAAAACTAACCCAAACCCTAACCCTAACCCCAACCCTAAACCTAAAACTAAACCTAATGATAACCCTAACCCTAACCCTAACCCTCACCCTCACCCTCACCCTAAGATTTACCCTCAACCTAACTTTAATCCTAACCCTCACCCTTTCCCTCATCCTAAACCTAACCCTCACCCTCACCTAACCCTCACCCTAAACCTTATCCTCACCCTAACCCTCACCCTAACCCTAACCCTAACCCTCACCCTAACACTCACCCTAACCCAAAACCTAAGTCAGGCCCTCATCCTCACCCAAACCCTCATCCTGACCCTCACCGTAAACCTGACCCTAAGCCTTACCCTCACCATAGCCCTAACCCTAACCCTAAACCTAAACCTCACACTAACCCTAAGCCTCACCCTAACTATAACTTTACCCCCACCCTTAGTCTCATCTTAACTCTAGCTCTAGCCCTAACACTCACTTTAATCCTAATCCTAAACCTAACCATAACCCTAACCCTCACCCTAAACCTAATCCCTAACTTCACCCT
The DNA here is from genome assembly GCF_024711535.1 of Dipodomys merriami. Lineage (NCBI taxonomy): Eukaryota > Metazoa > Chordata > Mammalia > Rodentia > Heteromyidae > Dipodomys > Dipodomys merriami. Next base: position 4,216,200 of record NW_027206113.1, read on the forward strand.
CACCCCCAGCCCATATGTAACCCCAAACCTAATCCTAACCCTAACCCTCACCCTCACCCTAACTCTAAAACTAACCCAACCATAACACTCACCCTCACCCTCACCCTAAACCTAAACCTAACCCTCACCCTAACCCTCACCCTAACCTGAACGCTAACCCTAACCCTCACCCTCACCCTAAACCTCACCCTCACCCTTACCTTTATCCTAACCCTAACGCTAAACCTAAACCTCACACTAACCCTAAGCTTAGCCCTAAAACTAACCCTAAACCTAACGCTCACCCTAACCCTCACCCTAAACCTAAACCTAACACTAAACTTCACCGTAACGCTTACCCTAACCCTCACGCTCACCCTCACCCTAACCCTCACCGTCACCCTAAATCTCACCCTAAACCTAACCCTCACACACACCCTAAAACTCACCTTCACCTGAGACCTCAACATCGACCTAAACCTAACCCTCATCCTAAAACTAACCGTAACCCTCACCCTAAACATAAACTTCACACTCACCCTCACCTCATTCTCAACCTAAGCCTAACGCTAAACCTAACACTAATCCTAAACCTAACCATCACCCTCACACTATCCCTAAACCTACCACCAACCCTCACCCTCACCCTCACCCTAACCCTTGCCCTCAAAATAACATTAACCCTAACCCTCACCCTTCCCCTCATCCTAACCCTAACCCTCACCCTCATCCTAACCCTCACCCTAAACCTTACTCTCACCCTAACCTTCACCCTAACCCTAACCCTAACCCTCACCCTAACCCTATCCCTAACTCTCACGCTGAACTTAACCCTCACCGTCACCCTAACCCTCACCCGAACCCTAACCCTAACCCTCAACCTCATCATAAGCCTAAAACTAACGCTAAAACTAATCCTAAAGCTAAACCTGACCCTCACTCAAAACCTAACCCTAACCCTAAACTTAAACCTCACCCTCACCCTCAGCCTAACCCTAACCCTATCCCTAACCCTATCCCTAACCTTAACCTAACCCTCACACAAACCATAACCCTAACCCTCAGCCTCAATTTCTCCCTTAAACTAACCCTATCCTTAACCATCACCCTCACCCTCAACCTCAACCTAAGCCTAAACCTAACCCTCTTCCTAACCTTAACCCTAACCCTCACCCTCACCCTAAACCTAACCCTAACCCTAACCCTCACCTTAACCCTCATCCTAAACCGAATGCTAACCCTAAACTTCACCCTAACTCTAACCCTCACCCTAACCCTTCTCCTCACCCTAACATTAACCCTAACCCCAACAATCTCACGAAACCTATCCCTCACCCTAAACCTAACCCTACCTGTCAGCATAACCCTCACCCTAAACCTAAACCTACCCCTAATCCTAACACTATCCGTAACCATAACCCTCACCCTAACCCTCAGCATAAGCATTACCCTCACCCTCACCCAAACCCTAACACTAACACTAAACCTCACCCTAAACCTAACCCTAACCCTCACCCTTACCCTAAGCCTTAACCTAACCCTAAACCAAACCCTCATCATAACACTCACCCTAATCCTCATATTCACGCTAACCCCAACCCTCAACCTCAACCTCACCTTAACACTTACCCTCAGCCTAAACCTAACAGTAAACCTAACCTTATCTCTCACACTAACCTTAAACCTCACCCTAACCCTAACCAACCCCTCACCCTAAACCTCTCCCTATCTCTAAAACTAACTGTAACCCTGTCACCCTCATCCTAACCTTCACCCTAACCCTAACCCTCACCCACACCCTAACTTTCACCCTCAACCGAACCCTCAACTTAAAACTCACCCTAACCCTAACCCTAACCCTTACCTAACTGAAACCCTCACCCTCAACCTCACCCTAACCCTAACCGTACCCTTCAGCCTAATCCTAACCCTAACCCTCAAACTTCCCCTCACAATAACATTAACCCTCACCCTCACCCTAACCCTCATCCTAACCCTCACTGTAACCCTAACACTAAACCTAACCCTCACCCTCAACCTTACCCTCACCCGAACCTTAAACCTAACTCTAACTCTCACCCTAATCCTCACCCTAACCCTAAACCTTACCCTAACCCTCACCCTCACTCTAACCCTCAGCCCAAAGATTATCCTCACCCTCACCCAAACCCTAACCCTCACCTTCACCCTAAACCTAACCCTAACCCTCACCCTCAGCATAACCCTTGTTGTAACCCCAATCCTAACCCTCATCCTAACGCTCACCCTAAAAGTAAAGCTCCCCCTGACACTAACCCTCACCCTCACCCTCATGCTAACCCTGACCCTCAAACTATACCTAATCCTATCCCTACCCTTAACTCTCACACTAACTCTAACCCTCAAATTACCCCTAACCCAACCGCTCACCCTAAACCTCACCCTAACCATAACCTTAACGCTAACCATCACCCTCTCCTTAACCCTTACTGTCACCCTAACCTTCACCCTAACCCTAACCCTCACCCACACCCACACCCTAATCCTCATCCTCACCCTCACCCTCACCCTAATCCTCAACCTAACCCAAACACTAAATCTTCCCTAACTGAAACTCTCACCCTCACCCTCACCCTAACCCTAACCCTACCCCTCAGCCTAATCCTAAACCTATTCCTAACCCTCACCCTTCCCCTCATCATAACCCTCACCCTCACTCTCACCCTAACTCTCACACTAAACCTTACCCTCACCCTAAACCTAACCCTAAACCTAACCCTAACACTCACCTTAATCCTAACCCTCACCCTCACCCTAACCCTAAACCTAACCCTCAACCTCACCCTAACCCTCACCCTAACCCTAACCCACACCCTCACCCTAACCCTAAACCTAACCCTCAACCTCATCCTAACCCTAATCCTACCCATGACCCAAACACACGCTAACCCTGATGCTAACCCTAACCCTCAGCCTCACCATAAACCTCACCCTCACCCTTACCTTTATCCTAACCCTAACGCTAAACCTAAACCTCACACTAATCCTAACCTTAACGCTAAAACTAACACTAAACCTAACCATCACCCTAACACTCACCCTAAACCTAACCTTAACCCTAAACCTCACCGTAACACTTACGCTAACCCTAACCCTCACCCTCACCCTAACTCTCACCGTCACCCTAACGCTCACCCTAAACCTAACATTCACCCACACCCTGAACCTCACCCTCAACTGAGCCCTCCCCATCACCCTAAACTTAACCCTCATCCTAACCCTATCCGTAACCCTCACCCTAAACCTGAATGTCACAGTAACCCTCACTCTCAACCTAAGCCTAACCCTAACCCTAACACTAATCCTAAACCTTACCCTCACCCTCACAGTAACCCTAACCCTAACACTAACCCTCACCCTCACCTTCACCCTAAACCTAACCCTAAACCTAACCCTCACCCTAACCCAACCCTAACCCTAAACCTCACACTAACCCTATCCCTAAAACTCACTCTCACCTTAACCTTCACCGTCACGCTAACCTCACCTGAACCCAAAACTTAACCCTCACCGACACGTTCACCTTCTACCTCACCCTCACCCGAATCCTCACCCTCAATCTAAATATCACCCTAATCCTATCACTCACCAAAAACCTAACCTTCACCCTAACCCTAACCATCACCCTCACCCTCACCAAAAGCCTAAAACTAACCCTAAAACTAATACTAAACCTAAACCTCACCCTCATTATAAACCTAACCCTAACCATAAACTTAAACCTCACCTCACCCTGAGCCTAACCCTAACCCTAATCCAAACCCTATGCCTCGCCCTAAACCTAACACTCACCCAAACCATTACTCTAACCCTCAGTCTCAACATCTCCCTTAACCTAACCCTTTCCTTAACCCTCACCCTCACCCTCATCCTCAACCTAAGCCTAACCCTAACCTTCCTAACCTTAACCCTTACCCTCACCCTCACCCTAAACTTAAACCTAACCCTAACCCTCATCCTAAATCGAATACTAACCCTAAACTTCACCCTAATCCTAACCCTTACCCTAACCCTTACCCTCACCCTAACATTACCCCTAACCCTAACCCTAACAATCACACTAAACTTATCCCTCAATCTAACCCTACCTCTAACAGTCAGCCTAACCCTCACCCTAAACCTAAACCTATCCCTATTGCTCACACTATCTCTAACCCAAACCCTCACCATCATCCTAAACTTCAGCATATCCATTACTCACACACTCACGCAAACCCTAACCCTAACCCTAACCCTCAGCCTAAACCTAAACATAACCCTCACCCTCACACTAACCCTTACCCTAACCCTAGTCCTCACCCTGACCTTAATACTCACCCTAGCCCTAAACCTAAACCTAACCCTCACCCTCGTCCTAACCCTCACCCTAACTCTTACCCTCACCCTAAACCTAAATCTAACCCTAACACTAACTCTCAACATAACCCTTACGCTCACCCTAACCCTAACCCTATCCCTAACCCTAACTCTCACACTAAACCTAACCCTCACCCTAATCCTAACCCAACAACTCACCCTAACCCTAACCCTAACCCTAAACCTCAACCTAACCCTCACCCTCACACTCACCCTCACCCTAATCCTCACCCTAACCCTAACCCTAACCCTTACCTAACTGAAAACCTCAACCTCACTCTCACAGTAACCATAACCCTAACCCTAAACCTCAGCCTAACCCTAACCCTAACCCTAATCCTCACCCTACCCATCACCCTAAACCTAACCCTCACCCTCACCGTAACCCTAAACCTAAACCCAACCCTCACCCAAACCCTCACCCTAACCCTAACCCTAGCCCTCACCCTCACCCTAACACTCACCCAACCACTAACCCTAAACCTAACCTTCACCCTCTTACTAACCCGCACCCTCTTCCTAACCTTCACCCTAAACCTTACGCTCACCCTAACACTAACTCTTACCCTAACCCTAACCCTCACACAAACCCTAACCCTCACCCTAACACTAAACTTACCCCTCACCCTAACCATCATTCTCAACCTAACGCAAACCTTAACTCTAACCCCCATCCTCACTCTCACCCCCAGCCTAACCCTACCCTAACGTAACCCTAAACCTAATCCTAAACTTAACCCTCACCCTCACCATAATTCTAACCCTAACCCAACCATAACACTACTCCACACCCTAACCCTAATCCTAACCCTCACTCTCACCCTAACTCTAACCATAATACTAACCCTAACCCTAACCCTTACCCTAACCCTAACCCTATGAATAACCCTCACACTAAAAATCACCCTAACCCCAACCCTAACCCTCACCCTAACCCTAAGCCTAACCCTAACCCTCACCCTAACCATAAGCCTCACCTAACCCTATCCCTAATCCTCATCCTCAGGCTAACCCTAACCCTAAACTTAACACTCACCATAACCCTAACCTTAACCCTCACCCTTACCCTAACCCTCACTGTCACGCTAACCCTCACCCTAACCATATTCCTCAACCACACCCTAACCCTCACCTGAACCCGAACCCGAACTCTCACAATAAATTTCACCCTCACCCTAAACATCACCCTAAACTTAACCCTCACAATAACACTAACCATAACCCTCAGTCTAACCCTAACCCTCACTTAAACCTAACCCTAACCCTAACCCTCAACATCACACTAAACCTAACCCTAATCCTAACCCTCACCCTCACCCTAAACCGACCCTACGCTCACACTTACCCTAACACTCACTGTCAACCTAACCCTCACCCTAACCCTAATCCTCACGCTCACCCTCACCCTAACCCTAAGCCTAACCCTATCACTAATCCTAAACCTAATATTCACCCTCACCCTAACCGTAACCCTAACCCTAACCCTCACACTAACACTAACCCTAATGCTATCCCTCATCCTAACCCTCACCCTCACCCTAACCCTAATCCTAACCCTAATCCTCACCCTCAGCCTAACCCTAACCTTAACCCGAATCCTAACCCTAACACTCACCCTCAGCTAACCCTAAAACTAACCCTAACACTAAACCTCAACGTCACCCTCAGCCTAACCCTAACCCTTACCCTAACCCTAACCCTCACCCTCACCCTCAGCCTTACCCTCACCCTGTCCCTCACCCTCACCCGAAACCTAACACTAACCCTTAGCCTCATCCTAGCCCTAACACTCACCCTAACCTTCACCCTAACCCTCAAACTTACCCTCACCCTAACCCAACCCTAACCCTAACCCTCACCCTAACCCTCACCCTAACACTAATGCTAACCCTATCCTCACCCTAACCCTAAACCTCACCCTAACTCTTACCCTTACCCTAATATTAACCCTAACCCTAACACTAACCCTCACACTAAATCTATCCTTCACCCTAACCCTAACCCTACCTCTCAGCCTAACCTTAAACATAATCCTCCCCTTATCCCTAACCCTAACCCTAACCCTCACCCTCAACCTTGACCTAACCCTAACCCTAACCCTAAACCTAACCCTCATCCTAACCCTATCCATCACCCTAACGCTAACCCTCACCCTCACCCTAACCCTCACCCTAAACCTCACCGTAACCCTAACCTTAACCCTAACTCTCACTCACACCCTAAACCTCAAACTAACATTAAACCGAACTCTAACTCTCACCCTAACCCTCATCCTAACCCTAAACCTAACCCTAACCCTCACAATCACCCTAACACTCAGCATAAATATTACCCTCACCTTCACCCAAACCCTAACCCTTACCCTCACAAAACCTAACACTAACCCTCACCCTCACCCTAAACCTAACCCTAACCCTAATCCTAACCCTCATCCTAACACTCACCCTAAACCAAACGCTAACCCTAACCCTAACCCTCACCCTAATGCTCACCCTAAACCTAACCCTAACCCAGGCCTTTACCCTCACCTTATCCCTCATCCTAACCCTCACCATAAACATCACCCTAAACCTTACCCTCATTAGAGCCCTAATCCTAACACTAAACCTAACCTTAACATAACCCTAAGCCTCACCCTAACCATAAATCTAGCCCTCAACCTTAGTCTCATCTTAACCCTAACTCTAGCCCTAACACTCATCATAATCCTAATCCTAACCCTAACCATATCCCTAAACCTCACCTTAAACCTAACCTTCATCCTCAACCTCACCCCCAGCCTAAACCTACCCCAAACCTAATCCTAGCCCTAACCCTCACCCTCACCCTAACTCTAACCCTAACCCAAACCTAACAGTCACCCTCACCCTCACCCTAACTCTATACCTAACCCTAACCCTCACTTTAAAATTAACCCTCACCGTAACCCTAAACCTAACCCTCAACCTCACCCTAACCCTAATCCTAATCCTCACCCTAACCTTCACCCTAACCCTAACGCTAACCCTAACCCTCACCCTCACCCTAAACCTCACTGTCACCTTTACATTTATCCTAACCCTAACGCTAAACCTAAACCTCACACTAACTCTAACCTTAACCCTAAAACTAACCCTGAAACAAACTCTCACCGTAACCCTCACCCTAAACCTAACCCTAACTCTAAACCTCACCATAACCCTTACCTTAACCTTAACCCTCACCCACACCCTAACTCTCACCGTCACCTTAAACATAACCATCTCCCACACCCTAAACTTCAACCTCCTTTGAGCTCTCATCACCCTACACATAACCCTCATCCTAACCCTAACAGTAACCCTCAACCTAACTACAAGCCTCACACTCACCCACACTCTCAACCTAAGCCTAAGGCTAACCCTAACATTAATCCTAAGCCTAACCCTCAACCTCACACTAACCCTAACCCTACCACTAACCCTCACCCTCAACCTAACCCTAAGCCTAACCCTAACCCTTACCCACACCCTAACCCTAACCCTTACCCTCACCCTAACCCTATCCCTAACACTCACGCTCAACTTAATCCTCACCGTCACCCTAACCCTCACCTGAGCCCTAACCCTAACCCTCACCCAAAACTTCACACGCTCCCTCACCCTCACCCTAACCCTCACCCTCACCCTCACCATAAGCCTAAAACTGACCCTAAAACTAATCCTAACGTAAACCTAACCCTCACTCTAAGCCTCACCCTCACTCTAACCCTAACCCTAAAACTAAACCTCACCCTATTCTTAAACCTATCCCTCACCCTAAACCTAACCCTCACCCAAACCATAACCCTAACCCTCAGCCTTACCTTCAACCTTAACCTAACCATATCCATAACCCTCACCCTCACCCTCAACCTCAACCTAAGCCTAACCATAACCCTCTTGCTAACCTAAGCCTAAACATAACACTCTTGCTAACCTTAATCCTAACACTCACCCTCATCCTAAACCTAACCCTTACCATAACCATAACATTAACTCTAACCCTTCACCTAAGGATCACACTAAACCTGTCCCTCAACCTAACCGTAACCCTACCAGTCAGCCTAACCCTCACCCTAACCCTAAACCTACCCCTAATCCTCACACTATCCGTAACCCTAACCCTCAACCTCAACCTAACCCTCAACATAAACATTACCCTCACCCTCACGCAAACATTAACCCAAATCCTAAACCTCACCCTAACCGTAAACCTAAACCTAACCCTCACCCTAACTCTAACATTAACCCTAACCCTAACGCTAACAATCACACTTAACCTATCCCTCACCCTAACCCTAACCCTACCCATCAGCCTAACACTCACCCTAACCCTAAACCTACCCCTAATCCTCACACTATCCTTAACCCTAACCCTAAACTAACCCTAATCCTTAGCATAACCATTACCCTCACCCTCACCCAAACCCTAACCCTAACCCTAACCCTCACCCTAAAAATTACCCTAACCCTCACCCTCACCCTAACCCTTACCCTATACATAAATTTAACCCTCATCGAAACACTCACCCTAATCCTAACACTAACCCTAACCCTAACCCTCACCTCACCCTCACCCTAACCGTGACCCTCACCCTCACCCTAACCCTAACCTTAACCCTAACGGGCAACATCAACCGAACCCTTACCGTCACCCTAAACTTCACCCTAACCCTAACCCTAACCCACAACCTAAACCTCACCCGCAACAGAAACCTCAACCTAATCCTCACCCTAACCCTAACCCTAACCCTCACATTAACCCTAACCCTAACCCTCAACCTCAACTTATCCCTAAACCTAATCCTCACCCTAAACCTCACTCTAACCCTAATGCTAACCCTAACAGTAAACCTCACCCTAAACCTCACCGTCAAACTTACCTTTACCCTAACCCTTACCCTAAACTTAACCTCACACTAACCGTATCCCTAACCCTAACGCTCACCCTATCCTTACCCTAAACCTAAACCTAACCCTAAACCTCACCGTAACCCTAACCCTAGCCCTACCCCTCACTCTCAACATAACCCTCAGCATAACGATTACCCTCACCCTCACTCAAACCCTAACCCTAACACTCACCCTAAACCTACCCCTAACCCTCACCCTCACCCTAAACCTTACCCTAACACTAATCCTAACCCTCATCCTAACCCTCACCCTTAACCTAACGCTCACCCTAAACCAAACCCTCACCCTCACCCTCACCCTAACCCTTACCCTCAGCCTAACCCTAAACCTATACCTAACCTTAACTCTCACACTAACCCTAACCCTCACTCTAACGCTAAACCAACCCCTCACCCTAACCCTCACCCTATCGCTTAACCTAACCCTGACCATAACCCTAACCGTAACCCTAACCGTCACCCTCACCCTAACCCTGACTGTCACCCTAACCTTCACCTTAACCCTAACCCTCACCCACACTCACACCCTAACCCTCACCTCATCTGAACCCTCAACCTAATCCTCACCCTATCCTTAGAACTAAACTTTCCCTAACTAAAACACTCACCCTCACCATCACCTAACCCTAACCCTAACCATCAGCCTAATCCTATCCCTAACCCTAACCCTCAAATTTCCCCTCATCCTAACCCTAACCCTAAAACTCACACTAACCCTAACCCTAACCCTATACCTCACCCTCAACCTCAATCTCAACCTAAGCCTAACCCTAACCCTAACACTGATCCTAAACCTAATCCTCACCCTCAAACTAAACCTAACCCTAACATTAACCCTCACCCTCAACCTCACCCTAAACCTAACCTTAACCCTAACCCTCACCCTAACCCTAACCCTAACCCTTACCCTCACCCTAACCCTATCCCTAACCCTCACCCTCACCTTAACCCTCAGCGTCACCCTAACCCTCACCCTAACCCTAAACCTAATGCTCACGCTCACCCTAAACCTCACCCTCAATCTAAACATCACCCTAAACCCAAACTTCACCCTAACCCTATCCTTCAACTTAACCCTAACCTGCACCCTCACCCTCACCATAAGCCTAAAACTAACCCTTAAACTAATCCTAAACCTAACCCTAACCCTCACCCTAAAAGTAACCCACACCCTAACCCTAACCCTAACCCTCCAACTCAACGTCTCCCTAACACTAAAACTATCCTTAACCCTCATCCTCACCCTCAAACTAAGCCTAACCGTAACCCCAACACTAATCCTAAACCTAACTCTTACCCTCACCCTAAACCTAACCCTAAAACTAAGCATTAACCTAAACCTCATCCTCACGCTCAACCTCACCCTCAGACTAACCCTAACCCTCACCCTAATCCTAACCCTAACCCTCACCCTCACGCTCATCCTAAACCTCACCCTAAACCTAAACCTCACCCTCACCCAGCAGCCTAACCCTAACCCTCACCCTATCCCTAAACCCTAACCCTAACCCTAACCCTAACCTTAACCCTCACTGTCACCCTCACCCTAACCCTCACCTTAACCCTAAACTTATTCCTAACCCTCACCCTAACCGTAAACTTCACCCTCACCCTAACCCTCACCCTCACCTTGAACCTAACACTAAACAAAACTCTTACACTAACCCTCACACTAACCCTAAACCTAACCCTAATCCTCCCCATAACCCTAATCCTAACCCTAACCCTCACCATCACCCTAACCCTCACCCTAACACTTATCCTCACCCTAACCCTAACCCTGAACCTAAAACTAACCCTTAGCCTCACACTGACCCTCATCCTAAACCGAATGCTAACCCTAAACATCACTCTAACCGTAACCCTTACCCTAACCCTTACCCTCACCCTAGTATTAACCCTAACCCTCACCCTAACACTAAACTTATTCCACAGCCTATCCCTAACCCTACCCATCAGCCTAAACCTCACCCTAACCCTAAAACTAACCCTAATCCTCACCATATCCCTAACCCTAACCCTCACCCTCTCCCTCACCCTAGCCCTCACCTTAACACTAAACTTAACCCTAACCCTCACCCTTACCCTAACCCTCACCCTAAACCTAACCCTACCCCTCAACCTAACCCTCACCCTAACCTAAACCCTTACCCTCAAGCTAACTCTCATCCTAATCCTAAACCTAACCTTAACTCTCACCCTAACCCTAACCCTGAACGTCACCCTAACCCTCACCCTAAACCTAACCCTAACCCTCACCCTCACCCTAACACTCACTGTCAACCTAACCCTCATCCTAACCCTAAACCTCACACACACCCTAACCATCACCCTCACCTGAACACTCACCCGAAACCTAAACCTCACCCTCACCATCAAAATCACTCTAACCCAAACCCTCAACCTAACCCTATCCCTCAACCTAAACCTAAACCTCACTATAACCCTAACCCGCACCCTCACACTTACACTCACCCTAAGCCTACCCCTAAACCTAACACTAATCCTAAACCTAACCCACAGCCTCATGTTAAACCTAACCCTAACCCTAACACTCACCCTCAGCCTCACCCTCACCCTCAGCCTAACCCCCACCTTAACCCTAATCCTAACCCTTAGCCTCACCCTAACCCTCATCCTAAACCGAATGCTAACCCTAAACATCACCCTAACCCTAGGCCTCACCCTAAACCGAATGCTAACCCTAAACATCACCCTAACCCTAGGCCTCACCCTAACCATTACCCTAACCCTAACATTAACCCTAACCCTAACCCTAACAATCAGACTAAACCTATCCCTCACCCTAACCCTAACCCTACCCGACAGCCTAACCCTCACCCTAACCCTAAACCTACCCCTAATCCTCACACTATCCCTAACCCTCAACCTCACCCTCTCCCTAACCCTCAGCATTAGAATTACCCTCACCCTCACCCAAATCCTAAACCTAACCCAACCCTCACCCTAAACCTAAACCTAACCCTCACCCTCACCCTCACCCTTACCCTAAACCAAACTCTCATCCTAACACTCACCGTAATCCTAACGCTCACCCTAACCCTAACCCTCACACGCATCCTAACCCTTACCCTCACCCTAAAACTACCATAGTACCTAACCTTAACTCTCACACTAACCCTAACCCTCACCCTAACCCTAAACCAACCCCTCACCCTAAACCTCACCCTATCCCTAACCCTAACCCTTACCCTCACCATAACCCTAACTGTAACCCTAACTGTCACCCTCAACCTAAACCTTACAGTCACCTTAACCTTCACCCTAACCCTCACCCTAACCCTAACCCTCACCCAAAACCTAACCCGCACCCTCACCCGAACCCTCACCCTAAAACTCACCCTAATCCAAACCCTAACCCTTACCTAACTGAAATCCTCACCCTCACCCTCACCCTATCCTTAAACCTACCCCTTAGCCTAACCCTAACCCAAATCCTCACCTTTCCCCTCACGCTAACCCTAAACCTCACCCTCACCCTAACCCTCACTGTAACCCTAACCCTAACACTAACACTCACCCTCACCCTAACCTTCACCCTAAACTTAAACCTAAGTCTAACTCTCACCCTAACAATCACACTAACCCTAAACGTTACCCTAAACCTCAACCTCACCCTAAACCTCAGCATAACGATTACCCTCACCCTCACCCAAACCCTAACCCTAACCCTCACCCTAAACCTAACCCTAACTCTCACCGTCACCCTAAACCTTACTTTAACCCTAATCCTAACCCTCATTATAACCCTCACCCTAAGCCTAAAGCTAACCCTAACAGTAACCCTCAACCTAACCCTCATGCTAACCCTCACCCTCAACCTAACCCTAACCCTATCCCTAGCCTTAACTCTCACAATAACACTAAACCTAACCCAACCCCTCACCCTAAACATCACCCTATCCCTAACCTTAACCCTAACCCTCACCCTAACGTTAACCGTAACCCTAACTGTCACTTTCACATTAACACTTACCGTCACCCTAACCTTCACCGTAACCCTCACCCTAAGCCACACCCACACCATAACCCTCACCCTCACCCTCACCCTCACCCTCACCCTCACCCTAATCCTCAACCTAAACCTAACACTAAACCTTCCCTAAATGAAACACTCACCCTCACCCTCACCCTAACCCTAAACTTCGCCCTAACCCTAATCCTTACGCTCACCCTAACCCTAACATTAACACTAACCTTAAGTCTCACACTAACACTAACCCTCACCTTCACCCTAACCCTATCCCTCACCCTAACCCTAACCCTAAGCCTTTCCCTAACCTTCACCCTCATACTAACCCTCTCCCTAGCCCTTCCCCTCAACCTAACCCTAAACCGAAACCTAACCCTAAACATCACCCTAAACATAAACCTTACCCTCAGCCTAACCCTAACATTAACCCTAACCCTAAACCACACACTAACCCTAAACCTCACCCTAACGCTAACACTAACATTAACCCTAACCCTCACCATAACCCTAACCCTAAACCTCACCCAACCCCTCACCTTAAACCTAACTCTAACCCTCACCCTCAACCTAACCCTCACCCTCACCCCAACCCTCACCCTCACCCCAACCCTCACCCTAAACCTCACCCTCACCCTAACGCTAAACCTAACACTCACCCTGAAACTAACCCTCACCCTAACTCTCAACCCAACCCTAAATCTCACCCAACCCCTCACAATAACCCTAACCCTAACCCTAAACATAACCATCACCCTTAACCTAATCCTAACCCTAACCCTCACCTTAACCCTCAACCTAACCCTGTTCCTAAACCTAAACCTCCTCCTCACTCTAACCCTCACCCTAACCAGTACCCTCACCCTCACCCTAACCCTACCGCTAACCCTAACACTCACGCTCACTCTAACCCTCACCCTAACTCTCACCCTCACCCTAAACCTAACCCTAACACTCACCCTCACCCTAACCCTCACCCTAACCATTACCCTCAAACTCACCCTAACCCTGACCATAACCCTAACCCTAACCCTAACCCCCACACTCACCCTAACTCTTAAACTAACCCTAAACCTAACCCTCCCCGTCACCCTCACCCTAACCCTCATCCTCACTCTAAACATCACCCTAAACCTAACCCTCACCAAAATACTAACCTTCACCCTAAACCTAACCCTCACCCTCACCATAAGCCTAAAACTAACCCTATAACTAATCCTAAAACTAAACCTGACCCTCAATCTATCCCTATCCCTAATCCTAATCTTAAACCTAAAACTCACCCTCAGCCTAACCCTAACCCTAACCCTAACCCTATCCCTCACCCTAAACCTAACCCTAACCCAAACCATAACCCTAACCCTCAGCCTCACTCTCTCCCTCAACCTAATCCTACACTTAACCCTGACCCTCACCCTCAACCTCAACCTAAGCCTAACCCTAACCCTCTTCCTAACCTTAGCCCAAACCCGGACCCTCACCCTAACCTTATCCTTAACCCTAAACCTCACCCTCTCCCTAAACCTCAGCATAAGCATTACCCTCACCCTCACTCAAACCCTAAACCTAACCCTAAACCTCACCCTAAACCTAACCCTACCCCTCACCCTCACCCTAACCCTTACCCTAACCCTAAACCAAACCCTCATCCTAACACTCGCCCTAATCCTAAACACTCACCCTAACCCTATCACTCACCCTCATCCTTACCCTTACCCTCACCCTAAAACTAACATTATACCTAATCTTAACTCTCACACTAACCCTAACCCTCACCCTAACCCTAACCAAACACTTCACCCTAAACCACAACCTATCCCTCACCCTAACACTTACCCTCACCATAACCCTAACCGTAACTCTAACTTTCACCCTCACCTTAACCCTTACCGTCACCCTAACCTTCACCCTAACCCTCACCCTAACCCTCACCCTAAACCTAACCCTAACCCTAACCCTCACCCTCACCCTAACCATTACTCTAATCCTAATCCTAACTCTCATTCTAACTCTCACCCTAAACCTAACGCTAACACTAACCGTAACCCTCACCCTAACCCTCATGCTAACCCTCACCCTCAACCTAACCCTAACCCTATCCCTAACCTTAACTCTCACACGAACCCTAAACCTCACCCTAAACCTAACCCAACCCCTCATCCTAACCCTCACCCTAACCCTAACACTAACCTTAACCATAACCATAACGCTAAACGTAACCCTAACTGTCACCCTCACCCTAACCCTTACCGTCACCCTAACCTTCACCCTAACCCTAACCCTCACCAGGCCCACACCCTAACCCTCACCCTCACCCTCACCCTAATCTTCAACCTAAACCTAACACTAAACCTTCCCTAACTGAAACACTCACCCTCACCCTCACCCTAACCCTAACCCTACAACTCAGCCTAATCCTAATCCTAACCCTAACCGTCATCCTTCACCTCATCCTCACCCTAACCCTCACCCTCACCCTAACCCTCACCGTAAACCTTAACCTCAACCTAAGCCTCACCCTTACCCTAACTCTAACCCTCACCCTAACGCTCACCCTAACACTAACCCTAACCCAGGCCCTCAAACTCACATTAACCCTCATCCTTAACCCTAACCCTAACCCTCACCCTAACCCAAAACCTCACCCTAAACCTAAACGTCACCCTAACCCTTAGCCTCACCATAACCCTAACCCTAACCCTAAAAATAACCCTCACATGAACCTGAACCCTCAACCTAACCCTAAATCTACCCCTCACCATATCCCTCATCCTAACCCTAACCCTAACCCTAACACTCACCCTAATCCTAACCCTAAAAATAATCTTAACCCTCAACCTAATCCTAACCCACATCCTCACCCTCACCCCCAACCTAAATGCAACCCCAACCCTAATTCTAACCCTAACCCTCACCCCCATTCTAACTCTAACCCTAACCCAACACTAACACCCACCCTCACACTCACCCTAAGCCTAACCCTCACCCTAAACCTAATCCTAACCCTCAACCTCACCCTAACACTCACCCTAAACCTCACCCTAACTCTAAAGCTAACCCTAACACTCACCCTCACCCTAAAACTCACCCTCACCCTTCCTGTTATCCTAACCCTAACCCTAAACCTAACCCTCACACTAAACCTAACCTTAAACCTAAAATTAACCCTAATCATAACCCGCACCCTAACCCTCACACTACACCTAACCCTAACCCTAAACCTCACCGTAACCCTTACCCTAACCCTAACCCTCACCCTCACCCTAACCCTCACCGTCACACTAACCCTCACACTAAACCTAACCCTCACCAATCCCTAACCCTCACCCTCACATGAGCTCCCACCATCACCTTAAACCTAACCCTCATCCTAACCCTAACCCTAAACCTCACCCTAACCCTAAACCTCACCCTCACCCTCACTCTCAACCTAAGCCTAAGCCTAACCCAAACACTAACACTAAACCTCATTCTCACCCTCACCCTAACCCTAAACCTACACCTCAGCCTAATCCTAACCCTAACCCTAAACCTCACCCTTCCCCTCATCCTAAACCTTACCCTCACCCTCACCTTAACCCTCACCCTAACCCTAACCCTAACCCTCACCATAACGCTCACCCTAACCCTAACCGTAACCCAGGCCCTCACACTCACACTAACCCTCAACCCTAACCCTAACCCTCACCCTAACCCTAAACCTCACCCTAAACCTTAACCTCAACATAACCCTAACCCTAACCCTAAACATAACCCTCACACGAACCCGAACCCTCACTCTAAACCTAAATCTACCAATCACCCTAATCCTCATCCTAACCCTAACCCTAACCCTAACACTCACCCTAATCCTAACACTAACCCTAACCCTAACCCTCACCCTAATCCTAACCCTCATCCTCACCCTCACCCCCAGCCTAAATGTAACCCCAACCCTAATCCTAACCCTAACCCTCACCTTCACCTTAACTCTAACCCTAACCCAACACTAACACTCACTCTCACACTCACCTTAAACCTAAACCTAATGCTCTCCCTCACCCTAACCCTAACCCTCACCCTAACCCTAATCCTAACCCTCAACCTCACCCTAAACCTCACCCTAAACCTAAAGATAACCCTAACCCTCACCCTCACCCTATACCTCACCATCACCCTTCCTGTTATCCTAAACCTAACCCTAAACCTAACCCTCACACTAAACCTAACCTTAAACCTAAAACTAACCCTAATCATAACCCGCACCCTAACCCTCACCCTACACCTAACCCTAACCCTAAACCTCACCGTAACCCTTACCCTAACCCTAACCCTAACCCTCACCCTAACCCTAATCCTAACCCTCAACCTCACCCTAAACCTCACCCTAAACCTAAAGTTAACCCTAACCCTCACCCTCACCCTAAACCTCACCATCACCCTTCCTGTTATCCTAAGCCTAACCCTAAACCTAACCCTCACACTAAACCTAACCTTAAACCTAAAACTAACCCTAATCATAACCCGCACCCTAACCCTCACCCTACACCTAACCCTAAACCTAAACCTCACCGTAACCCTAACCCTAACCCTAACCCTCACACTCACCCTAACCCTCACCGTCACACAAACCCTCACACTAAACCTAACCCTCACCAGTCCCTAACCCTCACCCTCATATGAGCTCCCACCATCACCTTAAACCTAACCCTCATCCTAACCCTAACACTAAACCTCACCCTAACCCTAAACCTCACCCTCACCCTCACTCTCAACCTAAGCCTAAACCTAACACGAACCCTAACACTAAACCTCATCCTTACCCTCACCCTAACCCTAACCCTATACCTCAGCCTAATCCTAACCTTAACCCTAACCCTCACCCTTCCCCTCTGCCTAACCCTAACCTACACCCTCAACCTAACCCTCACCCTAAACCTTACCCTCACCCTAACCCTCACCCTAACCCTAACCCTAACCCTCACCCTAATGCTCACCCTAACCCTAACCCTAACCCAGGCCCTCAAACTCACACTAACCCTTATCCTAACCCTAACCCGAAGCCTCACCCTAACCCTAAACCTCACCCTAACCCTTAGCCTCAGCATAACCCTAAGTATAACCCTAAACATAACCGTCACACGAACCCGAACCCTCACCCTAACCCTAAATCTACACCTCACCCTAACCCTCATCCTAACCCTAACCCTAACCCTAATGCTCACCCTAATCCTCTCCCTCACCCTAACCCTAACCCTCACCCTAACCCTAATCCTAACCCTCAACCTCACCCTAACCTTCACCCTAAACCTCACCCTAACCCTAAAACTAACCCTAACAATCATCCTCACCTTTAACCTCACCCTCACCCTTACCATTATCCTAACCCTAACCCTAAACATAATCCTCACACTAACCCTAACCTTAAAACTAAAACTAACCCTAAACATAATCTGCACCCTAACCCTCACCCTAAACCTAACCTTACCCTAAACCTCACCGTAACCCTTACCCTTACCCTAACCCTCACCCTCACCCTAACCCTCACCCTCACGCTTACACTCACACTAAACCTAACCCTCAACAATCCCTAACTCTCACCGTCAACTGAGCTCCCAACATCACCTTAAACCTAACCCTCATCCTAACCCTAAACCTAAACCTCACCCTAACCCTAAACCTCACCCTCACCCTCACTCTCAACCTAAGCCTAACCCTAACCCCAACCCTAATACTAAACCTCATCCTCATCCTCACCATAACCCTAACCCTAACACTAACCTTCATCCTCACACTCACCTTAAACCTAACACTAACACTAACCCTCACACTAACCCTATCCCTAACCCTAAACCTAAAATGCACCCTAACCCTATCCCTAACACTCACACTCAAATTAACCCTCACCATCACCCTAACCCACACCTAGCCCATACCATCAACCTAACCCTATCCCTAACACTAACCCTAACCCTCACCATAACCCTAACCCTAACTCTCATAAAACCCCTCACCCTAATCCTAACCGGATCCCTCACCCTCACCCTAACCCCCACCCTGAACCTTACCCTCACCCTAACCCTAACCCTAACCCTATTCCTAAGCCTCACCCTCACCCTAACCCTAATCAGCACCCAACCCTTCACCCTAACCCTAACCCTAACACTAAGCCGAACCCTGACCTTCACATTAATTTCACCCTAACCCTAATCCTAACATTAACCCTACCCCTCAACCTAACCCTCACCCTAACCTTAACCCTAATGCTCACCCTCATCCTAACCCTCACCCTAACCAGAACCTTCACCCACACCCTAAACCTAACCCTAAACCTAATCCTCACCATAAACCTAACAATCACCCTCACCCAAACCCTTAACCTAACTCTTAACCTAACCTCATCCTAACACTCACCCTAAACCTAATGCTAACCCTAAACCTCACCCTAATCCAATCCCTCACCCTAACCCTCACCCTATCCCTAACCCTAACCCTAACCCTCACCATAAACCTAACCATAACCCTAACACTCACCCTCACCCTAACCCTCACCATCACCCTAACACTCACCCTAACCCTAAACCTACCCCTAACAATAACCCTAACCTTAAAACCTCACCCAAATAACACCCTAACCCTAAAACTCACACTTACCCTCACACTAATCCTAACGCTCAACCTCATCCTAACACTCATCCTAAACCTTAACCTCACCATAAACCTCACCCTAACCCTCACCCTCACCCTCAAACTAACCCTCACCCTCACTCTAACCCTAAACCTAACCCTCACACTAACCCTAACCCTCACCCTCACCCTAACACTCACGCTCACCTTAACTCTCACCTTATCTCTTACCATCACCCTCACACTAACCCTAACCCTCAACCTAACCCTAAACCTAAACCTCACCCTCAACCTATCTGTCTCCCTAACCCTAACGCTAAACCTCACCCTCACCCTAACACTAATTCTCACTTTAACCCTAACCCTAACCCTAAACTTCACACTCACCCTAACCCTAATACTCACCCTCACCCTAAACCTCACCTTAAACTTTATCCTCACACTAAGCCTAACCGTCTCCCTAACCCTAACCCTAACCCTCAGACTCACATTATCCCTCACCCTAACCCTCACTGAAACCCTAAACCTCACCCTCACCATAAGCCTAATGCTCACCCTAACCAAAACCCTCAAACTAACCCTCACCCTCACACTTACCCTCAACCTCAGCCTAACCCTAACCCTAACCCTAACCCTAATCCTAACCCTAAGCCTCAACATCACACTTACCCTCACCCTCCAGCCTAACATTAACCCTAACATTAATCCTAAATCTAACTCACATCCTCACCCTAAACCTAACCCTTACCCTCACCCTCTCCCTCACTCTCACCCTAACAATAACCCTAAAACTCACCCTATCCCTTACCCTCGCCTTAACCCTAACACTAACCTTCACTCTCACCCTAAATCTAACCCTAATCCTAACCCTAACCGTTACCCTCCCCGTTACACTAACCCTAACCATAACCCTCAACCTCACCTTAACTCTCACCCTAAACCTTACCCTCACCCTCAATCTAACCCTCGCACTAATAGTAACCCTCACCCTAACCCTTACCCTAAGACTCAGCCTCACCCTAACCGTCTCCCTAACCCTAACTGTAACCCTCACCCTCACCCTAGCCCTCACGGTAAACCTAAACCTCACACTAACCCTCACACTCACCCTCAGAATAGCACTCATCCTAACCCTTAACTTCATCCTAACCCTCACCCTAACCCTCACCCTAACGCTAACGCTCAATCTCTCCCTAACCCTAAACCTCATCCCAACCCTAACCCTAACCCTAAACATACCCCTCAACCTAACCCTTACCCTCACCCTAACCTTAACCCTACCCTCACCCTCACCCTAAACCTAACCTTAATCCTAAAACTAACCCTCACCCTAAACCTCACCATAACTATAATGCTAACCCTAACCCTCACCCGCACCCTAACCCTCATGCTAACCCTTATGCTCATGCTAACCTTAAACTTAACCCTAATCCTAACCTTCACCCTCACCCTAACCCTTATCCTCACCCTCACCCTAACCTTAACCCTCACGCTAACCCTCACACTAAACCTAACACTCAACTCACCCTAACACTCAATGACACCCTAACCCTCACTCAAACACTAATACTCACCCACACCCTAACCGTCACCCTCACCCGAAACCTCACCCTCACCCTAACACTCACCCTCACGCTAAGCCTAACCCTCACCCTAAACCTAACCCTAATGTTCATCCTCACCCTATACCTAAGCCTCACCCTAACACTAACCCTCACCATCACCCTCATCCAAATCCTAACCCTAACCCTAACCCTCACCCTCAGCCTAAACCTCACCCTAAACCTTATCCTCAAACTAACCCTAACCCTAACCCTCACCCTAACACTCACCCTCACTCTCAGCCTAAACCTAACCTAAACACTAATCCTAATCCTATGCCTCACAATCACCCTCACCCTAACCCCAAAACGAACCCTCACCCTCACCCTCGCCCTAACCCTAACCGTAACCCTAACACTCACCCTAACCCTAACCCTAACCCTTACCCTAACCCTAAACCTAACCCTAACCCTAACCCTCACCCTCAGGCTCACCTTCACCCTAACCCTAACCTTAACGCTACCTCTCACCCTAACCCTAACTCAAACTCTAACTCTCACCCTACAACTCACCCTAACCCTAAGCCTAACACTTACCCTCACGCTGACACTCACCCTAACCGTTACACTCACACTACACCCTAGCACTCACACTAATCCTAACCCTCACCCTAACTATAAACCTACCCCTCACATTAACCCTCAACTAACCCTCACCCTCATCCTAAAACTCATCCTAACCCTAACATTAACCCTCACACTAAGCCTAACCCTCACACTCTCCCTCAGCCTAACCGAAAACCAAACCCTAATACTAAACCTAAGCCTCACCCTCAACCTTAACCTAACCCTAACCCCATCCCTAAACCTCACCCTAACCCTATATCTAACCCTAACCCTAACCCTCACCTAACCCTCTCCCTAACCATTACCCTCACCCTATCCCAAACATTAGCCAACACCCTACCCTCATTCAAAGAGTTACCCTCACCCTAAACCTAACCCTCACCCACATCTTATCCCTCACAATCACCCGAACCATCAGCATGTCCCTAACCTTCATCCTCACCCTATACATCAACCTAACCCTAACCCTCACCCTAACCCTAACTCTAACCCTTACCCTCACCCTAGCCATAAACCTCACCCTCTGCCTAATCCTCACCCTAAACCTATGCCTAACCCTTACCTATCCAAAATCCTCACCCTCACCCTAACCCTCACTCTAAACATCACCGTCACCTAGCCCTCACCCTAACCCCAAAACTAACACTAACCCTAACCCTCACCCTCACCCTCAACCTCAGCTTAACCCTAACCCTAACACTCACAATATCCCTTACCGTCACTCTAACCCACAACCTAACCCTCAATCTAACCCTCCCCCTCACCCTCACCCTCACGCACACACTCACCCTAACCCTCACCCTCACCCTAACACTAACCCTAAACCTAAACCTAACCCTAACACTAACCCTAATCCTAAACCTCAATCTCACCCTCACACTAACCCTAAAACTAAACCTAACAATAACCCTAACCGTAACAATCACCCTAAACCTAACACTCACCCTAACCCCAAACTTCACCCTAAACCTAACCCAAACCCACAGCCCCACCCTCAGCCTAAGCCTAACCCAAACACTAATCCTAACCCTCAACCTAACCATCACCCTAACCCTAAACCTAACCCTAAACCTCATCCTAACCCTATCCCTAACCCTAAACCTCACCTTCACCCTAAATCTAACCCTAACCCTAACCCTCACCCTAATCCTAACCCTCACCCTAACCCTCACCCTAACCATCAACCTCACCCTAACCTTCATCCTAACCCTATGCCCATCCCTCAACCTAACCCTCACCCTAACCCTTACCCTCACCCTAATCCTAACCCTAAACATCAGCCTCACACTAATCCTAACCCTAATCCCAACTCTAAGCCTCACACTAACCCTAAGGCTCACGCTTACCCTAAACCTACCCCTCACCCTAAAACTCATCCTTACCCTAACACTCCCCCTAAACCTTACCCTCACCCTCACACTATCCTTAACCCTCACCCTAACCATCACTCTAAATCTAACCATCACCCTAAACCTAACTCTAACCCTCACACTAAAGCTCACCCTAATCCTAACCTTAACCCTAATCCTAACCCTAACCGTTATCTAACCAAAACCCTCACCTCACCCTCACCCTCACCTTAACCTTCCCCCTCATCCTAGCCCTCACCCTAACTCTAACCCTAATTCTAACTCTAACTGTCGCGCTCACTTTTACCCTAATCCTAACCCTCAACTTAAATCTCACCCAAACCCTATCCCTCACCCTGACCCTAACCCACACACTAAACCTAACACTCACCCTAAACCTAACTCTAACCCTCACACTCACACTCACCCACAGCCTAACCCTAACACTAACCCTAAGCCTCACCCTCACCCTAACCCTCACCCTCACCCAATCCTCACCCTAACCCTAACCCTCACCCTCACCCTCACCCTCAACCTAACCCTAACCCTAATTCTAACTCTAATCCTCACCCTAACCGTCACCATAAATCCAATGCTAACCCTAAACCTCACCCGCACCCTAACCCTCACCCTAACCCTAACCCTAATGCTAATTCTCACCCTAACACCAACCCTAACCCTAAATCTCACACTACAACTCACCCTAACTTTTACCCTAACCCTAACACTTACGCTCACACTAAACCTCACGCAAACCCTTACCCTCACACTAACCCTAACCCTAACCCTAACCATCACTTAACCATCACAATAACCCTAATCCTAACCCTAACCCTCAACCTAACCCTTACCCTAATCCTAACCCTAACCCTCAAACTCACCCTAACCATTAACCTCAACATAAACCTAACCCTAACCCTAACACTCGAACTAACCCGAACAATAACCCTCACCCTACCTCTAACCCTACCCCTCACACTAACCTTCATTCAACCTAACCGTCACCCTAACCCTAAACCTCACCCTAACCCTAACCCTAACCCTAAACCTCACCCAAACCCTCACCCTAACACTTAAGCTAACCATAACTCTCTCACTCATTCTAACCCTCAACCTAAACCTTACCCTCACCCTAAACCTAACCTTAAGCCTCACACTAACCCAAACCCTCACCCTAACCCTAACTCTCACCTTCAACCTCACACTTGCCCTCACGCTGAGCATAACCCTAACCCTAAACCTAGTCCTAACCCTAACCCACACTCTCACCCTCACCCTAACAATAACCCTAACCATAGTCCTAATCCTCAACCTCACCCTCACCCTAAAGCAACCCTATCCCTATACCTCACACTAACCCTAACCCTCACCCTACACCTAACCCTAACCCTCACCCCAACCCTTACCCTCAAACTAAACCTACCCCTGAACCTAAACCTCACACTAACACTCACCCTAACACTAACGCTAACCCTAACCCTAACCTTCACCGTCACCCTAACCCTTACCCGAACCTTAAACATCACCCACGCCCTAATCGTCACCCTCACTGTAAACATCACCCTAAACCTAACCCTCACCTAACCCTAACCCTAACCCTCAACCTAACACTAAACTTAAACCTCACCCTCTTCCTCACCCTCACCCTAAGCCTGACTCCAACCCTAACCCTAATCCTAAACCTAACACTCCCCCTCACCGTCACCCTCACCTAAACCTCACCCTAAACCTAACCCTAGATATAACCCTCAACCTCACCCTAACCCTTACCCTAACCCTCACCCTAACCCTAAACCTTACGGTAACACTAACGGTAACCCTCAACCTCAGCCTAAACTCAACCTCACCCTCACCCTAACCCTAACCCTAATCCCAAACCTAATCCTAAGTTACAACCTCACCCTAACCCTAACACAAACCCTAATCGTCACCCTAACCCTCTCCCTAACCCTAAAGCCAACCCTTACCCTAATCCGAAACCTAACCCTCACACTCACCCTAAACCTCACCCTCATCCTAACCCTAACCCTAAACCAAAACTTAATCCTAACGCTCACCCTCACCCTCACAATCAGCCAAAACCTAACCATAACCCTAATCCTAGCCCTAGCACTCACCCTGATGTTCACCTTAAATCTAACCCTAACCCTAACCCTCAACCTCATCCTAAACCTAAAACTAACCCTAACCCTAACCTTCAACCTAACCCTAACCCTGACGCTAATGCTTACCCTAAACCTCACCCTCACCCTAAACCTCACCCTAACCCTTATTCTCACCCTAAACTTCACCCTAACCCTATTCGTCACCCACAACCTAACCCTCACCCTCACCAGAAACCTCACACTCACCTGACCCTCAACCTCACCTTAAACATCACACAAACCCTAACCCTCACCCTCAACCTAACCCTCACTCTAAACCTAACCCTGAAACTAACACTCACCCTAAAACTTACCCTAACCCTAATCCTAAACCTAACCCTAACCTTAACCCTCCACTAACCATAACTCTCATCCTAACCCTAACCCTACCCCCCTCCCTAATACTCATCCCAACCCTAAACCTAATCAATAACCTCACCCTCACCCTCACACTCACCCTAACCCTCACCCTAGCCGTCAACCTAACACTAACCCTATCCCTCACCTTCACACTCAACCTCATGCTCAGCCTAACCCTAAACCTAAAACTAATCCTAAACCTAACCCTCACCCTCACCCTAACCCTAACGGTCACCCTAAATCTCACCCTAACCCTAACCCTCACCCACACACTAACCCTCACCTGGACATTCATACTCACCCTAAGCCTCACCCTCACTCTAAACATCACACTAACCCTAACCCTCAACCTAACCCTAAACCTAACCCTCACCCTCACCCTCAACCTCACCCTAAACCTAACCCTCACCCTCAACTCACCCTAAGCCTAATACTAATCCTAACCCTAATTCTAAACCTAACCCTCACCCTCACCCTCAACTTAAACCTAACCCGAACCTTAACCCTCACACTAAACCTAAGCCTCACCCTAACAATAACCCTACCCCTCACCCTTCCCCTCACCCTAACCCTCACCCTAACCCTAACGCTAAACCTAACCCTACACCTCAAACTAACTCTCACCTTAACATTTACACTCACCCTAACCCTATCCCTATCCCTAATCCTAACTCTAACAATAACCCTAACCCTCACACTAACCTTAACCCAACTGCTCATCCTAACCATAAACCTAACCCTAACCCTCACCCTAACCGAAACCCTCACCATCACCCTCACCCTAACCCTAACCCTAACCTTCAGCCTAACCCTAACCCTAACCCTAAACCTCACCCTACCCCTCACCATAAACTAACCCTCAGGCTCACCCTAACCCTAACCCTAACACTAACCGTCACCCTAAACCTCAACCTAACGCTAAGCCTAAAGCTAACCCTCACCCTCACACTAACCGTAACCCTAACATTAACCCTAACACTCACCGTAACCCTAACCCTAACCCTAACCCTCACCATAACAATCCCCCTAAACCTAAATCTAACCCTAACCCTTACCCTAAGCCTCACACTCACCCTATCACTCACAATTACCCTAACCCTAATCATAAAACTGATCCTAAATCTAACCCTCACCATCACCCTCACCCTCACCCTAATCCTTACCCTAACCCTAACCCTCACTCTCACCCTCACCGTAACCCTAAGCCTAACCCTAACACTCACCCTAATCTTAAGCCTCACCTAACGCTAACCCTTACCCTCACCCTCACCCTAAGCCTAACCCTAACCGTAACAATAACCCTAAACCTAACCCTCACCCTAGACACCCCCCTAAACCTTACCTTCACCCTAATCCTAACCCTCAACCTCACCATAACCCTTACCCTAACCCTAACCCTACCCTCACCCTAACCCTAATGCTAACCCTAAACTTCACCCTCACCATAACCCCCACCCTAACACTTAGCCTTTCCCAAATCCTAACTCTCACACTGACCCTATCACTCACCCTAAAACTTACCCTCACCCTAAACCCAACCATAATCCTAACCCTCAACCTTGCCCTAACCCTAACGCTAACTCTAACCCTCACACTAACCCTCACCCCAACCTTAAACCTAACCCTCACCCTAAACAAAACCCTCACCCTCAACCTCATCCTAAGCCTAATCCTAACCCTAACTCTGTCACTCATCCTCACCATAACCCTAACACTAACAGTAACACTCACACTCATCCTAAGCTTCACCCTAATCCTAACCCTAACCCTTATCCTCACCCTCACCCTTACCCTCACCCATACCCTAATGCTCACCCTAACAGTAATCCTCACCCTAACCCTAACTCTACCCCTACCCTCACCCTAACCTTAAACTAATCCTCACCCTCAACCTTATACTTACCCTAACCATTACCCTCACCCTCACCCTAACCCTCACCTTAACCCTAACCCTAACTCTAACCCTCACCCTAAATCTCAGCATAACGCTTAAACTCAACCTAACCCTAAACTTAATAGTAATCTTAACTCTCACACTAACCCTAACCCTAATGCTAACCCTAACTTTCACCCTCACTCTAAACCTCACCCTATCCCTTACCCTCACTCTAACCCTAACCCTAACCCTAACCCTAATCCTCACACTAACCCTCACCCTAACCATAACCCTCACCTTAACCCTAACCTTCACCCAAAGGCTAACCCTAACTCTAACCCTCAACCTCATCCTCACCTTAACCGTCACAGTCACCCTAACCCTCACCTTAACCCCAGCCCTCACACTAACCCTCACCTTCACCCTAAACATCACCCTAACCCTAACCCTAAACCTAACCCTCACCCTAACCCTAACCCTCAACATGACCCTCAACCTAAGCCTAAACCCAACCATAATCGTAACTCTCACACTGACCCTAAACCTCAACCTAACCCTAATCTTCACCCTCACCCTAACCCTCACCGTAAAACAAACCCTCAACCTAAGCCTAACTCTCAACCACACCCTAACCCTTACCCTAACCCTCACCCTTACCCTATCCCTCACTCTCACCATAAACAACACCCTAAACATAAACCTCAACTTAACCTTTACCCTAAACCTCACCCTCACCCTAACACTCATGCAAACCCTCACCCTCAACCTAATCCTCACACTAACCCTAACCCTAATCCTTACCTAACTGAAATCCTCAACCTCAACCTCACCCTCACTCTACCCCTAACTCTCACCCTAGCACTCACCCTCACCCTAAGCCTAAACGTAATCCTCACTGTCAACCTCACCCTCACCCTCAGCCTAAACCTAAACCAAACCCTAATCCTAAAGCTAACCCTCACCCTCACCCTCACCCTAACCCTAACCATAACCCTAACCCTAATCCTCACCCTCACCCTAAACTTCACCCTAAACTTTCAACTCACCCTAAACCTAAACCTAAACCTAATCCTCACACTAACACTAAACTTCACCCTAACCCTAACCCTAATCCTAACCCTAATCTTAATCCTAATCCTCACCCTCACCTACACCCTCAGCCTAAATCTAACCTTAACCCTAACCATAAACCTAACCCTCACCATCACCCTCACCCTAAACGTAAACCTAACCCTAATCCTCACCTTAACCCTCACTCTCACCCTAACTCTAACCCTCACCCTAACCCTAACCCTAACCGAAAGCATAACCCTAACACTCACCCTAACCTTAAACCTAACCTTCACACTCACCCTAACCCTAACACTAAAATTAACCTTCACCATAACCCTCACCCTAACACTCAACCTAACCCTAACCCTAACACTAACCGTCAACCTAACCCTAACCCTATCCCTCCACTAACCCGAACCCTAACCCTAATCCTAACCTTCACCCTACCCCTCACCCTCAACCTAACCCTAAACCTACCTCTCACACTACCCTTCACCCTAACCCTCTCCCTAACCCTAAGACTCACCCTAAACCTAACCCTCACTCTCAACCTAACCCTCATCTTTACCCTAACCCTAACCCTAATACTCACCCTCATCCTAACCCTAAACTTATCCCTTACCCTCACCCTCACACTAACCCTCACACTAACCCTTACACTCACCCTAACTCTAACCCTCACCTTAACCCTATCCCTCACCCTAACCCTAACGCTCACCCTAATCCTCAACCTAATCCTTACCCTCAGCCTAACCCTAACCCTAGCCCTAACCTTCACCTTAACCCTCACCCCAACCCAAACTGTAACCTTCACCATAACCCTCACCCTAAACCTCACCCTAAAACTAACCCTCACCCACACCCTAAACCTCACCCTCACCCTAAACATCACCCTACCACTAAAGTAAACGCTAAACCTAAACCTCACTCTCACCCTATCCTTCACCCTAACCCTAACCCTAACCCTAACCCTCACCCTCACACTAACCCTCACCCTAACCCAAACACTCACCCTAACCCTAACCCTAACCCTCACCCAAACTCTCAACCTAACCCTAAACCAAACCCTTACACTTACGCTCACCCTAACCCTCAACCTAACCCTAACCCTCAACCTAACCCTACCCCTAACCCTCCACAAACCCTAAACCTCACCCTCACCCTAACCTTCACACTAACACTAACCCTGACTCTAACACTCTCCCTACATCTTAACCTAACCCTAATCCTTAACCTAACCCTAACCTTAACCCTATACTAACCCTAAGTCTCATCCTAACCCTAACCCTAACCCTCTCCCTAATCCTCATCCTAACCCTAACCCTAACGAAAAAATCAACCTAACCCTCACACTCACCATAATCCTCAACCTAGCCGTCAAACTAACTCAAACCTTATCTCTCACCTTCACATTCAACTTCACCCTCAGCCTAACCCTAAACCTAAACCTAATCCTAACCCTAACACTCACCCTCAATCTAACCCTAAACCTAAACACAACCGTAACTCTCACCCTCACTCTAACCCTAACCCTAACAATAACCCTAACCCTAACCCTAAACGTTACCCGAACCATAACCCTCACCATAATCTTAACCCTAACCCTATCCCTAAGCCTAACCCTCACACTAACCCTAACACTCACCCTAACCCAAACCCTACACCTCAACCTAAACCTCATCCAAACCCTAAACCTAAACCTAACCCTCATCCTATTCCTATCCCTAACCCTAACCCTAACTCTCACCTTAACCCTAACACTCACCCTCAAACTCACCCTCAACCTAAGTCTAACCCTAACCCTAACCCTAACCCTCACACTCACTCTCACCCTAAACCTAACCATATCCCTAACCCTCACCCTAAACCTAACACTCACCCCAACGCTAACCCTAACCCTAACCCTCACCTTCACCTTAACCCTAACCCTAAACCTCTCCCCGACCCTCACCCTAACACTAATGCTTACCCTAACCCTCACCCTGACCCTAAAACTCACCCTAAACCTTACCCTCAACATAACTCCAACCCTAACTCTATCCCTAATTCTCACACTAACCCTAACCCTAACACTAAACCTCACCCTAACCCTAACCATAACCCTACCCCCACCCTAATGCTTACCCTATTCCTAACCCTCACCCTCACTCTAACCCTAACCGTCACCCTAACTCTCACACAAACCCTAAACCTCACCCACACACTAACCATCACCTGAACCCTCATACTCACCCTAGCCCTCACCATCACCCCAAACATTACACTAACCCTAACCCTCAACCTAACCTTAAACCTAACCCTCACCCTCACCCTCAACTTCACCCTAACCCTCACACAAACCCAACCCCTCACCCTAACCCTAACCCTAACCCTCAACTCACCCTAAGCCTAATCCTAACCCTAAGCCTAATCCTAAACCTAACCCTCACCCTCACCCTCACCCTCAACCTAACCCTAACCCTAACCCTCACACTAAATCTAAGCCTCACCCTAACAATTACCCTAAACCTCACCCTACCCCTCACACTAACCCTAACCCTAACCATAAGCCTCACACTCACACTAAACCTCAGAGTAACCCTAACCCTCACCATAAACCTAAACCTCACCCACACCCTCACCCTCACCCTCACCCTAACCCTAAAGCTCACCCCATCCTAAACATCACCCTAATCCTAATCCTAACCCTAACCCTCATTCTAACCCTAACCCACACCCTAAACCTCACCCTAAACCTAATCTACACCCTAACCCTAATCCTAACCCTTAACTAAACGAAACCCTCACCCTAACCCTCTCCCTAACCCTTATACTCAGTCTAGCCCTCAATCTAACCCTAACTTTTACCCTCAACTTCACCCTCACCCTTATCCTCTGCCAAACCCTAACCCTAATCTTAATCCTACCCCTACCCCTCACCCTCTCCCTCAACATCACTCTAACCCTAAACCTAACTGTAACCCTCCTGCTCACCCTTACCCTCACCCTCACCCTAACACTACCAGAACCCTAACCCTAACCCTAACCGTTACCCGAAACATAACCCTAACCCTAAAATTAACCATAACCCTAACCCTAACCCTCAAATTAACCCTAACCCGCACCCTAAGCCTTAGCCTACTCCTAAGCCTAAACTTCATCCTAAACCTAAACCTAACCCTAACCCTCACCCTAAACTTAAGCCTAATCCTAACTCTCACCCTCAACCTAACCCTAACCCTCACCCTCACCCTAACCCTCACCCTCACCCTAAGCCTAACATTACACCTAGCCCTCAAACTCCCCATCACCCTAACCATAGCCCTATCCTTAACCCTCACCCTAACCCTAACCCTCAAGCTCAGCCTAAACCTAACTCTCACCCTAACACTCACCACACCCTCACTCTCACCCTCACTGAACCCTCACACTCACCCTAACTTTCACCCTCACCCTAAACATCACACTAACCCTAACCCTCACCCTAACCCTAACCCTGAATCTCACCCTCACACTCACCCTCACATTGACCCTCACACAAACCCTAACCATCACCCTAATCTTAAACCTAACCCTCATATTCACCCTAAGTCTAATCTTAACCCAAACCCTAATCCTAAACCTATCCCTCACCCTCACCTTCACCCTCACCTTCACCGTAACCCTAACCATAACCCTCACCCTAACCCTAAACCTAACCCTAATCCTAACCCTAACCCTCACCCTCAACCTAACCCTAACCACAACCCTCACTCTAATTACCACCCTAAACCTAAAGTTAACTTTAAAACTAATCCTAAGACAAACCCTCTCACCCTAACCCTCATCTTAACCCTTTTCCTCAACCTAATACTAATCTTAATCCTGACACTCACACAAAAACTTACCCTCACCCTAATCCTTACCCTCACTCTAACACTAACCCTAAACCTAACCTTCACACTAAGCCTAATCCTCACCCGAACCCTAAACCTAATCCTCACCCTAACCCTCACCCTAACCCTAAACTTTACCCTAAACCTCACCCTATCCCTAATCCTAACCCTATCCCTAACCCTCAACCTAACACTCACAGTCACCCTAACCCTCACCCAAACCTAACCCTAAACCTCACCCTCAAAATAACCGTCATTCTAAACCTAAAACTAAATGTCACCCTAACCCTAGCTCCCAACTTAACCCTAAAACTAAACCTAACCCTCACCCTCACCCTAATCCAAATCCTAACCCTAACCCTCACACTCACCCTAACCCTCACCCTAAACCTTTCCATCATCCTAACCTGAACCCTCACCCTAATCCTCAACCTAACACTCATACTAACCCTAACCCTCACCCTAAACCTTAACCTCAACCTCACCCTAACCCTAATCCTAACTCTCACACTAAAACTAATCCTCACCCTAACCCTAAAACTACCTCTCAGCCTAACCCTCATAGTAACACTAACCCTAACCCTCACCCTCACCCTTACCTAACCCTAACCCTAACCCTCACCCTAACATTAACCCTCACCCTCACCCTAAACTCACCCTCAGCCCAACCCTAACCCTAATCCTAACCCTAACCTTCACCCTCAACATCACTCTAACTCTAACCCTAACCCTAATCCTAACCCTAAACCTCAACCCCACCCTAACCCTAACCCTAGCCTTAACCTCACCCTAAACTTAACCCTAACCCTAACCCTCACCCTCACCCTAATCCTCACGCAAAGTCTAACCCTAAATCTCACCCACACCCTAGCCTTCACCTAACCCTAAACCTAACCCTAACCCTCACACTCACACTAAGCCTAATCTTAACCCTAAAGCTCATCCTCACCCTAAACCTTAACCTCACCTTAACCCTAACTTTCACCTTAACCCTCGAACTAACCCTCACACTAACCCTAAACCTCAACCTAAATCTTACCCTCACCCTATCCCTGACCCTAACCCTAACCCTCACCCTAAAGTTAGCCCTCACCCTACCCCTCAGCCTAACCCTCATCCTAATCCTAACCCTAAACCTCAACCTCAACCTCAACCTAACCCTCACCCTAAACCTTTCCATCACCCTTACCCTAATCCTCACCTTAATCCTCCACCTAAACCTCACACAAACCCTAACCAACACCCTAACCCTTAACCTCAACCTAACCCTAACCCTAATCCTATCTCTCACACTAAAACTAATTCTCACACTAACCCTAACCCTACACCTCAGCCTAACGCTCATACTAACCCTAACCCTAACCCTAACCGTCACCCTTACCCTAACCCTAAACCTAACCCAAACCCTCATTCTTAACCTCACCCTCAGCCTAACCCTAACCCTAACCCTAATCCTAACACTAACCCGCACCCTCACCATCACCCTGACTCTAACCCTAACCCTAATCCTAACCCTCAACCTCAACCCCACCTTAACCCTAACCCTATGTCTAAACCTCACCCTAACCGTAACCCTAACCCTAAACCTCACCCTCACCCTAATCCTCACCCTAAATCTAACCCTAAATCTCACCCTCACTCTAGCCTTCCCCATAACCCTAAAACTAAACCTAACCCTCACCCTCACACTAAGACTAATCCTAAACCTAAACCTCACCCTAAACCCTAACCATCACCCTAACCCTTAACCTCACCTTAACACTAACCCTCACCTTAACCCTTAACCTAAACCTCACCATAACCCTAACCGTCACCCTAACCCTTACCCTCACCCTATCCTTGACCCTAACCCTAACCCTCCCCTTAAAGCTAATCCTCATCCTACCCCTCAGCCTAAACCTCATCCTAATCCTAACCCTAACCCTCACCCTAACACTAAACCTAAGCCTAACCCTCAGCCTAACCCTAACTCCCACCTTCAACCTCACCCTTACCCTTACCCTCAGCATAACCCTAACCTTAACCCTAATCCTAACCCTAACCCACACTCTCACCCTAACCCTAACAGTAACCCTAACACGATTCTTAAACCTCAACCTCACCCTCACCCTAAAGTAAACCTATCCCTAATATCTCACACTAACCCTAACCCTCACCCTAACCCTAAAACTCACCCTCATCCTAACCCTAACACTCACCCTAAACTTCACCCTAACCCTAACTCTTACCCTAACCCTCTCACTAACCCTCACCCTCACCCTAACCCTCACACTAACCCTGACAATAACATAAACCCTAACACTCACTGTAACCCAAACCCTAACCCTAGCCCTCACACTAACAATCCCCCTAACCCTAACCCTAACCCTAAACCTTAACCTAATCCTCACCCTCACCCTATCACTCACCATAAGCCTAACCCTAACCCTAACACTAATCCTAAATCTAACCCTGACCCTCACCCTAATCCTAATCCTAAACCTAACCCTCACCCTCACCCTCAACCTAACGCTAATCCTAACCCTCACACTCACCCTAACCCTAAACCTAACCCTAAATTTAACACTCACCCTACCCCTAACCCTGACCCTCACCCTTCTCCTAACACTCACTATCACCCTAAACCTAACACTCACCCACAACCTAAACCTCGCCCTCACCCTCACCCTCACCCTCACCCTAAACCTCACCCTTACCCTAAATATCACCCTAAACCTAACCCTCAACCTAACCGTAACAGTAATCCTCACCCTAACCATAACCCTCACTTAACTCTAACCCTAACCCTAAACCTCACCCTCACACTAACCCTAACCTTAACCCTAACCCTAACCCTCAACCTCACACCAACCCAACCCTAACCCTAACCCTCATAATTACGCTAAACCACATTGTCACCATAACCCTCACCCTAACACAAACCCTCACCCTCACCCTCACCCTAAGATTAACACTAACCCTGTCACTAATCCTAAACCTAACCTTCACCCTCACCCTAACCATAACCCTAACCCTAATGCTATCCCTCACCTTAAAACTAACCCTCAACCTAAATTTAACCCTCAAACTCACACTCAACCCCACCATAAGCCTAACCGTAACCCTAACACTAATCCTAAAGCTAACCCTCACCCTCACCCTCACCGTCACCCTCAGCCTAACCCTAACCTTAACCCTAATCCTAACCCTAACCCTCACCCTCATGCTCACAGTAAACGTAACCCTAACCGTAAACTTCACCCTCACCCTCAGCCTAACACTAACCCTAACACTAACCTTAACCCAACCCTGACCCCCACACTCACCCTAACCATCACCCTCACCCTCAACCTAACCCTAACCCTAACGCTAACCCTTGGCCTTACCCTAGTCCTAACACTCACTCTAACCTTCACCCTAACCCTGAACCTCACCCTCACCCTAAACCAAACCTAACCCTAACACTGAACCTAACCCTCACCATAACCATAACCCTAACCCTAACCCTCAACCTCACCCTATCCCTCACCCTAACCATTACCCTCACCCTCACCCAAACACTAACCCTAACTCTAAACCTAACCCTAAACCTCACCATCATCCTAAACCTTACCCTAACCCTAAACATAAACCTCACCCTAAACCTCACCCTAAACCTAACTCTAAACCTAACCCTAAACCTCACCCTAACTCTCACCCTAACACTTACCCTCACCTTAACCCTAACCCTATCCCTAATCCTAACTCTCACACTAAACCTAACCCTCACCCTAACCGTAACCCAACCACTCACCCCAACCCTAAACCTAACCCTAACCCTCAGCCTAACCCAAACCCTCACCCTCAACCTAACCCTAAACTGACCCCTCAGCCTAACACTAACCCTAACCCTAAACCTCACCCTACCCTCCCCATAAAACTAACCCTCAGGCTCACCCTAATCTGAAATCTAACCCTCACCCTCACCCTCACCCTAATCCTAACCCTAACCCTAAACCTTACCCTCACCCTAACCCTATCCCTAACCCTAACTCTCATCCTAACTCTAAGCCTCAACTAACCCTAACCCTAACCCTCACCCTAACACTATCCCTAACCCTAAACATAACTCTCACCCTAACCCTAACCTTAACCCTCACCCTCACCCTAACACTCACTGTTACCCTAAACCTCACCCTAAACCTAACCCTCACCAACACCCTAATGCTCACCCGAACCCGAACCCTCACTCTAACCCTAAACCTCAGCCTCACCCTATAAATCAATGTAAACCTAACCCTCACAGTCACCCTAACCCTAACACTAACCCTAAACCTAACCTCAAATAACCCTAACCCTAACCGTCACCCTCACACTAACCCTAAACCTAACCCTGATCCTAACTCACACCCTCACCCTAACCCTAACCATAACCCTCACACTTACCCTCACCCTCACTATCAACTTAACCCTCACCCTTACCCTAACCCTCACCCTCTTCCTCACCCTAAGCCTAACCCTAACAATTACACTAATCCTAAACCTAACCCTCACCCTCACCCTCACCCACACCCTCTCCCTCACCCTCACCCTCAGCTTATCCCTAACCCTAAACCTAAACCTAACCCTAAAACTACCCCCACCCTCACCCTCACCCTCACCCTAACTATAACCCTAACAATAACCCTAACCCTAACCCTAACCGTAACCCTAACCCTCACCCTAACCTTAACTCTAACCCTAACCCTAACCATCACCCTTACCCACAACCTAACTCTAACCCTACCCTTACGCCTCATCCTAACGCTAACCCTAAACCGAACCCTAACCCTAACCCTCTCCCTAACCCTAAAGTTAACGCTTACCCTAATCCTAAACCTACACCTCACCCGCAACCTAAGTTACCCACATACTAACCCTAACCCTAAACCAAAACCTAATCCTAACCATAACCTTCACCATCACAATCAGCATAAACCTAACCCTAACCCTAATCCTAACCCTAGCACTCACCCTCAATCTCACCCTAACTTTAACACTCACCCTCACCCTAATCCTAACACTAACCCTAACCCTAAACCTCACCCTAAACATAACCCTCACGCCAATGCTAACACTATCCCTCATCCTCACCCTAACACTCACCCAGAACTTACTCTCACCCTAACCTTCACCCTAACCCTAATCCTCACCCACAACCTAAACCTCACCCTCACCCGAACCCTCACACTTACCCTGACAGCTCAACCTCACCCTAAACTTCACATTAACCCTAACCCTCACCCGAACCCGAACCCGAACCCTCAGCTTAACCCTAAGCATAAGCTTAAACCTAACACTAAACCAACCCCTCACACTCACCCTCACCCTAATTATAACCCTCACAATAACACTAACCCTAACCCTAACTTTAACACTAACCTCAACCTCACCCTAACTCTAACCCTAACCCTAACCTTAACCATCACTCTAACGCTCAACCTAACCCTAACCCTAACCTTACGCCTCACCCTCACGCTCACCCTAACCCTCACCGTCACCCTAACCCTAACCCATACCCACACCCTAACCCTCACCCTAAGCCTAAACCTAAACCTCAGCCTAACCCTCATCCTTACCCTAAACCTAACCCTCTCCCCAACCCTAACCCTAACCCTCACACTTAATCACACCCTCAGACTAACCCTAATGCTTACCCTAATCCTAACCCTAACACTCACCCTAACCTTAACTCTAACCCTAACCCTCACCCTAATGCTTACCCTCACCCTAACCCTAATCCTAACACTAACCCTAACCCTAACCCTAAACCTAAACCTAACCCGAACCCTCACCCTCAACATCACCCTAAACGTAAACCTCACCCTAAACCTAAACCTACCTTTCAGCCTAAACCTAATCCTTACCCTAACCCTAACACTCTCCCCAACCATAACCCTAACCCTCACCCTTAACCTCAACCTCAGACTAACCCTAACCTTAACCGTAATACTGACCCTAACTCTCACCCTCACCCTAACTCTAACCCTAACCCTAATCCTAACCCAACCCCTCAGCCGAGCCGTAACCCTAACCCTAAACCTCACCTTACCCCTCACCATAAAACTAAACCTCATACTCACCCTAACACTAACTCTAACCCTAATCGTCACCCTAAACCTCAACCTAACCCTAACCCTAACCCTAGCCCTCAGCATCACCCTAACCCTCACCCTACCCCTAACCATAACCCTCACCCTTAACCTCACCCTCAAACTAACCCTAACCCTAACCCTAATCCTAACCCTAACTCTCACCCTCATATTAACTCTAACCCTAACCCTAATCCTAAACCTCACCCATACCCTCTCCCTAAACCTAACCAAACCATAAACCTCAACCTAAACCAAAGCCGCAGCCTCACCCTAAACCTAACACTAATACTAACCCTAACCCTCACCCTTAACCTAACGCTAAGCCTAACTCTCACCCTAAACCTCACCCTAATGCTTACCCTCACCCTAACCCTAACCCTAACCCTAATCCTAACAATAACCCTAACCCTAAACCTAAACCTAAACCTAACCCTCAAACTAACACTCACCCTGAACTTACCCTAACCCTAAACCTCACCCTAACGCTAACCCTATCCTTAACCCTAACACTCACCGTCACCCTAACACTCACCCTAACACCAACCCTCACCCACAACCTAACCCTCACCCTCACCCGAACCCTCGCCCTCATCCTAACACTCATTCTCACCCTAAACACCAACCTATCAATAACGCTCACCCTAACCCTAACACTATCCCTCACCCTAACCCTCACCCTAACTTTAACCTTAGCCCTCACCCTCCCCCTCCCCCTCCCCCTAAGCCTAACAATAACCATAAACCTAATCCTAAACCAAACCCTGACCCTCACCATAAATCTAACCCTAGCCCTAACGCTAACCATCACCCTAACCGTAAACCTATCCCTAACACTCACACAAACCCTAACCCTCACGGTAACGCTAAACCTAACCCTCTCCCTCACCCTAACCCTTATTCTCACTCTAACCCTAACAATATCCCTCAAAATAAACCTATCCTTCAACCTACCCCTAACTCTACCCCTCAGACTAACCCTCACCCTAACCCTAAACCTAAGCCTAACCCTCACCATCACCTTAAACATCACCCTAACCCTAATCATAACATTAACCCTAACCCTCATCCTAATCTTTTCCCTAACTCTAACACAAACCCTCACCCTAACAATCACCCTAACCCTAACCCTAAACCTCACCCTTACCCAAAACCTCACCCGAACCCTCTCACTCACCAAAACCCTAACCCTCAACTTAACCCTATCCCTCACCCTAACACTAACCTTCACCTTAACCCTCAAGCTCATCCTTACCCTCAGCCTAACCCTAACCCTAACCCTCACCTTCAGCTTAACCCTCACCCTAAACCTAAACGTAACCTTCACCATAACCCTCACCATAACACTCACCCTAACCCTCACCCTAACACTAACCCTCACCCACACCCTAACCCTCACCCTCACCCTAAACATCACCCTAACCTGAAAGTAAACACAAAACCTAAACCTCAATCTCACCCTATCCTTCATCCTAAACCTAAACCTAACCATAAACCTCACCCTCACGCTAACTCTCACCCTATCCAAAACACTCACCCTAATCCTCACCCTCACCCTAACTCTCAATCTAATCCTAAACCTTACCCTAACCCTAATCCTAAATCGAACCCTAACTTAACCCTCCACTAACCCTAACTCTCATCCTAACCTTAACCCTACCACTCTCCCTAATCCTCATCCTAACCCTAACCCTCACCATCACTCTCACACTCACACTCACACTCACCCTAACACTCACCCTAACCGTCAACCTAACCCTAACACTATCCCTGAATTTCACCCTCAGCGTAAACCAAAACCAAAACCTAATCCTAACCCTAAACCTCACCCTCAATCTAATCCTAAACCTAACCATAACCGTAACTCTCACTCTCACCCTAACCCTAACCCTAACAATAACCCTAACCCTAACCGTTACGCGAAGCATAACCCTAAACCTAATCCTAACCCTAACCCTCACCCTAACCCTAACCCGAAACCTAAACCTCACCCTCAACCTAATCCTCACCCTAACCTTAATCCTAACCCTTAACTAAACGAAACCCTCACCCTAACCCTCACCCTAACTCTAACCCTCACCCACAACCTAAATCTCGCCCTCACCCGAACACGAACCCTCACCCTAAACCTCACCCTCACCCTAAACATGACCCTAATCCTAACCCTCACCCTATCCCTGACCCTAATCCTCATCCTAACCCTAACCTTCACTTAACCCTAACCCTAAACCTCACCCTCACACTAACCCTAACCCTAAACCTAACCCTAACCCTCAAACTCACCCTAACCCGAACCCTAACCCTCACACTTATCCTAACCGTCAGTCTCACCATAACCCTCACCCTAACCCTAACCCTCACACTCACCATCACCCTAAGACTAACACTTACTCTATCACTAATCCTAAATCTAACCTTCACCCTCACCCTTAACGTAACCCTAAACCTATCCACCACCCTAACACTAACCCTAATGCTATCCATAACCTTAAACCTAACCCTCACCATAAACCTAACCCTCAAACTCACCCTCTACCTCAACTCAAGCCTAACGTTTAACCCTAACACTAGTCCTAAAGCTAACCCTCACCCTCAGCCTAACCCTAATCCTAACCCTAACCCTCACCCTCACCCTCACGCTCAACCTCACCCTCAGCCTAACCCTAAACTTGACCTTAATCCTAACCCAAACCCTTACCCTCACACTCACAATAAATCTAACCCTAACCCTAAACTTCACCCTCACCCTCAGCCTAACACTAACCCTAACCCTAACCTCACCCTCACACTCATTCTAAACCTCACCCTGAACCTCACCCTCAGCCTAACCCTAACCCTAACCCTGAGCCTCACCCTAGACCTAACCCTCACACTAACCTTCACCCTAACCCTCAACCTCACCCTCACCCTAAACATAAATCTAAACGTAACTCTCACCCTAACCCTCATCCTAAAACTAATGCTAAACCTAACCCTCACCCTAACCTAACCCTCACCCTAACCCTAACCCCCACCCTAACTCTTATGCTTGCCCTAACATTAACCCTAACTCTAACCCTAAACGTAAACCTCACACTAAATCTATCCCTCACCCTAACCATTACCCTACCCCTCAGCCTCACCCTCACCCTAACCCTAACCCTAACCCTAATCCTCACCATATCCCTAACCCTAACACTCACCGTAACCCTATCTCTCACCCTAACCCTAACAATCACACACACCCTAACTCTAACCCTAACCCTCACTCTAACCCTAAACCTAAACATCATCCTAACCCTAATTCTAAGCCTAACGCTAACAGTAAACCTAAGCCTCACACTCACCCTAACCGTCACCCTAACCTTAAACCTAAATCTAACTCTCACCCTAACCCTAAACCTAAACCTTATACTCAACCTCACCCTAATCCTCAACATGAAGATTACCCTCACCCTCATTCAAACCCTAAACCTAACCGTAACCCTCACCCTAACCCTTACCCAAACCCTAAAACTAACCCTCATCCTAACCCTCACCCTAACCCTAATGCTAACCCTAACCCTAACCCTCACACTCACCCTCACGCTAACCCTTACCCTCACCCTCACCCTAACCCTATCCCTAACCTTAACTCTCACAGTAACCCTAACCCTCACCCTAAACTTAAGCCTCACCATAACCCTAACCATAACCCTAACCCTCACCGTCTCCCCAAACCTCACCCTAACCCTAAACCTAATCCTAACCCTCACCCTAACCCTAGACCTCAACCTAACCCTAATCCTAACCCTAACCCTTTCACTAACCCTAACCCTCACCCTAAACCTTACCCTCACCCCAATCCTTACCTTCACCCTAATCCTATACTTAACCCTCACACTAAACCAAACCCTCGCCCTAACTCTAACCCTAACCCTCACCCTAACCGTCACCCTAAATCTAAGCCTCACCCTAAACCTAACCTTAATCCTAACCCTCACCGTCACCCTAACCCTCAACGTAATACTAAACCTCACCCACACCCTACCCCTCACCTTCACCCGAAACCTCACAGTGAACCCAACCCTCAACCTCACTCTATACATCACCCTAACCCTAATCCTAACCCTAACCCAAACCCTAACCCTCACCCTAAACCTAACCCTCACCCTCAGCCTAATCCTCACCCTAACCCTATCCCTAAGCTTTACCTAAACGAAATCCTCACCCTCACCCTCACCCTCATACTAGCCCTCACCCTAACCCTAACCATAACACTAACCCTAACCTTCACCCTCACCCTCACCCTCAACCTCAGCCTAACCCTAACCCTAACACTCACAATAACCCTAAACATCACACTAACCCTCAACCACACCCTCACCCTAACCCTCACCCTCACCCTAACACTAAACCTAACCCTAACCCTAAACCTAACCCTCACAATAAACCAAACCCTAAACCTCAATCCCAGCCCCACGCAAACCCTAAACCTAACCCTAACAATAACCCTAACCCTATCCCTCGCCGTAACACTCACCGTAACCATTACCCTCACCCTAACCCTAACCCTCACACTCACCCTAACCCTCACCTTAGTCCTAACCCTACCGTCACCCTGACCCTAATGCTAACCCTAAATCTCACCTTCACCATAACCCTCACCTTAACACTTAGCCTTTCCCAAATCCTAACCCTCACACTCACCCTAACCCTCACCCTAACCCTTACCTCACACTAAACCTAACCCTAAACCTAACCCTCAACCTCACCCTAACCCTAACCCTAACTGTAACCATCAACCTAATCTTAAACCTAACCCTCACCCTAAACAGAACCCACACCCTCAACCTCACCCTAACCCTAACCCTAACCCTAACACTGACCCTCACCCTCCCTGTCACCCTAACACTAACCCTCACCCGTACACTCATTCTAACCATCACCCTAATCCTAAATCTAACCCTAATCCTCACAATCACCCTAAGCCTCACCCTAACCCTAATGCTCACCCTAACCCTAATCCTCACACTAACCCTAAACCTAA
The DNA here is from genome assembly GCF_024711535.1 of Dipodomys merriami. NCBI lineage: Eukaryota > Metazoa > Chordata > Mammalia > Rodentia > Heteromyidae > Dipodomys > Dipodomys merriami. Next base: position 4,259,984 of record NW_027206113.1, read on the forward strand.
CCCTAAGCTTACCCCTCACCCTAAACTTAACCCTAAACCTCACCCTCATCCTTATACTTACCCTAACCCTTACCCTCACCCTAACCCTCACCTTAACCCTAACCCTAACTCTAACCCTCAACCTAACTCTCAACATAACCCTTAAACTCAACCTAACCCTAAACTTAAACCTAACCCTCACCGTACCCCTCACCCTAAAACTCACCCTAACCTTAAACCTAACCCTTACCCTCAACCTAATCCTCACCCTCACCCTCACCCTAACCCTAAACCAACCATAACCCTAACCCTTACCTTAAACGTAACTCTCACACTCACCCTCACCTTAAGCCTCACCCGAAACCTAACTCTAACCCTAGCCTTCACCCTCACCCTAAACCTCACCCTAACCCTTACCCTCACCCTATCCCTAACCCTAACCCTAATCCTCACACTAACACTCAAGTTAAACATAACTCTCGCCCTAACCCTCACCCTATCCCTAACTTTCACCCAAAGGCTAACCCTAAACCTAACCCTCACCCTCACCCTCACCTTAACCGTCACCATCACCCTAACCCTCACCCGAACCCGAACCCTCACCGTCAGGCTAACCCTCACCCTCACCCTAAACATCACCCTAACCTTAACTCTCACCCTAACCCTAACCTCACCCTAAACCTCACCCTAATCCTAACAATAACTATAATCCAAACTCTCACACTAAACCTAATACTCACCCTAATCCTAACCTTCACTCTCACCCTAAAACTTACCGTATCACTAACCCTCATTCTATCCCTAACCCTCAGCCAAACCCTAACCCAAACCCTCACCCAAACCTTGACCCTCACCCTCAGCCTAATCCTCACCCTAACCCTATACCTAACCCTTACCTAACCGAAGTTCTCACCCTCACCCTCACCTCACCCTAACCCTCACCCTCATCCTAGCCATCATCTTAACACTAATCCTAACACTAACCCTAACCCTCACTCTCACCCTCAACTCAACCTCAGACTAACCCTAAACCTAAAAATCACAATAAGCCTTACCGTCACACTAACTCTCAACCTAACACTCACTCTAAACCAACACTCACCCTCACCCACACCCTCAACCTAACCCTCACCCTCAACCTAACACTAATCCTAACACTAAAACTAAAGCTAACACTCACACTAAACCTAATCCTAAAACTCAATCCCACCCTCAACTTATCCCTAACGCTAACCCTAACAATAACACTAACCCTCACCCTAAACCTCACCCTAAGCCTTTCCCTCACCCTAACCCTAACCTTCACCCTCATCCGAACCCTAACTGTCACCATAACTCTCACCCTAACCCTAACCCTCACCCACACACTGACCCTCACCCTCAGCCGAACCCTCATACTCACCCTAACCCTCACCCTCACCCTAAACATCACACTAACCCTAATCCTCAAACTAACCCTAACCATAACCCTCACCCTCACCCTCACCCTCACCCAAACCCTAACTCTAACCCTCACACAAACCCTAACCCTCACCCTAACCCTAACCCTCAACTCACCATAAGCCTAATCCTAAACCTAACGCTAATCCTAAACCTAACCCTCACTCTCAAACTCACCCTAACCCTAACCCAAACCGTAACCATAACATTAACCTCACACTTAACCTAAACCTCACCCTAACAATAAACCTACCCCTCACCCTAAACCTCACCCTAACGGTAACCCAAATCCTAAACCTCATACTAACCCTAAACCTAACCATAAGCCTCACATTCACCCTATAACTCACAGTCACCGTAACCCTCACCATAAACCTAACCCTCACCTATACCTTAAACCTCACCCTCACCCTCACCCTAACCCTAACCCTACCCTCACCAAAACCCCACCTTCAACCGAACCCTCACCCTAATCCTCACCATAAACCTAATCCTAACCCTTACTAACCGAAAACCTCACCCTCGCCTAACCCTCACCTATCTCCTAACCCTCACCATCACCCTCACCCTAAAACTCACCCTCACCCTAAACATCCCCCTAACCCTAACCCTCACGCCAAACCTAAACCTAACCCTCACCCTAACCCTAACGCTCACTTACCCTAACCCTAAACCTAACGATCACCCTCCCACTAACCCTAAGACTAAACCAAACCCTGACCTAACCCTCACTCTCACTCTAACCCTAACCCTAACCGTCACACATACACTAACCTTCACTGTCACCCTAACCCTAACTGTCACCCTAACCTTCACCCTAACCCTAACCCTCACCCTAACCCTAAAACTAACACTCAATCTCACCCTCACCCTCACCCTAAGCCTAATCCTAACCCTAACACTAACCCTAAAGTTAACCCTCACCCTCACCCTCACCCTAACTCTAAACCTAACCCAACCCTAACCCTCATCCTCACCCAAACCGTAACCCTAAACATAACCCTAACCATAACCCTCACACTAACTCTAACCCTAACACTCAACCTCACCCTAACTCTAAACCTAACCCTCATCCCAACACTCACCCTAACCCTAACCCTAACCCAAACACTCACCCTCACCGTAACACTTACCCTCACCCTAACCCTAACAATATCCCTAACCTTAACTCTCACACTAACCCTAACCCTCACCCTAACCCTAACCCTCACCCTAATCCTAACTGTAACCCTAAACCTCACTGTCTCCCCAAACCTCACTGTAACCCTAAGCCTAATCCTAAACCTTGCCCTCACCCTAGCCCTCACCCTAAGCCTAATCCTAACCCTAACCCTTACACTAACCTTAACCCTCACCCTCACTCTAAACCTTACCCTAACCCTTATGCTCACCCTAATCCTATACTTAACCCTCACACTAAACCAAAACCTCACCCTAAGTCTAAACCTTCCCCTCACCCTAACAGTCACCCTAACTCTAATCTCACCCTAACACTAACCCTAACCCTAACCCTCACCGTCCCCTTAACACTCAACGTAATCCTAAACCTCACCAACACCCTACCACTCACCCTCACCCAAACCCTCATCCTCAGTCTATACATCAACCTAACCCTAATCCTCACCCTAACCCAAACCCTAACCCTCACCCTAACCCTAACCCTCATCCTAACCCTCACCCTCAGCCTAATCCTCACCCTAACCCTATCCCTAATCCTTACCGAACCGAAATCTTCACCCTCACCCTCACCCTCATCCTAACCCTCACCCTCATCCTAGCCCTCACTCTAACCCTAAACCTAACACTAAACCTAAAACTTACCCTCACCCTCACCCTCAACCTCAGCCTAACCCTAACCCTAACACTCACAATAACCTTTCCCGTCACCCTAACCCTCAACCTAACACTTACTGTAAGCCTAACCCTCACCCTCACCCTCACCCACACTCTCACCCTAACCCTATCCCTCACCCTAACACAAACACTAACCCTAACCTAAGCCTAACCCTAAGTCTCACCCTAAACCTAACTGTAACCCTAACCCTCACCATCACCCTATCTCTCAACGTAATCCTAAACCTCACCCAGACACTACCCCTCACCCTCACCCGAAATTTCACAGTGACCCTAACCCTCAACCTCCCTCTCTACATTACCCTAACCCTAACCCTCACCGTAACCCAATCCCTAACCCTCACACTAAACCTAACCCTCACCCTAACCCTCACCCTCAGCCTAATTCTCACCCTAACCCTATCCCTAAGCCTTACCTAACTGATATCCTCACCCTCACCCTCACCCTCACAGTAACCTTCACCCTCATCCTAGCCCTCACCATAACTCTAACACTAACCCTAACCTTCACGCTCACCCTCACCCTCAACCTCAGCCTAACCCTAACCCTAACACTCACAATAACCCTTACCATCACACTAACCCTCAACCTTACCCTCACTCTAACACTAAACCTCACCCTCACCCTCACCCACACCCTCACCCAAACCCGCACCCTCACCCTAACACTAAACCTAACCATAAAACTAAACCTAATCCTCACACTCACCCAAACCCTAAACCTCAATCCCACACCCACCCTAACCCCAACCCTAACCTTAACAATAACCCTAACCCTAACCCTAACCCTAACCTTCACCCTAACCCTTACCTTCACCCTAACCCTAACCCTCACCCTCACCCTAACCCTCACCCTAGCACTAACCCTACCGTCACCCTAACCCTAATGCTAACCCTAAACCTCACCCTAACCCTAACCCTCACCCTCACCCTAACCCTCACCCTAGCCCTAACCATACCGTCACCCTAACCCTAATGCTAACCCTAATCCTCACCCTCACCCTAACCCTCACCCTAACACTTAGCCTTTCCCAATTCCTAACGCTCACACTCACCCTATCCTTCACCCTAACCCTTACCTTCACCATAAACCCAACCATAACCCTAACCCTCAACCTCACCCTAACGCTTGCTCTCACCCTAACCCTAATCCTCACCCTCATCCTAACCCTAACTGTCACCCTAACTCAACCCTAACAATAACCCTCACCCACACACTAACCCTCAACCTCAGCCTAAAATTCACACTAACCCGAACCCTCAATCTAACCGTAACCCTAACCCTCACCGTCACCCTCACCCTCACTCAAACAATAACCCAAACCCTCAAAAAAAACCTACCCCTCACCCTAACACTAACCCTAACTCTAAACTCAACCTAAACCTAATCCTAACCCTAACGCTAAACCTAACCCTCACCCTCACCCTCACCCTAACCCTAACCCTAACCCTAACACTAACCCTCACCCTAACAATAAACCTACCCCTCACCCTACCCCTCACCCTAACCCTAAACCAAATCCTAAACCTCACACTAACCCTTACCCTAACCATAAGCCTCACACTCACCCCAAACCTCACAGTCACCGTAACCCTCACCATAAACCTATCCATCACCCACACCCTCACCCTCACCCTCACTCTCATCCTAACCCTCACCATCACCCTAAACATCACCCTAACCCTAACCCTAACCCTAAACCTCACCCTAAACTTAATCCTCACCCTCACCTTCAACCTAAGCCTAATCATAATCTTGAATCTCACACTAACCCTAATCCTCATCCTAACCCTAATCTTCACCCTCACCCCAACCTAATCCTAACCCTAAACCACACCCTAACTCCATCCCTTTCCCGAAAACTCACCCTTACCCTAAGCCTCACCCTCACCGTAAACATTGCCCTAACCCTAACCCTCAACTTAACCCTTACCCTAAACCCCACCCTAACCCTAATCCTCACAGTAATATTAAACCTAATCCTTACCTAAACAAAATCCTCACCCACACACTCACCCTCACTCTAACCCTTAGGTCACCCTAGTACTCACCCTCAACCTAACCCTAAATGTAACCCTCACTGTCAACCTCACCCTCACCCTCAACCTAAACCTAAACCTAACCCTAATCCTAACGCTAACCTTCACCCTCACCCTCACCCTAACCCTAATCCTAACCCTAACCCCAATCCTCACCGTCACCCTAACCTTCTCCCTAAACCTACCCTCACCCTAAACATAAACCTAAACCTAATCCTCACACTAACCCTACACTTTACCATAAACCTAACCCTAACCCTAATCCTAAACCTAATCCTCACCCTCACCCTCAGCCTCAATCTAACCTTAACCCTAATCATAAACCTAACCTTCACCTTCACCCTAACCCTAAACATAACCCTAACCCTAATCGTCACCCTCACCCGCACCCTAACCCTAACCGTAACTCTAACCCTCACCCTAAGCCTAACACTAACCGAAAGCATAACCTTAACCCTGACCCTAACCCTAACCCTAACCCTCACACCCAACCTAACCCTAAACCTAAACCTCACCCTCACCCTAACCCTCATCCGAATGATTATCCTCGTCCTCAACCTAACCCTCACACTAACCCTAACCTTCACCATAACCCTCACCCTAACCCTAACCCTCTTCCTAACCCTAACCCTCACCCTAAACATAACACTCACCCTCACCCTAACCGTCACCCTTACCCTAAACATAACCTAATACTCACCCACACCCTAACCATCACCTTACCCCTTATCCTCACCCTCACACTAACCCTTGCCCTCACCCTAACCCTTACAATCACCCTAACCCTATCCCTCACCCTAACCCTAACCCTCACCCAAACCCTCAATCTAAGCTTTACCCTCAGCCTAACCCTAACCCTAACCCTCACCTTCACCTTAACCATCACCCTAACCCTAACCGTAACCTTCCCCATAACCCTCACCCTAACCCTCACCCTAACACTAACCCTCACCCACACACTAAACCTCACACTCACCCTAAACATCACCTTAACCCTAAAGTAAACGCTGAACCTAAACCTCACTCTCACCCTATCCTTCACCCTAACCGTAATCCAAACCCCAACCCTCACCCTCACCCTGACCCTAACCCAAACACTCACCCTAACCTTAACCCTCACCCTCACCCTAACTCTCAACCTAACCCTAAACCTAGCCCTTACCCTTACACTCACCCTAACTCTCCACTAACCCTAACACTCACCCTCACCCTAACACTCACTCTAACCCTAACCCTGACCCTAACACTCACCCTAACCCTTACCCTAACCCTAATCCTAAACCTAACCCTAACCTTAACCCTCCACTAACGCTAAATCTCATCCTAACCCTAACCTACCACTCTCCCTAATTCTTATCCTAACCCTAACCCTAACCGAAAACCTCAACTTCACACTCACACTCACCCTAATCCTCAACCTAGCCGTCATCCTAACCCTAACCCTATCCCTCAACTTCACACCGAACCTCACCCTCAGCCTAACCCTAAACCTAAACCTAATCCTAACCCTTACCCTCACCCTCACTCTAACCCTAAACCTAACCATAACCGTAACTCTCACCCTCACCCTAACCCTAACGCTAACAATAAACCTAACCCTAACCCTAAACGTTACCCGAACCATAACCCTCACCCTAAACTTAAGCCTATCCCTATCCCTAACCCTAACCCTCACAGTAACTCTAACCCTCACCCTAACCCTAACCCTACACCTCAACCTAAACCTCATCGTAACCGTAACCCAAAACGTAACCCTCACCCTATCCCTCACCCTGACCCTAACGCTAACGCTAACCCTCACCCTCACCCTAAAACTCACCCTAAACCTTATCCTCAACATAACTCCAACCCTAACTCTATCCCTAAATCTCGCACTAAACCTAACCCTAACCCTAAACCTCACCCTAACGCTAACCCTAACCCTCACCCTCACCCTAAAACTCACCCTAAACCTTATCCTCAACATAACTCCAACCCTAACTCTATCCCTAATTCTCACACTAAACCTAACCCTAACCCTAAACCTCACCCTAACCCTACCCATAACCCTACCCCTCACCCTAACCCTAACCGTCACCCTAACTCTAACCCTATCCCTAACCCTCACGCACACACTAACCCTCACCCGAACTCTCATACTCACCCTTACCCTCACCCTCACCCTCACCCTAAACATCACACTCAACCTAACCCTCACCCTCACCCTCAACATCATCCTAAACCTAACCCTAACCCTCACACAAACCCTACCCCTCACCCTAACCCTAACCCTAACCCTCAACTCACCCTAAGCGTAATCCTAACCCTAATCCTAAAACTTACCCTTACCCTCACCTTAACCCTAACCCTAACCCTAACCCTCACAATAAACCTAAGCCTCACCATAACAATAACCCTACCCCTTACCCTACCCCTCACACTAAACCTAACCAAAACCCTAAAACTCATACTAACCCTAACCCTAACCATAAGCCTCACAATCACCCTAAACCTCACAATCACCCTAAACCTCACAGTCACCCTAAACCTCACCATAAACCTAACCCTCACCCACACCCTCACCCAAACCCTCACCCTAACCCGAAACCTCACTCTACCCTAAACATCACCCTAACCCTAATCCTAACCATAACCCTCACCATAACCCTAACCTAACCCTTACCTAACAGAAACCCTCAACCTCACCCTCACCCTAACCCTTACACTCAGTCTAGCCCTCAACCTAACACTAAACTTCACCCTCACATTAACCCTCACCGTCATCCTCTGCCTAACCCTAACCCTAATCTTAATCTGACCCCTAAGCCTCATCCTCACCCTCACAATCACTCTATCACTAAACCTAACCATAAGCTTCACCCTCACCCTTAACCTCACCCTAACGCTAACACTACCAGAACCCTAACTCTAACCCTAAACGTTACCCTAACACTAACCCTCACCCTAATATTAACCCTAAACCTAACCCTAACCCTCACACTAACCCTAACCCTCACCCTACACCTAAGCCTACTCCTCAGCCTAAACCTCATCCTAAACCTAACCATAACCCTAAACCTCACCCTAAACCTAACCCTAAACCTAACTCTCACCCTCATCATAACCGTAAACCTCAGCGTCACCCTAACCCTCACCCTAACCCTAAGACTAACGCTAAGCCTATCCCTCAACTTCCGCCTCACCCTAACCCTAACTTTATCCTTAACCCTCACCCTAACCCTAATCCTCACCGTCACCCTAAACCTAAATCTCACCCTAAACCTAACCCTCACAAACACCCTCACCCTCACCCTCACCCAAACCCTCACTCACCCTAATCTTCACCCTCACCCTAAACATCACACTAACACTAAACCTCACCCTAACCCTAACCCTAAATCTCACCCTCACCCTCACCCTGACACTAACCCTAAACCTAAACCTAACCCTAACCTTCTCACAAACGCTAACCATCACCCTAACCCTAACCGTAATACTCAAATTCACCCTAAGCCTAATCCTAACCCAAACCCTAATCCTAAACCTAACCCTCACCCTCACCCTAACCCTAACCCTAACCCACACTCTCATACTCACACTCACCCTAACCCTAACACGAACCCTAACCCTAAACCTCACCCTAACCCTAAACCTAACCCTAAACCTAACCCTAACCCTCACCCTCACCCTAAGACTAACTCTAACCCTCACACTAACCAGCACGCTAAACCTAATGCTAACTTTAAAACTAATCCTAAGCCAAACCCTAACTCTCACCCTAAACCTCACGCTAACCCTTTTCCTCACCCTTACCCTAATCTTAACCCTAACCCTCACAAAAAAACCTTACCCTCACCCTAACCCTTACTCTCACTCTTACCCTAACCCTAACCCTCACCCTAACACTAAACCTAAGCATAACCCTCACTCTAACCCTGTCACCTTCAACTTCACACTTACCCTCACCCTCAGCATAACCCTAACCCTAACCCTAATCCTAACCCTAACCCACACTCTCACCCTCACCCTAAAAATAACCCTAACCCTCGTCCAAACCCTCAAACTCACCCTCACCCTAAAGCAACCCTATCCTTTAACCTCACACTAACTCTAACCCTCACCCTCATGCTAACCCTAAGACTAACCCTAGCAGTCACCCTAAACGTCACCCTAACCATAACGCTAACCCTAACCCTCACCCTAACCCTCACCCTAACCCTTACCCTCAACCTAAACCTAACCCTACAGCTAACCCTCACACTAACACTCAACCTAACCCTAATTCTATCCCTAACCCTAACCTACACCGTCACCCTAACCCTTACCCGAACCCTAAACATCACCCACACCCTAATCGTCACCCTCACCGTAAACATCACCCTAAACCTAACCATCACCCTAACCCTAACCCTAACCCTCAACCTAAAACTAAACCTAACCCTCACCCTCTCCCTCACCCTCACCATAAGCCTGACCCTAACCCTAATCCTAAACCTAACCTTCCCAATCACAGTCAACCTCAGCATAAACCTCACCCTAACCCTAACCCTAACCCTCACCCTAACCATAACCCTTAGGGTAACGCTAACGGTAACCCTCACCCTCAGCCTAAAACTCACCCTCACCCTAACCTTAGCCCGAACCCTCACCCTAACCCTAAACCTAAACCCAAATCTAACCCTAAGTCTCAACCTCACCCTAACCCTAACACAAACCCTAATCCTCACTCTAACCCTCTCCCTAATCCTAAAGCTAACCCTTGCCCTAAACCTAAACCTAAACCTCACCCTCACCCTAACCCTCACCCTCATCCTAACCCTAACCCTAAACCAAAACCTAATCCTAACGCTCACCCTCACCCTCACAATTAGCCAAAACCTAACCATAACCCTAATCCTAGCCCTAGCCTTCGCCCTGACATTGACCCTACATCTAACCCTAAGCCTAACCCTCACCCTAATGTTAACCCTAACACTAACCCTAACCCTAATGCTAACCCTAACCCTGACCCTCACCCTAAACCTCACGTTAACCCTTACTCTCACCCTAAGCTTCACCCTCACCCTAATCCTCAACCACAATCTAACCCTCACCCTCACTCAAAGCCGCACACACACTCTGACGCTCAACCTCAACCTAAACATCACACAAACCCTAACCCTCACCCTCACCCTCAATCTCACTCTCAGCCTAACCCTAACCCTAAACCTAAACCTATCTCTCACCCTCACCCTAACCCTCACCCTCACTCTAACCCTAAAAATAACCCTAACCCTAAACCTAAACCTATCCCTAACCATAACCCTAACCCTAACCCTCACCCTCACCCACACACTCAGTCTAACCCTAAACCTAACCCTAATCGAACCATAACCCTAACCCTCACCCTCATTCTAACCCTAAAGTTAACCATAAACATAACTCTCACTCTCACCATCACCCTCACCATAACCCTAACCCTAAAAATAACCCTAACCCTAACCCTAACCCTTAACCTAATCCTAACCCTCACCTTAATCTTAAACCTAACCCTATCCCTATCCCTAACCCTCACACTAACCATAACCCTCACCTTAACCCTAACCCTACTCCTCAGCCTAAACCTAATCCTAACACTAACTCTCATCCTAACACTCACCCTAACCCTATCCCTAACCCTAACTCTAAACCTCACCCTCACCCTAAAACTCACTTTCAACCTCACCCTCAACCAAAGGGTAACCCTAACCCTAACACGCACCCTCGCTCTCACCCTAAACCTAACCATTTCCCTAAGCCTCACCCTAAACCTAACCCTCACCCCAACGCTAAACCTAACCCTAACCCTCACCCTCACCCTCACCCTAACCCTAACCCAAACCCTCACCCTAACCCTAACCCTAATCCTAACCCTAACCCTCACCCTCACCGTAACCATAAACCTCACCTTAACTGCCACCCAAACCCTAACACTAACCCTAAAACTAATCCTAAACTAAACCCTAACCCTCACCCTAACCCTCACCCTAACTGTTTGCCTCACCCTAACCCTAACCTTAACCCTAATCCTCACAAAAAACCTTACCCTCACCCTAACCCTTATCCTCACCCTAACCCTAAACCTAACCCTAAACCTAACGATAACCCTCACCCTCACCCTCACAATAACTCTAATCCTAACCCTAATCCTAACCCTCAACCTCACCATCACCCTAAACCTAGCCCTATCCCTAAACCTCACCGTAAATGTAACCCTAATGCTCACCCTAACCCTAACCCTAATCCTAACCCTAACCCTAACCCTAACCCTAACTCTAACCCTCAGCCACACCCTAACCCTCAACCTCAGCTCAAACCTCACACTCACCCTAACCTTTACACTCACCCTATCCCTGAACCTAACCCTTACCCTCACCCTAATCCTAAACCTAACCCACACCCTCACCCTCACCTTCACCCTCACCAAAAGCCTAACCCTAACAATGAAAATAATGTTAAACCTAACCCTCACCCTCACCCTCACCCAACCCTAACCCTAACCCTCACCCTCAACCTAACCCTAACTCTAACCCTCACCCTCACCCTAACCCTCATCCTAACCCTAATGCTAACCCTAATTCTCACCCTAACCCTAACCCTCACACTAACTCTTACCCTCACCCTAACATTAAACCTAACCCTAACTCTCACACTAAACCTATCCCTCACCCAAACCCTAAACCTACAACTCAGCCTAACCCTAACCCTAACCCTCACCCTCACCCTAAATCTAACCCTAACCCTCACACTTACCCTAATCCTCACTGTCACATTAAACCTCACCCTAATTCTAACCCTCAACCTCACCCTCACCCTAACCCTAACCCTAACACTAACCCTAACACTCACCCTAACACTCAACCTAACCCTAACACAAACACTAACCCTCACCCTAAACCTCCCCCTAACACTTATCCTCAACCTAAACCTAACCCTAAACCTAACCTTCACCCTAATAATCACCCTAACCCTAACCCTAACCCTAACTTTCACTGTCACCCTAACCCTTACCCGAAACCTGACCATAACCCATGCCCTAACCCTCACCCTCACCCTCACACTCACCCTTACCCTCAACCTCACCCTAAGCCTGAACCTAACACTAACCCTAACACTAACACGCATGGTAAAGCTAAAGGTAACCCTCACCTTCACCCTAAACTTAACCCTAACGCTAACCTTCACTGTCACCCTAAGCCTTACCCGAAACCTGACCATAACACATGCCCTAACCCTCACCCTCACCATAACCCTCAACCTCAACCTCACCTTAACCCTAAACCTAACCCTAGCCCTAACCCTAACCCCAAACCTAACCCTAACTCTCAACGTCACCCTAATGCAAACACTAACCCTAACCCTCACCCTCTCCCTAACCCTAAAGTTAACCCTTACCCTAATCCTAAACCTACACCTCACCCTCACACTCACCCTCATTCTAAACGTAACCCTAAATCAAAAGCTAATCCTAACCCTCACCCTAACCCAAAACCTAACCCTAAATTTCACACTCACCCTAACCCTAACGCTAACGCTAAACCTAACCCTCACCCTCACCTTAACCCTCACCTTAACCCTATTCATAACATTAACAAGTACTCTCACCCTAAACCTTTCCCTAACCCTAACACTAACCCTCACCCTAACAATCACCCTAACCCTAACCCTAACCCTCACACTAACCCTAACCCTCACCCGAACCCTCACACTCACCATAAGACTAACATTAACCCTAACACTAATCCGAAATCTAACCCTCACCATCACCCTCACCCTAATCCTAACCCTAACACTAAGACTAAACCTAACCATGACCCTAACCCTATCCCTAACCCTAACCCTCACCCTAGCTGTAAGCCTCACCTAACCCTCACCCTCACCCTAATCCTATCCCTAACCTGAAACTTAACCCTCACCCTAACCCTAATTTAAACCTCACCCTCAACCTAACACTCACTGTCACCCTAACCCTCACCCTAACCCTAAACCTCACCAACACCCTAATGTTCACCCTCACCCGAACCCTCACTCTAACCCTAATCCTCACCCTCACACTAAACATCACATTAAACCTAAGCCTCACCCTCACCCTAACCCTAACCCTAACTCTAACCCTCACCTAACACTAACCCTAACCCTCGCCCTCACACTAACCCTAAACCTAATCCTGATCCTAACCAGCACCCTCACCCTAACCCTAACCATAATCCTCACACTTACCCTAACCCTAACCCTCACCCTCACCCTCATCCTTAGCATAACCCTAACAATAATACTAATCCTAAACCTAACCCTCACCCTCACCATAACCCTAACCCTCAACATCACCGTCACCCTAACCCTAAACATAACCCTATCCCTCACCCTAACCCTAGTGCTCACCCTAAGCCTAACCCTCAACCTTACCTTCACCCTCACCAAAAGCCTAACCCTAACAATAAAAATAATCCTAAACCTAACCCTCAACCTCACCCTCACCCAACCCTAAACCTAACCCTCACCCTCAACTTAACCCTAACTCTAACCCTCACCCTCACACTAACCCTCATCCTAACCCTAATGCTAACCCTAATTCTCACCCTAACCCTAACCCTCACACTAACTCTTACCCTCACCCTAACATTAAACCTAACCCCAACTCTCACACTAAACCTATCCCTCACCCAAAACCTACACCTCAGCCTAACACTCACACTAACCCTAAACCTCACTTAACCCTTACCCTAACCCTAAACCTCACCCTCACACTAACCCTAACCCTCACCCCCGCCCTAAATGTAACCCTAACCCTCACACTTACCCTAATCCTCACTGTCACCCTAAACCTCACCCTAATTCCAACCCTCACCCTCACCCTGACCCTAAGCTTAACCCTAACCCTATCACTAAACCTAAACCTAAACTTCACCCTCACCCTAACCGTAACCCTAAACCTAAACCTCACCCTAACCCTAAGCCTAATGCTATCCCTTAACTTAAACCTAACCCTCACCCACACCCTAACCCTAACCCTAAAGGTAACCCTCACCCTAACACTCATTATAACACTAATGCGAACCCTAACCCTAACCTTAACCCTCACCCTAACTCTTACGCTCACCCTAACATTAACCCTAACCCTAACCTTAAACATAACCCTCACACTAAATCTATCCCTCACCTTAACCCTTACCCTACCCTCAGCCTAACCTTCACCCTAACCCTAACCTTAAAATTAATCCTCACCCTATCCCTAACCCTAACCCTCACCCTCACCCTCAACCTAGAACTCACCCCAACCCTAACCCTAACCCTCACCCTAACCCTATCTCTCACCTTAACCCTAACAGTCACACTCACCCTAACCCTCACCCTAAACCTAAACCTAACCCTCATCCTAACCCTCACTCTGAGCCTAATGCTAACGCTAACCCTAAACCTCACCCTCACCCTAACCCTCACCCTAACCTTAAACCTAACACTAACTCTCACCCTAACCCTCATCCTAACCCTAAACCTAACCCTAATCCTCAAAATCACCCTAATCGTCAGCATAAAGATTACCCTCACACTCAACCAAACCCTAACCCTAAACCTAACCCTCACCCTAAACCTTACCCTAAACCTAAACCTAACCCTCATCCTAACCCTCACCCTTACCCTAACACTAACCCTTACCCTAATCCTCAACCTCACCCTCACCCTAACCCTTATCCTCACCCTAACCCTAACCCAATCCCTAACCTTAACTCTCACACTAACCATAACCCTCACCCTAACCCTAACCCAACCCCTCACTCTAACCCTTACCCTATCCGTAACCCTAACCCTAACCCTAACCCTCACAATAAATGAAACCCTAACCGACACCCCCACACTAAACGTTACCGTCACCCTAAACTTCACCCTTACCCTAACCATCACCCACACTCTAACCTTCACTCTCACCCTCACCCTCACCTTAATCCTCACCCTAACACTAACACTAACCCTTACCTAACTGAAATACTCAAGCTCACCCGCACCCTCACCGTAACCTGCCCGTCACCCAAATCCTAACACTAGCCCTCAGCCTCATTCTAACCCTCACCCTAACACTCCCCCTAACCCTCATCCTAACCCCAGTGCTAACCGTAACCCTCACCCTAAACCTAACCCTCACCCTAACTCTTACTCTCACCCTAATATTAAACCTAACCCTAACTCTCACACTAAACCTATCCCTCACCCAAACCCTAAACCTACCCCTCAGCCTAACATTCACTCTAACCCAAACCCTAACCCTAACCCTCAACCTAACCCTAACCCTCACCCTAACACTAACCCTCACCCTCAACCAAAACCTCACCATAACACTCACCCTAACCCTAATCGTAACCCTCACCCTCACCCTAAACCTCACCCTAACCCTAAACCTAACCCTAACCCTCACCATAACCCTCACCATAACCCTAACCCTTACCCTAAACCTAACCATCACCCACACCCTAACCCTCAGTCTCACCCTCACCCTAACCCTAATCGTAACCTTCACCCTCACCCTAAACCTCACCCTAATCATAAACCTAACCCTAACCCTCAGCATAACCCTCACCATATCCCTAACCCTTACCCTAACCCTAACCATCACCAACACCCTAACCCTCACTCTCACCCTCACCCTCACCGTAATCCTCACCCTAACACTAACACTAACACTTACCTAACTGAAACACTCAACCTCACCCTCACCCTCACCCTAACCCTACCCTTCACCCAAATCCTAACGCTAGCCCTCACCCTCACCCTAACCACAACCCTAACACTCACCCTAACCCTCATACTAACCCTAATGCTAACCCTAACCCTCACCCTAAACCTAACCCTCACCCTAACCCTAACCCTCACCCTAACTCTTACACTCACCCTAATATCAAACCTAACCCTAACTCTCACACTAAACCTCTCCCTCACCCAAACCCTAAAACTACCCCTCAGCCTAACCCCCACCCTAAACCTAACCCTAACCCAAATCTTCACCAAATCCCTAACCCTAACCCTAACCTTCGGCCTAGACCTCACCCTAACCCTCAACCTAACCCTAACCCTCAACCTAAACCTAACCCTCACCATAACCCTAACCCTCACCCTCAACCAAAACCTCACCCTAACCCTCACCCTAACCCTAATCCTAACCCTCACCCTCACCCTAACCCTCACCCTAACCCTAAACCTAACCCTCACCATAACCCTAACCCTTACCCTAACCCTCACCCTATACCTCACCCTAACCATTACACTCACCCTCACCAAAATCCTAACCCTAACTCTAACCCTCACCCTAAATCTAACCCTAACACTCACCCTCACCCAAACCCTCAGCACAAAGATTAACCTCACGGTCAACCAAAACGTAACCCTACCCATCACCCTAAACCTAACACTAACCCTCACCCTCACCCGAACCCTCACCGTCACCTTAAACCTAAACCTCACCCTAACCCTAACAATAACTGAAATCCTAACCCTCACCCTCACCCTAACCCTAACCCGCACCCTCAACATAACACTAAACCTAACCCTATCCATCACCCTAAACCTAATGCTCATCCTAAACCTAACCGTCAACCTTACCTTCATCCTCACCCTAAGCCTAACCAGAACCCTAACACTATTCCTAAACCTAATCCTCACCCTCATCCTCAACCTAACCCTAACCCTTAACCTAACCCTAACTCGAAACCTCACCCTCACCCTCAGCCCACCCATAAACCTAACACTAATCATAACCACATCCCTCAACCTCACACTCACACTAACACTCAACCTCACCCTACCCCTCACCATCACCCTAACCCTAACGATACCCTAAATCTCACCCTAACCCTAATCCTAACCCTAACCCTAACCCTATCACTGAGCCTAACCCTCACCATAACCCTAACCCTAAACCTAATCCTCACCCTATCCCTTACCCTAACCCTAACCTTCACCCTCAACCTCACCCTCGACCTAGACCTCACCCTAACCCTAACCCTCACCCTAACCATATCCCTCACCCTAAACCTAACCCTCACCCTCAACCTAACCCTCACCCCAAACCTCACCGTAACTCGAAGACTAACCCTAACCCTCACCCTCACCCTAAACCTCACCCTAACCTTAAACCTAACTCTAACTCTCACCCTACCAATCACCCTAACCCTAAACCTCACCCTAACCCTCACCCTCATCCTAACCTTCAGCATAAAGATTAACCTCACACTCACTCAAACCCTAACCCTAACCCTCACCCTAAACCTAACACTAACCCTCACCCTCACCCTAACCCTTAGCCTAACCCTAAGCCTAACATTCATCCTAACCCTCATCCTAAACCTAACAGTAATTTAACCCTAACCCTCACCCTCACCCTCACGCTAACCCTTACCCTCAACCTAACCCTAACCCTAACCCTAACCGTAACCCTAACCGTCACCACACCTTAACAATTACCATCACCCTAACCCTATCCCTAACATTCACACTCACCTTAACCCTCACAGTCACCCTAACCCTCACGCGAGCCCTAAAAATAACCCTCACCCACACCTTCATTCACACTCACCCTCACCCTCACCCTAACCCTCACCCTCACTCTCAACATCACCCTAAACCTAACCTTCACCAAAATCCTAACCCTCACCCTTACCCTAACCCTCAACCTCACCCTCACCAGAAGCCTAAAACTAACCCTAAAACAATCCTAAAACTTAACCTCACCCTCAGTCTAAACCTAACCCTAAACCTAAACCTAAACCTCACCATCACACTCAGCCTAACCATAAACCTAACCCTAAAACTATACCTCATTCTAAACCTAACCATCACCCAAACCCTAACCCTAATCCTCAGCCTCACCATCTACCTTAACCTAACCCTATCCTTAAAACTCACCTTCACACTCAACCTCAACCTAAGCCTAAGCCTAACCCTCTTCCTAACCTTAACCCTAACCCTCACACTCAACATAACCCTAACCCTAACCCTCACCCTAACCCTCATTCTAAACCGAATGCTAACCCTAAACTTCACCTTAACCTTTACCCTCACCCTAACATTAACCCTAACCCTAACCCTAACAATCACACTAAACCTTTCCCTCACCCTAACCCTAAACCTACCCGTCAGGCTAAGCCTCACACTAACCCTAAACCTACCATTATTCCTCACCCTGCCGTAACCCTCACCCTCACCCTAACCCTCAGCATAACCATTAACCGCACCCTCACCTAAACCCTAACCCTAAGCCTAAACCTCACCCTAAACCTAACCCTAACCCTCACCCTCACCCTAACTCTTAACCTAACGCTAAACCAAACCTTCATCCTAACACTTACCCTAATCCTAACACTAACCCTAACCCTCACCCTCACCCTCACCCTCACCCTAACACTTTCCCTCACCCTAAACCTAACAGTATACCTAACGGTAACTCTCACACTAACCCTAACACTCAACCTAACCTTAAACTAACCCCTCAACCTAGCCCTTACCCTATTCCTAAACCTAACCCTTACCCTCACTCTAACCCTTACCGTAGCCCTGTCACCCTCAAGCTAACCCGTACCGTCACCCTAACCTTCACCTAACCCTAACCCTCACCCACACCCTAAACCTCACCCTCACCAGAACCCTCACCCTAAAACTCACCCTAAACTTTACCTAACTGAAACCCTCACCCTAACCCTAACCCTACCCCTCAGCCTAACCTAACCCTAACCCTCACCCTTCTTCTCACCCTAACCATAAACCTCACCCTCACCCTAAACCTCACCGTAACCCTAACCCTAAACCTCACCCTCATCCTATCACACACCCTAACCTTAAACCAAACTAAATCTCACCCTAACACTAAACTTAACCCTAAACCTCATCCTCACCCTCACCCTAAACCTAACCCTAACCTCACCCTAAACCTAACCCTAACCCTCACCCTCACCCTAACCCTTACTCTAACCCTAATCCTCACCCTCATGCTAACCCTGACCGTGCACCTAACCCTAACCCTATCCCTAACCTTAACTCTCACACTAACCCTAAGCCTCACCCTAAAGCTAACCCAACCTGTCACCCTAACCCTCACCCTATCCCTAACCCTAACCCTTACCCTCACCCTAATCCTAACCCTAACCCTAACCGTCACCCTCACCGTAACCCTTACCGTCACCATAACCTTCACAATAAACCTAAACCTCACCCACACCCACAACCTAAACCTCATCCGAACCCGAACTCGAACCCTAATCTTCAACCTAACACTAACACTAAACCTTCCGTAACTGAAACACTCACCCTCACACTCAACCTAACAATAACCCTACACCTCAGTGTAATCCTAACCCTAACCCTAACCCTCACCCTTCCCTTCATCCTAAACCTAACCCTCAATCTCACCCTAACCCTCACCCTCAACCTTAACCTCAAACTAACCCTTACCCTAACCCTAAACCTAAAACTAAACCTCACCCTAATGCTCACCCTAACCCTGACCCTAACCCAGGCCCTCAGCCATACACTAACACTCATCCTAACCCTAACCCTAACCCTCACACTAACCCTAAACCTCACCCTAAACCTTACCCTCACCATAACCCTAACCCTAAACCTAAACCTAACCCTCATATGAAACCTACCGCTCACCCTAACCTTAAACCTACCCCTCACTCTAACCCTCATCCTAACCCTAACTCTAACCCTAACACTCACACTAAACCTAACCCTAACCCTAACCCTAACCCTAACCCTAAACCTAACTTTCATCCTCACCCTAACTCCCAGCCTAAACATAAACCCAAAACTAATCCTAACCCTAACCCTCACCTTCACCCGAACTCTACCCCAAACCCAACCCTAACACTCACCCTCACCCTCACCCTAATCCTAACCCTACCCGTCAGCCTAACCCCCACCCTAATCCTCAAGCTACCCCTAATCCTCACACAATCCCTAACCCTAACCCTCACAATCACCCTAACCCTTAGCATAACCATTACCCTCACCCTCACCCAAACCCTAACCCTCACCCTAAACCGAAACCTAACCCTCACCCTCACCCTTACCCTTAACCTAACCCTAAACCTAACCCTCATCCTAACACTCACTCTAACATTAACCCTAACACTAACGCTAACCCTCAAAATAATCCTTTCCCTCACTTAACACTAAACCTACTCCTCAGCCTATCCCTCATCCTGACCCTAACCCTAACCCTAATCCTCACACTATAGCTAACCCTCACACTCAAGCTCCCCCGAAACCTAAACATAAACATAATCCTCACCCTCACCCTCAGCCTAACCCTAAACCTAACCCTAACCGTAACCCTCACCCTCACCCTAACCCTCACCCTAAACCTAAAACTAACATTAACCCTAACCCACAACCTAACCCTCACCCTAAATCTAAACGTAACCCTCACCCTCACCCTAACACTCACCGTAACCCTAACGCTAAACCTAACCTTCACCATCACCTTAACACACCCTAAACATAATCCTCACCCACACCCTAAACCTAACCCTAAAAATCACCCTCAGCCTAACCCTAACACTCAACCTCACCCTAACCCTTCACCTAACCCTAAACCAAACCTCACCCAAGCCCTCAACCTAACCCTAATGCTAACCCTAACCCTCACCCTCACCCTAAACCTCACCCTAAACCTTAACCTCACCTTAACCCTAGCCCTAATCCTAACCCTCACCCTAAACGTAACTCTCGCCCTAACCCTAAACCAACCCCTCACCCTAAACTTCACCCTATCCCTAACCCTAAACCTAACCCTCACCCTAAGCCTCACCGTTACCCTAACACTCACCCTAAGCCTAACCCTCAAGCAAACCTTAACCCTTACCCTCACCCGTACCCTCACCCTCACCCAAACCCTCATCCTCACTCTAACCCTACCCCTCAGCCTAAGCCTTAACCTAACCCAGGCCTCACCCTAAACCTAACCCTAATCCTAACCCTCACCCTCACCCTAACCCTCAACTTAACCCTTAACTTCACCCTAGACCTAACACTAACCCTAAACCTAACCCTTACCCAAACACAAACCCTAACCCTCACCCTAACCCTAACCAACCCAGCACCCTAATCTTCACTCTATCCCTAACCCTAACCCTAAACCTCACACTAACCCTAACCATTAGCCTAACACTCACCCTCATGCTAACCCGCACAGTCACCCTAACACTCACCCTAAACCTAAACCTCACCCACACCTAAACACTCACCCTCACCCTAAACATCAATGTAACCCTTACCTCCCATGTACCCTAACCCTAATCCTCACCCTAACCCTAAACCTCAACCTAAACCTAAACCTACCCCTCATCCTTACACTCACCCTCACCCTCAGCCTAACCCTAACCCTAACCCTAACCCTAACCCTCACCCTCACGCTCACCCAAAAATAAGCCTAATCCTAACCCTCACACTCAACCTCAGCCTAAACCTAACCCTTACCCTAACCTTAATTCTAACCCTAACCCTCACCTCAGACTCACCCTAAAACTCACCTTCACACTCACCCTCACCCTACCCCCAACTGTAAATATTAGCCTCACCCTAACCTTAACCCTCACCCTTATCTTAACCCTAACTCTCACCTTCAACCTCACCCTCACACTAACTCTAACCCTAAACCTAACCCAAAACCTAACCATCATTCTAAACCTAATGCTAACCCTAAACCTCACCCTATCAATAACACTAACCCTCACCCTCATCCTCACCCTAGCCCTCACCCTAACCCTAAACCTAACCCTAACCCTTCCCATAAACCTAAACCTAACCCTTACCCTAACCTTAATTCTAACCCTAACCCTAAGGCTCACCCTCAAACTAACTCTAACTGTAACACTTACCCAAAAACCTAACCCTCACCCTAACTCAAAGCCTAACCCTCATCCTAATCCCATGCTAACCCTCACTCTAACCATAACCCTCACCCTAAACCTGACCCTCAAACTCACCCTCACACTCACCCTAAGCCTCACCCTAACCCTAACACTAATCCTAAACCAAACCCTCACCATCACCCTCACCCTCACCCTAACCCTAACCCTAATGCTCACCCTCAAAATATCCCTAACCCTAATCCTAACCCTCAACCTAAACCTAACCCCCACCTAACCCTAATCCTAACCCTCACCATCAAACTAACCCTAACCGAAACCCTAACGCTAACCCTCACCCTAAACTTAACCCTAATCCTCACCCTTATCCTAACTCTCACTGTCAAACTAAATCTCACCCTAACCCAAACCCTAACCCACACCCTAACCATCACCCTAACCCTAACCCTAACCCTCACCCTAAACCTCTTCCTAAAACTTAACCTCACCCTAACCCTAACCCTCACCCTAAACCTACACCTCAGCCTAAGCCTCAACCTAACCCGAACCCTCACCCTAAAACTAACCCGAACCCTCACCCTAACCCTAACGCTCACACTAAACCTAACCCTCAACCTATCCCTAACCCTTACCCTCACCCTAACCCCAATATTTACCCTAACCCTTACCCTCACACTAATCATAACCCTCACCCTAACCCTAAAACTAACCCTAACCCTAACCCACACCATAACCCTAACCCTAACCATCACCCAACCCCTCACCCTAAACTTAATCCTAACCCTCACACAACCCCTCAACCATACCCTAACCTTAACCCTAAGCCTAACTCTCATCGTCACTCTAACCCTCACCCAAACACTAAACCTAACCCTCAAATTCACCCTCACCCTAAAAGTAACCCTAACCCTAACCCTCAACCTAACACTCAACCTAACAGTCACTCTAAACCTAAACTTCAACCTCACCCTAACACTCACCCTAATCATTACCCTCACCCTCACCCTAACTCTAACCCTAACCCAAATGCTCCCCCTAACCCTCACCCTAAACATTACCCTAACCCTCACCCTAAACATAACCTTCAACCTCACCCTAACCCTAACCCTAAACCCAACCCTCACCCTAACACTCACTCTAATCCTCACTCTAACCCTTAACCTCAACCTAGCCCTAACCCTAACCCTAACCCTCACACTAACCCTAACCCTCACCCTAACCCTAAACCAACCCAGCACCCTAACCTTCACTCTATCCCTAACCCTAACCCTCAACCTCACACTAACCCTAACTGTAACCCTAACACTCACCGTTACACTAATCCTCACCGTCATCCTAACACTCACCCTATTCCTAAACCTCACCCACACCCTAACCTCAACCTAATGGAAAACTCACCATTACCCAAACCATCACCCTCACCCTAAACATAAATGTAACCCTAACACTCACTCTAACCTTAACCCTCAAGCTCACCCTAAGCCTAACCCTAAACCTAAACCTAATCCTAAACCTAACCCTCACCCTCACGCTCACACTAAATGTAACATCAACCCTAACCATCAACCTCACCCTCATCCGAAAACTAATGCTAACCCTAACCCTCACACTAAACCTATCCCTCACCCTAACCCTAAGCCAACCCGTCAACCTAACCCTCACCCTAACCCTAACGCTAACCATAATCCTCACCCTATCCCTAACCCTAACCCTCACCTTCACCCTCACCCTTGCCCTTACCCTAACCCTAAACCTAACCCTGACCCTCCCCATAACCCTAACCCTAACCCTAACCCTAACCCTCACCCTCACCTTAAGCCTTAAAACTAACGCTCACCCTAACATGAACTAACCTAACCCTATCATTAATCCTAATCTTCATCCTAACCCTCACTGTAACCCTAAACCTAACCCTCACCCTAACCCGATACCTAACCCTCACCCTAAACTTAACCCTCACTATCAGCCTCACACTCACCCTAAGCCTCACCCTAACCCTAACACTAATCCTAAACCTAACTCTCACCATCACCCTCACTCTAACCCTAACCCTAACCCTAATGCTCACCGTCACACTATCCTTAACCCTAATCCTACCCTCACCCTAACCCTAACCCCCACCTAACCCTAAACCTCACCTTCACCCTCAAACTAACCCTAACCCAAACCCTAACCCTAACCCTCACCCTAAACCTAACCCTAATCCTCACCTTCACCCTAACTCTCACTGTCAACCTAACCCTCACCCTACCCCAAACCCAAAACCACACTCTAACCCTCACCATAACCCGAAACCTCACACTCACCCTCAACCTCACCTTCATCTTAAACATGACACTAAAACGAACCCTCCCTAAACCTAACCAGAAACCTCACCCTAACCCTAAACCTCACCCTCACACTCACCCTCACCCTCAGCCTAACCCTAACCCTCACATTAATCCTAAACCTAACCCTCAAACTCACTCTCACCCTAACCCTAACCCTCACCCTAATCCTAACCCTATCCCTCACCCAAACACTAACCCTCACCGTAAACCTAACCCTCACCCTCACCCTTTCCATCACCCTAAGCCTACACCTAAACATAACCTTTAACCTCACCCTAACCCTAATATTAACCCTAACCCTCACCCTCAGCGTCACCCTCACCCTCAGCCTAAATCTCACCATAACCCTAATCCAAACCCTAACCCTCATCCTCACTCGCAACCTAAACCTAACCCTAACCCTAACACTCATCTTCACACTAAGCCAAACCCTAAACCTAACCATAAACCTAAAGCTAATCCTCACCCTCACACTCACCCTAACCCTCCCCCTAACCCTAACACTAACCCATAGCGTCACCTTAACCCAAAACCTCACGCTAGCCTTAAACCTAACCCTCACCCTCACAATAACATTATCCCTCACACTACCCCTAACCCTACCCCTCAGGCTAACCCTCACCCTGACACTAACCCTAACCGAAATCCTCACTCTATCGCTAACCCTCTTGCACAAGCTCACCCTAAACCTAACACTAACCCTAACCCTCACACTCACCCTTGGCCTAACCCTAACACTAACCCTCATCCTAACCCTAACCCTCACCCTCACACTCAACTTAACCCTCACCCTAAAACTTACCCTCACCTAAACCTCAACATAAACCTATCCTTTATCCTAACCCTATCCCTCACGGTCACCCTAACCCTCACCCTCACCCTAACCCTAGTATTAACCTTAACCCTCAACCTAACCCTCACTCTAAACCTAACCCTAACCCTAATCCTCACTCTAACCCTCATCCTCACCCTAAAACTAACCCTAACCCTCACCCTCACCCTTAACTGAACCCTAATCCTAATCCTTACCCTAACCCTCTCCATAACTGTAACACTAACCCTAAACCTCACCCTCACCCTAACACTCACCCTAACCCTAAACTTCACCCTAATCCTAACCCTAACCCTAACACTCAAAATAACCCTAATCCTCACACTAACCCTAACGCAACACCACACCCTAACCCTCGCCCATTCCCTAATCCTAACCCTAACCCTAACCATAACCCTAACACTCACCCTCACCCTAACACTCACCATCACCCTAACACTCACCCTAACCCTAACCATCACTCACAGGCTAACCTTCACACTCAACCGAACCCTCACTCACACACAAACCCTCACCTTCACCCTCACACTAAACCTAAACTTCGCCCTAAACATAACCCTAACCCTAACCCTCACCCTAACATTAACCCTAACCCTCACCCTAACCCTAAACCTCACTCTCACCCTCACACTCACCCTAAGCCTAATCCTAACCCTAACATTAATCCTAATCCAAAACATAACTGTCACCATCACCCTAACCCTAAAAATCACTCTAAACCTAACCCTAACCCCAAACCTCACCCTAACCCTAAACCTAACCCTAACCCTAACTCTCACGCTAACCTTCACCCTAACACTCACCCTAACCCTGACCTTCATCCTAACCCTAACCCTAACATTACCCCTAACCATAAATCTCATATGAACACTAACCCTCACCTTGAACCTAACCCCAACCCTCAGCCTAATCCTCAACCTAAGCCTAACCCTCACCCTAACCCTAACCCTAACCCTCACCCTCACCCTCAACCTAACCCTCACCTTAACCTATAACCTCAACCTATCCCTAACATTAACGCTAACCCTAAACCTCACACTAACCCTAAACCTCAACCTAACCCTAACCCTAACACTAACCTTAACTCTCACCATAATCCTCACCATAACCCTCACCCAACCCCTCACCTTAACCCTAACCCTAACCCTCATCCTCACCCTATCCCTCACCCTAAATCTTACCCTCACCCTAACCCTCACACTAATTTTATCCCTAACCCTAAACCTAAGACTCACCCTCACCCTAACCCTAAACCTCAACCATCCCCTCACCCTAACCCTAAACCTACACCGCAGCCTAACTCTCACTGTCACCCTAACCCTCACCCTAACATTAATCTTAACCCTCAACCTAATCCTCACCCTAAAACTAACCCTAACCTTAAACCTCACCTCAACCCTCAACTTAACCCTCACCCTAACCCTAACCCTAACACTCCCCCTAACCCTAACCCACACCTTAACCCAAACCCTACCCCTCACACTAAACCTCGCCCTCAACTTTACCCTCACCCTAAACCTTATCCTAACCCTCACACTAATCCTAACCCGCACAATAACCCTAGGCATACCCCTCACCCTAACCCTCACCCTAACTCTAACCCTAACCCTCACCCTAAACCTAACCCTAACCCTAATCCTAACGCTAAACCAAACCATAGGCTCACTCTAAACCTAACCCTAACCCTAACCCTCACCCTCAACCTAACACTAATCCTAACGCTTAGCCTAAACCTCACCCTCACCATTACCTTCACCCTCAGCCAATTGCTCAAACTAACCCTAAAACTAACCCTCACCCTAGACCACACCATAACCCTAACCCTATCCCTAACCCTAACCCTCACACTAACCGTACCCTCACCCAAACCCTAACTCTCACCCTCACCCAAACCCTCACTCTCTGCCTAACCCTCACCCTCACCCTAAACATCATCCTAACATTAACCCTCACCCTAACCCTAACCCTAACCCTTACCGTAAACCTGGTCCTAACCATAACCTTAACCCTAACCATAACCCTCACCCTCCCCCAAACCCAAACCTCATCCTAACCGTTACCCTAACCCTAAGCCTAAACCTAACCCAAATCCTCACATTCAATCTCACCATCAGCCTAAAGCTAATGCTCACCCTAACACTAACCTTCACCCTAACCCTTACCCTAACTGTAAAGCTAAACCTAAACCTCATCCTAAACCTAACCATAACCCTAACCCTCAACCTCACCCTAAACCTCACACAAAAACTTCCCTCACACTAACACTTACCCTAAACCTAAACCTTAACCCTAAACCTAAACCTCACCCTAATCCTAAGGCTAAGCCTAACTCTCACCCTCACACTAAACCTCACCCAAACCCTTACCATCACACTAACCCTCACCCGAACCCTAACATTAACCATAGCACTCAACCTAACCCTCACCTTAACACTAAACCTAACCCTAAACCTCACCCTCACCCTAACCCTCACCCAAAACCTTACCCTCACCCTAACCCTAACCCTCACACTAAACATAACCCTCTCCCTTACCCTTAACCTAACCCTAACACTCACCCTCACACTAACCCTAAACTTAACCCTAACCATCAACCTAACCCTCACCCTAGCCCTAACCCTAAACCTAACCCTTATCCTCAGCCTAACACTCACTCTCACCCTAAACCTAAACCTAATCCTAACCCTCACACTAACCCTAACCCTCACACTAACCCTTACCTTACCCCTCACCCTAACCCACAACCTAAACCTAACCCTAATCCTAATGCTCATCCTAACCCTAACACTCACCCTCACCCTTACCCTCATCCTAACCCTAACCCTCACCCTCAACCTCAACCTCAACCTAACCCTAACCCTCACCCTAAATGTTACCCTCACACTACCCTAACACTAACACTAACCCGAACCCTCACCCTAACCCTAACACTCACCCAAAACCTAACCCTAACATTAACCCTAACCCTCACCCTAAACCTCACCCTAACGCTAAACCTAAATCTAACCCAAAAACTAACCCTCACCCTATAGCTCACCGTAACCATAATCCTAATCCTAACCCTCACCCTCACCCTAATACTCACCCTAACAATTACCATCACCCTAACCCTCACCCTCATACTAAACCTAAACCTAAACCTAACCCTCACCCTTGCCCTCACACAAACCCTATCCCTAACCCTCAACCTCACCCCAACCCTCACCCTCACCCTACCCCTAACCCTCACCCTCACCCTCACCCTAAACCTAATCCTACCCCTCTCCAAAATCCTCATCCTAACCCTAACCCTAACCCTAACACTCATTGTAACCCTAAACCTAAACCTAACCCTCACCCTCACCCTCACCCTAACCCTAACCCTAACCCTCACCCTACCCCTTACCCTCACCCTACCCTAACCCTAACCCTCACCCTAACCCTCACCCTAAAACTAATCCTAACCCTAACTGTAACCATCACCCTACCCCACACCTTAACCCTAACAGTAACCCGAAACCTCACCTAACACTCACCCTAACCTAACCTTAACCCTCACCTTAGCCCTCACACTTAACCTAACCCTAACCCTCACCCTAAAGCTAACCCTCATCCACACCCTAAACTTTACCCTCACCCGAACACTCACCCTCACATTAACCCCCATTCTCACCCTAAATATCACCCTTACTCTAACCCTCACCCTCACCCTAACCCTAACCCTCACCCTATCCCTAACATTCACCCTCACCCTCACCCTCACCCTAAGCCTAAACCTAAACCTAAGACTAACCCTAAACCTAACTCTCACCCTCAACCTCACCCTCAGTCTAACAGTAACCCTAACCCTAATCCTCATCGTCACCCTCACCCTCACCCTAACCCTCATCCTCACCCTAGATCTCACCCTAACCCTAAAACTCACCCTCAGCCTAACCCAAAACTTAACCCTTATCCTTACCCTAACTGTAAATCTTACCCTAACCCTAACAGTCACACTAAACCTAACAATCACCCTAACCCAAACCCTAATTCTAACCTTATCCTTCACCCCCACCCTCACCCTTACCCTCAGCCTAACCCTAACCCTAACCCTAATCCTAACGCTAAATCTCATCCGCATGCTAGCTCTAACACTAATCCTAAACCTCACACTAAACCTATCCCTCACCCTTACCCTAACACTCAACCTAACCCTAACCCTAACACTAACCCTCAATCTTACCCTAATCCTCAACCTAAACCTTACACTCACCCTCACACTTACCCTCAAACTAAGCCTAACCCTCAACCTAACCGTAAACCTAACCGTCACCATCACCCTCACCCTCAGCCTAACCCTAACCGTAACACTAATCCTAACACTAACTCTCACCATCGCCCTCACCCTAACCCTAACCCTAACACTAAGCCTAACCCTAACCCTAACCCTCACGCTAACCCTAACCCTAACCCTGAGCCTAACCCTTACACTACACTAAGCCTAATACTACACCTCACGCTATCCATAACCCTAAACCTAACCCTATCCCTCACCCTCATATTCACCCTCACCCTCAGCCTATCCCTACCTCTAAACCTAATCCTAACCCTAAACTTCATCCTCACCCTCAACCTAACCCTAAACAGAACCTTAACCCTAAATCTAACCCTCACCCTTCCCCTCACCCTAACCCTTGCCCTAATCCAAAACTTCAACCTAAATCTTATCCTCACCCTAACTGCCATCCTAAACCAAAACCTAAACCTAATCCTAACCCTTGTCCTAACCCTCAACCTAACCCTAACCTTAAACATCACCCTAAACCTCACCCTAACCAAACTCTCAACTTCATCCTAACACTCACCCTAACCCTTACCCTCACCCTAACCGTAAACCTAAACGTAACCATCATACTAACCCTAAACCTCACCCTAACCCTAACCTACCATTCACCCTAACCCTCACCCTAACCCTAAACTTAACACTAATGCTCACCCTAAACCTTAACCCTAACCATTACCCTCACCCTCACACTAACCCTCACCCTAAACCTACTGCTCAGCCTAACCTCACTGTAACCCTATTCCTCACCCTCAAACTCACTCTAAACCTTAACCTAAACCTTACCCTAACCCTCAGCCTAAAACTTATCCTCACCCTAACCCTAACCCTCACAATAACCCTAATCCAAAACCTCACCCTAATCTTCACCCTCACCCTTACCCTCAACCTAACACTCACCCTCACCCTAACACTAACCCTAACACTCCCCCTAAATCTCACCCTCACCATAACCCTAACCCTAACCCTAAACATCACTGCAACCCTCACCCTAATCCTAACCCTAATCCTAACACTATTCCTCAACCTCACCCTCACCCTAATTGAAACCCCAAACCTAACCCTAAACCTCATCTTCACCCTAACCCTGACTCTAACTCTGATTCTAACCCTAAACCTCACACTAAACCTCACCCTAACCTTCAAGCTAACCCTAACTCTAACCCTAACCCTCAACCTCATCCTAACCCTAACCCTAACCCTCACCCTAACCCTCACCATAAAGTTAACCCTAACCCTAACCCTCACCCACACCTTAACCCTCACCTTGACCCGAACTCTCACCCTAACCCTCACCGTAACCCTCACCCTAAACCTTACCCTCACTCTAACACTCACACTAAACCTAAACGTCGCCCTCAACATCAACCTCACCCTAACCCTAAACCTCACCCTAACACTAAACCTCACATTAACCCTAACACTCACCCTAACCCTAACCCTTAACCTAAACCTCAACCTCACCCTAACCTTCACCCTAACCCTTACCCTCACCCTAACCCTCACCCTAACCCTAACCCTCACCCTAAACCTAGACCTGCCCCTAACTCTCACCCTCACCCTAAACTTCACGCTAACACTTACCCTGACCCTACCCTCACCCTCACCCTCACCTTCACCCTACACCTTACCCTCACACTAATACTCACACTAACCCTAGCTCTAACCCTAACCCTAACCCTCAACCTAAACCTCACCATAACCCTAACCCTAAACCTAATCCTAATACTAAACATCACCCTAACACTCACCCTCACACTAACCCTAACCCTCACCCTCATCCTAACAATCACCCTAACCATTACCCTCACCCTAACCTTATCCCTAACCCTAACCATAAACCTAACCCTCAGAATAACCCTAAAGCTCACCCTAAACCTAACCCCAAACCTCACCATACCTCTCATCCTACCCCTAATACTCACACTAACTCTAAACCTAACCTTAACACTCACCCTCACCCTAAGCCTTACCCTCACCCTAACCCTCAACCTAACCCTAATATTCACTCACACCTTAACAATCAACCTCACCCTCACCCTCACCCTAAACCTCACCCTCAACCTAGCCCTCACCATAACCCTAACACTAACCCTAACACTTACCTAACTGAAACCCTCACCCTCACCCTCACCTTCACCCTAACCCTAACACTAACCCTATCCTAATCCTAACCCTCACCCTGACCCAAACCCTCACCCTAACCATCACTGTCACCTAATCCTCACCCTAAACCTAACCCTAATATTTACCTAACCCAAACCTTCACCCTCACACTCACCCTAAACCACACCCTCAACATAATCAAAACCCTAAACATACCCCTCACCCTAACCCTCACACTAACACGAACCCTAAATCATACCCTCACCCAAACCCTCACCGTCACCCTAACCTTAAGACTCACCCACAACTTAAACCTCACCCAAAACCTTACCCTCACAGTAACCCTAGCCCTCACCCTAACTCTAACCCTAACCTTAAGCCTAACCCTAAACCTAACACTCACCCTCACACTCTCCCTCACTTTAACACTAATCCTAACCCTCACCCTAACCCTAACACTCACCCTAACACTCACCCTAACCTCAGACTAACGCTAACCCGAATCTTAACCCTAGCCCTCACCAGCACCCAAACCCTAACCCTAACCCTCACCCTAACCCTCACCCTAACGCTAACACTAACCCTAAACCACACTCACCCTAAACCTCACCCTAACCCTTACCCTCACCCTAACCCTCATACTAACCCTAACCCTTACACTAAGACTAACCCTAAACTTCACCCTACCACTCACCCAAACGCTAATGCTCACCCTAACCCTCACCCTAAACCTAACCCTAACCCTCATCTTCACCCTAACTCTTACCCTCACCCAAACACTCAACCTCACGCTAACCCTCACCCTCACCCAAAACTTCACGCTAACCCTAATCCTCACCCTAACCCTAAACCTAACCCTCACCCTAAACCTAACCCTCCCTCTAACACTCAAACTCAACCAAATCCTCACCCTAATCATAACACTAACCCTTACCAAACCCAAACCCACACCCTCAAACTAACCCTCACTCTCACCCTAACCTTCACTTTAACCCATACCCTCACCCTAACCCTCACCCTAACCCTAAATCTAAGCCTAACCCTAAAGCTCAACCTAACCCTCACCCTAACCCACACCCTCACCCTAACCCTAACCCTCACCCTCATCCTAACCCTCACCCTAACACTTACCCTCACCCTAACCCTAACCTTAAACCTAAACCTAACCCTCACACTAACCTGAAACCTCACCCTAACCATGACCCTAACCCTCACTCTACCCCTCATCCTGACCCTAATACACTAACCCTAACCCTAAGCCTAACCCTCATCCTCACCCTAACCCTCACGGTTACGCTAACCCTCACCCTAACCCTAACGCTCACTCACACCCTAAACCTCAACCTCACCATCATCCTCACCCTCAGCCCAACACTCGCCATAACCTTAACACTAACCCTAACCCTTACCTAACGGAAACCCTCATCCTCACCCTCACCCTCACCCTAACCCTAACTCTCAACCTCACCCTAACACTTACCCTCACCCTAACCCTCACGCTAACCCAAACACTGACCCTCACCCTCACTCTCATGGTCACCTTCACCCTAACCCTAACCCTCACCCTCACCCTAACCCTTAACTTCACCCTAACCCGAACCCTCACATTAACCCTCACCTCACGGTAACCCTCACCATCACCAAAAAGATCACCCTAAACCTAACCCTAACTCTCACCCTAAAGCTCACAATAACCCTAACACTAACCCTAACACTCACCCTCACCCTAAACCTCACCCTCACCCTAACCCTCACACTAACCCTTACCCTTACCCTAACAATAACCCTACACCTCAATAACCCTAATGTTAACCCTAACCCTCACCCTATCCCTAACCTAACCCTCATCCTCACCGAACCCTTAACCTTACCCAAACCGTCACCCTCATGCTAACCCTCACCCTCACCCAAAACATCACACTAACCCTAACCCTCACCCTAACCCTAACCCTAACACTCATCCTAACCCTAACTCTCCTTCGAACTCTCAAACACAACCTTATCCTCACCCTAAACATAACACTAACCCTTACATAAGCCAAACCCTCACCCTCGACCTAACACTCACACTCATCATAGCCCTTAACCTAACCCTAACCCTAACCCTAAACCTCACCCTCACCCTCACCCTACCTTCACTTTAACCCTTAACCTCACCCTATCCCTCACACTAACACTAACTCTAACCCTAACCCTAAACCTCAACCTAACCCTCATTCTAAACCTAACACTAAACCTAACCCTAAACCTAAACATTACCCTAACCCACACCCTCAAACTAACCCTAACCCTCAACCTCATCCTAACTCTCACCCTAACCCTTACCCTCAACCTCACCCTAACCCTAACCCTAAGCCTAACCCTCAAACTAACCCTAAACCTCACCCTAACCCTAAACCTAAACCTCAAACTACCCCTCATCCTAACCCTAATACTCAACCTAACCATAACCCTAAACCTAACCCTCACCCTAACCCTCATGGTTACCCTAACACTCACCCTAACCTTAATGCTCACCCACCCCCTAACCCTCAACCTCACCCTGATCCTCACCCTAATCCTCACCCTCAACCTAGTCCTCAACATAACCGTAACACTAACCCTAACCCTTACCTAATCGAAACCCTCACACTCACCCTCACCCTCACCTTAACCGTAACCCTCACCCTCAACCTCACTCTCACGGTCACCCTCACCCTAACCCTAACCCTCACCGTCACCCTAACCCTTCCCTTTGCCATAACCCGAACCCTCACACGAAACTTCACCTCCCAGTAACACTCACCCTCACCCAAAACATCACCCTAACCCTAACCCTCACCCTCACCCTAACCCTAACCTTCACCCTAAACCTAACCCTCCCTCTAACCCTCAAACTCACCCTAATCCTCAACATAACCAAAACCATAACCCTTATCTAAGCGAAACCCTCCCCCTTACCCTAACCCTAACCCTAACCCAAACCCTCACACTAACCCTAACACTCACCCAAACCCTAACCCTTACACGAACCCTAAACTTAACCTTAACCCTTACCCTAATCCTACCCTCAGCTTACCCTCACCATAAGCATAAATGTAAACCTCACCATCACCCTAACACTCAGCCTAAAATTTAGCCTAAGCCTAACCCTCAACCTCACCCTAACCCTAACCCTAACCCTCACCCTAAACCTCACACTCACCCTAACTCTAACCCTCACCGTAACCCTAACCTTAACCCTAACCCTAACCCTCACACTAAACCTAACCCTCACCCTAAACTTTACCATCACCTAATCCTCAGCCTAACCCTACCACTAACCCTTACTCTAACCCTCACCCTCACCCTCATTCTAACCCTAAACCTAACCATAATCCAAACCTAACCCTCACCCTCACCTTCACCCTAATTCTAACCCTAACCCAACCCTAACCCTCACCCTAATCCTATCCCTAAACTTAAACTTTACCTCACCCTCACCCTCACTCGAATTCTAACACTAACCCTAAAACCTAAACCTCACCCTAACACTAAAACTCACCCTAAACTTCACCCTAACCCTCACTCTCACCCTAACCCTTACCCTAAACCTCTCCCTCATCCTAACCCTCACCCTAAACCTTACCCTCACCGTAACCCTAACCTTTACCTTACCATAACCCTCACACTAACCCTAAAACGAACCCTCTCCCTAACCCTAACCCTAACCCTCACCGTAAATCTAACCCTCAGCTCACCCTCACCCTCACCCTAAGCCTAACACCATAACACTAAACCTAACCCTAACCCTCAACTTAACCCTAACCCTAACCCAAACACTCAACCTCATCCTAACCCTCACCTTAACCCCAAAACTCAAACCTCACCCTCACACTCACCATCACCGTAACCCTCACCCTAAACTTAACCCTCACCCACAGCCTAACCCTCACCTTCACCTGAACACTCACCCTCACATTAAACGAAACCCTAACCCTAAACATCACCCTACCTCTACCCTCACCCTAACCTTAACTCTAAACCTCACCCTAACCCTAACCCTCACCCTCACCCTCACCCTAAGCCTAAACTTTAACCTAACAGTAACCCTAAACCTAACTCTCACCCTCACCCTCACCCTAACGTTAACCCTAACCCTAACCCTAAAACTCACCATCACGATTACCCTAAACCTATCCCTAACCCTAACCCTCACCCTAACCCTCACCCTCACCCTAACCCTATCCCTCACCTTCACCCTCACCCTAACCCTAACCATAACCCTAAACTTAACAATCACCCTAACACTAACCCTCGCCATATCCCTAACCCTCACCCTGACCCTAACCAAAACACTAACACAAACACAAACCTAACCATCAACCTAAACCTCACCCTAACCATAACCCTAACCCTAAACCTTACCCTACGCCTCACCCTTACCCTTGCCGTCACCCTAACCCTTACCCTCACAATATCCCTCACCCTAACCCTTATCCTAACCCTAACCCTGACCCTAACTCTAACCATAACCCTCACACTAATCCTAACACTAACCCTAAATTACACCCTAATCCTCACCCTCACCCTAATCCAAACGCTAACCCTAAACATCAGCCTAAACCAAACCCTCATCCTAAACCTAACCGTAACCCTCACCATAAACTTAACCCTCACCCTCGCCCACAACCTAATCCTATCCCTCACACTAACCCTATCCCTAACCCTAACACTAACACTAACCCTCACACTCAACATAACCCTAACCCTCAAGCCAAACCTAACCCTAACCCTCAACCTCACCCTAACCCTCAAAGTCAACCAAACTCTCATCGTAAACCTAAACCTAAACCACACCCTAACCGAAACCCTCACCCGAACACACCCTCACACTAACCCACAACCTCACCCTAAACCTAACCCTCACACTGACCCTCACCGTCACCCTACCCCTATCCCTCACCCTCACCCTCACCCTAACACTAACACTTATTCTAACCCTAACCCTCACCCTAAGCCTCACCTAACTCTAACCCTAACCCTCACCCTCAACCTAACCCTCACCCTAACGCAAACCGTAACTTTCACCTTAATCCTCACCCTTACCCTAACCCTAACCCTCACCCTCACCCCAACCCTAACCCTAACACTTACACTAACCCTAACCCTCAACCTAAGCTTAACCCTAACCTTAACCCTAATTTTCACCCTCACCCTATTCCTAACCCGAACCTTCAACCTCACCCTCACCCTCAGCCAAACAGTAACTGAAACTCTAACCCTCACCCTCAACCTCACCCTCACCCTCACCCTAACCCTAATCCTAACCCCAACCCTCACCCTATCTCTAACCCTAACACAAACCTAACCCTCCACTAAGCCTAACACTAACCCTAAATCTTACTCTAACCCTCACCCTCGCCAGAAACCTAACCCTAACCCTAACCGTCACCCTCACCCTCACCCTATCCATAACATTAACCCTAACCCTCATGCTCACTATAAACCTCACCCTAACCCTTATACTCACTCTAACCCTGACCCTAACCCTAACCTTAACCCTGGCACTCATCCTAACACTAACCATAACCATAACACTAAATTTCATCCTAACCCTCACCCTAACCCTAAGGCAATACCTCACACTAACCTTAACCCTAATGCTAACCCTCACCCTCACCCTAACCCTCACCATCACCCTAAACCTCACCCTAACCCTAACACTCAACCACACCCTAAAACTCACCCTCCCTAACTCCCTAACTCCCTAACATAACCCTAACTGAAAACGTCACCCTCACCCTCACCCTTACCCTAAGCCTAAAACTAAACTTACTACTAACTCTAAACCTAACTCTCACCCTCACTATCACCCAAAGGTTAATCCTAATCCTAACCCTAACCCTCACCCTCTTCCTCCTCCTAACCCTAACCCTAATCCTCACCCTATATGTCAGCCTCACCCTAACTATAATCCTCATACTCACCCTCACCCTAACCCTAAACCTAACACTAAACCTAAACCTAACCCTCAATCTATGCCAAACCCCAACCCTGAACCTAAACCTGATCATCACGGTAACCCTAAATCTAACCCTCTCCCTCACCCTCACCCTCACCCTAACACTTACCCTAACGCTAAACCTCACCTGCACCCTCACCCTCACCCTAACCCTCAACCTCACCCTAAACCTCACCTTCACTCTCACACTCACCCTAACCCTAATCCTAAACTTCACACCATCCCTAACCCTAATCCTTATCCTAAGCCAAACCCTAAAGATAACCCTAACTCTAACCCTCACACTAACCCTAAACCTCAACCACACCATAACCGTAACACTCACACAAACACTCACTCTCACAATAACCCACACCCTCACCCTAAACATCACCCTAACCCTAACACTCACCCTAACCATAACCCTAACCCTCATCTTAATTCTAACCCTATCCCTCACCCTCACCCTCAACCTAACCGTAAACCTAACCCTAACCCCCACCCTAAGCCTAACCCTATCCCTCACCCTAATCCTCACCCTAAACCTAACCCTAACTTTCAACTTAATCCTCACCCTTAACCTAACCCTAAACTTCACCCAAACCGTCACCCTCACGCTAACACTCACCCTCACCCAAAACATCACGCTAATCCTAACCCTCACCCTAAGCCTAACTCTAACCCTCACCCTAACCCTAACTCTCAAACTCAACCTAATCCTCACCATAAACATAACAGTAACACTTACCTAACCCAAACCCAAACCCTCAACCTAACCATCACAGTCAACATAGCCCTCAACCTTACCCTAACCCTAAGCCTAAACCTAACCCTAATATTAACCCTCACCCTCACCCTCACCCTAACTTTCACATTAACCTTTACCCTCACCCTAAACTTCACACTAACCCTAACTCTAACCCTAACCCTAAACCTAAACCTAACCCTCATTCTAAACCTAACCCTAAACCTATCCCTCACCTTAAACCTCACCCTAACCCACACCCTCACCCTAACCCTAACCCTCACCCTCATCCTAACCCTCACCCTAACCCTTACCCCCACCCTAACCCTAACCCACACCCTAACCCTCACCTCACGGTAACACTCACCCTCACCCAAAACAACACCCTAAACCTCACCCTCACCCTAACCCTAACCCTAACCCTAACCCTACCCCTAAACCTCCCTCTAACCCTCAAACTCACCCTAATGCTCAACATAACCATAACCATAACCCTTACCTAAGCGAAACCCTCACCCTCACCCTAACCAATACCCTCATCCTAACCCTAAATTTAACCCTAACACTCACCCTAAACCTAACACTAAATCTCACCGTCACCCAAACCCTAACCCTTACCCTAAACCTTATCCTCACTCTAACCTAAGTCTGAGCCTAACCCTAACCCTAACACTCACCCAAAACCTAGGCCTAACCCTACACCTAATCCTGACCCTAAACCAAACACTAACCCTAACCTTCACCCTACACCTCACCATAAACCTAACCCTAACCCTAACCCTCACCCTAACCCTAACCCTATCCCTAAACCTAACCCTAACCCTCACCCTCACTCTAACGCTAACCCGCACCCTCACCTACACCCTCACCCTAACCCTAACCCTATCCCTCACCCTACCCTCACCTTAACCCTAACCATAACTCTAAACCTCACCCTCACCCTAACACTCACCCTAACACTTAGACTAAACCTAACCCTCAACCTCACCCTAACCTTAACCGTAACCCTCACCCTAATCCTATCCCTAACCCTAAACTTTACCCTAAACCTCATTGTCACACGAAACCTAACCCTAAACCTAACCCTAAACCTCACCCTCACCCTAAACCTCAGCCTAACCCTTATCCTCACCCTAACCCTGACTCTAACCCTAACCCTAACCTTCACACTAATCTTAACCTAACCCTAATTCTAACCCTAAATTTCACCCTTACCCTCACCCTAACCCTAACCAAACCTAAACCAAACCCTCACCCTAACTCTAACCCT
Organism: Dipodomys merriami; assembly: GCF_024711535.1. Taxonomy (NCBI): domain Eukaryota; kingdom Metazoa; phylum Chordata; class Mammalia; order Rodentia; family Heteromyidae; genus Dipodomys; species Dipodomys merriami. The sequence goes on from NW_027206113.1 coordinate 4,299,701, forward strand.
AACCCTAACCCTCACGCTCAAACTAACACTCACCATCACCCTAAACCTCACCCTAACCCTAGCCCTCAACCACACCATAAAACTCACCCTCACCCGAACCCTCACCCTCACCCGAAACATCACCCGAAACCGAATGCTCTCCCTAACAATAACCCTAACCCTCACCGTAAATCTAACCCTCACCTCACCCTCACCGTCAACCTAAGCCTAACACTCACCGTAAACCTAACCGTAACCCTCACCTTAACCCTAAACCTAACCTTAACCCTAACCCTCACCCTCACCCTCAGCTTAACACTAACCCTAACACTAAACCTCACCCTCATCCTCACCATAACCCTAACCCTAACCCTCACCCTCACCCTCACCCTAACCCTAACTCTAACCCTACCCCTCAGCCTAACCCTCACCCTAACCCTAACCCTCACCCTCAACCTGACCCTACTCCTTATCCTAACCCTTAGCCTAACCCTCACCATCACACTAACCCTCACCCTAACCCTTACCCTCACCCTAACCCAAAACCTAACCCTAACCGTAACACTCATACCAACCCTAAAACTCTCCATAACCCTAACCCTAACACTAAACCTAAACCTCACACAAACCCTCAACCAAACCATAACCCTAATCCTAACCCTAAACCTAACCCTCACCCTACCACTCACCCTAAACCTAAAACAAAACCTAACCCCCACCCTCACCCTAACCCTTATCCTAAACCTTGTCCTCACCCTAACCTAAGCCTAACCCTAAACCTAACCCTAACACTCATCCAAATCCTAAGCCTAACGCTAACCCTAACCCTTTCCCTAACCCTCACCCAAACCCCAAGCCTAACACTAAACCTAACCCTAAACCTCACCCTCACCGTAACCCTAACCCTTACCCTCACCCTACCCCTCACCTAACCCTAACACTAAACCTATCCCTCACCCTCACCTGAACACTCACCCTAACCCTTATCCTCACGCTAACCCTCACCTCACCCTAACCCTAACCCTAACCCTCACCCTAACCCTCACCATAAACCTAACCGTAAACTTCGCCCACACCCTAACCCTCTCCCTAACCCTAACCCTAACCCTCACCCTCACCCTAACCCTAACCCTTAGCCTCATCTTCACCCTCACCCTAATCCTAACCATACCACTCACCCTAACCTCATCCTAAACCTAAACCTAAGCCTAACATTAACCGTAACACTAACTCTAACACTTACCCTCACCTTCACTCTCACCCCTCAGCCTAACCCTAACTCTCACCCTAACCCTTACCCTCACCCTACCATAACCCTAAACCTAACCCTCACACTAACCCTAACAATCACCCTAACCCTAACCCTTACACTAACACTAACCCTAAACTTAAACCTCACCCTAACCCTAACCCTAACTTTCATCTTAATCCTCACCCTTACCCTAACCCTATCCCTCACCCTCACCCTAACCCTAAACCTAACCCTAACTTTCACCTTAATCCTCACCCTTACCCTAACCATATCCCTGAACCTCACCCTAACCCTAACCCTAACCCTAACACTAACCCTAATCCTCATCTTAAGCCTAACCCAAACCCTAACTCTAATTTTCACACTCACTCTATTCCTAACCCTAACACTCACCCTCACCCTCAACCTCAGCCTTACACTAACCGAAACTCTAACACTCACTCTCAACCACACCCTCACGCAAACATTAATCCTAACCGCTACCCTCACCCAACTCTATCCCTAACCCAAACCTAACCCTCCACTAAGCCTAACCCTAACAATAAACCTTACCCTAACCCGCACCCTCACCAGAAACCTAATGCTAACCCTAACCCTCACCGTCAACCTCACCCTAACCCTAACACTAACCCTAACCCTCACACTCAACCTAAACCTCACTCTAACCCTTATACTCACTCTAACCCTGACCCTAACCCTAACCTTAACCCTCACATTAATCCTAACCCTAAACATATCCCTAACCCTAAATTTCACCCTAACCCTCACCCTAACCCTAACCCTAACCAAAACCCTCACCCTAATGTTAACGCTAATGCTAACCCTCAGCCTCATCCTAACCCTCACCATCTTCCTAACCCTCACCCTAACCCTAACACTCCACCACACGCTAAACCTCACCGTCACCCGAACCCTCACCCGAACCCTAACCCTTAACATCACCCTAAACCGAACCCGCAACCTAACCCTAACACTAACACTCACACTAAATCTAACCCTCACCCTCATCCTCACCGTCATCCTAAGCCTTACCCTTACAATAAACCGTAACCCTAACACTAACACTCAACCTAACCCTAACCCTCACCCTAACGCTCAACCTCACCCTAACCCTCACCCTCATCCTAACCCTCAACCTAAGCCTAACCCTAAACCTTCTAAACCTCACCCTTTACGTCACCCTTACCCTAACACTATTCCTCTACCTCACACCCACCCTAACCCTAACCAAACCTAAACCAAACCCTCACCCTAACTCTAACCCTAACCCTAACACTCACGCTCATACTAACCCTCACCGTCACCCTAACCCTCACCCTAACCCTAACCCTCAACCAAACCATAAAACTCAACTTCACCAGAACCCGAACCTTCACCCGAAACATCACGCTAAACCGAACGCTCTCCCTAACAATAACCCTAACCCTCACGGTAAATCTAACCCTCAACTCACCCTCACCCTCACCCTAAGCCTAACACTCACCGTAAACCTAACCCTAACCCTCACCCTAACCCTAACCCTCAACCTAAGCCTAAACCTAACCCTCAACCTAAGCCTAAACCTAACCCTAACCTTATCCATCACCCTAACCCTAACCCTAATACTTCCCCCCACCCTACACTCACCCTAACCCTGACCATAATTCTAAACCTCACCTGCAACTAACACTCAAGCTAACCCTTAGCCTAACCCTAACCCTCAACCTCACCCTAACCCTAACCCTAAGCCTCACCCTAATCCTCACCGTAAACGTCACACTCACCTTAACCCTCACCCTGACCGTAACACTGACTTTAACTGTAACCCTAACCCTCACCCTAACCCTAACCCTAACTCTCACCCTAACCCTCAAGCTAAACCTAACCGTAACCCTAACCCTCACCCTAACCCTAAACCTAACCCTCAATCTCACCCTCATCCACATCCTAACCCTAAACCTTTCCCTCACCCTAACCCTCATCCTAACCCTAACCCTCACCCTAATCCTCATCCTAAAACTACCACTAACCCTTACCCTAACCCTCACCCTCACCCTCAGTCTAACCCTAACCCTAACCCTAATCTTAACCTTATCCCTCACCTTCACCTTCACCCTAACTCTAAACCCTAACCCAACCCTATCCCTTACCCTAATCCTATCCCTAAACCAAAACTTTACCTCACCCTCACCCTCACCCTAATTCTAACGCTAAACCTAAAACCGAAACCTCACCCTAACTCTAACACTCACACTAAACTTCAACCTAACCCTCATTCTCACACTAACCCTAACCCTAAACCTCACCCTCATCCTAACCCTCACCCTAAACGATACCCTCACCGTAACCCTAACCTTAACCCTAACCCTAACCCTCACATTAACCCTAACCCTCACCCTAAACCTAACCCTCACCATAACCCTCAGCCTAAACCTAAGCCTAACCCTAACCCTCACCCTAACCCTCAACCGAACCCTAACCCAAACACTATCCCTCACCATAACACTAAAACTAACCGTCAATCTCACCCTGATCCTCAACCTAAACCTAACCCTACCCCTCACCTTAACCGTCGTCATAACCTAACCCTAACCCTAAAACTCACCCTAACACTAACCCTAACCCTCAATCTCACCCTCATCCTCACCCTAACCCTAAACCTACCCCTCACCCTAACCCTCATCCTCACCCTAACCCTAACCCTAACACCCACACTAACACTAACCCTAACCCTAAACCTCACCCTCAACCTCACCCTCAGCCTAACCCTAACCCTAACCCTAATCCTAACCCTAAACCTCACCCTCACCCTAATTCTAACCCTAACCCCAAAACCTTAATCTCAACCTAACCCTAACTCTCACCCTAAACTTCACCCTCACCCAAATCCTCAACCTAACCCTACCACTAACCCTTACCCTAACCCTCAACTTCACCCTCATTCTGACCCTAACCCGAACCCTAATCTTAACCCTAACCATCACACTCACCTTCACCCTAACTGTAACCCGACCCAACCCTAACCCTCATCCTAATCCTATCCCTAAACCTAAACTTTACCCTAACACTCATTCTCGCCCTAACCCTAACCATAAACCTCACCCTCATCCTAACCCTCACCCTAAACCTTACCCTCACTTTTACCCTAAACTTAACCCTATCCCTTTACCTCACAATAATCCTAACCCTCACCCTAAACCTAACCCTAACCCTCACCCTAATATTCAACCTAAACCTAACCCAAAACCTGACCCTGACCATAAACCTAACACTAACCGTCAATATCATCCTGATCCTCAACCTAACCCTAACCCTACCCCTAACCCTAACACTCATCTTAACCCTAATCCTAACCCTAAAACTCACCCTAACACTAACCCTAACCCTAAACCTCACCCTCAACCTCACCCTCAGCCTAACCCTAACCCTAACCTTAATCCTAACCCTAAACCTCACCCTCACCCTAATTTTAACCCTAACCCTAAACATAAACCTCACCCTAACCCTAACACTCACCCTAAACTTCACCCTCACCCTAATTTTCACCCTAACCCTAACACTATCCCTTACCCTAACCCTCACCCTCACTCTCATTCTAACTGTAACCCTAACCCTAATCCTAACCGTAAACCTCACCCTCACCTTCACCCTAACTCTAACCCTAACCCAAACCTAAACCTCACCCTCACCTTCACCCTAACTCTAACCCTAACCCAAACCTAAACCTCACCGTAATCCTATCCCTAACCCTAAACTTTACCCTAAACCTCATTCTCACCCGAAACCTAACCCTAACCCTAACCCTCACCGAAACACCAACACTAACCCTAAACCTCACCCTCGGCCTAAACCTCACCCTAACCCTGACCCTAACCCGAACCCGAACCTTCACACTAATCCTAACCCTAACCCTAACCCTAACCCGAAATTTCACCATAACCTTCATCCTAACACTAAACCTAACCCAAACCCTCACCCTAACTCTATCCCTAACCCTAACCCTCATGCTCACACTAACCCTTATTGTCACCCTAACCCTCACCCTAACCCTAACCCTCAACCACACCCTAAAACTCATCCTCAAACGAATCCTCACCCTCACTCGAATCATCACCCTACACGGAACCCTCTCCCTAACCCTAACCCTAACCCTCACCATAAATCTAACCCTCACCTCACCCTCATCCTCACCCTAAGCCTACCACTCACCGTAAACCTAACCCTAACCCTAACCCTCACCCTAACCCTAACCGTCACCCTAACACTCAACCTCACCCTAACCCTCAACCTAACCCTAACCCTCAACTTAACCCTCACCCTGACCATCACCCTAACCCTCACCCTAAACCTAACCCTCACCCACACCGTAACCCTCACCTTCACCTGAAAACTCACCCTCACACTAAAGGAAACCCTAAACATAAACATCACTCTAACCCTAACCCTCACCCTAACCCTAACCCTAAACCTCACCCTAAACCTAACACTAACCCTAAACCACACGCTCACCCTAAAACTTACCCTAATCCTTATACTCACTCTAACACTGACCCTAACCCTAACCTTAACTCTCACACTAATCCTAACCCTAAACATAAGCCTAACCCTAAATTTCCTCCTAAATCTCACCCTATCCCTAACCCTAACCCAAAACCTCAATCTAACCTTAACACTAATGCTAACCCTCAGCCTCATCCTAACCCTCACCATCACCCTAACCCTCACCCTAACCCTAACACTCAACCACACCCTAAATCTCTCCATCACCGGAACTCTCACCCAAACCCTAACCCTTAACATCACCCTAAAGCGAACCCTCAACCTAACCCTAACACTAACCCTCATACTAAATCTAACCCTCACCCTCACCCTCACCTTCATCCTAAGCCTTACCCTCAACCTAACCCAAACCCTAACACTAACACTCAGCCTAACCCTAACCCTCACCCTCACACTAACCCTAACGCTCAACCTCACCCTAACCCTCACTCTCATCCTAACCCTCACCCTAAGCCTAACCCTAAACCTAGCACTAACCCTAAACCTAAATCTCACACTCATCCTCACCCTTTCACTAACCCTAACCCTAACCCTCACCCTCATAATCACTCTAAACCTAACACTAACCCTAACCCTCACCCTAACCTTCACCCTCACTCTAACCCTATCCCTCACCCTCAACCTCACCCTAACCCTAACCCTAACCCTAAACCTAAACCTAACCCTCAACCTATGCCTAACCCTAACACTAAACCTAACCCTCACCCTCAAACTAATCCCAAACCTAACCCTCTCCCTCACCCTCACTCTCAGCCTAACACTTACCCTAACTCTAAACCTCACCTGCACCCTCACACACACCCTAAACTTAAACCTCACCTTAACTCTCACCCTCACCCTCACCCTCACCCTAACTTTAACCTAAACCTCATACCATGCCTAACACTAATCCTTATCCTCAGCCTAACCCTAAAGCTAACCCTAACCCTAACCCTCACACTATCCCTAACCCTCAACCTAACCCTAACCCTCACCCTCACCCTAACACTCACCCTAACCCTTACCCACAGCCTAACCCTAACTCTAACGATAACGCTAAACCTCAAACTAAACCTAACACTCACCCTAACCCCAAACCTAAGCCTAACCTTAACCCTCAGCCCCAACCTCAACCTAAACCTAAACATAAACAACACTCTAACCCTAACCCTCACCCTTAACCTAAGCCTAAACCTAAACCTACCACTAACCCTAAACCTAACTCTTACCCTCACCCTCACAAGAACGTTAACCCTAATCCTAACCCTAACTCTCACCCTCTTCCTCACCCTAACCCTAATCCTAACCCTCACCCTATCTGTCACCCTCACCCTAACACTATTCCTCACCCTCACCCTCACCCTAACCCTAACCCTAACACTAAACCTAACCCTCACCCTCCCCCTAATCCTAAACCTAATGCTCTCCCTCACCCTCACCCTCAGCCTAACACTTATCCTAACACTAAACCTCACTTGCACCCTCACCCTCCCCCTAACCTTAAACCTCACCCTAACTCTCACCCTCACCTTCACTGTCACCATAACCTAATCCTAAACCTCACACCATCCCTAACCCTAATCTTTATCCTCAGCCTAAACCTAAAGCTAAGCCTAACTCTAACCCTCACACTAACCCTAACCCTCAACCTAAACCTAACCCTCACCCTCACCCTAACCCTCACCCTAACCCTTACCAACAGCCTAACCGTAACTCTAACCCTAATGCTAACCCTCACACTAAACCTCACCATCAACATAACCCTAACTCTAAGCCTAACCTTAAGCCTCAACCCCAAACTCAACCTCACCCTAAACCTCACCCTCACCTTCACCATAAACCTAACCCTCACCCTCACCCTCACACTCACCCTAAGCCTAAGCCTAAACCTAAACCTACTACTAACCCTAAAACTAACTCTCACCCTCACCCTCACCCGAAGGTTAACCCTAATCCTAACCCTAACCCTCACCCTCTTCCTCACACTAACCCTAACCCTAAACCTCACCCTATCCGTCACCCTCACCCTAACTCTATTCCTCACCCTCACCCTCACCCTAACCCTCACCCTAACCCTAAACATAAACCTAACCCTCAAATTATGCCTATCCCTAACCCTAAACCTAGCCCTCACCCTCACCCTAATCCTAAAGCTAACCCTCTCTCTCACCCTCATCCTCAGCCTAACACTTACCCTAACCCAAACCCTCACCCGCAACCTCATCCTCATGCTAACCCTCAGCCTCACCCTAACACTCAGCCTCACCCTCACCTCACCCTAACCCTAAACCTAAACCTAAACCTCACACCATCCATAACGCTAATCCTTATCCTCAGCCTAACCATAAATCTAACCCTAACCCTAACCATCACACTAACCCTAACCCTCAACCTTACCCTAACCCTCACCCAAACTTTCACCCTAACCCTTACCCACACCCTAAACATAACTCTAACCCTAACCCTAACCCTCACACTAAACCAAACCGTCACCCTAAACCTAACCCTAAGCCTAAACTTAACCCTCACTCCCAACCTCAAACTTACCCTTAGCCTAACCTTAACCCTAAACCTAATCCTAACCCTAACCCTCACCCTCATGCTCACCCAAAACCTAACCCTAACCCTAACTCTCACATAACTCTCAAGCTAACAATAGCCCTAACCCTAACACTAATGCTAAACCACACCCTAAACCTAAATCTAACCCTAAGCCTCACCCTAAACTTAACTCTAACCCTAAACCTCTCTCTAACCCTAACCCTAATCCTCACCCTCACCCTAACCCTAACCATAACCCTAACCCTCACACTAAACCTATCCCTCACCCTCACCTAATCCTCACCCTAAATCTTACCCTCACCCTCACCATTCCCCTCACACTAACCCTCACCCTCATGCTCACCCAAAACCTAACCCTAACCCTAACCCTCACATAACTCTCAAGCTAACAATAATCCTAACCCTAACCCTAAAGCTAAACCACACCCTAAACCTAAACCTAACCCTAAGCCTCACCCTAAACTTAACCCTAACCCTAAACCTCTCCCTAACCCTAACCCTAATCCTCACCCTCACTCTAACCCTAACCATAACCCTAACCCTTACACTAAACCTATCCCTCACCCTCACCCTAATCCTCACCCTAAACCTTACCCTCACCCTCACCCTTACCCTCACACTAACCCTAACCCTCAACCTAACCCTAAACCTAAACCTCACCATCAACATCACCCTCAGGCTAACCCTAAACCTCACTCAAAACCTAACCATAAACATCACCCTCACCATCACGCTAAACCTCAACCTCACTCTCACCCTCACTCTAACACTAACCCTAACCCTCACCCTAAACCTAACGCTCACCATAAAATCCTAACCCTCAACTTCACCCTCACCCTAAACCTAACCCTAACCCTAACCATCACCCTAACCCTCTCCGTAACCGTAATACTAACGCTAACACTCACCATCACCCTCAACCTCACCCGAAACCTTACCCTCACCCTAACCCTAACCCTAAACCTAACCCTCACACTAAACCTAACCTTCACCCTGACACAAACCCTAACCATAACCTAACCCTCACAATAAACCTTACCATCATGGTAACCTTAACTCTACTCCTGAGCCTAACCGTCACACTAACCCTAACTATAATCCTACACCTCACCCTATCCCTAACCCTAACCCTAAACATCAACTTCACCATAGCCCTCAGCTAACACTAACCCTAACCTTAATCATCACCTTCACCGTCATCCTAACCCTCACCCTAACCCTAACACTAAACCCAGACCCTAATCCTCACCCTCACCAGAACCCTCCTTCTCACCCTAATCATAAACATCACCCCAAACCGAACCCTCACCCTAACTCTAACCCTAACAAACACCCTAAACCTAACCCTCACCCTCACCCTCACCCTGCCCCTAATATTAACGTTAACCCTAACCGTAATCCTCACCCTAACCTTAACCATAACACTCAACCTATCCCTAACCCTCACCCTAATCCTAACCCTAAACCTCAACCTCACCTGAAGCCTCACTGTAACCCTAACCCTCACCCTAACCCTCACCCACACCCTAACCATCACACTCACCCAAACACTCACTCTCACACTAACCTACACCCTCACCGTAAACATCACTGTAACTCTAATCCTCACCTTCACCCTAACCCTATCCCTCACCCTAATGCTAACCCTATCCCTCACCCTCACCCTCACCCTAATCCTAACCCTAATCCTAACCCTCACATAACTCTAAAGCTAACAATAACCCTAAACCTAACCCTAAACCTCACCTTAACCCTAAGCCTAAACCTCTCCCTATCCCTCACCCTTACCCTAAACCTCACCCTAACCCTAACCCTAACACTAACCCTCACCCTCACCCTAATCCTCACCCTAGACCTTACCCTCACCCTCACCCTTTCCCTCACACTAAGCCGAACCCTGAACCGAACCCTAAACCGAACTCTCACCATCACCCTTTCCCTCAGCCTAAACCTCAGCCTAACCCTAAACCTAACACTAACCCTCACCCTCACCCTCACCCTACCTCTCATCCTCACCCTCACCCTCACCCTAACACTACCCCTAACCCTAAACCTCACGCTAAACCTAAAGCTCACCGAAACTTAACCCTAACCCTCATCCTCAACTTCACCCTAAACCTAAACCTAACCCTATCATTCACCCTCACCATAACCCTCATCTGAAACCTTACCCTCACCCTAACCCTAACCCTCACACTAATCCTAACGCTCATGCTAACACTAACCCTACCTCTGAGCCTAACCCTCACACTAACCCTAACACTAATGCTATACCTCACCCTATCCCTAACCCTAACCCTAACCCTCAAACTCACCCTAGCCCTCAGCTAACAATAACCCTAATCCTAACCCTCACCCTAACCCTCACCCTAAAACTCAACCTAACCATAACCCTCACCCTGAACCTAACTCTCAGGCTAACCCTAACCATAAACCCAACCCTCCCACTAACCCTCACTCTAACCAAACCCTAACTCTAACCCTAACCCTACGCCTAACCACAACAATGTCTCTAAGCCTAACCATCATCCTCACCCTAACCCTCACGCTAACCCTTACCCTCACACTAACCCTCACCCTAACCTAAACCTAATTTTCACCTTAATCCTCACCCTTACCCTAACCCTATCCCTAACCCTCATCCTAACCCTAATCCTTACCCTAACCCTAACCCTCACCCTAAGATTAAACCTAACCCTAACTCTAACCCTCACCATCACCCTAATCCTAACCATAAAACTCACTCTCATCCTCACCCTCAGCCTAACACTAACCCTAACCATAACCCTCCCCCTCCCCTTCCCCCTAACCCTAACTCTAACCTTACCCTCACCCTCAGCCTCAACCTCACTCTCACCCTAAACCTAACCCTAAACTTCACACTATCCTTAACCCTAATCCTTATCCTCACCCTAACACTAATACTAACCCTAACCCTAACCCTCACACTAACCCTAACCCACACCCTAACCCTAACCCTTACGCTCACCCTCAGCCAAACCCTCACCCTAACCCTTACCCTCAGCCTAACCCTAACTCTAACAGTAACCCTAACACTCGCCCTAAATATAACCCTCTCCCTAACCCTATCTATAGTCCTCGAACCCAAACTCAGCCTAACCCTAACCCTAACACTAATCCTAACCCTAACCCTCACCCTCAGGCTCTTCCTAAACCTAACACTAACCCTAACCGTCAGCCTAACTCTAAAGCTAAAATTAACCCTATCCCTAATCCTAACCCTAAACCTCACCCTAACCCTAATCCTAACCCTAAACCTAACCCTAACCTAGCCCTAACCCTAATCCTCACCCTTACCCTAACCCTAATCCTCACCCTCACCATAAACCTAACCCTAACTCGCTCACTAAACGTATCCCTCACCCTTACCCTAACCCTCACTGTAACCCTAACTCTAATCCTCACCCTCACCCTAATCCTCATCCTAAACCTTACCCTCACCCTCCCCTTACCCTGAAACTAACGCTAAACCTCACCCTAACCCTAACCTTCACCCTAATCCTCACCCTAATGCTAATACTTACCTTCACTTACCCTCAACCTAAACCTACCCCTAAACCTCACACTAACCCTAACACTGACCCTAACCCTATCCCTCACCCTAAACCTAACCCTCATTCTAAACCTAAACCTAAACCTCACCCTAACCCTAAACCTAACCCTCACCCTAACTCTCACCCTAAATCTCAACCTAACCCTCACCCTAACCCTATCCCTAACCCTAACCCTAACCCAAACCCTAGACCTCACCCTAACCCTAACTCTAACCCTCAGCCTCACAAATAGACTAACCCTCAACTTCACCCGAATTCTCACGCTCACCTTGACACTCACCTTCACCCTAAAGCTCACCGTAACCCTAACCATCAGCCTAACCCTAACCCTAACCCTCACCCTGACCCAAACCCTCACCCTAACCCTCACCGTCACCTTAATCCTCACCCTAACCCTACCTCACCCAAACCCTCACCCTCACCCTAAACTTCGCCCTCACCCTAGCCCTCACCATTAACCCTAACCCTAAACTTAACCCTTAAACTAAACCTAATCCTCACCCTCACCCTGACACAAACCCTCCCCCTAAACCTAAAACTAACACTAACCCTCACCCTAACACTCACCTTTACGCTTACCCTCACCCTAACCCTCACCCTCATCCTAACCCTAACTCTAACCCTCAACCTAACCGTCTCCCTAACCCTCACCCTAATCCTAACCCTCACCCTCACCCTCACCCTCACCCTCACTCTCACACTAACCCTACACCTAACACTCACCCTCACCCTTACCCTAACCCTAACCCTCACCCTAACCCTAACACTCAACCTAACACTAATGCTAACCCTAATCCTCACCCTAAACCTAACCCTAAACCTAATCCTCACCCTCACCCTCAACCTAACCCTCACCCTAACTCTAAACCTAACGCTCACCCTAACCCTCACCCTAAACTTAACCCTAACCCTCATCCTAAATCTAACCCTAAACCTAACCCTTACCCTACCCTCACCCTAACCCTAACCCTCACCCTAAACCAAACCCTAACCCTTACCCTCACCCTAAACATAACCCTAACCCTAAACTTCACCCTAACCCTCAACCTAACCCTTACGCTAACCCAAACCCTCGCCCTTACCTTAAACCTCACCCTAAACCTTACCCTCACCCTAACCCTAAAGCTAACCCTAACCCTCCCACTCATCCTAACCCTCATCCTAAACGTAACCCTAACCCTCACCGTCACCCTAACCCTCACCCTAACCCTAACCATCACCCACACCCTAACCCTAACCATCACCCACACCCTAACCCTCACAGAAAACTTCACCCTCACCCTATCCCTCACTCTCACCCTAACCCTCACCCTGACCCTAAGCCTCACCCTAACACTCACCGTCACCCTAATCCTTACCCTAAACATAACCATAACATTTACCTAACCCAAAGTCTCACCCTGACCCTCACCCTAAAACCCACCCTTACCCTATACATAACCCTAACCATACCCCTCACCCTAACCCTCACCCTAACACGAACCCTAACACGAACCCTAACCCACACCCTCACCCTAACCGTCACCCTAGCACTAAGACTCACCCACACCCTAACCCTAACACCCTAACCCACACCCAAAACCTAATCCTCACCCAAACCCTAGCCCTCACACTAACCCTCACCCTCATATTAACCCTAACCCTCACCCTAACCCTCACCCTAACCCTAACACTATCCCTAACCCTCAACCCTCTCCCTAACACTCACCCTAAAACTTACACTCACCCTAACCCTCACACTAACCCTAACCCTTAACTTAACACTACCCCTCCCCCTACCCCTCCTCCTCACCCAAACCCTAACGCTTAGGGTTAGCCTCACCCTAAACCTAAGCCTAAACCTCATCCTCACCCTAACCCTTACCCTCACCCAAACACTCAAACTCACGCTAAGCCTCACCCTCATCCAAAACATCAGTCTAAGCCTAACCCTCACCCTAAACCTAACCCTAACCCTAACCCTAACCCTAACCCTCCCTTTAAATTTCAAACTCAGCCTATTCCTCACCCTAAACATAACCCTAACCCTTACCTAACCCAAACCCTCACCCTCACTCTCACCCTAACCCTCAACATCACACTCACCCTCAACCTCAGCCTATCCTATGCCTAACCCTCACGCTCAAAGTCACCCTCACCCTCAGCCTATCCCTAAATCTAAACCTAATCCTAACCCTAAATTTCACTCTGACCCTCATCCTTACCCTCAACCTAACCCTAACCTTAAACCTCACCCTAACTCTTAACCTCACCCTAACCCTTACCCTAACACCAACCCTAACCCTCACCCTCACCCTACCCCTCACCCTAAACCTAACCCTAACCCTAACATTCATCCTAACCCTCACCCTTACCTTAACCCTAACCCTAACCCTTAACATCACTCTAACCCTCACCCTAACCTTAACCTAATCCTAAACCTATTCCTGAACCTCACCCTCAACTTAACCCTAACTCTAATTCTAAACCTAACCCTAACCGTAACCCTAAATCTAACCCTAACTTCACCCTCAACCTAACTCTAAACCTCAACCTAGCCCTCAACCTCACCGTAACCCTAAACCTACCACACACACTAACCCTCATCCTAACCTTAACCTTAACCCTAATACTCACCATAACCCTAAACCTAACCATAACACTCACCCTCACCCTAATCCTCACCCTCACGGTTACCCTCACCCTAACCCTAACCCTCAACTTAGGCCTCAACCTAAGCCTATCCCTAAACCTAACCCTCTAACACTCACCCTCAACCTAACCCTTACCCTCATCCTAACCCTCACCCTCACTCTAACCCTAACCGTAAACATCACCCTAAACCTCACCCTAACCCTAACCCTTAACCTCACCCTAACCCTAACACTACCCCTCACCATAAACCTCACCCTAACCCTACTGCTCACCCTAACACTCACCCTAACGCTATTCCTCACCCTCAAACTCACCCTAAAACTTACACTTACCCTAACCCTAACGCTCACCCTAAAACTTATCCTCACCCTAAATCTAACCCTCAACCTAACCCTAACTCTAACCCTAACCTTCAACCTCACCCTAAGGCTAACCCTACCACTCACACTAACCCTCATCCTAACCTTAACCTTAACCTAATACTCACCCTATCCCTAACCCTAACCAAAACACTCAAACTCACCCTAATCATCACCCTCACGTTAACCCTCAACCTAAGCCTAACCCCCACCCACAACCTAACCCTCATCTTCACCTGAACTCTCACCCTCAACCTAACCCTCACCCTCACCCTAAACATCACCCTACCCCTAACTCTCAGCCTAACCCTAACCCTAACACTCACTCTAACCCAAAACATCACCCTAACCCTCACACTCACCCTAACCATCAACCTAACACTCAGCCTAACCCTTACCATCAACCGAACACTCACACTAACCCTAAACGTCGCCCTCACCTTCAACCTCACCCTCACGCTAACACTAACCCTCAACACAACCCTAACCCTCACCCTAACCCTAAGTACACATCTAAACTTCAGCCTCACCCTAATCTTCACCATAACCCTTACCCTCACCTTAACCCTCATCCTAACCCTAACCCTCAGCCTAACCCTAACCCTCACCCTAACCCTCACCCTCATCCTAAACTTCACTGTAACCCTTACCCTCACCCTAACCCTAACCCTAACCCTAACTCTAACCCTAACCCTCACAGTAACCCTAAACCTCACCCTAACCCTAACCCTAACCCTCACCCTACACCTCCCACTAAAGTTAACCCTAATCCTAACCCTCACCCTCAACTTAATCCTCAGCCTAACAATTACCCTCACCCTAAACCTAACCCTCACCCTCACCCTAACCCTCACCCACACCCTAACCCTCATCTTCACCCGAACTCGCACCCTCACCGGCACCCTAAACATCACATTACCCCTAACTCTCAGCCTAACCCTAACCCTAACACTCACTCTAACCCAAAACCTCGCCCTAACCCTCACTCTCACCCTAACCATCAACCGAAAACTCACCCTAACCATTACACTCAAACTAACCCTCACACTAATCATAAATGTCGCCCTCAACTTCAACATCACCCTCAACCTAACACTAACCCTCAACGTAACCCTAACCCTCACCCTAATCCTAACTACAAACCTAAACCTCAGCCTCACCCTAATCTTAACCATATCCCTTACCCTCACCTTAACCCTCACCCAAACCCTAACCTTCACCTTCATCCTAACCCTCACCCTAACCCTTGCACTCAACCTAACTCTAACTTTAACCTAAACCTCACACTAACCCTAACCCTCACCCTAACCCAAATCCTACCACTCACCCTAACCCTCATACTAACCCTAACCCTAACTCTAATCCTCACCCTAACCTTAAAACTAACCCTAAACCTCAACCTCATCCTAACCCTCACCTTCACGTTAATCCTCAACCTGACCCTAATCCGCACCCATACCCTAACCCAAAACCTCACCCACACCCTCACCCTAACCCTCAGCCGCACCCTAGCCCTCACCCTCAACCTAACCCTTACCCTCTCCCTAACCCTCACTCTACAAATAACCCTAACCCTAACCCTAACCTTAAACATCACACTAACCCTGACCCTAAACCTAACCCTCAACCTCATCCTAACCCTCACCCTATCCCTTAGCCTCACCCTAACACTATCCCTAATCGTAACCTCAACCTAACCCTCATTCTAACCCTAACCATAACCCTAATCCTAACTCTGACCCTAACACTAACACTAACCCTAACCCTCACCCTTACCCTAACCATCACCGTCACCCTAACCCTCACCCTACCCTAAACCTCACCGACACCCTAAGCCTCACCCTCACACTCACCCACACCCTAACCCTCACCCTCAACCTAAACCGAACCCTAACCCTAACCCTAACCCTAACCCTAACACTCACCATAACCCTCATCCTAACCCTAAACCTAACCCTCACAATAACCCTTACCCTCACACTAATATTCACCCTTACATAACCCTAACCCTAACCCTAACCCTAACACTCACCCTAACCATAAACTTAACCCTAAACTTCATCCTCACCCTAACCCTCACCCTAACCCTAACCCTCACCCTCATCCTAACCCTCACCCTTAACCTTCCCCCCACCGTAAGCCTAACCTTAACACTAACACTAACCCTCACACTAACGCTAACCCTCACACTAACCCTAACACTACCCCTCACCCTAAACTTCATCCTAATCCTAACCCTAAACCTCACCCTCAATGTAATCCTAACCCTAACCCTCACCCTAAACCTAAACCTAAACCTCACCCTCACCCTCACCCTCAACATAACTCTACCCCTCCCTCATCCTAACGCTAACCCTAACCCTAACACTCACACTAAACCTAAACCTAACCCTAAAACTCACCCTCACTCTCAACCTCATCCTAACACTAATAGCCACCCTGACCCTTACCGTCACCCTAACCGTAAACCTAACACTAACCGTAACCCTCACACTAACCCTAAAACTCACCCTAACCCTAACCCTAACACTAACCCTAAAGCTCACCCTAACCCTGACCCTACCCTAACAATAACCATAACCCTACCCCTCAACCGAACCCTAAACCTAACCCTAACACTCCACCTTATCCTAACCCTCACCCTTAAACTTAACCACACGGTAACCCTAACCCTCACACTAACCCTAACACTCACTATAATTCTAACCCTACTCCTCACACTAAACCTAACCCTAACACGAACCCTCACCTCAACCCTCACCCTCACCCTAACCCTAACCCTAACCCTAACCCTCACACTAAATCTAACCCTCACACTAAACCTAACCCTAATACTAAGCCTAAACCTCACACTTAACCTAACTCTCAGAGTAACCCTCACACTAACCCTAACTCTAAACCTAAACCTCACCCTATACCTAACCCTAAACCTTACCCTCACCCTCACACTAGCTCTCACACTAAAACTAACCCTAACCCTAACACTCACCCTAACCATCACCCTCACCCTAACAGTAACCCTCACCTTCACCCTCATCCTCAGCTTAAACCTAACCCTAACACTAATCGTAACCCTAAACCTCACCCTCAGGCTCACCCTAACTCTAAACCTAACCTTAACCCTAACACTCACCCTCTACCTAAACCTACCCCTAACCCTCACCCTCACCCTCACCTTCACCCTCAACCTAACCCTCAAACTAAACCTAAACCTAACCCTCACCCTAACCTTCACCCTAACCCTCACCCTAACCCTCACCTTAAGAATAACCCTAACCCTAACACTAACCCTCACCCTAGTCTTCACCCTAACCCTAGCCCTAATCCTAATCCTCATCCTCACCCTAAAACACACCCTAAGACTTACCCTCACCCTAACCCTCACCCTAAACCTAGCCCTACTCAAACCCTAACAATAACCTTAACCCTAACAAAAAACCTAACTCTCACGCTCAAGCTCACCATCAGCCTAAGCCTAACCTTAATCCTAATGCTAAGCCTAACCCTCACTCTCACCCTCACCCTAAACCCAACCCTAACCCTCACACTCCCCCTCCCCCTCCCCCTCCCCCTTACCCTAACCCTAAAAATAACCCTAATCCTAACCCTAATCCTTTTCCTAACCCTAATCCTGACCCTAACCATGACCCTAACCCTAAACCTTACCCTAACCCACACCCTCACCCAACAACTAAACCTAACCCTCAGCTTAAAACTCACCCTAAGGCTAATGCTAACCCTAAACCTCACCCTTACACTAATCCTAACAGTAACCATAACCCTAAATTAATTCCTAAACCTCACCTTAACCCTAACGCTAATGCAAACCCTCACCCTAACCCTAAACCTAACCCTAACCCTCACCCTCACCCTATCCCTCACCGTCACCCTAACCCTCACCCAAACCATAACCCTCAACCACACCCTAAACATCACCCTCAACCGAACCCTCACCCTCACCTTCACCCGAAACATCACACTAAACCGAACCCTCACCCTAACCCTAACCCTTACCCTCACCCTAAACCTAACCCTCAACCTCACACTCAACCTCACCCTAAGCTTAACCCTCACCCTAACCCTAAGCCTAACCATAACCCTAAACCTCACCTTAATCCTAACCCTAACCCTAAAACTCAACCTAACCCTAACCCTCAACCTCACCACCAGAATCACCCTAAATCTAACCCTAACCCTCACCCTCGCCCTAACCCTCACGGTCACCCTAACCCTAAACCGAACCCTCACACTAACCCTAACCCTTACACTCACCCTAAACCTAACCCTCACCCTCACACTCAACCTCAATCTAAGGCTAACCCTCACCCTCATCCTAACCCTAACAACAACCCTAAACCTTACCCTAAACATAACCCTAACCCTAAAACTCAACGTAACCATAACCCTCAACCTCACTCCCAGAATCACCCTAAACCTAAACCTAACCCTCACCCTCACCCTAACCCTATCCCTCACCCTAAGCCGAACCATAAACTTAAGAGTAACCCTAAACCTAACTCTCACCCTCACCTTCACCCTAACGCTAACCCTAACCCTCACACAAACCCTCACCCTCAGAATCACCCTAAACCTAACCCTAAACCTAAACCTCACCCTCACCCTAACCCTACCCCTCACCTTCACCCTCACCCTATACCTAAAGCTAATCTTAACTCTAAGCCAACCCTCACCCTAAGCCTAACCCTAACTCTAAACCTAAACCTCACCCTCACCATAATCCTATCCCTAACCCTCTCCCTAATCCTCACCCTCAGCTTAACACTAACCCTAACACTAAACCTCACCCTCAGCCTCAAACTAAACCTTACCCTAACCCTCACCCTCATCCTCACCCTAACTCCAACCCTACCCCTCAGTCTAACTCTCACCCTAACCTAACCCTAATCCTCAACCTGAACCTAATGCATACCCTAACCCTAACACTCACCTTAAACTTCACCCTCACCCTAATCCTCACCCTAACGCTAACATTAAACCTTACCCTAACCCTCACCCACACCAACATTCTAACCTTAACCCTAATCCTAAACCTAACCCTCACCCTAAACTTCACCCTATCTCTAACCCTAACCCAACACTAACCCTCACCCTAATCCTATCCCAAACCCTAAACTTTACCCTAACACTCATTCTCACCATAACACTAACCCTAATCCTCACCCTCATCCTAACCCTCACCCTAACCTTATCTTCACCGTAAACCTAACCTTAACCCTAACCCTAACCCTCACACTAACCCTAACCCTCACCCTAAACCTAACCCTTACCCTCACCCTAATCCTCAACCTAAACCTAACCCTAACCCTAACCCTCACCATAACCCTACCACTAACCCTCAATCTAACCCTCATCCTCACCCTAACCTAACCCTACCCCTCAACCTAACCCTCATACTAACCCTAACCCTAAACCTAATCCTAACCCTAAACCTCACCCTCACCCTATTTCTAACCCCAACCCTAAACCTAAACCTCACCCTAACACTAATACTCAGCCTAATCTTCACCCTCAACCTAACCCTAACACTAACCCTTACCCTAACCCTCACACTCACCCTCATTCTAAACCTAACCCAATCCGAATCCTAACCCTAACCCTCACCCTCACCTTCTACCTAAGTCTAACCCTAACCCAATCCTAACCATCACCCTAATCCTATCCCTAACCCTAAACTTTCCCCTAACCCTCATTCTCACCTGAAACCTAAACCTAAACCTAACCCTCACCTTAACCCTAACCTGAACGTTAACTCTAACACTAACCATCACCCTCACCCTAAATCTCTCCCTAACCCTTATCCTCACAATAACCCTGTCCCTAACCCTAACCCTAACCTTCACACTAATCCTAAACTTAACCCTAAATTTCACCCTAACCTTCTCCCTAAACCTAAACCTAACCCAATCCCTCACCCTAAATCTAACCCTAACCCTAACCTTCACACTCACCCTAACCTTCACTGTCACCCTAACCCTTACCCTAACCCTAACTCTCAAACACACCCTAAAACTCACCGTCACTCTCACCGTTACCCTCACCTGAAAGATCACCCTAACCGAACACTCACCCTAACCCTAACCCTAATATACACCGTAAATCTAACCCTCAACTCACCCTCAACCTCACATTAAGCCTAAGCGTCACCCTAAACCTAACCGTAACCGTAACACTCAATTGCACCCTAACCCTCACCCTAACAATAACCCTAACCCTCAACCTCAACCTCATCCTTAACCTAACCCTAAACCTCACCCTCACCCTAACCCACACCGTCACCCTAACTCTCACCCTCATCCAAACCCTCAAACACACCCTAAACATCACCCTCAACCGAACCCTCACCCTCACCCTCACCCTAACAATAACCCTAACTCTAACCCTCACCCTCACCCTAACCCAAACCCACACCCTAACCCTAACACTCACCCTCACCCTCACCCTAACAATAACCGTAACTCTAACCCTCACCCTTACCCTAACCCTAACCCTCACCCTAAACCTAACGCTCAACCTATCCCTCACACTAACCCTAAACCTAACCATAACCCTCAACCTCACCCTGGGAATCACCCTAAACCTAACCCTAAACCTAACCCTAACCCTGACACTCAACCTAACCCTAACCTTAACCCTAATACTCAACATCACGCTAAAATTCACTGTCACCCTAACCCTCACACTAAACCTAAACCTCACCCACACCTTTACCCTCAACCTCCCCCCGAACACTCACCGTCACACTAACCCACTCCCTAACACTAAACACACACCCTAACCTTATGCCTCACTCCAACCCTAAACCTAAACCTCACCCTAACCCTCACCCTCACCCTCACACTCACCCTAAGCCTAACCCTAAACCAAACACTAACCCTAAACCTAACCCTAACCCTAACCCTCAACCTCACCCTCACAATCACCCTAACCCTAACCCTAACCCTAAACCTCACCATCAGCCTCACGCTCACCATAAACCTATCCTCACCCTCACCCTCACCCTAACCCTAACACTAACACTAACCCTATACTGAAACCTCATCCTTAGCCTAACACTAACCCTAACCCTAACACTCCCCCTCACCCTAAGCCTTACACTATCCATCTCCCTCACCCTCAGCCTAACATTAACCCTAACCCTAATTCTCACCATCACCCTAACCCTAACCCTAACCCTAACCCTCAACCTCACCCTAACCCTCACTGTCACCCTAACCCTCACCCTAACGCTAACCCTCACACACACCTTAACCCTTACCCTCACCCAAACACTCACTCTCACACTAACCCACAGCCTCAACCTAACAAGAACCCTAACTCTAACCCTCACTCTCACCCTAACCCTAACCCTCACCCTAACCCTAACACTCACCCTCACCCGCACCCGCACCCTAAGCCTAAACCTAAACCTACGACTAAGCCTAAACCTAACTCTCACCCTCACCCTCACCCGAAGGTTAACCCTAAACCTAATCCTGACCCTTACGCTCTTACTAACCCTAACCCTAACCTTAACCATCACACTATCCCTCAACATCACCCTAACCCTTTTCCTCACCCTCACCCTTACCCTCACCCTAACCCTAAACCTAACCCTAAACCTAAACCTAACCCTCACCCTCATGTTAATCCTAAACCTAACCCTCTCCCTCATACTCACCCTCAACCTAACCTAACCCTAACCCTAACCCTCACCCGCACCCTCACCCTCACCCTAACCCTAAACCTCAACCTCACCCTCAACCTCATCCTCACACTCACCCTAACCCTAAAGCTCACACGATCCCTAACCCTAAACTTTATCCTCACCCTAAACCTAATGGTAACCCTAACCCTAACCCTCACACTAAGCCTAAACCTCACCCTAACCCTAACTCTAAACCTCACCCTAATCCCCACCCTAACCCTTATCCACACCCTAACCATAACCCTAACCCTAACCCTAACCCTCACACTCAACCTAACCATCACCCTAACCCTAAAACTAAGCCTAAACTTAACCCTCACCCCCACCCTTAACCTTACCCTCAGCCTAACCCTAACCTAATCCTAATCCGAACCCTAACCTTGTCCCTCATGCTCACCCTAAACCTAACCCTAACCCTATCCCTCACATAAAGCTAAAACTAACAGTTACCCTAACCCTAACCCTAATCCTAAACATCACCCTAACCCTAACCCAAACCCTAACCCTTAACCTAAACTTAACCATAACCCTCTCCCTAAACCTAACCCTAAACCTCACCCTCACCCTAACCCTAACCATAACCCTACCCTCACACTAAACCTATCCCTCACCCTCACCCTAATCCTCAACCAAAAACTTAACCTCACCCTTACCCTCACACTAACCCTAACCCTCAACCTAACCCTAAACCTAACCCTCACCATCAATCTCACCCTCAGCCTAAACCTAACACTCACTCTAATCCTAATCCTAACCCTCACCATCACCCTCACCCTAACACTCAACCTCACCCTCACCCTCACCCTAACACTAATCCTAAACTTAACCCTCACCCTAACCCTAAGGCTCACCGTAAAAACCCACACCCTCACCCTCACCCTCACCCTAAACCTAACCCTAACCCTACCCCTCACCCTAACCCTAAGCTTAACCCTAATACTAACGCTAACACTCTCCCTCACCCTTACACTCACCTGAACCCTTATCCTCACACTAACGCTAAGCATAACCCTCCCCCTCACACTAAACTTAACCTTCACCCTAACACAATCCCTAACCCTAATCCTAAAACTAACACTAAACCTAAAGCTCACGCTAACCCTAACCCTACACCTGAGCCTAACACTCACACTAACCCTAACTCTAATCCTATACCTCACCCTATCCCTAACCCTAACCCTAAACGTCCACCTCACCCTAGCCCTCAGCTAACACTAACCCTAACCCTAACCCTCACCCTCACCCTAATCCTAAGCCTAAACCTCACCCTCACTCTCGTCCTCACCCTAATTCTAACCCAAACCAATCTCTAAACCTCAAACTAACTCTAACCCTAACCCAAATCTTACCCATCCCTAACCCTAACCCTAAGCCTAAACCATACCCTAACCCTCACCCTCACCAGAAACCTAACCCTAATACTAATCCTCACCTTAACCTTCACCCTAGCCCTCAACCTAACCGTAACTCTAACCCTAACCCTCACCCTCACCCTAAATCTCACCTTAAACCTTATCCGTACAATAACCCTGAACCTAACCCTAACACTAACCCTCACACTAATCCTAACCCTAACCCTAACCCTAACCCTAAATTTCACCCTAACCCTCACCCTAACCCTAACCCTAACCCAAACCCTCACCCTCACCCTAAACTTAATCCTAACCCTGACCCTCACCCTACCCCTCACCCTGACCCTAACACTCACCCTAACCCTAACCCTCACCTTCAGAGCATCCCTCATCCTGACACTAACACTAACCCTCACCCTAATCCTAAACCTAACCCTCACTGTCCCCCTAACCCTCACCCTCACCCTAACCCTCACCCACACCCTATATCTCACCCTCACCCGAACACTCACCCTAACCCTAACCCTAATCCTAACCCTAAACCTCACCCTAACCATACCCCTCACCCTCACCCTCACCCTCAGCCCAAGCTTAACCCTAAACCTAACACTAACCCTTAACCTAACTCTCACCCTCAACCTCACCCTAATTTTAACCCTAACCCTAACCCTCACACTCACAATCACCCTAAACCTAACACTAACCCTAACCCTCATCCTCAACCTCACACTCACCCTAACCCTATCCCTCACATTCACCCTCATGCTAACCCTAACCCTAACCCTAAAACTCACCCTCACACTAAGCCTAACCCTAACGCTCTCCCTCACCTTCACCCTCAGCCTAACACCAACCATCACCCCAACCCTAACCCTAACGCTCAACCTCACCCTAACCCTCACCGTCACCCTAACCCTCAGCCTAAACCTAACCCTCACCCACACCCTAACCCTCACCCTCACACTAATGCACACCTTCAAACTAAACATCACCCTAAATCTAACCCTCACCCTAACCCTAACCCAAACCCTCACCTTAACACTAACCCTCAACCTCAACCTCACCCTCAGCATAACCCTAACTCTAAGACTAAACCTCACACTCACCCTAAACCTTAACCTAACCCTCTTCCTCACCCTCACCCTCAGCCTAACAGTAACCGTAACCCTAAAACTCACCCTCGCCCCCACCCTCAACATAACCCTAAACCTCATCCTAACCCTCACCCTAACCCTCATCTTCACCCTAACCCTAACCCTAACCTTCACACTAACCCTAAACCTAATCCTTATCCTCACCATAACCATAATACTTACACTCAACTTAACCCTCACCCTAAACCTTGCCCTCAAGCTAACCCTAATATTAACCCTCACCCAAACCCACAACCTAACCCTTACCCACACCCTAAACGTAACTCTAAGCCTAACCCTAACCCTCACATTAACCCTAACCCTCACCCTCACCCTAGCCCACACCCTAACACTTACCCTAATCCTTACCCTCACCCTACCCTAAGCCTGACCCTAAAACTAACCCTAACACTCACCCAAACCCTAAGCCTAACACTAACACTAACTTTTACCATATCCATCACTCAAACCCTAAGTTTAACACTAACCCTAACCCTCACCCTAACCCTCACCCTAACCCTAACCATCACCCTAACCCTCACCCTAACCGTAACACTAAACCTAACCCTCACCCTCACCCTAAAAATCATCCTAACCCTTAACCTCACCCTGACCCTCACCCACACACTAACTCTAATCCTAGCGCTCGCCCTAACCCTCATCATAACCCTAACCCTAACCCTAACCCTCACCTTAACCCTCTCCCTAACCCTAACCCTAACCCTCAACCTCACCCTAATCCTAAAACTCACCATCACCTTCACGCTCACCCTAACACTCACCCTAACCCTTAGCCTAAACCTAACCCTCAACCTCACCCTAACCCTAACCCTCACCCTCACCTTAAACCTAACACTCACCCTAAACCTCATTCTCAATGTAACCATCACACTAACCCCTACCCTAAACCTCACCCTCATCCTCACCCTAAACCTAACCCTTACCATCACCGTAACCCTAACCTTAACCCTAACCCTAAACCTCACACTAATCCTAACACTCACCATAAGCCTAACCTTAACCCTAACCCTAACCCTCAACACTAATCCTAACCCTCACACTAAACCTAACCCTAACCCTCACCCTAAATCTCAACCTAAGCCTAACCCTAACCCTAACCCTCACCATAACCCTAATCCTAAACCTCAATCTAACCCTCATCCTCACCCTAACCTAACCCTACCCCTCACCCTAATCCTTAACTTAACCCTACCCCTAAACCTAACACTCACCCTAACACTAACCCTAACACTAAACCTCACCCTCAACCTCACCCTCAGCCTAACCCTAACCCTAACCCTAATCCTAACCCTAAACCTCACCCTCACCCTAATTCTAACCCCAACCCTAAACCTAAACCTCACCCTAACCCAAAGACTCACCCTGAACTTCACCATCACCCTAATTCTCACCCTAACCGTAACACTAACCCTTACCCTAACCCTCACCCTCACCCTCATTCTAACCCTAACCGTCACCATAGTCCTCACCTTAACCCTAACCCTAACACTTTCCTATCTAAAAAACTCACCCTCAACCCAACCATCACCCTCAACCTCACCCTAACCTAACCCTAACTCTAACCCTCACACTTACCCTCAATGTAACCCTAACCCTAAAAATAGCCCTAACCCGTACACTCACACTAATCCTAACCTAAAACTTACCCTAACCCTCACCCTCACCCTAACCCTCACCCTAACCCTAAACCTAACCCTAACCCTCACCCTAACCCTAACACTCATCCGCACCCTAACCTTCACCCTCAACCTAACACTCACCCTTACTCTAACACTAAACCTCACGCTCACACTAACTCTCACCCAAACCCTTACACTCACCCTCAACCTAACCATCACACCAAACCTAACTTATACCCTAACACTAAACTAAACCTTCACGCTCGCCCTCACCCTCACCCACAGCCTAACACTAACCCTAACCCTAATCCTAACCCTAACCCTCACCCTCACCCTAACCCTAACTCTTTGCTAACTAAAACACTCACCCTCACGCTCACCCGCACCTTAACCCTTGCCCACACCTAAACCTGAAACTCACACTCACCCTAACCCTCACCCTCACCCTAATCGTAACCCTACCCTCACCCTAACCCTGATGCTAACACTAACCCTCACCCTCACCCTAACCCTTTCCCTAACACGTACTCTCATCCTAACCCTAACACTCACCCTAAAACTTACCCTCACCCTAATCCTAACCCTAAACCTTACCCTCACTCTCACCCTAAACCTAAACCTCACCCTAACCCACAAACTAACCATAATGCTCACCCTAAACATCACCCTACATCTCAACCTAAGCCTCGTCCTAAACCTAAACCTAACCCTCACCCTAATCCTAACCCTCAACCTAACACTAACCCTCACCCTCACCCTCAACCTCACACAGCCAAATTATAACCCTAACCCTAACCCTAACCCTAACCCTCACCCTCACCCTCACGCTCACCCTAACCCTAACACTAAATATAACATTCACCCTCACACTCACTCTCAACCTAAGCCTAATCCTAACCCTAAACATAACCCTAAACCTCTCACACTAACCCTAACCGGACTGCTCACGCTTACCCTCATCCTCACCCAAAACCTAACCCTTACCCTAACCATAAACCTAACCCTAACCCTCACCCTCACCTTAGCCCACAACTAACCCTAATCCTAAACCTAATCCTCACCCTAACCCTAACCCTCACCTTCACACTAACCCTCATCCTCACCCTAAACCTCACCCTAACCTTAACCCTAACCCTAACACTCACTTTCACCCAACCCTCACACTAAACCTAAACTTCACCCAAACTTTAAACCTAACCCTCACCCTCATCCTCACCCTCAGCCTAACCCTAACCCTAACCCTAATCCTCAACCTGAACCTCACTCTCACCCTCACCCTAACCCTAAACCTCACCCTCACCCTAAACCTAACCCTAACACTCAACCTAAAGTTAAACCTCACCCTAAACCTAACCCTAACCCATACCCTAACACTAACCCTCAAACTAACCCTAAACCTCCCCCTAACCATAATCCTGAACCTAACCCTCACCCTCACCCTAGCACTCACCCTAACCCTAATCCTAACCCTAATCCTCACCCTAAACACAACACTCATCCTCACCCTAAACATCACCCTCAAACTAAACCTCACCCTAACCCTCACCCTAAAACTCAGGCTTACACTAACTCTCACCCTAACACTTACACTCACACTCACCCTAACCCTAACCTACACCCTAACCCTAAACCTAACCCTCACTTTCACCCTAACCCTCACACTAAACCTAACCTTCATCCTAAGCCTAACTCTAACCCTCACCATCACCCTCACCCTCAGCCTTACCATAACAAAACCCTAATCCTAACCCTAAACCTCACTCTCACCCTCACCCTTACCCTAACCCTCACCTTAACCCAAACCCTAACCCTCACCCTCAACACAACCACAACCTAACCTTTAACCTCACCTAAACCTAACCCTCACACTTTACCTATCCCTCACGCTCACCCTATCCCTAATCCTACCCTCAACATATCCCTAATGCTAACACTAACCCTCACCCTCAACCTTATCCTCTCGCTAACCTTTACACTCACCCTAACCCTATCCATAACGCTAAATTTTACCCTCACTCTAATGCTAACCTTAACCCTCACCCTCACCCTAACTCTAAACCTAAACCTCACCCTAACCCTAATGCTTACCCTAACCCTCACCCTACACCTCAAACTAAGCCTCATCGTAAACCTAAACCTAAACCTCACCCTAACCCTAACCCTCACCCTAACACTAACACTAACCCTCACGCTCACCCTCATGCTCAGCCTAATCATAACCCTAACCCTAAACCTAACACTAACCCTCAACCTCACCCTCAGCCTAACCCTAAAACTAAACATAACTCTCACCCTCACAATCACCCGCACCCTAAACCTAACCCTAACCCTAAAAATAACGCTAACCCTACCCCTAAACCTCTCACTAAACCTTACCCTCACACTCACCCTAACCGAACCCCTCACCCTAAACCTCACCCTCAACTTAATCCTAACCCTCACCCTAACCCTTACACTAAACCTCACCCTCAATTTAGCACTCACCCTAACCCTAATCCTAACCCTAATCCTCACCCTAACCCTAACACTCACCCACACACTAACCCTCACCCTCAACCTAACCCTTACCATAAACCTAACCCTAACCCTCACTTACACCCTAACCCTCACCCTAAACTTAACCTTCATCCAAACCCTAAATCTAACCCTCACCATCACCTTCACCCTCAGCCTAACCATAACTAAACCCTAATCCTAAACCTAAACCTCACTCTCACCCTCACCCTAACCCTAACCCTCACCCTAACCCTTACCCTAACCCTCAATCTCACACTCACCCTAACCTTCACCCTAACCCTAACTCTCAACCTAACCGTTACCCTCAATTAACCTAACCCTCACCCTAATATTAACCCTCACCCTTACCCTAACCCTAACCCTAACCCTCACAGAAACCCTCACCTTAAACTTGACCCTAACTCTCACCCTAAACCTTACACTCACCCTCATCCTAACCCTCAATCTCACACTGACCCTCACCCTCACCCTTACCCTCACCCTAACCCTAAACCTAACTTTCAACCTAACCCGTACCCTCAACCTCACAATAACCCTCACACTTACCGTAACCCAAAACCTAAGCCTAACCCTAAAACTCACCCTCACCCTAAACATCTCCTTAACCCTAAACCTCACCCTCACCCTAAACCTAATGCTCAACCTAACCCTAACCCTAAACCTCACCCTCAACCTAATCCTAATAGTCACCCTCACCCTAACCCTCACCCTAGCCCTTACCCTCACACAAACCCTAATACTCACCCTCATCCTAACACTCACCCTAACACTTAACCTCACGCTAAAGCTCACCCTATGCCTAATCCTAACACTAACCCTCACCCTAACCCTCACCCTCACCCTAACCATAACCCTAAGCCTCATCCTAACCCTAACCCTCAAGTCCTCAACCTAAGCCTTAACCTCACCCTCACCGTAACCCACACACTAAACCTAACCCTCACTATAAGCCTACCACTAACCCTAACCCTCACACTCACCCTTTTCCTCAACCTAACCCTAACCCTAACCAAAATCCTAACCCTAAAACTCACGCCTATCCTCACCCCAACCCTAACCCTAACCATAACTCTCATCCTAACCCAAACACTAAACCTCAAGCCCTCACCCTAACACTTACCCTCACCCTAACCCTTACCCTCTCTGTAACCCTATTCCCATCCCTAACCCTAACCCTCACACTAACACTAACCCTCAACCTAAACCTACCCCTCACCCTAACCTTAAACCTAAACCTAACCCTAACCCTAATCCTCACACTAACTCTAAACCTCACCCTAACCCTAACTCTAACCATAAACCTCACACTAATCCTTACCCTCATCCTAACCCTAAACATAACCTAACCCTAACCCTCAGATAAAATCTAACCCTCACACTAAACCTAACTCTTACCCTCAGCCTAACTCTCACCCTAACACTCAGGCTAACCCTAACCCTAACACTAACCCTCAACCTAAACCTCATCCTCACCCTAACCATAACATCACCCTAACCCTCACCCTCACCTTCACCCTAAGCCTAACCTTAAACCTAACCTAATCCTAACCCTAAGACTCACCTTCACCTTCACCTGAACATTAATCTTATCCCTACCCCTAACCCTCACCCTCACCCTCACACTCACCCTAACCCTCAGCCTCACCCTTACCCTCACACTAACCCTAAGCCTCACCCTAACCCTAAGCCTCACCCTAACCCTAACAATAACCCTCACCCTCACCCTTACCTAAACCTATCCTTAACCCTAACGCTCACCTTAATGCTCACCCTACCCAAAATGATATCACTAACCATCACCCTCACCCAAACCCCCACCCTAACCCTAATCTTAACCCTAACCCCCACCCTAAACTTAACCTTCAACCTAAACATAAACCTACCCCTCCCCCTAAACCTAAACCTAACCATAAACGTAACCCTAACCCTAACCCTCACCCTGACCATAAACCACACACTAAGCCTAAACCTAAACCTAGCAATCATCCTCACCCTCACCCTAACCCTCATCCTTACCCTTACCTTCACCCTAACCCTCAGCCTAACCCTAACCCTAAACATAACCCTCACCCTAAACCTCACCCTAAACTTCAACCCAACCCTCACCCTCACCCTAACCCTCACACTAACCCTTAAACTCACCCTAAACCTAACCCTCACCCTAACCCTCACCCTCATTATAACCCTCACCCTAAGCGTATCCCTAACCCTCACCCTAAGACTCATCCTAAAAGTAACAATAACCCTTACCCTCACAATAACCCTAATACTAATCCTAACCCTAACCCTAACCTAAACCCTCACGTTCACCCTCATCCTCACCCTCAGTCTAACCCTAACCCTAAACCTAATCCTAAACCTAACCCTCACGTTCACCCTCATCCTCACCCTCAGTCTAACCCTAACCCTAAACCTAATCCTAAACCTAACCCTCACCCTCACCCTCACCCTGACCCTAACTCTAACCCTTACACAACCCTAACCCTCACGCTAATTCTAAAACTCACCCTCACCTTAAACCTCACCCACACCCTAACAATAACCCTAAAACTCACCCTCAACCTAAGCCTAATGCTCACACTAACTCTCACCTTAAACCAAACCCTAACACTTGCCCTCACCCTAACCCTCAACCTAACACTAATTCTAACCCAAAGCCTCACCCTAACCATAACCCTAACCCAAACCCTATCCCTAACCCTCACCCTAACACTAAACCTCACCCTAATCCTCACCGTAACCCTCAACCTAAACCTAAACCTAACCCTAATCCTAACCCTAACCCCCACCCTCACCTGCACCCTCAGCCTAACCCTAAACCTTACCCTAATCCTAACCCTCACCCTCACCCTCGCCCTAACCCTAACCCTAACCCTGACCCTGACCCTAACCCTAACCCTCACCTTAAACTTTACCCTAATCCTAACCCTCACCCTCAACCTCGCCCCCAATCTAACCCTAACCCTAACACTAACCCTGACTCTCACACTCACCCTCACCATAATCCTACACCTAACCCTAACCCAAAACCTAAACCTAACCCTCACCCTAACCCTAACTCTCACGCTCACCCTCCCCATAATCCTAACCCTAACCCTAACCCTCACCCTAACCCTCACCCTAAACCTTATCCTAATTCTAAGTCTAAACATAACCCTAAATCCTAAACCTCCCCCTCACACTAACCCTCACCCTAAACCATACCCTAATCCTAAGTCTAACCCTAACCATAACCCTCCCCCTCACACTAACCCTCACCCTAAACCTTACCCTCAGCCTAACCCTAAACCTAATGCTAACCCTCATACTAACCATTACCCTCACCCTCACCCTAACCCTAAGCCTAACCCTAACCCTCCCCTTCACCCTCAGTCTAACCCTAACCCTAATCCTAATCCTACCCCTAAACCTCACTTTCACCCTCACCCTAACCCTAAACCTAACTCTAAACCTCCCCTCCCCTTCACACTCACCTTCACCCTAACCCAAACTGTAACCCTAAACCTAAACCTAACACTAAACCTAACGCGCACGCTAACCCTAACCCTAACCCTAACCCTAACCCTAACCCAAACCCTCACCCACACCCTCACCCTAAACTTCAGTCTAATCCTAACCCTAACCCTAATCCTAACCCTAACCCTAACATTCATCCTAAACCTAACCCTCAACCTTAACCTCACCCTAACTCTTACCCTTAACCAAACTTAACCCAAACGCTAACTCTAACCCTCACCCTAACCATAACCCTACCCCTCACCCTAACACTTATCTTAACCCTAACCCTTACACTAACTCTAAGCCTCAACCGAAACCTCACCCTAACCCTAACCCTCACGCTAATCCTAACTCTAACCCTCACCCTAAACCTCACACTAGCCCTGAACCTAACTGTAAACCTAATCCTAACCCTACTCCTAAACCTAACCCTCACCCTCACCCTAAATCTAACCCTAACCCTAACACTAACACGCACCCTCACCCTAACCCTAAACATAACCCTCACCCTAACACTCAACCTAACCCTTATCTTCACACTAACCCTAAACCTCAACTTAACCCTAAACCTCACCTTAACCCTAAACCTCACCCTAACCCTTACCCTCATCCTAACTCTAAACACAACCCTAACCCTAACCCTCACACCAACCCTAACTCTCACCCTAACCCTACCCTCACCCTAACCCTAAACCTAACCCTAACCCTAATCCTCACTCTAACTCTAAACCTCACCCTATGCCTAACCCTAAACCTAAACCTCAACCTAACCCTTACCCTCACCCTAACCCTAAACTTAACGTAAACCTAACCCTCAGACTAAAGCTAAACCTCACACTAACCCTAACCCTAACCCTCAACCTAACCCTCACCCTAACACTCAGGCTAACCCTAACCCTCACCCTCACCCTAACCTTCACCCTAACACTAAGACTAAACCTAACCCTCTCCCTAACACTCATGCTAAACCTAACCCTCACTCTCACACTAAAACTCAACCTAAAACTTACCCTCACACTAAAACTAAACCTTACCCTCATCCTAACCTGAACCGTAACCCTAACCCTCACCCTAAACCTAAACCTCACCCTCACATTCACACTCACCCTCACCCTAACCCGAACCCTAACCCTAACCTCCACCCTCACATGCACCCTCAGCCTAAACCTAAACCTTACCCTAATCCTAACCCTCACCCTCACCCTCACCCTAACCCTAACCTTAACCCTGACCCTGACCCTATCCCTAACCCTAACTCTCACACTCACCCTCACCATAATCCTAAACCTAACTCTAACCCTCACCCTAACACTAACCCTCACCCTAACCCTAACCCTCACCCTAAACTTTAGCCTAATCCTAACCCTTACCCTCACCCTCACCCGCACTCTAACCCTAACACTAACACTAACCGTGACTCTCACACTCAACCTCACCATAATCCTAAACCTAACCCTAACCCAAACCCTAAACCTAACCCTCACCCTAAACCTAATTCTCAAACTCACCCTCCCCATAATCCTAACCATAACCCTAACCCTCACCCTAACCCTCACCCTAAACCTTACCCTAATCCTAAGTCTAACCCTAACCCTACACCTCCCCCTCACACTAACCCTCACCCTAACCCATACCCTAATCCTAAATCTAACCCTAACCCTAACCCTCCCCCTCACACTAACCCTCAGCCTAAACCTTACCTTCACCCTCACCCTAACCCTAATCCTAACCCTAACCCTCCCCCTCACCCTGAGTCTAACCTTAACCCTAATCCTAATCCTAACCCTAAACCTCACTTTCACCCTCACCCTAACCCTAACCCTAAATCTAAACCTCCCCCTCCCCTTCACACTCACCTTCACACTAACCCTAACAATAATCCTAACCCTAACCCTAAACTTCACACTAACCCTCACCCTCACCCTATCCCTCACCCTAACCAAAACCCTACACCTCACCCTACAACTCATCCTAAACCTAACCCTAAACCTAACGCGCACGCTAACCCTAACCCTAAACCTAACCCTCACCCTAACCCAAACCCTCACCCACACCCTCACCCTAAACCTCAGTCTAATCCTACCCCTAACCCTAATCCTAACCCTAACCCTAACCTTAATCCTAAACCAAACCCTCAAAATTAACCTCACCCTAACTCTAACACTTAAACAAACTTAACCCAAACCCGCACTCTAACCCTCACCCTAACCATAACCCTACACCTCACCCTAACACTTATCTTAACCCTAACCCTTACCCTAAACCTAAACCTCAACCGAAACCTCACCCTAACCCTAACCCTCACGCTAATCCTAACCCTAACCCTCACCCTAAACCTCACACTAGCCCTCAACCTAACCGTAAACCTAATCCTAACCCTACTCCTAAACCTAACCCTCACCCTCACCCTAAATCTAACCCTAACCCTAACCCTAACACGCACCCTCACCCTAACCCTAACCCTAACCCTCATCCTAACCCAAAGGGTAACCCTAACCATCATCCTCACCCTAAATCTAACTCTAACCCTAACCCTAACCCTCACCCTAACCCTAACCCTAACCCTAAGCCTCACCCTAACACTAAGGGTAAACCTAACCCTCATCCTCACCCTAAACCTCACCCTAACCCTTACACTCAAGCAAACACTAACTAACCCTAACCCTAACACTCAAACTAATCCTAACCCTAACCCTAAACCTAACCCTAAACTTCACCCTAACCCTCACCCTAACCCTAACCCTAACCCTCACCGTAACACTAACATTAACCCTCACCCTAAAACTCACCGTTAACCTAAACCTCACCCTAACCCTAACCATCATCCTAACCCAAACCATCACCCACACCCTAACCCTCACCCTCACCCGAACACTCACCCTAACCCTAAAACTCACCCTCACCTTAAACATCACCCTAACCCTAACCCTCAACCTAACCCTAACCTAACCCTCACTCCAACCCTCACCCTCACCCTCACCTTCAGCCTAAGCCTAACCCTAAAACCTAACACTAATCCTAAACTTAAATCTCACCCTCCTCCTAACGTTAACCCTAACCCTAACCCAAACTTTAACCCTCACCCTCTCCCTAGCCCTCACCCTAAAACTAACCCTAACCCTCACCCTAACACTCAACCTAACCCTTATCTTCACCCTAACCCTAAACTTCACCCTAACCCTAAACCTCACCCTAACCCTAACCCTCACCCTAACTCTAAACCAAACTCTAACCCTAACCCTCACACCAACCCTAACTCTCACCCTAACCCTACCCTCACCCTAACCCTAAACCTAACCCTAACCCTAATCCTCACTCTAACTCTAAACCTTACCCTATGCCTAACCCTAAACCTAACCCTCAACCTAACCCTTACCCTCACCCTAACCCTAAACTTAACATAACCCTAACCCTCAGACTAAAGCTAAACCTCACACTAACCCTAACCCTAACCCTCAACCTAACCCTCACCCTAAAATTCAGGCTAAACCTAACCCTCACTCTCACCCTAAACCTCAACCTAACACTCTCACTCTATCCCGAACCCGAACCCTCACCCTCACCCTCACCGTAACCCTAACCCTAACCCTAATCCCTACTCTAACCCTAAACGTCACCCTAAACCTAACCATCAACCTAACCATCAACCTAACCCTTACCCTCACCCTAACCCTAACCCTCAACCTAACCCTCACCCTAACACTCAGGCAAACCCTTACCCTCACTCTCACCCTAACTCTCAACCTAACACTTACTGTCACCCTAACCCAAACCCTAACCCTCACCCTGACCTCACCCTAACCATAAGCCTAACCCTAACCCTATCCCTAATACTAACCCTAATGCTCACCTTCACCCTCACCCGAATCCTAATCTTAACTCTATCCCTAACCCTCACCCTCAACCTCAATCTCACCCTAAACTTCAGCCTCACCCACATCCTCACCCTAACCCTAACCCTAACCCTCACCCTCACCCTTACCCTAACCCTAACCTTAACCCTAAACCTCACCCTAACGGTCACCATAACCAAAATGCTAATCCTAAGCATCACCCTCACCCTAACCCTAACCCTTACCCTCACCCTAACCCTAACCTTAACCATAACCCTAACCCTCAGACTAAAGCTAACCCTCACCCTAACCCTAACCCTAACCAAAATCTCACCGTCAACCTAATGCTCAACCTAAATCTAACCCTCACCCACACCTACTCCTCACCCTCACCCGAACCCTTACATTCACCCTAACCCTCATCCGAACCCCAAACATCACCCTAACTCTAACCCACACCCTAACCCTAAGCCTATCCGTCAACCTAACCCTAACCCTCACCCTCACCCTCACCCTCACCCTCAACTTAATACTCACCCTAACCCTAACCCTAAAACTTAACCAAAATCCACACGCTCACCCTTATGCTCACGCTAACCCGAACCCTCACCCTAGCCCTTTCCCTAAACCTAACCCTCACACTCACTCTCACCAACACCCTCAAACTCAGCATAACCCTAACCCTAACCATCACAATAACCCTCACCGTCACCCAAATCATCACCCGAACCCTCACCCTATCTCTCACATTAACCCTAACCCTCTCTAACTCTAACCCTCATCCTAACCCTAACTCTCAGCCTAAGCCTAAACCTAACCCTTATCCTAACCCTAAACCTCCTCCTCACCCTTACCCTCTCCCTCACCCTCACCCAAGCCCTCATTCTAAGCCTAACCCTCACCCTCACCCTCACGCTCACCATAACCCTGAACCATACCCTAACCCTAACACCAACCCTAAACCTAAATCTAACCCTCACCCTATCCCTAAACCTAACCCTCACCACCCTCTCACCCTAAACCAAATATTAACCCTAAAAATAACCCTAACCCTAATGCTAACCCTAACCCTCAAACTCACAAAAACAGTTACCCTAACCCTTTACCCTCACCCTAACCCTATCCCTAACCGTAACCCTAACCTTCACACTCACACCAGCCCTCACCCTAACCCTAATCCTAAACCCAATCATCATCCTAACCCAAATATTCACCCTCAACCTAATCCTCACCCTAACCCTAACCCTCACCCTCACCCTAAACCTAAACCTCATTGCCACACTAAGGCTCAACCTAACCCTTACACTCACCCTCACACTAACTCTCACACTAACCCTAACCCTAACCATATTACTAACACTAACAATAAACTCACCCTCACCCTCACCCTCAACCTCACCCTCAGCCTAATACTAACCCTAACCCTAATCCTAACCCTAAACCTCACCCTCATCCTAACCCTAATCCTAACCTTAATACTCACCCTCACCCTCACCCTCAAACTCACCCTCACACTAAACCTCACCCTCACCCTCACCCTCACCCTAACACTAACCATAACACTCACCCTAACCCTAACCCTCACCCTAACCCTAAACCTCACTCTCACCCTCACCCCAACCCTAACACTCACCTCAACTTCACGCTAAACCTCACCCTCAACCTTACCCTCACCATAACCCTTACACTCTCCCTAACACTAACCCTAATCCTAACCCACAAACTAAACCTAAACATCAGCCTAATCCTCAACCTATCCCTAACCCTTACCCTAAACTTCACCCTCACCCTCACCCTAGCCCTCACCGAACCCTCACCCTAATGGTAATCCTAACCCTCACCCCCAACCTAACCCTCACCTAACCCATACCCTCACCATAACCCTAATCCTAAACCTAACCCCAACCTTCACACTAAACCTAAAACTAACCCTAACCCTAACCCTAACCGTAATCCTCACCCTATCCCTAAACCTAACCCTAATCCTCACTCTCAACCTTGCCCTCACCCTAAACCTAAACCTAATCCTAGGCTCAACCTCACCGTAACCCTAATGCTATCCCTAACCCTCACCCTCACAATAACCCTCACATTCAACCTCACCCTCACCCTAACCCTAAACCTAACACTAACCCGAACACTCACCCTCACCTTCACTCTAACCCTAACCCTAACTCTCACTCTAATTTTAACAGTCAACCTCACACACACCATAATCCTAACCCTAAACCTATCCCTAAACCTCACCTTCACCCTAACCCTTACCCTAAACTTTACACTCAACCTAACACTAACACTATTCCTAAACCTCAATCAAACACTAACCCTAAACCTAACCCTATCCTGATCCCTCACCCTCACCCTGATCCTCACCCTCAGCTTTCCCCTATCTCTAATCCTAATCCTAACCCTAACCCTCACCCTAAACCTAACCCTCACCCTAACCCTCACCCTAATACTCACACTAACCCTAACACTCACTCTCACCCTAACCTTAACCCTAACCCTTACCCCCACCCTAATCCTATCCCTATTCCTAAACATAACCCTCCGACTAAACCTAAACCTCCCTCTAACCCTAACCCTAACCCTACCCTAACCCTATCCGTCACCCTAACCCTCAACCTAACCATTACCCCAAACCTAACACTCAACCCCACCCTAACCTTCACCCTAACTCTTAATCTCAGCTTCACCCTAACCATCACACTAACCTTAACCCTCACTTTAAACCTATCACTATACCTCACCCTCACCCTCACCCTCAACCTCAGCCTAACCCTCACAATAACCCTAACCCTAACCTTAACCCTAAATCTCACCCTACAACTCACCCTAACCCTAACCCTAACCCTAACCCTCAACCTCACCCTAACCCTCACCCTAACGGTTACCCTCAACCTAACCCACACCCTAACCCTAACACTAACCTTAACCCTCATTCTAACCCTCACAATAACCCTGAGCCTAAACCTAACCCTCAACCTAAACGTCACCCTAACCCAAACTCTAACCGTAAACCTCAACCTCACCCTAATCCTAAACCTAACCCTCAAACTCACCCTAACCCTCACCCTCACACTAACCCTCACCCTAACAGTAATCCTCACCCTCACCCTCACCCTAACCCTCACTCTCACCCTGAACCTATCCCTAACCCTCACCCTCATCCTAACACTCACCCTTACCCTTAGCCTCACGGTAACCCTAACGCTAACCCTAACCCTCACAGTAACACTGAGGCTCACACTAACACTAACCCTACCCCTCAAACTAAACCTCAACCTAAACCTAACCCTAACCCTAACCTTCACCCTAACCTTAACCCTAGACATAACACTCACCCTAACCCTAGAACTCACCCTAACCCTCAACCTAACCCTTACCCCAACCCTAAAACTCAACCTCACCCTATTCCTCACCCTAACCCTTAACCTCAACTTCACCCTAACCATCACACTACACCTAACCCTCACCCTAACCCGATCCCTATCCCGCACCCTCACCCTAACCCTCAACCTCAGCCTAACACTCAAAATAAACCTAAACCTAAACCTAAAACTAAATCTCACACTACAACTCACTGTAACACTAACCCAAAACCTCAACCTCACCCTAACCGTCACGCTAACACTTACCCTCAACCTAACCCTCACCCTAACCTTAACACTAAACCAACCCTCATTCAAACCCTCACAATAACCCTAAGCCTAAACATAAACCTCAACCTAAACGTCACCCTAACCCAAACCATAACCAAAACCATCAACCTACCCCTAATCATAAACATAAACCTCAACTTCACCCTAACCCTAATCCTGACCTTAACCCTCACCCTAAACCTTACTCTAACCCTAACCCTCAACCTCACCCTAATCCTAATAGTAACCCTAACCCTAATGATAACCCTCACCCTAAAGCTCCCCCTCCTCCTCCCCCTAACCCTAACCCTAACATTAACCCTAAACCTAATCCTAAACCTCACCCTAGCCCTCACCCTCACTCTGATCCTCACCCTCACACTAGACCTCACCCTAATCCTCAGCCTAATCTTTATCCTCACCCTAAACCTAACCTTAACGTAATCCTAACCCACATACTAACACTAACCATCACTCTAACCCTGGCATTATCCCTCAACCTACCCCTCACAAAAACCCTCACCCTCAACCTCACCCTAGACCTAAACCTCACCATAACCCTAAAAGCCTCACCCACACACTAAAACTCAACCTAACCCTAAGCCTAACCCACAACTTCACCCTCACCCTCACCCTCACCCTAAACCTGAGCTTCACCCTAAACATCAACCTAACGCTAACCCTCACACTGACGCTAACCCAAATCCTCACCCTCACCCTCACACTCACTCTAAGGCTAACTCTAAACATAATCTTAAACCTTACCCTCACCCTGACCCTAACCCTAACCCTAAACCTCACCCTCACCCTCACCCAACCCTAACCCTAACCATAAACCTAAACCTCACCCTAACCCTAACCCTCGCCCTAACCCAAACCCTAACAATCAACCTCAACCTAAAGCTAACACTACACCTAACACTAACCCTGACCCTAAACCTCACTATAACACTAACGGGAACCCTAACTCTCAACTGCACCGGAACCCTCACCCTATCCCTTAACCTCAGCCTCGTCCCAAACCTAACCCTCACACAAACCCTCACGCTAAACCTAATCCTCACCCTAACCCTAACCCTACCCCTCACCCTAACTCTCACCCTAACCCTAAACCTCACACACATCCTAACCCTCACCCTTACCTGAAAACTTACCCTCACCCTAACAATCATCCTCACCCAAAACATCAACCTAATCCTAACCCTAACCCTAGCGCTCACCCTAACCATAACCCTAACCCTTACCTTAAGGAGACCACCACACTCCCCTTACACGAATCCTAACCCTAACGCTAACCCTCACACTTACACTCACCCTCACCCTAACCCTAACCATAACCCTAATGCTAACCCACACAATAACCCTAAACTTAACCCTCACCCTAACCCAAACCCTCACCTTCACCCTCACCCTAATCCTAACCCTAATCATTACCTAACGGAAACCCTCGCCCTCCCCTCTTCCTTACCCTTACCCTCACCCTAACCCTAGCCCTCACTCTCACCCTAACAATCATGCTAAACCTAAACCTCACTCTCACCCTAAACTTCATCCTAACCCTTACCCTCACCCTAATCCTAACCCTAACCCTCACCCTCACCATAAACCTCACCCTCACCCTAACCCTAAACTTTACTCTCTCCCTCCCCCTCCCCCTAACCCTCACTCTCACCCTAGCCCTAACTCTAACCTTTACCCTCACCCTAACACTAGCCCTCACATTAAACCTAACCCTCACCCTCACCCTAACCCTCACCGCACCCAAGCCCTCACCCTAACCCTAACCCTCAACCTAAACCTAACCCTAACCCTAACCCTAACCTGAGCCCTCACCCCAGCCCTCACCCTAACCCTAATCCTAACCCTAATCCTCAACTTAGCCCAAAAACTTACCCTCACCCTAAACCTCACCCTCACCCTTAACCTCACCCTAACACTAACCCTAAACCTCACGGTGACAGTAACTCTCACCCTAATCCTTACAATCATCCTCAACCTAACGCTCACACTAACCCTAAACCTAACACTCACCCTCACCCTCACCCTCAAACTCACCCTCACACTAACCCTCACCCTCACCCTCAACCTAACCCTAAACCTAACACTCACCATAACCCTAACCCTCACCCTAACCCGAACTTTAACCCTCACCCTCAACCTCTACCCAACTTTAAACCTCAACCTCACCCTTATCCTAACCCTCACCCTAACCCTAAAGCTAACCTCACCCTAACCCTAATGCTAACCTTAAACCTCACCCTCACCCTAAACCTCACCCTAACCCGTACACTCACCCTAAACCTAACTCTCACCCTAAACCTTACCCTCACTCTCACCCTAACCCTAACCCTCACCCTAACACTATCCCTAAACCTAACCCTAACCCTAACCCCTAGCCTAAACTTAACGGTCACCCTAACACTCACCCTCACCCTAAACATCACCCTAACACTAAACCACACCCTAACCCTAACCCTAACCCTCACCCTAAACCTAACCCTCACCCTAACCCAAACATTAACCCTAACATTAACCCTAACGTTAACGCTAACCCTTAAACTCACACTCATCCCAACCCTCAGCCTAACCCTTACCAGCACCCTAACCATAACCCTAACACTTACCTATAGGAATCCTTCACCCTCCCCTCACCTTAACCCTAACCCTAACCCTCACCCTCACCTGCCTCCTCACCCTATCCCTCACCCTCGCCGTAGTCCTCACTCTAAACCTTACCCTCACCCTAACACTAACCCGCACACTAACCCTAAATCTCACCCTCATTCTCACCGTCACTCTCACCCTGATCCTAAACCTAACCCTAACAATACCCCTAACGCAAACCCTAAACCTAACCCTCAGTCTAACCCTAAAAATTACCCTAATCCTAACCCTAACCCTCAACCTAACCCTAACCCTACCACTTACCCTCACCTAAACCTAACCCAAACCCTATACCTAACCCTCAAGCTAAGCCTCACCTTAACACTCAAGCTAACCCTAACCCTCATTCTCACCCTAATCCTAACCCTAACCCTAAGCCTAACCCGAACCCTCACCCTCATACTAGCCTCACCCTAACCCTAATCCTGAATCTAACACTTACCCTAACCCTAAAACTCATCCTAAACCTAAACCTTACCCTCACCTTAACCCTTAACCTAACCCTAATCCTCACCCTACCCTAACTCTAACTCTAACCCTAACCCTCACCCTAACCCTAAGCCTACACCTCAAACTAACCCTAACCCTAACGCTAACCCTCACCCTAACCCTAAGCCTACACCTCACACTAATACTAACCCTAACCCTAACCCTCACACTAACCCTAACCCTAAGCCTAACACTCACCTTCACCCTAGGCCTCACCGTAACCCTAATCCTAACCCTAACCCTCACCCTAACCCTAAACCTCAAGCTAACCCTAACCCTCACCCTCACACTAACTCTTACCCTAACTGTAACGCTAACATTAAACCTAGCCCTCACCCTAAACCTAACCCTACCTTTAACACTAACCCTCACCCTAACCCACACCCTAACCATAAACCTAACCCTCCTCCTCACCCTAAAACTAAACCTAACCCTAACTCTAACCCTAAACCTAACCCTCACCCTCACCCTCACCCAAACAATAACCCTAAACCTCACCCTCACCCTCACCAAAAACCTCAGCCTCACCCTCAACCTAACCCTAACCCTAACCCTAATCCTCAAACTAAGCCTAATCCTCACCCTAACCCTAATGCTAACCCTAACCCTCACCCTCACCCCAACACTCACTCTAACCCTTACCGTCTCCCTAACCCTAACCCTAAACCAAACCCTAACCCTAACCCTCAGAATAAACCTAACCCTCACCCTAATGCTAACCCTATCCCTCAGCCTAAACCTCATCCTGACCCTACACCTAACTTTAATATTCACCTAATCCTATCCCTAATCCTAAACCTAACCCTCACCCTCACCCTCACCCTTATCCTAATCCTAACCCTCACCTTAACCCTAACCCTAACCCTAAACCTCACTCAAACCCTCACCCTAACACTCCCGCTAACCCT
Source organism: Dipodomys merriami (assembly GCF_024711535.1). NCBI lineage: Eukaryota > Metazoa > Chordata > Mammalia > Rodentia > Heteromyidae > Dipodomys > Dipodomys merriami. The sequence goes on from NW_027206113.1 coordinate 4,343,960, forward strand.
AACCATCACTCTCACCCTAACCTTAACCCTAACCTTTACCCCCATCCTAATCCTAACCCTAACCCTAACCCTCACACTAAACCTAAACCTCCCCTTAATCCTAACCCTAAACCTAACCCTAACTGTCACCCTAACCCTCAACCTAATCCGTACCCTAACCCTAACCATCACTCTCACCCTATCCCTCACCCTAACCCTTAACCTCAGCTTCACACTAACCCTCACACTAACCCTATCCCGCACCCTCACCCTCACTCTCAACTTCAGCCTAACTCTAACAATAACCCGAACCCTAACCCTAAATCTCACCCTACCCCTCACCCTAACCCAAACCCTAACCCTCAGCCTCACCCTAAACCTCACCATAACACTTACCCTCACCCTAACCCTCACTCTAAACCTAACACTAACCCTAAACCTCACACTAACCCGCAAAATAACCCTAAGCCTAAGCCTAACCCTCAACCTAAATGTCACCAGAATCCAATCCGTAACCGTAACCCTCACCCTAACCCTAATCCTAAAACTAACCCTCACCCTCACCCTAATCTTCACCCTCACCCTAACCCTCACCCTCACCCTAACCCTGACTGTGTCCCAAACCCTCATGCTAACCCTCCCTCTCCCCCATACCCTAACCCTAACCCTAACATTAACACTAACTCTCATTCTAGCACTCACCCTCACCCTATTTCTCACCCTTACCCTAGCCCACACCCAAACAATCACCCTAATTGTTATCCTCACCCTATCCCTAACCTTAACCCTAAACCTAACCCTAACACTAACCTTAACCCTAATCCTAACCCTCACACTAACATTAACCCTCACCCTAAAACTGACCATATCAATCACCCTCACCCTAGCCCTAACCCTTACCCTAACCCTAAGCTTCACCTACACCCTAATACCAAACCTATCCCTAAACCTCACGCTAACCCTAACCCTTAACCTCACCCTCAACCTCAGACTAACCCTAACCCTAACCCTAACCCTAACCCTAATCCTAACCATAATCCTCATCCTTACCCTCAACCTAACCCTAACCTAAACCCTAACCGTCACCCTCAGCTTCACCCTAACCCTAAACCTAACACTAACCCTTACCCTAACCATAACCATCACCTAAAACATAACACTAAACCTCACCCTCTCCCTAACCCTAACCCTAAACCTAACCCGTACCCTCACACTAGCCCTAACCGAAACCCTAACCCTAACCCTACACCTTATACTACATCTCACCTAACCCTAACCCTAAACCTAACACTCATCCTAACCCTAACCCTAACCCAAACCTCACCATCACCCTAATGCTCACCCAAACCCTAAACCTCACCCACACACTACACCTCACCCTCACCTGAACCCTCACCCTCATGCTAACCCTCATCTGAACAATAAACATCACCCTAACCCTAACCCACACCCTAACGCTAACCCTAATCCTCACCCTAACCCTAACCCTCACCCTCACCCTAACCCTCACCCTCAACCTAAACCTCACCCTAACCCTAAAACTTACCTAACCGAAATCCTCACGCTCACCCTCAAGCTCAAGCTAACCCGCACCCTCACCCTAGCCCTCAACCTAAACCTAACCCTCACACTCACCCTCACCATCACCCTCAACCTCAGCATAACCCTTACCCTAACCATAACAATAACCCTCACCGTAACCCTAATCATCACCCTCACCCACACACTATCCCTCACACTAACCCCAACCTTCTCCCTATCTCTAACTCTAACCCTCATCCTAACCCTCAGTCTCAGCCTAACCCTAAACCTAACCCTAATCCTAAAATTAAAACTCCTCTTCACCCTTACCCTCTCCCTCACCCTCACACAGCCCTCATTCTAAGCCTAACACTCACCCTCACCCTCATGCTCACCATAACCCTGACACATACTCTAACCCTAACACCAACCCTAACCCTAAATCTAACCCTCACCATAACCCTAAACCTAACCCTCCTTCCCCGTCTCACCCTAACCCAAACATTAACGCTAACAATAACCCTAACCCTAACGCTAACCCTAACCCTCACCCTCACCCTAACCCTTAACCTAAGCCTAACCCTCACACTAACCATAACCCTAAACCTTACCTAACGGAAAACCTCACATTCCCCTCACCCTAACCTTAACCCTAACCCTAAGCATCACCCTCACCCTCACCCTAATCCTCACCCTCACCCTAGTCCTCACTCTTACCATTACCCTCACCCTAGCCCTCACCCTCAACCTAACCCTAACCATATCCCTAACCGTAACCCTAAGCTTCACCATCACCCTAGCCCTCAACCTAACCCTAATTCTAACCCTAATCCTCAACTTAACCCAAACATTCACCCTCACCTTAACTCTAACCCTCACGCTAAACCTCACCTTCACACTAACACTAAACCTCACAGATACACTAAGTCTCACCTTAACCGTTACACTCACCCTCACTCTAAATTTCACACTAACCCTAACCTACACCCTAACCCTAAACCTAACTTTCACCCTCACCTCAAACTCACCCTCAGCCTAACCCTAAACCTAACCCTAATCCTGAACCAAAACCTCACCCTCATCCTAACCCTAAACCTAATCTTAAACCTCACACTCACTCTCACTCTCACGCTCACCCTCACACTAACCCTCACCCTCACCCTCACTCTCACCCTAATCCTAACCCTAGCACTCACCCTAACCCTAACCCTAACCCTAACCCTCACAATCACCCTCACCCCAACCCTAACACTCACCTCAACCTCACGCTAAACCTCACCCTCAAACTTACCCTCACCCTAACCCTTCCCCTCTCCCTAACCCTAACCCTATTCCTAACCCACACACTAAACCTAACCATCACCCTAAACCTTAACCTATCCCAATCCCTAATGCTAACACTCACCCTCACCCTGACCCTCACACTAAAAATAACGCTAACTCAACCCTCAATCTCACACAAACCCTCACTCTAATGCTAATCCTAAACTTCACCCTCACCCTAACCCTCACCTAACCATTAACCTCAACTTAACGCTAATGCTAACCCTAACCCCAACCTTCACACTAAACCTAAAACTAACCCTAACCCTAAACTTAATCCTCGCCTCAAACTCACCCTAACCCTAATGCTATCCCTAACCCTCACCTTAAACCTAACTCCCACCCTAACCCTTACCCTCACCTAACACTGACCCTCACCCTAATCCTAACGTTACCCTCACCCTTACTCTAATGCTAACCCTAAACCTCACCTTCACCCTACCCCTCACCCTAAGCCTCACCCTAAACCTAACGGTCAATCTAACCCTAACCTTACCCCTCACCCTAATCCTCATCCTAACCCTAAACAGAACCATCACCCTAACCCTAAAACTACCCCTCACACTAACCCTCACCCTAACCCTAACCCTAACCCTAACTCTCACCCTAACCCTAACACTATCCCAAACCCTGACCGCCACCGGACTCCTCACCCGAACCGTAACCATCACCCAGACACTATGCCTCACCTCACCCGATCCCTCACCCTAACCCTAACCCTCACCCTCACCCTAAACATCATCCTAACCCTAACGCACACCCTAACCCACACCATAACCATCACCCTTACCCTAACCCTCACCCTAACCATCACCCTAAACCAAACATTAACCCTAACATTAACCCTAACCCTAACGCTAACCCTCAACCTCACCCTCACCCTCACCCTAACCCTAACCCTTACACTAACCCTAACCCTCTCCCTAACCCTCACCCTATCCCTCAACCTAACCACCACACTAACCCTAACCCTCACCTTAACCCTAACCCTAACTCTCACCATCACCCTAACAATATCCCTAACCCTAAACCTAACTCTCACCCTCAACCTAGCCCTCACCCTAACCCTAAAACTAACCCTGAACCTCACCCTCACCCTAAGCCTAATGCTCACCCTCACCCTAATCCTTACCCTCACACTAACCCTAAATCTCACCCTTACCCTAAAACTCATCCTAAAACTGAACCTCACCCTAACACTCACCCTCACCCTCACCCTAACCTTAACCCTAACATTAACCCTAAACCTAATCCTAAACCTCATCCTAGCCCTGACCCTCACCCTGATCCTCACCCTCACCCTAGCTCTCAAACTAAACCTCACCCTAATCGTTATCCTCACCCTAACCCGAACCTTAATCCTAATCCTAACCCACACACTAACACTAACCCTCACCCTAACCCTGAACTTATCCCTCACACTAACCCTCACACTTACCCTCACCCTCAACCTCACCCTCGCCCTAACGCTCACCATAACTCTAAGCCTCACCCACAACCTAACCCTCAACCTAAACCTAAGCCTCAACCACACCCTAAATCTCACACTCACACGAACCTGAAACCTCACCCTAAACCTGACCCTCAGAGTAAACATCAACCTAACGCTAACCCTCACCCTAACCCTAACCCTAACCCTCACCCTCACCCTCACCCTCACGCTAAGCCTAACCCTAACCCAAATCCTAAACCTTACCCTCATCCTCACCCTCACCCTAACCCTAACCCAAACTTTCAACCTTAACCTAAAATAACCCTAACCCTAACCCTGAACCTAACCATCACCCTAAACCTAATGGTAACCCTAAACCTCACCCACACCCTAACCCTCAGCCTAAACTTTATCTTCACCCTAACCCTCCAGTCATTCTAACCTTCATCCTAACCGTAACCCTCACACACACCATAACCCTCACTCTAACCCTAACCCTCACACACACACCCTAACCCTTACCCTTACCGAAACTTCACCCTCACCCTAAAAATCACCCTCACCCTAAACATCAACGTAACACTAACCCTAAACCTAGCCCTCACCCTAACTCTAACCATAACCCTTACCTAAAGGAGACCATCACCCTCCCCTCACCTTAACCCTAACCCCCACCCTCAACCTCACCCTCACCCTAATCCTAACCCTCACCCTAACCCTAACCCTAAACCTAATCCTAAACCTAACCATCACCCTCACACTCACCCTAACCCTAACCCTAACCCTCACCCTCACCTTAACCCACACCCTAACTCTAACCCTCACCCTAACCCTACCCCTAACCTTAAACCTCACCCTCACCCTTACCTTCAAGCTATACTTTTCCGTAAACCTAATGCTAAGCCTAACCCTTACCCTCACCCTAACCCTTATCCTCACCGAAATCCTAACCTTAACCCTAATCCTAATCTCCCACTAACCCTGAAATTCACCCTAACACTAACCCTAATGCTAAACCTAATCCTCACCCTAACCCTAAACCTCACCCACACACTAACCCTCACCCTCACCCGAACCCTCACCCTAACCCTAACCCTAACCCTAAACCTCACTTTCACCTTAACCCTCAACCTAAACCTTACCCTCACCCTAACCCTAACCCTAATTCTAAACATAACCCTCAACCTCACACTCACCCTAACCCAACCCTAACCCTCACCCTCACCTTAACCCACACCCTAACCCTAAGCCTAACCTTAAGCCTAACCCTAACCTTAACCCTCACCTTAACCCTCACCTCACCCTAACCCTAACTCAAACCCTCACATCAACCCTATCCCTAAACTTAACCCTCACCCTCACCCTTACCTTCAACCTAACACTTACTCTAACCCTATCATTAAGCCTAACCTTAGCCTCAGCCTAACCCTCACCCTAACACATATCCTCACCCTAACCCTAACCTTAACCCTAATCCTCACAATCACACTAACCCTAACATTCACCCTAACACTAACCCTTATCCCTCACCCTAAACCTCACCCTAACCCTCACCCTCATCCTAGCCCTCACCCTAACCCTAAACCTCACCCTCAACCGCACCCTCACCCTAACCCTTACCCTCAACCTAACTCTAACCCTAACCTTAATCCTAAACCTAACCCTCACCCTCACACTTACGCTAACCCTAACACTAACCCTCAACCTCACGCTAACCCTAACCCTCAACCTCACCCTCACAGTAACCCTCTCCCTAATCCTAAAACTAACCCTCACCCTCACACTAATCCTAATGCTCATGTTAATCCTAACCCTAACCCTAAAACTCACCCTCAAACTAATCCTAATGCTCACCGTCACCCTAACCCTCCTCCTAACCCTTACCATCACACTAACCCTAAACCTGACCCTCACCCTAACACTCACCCTAGTACTTAACCTCACCCAAACCCTCACCCTAAACCTAACCCTAACCCTAAACCTCACCCTAACCCTCACCCTAACACTAACCCTAACCCTTACACTCATCCTCACCCTCACCCTCAGCCTAAAATTAACAATAAACCTAAACCTAACCATAACCATGAGCCTCACCCTCACCCTAACCCTAACACTAACACTAAACCTAAACCTCACACTGACATTCACACTCACCCTAAACCTAAACCTAACCCTTAATATAACCCTAACCCTAACCATCACACTAAACGTAACCCTCACACTGGTCCTAACCGTACCCCTCACCCTAACCCTCACCCTCACCCTAACCCTAACCCTCACCCTAAACCTAACCCTCACCCTAACCCTAACCATAACCTCAACCCACACCCTCAACTTAGCCCTCACCCTAACCCAAATCTTAACACTAATCCTCACCCTAAACCTAACCCTCAACCTCACACTAACCCTCACCCGCACCCTAAACCTCAGCCTAAACCTAACATAACATTATCCCTCATTTTCACCCTAACCCTCACACTAACCCTAACCCTAAACCTAACCCTCACGCTCACCCTCACCCTCAGCCTAACCCAAACCCTAACACTAATCTCAACCCTAAACCTCACCCTCACCCTTACCCTCACCCTAACACTAACCCTAACCCTAACAATAACCCTAACCCTAAAGCTAACCCTAACTCTAACCCTAACCCTCACCTCCAACCTAATCTTAAACGTAACCCTAACCCTAACCCAAACACTAACCCTCACCCTCAGCCTAACCATAATGCTCAACCTAATCCTAACCCTAACCCAAACCGTAACACTATCCCTAACCCTAACCAGTCAACCCAAACCTCACCCTCACCCTAAGCCTCACCCTAGCCCTTACCCTCCCCCTCATCATAACCTTAACCCTCACCCTAACCCTCACACTAAACCTAACCCTAACCCTAAGCCTAACCCTACCCCACAACATAACCCTCACCCTAACCCTAATCCTAAACCTAATCCTAACCTTAACCTTACCTAACCAAAAACCTATACCTCACCCTCACCGTCACCCTCACCCACACTCCAAACCCCACACTAACCTTCACCCTCACCCTCACCCTCACCCTCACCCTAAACATGACCCTAACCCTAACCCTCATCCTAGCCCTAATCCTAACCCTCAGCCTAACCATAACCCTCACTCAAACCCTCAACCTCACCCTAATCCTAACCCTAATCCTATGCCTAACACATTCCTAAATAAAACACTCTCCCTCACCCTCACCCTCACCCTAAACCTCACTCTCACCCTAGCCCTCACTCTAAACCTAACCCTAACCATCATCCTCTTTTCACCCGCAACCTCAACCTCAGCCTAACCATAATCCTAACCCTAACCCTAACCCTTACCCTAAACCCTAAACCTCACCCTAACACTCACTCTAACCCTAACCCTAACCTTAACCCTCACACTAACCCTCACCCTAACCCTAACCCTCACCCTAAAAATAACCCTCACAGTCACCCTAACCCTCACCCTCACCTTAACTCTCAATCGAAACCTTACCCTCAACCTCACCCTCACCCTAACCCTCACACTTACCCTAACACTGAACCTAAACCTAACCCTAACCCTCACCCTCACCCTAACCCTAATTCTCACCATAACCTTTAGCCTAAACCTAAACCTCACCCTCACCCTAACCCTCACCGTAACACTCACGCTAACCCTAACCCTCACTCTCATCCTAACCTTCCCCTAACCCTTACCCTCACCCTAAACCTAACCCTAACCCTAACCCTCACCCTAACCCTACCCCTACGCCTAACCCTAACCCTCACCCTAATCCTCAACCTAACCCTAACCCTAACCCTAACCTTAAACCTCACCCAACCCTTACATTCACACTCAGCCTAACACTCACACTAACCCTAACCCTCACCCAAAACCTAACCCTAAACCTCACCCTCTGCCACAACTTCAGTCTAAACCTTACCCTCAACCTAACCCTCAGCGTAACCCTAACCCTAACCATAACCCTCATCCTAACCCTCATAATAGACCTACCCCTAACCCTAACCCAATCCTCAGACTATACCTAACCCTCAACCTAACCCTCACCCTAACAATAACGCTAAACCTCACCCTCACCTTATCCCTAATCCTAACCCTTACCCTCTCTCCAACCCTAACCCTCACACTCACTCGAACATTCACCCTCACCCTAACCTTCACGCTCACCCTAAACCTCACCCTCACCCTAACCCTCACCCTAACCCTAACCCTTACCCTCACATTAACACTTACTTTCACCCTATCCTCACATCATCCTAATACTCAACTAAACTGTTACCTTAAAATTTACCCTAATCCTAACCCTCACCCACACCCTCAACTTCACTTTCACCCTAAACCTCACCCTCAGCCTAGCCCTCACCCTAACACTAACCCTAATCCTACCCTCACACTCACCCACAAACTCACCCTCAGCCTAACAATAAGCCTAACCCTAATCCTAACAGTAATGCTGACCCTGACCCTCACTTTCACCATAACTCTAACCCTAACCCTAACCCTCACCCTAAAACTAACTGAACCCCTCACCTTAACCCTAACACTAACCCTAACCGTAAACCTAACCCTCACACTAACCCTATCCCTAACCCTAACCATGAACCTTCCCCACATCCTAACACTCACCCTAACCCTAACAATAACCCTAACCCTCAACCTCACCCTAACCTTAACCCTAACCCAAACCCTCACCTTCACTCTCACCCTCACCCCCAGTCTAATCCTAACCCTAACCCTAATGCTAACACTAAACCTCATCCTCATCCTCACCTAACCCTAACCCTAAGGCTAACCCTCAACTTCACCCTCACCCTAACACTAACCCTAACCTTAACAATAACCCTAACCCTAACCCTAAACCTAACAATAACCCTAAACCTAACCCTAAGCCTAACCCTAACCCTCACCCTCAGCCTAATCTTAAACCTAACCCTAACCCTAACCCTAACCTTAAACCTAACCCTAATCCTAACCCTAACCCTAACCCAAACCCTCACCCTCACCCTAACCCTCACGCTAACCCTTACCCTCACCTTCATCCTAACCTTAATCCTCACCCTAACCCTCACACTAAACCTAACCCTAACCCTAAGCCTAACCCTAACACCAAACATAACCCTCAACCTAACCCTAACCCTAAACCTAATCATAACCTTAACCCTTACCTAACCAAAACCCTAAACCTCACCCACACCCTCACCCCCACCCCCACCCCAAACCTCACCCAAACCGAAACCAAAACTGAACCCTAACCCCCACACTCACCGTCACCCTAAACATGACCTAAACCTAACCCTCATCCTACCCCTAATCCTAACACTCACCCTAACGCTAACCCTCACTCTCAACCTAGCCCTCACTCTAACCCTAAGCCTAACCCTAACCCTCACCCTCTCCTTCACCCTCACCCTCACACTCAGTCTAATCCTAACACTAACCCTAATCCTAACCCTATCCCTAAACCTCACCCTAACCCTAACCCTCACCCTAACCCTCACTCTAACCCTAACCCTAACCCTAAACCTCACACTAACCCTCAACCTAACCCTAACCCTCACCCTAAAAATAAACCTCACCCTCACCCTAACCCACACCCTAAACTTAATTCTCACCCTAAACCTTACCCTCACCCTCACACTAACCCTCACACTTACCCTCACCCTGAACCTAACCCTAAACCTAACCCTCACCCTAACACTAATGCTCACCCTAACCCTTAGCCTAAACCTAAAGTTCACCCTCACCCTAACCCTAACCCTCACCCTCACCCTAACCCTCACCCTAATCCTACCCTAAACCTAACCCTCACCCACACCCTTACCCTCAACCTAATCCTTACCCAAAACCTAACGCTAAACCTCACCCTCACCCTAACCCTCTCCCTCATCCTCACCCTCAGCCTAACACTAACCCTAACCCTAATCCTAAACCTAAACCTCATCCTAAGCTTACTCTAAGCCTCACCCTCACACTAACCTTCACCCTCACCCTAACCCTAACCCTAAAACTCACCCTCACCCTAAACCTAACGCTCACCCTAACCCTCACACTAAACCAAACCTTAACACTTACCCTCACCCTAACCCTCACCCTAACCCTCACCCTAAACCTAACTATAAACCAAAACCTAACCCTAACCATCACCATAACCCTATCCTTAACTCTAACCCTCACCCTAACCCTAACCCTCACCCTAACCCTAACTCTAACCCTCAACCTCACCTAACTCTTTCCTAACCCTAACACTAACACTCACCCTAACCCTCACCCTAACCCATACCCTCACCGTAATCCTAAACCTAAACCTCAGCCTCACACTAACCCTCACCCTAACCCTAACCCAAAACCGAACCCGAACCCTAATCCTAACGCTGAACCTAACCCTAAAACTACCCCTCAACCTAAGCCTCACCCTCAACCTACCACTCACCCTATCCCTCACACTCACCCTCACCCTAACCTTAACCCTCACGCTAACCCTCACCCTAACCATAACCCTAACCCTAATCCTAACCCTAACACTTAACTAATGAAAACCCACACCCTCAAACTCACCCTCACCCTAAACCTCAACCTCAACCTAGCTGTCATCCTAAACCTAACCCTAATCCTTAACCCTAAACATCACCCTCATAAATAAACTAAGCTTAACCCTAACCCTCACCCTCAACTTAACTCTCACTCTAACCCTCACCCTCATACTGACCCTAACTATCACACTAACCCTAACCCTCAACCTAACCCTAACCCTAACCCTCACCATCACCCTAACCGTCTCCAAATCCCTGAACCTAACCCTCACCATCACCCTAGCCCTCAGCCTAAACCTAACACTGACCCTAAACCTCACCCTCAACCTAAGCATAATGCTCATCTTCACCCTAACCCTCACCCTAATCCTTACCCTCACCCTAACCCTAAATCTCACCCTTACCCTCACACTCATCCTAAACCTGAACCTCACCCTAACCCTCAACCTAAACCTAAGCCTAACCCTCACCCTCACCCTAAACCTAATCCTAACCCTAACCCTAACCCTAACCTTAACCCTCACCCTAACCCTCACCTCACACTGACCCTAACCCTTTCCCTCACCCTAAACCTAACCCTAACCCTAACCCTAAACCTAACCCTCACCCTCACACTCACCCTAACCCTAACCCTAACCCTCACCTTCACCTTAACCCACACCCTAACCCTAATTATAACCCTAACCCTAACCCTTACCTTAACCCTCACCCTAACCCTAACCTCACCATTACCCTAACTCTAACCGTCACCTTAACCCTACCCCTAACCTTAATCCTCACCCTCACCCTTACCTTCAAACTAACACTTACCCTAAAACTAACGCTAAGCCTAACACTTACCCTCACACTAACCCTCACCCTAACCCTTACCCTCACCCTAATCCTAAACTTAACCCTAATCCTAACCCTCACACTAACCCTAACATTCACGCTAACACTAACACTATCCCTCAACATAAACCTTACCCTAAACCTCACACTCAACCTAGCCCAAACCCTAACCCTAACCCTCAACCTCACCCTCAATCTCAGCATAACCCAAACCCTAACACTAATCCTAACCCTAAACATCACCCTCACCCTCACTCTAAAGCTAACAATAACCCTCAACCTGACACTCACCCTCTCCCTCAACCTAACCCTCACCCTCACCCTAACCCTAACTTTAACCCTCACCCTAACCCTAAGCCTCACCTTAACCCTCACCCTAAGCCTAACCTTAACTCTCACACTAACCCTCACCCTAAAGCTAACTCTCACCCTAACCATAACCCTCACCCTCACCCTAACCCTCAGCCTCACCTTAAATCTCACCATAAACCTTACCCTCACCCTCAGCCTAACCCTCACACTTACGCTAACCCTGAACATAAACCTAACCCTAAAACTCACCCTCACCCTAACTGTCTCCTTAACCCTAAACCTAACCCTCACCCTCACCCTAACCCTAATGCTCACCCTAAACCTATGCCTAACCCTAAACCTCACCCTCACCCTAAACCTAATGCTCACCCTCACACTAAGCCTCACCCTAACCCTTACCCTCCCCCTCCCCCTTACGCTCTTCCTATCCCTACCCTAACCCTAACACTCACTCACACCCTTAGCCTCAACCTAAGCCTTACCCTAAACCTAAACCTAACCCTAACCCTCACACTCACCCTAACCCTCACCCTAACCATTATCCTCACCCTAACCCTAATCTTAATCCTAATCCTAACCCTCACACTAACCCTATCCCTCACCCTAACCTTAACCCTATCCCTCACCCTAACACTCACCCTCACCCTAACCCTCAGCCTAAACCTACCCCTAACCCTAACCCTAAACCTAAACCTCACACTTCCCCATCCCCTAACCCTAAACTTAAGGCTCACACTCACCCTCAACCTCACCTTAAACCTCACCTTCACCCTAACCCTAACCCTAAAACTCACCCTCACCCTAAACCTAACGCTCACCCTAACCCTCACCCTAAAACAAACCCTAACACTATCCCAAACCCTAACCCTCAACTTAACCCTAAGTCTAACTCAAACCCTCACACTAACCATAAACCCTAAACCTAACCCAAACCCTAACCCTCACCCTAAACCTAAACCTCACCCTAACTTTCACCCTAACCCTAACCCTAACCATCACACTAACCCTAACCCTCACCTTAACCCTAACCCTAACTCTCACCATCACCCTAACAATATCCCTAACCCTAACCCTAACCCTAACTCTCACCCTCAACCTAGCCCTCACCCTAACCCTAAAACTAACCCTGAACATCACCCTCACCCTAAGCCTAATGCTCACCCTCACCCTAATCCTTACCCTCACACTAACCCTAAATCTCACCCTTACCCTAAAACTCCTCCTAAAACTGAACCTCACCCTAACACTCACCCTCACCCTCACCCCAACCTTAAACCTAACATTATCCCTAACCCTAATCCTAAACCTCACCCTAGCCCTCACCCTCACACTGAACCTCACCCTCACGCTAGCCCTCACCCTAAACCTCACCCTAATCATTATCCTCACCCTAACCCTAAACTTAACCCTAATCCTAACCCACACACTAACACTAAACCTCATCCTAACCCTGACCTTAATCCTCACCCTAACCCTCACACTAACCCTCACCCTCACACTAACCCTCACCCTAACCCTCACCGTAATGCTCACCATAACCCTAAGCCTCACCCACACCCTAACCCTCAACCTAAACCTAAGCCTCAACCACAACCTAACCCTCACCGTCACCCAAACCGAACCTTCACCCGAAACCTGAACCTCAGAGTAAACATCAACCTAATGCTAACCCTTACCCTAACCCTCACCCTAACACTAACCCTAACCCTCACCCTCACCCTCACGCTAAGCCTAACCCTAACCCAAATCCTAAACCTTACCCTCATCCTCACCCTCACCCTAACCCTAACCCAAACCTTCAACCTTAACCTAAACTAACCCTAACCCTAACCCTGAACCTAAACATCACCCTAAACCTAATGGTAACCCTAAACCTCACCCGCACGCTAACCCTCAGCCTAACCCTCATCCTCACCCTAAACCTCCCCGTCATACTAACCTTCACCCTAACCCTAACCCTCACACACACCGTAACACTCACTCTAAGCCTAATCCTCACACACACCCTAACCCTTACCCTTACCCGAAACTTCACCCTCACCCTAAAAATCACCCTCACCCTAAACATCACCCTAACCCTAACCCTAAACCTATCCCTCACCCTAACTCTAACCCTAATCCTTACCTTAAGGAGACCATCACCCTCCCTTCACCCTAACCCTAACCCTCACCATCAACCTCACCCTCAACCTAATCCTTACCCTCAACCTAACCCTAACCCTAAACCTAATCCTAAACCTAACCATTACCCTCACACTTACCCTAACCCTAACCCTAACCCTCACCCTCACCTTAACCCACACCCTAACTCTAACCCTCACCCTAAACCTAACCCTAACATTAACCCTCACCCTCACCCTTACCTTCAACCTATACTTTTCCCTAAACCTAACGCTAAGCCTAACCCTTACCCTCACCCTAACCCTCACTCTAACCCTTATCCTCACCCAAATCCTAACCTTATCCCTAATCCTAACCCTCCCACTAACCCTAACATTCAACCTAACACTAACCCTATCCCTCACCATAAACCTCACCCTAACCCTCACCCTCAACCTTGCCCTCACCCTCACCATAACCCTCAACCTATCCCCCAACCTAAACCTCAGCCTAACCCACATCCTCATCCTAGACCTCACCCTAACCCTAACCCTCAACCTCACCCTAACCCTAAACCTTACCCTCACCCTCACCCTAACCCTGACCCTAATCCTAAACCTAAACCTCAACTTCACACTCACCCTAACCCTAAACCTAAACCTCACTCTCACCCTCAACCTCACCCTAAATCTATCCCTAAACCTCAACCTCACCCTAACCCTAATGCTCACGTTAATCCTAAACCTAACCCTAAACCACACCTTCACCCTAAGCCTAATGCTCACGCTCACCCTAACCCTCCTGATAACCCTTACCCTCACAATAACCCTAAATCTCACCCTCACCCTAACACTCCCCCTAGCACTTAACCTCACGCTGACTCTCACCCTAACCCTAATCCTAACCCTCACCCTAACCCTCACCCTAACACTAACCCTTACCCTCACCCTCACCCTCACCCTCAGCCTAAACTTAACCCTAAACCTAAAGCTAACCATAACCCTCACCCTCACCCGCACCCTAAACCTAACACTAACACTAAACCTAAACCTCACACTGACACTCACCCTCACCCTAAACCTAACCCTAACCCTAAAAATTACCTTAACCCTAAACCTCACACTAAACCTAACCCTCACCCTAAACCTAACCCTATACTTCACAATCACACTAACTCTCACCCTAAAACTTACACTCACCCTCACCCTCACCCTCACCCTCATCCTCAGCCTAACAGAAACCCTAACCCTAATCCTAACCCTAACCCTCACCCTGATCCTCACCCTCACCCTCAAACTAACCCTAACCCTAACACTCTCCCTAACCCTAACCCTCACCCTAACCTTAACCCTAGCGCTCAACCTCACCCTCAATCTCATCCTAACCCTCACCCTAACCCTTACCCTCACCCTAACTCTAACACTAACCCTAACCTGCACACTAAACCTAACCCTCACCCTCACCCTAACCCTAAACCTCACCCTAACCTTAACACTAACCCTAACCGACACCCTCACCTTAGCACTCACCCTAACCCCAATCCTAAACCTAATCCTCACCCTAACCCTAAACCTCACCCTCACACTAACCCTCACCCTCACCCTAACACTCACCCTAACCCTAATCCTAAACCTAACCCTCAACTTCACACTCACCCTAACCCAACCCTAAACCTCACCCTCACCTTAACCCACACCCTAACCCTAAGCCTAACCGTAACCCTAACCCTAACCTTAACCCTCACCGTAACATTCACCTCACTCTAACCCTAACTCAAACCCTCACATCAACCCTATCCCTAACCTTAACACTCAACCTCACCCTTACCTTCAACCTAAAACTTACCCTAACCCTAACATTAAGCCTAAACCTTACCCTCAGCCTAACCCTCATCCTAACACTTAGCCTCACCCTAACACTAACCTTAACCCTACTCATCACCCTCACACGAACCCTAACATTCACCCTAACACTACCCTATCCCTCACCCTAACCCTCACCCTCATCCTAGCCCTCATCCTAACCCTAACCCTCATCCTCAACCTCACCCTCACTCTAACCATTACCCTCAACCTAACCCTAACCCTAACCCTAATCTTAAACCTAACCCTCACCCTCACACTCACCCTAAACCTAACACTAACCCTCACCCTAACCCTCACCCTTACGCTAACTCTAACCCTCACCCTCACCGTAACCCTCTCCCTAACCCTAACCCTAACCCTCACCCTCACTCTAACCCTAATCCTCATGTTAATCCTAACCCTAACCCTAAACTTCACCCTCACCCTAATCCTAATGCTCACCCTCACCCTAAATCTCCTCCTAACCCTTACCATCACACTAAACCTAAACCTCAACCTCACCCTAACACTCACGCTAGCACTTAACCTCACCCTAACCATCACCCTAAACCTAACCCTAACCCTAACCCTCAGCCTAACCCTCACCCTAACACTAACTGTAACCCTCACCCTCAATCTAACCCTCAGCCTAATCTTAACCCTAAACTTAAACCTAACCCTAACCCTCACCCTTACCCTCACAGAAACCCTTACGCTAACACTAAACCTAAACCTCACACTGACATTCACACTCACCCTAAACCTAACCCTAACCCTAAAAATAAGCCTAACCCTATCCATCACACTAAACGTAACCCTCACACTGATCCTAACCGTACCCCTCACCGTAACCCTCACCCTCACCCTAACCCTAACCCTCACCTTAACCCTAACCATAAGCTCAACCCACACCCTCACCTGAGCCCTCACCCTAACCATAATCCGAACACTAATCCTCACCCTAAACCTAACCCTCACCCTCAAACTAACCCTCACCCTCACCCTAAACCTCAGCCTAAACCTAACCCTAACATTATCCCTCACTTTCACCCTAACCCTCACACTAACCCTAACCTTCACCCTAACCCTAAACCTAACTCTCACCCTCACCCTCACCCTCAGCCTAACCCAAACACTAACACTAATCCCAACCCTAAACCTCACCCTCACCCTCACCCTAACCATAACCCTAACCCTCAACCTCAACCTAGTTGTCACCCTAACCCTAAAACTAACGCTCACCCAACCCTCACCTTATCCCTCACCCTAACCCTAAACCTCACCCTCACCCTAACCCTAATGCTCACCCTCACCTTAACCCTCACCCTAACCCTTTCCTTCACACTAACCCTCACGCTCACCCTCACTCTAATGCTCATCGTAACCCTTAACCTCACCCTAATACTCACCCTAACCCTAAGCCTAACCCTCACCCTAACCCTACCCCTAAACCTAAACCTCACCTTCACCCTTAACCTCAACATAATACTTATCCTAACCCAAACACTAACCCTATCCCTAACCCTCACCCTAAACCTCAGCCTAAACTTTATCCTCACCCTAACCCTAAACTTAACCCTAATCCTAAACCTCACCCTAACTGTAACTCTAACCCTCACACTCACCCTTATCGTGTCCCTCACCCTAAGCCTAACCCTCACCCACACCCTAACCCTAATGCTCACGTTAATCCTAACCCTAACCCAAAACCTCACTCTCACCCTAACCCTAATGCTCACCCTCACCCTAACCCTCCTCCTAAGCCTTACCATCACACTAACCCTAAACCTCAGCCTCACCCTAACATTAACCTAAACCTCACACTGAAACTCACCCTCACCCTAAACCTAACCCTAACCCTAAAAATAACCCTAACTCTCACCCTCACCCTAACCCTATCCCTCACACTAACCCTAACCCTAACCCCAACCCACACCCTCAACTTTGCCTTCACCCTAACCCTTTCCTAACCCTAACCCTAACCATCATTCTAAAGCTCACCCTTAACCTTACCCTCACCCTAATCCTAACCCTAACCCTCACCTTCACACTAACCCTAAACCTAAACATAACCCTCACCCTAATCCTCAACCTAAACCTCACCCTAACCCTAAAGCTCACACTAACCCTAAACCTACCCTTCGCCCTAACCATCACCCTCACCCTAACCCTCACCCAAAGGCTTACCCTCACCCTCACCCTAATCGTAATCCTCAGAGTAACCCTCACACTAAACCTAAACCTCAAGCTAAACCTAAACCTACCCATCATCCTAACCCTCACCCTCAACCTAACCCTAACCCTAACCCTAACTCTAACACTCACCCTAAACCTAACACTAACCCTCACCCTAACCCTAACCCTAAACCTCACCTTCAACCTCGCTCTCACCCTAACCCTCAGCCTAAACCTTACCTCACCCTAACTCAACCCTAACCCTAACCCTCACACTAAACGTAACCCTCACCCTTACCCTAACCCTCATCCTAATCCTCACCCTAAAACTTACCCTAACCTAAACCTCACCCTAACCCTAACCCTAATGCTAAACCTAACCCTAACCCTCACCCTAACCCTGAACCTAACAATTTCCCTCACGCTTACCCTAATCCAAACCCTAACCCTAACCCTCATTCCAAACCTAACCCTAACCATAGCACTAACTCTACCCCTCAGCGTAACCCTCACTCTAACCCTAACCCTAATACTCGCCCTAACCCTTTCCTAACCCGAACGCTAACCGTCACCCTAACCTTCACTCTAACCCTTACTCTCAACCTAATCCTAACCCTAACCTGAACGCTCACACTAACCCTAAACCTACCCCTCAACCTAAGCCTCACCCTCACCCTAACCCTCACCCTAACCCTTACACTAGCCCTCACCCTAACATTAACCCTCACAGTAACCCTCACACTAAACCTAACCCTCACCCTGACCTTAAACCTACCCCTTACCCTAAACCTCAACCTAACCTTAACCCTAACCCTAATCCTAACCCTAACCCTTACCTAACCAAAACCATCACCCTCAATCTCACCCTCACCCTAAACCTCACCCTCAACCTAGCTGTCAACCTAACCCTAACACTAATCCTAAACCTAACCATCATCCTCACCATTACCGTAACCCTAATGCTCACCCTAATCCTCACCTAAACCCTTACACTCACCCTAATGCTAACCCTAACCCTCACCCTCACCCTAACCCTAACCCTAACACTTTACCTCACACATACCCTAATCCTAACCCTAACCCTAACCCTCACCCTCACACTAACCCTAAACCTCAGCATAAGCCTCACTCTAACCCTAACCCTAATCCTCGCCCTAACCCTTTCCTAACCCTAACCCTAACCGTCACCCTAACCCTCACCCTAACTCTTTCCCTCACCCTAACCCTAAACCACCACCTCAACCTAACCCTCACCCTCACCGTAACCCTTACCCTTACACTAACCCTAACACATACCCTAACCCTCACCCTAAGCCTAAACTTAACCCTAATGCTAACCCTAACACTCACCTTCAACCGAACCCTAACACTAACCATTACCCTCAAGCTAACCCAAATCCTAAAGCTAATCCTAACCCTGACTCTAAACCTAACCCTCACCCTAACACTCACCCTACCCCTCAGCCTAACCCTCACCCTAACCCTAACCCTAATACTCGCACTATCCCTAACCCTAACCTTAACCCTAGCCTCACCCTCACCGTAAGCCTAATGCTATCCCGAACCCTCACCCGTAGCCTAACCCTCACCCTAACCCGTAACCTCCCTTAACCCAAACACTCATTTTCACCCTAAACCTCACCCACCCCTAATGCTAAACCTAATCCTCACCCTCACCCTAACCCTCACCCTAACCCTTATTCTCACCCTAACCCTAACCCTCAACATAACGCTTACTCTCACCCTAACCCTAACCCTAACCCTCACCCGCACCCTCACCCTCAACCTCACACAAAACCTCCCCCTAACCATAACCCTAACACTAAACTTCACCCTCACCCTAAACCTAACCCTCACTCTAACCCTCACCTGAACCCAAACCCTAACCATAACCCTCACCCGAACTATTACCCTAACCCTAACCCTCACCCTCACCCTAAACCTAACCCTTACTCTAACCCTCACCCTAACCCTAAACCTAACCCTAAACCTCACCCTAAACCTAACCCTATCCCTCACCCTCACCCTAGCCCTCACCCTAACCCTAATCCTCACACTCAACCTCAAACTCACCCTAAACCTCACCATCCACCTAGCTGTCACCATAACCCTAACCCTAATCCTAACCCTAACCTTCACCCTCAACCTTACCCTAACCCTAAACCTCACCATAAACCTCACTCTAACCCTTACCCTCACCCTAATCCTACCCCTAAAGCTCAACCTCACCCTAACCCTAACCCTAACCCCAACCCTCACCATAACCCTAATGCTCACCCTAAACCTAAACCAATTCCTCACCCTAACCCTCACGCTCACCCTAACCCTCACCCTAACCCTCACCCTTTCCCTTACACTCACCCTCACCCTAACCTTAACCCTCACCCTACCCCTCACGCTAAACCTAACCCTCACCCTAACTCTAAACCTAACCCTCACCCTAACCCTCAACCTAACCCTAACTCTAATCCTAACCCTAATCATTACCTAACCAAAACCCTCACCCTAAACCTCACCCTCACCCTCATCCCAAACCTAACCCTAATCCTAACCCTAAAACTCACACTCACCCTCACCCCAACTCTAATCCTAATCCTAACAGTAAACCTCACCCTAACCCTAACCCGAACCCTAACCCGAACCCAAACCCTAACCCTCACACTAACCCTAAACCTAAACCTAACCCTCACCATCACCCTAACCCTAACCCTCACCCTCACCCTAAACCACACCATCACCCTAACCCGCACTCTAACCATAACCCTCACCCTAACCCTACCCTACTCCTCATCCTAATGCTCATTCTAACCCTAACAGTAAACCTAATCCTCAACCAAACCCTAACCCTAGCCCTAACTCTACCTCACCCTCATTTTTACCCTCACCCTAACCCTCACTCGCAGCCTCACCCTAACCCTAAAAATAATCATAAACCTAGCCCTTACACTCACCCTAAACCTAACTTACCCGAATGCGAACCCTTACCCTCACCCTCACACTAATACTGACTGTAACCCTTACTTTCACCCTAACCCTAACCCTAAACTTGACCATCACCCTCACCCTAATCCTAACCCTAACCCTCACACTAACCCTAAACCTCACCCTAACCCGTACCCTACACCTCAACCTCAACCTAATACTCACCCTAACCCTAACCATCACCGTAACCCTAATCCTCACACTAACCCTAACCGTAACACTAACCCTAAACCTCACCCTACTCCTGCCTCTAACCCTAAACCTAACCTTCCCCCTCACCTTACCCCTCACCCTAACCATAATCCTAAACCTCACCCTCACCTTAACCCTCACCCTAACCCTCACCCTAAACCTAACAGTCACCCTAACCCTCAACAAAACCCTAATGCTAACACTAACCCTCACTCTAACCCTCACTCTAAACCTAACCCAAACCCTCACCCTCACACTAACCCACAACCTAACCCTTACCCTCAACCTAACCCTAACCCTAACAGTAAACCCAACCTTCATAATAACCCTAACCCTCACCCTAACCCTAACACAACCCCTAACCCTAACCCTCATCCTAACCCTCACCCTAACTCTAACCCTCACAGTCTCCCTAACCCTCACCGTCTCCCTAACCCTCACCCTAAACCTAATCCTCACCCACACCCTAACCCTAACCCTCACAGGAACCCACACCCTCACCCTAACCATTACCCTCAAACTAACCCTCACCCTACCCCTAAACCTAAACCTCACCCTCAACCTAACACTCACCCTCCCCCTCACAAGAACTCTAAACCTAAGCCTAACCCTAACCTTAACCCTTACCTCCAATCTAACTCTAGCCCTAACCTTCACCATAACACTAACCCTAACCCTAACCCTAACCCTCACACTAACCCTAATACTAACCCTCACCCTAACTCTTACCCTAACCCTAACTCTAACAATAATCCTAACCCTAAACCTCACTCTCAACCTCACCCTCACCCTAACCCTAAACCTTAACGCTCCCCCTCCCCCTCCCCCTCACCCTCAGCCTAACACTAAACATAACAATAATCCTGATCCTAACCCTCACCCTCACCGTCACACTCACCCTAAACCTAATGCTAAAAATAACCCTCACCCTAAACCTAACCCTAATTCTAACCCTCACACTAAACCTAACCTTCACCCTAACCCTAACACTAACCCTAACCCTCACACTAACCCTCACCCTGACCCTAAAACTAACACTCACCCTAACCCTCAACAAAACCCTAACACTAACACTAACCCTCACTCTACCCCTCACCCTAAACCTAACCAAACCCCTAACCATAACCCTCATCCTAACCTAACCCTAACTCTAACCATCACCGTCTCCCTAAACCTCACCATCTCCATAACCCTCACCCTAAACCTAAGCCTCACCCACATCATAACCCTAACCCTAACAGGAACACACACCCTCACCTTAAACATTACTCTCAACCTAACCATCACCCTACCCCTAAACCTAAACCTCACCCTCAACATAACCCTCAACCTCACCCTCACACTAACTCTAACCCTAACCCTTACCCTTTCCTAAAACCTAACTCTAACCCTTACCTTCACCCTAACCCTAAACCTAAACCTCACACTAACCCTAATACTAACCCTCACCCTAACCCTTACCCTAACCCTACCTCTAACAATAATCCTAACCCTAAACCTCACTCTCAACCTCACCCTCACCCTAACCCTAACCCTAAACCTCACCCTCACCCTCAGCCTAACTCTAAACCTAACAATAATCCTATATCTAACCCTCAACCTCACCGTCACTCTCACCCTAAACCTAATGCTAAAAATAGCCCTCACCCTAACCCTAACTCTAACCCTCACACTAAACCTAAACTTCACCCTAATCCTAACACTAACCCTAACCCTCACCCTGACCCTCACCCTCAGCCTAACTCTAACCCTAACAATAATCGTAAACCTAACCCTCACCCTTACACTCACCCTAAACCAAACCTTCACACTAAACCAAACCTAACCCTAAACCTAACCCTCACTTTCACCCTCACCCTCACCCTCTGCCCAACTCTAACCATAACAATAATCCTAAACCTAAACGTCACCCTCAATCTCAGCCTCAATCTAACCCTAACCTTAATCCTCACCCTCAACCTCAACCTCACAGTAACCCTAACAATAAAAATAACCCTATCCCTAACCCTAACCTTCACCCTAACCCTCACCCTCACCCTAAACCTACCCCTAAACCTAACCCTCACCCTCAAAGTTATTCTCAACATAATACTTACCCTAACCTTAAACCTAACACAAACCCTCACCCTCACCCTAACCCTCAGCCTAAACTTTATCCTCTCCCTAACCCAATCCCTAACCCTAACCGTAACCCTAAATCTAAACCTAACCCTAACTCTAACCCTAATCCTAACCCTTACCCTAACCCTAACACTAACACTAACACTCACCCTAACCCTAAATCTATTCCTCACCATACCCCTCACCCTAACCCTCACCCTCACCATCACCCTATCCCTCACCCTCACCTTAATCTCAACCGTAAACCTATACCTCACCCTCACCCTAGCCCTCACCCTACCCCTAATGCTCACCCTTACCCTCACCCTCACCCTAAACCTTACCCTCACCCTAAACCTACCCCTTACCGTAATCCTAAACCTAACCCTCACCCTCACCCTCACCCTAACCCTAACCCTAACCCTCACCCTCACCTTCATCCTAACCCTAACCCTACACCTCTCCCTAAAACTAACTCTCGTCGTAACACTCACCCTAACCCTCAACCTCAACCTAACCCTAACCCTAATCCTCACCCTCACCCTAACCCAAATTCTAACCTGAACTCTCACCCTAAACCTCACCCGAACCCTAACCCTCACCCTAACTCTCACCCTCACCCTAATCCTCACCCTAACCTTAACCCTACCACTTTCCTAACTAAAACACTCACCCTCAACCTCACCTCCAAGCTCAACCTTACCCTAACCTAAAACTAACTCTAACCCTCACACTCACCCTCAAATAAACCTAACCCTAACCCTCACACTGAACCTAAACCTCACCCTAACCCGAACCCTAACATACACCCTAACACACACCCTCACATTAACCCTATCCCTCACTCTAACAAAACCCTAAACCTTACCCTAACCCTCAACTTTACCGTAGCCCTAACCTTAACACTAATCCTAACTCTAATCCTCACCCTAACCCTAACACTCACCCTCACCCTAACCCTCACCCTCACCCTAACACTCACCCAAACCCTAACCCTAAACCTCACACTCACACTAATTCTCACCCTAAACTTTAAATTCACGCTCACCCTAACCATCTCACCAACCCTAAGCTACACCCCAACCCTAACCCTAACCGTCATCCTCACTCTCACCCTCACCCTAACCCTAACCCTAATCCTAACCCTAACCCTCAACCTAACCCTCACCATAACCCTAACGCTAACACTAATCGTCACCTGCACCCTAAACCTCACCCTCAACCTAGCCCTCACAATAACCCTAACCCTAATCCTTACTCTAACCCTCACCCTCACCTTAATTGTCACCCTAACCCCTACCCTCACCCTCAACCTAACATTCACACTAAACCTAACCCTGACCCTAAAAATCACCTGTAACCTAACCCTCTCCCTAACACTAACTCTAACCCTCATCATCACCCTTGCCCTAACCCTACCCCTAACCCTAACCATAAACCTCAACCTCACCCTAACAGTAATGCTCACCCTCACCCTAACCCTCAGCATAACCATTACCCTCACACTAACCTTAATGCTCACACTCACCCAAACACTCATCCTTACCCTTAACCTCACCCTGACCTTCACCCTAACCCTAACCCGAACCCGAACCCTCACTCTCACCCTAACCCTAAACCTAACCTTCATCCTAACCCTAACCCTAACACAAACCTTAACCCTCACCCTAACCCTAAACATCACCCTAACCATAACCCTAACCCGCACACTAACCCTACCCCTAACCCTAACCCTCAAACTCACCCTTGACCTCAACCTAAACCTTACCCTAATCCTAACGCTAAGCCTAACCCTCAACCTCACCCTATCCCTCACTGTAACCCTTATCCTAACCCTCACCGTAAACCTAACCCTAAACCTAACACAAACCTTAAACCTCACCCTAACCGTAAACTTCACCATAACCATAATACTAACTCTCACACTAACCCTACCAGTAACCCTAACCCTCAACCTCACCCTTGACCTCAACCTAAACCTTACCCTAACCCTAACGCTAAGCCTAGCCCTCACCCACACCCTAACAATTACCCTCACTCTAACCTTAACCCTAAACCTAATCCAACACCTTACCCTCACCCTCACCCTCACCCTAACCCTAACCCTAACCCTCAACCTCAATCTCACCCTCACCTTAAGCCTAACCCTAAGCCTAAACCTCACCCTAACGCTAACCCTCGCCCTAACGCTAACCCTAAACCTCAACCTCACACTAAACCTAACCCTAACCCTCACCCTAACCCTAACTCTAATCCTAACCCTAACCGTTAACCTCACCCTTACCCTAAACCTAACCCTATCCCTCACCCTCACCTTAACTCTCACCTTAACCCTAACCCTCACCCTCAACCTAACCCTCACACTAACCCTAAACCTCAACCGAACCCAAACCCTAAACCTCACCCTCACCCTCACCCTAGCCCTCACCCTAACCCGAACACTAACCCTAAACCTCACCCTCATCCTAACTGTAATGCTCACTCTCACCCTAACTCTGACCCTAACCCTTACCCTCACACTAACCCTAACGCTCACCCTCATCCTAACCCTCATCCTAACCTTTAACCTCAACCTAACCGTCACCCAAACCCTAACCCTAACCCTAAGCCTCACTGTCAAACTCACCCTAACCCTAACCCTCAAACTAACCCTCACCCTCACCCTTACCCTCACCCTAAACCTTACCCTAAAACTAATGCTAACCATAATCCTCACCCGCACCCTAACCCTCACCCTAACAATTATCCCCACCCAAACCCTAAACTTAACCCTAATCCTAAATCTAACCCTCACCATCACCTTCACCCTAACCCTAACTCGAACACTAACTCTCACCCTCACTCTCACCCTAACTGTAATCCTAATCCTCACCCTAACCCTAACCCTTGTCCTAACCCTAAACCTAACCCTCAACCTCACACAAAACCTAACCTTAAACCTCCCTCGCCCCCTCACCCTAACCCTAACACTAATCCTAACCCTAACTCACACCCTAACGCTCACCCAAACCTTAACCCTCACACTAACCCTCACCCTCACCCTAATTCTCACCCTAACCATAACCCTAACACTTTCCTAACTAAAACAGTAACCCTCACCCTCACCCTCACCCTCAACCTCACCCTAACCTAACCCTAAGTCTAACCCTCACACTCACCCTCAACCTAACCCTAACCCTAAAAATAATCCTAAACCTAACCCTCACACTATACCTAACCCGAAGAGTAACCCGAACCCTAACCAAAACCCTAATACACACCCTCATCCTAACCCTAACCCTGACTCTAACCCTAACCCTAACCCTAACAGTAACCCTCACCCACACGCTCAACGTAGCCCTCACCCTAACCCTAATCCTAACCCTAATCCTCACCCTAACCGTAACACTCACCCTAAACCTAACCATAACCCTAACCCTCACCATCACACTAACCCGAAGCCTAATCCTAACCCTCACCCTCACCCTAGCTCACACCCTAACCCTAATCCTTACTCTAACCCTAACCCTTACCCTCACTCTCAAACTCAGCCTAAACCTAACCCTAACACTCACAATAACCCTTACCGTTAAAGTAAACCTCAACCTAACCCACACTCTAACACTAACCCTAACCCTAAACCTAAACTTAACACTCACACTAACCCTAACCCTAAACCTCAATCTTACCCTCAACCTAAACCGTAACCTAACCCTAACAATAACCCTAACCCTAACGCTCATCCTAACCCTCACCTTAAACCTTACACTCCCGCTAACCCTAAACCTCACCCTCACCCTAACCTTAACCCTAACCTCACCCTAACCCTAATGCTAACCCTAAACCTCAGCCTCAACATAACCCTCACCCTAACACTTAGCCTTTCCCAAATCTTAACCCTCAAACTCACCCTAACCCTAAACTTAACCCTAACACACACCCTAACCCTAACACTCACACTCACCATCACCCTAACCTTCACCCTAACTCTTACCCTCACCCAAACCCTAATCCTAACGCTAAACCTTAACCCTCACCCTCAACCTAGCCATCACCCTAACCCTAACCCTCACCCTAAACCTAAGCCTAACAATAAACCTAAACCTAAACCTCACCCTAAACCTTACCCTCACCCTAACGCTAACCCTCACAATCACCTTAACTCTCACCATAACACTTACCTTCACATTCACCCTAAGCCACACTCTAAACCTAACCCTCACCCTAAACCTAACTCTAATCGTCACCCTCACCCTCACCCTCAGCCTAACCATAAACATGACCCTAACCCTCACCCTCACCCTAAACCTCATACTCACCCTAATCCTCACACTAACCCTAACCATCACCCTCACCCTCACCTTAACCCTAACCCTAAATCTCACCCTCATCTTAAACTAACCCTAATCCTAACCCTCAAACACACCCAAACCCTCATCCTAACCCTTATCCTCACCATAACCTTAAACTTAACCCTAACGCTCAACCTAACCCTTACCCTTAGCCTCACCCTAACCCTAACCCTCACCCTAACCCTCACACTAAACCTAACACTTTCCCTAACCCTAACCCTACCCCTCACCCTAACCATCAACATAACAATAAACCTCATCCTAACCCTAACCCTAACCCTCACCATCAACTCCCCCTAACCCTCACCATCACCCTAACCCTCACCCTAACCCTCACCCTAACCCTAACCCTAACCCTAATCCTAACACTAACCCTCACTCTAACCCTCACCATAACCCTAACGCTAAACTTAACCATCACATGCACCCTAACCCTCACCCTATCCCTTATCCTTACCCTAACCCTAAACTTAACGCTAATGCTATCCCTCACCCTAACCCTTACCATCACCCTAACATTAACCCTACCCCTCACCCTAACCTTTACCCCAAATCTAACCCTCAACCTCCCCCGTGCCCTAACCCTAAACCTAAACCTAACCCACACCATAACCCTAATCCTCACCCTAATCCTAACCCCTACTCTCACCCTCCCCTCACCCTAACCCTAACCCTAATACTCACACTCACCCTCACCCTCACACTAACCCTAACACTAACGCTAACCCTCACCCTCACCTAACCCTAACCCTAACTCTCACCCTACAACTCATCCTGACCCTAACCCAAATCCTAAATCTTACCCTAAGCCTAACACTCAACCTAACACTTACCATGACCCTAACCCTCACGCTAACCCTAACCATAACCCTAACCCTCACCCTAACTCTCACAATAACCCTAATCCTAAACCTAACATTCAAACTAACCCTAACATTTATCTTAAACCTAATCGTAAACCTCAGCTTAACCCTTACCCTAACCATAACCCTAACCCTGACTCTAAGACTCACAGTAACTCTAACCCTAACCTCACCCTAACTCTAATCCTACCCCTCAACCTAACCCTCAACCTAACCCTAACCCTAACCCTAACTTCACCCTAACTCTAACCCTACCCCTCAACCTAACCCTCAACCTAACCCTAACCCTAACCCTAACTCTCACCCTAACCTTAACCGTAACCCTAACCCTTATGCTAAACCTAACCCTCACACATACCCTACCCCTGACCCTCACCTGAACCCTCAACATGAACTTATCCCTCACCCTCACCCTATACATCACCATAACCATAACCCTCAGCTTAACCCTAACCCTCACCCTAAACCTCACGCTCAGACTAATCATCACCCTAACCGTATCCCTAAACTTTACCTAAGCGAAATCCTCACCCTAACCCTGAACTTCACCCTAACTATCACCCTCATCCTAGCCCTCACCCTAACCTTAACCCAAACACTAAACCCAACAGTCACCCTCACGCTCACACCCAACCTCATCCTAAAGCCCACCCTAACCACCACCCTAAACCTAACCCTCACCCTAACCCTCACCCTCAGCCTAATCCACACCCTAACCCAATCCCTAACCCTTACCTAACTGAAATCCTCATTCTCACCCTAACCCTCACCTTAACCATCACCCTCAACCTAGGCCTCACCCTAACCCTAACCGTAACCATTACCCTCACCCTAAACCTAATCCTAACCCTCAACCTCACCCTCAGCCTAACCCTAACCCAAACACTAATCCTAACCCTAAACCCAACCCTCACCCTAACGCTAAACCTAACCCTAACCCTCACCCCTCAACCTAAACCTAACCCTAACCTTAATCCTAAGCCTAACACTCACCCTAACCCTAACCCTAACCCTAACACTCACAGTAACCCTAACCCTCACCGTCACCCTTACCCTAACCCTCAACCACACCCTACCCCTCACACTCACCCAACCGCTCACCATGAACTTAACCATCACCCTCACCCTATACATCACCATAACCATAACTCTCAATCTAACACTAACCCTAAACCTCACCCTAAACCTATCCCTAACCCTAAACCTCACCCTCAGCATAATCCTCACCCTAACCGTATTCTAACCTTTACCTAACAGAAATCCTCACCCTCACCCTAACACTCACCCTAACCATCACCCTAATCCTAGCCCTCACCCTAACCCTAAACCAAACACTAACCCCAATGCTCACCCTCTCCCTCATCCTCAACCTCAGCCTAAACCCCACCCTAAACCTCACCCTAACCCTAACCCTCAACCTAACCCTCACCCTCAGCCTAATTCACACCCTAACCCAATTCCTAACCCTTACCTAAATGAAATCCTCACCCTCACCCTAATCCTCACCTTAACCATCACCCTCAACCTAGTCCTCACCCTAACACTAACCCTAACACTTACCCTCACCCTAATCCTAACCCTAACCCTCACCCTCACCCTCAGCCTAACCCTAACCCAAACACTAATCCTAACCCTAAACCTAACCCTCACCCTAACCCTAAACCTAATCCTAACCCTCACCCTCCCCTCAACCTAAACCTAACCCTAATCCTAATCCTAACCCTAACACTCACCCTAACCCTAACCCTAACCCTCACCATAACCTTGACCGTAACCCTAACTCTGACCATCACCCTAACCCTCAGCCTAAACCTAACCTTCACCCACACCCTAACTCTCACACACACCCTCACCCTCACCATGAACTTAACACTCACCCTCACCCTATACATCACCATAAGCATAACCCTCAACTTAACACTAACCCTAAACCTCACCATAGAACTTACCGTCACCCTAAACCTCACCCTCAGCCTAATCGACACCCTAACCGTATAACTAACCTTTACCTAACCGAAATCCTCACCCTCAACCTAACCCACACCCTAACCATCACCCTCATCCTAGCCCTCACCCTAACCCGAACCCAAACACTAAGCCCAACCCTCCACCTCAAACTGAACCACAGCCTAAACCCCACCAAAACCCTCACCCTAACTCTAAACCTCACACTAACCCTCACCATCTGCCTAATCCACACCCTAACCCAATCCCGAACCCTTACGTAACTGAAATGCTCACACTCATACTAACCCTCACCTTAACCATAACCCTCATCCTAGGCCTCACCCTAACCCTAACTCTAACTGTTAACCTCACATTAAACATAACCCTAAACCTCACCCTCACCCTAACCTAAACCGAACCCTAACCCTCACCCTCCCCTCAACCTAACCCTACACCTAATCCTAACACTAACAAAAACCCTAACCCTAACCCTAACCCTCACCATAACCCTAACCCTCACCCTCACTATACCCCTCACCCTCACCCGAACCCACAAAATGAACTTAACCCTCACCCTCACCCTCATCCTCAGCCTAAACCCCAACCTAACCCTGACAATAACCCTAACCCTCAACCTAAACCTCACCCTCAGACTAATTCCCGCCCTAACCCAATCCCTAACCCTTAACTTACTGAAATCCTCACCCTCAACCTAACCCTCACCTTAACCATCACCCTCAACCTCACCTGTAGAGAGCTGCGAGAGGCCGCACCTGGAAGATGGTGCCAGCTTCCGCCCTCCGCCTTCCCGATGGCGAGTGCTCTCTGTGTAAACAACTCCTGATATGGCTAAGGCAAAGAATCTGGCTTGCTTCCGCGCACCTGAACCTATTGGTGGTTCCCACGTGGCGTATCAGGGTTGGCTACCCAGCGGGTACTTAAGGCTGTGGGGAATTCTCCCCGGGGTTGGGGTCACAAGATTAAAAAAAGGTCCTGAATAAACGGCAGAGAGAAGAGTCCGGTGTCGCGTCTCCTTGCTGGTCGAGGCGGTAGCGACACGTGGTGGCCCGTACGGGGACTCAGCCATAACCCCAACGAGGACTCAGAACTCTCTGCGGTCAGGGTGGTGCACCGGTAAGTCCCCAGGTAAAAGGGGAATCCGCGACATAAGCGGGGGTAAGTCCCCAGGTAAAAGGGGAATCCGCCACAAGAGCGGGGAGTAAGTTCCCAGGTAAAAGGGGAATCCGCCACAAGAGCGGGGAGTAAGTTCCCAGGTAAAAGGGGAATCCGCCACAAGAGCGGGGAGATTTTTGTTCTTCTCGGTAGATAAAGAGAGAGTGAGAACCCGGGGCTAGTCAATAGAGTAGCCAAAAGTGAAAGTAAAAGTTTGTTTACCAGCTTTAAATGTTTAAAACATGGGCGCTTCTTCTTCGCACCCAATTTTTTTTGGCTCTCAATGAGCTACTGCACTCAAAAAAGTTAAAAATAAAAAAGAGTACTTTAGAGAGATTTTTGAATGAATGTGACATCGTTGCCCCGTGGTTCGCTGTCTCCAGAAGCCTCACGGTGGCCTCTTGGGAGAAACTAGGGAGGGACCTAGGTTTTGCCTCTGAACAAGGAACACTTAAGAGCGGGGTGAGACCAATATGGACACTGATAAGAGGCTGTCTCGAGGACCAGCGTTGCAGTGAGGCGGTAGAGAATGGTCAGGCCGCCTTAGAAATGCTGCAGGAAGAAAGATCAGAAAGGGCAGACAGCGAAAAGGAGGAGAGCGGGGGGGGGGGGTTATACCCCGATTTTGCCGAACTAGAGACCTCTGAGTCTACAGACTCAGAGGAACTACAATCACTCATAGAACAAATAGAAAAAACAAAGATAAGAAAGAGGAGGAAAGGGAAGGAGAGAGAGGACCCAGATAAAGACGAATGCACGCCCTCTGTGCACCGCCCCACACCTTCGGCCCCTCCGCTCTATGCGGAGGACCCTGGAAGTGGCAGCCCCGGCTGTTCTTTCAGCCCAGGCGTGTGGAAAGCGGTCAGAACCGAGTTACATCTAGCCTGTCCAATATTTCAGGATCCATAGGGACAGCGATATCATGAACCCTTAGATTTTAAGGTTATAAAATCTTTAGCTGAGTTTGTGCGGACATATGGAATCACAGCCTCCTTTACTGTAGCCCAGGTGGAGGCCCTAAACAGACATTGCATGACACCCGGTGATTGGAGTGGGCTCGCACGAGCTTGTTTGAGCCCAGGTCAGTATTTAGATTGGAAGGCTTTTTTGATTGAATTTGCTAGTGAAGAGGCTGCGGCCAGTCAGGCTGGGGGAAACCCAGCTTGGGACAGAGATATGCTGCTTGGACAGGGGAGATTCGCCAATCAGCAGATAGGCTACCCGGTTCAAGTTTATGAACAAATGAATAAAATTGGCATAAAGGCATGGAAGGCCTTACCAAATAAAGGCGAGGTGAGTGGCAATCTCACCAAAATCCTGCAGGGCTCTATGGAGCCGTTTTCGGACTTTGTTGCTCGTATGGTCGAGGCTGCTGGCAGAATTTTTGGTGACCCCGACGCAGCCATGCCATTAATTAAACAGCTTGTTTACGAGCAGTGCACTAAGGAATGCAGAGCCGCCATAACCCCATATAAGAATAGGGGACTAGAAGCATGGATGAAAGTTTGCAGAGAGCTGGGCGGACC
The DNA here is from genome assembly GCF_024711535.1 of Dipodomys merriami. Lineage (NCBI taxonomy): Eukaryota > Metazoa > Chordata > Mammalia > Rodentia > Heteromyidae > Dipodomys > Dipodomys merriami. The sequence continues at coordinate 4,377,130 of NW_027206113.1, forward strand.
ACTAACTAATGCTGGATTAGCTGCTGCTGTGGTGCAATTAACCCAGAAGAATGGGGGCTGGGAAAGATGGCTCAGTGGTAAAGCGCTTGCCTTGCATGCATAAGGCCCTGGGTTCGATTCCTCAGCACCACATAAGCAAAAAGAAATGAAAAAAGCCGGAAGTGACGATGTGACTCAAGTGGTAGAGTGCTGGCCTTGAGCTGAAGAGCTGAGGGACAGTGCCCAGGCCCAGAGTTCAGGCCCAGGAAAAAACCTATTCAAAAAACGCTGCAAATTTGTCTAAACAGTTGTTTAGTTATCTTTTAGGTAATTGAACTGGGGAGTTCGACAGCCTGATGGAACAGTTCAGGGTTGCCATCGTCATGGTGAACTCGACCCGAGTGGATGCCGGATTGGCGGAGGGGTTATCTTCATGGATCTCCGCTGCTATGATTCATCTCAAGGAGGGGGCGGGTTTGGGAGCCCTGATAGGCCTCCTGGTGTTAGCCTCCTTGGTATGTCTGTGGTGCATTTGCCAAATTAGAGGTTCTCAGCGTCGCAGTGCAGCCATGATTATCCAAGCCTTTACAGTCATTGGAGCAGGTCAGTCCCCCTAAGCGTGGCTTGCCACCCTAAAACAATGAACACAGATTGCAAAGCCAAAGTACTGCAGTCGAGAGGCATGAGTTTTGCCCTCGAGGAGAGCATGTTTGATTGCACACGGGTTCGATTCGCCTTTTCCCGTCCTTGTGAAAAACAAATCAATGGACAGGCTGAGTCATCCCTAGAGAAGGCGCCCTCTGGAAGAAGGCTTGTATGCAGTCCTTGCAATTGCACAACAGGGATCAGACCTCTGTTCTCATCTGTGTTCTTTAAACAAAAAAGGGGGAACTGTAGAGAGCTGCGAGAGGCCGCACCTGGAAGATGGTGCCAGCTTCCGCCCTCCGCCTTCCCGATGGCGAGTGCTCTCTGTGTAAACAACTCCTGATATGGCTAAGGCAAAGAATCTGGCTTGCTTCCGCGCACCTGAACCTATTGGTGGTTCCCACGTGGTGTATCAGGGTTGGCTACCCAGCGGGTACTTAAGGCTGTGGGGAATTCTCCCCGGGGTTGGGGTCACAAGATTAAAAAAAGGTCCTGAATAAACGGCAGAGAGAAGAGTCCGGTGTCGCGTCTCCTTGCTGGTCGAGGCGGTAGCGACACTCACCCTCAGCCTAACCCTAACCCTGACACTTATCCTAAACCTAACCCTATCCCTCAACCTCACCCTAACCCAAACACTAATCCTAACCCTAAACCTGGCCCTCACCCTAACCCTAAACCTAACCTTAACCCTCACCATCCCCTCAACCTAACCCTAACACTAACCCTAACCATAATCCTAACCCTAACACTCACCCTAACCCTAAACCTAACCCTAACCCTCACCCTAACCCTAACCCTACCCCTAACTCTCACCATCACCCTAACCCTCACCCTAAACCTAACCCTCACCCACATCCTATCCCTCACCCTCACCCGAACAATCACTATGAACTTAACCCTCACCTTCACAATATACATCACCCTAACCCTAACCCTAACCCTATCCCTAACCCTAAACCTCACCCTAACCCTAACCCTCACCCTAAACCACACCCTCAGCCTAATCCTCACCCTAACTGTATCCCTATCCTTTACCTAACTGAAATCGTCACCCTCTCCTCACCCTCAACATAACCATCAACCTCATCCTAGCCCTCACCATAACAATATTCCAAACACTAACCCCAACACTGACCCACACCCTCACCCTTAACCTCAGCCTAAACCTCACCCTAACCCTCACCCTAACCCTCTACCTCAGCTTAATCCACACCCTAATCCAATCCCTAACCCTTACCTAAATGAAATCCTCACCCTCACCCTAACCCTCACCTTAACCATCACCCTCAACCTAGCTCTCACCCTAACCCTAACCCTCACCCTCAACCTCACCCACACCCTCACCCTAACCCTCAACCTCACCCTAACACTAAACCTAACCCTAAACCTAACCCTCACACTAACCCTAACCCTAGACCTCAATCTCACCCTCAAGCTAACCCTAAAAATAAACCTAACAATAACCCTAAACCTAACCCTCACCCTAACCCTTACCCTCACCCTCACCCTCAGCCTAACCCTAACCCAAACACTAATCCTAACCCTAAACCTAACCCTCACCCTAACCCTAAACCTAACTATAACTCTAACCCTAACCCTAACCCTCAACCTAACGCAAACCCTCACCCTAACCATAACCATAACCCTAAACCTCACAGTCACCCTAACCCTAAGCCTAATCCTAACCCTCAAACTCACGCTAGCCCACACCCTAACCCTAACACTAACTCTAACCCTAACCCTCACCCTCACCCTCAGCCTAACCCTAACCCTAACACTCACAATAACCCTAACCGTCACACTAACCCTCAACATAACCCACTCTCTAACATTAACCCTCACCCTCACCCTCACCCACACCCTCAACCTAACCCTCACCCTAACACTAACCCTAACCCTAAACCTAAACTTAACCCTCACACTAACCCTAACCCTAAACCTCAATCCTACCCTCAACCTAACCCTTAACCTAACCCTAAAAATAACCCTAAACCTAACTCTCATCCTCAGCCTCACCTTAACCCTTACCCTCCCGCTAACCCTAACACTCACCCTCACCCTAACCCTCACCCTAACACTTAGCCCTTCCCAAATCTTAACCCTCACACTCACCCTAACCCTAACACTCACCCTAACCCTAACACTCAACCTAATCCTAACGCTAACACTCACGTCACCCTCACCACACCCTACACCAAAACTTAATCCTCACACTCACCCTAATCCTGAACTTAACCCTAACCCTCACACTGAACCTCACCATCAACCTAAACCTCATCCTAAAACTTACTCTCACCCTAACCCGAACCCTCACACTCACCATCATCCTAACCCTCCCCCTAACTCTTACCCTCACCCAAACCCTAATCCTAACCCTAACCCTTAACCCTCACCCTCAACCTAGCCATCACACTAACCCTAACCCTCACCCTAAACCTAACCCTAACACTAACCCTAACCCTAACCCTCAACCTAAACCTTACCCTCACCCTAACTCTCACCCTCACAATCACCTTAACTCTCACCCTAACCCTTACCCTCACATTCACCCTAAGCCACACACTAAACCTATCCCTCACCCTAACCCTAACTCACCCCTCACGCTCACCCTCACCCTCAGCCTAACCCTAATCATGACCCTAACACTCACTCTCACCCTAAACCTCATACTCACCCTAATCCTCAAACTAACCCTAAACATCAACCTCACCCTCACCTTAACCCTAACCGTAACCCTCACCCTCATCCTAAAGCTAACCCTAATCCTCACCCTCACACACCCCCTAACCCTCATCCTAACCCTTATCCTCACCCTAACCCTAAACTTAACCCTAACTCTAACCCTCACGGTCAACCTAACTCTCAACCTAAGCCTTACCCTCAGCTTCACCCTAAATCTCACCCTCACCCTAACCTTCACACTAAACCTAACACTTTCCCTAACCCTAACCCTACGCCTCAACCTAACCATCAAGCTAACAATAAACCTCACCCTAACCGTAACCCTAACCCTAACCATCACCTCCCCTTAACCCTCACCGTCACCCTAACCCTCACACTAACCTTCACCCTAACCCTAACCCTAACACTAATCCTAACCCTAAACCTCACCCTAACTCTCACCATAACCCTAGTGCTAAACTTAACCCTCACCTGCACCCTATCCCTCACTCTATCCCTTATCCTTACCCTAACCCTAAACTTAACCCTAATGCTAACCCTCACCCTAAACCTTATCCTCACCCGAACATTAACCCTACCCCTCACCATAACCTTAACCCCAAATCTAACCCTCAACCCCCCCTCCCCTTAACCCTAAACCAAAACCTATCCCACATCATAACCCTAAACGTCACCCTAAACCTAACCGAACCCTCACCGTCCCCTCAACCTAACGCTAAACCTAATCCTCAAACTCACCTTCACCCTCACACTAACCCTAACCCTAACGCTAACTCTCACCCTAACCCTAACCCCAACCCTAACTCTCATCGTACAACTCATCCTGACCCTAACCCTAATCCTAACACATACCCTCACCCTAACCCTCAACCTAACACATACCCTCACCCTAACCCTCACCCTCACCCTAACCCTAACCCTCACCCTAACCCTCACAATAACCCTAATCCTAACCCTAATATTCAACCTAACCCTCACATTTACCTTAAACCTAATCCTCAACCTCACCCTAACAATTCCCTTAACCATAACCCTAACCCTAACTCTAAGACTCACACTAACCCTAACACTAACCTCACCCTAACCCTAACCCTACCCCTCAACCTAACCCTCAACCTAACCTTAACCCTAACCCTAACTCTGACCCTAACCCTAACCCTAACCCTCACCCAAACCCTACCCCACACCATCACCCGAACCCTCAACATGAACTTATCCCTCACCCGCACCCTATACATCACCATAACCATAACCCTTACCCTAACCCTAACACTCACCCTAAAACTCACCCTCAAACTAATCCTCACCCTAACCGTATACCTAACCTTTACCTAGCCGAAATCTTCACCCTAACCCTAACCCTCACCCTAACCCTCAGCCTCATCCTAGACCTCACCCTAACCCTAACCCAAAAACTAAGCCCAACCCTCACCCTCACCCTCACATTCAACCTCATCCTAAACCCTACTCTAACCCCCACCCTAACCCTAACCCTCACCCTAACCCTCACCCTCAGCCTAATCCACACCCTAACCCAATCCCTAACCCTTACCTTACTGAAATCCTCAACCTCACCCTAACCTTCACCTTAACCATCACCCTCATCCTAGCCCTCACACTAACCCTAACACTTACCCTCATCCTAAACCTAACCCTAACCCTCAACCTCACCCTCAGCCTAACCCTAACCGAAACTCTAATCCTAACCCTAAACCCAACCCTCAACCTAACACTGAACCTAACCCTAACCCTCACTCTCCCCTCAACCTAACCCTAACCCTAACCCTAATCCTAACCCTAACACTCACCCTAAACCTAACCCTAACCCTCACAGTAAGCCTAACCCTCACCATCATCCTAACCCTAACCCTCACCCACACGCTACACCTCACTCTCACCCGAACGCTCACCATGAACTTAACCCTCACCCTCACCCTATACATCACCATAACCATAACTCTCACCCTAACACTAACCCTAAACTTCACCCTAACCCTAACCCTAACCCTAAACCTCACACTCAGCATAATCCTCATCCCAACCTTATCCCTAACCTTTACCTAACCGAAATCCTCACCCTCACTCTAACCTCACCCTAACCATCACCTTAATCCTAGCCCTCACCCTAACCCTAAACCAAACACTAATCCCAACCCTCACCCTCACCCTCACCCTCATCCTCAGCCTAAACCCCACCCTAACCCTTAAAATAAACCTAGCCCTCAACCTAACCCTCACCTTCAGACTAATTCCCACCCTAACCCAATCCCTAACCCTTACCTTACTGAAATCCTCACCCTCACCTTAACCCTCACCTTAACCATCACCCTCAACCTCACCCTCAGCCTAACCCTAACCCTAACCCTTACCCTCACCCTAAACCTAACCCTAACCCTCAACAGCACCCTCAGCCTAACCATAACCCAAACACTAATCCTAACACTAAACCTGACCCTCACCCTAACCCTAAACCTAACCCTAACGCTCACCCTCTCCTCAACCTAACCCTAACTCTAACCCTAACCGTAATCCTAACCCTAATACTCACCCTAACCCTAAACCTAACTCTAAATCTCACCCTAACCCTAACCCTTCCCCTAACCCTCAACATCACCCTAACCCTAACCCTAAACCAGCCTTCACCCACACCCTAACCCTCACCCTCACCCGAACACTCATCATGAACTTAACCCTCACCCTCACCCTATACATCACCCTAACCCTAACCCTCACCCTATCCATAACCCTAAACCTCAGCCTAACCCTAACCCTCACCCTAAACCACACCCTAAGCCTAATCCTCAGCCTAACTGTATCCCTATCATTTACCTAACTGAAATCGTCACCCTCACCTTACCCTCAACCTAACCAACTCCATCATCCTAGCCCTCACCCTAACCATACCCCAAACACTAACCACAACACTCACCCACACCCTCACCATCAACCTCAGCCTAAACCTCACCCTAACTCTCACCCTAACCCTCTAGCTCAGCTTAATCCACACCCTAATCCAATCCCTAACCCTTACCTAAATGAAATCCTCACCCTCACCCTCACCTTAAACATCACCTCAACCTAGCTCTCAACCTAACCCTAACCCTCACCCTCAACCTCACCCACAACCTCACCCTAACCCTCAACCTCACACTAACACTAAACCTAACCCTAAACCTAACCCTCACCCTAACCCTAACCCTCACCCTAACCCTCACCCTAACCGTAACCCTGACAGTCACCATAACCCTAAGCCTAATCCTAACTCTCACCCTCATCCTATACCTCACCCTAACCCTAACCCTAACTCTAACCCTAACCCTCACCCTCACCCTCAATCTCAGCCTAACCCTAGCCCTAACACTCACAATAACCCTAACCGTCACACTAACCCTCAACCTAACCCACACTCTAACCCTCACCCTCACCCTCACCCACACCCTCACCCTAACCCTCACCCTAACACTAACCCCAACCCTAAACCTAAACTTAACCCTCACACCAACCCTAACCCTAAACCTCAATCCTACCCTCAACCTAACCCTTAACCTAACCCTAACCATCACCCTAACTCTAACTCTCATCCTAACCCTCACCTTAACCCTTACCCTCCCTCTAACCCTAACCCTCATCCTCACCCTAACCCTCACCCTAACCTTAACCCTAACCTCATCCTAACCCTAATGCTAACCCTAAACCTCAGCCTCAACATAACCCTCACCCTAACACTTAGCCTTTCCCAAATCTTAAACCTCACACTCACCCTAACCCTAACCCTAACCCTTATACTCACCCTAACCCTAAGCCTAACCCTTACTCTCAACCCCACACTAACCATTACCCTAACCCTAACCCTCACCCTAACCCTCACCCTATCCCTAACGCTCACCCTAACCATAACACTACCCGTCACCCTAACCCTCATCCTAACCCTAAACCTAACCCTCAACCAAAGCCTCACCCTAACCCTTACCCTCACACTAAACGTTACCCTAACCCTCACCTTCACCCTAACCCTAACCCTAAACCTAAACCTCACCCTAACCCTCACCCTAACCTGAGCCTCAAACACACCCTAACGCAAACTCTCAACCAAACCCTCATCCTCACCCTAAACAGCACCCTCACCCTAACCCTCAACCTATTCCTAAATCTAACCTAAACCCTAAACATAACCCTCACCCTCACACTCATCCTAAGCCTAATGCTAACCTTAACGGTAAACCTAAACCTAACCCTCACCCTCAACCTCACCCTAACCCTAAACCGAACCCTAAGCCTAACCCTCACCCTCACCCTAACCCTAATCCTAACACTATCACGAACCCTCACACTCATCCTAACCTTCACCCTAATCCTAAACCTAGCGCTCACCCTCACCCTAACCCTCACCCTTACCCTAATGCTAACCCTAACCCTAATCCTCACCCTAACCCTAACGCAAACCCTAACCTTACCCCTCAACCTAACCCTAAACCTAACCCTCAACCTCATCCTAACACTCACCCTAACCCTCACCCTAACCCTAACCCTAACCCTAACCCTCAACATAACCCTAAAACTCAAACTAACCCTAAACCTAACACTAACACTAATCCTAACCCTAACCCTAACCCTCATGCTATCCCTAACCCTACCCCTCACCCTAACCCTCATCCTAACCTAACCATTTCCCTAACCATCAACCTAACCCTAACCTTCACCCTAAGCCTCACCCTCATCCTAAACATCACCCTCACACTAAACCTCACCCTAAACCTAAACCTAACAGTCAATCTCAACCTAAAACTCACCCTCATCCACACCCTAACTCTAAACGAACCTTAACCCTAACACTTACCTTAAACCTAACTCTAAAACTAACCTTCACCATAACACTCACCCTAACCCTTACGCTAACACTAAACTCACCTTCACCCTAAACCTCACCATAATCCTTAGCCTCACCCTAACCCTACCCTAATCCTAATCCTCATATTAACCCTCACCCTAATCATAATCATCACTATAACCCTCACGCTAACCCTAAACCAAACCTTCTCCCAAACGCTAATCCTAACCCTAACCCTAACCCTCACCCTCACACTCACCCTTACCGTCACAGTTACCCTACCCCTCACCCTAACCCTAGCCCTCACACACAACCTAACCCCCAAGCATCACAAGAACCCTCACCCTAACCTAACCCTCACTCTCACCCTCAACTTAAGCCTAACACTCATCATAATCCTAAATCTCACTCTATCTCTAATCCTCACGCTAACCCTAAACTTTACCTTCACCATAACCCTCACCGTAACACTAACCCTCACCCTAAACCTAACCCTCACCCACACCCTTAGCCTCACCCTCACCCGAACACTCACCCTCACCCTAACCCTCAGCCTCACCCTAAACCTCACCTTCAGCCCAATCCTCACCCTAACCGTATCCCTAAACCTTACCTAACCGAAATCCTCACCCTCACCCTCACTCTCACCCTAACCCACATCCTCATCCTAGCCCTCATGCTAACCCTAACCCTAACACTAACCCTAACCCTCACCCTCACCCTCACCCTCAACCTCATCCTAACCCTAACGCTAACACTCACAATAAACCTTACCATCACACTAACCCTCAACCTAACCCTCACTCTAACCGTAAACTTCACCCACACCCTCACCCACACAATCACCCTAATCTTCACCCTCACCCTAACACTAACCCTAACGCTTAACCTAAAACTAACCCTTGCAATAACCCTAAACCTAAAACTCAATCCCAACCTCAACCTAACCCGAAAACTAACCCTAACAATAACCTTAACCCTAAACCTCACCCTACCCCTCACCCTAACCCTAACCCTAACCCTCACCCTAACCCTCACCGTAACTCTAACCCTAACACTCACCCTAACCCTCACGCTAAACCTAACCCTACCCTCTCCCTAACACTAATGCTAACCCTAAATCTCACCCAATCCATAACTGTCAACCTAACACTTAGCCTTTCCCAAATCCTAACCCGCACAATCACCCTAAACCTCACCCTAAATCTTACCCTCACCCTAACCCTAACCTTAACCCTCAACCTCACCTAAACCTAACCCTAACCTTAACCCTAACCCTCACCCTAACCCTAATGTTCATCCTAACCCTAACCCTACTCCTCACCCTAAACCTCATCCTAAACGTACAACTAACCATCAACCTAAGCCTCACCCTAACCCTTACCTTCACCCTAAATGTAACCCTAACCCTCAATTTCACCCTAACGCTAACCCTAACCCAAACGCTCATACTAACCCTCACCCTAAGCCTCACCCTAACCCTAAGCCTCAAACATAACCTAACCCTAACCCTCAACCGAACACTCATCCTCACCCTAGACATCACACTCACCCTAACCCTCACCCTAACCCTAAAACTAACCCTCACCCTAAACAGAACACTCACACTCACTCTCATCCTAAGCCTAATCCTAACCCTAACCATAACCCTAATCTTAACCTAACACTCACATTCACCCTCACCTTAACCCTAACCCTAACCCTAACACTAACCCTGACCCTCACACTCACCCAAACCTTAACACAAACCCTATCCCTCACACTCACCCTAACCTTCACCCTAATACTAACCATAACCCTCACACTCACCCTTACCCTAAAGCTAACCCTAAACCTAATCCTCACCCTCACACTCACCCTCAGCCTAAATCTCACCTTAACCCTAATCATAAACCTAACCCTGACCGTCACCCTCACCCTAAACTTAACCTTAACCCGAATCCTCACACTCACCCTCACGTTCACCCTAACCCTTTCCCTAAATCTAACCCTCACCCTAACCCTAACCCTAACCCTAACCGTAAAAATAACCCTAACACTCAGCCTAACCCTAAGCCTAACCCTACCTCTCAACCTAACCCTAACACTCACCTTAACCCTCACCCTAACACTCAAGCTAAACCTAACCCTCACTCACACCCTAAATCTCAACCTAACCCTTACCCTCACCCTAACCCTAACCCTAACGCTAACTGTAAGCCTCACTCTAAACCTAACCATCACCTGAATCCTAACCCTACCAGTTACCCTAACCCTCACCCTAACCCTCACCCTAACCCTAAACCTCACCCTCACATTAGCCCTCACCGTAACCCTAACCCTCACCCTAACCCTAACCCTCACCCTAACCCTAACCCTCACACTCACCCTAACCCTCACCATAACCCTAACCCTAACTCTAACCTTCAGCCTAACCATCACCCTAAACCTCAACCTAAACCTACCCTCACCCTAACCCTCAAACTAACCCTAACCCTGACCCTAACACTCACCATCACCCTAACGCTTACCCTCGTCCTCACCCTAACCCTCACACTAACCCTAACACTCACCCTAACCATAACGCCACACTCACCCTCACCGTCACCCAAAAATCAGCCTAACCCTAACCCAAACTAAAATCCTAACCATAATCCTCACTCTTAACCTCACCCTCACCCTAAACCTAACACTCAACCTTACCCTCACCCTAACACTAAACCTCCCCTTAACCCTAATCCCAACCCTCACCCTCACCCTAATCCTAACCCTAACTTTAACCCTCAACCTCACCCTAACACTCACCCTAACCCTAATGCGAACCCTAACCCTTACCTCACCCTAACACTCACCCTAATCCTTACCCTCTACCTAACCCTAACCCTAACCCTAAACTTCAACATCACCCTAAACCTCATCCTAACCCTAACCCTAACAATTATCATAAACCTCAACCTAACCCTAACCCTCATCCACACCCTACCCATCACCCTCACCCTAATCATCACCCTAACCCTAGCCTTAACCCTAAACCTAATCATCACCCTCACCCTAACCCTAACACTCACCTAAACCTAACCCTCACCCTCAACCTAACCCTCACCCTAAACCTAACCCTAACCCTCACCCTAACCTTCACCCTCACACTCACCCTAACCCTAACCCTAAACCTAAACCTAAACCTAACCCTAATCCTCCGCTAACCCTTAACCTAACCCTATCCCTAACCTTCACCTTACGCCTCACCCTCAACCTAACCCAAACCCTAAACCTAACCAGAAATGTAACTCTCACCCTCACCCTCACCCTCACCCTAACCCTAACCCTAACAATAACCCTAAACCTACCCTAACCATTACCCTAACCCTAAACCTCAACTCTAATCTTAACCCTAACCCTATCACCAACCCTAACCCTCACACTAACCCTAACCCTCACCCTAACCCTAACCCTACTCCTCAGCCTAAACCTCAACCTAACCCTAACCCTAACCCTATCACTCACCTTAACCCAAACCCTAAACCTAACCCTAACCCTCACCCTAACCCTAATCCTCACACTCACCCTCACCCTCAACCTCAGCCTAACCCTAACCCTAACCTTCACAATAACCCTCACTGTCAACCTAATCCTCACCCTAACGTTCACCCTCACCCTCACACTAAAACTAAAACTCTCCCTAACCCGAACTCTAACCCTCACCCTCACCCTCACCCTCAGCCTAATCCTTACCATAACCCTAACACACACACTAACCCTAAACCTCACCCTAACCCTAACCCTACCCCTCACCCTACCCCTCAGCCTAAACCTAACCCTAACCCTAACCCTAACCCTAAGCCTAACTCTAACCCTCACTCTAAACCTAATCCACACCCTCATGCTCTCCCTCAGCTTAATGTTATCCATCACCCTCACCGTATCCCTCACCCTAAGCCTTAAACTCACCCTAACCCTGACTCTAAACCTAACCCTCAACCTCACTCTAAAACTCACCCTAACCCTAACGCTACACCAAGCCTAACTCTCATCCTAACCTTCACCCTAACCCTCAACCTCACTTTAAACTACACCCTTACCCTAACCCTCACCTTCACCCTAAACTTCACACACACCCTAACCCTAAACCTAACCCTCACCCTCACCCTAAACCTAAACCTAAACCTAACCTTAATCCTCCCCCTCACCCTAGCCCTCAACCTAACCCTAAACCTAACCATCACCTTCACTATAACCCTAATGCTAACCCTAACACTCATCGTATCCCTCACCCTCACCAAACACTAACCCTCACTCTAGACCTAACCCTAACCCTAACTCTCACCCTAAACCTAACCCTCAACCTAACCATTCCCGGAACCCTAACACTCAACCTCACTCTAACGCTCAAAGTCACCCTAAACCTCACACTAAACCTACCTCGAAAACTCACCCTCACCCTAACCCTCACCCTAACCCTAACCCTAACCCTCACCCTCACCCTATCCCTCACCCTAACCCTAACCCTAGCCTTCAGCCTAACCCTCATCCTAACCCTAAACCTCATCCTCACCATAACCCTAGTGCTAAGCTTAACCCTCAACCTCACCCTAACCCTCACCCTAACCCTTACCCTCACCCTAAACCTAACACTCACCCAAACCCTAACCCTACCCCTCACCCTAACCCTAACCCTAAACCTAACCCTCACCCTAACCCTAACGCTCACCCTAACTCTAATGCTCACCATCACCCTAACCCTCACCCTAACCCTAACCCTCACCCTCACCCTAACCCTCCCCTAACACTAACCCCAACCCTATCCCTCACCCTCACCCTAACCCTAATGCTAACCCTAACCCTAACACTCACCCTCACCCTAACCCTCACCCTAAACCTTACCCTCACTCTAACCCTAACCATAAACCTCACACTAACAATAACACTCACCCTAAGCCTCAGCCTAACCCTAAACCTCACCCTCACCCTCACCCTCACCCTAACCCTCACCCACACCATAACCCTCACCCAAACCTGAAACCTCACCCTCACCCTAACCCACACTCTCAGCCTAAACATCACCCTAACCATAACCCTAACCTTCACCCAACACTAACCGTCACCCTAAATCTCACCCTCACCCTAATCCTCACCCTAACCCAACCCTAACCCTTAAAAAACGGAAACTCTCATCATCCCCTCACCCTAACCCTAACCATAATCCTAACCCTCAATCTCACCCTAACCCTTACCCGAACTCTAACCCTCACCCTAACCCTAACTATAACCCTCAGCCTAACCGTAACCTTCACCCCCACCCTCACCTAATCCTAACCCTAACCCTCACCCTAATCCTCACACTCAACCTATCCCTCACCCTAACCCTGTTCCTCAAACTAACCCTAATCCTAAATAACTAACCCTAATCCTAAACCTAACCTTCACCCTCACACTAACCCTCACCCTAACACTCAAGCTACTCCTACCTTCATTCTCTCCCTAACCTTCACCCTAACCCTTACCTTCACCCTAACCCTTACCTTCACCCTAAACCTCACCCTAACCCTTACCCTCAATCTAACCATAATCATAACCCTCACACTAAACCTAACCCTCATCCTAACCCTAACCGTAACCCTCACCATAACCCTCACCCTATCTTTAACCCTAACCCTAACCCTAGCCCAAACCCTCACTGTCAGACTAACCCTCACCCTAACCCTAACCCTCAACCACACCCTACGCCTCAATCTCACCCGAAACCTCACACTCACCCTAACCCTCACCCTCACCCTGAACATCAACCTAAACATAAACCTCACCCAAATCCTATCCCTTCCTTCACCCTAAACCTAACGCTCACCCTAACCCTCACCCTCACCCTAATCCTGACCCTAACACTAAGCCTGACCAATACCTAACCAAAATAATCACCCTCACCCTCACCCTCAACCTAACCCGCACTCTCACCTTGCCCTCACCCTATTCCTAATACGTACACTAAACCCAAGCCCCACCCTAACCCTCAACCTCAGCCTATCCCTAACACTAACCCTCACAATAACCCTCACCGTCAACCTAACCCTAACCCTTACCGTCACCCTAACCCTTACAGTAACCCTAAACCTGTCCCTAACCCTCACTCTAACCCTCACCCACACCCTCACACTCAGCCTAAAACTAACCCTAAACTTAACGCACACACTAAACCTAACCCTCACACTAACCCTAAAACTATCCCTCACCCAAACCCGAACCCTAATACTAAACCTCACCCTCACACTTACCCTCACACTAACCCTAACCCTCACCCTCACCCTAACCCTAACGCTCACCCTATCCCTAAAGCTCACCATCACCCTAACCCTCACCCTAACCCTAACCCTCACCCTCACCCTAACCCTCCCCCTAACACTAACACCAACCATAACCTTCACCCTCACTCTAACCCTACTGCTAACCCTAACCCTAAGGCTCAACCTTACATTAACCCTCACCCTAAACCTTACCCTCACACTAAACCTAACCATAAACCTCACAATAACAATAACACTCACCCTAAACCTAAACCTCACACTCACCCTCACCCTCACCCTAACCCTCACCCACACCCTAACCCTCACCCTCACCCGAAAACTCACCCTCACCCTAACCCACACCCTCAGCCTAAACATCACCCTAACCATAACCCTAAACCTCGCCCAACACTAATCGTCACCCTGAATCTCACCCTTACCCTAATCCTCACCCTAACCCAACACTAACACTTAAAAAACGGAAACTCATCATCCCCTCACCCTAACCCTAACCATAAACCTAACCCTCAATCTCACCATAACCCTTACCCGAATGCTAACCCTCACCATAACCCTAACTATAACCCTCAGCCTAACGCTAAACTTCACCCCCACCTTCACCTAATCCTAACCCTAACCCTCACCCTAATCCTCACACTCAACCTATCCCTCACCCTAACCCTTTTCCTCAACCTAACCCTAATCCTAAACCTAACCCTCACCCTCACCCTAACCCTCACCCTAACACTCAAACTACTCCTACCTTCATTCTCACCCTAAACTTCACCCTAACCCTTACCTTCACCCTAAACCTCACCCTAACCCTTACCCTCAATCTAACCATAACCATAACCCTCACACTAAACCTAACCCTCATCCTAACCCTAACCCTAACCCTCACCATAACCCTCACCCTAACTTTAACCCTAACCCTAACCCTAGCCCAAACCCTCACTGTCAGACTAACCCTCACCCTAACCCTAACCCTCAACCACACCCTACGCCTCAATCTCACCCGAAACCTCACACTCACCCTAACCCTCACCCTCACCCTGAACATCAACCTAAACCTAAACCTCACCCAAATCCTATCCCTTCCCTCACCCTAAACCTAACGCTCACCCTAACCCTCACCCTCACCCTAATCCTCACCCTAACACTAAGCCTGACCAATACCTAACCGAAATAATCACCCTCACACTCACCCTCAACATAACCCGCACTCTCACCTAGCCCTCACCCTATTCCTAATACTTATTCTAAACCCAAGCCTCACCCTAACCCTCAACCTCAGCCTAACCCTAACATTAACCCTCACAATAACCCTCACCGTCACCCTAACCCTAACCCTTACCCTCACCCTAACCCTCACAGTAACCCTAAACCTGTCCCTAACCCTCACTCTAACCCTCACCCACACCCTCACCCTCAGCCTAAAACTAACCCTAAACTTAACGCACACACTAAACCTAACCCTCACACTAACCCTAAACCTATCCCTCACCCGAACCTGAACCCTAATACTAAATCTCACCCTCACACTTACCGTCACCCTAACCCTAACCCTCACCCTCACCCTAATCCTAATGCTAACCCTAACCCTGACCATCTCCCTAAACCTCACCCTAGCCATTACCATCACCCGAAACCGAATCCCAAACCTAAACCTAACCCTAACCCTCACCCTAATCCTCAACCTAACCCTAACCCGAAACCTCACACTTACTCTAACCCTCTCTGTCACCCTAACCCTCAATCTAACCCTAACCCTAACACTCACCCTCACCCTAACCCTCACCCTAAACCTAACCATAACCCTCACCCTCACCCTATCACTAACACAATCCCTAACCCTATCTCTCAGCCTAACCCTCACCCTAAACCTAACCCTAAACCTAATCCTTACCATAACCCTTATGTAACGGAAATTCTCACCCTCCCCTCAACCTAAACCTAATCTTATCACTAACTCTAACACTAACGCTCAACCTCACTCTCACCCTCACCCTCTCCCTAAGCAGAAGCTTAATCCTAACCCTAATCCTAATCCTAAATCTAAACCTCACCCTCACCCAAAACCTCATCCTAACCCTAAACCTATGGCTAAACCTCACCCTAACCCTAACTCTCGCCCTAACCCTAACCCTAAACCTAACCCTCAACCTCAACCTAAACCTAACCATAACCCTCACCCTAACACTCACCCTGATCCTAACAGTAAACTTTACCCTCACCCACACACTAACCCTCACCCTAACCCTTATCCAAACCCTAACCCTAAATTTAACCCTTATCCTAAACCTCACCCTCACCCTCACCCTTAACCTAACCCTAACCCTCACCCTCACCCTAACCCCCACGGTCACCCTAAACTACACACTCACCCTAACCCTAACCCTCAACCTCACCCTCACCCTAACCATAAACCTAACCCTAACGCTAACCCTCACTCTCACCCTAGCCCTCACCCTACCCCTAACCCTAACCCTCCCCCACCCCTAACCCTAATGCTAACACTAATCCTCACCATATCCCTCACCCTCCCCTAACCCAAACACTAACCCTCACCCTAAGCCTAACCCTAACCCTATATCTCACCCTCAACCTAACCCTCAACCAAACCGTTCCCGGAACCCTAAGACTCACCCTCACTCTAATGCTCACCATCACCCTAAACCTCAACGTAAACCTAACTCTAACACTCACCCTCACCATAACCCTCACCCTAACACTAACCCTAATCCTCACCGTCACCCTGTCCCTCAGCCTAACCCTAAACCTCACCCTAAACCTTACCCTCACTCTAAACCTAACCCTCACCATCACCGTAACCCGAATGCTTACCCTTACCCTAATGCTCACCATCACCCTAACCCTCGCCCTAAACCTAACCCTCACCCTCACCCTAGCCCTCCCCCTAAACCTAACCCTAACCCTCACCCTCACCCTCACCCTTACCCTAATGCTAACGCTAAATCTAAACCTCACCCTATCCCTCACCCTCACCCTAACCCAAACCCGAACCCTGACGCTAACCCTAACCGTTACAATAACCCTAACAATCACCCTCACCCTCACCCTCAGCCTAAACCTAACCCTAATCCTAATCCTAACCCTCACACTCACCCAAACCCTAACCCTAAATTTAACGCTCACCGCCAAACTCACCCTAACCCTAAACCTAACGCTAACCCTCACCCCAACGCTAACCCTCACCCCAACGCTAACCCTCACCCCAAACTTAACACTAACCCTAACCCTCACCCCAAGCCTAACCCTATCCCTCACCTTCACCCTCAACTTAATCCTAACCCTGACCGTAACCGTTACCCTAACCCTCACCCTAAACCTAACGCTAACCCTAACCCTCACCCTTACCCTAACCCTCACCCTAACCCTTATCCTCACCCTAACCCTAACCATAACCCTCACACTAACCCTAACCCTCACACTAACCCTAACCCTACCCCTCAGCCTAACCCTCACCCTAAACCTAAACCTCACCCTCACCCTTACCCTAACCCTCACCCTCACCCTAACCCTCACCATCACCCTAAACCTCAGCCTAACCCTAGCCCTCAACCTCACCCTCACCCTAACCGTAAATCTAATCCTAACCGTCATCCTACCCTAAACCTAATGCTAACCTTAACCCTAACCCTATCCCTTAGCCTAACACTCACCCTAAACCTAATGCTAAATCTCACCCTTGCACTAACCCTCGCACTAAACCTAACACAAACCCTAAACCTCACGCTCAACCTAAACCCAACCCTAACCCTCACCCTAACGGTCACCCTGATCCTAACGGTAACCTTAACACTCACCCACACCCTATCCTTCACCCTAACCCTTATGCTCACCCTAACCCTAACTTTAACCCTAATCCTGACCGTCAAAC
Source organism: Dipodomys merriami (assembly GCF_024711535.1). Classification (NCBI taxonomy): domain Eukaryota; kingdom Metazoa; phylum Chordata; class Mammalia; order Rodentia; family Heteromyidae; genus Dipodomys; species Dipodomys merriami. The sequence continues at coordinate 4,395,419 of NW_027206113.1, forward strand.
TAACCCTCACCCTCACCCTCACCCTCACCATAACCCTAACCCTCATCCTCACCCTAACCCTAAGCGTCACCCTAAACCTCACCCTCACCCTAACCCTAAACCTCAGCCTCACCCTCACCCTAACCTTAAACCTAATCCTAACCCTAACCCTCACACTCACCCTAACTCTCACCCTAACACTAACCTGAAACCGAACCTGAACCCAAACCCTAATGCAAACCCTAAACCTCACCCTATCCCTCACCTTCACCCTAACCTAAACACTAACCCTCACCCTCACCCTAACCCTAACCCTAACTCTCACCCTCACCCTAACCCTCAACCTAACCATTCCCGGAACCCTAACTCTAACCCTCACCGTGACCCTCACCGTCACCCTATAACTAATCTTAACACTCACCCTCACCCTAACCCTCACCCTCAACCTAAACCTAACCCTCACCCTCACCTTATCCATCACACAAACCCTAACCCTATCCCTCAGCATAGTCCTCACAGTAACCCTTACTCTAACCCTAACCCTTACCATAACCCTTATCTAACGTAAACACTAACCCTCCACTCAGCCTAACCCTAACCCTAACACTAATCCTAACCCTCACCCTCACACTCACCCTCACCCTAACCCTAAACCTAACGCTAAACCTCACCCTAACCCTAACCCTCGCCCTAAACCTAATCCTAACTCTAACCCTAACCCTCAACCTCAACCTAACCCTAACCCTAACACTCCCCCTAAACCTCACCCTGACCCTTACCCTCAGCCTAATCTCAACCCTAACCCTCACCCTTCACCTCACACTAAACCTAACCCTCCCCTAACCCTAACTCTACCCTTCACCCTAAACCTCACCCTAACCTTAACCCTAATACCAACCCTCATCCTAAACCTAAACCTACCCCTAAACCTAACCCTCACCCTAACCATCACCGTCAACCTAACCCTCATCCTAACCCTAACACTCACCCAGAGCCTAACCCTCACTCTCACCCGAATCCTCACCTTCACTCTAACCCTCACCCTCAGCCTAAACATCACCCTAAAACTAACCATAACCCTAACCCTCACCCAAACTTTAACCCTCACCCAAAACCTCACCCTCACCCTAATCCTCACCCTCACCCTCACCCTAACCCTTACCTAATGGAAACTCTCGCCATCCCATCACCCTAACCATAACCATAACCCTAACCCTCAGCCTAACCCTAACCTTCACCTTCACCCTCACTTAATCCTAACCATAACCCTAACCGTAACCCTCACCCTCACACTTTCGCTCAACCTAATCCTTACCCTCACTCTCACCCTAACCCTCGCCCTAACTCTCACGCTACTCCTAACAGTCACTCACAACCTAACCTTCACCCTAAGCCTTACACTCACCCTAACCCTAACCATAACCCTCACACTAACCCTAACCCTCACCCTAACCCTAACCCTACACCTCAACCTAACCCTCATCCAAACCCTCACCCTAAACCTAACCCTAACCCTCACACTAACACTAACTCTAACACTATCCCTGACCCTAACCCTCACCCCAACACTCACTCTAATCCTCAAACTAAACCTTACTCTCACCCTAAACCTAACCCTATCCCTCACCATAACCATTAACCTAAACCTCACCCTAAACTTCCAAATAATACTTACACTCACCATAAACCTAACCCTAACCCTCACCCTGTACCTCAGCCTAACTCTTACCCTCACACTAGCCCTAACCCTCACCCTCACCATATCCTTCACCCTAACCCTAACCCTATCCTTCAGCCTAACCCTTACCCTAACTCTTACTCTAACCCTAACCCTTACCATAGCCATTATCTAACGGAAAATCTAACCCTACACTCATCCTAATCCTAACCCTAACACTAACCCTAACCCTCACCCTCACCCTCACCCTCATTATAAGCCTAACCCTAACACTAACCTAATACTAAATCTAACCCTCACCCTCACCCTCACCCTAAACCTAAACCTAATGATAAACCTCATCCTAACCCTAACCCTCGTCCTAACATAACCCTAACCCTAACGCTCAAATTCAACCTAACACTAACTTTAACCCTAAACCTAACTCTCACCCTAACCCTCACCCTAACCCTTACCGTCAGCTTCATCCTAAACCTAACCCTTACCCTAACCCTCCCACTAACACTAACGATCACCCTAACTCTAACTCTAACCCTCACACTCATTCACAAACTCACCCTAACCCTAAACCCAACACTCACCGTCACCCTAACACTCACCCTAAACCTAACCCTCACCATAACCATAACCCTAACACTTACCCTCACCCTAACACTAATCCTATTCCTTAGCCTCACCCTAACCCTAAAGCTAACACTAACTCTCACCCTAAAACTCACCCTAACCCTCACCCTGATCCTAACTGTAACCTTAACCCTCACCCACACCCTAATACTCACCCTTATCCTTATCCTCAACCTAACCATAAACTGAACCCTAATCGTAACCATCACACTAACCCTAACCCTCAAACTCAGCCTCACCCTCACCCTAACCTTAACCCTCACCCTCACCCTAACCATCTTCGTCACCCTAACCCTCATCCTAACCCTAAACCTAACCCTCACCCTCACCATCACCCTAACCCTAAACCTAACCCTAACCCTATCCCTCACATTTACGCTAGTCCTCACCCTAATCCTAACCTAACCCTCACCCTAAACCTAAACCTAATGCTAACCCTAACCCTAACCCTCACCCTATCCCTCACCCTCACCCTAACCGAAACCCTAATCCTCACCCTAACCCTAACTATAACCATCAGCCTAACCCTCAACCTAATCGTTACAGTAACCCTAAGGCTAACCCTAACACTCACCCTCACCCTAACCCTCACCCTGACCGTTATCCTCACCTAACCCTAACCTTAACCCTAATCCTAACCCTCACACTAACCCTAAACCTCACCCTAACCCTAACACTGCTCCTCACCCTAACCCTAACCCTAACTCTCACCCGAATATTCACTCTAACCCTAAACCTCACCCTCACTCTAACCCGCACCGTCACCCTAACCCTCAACCTAAACCTATCCCTAACACTCACCCTTACCTTCACCCTCACACTCACCCTCACCCTAACCCTAACCCTGACCCTATCCATCACCGTAAACCTAAACATATCCCTCAGCCTAACCCGCACCCTAACCCTAACCCTAATACAATCCCTTACCATAACCCTTATCTAATGAAAAATCTCACCCTCCGCTCACCCTAACCCTAACCCTAACACTAACCTTAACCCTCACCCTCACCCTCACCCTCACACTAAGCCTAACCCTAAACCTAACCCTAATCCTAATCCTAAATCTAACCCTCAACCTCACCCTCAACCTCACCCTCACCCTAACCCTTAACCTAACGCTAAACCTCACCCTTACAATAACACTCGCACTAACCCTAACCAAAAACCTAAACCTCAACGTCAACCTAACCCTAACCCTTATCCTCACCCTACACCTGAGATTAACCCTCAGCCTAAACCTAACCCTAACCCTAAATCTCACGCTATCCCTCTTCATAACCCTAACCCTCACACTCATCCTAGCCCTCACCCTAACTCTATCCCAAACCCTAACCTTCACCTGAACCCTCACACTCACCATCACCCTCACCCTAATCCTAATAATAACTTTAACATAACTCTCACTGTAACCCTAACCCTACCCCTAACCCTAAGCCTCCCCCTCTCATTCCCACTTATCCTCAGCCTTACCCTAATCCTAATCCTAATACTAACCCTAACCATCACTCCCACCCTCACTCTAAACCTAACCCTATCCCTAAACCTCACCCTCACCGACACCCTCAACCTCACCCTAACCCTAACCCTAACCCTAACACTAACACTAATCCTAACAATAACCCTCACCCTAACCCTCAGCCTAACACTCACACTAAAACTTACACTAACCCTAAACCTCACACTAAACCTAATACACACCCTAAACCTAAAACTACCCCTCATGCTAACCCTAACTTTAACCCTAACCCTAATGCACACCCTAACCCTAAGCCTAACCCTAACACTCACCCTCACCCTAGCCCTAACCCTAACAATAATCCTAACCCTAAACCTCACCCTAACCCAAACCCTCATTCTAACCCTAACCCACACCCTATACCTAACCCTCACCCTAACACTAACATTCACCCTAAAAGTTTCCCTAACCGTAAACTTAACAATAACCCTAATCCTCACCATAACCCTAACCTAACCTTAACCCTAACACTCACCCTAACCCTAATCCTAACCCTAACCCTAAACCTCCCACTCATCCTAACCCTCAGCCTAACACTTAACCTCACCCTCACCCTAACCCTGACATTAACCCTAACCCTCACCCTAACCCTAAGCCTAACCATCACCCTCACTGTCCCCCTAATCCTCACCCTAACCCTGACCCTCACCCACACACTAACCTTCACCCTAAACTTAAACCTCACTCTCATACTAATCCTCAACCTAAGACTAACCCTAACCCTAACACTAATCCTAAACTTAACCCTCACCCTCACCCTCACTTTAACACTAACACAAATACTCCCCCTAAACGTAACCCTCAACCTAACTCTAACCCTAACCCTAAACCTAACCCTCACCCTCTCCATAACCCTAACCCTAAACCTAACACTCACCCTAATCCTAACCCTAACCCTAACCCTAATCCTCACCCTAAACATCAAACTTTACCTAACCCTCACCCTAACCCTAACCCTAAACCTCATCCTAACCCTTACCCTCATCCTCACCCTCACCCTCACCCAAAGTCTAACCCTAAACCTAACACTAATCCTAAACCTAACTCTCATCCTCACACTCACCCTAAGGCTAACCCTAACGCTAAACCTAACCCTAACTCTCCCCCTCACCCTAGCACTCTCCCTAAGCCTAAGCCTAACCCTAACCAACACCCTAACCCTCACACTAACCCTTAACTTCTCCCTAACCCTAAACCTCACCCTCACCCTAACCCTCTCCCTAACCCTTGCCCTCATCCTAAACATAACCCTAACCCTCACACTAACCCTAACCCTCATCCTAAACGTAACCCTACCCCTCACCCTAACCCTAAGCCTCACCCTCACACTAACCCTAAACTTCAACTTAACCCCAACACTAACACTCACCCTAATCCTAACCCTCACCGTCACCCTCACCCTCAGCCTAACCCTAACCCTAATTCTAATCCTAACCCTATCCCTCACTCTCACCCTCACCCTAACCCTAAACCTAACCAAAACCTCAACATCACCCTCACCCTCAGCCTTAACCTAACCCTAAAAATAACCCTAACCCTAACCCTAACACTAACCTTCACCCTAACCCTAACCCTAAACCTCAACCTAACCCTCCCCCTCAACCTAACCCTCACCCTTACACTTACGTTATCCCTAACCCTAATTCTCAAGCAAACCCTCACCCTAAACATTCCCTTACCTTAACACTCACACTAAACCTAAGCCTCACTGTAACCCTAAACCTACCCCTCACCCTAACCCTAACCCTCAACCCAACCCTAACCATCACCTTAACCCTAAGACTAACCCTAACCCTCACCTTAACCCTACGTCTAACCCTAATACTAATCCTAACCCTAAACCTCACCCTAACCGTAACCCTCACACTAACCCTAACCCTAACCCTAACCCTAACGCTAACCTTAAACTTAACCCTCATCCTAACCCTCACCCTCATCCTCACCCTAACCTTAACCCTCACCCTCACCCTAACATCAATCTAAACCTTACCCTTACACTCACCTTAACCCTCATACTAACCCTAACCCTCCCCCTAAACCTAACCCTAACCCTCACCCTCACCCTCAAGCTCATCCTCAGCCTAAACCTAATCCTAACCCAAATCCTTACCCCAATCCTTAACCTTACCCTCACCTTAACCATAACCGTCAAATTAACCCTCACCCTCACCCTCACCCTAACGCTCAGCCTCAATCTCACCATCATCCTCACCCTAACCCTAACCCTCACCCTTACACTAAACCTAACACTAACCCTAACCCTCAACTAACCCTCACCCTAAACCTAACCCTAAACCTCACCCTCACCCTATCCCTCAACCTAACCTTTACCCTCACCCTAAGACTAAACCTAACCCTAAACTTAACCGTAACCCTCAGACTAAACCTCACCCTCACACTAACCCTAACCCTAACCCTAATTCTCACCCTATCCCTAACCATAACCCTAACCCTCACACTCATCCTAGCCCTCATCCTCTCTATCCCTAAACCTAACCCTCACCTGAACCCTCACCCTCACCTTCATCCTAATCCTAACAATAAATTTAACCCTAACTCTCACAGTAACCCTAACCCTAAACCTCCCCCTAACCCTAACCTTCCCCTCCCCTTCTCACTCACCCTCAGCCTAACTTTAACCCTAATCCTAATTCTAACCCTAACCCTCTCTCCCACCCTCACTCTAATCCTAACCCTATCCCTAAACCTCAGCCTCACTGTCAACATCACCCTCACCCAAACCCTAACAATAAACCCAAATCTAAACCTAACCCTAACCCTAAACCTCACCCTAACACTAACCCTAACCCTAAACCTCACATTAAACCTTACCCTAACCCTAAACGTAACCCTATCCCTCAGCCTAAACCTCACACTAAACAGAACCCTAACCCTAATCTTCACCCAATCCTTAACCCTAACCCTAACCCTAACCCTCACCCTGAATCGCACTGTCACCCTAAACCTAACCCTCACCCTCAAACTCACCCTAATATAAACCCTAACCCTAATCCTAATTCTAACACTATCCCTCAACCTCACCCTAACCCTAACCCTAACCCGAACACTAACCCTCACCCTAACCCTCACCCTAACACTCACGCTAACCCTAACACTCAGTCTCACCCTAAACCTCACCCTCACCCTATCCCTTATCCTCACCCTAAACCTAACCCTAACCCTAACACTCACACTAAACCTAAACCTAACCATAACTCTAAAACTACAACTCACATTAACCCTAACCATAATCCTAACCCTAAACCTCACCCTAACCTTAACCCTCAATCTAACCCTAACCCGCACCCTAAACCTAACCCTCACTCTTACGCTAACCCTCACCCGAACACTTACCCTAACCCTAACCCTAACATTAACCCTAACCCTCACCCTAACCCTAACCTAACCTTAAACCTAACATTCACCCTAACCCTCATCCTAAACTTCCCACTCACCTTAACCATCAACCTAACCCTTATCCTCGGCCTCACCCTAACCCTCACATTAACACTAACCCTGGCCCTAACCCTAAGCCTAACCCTCACCCTCACCCTCATTCTCACACTCAGCCTAACCCTAACCCTATCCCTAACCGTCAACCTCACCCTAACCCTGACCATAGCCCTTAACTTCAAACTAACCCTAACACTAACCCTCAGACTAAACCTAACCCTCACCCTAAACCTAACCATTCACCTCACCCTAGCCCTTATCCTAACGCTAACTGTAACCCTAAACCGCACCTGAAACCTGACCCTCACCCTAACCCTCACCCTCATCCTATACATCACCCTAACCCTATCCCTCACCTTAACCATAACCCTAAACTTCACCCTAGCGTGAGGACGCTAACCCTCACCCTCACCCTCACCCTAATCCTCAACCTAACCCTAAACCTAACCCTTAACTAACAGAAACCCTCACCCTCACCCTCACTCTCACCCTAATCCTCACCCTCACAATAGCCCTCACCCTAACATTAACCCAACCCTAACCCTCAACCTCATCCTCACCCTCAGCCTAACCGTAACCTTAACTCTAATCCTAACCCTAATCCTCACCCTTACCCTAACCCTAACCCTAACCCTAACACTCACCCTCATTCAAACACTCAACCTAATCCTAACCCTAACCCTAACACTCACCCTCACCCTCACCCTCACCCATACACTAATACTAATACTAACCCTAACCTTAACCCTAACCCTAACCCTAAGGCTCACACTAATCTAACCATCACCCTCACACTAAACCTAACGCTAACCCTAACACTAACCTTCCACCTCACCCTCACCCTCAACCTCAACCTAATGCTAACTTTCACCCTAACTCTAACCTTCACCTTAACTCTTACCCTAACCCTAACCCTAACCTTTACTTTAATGCAACCCTCAACCTAACCCTAATCCTAACCCTAACCCTCACCCTCACTCTAATACTCACCCAAACCCAAACCCTAACACTTACCTAAACGAAACCCTCACCCTAACCCTCAACCTCACCCTCACCCACACACTAATCCAAACACTAACCTTAAACCTAACATTCACACGAAACCTAAACCTCACACTAACCCTAAACCTACCCCTCACTTAACACTAACCCTAATCCTAAACCTAAACCTTACTCTCACCCTAAGCTTAACCCTAACCCTCAGCCTGACGCTAGCCCTCACATTAACCCTAATCCAAACCCTAACCCTCACCCTAACCCTAAACTTCACCCTAACGCAAAACCTCACCTAAACCTTACACTAAACCTAACCCTATCATTAACCCTAACCGTCACCCTGACCCTAATCCTAAACCTAACTCTAACCCTCCCCCTCACCCTAACTATCAACGTAACCCTTACCCTCACCCTCACCCTAAGAATCACACTGACCCTAACCTTCACCCTAACCCTAACCCTAACCCTCACCCTCACCCTCACCCTCAGCCTAACACTATCCTTAACCCTAATCCTAACCCTAACCCTCAACCTCACCCTCATCCTAACCCTATCCCTAAACCTCACCCTCACCCTCACCCTCACCCTAACCCTCAACCTCACCTTCACCCTCACCCTAACCCTAACCCTAATCCTAACCCTCACCCTAACACTAAACCTCACCCTAACCCTAACCCTCACCCTCATATTAACCATAACCCTAACCCTAACCCTCACCTTATCCCTCACCCTAAGCCTCATGCTAAACCTAAAACTCAAACTCACCCTAACCCTCACCCTAACCCTTACCCTAACCCTAACCCAAACCCTAACCTAACCCTAACCCTCACCCTAACCCTAACTCTACCCCTCAGCCTAACCCTCACCCTAAACTTAACCCTAACTATAATTCACAACCTATCCATAAACCTAACCCTAACCCTCAACCTCACCCTAGACCACACCCTAATTCTAACCCTATCCATAACCCTCATCCGAACCCTCAACCTCAGCCTAACCCTCACCCTCATCCTAAATATCACCCTAAGCCTAACCCTAACCCTCACCCTAACCCTAACCCCAACCCTCAATCTATCCCTATCACTCAACCTAAATCTCACCCTCACCCTAATCCACAACCTAACGCAAAAACTAACCCGTACATAAGCAAAAGTCTCAACCTCACCCTCACCCTCACCCTGACCCTCACCCTAGCCCTCACCCTAAACTTAACAATAACTCTAACGATCAACCACTCAAGAAACCTCATCCTAACCCTAACCCTAAACCTAATCCTAAACCTAACAATCACCTTCACCCTAACCCTAACCCTAACCCTAACCCTAAACCTCAACCGAACCCACACCCTCACCATAACCCTAAATCTAACCCTAACCCTCAACCTAACCCTAAACCTCACCATAACCCTAACCCTCACCCTCACCCTAATCCTAAACCGAACCCTAACCCTAACCCTCCCTCTTACTCTCACACTAAACCTGAGCCTAAGCCTAACCCTAATCCTAATCCTAACCATAAAGCTCACATTCACCCTCACCCTAAACCTAACTCTAACCCTAAACCTCACCCACACCCTCACTCTCACTTCACCCTAATCCTAATCCTAACCCTAACACTAACCCTCACCCTCACCCTAACCCTAACCCTAACTCTAACCCTAAACCTCACACGAAACCTAACCCTTACCCTAACCCTAACACTCACCCTAAACCTAACCCTCATCCTGACCCTAATCCTCACCCTAACAGTAACCCTAACCCTAACCCAATCCCTTACTCTAACCCTCATCCTAACCCTAACCTTAACCCTAACACTAACCCTCACTCTCCCTAATCCTCACCCTAACCTTTACCCTCACCCAAACCCTCACCCTAACCCTAACCCTAACATTAACCTTAACCCTCACCCTAACCATCACCCTAACCCTAACACTAACCCTCACCCTCAACCTAACCCTCACGCTAACCCTTACCGTCTCCCTAACCCTAAGCTTAACCCTAACCCTAACCCTCAAAGTAACCCTAACCCACACCCTCATCATAAACCTACCCCTCCACCTAACCCTCATACTACCCCTAAGCCTAACCCTCATGCATACCCTCACCCTAACCCTAAACCTAACCCTCAACCTATCCCAAACCGTCACCCTCACCCTCACCCTCAGTCTAACCCTAACCCTATCCCTTATCTTATGCCTAATCCTCAACCTCACCCTCACCCTAACTCTAACCCTAATCCCACCCTACCCTTCACTCTAACTCTAACCCTCACCCAACCCTAACCCTCATTCTCACCCTGACCCTCATCCTCAAGCTAAACATCACCCTAAACATAACCCTCACTCAAAACTAACCCTAATCCTCACACTCACCCTAAACCTCACAGTCATCCTAACCCTCACCATAACCCTAACCCTCACCCACACCCTAACCCTCACTATCACCCTGACAGGGACGCTCACGCTAAATATCACCCTAAACATAACCCTGACCCTAAACCTAACCCTAAGCATCACCCTAAACCTAACCCTCACCTTCACCCACACCCTCACTCACAGCCTAAGACTAACCCTAACCCTAAACCTCACCCTAACCCTAACCCTCACCCTAACCTTTAACCTCACACTAACCCTAACCTTCACCCTAACACTCCCTCAACATTCCCCTCAACATAGCCTTCAACCTAAAGCTCAACGTAACCCTAATCCGCACCCGAACACTCACCCTCACCCTAACCCTCACCCTCATCCTAGACATAAACCTAACCCTAACCTTCACCCTAACCCTAACCCTAAACCTCAACTTAACCCAAATCCTCACCCTCAGCCTAATCCTCACCTTAATCCTAAACCTATCCCTTACCTAACAGAAACCCTCACCCTCACCCTCACCCTAACCCTCACCCTCACAATAGCCCTCACCCTAACATTAGGGTTATTGTGAAGGTTAGGATGAAGGTGAGGGTTAGGGTGAAGTTTAGGATTAAGGTGAGTGTTAGGGTTAGGGTTAGGGTTAGGCTGATGGCTAGGGTGAGGGTGAGGGTTAATGTGAGGGTGAGGGTGAGGTTTAAGGTGTCGGTGAGGATTAAGGTAGTGTGAGGGTTAGGGTGTTGGGGTGAGCGTGCAGTTTAGAGTTAGGGTGAGGTTTAGGATTATGGTCAGTGTGAGGATTACTGTTAAGGTTAGGGTTAGCATGAGGGTTAGGGTGAGGGATAGGGTTAGGGTTAGGGTGAGGGTTAGGGTTAGTGTGAAGGTTAGGGTTAGGGTGAGGGTGAGGGTGAGGGTGATGTTTAGGGTTAGGGTGAGGGTTATTGTGAGGGTTAGGGTTAGTGTGAGTGTTAGGGTGAGGGTAAGGTTTAGGGTGAAGATTAGGGTGAGGGTGAGGTTTAGAGTTAGGGTTAGGGTGAATTTAGAGTTCGGGTGAGGGTGAGGGTTAAGGTTAGGTTTTGGGTGAGGGTTAGGGTTAGGGTGAGAGTTAGAGTTAGGGTTAGGGTGAGGGTGAGGGTGAGGTTTAGGGTTAGAGTTAGGGTGAGGTTAAGGGTTAGGTTGAGGGTTAGGATGAGGTGAGGGTTAGGGTTAGGGTGATGTTTAAGGTTAGGATTAGGGTTAGGCTGAGGGTTTGGGTGAGGGTTAGGGTTAGTGTTAGAGTTAGGTTTAGGATGAGGGTTAGGTTGAGGTTAAGGGTTTGGGTGAAGGTTAGGGTGAAGGTGATGGTTAGGGTTAGGGTTAGTGTGAGGGGTAGGGTGAGGGTTAGGTCTTGGGTTAGGGTTAGGGTAAGGGTTAGGGTGAGGGTTAGGGTTAGGGTTAGGTTTAGGGTGAGGGTTAGGGTTAGGGTGAGGGTGAGGGTCTGGGTGAAGTTTAGGGTTAGGATTAGGTTTAGGGTTAGGGATAGTCCGAGGGTGAGGTTGAGTGTGAGTGTGAGGATTAAGGTTAGGGTTAGGGTTAAGCTCAGGTCTACTGAGAGGGTGAGGGTTTGGGTGAGAGTGAGGGTGAGGGTGAGAGTTTTGGTTAGGTAAGAGTTAAGGTTATGATTAGGGTGAATTTGAGGGTTAGAGGGAGGGATAGCGTTAGGGCGATGGTTAGGTTTTTGGTTAGGGTGAGGATTAGCGTTAGGGTGATATTTTGGGAGAAGGTGAGGGTTACCGTGAGGTGAGGGTTCGATTGAGGGTGAGGGTTAGGGTGAGGATGAGGGCTAGGTTTAGGTTTTTTGGAGAATTAGTGTGAGGTTAAAGTTTAGGGTGAGGGTTAGGTTGAGGGTAAGGGTTAGGGTTAGTGTTAGGGTTAGGGTGAGGATTAGGGTGAGGGTTAGGGTTAGGGTTTGGGTGAGGGTGAGGTTTAGGATTAGGGTTAGTGTGAGTGTTAAGGTTAAGGTTAGGGTTAGGATGAGATTTAGGGTTAGGTTGAGGGTGAGGGTTTCGGTTAGGTAAGGTTTAGGGTTATAGTTAGGGTGAAGATTAGGGTGAGTTTGAGATTTAGAGGGAGGGTTAGGTTTAGGGTGAGATTCAGTGTTATGGTTAGGGTGACAGTTAGGGTTAGGGTGATGTTTTGGGTGAGAGTGAGGGTTACCCTGAGGTGAGGGTGAGGGTGAGGGTGAGGGTTAGGGTGAGGGTAAGGGTTAGGGTGAGGGTGAGGGTTAGGGTTGGGGTGATGATGACCTTGAGGTTGTGGATGAGGGTTAGGGTTAGCGTGAGGGATAGGGTGAGGGTAAGTGTTAGGGTGAGAGTGAGGGTTAGGGTTAGGGTGAGGGTTAGGGTGAGGGTGAGGGCTCTGGTTAGGTAAGGGTTAGGGTTAGGGTTATGGTGAGAGCTAGGTTAAGGGTGAGGTTTTGGGTGAGGGTAAGGTTGAGGGTTAAGGCCTAGGTGAGGGTTAGGGTTAGTGTGAGGGTTAGAGTGACGGTGATTGTTAGTGTCAGGCCGAGGGTTAGGGTTAGGGTTAGGTTTAGGGTGTGGATTAGGGTCAGGATGTGGGTTACGGTGAGGGGCAGGGTTAGGTTTAGGTGAGGTTTAGGGTTAGTGTGAGGAACAGGTTTAGGGTTAGGGTTAGGGTAAGGGTAAGGGTTAGGGTGAATGTTAGGTTGAGGGTGAGGGTTAGAGTTAGTGTGAGGTGAGGATTAGGGTGATGTTTAGGGTTAGGGTTAGGGTTAGGCTTAGGGTTAGTGTGAGGGTTAGAGTTAGGGGTAGTGTGAGTGTTAGTGTGAGGGTAAGGGTTAGGGTGAAGGTTAGGGTGAAGGTGAGGGTTAGGGTTAGGGTTAGGATGAGGGTTAGGTTTAGATTGAGTGTTAGTGTTAGGTTGAGGGTTAGTGTTAGGTTGAGGGTTAAGTTAGGTTAGGGTTAGGGTGAGGTTGAATGTGAGGGTGAACATTAGGGTTAGTGTTAGGGTTAGGGTGAGGGCAAGGGTTAGGGTGAGCTTTAGGGTGTGGGTGAGGATTAGGGTTAGCATTAAGGTTAGGGTGAGGGTTAGGTTGAGGTTTAGGGTGAGAGTGAGGTTTGGGTGAGGTTTTGGTTTAGGGTGAGTGTTAGGGTTAGTGTTAGGCTAAGAGTTAGTCTTAGGGTGATGTTTAGGTTGAGGGTTAGGGTTAGGGTGATGGTGAGGGTTCGGTTTAAGATGAGATTTACGGTGTGGGTGAGGGTTAGGTTTAGGGTGAGGGTTAGGTTAACAGTGAGGGTTAGTGTGAGTGTGAGGCTTAGTGTTAGGGTGAGGGTTAGTATTAAGGTTAGTGTTAGGGTTAGGGTGAGGGGGAGGATTAGGGTTATCATGAGGGTTAAGGTGAAGTTTAGGGTTAGAGTGAGGGTTAGGGTTAGGGTGAGGGTGAGGGTAATTGTTAGGCTGAGTGTTAGGGTGAGGAACAGGGTTAGGATTAGGGTTAAGTTTATGGTTAGGTCTAGTGTGAGGGTTAGGGTTAGGGTTAGTGTGAAGATTAGGGTTAGGTTTAGGGTGAGGATTAGAGTGTGGGTGAAGTTTAGGGTGAGGGTTAGCGTTAGGGTGAGGTTTAGGTTTAGGATTAGGGTAAGGTTTAGGGTTAGCCTGAGGGCGAGGGTGCAGGTGAGGAAGTGGGTTAGGGTTAGGTTTAGGTTTAGGGTTAGGCTGAGGGTGAAGGTGCAGGTTAGGGTTAGGGTGAGAGTTAGTGTTAGGTTTACGTTTAGGGTCAGGGTGAGGGTTAGGATGACAGTGAGGATTTGTGACAGGCTGAGTGTTAGGGTTAGGGTTAGGGTTAGGGTGAGGGTTAGGGTTAGGTTTAGGGTTACATTGACGGTTTGGTTGAGGTGTAGGGTTAGGGTTTTGATTAGGGTGAGGGTGAGGGTGAGGCTGAGGGTTAAGGTGAGATCAAGGGTGAGTGTGAGGGAGAAGGTTAGTGTTAGGTTTAGGGTTAGGGTGAGGTTGAGGGGGAGTGTTACTGTTAGGATTAGGGGTAGGGTTAGGTTTAGGCTGAGGGTGATCTTTAGGGTGAGGTAAGAGTTAGGGTTAGGGTTAGGGTGATGGTTAGTGTTAGTGTGAGGGTTAGCGTGAGTGTGAGGGCAAGGGTTAGTTTGCAGGTTAGGGTGAGAGTAAGGTTTAGGGTTAGGTTTAGGTTTAGGTTTACGTCAGGGTTAGGTTTAGGGTGAGGGTTAGGGTTAATGTTAGGGTTAGGGTTAGGGTAAGGGTTAGGATGTGGTTGAGGTTTAGGGTTAGGGTGAGGTTTGGGGTTAGTGTGAGGTTTAGGGTTAGGGTTAGGGTGAGGGTGAGCATTAGGATTAGGCTTAGGTTTAGGGCGAGGGTTAGGGTTATGGTTAGTGTGAGTGTGAGGTGATGGTGAGGGTTAGGATTATGTTTAGCTTTAGGGTTAGGGTTAGTTTAAGGGTGAGGTTGACGGTGAGGTTAAGGTTTAGGGTGAGGATTAGAGTGAGGATGAGGGTTAGGGTTAGGGTTAGGATTAGGGTTAGGGTTAGGATTAAGATTAGGGTTAGAGTGAGGGTTAGGGTAAGGGTGAGGGTTAGTTTTAGTGTGAGTGTTAGGGTTAGGGTTAGGTTTAGGGTGAGGGTGAGGTTTAGGGTTAGGGTTAGGGTGAGGTTTAGGGTTAGGATTGGGGTTAGGGTGAGGTTTAGTGTTAGGGTTAGGGTTAGGTTTAGGGTTAGGATTAGGGATAGGGTTATTGTTAGCTTTAGAGTTAGGGTGAGGGTAAGGGTTAAGTTGAGCCTGAGGGTGAGGGTTAGGGTTAGGATTAGTGTTAGGTTTAGGGTTAGGCTGAAGTTAAGGGTGAGGGTGGGAGTGAGGGTTACAGATAGGGTTAGGGTGAGGGTTAGGTTTAGTGTGAGGGTTAGGGTTAGAGTTAGTGTTAGCCTGAGTGTAAGGGTTAGGGTGAGGGTTAGGGTGAGGGTGAGAGTTAGGGTTAGGTTTAGGGTGAGAGGTAGGGTTACGGTTAACATTAGGGTTAGGGTGAGGATAAGGATTAGGGCTAGGGATAGTGTGAGGTTTAGGGTTAGGGTTAGCGTGAGGGTGAGGATTAGGATTAGGGTTAGTTTTAGGCTGAGTGTGAGGGTGAGGGTTAGGGTTAATTTTAGGTTGAGCTTTAGGGTTAAGGTGAGGTTTAGGTTTAGGGTTAGTGTTAGGGTGAGGGTGAGGATTAGGTTAAGGGTGAGCTTGAGGCTGAGGATTAGGGTTAGGATTAGTGTTAGGTTTAGGGTTAAGCTGAGGGTGAGTGTGATGGTGAGGGTTAGTTTTAGTGTTAGGGTTAGTGTGAGGGTAAGGTTTAGGGTGAGGGTTAGTGTTAGAGTTAGGATTATGGTGAGGCTTAGGGTAAGGGTGAAGAATAGGTTTAGTGTGAGGTTTAGGGTGAGGGTTAGGGTAAGTTTTAGGGTTAGGATTAGGGATAGGGGTATTGTTAGCTATAGAGTTAGGGTGAGGGTGAGGGTTAGGGTGAGCCTGAGGGTGAGTGTTAGGGTTAGGATTAGTGTTAGTTTTAGGGTTAGGCTGAAGGTAAGGGTGAGGGTGGGGTTGACGGTTAGTGTTAGGGTTAGTGTTAGGCTGAGGGCGAGGGTTAGGGTTAGGTTTAGGTGAGGATGAGGGTTAGGGTTAGGGTTAGGGTTAGGCTTAGAGTGAGGGTTAGGGTTAGGGTTAAGGTAAGGGTGAGGATTAAAGTGAAAGTTAGGTTTAGGTTAGGGTGAGGGTTAGTTTGAAGGTAAGGGTTAGGGTAAGGGTTAGGGTGTGGGTGAGGGTGAGGCTTAGGGTTATTGTTGTTTTGAGGCGTACTGTGAGGGTGAGGGTTAGGGTTTCGGTTAGAGAAAGGGTTAGTGTGAGGGTGAGGGTTAGGGTTTCGGCTAGAGTAAGGTTTAGAGTGAGGGTGAGGGTGAGGGTTTGGGTTAGGCTGAGGTTTAGGTTCAGGGTGAGGGTTAGTGTTAAGGTGAGGGTGAGGGTTATGGTCAGGGTTAGTGTTAGCTGAGGGCTACGGTAAGGTTGAGGATTAGGGTTAGGGTTAGGGATAGGGTGAGGTGTAGGATTAGGGTTAGGGTTAGTGTGAGGGTTAGACTCAGGGGTAGGGTTAGGGTTAGCATGAGGGTTAGGTTTAGTGTGAGTGTTAGGATTAGGGTTAGGGTTAGTGTTAGGGTGAGGGTTAGGTTTAGTGTGAATGTTAGTTTTCGGGTTCAGGTTAGGGTGAGGGAAAGGTTTTGGGTGAGGTTTAGAGTGAGGGTGAGTGTTAGGGTTAGTATTAGGGTTAGGGTGAGGGTTAGGGTGATGTTTAGGGTTAGGGTTAGTTTTAGGGTGAGGGTTAGGTTTAAGTTTAGGGTGAGCATTAGGGTTAAGGTGAGGGTTAGGTTTATGGTTAGTGTTAGGGTGAGGGTGAGGTTGAGGTTGAGAGTGAGCTTGAGGGTGAAGGCTAGAGTTAGGATTAGTGTTAGGTTTAGGGTTAGGCTGAGGGTTAGGGTAAGTGTGAGGGTAAGTGTGAGGGTGAGGGTAAGATTTAGGGTGAGGATTAGGGTGAGGGTGAGGGTTAGTGTTTGGTTTAGGATTAGGGTGAGAGTTAGGGTAAGGGTGAGGAATAGGTTTAGTGTGAGGTTTAGGGTTAGGTTTAGGGTAAGGTTTAGGTTAGGATTAGGGATAGGGGTATTGTTAGCTTTAGAGTGAGGTTGAGGGTGAGGGTTAGGGTGAGCCTAAGGGTGAGGGTTAGGGTTAGGATTAGTGTTAGTTTTAGGGTTAGGCTGAAGGTAAGGGTGAGGGTGGGGTTGAGGGTTAGTGTTAGGGTTAGTGTTAGGATGAGGGCGAGGGTTAGGGTTAGGTTTAGGTGAGGGTGAGGGTTAGGGTTAGGGTTAGGGTTAGGCTTAGAGTGAGGGTTAGGGTTAGGGTTAAGGTACGGGTGAGGATTAAAGTGAAAGTTAGGTTTAGGTTAGGGTGAGGGTTAGTTTGAAGGTAAGGGTTAGGGTGTGGGTGAGGGTGAGGCTTAGGGTTATTGTTGTTTTGAGGCGTACTGTGAGGGTGAGGGTTAGGGTTTCGGTTAGAGAAAGGGTTATTGTGAGGGTGAGGGTTAGGGTTTCGGCTAGAGTAAGGTTTAGAGTGAGGGTGAGGGTGAGGGTTTGGGTTAGGCTGAGGTTTAGGTTCAGGGTGAGGGTTAGTGTTAAGGTGAGGGTGAGGGTTAGGGTCAGGGTTAGTGTTAGCTGAGGGCTACGGTAAGGTTGAGGATTAGGGTTAGGGTTAGGGATAGGGTGAGGTGTAGGATTAGGGTTAGGGTTAGTGTGAGGGTTAGACTCAGGGGTAGGGTTAGGGTTAGCATGAGGGTTAGGTTTAGTGTGAGTGTTAGGATTAGGGTTAGGGTTAGTGTTAGGGTGAGGGTTAGGTTTAGTGTGAATGTTAGTTTTCGGGTTCAGGTTAGGGTGAGGGAAAGTTTTTGGGTGAGGTTTAGAGTGAGGGTTAGTGTTAGGGTTAGTATTAGGGTTAGGGTGAGGGTTAGGATGATGTTTAGGGTTAGGGTTAGTTTTAGGGTGAGGGTTAGGGTCAAGTTTAGGGTGAGCATTAGGGTTAAGGTGAGGGTTAGGTTTATGGTTAGTGTTAGGGTGAGGGTGAGGTTGAGGTTGAGGGTGAGCTTGAGGGTGAAGGCTAGAGTTAGGATTAGTGTTAGGTTTAGGGTTAGGCTGAGGGTTAGGGTAAGTGTGAGGGTAAGTGTGAGGGTGAGGGTAAGATTTAGGGTGAGGATTAGGGTGAGGGTGAGGGTTAGTGTTTGGTTTAGGATTAGGATGAGAGTTAGGGTAAGGGTGAGGAATAGGTTTAGTGTGAGGTTTAGGGTTAGGGTTAGGGTAAGGTTTAGGTTAGGATTAGGGATAGGGGTATTGTTAGCTTTAGAGTGAGGTTGAGGGGGAGGGTTAGGGTGAGCCTGAGGGTGAGGGATACGGTTAGCATTAGTGTTAGGGTTAGGGTTAGGCTGAAGATATGGGTGAGGGGGGGTGAGGGTTATAGATAGGGTTAGGTTTAGTGTGAGGGTTAGGGTTAGAGTTAGTTTTAGGCTGAGGGTAAGGGTTAGGGTGAGGGTTAGGGTGAAGGTGAGGGTTAGGGGTAGGGTTAGGGTGAGGGGTAGGGTTAGGTTTAGCATTAGGGTTAGGGTGATGATAAGGTTTAGCGTTAGGGATAGTGTGAGGTTTAGGGTTAAGGTTAGGGTGAGGGTTAGGGTTAGGGTTAGTGTTAGGCTGAGGGCAAGGGTGAGGGTGAGGGTTAGTGTTAGATTTAGGGTGAGGATGAGGGTTAGGGATAGTGTTAGGCATTGGGTGAGGGTTAGGGTTATGGTTAGGGTGAGGGTGAGGGATAGGTTTAAGTTAAGGGTGAGGATTAAATTGAAAGTTAGGTTTAGGTTAGGGTGAGGGTTAGTGTGCGGGTAAGGGTTAGGGTGAGGGTTAGGATGAGTGTGAGGGTTAGGCTTACTGTTATTCTTATGGTGAGACATAGGGTGAGGGTGAGGGTTAGGGTTTCAGTTAGAGAAAGGGTTAATGTTTGAGTGAGGGTGAGGGTTAGGGTAAGGCTGAGGGTAAGGGTCAGAATGAGGGTTAGGGTTAGGGTTAGGGTGAGGGTTAGTGTTAGTTTTAATGTTAGCTGAGGGCTAGGGTAAGGTTGAGAGTTAGGGTTAGGTTTAGGGATAGGGTGAGGTTTAGGGTTAGGGTTAGGGATAGTGTGAGGGTTAGACTCAGGGATAGGTTTAGGGTTAGCATGAGGATTAGGTTTAGTGTGAGGGTTAGGAATAGGGTTAGGGTTAGTGTTAGGGTGAGGGATAGGTTTAGTGTGAGGGTTAGCGTTAGGGTTCAGGTTAGGGTGAGGGTAAGGTTTCAGGTGAGGTTTAGGGTGAGGGTGAGTGTCAGGGTTAGTATTAGGGTTAGGGTGAGGGTTAGATATAGGGTTAGGTTTAGGGTGAGGGTGAGGGTGAGGGTTAAGGTTAAGTGTAGGGTGAGCGTTAGGGTTAAGGTGAGGGTTAAGTTTAGGGTTAGTGTTAGGGTGAGTGTGAGGATGAGGTTGAGGGTGAGCTTGAGTGTGAGGGTTAGGGTTAGGATTACTGTTAGTTGTTAGGGTTAAGCTGAGGATGAGTGTGATGTTGAGGGTTAGGTTTAGGGTTATGTTGAGGGTTAGGGTTAGTGTGAGGGTAAGTTTGAGGGTGAGGGTAAGATTTAGGTGAGGATTAAGGTCAGGGTGAGGGTTAGTGTTAGGGTTAGGATTAGGGTGAAGGTTAGGGTAAGGGTGAGGAATAGGTTTTTGTGTGAGGTTTACGGTTAGGGTTAGGGTAAGGTTCAGGGTTAGGATTAGGGATAGGGGTATTGTTAGCTTGAGAGTTAGGGTGAGGGTGAGGGTTAGGGTGAGCCTGAGGGTGAGGGTTATGGTTAGGATTAGTGTTAGGGTTAGGGTTAGGCTGAAGGTATGGGTGAGGGTGGCGGTGAGGGTTACAGATAGGGTTAGGGTTAGGGTTAGGGTGAGGGTTAGGGTTAGAGTGAAGGTTAGGGTTAGAGTTAGTGTTAGGCTGAGGGTAACGATTAGGGTGAGGGTGAGGGTGAGGGTTAGTGTTAGGGTTAGGATTAGGGTGATGGTTAGGGTAAGGGTGAGGAATAGGTTTAGTGTGAGGTTTGGGTTTTGAGTTAGCGTTAGGGTGAGGGTGAGGATTAGGGTTAGGGTAGTGTGTGGGTTAGGTTTAGGGTTAGGATTTTGGTGAAGGTTAGGGTTAAGGTTAGGATTAGGGTGAGGGTTAGGGTTAGGTTTAAGGTGAAGGTTAGGGTGAGTGTGAGGGTTAGGGTTAGGGTGAGGGTTAGGGTTTGGGTGAGAGTTAGGGTTAGCGTTAGGGAGAGTGTTAGGGTGAGGGTGTGAGTGAGAATTAGGGTTAGGGTTAGGGTGAGCGTTAGGGTTAGTGTTTCAGTTAGGGTTAGGGCTAGATTAAGGGTGAGGTTAGGGTGAAGTTTAGGGTGAGGTTTAGTGTTAGGGTTAGGGTTAGGGTGAGAGTTAGGATGAGTGTGAGGGTTAGGGTTAGGGTGAGGTTTAGAGTTAGCGTGAGGGTTAGGGTTAGGGTTAGGGTAAGGGTGAGTGTGAGGGTTAGGTTTCGGTTGAGGTTTAGGGTTAGTGTAGGGGTTAGGGTTAGGGTTAGGATGAGCATTAGGGTGAGGGTGAAGGTTAGGGTGAGAGTTAGGGTTAGAGTGAGGTTTAGATTTAGGATTACGCTGAGGGTTAGGTTTAGGGTGATGTTTAGTGTGAGGGTGAGGGTTAAGTTGACGGTGAGAGTTCGGGTGAAGATGAGGTTTAGGGTGTGGGTTCGATTTAGGATTAGGGTGAGGGTTATGGTTACGGTGAGGTTTAGCGTGAGGCTGAGGGTTTGGGTTAGTGTGAGGGTTAGTTTTAGGGTTAGGGTTAGGGTGAGGGTTAGGGTGAGGGTTAGTGTTAGGGTTAGGGTTAGGGTGAGGGATAGGGTTAGGGTTAGGTTGAGTGTGAGGGTTAGGGTTAGGGTGAGGGTTAGGCTTAGGATGAGGGTGAGGATTAGATTTAGCTTGAGGGTTATGTTTTAGGTTAGGTTAAGAGTTCAGTTTAGGGAGATGTTTAGGGTTACGGGTTGGTTGAGGCTTCCGGAGAGGGAGAGGTTTAGCGTGTGGTTGACGTTGAGGGTGAGGGTGAAGGTTAGGGTTATGGTTAGTGTTAGGCTGAAGGTGAGGGTGAGGGAGAGGGTTAGTTTTAGGATTAAGGTGAGGGTGAAGGTTAGGCTTAGGGTAAGTGTGAGGGAGAGGGTTAGGTTTACAGTGAGGGTGAGGGTGAGGGATAGTGTTAGGGTTAGGTTTAAGGTTCGGGTGAGGTTGAGGGTGAGAGTTAGGTTTAGGGTTAGTCTGAGGTTTAGGTTTATGCTTAGGGTGAGGGTGAGGGTTAGGGTTAGGGTGAGTGTTAGGGTTAGGTTTAGAGTGTGGGTTAGAGTTAGTGTGATGTTTAGAGTGAGGGTGTGGGTTATTGTGAGGGTGAGTGTTCGGGTGAGGGTAAGGGTTATGGTGTGTGTGAGGGTTAGCTTTAGGGTGAGGGTTAGGGTGTTGGTGAGGGTTAGGGTGAGGTTGAGCGTTAAGGTTAGGATTAGGGTGAGGGTTAGTGTTAGTTTGAGTGTTAGGGTTAGGGTTTGCGTGAGGGTTAGTGTTAGTCTGAGGCTGAGGGTGAGGGAGAGGGTTAGGGTTATGCTTAGGGTGTGGGTGAGTGTTAGGTTTAGGGTTAGTGTTAGGCTTAGGGTGAGGGTTAGGGATAGGGTTAGGGTTAGGGTTAGGGTGAGGGTGAGGGTGAGCGCTAGGCTTAGGCTTAGGGTGAGGTTGAGTGTGAGTGTTAGGGTTGGGGTTAGGTTTAGGGTGATTGTGAGGGTGAGGGTTAGGGTTAGGTTTAGGGTTAGAGTTAGGGTGAGGGTTAGGCTTAGGGTGAGAGTGAGGGTGAGGGTTATTGTTAGGGTGAGGTTTCGGTTTAGGGTTAGGGTTAGGGTGATGTTTAGGGTGAGAGAGTGTGTTAGTGTGAGGGCGAGTGTTCGGGTGAGTGTGAGGATTAGGATGTGATTGAGGGTTAGGTTTAGGGTGAGGGTTAGGGTTAGGGTTAGGGTTAGAGTGACGGTGAGGGGTAGGGTGATTTTCAGGGCTAGGATTAGTTTTAGGGTGTGGATGAGGGTTTGGGTTATGGTTAGGTTTACTGTGAGGTTTAGTGTTAGGGTTAGGGTCACGGTTATTGTAAGGATAAGTGTTAGGATGAGGTTTAGTGTGAGGGTGAATGTTAGGGTTAGGGTTAGGGTTAGTGTTAGGGTTAGGTTTCTGGTGAGCGTGAGGTTTAGGGTATGGTTTAGGTTTAGGGTTAGGGTTAAGTGAGGGTTAGATTTGGGTTAGGGTTAGAGGTAGGTTGAGGGTTAGAGTTGGGTTTGGGTTAGACTTAGGGTGAGGGTAAGGCTGAGGCTTAGGGTTAGTATTAGGATTAGGGTTAGGTTGAGGGTTAGTGATAGGGTTAATGTTAGGTTGAGGGTTAGGGTGATGGTGAGGGTTAGGGTGAGCGTGAGGTTTAGGTTTAGGATTAGTGTTGGGGTTAGGATTAGGATTAGTGTGAGGTTTAGGGTTAGGGTTAGGGTCAGCGTTAGGGTGAGGATAAAAGTTAGGGTAAGGTTTAGGGAGAGGTTGAGAGTTAGGGTTAGCGTTAGGGTTAGTGTGAGGCTTAGGGTGAGGGTTAGGGTTAGGTTTCGGCTGAGGGTGAGTGTTATGGTAAGGTTTAGTTTTAGGGTTAGAGTTAGGGTGATGGATAATGTTGGGTTAGGGTTAGAGTTAGGGTGAGGTTTAGGTTTGGGTTTATGGTTAGAATTAGGGTGAGGCTGCGGGTGAGGGTTAGGGTTACTATTAGGGTTAGGGTTAGGGTTAGACTGAGGGTGAGGGTGAGGGTGAGGGTTAGGGTTAGGGTTAGAGTTAGGGTGATTGTGAGTGTTAGGGTGAGGATAAGGGTTAGGGTAATGGTTAGGATGAGGGTTAGGGTGAGAGGTACGGTTATGGTTAGGGGGAGGGTAATATTGAAAGTTAAGTTTCGGGGTTTGATGAGGGTTAGCATGAGAGTTAGGATTAGGGTTAGGGAAAAGTATAGGGATAGGATAAAATTTGGGGTTATGTTTAGGGTAGGGGTGAGGGTTAGGTTTAGCGTAAAGGTGAGGAGTAGGGTGAGGGTTAGGTTTAGGGTTACGGTTAAGGTGAGCTTTAGGGTGAGGGTTAGGTTTAGGGTTTGGGTTAGGGTTAGGGTTAGGGTCAGGGTGAGGGTTAGGGTTAGGGTGAGGGTAAGGGTTAGGGTGAGGGTTATGGTGAGATTGAGTTTTAGGGTTAGCGTGAGTGTTAGGGTGAGGGTTAGTGTGAAGGTTAGGTTTAGGGTTAGTGTGAGGGTTAGCGTGATGGTAAGGGTTAGGGTTAGGGTTAGTGTTAGGGTAAGGGTTAGGATTAATGTTAGAGTTAGGGTTAGGGTGAGAGTTAAATTTAGGGTTAGGGTTAGGGTGAGGATGAGGGTTAGGGTTAGGATTAGCGTTAGATTTGTGGTTAGACTGAGTGAGAGGGTGAGGGTTAGGGGTAGGGTTAGAGTTAGGGTTAGGGTTAGGGCTAGAGTGTGTGTGAGGACTAGGGTGAGGGTGACAGTGAGGGTGAAGGTTAGGGTTAGGGTAAGTGTTAGGCTTAGCTTTAGGGAGAGGATTAGGTTGGGGATCAGTTTGAGGGTGAGGGTTATGGTTAGAGTGAGGGTTAGGTTTTGGGTTAGGGTAAGGCTTATCGTTAGGATGATGTTTAGGGTGAGGCTGAGGGTTAGGGTGAAGGTGAGAGTTGGGGGGAGGGTGAGAGTTAGGGTGTGGGTGCGGGTTAAGATTTGGGTGAGGGTTAGGGTGAAAGTGAGGGTTAGGCTGAAGGTGAGAATTAAGGTTAGGGGTAGTGTGAGGGTTAGAATTAGGGTTAGTGTTAGGGTGAGGGTTAGGGTAAGGGGAAGGACTATGGTTAGGGTGAGGGTTAGGATAAGTGTGAGTGTTGGGTTTAGGTTTAGGGTTCGGGTTAGGTGAGGGTAAGTGTTTTGGTTGAGGTACAGGGTGAGGGTTAGGGTGAAAGTGAGGGTTAGGCTGTCGGTGAAGATTAAGTTTAGAGGTAGGGTGAGGGTTAGAATTAGGGTTAGTGTTAGGGTGAGGGTTAGGGTGAGGGGAAGGATTAGGGTTAGGCTGAGGATTAGGATAAGTGTGAGTGTTGGGTTTAGGTTTGGGGTTTGGGTTAGGTGAGGGTAAGGGTTTTGGTGAGGTTTAGGGTGAGGGTTAGGGTTTGAGTTAGTGTGTGGTTGAGGGTGAGGTTTAGGGTTAGGATTAGTGTTAGGGTAAGGTTTAGGCTGAGGGTGAGGGTGAGAATGAGGATTACTCTTAGGGTGAGGGTGACAGTTAGGGTGAGGGTTAAGGTTAGTGTTAGTGTTAGGGTGAGGGCTAGTGTGAGGGTGAGGGTAAGGGTTAGGGTTAGGGAAAGGGTGAGGTTTAGGGTTAGGTTTAGGGTTAGGCTGAGGGGTAGGCTGAGGGGTAGGGTTACGATTAGCTTGAGGGTTAGGTTTAGTGTGAGGGTTAGGGTTAGGTTTAGGGTTAGGGTTAGGGTGAGTGTTAGGTTTAGTGTGAGGGTTAGGGTTAGGGTTAGGTTAGGGTGAGGATTGAGGTGAGGGTTATTGTTAGAGTTAGGGTTAGGGTGAGGGATAGGTTTAGGAATATAGTGAGGTTTGCAGTTAGTGTGAGGGTTAGGGTTAGGGTTAGGGTTACCGTGAGGGTAAGTGTAAGGGTGAGGTTTAGGATGAGGGTAAGGGTTAGGATTAGGGTTTCGGTTAGGGTGAGGGGTAGGTTGAGGTTTAGGGTTAGGGTTATGTTGAGGGTAGGGTGAGGGTTTGGGTGAGGTTTAGGGTTAGTGTTTGGGTTAGGGTTAGGGTGAGTCTTAGGGTTAGTGTGAGGTTTAGGGTTAGGGTTAAGGTTAGGGTTAGGGTTAGGGTTAGGTTTAGGGTTAGGGTAAGGTTTAGGGTGAGGGTTAGTGTTAGGATGAGGTTGAGTGTTAGGGTGATGTTTAGGGTTAGGTTTAGCTTTAGTGCGAGTGTTAGGGTTAGGGTTAGGGTGAGGATGAGGTTTAGGTGAGGGGTAAGTTTAGGGTAACGTTTAGTTTGAGATTGAGGGTGAGGTTTAGGGTTAGGTTGTGGGTTACGCTTAGGGTTAGGATGAGGGTGAGTGTTAGGGTTAGGTTTAGGATGAGGGTTAGGGTGAGGGGTAGGGTTGGGTTAGTGTGAGTGTTAGGGTTAGTGTGAGGTTTAGGGTTAGGATTAGGATTAGGGTTACCATGAGGGGAAGGGTGATGGTGAGGTTTAGGATGAGGGTGAGGATTAGGGTTAGGATTAGGGTTAGGGTGAGGGTTAGGGTGAGGATGAGGGTTATAGTGAGGGTAAGGGTTATTGTGAGGGTTAGGTTTAGGTTTAGGTTTAGGTTGAGTGTAAGGGTTAGGGTGAGGGTTAGGATGAGGGTGAGGATTAGGGTGAGGTTTAGGCTTAGGGTGAGAGTTAGGTTTAGGGTGAGGGCTAGGGTGAGGGTGCGGGTTAGGGGAAGGGGGAGGTGGAGGTTTAGTTTTAGGGTATGGGTGAGGGTAAGGGTTAAGTTGAGGATTACCGTGAAGGTGACTGTTAGGGTGAGGGTGAAGTTTAGGGTTAGTGTTAGGGTTAGGGTGAGGATTAGGATTAGGGTTAGGGTTAGGATTAGGATTAGGGTTAGGGTGAGTTTGGGGTTAGGGGTAGGGTGAGGCTTAGGGTTAGTGTGAGGGAAAGGGTAAGGGTTAGGGTGATGTTAAGGTTAGGGTTAGGGTTACGGTGATTTTTAGTGTGAGGGCTAGGGTTAGGGTTAGGTTTAGGGTGACGGTTAGGGTGAGGGTAAAGTTTAGGGTGTTAGGGTGGTGGTGTGAGTTAGGGTTAGGATTCGGGTGAAGAGTTGGGTGAGGGTTAGGTTTAGGCTTAGTGTTAGGGTAAGGGTTAGGGTGAGGTTAAGTGTTGAGAGAGGGTTAGGGTTAGGGTGAGGGTGAGGGTCAGGGTGAAGTTTAGGGTTAGGATTAGGTTTAGGGTTAGAGATAGGCTGAGGATGAGGGTGAGTTTGAGGGTGAGGATTAGGCATCTGGATAGGCTGAGGGTGACGGTGAGTGTGATGGTGAAGTTTAGGGTGAGAGTGAGGCTGAGGGTTTGGGATTGGTGAGGGTTAGGGGTATGATTAGGGTGAGGATTACGGTGAGTTTGAGGGTTAGAGGGAGTGTTAGGGTTAGGGTGAGGGTTAGGGTTACGGTGAATATGAGGGTTAGGTTTAGGGTTAGTGTGAGGATTAGGTTGAGGATAAGGGTTAGTGTGAGGATGAGTGTGAGGTTGAGTATTAGGTTTAGAGTTAGGGTTAAGGTGAGGGTTAGGGTTAGGGTATGTATGACGGAGATGTTTTCGGTTAGGGTTAGGTGAGTGCTAGGATTAAGGTTAGGGTGAGGATGAGGGTTAGGGTTAGGGTGAGGGTGAGGGTGAGGGTGAGTTTTAAGGTAACGGTTAGGGTGAGGTTTAGGGTGAGGGTGAGGGATCGGGTTAAGATTAGGTTTAGGGTTAAGGTTAGGCTGACGGTGAATGTGAGGATGAGAGGGTTAGGGTAAGGGTTAGGGTTATAGTTAGTGTGAGGATTACTGTGAGAGTGAAATTTAGGGTGAGGGTTAGAGTTAGGGTGAGGTTTAGGTTTAGGATTTGGGTGAGGGTTAGAGTTAGGTTGAGGTTTAGGGTGAGGGTGAGTGTTAGGGTTAGGGTGTGGGTTAGGGTTAGAATTAGGGTTATGGCGAGTGTTAGGGTGAGGGTTAGGGTTAGGGTTAAGGTTAGAGTGAGGTTGTGTGTTATTGTTAGAGTTAGGGTTAGGTTGAGGGTTAAGGTGAAGTTTAGAGTTAGGTTGAGGGTGAGGGTTAGTGTTAGGTTGAGGGTGAGAGTAAGGGTTAGGGTGAGAGTTAGAGTTAGGGTTAAGGTGGGGGTCAGGTTTAGGGTTAGGTTTGGGGTTCAAATTAAGGTGAGGGTGAGGTTGAAGAATAGGGTTAGGTTTAGGGTTAGAGTTAGGGTGAGGGTTAGAGTGATGTTTAGGTTTAGGATTATTGTTGGGGTGAGGGTGAGGGTTAGAGTGAGTGTTAGGGTTAGGGTGATGGTTAGGTTGAGGCTAATGGTGAGGTTGAAGGTTAGGGTGAGGGTTACGGTTAGGGTTAGGGTTTGAGTGAGGTGTAGGGTGAGGTTTAGGTTTAGGATTTGTGTGAGGGTTAGGGTTAGTGTGAAGATAAATTTTAGGGTGAGGGTTAGGGTGCGGGTTAGGGTAAGGTTAAGGGTAAGGTTTAGGGTTAGGTTTAGGGTAAGGAATAGGGTTAGGGTGAGGGTTAGGGTGAGCAGTAGGGTTAGGGGGAGCGTTAGGGTGAGGGTTAGGTTTAGGGTTAGGGTGAGGGTAAGGGTTAGGGTGAGTGTGAGGGTTAGGTTTTGGGTTAGGGTGAGGGTAAGGGTTAGGGTGAGGGTTAGGAAGAGGGTAAAGATTAGGGTTAGGGTGAAGGTTAGGGTGATGTTTAAGGTTAGGGTTAGGGTTAGCATTAGGGTTAGGTTGAGGGTTGGGGTGAGGGTAAGTGTTAGGTTGAGGTTGAGGGTTAGGGTGAGGTTTAGGGTTAGGGTTAGGGTTAGGTTCAGGGTGTGGTCTAGTGTGAGGGTGAGGGTTATGGTTAGGGTTAGGTTTAGGGTGAGCATTAGGGTTAAAGTTATGGTTAGGATGAGTGTTAAGGTGAATTGTAGGGTTAGGGTTAGTGAGAGGGTTAGGGTTAGTGTGAGGGTTAGGTTTAGGGTTATGGTTAGGGTGAGGGTAAGGCTAGTGGTGAGGGTAAGTTTTAGGGTGAAGTTTATGGTTAGGGTTAGTGTTAGGGTGTGGGGTAGCGTTAGGTTGAAAGTGAGGGTGAGAGTTAGGTTTAGGGATAGTGTTAGGTTTAGGGTTACGCTTAGGGTGAGGATGAGGGTTCTGGTGAGGTTTAGGGTTAGGGTGAGTGTTAGGATTAGGGTTAGGGTGAGGGTTATGTTTAGGGTGATGTTTAGTGTGAGGGTGTGGGCTCATGTGAGGTGAGTTTTCGGGTGAGGATGAGGGTTAGTATGTGGGTGAGGGTTAGGTTTAATGTGAGGGTTAGGGTTAATGTTAGGCTTACCGTGAGGGTAAGTGTAAGTGTTAGGATGAGGAAGAGGGTTAGGTTCAGGTTTTCGGTTATGGTGAGGGGTAGGGTGTTGGTTAGGATTAGGGTTATGGTTAGGTTAGAGTGAGGGTTAGGGTGAGGTTTAGGGTTAGTGTTTGGGTTAGGGTTAGGGTGAGTGTTAGGGTTAGTGTGAGGGTTTGTTTAGGGTTAGGTTTAGGGTTAGGGTGAGGATTAGGGTTAGGGTGAGGGTTAGTGTTAGGATGAGGGTGAGGGTTAGGGTGATATTTAGGGTTAGGGTTAGGTTTAGTGTGAGTGTTAGGGTTAGGGTTAAGGTGAGGATGAGTTTTAGGGTGATGGATAAGGTTAGGGTTACATTGAGGGTGAGGGTGAAGGTGAGGTTTAGAGTTAGGTTGAGGGTTAGGCTTAGGGTTAGGGTGAGGGTTAGGGTGAGAATGATGGTTTTGGTGAGGGTAAGGATTATTGTGAGGGTTAGGTTTAGCTTTAGGGTTAGGTTGAGGGTAAGGTTTCGGGTGAGGGTTAGGATGAGGGTGAGGATTAGGGTGAGGGTTAGGCTTAGGTTGAGGGTTAGGTTCAGGGTGAGGGCTAGGGTGAGGCTGAGGGTTAGGTTTAGGGTATGGGTGAGGGTTAGGGTCAGGTTGAGGATTACCGTGAAGGTGAGGGTTAGGAAGAGGGTGAAGGTTCTGGCTAGTGTTAAGGTTAGGGTGAGGATTAAGTTTAGGGTTAGGGTTAGGATGAGGGTTAGGGAGAGTGGTAGGCTTAGGGTTAGGGTGAGGGTTAGGGTTAGGTTGAGGGTAAGGGTGAGGGTGAAAGTTAGGGTGAGGGTTACCATTAGGGTTAGGGTTTGAGGTGTAGGGTGAGGTTTAGGTTTAGGGTGAGGATTAGGGTGAGTTTGAGTGTTAGAGGGAGGGTTAGGTTTAGGGTGAGGTTTAGGGATAGGATGAAGATGAAGTTTAGGGTTAGGGTTTTGTGTGAGGATTAGGTTGAGGTTAAGGGTTAGTGTTAGGGTGAGGGTGAGGTTGAGGGTTAGTTTTAGTGTTAGGGTTAAGGTGAGGGTTAGGGTTAAGGTGAGGGTTAGGGTGAGGGTTAGGTTTGGGTGAATGTGAGGGTTTGGGATAGGGTTAGGATGAGTGTTCGAGTTAAGGTTACGGTTAGGATGAGGGTTAGGTTTAGGATGAGGGAGAGGGTTAGGGTGAGGTTTAGGGTTATGTTTAGTTTTAGTGTGAGTGTTAGGGTTAGGCTTAGGGTGAGTTTGAGGGCTATAGGGAGGTTTAGGGTTAGGGTGAGGGTTAGGGTTATGGTTAGTGTGAGGGTTATGGTTAGTGTGATGTTTTGGATGATGGTGAGGGTTACCATGATGTGAGGGTTCGGGTGAGTGTTTGGGATAGGGTGAAGGTAAGGGTTAGGGAGAGGGTGAGGGTTATGGTTAGGGTGAGGGTGACCATGAGAGTGAGGGGGAGAGCGAGGGTTAGGGTTAACGTGAGGGTTAGCATGAGGGTAAGTGTTATGGTGAGGGTGAGGGTTAGGGTTAGGGTGAGGGTGGGGGTGAGGGTGAGGGTTTCTGTTAGGTAAGTTTTAGGGTTAATGGTACGGTTATGGTGAGGGCTAGGTTGAGGGTGAGGTTTAGGGTGAGGATGAGGTTGATGTTGAGTGTTTGGGTGTGGTTGAGCATTAGCCTTAGGGTGAGGGATAGGGTGACCGTGAGTGTTAGAGTGAGGGTGAATTTTAGGGTTATGGTTAGGGTTGGGGTGAGAATTAGGATCAGGATGAGGGGTAGTGTGAGGGTTAGGGTTAGGGTTAGGGTGATGTTTAAGGTTAGTCTGAGGGTTAGGCTTAGGATTAGGTTTAGGGTTAGGGTTAGGGTGATGGCAAGAGTTAGGGTGAGGGTTAGGATGAGGGTGAGGGGTAGGGTTATTTTGAGGGTTAGGCTTAGTGTTAGGGTTAGGGTTAGGTTTAGGGTGAGGGTTAGGGTTAGGTTAGGGTTAGGATGAGGGTGAGGGTTAGGGTTAGGGTGAGGGTGTGGGTTACGGTGATGTTTAGGGTTAGGGTTAGTGTCAGGTTTTAGGTTGAGGGTTAGGTTGAGGTTTAGGGTTAGGGTTAGTGTGAGGGTTAGGGTGAGGGTAGGTGTTAAATTCAAGGTGAGGGTGAGGGAGAGGTTTAGGCTTAGTATTAGGCTTATGGTTAGGTTTAGGGTGAGGGGTAGGGTTAGGGTTATGGTGAGCGTTAGGATTAATGTGAGGGTTAGATCTAGTTTGAGGGTTAGGGTTATGGTGAGGGTGAGGGTAAGTGTTAGGCTGAGGGTGAGGGTTAGGATTAGGTTTAACGTTAGGATGAGGTCTAGGGTGAGGGTTAATTTTAGGGTTCGGGTTAGAGTTAGGATGAGGGTTAGGGTGAGGGTTATGTTTAGGGTTAGTTTGAGGGTTAGGGTTAGTTTTACGGTTAGGTTTAGGGTGAGGGTGAGGGTGAGGGTTAGAGTAACGGTTACAGTTAGGGTGAGGGTGAGGGTTAGGTTTAGGATTAGGGTTAGGGTTGGGTTAGGCTGAGGGTGAGGGTGTGGATGAGAGGGTTAGGGTAAGGGTTAGAGTTATGGTTAGGGTGAGGATTAGTGTGAGGGTGAAATTTAGGGTGAGGGTTAGTGTTAGGGTGAGGTTTTGTTTTAGGATTATGGTGAGGGTTAGGGTTAGGGTGATGTTTTCGGGTGAGGGTGAGGGTTAGGGTTAGTGTGTGTGTTGGGGACCAAGAAAGTGTGTGGAAAGATAAGATTCCTCCAGCCCTAAGCAAACTACTTTTGGCTAACCATAAATATTCCTCCAGCCCTAAGCAGACAACATTTGACTAACCATAAATATTTCTTTTATCTCCAGCCCTAAGGAAAAGGTGCCTGGCTAACCATAAATATTTCTTAGAAAGACTAGCACAACGGCCAAAGGAAAAGCATGACCCATCCCTGACCCCGGGACTTCTCACACTTGCTTCTGCAAAGTTTTTTCATTCTTTCACTTCCCCTTTCCCTTCGGGTATATATACCCTGACTCACTTTAATAAAGCAGACCTTGACCCGACTCAGACTGACTTTGTCTTCCTTTATGCGCTTGGTCTCTTTTCTCTCTCGCCCCCATTGGATTTTAGGAGGCGCCTCCTCGAGCCTAACGAATAACTGAACCTGCTGGATGGGTCAAGTGGCTCCCAACGTGGGGCTGGAGGCACGGTGGCCTACCAGACGGCGCTGGAGACGGGGATCCCCAATAATCTAAAGGTAGAGACGCCCACATCACATCACTCGTACACCGCGTTAAGTCTTGAGGTAAGTTTGCTGTCTGATAAACCATGGGCAAGACGTTGTCTAAAGAGCCATTATTTATAAAGGAAATGAAGGAAGCTCTTAAGGAGAGAGGAATAAGAGTAAAAAGAAAGGATCTTGTAAAAATTTTTTGTTTTGTCGTGGGAAAAATGTCCTTGGCTAATTTTGATTGGCTCGGACATTCATCCCCTCACCTGGAGTAAAGTAGGGAAAAATATTAATGATTTAGCGGCTAAAGGAGAAGAAATTCCCGAGGCCTTTTTTAGTTTTTATGGGATTATCAGAGACATTTTAAAAGAGGTAGAAAAGGGAAGAGATGGTGCCCGCTTATTGATTTTAACGGAGGACACCTGCTGCCTCATGAATGGAATAAGATTGTACAATCGGTCCTGACCAGAGGTCAATATTTAACCTGGAAGGCTGAATTTATAGATAAGGCAGAGTTTCAGGCTATCATAATCAAAAAACATGTTCAGATGGCCACTACCATCTGAAGTTGGTTTTTCTGTTGCAGTCCTGGTTTCCTCTGTTTCTGTTTAGTGTTGTCTCTGTTGTCTGTCTTGTTGTTCTTAAAGGGAAGGGGGGGCAACTAACAACCCCCTTAAGTCTGTCTTTAGATCACTGGAAAAAAGTTACAGCTCGAGCCCAGATTGTCAGGTTTTAGGAACTTGCTAGTTTGTCAATTATGAAATTGTCACTGACCACCTGTGAGTGGCCCCAGTTAGATCTCAGCCTTGGGCCTTGGTTCAGGGGGTCTGAGCATGGGGGAGAACCTGACAGTCTGAGGGGACGGCCGCTAGGGATTTTTGTTTTCCCTTGCCCCAAGATGACTGGGAATTCTCCTCCGCCTTGGAAGGCCCCTGGGTCAATGCTTGCAGGAATCTAGAAAAAAGAAAAAAGAAAAACAAAAATCCTCCGGAGGAGTGTAGGGGTGTTGACTCCCCTAGTAAGTGAATGGTGGTGAGATGTCGCCCCATTCACTAAGACCTGATTTTGTCTTTGTGGCCACTTGTTTGTCTTGTTTAGTGTGTGTGTTCATTTTATGTTTTCTGAGGTAGGGAAGATTTGGGTGAGTGTGGCAGGCTCACTCAGCAGACTCTGGATTCAGCTTGCTGAATGAGAACAGCACAAAGATTCAAAAGACTAATTAGTGAATTGCCTTGCTAGATAAGCAAGCTCTGGGAAAATAACGCCCAACAAAGGTACCTAGTTAAAAGAAATACTGTCTTAAATTTTTGTTTAAAAACTTTAAAAGTTGTACGTACAACTGATTTTGATTTTTGCGCACTTTAAGATCTGTGTGAGTGTTTTGTGTGTGTCTGTGAACGTGTTCAAAGATAAAAATTGTCAGCATGCTGTAACAATTGGGTGAGTTTAAATTTAAAATTCAAAAAGTTATGAGGTTTGGACATTGAACAAAAAAAAATCTTTGCATTGTTTTAAATGGCTTTGTAAGGATTCTTTAACTTGCAAATTAGAAAATCTGGTATTTAAAGACTAATGTTTTAAAATGCATAAGACTGTTTATACTGTAATCAAGTTATCTGGCTTAACAAAAATGCATTCGCTGTTTGGGATCTAGTTCCCTTGGCTAAAATTTGGGATAAATATTAAAAGTTTAAATGTACAGGTTAGTTTAACACTTTCAAAGATGTTACCTGTTCTGTCTGTCTAAAACTGTGTATTCCATTTGAAAACCAAGAGAAGAGACGGAGAAAAACTAAGAAGCCAACAGAAGACCTTTAGGGGTGAGGGGTGAACAAGCCGAAGTGCAGTTCAGCTGGTCATGCATGTTGGGACAGGCCCTGGGAGGGGTCCACGCATGCAGAAAGAGGGCAAGCTGACGCAAACACAGTTCATCTAACCCTAAAGAGTCAGATTGGGTGTGTGGCCATTCCATAGAAGGGGCTGAGTGGCCCATCTTTGTTCTCTCTTTTCTCTGCAGATAGACACTGAAAACATGATTGTTAAAATGAGTGATGTGATGATCTGATTAGTATTGCTAAAACCTCCCCTTGGATGTGTTAACATTAAAATTAGGAAGGCCTTAAAAGAGGGCTAAAAAGTTACTTATATAATGTGGCTTACTTTCAATTATGTTCCACAATTAGGATGCTTTTAAAAGTTATAAAGGTGTTAAGTCTAGCTTTGTGATATAGTAAAGGTGACTATAATTCTTGCATTAAGGAAAAATTGTCATTTGAGTTTAAAAATCTTAATGTGTGTCTGTTTTAAAACAAGCAACCAGAGTTCCGGGAAGATGGCGGAGGAGAAGCTAGAATCTGAACAAGCTCTCGCATAGAGTTCCAGTGAACAGTCTTAAGCCAGAGAATCACATCAAGTGTGCCATCACAGGACAGAGAGTTAGTCAAGAGAGGGGAAGCCAAGGAGACACAACTGAGCGCCTGCCAGCAGCTGCCTCTGCGGCAGCGGGGTCGCAGCGACGACCACCGCCGCGGGGTCATACCTGAGACACAGAGAGTCCGGGACGAAGGAGCCAGACGCAGCGGATAAGCGGATTCTACTCAACACCAACAAGAACTGACAAGGAGCAGACATCTTCATCCTGCAGTTTGCAGACCAGAGACGACCCAGGATCCAAGACTCGGCGTGAGTACAAGCCCGACGTCCTCACTCCTTCTCAGGGAGCAGAGGAGGGAAGGCCACCCCTCCACCCCCACCACCGGTGATCTCCATCTTGGATACCGACAAAGCTCGGAGGAGCTGCTAGCTCCAGCTCAGGCCTTGGAATAAAATGAGTCATTTAGCAGGTCACAAGAACTTAACGGCGATGTGACCTGCCAGACTCAGCTCCATCCAGGGAAAAGTCACCCAGCTCAGGCGCCAGCCATTGGAGTGGCTTTCCTCACTGGGTAACCAGAGCCAGAGGCTGCCCCTCCCTCTAGCAGCCACCACAATCAATTGAAAAACAGAAACCCTGAGAATGGCTCCAGGCTGGGCGCTGTGAGTTTTATCACAAAATAGCCCCAGGGAAAAGCTACTGTTAGTTGAAAGGCCTCAACTCTACCCAGAAGCTAGCCTCATCACTGCATCCCCCTCTTTTGTGATTCTCAAAGCTGATCACCCTCCCAAAAAACTAACCTTGGAGTGGGACCTCAAAATCTTGGGTAAAGCAGAGCATTTTTCTGCCTCTTCCAACAAACCGACTTAAGAAACCAATCAAGCCACAGGACCACAAGCTGACCAGAGACTCCAACCAACAAGAGGCTGGTTACAGACAAAAGGGTGATACAGGATTCTTCCCACCCCTCCCCCCCCCAAAAAAATCAAAGGACTTTTTTTTCTTTTTTTTTCTTCTTCTTCTTTTCTTTTTTTTGTTTGTTTTTTTTGTTACCTTATATATATATATATATATATATATATATATATATATATATATATATAAATTTTTTTCTCTTCTAAAACTTTTATTAATATTTAATTTTTGCCTCTTCTGAAAAAATAATTGTTTTCCAGTAACTTTTTTTTTTCTTTCTCCTCTTATAATTTTTATTTTAGGAATATGTGAATGAGCGTTTTCCTTTCTTTTCTTGTCTTCTTTCTCTTTTTCTTTCTTTCTTAATCATCTTTTTGTTTTTTGTCTAGCTCTACTGAACTTCTGATCTTTTCTTCTCCCTTTCCCATCCTCAAAGTTTTTCACATCTCCTCTATGTCCCTCCCTTTCTCTCAACATATTCACATTCCTCTCTAAATAGATGGTATTTTAATCTCTATAATAACATTAATTTTTACGTTTCTATTTTTTTCTGGTCTCTTTTCATTCCCTTTCCGTCTCTTCTTTTTCTCTCTCTCTCTATTTGCATCTTACCCAACCCATTTCCTGCATTGTGATTAGGACATAGTTAACTCTCCTGTGCCTCCCCACACCAATCTATTCCTATTTTTTACCTACATCTCTCCCTAATCCTAATAATTTCTGGTTTTCCAAATTCTTTTCTGCGGTTCGAAGTCCTTTAACATATAGTTGTTTGATGTTGAATAGATGTATCTGTTGAACTAGATTGTATCTGTAGACAATTGACTGTACAAATGCAAACTTTGGTTGATGGTTGCCTTAAGATAGTGTTCTAGCACAAAACTGGTGCTATCTTCATCTCAAATGGGCAGAGAAAGCCGGAAAAACACAAGAAAAATGGCAAATTCGGGTATCTGAATTCCCAATCTTGATAATCAGGGATTAGAACAGATAAAGAATAATCCAGAGGAGAGTTCCCAAATAGCTCTACAAACACTACTAGCAAACATGATAAATGAGAAGTTTCACAATGTACAAAGGACTCTGTATGAGCGTGATAGGGAGAGAGAGGAGGCATCCCAGAAGTTTATACAGGAATATCATAAGCGTGAGGAAGCTACTCAAAAACTGATACAGTATTTGCGTGAACAACTTGAGAATACTCAAAGAGAAAGGGAGGAATGGCGTGAGCAGGCTGAGAACACTCAAAGAGAACTGCAGGAATCCCACGAACGCGAGGAAGCTAATCAAAGAGTAATACAGGAATTGAGAGACCAGGTAGAGAACACACAAAGATCACTAAAGGCATCCATAGAACCCATTAACAAAGAGCTGAAGGAAGTCAGCGAGACCACAAAGGGAAAGCTGAATGGAACCCAACAGAAGGAATGGGAGTCCAAAGAAACCATATCCATCCAACTAAGTGATTTGAGGACAAACACTGAACACCAAATTAAAGAAGTAAAGAGATTCATACAAGACCTAAAACAGAGCTTCAACAAAGAACTTGAAGCCATCAAATCTGACCAATTAGAAGGAAAAGAGATAAAAAACAAAGTAGAGAGTCTTGACAGCAGGTTAGACCATGCAGAAGATCGAATCTCAGGGATTGAAGACAGCCTAGATATTATAGAGAAAGCACATACAACCATCCAAGACAAGTCCAAGAAATATGATAGATCTATTCAACACCTGGAAGAAACTATCAGAAGGCCTAACTTAAGGATAATGGGTGTAGAGGAGCACCTAGAAACAGAAGTTAATGGTGTAGGAAATTTGTTTAACAGGATCCTAGCAGAGAACTTCCCAAACATGCAAAAAGATAGGCCTATTCAGATACAAGAAGCCTTTAGAACCCCAAATAGACCAGACCAGAATAGGACATACCACCGTCACATTATAATCCACAAAGGATCAACTCAGAACAAGGAAAAGATCCTT
This sequence comes from Dipodomys merriami, assembly GCF_024711535.1. Lineage (NCBI taxonomy): Eukaryota > Metazoa > Chordata > Mammalia > Rodentia > Heteromyidae > Dipodomys > Dipodomys merriami. The sequence goes on from NW_027206113.1 coordinate 4,432,338, forward strand.
AAAGCTGTCAGGGAGAAAAGGGTAATCACCTATAAAGGGAAACCAATAAGAATCACCTCAGATTTCTCAGCAGAGATAATCAAAGCAAGAAGAGCCTGGAAGGATGTATGCCATGCCCTAAAAACAAACAACTATCAACCAAGAATACTGTACCCAGCTAAACTCTCCTTCATAACTGAAGGCCAAATAAAAACCTTCCACAGCAAAGAAAAATTGAAACAATACATCTCCACCAAACCAGCCCTACAAAAGATTCTTAAAGATGTCCTACACATAGAAAACCAACAAGACCACAATAAAGGCCAACAAACTGCACCCAAACTGACAATCCAAGAACCATAGGAAGAACCCAGTTTTCACAGCCCCAAAGAAGGTGGATAACATGGCAGGAACTCCTAAATACCTCTCAGTCCTATCTCTTAACGTTAACGGACTGAACTCTCCAATTAAGCGACATAGACTGTCTAGTTGGATTAAAAAACAAGACCCTTCTATCTGCTGCCTGCAGGAGTCACATCTTGCCCATAAAAACAAACACATTTTCAATGTTAAAGGCTGGAACAAAATCTACCAAGCAAACGGCCCTCATAAACAGGCGGGAGTTGCAATCCTAATATCAGATAAAATAGACTTCAAATTAAAATTCGTGAGAAGAGATAAAGAAGGTCGCTACATGCTAATTAAAGGATCTCTCCTTCAGGAGGATATTACAATTCTAAATATCTATTCGCCAAACAATGGAGCACCCAAATTTATCAAAGAAACACTACTTTCCCTCAAATCCCATATAGATCCAAAGACATTAATTGGTGGGGATTTTAACACACCACTCTCCCCACTAGATAGATCAACTCGGCAAAAACTCAACAGAGAAACCGCAGATCTAAACAGCTGCATAGATCAACTAGACTTAACAGACATTTACCGAACATTTCACCCAGCAGCATCAGAATACACATTCTTCTCAGCAGCACAAGGAACGTTTTCTAAAATAGACCACATTTTAGGCCACAAAGCAAACTTGTCTAAATTCAGAAACATTGAAGTTATACCTTGCCTTCTCTCTGACCACAAGGGTATAAAATTAGAACTCAACACCAAAAGCCACCAAAGAATGTCCGGTATCACATGGAGGCTGAACAACACACTGCTGAATCATGAGTGGGTCATGGAAGAGATTAGAAAGGAAATTCAAATGTTCATGCTATTCAACAAAAATGAACACACAAATTACCAGCTCCTCTGGGACACAGCAAAGGCAGTACTCAGAGGCAAGTTTATAGCTCTGAGCTCCTACATCAACAAATTGGAGAGATCTGAAACTAACAATTTAATGACACATCTAAACCTCCTTGAAAAAGAGCAGCAAGATAATCCCCAATCCAGTAGACGGAAAGAAATAATCAAAATTAAATCAGAATTAAATGAATTAGAATCCAAAAAAACTATAGAAAGAATCAACAAAACAAAGAGTTGGTTCTTCAAAAAACTTAAAATTGACAGACCCTTAGCAAACCTTATCAGAAAAAGGAGAGAACACACCCAAATTAATAAACTCAGAGATGAGAATGGAAACATCACCACGGAAACAACCAAGATTCAGAACATTATAAGGGAATACTTCTCAAAACTTTATGCTAATAAGTTTGTGAACTTGACAGAAATTGACCTTTTCCTAGCAAATATTGACATGCCAAAACTAAACCAAGATGAGTTAAACCAGCTTAACAGGCCCATATCAAGCATTGAAATAGAAACAGCAATAAGAGACCTCGCAGCTAAGAAAATTCCAGGACCAGATGGTTTTACAGCGGAATTTTACAAGGCCTTCAAAGCAGAGCTCACACCAATACTCCTCCAACTCTTCAATGAAATTGAAAGAGAAAGCACACTACCGAACACATTCTATGAAGCCATCATAACCCTCATCCCAAAACCAGGCAGGGACTCATCAAAGAAAGAGAACTATAGACCCATTTCTTTGATGAACATTGATGCAAAACTTCTCAACAAAATTTTGGCCAATCGACTTCAACAATTCATCCAAAAAATCATACACAATGATCAAACAGGATTCATTTCAGGGATGCAAAGCTGGTTCAATGTACGCAAATCAATTAATATTATTCATCACATCAACAGGAGCAAGAATAAGAACCACATGGTTATCTCAATAGATGCAGAAAAAGCATTCGACAAGATCCAACACCCCTTTATGATGAAGGTTTTGGAAAAATTAGGAATCCATGGAACATTCCTCAATACAATAAAGGCTGTATATGACAAACCTACAGCCAGCATTATACTCAATGATGAAAAACTAAAGCCATTTCATCTTAACTCAGGAACAAGACAAGGATGCCCACTCTCTCCACTTCTCTTCAATCTAGTATTAGAATGCCTAGCTACAGCAATAAGACAAGATGCAGATATAAAGGGGATCCAAATAGGGAAAGAAGAAATAAAACTCTCCCTCTTTGCAGATGACATGATCTTGTACTTAAAGAATCCCATAGACTCCACTCCCAAATTACTCAAGCTGATTCAAAACTTTGGCAAATTAGCAGGTTATAAAATTAACCCCCAAAAATCAATGGCTTTTCTGTATGCCAACAATGAGAAAAGTGTGGCTGAAATTAGGAAAGCAACTCCATTTGTAATAGCCCCACAAAAAATAAAATACCTAGGAATTAACTTAACTAAAGAAGTGAAGGAACTCTATGATGAAAACTTTAAAATCTTGAAAAAGGAAATCAACACAGAACTTAAAAAATGGCAAAACCTCCCATGCTCCTGGATTGGCAAGATTAACATCTTGAAAATGGCAATACTTCCCAAGGCTATCTACAAATTCAACGCGATACCTATCAAAATTCCACCCTCATTCTTCAAGGAAATAGAAGAGGCAATCCAAAAATTCATATGGAACAATAAAAGACCCCGAATAGCAAAAACGCTCCTCAACGGAAAGAACACTGCTGGAGGAATATCAATACCAAATTTCAAACTCTACTATAAAGCCATAGTAATCAAAACAGCTTGGTATTGGCATAAGAACAGACCTCAGGACCAATGGAATAGAATTGAAAACCCAGAAATGAACCTACAGACCTATAGCCATCTAATCTTCGATAAGGAAGCTAAAACAATAGAATGGAAGAAAGACAGCCTCTTCAGTAAATGGTGCTGGCAAAATTGGTTAACTACATGTAGAAAACTTAAGCTAGATCCTTATATATCACCCTGCACCAGAATCAACTCCAAATGGATCAAAGACCTTGAATTCAAAGCAGACACTCTGAAAACATTACAGGATGGAATAGGAGAAACCCTAATTCTCCTTGGCTTAGGCCGAAATTTTCTGAATAGAGACCCGGAAACACAACAAATCAAGGGAAGGTTGGACAAATGGGATTGCATAAGGTTGCAGAGCTTCTGCAGGGCAAATGACATAGTTAGCAAGATCAATAGAAAGCCCACCGATTGGGAGAAGATCTTTACTAGCCATACAATGGACAAGGGCCTCATATCTAAAATATACTTGGAACTCAAAAAATTAAACCACCCAACAACAAATTCTCAAAGAAACAACTGCCCAATAAATAAGTGGGCGAAAGACTTAAAGAGAAACTTCTCTGAAGAAGAAAGAAGGATGGCCAATAGACACATGAAGAAATGTTCAACATCCCTAGCCATAAAAGAAATGCAAATCAAAACAACATTGAGTTATCACCTCACTCCAGTTAGAACAGCAAAAATCAAGAACTCTAACAACAACAGATGCTGGAGGGGATGTGGACAGAAACGAACCTTACTTCATTGTTGGTGGGAATGTAAACTTGTTCAACCACTTTAGAAAGCAGTATGGAGGTTCCTCAAAAGACTTCACATAGATCTCCCCTATGATCCAGCAATCCCACTTTTGGGCATTTACCCAAATGTTTACAAACAAGACCACACTAAAGCTACTAGCACAACTATGTTTATTGCAGCATTATTTACCATAGCTAAGATATGGAACCAACCCAGATGCCCCTCAGTAGATGAATGGATCAAGAAAATGTGGTATATATACACAATGGAATTCTATGCCTCCATCAGAAAGAATGACATTTCCCCATTTGTTAGGAAATGGAAAGGTTTGGAAAAAATTATATTAAGTGAAGTAAACCAGGCCCAATGAAACATAGGTCCCATGGCTTCCCTTATTTGCAACATCTAGTATAGGTATGAGTCAAGCAGAAAAGGTCAGATAATGTGATGTTAGGAAAATGAACCCTTAAATATGTATTTTAATGTTTTCGTTTCTTTCATGCATGTGTTTCTAACGCATTTATAAGATTATTTCTTTGTTGCTGTGTATGTCCGTCCCCCACAGTGTAACCCCCGCTTTCACTATATTTGATGTCAGTATAACATGTGGAGGATATGGGGACAAACAAATCGTTTAAGGATTCAGGTGGACCTGTTGCAACAATGAGAAGTACAAAATGTCATGTCAAAACCAGCTTTACAATGTCGGTGTGGGGGGGAGGGGGGTATGATTGGGTGGTGGGGAGGGGGGAGGCTGGGAAGGGAGGTGAAGGGTAAACAAAGGAGGAGGCTGCAATGCTTGGTAAGAAATGTATGCATTATCCTGCCCATGTAATTGTAACCCCTCTGTACAGTATGTTCTCAAATAAAATATAATAAAATAAAATAAAATAAAAAATAAAATAAAACAAGCAACCAAGAGGCAATGAGTGACACTTTGCCTCAAGATTTCAAGGGATCTTTTCAAAATGCAAATGAAAACTAAAGTATAAAATATTAAAGGTGATTAATAAGAGGTTTTAAAAAATTGTTAGAAATCGATTTTTGGATATAAAGTTTAACTGTAAAGGTGTTCTTAACATTGGCCTCAATGTGCACAAAGGAAAAATTAGGATTACCAAAATAATTGCTATTCTAGTTTGCTCTTACAGGTTTTTTAAGTTTCCAGTAAGTCCATAGCAAAGCACAGAGTATTCTTACAAGTTTGTCAGATGTAACTTTGACTCTTAATAAGTTTCAGGTAAGAGCATGCTTAAAAGCTACTTCTATGTTGACGACCATGTTGCTTTTAATTGGAGTAAAGTGGCCTTCTATAAGACTCATTGATCTGAAACTGGTTCAAAGCCAGCCCGGGCACAAAAAGGTTCCTGTGAGACTGTTACCTCTATTCAGCCAGCAGAGTACTAGCCCTGGACTAAAGAGTCAGGGGACAGTACTCAAGCCCCAAGCTCGAGGCTCACAGTGGCAGAGTACTAGCCCTGGACTGAAGAGTTAGGGGACAGCATTCAAGCCCCGAGTCTGGGACTCAATATGGCAGAGTGCTAGCCTTAAGCTGTAGAGCTGAGGGACAGTGCTCAGGCCCCGAGTTCAAGTCCAGCAACCAGCTAAGGAAAATGCCAATGAGGCATTTATCCCAATGTGGAGAAGACACTCCTGGGACAAAAGCAATGGAGGAGCATTCAGAGGCAGGCCACTGCTTGGATGGCAGAAATGTCAGATCGTAGAGTCATTTTGTGGCCCTTCAAAACTGGTCAGAGCCGGGAGGTCATAAAAAGAGTTTGTAAGCATGCCAAATGTCCATGACCATCTACCTTGTAAGGGACAGAAACTTGCCAGTCCTCTGTAATAGTAAAAAGATAATGTTATAAAATGTGGGGAATAGTTTAAATCTCAACCGCTTTATGTGCCAAAAACTCTAATTGGCAGCTCTAATTGAGCTGACACTAGTTACAGGAAATTCATCTGCTCAGGAAAAAGTTTGTAAACCTGAGAGAGTGTTTCTATTGATATCTGTCTCAAGGCCTGCAAAGGTAACATAGACATTATTTGGGATCATTAGAGATCACATTCCTAAGCCATCTAGGAAGATGCTTTTGCAAACCAGAGTGCTAAACAAGCTACACTGCTGTAGTCGGAGAAAAGATCTGTGCAGTTTTCAAAAGTTAAAATATTGTTCTTAATATCATCTAACCCTGATAGCCTCTTTGTAAATTAGGCTAAAGTTATAGGTTCCTGGCTAGGTAAGATCAACGCCCCTAAAGTCAGCTTGAAGAAGTTATGGAAGATGGATCTTTGCCCTTCTACCCCCATTTTTAAGATCAAGGGTCCAGAGTCAGAAATTTTGGAGAAATGAGGCAAAATAGATGAAAAAAAAAGTCATAAAGAATAATGTAATTGTTGTAGGTGTTCAAGGTGTGGAGACTGCATCTGTCAGAGATGGCTACAAGACTAAGCCTTTTGAGTCTTCTGTGTCTATTTACAAAAATATCTGGTTAGTAAAAAAAGTTGTGATTTTGGTAAATTGTCCTGGGCTATTGTTTAAAGATCTTAAAAACCAGCAGGATCAAAGCCTGCCAAGCCTATGCAATGTATCCTTAACCAGTCTGTGTAGGAATTTACAGTCCAGCATGAGGTGTGACAGTCCCTTGGAGCTACTGAGAGACCCTGCTGTTGCTGCTGCTGCTGCTACATACCCTAATGGCCTGACAGCCACCTGGAGGAACTCCTGCCTGATTCCATCACCTGAGTCGGCTTCCTGGTTGACTGCTGCTAAATCTAAGATCTTGTGGGACATTCTTTTGGGTGATATCCAGAAACCCTCTCTTCCCACAGTGGGACAAGGATATCACTGGCTTGTTTGTCTTAGGCACTTCAGTGCATAGTGACTGGAAATTCACTCTAGGGTCACAGCCTAGTTTGACTCTGATATGGTAATAACCTGAGTGTTTTATCAATGAAGGTAATACTCTTAGCCTTAAAATCTAGCAAGCTTCTGCATCACAGTGGTGCCTTAACGCTGTTCTAAGATAAAGGTTCTGCAAGCCAAAGGAAAATTGGGCAGTTTTAAACTACAGCCACAAAGATGCTCAAAAAATCATAAAAAAAAGGATAGTGAAGAAAGCCTTGAAAAAAAGGGGGGGCTCTGGTACTGTTACTTTTGTTACAATCGGACCTTGTATACTCAACAGACTGGTATCTTTTGTAAAAGAAAAACATCAGCATAGTCCGTCTATTAGTTCTGAGATCCAAATACCAAGCATTGAGAACAACTGACACCCCACAAGATAATATAGAGACACCCCTACGAATGAGATAAGAACCCCCTAAATTTTAAGATTAATATTAGTCCAAAGAAAAATGGGGGAATAAAAGATTAAAAATTAGAGTTATATGTTACAATTGCTAACTGCTGGTTTTGCTTCTGTAAACTTGCTTGCGCTAGCACTGACCCTTCCCCTCCCTGGAGATATATAAAAAGTTTCGGAGTCTAGATGTCGGCCCTGGGACAAGCTCTGTAGTCCTAAATAAAGGGCTAACAAGTAAGTGCCCCAAATGGCCAAATGGGACCAAAGATAAGGAACAAAGAGTATGTTCCTCCGCATTCCTGTGTAAAAATTCCCGATTTAGGGGGCTCAAGATAAGGGCCATTTGATGAGCCCAGCAGACTAGGCCAAGTGTTAATCAATCACAAGCCTGTAACACTGTAGATCCCCTAACCCTTACCTCCCAGAGTGACTACCTCAGTTTGATCATCCGTGCTAATTGTTTTATTGCAAAGAGTTTTATAAACGTCCCCAGGTAGTATGACATTGATGTTGGGATATCCTCCTTTTCCCTGTGCAACAATGTTATTAATGTTTCTGCCTCCCTATGCTCACAACAGTGCCAGGTTTTTGTTTGTGGCAATAATATGGCCTACACTATACTTCCCCAAAATTGGACAGGGCTCTGTATTCAAGCTATTTTGCTCCCAGACATTGAGTTCATTTCCGGATATGAGCCAGTACCCATTCCTGCCTTAGATTATTTTGTTCCCCAACATAAAAGGGTGGTACAATTTATTCCCTTACTGATAGGACTTGGAGTGGCTGGTGCTTTAGGCACTGGGACTGCAGGATTAGCCACTGCTGTCTCCTCATACTCCAAGCTTTCACAACAATTAGCTGATGATAATACTAAAGTTTATCAATCTGTTAAAGATCTTCAGGATCAGTTAGATTCATTAGCTGAGGTGGCTTTACAAAATTGCAGAGGTTTAGATCTTTTAACTGCTGACAGAGGTTGCATTTGCTTAACTTTACAGGAAAAGTGCTGTTTTTATGCCAATAAGTCTGGCATTGTAAGAGATCGAGTTAAAAAACATCAGGAGGAGATTGAAAGACGGCGACATGAGATTTTGAGCACCCTATTTGGGCTGCTTGGGGGGGACTTTTACCCTATGTTCTTCCCCTCTTGGGGCCTCTTGTTGGATTACTTTTGCTTGTTTCCTTTTTCCCTTGGGCTTTTCAGTGCCTTATGTGCTTTATAAAAAATCAAATAGATTCTGCTCTTCCAAAAAAATGTGATCTCGGTGCATTATCATCGCTTAGAGACTCAGGAGGACCCCACGGAGCACACCGCGGTCACCCCTAAAGAAGGACTGTTATTCCATACACTTCTTCCCTAATGATTCCTAGAAAGCTAGAAAATATCCAATAACGGGAGTATTAGGAAGCTTACCCTGAATAGCACTACACACAGAGGCCATACAGGCTGGCTCAACAAGGCATCTAGCCAGTAGCCTAAGACAGGATGTTTTCTCATAACCTACCTTTGGAAAATTTCTTGATAAAACAGGTAAATGGCTTACCACAACCCAGGGGAAACCTTCCACCCGAGGATGATGCCTTTTCTCTTACAGATGCAGCTAGAACTCCAGACTTGGACCTTCCTGTTTGAATTTATTAAATAACAGATTAATCTCTGGTCTTCTAAGCCCATACAGGTTCATCATCATCACCTCGATATGGCGGAATAAGGCATTGAGATTGAGAATTTACCCTAGGCTTTTAATTAGTGCTTTGCCATGAGCTTGTTCCAGTGGGAAACAGCCCCCCTTTTTTCTTTTTCTTATTTAGAAAATCTTTCTTCTTATTCGTAACTTCTGACCATTCAACGGGCAAGACCTATTGTCATAAGGGATAGGTTCGCCCCTCCTCCTATAGGCTCCTCCGCTTGGGGGAGGATGCACCTATGGGAGGAAGAAGAAATGCTCTAATCAAGGGTGCAGGTAGGACTGCAGGGAGATGGATCCGCGAGATCCCAAAACCCAAGACCCCTGAGTGGCAAGCTCTGGTGCATGACGGTTGGCATGCATACCCACGAGCCGTCTCCTCAAAAAACATGCCAAGGCCTGTAAAACTCCCCTCCCTGAGTGAGGACACTCGCTCAGGAGCGGAGAAAAACCCTCAGCCCTTAGAGGAACAGAGCCTCTGTCACCCCCTTAAAAAGAGCAGCCAACAATTGATGGTCAATTTTCTAAATAAGAAAGGGGGATTTGTTGGGAGCCAAGAAAGTGTATGGAAAGATAAGATTCCTCCAGCCCTAAGCAAACTACTTTTGGCTAACCATTAATATTCCTCCAGCCCTAAGCAGAAAACATTTGACTAACCATAAACATTTCTCTTATCTCCAGCACTCAGCAAATGGCGCCTGGCTAACCATAAATATTTCTTAGAACGACTAGCACAACGGCCAAAGGAAAAGCATGACCCATCCCTGACCCCGGGACTTCTCACACTTGCTTCTGCAAAGTTTTTTCATTCTTTCCCTTCCCCTGTCCCTTCGGGTATATAAACCCTGCCTCACTTTAATAAAGCAGACCTTGACGCGATTCAGACTGACTTTGTCTTCCTTTATGCGTTTGGTCTCTTTTCTCTCTCGCCCCCATTGGTTTTTAGGAGGCGCCTCCTCGAGCCTAACGAATAACTGAACCTGCTGGACGCGTCAGGTGTGGGTTAGGGTTAGGATTCGGGTTATGATGAGGGTCAGGGTGAGGCTTAGGGTTAGGGTTAGTGTTAGGGTGAGGTTGAGGGTTAGGGTTATAGTTAGGGTTATAGTTAGGGTTAGGTTGAGGGTTAGGGTGAGGTATAGAGGTAGGTTGAGGGTGAGGGTTAGGGTTAGGTTTGAGGTTTGAATTAAGGTGAGGGTGAGGTTGAGGAATAGGGTTAGGATTAGGGTTAGGGTTAGGGTGGGGTTAGAGTGATGTTTAGGTTTAGGTTTAGGGTTAGGGTGAGGGTTAGGGTGAGTGTTAGGGTTAGGGTGAGGGTTAGGGTGAGGTTTAGGTTGAGGGTAAGGGTGAGGTTGAAGGTTAGGGTTAGGGTTAGTGTTAGGTTTAGGGTTTGAGTGAGGTGTAGGGTGAGGTTTAGGTTTCGGATTAGTGTGAGGTTTAGGGTTAGGGTGAGGATAAGTTTTAGGGTGAGGTTTAGGGTAAGGTTTAGGGTAAGTTTTAGAGTGAGTTTTAGGGTATGGAATAGGATTAGAGTGAGGGTTAGGCTGAGCAGTAGGGTCAGGGTGAGGGTTACGATGAGGGGAAGGATTAGGGTGAGGTTGAATGTTAAGGGTGAGGTTTAGGGTTAGGGTTAGGTTTAGGATTAGGCTGAGGGCTAGGAAGAGGGTGAGGGTTAGGGTGAGGGTTATGGTTCGGTTAGGTTTAAGGTGAGTATTAGGGTTATCGTTAGCGTTAGGATGAGGGTTAAAGTGAGTGGTAGGGTTAGGGTTTGGGAGAGGGTTAGCGTTAGTGTGAGGGTTACATTTAGGGTTACGGATGGGGTGAGGGTAAGGGTAGGGGTGAGGGTAAGTTTTAGGGAGAAGTTTAGGGTTAGGTTTAGGGTTAGGTTGTGGAGTAGCTTTAGGGTGAAGGTGAGGGTGAGAGTTAGGTTTAGGGTTAGTTTTAGGTTTAGGGTTAGGCTTAGGGTGAGGGTGAGGGTGAGGGTTAGGATTAGGGTGAGGGTTAGGGTTAGAGTTAGGGTGAGGGTTAGGTTTAGGGTGATGTTTAGTGTGAGGGTGTGCGTTCGTGTGAGGTGAGTTTTCGGGTGAGGGTGAGGGTTAGTGTGTGGGTGATGGTTAGGGTTAGGGTGAGGGTTAAGGTTAGAGTTCGGGTGAGGGTTAGGGTTAGGGTTAGGGTGAGGGTTATGCTTAGGGTGAGGTTTTGGGTGGGGATGAGGGTTACCATGAGGTGAAATTTCAGGTGAGGTTTCGGGATTGGGTGAAGATAAGGGTTAGGGAGAGGGTGTGGGTTATGGTTAGGGTGAGGGTGACCGTGAGAGTGAGGGTTAGGGTGAGGGTAAGTGTTAGGATGAGGGTGAGGGTTAGGGTTAGGGTGAGGGTGGGGATGAGGGTGAGGGTTTCAGTTAGGTAAGGGTGAGGGTTAGTGTTACGGTTATGGTGATGGCTGGGTTGAGGGTGAGGTTTAGGGTGAGGATGAGGGTGATGTTGAGGGTTAGGGTTTGTATGAACGTTAGGGTTAGGGTTAGGGGGAGGGTTAGGGTGACCGTGAGGGTGAGGCTGAGGGTGAGAGTTAGGGTGACGGTGAGTATTAGTGTCAGGATGAGGGGTAGTGTGAGGTTTAGGGTTAGGGTTAGGGTGAGGTTTAGGGTTAGTGTGAGGGTTAGGCTTAGGGTTAGGGTTAGGGTTAGGGTGAGGGTGAGTGTAAGGCTTAGGGTGAGGGTTAGGATGAGGGTGAGGGTTAGGGTTAGGATGAGGTTTAGTGTTAGTGTGAGGGTTATGCTTAGGGTTATGGTTAGGGTTAGGGTTAGGGTGAGGGTAAGGGTTAGGGTGAGGGTTAGGATGAGGGTGAGGGTTAGGGGTAGGGTGAGGTTTAGTGTTAGTGTGAGGGTTAGGCTTAGGGTTAGGCTTAGGGTTAGGGTGAGGGTAAGGGTTAGGGTTAGTGTTAGGCTGAGGATGAGGTTGAGGGTTAGGGTTAGGGTGACATTGCGGAATTGGGTGATGTTAGGCTTAGGGTTAGGTTGAGGTTTAGGGTTAGAGTTAGAGTTGGGGTTAGTGTGAGGGTTAGGGTGAGTTTAAGGGCTAAAGTGAAGGTTAGGGTGAGGGTGAGGGTTAGGGTTAGCATTAGGGTTACGGTTAGGGTTAGGGTGAAGGGTAAGGTTAGGGTTATTGTGAGTGTTAGGGTTGGTGTGAGGGTGAGGGTCAGTTTAAGGTTAGGGTTATGGTGAGGGTGAGGGTAAGTGTTAGGCTGAGGTTTAGGTTGAGGGTGAGGGTTAGGATTAGGGTTAACGTTAGGGTGAGGTCTAGGGTGAGGGTTAGGGTTCAGGTTCGGGTTAGGGTTAGGATGAGGGTTAGGGTTAGGGTTAGGGTTAGGGTGAGGTTGAGAGTAAGTGTTAGAGTTAGGGTTAGGTTGAGGGTTAGGGTGAGGTTTAGAGTTAGGTTGAGGGTGAGCCTTAGGGTTAGGGTTAGGGTGAGGGTTACGGTTAGGGTGAGAGTTAGAGTTAGGGTTCGGGTGAGGGTGAGGTTTAGGGTTATGTTTGGAGTTCGAATTAAGGTGAGGGTGAGGTTGAGGATTAGGATTAGAGTTAGGGTGAGGTTTAGAGTGATGTTTAGGTTTAGGTTTAGGGTTAGGGTGAGGGTGAGTGTTAGGGTGAGTATTAGGGTTAGGGTTAGCGTTAGTGTGAGGGTTAGGTTGAGGGTAAGGGTGAGGGTGAAAGTTAGGGTGAGGGTTACCGTGAGGGTTAGGGTTTAAGGTGTAGTGTGTGGTTTAGGTTTAGGGTGAGGTTTAGGGTGAGTTTGAGTTTTAGAGGGAGGGTTAGGGTTAGGGTGAGCGTTAGGGTTAGGATGAAGATGAGTTTTAGGGTTAGGGTTAGTGTGAGGATTAGGTAGAGGTTAAGGGTTAGTGTGAGGGTGAGGGTGAGGTTGAGGGTTAGGTTTAGTGTTAGGGTTAAGGTGAGGGTTAGGGTGAGTGTTAGTGTTAAGGTTAGGGTTAGGATGAGGGTTAAGTTTAGTATGAGGGTTAGGGTTAGGGTGAGGGTGAGGGTTAGGTTTAGTTTTAGTGTGAGTGTTACGGTTAGGGTTAGGGTGAGTTTGAGGACTAGAGGGAGGATTAGGGCGACGGGTAGTTTCTGGTTTAGGGTGAGGCTTAATTTGAGGGTGCGGATTAGGGTGAGGGTGAGTTTTAGGGTGAGGTTTAGGGTGAGTGTTAGGGTGAGTGTGAGGTTTAGAGTTAGGGTTAGGGTCAAGGTGAGGGTAGGGTGAGGGGTAGGGTTAGGGTTAGGGTGAGGTTTGGGTTAGGGTTAGGGTTAGGTTTTGGGTGATTTTTAGGGTTAGGGTGAGGGTTAGGTTTAAGGTTATGGTAGTATGAGGGTAAGGGTTAGGGTGAGTGTTAGGGTTAGGCTGAGGGTGAGGGTATGGGTGAGGGTAACTGTTAGGGTTAGAGTTAGGGTTAGTGTTAGGCTTAGGGTTAGGGTTAGGATGAGGTTTAGGGTGAGGGGTAGGGTTAGGATTAAGGTGAGGGTGTGGGTTTGGTTAGGTTTAGGTTGAGGGTTAGGGTGAGGGGTAGGTTATTTGTTAGTCTTAGGGTTTTGGTGAGTGTTAAATTTATGGTGAGGGTTAGTGTTTGGGTAGGATTAGGATAAGGCTTAGGGTGAGGGTTAGGTATATGGTGAGGTTTAGTGTGAGGGGTAGTGTTAGGGTTAGGGTGAAGGTTAAGTTTAGTGTGATGGTTAGAGTTAGGTTTAGGGTGAGGGTAAGGTTTAGGTTTAATTTTAGGGTGAGAGTGAGGGTTAGGGTTAGCGTGAGTGTTAGGCTGAGATTTAGTGTGAGAGTTATTTTTAGGGTTAGGTTTAGGGTTAGCGTGAGGGTGAGGGTTAGGGTTAGGGTTAGAGTTAGGGTGAGGTTTAGGTTGAGGTTTAGCATTAATGTTAGGGTGAGGGTTAGGGTGAGTGTTAAGGTTAGGTTTAGGTTTAGGGTGAGGGTGAAGATTATGGTTAGGATTAGCGTTAGTGTAAGTGTTAAACTTAGGGTTAGGGTTAGGATGAGGGTTAGGGTGAGGGGTAGGTTTGGATTAAGTTGAGGGTGAAGGTGAGGGTGAGGGTTAAGTTTAGGGTGAGGGTGAGGTTTAGGTTAGGGTTAAGTTGAGGGTTAGGTTGAAGTTTAGGGTTAGTGTTAGGCTTAGGGTTTGGGTGAGTTATAGGGTTATGGTGAGGGTTAGTGTTAGGGTAGGATTAGGATAAGGGTTAGGGTGAGGGTTAGGTTTAGGGTGAGGTTTGTGGTGAGGGGTAGGGTTAAGGTTAGGGTGAAGTTTAGATTTAGTGTAGGGGTGAGAGTTAGGGTTAGGTTTAGGTTTAGGGTTAGGGTGAGGGTTAGCCTGAGGATAAGGTTTAGGTTAGGGTTAGAGTTAGGTTGAGGGTTAGGGTTAATGTTTGGGTTAGGGTTAGGGTGAGTGTTAAGGTTAGAGGTAGGGTGAGGGTGAGGGTGAGGGTTATGGATGGATTAGCGTTAGGGTTATGGTTAGGCTTAGTGTGGGGGTGAGGGTTAGGTTTAGGGTTAGGTTGAGGGTTAGGGTTAGTGTGAGGGTAAGGGTGAGGGTGAGGTTAAGATTTAGGGTGAAGATTAGGGTGAGGGTGAGGGATAGGTTTAGTGTGAGGGTTAGGGTTAGGGTTAGGGTGAGGGTGAGCATTAGGTTTAGGGTTAAGGAAAAGGTTAGGGTTAAGGTTAGGGTGAGGGTTAGGGTTCGGGTTAGGGTTAGGGTGATGTTTAGGATTAGGGTTAGGGTTAGGGTTATTGTTTGCTTTAGAGTTATGTGAGGGTTAGGGTTAGGGTTAGGTTTAGGGTGAGCATGAGGGTGAGGGTTAGGGTTAGGATTAGGATTAGGGTTAGGGTTAGGCTGAGCATAAGGTTGAGGATGTGGGTGAGGGGTAAGTTTAGGCTTAGGGTTAGGGTTAGTGTGATGGTTAGGTTTAGTGTGAGGGTTAGGGTTAGGGTTAAGGTTAGGGTATGGGTAAGGTTTAGGGTGTGGTTTAGGGTGAGGGTGAGGGTTAGGTTTAGTGTGAGGGTTAGGGTTAGTGTGAGGGTTAGGGTTAGGGTTAGCATTAGGGTTAGGATGAGGATAAGGATTAGGGTTAGGGATGGTGTGAGGTATAGAGTTAGGGTTAGGGTGAGGGTGAGGGTTAGGGTGAGGTTTAGGGTTAGGCTGAGGGTGAGGGTGTGGGTGAGGGTTAGTGTTAGGGTTAGTGTTAGACTGAGGGTGAGTGTGAGGGAGAGGGTTAGGTTCAGGATTAGGGTTTGGGTAAGGTTTAGATTTAGGGTTAGGTTAAGCATACGTTGAAGGTTAGGTTTAGGTTTTCGGTTAGGGTTAGGGTTTGGGTGAGGGTGAGGGTGAAGGTGAGTAATAGGGTTAGGTTGAGGGTGAAGGTGAGGGTGAGGGTTAAGGTTAGGTTAGGGTGTGGAAGAGGGTGAAGGTTAGGGTTAGGTTTATGGTTAACTTTCGGGGAGGGGGTGGGTGAGTGTAAGGTCTAGGGTTAGTCCTAGGTCTAGATTTAGGCTTTGGGTGAGGGTGAGTGTGAGGGTTAGAGTTAGGGTTATGTTTAGCGTGAGGGTGTGGGTTAGTGTGAGGGTGAGTGTTCAGGTGAGGGTAAGGGTTAGGGTGTGGGTGAGGGTTAGCGGTAGGGTGAGGGTTAGGGTGACGGTGAGGGTTAGGGTGAGGTTGAGGGTTAGGGGTAGGGTTAGGGTTAAGGTTAGGGTTAGAGTGAGGATGAGAGTTAGGGTTAGGGTTAATGTTTGGCTGAAGGTGAGGGTGAGGGAGATGAAGAGTGTAAGGTTTAGGCTGAGGGTGAGTGTTAGGGTTAGGGTTAGTTTTAGGCTTAGGGTGAGGGTTTGGGATAGGGTTAGTGTTAGGGTTAGGGTGAGGGTGAGGGTGAGGGATAGGGTTATGGTGAGGATGAGGTTGTGGGTGAGGTTTAGGGTTAGGGTTAGGTTTAGGGTGATTGTGAGGGTGAAGTTTAGGTTTAGGGTTAGAGTTAGGGTGAAGGTGAGGGTGAGAGTTAGGTTAAGCATTAGTGTTCGGTTTAAGGTGAGGCTTAGGTTGAGGGTGAGGGTGAGAGTGAGGTTTAGGGTTAGGGTTAGGGTTAGAGATAGGGTTAGGGTGAGGGTGAGAGTTAGGTTTAGGGTTAATGTTAGGCTGAAGGTGAGGGTGAGGGTGATGAATACTATAAGGCTTAGGGTGAGGGTGAGTGTTAGGTTTAGGGTTAGTGTTAGGCTTAGGGTGAGGGTTCGGGTTAGGGTTAGTGTTAGGGTTAGTGTGAGGGTGAGGGTGAGGGATAGGGTTATGGTGAGGGTGAGTGTGAGAGTGAGGTTTAGGGTTAGGGTTAGGTTTAGGGTGATTGTGAGGGTGAGGTTTAGGGTTAGGGTTAGAGTTAGGGTATAGTTGAGGGTGAGAGTTAGGTTTAGGGTTAGTGTTGGGTTTAGGGTTAGGTTTAGGGTTAGTGTTCAGTTTAGGGTTAGGCTTAGGGTGAGGGTGAGTGTGAGTGTAAGGGTTAGGGTTAGTTCTAGGTCTAGGTTTAGGCTTTGGGTGAGTGTGAGTGTGAGGTTTAGAGTTAGGTTATGTTTAGGGTGAGGGGGTGGGTTAGTGTGAGGGTGAGTGTTCAGGTGAGGGTAAGTGTTAGGGAGTGGGTGAGGGTAAGCGTTACGGTGAGGGTTAGGGTGACGGTGAGGGTTAGGGTGAGGTTGAGGGTTAGGGTTAGGGTTAGGGTTACGTTTAGGGTGAGGATGAGAGTTAGGGTTAGTGTTAATTTTAGGCTGAAGTTGAAGGTGATGGAGACGGATAATGTAAGGCTTAGGGTGAGGGTGAGTGTTAGGGTTAGGGTTAGTGTTAGGCTTAGCGTGAGGTTTCAGGATAGGGTTAGTGTTAGGGTTAGGGTGAGGGTGAGGGTGACGGATAGGGTTACGGTGAGGGTGATGTTGAGGGTGAGGTTTAGGGTTAGGGTTAGGTTTAGGGTGATTGTGAGGGTGAGTTTTAGTGTTAGGGTTAGAGTTAGGGTGAAGGTGAGGGTGAGAGTTAGGTTTAGGGTGAGTGTTCAGTTTAGGGTTAGGCTTAGGGTGAGTGTGAGTGTGGGGGTGAGGGTTAGGTCTAGGATGAGGTTTAGTGTGAGTGAGTGGCTTAGTGTGAGGGTGAGTGTTCGGGTCAGGTTGAGGGTTATGTTGTGAGTGAGGTTTAGGTTTAGGATGAGGGTTAGGGTGACGGTGAGGCTCAGCGTGACGTTGAGCATTAGGGTTAGGGTTAGGGTTAGGTTGAGTGTTAGGGTTAGGTTTAGGGTGAGGGATAGGGTTAGGGTGAGGTTTATGGTGTAATTTAGTGTTAGAGTTAAGATTAGTGTGAGGGTTAGTGTTAGGGTTAGGGTCAGGTTTAGGGTAAGGATAAGGGTTATGGTGTGGGATAGGGTGAGGATAAGTGTTAGGGTGAGGGTTAGGGTTAGGGTGAGTGTTAGGGTTAGGGTTAGGGTAAGCGTGAGGCGTAGGGTGAGGGTTAGTGTTAGGATTACCATTAGGGTGAGGGTTAAGTTTAGGTTTGGGTTAGGGTTTGGGTTAGGGTCAGGGTGAGGGTTAGGGATAGGGTGACCATTAGGGTTAGGGTGATTGTTAGGTTTAGGGTTAGGGATGGGCTTAGTGTGAGGGTTAGGGTTAGGTTTAGGGTTAGGGTTAGGGTTAGGGTGAGGGTGAGGGTGAGGGTTAGGGTTAGGGTTAACGATAGGGTAAGCGTGAGGGTGAGAGTTAGGTTTAGGGTTAGTGATAGGTTTATGGATAGGCTTAGGGAGAGTGTGAGGGTGAGGGTGACGATTAATGTTAGGGTGAGCGTTAGGGTTAGGATGAGTGTGAGGGTTAGAGTGAGTTTGATGCTTAGGGTGAGAGTGTTGGTTAGTGTGAGGGTGAGTGTTCAGTTGAGGGTGATGGTTAGGGTGTTGGTGAGGATTCGGGTTATGGTGAGGGTTAGGTTTAGGGTTAGGGTTACAGTGAGTGTTAGGCTTAGGCTGCGGGTAAGGGTGAGGTGAGGGTTAGATTTAAGGTGAGGTTTAGGGTTAGGGTTAGTGTGAGGGTTCTGTTTAGGGTGATGTTTCGGGTGATGGTGAGGGTGAGGGTTAGGGTGAGTTTTAGGGTGACGTTGAGGGTTAGGGTGACGTTGAGGGTTAGGGTGCCATGAGGGTTAGGGTTAGGGTTAGAGTTAGGGTGAGGGATTGGATCAGGTTTAGGCTTAGGGTGAGGGTTACGGTGAAATTTAGGGTTAGGGTTAGGGTTAGGGTTAGGATTAGTGTGAAGGTTATGTTTAGTGTTAGGGTGAGGGTAGGGTGAGGGGTAGGTTTAGGGTGAGGATTAAGGTTAGGGTGAGGGTGAGGGTGAGGGTTAGGGTTAGGGTTAGGGTGAGGGAGAGGGTTAGGGTGAGGGTTAGGATTATGGTGAGGGTTACAGTATGGGTTAGGGTTAGGGTAAGGGTGAGGGTGAGTGTTAGCGAGAGGTTAATATTTAGGGTTAGTGTTAGGGTGAGGGTGAGGGTTAGGTTTAGTGTTAGGGTTAGGGTGAGGGGTAGGGTGAAGGTTAGGGTTAGGGTTAGGGTTAGGGTCAGGGTTAGGGTGAGGGTTAGGGTCAGTTTTAGGTTTAGGGTTTAGGTGAGGTTAAGGGTAAGTGTTAGGGCTAGGCTTTGGGTAGGGTGAGGATTAGTTTAGGGAAAGGGTTTAGGGTTAGGGTGGGGGTTAGGTTGAGGTTTAGGGTTAGGGTGATTGGTAGGGTGAGGTTTAGGTTTAGGGTTAGGATTAGGTTTATGGTAAGGGTGAGGGTTAGTGTGAGGTTTAGGTTTAGTGTTAGGGTTAGGGTTAGAGGGAGTGTTAGGTTAGTATGAGGGTTAGGGTTAGGGTTAGGTTTTGGGTTAGGGTGAGGGTAAGGCTTAGGGTGAGTGTTAGGGTGATGGTGAGGGTTAGGTTCAGGGTTAGGGTATGGATTAGGTTTAGGTTGAGCTTGAGGATTAGGGTTAGGGTGAGGGTTAGGTGATTGGTAGGTTTAGATTTAGGGTTAGGGTGAGGGTGAGGGTTAGGGTAAGGGTTAGGGTATGGCTGAGGGTGAGGTTTAGTGTTAGGGTTAGTGTTAAGCTGAGGGTGAGTGTGAGGGAGAGGGTTACGGTTAGGCTTAGGGTGAGGGTGAGATTTAGGCTTAGACTTAGGGTTAGGATTAGGGTGAGGGTTAGGGTTAGGGTTAAGGTTAGGTTTAGGGATAAGTTGAGGGTGAGGGTGTAGGATAGGGTAGGGTGAGGGTTAGGTTTAGGGTTAGTGTGAGGGTTCTGTTTAGGGTGATGTTTCGGGTGATGGTGAGGGTTCGTGTTAGGGTGAGTTTTAGGGTGTGGTTGAGGGTTAGTGTTTCGGTCAGGGTTAGGGTGACATTGAGGGTTAGGGTGCCATAAGGGTTAGGGTTAGGGTTAGAGTTAGGGTGAGGTATTGGGTCAGGTTTAGGCTTAGGGTGAGGGTTACGGTGAAATTTAGGGTTAGGGTTAGGGTTAGGGTTAGGATTAGTGTGAAGGTTATGTTTAGGGTTAGGGTGAGGGTAGGGTGAGGATTAAGTTTAGGGTGAGGGAGAGGGTGAGGGTTAGGGTTAGGGTTAGGGTGAGGGAGAGGGTTAAGGTGAGGGTTAGGATTATGGTGAGGGTTACGGTATGGGTTAGGGTTAGGGTAAGGGTGAGGGTGAGTGTTAGCGTGAGGTTAATATTTAGGGTTAGTGTTCGGGTGAGGGTGAGGGTTAGGTTTAGTGTTAGGGTTAGGGTGAGGGTAGGGTGAAGGTTAGGGTTAGGGTTAGGGTTAGGGTTAGGGTCAGGGTTAGGGTGAGGGTTAGGGTTAGTTTTAGGTTTAGGGTTTAGGTGAGGTTAAGGGTAAGTGTTAGGGCTAGGCTTTGGGTAGGGTGAGGATTAGTTTAGGGAAAGGGTTTAGGGTTAGGGTGGGGGTTAGGTTGAGGTTTAGGGTTAGGGTGATTGGTAGGGTGAGGGTTAGGTTTAGGGTTAGGATTAGGTTTATGGTAAGGGTGAGGGTTAGTGTGAGGTTTAGGTTTAGTGTTAGGGTTAGGGTTAGAGGGAGTGTTAAGGTTAGTATGAGGGTTAGGGTTAGGGTTAGGTTTTGGGTTAGGGTGAGGGTAAGGCTTAGGGTGAGTGTTAGGGTGATGGTGAGGGTTAGGTTCAGGGTTAGGGTATGGATTAGGTTTAGGTTGAGCTTGAGGATTAGGGTTAGGGTGAGGGTTAGGTGATTGGTAGGTTTAGATTTAGGGTTAGGGTGAGGGTGAGGGTTAGGGTAAGGGTTAGGGTATGGCTGAGGGTGAGGTTTAGTGTTAGGGTTAGTGTTAAGCTGAGGGTGAGTGTGAGGGAGAGGGTTAAGGTTAGGCTTAGGGTGAGGGTGAGGTTTAGGCTTAGACTAAGGGTTAGGATTAGGGTGAGGGTTAGGGTTAGGGTTAAGGTTAGGTTTAGGGATAAGTTGAGGGTGAGGGTGTAGGATAGGGTAGGGTGAGGGTTAGGTTTAGGGTAAGGTTTAGGGTGATTCTGAGGGTGAGGGTTAGGGTTAGGGTTAGGGTGAGATTTAGGGTGAAGGTGAGGGTGATATTTAGGTTTAGGGTTATTGTTAGGTTTAGAGTTAGGCTTAGGGTGAGGGTGAAGGTGAGGGTGAGGGATATGTTTAGGATGAGGGTGAGGGTTAGGGTTAGGATTAGGTTTAAGTTTAGGTTTAGAGTGATTCTTAGGGTGAGGTAGTGGGTTAGGGTGAGGGTTAGGTAGAGTGTTAAGCTTTGGGTGAGAGTGAGGGTGAGGGTGAGGGTTAGGTTTAGGGTGAGGGTTTGGGTTAGTGTTAGGGTGAGGGTTCGGTTTAGGGTGATGTTTCGGGTGAGGGTGAGGGTGAGGGTTCGTTTGAGGGTGATGTTTAGGGTGTGGTTGAGGATTTGGGTTAGGGTGAGGTTTAGGGTGATGGTGAGGGTTAGGGTGAGGGTGAGGGTTAGGGTTAGTGTTAGGATGAGGGTGAGGTTGAGGGTTAGGTTTAGGGTTAGGGTGAGGGTTAGGGTGAGATTGAGTGTTAGGGTTATGGTTAGGGATAGGGTGAGGGTTAGGTTTAGGTTTAGGCTTACGGTGAATGTTAGCCTTAAGGTGAGGGTGAGGGTGAGGTGAGGGTTAGATTTCCTGTGTAGGTTAGGGTTAGGGTTAGGTTGAGATTTC
This sequence comes from Dipodomys merriami, assembly GCF_024711535.1. Classification (NCBI taxonomy): domain Eukaryota; kingdom Metazoa; phylum Chordata; class Mammalia; order Rodentia; family Heteromyidae; genus Dipodomys; species Dipodomys merriami. The sequence continues at coordinate 4,453,366 of NW_027206113.1, forward strand.
AGTTTAGGGTGATGTTTCAGGTGAGGGTGAGGGTTCGGGTTCGGGTGAGTTTTAGGGTGTATTTGTGGGTTAGGATTAGGGTAAGGGTTAGGGTGACAGTGACTGTTAAGGTGAGCATGAGGGTTAGGGTTAGGGTTAGATTTAGGGTGAGTGTTTGTGTTAGGTTTAGGGTTAGGGAGAAGGTTAGGGTGAAATTTAGGGTTAGGGTTAGGGTTAGGGTTAGGATTAGTGTGAACGTTAGGATTAGGTTTCTGGTCAGGGTTATTTGGAGGATAAGGATTATGGAGAGTTTTAGGGTGAGGGTGAGGGTTAGTGTTAGATTTAGTGTTCGGGTTAGGGTTAGGGTGAGGTTTTGGGTTAGGGTTAGGTTTTAGGTGAGAATGAGGGTTAGGGTAAAATTTAGGGTTAGGGATATGATTAGGGTGAGGGTTAGGGTTGGGTTAAGGTTTACAATTCTGGTGAAGATCAGGGTGAGGGTTAGGGTTAGGATTAGGGTTAGGGTTAGGGTTAGAATGAGGGTGAGGGTGAGGGTTAGGGTAAGGGTTAGTGTTACGGTTAGGGTGAGAATTAGGGTGATGGTGAAGTTTAGGGTGAGTCTTAGGGTTAGGGTGAGGTTCAGGTTTATGGTTGGGGTTAGAATTAGGGTGAGGGTGAGGTTTAGGGTTAGGATTAGGGTTAGGGTTAGGGTTAGGCTGAAGGTGAGGTTGAGGGTGAGGTTTAGTGTTAGGGTTAGTGTTAGGGTGAGTGTTAGGTTTAGGGTTAGGGTTAGGGTGAGGGGTAGGGTTAGGTTAGGGTGAGCATGAGGGTTAGATTGAGGTTTAGGATTAGGGTTATGGTGAGGGTTAGGGTTAGGGTTAGGCTTAGGTTGAGATTTAGGGTGAGGGTTAGGGTTAGGTTTAGTGTGAGGGTTAGGATTAGTGTTGAGGGTTAGGGTTAGGGTTAAGGTTAGGCTTATGGTGAGTGTTAGGATTAGTGTGAGGTTTAGGGTTAGGGTTAAGGTTAGGGTTACGGTGATGGTAAGGGTTAGGTTTAGGGTGAGGATGAGGGTGAGGTTTAGGGTAGGGGTTAGTGTGATGGTTACGTTGAGGGTGAGGTTTAGGGTGAGTGTTAGGTTTAAGGTGAGGGTGAGGGTTAGGGTTAGGGTGAGGTTGAGGGTTAGGTTTAGGCTAAGGGTTAGGGTGAGTGTTAGGGTGAGCGTGAAGGTGATGGTGAGTTTTAGGATTAGGGTGAGGTTGAGGGTTAGGGTTAGGGTTAGGGAGAGGGTTAAGGTGAGGGTTAGGGTTAGGGTTAGGGTTATGATGAGGGTTAGGGCGAGCGCTAGGATTAGAGTTAGTGTGTGGGTGAGGGTCAGGGTGAGGTTAAGGGTTAGGATGATTTTTAGGGTGAGGGTGAGGGTTAGGTTTAGTGTTACGGTTAGGGTGAGGGTTAGGGTGATGGTTAGGGTTAGGGTGAGGGTTAGGGTGAGGGTTAGGGTTAGTGTTAAACTTAGGGTTTGAGTGATGGATATGGTAAAAGTTAGTGTTAGTGTTAGGCTTAGGGTTTGGGTGAGTGTTAGGGTTAGTGTTAGGGTCAGGCTTAGGGTAGGGTGAGGGTAAGGATTAGGGTAAGTGTTAGGGTGTGGGCTAGGGTGAGGGTGAGGGTTAGGGTTAATGTGAGGGTTAGGGTTAGGCTTAGAGTTACGTTTAGGGTGTGGGTAAGGGTTAGGTTGTGGGTTTGGGTGAGGGTTAATATTAGGGTTAGCTTGAGGGCAAGGTTTAGGGTGAGGGTTAAGTTGAGTGTAAGTATTATGGTTATGGTGAGGATAAGGATTAGGTTTAGGGTTAGTGTGAAGGTTAGGGTTAGGGTTAGGGTGAGGATGAGGGTTAGGGTGAGGGTTAGGATGAGGTTTAGGGTTATGTTGAGGGTGGGGGCGAGGGTGAGTTTTAGGGTTACGGTTACTGTTAGGCTGAGGGTGAGGGTGAGGAAGAGGGTTAGGTTAAGGTTTAGGGTGAGTGTGAGGTTTAGTCTTAGAGTTAGGGTTATGCTGAGGGTGAGGTTGAGGTTGAGGGTTAGTGTTAAGGTGAGGGTTTGGGTTAGGGTTAGGGTGAGGGTTAGATTTAGGGTGATGTTTAGTTTGAAGGTGTGCATTAGTGTGAGGGTGAGGGTTAGGGTGTGGGTGAGGGTTAGGTTTAGGCTGAGGGTTAGGGTGACGGTGAGGGTTAGGGTGAGGTTGAGCGTTAGGGTTAGGGTTGGGGTGATGGTTGGTGTTAGGCTGAGGGTGAAGGTGAGGGAGAGCGTTAGGGTTAGGCTTAGTGTGAGGGTGAGTTTTAGGGTTAGGGTTAGGGTTAGCATGAGGGTGAATGTGAGGGATAGGGTTAGGGTGAGTGTGAGGTTGAGGATGAGGGTTAGGGTTAGTGTTAAGTTTAGGGTGATTGTGAGTGTGAGGGTTAGGGTTAGGGTTAACGTTAGGGTGAGGTTGAGGGTGAGAGTTAGGTTAAGGGTTAGTGTTAGGTTTAGGGTTAAGCTTGGGCTGAGGGTGAGGGTGAGGGTGAGGGGTATGGTTAGGGTGAGGTTTAGGGTTAGGATTAGGGTTAGGGTTAGGGTGAGTGTTCGGGTGAGGGTGAGATATAGGGTGTGGGTGAGGGTTAGGGTGAGGGTGAGGGTTAGGGGGACAGTGAGGGTTAGGTTTAGGATTAGGGTGAGGGTTAGTGTTAGTGTCAGGGTGAGGGATGCTCTTAAGATGAGGGTTAGGGTTAGGGTGAGTGTTAGGGTCAGGGTGAGGGGTAGGGTGAGGGTCAGGGTTAGGATTAAGTTTAGGGTGAGGGTGAGGGTTTGGGTTAGGGTTAGGGTTAGGGTGAGGGTTAGGGTGAAATTTAGGGTTAGGGTTAGGGTTAGGGTTAGGATTAGTGTGAGGGTTAGTGTTAGGGTTAGGTTCAGGGTTATTGTACGGATAAGGTTTAAGGTGAGATTTAGGGTGAGGGTGAGGGTTAGGGTTAGAGTTACGGTTAGGTTGAGGGTTAGGGTGAAGGTTAAGGTGAGGATTAGTATTAGGGTTAGGTTTCTGGTGAGGGTGAGGTTTAGGGTATGGTTTAGGCTTAGGGTTAGGGTTAGGGATGGGTAAGATTTGGGTTAGGGTTAGAGTTAGTTTGAGGTTTAGAGATTGGTTTGGGTTAGAATTAGGGTGAGGACGAGAGTGAGGGTGAGGTTTAGGCTTAGGATTAGGGTGAGGGTGAGGGTTAGGGTTAGGGTTAGTGTTAGCTGAGGGCTAGGGTGAGGTGGACGTTTAGGGTTAGGGTTAGGGATAGGGTGAGGTATAGGATTAGAGTTAGGGTTAGTGTGAGTGTTAGGCTCAGGTGTAGGGTTAGGGTTAGCGTGAGCTTTAGGTTTAGTGTTAGTTTTAGGATTAGGGTTAGGGATTGTGTTAGGGTGAAGGTTAAGTTTAGTGTGAGGGGGAGGGTTATGCTTAGCGTTAGTGTGAGGATAAGGGTTCAGGTGAGTGTAAGGGTGAGGGAGAGTGTTAGCGTTAGTATTAGGGTTAAGCTTAGGGTTAGGGTGAGGGGTAGGGTTAGGGTTAGGTTTAGGGTGAGGGTGAGGGTGAGGGTGTGGGTTTTTACGGTGAGCCTTAGGGTTAGGGTGAGGGTTAAGTTTAGGATTAGTGTTAGGGTGAGGGTGAGGGTGAGGTTGAGTGTTAGGGTGAGGGTGATGGTGAGGGTTAGGATTAGGATTAGAGTGAGTGTTAGGTTTAGGCTGAGGGTGAGATTGATGGTGAGGGTTAGGTTTAGGGTTAGGTTGAGGGTTAGGGTTAGTGTGAGGGTAAGGGTGAGGTTAAGTTTTTGGTTGAGGATTAGGGTGAGGGTGAGGGATAGGTTTAGTGTGAGGGTAGGGTTATGGTTAGGGTTAGGGTGAGGGTGAGGTTTAGGGTTAGGTTTAGGGAGAGGGTTATGGTTAAGTTTAGGTTAAGGGTTAGGGTTTGGGTTAGGGTTAGGGTGATGTTTAGGATTAGGGTTAGGGTTAGGGTAAATGTTAGTTTTAGCTTTATGTGAGGGATAGGGTTAGGGTTAGGTTTAGGGTGAGCATGAGGGACAAGGTTAGGGTTCGGATTAGGATTAGGTTAGGGTTAGGCTGAGGGTAAGGTTGAGGGTGGGGGTGAGGGTTAAGTTTAGGCTTAGTTTTAGGGTTAGGGTGATGGTTAGGTTGAGTGTGAGGGTTAGGGTTAGGGTTAGGGTTATGGTTAGGGTGTGGATAAGGGTTAGGGTGGGGATTAGGGTGAGGTTTAGAGTTAGGGTTAGGGTGAGGTTTAGGCTTAGTGTGAGGGTTAGGGTTAGGGTTACCATTAGGTTTAGGGTGAGGATAAAGTTTAGGGTTAGGGATCGTGTGAGCTTTAGGGTTAGGGTGAGTGTGAGGATGAGGTTGAGGGTGAGGTTGAGGTTTAGGGTTAGGGTGAGGGTGAGGGTGCGGGTGAGGGTTAGGGTTAGGGTTAGGGTTAGGTTGAGGGTGAGTATGAGGGAGAGGGTTAGGTTTAGGATTAACATGAGGGTGAGGGTTAGGTTTAGGTTTAGGGTTAGGTTTAGGGTTAGGGTGAGGGTAAGGGTGAGGGTGAGGAAAAGGGTTAGGGTGATGTTGAGGGATAGTGTGATGGTTAAGGTTAGGGTTAGGGTTAGTAAGAGCGTAAGGGTCAGGATTAGGTTTAGGGTTAACCTTCGGGTGAGGGTGAGGGTGAGAGTTAGGTTTAGGCTTAGTCGTAGGTTTAGGTTTAGGCTTAGGGTGCGGGTGAGGGTGAGGGTGAGTGTTAGGGTTAGGGTGAGGGTTAGGGTTAGGGTGAGAGTGAGGGTTAGAGTTAGGGTTCTTGTTAGGTTGAGGCTGTGGGTTAGTGTGAGAGTGAGTGTTTGGGTGAGGGTAAGGGTTAGGGTGTGTGTGAGGGTTAGCGTTAGGGTGAGGGTTAGGGTGACAGTGAGGGTTAGGGTGAGGTTGAGGGTTAGGGTTAGGGTTAGGGTGATGGTGAGAATTAGGGTTAGGGTTAATGTTAGGCTGAGGGTGAGGGAGATGGATAGTGTAAGGCTTAGGGTGAGGGGGAGTGTTAGGGTTAGGGTTAGTGTTAGGCTAAGGATGAGGTTTCAGTATAGGGTTAGTGTTAGTGTTAGGGTTAGGGTGAGGGTGAGGGTGAGGATAGGTTTATGGTGAGCGTGAGGCTGATGGTGAGGTTTAGGGTTAGGGTTAGGGTTAGGGTGATTGTGAGGGTGAGGTTGAGGGTTAGGGTTAGGGTTAGGTTTAGGGTTAGTGTTCGGTTTAGGGTTAGGCTTAGGGTGAGTGTGAGGGTGAGGGTGAGGGTTAGGGTGAGGTTTAGGTTTAGGGTTGGAGTGAGGCATAAGGTTAGGGTGTGTGTTTAGTGTTAGGGAGTGGGTTAGTGTGACGGTGAGTGTTCGGGGGAGGTTGAGGGTAAAGGTGTGGGTGAGGTTTAGGTTTAGTGTGAGGGTTAGGGTGACAGTGAATTTTAGCGTGATGTTGAGTATTAGGGTTAAGGTTAGGGTTAGGTTGAGTGTCAGGGTTAGGGTTAGGTTTAGGGTTAGGTTTAGGGTGATTCCCAGGGTGAGGTTGAGGGTTATGGTTAGGTTTAGGGTTAGTGTGAGGGATAGGTTGAGCGTTAGGTTTAGGGTGAGGGTTAGGGTTAGGGTAAGGGTGAGGGTTAGAGTTACGGTTATTGTTAGGGTGAGGGTGAGGGTGAGTGTTAGGGTTAGGGTGTGGGTTTGGGTTAGGGTGAGGGTGAGGGTTAGAGTTAGGGTTATTGTTAGGGTGAGGGTGAAGGTGAGGGTTCGGTTGAGGGTGATGTTTAGGGTGTGTTTGAGGGTTTGGGTGAGGGTGAGAGTTAGGGTGACGGTGTGGGTTAGGGTGAGGGTGAGTTTTAGGGTTAGGTTTAGGATGAGGTTGAGGTTGAGGGTTAGGGTTATTGTTAGGGTGAGGGTTAGGGTGCAATTGAGTGTTACGGTTACGGTTAGGGTTAGGGTGACGCTTAGGCTTAATGTGAGGTTGAGGGTGAGTTGAGGGTTAGATTTACGGTGTATATTAGGGTTAGGGTTAGGGTGAGTGTTCGGTTAGGGTGATCTTTCAGGTGAGGGTAAGGGTGAGAGTGACGGTGAGTTTTAGGGTGTGTTTGAGAGTTAGGGTTAGGGTAAGGGTTAGGGTGACAGTGAAGGTTAGGGTGAGTGTGAAGGTTAGGGTTAGGGTTAGATTTAGGGTGAGGGATTGGGTTAGGTTTAGGTTTAGGGAGAAGGTTAGGGTGAAATTTAGGGTTAAGGTTAGGATTAGTGTGAAGGTTAGGGTTAGGGTTAGGGACAGGGTTATTGTGAGGATAAGGGTTAGGGAGAGATTTAGGGTGAGGGTGATGGTTAGTGTTAGAGTTAACGTTCAGGTTAGGGTTAAGGTGAGGGTTAGGTTTAGGTTTAGGTTTCAGGTGAGAATGAGGGTTAGGGGAGAGTTTAGGGTTAGGGATAGGATTAGGGTGATGGTTAGGATTGGGTTAGGGTTAGACTTAGGGAGAAGGTGAGGGTGAGGGTTAGGGTTAGGATTCGGATTGGGTTAGGTTTAGAATGAGGGTGAGTGTGAGGGTTAGGGTAAGGGTTAGTGTTAGGGTTAGGTTGAGGGTGAAGATTAGGCTGAGTATTAGTGTTAGGGTGAGGTTTAGGTTTAGGGTTGGGGTTAGAAATAGGGTGAGGGTGAGGTTTAGGGTTAGGATTAGGTTTAGGGTTAGGGTTAGTATGAGGGTTAGGTTGAGGGGTAGGGTTAGGTTAGGGTGAGGATGAGGGTTAGATTGAGGGTTAGTGGTAGGGTTATGGTGAGGGTTAGGGTTAGGGTTAGGTTTAGGTTGAGGATTAGGGTGAGGGTAAGGGTTAGGTTTAGGGTGAGGGTTAGGGTTAGTGTGAGGGTTAGGGTTAGGGTTAAGGTTAGGTTTACGGTGAAGATAAGGTTAGGGTGAGGGTTAGGATGAGGGTGAGGATTAGGGTTAGTGTTATGGTGAGAATGAGTGTTAGGGTAAAGTTTAGGGTTTGGGATAGGATTAGGGTGAGGGTTAGTGTTGGGTTAGGGTTAGAGATAGGGTGAAGTTTAGGGTGAGGGTTAGGTTTAGGATTAGGGTTAAGGTTAGAATGTTGGTGTGGGTGAGGGTTAGGGTAAGGTTTAATGTTAGCGTTAGGGTGAGGATTAGGGTGAGGGTGAAGTTTAAGGTGAGTGTTAGGGTTAGGGTATGCATTAGGTTCAGGTTGAGGATTAGGGTTAGGTTAGGGTGAGAGTTAGACTGAGGGGTAGGGTTGGAGTTAGGGTGAGGATGAGGGTGAGGGTTAGGGTAAGGTTTAGTTTGAGGCTGAGGGTGAGGTTTAGTGTTAGGGTTAGTGTTAAGCTGAGGGTGAGGATTAGGGAGAGGGTTAGGGATAGGATTATGGTGAGGGTGAGGTTTAGGTTTAGAGTTAGGGTTAGGCTTAGGGTGAGGGTTGGCTTAGAGTTAAGATTAGCTTTAGGTATAGGGTGAGGGTGAAGGTGAGGGGTAGGGTTAGGGTGAGGGTGAGGTTTAGGTTTAGGGTTAGGTTTAGGGTGATTCTGAGGGTGAGGGTTTGTGTGAGGGTTAGGGTTAGCGTTAGGGTGAAGGTGAGGGTGAGAGTTAGGTTTAGGGTTACTCTTAAGTTTATGGTTCGGCTTAGGGTGAGGGATAGGGTTAGGGTGAGGGTGAGGGTTAGGTTTAGGTTTAGGGTGATTCTGGGAGTGAGGTTGAGGGTTATGGTTACGTTGAGTTTTAGGGTTAGGGTTATGTTTAGGGTAAGGTTTAGGGTTGTTGTTAGGGTTAGGATGAGGGTGAGGGTTAGCCTTAGATTGAGGTTGAGTGTGAGGGTGAGGGTTAGGTTTAGGGTGAGTGTAAGGGTTAGGGTTAGTGTGAGGGTTCGGTTTAGGGTTAGGGTGACCGTGAGGGTTAGGGCGAGGGTGAGGGTTAGGGTTAGATTTAGGGTGATTCTGGTGGTGAGGTTGAGGGTTAGGGTTAGGTTGAGTTTTAGGGTTAGGGTTAGGATTAAGGTGAGGTTTAGGGTTATGGTTAGGCTTAGGGTTAGGGTGAGGGTTAAGCTTAGGGTGAGGTTGAGTGTGAGGTTGAGGGTTAGGTTTAGGGTGAGGGTAAGGGTTAGGGTTAGGGTGAGGGTTCGGTTTAGTGTGATGTTTCGGGTGAAGGTGAGGGTGAGGGTTCGGTTGAGGGTGATGTTTAGGGTGTGGTTGAGGGTTATGGTTTGGGTGAGGGTTAGGGTGACGGTGAGGGATAGGGTGAGGGTGAGGGTTAGGGTTAGGTTTAGGGTTAGGGTGAGGGTTTGCATTAGCGTTAGGGTTAAGGTGAGGTTTAGGAATTAATTTAGGGTTATGGTTACTGTTAGGATTAGTGTAAGGGTGAGGTTTAGGGTTAGCATTAGCCTTAGGGTGAGTTTTAAGCTGAGGGTTAGGTTTAGTTGTTGGGTGAGGGTGTGGGTTAGGGTAAGGTTTAGGGTTAGGGTCATGGTTAGGGTCAGGATTAGGGTTAGGAAAAGGATTAGGGTTAGGATTAGGGTTATTTTTAGGGTTAGGGTAAGGGGGAGGGGGAGGGGGAGGGGGAGTGTGAGGGTTAGGGTTGGGTTTAGGGTGAGGGTGAGAGTGAGGGTTAGGCTTAGCATTAGGATTAAGGTTAGGCTTAGGCTGATGGTGAGCTTGAGCGTGAGAGTTAGGTTTTTTGTTAGGGTTAAGGTTATTGTTAGGGTTTGAGTAGGGCTAGGTTTAGGGTGAGGGTTAGGGTGAGGGTAAGTCTTAGGGTGTGTTTTAGGGTGAGGATGAGGATTAGGATTAGGGCTAGGGTTAGGGTGAAGACTAGGGTGAGGGTTAGTGTTAGGGTTAGGGTTATTCTTAAGGTGAGGGTTAGGGTGAGGGTTAGGGTGAAGGTTAGGGTGAGGGTTAGGTTTAGGTTTAGTTTGAGGGTTAGGTTGAGGGTGAAGGTGAGGGTGAGGGTGAGGGTTAGGGGTAGGTTTAGGTAGAGGGTGAGTGTTAGGGTTAAGGTTAGGTTTAGAGTTAGGGTGAGCCTGAGGGTGAGGTTTAGGGTTACGATTAGTGTTAGGGTTAGGTTTAAGCTGAGGATGAGGGTGAAGGTGAGGGTTACTGTTAGGGTGAGGGTGATGGTTAGGGTGAGTGTTAGGGTTAGGGTTAGTTTTAGTGTGAGAGCTAGTGTGAGGGTGAGGGTAAGGTTTAGGGTTAGGTATAGGGTGAGGTTTAGGTTTAGAGTTAGGGTTAGTGTGAGGGTTACTCTGAGAGTTAGGTTAAGTGTGAGGTTTAGGCTTAGTATTAGGGTTAGGTTTAGTGTGAGGGTTAGATTTAGTGTGAGGGTTAGGGTTAGGGTTAGGGTTAGGGTGAGGGTGAGGGTTGAGGTGAGGGTTCGTGTTAGGGTTAGGTTTAGTGTGAGGAGTAGGGTTAGAATTATAGTGAGTGTTAGGGTTAGTGTGAGGGTTAGGGTTACCGTGTGGTTAAGTTTAAGGGTGAGGGTTAGGATAAGGTGGAGTGTTAGGGTTAGGTTTAGGGTTCGGTTGAGGGGTAGGGTTATGGTTATTGTTAGGGTAGGGTCAGGGTTAGGGTGAGCTTTAGGGTTAGTGTTAGGGTTAGGGTTAGGGTGAGTTTTAGGGTTAGTGTGAGGGTTACGGTTAGTGTTAGGTTTACGGTTAGGGTGACGGTAAGGGTCAGGGTGGCTATTAGTGTTAGGATGAGGTTGAGAGTGAGGGTGAGTTTTAGGGTTAGGTTTAGGTTTAGTGTGAGTGTTAGGGTTAGGGTTAGCGTTAGGATGAGGGAGGGGTAGAGTTATGTTGAGGGTGAGGGTGAGGGTGAGGTTTAGGTTTAGGTTTAGGGTGAGGGTTAGGGTTAGGATTACATTGAGGGTGAGGTTTAGGGTTAGGATTAGGATGAAGTTTAGGGTGAGGGGTAGTGTTAGGGTTAGTGTGAGGGTTAGCGTTAGTGTGAGGGTTAGTGTTAGTGTTAAGGTTAGGCTTACGGTGGGGGGAAGGTTAAGGGTGAGGGTTAGGATGAGGGTGAGGGTTAGGGTTAGGGTGAGGGTTAGGGTGAGGATGAAGTTTAGGGTTAAGTTTATGGTTAGGGTGAGTGTTAGGGTTAGGGTTAGGGTTAGGGTTATGTAAGGGTGAATATTAGTGTGAGGGTAAGGGTTATTGTGAGGGTTAGGTTTAGGGTTAGGATGAGGGTTATGGTGAGTGTTAGGGTTAGGGTTAGGGTTAGGGTTAGGGTTCGGTTTAGGTTGAGGGTGAGGGTTAGGGTGTGGGTGAGTGTGAGGGTGAGGCTTAGGGTGTCGGTGAGGTTTAGGGTAGGGTGAGGGTTAGGGTGACGGTGATGGTTAGGGTAAGGGTGAGGGTTAGGGTTAGTGTTAGTGTTAGGGTCAGAGTTAGGATTAGGGTTATGGTTAGGGTTAGAATGAGGGTTAGGTTGAGGTTACGATTAGGGATAGTGTTAGGGTGAGGCTAAGGGATAGGGTGAGGGTTAGGATGAGGTTGAGGGTTAGGTTTAGGGTCAGGGTTAGTGTGATGTTTAAGGTTAGGGTTAGGGTTAGGGTTATTTGTAGAGTGAGGGTTAGGGAGAGGGTAAGGGTTAGGTTGAGGGTGAGGGCTAGGGTGCGGCTGAGGGTTAGGGTGAGGGTGTGGGTGAGGTTTTGGGTTAGGGTATGGGTGCGGATTAGGGTCAGGTTGAGGATTAACGTGAAGGTGAGGGTTAGGATGAGGTTGAGGTTTAGGGTTAGTTTTAAGGTTAGGGTGAGGATTAGAGTTAGGGTTAGGGTTAGTATGAGGGTTAGGGTGAGTGGTAGGATTTGGGTTAGGGTGAGGGTTAGGGTTAGTGTGAGGTTTAGGTTAAAGTTAGAGTTAGGTTGAGTGCAAGGGTTAGGGTGAGGGTTAGGATGAAGGTGAAGGTTAGGGTTTGGGTGAGGGTTAAGGTGAGGGTAAGGGATATGGTTAAGATTAGGGTGAGGCTGAGGTTTAGGTTTGTAGTTAGGATTAGGGTGAGGGTTAGGGTTACGTTGAGGGTTAGTGTTAGGTTGAGGGTGATGTTGAAGTTGAGGGCGACATTTATGATTAGTGTGAGGGTTAGTTTGAGTGTAATGGTTAGGGTGAGTTTTCGGTTGATGGTTAGGGTGAGAGTGAGGGTTAGGGCGAGGTTTTGGGTTAGAGTGAGTGTTAGGGTTAGGGTTAGGCTGAGAGTTAGGGGTAATGTGATGTTTAGGGTGCCGGTGAGGGTGCGAGTTCGGGTGAAGATGAGGGTTAGGGTGTGGGTGAGGGTTAGGGTGAGGGTGAGGGTTAGGTTTAGGGTGAGGGTAATTGTTAGGCTGAGGATTAAGTTGAGGGTGAGGGTTAGGATTAGGGTTAACTTTAGTGGGAGGTGTAGGGTGAGGGTTAGGGTTAGGGTTAGGGTGAGGTTTAGGGTTACTGTGAGGGTTAGGGTTAGAGTTAGGGTTAGGGTTAGGGTTAGGGTGAGGGTAAGGGTTACAGTGAAGTTTAGGATGAGGGTGAGGGTTAGGGTGAGGGTTAGGGTTAGGCTGAGGGTTAGGGTTAGGATGAGGGTTAAGGTGAGGGTAAGGGTTATGGTGAAGATTAGGGTGAGGCTGAAGTTTAGATGTGTACTTAGGGTTAGGGTGAGGGTTAGGGTTGTGTTGAGGGTTAGTGTTAGCGTGAGGGTGAGGTTGAAGGTGAGGGCGACGTTTAGGGTTAGTGTGAGTGTTCGGTTGATGGTAAGGGTTAGGCTGAGTGTTAGGTTGATGGTTAGGGTGAGTGTGAGGGTTAGGGTGATGTTTTGGGTTAGAGTGAGTGTTAGGGTTAGGGTTAGGCTGAGAGTTAGGGGTAGGGTGATGTTTAGGGTGAGGGTGAGGGTTAGGTTGAGGGTGAGAGTTCAGGTGAAGATGAGGGTTAGGTTGTGGGTGGGGGTTAGGCTTAGGTTGAGGGTTAACGTGAGGGTGATGATTAGGGTGAGTTTGAGTGTTTTGGTTAGGGTTAGAGATAGGGTGAGTATTAGGTTAAGGTTAAGGTTAGGATGAGGGTTAGTGTGAGTGGTAGGGTTAGCCTTAGGGTGAGGTTGAAGGTTAGGGTTAGAGTTAGGGTTAGGTTGAGGGTTAGATTTAGGGTGAGGATAAGTTTTAGGGTGAGCGTTAGGGTTAGGGTAAGTGTAAGTTTTAGGGTGAGTTTGAGGGTGAGGAATAGCGTTAGGGTGAGTGTTAGGGTGAGCAGTAGGGTTAGGGTGAGGTTTATGGTGAGGGGTAGTGTTAGGGTTAGGGTGAGGTTAAGGGTTAGGGTTAGGGTGAGGTTTAGGGTGATGTTTACGGTTAGGGTTAGAGTGAGGGTGAGGGTTAGGATGAGGGTAAGGGTTAGGTTGAGGGTGAGTGTTAGAGGGTTAGGTTTAGGGATAGGCTTAGGTTGAGGCCTAAGTTGAGGGTTAGGGTTAGGGTGAGGGTAACCGTGAGGGTGAGGATTAGGGTGAGGGTGAGTGTTATGGTTAGGTTTAGGGTTATGGTGAGTATTAGGGTTAAGGTTAAGGTTAGGATGAGGGTTAGTGTGTGTGGTAGGTTTAGGGTTACGGTGAGGTTGAGGGCTAGGTTGAGGTTTAGAGTTAGGTTGAGGGTGAAGTTAGGGTTAGGTTTAGGGTGACGGTTAGGGTTAGGTTTAGAATTAGAGTTAGGGTTAAGTTGAGGGTGAGGTTCAGGAATAGGTTTAGGATTAGGTTAAGGTTAGGGTGAGGGTTAGAGTGATGTTAAGGGTTAGGGTTAGGGTTAAGGTAAGGGTGAGGGTTAGGATGAATGTTAGGGTTAGGGTTAGGTTTAGGGTGAGGGGTAGGGTGAGGGTGAGGGTTAGGGTTGGTGTTAGGGTAAGGGTTAGGGTGAGGTTAAGAGTTAGGGTGAGGGTTACGGTTAGGGTTAGGTTGAGGGTGAGGATGAGGGTCAGAGTGAAATTTAGGGTTAGGATTAGGTTTAGATTTAGGGATAGGCTGAGGGTGAGGGTGACTTTGAGCGTGAGGGTTAGGCATAGGATAGGCTGAGGTTGAGGGTGAGTGTGATGTTGAGGGTTAGGGTGAGAGTGAGGGTGAGGGTTTGGGTTAGGTAAGGGTTAGGGTTATGTTTAGGGTGAGGAATAGGCTGAGTTTGAAATTTAAAGGGAGGGTTAGGGTTAGGGTTAGGGTTAGGGTTAGGTTTAGGGTGAGGGTTAGGCTTAGACTGATGTTTTGGATGAGGGTGAGGCTTAGCGTGAGTTTGAGTGTTTGGGTGAGGGTAAGGGTTAGGGTGAGGATGAGGTTTAGGCTTAGGTTTAGGGTGAGGCTAACCCTAAGCGTTAGGGTTTGGGTGAGGAGGAGGGGTAGGGGGAGGGGTAGTGTTAAGTTAAGGGTTAGGGTTAGTGTGAGGGTTAGGGTGAGTGTAAGTTTTAGGGTGAGTGTTAGGGAGAGGGTTGAGGGTTAGGGTTAATGTGAGGGTGAGGGTTAGTGTGAGGGCTAGGGTTTGGGTGAGGATTAGGTTTTGGGTGTGGGTTAGGGTGTTAGGGTTAGGGTGTGGGTAAGTCTTAGTGCTAGGGTGACGGTTAGGGTGAGGGTGTGGGTTAGGGTTCGTGTTAGGGTTCGTGTTAGGGTGAGGGTTAGGGTGAGGGGTATGGTTAGGGTTATGTATAGGGTAAGGGTGGGTTTTAGGGTGAGGGTCAGGGTGAGAGTTTGGGTTAGGTAAATGTTATGGTTATGTTTAGGGTAAGGATTAGGGTGACGGTGAGTGTTAGGGTGAGGCTTAGGGTCAGGGTGAGGGTTAGGGTGAGAGTGAGGGATAGGGTGAGGGTGAAGTTTTCTGTGAGGGTTAGGGTGTGGGTGATGGTTAGGGTTAGGGTGTGGGTGATGGTTAGGGTTAGGGTGAGGGTTAGGGTGACCGTGAGGGTTAGGGTTACGTTTAGGATGAGGGTTAGGATTAGTGGGAGGGTTAGTGTTAGCTTTAGGGTTAGGGTGAGGGTAAGGTTTAGGGTGAGGTTTAAGGTAAGGGCGAGGGTTTGGGTTAGCGTAAGGGTTAGGTTGAGGGTTAGGGTGAAGTTTAGGGTTAGGGTTATGTTTAGGGTGAGGGTAAGGGTTAGGGTTTGGTTTAGGGTGAGGGTTAGGGTTAGGGTGAGGGTTAGGGTAAGGGTTAGGTTTAGGGTTAGATTTAGGATGAGGGTTAGGGTTAAGTTTAGGGTGAGGGTTAGGGTGAGCGTTAGGGTTAGAGTTAGGGTGAGGGTTAGGTTGAGGGTGAGGGTGAGGATTAGGTTTAGGGTGAGGATTAGGGTTAGCATTAGTGTTAGGTTGAGCGTTAGGGTTAGGGTGAGTTTAGGGTTAGGGTAAGTGTGAGGGTGAGTGTGAGGTGTAGGGTTAGTGTGAGGGTGAGGGTGAGGGTGAGGGTGAGGGTTAGGATTAGGGTGAGGGTTTGGGAGACGGTTAGGTTGAGGGTTAGAGTTAGGGTTAGGGTGAGGGTGAGGGTTAGGGTGAGGGTAAGCGTAAGGGTGAGTGTTAGGGTGAGGGTTAGTGTTAGTTTTAGGTTTAGGGGGAGGATTTGTGTGAGGGTGAGGGTGAGGATTAGGTTTAGTTTAAGGGTTAAGTTTAGGGTTAGGGTTAATGGTGAGGGCTAGGGTGAGGGCGAAGTTTAGGGTGAGGGTGAGGGTTTGGGTGAGGTAGGGTTAGGGTGAGGATTAAGGTGACGGTGAGGGTTAGGGTGAGGGTTTGGGTCAGGGTGAGGGTTAGGGTTAGGGTTAGGCTGATGCTTAGGTTTATGGTGAGCTTTAGGGTGAAAGTGAGTGTCAGGGTGAGCGTGAGAGTTCGGGTGAAGTTGAGGGTTAGTCTATTTGTGAGGCTGAGGGTTAGAGTTAGGGTTAGGGTGAGGTCTAGGGTTTGGGTTAGGGTTAGGGTTAGGGATAGGGTTAGGGTGAGGGTTAGGTTGAGATTTAGTGTGAGAGTTATGGTGAGGGTTAGGTTTAGGGTTAGGGTGAGGTTTAGGTTTAGGTTTAGAATGAGGGTTAGGTTTTTGGGTGAGGGTTAGGGTTAGGGTCAGTGTTAGGGTTAGTGTGAGGGTTAGGGGTAGGTTTAGGTTGAGGGTAAGTGAGGGTAAGTATTAGCGTTAGGGTGAGGATTAGGGTGAAGGTTAGGGTTAGGGTGAGGTTTAGCGTTAGTTTCAGGGTAAGGGGAGGGTGAGGGTAAGGTTTAGGATGAGGATTAGGGTGAGGGTGAGGATTAGAGTTACGGTTACAGTGAGGGTTAGGGTAAGGGTGAGGGATACGTTTAGTGAGCGAGTTAGGGTTAGGTTTATGGTGAGGGTGAGGATTAGGGTTAGGGTAAGGGTGCGGATTAGGGTTAGGGCTGGGTTAGGGTTAGGTTTAGGGTTAGGATTAGGGTTAGGGTGAGGTTTAGGGTTAGGATTAGGGATAGTGTTAATGTTAGCTTTAGAGTTAGGCTGACGGTTAGGGTTAGTGTTAGGTTTAGGAAGAGCCTGAGGGTGAGGGTTAGGGTTAGGATTAGTGTTAGGGTTAGGGTAAGGCTGAGTTTGGGTTCGAGGACTATAGATAGGGTTAGGGAGAGCGTTAAATTTAGGACGAGTGTTAGGGTTACTGTTAGAGTTAGGGTTAGGCTGAGGGTAAGGGTTAGGGTGAGGGTTTGGATGAGGGTGAGGGTGAGGGTTAGGGTTAGGGTGTGGGTTAGGGTTAGTGTGAGGGTTAGGGTTAGGGTTAGTATTAGTGTTAGGGTGAGGATAAGGATTAGGGTTAAGGATAGTGTGAAGTTTAGGGTTAGGTTTAGGGTGAGAGTGAGGTTGAGGCTGAGGGTGAGGGTAAGGTTAGAGTTAGGGTTAGGGGGAAGGGGAGGGGGAGGGTTATGGTTAGGGTTAGTTGAGAGTGAGTTTTAGGGTTAGGATTAGGGTGATGGTGAGGATTAGAGTTAGGGTTAGGTTTAATCTTAGGGTGAGGGTTAGGGTTAGGGTAAGGATTAGGGTTATAATGAGGGTTAGGGATAGGGTTAGGGTAAGGGTGAGGATTAAGGTGAAAATTAGGTTTAGGTTAGGGTGAGGGTTAGTGTGAGGGTAAGGGTTAGCGTGAGGGTTAGGGTGAAGATGATGGTTAGGCTTAGAGATATTGTTGTGGTTAGGCGTAGGGTTAGGGTTAGAGTTAGGGTTTGGTTAGAGTGAGGGTTAGTGGGAGGGTTGGGTT
This sequence comes from Dipodomys merriami, assembly GCF_024711535.1. Classification (NCBI taxonomy): domain Eukaryota; kingdom Metazoa; phylum Chordata; class Mammalia; order Rodentia; family Heteromyidae; genus Dipodomys; species Dipodomys merriami. The sequence goes on from NW_027206113.1 coordinate 4,469,568, forward strand.
TATGGTTAGGGTTAGCCTGAGAGTTAGGTTCAGGGTGAGGGTTATGGTTAGGTTGAGTTTTAGGGTGAGGGTGAGGGTGAGGGTTAGGATTAGGGTTATTTTTAGCTGAGGGCTAGGGTGAGTTTGAGGGTTAGGGTTAGGGTTAGGGATAGGGTGAGGTATAGCATTAGTGTTAGGGTTAGTGTGAGGGTTAGTCTCAGAGGTAGGGTTAGTGTTAGCATGAGCGTTAGGATTAGTGTGAGGGTTAGGGTTAGGGTGAGGGTAAGGTTTCAGATGAGGGTTATGGTGAGGGTGAATGATAGGGTTAGGTTTAGGTTTAGGGTGAAGTTGAGGGTGAGGGTTAGGGTTAAGTTTCGGGTGAGCTTTAGGTTTAGCGTGAGGTTTAGGGTTAGGGGTAGTGTTAGGGTGAGGGTGAGGGTGAGGATGAGAGTTAGGGTGAGGGTGAGGGTGAGGGTTAGTGTCAGGTTTAGGGTTAGGCTGAGGTTTAGGCTGAGGGTAAGGGTGATGGTGAGAGTTCGGTTTAGCGTTAGGTTCAGGGTTCGGCTTAGTGTGAGGGAAAGGGTGAGGGTGAGGGTAAGGTCTAGGGTGAGGATTAGGGTGAGGGTGAGGGTTAGTGTTAGGGTTAGGGTTAGGGTGAGGGTTAGGGTAAGGGTGAGGGATAGGGTGAGGTTTAGGCTTAGGGTTAGGGTGAGGTTTAGGGTTAGGTATAGGGTTATTGTTAGCTTTAGAGTTATGTGAGGGTTAGGATTAGGGTTAGGATTAGGGTGAGGGTGAGTGTGAGGGATAGGGTTAGCATTAGCGTGAGGGATAGGGTTAGGGTGAAGGTGAGGTTTAGAGTTACAGTGATGTTTACGGTGAGGGTGTAGGTTAGTGTGAGAGTGAGTGTTTGGGTGAGTGTGATGGTTAGGGTGTGGGTGAGGGTTAGGGTGAGGGTTAGGGTTACAGTGAGGCTTCAGGTGAGGTTGAGGTTTAGGGTTAGGATTAGGGTGAGGGTTAGGGATAGGTTGAGTGTTAGGGTTAAGGTTAGGGTGAGGATTACGGTTAGGGTTAACGTTAATATTAGGGGCAGGGTGAGGGTGAGGGTGAGGGTTAGGTTTAGGGTGTTTGTTAGGGTTAGAGTTAGGGTGAGGGTTCGGTTTGGGGTGATGTTTATGATTAGGGTGAGAAGGAGGGTTCTGGTGAGGGTGAGGATTAGGGTCTGGGTTTAGTGTTAGGGTTAGGGTGAGGGTTAGGATGACGGTGAAGGTGATGATTAAGGTTAGGGTTAGTGTTAGCTGAGGGCTATGGTGAAGTTGATGTTTAGGGTTAGGGTTAGGGATAGGGTGAGGTGTAGGATTATAGTTAGGGTTAGTGTGACTGTTAGGCTCAGGAGTAGGGTTAAGGTTACCATGAGGGTAAGGTTTATTGTGAGGGTTAAGTTATGGTTAGGGTTTGTGTCAGGGTGAAGGTTAGGTTTAGTGTGAGGGTTAGGTTTAGGGTTAGGGTTAGGGTGAGGGTAAGGTTTCGGGTGAGGTTTAGGGTGATGGTGAGTGTTAGCGTTAGTATTACGGTTACGGAGAGGGTTAGGGTGATGGTTAGGGTTAGGGTTAGGTTTAGGGTGAGGGTGAAGTTGAGGGTTAGGATTTTATGGTGAGCGTTAGGTTTAGGGTGAGGGTTAGGGTTAGTGTTAGAGTGAGGGTGAGAGTGAGGTTGAGGTTTAGCGTGATGGTGAGGGTGATGTTTACGGTTAGGTTTTGAGTGAGGTTTAGGGTTAGCCTGAGGGTGATGTTGATGGTGAGGTTTAGGTTTAGGGTTAGGTTGAGGGTTAGGGTTAGTGTGAGGGTAAGGGTGAGGGTGAGGGTAAGATTTAGGGTGAGGATTAGGGTGAGGGTGAGGGATAGGATTAGTGTAAGGGTTAGGGTTATGGTTAGGGTTAGAGTGAGGGTGAGGATTAGGGTTAGGGTTAGGGAGAGGTTTAGGGTTAGGGTTAAGTTTAGGGTGAGGCTTAGGGTTAGGTTTAGGTTTAGGGTGTGGTTTAGCTTTAGGGTTAGGGTTAGGATTATTGTTAGCTTGAGAGTTATGTGAGGGTTAGGGTTAGGGTTAGGTTTTGGGTGAGCATGAGGGTGAGGGTTAGTGTGAGGGGAATGGTGAGGGTGAGGGTAAGATTTAGGGTGAGGATTAGGTGAGGGTGAGGGATAGGTTTAGTGTGAGGGTTAGGGTTATGGTTAGGGTTAGGGTGAGGGTGAGAATTAGGGTTAGGGTTAGAGAGAGGTTTAGGGTTAGAGTTAAGTTTAGGGTGAGGCTTAGGGTTAGATTTAGGTTTAGGGTGTGGTTTAGCATTAGTGTTAGGGTTAGGGCTATTGTTAGCTTGAGAGTTATGTGAGGGTTAGGGTTAGGGTTAGGTTTTGGGTGAGCATGAGGGTGAGGGTTAGGGTTAGGATTAGGTTTAGGGTTAAGGTTAGGCTAAGGGTAAGTTTGAGGTTGGGGGTGAGGGTTAAGTTTAGGCTTAGGGTTAGGTTTTGGGTGACGGTTTGGTTTAGTGTGAGGGTTAGGGTTAGGGTTAGAGTTATGTTTAGGGTGTGGGTAAGGGTTAGGGTGAAAGTTAGGGTGAGGGTTAGGGTAAGGTTGAGGGTTAGGGTTAGTGTGATGGTTAGGGTTAGGGTTAGATTTATGGTTAAGCTGAGGATAAGGATTAGGGTTATGGATGGTGTGAGGTTTAGGTTTAGGGTTAGGGTGAGGTGAGGGTGAGGCTGAGGGTTAGGGTGAGGCTGAGGGTTAGCATGAGGATGAGGTTGCGGGTGAGGGTTTGGGTTAAGGTAAGTGTTAGGCTGAGGGTGAGGGTGAGAGCGAGGGTTAGCTTTAGGATTAGGGTGAGGGTGAGGGCTAGGTTTAGGGTTAGGGATAGGCATAATTTGAGGGTTAGGTTTATGTTTAGGGTTAGGGTGAGGGTTAGGGTGAGGGTGAGGGTGAGGAATAGGGTTAGGGTGAGGGTGACGGATAGGGTGAGGTTTAGGGTTAGGGTTAGTGTGAGGAAGAGGGTGAGGGTTAGGGTTAGGATTAGGGTTAACCTTCGGGTGAGGGTGAGGGTGAGAGTTAGTTTTAGGGTTAGTAGTAGGTTTAGGTTTAGGTTTAGGCTTAGGGTGAGTGTGAGGGTGAGGGTGAGGGTTAGGTTTATGGTGAAGGTGAGGGTTAAGTTTAGGGTGAGGTTGAGTTTGGGGTTGTGGCTTAAGGTTAGGCTTAGAGTTACGGTTAGGTTGATGGTGAGGTTTAGTGTGAGGGTTAGCATTAGGGTTAGAGTTACGGTTAGGCTGTTGGTAAGGGTTAGGGTGAGGGTTAGGGTGAGGGTGAGGGTTAGGTTTAGGTTGAGGGTTAGGGTTAGTGTGAGTGTTAGGGTTAGGCTTAGCTTTAGGTTTAGGCTGAGGATAAAGATTAGGGTAAGGGATGGTGTGAGGTTTAGGATTAGGTTATGGTGACAGTGAAGGTGAGGGTGAGAGTTAGGGTGAGGTTTAAGGTTAGGGGGAGGGTGAGGGTGCAAGTGAGGTTTAGTGTTAGGATAAGTGTTAGGCTGAGGGTGAGGGTGAGGGAGAGCATTAGATTTAGGATTAGGGGGAGGGTGAGGGTTAGGTTTAGTGTTAGGGTTAGGGTTAGGGTGAGGGTGAGGGTGAGGAATAGTGTTAGGGTGAGGGTGACAGATAGGGTGAGGGTTAGGATTAGGGTTAGGGTGAGGAAGAGGGTGAGAGTTAGGGTTAGGATTAGGGTTAATGTTCTTGTGAGGGTGAGGGTAAGAGTTAGGTTTAGGGATAGTGGTAGGTTTAGGTTTAGGCTTAGGTTAAGGGTGAGGGTTAGGGTTAGAGTGATGTTTATGTTTAGGTTTAGGTTGAGGTTGGGGCTGAGGGTTAAGGTTAGGCTTAGGTTTGGGGTTAGGGTGAGTGTTAGGTTTAGTTTGAGGTTTAGCGTTAGCGTTAGAGTTAGGGTTAGGCTGTGGGTAAGGGTTAGGGTGAGTGTTAGGGTGAGGGTGAGGGTTAGGGTTAGGTTGAGGGTTAGGGATAGTGTGAGGGTTAGGGTTAGGGTTAGCTTTAGGGTTAGGCTGAGGATAAGGATTAGCGTTAGGCATGGTATGAGGTTTAGGTTAAAGTTAGGGTGAGGGTGAGGGTGAGGGTGAGAGTTAAGGTGAGGTTTAAGTTTAGGGTGTGTGTGAGGGTGCAGGTGAGGTTTAGAGTTAGGGTAAGTGTTAGGCTGAGAGTGAGGGTGAGGGAGAGGGTTAGGTTTGGGATTAGTTTGAGGGTGAGGGTTAGGTTTAGTGTTAGGGTTAGGCATAGGTTGAGGGTTAGGTTTAGGTTTAGGGTTAGGGTTAGGGTTAGGGTGAGTTTGAGGGTGAGGGATAGGGTTAGAGTGAGGGTGAAGGTTAGGGTGAGGGTTAGGGTTAGTGTTAGGTTTAGAGTGATTCTGAGGGTGAGGGTTAGGGTTAGGGTTAGTGAAAGGGTGAGGATGAGTGTGAGATTTAGGTTTAGGGTTAGTGCTAGGTTTAGGGTTAGGCTTAGGGTGAGGGTTAGGATGAGAGTGAGGTTTAGGGTGAGGTTGAGCGTTAGGGTTAGTGTGAGGGTGAGGGTTAGGGTTAGGCTGAGTGTTAGTGTTAGGGTTAGGGTTAGGTTGAGGGTAAGGCTTAGGATGAAGGTGAGGGTGAGGGTGAGGGTTAGATTTAGTGTGAGGGTTAGTTTTAGGGTTAGGTTGAGGGTTCGCTTTAGGGTGATGTTAAGGGTTAGGTTTTGGGTAAGAGTTCCGGTGATGGAGAGATTTAGGGTGTGGTTGAGTGTTAGGGTTAAGGTGACGGTTAGGGTGATGGTGAGGGTTAGGATGAGGCTGAGGGTTAGCATTAGTGTTAAGGTTAGATTGAGGTTTTGGGTTAGGGTTAGGGATAGGGTGAGGGTTAGGGTGAAATTTAGGGTTAGGCTTATGTTTAGGGTTAGGATTAGTGTGAGAGTTAAGGTTAGGTTTAGGGTCAGTGTTAGAGTGAGTATAAGGATTAGGGTAAGTTTTAGGGTGAGCGTGTGGTTTAGGGTTAGTGTTAGGTTTAGGGTGAGGTTTAGGGTTAGGGTTAGGTTGAGGGTTAGGGTTAGAGTCATGTTTATGGTTAGGGTTTCCTTTAGTGTGAGGGTGAGTTTTCAGGTGAAGGTGAGGGTTATGGTGTGGGTGAGGGTTAGGTTTAGGGTGAGGGTTAGGGTGATGGTCAGGGTGAGGGTTAAGTTGAGGGTTAGGGTTAGGTTGAGGGTTAGGGTGAGGTTGAGTGTTAGGGTGACGGTTAGGGTTAGGGTGAGGGTTAGGGTTAGGGTTAGGTTTACGGTGAGTGGTAGGCTTAGGGTGAGGATGAGGGTGAGGTGAGGGTTAGATTTATGGTGAGGGTTAGGGTTAGGGTTAGGGAGAGGGTTCCGTGTAGGGTGATGATTCGAGTGAGGGTGAGGATTCGTTTGAGGATGAGTTTTAGGGTGTGGTTGAGGGTTAGGTTTAGGGTGAGGGTTAGGGTGACGGTAAGGGTTAGTGTGAGCATGAGGGTTAGGGTTAGGGATAGAGTTAGGGTGAGGGTTTGGGTTAGGTTTAGTGTTAGGATGAAGGTTATGGTGAAATTTTGGGTTAGGGTTAGGGTTATGGTTAGGATTAGTGTGAAGGTTTGGGTTCGTGTTAGGGTCAGGGTTAGGGTGAGGTTTAGGCCGAGGGTGAGGTTTAGGGTTAGTGTTAGTGTTTCGGTGAGGGTTAGGGTTAGGGTTAGGTTTCGGGTGAGAATGAGGTTTAGGGTAAAGTTTAGGGTTAGGGATAGGATTACGGTGAGGTTTAGGTTTGGGTTAGGGTTAGATTTAGGGTGAAGGTGAGGGTGAGGTTTAAGTTTGGGTTAGGGTTAGAGTTAGGGTGAAGGTGAGGGTGAGGTTTAGGGTTAGGATTAGGGTTAGGGTTACGGTTAGAATGAGAGTGAGGGTGAGGGTTAGGGTAAGGGATAGTGTTAGGGTTAGGGTGAAAATTAGGGTGAGGGTGAAGTTTAGGGTGAGTGTTAGGGTTAGGGTGAGGTTTAGGTTTAGGGTTAGGGTTAAAATTAGGGTGAGGGTGAGGTTTAGGGTTAGGATTAAGGTTAGGGTTTGGGTTAGGCTAAGGGTGAGGTTGAGGGTGAGGTTTAGGGTTAGGGTTAGTGTTAGGGTGCGTTTTAGGGTTAGGATTAGGGTTAAGATGAGTGTTAGGGTTAGGGGTAGGGTTAGGGTTAGGTTGAGGATCAGGATGATATTGACGGTTAGTGTTAGGTTTATGGTCAGGGTTAGGTTTTGGGTTAGGTTTAGGTTGAATGTTAGGGTGAGGGTTAGGGTTAGGTTTAGGGTGAGGGTTAGGATTATTGTGAGGTAAAGGGATAGGGTTATGTTTAGGGTAAAAGTGAGGGTAAGGTTTAGGGTGAGGGTTAGGATGAGGGTGAGGTTTATGGTTAGGGTTAGGGCGAGAATGAGTGTTAGGGTAAAGTTTAGGTTTAGGGATAGGATTAGGGTGAGGGTTAGGGTTGAGTCGGGTTACAGTTAGGGTGAAGGTGAGTGTGATGGTTAGGGTTAAGATTAGGGTTCGGGTTAGGGTCAGAATGAGGGTGAAGTTGAGGGTTAGGGTAAGGGTTAGTGGTAGGGTTAGGGTGAGGATTTGGGTGAGGGTGAAGTTTAGGGTGAGAGTTAGGGTTAGGTTGAGATTAAGGTTTTGGGGTTAGGGTTAGAATTACGGTGAGGGTGAGGTTTAGGGTTAGGATTAGGGTTAGGGTTAGGGTTAGGCTGAGGGTGAGTTTGAGGGTGAGGTTTAGGGTTAGGGTTAGTGTTAGTGTGGGTGTTAGGGTTAGGGTTAGGGTGAGGATGAGGGTTAGGGTGAGGGGTAGGTTTAGGGTTAGGGTGAGGATGAGGGTGAGATTGAGGGTTAGGGTTAGTGTTATGGTGAGTTTTAGGGTTAGGGTTAGGGTTATGACGAGGGTTAAGGTGAGGGGTAGGGTTAGGTTTAGGGTGAGGATCAGGGTGAGATTGACGGTTAGTTTTAGTGTTATGGTGAGGGATAGGGTTTGGGTTAGGGTTCGGTTGAGGGTTAGGGTGAGGGTTAGGGTTAGGCATAGGTTTAGGCTGAGGGTTATGGTGAGGGTTAGGTTTAGGGTGAGGGTTAGGGTTAGGCTTAGGTTTAGGCTGAGGGTTATGGTGAGGGTTAGGTTTAGGGTGAGGGTTAGGGTTAATGTGAGGGTTAGGGTTAGGGTTAAGGTTAGGGTTACGGTGAGGGTATCGTTTAGCGTGAGGGTTAGGATGAGGGTGAGGTTTAGGGTTAGGGTTAGTGTGAGAATGAGGGTTAGGTTGAAGTTTACTGTGAGTGTTAGAGTTAGGGTGAGGTTTCGGTTTTAGGTTTAGCGTTAGAATTAGGGTGAGGGTGAGGGTGAGGTAAAGTTTTGGTTTAGGGATAGGATTAGGGTAAGGGATAGGGTTGGGTTAGGGTTTAGAGTTAGGGTGAAGGTGAAGGTGAGTGATAAGGTTAAGATTAGGGTTAGGGTTAGGGTTAGACTGAGGGTGAGGGTGAGGGTTAGGGTAAGGGTTAGTGGTAGGTTTAGGGTGAGGATTAGGGTGAGGGTTAGGGTTAGCATGAGGGTTAGGGTAAGGGAAAGGGTTAGGGTTAGGATGTGGATGAGGGTGAGATTGAGGGTTAGGTTTAGGGTTAGGGTGAGGGTTAGGGTTACGGTTAGGTTTAGCTTGAGGGTTAGGGTGAGAGTTAGGGTTAGGGTTAGGGTGAGGGTTAGGGTTACAGTTAAAGTCAGTGTTACGGTGAGGGTGAGGGTTAAGGTGAGTGTGACGTTTAGGGTGAGGATTAGGGTGAGGCTTAGGGTTAGTGTTAGGGTGAGGTTGAGGGTTAGGGTTAGGCTAAGGGTTAGCTTGAGTGTTAGTTGCGGGTGAGGTTTAGAATTATGGTCAGGGTTAGGGTGAGTGTAGGGTGGGGGGAACTGTTAGGGTTAGGGTTAGGGTGATGGTTAAGGTTAGGGTTAGGTTTAGGCTTAGGTTGAGGGTTAGGTTTAGGCTTAGGTTGAGGGTTAGGGTTAGGGTGAGGGTTAGGGTTAGGTTTACGGTGAGTGTTAGGCTTAGGGTGAGGGTGAGGGTGAGTTGAGGGTTAGATTTACCGTGAGGGTTAGGGTTATTGTTAGGGAGAGCGTTCGGTTTAGCGTGATGTTTCGGGTGAAGGTTCGGGTTCGGGTGAGGTTGAGTTTTATGGTTTGGTTGAGGGTTAGGGTTAGGGTGAGGGTTAGGGTGACGGTGAGGGTTAGTATGAGCGTGAGTGTTAGGGTTAGGGTTAGAGTTAGGGTGAGGGTTTGGGTTAGGTTTAGGGTTAGGGTGAGGGTTAGGGTGAAATATAGGGTTAGAGTTAGGGTTTGGTTAGGATTAGTGTGAAGTTTAGGGTAAGGGTTAGGGTCAGGGTTAGGGTGAGGGTAAGGGTTAGGCTGAGGTTTAGGGTGAGGGTGAGGTTTAGGGTTAGCATTAGTGTTCGGGTGAGGGTTAGGGTTAGGGTTAGGATTCAGGTGAGAATGAGGTTTATGGTAACGTTTAGGTTTAGGGATAGAATTAGGGTGAGGTTTAGGGTTGGGTTAGGGTTAGAATTAGGGTGAAGATGAGGGTGAGGGTTAGGGTTAGGATTAGGGTTAGGGTTAGAATGAGGGTGAGGGTGAGGGTTAAGGTAAGGGTTAGTGGTAGGGTTAGGGTGAGAATTAGGGTGAGGGTGAAGTTTAGGGTGAGTGTTAGGGTTAGGGTGAGGTTTAGGTTTAGGGTTAGGGTTAGAATTAGGGTGAGGGTGAAGTTTAGGGTTAGGATTAGGGTTAGCGTTATGGTCGGGCTGAGGGTGAGGTTGAGGCTGAGGTTTAGGTTTAGGGTTAATGATAGTGTGAGTCTTATGGTAAGGTTTAGGGTTAGGATTAGGGTTAGTGTGAGGGGTAGGGTTAGGTGTAGGGTGAGGATGAGGGTGAGATTGAGGGTTAGGGTTAGTCTTATGGTGAGGGTTAGGGTTAGGTTTCCGTTTAGGTTGAGGGTTTGTGTGAGGGTTAGGTTTAGTGTTAGGGTGAAGTTTAGGGTTTGTGTGAGGGTTAGGGTTAGGGTTAAAGTTAGGGTTAGGGTGAGGGTGAGGGTTAGGGTGAGTGTGAGGTTTAGGCTGAGGTTTAGGGTGAGGGTTAGGTTTAGGGTTAGGGTGAGATTGAGGGTTAGGGTTAAGCTAAGGGTTAGGGTGAGTGTTAGGGTGAGGGTGAGGTTTAAACTTATGGTTAGGGTTAGGGTGAGGGTAGGGTGAGGGGTAGGGTTAGGGTGAGGTTTAAGTTTCGGTTTAGGGTTAGTGTAAGAGTTAGGGGTAGGGTGCATGTTAGGGTTAGGGTGAGGGTTAGCGTTAGGGTTAGGGTAGGGTGAGGGTAAGGGTTAGGTTGAGGGTTAGGGTTAGGCTGAGGGGTGAGTGTGAGTGTGAGGGGAAAGGTTAGGGTTAGGGTTACGTTTAGTGTTACACTTAGGTTTAGGGTTAGGATGAGTGGTAGGGTGAGTGGTAGGGTTAGGATTAGGGTGAGGGTGAAGGTGAGGGTGAGGGTTAGGGTTAGAGTGAGGGTGAGGTTTAGGGTTAGGTTTAGGGATAGGGTTAGGGTTCGGGTGAGGGTTAGGGTTAGGGTTAGGGTTATGGTGAGTTGTAAGGTGAAGTTTAGGGTTAGGGTTTGGTTTAGGTTCAGGGTTACGTTTAGTGTTAGGCTTAGGGTTTGGGTGAGTGTTAGGGTTAGGTTTAGTGTTAGGCTTAGGTTAGGGTGAGGATAATGTTTAGGGTAAGTTTTAGGGTTTGGTTGACGGTGAGATTTAGTGTTAGGGTTAGGGTGAGTGTTAGGGTTAAAGTTAGGGTTAGGATGAGGGTTTAGTTTAGGGTGAGTGTGAGGGTGAGGTTTTCGCTTAGGTAAAGGTTAGGGTTAGGGTTATGGTGAGCATTAGGATGAGTTTGAGGGTTAGAGGGAGGGTTAGGGTTAGGGTGAGGGTTAGGTTTAAGATGAGGGTTAGGGGTAGGGGTAGGGGTAGGGTTAGGGTGAGGATCAGGGTGAGATTGACGGTTAGTGTTAGGGTTATGGTAAGGGTTAAGTTTTGGGTTAGGTTTAGGTTGAGGGTTAGGTTGAAGTTAAGGGTTAGGGTGAGGGTGAGGGTTAGGTTTAAGGTGAGGGTGACCGTGAGAGTGAGGGTGACAGTGAGGTTTAGGGTTAGCGCGAGGGTTAGGGTGAAGGTAAGTGTTAGGGTGAGGGTGATGGTTAGGGTGAGGGTGAGGGTTTCGGTTGGGTAAGGGTTAGGGTTAGTGTTACGGTTATGGTGAGGGCTAGGTTGTGGGTGAATTTTAGGGTGAGGATGAGGGTGAGGTTGAAGGTTAGGGGGTGGGTGAGTGTTAGGGTTAGGGTGAGGGATAGGGTAACCGTGAGGCTTAGGGTGAGGGTGAGGGTTAGGGTCAGGGTTATGTTTAGGGTGAGTATTAGGGTCAGAATGAGGATTAGTGTGAGGATTAGGGTTAGGGTTAGGGTAGGTTTAGGGTTAGGGTTAAGTTTAGGGTGAGGCTTAGGGTTAGGTTTAGGTTTAGGGTGTGGTTTAGCATTACGTTTAGGGTTAGGGTTATTGTTAGCTTTAGAGTAATGTGAGGGTTAGGGTTGGGTTAGGTTTAGGGTGAGCATGAGGGTGAGGGTTAGGGTTAGGATTAGGATTAGGGTTAGGGTTAGGCTGAGGGTACGGTTGAGGTTGGGGGTGAGGGTTAAGTTTAGGCTTAGGGTTAGGGTTAGGGTGATGGTTAGGTTAAGTGTGAGGGTTAGGGTTAGGGTTAGAGTTATGTTTTGGGTGTGGGTAAGAGTTAGGGTGAAGGTTAGGGTGAGGGTGAGGGTTAGGATTAGGTTGAAGGTTACGGTTAGTGTGAGGGATAGGGTTATGGCTAGCTTTAGGGTAAGGCTGAGGATAAGGATTAGGGTTAGGGATGGTGTGAGGTTTAGGGTTAGGGTTAGGGTGAAGGTGAGGGTGAGGCTGAGTTTTAGGGTGAGGCTGAGGGTTAGGGTGAGGTTGAGGGTGCGCGTGAGGGTAAGGGTTAGGGTAAGTGTTAGGCTGAGGGTGAACATGAGGGAGAGGGTTAGCTTTAGGATTAGGGTGAGGGTGAGTGTTAGGTTTAGGGTTAGGGATAGGCAAAGGTTGAGGGTTAAGTTTAGGTTTAGGGTTAGGGTGAGGGTGAGGATGAGGAATAGGGTTAGGGTGAGGGTGACGGATAGGGTGAGGTTTGGGGTTAAGTTTAATGTGAGGAAGAGAATGAGGGTTACAGTTAGGATTAGGGTTAACCTTCGGGTGAGGGTGAGGGTGAGAGTTAGGTTTAGGGTTAGTAGTAGGTTTAGGTTTAGGCTCAGGTTCAGGGTGAGTGTGAGGTTTAGAGTTAGGGTGAGGGTGAGGGTTAGAGTTAGGGTTAGATTTAGGTTTAGGTTTAGGGTTAGGGTTAGGGTGGGTGTGAGGTAGAGGAATAGTGTTAGGGTAAGGGTGACGTAAAGGGTGAGGTTTAGAAGGTTTAGGGTTAGGCTTAGGTTGAGGGTTAGGATGAGGGTGAGGGTTAGGGTGAGGTTGAGGGTTAGGGTGAGGGTTAGGGTTAGGTTGAGTGTTAGTGTTAGGGTTACGGTTTATTGTAAGGGTAAGGCTTAGGATGACGGTGAGGATGAGGGTGAGGGTTAGATTTAGTGTGAGTGTTAGTGTTAGGGTTAGGTTGCGGGTTCGGTTTAGGGTGATGTTAAGGGTTAGGGTTCGGGTGAGGGTTCGGGTGACGGTGAGGTTTAGCGTGTGGTGGAGTGTTAGGGTTAGGGTGAGGGTTAGGAAGATGGTGAGGGTTAGGATGAGGCTGAGGGTTAGCATTAGCGTTAACATTAGGGTGAGGGTTTTGGTTAGGGTTAGGGTTAGGGTGAGGGTTAGGGTGAAATTTAGGGTTAGGGATATGTTTAGGGTTAGGATTAATGTGAGGGTTAAGGTTAGGGTTAGGGTCAGGGTTAGAGTGAGTATAAGGGTTAGAGTGAGGTTTAGGTTGAGCGTGAGGGTTAGGGTTAGTGTTAGGGTTAGGGTGAGGTTGACGGTGAGGGTTAGGGTTAGCATTAGGTTTCTGGTGAGGGTGCGGGTTAGGGTAAGGTTTATTGTTAGGGTTAGGCTTAGTGGAGGGTTAGGTTTGGGTTAGGGTTAGAGTTGGGTGAGGGTAGCGGTTAGGATTAATGTGTGCGTGAGGGTGTGGTTGAGAGTGAGGGTTAGAGTTTCGGTTAGTGTAAGGCTGAGGGTGAGGGTGAGGGTGAGTGTTAGGGTTAGGAATAGAGTGAGTGTGAAAATTAGAGTTAGGGTTTGGGTTAGGCTTAAGATGAGGATTAGGGTTAGTGTTAGGGTTAGGGTTAGGGTTAGGGTGAGGTTCAGGGATATGGTTAGGGTAAGGGTGAGGATTAAGGTGAAAGTTAGGGTTAGGTTTAGGGTTAGGGTGAGGGTGAGGGATAGGGTTAGGGTAAGGGTGAGGATTAAGATGAAAGTTAGGGTTAGGGTTAGGGTGAGGTTTAAGTTTAGGGTTAGTGTTAGTGTAAGGGTTAGGGTTAGGGTGATTGTTAGGGTTAGTGTGAGGGTTAGGTTTAGGGTTATGGTAGGGTGAGGGTAAGGGTTAGGGTGAGAGTTAGGGTTAGGCTGAGGGGTGAGAGTGAAGGTGAGGGTAAGTGTTAGAGTTAGTGTTACGGTTAATATTAGGCTTAGGTTTAGGTTTAGGATGAGGTTAGGGTGAGTGGTATGGTTAGGATTAGGGTGAGGGTGAAGATGAGGCTAAGGGTTAGGGTTAGGGTGAGGGTGAGGGTTAGGGTTAGGGTTAGGGAGAGGGTTAGGGTGTGGGCGAAGTTTACGGTTAGGTTTATGGTGAGGGTTAGGGTGAGGGTTAGGGTTAGGGTTAGGGTGAGGTGAGGGTTAGCATGAGGATAAGGGTTAGGGTGAGTGTTCAGGTGAGGGTGAGGGATAGGTTTAGTGTTAGGGTTAGGTGAGGGGTAGGGTGAGGGTAAGGCTTAGGGTTAGGGTGAGGGTGAGGTTTAGGGTTAGGTTTAGTGTTAGGCTTGGGGTTTGGGTGAGGGTTAGGGAAAGGGTTAGGGTTAGCGTTAGGCTTAGGATTTGGATGAGTGTTAGGGTTAGGTTTAGGGTTAGGCTTAGGTTAGGGTGAGGACAAGGTTTAGGATAAGGGTTAGGGTGAGGGTGGGGGTTAATTTTTGGTTTAGGTTTAGGGTGAGTGGTAGGGTGAGGGTTAGGTTTAGGGTTAGGATTAGGGTTATGGTTTGGTTGAGGGTTTGTGTGAGGTTTAGGTTTAGTGTTAGGGTTAGGGTTATGGAGAGTTTTAGGGTTGGTATGAGTGTTACGGTTAGGGTTAGGTTTTGGGTTAGGGTGAGGGTAAGGGTTAGGGTGAGGGTTAGTGTGATGGTGAGGGTTAGGCTAAGGGTTAGGATAAGGAGTAGGGTCAGGTTGAGGGTGAGGGTTAGGGTTAGGGTGAGGGTTAGGCTGAGGGGTAGGGTTAGAGTTAGGGTTAGGGTGAGGGTGAGGGTGAGGGTTAGGGTTAGGGTTATGGTGAGGATGAGGGTGAGGTTTAGTGTTAGGGTTAGTGTTAAGCTGAGGGTGAGGGTGAGGGTTAGGGTTAAGGTTAGGTTTAGGGTTAAGGTGAGGGTTACGGTTAGGTTTACGGTGAGTGTTAGGCTTAGGTTGACGGTGAGGGTGAGGTGAGGGTTAGATTTACGGTGAGGGTTAGGGTTATTGTTAGGGAGAGCATTCGGTTTCGGGTGATGTTTCGGTTGAGGGTTCGGGTTCGCGTGAGGGTGAGTTTTATGGTGTGGTTGAGGGCTAGGTTTAGGTTGAGGGTTAGGGTGATGGTGAGGGTTAGTTTGAGCGTGAGAGTTAGGGTTAGGGTTAGAGTTAGGGTGAGGGTTTGGTTTAGGTTTGGTTAGGGTTAGGGTGAGGGTAAGGGTGAAATTTAGGGTTAGAATTAGGGTTAGGTTAGGATTAGTGTAAAGGTTATGGTTAGGGTTAGAGTCAGGGTTAGGGTGAGGATAAGGGTTAGGCTGAGGTTTAGGGTGAGGGTGAGGTTTAGGGTTAGGTTTAAGGTTAGGTTTCGTGTGACAATGAGGTTTAGGGTGAAGTTTAGGGTTAGGGATAGGATTAGGGTGAGGGTTACGGTTAAGGTTAGGGTGAGGTTGAGGGTTAGGTTTAGTCTAAGTGTTAGGGTGAGTGTTAGGGTGAGGGTGAGGTTTAGAGTTATGGTTAGGGTTAAGGTGAGGGTAGGGTGAGGGATAGGGTAAGGGTTAGGGTGAGGGTGTAGGTGAGGGTGAGGGTTAGCGTTAGAGTGAGGGTGAGGGTTAGGGTTAGGTTTAGGGATAGGGTTAGGGTTAGGGTGAGGGTTAGGGTTAGGGTTAGGTTTATGGTGAGGAGTAGGGTGAAGGTTAGGGTTAGTGTTTGGTTTAGGGTCAGGATTAGGTTTAGGTTTAGGCCTAGGTTTTGGGTGAGTGTTAGGGTTAGGGTTAGGTTCAGACTTAGGTTAGAGTGAAGATAAGGTTTAGGGTAAGGGTTAGGGTTTGGGTGACGGCGAGATTTAGTGTTAGGTTTAGGGTGAGTGTTAGGGTTAAATTTAGGGTTAGGATGAGGGTATTGGTTAGGGTGAGGGTGAGGGTTTCGCTTAGGTAAGGGTTATGGTTATGGTTATGTTGAGCATTAGGGTGAGTTTGAGGGTTAGAGGGAGGTTTAGGGGTAGGGTTAGGGTTAGGTTTAGGGTTAGGGTGAGGGTGAGGTTTAGGGTGTTGTTTTGGGTGAGGGTGAGTGTTACCGTGAGGTGAGGGTTAGGGTGAGGGTTAGGGTTAGGGTGGGGGTAAGGGTTGGGGAGAGGGTTAGGATGAGGGTGAGGGTTAGGGTTAGGGTGAGGGTGTGGGTTAGGGTGAGGTTTAAGGTGAGGGATAGGGTTAGGGTTAGGTTTAGAATGAGGGTTAGGTTTAGGTTTAGGGTTAGGGTTAGAGTTAGGGTTAGTGTGAAGTTTAGGGTGAGGGTAAAGGTTAACGTGAAAGTTAGGGTGAGGGTGAGGGTGAGGGTTAATGTTAGGGTTAGGTTTAGGCTTAGGGTTAGGGTAAGGTTGAGGGCTATGTTGACTGTGATGGTTAGGTTGAGGGTTCGGGTTTGGGTTAGGTAAGTGTTACTGTTATGTTTAGGGTGAGGATTAGGTTGAGTTTGAGAGTTAGGGTTAGGGTGAGGGTTAGGATTAGCGTGATGTTTTGAGTGAGGGTGAGTGTTAGCGTGAGGGTGACGGTTTGGGTGAAGTTTAGGGTTAGGTTAAGGGTGAGGATTAAGTTGAAAGTTAGGGTTAGGTTTAGGGTGAGGATTAGGGTGAGGGATAGGGTTAGGCTTAGGGTGAGGGTTAGGGTTAGGTTTACGGTTAGGTTGAGGGTGAGGGTGAGGGATAGGGTTAGAATTAAGATGAGGGTTAGGGTTATGGTTAGGGTGAGTGTTAGGGTTAGGGTGATGTTTAGGGTGAGGGTGTGGGTTATTGTGAGAGTGAGTGTTTGTGTGAGTGTTACGGTTATGGTGTGGTTGAGGTTTAGGGTTAGTGTGAGGGTTAGAGTTAGGGTTATCTTTAGGGTTTGGCTTAGGATAAGGATTAGGGTTAGGGATGGTGTGAAGTTTAGGATTAGGGTTAGGGTGAGTGTGAGAGTGAAGGTGAGGTTTAGGGTGAGGTTGAGGGTTAGGGTGAGGGTGAGGGTGCAGGTGAGGTTTAGCGTTAGGGTAAGTGTTAGGGTGAGGGTGAGGGTGAGGGAGAGGGTTAGATTTAGGGTTACCGTGATGATCAGGTTTAGGTTCAGGGTTGGGGTTAGGCATAGATTGAGGGTTAGGTTTAGGTTTAGTGTTAGGTTTAGGGTTAGAGTGAGGTTGAGGATGAGGATTATAGTTAGGGTGAGGCTGACGGATAGGGTGAGGATTAGGGTTAGGGTTAGGATGAGGAAGAGGGTGAGGGTTAGGGTTAGGATTAGGATTAACCTTTGGGTGATAGTGAGGGTGAGAGTTAGGTTTAGAGTTAGTAGTAAGTTTAGTTTTAGGCTTAGGGTAAGGGTGAGGGTGAGGGTGACGTTTTGAGTTAGGGTTATTTTTAGGGTGAGGGTGTGGGTTAGTGTGAGGGTGAGTGTTAGGGTGAGGGTAAGGGTTAGGGTCTGGGTGATGGTTAGCGTTAGGGTGAGGGTGAGGGTTAGGTTTAGGTTAGCTTGAGGGTGAGGTTGAGGGATAGTGTTAGGGTGAGGGTGAAGTTTAGGGTGAGGGTTAGGGTTAGGGTTAGGTTTAGGGTGATTGTGAGGGTGGGAGTTAGCGTTAGGGTTAGGGTTAGTGTAAGGGTGAGGGTGAGTGTGAGATTTAGGTTTAGGGTTAGTGTTAGGCTTAGGTTTAGGCTTAAGCTGAGGGTGAGGGTGAGTGTGCCGGCGAGGGTTAGGGTGAGGTTGAGCGTTAGGGTTAGGGTGAGGGTTAGGGCTAGTGTGAGTGTTACGGTTATGGTTAGGATTAGGATAAGGGTTACGGTTAGGGTTAAGGTTTGGGTTAGGCTTACGATGATGGTGAGGGTGAGGCTGAGGGTTAGATTTAGTGTGAGGGTTAGTATTAAGGTTAGTTTGAGGGTTTGGTTTAGGGTGAACTTTAGTGTTAGGTTTCGGGGGAAGGTTCGGGGGAGGGTGAGTTTTAGGGTGTGGTTGAGTGTTAGGGTTAGGGTGAGGTTTAGGGTGATGGTGAGGGTTAGGGTGAGGGTGAGGGTTAGCATTAGGGTTAAGGTTAGGGTGAGGTATTGCCTTAGGGTTAGGGTGAGGGTTAGGATGAAATTTAGTGTTATGGTTATGGTTAGGGTTAGGATGAGTGCCAGGGTTAAGGTTAGGGTTAGGGTCAGGGTTAGAGTGAGTATAAGGGTTAGGGTGAGGTTTATAATGAGCATGAGGGTTAGGGTTAATGTTAGGGATAGGGTGAGGGTTAGGGTGAGGGTGAGGGTGAGGGTTAGGTTTAGGGTTAGGTTTCTGGCGAGGGTGAGGGTTAGGGTAAGTTTTAGGGTTAGTGTTAGGCTTAGTGGAGGGTTAGGTTTGTGTTAGGGTTAGAGATAGGGTGAGGGTTGGGGTTAGGATTAGGGTTAGGGTTAGGGTGAGGGTGAGGTTGAGGGTGAGGGTTAGAGTGTCAGTTACTGTTTGGCTGAGGGTGAGGGTGAGGTTGAAGGTTCGGGTTAGGAATAGGGTGAGGGTGAAAATTAGGGTTAGGGTTAGGGTTAGGCTTAGGTTGAGTGTTAGGGTTAGTGTAAGTGTTAGGGTTAGGGTTGGGGTGAGGGTGAGGGTTAGGGTTAGGGTAAGGGTGAGGATTAAGGTGAAAGTTACGGTTTGCGTTAGGGTGAGGGTTAGGTTGAGGGTGAGGGTTAGGGTTAGAGTTAGGGTGAGGCTTAGGGTGAGGGTTAGGGTTAGAATAAGTGTTAGTGTTAGGGTGAGGGTGAGGGTGAGGGATAGGGGTAGGGTGAGGGTGAGGGTCAGTGTGAGGGTTAGGTTTAGGGTGAGGTTGTGGGTTAGTGTGAGGGTGTGTTCGGGTGAGGGTTTCGGTTAGGGTGTGGTTTAGGTTTAGGTTTACGATGAGAGTTTGGTTGACTTTGAGGGTTAGGGTGAGGTTGAGGGTTAGGGTTAGGTTTGGCTTGAGGGTTAGGGTTATGTTGAGTGTGAGGGTTAGTGTTAATGTTAGGGTTAGGGATAGGGTTAGTGTGAGGGATAGGATTAGGTTGCGGGCGAGGGTGAGGGTTAAGTTTATGGTGAGGGTTACGGTTAGGTTTAGGATGACGGTTTGGTTTAGGCTGATGTTTAGGGTTAGGGTGAGTGTGGGGGTTCGGGTGAGGGTGAGGTTTAGGGTTAGGGTTTGGATTAGGGTGAGGGTGAGGATTAGGGTGTAATTTAGGGTTAGTGTTAGGATTAGTGTGAGGGTTATGGTTAGAGTTAGGGTCAGGGTTAGGGTTAGGATAAGGGTTAGGGTGAGGGATATTGTGAGGGTAAGGGTTAGGGTGACGGCAAGGTTAAGGGTGAGGCGTAGAGTAAGGTTTAGGGTTAGGGTTATGGTTAGGGTGAGGTTTAGGTTGATGGTTAGGTTTATGTTTGTGTTAGTGTTTTGTTTAGGGTCAGGGTGAGGGTTAGGGTTATGGCGAGGGTTAGTGTTAGGGTGATTGTTAAGTTTAGGGTTATGGTTAGGGTTAGGGTGAGGGTGAAGGTGAGGGATAGGGTTAGGGTGAGGGTGAGGGTTAGGGTGAGGGTTAGGGTTAGGGATAGGTTTAGGGTAATCGTGATGGTGAGTTTTAGGGTTAGGGTTAGGGTTAACGTTAGGGTGAGGGTGAGGGTGAGAGTTAGGTTTAGGGTTACTGTTAGGTTAAAGTTTAGGCTTAGGGTGAGGGTGAGGGTGAGGGTTAGGGTTAGGGTGAGGTTTAGAGTTAAGGTTAGGGTGAGGGTAGAGGTAGGGTGATGTTTAGGGTTAGGGTTTCGTTTAATGTGAGGGTGAGTGTTCAGGTGAAGGTGAGGGTTAGGCTGTGGGTGAGGGTTAGGTTAAGGGTGAGGGTTACGGTGATGGTGAGTGTGAGGGTGAGGTTTGAGTTTTGGGGTTAAGGTGAGGGTTAGGATGAGGTTGAGTGTTTGGGTTAGGGTTAGGGTTAAGTTGAGGGTTAGGGTTAGGTTTAGTGTTATGGTGTTAGGCTTAGGGTGACGGTGAGGGTGAGCTGAGGGTTAGATTTACGGTGAGGGTTAGGGTTAGGGTTAGGGAGAGGGTTCGTTTTAGGGTTAGTGTGAGGGTTATGGTAAGGTAAAGGTTAGGGTTACGGTGAGGGTAAGGTTTAGGGTGAGGGTTAGGATGAGGGAGAGGTTTAGGGTAAGGGTTAGGGTGAGAGTGAGGGTTAGGGTGAAGTTTAGGGTGAGTTTTAGTGTTAGGGTGAGGTTTAGGTTTTAGGGTTAGTGTTAGAATTCGAGTGAGGGTGAGGTTGAGGTAAAGATTAAGTTTAGGGATAGGATTAGGGTGAGGGTTAGGGTTGGGTTAGGGTTAGAATAAGGGTGAAGGTGAGGGTGAGGGTTAGGTTTGGATTATGGTTAGGTTTAGGGTTAGAATGAGGGTGAGGGTGAGGGTTAGAGTAAGGGTTAGTGGTAGGGTTAGGCTGAGGATTAGGGTGATGGTAAAGTTTATGGTGAGGGTTAGGTTTAGTGTGAGGGGTAGGGTTAGGGTTAAGGTTAGGGTTACGGTGAGGG
This sequence comes from Dipodomys merriami, assembly GCF_024711535.1. Lineage (NCBI taxonomy): Eukaryota > Metazoa > Chordata > Mammalia > Rodentia > Heteromyidae > Dipodomys > Dipodomys merriami. The sequence continues at coordinate 4,488,856 of NW_027206113.1, forward strand.
TTAGAGTTAGGGTGAGTGTGAGGTTTAGGGTGAGGGTTAGGGTTAGGGTTAGGGTGAGGTTGAGGGTTAGGCTTAGGCTAAGTTTTAGGCTGAGTGTTAGGGTGATGGTGAGGTTTACAGTTATGCTTATGGTGAGGGTAAGCTGAGGGTAGGGTTAGGGTAAGGGTTAAGGTTAAGTTTAGGGTTAGTGTAAGGGTTAGGGTTTGCATGAGTGTTAGGGTTAGTGTCAGGGTTTGGGTTAGGGTTAGGGTTAGGGTGAGGGTGAGGGTTTCGCTTAGGTAAGGGTTGTGGTTATGGTTATGTTGAGGATTAGGGTGAGTTTGAGGGTTAGAGGGAGGGTTAGGTTTAGGGTGAAGGTTAGGGTTAGGGTGAGGGTGAGGGTTAGGGTTAGGGTGATGTTTTGGGTGAGGGTGAGTGTTACTGGGAGGTGAAGTTTCTTGTGAGGGTTCGGGTTATGGCGAAGGGAAGGGTTAGGGTGACGGTGAAGGTTAGGGTTAGGGTGAGGGTGACCGTGAGAGTGAGGTTGAGGGTGAGGGTTATGGTTAAGGTGAGGGTGAGGGTGAGGGTGAGGGTTTCGATTAGGTAAGGGTTAGGGTTATTGTTACGGTTATGGTGAGGACTAGGTTGAGGGTGAGGTTTAGGGTGAGGATGAGGGTGAGGTTGAGGTTTAGGGGGTGGGTGAGCGTTAAGGTTAGGGTGAGTGTTACGATAACCATGAGGGTTAGCGTTAGGGTTAGGGTGAGGTTTAGGGTTAGTTTGAGGGTTAGGCTTAGGGTTAGGGTTAGGGTGAGGGTGAGGGTAAGGGTTAGGGTGAGAGTTAGGATGAGGTTGAGGGTTAGGGTTAGTTTGAGGGTGTGGGTTAGGGTAATGTTTAGGTTTAGGGTTAGGGTTAGTGTTAGGTTTAGAATGAGGGTTAGGTTGAGGTTTAGGGTTAGGGTTACAGTTAGTGTTTGTGTGAGGGATAGGGTGAGGTTAAGGGTTAAAATGAAGGTAGGGTGAGGGTGAGGGTGAGGTTTAGGGTTAGGGTTAGGGTTAGGTTAAGGGCTATGTTGAGTGTGAGTGTTAGGTCGAGGGTGAGGGTTTGGCTTAGGTAAGGGTTAGTGTTATGTTTAGGGTGAGGATAAGGTTGTGTTTGAGAGTTCGAAGGAGAGTTAGGGTTAGGATGAGTGTTAGGGTTAGGGTTAGGTTAGTGTGATGTTTTGGGTGAGGGTGAGGGTTAGCATGAGGGTGACAGTTTGGGTGAGGTTAAGGATTCGGGTGAGGATGAGGGTTAGGTTAGGGATAGGGTGAGGGTTAGGGTTAACATTAGGGTTATTGAGGTGTAGGGTTATTGTTAGGGTTAGGGTAAGGGTTAGTGTGAGGGTTAGGGTGAGGGTGAGGTTTAGGGTGAGGGTGAGTGTTAGGGTTAGTGTTAGGGTTATTGTGAGCTTTAGGGTGAGAGTTAGGGTTAGGTTTAGGGTGATCATTTTGGTGATGGTGAGGGTTACCGTGAGGTGAGGGTTCATGTGAGTGTTCGGGTTAGGGTGAAGTTAAGGGTTAGGGTGAGGGTGAGGGTTAGGGTTAGGGTGAAGGTGACCATGAGAGTGAGGGTGAGGGGCAGTGTTTGGGTTAGCGTGAGGGTTAGGGTGAGGGTAAGTGTTAGGGTGAGGTTGAGGGTTAGGGTTAGGGTGAGGGTGAGGGTGAGGATGAGGGTTTCCGTTAGGTAAGGGTTAGGGTTAGTGTTAAGGTTATGGCGAGTGTTGGGCTGAGGGTGAGGATAAGGGTGAGTTTGAGGGTTAGGGTGTGAGTGAGCGTTAGGGTTAGGGTGAGGGTTAGCGTAACCGTGAGGATTAGGGTGAGGATGAGGTTTAGGGTTAGGGTTAGGGTTAGTGTATTAGGGTCAGGATGAGAGGTAGAGTGAGGGTTAGGGTCATGGTTAGGGTGAGGTTTCAGGTTAGTGTGAGGGTTAGGCTTAGGGTTAGGTTTAAGGTTAGGGTTAGGGTGAGGGTAAGTGTTAGGGTGAGGGTTAGGATGAGGGTGAGGGTTAGGGTTAGGGTGAGGGTGTGGGTTAGGGTGAGGGTTAGGTTGAGCTTTAGGGTTAGGCTTAGATTTAGGGTTAGGGTGAGGGTTAGGTGAGCGTATGGGTTAAAGTGAAGGTTAGAGTGAGAGTGAGGGTTAGTTTGAGGGTGTGGGTTTGGGTTTGGTAAGGGTTAGTGTTATGATTAGGGTGAGGATTTGGTTGAGTTTGAGTGTTAGAGGGAGGGTTAGGTTTAGTGTGAGGGTTAGGTTTAGGGTTAGGGTGAGGATTAGGGTTAGCGTGAAGTTTTGGGTGAGGGTGAGGGTTAGCGTGAGGTTGAGTGTTTGGGTGAGGGTAAGGGTTAGGGTGAGGATGAGGGTTAGGGTTAGGTTTAGGGTGAGGGTTAGGGTGAGCATTAGCGTTTGGGTGAGTGGTAGGGTGAAGTTTAGGGTTAGTCTTAGTGTAAGGGTTAGGGTTAGTGTGAGGGTTAGGGTGAGGGTAAGGGTTAGGGTGAGGTTTAGGGTGAGTGTGGTTTAGAGTTAGGGTGAGGGTTAGGGTTAGGGTTTGGGTGCTGGTGAGGGATAGGGTTAAGGTTCGGGTTAGCGTTAGGCTGAGGGTTAGGGTGAGTGTTAGGGTGAGTGTTAGGTTTAGGGTGAGGCTTAGGATTAGTGTTAAAGTGAGGGAGAGTGTGAGGGTGGGTGTTAGGTTTAGGGTTAGGCTTAAGGTTAGGGTTAGAGTTAGGGTGAGGGCTAGGGTTACTGTGAGGGTGAGGTTTTGGGTGAGGTTTAAGTTGTGGGTGAGTCTTAGGGTTAGGGTGACGGTGAGGGTTTGGGTGAGGGTATGATTTAGGGTTCGTGTTAGTGTGAGGGTTAGGGTGATGTTTAGTATTAGTATTTAGTATTAGTGTTTAGTATTTAGTATTATTAATCAAAACCCTAAAGGGTTTTGATTATGTTGAGGGTGTGGTTTAGGGTGAGTGTGAGGGTGTATGTTTGGGTTAGGTAAATATTAGGGTTAGGTTTAGGGTGAGGATTAGGTGACAGTGATGGTTAGGGTGAGGGTTTGGGTCAGGGTGAGGGTTAGGATAAGGATAGGGTTAGGGTTAGGGTTAGGGTGAAGGTGAGGGTGAGGGTGAGGGTTTCAGTTAGGTAAGTGTTAGGGTTAGTGTTAGGGTTATGGTGAGGGCTAGGTTGAGGGTGAGGTTTAGGGTGAGGGTGAGGGTGAGGTTGATTGTTAAGGTGTGGGTGAATATTAGGGTTAGGTTGAGGGTTAGGGTGAGGGTAAGGCTTAGGGTGAGGGTGAGTGTTAGGTTTAGGTTTAGAGATAGTGTGAGTATTAGGGGTAGGATGAGAGGTATGGTGAGTTTTGGGGTTAGGTTTAGGGTGAGCTTTAGGGTTATTCTGAGGGTTAGGTTTATGGTTAGGGTTAGGGATAAGGTTAGGGTGAGGGTAATGGTTAGGGTGAGTGTTAGGATGAGGGTGAGGGTTAGGGTTAGGTTGAGGGTGAGTGTTAGGGTGATGTTTAGTATTAGGATTAGGGTTAGGGTTAGGGTTATGGTGAGGTTTAGGTTGAGGGTTAGGGTTAGGGTTAGAACTAGGGTTAGTGTGAGGATTAGGGTGAGGGTAAGGGGTAGGGTGAAGGTGAGGGTGAGGGTGAGGGTAGGGTCAGGGTAAGTGTTAGCGTGAAGTTTAGGGTGAGGGTGAGAGTTAGGGGCAGGGCTAGGTTTAGGGTGAGGGTTAGGGTTAGGGTGAGGGTTAGGGTGAGGGTAAGGGTTAGGGTGAAGGTTAGGGTGAGGTTGAGGTTTAGGTTAAGGGTTAGGGTTAGGGTGAGTGTTAGGGTTAGTGTGAGGTTTAGTGTTAGGGTGAGGTTTAGGGTTAGGGTGAGGTTGATGTTGAGGGCAACGTTTAGGTTTAGTGTGAGTGTTAGAGTGAGGGTAAGGTTTAGGGTGAGGGTTACGGTGAGGGTTAGGGTGAGGGTTCGGGTCAAGGTGAGGGCTAAGGTGTGGGTGAGGGTTAGGGTTAGGGTTAACTTTATGGTGAGGGTTAGGGTGAGGGTTAGGGTTAGGGTTAGGTTTAGGATGAGGTTGAGGGTTAGGGTTAGAGTTAGGGTTAGCTTGAAGGTTAGGGTGAGGTTTAGTGTGAGGTTTAGGGTTGGAATCAGAGTTAGAGTTAGGGTTAGGGTGAAGGTGAGGTTTAGGGTTAGGTTTGGGGTTTCAATTAGGGTGAGGGTGAGGTTGAGGAATAGTGTTAGGATTAGGGTTAGGATTAGGGTGAGGGTTGCAGTGATGTTTAGGGTTAGGGTTAGGGTGAGGGTGATTGTGAGGGTTAGAGTTAGTATTAGGGTAAGGTTTAGGATTAGGCTGAGGGTGAGTGTGAGTGTGAGGGTTTGGGTTAGGGTGAGGTTTAGGGTTAGGTTTCGGGTTAGGTTAAGTGTGAAGATTAGGGTTAGGATAAGGATGAGGTTTAGGCTGAGGAGTAGTGTTAGGGCTAGGGCGAGGGTTAGGGTTAGTGTGAGGGTTAAGATTTGGGTTAGGGTGACGGTAAGGGTTAGGATGAGGGTTAGGGTGAGTGTGAGTGTTAGGGTTAGGATTATGGTTAGGGTGAGGCTTAGGGTGAGGTTTAGGATTAAGGTTAGTGTTAGGGTGAGGGTTAGGGTGAGGGTGAGGGTTAGGGTTAGGTTTAGGGTGAGGGTTAGGGTTAGGTTTAGTGTTAAGGTGAGTGTTAAGGTTAGGTTTACTTTTAAGGTTAGGGTTAGAGTTAGGGTTAGGGTTAGTGTTAGGGTTAGGATTAAGGTTAGGGTGAGGGTGAGCGATAGGGTTAGGGTCAGGGTGAGGTTTAGTTTTACTGTAAGTGTTAGGGTTAGGGTTAGGTTTAGGGTAATTGTAACGTTTAAGGTTAATTTTATGGTGAGAGTGAGGGTTAGGATTAGCGTGAGTGTTCGGGTGAAGGTTAGTGTGAGAGTTAGGGTTACGTTTAGGTTTAGTGTTAGGGTTACGATGAGGATGAGTGTTAAGGTTAGGAAAGGGTTAGGTTTAGATTTATGGTGAGGACTAGGTCGAGGGTGAGGTTTAGGGAGCGGGGTAGGGTTAGGGTGAGGTTTAGGCTTAGGGTTAGGGTTTTGTTGATGTTTAAGATTAGGGTGAGGATTAGGGTGAGGGTCAGGGTTTGGTTGAGGGTGAGGGTTAGTGTGTGGCTGAGAGTTAGGTTTATGGTGAGGGTAAGGGTGACTGGCTGAGGGTGATGGTTAGGTTTAGGTTTAGGTTTAGGGTGAGGGTTAAGGTGAGGGGTATGGTTAAGGTGAGGGTGAGGTTTAGGGTTAGTGTGAGGGTTAGGGTTAGGGTTAAGGTGAGGGTGAGGGTTAGGGTTAGGGTGAGCGTTAAGATGAGGGCTATGGTGAGGATTAGGGTTAGGTTATGGTGAGGGTTAGGGGGAGGGTGAGGGTTAGGTTTAGGGTGAGAGTTGGGGTTAGGGTGAGGGTTAGGGTGAGTGTGAGGGTTAGGGTTAGGGTTAGGGTGAGGGTAGGGTGAGGATTAGGGTTAGTGTTAGGGTGACGCTGAGGGGTAGAGTGAAATTTAGTTTTAGGGTTAGGGTTAAGGGTAAAGTGAGGGTTAGGGTTAGGGTTAAGTTTAATGTGAGGGTTAGGCTGAGTGTTAGGGTTAGGGTTCGTGTGAGGGTAAGGGTAAGGGTGAGTTTTAGGGTGAGGGTGATGTTCATGGTTAGGCTTAGGGTCAGGGTTAGTGTTAGGGTGAGGGTGAGGGTTTAGGTGAGGGTGAGGTTTAGGATTAGGGTTAGGGTGAAGTTTAGGATTAGGTTTAGGGTAAGGGTGAGGGTTAGTGTGAGCTGTAGGGTTTGAGTTAGGGTGAGGGATAGGGTTAGTGTGAGTGTTAGGGTTAGGGTTAGTGTTAGTGTGAGGATAAGGGTTAGGTTGAGGGTTAGGTTGAGGTTTAGGGTTAGCGTTAGTGTTAATGTGAGGGTTAGGGTGAGTTTTAGGGTTAGGGTGATTGTTAAGGTTAGGGTTAGGGTGAGGGTTAGGGCTAGGGTGAGGGTTAGGGTTAGGATTTGTGTTAAGGTCAGTTTTAGTGTTAGGTATAGGGTTAGTCTCAGTGTTAGGGTTAGGGTAAGAGTTAGGGTTAGAATGAGGATAAATGTTACGGTGAGGTTAGGGTGAAGGTTAGGGTTTGGTTTAGGGTTAAGGTTAGGGTTAGGGTGAGGGTGAGGTTCAGGGTGAGGGTGAGGGTGAGGGTGACGGTGAGGGTTAGGTTCAGGGTGAATGTGAGCGTTAGGGTTAGGATAAGGTTTAGGTTTAGTGTTAGGCTGAAGGTGATGGTGAGGGTGAGGGTTTGGGTTAGGATTAGGGTGAGGGTTAGGGTTCCTTTGAGGGTAAGGGGGAAGGTGATTTTGAGGGTTAGGATTAGGGTGAGGGTGATGGTGAGGGTGAGGGTTAGGGTTAGGATTATTGTTATGGTTAGTGTTAGGGTTAGGGTGATGGTGAGGGTGAGGTTTAGGGTTAGATTTCGCTTTAGGGTGAGGGTTAGGGTTAGGGTTAGGGTGAGGGTGAGGGTTAGGGTTAGGGTGAGGGTGAGGGTTAGGGTGAGGGGTGGGATTAAGGTTAGGGTAAGGGTTAGGGTTAGGGTGAGGTTTAGGGTTAGGTTTAGGGTTAGGTTGAGGGTGAGGGTGAGTGTTATGGTTAGGGTTAGGGTGAGGGTTAGTGTTAGCGTTATGATTAGTGTTAGGGGTAGGTTTAGGGTGAGGGGTAGTTTTAGGGTTAGGATGAGGGTTAGTGTTAGTGTGAGGGTTAGGGTTAGGGTTAGACTTAGGGTTAGTGTATGGTTACAGGTTAGGGTGAGGGTTAGCATGAGGGTGAGTTTTAAGGTTATAGTTAGGGTTAGGGTGAGGCTGAGGGTGAGAGTTAGGTTTAGGGTGAGGGTTAGGGTGAGGGTTAAGGTTAGGGTACTGTTTAGCGTGAGGTTTAGGGTTAGGGTGAGGGTGATGTTTAAGGTTAGATTTAGGGTTTAGGCTTAGGGTTAGTGTTATGGTGAGGTTGAGGGTTAGGGTTAGGTTTAGGGTGAGGGTGAGGTCGAAGGTTAGTGTTAGGGTTAGGGTGAGGGATAGGGTTAGGTTGAGGGCTAGTGTGAGGGTGAGACTGAGGGTGAGGGTAAGGGTTTTGGTTAGGTAAGGGTTAGGGTTAGGGTGTGAGTCAGGGTTAGGTTTCGGCTGAGTGTTAGGGTGACGATGAGGTTTAGGGTGAGGGTGAGGGTTAGGTTTTGGTTAGTGTTAGGGTTGGGGTTCGGGTGAGAGATATGTTTAGGGTTAGGGTCAGGATTAGGGTAAAGGTTAGGTTTAGGGTGATATTTAGTGTGAGGGTGAATGTTAGGGTGAAGGTGATGGTTAGGGTTAGGGTTAGGGTTAAGTTTATGGGGAGGGATAGGTATAGGATTAGGGTTAGGGTTAGGGTTAGGTTGAGTGTCAGTGTTCGGTTGAGGATTCGGGTGACCTTCAGTATTAGGGTTTGGGTGAGGGTTAGCGTTAGGATGCATATTAGGGATAGGGTGAGGGTCAGGTTTTGTTGAGTTTAAGGGTTAGGGTTAGGGTAAGGTTTAGGGTGAGGGTGGGGGTTAGGGTTAGGGTTAGGGTGAGGGTTTGGTTTAGCGTTAGGGTTAGGGTCAGGGTTAGGGTTAGGCTGAGGGGGAGGGAGAGAGTGTGGGTGAGGTTTAGGGTTAGGGTTAGCGTTAGTGTTAGTGTGAGGGCTAGGGTGAGCGTGAAGTTTTGGGTGAGGGTGAGGGTGAGGGCTAGGGTTTCTGTTCGGTAAGTGTTAGCATGAGGATTATGATGAAGGTGAGGGTTTGTGTGAGAGTTAGTGTTAGGGTGAGGGTTAGCGTTACTGTTTTGGTGAGGGTTAGTTTTAGAGTAAGGTTTAGAGTATAGGTGAGGTTTAGGGTGAGTGTTAAGGTTCGGGTGATATAGAGCGATTGGGTGTGGGTGAGGTTTAGGGTAAGGATGAGGGTTAGGGTGACGGTGAGGGATACGGAGACAATGAGGTTTAGGGTTAGGGTTATGGTTAGGTTGAGGGTAAGGATTAGGGTGAGGGTTAGGGTGAAGGTAATGGTTAGGGTTAGCATTTAGGTTAGGGTGAGGGTTAGGGTTAGGGTTAGGATTAGGGTGAGGTTAGGGTGAGGGTAAGGGTTAGGGTTAGGGTTACTGTGAGGGTGAGGGTGAGGGTGAGGGTTAGGGTTAGGGTTAGGGTGAGGGTTAGGGTGAGAGTGAGGGTGAGGCTGAGTGTTTCTGTTAGGTAAGGGTTATGGTTAGGGTTAGGTTGAGGTTTAGGTTGAGGGATAGGTTGAGGGTTACGGTTAGGGTTAGAGTGAAGGTTAGGGTTACGGTGATGTTTAGGTTGAGGCTGAGGGTTGGGGTGAGATTGAGGGTTCAGGTTCGGTGGAAGTTTGTGGTGAGTGAAAGGTTAGTTTGTGGGTTAGGGTAGGCTTAGGGTGAGGTTTAGGGTGCCAGAGTGGGTTAGAGTGAGGATGAGTGTTAGGGTTAGGTTGAGGGTGAGGGTTAGGGTTAGGTTGAGGGTGAGGGTGATTGTTAGGGTGAGGGTGAGGGTTAGGGTTAGGCTTAGGTTTATTGTGATGTTATAGGTTCGGGTTCGGGATAGGGTGAGGGGGAGGTTATGTATTATGGTTAGGGATAGGGTGAGGGTTAGGGTGAGTGATAGGGTTGGGATGAGGGTTATATTTAGGGTTAGGGTGAGGGTTAGGGTGAGAGTACTGCTTAGGGTGAGGGTGAGTTTAAGGGTGAGGGTGAGGTTGAGGGTGAGTGTTAAGGTGACGGTGAGGGTGACGGTGACGGTGAGGGTTAGGTTTAGGGTTAGGATTGGGGTTATGGTTAAGGTTAGGGTCAGGTTGAGGTTTTGGGTGAGGGTGAAGGTGAAGGTTAGGTTTAGGATTAGGCTTAGGAATTTGGTAAGTCTTAGAGTGAGTGTGAGTGTCAGAGTTAAATTTAAGGTGAGGGTTAGGGTTAGCGTTAGGCTTAGGTTGAGAGTGAGGTTTAGGCTGAGGGTGAGGGTGAGTGTTAGGTTTAGGGTAAGGTTTAGGGTTATGGTTAGGGTTAGGGTGAGGGTGAGGGTGAGGGATAGAGTGAGGGTGATGGTGAGGTTGATGGTGAGGGTGAGGGTTAGGGTTTGTGTGAGGGATAGGGTTAGGGTTAAGGTTAGAGTGAGGGTTGGGCTTAGGGTTAGGGTTAGGAGGAGGGTTAGGCTGAGGGATAGGGTTATGGTTAGGGTTAGGGTAAGGGTTAGGGTGAGGTGAGGGTTAGGATTAGGATTAGGTTTAGGGTTAGGGTGAGGGTTAGGGATAGGTTTAGGGTTAGGGTGATGTTTTTGTTTAAGGTTAGGTTTAGAGGTAGGGTGAGGGTGAGGGTGAGGGTGAGGGTTTGGATTAGGGTTAGGGTTTGGATTAGGGTTTGTTTTGGGTTAGGCTGAGGGTGAGGTTGAGGGTGAGAGTGAGGGTTAGGGTAAGGGTGAGGGTTAGGTTTAGGGTTAGGGTTAAGGTTAAGGTGAGGGATAGGGTTAGGGTGAGGGTTAGGTTGAGAGTTAGGGTTAGGGTTAGGGTTACTGTGAGGGTGAGGTTTAGGGTTAGGGTTAGGTTGAGGGTTAGGTTGAGAGTGAGGGTGAGGGTGAGTGTTTCGGTTAGGTAAGGTTATGGTTAGGGTTAGGTTGAGGATTAGTGTGAGGGTGAGGTTTAGGTTGAGGGATAGTGTGAGGGTTATGGTTAGGGTTAGAGTGAGGGTTTGGTTTACGGTGATGTTTAGGTTGAGGCTGAGGGTTGTGGTGAGGGTTTTGGTTCGAGGGAGATTTGCGGTGAGAGTGACAGTTAGTTTGTGGGTTAGGGTTAGGCTTAGGGTGGGGTTAGGGTGCCAGTGAGGTTTAGAGTGAGGATGAGGGTTTGGGTTAGGTTGAGGTTGAGGGTTAGGGTTAAGTTGAGGGTGAGGGTGAGGGTGAGGGTTAGGGTGAGGGTGAGGGTTAGGGTTAGGGTTAGGTTTACTGTGAGGTAAAAGTTTAGGGTTAGGGTTAGGGTGAGGGTACGTGTTATGGTTAGGGTTAGGGTGAGGGTTAGGGTGAGTGTTAGGGTTGGGATGAGGGTCAAAGTTAGGTTTAGGGTGTGGCTTAGGGTTAGGATTGGTGGTAGGGTGAGGTTTAGTGTTAGGTTTAGGGTTAGGGTGAGGGTTAGGGATAAGATTAGTTTTAAGGTTAGGGTTAGGGTTATTGTTAGCGTTAGGGTTAGGGTTTGGGTGAGGGTTAGCATTAGGGTTAGGGTCAGGGTTAGGGTTAGGCTGAGGGGGAGGGAGATAGTGTGGTTGAGTTTTAGGGTTAGGGTTAGCGTTAGGCTTTCTGTGAGGGCTAGCGTGAGGGTGAAATTTTGGGTGAGGGTGAGGGTGAGGGTAAGGGTTTCTGTTACATAAGTGTTAATGTTATTGTTAGGGTGAGGATTAGGTTGAGGGTGAGGGTTTGTGTGAGGGTTAGTGTTACGGTGAGGTTTAGCATTACTCTTTTGGTGAGGGTTAGGGTTAGAGTAAGGTTTAAGAGTATAGGTGAGGGTTAGGGTGAGTGTTAAGGTTCAGGTGACGTAGAGCGATCGGGTGTGGGTGAGGTTTAGTGTAAGGATGAGAATTAGGGTGACTGTGAGGGACAGGGTGACAGTGAGGGTTAGGGTGAGGGTTACGGTGAGGTAAGGGTTAGAGTTAGCGTTAAGGTTAGGGTGAGGGTTAGGGTTAGGGTTAGGGTGAGGGTTAGGGTGAGGGTAAGGGTTAGGGTTAGGGTTAGGATTACTATGAGGGTGAGGGTGAGGGTGAGGGTGAGGGTTAGCGTTAGGGTGAGGGTGAGGGTTAGGGTGAGGGTAAGGGTTAGGGTTAGGGTTAGGGTAAGGATTACTCTGAGCATGAGGGTGAGGGTGAGGGTGAGGGTTAGGTTGAGAATGAGGGAGAGGGTGAGGGTTTCGGTTAGGTAAGGGTTATGCTTAGGGTTAAGGTGAGGATTAGGGTGAGGTTGAGGGTGAGGGTTAGGGTTAGGGTGAGGGTTAGTGTGAGAGTAAGGGTGAGGGTGAGTGTTTCTGTTAGGTAAGGGTTAGGGTTAGGGTGAGTTTTAGGTTGAGGGATAGGGTAAGGGTTAGGGTTAGGGTTAGAGTGAGGGTTAGGGTTACGGTGATGTTTAGGTTGAGGCTGAGGGTTGGGGTGAGATTGAGGGTTCGGGTTTGGGGGAGGTTTGCGGTGAATGTGATGGTTATTTTGTGGGTTAGGGTTAGGCTTAGGGTAAGGGTTAGGGTGACAGTGAGGGTTAGAAGGAGGATGAGGTTTAGGGTTAGGTTGAGGGTGAGGGTTAGGTTTAGGTTGAGGGTGAGGGTGAGGTTTAGGGTGAGGGTGAGGGTGAGGGTAAGGGTTAGGGTTAGGTTTTTTGTGAGGTTAAATGTTCGGGTTAGGGTTAGGGTGAGGGTGAGGGTAAGTGTTATGGTTAAGGTTAGTGTGAGAATTAGGGTTAGTGTGAGTGTTAGGGTGAGTTTTATGGTTAGGGTTAGATTTACGGTGAGGGTGTGGGTTAAAATTAGGATTAGAGTTAGGGTTAGAGTTAGAGTGAGGGTGAGGGTGAGGGTTATGGTGAGGGTTAGGGTGAGCTTTAGGGTTAGGGTTAGTGTGAGGATTAGGATGAGGATTAGGGTTAGGGTGAGGGTTAGGTGTAGGGTGAGGATAAGGTTGAGGGTTAGGGTGAGAGTGAGTGTTAGGGTGAGATTTAGGGTTAGGGTTAGGGTGCGGGTTAATGTGACGTTTAGGGTTAGGGTGAGGATTAGAGCTAGGGTGATGGTTAGGGTGAGATTGAGGGTTAGGCTGAGGGTTAGGGTAAGGGTTTGGGTTAGCGTTAGAGTGAGTGTTATGGTAAGGATTAGGTTTAGGGTTACGTTTGGGGTGACGGTGAAGGTGAAGGTTAGTGTTAGGGTTAGGGTGAGGATTGAGTTTAGGGTGAGGGCTAGGGTGAGGGTGAGGTTTAGGGTGAGGGTGAGGGTGAGGGTGAGCATTTCGGATAGGAATGTGTTTCGGTTTGGGTTACAGTGAGGATTTGGTTGAGGGTGAGGGTTAGGTTTAGGGTCAGGGTGAGGTTTAGTTTTACTGTAAGTGTTAGGATTAGGGTTAGGTTTAGGGTAATTATAACGTTTAAGGTGAAGTTTATGGTGATAGTGAGGGTTAGGGATAGCGCGAGTGACAGGGTGAGGGTTAGTGTGAGAGTTATGGTTATGGTTAGTTTTAGTGTTAGGGTTAGGATGAGGATGAGTGTTAAGGTTTGGAAAGGGTTAGGTTTAGAGTTATGGTGAGGACTAGGTTGAGGGTGAGGGTTAGGGAGCGGGTTAGGGTTAGGGTGAGGTTTAGGCTTAGGGTTAGGGTTTTTGTGATGTTTAAGTTGAGGGTGAGGATTAGGGTGAGGGTGAGGGTTTGGTTGAGGGTGAGGGTTAGTGTGTGGGTGAGGGTTAGGTTTATGGTGAGGGTAAAGGTGACTGGCTGAGGGTGATGGTTAGGTTTAGGTTTAGAGTGAGGGTGAGGGTTAAGGTGAGGCGTATGGTTAAGGTTAGGGTGAGGTTTAGGGTTAGTGTGAGGGTTAGGGTTAGGGTTAAGGTGAGGTTGATGGTTAGGGTTAGGGTGAGCGTTAAGATGAGGGCTAGGGTGAGGGTTAGGGTTAGGTTTATGGTGAGGGTTAGGGAGAGGTTGAGGGTTAGCTTTAGGGTGAGAGTTGGGGTTAGGGTGAGGTTTAGGGTGAGTGTGAGGGTTAGGGTTAGGGTTAGGGTGAGGGTAGGGTGAGGATTAGGGTTAGTGTTAGGGTGACAGTGAGGGGTAGAGTGAAATTTAGGTTTAGTGTTAGGGTTAAGACTAAAGTGAGGGTTAGGGTTAGGGTTAAGTTTAATATGAGGGTTAGGCTTAGTGTTAGGGTTAGGTTTCGTGTGAGGGTAAGTGTAAGTGTGAGTGTTAGGGTGAGGGTGATGGTTAGGGTTAGGCTTAGGGTCAGGGTTAGTGTTAGGGTGAGGGTGAGGGTTTAGGTGAGGGTGAGGTTTAGGGTTAGGTTTAGGGTTCGAGTTAGGTTGAGGGTTAGGGTTAGTATGAGTGTTAGGGTTAGGGTTAGGGTTAGGGTTAGTATGAGGATAAGTGTTAGGTTGAGGGTTAGGTTGAAGTTTAGGGTTAGCGTTAGTGTTAATGTGAGGGTTAGGGTGAGTTTTAGGGTTAGGGTGATTGTTAAGGTTAGGGTGAGGCTGAGGGTTAGGCCTAGGGTGAGGATTAGGGTTAGGATTTGTGTTAGGGTGAGTTTTAGTGTTAGGTATAGGGTTAGTGTGAGGGTTAGGATTTGGGTAAGAGTTAGGTTTAGAATGAGGATAAAGGTTACGGTGAGGTTTAGGGTGAAGGTTAGGATTAGGGTTAGGGTTAAGGTTAGGTTTAGGGTGAGGGTTAGGGTGAGGGTGAGGTTGAGGGTAAGGGTGAGGGTGACAGTGACAGTGAGGTTTAGGTTCAGTGTGAATGTGAGCGTTAGGGTTAGGATAAGGTTTAGGTTTAGGGTTAGGTTGAAGGTGATGGTGAGGGTGAGGGTTTGGGTTAGGATTAGGGTGAGGGTTAGGGTTCCTTTGAGGGTAAGGGGGAAGGTGAGTTTTAGCGTTAGGATTAGGGTGAGGGTGATGGTGAGGGTGAGGGTTAGGGTTAGGATTATTGTTATGGTTAATGTTAGGGTTAAGGTGATGGTGAGGGTGAGGGTTAGGGTTAGAGTTAGCTTTAGGGTAAGGGTTAGGGTTAGGGTAAGGATTAGGTTTAAGGTGAGTGTTACGTTTAGGGTTAGGTTGAGGTTTAGGGTTAGGGTTAGGTTTAGGGTGAGGGTTAGGGTTAGGGTTAGGGTGAGGGTTTGGTTTAGGGTGAGGGGTGGGTTTAGTGTTAGGGTAAGGGTTAGGGTTAGTGTGAGGGTTAGGGTTAGGTTTAGGGTTAAGTTGAGGGTGAGGGTGAGGGTTATGTTTAGGGTTAGGGTGAGGGTTAGTGTTAGGGTTAGGATTAGTGTTAGGGGTAGGTTTAGGGTGAGGGGTAGTTTTAGGATTAGGGTGAGGGTTAGTGTTAGTGTGAGGGTTAGGGTTAGGGTTAGACATAGGGTTAGTGTATGGTTACAGGTTAGGGTGAGGGTTAGCATGAGGGTGAGTGTTAAGGTTATAGTTAGTGTTAGGGTGAGGCTGAGGGTGAGAGTTACGTTTAAGGTGCGGGTTAGGGTGAGAGTTAAGGTTAGGGTACTGTTTAGCGTGAGGGTTAGGTTTAGGGTGAGGGTGATGTTTAGGGTTAGATTTAGGGTTTAGGCTTAGGGTTAGGATTAGGGTGAGGGTGAGAGTTAGAGTTAGGGATAAGGTGAGGGTGAGGTTGAAGGTTAGAGTTAGGGTTAGGGTGAGGGTTAGGGTTAGGTTGAGGCTAGTCTGAGGGTGAGACTGAGGATGAGGGTGAGGCTTTTGGTTAGGTAAGGATTAGGGTTAGGGTGAGGATTAGGTTGTGGGTGAATGTTAGCTTGAGGGTTAGGGTTAGGGTGAGTGTTATGGTCGGGGTTAGGTTGAGGGTTAGGGTTAGGGTGATGTTTAGGATGAGAGTGAGTGTTCGGGTTCGTGTGAGGTTTAGGGTGTGAGTGAGGGTTAGGATTCGGCTGAGTGTTAGAGTGACGATGAGGTTTAGGGTGAGGGTTAGGGTTAGGTTTTGGTTAGTGTTAAGTTGAGGGTTAGGGTGACAGGAATGTTTAGGGTTAGGGTCAGGATTAGGGTGAGGGTTAGGTTTAGGGTGATATTTAGTGTGAGTGTGAATGTAAGGGTGAGGGTGATGGTCAGGGTTAGGGTTATGGTTAAATTTAGGGTGAGGGATAGGTATAGGATTAGGGTTAGTGTTAGGGTTAGGGTGAGTGTAAGGGTTCGGTTGAGGATTCGGTTGACCTTCAGTGTTAGGGTTTGGGTGAGGGTTAGCGTTAGCATGCATATTAGGGTTAGGGTTAGAGTCAGGTTTTGTTGAGTTTAAGGGTTAGGGTGAGGTTTAGGGTGAGGGTGGGGGTTAGGGATAGGGTTAGGGTGAGGTTTAGGGTGTGGGTTTGGTTTAGCGTTAGGGTTAGGGTCAGGGTTAGGGTTAGGCTGAGTGGGAGGAAGAGAGTGTTGGTGAGGTTTAGGGTTAAGGTTAGCGTTAGTGTTAGTGTGAGGGCTAGGGTGAGCGTGAAGTTTTGGGTG
Organism: Dipodomys merriami; assembly: GCF_024711535.1. Lineage (NCBI taxonomy): Eukaryota > Metazoa > Chordata > Mammalia > Rodentia > Heteromyidae > Dipodomys > Dipodomys merriami. The sequence continues at coordinate 4,504,107 of NW_027206113.1, forward strand.
AGGGTGAGGGTGAGGGCAAGGGTTTCTGTAAGGTAAGTGTTAGGGTGAGGATTAGGATGCAGGTGAGGGTTTGTGTGAGGGTTAGTGTTAGGGTGAGGGTTAGCGTTACTCTTTTGGTGAGGGTTAGGTTTAGAGTAAGGTTTAGAGTATAGGTGAATGTTAGGGTGAGTGTTAAGGTTCGGGTGATATAGAGCGATTGGGTGTGGGTGAGGTTTAGGGTAAGGATGAGGGTTAGGGTGACGGTGAGGGATACGGTGACAATGAGGGTTTGGGTTAGGGTTATGGTTAGGTTGAGGGTAAGGATTAGGGTGAGGGTTAGGGTGAGGTTAAGGGTTAGGGATAGCATTTAGGTTAGGGTGAGGGTTAGGGTTAGGGTTAGGGTTAGGGTGAGGGTTAGAGTGAGGGTAAGGGTTAGGATTAGGTTTACTGTGAGAGTGAGGGTGAGGGTGAGGGTTAGGGTTAGGGTTAGGGTGAGGGTTAGGGTGAGAGTGAGGGTGAGGGTGAGTGTTTCGGTTAGGTAAGGGTTATCGTTAGGGTTATGGTGAGGATTGGGGTGAGGGTGAGGTTTAGGTTGAGGGATAGGGTGAGGGATACTGTTTGGGTTAGAGTGAGGGTTAGGGTTACATTGATGTTTAGGTTGAGGCTGAGGGTTGAGGTGAGACTGAGGGTTCAGTTTCGGGGGAGGTATGCGGTGAGTGTGATGGTTAGTTTGTGGGTTAGGGTAGGCTTAGGGTGAGGGTTAGGGTGCCAGTGAGGGTTAGAGTGAGGATGAGGGTTAGGGTTAGGTTGAGGGTGAGGGTCATGTTTAGGTTGAGGGTGAGGGTGAGGGTTAGGGTTAGGGTTAGGTTTATTGTGAGGTTAAAGGTTCGGGTTCGTGTTAGGGTGAGGGTAAGGATAAGTGTTATGCTTAGGGTTAGGGTGAGGGTTAGGGTGAGTGTTAGGGTTGGGATGAGGGTTATATTTAGGGTTAGGGTGAGGGTTAGGGTGAGAGTACTGCTTAGGGTGAGGGTGAGCTTAAGGGTGAGGGTGAGGTTGAAGGTGAGTGTTAAGGTGACGGTGAGGGTGACGGTGACGGTGAGGCTTATGTTTAGGGTTAGGATTAGGGTTATGGTTAAGGTTAGGGTCAGGTTGAGGTTTAGGGTGAGGGTGAAGGTGAGGGTTAGGTTTAGGATTAGGCTTTGGTGTTTGGTAAGGCTCAGAGTGAGTGTGAGTGTCAGAGTTAAGTTTAGGATGAGGGTTAGGCTTAGCGTTAGGCTTAGGTTGAGAGTGAGGTTTAGGCTGAGGGTGAGGGTGAGGGTTAGGTTTAGGGTAAGGTTTAGGGTTATGGTTAGGGTTAGGGTGAGGGTGAGGGTGAGGGTTAGGGTGAGGGTGATGGTGAGGTTGATGGTGAGGGTGAGGTTTAGGGTTTGTGTGAGGCATAGGGTTAGGGTTAGTGTTAAGGTTAGGGTGAGGTTTGGGCTTAGGGTTAGGTTTAGGAGGAGGGTTAGGCTGAGGGATAGGGTTATGGTTAGGGTTAGGGTAAGGGTTAGGGTGAGGGTGAGGGTTAGGATTAGGATTAGGTTTAGGGTTAGGGTGAGGGTTAGGGATAGGTTTAGGGTTAGGGTGATGTTTTTGTTTAGGGTTGGGTTTAGAGGTAGGGTGAGGGTGAGGGTGATTGTGAAGGTTTGGATTCGGGTTAGGGTTTGGATTAGGGTTTGTTTGGGTTAGGCTGAGGGTGAGGTTGAGGGTGAGAGTGAGGGTTAGGGTTAGGGTGAGGGTTAGGTTTAGGTTTAGGGTTAAGGGTAAGGTTAGGGATAGGGTTAGGGTGAGGGTTAGGGTGAGGGTTAGGGTTAGGGTTAGGGTTACTGTGAGGGTGAGGGTGAGGTTTAGGGTTAGGGTTAGGTTGAGGGTTAGGTTGAGAGTGAGGGTGAGGGTGAGTGTTTCGGTTAGGTAAGGGTTATGGTTAGGGTTAGGTTGAGGATTAGGGTGAGGGTGAGGTTTAGGTTGAGGGATAGTGTGAGGGTTATGGTTAGTGTTAGAGTGAGGGTTAGGTTTACGGTGATGTTTAGGTTGAGGCTGAGGGTTGTGGTGAGGGTTTTGGTTCGAGGGAGATTTGCGGTGAGTGTGACGGTTAGTTTGTGGGTTAGGGTTAGGCTAAGGGTGGGGTTAGGGTGCCAGTGAGGTTTACAGTGAGGATGAGGGTTAGGCTTAGGTTGAGGTTGAGGGTTAGGTTTAGGTTGAGGGTGAGGGTGAGGGTGAGGGTTAGGGTGAGGGTGAGGGTTAGGGTTAGGTTTACTGTGAGGTAAAAGTTTAGGGTTAGGGTTAGGGTGAGGGTACGTGTTATGGTTAGGGTTAGGGTGAGGGTGAGGGTGAGTGTTAGGGTTGGGATGAGTGTCATAGTTAGGTTTAGGGTGCGGCTTAGGGTTAGGGTTAGTGGTAGGGTGAGGTTTAGTGTTAGGTTTATGGTTAGGTTGAGGGTTAGGGATAAGATTAGGTTTAAGGTTAGGGTTAGGGTTATTGTTAGCGTTAGGGTTAGGGTTTGGGTGAGGGTGAGGGTTAGCGTTAGGGTTAGGGTCAGGTTTAGGGTTAGGCTGAGGGGGAGGGAGAGAGTGTGGGTGAGGTTTAGGGTTAGGGTTAGCCTTAGGGTTACTGTGAGGGCTAGGGTGAGGGTGAAGTTTTGGGTGAGGGTGAGGGTGAGGGTAAGGGTTTCTGTTAGATAAGTGTTAATGTTATTGTTAGGGTGAGGATTAGGTTGAGGGTGAGGGTTTGTGTGAGGGTTAGTGTTACGGTGAGGGTTAGCATTACTCCTTTGGTGAGAGTTAGGGTTAGAGTAAGGTTTAGAGTATAGGTGAGGGTTAGGGTGAGTGTTAAGGTTTGGGTGATGTAGAGCGATCGGGTGTGGGTGAGGTTTATTGTAAGGATGAGGGTTAGGGTGATGCTGAGGGAGAAGGTGACAGTTAGGGTTAGGTTTAGCGTTAGGTTTACGGTGAGTTTTAGTGTTAGGTTTAGGGTTAAGGTGAGGGTTAGGGTGAGGGTTAGGATTATGTTTAGGTTAAGGGTTAGGGTTTGGGTGAGAGTTAGGGTTAAGTTTAGGTTTAGGTTGAGGGTGAAGTTTAGGGTAAGGATTAGGGTTAGGTTAAGATTTAGGTTTAGGGTTAGGGTTAGGGTAAGGGTAAGAGTTACGGTGAGCGTTAGGGTTAGGGTTAGGATGAGGGTGAGGGTTAGGGTGAGGGTTAGGGTTAGGGTTAGGGTGAGGGTGAGGGTGAGGGTTAGTGTGAGGTTTAAGTTGAGTGTGAGGGCTATGGTGATGGTGAGGGTTAGGGTGATTGTGAGGGAGAGGGTGAGTGTTTCCCATAGGTAAGGGTTAGGTTTATGGTTACGGTGAGGATTAGGTTTAGGGTGAGGGTTAGGTTGAGGGTTAGGGTTAGGGTGAGGGTTAGGGTGAGGCTGAGGGTTAGGGTGAGGGTGAGGGTTCCAGTGAAGTTGAGGGTTAGGATGTGGGTTATGGTTAAGTTTCGGGTGAGGGTTAGAGTGACGATGAGGCTTAGGGTGAGGGTGAGGGTTTAGGTGAGGGTTCGGGTTCGGGTGAGGTAGAGGGTTAGGTTTTGGGTTATGGTTAGGTTTAGGGTGTGGGTTAGGCTGATGGTGAGTGTGAGGGTGAGGGTTAGGTTTAGGTTTAGGGTTAGGGTTAGGGTGAGGTTAGGGGTTAGGTTTAGGGTTAGGGTGAGGGTTAGGGTAAGGGGTATGATAGGGTTAGGGCGAGGGTTAGGGTTAGTGTGAGGGTTAGGTTTAGGTTTACAGTAAGGGTTAGTCTGAAGATAAAGGTTAGGGTGAGGGTTAGAGTTAGGGTTAGGGTAAAGGTCAGGGTTAGGTTGAGGGTTAGGTTTCGGGTGATGTTTAAAGTGAGGTTGAATATTAGGGTGAGGGTGAGGTTGAGGGTGAGGGTTAGGGTGAGTGGGAGGGTGATGGTGAGGTTTAGGGTTATGTTTAGGGTGAGGATTAGGGTTATGGTTAGGATTAGGGTTAGGTTTATTGTTAGGCTGAGGGTGAGGGTGAGGGTGGGGGTTAGGGTTGGGGTTAGGGTGAGGGTTCTGGTTAGTTTTAAGGTTAGGCTTAAGGTGAGTTTGAGGGTGAGGGTGACGGTGAAGGTGACGGTGAGGGTGAGGGTTAGGGTTAGGATTAGTGTTAGGGTAGGGTGAGGTTTAAGGTTAGGGTTAGGGTTAGGGTGAGGGTGAGAGTGAGGGTTAGGGTTAGGGTTAGGGTTAGGTTTAGGGTAAGGTTTAGTGTTAAGGTGTGGGTTAGGGTTAGGTTTTGTGTGAGGGTTACGGTTAGTGTGTGGGTTAGAGTGAGGGTTAGTGTTTGGTATAGGGTGAGGGATAAGGTTAGTGTTAGGGTGAGGATTAGGGTTAGGGTTAGGGGGTAGGGTTAGGGTTAGGCTTAGGGTGAGGGTGAGGTTTCGGGTGAGGGCTAGGGTTAGAATTAGGGTAAGGTTTAGGGTTAGGGTGAGGGTTTGGTTCAGAGTTAGCTTTAGGTTGAAGGTGAGGGTTAGCGTTAGGGTTACGTTTAGGGTGAGAGTTAGTGTGAGGGTTATGGTTAGGGTTAGTCTAAGGGTTAGGGTTAGGGTTAAGGTTAGGGTGAGGTTGAGGTTGAGCGTTAGGTTAGGGTTAGGGTTAGTGTGAGAATAAGTTAAAGGTGCGGGTTAGTGTGAGGGTTAGGGTTAGGGTTAGGGTAAGTCTTATGGTTACAGTGAGGGTTAAGATTAGAGTTAGGGTTAGAGTGAGTGTCAGGGTGAGGGTTAGGTTTAGGGTTAGATTAGGGTTAGGTTTAGGTTAGGGTTAGTGTAAGGGTTAGGTTTCTGTTGAGGGTTAGATTTAGGGTGATGTTTAGGTTAACAGTGAGGGTTAGGGTGAGGGTTAGTTTGAGTGTGAGGTTTAGGGTGAGGGTGAGTGTGATGGTGAGAGTGACGGTGAATGTTGGGGTTAGGTTTAGGGTTAGGGTGAGGGTGAGGTTTAGGGTTGGGTTTATGGTTAGGGTAAGTGTTAGGATGAGATTGAGGGTGAGGGTTAGTGTTAGGGTTAGGGTGAGGTTTTGTGTTAGGGTGATGGTTAGGGTGAGGGTGAGGGTTAGGTTGAGTGTTAGGTTTATGGTTAGGGTTAGAGCTAGGGTGAGGTTGAGGGTGAGGGTTAGTGTTAGGGTTAGGGTTAGGGTTAGGGTGAGTTTTCGGTTTAGGTTGAGGGCTATGGTGAGGGTGAGGGTTAGGGTGAGTGTGAGTGTGAGGGTGAAGTTTTCGGTTAGGTAAGGGTTTGGGTTAAGGTTAGTGTTAGGGTTAGGTTTAGGGTTAGAATGTGGGTTAGGTTTAGGGTTAGGGTGATGCTTAGTGTAGGCCTGAGGGTTAGGGTGAGGGTGATGGTTCAGGTGAGGGTTCAGGTTCGGGTGAGGTAGAGGGTTATATTTTGGGTTAGGGTTAGGTTTAAGGTGTGGGTTAGGCTGATGGTGAGGGTGAGGTTTAGTTTGAGGTTTAGGGTTAGGGTTAGGGTGAGGGTGAGCCTGATGTTTAGGGTGAGGGTGAGGGTTAGGGTGAGGGTTAGGGTTCAGATTAGGGTGAGGTTCAGGGTTTGGGAGAGGGTTAGGGTTAGGGTGAAGTTTAGGGTGAGGGGTAGGTTTAGGGTTAGGTTTAGGTTTAGGGTGAGGGTGAGGGAGATGGTGACAGTTATTGTTAGGGTTAGGGAGACGATGAGGGTGAGGGTTAGGTTTAGGATTAGGGTTTGGTTAAGGGTTAGGCTGAGTGTGAGGGAGAGGGCTAGGGTTAGAGTTAGGGTGAGGCTTAGGGCTAGTGTGTGGGTTAGGGTGAGGGTTAGGTTGAGGGTCAGGTTTAGGGTAACAGTGACAGTGGGTGTGAGGGTTAGGGTTATGATTAGGGTTAGGATGAGTTTTAGGTTTAGGGTTAGGGTTAGGGTTAGGGTGAGGATTAGGGTTAGGGTTAGGGTTATTGTTAGAGTTAGGGTTAGGGTAAGGATAAGAGTGAGGTTTAGGATTAGGGTTAGGGTGAGGTTTAGGTTTAGGGTAAGGGCTATGGTGAGGGTGAGGTTTAGGGTGAGTGTAAGGGTGAGGGTGAGGTTAAGAGTTACCATTTGGGGTAGGGTTATTGTAAGGCTGAGTGTGACGGTGGGGGTGAGAGTGAAGGTTAGGGTTAGGATTAGGGTGAAGGTGAGGTGTAGGGGAAGGTTTAGGATTAGGGTTAGGGTTAGTGTTAGGCTGAAGGTGACGGTGAGGGTGAGGGTTAAGATTGGGGTTCGGGTTCGGGTTAGGGTTAAGATGAGGGCTAGGGTGAGTGTGAGGGTTAGGGTGCGAATGAGGGTGAAGATGAGGGTTTCGGTTAGGTAAGATTTAGGGTTATTGTTAGGGTGAGGATTAGGTTGAATGTGAGGTTTAGTGTGAGGGTTAGTGTTAAGGTGAGGGTTAGGTTTAGAGTTAGGGTGAGGGTTAGGGTTAGGGTGAGGTTGAGGGTTAGGGTGAGAGGTAGGGTTAAGGTTAGTGTGAGGGTTAGGGTTAGTGTCAGGTTTAGGGTTAGGGTTAGGGTTAGGGTCATGTTGAGGGTAAGGGTTAGATTGAGGCTTATGGTGAGGGTGAGGGTTAGGGATAGCTTTAGTGTTAGGGTGAGGATTAATGTGAGGGTTAGGTTTCGGGTTAGGGTTAGGGTGAGGGTGAGGGTTAGGGTGACGGTTAGTGTGAGGATAAGGTTTAGGGTGAGGGTGAGGGTGAGGGTTCGACTGAGGGTTAGGGTTAGGTATGGGTGAGGGATAGGGTTATCGTTAGGGTGAGGGTTTGTTCTAGAGAATTAGGGTTAGGATTGTTGGTAGGGTGAATTTTAGGGTTAGGTTTAGTGTTAGTGTGAGGGTTAGGGTTAGGGTTAGAGTTAGGGTTAGTGTTAGGTTTAGGGTGAGTGTGAGAGTGAGGGTGAGGTTATGTTTAGGGATATGCTGAGGTTTAGGGTTAGTGTGAGGGTTAGCGTTACCATTAGGTTTAAGGTGAGGGTTAGGGTGAGGGTTAGGTTTAGGGTCGGGGTTAGGTTTAGGGTGAGGGTGAGGGTTAGGGGTAGGGTTAGTGTGAGGGTGAGGGTGAGGGTTAGGGTTAGGGTTAGGTTTAGTGTTAGGGTGAGGATGAGGTTGAGATTTAGGCTGAGGGTGAGGGTGAGGGTGAGGCTTAGAGTTAGAGTTAGGGTTAGGGTTATGGTGAGGGTAAGGGTTAGGTTGAGGTTTAATGTGAGGCTTAGGGTGAGGGTGAGAGGTAGGGTTAGAATTAGAGTTAGGGTGAGTGTGAGGGTTAATATGAGGGTTAGGTTGAGGGTTAGGGAGAGGGTTAGGGTGAGGTTGGGGGTGAGGGTGTGGGTGAGGGTTAGTGCTAGGATTAGTTTTAGGGTTAGGGTGAGGGTTAGGCTTAGGCTGAGTGTTTGGGTTAGGGTGATGTATATTGTGAGGCAGAGGGTTAGGTGAGGGTGAGTGTCAGGGTGTGGGTGATGGTGAGGGTGAGTGTGAGGGTTAGGGTGTGGTTGAAGGTTAGGGTTAGGGTGAGGGTTAGGGTTATGGTGAGTGTTAGGGTTAGGGTGAGGTTTAAATTTAGCGTTAGGTTTATGGTGAGGTTTAGGGTTAGGGTTAGGGTTTGTGTGAGGGTGAGGGTGAGGGTTAGGTTTAGGGTTAGTGTTATGGTGAGGATGAAGGTGAGAGTTAGGCTGAGGGTGAGGGTGAGGGTGAGATTTAGGGTTAGGTTTAGGCTTAGGGTGAGGGTGAGAGTGAGGGTGAGTGTGAGTGTTAGGGTTAGGTTTAGGCTGAGGGTGAGTGTGAGGGCTAGGGTTAGCGTTAGGATTAGGTTTAGGGTGAGAGTGGGGTGGAGTTTTAGGGTTAGGATTAGGGTTAAGGTTAGGGTAAGGCTGAGGGTGAAGTGGAATTTGAAGTTTATGGTTATGGTTATGGTTATGGTTATGGTTATGGTTATGGTTAGGGTTCGAGTAAGGTTTAGACTGATGGTTATGTTTAGGTTTAGTGTGAGGGCTAGGGTTAGGTGTAGGATTAGGTTTAGGGTGAGTGTTAGGTTTAGGTTTAGGGTTATGATAAGGTTTAGGCAGAGGGTTAGAATTAGGATTAGTGTGAGGGTTAGGTTTAGGGTTAGAGTAAGTGTTATGGTGAGGGTAAATGTTAGGGTGAGGATTGTCGTGAGGTTGAGGCTAAGGGTTAGATTGAGGGTTAGGGTGAAGGTTAGGTTTATGGTTACATTTAGGGTGTGGGTAAGTATTAGTGTGAGGGTTAGGGTGAGGGTGTGTGTTAGGGTTCGGGTGAGGGTAAGGGTAAGGTTGAGGGTTTGGTTGAGAGTGAGGGATAGGGTGAGGGTTTGGTTTAAAGTTAAGGATAGGGTGAGGATTTGGGTTAGGTTTTGGTTTAGGGTGCCAGTTAGGTTTAGGGGTAGGGTTAGGTTAAGTGTGAGGTTTAGGTTTAGTGGGAGGGTTTGGGTTAGGGTTAGGGTGACGGTAAGTGTTAGGGTGAGGGTTAGGTTTAGTGTGATGTTTAGGGTTAGAATTAGGTTTCGGGTTAGGGTTAGGATGAGTGTTAGGGTTAAGTTTATGGTTAGGGTTAGGGTGAGGGCGAGGGTTAGGGTTAGGGTTAGTGTTAGGGTGAGTGCTAGGGTGAGGGTGAGGTTTATTGTGAGGGTAATGGGGAGGGTGAAGTTTTTGGTTAGGTGAGGATTAGGGCTAAGTTTAGGGTGACTATTAGAGTTAGGGTTAGGGTTAGGGTTATGTTGAGGTTGAGGGGGAGGGGGAGGGTTAGTGTTAGGATGAGGGTTAGGGTGAGGGTGAGGGTTAGTGTTAGGGTTAATGTGGGGGTTAGGATTACGGTGAGGGTTAGGGTTAGGGTGAGGGTTAGAATTAGGGGAAGGGTTAGGGTGAATGCTAGCGTGAGGGTGAGGTTTAGGGTGAGGGTAATGGTGGGTGTGAAGTTTTTGGTTAGGTAAGGGTTAGGGGTAGGTTTAGGGTGAGTATTAGAGTTAGGGTTAGGGTTAGGGTTATGTTGAGGGTCAGGGAGAGGTGAAGGTTAGTGTTAGGATGAGGGTTAAGGTGAGGGTCAGGGTGAGGGTGAGGGTTAGGGTTAGGGTTAATATGGGGGTTAGGATTACGGTGAGTGTTAGGGTTAGGGTGAGGGTTAGAATTAGGGTAAGGGTTAGGGTGAGGGTTAGGGTAAGGGTGATGTTTAGTGTGAGGGTTAGGGTGAGCGTGAGTGTTCAGGTCAGAGTTAGGGTTAGTCTTAGGGTTAGGGTTAGGGTTAGGGTGAGGATTACGGTGATGGTGAGTGTTGGGGTTAGGGTTAGGGTTAGGGTGATGTTTAGGGTGAGCCTTAGGGTTAGGGTGAGTGTTAGGATGAGGGTTAGGGTGAGGGTGAGGTTGTTGGTGAGGGTTCGGGTTATGGTTAGGATTAGTGTGAGGGTAAGGGTTACATTGAGGGTTCGGGTTAGGATGATTGTTAGGGTTAGGCTTAGGATCAGGGTTAGTTTTGGCGTGAGGGTTAGGCTGAGGGGTAGGGTTAGGGTTAGTGTTACGGTTATGGTGAGGGTAAGGGTTAGGGTCAGGTTTAGGTTTAAGCTGAGGGTTAAGGTTAATGTTAGATTTAGGAATAGGTTTAGGTGAGTGTGAGGGTGAGGGTTAGGGTTAGGGTTAGTGTGAGGGTTAGAGTTATTGTGAGAGTTAGGTTTAGGGTGATGCTTAGGGTTAGGTTAAGGGTTAGGGTGAGGTTTAGGTTTAGGGTTAGGGTTACGGTGAAGGTCAGGGTGAGGGTTAGGATTAGGGTGAGGGTTAGGGTTAGGGTTAGGTTTAGGGTGAAGTGCGGGGTGAGGTTTAGGGTTAGGTAGAGGGTTAGGGTTAGGCTGAGGGGTAGGGTTAGGGTTATGTTTTTTATGAGGGTGAGGGTTAGGTTGAGGGAGAGTCTTAGGGTGAGGGTGAATGTTCGGGTGAGGGTGAGGGTTAGGGTGTGCTTGAGGATTACGGTTAGGGTGAGGGTTATTGTGATGGTGAGTGTTAGGGTGAGGGTGAGGATTAGGTATAGGGTTAGGGTTAGGGTGAGGGTTAGGGTTGGGGTTAGGGTGAGAATTAAGGTGAGGTGTAGGGATAGGGTTAGGGTTAGGGTCAGGTGAGAGTTAGGGTTAGGTTTAGCGTTAGGAATAGGGTGACTGTTAGGGTGATTGTTAGGGTTAGGGTGATAGTGAAATTTAGGGTGATGATAAGGGATATGATTAGCGTTAGGGATAGGGTTAGGTTTAGGTTTAGGGTGAGGGCTAGGGTGAGTGTGAGGGTTTGGGTGAGGTTGAGGGTGATAGTTTCGGTTAGGTAAGGGTTAGGGTAATTTTTAGGGTGAGAATTATGTTGCGATTGAGGTTTAGTGTGATTGTTAGGGTTAGGTTGAGGGTTAGCTTGAGGGTGAGGTTTAGGGTTATCATTACTTTTAGGGTGTGGGTTAGGGTGAGGGTTAGGGTTAAGGTTAGGTTTATGGTTAGGGGGAGGGGGAGGATTAGGTAGAGGTTGAGGGGGAGGATTAGATTGAGGGTGAGGGTTAGTGTTAGGGTTAGGGTGAGGGTGAGGGTTATGGTTAGGGTTAGGATGAGTGTAAGGTTTAGGGTGAGGGTTAGGGTTAGGGTGAGTTTAAGATTAGGATTAGGTTTAGGGTAAGGGTGATGGTGAGGGTGAGGGTTAAGGTTAGGGTTAGGGTGAGGGTGAGTGTTAGGGTTAGGTTTAGGATTAGGGTTAGGGTTAGGATTAGGCTGAGTTTGAGTGTTTGGATGAGGGTGAGGGTTAGGGTTAGGTTTAGGGGTGAGGGTTAGAGTTAGGTGTAGGGTAAGGGGTAGGGTTGGTGTGAGGGGTAGGGTGAGGGTGAGTTTGATGGTGAAGGTTAGGGTGAGGGTGAGGAAGAGGGTAAGTGTTAGCGTTAGGAATAGTGTTAGGGGGAGTTTTAGGGTTAGGGTTACTGTTATTGTTGGGATTAGGGTTAGGATGAGGGCTAGGATGAAGGTAAGGTTTAGGTTTAGGTTTAGGATGAGAGTTACGGTTTTGGGTGAGGGTTAGTGTTAGGTTAGGGTGAGGATTAGGGTTAGGGTGATGTTTAGGTTGAGGGTGAGAGGTAGGGTGTGGGTGAGTGTGAGTGTTAGGTTTAGGATTAGGGTGAGGTTTAGAGTTATAGTTAGGGGGAAGTTTAGGTTTAGTGTGAGGGTTAGGGTTAGGGTTAAGGTGAGGGTAAGTGCTAGGTTGAGGGTTAGGGTGAGAGTGAGGGTTAGGATTAGTGTGAGTGTTAGTCTGAGGGTTAGGGTGAGGTTTAGGGTTAGAGGTAGGTTTAGAGTGAGGATGAGGGTAAGGGTTTGGGTTAGCGTGAGGGTTAGGGTTACAGTGAGGGTTACCGTGAGGGTCAGGGTTAGGATTAGGGTTATGGTGAGGGTGAGGGTGAGGGTTAGTGATAGGATTAGTGTCAGGGTTAGGGTTAGGGTGAGGGTGAGGATGAGGGTTAGGGTTAGGGTAAGTGTGAGGGCTAGGTTTAGGGTGAGGGTTAGGGTTAGGGTAAGGGGTAGGGTGAGGGTTAGGTTTAGGGTTAGGGTTAGGGTGTGGGTCAGGGTGAGATTAGGGTTAGGTTGAGTGTTAGATTTAGGGTGCGGGTTATTGTTAGCTTTCGGTTGAGGGTTAGGGTTAGGGTGATGCTTATTGTGGGGGTATGGTTTAGGGTTAGGGTGATTTTTCAGGTGTGGGTGAGGGTTAGGATGAGGTTGAGGGTTATGGTTAGAGTTAGGGTTAGGGTGAGGGGTATTGTGAGCGTTAGGGTTAGGATTAGGGTTAGGGTTAGGTTTAGGGTGAGGATAAGTATTAGTGTGAGAGTGATGGCGAGAGTGACGGTTAGGGTGTGGGTGAAGGTTAGGGTTAGTGTGAGGGTTAGGTTTAGGGTTAGGGTTAGGGTTAGTGTGTGGGTAAGGGTTAGGGTTATGGTGATGGTGAGGGTGAGGGTTATGGTAAGGTTGAGGGTTAGTGTAAGAGTTAGGGTAAGGGTTAGGGTCTGGGTGAGGGTTAGTGTTATTGTTCGGTTTTGGATTAGGGTGAGGGTGAGGTAGAGGGTTAGGGTGAGGGTGAGGGTTAGGGTTAGGGTGAGGGTTATGGTTATGGTTTTGGTTAGGGTTAGGTTTAGGTTGAGGGTGAGGGTAAGGGTTAGGGTGAGGGTTAGGGTGAGGGTGAGGTTTAGGGTTAATATTAGGATTAGAATTAGGGTAAGGGTTAGGGTTAGTTTTAGGGTTAGTATTAGGGTGAAGGTGAGTGTTAGGGTTTGGGTTAGGGTAAGTGTTAAGGTGAAGGTTTGGGTGATGGTGAGGGTTAGGGTTAGGGTTATGGTTAGAGTTAGGTTTAGTCTGAGGGGGAGTTGGAGGGTGAGTTTGAGGGTAAGGGTTAGGGTTAGGCTATGTGTGAGGGCTAGGGTGAGGGTGAGGGTTAGTGTGAGGGTGTGGGTTAGTTTTCTTTTACCTTATGGTTAGGGATAGGGTGAAGATTAGGTTGATGGTGAGGGTTAAGGTGAGGTTAGGGTTAGGGTGAGGGTTAGGTTTAGGCTTAGGGTGAGGGTTAGGGTTAGGGTGATGTTTAGGGTGAGTGTGAGCGTTCGGTGAGGGTGAGGGTGAGGGTTAGGGTTAGTGTTAGGGTTAGGTTTAGGGTGATGGTGCATGTGAGGGTTAGGATGAGGAATAGGTTTAGGGTTAGGGTTAGGCTGAGGTTAAGGGTCAGGATGAGGGTGAAGTTGAGTGTTACGATGAGGGTTAGGGTGAGGGTGAGGGTTAGGGTCATTGTTAGGGTTTGGATTAGGGTGAGGGTGAGGGAGAGGGTTAGGGTATGTTGAGGGTTAGGGTTAGGGTGAGGGTGAGGGTTAGGGTTAGTGTTAGGATTAGGATTAGGTTGAGGGTTAGGGTCAGTGTTAGAGTTAGTATTAGGGTGAGGTTGAGGGTTAGGGTTAGGGTTAGGGTAATTGTGAGGGTCAGGGTTAGGGTGAAGTTTTGGGTGATGGTGAGGGTTAGGGTTAGGGTTATGGTTAGAGTTAGGTTTAGTCTGAGGTGGTGGGTGAGGGTGAGGTTGAGGTTAAGGGTTAGGGTTAGGGTAAGGGTGAGGGCTAGGATGAGGGTGAGGGTTAGTGTGAGGGTGTGAGTGAGGGTTTCATTTACCTGAGGGTTAGGGTTAGTGTGAAGATTAGGTTGAGGATGAGGATTAAGCTGAGGTTAGGGTTAGGGTGATGGTTAGGTTTAGGCTTAGAGTGATGGTGAGCATTCGGTGAGGGTGAGGGTGAGGGTGAGGGTTAGTGTTAGGGTTAGGTTTAGGGTGAGGGTGCGTGTGAGGGTTAGGACTAGGATTAGGGTAAGGGTTAGGGTTAGTGTTAGGGTTAGTATTAGGGTGAGGGTGAGTGTTAGGGTTTGGGTTAGGGTAAGCGTGAGGGTAAGTGTTAGGGTGAAAGTTTGGGTGATGGTGAGGGTTAGGATTAGGGTTATGGTTAGATTTAGGTTTGGTCTGAGGGGAAGGGGGAGGGTGAGTTTGAGGGTAAGGGTTAGGGTTAGGTTAAAGGTGAGGGCTAGGGTGAGGGTGAGGGTTAGTGTGAGGGTGTTTGTTAGTTTTCATTTACCTTATGGTTAGGGTTAGGGTGAAGATTAGGTTGAGGGTGAGGGTTAAGGTGAGGTTAGGGTTAGGGTGAGGGTTAGGTTTAAGCTTAGGGTGAGGGTCAGGGTTAGGGTGATGTTTAGGGTGAGGGTGAGCGTTCGGTGAGGGTGAGGGAGAGGGAGAGTGTAAGAGTTAATGTTAGGGTTAGGTTTAGGGTGAGGGTGCGTGTGAGGGTTAGGATGAGGAATAGGGTTAGGGTTAGGGTTTGGCTGAGTTCTAGGGTCAGGGTGAGGGTGAAGTTGAGTGTTACGATGAGGGTTAGGGTGAGGGTGAGGGTTAGGGTCATTGTTAGGTTTTGGATTAGGGTGAGGGTGAGGGAGAGGGTTAGGGTATGTTGAGGGTTAGGGTTAGGATTAGGTTGAGGGTTAGGGTCATTGTTAGGTTTAGTATTAGGGTGAGGGTGAGGGTTAAGGTTAGGGTTAGGGTAAGTGTGAGGGTAAGAGTTAGGGTGAAGGTTTGGGTGATGGTGAGGGTTAGGGTTAGGGTTATGGTTAGAGTTAGGTTAAGTCTGAGGTGGTGGGTGAGGGTGAGGTTGAGGTTAAGGGTTAGGGTTAGGGTAAGGGTGAGGGCTAGGATGAGGGTGAGGGTTAGTGTGAGGGTGTGAGTGAGGGTTTCATTTACCTGAGGGTTAGGGTTAGTGTGAAGATTAGGTTGAGGATGAGGGTTAAGCTGAGGTTAGGGTTAGGGTGATGGTTAGGGTTAGGCTTAGAGTGAGGGTGAGCATTCGGTGAGGGTGAGGGTGAGGGTGAGGGTTAGGGTTAGGGTGAGGGTGCCTGTGAGGGTTAGGATTAGGATTAGGGTAAGGGTTAGGGTTAGTGTTAGGGTTAGTATTAGGGTGAGGGTGAGTGTTAGGGTTTGGGTTAGGGTAAGCGTGAGGGTAAGTGTTAGGGTGAAGGTTTGGGTGATGGTGAGGGTTAGGGTTAGGGTTATGGTTAGATTTAGGTTTGGTCTGAGGGGAAGGGGGAGGGTGAGTTTGAGGGTAAGGGTTAGGGTTAGGGTAAGGGTGAGGGCTAGGGTGAGGGTGAGGGTTAGTGTGAGGATGTTTGTTAGTTTTCATTTACCTTATGGTTAGGGTTAGGGTGAAGATTAGGTTGAGGGTGAGGGTTAAGGTGAGGTTAGGGTTAGGGTGAGGGTTAGGTTTAAGCTTAGGGTGAGGGTCAGGGTTAGGGTGATGTTTAGGGTGAGGGTGAGCGTTCGGTGAGGGTGAGGGAGAGGGAGAGGGTAAGAGTTAATGTTAGGGTTAGGTTTAGGGTGAGGGTCCGTGTGAGGGTAAGGGTGAGGAATAGGGTTAGGGTTAGGGTTAGGCTGAGGTCTAGGGTCAGGGTGAGGGTGAAGTTGAGTGTTACGATGAGGGTTAGGGTGAGGGTGAGGGTTAGGGTCATTGTTAGGGTTTGGATTAGGGTGAGGGTGAGGGAGAGGGTTAGGGTATGTTGAGGGTTAGGGTTAGGATGAGGGTGAGGGTTAGGGTTAGTGTTAGGATTAGGATTAGGGTGAGGGTTAGGGTCAGTGTTAGGGTTAGTATTAGGGTGAGGGTGAGGGTTAGGGTTAGGGTTAGGGTTAGGGTAAGTGTGAGGGTAAGGGTTAGGGTGAAGGTTTGGGTGATGGTGAGGGTTAGGGTTAGGGTTATGGTTAGAGTTAGGTTTAGTCTGAGGTGGTGGGTGAGGGTGAGGTTGATTAAGGGTTAGGGTTAGGGTAATGGTGAGGGCTAGGATGAGGGTGAGGGTAAGTGTGAGGTTGTGTGTGAGGGTTTCCTTTACCTTAGGGTTAGGGTTAGTGTGAAGATTAGGTTGAGGAAGAGGGTTAAGTTGAGGTTAGGGTTAGGGTGAGGGTTAGGGTTAGGCTTAGGGTGATGTTGAGCATACGGTGAGGGTGAGGGTGCGGGTGAGTGTGAGTGTTAGGGTTAGGTTTAGGGTGAGGGTTCGTATGAGTGTTAGGATTAGGAATAGGGTTAGGGTTAGGGTTAGGCTGAGGGCAAGGGTCAGGGTGAGCGTGAAGTTTAGGTTTAGGTTTAGGTTTAGGTTTAGGGTGAGTGTTATGGTTAGTGTGAGTATTATGATTAGTATTAGGGTTAGGGTTAGCTTGAGGGTAAGGATTAGGTTGAGGTCAAGTGTGAGGGTGAGGGTTGGGGTTAGGGATAGTTTAGGCTGAGGGCTAGGGTGAGGGATAAGGTTAGTGTGAGGGTTAAGGTGAGGCACTTCTTTAGCTAAGGGTTAGGGTTATGGTAAGGATTAGTGTGAAGTTGAAGGTTAGGTTAAGGGTTATGTTTAGGGTGATGGTTAGGGTTAGGTTTAGGGTAAGGGTTAGTGTTTGGGTGATGATTAGGTTGAAGGTGAGAGTTAGGTTAAGGATGAGTGTTCCGGGAAGGGTGCAGGTTCGGGTGAGGGAGAGGGTTAGGGTGTGGGTGAGGATTAGGTTTAAGTTGAGGGTTAGTGTTATTGTTAGTTTTAGTGGGAGGGTGAGGGTTAGGGGTAGGGTTACCATTAGGTTGAGGGTTAGAGTTAGGGTTAGGGTGTGGGTTAGGTTTAGGGTTAGGGTTAGGGTGAGGGTGAGGGTGAGGTTTAGGGTTAGGGTTAGGGTTAGTGTGAGGGTTAGCGTTAGGGTTAGGGTTTGTGTTAGTTTGAGGGTTAGGGTTAGGTTTAGGGTTAGGATAAGGGTTACACTGAGGATTAGGGTTAGGGTTAGTGTGAGTGTTAGGTTTAGGGTTAGGGTTTGGGTTAGGTTGAGGGTAAAGGTTAGGGTGAGGTTTAGGGTTAGGATGAGGGTTAGGGTGAGTGTTAGGGTTAGGGTTATGTTTAGGGTTAGGATGAGGTTTAGGTTTAGGGTTAGGCTTATGGTGAGGTTTAGGTTTTAGGTAACGGTTAGGGTGAATGTTAGGGTGAGGGTGAGGTTTAGGGTTAGGGTGAGGGTAAGGGTCAGGGTGAGGGTTAGGGTGAGGGTGAAGTTTAGTGTTAGCATGAGTGTTAGGGTGAGGGTGAGGCTTTGGGTGAGGGTTAGGGTTAAGATTAGGTATAGGGTGAGGATTAGGGTTAGGGTTAGGATGAGGGTTAGGTTTAGTGGGAGGGTTAGGGTTAGGGTTAGGGTGAGTTTTAGGTTTAGTATGAGGGTTAGGGTTAGGGTTAGGTTGAGGGTAAGGGTTCGGGTGAGGGTTAGTGTGAGGGTCAGGTTTAGGTTTAGTATTAGTTTGACCCTTAGCGTTAAGATGAGTGTTATGTTTAGGGTGAGGGTGAGGTGAGGGTTAGGATTAGGGTTAGGGTAAGGGTTAGGGTGAGGGTTAGGATTAGTTTGAGGGTTAGGGTGAGGGTCAGGGTGAGGGTTAGTGTTAGTTTGATGGTTAGGTTTAGGGTAAGTGTTAGGGTTAAGGTTAGGGTGAGAGTTAGGTTAAGGGTGATATTTATTGTGAGGTTGAGGGTTAGGGTGAGGGTGAGTCTTTGTGTGAGGGTTAGGTTCGGGTGAGGGTGAGGGATTGGGTGTGGTTTAGGGTTAGGTTTATGGTGTGGGTTAGGGTGACGGTGCGGGATAGGGTGAGGGTGTGGGTTAAGTTTAGAGTTAGGATTAGGGTGATGGTTAGGGTGAGGGTTAGGGTTCGGGTTAGAATTAAGGTGAGGTGTCGGTATAGGGTGGGTTTAGGGTAATGGTTAGTGTGAGGGTTAGGCTTAGGTATATGGTTAGTGTGAGTATAAGGTTTAGGCTGAGGGTTAGAGTGACGGTTAACGTTCTGGTGAGGGTTAGGGTTAAGGTTAGGGTGAGGGTTAGGGTTAGCGTGATGTTTAGGTTGAGGTTGATGGTTAGTGTGAGGGTGAGGGTGAGGGTTAGGGTGAGGGTAGGGGTGATGGTGAGGGTGAGAGTTAGAATTAGATATAATGTTAGGGTTAGGGTTAGGCTGAGGGTGGGGGTGAGGATGAGGGTGAAGGTTAGGGTTAGGGTTACGATTAGATTTAGAGTGAGGGTTAGGGTTAGTGTGAGGGTTTTGGTTAGGTTTACGATTAGGGATAGTGTGAGGGTAAGGATTAGGGTGAGAGTTAGGGTGAGGGTTAGGTTTAGGGTTAGGATTAGCGTGAGGTTTAGAGTTTGGATGATGTTTAGGATAAGATTGAGGGTTAGGGTGAGATTGAAGGTTCAGGTGAGGGTGACGGTTCGCTTGAAGGTGAATGTTAGGGTGTGGGTGAGGATTAGTGTTAGGGTGAGGGTTAGCATTAGGTTTAGGTTTAGTGTGAGGGAGAGGGTTAGGGGTATTGTTAGGGTTAGATTGAGGGTTAGGGTTAGGGTTAGGGAGAGGGCTAGGGTTACGGTTAAGGTGAGTTTTAGGGTGAGTGTGAGGGTTAGGGTGAGGGTGAGGGTGAGGGTTAGGGTTAGGGTTAGGGTGAGATTGAGGGTGAGGGTTAGGTTTAGGATTAGGGTTAGAGTTAGGGTTAGGGAGCGTGTTAGGTTGAGTGTAAGGGTGAGGATGAGGTTGAGAGTTAGGGTGTGGGTGAGGGTTAGGGTTAGGCTTAGAGTTATTGTGAGAGTAAGGGTTAGGGTGAGGTTTAGGGCGAGGATGAGGGTTAGGGTTAGTGTTAGGGTTAGGGTGAGGGTTAGGGTGAGTGTTAGGGTTTGGTTTAGGGTTAGGGTGAGGGTGAGGTATAGGTTGAGGTTTAGGTTTAGAGTGAGGGTTAGGGATAGGGTTAAGGTTAGGGTGAGGGTGTGGGTGAGTGTTAGGGTTAGGTTTAGCATTAGGGTTAGGGTGAGGGTCAGGGTCAGGGTTAGGATTAGTGTTAGGATTAGGATAAAGCTGAGGGTGCTGGGGAGGGTGAGAGTGTGGTTTTCGGTTAGGGTTAGGGTTAGGTATAGGGCATGGTGATGGAGTGGGTTAGGGTTAGGATTAGGGTTATGATGAGGGTTCGGTTGAGGGTTACGGTTAGGGTTAGGGTTAGTGTGAGGGTTAGTTTTAGGGTTAGGATAAGGGTTAGTGTGAGGGTAAAGGTCAGGGTGAGAGGATGAGTGTGAGGTTTAGGATTAGGGTTAATGTTAGGGTGAGTGTTAGCATTAGGGTTAGGGTGAGTGTTAGGGTTAGAGTGACGATAAGGGTTAGGTTGAGGGTTAGGGTGAGGGTGAGGTTTAGGGCTAGCATTAGGTTATGGTTAGTGTTAAGATGAGGGTTAGGGTTAGAGTGAGGGTTATTGTTCGGGTTAAGGTGAGAGTGAGGGTTAGGTTTAGGGTGATTTTTGATGTGAGGGTGAGGGTTAGGGTGAATTTGAGTGTTCGGGTGAGAGTTAGGTTTAGGTTTAGAGTTAGGGATAGGGTTAGGATGAGTGTAAGGGTTAGGGTGAGGGTTAGGGTGAATGTGAGTGTAAGGGTTAGGGTGTGGGTTAGGGTTAGTGTTAGGGTTAGGGTGAAGGTGAGGGTTAGGATTAGGATTATAGTAAGGATTATGGTTAGGCCTAGGGTTAGTATTAGGGTGAGGGTGAGGTTGAGGGTGAGGGTGAGTGTTAGGGTTAAGTTTAGTGTGAGGGATAGTGTTAGGGTGAGGGTTAGGGTTAGGGTAATTGTTAGGGTGAGGGTTAGGGTTAGTGTGAGTATAAGGTTTCAGGTTACAGTTAGGGTGAGGGTGAGGTTTAGGGTGACGGTGAGGGTGAAGTTTAGGGTTAGGGTTAGGTTTAGGATGAGTTTGATGGTGAGGGTTAGGTTTAGGATTAGGGTTAGGGTTAGGGATCGGGAGAATGTTAGGGTTCAGGTTCGAGTTCGGGTGAGGTTGAGAGTTAGGGTATGGTTGAGTGTTAGGGTTAAGATGAGGATTACAGTTAGGGTTAGGGTTATGGTGAGAGAAAGTTTTAGGGTGAGGTTTAGTGTGAGGATGAGGGTTAGGGTTAGTGTTAGAGTTAGGGTGTGGTTTAGGCTGAGGGTAAGGGTTTGGTTTAGGGTTAGTGTGAGGGTGAGGTATACGGTGAGGGTTATGGTTAGTGATAGTTAGGGTTAGGGTGAGGGTTTGGGTGAGTTTTAGGGTTAGGTTTTGCATTAGAGTTAGGATGAGGGTGAGGGTGTGGTTTAGCATTAGGGTTAGGATTAGGCTGAGGTTCATTGGGAGGGTGAGGGTGTGGGTTAGGGTTAGCGTGAGGGTTAGGGTTAGGGCAGGGTGAGGGTTAGGGTTAGGGTTAGGATTAGGTTTACGATGAGGATTAGGTTTTGGGTTAGTTTGAATGTTAGGGTAAGGGTTAGGGTTAGGTTTAGGATGAGGGTAAAAGTCAGGGTGAGGTTTAGGGTGAGGGTGAGGTTTAGGGTTAGGGTTAAGGTTAGGGTGAGGGTAAGCATTAGGGTTAGGGTGAGGGTTAGGTTATGGGTAAGTGTTAGGGCGAGGGTTAGTTTTAGGTTGAGGGTTAGGGTTATGTTGAGGGTAAGGGTTAGGGTGAGGTTTAGGGTGAGGTTGAGGGTTAGGGTTAGCATTAGGTTTAGGATGAGGGTGAGGGTGAGGGTTAGGGTTAGGGTTAGGGTTAGAGTGAGTTTTAGGGTTAGGGTTAGGGTTAGGGCTAGGGTTAGGGTTATTGTTAGGGTTATGGTTTAGGTGAGGGTGAGGGTGAGGGGTAGTGTTAGGGTTAGGGTTAGGGTTAGGGTTATGGTTAGTTTCAGGGTAAGGCGGAGCGGGAAGGGGAGGTTGAGTGTGAGGGTTAGGAATAGGATTAGGTTTAGGGTGAGGGATAGGGTGAGGGTGATGATTAGTGTGAGTGTGAGGGTTTCGGTTAGGTAAGGGTTCGGGTTTGGGAGAGGAGTAGGGTGAGGGTGAGGGTTAAGCTGAGGTTAAGTTTAGGGTGAGGGATGGGGTTAGGGTTAGGGTGAGGGTTAGGTTTAAGGTGATGTGTAGTGTGAGGATTAGGGTTAGGGTTAATTTGAGGGTCAGGGTGAGGGTGTTGGTGAAAGTTAGGTTTAGGTTGAGGGTGAGGGTGAGGGTGAGGGTGAGGGTGAGGGTGAGGGTGAGGGTAAGGTTGTGTGTGAGAATTAGGGTTAGCATGAGGGTTAGCGTTAGGTTTAAGGTTAGTGTGAAGGTAAGGTTTACGGTTAGAGTTAGGTTTAGGTTGACGTTTAGTGTTAGGGTGAGGGTTATGGAGAGGGGTAGGGGTAGGGTTAGGATGAGGTTTGGGGGAGTGTGAGGATTAGGGTGAGGGTTAGGGTGAGGGTTAGTATTAGTACTAGGGTTAAGGTTAGGGTTAGGGTGAGGGTTAGGGTTAGGGTGAGGGTTAGGGTTAGGTTTATCGTTAGGGTTTGGGTTAGGTTGAGGCTAAAGTTTAGGGTGAGGTTTATGGTTAGGGTTATGTTTAGAGTTAGCGTGAGGATTAGGGAGAGGGTTAGGTATAGGGTTAGGGTTAGGGTGAGGGTAAGGTTTAGGGTGAGTGTTAAGGTGAGGGTTAGGTTTGGCATTAGGGTTAGGGTGAGGTTGTTTGTTAGGGTGAAGGTTATGGTTAAGGTTAGGGATAGGGTGAGGATTAGGGTTAGGTTAGGTTTAGGTTTAGGGTGAGGGTTAGGCTGAGGGGTTTATATAGGGTTAGGGTGAGGGTAAGATAGAGTGTGAGGTTCAGGGTTAGGGTTAGGGTGAGTGTTAAGTTTAGTGTGAGGGTTAGGGTTAGGGTTAGGGTGAGGGTAAGTGTTAGGGTGACGGTTACTGTGAGGGTGAGGTTTAGGGTTACCATTAGGTTTAGGGTTAGGGTGAGGATGAGGGTTAGGGTTAAGGTGAGGGTGAGGTTGAGGTTGAGGGTGAGGGTGAGTGTTAGGTTTAGTTTTAGTGTGAGGGTAAGTGTTAGGGTGAGGGTTAGATTTAGGGTGAGGGTTAGGGTTAGGTTAAGGGTTAGGTTGAGAGTTAGGGTTAGGGTGAGGGTTAGTGTTAGGGTAAGGGTTAGGGTTCGGGTAAATGTGAGGGTTAGGTTGTGCTTCCGGGTTAGGTTTAGGGTGAGGGTTAGGGTGACATTGAGGGTTAGGGTGAGGGGGACGTTTAGGTTTAGGGTTAGGTTTAGGGTGAGGGTTAGGGTTAGGGTTAGGGGGAGAGTTAAGGTGAGGTGTTGGGATAGAGTTAGGGTGAGGGTTAGGTTAGGGTTTGGGTTAGTGTGAGGCTAAGTGTTAGGGTGAGGGCTAGGGTGAACGTGAGGTTTAGGGTGAGGGTGAGGATGAGGGTTTCGGTTAGGTAAGGGTCAGGGTTAGGGTGAGGGTGAGGTTTTCGGTGATGTTTAGGGTGAAGGTGAGGGTTAGGTTTAGGGTGAGTGTGAGGGTGAGGGTGAGGGTGAGGGTGAGGGTTAGGGTTAGGGTTAGGTTTAGGGTGAGGGTGAGGGTTAGGATTAGGAACAGGTTTAGGGATTGGGTTGGGCTGAGGGTGAACCTCAGTGTGAGTGTGAAGCTTAGGGTTAGGGTTAATGTTAGGGTTAGGGTTAACGTTACGGTTAGTGTGAAGGTTATGGTTAGGTGTAGGGTTTGGGTAAGGGTGAGAATATGGGTTAGGGTGAGGGTTAGGGTGAGGATGATATTTAGGGTTAGTGTTAGGGTTAGGGTGAATATTAGGGTTTGGGTGATGTTCAGGGTGAGCGTGCGGGTTAGGGTGAGGATGAGGGTTCGGGTGACGGTGAAGGTTCGGGTTCGGTTAGGTTTAGGGGGGATTAGGATTAGGGTTAGAGTTAGGGTTAGGGGGAGGGTTAGGGAGAGGGGTAGGGGTAGGGTTAGGCTGAGGTTTAGGGCATGGGTAAGTGTTAGGGTAAGGGTTAGTTTGAGGGTGAGTTTTAGGTTTAGGGTGAGGGTAAGGGTTAGGTTGAGGGTTAGGGTGAGGGTTAGGGTTGAGTGTTTGGGTTAAGGTTAAGGATAGGGTGAGGATTAGGGTTAAGGTTAGGTTTAGGCTGAGGGTTAGCGTTAGGGTTAGGGTGAGGGTTAGTTTTAGTGTGAGGTTTAGGGTTAGGGTTAGGGTTAGGGTGTTGGTAACGGTTATGGTGAGGATTAGGGTGTGAGGTTTAGGGTTAGCATTAGGTTTAGGGTTAGGGTTAGGATGAGTCTTAGGGTTAAGTTTACGGTTAGGGTTAGGTTGAGGGTGAGGTTTAGGGTTAGGGTTAGGGTGATGGTTAGTGTTAAGGTGAGGGCTAGGTTGAGGGTGAGGGTTACGGTGAGGGTGAGGTTGAGGGTGAGGTTTTCGATTAGGTAAGGGTTAGGGTTATTGTTTGGGTGAGGATTAGGGTAAGGGTGTGGGTTAAGGTTATGGTTAGGTTGAGGATTACGGTTATCGTGAGGGTGAGGGTTAGGGTAAGTGTGAGTGTGAGGGTTAGGGTTAGGGTTAGTGTGAGGGTTAGAGTTACAATTAGGGTTAGGGTTAAGGTGAGGGTTAGGGTTTTGGTTATGGCGAGTGTTAGGTTTACGGTGATGTTTAGTGTGAGTGTGAGTGTGAGGGTGAGGGTGAGTGATCTGGTGAGAGATAGGGTTATGGTTAGCGTTAGGCATAGGGTTAGTGTGAGGGTAAGGGTAAGGGTGAGGGTTAGGGTGAGGGTGAGGTTTAGGTTTTAGGTGATGGTTAGGGTTAGGGTTAGGGTGAGGGTGAGAGTGAGGGATAGGGTGAATGTTAGGGTTAGGATTAGGTTTAGTTGGGGTATTAGGGTGAGGGTAAGTGTTAGGTTGATGTTTAGGTTGCGGGTGAGGGTTAGCGTTAGGGTGAGTGTAAGTGTTAGGGTGAGGGTGAGAGTTAGGGTTAGCATTAGAGTTTGGGTGAGGGTGAAGGTTAGGGTTAGCGTTAGGGTTAGGCTGAGGGATAGGGTGAGCTTTAGGGTTAGCGTGAGGCTAAGGGTTAGGGTGAGGTTTAGGGTGAGGGTGAGTTGTAGGGTTAGCGTTAGGGATAGGGTGAGTGTTAGGGTGAGAGTTATGTTTAGGGTGAGGATTAGGGTTAGGTTTAGGATGAGGGTTACCTTTACTGTCATGTTTATGGGAAGAGTGAGTGTTAGGGTGAGGGTGAGGCTGAGGGTTAGGTTTAGGTTTAGGGTTAGTGTGAGGGTGAGGGTGAGGGTTAGGTTTAGGATTAGCGTTATGGTTATGGTTAGTGTAAGTGTTAGGGTGAGGATGGGGTTTCAGGTGATGGTGAGCGTTGGTTGTAGGCGAGGGTTAGGTTAGGGTGAGGATTAGGGTTAGGGTTAGCGTTAGGTTTAGGATGAGGGTTAGGGTGTGTGTTAGGGTTAGGGTTATGATTAGGGTGAGGTTGAGGGTGAGGGTTAGTGTTAAGATTAGGGTTAGGGTAAGGATTAGGGTGAACATGAGGGTGAAGGTTAGGATGAGCGTTATGGTTAGGATTAGGTTTAGTTTGCAGGTTAGGGTTATGGTTATGGTTAGGGTTAGGGTTAGGGACAGGGTTAGTGTGAGCGTAAGCGTAATGGTGAGGGTTAGTATGAGGGTGAGGGATAGGTTGAGTGTAAGGGATAGAGTGAGGGTTAGGGTGAGGGTGAAAGTTAGGGTTAGCATTAGAGTTAGGGTGAGGGTGAGGGTTAGGGTGAGCGTTAGTTTGAGGGTTACTTATAATGTGAGCATTAGGGTTAGTGTGAGGATAAGGGTTAGGGTGAGGGTTAGGGTGAGGGTGAGGTGTAGGGTGAGCGTTATGGTTAGGTTTAGGGTGATGGTTAGGTTTAGGGTGATGTTTATTGTAAGGGTGAGTGTTAGAGTGAGGATGAGGGTGATGGTTAGGTTTAGGGTTAGGGTTAGTGTGAGGGTGAAGTTGAGGGTTAGGTTTAGGATTAGCTTTATGGTTATGGTTAGTGTGAGTGTTAGGGTGAGGATGAGGGTTCGGGTGATGGTGAGGGTTAGGGTGTAGGCATGGGTTAGGGTTAAGGTGAGGATTAGGGTAAGGTTTAGGGTTAGGGTTATGGTGAGAGTAAGCGTTAGGGTGAGGTTTAGGATGAAGATGAGGAATAGGGTTAGCGTTAGGGTTAGGAGGAGGGTTACGGTGAGTGTTAGGGTTAGGTTTAGGGTTAGGGTGAGGGTTAGGATTAGGGTTAGGTTTAGGGTGAGGGTGAGGATTAGGGTTAGGTTTAGGATGAGGGTTAGAGTTAGGGTTTGGGTTAGGGTGAGGGTGAGGGTTAGGAAAGGGTTTTGGTTAGGTAAGTGTTATGGATAGGTTAGACTGAGTAATAGGTTGAGGGTGAGGGTTAAATTGAGGGTTAGCGTTAGGGTGAGGATTAGGGTTAGGCTTAAGGTGAGAGTTATGTTTAGCGTGATGTTTAAGGTGAGAGTGTGGGTTAAGGTGAGTGTGAGGGTTAGGATTAGGTTTAGGGTTAGGGTTAGGGTTAGGGTGAATGTTAGGGTGAGGCTGAGGTTTTGGGTGAGGGTGAATTTTTGGGTGTGAGGGCGAGGATTAGGGTTAGGGTTCGTGTTTTGGTGAGGGAAAGGTTTAGGGTTAGAATTAGGGATAGGGTGAGGATTAGTGTTAGTGTGAGGACTAGGTTTAGGGTTAGGTTGAGGATTAGGATTAGTGTGATGTTTATGGTGAGAGTGAGTGTTAGGGTGAGGGTGAGGATGAGGGTTAGGGTTAGGGTTAGGGTTAGGTTTACGTTTAGGATGAGAGTGAGGGTGAGGTGAGGGTTAGGGTGAGGGTGAGGTTGAGGTTCAGGGTGAGGGTTAGGGTGAGGGTCAGGCCTAGCGTTAGGGTAAGGGTGAGGGTTACATTTAGGATAAAGGTTCGGGTTAGGGTTAGTTTGAGAGTTAGGGTGACGGTTAGGGATAGGGTTATGATGAGGGTTAGGGTTAGATTTAGGATTAGTGTTAGTGTTAGGATAAGGGTTAGGGAGAGGGTTAGGTTGAGGGTGAAGGTTAGGGTTAGCGTTAATGTTGGGGTTAGCGTTAGGATTATGGTGAAGGTTAGGGTGAGTGTTAGGTTTAGGGTGAGGTTTAGGTTGAGGGTGAGCATTAGGGTTAGTTTTAGGTTGATGGTTAGGGTTACGGTTAGGTTTAGGGTGAGGGTTAGGTTGAGGGTTAGAGTGAGGGTTAGTGTTAGGGTGAGGGTTAGGGTTAGGATTAGGGTTATGGTGAGTTTTAGGGTTAGCGTTAAAGTTAGGGTAAGGGTTAGGGTTAGGATTAAGGTTAGATTTAGGGTTAGGGTTATTGTTAGGATTAGGGTTAGGGTGAGGGTGAGGGTGAGGGTTGGTGTTAGGGCTAGGGGTAGGTTTAGAGTGATGGTGGGTTGAGGATTAGGTTTAGGATTAGGGTTATAGTTACGCTGAGGTGGTGGCAGAGTGTGAGGGTGAGGTTTAGGGTTAGGGTTTGGTTTAGAGTTACGGTGAGGGCTAGGGTGAGGGTGAGGGTTGGGTTGAGGGTTAGGGTTAGGTTGAGGGTTAGTGTTAGGGTTAGAGTGAGAGTTAGGATTAGGTTGATGTTTAGTGTGAGGCTGAGTGTTAGGGTTCAGTTGAGGCTTCAGGTGAGGGTGAGTGTGAGGGTGACGGTGAGGTTTAGATGTGGCTTAGGGATAGGGTTAGGGTGAGGTTTAGGGTTAGGGTTAGGGTTAGGTTGAAGGTGAGGGTGAGGGTTAGGCTTAGGGTTAGGTTGAGGGTTAGGGTTAGGTTGAGGGCTATGGTGAGTGTGAGGGTTAGGGTGAGGTATAGGTTTAGAGTTAGGGTTAGGGTGATGGTTAGGGTGAGTGGTACAGTTAGTGTTAGGGTGAGGGTTAGGTTTAGGGTGAGGGTTTGGGTTAGAGTTAGGGTTAGTGTGAGGTTAAAGTTTAGGGTGAGGGTTAGGGTGAGTGTGAGGGTTAGGCTTATCGTTATGGTTAGGGTGAGGGTTAGGTTTAGGTTGAGAGCTAGGGTGAGGGTGAGGGTTAGGGTGAGAGTTATGGTTAGGGTACTGTTTAGCGTGAGGGTGAGGATTAGGGTGAGGGTTAGGGTTAGGTTGATGTTTAGGGTGAGGTGAGAGTTAGGGTGAGGATGAGGGTGAGGGTTAGGATTAGGGTTATGTTTAGGGTGCGGATGAGGGTTATCTTGAGGGTTAGGTTTAGGATTAGGTTTAGAGTAAGGTGAGTGTTTGGTTGTGGGTAAGGATTCGTGTGAGGGTGAATTTTAGGGTGTGGATGAGGGTTAGGTTTAGGGTGAGGATTAGTGTTAGGGTTAGGGTTATGGTGAGGGTAAGTATTAGGGTGAGGTTTAGGGTGAAGTTGAGGTTTTTTGTTAGCGTTTTGTTTTACGGTGAGTGTTATTGTGAGGGTTAGGTTTAGGTTTAGGGTTACTGGGAGGGTGAGGTTTAGAGTTCGGGTGATGGTAAGGTTTAGGTTTAGGGTTAGGATGAGGGTAAGGGTTAGGGTGAGGGTTAGGGTGAGTTTGAGTGTTAGAGTTAGCATTAGGGTTAGGGTGAGAGTGACTGTTAGAGTGAGGGTTAGGGTTAGGGTTTGGGATAGGGTGAGGATTAGGGTTAGTATGAGGGTTAGGGTTAGGTTTAGTGTGAGGATACGTTTTAGGTGGAGGGTTAGGTGAGGGTGAGGGTTATGTTTAGCATTAGGTTTAAGGTTAGCGTTTGGGGGCGAGTTAGCTTTAGGGTGAGTGTTAGGGATAGGTTTAGAGTGAAGGTTAGGGCTAGGGTTAGGGTTAGGGAGAGGGGAGGTTTAGTGAGAGGGTTAGAGTGAGGGTTAAGGTTAGGGTGAGTGATAAGGTTAGGGTAAGGGCTAGAGTGAAGTTGAGGGTGAGGGTTTCGGTTAGGTAAGGGTTAGGGTTAGGGTTATGGTGAGGATTAGGGAGAGAGTGAGAGTTAGCTTGAGGAATAGGGTTAGGGTGACGGTTAGGGTGAGGGTTAGTGTGAGGGGTAGGGTTAGGGTTAGGGTGAGGGTTCGGTTTAGTGTGAGGGTTAGGGTTAGTTTGAGGGGTAGGGTTAGGTTTAGGTTTAGGATGAGGGTGAGGGTTAGGGTTAGGTTTAGGTTGAGGGATAGGGTGAGTGTTAGGGTTCGGGTGAGGTTTAGGGTTAGGATTAGGGTTAGGGTGAGGGTTAGTGTGAGGGTTAGGGTTAGGGTTAGGTTTAGGTTGAGGGTGAGTGTTAGTGTTAGTGTTAGGGTGAGAGTTAAAGTAAAGGTGAGGGCTACGGTGAGCATGACGATTAGGGTGAAGGTGAGGCTGAGTGTTTCCGTTAGGTAAGGTTTAGGGTTAGGGTTATGTTGAGGATTAGGGTGAGGGTGAGGCTTAGGTTGCAGGTTATGTTAAGGGTGAGGGTGAGGGTTAGGGTTAGGGTGAGGGTTAGTGTTAAGTGATGTTTAGCATGAGGTTGAGGGTTACGGTGAGGGTGAGGGTTCGGGTGAGGGTGAGGATTAGGTTTAGGTTTAGGGTTAGGGTTAGGATGAGGGTTAGGATGAGGTTTAGTGTTAGGGTTAGGGTTAGTGTGAGGGGTAGGGTTAGGGTTAGGGTGAGGGTTAGGGTTAGTGTGAGGGTTAGGGTTAGGTTTAGGATTAGGTTTAGTGTGAGGATAAGGGTTAGGGTGAGGGTTAGATTGAGGGTTAAGTTTAGCGTTAGCGTTAGGGTTAGGGTGAGGGTTAGGGTGAGTGTTAGGGTTAGGTTGAGGTTTAGGTTGAGGGTGAGCGTTAGGGTTAGGTTGAGGTTGATGGTTAGGGTTAGGGTTAGGTTTAAGGTGAGGGGTAGTGTGAGGGATAGAGTGTGGGTTAGTGTTAGGGTGAGTCTTAGGGTTAGGATTAGTGTTACTGTGAGTTTTAGGGTTAGGGTCATGGTTAGGGTAAGGGTTAGGGTTAGGATTAAGGTGAGATTTAGGGTTAGAGTTATTGTTAGGGTTAGGGTTTGGGTTAGGGTGAGGGTGAGGGTGAGGGTGAAGGAGAGGGTTAAGTTTAGGGTGAGGATTAGGATTAGGGTTAGAGTTAGGGTTAGGATGAGGGTGAGGGTTGGGTTAGGGTTAGTGTGAGGGTTAGGGTTAGAGTGAGGTTTAGGGTGACGGTGAGGGTTAGGGTGAGTGTTAGTGTTAATTTTAGGTTTCGGGTGAGGGTTAGGGTTGGGGTTAGAATGAGGTTGAGGCTTAGGGTGAGGGTAGCGTTAGTGTTAGGGTGAGGGTTAGAGTTAGTGTGAGGGTTAGGGATGGGGTTAGGGTTAGGTTTAGTGTGAGGATAATGGTTAGGGTGAGGGTTAGGTTAAGCGTTAGGGTTAGGTTGAGGTTTAGTGTGAGTGTTAGGGTTAGGGTTATTGTTAGGGTGAGGGTAAGGTTTAGGGTTAGTGTTAGGGTAAGGTTTAGGGTTAGGGTGAGGGTTAGAGTAAGGGTTAGGGATAGGGTGAGTGTGAGGGTGAGGGTTAGAGTTAGGATTAGGTTGATGGTTAGGGTTAGGGTGAAGGTTATAGTAAGGGTTAGGGTTAGGCTGAGAGTTAGGGTTTGGGTTAGGGTGATTGTTAGGGTTAGGTTTAGTTTTAGGGTTAGGGTGAGGGTTAGGGTTAGGGTTAGGTTTAGGGTGAGGGTGAGGGTAAGGGTGAGGGTGAGGGTTAATTTTAGGCTTAGGGTGTGGGTGAGGGTTAGGGTGAGTGTTAGTGTTAGCATTAGTGTGAGGGTGTGGGTAAGGATGAGGGTTAGGGTTAGGGTTAGGGTTATGGTTAGTGTGAGGGTGAGGTTGAGGGTTAGGGTTAGGATTAGGTTTAGGTTTAGTATTAGGCTGAGTGAGAGGGTGAGGGTGAAGCTGAGGGTGAGGTTTATGTTTAGGGTTTGAGTTAGGATGAGGGCTAGTGTATGGGTGAGAGTGAGGGTTTCGGTTAGGTAAGTGTTAGGGTTAGGGGGAGGATTAGGGTGAGGGTGACGTTTAGTGTGAGAGTTTGCGTTAGGGTAAGGGTTAGGGTGACTGTCTGGGTTAGGGTTAGGTTTAGGGATAGGGTGAGGGTAAGGATTAGGGTGAGGGTTAGGGTGCTGGTGAGGGTTAGGATTAGCATTAGGGTTAGGGTGAGATTGAGGTTTAGGGTGAGGTTTAGGGTTAGGGATAGGGTTAGTATTAGGGTTAGGGTTAGAGTTAGGGTGAGGGTTCGGCTGTGGGTAGGATAAGGATTAGGGTGAGGGTTAGGTTTAGTGTGAGGATTAGGTTTAGGCTTAGGGTTAGTGTCAGGGTAATGATTAGGGTGTGCGTTATGGTGAGGGTAAGGGTTAGGTTTAGCATTAGGGTTAGGGTTAGGGTAAAGGTTAAGATTAGCTTTAGGGTTAGGGTGAGGTTGAGGGTGAGGATTAGGGTTACTGTTACGTTGAGGGTTAGGATTAGGGTTTGGGTTAGGCTGAGGGTGAGGGGAGGATTTCGGGTTGGTAAGGGTTATGTTTTGGTTAGAGTGACGATTAGGTTGAGGGTGAGTGTTAGATTGAGGGTTAGGGTTAGGGTTTGGGTTAGGTTTAGTGTGATGTTTAGGGTGAGGATGAGGTTTAAGGTGAGGGAAAGTATTAGGATTAGAATTAGGGATAGGGTGAGGATTCGTGTTAGTGTGAGGGTTAGGGTTAGGGTTAGATTTAGTGGGAGGATGAGGGTTAGGTTGAGCATTAGGTTGAGGGTGTAGGTTAGGGTTAGTGTTAGGGTTAGGGTTAGGGATAGGGTGAGGATTAGGGTTAGTGTGAGGGTTAGGGTTAGGGTTAGGTTTAGGGTTACTGTGAGGATAAGGGTTAGGGTGAGGTTTATGTTGAGGGTGAGGGTTAGGGTTAGCCTTAGGGTCACGGTGAGCATTAGGGTGAGTTTTAGGTTTAGGGTGAGGGATATGATTATGGTTAGGTTGAGGATTAGGTTTAGTTTGATGTTTATGGTGAGGGTGAGTGTTAGTGTGAGGGTGAGGATGATGGTTAGGGTTAGGGTTAGGTTTAGGGTGAGAGTGAGGTTGAGGGTGAGGTTTAGGGTTAGTGTTAGGATGAGGATTAGGGTTAGGGTTAGGGTTATGGTGAGGGTAAGTCTTAGGGTGAGGTTGAGGTTTAGGGTTTGCATTAAGGTAAGGGTGAGGGTTCGTGTGAGGGTAATAGTTAGGGTTAGTGTGAGGGTTATTTTTAGGGTTAGGGTGGGGGTTAAATTTAGGGTGAGGTCTAGGGTGAGGGTGAGGGTTAGGGTTAGGGTTAGGGTGAGGGTTAGGGTTAGTATGAGGGTTAGGGTTAAGTTTAGGATTAGGGTTAGTGTGAGGATAAGGGTTAGGGTGAGGTTTAGGTTGAGGTTGAAGTTTAGGGTTAGCGTTAGGGTTGGGGTTAGCGTTAGTGTAATGGTGAGGGTTAGGGTGAGTGTTAGGGTTCGGGTGAGGTTTAGGTTGAGGGTGAGCCTTAGGGTTAAGTTTAGGTTGATGGTTAGGGTTAGGGTTAGGTTTAGGGTGAGGGTTACGGTGAGGGTTAGAGTGAGGGTTAGTGTTAGGGTGAGGGTTAGGTTTAGGATTAGTGTTACATTGAGTTTTAGGGTTAGGGTTATGGTTAGGGTAAGGTTTAGGGTTATGATTAAATTTAGATTTAGGTTTAGGGTTATTGTTATTGTTAGGGTTAGGGAGAGGGTGAGGGTGAGGGTGAGGGTTGGCGTTAGGGTTAGGTTTATGGTGATGGTGGAGGTGAAGGGTAGGTTTAGGATTAGGGTTATGGTTAGGCTGAGAGGAAGGCAGAGGGTAAGGGTGAGATTTAGGGTTAGGGTTAGGTTTAGAGTTACGGTGAGGGCTAGGGTAAGAGTTAGGTTGAGGGTTAGGGTTAAGGTGAGGGTTAGGGTAAGGGTTAGAGTGAGGTTTAGGGTTAGGTTGATGTTTATGGTGAGGCTGAGTGTTAGGGTTCGTGTGAGGGTTCGGGTGAGGGTGAGGGGGAGGGGGAGGGTGAGGTTTAGGGTGTGGATTAGATTTCGGTTTAGGGTGAGGGTTATGGTGAGGTTTAGGGTTAGGGTTAGGGTTAGGTTGTAGTTGAGGGTGCAGGTCAGGGTTAGGGTTAGGTTGAGTGTTAGGGTTAGGTTGAGGGCTAGTGTGAATGGTAGAGTTAAGGTTAGGGTGAGGGTTAGGGTTAGTGTGAGGGTTTTGGTTAGAGTTAGGGTTAGGGTGAGGGTTAGCGTGAGGGTTAGGTTTAGGGTTAGCTTGAGAGTTAGGTTTAGGGTACTATTTAGCCTGAGGGTGAGGGTTAGGGTGAGTATTAGGGTTAGGGTTATGTTTAGGGTGAGGTGAGGGTTAGGGTTAAGGTGTGGGTTAGGGTTAAGTTTAGGTTTAGGGTGAGGGTGAGGGTTAGTGTTAGGGGTAGGATGGGGGGTAAGGTTAGGGTGAGGTCTAGGGTGAGGTTGAGGGTTAGGGTGAGGGTTAGTGTGAGGGGTAGCGTTAGGATTAGGGTGAGGTTTAGGGTTAGTGTGAGGGTTAGGGTTAAGTTTAGCGTTAGTGTTAGGATTAGGATTAGGGTTAGTGTGGGTATAAGCGTTAGGGTGAGGTTTAGGTTGAGGGTGAGGGTTAGAGCTAGGGTTAGGTTTAGTGTGAGGGTTAGGTTTAGGATTAGGGTTTGGGTTATGGTCAGGGTTATTTTTAGGGTTAGGGTTAGGGTTTGGGTGAGAGTGAGGGTGAGGGTTGGTCTTAGGGTTAGGGTTAGGGTTAGGGTGAGGGTGTGGGTGAGGGTTAGGTTTAGGATTAGGGTAGGTTTAGGCTGAGGGGGAGGGAGAGGTTTTGGGTTAGCGTGAGGTTTTGGGTTAGGGTTAGATTTAGGGTTACATTGAGCGTTAGGTTGAGGGTGAGGTTTAGGGTGAGGGTGAGGTTGAGGGTGAGGGTGAGGGATAGGTTTAGGGTGAGGTTTAGGATTAGGGTTAGGGTTAGGTTTAGGGTGAGGGTGAGGTTTGGGTTAGGGTTAGAGTGAGGGTTACTTTTAGGGTGAGGGTTAGGGTGAAGGTGAAGTTAGGGTGATTGTGATGGTTAGGGTTAGGTTTCAGGTGAGGGATAGTGTTAGGGTTAGAGCGAGGGTGAGGCTTAGGGTGAGGGTTAGATTTACTGTTAGCGTGAGGGTTAGAGTTATTGTGAGGGTTAGGGATGGGGTTAGGGTTAGGGTTAGTGTGAGGATAATGGTTAGGGTGAGGGTTAGGCTAAGCGTTAGGTTTAGGGTGAGGGCTAGGGTGAGTGTTAGGTTTAGGGTTAGTGTTAGGGTGAGGGCAAGGTTTAGGGTTAGTGTTAAGGTAAGGTTTAGGTTTAGGGTGAGGGTTAGGGTAAGGTTTAGGGATAGGGTGAGTGTGAGGATGAGGGTTAGGGTTAGGGTTAGGGTGATGGTTAGGGTTAGGGTGAGGGTTAGGGTAAGGTTTAAGGTTAGGGCGAGGTTTAGGATTTGGTTTAGGGTGAGTGTTAGGGTTAGGTTTAGGTTTAGGGTAAGGGTTAGGGTTAGGGTGAGGTTTAGAGTTAGGGTTAGGGTTATGGTGAGGGTGAGGGCAAGGGCGAGGGTGAGGGTTAATTTTAGGTTTAGGGTGTGTGTGAGGGTTAGGGTGAGGGTTTGTGTTAGGGTTAGTGTGAGGGTGTGGGTAGGGATGAGGGTTAGGCTTAGGGTTAAGGTTATGGTGAAGAATTAGAAAAATTAGGGCTGTGTCCATTTTACAATTTACTAACTTCTGACTCTGCTTCTGTAAACTTTGTGTTAGCTTTCTTGAGCTAACACTAACCCCCCCCTCCTGGAATTAAGGAATTGGGTAAAGTCTCAGAGCCCAGGTGTCGGCCCCAGGACAAGGTCAGTGGTCGTAGATAAAGAACAGACAGTACTTGTTCCTCAGTTCCCATTTAGAAATTCCCCAGACAGGACCTTGAGATAACGACCACCTGGCAAGACCACAAGCTAAGCCAAATGTCAACCAATCATAGGCCTGTAACCAGTTAAACCCCCCCCCTTAAACCAACCATGGGCCAGTCATTTTACAAATAGTGTTACAAAATTTCCCGCATGGCAAAGTGATTGTTGGCGTATATGATGACCTTTAAATGGTCCAATCATGGGATGCTTTGTGTTATGCATTAATCTTGTGGTTTTTGCCTTTAAAAGAAGGCTTGTAACCACTGTTCGGGGCTCCCTGTCTGCACGGGACAGAGAGTCTTTTTGCGCAAACGTCAAATAAACTTCTCTTGCTTATTGCATCTCCCGGCCTGGAGTCTGAGTTTCTGGGGCGCCCTCCTGTTGAAGAAAGTATCCCAGGAGTCTGGGGTCTTTCATTTGGTGCGTTGGCCGGGAACCAGGCTCCCCCAACCCCAGATTCCAGGACCGGCAGGAGGTAAGATAGAGCTCTTGTCTTTCGTGTTTGTCGTGTTCGTTTCATGTTTTGGGGATCCAAAAGTGCCTGTACAGGACATGTGTGGTGGACCAGAGGGAAAAGCAGACGTGCACACTACCCTGGTCCCGCCCTGTGCTTCTACCCCAGGGTGCGTGAATTTGTGGTGGACTAGAGGGAAAAGCAGACGTGCCCACTACCCTAGTCCCACTCTGGAGTCCTACTCCAGGGTTGCGTGGAGGGGGGACGAGATCCGAGTGTTTCTGTGTTCATGGGAGTTAAGGCATGGCCGGCCTCTCCCTTCTGAAGTTTCTCTCCTCATTTGTGCTCACTCGGGGACCGCGCGGCGTTTGTCTAGTCTTGTCTGTGTCTGTCTGACATTAATTGTCTTTGGTGTTTGTTTTGTGACTTTCAAGGAAATGGGTCAACAAGCGAGTACACTCCTAGGAAACCTGAGACCTTGTCCTAGTTCGTTTAAAAACAAAAACCGCTTGTTCTGCTTTTGTAACTTGCTTGTTTGTCAATTATGGATCTGCCACTGACCACCTGCGAGTGGCCTCAGTTAGATCTCAGCCTCGGGCCTTGGCTCGGGGGGGTCTAAACGTGGGGGAGAACCTGTCAGTCTGAGGGGATGGCCGCTAGGGACTTCTTTCCCTTGCCCCAAGATGACTGGCAATTCTCCTCCGCCTTGGAAGGCCCCTGGGTCAACGTCTGCAGGAATCTAAGTGAAAAATCCTCCGGAGGTGAGTAGGGGTGTTGAGTCCCCTGGTAAGTGAATGGTGGTGAGATGTCGCCCCATTCACTGAGACCTGGTTTTGTCTTTGTGGCCACTTATTTGTCTTGTTTACTTTAGTGTGTGTGCTTGTTTTATGTTTTCTGGGGTAGGGAAGTCAGCCTTCAGTTCTTGTCTAGTTCTGTTTTAGAATTGGTACCAATTTTAAATGTGGATCCTTGGTTTTTGTGTTTATCTGTGTTTTTGTTATTTATTTGAACATCTCTGGGGAAATAAAAGTTCCAGCGGGGCTTGGTCACAGACCTGCTACGCCCATCCCCCCCTGAGGCATGGAAGGTTACTGGGCTAGTTTGGTTCCCTTCAAGCCTCAGGCTGCATTTACTCCTCATGGAGGCTGCCAGCAGGGAGGGTTTAGAAGGCTTTCTGTCTAGTTTGGACTTTTTCAGCTAGTCCTGACAATGTAACAATTTGTAAAGTGCTCTTGTCTATCTGTGTGAGTGTTTTGTGTGTGTCTGTGAATGTATTCAAAGATAAGAATTGTCAGCATGCTGTAACAATTGGGTGAGTTTAAATTTAAAATTCAAAAGGTTATGAGGTTTGGACATTACCAAAAATTCTAAAAAAAATCTTCACATTGTTTTAAATGGCTTTTTAAAGATTTTTTTTAACTTGCAAATTAGAAAATCTGGTATTTTAAAAAACTAATATTTTAAATGCATAAGACTGTTTATACTGTAATCAAGTTATCTGGCATAACAAAATGCATTGGCTGTTGGGGATCTGGTTCCCTTGGCTAAAATTTGGGATAAATATTAAAAATTTAAATGTAAAGGTTAGTTTAACACTGTCAAAGATGTTACGTGTTCTGTCTGTCTGTCTAAAAACTGTGTATTTCATTCAAGAACCAAGAAAAGAGACGGGGAAAAACTTAGAAGCCAACAGAAGACCTATCTTTAGGGATAAGGGGTGAACAAGCAGAAGTGCAGTTCAGCTAGTCATGCATGGTGGGACAGGTCCTGGGAAGAGTCCATGCATGGTGAAAGAGGGCAAGCTGGCACAAACGAAGTTCATCTAACCCTAAAGAGTCGGACTGGGTGCGTACCCATTCCATAGAAGGGGCTGAGTGGCCCATCTTTGTTCTTTCTTTTCCCTGCAGATAGACACTAAAAACATGATGGTTAAAATGAGTGATGTGATGATCTGATTAGTATTGCTAAAACTTCCCCTTGGATGTGTTAACATTAAAATTAGAAAGGCCTTTAAAAAAAGGGGTTAAAAAGTTATTTATATAATGTGACTTGCTTTTAATGTTTTACAATTAGGATGTTTTTGAAAGCCATAAATACACCAAGTCTAGCTTTTTGGTTCAGTTATGATGATTGTTATTTTCGCATTAAGGAAAAATTGTCATTTGAGTTTAAAAATCTTAATGTGTGTCTGTTTTAAAACAAGCAACTAAGAGGCAATGAGTGACACTTGGCCTCAATATTTCAAGGGATCTTTTCAAAATGCAAATAAGAGGTTTTAAAAAAATTAAGAATGGATTTTTGGATATAAAGTTTAAATGTAAAATTGTTCTTAACATTGGCCTCAATGTACACAAAGGAAAAAATTAGGATTACCAAAATAATTGCGATTCCAGTTTGCTCTTATAGGTTGTTTTTTTTTTTTTTTTTTTTTTTAGTCGGCCGTGGGGCTTGAACTCTGGGCCTGGGCGCTGTCCCTCAGCTCTTCAGCTCAAGGCGAGTGCTCTACCACTTGAGCTACAGCCCCACTTCTGGTTTTCTGGTGGTTTATTGGAGATAGGTGTCTCATGGTCTCTCCTGCCCGGGCTGGCTTTGAACCGCAATCCTCAGATCTCAGCCTCCTGATTAGCTAGGATTACAGGCGTGAGCCACCAGCGCCCGACAGGTTGTCTTTTTTTTTAAGTTTCCAGCAAGCCCAGAGCAAAGCACAGAGGATTCTTAAAAGTTTGTCAGATGTAACTTTGACTCTTAATAAGTTTCAGGTAAGAGCATGCTTAAAAGCTACTTCTATGTGGACCGCCTTGTTGCTTTTAATTGGAGTAAAATGGCCTTTTATAAGACTCACTGATATGCAAACTGGTTCAAAGCCAGCCCGGGCACAAAAAGGTTCCTGTGAGACTGTCACCTCTATTCAGCCAGCAGAGTACTAGCCCTGGACTGAAGAGTCAGGGGACAGTACTCAAGCCCCAAGCTCGAGACTCACAGTGGCAGAGTACTAGCCCTGGACTGAAGAGTTAGGGGACAACATTCAAGCCCTTAGTCTGGGACTCAAAGTGGCAGAGTGCTAGCCTTGAGCTGTAGAGCTGAGGGACAGTGCTCAGGCCCCGAGTTCATGTCCAGCGACCAGCTAAAGGGAAATGCCAATGAGGCATTTTTCCCAATGTGAAGAAGACACTCCTGGGACAAAAGCAATGGAGGAGCATCCAGAGGCAGGCAGCCACTGCTTGGATGGCAGAAATTTTAGATCCTAGAGTCACTTGTGCGTGGCCCTTCAAAACTGGTCAGAGCCGGGAGGTCATAAAAAGAGTTTATAAGCATGCCAAATGTCCATGACTATCTACCTTGTAAGGGACAGGAACTTGCCAGACCTGTGTGATAGTAAAAGCCAATGTTATACAATGTGGGGGATAGTTTAAATCTCAACCCCTTTATGTGCCAAAAGCTCTAATTGAGCTGACACTAGTTACATGAAGTTCATCTGCTCAGGAAAACGTTTGTAAACCTGAGAGTGTGTTTTTATTTGATATCTGTCTAAAGGCCTGCAAAGGTAACTTAGGCATTGTTTGGGATCATTAGAGATCACATTCCTAAGCCATCTAGAAAGATGCTTTTGCAAACCAGAGTGCTAAACAAGCTACACTGCTGTAGCCGGAAAAAAGGTCTGTGCAGTTGTCAAAAGTTAAATATTGTTCTAAATGACATCTAACCCTGATGGCCTCTTTGTAAAATAGGCTAAGGTTATAGGTTCCTGTAGGTAAGATCAACAAGTTACAGAAGATGGACCTTCGCCCTTCTACCCCCATTTTAAGATCAAGGGTCCAGAGTCAGTTTTGGAGAAATGAGGCAAAATAGATAAAATAATTTTTTAAAAAAGGCATAAAAATAGTGTTAACAGTTGTCAGTGTACAAGGTGTAAAGACTGCATCTGTCAGAGATGGCTACAAGACTAAGCCTTCTGAGCCTTCTGTGTCTATTTACAAAAATATCTGGTTAGTAAAAAAGTTGTGATTTTGGTAAATTGTCCTGGACTATTGTTTAAAGATCTTAAAAATCATCAGGATCAAAGCCTGCCAATCCTATGCTATGTATTTTTAACCAGTCTGTGTTGGAATTTACAGCCGAGCATG
Organism: Dipodomys merriami; assembly: GCF_024711535.1. NCBI lineage: Eukaryota > Metazoa > Chordata > Mammalia > Rodentia > Heteromyidae > Dipodomys > Dipodomys merriami. The sequence continues at coordinate 4,542,019 of NW_027206113.1, forward strand.
AGGTGTGACAGTCCCTTGGAGCCACTGAGAGATCCTGCTGCTGCTGCTGCGGCTGCTGCTGCTGCTGCTGCTGCTGCTGCTGCTGCTGCTGGTGCTGCTGCTGCATACCCTAATGGGTAAAGTTCAAAGACGGCCTGACAGCCACCTGGAGAAACTCCTGCCTGATTCCATCACCTGAGTCTGCTTCCTGGTTGACTTCTGCTAAATCTAAGATCTTGTGGGACATTCTTTTGGGTGATATCCAGAAACCCTCTCTTCCCACAGTGGATATTGAGGACAAGGATATCACTGGCTTGCTTGTCTTAGTCACTTCAGTGCATAGTGACTGAAAATCCACTCTAGGTCACAGCCTAGTTTGGCTCTGGTATGGTAATAACCTGAGTGTGTTATCATGAAAATTGTAAAGGAGAGGGGGGTAGTAAAGAAAGCCTTGGAAAAGGAATTATAAAGGAGAGGGGGGTAGTAAAGAAAGCCTTGGGAAGAGAATTGGGGAAAAATTGGTATCCCCTTTAGATAAGAAAGGATTTAAAAAGTAAGGATTGTCCTTAATTGTTTGGAAAAGGGAAAGAAGACAAACTTGAGAAAGTTTAAGTATGTAGCAAATGGTATGAGTATGTCGCAAATGGTTTGAGTATGTCGCAAATGGTATGAGTATGTCTTAAAATTGGAGCTTACAAGTACAACTGGTATAAAATTAAGTTAACTGTGATACACGGAGGGAGGAGTGGTAAAAAAATGTAAGGGGCTCTGGTACTCTTACTTTTGTTACAATCGGACCTTGTATACACAACAGACTGATGTCTTTTCTAAAAGAAAAAAATCAGCACAGTCCATCTATTAGTTCTGAGGTCTCAATACCAAGCAGTGAGAACAACTGACACCCCACAAAATAATATAGAGAGACCCTAAATTTTAAGGTTAAAATTACTCCAGAGAGGAAGTGAGGAATGATGAATTAAAAAAATTAGGGCTGCGTCCATTTTACAATTTACTAACTGCTGACTCTGCTTCTGTAAACTTGCTTGCTTGAGCTAACACCAACCCCCCCCCCCCGCCTGAAACAAGGAATTGGGTAAAGTCTCAGAGCCCAGGTGTCGGCCCCAGGACAAGGTCAGTGGTCGTAGATAAAGAACAGAGAGTACGTGTTCCTCAGTTCCCATTTAGAAATTCCCCAGACAGGACCTTGAGATAACGACCACCTGGCAAGACCACAAGCTAAGCCAAATGTCAACCAATCATAGGCCTGTAACCAGGTAAACCTCCCCCTTAAACCAACCATGGGCCAGTCATTTTACAAAGAGTGTTACAAAATTTCCCGAGTGGCAAAGTGATTGTTGGAGTATATGATGACCGTTAAATGGACCAATCATGGGATGCTTTGTGTTATGCAATAATCTTGTGGTATTTGCCTTTAAAAGAAAGCTTGTAACCGCTGCTCCGGTCTCCCTGTCTGCTCTGGACAGAGAGTCCGTTTGCGCAAACATCAAATAAACTCCTCTTGCTTATTGCATCTCCCGGCCTGGAGTCTGAGTTTCTGGGGCACCCTCCCGTTGACGAAAGTATCCCAGGAGTCTGGGGTCTTTCAATGGTTAGTGTGAGGGTGAGGTTGAGGGTTCGGTTAGGATTAGGTTTAGGTTTAGGGTTAGGCTGAGGAAGAGGGTGAGGGTGAGGCTGAGGGTGAGGTTTACGTTTAGGGTTTGGGTTAGGGTGAGGGCTAGTGTATGGGTGAGGATGAGGGTTTCGGGTAGGTAAGTGTTATGGTTAGGGTGAGGATTAGGGTGAGGTTGAAAGTTAGTGTGAGAGTTAGGGTTAGAGTGAGGTTTAGGGTGACTGTGAGGGTTAGGGTTAGGGTTAGTGTCAGGGTAAGGTTTAGGGTGAGGTTTAGGGTGCTGGTGAGGGTTAGGGTTAGCATTAGGTTTAGGGTCAGGGTGAGGGTTAGGGTGAGGTTTAGGGATAGGGATAGGGTTAGGATTAGGGTTAGGGTTAGAGTTAGGGTGAGGGTTAGGCTGAGGGGTAGGGTAAGGGTTAGGGTGAGGGTTAGGTTTAGTGTGAGGATTAGGGTTAGGTTTAGAGTTAGGATGAGGGTAAGGATTAGGCTGTGGGTTAGGGTGAGGGTGAGGGTGAGGATTAGGGTTACTGTTAGTTTGAGGGTTTGAGTTAGGGTTTGGGTTAGGGTAAAGGTGAGGGTGAGGTGAAGGTTTTGGTTAGGTAACGGTTATGTTTAGATTATGGTGCGGATTCGGTTGAGTGTGAGGGTTAGATTGAGGGTTAGGTTTAGGGTGAGGGTTAGGGTTAGGCATAAGGTGAGGGTTAGGTTTAGCGTGATGTTTAGGGTGAGGGTGAGGGTTAAGGTGAGGGAAAGGACTAGGGTTAGAATTAGGGATAGGGTGAGGATTAGTGTTAGTGTGAGGGTTAGGGTTAGGGTTAGGGTTAGTGTGAGGATGAGGGTTAGGTTGAGGATTAGGGTGAGGATGAGGGTTAGGGTTAGCGTTAGTGTTAGGATTAGGGATAGGGTGAGGTTTAGGGTTAGTGTGAGGGTTAGGGTTAGGGTTACTGTGAGGAAGGATTAGGGATAGGGTGAGGTTTAGGGTTAGTGTGAGGGTTAGGGTTAGGGTTACTGTGAGGATAAGGGTTAGCGTGAGGGTTATGGTGAGTGTGGGGTTTAGGGTTAGCCTTAGGGTTATGGTGAGCGTTAGGGTGAGGGTTAGGGTTAGGGTGAGGGTTAGGGTTATATTTAGGTTGAGTATTAGGTTTAGTGTGATGTTTATGGTGAGGGTGAGTGTTAGTGTGAAGGTGAGGATGAGGGTTAGGGTTAGGATTAGGTTTAGGGTGAGAGTGATGGTGAGGGTAAGGGTTAGGGTTAGTGTTAGGGTGAGGATTAGGGTTAGGGTTAGGGTTATGGTGAGGGTAAGTCTTAGGGTGAGGTTTAAGGTGAGGCTGAGGTTTAGGGTTAGCGTTAGGGTAAGGGTGAGTGTTGGTGTGAGGGTTAGAGTTAGGGTTAGGGTGAGGGTTAAGGTTAGGGTTTGGGTGAGTGTAAGAATTAGGGTGAGGGTTAGGGTGAGGTTGAGGGTTATCATTAGGGTTAGGGTGAGGTGATGGTTAGGGTGTGTTTATTGTGAGTGTGAGTGTTAGGCTGAGGGTGAGGTTGAGGTTTAGGTTTAGGGTTAGGTTTAGGGTTAGGGTGAGAGTGAGGGTGAGGGAGAGGGTTAGAGTTCGGATGTGGGTGAGGGTGAGCGTTACTGTTAGGTTTAAGGTGAGGGTTAAGTTTAGGGTGAGGGTTAAGGTTAGGTTGAGAGCTCAGGGGAGGGTAAGGTTTCGGGTGAGGGTGAGTGTGAGTGTTTTGGTCAGGTAAGGGTTAGGGTTAGGGTTATGGTGAGGATTAGCATGATGGTGAGGTTTATGTTGAGGGTTAGGGTTATGGTGAGGGTTAGGGTGAGGGTTAGGGTTAGGGTTATGGTTAGGGTTAGGGTGAGGGTTAGTGTGAGGTTTAGGGTTAGGGATAGGTTTAAGGTGAGGGTGAGGGTTAGTGTTAGGGTTAGGGTGAGGGTTAAGGTTAGGGTGTGGTCTAGGGTGATGGTGAGGGTTATGGTGATGGTGAGGGTGAGGGTTTCGGTTAGGTAAGTTTTAGGGTTAGGGTTTTGGTCAGGATTAGGGTGAGGGTGAGGGTTAGGTTGAGGGTTAGGATAAGGGTGAGGGTTAGGGTAAGGGTTAGAGAGAGGTTTAGGTTTAGGGTGATGTTTAGGGTGAGATTGAGTGTTAGGTTTAGGGTGAGTGTTTGGGTTAGGGTGAGGGTTAGGGTTAGGGTGTATTTATGGTGAGGATGAGTGTTAGGGTGAGGGTGAGGTTGTGGGTTAGGTTTAGGGTTAGAGTTAGGGAGATAGTGAGGATGAGGGTGAGGGTTAGTTTTCGGGTGAGGGTGAGATTGATTGTGAGGGTTAGGGTGAGGGTGAGGTTTCGGTTAGGTATGGGTTAGGGTTAGGGTTATGGTGAGGATTATAGTGAGAGTGAGGCTTAGCCTGAGGGTTAGGGTTAGTTTGAGGGTTAGGGTGAGGGTTAGTGTGAGAGGTAGGGTTTTAGGGTTAGGGTGAGGTTTAGCGTTATTGTGAGGGTTAGGGTTAGGGTTAGGTTTACTGTTAGGGTGAGGATAAGGGTTAGGGTGAGGGTTAGTTTGAGGGTGATGGTTAGGGTTAGCGTTAGGTTTACGGTTAGCATTAGGGTTATGGTGAGGGTTAGGGTTAGGATGAAAGTTAGGTGGAGGGTGAGGTTTAGGGTTAGGTTTAGGTTCAGGGTTTGGTTAGGGTTAGGGTTGGGGTGAGGGTTAGGGTCAGGGTTAGGTTTAGGGATAAGGTGAGGGATAGTGTTAGGGTAAGGGTGAGGGTTAAAGTTAAGGTGAGGACTAGGGTTAGTGTGAGGATTAGGGTGTGGCTAACGGTGAGTGTTTCCATTAGGTGAGGTTTAGGGTTTGGGTAATTTTGAGGATTAGGGTGAGGGTTATTGTTAGGTTGAGGGTTAGGATTAATTTTAGGGTTAGGGTTAGGGTTAATGTGAGTGGTAGGTTTAGTTTTAGGTGAGGCTTAGGGTTAGTGTGAGGGTAAGGGATAAGTTTAGGATTAGGCTTAGTGTGAGGATAAAGGTTAGATTTAGGATTAGGGTTAGTGTGAGGATAAGAGTTACGGTGAGGGTTAGGTTGAGGGTGAAGTTTAGGGTTAGCGTTATGTTTGGGGTGAGTGTTAGGGTTAGGGTGAGGGTTAGGGTGAGTGTTAGGGTTAGGGTGAAGTTTAGCTTGAGGGTGAGCGTTTTGGTTAGGTTAAGGTTGATGGTTAGGTTTAGGGTTAGGTTTAGGTTGAGGGTTAGGGTGAGGGTTAGAGTGAGGGTTAGTGCTAGTGTGAGGGTTAGGGTTAGGATTAGAGTTACAGTGAGTTATAGGGTTTGGGTTATGGTTAAGGTAAGGGTTAGGGTTAGGATTAAGGTTAGATTTACGGTTATGGTTATTGTTAGCATTAGGTTTAGGGTGACGGTGAGGCTGGGCATTAGGGTTAGGGTTAGGTTTAGGGTGATGGTTGGGGTGAGGGGTATATTTAGGATTAGGGTTATGGTTAGGCTGAGGGGGAGGCAGAGTTTGAGGGTTAGGTTTAGGGTTAGGTTTAGGGTTAGAGTTACGGTGAGGGCTAGGGTGAGGGTAAGTGTTAGGTTGAGGGTTAGGGTTAGGGTGAGGGTTAGTCTTAGGGTTAGAGTGAGGGTTATTGTTAGGTTGATGTTTAGGGTGAGGCTGAGTGTTAGGGTTCGGGTGAGGGTTCGGGAGAGGGTGAGTGTGAGGGTTAGGGTGAGGTTTAGGGTTAGGGTTAGGGTGAGGTTGAAGTTGAGGGTGAGGGTTAGGTTTAGGGTTAGGTTGAGGGTTAGGATTATGTTGAGGGCTAGGGTGAGGGTGAGGGTTTGGGTGAGGGTTAGGGTTAGGGTTAGGTTTAGAGTTAGGGTTAGGTTGAGGGTTAGGGTGAGTGGTAGAGTTTGGGTTAGGTTGAGGTTTAGAGTTAGTGTGAGGGTTTGGGTTAGAGTTAGGGTTAGTGTGAGGTTAAAGTTTAGGGTGAGGGTTAGGGTGAGGCTGAGGGTTAGGTTTATCATTAGGGTTAGGGTAAGGGTTAGGGTGAGGGTTAGGGTTAGGGTGATGTTTAGGGTGAGGTGAGGGTTAGGGTGAGGATGAGGGTGAGGTTTAGGGTTATGGTTAGCGTTAGGGTACGGGTGAGGGTAATGTTGAGTGTTAGGTTTAGGATTTTGTTTATAGTTAGGTGAGTGTTAGAGTGAGGGTGAGTATTCCGGTGAGGGTGAATTTTAGGGTGTGGTTGAAGGTTAGTTTTAGGGTGAGGAATAGTGTTAGGGTTAGGATTATGGTGAGGGTATTTGGGTGTGGTTTAGTGTGAGGTTGAGGTTTTGGGTTAGCGTTTGGGTTAGGGTGAGGGTTAGTGTGAGGGTTAGGGTTAGGTTTAGGTTTTGCGTGATGGTGAGGTTTAGAGTTAGGGTTAGGTGGAGGGTTAGGTTTAGGGTTAGGGTTAGCATTAGTGTTAGGGTGAGTGTGAGGGTTAGGGTGAGGGTTAGGGTTAGGGTTTGGGATAGAGTGAGCATTAGGGTTAGTGTGAGGGTTAGGGTTAGGTTTAGTGTGAGGAAAAGTGTTAGAGGGAGGGTTAGGGTGAGAGGGAGTGTGAGGGTTTCAGTTACGTAACGGTTAGGGTTATGGTTATGGTGTGGATTAGGGTGAGGGTGCTGGTTAGGTTGAGGATTTGGTTGAGAGTGAGGTTTCGGGTGAGGGTTAGGGATAGGGTTAGGGTTAGGGTGATGGTGGGGGTGAGGTGTAGGTTTAGGATTAGGGTTAGGGTTAGGCTGAGGGTGAGGTGGAGTGGGAGGTTTTGGGTTAGGGTTAGGGTTAGGTGCGGGCTAGGTTGAGGGTGTTAGGGAGAGGATGAGGGTGAGGGTGAGGGTGAGGTTTAGGGATAACTTTAGGGTTAGGGTGAGGGTTAGCGCGAGGGTTAGTTTTAGGTTTTGAGTTAGAGTGAGAGTGAGGGTTAGGCTTCAGTTTAGGGATAGGGTTAGGGTTAGGGTTAGGGTGAGGTTTAGGGATTGGGTTAGGGTTAGTTTGAATGTGAGAATAAGAGTTAGGGTAAGTTGAGTGTTAGTGTTAGCATTAGGGTTAGGGGGAGAGTGAGGGTTAGGGTGAGGGTTAGGGTTAGAGTTAGGGATAGGTAGAGGATTAGGGTTAGTGTGAGGGTTAAGGTTAGGTTAACTGTGAGGATAAGTGTTAGGGTGAGGGTTTGCATTAGGGTGAGGTTTAGTGTTAGTGTTAGGGTGATGATTAGGCTTACGGTTAGGGAGAGGGTGAGGGTTAGTGATAGGTTTCGGATGAGGGTTAATGTTAGGTTGAGGATTAAGGTTAGGGTGAAGGCTATGTTGAGGATGAGGGTTAGGGTGAGGGTGAGTGTGACGGTTTCGTTTAGGTAAGGGTTAAATTTAAGGTTATGGTGAGTATTAGGGTGAGGGTGAGGGTTAGGTTGAGGATTAGGGATAGGGTGAGGGTTAGAGTGAGGGTTAGGTTTAGGATTAGGGTTATGGTGAGGGTTAGGGTGAGGGCTAGGGTTAAGGTTAGGTTTAGGGTGAGGGTGAGGGTTAGTGTTAGGGTTAGGGTGGGGGTTAAGATTAGGGTGAGGTCTAGGGTGAGGGTGAGGGTTAGGATCTGGGGTAGTGTGAGGGTTAGTGTTAGGGTTAGGTTGAGGATGAAGGTTAGGGTGAAGGTGAGGGGGAGGTTGAGGGTTAGGCATAACGTTAGGGTTAGGGTGAGGGTTAGCGTGAGGGTTAGGTTTACGTTTAGAGTTAGGGTGAGGGGAATGGTTACGTTTCCGATTAGGGATAGGGTTATCATTAGGGTTAGGCTGAGGTTTAGGGTTAGGGTTAGGGTTAGGTTGAAGGTAAGGCTGAGGATAAGGGTTAGGGTTAGGTTGAAGGTGAGGCTGAGGGTTAGGGTTAGGGTTAGGTTGAGGGCTAGGGTGATGGTGAGGTTGAGTGTTAGGTTGAGGATTAAGTTGAGGGTGAGGGATAGTTTGAGGGTTAGAATTAGGTTGAGGGTTAGGGTTAGGGTGACAGTAAGGGCGAGGTTGAGGTTCAGGGTTAGGGTTTGGGTTATATTTAGGGTGAGGATTAGGGTTAGGGTGAAGTTGAGTGTTCGGTGAGTGTGAGTGTTCGGGAGATGGTGAAGATTAAGTTGTGGGTGAGGATTAGGTTACAGAGCAGTGTTAGGGTGAAAGAGAGTGTTAGGGTGAGGGTGAGGTTTAGGGTTAGGGTTAGGGTTAGGGTTAGGGTGAGTGTTAAGGTTAGGGTTAGGGTTAGGGTCAGTGTTAGGGTTAGGGTTAGGGTGAGTTTGAGGATTCACGTGAGTGTGAGTGTTCAGGTGAGGATGAGGGTTAGAGTCTGGGTGAGGGTTAGGTTTCGGCTGAGTGTTAAGGGGATGGTGAGTTTTAGGGTTAAGGTTAGCGTTAGGTTTAGGGTGAGGGTTACGTTGAGGGTTAGGGTTAGGGTGAGTTTTAGTGTTAGGGTGATGTTTCAGTTGAGGTTGAGTTTTAGGTTGTGGGTGGGAGTTAGGGTTAGGGTGAGGATTAGGGTTTGGGTTAGGGTTATGGTGAGTTTAAGGGATAGGGTGAGGTTTACTGTGAGGTTGAGGGTTATGGTTAGTTTTAGGGTGAGGGTGAGGCTTAGGGTTAGGTTTAGTTTTAGGGTAACAGTTAGGGTTACGGTGAGGGTGAGGGTGATAGTTAGGGTTAGGGTTAGGGTTAGAGTTAGGGTGAGGGTGAGTGTAGGGTTAGAATTTGGATTAGGGTTATGGATAGAGTTAGGGTGAGGGTGAAGTTTAGGGTTAGGATTAGAGTTACGGTGAGAGTGAGGGTGAGGTTCAGTGTTAGGATTAGGGTTAGGGTTAGGTTTAGGGTTAGGGTTAGGGTTAGGGTGATTGTTAGGTTTAGGGTTAGGGTGAGGTTGACGTTCGGGTGAGTGTGAGTGTTCTGATGAGGGTGAGGTTTAGAGTGTGGGTGAGGGTTAGGTTTCGGCAGAGTGTTAGGTTGATGTTGAGGATTAGGGTTTGATTTAGCATTACGGTTAGGGTGAGAGTTACGCTGAGGGCTAGTGTTAGGTTGAGTGTTAGGGTTAGGGTGAGGTTTAGGGTTAGGGTGATATTTTGGGTGATGGTGAGGGTTAGTGTGAGGGTGATGGTTAGGGTTAGGGTTAGGGTGAGGGTTAGGTTTAGTATTAGGGTTAGGGTGAGTGTAAGGGTGAGGGTGAGATTTCAGGTGATGTTTACTTTTGGGTTTTGGGTGAGAGTTAGGGTTAGGGAGAGGATTAGGGTTAGTTTTAGGTTTAGGGTTAGGGTGAGTTTAAGGGATAGGGTGAGGTTGAAGGTTACGGTTAGCATTAGGGTTGGGGTGAGGGTTAGTGTTAGGTGCAGGTTAAGGTGAGTTTTAGGTTTTGGGTGAGAGTGAGGGTGAGGGATAGGGTTAAGGTTAGGGATAGAGTTAGGGTGTGGGTCAGACTGAGGGTGAGAATTTGGATTAGGGTTAGGGTTAGAATTAGGATGAGGGTGAGGGTTAGGATTACAGTTAGGGTGAGAGTGAGGGTGAGGTTCAGTGTTAGGATTAGGGTTAGGGATAGGGTTAGGGTGAGGATAAGGGTAAATGTTAGGGTTAGGGTTAGGGTTACTGTGAGTATAAGGGTTTTGGTGATGGTTAGGGAGAGGTTGAGGGTTAGGGTTATTGTGTGGGTTAGGGTTAGTGTTAAGGTGAGGGTTAGGGTTAGGATGAGATTTAGGGTGAAGGTTAGGTTTAAGGTTAGGGTTAGAGTGAGGGTTAGGGTTAGGTTTAGTATTAGGGTGAGGGTGAGGGATAGTGTTAGGGTTGGGGTGAGGGTTAAGGTTAGGATGAAGGCTAGGATGAGGGTGTTGGTTAGAATGAGGGTGAGTGTGAGGGTGAGTGTTTCGGTTAGGTAAGGTTTAGGGTTAGGGTTATGATGAGGATTTGGTTGAGGGTGAGGTTTAGGTTGAGGGTTAGGTTGAGGTTGAGGGTTAGGTTTAGTTTTATGGTGAGGGTTGGGGTTAGGGTGTTGTTTAGTGTGAAGGTGTGGTTTAGTTTGAGTTTTAGGGTTAGGGTTAGGGTTATTGTATGGTTTAGTGTTAGGGTTAGGGTGAGGGAGAGGGTACGGTTAGCGTTAGGGTTAGTGTGATGGTGGGGGTGAGGGGTAGGTTTAGCATTAGGGTTAGGGTTAGAGTTAGGCTGAGGACAAGGGTGAGGTTGAGGGTGAGGGTGAGCATGAGGGTTTCTGTTAGGTAAATGTTATGGTTATTGTCAGGGTGAGGATTAGGTTGAGGGTGAGGGTTAGGGTTGGGTTGAGTGTTAGGGTTAGCGTTTTGGTGAGGGTTATGGTTAGGGTGAGGTTTAGGGTGAGGTGAGTGTTAGGGTGAGCCTTAGGGTTCGGGTGAGGTTGAGCATTAGGGTGTGGGTGAGGGTTAGGTTTAGGGAGAGGATTAGGGTATCGGTGAGGATTAGGTTGACTGTTAGGGTTAGGGTTAGATTTAGGGTGAAAATTAGGGTTATGGTTAAATTTAGGGTGAGGTTTAGGGTGAGGTTAGGGTTAGGGTGAGGGTTAGGATTAGTTTGAGGGTTAGGGTTAGGGTTAGGCTTAGGTTGAGTGTAAGGGTCAGCGTGAGGGTTAGGGTGAGGGTAAGGGTTAGGGTGAGAGTTAGGGTGAGGGTAAGGTTTAGGGTTAGCAATAGGTTTAGGGTGAGGGTTAAATTGAAGGTTAGGGTTTGGGTTAGATTTAGGGTTATTGTGAGGGTTAGGGTGAGGGTTAGGGTTAGGTTTAGGCTGAGGGTGAGGGTGAGGGTTATGGTTAGGTTTAGGGTAAGGGTTAGGGTGAGAGTGTGGGTGAGGGTGAGGGTGTCGTTTAGGTAAGGGTTAGGGTTAGGGTGAGGATTAGGTTGAGGGTGAGGGTTAGGTTGAGGGTTAGGATTAGGTTTATGGTTAGGGTGAGGGTGAGGTTGAGGTATAGGGTTAGGGTTAGGGTTAGATTGAGGGTGACCTTGAGGATTAGAAATAGTATTAGGTTTAGGGTTACAGTTAGGGTGAGGTTGAGGGTGAGGGTCAGGGTTAGGGTTAGAGTTAGTGTGGGGGTGAGGTGAGGGTTAGTGTTAGGTTTAGGGTTAGTGTTAGGGTTAGGGTGAGGGTGAGGGTGAATGTTTGGGTTAGGGTTAGGTTTAGGGTTATTGTGAGGATAAGGGTTATGTTGAGGGTTAGGGTGAGGGTGAGGGTAAGGTTGAGGGGTAGGCTGAGGTTGAGGGTTAGGGTTAGGGTAAGAGTTGGGGTGAGTGTTAGGGTTAGGGTTAAGGTGAGGCTGAGGGTTAGGGTGAGGTTTAGGGTTAGGGTGAGTGTTAGGGTGAGGGTTAGGGTGAGGTTGAGGTTGGGGATGAGGGTGAGGGTGAGGGTGAGGGTTAGGGTTAGTTTTTGGGTGAGGGCTAGGATGACGTGAGGGTTAGGGTGAGGTTGAGGTTGAAGATGAAGTTTAGGGTTAGGGTGAGGATTAAATTTAGGGTTAGGGTGAGGGTTAGGGTTAGGATGATCTTTAGGGTGAGGGTGTGAGTTAGGGTGAGGGCGAGTGTGCAGATTAGGGTGTAGGTGATGGTTAGGTTTAGGGTGAGGGTTAGGGTGACGGTGACTGTTAGTGTGAAAGTGAGAGTTAGGATTAGGGTTAGAGTGAGGTTGAGGGTTAGGGTTAGGTTGAGGGTTTAAGTGAGGGGTAGGGTAAGGGTTAGGGTGAGATTTAGGTTTAATGTGAGGGTTAGGGTTAGGCTTAAGTTTAGTGTGAGGGTAAGGGTTAGGGTTAGGGTTAGGTGGAGAGTTAGGGTTAGGGTTAGCCTTTAGTGTTAAGGTGAGGTTTAGGGTGAGGGATAAGGTGAGGGTTAGGGTTAGTATGAGGGTGAGGATTAGAATTAGTTTTAGGGTGAGGGTTAGGTTTCGGGTGAGGTTTAGGGTAGGGTTAGGGTCAGGGTGAGGGTTCAAGTGAGGGTGAGTTTTAGGGTGTGGATGATGGTTAGGGTTAGGGTGAGGGTTGTGGTGATGTTGAGGGATAGGATGAGGGAGAGGTTTAGGGTTCTGGTGAGGGTTAGGGTTAGGTTTAGTGTGCGGATTAGGGTTAGGGTAAGGTTTAGGGTGAGGATAAGGGTTAGGGTGAGGGTTAGGTTGAGAGTGAGGGTTAGGGTTAGCGTTAGGTTTAGGGTGAGTTTTAGGGTGAGGGATAAGGTGAGGGTTAGGGTTAGTATGAGGGTGAGGGTTAGAATTTGTTTTAGGGAGAGCATTAGGGTGAGGGTTAGGTTTAGGGTTAGTGTGAGGATTAGGGTTAGGGTTAGGGTTATGGTGAGGGTAAGTGTTAGGGTGAAGTTTAGGTTAGGTTGAGGGTTAGGGTTAGTGTTAGGTTTAGGCTGAGGGTTAGGGTGAGTGGTAGGGTTAGGGGGAGGGTTAAGGTTAGTGTGAGGGTTAGGCAGATGGTGAGGGTGAGGGTGAGGGTAAGGCTGAGGGTGAGGGTTTTGTTTAGGTTAGGGCTAGGGTTATTGTGAGGATTAGGGTGAGGGTGAGGGTTAGTTTAAGGTTTAGGATTAGGGTTAGTGTTAGGGTTAGGTTTAGGGTGATGGTTATGGTTAGGGTGATGTTTAGGGGGAGATGGAGCATTAGAGTGAGGGTGACGGTTTGTATGAGGGTGAGGGTTTGGGTTAGGATTAACGTGAAGGTTAGGATTAGGGTTAGGGTTAGGGTGAGGTTTAGTGTGAGGGGTAGGGTTCGGGTCAGGGTGAGGGTTAGGGTTAGTGTGAGGGTTAGGGTTAGGTTTATGGTTAGTGTGAGGATAAGGGTTAGGGTGAGGGTTAGGTTGAGGCTGAGGGTTAGGTTTAGCGTTAGTGTTAGGGTGAGTTTTAGGGTTAGGGTGAGTGTTATGGTTAGGGATAGGGTTAGAGTTAGGGTGAGGGTGAGAGTAAGGGTGAGGGTTAGGTGTAGGGTTAGTGTCGCGACCACCTTGACCAGCAAGGAAGACGGGACCCAGGATTCTTATTAATGCGGTTTATTCAGGACCTTGTTTCAAGCTTCTCTCCTGCTTCTCTCCTGCCTGCTTCTTCCCGCTTCTCTCTGCCCCCTGCACCCGTGCTCCAGTTATAAGTCTCCTGGATGGCCAATCCCTAAGCGCCAAGTGGCATATACCGATATGGTCGCAAACACGGAAGCAAACTAGGAGCCAAGTCATTGCCATATAAGGAGTTGTTTTACAGAGAGCACTTGTCACCGGGAAGATGGTAAGTGGGAGGCAGCGCCATCTTACCAAGGAGTTACAATGTTGCTTTTGCGGCCGCGCCTTACGGCCGCGCCGTCTTTGATCATGGCTCCCGCAGCTCTCCACAGCTCCCCATTTTTTGTTTTATTAAGCAAAGGTAAGAGTAGAGGTTGGGCCTCTGTCTAAAACATTAATGAGAGGACCTTGCACTGGTCTTCGCCTGAGGGGCGCCTTCCCCAGTGATGACCAGGCCCGTCCGATGCCTTTTTTGCAGAGGTGGGATCTTGGGCATCAACCCACTTGCAACCCAACATGCTCTTCTTGGGCTCACGCCAGGGAGTGATTCCCAAGTGCAGTGCGTTTGCCTCGCACCCTGCGCTATTCCTTTAACGTGGCAAGCCACGCGTAGGGGGACTGTCCGGCCTCAATGGCAGTGAAGGCCTGGACCACCGTAGCCATACTCCTGCCCTGCAAGCTCCTAATCCGGTATATGTACCAAAGGCACAGCAAGATCACCAATGCCAGGATACCAATAAGGGAGCCCATTCCTGCCCACTCCTTCAAATGATCCACAGCTGTCAAAATCCAGGAGGAAACATCTTGTAACAGGGCATCATCCATGCGGGCAGAGTTTATCGCGACAATGGCCGATTGTAGCTGCAACATCAATTGTTTGAATTCCTCCGTCCAGTTGCCTAAAAGATAACTTGACAGTTGTTTAGATAAATTTGCTGCTTGGGTAGAGTTATAATACTGAATAGCAATAATACAAAGCCATTCATATTTTTGAACACATCCCAGCTGAGCCAACTGCCACAGGATATCAACCTGCTCCTGCACAAGGTCAACCCTTTGATTTAACATCATCAGTCCTCCTTTTAATTGTGCATTGGCCGCTTGTTATAAATCCATAGCTCTAGCTGTAGTAGCCGACAAGTTATTTAAAGTCTGAGCCGTCTGCACAGTATGTGACATGGCGACAGCCGCAGCTGTTGCACCCGCAGCAGCCACACCTATAGCAGTTACAATGGCCGCAGTGATGCCAAAATCTCTCTTATGCCTAAACAAGGTTACAGCTTGAGAAGCATCTACTGGCACAGGCACCCAACGTGGGATCCGTGCAACTATAGCTAAGGGATACTGAGAACTCCAGCAGGTAGCATAATAGCAGGTTTCATTAGTGCAAGCACATACATCATCTGAGCATACAGAGGTGTTGTTAATTACCAAAAACACAAAAGGGGAAACCACACACACGGGTGTAGGCTGATAGCTAAATACCGTATAATTCTTACTAAAATGACAATTGGCACCCACAGTACGGGCAGTACTAGTCAAATTGCAAGTCATGTTTGCTATAAAAAAGTGACCTCCTTGCAGCATAACTATAGGTTCGGCCTGCAAGCAACTTCCATTAAGACCACATAACAGCCAATTATTAAAGGGATTAATTCCAGCCCAGTATTGTACACTAGCATTGGACAAAACACTAGGGGAGAATGAAAAACGCTCAGACTCATCAGCCTGTCAACCTGTCCAAGGCCAAGCCTCCCCCATACGGTCAGGCTAGCTAAAAGGGGCCCATTTAGGTTGCTTTACAATCCACGGGTCAGTACTTAACTTTAAGCTTTCATAATATCTGCCTAAGACAGTACTAACAAATCCAGTAGCATTTGCCCAAACCTCAGTTGATCCCGGATTCCCATACCAATATCTAAAATAAGCGGCCGGGGAACGAGTCAAGGCCATGCAACTACCATTAAGGGTCACATCACTTAAGCAAAAGCATATCATGCCCATCAAGCTAATATTTCTAGCTTCACCTATCCATGCTATTTGTTTATCCTCTGGGTAAAAGGGAAGGTTAAGAGTCCTATTTGTAGTGAAAAATCTAGGGAAAATAGAGGCGTCATGTCTCACGGGCATGGGCCTCGGGAATGCAGACAGTATCCCCCATCTGGCTACCGTCTGCCCCTGTTGGATCATCAGGAGCTGTATGATCAGCAACGCAATCTTTTGTTTCTTCCGTGTTCCGTTCACCTTGGACTCACCGCACAAGTCGTTCGGGCACCCACACTGGATCTGAACGATTCTGAGGAAAAAACACAAACAGATCCTCGTGCCCATACCAGCACGGGGTTAGGCCCGTTCCAGAGGCCGGTGAGCACATCCTTCCACAAAGCCGATCCTAAGGCCGAAAAAGTGGAACAGTTATGCCTATCCGCTGCTGAGCGACCAGCATTATCCAAATTCAAAAAATTTAGGGTGAAAAGTGTCATGGCTATTCTTTGTCTTGCTGTAGCCATCAGGGGTCCAACTCCCCCTTTTTGTTTTATTACCATTTCCTTGATAGTACGATGAGTTCTTTCCACAATTCCTTGTCCTTGAGGGTTATAGGGCAGTCCATGCACCAGAGTAACACCCATTTGAGTGCAAAAGGAAACAAAGCGCTGCCCAGTATAGGCCGGACCATTATCAGTTTTTAGCTGTTTTGGCATTCCCCAGGCCACCCACGCTTCCGGCAGTGAGATATTACATCAGTAGCCTTTTCCCCTGACAGGGGGGTGGCAAGTATAACACCCGAAAAGGTGTCAACAGAAACATGTAGATATTTTAAGCGGCCAAATTCTGGTACATGAGTTACATCCATTTGCCATACTTGTAAGGGTCTTAAACCACATGGATTAACTCCAAACGTAGGGGGCTTATGGTAAATAATACATCGGGGACACTCCTTTTCCACTTGACGTGCATCCGCTCTAGAAAGGGAAAAGCGGCTTTGTAAAGTCCTGGCGTTTACATGAAATTTGGCATGAAAATCTTTTCCTAAGTCAACAGAAGAAGCATGGAGCGCCCACTCGGCACGAGTGTGTGCATCAGCCAGGGCATTACCCTTTGTCAGTGGTCCTGGGAGGCCCGTATGTGCTCGAATATGCATTGGAAAAAAGGGTTCCTTGGGTTCCCATATAAGGGATTGTAGCAAGATAAAAGGAGCTAGAACAGAACTGGTAGCCTTTATTGTACCAACCGCTTCCAATACCTTTAAAGCATTTTTTACATAGGCTGAATCTGATATTAAATTAAAGGCACAGGGGAAAGCTTTAAATACTTCAATTACAATCATCAACTCAACAATCTGTGGGTTACCAGGGACAAATTGATGCTGCACGGGGTCTTGTTACCTGCGACATATACCCCGCATCCCGTTTTGGAACCATCCGTAAAAATATTTATAGCCCCTCCAATAGGCTTTTGGGCAGTTACCTTTGGAAAAATCACTGGATGTTCCTTTACAAATCTCAGTAGGGGGTCTTTGGGCAAATGATTATCAATATCTCCTGGAAACATGCATCTCAAAATGGACCAATTAAAGTGGCACATAAAGTCTGAACTTGGTAGGCATTGTAGGGAACAATGATGGAGTGCGGATAAATTCCAAAAAATTGTAAACTCTGTTGAACTCCTTGCAGAGCTAAGCCCGCCACCGCCTCAGGGTAATATTCCAGCTCCTTTCGGGGGAAACATGAGAGTGTAACCACATCAACGGCCCCTCTTGCCAAAGTACCCCAGTTGGTTGGGTCTCAGTGGGAAGAATGCATAATTCAAGGGGTTGGCCATCTTGTAGCCTGTTTAAACAGGCGGCACTTAAAGCCTCCTCCACCCTTTTGAGAGCAAATTGGGCGCTCTCAGTCAGGTCTCGTGGGGAGTTTAAATCTATATCTCCTTTTAACATATCAAAAAGGGTTTTAATTCATAATTTGGCAATTTCAAATACCCCCTTATCCAATTAATATCCCCCAACAATTTTTGAAAATCATTTAAAGTCTTTAAGTTATCTTTTCTCACGGTCAATTTTTGGGGCATGATCGACCTGGGATGTATCTTAGCTCCCAGGTACTCCACCACTCTGCCTGTTTGTATTTTTTCTGGTGCTGGATAAAGACCCTGTTCCCTTAAGGCAAAAACCAATTCTGCATAGGCCTTTTGTAACCCAGCTTCTTCCTTATGAGCTATCAAAATGTCATCCATATAATGGACCACCCTGAGTTTAGGATGCCGTTCTTTAACAGGAGCTATAGCCCTGCCGACAAACAGCTGACACATAGTGGGGCTGTTGGCCATACCCTGAGGCAGCACGACCCACTCATATCTTTGGTCAGGTTCTTCATGGTTACAGGAGGGCACAGTAAAGGCAAAACGCTCACAATCAGCAGAATGCAAGGGGATAGAAAAGAAACAATCTTTTATATCTATTACCATAATAGGCCAATGGTCAGGGAGTGCGGAAAGCAAAGGTAACCCTCTTTGTACAGGGCCCATAATTTGCATTTGTGCGTTTATGGCACGCAAATCATGAAGTAATCGCCATTTACCCGACTTCCTTTTTATCACAAATATTGGAGTATTCCATGGTGAAACTGAGGGTCTCACATGGCTCAGGGCTACTTGTTCTTCTACCAGTTTATGAGTGGCTAAAAGCTTTTCGGAGGATAGAGGCCACTGAGCTACCCATACTGGTTCCTCCGTCTTTCTGGGAACTTGATTCTCAGCGGCCCCTATGAAAAACCCAGCCCATGTCTATGAAGTTTTTGGTGGACATCAATAGGCTCTTTACAGCCTTGTAAGTTTTTCCCCAGTCCATGCCCTGGGCAGTAGCCCATTTGTAACATCATTTCCTTTGAGGTAGGAGAATATTCATTACTAAGGCAAAACCCCATCTCTTTGAGTAAATCTCGACCCCACAGGGAGACAGGCAATTCTAAAACATAAGGCTGGATGTTTCCAGAGTGTCCCTCTCCATCCTTCCAGTTGAGGGGTCTTGCACTTATGTCAGGGGCTTTGGCATAGCCCAACACTCTCAGGGTTTGTTCTGAGGCCTGTAATGTTCTGAGGCCACCCTCTCGGCCAATCCTTTTTGGCAATAATGCTATGATCGGCCCCTGTGTCTAACAGTCCTATAATCCTTTTTCCTTCAATCTCCAGCTTAAGCGTGGGTCTCTGGTCTAAATCCAGGGCTAGGTACACTGACTCAATTCCGGAGGAGCCAAAACCCTTTTTACCTCTCTCAGACTGTATGGCAGGAAATTTTTCATGTGGGCTAGGCAGGAGTAACAATTGGGCAATTCTGTCTCCAGGGGAAATTGCTACAATACCTTTTGGAGCTTCTACCATGATTTTAACTATACCTGTATAATCTGGGTCAATAACTGCTGGGTGAATTTTAAGCCCTCTAAGAGTAATGGAAGACCCGCCAAGTAGTAACCGCACTGTGCCCCGTTCTAGAGGACCTTGAAAATTTGACTCTATTAACTTAAAGCCCATTTGCAGGGTTAGTACGAGTCTGGTGGTAGTGCGGAGGTCCAGTCCTGCCGAGCCTGTAGTGGCTCTCCGCGGTTCTTGGGCTGCTTCAGGGTAGGCCATCCTTCTTGGGAAATTTCCTCATTTGGGCTCTCCATTGCCCCATACATTTGCGCGCCCTGGGGACAGGGCCTAACCATCACCCTACCCCTAACCCTAACCCTCACGCTAAACCTATCCCTAACCCTCACATTCACCCTCACCGTCACCCTAAACCTCAAACTCACCAACACCCTAACGATCAACCTCACCAGAACCCTAACCATCACCCCAAATCTCACCCTCACCCTAAACCTCACACTAATCCTTACCCTCACGAAAACCCTTACCCTAACACTCACTCAACCCTAACTCTCACACTGACCCTCACCCTCAATCTAATCCTCACCCAAACAATAACGCTAACCCTTACCTAACCAAAACACTCACCCTCACCTTCATCCTCACCCTAACTTTCACCCTCACCCTAGCCCTCATCCTAACCCTAACCCTAAACCTCACCCTCATCCTCATCTCTCCCTCAGGATAACCCAAACTCTAACCTTAATCCTAAACCTACTCCTCACCCCCACCCTCACCCTAACCCTATCCCTAACCCTAACACTAATACTCACCATAACCCTAAACCTCACCCTAAACCTAACACTAAACCTCACACTCACCCTAACCCTAAACATAACCCTAAAACTCAGCCTAACAAAAATCCTAACCCTATTCCTCACCCTAACTCTAAACCTCACCCTAACCCTAACCCTAACAATCACCCTAAACCTAAAACTCAATCTAACCCTTACAAGGCTCTTTACAGCCTTGTAAGTTTTTCCCCAGTCCATGCCCTGGGCAGTAGCCCATTTGTAACATCATTTCCTTTGAGGTAGGAGAATATTCATTACTAAGGCAAAACCTAACCCTAACGGTAACCCTAACCCCCACCCTCAAACTAACCCTCAACCTAACACTTATCCTCACACTAACCCTAACCCTAACCCTAACCCTAACCCTCACTCTCCTCCTGTAACTGCTCCAGTGTGGACTGTCCATTTTCTATAATCTCACAGCAGCTCTGAACTTCCAGGCAGCCACTAATCAATCTCCAAATGGGGCGGACTCCTGCTTTAATGTGCCCTGTTCATAGGCAAAGTCCAAATCCCTGCCTAATTTTTCCCATGAAGCTATTGTAAGGCTCCCAGACACTATGAACCAAGGAGCTACAATGTTGCATTCTTCAAGGAACCTCTGTAAAGTACCCTTCTTTAACTTTAGTCATTTTGAGCATAGTACCTCTTCCAGGGCCAGAAAAATTGGATGTGACGTCGCGGTGCCCATCATAGTTATTAAAAATTTTATTTTTTGTTACTTTCACTTTAGGCCTGTGTTTTATTTCTTCCCGGGTTTCTGCTCTCTCTTTTATCTACAGAGAAGAGCCCCGTATTATGCCCGGTCTAATCGCGGATTTCCACTGCACCTGGGACCTTACCCCCGCTCTTGTCGCAGATTCTCCCTTTTCCTGGGAACTTACCAGTGCACCACCCTGACCGAAGACAGTTCTGAATTCCCCGGAAGGGCGGCCAGCTGTAGCGACCACCTCGACCAGCAAGGAAGACTCGACCCGGATTCTTCTAAATGCAGTTTATTCAGGACCTTGTTACACACTTCTCTCCTGCTTCTCTCCTGCCTGCTTCTTCCCACTTCTCTCTGCTCCCCCCCTCCCCCCCTCCCCCCCCCCCGGCGCTCCGGTTATAAGACTCCTGGATGGCCAATCCCGAAGCGCCACGTGACATATACCGATAGGGTCACAAACACGGAAGCAAACCAGGAGCCAAGTCATAGCCATATAAGGAGTTGTTTTTAGAGAGAGAACTCGTCACCGGGAAGACGGAAGGCGGAGCCAGCACCATCTTACCAAGGAGCTACAATGTTGCTTTTGTGGCTGCGCCTTACGGGCACGCCATCTTTGGTCACGGCTCCCGCAGCTCTCCACAGCTTAGGGTTAGGGTTAGTGTTAGTATGAGGATTAGGGTTAGACTTAGGGTTAGGGTTATAGTGAGCTTTAGAGTTAGAGTGAGGTTTAGGGTGAGGGTGAGGTTGAAGGTTGAAGCAATAGGGTTAGGGTAAGGATTAGGCCAAGGATTAGAATTGGGGATAGGGTGAGGGTGGGGGTTAGGTTTAGGATTAGGGTTAGGGTTAGGGTGTTGGTGAGGCTGAGGGTGAGGGTTAGGGTTAGGATTAGATTTACAGTTATTGTTAGGGTTAGGGTTAGGGTTAAGTTGAGTGTGGGTGTGAGAGTTAGCATTAGGGTTATGGTTAGGATTAGGGTGAGGGAGGGGTTGAGGGTTAGGTTTAAGATTAGGGTTAGGGTTTGTGTTAGGCTGAGGGTGAGGGTGAGGGTGAGGGTTAGGGTTAGGGTTTGGATGAGGGTTAGGGTTAGGGTTAGGATGAGGGTTAGGGTGAGGGGTAGGGTTAGGGTTAGGGTGAGGGTTAGGGTTATGGTTAGGGTTAGGGTAAAAGTGAGGTTTAGAGTTAGTGTTAGGGTGAGGTTTAGGTTTAGGATGAGGGCTATGGTGAGGGTGAGTGTGAGGGTGAGGGTGAGGGTAAGGGTTACGAATTCCGTTAGTGTTATGGTAATGCTGAGGGTGCCGCTTAGGGTGAGGGTGAAGGGTAGGGTGAGGGTTAGGGTTAGGTTGAGGGTGAGGTTGAGGATTAGGGTTAGGATTAGGGTTAGGGTTAGGGTTAGGCTGAGGGTGACGGGGAGGATGAGGGTGAAGGTTAGGGTTAGGGTTAAGGTGAAGGCTAGGGTGAGGGTGAGGGTTAGGGTGAGAATGAGGGTGAAGTTGAGGGTTTCAGTCAGGTAAGAGTTAGGGTTATTGTTAGGGTGAGGATTAGGATGAATGTGAAGGTTAGTGTGAAGGTTAGGGTAAGGGTAAGGGTTAGGGTTAGGTTTAGGGTGAGGGTGAGGGTTAGGGTTAGGGTGAGGGTTATGGTTAGTGTTAGGTTGAGAGTGAGGGTTAGGGTGAGGGGTAGGGTTAGGGTTAGGTTGAGGGTTAGGTTTACTGTGAGGGTTAGGGTTAGGGTTAGAGTTAGGGTTAGCGTGAGGTTAAAGGCTAGGGTGAGGGTTAAGGTGAGGGTTAGGGTTAGGGTTAGGGTTACGGTTTGGGGTTGGGTGAGCATGTGGGTGAGGGTGAGTGTTAGGGTTAAGGTTAGGGTTAGGGTTAGGCTGAGGGCGAGGGTGAGGTTGAGGGTAAGGGTTAGGTTTAGGGTGAGGCTTAGGGTGAGATTGAGGGTGAGGGTGAGGATTTTGGTTAGGTAAGGGTTAGGGTTATTGTTAGGGTGATGTTTAAGTTGAGGGTGAGGGTTAGTTTGAGGGTTAGGGTTAGGTTGAGGGTTAGGGTTAGGGTTAGAGTTAGGGTGAGGGTTAGGGTTAGGGTGATATTTAGGTTGAAGTTAAGGGTAAGGGTGAGGGTTAGAGTTCGGTTGAGAGTGAGGGTTAGGGTGTGGGTGAGGGTTAGCAATAGGGTGAGGTTTAGGGTGACGGTGAGCGTTAGCGTGAGTGTGCGGGTTAGGGTTAAGTTTGGGTTGAGGGTTATGGTTAGGGTTAGGGTGAAGGTGAAGTTTAGGGTGAGGGGTAGGTTTAGGGTTAGTGTGAGGGTTAGGGTTAATGTGAGGGTTAGTGTTATGATTATTATTAGCTTTAGTGTGAGGATAAGTGTTAGGATGAGGGGTAGGGTGAGGCTGAGTGTTAGGGTTAGCGTTAGGGATAGGGTGACGCTTAGGTTGAGGGTTAGGGTTAGAGTTAGGGTTATGGTGAGGATTAGGGTGAGTGTTAGGGTTAAGTTTAGGGTGAGGGTTAGGGTTAGGGTGATGTTTAGGGTGAGGGGGAGGGTTAGGGTGAGGTTGAGTGCTTGGGTGAGTGTGAGAGTTAGGGTTAGGGTTAGGGTGAAGGTTAAGATTAGGGTAAAATTTAGTGTGAGGGTTAGTGTGAGGGGTAGGGTTCGGGTTAGGGTGAGGGTTAGGGTTAGAGTGAAGGTTAGGGTTAGGGTTAGGGTTAGGGTTAGTGTGAGGATAAGGGTTAGGTTGAGGGTTAGTTTGAGGGTGAGGGTTAGGGTTAGCGTTAGGGTTAGGGTGAGGGTTACATTGAGTTTTAGGTTTAAGGTGATTGTTAGGGTTAGGGTTAGGGCGAGGTTTAGAGTTAGGGTGAGGAATAGGGTTAGGATTTTTTAGGCTGAGTTTATGGTTATGTTTAGGGTTAGGGTGAGTGTGAGGTTTAGTGTTAGGTTTAGGGTGAGGTTTAGGGTTATGGTGAGTGTTAGTGTTAGGGTTAGGGATAGGGTTAGGGTGAGGGTGGGGGTGAGGGGTAGGTTTAGGATTAGGGTTAGAGTTTGGGTTATCCTGAGGGAGAGATGAGGAAAAGGGTGAGGTTTAGGGTTAGGGTTAGGATGAGGGTTAGGGTGAGGGTGAAAGTTAGGGTGATGATGAAGGTGAGGGTGAGTGTTTCGGTTAGGTAAGGGTTAGCGTTATTGTTTGGGTGAGGATTAGATTGAGGGTGAGGGTCAGTGTGAGAGTTAGGGTTGAGTGAGTGTTAGGGTTAGGGTTTTCGTGAGGGTAAGGATTAGTGTGAGGTTTAGGGTGAGGGTGAGATTTTGGGTGATGGTTAGGGTTCTGGTGAGGTTGCTCGTTAGGTTGTGGGTGAGTTTGAGGTTTAGGGTAACGGTGAGGGTTAGGGTGAATGTGAGGGTTAGGGATAGGTTTAGGGTGAGGGTTAGGGTTAGGTTTAGGGGTAGGGTGATGGTTAGGGTGAGGGTTAGGGTTAGGGTTAGGTTTAGGGTGAGTTTTAGGGTTAGTGTGTGGGTTAGGATTACTGTTAGGGATAGGGTTAGTTTGAGGGTAAGGTTTAGAGTGCGTGTTAGGGTTAGGGTAAGCGTTAGGGTTAGCATTAGTGTTAGGGTGAGGTTTAGGGTGAGGCTTAGGTTTAGGATTAGGGTTAGAGTGAGGGTAAGGGTGAGGGTTAGGTTTAGGGTTAGTGTTAGGATGACGATGAGGGTCAGGGTTAGGGTGAGCGTGAGGGTGAGGATTTCGGTTATGTAAGGGATTGTGTTAGTGTTCGGGAGAGGATTAGGTTGAGGGTGACGGTTAGGTGGACGGTTAGATTAGGGTGAGGGTTAGAGTTAGGTATAGAGTGACGGTTAGGGTTAGGGTGAGGTTTAGGGTAGGGTTAGCGTGAGGGTGAGGGTTTGGGTGAGTGTGAGTTTTAGGGTGTGGGTGACGGTTAGGGTTAGGGTGAGCTAAAGGTGACGGTGAGGATTAGGGTGAGGGTGAGGGTTAGGTTTACGGTGAGCTTTAGGTTGAGGATTACGGTTAAGGTTAGTGTGAGGATTAGGGTTAGGGTTAGGGTTATGGTGCAGGTAAGGTTTATGGTCAGTTTTAAGTTAGGGTGAGGGTTAGGGTTAGCGTTAGGTTTAGGGTGAAGGTTAGGTTTATGGTGAGGGTTAAGTTTAGGTTGAGGCATCAGTGAGGGTGATTGTTAGGGTGAGGGTGAGGGTTTTGGTTAGGTAAGGGTTAGGTTTAGGGTGAGGGCTAGTTTGAGGGTGAGAGTTAGGGTGAGAGTGAGGGTGAGGGTGAGGGTCTCGGTTAGGTAAGGGTTAGGTTTATTGTTAGGGTGAGGTTTAAGTTGAGGGTGAGTGCTAGTGTTTGGGTTAGGGTTATGGTGAGGGTTAGGGTTAGAGTTAGGGTGAGGGGTAGGGTTAAGGTGATGTTTAGGGTGAGGGTAAGAGTTAGGGTGAGTGTTAGGGTTCATTTGAGAGTGAGGGTTAGGGTGTGGGTGAGGATTAGGGTGAGGTTTAGGGTGACGGTGAGCATTAGGGTCAGTGTACGGGTTAGGGTTAGGTTTCAGGTGAGGGTTAGGGTTAGGGTAAAGCGGAGGTTTAGGGTGAGGGGGAGGTTTAGGGTTAGGGTTCATGTGAGGGTTAGGGTTAGGGTTATGGTTAGTTTTAGTGTGAGGATAAGTGTTAGGATGAGGGTTAGGGTGAGGGTGAGGGTTAGGGTTAGGTTTAGGGTAAGGTTTATGGTTAGGGTGAGGGTTAGGGTTAGGATTAGGGTTAGAGTGAAGTGGGTTTAGGGTTAGCTTTAGGGATAGGGTGACCTTTAGGTTGAGAGTTAGGGTTAGGTTTAGGGTTAAGGTGAGGGTTAGTTTTAGGGTTAGGTTTAGGGGAAGGATTAGAATTAAGGTGACGGTTAGGGTTAGGGTTAGGTTTAGGGTTGGGGTGAAGTGAGTGTTAGGGTTAGGGTTAGGGTTAAGGCAAGGGTTAGGGTGAGGGTTAGGGTGAGGGTGAAAGTTAGAGTTAGGGTTAGGGTTAGGGTAAGGTTTAGGGTTAGGGTGTGGGTTAGGGTTAGGCTGAGGATTAGCGTGAGGGTGAGGGTTACGTTGAGGGTTAGGTTTAGGTTTAGGTTTAGGTTTAGGTTTAGGGTTAGAGTGAGAGTTAGGGTTAGGGTGATCTTTAGGGTGAGGCCTAGTGTTAGGGTGAGGGTTCGGGTTCGGGTGAGTGTGAGGGTTCAGTTGAGGGTGAGGGTTCAGGTGGGGGTTAGGGTTAGGTTTATGTTGGGGTCAGGGGTAGGGTTAGGGTTAGGGGTGGGTGTTAGGGTGAGGGTTAGGGTTAGGATTAGAGTTAGGGGTAGGGTTAGGATGAAGGTGAATGTGAGTGTGAGGTTGAGAGTGAGGGTTAGGGTTAGGGTGATGGTTAGGGTTAGTGTGAGGGTTATGGTGAGGTTTAGGGTGTGTGTTAGTTTTAGGGGTTGGGTGAGGTTTGGGGAAAGGTTTAGAGTTGGGTGAGGGTTAAATTGAGGGTGCGGGTGAGGGTTAGGTTTAGGGTTAGGGTGAGGGTGAGGTTTTGGTTTAGGATTATGGTTAGGGTTAGGGTTAGGCTTAGGGTGAGGTGAGGGTGAGTTGAAGGTAAGGGTTAGGGTGAGGGGTAGGGTGAGGGTGAGGTTTAGGTTGAGGGTTTGGGTTTGGGTTAGGGTCCGGGTGATGTTTAGGTTGAGGGTGACGATTAGGGTGAAGGTGAGGGTTCGTGTTCAGGTTCAGGTTCGCTGAGGATGAGGGTTAGGGTGTGAGTGAGGGGTAGTGTTCGGGTGAGTTTTAGGGTGACGGTGAGTATTCGGGTGAGGATGAGGGTTAGGGTTAATGTTATGGTTAGGGTGAGGGGTAGTGTTAGGCTTAGGGTGAGGGTTAGCATTAGTGTGAAAGTTAGGGTTATGTATAGGGTTAATGTTAGTGTGAGGATAAGGGTTAGGGTGAGGGTGAGCGTTAGGGTTAGGATTAGGGTTAGGGTTAGGGTGAGGATTAGGGTTAGGGTGAGGGTTAGGGTGAGTGTGAGGGTGAGTGTTAGGGTTAGGGTTAGAGTGAGTGTTAATGTTAGGATTAGGGTTATGGTTAGGGTTAGTGTTAGTATTATGGTTAGGGATAGGGTTAGAGTTAGGGTTAGTATGAGGATAAAGATTAGGGTGAGGGTTAGGGTTAGTGTTAGGGTTAAGGTTAGGGTTAGGGTGAGTGTTAGGGTTAAGGTGATGTTAAGGGCGAGGGTGAGGGTTAGGGTGAGGGTGAGGTTGAGGGTGAGTGTGAGGGTGAGGGTGACGGTGAGGGTTAGGTTTAGGGTGAATGTGAGGGTTAGGGTTAGGATTATTGTTAGGTTTTGGGTTAGGCTGAAGTTGAGGGTGAGGATGAGGGTTAGGGTTAGGGTGAAGTTTAGGGTGAGCTTAGTGTTAGGGTTAGGTTTAGGCTTAGGATGAGGTTTAGGGTGAGTGGTAGGGTTAGAGTTAGGATGATTGTTAGTGTTACTTTGAGGGTTAGGGTTAGACTAAGGGTTAGTGTATGGTTAGAGGTTTGGGTGAGGGTGAGTGTTAGGGTTTTCGTTAGGGTTAGGGTGAGGGTTAGGGTGAGTGTTAGGTGTAGGGTGAGGGTTAGGTGTAGGGTGAGGGTTAGGGTGAGGGTAATGTTTAACGTGAGGGTGAGAGTTAGGGTGAGGGAGACGTTTAGGGTTAGATTTAGTGTTAGGGTTAGGGTTATGGTGAGGTTCAGGGTTAGGGTTAGGTTTAGTTTGAGGGTGAGTTTGACGGTTAGGATTAGGGTTAAGTAAGGGTTAGGGTTAGGCTTAGGGTGAGGATTAGGTTTAGGGTGAGGGTTAGGTTGAGGGTTAGGGGTTAGGGTGAGGGTTAGGAGTAGGGTTAAGGTTAGGGTGAGAGTGAGAGTTAGGATTAGCGTTAGGCTTAGGATGAGGGTTAGGGTTAGGGTTAGGGATAGGGTGAGGGTTAGAGTTAGGGTTAGTGTTAGTGTAAGGTTTAGGATTAGGTTTAGGGTTATCATTAGGGTGAGGATTAGGGTGAGGGTTCGGGTTCGCGTTCAGTTGATTGTGAGGGTTAGGGTGTGTTTTAGGGTTAGGGTTAGGGTCAGGTTAGGGTGAAGGTGAGGGTTAGGGTGAGGGTGAGGTTTAGGGTTAGGGTTAGTGTGAATATTAGTTTGAGGGTTAGGTTAAGGTGAAAGGTTAGGGTTAGAGTGAGCCTTAGGGTTAGTGTGAGGGTTAGGGTTAGGGTTAGGGTTAGTGTGAGGTTAAAGTTTAGGGTGAGGGTTAGTGTGTTGGTTAGGGTTAGGTTCAGGGTTAGGGTTAAGGTAGGGTTGAGGTTAGGTTTTCAGTGAGGGTTATGGTTAGGGTGATATTTAGGGTGAGGGTGAGGGTTAGGATGAGTGTGAGGTTTCTGGTGAGGGTGAGGGATCCGGTGAGGGTGAGGGTTAGGGTTTGGTTCAGTTTTAGGGTTAGTTTCGGGTAAGGGTGACATTGAGGGTTAGGGTGACGTGAGGGTTAGGGTTAGTGTTAGGGTCATTGTTAGGGTGAGGGTTAGGTTGAGCGGTAGGGTTAAAGTAAGGGTGAGGTTTAAGGTGAGGGCTCGGGTGAGGGTGAGGTTTTCGTTTAGGTAAGGCTTAGGGTTATTGTTAGGGTGAAGTTTAGGTTGAGTGTGGGGGTTAGTGTGAGGTTTAGGGTTAGGGTGAGGGTTAGGATTAGAGTTAGGGTGAAGGTTAGGTTTAGGGTGATGTTTAGGGTGAGGGTGAGAGTTAGGGTTTGGGTTAGAGTTCAGGTTCAGGGGAGGGTTAGGTTATGGGTGACGGTTAGGGTGAAGGTTAGGGTGACAGTGAGGGTTAGGGTGAGGGTGTGGGTTAGCATTATGTTTAAGGAGATGGTTAGCGTTAAGGTTAGGGTTAGGGTGTGGGTTAGGGTGAGGGTTCGGATTAGGGTTAGTGTGTGGGTTAGGGTTAGTGTGTGGGTTAGGGTTAGGTTTAGTGTGAGGATATGGGTTATGGTGAGGGTTAGGGAGAGAGTGAGGGTTAGGGTTATCGTTAGGGTTATTGTGAGGTTTAGGGAGAGGGTTGGGGTTAGGGTGAGGGTTACGGTTAGGGTGATGTTTAGGGTTAGGTTCAGGGTTAGGGTGAGGGTTGAGGGTGATGGTGAGGGTTAGGGTGAGTGTGAGGTTGAGGGTGACGGTGAGGGTTAGGGTTAGGGTTAAGGTTAGGGTGAGGGTGAGGTTTATTATTAGGATTACGGTTAGGGTTAGGGTTAGGCTGAGGGAGAGGCTGAGGGTTAGTGTTAGGGTTAGGATTAGGGTTAGGGTTAGGGTGAGGGCTAGTTTGAGGGTGAGGTTTAGGGTTATGGTGAGGTTGCTGGTGAGTGATAGGTTTAGGGTGAGGGTTAGGCTGAGGGCGAGGGTGGGGTTGAGGGTAAGGGTTAGGGTTAGGGTTAGGGTGAGGGTGAGGATTAGGTTGAGGTTGAGGTTTAGTGTGAGGGTTAGGGTGAGGATTAGGGTTAATGTGATGATTAGGGTGAGGGTGAGGTTTAGGGTGAGGGTTAGGGTTCGGTTTCACGTGAGGGTTAGGGTGTGTGTGAAGGTTAGTGTTAGGGTGAATGTTAGGGTGACGGTGAGGGTTAGGTTGAGGGTGAGGGATAGGGTTATGTTTAGGGTGAGAGTTAGAGTTAATGTTAGGGTTAGGGTGAGGCATAAGGTGAGGGGTAGGGTTTGGGTTTGGGTGAGGGTTATGGTTAGTGTGAGGGTTAGGTTTAGGGTTAGGGTTAGTGTGAGGATAAGGGTTATGGTGAGGGTTAGGATTAGGGTGAGGCTTAGGGTGAGGTTTAGCGTGAGGGTTAGTGTGAAGGTTAGGGTAAGGGTTAGGCTTAGGCTGAGGGCGAGGGTGAGGGTTAGTGTGTGGGTTAGGGTGAGGGCTGGTTTTAGTTTGAGGATTAGGTTTAGGGATAGAGTTAGGGTTAGTTTGAGGTTAAAGTTTAGGGTGAGGTTTAGGGTTAGGGTGAGGGTTAGTGTTAGGATTAGGTTTAGAGTTAGGGTTAGGGTCATTGTTAGCGCTAGGGTTAGGGTTATGTTGAGTTTGAGGGTGAGGGTTACCTTTAGGTTTAGGGTTAAGGTGACGATGAGGGTGAGATTTAGGGTTAGGGTTAGGTTTAGGCTGAGGGCGAGGGTGGGAGTGAGGGTAAGTGTTAGGTTTAGGGTGAGGGTGAGGGCTAGGTTGAGCCTGAGTGTTAGTGTGAGAGTGAGAATGAGGGTGAGTGTTTCAGTTAGGTAAGATTTAGGATTATTGTTAGAGTGAGGTTTAAGTTGAGGGTGAGGGTTAGGGTTAGGTTGAGGGTAAAGTTTATATTTAGGTTGAGGGGTAGGGTTAGGGTGATGTTTAGGGTGAGGGGGAGGGTTAGGGTGAGGGTTAGGTTTCGGGTAAGTGTGAGGGTTAGGGTGTGTGTGAGAGTTAGGGTTACGCTGAGGGTTAGTGTGACGGTTAGTTTTAGGTTGAGTGTGAGGGTTAGGGTTCGGTTTTGGGTGAGGGTTAGGTTAGTTTTAGGGTGATGGTGAGGGTTAGGGTGAGGTGTAGGGTTAAAGTTAGGGTGAGGGTTAGGGTTAGTGATAAGGTTACGTTTAGGGTTTGGGTTAGTGTGAGGATAAGGTTTATGGTGAGGCTTAGGATTAGGGTGAGAGTTAGGGTTGGCGTTAGGGTTAGGGTGAGGTTTAGGGTGAGGGGGAGTGTTAGGGTGAGGGTTAGGGTTCTGTTTCAGGTGAGGGTTAGGGTGTTGGTGAGGGTTAGTGTTAGGGTGAAGGTTAGGGTGACGGTGAGGTTTAGGGTGAGGTTGAGGGTTAGGGTTATGTTTAGGGTGAGAGTTAGAGTTAGTTAGGGTTAGGGTGAGGGATAGTGTGAGGCGTAGGGTTAGGCTTTGGGTGAGGGTTAGGGTTAGTGTTAGGGTTACGGTTAGGTTTAGGTTTAGTGTTAGTGTGAGGATAAGGTTTATGGTGAGGCTTAGGATTAGGGTGAGAGTTAGGGTTGGCGTTAGGGTTAGGGTGAGGTTTAGGGTGAGGGGGAGTGTTAGGGTGAGGGTTAGGGTTCTGTTTCAGGTGAGGGTTAGGGTGTTGGTGAGGGTTAGTGTTAGGGTGAAGGTTAGGGTGACGGTGAGGTTTAGGGTGAGGGTGAGGGTTAGGGTTATGTTTAGGGTGAGAGTTAGAGTTAGTTAGGGTTAGGGTGAGGGATAGTGTGAGGCGTAGGGTTAGGCTTTGGGTGAGGGTTAGGGTTAGTGTTAGGGTTACGGTTAGGTTTAGGTTTAGTGTTAGTGTGAGGATAAGGGTTAGGGTGAGGGTTAGGTTGAAGGTGAGGTTTAGTGTTAGGGTAAGGGTAAGGGGTACGGTGATGATTAGGGTGAGGGTCAGGGTTAGGGTTAGCATTAAGGTTAGGGTTAGTGTGAGGGTGAGGGTGAGGTTGAGGATTTCAGTTTGGTAAGGGATAGGGTTAGGCTGAGGATTAGTGTGAGGATGAGGGTTAGATTGAGGGTGAGAGTTAGGGTTAGGGTGAGGGTTAGGGTTGGGGTTAGGGTGAGGGTTAGATTTACGGTGACTTTTAGGTTGAGGATGAGGTTTTGGGTGAGGGTGACGGTTGGGGTGAGGGTGAGGGTGAGGGTGGGGGTGAGGGTTAGTGTGTGAGTAAGTGTTAGGGTTCGGGTGAGTTTTAGGGTGATGGTGAGTGTTAGGGTGAGGGTGAGGGTTAGGGTTTGGTTTAGGATTAGGGTGAGGGTTAGCGTTAGTGTTAGGGTAAGTGTGAGGTTTAGGGTGAGTGGTAGGGTTAGGGTTAGGGTGAGGGTCAGGTTTAGTGTGAGGGTTAGGGTTAGGTATAGGGTTAGGGTTAGTGTTAGGGTTAGGGTGAGGTTTACGGTGAGGGTTAGGGTTAGTGTTAGGGTTAGGGTGAGGGTTACGGTGAGGGTTAGGGTTAGTATTAGTGTTAGGGTTAGGATGATATTTAGGGTGAGGGTGAGGGTTAGGGTTAGGGTTAGGGTTAGGGTTTCAGTTATTGTTAGGTTTAGGGTTAGGGTTAGGTTGAGATGAGGGTGAGGGTTAGCATTAGGGTTACGGTTAGTGTTAGGGTGAGTGAGGGGGTGAGGGTTAGTTTTAGGATTAGGGTTAGAGTTAGGGTTAAGCTGGGGCTGAGGGTGAGGGTGACAGTGAGTGTTAGGGTTAGGGTGATGATTAGGATTAGGTTTAGGGTGAGCATTAGGGTGAGGGGTAGTGTTAGGGTTAGTGTGAGGGTTAGGGTTATGTATAGGGTTAGTGTTAGTGTGAGGATAAATGTTAGGGTGAGGGTGAGGGTTAGTGTTAGGGTAACGGTAAGGGTTACGTTGATGGTTAGGGTGAAGGTCAGGGTTAGGGTTAGCATTAATGTTAGGGTTAGTGTGAGGGTGAGGTTGAGGTTTTTGGTTAGGTAAGGGAAAGGGTTAGGGTGAGGATTAGTGTGAGGATGAGGGTTAGATTGAGGGTGAGGGTTAGGGTGAGGGTGAGTGTTAGGGTTGGGGTTAGGGTGAGGGTTAGGTTTAAGGTGATGTGTAGGTTGAGGGTGAGGTTTAGGGTGAGGGTGACGGTTCGGGTGAGGGTGAGGGTTCGGGTGGGGGTGAGGGTTAGTGTGTGGGTAAGGGTTAGGTTTCAGGTGAGTTTTAGGGTGAGGTTGAGGGTTAGGGATATGTTTAGGATTAGGGTGAGGGTTAGCGTTAGTCTTTGGGTAAGCATGAGGTTTAGGGTGAATGACAGGGTTAGTGTAAGGGTTAGGGTTAGGTATAGGGTTAGGCTTAGTTGGAGGATGAGGGTTAGGGTGAGGGTGAGGGTTAGGTTTAGCGTTAGGGTTAGGGTGAGGGTTATGGTGAGGGTTAGGGTTAGTGTTAGGTTTAGGGTTAGGGTGATATTTAGGGTGAGAGAGAGGGTTAGGGTTAGGGTTAGGTTTAGAGTGAGGGTGAGGGTGAGGGTGAGGGTTAAGTGTAGTGTTAGGGTTAGGGTTAGGTTTAGAGTGAGTGTGAACCTGAGGGTTCGGGTTCGGGTGAGGTTGAGTGTTAGGGTGTGGTTGAGGGTTAGGGTTAGGGTGAGGATTAGGGTTAGGGTTAGGGTTATAGTGAGCTTTAGAGTTAGAATGAGGTTTAGGGTGAGGGTGAGATTTTGGGTTAGCAATAGGGTTAGGTTGAGAATTAGAGTAAGGGTTAGGTTTAAGGATAGGTTGAGGGTGAGTGTTACGTTTAGGATTAGGGTTAGGGTTAGAATTTTGGTGAGGTTGAGGGTGAGTGTTAGGGTTAGGATTAGGGTTAGGGTTAAGGTTACAGTTATTGTTAGGGTTAGGGTTAGGGTTAAGTTGAGTGTGAGTGTGAGGTTTAGCATTAGAGTTATGGTTAGGATTAGGGTGAGGGAGGGGGTCAAGGTTAGGTTTAAGAATAGGGTTAGGGTTTTGGTTAGGCTGAGGGGAGGGTGAGGGTGAGGGTGAGAGTTAGGTTTAGGGTGAGGGTTAGGGTTACTATTAGGATGAGGGTTAGGTTGAGGGGTAGGGTTAGGTTTAGGGTGAGGGTTAGGGTGAGGGTTAGGTTTAGGGTTAGGGTGAGGGTTATGATTAGGGTGAAGTTTAGGGTGATGGTTAGGGGTAGGCTTAGGGTGAGGGTTAGTGTGAGGGTGAGGGTTAGGGTTAGGGCTAGGGTGAGTTATAGGGTTAGGTTTAGGGTTATTGTGAGGTTTAGGGTTAGAATTAGGTTTAGGGTTTGGGTTACGGTAAGTGTGAGGGTGAGGGTAATTTTGACCGTTATTGTTCGGGTAAGGGTTAGGGTGAATGTGAGGTTTAGGGTTAGGATTAGGGTTTGGTTAAGTGTTTGGCTGAGTGTGAGGGTGAGTGTGAGGGTTAGGGTTTGGGTTAGGGTGAGGGTTAAGGTTAGTGTGAGGGTTAGGGTGAGGGTGAGTTTGAGGGTCAGGTTTGGGGTGACTGTGAGAGTGAGGATGAGGGTTAGGTTTAGGATTAAGTTTAGCGTGAGTTTTAGGGTTAGGGTTAGGGTGAGGGTCATGGTTAGGATTAGGGTTAGGGTTAGGGTTATTGTTAGAGTTAGGATTAAGATTAGTGTAAGAGTGAGGTTTAGGGTTAGGGTTAGGGTGAGGTTTAGTTTTAGGTTGAGGGCTACGCTGAAGGTGAGGTTTAGGGTGAGTGTGAGTGTGAGGGTGAGGGTAAGGGTTACAATTTGGGTTAGGGTTATGGTAAGGCTTGAGGGTGACAGTGAGGGTGAGGGTGAAGGTTATGGTTATGGTTAGGGTTAGGGTTTAGGTGACGTCTAGGGTGAGGGTGAGGGTTAGGGTGAGAATGAGGGTGAAGGTGAGTGTTTCAGTTAGGTAAGAGTTAGGGTTATTGTTAGGGTTAGGATTAGGTTAAATTTGAGGGATAGGGTAAGTGTTCGGGTTAGGGTTAGGGTAAGGGTTAGGTTAAGGGTGAGCATTAGGGTTAGGATTTGGGTTAGGTTAAGATTTAGGGTAAGGGTTAGGGTTAGTGTTAGTGTTAGGGTGAGGGTTAGGGTTAGGGTTAGGTTTAGAGTGAGGTTTAGGGTTAGGGTGAGAGTGAGGGTTAGGTTGAGGGGTAGGGTGAGGGTTAGGGTAAGGGTTTGGGTTGTTAGGGTGAGCGTTAGGCTTAGTGTTAGGGTTAGGTTTAGGGTGAGGGTTAGGGTTAGGGTAAGTGTTAGTGTTATGGTGAGGTTTAGGGTGAGGATTAGGGTTAGGGTGAGGGTTAGGTTGAGGGTTAGGATTAGGGTGAGGTTTAGGGTGAGGCTGTGGGTTAGGGTGAGGGTGAGGGTTCAGGTGAGGGTGAGGGTTCGATTGAGGGTGAGGTTTATGGGGTTGGTTAGTGTTAGGTTTAGGGTGAGGCTTAGAGTGAAGATGAGGGTTAGGTTGAGGGTGAGGATTAGGGTTAGGATTATCGTGAGGTTTAGGGTTAGGGGAAGGGTTAGGGTGAAGTGTAGGGTTAGGCTTAGAGAGAGTTTTTGGGTTAATGTGAGGGTTATGGTTAGGTTTAGAGTAAGGGTTAGTCTGAAGATAACGGTTAGGGTGAGGGTTAGGGTTAGGGTTAGGGCTAAGGTTAGCCTTAGGGTGAGGGTTAGGGTGATGTTTAGGGTGAAGGTGAATGTTAGGGTGAGGGTGAGGTTGAGGATGAGGGTTAGGGTGATGCTGAGGGTGACGGTGACGGTGAGGGTTATGTTTAGGGTGAGGGTGAGGGTTAGGGTTAGGATTAGTGTTAGGTTTAGGTTAGTTTGAGAGTGAGGGTGAGGGTGGGGTTTAGGGTAGGGTTAGTTTGAGGGTTAGGGGGTAGGTGAGTTTAAGGGTGAGGGTTAGGTTGAGGGTGACTGTGAGGGTGAGGGTTGGGGTTAGTATTAGGGTTAGCATAGGGTGAGGGTTAGGTTTAGGGTGATGGTGAGGGTGAGGGTTGGGGTTAGGGTTTGGGTAAGGGTGAAGTTTAGGGTTAAAGTTAGGGTTAGGGTAAGGGTTAGGGTGAGCGTTAGGGTTAGTGTTTGGGTTAGGGTGAAGGTTAAGATTAGGGTTAGGTTTAGGGTAAGGGTTAGGTTTAGGGTGAGATTTAGGTTTAGGGTTAGGTTGAGGATTACAGTTAGGGTGAGGGTTAGGCTTTGGTATAGGTTGATGGTTAGGGTTAGGGTTAGGGTGAGGATTAGGGTTAAGTTTAGGTTTAGGGTGAGGCTTAGGATTTTAGTTAGGGTGAGGGTGAGAGTTAGGGTGAGGTGTAGGGTTAGTGTTAGGTTAAGGGTTAGGGTTAGTGTGAGGGTTAGTTTCAGGGTTAGGGTTACGGTGAGGGTGATGTTTGGGGTTAGGGTTAGGGTTAGAGTGAGGATAAGAGTTAGGGTGAGGGTTAGTGTGAGGGTTAGGTTTAGGGTTAGGGTAAGTGTTAGGGTTAGAGTGAGGGTTAAATTTAGGTTAGGGTTAGGGTGAGAGTGAGGGTGAGGTTTAGGATTAGGGTTAGTGAGAGGATAAGGGTTAGGGTGAGGTTTAGGGTGAGGGTGAGGGTTAGAGTTAGGGTTCGGTTTAGTGTGAGGGTTATGGTTAGGGTTAGTGTAATGGTTACGCTGAGGGTTAGGGTTAGTCTGAGGTTTAGGGTGAGGTGAAGGGTTAGGGTTATGGTTACGGTGACAGGGAGGGTAAGGGTTATGTTTAGGGTTAGTGTGAAGATAAAGTTTAGGGTAAGGGTTAGGGTTAGGATGAGGTTTAGGGCTAGTGTTAGGGTTCGGTGAGGGTTAGGGTTACAGTTAGGGTGAGGGTTAAGGTGAGGGTTATTGCTAGGGTTAATGTTAGGGTGAGGGTGAAGGTGAAAGTTAGGGTTAGGGTTAAATTTAGGGTGAGGTTGAGGGTGAGGGTTAGGTTTAGGATTACGGTTAGGGTTAGTGATAGGCTTCGGGTGAGTGTGATTGTGAGGGTTAGGTTTAGGATTAGGGTTAGGGTAAGGGTTAGGCTTTGGTTGAGAGTGAGGGTGAGGAATAGGTTTAGGATTAAGGTTATTACTAGGGTTAGGCTTAGGGTTAGGTTGAGGTTAAGGTTTAGGTTGAGGGATGAAGATTAGGCTTAGGTTTAGGGTGAGGGTTAGGGTTAGGATGATGTTCAGGGTGAGGATGATGATTAGGGTTAGCTTGTGCGTGAGGGTTAGGCTTAGCGTGAGGTTTAGGGCGATGGTGAGGGATAGGGTGAGGGGAGGTTTATGGTAAGGGTTCGCGATATTGTGAGGGTAAGGGTTAGGGTGAGACTTAGAGTGAGGTTAAGTTTAGTGTTAGGCTGAGGTTTAGGGTTATTGTGAGGGTTAGGATTAGTGTTAGGGTTTGGGTTAGTGTGAGGATAAGGGTTAGGGTGAGTGTTAGGGTGTGGGTTAACGTGAGGGAGAGGTTTAGGGTTACCATTAGTTTTAAGTTGAGGGTTAGGGTGAGGGTTAGGTTTAGGGTAAGGTTTAGGTTTAGGGTGAGTGTTAGTGTTCGGGTTAGTGTTACGGTAAAATGAGGGTGAGGTTTAGGTTTAGGTTTAGGGTTAGGGTTAGTGTAAGTGTGAGGGTTAGGGTGATGGTGAGGGTTCAGGTGAGGGTGAGGGTTAGGGTGTGGTTGAGGGTTAGGGTTAGAGTGAGGGTTAGTATGAGGGTTGGGTGATTTTGAGGTTTAGGGTGAGGGTGATGGTGAGGGTTAGGTTGAGGGTTAGTTTTAGGGTTAGCGTTAGGGTGAGGGTATGGGTTAGGGTGAGGGTTAGGGTGAGGGTGAAGTTTAGGTTTAGGGTTAGTGTTAGGATTAGGGTGAGTGTGAGGGTTAGGGTTAGGGTTAGGGTGAAGATGAGGGTGAGGATTAGGGTTAGGTTTATGATTAGAGTTAGGGTGTGGGTGAGCATTAGGGTTAGGGTTAGCGTTGTGTTTAGGGTTAGTCTGAGGGTGAGGGCGAGGGTTAGGGTGAAGGGTAGGATTAGGGTTAGGGTAAGGGTGAGGGTCAGTGTGAGGGTAATGGTTAGGGTTAGGGTAAGGGTTAGGTTAGTGTGATGGTTAGGTTAAGATTAGAGTTTGGGTGAGGTTGAGGTTGAGGGTTAGGGTTAGGTTTAGTGTTAGGGTAAGGGTTAGGATGAGGGTTAGTGTGAGGGTTAGGGTTAGGGTAAGAGTTAGGGTTAGAGTGAAGGTTAAGTTTAGGATTAGGTTTAGGGTGAGGGTGAGGGTGAGGGTTAGGTTTAGGGTTAGTGTGAGGATAAGGTTTAGGGTGAGGTTTAGGGTGAGGGTGTGGTTTAGGGTTAGGATTAGTTTTAGGGTAAGGATTAGGATGAGGATGAGGGTGAGCTTGAGGGTGAGGGTGAGGGTTAGGGTTAGGCGTAGGCTGAGGGTTAGGGTTAGTGTGAGAGTTAGGGTTAGGGTGAGGTTGAGGGTCAGGGTTAGGGTGAGAGTTATGGTGAGAGTGAGGGTTAGGTTTAGGATTAGGGTTAGGGTGAGTTTTAGGGTTAGGGTGAGGGTTAGTGTTAGGATTAGGGTTAGGGTTACGTTTAGGGTTACGGGTTACGTTATTGATAGGGTTAGGGTTAGGGTTATTGTTAGGGTTAGGGTTAGGGTTAGGGTCAGCGTAAGAATGAGGGTTAGGTTTAGCGTGAGGGTTAGGGTTAAGGTTACGGTTAGGGTGAGAGTGAGGGTGAAGGTGAAGTTGAGGTTTAGGGTTAGGATTAGGGTTAGTGTTCGGGTCAGGGGAGGGTGAGGTTGGAAATTAGGATTAGGGTTAGGGTTAGGTTTAGGGTGAAGACTAGGGTTAGGATAAGTTTTAGGGTGATATTGAGGTTGAGGGTGAGGTTTAGTGTGAGGGTTAGGGTTTGTTTGAAAGTTGGAGTTAGAGTTAGGTTGAGGGTTAGGGTTAGAGTAAGGGTTAGAATGAGGGTTAGGGTTAGGGTTAGGGTTAAGGTCACGTTGAGGGTAAGCGTTAGGTTGAGGTTTAGGGTGAGGGTGACTTTTAGGGTTAGCGTTAGGGTTAGGGTGAGGCTGAAGGTTAGGATGAGGTTTAGGGTTACGGTTAGGATTAGGGTTAGGGTGAGGTTTAGGGTGAAAGTTAGGTTAGGCTTAGTGTTAGGGTGAGGGTTAGGTTTAGGGTGAGGGTGAGGTTTAGTTTTAGGGTGAGATCTAAGGTGAGGGTGAGGGTTACAGTGAGTGTGAGTGTGAGGGTGAGGGTTTCGGTTGGGTAAGGGTTAGGGTTAGGGTTAGAGTGCGGGTTAGGTTTAGGGTGAAGTTTCAGGTGAGGGTGAGGATTCGGGAGAGGGTGAGGGTTATAGGGTGTGGGTTAGGGTTAGGTTAATGGTGAGGTTTAGGCTGATGGTGAGTGTGATGGGGAGGGTTAGGTTTAGGTTGAGGGTTAGGGTTAGGTTGAGTGTTAAGGTTAGGGTGAAGGTTAGGGTGAGGGTGAGGGTTAGCGTTAGGGTTAGGGTTAGGGTAAGGGTGAGGGTGAGGGTGAAGTTTAGTGTTAGGACTATATTTAGGGTTATGGTAAGCCTGAGGGTGAGGGTGAGGGTGAGGGTGAGGGTTAGGGTTAGGGTTAGTATGAGAATAAGTTTTAGGGTGAGGGTTAGGGTGAGGGTGAGGTTTAGGGTTAGCTTTAGGGTTACGGTGAGGGTTATGGTTGTTGTTACGGTGAGGGTTTGGCTGAGGGTTATTGTTAGGGTTAGGGTTAGGGTGAGGGTGAGGGTGAAGGTTAGGATTAGGATTAGCTTTAGGGTGACAGTGAGGGTGAGGTTTAGGTTTAGGTTTAGGGTTAGGGTTAGGGTTGGGCTTAGGGTGAGTGTGAGGGTGAGTGTTAGGTTTAGGATTAGGGTTAGGGCTACGGTTAGGCTTAGGGTGAGAGTGAGGGTGAAGGGTAGGTTTAGGATTAGGGTTAGGGTTAGGCTTAGGCTTAGGGTGAGGGTGAGGGTTAGGTTTAGGGTGAGGATTAGGCTTAGGTTTTTGGTGAGGGTTAGGGTTAGGGTGATGTTTAGCGTGAGGGTGAGGATTAGGGTTAGGTTGTGGGTGAGGGTTAGACTTAGGGTGAGTGTTAGGTCGATGATGAGGGTTATGGTGTGGGGAGGTTTAGGATTACGGTTACCGTTAGGGTGAGGGTAAGTGTTAGGGGGAGGTTTAGGGTGAGGTTAGGTTTAGGGTTAGGCTGAGGGTTAGGGTTACTGTGAGGCTCAGGGTTAGTGTTAGGGTTTGGGTTAGGGTGAGGATAAGGGTTACGGTGAGGTTTAGGGCGATGGAGAGTGTTAGGGTTACCATTAGGTTTAAGGTGAGGGTTAGGGTGAGGATTAGGTTTAGAGATAGGGTTAGGCTTAGGGTTAGGGTTAGGGTTAGGGTGAGGATGAGGGTGAGGGTTAGGTTTAGGATTAGGGTTACATTTAGGGTAAGGGTGAGGGTTAGGGTGAGGGTGAGGGTTCAGGTGAGGGTGTAGATTAGGGTGTGGCTGAGTGTTAGCTTTAGGGTGAGTTGAGGGTTAGGGTGAGGGTGAGGGTTAGGGTTAGGGTGAGCGTTAGGGTGAGGGTTAGGTTTAGGGTTACAGTTCTGGTTAGTGTGAGGATTAGGGTTAGGGATAGGGTTAGGGATATGGTGAAGGTAAGGTTTAGGGTGAGCTTTAGGGTCAGAGTGAGGGTTGAGTTTAGTGTTAGGTTTAGGATAAGGGTTAGGGTGAGGGTTAGGTTTAGGGTTGGGGTTAGGGTTAGCATGAGGGTGAGGGTTAGGGTTAGGGTTTGTGTGAGGCTTAGGGTTAGGGCGAGGGTGAGGGTTAGGGTTAGGGTTTGGGTGAGGGTTAGGGTTAGGGTGAGGGTTAGGGATAGGTTTAGGGTTAGGGTGAGGGTGAGGGTGAGAGTTAGTGTTAGGGTTAGAGTTACGGTGAGGGTGAGAGTGAGTGTTAGGGTTAGGTTAGGGTTAGGCTGAGGGTGAGTGTGAGGTTGAGGGTGACGGTTAGTGTTAGGGTTAAGTTTAGGGTTATGGTCAGGGCTAGGGGAAGGGTGAGGGTTAGGATTAGGGTGAGGGTTAGGGTTAAGCTTAGGGCAATGGTAAGGCTTATGATGAGGGTTAGGTTGAGGTTGAGGTTTAGGGTTAAGGTGAAAGTTAGGTTTAGCATTAGGGTTAGGGTGATGGTAAGGTTAGGGTGATGTCTCCGGTTAGGGCTTGGGATAGGGTGAGGATTAGGCTTATGGTTAGGTTTAGGGTGAGGTTTAGGCTGAGGGGTAGTGTTAGGGTTAGTGTGATGTTTAGGTTTACTGTTAGGGTTAGGATTAGCGTTAGGGTTAGTGTGAGGTCAGGGTTAGGGGGAGGGTTAGGGTTAGGGTGATGTTGATGGTGAGGGTGAGGGTTAGTTTTTGGCTGAGGGTTAAGTTTAAGTTTAGGGTGAGGTTTAGGGTTAGGGTGATGTTTAAGGTGAGGGTGAGGTTTAAGGTGAGTGTGAGTTTTAGGGTGAGTGTGAGCGTTTGTGTGAGGGTGAGGGTTCAGGTGAAGTTGATGGTAAGGGTATCTTTGAGGGTTAGGGCTAGAGTGAATTTTAGGCTGAAGGTGAGGGTGAGGGTGAGGGTAAGGACGAGGGTGAGGGTTCAGGTGAGGGTGTAGTTTAGGGTGTGGCTGAGTGTTAGGTTTAGGGTGAGTTGAGGGTTAGGGTGAGGGGGAGGGTTAGGGTTAGGGTGAGGGTTAGGTTTAGGGTTACAGTTCTGGTTAGTGTGAGAATTAGGGTTAGGGATAGGGTTAGGGATATGGTGAAGGTAAGGTTTAGGGTGAGCTTTAGGGTCAGAGTGAGGGTTGAGTTTAGTGTTAGGTTTAGGATAAGGGGTAGGGTGAGAGTTAGGTTTAGGGTTAGGGTTAGCATGAGGGTGAGGGTTAGGGTTAGGGTTTGGGTGAGGCTTAGGGTTAGGGTGAGGGTGAGGATTAGTGTTAGGGTTAGGGTTTGGGTTAATGTTAGGCTGAGGGTCAGGGTGAGGGTGAGGGTTAGGGTGAGAGTGAGGGTGAGGGTGAGGGTGTGTGTGAAGGTTAGGTTTAGCGTGAGGGTTAGAGTGAGGCTGAGGGTTAGGGTTAGGGTTAGGTCGAAATTGTGGTTTAGGGTTAGGATTAGGATAAGGGTGAGTGTTAAGGTGAGGAGTAGCTTTAGGGTGAGGGTGAGGGTTAGGTTTAGGGTGAGGGTTAGGGTTAGTGTGAGGTTTACGGTTAGGATTAGAGTTAGGTTTAGTGTGAGGATAACAGGGTGATGGTTAGGGTGAGTGTGCGGATTAGGGTGAGGTTTAGGGTGAGGGTGATAGTTCGGGTGAGTGTGCAGGTGAGGATTAATGTTAGGGTTAGGGTTATAGTTAGGGTGAGGGTGTGGGTGAAGGTTAGGTTTAGGATTAGGGTTAGGGTTTGGCTGAGGGTCAGAGTGAGGGTTATGGTTAGGGTGAGGGTTAGGTTTAAGTTTAGGGTTAGGGTTAGGGTGAGGGTAATGTTTAGGTTTTGGTTTAGGATAAGGTTCAAAGCTGTGTGGTAGGGTCAGGTTTAGGGTGAGGGTTAGGGTTAGTGTGAGGTTTAGGGTTAGGGTAAGGGTTAGGGTTAAGGTAAGGGTAAGGGTTAGGTTGAGTGTTAGGGTTCATGTGAGGTTTAGGGTTAGGGTTAGGGTAAGGGTTAGTTTTAGGGTTAGGGTGAGGTGAGTGTGAGGGCAAGGGTGTGTGTGAGGGTTAGGGTTAGGTTTAGGGATAGGGTGAGGATTAGGTTTAATATGAGGGTTAGGTTTCGGGTTAGGATTAGGGTTAGGGTGAGGGTTATTGTGAGGGTGAGGGTTAGGGTGATGTTGAAGTTTCAGGTGAGGATGTGGGTTAGGGTTTGTGTGAGGGTTAGTGTTAGTGTGAGGATTAGGGTTATGGGTAGGGTTACGGTGAGGGTAAGGGTTAGGATTAGGTTGAGGCTAGGCTGAGGATTTGGATTAGGGTTAGGTTTAGGGTGAAGGTTAGGGTTCTTGTGAGAGTTAGGATTAGGGTTTGGGTTAGGGTTAGGGTGAGGATAAGGGTAGGGGGAGGGTTAGGGGGAGGGTGAGGTTTTATGTTAGTGTTAGGGTTAGGTTTAGGGTGAGGGTGAGGGTGAAGTTTAGGTTTAGGGTGAGGGTTAGGATTATAGTGAGGGTTAGTGTTAGAGTTAGGGTTAGGGTGATTGTTATGGTGAGGGTGAGGGTTAGGGTTAGTGTTAGGGTTAGTATTAGGGTGAGGGTGAGTGTGAAGGTTAGGGTTAGTGTGAGGGTTAGGATTAGGTTGAGGGTTAGGGTTAGGGTTAGGGTGAGGGTGAGGGTTATGTTTAGAGTTAGGGTTAGGGTAACGTCTAGGGTGAGGGTGAGTTTTAGGGTGAGGGGGAGGGTGAGGGCTTAGTTTAGTTAAGGTTTAGGGTTAGGTTAGGATGAGGATTAGGGTGAAGATGAGGGTTAAGGTTAGTGTTTGGGATAGGGTGATGTTTAGGGTAAGGTGGAGGTTCGAGTGAGGGGAAAGGTTAGGATTAGGGTTAGCGTGAGGGTTAGTTTAGGGTTAGGGTTAGGGGGAGGGTGAAGGTGAAAGTTAGAGTGAGTGTGATGTGAGGGTGAGTGTGAGGATTAGGGTTATGGAGAGGGTTAGGGTTAGGATTAGGGATAGGGTGAGAGTGAGCGTTAGGGTGAGGATGAGGGTTTGGGTGAGGGTGAGGGGGAGTGTGAGGGTTAGGGTGAGGGTGAGGCTGAGGGGTAGGTTTAGGATTAGGGTTAGGTTTAGGGTTAGGCTAAGGGTGGTGTGAAGGTGAGGGTGAGGGTTAGCGTTAGGGTGAGGTTGAGGGTGAGGGTTAGGGTTAGGGTTAGGTTTAGAATGAGGGTTAGGCTGTGGAGTAGGGTTAGGGTTAGTGTGAGGGTTAGGGTAGTGTTAGTTTTAGGGTTAGGGTTAGGATTAGGTAAGGGTTAGAATGAGGGTTAAGTTGAGGGTGAGATTTAGGGTTAGGAATAGGGTTAGAGTTTGGTTAAGGTGAGGGCTAGGGTGAGTGTGAGTCTTAGGGTTAGGGTTACAGATAGGGTGAGGATTAGGTTTAGGGTTAGGGTGAGGTTGAGGGATAGGGTGAGTGTTTGGGTTAAGGTTAATGATAGGGTGAGGATTTGGGTTAGGTTTAGGTTAAGGGTGAGGGTAAGGCTGAGGGGTAGGGGTAGGGTTAGGGTGAGGGTTAGGTTTAGTGTGAGTGTTAGTGTTAGGGTTAGGGTGACAGTAAGGTTTAGCGTGAGATTTAGGGTGAGAGTGAGTTTTAGGGTTAGCATTAGGTTTAGGTTTAGGGTTAGGATGAGTGCTGGGTTAGGTGTAGGGTTAGAGTTAGGGTGAGGGTGAGGGTTAGAATTAGGGTTAGTTTTAGGGTTAGGGTTAGGCTAAGGGCTAGGATGAGGATGAGGGTTAGGGTGAAGGTGAGGTTTGTGTTTAGGTAAGGGTTAGGTTTAGGTTTAGGCTGAGGATTAGGGTGAGGGTGAGCTGTAGGGTTAGCATTTGGGATAGGGGGAGCGTTAGGTTGAGGGTTAGTGTGAGTGTTAGGGTGATGACGAGGGTTAGGGTCTGGGCGAGGGTCAGGGTTAGAGTGAGGTTTAGGGTTAGGGTTACGGTTAGGGTTATGGTGCGGGTAAGGTTTAGTGTGAGGTTTAGGGTGAAGGTGAGATTTAGGTTTAGCATTAGGGTTAGGATGAGGGTTAAAATAAGAGTTAGGGTTAGGGTGAGGGTGAGGGTGAGGGTGAGGATTAGTGCTAGGATTAGGGTTAGGTTTAGGGGTATTGTGAGGGTGAGGGTTAGGGTTAGTGTTAGTGTGAGGGTTAGGTTTAGGGTGAGGTTTAGGTTTAGGGTGAGGGGTAGGGTTAGGGTAAATTTTCGGGTGAGGGTTAGGGTTAGGGTTAGGGTTACGGTGAGGGTCAGGGTGAGGGTTAGGGTTAGGATGAAGGTTAGGGTTAGCGTGAGGGTTAGGGATTGTGTTAGGGTGAGAGTTAGGGTTAGTGTGATGTTTATTGTGAGGGTGAGAGTTAGGGTGAGGGTGATTGTTCGTGTTAGGTTTCGGGTTCGGGTGAAGGTTAGGGTGTGGTTGAGGGTTAGGCTTAGGGTGAGTTTTCGGGTGTGGGTGAGGTTTAGGTTTAGGTTTAGGGTAAGGTTGAGCGTTAGGGTTAGGTTTAGGGTTAGTGTGAGAGTTAGCTTGAGGTGTCGGGATTGGGTTAGGGTGAGGGTTAGTGTTAGGGTTAGAGTTAGTGTGAGGATAAGGGTTAGGGTGAGGTTTAGGGTGAGGGTGAGCTTTAGGGTTAGGTTTAGGTTTAGGGTGAGGCGTAGCGTTTGGATGATATTTAGGGTGATGGTGAGGATGAGGGTTCAGGTCAGGGTGAGGGTTCGGATGTGGGGGAGGGTTAGGGTGACAGTGAGGGTTAGGGTGAGTGTTGGGGTTAGGTTTAGAGTTAGGGTTAGGGTGCTCATAAGGGTTACAGTTAGAATGAGGTTTAGGGATAGGGTTAGGGTGAGGGTTAGGGTTAGTGTGAGGGTTAGGGTTAGGGTTAGGGATAGTGTGAGGATAAGGTTTAAGGTGAGGTTTAGGATCAGGGTGAGGTTTAGGGTTAGCCTTAGGTTTGGGTAAAGGTTTAGGGTGAGGGTTAGCATTAGGGTGAGTGTTAGGGTTAGTGTTAGAGTGAGGGTTAGGGTTAGGGTGAGGTTTAGGTTGAGGTTGAGTGTTAGTGTGAGGGTGAGGGTGAGTCTGAGGTTTGAGATGTGGGGGAGGGGGAGCGTGAGGCTTAGGGTTAGGGTTAGGGTGAAGGTGAGGGTGAGATTTAAGTTAGGATTAGGGTTAGGGTTAGGGTTAGGCTAAGGGTGAGGTTGAAAGTGAAGGGTTAGGTTTAGGGTTAGGGTTAGGGTGAGGGTTTGTGTTAGTGTGAGGGTTAGTGTGATGGTGGGGGTCAGGGTGAGGATGAGGGTTAAGGTTAGGATTAGGGTTAGGGTGAGTTTTAGGGTTAGGGTTATGGTTAGGTTTAGGGTTAGGGTTAGGGTGAGTGTGAAGCTTAGAGTTAGCGTTAGGGTTAGGGTTAGAGTGAGGTTGGGGTTGAGGTTTAGGTTTAGGATTAGGGTTATGTTTAGTGTAAGGCTGACGGGGAAATTTAGGTTGAGGGTGAGGGTTAGGGTTAGGGTTAGGTTTAGGGAGAGGGCTAGGATGAGGGTGAGGGTTAGGGTAAGGGTTAGGGTGAGGATTTCAGTTATGTAAGGGATAGGGTTAGGGTGAGGATTCCGGTGATGGTGAGGGTTAAGCTGAGTTTACGTTTAGGTTGAGTCATAGGGTTAGGGTTAGGGTGAGGTTTGGGGTTAGTGTGATGTTTAGGGTTAGGGTGAGGGTAAGGGTGAGGGTTAGGATTAAGAATAAAGTTAGGGTTAGGGTTAGGCTGAAGGTGAGGTTCAGAGTGAGGGTGAAGGTTAGGTTTAGGTTTAGGATTAGGGTTAGGGAGAGTGTTGGGGTGAGGGTGTGTGTTTGGCTGAGGGTGAGGTTTAGGTTGTGG
Source organism: Dipodomys merriami (assembly GCF_024711535.1). Taxonomy (NCBI): domain Eukaryota; kingdom Metazoa; phylum Chordata; class Mammalia; order Rodentia; family Heteromyidae; genus Dipodomys; species Dipodomys merriami. Next base: position 4,586,559 of record NW_027206113.1, read on the forward strand.
GTGAGCGTTATGGTTAGGGTAAGGATTAGGGTTCGGGTTGGGGTTAAGGTTATGGTGAGGGTAAGGGTTAGGGTGAGGTTTAGTGTGAGGACGTGGGTTAGGGTTAGTATTAGGGCTCGGGTGAGGGTTAGGGTGAGGTTTATGGTTAGGGTTAGGTATAGGGTGAGGTTTAGGGTTAGAGTGAGGGTTAGGGTTAGGTTTAGGGTGAGGGTGAGGGTGAGTGTTAGGGTTAGGTTTAGTGTTGGAGTTAGGGTTAGGCTGAGGGTGATGGGGATGGTGAGGGTGAGGGTTAGGGTTAGGATACGGGTTAGGGTTAGGGTTACGGTGAGGGTTAGTGTTAGGGTTATTGTTAGGATAAGGGTTAGGCTGAGGGTTCCGGTTAGAATTAGTGTGAGAGTTCGGGTTAGGGTCAGGGTTAAGTTCAGGTTTAGGGTTAGGATAAGGGTTAAGCTGAGCGTTATGGTTAGGATTAGTGTGATGGTTAGATTTAGTGTTAGGTTAAGGGGTAGGGTGAGGGTTAAGGTTAGGGTGAGGGTTAGGGTGAGGGTGAGTGTTAGGGTTGGGCTGAGGATTAGGGTGAATGTTGGTTTATTGTTAGGGTTAGGGTCAGGGTTAGGGTGTGGGTAAGTGTTAGGGTGAGGGATTGGTTGAGGTTGAGGGTTAGGGTTAGGTTGAGTGTAAGGGTTATGGTGAGGATTATGGTGAGGGTGAGGGTTCAGTTTAGCATTAGGGTTAGGGTGAGGGTGAGGGTTAGGTTGAGTGTTTGTGTTAAGTTTAAGGACAGGGTGAGGATTAGGGTTATGGTTTGGTTTAGCGTGAGGGTTAAGCTGAGGGGTAGGGTTAGAGTTAGTGTTTGGGTTAGGTTTAGTGTGAGGGTTAGGGTTAGGGTTAAGGTGACAGTAAGGGTTAGGGTGAGGGTTAGGGTGAGTGTAAGGTTTAGGGTTAGAATTACGGTTAGGGTTAGTGTTAGGATGAGGGTTGGGTTAGGATGAAGTTTAAGGTGAGCGTGAGGCTGAGGGTTAGGATTAGGGTTAGGGTGAGGGTTAGTGTTAGGGTGAGGGCTAGGGTGAGGGTGAGGGTTAGGGTGAGGTTGAGGGTGAAGGTTAGGTTTTTGGTTAGGTATAGGTTACGGTTAGACTATGGTGAGAACTAGGGTGAGGCTGTGGGTTAGGTTTAGGGTGAGGGTTAGGGTGAGGGTGAGGGTTAGGGTTAGGGTTAGTTTGAGGGTTAGGGTTATGGTGAGGTTAGGGTTAGGGTGAGGGTTAGGGTTAGGGTTAGTTTGAGGGTTATGGTTAGGCTGATGTTTACTGTGAGGGTGAGGGTTAGGGTGAGGGTGAGTGTTAGAGCAAGAGTTAGGTTTAGGTTTAGGGTTACGGATAAGGTTAGGTTGAGTGTAAGTGTTAGGATGAAGGCTAAGGTGAGTGTGAAGTTTATGGTTAAGGTGAGGGTTAGGGTTTGGGTTAGGTTTAGGGTGAGGGTGAGGGTTAGGGTTAGGTTTAGGGTTTGGACGAGGGTTAGGCTGAGGGTTAGGGTTAGGTTAGGGTGAGGGTTAGGGTTAGGGTGAGGGTTAGGCTGAGGGTTATGTTTAGGGTTAGTGTGAGTGTTAGGTTTAGGGTTCGGGTTTGGGTTAGGTTGAGGGTAAAGGTTAGGGTGAGGGTTAGGGTGAGGGTGATGGTTAGGATTAGGGTGATGGTTAGGGTGAGGTTTAGGTTTAGGGTTATGGGTAGAGTTAGGTTGAGGGTTAGGGTGAGGGTTAGGTTTAGGGTTATCGTTAGGGTGAGGTTTAGGGTGTGGGTAAGTGTTAGGGTGAGGGTTAGGATGAGGGTGAGGGTTTGGGTTAAGGTTAGGGATAGGGTGCGGATTAGGTTTAGTGTTAGGTTTAGGGTGAGGGTTAGGCTGAGGGGTACAGTTAGGATTAGTTTGAGTTTAGGTTTAGTGTGAGGTTTAGGGTTAGGGTTATTGTGAGGGTTAGGTTTACTCTGAGGGTTAGGGTTAGGTTTAGGTTGAGGATTAGGGTGAGGGTGAGGGTTAAACTGAGGTTAGGCTTAGGGTGTGGGTTAGAGTTAGGGTTAGGGTGATGTTTAGGTTGAGGGTGACGGTTAGGGTGAGGGTGAGGGTTAGGGTGAGGGTTAGGGTTAGGGTTAGTGTAAGGGCGAGGGTCAGGGTGAGTGTTAGGGTTAGGGTGAGTTTTAGAGTTAGGGTGAGGTTTAGGGTTAGCGTTAGGTTGAGGGTTAGAGTTAGGGTGATATTTATTTTGAGGGTGAGTGTTAGGGTTAGGATGATTGTTCGGGTGAGTTTGAGGGTTAGGATGAGGGTGAGGGTTAAGTGTTAGAGTTAGGTTTAGGGTGAGGGGTTAGGGTTATTTTTAGGGTGATGGTAAGTTTTAAGGTGAGGGTGAGGGTGAGAGTGACGTTTAGCGTGTGGGTGAAGATTAGGCTTAGTGTGAGGGTTAGGTTTAGGGTTAGGGTTAGGGTTATGGTGAGGGTAAGGGTTAGGGTTAGGGTGAGGGTGAGGGTGAGGGTTTCAGTAAGGGTGAGGGTGAGTGTAAGTGTTAGGGTGAGGGTTAGAGTGAGGGTGAGGGTTAGGGTTCTTGTTAGCGTTTGGATTATGGTGAGGGTGACAGAGAGGGTTAGTGGTTAGGGTTAGGGTTAGGGTTAGGATTAGGGTGCCAGTGAGGGGGAGGGGTAGTGTTAGGGTTAGGGTAAGTTTGAGGGTAATGGTTAGGGTGGAGGTTTGGGTGATGGTGAGGGTTAGCGTTAGGGTTATGTTTAGGGTTAAGTTTAGGCTGAGTGGGAGTGGGAGGGGGAAGTTGAGGGTAAGGGTTAGGTTTAGGGTTAGGGTGAGGGCTAGGGTGATTGTGAGGGTTAGTGTGAGGGTGGGCAAGAGGGTTTCAATTACCTTAGGGTTAGGGTTATGGTGAAGTTTAGGTTGAGTGTGAGGGTGAAGCTGAGGTTAGGGTTAGGGTGAGGGTTAGGATTAGGCTTAGGGTGAGGGTTAGGATTAGGGTGATGTTTAGGGTGAGGGTGAGCATTCTATGAGGGTGAGGTTGAGGGTGAGGCTGAGGGTTAGTGTTAGGGTTAGGTTTAGGTTGAGGGTGCATGAGAGGGTTAGTATTAGGAATATGGTTAGCGATAGTGTTAGGCTGAGGGTAAGGGATAGGGTGAGGTCAAGGGTGAGGGAGAGGGTTAGGGTTAGGGATAGGTTTAGGCTGATGGCTAGGGTGAGGGAGAGGGTTAGTGTGGGGGTTACGGTGTGGGATTCTTTTAGGTAAGTGTTAGGGTTATGGTGAGGATTAGCGTGAGATTGAGGTTTAGGTTGAGGGTTACGGTTAGGGTGATGGTTAGGGTTAGGTCTAGGGTAAGGCTTAGGGCTTCAGTGATGTTTATGGTGAGGCAGAGGGTTAGGGTGAGGATGAGTGTTCGGGGAAAGGTGAGGGTTCTGGTGAGGGAGAGGGTTAGGGTGTGGGTGAGGATTAGGGTTAGGGTGAGGGTTAGTGTTAGGGTTAGGGTTAGTGGGAGGGTGAGGGTTAGGGATAAGGTTAGCATTAGGTTGAGCGTTAGGGTTAGGGATGGTGTTAGGGTGAGGTTAGTGTGTGGGTGCGGGGTATTGTGAGGGTGTGGGTGAGGGTTAAAGTTAGGTTTAAGATTAGGGTTAGGGTCAGGGTTAGCTTGAGTGTTACGTTGAGGATGAGGGTTTGGTTGAGGGTGAGGTTGAGGGTGTGGGTGAATGTTAGAATTAGGGTGAGAAATAGGGTTAGGGTTAGGGTTATGGTGAAGGTAAGGGTTAGGGTGAGGTATAGTGTGAGGATGAAGGTTAGGGTTAGTGTTAGCATTAGGGTGAGGTTTCGGGTGAGGCTTAGGGTTAGATTTAGGTTTAGGGTGAGGTTGAGGTATAGGGTGAGGGTTAGCGCTATGGTGAGGGTTAGGGTGAGGTGAGGGTGAGTGTTAGGTTTAGAGTTAGGGTGAGGGTGAGGGTTAGGAATAGGGTAAGTATTAGGGTTAGGATGAGGGTGAGGGTGACATTAAGGGTTAGGGTTAGGGTTAGGTTGAGGGTTAGGTTTAGGGTTAGGTTTAGGGTGAGCGTGAGGGTGGGGGTTAGGGTTAGGTTTAGAGGTAGGGTGAGGGTTAGGCTGAGGCTTAGGGTTAGGGTTAGTGTGAGGGTTAGGTTTAGGCTTAGGGTTTGGATTAGGGTGAGGGTTAGGGTTATTTTTAGTTTTAAGATAAGGGTTAGGCTGCGGGTTAGGGTTAGGGTTAGTGGGACTGTTAGTTTTAGGGTTAGGGTTTGGGTTAAGTTGTGGGTAAAGTTTAGGGTGAGGGTTAGGGTGAGTGTGAGGGTTAGGGTTAGGGTGAGGATTAGGCTGAGGGTTAGGGTTAGATTATGTTTAGGGTAAGGGTGAGGGTTAGGGTGAGGGTTATTTTTAGGGTTAGGCTTAGGGTGAGGTTTAGAATGTATGTAAGGGTTAGGGTGAGGGTTAGCATAAGGGTGAGGTTTGGGTTTCGGGTGAGGGTAAGGGTTAGGGTGAGGGTGAGGGTGAGAGTGAGGGTTAGGGTTAAGTTTAAGGATAGGGTGAGGATTAGATTTAGAGTTAGATTTAGGGTGAGGTTTAGTGTTAGGTTTAGTGTGAGGGTTAGAGTTAGGGTTAGGGTGAGGCTAAGGGTTAGGGTGAGGGTTAGGGTGATGGTGAGTTTTAGGGTTAGCATTAGGTTTACTGTTAGGGTTAGGATGAGGGTTAGGGTTAGTGTGAGGGTGAGGGTGAGGGTGATGGTGAGGCTTAATGTTAGGGTTAGTGTGAAGGTTACTGTTATGCTGAGGGTTATGTTTAGGGTGAGGTTTAGGTTTAGTGTAAGGGTTTGGTTTAGGGTTAGGGTTAGGGTGAGGGTCAGGTTTAGGTTGAGGTTTAGGGTTACGGTGAGGGTTAGGGATAGGGTTAGGTTGAGGGTAAGTGTTAGGATGAAGGTTAGGGTGAGTGTGAGGGTTAGGTTTAGGATGAGGGTTAGGGTTAGGGTTAGGTTTAGGGAGAGTGTGAGGTTTATGGTGAGATTTAGGGTGAGGGGGATTGTTAGGTTTAGGGTGAGGGTAAGGGTTAATGTGAGGGTTAGGCTAAGGGTGAGAGTTAGGGTTAGCATTAGAGTTAGGGTGAGGGTGAGGTTTAGGTTTAGGGTTAGCGATAGGGTGAGGATTAGGGTTAGTGTAAGGGTTAGGGTTAGGTTATGGTTAGGATTAGTGTGAGGATAAGGGTTATGGTGGGGGTTAGGGTGAGGGTGAGGTATAGGTTTAGCGTTAGTGATAGGGTGACATTAGGGTGAGGGTTAGGGTTAGGTTTAGGGTGAGGGTTAGGGTTCGATTTAGGATGAGGTTTAGTGTTAGGGTGATCTTGATGGTGAGGGTGAGTGTTGGGTTGAGGCTGAGGGTGAGGGTTAGGTTTTGGGTTAGGGTTAGTGTTAGGGTGAGGTATTGGGTTAGGATTAGGCTTAATGTGAGCGTTAGTGTTAGTGTTAAGTTGAGGGTTAGGGTGAGGATAAGGGTTAGGGTGAGGGTTAGGGTGAGGGTGAGGAGTAGGTTTAGCATTAGGGATAGGGTGAGCGTTATGGTGAGGGTTAGGTTTAGGTTGAGGGTGAGGGTTAGGTTAAGGGTTAGGTTTAGGATTAGGCTTAGGGTGAGGGTGAAGGTGAGTTTTAAGTTTATGATAAGGGTTAGGGTTAGAGTTAGTGTGTGTTAGGGTGAGGATGAGGGTTCGTGTGATGGTGAGGGTTAGGTTGTGGGCGAGGGTTAGGTTTACGGTGAGCCTTAGGGTTGGGTTACGGTTTGGGTTATGATGAGGGTAAGGGTCAGTGTGAGGATTAGGGTGAAGGTGAGGGTTACGGTTAGCGTTGGGTTAGGGTTAAGTTTAGGGTTATGGTGAGTGTAAGGGTTAGGGTTAGGTTTAGTGTGAGGGTTAGGGTTAGGGTAAGGGTTAGGGTTAGGTTTAGTGTGAGGGTTAGGGTTAGGGTAAGGGTTAGGGTGAGAGTTAGGGTTAGGGTTAGGGTGAGGGTGAGGGTCAGGGTGAAGGTTAGGTTTAGGTAGTGGGTTAGGTTTAGGCTGAGGGGTAGGGTTAGGGTGAAGTTTAGGCTGAGGGTGACTGTTAGGGTGAGGATGAAGGTTCGGTTGAGGGTTAGGGTTTGGGTGATGTTTAGGGTGAGGTTTAGGGTTAGGGTAAGTTTTAGGCTTCGGGTGAGTGTGAGGGTTAGGGTGTGGGTGAGGGTTTGGGTTAGGTTGAGTGTTAGGGTGACGGTGAGGTTTGGGGTGAGGGTGAGGGTTATGGTTAGGTTTAGGGTGAGGGATAAGGTGAGGGTGAGGATTAGCTTGAGGGTGAGGGTGAGAGTGAGGTCTTCGTTTAGGTAAGGGTTAGGGTTAGATTTAGGGTGAGGATTAGGGGAGGGTAAGGTTTAGGTTGAGGGGTAGGGTTAGGGTGAGGGTTAGCGTTAGGGATAGCGTGAGGATTAGCGTTAGTTTGATGTTTAGTATGAGGGTGAGAGTTACTATTAGGGTTAGCGTTAGGGAAAGGGTTAGGGTTAGGGTTAGGGTGAGGGTTAGGGTGAGCGGTAGGTTTAGGGTTAGGTTGAGGTTTAGGGTTATTGTGAGGGTAAGGGTTAGGGTTAGAGTTATTGTTAGTGTGAGAATTAGTGTTAGGGTGAGAATTAGGTTGAGTGTGAGTGTTAGGTTTATCATTGGGATTAAGGTGAGGGTTAGGGTGAGGGTTATTGTTAGGGTTAGGGTTTGGGTTAGGGTGAGGGTTAGGGTGAGGGTGAGGGTGAGTGTTAGGGTTAGGTTTAGTGTTGGAGTTAGGGTTAGGCTGAGGGTGATGGGGATGGTGAGGGTGAGGGTTAGGGTTAGGATACGGGTTAGGGTTAGGTTTAGTGTGAGGGTTAGGTTTAGTGTTAGGTTAAGGGGTAGGGTGAGGGTTAAGGTTAGGGTGAGTGTTAGGGTGAGGGTGAGTGTTAGGGTTGGGCTGAGGATTAGGGTGAATGTTGTTTTATTGTTAGGGTTAGGGTCAGGGTTAGGGTGTGGGTAAGTGTTAGGGTGAGGGATTGGTTGATAGTGAGGGTTAGTGTTAGGTTGAGTGTAAGGGTTTATGGTGAGGATTAGGGTGAGGGTGAGGGTTTGTTTTAGCCTTAGGGTTAGGGTGAGGGTGAGGGTTAGGGTGAGTGTTTGTATTAAGTTTAAGGACAGGATGAGGATTAGGGTTATGGTTTGGTTTAGCGTGGGGGTTAGGCTGAGGGGTAAGGTTAGAGTTAGTGTTTGGGTTAGGTTTAATGTGAGGGTTAGAGTTAGGGTTAAGGTGACAGTAAGGGTTAGGGTGAGGTTTAGGGTGAGTGTAAGGTTTAGGGTTAGAATTACGGTTAGGGTTAGTGTTAGGATGTGGGTTGGGGTTAGTGTGATATTAAAGTTTGAGGGTAAGTGTTACGGTGAGTTTGAGGGTGAGGGTTAGGCATAGGGTGAGGGTGAGTGTGAGGGTGAGGTTTAGGATTACGGTTAAGTTTACGGTTAGATTTAGGGTGAGGTTTTGTGCGAGGGTTAGGATTAAGTTTGGGTGAGGGTAAATATTACGGTGAAGGTGAGTGAGATAGAGGGTTACGATTTGCGTGAGGGTTAGTGTGAGGTTTAGGGTGAAGTTTAGGGTTAGAGTTAGGGTTAGGGTGAGGATGAGTGTTAGGGTTATGGTTATGGTGGTGGGTTAGGGTTAGGTTGAGGGTTAGGGTGAGGGAGAGGGTGAGGGTGAGGGTTAGCGTTAGTGTTAGTGTGAGGATAAAGGTTAGGGTTAGGGTTAGGGTGAGGGTGAGTTTTAAGAATAGCGTTAGGGTTAGGGTTAGGTTTAGGGTGAGGGTTAAGGTTAGGTTTAGGGTGAGGATTAGGGTTAGGGTTATGTTTAAAGTGAGTTTGAGGGTTAGGGTAAGGGTGAGTGAGAGTGAGGGTTAGGTTGAGGGTGCGGCTGAGGGTGAGGTTGAGGGTGATGGTTTGGGTTAGCGTTAGCGTGAGGTTTAGGGTTAGGGTTAGGATTAGGGTTAGGGTTAGCGTTTGGCTTAGAGTTAGGGTGTAAGTGAAGGTGAGGGTTAGTATTAGGGTGAGGGTGAGGGTTAGGGTAATTTTTAGGGTGACGGTGAAGGTTAGGGTGAGGGTGAGGGCGAGGGTGAGGGTGAGGTTTAGGGTTAGGGTTGGTTTTAGGGTGAGGTTGAGGGTGAAGGTTATGGTTATGGTTAGGGTTAGGGTAAGGTTTACGGCTAGAGTGAGGGTTATGGTTAGTGTTAATGTTAGGGTTAGGGTGAGGATAAGGGTTAGAGTGAGGGTTAGGTTGAGGGTGAGGGTTAGGGTTAGGTTTAGGGTGAGAGTTAGGTTGAGGTGTCGGGATAGGTTTAGGGTGAAGGTTAGGGTTAGGGTTAGGGTTAGTGTGAGGATAAGGTTTAGGGTTAGGGTTAGGGTGAGGGTGAGGTTTAGGTTTAGCCTTAGGGTTAGGGTTAGGTTTATGGTGCGGGTGAGGTTTAGGGATAGGGTGAGGGTTAGGGTTAGTGTGATGTTTAAGGTGAGGTTGAGGTTTAGGGTAAGTCTGAGTGTGAGGGTGAGGGTTAGGTTGAGGGTGCGGGTGAGGGTGAGGTTGAGGGTGATGGTTTGGGTTAGGGTTATGGTGAGGTTTAGTGTTAGGGTTATGGTGAGGTTTAGGGTTAGGGTTAGGATTAGGGTTAGGGTTAGGGTTAGGCTTAGAGTGAGGGTGAAAGTGAGGGTGAGAGTTAGGATTAGGGTGAGGGTTAGGGTTAGGGTGAGGGTTAGGTTTAGTGTGAGGGTTAGGGGAGGGTGAGAGTTAGGTTTAGGTGTAGGGTTATGGTGAGAGTTAGGGTTAGGGTTATAGTAAAGGGTGATGGTGTAGGTTAGGTTGAGGGTGAGGGCGAGGGTGAGGGTGAGTGTGAGGGTGAGGGTTAGGGTTAGTTTTAGGGTGAGGGTGAGGGTGAAGGTTATGTTTAGGGTTAGGGTTAGGGTAAGGTTTACCACTAGTGTGAGGGTTATGGTTAGTGTTAGGGTTAGGGTTAGGGTGAGGATAAGGGTTAAGGTGAGGGTTAGGGTGAGGGTGAGACTTAGGGTTGGGGTTAGGGTGAGGGCTAGGGTTTGGATGATGTTTAGGGAGAGGTTTAGGGTGAGGCTGAGGTTTCGTGTGAGTGTGAGGCTTCAGGTGAGTTTGAGGGTTAGGGTGTGTGTGAGGATTAGTTTTAGGGTTAACATTAGGTTTAGAGTTAGTGTGACGGTTAGGGTTAGGGGTAAGGTTAGGGTTTGGGTTAGGGTTAGGGTTAGGGTTAGGATGATTGTTAGGGAGAGGGGTAGGGGTAGGGTTAGGGTGAGGTTTGGGGTGAGAGTGAGGGTTAGGATGAGAGTGAGCGTAAGGTTTAGGTTTAGGGTTAGGGTTAGGGTGAGGTTCAATGTTAGTATTAGGGTTAGGTTTAGGGTTACTGTGAGGGGGAGGGGGAGGGTGAGGGTGAGGTTTAGGTTGAGGGTTAATTTTAGGCTAAGGGTTAGGGTGAGGGTTAGGGTTAGGGTGAGGGTCAGGTTGAGGTTTGGGGTTAGGTAGAGGTTTAGGTTTAGGCTGAGGGTAGGGTTAGTGTGATGTTTATTGTGAGGGTGAGGGTGAGGGTGAAGGTTAGTGTTGGGTGATGTTTAAGGTGAGGTTTAGGGTTAGCGTAAGGTTTAGGGTTTGGTGAGAGTTTGGGCTAGGTTAAGTGTTAGGGTGACAGTGAGGATTAGGGTGAGGTTGAGGGTTAGGGTTAGGTTTAGGGTGAGGGTTAGGATGAGGGTTAGGGTGAGGGTTAGGTTTAGGGTTAGGGTGAGGTTTAGGTTTAGGCTGAGGGTTAGAGTTAGGTTTAGGGTGAGGGTAAGGTTAATGGTGAGGGTTAAGTTGAGGGTGAAGGTGAGGGTGAGGGTTTCGTTTAGGTAAGGGTTAGGGTTAGAGTTTGGGTGAGGATTAGGTGAGGGTGAGGGTTAGGTTGAGGGGAAGGGTTAGGGTGAGCGTTTTGGTTAGGTTTAGGGTGAGGGTTAGCGTTAGAGTGATGTTTTGTATGAGGGTGAGTGTTAATGTTAGGGTTAGCGTTAGGGAAAGGGTTAGGGTTAGGGTTAGGGTGAGGGTTAGGGTTAGAGGTAGGTTTAGGTTTAGGGTGAGGGTTAGGGTTAGTGTGAGGGTAAGGGTTAGGGTTAGAGTTAGGGTTAGTGTGAGGATAAATGTTAGGATGAGGGTTAGGTTGAGTGTGAGGGTTAGGTTTATCGTTAGGGTTAGGGTGAGGGTTAGGGTTTGGGTTAATGTGAGGATTAGGTTTAGGTTGATGTATAGGGTGAGGGTGAGGGTGAGTTTGATGTTTAGGTTGAGAGTGAGGGTGAGGGTTACGGTTAAGGTTTGGGTTTGGGTGAGGGTGAGGGTTAGGGTTACAGTGATGGTTAGGGTTATTGTTTGTATAGGGTTAGGGTGAGGGTGAGGGTTAGGGTTAGGGAAAGGATGAGGGTAAGGGTTAGGGTGAGGGTTAGGTTAAGGATAAGGTTTAGGATTAGGGTTAGGGTGAGTGTTAGAGTGAGTGTGAGGATTAGGGTTGAGTTAGGGTGAGGGTCAGAGTGAGGGTTACGGTTAAGTTGAGGTTTAGTTTTATGGTGAGGATTAGGGAGAGTATTAAGGTGAGAGTTAGGGTTAGGGTGATGTTTATTGTGAGTGTGAGGGTTAGGGTGAGGGCGAGTCCTCGGATGAGGATGAGGGTTGGGGTGAGGGTGAGGGTTAGGGTGTGGTTGAGGGTTAGGGTTAGGGTGAGGGTAAGGGTGACGTTGAGGTTTAGAGTGAGGCTGAGGGGTAGGTTTAGGGTTAGGGTTAGGGTGAGGTTTAGGGTTAGGGATTGTTTAGGGTGAGAGTTAGGGTGAAGTGTCGGGATAGGGTTAGGTTGAGGTTTAGGTTTAGTGTGAGGGTTAGGGTTAGGTTTAGGGTGAGGGTAAGTGTGAGGATTAGGTTTAAGGTGTAGGTTAGTGTGAGGGTGAGGGTTAGGGTTAGCGTTAGGGTGAGGGTGAGGGTTTGGTTTATGGTGATGTTTACGGTGAGGTTGAGGGATAGTTTGAGGGTGAGGGTGAGGGTATGGTTTAAGGTGAGGGTGCGGGGGAGGGGGAGGATTAGGTTTAGGGTTAGGGTTAGGATTAGGATGAGGGTGAGGATTAGGGTTAGGAATAGTGTTAGGATTAGTTTTAGTCTGAGGCTGAGGGTCAGGGTGACGGTGAAGGTTATGGTTAGAGTTAGGGTGAGGATAAGTTTTAGGGTGAGGGTTAGGGTGAGGGTTAGGGATAGGGTTAGGGTTAGGGTGAGGGTTAGGGTTTGGGTAATGTTTAGGGTGAGGTTTAGCGTTAGGTTTAGTGTTATTGTGAGGGTGAGGGTTACGGGTAGGGTTATGGTTAGGTATAGGGGTAGGGTTAGGGAGAGGGATAGGGGTAGTGTTAGGGTCAGGTTTAGGGTGAGTGTGAGGGTTAGGGTTAGGGTGAGGGTAAAGTTTAGGGTGAGGGTTAGGTTGAGGATGAGGTTTATGGTGAGGGTAAGGGTTAGGGTGAGGGTTAGGGTTTGGGTGATGTTTAGGGTGAGGTTTAGTGTGAGGATGAGGGTTCAGGTGAGGGTGAGGGTTGAGATGAGGGTGAGGGTTAGTGTGTGGTTGAGGATTAGGGTTAGGTTGAGGGTTAGTGTTAGGTTTAGGGTTAGTGTGAGGGTGAGATTTAGGCGAAGGGTTAGGGTTATGTTGAGGGTTAGGCTTAGGTTTAGGGTTAGTGTGAGGGTTAGGGAGAGGGCTAGTGTTAAGTTTAGGGTGAGGTTTAGTTTGGGGTGAGGGTTAGGGTTAGTGTTAAGGTTAGGGTGAGAGTTAGGGTGATGGTTAGCTTTAGGGATAGGGTTAGGGTGAGAGTTAGGGTTATGGTGATGTTTATGGTGAGGGTGAGTGTTAGTGTGAGGGTGAGGGTGATGGTGAGGTTTAGGTTTAGGGTTAGGTTTAGGTTGAGGGTGAGGGTGAGGGTGAGGGTTAGGTTTAGGATTAGGTTTAGGGTTAGTGTGAGGGTTAGGGTGAGGACGAGTGTTCGGGTGATGGTGAGGGTTAGGCTGTGGGTGAGGGTTAGGGTTATGGTGAGGATTACGTTAGAGTTAGGGTTAGTGATATGGTTAGGGTAAGGGTTAGAGGGAGGTTTAGTGTGAAGGTTAGGGTGAGCGTGATAGTTAGGGTTAGCATTAGGGTTAGGGTAAGGGTGAGGTTTAGGTTTAGGGTGAGGTTTAGTGTGATTGTGAGGGTGAGGGTGAGGGTTAGGCTTAGGGTTAGGATTCGGGTTAGGGTTAGGCTGAAGTTGAGGGTGAAAGTGAGAGTGAGGTTTAGTGTTAGGGTTAGGGTGAGGGTTAGGGTTATTGTGAGGGTAAGTGTGATTTTGAGGATCAGGATGAGAGTGAGGGTTAGAATGAGGGTGAGGGTGAGAGTGAGGGTTATGGTTAGGATTAGAGTTAGGGTTAGGTTTAGGCTGAAGGTGAGGGTCAGGGTGAGGGTGAAGGTTAGGGTTAGGCTATGGTTAGGGTTAGGGTTATGGTGAGGGTTATGGTTAGTGTGAGCGTTATGGTTATGTTTAGGGTTTGGGTTAGGGTTAAGGTTAGGGTTCGGGTTATGGTTAGAGTTAGTATTAGGGTGATGGTTACGGTTTGGGTGATGTTTAGGGTGAGGGTGAGGGTGAGTGAGAGGAGGAGGGTTCGGGTTCAGGTTCGGGTTCAGGTGAGTGTGAGGGTTAGGATGTGGGTGAGGATTAGGGTTAGGGTGAGGGTTAGCTTTAGGTTTAGGGTTAGTGTGAGGGTGAGGGTTAGGGGTAGGGTTAAGGTTAAGTTGAGGGTTAGGGTTAGGGTTGGGGTTTGGGAGACGGGTAGTGAGAGGGGTAAGGGTACGGTTAGTGTGAGGTTTAGGGTGAGTGTGAGGGTGAGGGTGAGGGTGATGGGGAGGGTTAGGTTTAGGGTTAGGTTTAGGGTGAGTTTGAGGGTTAGGGTTAGGTTTAGGATTAGTGTTAGTGTTAGGGTGAGTGTCAGTGTATGGTTTCGGGTTCGGGTGAGGGTTCAAGATAGGGTGTGAATGAGGATTAAAGTTAGGGTGAGGATTAGTGTTAGGGTTAGAGTTAGGGTTATGGTGAGGGTAAGGGTTAGAGTGAGGTTTAGTGTGATGATGAGGGTTAGGGTTAGGATTAGGGTGAAGGTGAGGTACAGGGTGAGGGTTAGAGTTAGTGTCAGGGTTAGGGATACATTTAGGGTTAGGGTGAGAGTGAGGGTGACTGTTAGGGTTAGATTTAGGGTTAGAGTAAGAGTGAGGGTGAGGGTGAGGGTTAGGATTAGGGTTAGGATTATGGTTAGACTGAAGGTGATGGAGAGGGAGAGGGTGAGGGTTAGGGTTAGGATGAGGGTAAGGGTTAGGTTTAGGGTTAGCGTAAGAGTTAGGGTGAGGGTAAATGTTTGGGTGAGGGTTAGGGTGAGGGTGAGGTTGAGGGTTAGTTTGAGGGTAAGGTGAAATTTAGGTTTATAGTTAGGTTTATGGTGGGTGTTAGGTTGTGGGTAAGTGTTAGGGTGAGGGTTAGGGTAAGGGTGAGTGTTAGGATTCGGGTGAGGGTAAGGGTAAGGGTGAGGGTTACGGTGAGAGTGAGGGACAGGGTGAGGTTTTGGGTTAAGGTTAAGGATAGGGTGAGGATTTGGGTTAGGGTTGGTTTAGGGTGAGGGTTAGAGTGAGTGTGAGGTTTAGGGTTAGAATTGGGTTTAGGGTTAGGTTTAGGATGAGTGTTAGGGTTCGGTTTATGGTTAGGGTTAGGGTGAGGGTGAGGGTTAGTGCTAGGGTTAGGGTGAGGGTTAGTGTTAGGGTGAGTGCTATGGTGAGGACGAGGGTTAGCGTGAGGGTAAGGGTGAGGGTGAAGTTTTTGGTTATGTAAGGGTTAGGGCTAGGTTTAGGGTGAGTATTAGTGTAAGGGTGTGGGTTGGGGTAGGGTAAGTGTTAGGGTTAGTTTGAGGGTGAGGGTAAGGGTTAGTGTTAGGATGAGGGTTAGGGTGAGGGTGAGGGTGAGGGTGAGCGTTAGGGTTAGGGTTATTGTGAGGGTTAGGGTTACGGTGATTTTTAGGGTTAGGGTGAGGGTTAGGATTAGGGTAAGGTTTAGGGTGAGGGTTAGTGATAGGATGATGTTTAGTGTGAGGGTTAGGGTGAGCGTAAGTGTTCAGGTCAGAGTTACGGTTAGGGTTAGGGTTAGGGATAGGGTTAGGGTGAGGGTGAGGGTGAGGGTTAGGGTTAGGGTTAGGGTGTGGGATAGGGTGAGCGTTAGGGTTAGGTATAGGGTTATTTTAAGGGTTAGGCTGAGGGTAATGTTTAGGGTGAGGTTTAGGGTGAGGGTTAGGTTGAGGGTGAGAGGTAGGGTTAGCATGAGTTTTAGGGTGAGGGTGAGAGTTAGGGTGATGTTTAGGAATAGGGTGAGGATTAGGCTTAGTGTGAGGGTTAGGGTTAGGTTTAGTGTGAGGATAAGGGTTAGAGTGAGAGTTAGGTTGAGGGTGAGGTGTAGGGTTAGCGTTAGGGATAGGGTGAGCGTTAGGTTGAGGGTTAGGTTTAGGTTGAGGGTTAATGTTAGGGTTAGTGTGAGTGTTAGAGTGAGGGTAGGGTTCAGCTTATGGTGAGGGTTAGGGTGTGGGCGAGGGTTATGTTTAGGGTGAGGATTAGGGTTAGAGTTAGGGTTAGGGTTATGGTGAGGGTAAGGGTTCGGGTGAGGTTTAGGGTGAGGTTTAGGGTGAGGGTGAGAGGTAGGGTTAGCATTAGAGTTAGGGTGAGGTTGAGGGTTAGGATGAGGGTTCGGGTTCGGGTTAGGTTTAGGGTGAGGGTTAGGGTGAGGGTGTACGTGAGGGTAAGGTTTAGTGTTAAGATTAGTGTTAGTGTTAGGGTGAGGGTTAGGGTTAGGCTGAGGGTTAGGGTTAGGGGGATGTATATTGTCAGGGTGAGAGTTAGGGTGAGGTTGAGTGTTAGGGTGAGGGTGAGGGTCCGGTTGAGTGTGAGGGTTAGGGTGTGGTTGAGGGTTAGGTTTAGGGTGAGGGTTAGGGTGACGGTGAGGGTTAGGGTGAGGGTGAGGGTTAGATTTAGGTTTACGGTTATGGTGAGGTTTAGGGTTAGGGTAGGGTTAGGGTGAGAGTTACGGTGAAGTGTATGGATAGGGTTAGGGTGAGGGTTAGTGTGAGGGTGAGGGTTAGGGTTAGCGTTAGGGATAGGGTGAGGGTTAGGGTGAGTGTGAGGATCAGGGTTAGGATTTGGGTTAGGGTTAGGGTTAGGGTGATGTTTAGGGTGAGGTTTAGGTTGTGGGTGAGGGTTAGGATTAGATTGACTGTTAGGGTGACTGTTATGGTTAGGGTTAGGGTGTGGATTAAGGTTAGGTTTAGGGTGAGGGTGAGGGTTAGGGTGAGAGTTAGGGTGAGGGGTAGGGTTAGGGTTAAGATGAGCGTTAGGGTTAGTGTGAGGGTTAGGGTTAGGGTTAGGGTGAGTGTTATAGTTAGGGTGAGGGGTAGGGTGAGGGGTAGGGTTAGTGTTAGGTTGAGGGCTAGGATGAGGGTGAGGGTTAGCTTGAGGTTGAGGGTGAGGGTGAGGTTTTCGGTTAGGTAAGGGTTAGGGTTAGGGTTAGGGTGAGGGTTAGAGTGATGGGTAGTTTTAGCATTAGGGTTAGGGTGAGGGTTAGGGTTAGGGTGAGCGCTAGGGTGAGGGTGAGATTTAGGTTGAGGATGAGGGTGAGGGTGAGGTTTTTGGTTATATAAGCTTTAGGGTCAGGTTCAGGGTGAGAATTAGGGTTAGGGTGAGGGTTAGGATTAGGGTAGGGAATAGGGTGAGGGTTAGGGATAGGGTGATGTTTAGTGTGAAGGTTAGGGTGAGCGTGAGTGTTCAGGTCAGAGTTAGGGTTAGGTTTAGGGTTAGGCATAGGGTTAGGGTGAGGATTAGGGTGAGGGTGAGGGTGAGGGTTAGGGTTAGGGTTAGGGTGAGGGAAAGGGTGAGCGTTAGGGTTATGTTTAGGGTTATTTTAAGGGTTAGGGTGAGGGTAAGGTTTAGGGTGAGGTTTAGGGTGAGGGTTAGGGGGAGGGTGAGAGGCAGGTTAGCATGAGTGTTAGGGTGAGGGTGAGGGTTAGGGTGAGAGTTAGGAATAGGGTGAGGATCAGGGTAAGTGTGAGGATAAGGGTTAGGGTGAGGGTTAGGTGTAGTGTTAGCATTAGGGATAGGGTGAGCATTAGGGTGAGGGTTAGGTTTCGGGTGAGGGTGAGGTTTAGGTTTAGGGTTAGGGCTAGTTTTAGGCTTAGGGTGAGGGTGAGGTTGAGGGTTAGGTTTAGGATTAGGGTTAAGGTTAGGGTTAGTGTGAGTGTTAGGGTGAGGATGAGAGTTAGGGTAATTGTGAGGTTTAGGATGTGGGCAAAAGTTAGGGTTAGGGTGAGGATTAGGGTTAGGGTTAGGGTTAGGGTTATGGTAAGGGTAAGGTTTAGGGTGAGGATTAGGGTGAAGGTGAGTGTTAGGGTTTGCGTTAGTGTTAGGATGAGAATTAGGGTGAGGGTTACGGTTAGGGTTAGGGTGAGAATTAAGGTGAGTTTGTGGGTTAGGGTTAGGGTTAGCGTGAGTGTGTGGGTGAGGGTGAGTGCTAGGATGAGGGTTAGGGTTAGGGTAATGGTGTGGGTGAGGGTGAGTGTGAGGGTTAGGGTTAGGGTGAGGGGTAGGTTTACGGTGAGGTTTAGGGTTAGGGTGAGGTTTAGGGTTAGGCTTAGGGTGAGTGTTAGGTTTAGGGTGATATTTAGAGTGAGAGTGAGTGTTAAGTTGAGGGTGAGTGTTCTGGTGAGAGTTAGGGTTAGGGACAGGGATCGGGTTAGTGTGAGGGTAAGGGTTAGGGTGAGGGTGAGGGTTAGGGTTATGATGAGTGTTAGGGTTAGGGTTAGGGTTAGGGTGAGGGTTAGGGTGAGCGTTGGGTTTAGGGTTAGGATTAGTTTGAGGGTTAGGATGAGATTTAGGGTGAGGGAGATGGTTAGGTTTAGGATGAGGGTAAGGTTTCGAGTGAGGATTAGGGTGAGGGTGAGAGTTAGCGTTAGCATTAGACTTAGGGTGAGGGTGAGGGTTAGGGTTAGGGTTATGGATAGGGGGAGGATTACACTTAGTGTGAGGGTTAGGGTTAGTATTTGTGTTTTAGTTAGTGTGAGGATAAGGGTTAGAGGGAGGGTTAGGGTGAGGGTCAGGTGTAGGGTTAGAGTTAGGGTTAGGGTGAGCGTTAGGGTGAGGGTTAGGTTTAGGGTGAGGGTGAGTGTTGGTTTTGGGTTAGCACTAGGTTTATTCTTAGGGTGAGGGTGAGGTTGAGGGTTAGGTTTAGGATTAGGGTAAGGATTAGGTTCAGTGTGAGTGTTAGGGTGAGGATGAGCGTTTGAGTAATGGTGAGGTTTAGGATGTGGGCTTGGGTTAGGGTTAGGGTGAGGATTAGGGTTAGGGTTAGGGTTAGGGTTATGGTGAGGGTGAGGGTTAGGGTGAGGTTTAGGTTAAGGTGAGGGTTATGGTTAGCATTAGTGTTAGGATGAGGGTTAGCGTTAAGGTTAGGGATAGGTTTAGAATGAGGGTCAGGGTGAGGGTTTGGGTTAGTGTTAGGATTAGGATTAGGGTTAGGATGCGGGTGAGGGTGAAGGTTAGGGTTAGGGTGAGGGCTAGGTTTAGTGTGAGGCTTAAGGTTAGGCTAAGGGTTGGGGTGAAGGTTAGGGTTAGGGTTAGGGTGAGAGTCAGGGTGATGGTTAGGGGTAGGGTTAGGGTGATGTTTATTGTGAGGGTGAGGGTTAGGGTGACGGAGAGTGTTAGGGTGAGGGTGAAGGTTTGGCTGAGGGTGAGGGTTAGGGTGTGCTTGAGGGTTAGGGTTAGGGTGACAGTGAGTCTTAGGGTGAGGGTTAGGGTTAGGTTTAGGGTTAGGTTTAGGGTGATGTTTAAGGTTAGGGTTAGGGTTAGAGTTAGGGTGAGGTGTAGGGATAGGGTTAGGGTGAGGGTTAGGATGAGGGTGAGGGTTAGTGTTAGATTTAGGGATAGGGTGACTGTTAGGGTGAGGGTTAGATTTAGGGTGTGGGTGAGGGTAGGATGATGGTAAGGGATAGGTTTAGCGTTAGGGATTGGGTTAGGGTTAAGGTTAGGGTGATGGCTAGGGTGAGGGTGAGGTTTAGGGTGAGGGTGAGGGTGAGAGTGAGGGTTTCTGTTAGGTAAGTGTTAGGGTTATTTTTAAGGTGTCTATTATGTTGAGATTGAGGTTTAGTGTGATCTTTAGTGTTAGAGTGAGGGTTAGGGTTAGGATTTGGGTGAGGGTTATTCTTAGGGTGATGTTTAGGGTGAGGTTTAGGGTTAGGGTGAGGGTTTGAGTTCAGGTGAGGGTGAGGGTTAGGGTGTGGGTGAGGGTTAGGGTTAGGTTGAGTGTTTGGGTGACGGTGATGGTTAGGGTGAGGATGAGGGTTAGGGGTAGCGATAGGTTTAGCGTTAGGGTGAGGGTTAGGGTTAGCGTGAGTGTTAGGGTTAGGTTTAGGTTGAGGGTAAGGTTTAGGTTGAGGGTTAGGTTGAGGGTGAGGATGAGGGTGAGTGTTTCGTTTAGGTAAGGGTTAGGGTTAGGTTTAGGGTGAGGATTAGGGGAGGGTGAGGGTTAGGTTGAGGGTTAGGGTTAGGGTGAGGGTTGGGGTTAGGGTGAGGGTTAGCGTAAGGGTAATGTTTAGTATGAGGGTTAGGGTTACTATTAGGGTTAGCTTTAGGGTTAGGGTGAGGGTTATTATGAGGGTGAGGGTGAGGCTTAGGGTTAGGGTTAGGGTGAGTTTGAGGGTGATGGTTAGTTTTAGGATTAGGGTTAGGGTTAGGATTGGTTGAGTGTTAGGTTGAGGGTAAGGGTTCGGGTGAGAGTGAGGGTTATGGTGTGGGTTAGTGTTAGGGTTACGGTGAGAATTAGGGGTAGGTTTAGTGTTAGGGTTATGGTGAATGTAAGTGTTAGGGTGAGGTATAGTGTGAGGATGAGGGTTAGGGTTAGGGTGAGGGTTAGGGTGAGGGTTAGGTTTAGGTTTAGGGTTAGGGTGAGGTTGAGGTATAGGGTGAGGGTTAGTGTTATGGAGAGAGATAGGGATAGGGTTAGGGTCCTGGTGAGGGTGAGTGTTAGGTTTAGTGTTAGGGTGAGGGTGAGTGTGAGGGTTAGGATTAGGGTAAGGATTAGGGTTAGGCTGAAGGTGAGGGTGATGCAAAGGGTGAGGGTAAGGTTTAGGGTGAGGGTTAGGTTTAGGGTTAGGATAGGATGAGGGTGAGGGTCAGGGTTAGGGTTAGGGTGAGGGTTAGGCTGAGGGTTAGGGTTAGGGTTAGTGTGAGTGTTAGGGTTAGGGTTAGGGTTTGGGTTAGAGTGAGGGTTAGGGTTAGTTTTGGGATTAGGATAAGGGTTAGGCAGAGGGTTAGGGTTAGGGTTAGTGTGATTGTTAGGTTGAGGGTTAGGGTTTGGGTTAGTTGAGGGTAAAGGTTAGGGTGAGGGTTAGGGTGAGGCTGAGGTTTAGGGTTATGTTTAGGGTTAGGGTGAGGTTTAGGGTGAGGGTTAGTTTTAGGGTTAGGCTTAGGGTGAGGGTTAAGGTGTAGGTAAGGTTTAGGGTGAGGGTTAGGATGAGGGTGAGGTTTAGGGTTAGGGTGAGGGGAAACGTTATTGTGAGGGTTAGTGTGAGGATGAGGTTTAGGGTTAGGATGAGGGTTAGGGTGAGAGGTTGGGTGAGGGTTATGGAAAAGGTAAGGGTTAGGGTGAGGATTAGGGTTACAGTTAGGTTTAGGGTGAGTTTTATGCTGATGGGTAGGGTGAGGTTAGGGTGAGTTTTAGGTTTAGTGTGAGGGTTAGGTTAGGGTGAGGGTTAGGCTTAGGGTGAGGTTGAGGGTTAGGGTTAGGGTGAGGGTTAGGGTGAGGATGAGGTTTAGGTTTAGCATTAGGTTTACCGTTAGGGTTAGGATGAGGGTTGGGTTTAGGGTGAGGGTGAGGGTTAGGGGTAGGGTTAGTGTGAGGTTTAGTGTTAGGATGAGGGTTAGGTTTAGGGTGAGGGTTAGGGTTAGGGTAAGGGATAGGGTGAGGGTTAGGGTTAGGGTGACGGTCAGAGTGAGGCTTAATGTTAGATTGAGGGTTAGGGTTAGGGAAAGGGGTAGGGTTAGGGGTAGGGTGAGAGTTAGGGTTAGGGTGATGTTTATTATAAAGTTGAGGTTTAGGGTGAGGGTGAGTGTTCGTGTGAGGGTTAGGGTGAAGGTGAGGGTGAGGGTTTGGGTGTGGTTGAGGGTTAGTTATAGGGTGAGGGTTAGGGTGACGGTGAGGGTTAGGGTGAGGGTCAGGGTTAAGTCTAGAGTTAGATTTAGGTTGAGGTTTAGGGTTAGGGTTATGGTTAGGGTGAGAGATAGGGTGAGGTGTCGTCATAGGGTTAGGGTGAGGGTTAGGGTTAGTGTGAGGGTTAGGCTTAGGTTTGGGGTTAGTGTGATGATAAGGTTTAGGGTGAGGTTGAGGGTTAGGGTTAGCGTTAGGGTTAGAGTGAGGGTTAGGGTGAGGGTTAGCGTTAGGGCGAGGGTTAGGGTTAGGGTTATGGTGAGGTGTGGGGATAGCGTGATGTTTAGGGTGAGGTTGATGGTTAATGTGAGGGTGAGGGTGAAGGTTGGTGTGAGGGTCAGGGTGAGGGTAAGGGTAAGGGTTAAGATTAGGATGAAGGTGAGGCTGAGCGTTAGAATTAGGTATAGTGTTAGGGTTAGGGTTAGGCTGAGGGTGCGGGTCAGGGTGAGGGTTAAGTTTAGGTTTAAGTTTAGAATTAGGGTTAGAGTGAGGATTACGTTTAGTGTGAGGGTTATGGTTAGGGTTACGATTAGGGATAGGTTGAGGGTAAGGATTAGGGTGAGGGTTAGGATGAGGGTTAGGGTTAGGGTTAGAATTAGGGTGAGGGTTAGGGTTTGGGTGATGTTTATGGTGAGGTTGACGGTTAGGGAGAGGCTGATGGTTCGGGTGAGGGTGAGAGTGAGGGTGTGGGTGAGGATTAGCTTTAGATTTAGGTTTCTTGTGAGGTTGAGGTTTAGGGGGAGGGTTAGGGTTTTGTTGAGGTTTAGGGTTAGGGAGAGTGGTAGGGTTAGGTTTAGGGTGAATTTTAGGGTGAGTGTGATGGGTAGGGTGATGGTGAGGGTGAGGGTTAGGGTTAGGGTTAGGGTGAGTTTGAGGGTGAGGGTTACGTTTAGGTTTAGGGGTAGGGGTAGGGTTAGGGAGAGTTTTAGGGTGAGGGTGAGCGTGAGGGTGAGGTTGAGAGTTAGGGTGTTGGAGAGGTTTAGATTTAGGGTAAGGATTTGGGTTAGGGTTATGGTGAGAGTAAGGGTTAGAATGAGGTTTAATGTGAGGATGAGGGTAAGGTTAATATTAGGGTTAGCGTGAAGGTTAGGGTGAGGGTTAGGGTTTGGTTTAGGGTTAAGGTGAGGGTGAGGTATAGGGTGAGGGTTAGGGTAAAGGTGAGGGATAGGGATAGGGTTAAGTTTAAGGTGAGGGTGAGAATCAAGGTTAGGATTAGTGTTAGTATTAGGGTTAGGCTGAGGGTGATGGGGAGGATGAGTGTGAGTTAGGTTTAGGGTGAGGGATAGGGTTAGGGCAGGATGAGGGTGAGGGTTAGGATTAGGATTAGGGTTAGGTTGAGGGTTAGGGTTAGGGTTAGTGTAAGGGTTAGGGTTAGTGTAAGGGTTAAGGTTAGTGTAAGGGTTAGGGTTAGGGTTAGGTTTAGGGAGAGGGTTAGGGTTAGGTTTAGGGTTAGCATAAGGTTTAGGCTGAGGGTTAGGTTTAGGGTTAGTGTGAGGGTTAGTTTTAGGGTTAGGCTAAGGTTTAGGGTGAGGGTAAAGGTCAGGTTGAGGGTTAGGGTGTGGGTATGTGTTAGGGTGAGGTTTAGGTTGAGGGTGAGGGTTAGGGTTAGGGTGAGAGTAAGGGTTAGGGTGACGGTTAGGGTGAGGTTGAGGGTTAGGGTTAGCATTAGGGTTAGGGTGAGGGTGAGGTTTAGGGTGAAGGTTTTGGTTATGGTTAAGGATAGGTTGAAGAGTAGGGTTAGGGTTAGGTTTAGGGTGAGGGTTAGGCCGAGGGGCAGGTTTAGAGTTAGTTTGAGGGTTAGGTTTAGTGTGAGGTTTAGGGTTAGGATTAGGGTGACGGTAAGGTTTAGCGTGAGGGTTATGGTGAGTGTGAGTTTTAGGGTTAGTATTAGGTTTAGAGTTAGTGTTAGGATTAGGGTTAGGGTTAGGATTGGTTTTAGGGGGAGGGGTAAGGGGAAGGTTAGGGTTAAGGCTGGGGTGAGGGTTAGAATTAGGGTGAGGGCTAGAGTGAGGTTGAGGTTTAGGGTGAGGGTGAGGGTGAGAGTGAGGTTTTCGGTTAGGTAAGAGTTAGGGTTAGGGTTAGGGTTAGGGTGAGGATTAGGGTGAGGATGTGTGTTAGGTTTAGGTTTAGGGTGAGGGTTAGGGTTAGGGTTCGTGTGAGTGTTAGGTTTAGGGTGAGGGTGAGGGTTATGGTGATTTTTGGTGTGAGGGTGAGGGTTAGGGTGAGGTTGAGTGTTCCGGTGAGAATTAGGTTTAGGGTTAGGGTGAGGGTTAGGATGAGGATTAGGGTTAGGATTAGTGATAGGCTGAGGGTTAGGGTTAGGGTTAGTGTGACGGTTAGGGTTAGGGTTAGGGTTAGGGTTATGGTGAGGGTTAGGATTAGGGTTAGGTTGAGGGTTAGGATAAGGGTTAGGCTGAGGATGAGGATTAGGGTTAGTGTGAGTGTTAGGTTTAGGCTTAGGGTTTGGATTAGGTTGAGGGTAAAGTTTAGGGTGAGGGTTAGGATGAGGGTAAGGTTTAGGGTTACGGTGAGGATTATGGTGAGGGTTAGGCTTAGGGAAATGGTTAGGATTAGGGTGAAGTTTAGGATGAGGGTTAGGTTTAGGATTAGGGTGAGTGTGAGGGTTAGGGTGAGGGTGAGGGTGAAGGTTAGTGATAAAATCAAGGTTAGGGTTTGGGATAGGGTGAGGATGAGGGTGAGGGTGAGGGATAGGGTTAGGGTAAGTGTGAGGGCTAGGTTTAGGGTGAGGGTTAGGTTTAGGGTGAGGGTTAGGGTTAGGGTGAGGGTCAAGGTGAGAGTTAGGGTTAGGGTGAGTGTTAGGGTTTGGGTGTGGGTTAGGTTTAGGGTGAGGTTTAGGGTTAGCATTAGGTTGAGGGTTAGGGTTATGTTGATGTTTATTGTGAGGGTGAGGTTTAGGGTTAGGGTGATTTTTTGGCTGAGGGTGAGGGTTAGGATGAGTGTGAGGTTTAGGGTTAGAGTTAGGGTTGGTGTGAGTGGTATGGTGAGCGTTAGGGTTAGGATTAGGGTTAGGGTTAGTGTTAGGTTTAGAGTGAGAGTAAGGTTTAGGGTGAGGGTGAGGGTGAGAGTGACGGTTAGGGTGTGGGTGAAGCTTAGGATTAGTGTGAGGGTTAGGTTTAGGGTTAGGGTTATGGTTAGGGTGAGGGTAAGGGTTAGGGTTAGGGTGATTGTGAGGATGAGGGTTATGATAAGGGTGAGGGTGAGTGTAAGAGTTAGGGTGAGGGTTAGGGAGAGGGTGAGTGTTAGAGTTATTGTTAGGGTTTGGAATAGGGTGAGGGAGAATGAGAGGTTTAGTGTTAGTTTGAGGGTTATGCTTAGGGTTACGTTTAGGTTGAGTGTGAGTTTAAGGGTTAGGGTGAGGGTTACGGTGAGGGTGAGGGTTAGGGTTAGTGTTAGGGTTAGTGTTAGGGTTAGGATTAGGGTGAGGGTTAGGGTTAGTGTTAAGGTTAGTATTACGGTGACCGTGAGTGTGAGGTTTAGGGTTAGGGTTAGGGTCTGGGTGAGAGTAAGGATTAGGGTAAAATTTTGCGTGATGGTTAGGGTTAGGGTTAGGGTTATGGTTATGGTTTAGGCTGAGCGGGAGGGGGAAGGCGAGGTTGAGGGTAAGTGTTAGGTTTAGGGTTAGGGTGAGGGCTAGGGTGAGGGTGAGGTTTAGTGTGAGGGTGAGGGTGAGGGTTTCATTTACCTTAGGGTTAGGGTTAGGGTGAAGATTAGGTTGAGGGTGAGGGTTAAGTTGAGGTTAGGGTTCGGATGAGGATTAGGCTTAGGCTTAGGGTCAGTTTTAGTGTTATGGTGATGTTTAGGGTGAGGGTGAGCTTTCGGTGAGGGTGAGGGTGATGGTGAGGGTGAGGTTGAGGGTTAGTGTTAGGGTTAGGTTTAGGGTGAGGGTGCGTGTGAGGGTTAGGATTAGGAATAGGGTTAGGGTTAGTGTTAGGCTGAGGTGTAAGGGTCAGGGTAAGGTTGAAGTTTAGGGTAAGGGTAAGGTTTAGGGTGAGGGTGAGGGTGAGGGTGATGGTTAGGGTTAGTGTAAGTGTTAGGTCTAAGTTTAGGGTGAGGCTTAGGTTTAGGGTAAGTGTTAGGGTGAGGGTTAGGGTTAGGGTTAGGTTTAGGGTGAGTTTCAAGTTGAGAGTTAGGGTTAGGGTGAGTGTTAGGGTTAGGGTGAGGGTTAGGGTTAGCATTAGGTTGAGGGTTAGGATTAGGTTGATGCTTATTGTGAGGGTGAGGTTTAGATTTAGGGTGATTTTTCGGATGAGGTTAAGGGTTAGGATGAGGGTGAGGGTTAGTCTTAGGGTTGGGTTTAGGGTGAGGGTAAGGTTAAGGGTGATGGTGAGGGTGAGAGTGACGTTTAGGATGTGGATGAAGCTTAGGTTTATTGTGAGGGTTATGTTTAAGGTGATCGTGAGGGTGAGGATTCTGGTAAGGATGAGGGTCAGTGTAAGAGTTAGTGTGAGGGTTAGGGTGAGGGTGAGGGTTAGGGTTATTGTTAGGGTTTGGATTAGGTTTAGGGTGAGGGAGAGGGTTAGGTTTAGGGTGAGGGTTAGGTTTAGGTTGAGAGTTATGGTTATGGTTAGGGTTAGGGTTAGGTTTAGGTTGAGGGTGAGGGTAAGTGTTAGGGTGAGGTTTAGGGTGAGGGTGAGGGTTAGGGTTAATGTTAGGGTTAGGATTAGGTTGAGGGTTAGGGATAGTGTTAGGGTTAGTATTAGGGTGAGGGTAAGGGTGAGGTTTAGTTTTAGGGTTAGGGTCAAGGTGAGGGTAAGGGCTAGGGTGAACATTTGAGTGATGGTGAGAGTTAGGGTTAGGGTTATGGTAAGGGTTAGGTTTAAGCTGAGGGGGTTTGGGTGGGTGACGTTGAGGGTAAGTGTTAGGGTCAGGCTTAGGTTGAGGGCTAGGGTGAGGGTGAGGTTTAGTGTGAGGGTGAGGGTGAGGGTTTCATTTACCTTAGGGTTAGGGTTAGGGCGAAGATTAGGTTGAGGGAGAGGGTTAAGCTGTGGTTAGGGTTAGTGGGAGGGTTCAGCTTAGGCTTGGGGTGAGGGTTAGGTTTAGGGTGATGTTTAGCGTGAGGGTGCGTGTGAGGGTTAGGATTAGGAATAGGGTTAGGGTTAGGGTTGGGCTGAGGGTAAGGGTCAGGTTGAGGGTGAAGTTTAGGGTTAGGGTTAGGGTTAGGGTTAGGGTGAGTGTTACGGTTAGTGTGACGATTATGATTAGTGTTTGGTTTAGGGTTAGGGTGAGGGTAAGGGGTAGGGTGAGGTTAAGTTTAAAGGTGAGGGTTAGGGTTAGGGATAGGTTTACGCTGAGGGCTAAGGTGAGGGTTGAGGGTTAGTGTGAGGGTTAGGGTGAGGGATTCTTTTAACTAAGGGTTACGGTTATGGTGAGGATTAGCGTGAGGTTGAGATTTAGGTTGAGGTTTACAGTTAGGGTGAGGGTTAGGGTTAGGTTTTGGGTAAGAGTTAGGGTTTGGGTGAAAGTTTAGGGTGAGGTTGAGGTTTAGGTTGATGATGAGTGTTGGGGGAAAGGTGAGGGTTCGTTTGAGGGAGAAGGTTATTGTGTGGGTGAGGATTAGGTATCGGGTGAGGGTTAGTGTTAGCGTTAGGGTTAGTGGGAGAGTGACGGTTAGGGATAGGGTTAACATTAGGTTGAGGGTTAGGGTTAGGGTGAGAGTTAGAGTGAGGGTGAGGATTATTGTGAGGGTGAGGGTGAGGGTTAGTGTTAGGGTTAGGGTAAGTTTGAGGGTGATGGTTAGGTTTAGGATTAGGGTTAGTGTTAGGATTAGGTTGAGTGTTAGGTTGAGGGTGAGGGTTCGGGTGAGACTGAGGGTTAGGGTGTGGTTGACTGTTAGGGTTAGGGTTAGAATTAGGGTTAGGGTTAGGGTTAGGGTTAGGGTTATGGTGAAGATAAGGGTTGGGGTGAGGTATAGTGTGAGGATGAGGTTTAGGGTTAGTTTTAGGGTTAGGGTGCGGGTTAGGTTTAGGTTTAGGGTTAGGTTGAGGTTGAGGTATAGGGTGAGGGTTAGCCTTATGATGAGGGTTAGGCATAGGTTTAGGGTGAGGGTGAGGGTGAGTGTTAGGTGTAGAGTTAGGGTGAGGGTGAGGGTTAGGATTAGGTTAAGCATTAGGGTTAGGCTGAGGGTGAGGGTAATGGTAAGGGTGAGGGTTAGGGTTAGTGTTAGGGTTAGGTTTAGGGTTAGGGAGAGGGTGAGGGTGAGGGTCAGGGTTAGGGTTAGGGTTAGGGTTAGGGTGAGGGTTAGGCTGAGGTTTAGGGTTAGGGTTAGTGTGAGGGTTACGCTTAGTTTTAGGTTTAGGATAAGGGTTAGCCTGAGGGTTAGGGTTAGTGTGAGTGTTAGGTTTAGGGTTAGGGTTTGGGTTAGGTTGAGTGTAAAGGTAAGGTGAGGGTTAGGGTTATGTTTAGGGTTACAGTGAGGGTTAGGGTGAGTGTTAGGTTTAGGGTTAGGCTTAGGGTGAGGGTTAGGATGTAGGTAAGAGTTAGGGTCAGGGTTAGGATGAGGGTGAGATTTAGGTTTTGGGTGAGCGTAAGGGTTAGGGTGAGGGTTAGTGTGAGGGTGAGGGTTAGGGTTAGCATGAGGGTTAGGGTGAGGGGTTGGGTGAGGGTTATGGTAAAGGTTAGGTTTAGGTTGAGGATTAGGGTTACGGTTAGGTTTAGGGCCAGGGTTAGGCTGAGGGGTAGGGTTAGGGTTAGGGTGAGGGTTAGGGTGAGGATGAGGTTTAGGTTTAGCATTAGGTTTACCATTAGGGTTAGGATGAGTGTTAAGTTTAGGGTGAGGGTGAGGGTTAGGGTTAGGGTTAGTGTGAGGGTTAGTGTTAGGGTGAGGGTTAGGTTTAGGGTTAGGGTTAGGGTAAGGGTTAGGGTTAGGGTTAGGGTGAGAGTTAGGGTTAGGGTGATGTTAATTATAAGGTTGATGGTTAGGGTGAGGGTGAGTGTTCGTGTGAGGGTTAGCGTTAGGGTTAGGGTGAGGGTTTGGGTGTGGTTGAGGGTTAGTGGTAGGATGAGGGTTAGGGTGATGGTGAGGGTTAGGGTGAGGGTGAGGGTTAAGTCTAGAGTTAGGGTTAGGTTGAGATTTAGGGTTAGGGTTATGGTTAGGGTGAGATTTAGGGTGAGGTGTCGGGATAGGGTTAGGGTGAGGGTTAGGGTTAGTGTGAGAGTTAGGCTTAGAGTTAGGTTTATTGTGAGGATAAGGTTTAGGGTGAGGTTTAGGGTGAGGGTGAGGGTTAGGGTTAGCGTTAAGGCTAGAGTGGGTTAGGGTGAGGGTTAGCGTGAGGGTGAGGGTTCGGTTCAGGTTTAGGGTGAGGTTTAGGGTTAGGGTGATGTTTAGGGTGAGGTTGATGGTTAATGTGAGGGTGAGGGTGAGGGTTAGGTTGAGGGTCAGGGTGAGGGTCAGGGTGAGGGTGAGCTTTAGGGTGACTGTGAGGCTGAGAGTTAGAATTAGGAATAGAGTTAGGGTTAGGGTTAGGCTGAGGGTGAGGATCAGGGTGAGTTTGAAGGTTTGGGTTAGGGTTAGGATTAGGGTTAGAGTGAGGGTTATGGTTAGTGTGAGGGTTATGGTTAGGGTTATGATTAGGGATAGGGTGAGGGTAAGGGTTAGGGTGGGGGTTAGGGTGAGGGTTAGGGATAGGGTTAGGATTAGGGTGAGGGTTAGTGTTTGGGTGATGTTTAAGTTGAGGTTGAGCGGTAGGGAGAGGATGATGCTTCGGGTGTGGGTGAGGGTGAAGGTTTGGGTGAGGATTAGGTTTAGGGTGAGGGTTATCGTTAGGTTTAGGTTTCTTGTGAGGGTGAGTGTTAGGGGTAGGGTTAGGGTTATGTTGTGTGTTAGGTTTAGGGAGAGGGGTAGGTTTAGGATTAAGGTGAGTCTGACTGTTAGGTGATGGAGAGGGTGAGGGTTAGGGTTATGGTTATTGTTATGCTTAGGGTTAGGGTGAGTTTCAGGGTGAGGATTAGGTTTAGGATTAGGGTTAGGGTTAGGGTTATGGAGAGTGTTAGGGTGAGGTGAGGGTGAGGGTGAGGTTGAGAGTTAGGGTGTGGGAGAGGGTTAGGTTTAGGGTAAGGCTTAGGGTTAGGGTTAGGGTTAGGGTTATGGGGAGAATAAGGGTTAGGGTGAGGTTTAGTGTGAGGATGAGGGTATGGTTAGTGTTAGGGTTAGGGTGAGGTTTAGGGTGAGGATTAGGGTAGAGTGAGGGTTATGTCCAGGGATAGGGTTAGGGTGAGCGTTAGGGTTAGGGTTAGGGTGAGTCTTAGTGTTAGGGTGATGTTTAGTATGAGCGTGAGGGTTACTGTTAAGGTTCGGGTTAGGGAAAGGGTTAGGGTTATGTTTAGGGTTAGTGTGAGGGTTACGTTGAGGGGTATTGTTAAGGTTAAGGTGAGGGTTATAGTTAGTGTGAGGGTTAGGGTTAGGGTCAGTGTTAGTGTGAGGATAAGGGTTAGCGTGAGGATTAGGATGAGGGTCGAGGGATAGGATTATCATTAGGGTTAGGGTGAGGTTAGGGTGAGTGTTAGGGTTAGGGTTAGGTTTAGGGTTAGGGTAATGTTTAGGGTGAGGGTGAGGGTTCAGGTGAGGATGAGGGTGAGGGTTAGGTTGAGGGTGAGGGTGAGGGTGAGGGTGAGGGTTATAGTTAGTGTTAGGGTTAGGCAGAGCGTGAGGTTTAGGATTAGCGTGAGGGTTAGGTTTACTGTGAGGGTTAGGTTCTTGTTAGGGTTAGGGTTAGGGTGAGGGTGAGGGTTATTGATAGGATTAGGATGAGGGAAAGGTTTAGGGTGAGTGTTAGGGTGAGGGTTAGGCTTAGCGTTAGGCTTAGGGTGAGGGTGAGAGTGAGGGTGACGGTTAAGTTTAGGGTTAGGGTGAGGGTGAGTGTTAGGGTTAGGGTTAGGGTGAGATTTAGGGTAAGGTTTAGGGTTATTTTTAGGATTATGTTTAGGATGAGGGCTAGGGTGAAGGTGAGGGTTAGGGTTGGGTTAGGATGAGGGTTAGGGTTAGGTGAGGGTTAGGGATAGGTTTAGGTTGAGGGTTAGGGTTAGTGTGATGTTTAGGTTGAGGGTGAGTTTTCCGGTGAGGGTGAGGGTGAGGGTTAAGCTTAGGGTGAGGGTGAGTGTGAGGTTTTGGTTTAGGATTAGGGTTAGGTTTAGGGTTAGAGTTAGGGTGAGGGTTAGGTTTAGTGTGAGGGTTAGGGTTAGGGTTAGGGTGAGGGTAAGTATTAGGGTGAGGGTTGGGGTGAGAGTGAGGGTTAGGATTAGCGTGAGTGTTAGTATGAAGATTAGGGTGAAGGTTAGGGTTATAGTTAGGGTTAGGGTGAGGGTGAGGGTTATGGTTAGGGTTAGGGTGAGGGTTAGGTTTAAGGTGATGTTTAAGGTGAGGGTGAAAGTTAGGGTTAGGGTTAGAGTGAGTGGGAACGTGAGGGTGAGGGTGAGGGTTAGGGTTAGGGATAGGGTAAGGGTGAAGTTGAGGGTGAGGGTTAGGTTTGTTTTTAGTTTTAGGGTTAGTGTGAGGGTGAAGGTTCGTGTGAGGGTGATGGTTAGGGTGAGAGTTAGGGTGTCTGTGAGGGTTAGGGTAAGTGTGATGGATCGGTGTAGGGGTAACATTAGCATGAGGGTTAGTGTTAGGGTTAGGATTAGGGTGAGGTTTAGGGTGAAGGATGGGGATAGGGTTAGGGTTATGGTTAGGGTTATGGTTAGAGGATTAGGGATAGCATTAGGGTTAGGGTGAGTGTTAGCGTTAGGGTTAAGTTTAGGGTTAGGGTGAGAGGTAAGGTTAGGTTTAGGATGAATGTTAGGCTTAGTGTGAGGGTTAGGGTTAGGGTTAGTGTTAGGGTTAGTGTGAGGATAAGGGTTAGGGTGAGGGTTACGGTTAGAGTGAGGGTTAGGGTTAGCGTGAGGGTTAGGGTGAAGGTTAGGGTGGGGGTAAGGGTGAGTGTTGGGTTAGGGTTAAGTTTAGGGTTAGGCTGAGGATTAGGGTGAGCATAGGGTTTAGGGTGAGGGTTAGGGTGAGGGTGAGGGATAGTGTTATGGTCAGGGTAAGTTTTAGGGCGAGGTTTAGGGTGAGGTTGAGGTTAGGGTTAGCATTATAGTTAGGGTGAGGGTGAGGCTTAGGGTGAGGATTAGGGTTAGGGTAAGGGTTAAGGTGAGGTTTAGGCTGAGGTGTAGGGGTAGGTTTAGGGTTAGTGTGAGAGTTAGGGTGAGGATTATGGTTAGGGTTAGGGTTAGGATGAGGATGTGGGTGAGGGTGAGGTTAAGTGTTAGGGTGAGGGTTAGGGTGTGGATGAGGGTTAGGGTTAGAATTAGGGTTAGGGTTAGGTTGAGTGTTAGGGTTATGGTTGAGGTTAGGGTGAGGGTGAGGTTTACCGATAGCATTAGGGTTAGTGTTAGGGCTAGGGTGAGGATTAAGGTTGGTGTTAGGTTGAGGGTGAGGGAAAGGGATAGGATTAGGATTAGGGTTAGCGTTAGGGTTAGGCTGAAGGTGAGGGTGAGGGTGAGGATGACGGTTAGGGTAAGGGTTAGGTTTAGAGTGAGGGCTAGGGTCAGTGTTTGGGGTAGGGTGAGGGTAAGGGTGAGGGTGAGGGTTTTGGTTAGGAAAGGATTATGGGTAGGGTTAGGGTGAGGATTAGGGTGAGGGCGATTTTTAAGGTGATGGTTTGGGTGAGGGTTAGGGTTAGGGTTAGGCTTAGGGTGAAGGTTCGGGTGAGGGTTATGTATAGGGTGAGGATTACTGTTAGGGTTATATTAGGGTGAGGGTTAGGCAGAGGGGTAGGTTTATGGTTAGGGTTAGGGTGAGGGTTAGTGTGAGGGTTAGGGTTAGGGTTAGGATTAGGGTGAGGGTGAAGGTGAGGGTAAGGGTTAGGATGAGTTTTAGGGTGAGGTTGAGGTTTAAGGTTAGCATGCGGATTAGGGTTAGGGTGAGGATTAGGGTTAGGGTTAGGCTTAGAGTGAGGGTGAGGTTTAGTTTTAGCATTAGGGTTAGGATAAGGTATAGTGTAAGGGTTAGTGTTAGGGATAGGATTAGGGTTATGGTTAAGGTTAGGCTGAGGGTGGGGGTGAGGGTGAGGGTGAGGGTTAGGGTTAGGGTTAGGTTTAGAGTGAGGGATAGAGTGAGGGTGGGCGTTAGGATGAGGGCATGGGTGAGGCTGAGGGTTTCAGTTAGGAAAGGCTTACTGTTAGGGTTCGGGTGAGGATTAGAGTGAGGGTGAGCTTTAAGGTGAGGATTAGGGTTAGGGTGAGCATTAGGGTTAGGGTTAGGGATACGGTTAATGTTAGATTGATGTTTAGGGTGAGGGTTAGCTTTAGGGTGAAGGTGAGGCTGAGGGTGAGGGTGATGGTGTCGGTGAGGTTTAGGGTTAGGGTGAGGGTTAGTGTGAATGTGAGGGTTAGGGTGAAGGTGACGGTTAGGGTTAGGTTTAGGGTGAGGGTTATGATTAGGTTTAGGGTGAGGGGTAGGGTGAGGTTTAGGGTTAGGGTTAGGGTGAGGGTGAGGGTTAATATGAGGTTTAGGGTTAGGGTTAGGGTTAGTGTGAGGATAAGGTTTAGGGTGTCAGTTATTGTGAGAGTGCGGGTAAGGGTTAGCGTTAGGGTTAGGGTAGGGGTTAGGCTTAGGGTTAGGTTTAGGGTTAGGATAAGGGTTAGGCTGAGGTTTAAGGTTAGACTTAGTGTGAATGTTAGGTTTAGATTTAGGGTTTGGGTTACGTTGAGGGTAAAGTTTAGGGTGAGGCCTAGGGTGAGGGTGAGGGTTAGGGTTAGGTTGAGGATTAGGGTGAGGGTTAGGCTTAAGGTAATCGTTAGGATTAGGGTGAAGTTTAGGGTGTGGCTTAGGTTTAGGGTTAGTTTAGGGTGAGGGTTAGGGTGTGGGTAAGTGTTAGAGTGAGGGTGAGGGTGAGGTTTAGGTTTAGTATTAGGGTTAGGGTGAGAGTGAGGGTTATGGTGAGGTTTAAGGTTAAGTTTAAGTATAGGGTGAGGATTAGGATTAGGGTTTGTTTTAGGGTGAGGGTTAGGCTGAGGGTTAGGGTTGGGGTTAGGGTGAGGCTTAGGTTTAGTGTGAGGTATAGGGTTAGCGTTAGGTTGAAGGTTAGGTTTAGTGTGAGGGTTAGGGTTAGCGTTAGGGTGTGGGTAAGGTTTAGGGTGAGGGTGAGGTTTAGTGTTAGCATTAGGTTTAGGGTTAGGGTTAGGGTTAGGATGAGGGTTAGGGTTAGGGTGAGGGTGAGGTTGAGGGTGAGGGTGAGTGTTAGGGTTAAGTTTAGTGTGAGGGTTAGTGTTAGGGTGAGGGTTAGGTTTCTGGTGAGGGTTAGGTTTAGAATAAGGGTTAGGGTGAGGGTTATGGTTATGGTTGGGGTTAGGGTTAGGGTGAGGGTAAGGTTTAGGGTGAGGGTGAGGTTTAGTGTTAGCATTAGGTTTAGGGTTAGAGTTAGGATGAGGGTTAGGGTTAGGGTGAGGGTGAGGTTGAGGGTGAGGGGGAGTGTTAGGGTTAAGTTTAGTGTGAGGGTTAGCGTTAGGGTGAGGGTTAGGTTTCGGGTGATGGTTAGGTTTAGAATAAGTGTTAGGGTGAGGGTTATGGTTATGGTTAGGGTTAGGGTTAGGGTGAGAGTTAGGGTGATTTGCCAGGATAGGGTTAAGGTGAGGGTTTTTGTTAGTGTGAGGATAAGGTTTAGGGTGAGTGTTAGGGTGAGGGTGAGGATTAGGGTTAGCATTAGGGTTAGGGTGCGGGTTAAGGTGTGCATGAGGATGAGGGTGAGGGTGAGGGTTAGGTTGTGGGTGAGGATCAGGGTTAGGGTGAGGGTTA
The DNA here is from genome assembly GCF_024711535.1 of Dipodomys merriami. Taxonomy (NCBI): domain Eukaryota; kingdom Metazoa; phylum Chordata; class Mammalia; order Rodentia; family Heteromyidae; genus Dipodomys; species Dipodomys merriami. The sequence goes on from NW_027206113.1 coordinate 4,619,716, forward strand.
GCGTTAGGTTTAGGTTTAGTATGAGGGTGAGGGTTAGTGCTAGGTTTACGGTTAGGTTGAGAGTTAGGGTTAGGGTTAGGGTCAGGGAGAGGGGAAGGGTTAGGGTTAGGGTCAGTTTTAGGTTGAGTGTGAGGGTTAGGGTGAGGGTGAGGGTGAACCTAACCCTCACCCTAACCCTAACACTGACTCTAATCCACACACTCACCCTAAACCTCACCCTAAACCTAACCCTAAGCCTAGTCCTCAACCTAACCCTAACCCTTCCCCTAACCCTCACACTCACACTAAGCCTAAACCTAAAACTAATCCTCACCCTAAACCTAATCCTCACGCACACACTAACCCTCACCCTCTTCCGAACCCTCACCATCAACTGAACCCTCATCTTCACCCTAACCCTCAACCTAAACATCACCCTAACCCTAACCCTCACCCTAACCCTGAACCTAACCCTAAACCTAACCCTGACCCTCACCCTAATTCCAACCCTATCCCTAACCCTCAACCTACCACTAACCCTCACCTTTACCCTAACCCTAACCCTCACCCTAACCCTAACCCTAACCCTAATGCTATCCCTAACCCTCACCCTCACCCTAACCCTAACACTAACACTAAACCTCACCCTAACCCTCACCCTAACCCTAACCCTAAACCTAACCCTCAACCTAACGCTCACCCTAACCCTCAACTTAACCCTAACTCTTACCCTAAACCTAACACTTAACCTAAACCTTACCCTCACCTTAACACTAACCCTAACACTAACTCCAACCCTCACCCTTACCCTTAGCCTAACCTGAACTCTAACGCTCACCTAACTCTAATACTATCTCTAAACCTCAGCCTCACCCTAAACCTCATCCTAACACCTACCCTCACCATGACCATAACCCTAACCCTAATCCTAATCCTCAACGCAATCCTAACCCTCACCCTCACCCTAACACTCACCGTAACCTTAACGCTCACCCTAACCCTAACCTTCACCCACACCCTAAAACTCACCCTCACTTAAACCCTCACACTCACCCTAACCATACCCTAAACCTCAACCTAACCCTAACCCTCACCCTAAACCTAACTCTAACCCTCACCCTCAAACTAAACCTAACGCTCACCTAAACCCTCACCCTAACCATCACCCTAACCCTAATGCTAACCCTAAGCCTCACTCTCACCCTAAGCCTCACCATAACCCTTATCCTCAAACTAAACCTAACCCTAACCCTAAACTGCACATTAACGCTAAAACTCACCCTATCCCTAACCCTAACCCTACAACTCAACCTAAACCTCACCCTAACCCTAACCCTAACCCTCACTCTAAACCTAACCCTAACCCTCACCTTCACCCTAACCCTCACCTACACCCTCACCCTCATCCTCAGCATAACCCTAAACCTAACCCTAAACCTAACTCTCACCCTAACCCTATACCTCACCCTCACCCTCACCCTCACCCTCAGCCTAACCTTAATCCTCACCCTAAACCTCTCACTCACACTCACCCTAACTCTATCCCTAACCCTAAAGCAGATTTTCACACTAACCCCAACCCTATCCCTAACCCTAAACCTCACCCTAACCCTCACCCTTAGCCTAATGCTAACCCTCACCCTAAACATAACCCTAACCCTAATGCTATCCCTAACCCTCACCCTCACCCTAACCCACACTCTAACCCTTACCCTCACCCTAACCCTCACCATAACCCTAACCCTAACACTAACACTAAACCTAACCCTAAACCTCACCCTCAACCTAACCGTCACCCTAAAACTTACCCTCACCCTAACGCTAATCCTAATCCTAACTCTAACCCTCAACCTCACTGTAAGTGAAACCCTCACCCTAACCCTCACCCTAACTCTAACGCTATCCCTAAACCTCACCCTCACCCTCAACCTTATACTAACCCTTGCCCTCACCATAACATTACCCCTAACCCTAACCCTAATCCTCACCACAACCCTAACCCTCAACCTCACCCTAACCCTCACTGTCACCATAAACCTTAACCTGACCCTAACCGTCACACACACCCTAAAATTCCCCCTCACCTTCAAGTTCACCCTCACCATGAGCTTACCCTAAACCTCACCCTAAACCTAACCCTCACACTAAACCTAACTCTAACCCTCATCCTCATACTAACCCTAACCCTCACCTTAACCCTCTCCCTAACCCTCACCCTAAACCTAACGCTAACCCTAACCCTCACTCTCAACCTAAACCTCACCTTCACCCTTATCCTCACACTAACCCGAATCCTAACCAAAAATCTCACATTAAACCTAACACTCACGATAACCCTAACCTTACCCCTCAGCGTACCCCTCACCCTAACCCTAACACTAAACCTCACCTTGACCCTAACCCTCACCCTAAACCTTACCCTCACCATAACCCTAACCCTTAACCCAACCCTCAGCCAAACCCTCTTCCTAACCCTAACCGTAACACTCAAACTAACCCTAACCTTAACCCTAATCTGAATCCTAACCCTCACCATCAACCTAACTCTAACACTAACACTAACCTGACCCTCACCCTAACCCCAACCCTCAGCCTAACCCTAATCCTCACCCTCACCCTAACCCTAGCACTCACCTTAAACCTCACCCTTACTCTAAAGCTAACCCTAACCCTCAACCTCACCCTAAAACTTACCCTCTCCATAACCCTAAACCTAACCCTAATACTCACACTAAGCCTCACCCTAACACTCACCCTGAAAGTAACCCTAACTCTCACATTCACTCTAACCCTCACCGTCACCTTATCCCTCACGCTAAACCTAACCCTCACCTACACGCTAACCCTCACCCTAACCCTCACCCTCACCCTCAAACTAAACATCACCCTAAACCTCATCCTAACCCTAAGCCTAATCCTCACCCTAACTCAACCCTTACCTTAAACTCACCCTCACGCTAATCCTCATCCTACACCTAACCCTAAGCCTTTCCTAACCGAAACCCTCACGCTCACCCTAACCCTCATGCTAACCCTCACCCTCACCCTAGCCCTCAACCTAAAACTAACCCTAACCCTCACCCTCACACTCAACCTCACCCCCACACTCAGCCGAACCCTAAACCTAAACCTAATCCTAGCCCTAACCCTAACCCTCACCTTCACCCTCACCCTAATCCTAACCCTAACCATAACCCTAACCGTAATGCTAACTCTAGCCCTCAACCTCACCCTAACCCTAACCCTTACCCTAACCCTCACCCACACACTCAACCTCAGCCTCAGACGAACCCTAACCCTAACCCTAATCCAAACCCTCAAACTCACCCTCACCCTCACCCTAACTCTAAACCTAACTCTAACCAAAACCCTCACCCTAACCCTTACCCTACCCCTAACCCTCACCCTAACCCTAACCCTAATCCTAATCCTAACCCTCACCCTCACCCTAACCCTTACTCTCACCTTACCATAACCCTCACCCTAACCCTAACCCTCATCCTAACCCTAACCGTAACCCTTAGCCTAACCCTCATCCTAACCCTACCCCTAAACTTCACCTTAACCTTAACCCTAAACCTAACCCTCACACTCACCTTCAACCTCACCATCACCCTCACCATAACCCTCAACCTTAAACTCACCCTAAGCCTAACCATAACCCTAAACCTTACCCTAAACTTAACCCTCACCCTCACCCTCACCATTACCATCATCCTATTCTTCAACCTCACCCTCACACTAACCAAAAAACATAAGCGTAACCCTCTCCCTAAACCTAACTTTGACCCTCACCCTCACCCTAAGCCTTACCCTACACCTAAGCCTAATCCTAAACCTAAACATCACATTCACCCCAACCCTAAACTTAAACCTCTCCCTAAACCTAATACTAACCCTAGCCCTCACCCTAACCCTTACCCACACCTCACCTTAACCCTAACCCTCACCCTAACCCTTAAACTCACCCTAACCCTAACGCTAACCTTCACCCTCATCCTCACTTTAAGCCTAACCTTAACCATCACCCTACCCTAAACCTAACCTTAAGGCTACCCCTATTCCTCACCATCACCCTAACCTTAACCCTAACCCTTACCTTCCCACGAACCCTAAACCTAGCCCTCACCCTAAACCTCATCCTAAACCTAACCCTAACCCTAATCCTCACCCTAACCTTAACCATAACCATATACCTATCCCTCACCCTCACCCTAACCCTCACCCTCACCCTCAACCTAAACCTCAGCCTAACCCTAAACCTAACACTTATTCAAACCCGCATCCTCACCCTAATTCTAATCCTAACCCTAACCAAAACTCTCACCCTAACCCTAAACCTAACCCTGTGCCTAATCCTCACCCTAACCCTAACCCTAATCCTAAACCCAACCCTCACAATCACCCTAACCCTTACCCTCACCCTAACCCTAAGGCTAACCCTCATCTTAACACTAACCCTAACCCTAACCCTCACCCTAAATTTAACCCTAACCCTAATCCTTACCCAAACCCTAACCCTCACCCTCACCCTCAACCTCACCCTCACCCTCATCCTAAAACTCACCCTCACCCCCAACCTAACCCTAACCATAACCCTAATCCTCACCCTCAACCTATCCCTTACCCTCATGCTAACCCTAAGCCTAACCTGAACCCTAACCCTCACCCTAACTCTAACCATATCCGTAAACCTCACCCTCACCCTAAACCTCATCGTAACCCTTACTGTCACCGTAAACCTAAAGCTAACCCTAAACCTAATCCTAACCAAAACCCTAACCCTCACCCTCACCCTAACCCTCACCATGACCTTAAACCTCTCTCTAACCCTAACCACCACCCACACCCTAAAACTCACCCTAAGCCGAACCCTCACCCTCACCCTAACCCTACCCTAATCCTCACACTAACCCTAACCCTCACCCTAAACCTAACTCTAACCCTCACCCTCATACTAACTCTTGCCCTCACCTTAACCCTCACCCTAACCCTAAAGCTCACCCTAACACTCAGTCTCACCCTATCCCTCACCCTAACCCTAACCCTAACGCTCACCCTAATGCTCACCCTCACCCTAACACTCACCCTCACCCTAAACATCACCCTTACCCTAACCCTCACCCTAACCCTAACCTTAATCCTCACATAACCCTAACCCTCACATTAAACCTCACCCTCAACCTAATCCTCACCCTAAACCTAACCCGAAGCCTTTACTAATATAAAACCCTCACCCTCACCCTGACCCTCACCCTAACCCTCACCCTCACCCAAGCCCTCACCCTAAAACTAACCCTAACCCTATCCCTCACCCTCAACCTCAACCCCAACTTCAGCCTAACCCTAACCCTAAACCTAATCCTAAACCTAACCCTAACCCTCACACTCACCTTCACCCTAACCCTAATCCCAATACTAACACTAAAGCTAACACTAGCCCTCACCTCATCCGTAACCCTAATCCTAACCCTAACCCTCACCCTAAACCTAATGCTAACCCTAAACCTAAACCTCACCCTAACGCTCACCCTAACCCTTACCCTCACCCTCAACCTCAAACTAACACTAATCCTAACCCTAACACTAACCCTCACCCTAACCCTCACCCTAACCCTAACTCTAACAATACGCCTCAGCTTAAACCTCACCCTAAACCTAACCGTAACCCTAATCCTCACAGTATAGGTAAACCTAACCCTCACCCTCACCCAAAATCTCCCCCTCACCGTATCCCTAATGCTAACAAATAACCCTCAAACTCAACCTAAACCTCACCCTAACCCTTACCCTCATCATAACCCTTTCCCTCAACTTCATCCTAAGCTTAACCCTAACCCTAACCCTAATACTCACACTAACCCTAAACCTAACTGTACATGTCACCCTAACGCTAATTTTAACCTAACCCTAACCCACATCCTAACCCTAACACTAAGCCTCACCCTAATCCTCACCCTAAACCTAAGCCTACCCTTAACCCTCACATTACACTCACCCTTACCTTTACCCTCCCCTGAACCCTAACCCTAACCCTCATCCTAACCCTAACCCTAGCCCTAACCTTCACCCTAACCTTAACCCTAACCCTAAACCTCACACTAACCCTAACCCTCACCCTAAACCTAACTGTACACAACACTCTAACCCTAACTTTAACCTAACCCTAACCCTAACCCTCACCCTAACCCTTACCCTAACCCTCAAATTCACCCTAACACTCACTGTCACCCTAACCCTCACTCTAACCGTAAACCTCAGCCACACCCTAATCCTCACACTAAACCTAACCCTAACCCTAACCCTAACCCTTACCCTCACCCTAACCCTAACCCTAACCCTAAATCTAAACCTCACCCTAACCCTAACCCTAACCCTATCCCTCACCCTAACCCTTACCCGCACCTTCATTCTAACCCTCACCCTAACCATAACTCTCATCGCAAACCTAACCGTAACCCTAACCCTCACCCTAACACTAACCCTAACCGTAACCCTAACCCTCAACATAACCCTCAACCTCACACTCACCCTAACCCTCACCTTAACCCTAACCCTCACCCTAATCATTACCTTAACACTAATGCTATCCTTACCCCTCACCCTCACCCTAAATCTCACTCTAATCCTTCCCCTCACCCTAACCCTAACCCAAACCCCAAAATTAACCTCAACCTAACCCTCATATTAACCCAAAACCTAACCCTAACCCTCACCCTAACGCTCACCCTAACCCTCAACCTAACACTAACACTCAACGTCACCCTAACCCCCAACCGAAAACTTTCTCTCACCCTAATCCTAACCCTAACCCTAAGCCTAACCCTCACAATAACACTATCCCTCACACTAACCCTAACCCTAACCCTCAGCCAAACCCTTTTCCTAACCTTAACCCTAATCCTCAACCTAACCCTAAAACTAAACCTAATTCTCACCCTAACCCTAAACCTCACCCTCACCTTCACCCTCACCCTCAGCCTAACCCTAACCCTAACCCTAATCATAACCCTAACCGTCACACTCACCCTAAACCTAACCCTAACCCTGATGCTATCCCTAAACCTCACCCTCAGCCTAACCCTCACTCTAATTCTTACTCTCACCCTAACCCTACACCAAACCTAACCCTCACCCTAACGGTCACCCTATCCCTCAACCTAAACGTAACGCTAACGTTAACCCTCACTTTCACCCTAATCCTCACACTATACCTTTTCCTCACAGCAATCCTAACCCTAACCCGCACATTAACGCTAACCCTCACCCTAACAGTAATCCTAACCTTCACCCTACCCCTCACCCTAACCCTAAACCTAACCCTCACCCTATCCTAACCCTAACCCTCACCTTCACTCTAACCCTCACCTACACCCTCATCCTCACCCTCAGCCTAACCCTAACCCAAACCCTAAACCTGACCCTCACCCTAACCCTAAACCTCACCCTCACCCACACCCTCACCCTCAGCCTAACCCTAACCGGAACCTAATCCTAACCCTAACCCTCACACTCCCCCTCACCCTATCTCTAACCCTAATCCTAACGCTGATTTTCACCCTAACACGAACCCTATCCCTAACCTTAACCCTCACCCTAACTCTAATCTTAAACCTCACCCTAACCCTAACGCTAACCCTAATTCTAACCCTCAACCTCAACATAACCCTAACGTGAACCCCAACCCGCACCCTAACACTAATGCTGTCCCTAAACCTCACCCTCACCCTAGACCTCATCCTAACCCTGACCCTCACCATAACCCTAACCTTAACCCTAACCATAATCCTATCACAACCCTTACCCTCACCCTCACCCTCACCCTCACCGTCACCTTAACCCTATCCCTAAACCTAATTGAAACCCACACCCTAAAACTCACCCTCAACCGAACCCTCACCATCACCATAACCTTACCCTAAACCTCACCCTAATCCTAACCCTTATCCTAAACCTAAATCTAACACTCACCCTCATACTAAACCTAACCCTCAACTTAACCCTCACCCTAACCCTAACACTAACCCTAACAATCAATCTCACCCTAACCCTCACCCTAACCCTTATCCTCACACTAACCCTAACCATAACCATAACCCAAACATTAACCCTACCCCTCACCCTAACCCTAACCCTACCCCTCACCCTAGCACTCACCCTAACCATAACCCTAATCCTCACCCTAACCCTAACCCTCACCATAAATCTCACCCTCACCCTGATCCTCACCCTAACCCTAACCCTAAGCCTTTCCTAATCAAAACCCTCATCCTCACCCTAACCCTCACCGTAACCCTCACCCTCAACCTAGCCCTCACCCAAAAACTAACCCTAAACCTAACCCTCACCATCAACCTCACCCCCACCCTCAACCTACCCCTAACCCTAACCCTAACCCTCACCCTCACCCTAACCCTAATGCTAACCCTAAACCTCAAACTCACCCTAACCCTCACCCTAACCCTTACCCTCAACCTGAACCTTAACCTAACCTTAACACTAACCCTAACCCTAACCCTCCCCTAACACTCACCCTAAACCTAACCCTAACCCTACACCTCAGCCTAACCCTCACCCTAAACCTTACCCTCCCCCGAATCCTAACCATAACCATCAGCCTAACCTTAACCCTAACCCTACCACTAACCCTCACCCTAACCCAAACCTCAACCTCAGCCTCAAGCTCAACCACAGCCTAACCCTAACCTAACAAGAATTCAAACCCTAACCGTCACCTTCACCCTAACTCTAAACCTAACCCTAATCAAAACACTCAGGCTAACCCTAACTCTATGCCTAAAGCTCACCCTAACCCTAAACCTAATCCTAAACCTAAACCTCACTCTCACCCTAACCCTTACCCTCACCCTCACCCTAACCCTAACCCTCAGCCTAACCCTCATACTAACCCTAACCCTAACCCTAACCCTCACCCTAACCTTAACCCTAACCCTAACCCTAACCCTCAACCAAACTCTAAACCTCACACTCACCCTCACCCTAACCCTAACCATAACCCTAAACCTCACCCTAAACCTAACCATCACCCTCACCCTCAACATGACACTCACTATAACCCTCACCCTCACCCTCAACCTAACCATAAACATAACTATAAACCTCACCCTAAACCTAACTCTGACCCTCACACTCACCCTCACCCTAAGCCTAACCCTACACCTAATCCTAATCCTAAACCAAACCCTCACCCTCACCTTAACCCAAACCTAAATCTCAGCCTAACCCTAAGCCTAACCCTAGCACTCACCTAACCCTTACCATCACTGTCACCCTAACCCTAATCCTCAACATAACCTAATCCTCAACCTAACCATAACCTTCACCCTCACCCTCACACTAACCCTAACCCTAGCCCTCACCCTAACACTTACCCTCACTGTCACCCTAACCCTCACCCTAACCCTAATCCTCACCCTCACCCTAACCCTAACCCTAACCCTAAACCTCACCCTAACCCTGTTCCTAACCCAAAACCTAACCCTCAACATAACCCTCACCCTTACCCTCACGCTAACCCTAACCGCAACCGTAAGCCTTCCCTAACCCAAACCCTAACCCTAGTGCTATTTCTAACCCTCACCCTCATTATAACCCTCATTCTAAAACTTACCCTCACCCTAACCCAAACCCTTACCCTCACCCTAAACCTAACCCTCACACTAACCCTAAACCTAACCCTAATCCTCAGCCTAACCCTCTCCCTAAAACTAACCCTGACCCTAATCCTCACCCTATACCTAACCCTAACACTTACCCTTAACCTTAAACCTAACCCTAACCCTAACCCTCACACTAAACATGACCCTCACCCTAACAATAACGCTAACCCTACCCTTCACCCTAACACTCAACCTAACCTTAATCCTCACCCTAATCCTAACCATAACCCTCGACCTCAGCTTCACCCTAGCACTAACCCAAACCCTAAACCTAAAACTAAGCATAACCCTAACCCTAAACCTAACTCTTACCATCACCCTCATCCTCACCATCACCCTCACCCTAATCCTCACCCTCACCCTCACCCTAACCCTTACCATAATCCTAACCCTCACCCTAAACCTAACTCTGACCCTCACCCTCACCCTCATCCTCAGCCTAACCCTAAACCTAAGCCTAATCCCAAACCTAATGCTCACCCTCACGCTCACCCTAAACCTAAACCTCACCCTAACCCTAACCCTAACCCTCAGCGTCATCCTCACCATAACCCTAACCCTAACCCTAACACTCACCCTAACTGTAACTCTCAACATAACCCTCACCCTCAACCTCACCCTCACCCTAACCATAAGCCTAAGCCTCACCATAACCCTAACCCTAAAACTAGTGCTATTATTAACCCTGAACCTCACCCTAAATCTCACTCTAACCCTTACCCTCACCCTAACCCTAACGCTAACCCTAAAACTAAACCTCACCATAACTCTAACCCTAACCCTAAATCTAACCCTAACCCTCAACCAAACGCTCACCCTAACCCTCACCCTAATCCTAACACTCACTGTCACACTAACACTCACCCTAAAACTTTCCGTAATCCTAACCCTAACCCTAAGCCTAACCCTCACACTAACCCTATCCCTCACCCTAAACCTAACCCTAACCCTTAGCCAAAGCTCTTCCTAACCCTAAATCTAAATCTAACCCTCACCCTCACCCTTAGCCTAACCTGAATCATAACCCTTACCCTCACCCTCACCCTAACTCTAACGCTATCCCAAAACCTCACCCTCACCCTAAACCTCATCCTTACCCTTACCCTCACCATAACCCTAACACTAACCCTAAGCCTAATGCTCACCACAAGCCTAAGCCTCACCCTCACCCTAACCCTCACTGTCACATTAACCCTCACCCTTACCCTAACTGTCACTCACACCCTAAAACTCATGCTCACCTGAACCCTCACCCTCGCCCTAAACTTACCCTAAACCCCAGTCTAACCCTAACCCTCACACTAAACCTAACTCTAAAGCTCACCCTCATACTAACACTAACCCTCAACTTAATCCTCACCCTAAACCTCACACTAAACATAACGCTAAACCTAACCCTCACACTCACCCTAACCCTCATCATAACACTTACCCTCAACATAACCCTAACCCTAACCTTAACCCTCACATTAAACCTAACCCTCACCAAACCCCTAATCCTAACCCTAACCCTAACCCTCAACATAACCCTCACCCTCACCCCCACGCTAAACTTAACCGTAAACTTAACCCTCCCCCTAACTCTAACGTAAAACCTAAAGATATCCCTAAACCTCACCCTCACCCTAACCCTCACTCTAACCCTTACCCTCACCCTAACCCTAACCCTAAATCTAAACCTCATCCTAACCCTCACCCTAACCCTAAACCTAACCCTAACAATGACCCTAATGCTCACCCTAACCCTCACCCTAACCCTAACCCTCACAGTGACCCTAACACTGACCCTAAACCTTTCCCTCACCTAATCTTAACCCCAACCCTAATCCTAATCTTCATTCTAACCCTAACCCTCACCCGAACGCTAACAGTAACCCTCAGTCAAACCCTTTTCTTAACCCTAACCACAAACCTCAACCTAATCCTAACCCTAAACCTCAACCTAACCCTAAAGCTAAACCTAAACCTAACCCTCACGCTAACCCTAAACCTCACCCTCACCCTCACCCTCACCCTCAGCCTAACCCTAACCCTAACCCTAATCCTAACCCTAACCCTCACACTCACCCTCACACTAACTCTAACCCTAAACCTAATCCTGACCCTCACCCTAAATCCATCCCTATCCCTAACCCTCAACCTAACACTAAACCTCATCCTTAATCTAACCCTAACCCTCACCCTAACTCTAACCCTAACCCTAATGCTATCCCTAACCCTCACCCTCACCCTAACCCTAACACTAACACTAAACCTCACCCTAACCTTCAACCTAACCCTAAATCTAAACCTAACCCTCACCCTAAGGCTCACCCTAACCCTCAACTTAACCCTAAACTTCACCCTAAACCTAACCTCACCCTAAAACTTACCCACACCCTAACACTAACCCTAACACTAACTCTAGCCCTCACCCTCACCCTAAGCCTAACCTGAACTCTAACCATCACCCTAACTCTCACACTATCCCGAAACCTAACCCTCACCCTAAACCTCATCCTAACCCATACCCTCACCATAATCCTAACCCTCACCCTAAACCTAAACTTAACCTTAACCCTCACCTTCACCATAACCCTCACCGTAACCCTAACGCTCAACCCAACCCTAACCCTCACCTAAACCCTAACCCTCAACCTCACCCTCACCCTAACCCTCACCCTCACCCTAAACATCACCCTAACCCTAACCCTCACTCTAAACCTAACCTTAATCCTCACATAACCCTAACCCTCACCTTAAACCTCACCTTCATCCTAATCCTCACCCTAATCCTAACCCAAAGCCTTTCCTAACCGAAACCCTCACCCTCACCCTCAACCTCACCCCCACCTTCAGCCTAACCCTAACCCTAAAACTAATCCTAAACCTAACCCGAAACCTCACCTCACCCTCACCCTCACACTAAACCTAACCCTAACCCTAACCCAAATGCTAACACTAGCCCACACCCCCACCCTAACCCTAATCCTAACCTTAACCCTCACCCTAAACCTAATGATAACCCTGAACCTAAACCTCACCCTAACACTCACACTAACACTTACACTCACCCCCAACATCTCCCTAACATTTACCCTAACCCTCACCCTAACCCTAACCCTAACACTACCCTTCAGCCTAACCTTCACCCTAAACCTAACCCAAACCCTAACCCTCACCCTATAGCTAAACCTAACCCTAACCCTCACCCTAACCCTCCCCTTCACCGTAACCCTAATGCTAACATTTAACCCTCAACCTCACACTAAACCTCGCACTAACACTTACCCTAACTTTAACCCTATCCCTCAACTTCACCCTAAACTTAACCCTAACCTTAACCCTAATCCTCACACTAACCCTAACCTTCACCCTAAACCTAACAGTACATGTCAGCATAATGCTAACTTTAACCTAACCCGAACCCTAACCCTAACATTAACCCTCACCCTAATCCTCATCCTAAACCTAAGGCTAACCTTAACCCTCACATTACCCTCACCCTTACCCTTACCCTCCCCCGAACCCTAAACCTAACCCTCAGCCTCACCCTCATCTTAACCCTAACCGTAACCCTAACCCTCACCCTAACATTTACCTTAACCCTAAACATAATCCTCACACTAACGCTAACCCTCACCATAAACATAACCGTAAACGTCACCCTGACCCTAACTTTAACCTAAACCTAACCCTAATCGTCACCCTAACCTTAACACTAACCCTAAACCTCAAACTCACCCTAACCCTCACTGTCACCCTAACTCTCACTCTAACCCTAACCATCACCCACACCCTAAGACTCACCCTAACCCTAAACCGAACACTCAACCTAACTGTCACCCTCAACCTAAACATCATCTTAACCCTAACCCTCACCTTAACATTAACCATAATTCTCATCCTCATCCTAACCTTAACACTAACCCTAACCCTAAACCTAACCCTCACCGTAACCCTCACCCTAACACTCAGGCTAACCCTAACCCTCATTCTCACCCTAAACCTCACCCTAACTCTTACCCTCACCCTAACCCTAACCTTAACCCTAACCCTCACACTAAACCTAACCCTCACCCTAAACCTAAACTTAACCCTAGACCTCAACCTCACCCTACCCCTCACCCTACACCTAAACCTAAAACTAACCATAACCCTAAACCTAAACCTAACTCTCACCCTCACCCTCACCCTCACCATCACCCTCACACTAACCCTCACACTCACCCTCACTCTAACCCTAACCATAACCCTAACCCTCACCCTAAACCTAACTCTGACCCTCACCCTCACCATAAGCCTAACCCTAAACCTAAGCCTAGTCCAAAACCTTACGCTCACCCTCACCCTCAACCTAAATCTAAACCTCACCCTAACACTAACCCTAAACCTAGCCCTCAACCTAACCGTTACTCTCACCTTCACTCTAACCCTCACCCTAACCCTAACCCTCACCCTAACCCTAACCGTTAGCCTCACCCTCATCCTCACCCTAACTCTAACCCTCACCCTAAGCCTAAACCTAAACCTAACCCTACACCTCAACATAACCCGCAACCTCACCCTAACCCTAACAGTAACCGTAAACCTCAGCCTAACCCTAACCCTAATCCTAATGCTATCCTTAACCCTCACCCTCACCATAAATCTCACTCTAACCCTTATCCTCACCCTAACCCTAAAACTAAACCTCAACCTAACACTCACCTTAACCCTAAACCTAACCCTAAACCTCACCCTAATGCTGACCCTAACCCTAACACTCACCATCACCCTAACCCTCAACCTAAAACTTTCCCTCACCCTAATCCTAACCATAACCATAAGCCTAACCCTCACACTAACCCTATCCCTCACCCTAACCCTAACCCTAACCTCAGCCAAACCCTCTTCTTAACCCTAACCGTAACCCTCATCCTAACCCTAACCGTAAACCTAATTCTCACAATAACCCTAAACCTCACCCTCACCCACACCCTCACCCTCAGCCTAACCCTAACTCTAACACAAATCCTAACCTGAACCCTCACACTCACCCTCACCCTAACTCTCACCCTAACCCTAACCCTGACCCTCACTCTAACCCCAACCTTATATCTAACCCTCAACCTAACTCTAACCCTCACCCTTAACCTTACCCTAACTCTCACCCTAACCCTAACCGTAACCCTAATGCTATCCCTAACCCTCACCCTCACCCTTACCCTCATTCTAAATCTTACCCTCACCCTAACCCTCAGCCTAACCCTAAACCTAAACCTAACCCTAACCCTAACGCTCACCCTATCCCTCAACCTAACCCTAACGCTAACCCTAAACGTCACTCTCACCGTAATCCTCACACTAACCCTTATTCTCACAGTAACCCTAACCCTAACCCAAAAGCGCACATTAACGCTAAACCTCACCCTAAGCTTAACGCTACCCTTCACCCTACACCTCACCCTAACCCTAACCCTAACCCTAACCTGCACCGTCTCCCTAACCCTCACCTACACCCTCATCCTCACCGTCATCCTAACCCTAACACTAACCCTAAACCTAACCCTCACCCTAAACCTAAACCTCACCCTCACACACACCCTCACCCTCAGCATAAACTTAACCCTAACCCTAATCCTAATCCTAACCATCACACTCCCCCTCAACCTAACTCTAACCCTAACCCTAACGCTGACTTTCACTCTAACACCAACCCTATCCCTTACCCTTATCCTAACCCTAACTCTGAACCTAACCCTAACCCTAAACCTCACCCTAACTCTAACCCTAACCCTAAGGCTAACCCTAACCCTCACCATCACCCTACCCCTCATCTAACCCTTACCCTCACCGTAACCCTCCCCCTAACCCTCACACTAACACTAACACTAAACCTCACCCTAACACTCACCCTAACCCTAAACCTAAACCTAACACTATACTTAACACCCACCCTAACCCTCAACCTAACCCTAACCCTCACCCTCACCCTAAACCTCACCCTAAACCTTACACTAACCCGAATCCTAACCCTAACCCTAACTCTATCCTTCACCCTCAACCTAACCCTAACCTGAACACTAACCCTCACCCTAACCCTCACGCAAACTCTAAAGCTGTCCATAAACCTCACTCTGACCCTAAACCTCATTCTAACCCTTAACCTCACCATAACCCTAACGCTAACCCAAATCCTACCGCAATCCTAACCCTCACCCTCACCCTAACCGTCACCGTCCCCTTAACCCTCACCCTAACCCTAACCGTCACCCACACCCTAAAACTCACCCTCACCCGAACCGTCACCCTCACCATAACCTTACCCTATACCTCACCCTAAATCTAACTCTAAAACTCACCCTCATACTAACCTTAACCCTCACCTTAACCCTCACCCTAACCCTCACTCTAACCCTAACGCTAACCCTAACCCTCAATCTCACCCTAACCCTCACCATAACCCTTATCCTCACACTAAACCTAACCCTAACCCTAACCCCCACATTAAACCTAACCCTCACCCTAACACTAACACTACTCCTTACCCTAGTCCTCACCTTAACCTTAACCCTAAACCTCACCCTAACCCTAACCCTAACCCTCACCTTAACCCTCACCATAACCCTCACTATCAATCTCACCCCCACCCTCAACCTAAACCTAACCCTAACCCTAGCCCTTACCCTAAGCCTAACCCTAATGCTAACCCTCAACCGCAACCTCACCTTAACCCTCACCCTAACCCTTACCCTCAAACTCAACCTGAACCTAACCTTAAAACTAACCCTAACCCTAACCCTCCCCTAACCCTCACCCTAACCCTAATCCTTACCCTATACCTAAACCTAACCCTAACCCTCACGCTAACACTCACTCTCACCATAAATCCAATGCTAACATTAAGCCTCAACCTCAGCCTAAACTTCGCCCTAACTTTTACCGTCACCTTAAACCTATCCCTCACCCCCACCCTAACCCTCACCCTAAGCCTAAACCTCACCCTCAGCCTCAAGCTCAACCTCAGCCTAACCCTAACCCTAACCCTAACCCTATTCAAACCCTAATCCTCAACCTCACCATAACTCTAAACCTAACCATAACCAAAACCCACATGCTAACCCTAACTCAATCCCTACCCCTCACCCTAACCCTAAACCTAATCCTAAACCTAACCCTTAACCTCACCCTAACCCTAAGCCTAACCCTCAGCCTAACCCTCATACTAACCCTAACACTAACACTAACCCTCACCCTAACCTTAACCCTAACCCTAACCTTAACCCTCAACCAAACCCTAACCCTCAGCCTCACACTCAGCCTCACATTCACCCTCACCCTAACCCTCACACTCACCCTCAAACTCACCCTCACCCTAACCCTAACCATAAAACTAACCCACACACTTATCCTAACCGTCACCCTCACCCTCACCATTACCCTCACCCTAACCCTCACCCTCACCCTCACGCTAACCCTAACCATAACCCTAAACCTCACGCTAAACCTAACTCTGACCCTCACCCTCAACCTCAAACTAAGCCTAACCCTACAACTAAGCCTAATACTGAACCTAACCCTCACTCTCACCCTCACCCAAACCTAAAACTCAGCCTAACCCTAAGCCTAACCCTAGCTCTCAACTAACCCTTACCCTCACTGTCACTCTAAACCTAATCCTCAACCTAAACCTAACCTTCACCCTAACCCTAACCCTCACCCTCACTTTCACCCTAACCCTAACCCTACCCCTCACCATAACACTCACCCTAACCTTAATCCTCACCCTAATCCTAAACTTAACCCTACACCTCATCCTCACCCTAGCCCTCACACTAACCCTAAGCCTAAAACAAAACATAACCCTAAACTTAAACCTAACTCTCAACCTGACCCTCATCCTCATCATCACCCTCACCCTAACCTTCACCCTCAACCTCACCCTAACCCTAACCCTCACCCTAAACCTGACTCTGACCCTCAACCTCACCCTCATCCTAAGCCTAACCCTAAACCTAAGCCTAATCCTAAACCTAACCCTCACCCTCAACCTCACCCTAAACCTACACCTCACCCTACACCTCAACATAACCCTCACCCTCAACCTAATTGAACGGTAACCTTAACCCTCACCCTAAGCCTAACCCTAACCCTCACCTTCACCTTAACCCTAACCCTAACCCTCACCCTCACCCTAACCCTATCCCTAACCGTAACACTAAACCTCACCATAACCCTAATGCTATCCTTAACCCCAACCCTCACCCTAAATCTCACTCTAACCCTTACCATCACCCGAACCCTAAGCCTAACCATAAAACTAAACCTCACCCTAACCCTCACCCTAACGCTCAGCCTATTCCTCTCACCGTCACCCAAACCCTCACCCTAAACCATTCCTTCACCCTAATTCTAAACCTAACCCTAACCCTCACACTAACCCTATCCCTCATCCTAACCCTAACCCTAACCCTCAGCCAAACCGTCTTCCTAACCCTAACCCTCACCCTCACCATAACCCTAACCCTAACCCTAACCCTCACCCTAACCCTATCCCTAACTGTAACACTAAACCTCACCATAACACTAACCCTAACCCTAATGCTATCCTTAACACTGACCCTAATCCTAACCCTAACTCTAACCCTCACCCTCACCCTCACCCTAACTCTAACCTATCCCTAAACCTCACCCTCACCCTAAACCTCATCCTAACCCTTACCCTTACCATAACCCTATCCATAACCCTAACCGTAATCCTCACCGCAAACCTAACCCTCAACCTCACCCTAACCCTCACCGTCACCTTAACCCTCACCCTTAACCTAACAGTAACCCACACCCTAAAATTCACCCTCACCCGAACCCTCACACTCACCAGAAACTTATCCTAGTCCTCACCCTAACCCTTCCCCTCACCGTCACTCTAACCCTAACATTAACCCTAATTCTCACCATAACTCTAACCCTCACCCTCAGCCTAACCCTATAACTAACCCTCTCCCTAACCCTAAACCTAACCCTAACCCTACACCTCAACATAACCCTCACCCTCAACCTAATCCTAACGGTAACTCTAACCCTCACCCTAACCCTAAACCTATACCTAAAGCTATCCCTAACCTACACCCTCAACCTAACACTCACTCTAACCCTTACCCACACCAAAACCATAACCGTCACCCTAAACCTAAACCTCGCCCTAACCCTAACCCTCAGCCTAAACATAAGTCTAACGCTCCCCCTCATACTAACCCTAACCCTCAACTTAACCCTCACCCTAACTAACCCTCACCCTAACCTTAAAGCTAACCCTAACTTTCACACTCACCCTAACCCTCACCCTAACCCTTACCCTCACAATAACCCTTTTCCTAACCCTAAACCTCACACTAAACCTAACCCTCACCCTAACACTAACCCTATCCCTAACCCTACCCCTCAACATAAACCTCACCCTCACCCTCACCCTAAACCGAACCGTAAACCTAACACTCCCCCTAACTCTAACCTAAACCCTAATGCTATCCCTAAACCTCACCCTCACCCTAACCCTCACTCTAACCATTACCCTCACCTTAACTCTAACCCTAACACTGAAACTAAACCTCATCCTAACCCTCACCCTATCCCTAAACCTAAACCTAACAATAACCCTAACCCTCACCCTAAACCTGACCCCAACCCTAACACTACAGTCACCCTAACACTGACCCTAAACTTTTCCCTTACCCTAATCCTAACCCTAACACTAATCCTAAACCTTACTCTAACCGAAACCCTCACCCTAAAAGTAACCCTCAGCCAAACTCTCTTCCTAACCCTAACCCTAACCCTCAACCTAACCCTATCTCTAACCCTCAACCTATCCCTCACCCTAACCCTAAACCTCACCCTCACCCTCACACTCACCCTCACCTTCACCCTAACTCTAACCCTAACCCTAACCCTCACCCTCACCCTAACTCCAACCCTATCCCTAACCCTCAAGCTAACACTAACCCCCATCCTTACCCTAACCCAACCCTCACCCTAATGCTAACCCTAACCCTAATGCTATCCCTAAAACTCACCCTCACCCTAACCGTAGCACTAACACGTCACCTTACCCTAACCCTCACCGTAACCCTAACCCTACCCCTCACCCTGCCCCTCATCCTAACCCTAACCCTAACTCTCACCCAAACCCTAACCTTCACCTTCACCCTAAACATCACCTACGCTCTCGCTATCACCCTTAGCCTAACCCTAAAACTAACCCTAAATCCTAACGCTCTCCCTAACCCTAAACTTCACCCTCACCCTCACACTTACCCTCAGCATAACCCTAACACTAGCCCTAATCCTAACCCTAACACTCACACTCACCTTCACCCTAACTCTAACCCTAACCCTAAAGCTGACTTTCACACTAACCCCAACCCTATCCCTAACCCTCAACCTAACCCTAACCCTCACTGTAACCCTCACCCTAACCCTCACCCTAAACCTAACCCTAACTCTAATGCTAACCCTAAACCTCACCCTCACCCTAACCACAACCATAACGCTAACCCTCAACCTAACCCTAACTCTAACCCTAATGCTAACCCTAAACATCACCCTCACACTAACCCTCATCCTAAAACTTAATCTCAACCTCACCCTCACCCTCATCCTAACCCTAACCCTAACCCTCACCCTAACTCTCACACTAACCGTAACCCTAACCCTACCCCTCAGCCTAACCCTCACCCTAAACGTAACCCTAACGCTAATCCTCACCCTATCCTTAACCCTAACCCTAAACTTAACCCTCACCCTAACAATAATGCTAACCCTAACCCTCAACCTTACCCTAACCCTCGCCCTATCCCTTACCCTGACCATAACACTATACCTCACCCTCACCCTAAGTCTCATGCTAAACCTTACGCTCACCCTAATCCTCACCTAACCCCAACCCTAACCCTAACCTTAACCCTCACCCTAACCCCCACCCTAACCTTCACCCTAACCCTCACGCTAACCCTAACCCTCATTCTCACCCTACCCCTCACCCTAACCCTTACACTCACACTAACACTAATCCTAACCCTAACCCTAACCGTCACCTTAACCCTAACTGTAAACCTCACCCTAAACCTAACCCTAATCCTAATCCTCACACTAACCGTAACCCTAACCCTTTCCCCATCCTTCTCCCTAAACCTCACCCTAATATGAACCCTATCCCTAACACTCATGCTAATGCTACCCCTAACCGGAACCCACACCCTTACCCTAACCCTCACAGACACCCTAACTCTCACCCTTACCATCATCCTCCGCCGAAACCTCACCCTCACCCTGACTTTAAAAATAATCCAAACCCTCACACTAACCCTAACCCTCACCTTCACCCTCACCCTCACACTCACCCTCAACATAACCCTAACCCTAACACTAACAATAACCCTAACCCTCATCCTCACATTCACCCTAACCCTAACACTAACACTAACACTAGCCATAACCCTCACCCTCACCCTAATTCTAACTCTAACCTAACACTCACCCTAACCCTCATACTAACACTCACGATAATCCTAACCCTCACTATCACCCTAACCCTCACCCTAATACTTACCTTCACCCTAACCCTAACCCTAACCCTAACACTAAACATAACCCTCACTGCAACTCTAACCCTAAACCTAACCCTAATCCTAAAACTAACCCTCACACTTACCCTGACCATAAGCCTAACCCGAACCCTCACCTTGACCCTAACCCTCACCCTCAAACTAAACATCACACTAACCCTAACCCTCACCCTTAACCTAACATTAACCCTCACCTAAACCTAACCCTCATCCTAACCTAAACCTAACCCTAACCCTCACCTTCACCCTAGCTCTCATTCTAACTGTAATCCTAACAATAAACGTATACCTAATCCTAAAGCTCAACCTAACACTAACCTTAACACTTACCCTCACCCTAACCCTAAACTTCACCCTAACCCTCACCCTCACCCTCAACCTAAGCATTACCCTAAGCCTCACCCTCACCCTAACCCTCACTCTAAACCTTAACCTCATCCTAACCGTAACCCTAACCTTCACCCTCACCCTAAACCTAAACTTAACAATAACCCTAATCCTTAAAATAAACCTAGACCTCACCCTAACCCTAAACCTCACCCTCACCCTGACCCTAACTGTATCCCTCACCATCACCCTCACACTCAACCTAACCCTCACCCTCATCCTCAACCTAACCCTCACCCTCACCCTAACCATCACCCTAACCTTAACCCTCACCCTCATCTTAACCCTAACCCTAACCCTAACCCTCACCCTAAACTTACCCTAACCCTAACGATAATCCTAACCCTCACCCTTAACCTAAACCTCACCCTAACCCTTATCCTCACACTAACCCTAACCCTAACACTAACCCTAACCCTCACACTAACCCTAACCCTCCCGCTAACCCTAACAATACCCCTCACCCTAAAACTCACCCTAACCCTCACGCTAAAAATAACCCTCACCCTAAACTCATACCTAACCCTCACAATTACCCTAATGCTCACCATCACCCTAAAACTCAACCTAAACCTAACCCTCACCCACACCCTAACCCTCACCCAAATCCTAACCCCAACCCTCACCCTAACCCTAACACTCACAGTAACCCTCAATCTCAACCTAATCCTCACCCTAAAAATAACGCTAACCCTTAGCTAACAGAAATCATCACCATCACCTTCACCCTAACCCTCACCCTCACCCTAAACCTAAACCTCAACCTAACCCTAACGCTAACGCTAACCCTCACCCTCACCCTAACCCTCAACCTAATCCTATCCCTACACCTCACAATAACTCTCACGCTAACCCTAACCCTAACCCTAACCCTCACCCTATCCCTAAACCTAAACCTAACCCTCAAGCACACCCTAACCCTCAACTCACCTTCACACTCACCCTCACCCTAACACTCATCCTCACCCTAACCCTCACTGTCACAATAAATATCACCCTCACCATCACCCTCACCCTCACCCTAACCCTAATCCTAAATCTAACCCTCACCTTCAACCTAACCCTAACCCTAACTCTAACTTTCACCCTTAACCTAACCCTTACCCTAAACCTAACCCTCACCCTAAACCTAACACTCACCCTAACCCTAACCCTCACACTAACACTAAACCTAACCCTCACCCACACCCTCACCCTCACCCTAACCTTAACCCTAACCTTAATCTTAACATTAACCCTCAACCTCACCCTAACCCTTACCCTCACACTCACCCTAATCCTAATCCTAACCCTAACCTTAACACACACCCTCAACCTAATCCTCACCCTAACCATAACCCTAACCCTTACCTGACTGAAAACCTCACCCTCAACCTCACCCTCACCCTAACCCTCACCCTCAACCTAGCCCTCACCTTAACACTAACCCTCACCCTAAACCTAACCCTAACCCTCACCCTCACCCTAACCATAACCCTATCCCTAACCCTAACACTCATCCTAACCCTAACCCTAAACCTAATGCTAACCCTAAACCTCACACACTAACCCTCATCGTAACCGTTATAGTCACCATAACCCTAACCCTAACCCTTACCCTCACACTAAACATAAACCTCACCCTAACCCTATCGCTACTCTTCAGCCTAACCCTCAGCCTAAACCAAACCCCAACCCTAATCCTCACCCTATCCTTAACCTTAACCCAAACACTCACCCTAACCCTCACCCTAACCCTCAACCTAACCCTTACCCTCACCCTAACCCTAACCCTCACCCTCACCCTAACCCTCACCCTAACACTTACCCACATCCTAAACCTCACCCTTACCCTACTCCTTCCCCTCTCCCTAATCCTCACCCTAACCCTAACCCTAACCCTAATCCTAACCCACGACTAAACCTCACCCGAATTCTCACCCTCACCCTCACCCGAACCCTCATCCTCACAATAAGCCTAACCCTCACCCTGAACATCTCCCATAACCTAACACACACCCTAACCCTAAGATTAAACCCTAAACATCATCCACAACCTAAACCTCACCCTAACCCATATCCTCACCCTAACACTAACCCTAACCCTAACCATAACCTTCACACTAAACGTAACCCTCACCCTAACCCTAACCCTAACCCTAAGCTTCACTCTCACACTGACCTTCAACCTCAGCCCAAACCTCACCCTCAACCTCACCCTAAATCTAACCCTAACCATAACCCTCACACTCACCCTCACCCTACACATCACCCAAACCCTAACCCTCACCCTCACCCTCACCCTAACCTGCACCCTAAACCTAACCTCAGCTTAACCCTCACCCTCACCCTAATCCTCACCCAAAACCTAACCCTTACCTAACCGAAACCCTCACCGTCACCCTAAACCTCACCTTCACCCTAGCCCTCACCCTCACCATAACCCTAACCCTCACCCTCAACCTCCACTTCCCCCTCAGCGTTACCCTAACCCTAACTCTAATCTGAACCGTAAACCTCAACCCCACCCTCACCCTAACCCTAAACCTAACGCTAACCCTCACGCTAACCCTAATCCTCACCCACACCCTAACCCTTACCTTCACCCTCACCGAACCCTCACCCGAACACTCATCCTCACCCTAAACCGAACCCTCACCCTAAACATCACCCAAACCCTAACCCAAACAATAACCCTAACCATATCCCTAACACTCACCCTCACCCTCACTCACACCTTAAACCTTACCCTCAACTTAACCCTAACCATTAACCTAACCATAACCCTCACACTAACCGTAACCCTTGCCCTCACCCTAAACCTAACCCTAACCTTCACCCTCACCCCGACCGTCACCCTCAGCCTAAACCTATCCCTAACCCTATTCTTAATCCTAACCCTCACCCTCAACCTCACCCTCACCCTAAAACTAAACCTAAACCTAACCCTCACCCACACCGTCACCCTCACTCTCACCCTCACCCTGAACTTAAACCTAACCCTAACCATCACCCACAGCCTTACCCTAACCCTAACCCTAACCCTAACACTCACCTTAACCCTCATCCTCACACTAAACATCACTCTAAACCTAACCCTCACCTTAACCCTAACTCTATCCCTCACGCTAAACCTAAGCTCAGCTTATCCCTCACCCTCACCCTAATCCTATCCCTCACCCTAATCCATACATAATCGAAACCCTCACCCTCACCCTAACCATCACCCTTACCCTAGCCCTCACCCTAAAACTAACCCTAATCCTAACCCTAAATTTCAACCTCCCATTCCCCTTCAACCTTACCCCAAACCTAACCTTAATCCTAACCCTAACACACAACACCACCCTAACCCTAAACCTAACCCTAACACTGACCCTCACCTGCACCCTCACCCTAACCCTAACCCTAACCCTAACAATAACCCTAACCCTAGCCCTAACCATAACCATAACCCTAAAACTCACCCTAATTCTAATCCTAACCCTAACCCTCACCCTCACCCTCATCCTAACCCTCACCCTCACCCTGACCCTCACCATCACACTAACCATCACACTAAACCTAACCCTCACCCTAAACCTAAACCTAACCTAAATCCTCACCCTATCCTTAAACATAAACCAAACCCTCACCATAACCCTCACCCTCACCTAACCCTAATGCTAAACCTAACCATCAACCTCAGCGTAAACCTCACCCTAAACTTACCTTCACCGTAACCCTAACCCTCACCCTCATACTAACCCGCACCTAACACTTACCCATACCCTAACCCTCACCCTAACCCTAACGCTACCCCAAACCCTAACCTTAACCCTAACCCTAAACCTCACCCTCACCCTAACACTCAATCTGACCTTTATCCTCATCCTAAACCTAATGCTAACCCTTACCCTAACCATAACCCTAAACCTAACCCTCATACTAACCCTAATTCTAACCCTAACCCTAACCCTCACCCTGCCCTAAACCTAACCCTCACCCTAACCCAAACTGAAACCCACACCCTCCACATCACCCTCAGCCTAATTCTAATCCTAACCCTAATCCTAAACCTAAACCTCACCCTCACCCTACCTCTAATGCTAAACCTAACCCTAACACTCACGGAAACCCTCACCCTAACCCTAACCTATCCCTATCCCTCACCCTTACCCTAACACTCTCCCTATACCTCACCCTCACCCTAACCCTAAACCAAACCCTAACCCTCACCCTAAAACTCACCCTAACCCTAACACTAACCCTAACCGTCATCCTCACACTAAACCTCACCCTAACCCTAACTCTCACCATAACCCTAACCCTCACCCACACACCCTAACTCGCAAACTGACCCGAACCCTTACCCTCACCCTAACACTCTCCCTAACCCTAACTTAACCCTATTCCTAAACCTAACCCTCACCCTCAAACTCATCCAAACCCTAACCCTAACCCTAAACCTAACCCTCACCCTAACCCTAGCCCTCACAATCACAATACATCTACCCCTAGCTCTAACCCTACCCCTCTCCCTAACCCTAACCCTAACCCTCAACCTAACCCTAAACCTACCCCTAACCCTCACCCTCACACTAAACCTAAACCTAACACTAACTCTCACCCTAACCCTAATCCTCACCCGCACCCTATCCCTCACCCTCACACTCACCCTCACCCTCACCCTCACCCTCATCCTCTCCCTAACCCTCAGCCTCACCCTAAACATCACCCAAAACCTAACACTCACCCTAATCCTAACCTTCACCCTAACCCTCACCCTAACCTCACCCTAATCCTTACACTCACCTTATCTTTAATCATAACCATAACCATAACCCTCACACTAACCATAACCTAATAACTCTAACCCTAATGTTAAACCTAACCCTAACCTTCACCCTCAACTTGACCCTCACCCTCAGCCTAACGCTAACCCTACCACTATTCCTAATTCTATCTCTCACCCTCAACCAGACCCTAAACCTAACCCTAACCCTCACCCTCACCATGACCCTCACACTAACCCTCACCCTCACCCTCACACTTACCATCAACATCACTCTAAACATCACCCTAAATCTAACACTCACCCTAACCCAAACCCTCACCGTAATGCTAACCCTCACCCTAACCCTCACCCTAAAAATAACGCTAACCCTAAACATCACCCTCACCCTAAACCTCAACCTAAATCTTATCCTCACAGTAACCAAAATTCTCACCCTAACCCTAACCCTAACCCTACCCCTAATCCTAAACCTAACCCTCACCCTCACCCTAACACTCACCTTCACCCTAACCCTCACCCTAAGCCTAACCCTCAAGCACACCCTAACCCTCACCCTCACCCGAACATTCACCCTCACCCTAATACTCCCCCTCACCCTAACCCTCACCCTCACAATAAACATCACCTAATCCTACACCTCAGCCTAACCCGAACCCACTACCTAACCCTAACCCTCACCCTGACCTTCACCCTCAACCTAACCCTGACCCTAACCTTCACCCTAACCCTAAGCGTCACCCTAAACCTAACTCTCACATATCCCTAACCCTAACACTAACCCTAACCCTAACACTCAACCTCACCTCACCCTCATCCTAACCCTAGCCCTAATCCTAATCCTAACACTAACCTTAACCCTCAACTTAACCCTAAACCTCACCCTAACCCTTACCCTCACCATTACCCTAACCCTAACCCTACCCCTCAGACTAACCCACACCCCAAACCTAACCCTGACCCTAAGCCTAACCCTAACCCTCACCCTAACCCTAACACTAACCTTAACCAAACACTCACACTAATCCTAACCATAACCCTCACCCTCACCAACACCCTCATCGTCACCCTAACAATCATCCTAACACTCACCCTCACCCTCACCCTCACCCTAACCCTAACCCTAACCCACACCCTCACCCTAATTCTAACCCTCAACCTGACCCTAAACCTTACCTAACCAAAAACCTCACCCTTACCCTCACCCTAACCCTAACCCTAAACCTAACCCTAACCCACACCCTCACCCTAATTCTAACCCTGAACCTGACCCTAAACCTTACCTAACCAAAAACCTCACCCTCACCCTCACCCAAATCCTAAACCTCACCCTCACCCTAGACCTCACCCTAACACTAAACCTCACCCTAACCCTAACGCAAACCCTACCCATCACTCTAACCCTCCCCCTAACCCTAACGCTATCCCTCCCCCTAACCCTAACACTCAACCTAACCCACACACTCCCCTAAACCTCACCATAACCCTAACCCTACCTCTCAAATTAACCATAACCCTAACCCTTACTTAACCGAAACCCTCACCCCCAACCTAACCTTCACCCTCACCCTAGCCCTCATCCTAACCCTAAACCTAACCTTCACCCTAACCCTCACCCTAACCCTTACCCTCACCCTAAACCTAACCCTATCCCTCACACTAACCCTAACACTCACCCTAACCCTAACCCTGCCCCTCACACTAACCCTCACCCTAACCCTCACCCTAACACTAAACCTCACCCTAAAAGTAACCTGAACCCTCACCCTCACCCTAAACCTCACAGTAACCCTAACACTCAACCTAACCCTAACCCTCACCCACACCCTAACCCTCACCCTCACCTGAACCCTAACCCTCACCCTAAAACTCACCCTAAACCTAAATATCACCCTAATCCTAACCCTCACCTAAATCCTAACCCTAACCCTCACCCTAACCCTAACCCTCAACCGCAACCTAATCCTCTCCCTAAAAATAACCCTAACACTTACCTAACCGAAACATTCACCCTCACACTCACCCTAACCCTCAACCTAACCCTATCCCTACACCTCACCGTAACTCTCACTCTAACACTAACGCTAACCCTAAACCTCACCATAATCCTAACCCTAAATCTAACCCTAACCCTCACCCTAACACTCACCCTCACCCTAACCCTCCCCCTCAAAATATACATCACCCTAACACTAACCCTCAGCCTAACCATAACCCTCACCCTAACCCTAAACCTAATCCTAACACTAACCCTGACCCTAACACTCCCCCTCAAACATAACCGTATCCCTAACCATCAGCCTAACCCTCATCCTAACCCTCAGCCTCACCCTAACTCTAATGCTAACCCTATGTCTCACCCTCACCCTAACCCTCACCCTAAACCTCACCCGAACCCTTACCCTCACCATATCCCTAACCTTAACTCTAACCCTAATCCTCACCCTAACCCTAAACCTCGGCCACAACCTAACCCTCACCATCACCCGAACCCTCATCCTCACCGTAACACTCACACTAACCCTACAACTAACCCCAATCCTAACCCTCACCCATACCCTCAACATAACCCTAAACCTGACCCTAACCCTAAACCTAATCCTCACCCTCACCCTAACACTCACCCTCACCATAAACATCACCCTAACCCTAACCATCACCCTAAACCTAACCCTAAACCTAAACCTAAATCTCACCCTAACGCTCACCCTATCCCTAACGCTAACCCTACACCTCACCCTGATCCTAACCCTCACTTAACCCTTATCCTCACACTAAACCTAAACCTAACCCTAATCCTCACACTAACCCTAATCCTCACCCTATCCCTAACCCTCACCCTAACCCAGACATTCACCCTAACTCTAATGCTAACCCTACGTCTCACCCTCACCCTAAACCTCACCCTAAACCTCACCCTAACGCTTACCCTCAGCCTAACACGCAAACTAACACTAACCCTAACCCTAATGCTCACCCTAACCATCACCCTAAACCTGACACTAACCCTCATCCGCAACCTCAACCTAACCCTCACCCTAACCCTATCCCTAAACCTAACCCTAACCCTAACTCTGACCTGAACACTCACGCTCACCCTAACCCTCACACTAAACATCACCCTAACCCTAAAATTCACCCTAACACTTACCCTAATTCTAACCCTCACCCTAACCCTAACCCTCACCGTAATCCTAACCAGCATATTAACCCTAACCCTAACCCTCACCCTCACCCTCACCCTCACCCTAACTATCATCCTAACACTACCACTTACCCTCACCCTCACCCTAACTCTAATGCTAAACCTAACCCTAACACTCACCCAAACCCTCACCCTAACACTAACCTATCCCTATCCCTCACCCTAAACCTAACCCTAAACCAAACACTAAACCTCACCCTAACCCTCACCCTAAACCTAACACTAACCCTAACCCTCATCCTCACACTAAACCTCAACCTAATGCTTACTCTCACCATAACCCTAACCCTAACCCCAACCCTAGTCCTGACCCTAAACCTAACACTCACCCGCACCCTAACTCTCAACCTGACCCGAACCCTTACCCTCACCCTAACACTCTCCATAACCCTAACCCTAATCCTAAACCTAACCCTCACCCGCAAAATCAACCAAACCCTAACCCTAACCCTAACCCTCATCCTCATCCCAACCCTAACCCTCACAATCACCATACAACTCCCCCTAACCCTAACCCTACCCCTCGCCCTAACCCTAAACCTAACCCTCAACCTAACCCTAACCCTTCCCCTAACCCTCTCCCTCACACTAAACCTAATGCTAACTCTCACCCTAACCCTAATCCTTACCCACACCCTATCCCTCACACTCACCCTCAGCCTCACCCTCACCCGAACCCTCATCCTCTCCCTAAACCTCAACCTCACCCTAAACATCACCCAAACCCTAAACATCACCCTAATCCTAACCCTAACCCTCACCCTAACTCTCACCCTAACCCTTACCCTCACCCTATCCCAAATCGTAACCATAACCATAACCCTCACACTAACCATAATCCTCACTCTAACCCTAATGCTAATCCTAACCATAACCTTCACCCTCACCCTGACCCTCAGCCTCAGCCTAATGCTAACCCTAACACTATTACTAATTCTATCTCTCACCCTCAACCAGACCCTAAACCTAACCGTAACCCTCACCCTCACAATGAACCTCACCCTAACCCTCACCCTCACCCTCACACTTACCATCAACACCACCCTAAACATCACCCTAACCCTAACACTCACCCTAACACTAAGCATCACCGTAATGCTAACCCTCACCCTAACCCTCACCCTAAAAATAACGCTAACCCTAAACCTCACCCTCACCCTAACCCTCACCCTAAACCTTATCCTCACAGTAACCATAAGTCTCACCCTAAACCTAACCCTAACCCTACCCCTAACCCTAAACCTAACCCTCACCCTCACCCTAACACTCATCGTCACCCTAACCCTCACCCTAAGATTAACCGTCAAGCACAGCCAAACCCTCACCCTCACCCGAACATTCACCCTCACCCTAACACTCCCTCTCACCCTAACCCTCACCCTCACAATAAACATCACCTTAATCCTAGCCCTCAGCCTAACCCTAACCCACTACCTAACCCTAACCCTCACCCTGACATTCGCCCTAAACCTAACCCTGACCCTAACCCTTACCCTAACCCTAATCCTCACCCTAATCCTTACCCTAACCCTAAGCTTCACCCTAAACCTAACTCTCACACTAACACTAACCCTCACACTAACCCAAACCCTCACCCTCACCCTAACCCTCACCCTCACCCAAACCCTAACCCTAATCCTAATCCTAACGCTAAACTTAACCCTCAACTTAACCCTAAACCTCACCCTAACCCTTACCCTCACCATATCCCTAACACTAACACTAACCCTACCCCTCAGCCTAACCCAAACCCCAAACCTAACCCTGACCCTAAGCCTAACCCACACCCTCACCCTAACACTAACCCTAACCGTAACCCTAACCCTCACACTAATCCTAACCACAACCATCACCCTCACAAACACCCTCAACCTCACCCTAACCCTCATCCTAACACTCACCCTTACCCTCACCCTAACCCTAACCCTAACCCACACCCTCACCCTAATTCTAACCCTGAACCTGACCCTAAACCTTACCTAACCAAAAACCTCACCCTCACCCTTACCCTCATCCTAAACCTCACCGTCACCCTAGACCTCACCCTAAAACTAAACCTCACTCTAACCCTAACCCTAAACCTAACCCTCACCCTAACCCTAACATTCACCCTAACCATAACACAAACCCTTCCGATCACTCTAACCCTCACCCTAACCCTATCGCTAACCCTAATTCGTTCCCTAAGGGTAACCTTAACAGTAACCCTAACCCTCATACTAAACATCACCCTAACGCTAACCCTCACACAAACCCTAACGCTAACCCTAACCCTAACACTAACTTTCATCATAATCCTAACCCTCAACCTAACCCTCACACTCCCCTAAACCTCACCGTAACCCTAACCCTACCCCTCACCCTAACCCTAACCCTAACCCTTACCTAACTGTAACCCTCACCCTCACCCTAACCCTAAACCTATCCCTCACACTAACCCTAACAATTACCCTAACCCTAAGCCTAAACCTGACTCTAACCCTCACACTAACCCTAAACCTCACCCTAAACGTAACCATAACCCTCACCCTCACCCTAACCCTCACAGTCACACTAACACTCAACCTAACCTTAACCCTCACCCACACCCTAACCCTCACCCTCACCCGAACCCTAACCCTCACCCTAAAACTCACCCTAACCCTAAACATCACCCTAACCCTTACCCTCACCCAAATCCTAACCCTAAACCTCATCCTAACCCTAACACTAACACTAACCCTCAACCGTAAGCTAATCCTCACCCTAAAAATAACCGTAACCGAAACCCTCACCCTCACACTCACCCTAACCCTCAAACTAACCCTATCCCTCACAATATACATCACCCTAACACTAACTCTCAGGCTAACCATAACCTTCGCCCTAACCCTAAACCTAATCCTAACACTAACCCTCACCCTAACCCTCACCCTGAACCTCACCCGAACCCTTACTCTAACCATAACCCTAACACTAACTCTAGCCCTAATACTCACCCTACCCCTACACCTTTCTCACAACCTAACCCTCACCATCACCCGAACCCTCATCCTCACCCTAACACTCACACTAATCCTAAACCTAACCCCAATCCTAACCCTCACCCTCACCCTCAAATTAACCCTAACCCTAACCCTAAACCTAATACTCACCCTCACCCTAAGTCTCACCCTAACACTCACCCTCTGCATAAACATCACCCTAACCCTAACCCTCACCCTAAACCTAACCCTAACCCTAACCCTAAACCTAAATCTCACCCTAATGCTCACCCTATCCCTAACGCTAACCCTAAAACTCACCCTGATCCTAACCCTCACCTAACCCTTATCCGCACAGTAACCCTAAACCTAACCCTAAACCTCACACTAACCCTAATCCTAACCCTATCCCTGACCCTCACCCTAACCCAGACCCTCACCCTAACTCTAATGCTAACCCTACCTCTAACCCTCACCCTAACCCTCACCCTAACGCTTACCCTCACCCTAACCCGCAAACTAACACTAACCCTAACCCTAATGCTCACCCTAACCATCACCCTAAACCTAACACTAACCCTCATCCGCACCCTCACCCTAATCCTCACCCTAACCCTATCCCTAAACCTAACCCTAACCCTAACTCTGACCTGAACACTCACGCTCACCCTAACCCTCACACTAAACATCAACCTAACACTAAAATTCACTCTAACACTTACCCTAATTCTAACCCTCACCCTAACCCTAACCCTCACCGTAATCCTAACCCGCATATTAACCCTAACCCTAAACCTCACCCTCACCCTCACCCTCACCCTCACTCTAACCCTCATCTTAACACTAACCCTCACCCTCACCCTCACCCTCAACATAACCCTAACCCAAACCCTAACCGTAATAGTCACCCTAAACCTAACCCTAACCCTTACCTAACCAAAAACTTCACCCTCACCATTACCCTCCACCAAAATCTCACCCTCACCCTAGCACTCACCCTAACACTAACCCTCACACTAACCCTAACACTAACCCTCGACCTCACCCTAACCCTAACCATAAACCTAACCCTAACAATAATCCTAAGACTAACCCTAAACCTAATTCTAACCCTAAACATCACACTCACCCTAACCCTCACCCTAACAATTACCATCACTCTAACCCTAACCCAAACAGTCACAATAAACCTAAACCTCACCCTTAAACAAACCCTACCCCTCAGCCTAAATCTAAACCTAAATCTAACCCTAACCCAAATCCTCACCCTATCCTTAACCTTAAACCAAACCCTCACCCTATCCCTCACTCACAACCTAACCCTCACCCATACCCTTACCCTCACCCGAACCTTAACACTCACCCTCAACCTAACCCTCAACCTAGCACTTACCCACACCCTAACACTCACCCTAAACCTAACCATAAACCTAAATTTAACCCTAACCTTCAATCTAACCCTGAGCCTCACCCTCACCCTAACCCTCACCCTAACACTTATACTAACCCTAAACCTAACCCTCACACTAACCCTAACACTAAGCCTCTGCCTAACAATTATCATAACCCTAAACCTAACCCTAACCCTCACCATAAACCTAATCCTAACCCTACCACTAACCCTCACATTAAACTTAAACATAACCATCAGTCTAAACCTCACCCTAACCATAACCATAACCCTAACCCTAACCGTAACCCTAACCATAACAATGACCCTCACCCTCCCCTTCCCCCTCAGTCTTACCCTAACCCTAACCCTAATCCTAACACTAACACTCAACCCCACTCTCACCCTAACCCTAAACCTAACGCTAACCCTCACCCTCAGCCTAACCCTAACCCTAATCCTACCCCTAACATTCACCCTCACCCTCACTCTCACCCACACCCTAAGCCTAAACGTAACCGTAAATATCACCCTCACCCTCACCCTCAGCCTAACTCTCACCTTCATCCTCACCCTAACACTAACCCTAACCCTCACCCTCACCCTCACACTAACTCTAACCCTAACCCTAAACCTCACCATAGCACTAACACTAAATCTAAACCTCACCCTCAGCTTAACACTCACCATCACCATAACCCTCACCCTAACCCTAACACTCAACCACAACCTAACCCTCACACACACCATCACCCTAAAATTCACCCTCACACTAACCCTCACCCTCACAATATACATCACCCTAACCCTAACCCTAACCCTCACACTAACCCTAACCCTAACCCTAACCCTAACCCTCACCCTCACCCTAACGCTATACCTAACCCTCACCCTAACCCTCATCCTAAACCTCACCCTCAACCTAACTCTAATGATAACCCTACCTCTCACCCTCAACCTAACCCTCACCCTAAACTTCACCCTAAACCTTACCCTCACCATAACCCTAAACCTAACTATAACCCTAATCCTCACCCTCAGACTATCACCCTCATCCTCACCCTAATACTAACCCTAACCCTAACCCTCACCCTCACCCTCACCCTCACACTTACCCTAACCCTAACACTAACCCTCACCCTCACCCTCAACCTAACCCTATCCCTAACGCTTACCCTCACCCTAACCCTAACCCTGACCCTAAACCTAACCCTCACCGAAACCCTCATCTTAAACCTAACGGTAACCCTAACCCTCACACAAACACTAACCCTAAACATAACCTCACCCTAACCCTAAACCTAACCCTAAACCTAACTCTAACCCTAACCTTAACACTCACACTAACACTAAATCTAACCCTAAAACTCACCCTACCACCAATCCTAACCCTAATCCTAACCCTTGCCCTAACCCTCACCCTAACCCTAACCCTAACACTCACCCTAACCCTAAAATTCAACCTAACCCTCACCCTAACCCTAATGCTAACCCTAACCCTCACACTCAACCTAACTCTCACCCTAATTCTTATCCTCATACTAACCCTAACCCTAACCATAACCCTCACACTAACCCTAACCCTCAACCTAACACGAACCCCACCCCTCACACTAACCCTCACCCAAAACCTAACCCTAACCCTAACCCTAAACTTCACCCTCACCCTAAAACTTACCCTAACACTTACCCTCACCCTAAGGCTAACCCTAACACTAACCCTCACCCTAAACCTCACCATCACCCTAACCTTAACCCTAAGCCTAAACCTCACCCACATCCTAAACCTAACCATCAACCTAAACCTCACACTCACCCTAACCCTCACCCTAAAACTTATCCTCACACTAACCCTAACACTAACGCTCATCCTAACCCTACCACTCACCCTAAACCTCACCCTCACCCTAACCCTAACCCTAACCCTAAACCAAACCCTCACATTAATCCTCACCCTAACCTTAACGCTATCCCTAACCCTCACCCTCACCCTAAACGTCAACCTAACCCTTACCCTCAACCTGACCCTAACCCAAACCCTAACCCTAACTTTCACACTAACCCTAACCTTCACACTAACCCTAACCCTACCATTCACCCTAAACCTCACCCTCACCCTAACCCTAACCCTAACCCTAAACCTCACCCTAATCTAACCCTAAACCTCACCCTAACCCTAACCCTTACATTCAACCTAATCCTCACCCTAACAATAAGCCTAACTCTTACCTAATCGAAACCCTCACCTTCACCCTAACCCTAATCATAACCCTAACCCTCACACTCAGTGTCACCATTACCCTAAACCTGACCCTGACCCTCACCCTCACCCTAACACTCACACTAGCCCTAACCCTCCCCCTAACCCTAACCCTCACCCTCACCCTCACACTCAGACTAACCCTTAACCAAACCCTAATCATAACCCTCACAGTCACCATAAACCTAACCCTAACCCTCAAACTCACACTCTCTCTAACCCTAAACCTAACCCTAACCCTAACCCTAATCAAACAATAATCCTAACCCTAATCCTCACCCACAAGGTCACCCTCCCCATCTCCCTCACCCTCAAACTCACCTTCACCCTAAACCTCAAACTAACCCGAACCCTCACCCTAACCCTAACCCTAACCCCCACCCTCACACTCACCTTCAGCCTAGCCATAAACCTAATGCTAATCCTAACCTTAACCCTCACCCTCACCCTAAACATAACCCTCAACGTCACCCTCACCCTCACCCTCACCCTAACCCTAACCCTCAACCTCGACCTCACCCTCAGCCTAATATTCAACCTCACCATAAACATCACCCTAACCCTAACCCTCAACCTAACAGTAAACTTTATCCTAACCGTAAACCTAACCCTCACCCTAACCTTTATCATCAGACTAACCTTTACTCTAAACCTAACCCTAACCCTCACACTCACTCGAAACATAAACTTTAACCTCACCCTAACCTTAACCCTAATCCTCACCCTCACACTAACCCTCACCCTAAACCTAACCCTAACCCACACCCTAACCCTCACGCTCACAGCAACTCTCACCCTCACCTGAACGCTCACCCTCACCCTAACTCTGAGCCTCACGCTAACCCTCACCCTAATCTTAACCCTCTCTCTAACCATAAACCTCACCCTAAACATAAACCTAACTCTTACCTAATGGAAACACTCACCCTCACCCTCACAATCACCCTAACCCTCACCATCACCATAGCCCTCACTCTCAAGCTTAACCTCACACTAACCCTCACCCTCACACTCAATCTCACCCTAACCCTAACCCTAACCTTAACCATAAATCTGACTGTAACCCTAACCCTTACCCTAACCCTAATCCAAAGCCTCACCCTAACCCTCACCTTAACCCTAACCCTAAAAGTAACCCTCACCCTAACCCTCATCCTAACCCTAACCCTAACCCTAATCCTAACCCGCACCCTAACTCTGACCCTTACCCTAACCCTAACCCTAACCCTAAATCTCAACCTAACCCTAAACCTAAACCCAACCCTCACCCTCACCCTAACCCTCACCCTAACCCTTATCCTCACACTAACCCTAACCCTAACCCTAACCCTCACCATCAAACTACCCCTAACCCTAACCCTAACCCTCACCCTAACCCTAATACTTACCCTAACCCTAACCCTAACCTTCACCCTAACGCTCACCCTAACCCTAACGATAAACCTTACCCTCATGCTCACTCTAAAACTCCCCCTAAGCTTTATCCTCATATCAAACCTAAGTCTAACCCTAACGCTAACCGTCACAGTAATCCTAACCCTCTCCCTAACAGTAACCCTACCTCCCAACCTAACCCTCATCCTAAACCTAATTGTAACCCTAACCCTCACCCTAACCCTAACCCTAACCCTCACCCTTACCCTAACCCTCACCGTCACCCTAACCCTCACCATAAACCTAAACCTAAACCACACCCTAAACCTCACCTTCACCCTTACACTCACCCGAACTGTCACCCTCACCCTAAGCCTCAGCCTCACCCTAAACATCACCCTAAACCTAACCCTCAGTCTAACCCTAACCCTAACCCTCACCCTAACCCTAACACTCAAACTAACCCTCACCCTCAACCTAATCCTCACCCTAACCCTAACTTTAATCCTTACCAAACTGAAAACCTCACCCTTACCCTCACATTCACCCTAACCCACATCCTCACCGTAGCCCTCACCCTAAACCTAAACCTCACCCTAACCCCTACCCTAAACCTCACAATCAACCTCAACATAACCCTAACCCTAACCCGAACCCTTACCCTAACCCTCACCCTCACCCTAACCCTCAACCTAAACCTAAATTTCAACCTAAACCTCACCCTAACCCTAAACCTCACCCTAACCATAACCCTAACCCTTACCTCAAGGAAACCCTCACCCTCTCTGTCACACTCACCCTAACACTCACCATCACCGTAGACCTCACCCTAAGCCTAAACGTCACAATAAACTTTACAATCAACTTCAACCTAACCCTAACCCTAACCCTAACCCTCAACGTAAACCTCACCCTAACCATAACACTAACCCTAACGATAACCCTCACACTAACTCTAATCCTTACCCTAACCCTAAACCTAAATCTCACCCTCACCCTAACCCTCACCATCAACCTAAACTTCACCTGATCCCGAACCCGAACCCTAACCCTAATCCTAACCCTAACCCTCACACTCACCCTAACCCTCACCCTGAACTTCACCCTCACGCTAACCCTCACCATCACCCTAAACTTCACCATAACCCTAATCCTCACCCTCACCATCACCCTAACATTAACTCTTACCATGACCCTCACCATCACCCTAACCCTCACCCTAACCCTAACACTTACCCTAACCCTTACCCTAACCCTCACAAAACAATCACCCTAACCCTAACCCTAACCCTAACCCTCATCCTCACCCTCACCCTAACCCTAATCCTCACCCTAATCCTCACCCTATCCCAAACCTATATACTAACCCTAACCCTACCCCTCACCCTACCCCTCACGCTCAGCCTAACCCTAAACCTAAACCTCACTCTAACACTAACCCCAACCCTAACCCTTACCCTCACCTTAACTCTAACCCTAACCCTAATCCTTACCTAACAGAAATCCTCACCCTCAACCTCAGACTCACCCTAACCCACACCCTCACCGTAGCCCTCACCCTAAACCTAAACCTCACCCTAACCCTAACCCTAAACCTCACCCTCACCCTCACCCTAACCCTAACCCTAACCATCACCCTAATGCTCACCCTCACCCTAACCCTAACCCTAAAACTAACCCTCACATTAATCCTCACCCTAAACCTAATTCTAACCCTAACCCTCACCATCACACTAACTCTCAACCTAACCCTTACCCTCAACCTGACCCTAACCCTAACCCTAACCCAAACCCTCACACTAACCCTAACCCTTACATTGACCCTAACCCTACCTCTCATCGTAACCCTCACCCTCACCCTCACCCTAATCCTAAACCGAACCCTAACCCTAACCATCACCCTAAATCTGACCCTAACACTCACTCTAACTTAACCTAACATTCAAACTAACCCTCACATTCAGCCTAATCCTCGCCCTAACATTAACCCTAACTGTTTCCTAACCGAAACCCTCACGTTCACCCTCATTATCAACCTAACACATACATTCACTCTAGCTGTCACCTTAACCCTAACCCTAACCCTAATTTTCACCCTCACCCTCACCGTCACCCTCAGCCTTACCATAACCCTAACCCAAATCGTAACCCTTACCTTCACACTCACCCTAAACCTCACCCTCACCATAGCCCTCACCCTGAACCTAAACCTAACCGTAAACCTCATTCTTACCCTAACCCTAACCCTAACAATAACCTTAACCCTAACCCTAATCCTAATTCTAACCCAAATCCTAACCCTAACCCTATACCTAAAACTCACCCTGACACTAATCCTAACCCTAACCCTCACCCTGACTCTCACAGTCACCCTAACCCTGACCCTCAACCTCACCCTACCCTAACCCTCAACCTAACCCTAGCCCTCACCCTAACCCTAACCCTAACCCTCACCCTCACACTCACACTCAGCCTAACACTTAACCAAACCCTAATCCTAACCCTAACCCTCACACTCACCCTAACCCTAATCCTAACAATAACCCTCAACATCACCCTAAACCTCACCCTCACCCTAACCCTAACACTAAACCTAACCCTCACATTAATAAACACCCTAAACTTAATGCTAACCCTAACCCTCACCCTCACCGTAACCGCCAACCTAACCCATACCCTCAACCTGACCCTAACCTTAACCCTAACCCTAACACTAACACTAACCCTCACACTAACCCTAACCCTACCGCTCATCGTAAACCTCACACTCACCCTAATCCTAACCCTAACCCTAACCCTAACCCTCAACCTAACTCTGACCCTAACACTCACCCTAACCCTAACATTCACACTAACCCTCACATTCAACCTAATTCTCACCCTAAGAATAACCCTAACTCTTACCTAACTGAAACCCTCACGTTCACCCTCATTCTCAACCTAATACTCACACTCACGCTAGCCGTCACCTTTAACCTAACCCTAACCCTAACCCTAATATTCACGCTCACCCTCACTGTCACCCTCAGCCTTACCATAACCCTAACCCAATTCGTAATCCTTAACCTCATACCCACCCTCACACTCACCCTAAACCTCACACTCACCGTAGCCCTCACCCTGAACCTAAACCTCACCCTAACCATAACCTTAACCCTAACCCACACCCTCACCCTCACAGTCAGCCTCACTTAACGAAACCATAAGCCTAACCCTAACCCTCACACTCACCCTAACCCTAATCCTAACAATAACCCTCACCATCACCTTCAACCTCACCCTAACCCTAACCCTCAACCTCACCCTCACCCTAACCCTCACCATCACCCTAAACTTCACCCCAACCCTAAACCTCACCCTAACCCTAAACCTAACCCTAACCCTCACACTCACCCTAACCCTAACCTTAAACCTCACTCTAAACCTAAACCTAACCTTAACCCTCACCCTAAACCAAACATTAACCCTCACCCTAACCCTAACTCTTACCCTAACCCTAACCCTAAACCTCACGTTAACCCTAACTCTAATACTCACCCTAAACCTAATGCTTACCCTAACCCTAAGCCTAAAGTTTACACTCACCCTAACCTAACCCTAACCCTTACCCTCAACCTCACCCTCACCCTAAACTTAACCCTAACTCTCACAGTCACCCTAAACATAATCCTAACCCTAACCCACACCCTCACTGTCACCTCACCCTAACATTCACCGTCAACCTCACCTTCCCCCTAACCCTCAAACTAACCCTAATCCTCACCTCACCCTCACCCTAACCCTAACCCTCATCCTCACCCTCAAGCTAAACTTCAAGGTCACCCTCAGCCTCACCCTCACCCTCACCCTCATCCTAAACCTCACACTCAACTTCACCCTCAGCTTAAACCTCAACTTCACTGTAAACATCACCCGAACCCTAACCCTCACCCTAAACCTAACCCTAACCTTAACCCTCACCGTAACCCTAACGATAAACCTTACACTCATGCTCACCCTAAAACTCACCATAAGCTTTATCTTCATACTAACCCTAACTCTAACCCTAATGCTAACCGTCACACTAACCCTAACACTCTCCCTAACCCTAATCCTACCCCTCAACCTAACCCTCATCGTAAACATAACCCTAACCCTAACTCTAACCCTAACACTAACCCTAACCCTCACCCTCACCCTAACACTCACATCACCCTAACTCTCACCATAAACCTAACCCTAAACCACACCCTAACCCTCAACCTCACCCTCACCCCAACAGTCACCCTGACTGCAACACTCACCCTCACCCTAAACATCACCATAACCATAACCCTCAATCTAACCCTAACCCTAAGCCTCACAA
The DNA here is from genome assembly GCF_024711535.1 of Dipodomys merriami. Classification (NCBI taxonomy): domain Eukaryota; kingdom Metazoa; phylum Chordata; class Mammalia; order Rodentia; family Heteromyidae; genus Dipodomys; species Dipodomys merriami. The sequence goes on from NW_027206113.1 coordinate 4,661,637, forward strand.
TAACCCTAACATTGAAAGTAACCCACACCATCAACCTAATCCTCACCCTAACCATAACCCTAACCATTACCTAATGGAAAGAATCACCCTCACCCTCACACTCAACCGAACACTCACCATCATTGTAGCCCTCACCCTAAACCTAAACGTCACACTAACCCTCAACCTCAACTTCACCGTAACCCTAACCTTAACCCTAACCCTCACTCTAATCCTCAACCTAACCCTAACCTTAACCATAATCATAACCCTCACCCTAACTCTAACCCTTATCCTAACCCTAATCCAAACCCTAAATCTCACCCTAACCCTAACCCTAACACAAACCCTCACCCTCACCCTAACCCTCACCTTAACACTAACCCTAATACTAACACTCACCCTAAACTTAAAACTAAACCTAAGCCTCACCCTCACCCTAACCCTTATCCTCACACTAACCATAAGCCATACCCTCACCCTCACCCTCACCATCACACTAACCCTAACCCTTACGCTCACCCTCACCATCACCCTAACCCTAACCCTAAACCTAACCATCACCCTAACCCTAAGACTTACCCTAACCCTAACCCTAACCCTCACGATAACCCTCACCCTAACACTAACCCTAAACCTAACCCTCACCCTCACCCTCACACTCACCCTCACCCTAACCCTAAACCTCACCCTAACCCAAACCCTCACCCTAACCCTAACCCTACCGCTCCTCCTAAACCTCACCCTCAGCCTAATCTTAAACCTATACCTCACTCTAAACCTAACCTTAACCCTAACCCTTACCCTCACCCTAACCATAACCCTAAACCTAAGACTAAACCTTACCTAACTGAAAACCTCACCCTCAACCTCAGACTAACCCTAACCCACACCCTCACTGTAGCCCTCACCCTAAACCTAAACCTCACCCTAACCTTAACCCTAAACCTCCCCCTCACCCTAAACCTAACCCTAACCCTAACCTAACCCTCACCTTTACCCTCACCCTCACCCTAACCCTACCCTAAACCTAACCCTCACATTAATCCTCACCCTAACCTTAACGATAACCCTAACTCTCACCCACACCCTAACCCTCAACCTAAACCTTACCCTCAACCTGACCCTAACCCTAACCCTTAACCCTAACCCTCACACTAACCCTAACCCTCACATTAACCCTAACCCTACCTCTCACCATAACCCTCACCTTCACCATAACCCTAAACCTAACCCTAACCTTAACCCTCACCCTAACTCTGACCCTAACAGTCACCCTAACCCTAACCCTCATACTAACCCTCACATTGAAAATAATCCTCACCCTAACAATAACCCTAACTCTTACCTAACCGAAACCCTCGCCTTCACCCTCATTCTCACTGTAACACTCACACTCACGCTAGCCCTCACCTTAACCCTAACCCTAACCCTAATCTTCACCCTCACCCTCACCGTCACCCTCAGCCTAACCCTAACACTAACCCTAATCCTCAACCTAACCCTCAACCTCAACCTCACCCTCACCCTCACCCTAACCCTAAACCTAACCTTCACCCTCACTCTCACTGTCATCCTCAGCCTTACCCTAACCCTAACCCAAATCGTAACCCTTACCCTCACCGTCACCCTCACACTCACCCTAAACCACACCCTCACCATAGCATTCACCCTAAACCTAAACCTAACCCTTAATATAACCCTAAACCTCACTCTTACCCTAACCCTAACCCTAATCCTAACAATAACCCAAACCCTAACCCTAATCCTAAACCTAACCCTCACCCTAACCCTAACCCTAAACCTAAAACTCACCGTAATCCTAATACTAACCCTAACCCTCACCCTCATTGTTACCGTCACCCTAAAACTGACCCTCAAACTCAACCTCACCCTAAACCTCAAACTAACCATAACACTCACCCTAACCCTAACCCTAACCGTCACACTCACCCTAACCCTATCCCTTACCTAAACAATAACGCTCACCATCATCCTCACCCTAACCCTCACCGTAACCCTAACCCTAACACTACCCCTCACCCTAAACTTCACCCTAAACCTAACCCACTCCCACACCCTAAACCTCATGCTAACCTGAAACTTAACCCTCACCCTAACACTCACCCTCACCTAGAACATCACCCTCACCCTCACCCTAATCCTAACCCTAATCCTAACCCTCAACATAACCGTAACCCTCACCCTCACCCTCACCATCAGCCTAACCCTCACCCTAAATCTAACCCTAACCCACAACCTAACCCGAACCCGAACCCAAACCCGAACCCTCACCTGAACCCTCACCCTCACCCTAACACTCAGCCTCACACTAAACATCACCCTAACCCTAACCCTCACTCTACACCTAGCCCTAACTCTAAAACTAACCATAACCCAAACTCTTACCTAACCGAAAACCTCACCCTGACCCTCACACTCACACCAACCCTAACCCTCACTGCAGCCTTCACCCTAAACCTAAACCTCAACATAACCCTAACCCTAACCCTCACCCTAACCCTAACCCGAACCCTAACCCTCACCCTAAACCTCACACTAACCCTAACAGTAACCGTAACCCTAACCCTCACCCTAACCCTCACCCTCACCCAAAACCTAACGCTAACCCTCACCCTCACCCTCGCCCTCACCCTCATCCTATCCCTTACACTAATCGTAACCCTAACCCTAATCCTCACCTTAACCGTAACCCTAACCCTAACCCCAATATTCACCGTCACTGTCACCTTCACTGTCACCCTCACCCTAACACTCACCGTCACCCTAAACATCACCCTAACCCTAACCGTCACCCTAACCCTAACCTTTACCCTAATGCTAACACTAGCCCTCACCCTCACCCAAACCCTAACCCTAACACAAACCCTCACCCTTACCTAACCCTAACCCTAACCCTATCTCTAACCCTAACCCTCATCCTAACCCTCACAATAACTCTAACACTAACCCTATTCCTCTGCCTAACCCTCACCCTACACCTAACCCCAACACTAATCCTCACCCTATTCCTAACCCTAACTCTAACCTTCTCCCTACCCTCACCCTCATAGTAACCCTGATGCTAACAATAACCCTCAACCTCACCCTAAACCTCGCCCTTACACTTAACCTCACCTTAACCCTAACCTCACCCTCATCCTAACCCTCACCCTAACCCTTACCCTCACCTTAACCCTAAGCCTAACCCTCACACTCACCCGAAACCCTCACCCTAACCCTTACCCTCATTCAAACCCAGACCCTAACCCTCAACCTAACCCTCAGCCTAATCCTAAACCTAACCCTAACCCTCAAACTAACTGTAACGCCAACATGAACCCTAATGCTCACACTCACCCTAACCCTAACCATCAACCTCACCCTCAACCTCAGCCACAGCCTAACCCTAACCCTAAACCTAATCCAATCCCTAAACCTCACCCTCACCCTTACCCTAACTCTAAACCTAACTACAACCAAAACCCTCACCCTACCCATAACCCGATCCCTAACACTCTCCCTAACCATAACCCTAATCCTAATCCTAACCCTCACCCTCAACCTGATCCTTACCCTTCCCCTTCCCCTAACCCTCACCCTAATCCTTACCCTCAACCTAAACATAACCCTAACCCTCAGCCTAAACCTCATCCTAACCCTAAACCTAAAACTAACCCTCACCCAAACCGTAACCCTCAACCTCACTCTCACCCTCACCATCACCCTCACCCTAACCCTCATCCTCACCCTCACCCTAAACCTATTCATAACCTAACCCTCACCCTAAACCTAACTATGACCCTCACCCTCACCCTCACCCGAAGACTAACCCTACACCTAAGCATAATCCTAAACCTAACACTCACCCTCACCCTCAACCTAAACCTCACCCTAACCCTAACCATAACCCTGACCCTCAGCCTAACCCTCACTCTAACCCTTACCCTCAGCCTAACACTCACCCTAACCCTAACCCAAACACTAACACTAAACCTCTACCTAACCCTCACCCTAACACTAAACTTAAACCTAACCCTCACCCTAACCCTCACCCTAACCCTATACCTAACCCTATACCTAACCCTAACTCTAACCCTCACCCTCACCCTAAGCCTAACCCGAAACTTAACGTTCACGCCAACCCTCACCCTAACTCTAACGCTACCCCTAAACCTCACCCTCACCCTAAACCTCATCCTAACCATTACCCTCACCATAACCCTAACCCTAACCCTAACACTAATACTCACCGTAATCCTTACCCTCACCCTCACCCTAACCCTCACCATCACCTTAACCCTCACCCTAACCCTAACCATCACCCACAACCTAAAACTCACCCTCACCCTAACCGTCACCCTCACCCTACCCTAATCCTCACTCTAAGTCTAACCTTCACCCTAAACCTAACTCTAAACCTCACCCTCATACTAACCTTAACCTTCATCTTAACCTTCACCCTAAACTTCACCCTAACCCTAACACTAACCCTAACCCTCATTCTCAGCCTAACCCACACCCTAAACCTTATCCTCACACTAAAGCTAACCCTAAACCTAAACCTCACATTAACCCTAACCCTCACCCTAACCCCTCACCCTACCCTTCACCCTAACCCTAAACCTAACCCTCACCCTAACTCTAACCCTAAACCCAACCCTCACCCTAAACCTAACGCTAAACCTAATGCTAACCCTAAACCTCAACCTCACCCTAAACCTCACTCTAACCCTTACCCTCACCATAAAACTGACATTAACCCTAATCCTAACACTAACACTAAACCTCACCCTAACCCTCAGCCTAACCCTAAACGTAAAACTAACCGTCACCCTCACGCTCACCCTAACCTTTAAACTAACCCAAAACCTCACCCTTACCCTAATCCTCACCCTAAACCTTACCCTTACCATAACCCTAACCCTAACCCTAACCCTCAACCTAACCCTAACACTAACCCTAAACCTAACTCTCACTGGAATCCTAACACTCACCCTCACCCTCACCCTCAGCCTATCCCTAATCCTAAACCTAATCCTAACCCTAACCCTCACCCACACCCAAACTCTAACCCTAATACTATTCTGACCCTCCCCATAACCTCACCCTCACCCTAATCCAAACGCTAACCCTAACCCTCACCCTCACACTAAATATCACCCAAACCCTAAACCTCACCCTATCCCTAAACCTAACCATCACCTACAACCTAACCCTCATTCTCACTCTCACACTCAGGCTAATCATAACACTAACTCTAACCCTAAAACTAACCCGAACCCTAATCCTCACCCTAACCCTAACCCTCACCTTAAACCTCACCCTCAACCTAACCCTCACCCCAACCCTAACCCTAAGCCTTTCCGAACTGAAACCCAAACCCTCACACTAATCCTCACCCTAACCCGCAACTTCCCCCTAGCCCTCACCCTAAACCTAACGCAAACACTAACCCTCTCCTCACCCTCACCCTCAACCTCAGCCTAACCCTAACCCTAACCCTATCCCTAAACCTAACCCTAAACCTAACCCTTACCCTACCCATCACCCTAAACCTAAACCTAACCCTAACCCTCAACCTAACGCTCACTCTCACCCTAACCCTAAACCTCACCCTCACCATAAGCCTAACTCTAAACCTAACCCTAAATCTAATGCTAACACTAGACCTCCCCCTCACCCTAACCCTAACCCTAACCCTATCCCTAACTCTAACCCTAATGCTAATCCTAAACCTCAACCTCACGCTAACCCGCAACCTAACACTTACCCTCACACTCAACCTCACCCTAACCCAAACCGTAACCCTTACCTAACTCTCACCCTAACCCTCAAACTAACCCTACCCCTCAGCCTAACCCTCACCCTAAAACTAACCCTAACCCTAATACTTACCCTATCCCTAATCCTAACTCTAACCCTCACACTAACCCTCACCCTCACCATAAACCCCACCCTACCCCTTACCCTCGCCCTAAACCTCACCCTAACACTAACACTACCCCTCACCCTAACACTCATCCTAACCCTAAGCCTACCCTAACCCTCACCCTCACGCTATCCCTCGCCCTAATCCTTAACATCACCCGAACCCTAACCCGAACACTCAGCCTAACCCTCATCCTAACCCTGTCCCTAACCATAACCCTCAACCTCACCCTCACCCTAACCCTAACCCTCACCTTAAACCTCACCCTTACCCTAATCCTCACCCTAACCCTAACCCTAAGACTTTCCTAACTAAAACCCTCAGCCTCACCTAACCCTTACCCTAACCCTCACTTTAAACTTCACCCTCACCCTAACCCTAAACCTACGCCTATCCTAACTGAAACCCTCACCCTCCCCCTAACCCTCCCCCTTATTGTCACCCTCAACCTAGCCCTCACCCTAAATCTAAACCTAAACCTAACCCTCACCCCCACCCTCACCCTAACTCTAACCCTAACACTAACCCTAACCCTCACCCTAACCCTAACCCTCACCGTAACAATAACCCTTACCCTACCCATCACCCTAACCCTAAACCTAACCCTAACTCTCAACCTAACGCTCACTCTGACCCTATCCCTAACCCTAACCCTAATCCTCACCCTCACCCTAACCCTTAACCGCATCCTTACCTAAACCCTAATCCTAACACTAAACCACAGACTAAACCTAACCCTCACCCTAACCCTAACCCTAACCCTCAGCCTAAATTTCATCCTAACCCTAACCCTAACCCTCAACCTAAACCTAAACCTAACCCTAACCCTAATCCTCACCCTGAATCTCACCTTCACCCTCACCCTTATCCTAAACCTCAGCCTAACCCTAACCCTAACCCTTATCCTAAACCTAATCCTCACCCTAACTCTAACCCTAACCCTAACCCTGAACCTCAGCCTAAACCTAAACCTAACCCTAACCCTCACCCTAACCCTAACGCTCACCCTAAACCTAACCGTAAACCTCACCCTCACCCTAACCCTAACCCTCTCCCTAAACATCACTCTAACCCTAATGCTAACCCTCACCCTCACCATCACCATAAATCTCACCCTAACCCTTAGCCTCACCATAACCCTAACCCTAACCTTAATCCTCATACATATCCTAAACCTAACCCTCACCCTAACGCTAACACTAACCCGAACACGAACCCTCACCCTAACCATCACCCTAACCCTAGTCCTCAGGCTAACCATTAGCCTCAACCTCACCCTAACCCTAACGCTAACCCTAACCCTCACTCTCAGCCTAACCCCCACCCTACCACTTATCCTCACACTAACGCTAACCCTAACCCTAACCCTCACATTAACTCTAAACTTCACCCTAAGCCCTCAGCCTATCCCTCACCCTCACCCTAAACCTAACCCTCACCCTAACCCTATCCCTAATGCTAACCCTAAACCTTAACCTAACCCTAAACCTCACCCTAAACTTTGCCTTCACCCTGAAACTCAGCCTAACTCTAACCCTAAACATAACCCTCACCCTAACCCTCACCCTAACCCTAAACCTAACCATACTGCTCAGCCTAATCCTCAACCTAAACCTAACCCTAACACTAATCCTAACCCTATCCCTAAACCTAACCCTAACCCTCGCCTTAACCCTCACCCTCACCTTAACACTAATGCAAACATTAACCCTGAACCTCACCCTAAATTTCGCCCTAATCATTACCTTCACTTTAACCCTATCCCTCACCCTCAACCTAACCCTCACGCTAACCCTTAAAATCACCATTTCCCTCACACTAACCCTAAACCTAACCCTAAAACTAAACCTCACCCAAACCCTCATCCGAACCCTAAGGCTAAACCTAACACTACCCTCACCCTAACACTCACCCTAACCCTTTCCCTCATATGAACACTAAGCCTAACCCTCAGCCTAACCATCATCCTAAACCTAACCCTAACCCTAACCCTCATCCTGACCTTAGCCCTAACACAAAGCCTAACCCTAACCTAACACTAACCCTAACCCTCACCCTCAACCTCACCCTCTGCCTAACCCTAACCCTAACCCTAATCCAAGACCCTAAAACTCACCCTCACCCTCACCCTAACTCTAAACCTAACCCTAAGCAAAACCCTCACCCTAACCCTTACCCTATGCCTAACCGTCTACCTAACCCTAACCGTAATCCAAAACCTAAACCTCAGCCTCGCCCTAATCCTTACCCTCACGCTAACCCTAACAATTACCCTCAGTCGAACTCTCATCCTAACCCTAACCCTAACCCACACCCAAACCCTAACCCTCACCCTCACCCTCAACCTCACCATCACCCTCACCCTGACCCTCACCCTCAACCTCAAACTAACCGTAACCATAACCCTAACACTCACCCTAATCCTAACCTTCACCCTCACCATCACCATTACCCTAACAATCACCCTCACCCTCACACTAACCGTAACCATAACAATAAACCTAACACTAAACCAAAATCTGACCCTCACCCTCACCCTTACCATAAGCCTAACCCTACACCTAAGCCTAATCCTAACCCTAACCCTCAACCTCACCCTAACCCTAACCCTCACCCTAACCATAATCCTCACCCTAACCCTAACACTAACCCTCACGCTCACCCTCACCCTAAACCTAACCCTAAACTTAAACCTCACCCTAAACCTAACCCTAACCCTTATGCTAACACTAAAACTCACCCTCACCCTAAACCTAACCCTAAGCCTAAACCTCACCCTAACACTAACCCTAACCCTAATGCTATCCCTAAACCTCACTCTAACGCTAAACCTCACTCTAACCCTTACCCTCACCCTAACACTCACCCTAAACCTAATCCTAACCCTAACACTAAACCTCACCTTAACGCTCAGCCTAACCCTAAAAGTAAACCTAAACCTAACTCTAACCCTAACCCTAAACCTCAGCCTAACTTTCACCCACAACCTCACCCTCAGCCTAACCCTCAGCCTAACTGTAACCCTAACCCTTATCCAAAACCAAATTTTCACTCTCAAACTCACCCTAACTCTAAACCTAACCCTAACCCTGAACCTCACCCTAAACCTTAACCTATCCTTAACCCTCACCTAACCCTAACCCTCACCCTAACCATCACTCTAACCCTAATGCTAACCCTAAACCTCACTGTCACCATAAACCTCACCCTAACCCTTACCTTCACCATAACCCTAAACCTAACCTTAATCCTCACACATATCCTAATCCTAACCCTCATCCTAAACCTAACACTAACCCTTACACGAACCCTCACCCTAACCATCACTCTAAACCTAGTCCTCACACTAACCATTACCCTCAACCTCAACCTAACACTAACCCTCAACATAACCCTCACCCTCTCCCTAACCCTAACCCTAACCCTCAACCTCACACTCACCGTAACCCTACCCTAAGCCTCTCCTTCAACCTAACCCACCATAACCCTAATGCTAACTCTAAACCTCACCCTCACCATAACCCTAACCCTCACACTCAACCTAAACCTCACCTTACACTTAACTCTCACCCTCACCCTCACGCTAACCCTAAAATTAACCCTAATCCAAACTTTAATGCTCACCCTAACTCTCACTCTAAATCTAAACCTAACGCTCACCCTAAACCTAAGCCTCACCCTAACGCTAACTCTATCCCTAAAACTCACCCTAACCCTAAACCTAAACCTAAACTTAACCCTCACCCCCACCCTAATCATAACCCTAACAATCACCTTAACCCTAACCCTAACCCTAAAGCTAATGCTATCCCCAAACCTCACCCTCACCCTAAACCTTACACTGACCTTAACCCTCACCCTCACCCTCACCTAACCCTAAGCCTACCCCTCAGCCTAACACTCAACCTAACCCTAACCCTAACCCTAATCCAAACACTAACCCTCACCCTCACCCTCACTCTAATACTAACCCTAAACCTAACCCTAAACTTAACCCTCACCCTAACCCTATCTCTATCCCTAACCCTCAGCTTAACCCTAACCCTAATCCTAAACTTAACCCTCACTTTCACTCTCACCCTCATCCTCAGCCTAACCCTAACCGTAACCCTATTCCTAAACCTAACCCTCACCCTCACCCTCACCCAATCTCTAATCCAAACCCTAACCCTAACTCTCACCCTAACCCTAACCCTAACCCAATCTCTAAACCTCACGCTAAATCTAAACCTCACGCTCACATTAACCCTAACCCACACCCTCAAACTAAACTTCACCCTAACCCTTACCCTCACCATAACCATACCCCTAACCCAAATCATCACACTAACCCTAACACTAACCCTCAACCATTAACCTAATCCTCACCCTCACTCTAACACTCACTGTCAACTTAACCCTCAACCTAACCCGAACTGTCACCTAAACCCTAAACCTCAATCTCAACCTCACCCTCACCATAACCCTCAACCTAAGCCTCACCCCAACCCTAACCCTCACCCTAACCCTAACTCTAACCCTCAACCTAACCCTAACCCTAACCCTCACCATAACACTCACCCTAAACCCAACGCTGACTCTAACCCTCACGCTCACCCTAACCCTCACCCAAACCCTAATCATCAACCTCAGCATCACCCTCACCCTAACCCTCACCCTCACCCTCATCCTCACCCTAACCATAACCCTACCCCTCACCCTAAACCTACCCCCCGTCCCCCTCCCCCTCACCATCACCCTCACCCTAACCCTCACCCTCAGCCTCACCCTAACCTTAACCATAAACTTAACCCACACCCTAAACATAAATCTGACCCTCAACCTCACCCTCACCCTAAGTCTAACCCTACTCCTAAGCCTACTCCTAAAACTAACCCTCACCCTCACCCTCACCCTAACTGTAACCCTAACCCTAACCTTGACCCTGACCCTAACTCCAAACCTATGCCTAACCCTCACCCTCATCCTAACCGTAAACCTCACCCTCACCCTCACCCTAACCCTAAACCTCACCCTAACCCTAATGCTAAACCTAACCCCCAGCCTCACCCTAAACCTCACCCTAACCCTTACCCTCACCATAACCCTAACCCTAACCCTAATCCTCACAGTAACCCTAACCATAACCCTCACCCTAACGCTCACCGTAAACCTAACCCTCACTTTCACCCTAAACCACACTGTCACCTTAACCATCACCCTAACCCTAAACTTCACCCACACCCTAACACTCACCCTCACACTCACCCTCACCCTCACCCTCACCCTACCCTAATTCTCACCCTAACCCTAACCCTACTTCGAACCCTCACCCTCAGACTAACCCTAACCCTCACCTTAACCCTCACCCTAATCCTCACCCTTGCCCTAACGCTAACTCTAACCCTCACTCTCACCCTAACCCTCACCCTAACCCTTATTCTCACTCTAACCCTAAACCTAAACCTAAACCACACATTAACCAAAACCCTCATCCTATCAATAACCCTACCCCTCACCCTACCCCTCACCCTAAGCATCTCCCTAACGGTAACCGGCACCTTCACCCTAACCCTCACCATCACCCTAACCCTCACCCTAACCCAACCCCTCACATACACCCTAAGCCTCACCCTTACCCCCACCCTCAGCCTATCCCTAACCCTAACACTAATCTTACCCCTAACCCTAATCCTCACCCTCAACCTCACCCTCACCCTAACCCTAACCCTAACCCTCACCTTAAACCTCTCCCTCACCCTAATCCTCATACTAACCCTACCCCTTAGCCATTTGTAACCGATACCCTCACCCTAACCCTCACCCTGACCCTAGATCTCACCGTAAACCGAACCCTAAAACTAACCCTTAACCTCACCATCACCCCCACCATCAGCCCAACCTTAAACCTAACCCTAATTTTAACCCTAACCCTAACCCTCACCCTCACCCTCACCCTCACCCTAACCCTAACCCTAACCTTAACCATAAACCTAACACTAACCCTAACACTAATGCTAACCCTAAGCCTCAACCTCAATCTAACCCTCACCCTAAGCCTTAACCTCACCCTCAACCTCACCTTAAAACAAGCCCTAACATTAAGCCTCACCCTAACCCTCACCCTAACCCTAAACCTAAACCTAACCCTCAGCCTAACCCTCACTCTAACCCTAAACCTAACCCTAATCCTCACCTTCTCCCTAACCCTAACCCTACCCCTCTCCCTAACCCTCATGCTCACGTAACACTAATGCTAACATTAACCCTCAACCTCACACTAAACCTCGCCTGAACACTTACACTCACAAAAACCCTATACCTCACCCTCACCCTAAACCTCACCTAAGCCTTACCGTCACCTTCACCCTCACCCTAACCCGAACCCTAACCCTAACTCTCACCCTAACCCTCACTCTAAACCTAACTCTAAACCTCACCCTAAACTTCACCCTAACCCTAAGCCTAATACTAACCCTCACCCTCACCCTAATCCTTCCCCTCAAACTCACCCTAACCCTAAACCTAAGACTAACCCTCATCCTAACCCTAACTCTCACCCTAACCCTCACCTTAACCTTAACCATAACCCCAATCCTAACACTCACCCTAACCCTAACCCTCACCCTCACACTCAAACTCAATCTCAGCCTAACCCTAAACATAAACCTAATCCAAACCATAACCCTCACCCTCACCCTCACCCTAATTCTCACCCTAACCCTACCCCTAACCCTATCCCAAAACCTCACCCTGAACCTAAACCTAATCCTAAATCTAACCCTCACCTTCACCCTCACCATAACCCTAATACTCACCCTAACACTAAACCTAGCCTTCACCCTAACCCTTACCCTCAACCTCACCCTAACCCTAACACTCACCCTAACCCTAACCATGACCCTAACCCTAACCCTAACACTCACCCTCACACTCACCGTAACCTACCCTAAACCTAACCCTCAACGTAACCCTAACCGAAACCCCGATTGGGGGGGGAGGGGGGACGCTGAGAAGGGATGTGAAGGGAAAACAAAGGAGAAGGCTGCAATGCTTGGTAAGAAATGTACGCATTATGCTGTCCATGTAATTGTAACTCCTCTGTACAGTATGTTCTCAAATAAAAATAAATTAAATTTAAAAAAAAGTAACCATAACGGAAACCCTAATGCTAACCCTAAACCTCACCCTCACCCTAACCCTAAACCTCACCCTCACTTTTCCCTAACCCTAACCCTAATGCTATCCCTAACCCTAACCCTCACCCTAACCCTCACCCTAACTTTTACACTCACCCTCACCATCATAATAACCCTAACCCTACCTAACCCTCACCGTAGCCCTAACACTAACCCTAATCCAAAACCGAAACCTCACATCACTCTCACTCTAACTCTAACCCTAACCTTAAACCTCACCCTAAACCTAACCCTATCCCTAACCCTCACCCTAAACCTAATCGTAGCCCACACCCTGACACTAACCCTACACTCACCCAAAACCTAACCCTCAACCTCACCCTAACCCTCACCCTAATCCTTGCCCTCATCATTACCCTATCCCTCACCCTCAACCTCATCCTAACCCTAACCCTAACCCTCGCACTAACCCTAACCATAACCCTAATGCTAACACTATCCCTCACCCTCACTCTAAGCCTAACCTTAACCCTCACCCTAACCCTAATGCTAAACCTAAACCTCAACCTCACCCTAAACCTTACCCTAACCCTTCCCCTCACCCTCAGCCTCACCTAACCCTAAAGCTAACCCTAACCCTAACCCTCACCCTAAACCTCACCCTAACACTTCGCCTAATCCTAACCCTCACCCTCACCCTAAACCTCACCCTTCCCCTTCCCCTCACCCTAAACCTAACCCTAACCCTCAGGCTAAACCTCATCCTAACCCTAACCCTCACCCTAACACTCACCCTAACCCTAAGCTTAATCCTAAACCTAACCCTCACCCTAACCCTAACCCTAACCCTTAACCTAACCCTAACCCTAATCTTAAACCTCACCCTACCCATCACCCTAACCTTGACCGTCACCTTCACCCTAACCTTCACCCTAACCCTTACCCTCACCCTAAACCTAACCCTAACACTCAGCCTAACCCTCATCCTAACCCTAACCCTAACCCTTACCCTCACCCTAGACTTAACCCTAACCCCAAACCTAATACTCACTCTAACCCTAACCCTCCCCCTCACCCTCAACCTCATCCTCAGCCTAAATCTAACGCTAACCCAAATCCAAACCCTCACCCTCACCCTCACCCTACGTATAACCCTAAACCTAAGCCTAACCCTCACCTTAACCCTCAACCTAACCTTCACCCTAACCCTAATGCTAACTCTAACCCTCACTCTCAGCGTAACCCTCACCCTTACTCTTTTTCTCACTCTAAACCTAAAACTAAAGCTAAACCACACATTAACCCTAACCCCCATCCTAACCTTCACCCTACCCCTCACCAGACCCCTCACCCTAACCGTAACCGTCACCTTCACCCTAACCCTCACCGTCACCATAACCCTCACCCTAACACATATAATCACCTACACCCTAAGCCTCACCCTCACCCCCACCCTCAGTTAACCCTAACCCTAACTCTAATCCTAAACCTAACCCTACTCCTCACCCTCACCCTCACCCTTACACTAACCCTAACCCTAACCCTCACATTAAACCTCGCCCCCACCCTAATCCTCATCCTAACCTAACCCTATGCCTTTTCTAACCAAAACCCTCACCCTCATCCTAACCCTCACATTGACCCTTGACCTCATCCGAAACCTAAACCTCACCCTCATCGTTACCCCCACCATCAGCCTAACCCTAACTCTAAATCTAATCCTAAACATAACCCTAACCCTCACCCTCAACTTAACCCTAAACATCACCATAACCCTAACCCTAATGTTAAAACTAATCCTCACCCTCACCCTAACCCTAACCCTAACCCTCACCCTAACCCTAAACCTAACCATAATGCTATCCCTAAACCTCCACCTCACTCTAACCCTCACCCTGACTCTTACCCTCACCCTCAAAATCATCCTTAACCTAACAATAACCCTAACCCTCTCCCTAACCCTCACCCTAACAATAAACCTAAACATACCCCTCAGCTTAACCCTCATCCTAACCATAACCGTAAACCTAATCTTCACCCTCTCCCTAAACCTAACCCAACCCCTCACCCTAAACCTCATCCTCACAGTAACCGTAATGCTAACATTAACCCTCAACCTCACCATAAACCTCGCCCTAACCTTTACACTTACCCTAACCCTATCCCTCACCTTCACCCTAACCCTCACCCTAAACCTTACCCTCACCTCACCCTCACCCTAACCCTAACCCTAACCCACACACTAATCCTCATCCTAATCCTAACCCTAACTCTACCCCTCAACCTAACCCTCAACCTAACCCTAAGCGGAACCCTAATCCTCCCCCATCCCTAACCCTAACCCTAACCATCATCCAAAACCTCACCCTTACCCTAAGGCTAATGCTAACTTTAACCCTAAACATCACCCTAAACCTCGCCCTAACCCTTACCCTCACCAACAGCCCTATCCCTCATCCTCACCCTAACCCTCACCCAAGCCTTACCCTCACCCTCACCCTCACCTTAACCGTAACTGTAACCCTAACCCTCACCCTAACCCTCACCCTAACCCTAAACCTAAAACTAAACCTAAACCTCACCCTAAACCTCACCCTAACCCTAAGCCTAATCTTAACCCTCACCCTCACCCTAACCCTAACCATAACCCTCACCCTAACCCTAAACCTAACCATAATGCTATCCCTAAACCTCCACCTCACTCTAACCCTCACCCTGACTCTTACCCTCACCCTCAAAATCATCCTTAACCTAACAATAACCCTAACCCTCTCCCTAACCCTCACCCTAACAATAAACCTAAACATACCCCTCAGCTTAACCCTCATCCTAACAATAACCGTAAACCTAATCTTCACCCTCTCCCTAAACCTAACCCAACCCCTCACCCTAAACCTCATCCTCACGGTAACCGTAATGCTAACATTAACCCTCAACCTCACCATAAACCTCGCCCTAACCTTTACACTTACCCTAACCCTATCCCTCACCTTCATCCTAACCCTCACCCTAAACCTTACCCTCACCTCACCCTCACCCTAACCCTAACCCTAACCCACACACTAATCCTCATCCTAATCCTAACCCTAACTCTACCCCTCAACCTAACCCTCAACCTAACCCTAAGCGGAACCCTAATCCTCCCCCATCCCTAACCCTAACCCTAACCATCATCCAAAACCTCACCCTTACCCTAAGGCTAATGCTAACTTTAACCCTAAACATCACCCTAAACCTCGCCCTAACCCTTACCTTCACCAACAACCCTATCCCTCATCCTCACTCTAACCCTCACCCAAGCCTTACCCTCACCCTCACCCTCACCTTAACCGTAACTGTAACCCTAAACCTCACCCTAACCCTCACCCTAACCCTCACCCTAACCCTAAACCTAAAACTAAACCTAAACCTCACCCTAAACCTCACCCTAACCCTAAGCCTAATCTTAACCCTCACCCTCACCCTAACCCTAACCATAACCCTCAGCCTAACCCTCATCCTAACCCTAAACCTAACCCTAACACTCACCTTAAACTTAACCCTAACCCCAACACTAACACTTAACCTAACCATAACCCTCACCCTCACACTCAAACTCACCCTCAGCCTAATCCTAAACCTAACCCTAATCCAAAACGTAACACTCACCCTCACCCTCAACTTAACTCTGACCCTAACCCTACCACTAACCCTAACCCTAACCCTCACCCTGACCCTAACCGTAATCCTAAACCTAATCCTCACCCTCAAACTCTCCCTAACCCTAACCCTTCCCTAATCCTAACAATAATGCTATCCCTAACCCTCACCCTCACCCTAACCCTCACCCTCACCTTAACACTCACCCTCACCCTCACCATAACCCTAACCCTAACCCTCACCCTAACCCTAACACTCACCCAAATCCAAATCCTAAACCTCACCTCACCCTCATTCTAACTCTAACCCTAACCCTAACCCTAATCCTAAACCTCAAACTAACCCTAAAACTACCCTTAACCCTCACCCTAACCCTAACCCTAATCCTAAAGCTAACACTCACCCTACCCTCACCATAACCATAACGCTCACACGAATCCTAACCCTAACCCGAGCCCACACCCGAACACTTACCCTACAATCAGCCAAACCCTAACGCTCAACCTCACCCTAACCCTCACCCTAATCCTTACCCTCATCATAACCCTATTCCTCACCCTCAACCTAACCCTCACCCTAACCCTTACCCTAAACCGAACCCTAACCCTCACCCTAACGCCAACACTAAACCTAACCCTAACCCTATCCCTCAAACTCACCCTAACCCTCACCCTAACACTTACCCTCACCCTCACCCTCACCCTAACCCTAAGACTAAACCTAACCCTCATCCTAACCCTCATCCAAACACTAAACCTATCCCTAGCCCTCACCCTAATCCTAACTCTCACACTACCCCTAACCCTAAACCTAACCCTAACCCTAACCCTAAGCCTAAACCTCACCCTAACCCTAATGCTAACCCTATTCCTCACCCTCACCCTAAACCTCACCCTATACTTAACGCTAACCTTAACCCTCACTCTCACCCTAAACCTCAACCCAACCCTTATCCTCACACTAACCCGAACCCTAAAGCAAACTCTCAAACTAACCCTACCCTCACCATAACCCTAACCCTCACCCTCACCTTAACCCTCACACTAACCTTAAATCTCCCCCTAATAATATCGCTAAACTTAAACCCCACATTAACCCTAAACCTCACCCTAAACCTAACCCTAACCTTCACCCTAACCCTAACACTCACCTTCACCCTAACCCTCCCCGTCACGCTAACCCTCACACTAAACCTAAACCCAAGCTACAACCTCACCCTCAACCTCATCCTCACCCTTACCCTAAACGTCACCCTCACCCTAATCCTCACCCTAACCCTAATCCTCACCTTAAACCTCACCCTCACCTAATCCTCACCCTAACCCTAACACTACGCCTTTCCTAAATGAAACCCTCATCCTCACCCTAACCCTCAGCCTAAACCTCCCCTCCCCCTAGGCCTCACCCTAAACCTAAGTCTAACCCTAACCCTCATCCTCACACTCAAGCTAACCCTAACCCTAACCCTCACACTAAGCCTAATCCTAAACCTAATGCTAACACTAGCCCTCAACCTCACTCTAACACTAACACTAACTTTAACCCTCACCCTCACCCTAACCCTTACAATCACACTCACCCTCACCATAACCCTAACCCTAAGCCTAACCCAAACCCTCACCCTAACCCTCACTCTAACCCTAATCCTAACCCTAACGCTAACACTCACCCTAACCCTAACACTTACCCTAGCCCTCACCCTAAACCTCAACCTCAACCTCCACTAACGTAACCCTCACACAAACCCTAAACCTCACCCTCAACCTAACCCTAACCCTCACCCTCACACCTACCCTAACGCTATCCTAACCCTATCCCTCAACCTAACCCTAACCATTACCCTACTGCTAACCCTAAACCTCACCCTTCCCCTAAACCTAACACTAACCCTCACCATAACCCTAACCCTAAACCTAATGCTATCCCTAACCCTAACGATAACCCTCACCCTAACCCTAAACCTAACCCTAACCCTAACCTTCACCCTAACTCTCACCCTAAACTTAAGCATAATCTTAACCCTCACCTTCACCCTATAGTTTAACCTCACCCTAACCTTAACCCAAACCCTCAGCCTAACCCTCATCCTAACCCTAACCCTAACCTTAACCCTCACCTTAAACTTAACCCTAACCCCAACCCTAACACTCATCCTACCCTAACCCTCAACCTCACACTCAAACTCACCCTCAGCCTAACCCTAAACCTAACCCTAATCCAAACCATAACCCTCACCCTCACCCTAACCCTAATCCTAAACCTAAACCTCACCCTCACCCTCAACAAAACCCTAACACTCACCCTAACCCTAACCCTAAACCTAATGATATCCCTAACCCTCACAGTAAACTTAACACTGGACCTCACCCTCACCCTAACCCTAACCCTAATCCTAACCCTTCCCTAACCATAAACCTAATGCTATCCCTAACCCTCACCCTAACCCTCACCTTAACCTTAAACCTCACCATAACCCTAACCCTATCACTCAGCCTAACCCTCACCCTAACCCTAACACTAACCATAATCCAAACCCTAAACCTCACCTCACCCTCACTCTAACTCTAACCCTAACCCTAACCCTCACCATAAACCTCACCTCACCCTCACTCTAACTCTAACCCTAACCCTAACCCTAACCCTAAACCTCACCATAAACCTCAACCTAAACCTAACCCTAAACCACACCTACACCCTCAACCTCACCCTAAACCTCACCTTCACCCTACCACTCACCCTGACCCTAAACATCAATCTAACCCTAACCCTCACCCTAAACCTAACCCTAATCCTCACCCTAAACCTAATCCTCCCCTAAAGCTCACCCTCACTCTAATCCTCACCCTAACCCTAACCCTAAACCCCACCCAACCCTAACCCTCACCCTAATCCTAACTCTAACCCTCACCCTCAACATAACCCAAACCTAAACCTAAACTTAACCCTAATCCTAACACTAACCTTCATCCTAACCCTAACCCTCACCCTCACCCTCCACATCACCCTCAGCCTAACCCTAATCCTAACCCTAATCCTAACACTCACCCTCACCCTCACCCTAACTCTAACCCTAAACCTAACACTAACACTCACAATCACCATCACCCTTACCCTAACTATCCCTAACCCTAACCCTAACACTCACCGTAACCCTCACCCTATCCCTAACACTAACCTAGCACTCATCCTCACACTAAACCTCACCCTAATCCTTAAGCTCACCAGAACCCGAACACTAATCCTAACCCTAATCCTCATCATAAACCTAACCCTCATGCACATCCTAACCCTCAACCGAACACGAACCAGAACCCGAACCCGAACCCGAACCCTAACACTCACCTTAACCCTAATCCTAACCCTCACCTTCAAACTCACTCTAACTCTAACCCTAACCCTAAACCTAACCTTCACTCTCACCCTCAACCTAATCATCACACTCACCCTAAACCTAAACATACCCCCTCCGTAACTCTCAAATTAACCCTAACCCTAACCCTACCCTTCACCCTCACCCTGACCCTCAACCTTAGACTAACCCTAACCCTATTCCTAATCCTAACACTTACCCACACATTCAACCTAAACCTAACCCTAACCCTAACCCTCACCCACACCCTCACCCTCACCCTAAAAATCACCCTCACCCTAACCCTCACCCTCACCCTAAACATCACCCTAAACCTAACCCTCACCCTAACCTTAAAAATAACCCTCACCCTAAACCTAACTTCAGCTTAAGCCTCACCCTCACCCTGAACATCACCCAAACCCTAACACTCACCCTAACCATAATACTAACCCTAAATATCACCCTCAGCCTAACCCTTACCCTAACCCTAAACCTAACCCTCACCTTAACCCTAACCCTCACTCTCACCCTAACCCTCACCCTAAACCTTACACTCAACCTAACCCTATCTCTAACCCTAAACCAAACCCTAACTATCACCCGCACACTCACCCCCACCCTAAACCTCACCCTCACACTAAAAATCACCCTAACCCTAACCCTCACCCTAACCCTAATCCTAACCCGCACCCTAACCCTAACCCTCATCGTGACCCTAACACTCACACTAACCCTAACCCTAAACCTCACCCTCACCCTCACCTTCACAATAATCCTAACCCTAACCCTCATCCTAACACTAACTCTCAGGCTCATGCTCACCCTCACCCTAACCCGAATCCTAACCATAACCCAAACGGTCACCCTAATCCTCACCCTAAACCTAACCCTAACCCATACCTATCTGAGAAACTCACCCTCAAACTCACCCTCACCCTAACTTTCACCCTCAACCAAGCCCTCAACCTAACACTAACCCTCACCATAACCCTAACCCTAAAACTCACCCTCAACCTCAACTTAACCATAACCCTAACCCTAACCCTCATCCTAACATTAACCCTAAACCTAATGCTAACCTTAAATCTCACAATCAACCTAACCCTCACCCTTAACCTTACCGTCACCCTAACCCTAAACCTAACACTCACACTAAACCTAACCATCAGACTAACTCTAACCCTACCCCTCAGGCTAAACCTCACCCTAAGACTAACCCAACCCTAATCCTCACCTTATCCTTAACCTTAACCCAAACCTTCACCCTAACCCTCACCCTCACCCTCACCATCACCCTAACCCTAACCTTAAGCCTAACGCTCACCTTAACCCTAATCCTAACCCTCACCATAACCCTCACCCTCACCCTAACTCTAATGCTAACACTAACTCCCACCCTCACCCTAACCCTCACCCTAAACCTCACCCTAACCCTTACCCTCACCATAACCCTAACCTTAACTCTAACCCTAATCCTCACCCTAAACGTAACCCTCGCCCACAGCCTAACCCACAGCATTACCCGAACCATCATCCTCACCCTAACACTCACACTAACCCTAACCCTAACCCTAATCCTAAACCTAACCCTCACCCTCCTCCTGACCCTCAACCTAACCCTAACCCTAACCCTAACCCTGAACGTAAACCTGACCCTAACCCTCACCCTCAACCTCACACTAACACTCACCCTCACCATAAACATCACCATAACCCTAACCCTCACCCTGAACCTCACCCTCACCCTAAAATTAACCCTAACCATAACCCTGACACTAACCCTCACCCTAACCCTAACACTAACCCTAACCCTCACACTCAACCTAAACCTGACCCTAGCTCTAAACCTACCCCTCTCCCTAACCCTCACCTTAAACCTAACCCTAAGCCTAACCCTCAACCTAAACCTAACCCTTCCCCTAAACGTCAACCTCACCCTAACCCTAATCCTCACACACACACTAACCCTTACCCTCATCCAACCCCTCACCCTCACCTGAACCCTCATCCTCACACTAAACATCACCCTAAACATCAGCCAAAACCTAACCCTCACCCTAACCCTTACCCTAAACCTAATCCTCACCTTCACCCTAACCCTTACCCTAAGCCTTACCCTCACCCTAACCCTATACCTATCCCTACCCATAACACTCACACTCACCCTAACCCTCACCCTAACACTTACCGTAACCCTAACCCTAACCCTCAAACTTAACCTAACCCTAACCCTCAGCCTAACCCTCACCGTAAACCTAACCCTAACCCAAATCCTCACCCTATCCTTAAACTTAACCCAAACCCTCACCCTTACCGTTACCCTCACCGGAAACCTAACACTCACCCTCATCCTAACACTCACCCTAACACTTACCCACACCCTAACACTCACCCTAAAGCTAACCAGAAAACTAAATTTCACCTTACCCTCAACCTAACCCTAAGCCTCACCCTCAACCTAACCCTCACCCTAACCTTTACCCTCACCCTAACACTTACCCTAACCCAAAACCTAACCCTCACACTAACCCTAACTCTAACCCTCCAACTAACGCTTATCATAACACTAAACCTAACCCTAAATATCACCCTAAAATGAACCCTAACCCTAAACCTAGCTCTCACACTAAACCTAACGTTAACCCTCACCCTCATCCTCCATATCACCCTCAGCCTAACCCTAATCCTAACCCTAATTCTAACCCTCACCCTCAACCTCACCCTAACTCTAACCCTAAACCTAACACTAACACTCACCCTCACTCTCATCCTAACCCTAAACGTATCCCTAACCCTGAACCTAACTCTAACCCTCACCCTATACCTCACCTTCACCCTAATCCTAACCATAAACCTAACCCTCACACTAATCCTCACCCTCACCCTCACCATCACCCTAACCCTAACCTCAAGCCTAACGCTCACCCTAAACCTAATCCTAACCCTCAACCTCACCCTAACCCTCACCCTCACCCTAACTCTAATGCTAACCCTAACTCTCACCCTCACTCTAACCCTCACCTTAACCCTAACGCTAACTCTAACCCTTTCCATAAGGCTAACCCTAACAGTAACCCTCACACTCATATTAAACATCACCCTAACACTAACCCTCACCCTAGCCCTAACACTAACCCTCACCCTCACCCTAACCCTCACCCTAACCCTAACCCTCAACCTAACCCACACCTCCCCTAAACCTCACCATAAACCTAACCCTAACCCTTACCTAAACGAAACCCTCACCATCACACTCACCCTCAACCTAACCCTTACCCTCACCCTAACCCTAACCCTAACCTTCACACTAACCCTAACCCTCACACTAACCCTAAACCTCCCCCTCCCCCTAACCCTCACCCTAAGCCTTACCCCACCCTAACCCTAACCCAATCCCTAACTCTAACCCTCACACTCGCCCTAAACCTCACCTAATCCTACCCCTAGCCCTCTCCCTAACCACTCAGCCTAACCCTACCTCTAAACCTAACCATAACACTACCCATAACCCTCACCCTCCCACTAACCCTAAAGCTAATACTAACACCCACCCTAAACATCACCCAAACCCTAACCCTCACCCTATCCCTAACTCTTACCTTAACACTCATCCTCACCCTAACCCTCAATCTAACACTTATCCTCACTTTAAGCGTAACCCAAAACTTCCAACTCATCCTGACCCTCACCCTCAGACTAACGTTAACCCTAACCCTATTCCTAACCCTAATCCTCACCCTCACACTAACCTTCACCCTTACCCTCACACTAACCCTAACCCTCACCCTAACCATAAACATACCTCTCAACCTAACCTTCACCATAACCCTCACCCTAACCCTTTCCCTAACGCTAATCCTAACATTACATCACTCTAACGCTAACCCTCACCCTAAACCTAACCCAAAACTCATCCTAACCATACCCCTCAACGTAACCCTCACCCTCCCCTAATCCTCACCCTAAATCTAACCCTAACCCTTACCTAAACGAAACCCTCACCCTCACCCTCACCCTCAACGTAACCCTCACTATAACCCTTATCCTCACCCTAAACCTAACTCTAACGCTTACTGTAAACCTATCCCTCACCTTAACCCTAAACCTACACCTCACCCTAACCCTAACCCTAACCCTCACTGTCACCCTAACACTCAACCTAACCCAAACCCTCACCCACAACCTAACCCTCAAACTCACCCAAAACCTAAACCTTACACTAACCCTCACCCTCACAATAAACATCACCCTAACCCTACCCCTCAGCTTAATCCTAACACTCTACCTAACACTAAACCTCACCCTGACCCTCACCCTAAACCTTACCCTAACACTAATCCTCACCCTAAACCTAACCCTCACCCTAAACCTAACCCTCACACTAACCCTAAACCTAACCCTCACCCTCATCCTCACCCTCACAATACCCCTAACCCTAAACCTAATCCTAACATTGACGCTCACCCTCACCCTCACCCTCAACCTAACCCTAACACTAAGCCTAACCCTCACCCTCACTCTCACCCTAACCCTCACACCCTAAACCTCACCTCAACCCTTCCCCTACCCCTCTCCCTAACCTTCACCCTAACCCTAACCCTAACCCCAACCCTAACGCTACCCCTAACCCTCACCCTCACACTAACCCTAAACCTAACGTTAACCCTCGCCCTAACCTAATCCTCACCCACACCCTAACACTCAACCTCACCTGAACCCTCACCATCACCCGAACCCTCATCCTCAACCTAACCCTCACCCTAAACATCACCCAAACCATATCCCTCACCCTAACCCTAACCCTAAACCTCACCCTCACCCTAACCCTTACCCTCAACCTATCCCTAATCGTAACCCTAACCATAACCTCACACTAACCGTAACCCTCACTCTAACCCTAATCCTAACCCTAACCCTAAACTTCACTCTCAACCTCACCCTCACACTCAGCCTAACCCTAACGATAACACTATTCCTAATTCTAACCCTCAGCCTCACCCTCACGCTAAACCTAACCCTAACACTCACCCTCACCCTGACCCTCACCCTAAGCCTGACGCTCACCCTCACACTAACCATCAAGCTCACCCTAAACATCAGCCTCACCCTAACCCTCACCTTATCCCTAACCCTCACGCTAACGCTAACCCTCACCCTAACACTCACCCTAACCCTAAAGCTAACCGTAACCCTCACCCTCAGCCTAACCCTTACCCTAAACCTTATATTCACACTAAAAAAAAAAAAAAACCTCACCCTAACCCTATCCTGGCACATCACCCTAACTCTCACCCTAACCCTAACCATAACCATAACCATAACCCTCACCCTGACACTAACCCTCACACTAAACTTAACCCAAACACTCACCCACACCCTCAACCTCACCCTCACCCTAACCCTAACCCTCATCCTAACCCTAACCCTAAGGCTAAGGCTAACCCTAAACTTCACCCTTACCCTAACCCTTACCCTAAACCTTACCCTCACCGAAACCTACCCGTAATCCTCACAGTAAACCTAACCCTCACCCTAGCGCTAACCCTATACTTCACACTAAACCTAAGCCTCACCCTAACCCTAATCATACCCCTCAGCCTAACCCTCACCATAAACCTAAACCTAACACTAATCCTCACATTATCAATAACCTTAACCTTAAGCTCACCCTAACCGTCACTTTCACCTAACCCTAATGCTAAACCTAACAATCAACCTCACCCTAACTCTAACCCGAACACTTACCCACACACTAACCCTCACCCTAACCCTAACCCTAAACCTAACCCTCACCCTAAACTTCACCCTAATCCTAACCATTACCGTAATCCTAACCCTCACCCTAATCCTCACCCTAACCCTAACCCTGACCCTCACCCTAACCCTCAACCTAAACTTTACCCTCAACCTAACCCAAACCCTAACCCTAAACCTAACACTCACACTAACACTAAACGTAACCGTCAGCCTAACCCTTATCCTTACCCTAAACCTAACCCTAACCCTAACCCTCACCATAACCCTAACCCGAACCCTAACCCAAAACTTCAAACTAACCCTAACCCTAACCCTCACCCTCATCCTCACCCTAAACCTAACCCTAACACACACCCTCACCCTAATCCTCACCCTAAACCTAACCCTAACCCTTACCTAACCGAAAACCTCACACTCACCCTCACCCTCACCCTAACCCTCACACTCACACTAGCCCTCACCCTAACATTAACCCTCACCCAGCCCTACCTGAACCCTCATCCTAACCCTAACCCTAAACCTAATGCTAACCCTAAAACTCACACTCATCCTGACCCTCACCCTAAACATTACCGTCACCCTAAACCTAACACTAACCCTCAGACTAAACCTAACCCTAAAACTAACTCTAACCCTACCCCTCAGCAAACCGCTCACCCTAAACCTAACCCAAACCCTAATCCTCAACCTATCCTTAACCATAACTCAAAACCTCAACCTAATCCTCACTCTCACCCTAACCCTAATGCTAACCCTAACCTTCAACCTAACCCTAACCCTCAAACTAACACTAACCCTCACCCTGACCCTCACATTAACCCTAACACTAACCCTAAACCTCACCCTAACACTTACCCTAAACCTAATCCTCACCGTAATCCTAACCCTCACCCTAACACTAACCCTCACAATGACCCTAACCCTAACCCTCACCCTCACCCTAAACCTAAACCTCATCCTAACCCTAACTGTTAATCTAATGATAAACATAAACCTCATCCTCACCCTAAGCCTCACCCTAACCCTTACACTCAACCTCATCCTAACCCTATCCCTCACCCTCACCCTAAACCTAACACTAAACCTAAAACTCACCATAACCCTAACCCTAACCCTCACACCAAACCTAAACCTCTCCCTCTGCCTAACCCTACCCCTCAGCCTAATCCTCACCCTAAATCTAAATGTAACCCTAATCCTCAACCTAACCCTAACCATTACCATAACCCTCACCAAACCCCTCACCCTCACCCTCATGCTAACCCTATCCCTCACCATCACATTATCCCTCACCCTAACCCTTACCCTCACCCTAACCCTAAACCTCACCCTCATCCTAACCCTCACCCTAAACCTTACCTGCACCCTAACCCTCACACTAAGCGTTACCATAAACCTAACCCTCACCCTAACACTCACCTTAACCCTAAACATAACCCTGACCCCCCACCCTCACCCTAACCCTCACCCTAAACTTTACCCTCAACCTCACCCAAAGCCTAACACTAAACCTAAAACACACACTAACTCTAACCCTAAACCTCAGCCTAACCCTTATCATAACCCTAAAACTAACCCTAAACCACACCCTAACCCAAACCCTAACCTTAACCCTAAACCTCACACTAACACTAACCCTAACCCTCAGCCTAACCCTCACCCTAACCCTAACTCTAACCCTAACCCTGAACCTCAAACTCACCCTAAAACTAAACATAAACCTAACCCTCACCCTAACTCTCACCCTAACCCTAACACTAACCCTAACCCTCGTCCACACACTATACCTCACCCTAACTTCACCATAACCCTAACCCTAACCCTACCACTAATTGTCACCCTAACCCTAACACTCACCCACACTCTAACCCTCACTCTAACCGAACCCTCACCCTCAGCCTAACACTCAACCTAATCCTAACCCTAACCCTAATCCTAGACCTAAACATCACCCTCAAACTCACCCTAACCCTAACCCTATCCCTCACCCTCACCCTCACCCTAACCCTAATCCTCATCCTAACACTAACCCTCACCCTCACACTCACCCTCAACCTAACCCTAACACTAACCCTACCCTAACCCACACCCTTACCCTAATACTCACCCTAAATCTAGCCCTAACCATTACCTAAGCAAAAACTTCATCCTCACACTTACCCTGACCCTAACCCTCACCCTCACCATAGCACTCACCCTAACACTAACACTCACCCTAACCCTAACCCCAACCCTCACCCTCACTCTAACCCTCACCATAAACCGAAACCTAACACTCATCCTAACCCTAACCCTACACCCAATTCTAACCCTAAACGTCACACTCACCCCAACCCTCACCCTAACACTTACCGTAACCCTAACCCTAACCCTCACTCTTAACCTAAACCTACCCCTAAGCCTAACCCTCACCATAAACCTAACCCTAACCCAAATCCTCACCCTTTCCTTAACCTTAACCCAAACGCTCCCCCTATCCATTACTCTCACCCTAACCCTCACCCTTAACCTTACCCTCACCCGAAACCTAACACTCACCCTCTCCCTAACACTCACACTAACACTTACCCACACCCTAACACTCACCCTAAAGCTAACCAGTAACCTAAATTTCACCTTACCCTCAATCTAACCTTAAGCCTCACCCTTACCCTAATCCTCACCCTAACCATTACCCTCACCCTAACACTTACCCTAACCCTAAACCTAACCCTCACACTAACCCTAACTCTAACCCTTCGCCTAATGCTTATCATAACACTAAACCTAACCCTAACCCTCACCCCAAAACTAACCCTAACCCTAACCCTAAGCCTCACACTAAACCTAACGTTAACCCTCACCCTCACATTCCTCATCACCCTCAGCCTAACCCTAATCCTAACCCTAATCCTAACCTTCACCCTCAACCTCACCCTAACTCTAACCCTAAACCTAACTCTAACACTCACCCTCACTCTCACCCTAACCCTATACGTATCACTAACCCTGACCCTAAATCTAACCCTCACCCTATACCTCACCTTCACCCTAATCCTAACCCTAACCCTAACCCTCACACTAACCCTCCACATCACCCTAACCCTAACCTTAAGCCTAATGCTCACCGTAACCCTAATCATCATGCTCACCCTCAACCTAACTCTAATGCTAACCCTAACTCTCACCCTCACCCTAACCCTCACCCTAAACCTCACCCTAATCCTTACCCTCACCATAATCCTAACCCTAACTCTAACCCTAATCCTCACCCTAACCCTAACCCTCGCCCACAGCCTAACCCTCACCATTACCCGAACCCTCATCCTCACCCTAACACTGACACTAACCTTAAACCTAACCCTAATCCTAAACATAACCCTCATCCTCACCCTCACCCTCAAACTAACACTAACCCTAACCCTAAACGTAAACCTGACCCTCAACCTCACCCTCACCCTCACACTAACACTCACCCTCACCATAAATATCACCATAACCCTAACCCTCACCCTAAATTTCACCCTCACCCTAAAATTAACCCTAACCATAACCGTCACACTAACCCTCACTCTAACCCTAACACTGACCCTAACCCTCACACTCAACCTAAACCTCACCCTAACCCTAAACCTATCCCTCTCTCTAACCCTCACCCAAACCCTAACCCTAAACCTAACCCTCAACCTAAACCTAACCCTTCCCCTAATCCTCACCCACATACTAACACTAAACCTAACACTATCCCTCACCCTAACCCTAATCCTAACCCACACACTAACCCTCACCCTCATCCAAACCCTCAACCTCACCTGAACCCATATCCTCACACTAATCCTCACCCTAAACATCACCCAAACCCTAACCCTCACCCTAACCCTAAACCTCACCCTCAGCCTAACCCTCACCCTAGACCTCACCCTAACCCTAACCCTATCCCTAAACATAACCCTCACACTCACCCTAAACCTCACCCTACCCCTACCCCTACCCATCTCCCTAACCCTCACCCTTACCCTACCCCTAAACCTAAACATAAACCAACCCGTAACCCTCACCCTCACACTAAGCCTAAACCTAACGCTAAACCACAACCTAAACATCACCCAAACCCTAACCCTCACCCTAACCCTAAATCTAACCCTAACACTCACCCTCACCCTAACCCTCAACCTAACACTTACCCTCACCCTAATCCTAACATAAAACTTCAACCTCACCCTGACCCTCACCCTCAGACTAACCCTAAACCTAACCCTATTCCTAACCCTAATGCTCACCCTCACACTAACCCTAACCCTTACCCTCACATTAACCCTAACCCTCACCCTAACCCTAAACCTAACTCTCAACCTAACCCTCATCCTAACCCTAACCCTTTCCCTAACGCTAACCATAACATTAACCCTCACACTCATATTAAACATCACTCTAACGCTACCCCTCACCCTAACCCTAACCCTAACACTCACCCTAACCATACCCCTAAACCTAACCCTCACCCTCCCCTAATCCTCACCCTAAATCTAAACCTAACCCTTACCTAAACGAAAACTTCACCCTCACCCTCACCCTCAACCTAACCCTCACTATAACCCTTATCCTCACCCTAAACCTAACTCTAAACCTCAACCTATACATAACCCTCAACATAACCCTAAACTTACCCCTAAGCCTAAC
This sequence comes from Dipodomys merriami, assembly GCF_024711535.1. Classification (NCBI taxonomy): domain Eukaryota; kingdom Metazoa; phylum Chordata; class Mammalia; order Rodentia; family Heteromyidae; genus Dipodomys; species Dipodomys merriami. The sequence goes on from NW_027206113.1 coordinate 4,692,073, forward strand.
TCTCACCCTAACCCTCACCATCACCCTAACACTCAAAGTAACCCAAACCCTCACCCACACCCTAACCCTCAGACTTACCCGAAATCTAAACCTTACCCTAACCCTAAACCTCACCCTAAACATCACCCTAACCCTAAACTTCACCCAAACACTCACCCTCACAATAAACATCACCATAACCCTACCCCTCAGCCTAACCCTAACATTCTACCTAACCCTAAACCTCACCCTGACACTCACCCTAACCCTTAGCCGAACTTTAATCACCCCAAAACTAACCCTCACTCTAACCCTACCCTAACCCTCACACTAACCCTAACCCTAACCCTCACACTCAAACTCACCCTCACAATACCCTGAAACCTAACCCTAATCTTAACACTGACCCTCATCCTCACCCTCACCCTAACCCTAAACCTAAGCCTAAACCTCACCTTCACTCTCACACTTAACCTCACAGTCACCTTAAACCTCACCCTACACCTACCCCTAGCATTCTCCCTAACCTCACCCTAACCCTAAACCTAACCCCAACCCTAACCCTACACCTAACCCTCACCCTCACACTAACCATCAACCTAACGTTAACCTTCACCCTAACCCTAATCCTCACCCACACCTTAACCCTCAACCTAACCTGAACCCTCAACCTCACCCGAACCCTCATCCTCACCCTAACCCTCACCCTAAACATCACCCAAACCCTAACCCTAACCCTAAACCTAACCCTCACCCTAACCTTAACCCTAAACCTCACCTTCACCCTCACCCTAACCCTCACAGTCACGCTAACACTCATCCTAACCCTAAAACTCAACCACACCCTATACTTCACTGGAACCCGTACCCGAACCCTCAAGCGAACACTCAACCTCACCCTAAACCTCACCTCACAATAAACATCAACCTCACCCTAACTCTCACCCTAACACTAACCCTAACCCTCACCCTAACCCTAACCATCAACCTAGCCCTAAACCTCACTCTGACCCTCACCCTACCCCTAACCCTAACCCTCACCCTAAAACTACCCTTACACTAAAGCTCAACTTAAACCTAACCCTCACACTAAACCTAACCCTAAAACACACCCTTACCCTCAAACTCACCCTTACCCTAACCCTAACTCTCATCCTAACCCTAACTCTCATCCTAACCCTAAACCTAAACCTCACACTAACCCTAACCCTGACCAGAAATCGAACCCTAACCCTAACCCTCACCCGAACCCGAACCCGTACCCTCACCCTAATCATCACCCTCACAATAACCCTAAACCTAACCCTCACCCTCACCCTCTCCCTCACCCTAACCCTCACCCTAACCCCAACCCCCCACCATAAACCTAAACTTAACCCTCAACCTCACCCTAATCGTAACTCTAACCAAAACCCTCACCATAACCCTCACACTAATACTCATGCAAATCCTAACCCTCTCTCTCACCCTAATCTTCACCCTAATATTTACCCTCACCTAACCTTAACCCTAAACCTCACACTAAACCTAACCCTTTCCCTAATTCTAACCCTAAACCAAACCCTAATCCTAAACCTAACCCTCACCCTCACCCTCACCCTAAGCCTCACTCTCACACTCAACCTCACCCTAACCCTCACCCTCAAACTAAACATCACCCTTACCCTAACCCTCACCCTAAACCTAAACCTAACATTCACCCAAAATCATAACCCTCATCCTAGCCCTAACCCTAACCCTCATTTTCACCCTAGCCCTCATCCTAACCCTAATCCTAACAATAACCCCAACACTAACCCTAAGACTCACCCTAACCTTAATAAAAACTGTAACCCTCACCCTTTTCCTCACCCTCACCCTAACCTTCAACCTCCCCTACCCCTCACCCTAACCCTCACACTAACCCTAACCTTCCATCTAAACCTAACCCTAACCCTCACACCTAAACCTAATAACCCTCACCCTCACCCAAACCCTCAACCTCAGAATAACCCTAAACCTAATCCTAAATCTAACCCTAACCCTAAACCTAACCCTAAATTTAACCCTCACCCTCACCCTCAGCTTAACTCTAAACCTCATCGTCACCCTAACCCTCACACTAACCCTAACCCTTAAACTCACCCTAACCCTAAACCTAACCCTAACTCTAACAATAACCCTAACCCTCACCCTATCCCTAAACCTCACCCTCACCCAAACCCTAACCCTAACCGTAACCCTCAACCTCAACCTCACCCTCAACTTTACCCTCAACCTCACCTTCACCCTAACCCTCACCCTCACCCTAAACATCACCCAAACACTAATCCTCACCTTAACCCAAACGCTAACCCTAACCCTAACCCTCAATCTAACCCTCACCCTAACCCCAACGATAGACCTAACACTCACACTCAACCTAACCCTCACCCTAACACTTATCCTAAAACTAACCCTAACTCTAACCCTAACCCTTAACCTCACACTAACCCTAACCCTCACCCTAAACCTACAACTAGCATTCACCCTAACCCTCACGCTAACCCTAACCCAAAACCTTTCCCTAACGCTAACCCTAATATTAGCCCTCACCCTTATACTAAACATCAAACTAACGCTAACTCTCACCCTAAACGTAACGCTAAACCTTACCCTAACCCTACCCCTCAACCTAACCCTCACCCTCCCCTAATCCTAACCCTAAATCTAACCCTAACCCTTACCTATGCGAAGCCCTCATCCTCACCCTCAACCTAACAGTCACCCTCACCCTAGCCCTCACCCTAATCCTAACCCTACCCCTAACCCTCACCCTAAACCTAACCCTAACCCTCACCCTCACCCCAAAACTCACCGTCACCCTAACACTCAACCTAACCCAAACTCTCACCCACACCCTAACCCTCACACTCACCCGAAGCATAAAACTTACCATAACCCTAAACATCACCCTAAACCTAACCCTCACCCGAAACCTCACCTTCACCCTAACACTCACCCTCACCTTAAACTTCACTCTCACAATAAACATCACCCTAATCCTACCCCTCAGCCTAACCCTAACCCTCTACCTAAACCTAACCCTCATCCTGACTTTCATGCTAACCCTAACCCTAACCCTCACCCTCACCCTAACCCTTACCCTAACCCTAACCCTCAATCTAAACCTAACCTAACCCTTACCCTCACCATAACCCTAACCTAAACCTAACCCTAACGCTAACCCCAACCCTCGCCTTCACCCTAATCCTCACATTAACTCTTACCCTCACAATAACCCTAAGCCTAACCCAACCCTAATCCTCACCGTAAACCTAACCCTCGTCCAAACCTAACCCTCACCATCACCCAAACCCTCATCCTCACCCTAACAATCACACTAACTGTAACCCTAAAACTTATCATAAACTTAACCCTCACCCTCACCCTCACCCTAAGCCTAAACCTAACCCTCACCCTCAACCTAAACTTAACCCTCACCCTAACGTGCACCCTATCCCTATCGCTAAACCTACAGCTCACCCTCACCCTAACCCTCACCCTATCCCTTATCTTCACCCTAAGCCTCAACCTAACACTAATACTAACCCTCATATTAACCTTAATCCTCACCCTATACCTCACCCTAACCTAACCCTAACCCAAAACCTAACCCTCACCCTCACCCTCAGCCCAACACTCACCCTCACCATAAACATCACCCTAACCCTAAACCTCGTCCTAAACCGAAGCCTAACCCTTACCCTAAAACTAACCTTAATGTCACCCTATCACTAACACTAACCCTAAACCTCACCCTCAACCTAACCCTCACCATAAACCTTATCCTCACACTAAACCTAACCATAACCCTAACCCTAACCCTCACACTAACCCTAATCCTCACCCTATCCCTAACCCTAAACCTAACCCTCACCCTATCCCTCACCCTCACCCTAACTCTAATGCTAACCCTAACTCTCTACCTCACCCTAACCCTCACCCTAACCCTTACCCTCATCCTCACCCTAAATCTAACCGTAAAACTCACACTCACTCTAACCCACAAACTAACCCTAACCCTAAGCCTAATGCTCACCCTAACCCTCACTCTCACCATAACCCTAAACCTAACCCTAACCCTCACCCTAACCGTAACCCTCACCCTCACCCTAACCATCACAATAACCATTACCCTCACACTAACCCTAGCCATAACCCTAACCCTAAACCTAACCCTCCCCCTAACTCTCACCCTCACACTAAAAATCACCCTAAACCTAAACCTCATCATAAACCTAACCCTAACCTTCACCCTAACCCTAACCCTCACCGTTACCCTAACACTCACACTAACACTAACCCTAACCCTCACCCTCACCGTAACCCTAACTCTAACACTCATCCTAACACTCACCCTCACCCTCACATTCACCCTCACTCTAAGCCTAACCCTAACCCTCATCCTAACACTCACCCTCACCCTCACCCTCACCGAAACCCTAACACTAACCCTAACCCAATCCCTCACCCTAATCCTCAACCTAACCCTAACCCTAAACCTTACCTAACCAAAAACCTAACCATCACAATCACCCTCACCCTAATCCTTACCCTAACCCTACCCCACACCTAACACTAAATCTCAAACTAACCCTAACCCTAAACCTCACCCTCAACCTAATGCTAACCCTAAACTTAACCTTAACACTCATCCTAACATGAACCCTAAACCTAATGCTAACCCTAAACCTCACATTCACCCTAACCTTCACTCTAACCCTTACTGTCAGCCTAACCCTAACCTTATCCCTCACACTAAACCTAAGGCTCAACGTAACCCTAAACCTACCCCTCAGCCTAACCCTCACCCTAAACCCAACTCTAAACCCAATCCTCATCCTATCCTTAAACTTAACCCAAACCCTCACCCTAACCTTCAACCTCATCCTAACCCTCACTCTTATCCTTACTTTCACCCGAACCCTAAAGCTCACCCTCAGCCTAACCATCACCCTAACACTTACCCACACCCTAACACTCACCTTAACCCGAACCATAAACCTAACTTTCAACCTAACCCTCAACCTAACCCTAAACTTCACCATCACCCTAATATTCACCCTAAACTTTACCCTCACCCTAGCACTTACCCTATTCCTAACATTAAACCTCAGCCTAACCCTTATCCTAACACTAAACCCAACCTTACCACTCAACCTAAACCTAAACCTAACCCTAACCCTAACACTAAACCTCATCCTAACCCTAACCCTTACCCTCACCCTCCACATCACCCTCAGACTAACCCTAATCCTAACCCTAATCGTAACACTCAGCCTCACCCTCACCCTAACTGTAAACCTAAACCTAACTCTAACACTCACCATCAACCTCACCCTAAACCTAACCGAATCCCTAACCCTCACCCTAACCCCAAGCCTCACCCTATACCTCACCCTAACCCTAACCCTAACCCTAACCCTAACACTCACCGTAACCCTCACCCTATCCCTAAAACTAACCCTCACCATCATCCTCACACTAAAGCTCAGCCTAATCTTTAAGTTCTCCAGAACCCTAACCCTAATCCTAACCCTAATCCTCACCATAACCCTAACCCTCATGCACACCCTAACCCTCAACCGAACCGGAACCCGAATCCTCACCCTAACACTCACCCTAACTCTAACATTAACCCTAATCTTAAAACTAACCCTCACCTTCAAACTCACCCTAACTCTAAACCTAACCCTAAACCTAACCCTCACTCTCACCCTCACCTTAATCCTCACACTCACCCTAAAACTCACCTTACCCTAACCCTACCCCTCTCCATTACTCTCAACATAACCCTAACCCTAACCCTAACCTTCTCCCTCACCCTGATCCTCAACCTCAGCCTAAGCTTAACCCTAACGCTATTCCTATTCCTAACACTTACCTTCACATTCAACCTAAAACTCACCCTAACCCTAACACTCACCCACACACTAAACCTCACCCTAACCCTCACCCTCACCCTAACACTCAACGTCACACTAAACATCACCCTAACCCTAACCCTCACCCAAACCATAACCCCAAACCTCACCCTAAACGTAACCTCAGCTTAATCCTCACCCTCAGCCTAATCATCACCCTAACCCTAACCCTTACCTAAACAAAAACCTCAACCTCACCCTCACCCTAACACTAACCCTAACAATAACCCTAAATCTAACCCTAACCCTAACCCTAAAACTCACCCTAAAACTAACCCTAAACCTCACCCTCACCCTCACCCTTACCCTAACCCTCACACTAATCATAACCTTAACACTCAGCCTAAACCTCTTCCTAACCCTAAACCTAACCCTCACCCTAACCCTAACCCTCACCTTCACTTACACCCTCACCCTCACCCTAACATTAATTCTAACCCTAACACTCCACTTCATCCTAACCCTCACCCTAACCCTTTTCCTCACCCTAAACCTAACCCTCACCCTCACCCTAACCCTCACCCTAAAAGTTACCCACATCTTAAAACTCACCCTAACCCTAACCCTAAACCTAACCCTCACCCTAACCCTCACCCTTACCCTAACCTTAACCCTAAACCTAACACTCACCCTAACCCTAACCCTCACACTCTCCCTAACCCTCACCCTAAACTTTACCTTCAATCTAACCCAAAACCTAACCTTTAACCTAACACTCACACTAACCTTAACCTTAAAACTAACCCTCATCTTCAAACTCACCCTAACTCTAACCCTAACCCTAAACCTAACCCTCACTCTCACCCTCACCTTAATCCTCACACTCACCCTAAAACTCACCTTAACCCTAACCCTCAGCCTAACGCTTTTCCTAACACCAAACCTAACCCTAACCCTCACACTCACCCTAACCCTAACCCAAAACCTCACCGTAACCCTAAACATCAACCTCATCCTAACCCTCATCCTAACACTTACCCTCAACCTAACCCTATCCCTAACCCTCACCCTAAACCTAAACCTCAACCTAAACCTAACCCTGACCCTGACCCTCACCCTAACCGTAACCCTAAACCAAACCCTTACCCTAACCCTAACCCTCACCCTAAACCTAAACCTCACAATAACAGTAACCATCACACTAACCCTAACACTAACCCTCATCATCACCCTCAACCTCACCCTGACCCTAACAATATCCCTCATCCTAACCCTAACGGTAAACCTAATGCTAACCCTAACCCTCAACCTAAACCTATCCCGACACCTCACCCTAACTCTCAACCTAACCCTAACCCTAACGCTAACCCTCACCCTAACCCTAAATGTAAACCTAACCCTCACCCTAACCCTAAGCCTCAACCACACCCTAACCCGAACCCTCACCTGAACCCTCACCCTCACCTGAACACTCACCCTTAACCTAACCCCCACACTCACAAGAAACATGACCCTATCCCTAACAATCACCCTAACACTAACCCTAACCCTCACCCTAAACCTAAACCTAACAGTCACCCTCACCCTCTACCTCACCCTCACCCTAACCCAAACCTTCACCCTAACCCTAACTCTAAACCTAAGGTTAACAATAAAACTCAACCTCAGCCTAACCCTCACCCTAAACCTTACCCTCAACCTAAACCTAACCCTAACCCTCATAGTAAACCTAACCCTCAACCTAACCCTAACCCTAAACCTCACAGTAAACCTAACCCTCACCCTAAACCTAACCCTATCACTCAGCCTAACCCTCACCCTAAACCTAACCCTAACCCTAATCCTCACCCTATCTATAAACTTAACCCTAACCCTATCCCTCACCCAAACCCTAACCCTAATGCTCACCCTAACCCTTACTCTCACCCTAACCCTAATGCTAACCCTCACCCTCACCCTAACACTTACCCACACCCTAAACCTCACCGTAAGCCTAACCCTAAAGGTAACCCTCACCCTAACCCTCACCCTAAGCCTAACCATAACCCTAAACCTAACACTCACACTAACCCTAACCCTAACCCTCAACTTAATCCTTATCCTAACACTAAACCTAACACTAACCCTAACCCTCACACTCACCCTAACCCTAAACATAAACCTAAACCTCACCCTAACCCTCACCCTAACCGTCAGCCCTCAACCTCACCCTATCCCTTACACTAAACCTAACCCTAAATCTCACCCGAACACTCACCATCACCCTAACCCTCACCCTCACACTAAACATCACCCTAACCCTAACCCTCAACCTAACACTAATCCCAACCCTCATCCTAACCCTAACCTCACCGTAATCCTAACCCTCACACTATCCCTAACCCTCACCCTCACCCTAACCCTAACCCTAACACTAATCTACACCCTCACCTTATCTTCACTCTAACCCTAAACATAACCCATACCTAAACGAAAACCTCACCCTCACCCTCTCCCTCACCCTAACCCTCAGGCTCACCCTAGTCCTCAACCTAACTCTAACCCTCACCCTAACCCTAATCCTAACCCTCATCGTCACCCTCACCCTAACACTAAACCTAACCCTAATCCTCATCCTAACACTAACCATAACCCTAATTCTAACCCTAAAACTTACACTCACCCTAACCCTCACCCTAACCCTTAACGTCACCCTAACACTAACCCTAATCCTCACACTAAACCTAACACTCAACCTACCCTATACCTACCCCTCAGCCTAACCCTCACCCTAAACCTAACCCTAAACCTTATCCTCACCCTCTCCCTAAACGTAACCCTAACCCTCACACTCACCCTAAACCTACCCCTCACCCTAACCCTCACCTAAACCTCACCCTAACCCTAAACCTCAAACTAACCCTAAACCTAACAATCATCCTCACCCTCACCCTCACAATACCCCGAACCTTAACCCTAATCCTAACACTGACCCTCACCCTCACCCTCACCCTCAGGCTAAACCCAACCATAAGCCGAACCCTGACCCTCACTCTCACCCTAACCCTCACACTCACCCTAAACCGCACCCTAAACCTACCACTGCCCCTCTCCCTAACCCTCACCCTCACCCTCACCTTAACCCTAACAACAACCCTAACCCACACCCTCACCCTAATCCTCAACCTAACCCGAACCCTAATCCTTACCTAACCAAAAACCTCAGCCTCACCCTCATCCTAACCCTTACGCTCACCCTAGCCCACACCTAACACTAAACCTCAAACTAACCCTAACCTAAACCTCACCCTCACCCTAATCCTAACCCTAAACTTAACCCTAACACTCATCCTAATCCTAACCCTAAACCTAATCCTAACCCTAAACCTCACACTCACCCTAGACCACACTATAACCCTTACTGTCTCCCTAAACCTAACCCTAACCCTCACACTAAACCTAAGCCTCACCCTAACCCTAAACCTACCCCTCAGCTTAACCCTCACCCTAAACCTAACCCTAACCCAAATCCTCATCCTATCCTTAACCTTAACCCAAACCCTCACCATAACCCTCACACTCATCCTAACCCTCACTCTTATCCTTACCCTCATCCGAAACCTAAAGCTCACCCTCAACCTAACGATCACCCTAACACTTACCCACACCCTAACACTCACCTTAACCCGAACCATAAACCTAACCTTCAACCTAACCCTCAACCTAACCCTAACCTCACCGTCACCCTAATATTCACCCTAAACTTTACCCTCACCCTAGCACTTACCCTAACCCTAAACCTAACCCTCACACTAACACTAACCCTAAACCTCAGCCTAACCCTTATCCTAACCCTAAACCTAACCGTAACACTCAACCTAAGCCTAAACCTAACCCTAACCCTAACACTAACCCTCATCCTAACCCTAACCCTTACCCTCACCCTCCACATCACCCTCAGCCTAACCCTAAACCTAACACTCACCCTCAACCTCACCCTAACTCTAAATCTAAACCTAACCCTAACACTCACCATTACCCTCACCCTAAACCTAACCGTATCCCTAAACCTCACCCTAACCCCAAGCCTCACCCTATACCTCACCCCCACCCTAACCCTAACCCTAACCCTAACACTCACCATAACCCTCACCCTATCCCTAAAACTAACCCTCACAATGATCCTCACACTAAACCTCAGCCTAATCCTTAAGTTCAACAGAACCTTAACCCTAAACCTAACCCTAATCCTCAGATAACCCTAACCCTCATGCACACCCTAATCCTCACCCTCACACTCACCCGAAACCTCACCCTAACACCCACCCTAACACCCACCCTAACTCTAACCTTAACCCTAATCCTAAAACTAACCCTCACCTTCAAACTCACCCTAACTCTAACCCTAACCCTAAAGGTAACCCTCACTCTCACCCTCTCCTTAATCCTCACACTCACACTAAAACTAACCCTAAACCTAACCCTACCCCTCTTCATAACTCTCAACCTAACCCTAACCCTAACATTAACCTTCACCCTCACCCTGACCCTCCACCTCAGCCTAACCTTAACCCTAACTCTATTCCTATTCCTAACACTTAACCTCACATTCAACCTAAAACTCTCCCTAATCCTAACCCTCACCCACACCCTAATCCTCATCCTAACCCTCACCCTCACCCTAACCCTCAACCTCACACTAAACATCACCCTAACCCTAACCCTCACCCAAACCCTAACACCAACCCTCACCCTAACCCAAACCTCACCGTAATCCAAACCCTCACACTATCCCTAACCCTAACCCTCACTTTCACCCTAACCCAAACCCTAACACTAATCCACACCCTCACCTTATCCTCACTCGAACCCTAACCATAACCCATACCTAAACGAAAACCTCACCCTCACCCTGTCCCTCACCCTAACCCTCATGCTCACCCTAGCCCTCAACTTAATGCTAACCCTCACCCTAACCCTAATCCTAACCCACATCGTCACCCTCATCCTAACACTAAACCTAACCCTAACCCTCATCCTAACACTAACCATAACCCTAATTCTAACCCTAAAACTTACACTCACCCTAACCCTCACCCTAACCCTTACCGTCACCCTAACCCTAACCCTAATGCTCACACTAAACCTAAAACTCAACCTACCATATACCTACCCCTCAGCCTAACCCTCACCCTCAACCTAACCCTAAACATAATCCTTACGCAATCCCTAAAAGTAACCCTAACCCTCGCACTCACCCTAAACTTACCCCTGACTCTAACCCTCACCCTAATCCTCACGCTAACCCTAAACCTCACCCTAAACCTAACCCTAACCCTCAAAATAACCCTAACCCTAACATTCACCCTAACCCTCACCCTCACAATACCCCTATCCTTAATCTTAATCCTAACATTGACCCTCACACTCACCCTCAGGCTAACCCTAACCATAAGCCTAACCCTCTTCCTCACTCTCACCCTAACCCTCACTCTCACCCTAAACCGCACCCTAACCCTACCCCTACCCCTCTCCCTAGCCTTCACCCTAACCCTCACCCTAACCCTAACCCCAACCCTAACCCTTACCCTCACACTAACCCTAAACCTAATGTTAACCCTCACCCTAACCATAATCCTCACCCACACCCTAACACTCAACCTCACCTGAACCCTCACCATCAGCCGAAATCTCATCCTCACCCTAATCCTCAACCTAAACATCACCCAAAAACTAACCATCACCCTAACCCTAACCCTAATCCTAATCCTCAACCTAACCCTCACCCTAACCGTTATCCTCACCCTACCCCTAACCCTAACACTAACCATAACCGTCACACTAGCCGTAACCCTTACACTAACCCTAACCCTAAATATAACCTTCCCCTCACCCTAACCTTCACCCTCACCCTAAATATTACCCTAACTCTAAACCTCACCCTAACCCTATAGGTGAACCTAACCCTCACCCTCCCCTAACACTCACACTAACCCTAATCCTCACATTAACCCTAACCCTCACCCTCACTTTCACCCTCACCCTCAGCCTAAACCTATCCCTAAACCTAATCCTATCCCTAACCTTAAACCTCACCCTAACCCTAACCCTAACCATCACCCTCAACCTCACCCTCACACTAACCCACAACCTCAGCTTAAACATCACCCTAACACTAACCCTCACCCTAACCTAACCCTAACCCTCATCCTCACACTAACCCTAACCCTAAACATAATCTTCACCCTAACCCTATCCCGACACCTCAACCTAACTCTCACCCTAATCTTAACACTAACCCTAACCCTAAACCTAAACCTAACCCTCACCCTCACCCTAACCCTCACCATCAACCTAACACTCACCCTAACCCTAAGCCTCAACCACACCCTAACCTTCATTCTCACCCGAAACCTCACCCTCACGCGAACACTCACCCTCAACCTAAACCTCACCCTCACAATAAACATCAACCTATCCCTAACTGTCACCCTAACTCTAAACCTAACCCTCACCGTAACCCTAATCCTCAACCTAACCCTAACCCGCACTCTGACCCTCACCATACGCCTAACCCTAACCCTCACCCTAAACCTACCCTAACACTAAACCTCAACTTAAATCTAACCCTCACCCTAACACTAACCCTCACACTAAACCTAACCCTAACACTCACCCTCACTCTCAACCTCACCCTTAACCTAACCCTAACTCTCATCCTAACGCTAACCCTAATCCTAATGCTAAACCTAAAACTCAACATCACACTAACCCTAACCCTGACCCTCACCCTAACCCTAACCCTCACCCGAACCCGAACCCGAACCCGAACACTCACCTTAACCCTCACCCTCACACTAACCCTCACCCTAAACCTAACCTACCACCATAACCCTAACCCTAACCCTCAACCTCACCCTAACCCTAACTCTAACTCTAACACTCACCTTAAACCTCACACTAACACTAACGCAAATCCTAACACTCTCTCTCACCCTAAACTTCACCCTAATATTTACCCTCACCCTAACCTTAACCCTAACCCTCACACTAAACCTAACCCTCACCCTAACTCTAACCCTAAACCTAACCCTAATCCTAAAACTAACCCTCACACTCACCCTCACCCTAAGCCTAACCCTCACCCTCAACATTACCCTAACCCTCACCCTCAAACTAAACATCACCCTAACCCTAACCCTCACCCTAAACCTAAACCTAACCCTCACCCAAAATCCTAACCCTCATGCTACCCCTAACCCTAAACCTCATCTTCACCCTAGCCCTCATCCTAGCCCTAATCCTAACAATAACCCTAACCCTAACCCAAAAACTCTCCCTAACCCTAATCAAAACGCTAACCCTCACCCTCTTCCTCACCCTCACCCTAAACTTCACCCTCAACCTACCCCTCACCGTAACCCTCACTCTAACCCTAACACTCAACCTAACCCTAACCCTCACCCGTAAACCTAACCCTAACCCTCACCCTCAACCACACCCTCACCCTAACCCTCACCCTCACCCTAACCCTCACCCAAACCCTAACCCTCACCCTAACCCAAACCGTAACCCTAACCTTAACCGTCACCCTAATCCTCACCCTAACCCCAACGATAAACCTAACACTCACACGCAACCTAACCCTTACCCTAACACTTATCCTCACACTAACCCTAACTCTAACTCTAACCCTTTCCCTCACACTAACCCTAAACCTCACCCTAACCCTAAAACTAATCTAACCCTTTCCCTAACTCTAACCCTAATAGTAATCCTCACCCTCATATTAAACATCAAACTAACCCTAACCCTCACCCTAAACCTAATGCTAACCCTCACCCTAAACCTATCCCTCAGCCTAACCCTCACCCTCCTCTAATCCTCACCATAACTCTAACCCTTAACCTTACCTAAACGAAGCCCTCACCCTCACACTCACCCTCAAGCTAACCCTCACCCTCACCCTAGCCCTCACCCTAATCCTAACCCTACCCCTCACCCTACCCCTCACCAAAACCCTAACACTCACCCTAAACCTAACCCTAACCCTGATCCCCACCCCAAACCTCATTGTCACCCTAACACTCAACCTAACCCAAACCCTCACCCACACCCTAACCCTCACATTCACCCGAAGCCTAAAACTTACCCTAACCCTAAACCTCACCCTAAACATCACCCTAACCCTAACCCTCACCCGAGCCCTCACACTCACCGTAACACTCACCCTCACCCTAACCTTCACGCTCACAATAAATATAACCCTAACCCTACCGCTGATCCTAAACCTAACCCTCTACCTAAACCTAACCCTCACCCTGACCCTCACCCTAACCCTGACACTTACCCTTACCCTTACCCTAACCCTTACCCTAACGCTAACCCTCACCCTAAACCTAACCCTAACACTTACCAACACCATAACCCTAAACCTAACCCTAACCCTAATGATAATTCTAAACCTAATCCTCACTGTAAACATAAGCCTCGCCCACACCCTAACCCTCAACATCACCCGAACCCTCATCCTCACCCTAACACTCACAGGAAAGCTAACCCTAACACTTATCATTAACTGAAGCCTCACCCTCACCCTCACCCTAAGCCTAACCCTAACCCTAACCCTAAACCTCACCCTCAGCCTAAACCTAACCCTCACCCTAATGCTCACCCTATCGCTAACGCTAAACCTACACCTCACACTAACCCTCACCCTAACACTAACACTAACCCTCACATTAACCCTAATCCTCACCCTATACCTCACCCTAACACTAACCCTAACGGAAAACCTAACCCTCACACTCACCCTCAACCCAACACTCACCCTCACCATAAACATACCCCTAACCTTAACCCTCATCCTAAACCGAACCCTGACCCTCACCCTAACGTCACCCTATCACTAACGCTGACCCTACTGCTCACCCTCACCCTAACCCTCACAATAACCCTTATCCTCACACTAACCCTAACCATAACCATAACCCTAACCCTCACACTAAACCTAAGCCTCACCCAAAGCCCAACCCTACACCTCATCCTAACCCTCACCCTAAACCTAACCCTAACCCAAACCATCACCCTATCCCTCAATATCACCCTAACCCTCACACTTATCCTTTTCCTCACCCAAACCTTAACCCTCACCCTCAACCTAACCCTCACCCTAACAGGTACCCACACGCTAACACTCACCCTAACCCGAACCATAAACCTAAACTTCACACTAAACCTCAACCTAACCCTAAACTTCACCGTCTCCCTAATATTCACCCTAAACATTACCCTCACCCTAACACTTACCCTAACCCTAAACCTAACCCTCACACTAACCCTAACCCTCAGCCTAACCCTTATCCTAAACCTAAACCTAACCCTAACACTCAACCTAAACTTAAACCTAATGCTAACCCTAACACCTACCCTCATCCTAACCCTAAAACTCACCTCAACGTCCACATCACCCTCAGCCTAAACATAATCATAACCCTAATCCTAACACTCACCCTCACCCTCACCCTAACTCTAACCCTAAACCTAACCCTAACAGTCACAATCACCCTCACCCTAACCCTAACCGTATCCTTAACCTAACCCTTACCCTAACCCTAACCCTAACACTCACAGTAACCCTCACCCTACCCCTAACACTAACCCGACCCCTCATCCTCACACTAAACCTCACTCTAGTCCATAAGCTTACCAGAAGCCTAACCCTAATCCTAACCCTAATCCTCACCATAACCCTAACCCTCATGCACACCCTAACCCTCAACTGAACCCTCACCCTCACCCTCACCCTAACACTCACGCTAACCCTAACCCTCAACCTAACCCTAACCCTCCCCCTCACACTCACCATCAGCCTAAACCTCAACATAAACCTAACCTTAACCCACACCCTATAACCCTCACCCTCAACCTCACCCTAGCCCTAACATTTATCCTCCCCCTTTCCTATTAACCCTAATCCTAACGCTCACACTAACCCTAACCCTCACCCTAAAACTAACCCTCAACCTAACCGTAACCCTCACTCTTACCCTCACACTAACCCTAACCCTAACTCTAACCCTCACCATCAAACTCACCCTAACCCTAACACTAACCCTCACCCTCACCCTCACCCCAAATCTCACACTCACCCTAAACCTCACCCTAATCCTACCCCTACCCTCTCCCTAATCCTCACCTTAACCCTACCCTAACATTCACCCTAACACTTATCCTCACCCTAACACTAACCCTAACCTTCACCCTCACCCTGACCCTCACCCTCAAACTATCCCTAACCCTAACCCTATTCCTAATCCTAATCCTCACCCTCACCCTCACCCTAACACTGACCTTAACACTCACCATTACCCTCAAACTAGGGATAACCCTTAACCTAATCCTAACCATAACCATAACGTTCACCGTCACCCTGACCCTCACCCTCAGCCCAACACAAACGCTAACCCTATTCCTAATCCTAACCCTCACCCTCACCCTCACCCTAAAACTAACACTAACACTAACCCTCACCCTCACCCTCACCCTAACCATCACCCTCACCGTAAACATCACCCTAACCACAACACTCACCCTAACCGTAACCCTAACCCTCTCCCTAAGCCTAACCTCAGTTTAACCATCACCCTCAACCTAATCCTCACCCTAACCATCACCCTCAACCTCCCCTTCCCCCTCAGCCTTACCCTAACCCTAACCCCAATCCTAACCCTAACACTCAACCCCACCCTCACCCTCACACTCACCCTAACGCTAACGCTAACAATAATCCTATCACTAACAATAAACCTAACATTAAAAATCAACCTAACCCTAATCCTACCCCTAAACATCACCCTCACCCTCACCCTCATTCTAACCCTCACCCTCACAATAAACATCACCCAACCCTATCCCTACACCTCACCGTAACTCTCACCCTAAACCTAACCCTAAGCCTAACCCTAAATCTCACCATAACCCTAACCTTAAATCTAAACCTCATCCTCACCCTAACTCTCACCTAACCATAACCCTAAACCTAACCCTCACCCTAACCAACATTCTAACCCTCACCCTCACCCTAACTCTAATGCTAAACCTACCTCTCACCCTCACCCTAAACCTCACCCTAAACCTCACCAGAACACTTACCCTCACCATAATCCTAACCCTAAATCTAAACCTAATCCACAACTTAACCTTAACCCTCGCCCACACCCTAACCCTCACCATTACCCGAACCCTCATCCTCACCCTAACACTCACACTAACCCTAAACCTAATCCTAATCCTAAACCTAACCTTCACCCTCACCCTCACCCTCAACCTAACCCTAACCCTAAACCTAAACCTCACAATCACCTTCACCCTCACCCTAACACTCACCCTCACCATAAACATCACCCTAAACCTAACCCTCACCCTCACCCTAATATTTATCCTCACCCTAACACTAACCCTAACCTTCACCCTGACCCTGACCCTCACCCTCAGCCTAAGCCTAACCCTATCTCTATTCCTAATCCTAACCTTCACCCTCACCCTAACCTTAACCCTACCTAAGCCTAACACTCACCTTCACCCTCAGCCTCACCCTCACACTAATCCTAACCCTAAACCTAACACTAACCCTCACCCTTAACCTCACCTTCCCCCTCAGCCTTACCCTAACCCTAATCCTAACCCTAACACTCAACCCCACAATCACCCTAACCCTAACCGTAACCCTAATGCTAACCCTTGTCTCCACCCTCTTCGTAACCTTAACCATAACCCTAACAATATCCCTAACTCTAACCCTAACCTTAACCCTAAAACTCACCCTAAACCTAATCCTAACCCTAACCCTCACCCTCACCCTCACCCTTGTTCTAAACCTCACCCTCACCTGACCCTAACCGTCACACTAAACCTAACCCTCACCCTAACCCTGACCCTAACCCTTACCCTCACTTTCACCCTCACCCTCAGCGTAACCCAACCCTAACCTTAATCCTAACCCTAACCCTCACCCTCCCCCAAAACTAACCCTAACCCTCACACTAACCCTAACCCTAACCCTCACCCAAAACCTCACCCTCACCCCCACCCTCACCCTAACCCTCACCCTCAACCTCACCCTCACCCTCACACTAACCCTCAACCACACCCTAAATATGACCCTAAACCTAACTCTCACCCTAACCCTAACCCTAACCAAAACCGTAACCCTAACCCTCACCCTAAACCTAACGCTAACCCTAACCCTAACCCTCACCGTTACCTTCACCATAACCCTTATCCTCACACTAACCCTAACACTAACCCTATCCCTAAACCTCAACCTAACCCTAAACCTCACCCTAACCGTATCCTGACACCTCACCCTAACTCTCACCCTAACCCAAACCCTAAACTTAACCCTCAACCTAACCCTAACCATCACCTTCAACCTCCTCTTACCCCTCAGCCTTACACTAACCCTAACCCCAATCCTATCCCTAACCCTCTGCACCACCCTCACCCTAACCCTCACCCTCACCCTAACAATAAGCCTAACCCTAACCCTAAACCTAACCCAAAAACTCAACCTAACCCTCATCCTAACCCTAAACATCACCGTCAACCTCACCCTAATTCTAACCCTCACCCTCACCCTGACCCTCACCATGACACTAAACCTAACACTAACCCTAACCCTCACCCGAACCCTAACTCTCACCCTCAATTTCACCGTCACCATGAACCTAAACCAAACCATAAACCTAATCCTAACCCTAAAACTAACCATCAACCTAATCCTCACCCTAACACTTATCTTCACACTAATCATAACTCTAACCCTAACCCTTACCCTCACACTAACCTTTACCCTCACCCTAACCCTAAACCTACACGTCACCCTAAACCTCACCCTAATCCTAACACTAACCCTTTCCCTAACGCTAACCCTAACAGTAACCCTCATCCTCATACTAAACATCACACTAACGCTAACCCTCACCCTAATCATAACCCTAACCCTCACCCTCACCCTACCCTTCAACCCAACCCTCACCTTCCCCTAACCCTCATACTAACCCTAACCCTCACCCTAACCTTAACCATAACCCTAATCCTAATCCTAACCCTAAACCTCAACCTAACCCTAACCCTAACCCTCACTCTCAACCTCAACCTCACCCGCACCCTCAACCTAACCCTCACACTCACACTCACACTCACACTAACCCTCAACCTCACTTTAAACATCACCCTAACCCTCACCTTCACCCTAAACCTAACCCTAACCCTTTATCCTCACACTAACCCTAACCCTAACCCTAACCCTCACCCTAACCCTACCCCGACAACTCAACCTAACACTCACCCTAATCCTAAACATAACCCTAACCCTCACCCTAACCTTACCTATAAACCTCACCCTCACCCTCCCCTAACCCTCACTGTCAACCTAACACTCACTCTAACGCTAAGTGACAACCACACCTAAACTTCAGCATCACCCAAAGCCTCACCCTCACCCGAACACTCACCCTCACCCTAACACTCACCCTCACAATAAACATCAGCCTAAACCTAAGTCTCACACTAACACTAACCCTAACCCTCACCCTAACCCTAAACCTCAGCCTAACCCTAACCCTCACCCTGACCCTCACCCTACCCCTAACTCTAACCCTCAACCTAACCCTTACCCTAACCCAAAACCTCACCCTAAACCTAACCCTCACCCTAACACTAACCTTCACACTAAACCTAACCCTAACACTCACTCTAACCCTCAACCTCACCCTCAACCTAAACCTGACTCTCATCCTAACCTCACACAAACACTCACGCTAATCGTAACACTCACTCTCACTCTAACCCTCACCCTAATATTTACGCTTACCCTAACCTTAACCCTAACCCTCACATTAAACCTAACCCTCAGCCTTACCCTAAACCTCACCCTCAAACTAAACATCACCCTAACCCTAACCCTCACACTAAACCTCACTCTAACCCTCACCCAAAACCCTAATCCTCATCCTATCCCTAACGCTAACCCTCATCTTCACCCTAGCCCTCATCCTAACCCTAATCCTAACAATAACCCTAACCCTAAGCCTAAAACTCACCCTAACATTAATCCTAATGGTAACCCTCAACATTTTCCTTACCCTCACCCTAAACTTCAACCTCAAACTCACCCTCACCCTAACACACAACCTAACCCTAAAAATCAACCTAAATATAACCCTAACCCTCACCCCTAAACCTAACCCTAACCCTCACCCTCACCCAAACCCTCAAGCTCAGCCTAACCCTAACCCTAACCCTAATCCTAAACCTAACCCTAAAACTCACCCTCACCCTAACCCTAACCTTAACCCTCAACCCCACCCTCAGCCTAACCCTAAAACTTAACCTCACCCTAACCCTCACCCTAACACTTACCCTCATCCTTTCCGTAACCCTAACCCTCACCGTCACCCTAACCCTACCCCTAACAATAACCCTAACCATCACCCTAACCCTAACCCTCACCCTCACCCAAACACTAACCCTCATCCTAACCATCACCCTCACCCTCACCCTCACCCTCAACCTAACCCTCAACCTCACCCTCACCCTAACCCTCACCCTCACCCTAACTCTCATCCTAACCCTCACACTAACACTCAAGCTAATCCTAACACTCACTCTAACTCTAAAACTCACCCTAATATTTACCCTCACCCTAACCCTCACACTAAACCTAACCCTCACCCTAACTCTAACCCTTAACTTAACCCTAATCCTACACCTAACCCTCACTCACCCTCACCCTAAGCCTAACGCTTCCCTTCACCTTCACCCCAACACTCACCCTCAAACTAAACATCACCCTAACCCTTACCGTCACCAAAAACCTAACCCTAACCCTCACCCAAAACCCTAATCCTCATCCTATCCCTAACCCTAACCCTCATCTTCACCCTAGACCTCATCCTAATCCTAATCATAACAATAAACCTAACCCTAACCCTAAAACTCACCCTAACCCAAATCCTAACGCTAGTCCTAACCCTCTTCCTCACCCTCACCCTAAACTTCAACCTCAACCTCACACTCACACTAACACTCACACTAACCCTAAAACTCAACGTAAACCTAACCCTAACCCTCACCCCTAAACCTAAACCTAACCCTCACCCTCAACCAAACCCTCAACCTCAGCCTAACCCTAACCCTAACACTAATCCTAAACCTAACCCTAAAACTCAGCCTCACCCCCACCCTCATCCTAACCCTAAACATTATCCTCACCTTAACCTTCACCTTAACCCTCTCCCTCATCCTTTCCCTAACCCTAACCCTCACCCTCACTCAAATCCTTACCCTAACAATAACCCTAACCATCACCCTAACACTAACCCTCACCCTCACCCAAACCCTAACACTAATCGTAACCCTCACCCTCACCCTCAATATAACCCTCAAACTCACCCTCACCCTAACCCTCACCCTCACCCTAAACATCACCCTAACCTTAACCCTCACCCTAACCCAAACCCTAACCCTATCCCTAACCCGCACCCTAACACTCACCCTAACATTGATGCTCACACTAACCCTAACTCTAACCCTAACCCTTAACCTCACATTAACCCTAACCCTCACCCTAACCCTAAACCTACATCTCACCCTAACCCTCACCCTAACTCTAACCCTAACCTTTTCCCTCACGCTAAACCTAACATTAACTCTCATTCATATACTAAACATCACCCTAACTCTTACCCTAACCCTAACCCTAACCATAACCCTAACATCACCCTAACCCTACACCTCAACCTAAACCTCACCCTCCCCTAATCTTCACCATAAGTCTAACCCTAACCCTTACCTAAATGAAACCCTCACCCTCAACTTCACCCTCAACCTAACCCTCACCATAACCCTTACCGTACCCTAAACATAACTGTAACCCTCACCCAAAAACTAAACCTCAACCTAAACCTAAATCTACCCCTCACCCTAACCCTCACCCTAACCCTAACACGCACCCTAAACCTAACCCTAAACCTGAACGTCAACCTAACCCTCACAGTCACCCTAACAATCAACCTAACCCAAACGCTCACCCACACCCTAACCCTCACACTCACCCGAAACCTAAACATTACCTTAACAATAAACCTCACCCTAAACATCACTCTAACCCTAACCCTCACCCTCACCCTCACCCTCACAATAAACATCACCCTAAACCTACCCCTAAGCCTAACACTAACCCTCTACCTAACACTAAGCCTCACCCTAACCCTCATCCTAAACCTAACGCTAACCCTAACCCTCACCTTTACCCTAAACCTCACCCTAACCCTTACCCTCACCAAAACCCTAACCCTAACCCTAATCCTCACATTAACCCTAACCCTCGCCTACACCCTAACCCTCAAGATCAGACGAATCCACATCCTCACCCGAACACTCACACTAACTCTAACCCTAACCCTTATCCTAAACATACCCTCATCCTCACACTCACCCTAAGCCTAACCCTAACCCTAACCCTAAACCTAACCCTCACCCTCATCCTAACCCTCATCCTAAACCTATCCCTAACTCTAACCCTAACACTAACTCTGACATGAACACTCACGGTCACCCTAACCATCACATTAAACATCACACTATCCCTAACCCTCACCCTAACCCTTACCCTAATCCTAACCCTCACCCTAACCCTAATCCTCACCGAAACCCTAACTCTCACATTAACCCTAACCCTAAGCCTCACCATCACGCTCACCCTCACCCTAACCCTAACCCTCATCCTAACACTAACCCTCACCCTCACCCTCACCCTCAACCTCAAGCTAACCCTAATCCTAACCTTAACCCTAACCCTAACCCACACCCTCAACCTAATATTCACCCTAAACATAGCCCTAACCCTTATCTAAGCAAAAAATTCACCCTCACCCTTACACTCACCCTAAACTTCACCTTCACCCTAGCACTCACCCTAACACTAACCCTCACCCTAATCCTAACCCTAACCCTCACCCTAACCCTAAACATAAACCTAACCCCAACACTCATCCTAACCCTAACCATAAACCTAATTCTAACCCTAAACCTCACACTCGCCTTAACCAAAACCCTAACACTTACCGTCACCCTAACCCTAAATCTAACCCTCAAACTAAACCTAACCCTCGCCCTTAACCTAAACCTACCCTCAGCAAAACCCTCACCCTAAACCTAACCCTAATCCAAATCCTCACCCTATCCTTAACCTTAATACAAACCCTCACCCTATCCCTCACTCTCACCCTAACCCTCAACCTTACCATTCCCCTCACCGGAACCCTAACACTCACCCTCACCCTAACACTTACCCATACCCTAACACTCACCCTAAACCTAACCATAAACCTAAACTTCATCCTAATCCTCAATCTAACTCTAAGCCTCACCCTCACCCTAACCCTCACCCTAACCTTTACCCTCACCCTAACATTTACCCTATCCCTAAACCTAACCCTCACACTAACCCTAACTCTAACCCTCAGCCTACCCCTTATCATAAACCTTAACCTAACTCTAACCCTCACCCTAACCCTAACCCTAATCCTAACCCTATGTCTCACAATAAACCTAAACCCTAAACCTCAGTCTAAACCTCATCCAAACCCTAACCATAACCCTAACCCTAACCCTAACCCTAACCCTCATCCTAACCCTAACCCTCACCCTCACCTTCCCCATCACCCTCAGCCTAACCCTAATCGTAAGCCTAATCCTAAACCTCACCCTCACCCTCACACTAACTCTAACCCTAAACCTAAAGCTAACACTCACCCTCACCCTCACCCTAACCCTAAACGTATCCCTAAACCTCACCCTGATTGTAACCCTCACCCTATACCTCACCCTCACCTTCACCCTAACCCTAACCTAACCCTCACCCTAATCCTCATCCTCACACTAAACCTCACCCTAATCCTTACCCTCACCATAACCCTAAACCTAACACAAACCCTAATCCTAACCCTCTCCGACACCCTAAATCTCACCCTAACCTGAACCCAAACCCTCACCTTAACCCTCTCCATCACCCTAAACCTCACCCTAACCCTAACCCTCATGCTAACTCTAACCCTAACACTCCCTAAGCCTCACCCTAGCCCTCTCCAGAACCCTAAACCTCACCCTAACCCTAACCCTCACCCTAACTCTAACCCTAACACTCCCTAAGCCTAACCCTCACATTAAACCTCACCCTCAACCTAATCCTCACCCTAACAATAATCTTAACCCTTACCAAAACTAACCCCTCAACCTCACCCTCACCTCCACTCTAAACCTCACCCTCAAACTAGCCCTCACCCTAACCCTTTAACCTAACCCTCATCCTCACACTCACCCTCACCCTCAGCTTTACTATAAACCCAAATCTAATCCTAACATAAACCTTCACCCTCACCCTCACCCTTACCCTAAACCTAACCCTAAAGCTAACCCTCACCCTCAACCTAACCCTCAACCTCACCCTCACCCTAACCCTCACCCTCACCCTAACTCTCATCCTAACCCTCACACTAACACTCAAGCTAATCCTAACACTCACTCTAACTCTAAAACTCACCCTAATATTTACCCTCACCCTAACCCTCACACTAAACCTAACCCTCACCCTAACTCTAACCCTTAACTTAACCCTAATCCTACACCTAACCCTCACTCACCCTCACCCTAAGCCTAACGCTTCCCTTCACCTTCACCCCAACACTCACCCTCAAACTAAACATCACCCTAACCCTTACCGTCACCAAAAACCTAACCCTAACCCTCACCCAAAACCCTAATCCTCATCCTATCCCTAACCCTAACCCTCATCTTCACCCTAGACCTCATCCTAATCCTAATCATAACAATAAACCTAACCCTAACCCTAAAACTCACCCTAACCCAAATCCTAACGCTAGTCCTAACCCTCTTCCTCACCCTCACCCTAAACTTCAACCTCAACCTCACACTCACACTAACACTCACACTAACCCTAAAACTCAACGTAAACCTAACCCTAACCCTCACCCCTAAACCTAAACCTAACCCTCACCCTCAACCAAACCCTCAACCTCAGCCTAACCCTAACCCTAACACTAATCCTAAACCTAACCCTAAAACTCAGCCTCACCCCCACCCTCATCCTAACCCTAAACATTATCCTCACCTTAACCTTCACCTTAACCCTCTCCCTCATCCTTTCCCTAACCCTAACCCTCACCCTCACTCAAATCCTTACCCTAACAATAACCCTAACCATCACCCTAACACTAACCCTCACCCTCACCCAAACCCTAACACTAATCGTAACCCTCACCCTCACCCTCAATATAACCCTCAAACTCACCCTCACCCTAACCCTCACCCTCACCCTAAACATCACCCTAACCTTAACCCTCACCCTAACCCAAACCCTAACCCTATCCCTAACCCGCACCCTAACACTCACCCTAACATTGATGCTCACACTAACCCTAACTCTAACCCTAACCCTTAACCTCACATTAACCCTAACCCTCACCCTAACCCTAAACCTACATCTCACCCTAACCCTCACCCTAACTCTAACCCTAACCTTTTCCCTCACGCTAAACCTAACATTAACTCTCATTCATATACTAAACATCACCCTAACTCTTACCCTAACCCTAACCCTAACCATAACCCTAACATCACCCTAACCCTACACCTCAACCTAAACCTCACCCTCCCCTAATCTTCACCATAAGTCTAACCCTAACCCTTACCTAAATGAAACCCTCACCCTCAACTTCACCCTCAACCTAACCCTCACCATAACCCTTACCGTACCCTAAACATAACTGTAACCCTCACCCAAAAACTAAACCTCAACCTAAACCTAAATCTACCCCTCACCCTAACCCTCACCCTAACCCTAACACGCACCCTAAACCTAACCCTAAACCTGAACGTCAACCTAACCCTCACAGTCACCCTAACAATCAACCTAACCCAAACGCTCACCCACACCCTAACCCTCACACTCACCCGAAACCTAAACATTACCTTAACAATAAACCTCACCCTAAACATCACTCTAACCCTAACCCTCACCCTCACCCTCACCCTCACAATAAACATCACCCTAAACCTACCCCTAAGCCTAACACTAACCCTCTACCTAACACTAAGCCTCACCCTAACCCTCATCCTAAACCTAACGCTAACCCTAACCCTCACCTTTACCCTAAACCTCACCCTAACCCTTACCCTCACCAAAACCCTAACCCTAACCCTAATCCTCACATTAACCCTAACCCTCGCCTACACCCTAACCCTCAAGATCAGACGAATCCACATCCTCACCCGAACACTCACACTAACTCTAACCCTAACCCTTATCCTAAACATACCCTCATCCTCACACTCACCCTAAGCCTAACCCTAACCCTAACCCTAAACCTAACCCTCACCCTCATCCTAACCCTCATCCTAAACCTATCCCTAACTCTAACCCTAACACTAACTCTGACATGAACACTCACGGTCACCCTAACCATCACATTAAACATCACACTATCCCTAACCCTCACCCTAACCCTTACCCTAATCCTAACCCTCACCCTAACCCTAATCCTCACCGAAACCCTAACTCTCACATTAACCCTAACCCTAAGCCTCACCATCACGCTCACCCTCACCCTAACCCTAACCCTCATCCTAACACTAACCCTCACCCTCACCCTCACCCTCAACCTCAAGCTAACCCTAATCCTAACCTTAACCCTAACCCTAACCCACACCCTCAACCTAATATTCACCCTAAACATAGCCCTAACCCTTATCTAAGCAAAAAATTCACCCTCACCCTTACACTCACCCTAAACTTCACCTTCACCCTAGCACTCACCCTAACACTAACCCTCACCCTAATCCTAACCCTAACCCTCACCCTAACCCTAAACATAAACCTAACCCCAACACTCATCCTAACCCTAACCATAAACCTAATTCTAACCCTAAACCTCACACTCGCCTTAACCAAAACCCTAACACTTACCGTCACCCTAACCCTAAATCTAACCCTCAAACTAAACCTAACCCTCGCCCTTAACCTAAACCTACCCTCAGCAAAACCCTCACCCTAAACCTAACCCTAATCCAAATCCTCACCCTATCCTTAACCTTAATACAAACCCTCACCCTATCCCTCACTCTCACCCTAACCCTCAACCTTACCATTCCCCTCACCGGAACCCTAACACTCACCCTCACCCTAACACTTACCCATACCCTAACACTCACCCTAAACCTAACCATAAACCTAAACTTCATCCTAATCCTCAATCTAACTCTAAGCCTCACCCTCACCCTAACCCTCACCCTAACCTTTACCCTCACCCTAACATTTACCCTATCCCTAAACCTAACCCTCACACTAACCCTAACTCTAACCCTCAGCCTACCCCTTATCATAAACCTTAACCTAACTCTAACCCTCACCCTAACCCTAACCCTAATCCTAACCCTATGTCTCACAATAAACCTAAACCCTAAACCTCAGTCTAAACCTCATCCAAACCCTAACCATAACCCTAACCCTAACCCTAACCCTAACCCTCATCCTAACCCTAACCCTCACCCTCACCTTCCCCATCACCCTCAGCCTAACCCTAATCGTAAGCCTAATCCTAAACCTCACCCTCACCCTCACACTAACTCTAACCCTAAACCTAAAGCTAACACTCACCCTCACCCTCACCCTAACCCTAAACGTATCCCTAAACCTCACCCTGATTGTAACCCTCACCCTATACCTCACCCTCACCTTCACCCTAACCCTAACCTAACCCTCACCCTAATCCTCATCCTCACACTAAACCTCACCCTAATCCTTACCCTCACCATAACCCTAAACCTAACACAAACCCTAATCCTAACCCTCTCCGACACCCTAAATCTCACCCTAACCTGAACCCAAACCCTCACCTTAACCCTCTCCATCACCCTAAACCTCACCCTAACCCTAACCCTCATGCTAACTCTAACCCTAACACTCCCTAAGCCTCACCCTAGCCCTCTCCAGAACCCTAAACCTCACCCTAACCCTAACCCTCACCCTAACTCTAACCCTAACACTCCCTAAGCCTAACCCTCACATTAAACCTCACCCTCAACCTAATCCTCACCCTAACAATAATCTTAACCCTTACCAAAACTAACCCCTCAACCTCACCCTCACCTCCACTCTAAACCTCACCCTCAAACTAGCCCTCACCCTAACCCTTTAACCTAACCCTCATCCTCACACTCACCCTCACCCTCAGCTTTACTATAAACCCAAATCTAATCCTAACATAAACCTTCACCCTCACCCTCACCCTTACCCTAAACCTAACCCTAAAGCTAACCCTCACCCTCACCCTAACCCTCACCCTAACCCTAACACTAACCATAACCCTCACCCTCGCCCTCACCCTAACCCTAAACCTAACCCTAACCGTCAACCTAACCCTAACCCTCAAACTCAAACTCACTGTCAGCCTAACCCTCACCGTAAACCTAACCCTAAACCACACCCTAACCCTCACACTCACCGCAACCCTCCCCCTAACCGTAACCCTCACCTAAACCTCACCCTAGCCCTAACCCTAACCGTAACCCTAACCTTCACACTAATCCTCACCCTCACCCTAACCCTGAAGCTAACCCTAAAAGTCATCCTCACCATAACCCTCAACCTAACCCTTAGCCTCAACATGAAACTAAGCCTAACCCTAACCCTAACACTCACTATAACCCTTACCCTAACCCTAACCCTCACCCTAACTCTAACCCCAACTCTCATCCTCACCCTAACCATCACACTAACCCTCACCCTCAACCTCAATGTCACCCTAAACCTTACCCTCACCCTAGTCATCACCCTAAACCTGACCCTAATCCTAAACATAATTTTCAATCAAACCCTCACCTGACCGTTACCCTAACCCTAATGCTAACACTAAACCTCACCCTTACCCTCACCATAACTGTAATCCTAAACCTAACCCTCACACTAAACCTAACCCCCATTCTTATGCTAACCCTAAACCTAACCCTAACCCTAACAATAACCCTAAACCTAACCCTAACCCTAATCCTAACACTAACCCTCACCGAAACCCTAAACCTAACCCTAAAACTCACCCTAATCCTAATCCTAACCCTAATACTCACTCTCACCGTCACCCTCACCCTAAACCTGACTCTCAACCTCACCCTAACCCTCACCTTCAGCCTAAAACTAACCCTTAACCTAACTCTAACCCTCACCCTCACCCTAACTCTCACACTAACCCTAAGCCTAACCCTCACACTAACCCTCACCCTCAACCTCAATATCACTCTAAAACTTACACTCACCCTAGTCATCACCCTAAACCTAACCCTAACCCTAATCATAATTTTCAACCTCACCCTCACTTGACCCTAACCCTAACCCTAATTCTAACACTAAACCTCACCCTCAGTCTCACCGTAACCTTAACCCTAACCCTAACCCTCACGCTAAACCTAACCCTCACACTTACGGTAACGCTAACCCTAACCCTAAACCTAAACCTAACAATAAACCTAAACCTAACCCTAACCCTAATCGTAACACTAACCCTCACCCTAACCCTCAACCTCACCCTAATCCTCACCCTAACACTAACCCTAACCCTTACGTAAACGAAACCCTCTTCCTCACCCTCACCCTAACACTCACCGTCACCATAGCCCTGACAATAACCCTAAACCTAACCCTAAAGATCACACTCACTCTTACCCTCTCCCTCACCCTCAGACTAAACCTAACCCTTAACCTAATCCTAACCCTCACCCTAACCATCACTCTCACCCTCACTGTAACTCTAACCCTAACCCTAACTCTCAACCTCACCCTCACCCTATCCCTAACCCTCAACCTAACCCTAACCCTTACCCAATCTCTAACCCTAAACCTCTCCCTCACCAAAAAACTAAACCTAAACCTAACCCTCACCCTAACCTTTATCCTAAAGCTAACACTAACCCTAAACCTCAACCTCACCCTAAAGCTCACCCTAACCCTTACCTTCACCATATCCCTAACACTAACCCTAACCCTAATCCTCACACTAACCCAAACCGTAACCCTAACCCTAACCCTCACCCTAATGCTCAACCTAACCCTAACCCTCACCCTCGCCATAACCCTCAACATCACGCTAACCCTAACACTCAGCCACACCCTAAACCTCACCCTCATCTGAACCCTCACCCTCAACCTTACCCTAAACCTAACCCTAATCCTAAACATAACCCTCACACTTAACCTCACCCTAACACTAACGCTAATACTAATCCTCACCCTCACCTTAACCCTAACTCTCAGCTACACCCTAACTCTTAACCTCACCTGTACCCTCACCCTCACCCTAACCTTCACCTTTACCCTAACCCTAAACGTAATCCTAAACTTAACCCTGACTCTCATCCTCACTCTAAACCTAACCCTAAACCTATCCCTAAACCTAACCCTCACCCTAACCCTCACCTTAAACCTAACTGTAACCCTAACCCTCTACCTCACCCTAAATCTCACCCTAACCCTTATCCTCACACTAACCCAAACCCTAACACCAACCCTAAGCCTCAAAGTAACCCTAACCCTCAGCCTAACTCTAAACATAACCGCACATTAACCCTCAACCTAACCCTTACCCTCACCCTAACGCTAACCCTAACCCTAAACCTCCCCTCACACTAACCCTCACCATCACCCTAACCCTCACCCTAAGCCTAAACCTCACCCACAACCTAACCCTAAACCTCACCCTCAAGCTAAACATCGCCCTAACCCTAACCCTCACCCTAAACCTAAGCATAATCCTAACCTTAAACCTAATCCTCACCCTCACCCTAAGCATAACCCTAACCCTAAAACTAATCCTAAACCTAACCCTGACTGTCACTCTCACCCTAACCTAACCCTACCCCTAACACTAATCCTAAACCTAACCCTCACCCTCACACTCACCCTAAACCTAACCCTAACCCTAACCCTAATCCTAAACCTTACCCTCACCCTCACCCTCACCCTAAACCTAACGCTTACCCTAACCTTCACCGTCACCTTCACCCTAACCCTAACCCTAACAATAATGCTCACCGAAACACTCACCGTAACCCTAAACCTAATCCTCACCGTAAACCTAAAGCTAACCCTAAACCTCACTCTCACCCTAACCTTCACCCTAACCCTTATTCTCATACTAACCCTAACCCTAACCGTCACCCTGTCCCTCACCCTAAACCTTACCCTAACCCTATCACTCACCCTAACCCTTACCCTCTCCCACACCCTAAACCTCACCCTAACCTGAAGCCTAACCTCACCCTAGCCCTCACCCTCACCCTAAACATCACCCTAATCCTAACCCACACCCTAACTCTAACCCTAACACTCCCTAACCCTACCCCTCACATTAACCTCAGCCTCAACCTAATCCTCACCCTAACAATAACCCTAACCCTTACCTAAGCAAAACCCTCACACTCACACTCACCCCCACTCTAAACCTCACCCTCACACTAGCCCTCACCCTAACCCTCACACTTACCCTAACCTTCACACTAACCCTAACCGTACCTCTCAACCTAACCCTCACCCTCACCCTCAGCCTATCCCTCATGCTAACCCTAATTGCATCCCTAACTCTCAACCTCACCCTCACCCTCACCCTAACCCTAACCCTAATCTTCACACTCACCCTCATCATAATCCTAAGCCTTACCATAACCCTAACACAAATCGTTAACCTTACCCCCACCCTCACCCTCACACTCACCCTAAACCTCACCCTCACCGTAGCCCTCACCGTAAACCTAAACCTCACCCTAACCCTAACCCTAAACCTCACTCTTACACTAACCCTAACACTAACTCTAAGAATAACCTAACCCTAACGCTAATCCTAACCCTAACCCTCATCCTAACCCTAACCCTAACCCTAAAACTCAGCCTAAAACTAATCCTAACCCTAACCCTCACCCTAACTGTCACAGTTACCTTAACCCTGACCCTCAACCTCACCCTCACCCTAACCCTCACACTAAACCTAACCCTCACCCTAACTCTAACCCTAACCCTCACAGTCACTCTCACACACAGCCTAACCCTTAACCAAACCCTAATCCTAACCCTAAACCTCACACTCACCATAACCCTAACCCTAAAAATAATGCTCAACATCACCCTCACCCTCACACTTACCGTAATCCTCACCCTCAACCTCACCCTCACCCTAACCCTCACCGTCACCCTAAATTTCACCCTAACCCTATCCCTCATCCTAACCCCAAACTTAACCCTAAACCTAACCCTCACCCTAACCCTAACACTAACCCTAACCCTACCACTCACCCTAACCCTCATCCCAACCCTAACCCTAATCCTCAACCTAAACCTAACCCTCACCCTCACCCTCAGCCTGAGCTAAACCCTAACCCTAACCCTAATCCTAAACCTAATCCTCACACCCTCACTCACCCTAAAACTAACCATAACCCTAATGCTAACCATCCCCAAACCTCAAACTAAAAATAACCCTAAACCTAACAATAACTGAAACACTAACCCTAACCCTAATCCTAACCCTAACCCTCACACTAATCCTAAGCCTAAACCTATAACTCACGCTAACCCTAACCGTAACCCTCACCCTAACACTAACCCTCACCCTAAACTTCACCCTAACCCTAACTCGCACCCTAACCTTCAACCTAACCCTCACCCTAACCCTAACCCTACCCTCAAATTAACCCTCATCCTAACCGTAACCCTAACCCTCACCCTAACCCTTTCCCTCACCCTCACACTCATCCTCACCCTCAGCCTAACCCAAACCCTAAACCAATCTTAAACCTAACCCTCACCCCCTCCCTCACCCTAATCCTAACCATAACCCTAATGCTAACCCTCACAGTCACACTTAACTTAAATCTAACCCAAACCCTAACAATAACTGTAACCCCAACCCTAACCCTAATCCTAACCCTAACCCTCACTCTCAGCCTCAACAAAACTCTAACCATCACCCAAACCTCAACCTGACAATAACCCTAAAACTAACAATAACTGAAACACTAACCCTAACCCTAATCCTAAAGTTAAACCTCACCCTCACCCTATCCCTAAACCTAAACCGTACCCTAATCCTCAACCTCACCCTATTGCTAAACCTAAACCTCACCCTCACCCTAAACCTCATTCTAACTCTAAAGCTCACTATAACCCTAACGCAAATGCTAACCCTAATTCTCAACCTCAACCTAAACCTCACCCTAAACCTAACCGAAACCCTCACCCTCACCATCCCTCTCACCCTCACCCTAACGCTCACCCTCACCCTAGCCCTCGCCCTAACCCTAACCATCAACCTAACCCTAACCCTCCCCCTCATCCTCACCCTAACGCTAACCAAAGAATAACCATCACCCTAAACCTAACACTAACCGTAATGCTAACCCTAAACCTCACCCTCAATCTAGACCTCAGCCTAACCCTATCCCTCAGCCTAACCCTATCGCTCAACCTCACCTTCACCTTCACCATAACCATAAACCTAACCCTCACCCTCACCCTAACCCTCAGTGTAAACATTACTCTCACCCTAATCCTAAACTTAATCCTACCCCTCACCCTAACCGTAACTCTCAATCTCACCCTCACCCTCAGCCTAAGCCTAAGCCTAACCCTAACCCTAATCCTAAACCTTACCCTATCCTTTACCCTAACCCTAACCCTTACCCTCACCCTAAACCTCACCCTAAAACTAAGGCAAACACTAACCCTCACCCTAATCCTAACCCTGATCATAAACCTTATCCTCACACTAACCCTAACCCTAAACCTAACCCTAACACTAACCCTAACCCTCACCCTAACCCTAACCCTACCCCTTACCCTACCCCTCACCCTAAACCTAACATTAACTCTAACTCTCACCCTAAACATAACCCTAACGCTCACCGTCACCCTAACCTTCACCCTAATATTGACCCTCATTCACACCCTAACCCTCACCTGAAACCAAACATTAAACCTCACCCTAACCCTCATACATACCCTAAACATCACCCTATCCCTAACCCTCACCCTAACCCTAACCTTAACCCTTTCATTCAACCCCATCCTCGCCCTCAGCCTAACCCTAAACCTAACCCTAACACTCACCCTAAAACTCACCCTAACCTTAACCCTAACCCTCACACAAGCCCTCACCCTAACCCTAACCCTAATCCTAACCCTAACACTAAGCCTCACCCTTTCCCTCAGCCTAACCCTAACCCTAACCGTAATCCTAACAATAAACCTCACCCTCACCCTAAGCCTAACCCTCACCGTCACCCTCAGCCTCACACTCACCCTAACCCTCACCCTCACACCCAAACCTCACCCTCACCCTCAACATCACCCTAAACATCACCCTAACCGTAACCCTCACCCTAACCCTAACCCTCTCCCTAAACCTCACAATAACCCTAAGGCTAACCCAAACCCTCAACCTCTTCCTAACCCTCACCATAATCCTTATCCTCACACTAACCCTAACCCTAAACTTCACACTAACCCTAACCCTAACCCTCACGCTAACCCTCACACTAACCCTAACCTTCACCCTAACTGTCACCTTAAAGATAATGCTAACCCACACCCTCACCCTAACCCTCACCGTCACACTAAATTTCACCCTAACCCTCAACCATAACCTAATCCTCACCTGAACCC
Organism: Dipodomys merriami; assembly: GCF_024711535.1. Taxonomy (NCBI): domain Eukaryota; kingdom Metazoa; phylum Chordata; class Mammalia; order Rodentia; family Heteromyidae; genus Dipodomys; species Dipodomys merriami. Next base: position 4,726,702 of record NW_027206113.1, read on the forward strand.
GAACTCTTTCCCTCACCCTAACCCTCACCCTCACCCTAAACATCACCCGAAACCTAACCCTCACCCTAACTCTAACCCTAACACTCACCCTAACCCTAAACCTCACACTAACCCCCAAACTCAACCTAAACCTCACCCTAACAATAACGCTAACCCTTACCTAACCGACACCCTCACCCTCACCCAAGCCCTCACCTTAAACCTCACGCTAACTTTAAGCCTAACTCTCACCCTCAACCCTAGAATAACCCTAACCCTCAAACTCACACTCACCGTCAGCCTCAGCCTAATCCAAACCCTAACCCTAATCCTAAACCTAACCCCCAACCTCACCCTAACCCTAACCCTAACCCTAACGCTAACCCTCACCCTCACACTCACCCTCACCCTAACTCTCAACCTCAACCTCACCCTCACCCTAACCCTCACACTTACCCTAACCCTCATCCTAAACTGAACCCGAACCCTCTCGCTCACCCTCATCAAACCCCCAACCTCAGCCTAAACCTAATCCTGACCCTAATCCTAACCCTAAACCTCACACTCACCCTAACCCTCATCCTAACCCTAATTCTAAACCTCAACCTAACCCTAACCAACACCCTAATCCTCACCCTAACCCTCATCCTCACCCTAACCCTCATCCTAAACTTTAACCTCACACTAACCCTAAACCTAAACCTAACCCTCAAACTAACCCTAAGGCTCACCCTAATCCTAAACCTACCTCTCAACCTAAACCTCACCCTAACATTCACCCTAACCCTAACCCTAACCCTCACCCTCACCCTAACCCTCACCGTCACCCTAACCTGACCCTAACCCTAAACCTAACCCACATCATAAACCTCACCCTCACCTGAACCCTCACCCTAACCTGAACCCTCACCGTAATCCTCACCCTAAACCTAACCCTAACCCTAAACCTTACCCTAACCCTATCCCTAACTCTAACCCTCACCCTCACCCTAACCCTAACCCTAACCCTCACACTAACCCTCACATTCAACCTAATCCTCACCCTAACAATAATGCTAACTCTTACCTAACTGAAACCCTCACCTTCACCCTAATTCTCACCCTATCCCTCATCCTCACCCTAGCCCTCAATTTAACCCTAACCCTAGCCCTAACCCTTACCTTCAGCTGCACCCTCACTGTCACCCTCAGCCTTACCATAACCCTAAGCCAAGTCGTAACCCTTACCCTCAACCTCACCCTCACACTCACCCTAAACCTCAACCTCGCCGTAGCCCTCACGCTAAACCTAAACCTCTCCTTAACCCTAACCCTAAATCTCACTCTTACCCTAACCCTAATCCTAGCCATAAAAATAACCCTAACCCTAACCCTAATCCTAACCCTAACCCTCACCCTAACCCTAACCCTAATACAAACCCTAAACCTCACCCTCACTGTCACAGTCGCCCTAAATCTGACCCTCAACCTCATCCTCACCCTAACCCTCACACTAACCCTAACACTCACCCTAAGCCTAACCCTAAAGCTCACCCTCACACTCAGCCTAACCCTTAACCAAACACTAACCTAACCCTAATCCTCACACTCAACCTAACCCTAACAATAACCCTCACCATCACCCTCACACTCACCCTTACCCTAACCCTCACCCTCAACCTTACCCTCACCTTAACCCTCAACGTCAACCTAAAATTCACCCTAACCCTAACCATCACCCTAACACAAAAAATTAACCCTAATCCTAACCCTCATCCTAACCCTCACCCTAACCCTAACACTACCCCTCCCCCTAACCCTCATCCTAAACATAACCCTAATCCTCACCCTAACCCTAACACTAACCTTCACACTCACCTTCAGCCTCAGCCTAACCCTAACCCTAACCCTAATCCTAAACCTAAACCTCACCCCCTCACTAAACCTAATACTCACCATAACCCTAATGCTAACCCTCACACTCACCTCAACCTAACCGTAACTGTAACACTAACAATAACTGAAACCCTAACCCTAACCCTAATCCTAACCCTAACCCTCACTCTAACCCTAAACCTAAACCTATAACTCACAATAACCCTAACCCTAACCCTCCCCCTAACACTAACCCTCACCCTAACCCTACCTTTAACCCTCACCCTAAACCTCACCCTAACCCTAACACTAACCCTCACCCTAACCCTCATCCTAACCATAACTCTAACCCTTATCATAAACCTAACCCTCACTCTCACCCTCACCCTCAGCCTAACCCACACCCTAATCCTAATCTTAAACCTAAACCTCACCCCCTCCCTCACCCTAATCCTAACCATAACCCTAATGCTAACCCTCACACTCCCACTCAACTTAACCCTAACCCTAAACCTAAAAATAACTGTAACCCTAACCTTAAATCTAATCCTAACCCTAATCCTCACCCTCAGCCTCACCAAAACTATAACCCTAACCCTAATCCTAAACCTAACACTCACACTCAACTTCACCCTAACACTCATCCTCAAACTCACCCTCTCCCTATACCTAACCCTAACCTTCACACTAACCCTAACCCTCACCCTATCCCTAACCCTAATCCTCACCCTTATCCTCATGCTAACCCTAACCCTAATGCTAACCCTCACCCGAATCCTAACCCTAAACCTAACCCTCACACTCACACTAACCCTCACCCTCACCCTAACACTGAGCATCACCCTAAAACTCACCTGAGACCTAACACTCACCCACACACTAACCCTCACACCCACCCAATACCTCACCCTCACCAGAACCGTCACCCTCAACCTAACCCTCAACCTCAACCTAAATATCACCCTAAACCTAACCCTCACCCTAACCCCAACCCTAACCCTGACCCTAACCTTAAGCTTCACCCTCAATCTAACCCTCACCCTCACCCTAACCCTAACCCTAACCTTAATAATAACCCTAACCCTAACCCTAACCCTGACCCACACTCTAACCCTCACCCTAAACCTAACACTAACCCTCACCCTCACTCTCAACTTAACACTAAACTTGACCTGAACCCTCACCCTAAACCCAACCCTTACCCTAACCCCAAACATACCCCTCACCCTAACCCTCACCCTCACCCTCACCCTCACCCTCACCCTAACCCTCACCCTAAACCTAACCCTAATCCTAAACCTCAAACTATACCTAACCCTAACACTCACCCTAACCCTAATCCTTAACCTAACCCTAACCCAACACTCACACTAACGCTAACACTAACAATAACCCTCACACTCAACCTCAACCTAACCCTAGCCGTAACCCTTACCCTAATCCTAAACCTAACCCTCACCCTTATCCATATCCTCACCCTCATACTCAACCTCACCCTAAGCCTCAAACTAACCCTAACACTCACCCTAATCCTAACCCTCTCCCTCACACTCAACTTCACACTAACCCAAACCTAACCCTATCCCTAACCGTCACATTCACCCTAAACCTAATCCTCACCATCACCCTCACCCTCACCCTCACCCTCAACCTCAACCTCATGCTAACCCTCACCCTCACCCTAAACATCACCCCAATCCTAACGCTCACCCTAACCCTAATCTTAACCTTCACCCTCACCCTCACCCTCACCCTAAGCCTAACCCTAACCAGAACTCAAATCCTAAACCAATCCTCACCCTCACTCTCACCACAACCCTAAAACTAACCCTCACCCGCACCCTCAAACTAACCCTAAACCTAAACCTAACCCTCACCCTAACTCTAAACCTTACCCTAACCCTCACCCTACCCCTAAACCTAACCCTCACTCTAAACCTCACCCTAACCCTCACACTAACCTTAACCCTCACCCTAAACCTAACATAACACTCACGCTCACCCTCTCCCTCACCCTCCCCATCAGCCTAATCCTAAACCTAACCCTAATCCTAAGCCTAACCCTTACCCTCACCCTAACCCTCAACCTAACCTTTAACCTCACACTAACCCTAACCCTAACCCTAACCTTCACACTAACCCTATCTTTCACCCTAACCCTAACTCTACCCCTCAACATAACCCTCACCCTAACCCTAAACCTCACCCTAACACTCACCCTAAACCTAACCCTAACCCTCACCCTTAACCTAACCCTCACATTACCCTAACCCCACACTAATCCTAACCCTAACCCACACCCGAACCCTCAACCGAACCGGAACCCTCAGATTAACCCGAACACGAACCCTCACCCTAACGGTCAGTCTCACCCTAAACATCACCCTAACCCTAACCCTCACTCTAACCCTAACCCTAAACCTAACCCTAAACCTAACACACAACCTAACCCTCACCCTCACCCTAATCCTCAGCCTAACTCTAACCTTCACACTAACCCTGAACCTTATCCTAACCCTAACCCTAACTGTAACCCTCACCCTAAACCTAAACCTCACCCTAACCCTCGACCTAACCGTAACGGTATCCCTAACCCTCACTTCACCATAACTCTAACCCTAAACCTTACCCTATCCCTCACCCTAAACCTAACCCTAATCCTAAACCTCAACCTAAACTTAACCCTAACCCTCACCCTAACCCTAATCCTTACCCTAACTCTAACCCCAACACTCACCCTAATGCTAACCATAACACTAACCCTCACCATCACCCTCAACCTAACCCTAACCCTAAACCTAATCCTAACCCTCACCCTCACCATCTCCCTCACCCTAATCCTCACCCTCAATCTCACCTTCACCCTAACCCTCAAACTAACCCTAACCCCCACACTAATCCTAACCCTCACCCTCAACCTCAACTTCACTCTAACCTTAAAACTAACCCTAACCCTAACCCTAACCGTCACATTCACCCTAAACCTAATCCTCACCGTCACCATCACCCTCACCCTCACCCTCAACCTCACCCTCACCCTAACCCTCACCCTCACCCTAAATATCACCCTAACCATAACGCTCACCCTAACCCTAATCTTAAGCCTAACACTAATCCTAACCCTCAACCGAACCTTTATCCTCATACTAACCTTAACTTTAACTCTAAACCTAAGCCTAACCCTCTCCCTAACACTAACCTTACCCCTCACCCTAACCCTCACCCTGACCTTAACCCTAACACTCACCATCACCCTCACCATTACCCTAACCCTAACGCTAAACCTCACACTCACACTCACCCTAACCCTAACCCTATCCCTAACAATAACACTAACCCAAACCATAACCGTAATCCTAATAATAGCACTCACCCTAACCCTAACCCTAACACTCACCCTAACCCTAATCCTCACCATAAACCTCACTCTAACCCTAATGCTAACCCAAATCCTCCCCCTCACCCTAACCATTATGCTCACACTAACACTAACCCTATGCATAATCCTAACCCTCACACTAACCCTAACCCTACCCGTCCCCCTAACCGTCCCCCTAACCCCAACCCTAAAACTAACCCTCACCCTAACGATAATATTAACCCTAACCCTCATCCTCACAAAAACCTCACCAGAACCCGAACCATCCCACTCACCCTAACCCTCAGCCTCAACCTAAACATCGCCCTAACAGTAACCCTCACCCTAATCCCCACCGTAACCGTCACCCTCACCCTACACCTCACCCTATCCCTAACCCTCAACCTCACCCTCACCCTCACCCTAAGCCTAACCCTAACCCTAACCCTAATCCTAAACCAAACTTCACCCTCATCCTCACACTAACCCTAAAACTAACCCTCACCAGCACCCTCAACCTAACTCTAACCCTTACCATAAACCTCACACTAACCCTAACTTTTAAACTTACCCTAACCCTACCCCTTAACCTAACGCTCACCCTAACCCTAACCCTCACCCTAACACTCACCCTAACCCTAACCCCAACCCTCACCCTTACCCTAACCCTCACTGTTACCCTAACCCCACCCTAACCCTAACCCTAACTCTAAACCTAAACCTAACCCTAACCCTCACCCTAACCCTCGCCCGAACCCTAACGCTAACCCTATCCCGCACTTCACCCTAACTCTAAACCTAAGCCTAACCCTAAACCTCACCCTAATGCTAAACCTTACCCTAACCCTAACCCTAACACTTACACTCACCCTAACACTAACCCTAGCCTTAACCGTCACCCTATCCCTAACGCTAACCCTAACCCTCACCCTCAACCTAACCCTCATCCTAGCACTTATCCTCACACTAAACCTAACCATAATCCTAACCCTAACACTTACATTAACAGTAACCCTCGCCCTAACCCTAAACCTACCCGTCAATCTAAACCTCACCCTCACCCTAACCTTAAACCTAACCCTCACCAAAAAACTAACCCTAAACCGCACACTCACTCTAAAGTTCACCATCACCCTAAACCTCACCCTAACCCTCACTCTCACCCACAACCTTACCCTCACTCTCAACCGAACCCTAACCCTCACCCTAACTCTTACCCTCACCTTAAACATCACCGTAACCCTACCTCTCACCCTAATTGTAACCCTAGCCCTCACCCAAGCCCTAACCCTCAAACTAACCCTCACGCTCAATTTAAAACTCACCCTAACAATAACCCTATACCTTACCTAAACGAAACCCTCACCCTCACCCTCACTCTCACGCTAAACCTCACCCTGAACCTAGCCCTCAACCTAACCCTAACCCTAAACCTAAACATTACCCTCAACCTCACCCTCGCCCTCAGCTTAACCCTAACCCTAACCCTAAACCTAACACTCACCCTCACCCTCTCGCTCACCCAAAACCAAACCCTAATTCCTAACTCTAACACTCAACCTCACCCTAACGCGAACCCTAATCTTTAACCTTACACTAACCCGAACTCTAATCCTAACCCTAACCTTCACAGTAAACTTAACCCTCACCTTAACCCTAACCATACTCCTCACCCTAACCCTAACAATAACCCTAAACCTCACCCTCACCTTAACCCTCACCTTCACCCTAACCCTAAATCTAACCCTAACGCTAACCACCACCCTAACCCTCACCTGAACCCGAACCCTCATCCTCACCCAAACCCTCACCCTCACCATAAACATCACCCTAACCTTTATACTCATACTAACCCTAATTCTAACCCTAAACCTAACCCTCACACTAACCCTAACCTTTCCCTAATCCTAATCCTACCCCTCACCCTAACCCTCACCCTAAACCTAACACTAACCCTAACCCTCAGGCTAACCCTAACCCTATCCCTTACCCTCACCCTAACCCTCACCGTCACCTTAACCCTCACAATAAACCTAACACTAACCCACACCCTAACCCACACCCTCAACCAAACCATCATCCTCACCCGAACACTCACCCTCACCCTAACCCCAAGCCTCACCCTAAACATCACCCTAACCCTAACCCTCAAACTAACACTCACCCCCACCCTAATCCTCATCCTAACCCTAAACCTAATCCTTGCCTAACCGAAAACCTAACCCTCAAACTCACCGTAAACCTTACCCTCACCATGGCCCTCAACATAAATCTAAAACTCACCCTAACCCTAACCCTAAACCTCACCCTCACCCTCACACAAAACCTAACCCTAACCCTAAACCTCAGCCTATCCCTAACCCTTAACCTTACCCTAAACCTAACCCTCACACTCACCCTAACCCTCACCCTAATTCTAAACCTAATCCTAACCCTAAATTTCACCCTCACAGTTACCGTCACCCTCAGCCTAACCCTAACCCTAACCCTAATCCTCACCCTCATCCTCACCCTCACCCTCACCCTAAACTTAACCCTGAGCCTAACACTAATCCTAAACTTTACTCTCACCCTAATCCTAACAATAACCCTAAACCTAACCCTAACCCTAATCCTAACCCTAACCCTCAAACTTATCCTAAACCTAACCCTAAAACTTACCCTAAACCTAATCCTAACCCTATCACTCACCATCACCCTCACCCTCACCCTAACCCTCCCTCTCACCCTCACCCTCACCCTCAGCCTAAACCTAAACATAACCCTCATCCTAACCCTAACCCTCAACCTAAACCTCACCCTAACCATAACCATAACATTTAACCTCACCCGAAGTCCAACCCGAACCTGAAACCTCACACTAACCATAACTATAACGCTAACCCTAACCCTCACAATAACCCAAACCCTCAACTTAACCCTAACCGTACCCCTCACCCTAACCCTCAGCCTAAACCTAACCCTAACCCTAAACATCACCCTCACCCTAACCATTACCCTCACCCTCACCCGAACCCTAACTCACCCTCAACCCAACCCTAACCCTAACCCACAAACTAACCGTCACCCTCAGGCGAACCCTCACTGGAAGTCGAACCCTCAAACTAACTTCAACCCTCAGCCTCACCCTAAACCTATCCCTCACTCAAACACTAACCCTAACCCACATCCTAACCCTAACCCTCAACCTAAACCTCACCCTCACCCTAATCTTCACCCGAACCCTAACCCTAACGCTTACCTAAACGAAACCCTCACCCTCACCCTCAACCTAACCCTCAACCTAATCCTAACCCTAACCATCACCCTCACCCTCACCCTCACAGTAACCCTAACCCTAACCCTAACCCTCACCCTAACCCTCACCCTAAACCTAACGTTAAACTAACCCTCACCCTAACCCTACACTTCACACTAACCCTAACCCTCAGCCTAACCCTAACCCTTACCCTTACCCTAACCCTAAACCTCACACTCACCCTAACCCTCACCCTAAACCTAAACCGAATCCTAACTCTAAACTTCACCGTCACCCTCACTGTAACCCTCCGCCTAACCCTAAACCTAACCCTAATCCTAACCCTAACCCTCACCCTCACCCTAAACCTAACCCTAACACTAACCCTAAACTTTACTCTCAACCTAAACCTAACAATAACCCTAACCCTAACCCGAACCCTAAACCTAAACCTAACCCTCAACATAACGCTAAACCTAACGCTAAAATTCAACCTAACCCTAATCCTAACCCTAACACTCACCATCACCCACAAACTCACCCTAAACCTCAACCTCACCCTCACCCTCACCCTCAGCCTAAAACTAACCCTAAACCTAATCCTAACCCTAACCCTCAACCTCATCCTAACCCTAAGCCTAAACCTAAACCTCACCATCACTGTCACCCTCACCATTACCTTAACACTCACCCTCAACCTCAACCTCACCCTAAGCAGTACTCTCACCCTAACCATCACCCTAACCCTAACCATAACCCTCATCCTAAAACTAACCCTCACCCTAATCCTCACCCTAACCCTAACCATAACACTTACCCTAACCCTCACCCTAACCCCCACCCTAACCTTCAACCTCAAACTAACCCTAACTCTAAACCTAACCCTAACCCTCACACTAACACGAAACCTCAACCTAACCCTAACCCTACCCCTCACCCTAACCCTAACCCTAACCCTCACCCTCAGCCTAACCCTAACCCTCACCCTCACCCTAACCCTCACTTTCACCCTAACCCTAACCCTAACCAACAAACTAACCGTAAGCCTCAACCGAGCTCTCACCCTCACCCGAACGCTCAATCTCACCCCAACCGTCAGAATCACCCTAAACATCACCGTAACCCTAACCCTCACTCTAACCCTAATCCTAACCCTCACCCTCACCCTAACCCTCAACCTAAACCTCAACCTCACCCTAAACCTCACCCTAACCCTAACGTAAACCCTTACCTAAACGAAACCCTCACCCTCACCCTCACTATCACCCTAACCCTCACCCTAAACCTAACCCTAACACTCACCCTCACCCTCACCCTCACAGTAACACTAACCCTAAACCTAACCGTCACCCTAACCCTCACCCTAACCGTAACTCTAACCTAACCCTCACCCTAACCGTCTCCCTAACCCTAATTCTTAACCCTAACCCTTACTCTCCCCCAACCCTCACCGTAACACTTACCCTCAACCTAACCCTAACCCAAACCCTAACCCTCACAGTCACCTTAATCCTCACCATTACCCTAACCCTCATCCTTACCCTAAACCTTAGCCACACCCGATCCCTCAACATCACCCGAACACTAACACTCACCCTAAACCTCACCCATACACTAAACCTCAGTCTAACCCTAACCCTCACCAAAACCGTAATGCTAAACCTCACCCTAACACTAACAGTCACAAAAACCCTCACCCACAACCTAATCCTCACCCTAACAATATCCCTAATACTTACCTAACCGAAACACTTACCCTCACCCTCACCCTCACCCTCACCCAAAACCTCATCCTCATCCTAGGCCTCACACTAACCCTAACCCTTAACCTCACCCACACTCTCCCCCTCCCCCTCAGCCTAACCTTAACCCTGACCCTAAATCTCACGCTAACCCTCACACCCACCCCAACTCTAACCCTAAACCTTACCCTAACAATAAACTTAACCCTAAACCTAAACATAATCCTATCCCTAACCCTCACCCTATACCTTAACCTAACGCTATAACCCACCCTATCACCAATTCGAAACCTAACCCTCACCCTAAACCTAACCCTCACCCTAACCCTAACCCTAACACTCACCTTAACCCTAAACCTCACCCTAAACCTAACGGTAACCCTAACCCTCACCCTCAACTTAACACTCACCCTAACCCTTATTCTCACACTAACCCTAATCCTAACCCTAACCCTCACACTAACCCTAACCCTCACCCGAACCCTAACCCTACCCCTCACACTAACCCTTACCCTAACTCTGACCCTAATACTAACCCTCACCATAACCCAACCCTAACATTAACCCTCACACGCACCCTCCCCCGAACCCTCACCCTAACCCTCACCCTCACCCTAAATGTCACCCTAAAGCTAACACTCACCCTAATCCTATCCCTAACCCTCACCCTAACCATAACCCTCAACCTAATGCTCACCCTCACCCTAATCTTCACCATAACCCTAACCCTAACTCTTACATAACCAAAACCCTCACCCTCAAACTCACCCTCACCCTAACCCTCACCCTCTCCCTACCCCTCACCCTAACCTTAACTCTCACCCTAAACATAACACTTACACTCACCCTAAACCTAAGCTTAACCCTAAACCTCATCCTATCCATCAACCTAAATCTAACCCTAACCCTAACGCTCACCCTAAAGCTCAAACTAACCCTAACCTTCAACGTCACCCTAACCCTCACCCTCACCCTCACCCTCACCCTAACCCTCACCCTAACCCTTATTCTCACACTAACCTTAACCCTAATCCTGACCCTAATCCGAACATTCACCCTCACTCTCACCCTAAACCTAACCTTCACCCTAATCCTAACACTAACCCTCAACTGCACACTCACCCTAACTCTAACCCTAACCCTAACCCTCACTCTCACCCACATCCTAAACCTAAACCTAACCCTAACCCTAACCCTAAAGCTCACACTAACCCTAATCCTCACCCTATCCCTATCTCTAAACTTAACCCTAACCCTAACCCTCACCCTCAACCTAACCCTAATGATAACCCTAACCCGCACCCTCACTCTAAACCTCACACTTATCCTTACCCTCACCATAATCCCAACCCGCATCCTCACCCTAAACCTCACCTTAACCCTTACCCTCACCCTAACGACCACCCAAACCCTAACCCTAAACCTAACCCTAACCCTCACCCTAACCCTCACCCTAACCCTCATAATAACCTTAACACTAACCCTAAACCTCACCCTATCCCTAACCCTCAAACTCACCCTAAAACTCACCGTAACCCTTACCATCACCCTAACCCTAACCCTAACCCTAAGCTTAACACTCACACTAAACCAAAACCTCACCCTCAGCCTAACCCTCATCCAAACCCTAACCTAAACCTAAACCTAAATTGCACCCTAACCCTAAACCTCACCCTAAGCCTCAGTCTCAGCCTAACCCTATACCTAACCCTAATCCTAACCTTAACCCACAACCTCAGATTCACCCTAACTCTAACCATAACATTAATCTTAAACCTCACCCTCACCCTCACCCTAACCCTAACCCAAACTCTCACCATAACCCTCAGCCTAAACCTAACGCTAATCCTCACCCTCACCCTCACCCTAAACCTCAGCCTAACCGTTAAACTGACTAAAACCCTGACCCTAACCTTAACTTTAATATGCACCCGAACGAAAACCCTCACCCAAAACCTAACACTCAAGGTGACCCGAATCCTCAACCGAACCCTTACACTCACGCTAACCCTAACCCTAACCCTAATCCTATACCTATCCCTCACCTAACCTTAACCCTAACCCTAACCTTAACCATCACCCTCACCCTAATATTCACCTTCATCCTAAATATCACCCTAAACCTAACCCTCAACGTATCCCTAACCCTAACACTCACCCTCACCCACACTCTAACCCTCTCACTTACCCTAAACCTAACCCTCACCCTCACCCTCAACCTAACCCTAAACCTAACTCTAACTCTCACTCTAACCCTAACCCTTAACCTAACCCTAAACCTACCCCTCACCCTAACCCTCACGCTCACCCTAACACTAACCGTAACGCTCAACCTAAACCTAACCCTAACGCTAAACCTCAACCTAAACCTAAACCTAACCTTCACCATAATCTTAACCCTAACCCAAATCCTCACCCTCACCCAAACCCTAACCCTCACCCTCACCCTAAACATCACCCTAACCCTAACCCTCACCCTAAACCTAACCCTAACACTCACCATAATCCTCACCATAACCCTAACGCTAACTCTAACCCTCAACCTAACCGTCACCCTATCCCTAACGCTAACCCTAACACTCACCCTGACACTAAACCTCATCCTAACACTTATCCTCACACTAAACCTAACCATAACCCTAACCCTAACGCTCACATTAACCCTAACCCTCACCATCACCCTAAACCTACCCCTCACCCTAAATCTCACCCTCACCCTAACCCTAACCCTAACCCTCACCCAAAACCTAACCCTAACCCGCACACTCACCTTAAAACTCACCGTCACACTAAAACTCACCCTAATCCTAACCCTCACCCACACCCTAAACCTCACTCTCAACTGAACCCTAACCCTCACCCTAACACTAACCCTCTTTCTCACCATAAACAACACCCTAACCCTCACAATAAGCCCTAAGCTGATCCACACCCTAACCCTAACCCTCAACCTAACCCTCACCCTCAACCTAATCTTCACCCTAATCCTAATCCTAAAGCTTACCTAACCAAAAACCTCACCTCACCCTCTCCATAACCCTCACCCTCAGCCTAGCCTTCACCATTACCCTAGCCCTCACCCAAACCCTAACCCTAACCCTCAACCTCACCCTAACCCTAACCCTCACCCTCACCTTAAACAGTTCCCTAACCCTAATCCTCACCCTAACCATAACCCTAAACCTCACCCCAAACCTAACCCTGACCCTAACCCTAAGGATAACCCTACCCAAAACTTCACCCGAACAATCACCCTAACCTTTAACCATACACTGAACTTACCTCTATCCCTAAACCTAACCCTCACACTAAACCTAAACCTCATCCTAACCCAAAACCTAACCCTCACCCTAATCCTTACCCTAACCCTAATCCTTACCCTGTCCCTCACCCTAAACCTAACCCTAATCCTCACCCTCACCCTAACCCTTATCTACACCCTAACCCTCACAATAACCCTAAACATCACCCTAAACCTAACCCGAACCCTATCCCTCAGCCTCACCCTAAACATCACCCTAACCCTAACCTTCACTCTAACAATAACCCTAACCATCACCCTAACCCTTACCCTCAACCTAACCCTCACCCTCACCCTAATCCTCACCCTCACCCTAACTCTAACCCTTACCTAACAGAAAGCCTCATCCTCACCCTCACTCTCACCCTAAGCTCCCCCTAACCCTAACGCTAAACCTCAGACTCACTCTCAGCCTAACCCTAACACTAACCCTCACACTAACCCTCACCCTAAACCTAACCATAAACCTAACACTCACCCTACACTTCACCCTAACCCTAACGCTAACCCTAACCCTTACCCTCATGCTAAACCTCACCCTAACCGTTACAATCAACCTAACCCTAACGCTAACACTCACACTAACCCTAGCACTCACCATAACCCTAACCCTACCCATCACCCAAACTCTCACCGTAACCCTAACCTTAACCCTCATGCTAAACCTAAACCTAAACCTCACAGTCACCCTAACCCTCGCCATCACCCTAAAGCTCACACTAACCCTAACCCTCACCCACAGCCTAACCCTCAATTTTACCCTCACCCTAACTCTAACCCTAAAACTCACGCTCACCCTAAAATTCACCCTCACCCTAAACCTCAACATAACCCTAACCGTCACCAAAATCCTAACCCTAACACTCACCCTTACCCTAACCCTCACACTAACCCTCACCCTCAACCTAATCCTCACCCTAACAATAACCCTAACCCTTAACTAAACGAAACCTTCACCTTAACCTCAACCTCACACTCTCCCTCACCCTCAACCTAAACCTAACCCTAACCCTAAACCTCACCTTCAACCTCTGAGTCCCCCGCAGCCTAACCCTACCCCTAACACTAATCCTAAACCTAACCTCCCCCACCCTAACCCTAAACCTAACCCTAACCTTAACGCTAACCCTCACCCTAACCCTCACCCTAACCCTCACCCTAACCCAAACCTAAACCTAACAATAACCCTAATCCTAACCCTAATCCTAACCCTAACCCTCACCCTAACCCTAACCCTCACTCTAACCCTAACCCTAACACTCACCCTAAACCTAATCCTCACCCTAAACCTCACCCTAAACCTAAGGCTAACCCTAACCCTCATCCTAAACCTAACCCTCACCCTAACCTTTATCCTCACACTAACCCTAACACTAACCCTAACCTTAACCCTCACACTAACCCTCACCCTCACCCTAACCCTAACCCTAACCCTAACTCTCATACGAACTCTCACTCTAACCCTAACCCTAATCCTAACCCTCACCCTAAACATAACAATAAGCCTAATCCTCACCCTCACCCTCAAACTCACCCTACCTCTCACCCTCACCCTAAACATCACCCAAACGCTAGCTCTCACCGTAAACCTAACCCTAACCCTCATCCTCACCCTAACCCTCAAACTAAACCAAAACCTCATCCTAATCATCACCATAACACTAACCTTAACCCTTAACTAACAGAAACCCTCACCCTCACACTCACCCTCACTATAAATCTCACCCTCACCCAAGCCCTCACCCTAAACTTAACCCTCACCGTAACCCTAACAAGAATCCTCACTCTCACCCTACCCAGACCCTAACCCTAACCCTCACCCTAACACTCACCGTAACCCTAAACCTCACCCTAACCCTAAGCCTCACTCTATCCCTAACCCTAACCCTCACCATAACCCTAACCCTAACACTAACCCTCAACCTCACCCTACCACTCACCCTCACCCTCACCCTCATCCTAACACTCAACATAACACTTATCCTCACAATAACCCTAACCCTAACCCTAACTCTAACTTTTATCCCCACCCTCACCCTCACCCTAACTCTACCCCTAACCCTAACCCTCACCCCCAACCTCACCCTAACTCTAACCCTAAACTTAAGCATATTTCAAATCCAACACCCTTACCCTATGTCTAACCATAACCCTAAACCTATACCTCAACCTCACCCTCACTCTAACCATAAACCTAACCATAACCCTCAACCTAACCCTCACCGTCACCCTAATCCTCTCCCTAACCCTAACTCTTACGGAAACGAATCCCTCACCCTCACCCTCACTCTCACCCTAACCCTTACCTTAAACCTAACCCTAAACCTCACTCTCACCCTCAGCCTAACCCTAACCCTAACCCTAACCCTAACCCTCACCCTAACCCTCACAATAACCCTAAATCTAACCCAAACCCTAACACTCAATGTAACACTCACCCTGAACCTAACGCTAATTCTAACCGTTACCCTCACCCTAACTCTCACCCTAACCCTTACCCTCACCTTAACCCTCATGCTGACTCTTACACTAACCCTAATTCTCACCCTAAATCTAACCCTAAACCTCACAGTCACCCTATCCCTCTCCGACACCCTAACACTCACCCTAACCCTAACCCTCACCCACACCCTAATATTCAACCTCACCCGATCCCTAACGCTCACCTTAAAACTCACCCTCTCTTCCTCAAAAGACTTCACATAGATCTCCCCTATGATCCAGCAATCCCACTTTTGGGCATTTACCCAAATGTTTACAAACAAGACCACACTAAAGCTACCAGCACAACTATGTTTATTGCAGCATTATTTACCATAGCTAAGACATGGAACCAACCCAGATGCCCCTCAGTAGATGAATGGATCAAGAAAATGTGGTATATATACACAATGGAATTCTATGCCTCCATCAGAAAGAATGACATTTCCCCATTTGTTAGGAAATGGAAAGGTTTGGAAAAAATTATATTAAGTGAAGTAAGCCAGGCCCAAAGAAGCATAGGTCCCATGGTTTCCCTTATTTGCAATATCTAGTATAGGTATGAGTCAAGCGGAAAAGGCCAGATAATGTGATGTTAGGAAAATGAACCCTTAAATATGTATTTTAATGTTTTCGTTTCTTTCATGCATGTATTTCTAATGCATTTATAAGATTATTCCTTTATTGCTTTGTATGTCCCTCCCCCACAGTGTAACCCCCGCTTTCACTATATTTGATATCAGTATATCATGTGGAGGAGATGGGGACAAACAAATCGTTTAAGGATTCAGGTGGACCTGTTGCAACAACGAGAAGTACAAAATGTCATGTCAAAACCAGCTTTACAATTTCGGTGTGGGGGGGGGGAGGGGGGTATAATTGGGTGGGGGGAGGGGGGTAAAATTGGGTGGGGGGAGGGGGGAGGCAGGGAAGGGAAGTGAAGGGTAAACAAAGGAGGAGGCTGCAATGCTTGGTAAGAAATGTATGCATTATTCTGCCCATGTAATTGTAGCCCCTCTGTACAGTATGTTCTCAAATAAAATAAAATACAATTTAAAAAAAAAAAAAAAAAAAAAAAAAAAACTCACCCTCTCCCTAAACCTCACCCTAAGCCTAACCCTCACCGAAACGGTAACCCTAACATTCATCCTAACCCTAACCCTCACACTCAATCTAATCCTCACCCTGACAATAAATATAACCCTTACCTAACAGAAACCCTCATCCTCACCCTCACCCTTACCCTCACTCTAGCCCTCAGCTTAACCCTAACACTAATCCTAAACCTACACCTCACCCCCACCCTCACACTAACACTAACGCTAACCCTACCCTCACCCTCACCCTAACCCTAACCTTAACCCATACAATAACACTAACCCTAACCCTAAAATTGACAATAAACCACACCCTCAACCTAAACACCACCCTAACACCAACCCTCACCCTAAACCTCCCCCTAACCCTCAACCTCAACCTAACCCTCAACCTAAACCTCACCCTCACCCTAATCCTTACCTAACCGAAACACTCACCTAATCCTCACCTACCTTACCTAACCGAAACACTCACAATCACACTCACCCTCACCCTAACCAACACCCTCACCCTAGCCTTCATCCTAACCTTATCCCTCACCCTAACTCTAACACTAACCCTCACCCTCAACCTTATCCTAAACCTAACCCTAACCCTCACACTAACCCTCACTCTAACCCTAACCCCAAACCTAACCCTCACCCTAAGCCTCATCCTAACCCTAACCCTCACCTTAACCCCACACTCTCACCCTAACTCTAATCCTAAACCTCACCCTCACCCTAATTCTAACCCTAACCCTAATCCAAATTCTAACCCTCAGTCTCACCCTCACTCTAACTCTAACCCTAACCCTAATCCTCACCCTCACTCTCACATTAAACCTAACCCTCACCCTAATCCGCACCCTAACCCTAACCCTCACCCCAACCCTAACGCCAACCATAAAACTCACCCTCACCTTAAATCTCACCCTAACCCTTAAACTCACCCTAACCCTAACCCTAAACCTAAACCTAATCCTCGCCCTAACCCTAACTCTCACGCCAAACCCAAAACTCAACCTTACCCAAAACCTCACCCTCACCCTTACACTCACTCTAACCCTAACCCTAAACCTAATCCTAAACCTAACCCTCACCCTAACCATCACCCTCACACTAACCCTCAACATCACCCTAAATATCACCCTAACCCTAATCCTGACCTAACCCTAACACTCACCCTAACATTAACCCTCACCGTATCCCTCACCTTAACCGTAACGCTAAATCTAACCCTAATACTCACCATCACCCTAACACTCAGCGGAAACCTAAGCCAAACCCACACTCAAATCCTCACCCTCACACTAACCCTCAACATCACCCTAAATATCACCCTAACCCTAATCCTGACCTAACCCTAACACTCACCCTAACATTAACCCTCACCGTATCCCTCACCTTAACCGTAACGCTAAATCTAACCCTAATACTCACCATCACCCTAACACTCAGCGGAAACCTAAGCCAAACCCACACTCAAATCCTCACACTCACCCTAACACTCACACCCACCCGAACCCTCAACCTCACCCTAAACCTAAACCTAACACTCAACCTAACCCTAACCCTAACCCTAACCCTAAACCTAACCCTAACACTCACCCTAACCCTAAGCCTAACCCTAATATGAACACTGAACCTCACCCTCACTCTCACCCTAACTCTAATCCTAACCCTAACCCTCACCCTCACCCTAACTCTAACCATAACCCTAATCCAAATTCTAAACCTACTCTCACCCTCAGCCTAACTATAACCCTAACCCTAACCCTAACTTTCACCCTCACCCTCACCCTAACCCTAACTGTCACCCTAACCTGCACCCTAACCCTAACCCTCACCCTAACCCTAACACCAACCATAACCCTCAACCTCACTATAAACCTCACCCTATCCCTTTAACTCACCATAACCCAAACCCTAACCATAACCATAATCCTCACCCTAACCCTAATGCTAACCCTAAAACTCAATCTCAACTTAAACCTCATCCTAACCCTAATGCTAACCCTAACCCTAACCCTCACCATCCCCCTAACACTCAGCCGAAACCTAACCCTCACCCACACTCTAACCCTCACGCTCACCTGAACACTCACACTCACCCGAACCCTCAACCTCACCTTAACCCTAATCCTAACACTGACCCAAACCCTAACCCTAACCCTAACCCTAACACTCACCCTAACCCTAACCCTAACCCTCACCCTCAACCTAACACTCACTGTCATGCTAACACTAATCCGTAACCTAATCCTCACCCACACCCTGACCTTCACCCTCTCACGAACACTCACACTCACCCGAACCCTCACCTTCACCCAAACCCTCATCGTCACCCTAAACATCACCTTAACCTTAACCCTCACCCTAACCCCAACACTACCAATCACCCTAACCCTGACCCTCAACCTAACCCTCAACCTCAACTTAATCCTCAACCTAACCCTAAGCCTAACACTTACCTTATCAAAACCCTCACCCTCACCCTCATCCTAACCCTCACCCTCACCCTAGCCCTTACACTAACCCTCATCCTAATCCTAACCCTAAACCTATCCATGAACCTAAACCTAACCCTAACGCTCACCCTCAACCTAAACCTCACCCTAACCCTAACACTCACCCTAACCCTCACCCTAACTCTAACGAAAACCGCAACCCTAATGCTAACCCTTAAACTTCACCATCATCCTAGCCCTCACCCTAACCGTTATCCTCACACTAACCCTAATCCTGAACCTAACCCTAACCCTCACACTAAGCCTAAACCTCACCCTAACCCTAACCCTACCCCTCACACTAACCCTAACCCCAACACTCAACCTAATCCTAACCCTAACCCTAACCCTCACCCTCACCCTAAACCTAATCCTCAACCTCACCCTCACCCGAACCCTCACCTTAACCCTCAACCTCACCCTAAACATCACCTTAAAACTAACCCTCACCGTAATCTTAACCCTCACCCTCACCCTTAACCTAACCCTCAACCTAACACTCACCCTCACACTAATCCTCACCATAACCCTAACCCTAAACTTTACCTAAACCAAACACTCATCCTCATTCTCACATTCATCCTAGCCCTCACCTTAATCTTAACCCTAACCCTAACCCTAAAACTAACCCTCACCCTCACCCTAAACATAACCCTAACCCTAACCCTCAAACTACCCCTCACCCTAACCCTAAACCTAACCCTAACCTTCAACCTAACCCTAACCCTAACCCTAACCCTCAACCTAAACCTAAACCTATCCCTGATCCTCAACCAAACCCTCACCCAAACCCTAAACTTCACCCTAAACCTAATGCTAACCATTAACCTAACGCTAACCCTAACCATCAAACTCAACATAACCCTCACCCTAACCCTTGTCCTCACACTAACCCTAAACCTAACCCTAACATAACCCTCACACTAAACCCTAACCCTCAACCTAACCCTAAACTTATCCATCACACTAACCCTCACTCTAACCCTAAACCTCAAGCTAACCCTCACTCTTACACTAATCCTAACCATAATTATAACCCTAACCCTTACCTAACGGAAACCCTCATCCTCACTCTAGCCCTCACCTTCACCCTAGCCCTCACCTTAACGTTAACTCTCACCATAAACTTAACTATCACCACAACCCTAACACTAACACTCACCCTCACCCTAATCCTCACCATAACCTTAAACCTAACACTTACCTAACCGAAATCCTCACACTCACCCTCACGCTAACACTAACGCTAACCCAAAACCTCAACCACACCCTAAACCTCAACCTAATACTTACCCTCACCATAACCCTAACCCTATCCCTAATCCTCACCCTAAGCCTAAACGTCACCCACACCCTAAAATTAACCCTCACCCAAATCCTTACCCTCAACCTAAAACTCACCTTACTCTAAACCTAATCCTAAACCTAACCCTCAACATCACCCTCACCTGCCCCCAAACCCTAACCCTAAGCGTAACCCTCACCCTCATCCTCACCGTAACCCTCAACTCACCCTTATCATCACCCTAAACCTAACCCTAACCCTCACCCTCACACTAAACAATACCCAAACCCTAACTCTCACCCTAAACCTAATCCTAACCCTCTCCTTAAACCTAACCTTAACCCTCACCCTCACCCTAAACTTCACCCTAAACTTTAACCTCACACTAACCCTAACTCTAACCCAAATCCTCACACTAACCATAACCCTCACCCTAACCCTAAAACTACCCCTCACACTAACCCTCACCCTAACACTAACTCTAAACCTAACCCTCACCCTTAAACTCACCCTTACCCTCACCCTCAAACAAGCCATCAACCTAACCCTAACCCTCAACCTTACCCTAACCCTAACCCTCACCCTCCCGTACAACCTAACACTAACCCTAATCATAATCCTCACCCTAAAACTCACACTAACCCTAACCCTAAGCCACACCCTAAACCTCACCCTCACCGTCACATTCACCCTCACCCGAACCCTCACCCGAAGCCTAACACTCAGCCTCACCCTAAACTTCAACCTAACCCTAACCCTCAATCTAACCCTAACCGTAACCCTCACCCTAACCGTAAACCTCAACCTTACCCTCACCCTAAAAATAACCCTAACCCTAACACTCACCCTAATGCTCACGGTCAACCTAACCCTCACCCTAACCCTAACCCTCAAACTAACCCTAACCCAAGCCTCAACCTCACCCTAACCCTAAACCTAACCCTAATCCTAATCCTCACCCTAAACCTAACACTTACCCTCACACTCAACCTCACCCTAACCCTCAACCTAGCACTCACCGTAACGCTAATCCTAAACCTAACCCTAAACCTCACCCTCACCCTCAGCCTGAACCTAACCCTAATCCTAAACCTAACCCTAACTCTACCCCTCACCCAAACCCTCACCCTAACCCTAACTCTAAACCTAACCCTCACCCTAACCCTCACCCTAAACCTCACCCTCACCCTAGCCCTCAACCTAACCCTTACCCTCAAACTAACCCTAACCTTAACCCACACAATAGCCTTCAACCTAACCCTAAACATCACCGTAACCATCACCCTAACCCTAACCCTAAGCCACACCCTAAACCTCACCTGAAACCTCACCCGAACCCTCACCCAAACCCTCATCCGATCCCTAACACTCAGCCTCACCCTAAACGTCAACCTAACCATAACCCTCACTCTAACCCTAACCCTAACCCTCACCGTAACCCTAACACTCAACCTAACCCTCACCCTCACTCTAGCCCTCACCGTAACTCTAAACCTAACCCTAACCCTAAACCTCACCCTCACCCTCTGCTTGCCCCTCAGCCTAACCATAACACTAACCCTAAACCTGACCATTACCCCCACCATGACCCTAAACCTAACCCTAACCCTAACGCCAACCCTCACCTTCACCCTCACCCAAACCTTAACCCTAACAATAACCCTAACCCTAAATCTAACCTTAATACTAACACTAACCCTTACCCTAACCATAACCCTAACCCTAAATCTCACCATAACCCTAATCTTAAAACTTACCCTCACTCTAACACTAACCAACACTCTAACCCTCATCCTAACCCTCACCCTAAACCTAACCCTAAACCTAACCATCAACCTAAACCTAACGGTAACGCTCACGCTCAACCTAAACCTCACCCTAACCCTAACACTCACCCTAACCCTTACCCTGACCCTAATGGTAACCCTAAACTTCACCCTCAACCTAACCGTCACCATAACTCTTATCCTCACACTAACCCTAATCCTAAATCTAACCCTAACCCTAACCCTCACCCTAACCCTCATCCTAACCCTAATGCTAACCCTCACCCTCACCATAACCCTAAACCTAACCCTGACCCTCACCCTAACCCTTACCCTCACCCGCACCAGAACATGCACCCTCATACTTACCCTCACCCTCACCCTAAACTTCACCCTAACCCTAACCCTAAACCTAATATTAACCCTCAACCTAACCCTAATCCTAACCCTCACCCTAACCATAACCCTCACCCGAACCCTCACCAGAAGCCTCACCTTAACCCTCAACCTCACACTATACATCACCCTAACACTAACCCTCACCATAAACCTAACCCTCACCATCACCTTTAACCTAACCCTCAACCTAACCCTCACCCTCACACTAATCCTCACCATAACCCTAACCCTAAACCTTACCTAATCGAAACACTCACCCTCACCCTTAACCCAATCCTCAGGCTCACCCTAGCCCTCAACTTAACCTTAACCATCACCCTAAACCTAAAACTAACCCTCACCCTCTCCCTAAACCTAACCCTAACCCTAACCCTCACACTAACCCTCACCCTAACCCTAAACCTAACACTAACCCTCACCCTAACCCTCAACCGAATCCTGACCATAAACCTCACCCTCAACCTAACCCTCACCCTAACCCTAACTCTCAACCTAACCCTAATGCTAACCGTAAACCTAATGCTAAACGTAACCATCACCGTCAACCTAACCCTCAACCTAACCCTTATCCTCACACTAAACCTAAACCTAACCCTAACCCTAACCCTCACACTAACCCTAACCCACACCCTAATCCTAACCCTACCCCTCACACTAACCCTCACCCTAACCCTAAGCCTCAAGCTAACCCTCACTCTCACCCTAATCTTCACCATAACCCTAACCCTAATCCTTACCTAACCGAAACCTTCACCCTCACCCTAATCCTCACCCTCACCCTAAACCTAACCCTCACCCTCAACCTAGCCCTCACCCTAACCCTAACAGTCACCCTAACCCTAACTCTAACCCTCACCCTCACCCTAACCCTATCCCTCACCCAAACTCTAACCCTCACCCTAACCCTAACCCTCATCCTAGTCCTCACCATAACCCTAAACCTAACCCTTACCTAACAGAAACCCTCACCGTCACCCTCAACCACACCCTAACACTCACACTCACCCTCACCCTCACCTTCACCTTCAGCCTAAATATAACCCTAAGACTAATCCAAATCCTAAACCTCACCCTCACCCTCAACCTAACTCTAAAGCTAACATTAAACAAAACCCTCACCCTAAATGTAAACCTATCCCTAACAGTCACCCTAAACCTAAACCTAATCCTTAACCTAACGCTCACCCTCACCCTAACCCTTACCCTCAACCTAACCCTAACCCAAACCCTCAGCCTAACCCTCATCCTAACCCTAAGCTTAACCCTAACCTCAGCCTAAACTTAATCCTAACCCTAACCCTAACCCTCACCCAAACACTAAACATCACCCTCACCCTCAACCTGACCATCACCCTCACCCCAACCCTCCCCCTCCCCCTTCCCCTAACCCTAACCCTAACCCTCTCCCTAAACCTAACCCTCACCCTCACCCTCACCCTCACCATCACCCTCAACCTAACCCTCACCCTCACCTCACCCTAATCCTAACCGTAACCCTAAACCTCTCCTGAAACCTAACTCTGACCCTCAACCTCACCCTCACCCTAAGCCTAACCCTACACCTCAGGGTAATCCTAAACCTAACCATCACCCTCACCCTCACCCTAAACCTAAGCCTAACCATAACCCTAACACAAACCTTCACCCTAATTCTCACCATCACCCTAACCCTAAACCTCAACCTAACCCTAACCCTAACCCTCACACTAACCCTAAACCTCACCCTAACCTTAATCCTAACCCTCACACTAACCCTCACCATAAGCCTAACCCTAACAATCACCCTAAACCTAACGCTAACCCTCACAGTCACCCTAAACCTCACCGTAACCCTAAACCTCACCCTAAACCTAACCTTCACCTACAGCCTAACGCTGAATCTCACCCTCACCCTAACCCTCACCCTAAACCTCACTCTCACCCTAAACCTCAACCTATACCTAACCCTCACCAAAACCCTAACCCTAACACACAACCTAACCCTAACCTTCACCCTCAACCTAATACTCACCCTAACAGTATCCCTAACCCTTACCTAACTGAAACTCTCACCCCCACCCTAAAGCTCAATCTCACCCTAACACTCACCCTAACCCTAACCCTAACCCTAAACCTCACCCTCACCGTCACCCACCACCTCAGCCTAACCCTAAATCTAACACTAATCTTAAACCTACCCCTCACCTCCACCCTCACCCTAAACCTAACAATAACCTTAACGCTAACCCTCACCCTCACCCTCACACTAACCCTAAAGCCTAACCCTAACAGTACCCCTAAACCTAACCCTAACCATAAGCCTTACCCTAACCCTAAACCTCAGCTTAACGCTAAAACTAACACTCACTCTAAACCTCACCCAAAAGCTAATGGTAGCCCTAAACCTAACCCTCAACCTAAACTTCACCCTAATCCTTATCCTCACACTAACCTTAACGGTAATCCTAACTCTGACCCTCACACTAAACCTAACCCTCAACCTAACTCTAACCGGAACCCTCACATTAACTCTCACCCTAACCCTAAACCTAATCCTAACCCTCATTCTAACCCTAACCCTAACTCTAATCCTCACCCTCACACTCACCCATACCCTAACCCCCACCCTCACCCTATACATCACCCAAACGCCAACCCTCACCCTAAACCTAACCCTGACCCTCACCCTAACCCTTAACCTCACCCTAACACTAACCCTTACCCTCACCCTAACACTAACCCTAACCCTCACACTCACCCTAAACCTCACCCTAACACTTATCCTCACACTAACCCTAACCCTAACCCTAACCTTCAAACTAACCCTAACCCCCAACCTAACCCTAAACCTACCCCTCAACATAAGCCTCACCCTAAACCTAACCATAACTCTAACCCTCACCGTAAAACTAAGCCTAACCCCAAACCTCACCCTTACCCTAACCCTGACCGTCACACTAACACTCACCCGAACCCGATCCCGAACCCACACCCTAACCCTAACCCTCTCCTGAACCTCACCCTCACCTGAAACCTCACCCTCATCCTATCCCTCACCCTCAGCCTAGCCCTAACCTAACCCTAACCCTCCCACTAACCCTAACCCTAACCCACGCCCTCACCCTCATCCTCACTCTAACCCCAACCCTATCCCTAAACCTCACCCTAACCCTAACCCTAACCCTAATTCTAAACCTAACCCTCACCCCAGCCTAACCATCAACCTAACCCATACCCTCACCCTAATCCTTAACTTAACACTAACTCACATTAAACCTAACCCTTACCCTAACCCTAACCCTACCCCTCAGCCTAAACCTCACCCTAACACTAACCCTAAACCTAATCATCACCCTATCCGTAACGCTAAACCTAACCCTCCCCCTAACCCTCACCTTAACCCTTACCCAAACCCTAATCCTCACCCTATCACTAATCCTAACCTTAAATCTAACCCTAACCCTCAACCTCACCCTAATCCTCACCCTAACGCTAACCCTAGGGTGAGGGTTACCTCAGCCTAATCCTAACCCTCATCCTCACTTTCACACTAAGCCAACCCTAACCTTAAACCTAATCCTAAATCTAATCCCAACCCTCACCCTAAAACTCACCCTAACACTTACCCTCACAATAACCCTAATGCTAAACCTCACACTAACCCTCACCCTCACCCTACCCCTCACCGTCACCAAAACTCTCACCCTAACCCTAATCCTCAGGCACACGCTAAACCTCACCCACACCCGAACCCTAAACCTCCCCCTAAGCCTCACCCTAAGCCTAACTATAACCCTTA
Organism: Dipodomys merriami; assembly: GCF_024711535.1. Classification (NCBI taxonomy): domain Eukaryota; kingdom Metazoa; phylum Chordata; class Mammalia; order Rodentia; family Heteromyidae; genus Dipodomys; species Dipodomys merriami. The sequence goes on from NW_027206113.1 coordinate 4,753,469, forward strand.
ACTTCACCCTCACTCTAACCCTCACTCTAACCCTTAATCTCACACTAACTCTAACCCTCACATGAACCCTAACCCTCACCCTTACCCCAACCCTACCCCTCACCCTAACCCTCACCCTAACACTAACCCTAAAACTCACACTAACCCTACCCTTCACCCTAACCCTAAACCTCACACTAAACCTCACTCTAACCCTAACGACAACCCTAACCCTCGCCCTCAACCTAACCCTCACCCTAACACTTATCCTCACACTAACGCTAACCCTCAAACTAACCCTAACACTCACCCTAACCTTAACCCTTACCCTCAACCTAAACATAAACATAGCCATAACCTTAAACCTCACATTTACCACCATCCCCACCCTCACCCTAACCGTTATCCTCACACTAACCCTAAGCCACAACTTAACCCTAACCCTCAAAATAGCCCTAACCCTAAACCTAAACCTAACCCTCACCCTCACACTAACCCTAACTCTCACCCTATCCCAAACGCTAACCCTATCCCGCACCCTCACCCTAAACCTCACCCTAACCCTTACCCTCACCATCACCCTAAACCTAACCCTAATCCTCACACTAACCCTAACAATAACCCTCACCCTAACACTCACCATAACCCCACCGCTCACCCAAAACCTAACCCTCACTGTCACCATAACCCTCACCATAACCCTAACCCTAAACCTAAACCTAACCCTCACCCTCACACTAACCCTAACTCTCACCCTATCCCAAACGCTAACCCTATCCCGCACCCTCACCCTAAACCTCACCCTAACCCTAACTCTCACCCTATCCCAAACGCTAACCCTATCCCGCACCCTCACCCTAAACCTCACCCTAACCCTTACCCTCACCATAACCCTAAACCTAACCCTAATCCTCACACTAACCCTAACAATAACCCTCACCCTAACACTCACCATAACCCCACCCCTCACCCAAAACCTAACCCTCACTGTCACCTTAACCCTCACACTAACCTTAACCTTAACGCACACCCTAAACATAAACATAATCCTAACCATAACCCTCAGCCTCACCCTAATCCTCACCCTAACCCTTATCTTCACACTAACCCTAAACCTTACTCTAACCCTCACACTAAGCCTAACCCTCACCCTAACCCTAACCCTACCCCTCAACCTAACCCTAACCCTAACCCTACCCCTCAACCTAAACCAAACCCTCAAAACATCTCTCAACCTCACCCTAATCCTAACCCTAACACTAACCCTAACACTTACCTAGCTGAAAACCTCACCCTCACACTCAACCTCAACCTAAACCTCACCCTCATCTTAGCCCTCACCCTAACCCTTACCCTCACCCTAATCCTAACCCTAACACTCACCCTCACCCTCACCCTCACCCTCACCATTACCCTCACGCTAACCCTACCCTAAACCTAATGCTACACCTAACCCTCACCCTCAGACTAACCATCACCCTAAACCTTGCCCTCACCCTAACCCTTAACCAAACCCTAACACTCATACTAAACCTAACCTCACCCTAAACCTAAACCTACACCTCAGCCTTAACCTCACTCTAATCCTAACCCTAACCCTAATCCTCCCCTATCCCTAACCCTAATCCTAACCCTCACACAAACCCTCACCTTATCCCTTACCCAAAACCTGATCCTCAACCTATCACTAAATCTAACCTTAACCCTAACCCTCATCCTCGCCCTAACCCTAACCCTCACCCTAACCCTTACCCTAAACCTCAACCTAAACATAACCCTTACCCTAACCCTCACCCTAACCCTAATGCTAACCCTAACCCTCACCCTAAACTTCAACCTAACCCTTATCCTCACACTAACCCTAACCCTAACCATCACACTAAGCCGAATGCAGACCCTAACCCTAACCCTACCCCTCAACCTATCCCACACACTAACCCTAACCCAAAACCTAACCCTCACCCTAACCATAACCCTAACACTCACCCTCAACTTCAACCTCACCCTTACCCTAACACTCAACCGAAACTGAATGCTCACCCACACCATAACCCTCACCCTAACCGAACCCTTATTCTCACCCGAAACCTCACCCTCACCCTAACCCTCAACCTAAACATAACCCTAAACCTCAACCTCACCCTAAACCTAACCCTAACCTTAACCCTAACCCTAACCCTCAAACTAACCCTCAACCTCACCCTATCCTCAACCTAAACCAAACCCTAAACCTTACCTAACTGAAATCCTCACCTTCACCCTCACCCTCACCTTCAACCTAACCGTCAACATTACCCTAGCTCTCACCCTAAACCTAACCCTCACACTCACCCTAACCCTAACCCTCACTCTGACCCACACCCTAACATTAACCCTAACCCTAATACTAACCCTAAGCCTAACCCTAACCCAAATGTTACACCTAAACCTCACCCTCACCCTAACCATCATCCTAACCCTCACCCTCACCCTAAAACTTACCCTGACCCTAACAATCACACTAAGCCTAACCCTCACCTAATCCTAACCCTACACCTAAACCTAACCCACACATTAACCCTAAACCTAACCCTTACCCTAACCCTAACCCTATCCCTCCCCTTCACCTTAACCCTCGCTGTCACCTAACACTCAACAGATCCTGAACGCTCATCCACACCCTAACCCTCACCCTCACCCTCAACCTTATCCTCACCCTCACCCTAAACCTAACACTCACCATCACCCCCAACATTATCCTAACACTAACCCTAACCCTAATGCTGACCCTAATGTTAACCCTAATCCTCACCCTCACAGTAACCATCACCCTAACATTTACCCTCTCCCTAAACTTTACCCTAACCCTAACCCTCACACTACACCTAAGCCTCACCCTGACCGTCACACTCACCCTAAGACTAATCCCAACCCTAATCCTAAATCTAATCCTCACCGTCACCCTAACAGTAACCCTAACCCTAACCCTCACCCTCACCCTAACCCTAACCCTAAACTTCACCCTAACCCTCACCCCAACCCTAATGCTAACCCTAACTCTCACCATCACACTACCCATCACCCTAACACTTACCATCACACTAAACCTAACCCTATCGCTAACCGTAACCCTCACACTAACCCTAACGCTCACCCTAAACTTAAACTTAACCCTCACCCTAACACTCACCCTAACAGTCACACCAACCCTCAACCTAAACCTAACACTAAACCTCACCCTCGCCAGAACACTAAACCTCACGTTAAAATTCACCTTCACCATAAAGATCACCAGAACCCTAACACTCAGCCTAACTCTAACACTAACCCTCACCCTAACCCTAACCCTAACCATAACCCTCAACCAAACTCTAACCCTCACGCTAACCCTCACCCTAACACTAATGTTATCCCTACCTGTCACCCTAAACCACATCCTAAACCTTACCATCTCCATATCCCTAACAGTAACCCTAACCCTAATCCTCAATCTAACCCTAACCCTCACCCTCACCTTAACACTCACCCTCACCCTCACCCTCACACTAGCCCTCACCCTAACCCCAACCCTAACACTAATCCAAACCTAAACCTCATGTTCACCCTCACCCAAACCCTAACCCTAAAGCTAACCCTAACCCTCACCCTCACCCTCACCCTAACGGTCACTCACACCCTAAACATCACCCTAACCCTAACCCTCACCCTCACTCAAACCATTACCCTCACCCTAACTTTAACCCTGACCCTAACCCTCACGGTAACCCTAAGCCTAACCTTAAACTTAACCCTCACCCTACCCCTCACCTTAACCCTTACCCAAACCCTAAAACTCAACCTATCACTAATCCTAACCCTAATCTTAACCCTAAACTTCATCCTCACCCTAACCCTCTCCCTAACCCTTACCCTCACACTAATGGTAACCCTAACGCTAACCCTCACCCTAATCCTAACCCTCAATCTCACCCGAAGCCTAACCTTAACCCTAACCCTAATCCTAAATCTAGCCCTCACTGTCACCCTAACCCTAACCCTAAGCCTAACCCTCACCTGCACCCTAACCCTCACCCTAACCCTAACCCTAACCCTCACCCTAACCCTAACTCTAACCCTCATCCTAACCCTATCCCTAACCCTCACCCTACACCTAACCCTCAAACTAATGCTCACCCTCACATTAATCCTCAACCTAACCCTAACCCTAACCCTTACCTAAGTGAAAACCTCACCCTCACCCTCACCCTCATCTAACCCTCACCCTCACCCAAGCCCTCACCCTAATCCTAACCCTCACCCTAACCCTAAACCTAATCCTCACCCTCACCATCCCCCTCACCGTCACCCTAACCCTAACCCTAAACCTAATCCTAACCCTCACCCTCACCCTACCCTCACGTTATACTAAACATCACCCTAAACCTTACCCTCACCCTAACCCTTACACTGACCCTAACATTCACATTAACCTAACCCTCACCCTAACCCTAAACCTACCCCTCAGCCTAAACCTCACCCTAATCCTAACCCTAAACCTCACCCTACCCCTCACCTTAACCCTTACCCAAACACTAATACTGAACCTATCACTAACCCTAACCCTAATCTTAACCCTAATCCTCACCCTCACCCTAAACCTCATCCTAACCCTTAAACTCACTCTAATGCTAACCCTAACCCTAACACTCAGCCTAATCCTAACCCTCACCCTCACCCTAATAGTAACATTAACCCTAACCCTAATCCTAAATCTAACCCTCATAGTCACCCTAAACCTAGCCCTAACCCTAACCCTCACCGTCACCATAACCCTAAACCTTACTCCCACCCTGACACTCACCCCAACCCTAATACTAACCCTAAACCTCACCCTCACTCTAACCCTTATCCTCACACGAACCCTCACTGTAACCCTTACCCTCACCCTGATGCTAATCCTAACCCTAACCCTCACCCTTATCCTAACCCTCCCATCACCCTAAGCCTAACCCTAACACCAATCCTAAATCTAACCATCACCAACACACTAACCCTAACCCTAAACCTAACCCTCACCCTAAACCTCACCCTAACCCTCACCCTAACCTTAACGCTAACCCTAACCCTCACCATCACACTAACCCTCACCCTATCCCTTATATCACACTGAACCTAAACCTATTCCTAACCCTAACCCTAACGCTCACCCTAACCCTAACCATACCCCTCAACCTAACCTTCACCCTAACACTCACACTAGCCCTCACCCTAAACCTAAACCTGAACCTCCCCAGAACCAGAACACTAAACCTCACCCTAAACTCAACCTCACCATAAACATCACGCTAAACCTAACACTCACCCTTACTCTAACCCTAAGCCTCACCCTAAATATAACCCTAACCGGAACCCTCACCCTCACTCTCACCCTCAACCTAAACCTCACCCTCACCCTTACACTCACCCTCACCCTAAACATCACCCTAACCCTAACCCTCACTCTAACCCTAACCCTAAACCTCATCCTAACCCTAACACTCTCCCTAATCCTCAACTGAATCCGAACGATAAATCTAAACGTCTCCCTCACCCAAACCCTCACCCTAACCGTTATGCTCACACTAACCCTAATACTCACACTAACCCTAAACCTCACCCTATCCCTAACCCTAACCCTATCCCACACCCTAAACCTCACCCTTACCCTAAAACTAATGATAACCCTAACCCTCACCTTCATCCTAAACCTCATCATAAAACTTACCCTCATCCTAACCCTAAGACTCACCCTCAAACTAAACCTCACCCTAACCCTTACCCTCACCCTAACCAGCACTCTAAGCCTAACCCTAACCCTCACCCTTACCCTCACTCTAACCCTAACCCTCAACCTCATCCTCAACCTCAGCCTAAGCCTAACCCTAACCCTAACCATAATCCTAAACCTAACCCTCGCCTGCATGCTCACCTTAACCATAACCCTAACCAACACCCTCACCCTCACCCTAAGCCTAACTCTATCCCTAACACTCACCCTAAACCTATCCCGCAGTCTAACCCTAACTCTAACCCTCAGCCTCACCCTAAGCCTAACCCGAAACCTAATCCTCATCCTAACCCTAACCCTAACTCTAACCCTTTCACTTACCCTCACCCTCAAGCGAAACCTCATCCTAACCCTTACCCTCACCATAACCCTAACCCTTAACCTAAACCTAATCCTCACCCTAACCCTAACCCTCACCCACACCCTAACACTCACCCTCACACTCACCCTAACACTCAGCCAAACCCTAACCCTAACCCTAATCCTAAACCTAACCCTCACGCTGACACTCACCCTAAACCTAAACCTAATCCTAACGCTAACCCTCACCCTCTCCCTAAACCTCACCCTTGCCCTAAACATCACCCTAAACCTAACGCTCACCATAACCTTAACTGTAACCCTCGCCCTAACCCTAACACTCAGCCTAACCCTCACCCTAACCCTAACGCTAACCCTAACCCTTACCCTCACCCTAAATCCCAGCCTAACACTTATCCTCACACTAACCCTAAACCTAATCCTAACCCTCACACTAACCCTAACCCTCACCCTAACCTTAACCCTACCGCTCAACCTAAGCCTCACCCTAAACCTAACTCTAACCCTAACCCTCACCATAACCCTAACCCTAACCCTAACCGTCACACTCACCCTAACCCTCACCGTCACCCTAACACTCACGTAAACCCAAACCTGACACACACCATAACCCTCACCCTCTCATGAACCTCACCATCACCTGAAAGCTCACCCTCACCATAACCCTCACCCTCACCTTAAACATCACCCTAACCCTAACCCTCACCCTAACACTAACCCTAAACCTCACCAAAAATCAAACACTCAAACTATGCCTCACCCTCAGCCTAATCCTCAACCTAACCCTAACCCTTACCTAACTAAAACCCTCACCCTCAACTTCATCAACCCTCTGAGCGTAACTCTCACCCTCACCCTAGCTATCACCGTAAACCTAACCCTCACCCTCACCATCACTGTAAGCCTAACCCTAAACCTAAACCTCACCCTAACCCTAGCCCTAAACCTAATGCTTACCCTCACACTCACCCTCACCCTAACCCTCACCCAAAACCTTACCCTCACCCTAACCCTTACCCTCACCCTAACCCTCACAATAAACCTCACCTTAACCGTTACACAAACACTAATCCTTACCATATCACTAATCGTAAACCCTAGAACTAACTCTAATACTAACCCTCACCCTAAAACTTACCCTCAACATAATGCTAAACCTAAATCTAACCCGCACCTTAATCCTAACCCTCACCCTCACCTTCACCCTCACCTTAAGCCTAACCATAACATAAATCGAAACCTCACCCTCACCCTCACCCTAACCCTAACTCTCACCCTAAAATTCACCCTAACTCTAATGCTAACCCTAACCCACACCCTCACCCTAACCATAACGCTAACCCTAACCTTAACCCTCACACTAACCCTCAACCTCACCCTCACCCTAAATCTAACCGAACCCTAATACTAACCCTCACCTTCACCCTCACCATCACCCTAACCCTAAACCTAATACAAACCCTCACCCTAAACCTAACCCTCACCCTGACCCTCACCCTAAACCTAACTGTAACCCTAAACCTCACCCTCACACTAAACCTCACCCTAAACCTTATCCTCACATTAACCCTAACCCTCACACTAACCCTAACCCTCACTCTAACCCTAACCGTAAGCCTCACCCTAACCCTAAACCTAAACCTTATACTAATCCTCACCCTCACCCTAACACTAACCCTCACCCTCACCCTAGCTCTCACCCTAATACTGACCCTAACACTAACCCTAAAACTAAACCTTATTCTAATCCTCACCCTCACCCTAACCCTAACCCTAACCCTCACCCTCACCCTGATTGTAACCCTAAACCTAACCCTAATCCTAACCCTAACACTCACTGTCACCCTCACCCTAACCATAACCTTACCCAAACTCTAAAACTCACTCTCACCCTCACCCTAACACTAACACTAAACCTCACCCTAAGTCTAACCCTGACCCTAACCCTAACCCTCACCCTCACACTCACCCTAATCCTAAACCTAACACTAACCCTAACCCTCACCCTCACCTTATCCACATCCTAACCCTTACCCTCACACTAAAGCTAACCCTAACCCTAACCTTCACCCTCTTCCTAACCCTCACCCTAACCATAATGCTAACCATAACCCTTACCCTCACCCTAAATCCCACCCTAACACTTATCCTCACACTAACCCTAACCCTAACACTAACCCTCACACTAAACCTAACCTTCACCTTAATCTTAACCCTACCGCTCAACCTAAGCCTCACCCTAACCCTAACCCTAACCCTAACCCTCACCATAACCCTAACCCTAACCCTCACCGTCACACTCACCATAACCGTCACCATAACCGTCACCTAAACCCGAAACCTCACCCACACCATAACCCTCACCCTCTCATGACCCTCACCCTCACCTTACCCACATCTTAACCCTTACCCTCACACTAACGCTAACCCTAACCCTAACCTTCACCATCAACCTCACCCTCATTGTCACCCTAAACCTCACCCTAAGCCTAACCCTCCCCCAAACCCTAACCCTCACCCTAAGCCTAACACTAACCCTATCCCTAATCCTGAACCTAACACTCACATTAACCCCAAACCTCAACATAACCCTAACCCTCACCCTCACCCTAACCCTCACCGTTACACTAACACTCACCCGAACGCGAACCCTCACCCAGACCCTAACCCTCACCCTCATCCGAACCTTCACCATCACCCTAAACATCATCCTACCCCTAACGCAAACCATAACCCTAAACCTAACCCTCACCCTTAACCTAATCCTCACCATCATCCTAACACTCACATGAATCCGAACCCTCACCCACACCCTTACCCTCACCCTCATCCTAACCCTCACCCTCACACTAAACATCACCCTACCCCTACCCCTAACCCTAACCCTCACCCTTACCTAACTGAAAACCTAACCCTCACCCTCACCCTCACCCTCACCCTCAATCTAACCCTCAACCTCACCATAGCCCTCACCCTAACCCTAAAACTCACCATAACCCCAAACCTAACCCTCACACTGAACCTCACCCTTACCCTAAACCTAACCCTAAACCTAAAACTCACCCTAACCCTAAAACTAACCCTAATGCTAAAGCTAATCCTCATCCTCACCCTAACCATCACCCTAAACTTTACCCTCACCCTAAACATTACCCTAACCCCAACACTCACACTAAACCTAACCCTCACCCTAAACCTAAACCTACCCCTCAGCCTAAACCTCAACCTAACTCTAATCCTAACCCTAGTCCTCACCTTATCCCTAACCCTAACACTAACCCTCACCCTAACACTCACCTTAACACTTACACAAACCCTAACCTTCACCCTATCCCAACCCTAACTCTATCCCTCACCCTAACCCTCACGCTCACCGAACACTAATGATAATCCTAAGCCTCACCCTCACCATAACCCTTACCTCATCCTAACTCTAAGCCTCACCCTCAACCTGAACCTCACCCTAACCCTTAACCTCAACCTAACCCTAACCCTAACCCTAACCCTCACCCTAACCCTAACCTCACCCTCAGCCTCAGCCTAAGCATAACCCTAACCCTAACCATAATCCTAACCCTAACCCTCACCCTCAGCCTCACCCTAACTCTAACCCTAACTCTAAACCTAACCAACAACTTCACCCTCACCCTAACCCTAACCCTATCCCTAACACTCACCCTAAATCTAACCCTCAGCCTAATACTAACTTTAACCCTCAGCCTAACCCTAAGCCTAACACGAATCCTAAACCTCAACCTAACCCTCATCCTAACTCTAACGCTATCCCTAACCCTCACCCTCACCCTAAACCTCATCCTAACCCTTACCCGCACCATAACCCTAACACTAAACCTAACCATAATCCTCACCCTAACCCTAACAAGAACCCACACCCTAACACTCACACTCACCCTCACCTGGCCTTAACACTCACCCAAACCCTAACCCTAACCCTAATCCTAAGCCTAACCCTCACGCTCACCCTCACCCTCAACCTAACCCTAACCCACACCCTCACCCTAACCCTCACCCTCACCCTAAACATCACCCTAACCCTAGCCCTAAACCTAACCCTAACCGAAACTCTCACCGTAGCCCTAACCCTCACCCTAAACCTCAACCTATCCCTAATGCTAACCCTAACCCAACCCTCACCCTAAACCTCACCCTATCACTTATCCTCACACTAACCCTAACCCTAACCCTAACCCTAACCCTCACACATTCCCTAACCCTCATCCTAACCCTAACCCTACCCCTCAACCTAAACCTCAACCTAAACCTAACCCTAAAAATAACCCTCACCTTAACCCTAACCATAACACTAACCAAAACCTTCACCCTCACCGTCACCCTAACTCTCACCCGAACCGGAACCCTCACCCAGAAACTAACCCTCACCCTCTCCTGAACCTCACCCTCATCCGAAAACACACAGTCACCCTAACCCTCACCCTCACCCCAAACTTCATCCTAACCCTACCCCTCAACTTAACCCTAACCATCAACCTAAGACTCATCCTCACCCTAATCCTCACCCTCACCCTAACCCTAACCCTTACCTAACTGCAACACTCACCATCAACCTCATCATCACCCTCATCCTAATTCTCACCCTCACCCTAGCCCTCACCATAACCCTAACCAATACCCTAACCCTAACGCTAACCCTCACCCTCACCCTCACCCTTACCCTAAGCCTCACAGTAACCCTTACCCTCACCCGAACCCTTTCCTTAACACTTAGGCTCACCCTAATGCTAACCCTAACCCTAATCCTCACCCTAATCCTAACCCTCAACATAAACCTCACCCTCACCCTAACCCTAATCCTAAATCTAACCCTGACCATCACCCTAACCCTAACCATAACCATAACCTTCACCCTCACCCTCACCGTAACCCTAAACCTAACTCTCACCCTAACCCTCTCCCTAACCCTATCGCTAACCCTAAACCTCACCATCACACTAACCCTCACCCTAACACTTTTCATCACACTAACCCTACCCCTATACCTAACCCTAACCTTCACACTAAACCTAATGCTCACCTTAAGCATAACACTACCCCTCAGACTAACCCTCACACTAACACTCACAAAAACCTTCACCCTCACCCTAAACATCACCCTAATTCTAACACTCACCTTATCCCTGACTGTAACCCTCACCCTAACCCTAATCGTAACGTAACCCTCCCCCTAATCTTAACACTCACCCTAACCATCACCATAACACTAACGCTAATCCTAAACCTCACCCTCACCCTAAACCTCACCCTAACACTTATCCTCAAACTAACCCTAACCCAAACCCTAACACTCAAACTAATCCTCACGCTAAACCCAACACTATCCCTAAGTATCACTGTAACCCTAACCCTAACCTTAACACTAACCCTCACCCTAACTCTCTCCGTCAACCTAACACTCACCCCATCCCGAACCCTCACACACACCCTAACCCTCACCCTCTCCCGAACCCTCACCCTCACCCGATACCTAACCTTCACCCTAACCCTCACCCTAAACATCACCCTAACCCTAACCCTTTCCCTAACCCTAACCCTCACCTGAACCCTAACACTCAAATTAAGCCTAACCCTCAACCTAATGTTCATCCTAATCCTAAACCTAACCCTTACATAAATGAAACCCTCACCCTCAACCTCACCATCACTCTCAGCCTAATTCTCACCCTCACCTTAGCCCTGACCCTGAACCTAACCCTCACACTAAGCCTAACCCTAACCCTCACTCTCACACTCACCCTAACCCTCACACTCACCCTAAGCCTAACCCTAACCCTTACCCTCACTCTAAAACTTAAACTAACCCTTACCCTCACACTAATGCTAACCCTAACCCGAACTCTCACCCTAATCCAAACCCTCACCCTCACCATCACCCTCACCCTAAGCCTAACCATAACCCTAATCCTAAATCTAACCTTCACCATCACCCTAAACCTAACCCTAAACCTAACCCTCACCTTCACCCTAACCCTAACCCTACCCCTCACTCTAACCCTCAACATAACCCTAACGCTAACCCTAACCCTCACCATCACACTAACCCTCACCCTAACACCTATCATCACACTAACCCTACCCCTATCAATAACCCTAAACCTCACACTAAACCTAATGCTCATCCTAACACTCACCCTAACACTCACCGTAACCCTCATCCTTACAGTAAACATCACCGGAAACCTAACCCTCAACCTAATCTTAAGCGGAACCCTCACCCTAACCCTAACCCTCACCCTAAAACTAACGCTAACCCTAAACCTCACCCTCACCCTAAACCTCACCCTAACACTTAGCCTCACACTAACGCTAACCCTAACCCTAACCCTACCCTACCCCTAAAACTAAGCCTTACACTAAACCTAACAGTAACCCTAAACCTCACTGTAACCCTAAACCTAACCTTAACCCTCACCCTCATCCTAACCCTCACCGTCACCCTAACACAAACCCGAACCCGAACCCTCACCCACACCTAAACCTCACCCTCTCCCGAACCCTCACCCTCACCCGAAACCTCACCTTCACCGTAACCCTGACCCTCCCCCTAAACATCACCCTAACCCTAAACCTTACCCTAACCCTAACCCTCACCCGAACACTAACCCTCAAACTAAGCCTCACCCTCAACCTAATCCCTCACCCTCAACATCACCATCACCCTCAGCCTAACTCTCACCCTCACCCTAGCCTTGATCCTAAACCTAACCCTCACCCTAACCCTAATCCTAACCCTCATTCTCACCCTCACCCTAACCCTCACCCTCAACCTAAGCCTCAGCCTAATCCTTTCCCTCACCTTAACCCTTACCCTAATCCTTACCCTCACACTAATGCTAAACCTAATCTTTTCCCTCACCATCACCATCACCCTAAGCCTACCCATAACCCTAATCCTAAATCTAACCCTCACCATCACCCTAACCCTAACCTTAACTCTTACCCTCACACTAAACCTAACCCTAACACTCACCCTAACCCTCACACTAACCCTAACGCTAACCCTAACTCTCACCATCAAACTAACCCTCACCCTAACACTTATCATCACACTAACACTACCCCTATCCCTAACCCTAACCCATACACCTAACCTAATGCTCACCCGAACCCTAACACTACCCCTCAGCTTACCCCTCACCCTAACACTCACCCTAACCCTCAAACTAAACCTTACCCTCACCCGAAACCTAAACCTCACCCTAAACCTCACCGGCACCATAAACATCACCCTAAACCTCACTCACCCTAACTCTAACCTTAAACCTCACCTTAACCCTAACCCTAACTGTAACCCTCACCCTTACTCTCACCCTCACCCTAAACCTCACCCTCACCCTCACCCTAACCCTCACCCTAACCCTAACACTAACCCTAACCCTCACCCTCACCCTACACCTCACGCTAACACTTATCCTCACACTAACCCTAACCCTAAACCTAAACATAACCCTATCCTTCAAACCAAGCCTCATCCTAAACCAAACACTAACCCTAACCCTCACTGTAACCCTAACCCTAACCTTAACCCTCACCCTCAACCTAAAACTCACTGTCACCCAAACACTCACCCGAACCCGAGCCCTCCCCCACAACCTAACCCTCACCCTCACATGAAATGTCACCTTCACCCTAACAATTACCCTCACGCTAAACATCACCTTAAACCTAACCCTTACCGTAATCCTAAACCTCACCCTAAAACTAAGCCTCACCCTGAACCTAATCCTCATCCTAAACCTAACCCTAAAACTTAACTTATTGAAACCCTCACCATCAACCTCACCATCACCCTCAATCTAATTCTCACCCTCACCCTAGCCCTGACACTTAACCTAACCCTCACCCTCACCCTAAACCTAACCCTCACTCTCACCCTAACCCTAACTCTCAACCTCACCCTAAGCCTTACCCTAATCCTTTCCCTCACCCTAAACCTTACCTTAACCCTTACCCTCACACTAATGCTAATCCTAACCCTAACCATCAACCTAATCCTAACCCTCACCCTCACCCTCACCCTCACCCTAAGCCTAACCCTAACCCTAATCCTAAATCTAACCCTCACCATCACCCTAAACATAACTCTAACCCTAACCCTCACCCTCACCCTAACAATAACCCTAAACCTCACCCTAACCCTAACGCTAACCTTAACACTAACCATCACAATAACCCTCACCCTAACACTTATCATCACACTAACCCTACCACTATCCCTAACCCTAACACTCACACTAAACCTAATGCTCACCTGAACCCTAACCCTACCCCTCAGTCTACCCCTCACCCTAACACTCACCCTAACCCTCACCCTAAAACTAACCCTAAACCTCACACTCACCCAAAACCTAAACCTCACCCTAAACCTCACCCTCACCATAAAAATCACACTAACCCTAACACTCAACATAACTCTAACCCTAAACCTCACCCTAACCCTAACCCGAACCGTAACACTCACCCTCACTCTCACCCTCACCTTAAACCTCACCCTCACCATAACCCTCACCCTTACACTCACCCTCACCCTAAAAATCACCCTAACCCTAATCATCACTCTAAACCTAAACTTAACCCTCACCCTAACCCTAACAATAACAGTAACTCTCACCCTCACTCTCATCCTCACCCTAAACCTCATCCTCAACATCACCCTCACCCTTACACTTACCCACACCCTAAACATCACCCTAACCCTAACCCTCACTCTAAACCTAAACATAAACCTGACCCTAACCCTTATCCTCACACTAACCCAAACACTCACACTAACCCTATCCCTCAACCTATCCCTATCACTAACCCTATCCCTCACCCTAACTCTCACCCTCACACTAACACAAATGTTAACCCTAACCCTAACCCTCACCCTAACCCTCACTCTAACCCTTACCCTTATCCTAACCCTAAGCCTCACCCTCAACCTAAACCTCACCCTAACCCTTACCCTAAGCCTAACCTGCAACCTAACCCTCACCCTAACCATAAACCTCACCCTTACCCTCACCCTAAACTTAACACTAACCTAACCCTCACCCTAACCCTAACCTCACCCTCACCCTCAGGCTCAGCATTAGCCTAAGCTTAACCCTAAACCTAATCCTAATCCTAACCCTAACGCTCTCCCTCAGCCTCAACCTAACTCTAACACTAACCCTTACCCTAACCCACAACTTCACCCTCACCATAACCTGAACTCTATACCTAAACCTCACCCTAACTCTAACGCTATCCCTAAACCTCACCCTCACCCTAAACCTCAGCCTAACCCTTACCCTCACCATAACCCAAACCCTAACCCTAAACCTAATCCTCATATTAACCCTCACCCTCACCCATCTTCTAACACTCACTCTCACTCTCACCCTCACCCTAACACTCACCCTAACTATAACCCTAACCCTAATCCTAAACCTAACCCTCACACTCACCCTCACCCTAACCCTAACCCTAAATCTAACACTAAAACTCACCCTCACCCTAACCCTCAACCTCACCCTAATCCCAACCCTCACCCTAACCCTAACCGTAACCCTCACCTAACCCTATCCATAATCCTCACCCTAACCCTAAACCTCACCCAGGCCCTCACCCTAACCCTAACGCTAATCCTAAACCTCACCCTCGCCCTAAACCTCACCCTAACACTTATCCTCACACTAACCCTAACCTTAACCCTAAACCTACCCCTCAAACTAAGCCTCACCCTTAACCCAACACTAACCCTAACCCTCAATGTAACCCTAACCCTAGCCTTAACCCTCAACCTCACCCTAAAACTCACCGTCACCCTAACACTCACCCGAACCCGAACCCTCACACACACCCTAAAACTCACCCTCTCCCGAACCCTCACCCTCACACGATACCTCACCTTTACCCTAATCCTGACCATCAACCTAAACATCACCCTAACCTTAACCCTTACCCTAACACTAACCCTCACCCGAACCCTAACCCTCAAACTAAGCCTCACCCTCAACCTAATCTTCATCCTAACCCTAACCCTTACCCTAACCCTAACCCTCACCCGAACCCTAACACTCAAAAAATCCTCAACCTCAACCTAATCCTCATCCTAACCCTAACCGTAACCCTTACTTAATTGAAACTCTCACCTTCAACCTAACCATCATTCTCAGCCTAACTCTCACCCTCACCCTAACCCTGACCCTAAACCTCATCCTCACACTAACCCTAACCATAACCCTCACTCTAAACCTCACCCTAACCCTCACCCTCACCCTTAGCCTTACCCTAACCCTTACCCTCACCCTAAACCTTACTCTAACCCTCACCCACACACTAAACCTCACCCTCACCCTCACCCTCACCCTCAACCTAAACCTCACCCTCCCCCTTACCATAAATTTAACCCTAATGCTCACCCTAACCCTAAAATTCACCCTCAACCACATCCTCACCCTAAGCCTAGGCCTAAACCTAACCCTAATCCTAAACCTAACCCTCAAACTCACACTCACCCTAAACCAAACCCTAAACCTCAACGTCACCCTAACCCTTAACCTAACCCTCAACGTAACACTAACACTCACTCTAACACTAATCCTTAACCTGACATTCAACCTAACCCTAACGCAAACCCACACCCTCACGCTAACCCTCACCTTAACCCTAAGGCTAACCCTAACCCTCACCATAGCGCTGACACTCACCCTTACCCTTATCCTAAAACTAACCCTAAACCTAACCCTCACCCTCACCGTAACCCTAACCCTGAAACTCACCCGCACACTCACGCTAACCCTATCCCTCACTCTCAGCCTAACCCTCAGCCTAACCCTTACACTTACCCTAAACCTAACTCTAACCCTAACCCTAAACCTAATACAAAGCCTAACCCCCACCCTCACCCTCACCCTCATCCTAACCCTTACCCTCACCCTGACCCTCACCCTAAACTTAACTCTTAACCTAACCCTAAGACTAAACCTCACCCTCAACTTCACCCTAATCCTAAACCTAACCCTAATCCTCACACTAACCCTAAACCTAAACATAACCCTTAACCTCACATTAACCCTCCCCATAATCCTAACCCTAACACTAACCCTCACCCTAACCTTATCCCTAAACCTAACCCTGACCCTAACACTAATCCTCACACTAACCCTAAACCTAAACATAAACCTAAACCTCAACTTAACCCTCACCCTAATCCTAAACGTAACACTAACCCTCACCCTAATGCTAAACCTAAACCTAACCCTCACCCTCACCCTAACCCTCACCGTCACCCTAACCCTCACCCTAAAACTAACACTAACCCATACCCACACCTTAAACCTCACGCTGACCCTCACCCTAACCCTAACCCTCACCCTCATCCTCACCCTAATCCTAACCCTAACACTAATCCTCACCCTAACCCTAACCCTCACCCTCACCCTCATCCTTAGCCTAACCCTAACCCTAACCCTAATCCCAAACCTAACCCTCACCCTCAGACTAAACCTAAACTTAACTCTAACCCTCACCCTCATCCTCACCCTCAACCTTACCCTAAACCTAACCCTAACCCTCACGCTAACCCTAACCCTCACCATAACGCTAACCCTAAACCTAACCCTATTCCTCACCCTAAACCTCACCGTAACATTAATGCTAACCCTAACCCTCTCCGTTACCCTATCTTCCTAACACTTAAAATCACACTAACCCGAAACCTAACCCTAATCCTCACACTAACCCTAATCCTCACCCTAAACCTCAAACTCACCCTAACACTCACCGTCACCCTAACCCTCACTCTAAACCTAACACTCACCCACACCCAAACCCTCAACCTAACCCGAACATGAAACTTCACCCTAACCGTCACCCTCAACCTAAATATCACCCTAACCCTAACCCTCACCCTAACACTAACCATAAATCTCACCCTCACCCTAACCTTAACCCTAACCCTAACCCTAAACCTAACCCTCACCGTAACCCTCACCCTAACACTCAGGCTAACCCTAACCCTCAATCTCACCCTAGCACTCACCCTAAACCTTACTCTCACCATAAACTTAAGCCTAACCCAAACCCTCACACTAAACCTAACCCTCACCCTAACAATAATGCTAACCCTATCCCTCACCCTAACCCTAATCCTCACCATAACCCTAACCATAAAACAAACCCTAAACCTAACTCTAACCCTCACCCTCACCCTCACCATCACCCTAACCCTAATCCTCACCCTCACCCTACCCTAACCCTAACCCTCAGCCGCACCCTCACCCTAACCCTAACCCTAACCCTCACCCTCACCCTAACTCTAACCCTCAAAATAAACCTCACCCTCACCCTAAACCTAACCGTAAACCTAAAACTCACTCTAACCCTAACCCTAATGCTATCCCAAATCCTCACCCTCACCCTAACCCTCACTCTAACCCTTAACCTCACCCTAACCCTAACCCTAACCCTAAACCTAAACCTCATTCTAACCCTAACCCTAACAATACCCCTCAACCCTTACCCTGAACGTCACTCTAAACCTCATCGTAAACCTAACCCTCAAAATAAGCCTAAACTTAACCCTCACCCTCACCCTAAACCGAAGCCTAATCCTAACACTCACCCTAAACCTAACCCTAACCCTAACCCTCAATATAACCCTCACCCTCACCCTCACCCTAAACCTAACTGTAACCATAACCCTCACCCTAACCCTACCACTAACCCTAATGCTATCCCTAACCCTCACACTCACCCTAACCCTCACTCTAACTCTTACCCTCAACCTAACCCTAACCCTAAAACTAAACCTCATCCTAACCCTCACCCTAAACCTAACCCTAACCTTAACCCTCACACTAACCCTAACCCTCAACCTAACCCTAAAACTTTCCCTCACCCTAATCCTAAACCTAACCCTAAGCATCAGCCAAACGTTCTTCTGAAATTTAACCATAACCCTCAACCTAACCCTAAACCTAACCCTAAACCTCACCCTCACCCTCACCCTCACCCTCAACCTAACATTAACCCTAACCTTATTCCAAACCCTAACCCTCACACTCACCCTCACACTAACTCTAACACTAACCCTAACCCTGACCCTGAACCTAACCCCAACCCTATTCCTAACCCTCAACCTAACCCTAACCTTCACCCTAAACCTAACCCTAACCCTCACCCTAACCCTAACCCTAATGCTATCCCCAAACCTCACCCTCACCCTAATCCTCACTCTAAACCTTACCCTCACCCTAACCATCACCCTAACCCCAACCCTAACACTAACACTAAACCTCACCCTAACCCTAACCCTAAACATAACCCTCACCCTAATGCTCACCCTAAACTGCAACCTAACCCTAACTCTCACACTCACCCTAAACCTCACCCTAAACCTTATCCGCACACTAACCCTAACCCTAACCCTAACTCTAACCCTCACTATCACCCTAAGCCTAACCCAAACCCTCACACTAAACCTCACCCTAATTCTAACGCTATCCCTAAACCTCATCCTCACACTAAACCTCATCCTAACCCTTACCCTCATCATAACCCTAACCCTAACCTTAATTCTCACGGCAAACCTAACCCTCACCCTCACCGTAAACCTCACCGTCATATTAGTCCTCACCCTAACCCTAAACGTCACACATACCCGAAAACTCACCCACAACTGAAACCTCACCCCCACCCTTAACTTTCCCTAAACCTCACCCTAAACCTAACCCTAACCCTCACCCTAACTCTCACCCTAATTCTAAAGCTAACCCAAACCCTCACTCTCACCCTAAACCTAACCTTAATCATTATCCTCACACTATGCCTAACCCTAACCCTAACACTCACATTAACCCTAACCCTCACCCTAACCCTAACCTTAACCCTCACCCTAGCTTTCAACATAACCCTAACCCTATCCCTCATCTAATCCTAACTCTAACCCTCAACTTCACCCTAAACCTCAATGTCACCCAAAACCTCCCCCTAACCCTAAACCTCATCCACACCCTCAACCTCACCTTCACCTTCACAATCACCCTAACCATCACCCTCACAATAAACATCACCCTATCCCTAACCCTTACCCTAACCCTAACCCTAACCTCACCTTAACCCTAACCCTCTCTTTAAAACTCACCCTGACCCTAATCCTCACCCTAACCATAATCCTAGGCCTTTCCTAACCGAAACCCTCACCCTCACCCTAACCCTCACCCTCACCCTAGCCCTCACCCTAAAACTAATCCTAACTCTAACCCTCACCCTCAACATCACCCCACCCTCAACCTAACCCTAACCTAACCCTCACCCTAACCCTAACACTAATGCTAACCCTAAACCCTAACCCTCACCCTAACACTTACCCTCACCCTTAGCCTCAACCTCAAACTTAACACTATCCCTAACCCTAACCCTAATTCAAACCTTAACCTTCACCCTCAACCTAACTCTAAACTTAACCCTAAACATAAACTTCACGCTAACCCTAAACCTGTCCCTAAACCTCACACTTGCCCTAACCCTAATCCTAAAATTAACCCTCACCCTCAACCTAACCCTTACCCTCACCCTATCCCTAAGCCTAACCCTCAGCCTAACCCTCATCCTAACCCTAAACCTAACCCTAAACCTCACCCTAAACTTAACCCTAACCCTCACCCTCACGCTCAACCTCACCATCACGCTCCCCCAACCCTCAACCTCACCTTCACCCTATGCCTAACTATAACCCTCACCCTCACCCTCACCCTAAACCTAACCCTCACCCTAATGCTCACCCTAACCCTCGACCTAAACCTAAACCTCACCCTCACCCTAACCCTCACCCTAAACCTTACCCTCACCCTAACAATAACCCTAAACCTAACCCTAACCCTCACCCTCACCCTAAGCCTAACCTGAACCCTAACCCTCACCCTCAACCTAACTCTAACCCTATCCCTAAACCTCACCCTCACCCTAAATCTCATCCTAACCCTTTAGCTCATCATGACCCTCACCCTAACCCTAACCCTAATCCTCACGATAAACCTAACCCTCACCCTCATCTTAACCCTTACTGTCAGCTTAACCCTCAATCTAAACCTAACTGCCACCAACACCCTAAAACTCACCCTCATCCGAACACTCACCCTCACCCTAGCCCTACCCTAAACCTCACCCTAACCCTAAACCTCACCCTAAACCTAACTCTAAACCTCACCCTCATACTAACCCTAACCCTAAACTTAACAGTCACCATAAATCTCACCCTAACTCTAACGCTATCCCTAACCCTCACTCTCACCCTAAACCTAACCCTAATTCTTATCCTCACACTATTCCTAACCCTAACCCTCAACTTCACCCTATCCTTCACTGTTACCCTAACCCTCATCCTAACTGTAAACCTCATCTACACCCTCAACCTCACCTTCACCCTCACCCTCACCCTACACCTCAACCTCACCCTAAACATCACCCTAACACCATCACCCTAACCCTAACCCTAACCTCACCTAAACCCCAACCCTCATCTTAAACCTCGTCCTCACCCTAATATTCACCCTAACCCTCACCCTCACCCAAGCCCTCACCTAAAACTAACACCAACCCTAACCCTCACCCTCAACCTCACCCCACCCTCAACCTAACCCTAACCCTAACGCTCACACTAATCCTAACCCTAACCCTAATGCTAACCCTAAACCTCAACCTCACCCTAACCCTCACCCTAACCCTAACCCTTACCCTCAGCCTCAACCTCACCCTCAATCTAACCCTAACCCTAACCCTAATTCTAAACCTCACCCTCACCCTCACCCTAACTCTAAACCTAACCTAAGCAAAACTCTCACTCTAACCATAACCCTGTCCTTAAACCTCACCCTAACCCTAAACCTAATCCTAAACCTAACCCTCACCCTAAACCTAACCTTACCCTCACGCTATTCCTAAGCCTAACCCTCAGCCTAACCCTCATCCTAACCCTAACCCTAACCATATACCTCACCCTAACCTTAACCCTAACCCTCACCCAAAACCTAAACTTCATGCTCACCCTCAACTTCACCATCACCCTCACCCTAATCATAACCCTAAATCTCAACCTAAACCTAACTCTGACCCTGACCCTCACCATCACCCCAAGCCTAACCCTATACCTAAGCCTAATCCTAAACCTAAATCTCACGCTCACCCTCACCCTAAACCTAAAGCTCACCCTAACCCTAACCATAACCCTAGCCCTCACCCTAACCCTTACCCTCACCATCATCTTAACCCTAACCCTCAACCTAACACTAACCCTAAACCTAACCCTAACCCTCACCCTCAACCTAACCCTAACCCTAACCCTAAAATTCACCCTAACTCTAAACCTAAACCTAATGCTATCCCTAACCCTCACCCTCAACCTAAACCTCATGCTAAACCTTATGATCACCCTAACCCGCACCCTAACCCTAACCCTAACACGAACACTAATCCTCACCCTAATCCTGGCCCTAAACCTAAACCTAAACCTAACCCTCACCGTAACGCTCACTCTAACCCTCGACCTAAACCTAACCATCACCCTCACCTTAACCCTCACCCTAAACCTTACCCTCACCCTAACAATAACAGTAAACCTAACTCTAACCGTCACCCTCACCCTAAGCCTAATGTGAACCCTAACCCTCACCCTTACCCTCATCCTAACTCTAACACTATCCCTAAAACTCACACACACTCATCCTAACCCTTACCCTCATCCTAACCCTTACCCTAATCATAACCCTAACCCTAACCATAACACTAACCCTCACCCACACCCTAACCCTTACCATCACCTTAACCCTCACCTTAACCCTAACCCTAAGGCTAACCCTAACACTCAGTTTCACCCTAAACCTAACCCTTACCCTAATCCTCACTCTATCCCTAACCCTAACCCTAATCCTTACCCTAACCCTCACCCTAAACCTTACCATCACCTTAACACTAACCCTAATATTAACTCTAATCCTCATCTTCCCCCTTAGCCTAACCTGAATTCTAACCCTCACCCTAACTCTAATGATATGTCTAAACCTCACCCTCACCCTAAACCTCATCCTAACCCATACCCTCACCATAACCAAAACCCTAAGCCTAATCCTATTCCTCACCGCAACACTAACCCTTACCCTCACCCTAACCCTCACCGTCACCTTAACCCTCACCCTAACCCTAACCGTCATCCACACTATAAAACTCACCCTCACCTAAACCCTCACACTCACCCTAACCTTACCCTAAACCTCACCTAACCCTACCCGTCACCCTAAACCTAACTCTAACCCTCACCCTCATACTAAACCTAACGCTCACCTAAACCCTCACCCTAACGCTCACCCTAACCATAACGCTAACACTAACGCACACTCTCACCCTAACCCTCACCCTAATCCTTATCCTAACTCTAACCCTAACACTATGCCAAACCCTCAAATGAACCCTAACCCTCACCCTAACCGGAAGCCTACCCCTCACCCTACAACTCACCATAAACCTAACCCTAAATCTCAAACTAACCCTAACCCTAACCCTCACCTTCATCCTAACCCTCACCAACATCCTCAACCTCACCCTCAGCCTAACCCCAACCCTAACACTAAACCTAACCCTCACCCTAACCCTAAACCTCACCCTCACCCTCATCCTCACGCTCACCGTCAGCCAAACCCTAACCCTAACCCTAATCCTAACCCTAACCCTCACACTCACCCTCAACATAACTCTAACCCTAACCCTAACACTGACCCTCACCCTAACCCCTACCCTGTCCCTAACCCTCAACCTAACATTAACTCTCACCCTAACCCTATCTCTCACCCTAACCCTAAACCTAACCCCAATGCTATCCCTAAAACTCTCCCTCACACTAACCCTCACTCTAAACCTTACCCTCACCCTAAGCCTCACCCTAACCCTAAACCTAACTCTAATGCTATCCCTAAACCTCACCCTAACCCTAAAGCTATTCCTAACCCTTACACTCACCATAAGACTAACCGTAACCCTAACCCTAATCCTCACCGAAACCTAACCCTCACACTCTCCCTAACCCTCACCGTCACCTTAACTCTCACCCAAACCTTAACCGTCACCCACACCCTAAATCTCACCCTCAGCTGAACCCTCACACTCACCCTAACCTTAACCTAAACCTCATCCTAACCTTAACTCTCACCGCAATTCTAACTCTAACTCTCACACACATACTAAACCTAACCCTCACCTTAACCCTCACCCTAACCATCACCCTAACCCTAATGTTAACCCTAACCCTCATTCTCACGCTAAGCCTCACCTTAACCCTTATCCTCACACTAACCCTAACCCTAACCCTAAACCACATATTAATGCAAACCCTCACCCTAACCCTAACCCTACACCTCACACTAACCCTAACCCTAACCTTCATTCTAACCCTAACCCTAACCCTCACCTTCACCCTAACCCTCACCTACACCTTCACCCTCACCCTCAGCCTAACCCTAAACCTAACCCTAAACCTAACCCTCACTCTAACCTTAAACCTCACACTCACACTCACCCTCACCCTCAGCCTAAACCTAACCTTAACCCTAATCCTAACCCTAACAATCACACTCACCTTCACCCTAACTCTATGCATAACCCTAAAGCAGACTTTCATACTAACCCCAACCCTATCCCTAACCCTCAACCTAACACTAACCCTCACCCTAAGCCTAACCCTAACCCTCACCCTCACCCTAAACCTAACCCTAATGCTATCCGTAACCCTTACCCTCACCCTTACCCTCACCCTAACCTTCACCCTAACACTAACACTAAAACTAACCCTAACCCTCACCCTAACCCTAACCCTCACCCTAAAACTTTCCCTCACCCTAACGCTAATCCTAACCCTAACTCTAACCCTCAACCTCACCCTAAGCGAAACCGGAACCCTAAACCTCACCCTAACCCTCACCCTAACTCTAACGCTGTCCCTAAACCTCACCCTCACCCACAACCTCATTCTAACCCTTGCCCTCACCATAACCCTAACCGTAAGCCTAAACATACTCCTCACCACAACCCTAACACTCACCCTCACCCTAACCCTCACTGTCACCTTAAACCTCAACCGAACCCTAAGTGTCACCTGAACCCGAAAACTCACCCTCAAGCTCACCCTCACCATTACCTTAATCTAAACCTCACCCTAAACCTAACCCTCAACCTAAACCTAACTGTAACCCTCATCCTCATACTAACCCTAACCCTCACCTTAATCCACACCCTAACCCTCACTCTAACCCTAACCCTAATCCTCACACTAACCCTAAACCTCACCTTAAACCTCACCTTCACCATAATCCTCACCCTAACCCTAACCCTAAGCCTTTCCTAAACGAAACCCTCACCCTCACCCCAACCCTCACCCTACCCTTCACTCTCAGCCTCACCCTAAGCCGAAACCTACCTCTAAGACTAATCTTAGCTATCCTAATCCAATCTTAATCCAATGTTTTCCTTAACCCTCTCCCTCACACTAACCCTCACTCTAAACCTTACCATCACCCTAACCCTCACGCTAACCCTAAACCTAAAACTAACCCTCACCCTAACACTCACCCTAACCCTCAACCTTACCCTAACCCTCAAGCTCAACCTAACCCTAAACCTAATCCTCACCCTAACCCTCAACCTAACCCTAACCCTCACCCTAAACTTTACCCTCAGACTAACCCTAACCCTAAACCTCACTGTAACTCTCGCAGTCACCCTAAGCCTAACCCGAATCCTAACACTTACACAAACCCTCACCCTAACTCTAACACTATCCCTAAATATCACCCTCAACATAAACCTCATCCTAACCCATACCCTCACCATAAACCTAACCCTAACCCTAACCCTAATCCTTACCATAATCCTAACCCTCACCCCCACCTTAACCCTCACCGTCACCTTAATCCTCACCCTCACCATCACCATCACGCCCACCCTAAAACTCACCATCATTCGAACCCTCACCCTCACCCTAACCCTAACCTAAACCTCACCCTAACCCGAACCCTTACCCTAAACCTAACTCTAACCGTCACCCTCATACTAAAACTAAATCTCACCTAAACCCTCACCCTAACCCTCACCCTAAACCTAACGCTAACCCTAACCCTCACTCTCAACCTAAACCTCACCTTAACCCTTATCCTCACACTAACCCGAACCTTAACCCAAACCCTCACATTAACCCTAACACTCACGCTAACCCTAAACCTACCCCTCACACTACCCCTCACCATAACCCTAACCCTAACCCTCATCCTAACACTAAACCTAACCCTCACCTTGACCCTAACACTCACCATCACCCTCACCCTCACCCTCACCCTCACCCTCAACCTAACAATAACTCTAACCCTTACCCTCACCCTAAACATCACCTTATCCCTAACCCTAACACTAACACTAAACCTGACTCTAACCCTCACCCTAACCCTAACACTAACCCTAATCCTCACCCTCTCCCACACCCTAACGCTCACCCTAAATCTTACCCTCACCATAACCCTAACCTTTACCCCAATCCTCAGCCAAACCCTCTTCCTAACCCTAAGTCTAACATTCAAACTAACCCTAACCCTAAACCTAAACCTAACCGTCACCCTAAACCTAACCCTCAGCCTAACCTTAACCCTAACCCTAATCTGAACCCTAACCCTCACCATCACCCTAACTCTAACACTAACACTAACCCTGACCCTCACCCTAACAACAACACTCACCCTAAACCCAACCATCACCCTCAACCTAACCCTAACACTCACCTTAAACCTCACCTTACTCTAACGCTAACCCTAACCCTCACCCTCACCCTAAACCTCACTCTAACCCTTACCCTCTCCATAACCCTAAACCTAACCCTATTCATCACACTAAGCCTCACCCTAACTCTCACCCTAAAAGTAAACCTAACTCTCACCTTCACCCTAACCCTCACCGTCAAACTATCCCTCAACCTAAACCTAAACCTTACCTACACCCCAACCCTCACCCTAACCCTCACCCTCACCCTCACCCTCACCCTCAACCTAAACATCACCAGAACCCTAACCCTCATCCTAACCCTAAGCCTAATCCTCACCCTAACCACAACCCTCACCTTAAACCTCACCCTCACCCTAATCCTCACCCTACCCCTAACCCTAAGCCTTTCCTAACCGAAACCCTCACCCAAACCGTCACGCTAACCCTCACTCTAACCCTAGCCCTCAACCTAAAACTAACCCTAACCTTAACCCTCACACTCAACCTCAACCCCACACTCAGCCAAACCCTAACCCTAATCCTAATCCTAGCTCTAACCCTAACCCTCACGCTCACTCTAAACCTAACCCTAATCCTAACCCTAAAGCTAACACTAGCCCTCAACCTCACCCTAACCCTAAACCTTACCCTAACCCTCACTGTCACACTCATCCTCAGCCTCAGCCGAACACTAACTCTAACCCTAATACAAACCCAAAACCTCACCCTCACCATCACCCTAACTCTAAACCTAACTCTAACCATAACCCTCACCCTAACCCTAAACCTACCCCTAACCCTCACCCTAACCTAAACCTAATCCTAATCCTAACCCTCACCTTCACCCTAACCCTTACCCTCACCTTACCCTAACCCTCACCCTAACCCTAACCCTCATCCTAACCCTAACCCTAACCCTCAGCATAACCCTCATACTAACCCTAACCCTAAACCTCACCTTAAACGTAAACCTAACACTAACCCTCACCCTCAACTTCAACCTCACCATCACCCTCACCATAACCCTCAACCTCACTCTCACACTACCCCTAACCATAACCCTAACCCTCAAAACCCTCACCCTCACCCTCACCATTACCCTCACCCTAACCTTCAACCTCACCCTCACACTAACCCTAACCATAAGCCTAACCCTCACCCTAAATCTAAATCTGACCCTCACCCTCACCGTCACCCTAAGCCTAACCCTACACCTAAGCCTAATCCTAAACCTAACCATCACACTCACCCCAAACCTAAACCTAAACCTCTTCCTAACCCTAACCCTAGCCCTCACCCTAACACTTACCGAAACCTCACCCTAACCCTAACCCTCACACTCAACCTCACCCTAAGCCTAACCTTAACCATCAACCTAACCCTAACCCTAAACCTAAGGCTAAACCTAATCCTCACCCTCACCCTAACTCTCACGCTAACCCTTACCTTCCCATGAATGCTAACCCTAGCCCTCAGCCTAAACCTTATCCTACACATTACCCTCACCCTAATCCTAATCCTAACCTTAACCCTAACCCTAACCATATCCCTCATCCTCACCCTAACCCTCACCTTTAGCCTCAACTTAAACCTCAGCCTAACCCTAAACCTAACACTTATTCAAACCCTAACCCTCACCCTCACCCTAATTCTAATCCTAACCCTAACCAAAACTCTCACCCTAACCCTAAACCTAAACCTATGCCTAATACTCACCCTAACCCTAACCCTAATACTAAACCTAACCCTCACCCTCACCCTAACCCTTACCCTCACGCTCACCCTAAGCCTAACCCTCAGCCTAACCCTCATCTTAACATTAATCCTAACCCTCATCTTAACCTTAACCCTAACCCTAATCCTCACCCAAACCCTAACCTTCACCCTCACCCACAACCTCACCATCACCCTCATACTTAACCTCACCCTCACACCCACCCTAAGCCTAACCATAACCATAACCCTCAACCTCACAATCACCCTCACCCTAGCCCTTACCCTCATGCTAACCCTAAGCCTAACCTGAACCCTAACCCTCACCCTAAATCTAACCATATCCGTAAACCTCACCCTCACCCTAAACCTCATCATAACCTTTACTGTCACCATAAACCTAAAACTAACCCTAAACCTAATCCTCACCAAAACGCTAACCCTCATCCTCAACCTAACCCTCACCATCACCTTAAACCTCTCACTAATCCTAACCGCCACACACACCCTAAAACTCACCCTAAGTCGAACACGAACCCGAAACCTCAACCTCACAATGACCCTCACCCTAAACCTCACCCTCACCCCCACCCTAACCATAACCATAACCCTAACCCTCACCTTCACCCTCACCCTATCTCTTACCCTCATCCCTTACCCTCATGCTAACCCTAAGCCTAACCTGAACCCTAACCTGAATGCTAACTCTAACCATATCCGTAAACCTCACCCTCACCCTAAACCTCATCATAACCCTTACAGTCACCATAAACCTAAAACTAACCCTAAACCAAATCCTCACCAAAACCCTAACCCGAACCCTCACCCTAACCCTCACCATCTCCTTAAACCTCTCTCTAATCCTAACCTCCACAAACACACTAAATCTCACCCTAACCCGAACCCTCACCCTAAAACTAACTCTAACCCTCACCCTCATACTAAACCTAGCCCTCACCTTAACCCTCACCCTAACCCTCACCCTAACCCTCACCCTAACCCTAAAGCTCACCCTAACCCTCAGTATCACCCTTTCCCTCACCCTAACCCTAACCCTAATCCTCACCCTAAACCTCACCTTCACCTTCACCCTCACCCTCAGCCTCACCCTCACCCTATCCCTCCCCCTAACCCTAACCTTAATCCTCACATAACCTTACCCCTCAGCTTACACCTCACCCTTACCCTAATCCTCACCCTAAACCTAACTCTAAGGCTTTCCAAACCGAAACCCTCAATCTCACCCTGACCCTCACCCTAAACCTCACCCTCACGGTAGCCCTCACCCTAAAACTATCCCTAAACCTAACCCTCACCCTCAACCTCACCCCAACTTCAGTCTAACCCTAACCCTATTCCTAATCCTAAAACTAAACCTAACCCTCACTCTCACCCTCACCCTAACCCTAACCCTAACACTAATGCTAACACTAGCCCTCACCCCAACCCTAAACCTAATCCTAACCCTAAACCTCACCCTAAACCTAATGCTAACCCTAAACCTAAGCCTCACACTAAAGCTCACCCTAACCCTTACCCTCACCCTCAACCTCAAACTAACACTAATCCTAACCCTAACCCTAACCCTCACCTAACCCTCACCCTAACCCTGACCTTTCCCTGAACCCTAACCCTAGCCGTCAGCCTAAACCTCATCCTAAAACTAACCCTAACCCTAATCCTCAACCTAACCTTAACTCTAACCCTCACCCTATCCCTCACCCTCACCATAACCCTCACCCTCAGCCTAAACCTAAATCACAGCCTAACCCTAAACTTAACACTTATTCAAACCCTAACCCTCACCCTCACCCTAATTCTAATCCTAACCCTAACCAAAACTCTCACCCTAAACCTAAAACTAACCCTATGCCTAATCCTCACCCTAACCCTAACATTAATCCTAAAGCTATACCTCACCCTCACCCTAACCCTTACCCTCACACTAACCCTAAGCCTAACCCTCAGCCTAACCCTCATCTTAACCCTAACCCTATCCCTATCGCTCACCCTAACCTTAACCCTAATCCTAACCCTCACCCAAACCCTAAACCTCACCCTCAACCTCAAAATCACCCTCACCCTAAACCTCACCCTCACCCTAAACCTCACCCTCACCCCACCCTAACAAAAACCATAACCCTAACCCTCACCCTCACCCTCACCCTCACCCTAACCCTCACGCTAACCCTCAACCTAACCCTAAAGCTCACCCTAACCCTCAGTCTCACCCTATCCTTCACACTAACCCTAAGCCTAATCCTCACCCTAACCCTCACGTTCACCTTCACCCTCACCATAAACATCACCCTAACCCTAACCCTCACCCTAAGCTTAAGCCTAACCCTCACCCTAACCCTCACCCTAACTCTAACCATATCCATAAACCTCACCATTACCCTAAACGTAATCGTAACCCTTACTGTCACCATAAACCTAAACCTAACCATAAACCTAATCCTCACCAAAACCCTAACCCTCACGCTCACGCTAACCCTCACCATCACCTTAACCCTCTCTCTAACCCTATCTGACACCCACACCCTAAAACTCAACCTAACCCTCACCCTCGCCCTCACCCTAACCCTTCCCTAAACCTCACCCTAACCCAAACCCTCACCATAAACCTAACTCTAACCCTCACCCTCATACTAACCCTAGCCCTCACCTTTACTTCACCCTAGCCCTCACCCTAAACCTAAACCACACTGTAACACTCAGTCTCACCCTATCCCTCACTCTAACCCTAACCCTAACCCTCACCCTAGCCCTCACCCTCATCTTCACCCTCACCCTCAGCCTCACCCTCACCCTAATACTCACCCTCATCCTATACATCACCCTAACCCTAACCCTCACCCTAATCCTAACCTTAATCCTCACATAACCCAAACCCTCACCTTAAACCTCACCCTCACCCTAATCCTCACCCTAAACCTAACCCTAAGCCTTTCCGAACCAAAACCCTCATCCTCACCCTGCCTCTCACCCTAACCCTCACCCTCAACCTAGCCCTCACCCTAAAACTAACCCTAACCCTAACCCTCACATTCAACCTCACCCCCAAATTCAGCCTAAAACTAACCCTATAACTAATCCTAAACCTAAACCTAACCCTCACCCTCACCCTAAACGTAACCCTAACACTAACACTAATGCTAAAACTAGTCCTCACCCCGACCTTAACCCTAATCCTAAACCTAACCCTCACCCTAAACCTAAGTCTAACTCTCACCCTCATACTAACACTAAGCCTCAACTTAACCCTCACCCTAACACTCAAACTAAGCTTAACGTTAACCCTAATGATCACACTCACCCTAACCCTCACCCTAACCCTTACCCTCACCATAACCCTAACCCTCACACTAAACCTAACCGTCACCCTAACCCTAAACTTAACCCTAACCCTAGCTCTCACCCTAACCTTACTCTAACCATCACTCTAACCCTCACATTAACCCTAACACTCACCCTAACACTAATACTAAACCTCACCCTCACTCTCACCCTAACCCTAACCCTAACCGCAACACTAACACTCACGCTAACCCTAACCCTAACCCTTATGCTATTTCTAACCCTCACCCTCACCCTAACCCTCATTCTAACCCTTACCCTCACCCTAACACTAACCCTTATCCTCACCAACTTAAACCTCACCCTAATCCTCACACTAACCTAAACCTAACCCTACCCCTCAGCCTAACCCTCACACTAAACCTAACCCTAATCCTCACCCTATAACTAATCCTAAACCTAACCCTCACCCTAACCCTAACCATAACCATAACCCTCACACTAAACCTAAACCACACCCTCACTCTCACCGTAACCCTAACCCTAATCCTCACCCTAACCCTAACCCTAACCCTACAACTCAACATAACCCTCACCCTCAACCTAATCCTAATGGAAACCCTAATCCTCACCCGAAATTTAACGCTAACCCTAATGCTATCCCTAACCTTCACCCTCACCTAACCCTCACTCTAACCCTTACCCTCACCCTAACCCTAACTTTAACCCTAAACCTAAAACTCACCCTAACCCTAACCCTAACCCTATCCCTCACCCTAACTCTTTCCCTCACCTTCACTCTAACCCCCACCCTAACCATCACCCTCATCCTAACACTAACCCTAACCCTCACCCTCATCCTAACCCTCACCGTCACCTTAACCCTCAACCTAACCTTAACCGTCAAACACACCCTAAAACTCCCCATCACCCGAACCCTCACCCTAACCTTAACCTTACCCTAAACGTCAACCTAAACCTAACCCTCACCCTAAACATAAATCTAACACTCACCCTCATACTAAACCTAACCCTCACCTTAAACCACACGCTAACCCTCACCCTAACCCTAACGCAAACCCTAACCCTCAATCTAACCTTAACCCTCACCCTAACATTTATCCTCACACTAACCCTAACCCTAACCCTAACACTCACATTTACCCTAACTCTCACATTAACCCTATCCCTAACCCTCACCCTAGCCCTCACCCTAACCTTAACCCTAACCCTCACCTTCACCCTAACCCTCACCCTAACACTCATCCTCACCCTAAATATCAGCCTAAACCTAACCCTCAACCTAAAACTTACCCTCCCCCGAATCCAAAACATAACCGTCAGCCAAACCTTAACCCTATCCCTAAACCTAACCCTGACCCTAACCCTCAACCTCACCCTCAGCCTCAAGCTCAACATCAGCCTAACCCTAACCCTAACCCTAATTCAAACCCTGACCCTGAACCTCAACCTAACTCTAAACCTAACCCTAACCAAAACACTCACGCTAACCCTAACTCTATGCCTAAAGCTCACCCTAACCCTAAAGCTAATCCTAAACCTAAACCTCACCCTCACCCTAACCCTTACCCTCACACTAACCCTAAGCTTAACCCTCAACCTAACCCTCATAGTAACCCTAACCCTAACCCTAAACCTCACCCTAACCTTAATCCTAACCCTAAACCTAACCCTCAACCAAACCCTAAACCTCACGCTCACCCTCAAACTCACACTCACCCTAACCCTACCCATAACCCTAACCCTCTACATGACCCTCACCGTAACCCGCACCCTCACCTTCAGCCTAACCCTAAGCATAACCCTAAACCTCACCCTAAACCTAACGCTGCCCCTCAAACTCACCCTTACCCTAAGCCTAAACCTACACCTAATCTTAATCCTAAACCTAACCCTCACCCTCACCCTCACCCAAACCTAAAACTCAGCCTAACCTAAGCCTAACCATAGCATGTACCTAACCCTTACCCTCACCATCACCCTAACACTAATCCTCAACATAACCTAACCCTCATCCTAACCCTAACCCTCACCCTCACCCTCACCCAGCCCTAACCCTAGCCCTCACCCTAACCCTAACCCTCACCGTCACTCTAACCCTCATCCTAACCCTAACCCTCACCCTAACCCTAACCCTAACCCTAACCCTCACCCTAATCCTATCCCTAACCCTAAACCTCACCCTAACCCTATTCCTAACCCTAAATCTAACCCTCATCATAACCCTCACCCTTACCCTCATACTAACCCTAACCCCAACCCTAACCCTCACCATAACCCACACCCTAACCCTAATGCTATTTCTAACCTGCACCCTCACCCTAACCCTCACTCTAAACCTTACCCTCACCCTAACCCTTACCCTCAACCTAAACCTAACCCTCACACTAACCCTAACCCTAACCTTACCCCAAAGCATAATCCTCACCCTAAACCTAACACTAACCCTAATCCTCACCCTATACCTAACCCTAAACCTTACCGTCACCCTAACCCTAACCCTAACCCTAACCCTCACACTAAACCTAACCCTCACCCTAACAATAACGCTAACCCTTCACCCTAACACTCACCCTCACCTTAATCCTCACCCTAATCCTAACCTTAACCCTAGACCTCAGCCTCACCCTAGCACTAACCCAAACCCTAAACCTAAAACTAACAATAACCCTAACCCTAAACTTAACTCTCACACTCACCCTCATCCCCACCATCACCTTCAACTTAATCCTCACCCGCACCCTCACCCTGACCCTTACCATGACCCTAACCCTCACCCTAAACCTAACTCTGACCCTCACCCTCACCCTCATCCTAAGCCTAACCCTAAACCTAAGCCTAATCCTAAACCTAACGCTCACCCTCACCCTCACCCTAAACCTAAACCTCACCGTAACCCTAACCCTAACACTAGCCCTCACCCTAACCTTACTCTCACCGTCACTCTAACCCTCACATTAACCCTAACACTCACAGTAACCCTAACCCTAACCCTCACCCTCACTCTCACCCTAACCCTAACCCTAATCCTCACCCTAACCCTAACCCTAAACCTAACCCTACAACTCAACATAACCCTCAACCTAAACCTAATTCTAACGGGAACCCTAATCCTCACCCGAACCTTAACCCTAACCCTAATGCTATCCCTAACCTTCACTCTCACCCTAACCCTCACTCTAACCCTTACCCTCACCCTAACCCAAACGCTAACCCTAACAATCAATCTCAACCTAACCCTCACCCTAACCCTTATCCTCACACTCACCCTATCCCTAACTCTAACTCTCACATTAACCCTAACCCTCACCCTAACACTAACCCTACCCCTCACCCCAGCCCTCAGCCTAACCATAAAACCCTAACCCTCACCTTCACTCTAATCCTCACCCTAACACTCACCCTCACCCTAACCCTAACCCTAACCCTCACCATAATCCTAACGCTAACCCTCACCCTAACCCTCACCCTCACCGTAATTCTCAACATAACCCTCACCCTTACCCTCACCCTCACACAAACCGTAAGCCTAACTCTCACCCTAACCGTAACCCTAACCCTAATGCTATCCTTAACACGCACCCTCACCCTAAATATCACTCTAACCCTTACCCTCACCCTAACCCTAACCCTAATCCTAAAACTAAACCTCACCCTAACCCTTACCCTAACCCTAAATCTAATCCTAACGCTGACCCTAATGATCACCCTAACCCTCACCCTAATCCTAACACTCACCGTCACCCTAAACCACACACTAAACCTTTCCCTCACACGAATCCTAACCCTAAGCCTAAGCCTAAGCCTCACAATATCACTATCCCTCACCATTAACCTAAGCCTAACCCTCAGCCAAACCTTCTTCCTAACCCTAAAACTAAAACTAACTCTAAACCTCACCCTCACCCTAAGCCTAACCTGAACCCTAACCCTCACACTCACCCCCACCCTAACTCTAACGCTATCCCTAAACCTCAACCTCACCGTAAACCTCATCCTAACCCTTACGCTCACCATAACCCTAACCCTAACCCTAATCCTCACCACAACCCTAAGCCTCACCCTCACCCTAACCCTCACCGTCTCCTTAACCCTGACCCTTACACTAACGGTCACCCACACCCTAAAACTCAAGCTCACCAGAACCCTCCCCTCACCATAAACTTACCCTAAACCTCAGCCTAAACATAACCCTCACCCTAAACCTAAGTCTAACGCTCACCCTCATACTAACACTAACCCTCAATTTAACCCTCACCCTAACCGTCACCCTAACCATAACGCTAACCCTAATCCTCACACTCACACTAACCCTCACCCTAACCCTTACCCTCAACCTAAAACTAACCCTAACCCTAACCCTCACACTAAACCTAACCCTCACCCTACCACTAATCCTAACCCTAAACCTAACACTCAACATAAACCTCACCCTCACTCTCACCCTAAACCTAACCCTAACCTAATCCTCCCCCTAACTCTAACCTAAACCCTAATGCTATATCTAAACCTCACCCTCACCCTAACACTCACTCTAACCCTTACCCTCACCCTAATCCTAACCCTTATCCTCAGCCAAACCCTCTTCCTAACCCTAACCCTAACCCTCAACCTAACCCTAACCCTAAAACTAATTTTCACAATAACCCTAAACCTCACCCTCACACTGACCCTCACCTTCAGCCTAACCCTAACCCTAACCCAAATCCTAACCAGAACCATCACACTCACCCTCACCTTAACTCTAACCCTAACCCTAATCCTGACCCTCACCCTAACCCCAATCCTATCCCTAACCCTCAACCTAACTCTAACCCTCACCCTAAACCTTACCCTAACACTCACCCTAACCCTAACCCTAACCCTAATGCTATCCCTAAACTTCACGCTCACCATTACCCTCACTCTAACACTTACCCTCACCCTAACCCTCACCCTAACCCTAAACCTAACCCTCACTCTAACGCTCACCCTATCCCTCAACCTAACCCTAACGCTAACCCTAAACCTTACTCTCACCCTAATCCTAACACTAACCCTTATCCTCACAGTAACTCTAACCCTAACCCTATCCCGCACATTAAGGCTAACCCTCACCCTAACCCTAACCCTACACTTCACCCTACCCCTCACCCTAACCCTAACCGTAACCCTCACCGTCACCCTAATCCTCATCTACACCCTCACCCTCAACTTCAGCCTACCCCTAAACCTAACCCTAAACCTGACCCTCACCCTAACCCTAAACCTCAACCTCACCCACACCCTCACCCTCAGCCTAAAACTAACCCTAACCCTAATCCTAAACCAAAACCTCACACTCCCCCTTAACCTAAATCTAAACCTAACCCTAACGCTGACTTTCACCCTAACACCAACCCTATTCCTAATCCTCATCCTAACCCTATCCCTCACCCTAACCCTA
Source organism: Dipodomys merriami (assembly GCF_024711535.1). Lineage (NCBI taxonomy): Eukaryota > Metazoa > Chordata > Mammalia > Rodentia > Heteromyidae > Dipodomys > Dipodomys merriami. Next base: position 4,790,812 of record NW_027206113.1, read on the forward strand.
ACCCTAAACCTCACCCTAATCCTAAACCTAACCCTAATGCTAACCCTAACCCTCACCCTCACCCTAACCCTCACACTAACACTAACACTGAACCTCACCCTAACCCTCAACCTAACCCTAAACCTAAACCTAACACTCTCCTTAACGCCCACCCTAAACCTCAACCTAACCCTAACCCTCAACCTCACCCTAACCCTCACCCTAAACCTTACCCTAACCCTAATCCTAAACCTAACCCTAACTCTAACCCTCACCCTCAACTTAACCCTAAGCTGAACCCTAACCCTCAACCTAACACTCACCCTAACCCTAACGTTGTCCCTAAACCTCACTCTCACCCTAAACCTCATTCTAACCCTTACCCTCACCATAACCCTAACCCTAACCCTAACCCTAATCCCACCCTAACCCTAACCCTCACCCTCACCCTAACCCTCACCGTCACCTTAACCCTCACCCTAACCCTAACCATCACCCACACCCTAAAACTCACCTCAACCGAACCCTCACACTCACCATAACCTTACTCTAAACCTCACCCTAAACCTAACCGTCGACCTAAACCTAACTCTAACACTCACCCTCATACTAACCTTAAGCCTCACCTTAACCCTCACCCTAACACTCACCCTAACCCTAACGCTAAACCTAACCCTCAATCTAACACTAACCCTTATCCTCACACTAACCCTAACCCTAACCCTAAACCTCACATTAAACCTAACCCTCACCCTAACCCTAACCCTACTCCTCACCCTAGCCTTCACCTTAACCATAACCGTAATCCTCACCCTAACCCTAACCCTAAACCTCAACTTCACCCTAACCCTCACTGTTACCCTACACTCACCCTAACCCTAAACCTCACCCTCACCCTAAACCTCACCGTAACCCTCACCATCAACCTCACCCCAACCTCAACCTAAGCCTAACCCTAACCCTCAACCTAACCCTAACCCTAATGCTAACCCTAAACCTCAACCTCACCCTAACCCTCACCCTAACCCTTACCCTCAACCTCAACCTAAACCTAACCCTAACATTAACCCTAACCTTAACCCTCCCCTAAGACTCACCCTAACCCTAACCCTAACCCTACCCCTCAGCCTAACCCTCCCCCTAACCCTAACCCTTACTCTAATCCTTACCCTATACCTAAACCTAACGCTAACCCTCACCCTAAAACTCACCCTCACCATAAATCTAATGTGAACATTAACCCTCAACCTCACCCTAAACTTCGCCCTAACCCTTACCCTCACCTTAAAACTATCCCTCACCCCCACCCTAACCCTCACCCTACGCCTAAACATCACCCTCAGCCTCAAGCTCAACCTCAGCCTATCCTTAACCCAAACCCTAATTCAAACCCTAATCCTCTACCTCACCATAACTATAAACCTAACCCGAACCAAAACAATCACGCTAACCCTAACTCTATCCCTAACACTCACCCTAACCCTAAACCTAATCCTAAAACTACCCCTCACCCTCACCGTAACCCTTACCCTCACCCTAACCCTAAGCCTAAACCTAAGCCTAACCCTCTTACTAACCCTAACCCTAAACCTAACCCTAACCCTAACCTTAACCCTAACCCTAACCCTAACCCTCAACAAAACCCTAACCCTCACCCTCACCCTCAGCCTCACCTTCAACCTCACACTCACCCTCACACTCTCCCTCACCATAACCTTACACCTAACCATCACCCTCACCCTCACCATGACCCTAACCCTAACCCTCACCCTCAACCTCACCCTAACCCTAAACATAACCATAACCCTCACCCTAAACCTAACTCTGACCATCACCCTCAACCTCACCCTAAGCCTATCCCTACACCTAAGCCTAATCCTAAACTTAACCTTCACCCTCACCCTCACCCAAACCTAAAACTCAGCCTAACCCTAAGCCTAACCCTAGCACTCACCTAAAACTTACCCTCACTGTCACCCTAAACCTAATCCTCAACCAAAATCTAACCCTCACCCTAACCCTAACCCTAACCATAGCCCTCACACTAAACCTACCCCTCACCCAGACACTCACCCTAACCTTAATCCTCACCCTAATCCTAACCTTAAGCCTAGACCTCAGCCTCACCCTACCCTCACACTAATTTTAAACCTAAAACTAACCATAGCCCTAACCCTAAATACCTAATTCTCATGCTCACCCTCATCCTCACCATCACCCTCACCCTCATCCTTACCCTCACCCTCACCTTAACCCTAACAATAACCCTAACCCTCACCCTAAACCTGACTCTGACCCTCACCCTCACCCTCATCCTAAGCCTAACCCTAATCTTAAGCCTAATCCTAAACCTAACCTTCAACCTCAACCTCACCCTAAACCTAAACCTCACTCTAACCCTAACCCTAACCCTAGCCCTCACCCTAAACCTTACCCTCACCATCACTCTAACCCTCACATTAACCATAACACTCACCCTAACCCTACCCTAATCCTTACCCTCACCCTCAAAATAACACTAAAACTAACCCTCACCTTAACCCTAACCCTAACCCTACACCTCAACATAACCCTCACCCTCAACCTAATCCTAAAGGTAACCCTAACCCTCACTATAAGCCTAACCCTAACCCTCACCCTAAGCCCAACCCTAACCCTAACCCTAACTGTAACTCTCAACACAACCTTCAACCTCACCCTCACCCTAAACCTAACCGTAACCTTAACCCTCACCATAACCTTGACCTTAACCCTAATGCTATCCTTAACACTCACCCTCACCCTAAATCTCACTCTAACACTTACACTCACCCTAACCCTAACCGTAACCCTAAAACTAAACCTCACCCTAACACTAAACCTAACACTAACCCTCTCCCTAACGCTCACCCTAACCCTCACCCTAACCCTAACACTCACCATCACCCTTACCCTCACCCTAAACTTTTCCCTCACCCTAATCCTAACCCTAACCCTAACCCTCACACTAACCCTATACCTCATGCTAACCCTATCCCAAACCCTCAACCAAACCCTCTTCCTAACCCTAAACCTAAACCTAACTCTAACCCTCACCCACACCCTAAGACTAAACTTAACCCTAACCCTCACCCTCACCTCACCCTAACTCTAACGCTATCCCTAAACCTCACCCTCACCCTAAACCTCATCCTAACCCTTAATCTCACCATAATCCTATTCATAACCCTAACCCTAATCCTCACCATAAACCTAACCCTCACCTCACGCTAACCCTCACCGTCACTTAACCCTCACCCTTAACCTAAAAGTCACCCACACCCTAAACCTCACCCTCACCCTCACCCTCACCCTCACCCTAAACTTACCCTAGCCATCACCCTAAACCTTACCCTCACCGTCACTTTAAACCTCACATTAACCCTAATTCTCACCCTAACCTTAACCCTAACCCTCACCTTAACCCTAACCCTAAAGCTATCCATAACCTTCACCCTCACCCTAACACTCACTCTAACCCTTACCCACACCCTAACCCTAACCCTCACCCTAAACCTAAACCTCACCCTAACCCTAACCCTCACCCAAAACCTAAGCCTAACGCGCACCCTCATGCTAAACCTAACCCACAACTTAACCCTCACCCTAACCCTCACCCTAACTTTAACGCTAACCCTAACCCTCACACTCACCCTAACCCTCACCCTAACCCTTACCCTCACCCTAACACTAACCCTAACCCTAACCCTCACCTAATCCTAACCCTCACCCTAACCCTAACCCTAACCCTAACACTAACCCTAACCCTCAACATAACCTTCACCCTCACCCTCACCCTAAACCTAACCGTAACCCTAACCCTCCCCCTAACTCTAACATAAACCCTAATGCTATCCCTAAACCTCACCCTCAGCCTAACCCTCACTCTAACCCTTAACCACACCCTAACCCGAAACCTAACCCTAACAATCACCCTAACCCTAACCCGCACAATCACCCTAACACTGACCCTAAACCTTTCCCTTACCCTAATCCTAAACCTTACTCTAAGCCTAACCCTCACCCTAACCCTAAAAGTAACTCTCAGCAAAACCCTCTTCCTAACCCTAACCCTAACCCTCAACCTAACCTTAACCCTAACCCTCACGCTAAACCTAAGTCTAACGCTCACCCTCATACTAACACTAACGGTCAACTTAAACCTCACCCTAACCTTAACGCTAACCCTAACCCTCACACTCACCCTAACTCTCAGCCAAACACTTACCCTCACCCTAAACCTAACCCTCACACTAAACCTAACCCTCACCCTAACACTAACCCTGACCATTACCCTAAACATAACCCTCACCCTCACCCTCACCCTAACCCTAACTGTAAACCCAACACTCCCCCAACACTAACCTAAATCCTAATGCTATCCCTAAACCTCACCCTCACCCTAACCCTCACTCTAAACCTTACCCTCACCCTAACTCTATCCCTAACACTTAAACTAAACCTCATCCTAACCCTCACTCTCATCCTAAGCCTAACCTGAATCCTAACCCTCACACTAACCCTCACCCTAAGTCTAACGCTATCCCTAAACCTCACACTCACCCTAAAGCTATTCTTAACCCTTACACTCACCATACCCTAACACTAACCTTAACCCTAATCCTCACCACAATCCTAACCCTCACACTCACACTAAACATCACCGTAAACTTAACCCTCACCCTAACCCTAACCATCACCCACACCCTAAAACTCACCCTCACCCGAACCCCCACACTCACCCTAACCTTAGCCAAAACCACATCCTAATCCTAACCCTAACCCTAATTCTAACTCTAACCCTCACCCACATACCAACACTAACTCTCACTTTAACCCTCACCCTAACCATCACCCTAACCCTAATGCTAACCCTAACACTCACTCTCACCCTAAGCCTCACCCTAACCCTTATCCTCACACTAACCCTAACCCTAACCCTAACCCGCACATTAACTCTAACCCTCACCCTAAACCTTATCCTAAACTTCACCTTCACCCTAACCCTCAACTACACCCTCACCCTCACCTTCAGCCTAACCCTAAACCTAACCCTAAACCTAACCCTCAACCTAACCCTAAACCTCACCCTCACCCTCACCCTCAGCCTAACGCTAATGCTAACCCTAATCCTAACCCTAACCCTCACACTCACGCTCACCCTAACTCTAACCCTAACCCTAAAGCTGAATTTCACACTAACCCCAACCCTATTCCTAACCCTCACCCTAAACCTAACTCTAACCCACATCCTCATACTAACCCTAACCCTCACCCTAAACCTAACGCTAACCCTAAACCTCAATCTCACCCTAAAACTTATAGTCACACTAACCCTAACCCTAACCCTAAACCTCACATTAACCCTAACCCTCACCCTACACTTCACCCTACCCCTGACCCTAACCCTAACCCTATCCTTTACCCTAACCATAACCCTAGTCCTCACATTCACCCTAACCCTCACCGTCACCCTACCCTCACCCTAACGCTAACCCTCACATACAACCTCACCCTCACCATCACCATCACCCTCACCCTAACACCCACCCTCACCCTAAACATCACCCTAAACCTAACCCACACCCTAACCCTAATCCTAATCCTCACCCTAACACTAACCTTCACCTTAAACCTCACCCTCACCATAATCCCTACCCTAAAACTTACCCTAAAACTTTCCTAAATAAAACCCTCACCCTCAACCTAACACTCACCATCACCCTCACCCTATCCCTCACCCTCAACCTAACCATCACTTTATCCCTTACCCTCACCCTAAACCTCACTCTAACCCTAACCCTAACACTAACACTAAACCTCACTCTAACCCTCACCCTAACCCTCAACCTAAACCTAACCCTCAGCCTAATGCTCAACCTAACCCTCAACCTAACCCTAATCCTCACCCTACCCCTCACCCTAAACCTCACCCTAAACCTTACACTCACCATAAACCTAAACCTAACCCCAACCCTCAGCCAAACCCTCTTCCTAACCCTGACCCAAACACACAAATAACCCTAAAAATAAACCTAAACCTAACCCTCAACGTAAACCAAACCCTCACCCTAACCCTCAGCCTAACCCTAACCCTAACCCTAATCTGAACCCTAACCCTCACCATCACCCTAACTCTAACTCTAACACTAACACTGACCCTCACCCTAACCCCAACCCTCACCCTAAACCTAAACCTCAACCTCACCCTAACCCTAACACTCACCTTAAACCTCACCCTTACTCTAACGGTAACCCTAACCCTCACCATCACCTTAAACCTCACCCTAACCCTGACCCTCTCCATAACCCTAAACCTAACCCTAATCCTCACACTAAGCCTCACCCTAACACTCACCCTAAAAGTAACCCTTCATCCTAAACCTCACCATCACCCTTAACCTCAACCCAAACCTAACCCTCACCTACACCCTAAACTTCACCCTAACCCTCACCCTCACCCTCAACCTCACCCTCAACCTAAACATTACACTAACCCGAACCCTGATCCTAACCCTAAACCTAATCCTCACCCTAAACATAACCCTCACCTTAAAACTCAACATCACCCTAATCCTCACCCTACCCCTAATACAAAACCTTTCCTAACTGAAACACTCACCCTCAACCTAACCCACACGCTAACCCTTACGCTCACACTAGCCATCACCCTAATCCTAGACCTAACCCTAACCCTCACCCTCACCCTCAACCTAACCCTAACCCTAACCCTAACCCAAACCCTAAGGCTAACACTAGCCCTCATCCTCACCCTAACCCTAACCCTAACCCTCACCCTCACACTCAACCTCAGCCTCAGTCGAACCCTATGCCTAACCCTAATCCAAACCCTAAACCTCACCCTCACCCTCAACCTAACTCTGAACCTAAATATAACCAAAACCCTCACCCTAACCCTATCCCTATCCCTAACCCTCACCAGAACCCTAACCCTAATCCTAATCCTAACCCTCATCTTCACCCTAACCCTTAACCTCACCTTACTCTAACCCTCACCATAAACCTTACCCTCCCCAGAACCCTAACCCTAACCCTCAGCCTAACCCTCATCCTAACCCTAACCCTACCCCTAACCCTCAACCTAAACTTAACCCTAACCCTAACCCTCAAACTAACCCTAACCCTCACCCTAAACCTAACCGTACATGTCACCCTAACCCTAAATTTAACCTAAACCTAACCCAAACACTCATCCTAACCCTAAACCTAACCCTAAACCTCAACCTCACCCTAAACCTCAACGTCACCCTAACCCTCACTCTAACCCTAACCCTCACCCACACCCTAACCCTAACCCTAACACTCAGGCTAACCCTAACCCTCACTCTCACCATAAACCTCACCCGAACCCTAAACGTTACCGTAGCCCTCACACTAAACCTAAACCTCACCCTAACAATAACGCTAACCCTACCCCTCACCCTAACCCTTAACCTCACTGTCACTCTAACCCTCACCCTATCTATTACCCTCACCCTAACCCTAACACTAACCCTCAACCTCACCCTCATCCTAAACCTAAACCTAAACCTAACCCTCACCCTAACCCTAACCCTAATCCTAATGCTATCCTTAACCCTCACCCTCACCCTAAATCTCAATCTAACCCTTACCCTCACCCTAAGCCTAACCCAAAATCTCAACCTCAACCTAACCCTCACCTTAACCCTAACCTAACCCTAACCCTCACCCTAACGCCCACCCTAACCCTCACAATAAACCTAACACTCACCGTCACACTCACCCTCAACCTAAAACTTTCGCTCACCCTAATCATAACCCTAACCCTAAGCCTAACACTCACACTAACCCTATCCCTCACCCTAACCCTAAGCATAACCCTCAACTTAACCCTAACCCTTACCCTATACCTAATTCTCACCGTAATCCTAAACCTCACCCTCAACCTCAACCTCACTCTCAGCCTAACCCTAACCATAAAGCTAATCGTAACCCTAACCCTCACACTCACCCTCACCCTAACTAAGTTTAACCCTAACCCTAAGCCTGATCCTAACCCTAAACCCAACCATATCTCTAACCCTCAACCTAACACTAACCCTCACCCTATACCTTACCCTAACCCTCATCCTAACCCAAATACTAACCCTAATGCTATCCCTAACTCTCACTCTCACCCTAACCCTCACTCTAAATCTTACCCTCACACTAACCCTAAACCTAAACCTAACCCTCAACCAAACGCTCACCTTATCCCTCAAGCTAACCCTAACGCTAACCCTAACCCTCACTCTCACTCTAATCCTCAAACTAACCCTTATCCTCACAGTAATCCTAACCCTAACCCTAACCCTCACATTAATGCTAAGCCTCACCCTAACCCTAACCCTAACTTTACCCTTCACCCTACCCCTCCCTAACCCTCATGCTAACCCTAACCCTAACCCTGCCCTTCAGCCTAAACCTCACCCTCACCCTCAGTCTAACCCTAACCCTAACCCTAAACCTGAACCTCACCCTAACCCTAAACCTCACCCTAACCCACAGCCTCACAATCAGCCTAAACCTAACCCTAACCTTAATCCTAACCCTAACCCTCACACTCCCACTAACCCTAAATGTAACCCTAACCCTAAAGCTGACTTTCACCCTAACACCAACCCTATCCCTAACCCTCAAACTAACCCTAACCCTCACCCTAAGCCTAACGCTAAACCTCACCCTAACCCTAAAGCTAACCCTAATGTTTAACCCTAACCGTCACCCTTACCCTAACCCTTACCATCACACTAACCCTCATCCTAACACTAACACTAACACTAACACTAAACCTCACCCTAACCCTCAACCTAACCCTAAACCTAAAATTAACACTCTCCGTAAAGCCCACCCTAACCCTCAAACTAACCCTAACCCGTACCCTCACCCTAACCCTCACCCTAAACCTTACCTTAACCCGAAGCCTAACCCTAAACCTAACTCTAACCTTCTCCCTAAACCTAACCCTTACCTGAACCCTAACCCTCACCCTAACTCTCACCCTAACTCTAACGCTGTCACTAAACCTCACCCTCACCCTAAACCTCATTTTATCCCTTATCCTCATCATAACCCTAACCCTAACACTAACGCCAATAATACCACAACCCTAACCCTCACCCTCACCTTCACTCTAACCCTCACCATCACCTTAACCCTTACCCTAACCCTAACCGTCACCCACACTCTAAAACTCACCCTCACCCTCACCCTCACCATAATCTTACACTATACCTCACCCTAAACCTAACCCTCACCCTAAACCTAACTCTAACATTCACCCTCATACTAACCCTAAACCTAACATTAACCCTCAACCTAACGCTCACCCTAACCCTAACGCTAAAACTAACCCTCAATCTAACCCTAAACCTTACCCTAATTCTTATCCTCACACTAACCCAAACCCTAACCCTAACCCTCACCCTAAACCTAACACTCGCCCTCACCCTAACCCTAACCCTAACCCTCACCTTCACCCTAACCCTCACCGTCACCCTACCCTCAACCTAACCCTAACCCTCACCTATAACCTCACCCTCACGATCACCCTCACCCTCACCCTAAGCCTTTCCTAACCAAAACCCTCACCCTCAACCTAACCCTAACCCTAACACTCACCCTAACCCTAACCCTAATATTAATGGTATCCCTAACCTTCACCCAAACCCTAACCCTCACCGTTAACTTTACCCTCACCCTCACCCTAACCCTACCCCTATTCATCAGCCTAATGCTCGCACTAACCCTAACCCTATCCATAAGCCTCACCCTAACCCTAACACTAATCCTAAACCTAACATTCACCCTTATCCTCACGATAAACCTAACACTCACCCAAAACGTAACCCTAACACTAGCCTTCACCCTAACACTTACTCTCACCCTCACCCTCACCCTAAACCTCAACCTAACCCTAAACCTCACGCTAAGCCATACCACTACCCTAACTCTAATCCTAACCCTTACTCTCTCACCCTAACCCTAAACCTTTCCCTAACCCTCATCTTAACCCTAAACCTCACACTAACCCTAAACCTTACTCTCACCCTCACCCTCAACCTAACCCTAAACCTCACCCTAACCTTCACCCAAACCCTAACACTAACCCTAACCTTCACCCTCATCTTAAACCTCACCCTAACCCTTACCCTCAACATATCCATAACACTAACCCTACCCGAAATCCTCACACTAACCCTAACCCTCACCCTCACCCTAACGCTCACCCTAACCCTAATCCTCACCCTCACCCTAACCCTTACTGTCACCTGAACCCTCATCCTAACCCTAACCGTCACCCAGACCCTAAAACTCACCTACACCCGAACCCTCACCCGAACACTCAAACTAAACCTAACCCTATCCCTAACCCTCAACCAACCCTAAACCTCACCCTAATCCTAACTCTAACCCTCACCCTCACCCTAACCCTAACTCTAACCCTAACCATCACTAGAACCCTCACCCAAACCCTAAAACTAATCCTAACCCTCACACTAAACCTAACCCTGCCCTCACCCTAACCCTCACCCTAACTCTAACACTAACCCTCACGTTAACCCTAACCCTAACCCTCACCCTCACCATAACCCTCACCCTAACCCTCACCGTCACCCTAACACTCACCCTAACCCTAACCCTCACACTAACCCTAACCCTCACCATCACCGGAAACTTCACCCTAATCCTCCCAATAACCCTAACCCTAACCCTTTCTTAACCCAAACCCTCACCCTCACCCTAACCCTTACCCTACCCCTCACACTGACCCTCACCCTCACGCTAAACCTATCCCTTACCCTAACCCTCATCCGCACCCTCACCCTCACTCTCAGCCTAACCCTAACCCTAACCCTAATCCTAAACCTAACCCTCACCCTCACCCTCAACATAAGCCTAATCCTAAACCTCACCCTAACCCTAACCCTATCCCTAATGCTAAACCTAAACCTCACCCTCACCCTAACCACAACCATAACGCTAACCCTCACCCTAACCCTAACCCTAACCCTAATGCTAACCCTAAACCTCACCCTCACACTAACCCTCACCCTAAAACTTAACCTCTACCTCACCCTCACCGTCATCCTAACCCTGACCCAAACCCTAACCCTCACCCTAACTCTCACACTAACCCTAACCCTAACCCTACCCCTTAGCCTAACCCTCACCCTAAACGTAACCATAACCCTAATAACCCTAATCCTCACCCTATCCCTAACCCTAAACCTGTCCCTCACCCTATCCCTCACCTTATCCCTAACCCTAAACCTCACCTTAACCTTCACCCTCACCCTAATAATAATGCTAATCCTAACCCTCAACGTTACCCTAACCCTCGCCCTAACCCTGACCCTGACCGTAACCCTATACCTCACCCTCACCCTAACCCTCATGCTAAACCTTACGCTCACCCTGATCCTCACCCTAACATCAACTCTAACCCTAACCATAACCCTCAACCTAACCCCCACCCTAACCTTCACCCTAACCCTCACGCTAACCCTAACCCTCACTCTCAACCTAACCCTCACCCTAAGCCTTATACTCACACTAACCCTAATCCTAACCCTAACCCTAACCCTCACACTAAGCCTAATCCTCACCCTAACCCTAACCCTACCTATCACCCTAATCCTCACACTAAGCCTAATCCTCACCCTAACCCTAACCCTACCTATCACCCTAATCCTCACCTTAACCCTAACTCTAAACCTCACCCTAACCCTAACCCTAACCCTAATCCTCACACTAACCATAACCATAACCCTATGCCCATGCTTCTCCCTAAACCTCACCCTAATTCGAACCGTATCCCTAACCCTCATGCTAATGCTACCCCTAACTCGAACCCTCACCCTTACCCTAACCCTCACAGACACCCTAACTATCACCCTTACCATCATCCTCACCCGAAGCCTCATCCTCACCCTAAACCTCACCCTCACCCTAACTCTAAAAATAATCCAAACCCTCACACTAACCCTAAACCTCACCTTCACCCTCACCCTCACACTCACACTCAACCTAACCCTAACCCTAACCCTAACAATAACCCCACCCTCACCATAACCCTAACTCTAACCTAAACCTCACACTAACCTTCACACTAACACGCACGATAATCCTAACCCTCACTCTCACGCTAACCCTCACCCTAATACTTACCTTCACCCTAACCCTAAACCTAACCCTCACAATAAACCAAACCCTCACCTCAACTCTAACCCTAAATCTAACCCTAATCCTAAAACTAACGATCACACTTACCCTCACCCTAAGCCTAACCCAAAACCTCACCTTCACCCTAACCCTCACCCTCAAACTAAACATCACACTAACCCTAACCCTCACCCTAAACCCTCACCCTAACCCTAACCCTCACCTAATCCTAACCCTCATCCTAACCCTAACCCTAACCTTAACCTTCAACTTCACCCTAGCTCTCATCCTAACTGTAATCCTAACAATAAACCTAAACCTAACCCTAAAGCTCACCCTAACCCTAACGCTAACACTCACCCTCATCCTAACCTCAACCTTAACCCTAACCCTCACACTCACCCTCACCCTAAGCCTTACCCTAAGCCTCACCCTCACCCTAACCCTCACCCTAACCCTTAACCTCATCCTAACAGTGACCCTAACCTTCACCCTCACCCTAACCCTAACCATAACAATAACCCTAAACCTCAGAGTAAACCTAATCCTCACCCTAACCCTAAACCTCACCCTCACCCTAACCCTGACCCTAACTGTAACCCTCACCCGCACCCTCAACCTCAAACTAACCCTCACCCTAACCCTCACCCTCACCCTAAACATCACCCTAAACCTAACCCTCACCTCCACCCTAACCCTAACCCTCACCCTATACTTAACCTAACCCCAATGATAATCCTAACCCTCACCCTCAACCTAAATCTCACCCTAACACTCAACCTAACCCTAACCCTCACCCACTCCCTAACCCTCACCAAAATCCTAACCCCAACCCTCACCCTAACCCTAACACTCACACTAACCCTCAACCTCAACCTTATCCTCACCCTAAAAATAACGCTTACCCTTACATAACAGAAACCCTCAACCTCACCTTCACCCTAACCCTCACCCTCACCCTAAACCTAAATCTCAACCTAACCCTCTCCCTATCCCTAACGCTAACGCTCACCCTCACCCTCACCCTAACCCTCAACCTAACCCTATCCCTACACCTCACAATAACTCTTACCCTAACCCTAACCATAACCCTAACCCTCACCCTAACCTTAAACCTAAAACTAACCCTCAAGCACACCCTAACCCTCAACTTACCCTCACACTCACCCTCACCCTAACACTCATCCTCACCCTAACCCTCACTCTCACAATAAATATCACCCTAAACCTAACCCTCAGCCTAACCCTAACCCTCAACATAACCCTAACTCTCACCCTGACCCTCACCCTAAACCTAACCCTAACCTTAATCCTCACCCTAACCCTTACCCTAAAGCTAACCCTTACCCTAAACCTAACACTCACCCTAACCCTAACCCTCACACTAACACTAAACCTATCCCTTACCCTAACCTTAATCTTAACACTAACTCTCACCCTCACCCTAACCCTAACCCTATCATTAATCTTAACACTAACCCTCACCCTCACCCTAACCCTAACCCTAAACCTAACACTCACCCTAACCATAATGCTAACCCTAACCCTCATATTCACCTTAAACCTCACCCTAACCCTTACCCTCACCATAACCCTAACCCTAAACCTTACCCTACTCCTCACGCTAATCCTAACCCTCGCCTACACGCTAACCCTCACGATCACCCAAACCCTCATCCTCACCCTAACACTCACACTAACCATAACCATAAAGCTAATCCTAAACCTAACCCTCAACCTCACCCTCACACTAACCCTAACCCTAAACCTAACCCTCAAAATCAACCTCACCCTAACACTCACCCTTAGCATAAAATTCACCCTAACCCTAACCCTCACCCTAAACCTAGGCCTAACCCTCACCCTAACCTTATCCTCAACCTAACCCTCACCCTCACCCTTATCCTCACACTAACCCAAATGCTCACCCTATCCCTAAACCTAACCCTAACGCTCAACCTAACCCTAACCCTCACCCTAACTCATTCTAATCCTAACTCTCACTCTCACCCTAACCCTCACAATATCCCTTACACTCACCCTAACCCTCACCCTCACCCTAACCCTACCCTTACCCTCACACTAACCCTAACCCTAACCCTAACCCTAACCGTAACTCTAACCTGCAAACTAAACCTAATCCTAACCCTAACGTTCACCCTAAACCTCACCCTCACGCTCAGCCTAACCCTAACCCTAACCCTAATCTTAACACTAACCCTTAACCTCACCATAACCCTAACCATAACCCTAACCCTAACAATCACCCTAACCCTCATCCTACCCCTAACGCTAACCCTAACCCTCACCTTCACCCTAAACATCACTCTAACCCTTACCCTCAACATAACCCTAACCCTAACCATTACCCTAATCCTCACCCTAACCCTAACCCTCGCCTACACCCAACTAACCCTAACCATTACCCTAATGCTCACCCTAACCCTAACCCTCGCCTACACCCAACCCTCACCATGACCCGAAACCTCACCCTCACCCTACCACTCACACTAACCATAACCATAACGCTAATCCTAAACCTAAGACTCACCCTCACCCTCACACTAACCCTAACCCTAAACCTAACCCTCACCCTCAACCTCACAATAACACTCATCCTTACCATAAACATCACCGTAACTCTAACCCTCATCCTAAACCTAACCATAACCCTCACCGTAAACGTAACCCTCACCTTAACACTCACCCTATCCCTAATGCTAACCCTACACGTCACCTTCACCCTAACCCTCACCCTAACCCTTATCCTCACACTAACCCTAAAGCTCACCCTATCCCTAACCCTAACCCTAAACCTCACCCTAACCCTAAACTTCACCCTCAACCTAAATCTCACCCTCTTACCCTCACACTAACCCACAAACTAAAGCTAATCCTATGCCTAACATTCACCCTAACCCTCACCTTCACCCTCACCCTCACCCTAACCCTAACCCTCACCTTAAACCTAAACCTCACCCTCAACGTAACCCTAAACCTTACCCTTACCCTCACATTAACCATATCCCTAACACTAACCCTAACCCTATCTCTCAACAGAACACTTACACTCACCCTAACCCTCACACTCACACTAAACATCACCCTAACCCTAACACTTACCCTAACCCTAACCATAACCTTCACCTTAACCCTAACCCTAATTGTAACCCTAACCCTCACACTAATCCTAATCCTAACCCTCACCCTTACACTCACCCTAACCCTTACCCTCACCCTCTCCCTAATCCTAACCCTAACCCTAAACTTTACCCACACCCTCACCCTAATCTTCACCCTAACCCTAACCCTAACCCTTACTTAACTGAAAAACTCACCCTAAAACTCACCCTCACCCTAACCCTCACCCTCAACCTAGCCCTCAACTTAACACTTACCCTCACCCTCACACTAACCCTCACCCTAAACCTAACCCTAACACTCATCCTAAACCCAACACTCAACCTAATGCTAACCCTAAACCTGACACCCTAACCCTCACCATAACCGTTACCATCACTCTAACTCTAACCCTAACCCTAACACTAAACCTAACCCTCAACCTAAACCTCACCGTAAACCTAACCCTAACCCTAATCCTCACCCTATCCTTAACCTTAACCCAAACACTCACCCTAACCCTCACCCTAACCCTCAACCTAACCCTTACCCTCACACTAACCCTAACAATCACCCTCACCCTAATCCTCACCCTCACCCTAACCCTCACCCTAACACTTACCCACATCCTAAACCTCACACTACCCCTACCCCTACCCTCTCCCTAATCCTCACCCTACCCCTACCCCTAACCCTAATCCTAACCCACCCCTAAACCTCACCCAAACCCGAACCCTTAACTCACCCGAACCCTCATCCTCACCCTAAACATCACCCAAACACTAATACACACCCTAACCCTAACACTAAATCGTAAATATCATCCACACCCTAACCCTCACCATAACCCATATCCTCACCCTAACCCTAACCATAACCTTCACACTAACCGAAACCCTCACCCTAACCCTAACCCTAACCCTAACCCTAAGCTTCACCCTCACACTGATCTTCAACCTCAGCCCAACCCAAACCCTAACCCTATTCCTAATACTAACCCTCACCCTAAAACTAACTCTAACTGTAACCCTCACCCTCACCCTCACTCTAACCCTAACCCTCATCCTCACCCTAAACATCACCCAAACCCTAACCCTCACCCTAAAGCTAACCTCAGCTTAATCCTCACCCTCACATTAATCCTCACCCAAACCTAATCCTTACCTAACCGAAACCCTCACCCTCACCCTAACCCTAACACTAACCCTCAGCCTCAACCTCCACCTCTCCCTCAGCATTACCATAACCCTAATTCTAATCTGAACCCTAAACCTCAACCCCACCTTAACCCTAATATTAACCCTAACTCTAATGCTAACCATCACCCTCACCCTCACCCTGTCCCTAATCTTAACAATAACCCTACTCTAACCCTAACCCTAAAATTCACCCTAACCCTAATCTTAACTTTAAACCTCAACCTCACCCTTACCATCACACTAACCCTCACACTAAACCTAACCCTCCCCCTAACCCTAAACCTAACCCTCACACTTACTTTCAACCTCACCCTCAACCTAACACTAACCCTAACCTTAATCCTAACGCTAACCCTCACACTCACCCAAACCCTAACCCTAATCCTCACCCTCAACCTCACCCTCACCCTCTCCCTCAACCTCACACTAACTCTCAACCTCACACTAAACCTCAACCTACCCCTAACCCTCACCCTAAACCTTAACCACACACTAACCACAAGCCTCACCCTAAACCTCACCCTAACCCTATCCCTAACCCTAACCCTAACCCTAACCTTAAAGCTGATTTTCACACTAACCCCAACTCTAACCCTAACCCTAAACCTAACCCTAACCATAACCATAACCCTAGTCCTAACCCTCACCCTAACCCTCTCCCTAACCCTAAACCTAACCCTCACCCTCACTCTCACACTAACCCTAACTGTAACCCTCACCCTCACCCTAACCCTCACCATAACCCTAAACTTAACCCTAACACTCACCATAACCATAACCCTAACGCTGACCCTAACCCTCACACTAACCCTAACCCTAACACTCAGCCTAACCCTCATCCTAACCCTAACCCTAACCGTAATCCTCACCCTCACCCTAACACTAACCCTTAACCTAAGCCTCACCATACCCCTAACCCTAAGGCTAACCCTAACCCTCACAGTAACCCTAACCCTAACACTCAGCCTAAACCTCATCCTAAACCTAACCCTCACCCTAAACCTCACCCTCAACTTAACCTTATCCCTAAAACTAAACCTAACCCTAACTCTCACCCGAACACTCAACCTCAACCTAAACATCCTCACCCTAAAAATTGCCCTAACCCTAACCCTCACTGTAACCCTAACCCTCCACGAAACCATAACCCTAACACTAACCCTCACCCTCACCCTCACACTAACCCTCACCCTAACCCTCATCCTAACACTAACCCTCACCTAACCCTAACCCTAAAATTCACCCTCAGCATAACCCTAACCCTAAACCTAAACCTAACCCTCCTCCTAACACTAACCTTAAACTTAATGCTAACCCTAAAACTCACATTCACCCTAAACCTCACCCTAACCCTTACGGTCACCCTAACCCTAACCGTAACCCTCACACTAAACCTAACCCTCAAATTAACTCTAACCCTAACCCTCAGCCTAACCCTCACCCTAAACCTAACCCAACCCTATTCCACACCCTATCCTTAAACTTAACCCAAACCCTCATCCTAAACCTCACCCTCACCCTAACCCTAATGCTAACCCTAAACCTCACACTCACCCTAACCCTCAACCTAACCGTTACCCTGACCCTAAAGCTAACCCTCACCCTCAACCTAAACCTCACCCTAACACTTAACCACACCCTAACCCTAACCCTACCCCTCTCCATAACCCTCACCCTAACCCTAACCCTCAACTTAACCCTAACTCTACCGCTAACTCACACCATCAAACTAACCCTAAACCTAACGCTAACCCTCACCCTCACCCTCATCCTAAACCTCACCCACACCCTTACCCTCAACATTAAACTAACCAACACACTAACCCTAACCCTCACCAGAACATCGGAAACCTCACCCTAAACATCACCCAATCACTAACCCAAACAATAACCCTAACCCTATCCCTAACCCTCACCCTCAGCATCACTCACACCTTAGCCCTTACCCTCAACTTAACCCTAACCATTAACCTAACCATAACCCTCACACTAACCGTAACCCGCACCCTCACCCTAACCCTAACCCTAACCTTCACCCTCACCCTGACCGTCACTCTCAGCCTAACCTAACCTTAACACTATTCCTAATCCTAACACTCACCCTCACCCTCATCCTCACCCTAAACCTAACGCTAAACCTAACCCTCACCCACACCCTCACCCTCACCATCACCCTCACCCTAACAATCACCCTAACCACAAACCTCACCCTCACCCTCACCCTCAACCTAAATCTAAACCTAACCCAAACCCTCACCCACACCCTCACCCACACCCTGACCCTAACCCTAACACTAACCTTAACCCTAATCCTCACCCTAAACATCACCCTAAACTTAACCCTCACCCTAACCATAACCCTATCCCTCACCCTAAACCCAACCTCAGCTCAAACCTCACCAACACCCTAATCCTATCCCTAACCCTAACCCTTACCTAACCAAAACCCTCACCCTCACCCTAACCATTACCCTCACCCTAGCCCTCACTCTAAACCTAAACCTAATCCTAACCGTCAAGCTCAATCTAACCCTAACCCTTACCCAAACTTTCAGGCTCACACTCAGCCTAACCATAACCCTAACCTTAACACTCAGCACCACCCTCACCCTAACCCTAACCCTAACCCTAATCCTCATCTTCACACTAAACCTCACCCTAACCTTTACTCTCACCATAATGCTAACCCTAACCCTAACCCTAATCCTCACCCTAAACCTAACCCTCACCCACACCCAACTCTCATCCTGACCCTCACCGTCACCTTCACCCTAACACTCTCCCTAACCCTAACCTAACCCTAATCCTAAACCTAACCCTCACCCTCAAACTCACCCTAACCCTAACCCTCACCCTCACCCTCACCCTAACCCTCACAATCACCCTAAAACTCCCCCTAACCCTAACCCTAACCCTAACCCTCAACCTAACCCTAACCCTACCCCTAACCCTCATCCTCACACTAAACCTAAACCTAACGCTAACTCTCACCCTAACCCTAATACTCACCCCCACGGATCCCTCACCCTCACCCTCAGGCGAAACCTCACCCAAAATCTCATCCTATCCCTAACCCTCAACCTCACCCTAAACATCACCCAAACCCTAACACTCACCCTAATCCTAACCCTAACTCTAACCCTCATCCTAAACCTCACCCTAACCCTTACCCTCACCCTATTCCTAATCGTAACCCTAACCATAACCCTCACACTAACCATAACCCTCACTCTAACCCTAATGCTAACCCTAAACCTAACATTCACCCTCACTCTGACCCTCACCCTCAGCCTAACGCTAACCCTAACACTATTCCTAATTCTAACTCTCATCCTCAACCTCACCCTAAACCTAACCCTAACCCTCACCCTAACCATGAACCTCACACTAACCCTCACCCTCACCCTCACACTTACCATCAATATCACCCTAAACATCACCCTAACCCTGACCCTTACCCTAACCCTCACCCTAACCCTCACCGTAATACTAACCCTCACCCTAAGCCTCACCCTAACCCATTCCCGGCACCTCAACCTAACTCTCCCCCTAACCCTAACCCTAACCCTAACCCTAAACCTCACCCTAAACCTTACCCTAACCCTAACCCTCACCCTAAAGGTAAACCTCACCCTATCAATATCCCTCACACTAAACTTAACCCTAACACTCTCCCTCACCCTCAACCTCACCCTCACACTAATCCTAACCCTTGGCCTAACCCTAATCCTTACCCTAATCCTAATCCTTACCCTCACCCTCACCCTAAACCTATCACTAACCATAACCCTCACCCTAACCCTAACACTCACCTTCAACCTAACACTCACCCTAAACCTTACACTCAATCTAACCCTATCCTTGACTATAAACCTAACCCTAACTCTCACACGAACACTCAACCTCACTCCAACCCTCAACCTCAAACCAAAAATCACCCTAACACTAACTCTTACCCTAATCCTAACCCTAACCCTCACCCTATCCCTAACCCTCACAGTAACCCTAACCCTCACACTAACCCTAAATCTAACCCTCACCTCACCCTCACCCTCACCCTATCCCTAACCCTCAACCTCATCCTAACCCTAACCCTCACCCTAAACCAAACCCTAACCCACACCCTCGTCCTAATCCTCACCCTAACCCTAACTCTAAACCTTACCTAACCAAACACCTCAACCTCACGCTCAACCTCACCCTAACCCTCAACCACACACTAGCCCTCACACTAACTCTAACCCTCACTCCAGCCCTAACCCAAACCCTCACCCTCACCCTCAACCTAACCCTAATACTTACCCTAACCCTCATCCTAACAATAACCCTAACCTAATGCTAACCCTAACCCTCACCCTCACCCTAAACCTCAACCTAACCTTTACCCTCACCTTAAACCTAACACTCACCCACAACCTAACCGTCACCCTAACCCTAATGCTAACACTCACCTTAACTTAACCCCTAATCCTAAACCTCACCCTCACCCTAACTCTCACCCTGACTTTTACCCGCACCCTAACCCGTATCCTAATCCTAAAACTAAGCCTCACACTAACTCTAACCCTAACACTAACCCTCAACTTAGCCCTCATCATAACCCTAATCCTAACCCTAACCCTAACCCTCACCATGCCCTAACCCTAACCCTCACAATAACCTTAAACCACACCCTCACCCTCACCATCACCCTCAGCCTTACCCTAATCCTAACTCTAATCGTAACCCTAACCCTAATACTAACACTCACCCTCACCCTAACCCTCACCCTAATCCTCACACTCACCCAAACCTCACCCTAACCCTACCACTACCCCTCTCCATAAACCTCACCCTAAACCTAACCCTCACACTAACCCTAAACCTAACGCTAACCCTCATGCTAACCCTAATCCTCAACCACACCCTCACCCTCACCAGAACCCTCCCCTGAACCCTCATCCTCACCCTAACCCTCACCCTCACCCTAAACACCACCCAAACCCTAACCCAAACCCTATCCCTAATCCTATCCCTAACCATAACCCACAACCTCACCCTAACTCACAACCTAACCCTTACCCTCAACTTAACCCTAACCATTAACGTAACCATAACCCTCACACTAACCGTAACACTCACCCTCACCCTAACACTAACACTAACCTTCACCCTCACCCTGACCGTTACCCTCTGCCTAAACCTAACTCTAACCCTATCCCAAATCCTAAACCTCACCCTCACCTTCACACTCACCCTAAACCTGAACCTAACACTAACCTTCACCCACACCCTCACCCTAAACGTCACCCTAACCCTGACACTCACCCTAACCCTCATCCTGACCCTAAACACCCTAAACCTAACCCTCACCCTCACCCTAACCCTATCCCTCACCCTAAACCTAACCTCAGCTTAACCCTCACCCTCAACCTAATCCTATCCCTAACCCTAACCCTTAACTAACGGAAACCCTAACCCTCACCCTTACCATCACCTTCACCCTAGCCCTCACCCTAAACCTAACCCTAATGCTAACAATCACCCTCAACCACAACTTCCACCTCAGCCTTAGGCTAAACCTAGCCTTAATCCTAACCCTAACACTCAACACCACCCTCATGCTAACCCTAACCCTAACCCTAACACTAACCCTCACCCTCACCCTAACCCTAACCCTAAAACTAACCCTCACCCTTCCCCTACACCTTATCCTCACACTAACCCTAATGCTCACCCTATCCCTAACCCTTATCCTCACCCTCACCCTGACCCTCACCATCACAGTAACATCACACTAACCCTAACCCTCACCCTAAACCTAACCCTAAACCTCACCCAAATTTTTTTGCTCACCCTCAGCCTAACCCAAACCCTAACCCTAATCCTAACCCTAAACCTCACCCTCACCCTAACCCTAACCCTAACACTCACCCTCAACCTCAATCTCGCCCGCACCCTCAACCAAACCATCACCCTCACTCTCACCCTCACACTAACCATCAACCTCACCCTAAACATCACCCTAACACTAACACTCACCCTAATCCTAATCCTAACCTTCACCCTAACCCTAACGCTAAACCTAACCCTCACTCTCTCCCTAACCCTCACCCTAAACTTTATCCTCACACTAAATCTAACTCTAAACCTAACCCTCACATTAACGCTAACCCACCCCCTAACCCTATCTGACACCTCACCCTAACTCTCAACCTAACCCTTACCCTAACCCTAACCCTAACACTCACCCTAACACTCACCCTAACCCTAACCATAAAGCTAACCCTCACCTTCACCCTAATCCTCAATCTAACCCTCAATCTAACCCTCACCCTAAACCTAACGCTCAACCACACCCTAACCCTCAGCCTCAAACTCACCGTCACCCTCACCCTAACCCTCACCCTCACCCTAAACATCACCCTCAACTTTACCCTCAACCTAACCCAAACCCTAACCCTAAACCTAACACTCACACTAACACTAACACTAACCCTCAGCCTATCCCTTATCATAAACCTAAACGTAACCCTAACTTTAACCCACACAATAACCCTAACCCTAACCCTAACCCTAACCCTAAACCTCACACTAACCGTAACCCTAACCTCGGCCTAACCCTCATCCTATCCCTAATCCTAACCCTAGCCCTCACTCTCACCCTAACCCTAACACTAACCCTAACCCTCACCCTAACCCTAACCCTCACCCTTACCTTAACCCTCACCCTAATTCTTACCCTCAACCTAACCCTATCGCTAACCCTAAACCTAGCCCTAACTCTCACCTGAACACTCACCCTCACACTAACCCACAACCTAACACCAAAAATCACCCTAACACTAACCTTAACCTTAACCGTCACCCTAACCCTAACCTCACCGTAAACATAACCCTCAAAATAAACCTAAACCTAACCCTCACACTCACACTCACCTTTACCCTAACCCTAAAACTTACCTTCATCCTAACACTAACCGTCACCCTCACCCTCACACTCACACTCACCGTCATCCTAACACTAACCCTAACACACACCCTCACCCTAATCCTCACCCTAAACCTAACCCTAACCCTTACCTAACGGAAAACCTCACCCTCACCTTCAACCGCACACTAACCCTCACAGTAGCCCTCAACCTAAACCTCACCATAACCCTAACCCTAAATCTAATCCTCACCCTAACCCTCCCCTCACAATATACTTCACCCTAAAACTAAACCTCAGCCTAATACTAACCCTAACGCTCACCCTCACCCTCACCCTAAGCCTAAACCTAACAATAACTCTCACCCTCATCCTCACCCTCAGCCTAACTCTCACCTTCATCCTCACCCTAACACTAACCCTAAACCTAACCCTCACCCTCACCCTCAAACTAACCCTAACCCTAACACTAACCCTCACCATAACCCTAACTCTAAATCTAAACCTCACCCTCACCCTAACACTCACCATCACCCTAACCCTCACCCTAACCCTAACCCTCAACCACACCCTAACCCTCACACTCACCCGAACCCTCACCCTCACCCTAACAATCACCCTCACAATATACATCACCCTAACACTAACCCTCATCCTAACCCTAACCCTCACCCTAACCCTAAACCTAATCCTAACACGAACCCTCACCTTCAACTTCACCCTAAACATAACCCTATCCCTAACACTCAACCTAACCCTCATCCTAACTTTCAGCCTCACCCTAACTCTAATGCTAACCCTACCTCTCACCCTCACCCTAACCCTCACCCTAAACCTCACCCTAACCCTTAACCTCACCATAACCCTAACCCTAACTCTAACTCTAATCCTCACACTAACCCTAACCCTCACCCACACCCTAACACTCACCATCACCCAAACCCTCATCCTCACCCTAACACTCACACTAACACTAACCCTAACAATAATCCTAAACCTAACCCACATCCTCACCCTCACGCTCAACCTAACCCTATCCCTAACCCCAACCCTAAACCTAATCCTCACCCTCACCCTCAATCTCACCCTAACACTCACCCTCACCATAAACATAACCCTAACCCTAACCCTCACTCTAAACCTAACCCTAACCCTAACCATAAACCTAAACCTCACCCTAAAGGTAACCCTATCCCTAACTCTAACTTTACACCTCACCCTGATACTAACCCTCACCCTAACACTTATCCTCACACTAACCCTAAACCTAACCCTAACCACACTAACCCTAATCTTCACCGTATCCCTAACACTCACCCTAACCCACACCCTCACACTAAATCTCACCCTAACGCTTACCCTCACCCTAACCCACAAACTAACACTAACCCTAACCCTAACGCTCACCCTAACCATCACCTTAAATCTAACACTAACCCTAACACTCACCCTCACCCTAACCCTCACGCTAACCCTATCCCTAAACCTAACCCGAACCCTAACTCTGACCTGAACACTCACGCTCACCCTAACCCTCACACTAAATATCACCCTACTCCTAAATTTCACCCTAATACTTACCCTAATTTTAAACCTCACCCTAACCCTAACCCTCACCGTAATCCAAACCCGCACATTAACCCTAACCCTAACCCTCACCCTCACCCTCACCATCACCCTAACCCTCAACCTAACACTAACCCTCACCCTCATCCTCACCCTCAACATAACCCTAACCCAAACCCTAACACTAATAGTCACCCTAAACCTAGCCCTAACCCTTACCTTACCCAAAACTTCACCCTCACCATTACCCTCCCCCTAAACCTCACCCTCACCCTAACCCTAACCCTCAACCTGAACCTCACCCTCACCCTAATGCTCACCCTAAAACTTATCCTCACACTAACCCTAACACTAACCCTCACCCTTACCCTCACCCTCACCCTAACCCTAACCCTAAACCTAACCCTCACATTAATCCTCACCCTAACCCTAAAGCTATCCCTATCCCTCACCCTCACCCTAACCCTCAACCTAACCCTTACCCTCAACCTGACCCTAACACTAACCCTAAACCTAACCCTCACACTAACCCTAACTCTCACACTAACCCTAACCCTACCTCTCACCCTAACCCTCACCCTCACCCTAACCATAACCCTAACCTTAAACCTCACCCTAAATCTGAACCTAAACCTCACCCTAACCCTAACCCACACATTAACCCTCACATTCAACCTAAACCTCACCCTAACAAGAACAATAACTCTTACCTAACCGAAACCCGCACCTTCACCCTCAGTTTCACCCTAACACTCACACTCACCCTAGCCCTCATCTTAACCCTAAACTTAACCCTAATCCTAATCTTCACCCTCACCCTCACCGGCCCCCTCAGTCTAACACTAACCCTAACCCTAATCCTAAACCTAACCCTCAACCTCACCCTCACACTAATCCTAACCCAAAACTTCACCCTCACCCTCACCGTCACCCTCAGCCTTACCATAACCCTAACTCTAATCCTATCCCTTCCCCTCACCCTAAACTTCACCCTAACTCTAACCCTCTCCCACACCCTAAACCTCACCCTAATCTGAACCCTAAACCTCACCCTAGCCATCACCCTCACCCTAAACATCACACTCACCCTCACCCTAACCCTAACCCTAACCCTCAACCTAACACTAACCCTCACCCTCACCCTCACCATCAGCCTAACCCACACCCTAAAACTAACCCTAACCCAAAACATAACCCTCTACCTCACCCGAACTCTCACACTCACCTGAACCCTCACCCTCACCCTAACCCTCAGCCTCACCCTAAACATCACCCTAACACAAACCCTAACCCTAACTCTCACCCTAATCCTAACACTAACATTAACCCTAACCCAAACCCTTACCTAACCGAAAACCTCACCCTCACCCCACACTCACCCTAAACCTCATCCTCACCGTAGCCCTCACCCTAAACCTAAACCTCAACTTAACCCTAAACCTAACCCTCACCCTAAACCTAACCCTAACCCTCACCCTGAAACTCACCCTCACCCTAACCCTCACCCTCACCATAACCCTAACTTTAACCCAAACCCTCACCCTCACCCTAACACTAACCCTAACCCTCAACCTCACCCTCACGCTCACCCTCATCCTAACCCTTACCCTAACCATAACCCCAACCATAACCCTCACCCTCACCTTAAACCTAACCCTAACCGCAACATGCACCTTCACCCTCACCCTCACACTCACCCTCACCCTCACCCTCATACTAAAACTCACTGTCACCCTAAACATCACCTTAACCCTAACCCTCAACCTAACCTTAACCCTTAAACTAAACCTAATCCGAACCCTCACCCTAACCCTAAACCTAACCCTAACCCTGACCCTAACCCTAATGCTAACCCTAACCCTCACCCTCACCCTAAACCTCAACCTAACCCTTATGCTCACACTAACACTAACCCTAAACCTCATCCCCATCCTCAATCTAACCCGAAAACTAAATTGTACCCTCACTCTAACCTTAACACTTACCCTAACCCTAACCCTAACACTAACACTAACCCACACCCTAACACTTATTCTCACACTAAACCAAACCCTAATGCTCAATCTCACCCTCACCCTCACCCTAACCCTAAACCTTACACTAACCCTAACCATAACCCTCACACTAACTCTTACCCTAACCGTAACCCTAAACCTAACCCTCACCTATACCCTCACCCTGAACCTAAACCTAAACCTGAACCAAACCCTCACCCTAACCCTAACCCTTACCCTAACCTTAACCTTATCTCTAACGCTAAACATCACCCTCAGCCTAACCCTAACCCTAAACTAAATCCTAATCCTCACCCCTAACACTAATGCTAACCCTAACCCTCACCCTAAACCTCACCCTAACCCTTATCCTCACACTAACACTAACCTTAACCCTCACCATCAGCCTCACTCTAACCCTAACACTAAACTTAACCCTCACTCTAACCTTAACACTTAACGTAACCCTAACCCTAACCCTCACACTAAACCACACCCTAACCCTTATCTTCACACTAACCCTAACCCTAATGCTCAACCTCACCCTCACCCTAACCCTAACCTTAAACCTAACCCTCACCCTTACACTAACCCTAACCATAACCCTCAAAGAAACTCTCACCCTAACCGTAACCCTAAACCTAACCCTCATTTTCACCCTCAACCCCAACCTAAACCTAACCCTGAACCAAACCCTCACCCTAACCCTAACCCTTACCCTAACCCTAACCCTACCCTGCACCCTAAACCTCATCCTAAACCTAACCCTAACCCTAACCCTAACCCTAAACTTAACCCTAACCCTAATCCTCACCCTAACACTAACCCTATCCCTCACCCTATACCAAAACCTAACACTCATCCTAAACCTAACCCTAAGCGTAACCTCACCCTAACCCTAACCCTAACCCTCACCCTAACCCTAAACCTTAACCTAAACTTAACCCTAACCCTAACCCTCGCCCCAACCCAACCCTAATGCTAACCCTTACTCTAACCATAACCCTCACCCTCACCCTAACCCTAACCCTCACCCTCACCCTCACCCTAACCCTAACCCCAACCCTAACCCTCACCCTACCCTAACCCTAATGCTAACCCTAATCCTCACCCTCACTGTCACTGTCACCATCACCCTCACCCTCAAACTCACCTTCACAATAACTCTCAAACTAACCCGAACTCTCAACCTAACCCTAACCCTAACACCCACCCTCACCCTCACCCTCATCCTAACCCTAAACCTAACCCTAATCCTAACCTTAACCCTCACCCTCACTCTAAACATAACCCTCAATGTCACCCTCACCCACACACTCACCCTGACCCTCACCCTGAACCTCACCCTCACCCTAATATTCAACCTCACCTTAAACATCACCCTAAACCTAACCCTCAACCTAACCCTAAACTTTACCCTAACCCTAACCCTAAACCTAACCCTAAACTTTATCTTCAGACTAAGCCTTACTCTAAACCTAACCCTAACCCTCACACTAACCCTAAACCTATCCCTAACTCTAACCCTACCCCTCAACCTAACCCTCACCCTAACACTAAACCTAACCCTTAAACTCACTCTAACCTTAAACCTAACCCTCACCCTCACCCTAACACTCAACGTCACTCTAACCCTCACCCTAAACCTAACCCTAACCCACACCCTAACCCTCACCCTCACCGGAACCCTCAACCTCACCTGAACCCTCAACCTCACCCTAACCCTGAGCCTCAAACTAACCCTCATCCTAACCCTAAACCTCACCCTAACCTTAAACCTAACCCTTACCTAAGGGAAACACTCACCCTCACCCTCACAGTTACCCTAACCCTCACCATCACCATAGCCCTCACCCTCAACCTAAACCTCACACTAACCCTCACCCTAACCCTCACCCTCACCCTAACCCTAACCCTAACCCTAACCCTCACCCTAAATCTTACCCTTACCCTAACCCGAACACTAACCCTAAATCTCAAATTAACCCTAACCCTAACCCTAACCCTCACCCACCCCTAACCGTAACCTTAACCCTAACTCTCACCCTAACCCTAAACCTGCCCTAACCCTAATCCTAAGCCTCATCCTAGCCCTCACCTTAACCCTAATCCTAACACTAACCCTCACCCGAAACCTAACGCTAACACTAACCCTCACCCTCATCCTAAACCTTATCCTCACACTAACCCTAACCCTAACCCTCACCATCACCATCACCCTAAACCTAACTCTAACCCTAACCCTCACCTAACCCTAAGACTTACCCTATCCCTAACCCTAACCCTCACACTAACATCACCTAAACCTAAACCTAATCCTAACTCTCACCCTCACCCTCACCCTAACCCTAAACCTAACACTGACACTAACCCAAACCCTTACCCTAACCCTAACCCTAACCCTTACAATAAGCCTCCCCCTCACCCTAACCCTAAACCTCACTCTAAACCTAACCCTAACCCTAACCCTCACCCTAACCCTAACACTAACCCTGACCCTAACCCTAACTCTTATCCTAACCCTAACCCTAAACCTAAACCTCACCATAACACTAATGCTAACCCTAACCCTCACCCTAACCCTAACCCTCACACTAACTCTCACATTCAACCTAATCCTCTCCCTAACAATAACCTTAACTCTTACCTAAACGAAAACCTCACCATCACCCTCATTCTTACCCTAACCCTCACACTCACCTTAGCCCTGACCTTAAATCTAACCCTAACCATAATATTAATCTTCACCCTCACCCTCACCATCACCCTCAGCTTAACACTAAACCTAACCCTAATCCTAAACCTAACCCTAAACCTCACCCTCACCCTAATCCTAAACCTAAACGTCACCCTCACCCTTACCATCACACTCAGCCTTACCATAACCCTAACCCAAATCGTAACTCTTAACCTCACCCTCACACTCACACTCACCCTAAAACTCACACTCCCCATAGCCCTTACTCTAAACCTAAACCTCACCCTAACCCTAATCATAAACCTCACTCTTACCCTAACCCTAACCCTAACCCTAACCCTAACACTCACTGTCACCGTTACCTTAACCCTTACCCTCAACCTCACCCTTACCCTAACCCTCACACTAGCCCTAACCCTCACACTAACCCTAACGCTCACTCTCACCCTCACACTCAGCCTAACCCTCAACCAAACCCTAATCCTAACCCTAACACTCACACTCACTGTAACCCTAACCCTAACAATAACCCTCACCATCACCCTCACCCTCACCCTAATCATAACCCCAACCCTAAACCTCACCTTCACCCTAACTCTAACCCTAACCCCAACATTCACGGTCACCCTCACCCTCACACCAACCCTGACCCTAAACCTCACCCTCAACGTCACCCTCACCCTAACCCTCACTGTCACTCTAAACATCACCCTAAGCCTAACCCTCAACCTAACCCTAACCCTTACATTAACCCTAAACCTAAACCTAACCCTCACCCTAACCCTAACCCTCACCCTCACCCTAATGCTAACCCTAACATTCACCCTCACCCTAAACCACACCCTAACCATTATCCTCACACTAACACTAAACCTAACCCTCACCCTCACT
Organism: Dipodomys merriami; assembly: GCF_024711535.1. Classification (NCBI taxonomy): domain Eukaryota; kingdom Metazoa; phylum Chordata; class Mammalia; order Rodentia; family Heteromyidae; genus Dipodomys; species Dipodomys merriami. Next base: position 4,821,373 of record NW_027206113.1, read on the forward strand.
CTAACCCTAACACTAAACGTAACCCTCACTCTAACCTTAAAACTTACCCTAACCCTAACCCTAACCCTCACACGAACACGCAACCTAACACTTATCCTCACACTAAACCTAACCCTAACGCTCAACCTCACTCTCACCCTAACCTAAACTTAAAACTAACCCTTATCCTCATACTAACCTTAACTCTATCCCTAACGCTAACCTTCACACTAACCCTAATTATAACACTCACCCTCACCCTAACCCTCACTGTCATCCTAACCCTCACCATAAACCTAAGACCAAACCACACCCTAACCCTCACCCGAACCGTCACCCTCACCCGAACCATCACCCTCAACCTAACCCTCACCCTCACCCTAAAACTAACCTTCAATCCAACCCTAACCCTAATTCTCACCCTAACCAAAACACTGAAACTAACCATCACCCTCAACCTAATGCTCACGTAACCCTAACCCCAAACCTTACCTAACTGAAAACCTCACCCTCACCCTCACACTCACCGTAACCAACACCCTCACCGTAGCCCTAACCCTAAACCTAAACCTCACCCTGTCCCTAACGCTAAACCTCACCTTCACTCTCACCCTAACCCTAAACCTAACCCGACCCCTCAACCTAACCCTAATCCTCACCCTAACCCTTACCATAACCCTAACCCTAACCCTCACCCTAACCCTAACACTCAAACTAACCCTCACCCTCAACCTAATCCTCACCCTAAACCTAACCCTAATCCTTACCTAACTGAAAAACTCACACTTACCCTCCCATTCACCCTAACCCACACCCTCACCGTAGCCCTCATCCTAAACCTAAACCTCACCCTAACCCTAAACCTCAACCTTACAATCACCCTCACTCTAACCCTAAACCTAACCCTAACCCTTACCATAATCCTCACCCTCACCCTAACCCTCACCCTAACCCTAACCCTCAACCTCAACCTCACCCCAACCCTAATCCCCAACTTAACCATAACCCTAACCCTTACCTAAAGGAAAACCTCACCCTCATCCTCACACTCACCTTAGCCCCCACCCTAAGCCTAAACATCACAATAACCCTTACACTCAACTTCACCCTAACCCTAAGCCTCACCCTAACCCTCACCTTAACCCTAACCCTAACACTAACCCTCACACTAAAAATAACACTAACCCTAAACCTCACCCTTACCCTAACCCTCACCCAAACCTTTTCCTCACACTAATCCTAACCCTAAACCCAACCCTCACCATCACCATCACCATAAACCTAAATCTAACCCTCACCCTCACCATCAACCTAATACTAACCCTAACCCTAACCTCACCCTAACCCTAACATTTACCCTAACCCTAATCTTAACCCTCACACTAACCCTCACCTTCACCCTAAGCCTAAACCTAACCCTCACCCTCACCCTCACCCTAAACCTAACCCTATCCCTCACCCTAACCCAAACCCTTACCCTAACCCTAACCCTATCCCTCAACCTAACCCTCACCCTCAGCCTAACCCTAAACCTAAACCTCACTCTAAACCTAACCCAAACCCTAACACTAAACCTTACCCTCACCCTAAAACTAACACTAACCCTAACCCTCAACCTCACCCTCACCCTAAACTTGTCCCTAACTCTCACACTCACCCTAAACCTAACCCTAACCCTAACCACACCCTCACTGTCACCCTCACCCTAACCCTCACCGTCAACCTCACCTTCACCCTAACCATCCAACTAACCCTAACCCTCACCCAAACCCTAACCCTAACCCACACCCTCACCCTCACCCTTACCCTAACCCTAAACCTAATCCTCACCCTAACCCTCACCCTCACACCTAAACCTTACTCTCACCATCACCATCACCCTCATCCTCAACCTCACCCTAACCCGCACCCTCAACTTCACCCTCACCTTAACCCTCACCCTCACCATAAACATCACCCTGACCTTAACCTCACCCTCATCCTAACCCTAACCCTAAATCTAACCCTCACCCTAACCCTAACGATAAACCTTAACCTCACGCTCACCCTAAAACTCACCCTAAACTTTCTCCTCAAACTAACCCTAACTCTAACCCTAATGCTAAACATCACATTAACCCTAACCCTCTACCTAACCCTAATCCTAACCCTCAAACTAACAGTCACCCTAAACCTAACACTAACCCTAAACCTAATCCTCACCCTAACCCTAACCCTCACCCTCATCTAATCCTCACCGTCATCCTAACCCTCACCATAAACCTAACACTAAAACATACCCTAACCCTCACCCTCACCGTCCACCTCACACGAACCGTCAACCTCACCCTAACACTCAGCCTCACCCTAAACATCACCCTAAACCTAACCGACAATGAAACCCTAACCCTAACCCTCACCCTAACCCTAACTCTCAAAGTAAGACTCATCCACAACCTAATCCTCATCCTAACCTTAACCGTAATCCTTACCTAACTGAAAACCTCACCCTCACCCTAAAACTCACCCTAAAACACACCATCACCGTAGCCCTCACCCTAAACATAAACCTCACCCTAACCCTCACCCTAAACCTCACCCTCACCCTATCCCTAACCCTAACCCTAACCAGAATCCTCACACTAAACCTCACATTCAACCTAATCCTCACCCTAACAATAACCCTAACTCTTACCTAACCCTAACCGAAACCCTCACGTTAATCCTCATTCTCACCCTAACACTCACACTCACGCTAGCCCTTAATCCTAACCTTAATCCTAACCCTAACCCTAACCCTAATCTTCACACTCACCCTCACCGTCACCCTCAGCCTAACCGTAACCCTAACCCTAATCCTAAACCTAATGCTCAACCTCACCATCACCCTAACACTAACCCTAAACCTAACCTTCACCCTCACTTTCACCGTCATCCTCAGCTTTACCATAACCCTAACCAAAATCGTAACCCTTACCCTAACCCTCACCCTCACACTCACCCTAAACCACACCCTCATCATAGCCCTCACCCTAAACCTAAACCTCACCCTAAACCTCACTCTTACCCTAACCCTAACCCTAACAATAAACCAAACCTTAACCCTAAGCCTAACCCTAACCCTCACCCTAACACAAACCCCAAACCTAAAATTCACCGTAACCCTAATCCTAACCCTAAACCTCACCCTCACTGTCACCATCACCCTAACACTGACCCTCAACCTCACCCTCACCCTAAACCTCAAACTAACCCTAACCCTCACCCTAACTCTCACAATCACGCTAACCTAACCATTACCCTAACAATAACGATCACCAGAATCCTCACACTAACCCTCACCGTAACCCTAACCCTAACCCTACCCCTCACTGTAAATTTTATCCTAACCCTAACCCATTCCCACACCCTAAACCTCACGCTAACCTGAAACCTAACCCTGACACTAGCCCTCACCCTCACCCGAAACAACACATTCACCCTCATCCTGATGCTAACCCTAATCCTAACCCTCAACCTAATCGTAAGCCTCACCCTCACCCTCACCGTCAGCCTAACCCTAACCCTAAATCTAAACCTAACCTACAACCTAACCCGAAACTGAACCTGAAACCGAGCCCTCACCTGAACCCTCACCCTCACCCTAACCCTCAGCCTCACACTAAACATCACCCTAAACCTAACCCTCACTCTAAACCTAACCCTAACCCTAACACTAACCATAACACAAATCCTTACCTAACCGAAAACCTCAACCTCACCCTCACAATCACCCCAACCCTCACCCTCACCGTAGCCCTCAACCTAAACCTAAACCTCAACATAACCCTAACCCTAACCCTCACCCTAAGCCTAAACCTAACCCTCACAATCACCTTAACGCTCACACTAACCCTAACCATCACCCACACCCTAAAACTCACTCTCACCCTCACCCGAACCCGAACCCTAACCCTACCCTAAACCTCACCCTAACTCTAACTTTCACGCTAAACCTCACCCTAACCCTAACGTAAACCCTAACACTCTCTCTCAGCCTAACCCACACCCTAACTAACGCTAACACTAACCCTAACCCTCACATTAACACTAACCCTCACCCTAATCCCTCACCTTACCCCTCACGCTAACCCTAAACCTAACCCTCACCTTCACCGTAAACATAACCCTAAACTTAACACTCAAGCTAACCCTAACCCTAACCCTAATGCTAACCCTAAACCTCAACCTCACTTTAAACCTCACCCTAAACTTCACCCTCACCCTCAACCTCACCCTAACCCTAACCTTAAGCATAACCCTCACCCTAACCCTCACCCTCACCCTAACCCTAACCATACCGCTCAGCCTAATCCTCAACCTAAACCTAACCCTAACACGAATCCTCACCCTATACCTAACCCTAACCCTAACTCTCACCCTAACCCTCACCCTCACCTTAACACTAATGCTAACAATAACCCTCAACCTCACCCTAAACTTCGCCCTAACCCATACCTTCACTTTAACCCTATCCCTCACCCTCACCCTAACCCTCACCCTAACCCTTACACTCACCCTAGCCCTCACTCTAACCCTAACCTAACACTAACACTCACCCTAACCCTAATCCTAACATTAACACTAAACCTCACCCTAACCCTCAGCCTAACCCTAAACCTAAACCTAACCGTCACCCTAACCCTCACCCTAACCCTCAAACTAACCATAACCCTCACCGTTACCCTAACCCTCACCCTAAACATTACCCTCAGCATAAACCTAACCCTAACCCTCACCCTCAACCTAACCTTAACCCTAACCCTAAACCTAATTCTCACCAGAACACTTACCCTCACCCTCACCCTCAGCCTAACCCTAATCCTAAACCTAATCCTAACCTTAACCCTAACTCTAACCCTAACACTACCCTGACCCTCAATCTAGCCCCAACCCTCACCCAATCCCTGACCCTCACCCTCATCCTAACCCTAACCCTCACCCTAACCCTAACGCTAACCCTAACCCTCTCCCTCACCCTAAATATCACCCAAACCCTAAACCCCACCCCAACCCTAAACCTAACCATCACCTACACCCTAAACCGCACCCTCACCCTCACCCTCACTCTCACCCTCACCCTAATCATAACACTAACCTGAACCGTCAACCTAACCTAAACCCTAATCCTCACCCTAACCCTAACCCTCACCTTAAACCTCACCCTCAACCTAACCCTCACCCCAAACCTAACCCTAAGGCTTTCCTAACTAAAACCCTCACCCTCACCCTAATCCTCACCCTAAACCTCACCCTCCCCCTAGTCCTCACCCTAAAACTAACCCAAACACTAACCCTCACCTCACCCTCACACTCAACCTCAGCTTAACCCTAAACCTAACCCTATTCCTAACCCTAACCCTAAACGTCACCCTCACCCTAAGCCTAACTCTAATCCTAGTCCAAAACCTAATGCTAACACTAGACCTCCCCCTCCCCCTAACCCTAACCCCAACCCTAACCCTCACCCTAATAACACTAATGCTAATCCTAAACCTCAACCTCACCCTAACCCGCACCCTAACACTTACCCTCACCCTCAACCTCACACTTACCCTAACTGTAACCCTTACCTTAACTCTCACCCTAACCCTAAACCTAACCCTCACCCTAACCCTAACCATCAGCCTAACCCTCACGCTAAAACTAACCCTAACCCTAATCCTTACCCTGTCCCTAATGCTAACTCTAACCCTCACACTAACCCTCACCCTCACCATAACATTAACCCTCAACCTCACCCTAAACCTTGCCCTAACACTTACCCTCACCATAACCCTATTCCTCACCCTCACCCTAAACCCCACCCTAACACTTACCCTCACCCTAAACCTCATCCAAACCCTAAGCCTAAGCCTAAACCTCACCCTCACCCTAACCCTCACCCTAAACCTTACCCTCACCCAAACCCTAACATGAACCCTCAGCCTAACCCTCATCCTAACCCTATCCCTAAACCTAACCCTCACCCTCACCCTAACCCTAACTCTAAACCTCACCTTAAACCTCACCCTCAGCCTAATCCTCACCCTAACCCTAACCCTAAGCCTGTGCTAACTGAAACCCTCATCCTCAGCCTAACCGTCACCCAAACCCTCAACTTGAACTTCACCCTCACCCTAAACCTAACCCTACGCCTATCCTAACTGAAACCCTCACCCTCACCCTAACCCTCCCCTATATCCTCACCCTCACCCTAGCCATCACCCTAAACCTAACCCTATCCCTAACCCTCACCCCTACCCTCACCCTAACTCTAAACCTAACCCTAAACATCACCCTAACCCTAACCCTAACCCTAACACTAACCCTCACCCTAAACATCACCCTAACCCTATACCTAACCCTAACCCTCAACCTAAAACTCACTCTCACCCTAACCCTAAATCTAACCCTAATCCTCACCCTCACCCTAACCCTCACACTAACCCTTATCCTCACCCTAAACTAAGCCCTAATCCTAACACTAAACCTAACCCTCACCCTAAACCTAACCCTAACCCTCAGCCTAAACTTCATCATAACCCGAACCCTAACTCTCAACCTAAACCAACCCTAACCCTAACCCTAACCTTCAACCTAACCCTCACCATCAACTTCACCCTCAGCCTAAATTTCAGCCTCACCCTAACCCTAACCCTTACCCTAAAGCTAATCCTCACCCTCATCCTCACCCTAACTCTAACCCTAATCCTAACCCTGAACCTCACCCTAAACCTAACCCTATCTCTAACCCTCACGCTAAAACTAACCCTCACCCTCACACTAACCCTAACCCTCACCCTCACCATAAACTTCACCCTAACCCTTACCTTCATCATAACCCTTACCCTAAACCTAATCCTCATAATAACCCTAAACCTAACCCTCAACCCTTATCCTAATCCTCACCCTCACTCTAATCCTCATCCTCAACTGAACCCTCCACCTAACCGTAACCGTCAACCAAACCCTAAAACTCACTCTCACCCTCACCCTCACCCTCACCGTAATCCTAACCCTAACCCTCACCCCAATCCTAATCCTCACCCTAACCCTAACTCTAACCCTCAGCCTAACCCGAACCCGAACCCTCACCATAACCCTCACCCTAAACCTAACGCTAACCCTAAACCTCACTCTCACCCTAACCCTCACCCAAACCCTAAATGTCAACCTCAGCATTACCCTCAGCCTAACCCTCACCCTCAGGCTCACCCTAACCCTAACACTAACTTCAACCCTCACCCTAAACCTAAACCTGACCCTCAACCTCACCCTCACCCTAAGTCTAACCCTACACCTAAGCCTAATCCTAAAAATGACCCTCACCCTCACCCTCACCTGAAACCTAAATCTCACCCTAACCCTAACCCTAAATCTAGCCCTCACACTAACCCTTACCCTCACCTTCACCCTAAACTTAACCCCCACCCTAATCCTAACCCTCACCCTAACCCAAAACCTAACACTCACCCTCACACTCACCCTAACCCTCACCCTAACCCTAACCCTAATGCTAACCAAAACCCTCACCCTCACCCTAATCATAACCCTAACCCTAACCCTCACCTTAAAGGTAACCCATACCCTAATGTTATCCCTTACCCTCAAACTCAACCTAAACTTCACTCTAACCCTTGCCCTCACCCTAACCCTCACCCTAACCCTCTCCCTAACACTAACATTAAACCTCACCCTAAAACTCACCCTAACCCTAAACCTAACCCTAAACCTCACCCTAACGCTCATCCTAACCCTCACCCTAACCCCAACCCTCACCCTAACCCTCACCCTAAACTTTATCGTCACCCTATCCCTAAACCTAACCCTCACCCTAAACCTAACCCTCACCCTAAACTTCTACCTAAACCTACCTCTCATCCTAACACTCACCCTAACCTTCACACGATCCCTAACCATCAGCCAAACTCGAAACCTAACCCTCAGCCAAACACTCTTCCTAACCCTAAACATAAGCCTCAACCTAAATCTAACCATAACTCTAACCCTAACCCACACCCCATCCCTAACCCTCATCCTCACCCTCACCCTCTCCCTCAGCCTAACCCTAACCCTAACCCTAATCCTAACTCTAACCCTCACCCTCACCCTAACTCTAAACCTAACCCTGACCCTGAACCTGACCCCAAACCTATGCCTAACCCTCACCCTCACCCTAAACCTCACCCTAACCCTTACCCTCACCATAACCCTAAACCTAACCCTAATCCTCACAGTAACCCTAACCATAACCCTCACCCTAACGCTCACCGTAACCCTAACCCTCAACCTCACCCTAACCCTCACTGTCACCTTAACCCTCACCCTAACCCTAACCTTCACCCACACCCTCACACTCACTATCACCCAGACCCTCACCCTCACCCTTACCCTACCCTAATTCTCAACCTAACCCTTACCCTCACCCTATGCCTGACTCGAAACCTCACCCTCACCCTAACCCTAACCCTCACCTTAACCCTCACCCTAACGCTCACCCTAGGCAAAATGCTAACTCTAACACTCACTCTCACCCTAACCCTCACCCTAACCCTTATTCTCACTCTAACCCTAAACCTAAACATAAAACACACATTAATCATAACGCTCATCCTAAATATAATGCTACCCCTCACCCTATCCCTCACCCGAAGCATCTCCCTAACCGTAACCGTCACCTTCACCCTAACCCTCACCGTCACCCTAACCCTCACCCTAACCCAAAACCTCACCTACACCCTAAGCCTCATCCTTACCCCCACCCTCAGCCTATCCCTAACCCTAACACTAATCTTACCCCTGTCCCTAATCCTCACCCTCAACCTCACCCTCACCCTAACCCTAACCCTAACCCTCACCTTAAACCTCACCCTCACCCTAATCCTCATACTAACCCTAACCCTTAGCCATTTGTAACCTCACCGTGACCATAGACCTCACCCTAAACCTAACCCTAAACCTAACCCTCAACCTCACCGTCACCCCCACCATCAGCCTAAACTTAATCCTAACCCTAATTTAAACCCTAAGCCTAACCCTCACCCTCACCCTCACCCTATACCTAACCATAACACTAAAACTAACCCTAAGCCTAACCCTATCACTAACCCTAATGCTAACCCTAAACCACAACCTCACTCTAACCCTCACCCTAACCCTTACCCTCACCCTTAACCTCACCCTAAACCTAAACCTAACATTAAACCTCACCCTAACCCTCACACTAACCCTAAATCTAAACCTAACCCTCAGCCTAATCCTCACCCTAACCCTAATCCTCACCCTCTCCCTAACCCTAACCCTACACCTCACCCTAACCCTCACGCTCACCATAACACTAATGCTAACATGAACCCTCAACCTCACCCTAAACCTCGCCCTAACCCTTACCCTCACCATAACCCTATCCCTCACCCTCACCCTAATCCTCGCCCTAACCCTTACCCTCACCAAAAACCCTATCCCTCACCCTCACCCTAAACCTCATCTAAGCCTTACCTTCACCCTCACCCTCACCCTAACCCTAACCCTCACACTAACCATCACCCTAACCTTAAACCTAACACTAACTCTAACCCTCACCCTAAACTTCACCCTAACACTAAGCCTAATCCTAACCCTCACCCTTACCCTAACCCTTTCCCTCAACCTAAACTTAACCCTAACCCTCAGCCTAACCCTCATCCTAACCCTAACCCTAACCCTCACCTTAACCTTAACCCTAACCCCAATCCTAACACTCACCCTAAACCTAATCCTCACCCTCACACTTAAACTCACCCTCAGCCTAACCCTAAACATAAAACTAATCCAAACCGTAACCCTCAACCTCACCCTCACCCTCACCCTAATTCTAACCCTAAACCTACCCCTAAACCTATCCCAAACCCTCACACTGACCCTAACCTTAATCCTAACCCTAACCCTCACCTTCACCCTCACCATAACCCTAACACTCACCCTAACCCTAACCCTAAACCCAGCCCTCACCCTAACCCTTACCCTCAACCTCACCCTAACCCTAACCCTCACCCTAACCGTAACCATGAACCTAACCCTAACCCTAACCCTCACTCTCACACTCACCCTAACCTACCCTAACCCTAACCCTCAACATAACCCTAACGGAAACACTGATGCTAAATCTAAACCTCACCCTCACCCTAACCCTAACCCAAACCGCCCCCTTCCCTAACCCTAATCCTAATGCTATTCCTATCCCTCACCCTCACCCTAACCCCCACCCCAACCTTAACACTCACCCTCACCCTCACCTTGACCCTAACCCTACCCCTCAGCCTAACCCTCACCCTAACCCTAACTCTAACCCTAATCCAAACCCTAAACCTCACCTCCCCCTCAGTCTAACTCTAACACTAACCCTAAACTTCACCCTAACCCTAACCCTATCCCTAACCCTCACCCTAACCCTAACCCTAGCCCACACCCTAATACTTACCCTACACTCACACAAAAAATAACCCTCAACCTCACCCTAACCCTCACCCTAATCCTTACCCTCATCATAACCCTATCCCTCACCCTCAACCTCACCCTAACCCTAACCCAAACCCTTACCCTTCGCTAGCATTAACCCTAATGCTATCCCTAACCCTCACACGCACCCTACCCTCACCCTACTCTTAACACCCACCCTCACCCTCACACTAACCCTTATCCTCACCCTAATCCTCACTGTAACCCTTACCCTAAACCAAACTCTAACCTTCACACTAATGCCCACACTAAACCTAACCCTAATCCTATCCCTCAAATTCACCCTAACCCTCACCCTAACCCTTACCCTCACCCTCACTCTCACCCTAACTCTAACCCTAAACCTAACTCTCAGCCTAACCCTCATCCTAACCCTAACGCTATCCCTAATCCTCACCTTAATCTAACCCTCATCCTAACCCTAACCCTAAACCTCACCCTCACCCTAATCCTAACCCTAACTGTCACCCTAACCCTCACCACAACATTAACGTTAACCCTAATCCTCACTCTCACCCTAAACCTCACCCAAACTCTTAACCTCATCATGACCCTAACCCTAACGCTAACCCTCACACTCACCTTCACCCTCCCCCTAACCCGAACCATCACCAACACCTTAAACCTCACCCGCACCCTCACCCTCAACCTCACCCTCACCCTTACCTTAACCCTAAACCTAACCCACACCTTAAACCTGAATCTAACCCTCAGCGTCACCCTAACCCTAACCCTCACCATAAACCTCCCCCTAAGCCTAACGCTAACCCTAACCCTCACTCTCAACCTAAACCTTCCCCTAACCCATATCATCACACTAACGCGAACACTAACGCAAAGCCTCAAACTAACCCTAACCCTCACCCTAACGCTAACACTCACCCTCACCCTAACCCTCAACCTAACATTAAATCTCACGATAACCCTTACGCTAACGCTAACCCCCACATTAACCGTAAACCTCACCCTAAACTTAGCCCTAACCCTCACCCTAAACCTAACCCTAACACTCACCTTCACACTAACCATCACCGTCACCCTAACCCTCACCCTAAACCTAAGCCCAACTTACAACCACACCCTCACCCTCACCCTCACCCTTACCCTAACCCTCACCCAAACCGTAAATATCACCCTAACACTAACCCTCACCCTCACCCTAACCCTAATCCTCATACAACCCTAATCCTCACCTTAAACCTCACCCTCACCCTAAACCTCACCCTATCCCTAACACTAAGCCTTTCCTAAACGAAACCCTCATCGTCCCCCTAACCCTCAGCTAAACCCTCCCCCTCACCCTAGCCCTCACCCTAAACCTAACCCTAACCCTAAACCTCATCCTCACCCTAACCCTAACCCTAACCCTCTCTATAACCCTTACCCTCAACCTCCCCTAACCCCAACCCTCACCCTAACCCTAACCCTCACCCTAACACTAACCCTAACACTCAACCTCACACCCACCCTAACCCTATCCTAATACTAACCCTCAACCTAACCTTAACCTTTACCCTAATGCTAACCCTAAACCTCATCCTAACCCTCACCCTAACCCTAACCCTCACCTTCACACTCACCCTAACCCTACCCTAACCCTAACCCTCAACCTAAACCTAACCTTAACCCTAATGCTAACCCTACACCTCACCCTAACCCTAACCCTAATCATAACACTCACACTAACACTAACCTTAACACTAATGCTAACCCTAAACCTCACCCAAATCCTAACCATCACAGTCAACTTTACCCTCACCCTCACCCTAACCCTACCCCTACCCCTCAGCCTAACCCTTACCCTAACACTAATCCAAACCTTAACCCACATCCTCACCCACAGCCTAACTCTAAACCTAACCCTAACCCTAACCCTCACTGTAACCCTAACCCTATCCATAACCCTCATGCTAACCATAAAACTAATCCTAAACTTAACACTCATACGCACCCTCACGATAAACCTAACACTCACCCAAACCCTAACCCTAACCCTAGCCCTCACCCTAACACTTACCCACACCCTCACCCTAAGCCTAACCCTAAACATCACCCTATCGCTCACCCTAAGCCGTAAACTCACCCTAAATCTAATACTAAAGCTAACCCTAACTCTCACCCTAACCCTAACCCTATGCCAAACCCTCATGCTAAACCTAAACCTCACCCTCACCCTAACCCTAACCCTCACCCTCACCCTCACCATAACCTAACCCTCACCCTAACCCTCACCCAAACCATAACCCTCACACTAACCCTCACCCTAAACCTCACCCTAATCCTTTTCCTCACCATATCCCTAATCCTAACCCTAAACCTAATCCTCACACTAACCCTAACCCTAACACTCAACCTAATGCTAACCCTAACCCTAACCCTCACCCTCACCCTAAACCTTACCGTCACCTTAACCCTTACCATAACCCTAACCATCACCCACACCCTAACTCTCCTGCTCACCTGAACCCTCACCCAAAACCTAACCCTGCCCCTCACGCTTACATTCACCCTAAACCTAAACCAAACCTTCACCCTAAACCTAAACCTAACCCTAACCCGAACCCTCACCCGAACCCGAACCCTAACCCTAACCCTCACCCTAACCCTAACACTAACCCTAACCCTCACTCTCACAATAACTCACACCCTAAACCTTATCCTCACACTAACCCTAACCCTAAACTTAAACCTCATATTAACCCTCACCCTCACCCTAACCTTAACCCTAGGCTTCACGCTACCACTCACCCTACACCTAACCGTAACCCTCACCCTAACCCTAACCCTAACCCTCACCTTCACCCTAAGCCTCACAGGCATCCTAAACCTCACCCTAACTCTAACCCTCACCTAGACCCTCACCCTCACCCTCACGCTCACCTTCACCCTAACCCTCACACTCACCCTAAACATCAATCTAAAAATAACCCTAACCCTCACCGTAACCATAATGCTCACCCTAACCCTAATCCTCACCTTATAGCTCACCCTCACGCTAACACTAACCCTAACCCTAACCCTCACCATAACCCTAACAGTCACACTAACCCTAACCTAAACCTCACCCTGACCCTCACCTTCACCCTAAACCTAACCCTAATCCTCATCCTAACACTAACTCTCAGCCTCATCTTCACCCTAACCCTAATCCTAACCCTAACCCTAATCCACAAGGTCACCCTAATCCTCAACCTAACCCTAACCCTAACCCTTACCTAACCGAAAAACTCACCCTCAACCTCACCCTCACCCTAACCTTCACCCTCACCCAATCCCTCACCCTAACACTAACCCTCACCCTAACTGTAAACCTAAAACTCACCCTCAAACTCTACCTAACCATCAACCTAACTCTAACCCTCATCCTAACACTAACCCTAAACCTAATGCTAACCCTAAAACTCACACTCACCCTAACCCTCACCCTAAACCTTACCGTCACCCTAACCCTGACCCTAAACCTCACACTAAACCTAACCATCGGACTAACTCTAACTCTACCCCTGAGCCTAAACCTCACCCTAAACCTAACACAACCCTAATCCTTACCCTATCCTTAAGCTTAACCCAAACCCTCACCCTAACCCTCACCCTCACCCTAACACTAATGTTAACCCTAACCCTCACATGCACCCTAACCCTCACCCTAAACCTTACCCTCACCCTAATCCTAACACTCACCCTCAAACTAATCCTCACCCTAACACTTACCCACACCCTAACCTTCACCCTAACCCTAACCTAACCCTCAGCCTCTCATCTTAACCCTAAACCTAAACCTAACCTAACCCTAACCCTAACCCGCACACTAACCCTAAACCTAACCCTCAGCCTAACCCTCATCTTAACCCTAAACCTAAACCTAACCTAACCATAACCCTAACCCTAACCTTAATCCTCACCACAATCCTACCCTCACCCTCACGCTACCCATCACCCTCAGCCTAACCCTAATCCTAACACTCACCCTCACCCTTACCCTAACCCTCACCCTCACCCTCACACTAACACTCAACAATACCCTAAACCTCACCCTAACCCTATCTCTCACGCTAACCATACCCTAAACCTCACCGTAACGCTAACCCTCACCCTAAATCTCACCCTAACCCTAACGCTAACCCTAACCCTCACCCTCAACCTAACACTCACTTTAACACTTATTCTCACATTAACCCTAACCCTAACCCTAACCCTCACTCTAAACCTAACCCTCACCCTAAGCCTAACACTAACCCTCACTCTAAACCTAACCCCCACCCTCACCATCACCCTAATCCTCACCCTAACCGTAACCCTAACCCTAACTTTAACCATAAATCTAACCATAACCCTCAAACTAACCGTACCTCTCACACTAACCCTAACCTTAAGCCTAATCTTCACCCTCAACCTGACCGTCACAATCAGCCTAAACCTAACCCTAACCCTATTCTTATTCCTAACCCTCACCCTCACCCTCAGTCTAAACCTAAACCTAACCCTAACCCTCACACTCACCCTCACCCTTACTCTCACCCTAACCCTCACCCTCACCCTAACCCTCATCCTCACCCTAAACATCACCGTAACCCTAACACTCACCGAAACCATAACCCTAACCTTCACCCTAAACCTAACCTCAGCTTAACACTCACCCTCACCCTAATCCACACCCTAACCCTAACCCTTACCTAACCGAAACCCTCACACTCACCCTAACCCTCACCCTCACCCTAGCCCTCACCCTAAACCTAAACTTAACCCTAATCCACACCTTCCACCTCCCCTTCCCCCTCAGCCTTACCCTAAACCTAACCTTAATCCTAACCCTAACCCTCAACCCCACCCTCACCCTAAACCTAACCCTAACCCTAACACTAACCCTCACCCTCATCCTCACCCTAACCCTAACACTAACACTAAAAATTACCATGACCCTAACCGTAACCATAACCATAACCATAAAACTCAGCCTAACCCTAAACCTAACCCTCACCCTCACCCTCACCCTCATCCTAAACCTCACCCTGACCCTGACCCTCACCATCACACTCAAACCTGAACCGTAACACTACCCTCACACTAACACTAACACTCACCCTAAACATAACCCTACCCCTCAAACTAACACTCAACCCAAACCCTCACCCTAACCCTAACCCTCACCCCAACCCTAACCCTAACTCTAACCCTCACCCTAACCCAAACCCTCACCCTTACACTCACCCTCACCCTCAGTCTAACCCTATCGTTAACCCTAATCATAACCTTAACCCTAACCTTACTCCTAAACTTAACCTTCAACCTCACCCTCAAACTAACTCTAACCCTTGCCCAACCCTAACCCTCACCCTCACCCTCACCCTAACCCTAACCCTCATCTTCACCCTCACCCTAAACCTAACCCTAACCCTCACCCTAACCCTAGGGCTAAACCTAACCTTCACCCTCACCCTAAACCTCACCGTAACCCATACACTCACCCTCACCCTCACCCTAACCCTAACCCTTACATTCACCCTAACCCTAACCCCAAACCTAACCCTAAATCTCACACTCACCCTAAACATAACCCTAACCCAAACCCAAACCTTAACCCTCACCCTCCTCCTAGGCCTCAACTTAACCCAAACTCTAACCCCCACCCTAACCCTCAATCTAACACTTATCCTCACTCTAACTCTTACACTCACCCTAACCCTAACCCCAAACATAACCCTAAGCCACACACTAAACCTAACCCTAAAACTAACCCTAAACCTCACCCTCAACCTAACCCTCACCATCACCCTAACCCTCACCCTAACCCTAACCGTCACCCACACCCTGACCCTCACACTCACCCGAACTCTCACCCAAACCATACACCTCACCCTCAAACTAAACTTCACCCTAACCCTAACCCTCACCCTAACCCTTACCCTAACCCTCACCCTAAACCTCACACTCACTCTCACCCTCACCCTAAGCCTAACCCTAAAGCAAAAACTAATCCTAAACCTAAATCTCACCCCCACCCTAATGCTAAGCCTAACCCTAACCCAAACCTTAACCCTTAACCTCACCCTAGACCTCACCCTAACCCTAACCCTATCCTTAACGCTCACACTAACCCTCACAGTAACCCTTAACCTCACCCTAAACCTAAACCTAACCCTAACCCTCACCCTCACTCTAACCCTCACCCTAAGCGTATCCCTACTCCTCACCCTAAGACTCATCCTAAAACTAACAACAACCCTTACCCTCATGCTAACCCTAACCCAAATCCTAACCCTCACCCGACCCCAACCCTCACACTCACCCTCAACCTCACCCTCAATCTAACCCTAACCCTAAACCTAATCCTATCCCTAACCCTAAACCTAATCCTAAACCTAACCCTCACCCTGACCCTCACCTGACCCTAACTCTAACTCTTACCCAACATTAACCCTCACGCTAAATCTAACCCTCACCGAACCCTATCCCTCACCCTCACACTCACCATAACCCAAACCCAAACCCTAACCCTCACCCTCACCGTAACCTTAAACCTCACCCTAACCCTCAACCTAACCCTCACGCTCACCCTAACCCTCACTATCACCCTTAACCTCACCCTAAACCTTGCACTCACCCTAGCCCTAACGCTAACCCTAACACTCACACTAATCCTAAACCTAACCCTAACCCTAATCCTAAAATTCACCCTAACCCTCAACCTAACCCTAACTCTCAAACTAACTGTAACCCTAACCCTCATCCTAACACTCATCCTAACCCTAACCCTAACCCGAACCCTCACACTAACCCTAACCCTGACCCTAAACCTCACCCTAACCCTAAAACTCACCCTAACACTAACCCTAAACCTAAGCCTCACCATAACCCTAAACCAAACCCTCACCTTCACCATCACCCTGAGTCGAAACCTAACCCTGAAAGTAATCCTAAACCTAACCCTAACCCTACTCCTAAACCTAAACTTCACCCTCACCCTCTCACCATAACTCTAACCCTTACCCAACCCTAACCCTCACCCTAACTCTAAACCTCATCGAACCCTAACCCTCACCCTCACACTGATCCTAAACCTAAACCTAATCCTAACCCTCACCCTATCCATAAACCTAACCCTAACCCTCACCATAACCCTAAGGTTAACCCTAAAACACACACTCACTCTAAACCTCACCCTAACCCTTACACTCACCCGAAACCTAACCCTAAACCTAAACCTAACCCTTACCCTCACCATAACCCTAATCCCAACCTTAACCGTAACCGTCATACTCACCCTAAACCTAACCCTAACCCTCACCCTAACCCTCAACCTAACCCTTATCCTTATTCTAACCTTAAATCTCACCCTAATCCTAAACCTCACCCTAACCCTTACCCTCACCCTAACCCCAAAACTATTCCTGACCCTCACACTAACACTAAGCCTCAACCTAACCCTAACCCTACCCCTCACCCTAACCCAAACCATAACCCTAAACCTAACCCTAATACTCACCCCAACCCTTACCCTCATCCTAACCCTTACCTTAACCCTAACCCAAACCCTCAGATTAAACCTAAAACTCACACTAACCCTAAACCTAACCTTCAGCCTAACACTCACCCTAACCCTCACCCTAACACTCAGGCTAAACGTAGCACTCACTCTCACTCTAACCCTCACCCTAACACTTATTCTCACTATAACCCTAACCTTAAACCTCACGCTCACCCTCACTGTCAGCCCAGCCCTAGACTTAATCCTAATCCTAACCCAACCTCTCACCTTCACCCTCATCCGAACACTAAACCTATCCCTATCCCTAAACCTCACCCTCACCCTCACCCTCACCCTAACGCTCAGCCTCACCCTCAACCTCAACTTAACACTAAACCTAAACCTCACCCTAACCCTCACCCTCATCCTAAACCTAACCCTAACCATAACCCTCACACTAACCCTAAAGCTCACCCAAACCATAACCCTACCGCTCACCCTAACCCTAACCTTAACCCTAACACTCACACTAACCATAAACCAACCCCTCACCCTAAACCTCACGCTAACCCTAACCCCCACCCTAACCCTTACCTTCATCCTCACCTTCATCCTAACCCTAACCCTAACCCTATCCCTAACCCTAACCCTCACCCTAACCCTAACCCTAAACCTAACCCTAACCCTCACACTAACCCTCACCCTTACCCTAATGCTAAACTTCACCCTAACCCTAACCCTTATCCTAAAACTCCCCCTCACCCTAACCCTCACACGTAACCTTATCTTCACCCTAAACCTCACCCTAACCCTCACCCTAACCCTAACCCTCACCCTAACCCTAAAGCTCACCCTAACCTTAACACTCACCCTGACCCTAACACTCACCATAACCCTAAACCTAAACCTAACACTCATCCTCACCTTAAACCTCACCCTTACCATTACCTTCACCCTAAACCTAACCCTAACCCTATCCCTAACCCTAACCCTCACCTTAACCCTCACCCTAACCCTAAACCTAACCCTAACCCTCACGCTAAACCTCACCCTAACTCAAACCCTAAACCTCACCCTTACCATAACCCACACACTAAACCTTACCTAAACCTAACCCTCACCCAATCCCTAATCCTAATCCTAACTTTATTGCTAACACTAACCCTCATCCTCACCCTCACCCAAACACACACCCTAACCCTAACACTAAACCTAAACCTAACCCTCACACTTAACTTAACCCTCATCGTGACCCTAACCCTCAACCTAACCCTAACCTTAACCCTAACCCTCACCCTTATTCTTAGCTTACCCCACACCCTAACCCTCACACTACTTCTAATTCTAACCCTCACCCTAACCCTAACCATAACTATAAACCTCACCTTCACACTAACACTCACCGTCAGTCTAACCCTCACCCTAACCCTAACCGTCATCCACACTCTAACCCTCACCCTCACCTGAACACTCACCCTACCCCTAATCCTAACCCTTACCCTAAACATCACACCAAATCTAAACATTAACCTAACCCTAACACTAATTCTCCCTCTAAGCCTTACCCTCACCCTAACACTCACCGTCACCCTCATCCTCACCCTAACTCTAAGCCTAACCCTAAACCTCACTCTAACCCTAATCCTAACCCTAAACCTCACCTTAACCCTAAACCCAACCATCAACCTCACCCTAATCCTAACCCTCCCCCTCCCCCTCAGTCTAGACCTAACCCTAATCCTAATACTAACCCTAAACTTCACTCTCGAAATCACCTTAAACCTAACCATAACCCTAAACCTCCCCCTTCCCCTCACACTCACTTTCACCCAAACCCTCACACTAACCCCAACTCTAACCCTAACCCTAAACCTCAACCTAAACCTCACCCTAAACCTTACAATAACCCTAACCCTAAACATTACCCTAACTCACACTGTCACCCTAACCCTAACCCTCACCCTCATCCTAACCCTCACTAACACCCTCACCCTCAACCTAACCCTAACCCTACCCCTCACCCTAACCCTCCCCCTAACCTAAACCCTTACCCTAATCCTCACCCCATCCCTAAATGTAACTCAAAGCCTCACCCTCACCCTAGCATTCACCCTAAACCTAACCCTAACACTAACCCTCACCCTCAACTCAACATTCACCCTAAACCTTAAACTCACCCTAACCATCACCCTAAACCTAACCTTAACCCTAACTCTCACCCTAACCATCCCCCTAAGCCTAAACCTAACCCTCACCCTCGCTCTCACTGTAAACCTTACCCCCAACCTAAGCCGCATCCTAACCCTAAACCTAACCCTCACCCTCACCCTAACCCTAACCATACCCCAAACCCTAAATGTCAATCTCAGTCTAAGCCTAACCCTAACCCTAACCCTAACCCTAAACCTAACCCTCACCCTCACCCTAACTCAAACCCTTACCCAACCCTAACTTTCACCCTAACTCTAACCCTCACCCAACCCTAAGCCTCATCCTCAAATTCACCCTAACCCTAACCCTAACCCTCACCTGAACCCGAACCCTCACCGTCATGCTAACCCTCAACCTCACCCAAAATATCACCCTAAACCTGACCCTCACCCTAACCCTAAACCTAACCTTCACCCTAACCCTAACCCTCCCTCTAACAATCAAACTCAACCTATTCCTCACCTTAACCATAACGCTAACCGTTACCTAACCCAAACCCTCACCCTCACCCTATCTCTCACCCTCAACATAGCCCTCACACTCAACATAAACCTAACCCTAACCTTCACCCTCATACTCACCCTCACTCTCAGCCTACCCCAACCCTAAACCTAATCCTAACCCTAAACTTCACCATCACCCTCACACTTATCCTGACCCTAAACCTAACCCTAAGCCTAACCCTCAACCTAACCCTAATTCTCACGCTAAACTAACACTAACCCTAACCCTAACCCTCACCCTAACCTTAAACCTCATCCTCATACTTACACCCATCCTCACCCTAAACCGAACCCTAAACCTAACCCTCACACTAACCATAACCCTCACCCTAAACCTAACCCTACCAGTCACCCTAAACCTCATCCCAAACCTAACTTTAACCCTAGTACTCACCCTAACCTTAACCCTAACCATAACCCTCACCCTCACCCTAAAACTCACCCTCACGGTAACCCTCACCCTAACCCTCAGCCTAACCCTAACCCTAACCCTAATCCTAACCCTAACCCTCACCTTAAACGTCACACTAACCCTCACCATAACCCTAACCCTCATCCTCAACCTAATCCTCACCCTAACCTTCACCCTCACCCTAATCGTTACCATCACCCTACCCCTACCCCTAACCCTCACCCTAACCCTCACCCTAAACATACTGCTCAGCCTAACCCTCACCCTAAACCTGTTCCTCACCCTCAAACTCACCCTAATCCTTACCCTAAAAATCAATCTAATCCTCACCCTAAAACTTATCCTCACCCTAACCCTAACCCTCACACAAACCCTAAACCTAAACCTCACCCTACACCTCACTCAAATGCTAACCCTAACATTCACCTTCACCCTTATCCTCAACCTAAACCTCACCCTAACCCTATCCGTAAACCTAACACTCACACTATACTACACCCTCACGCTAACCCTAACCCTAAACATCACTCTAAACCTCACCCTAAACCTAACCCTAATCCTAACCCTATTCCTCAACCTCACGCTCACCCGAATTCCGAATTCTAACACCAAACCAAAACCTAACCCTCACCTTCACCCTAACCCTAACTCCAACTCTCACCCTAACCCTAACCCTCACCCTAAACCTAACACTAACCCTCACGCTCAAAGTAACTCTAACTCTAAACCTCACCCTAACCCTCAACCTAACCCTAAAGCTAACCCTAACCCTCAACTTCACCCGAACCCTAACACTAACCCTTATGCTCACTGTAACCCTAAACTTAAGTCTAACCCTCACACTAACCCTAATCCTCACCCTAAACCTAAGCACACCCCTCACTCTAACCCTCATCCTAGCAATAATACTAAACCTAACCATCACCCTAACCCTAACCCTTACCCTCACAATCACTCTAACACTCCCTGACACCTTAAATCTCATACTTTCCCTAACCCTCACCCATAACCTCACCCTATCCCTAATCCTAACCCTAACTCTCACCCTCAACCTCACCTACATGCTAACCCTAACCCGATCCCTCACCCTCACACTAACACTCACCCTCACCCTCACCCTCACCCTAACATTCACAATAAACATCACCCTAACTCTAACCCTCACGCTAATCCTAAACCTAAACCTCAACCTAAAGCTAACCCTCACCCTAAATTTCACCCACACTCTAATACTCACCCTAACCCTAACCCTAATCTTCACCGTCACCCTCACCCTCAGCCTAACCCAAACCCTAACCATTACCCTAACCCTCACCCTCACCCTAACCCTAACCGTAATCCTACCCCTAACCTTCAAACTAACCCTAACCCTCATCCTAACACTTAACCTAACCCTCATCCTCACCCTAACACGAACCGTAACCCTAAACTTCACCCTAGACCTCACCCTAACCTTAACCTTAATCCTAACCCTCATCCTCACTATAACACTCAGCCTAACAATTACCCTCACCCTCACCCTAACCCTAACGCTCACACTAACCCTAAACTTCACCCTAACCCACCAAACCCTAACCGTTACCCTAACCCTCACCCTCACCCTAACCCTAACCGTAATCCTACCCCTAACCCTCAAACTAACCCTAACACTAACCCTAATCCTACCCCTCACCCTAACCCTAACCCTAACCCTAACGCTAACCCTCACCCTAACCCTAAGCCTCACACTCACGCTTAACCCTCACTGTCACCCTAACCCTCACCCTAAACCTAACCCTCACTCACACACTAACCCTCATCTTCACCCGAACTCTCACCATCACCCTAAACCTCACTCTCGCCCTAAACATTACCCTAACCCTAACTCTCAGCCTAACCTTAACCCAAACACTCTCCCTAAACCAAAACTGACCCTAACCCTCACTCTCACCCTAAACTTCATCGTAACCGTCACCCTAAACCTAACGCTAACCCTAACCCTCACCCACAACCTAAACCTCACCCTAACCCTTACCCTCAAACTAACCCTCACACTAATGCTAAACATTACCCTCACCTTCAACCTCACCCTAAGCCTACTCCTTAACCTCTCCCTAACCCTCACACTAACCCTAACTCTAACCCAAATCTAATCTTCACACTAACCCTAACCCTAACGCTATCCCTAACACTAAATATCAACCTAACCCTCATCCTCACACTAACCCCAACCCTCACCCTCATCTTAACCCTCACCCTAACAATAACCCTAACCCTAACCCTAAACCTAACCCTCACACTAACCCTAACCCTCACCATAACCCTAAACCTACCCCTCACCCTAACCCTCATGCTGACCCTAATCCTCACCCTAAACCTAACCCTAACTTTAAACCTCAGCCTCAACCTAACCCTCACTGTCAGTCTAACCCTCACCCACACGCTAACCCTAACTCTACACATCACACTAAACCTAACCCTCAGCCTAACCTTAACCTTACTCCTCACACTACACCTCTCCGTAACCCTCACCTTCACCCTATCCCTCAACCTAACCCTAACCCTCACCCTGATCCTAACCTTCACCATAACCCAAAAATTAACCTAACACTCAGCCTCACCCTAACCCTCACCCTTACACTTACCTTCACCCTAACACTCACCCTAACCCTAACCATAACCATAACCCTAACCAAAACCCTAAACCTAACCCAAACCTTCAGCCTAACCCTAACTCTAACCCTCACCCTCACACTAAGTATTAACCTCATCCTAACCATAAACATAACCCTAACCCTCACACTAACCCTAACCCTCACCCTAAACTTAACCCTAACCCTCACCCTAATACTCATACATACCCTAACCCTAACCCTCAAGCTAACCATAATCCTAACCCTAACCCTCACCGCAAGCCAAAACCTCAACCTCACCCTCAACCTCACCCTAACCCTCAGTCTAACCCTAACCCTAACCCTAATCCTAGCCCTAACCTTAACCCTAAACCTAATACTCACCCTCACCCTCAACCTAACTCTAACCCTTACTCAACCCTAACCCTCACCCTAACTCTAACCCTCACCCATACCTAAACCTCACCCTCACACTCACCCTAACCCTAACCCTTAAACTCACCCTAACCCTAACCCTAACCCTGACCCTAACACTCACATTAATCCTAAACCTAACCCTATCCCTAAACTTCACCCTAACCCTGAACCTAACCCTAACCCTACCCCTTAGCCTAACCCTAAACATAACCCTAACCCTAATCCTCACACTAACACTAAGCCTCACTCTAATGCTATCCCTAACCCTAACCCTCACCCTAACTCTTAACCTCACCATCACCCTAACCTTAACCCTAACCCTAACCCTCAGACTAAACTTAACCCTCACCCTAACCCTCACTCCCACCCTAAACCTCATCCTAACCCTTAATCTCACCCTAACCCTAGCCCTAACCCTAACCCTACACTCACACTAATCCTATCCCTAACCCTAACCCTAACCTACACTCTAAACCTCACCCTTACCTTAACCCTAAACCTTACCCTAACGCTAACCCTAACCCTAACCCTCATCCTAACCCTAAACCTAACCCTAAGCCTCCCCTTCACCCTCCCCCTCCCCCTCACCATAACCCTCAGCCTAAACCTATCCCTAATCCTAATCCTAAACCTAACCCTCACACTCACCCTCACACTAAATCTAACCCTAACCCTGAACCTCATCCTCACCCTCACCTTCACCTAACCCTAACAAGAACTCTAAACCTCACCCTAAACCTAACCCTCATCCTAACCCTAACCCTAACCCTAATCCTCCCCTTCACCCTCACCTTCAGCCTAACCATAATCCTAATCCTAATCCTAATCCTAACCCTGACCTTCACTCTCACACTCACCCTAAACCTAACCCTAACCCTAACTCTCAGCATAACACTCACACTAACCCTAACCCTAACCCTAATCCTCACCCTATCCCTAACCCTAACCCTAAACCTCACCCTCAACCTAGCTCTCACGCTAACCGTAACCCTAAACCTAACCCTCACCCTAAACCTAACACTTACCCTAACCCTAACCCTAAACCCGAACCCTAACCCTCATCTTAACAAGAACCCTAACCCTAACCCTCTACTGATTACAGCTTTGACGGCTACACTCTATTCAACCTCAGGAGTAAGTTGAACCTGTACTTATGGTACTCTGTGAAAGTTTGGAGAACTACACCTCAGTTGTTTGGGACGCGACAACTGTCCATCCAAGAATATGGACGGCACTAGCTATGTCAGGCTCTAATTAGTCCACTGTTGTGTTCAGCTGAATGACTTCTGCCGGAAACACTCAGAATGAGTTTCTGAGTTATTGCAAGATAGGTGCATTTCACTCCTTTTCAAGGCTACTTAGGAAGAATTTCAGATTCTGCCTGCCGGCAGGCCTCGATTTATTCCTGGTAAACATCTAATTGTAAACCCTAACTTTAACCCTAACCCTAATGCTGACCTTAACCCTAACCCTAATCCTAACCCACACCCTACACCTTACCCTCACCCTCACCCTAACCCTAAACCAAAACCTAACCCTAAGCCGCACCCTAACCCTTACCCTAACACTCACGCTAAACCTAACCCTCACTCTCACCCTAACCCTCACCCTAAAACTTACCATCACACTAAACCTAACCCTAACCCTCACCCTAACCCTAAATCTAACCCTAATACTAAACCTCATCCTAACACTCACCCTAATACTCACGCTAACCCTAACCCTCATTCTCACCCTAACCCTCACCCTAACCCTAACCCTCACACTAAACCTAACCCTCACCCTAAAACTAATCCTACCCCTCACCCTAACCCTAACCTTAATACTCACCCTAACCCTAAACCTAATCCTAATGCTCACCCTCACCCTAGCCCTCACCCCAACATTAATCCTAACCCTAACTATCACCCTAACCCCAAACCTCACCCTAACCTTAAACCTCACCCTCAACCTAACCCTTACCCTAACCCTAACCCTAACATTAACACTAACCCTCAACCTAAACATAAACCTAACTTTAAACCTAACCATAAACCTCACCCTAACCCTAACCGTTAACCTAACACGTACCCTCACACTCACCCTAACCCTCCCACTAACACTAACCATCACCCTAACACTAACGCTAAACCTCACCCTCACCCTAAAGATCACCCTCAGCCTAATCATAACCCTAACCCTAATCCTAACACTAAAACTCACCCTCATCCTCAACCTCACCTTAACCTTAACCCTAACCCTAACACTCACGCTCACACTCACCCTAACTCTCACCTTAACCCTCAGCCTCACACTCACCCTCACCCTAAACCAAACCCAAACCCTACACCTCAACCTAACCATCAATCTAACCCTAACCATAACCCTCACCCTAACCCTAACCCTAACAATCAGCCTCAACCTAACCCTCCCAGTCACCCTAACCCTCACCCTAACACTAACCCTCACCCACACCCTAACCCTTACCCTCACCTTAACCATAACCCTAACCCGAACCCTCACCCTAACCCTAACACACTCTCACCTGCACCCTTACCCTCAGCCTAACACAAACCCTAACCCTTACCCTAACCCACACCCTCACCTGCACCCTCACCCTCAGCCTAACCCAAACACTTACCCTAACCCTAACCCTAACCCTCACCCTCATTCTCACCCTAACCCTAACACTAACCCTAAACCTCATCCTCACACTCACCATCACCTTCGGCCTATCCCTAACCCTAAACCTAGTCCTAACTCCAAACTTCACCCTCACCCTCACCCTTACCCTAACCCTAAACCTAACCCTAACCCTAACTGTCACCCTAAACCTATCTCTCACCCTAAAACTAACCCTAAACCTCACCCAAACCCTCAACCTAAACTTAAACCTCATCCTCATCCTTACACTCACGATAACCCTTACCCTCACCCTAAACCTAACCCTAAACCTAACCCTCACACTAACCCTAACCCTCACCCTAACCCTAACCCTACCACTCACCTAAAACACATCCTAAACCTAACCTTAACCCTAGTACTCAACCTAATCCTAACCCTAACCATAACCCTCCCGCTCACCCTAACGCTCACGCTCAAGGTAACCCTCACCTTAAACCTAACCCTAATTCTAATCCTAACACTAACCCTCACCTTAAACATCACACTAACACTCACCCTAACCCTAACCCTCACACTTATCTTAACCCTCACCCTAACAGTTAACCTCAATCTACCCCTAACTCTAACCCTCACCATAACCCTCAACCTAAACCTACTGCTCAGGCTAACATTCACCCTAACCCTATCCCTAAACTTAACACTCACCCTATCCCTCACCCTAATCCTAACCCTAACCCTAAACATCACTCTAAACCTCACCCTAACCCTAACCTTAAATCTAACCCTATTCCTCAACCTCACCCTCACCCGAATTCTAACCCCGAATTTAAACCTAACCCTCACCCTCACCCTAACCCTAACTCTAAGTCTCACCCTAACCCTAACCCTCACCAAAAACGTAACCCTAACCCTCAACCTCACCCTAATTCTAAACCTCACCCTAACCCTCAACCTAACCCTAACTCTAACCCTAACCCTCATACTCACCCTAACCCTACCCCTAACCCTTATGCTCACAGTAACCCTAACCGTAACCCTAACCCTCACACTAATCCTAACGCTCAACCTAACCCTAATCATACCCCTCAAGCTAACCCTCACCCTAGAACTAATACTAATCCTAACCATCACCCTAAACCTAACCCTAACCCTCACCCTCACTCTAAAACTCCCCATCACCCTAAACCTCACACTAAACCTAACCCTCACACAAAACCCAACCCTCACCCTCACCCAAAACCTCACCCTATACCTAACCCTGAAAATAACCCTCACCCTCAAACTCACCTTCACCCTAACCCTAATGCTAACCCTCCCCCTGACCCTAACCCTCACCCTCACCCTAAGCATCACCCTAAATCTAACCCTCACCCTAATCCTAAACCTAAACCTCACCCAAACGCTAAACCTCACCCTAAACTTCACCCACACTCTAATAATCAACCTAAATCTAACCCTAAATCTTACCCTAAACCTAACCCTCAGCCTCACCCTCACCCTCAGCCTAACCCAAACTTTAACCCTAATCCTAACGCTCATCCTCATCCTAACCATCAGCCTAACAATTGCCCTCACCCTCACCATAACTCTAACCCTCACACTAACCCGAAACTTCCCCCTAACCCTCACAATAACCCTAATATTACCCCTCAACCTAACCCTAACCCTAACCCTAACGCTAAACCTCACCCTCACCCTCATACTAACCCTAACCCTCACCCTCACCCTAACACTCACCCTAAATTAACTTCACCCTAACCCTCACGCTAACCCTCACCCTAACCCTAACGCTCAGCCTAACCCTAACGCTACCCCTCACCCTAAGCTACCCTAAACCTAACCCTAATCCTAACCCGCATGCTAACACTAAACCTGACCTTCACACTCACCTTCACCCTCAGCCTAATAGTAACCCTAACCCTAATCCTAACCCTCACCCTCACCCTCACCCTAATCCTAACCCTAAAACTATACCTAACCCTCACACTCACCCTCACCCTCACTCTGAACCTAACCCTCAACCTGAAAATAACCCTAGCCCTAACCCTACCCCTAACCCTCACACTAAACCAAACTGTACACCTCACCCTAACACTTACCTCACCCTAACTCTAATCCTCACCCTAACCTTAACACTAACCCTCACCATAGGCTTAGCCCTTACCCTCACCCTAATCCTAACTCCAATCCTCACCCTAAGCCTAACCCTCACCCTCAAACTAAACCATACCCTCACCCTAACCCTCACCCTAGCCCTAAAACTAACCCTCACCTTTACCCTAACCCTCACACTAAGCCTAACCTTCACACTAACCCTAACCGTAATCCTCACCCTCACCCCACCCTCAGTCTAACCCTAACCCTAATCTTAACCCTAAACCTCACCAAGACACTCACCCTAACCCTAAACCAAACCCTCACCCTCACACTCACCCTCACTCTCACCCTCACCCTAACCCTATCCCTAACCCTCACCCTAACCCTAACCCTCACCTTAACCCTAACTCTAATACTGACCCTCAACCTAACCCTAACCCTCACCCTCACCCTAACCCTCACCTGACCTTAACTCTCACCCTAAACCTTAACGTCACCCTCAGCCTAACACTCAAACTAACCCTAACCCACAAATTAACCCTCACCCTAAACCTCAAACTCACCTTAAACGTCTCCTTAACCCTAAATTAACCTTCACCCTCACCCTAAACCTAATGCTCACACTAACCCTAACCCTCACCCTAAACTTAACCCTATCCCTCACCCTAACCCTCACCATCATCCTCACCCTCAGCCTAACCCTAACCCTAACCCTAATCCTCACCCTCACCCTAACCCTAAACCTCACCCTCACCCTAACCCTAACCCAAACCCTCACCTCACCCTAACCCAAACCCTCACCTCACCCTAACCCTAACCCTCACACTAACCCTTATTCTCACCCTAACCCTAACTTTAAACCTAATACTAACCCTCAAACTACCAATAACCATTACCATAAAACTAACCCTATCACTCACCCTAACCCTCATCCATACCCTCACCCTCACCGTTCCCCTCACCATCACCCTAAACCTTACCCTCACCCTAACCTTAACCCTAACCCTAATTCTAAATCTGACCCTTAACCACACCCACAACCTAACCATGACCCTGACCCTCACCCTCAATCTCACCCTCACCCTAACCCTAAACCTCACCCTAACCCTCGCCCTAACCCTAACCCTAACATTCAACCTCACCCTAATCCTCACCCTGACCCGCACCCTAAACGAAACCCTAATCCTAACCCTAAACGTCACCCTCTCCATTACCCTAACGCTAATCCTAACCCTCACCCTCACCTTAACTCTCACCCAAACCCTTACCCTCACTCTCAATCGAACCCTCATACTAACCATAACCCTCAACCTAACCCTAACTCTAAATCTCACCCTCACCCTAACCGTCTCAATAACCCTAACCCTAACCCTCATCCTCACACTAGCCCTCACGCTAACCCTACCCTAACCCTAAACCTCACACTCACCGTAACCCAAATGCTCAACCTCACTCTAACGCTCACCCTAACCCCTACCCTCATACTAACCCTAAACCTCACCCACACCCTAACACTCAACCTAACACTTAACCTCACCCTAACCCTCACGCTAACCCTCACCCTAACCCTAACGCTCACCCTAACCCTAACCCTACCCCTCACTCTAAGCCTCATCCTTACCCTAAACCTAACCCTAACCCTAACCTGCAAAATAACAATAAACCTAACCCTCACCCTCACCTTCACCCTAAGCCTAATCGTAAACCTAACCCTAATCCTAACCCTAACCCTCACCCTCACCCTCACCCTAACCCTAACCCTAAAACTATACCTAACCCTCACCCTCACCCTCACCCTCACCCTGAACCTAACCCTAAACCTGAAAATAGCCCTAACCCTAACCCTCCCCCTAACCCTTACACTAAACCTAACCCTCACACTAAACCAAACTGTACACCTCACCCTAACACTTACCCTCACACTAACCCTAATCTTCACCCTACCCCTAACCCTAATCCTCACCATCAGCTTAGCTCTCACCCTCACCCTAATCCTAACCCCAATCCTCACCCTCAACCTAAACCTCACACTCACCCTAAAGCTCACCATAACCATAAACCTAACACTCACCTTTACCCTAACCCTCACACTTAACCTAAACTTCACCCCAACCCTAACCGTAATCCTTAACCTAACCCCCACCCTCAGCCTAACCCTAACCCTAACCCTAATCCTAACCCTAAACCTCACCATTACACTCACCCTAACCCTAACAGGAACACTCACCCTCACACTCTTCCTCACCCTCACCCTCACCCTCAACCTAACCCTAAACCTCACCCTCACCCTAACACTTACCCTAACCCTCATCCTAACCCTAACCGTAACCCTCACCCTAACCCTCACCTAACCCTCACCCTCAACCTAACTCTGACCCTCACTCTCACCCTGACACTCACTCTAACCCTAACCTTCAAACTAAACCTAACGCTAAACCTCCCCCTCACCCTAAACGTCTCCCAAACCCTAACTTAACCCTCACCCTCACCCTAAACCTAATGCTTACACAAACCCTAACCTTCACCCTAACCTTAACCGTATCCCTCACCCTAACCCTCACCATCAACCTCACCCTCAGCCTAACCCTAACCCTAACCCTAATCCTCACCCTCACCCTAACCCTCACCCTCACTCTAACCCTAAGCCTAACCTTCAACTCACAAAAACATTAACCCTCACACTAACCTTTATTCTCACCCTAACCTTAACCTTAAACCTAATCCTAACCCTCATACTACCAATAAACCTCACCATAACACTAACCCTATCACTCACCCTAACCCTCACCCTTACCCTCACCCTCACCCTCGCCCTCACTCTCACTCTAAACTTTAACCTCAACCTAACCTTAACCCTAACCCTAATTCTAAATCTAACCCTTACCCAGACCTTCACCCTAACACTGACCCTCATCCTCACCCTCAACCTCACCCTCAACCTAACCCTAAACTTCACCTTAACTCTCGACATAACCCTAACCCTAAACTTCAACCTCACCCTAATCATCACCCTCATCCTCACCCTAACCCAAACCCTAATCCTAACCCTAACCATCACTCTCTCCGTTACCCTAACGCTAATCCTAAACCTCACCCTCACCTTAACTCTCACCCTAACCCTTACCCTCACCCTCAATCTAACCCTCATACTAAACATAACCCTCACCATAACCCTGACCCTAATCTCACCCTCACCCTAACCGTCTCCCTAACCCTAACCCTAACCCTCATCCTCACACTAGCCCTCACGCTAACCCTAACCCTAACCCTATACCTCACACTCACCCAAACACTAATGCTCACCCTAAACCTAACCGTCACCCTAACCCTATCGCTCACCCTCAGCCTAACCCTAACACTCACCCTCACCCTAACTCTCATCCTAACCTTTAACCTCACCCTAACCTTCACCTTAACCCTAACCCTAACCCTCACTCTTACCCTAACCCTAACCCTAACACTCATCCTTACCCTAACACTAACCCTAAACTTAACCCTCACCCTCACCCTGACCAAAACCCTAAATCTCACTCTAACCCTACACCTAATCCTAAACCTCACCCTCACCCTTACCCTCAACCTAAACCTCACCCTAACCCTAACTCTATCCCTAACACTCATCCTCACCTCAATTCTCACGCTAACACTTATCCTCATCCTAACCCTAAACTTAACCCTAATCCTAAACCTCACATGAACCCTAACAGTCTCCCTAACTCTAACCTAACCCTCACCCTCACCCTAAACCTAATTTGACACTAAACCTAACCCTAAACCTAACCCTAACCCTAAACCTAAACCTAACCCTCACTTTCACCTTCAACCTCAACCTAACTCTAACCCAAACACTAAACCTAACCCTCACCATCACACACACCCTAACCCTAAGACTAACCCTAACCATACAAATAACGCTAAACCTAACCCTAACAGTAACACTAACCCTCACACGAAACCTAACCCTCACACTAAACCTAAACCTACCACTCACCCTACACTTAACCCTCACCCTAACCCTAACCTAACCCTCACACTAACCCCAACCATAAACCTCACCTTCACCCTCACCCTAACCCTAACTCTAAACCTCACCATCACACTCACCCTCACACACACACTAACCCTCACCCTAAACCTCAACGAAACACGCTAAACCGAACCCTCACTCTTAACCCTAAACCTCACCCTAACCCTTACCCTCACCTAACCCTAACCCTCACACTCACCCTAACCCTCACCCTAACCCTAATGCTAACCCTAACCCTCAACCTACTGCTCAAGGTAACCCTCACCCTCAACCTAATCCTAACCCTAATCCTAACCCCAACCCTTACCTAACCAAAACCCTCACCCTCACCCAAACCCTCACCCTAACCCTCACCCTCAACCTAGCACTCACCCTAACTCTAAAATTAATCCAAACCTTAACAGTCACCCTCACCATTACCCTAAACCTAACCCTCAACCTCACCTTTACTCTCACCATAAACCTTACCCTAACTCTTACTACACACTTAACCTAACCCAAAACCTAAGCCTAACTATAACACTCACCCTCACCATCACCCTCAGCTTAACCCTAACCATAAATCTCACCCTCAACCTAAACCTCACCCTCATCCTAATCCTCACCCTAACCCTAAACCTCATCTTCCCTGTCACCCCAACCCTAACCCTAACCCTCACCCTAACCCTAACCCTAATCCTAAAACTAACCTTCACCATAACCCTCACCATAAACCTAACTCTAAACCTAACATTCACCTGCACACTATCCCTCACACTAAATCATATCCTCACCCTAAACCTAACCTTACCCCTAACCCTAACCCTCACCATAACCCTCACCCTCACCCTAACACACACCGTAACCCTTACCCTCACCCTAATATTAACACTACCCCTCACCCTTACATTAACACTACCCCTCCCCCTAACCCTAACCCCAAACATAACCCTCACCCTCACCCTCATTCTAACCCTAAACCTAACCCTAACCCTCACCATAACCCTAACCCTCACCCTAAACCTAACCCTAACCCTCACCCTCACCCTAACCTTAACCCTAATGCTAACCCTCACCCTAACCCTCACCCTAACCCTAAACCTAACCGTAACCCTCACCCTCACCCTAAAACTAACCTGAAGGCTAACCCTCACCCTAAACCTCACCCTAACAATTACGCTAACCCTAACTTCACCCTCATTCTAACCCTCACCCTAATCCTTACCCTCACCCTAAACCTAACCTTAAATCTCACACTAACCCAAACCGTCACCCTAAATCTAACCCTACCCTTCACATTACCCCTCACCCTAACCCTAACCCTAACCATCACCCTACCCCAAACCGTCACCCTAATCTTCAACGTCACCCTTACCCTAACCCTCACCCACACCGTACCCCTCAACCACAGCCGAAACCTCTCCATGACCCTAACACTCACCCTCACCCTATACATCACCCTAACCCTAACCTTCACACTAACCCTAACCCTCACCCTCAGGCTAATCCTCACCCTAACCCTATCCCTAACCGTTACCTAAATGAAATCCTCACCCTCACCCTCACCCTAACCCTCACCCTCATCCTAGCCCTCACCCTAATCCTAACACTAACACTAACCCTAACCCTCACCCACACCCTCAACCTCAACATAACCCAAACCCTAACACTCACAATAACCCTTATCATCACCCTAAACCTCACCCTAACCCTCACTCTAACCCTAAACCTCCCACTCCCCCTCACCCACACCCTCACCCTAATCCTCACAATCACCCGAAACCTAAACCCTACCCTAACCCTAAACCTAACCCTCACACTAACCCTTACCCTCACCCTCACCCTAACCCTAATGCTCACAATCACCCTAACCTTCACCCTAACCGTTACACTCACACTAACCGTAACCCTCACCCTAACACTCACCCTCACCCTTAACCTCACCCTAACCCTCACCGTCATCCTAACCCTCACCCTAACCCTAACCCTAAACCTCACCCTCACCCTAACCCTAATGCTCACCCTCACCCTAAACCTCATCCTAACCCTTACCCACACACTAACCGTAACCCTCAACCTAACACTCACCCTAAAACTTAACCTCACCCTAACACTCACCCTAACCCTAATCCTAAACCTAAGGCTTACTCTAACCCTCACCCTCACCCTAACCCTAACCCTAAGACTAACCCTCATCCTATCCCTAAACCTAAACCTAACACTCACCCTAACCCTCACCTTCATCCTAACATTAACCCTCACCCTAACACTTACCCTCTCCCTAACCATAACCCTCAGCCTAACCCTCAAATTAAACCTAACCCTCACCCTAACCCTAACCCTACTCTTCACCGAAATCCTCACCCTAACCCTTACCCTAAACATAATATTAACCCTAACCCTTACCTAACCAAAACCCTAACCCTCAACCTCACCCTCACCCACACCCTAATCCTCAACCTAACTCTCACCCTCACCCACACCCTTACCGTAACCTCACCCTAAACATTACCCTGACCCTAATCCTCACCCTACTCCAAATCAAACGCTCAGCCTAACCAT
This sequence comes from Dipodomys merriami, assembly GCF_024711535.1. Classification (NCBI taxonomy): domain Eukaryota; kingdom Metazoa; phylum Chordata; class Mammalia; order Rodentia; family Heteromyidae; genus Dipodomys; species Dipodomys merriami. The sequence goes on from NW_027206113.1 coordinate 4,856,738, forward strand.
AAACCAGCCCTTATCCTAACCCTAAACGTCAATCTCACCCAAACCTAAACCTAACTCTAACCCTAAACCGCACCCTCACCCTAACACTAACACTGAAAATAACCCAAACCCTAACCCACACACAAAACCTAACCCGGACCCTAACCCTAACTCTACACCTCAGCCTACCCCTCACACTAACCCTAACCCTAATCCTCACCCTAACCCTAACCCTAACGCTCACCCTCAACCTAAACCTCACCCTAAACCTAAACCTAACCCTCAGCCTAACCCTAACCCTATCCCTACACCTAATCCTCACCCTATCCCTAACCCTAAAGCTAACGCTCACCCTCAACCTAGCCCTCACTCTAACTCTAAACATAATCCTACCCTCAACATAACCCTAACCCTAATGCTATCCCTAACCCTCACCCTCATCCTAACCCTCACCCTAACCCTAACCCTCACCCTAAACCTAACCCTCACCCTAACCCTTACCCTTACCCTAATCTTAACCCTAACCCTCACACTCACCCTAATCCCAAGCCTAAACCTCACCATAACCCTCACCCTAACCCTAACGCTCACCCTAAACTTCACCCTACCCCTCACCCTAAGCCCCATCCTAACCCTAAACCTAACCCTCAACCTAACCCTAACCATCACCCTAACACTAATCCTAACCCTCACCCTCACCTTCACCCTCAGCCTAACCCTAATCCTAACACTGAACATAACCCTCTCCCTCACACTCACCCTCACCCTAAACCTAACGCTAACCCTAAAAATAACCCTAAACCTAACCTGAACCTTAACCCTCACACTAAACCTAACTCTCACACTAACCCTAACCATACCCCTCACCCAAACCCTCACCCTCACCTTCAACTTATCCCTCACCCTAACCCTAATCCTAACCCTAATCCTCACCCTAAGCCTAACCCTGACCCTCACACTAACCCTCACACTCACCCAAAACCTCACCCTATCACTATACCTAACCCTAAATCTCACCTTCACCCTAATCCTCATACTAACCCTAACCTTCACCCTAACACAAACACTAACCCTCATACTCACCCTCACTCTCAGCCTAACCCTAATCCTTTCCCTAACCCTAATCGTAACCCTAAACTTCACCCTTAACCCTCACCCTCACACTCACCCTCACACTCAACCTAATCCTCACCCTCAACCTACCCCTAACCCTCACCCTAACCCTAACTCTCACCATAATCCTCACCGTAATCCTAACCCTAACCCTCACCCCAACCCTCACCGTAACCTAACCCTCACCCTAAACCTAACCCTCACCCTCAACCTAAACCTCACCCAAACCTTAACTCTCATCGTAACCCTTGCCCTCATCTCACCCTAACCCTCACACTAACCATAACACTCACCCAAACCCTATCCCTAAAGCTCACCCTCACCCTAACTGTATCCCTAACCCTAACCCCAACCATAACCCTAACCCTAACACTCATCCTAATCTTAACCCTAACCCTATCCCTAACCCTAACCCTCCAACTGACTCTAACCCTCACCTTAACCCTAACCCTACTACTCAGCCTAAACCTCATCCTCACACCAACCCTAACCCTTACCCTCACCCTATTCCTATCCCTAACCCTAACCCAAACCCGTACACTAACCCTAAACCTCACGCTGACCCTCACCCTCAACTTAAGCTTAACCCTAACCCTAACCCTAACACTCCCCCTCACTCTCACCCTAACCCTAAACATATCCCTAACCCTCACCCTAACCCTAACCCTCATCCCAACGCTAACCCTAAACCTAACCCTCACCCTCACCCTCACCCTCGCCCTAACTGTAACCTTCACCCTCACTCTAAACCTAATCCTAACCTTAACCCTCACCCTCACCCTAACCCTAACCCTAACCCTCACCCTAACTTGAACCCTACCCCTAACGCTAATCCTAAATGTAATCCTAAACTAAAACCTAACCCTCACCCTAACCCTCACCCTAACCGTTTTCCTCACCATAACCCTAACCTTACCCCTAACCCTTACACAAAACCTTAACCTCACCTTAACCCTTAACCTCAACCTAAACCTAACCCTAACCCTAACCTTCACACTAACCCTAACACTCACCCTAAACCTAACCCTAAACATCACCCTAACCCTCATCCTAACCCTAACCCAAACCCTCACCCTCAAAATAACACTCATCCTAACCCTAAACCTAACTGTCACCCTAAACCTAGCCCCCACCCCAACGCTAAAACTAACCCTAATCCTCACCCTCAACCTAACCCTAATCCTAACCATAACCCTCAACCTCACCCTAAACCTCACCCTAACCCTTACCCTCACCCTAACCCAAACCTCATCCTAAAACTCATCTTAACCCTCACACTAACCCTAACCCTCACCCTAACCCTTAACATCAACCTAACCCTAACCCAACCCCTAACTCTCTCACTAACACTAATCCTCACCCTAACCCTAAACCTACCCCGCAGCTTAACCCTCATACTAACCGAAGCCCTAACCCTAATCCTCACCCTAACCCTTATCCTCACACTAATCTTAACCTTAACCCTAATCCTAAACCTCACACTAACCCTAACCCTCACCATAACCCTAAACCTATCCCACACCCTAACCCTCACACTAATTCTCACCCTCACCCTCAACTCAACCCTTACCCTCACCCTAACCTTAACCCTAACCCTAACCCTAAATCTAACGCTCAACCTCACACTCACCCTAACCCAAAACCTAAACCTCACCCTCACCCTCAAAATAATCCTAACCATAAACCTCACCCTAACCCGAACCCTCGCCCGAACCCTAACCCTAACACTCAACCTCACCCAAACCTTAAAGCTCACCCTCACCCTCACCCTCACACCAAACCTCACCCTAACCCTAACACTTTCCTAAATAAAACACTCATCCTCACCCCACGCTCAACCTAACCCTAACCTAACTCTAACTCTAACCCTCTCTCTCACCCTCAACCTAAACCTAAACCTCACTCTAACCCTAACCCTAACCCTTACCCTAACCCTCACCCTCACCCTCAACCTAGCCCTCACCCTAACCCTAATCCTAACTCTAATACTCACCATAAACCTAACAGTCACCCTCACCATCACCCTAACCCTCACCCTAACCCTAACCCTAAATCTCACGCTCAAACTAACTCTAACCCTAACCCTTACACTCACCCTAACCCTAACCAACACTCTAACCCTAACCTACACCCTAACCCTAACCTTAACCTTCACCCTTAACCTCACCCTCAACCTCAGCCTATTACTAACCCTAACCCTAATCCTAAACCTAACCATCACCCTCAATCTGACCCTAAACCTAAACCTAACCCAAACCCTCACCCTCACCCTCACCGTCAACCTCACCCTCACCCTAACCCAAACTCTCACTCTCACTCTCACCCTAACCTGAACCGTAACCCTAACACTCACCCTAACCGTAACCCTCAAACTAACCCTAACCCACACAATGAAACTCAGCTCACCCTAAACCTCAACCTAATCCTTACCCTCAACCTAACCCTAACACTAACCCTAACCCTAACTCTCATACTAAACCTAACGCTCACCCTAATCCTCAACCTATCCCTAACCATAACCCTAACCCTCACACGCACCCTAGCCCTCACCCTAGCCCTAACCCTAATCCTAACCCTAAACCTTACCCTCACCCTAAAACTCAGGCTAACACTAACCCTCACTGTCACCCTAACGCTCACCCTAACCCTTACCCTCACCCTAACTCTAATAACTAACCCTAACCCTCACACTAAACCTAACCCTCACCCTCGCCCTAGACCTAACCCTAACCCTAACCCTAACCCACACCCTAACCCTAACCGTAACCCTAATGCTAACCCTAAACGTCCCCCTCCCCCTAACCCTCACCCTAACCCTAAACATAACCCTATCCCTAATGCTAAGCCTAACCCTCACCCTCACACTAACCCTCACCCTAACCCTTACCCTCACCTAACACTAACCCTCACACTCACTCTGACCCTCACCCTAAACCTAATTCTAAACCTAACCCTCAATCTACCCCTCAAGTTAAACCTCACCCTCAACCTAATCTTAATCCTAATCCTAACCCTAACCCTTACCTAACCAAAACCCTCACCCTCACCCTCACCCTCACCCTAACCCTCACCCTCAACCTAAAACACACCCTAACTCTAACCCTAATCCAAACCCTAACCGTCATGCTCACCATTACCCTAACCCTAACCTTCAACGTTAACTTAACTCTCACCCTAAGCCTTACCCTCACTCTAATCCACACACTAAACCTAACCCTCAACCTAAGCATAACTCTAACCCTCACCCTGACCATCACACTCAGCCTAACCCTAACCTTAACCCTCACCCTCATCCTAATCCTCACCCTCACCCTAATCCTCACCCTAACCGTAACCCTCACCCTTACTCTCACCCTAACCCTAACCCTCACCCTAACTCTAACCCTAATCCTAACGTTGACCCTAAACCCTAATCCTAACCCTAACCATCACCTTAACTCTCACCATAACCCTAACGCTAACGCTAACCCTCACCTGCACCCTAACCCTCACCCTAAACCATATCCTCACCCTAGCCCTAACCTTACCCATAATCCTAACCCTCACCATAACCCTCACCATCACCCTAACACACACCGTAACCCTTACCCTAAACCTAACATTAACCCTACCCCTCACCCTAACCCTAACCCCAAACTAACCCTCACATTAACCCTCACTCTAACACTAAACCTCACCCGAAGCTTCAACATAACCCTCACCCTCACCCTAAACCTAACCCTAAAGCTCACCCTCCCTTCACACTAACCCTAACCCTAACCCTCACCCTAACCCTCACCGTCACCCTAAACCTAACCCTAATGATAACCCTCACCCTAACCCCTATCCTAACCCTAAACCTAACCTTAATCTCACCCTCACGCTAACACTAACCTTCACGCTAACCCTCACCCTAAACCTCACCCTAACACATACACTAACCCTAACCTTCACCCTCATCCTAACCCTCACCCTAACACTTACCCTCACCCTAACCCTAACCTTAAATCTCACACTAACCCAAACCCTCACCCTAACCCTAACGCTCACCCTAACCCAAACCGAAACCCTAATCCTCAACTTCACCCTAACCCAAAACGTAACCCTAATCCTCAATGTCACCCTAACCCTCACCCTAAAACTAACCCTCACCACTCCCTACCCCTCACCCACACCCGAACACTGTACACGACCCTAACCCTCACCCTCACCCTATACATCACCCTAACCCTAAACTTCACCCTAACCCTAACCCTCACCCTCAGGCTAATCCTCACACTAAACCTATCCCTAATCCTTACCTAAACGAAATCCTCACCCTCACCCTCACCCTCACCCTAACCCTCACCCTCATCCTAGCCCTCACCCTAACACTAACACTAACACTAACACTAACACTAAACCTAACCCTCACCCTCACCCTAAAACTCAGCCTAAACCTAACCCTAACACTCACATTAACACTTACCATCACCCTAACCCTCACCCTAACCCTCACTCTAACCCTAAACATCACCCTAACCCTCACCCACATCCTCACCCTAATCCTCACCCTCACCCTACCCCTAAACCCTCCCCTAACCCTAAACCTAACCCTCACTCGAATCCTAACGCTAAAACTCAATCTCACCCTCACCGTAACACTAAACCTACCCCTAACAATAACCCTAACCCTAACCCTCACCCTAACACTTACCCTCACCCTAACCCTAAACCACACCCTCAGCTTAATTCTCACCCTAACCCTCATCCTCACCCTCAACCTAAACCTGAACGTAACACAAAACCTAACACTTACCCTCACACTCACCCTCACCCGCAGCCCATCCCTTAACTGAACCCTAATCCTAACCCTAACCCTCACCCTCACCCTCACCATAAACCGCACCCTAAACCTCACCTTAACCCTAACCCTAGCCCTAACCCTCTCCCTAACATTCACCCTACCCCTAACCCTAAGATTAACCCTAACCCTCAACTTAACCCTAAACCTAACCCTATCTATAACCCTCACCCTAAAATCACCTAAACCCTAACCCTAACCCTCACCCTTACCCTAAACCTCACCCTCACCCTGTCACTCACCATAAGCCTAACACTAAACCTAACACTAATCCTAAATTTAAACCTTACTCTCACTCTCACCCTAACCCTAAGCCTCAACCTCAACCTAACCCTAACCCTATCCGTAACCTTAAACCTCATCTTAACCTTAACCCTAACCCTGACCCTCACCCTTAGCCTAACCCTCACCCACACCTTAACACTCACCCTCACCCTCACACTCACCCTCACCCTAAACCTCAGCCTCACCCTAAACATCACCCTAAACTTAACCCTCACCCAAACCCTAACCCTAACCCTCACACTAACCCTAACCCTCACTTAACCCTAACCCTAACCCTCACCCTCACAGTAACCCAACCCCTAACCTTAACCCTCACCCTAACCATAACCCTCACTTAACCCTAACCTTAACCCTCACCCTCACACTAACCCTAAACCTAACCCTGATCCTAAACCTCACCCTCACCCTAAACCTAACCCTAACCCTCACACTAAACTAACTTTTACTGTCAACCTAACCCTAACCCTAAACCTAAACCTCACCCTCACCCTAACTGTAACCCTAACCCTAAGACACACCCTAATCCTAACCCTAATGCTATCCCTCACCCTAATACTAAACTTCACCCTAAAAGTAACCCTGAACCTCACCCTCACCTTCACCCTAATCCTAACCCTAAACCTATCACTAATCCTGAAGCTAACCCTCACCCTCACCCTAACCCTAATCCTAACCCTAACCCTCACCCTCAGCTCACCCTAAAACTAACCCTAACCCTAAACCTCACCATCACCCTCAGCCTAACCCTAAACCTAACAAAAACTCTAACCCTAAACCTCACTCTCACCCTCAACCTTACCCTCACCCTGACCCTCAACCTCACACTAAACCTAACACAAACCCTTAGCCTCACCCTAGGCCTAACCCTCGCCCTAATGTTCACCCTAACCCTCAACCTCACCCTCACCCTCACCCTAACCCTAACCCTAACCCTCACCCGAACCCTCATCCTAACACTAATGCTATGCCTAATCCTCACCCTAAACCTAACCCTCACCCTAACTCTTACCCTCACCCTAATATTGACCCTAACCCTAACACTAACCCTCACACTAAATCTATCCTTCACCCTAACACTAACCCTACCCCTCAGCCTAACCCTCACTCTTACCCTAATCCTAAACCTAACCCTCACGCTATCCCTAACCCTCACCCTCACCCTACGCCTCACTCTAACCCTAAGCATAACCCTAACCCTCATCCTAATCATATCCATCACCCTAACCCTAACACTCACCCTCAACCTAAACCTCATCTTAAACCTCACCATAACCCTAACCCTAACCCTAAAACTCACCCTCACCCTAAACCTCAACCTAACCTTAAGCCAAACTCTAACTCTCACCCTTACCCTCACCCTAACCCTAAACCTAACTCTAACCCTCACCCTCACCCTAACACTCAGCATAAAGATTAACCTCACCCTCACCTGAAACATAAACCTAAACCTAACCATCACAAAACCTAACCCTAAACGTCACCTCCACCTTAAGCCTTACCCTAACCCTAATCATAACCCTAATCCTAACCCTCACCCAAAAACTAACTCAAACCCTAACTCTCACAAAACCTAACCCTAAACCTAACCCCAACCCTAACCCTAACCCTAAAGCTAACGCTAACCCTAACCCTAACCCTCACACTCAACCTCACCCTAAGATTTACCCTCAACATAACTTTAACCCTCATCCTCACCCTTCCCCTCATCCTAACTCTAACCCTCACCCTCACCCTAACACTCACGCTAAACCTTACCCTTACCCTAACCCTCACCCTAACCATAACCTTAACCCTCACCCTAACACTCACCCTAACCCTAACCCTAACCCAGGCCCTCACCCTCACCTAAACCCTAATCCTAACCCTCACTGTAAACCTGACCCTAACCCTTAATCTCACCATAGCCCTAACCGTAACCCTAAAACTAACCCTCACACGAACCCTAAGCCTCACCCTAACCCTAACTCTACTCCTCACCCTTAGTCTCACCTTAACCCTAACTCTAGCCCTAACACTCACCCTAATCCTAATCCTAACCGTAACCCTAACCCTAAACATCACCCTAAACCTAATCCTCATCTTCACCATCACCCCCAGCCTATATGTAACCCCAAACCTAATCCTAAATCTAACCCTCACCCTCACCCTAACTCTAACCATAACCCAATCCTAACACCCTCATCCTCATGCTAACCCTAAACCTAACCCTAACCCTCACCCTAATACTAGCCCTGACCCTAACCCTAACCCTAACCCTCAACCTCACCCGAACCCTAACCCTAAGCCTCCCCCTAACCCTCACTCTAACCCTAACGTTAACCCTAACCCTCACCCTCACCCTAAACCTCACCCTCACCCTTACCTTTATCCTAACCATAACGCTAAACCTAAACCTCACACTAACCCTAAGCTTAACCCTAAAACTAACCCTAAAACTAACGCTCACCCTAACCCTCACCATAAACCTAACCCTAACACTAAACTTCATCGTAACCCTTACCCTAACGCTAACCCTCACCCTCACCCTAACCCTCACCGTCACCCTAAACCTCACCATAAACCTAACCCTCACACACACCCTAAAACTCACCCTCACCTGAACCCTCAACATCACCCTAAACCTAACCCTCATCCTAACCCTAACCCTAACCCTCACCCTAACCATAAACCTCACACTCACCCTCATTCTCAACCTAAGCCTAAGCCTAACACAAACACTAATCCTAAACCTAACCATCACCCTCACACTAACCCTAACCCTACCACTAAGGCTCAACCTCACCCTCACCCTAACCCTTACCCTCAAAATAACTTTAACCCTAACCCTCACCCTTCCACTCATCCTAACCCTAACCCTCACCCTCACCCTAACCCTCACCCTAAACCTTACCCTCACCTTAATCCTAACCCTAACCCTCCCCCTAACCTTATCCCTAACTCTCACTCTCAGCTTAACCCTCACCATCAACCGAAGCCTCACCCGAAACCTAACCCTAAACCTCACCCTCACCATAAGCCTAAAACTAATCCTAAACCTAAACCTGACCCTCATTTTAAACGTAATCCTAACCATAAACTTAAACCTCACCCTCACCCTCAGCCTAACCCTAACCCTATCCCTGACCCTAATCCTAACCCTCACCCAAACCATAACCCTAACCCACAGTCTCACCATCTCCCTTAACCTAACCCTATCCTTAACCCTCACCCTCACCCTCAACCTAAACCGAAGCCTAACCCTAACCCTCTTCCTAACCTTAACCCTAACCCTCACCCTCACCCTAAACCTAACCCTAAACCTAACCCTCACCCTAACCCTCATCCTAAACCGAATGCTAAACCTAAACTTCACCCTAAACCTAACCCTAACCCTAACATTAACCATAACCCCAACAATCACACTAAACCTATCGCGCACCCTAAACCTAAACCTACCTGTCAGCATAACCCTAACCCTAACCCTAATCCTACCCCTAATCCTCACACTATCCATAACCCTAACCCTCACCCTAACCGTCAGCATAAGCATTACCCTCACCCTCACCCAAACCCTAACCCTAACACTAAACCTCACCATAAACATAACCCTAACCCTCACCCTTACCCTAAGCCTTAATCTAACCCTAAACCAAAGCCTCATCCTAACACTCACCCTAATCCTAATGCTCACCCTAACCCTAACCCTCAACCTCAACCTCACCTTAACCCTTACGCTCAGTCTAAACCTAACAGTATACCTAACCTTATCTCTCACACTAACCCTAAACCTCACCCTAACCCTAAACAACACCTCACCCTAAACCTCACCCTATCCCTAACACTAACCGTAACCCTGTCACCCTCACCCTAACCCTTACCGTCACCCTAACCTTCACCCTAACCTAACCCTCACCCTCACCTGAACCCACACCTTAAAACTCACCCTAACCCTAACCCTTACCTAACTGAAACCCTCACCTTCAACCTCACCCTAACCCTAACCCTACCCCTCAGCCTAACCCTAACCCTAACCCTCAAGCTGCCCCTCACCCTAACATAAAACCTCACCCTCATCCTAACCCTCACTGTAACCCTAACAATAACCCTAACCCTCACCCTCACCCTAAACCTCACCCTTACCTTAAACCAAACTCTAACTCTTACCCTAACCCTCACCCTAAACCTAAACTTTACCCTAACCCTGACCCTCACCTTAACCCTCACCCTAACCTTAAACCTAATTCTAACTCTCACCCTAACACTCACCCAAACCCTAAACCTTACCCTAACCCTCACCCTCAATCTATCCCTGAACCTAACGATTATCCTCACCCTCACCCAAACCCTAACACTAACCCTCACCCTAAACCTAACCCTAACCCTCACCCTCAGCATAACCCTTACTCTAACCCTAATCCTAACCCTCATCCTAACCCTCACCCTAAACCTAACGCTCACCCTAAACCTAACCCTCACCCTCACCCTCATGCTAACCCTGACCCACAACCTAAACCTAATCCTATCCCTAATTTTAACTCTCACACTAACCCTAACCCTCAACCTAACCCTAACCAAACCGCTCACCCTAAACCTCACCCTAACCTTAACCCCAACCATCACCCTCTCCCTAACCCTTACTGTCACCCTAACCTTCACCCTAAACCTAACCCACATCCACACCCACACCCTAACCCTCATCCTCACCCTCACCCTCACCCTAATCCTCAACCTAACCCAAACACTAAATCTTCCCTAACTGAAACTCTCACCCTCACCCTAAACCTAACCCTCACCCTTCCCTCATCCTAACCCTAACCCTCACCCTCACCCTAACTGTCACCCTAAACCTAACCCTAACCCTCACCCTAAACCTAACCCTCACCCTCACCCTAAACCTAACCCTAACCCTCAACCTCACACTAACCCTAATCCACCCCTCACCCTAACCCTGCTGCTAACCCTAACCCTCAACCTCACCCTCACCCTTACCTTTATCCTAACCCTAACGCTAAACCTAAACCTCACACTAACTCTAACCTTAACCCTAAAACTAACCCTAAACCAAAACCTCACCCTAACTCTCACTCTAAACCTAACCTTAACCCTAAACCTCACCGTAACACTTACCCTAACCCTAACCCTCACCCTCACCCTAACTCTCACCATCACCCTAATGCTCACCCTAAACCTAACCCGCACCCACACCCTGAACCTCACCCTCAACTGAGCCCTCAACATCACCCTAAACCTAACCATCATCCTAAGCCTAACCGTAACCCTCACCCTAAACCAGAACCTCAACTTCACCCTCACTCTCAACCTAAGCCTAACCCTAAAACTAACACTATTCCTAAACCTAACACTCACCCTCACACTAACCCTAATCCTAACACTAAACCTCACCCTAAACCTAACCCTAAACCTAACCCTCACCCTAACCCTAACCCTAACCCTAAACCTCCCACTAATCCTATCCCTAAAACTCACGCTCACCTTAACCTTCACCGTCACCCTAACCCTCACCTGAACCCTAAACTTAACCCTCACCCACACCTTCACCCTCTACCTCACCCTAACCCAAACCCTCACCCCCACTCTAAATATCACCCTAATCCTAACACTCACCCAAAACCTAACCTTCACCCTAACTCTAACCATCACCCTCACCTTCACCAAAAGCCTAAAACTAACCCTAAAACTAATACTAAACCTAAACCTCACCCTCATTATAAACCTAAACCAAACCCTAAACTTAAACCTCACTTCACCCTGAGCCTAACCCTAAGCCTAACCCAAACCCTATGCCTCACCCTAAACCTAACCCTCACCCAAACCATAACCCTAACCCTCAGCCTCACCGTCTCCCTTAACCTAACCCTTTCCTTAACCCTCACCCACAACCTCATCCTCAACCTAAGCCTAACAATAACCCTCTTCCTAACCTTAACCCTAACCCTCAACCTCACCCTAAACCTAACCCTAACCCTAACCCTCACCCTAACCCTCATCCTAAACCGAATACTAACCCTAAATTTCACCCTAACCCTAAACCTTACCCTAACCCTTAACCTAAGCCTAACATTAACCCTAACCCTAATCCTAACAATCACACTAAACCTATCCCTCAACCTAACCTTACCTCTAACAGTCAGCCTAACCCTCACCCTAAACCTAAACCTATCCCTATTGCTCACACTATCCCTAACCCAAACCCTCACCATCACCCTAAACTTCAGCTTAAACATTACTCTCACCCTCACCCAAACCATAACCCTACCCTAACCCTCACCCTAAACCTAACACTAATCCTCACCCTCATGCTAACCCTTACCCTAACCCTAGCCCTCACCCTCACCCTAACACTCACCCTACCCCTAACCCTAAACCTAACCCTCACCCTCGTCCTAACCCTCACCCTAACCCTTACCTCACCCTAAACCTAACTTTAACCCTAACCCTAACCCTCACACTAACCCTATCCCTAACACTAACCCTAACCCTAAACCTAACCCCCATTCTCACCCTCTCCCCCAGCCTAAACATAAACCTAACACTAAGCCTAAGCCTAAACCTCACCCTCACCCTAACTCTAACACAAACCCAACCCAAACCCTCACCCACACCCTAAAACTATCCCTAACCCTAACTTTAACCCTCACCTTAACCCTAAACCTAATATTAACCCTAACCCTCACCCTAACCCTAACCCTAACCCTATCCCAACCCTCACCCTAACAATCAACCTAACCTTAACCCTAAGCCTCACCCTTATCCTAAACCTCACCCTCACACTCTCACTCACCATAAACTTAAGCCTAAACCTAACACTAATCCTAAATCTAACCCTCACTCTTACCCTCATCCTAACCCTCACCCTAACCCTTACTCGCAACCTAAATCTAATACTAAATCTAACCCTAAACCTAACCCTCATACTAACCCTACCACTCACCCTAACCCTAAACCTACACCTCACCCTAACCCTCATCCTAAACCTAACCCTAACCATAACACCTTAACCCTAACCCTAACCCTAACCCTAATCCTCATGCTCACCCTCACCCCCAGCCTAAACCTAACCCAAACCCTCACCCTAACCCTCACCCTAACAATCACCCTAATCCTAACACTAACACACATCCTTACCCAAAACTTCACCCTCACCTTCTCACTCACAGTAAGCCTAACCCTAACCCTATCACTAATCCTAAATCTAACCCTCACCCTCACCCTAATCCTAACCCTAACCCTAAACCTCACCTTCACCCTCACCGTAACCCTAATCCTAACCGTAACCCTCACCCTAACCGTAACCCTCAATTAAATCTAACCCTAACACTCAACTTCACCCTAAACCTAACCCTTACCCTAAACTTAACCCTCTCCCTAACCCTAACCCTAATCCTCACAAATACCCACCCTCACAGTCACCCTAACACTCACCCTAAACCTTACCCTCACCCACACCATAACCCTCAACCGAACCCTCACCCTCACCCTCACAATAAAACTTACCCTCACCCTAAACATCACCATAACACTAACCCTCACCCTAACCCTAACCCTAAACCTCTCCCAAACCCTAACCCTCACTTACCCCTAAAACGAACCCTAACCCTCATCATCACACTAACCCTAAAACTAACCCTAACCCTGAACATAACCCTCACCCTCACCCTAACCCTAACCTAACCCTAACTCTAACCCTCACACTTACACTAAACCTCACTGTCACAGTAACACTCACACTCACCCTAACACTCACCTTAACCCTAATCCTCAACCTTACCCTCACTCTCACCCTAAACCTAACACTAACCCTAACACTATTCCTAAAGCTAACCTCCACCCTCACCCTCACCCTAACACTAAACTTAACCCAACCCTAACCCTCAACCTCAACCTCACCCTAACCCTAACCCTAACCCTAACCCTCACCCTGACCCTAACTCTCAAACTAACTCTACCCCTAACACTTAACCTCACCTTAACCCCAATCCTAACCCTCAACCTCAGCCTAACCATAACCCTAACATTAATCCTAACCCCAACCCACACGCTCACACTCAACCTAACCCTCACCCTCACCCTCACCCTAACCCTCACCATCACCTTAACACTAACCCTAACACAAACCCTCACCCTAATCCTCATCCTAACCCTAATGCTAACCCTAAACCTCACCATAACCCTAACCCTCACCCTCTTATCCTCACCCTAACATTAACCCTAACCCTAACCCTCACATTAAACCTATCCCTCATCCTATCCCTAACCCTACCCCTCAGCCTAACCTTAACCCTAACCCTAATCTTCACTCTATCCCTGACCCTAACACTCACTCTCAGCTTAGACCTCACCCTAACTCTAGCCCTAACCATCAGCATAACCCTAACCCTAACCCTAAACCTCACCCTCACCATAAACCTCACCCTCACCCTCACCCTAACCCTAACTCTAACCATAACACTCTTCCTCACCCTAATCTTCAACCTAACCCTAACCCTAAACCTAACCTTCACCCTAAACCTCACCCTAAACCTAACCTTCACCCTCACCCTATCCCTCACCCTAACCATTTCCCTAACCCTCACCCAAACCCTAACCCCTAACTCTAACCCTCACCCTTAAACCTAACCTAAACATCACCCTCACCCTAACCCTTAACCTAACCCTAAACTTAAACCTCAACCTAACCCTCACCCTAACCCTAACGCTAACCCTAAACCTAAACCTTACCCAAACTCTCACCCTAACCCTTACACTCACCCTAACCCTAACCCTATCCCTAAACTTAACTCTCACACTAAACCTAACCCTTACCCAACCACTCATCCTAACCCTAAACCTAACCCTAACCCTCAACCTAACCCTTACCCTCACCCGAACCCGAACCCTAATTCTCACCCTAACCCTAATCCTAACCATTACCTAACTGAAACCCTCAACCTCACCCTCACCGTAACCATAACCCTAACCCTAACTCTCAGCCTAACCCTAGTAGTAACCCTCACCCTCACCCTACCCCTCACCATAAACCTAAACCTCACCCTCACCATAACCCTCACCCTAACACCAACCCTCACCAAACTCTCACCCTAACGCTAACCCTAACTCTAGCCCTCACCCTCACCCTAACACTCACCCTACCACTAACCCTAAACCTAATCCTCACCCTCGTCCTAACCCTCACCCTAACCCTAACTCTAACCCTAACCCTCACACTAAATCTAAACCTCACCCTAACAATAAACCTACCCCTCACCCGAACCCTCATTCTAAACCTAAAACTAACCATAACACTCACCCTAAACCTATTCCTAACCCTAACCCTAACCCCCATCCTCACCCTCACCCCCAGCCTAAACCTAACACTAACCCGAACCTAACCCTAAGCATAATCCTAAGCTTAACCCTCACCCTCACCCTAAGTCTAACCCTAACCCAAACCTAAACCTCACCCACATCCTAACCCTAAACCTAACCCTAAACTTAACCCTGACCATAAACCTAACCCTAACCTTCACCCTTACCCTAACCCTTACTGTCACCCTAATCCTCACCCTAATCCTAACCCTCACCCACACCCTAACCCTCACCCGAACCTGAACCCTCACACTCACCCTAAACCTCACCCTCACCCTAAACATTATCCTAAACCTAACCCTCACCTACACCCTAACCCTAACCCTCACCTAACCCTAAGCCTAACCCTAAACCTAACCCTCACCCTCACACTAATCCTAACCTTAACCCTGATCCTAACCCTCACCCTCACCCTAAAACTAACCCTACGCTCACACTTACCCTAACCCTCACTGTCAATCTAACCCTCAACCTTACCCTAAACATCACCCTCACACTCACCCTAAGCATAAGCCTAACCCTATCACTAATCCCAAACCTAACCCTCACCCTCACCACAACCGTAACCCTAACCCTAACACTCACCCTAACACTAACCCTAATGCTATCCCTCACCCTAACCCTAAACCTCACCCTAACACTAACCCTCAACCTCACCCTCACATTCACTCAAAGCCTAAACTTAATGCTAACCCCTTATCCTAAAGCTAACCCTCACCCTCACCCTAACCCTAATCCTAAACCTAACCCTCACCCTCACCCTCACCTCACCCTCAGCCTCAACCTAACCCTAACCCTAACCCTTTCCCTCAACCTAACACTAACCCTATCCCTAACCCTAACACTCACACTAACCTTAATCCACACCCTTACCCTAAACTTCACCCTCACCCTCTCACTCACAATAAGCATAAGCCTAACCCTATCACTAATCCTACATCTAACCCTTACCCTCACCCTAATCCTAACCCTAACTTTTAACGTCACCTTCACCCTCACGCTACCCCTAAGCCTAACCGTAACCCTCACCCTAACCATAAGACTCAACTAACTCTAACCCTAACACTCAACCTCACCCTAAACTTAACCCTTACCCTAAACTTAACCCACTCCCTAACACTAACCCTAATCCTCACATTTACGCTAACCCTCACAGTCACACTAACCCTCACCCTAAACCTTACACTCATCCACAACCTAACCCTCACCCTCACCCTCACCCTCACCCTAAACATCACCATAACACTAACCCTCACCCTAACCCTAAACCTAACCCTCAATCTAACCCTAACCCTCACTTACACCTAACCCTAACCCTAACCCTCATCATCACACTAACCCTAACACTAACCCTAACCCTCAACCTAACCCTCACCCTCACACTAACCCTAATCCTAACCCTCACACTTACACTAAAACTCACTGTCACCCTACCCCTCACACTCACCCTAACCCTCACCCTAACCCTAACCCTCAACCTCACACTCACCCTCACCTTAAGCCTAACCCTAACCCTAACACTATACCTAAAGCTAACCCTCACCCTCATCCTCACCCTAACTCTAAACTTAACCCAACCGTAACCCTCACCCTCACCCTCAACCTAAACATAAGCCTAAACCTAACCCTCACCCTAACCCTAACCCTCACACTAACTCTAACCCTAACACTTAACCTCACCCTAACCCTAATCCTAACCCTCAACCTCAGCCTTACCATAACCGTAACACTAAACCTAACCCCGACCCACAACCTCACACTCACCCTAACCCTCACCCTCACCCTCACCCTAACCCTCACCATCACCCTAACCCTAACCCTAACCCTAAACCTCATCCTAATCCTAATGCTAACCCTAAACCTCACCTAAACCTAACCCTCACACTAACATTAACCCTAAACCTAACCCTCACACTAAACCTATCCCTCATCCTAACCTTAACCCTACTCCTAAAACTAACCCTTCATGTTAACCCTAAACCTAACACTAATCTTCACACTATCCCGAACCCTAACCCTCACCCTCAGCTTAGACCTCACCCTAACCCTAACCCTAACCGTCAGCATAACCCTAACCCTCACCGTAACCCTAACCCTCACCCTCACCATAAACCTCACCCTAACCCTCATCCTAACCCTAACATTAACAATAACACTCCTCCTCACCCTGACCCTCACCCTAACAATAAAACTAACCATAACCCTACACCTAACATTCATACTCACCCTAACCCTCACTCTAACCCTAACCCTTACTCTAACCCTACTCCTAACCCTAACTCTCAACCTCACCCTTACCTTCAACTTAACCCTTAACCTAACCCTAACGCTAATCCTAACCCTCACCCTCAACCTAACCCTAACATTAACCCTAATCCTAAACCTAACCCAAACCCTAAGCCTAACCCTACTCCTCACCCTCACCTTAAACCTCATCTTAACCCTAAACCTAACCCTCACCCTAACCCTTACCCTAACACTTACTCTCACCCTAATCCTAACCCTAAACGTCACCCTCACACTACCCCTACCCCTACCCCTAACCCTAACCCTAACACAAATCCTAACCATAAACCTACCTCCCACCCTAACCCTCACCCTCACCATAACCCTCTCACTAACCCTTACCCTCACCCTCACCCTAAACTTAACCCTCACCTAACCTCACACTAAACCTAACACTCACCCTAACCCTAACCCTAACCCTCAACCTAACCCTTAACTTAACCCTAACCCTAATACTAACCCTAACCATTACCTAAACAAAACCCTTACTCTTACCCTCACCGTCACGTACACCCTAACCCTCACTCTAACCCTAACACTCACCTTGACCCTAACCCTCACTTCACCCTAATCCTCACCCTAAACCTAACCCTAAAACTCACGCTCACACTAACTCTCATCCTAACCCTTACACACACCCTCACCCTAACCCTCACAGTAACCCAAAACCAACACACTAAATCTAACCCTAACACTCACCTTCACCCTCAGCCTCACCCTCAGCCTAACACTACCCCTAACTCTAATCCTGTCCCTAACCCTCATCCTCACACTAAACCTAAACCTAAGCCTAAACCTCAAACTCACGCTCACCCTCTCACTCACCCTCACTCTAACCCTCACCCTCACCCTCACACTAACCCTAACCCTAAACCTAACACTCAACCAAACCAAAACCCTCACCCTAACACTAACCCTAAGCCTCACCCTCACCCTCAACGCAACCCTAACCCTCACCCTCAACCTAACGCTCACCCTGACCCTCACCCAAAAAACTCACGCTAACCCTTACCCTCACTCTCACCGTGACCCGCACCCTATCACTTACCCTCACCCTAACTCTAAACCTAACACTAACCCTCACACTGAACCTAACTCTCATCCTTAACCTAACCCTCAGCCTCAACCTAAACCTAACACTAACCCTAACACTCCCCCTAACATTAACCCGAAACTTAATGTTAACCCTAACCCTAAACCTCACCCTAAACCTCACCCTAACCCTTACCCTCACCCTAACACTAATCCTAACCCTATCCCTAACACTCACACTAAACCTAACCCTCACCCTAACCTTAACCCTACCCCCTCAGCCTAACCCTAACCCTAACCCTAACCCTAATCCTCACCCTATCCCTAACCCTAAACCTAACCCTCACCCTCACCCTAACGCTCACCCTAACCTTCACCTCACCCTAACCCTAACCCTCACCCTAACCTTTACCCTCACTCTAATCCTAAACCTAACCATCATCCTCAGCCTAACCCTAAGCCTAAACCTCAACCTAATCCTCACCCTAACCCTAACTCTCAACCTAAACTTCATCCTACCCCTCACCTGAAGCTTCATCCTAACCCTAAATCTAACCATCACCCTCACACTCTCCCTAACCCTAACACTCACCCTCATCCTCAACCTCATCCTAACACTAACCCTAAACTTCACGTAAACCTAACCTTTGCCATAACCCTTTCCCTCACCCTCACACTCACCCTAACCCTAACCCTAACCCTCACCCTCACATTAACCCTAACCCTAATCCTAACCCTAACTGTAACCCTCACCGTTACCCTAACCCGAAGCCTAAACCTCACACTCAACTTAACTCTCACCCTAACCCTTACCTCACCCTCAACCTAACCATCACGCTTACCCTAACCCTCACCCTAACACTAACCCTAACCCTCACCCTCACCTTAACCGTCTCTCTAACCCTAACCATTACCCTCACCCTCACCCTAGCCCCCACCCTATCCCGAACCCTCATCCTAACCCTTAACCTCACACTAACCCTAACGCTCACCCTCATCCTAACACTCATCCTAAACCCTAACTTCACCCTAACCTTCACCATCACCCTCACAGTCATCCTCACCCTCAACCTAACCCTCACCCTCATCCTAACCCTAAACCTAACCCTCACCTAACCCTTACACTAACCCTAACCCTCACCCTCACCCTAACACTCACGCTCACCTTAACTCTCACACTAACCCTTACTCTCATCCTCACCCTAACCCTCACACTAACCCTAACCCTCACCCTAACCCTAACCCTAAACCTCACCCTCAACCTAACCGTCTACCTAACCCTAACCCTAAACCTCACCCTCACCCTAACACTAATTCTCACTTTAACGCTAACCCTAAACCTAAACTTCACACTCACCCTAACCCTAATACTCACCCTCACCCTAACCCTAACCCTAATGCTAACCCTCACCCTAACACTAAGCCTCTCCCTAACCCTAACCCTCACCCTCATCCTCACCCACATCCTAACCTTAACCCTCACCCTCACCCTATCCCTCACCCTAAGCATTACGCTCACCCTAACCCTAACCCTAACCCTCACCCTAACACTCACGCCAACCCTAACCATGACTCTCACCCTAACCTTCACCCTAACCCTTACCCTCACCCTAAACCTAACCCTAACCCAAACCATAACCCTCACACAAAATCAAATCCTCACCCTAACCCTAAACCTAAACTTCACCCTAAACCTCAATCTACCCCTAACCCTAAAACTAACCCTCACCCTCACGCTAAATCTTACACTAACCCTTACTCTCACCTTCATTCTAAACCTCACACTAACTCTAAGCCTCAACCTAACCATAACCCTAACCTCACCCTCACCCAAACCCTCACCCGAACCCTCACAGTGACCCTAACCCTCAACCTCCCTCTATAAATCACCCTCACCCTAACCCTCACCCTAACCCAAACCCTAATCCTCACCCTAAACCTAACCCTCACCCTCAGCCTAATCCTCACCCTAACCCTATACCTAAGCTTTACCTAACTGAAATCCTCACCCTCACCCTCACCCTCACCCTATCCCTCACCCTCATCCTAGCCCTCACCCTCACCCTAACCCTAACCCTAAGCCTAAACCTAATCCTCACACTCACCCTAACCTTCACCCTAAACCATACCCTCATCCTAAACCTAATCCTCACCCTAACCCTAAAATTCACCCTAACCCTAACCCTAACCCTAATCTTAATCCTCACCCTCACCTCACCATCACCCTCAGCCAAAATCTAACCTTAAACCTAATCATAAACCTAACCCTCACTGTCACCCTCACCTTAAACGTAACCCTAACCCTAATCCTCACCCTCACCCTATCCCTAATTCTAACCCTCACCCTAACCCTAACCCTAACCGAAACCATAACCCTAAACCTCACCCTAACCCTAACATTAACCCTCACACACACCCTAATCCTTATACTAACCCTAACACTCACCCTAACCCTCACCCTAATACTCAGGCTACCCTAAACCTCAATGTCTCCCTAACCCTCACCCTAACCCTTACCCTCACCCTAAAACTAACCTTAACCCTAATTCTAAGCCTCACTCTAAACCTAATCCTCACATGAAGCCTAACCTTACCGGTCACCTTAACCCTAACCCTAACCCTCATGCTAACCCTAACCCTCACCCTCACCCTAGCCCTCACCGTAACCCTAATCCTCACAATAACCCTCACCCTAACCCTAACCCTCACACTCACCCTAACCCTCACCCTAAAAGTAACCCTAAATCTAAACCTCATCCTAACCCTAACCCTAACCCTACCCTCAACCTAACCCTCACACTAATCCTAAACCCTAACCCTAAACCTCACCCTCAACCTAACCCTCTCCTGAATGATTACCCTCGTCCTCAACCTAAAACTCAACCTAAAACTTACCCTAACCCTAAGCCTCAACCTAACCTTAACCATAACCCTCCACTATCCCGAATCCTAACCCTAACCCTAACCATCACACTACCCCTCACCCTCAACCTAACCCTAACCCTAACCCTCACCCTACCCCTCACCCTAACCCTAGCCCTAACCCTAAACCTCACCCTAAACTTAACCCTCAACCTCACCCTAACCCTCACCCTTACCCTAACCGTAACCCTCAAATTAACCCTTACCCTCACCCTCACACTAACCCGCACACTAACCCTTACACTCACCCTAAACCTACCCTCAACCTATCCCTATCCCTCACCTTAATCCTATCGCCCACCCTAACGCTCAACGTATTCCTTACCCTCAGACTAACCCTGACCCTAACCCTCACCTTCACCTTAACCCTCACCCTAAACCTAACTGTAACCTTCACCATAACCCTCACCCTAAACCTCACCCTAACACTAAGCCTCACCCACGCCCTAGCACTCACCCTCACACTAAACATCACCATAACCCTAAAGTAAACGCTAAAACTAAACCTCACTCTCACCTTATCCTTCACACTAACCCTAATGCTAACCCTAATCCTCACCCTCACCCAAACCCTCACCGTAACCCTCATCCTAACTCTAACCATTACCCACAACCTAAACCTCACCCGAACCCGAACCTTCAACCTCACCCTAAACCTCACCCTTACCATAAACATCACTCTAACCCTAACCCTCACCCTAAACCTAACCCTAATCCTCACCCAAACCATACCCCTCACTTAGACCTAACCCTAACCCTAAACCTCATCCTCACAGTAACCCTAAACCTAAACCTAACCCTCACCCTCACCCTAACCCTAACCCTCACCCTAACCATAACCCTCACGCTAATCCTAACCCTATCCCTCATCCTAACCCTAACCCACACCCTAACCTTTACTCTCACCCTAACCCTCAACCTAACCCTAATCTTCACCCTCACCGAAACACTCACACTCACGCGAACTCTCGACCTCACCCTAAACTTCACACTAAACCTAACCCTCACCCTCACCCTGAGCTTAAACCTAACCCTAAACCAAAACCTAACCCTAAAACTACACCTCACCCTCACCCTCACCCTCACCCTAACTATAACCCTAACAATAATCCTAACCCTAATCCTACACCTAACCCTCACCCTAAACTTAACTCTAACCCTAACCCTCAGACTAACCATCACCCCAACCCTCAACCTAACCCTAACCCTAACCTTATGCCTCACCCTAACGCTAACAATAACCGAACCCTCACACTCACCCTAAACATCACCGTCACCCTAACCCTAGCAAATAGCCATTCCCTAACCCTCAAGTTAAACCTAACCCTACCCCTCAGCCTAACACTCATCCTTACCCTAACCCTAACCCTCTCCCCAACACTAACCCTAACCCTCACCCTCAGACTAACCCTAATGCTAACACTAATACTAACCCGAACACTCACCCTCACCCTACCTCTAACACTAATCCTAATCTCAACCCTCACCCACAACCTCCCACTAACCTTAACCAATCCCTAAACCTCAACCTAAACTTATCCCTCACCGTAAACCGAATCCGCAGCCTCACCTGAACACTAACGCTAACCCTAACCCTCACCCTACTGCTTACCCTCACCCTAACCCTAACCCTAACCCTAATCCTAACACTAACCCTAACCCTAACCCTAACCCTAAACCTAAACCCTAACACTAACCCTAAACCCTAAACGTCACCCGAACCCTCATCATCACCCTAAACATAAACCTCACCCTAATCCTAACCCTACCCTTCAGCCTAAACCTAAACTTTACCCTAACCCTAACACTCTCCCCAACCCTAACCTTAACCTCACCCTTAATCTCACCCTCAGACTAACCCTAAACACAACCGTAATCCTAATCCTAACTATCACCCTCACCATACCTATAACCCTAACCCTAATCCTAACCCTAACCTCAGCCTAACCGTAATCCTAACCCTAAACCTCACCCTAACCCTCACCATAATACTAACCCTCACGCTCACCCTAAAACTAACTCTAACCCTAACCATCACCCTAAACCTCAAACTAACTCTAACCCTAGCCCTAGCCCTCAGCATCAGCCAAACCCTCACCCTACCCCTAACCATAACCCTCATCCTTAACCTCACCCTCATACTAACCCTAACCCTAACCCTAATCCTAACCCTAACTCTCACCCTCACATTAAGTCTAACCCTAACCCTAATCCTAACCCTCACCCATATCCTCGCATTAACCCTAACCAATACCTAACCCTCACCCTAACGCTAACCCTTACCCTAAACCTAAGCCTCAGCCTCACCTTAACCCTAACACTAACACTAAAACTAACACTCAACCTAAACCTAACGCTAACCCTAACCCTCACAATAATGTTTAACCTCACCCTCAACCTAACCTTAGCCCTAATCCTAACACTAAACCTAACCCTAACCCTAAACCTAAACCTAACCCTCACCCTAACACTCACCTTAAACTTACCCTAAACCTAAACCTCACCCTAACGCTAACCCTAACCCTAAACCTAACCCTCACTGTCACCCTACCCCTCAGCCTAACACTAACCCTCACCCGCAACCTATCCTTCACCCTCACCCAAAACCTCACCTTCACCCTAACACTCATCCTCACCCTAAACACCAAACTAACAATAACGCTCACCCTAACCCTAACACAATTCCTCATTCTAATCCTCACCCTAATTTTAACCCTAATCCTCACCCTCACCCTCACCCACCCCCTAAGCCTAACAATAACCAAAAACCTAATCCTAAATCTAACCCGTACCTTCACCCTAAATCTAACCCTAAACCTAACCCTCACCCTAACTCTAAACATTTCCCTAACCCTCAAAAAAACCGTAACCCTCACGCTAACGATAATCCTAACCCTCACCCTCACCCTAACCCTCATCCTAACCCTTACTCTCACCCTAACCCTAACAATATCCCTCATAATAAAACTATCCCTCAACCTACCCCTAAATCTACCCCTCAGCCTAACCCTCACCCTAACCCTAAACATAACCCTAACCCTCACACTCACCCTAACATAACGCTAAACCTAATCCTAACCCTCACCCTCACCTTAACCCTCACCCTAACCCTAATCATAACATTAACCCTAACCCTCTCCCTAAACATTTCCCTAACCCTAACACTAACCCTCACACTAAAAATCACACTAACCCTAACCCTAAACCTCACCCTTACCCAAAAGCTCACCCGAGCCCTCTCACTCCACCTAAGACTAACCCTAACCCTAACACTAACCCAAAATCTAACCCTCACCCGAACCCTCACCCTAATCCTAACCTTAACCCTGTACCTCACCCTCACCCTAAACCTATCCCTAACCCTAACCCTCATCCTAACTCTAAGCCTCACCTAAACCTAAACCTAACCCTAACCCTCACCCTAACCCTATCCCTAACCCTAAACTTAACCCTCAACCTAACCCTCACCAACACCCTAATGCTCACCCTCACCCGAACCCTCACTCTAACCTGAAACCTCACCCTCACCCTAAACATCAACATAAACCCAACGCGCACCCTCACCCTAACCCTAACCCTAACACTAACCCTAACCCTCAAATAAACCTAACCCTAACCCTCACCCTCACACTAACCCTAAACGTAACACTGATCCTAACCCTCACCCTCACACTAAGCCTAACCATATCCCTCACACTTACCCTCAACCTCACTGAAAACTTAACCCTCACCCTTACTTTAACCCTCACCCTCACCCTCACCCTCAGCATCACCCTAACCCTAACCGTATACCTTACCCTCACCATCAGCCTCAACATCACCCTTAGCCTAACCCTAACCCTAACCCTAATCCTAACCCTAACGCTCACCCTCCTACTGACCCAAAACCTAACCCTAATCCTAAACCTCACCCTCACCCTAATCCTATCCATAACCCTAACACTAACCTTAAACCTGAACCTCACCCTCACACTCACCCTAACCCTCAACCTAACCCTCACCCTCACCTAACCCTACCCCTACCCCTAACACTAAACCTTAGCCTTACCCTAGCCATAATCCTCACGCTAACCTTCACCCTAACCCTCAACCTCACCCTCACCCTAAGCCTAACCCTAACCTTAACCCTAACCCTCACCATAACCCTAACCCTATCCTAAATCTCACTCTCACCCTATCCCTCACCCTAACCATTACCCTCACCCTCACCCTAACCCTAGCCCTGACCCTAACCCTCGTCCTAAACCTAACCCTAACCCTCACTGTCACCCTAACCCTTAACCTAACTCTAAACATAAACCTCATCCTTACCCTCACGCTCCCGCTCTCCCTAAACCTAACCCTAATCCTAAACGTCACATTTACCCTAAGCCTAAACATAACACTAAAACTAACCTTAAGCCTGACCCTCACCCTCACATTCACCCTAATACTCACCCTCACCCTCACCCTAACCCTAACCCTAAACCTAGCACTTAGCCATACCCTAACCCTAACCCTCACACTAACCTCCATCCTAACCCTCAACTTCACCCACACCCTAACCCTAAACCTTACCCTAACCCTCACCCTAAACCTCACCATAACCCTAACCCTAAACCTCACCCTCACCCTCACACTAACCTCACAATATCTATTACCCTCACCCTCACCAAACCCTAACCCTAACACTAACCCTCAACCTAAACCTAATCCTAACCCTCACTTTCACCATAAACCTTACCCTAACCCTAAACATAAACCTCACCCTAACCCTCACCCTAACCCTAATGGTAAACCTAACCCTACACCTCAAACTAACTCTCAACTTAACCCATACACTCACCCTAACCCTAACCATATCCCTAATCCTAACTCTAATACTAACCCTAACCATCACACTAACCCTAACCCAACTCCTCATCCTAAACCTAAACCTAACCCTAACCCCCATTCTAACCGAAACCCTCACCGTCACCGTCACTCTAACCCTAACCCTACCCTTCAGCCTAACCCTAACCCTAACCCTAAACCTCACCCTAACCCTCACAATAAAACTAACCCTCAGGCTCACCCTAACCCTAACCCTAACCCTAACCGTCAACCAAAACCTCAACCTAACCCTAACCCTAAAGCTAACCCTCACCCTCACACTAACCCTAACCCTAACATTAACCCTAAACCTCACCGTAACCCTAACCCTAACACTAGCCCTCACCCTAAAAATCACCCTAAGACTAACCCTAACCCTAACCTTTACCCTACCCCTCACACTCGCCCTATCACTCACCATAAGCTTAACCCTAACCCTAACACTAATCCTAAATCTAACCCACACCCTCACCCTCAACCTAATCCTAACCCTAACCCTAACCCTCACCCTCATGCTGACCCTAACCCTAAGCCTAACCTAACACTCACCCTAATCTTAAGCCTCACCTAACACTAACCCTAACCCTCACCCTCACCTTAATCCTAACCCTAACCCTAAATTTAACCCTCAGCCTAACTCTAACCCTAACGCTCACTATCACCCTAACACTCACCCTAACACTAACCCTCACGCACAACCTAAACCTCACCCTAACCCGAAACCTCAGCCTCACCCTAAACTTCACCCTCACCCTAAACATCACCCTGACCCTAACCCTCACCCTAATCCTAACCCTAATCCTCACCTTAACCCTAACCCTCACTTAACCCTAACCCTAACCCTAAACCTCACCCTCACACTAACCCTAACCCTAACCCTAACCTTAACCCTAACTCTCACCCTCACCCTAAACCTAACCCTAACCCTCACACTTACCCTCACCCTCACTGTAACCCTAACCCTCACCCTAACCCTAACTCTCATCCTCATCCTCACCATAAGCCTAACCCTAACCCTATCACTAATCCTAAACCTAAACTTCACCCTCACCCTAACCGTAACCCTAACACTAACTCTCACCCTAATGCTATCCCTCAACTTAAACCTAACCCTCACCCTAAACCTAACCCTCAAACTCACCCTCAACATCATCCTAGCCCTCACCCTAAACCTAACACTAACACTAACCCTAATCTTCTCCCTCACCCTCACCCTCAACCTCAGCATAACCATAACCCTAACACTCACAATAACCTTTACCGTCACACTAACCCTCAACCTAACCATGACTGTAAGCCTAACCTTCACCCTCACCCTCACCCAAAACCTCACATTATTCCTCACCCTCACCCTAATACAAACCCTAAACCTAAACATAACCCTAAACCTAAGGATCACCCTAACCCTAACCGTAACCCTCACCCTAAACCTCACCCTCACCCTAACTCTAAACCTAACCTTAAACCTAAACCTAACCCTCACAATAACCCAAAACCTAAACCTCAATCCCACCCCACCCTAACCCTAAACCTAACCCTAACAATAACCCTAAACCTAAAACTCACCCTCACCCTTACCCTCACCCTCACCCTAAACCTCACCCTCACCCTAAACCTCACCCTAGCCCTAACCCTACCATCACCCTAACCCTAATGCTAACCCTAAACTTCACCCTCACCATAACCCTCACGCTAACACTTAGCTTTTCCCAAATCCTAACGCTCACACTCACCCTATCCCTCACCCTAACCCTTACCCTCACCCTAAACCCAATCATAACCCTAACCCTCAACCTCGCCCTAACCCTAACCCTAACTCTAACCCTCACCCTAACCTTAAACCTAACCCTCACCCTAAACAGAACCGTCACCCTCAAACTTAACCTTACCCTAATGCTCACCCTAACACTAATCCTCACCCTAACCCTAACCCTAAACCTAACCCTACACCTCACCCTAACCTTAACCCTAATCCTCACCCTCATCCTTATACATACCCTAACCCTTACCCTCACCCTCACCCTAACCCTCACCTTAACCCTAACCCTAACTCTAAACCTCACCCTAACTCTCAACATAACCCTTAAGCTCAACCTAACCCTAAACCTAATACTAATCTTAACTCTCACACTAACCCTAACCCTAATGTTAACCCTAACTTTCACCCTCACTCTAAACCTTACCCTAACCCTTACCCTCACTCTAACCCTAACCCTAACCCTAATCCCCACACTTATCCTCACCCTAACCATAACCCTCACCCTAACCCTAACCTTCACCCAAAGGCTAACCTTAACCCTAACCCTCAACCTCACCTTCACCTTAACCGTCACCTTCAACCTAACCCTCACCTTGACCCTAGCCCTCACCCACACCCTAACCATCAACCGAACCCGTACCCTCACCGTCAGGCTAACCTTCACCCTCACACTAAACATCACCGTAAACTTAACCCTCACCCTAACCTTAACCCTCACCCTAACCCTAACCTAACCCTAAACCTCATCCTAAGCCTAATTCTGACCATAATCCTAACTCTCACACTAACTCTAATACTCTCACTAAACCTAAACATCACCCTCACGCTAACACTCACCGTAACACTAACCCTCACCCTATCATGAACATTCTCGCACACCCTAACCCCAATCCTCACCCGAACCCTGACCCTCACCTTAACACTCACCCTCACACTAACCCTTAACTTCAGCCTAATCCTCAACCTAACCCTATACCTAACCCTTACCTAACCGAAATCCTCACCCTTACCCTAACCCAAACCCTCATCCTAGCCTTCAGCTTAACCCTAGCCCTCACACTAAACCTAACCCTCACTCTCACCGTCACCATCAACCTCAGACTAACCCTAAACCTAACATTCACAATAACACTTACCGTCACAATAACCCTCAACCTAACCCTCACACTAACCCTAACCCTCACCCTCACTGAACCCTCACACTCACTCTAACCCTCACCCTCACCCTAAATATCACACTAACCCTAACCCTCACCCTAACCCTAACACTGAATCTCACCCTCACCCGCACCCTCACACTGACCCTCAGCTTAAACCCTAACCCTAACCCTCACACAAACCCTAACCATAACCCTAACCCTAACCCTAACCCTCATATTCACCCTAAGTCTAATCTTAACCAAAACCCTAATCCTAAACCTAACCCTCATCCTCAACCTCAACCTAAACCTCACCCTCACCCTCTCCCTCACCGTAACCCTAACGCTTACCCTCACCCTAACCCTAAACCTAACCCTAATCCTAACCGTAACCCTCACCCTCAACCTAACCTTAACCATAACCTCACACTAATTACTACCCTAAACCTACCGCTAACTTTAAAACTAATCCTAAGCCAAACCCTCTAACCCTAACTCTCACCTTAACCCTTTTCTTCACCCTGAGACTAATATTAATCCTAACCCTCACAAAAAACCTTACCCTCACCCTAATCCTTACCCTCACTCTAAACCTAACCCTAAACCTAACCTTCACACTAAGCCTAATCCTCACCCTAACCCTAACCCTAAACCTCACCTTAACCCTCACCTTAACCCTAAACTTCACCCTAAACCTCACCCTATCCCTAATCGTAACCCTATCCCTCACCCTCAACCTAACCCTCACAGTCACCCTAACACTCACCCCAACCCTAACCCTAATCCTCACCCTCAAAATAACCATCATCCTAAACCTAAACCTAAATGTCACCCTAACCCTAGCCCCCACCTTAACCCTAAAACTAACCCTAACCCTCACCCTCACCCTAATCCAAATCCTAAGCCTAACCCTCACACTCACCCTAACCCTCACCCTAAACCTTTCCATCACCCTAACCCTAACCCTCACCCTAATCCTCAACCTAACACTCATAGTAACCCTAACCCTCATGCTAAACCTTAACCTCAACCTCACCCTAACCCTAATCCTAACCCTCACACTAAAGCTAATCCTCACCCTAACCCTAATACTACCCCTCAGCCTAACCCTCATACTACCCCTCACCCTAACTCTGACCCTCACCCTTACCCTAACCCTAACCCTAAACCTCACCCTAAGCCTAACTCTCACCCTCACCATTAAACTCACCCTCAGCCCAACCCTAACCCTAATCCTAACCCTAACCCTCACCCTCACCATCACCCTAAATCTAACCCTAACCCTGATTCTAACCCTCAACCTCAACCCCACCCTAAACCTAACCCTATCCTAAACCTCATCCTAACCCTAACCCTAACCCTCACCCTCACCCTAATCCACACCCTAACTCTAACCCTAAATCTAACCCTCACCCTAGCCTTCACCCTAACCCTAAACTTAACACTAACCCTCACCCTCACACTAAGCCTAATCTTAACCCTAAACCTCACAATCACCCTAAACCTGAACCTCACCTTAACCCTAACCCTCATCTTAACCCTCAACCTAACCCTCACCGTAACCCTAACCCTCAACCTAAACCTTACCGTCACCCTACTCTTCAGCCTAACCCTCATCCTAATCCTAACCCTAAAAGTCAAGCTCACCCTAACCCTCACCGTAACCCTTTCCATCACCCTTACCCTAAATCTCACCCTAATCCTCAACTTAAACCTCACACTAACCCTAACCCTCACCCTCACCCTTAATCTCAACCTAACCCTAACCCTAATCCTATCTCTCACACTAAAAATAATCCTCACCCTAACCCTAACCCTAAATCTCACCCTCACCCTAGCCTTCACCCTAAACCTAACCCTCACCCTCACACTAAGCCCAATCCTAATCCTCATCCTCACCCGCACCCTAACCCACACCCTAACCCTTAACCTCACCTTAACCCTAACCCTCACCTTAACCCTCAACCTAACCCTCAACATAATCCTAACCGTCACCCTAACCCTTACCCTCCCCCTATCCTTGACCCTCACCCTCAACCTCACCTTAAAGCTAATCCTCACCCAACCCCTCAGCCTAAACCTCATTCTAATCCTAACCCTAACACTAAACCTAAGCCTAACCCTCCCACTAACCATAACTCTCACCTTCAACCTCACCCTTACCCTCCCCTCATCATAACCCTAACGCTAACCCTAATCCTAACCCTACCCCACACTCTCACCCTCACCCTAACAATAACCCTAACCCTAGTCCTAACCCTCAA
Source organism: Dipodomys merriami (assembly GCF_024711535.1). Taxonomy (NCBI): domain Eukaryota; kingdom Metazoa; phylum Chordata; class Mammalia; order Rodentia; family Heteromyidae; genus Dipodomys; species Dipodomys merriami. The sequence goes on from NW_027206113.1 coordinate 4,888,535, forward strand.
CCTCACCCTCACGCTAAAGCAAAACTATCCCTAAACCTCACACTAACCCTAACCCTCACCCTAACCCTAACCCTAACACTCACCCTCATCCTAACCCTAACACTAAACCAAACATACACCCTAAATTTCAACCTAACACTAACGCTAACGCTAACCCTCACCCTAACCCTCACCCTCACCCTCTCACTCACCATAAGCCTAACCCTAACCCTAACACTAATCCTAAATCTAACCCTCACCCTCACCTTTAACCTCACCCTCAGCCTAACCCTAACCCTAATCCTAACCCTACACCTCACCCTCACCATCACCGTAACTCTAACCCTAACCCTAATCCTAAACTTCAACCTCAACCCCACCTTAACCCTAACCCTATGTCTAAACCTCACCCCAAACCTAACCCTAACCCTAAACCTCACCCTCACCCTAATCGTCACCCTAACCCTAACCGTAAATCTCATCCTCACTCTAGCCTTCACCCTAACTCTAAACCTAAACCTAACCCTCACCCTCACACTAAGCCTAATCCTAAACGTAAACCTCACCCTCACCCTAACCCTCACCCTAACCCTTAACCTCAACCTAACCCTAACCCTAATCCTATCTCTCACACTAAAACTAATCCTCACCCTAACCCTAAACCTACCCCTCAGCCTAACCCTCATATTAACCCTAACCCTAACCCTAACCCTCACTCTTACCCTAACCCTAACCCTAAACCTAACCCTAACCCTAACCCTAAACTTCACCCTCAACCTCAGCCTAATCCTAACCCAAACACTAACCCTAACCCTAACCCTGACCCTCACACTCACCCTAACCACAACCCTCACCCTCAACCTAACCCTAACCCTAATGCTAAACCTTAGCCTTACCCTAGACCTAGCCCTCACGCTAACCTTCACCCTAACCCTCAACCTCACACTCACCCTAACCCAAAACCTAACCCTAACCCTCACCCTAACCCTCACAATAGCCCTAACCCTAACACTAACCCTCACCTTCACCCTATCCCTCACCATAACCATTACCCTCACCCTCACCCCAAACCCTAACCCTAACTCTAACTCTCACCCAAACCCTCACCCTAAACCTTACCCTAACCCTAAACATAAACCTCCCCCTAACCCTCAACCTCACCCTCACCCTAACCCTAACCCTAACCCTAACCCTCACCCTAACCCTCACCCTCACCCTATCCCTCACCTTATCCATTACCCTCACCCTCACCCAAACCCTAAACCTGACCCTAACCCTCACCCTAAACCTAACCCTAACCCTCACCGTCACCTAACCCTTACCCTAACTCTAAACACTAACCTCACCCTAACCCTCACCCTCCCGTTCACCGTAAACCTCACCCTAATCCTAAACCTCACATTTACCCTAAGCCTAAGCATAAACCTAACAGTAACCCTAACACTGACCCTCACCCTCACACTCACCCTAACCCTCACCCTCACCCTCACCGTAACCCTAACACTTAGCCTTACCCTAGCCCTAAGCCTCACACTAACCTTCACCCGAACACTCAACCTCACCCTCACCCTAACCCTAAACCTTACCCTAACCCTCACCATAACCCTAACCCTAACCTCCACCTTCACCCTCACACTATCCCTCACAATAACCATTACACTCACCCTCAACCAAACCCTAACCCTAACCCTAAACCTAAACCTAACCCTAACCATCACCCTCAACATAAACCTTACCCTAACCCTAAACATAAATCTCACCCTAACCCTCACCCTAACCCTCACGCTAAACCTAACCCTACACCTCACCCTAACTCTCACCTTAACCCTTACACTCACCCTAACCCTAACCCTTTCCCTAATCCTAACTCTCAAACTAACCCTAACCCTCACCCTAACCCTAACCCAACCCCTCACCCTAACCCTAAACCTAATCCTACACCTCACCCTAATGGAATCCCTCACCCTCACCCTCACCCTAACCCTAACCCTACCCTTCAGCCTAAACATAACCCTAACCCTAAACCTCACCCTACCCCTCACCATAAAACTAAAACTCACACTCAACCTAAACCTCACCCTAACCCTTACCCTCACTCTAAACCTAACCCTAACCCTCACCCTCAACCTCACCCTAACCCTAACCCTACCCCTCACCCTACCCCTCATCCTAACCCTAAATCTAACCCTCAACCTAAGCCTCACCCTAACACTTACCCTCACCCTAAACGTAAACCTAAAACTCACCTCCACTGTAAACCTAACCCTAACCCTAGCCTTCACATTAACCCTCACCGTAACCCTAACCCTCACCCTCAGCCTAATCCTCACCATAACCCTATAACTAACCCTTACCTAACCGAAATCCTCACCCTCACCCTCACACTAACCCTCACCCTCACCCTCACCCTAACCCTCACCCTCACCCTAAACATCACACTAACCCTAAGCCTCAACCTAACCCAAAACCTAACCCTTACCTTCCCCCCCACCCTCACATTTACCCTAACCCTAACCCTAACCCTCACACTAAACCTAATCCTCACCCTAACTATAACCCTACCCCTCACCCAAACCCTCACCCTAACCCTAACCCAAATCCTAAACCTGGCACTAACCCTAACCCTAACCATAAGCCTCACACTCACCGTAAACCTCACAGTCACCTTAACCCTCACCATAACCTTAACCCTCACCCACACCCTAACCCTAACCCTCACCCTCACCCTAAACATCATCCTCAACCTAAACATCACCCTAACCCTAACCCTAACACTCACCCTAACCATAACCCTCACCCTCACCCTCAACCTAAGCCTAACACTAACCATAATCGTAACTCTCACACTAACCCTAAACCACACCCTAACCCTAATCTTCACCATCACCCTAAACCTCACCGTAAAACAAACCCTCAACCTAACCCTAACACTCAAACACGCCCTAACACTTACCCGAACACTCACCCTTACCCTAACCCTCACCCTCACCATAAACATCACCCTAACCCTAACCCTCAACTTAACCCTTATCCTAAACCTCAACCTCACCCTAACAGTCATGCTAACCCTCACCTTCACCCTAATCCTCACACTAACCCTAACCCTAACCCTCACCCTCACTCTAAACCTAACTCTCACCCTAGCACTCACCCTCACCCTAACCCTAATCGTAACCCTCACTTCAACCTCAACCTCACCCTCAGCCTAAACCTAAACCTAAACCTAATCATAAAGCTAAGTCTTACCCTCACCCTGACCCTAACACTAACCATAACCCTAACCCTAATCCTCACCCTCACGGTAACCTTCAACCTAAACCTTAACCTCAACCTAAATATAAATGTAATCCTAATCCTAATCCTCACCCTCACCCTCACCCTCAGCCTAAATCTAACCTTAACGCTAATCATAAACCTAACCCTCACCATCACCCTCACCCTAAACGTAACCCTAAACGTAATCCTCATCCTCAACCTCACCCTCACCCTAACCCTAACCCTAAGCCTCACAGTCACCCTAACCCTAACACTAACCCTAACCTTCACCATAACCCTCACCCTAACACTCAACCTAAACCTAACCCTAACCCTAACGCTCAACCTAACCCTAACCCTATCCCTCCCCCAAACTGAACCCTAACCCTAACCCTAAACTTCACCCTACCCCTCACACTCAACCTAACCCTAAACCTACCCCTGACCTTACCCCTCACCCTAACCCTCTCCCTAACCCTAAACCTAATCCTAAACCTAACCCTCACCCTCACACTCACCCTAATCCTCACCCTAGCCATCAACTTAACCCTCACCCAATCCCTCAACTTCACACTCAACCTCACCCTCAGCCTAACCCTAAGCCTAAACCTAATCCTAACACTCACCCTCACTCTAACACTAAACCTAAACACAACCGTAACTCTCACCTTCACCCTCACCCTGACCCTCACCTTAACCCTAACAATAACCCTAACCCTAACACTAAACATTACCCGAACCATAACCCTCACCCTAATCTTAACCCTAACCCTATCCCTAACCCTAACCCTCACACTAACCCTAACCCTCACCCTAACCCTAACCCTACACCTCAACCTAAACCTCATCCTAACCCTAACCCTAAACCTAACCCTCACCCTATCCCTATCCCTAAGCCTAATACTAACTCCCACCCTAACCCTAACACTCACCCTCACCTTCACCCTCAACCTAAGTCTAACCCTAACACTCACACTCACTCTCACCCTAACACAAACCCTAACCCTTAACCCTCTCCTTCACCCTAACCCTAACCCTAACCCTCTCCCTAACACTCAGCCTAACACTAACCCTCACCCTAACCCTAAAACTCACCCTAAACTTTACCCTCAACATAACTCCAACCCTAACTCAATCCCTGATTCTCACACTAACGCTAACCCTAACACTAACCCTAACCCTAAACCTCACCCTAACCCTAACCATAACCCTGCCCCTCACCCTAATGCTTACCCTATCCTTAACCCTCACCCTCACCCTAACCCTAACCGTCACCCTAACTTTCACCCTAACCCTAACCCTCACCCACACACTAACCCTCACCTGAACCCTCATACTCACCCTAACCCTCACCCTCACGCTAAACATCACACTAACCCTAACCCTCAACCTAACCTTAAACCTAACCCTCACCCTCACCCTCAACCACACCCTAACCCTAACCCTAACCCTCACAGAAACCCTACTGCTGACCCTAACACTAACCGTAAACCTCAACTCAACCTAATCCTAATCCTAACCCTAAACCTCAGCCTAAACTTAACCCTCACCCTCACCCTAACCCTAATCCTAACCCTCACACCAAACGTAAGCCTCACCCTAACAATTACCCTAGCCCTCACCCTACCCCTCACCCTAAACCTAACCCAAACCCTAAACCTCACACTAACCCTAAATCTAACCAAAAGCCTCACGCACACCCTAAACCACAGTCACCATAACCCTCACCACAAACCTAACCCTCACCCACACACTCACCCTCACCCTCACCCTAACCCTAAACCTCACCCTATCCTAAACATCACCCTAACCCTAATCCTAACCCTAAGCCTCACCCTAACCCTAACCCGCACCCTAAACTTCACCCTCAACCTAACCCTCACCCTAACCCAAATCCTAACCCTTACCTAAACGAAACCCTCACCCTAACCCTCACCCTAACCCTTACACTCAGTCTAGCCCTCAACCTAACCCTAACCTTAACCCTCAAATTCACCCTCACCCTCATCCTCTGCCTAACCCTAACGCTAATCTTAATCCTACCCCTAACCCTCACCCTCACCCTCACCATCACTCTAACCCTAAACCTAACCTTAACCCTCATGCTCACCCTTACCCTCACCCTAACCCTAACACTACCAGAAACCTAACCATAACCCTAACCATTACCCTCTCCCTAATATTAACCCTAACCATAACCCTAACCTTCACACTAATTCTAACCCTCACTGTAACCCTAAGCCTACTCCTCAGCATAAATCTCATCCTAAACCTAACCCTAAACCTCACCCTCACCCTCAACCTAACCCTAAGCCTAACTCTCATCCTCACCCTAACCCTAACCATCACCCTCACCCTAAGCCTAACACTAAACCTAGCCCTCAATCTCCCCCTCAGGCTAACCCTAACCCTATCCTTAACCCTCACCCTAACCCTAACCCTCACCCTCACCCTAACCCTAACTCTTACCATCACCCTAACACTCACCCACAACCTCATCCTCAACCTTGCCCTTACCCTGACACTCGCCCTAACAATAACTCTCACTCTCAGGCTAACAATCATCCACAGCCTCACCCTCACCCTCACCCGAACCCTAACTCTCACCCTCACCCTAACACTCAACCACAACCTCACCCGAAACCTCACCCGAAACCTCACACTCACCTTAACCCTCACCCTCACCCTAAACATCACAGTAACCCTAACGCTCACCCTAACCCTAATCCTAAATCTCACCCTCACCTGCAACCTCACACTGACCCTCACCCTAACCCTAACCCTAAACCTCACACAAACCCTAACCATCACCCTAACCCTAACCCTTATCCTCACATTCACCCTAAGTCTAATCCTAACACAAACCATAATCCTAAACCTAACCCTCACCCTCACCCTCACCCTAAACTTAACCCTCACCCTCACCCTCACACTAACCCTAAACATAACCCTAATCCTAACCCTAACCCTCACCCTCACACTAACCCAAACCATAACCCTCAAACTAACTAGTACCCTAAATCTAACGCTAACTTTAAAACTAATCCTAAACCAAACCCTCTAATCCTAACCCTCACCTTAACCCTTTTCCTCACCCTAACACAAATCTTAATCCTAACACTCACACAAAACCTTACCCTCACCCTAATCCTTACCCTCACTCTAACACTAACTCTAAACCTAACCTTTACACTAAGCCTAATCCTCACCCTAACCCTAACCCTAAACCTCACCCTACCTCTCACCCTAACCCTAAACTTCACCCTAATCCTCACCCTATCCCTAATCCTAACCCTATCCCTCATCCTCATCCTAAACCTCACCGTCACCCTAACTCTCACCGTAAGCCTAACCCTAAATCTCACCCTCAAAATAACCATCATCCTAACCCTAAACCTAACAGTCACCCTATCCCTAGCCCCCAACTTATCCCTAAAACTAACCCTAAACCTCACCCTCACCCTAATCCTAATCCTAACCCTAACCCTCACACTCACCCTAAACCTCACTATAAAACTTTCCATAAACCTAACCCTAACCCTCATCCTAATCCTCAACCTAACACTCACACTAACCCTAACCCTCACCCTAAACCTTAACCTCAACCTAAACCTAACTCTAATCCTAACACTCACACTAACACTAATCCTCACCCTTACTCTAACCCTGCCCCTCAACCTAAACCTCATACTAAACCTATCCTTAACCCTAACCCTCACCCTTACCCTAACCCTAACCTTAACCCTCACCCTAACCATAAACCTCACCCTCACTCTTAAACTCACCCTCAGCCAAACCCTAAGCCTAAGCCTCACCCTCACCATCACGTAACTCTAACCCTAACCCTAAACCTAAACCTCAACCTCAACCCCACCCTAACTCTAACCATTACCCTCACCCTCACCCAAACCCTAACCCTAAACCTAACCCTCAAACTAAACCTAACCCTAACTCTCACCCTCACCCTAAACCTTACCCTAACTCTAAACATAAACCTAACCCTAACCCTCACCCTCACACTAAGCCTAATCCTAACCCTAAAACTCACCCTCCCCCTAACCCTAAAACTAAACCTTAACCTCACCTTAATCCTATCCCTCACCTTAAACCTCAACCTAACCCTCACCCTAAACCTCACCCTATCCCTTACTTTCACCCTAACCTTCACCCTAACCCTAATCCTCACCCACAACCTAACCCTCACCCGAACCCGAACCCTCACACTCACCCTGACCCTCAACGATAACCTAAACATCACACAAACCCTAACCCACACCCTCACCCTGACCCTCACTCTCTGCCTAAACCTAACCCTAAAACTATCCATCACCCTCACCCTCTCCCTCACCGTAAATCTAACCCTAAAAATGACCCTAACCCTCAGCCTAACCCTAAACCTCACCCTAACCCTAACTCTAAACCTCACCTTCACCCTCACCCTCACCCTCAGCCTAATCCTAACACTAACCATAATCCTAACCATAACCCTCACCCTCACCCTCATTCTAACACTAAACCTAACCATAACCCTAAATCTCACCATCACCATGACCCTCACCCTAACCCTAACCCTAACAATAACTCTAACCCTAACCCTAACAGTTACCCTATCCCTAACCCTCACCCTAATCTTAACCCTAACCTTATCCTTAGCCCTAACCCTCACAATAACCCTAACCCTCACCTTAACCCTAACCCTACTTCTCAGCCTAAACTTCATCCTAAAACTAACTCTAACCCTAACCCTCACCCTATCCCTATCCGTAACCCTAACCCTAACCCTCACCCTCACGCTCACCCTCACTGTCAATCTAAGCGTAATCCTAACCCTAACACTCACCCTCGCTCTCACCCTAACCCTAACCATATCCGTAACACTCACCCTAACCCAAACCCTCACACCAAAGCTAAACCTAAACCTCAGCCTCACCCTCACCCTCACCCTCACCCTAACCATAACCCTAATCCTAACCCTAACCCTCACCCTCACCCTAACCCTAACCCTAAGCCTCACCCTAACTGCCACCCTAATCCTAATGCTAACCCTAAAACTAATCCTAAACTAAATCCTAACCCTCACCCAAACACTCACCCTAACTGTTTTCCTCACCCTAACCCTAACATTAACCCTAACTCTCACACAAAACCTTACCCTCACCCTAACCCATACCCTCACCCCAACCCTTACCCTCACCCTAACACTAACCCTAACCCTAACCTTCACACTAACCCTAACCCTCACCCTAACCCTAACCCTAAACCTCACCCTAACCCTCACTCTCACCCTAACCCTCACACATTCCTCACCCTATCCCTAATGTTAACCCTAACCCTCACCCTCAACCAAAACCTTACTGTCACCCTAACCCTAACTCTAACCCTCACCCTTAAAATAATACTCATCCTAAACCTAAACCTAACTGTCACCCTAACCCTAGCCCCCACCCTAACTCTAAAACTAACCCTAACCCTCACCTCACCCTAACCCTAATCCTAACCCTAAACATCACCCTCACCCTAAACCTCACCCTAAACCTTACCCTGACCCTAACCCTAATCCTCAACTTAACCCTCAACCTAACCCTCACCCTAACCCTAGCACTGACCCTAACCCTTACCCTCACCCTATCCTTGACCCTAACTCTAACCCTCACCTTAAAGTGAATCCTCACCCCACCCCTCAGCCTAACCCTCATCCTAATCCTAAACCTAACCCTCACCCTAACAATAAATCTAAGCTTAACCCTCACCCTAACCCTAACACTTACTTTCAACGTCACCCTTACCCTCACACTCAGCATAACCCTAACCCTAATCCTAATCCTAACCCACACTCTCACCCTCACCCTAACACTAACCTTAACCCTAGTCCTAACCCTCAACCTCACCCTCACCCTAAAGCAACCCTATCCCTAAATGTCACACTAACGCTAAACCTCACCCTGACCCTGAACCTAACCGTCACACCAACCCTAACACTCACCCTAACCTTTACCCTAACCCTAACTCTCTCACTAACACTAATCCTCACCCTAACCCAAACCCTACCCCTCAGCCTAACCCTCATAGTAAACCAAACCCTAACCCTAACCCTAACCCTAACCCTTACCCTTACCTAACCCTCACCCTCACCCTTAACCACAACCTCAGCCTAACCCTAACAATAATCCTAACGGTAACCCTCACCTTCACCCTCACCCTAACTCTAACCCTAACCCTAATCCTAACCCTCAACCTCACCCTCACCCTAAACCTAACCCTATCCCTAAACCTCACCCTAAATCTCTCCCTCACACTAAGCCTAATCCTAACCCTAAACCTCACCCTCACCCTACCCCTTAATCTCACCCTAACTGTAACCCTCACCCACACCCTAACCCTCACCCTCAGCTCAAACCTCACACTCACCCTAACCCTTACTCTCACCCTATCCCTGACCCTAACCCTAACCCTCACCCTAATGTTAACCCTCACCCTACCCCTCAGCCTAACTCTCATCCTAATCCTAACCCTAACCCTAACCCTCACCCTAACATTAACCCTAACACTTACCCTAACCCTAATCCTAACTGTCACCCTCAACCTCACCCTCAGCCTAAACCTAAAACAAACCCTAATCCTAACCCTAACCCACAACCTCACCCTCACCCTACCTCTAACCCTAACACTAATCCTAACCATCAACCTCATCCTCACCCTAAACGAACCCTATCCCTAAATCTCTCCCTAACCAAAAGGCAAACACTAACCCTCACCCTAACCATCACCCTCACCGTAACCGTAACACTAACCCTAACACTCACCCTCACCCTAAGTCTAACCCTAACCCTAATCCTAACCCACACCCATACCCTCTCCCTAACCATAACCAATCCCTAAACCTCACCCTAACCCTAACCCTCACTCTAAACTGAAGCCACAGCCTCATTCTAAACCTAACACTAACACTAACCCTAACCCTAACCCTAAAGCTAACCCTACCCTCACCCTAATGCTTACCCTCATCCTAACCCTAACCCTAACCCTAATCCTAACACTAACCCTAACCCTAAACCTAAACCTAACCTGAACCCTAAACTGAACCGTCACCATAACTCTAAACCTAAACCTCAACCTAACACTAACCCCACCCTTCAGCCTAAACCTAACACTCTACCCAACCCTAACCCTAACCCTCACCCTTAACCTCACCCTCAGACTAACGTAACCCTAACCATAATCCTACCCTAACTCTCACCCTCTCAACCTAAATCTAACCCTAACCCTAATCCTAACCCTCACGCTCACCCTAACCCTAACTCTAACCCTAACCGTCACCCTAAACCTCAAACTAAACATAACCCTAAACCTAGCCCTCACCATCACCCTAACCCTCAGCCTACCCCTAACCATAACCCTCAACCTTAACCTCACCCTCAGACTAACCCTAACCCTAACCCTAATCCTAACTCTCACCCTCGCATTAACTCTAAACCTAAGCCTAATCCTAACCCTCACGCATACCCTCTCCCTAACCATAACCAATCCCTAAAGCTCACCCTAACCCTAACCCTCACCCTAAACCTAAGCCGCAGCCTCATCCTAACCCTAACACTAACACTAAACCTAACCCTAACCATCACTCTAACCCTAACCCTCACGCTCAATCTCACCATCAACCTATGTGTAACCCTAACCCTAACACTCACCCTCGCTCTCACCCAAACCCTAACCATATCCCTAACACTCACATTAACCCTAACCCTCACCCCAACCCTAAACCTAACCCTAACCCTCACCCTCACACTCACCCTCAGCCTAACCCTAACCATAACCCTCACCCTAACCGTAACCCTAACCCTAATCCTAACCCTAAACCTCACCTTCACCCTAACCCTAACCCGAAACCTCACCCTAACTGGCACCCTAAACCTAACGCTAACCTTAAAACTAATCCTAAACTAAACTCTAACCCTCATCCTAGCCCTCACCCTAAATCTTTTCATCGCCCTAACTCTAAGCTTAACCCTAACCCTCACACAAAAACTTACCCTAACCCTAACCCTTACCCTCACCCTAACCCTAAACCTAATCCTAACTTTCACACTAACCCTAACCCTCACCCTAACCCTAACCGTAAACCAAACCATAACCTTCACCCTAACCCTAACCCTCACCCATTCCTCAACCTATCCCTAAATCTAACCCTAAACCTCTCCCTCAACCTAAACCTCATCTTCACCCTTACTGTCACCCTAACCCTAACCCGAACCCGAACTCTCAAAATAACACTCATCCTAACCCTAAACCTAACTGTCACCCTAACCCTAGCCCCGACCCTAACCCTAAAACTAACCCTAAACCTCACCCTCACCCTAACCCAAACCTTCACCCTAACCCTTATCCTCACCCTAACCCTAACCCTCACCCTAACTCTGGACCTAACCCTCATAGAACCCTAATCCTCACCCTAACCCTTAACATCAACCTAACCCTATCCCTAACCCTACCCCTCAGCCTAACCCTCATACTAGCCCAAACCCTAAACCTAAACTTCACCCTAAACCTAACCCTAACCCTAACCACCACCCTAACCAAACCCTCACTCTCACCCTTAACCACAACCTCAGCCTAACCCTAACACTAATCCTAACGGTAACCATCACCCTTACCCTCACCTTAACTCTAACCCTAACCCTAATCCTAACACTGAACCTCACGCTCACCTTAAACCTAACCCTATCCCTAAACCTAACCCTAACCCTCAACCACACACTAAGCCTAATCCTAACACTAAAACTCACCCTCACCCAAACCCTCACCCTAACCCTTAATCTCACCCTAACCCTAATCCTCACCCATACCCCAACCCTCACCCTCAGCCCAAAAGTCACACTCACCCTAACCCTTAATCTCACCATATCCCTGAACCTAACCCTATCCCTCACCCTAATGCTAACCCTCATCCTACCCCTCAGCCTAACTCTCATCCTAATCCTAACCCTAACCCTAACCCTCACCCTAACATTAACCCTAACACTTACCCTCACCCTAACCCTTACTCTGACCCTCAACCTCACCCATACCCTCACCCTCAGTCTAATCCTAACCCTAACCATAATCTAACCCTAACCCACACCCTCACCCTCATCCTAACACTAACCCTAACACTAATCCTAACCATCAACCTCATCCTCACCCTAAACGAATACTATCCCTAAACCTCACCCAAACCAAAACGCTAACACTAACCCAAAACCCTAACCATCACCCTCACCCTAACCCTAACACTAAAACTAACACTAACCCTAACCCTAAACCTAATCCTAATGCTCACCCTAACCCTCACCCTAAACCTCACTCTAAACCTTATCCTCAACCTCAACCTAACCCTTAACCTAAACCTCACCCTAACACTCACCCTAACCCTAAACTTCACCGTCACCCTAACCCTTACCCGAAACCTGACCATCACCCACGCCCTAACCCTCACCCTCACCCTCACCCAAACCATAAGCCTAAACCTAACCCTAACCCTAATCCTGAACCTAACCCTCACCCTCACCGTCACCCTCAGCCTAAATCTCACCCTTACCCTAACCCTAGCTCTAACCCTCACCCTCACCCTAACCCTAAACCTAACCCTAACCCTAAACCTAACCCTAACACTAACACGCATGGTAAAGCTAACAGTAACCCTCACCCTCACCCTAAAACTCAACCTCACCCTCACCCTAACCCTAACCCTAAACCTAACCCTACCCTAACCCCAAACCTAACCCTAACTCTCAACGTCACCCTAACCGTAACACTAACCCTAACCCTCACCGAACCCTCTCCCTAACCCTAAAGATAACACTTACCCTAATCCTAAACCTACACCTCACCCTCCACCTAACTCACACACATCCTAACCCTAACCCTAAACCAAAACCTAATCCTAACCCTCACCCTCAACCTCACAATCAGCATAAACCTAACCCTAACCCTAATCCTAACCCTAGCCCTCACCCACAACCTCACCCTAACTTTAACTCTAAACCTCACCCTAATCCTAACACTAACCCTAACCCTAAACCTCACCCTAACCATAACCCTCACGCCAATGCTAACCCTATCCCTCTTCCTCAACCTAACACTCACCCTAACCTTACTCTCACCCTAACTCTCTCCCTAACCCTATTCCTCACCCTGACCCTCAACCTCACCCAAAACTTCACATTAACACTAACCCTCACCCTCACCCTCAGCTTAACCCTAACCCTAAGCCTAAACCTAACACTAAACCTACCCCTCACCCTCACCCTCACCCTAACTATAACCCTAACAATAACCCTAACCCTAACCCTAACATTAACATTAACCCTAAACCTCACCCTACCTCTAACCCTAAGCCTAACCCTAACCATCACCCTAAACCTCAACCTAACCCTAACCCTAACCTTACGCCTCACCCTCACACTCACCCTAACTATCACCATCACCCTAATCCTAACCCATAGCCACACCCTAACCCTCACCCTCACCCTAAACCTAACCCACAGCCTAACCCTCATCCTTACCCTAACCCTAACCCACTCCCCAACCCTAACCCTGACCTTCACACTTAACCTCACTCTCAGACTAACCCTAATGCTTACCCTAATCCTAACCCTAACCCTCACCCTAACCTTTACGCTAACACTAACCCTCACCCTAATGCTTACCCTCACCCTAACCCTAATCCTAACACTAACCCTAACCCTAACTGTAAACCTAAACCTAACCCGAACCCGAACCCTCACCATCACCCTAAACCTAAACCTCACCCTAACCCTAACCCTACCTTTCAGTCTAAAACTAATACTTACCCTAACCCTAACACTCTACCCAACCCTAACCCTAACCCTCACCCTTAACCTCACCTTCAGACTAACCCTAACCTCAACCGTAATTCTAATCCTAACTCTCACCCTCACCCTAAACCTAACCCTAACCCTAATCCTAACCCAACCCCTCAGACTAACCATAACCCTAACCGTAAACCTCACCCTACCCCTTACAATAAAACTAACCCTCACGATCACCCTAACCCTAACTCTAACCCTAACCGTCACCCTAAACCTCAAACTAACCCTAACCCTAGCCCTAGCCCTCAGCATCAGCCAAACCCTCACCCTACCCCTAACCATAACCCTCATCCTTAACCTCACCCTCATACTAACCCTAACCCTAACCCTAATCCTAACCCTAACTCTCACTCTCATATTAACTCTAACCCTAATCCTAATCCTAAACCTCACCCATACCCTCTCCCTAAACCTAACCAATCCCTAAACCTCACACTAACCCTAACCCTCACCCTAAACCTAAGCCGCAGCCTCACCCTAACCCTACCACTAACACTGATCCTAACAATAACCCTAACCCTAAACCTAAACCTAAACCTAACCTTCAAACTAACACTTACCCTAAACTTACACTAACCCAAAACCTCAATCTAACGCTAACCCTAACCTTAACCCTAACCCTCACCGTCACCCTAACCCTCAGCCTAAAACCAACCCTCACCCACAGCCTAACCCTCACCCTCACCTGAACCCTCGCCCTCATCCTAACACTCATTCTCACCCTAAACACCAACCTATCAATAACGCTCACAGTAACCCTAACACTATCCCTCACCATCACCCTCACCCTAACTTTAACCCTAACCCTCCCCCTCCCCCTCCCCCTCCCCCTAAGCCTAACAATAACCATAAACCTAATCCTAAACTTAACCCTTACCCTCACCCTAAATCTAACCCTAACCCTAACCCTAACCCTCACCCTCACCCTCACCCTAACCTAACCCTAACTTCACACAAACCCTAACCCTCACGATAACGCTAACACTAAACCTCTCCCTCACCCTAACCCTTATTCTCACCCTAACCCTAACAATTTCCCTCACAATAAACCTATCCCTCAAACTATTCCTAACTCTACCCCTCAGACTAAACCTCACCCTAACCCTAAACCTAACCCTAACCCTCACAATCACCCTAGCACTAACACTAACCCTAACCCTAACCCTCACCATCAACTTAAACATCACCCTAATCCTAACCATAACCCTAACCCTAACCCTCACCGTCACCCTAACACTCAACGTAATCCTAAACCTCACCTTCACCCTACCCCTCATCCTCACCCAAACCCTCACCCTGACCCTAACCCAAACCCTCAGTCCATACATCACCCTAACCCTAACCCTCAAATTAACCCAAACCCTAACCCTCACCCTAACCCTAACCCTCATCCTAACCCTCACCCTCAGCCTAATCCTCACCCTAACCCTATCCCTAAGCCTTACCTAACCGAAATCCTCACCCTCACCCTCACCCTCATCCTAACACTCACCCTCATAATAGCCATTACCCTAACCCTAACCCTAACACTGAACCTAACCCTCACACTCACCCTCACCCTCAACCTCAGACTAACACTAACCCAAACACTCACAATAACCTTTACCGTCACCCTAACCCTCAACCTAACCCTCACTTTAAGCCTAACCCTCACGCTCACCCTCACTCACACCCTCACCCTAACCCTTACCCTCACCCTAATACAAACAAAAACCCTAAACCTAAGCCTAACCCTAAGCCTCACCCTAACACTAAATGTAACCCTAAACCTCACCATCACCCTATCTCTCAATGTAATCCTAAACCTCACCCAGACCATACCCCTCACACTCACCCGAACTCTCACAGTGACACTAATCCTCAACCTAACTCTATACATCACCCTAACCATAACTCTCACCCTAACCCAAACCCTAACCCTCACCCTAAATCTAAGCCTCACCCTAACCCTCACCCTCAGCCTAATCCTCACCCTAACCCTATCCTTAAGCCTTACCTAACCGATATCCTCACCCTCACACTCACCCTCACCCTAAACCTCACCCTCATCCTAGCCCACACCCTAACCCAAAATGTAACATTAACCCTAACCCTCACGCTCAACCTCATCCTCAACCTCAGACTAACCCTAACCCTAACACACATAATAAGCCTTAACGTCACACTAACTCTCAACCTTACCCTCACTCTAACCCTAACCCTCACCCTCACCCTCACCCACACCCTCACCCTAACCCTCACCCTCACCCTAACACTGAACCTAACCCTAAACCTAAACCTAACCCTCACACTAACCCAAACCCTAAACCTCAATCCCAGCCCCACCCTAAACCTAACCCTAACCCTAACAATAACCCTAAACCTAACCCTAACCCTAACCCTCACCCTAACCCTTACCCTCACCCTAACCCTAAACCTCACTCTCACCCTAACCCTCACCCTAGCCCTAACCCTACCATCACCCTAACCCTAATGCTAACCCTAAAACTCATCCTAACCCTAACCCTCACCCTCACCCTAACCCTCACCCTAGCCCTAACCCTACTGTCACCCTAACCCTAATGCTAAACCTAAACCTCACCCTCACCATAACCCTCACCCTAACACTTAGCCTTTCCCAAATCCTAACCCTCACACTCACCGTATCCCTCACCCTAACCCTTACCCTCACCCTAAACCCAAATATAACCCTAACCCTCAACCTCACTCTAACCCTTGATCTCACCCTAACCCTAACCCTCACCCTCATCCTAACCCTAACCGTCACCCTAACTCTCACCCTAACCCTAACCCTCACCCACACACTAACCCTCAACCTCACCCTAAACATCACACTAACCCTAATCCTCATCCTAACCCTAACCCTAACCGTCACCCTCACCCTCAACCTCACTCAAAAAATAACCCTAACCCTCACACAAACCCTACCCCTCACCCTAACCCTAACCCTAACCATAAACTCACCCTAAGCCTAATCCTAACCCTAACGCTAATCCTAAACCTAACCCTCACCCTCACCCTCACCCTAACCCTAACCCTAAACCTAACCCTCACACTAAACCTAACTCTCACCCTAACAATAACCCTACCCCTCACCCTAACCCTCACCCTAAACCTAACCCAAATCCTAAACCTCACACTAACCCTTACATAACCATAAGCCTCACACTCACCCTAAACCTCACAGTCACCGTAACCCTCACCATAAACCTAACGCTCACCCACACCCTCACCCTCACCCAAACCCTCACCCTAACCCTCACCCTCACCCTAAACATCACCCTAACCCTAACCCTAATCCTAAACCTCACCCTAACCCTAACCCTCTCCCTCACACTCAACCTAAGCCTAACCCTAATCATAATCGTAACTCTCACACTAACCCTAATCCTCACCCTAACCCTAATCTTCACCCTCACCCCAACCTAATCCTAACCCTAAACCACACCCTAACCCCCTCCCTTTCCCGAAAACTAACCCTTACTCTAACCCTCACCCTCACCGTAAACATTACCCTAACCCTATCCCTCAACTTAACCCTTACCCTCAACCCCACCATAACCCTAACACTCATGCTAACCCACACCCTCACCCTAAACCTCACACTAACATTAAACCTAATCCTTACCTAACCAATATCCTCACCCTCACCCTCACACTCACTCTAACCTTTCCTGTTACCCTAGCACACACCCTCACCCTAACCCTAACCGTAACCCTCACTGTCAAACTCACCCTCATCCTCAGCCTAAACCTAAACCTATCCCTAATCCTAACCCTAACCCTAAACCTAATCCTCACCATCACCCTAACCTACTCCCTAGACCTTACCCTCAGCCTAAAGCTAAACCTAAAACTAATCCTCACACTAACCCTACACTTCACCCTAACCCTAACCCTAACCCTAAAGCTAATCCTAAACCTAATCCTCACCCTCACCCTCAGCCCCAACGTCAGCCTCAATCTAACCTTAACCCTAATAATAAACCTAACCCTCAACGTCACCCTCACCCTAAACATAACCCTAACCCTACTCCTCACCCTCACCCTCACCCTCACCCTCACCCTAACTCTAACCCTCACCCTACCCCTAACCAAAACTGAAAGTATAACCCTAACCCTCACCCTAACCCTAACCCTAACCATCTCACTCACCATAAACCTAACACTAATCCTAACACTCACGCTAAACCACACCCTAACCATCACTGTCTCCCTAACCCTAACCCTAACCCTTAACCTCACCCTAACCCTAACATTAACCCTAACTCTAAGCCTCACTCTAAACCTAACCCTCACAGGAACCCTAAAACTACCA
Source organism: Dipodomys merriami (assembly GCF_024711535.1). Taxonomy (NCBI): domain Eukaryota; kingdom Metazoa; phylum Chordata; class Mammalia; order Rodentia; family Heteromyidae; genus Dipodomys; species Dipodomys merriami. The sequence continues at coordinate 4,906,955 of NW_027206113.1, forward strand.
GTCACCTTAACCCTCACCCTAACACTCACGCTAACCCTAACCCTCAGCCTCAACCTAGCCCTCATCGTAACCCTAATCCTCACCCTAACCTTAACCCTCACAATCACCCTAACCCTCACCCCAACAATAACCCTAACTCTAACCGTCACCTTAACCCTAACCCTAACCCTAACACTACCCTCACACTAACACTCACACCAACAATAACCCTAACCATAAAACTCACCCTCACCCTAACCCTCATTCGAATGCTTATCCTCGTCCTCAACCTAACCCTCACACTAACCCTTACCTTCACCATAACCCTCACCCTAACACTCAACCTACCCCTAAACCTAACCCTAACTTTCAACCTAACCCTAACCCTAACCCTCACCCTAACCCTAATCTTCACCCTAAACCTAACACTCACCCTCACCCTAACCCTCACAATTACCCTAAATCTAATCCTAATACTCACTCTCACCCTAAACCTCACCTTAACCCTTATCCTCACCTGCACACTAACCCTCACCCAAATCCTTGCCCTCACCCTCACCCTTACCTCACCCTAACCCTATCCCTCACCCTAAACCTAACCCTCACCCGAACCCTCAACCTAAGCTTTACCATGAGCCTAACCCTAACCCTAACCCTCACCTTCACCTTAACCATCACCATAACCCTAACCGTAACCTTCACCATAACCCTCACCCTAACACTCACCCTAACACTAACCCTCACCCACACCCTAACCCTCAACCTCACCCTAAACATCACCCTAACCCTAATGTAAACGCTAAACCTAAACCTCACTCTCACCCTATTCTTCACCCTAACCCTAATCCTAACACCAACACTCACACTCACCCTCACCCTCACTCTAACCCAAACACTCACCCTAACCTTAAACTTCACCCTCACCCTAACTCTCAACCTAACCCTAAACCAAATCCTTATCCTTACCCTCACCCTAACCCTCCACTAACCCTAACTTTCTCCCTCACCCTAACAATTACACTAAATCTAATCCTAAACCTAACCCTAAACTTAACCCTCCACTAACGCTAACTCTCATCCTAACCCTAATCCTACCCCTCTCCCTAATCCTCATCCTAACCCTAACCCTAACCAAAAATCTCAACCTCACCCGCACACTCACCCTAATCCTCACCCTACCCGTCATCCTAACACTAACCCTATCCCTCAACTTCACACTGAACCTCACCCTCAGCTTAAACCTAAACCTAAACCTAATCCTAATACTAACCCTCACCCTCCCTCTAACCCTAAATCTAAAAATAACCGTAACTCTCACCCTCACCCTAACCTTAACCCTAAAAATAAACCTAACACTAACCCAAAACGTTACCCAAACAATAACCCTCACCCTAAACTTAACCCTATCCCTATCCCTAAACCTAACCCTCACATTAACCATAACCCTCACCCTAACCCTAACCCTACGCCTCAACCTAAACCGAATCATAAGCCTAAACCAAAACTTAACCCTCACCCTATCCCTACCCATAACCCTATCCCTAAATCTCACCCTTACCCTAACACTCACCCTCACCCTCACCATCAACCTAAGCCTTACCCTAACCCTAACCCTCACACTCACTCTCACCCTAACCCTAACCGTATCCCTAAACCTCACCCTAACCCTAGCCCTCATCCCAACGTTAACCCTAACCCTAACCCTCACCTTCACCCTAACCCTAAAACAAACACTCTCCCTAACCCCCACCCTAACCCTAACGCTTACCCTAACCCTAACCCTCAACCTAAAAGTCACCCTAAACCTTACCCTCAATATAACTCCAACCCTAACTCTATCCCTAATTTTCACACTAACCCTAACCCTAACCCTAAACCTCACCCTAACCCTAACGATAACCCTACCCCTCACCCTAATGCTTACCCTATCCTTAACCCTCACCCTGACCCTAACCCTAACAGTCACCCTAACTCTCACCCTAATCCTAACCCTCACCCACACACTAACCCTCACTTCGAACCCTCATACTCACCCTAACCCTCACCCTCACACTAAACATCACACTAAACCTAACCCTCATCCTCACCCTCAACCTCATCCTAACCCTAACCCTAAACCTCACACACACCCTAACCCTCACCCTAACCCTCACCCTAACCCTCAACTCACCCTAAGCCTAATCCTAAACCTAACCCTGATCCTAAACCTAACCCTCACCCTCACCCTAACCCTAACCCTAACCCTCACACTAAATCTAAGCCTCACCCTAACAATAACCCTACCCCTCACCGTAACACTCACCCTAACCCTAACCCAAACCCTAAAACTCACACTAACCCTAACCCTTACCATAAGCCTCAAATTCACCCTAAACCTCACAGTCACCCTAAACCTCACCATAAACCTAACCCTCACACAAACCCTCACCCAAACCCGAAACCTCACCCTATCCTAAACATCACCCTAAACATAATCCTAACCCTAACCCTCACCATAACCCTAACCCACACCCTAAACCTTACCCTCAACCTAATCCTTACCCTAACCCTAACCCTAACCCTTACCTAACAGAAACCCTCAACCTCACCCTTACACTCAGTCTAGCACTCAACCTAACCCTAACCTTCACCCTCACCTTAACCCTCACCCTCATCCTCTGCCAAACCCTAACCCTAATTTTAATCCTACCCCTAACCCTCATCCTCACCCTCACCATCAATTTAACCCTAACCCTAACAATAAACCTCACCCTCACCCTTACCCTCACCCTAACCCTAACACTACCAGAACCCTGACTCTAAAACTAAACGTTACCCTAACCCTAACCCTCACCCTAATATTAACCCTAATCCTAACCCTAACCTTCACACTAACCCTAACCCTCACCCTACACCTAAGCCTACTCCTCAGCCTAAACCTCATCCTAAACCTAACCCTAACCCTAAACCTCAACCTCAACCTAACCCTAACCTTAACTCTCACCCTCACCCTAACCCTAACCCTCATCCTCACGGTAACCCTCACCCTCACCCTAAGCCTAACGCTAAACCTAGCCCTCAAATTCCGCCTCACCCTAACCCTAACCCTATCCTTAACACTCACCCTAACCCTAATCCTCACCCTCACCCTATCCCTAACTCTTACCCTATCCCTAACCCTCACACAAACCCTCACCCTCACCCTCACCCAAATCCTCACTCACCCTAGCCTTCACCCTTACCCTGAAAATCACACTAACCCTAACCCTCACCCTAACCCTAACCCTAAATCTCACCCTCACCCTCACCCTCACACTGACCCTCACCCTAACCGTAACCCTAACCTTCACACAAACCCTAACCATCACCCTAGACCTAAATGTAACACTCACATTCACCCTAAGCCTAATCCTAACCCAAACCCTAATCCTAAACCTAACCCTCACCCTCACCCTAACCCTAACCCTAACCCTCACCCTCACCCTCACCCTAACCCAAACCCTAACCCTCACCCTAACCCTAACCCTAAACCTAACCCTAATCCTAACCCTATCCCTCACTCTCACTCTAAGACTAACACTAACCCTCACACTAACTAGCAACCTAAACCTAATGCTAACGTTAAAACTAATCCTAACCCAAACCCTAACCCTCACCCTAAACTTTTTCCTCACCCTTACCCTAAACTTAACCCTAACCCTCACAAAAAAACCTTACCCTCACCCTAACGCTTACCCTCACTCTAACCCTAACCCTAACACTCACCTTCACACTAAGCCTTATCCTCACCCTATCGCTAACCCTAAACCTCACCCTAACCATCACCCTAACACTAAACCTCACCCTAAAGCTCACCCTATCCCTAATCCTAACCCTATTCCACACCCTCAACTTAACCCTCACCCTAACCCAAACTCTAAACCTCACCCTCAAAATAAACCTCATCCTATACCTAATCCTGTCACCCTAACCCTAGCTCCCACCTTAACCCTAAAACTAACCCTAACCTACACCCTCACCCTCACCCTAATCCTAACCCTAACCCTAGCCCTCACCCTCAACCTAACGCTCAAACTAAACTTTTCCATCACCGTAACCGTAACCCTCACCCTAATCCTCAATCTAAACCTCACACTAACCCTAACCATCACCCAAACCCTTAACCTCAACCTAACCCTAACCCTAATCCTAAATCTCACACTAAAACTAATCCTCACCCTAACCCTAACCCTACCCCTCAGCCAAACACTGATACTAACCATAACCCTAACCCTTTAACCTCACCCTTATCTGAACCCTAACCCTAACACTCACCCTAACTCTAACCCTCACCCTCACCTTTAATCTCACCCTCAGCCTAAACCTAATCCTAATCCTAACCCTAACCCTCACACTCACCATCACCCTAACTCTAACACTAACCCTAATCCTAACCCTCAACCTCAACCCCACCCTAATCCTCCCCCTAACCCTAACCTTAAAACTCACCCTCACCCTAGCCTTCACCCTAACCCTAAACCTAACCCTAACCCTCACCCTCACACTAAGCCTAATCCTAACCCTAAACCTCACCCTCTCCCTAACCCTCACCCTAGCGTTTAACCTAATCTTAAGCCTAATCCTCACCTTAACCTTCAACCTAACCCTCATCCTAAGCCTAATCCTCACTCTAACCCTTACCCTCACCTTATCCCTGACCCAAACCCTAACTGTCACCCTAAAGCTAACCATCACCCTACCACTCAGCCTAACCCTGATCCTAATCCTAACCCTAACCCTCACCCTAACATTAAACCTAAGCCTAACCCTCACTCTAACCCTAACTCTCACCTTCAACTTCACCCTTATCCTCGCCCTCAGCATAACCCTAACCGTAACCTTAATGCTCACCCTAACCCACACCATCACCCTCACCCTAACAATAACCCTAACCCTAGTCCTAACCCTCAACCTCACCCTCACCCTAAAGCAACCCTATCCATAAACCTCACACTAACTCTAACCCTCACCCTAACCGTAACCCTAACACTCACCCTCATGGTAACCCTAAGACTAACCCTAACACTCACCCTGAACCTCACCCTAACCCTAACGCTAACCCTAAACCTCACCCTAACCCTCACCCTAACCCTTACCCTCAACCTAAACCTAACCCTAAACCTAACACTCACACTAACACTCAACCTCACCCTAATTATAACCCTAACCCTCACCCTAACGCTAAACCTAACCCTAACCTTCACTGTCACCCTAACCCTTACCCGAACCCTAAACATCACCCAGGCTCTAATCCTCACCCTCACCGTAAACATCACCCTAAACCTAACCATCACCCTAACCCTAACCCAAACCCTCAACCTAACAGTAAACCTAACCCTCAACCTCTCCCTCAACCTCACCCTAAGCCTGACCCTAACCCTAATCCTAAACCTAAACTTCCCCCTCACCTTCACCCTCAGCATAAACCTCACCCTAACACTAACCCTAGCTCTAACCCTCAACCTCACCCTAACCCTAATCCTAACCCTCACCCTAACCCTAACCCTTACGGTAACACTAAGTGTAACCCTCACCCTCAGCCTAAAACTCACCCTCACCCTAACCCTAACCCTAACCGTCACCCTAACACTAAACCTAAACCCAAATCTAACCCTAAGTCTCAACCTCACCCTAACCCTAACACAAACCCTAATCTTCGCCCTAACCCTCTCCCTAACCCTAAAGCTAACCCTTGCCCTAAACCTAAACCTAACACTCACGCTCACCCTAACCCTCACCCTCATCCTAAACCTAACCCTAATCCAAAAGCTAATCCTAATGCTCACGCTCACCCTCACAATTAGCCAAAACCTAACCATAACCCTAATCCTAGAACTAGCCTTTGCCCTGACGTTCACCCTAAATCTAACCCTAGCCCTAACCCTCACCCTAATCCTAACCCTAACACTAACCCTACCGCTAACCTTCACCCTAAATCTAACCCTCACACTAATGCTAACCCTAAACCTTACTCTCACCCTAACCTTCACCCTCACCCTAATACTCAACCACAACCTAAACCGTACCCTCACCCGAACCCTCACACTCACTCTGACCCTCAACCTCATCCTAAACATCACACAAACCCTAACCCTCACCCTCACCCTCAACCTCACTCTCAGCCTAACAATAACGCTAAACATAAACCTAACCCTAAACCTATCCCTCACCCTCACCCTCACCCTAACTCTAACCTTAAAAATAACCCTAACCCTAAACCTAACCCTATCCCTAACCATAACCCTAAACCTAACCCGCACCCTCAGCCTCACACTCAGCCTAACCCTAACCCTAATCCTAAACATAACCCTCACCCTCACCCTCATTCTAACCCTAAACATAACCAAAACCGTAACTCTCACTCTCACCATCACCTCACCCTAACCCTAAACCTAACAATAACCCTAACCCTTACCCTAATCCTAAACCTCACCCTAATCTTAACCCTTACCCTATCCCTAAACCTAACCCTCACACTAACCATAACCCTCACCTTAACCTTAACCCTACTCCTCAGCCTAAACCTCATACTGACACTAACTCTCACCCTAACACTCACACTAACCCTATCCCTGAACCTAACCCTAACCCTCACACTAACCCTAAACATCACGTTCAGCCTCACCCTCAACCTAAGCATAACCCTAACCCTAACACTCACCGTCGCTCTCATCCTAACACTAACCATATCCCTAACCCTCACCCTAACCCTAACCCTCACCCCAACGCTAAACCTAACCCTCACCCTCACCCTAACCCTAACCCTAACCCTCACCCTAACCCTTACCCTAACCCTAATCTTAAACGTAACCCTCACCCTCACCCTAACCCTAACCCTAAACCTCACCTTAACTGCCACCCAAACCCTAACGCTAACCCGAAAAATAATCCTAAACTAAACCCTAACCCTCACCCTAACCCTCAACCTCAATGTTTTCCTCACCCTAACCATAACCTTAACCCTAATCCTCAGACAAAATCTTACCCTCACCTTAACCCTTATCCTCACCTTAACCCTAACCCTAACCCTAACCTTCACACTAACCCTAACCCTCACCCTAACCCTAACCCTAAACCTCACCTTAACCCTCACCCTAACCATAACCCTCATGCATTTCTCACCCAATCCCTAATCCTAAATCTAACCCTCACCCTTAACCCAACCCTTACTGTCACCCTAAACCTCACCCTAACCCTAAACCTAACCCACACCCTCAAAATAACACTCATTCTAACCCTAAACTTATCACACTAAACCTAGCCCCGAACCTAACCCTAAAACTAACCCTAACCCTCGCCCTCACCCTAACCCTAATCCTAACCCTCACCCTCACCCTAAACCTCACCCTAAACCTTACCCTCACCCTTACCCTGAACCTAACCCTCACACCAACCCTAACACTCACCCTAACCTTTAACATCAACCTAACCCTAACCCTAACCCTAACTCTCTAACTAACACTAATCCTCACCCTAAACCTAAACCTACCCCTCAGCCTAACCCTCATACTAACTGAAACACTAACCCTAAAACTCACCCTAATCCTGACCCTAACCCTAACCCTAATCCTCACACTACAGCTAATCCTCGCCCTCAAGCTCCCCTGAAAACTAAACGTAAACCTAATCCTCACCCTCACCCTCAGCCTAACCCTAACCCTAACCCTAACCCTAATCCTAACCCTAACCCTTACCCTCACACTCACCCTAACCCTCACCCTAACACTTACCCTCACCTAACCCTCACCGACACCTAACCCTAACCCTAACCCTAACCCTCACCGTCACCCTAACCCTTACCCTAAACCTAAAACTAACATTAAACCTAACCCTCACCCTAAATCTAAACGTAACCCTAACCCTCACCCTAACACTCACCCTAACCCTAACCCTAAACCTAACCCTCACCGTCACCTTAACCCTCACCCTAAACATAATCCTCACCCATAACATAAACCTAACCCTAACAATCACCCTCAGCCTTACCCTAACACTCACCCTCATCCTAACCCTTAACCTGACCCTAAACCAAACCTCACCCTAACACTCACCCTAACCCTAATGCTAACCCTAAACCTCACCCTCACCCTAAACCTCACCCTAAACCTTAACCTCACCCTAACCCTCACACTAAACGTAAACCTCGCCCTAACACTAACCCAACCCCTCCCCCTAAATTTCACCCTATCCCTAACCCTAAACCTAAGCCTCACCCTAACCCTCACCATTACCCTAACACTCACCCTAAGCCTAACCCTCAAGCAAACCTTAACCATTACCCTCACCCGAACCCTCACCCTCAACCAAACCCTCATCCTCACCCTAGCCCTACCCCTCAGCCTAAGCCTCAACCTAACCCAGGCCTCGCCTTAAACCTAACCCTAACCCTAAACCTAACCCTCACCCTCATCCTAAAACTCACCCTAACCCTTACCCTCACCCTAATCCTAACCCAAACCCTAACCCTAACCCTCAAATTAACCCTAATCCTCACCCTAACCCTAACCCTCACCCTCACCCTAACCCTAACATTAACCCTAACCCTAATCCTCACACTAATCCTAACCCTCACACTAACCCTAACCACAAACCTAACACTAACCCTCACCATAACCCTAACCCTAACCTTCACCCCACCCCTCACCCTAACCCTAACCCTCAGCCTCACCATCTACCTTATCCTAAATCTATCCTTAAAAATCACCCCCACACTCAAGCTCAACCTAAGCCTAAGCCGAACCCTCTTCCTAAGCTTAACCCTAACCCTCACCCTCTCCCTAACACTGACCCTCACCCTCACCCTAACCCTCATCCTAAACCGAAGGCTAACCCTAAACTTCACCCTTACCCTCACCATAACATTAACCCTAACCCTAACCCTAATAATCACACTAAACCTTTCCCTCACCCTAGCCCTAAACCTACCCGTCAGCCTAAGCCTCATCCTAACCCTAAACCTACCCCTAATCCTCACCCTATTCCTAACCCTCACCCTGAGCCTCACCCTAACCCTCAGCATAACCATTAACCTCACCCTCACCCAAGCCCTAACCCTAAGCCTAAACCTCACCCTAAACCTAACCCTAACCCTCACCCTCATCCTAACTCTTATCCTAACGCTAAAACAAACCTTCATCCTAACACTCACGCTAATCCTAACACTAACCCTAAACCTACCCATCACAGTCACCCTCATCCTAGCACTTACCCTCACCCTAAACCTAACAGTATACCTAACCGTAACTCTCACACTAACCCTAACCCTCACCCTAACCCTAAACTAACCCCTCAACCTAACCCTTATCCTATTCCTAAACCTAAACTTTACCCTCACCCTAACCCTAACCGTAGCCATAACAGTCACCCTCACGCTAACCCTTACCGTCCCCCTAACCTTCACCTAACACTAACCCTCACCAACACCCTAAACATCACCCTCACCCAAACTCTCACCCTAAAACTCACCCTAACCCTAAACCTAAACTTTACCTAACTGATACCCTCAACCTCACCTCACCCTAACCCTAACCCTACCCCTCAGCCTAACCCTAACCCTAACCCTCACCCTTCCTCTCACCCTAACCCTAAACCTCACCCTCACCCTAACCCTCACCCTAACCCTCACCGTAACCCTAACCCTAAAGCTCACCCTCAGCCTAACCCTCACCCTAACCTTAAACCAAACTAAATCTCACCCTAAAACTAAACCAAACCCTAAACCTCACCCTCACCCTCACCCTAACCCTAACCCTAAACCTCCCCCTAAACCAAACCCTAACCCTCACCCTCACCCTAACCCTTACTCTAATCCTAATCCTCACCCTCATGCTAACCCTCACCATGAACCTAATCCTAACCCTATCCCTAACCTTAACTCTCACACTAACCCTATCCATCACTCTATCCCTAACCCTAACCCTTAACCTCACCCTAAACCTAACCCTAACCATAACAGTCACCCTCACCCTAACCCTTACCTAACCTTCACCATAAACCTAAACCTCACACAAACCCACACCCTAAAAATCACCTGAACCCGAACCCTCACCCTAATCCTCATCCTAACACTAACACTAAACCTTCCCTAGCTGAAACACTCACCCTCACACTCAACCTAACAATAACCCTATCCCTCAGCGTAATCCTAACCTTAACCCTAACCCTCATCCTTCCCCTCATCCTAAACCTAACCCTCACTCTCACCCTAACCCTCACCCTGAACCTTAACCTCACCCTAACCCTTACCCTAACCCTAAACTTAACCCTAACCCTCACCCTAACGCTCACCCTAACCCTGACCCTAACCCAGGCCCTCACCCTCACACTAACCCTCATCCTAACCCTAACCCTAACCGTCACCCTAACCCTAAACCTCACCCTAAACCTTACCCTCACCATAACCCTAACCCTAAACCTAAAACTAACCCTCACCCTAATGCTCACCCTAACCCTGACCCTAACCCAGGCCCTCACCCATACACTAACTCTCATCCTAACCCTAACCCTAACCCTAAACCTCACCCTAAACCTTACCCTCACCATAACCCTAACACTAACCCTAAACCTAACCCTCACATGAAACCTACCGCTCACCCTAACCTTAAACCTACACCTCACCCTAACTCTAACCCTATCACTCAACCTAAACCTAACCCTAAACCTAACCCTACAACTCACCCTAAACCTAACTTTAATCCTCACCCTAACTACCAGCCTAAACATAACCCCAACCCTAATCCAACCCTAACCCTCACCCTCACCCGAACTCTAAACATAACCCAACCCTAACACTCAACCTCACCCTCACCCTAATCCTAACCATACCCGTCACCCTAACCCTCACCCTAATCCTCAACCTACCCCTGATCCTCACACTATCCCTAACCCTAACCCTCACTGTCACCCAAACCCTTAGCATAACCATTACCCTCACCCTCACCCAAACACTAACCCTCACCCTAAACCTAACCCTAACCCTCACCTTCACCCTTACCCGTACCCTAACCTTAAACCTAACCCTCATCCTAACACTCACCCTAACATTAACCCTAACCCTAACCCTAACCCTCACAATAAACCTATCCCTCACCTAACCCTAAACCTACTCCTCAGCCTATCCCTCATCCTGACCCTAACCCTAACCCTAATCCTCACACTATAGCTAACCCTCACCCTCATGCTCCCCTGAAATCTAAACGTAAACCTAATCCTCACCCTCACCCTCAGCCTAACCCTAACCCTAACCCTAATCCTAACCCTAACCCTCACCCTCACACTCACCCTAACCCTCACCCTAACACTTACCCTCACCTAACCCTCACCGACACCTAACCCTAACCCTAACCCTAACCCTCACCGTCACCCTAACCCTTACACTAAACCTAAAACTAACATTAAACCTAACCCTCACCCTAAATCTAAACGTAACCCTAACCCTCACCCTAACACTCACCCTAACCCTAACCCTAAACCTAACCCTCACCGTCACCTTAACCCTCACCCTAAACATAATCCTCACCCATACCATAAACCTAACTCTAACAATCAGCCTCAGCCTTACCCTAACACTCACCCTCACCCTAACCCTTAACCTAACCCTACCCAAACCTCACCCTAACCCTCACCCTAACCCTAATGCTAACCCTAAACCTCACCCTCACCCTAAACCTCACCCTAAACCTTAACCTTACACTAACCCTAACCCTAACCCTCACACTAAACTTAAACCTCGCCCTAACACTAACCCAACCCCTCACCCTAAACTTCACTGTATCCCTAACCCTAAACCTAACCCTCACCCTAACCCTCACCGTTACCCTAACACTCACCCTAAGCCTAACCCTCAAGCAAACCTTAACCCTTACCCTCACCCTAAACCTCACCCTCAACCAAACCCTCATCCTCACCCTAGCCCTACCCCTCAGCCTAAGCCTCAACCTAACCCAGGCCTCGCCTTAAACCTAACCCTAACCCTAAACCTAAACCTCACCCTCATCCTAAAACTCACCCTAACCCTTACCCTCACCCGAACCATCACCCTCAACCAAACCCTCATCCTCACCCTAGCCCTACCCCTCAGCCTAAGCCTCAACCTAACCCAGGCCTCGCCTTAAACCTAACCCTAACCCTAAACCTAACCCTCACCCTCATCCTAAAACTCACCCTAACCCTCACTCTCACCCTCACCCTAAACCTAACCCTAACCCAAACCTCAACCATACCCTCAACCTCACCCTCACTTTCAACCTAACCCTAACAATAACCTTAATCCTAAACTTAACCCTAAGACTAACCTCACCCTAACACTAAACCTAACCTTAACCCTCACACTAAAACTAACCCTCAAGCTAACCCTAAACCTATGCCTCAGCCTAACCCTCACCCTAACCCTAACCCTAACCCTAATCCTCTCCCTATCCCTAACCATAACCCTAACCCTCATCTTCAACCTGTCCCTCACCCTAAGCCTAAACCTAAACCTAACCCACACCCTAACCCTAAAACTCACCCTAATCCTAACGCTCACCCTGACCCTCACCCTCACCCTAACCCTTACTCTCACCATAACCCTCACCTTAACTCTAACCCTAACACTCACAATAAACCTCACCCTAACCCTAACCCTAAACCCAACCCTAACTATAACCCTCACCTGAAACATAACCCTAACCCTCAACCTCACCCTCACACTAACCAAAACCCTCACCTACATCTCATCCTAACCCTAACCCTTACCCTAACACAAACCCTCAACCCCACCGTCATCCTCACTCTAACTCTCACCCATACCTCACCCAAACCCTCACCCTCACCCTAACACTAACCCTAACCCTAACCCTAATCGTATACCTAAACGTTCCCATCACCCTCACCTTAAACCTAACCCTAAGCCTCAGCCTAACCCTAACCCTCAACCAAACCCTCACTCTCACCCTAATTCTCACCCTAACCTTAACGCTAACCCTTACCTAACCGAAACCCTCACCCTCACCCTAACCTTCACCCTCTCCTTAGCCCTCACCATAACCTTAACCCTCACCCTAACCCCAACCCTCACCCTCTCACCGTAACCCTAACCCTCAGACCAACACTAACCCTCACCCTAACCTTAACCCTCACCCTAACCCTAACCCTGATCCTCACCCTAATTCTCCCCCTCCCCCTCACAATCGCCCTAATCCTCACTCTTACCCTCACCGTAACCCTAACGCAAACCCTAAAACTCACCCTCACCCTAACCCTCACCCTAATCCTTATCTTCACACTAACTCTAAACCAAAACCTCACCCTAACCCTAAATCTAACCCTCATCCTCAACCTAACCCTAAACCTCACCCTAACTCTAACCCTCAACCTAACCCTAACCCTCATCATAATCCTCACCATAACCCTATCCCTAAACCTTACCTAACAGAAATCCTCACTGTCACCCTCAACCTCACCCTAACACTCACCCTAACCCTAACCCTAACCCTAATCCTAAACCTAACCCTCACTCTCACCCTAACCCTTAACCTGACCCTAACCTGAACCCAAACCCTCAGCCTAACCCTCATCCTAACCCTAACCCTCACCCTTACCCTCCCCCTAATCCTAACCCTAACCCTAACGCTCACCCTAAACCTAACTCTGACCCTCACTGTCAACTTCACCCTAAGCCTAACCATACACCTAAGCCTAATCCTAAACCTAATCATCACACTCAACCTCACCCTAAACCTAAACCTCAACCTAAGCCTAATCATGACCCAAACCCTCACATTCACCTTAACCCTCAGCATCACCCTAACACTCACCCAAACCCTTACCCTCAACCTAAACCTAACCCTAACCCTAACCTTCAAACTAACCCTAAACCTCAAACTATCCCTACTCCTAACGCTCACACTAACCCTCACCATAACCCTAACCCTAACACTCACCCTAAACCTAACTCTAACACTCACCGTCACCCTAAACCTCACTGTCACCCTAAAACTTGCCCTAACTCTAACCCTCCCCCACAGCCTAAATCTCAACCTCACCCTCACCCTAACCCTCACCCTCACCCTAAACCTCAACTTAACCCTAACACTCACCAAAAGCCTAACCCTAACACAAAACTTAACCCTAACTCACACCCTCAACCTAATACTCACCCTAACAATATCCCTAACTCTTAACTAACCGAAAACCTCACCTTCATCCTAAAAAAACCTCACCCTCACCCTCACCCTAACATTAACCCTAAACCTAACTCTAAACATCACCCTCACCCTCCACCTCAGCCTATCCCTAACGCTAACACTAATCCTAAACCTACTCCTCAACCCCACCCTCAACCTAAACCTAACCCTAGCCTTAACGCTAACCCTCACACTCACCCTCACCCTAACCCTAACCCTAAACTTAACAATAAACCTAATGCTAACCCTAACCGTAATTTTAACCCTAACCCTAACCCTATAACTCACCCTAACACTAATCCTAACCCTAAACTTCACCCATACCCTAACCCTCACCCTCACGCTAAACATCACCCAAACCCTAACACTCACATTAAACTTAACCCTAACCCTCACCCTAAACCTAACCCTCAACATAACCCTAACCCTTACCCTAACCCTCACCTAACAGAAACCCTCACCCTCACACTCAACCTCACCCTAACCATCACCCTCACCCTAGCCCTCAGCCAAACTTAACCCTCACACTAACCCTAACACTAAACTTCACCCTCAACCTAAACCTAACCCCAAACCTAACCGTCAACTTAACCCTTACCTTAACTCAAACCCTAACCCTAACCCTCACCATAACTCTCACACTAACCCAAATCCTAAGCCTCCACCTAACCCTAACCCTCACCCTAACCATCATCCTAACCCTAACCCTCAACCTAACCCTAACCATCATCCTCACCCTCACCCTCACCCTAACCTTCACACTAAACCTTATCCTCACACAATCCATAACCCTAACCCTAACCCTAACCCTAACATTCACCCTCACCCTCACCCTCACCCTCACCCTAACCCTAATCCTAACACTAACCCCCACCCTCACCTTCACCCTCACCCTAACTCTAACCCTAACCCTCACCCTCAACCTCACCCTAAATCTAACCCTAACCCTAATCCTAATTCTAAACCTCACCCTAACCCTCACCATAAATCTAACCCCAGCCCTAACCCTATCCCTCACCCGCACACTCTTCCTAACCCTAGCCCTAACCCTAACCCTCAACCTAATCCATAACCTCACCCAATCCTCACCCTAACCCTAAGCCTTACCTAACTGAAACCCTCACCTCACCCTCACTCTCACCCTAACCCTCACCCTAAACCTAACCCTAACCCTCATCCTCACCCTCAGCCTAACCCTAACCCTAACTCTAAACCTCACCCTAACTCTAAACCTAAACCAAACCCTAACACTCAACCTAATCCTCACCCTAAACCTAACGCTAATCCTAACCTTTACCCTCACCCTAACTCGCACCGTAACACTTACCCTCACCCTAACGCTCACCCTACCCCTTACCCTCAACCTAACCCTAACACTAACCCTAACGATAACCCTCAACGTAAACCTCACCCTCACCCTTACCCTCACCCTCACACTATCCACACACTAACCCTAACCCTCAACCTCACCCTCAGCCTAACCCTAACCCTAACTCTACTCCAAATCCTAACCCTCACCCTCACCCTCACCCTCACTCTAACTCTAAACCCAGCCCTAAACAAAACCTTCACCCTAACTCTAACCCTATCCCTAACCCTCACACTAAACTTAAACCTAATCCTAAACCTAACCTTCAGCCTCACCCTAAACCTTACCCTCACCCTAACCCTAACCCAAACCCTCAGCCTAACCCTTATCCTAACCCTAAACCTAACCCTCACCCTAACCTTAAGCCTAATGCTAACCTTAACCCTCACCCAAACCCTAACCCTCACTCTCACCCTCAACCTCACCTTCACCCTCACCCTAACCCTCCCCCTCACCCTCACACTTACCGTAACCATAACTCTAACCCTCCGCCTAAATCTATCCCTCACCCTCACCCTAATCCTCACCATAACCCTAACACTAAACCTTACCTAACCGAAACCCTCACCCTCAACTTCACCATAACCCACACCCTCACCCTAGCTCACAACGTAAATTTTACTATCACCCTAAACCTAACACTAACAATCACCCTCATCCTAAACCTAACCCTAACCCTAACCCTCACACTAACCCTCACCCTAAACCTAACCATAACCCTAAACCTAACCCTCACCCTAACCCTCACCTTAACCCTAACCCTCAACCTAAACCTCACCATCACCATAATACTCACCATAACCCTAACCCTAACCCTTAAGTAACCGAAACACTCACCCTCACCCTAAACCTCACCCTCACCCTCACCCTAGCCCTCACCCTAACCTTAACCCTCACCCTAATCTTAACCCTCACCCTCACCCTAACCCTAACCATGACCCTCACCCTCACCCTAGCCCTCAACCTAACCCTAATCCTAACCTTAACCCTCACCCTAATTTCACCCTAACCCTTATCCTCACCCTAACCCTAACCCTATCCCTAACTCTCACACTAAGCCTAAACCACATCCTCACGCTCACCTTAACCCTTACCCTCACCCTAACCATAATCCTATCCCTAAAACAAACCCTAACCCTCACCCTAACACTCATACTAACCCTTATGCTCACACTAACCCTCACCCTCACCCTAACCCTAACCCTCACCCTAACCCTAACACTAACCCTCACACTCACCCTAACCCTAAATGTAAGCCTAACCCTAACCCTATCCCTCACCCTCACCCTAACACTAACCCTCAACCTCACCCTCACTCTCATGCTAACCCTAAGCCTACCCCTCAACCTAACCCTCATCCTAACCTAACCCAAACCGTAATATGCAACATTAACCTAACCCTAACCCTAACCCTAAACCTAACGCTAACCCTAATCCTATCCCTCACCCTCACCCTAACCCTAATGCTCAACCTCACCCTCACCCTCAACCTAACCCTAAACCTACCACTCAAGCTAACCCTCATCCTAACCTAAACCAAACACTAATACTCACCGAAAGCTTAACCCTAACCCTAACCCTCACCCTAACCATCACTGTCAGTCAAAACCTACCCCTAAACCTACCCCTTACACTCACCCTACCCTAACCCTAAACCTCACCCTAACCCTAACCCTAACCCTCACACTCACTCTAACCCTCTTTGTAAGCCTAACCCTAACCCTAACCCTCACTCTCACCCTCACCCTCACCCAAACCCTAACCCTACCCCTCAACCTAACCCTCATGCTAACCTTAACCCAAACCCTAACACTCAATGTAACCCTAACACTAACCCTCACCCGAACCCGAACCCTCAGCCTAACCAAAACCCTCACCCTACCCCTTAGCCTCACCGTACACTAATCCTAACCCTAACCCTGACCCTCAACCTAACCCTAACACTCAACCTAACACTAAGCCTGATACTAACCCTAACCCTCCCAGAAAGCTCACCCTAACCCTAAAGCTAACCCTAAACCTAACCATCACCCTACACCTCACCCTATACCAAAACCTATCCCTAAAGCTCACCCTCACCCTAACACTCACCTTAACCCTTAACCTCACTCTAACCCTCAGCCTAACACTAACCCTAACCCTAACCCTCATCCTCACCTTCACACTAACCCCAAACCTAACCTCACACTAAACCTCACCCTAAGACTCATGCTAAACCTAACCCACACTCTCACCCTAAACCTCACCCTAAAACTTAACCTCACCCTCACCCTAACCCTAACCCTAACACTCACACTAAACCTAAACCTCAACCTAACCCTAACTCTACCTGTCACCCTAACCCTCACCCTAACCCTCCACCTAACCCTAACCCTAACACGAACCATCACCCTCACCGTAACTCTCACCGTCAACATAAACCTCACCCTATCCCTAACAATCACCCACACCCTAAACCTCACCCAAACCTGAACACTCATACTAACGCTAACGTAATCCTCACCCCTACCCTAAAAATCACCCTAAACCTAACCCTCACCCTAACCCTAACCCTAACCCTCATGCTAACACTAAAACTAACCCTAACACTCAACCTCACCCTATTCCTCACCTTAACCCTAACCCTTACCTAACCGAAACCCTGACCCTCATCCTCACCTTCACCCCAACTGTCACCCTCACCCTAGTCCCCAACATAACCCTAACCCTAACCTTAACCATCACCCTCACACTCACCCTAAACATAACCCTAACCCTAACCCTCAACCTAACCCTCAACCTAACCCCAACCCTAACCCTCAACCTAAACCTAACGCTAACCCTAACCTTAATCTAAACCTCACCCTAAATCTCACCCTAAACCTTACCCTCACCCTAACACTAACCCTAACCCTAACCCTAAACCTCACACTAAAACTAACAATCACCCTAACCCTAACCCTTACCTTCACCCTCACCCTAACCCTCAACCTAACCCTTACCCTCACGCTAACCCTTACTCTAACACAAACCCTAACCCTCACACTAAACTTAACCCTCACCCTATCTCAAATCCTAACCCTAACTGAAACCCTCATCCCACCCTCAACCTCACCCTCAGCCTAACTCTTACCCTAACCCTAATCCTAACCCTCACCCCCACCCTCAGGCTCACTCTAAACCTAACCCTAACCCTCACCCTCACCCTCACCCTCACCCTAACCATTACCCTAACACTAACAATAAATCTAATCCTAACCATAACCCACAAACTACACCTAATCTTCACCATAACCCTAGCCATCACCATCACCCTAACCCTCACCCTCACCTGAAACCTCACCTTAACCCTAAACCTAAACCTCAAACTCACCCTAACCCTAACCCTAACCCTAAACCTCAACCTAACCCTCACCCTACTCCTAACCCTAACCCTAAACCTCACCCTAACCCTCACCCTAACACTAACCCTAACCCTGATCCTAACCTCACCCTCACCCTAACCCTCACCATCACCATCACCCTAACCCTCCCCCTAAACCTTAGACTCACCCTAAACCTATCCTAACTTTAACCATCAAACTAACCCTAACCCTCACACTAAACCTAACCCTACCTGTCACACTAACCCTCACACTAACCCTAAACCTAAACCTAACCCTCACCCTCACCCTAACCATAGCCCTAAACCTCACCCTAACCCTAACACTCAATCTCACCCTCACCCTCAGCCTAAACCCAACCCTAACTCTAATACTAACCCTATCCCTCACCCTCACCCTCACCCTAACTCTAACCCTAACCCTAACGCAAACCTCACTGATACTAACACTAAACCTCACCCTCACCCTAGCCCTCACCCTATGCCTAACCCTACCCCTAAACCTAACCTTTACCCTAAACCTAACCCTAACCCTCACCCTACACTAAGACAAAACCTAACCGTCACCCTCACCCTAGCCCTCACCCTAACCCTATGCCTAACCCTAACCCTCACCCTAACCCAAAACTTCAACCTAACCCGGACCCTCACCCTCAAACTCCCCCTAAACCTAACCCTAACCTTAACCCTAACATTAACCCTAACACTCAAAGTAACCATCACCAAAACTCTAAGCCTAAACCTAAACCTAACCTTCACCCTCACTCTAACATTCACCCTAACCCTAATCCTAACCGTCACCCTAACCGTAACCCTAAAAATAACCTTAATCCTAACCTTAACGCTAAGCCTAACCCTCATCCTAACACTAACCCTAACCTTAACCCTCACACTAAACCTACTCCTCAACCTAACCCTAAACCTATGCCTCAGCCTAACCCTCACACTAACCCTAACCCTAACCTTAATCCTCGCCCTATGTCTAACAATAACCCTAACCCTCACCATCAACCTAGCCCTCACACTAAGCCTAAACCTAAACATAACCTTCACCCTAACCCTAAAATTCACCCTAACCCTAACGCTCACCCTGACCCTCACCCTCAACCTAACCCGCAACCTCACCCTCACCCTCAACCTAACCCTTACCCTAACCCTAACCCTAAACCTAACCCTAAACCTAACCATCACACTAACCCTCACCCTCACCCTACCCCTCACCGTACCCCTAACCCTAAGCCTCGTCCTAACCCTAAGCCTAACCCTAACCCTAACCTCACCCTCACCCTAACCCTCACCCTAAACCTCACCCTAACCCAAAACCTCGCCCTCATCCTCACCCTCAGTCTAACCTTAAACCTAACCCTAATCCTAACCCAAATGCTCACCCTCAACCTAACTCTAACCCTAACACAACCTTAACCCTCACCCTAACTCTAACCCTAACCCAACCCCAACCCTCACCGTCACCCTTTCTCTCACCCTAACCCAAAAACTCAAACACACCCTAACCGTCACCCTCACCTGAAACCTCACACTCACCCTCACCCTAAGACGAACACTAACCCTAACCCTAACCCTCACCGTAACACTAAATTACCCTAAACCTCACCCTAACACTAACCCTCACCCACAACCTAAACCTCACCTAAACTTGAACCCTCACCATAAAGCTAACGTAATAATCAACCCTACCCTAGACTTCACCCTAAAATTGACCCTCACCCTAACTCTAACCCTAAGCCTCACGCTAACCCTAACCCTCACCCTAACACTCAACCTCACCCTAATCCTAACCTAACCCTAACCCTTACCTAACCGAAACCCTCACACTCATCATCACCTTCACCCTAACCCTCACCCTCACCCTAGCCCTCAACCTAACCCTAACCCTAACCCTCAACCTAACCCTCACCCTCACCCTAACCCCAACACTACCCCACACCCTAATCCTAACGGTAACCCTAACCCTAAACGCACCCTCACACTAAATCTCTACCTAACCCTTATCGTCTCCTTAACCCTAACCCTCACACTAAACCTAACCTTCACCCTAACCCTAACCCTTACTTTCACCCTCAACCTAACCCTCAACCTAACCCTTACCCTCAACCTAACCCTAACCCTAAACCTAACCCTAACCCTCACAATAACCCTCACCCTAACCCTAAACCTCAACCTCACCCTCACCATCACCCTAACCCTTACCCTCACGCTAACCCTAATCCTAACCTTAAACCTAACCGTCACACTAAACCTAACCCTCACACTAACCCTTATCCTAACCCTGACCGTAACCCTCACCCCACCCTCAACCTCACCCTCAGCCGAACACTAACCCTAACCCTAATCCTAAACCTAACCCCCACCCTCAGGCTCAACCTAAACCTAACCCTAACAATAACCCTAACCCTGAACCTCAACCTAACCCTCACCCTCACCCTAACCCCAACCCTAAGCCACACACTAATGCTAACGCTAACCATAACCCTAACCTCACCCTCTACCTAAATCTCACCCTAACGCTTACCCTCAACCTAAAACTAACCCTAACTCTAACCCTAACCCTCACCCTAAACCTAACCCTCATCCTAACCCTAAACCTTAACTTCACCCTCACCCTAACCTTCAACATAACCCTTACCCTCACGCTAGCCCTAACTCTAACCCTAACCCTAACCCTCAGAATAAACCTATCCCTCACCCTAACCCTAATCCTAACCCTAACCGAAACTCTCACCCTACCATCAACCTCAACCTCAGCCTAACCCTAAACCTAACCCTAACCCTAAACCTCACCCTAATCCTCACCCTACTCATAACCCTAACGCTAACCCTCACACTAACCCTCACCCTGACACTAACACTAACCCTAACCCTAACCCTCACCCTAACCCTCACCGTCACCCTCACCCTAAACCTCAACCTAAAACTTAGACTCACCCTAAACCTAACCCTAACGCTAACACTTAAATTAACCCTAACCCTCACAATAACCCTAACCCTAACTCTCACAAAAACCCTCATCATAAATCTAACCCTAACCATAAAACTCACCCTAACCCTAACCCTAAACCTCAGCCTAAACCTAACACTCAATCTCACCCTCACCCTCAGCCTAAACCTAACCATAATCCTAATCCTAACCCTATCCCTCACCCTCAACCTCACCCTAACTCTAACCCTAACGCTAACCCTAATACTCACACTAACCCTAACGCTTAACACTAAACCTCACCCGCACCCTAGCCCTCACCCTAACCCTAATCCTATACCTAACCCTAACCCTCACCCTAACCCTAACCGTAACCCTAACCCTCACCCTAACCCTAAGCTTAAACCTAACCCTCACCCTCACACTAGCCCTCACCCTAACCTTATACCTAACCCTAACCCTCACAATGACACTAAACTTCAACCTAACCTGAACCCTCACCTGCAAACACCCCCTAACCCTCACCCTAACCCTAACTCTAACATTAACCCTAACCCTCACCATAACCCTTAGCCTTAACCTAATCCTAAACCTAACCCTCACCCTAACCCTCACCCTAACTCTAACCCTAACCCTCATCCTAAACCTCACCCTAAACCTAAACCTAACCCTCACCTTAACCCTAACCCTAACCCTCACCCTCACCCTCACTTTAAGCCTAACCCTAACACTAACACTAATCCTAAACCTAAACCTCACCCTCACCTTAACCCTAACCCTAACCCTAACCTTCAACCTCACCCTAACCCTCACCCTAACCTTAACCATCACCCATACCCTAAAACTCACCCAAACCTGGACCTTCAACCTAACGCTAACATAATCTTCACCTCACCATAAACGTCACCATAAACCTTACCCTCACCCTAAAACTAACCCTAACCCTCACACTAACCCTAACCCAAAGCCTAACACTCAACCTCACCCTATTCTTCAGCCTAACCCTCTCCCTTACTAACCGAAACCCTCACCCTCATCCTCACCTTCACCCTAACACTCACGCTCACCCTAGCACTCAACCTAACCCAAACACTAACCCTAACCATCACCCTCACCCTCACCCTAACCCAAAACCTAACCCTAACCCTCAACCTAACCCTCAAACTCACCCTAACCCCAAACCTAACCCACACCCTAATCCGAACGCTAACCCTAACCTTAACCTCCCCCTCCCCCTAAATCTCACCCTAACCCTTACCCTCACCCTAACACTAACCCTAAACCTCACATTAAACCTAACCCTCACCCTAACACTAAAACTTATCTTCACCCTCACCCTAAACCTTACCCTCACGATAACCCTATGTCTAACCCTAAATCTAACCCTCACACTAAACCTAACTCTCACCCTAACACTAATCCTAACACTAACCATAACCTCACCCCACCCTCAACCTCAACCTCAGCCTAAACCTAACCCTAACCCTAATCCTAACACTAACCCCCACCCTCAGGCTCACCATAACCCTAACCCTAACCCTCACCCTCACTCTCACAATAACCCTAACCCTAACACTCACAATAACCCTAACCCTAACCCTCACGCTAATCATAACCTTCACCCAAAGCCTAACCATCACCCTGAAACTAACCCTCACCCTCACCCAAACCCTCACGCTAAACCTAAACCTAACCCTCCCCCTCACACTAACCCTAAACCTAACCCTAAACCCCACCACAAACCTGACACTAATCTTAACCCTAACACTAACCCTCACCCTCACCCTAAACCTAAGCCTAAACCTAAACCTCACTCTCACCCTAGCCCTCACCTTAACACTATTCCTAACCTTAACATTCAACCTAACCCTAACACTCACCCTCAAACTCCCCCTAACTCTCAACCTAAACCTAACTGTAACATTAACCCTAATCTTCACCATAAAACTCAACATAACCCTAAGCATAACCCTAACCCTAACCCTAACCCTCAGCTTAACCCTCACCTTAACATTAACCCTAAACCTAAACCTAACACTCACCCTAAAACTAACCCTAACCCTCATCCTAACCCTAACCCTCAACCTCACCCACAACGACAGCCTAAACCTAACAATAACCCTAAACCTAACCTATCCCTCACCCTAACCCTCACCCTAACTCTAAGGCTAACCCTAACCCTAACCCTCATGATAACTCTCACCCTAACCCTAACCCAAACCCTCACCTTAAACTTCAACCAAACCTTAACCCTCACCCTCAAACTCCCCCTAACCATCAGCCTAACCCTAACATTAAACCTAACCCTCACCCCAACCATCAACATAAACCTAAGCTTAACCCTAAGCCAAACCCTAACCCTCACCCTCACCCTCACCCTAAGCCTAACCCTAACCCTAACAATATCCTAAACCTAACCCTCACCCTCACCTTAACCCAAACCCTCAACCTAACCCAAACCCTAAACCTCATCCTAACCCTCACCCTAACCCTAACCCTAAACCTGACCCTAAACCTAACACTCAATCTCACCCTCACCCTCAGCTTAAACCTAACCCTAACCCTAATCCTAAACCTATCCCTCACCCTCACCCTCACCCTAACTATAACCCTAACTCTAAACCTAAACCTCACACTAACCCTAACACTAATACTAAACTTCACCCTCACCCTAGCCCTCACCCTAAACCTACCCCTAGCCCTAATCCTAACCCTCCCCCTAACCCTAACTCTAACCCTCACCCTAACCCTAATCCTAAACCTAACCCTCACCCTCACTCTAGCCTTCACACTAACCCTAGACATAACCATAATCATCACCCTAAACACAAACTTCAAACTAAACCGAAGCCTCACCCTCAAAATCCACCTAACCTTCACCCTAACCCTAAACCTAACATTAACCCTAACCCTCACCCTAAAACTCACCATAACCCTAAGCCTAAACCTAAGCCTAACCCTCACCCACACCCTAACCCTCACCCTAACCCTAACCCTAACCTTCATCCTATCCCTTACCCTAACCCTCAAACTAACCCTAACCCTAACCCTCACCCTAAACCTAACCCTAAACCTAACCATCACCCTAACCCTCACCCTAACCCTCACCATCACCCTCACCCTAAGCATAATCCTATCCCTAACAATAATCCTAAACCTAAACCTCACCCTCACCCTAACCCTCACCCTAACCCTAGCCCTCACCCTCACCCTAACCCTCACTGTCAACCTAAACCTCACCCTAACCCTAACCATAACCCACACCCTAAACCTCACCGAAACCTGAACCATCAACCTAATGCTAATGTAA
The DNA here is from genome assembly GCF_024711535.1 of Dipodomys merriami. Lineage (NCBI taxonomy): Eukaryota > Metazoa > Chordata > Mammalia > Rodentia > Heteromyidae > Dipodomys > Dipodomys merriami. Next base: position 4,932,092 of record NW_027206113.1, read on the forward strand.
TCCTCACCCCCACCCTAAAACTAACCCTCACCCTAAACCTAACCCTAAACCTCACGCTAACCCTAACCATCACCCTAACATTCAAACTCACCCTAATCCTCACCCTAACCCTAAACCTTACCTAACTGAAAGCCTCACCCTCATCCTCACCTTCACCCTAAGCCTATCCCTCACCCTAGTCCTCAACCTAACCCTAATCCTAACCCTCAACCTAACCCTCAACCTCACCCTAACCCCAACCCTAACCCACTCCCTAATCCTAAAGCTAACCCTATCCCTAACCGCACCCTCACCCTAAATCTCATCCTAACCCTTACCCTCAACCTAACCCTAACCCTAACCCTAACCCTCACACTAAACCTAACCCTCACCCTAACCCATACACTCACGGTAACCATAACTCTAACCCTAACCCTAACCCTCACACTAAACCGACCCCTCACCCTAACCCTAATCCTAACCATAACTGTAACCCTCACCCCACCCTCAACCTCACCCACAGCCTAAACGTAACCCTAACCCTAATCCTTACACTAACTCCCACCCTCAGGCTCACCCTAAACCTAACCCTAACCCTCACCCTCACCCTCAACCTAACCCTAACCCTAACCCTAAACCTCACAATAAACTTAACCTTCAACCTAATACTAACCCTCACCCTCATAGTCCCCCTAAATCTCACCCTAACACTTACCCTAATATTAACACTAACCCTCACCCTAACCCTCACCATAAGACTAAGCTTAACCCTGACCCTAACCCTAACCCTCAGCCTAAACTTCACCATAACACTAACCCGGAACCTAAAACTAACCCTCACCCTTAACCCTCACCGTCAACCTCACCCTAAACCTTTCCCTAACACTTAGACTCAATCTAAAGCTAACCCTCAGCCTAACCCTAACCGTAAAACTCACCTTAACCCTAACCCTCAACCTCAGCCTAAACGTAACCCTAACGCTAATCCTAACCCTATCCCTCACCCTCACCCTCACCCTAACTCTAACCCTAACCCTAACCCCAACCTCACCCTAACTCTAACGCTAAAACTAAACCTCACCCTCACCCTAGCCCTCACCCTAACCCCAACCCTACCCCAACCCTAACCCTCACCTTAACCATAACCCAAACTCTCACCCTCAACCTAAGCCTAAACCTAATCCTCACCCTCACCCTAACCCTCACCCACACCCTCACGCTCAACCTTACACTCAACTTAACCCTAAACCTAACCCTCAACCAACCCTAACACTCACCCTAACCCCAACCCTAAACCTCACCCTCACCCTAACCCTAACCCTAGCCCTAAACCTTAACATCACCCTAATCCTCACACTAACCCTAATGCTAACCCTAACCCTCACCCTCACCCTAACCAGAACCCGAACCCTAACCCTCACCCTAACCCTAAACCTAAACCTAACCCTCACGCTCACCCTAAACCTCACACTAACCCTAACCCTCAATCTAACCCTAACCTTAACCCACAACATAACCCTCACTCTCACACTCAGCCTAACCCCAACCCTTACATTAATCCTAAACCTAAGCCTCAGCCTCAGCCACAACCTAACCCTCACCCTCACCATCACCCTCACCCTCACCCTCACCCTATCCCTAACCCTAAACATAACCCTCAACCTAACACTCACCATAACCGTTACCCTCACCCTAACTCTAAATCTAAGCCTAACCCTAACCCTAAACCTAATACTCACACTAACCCTAACCCTCACACTACCACTCACCCTAAACCTCATCCTAACCCTAACCCTAAGCCTAAACCTCACCCTCACCCTAACCGTAAACTTAACCCTCACCATAATCCTAACCCTCACACTCATTCTCACCCCTCAGTCTAACCTTAACCCTAACTCTAATCCTAACCTAAACCCTCACCCTCACCTTCACTTTAACCCTAACCGAAACCTAACCCTCACACTAACTCTAACCCTAACCCAATCCCAACACTCACCGTTACCCTAACCCTCATCCTAACTGTAACCATCACCCTAACTCTAACCCTAACCTACAATCTCACCTTAACCTTTATCCTAACCCTAACCCTCACCCTAATCCTAACCCAAACCCTCACACACACCCTAACACTCACCGTCACCCTAACCCTCACTCTATACCTAACCCTCGCATTAAAACTAACCCTCACACTCACCCAAATCCTCAGCCTCACACTAGCCCTCACCCTCTCCTAAACATCACCTTAACATTAACCCTCACCCTCACATTAACCCTAAACCTCACCTAACCCCATACCTCACCCTCGTCCTCACACTCACCCTAAGCCTAACCCTAAACCTAACAATAATCCTAAACCTAACCCTCACTCTCACCCTGACCCTAAACTTAACCCTAACCCTAAACCTCAACCATACCCTCACCTCACCCTCACTTTCAACCTAACCCTAACAATAACTTTAATCCTAAACTTAACCCTAAGCCTAACCTCACCCTAACACTAAACCTAACTTAACCCTCACACTAAAACTAACCTTCAAGCTAACCCTAAACCTACACCTCAGGCTAACCCTCACCCTAACCCTAACCTTAACCCTAATCCTCTCCCTATACCTAACCATAACCCTAACCCTCACTATCAACCTAGCCCTCACCCTAAGCTTAACCCTAAACCTAACCCACACTCTAACCCTAACCCTTACCCTAACCCCAACTCTCACCCTGAACCTCACCCTCACCCTAACCCTCACCCTAAACCTTACCCTCACCCTAACCCTAACCCTAACACTCACAATAAACCTCACCCTAACCCTAACCCTAAACCCAACCCTCACTATAAACCTCACCTGAAACATAACCATAACCCTCAACCTCACCCTCATCCTAACACTTACCCTCACCCTAACCCTAAACCTAACCCTAAACCTCACCTTCACACTAACCGTAACCCTCACCTATCCCACACCCTACCCTCAACCCTCACCCTAACCCAAACCCTCACCCCCACCCTCACCCTCACTCTAACCCTCACCCTAAAGCTCATCCTAGCAATAACCCTAACCCTAACCCTAATCCTATACCTAACCCTCCCCATCACCCTCACCCTAACCCTAACCCTAAACTTAACCCTAACACTCATACTTACATAACACTCATCCTCACCCTAAACATCAGCCTAACCCTAACCCTCACCCTAACCTTAACCCTAAGTCTCACCCTAACCCTAACCCTCAACTGTACACTCACCCTCACCCTAATTCTCATACTAACCCTAACCCTAACCCTAACTTAACCAAAACCCTCACACTCACCCTAACCTTCACCGTCTCCTTAGCCCTCACCCTAACCTTAACCCACACCCTAACACCAACCCTCACCCTCTCACCGTAACCCTAACCCTCACCCTAACCCTAACCCTGACCTTAACCCTAACCCTCACTCTAAACCTAACCCTGATCCTCACCCTAAACCTCCCCCTCCCCCTCACAATCACCCTAACCTTCACCCTAACCCTCCCCGTAACCCTAACACTAACCCTAAACCTCACCATCAACCTAACCCTCACCCTAACCCTTATCCTCACACTAACCCTAAACCTAACCCCCACCCTAACCCTAACTCTAAACCTAAACCTCACCCTAACCCTAACCCTCACCCTAACTCTTACCCTCAACCTAACCCTAACACTCATCCTAATCCTCACCATAATCCTATCTTAACCCTTACATAAAAGAAACCGTCACCATCACCCTCAACCTCACACTAACACTCACCCTCACCCTAGCCCTCATTCCCACCCTCACCCTCACCCTAACCCTAACCCTAACCCTAACCCTAATCCTAAACCTAACCCTCACCCTCACCCTAAACCTTACCCTGACCCTAATCCGAACCCAAACCCTCAGCCTAACCCTCATACTAACCCTAACACTCACCCTCACCCTCACCCTAATCCTAACCCTAACCCTCACCTGAAACCTAACTCTGACCCTCAACTTCAACCTCACCCTAAGCCTAACCATACACCTAAGCCTAATCCTAAAACTAACCCTCACACTCAACCTCACCCTAAACCAAAACCTCAAATTAAGCCTTATCATAACCCTAACCCTCACCCTCACCCTAACCCTCAGCATCACCCTAACTCTCACCCAAACCCTTACCCTCAACCTAAACCTAACCCTAAACCTAACGCTCAAACTAACCCTAAACCTCACTCTAACCCTAATCCTAACCCTCACACTAATCCTCACCATAACCCTAACCCTAACACTCACCCTAAACCTAACCCTAACCCTCACAATCACCCTAAAACTCACCGTCACCCTAAAACTTGCCCTAACCGTAACCCTCACCCTCAGCCTAACTTTCAACCTCACCCTCACCCTAACCCTCACCCTAACACTCACCCTCACCCTAATCCTCAACCTAACCCTAACCCTCACCTAAAGCCTAACCCTAACCCTCAACCTCAACCTAACCCTCACCCTCAACCTAATACTCACCCTAATATTATCTCTAACTCTTAACTAAACGAAACCCTCACCCTCATCCTAAACCTCAAACTCACCCTCACCCTCACCCTAACATTAACCATAACCATAAACATAAACATCACCCTCACCCTCCACCTCAGCCAACCCTAACCCTAACACTAATCCTAAACCTAATGCCCAACCCACCCTCACCCTAAACCTAACCGTAACCCTAACAATCACCCTAACCTTAACCGTAATCTTAACCCTAAACCTAACCCGAACCCGAAACCGAACCCTAAAACTCACCCTAACACTAATCCTAACCCTAAAGCTCACCCATACCCTAACTCGAACGCTCACGCTAAACACCACCCAAACCCTAACCCTCACGTTAAACCTAAGCCTAACCCTCACCCTAACCATAACCCTCAACCTAACACTAACCTTTATCCTAATCCTCACGATAACTCTAACCCTAACCATTATCTAACAGAAACCCTCACCTTCACCCTCAACCTCACCCTAACCATCACCCTCACCCTAACCCTCACCCTAACCTTAACCCTCACACTAACACTAACCCTACCCTTCATGCTAACCCTATACCTAACCCCAACCCTAACCCTCACATTAACCCTTACCCTAACCCAAATCCTAAACCTAACCCTCACCCTAAATCTCACCCTAAACCTTATCCTCACACAATCCCTAACCCTAACCCTCACCCTAACCCTAACCTTCACACTCACCCTCACCCTCACCCTAACGCTAACCCTAACCCTAACACTAACCCCCACCCTCACCTTCACCCTCACCCTAACTCTAACCCTAACACTAACCCTCACCCTCCACCTCACCCTAAATCTAACCCTAACCCTAATCCTAATTCTAATCCTCACCCTAACCCTCACCATAAATCTAACCCTAACCCTAACTCAATCCCTCACCCGCACACTCTCCCTAACCCTAACCCTAACCCTAACCCTCAACCTAATCCATAACCTCACCCTAATCCTCACCCTAACCCTAAGCCTTACCTAACTGAAACCCTCACCTCACCCTCACTCTCACCCTAAACCTCACCCTAAACCTAACCCTAACCCTAACTCTAACCCTCACCCTAACACTCACCCTAACCCTCACCCTAACCCTAAACCTAAACCAAACCCTAACACTCAACCTAATCCTCACCCTAAACCTAACGCTATTCCTAACACTTACCCTCACCCTAACCCTCACCCTAACACTTTCCCTCACCCTAATGCTCACCCTAACCCTTACCCTCAACCTAAACATACCTCTAACCCTAACGATAACCCTCAACCTAAACCTCACCCTCAAACTTACCCTCACCCTAAACCTTATCCACACACTTACTCTAACCCTCACCCTCACCCTCAACCTCACCCTCAGCCTAAACCTAACACTAACTCTACTCCACATCTTAACCCTCACCCTCACCCTCACCCTCACTCTAACTCTAAACCTAGCCCTAAACAAAACCTTCAACCTAACTCTAATCCTATTCCTAACCCTCACACTAACCCTAACCCTAATCCTAAACCTAACCCTCATCCTCACCCTAAACCTTACCCTCACCCTAACCCTAACCCAAACCCTCAGCCTAACCCTCATCCTAACCCTAAACCTAACCCTAACCCTCACCCTAACCTTAACCCTAACCCTCACCCTAACCGTCACCCAAACACTAACCCTCACTCTCACCCTCAACTTCACCTTCACACTAACCCTAACCCTCACCCTCACCCTCACCCTAACCGTAACCATAACTGTAACCCTCAGCCTAAACCTAACCCTCACCCTCACCCTAATCCTCACCATAACCCTAACCCTAAACTTTACCTAACCGAAACCCTCACCCTCAACCTCACCATAAACCTCATCCTCACCCTAGCTCACACCGTAAACTTTACGCTCACCCTAACCCTAACACTAACCCTCAACCTCATCCTAAACCTAACCCTAACCCTAACCCTCACACTAACCCTCACCCTAAAACTAACCACAACCCTAAACCTAACCCTCACCCTAACACTCTCCCTAAACCTAACCCTCAACCTAAATCTCACCATCACCATAATACTCACCATAACCGTAACCCTAACCCTTACCTAACCGAAACCCTCACACTCAACCTAACCCTCACTCTCAACCTCACCCTAGCCCTTACCCTAACCTTAACCTTCAACCTAATCTTAACCCTCACCCTAACCCTAACACTAACGCTCACCCTCACCCTAACCCTAACCCTAACCATGACCCTCTACCTAATCCTCACCCTCACCCTCACCCTCACCTGAAACATGATCCTCACCCTCACCCTCACTCCCCCTAACCCTAACCCTAACCCTAACATTAATCCTAACCCTAAACCTCACCTTCACCGTAACACTCACCCTCACCATAAGCACACCCTAACCCTAACACTCACCCTAGCCCCAACCCTTACCCTGACCCTAACCCTAACCCTAACGCTCACCCAAACCCTAGTGCTAACCCTAACCCTGGCCCTCACCCTATCCCTTTTCTTCACACTAACCCTAATCCTCAACATATCCCTAACCTGAATCCTAACCCTCACCCTACCCCTCACCCTCACCCTAACATAATGATAACCCTAACCCTCAACCTCACCCTAACCCTCACCCTAACTCTTACCCTAACCCTAACCCTAACTCTAACCATCACCCTCAGCCTAATCCTAACCCTAACCCTCACAACTAACCCTCACCCTTACCCTAACGCTAACCCTAAACCTCAACCTCACGCTAAACCTCACCCTAATACTTACCCTCACATAAACCCAACCCTAACCCTAATCCTCATTCTAAACCTAACCCTCACCCACACCCTAAAATTCACCCTCACTTGAACCCTCACCCTCACCCTAACACTATCCCTAAACCTAACCCTAACCCTAATCTTATACGTAACCTTCACCATCACCCTCACCTTAACAGTAACCCTAACACTCGCCCTTACCCTAACTCTCACCCTCACCCTAAACATCAGCCTGACCCTAACCCTCACCCTAACCTTAATCCTAATCCTCACCCTAACCCGAACCCTAAAGCTAACCCTCAACCAAACCCTCACCCTAATCCTAACCCGAACCCTAACCCTAACCCTTACCTAACAGAAACCCTCACCCTCACCCTAACCTTCACCCTTTCCTTAGCCCTAACCCTAACATTAAACTTCATCCTAACCACAACCCTCACCCTAACCCTCACCATAACCCCAACCCTCACCCTAACCCTAACCCTCACCCTAACCCTAACCCTGTCCCTCACCCTCACCCTCACCCTCAACCTAACCCCCACCTTAACCCAAAAACTCACCCTAATTCTCACAGTAACCCTAACGCTAACCCTAAACCTCACCCTCAACCTAACCCTCACCCTAAACCTTATCCTCACACTAACCCTAACTGTGACACTGAGACTAAGTCTCATCCAATCCCTAGCCCTAACCCTAAACCTCACCCTAAACTTCACCCTCACCCTAACCGTAATGCTAAACCTAACCCTCCACCTCACACTAACCCTCAACCTAACCCTTATCCTCACCCTCACCCTAACTCTAACCCTCACCCTAACCCTAATCTAACCCTCACCCTCACCCTAAACCTAACCCTCACCCTAAATCTAACACTCAAACTAAACCTAACCCTCACCCTAATCCTCACCATAAACCTAACCCTAACCCTTACCTAACGGAAACCCTAACCCTCACCCTCAACCTCTCACTAACACTGACCCTCACCCTAACCCTCAACCTCTCAATAACACTAACCCTCACCCTCACCCTCAACCTCACCCTCAGCCTAAACCTAACCCTAACCCTACTCCAAATCCTAACCCTCACACTCAACCTAACTCTAAAACTAACATTAAACAAAACCCTCACTCTAAGCCTAAAGCTATCCCTAACCCTCACAATAACCCTAACCCTAATCCTAAACCTAAACCTCACCCTCAACCTAAACCTAACCCTAACCTGCACCGTCACCCTCACCCTAAGCTTAACCCTAACCCTAACACTAATCCTAAACCTAACCCTCACCCTCACCCTAACCATAACCCTCACCCTAACACTTATCCTAAACCTCATCCTAACCCTCAGCCTAACCCTAACCCTAACCCTCACCCTAAACCTAAGACTAAACCTAAGCCTCATCCTCACCCTAGACCTCACCCTAACCCTATTCCTAACACTAACCTTCACCTTAACCGTAAACTACAACCTAACCTGAACCTGAACCCTCAAATTCCCCCTAAACCTCACCCTAACACTAACCCTAACATTAACCCTTACCCTCACCAAAAACCTAAGCCTAAACCTAAGCCTAATCCTCACCCTCACACTAACCCTAAACCTCACCCTAACACTTACCCTAAACCTCATCCTAACCCTCAACCTAACCCTAACCCTAACACTCACCCTAACCCTAAGCCTAAACCTAAGCCTCATCCTCACCCTAGACCTCATCCTAACTGTATTCCTAACCCTAACCTTCACTCTAACACTAAACTACAACCTAACCTGAACCCTGTAAGGTCCATTCCTGGACGACGAACAGACCTCGCCCAGTACCTGCGTTACCTAGGCAACTGGGATACCTGGAAGAGGTCACGTCCGCATCTGCTGAGGTCACATCCTAACCTGATGTGGCCACACCTTTCTCCCACCTGATCCCACTTCCCTTTACCTGGACACACCCTTCCCCGCCCCCTACCCTATATAAGGCCTAAACCGCCGCCAGACCGCTCTCTTTTTTTCTTTTGCCAGCCGCGTGGAGTGCCAACCTTGCCTGGTCCCAGAAGGTCTACTGAATAAACCCCTTACCTGAATACCACGTGCGTGGTGCAGTTTCAGTTCTTACTCGGTCACCTCTTTTTAAAAACCTAACATAAATGGTGCCGTGACTCGGATAAAGGGCTTAAAGTCAGGACAGCCGAGATTCCTCTCTGTTTTTTTCTTTTTTTCATTTTTGTTTTTCCCTTTTTGCTCTGAGGAATACCCACAGTTCTGACGGCCTTTTATGAACCCGTCTATCTGCTGCGGACACAGTGCATCAATTCTATTGCTGGCCTCTGCATCTTCCTCGACACTTCTACATTTTGGTGAGTGACCTGCTCCCTAAGGGGTCTCTGTCGTTCAGTCTCTTTACAGATACCACGCCGGAGAACCTACTAGGCCTTTACTTGACTCCGGTTGTTTGTCACTTCTCTCTAGAGGGCTCGGTGGTAAATTGGGACACCGCTTCCATTCAGTAAGCCCTCCTTCACTCACTAAATTTTTCCCCCTACGTTTTTCTCTTTTGCATTTCTAATGGGTTGTTGTAAGTCACGCCCAAAGGAGGAAACTCCATTGAAATGCCTCCTGCGTTCCCTGGACGTCTTGTCTATTGACTGCATCGACAAGAAACGCCTGATTTATTATTGCACTCAAGTTTGGCCACAGTACCAACTGGATAATCGTTCTCGATGGCCCAGAGATGGGACTTTGGACTATGTCATTCTCAGAGATTTAGACGATTTTTGCCGTCGTAATGGTAAATGGTCTGAGGTCATTCATATTCAGCCATTCTTTGCTCTCCGGGACAACCCGGCCCTATGCCAATCATGCCCGGCCTTTCCACTCCTCCTGGCACGTGGAGAACCCAACTCTAGCGCAGGGCTCCCTCCGGAGCCTGAGGTGCCTGACCCTCTTTTTGACTCTGCCCCTCTTCCTGCTGAGCATCTGGTGCCTTCCCCACCTTCTTCACTCTCCTCTCCTTCACCCTCTATCTCCTCCCCCCCTGCAGCTCACACCCGGTCTCGCACTGGTGGCACACAACCTCCACCAGACCCCCTGTGCCCTTTGCGAGAGGTGGCAGGGGCTGAAGGTGTAATTAGGGTGCATGCGCCATTCTCAATGTTTGATATTGCTCAGATTGAGAAGCGGCTGGGATCTTATGCCCAAGATTCTAATAATTATGTCAAGCAGTTTAAGAACCTGGCTCAGACCTATGACCTTACTTGGCAGGACATATATCTAATGCTATCCTCTACCCTTACTGCTGAGGAAAAAGAAAGGGTGTGGACTGCAGCCCAGGCACATGCCGATGAAGCTCACCGCCTAGATATTAACTTTCCAGTGGGAGCAACAGCTGTGCCTAGGGAAGAGCCCAATTGGAATTATCAACATAATGCTCCTGGGCGGGAAAGCAGAAATAGGATGATAACTTGCTTAGTGGCTGGCCTTCAAAAGGCAGCCTATCTTCCTGTTAATTACGACAAATTAAACCACATTACTCAAAGGCCCAATGAAAACCCGGCGGAATTTCTTGAACGCCTTACAGTAGCGCTCCAGCGCTATACAAGGCTGGACCCAGAGTCACCAGAGGCTAAGGTGGTTCTCAATACTCATTTTATTGCCCAATCAGCCCCCGATATTAGAAAAAAGTTAAAAAAGGCTGAGAACGGTCCTCAGACCCCTCAACGAGATCTGGTGAGTATGGCATTTAAAGTTTTCAATAATCGAGAGGAACAGGAGATTGCCGATAAGACAGCCCGTGAGAGGGAAAACTATCAAATCCTGGCTGCTGCCATCCGGCCTCCTCTGAGGAGACGCACCCAACAAACACCACCTGGAGCATGCTTCAAGTGTGGGCAAGAGGGCCACTGGGCGAAATTCTGTCCCTCACCACGACCTCCACCTGGACCCTGCCCAAGGTGTGGACAACAAGGACATTGGGGAGTCGATTGCCCCTCCTCACCTCCACAAGGTAGGCCAGCCCCTCCCCCACCCCGCCCACCCAGGCAGGCGGAGCCAGACCGGTCGGAGATTTTCTGCTTGGCTACAGAATGAAGGTGCCCAGGGCCACCTGCTCCCAACAACCAGACCATCACAATGACGGAGCCCAGGGTGTGTTTCTATGTAGCCGGTAAGTTAATATCTTTTCTCTTGGATACGGGAGCGACTTACTCGGTGCTATGTCAATATACAGGCAAGACTTTTCCCTCCCAGATCTCGGTGGTGGGTGTAGATGGCCTACCTACCTGTCCCCCAACTACGGGACCAGTATCATGTAAAATAGAAGACTTTCCTTTTTCACACTCCTTCCTAATCCTACCTCACTGTCCTACCTCACTCCTAGGAAGGGACTTGCTCTCTAAATTTCAGGTCTCCCTTTCATTCCATATCCCCAAACAGCCCACACCTGTTCTACTTTTGTCTTTAGATGAACCTCCACCTGTAACTTCCCAACTAAATCCTTTCCCTTTACCTCCAGATCTTGTCAACCCTCTTATCTGGGATACTTCCACTCCTACTATGGCTAGACACCATACTCCTGTCCTCATTAAACTTAAAGACCCTACCCATTTCCCTGGTACTTCCCAATACCCCATTTCCCTTAGGCACAGGCAAGGTTTAAAACCCATCATCCTTCGCCTTCTTAAACAAGGACTTCTCAGACCCACTAACTCCCCCTTTAACACCCCTATCCTGCCAGTAGTTAAACCTGATGGGACCTATCGCCTAGTCCAGGACCTGCGCACTATTAATGCTGCAGTCCTTCCCATTCATCCTGTTGTGCCTAACCCATATACTCTCCTTTCACAGATACCTCCTGGTACCACCCACTTCTCGGTGCTGGACCTCAAGGATGCATTCTTCACAATCCCCCTGCATCCTGACTGCCAAGATTTCTTTGCTTTTACTTGGGTGGACCCAGACACTTCAAGGGCACAACAGCTGACCTGGACGGTCCTCCCTCAAGGGTTTCGAGACAGTCCCCATTTCTTTGGACAGGCTTTATCAAAGGATCTCCTCTCTCTTCAGGTGTCTCCTAGCATTGTTCTCCAGTATGTGGATGATCTTTTGCTTTGCAGCCCTTCCTTTGAGTTGGCTCGCCAACATACAGCTGACCTCCTCAACTTCCTGTTGACAAAAGGATATAGAGTCTCTCCTTCAAAGGCCCAGATAGCAAAGTCAGAGGTAACATACTTGGGTTTGTCCATAACTCCTACAGAGAGAAGAATTACCCTTGATAGAAAAGCCTACATTGAGTCTCTCTCTGTCCCACAGACCAAGGAGGACATTCTGTCTTTCCTGGGACTTGCAGGCTTCCTTCGTATTTGGATACCCGGTTTTGCTACATTGGCCAAACCTCTTTATGAGGCATCCAAAGGTTCCCTACTGGAGCCGCCAGACCCCACAAAGCCCATTGACACCCCATTTAAAGTTCTGAAGCAAGCGCTTCTTCGGGCTCCAGCACTGGCTCTACCTAACCTCAAGGAACCCTTTATACTCTATGTCACTGAGAAGTGGGGAATTGGCCTTGGGGTTCTTGGACAAATGTCAGGCCCCTCATTTAGACCCGTGGCCTACCTCTCAAAGCAGCTAGACCCAACGGTAAAAGGCTGGCCAGCATGTCTCCGAGCTTTGGCCGCAGCAGCCACCTTGGCACAGGAGAGCACAAAACTCACTTTTGGCCAACCCACTACCATTCGCTCTCCCCACAGACTAAAGGACCTTTTGTCTCATAAATCCCTGTCTTCCCTTTCCCCTTCCCGCCTACAGCTGTTTCATGTTACTTTTATTCAAAACCCTGACTTTTCACTGGAAAGCTGCTCCCCGCTCAATCCAGCCACCTTGCTTCCATCCAATTCTAACCCTCTTTCCCATTCCTGTACAGAGACCTTGGAGGAATTCACACCCCATTTTACAGGTATCTCGGAAACTCCTCTTCCTGACCCAGAAGACACCTGGTACATCGATGGCAGTTCCACATCTACCTCTTCAGGAAGCCGAGTTGCGGGCTATGCCATCGTTAATAACTCTACCATTCTTGAAAGCAGCCCTCTGCCCCCTAGCACTACCTCACAAAAGGCAGAACTTATAGCTTTAACTAGGGCCTTAATTCTAGCCAAGGGCCGGAAGATCAATATTTATACAGACTCAAAATATGCCTATCATATTCTCCATTCTCATGCAGCAATTTGGAAGGAACGTGGCTTCCTGACCACCAAAGGGACTCCCATAACTAATGCCTCACTTATTCTTAAACTATTAGAAGCTGCTTCCCTTCCCCAACAGGTTGCGGTCATCCACTGCAGAGGACACCAGACAGGATTGGATGCCATTACAGTCGGCAATTCAAAAGCAGACCGGGAGGCAAAGCTAGCAGCCCAGAGACAACTCCAGGGACAACTTCCAGCTCCCTTGCTTCTGGTATTGCCTTCAATTCAACCCTCTTATACCCCACAGGAGATCGAGGAACTTATGCACCAGGGAGCCTCCCAGGAAGCACAGGGATGGTGGTCTCTGGAAGGACGAGTTGTTCTTCCTGAGACACAAGCAGACAGCTTTCTTTCCCAGGTTCACCAGGCGCTGCATATTGGATACAAGCCTCTCTCCCACCTTCTTAAACCTTTAATCCATTGCCCTAGCCTAACTACTCGACTAAAGGCTATTACCCAAGCCTGCCCCACGTGTTCTCTTACTTCCTCACAGGGTGGTCTCCGACCAGCTGCATTCCCCACACACCAAGCACGGGGACACACCCCAGGGGAAGACTGGCAGATAGACTTCACTCACATGCCCAGATGTAAGCGGCTCAAATACCTTCTAACTATGGTTGATACCTTTTCAGGATGGATTGAAGCCTATCCCACAACGTCGGAGACAGCTGACACAGTTGCCTCTGTCCTTATTAAAGAAATTATTCCTAGGTTTGGCTTACCCAGGTCACTTCAATCTGACAATGGACCTGCTTTCATCTCCAAAGTGACCCAACAGGTGGCATCCTCTCTAAACATCCAGTGGAATCTTCACATTCCTTATAGGCCTCAGTCTTCTGGAAAGGTTGAAAGAGCTAATGCGCTCCTTAAGACACAACTTACTAAACTTTCTCTAGAGCTCCAACAATCCTGGCCAGAACTGTTACCCCTGGCGCTCACCCGCTTACGTGTTTCTCCCCGCAGCCCTACTTTCCTCAGCCCCTTTGAGTTAATGTATGGAAGACCTTTTCTCCTAGGTAATTTCCCTACTGACAATACCAAAACTCCACTAATAGACTACCTTCCCGTCCTAACCTTTCTTAGGCACATGCTGCGCCAACATGCTGACCAGTGTCTCCCTCAGCCTCATCAAGGCCCCTTTCCCACTCCCCCAATTTTGCCTGGTGATCAAGTGTTTCTCAAGACCCTTAATCCATCTGGTTTACACCCTAAGTGGACAGGCCCTCACCAGGTTCTGCTGACCACCCCCACAGCAGTCAAGCTCAAGGGACAGCCACAGTGGATTCACCTGTCAAGAATAAAAAGGTCTCCTGCTCCTGCCCCTTCTATGCCAACACTGACTTCGAGGTACACCTGTTCCCCCCTTGGGCCTACCAAGGTAAGGCTATCTCGCATCCCTGAAGATCCGGGTGAGTAACACTGAGCTAATTGCTCTCCTCCCCAAAGACCTCACTACCTCATCCCTTAGGTCACCTCCAAGCCATGGACATCCAATCTTTTCTTTCCAGTAATATATTTGCTTTTCATCTTTGTTCAGCCCCCTGCCTGAGAAGACTTCCTCCAGACTTCATCGAAGAGACTCACTTCTTGCAGACATCATGGAACTGGCAGACCAGGAAGCAGTCACCTCCTACTAGGTCACCTCTCTTCCCCCCCCTTTCCTTTTTCAGCCATGCTTCTCCACCATGCTGGGTGGGACTACAGTTCAGTAACTTCTTTTCCTGCCTGAATAGCGCATGGTGTTCTTTTCATCTACCCAATAACTACCCCTTTTGTGTGAACCAAAGTGCCTTGACACCATGCGAGATTTTTCACCAATACCATTTCTGGCCTTCACATCCACGTCCACACCACTTCTCTACTCTGGTGAGTGAAACTACTCTACGGCTCTCTGTCACTCAGTCTCTGTCCAGACGTGGCGCCACGCCAGAGAGCTCCTACGGCCTTTAGCTGAAAGGCCGGTCACCTCTGAAGCCGAGGACGCTTGGCTTTGGGGGCTTGGCCATTTCTCTCTAGAGGGCTCTGGGGGAAGTCGGGACGCCGCTTCTGCCTGGTCAGCTCTTATTCACTCACCAGACTGACTCTACTTTTTGGCTTGTGCCCTGAAGAGTGTGACGCAGGCTGGGTCCCGGGGACCCTCCCCTCTAGGTTCCCTCTCAAAGGCTAGCCATTCTAGGTTTAAAAATTGTCAGAGTTTCCATTTGTTCAGGTTTCCGTCAATGCCTCATGAAACTTCTCCAGACTCCGTCCAACAGACTCGCCTCCTCCAGACTTCATCGAGGAATCAACACCCAAGCGACAGCTGCAGCCTGCTGCCTTCTCCCAGCATGGACCACATCCCAGCCTTTTACCCCTACGACGCCCCTTGCCAGCAGGAAGTAGCCAGAGAGAGTCTTCGCCCTTTTTCATAATTATCAAAAGGCTGGAATGTAAGGTCCATTCCTGGACGACGAACAGACCTCGCCCAGTACCTGCGTTACCTAGGCAACTGGGATACCTGGAAGAGGTCACGTCCGCATCTGCTGAGGTCACATCCTAACCTGATGTGGCCACACCTTTCTCCCACCTGATCCCACTTCCCTTTACCTGGACACACCCTTCCCCGCCCCCTACCCTATATAAGGCCTAAACCGCCGCCAGACCGCTCTCTTTTTTTCTTTTGCCAGCCGCGTGGAGTGCCAACCTTGCCTGGTCCCAGCAGGTCTACTGAATAAACCCCTTACCTGAATACCACGTGCGTGGTGCAGTTTCAGTTCTTACTCGGTCACCTCTTTTTAAAAACCTAACAAACCCGAACCCTCAAACTCCCCATAAATCTCACACTAACACTAACCCAAACATTAACCCGAACCCTCCCCAAAACCCTAAGCCTAAACCTAAGCCTAACCCTCACCATCACCCTAACCCTCACCCTAACCCTAAACCTAACCCTCATCCTAATGCTCACCCTAACCACAACCTAACCCGAAACCTAATCATCACCCTAAACCTAACCCTAACCCTAAACCTCACCCTAACCCTCACCCTAACCCTAAGCCTAACGCTCACCCTCACTCTCACCCTAAGCCTAACACTAACATTAACACTAATCCTAAACCTAAACCTCACCCTCACCCTAACCCTAACCCTAAACCTTACCCTTACCCTCACCCTAACCTTCACAGTCAACCTCACCCTCAACCTGACCCTAACCATCACCCACAACCAAAACCTCACCCAAACCTGAACACTCACCCTAACA
This sequence comes from Dipodomys merriami, assembly GCF_024711535.1. NCBI lineage: Eukaryota > Metazoa > Chordata > Mammalia > Rodentia > Heteromyidae > Dipodomys > Dipodomys merriami. The sequence continues at coordinate 4,948,819 of NW_027206113.1, forward strand.
CTAATTTAATCCTCACCCCCATCCTAAACATCACCCATAACCTAATCCTCCTAACCCTAACCCTAACCCTCATGCTAACTCTAACCCTCAACCTAACCCTCAACCTCATTCTAATCCTCACCCTAATCCTAACCCTTACCTAAACGAAAACCTCATACTCATCATCACCTTCACCCTAACCCTCACCCTCACCCTAGCCCTCACCCTAACCTTCACCCTAACCCCAACACTAACCCACACCCTAATCCTAACAGTAACCCTAACCCTAACCGCACCCTCACCCTAAATCTCAACCTAACCCTTACCCTCTTGCTAACCCTAACACTAACCCTAACCCAAATCCTCCCACTAAACCTAATCCTCACCCTAACCCTAACCCTTATCTTCACCCTCACCCTAACCGTCACCCTCACCCTTACTCTCACCCTAACCCTAAACCTAACAATCACAACAAACCTCACCCTAACCCTCAACTTCAACCTCACCCTCAACCTCACACTAACCCTAATTCTAACCTTAAACCTAACCCTCACACTAAACCTAACCCTCACACTAACCCTAATCTTAACCCGAACCGTAACCCTCACCCCACCCTCAACCTCACCCTCAGCCGAACCCTAACCCTAACCCTAATTCTAACCCTAAGCCCCACCCTCAGGCTCACCCTAAACCTAATCTTAACCTCACCCGAACTCGAACCCAAACCCTAACCCTAACCCTAACAATAACCCTAACCCTCACTCTAAAACTAAACTTCACCCTAAACCTAACCATCACACTCGCCCTAACCCTCACCCTCACCCTCACCCTCACAATAACCCTACACCTAACCTGCTCCCTCAACCTAACCCTAACCCTAATCCTAACCCTAACTTTCACACTAATCCTAACCCACACTCTATCCATAACCATACCCCTCACCATAAACCTCACCCTAACAAGAACACTAACACTAACCCTGACACTAACAGTATCCCTAAACCTCACCCTCACTCTAAGCCTCACTGTCACTCTAACCCTCACCTTAAAACTAACACTCACCCACACCCAAAGCCTCAACCTCACCCAAACCCTCACCCTCACCGTAACCAGCAAAATCACCCTACATATCACCCTAACCATAACCCTCAACATAACCCTAAACCTAAACCTCACCCTAACCCTAACACTCACCCTGACCTTCACCCTCACCCTATTATTCACCCTAACCATAAACCTAACCCTTATCCTAACCCTCACCCTCACCCTCACACTAACACAATCCCCTAACGCTTACCTCGACCCGCACCCTCACCCTCATCTTCACCCTCACCCTAATGCTCAAACTAACCCTAAACCTAACCCACACCCTAGCCCTCACCCTAACCCTAACCCTAACCCTCACCCTCAACCTAACCCTCCCCCTAACCCTAACCCTAACCCTCATCCTCACTCTAAACCTCACCCTCACCCTAACCTCATCCTCACCTTCACCCTGACACTAGATATAACCTAACCCAACTCTCACCCTAATCCTAATACTCATCCTAAACCTAAACCTATCCCTCACACTCACCCTAACACTCTCCGTAAGCCTAACCCTAACACTAACACTCACCCTCACCCTAACCCTAACCATCAACCTCACCCTCACCCTCTCCCAAACTCTAACCGTACCCGTCACTCTAACCCTCACTCTCAGCCTAACCCAAACCCTCACCCTACCCCTTACCCTCACATTACACTATCCCTAACCCTAACCCTAACCCTCACCCTAAACCTAACACTCACCCTTAGCCTACAGCTAACCCTAAACCTAACCATCACCATACACCTCACCCTATCCCGAACACTATCCCTAAACCTCACACTCACCCTAACACTCATCCTAACACTTAGCTTCACCGTAACCCTCAGCCTAACACTAACCCTAACCCTAACACTCACCCTCACCCTAACACTAACCATGAGGCTTACCCTAACCATCACCTTCACCCTCATTTTCACCCTAAACTTTAACCTCACCCTAAAACTCAGCCTAACACTAACCCTAACCCTAACCCTCACATTTACCAGCACAGTAACCCTAAAACTGAACCTCATACTAAACCTCACCCTAACACTCACGCTAACCCTGACACACACCCTCACCATAACACTTAACCTCACCCTCACCCTAACCCTAAGCCTAAACCTCACCCTAACCCTAATGCTACCCGTCACCTTAACCATCACCCTAATCCTAACCCAAACACTTACCCTCACCCTAACCCTAAACCTAACCCTAAATCTCACCCTCACCCTAGCCCTCACCCTTACCCTAATCCTAACCCTAACCCTCACCCTAACCCTAACCTTCACCCTAAACCTAATCCTCTCCCACGCCCTCAACCAAATGCTCACCCTAACTGTAACCATAACATTTACGCTAACACTCACCCTAACACTCACCCTGACCCTAACCCTGTTCCAAACCCTAAACCTCACGCTGACCTTAGCCCTCATCCTAATTCTAACCCTAAACCTCACCCTAAACCTAAAACTCACCCTAACCTAAACCTAACCCTCAACCTCACCCTCACCCTAACCCTAAGCTTAAACCTAACCATCACCCTAACCCTCACCCTAATCCTCATCCTAACCCTAACCCTTAACGAACACCTTACCCTCACCAGAACCCTAAAGCTAACCCAAAACCTCACACCAAACCTAACCCTCACACTAAACCTAACCCTATCCTTCAGCCTAACCCTCACCCTAACCCTAAACCTAATCCTCAACCTATCCCTAACCCTAACGTTAACCCTCACTCTCACGCTAGCCCTCACCCTAAAAATAACCCTAACCCTCACCGTAACCATAACCCTCACCCTCACCCTAACCCTAAACAAACCATTCACCCTAATGCTTACCATAACCCTTTCCCTGAACCTAACCCTCACCCTAACACTCAACCTAACCCTAACACTCACCCTCACTCTAAACCTAAGCCAAAAAATAACCATCACCCTAACCCTCACCCTAACCCTAATCCTCACTCCAAACCTAACCCTCACATTAACCAAAACCTATCCTTCAGCCTAACCCTCACCCTAACCCTAAACCTAATCCTCAACCTATCCCTAACCGTAAACCTAACCCTCACCCTCACCCTAGCCCTTACCCTAAAGCTAACCCTAACCCTCACAGTAACCCTAACCCTCACCCTAACCCTAATCATAACCGTTCACCCTCACCCGCACCCTAACCGGAACCCTAACCCTAACACTCACCCTAAACCTCACTCTAACCTTCAACCTAACCTTAACCCTCACCCTCACCCTATCCGTCACCCTAACCCTCACCCTGAACCATACCTTCACACTAACCCTAAGCCTAACCCTCACCGTATCCCTCACTCTAACCCTAAACCTAAACTTAACCCTCACCCTGACCCTAACCCTCACCCTAACCATTACCCTGAACCTAACCCTCACCCTAAACCTAACCCTAAACCTAACCCTCACCCTAACCCTAACCCAAACCCTAAACATCACCTAACCCTCATCCTAACCCTAACTCTAACCCTCAGACTCACCCTAAAAATCAACCTAACACTTACCTTCACGCTAACCCTCACCCTCAGCCTAACAAAAACCCTCACCCTAACCCTTACTCTCACCCTACACTAACACTAACCCTAACCCTAACCCTCACACTAAACCTAAAACTCACCATAACACTAAGCCTAATACTAACCCTAACCCTCACGTGAAGCCTCACCCTAACCCTAACCCTAACCATCACCCAACCACTCACCCTATCCTGAAACCTATCCCTAAATCTCATCCTCACCCTAACACTCACCTTAACCTTTACCCTCACCATAATCCTCAGCCTAACACTAACCCTAAACCTAACACTCACTCTCACCCTAACACTAACCCTGAGGCTTACCATACCCTCACCCTCATCCTCACCTTCACCCTAACCTTTCACCACAACCTAACCCTCAGCCTAACACTGACCCTAACCATAACACTCATCCTCACCCTCACACTAACCCTAAATCTAACCTCACACTAAACCTCACCCTAAGACTCATGCTAACCCTAACCCACACTCTCACCCTAACCCTCACCCTAACACTTAACCTCACGCTCACCCTAACCCTAACCCTAACCCCTCACACTAAACCTAAACCTCAACCTAACCCTAACCCTACCTGTCACCCTAACCCTCACCCTAACCCTCAACCTAACTCTAACCCTAACCCTGACCCTCACCCTCACCCTAACTCTCACCGTCAACCTAACCCTCACCCTATCCCTAACAATCACCCACACCCTAAACCTCACCCAAACCTGAGCCCTCACACTAACGCTAATGTAATCCTCACCCGCTCCCTAAACATCATCCTAAACCTAACCCTCACCCTACCCTAACCATAACCCTCATGCTAACCCTAACACTCAACCTCACCCTATTCCTCACCCTAACCCTAACCCTTACCTAACCGAAACCTGACCCTCATCCTCACCTTCACCCTAACCCTCACCCTCACTTTAGTCACCAACCTAACCCTAACCCTATCCTTAACCATCAGCCTCCTCCTCCCCCTAAACCTAACCCTAAACCTAACCCTCAACCTACCACTCACCCTAACCCCAAACCTAACCCACAACGTAATCCTAACGCTAACCCTAACCTTAACCTAACCCTCACCCTAAATCTCACCCTAACCCTTACCCTCACCCTAACACTAACCCTAACCCTAACCCTAACCCTCACACTAAACCTAACCCTCACCCTAACCCTAACCCTTACCTTCACCCTCACCCTAACCCTCACCCTAACCCTTACCTCACGCAATCCCTAAATTAAACCCAAACCCTAACCATCACACTAAACTTATTCCTCACCCTAACCCTAATCTTAACCGTAACAGAAACCCTCAACCCAACTTCAACCTCACGCTCAGCCTAACCCTTACCCTAACCCTAATCCTAACCCTAACCTCCACCCTCAGCCTCATCCTAAACCAAACCTTAACCCTCACCCTCACCCTCACCCTAACCCTAACCCTAAACTTAACCCTACCCCAAAACCTCAACCTAACCCTCACCCTACTCCTAACCCTAACCCTAACCCTCACCCTAACCCTCTCCCTAACACTAACCCTAACCCTGATCTTAACCCTCACCCTCACCTTAACCCTAACCGTCACCGTCACCCTAATCCTCCCCCTAAACCTTAGACTCACCCTAAAACTAACCCTAACCCTAACAATCAAACTAAACCTAACCCTCACACTAACCCTCATCATAACCCTCACCATAACCCTAACCCTCACCCTAACCATGGCCCTAAACCTCCCCCTAACCCTAAGACTCAATCTCACCCTCACCCTGAGCCTAAACCTAACCCTAACCCTAATACTAACCCTATCCCTCATCCTCACCCTCACCCTAACTCTAACACTAACCCTAACGCAAACCTCACACTAACCATAATACCAACACTAAACCTCACCCTCACCCTAGCCCTCACCCTAACCCTAACCCTATCCCTAACCCTAAACTTTCCCCTAAACCTAACCCTAACACTCACCCTAACCCTAAGCCTAAACCTATCCCTCACCCTCACCCTAGCCCACACCGTAAACCTGTTCCTAACCCTAACCCTCACCCTAAACCTAAACTTCAACCTAACCCGGACCCTGACCCTCAGACTCCCCATAAACCTCACCCTAACCTTAACCCTAACATAAACCCTAACCCTCACCAAAACCCTAAGCCTAAACCTAAGCCTAACGTTCACCCTCACCATAACCCTCACCCGAACCCTAAACCTAAACCTCATCCTAACCCTCAACCTGACCCTCACCCTAACCCTAACCCTAACCCTCACCCTAACCCTAACCCTAAAGCTAAACCTCACCCTAACCCTCACCCTAACCCTAAACCTAACCCTCACCCTCACCCTCAACCTAAGCCTAAACCTAACCCTAACAGTAATCCTAAACCTAATCCTAAACCGTACCCTCACCCTCACCCTAAACCTAACCCTCACTCTCAACATAACCCTCAAAGTCAACCTAACCCTCACCCTAACCCTAACCATCACCCACACCCTAATCCTCACACAAACCTGAACCCTCACCCTATGGCTTACATAATCCTCACTCCCACACTAAACATCACTCTAAACATAACCCTCACCCTAACCCTAACCTAATCCTCACGCTAAACCTCCCCCTCACCCTAACACTCAACCTCACCCTAACCTTAACCCTTACCTAACCGAAACCCTCACCCTATCCTCAACTTCACCCTAACCCTCACACTCACCATAGCCCTCACCCTAACCCTAACCCTAAAACTCAACCTAACCCTCACCCTAACCCAAACCCTAACCCTCACTGTAACCCTAAACCTAACCTTAATCCTAATCCTAAAACTAACCCTCACCCTCACCCTAACCGAAACCCTCACCCCACCATCCACCTCACCCTCAGCCTAACACTAAAGCTAACCCTAACCCTAAACCTCACCCTACTCCTAACCCTAAACCTAACCCTCACCCTAATCCTCACCCTGACACTAACACTAAACCTAACCCTCACCCTAACCCTCACCATCACCCCCACACTAACCCTCAACCTAAAACTTAGACTCACCCTAAACCTAACCCTAACCCTAACCCTCAAATTAACCCTAACCCTAACCCTACCTCTCACACTAACCCTCATCATAACCCTAACCCTAACACTAAACCTCACCCTAACCCTAACACTAAACCTCACCCTAACCCTAAGACTCAATCTCACCCTCACCCTCAGCCTAAACCTACCTCTAACCCTAATCCTAATCTTATCCCTCACCCTCATTCTCACCCTAACTCTTACCCTAACCCTTACCCTTACCCTCCCCTTAACCCTAACCCTAATCCTCACCCTCACCCTTACTTTAAGCCTAACCCTAACCCTAAAACTAATCCTAAACCTAAACCTCACCCTCACCCTAACCCTAACCCTAACCCTCAACCTCACCCTAAACCTCACCCTAACCTTAACCATCACTCTCACCCTAAAACTCACCCAAACCTGGACCCTCAACCTAACGCTAACGTAATCTTCACCCCCAGCCTAAAAATCACCCTAAACCTTACCCTCACCCTCACCATAACCCTAACCCTCACGCCAACCCTAACCCTCAGCCTAACACTCAACCTCACCCTATTACTCACCCTAACCCTATCCCTTACTAACTGAAACCCTCACCCTCATCCTCACCTTCACCCTAACACTCACGCTCACCCTAGCCCTCAACCTAACCCAAACCCTATCCCTAACCATCCCCCTCACCCTCACCTAATCCAAAACCTAACCATAACCCTCAACCTAACCTTCAATCTCACCCTCACCCCAATCCTAACCCACTCCCTAATCTTAACGCTAACCTAACCTTAACCTCACCCTCACCCTAAATCTCACTCTAACCCTTACCCTCACCCTAACACTAACCCTAACCCTGACATTAAACCTAACCCTCACCCTAACCCTAAACCTTACCTTCACCATCACCCTATACCTCACACTAACCCTAAATCTAACCCTCACACTAAACCTAACCCTCACCCTAACCCTAATCCTAACCCTAACCATAACCTCACCCCACCATCAACCTCACCCTCAGCCTAATCCTAACCCTAACCCTAATCCTAACACTAACCCCCACCCTCAGGCTCACCCTAACCCTATGCCTAAACCTCACCCTCACCCTAACACTAATACTAACAATAACCTTAACCCTAACCCTCACACTAAACATAACCTTCACCCTAACCCTAACCCTCACCCTCACCCTAACCCTCACCCGAACCCGAACCCTCACCCTAACCCTAAACCTAACCCTCTCCCTCACACTAACCCTAAACCTAACCCTAAACCCCACCCTAACCCTCAAAGTAATCCTACCCCTAACCCTAACCCTCACCCACACCCTAAACCTAAGCCTAAACCTAACCCTCACTCTCACCCTAGCCCTCACCCTAACCCTATTCCTAACCCTAACCCTCACGCTAAACTTAACCTTCAACCTAACCCTAAACCTCACCCTCAAACTTTCCCTAACTCTCACCCTAAACCTAACTGTAACATTAACCCTAACCCTCACCGTAAAACTCACCATAACCCTATGGTTAACCCTAACCCTAACCCTAACCCTCACCATAACCCTCACCCTCACACTAACCCTAAACTTAAACCTAACCCTTACCGTAAAACTAACCTTAAACCTCATTCTAACCTTAACCCTCAACCTCACCCCCAACCACAGCCTAAACCTAACAATAACCCTAATCCTAACCTATCCCTCACCCTCACCCTCACCCTAACTCTAACGCTAACCTAACCATAACCCTCACGATAACTCTCACCCTAATCCTCACCCTAACCTTCAACCAAACCCTAACCCACAACCTCAAACTACCCCTCACCCTCAACCTAACAATACTCTCACCCTAACGCTCATCCTAACCTTCAACCAAACCCTAACCCTCACCCTCAAACTTCCCCTCACCCTCAGCCTAACCCTAATCCTAACATTAAGCCTAACCATCACCCCAACCCTCACCATAAACCTAAGCTTAACCCTAAGCTTAAACCTTACCCTCATCCTCACCCTCACCCTAAGCCTAACCATAACCCTAACACTAATCTTAAACCTAACCCTCACCCTCACCCTAACCCAAACCCTCAACCTAACCCTAACCCTAAACCTCATCCTAACCCTCACCCTAACCCTAACCCTAACCATAACCCTAAACCTAATACTCAATCTCACCATCACTCTAAGCCTAAACCTAACCCTAAACCTAATCCTAAACCCATCCCTCACCGTCACCCTCACCCTAACTATAACCCTAACCCTAACCCTCACACTAACCCTAACACTAATACTAAACTTCACCCTCACCCTAGCCCTCACCCTAAGCCTTACACTCACCCTACCCCTCACCCTACCTCTAACTCTAACCCTAAAAATAAACCTAACCTTCACCCGAAACCTAACCCTACCCCTCAACCTAAGCCTCAACCTAACGCTAATCCTAAGCCTCTCCCTAACCCAAACACTAACCTTAACCCTCACCCTCACCCTACCCCTGACCCTCACCAGAACCCTCACCCGAACCCTAAACCTAACACTCTCCCTCACACTAACCCTAAACCTAACCCTAAAACCCACCCTCACCCTCATAATAGGCCTCACCCTAACACTAAAACTAACCCTAACCCTCACCCTAACCGTCACCCTCACCCTAACAGTAACACTCACCTTCACCCTAACTCTTAGCCCAAACCTAACCCTAACATTAATCCTAACCCTAAACCTCAAAGTCAACCTGACACTAACTCTAAACCGAACCATAACCCTAACACTCAAACTAACGTTAACGCTAACCCTAACCCTCAACCTCACCCTAAACCTCACCAAAACCCTTACCCTCACCGTAACTCGAACCCAAAACCTAACCCCAACCCTCACACTAATCCTAACCCTCACCATAACCCTAATCCTAACCCTCACCCAAACCCTCACCCTAACACTAACCCTAAACCTAAACCTCACCCTAACCCTAACCCTAATACTCACCCTCAGCCTAACCCTTACTGTCACCCTAACCCTCAGCCTAATCTTAACCCTCACCAACACCCTCTCACCCTAACCCAAACCCTCCCCCTCCCCTACCCCTCATCCTCACCCTAAACATCAACCTAACCATAAGCCTCACCCTAACCCTAAACCTAACCCTCACCCTAACCCTCACCCTAACCCTCACCCACACCCTAATACTCTCCATAACCCTAACCCTAACCCTTACCCTAACACTAACACTCACCCTCACCCTCATCCTCACCCTGAGCCTCACGCTCATCCTAGCCCTCACTTAACCCAAACTCTAACCCTAACCCTAACCTTCACCTTCACACTCAGCCTAATGATAACCGTAACACAAATCCTAACTCTAACCCCCACCCTCACATTAACCCTAACCCTAAACTAGACCCTCACCCTAACCCTAACCATAACATTAACCCCAACCCTAACCCTAACCATCACCCTAACACTAACGCTAACCCTCACCCTCACCCTCACTCTCACGCTAACCTAATGCTAACCCTAAATATCACCCTAACCCTCACCCTAAAACTAATTCTAAACCAAACACTCACCCCCACCCTAACCCTCACCCGAAACCTTACCATCACCCTAACCCTAACCCTAACCCTCACACTAAACCTAACCCTCACCCTAACCCTAACTCTACCACTCAACCTAAACCTAAACCTAAACCTAATCCTTACCCTATCCCTAATCCTAACCCTAACCCTCACCCTCAGGCTAGACCTCACCCTAAACCAAACCCTAACCCTCACCCTATCCCTAACCCTCACCCTAACCCTAACCGTCACCCTCACACTAAACCTCACCCTAACCCTAACCCTAAACCTCACCCTAAACCTCACACTAACTCTAACCCTAACTCTCACCCTAAACCTCATTCTAATCCTAAACTTAATCGTCACCCTCAACCTCACCCTCACCCTAACTCTTACCCTGACCCTATCCCTCACCCTAAGCGTAACCCTAACCCTAACCGACACCCTAACCCTAACGCTACCCCTCACGCTATCAACCTATCCCTAACCCTAACTCTAACCCTCACACTAACCCTCACCCTACCCCTAACCCTCACCCTAACCATCACTCGAAACCTAACCCTAAACTTAACCCTCACTCTCCCACTCCCCCTCACCCTAACCCTTAACCTGAACCTATCCCTCACCCTAAACCTGACCCTAATCCTAACCCTAACCCTAACCCTCACATTAACCCTAATGCTACCCCTCACGCTAAACCTCAACCTATCCCTAACTCTAACCCTAACCCTCTCCCTAACCCTAACCCTAACCCTAACCCTCACCCTCACCCTAAACCTAACCTTCACCCTAACCTTCACCCTCACCCTAATCCTAAACCTACCTCTCTCCCTAAACCTCATCCTAACCCTAACCCTAAGCCTAACATTAAATGTAACACCAACCCTAATACTTACCCTCACACTCAAAATCGCCCTTAGCCTAACCCTAACAATCACCCTAACCCTTACCCTAACCCTACCATAACCCTAATCCTAACCTTCATCCTAACCCTAACACTCACTCTATCCCTAGCCCTAAAACTAACACTAACCCTAACCCTACCACTCACCCTAACGCTAACCCTGATCCACAGCATAATCCTTAACCTCACCCGAACACTCACCCTCACAGTAACCCACATTCTCACCATAAACATCACCCTAACTCTAACACTCACCCTAAACTTAATCCTAACCCTAACCCTGAAACTCATGCTCACCCTAATCCTAACCCTAACCCTAACACTCACATAACTCTAAAGCTAACAGTAACCGTAACCCTAACCCCAACCCAACACCTCACCCTAACCCTAACCCTTACACTCACCCTATCCCTCACCCTTACCCTAACCCTCACCCTAACCCTAACCCTAACACTATCCCTCAACCTCACCATTAACCTCACCCCAAACCTTACCTCCAAGCTCACCCTTACCCTCACAATAAGCCTAACCCTAAACTTAACCCTCACCATCACCCTTACCCTCAGCCTAACCTTAACGCTTACCCTAACCCTAAACCTAACCCTCATCCGGACCCTCACCCTAACCCTCAACCTCACCCTCACCCTCACCCTAAAACTACCCCTAACCCTAACCCTCACCCTAACTCTAAAGCTCACCCTAAACTTAACCCTAACCCTCACCCTCACCCTAAACCTAACCCTACCCTAACCCTCACTCTAACCCTCACCCTAACCCTAATACTAAACCTATCACTCACCCTCACCATAAACCTCAACTGAACCCTTACCCTCACCCTAACCATAACCATAACCCTAACCCTCACACTAAACCTAACCCTCACCCTAACACTAACCCTAACCTTAACCCTAACCCTCACACTAAACCTAAACATCATGCTAACCCTAACCCTAACCCTGAGCCTAACCCTCACGCTAAGCCTAATCCTAATGCTACAACTCACCCTATCCCTAACCCTAAACCTAAACTTCAACCTCACCCTAGCCCTCAGCTAACACTTAACCCTAATCCGAACCCTCACCCTCAACCTCACCGTAACACCCAATCTAACCCTAATCCTCACCCTGAACCTAACCCTCAGCCTAACTCTAACCGTAAACCCACCCTCCCAATAAACCTCACTCTAACCAAAACCATAACTCTCACCCTAAACCTACGCCTCACCATAACAATAACCCTAAGCCTAACCCTCACTCTCACCCTAACCCTCACCCTAACCCTTACCCTCACACTAACCATCACCCTAACCTAAATGTAAATTTCACCTTAATCCTCACCCTTACCTTAACCCTATCCCTCCCCCTCAACCTAACCCTAACCCTTACCCTAACCCTAACCCTCACCCTAAGATTAACCTTAACCTTAACCCTAACTCTCACCATCACTCTAATCCTAACCCTAAACCTCAGCTTCACCCTTACCCTCAGCCTAACACTAACCCTAAACCTAACCCTAAACTTCAAACTATCCCTAACCCTAACCCTTAACCTCATCCTAACACTAATTCTAACACTAACCTTACCCTACCCCCCACCTTAACGCACAACCAAAACCTAACCCTAATCCTAATGCTCATCCTAACCCTAACCCTCACAGGAACCCTCACCCTCACCCTCACCCTCACACTGACCCTAAATCTAACACCCACCCTAACCCTCATCCTCACCCTAATCCTAACCGTAACCCTCACCCTCAACCTCAGCCTAACCCTAACCCTCATCTTAAATCTTACCCTCAACCTACCCTAACCCTAACACTAACACAAAACCTCACCCAAACACTAACACTCACCCAAATCCTAAACCTAACACTAACCCTCACCCTCACCCTAACCCTCACACTTACCCTAATCCTCGACCTAACCCTAACCCTAACCCTAACCCTTACCCTAACCTTAACCCTCAAACTCACCCTCACCCTAACCATAACCAGAAGCCTAGCCTTCAACCTCAACCTCACCCTCACCTTCAGCCTCACCCTAACTCTAACCCTAACACTAACCCTCAGCTTAACCCTCACCCTAACCCTAACCCTCACCCTCAACCTGACATAAATCCTATCCCTAACCCTTAGCCTAACCCTCACCCTCACACTTACTCTCACCCTAACCCTTATACTCACCCTAACCCAAAACCTAACCCTAACCCTAACTCTCACACTAACCCTAACACTCACCCTAACCCTAACCCTAACACTAACCCTAAACGTCACCCTAACCCTGACCCTAACAATAACTGTAACCCTAAAACTAACCCCAATCTTCACCCTACCATTCACCCTAACCCTAACCCTAAACCTAACCCTCACCCTCACCCTAAACCTAACCCTAACCCTTATCCTCACCCTACTCTATCCCTAACCCTAACCCTAACTGTCACCCTAACCCTAAAACTCACCCAAACCCTAAGCCTAACACTAACCCTAACCCACACCTGAAATCTCACCTAAACCTAACCCTAATCCTAACCCTCACCCTATACCTCCACCTAACCCTAACACTAAACCTAACACTCACTCTCACCCTAACACTCACCCTAACCCTTAAACTCATCCTAACCCTCACCATAACCCTAACACTCACCCTCACCCAAACCCTCTCCCTAAGCCTAACCCTAACCCTAACACTCACCCTCACCCTTACCCTAAACTTCACCCTCACCTTCACCCTCACCCTAATCCTAAACCTACCCCTCTCCTTAAACCTCATCCTAACCCTAAACCTAAGCCTAACATTAACCGTAACACTAACCCTAACCCTTATCCTCACACTGACACTCATCCTCAGCCAAACTTTAACAATCACGCTAACCCTTACCCTCACCCTAACCCTAAACCTCAACCTAAACCTAACACTCACCCTAACCCTAACCCTAAAACTACCACTAACCCTCACCCTAAAATTAACACTAACCCTAACCCTAACCCTCACCATCACCCTAATCCTAACCCTAAAACTCACAATCACCCTCACCTTCAGCCTAACACTAACCCTAACCATAACCCTGAACCTCACCTTCACCCTAACCCTAACTCTAACCCTAATCCTCACCCTCACCCTCACCCTAATAATCACCCTAAACCTAAGGCTAACCTTCACACTATCCCTAACCTAATACTTACTCTCACCCTAACCCTAACCCTCATCCTCAACCTAACCCTCACCCTAACACTTACACTCAGCCTAACCATAACCCTAACCCTAACCCTAACCCTATCTGTAACCCTCAAACCCAAACTCACCCTTACCTTCAGCCTAACCCTAACCCTAACACTAATCCTAACCCTTACCCACACCCTCAGGCTCAACCTAAACCTAACCCTAACCCTAACCCTCAGCCTAACTGTAAAGCTAACAATTACCCTATCCTTAATCCTAAACCTAAATCTAAATCCTCACCCTAATCCTAACCCTAACCCTAACCCTCACCCTAACCCCAAACCGAACCCTAAACCTCACCCTAACCCTAAACCTAATACTCGCCGTTACCCTAACCCTAACCCTCACCCGCACACTAATCCTCACCCTAAACCTTAACCTCACCCTCAAACTCACCCTCAAACTAATCCTAAACCTCAACCTAACACTAACAATAACCCTCATCATCACCCTCATCCTAAACCTAACCCTAACCCTCACCTTAACCCTAACCCTCGCCCTAACACTAACCCTCACCCTAACACCTATGCGCACTTACCCTCACCCTAAACCTAACCCTAAACCTCACACTAACCCTAACCCTCACCCTAACTGTAACCCTCACCCTAAAACTAACCTTCATGCTAACCCTAACCCTAAACCTAAACCTAACCCTCACCCTAACCCTCACCCTAAACCTATCCCTAACCCTAACCATAACCCAAACCCTAGACCTCACCCTAACCCTAAATCTTACCCTTAGCCTCACAAACATCCTAACCCTCACCTTCACCTGAACTCTCACCCTCACCCAAACACTCACCCTCACCCTAAACCTCACCCTAACACTAACCCTCAGCCTAATCCTAACTCTAACCTCACCCTGACACAAACCCTCACTCTAACCCTTACAGTCACCCTAATCCTCACCCTAAACCTAACCTAATCCAAACCCTCAAACACAATCTAAACTTCACCCTCACCTTAGTCCTCAACCTAACCCTAACCCTAACCTTAACACTTAAACTAAACCTAATCCTCACCCTCACCCTCACCCTAACCCTAAACTTAAAACTAACACTCACCCTAACACTCACCCTCACCCTAACCATAACCCTAATGCTCACCCTAAACCTCTCCCTAACCCTCAGCCTAATCCTAAACCCTAACCCTCACCCTCACCCTAACCCTAACCCTAACCATCGCCCTAACCCTAACTCTCAATTTAACACTAATGCTAACCCTAATCCTCACCCTAAACCTAACCCTAAACCTAACCCTCACCCTCACCCTGAGCCTAAACCTCACCCTAACTCTAACCCTAATGCTCACCCTAACCCTTAAACCTAAACTTAACCCTAACCCTCAAACTAAATCTAACCCTAACTCTAACCTTAATCCTCACCCAAAACCTAACCCTCACCCTAACCTAAACCTCAATCTAACCCTAAACCTCATCCTAACCATAAAATTAACCCTAACCCCAACCCTCATCCTAACCCCCACCATAACCCTAAACCTATCCCAAACCCTCACCCTCACCCTAGCCATAACCCTAACCGTAAACTTAACCCTAACCCTCAACCTAACCCTAAGGCTATCCCAAACCCTCACTCTTACCTTAAACCTCACCCTAAACCTTACCCTCACCCTAACACTAAACCTAACCCTATCCTTCCCACTAATCCTATTCCTCACCCTAACCGTAACCATCGCCCACACCCTAACCCTAACCATCACCCACACACTAACACTCACCCAAAACTTCACCCGAACCCGAACCTGAACCCGAACCCTAACTCACACCCTGACACAAACCATCACCCTAACCCTCACTGTCACACTAATTCTCACCGTAAACATAACCGTAACATTTACCTAAACCAACCATCACCCTCACCCTCACCCTAAACCCCACCCTTACCCTAACTCTAACCATAACCATAACCCGAACCCTAACCCGAACCCTCACACTAACACTCACCCTAACCCTTAACCTAACCGTAATCCTCAACCTCACCATCACACTAACACTCACACTAACCCTAACCCTCACCCACACTTAACCCTCACCCTCACCCTAATTCTCAACCTCACCCTAAACATCACCCTAACCCTAACCCTGACCCTAAACCTAACTCTCAGTCTAAACCTAACCCTCAGCATAACCCTAAACCTATTCCTAACCCTAACACTTACACTCACCCTAACCGTAACCCTAACACCAACACTCATCCTACGCCTCACCATAACCCTCACCCTAACCGTTACCCTCTTACTAACCCTCATCCTAACCCTAACTCTAACCCTAACCCTCACCTCAACCCTCACCATAACCCTAACCATAAACCTAACCCTCACACTAAACCTCACCCTCATGCTAACCCTAAACCTAACCCTAACCCTCACACTAAACCTAAACCTCACTCTAACCCTAACCCTACCCCTCACCCTACCCCTCACCCTAACCCTAACCCTAACCCTTAACCTCACCTATCCCTAACCCTAACCCTTACCCTCACCCTCACACAAGCCCTCACCCTAACACTAACATTAACCCTAACCCTAACCCTAACCGTCACCCTCACCCTAAGAGTAACCCTCACCTTCACCTTAACCCTCAGCCTAAACCTAACCCTAACATTAATCCTAAACCTAAACTGCACCCTCACCCTAACCCTAACTCTAAGCCTAACCATAACCCTAATCCTCAACCTAATGCTTACACTAACCTTAACCCTCACCCTCAGGCTAAACCTCACCAAAACCCTTGCCCTCACACGAACCCGAACCCTAAACCTAACCCCAACCCTCACAATAATCCTAAACCTCACCATAACCCTAATAATAACCCTAACCCTAACCCTAACCCTGACCCTGACTCTAACCCAAACCTTAATCCTCACCCTCAGCCTAACCCTCACTGTCACCCTAACCCCCACCCTAATCTGAACTCTCACCCACACCCCAACTCTCACCCTCACCCCAACACTCACCTTCACCCTAACACTCACCCTCACCCTAAACAACATCCTAGAAATAAGCTTCCCCCTAACCCTAAACCTAACCCTCACCCTAACCCTAAACCTCACATTCACCCTCAACCTCACTCTCAACCTAAACCTAACACTAACCTTCACAATATCCCTAACCCTAACCCTAACTCTAACCGTAAACCTAACCCACAAACTAACCCTAACGCTACCCCTCACGCTAAACCTCAACCTATCCCTAACCCTAAACATAACCATATCCATAACCCTAACCCTAACCCTCAACCTAAACCTAACCCTCACCCTAATCTTCAATCTCACCCTAATGCTCTGGCTAACACTAAACCTAACCCTTACTTAACCGAAACCCTTACCCTCAGCCTCAACCTAACTGTAACCCTAAGCCTACCCCTCAGTTTAACCCTCACCCTAACCGTAACCCTCACCCTCAACCTGACCCAAATCCTTAGCCTAACCCTTAGCCTAACCCTCAGCTTAACCCTCACCCTAACCTTAACCCTCACTCTCAACCTGACCCAAATCCTAAGCCTAACCCTTAGCCGAACCCTCACCCTCACCCTAACCCTCACACTAACCCTTACCCTCACCCTAACCCAAAACCTAACCCTAACCCTAACTCTCACACTAACCCTAACACTCACCTTAACCCTAACGCTAACACTAAACCTAAACCTCACCCTAACCCTCACTCTAACGATAACAATAACCCTAACCCTAACCCTCTCCCAACCACTCACCCTAACCCTAACCCTAAAACTAACCCTCACCCTCACCCTAAACATAAACCTAACCCTTATCTTCAACCTACTCTAACCCTAAACCTAACCCTATCCATCACCCTAACCCTAACACTCACCAAAAAGCTGAGCCTAACCCTAACCCTCACCCTAAACCTCACCCTCACCCTGGCCCTAACCCTAAACCTAACCCTACACCTCAACCTAACCCTAACACTAAACCTAACCTCAACCCTCACCCTAACACTCACCCTAACCCTTAACCTCACCCTAACCCTCAACCTCACTCTAACCCTAACCCTAACCCTCACCATAACCCTCACCATAAACCTAAACCTAACCGTAACCCTAACCTTCACCCTCACCCTAATTCTAAACCTACCCATCTCCGTAACCCTCATCCTAACCCTCACCCTAAGCCTACCATTAACCTTAACACTAACCCTAACCCTTACCCACACATCCACATTAACCCTCAGCCTAACCCTAACAATCACCCTAACCCTTACCCTTACCCTACCCTAAACCTAACCCTGACCTTCACCCTAACCATAACACTCATCCTAACCCTAACCCTAAAACTAACACTAACCCTAACCAAACCCCTCACCCTAACGCTAACCCTGTTCCACACAATAATCCTTACTCTCACCCAAACATTCACCCCCACACTAACCCACACCCTCACCATAAACATCACCCTAACTCTAACCCTCACCCTAACCCTAATCCTAACCCTAACTATAACCCTCACCCTATCCCTCACCCCTACCCTAACACTCACCCTAACCCTAACCCTAACATTAACCCTCACCCTCAACCTAATCCTCACCCTAAACCTTACCCTCAAACTCACCCTTACCCTCACACTGAGCTTAACCCTCAACCTACCCCTAAACCTAACCCTCACCATCACGATTACCCTCAGCCTTACCTTAACACTAACCCTAATCCTAACCCTAATCCTCACTCTCACATTAACCCTAACCCTCTACCTCACCCTCACCCTCACCCTAACACTACCCCTAACCTTAAGCCTCATGCTAACCCTAAAGCTCACCCTAAACTTAACCTTAACCCTCACCCTCACCCTCACCCTAAACCTAACCCTAACCCTAACCCTCACCTTAACCCTCACTCTAACCCTAATACTAACCCTATAATTCACCCTCACCATAACCCTCATCTGAACCCTTACTCAATCACTAAAGCTAAACCTAACCCTCACACTTAACCTAACCATCACCCTAACCCTAAACCTAACCCTCACACTAAACTTAACCATCATGCTAACCCTAACCCTAACCCTGAGCCTAAACCAAAAACTAAGCATAACCCTAATGCTACACCTGACCCTATCCCTAACCCTAACCATAACCCTCAACCTCACCCTAGCCCTCACCTAACACTAACCCTTAACCTAACCCTAACCTTCACACTGTCCCTAACCCTAATCCTTATCCTCATCCTAACACTAATGCTAACCCTAACCCTAACCCTCACACTAAACCTATCCCACACCCTAACCCTAACCCTCACCCTAACCCTCACCATAACCCTTACCCTCAGCCTAACCCTAACTATAACCCTAACCCTAACACTCAGACTAAACCTAACCCTCACCCTAACCCTAACTCTAACCCTATACATTACCCTCAAATCCACATTCCCCCTTACCTAACCCTAACACTAATCCTAACCCTAACCCTCACCCTCAGGCTCATCCTAACCCTATCCCTAACACTAACCCTCAGCCTAACTCTAAAGCTAACAATAACCCTATTCCGAATCCTAACCCTAAACCTCAACCTAACCCTAACCCTAACCCTAAAACTCACCCTAAGCCCAACCCTAAACCTAACCCTCACCCTAACTCTAACCCTAATCCTCACCCTCACCATAAAACTAACCCTAACCTGAACCCTCACACTAAACCTATCCCTCACCCTTACCTTAACCTTCACCTTAACCCTAACCCTAACCCACACCCTCACCCTAATCCTCACCCTAAACCTTACCCTCACCCTCACCCTTACACTCAAACTAACCCTAAACCTCAACCTAACCCTAACCCTAACCCAAACACTAGACCTCACCCTAACCCTAACTGTAACCCTCAGCCTCACAAACATCTTAACTCTCACCTTCACCCGAACTCTCACCCTCACCCTAACACTCAGTCTCACACTAAAGCTCACCCTAAACGTAACCCTCAGCCTAACCCTAATGCTAACTAACCTCACGCTGACCCAAATCCTCACCCTAACCCTCAACATCACCCTAATCCTCACCCTAAACCTAACCTAACCCAAACTCTCACCCTCACCCTAAACTTCACCATCACCCTAGCCCTCACCCTCACCCTAACCCTAATATTAAACTTTAAACTAAACCTAACCCTAACCCTCACCCTCACCCAAACCCCACCCTAAACCTAAACCTAACACTAACCCTCACCCTAACCCACACACTTACCATTACCCTCAACCTAACACTCACCCTC
This sequence comes from Dipodomys merriami, assembly GCF_024711535.1. Classification (NCBI taxonomy): domain Eukaryota; kingdom Metazoa; phylum Chordata; class Mammalia; order Rodentia; family Heteromyidae; genus Dipodomys; species Dipodomys merriami. The sequence continues at coordinate 4,969,356 of NW_027206113.1, forward strand.
ACCCTCACCCTAACCCTAACCCTCACCCTAAACCTAACCCTCACACTAACACTAATGATAACCCTAATCCACACCCTAACCCTAACCCTAACCCTAACCCTCACCCTCACCCTCTCCCTAACACTCACCCTAACCCTCACACTAACCCTAACCCTCAAACTAACCCTAACCCTAACCCTCAACATCACCCTCACCCTAAGCCTAACCCTAACCCTAAGCCTAATCCTAACCCTAACGCTCACCCTCACCCTCACCCTAACACTCACCCTCAACCTCAATCTCACACTAACCCTAACGGAAATCCTAACCCTCACCCTAACCCTAACCCTCACCCTCACACTAAACCTCACCCTCAAACTAACCCTAAACCTCACCCTAACCCTCAGCCTAACCCTAACCCTTACCCTCACCCTGAACCTCACTGTAACCCTAACCTTAACCTTCACTCTCAACCTCAACCTCACACTAACACTTATCCTGACCCTATCCCTCATCCTAACCCTAACCCTAACCCTAACCCACACCCTAACTCTCATGCTACTCCTCACGCTAACCCTCAACCTATCCCTAACCCTAACCCTAAACCTCACCCTAGTCCTCACCCTAACCCTAAACCTCACCCTAACCATCTCTCTAACCGTAACCTTAAACTTAGCCCTCACCCTACCCCTCACCATCACCCTAACCCTTACCCTTACCCTATCCCTCACACTAACCCTAACCCTAACCCTAACCCTAACCCTCACCCGAACCCTAACACTACCCCTCACGTTAAACCTCAACCTATCCCTAACCCTAACCCTAATCCTCACCCTAAACCTAACTCAAAGCCTCAACCTAAACCTAACCCTCACCCTAATCCTCAACCTCACCCTAATCCTCTGGCTAACCCTAAACCTAACCCTTACTTAACTAAAACCCTCATCCTAAACCTCACCCTAACTCTAACCCTAACCCTACCCCTCAGCTTAACCCTCAACCTAACCCTGACCCTCACCCTCAACCTGACACAAATCCTTACCCTAACCCTTAGCCTAACCCTCACCCTCACCCTTACTCTCACCCGAACCCTTACCCTCACCCTAACCCAAAACCTAACCCTAACCCTAACTCTCACACCAAACCCTAATACTCACCCTAACCTTAACCCTAATATTAAATCAAAACCTCATGCTAACCCTCTCTCTAACAATAACCATAACCGTAACCCTAACCCTAACCCTCACCTTACCACTAACTCTAACCCTAACCCTAAACCTAACCCTAATCCACATCCTAAACCTCACCCTGAACCTTATCCTCACCCTACTTTTACCCTAACCCTAACCCTAACACTCACCCTAAACCTAACACTCACTCAAACCCTAAGCCTAATCCTCACCCTCAGCCTAAACCTCACTGTCACCCTTACTCTAACCCACACCCTAACTCTCACTCTCACCCCAACCCTCACCCTCACCATAACCCTCAACCTCACCCTCAACCTAACCCTAACACTAACCTTAACCCTCACCCTAATCCTAACACTAACATTAACCTTAATCCTCAAACTAACCCTCACCCTAACACTAACCCTAATGATAACACTCAACTTCACGCTAACCCTCACCCTAACCCTAAACCTAACCCTCACACTAACCCTCACCCTAACACTCACTCAACTCTAAGCCTCACTCTCACCCTAAACCTTACCCTCAACCTAACCCGAACCCGAACCATAACTCTACCCTTACACTAAACCTAAACTTCACCCGAACCCTAACCCTAACCATCACCTCAACCCGCAGCCTAAAACTAAACCTAAACCTAACCGTCACCCTCATCCTCACCTTCACCCTCAGCCTAAACCTAAGCCTAAGTCTAACCCTAATCCTAAACCTCACACTAAACATAACCCTCACCCTAACCCTAACCCTAACCCTAACCCTCATACTACACGTAACTCTCACGCTAACACTACCCCTACCCCTCAGTCTAACCCTCACCCTAAGCCTGACACTAAACCTAAACCTCACCCTATCTCTAACCCTAAACCTAACCTTCACCCTCACCTTAGCCCTCACCCTAACACTAACCCTAACCCTAACCCTCACCCTAACTCTCACTCTCACCCTAACAATCACCCTCACCCTCACCCTCATCTTCAGAATACACCTAAACCTAACAATAATCCTAAACCTAACTCTCACCCTCAACCTCAAACTAACTCTAACCTTAACCCTAATCCTAACCCTCACCCTAAATTTAACACTAACCATAACCCTCACCCTCAACCTAACCCTCACCTCACCCAGGACCACACCCTAACCCTCACCCTCACAATAACCCTCACCCTCACCTTAAACCTAACCCTCACCCTCACCCTAACCCTCACCCTCACCCTAAACCTAACCCTAACCCTCCCCCTAACCCTCCCCCTAACCCTAACCCTCACCTTACCCCTCACTCTAACCCTAACCCTAAACTTAATGCTCACCCTAACACTTACCCTAACCCTTTCCCTGAAACTAACCCTCACCCTAATCAGAACCCTCCCACTAAACCCAACCCTCACCCTTACCCTAAACCTACCACTCAGCATAACCCTCACCCTAACCCAAACCCAAAACCTAATGCTCACCCTATTCCTAACCCTAATCCTTACATTCACCTTAACCCTAACCCTAACATTAACCCTAACCCTAACCCTCACCCTAAACCTAACCCTCATCCTCACCCTAACCCTCACCCTCACCCTAACCCTAATCCTAACCCTAACCCTCACTCTAAACCCTCGACCTAAACGTAACCCTAAAACTAAACCTCTCCCTACGCCTCAACATAACCCTAACCCTAACCCTAAGCCTTACCCTCACCCTCACCCTAACCCTAACCCTCACACTAAACCTAACCCTCACCCTTACCCTAACCCTCACCCTAAACCTAACCCTAACCCTAACCCTCACCCTCACTCTAATCATCACCCTAAACCTTACCCTCACCCTCACTCTTACCCTCACACTAACCCTAACCCTCAAACTAACCCTAACCCTAACCCTCAACATCACCCTCACCCTAAGCCTAACCCTAACCCTAAGCCTAATCCTAACCCTAACGCTCACCCTCACCCTCACCTTAACACTCACCCTCAACCTCAATCTCACACTAACCCTAACGGAAACCCTAACCCTCACTCTAACCCTAACGCTCACCTGAACCTTAAACCTAACCCTCAAACTCAACCTCATCCTAACCCTTACCCTAACGCTAACCCTCACCCTAACCCTAATGCTAATCCTAACACTCACCCTAACCCTAACCCTCACACTGAACCTAACTCGCAGCCTAACCCTAAACCTATTCCTAAACCTTACCCTCACCCAAACCGTAATGCTAACCCCAAAACTCATCCTACGCCTAACCATAACCCTCACCCTAACCCTTTCCCTCACACTAACCCTCACCCTAACCCTAACTCTAACCCTAACCCTCATCTCAACCCTCACCCTAACCCTAACCCTAACTCTAACCCTCACACTAAACCTCACCCTCACCCTAACCCTAACCATAACCCTAACCCTCACACTAAACCTAACCCACACGCTAACCCTAACCATACCACTCAGCCTAACCCTCACATTAACACTAACCCTAACCCTAAACCTCACCCTAATCCCTAACCCTAACCCTTACCCTAACCCTCACACTAGACCTCACCCTAACACTAACATTAACCCTAACCATCACCCTAACAAAAACCCTCAACCTCACGCTAACCCTCAGCATAAAACTAACAGTAACATTAATCTTAACCCTAAACCGCACCATGACCCTAACTCTAACTCTAAACCTAACCATAGCCCTTACCCTCAACCAAATACTTACACTAACCGTAACCCTCACACTGAACATAAACCTCACCAAAACCCTTACACTCACACTAACCCGAAGCCTAAACCTAACCCCAACCCTCACACTAATCCTAACCCTCACCATAACCCTAATCCTATCCCTAACCCTAACCCTCAACCTAACCCTAACCCTTAACCTCACCCTCAGCCTAACCCTCACTATCACCATAACCCTCACCCTAAGCTTCACTCTCATGCACACCCTAACTCTCACCCTCACCCCAACCCTCACCCTCACCCTAACACTCACCCTCACCCCAAACATCATCCTAACAATACGCCTCACCCTAACCCTAAACCTAATCCTCACCTTAACCCTAATCCTAACCCTCACCCTCACCATCACCCTCACTCCCAGCCTAAACCTAACCCTAAACTTCACACTATCCCTAACCCTAACCCTAACCCTAACCCTCAACCTCACCCTAACCCTAACGCTACCCCTCAAGCTAAACCTCAACCTAAACTAACCCTAACCCTAACCCTCACCCTAACCCTAACGCTAACCCTCAACGTAAGCCTAACCCTCACCCTATTCCTCACCTTAATCCTCTGGCTAACCCTCAACCTAACCCTTACCCTATCCCCCACCGAAACCCTAACCCTAACCCTCACCCTCACCCTAATTCTCACCGTAAACCTTACACTCACCCTCACCGTTACCCTCCAACTAACCCTAAACCTCAACCAAACCCTAACCCTCACTCTAACCATCACCTCACCCTAAATGTAACCCTCACCCTCACTCTAACCGTAACCTCACGTTCATCCTCACCTTCAGCCTAAACCTAACACTAAGACTAATTCTAATCTTAACCCTCACCCTCACACTCAAGCTAAATCTAACCTTAACCATAAACCTAAACCTCACCCTAATCCTAACGCTAACCCTAACCATCACCCTCAACCTAAACCTCAACCAAACCATTACCTTCACCCTAACCCTCACCCTTAACCTAACCCTAACCCTCACTCTAATCCTAACCCTCACCCTAAACCTAATCAATCACGTCACCCTAGCACTCACACTAACACTAACCCTAACCCTAACCAACACCCTAACACTAACCCTAATTCTCAACCTCACACCATCCCTCATTGTCACCTTAACCCTCACCCTAATCCTAAACCTAACCCACACACTAACTCTCCTCCTCACAAGAAGCCTCACCCTCACATTAATCCTCACTCTCACCCTAAATATCATCCTAACCATAACCCTCACCCTAACCCTAAACCTATCCCTCACCCCAACCCTAACCCTCATCCTAACCCTCACGTTCACCCTAATCCTCTCCCTAACCCTAAACCTAACACTTACCCTAACCATAACCCTCACCCTCACCCTCACCTTAAACCTCACCCTAAACATTACCCTCAACCTAACCCCAATGCTAAACCCAAAACTCAAGCTAACCCTAACCCTAATCCTCATCCTCAACATAAACCTAACCCTAACCCTAAACATCACACTAAACCTAACCCTCACCCTTACCCTAACAATTAGCATAACACTAACCCTAAACCTAACCCTCACTCTCACACTAATCTTCACCCTAAACCTTACCCTCACCCTCACCTTTACTCTCAAACTAACCCTAAACCTCAACCTAACCCTAACCCTAACACTAACCCTCACCCTAACCCTAACCCTCACCGTAACACTTACCCTCACACTAACACTCACCCTAACCCTAAACTTAACCCTCACCTTAACCCTCACCCTTAACCTAACCCTCACCCTCGCACTCCCCTTAAACGTCAGCCTAAACCTAACCCTAACCCTAACACTAATTGAAACCCTCACACTAAACCTAACCCTAAACCTAAACCTAAACCTATCCGTAACCCTCACACTAAATGTAACCCTCACAATAACCCTAATCCTACCCCTCAGCCTAACCATCACCCTATCCCTAACCGTAACCTTAAGCCTCACCCTATCCCTAACCCTAACGCTAACCCTCAACCTCACCCTAGCCCTCACCCTAACACTGAACCTAACCCTAACCCTCACGCTAACCCTCACCTCACCCTAAACGTAACCCTCACCCCCACCCTCACCCTCACCCTCAGCCTAAACCTAACCCTAACACTAATCCTAACCCTAACCCTCACCCTCACTCTAATCCTCACCCTAAACATTACCCTCACCCTAACCCCAATGCTAACCCTAACCCTCAAGCTAACCCTAACCCTAATCCTCACCCTCAACATAAACCTAACCTTCATACTAAACCAAACCCTCACCCTTACACTAACCTTTACCATAACCCCAATAATACTAACCCTCACCCTCACCCTAATCCTCACAGTAAACCTTACCCTCACCCTCACCTTTACCCTCAAACTAACCCTCAATCTCAACCTAACCCTAACCCTAACCCTCACCATCACCCTCACCCTAAGCCTAAGCCTAAGCCTAACCCTAACCCTCACCCTAACCCTAACCCTCACCCTAACTCTAACCTTCACCCTAACACTTACCCTCACACTAACACTAACCCTAACCCTAACGTTAACTCTCACCTTAACCCTCACCCTGAACCTAGCCCTAACCCTAACCCTCACCCTCACGCTCCCCTTAACTGTCAGCCTAAACCTAACCCTAACCCTAACCCTAACCGAAAACCTCACACTAAACCTAACCCTCACCCTAAACCTAAACTTAACCCTAACCCTCACACCAAATGTAACCCTCACAATACCCTAAATCCTACCCCTTAGCCTAACCCTCACCCTAACCCTAACCGTAACCTTAAGCCTCACCCTATCCCTAACCCTAATCCTTTTTTTTTAAAATATTATTTTATTTTATTTGAAAGCATACTGTACAGAGGGGCTACAATTACATGGGCAGGATAATGCATACATTTCTTATCAAGCATTGCAGCCTCCTCCTTTGTTTACCCTTCACCTCCCTTCCCAGCCTCCCCCCACCCCCACCCAATTATACCCCCCTCCCCCCCCACCGACATTGTAAAGCTGGTTTTGACATGACATTTTGTACTTCTCATTGTTGCAACAGGTCCATCTGAATCCTTAAACGACTTGTTTGCCCCCATCTCCTCCACATGTTATTCTGACATCAAATATAGTGAAGGCGGGGGTTACACTGTGGGGCAGGGACAAACAAAGCAACAAAGAAATAATCTTATAAATGCGTTAGAAACATATGCATGAAAGAAACGAAAACATTAAAATACATATTTAAGGGTTTATTTTCCAAACATCACATTATCTGACCTTTTCTGCTTGACTCATACCTATACTAGATATTGCAAATAAGGGAAACCATGGGACCTATGCTTCTTTGGGCCTGGCTTACTTCACTTAATATAATTTTTTCCAAGCCTTTCCATTTCCTAACAAATGGGGAAATGTCATTCTTTCTGATCCTAACCCTAATCTTAATGCTCACCCTCACCCAAGCCCTCACCCTAACCCTAAACCTCAACCTAACCCTAACCCTAAACCTCACCATCACCCTCACCCTCTAACCCTCACACTAACCCTAACCCTAACACTGACCCTACCCTAATCCTAACCCTAACCCTAACCCTCACCCTAACCCTAACACTCACACTAACTGTAAACCTAACACTAATCCTAAACCTCAGCCTAACCCTCACCCTAAAACTAACCCTAACCCTAACCGTATACATCACCCTACCCCTCACCCTCACCCAAAACCTAACCCTAAATCTCACCCTCACCCTAACACACACCCTAACCGTTACCCTCGCCCTAACCATCACCCTAACCCTAACACTCACACTAAACCTTACCTCACGCTAACGCTAACGCTACCCATGAGCCTAACCCTCACACTAACCCTAAACTTAACTCTGAACCTCACCGTATCCCTAAACCTAACCCTAACCCTCAACCTCACACTAGCCCTCAGCTAACACTAACCCTAATCCTAACCCTCACCCTAACCCTAACCTTAACACACAACCTAACCCTAACCCTCACCCTGAACCTAAACCTCAACCTAACCCTAATTGTAACCCTCACCCTCCCACTAACCCTCACTCTAACCGAAACCCTAACCCTCACCCAACAATACGCCTCACCATAAAAATAACCCTAAGCCTAATCCTCACCCTCACCCTAACCCTCACCCTAACAATTTCCCTCACATTAACCCTAATCCTAACCCTAAAACTCACCCTCACCCTCAACCTCAGCCTAACACTAACCCTAACCATAACCCTCACCCTCAACCTCACCCTAACTCTAACACTAACCCTCACCTTAACCCACACCCTCACTCTCATCCTAAACCTAACCCTAACCTTCACACTATCCCTAACCCTAAACCTTATCCTCACCCTAACCCTAATGCTAACTCTAAGCCTAACCCTCACACTAAACCTAACCCTCACCCTAAGCCTAATCCTAACCCTCACCCTCACCCTAACCCTTAACCTCAACCTAACCCTACCTCTAACCGTAACCCTAAACCTCACACTAAACCTAACCCTCACCCTAACCCTAACCCTATCCGTAACCCTTACACCCACACTCACCCTTACTTTCAGCCTAACCCTAACCCTAACATTAATCCTAACCCTAACCCTCACCCTCAGGCTCACCCTGAACCTAACCCTAACCCAAACCCTCACCCTAACTCTAAAGCTAACAATAACCCTATCTCTAATCCTAAACCTAAACCTCATCCTAAACCTAACCCTAACCCTAACACTCACCCTAACCCAAATGCTAACCCTATCCTCACGCTAACCCTAACCCTAATCCTCACCTTCAACTTAAACTGAACGCTAACCCTAACCCTCACACTAAACCTAACCCTCACCCTTACCCTAACCCTCAACTTAACCCTAACCCTAAACCTCACGCTCACCCTAATCCTCAACCAAACCTTACCCTCATCCTCACGCTTACCCTCAAACTAACCCTAAACCTCAACCTAACCCTAACCCTCACCATCACCCTCACCATAAGCCTAACCGCAACCCTAACCCTAACCCTAACCCTCACCCTAACACTAACCCTCACCCTAACCCTAATGCTAACCCTAATCCTCAGACTAACCCTTACCCTAACCCTAAGCCTAAACCTAACCCTCACCATCACCTTAATCCTCACCCTAAACCTAACCTAAACCAAACCCTCACCCTCACCCTAAACTTCACCCTCGCCTAGGCCTCACCCTAACCGTAACCCTAACATTAACCCTTAAACTAAACCTAACCCTCAACCTCACCCTCAACCAAACCCTCACCCGAAACCTAAACCTAACCCTAACCCTCAACCTAACACTCACCCTTACACTTACACTCAACCTAACACTCACTCTCATCTTAAACCTAACCCTAACCCTCATCCTAACCCTTTCCCTAGCCTTCACCTTAATCCTAAACCCTCACCCTCACCCTAACCCTCACCCTAACACTAATGCTAACCCTATTCCTCACCCTAAACCTAAACCTAAATCTATCCCTCACCCTCACCCTCAGCCTAAACCTCACCCTAACTCTATCCCTAACCCTCACCCTAAACCTTACCCTAAACTTAACCCTAACCCTCATCCTAAATCTAACCCTAAACCTAACCCTCACCCTAACCCTGACTCTCACCCTAACCATCACCATAACCCAAACCCTAACCCTCACCCTCACCCTAAACAACCCTAACACTAAACTTCACCCGAACCCTAACGTTTACCAAACCCTCACCCTCACATTAAACTTAACCCTAAACCTTACCCACACCCTAACCCTAAACCTAACCCTAACTCTCCCACTAATCCTAACCCTCACCCTAACCATAAACCTAACCCTCACCATCACCCTAACCCTTACCCTAACCTTAACCATCACCCACACCCTAACCCTAACCATCACCCACACCCTAGTCCTCACCCAAACCTTCACCCTCACCGAACCCGAACCCTCACCCTAACCATCACCCTGACCCAAACCCTCACCCTAACGCTCACTCTCACATTAATCCTCACCCTAAACATAACCATAACATTTACCTACCACAAACCCTCACCCTCACACTCACCCTAAACCCCACCCTCACCATATCCATAACCCTAACCATACCCCTCACCCTACCCCTCACCCTAACACGAACACTAATCCACACCCTCACACTAACACTCAATGTTTCTCTAAACCTCAACCTAACCCTAAGACTCACCCACAGCCTAACCTTCACCAAAAACCTCACCCTCAACCTAACCCTAACTCTAACCCTAACCCTAACCCTCACCCAACCCTAACACTAACCCTAACCCTCACCCTCTGCCTAAAGCTCACCCTAATCCTTACCCTCACCCTAACCCTCACACTAATCCTAAACCTTACCCTAACACTAACCCTACCCCTCCCCCTTACCCTGACCCAAACCCTAATGCTAAACCTAACTCTCACCCTAACCCTAAGCCAAAACTATATCCTCACCCTAACCCTTACCCTCTATCAAACGGTCACCCTCACGCTAACCCTCACCCTCAATCAAAACATCACGCTAACCCTAACCCTCACCCTAACCCAAGACCTCACCCTAATCCTAACCCTCCCTCTAACCCTCAAACTCAACCTAATCCTCACCCTAACCATAACCCTATCCCTTAACTAACCCAAAACCTCACTCTCACTCTAAACCAAAAACTCAACCTAAGCCTCACCCTAACAATAATCCTAACCCTATCCCTCACCCTCATATTCACCCTCACCCTCAGCCTGCCCCTAACCCTAAACCTAATCCTAACCCTAAACTTCACACTCACCCTCACCCTCACCATAACCCTAACCCTAACACTAACCCTCAACCTAACCCTTAACCAGACCCTAACCCTTACCCTAACCCTAAGCCAAAAACTAACCCTCACTCTACCCCTCACCCTAACCATAATCCTAACTCTCACCATGACCCTAACCTTCATCATAAACTTTGCCCTCACCCTAAACTTCACACTAAACCTAACCCTAACCCTAACCCTAACCTTCACCCTCACCCTAAACCTAACCCTAAACGACACCCTAAGCCTCACCCTAAACCTAACGCTAACCCTAAACATCACCCTCATCTTAACACTCACCCTAAACCTTACCCTCACCCTAATCCTAATCCTCTCCCTAAACCTAACCCTCACACTAGCCTTAACCCTCACCCTAACCATAACCCTACCGCACACGTTTACCCTCAACCTATCCCTAACCCTAACCCTAACCCTAACCCTATCCCTTACCTACACAAAAACCTCATGCTCACCCTCACCCTAACCCTAACCCTCACCTTAACCCTAACACTTACACTCACACTAACCCTCATCCAAAAGATAATCCTCTCACTAACCCTAAACCTAAACCTTACATTAACAAAACCCTCACCCTCACCCTCACGCTAACCCTAAACCTAACACTCACCCTCACACTAACACTCACACTAAACCTTACCCTAACACTAAACCTAAACCTAAACCTTATGCTAACCCTCACACTAACCCTAACACTCACCCTAACCCTAAACATAACACTAACACTAAACCTCATCCTAAACCTCAGCCTGACCTTAACCATAACCCTAAACCTAAATCTCACCCTTACCCTAAACCTAACCCTTAATGTCAACCTAACCCTCACCCTAACCCTAAACATAACCCTAACCCTCATCCTAACCCTAACAATCACCCTCACTATAACCCGAAACCTAACCCTAAACCTCACCCTAACCCTACACCTAACCCTCATCCTCACCCTAACACTCACCCTCAACCTAACCCTAACCCTAACCCTAACCCTAACCCTCACACTAACCATAACTTTCACACTAAAACTTACCCTTCCCCTGACCCTAACCCACAACATAATCCTAAGCCTAACCCTAACCCTCACCCTCACCCTCACCCTAACCCTAACCATACCACTCACCCTAACCCTCATGTAACCCTAACCCTAACGCTAACACTCATCGTAACACTAACCCTAATCCTAACCCTCACCCTGACCCTTAACCTCAGCCTAACCCTCACCCTCACCCTACCCCTTACCCTCACCCTACCATAACCCTAAACCTCACCCTAAACCTCACCCTAACCCTAACTCTAAACCTAACACTAACCCTAACACTCACTCTAACCCTCACCCTAAAACTAACCTAACCCTAACCGTACCCATCACCGTACCCCTCACCCTAAACATAACCCTAACCCTAAATCTCACACTCACCCTAAAACTCACCCTAACCCTTACCCTCGCCTTAACCATCACCCTCACCGTAACCCTCACCCTAATCCTAACCCAAACCCTAACACTCACACTCACCCTAACCATAACCCTAACCCTAACCCTCATTCTAACCCTCAACCTAACCTTAACACTTAACCCCAAACCTCACCCTCACCCTAAACATTACTCTCACCCTCACCCAAATGGTTACCCTAACCCTCACGCTAACTGTAAACCTAATACTCACCCTCAACATAAACCTAACCATAACCCTAACCCTCACACTAAACCTAATCCTCACGCTAACCCTAACCCTACCCCTCAGCCTAACCCTCACCCTAACCCTAACCCTAACCCTAAAGCTCAACCTAACACTAACCCTAACCCTCACCATCACCCTTACCCTCAGCATCAACCTCACCCTAAGCCTAACCCTAATGCTCACCCTAACCCTAACCCTCAACCTAACCCTAACCCTCACCGAAACCCTTACCCTCACATTAACCCTCACACTAACCCTAACCTTAACCCTCACCCTTAACCTAAGCCTAACCCTAACCCTCACCCTCTGGCTACCCTTAACCATCAGCCTAAACCTAACCCTAACCCTAACACTAACCGAAACAATCACACTAAACGTAACCCTCACCCTAAACCTAAACCTAACCCTAAACCTCAGACTAAATATAATCCTCACAATAACCCTAATCCTACCCCTCACCCTAACCCTAACCGTAATCTTAGCCTCACCCTATCCCTAACCCTAACCCTAACACTCACCCTCACCCTTGCCCTCACCCTAACACTGAACCTAACCCTAACCCTCACCCTAAACCTCACCTCACACTAAACGTAAGGCTCACCCTTACCCTAACCGTAACCCTCCCCCTAACCCTCACCCTCACCCTCAGCCTAAACTTAACCCTAACACTAATCCTAACCCTAACCCTCACCCTCACCCTATACCTCACTCTAAACATTACCCTCACCCTAACCCCAATGCTAAACCTAACCCTCACGCTAACCCTAACCCTAATCCTCACCCTCAACATAAACCTAACGTTCACACTAAACCTAGACCTCACCCTTACCCTAACCTTTACCTTAACCCTAACCCTAATCCTAACCCTCACCCTCACCCTAATTCTCACAGTAAACCTTACCCTCACCCTCACCTTTATGCTCAAACTAAACCTAAACCTCAACCTAACCCTAGCACTAACCCTCACCATCACCCTTACCCTAACCGTAACCCTCCCCCTAACCCTCACCCTCACCCTCAGCCTAAACTTAACCCTAACACTAATCCTAACCCTAACCCTCACCCTCACCCTATACCTCACCCTAAACATTACCCTCACCCTAACCCCAATGCTAAACCTAACCCTCACGCTAACCCTAACCCTAATCCTCACCCTCAACATAAACCTAACGTTCACACTAATCCTAGACCTCACCCTTACCCTAACCTTTACCTTAACCCTAACCCTAATCCTAACCATCACCCTCACCCTAATTCTCACAGTAAACCTTACCCTCACCCTCAACTTTATGCTCAAACTAAACCTAAACCTCAACCTAACCCTAGCACTAACCCTCATCATCACCGTCACCTTAAGCCGAAGCCTCACACTAATCCTAACCCTCACCCTAACCGTAAAACTTCACCTCACCCTAACCCTCACCCTAACACTAACCATTACCCTAACGATCACCCTAACACTAACCCTAATCCTCACAATTACCTCAACCCTCATTGTCACCCTAACGTTCAACCTAATCCTAACCCTCACCCACACATTAACTCTCATCCTCACTCGAACACTCACCTTCACACTAATCCTCACCCTCACCCTAAACATCATCCTAACCATAACCCTCACCCTAACCCTAAACCTATCCCTCACCCTAAACCTAACTCTCACTCTAACCCTCACTCTCACCCTAATCCTCTCCCTAACCCTAAACCTAACCCTTACCCTAAACATAACCCTCACCCTCACCCTCACCCTAACCCTAACCCTAACCATAACCCTAACCCTAATCCTACCCTAACCCTAACCCTAACCCTAACCCTCGACCTAACCCTTACCCTAACATTAACCATATCACTCACTCTAACCCTCACCTTAACTCTAAGCCTAACCCTAAACCTCACCCTCACGCTAACCCTCACCCGAAAACTTACCCTCACCTAACCCTAACCCTTACACTAAACATAACTCTCACCCTAACCCTAAACATACCCCTCACCCTAACCCTCATTCTAACCCTAAACCTAACCCCAACCCTCACCCAAAACCTAACCCTAACACTAACCCTCACCCTCAGCCAAACCCTACTCCTAACCCTAACCCTCAGCTTCAACCTAACCCTCACCCTCACCCGAAGCCTCACCCTAAGCATTACCCTCACCCTAACCCCAAAGCTAACCCTAACCCTCACACTAACCCTAACGATAATCCTCACACTCAACATAAACATAACCCTAACCATAACCCTCACACTAAACCTAACCCTCACCCTAACACTCACCCTCATGCTCACCTTAACCGTCAGCCTAAACCTAACCCTAACCCTAACACTAAACGAAAACCTCACACTAAACCTAACCCTCTCCGTAAACCTAAGCCTAAACCTAACCCTTATACTAAATGTAACCCTCACAATAACCGTAATCCTACACCTCAGCCTAACTCTCACCCTAACGATAACTGTAACCCTAAGCCTCAGCCTCACCCTAGCCCTCACAATAACACTGACCCTAACCCTAACGCTCACCCTAAACCCAACCTCACCCTAAACATAACCCTGACCCTTACCCTAACCGTAACCCTCACCCTCAGCCTCAAGCTAACCCAAACCTTAACCATAAACTAAACCTCACCCTAATCCTAACTCTAACCCTAACTCTCACCCTCACCCTAAACCTGAACCAAACCCTTACCATCACACTAACCCTCACCATAACCCTAATATTTACATTAACCATAGCACTCACCCTAACCCTAACCTTAACACTAACCTTAACCCCAACTCTCACCCTCACCCTAACCCTCACCCTAAACCTTACCCTCACCCTAACCCTAACCCTCACACTAAACATAACCCTCACCCTAACCCTTACACTAACCCTAACCCTCACCCTCACACTAACCCTAAACTTAACCCTAAACTTCAACCTAACCCTCACCCTAGCCCTAACCCTAAACCTAACACTCATCCTCACCTTAACACTTACCCTCACCCTAACCCTAACCCTAATCCTAACCCTCACACTAACCCTAACCCACACACTAACCCTTACCCTACCCCTCACCTTAACCCACAACCTAAACCTAACCCTAACCCTAACGCTCATCCTAACCCTAAACCTCACCCTCAACCTTACCCTCACCCTAACCCTAAACCTACCCCTCACCCTAACCCTCATCCTCACCCTATACCTAACCCTAACCCTCACCCTCAACCTCAACCTCAACCTAACCGTATCCCTCATCCTAAATGTTACCCTCACCCTACCCTAAACCTAACATTAACCTGAACCCTCACCCTAACCCTAACACTCACCCAAAACCTAACCCTAACACTAACCCTAACCCTCACCCTAAACCTCACCCTAACCCTAACCCTAAACCTAACCCTAAAATTAACCCTCACTCTAACCCTCACCCTAAACCTAATCCTAACCCTAAACCTCACCCTCACCCTAATATTCACCCTAACACTTACCCTCACCCTAAACCTCACCCTGATCCTAACCCTAACCCTAAACCTAACCCTCACCCTTACCCTCACCCTAACATTATCCCTAACACTCAGCCTCACCCTAACCCTCAGCCTCACCCTAACCCTAACCCTAACACTCACCCTCACCCTAAACCTAACCCTACCCCTCTCCCTAAACCTCATCCTAACCCTAACCCTAACTCTAACTCTAACACTCATCGTAACCCTAAACCTAACCCTAAACCTCACCCTCACCCTATCCCTAACCTTAACCCTAACCCTACCCCTTACCCTCACCCTACCCTAACCCTAACCCTAAAACTCACCCTAACCCTAAAACTCACCCTAACTGTAAACCGAACACTAACCCTAACCCTCAAACTATCCCTCACCCTAAAACTAATCCTAACCCTGTCACCATCACCCTACCCCTCACCCTAACCCGAACACTAACACGAAATCTCACCCTCACCCTAACACTCACCCTAACTGTTAACCTCGCCCTAACCATCACCCTCACCCTAACCCTCACCATAAACCTAACCCAAACCCTAAAGCTCACCCTTACCCTAACCATAACCCTAATAATAACCCTCATCATAGCCCTCAACCTAACCCTAACGCTAACCCAAAACCTCACCCTCACCCTCACCGAAACCATAACCCTAACCCTAACCCTCATCCTAACCCTCACCCTACCCTAACCCTAACCCTAACCCTCACCCTAACCCTAACACTCACCCTAAATGTAAACCTACCACTAACCGTAACCCTCTCCCTAAACCTCACCCTAACCCTAACCCTAACCCTAACTTTAACCATCACCCTACCCCTCACTCTAAACCTATCCCTAACCCTAAATCTCACACTCACCCTATCCCTAATCTTAACTCTCACCCTAACCCTAACCCTCACCCTAACCCTAACCCTCACTGTAACCCTTACCCTAACCCTAACCCTCACCCTAACCTATCCTTAACCCTCACTTTAGCCCTCACCATTAACCTAACCCTAACTCTCACCCTAAAGCTAACCCTTACCCACACCCTAATCTTTACCCTCACCCGAACACTCACCCTCACACTAACCCTCACTCTCACCATAAATATCACCCTAACTCTAACCCTCACCCTAACCCTAAACCTAACCCTCACCCTATCCCTAACCTTCACTGTCACCCTTACCCTCAACCTACGCCTAAACCTAAACTTAAGACTAACCCTAAACCAACTCTCACCCTCACCCTCACCCTCAGTCTAACAGTAACCCTAACCCTAATCCTAACCATCACCCTCACCCTCACCCTAACCCTCATCCTCACCCTAACCCTCATCCTAACCCTAAACCTCACCCTTAGCCTAACCCAAACCCTAACCCTTATCCTTACCCTAACCGTAACACTTACCCTAACCCTAACAGTCACACTAAACCTAACAATCACCCTAACCCAAACCCTAATTCTAACCTTATCCTTCACACCTACCCTCACACTTACCCTCAGCCTAACCCTAATCCTAACCCTAAAGATCACCCGCATGCTAGCTCTAACACTAACCCTAACCCTCACACTAAACTTATCCCTCACCCTTACCCAAACCCTCAACCTAACCCTAACCCTAACACTAACCCTCAATCTTACCCTAATCCTCAACCTTAACCTTACACTCACCCTCACCCTTACCCTCACACTAAGCCTAACCCTCAACCTAACCCTAAACCTAACCCTAACCCTCACCATAACAATTACCCTAACCCTAATACTATTGCAAACACTCACCCTCACCCGAACACTCACCCGAACCCTTACCCTCACCCTAACCCTAACGCTAACCCTAATCCTTACACTAAACCTAACCCTCAACCTAACACTAAGCCTAACCCTAACCCTAACCCTCACACTAAACCTAACCCTCACGCTAACCCGAACTCTAACCATGAGCCTAACCCTCACACTAACCCTAAGCCTAATGCTACACCTCACCCTATTCCTAACCCTAAACCTAACCCTATCCCTCACCTTCATATTCACCCTCACCCTCAGCCTAACCCTAACCCTAAACTTCATCCTCACCCTCACCCTCACCCTAAACGTAACCTAACCCTAAATCTGACCCTCACCCTACCCCTCACCCTAACCCTAACCCTTATCCAAATCTTCAACCTAAACCTTATCCTCACTTTAACTCCCATCCTAAACCAAAACCTAACCCTTATCCTAATCCTCATCCTAACCCTCAACCTAACCCTAACCCTAACCCTAACCTTAAACATCACCCTAAACCTCACCCTAACCGTAACTCTCAACTTCATCCTAAAACTCACCCTAACCCTTACCCTCACCCTAACCGCAAACCTAAACCTAACCATCATACTAACCCTAAACCTCACCCTAACCCCAATCCTATCATTCACCCTAACCCTCACCCTAACCCTACTGCTCAGCCTTTGCCTCACCGTAATGCTATTCCTCACCCTCAAACTCACTCTAAATCTTAACATAAACCTTACCCTAACCCTCACCCAAACCCTCACCCTAAAACTTGTCCTCACCTTAACCCTAACCCTCACAATAACCCTAACCCTAACCCTCACCCTAATCTTCATCCTCAGCCTTACACTCAACCTAACCCTCACACTAACCCTAACCCAAACACTAACACTCCCCTAAATCTCACCCTCACCCTAACCCTAACCTTAACCCTAAACATCACTCTAACCCTCACCCTAATCCTAACCCTAATCTTAACCCTATTCCTCAAACTCACCCTCACCCTAATGGAAACCCCAAACCTAACCCTAAACCTCACCTTCACCCTAACCCTAACTCTAATTCTGACTCTAACCCTAAACCTCACACTAAACCTCACCCTAACCCTCAACCTAACCCTAACTCTAACCCTAACCCTCAACCTCATTATAACCCTAACCCTAACCCTCACCCTAACCCTCACCATAACGTTAACCCTAACACTAATCCTCACCCTCTCCCTAACCCTCACCCTCACCCTACACATCCCCTAACCCTAACGCTCTTCATACTCCTAAACCTAAATCTCACCCTAACCCTAACCCTCACCCTAAATTTCACCCTCACCCTAATCCTCACCCTAACCCCAACCCTAACCCTTACCCTAACCCTAAATCTCATCCTCACCCTCACCCTCAGCCTAACCCTCATCCTAACCCTAAACTGAACCCTAACACTAACCCTCACCCTAGACCTCACACTAACCTTAACCCTAATCCTAACCCCAACCTCAACCTAATCCTAATCCTCACACTTACCCTAACCCTCACACTAACCATAACCCTCATCATAACCCTAACCCTACACCTCTCCCTAACCCTAAACCTAACCCTAAGGCTAATCCTCACCGTAACCCTCACCCTGACGCTAACCCTCATTCTCACCCTAACCCTCACCCTAACCCTAACCCTACCCCACACCTTAACCCTCACCTTGACCCGAACTCTCACCCTAACCCTCACCGTAACCCTCACCCTAAACATTACCCTCACTCTAAGCCTCACACTAACCCTAAACGTAGCCCTCAACTTCAACCTCACCCTAAACCTACCCCTAACCCTCACCCTAACACTAACCCTCACCCTAACCCTAACACTCACCCTAACCCTAATCCTAACCCTTAACCTGAATCTCAGCCTAACCTTCACCCTAACCCTTACACTCACCCTAACCCTCACCCTATCCGTAACCCTCACCCCAAACCTAACCCTGCCCCTAACTCTCACCCTCAACCTAACCTTCACGCTAACCCTTACCTGACCCTAACCCTGACCCTCACCCTCACCTTCACCCTAAGCCTTACCCTCAACCTAATCCTCACACTAACACTAGCTCTAACCCTAACCCTCAAGCTAAACCTCACCATAACCCTAACCCTAACCCTAACCCTAACACTAAATATCAGCCTAACACTCACCCTCACCCTAACCCTAACACTCACCCTCATCCTAACCCTCACCCTAACCCTTACCTTCACCCTAACCCTAACCCTAAACCTAAGCCTAACCCTCACACTAACCCTAAACCTCACCCTAACCCTAACCCTAAACCTCACACTACCCCTCATCCTAACCCTAATACTCACCCTAACCATAATCCTAAAGCTAACCCTCAACGTCACCCTAACCCTCATGGTTACCCTAACCCTCAGCCTAACCTTAACGCTCACCCAAACCCTAACCCTCAACTTCACCCTCATCCTCACCATAAACCTCACCCTCAACCTAGGCCTCACCATAACCGTAACACTAACCCTAAACCTTACCTAATCGAAACCCTCACCCTCACCCTCACCCTCACCCTAACCGAAACTCTCACCCTCATCCTCACTCTCACGGTCACCCTCATCCTAAGCCTAACCCTCACCGTCACCCTAACCCTTACCTTCACCGTAACCCGAACCCTCACCCGAACCTTCACCTCCCAGTAACACTCACCCTCACCCAAAACATCACCCTAACCCTAACCCTCACCCTCACCCTAACCCTAACTTTCACCCTAACCCTAACCCTCCCTCTAACCCTCAAACTCACCCTAATACTCAACATAACCATAACCATAACCCTTACCTAAGCGAAACCCTCACCCTCACCCTCACCCTCACACTAACCCTAACTCTAACCCAAACTCTCACAATATCAGTAACACACCCTAAACCTAACCTTTACACTAACCCTAAACTTAACCTTAACCCTAACCCTACCCTCAAATTACCCTCACCATAAGCATAACTGTAAACCTCACCCTCACCCTAACACACACCCTAACACTTAGCCTAAGCCTAACCCTCAACCTCATCCTAACCCTAACCCTAAACCTCACCCTAAACCTCACACTCACCCTAACGCTAACCCTCACTGTAACCCTAACCTTAACCCTAACCCTAATCCTCACTCTAAACCTAACCCTCATGCTAAACTTCACCCTCACCCTAATCCTCACCCTAACCCTACCACTAACACTTACCCTAACCCTCACCCTCACCCTCATTCTAACCCTAACGCTAACCCTAATCCTAACCCTAACCCTCACTCTCAACTTCACCCTAATTCTAACCCTAACCCAACCCTAATCCTCACGCTAATCCTATCCTTAAACTTAAACTTTACCTCACCCTCACCCTCATCCTTATTCTAAAACTAACCCTAAAACCTAAACCTATCCCTAACTCTAAAACTCACCCTAAACTTCACCCTAACCCTCACTCTCACCCTAACCCTTACCCTAAACCTCACCCTCATCCTAACCCTCACCCAAAACCTTACCCTCACCGTAACCCTAAACTTAACCTTACCCTAAACCTCACACTAACACTAAAACGAACGCTCTACCTAACCCTAACCCTAACCCTCACCGTAAATCTAACCTTCAGCTAACCCTCACTCTCACCGTAAGCCTAACACCATAACCCTAAACCTAACCCTAACCCTCAACCTAACTCTAACACTCAACCTCACCCTAACTCTCACCCTAACCCCAACCCTTAAACCTCACCCTCACCCTCACCCTAACCCTCACCCTAAACCTAACCCTCACCCACAGTCTAACCCTGACCTTCACCTGAACACTCACCCTCACACTAAACGAAACCTTAACCCTAAACATCACCCTACCTCTAACCCTCACCCTAACCCTAACTCTAAACCTCACCCTAACCCTAACCCTAACCCTCACTCTAATCCTAACACTAACCCTAAATTACACCCTAGTACTCACACTAATCCAAACCCTAACCTTAAACCTCACCCTCACCCGAACCCCCACACTCACCCTAACCCTAAACATCAGCCTAATCCAAACCCTCATCCTAACCCTAACCGTAACCCTCACTCTAAACCTAACCCTCAACCTCGCCCTCAACCTAATCCTAATCCTCACCCTAACCCTAACACTCACCCTAACACTAATCCTAACACTCACACTAAACATAACCCTAACCCTCAACCCAAACATAACCCTAACCCTCAACCGAACCCTAACCCTCACATTCACCCTAATTCTCATCCTAAACCTAACCCTCAACCACACCCTAACCCTCACCCTCACCCAAACACGCCCTCACACTAACCCACAACCTCACCCTAAACCTAACCCTCACCCTAACCCTCACCCTAACGCTCACACTCACCCTAACCCAATCCCTCACCCTCACCCTCAACCTAACCCTAACCCTCATTCTAACCCTAACCCTCACCCTAAGCCTCACCCTAAACCTAACTCTAACCCTCACCCTCAACCTAACCCTCACCCTAAGGCTAACCCTAAATTTCACCTTAATCCTTACTCTTACCCTAACCCTAGGCCTCACCCTCACCCTAACCCTAACACTAACATTAACCCTAACCCTCAACCTAAGCCTAACCCTAACCCTAACCCTAATTTTCACCCTCACCCTATTCCTAACCCGAACCTTCACCCTCACCCTCCCCCTCAGCCTAACAGTAACCGAAACTCTAACCCTCACCCTCAACCTCACCCTCACCCTAACCCTAATCCTAACACCAACTCTCATCCTAACTCTAACCCTAACACAAACCTAACCCTCTACTAAGCCTAACCCTAACCCTA
Source organism: Dipodomys merriami (assembly GCF_024711535.1). NCBI lineage: Eukaryota > Metazoa > Chordata > Mammalia > Rodentia > Heteromyidae > Dipodomys > Dipodomys merriami. Next base: position 4,991,780 of record NW_027206113.1, read on the forward strand.
AACCTTACCCTAGCCCTCACCCTCAACAGAAAACTAACACTAACCCTAACCCTCACCCTCACCCTCACCCTAACCTTCACCCTATCCCTAACATTAACCCTAACCCTCACGCTCACACTAAACCTCACCAAAACCCTTATACTCACTCTAACCCTGACCCTAACCCTAACGACATAACCGTAACCCTAAATTTCATCCTAACCCTCACCCTAACCCTAACACTAAGCCAAACCCTCACCCTAACCTTAACACTAATGATAACACTCACCCTCACCCTAACCCTCACAGTCACCCTAAACCTCACCCTAACCCTGACACTCAATCACACCCTAAACCTCACCCTCCTCCGAACCCTCACCCGAAACCTAACACTAAAGATCACCCTAAACAGAACCCTCAACCTAACCTTAATACCAACCTTCACGCTAAATCTAACCCTCAGCCTCACCCTCACCATCATCGTTAGCCTAACCCAAACCCTAACCATAAACGAAACGCTCACCCTAACCCTAAACCTAACCCTAACACTCAAACTAGCCCTAACCCTCATCCTCACCCTAACCCTAACGCTAAACCTCACCCTAACCCTCGCGGTCACACTCACACTCACCCTCACCCTAACCCTAACCCTAAACCTAACACTAACCTTAAACCTAAATCTCACACTCACCCTCACCCTTACACTAACCCTAACCCTAACTCTAACCCTCACCCTCACAATCACCCTAAACCTAACCCTAACCCTAACCCTAATCTTCACCCTCACCCTAACACTATCCCTCAACCTCACCCTCAAGCTAACCGAAACCTAAATCTCACCCTCACCCTAACGCTAAACCTCACCCACAACCTAACCCTTACCCTCAACCTAACACTCACCCTCACACTAACCCACACCCTCACCCTAAACATAAACTTAACTCAAACCGTCACCCTCACCTTTACCCTAAGCCTAAACCTAAAAATACTATTAACCCTAAACCTAACTCTCACCCTAACTATCACCCGAAAGTTAACCCTAATCCTAACCCTAACCCTCACCCTCTTCCTCACCCTAACCCTAACCCTAACCCTCACCCTACACGTCACCCTCACCCTAATCCTATTCCTCACCCTTAACCTCACCCTAACCCTAACCCTAACACTAAACCTAAACCTAACCCTCAACCTATGCCTAACCCCAACCCTAAACCTAAACCTCACCCTCACCCTAACCCTAAACCCAATCCTCTCCCTCACCCTCACCCTCAGCCTAACACTTACCCCAACACTAAACCTCACCTGCAACCTCACACTCACCCTAACCCAAAACCTCACCCTAAACCTCACCTTCACTGTCACACTGACCCTAACCCTAATCCTAAACTTCACACCATCCCTAACCCTAATCCTTATCCTCAGCCTAATCCTAACGCTAACCCTAACCCTAACCCTCACACTAACCCTAAACCTCAACCTAACCCTAACCCTCACCCTCACCCTAAAACTTATCTTCGCCATAACACTCACGCTAACGCTAAACTTCAATGTCACTCTCACTCACACGGTCACCCTCACCCTAAACCTAACCCTCACCCTCAACCTAACCCTTACCGTCACCCTAACCAGAACCCTCACCCGAACCCTCACCTCACGGTAACACTCACCCTCACCCAAAACATCACCCTAAACCTAACCCTCACCCTAACACTAACCCTAAGCCTCACCCTAACCCTATCACTCCCTTTGACCCTCAAACTCAACCTAATGTTCACCATAACCATAACCCTAATGTTTACGTAAGTGAAACCCTCACCCTCACCCTAACCTAAACCCTCATCCTAACCGTAACTTTAACCCTAACACTCACCCTAACCCTAACACTAAATCTCACCATCATCCAAACCCTAACCCTTACCCTAAACCTTATCCTCACCCTAACCTAAGCCTAACACTAACCCTAACCCTAACGCTCAACCAAACCCTAAGCCTAACATTAACCGTAACCCTGAACCTAAAACTAACCCTAACCCTAAAATTCACCCTACACCTCACCATAACACTAACCCTAACCCTAACATTCACCCTAACCCTAACCCTATCCCAAAACCTAACCCTAACCCTCACCCTGACCCTGTCCCTAACCCTCACCCTCACCTTCACCCTCACCCTAATCCTAAACCTACCACTCACCCTACCACTCATCATAATCCTAACCCTAAGTCTAACACTAAACGTAACACTAACCCTAACCCTTACCCTCACCCTCACACTCACCCCTCAGCCAAACCCTAACCCTCACCCTAACCCTTACCCTCACCCTACCCTAACCCTAACGCTAACCCTCACTCTAACCCTAACATGCACCCTACCCCTAGCTCTTACACTAACCCTAAACATAACCTTAACCCTCACCCTAACCCTACTCCTTACCCTACCCTCACCCTAACCCTAACCATAACTCTAAACCTCACCCTTACCCTAACACTCACCCTATCCCTTAGCCTAACCCTAACCCTCAATCTCACCCTAACCCTAACACTAACGCTCACCCTAAACCTCACACTCACCATAACCCTCACCCTCACCGTAACCCTAACGTTAACCCTAACCCTAACCTTAACACAAACTCTAACCCTCACCTTAACACTAAACCTAACCCTCACCCAAACCCTGAACCTAAACTTAAAGCTAACCCTACCACTTACCATAACCCTAACCCTAAACCTCAAACTCACACTCATCCTCACCCTAACCCTAACCCTACCCCTCAACCTAAACATCATCCTAAACCTAAACCTTACCCTAAGGACTCACCCTATCACTATCCCTAACCCTAAACCTCAGCCTCAAGCTCACCCTCTGCCGAAACCTAACCCTAACCCTAATCCTAACCCTAAACCTCAAACCTCACCCGAATTCTAACCCTAACCCTAAACCTAAACCTCACCCTAACCCTAACACTCACCCTAAACTTCACCCTCACCCTAATTCTCACCCTAACCCAACCACTAACCCTTACCCTAAACCTCACCCTCACCCTCATTCTAACCCTAACCCTAACCCTAATCCTAACCCTAACCCTCAACCTCATCTTCACCCTAACTCTAACCCTAACCCAACCCTAGCCTTCACCCTAATCCTATTCCTAACCATAAACTTTACCCTAAACCTCATTCTCACCCGAAACCTAACCCTAACCCTAACCCTCACCCTTACCTTCACCCAAACACTAATCCTAACCGAACCCTAACTCTAAACCTATATTTCACCCTAACCCTAACCCTAACCCTAAACCTAACCCAAACCCTCACCCTAACTCTAACACTAACCCTAACCCTCACGCTCATACTAACCCTTACCGTCACCCTAACCCTCACCCTAATCTTAACCCTCAACCACACCATAAAACTCACCCTCACCTGAACCCAAACCCTCACACGAAACATCACCCTAAACCGAACGCTCTCCCTAAAAATAACCCTAACACTCACCGTAAATCTAAGCCTCACTCTCACCCTAACCCTAAACCTAACCTTAACCCTAACCCTAAACTTCACCCTAAGCCTAACCCTAAGTCTAACCCTAAACCTCACCCTCATCCTAAGCCTAAACCTAACCCTCTCCCTCACCCTCACCCTCAGCTTAACACTAACACTTACCCTAAACCTCACCCTAAGCCTAAACCTAAGTCTAACCCTAAACCTCACCCTCACCCTAAGCCTAAACCTAATCCTCTCCCTCACCCTAACCCTAAATCTAACCCTACCCCTCAGCCAAACCCTCACCCTCACCCTAAACCTCACCCTCAACCTGACCATAATCCTTATCCTAACCCTGAGCCTAACCATCACCATCACCCTAACCCTCACCCTAACCCTTACCTTCACCCTAACCCAAAACCTAACCCTAACTGTAACCCTCATACTAACCCTAACACTCACCATAACCCTAGTCCTAATCCTAAACCTAACCCTCACTCAAACCCTCACCCTAACCCTAAACCTAAACCTAACCCCCACCCTCACCCTAACCCTTACCCTAAACCTTATACTCACCCTACCCTAAGTATAACCCTAAACCTAACACTAACACTCATCCAAACCCTAAGCCTAACGGTAACCCTAACCCTTACCCTAACACGCACGCAAACCCCAAGCCTAACACTAAACCTAACCCTCACCCTAATTCTCACCCTAAACCTAACCCTAACCCTCACCCTCTCCCTAAACCTAACCCTTACCCTCATCTTCACCCTCACCCTAATCCTAACCCTACCACTCACCCTAACCCTCATCCTAACCTAAACCTCACCCTAAACCTAAGCCTAACACTAACCGTAAGACTAACGCTGACCCTTACCCTCACCCTCACCCTCACCCCTCACCCTCACCCTCACCCCTCAGCCTAACCCGAACTCTCACACTAACCCTTACACTCACCCTACCCTAACCCTAACCCTAACACTCACACTAACCCTAACACTCACCCTAACCCTAACCCTAACCTTAACCCTCACCCTAACCCTAACCCTAACCCTACCCCACACCCTACCATCACCCTAACCTTAACCATAACTCTAAACCTCACCTGCACCTAACATTCAACCTAACCCTTAGCCTAAACCTAACCCTCAACCTCACCCTAAACCTAACCCTAACCCATACCCTAAACCTCACCCTAAACCTCACACTCAACATAATCCTCACCCTCACCGTAACCCTAACTTTAACTGTAACCCTAACCATCACACTAACCCTAACCCTAACCCTAACCCTAACCCTAACCCTCACCCTAACCCTCAAGCTAAAACTAACCCTAACCCTAACCCTCACCATAACCCTAAACCTAACCCTCAATCTCACCCTCATCCTCACCCTAACCCTAACCCTTCCCCTAACCCTTAAACTCATCCTAACCCTAACCCTCACCCTAATCCTCACCCTAACCCTACCACTAACCCTTACCCTAACCCTCACCCTCCCCCTCATTCTAAGCCTAACCCTAAACCTAATCCTAAACCTAACCCTCACCTTCACCTTCACCCTAACTCTAACCCTAACCCAACCCTAACCCTCACCGTAATCCTACCCCTAAAACAAAACTTTACCTCTCCCTCACCCTCACCATAATTCTAACCCTAAACCTAAAACCTAAACCTCACCCTAACCCTAACACTCACCCTAAACTTCACCCTAATCCTCATTGTCACCCTAAACCTAACCCTAAACCTCACACTCATCCTAACCCTCACCCTAAACGATACCCTCACCGTAACCCTAACCTTAAGCCTAACCCTAACCCTCACACTAACTCTAACCCTCAACCTAACCCTAAACCTCAACATAACCCTCAACCTACCCCTAACCCTAACCCTAACCCTTATCATAACCCTAAACCTAACCCTCAGTCTCACCCTCATCCTCATCCTAGCCCTAAACATAACACTCACCCTAACACTAACCCTCACCCTAAACCTCACCCTTAACCTCACCCAGAGCCTAACCCTAACCCTAACCCTAAACCTACCCCTAAACTTCAATCTCACCATAATTCTCACCCTAACCCTAAGACAAACCCTTACCTTAACCCTCACCCTCACCCTCATTCTAACCCTAACCCTAACCCTAATCCTAACCCTAACCCTCACCCTCACCTTCACCCTCTCACCCTAACCCAACCCTAAACCTCACCCTAATCCTATCCCTAACCCTAAACTATACCCTAAACCTCATTCTCACCCGAAACCTAACCCTAACCCTAACCCTCACTCTAGCCCTTACCCAAACACTCACTATCCCTAACCCTCACCCTAACACTAAACCTCACCCTAACCCTGACCTAACCCTAAACCTAACCTTCACACTAATCCTAACCCTAACCCTAACCCTAACCCGAAATTTCACCCTAACCCTCACCCTAAGCATAAACCTAACCCAAACCCTCACCCTAACTCTAACGCTAACCCTAACCCTCATGCTCACACTAACCGTCACTGTCACCCTAAGAAACTCATCCTCAAACGAATCCTCATCCTCACCCGAAACATCACCCTACACCGAACCCTCTCCCTAACCGTAACACTAACCCTCACCGTAAATCTAACCCTCAACTCACCCACATCCTCACCCTAAGCCTACCACTCACCGTACCCCTAATCCTAACCCTAACCCTCACCCTAACCCTAACCGTAACCCTAACACTCAACCTCATGCTAACCCTCACCAGAACCCTAACCCTCAACTTAACCCTCACCCTCACCATCACCCTAAACGTCACCCTAAACCTAACCCTCACCCACACCCTAACCCTCACGTTCACCTGAAAACTCACACTCACACTAAACGAAACCCTAACCCTAAACATGACCCTAACCCTAACCCTCACCCTAACCCTAACGCTAAAACTCACCCAAACCCTAACACTAATGCTCAACTATACCCTAATCCTCACCGTCATCCTAACCCTCACCCTAAGCCTAACCCTAAACCTAACACTAACCCTAAACCTAAATCTCACACTCACCCTCCCCTTACACTAACACTAACCCTAACCTCACCCTCACAATCACTCTAAACCTAAACCTAACCCTAACCCTCACCCTAAACTTCTCTCTCACCCTAACCCTATCCCTCTCCCTCACCCTCACCCTAACCCTAACCCTAAGCCTAAACCTAAACCTAACCCTCAACCTATGCCTAACCCTAACACTAAACCTAACCCTTACCCTCAACCTAATCCCAAACCTAACCCTCTCCCTCACCCTCACCCTCAGCCTAACACTTACCCTAACTCTAAACCTCACCTGCACCCTCACACACACCCTAAACTTAACTCTCCCCTTAACTCTCACCCTCACCCTCATCCTCACCCTAACCTAAACCTAAACCTCAAACCATGCCTAACCCTAATTCTTATCCTCAGCCTATCCCTAAAGCTAACCCTAACCCTAATCCTCACACTAACCCTAACCCTCAACCTAACCCTAACCCTCACCCTCACCCTAACACTCACCCTAACCCTTACCCACAGACTAAACGAAACTCTAACCCTAACGATAACCCTCAAACTAAACCTAACCCTCACCCTAACCCTAACCATAAGCCTAACCTTAACCCTCACCCCCAACCTCAACCTCACCCTAAACATAACCGTAACTCTAACCCTCACCCTCACCCTTACCCTAAGCCTAAACCTAAACCTACTACTAACTCTAAACCTAACTCTTACCCTGACCCTCACAAGAAGGTTAACCCTAATCCTAACCCTAACCCTCACCCTCTTCCTCACCCTAACCCTAACCCTAACCCTCACCCTATCCATCACCCTCACCCTAACACTATTCCTCACCCTCACCCTCAAACTAACCCTAACCCTAAACCTAAACCTAACCATCAACCTATGCCTAACCCTAACAGTAAACCTAACCCTCAACCTCACCCTAATCCTAAACCTAACCCTCTCCCTCACACTCACCCTCAGCCTAACACTTACCCTAACACTGAACCTCACCTGCACCCTCACGCTCACCCTAACCTTAACCCTCACCCTAATTCTCACCCTCACCCTCACCCTCACCGTAACCTAATCCTAAACCTCACACCATCCCTAACCCTAATCCTTATCCTCAGCCTAAACCTAAAGCTAAACCTAATCCTAAACCTCACACTAACCCTAACCCTCAACCTAACCCTAAACCTCACCCTCACCCTAACCCTCACCCTAACCATTTCCCACAGCCTAACCGTAACTCAAAACCTAATGCTAACCCTCACACTTATCCTAACCATCACCCTAACCCTAAGCCTAAGCCTAACCTTACCCCTCAACCCCAACCTCAACCTCACCCTAACCCTAACCCTCATCTCACCCTCACCATCACACTCACCCTAAGCCTAAACATAAACCTACTACTAACCCTAAAACTAACCCTCCCCCTCACCCTCACCCGAAGGTTAACCCTAATCCTAACCCTAACCCTCACCCTCATCCTAACCCTCACCCTATGCCTTACCCTCACCCTAACCCTAACCCTAACCCTAACGTTAAGCCTAACCCTCACACTAACCCTCATCCTGACCCTAATACTGACCCTACCCATAAACCTAACCCTAACCCTCACTCTCACCCTAACCCTCACGGTTACCCTAACCCTCACCCTAACCCTAACGCTCACCCACCCCCTTACCCTCAACCTCACCCTCATCCTTACCCTAAATCTCACCCTCAACCTAGCCCTCACCATAACCGTAAAACTAACCCTAACCCTTACCTAACCGAAAAACTCACCCTCACCCTCACCCTAACCCTAACCCCAACCCTCACTCTAAAACTTACCCTGAACCTAACCCTTGCGCTAACCCTAAACCTCACCGTCACCCTCATTTACGGTCATTCTCACCCTAAACCTAACCCTCACCCTCACCCTAACCCTTACCTTCACCCTAACCTGAACCTGCACCCAAACCTCACCTCACGGTAACACTCACCCTCACCCAAAACCTCACCCTAAACCTAACCCTCACCCTAACCCTAACCCTAACCCGCACCCTAACCTTAACCCTCCCTCTAACCCTCAAACTCACCCTAATGCTCACCATAACCATAACGCTAAGCCTTACCTAATGAAACCCTCACCCTCACCCTCACCATCATCCTAACCAAAACCCTCATCCTAACCCTAACTTTAACCCTAACACTCACCCTAAGCCTAACACTAAATCTCACCGTTACCCAAACACTAACCCTTACCCTAAACCTTATCCTCACCCTAACCTAAGCCTAACCCTAACCCTAACCCTAACACTAACCAAACCCTAAGCCTAAACCTAACCCTAACCCTGACCCTAAACCTAACCCTAACCATAACCTTCACCCTACACCTCACCATAACCCTAACCCTAACCCTTACCCTAACCTTAACACTGTTCTTAAACCTAACCCGAAACCTCAACCTCACCCTAACCCTAACCCTAACCCTCACCGTCACCTTCACCCTCACACTAATCCTAAACCTACCACTCACCCTACCACTCATCCTAACCCTAACCCTAAGTCTAACACAGAAGGTAACACTAACCCTAACCCTTGCCCTCACCCTCACCCTCACCCCTCAGCCTAACCATAACCCTCACCCTAACCCTTACCGTCATTCTACCCTAACCCTAACCCTAACCCTCACCCTAACCCTAACACGCACCCTAACCCGAACCCTTACACTAACCCTAAACCTAACCTTAAACCTCACCCTAACCCTAACCCTCACCCTAACCTCACCCTAACCCTAACCATAACTCAAAATCTCACCCTCACCCTAACACTCACCCTAACCCTTAGCCTAACCCTGACCCTCAACCTCACCCTAACCCTAAGCCTCACTCTAAACCTCACACTCACCCTAACATTCACCCTAACTTTAACCCAAACCCTAACCCTCACACAAACCCTAACCCTCACCATAACACTAAACCTAACCCCCACCCAAACCCTCAATGTAAACCTAAACCTAACCCTAAACCTCACCAGAACACTACCGCTAACCCTCAATCTCACCCTCATCCTCTTCCTAACCCTAATCCTAACCCTCACCCTAACTCTCATCCTAACCCTAAACCTTACCCTAAGTCTCACCCTATCACTATACCTAACCCTAAACCTCAGACTCAAACTCAATCTCAGCCAAAATCTAACCCTAACCCTAACCCTAATCCTAATCCTAAACCTCACCCTCACCCTAAATCTAACCCTAACCCTAAAACCTAAACTTCACCCTAATGCTAACATGCACCCTGACCTTCACCCTCACCCTTATCCTTACCCTAAACCTACCACTAACCCTTACCCTTACCCTCACCCTCACCCTCATTCAAACTCTAACCCTAATCCTAATCCTAAACCTAACCGTGACCCTCTCCTTCACCCTAACTCTAACCCTACCAAACCCTAACCCTCACCCTAATCCTATCCCTAACCCTAAACTTTAACCTAACCCTCATTCTCACCCTAACCCTAACCGTAAACCTCACCCGCATACTAACCCTCACCCTAACCCTAACCCTCACCTTATACCTATCTTTAACCCTAATCCAAACCCCCACACTAATCCTAAACCTAACCCTAACCCGCACCCTAGCCCTCAACCTAAACCTAAACCAAAACCTAACTCTCACCATAACCCTAACACTAACCTTCAAACTCACCCTCATCCTCACCCAAAACCTAACTCTAACCCTCACACTAACCCTCATCCTAACCCTAACCCTAAACCTAACACTCACCCTAACACTAACCCTAACCTTAAACCTCACCCTCAACTTCACCCTCAGTCTAATTCTAACCCTAACCCTAAACCTAAACCTCACCCTAACCCTAACACTCACTCTAAACTACACAATCACCCTAATTCTCACCCTAACCCTACCACTAACCCTTATCCTAACCTTCACCCTCACCCTCATTCTAACCCTAACCCTAACCCTAATCCTAACCCTAAACCTCACCCTCATCTTCACCCTAACTGTAACCATAACCCAACCCAAACCCTCACCCCAATCCTATCCCTAACCCTAGACTTTACCCTAAACCTCATTCTCACCCGAAAACTAACCCTAACCCTAACCCTCACCCTAACCCTCACCCGAACACTAATGCTAACCCTAAAACTCACCCTCACCCTAAACCTCACCCTAACCCTTATCCTCACCCTAACCCTGACCCTAACACTAACCCTCACGCTCACACTAACACTCACCGTCACCCTAACCCTCACCCTAACCCTAACCCACAACAGCACCATAAAACTCACCCTCACGCGAACCCGAACCCTCACCCTAAACTGAAAGCTCTCCCTAACCCTAACGCTTACCCTCACGGTAATTCTAACGCTCACCTCACCCTCACCCTCACCCTAAGCCTAACACTCACCATAAACCTAAACCTCATCCTCACCCTAAACCTAAACCTAACCTTAACCCTAACCCTAACCCTCACCCTAAGCCTAACCTTAAGTCTAACCCTAAACCTCACCCTCACCCTCAGCCTCACCCTATCCCTAACCCTAACCCTCACCCTCATCCTCACCCTCTCCGTAACCCTAACTCTAACCCTACCCCTTAGCCTAACACTCACCCTAACCCAAACCCTCACCCTCAACCTGACCCTAATTCTTATCCTAACACTGAGCCTAACCATCACCATCACCCTAACCGTCACCCTCATCCTAACTCAAAACCTCAGCCTAACCTTGACCCTCATACTAACCCTAACACTCACCATAACCCTAACCCTAACACTAAATCTAAACCTCACACAAACCCTCACACTCACCCTAACCCTAATCCTAATCCTAAACCTAACCCTCAACCTACCACTCACCCTAACCCTAACCCTAAACCTAACTCCCACAATCACCCTAACCCTTACCCTAAACCATATCCTCACCGTACCCTAAGCCTAAACCTAAACTTAACCCTAACACTCATCCAAACCCTAAGCCTAACGCTAACCCTAACACTGACCCTAACCCTCTAACAAACCAGAAGCCTAACACTAAACCTAACCCTCACCCTAACCCTCACCCTAACCCAACTCTTCACCCTAACCCTAACACTAAACCTATCCCTCACCCGCACCATAACTCTCACCCTAACCTTTAACCTCACGCTAACCCTCACCTCAAACTAACCCTAACCCTCACCTTCACCCTAACCCTCACCATAACCCAACCCTAACCGTAAACTTCGCCCTAACCCAAACCCTCTCCCTAAACCTAACCTTAACCCTCACCCTCAACCTAAACCTAACCCTCACCCTCATCTTCACCCTCAACCTAATCCAAACCCTACCACTCACCCTAAACCTAATCCAACCCTAAACCTAAGCCTAACACTAACCGTAACACTAAGGCTGACCCTTACCCTCACCCTCACCCTCACACTTCAGCCTGACCCTAACCCTAATTCTCACCCTAACCCTTACCCTAACCGTACCCTAACCCAAACCCTAACCCTCAAACTAACCCTAACACTCACCATAACCCTAACCCTTACACTAACCCTAACCGTTACCTTAACCCCCACCTAACCCAAACCCTAACCCTACCCGTACCCCTACCCTCCCCATAACACTAACCAAAAGTGTAAACCACACCCGAACCTAACACTCACCCTAACCCTTAGCCTAACCCTAACCTTCAACCTCACCCTAACCCTAACCCTAACCCTCACCCTAAACCTCACCATAGACCTCATACTCTCCGTAACCCTCACCCTCACCGTAACCCTAAATTTTACCGTAACCCTAACCCTCACACTAATCCTAAACCTCACCCTAACACTAACACTAACCCTCAACCTAAACCTAATCCTAAACCTAACCCTCACCACAACCCTAACACTAAAACTCAATCTCACCCTCATCCTCACCCTAACCCTAACCCTTCCCCTCAACCTAAACCTCATCCTAAACCTAACCCTCACCCTAATCCTCACCCTAACTTTACCACTAACCCTTACCCTAACCTTCACACTCACCCTTATTCTAACCCTAACCCTAACCCTTATCCTAAACCTAACCCTCACTTTCACGTTCACCCTAACTCTAACCCTAACCCAACCCTAACCCTCACCCTAATCCTATCCCTAAAGCTAAACTTTACCTCACTCTCACCCTCACCCTAATTCTAACCCTAAACCTAAAACCTAAATCTCACCCTAACCCTAACACTCACGCTAAACTTCACCCTAACCCTCATTCTCACCCTAACCCTAAACCTAAACCTCACCCTCATGCTAACCCTCACCCTAAACCTTACCCTCACAGTAACCCTAAACATAACCCTAACCCTCACACTAACCATAACCCTCACCCTAACCCTTACCCTAACCCTCAGCCTAACACTAACCCTAAACCTAAACCTCACCCTCAACCTCACCCTCAGACTAAACCTAACCCTAACCCTAATCCTAACCCTAAACCTCACCCTCACCCTAATTCTAACCCTAAACCTAAAACCTTAATCTCACCCTAACCCTAACACTCACTATAAAATTCACCCTCACCCTAATCCTCACCCTAACCCTACCACTAACCCTTACCCTAACCCTCATCCTCGCCCTCATTCTGACCTTAACCCTAAACCTAATCCTAACCCTAACCCTCACACTCACCTTCACCCTAACTGTAACCCTACCGAACCCTAACCCTCACCCTAATCTTACCGCTAAACCTAAATTTTACCCTAACCCTCATTCTCACCCTAACCCTAACCCTAAAACTCATCCTCATGCTAACACTCACCCTAACCCTTTCCCTCACCGTAAACCTAACCTTAACCCTAACCCTAACCCTCACATTAATCCTAACCCTCACCCTCACCCTAACCCTAACCCTCACCCTAACACTCAACCTAACCCAAGCCCAAACCCTAACCCTCACCTTAACCCTAACACTAACAGTCAATCACACCCTGATCCTCACCCTAACCCTAACCCTATCCCTCATCCTAACCCTAACCCTAACCCTAAAACTCACCCTAACACTAACCCTCACCCTCAATCTCACCCTCATCCTCACCGTAACCCTAACCTTACCCCTCACACTAACACTCATCCTAACCCTAACCCTAACACTCACACTAACACTAACACTAACCATAAACCTCACCCTCATCCTCACCCTCAGCCTAACCCTAAACCTAACCCTAATCCTAACCCTAAACTTTACCCTCACCCTAATTCTAACCCTAACCCTAAAACCTTAATCTCACCCTAACCCTAACACTCACCCTAAACTTCATCCTCACCCTAAACCTAACACACCCTAAACTTCATCCTCACCCTAATCCTCACCCTAACCCTACCACTAAACCTTACCCTAACCCACACCCTCGCCCTCATTCTGACCTTAACCCTAACCCTAATCCTAACCCTCACACTCACCTTCACCCTAACTGTAACCCTACCCAACCCTAACCCTCACCCTAATCCTATCATTAAACCTAAAGTTTACCCTAAACCTCATTCTCACCCTAACACTAACCCTGATCCTCACCCTCATCCAAAACCCTCACCCTAACCCTAACCCTAACCCTCACCCTAACCCTCAACCTGAACCTAACCCAAACCCTAACCTTCACCATAACCCTAACACTAAACCTGAATCTCACCCTGATCCTCAACCTAACCCTAACCCTACCCCTTACCCTAACCCTCATCCTAACCCTAACCCTAACTCTAAAACTCAGCCTAACACTAACCCTAAACCTAAACCTCACCCTCACCCTCACCCTCAGTCTAACCCTATCCCTGACCCTAATCCTAACCCTAAACTTCACCCTCACCCTAATTCTAAACCTAACCCTAACCCTAAACCTCAACCTATCCCTAACACTCTCCCTAAACTTCACCCTCACCCTAATTCTCACACTAACCCTAACACTAACACTTAACCTAACCCTCACCCTCACCTTCACCCTAACTCTAACCCTAACTCAACCGTAAACCTCACCCTAATCCTAGCCCTAACCCTAAACTTTACCCTAAACCTCATTCTCACGGGAAACCTAACCCTAACCCTAATCCTCACCTTAAACCTCACCCGAACACTAACGCTAACCCTAACACTCACCCTCACCCTAAACCTCACCCTAACCCTGAACCTAAACCTAACCCTAACATTCACACTAATCCTAACTGTAACCCTAACCCTAACCTGACACGCTAACCCTCACCCTAAGCCTAAACCTAACCCAAACCCTCACCCTAACTCTAACCCTAACCCTAAACCTCACGCTCACACTAACCCTCACCGTCACCCTAACCCTCACCCTAACACTAACCCTAAACCACATCCTAAAACTCATCTTCACCCTAATCCTCACCTTCCACCGAAACATCACCCTAAACCGAACCCTCTCCCTTACCCTAACCCTTATCCTCACCCACACCCTAACCCTCACCTTCACCTGAAAATTCACCCTCACACTAAACGAAACCCTAACCCTAAACATCACCCTAACCCTATCCCTCAGCCTAACCCTAACCCTAAACCTCACCCTAAACTTAACCCTCAGCCTCACCCTCACCCTAACCGTATCCCTCACCCTCACCGTCACCCTAACCCTAACCCTAACCATAACGCTATCCCTCACACTCACTCTAAGCGTAACTCTAACCCTCAACCTCACGCTCACACTCACCCTAACACTAAACCTCACCCTAAACTTAACCCTGACCCTCAACCTCACCCTAACACTCACCATCACCCTAACCCTCAACAACACCCTAACACTCACCCTCAACCGAAACTCACCCCTACACTAACAAGCCACCTCACCCTAAATAACACCCTAACTCTAACCCTCACCCTTACCCTAACCATAACGCTCACCCTAACATTAATACTCACCCTCACACTCACCTTCTCCCTAAGCCTAACCCTAAACCTATCATTAAACCTAAACCTAACTCTCACCCTCAAGCTGACCCTAACGTTAACCCTAACCCTAACCCTCACCCTCATTCTCATCCTAAATCTAACCCTAACCCTAACCCTAACCCTCACCCTAAGCCTAAACCTAACCCTAAACCTAACACTCACCCTAACCCTAACCCTTACCCTATCCCTAACCCTCACCCTGACCCTAACCCAAAACCTAACCCAAACATAAACCTAACCCTCAACCTAACCCTCACCCTAACCTTAACCCTAACCCTAACCCTCACCCTACGCCTCACCCTTACCCTAACCCTAACTCTAACCCTTATCCTCACCCTATCCCTCACCCTTACCCTTTTCCTCACCGTAACCCTGACCCTAACTCTAACCCTAACCCTCACACTAATCCTAACCCTAACCATAAATTACACCCTAAACCTCACCCTCACACTAACCCAAACTCTAATCCTAACCCTAAACGTAACGCTTATCTTCATCCTCACCCTCACCCTCACTGTCACCCTAACCCTCACCATAACGCTAACCCTCAACTACAACCTAAACCTCACCTTCATCCAAACCCCCACCCTCAACCTAAACCTAAACATCACCCTAAAGCGAACCCTCATCCTAAACCAAAACGTAACCCTCACCCTAAACCTAAACCTAAACCTCACTCTATCCCTAAACCTCACCCTGACCCTAACGAAAACCCTAACCCAAACATAAACCTAACCCTCAACCTAACCCTCACCCTAATCTTAACCCTAACCCTAACCCTCACCCTATGCCTCACCCTTACCCAAACCCTAAATTTTACCCTTATCCTCACCCTATCCCTCATCCTAACAATGATCCTCACCCTAACCTTGACCCTAACTATAACCCTAACCCTCAAACTAATCCTAACCCTAACCCTAAATTACACCCTAAACCTCACCCTCACCCTAACACAAACCCTAATCCTAACCCTTAACCTAACGCTTACCCTCACCCTCACCCGAACCCTCACTGTCACCCTAACCCTCACCCTAACACTAACACTCTTACAACCTAAACCTCACCCTCACCCGAACCCCCACCCTCACTCTAACCCTAAACATCACCCTAAACCGAACCCTCATCCTAAACCAAACCATAACCCTCACCCTAAACCTAACCCTCACCCTCGCTGTCACCCTAAGCCTAACACTCAACATAAACCTAACAATAACATTCAACATAATCCTAAACCAAACCCTCACAATCAACCTAACCCTAACGTTCACCCTAAACCTAACCCTAACCCTCAACCTCACCCTAACCCTCATCGTCTCCCTAACCCTCATCCTAAACCTAACCCTCAACCACATCCTAACCCTCACCCTCACCCGAGCACTCACACTCACACTAACCCACACCCTTACCCTAAACATCACCCTAAACCTAACCCTCACCCTAACCCTAACCATAACCCTTACCCTCACCCTCACCCTCACCATAACCCTAACCCTAATTCTAAACCTAACCCTCACCTAAGCCTCATCCTAACCCTAACCCTAACCCTCACCCTCACCCTAACCCTCACTCTAACCCTAACCCTTATTTTCACCTTAATCCTCACCCTTACCCTAAGCCTATCCCTTACTCTCACCCTAACCCTAACCCTAACACTAACAATAACACTAACCCTAACCATCAACCTAAGCCTACCCCTAACCCTAACTCTAATTTTCACCCTCACCTTGTTCCTAACCCTAACAGTCACCCTCAACCTCACCCTCAATTTAACCCTAATCCTTACCACAACCTTCACCCTAACTCTAACCCTAATCCAAACCTAACCCTCCACTAAGCCTAAACCTAACCCTAAACCTTACCCTAATCCTCACCCTCACCAGAAACCTAACCCTAACCCTAACTCTCACCGTCACCCTCACTCTAACCCTCAACCTAACCCTAACACTAACCGTAACCCTCAAGCTCACCCTAAAGCTAACCCTCACGCTCACTCTAAACCTCACCCTACCCCTTATACTCACTCTAACCGTGACCCTAACCCTAACCTTAACCCTCACATTAATCTTATCCCTAACCATAACCCTCACCCTAATTTCACCCTAACCCTAACACAAACCCTCACCCTAACCTTAACCCTAATGTTAACCCTCACCCTCACCATAACCCTCACAATCACCCTAACCCTCATCCTAACCTTAACACTCAACCACACCCTAAACCTCACCGTCACCCGAACCCTCACCTGAACCCTATCCCTTAACATCACCCTAAACCGAAAAGTCAAACTAACCCTAAAACTAACCCTCATGCTAAATCTAACCCTCTCTCTCAACCTCACCGTCATCCTAAGCCTAAACCTCACCCTAACCCTAACCCTAACACTAACACTCAATCTAACCCTAACCCTACCCTCACCCTAACTCTCACCGTCATCCTAACCCTCACCCTAAGCCTAACCCTAAACCTAACACTAACCCTAAACCAAAATCTCACACTCGCCCTCACCCTTACACTAACCCTAACCCTCACCATCACAATCACCCTAATCCTAACCCTAACCCTAACCCTCACCCTAACCTTCACCCTCACTCTAAACCTATCCCTCACCGTCACCCTCAAGCTAACCTAAACCTAACGCTCACCCTCACCCTAACGCTAACCCTCACCCACACCCTAACCCTTACCCTCACCCGAACACTCACCCTCACACTAACACACACCCTCACCCTAAACATAACCCTAACTCTAACCTTCACCCTCACCCTCACCCTTACCCAAAGCCTAAACCTAAACCTACTACTAACCCTAAACCTAACTCTTACCCTCACCCTCAGAAGAAGGTTAACCCTAATCCTAACCCTAACCCTGACCCTCTTCCTCAACCTAACCCTAACCCTAACCCTCACCCTATCCATCATCCTCACCCTAACACTATTCCTCACCCTCACCTTCAACCTAATCCTAACCCTAACCCTGAAGCTAAACCTAACCCTCAACCTATGCCTAACCCTAACAGTAAACCTAACCCTCACCCTCACCCTAAACCTAAACCTAAACCTCTCCCTCACCCGCACTCTCAGCCTAACACTTACCCTAACACTAAACCTAACCTGCACCCTCACCCTCACCCTAAACTTAAACCTCACCCTAACTCTCACCCTCACCCTCACACTCAACCTAACTTAATCTTAAACCTCACACCATCCCTAAACCTAATCCTTATCCTCAGCCTAAACCTAAAGCTAAACCAAACCCACAACCTCACCCTAACCCTCACCCTAACCATTAACCACAGCCTAACTGTAACTCTAACCCTAATGCTAACCCTCACACTAAACCTAACCATCACCCTACCCCTAACCCTAAGCCTAACTTTAACCCTCAACCCCAACCTCAACCTCACCCTAAACATAACCCTAATCCTAATCCTAATCCTAACCCTAACCCTCACCCTCACCCTAAGCCTAAACCTAAACCTACTACTAACCCTAAACCTAACTCTCACCCTCACACTAATCCTCTCCCTCACCTTCACCCTCAGCCTAACACTTACCCTAACCCTAACACTCACCCGCAACTTCATCCTCACCCTAACCCTCAGCCTCACCCTAACCCTCAGCCTCACCTTCACCTCACCCTAACCCTAACCCTAAACCTCACACCATCACTAACCCTAATCCTTATCCTCAGCCTAACTCTTAAACTATCCCTAACCCTAACCCTCACACTAACCCTAACCCTCAACCTAACCCTAACCCTCACCCTCACCCTAACCTTCACCCTAACCCTTACCCACACCCTAAACATAACTTTAACCCTAACCCTAACCCTCACACTAAAACTAACCATCCCTAACCCTAACCCTAAGCCTAAACTTAACCCTCACCCCCAACCTCAACCTTACCCTCAGCCTAACCCTAACCCTAAAACTAATCCTAACCCTAACCCTCACCCTCATGCTCACCCCAAACCTAACCCTAAACCTAACCCTCACATAACTATAAAGCTAACAATAACCTTAACCCTAACCCTAATTCTAAACCACACCCTAAGCTTAAACCTAACCCTAAGCCTCACCCTAAACTTAACCCTAACCCTAAACCTCTCCCTAAACCTAACCCTAATCCTCACCCTCACCCTAACCTTAAACAAAACCCTAACTCTCACACTAAACCTATCCCTCACCCTCACCCTAATCCTCACCCTAAATCTTACCCTCACCCTCACCCTTAATCTCAAACTAACCCTCACCCTCATGCTCACACTAAACCTAACCCTAACTCTAACCCTCACATAACTCTAAATCTAACAATAACCCAAAACTTAACCCTAATGCTAAACCACACCCTAAAACTTAACCTAACCCTAAGCCTCACCCTAAATTTAACCCTAACCCTAAACCTCTCCCTAACCCTAACCCTAACCCTAACCCTCACACTAAACCAATGCCTCACCCTCACACTAATCCTCACCCTAAATCTTACCCTCACCCTCACCCTGACCCTCACACTAACCCTAACCCTCAACCTAACCCTAAATCTAAAGCTCACCATCAACCTCACCCTTAACCTAACCCTAACCCGCACTCTAAACCTAACCCTAACCATCACCCTCACCCTCACCCTAAACCTCAACCTCACTCTCACCCTCACCCTAACACTAACCCTAACCCAAACCATCACCCTAAACCTAACGCTCACCCTAAAAACCCTAACAATCACCTTCAACATCACCCTAAACCTAACCCTAACCCTAACCATCACCCTAACCCTCTCCATAACCCTAACACTAACGCTAACTCTCACCCTCACCCTCAACCTCACCTTACCCTCACCCTAACCCTAACCCTAACCCTAACGCTCACACTAAAGGTAATCCTCACCCTGATACATACCCTAACCCTAACACTAACACTCACAATAAACCTAACCATCATGGTAACCCTAAACCTAACTTTGAGCCTAACACTCACACTAACCCTAACTCTAATCCTACACCTCACCTTATCCCTAACCCTAACCCTAAACATCAACCTCACCATAGCCCTGAGCTAACACTAACCCTAAACATCACGTTCATTGTCACCCTAACCCTCACCCTAACCCTAACCCTACCACTAACCCTTACCATCACCCTAGACCTTACCCTCACCCTCACCCTTTCCCTCACCCTAACCCTAACCCTAACCCTAACCCTAACCTTAAACCTAACCCTCACCATCACCCTTACCCTCTGCCTAACCCTCAGGCTAACCCTAATCCTAACCTTAAACCTCACCCTCACCCTATGTCTCAAACTCACCCTCACCCTCACCCTAACACTACCCCTAACCCTAACCCTCACACTAATCCTAACCCTCATGCTAACCCTAACCCTACCTCTGAGCATAACCCTCATGCTAACCCCAACCTTACCTCTGTGCCTAAACCTCACACTATCCCTAAAACTAATGCTATACCTCACCCTATCGCTAACCCTAACCCTAACCCTCAAACTCACCCCAGCTCTCAGCTAACAATAACCCTAATCCTAACCCTCAACCTAACCTTCACCCTAACACTCAACCTAACCCTAACCCTCACCCTGAACCTAACCCTCAGCCTAACCCTAACCGTAAACCCCACCCTCCCACTAACCCTCAATCTAAACAAAACCCTAACTCTCACCCTAACCCTACGCCTCACCATAGCAATAACTCTAAGCCTAAGCATCATCCTCACCCTAACCCTCACGCTAACCCTTACCCTCACACTAACCCTCACCCTAACCTAAACCTAACTTTCACCTTAATCCTCACCCTTACCCTAACCCTATCCCTAACCCTCATCCTAACCCTAACCCTAACCCTAACCCTAAGATTAACCCTAACCCTAACTCTAACCCTCACCATCACCCTAATCCAAACCTTAAACCTCACTCTCAACCTCACCCTCAGCCTAACACTTGCCCTATCCATAACCCTCGGCCTCCCGCTCACCCTAACCCTAACTCTAACCTTACCCTCACCCTAAAACTCACCCTCACTCTCACCCTAAATCTAACCCTAAGCTTCACACTATCCCTAACCCTAATTCTTATCCTCACCCTAACCCTAATACTAACACTAACCCTAACCCTCACACTAACCCTAACCCACACACTAACCCTAACCCTCATCCTCACCCTCATCCTAACCCTCACTGAAAACCTTACCCTCAGCCTAACCCTAACTCTAACCCTAACCCTAACACTCACCCTAAACCTAACCCTCAACCTAACACTATCTGTAATCCTCAAACCCACACTCACCATTACCTTCAGGCTAACCCTAAACCTAACACTAATCCTAACCCTAACCCTCACCCTCAGGCTCATCCTAAACGTAACCCTAACCCTAACCGTCAGCCTAACTCTAAAGCCTAACTCTAAAGCCTAACTCTAACCCTATCCCTAATCCTAACCCTAAACCTCACCATAACCCTAATACTAACCCTAAACCTCAACCTAACCTCAACCCTAACCCTAACCCTCACCCATACCCTAACCCTAATCCTCACCATCACCATAAACCTAACCCTAACCCTAACTCTCACACTAAAACTATCCCTCACCCTTACCCTAACCCTCACCTTAACCCTAACTCTAATCCTCACCCTCACCCTAATCCTCATCCTAAGCCTTACACTCACCCTCACCCTTACCCTCACACTAACCCTAAACCTCACCCTAACCCTAACCCTCACCCTAACCCTCACCCTAACGCTAACACTTACCCTCACTTAACCTCACCCTATACCTAACCCTAACCCTCACCCTCACCCTAACACTCACCCTAACCCTAACACTCACCTTAACCCTAACCCTCATCCTAACCCTTACCCTAAACCTCACCCTAACCCTAAACCTAACCCTCACCCTAACCCTCACAATAACTCTCACCCTAACCCAATCCCTAACCCTAACGCTAACACAAACCCTAGAACTCACCCTAACACTAACTCTAACCCTCAGCCTCACAAATATCCTAACACTCACCTTCACCCGAACTCTCACCCTCACCCTAACACTCACCCTCACCCTAAACCTCACCCTAAACCTAACCCTCAGCCTAACCCTAAACCTAACCCTCACCCTGACCCAAAGCCTCACCTTAACCCTCACCATCACCCTAATCCTTACCCTAACCTTACCTAACCCAAACCCTCACCCTCACCCTCACCCTAAACTTCACTCTCACCCAAGCCCTCACCCTAACCCTAACCCTAAACTTAACCCTTAAACTAAACCTAAATCTCACCCTCACCCAAACCCTCCCCCTAACCCTAAGCCTAAAACTAACCCTCACCCTAACACTCACCGTTACCCTTACCCTCACCCTAACCCTCAACCTCATCATAACCCTAACTCTAACCCTCACCCTAACCCTCTCCCTAACCCTCACCCTAATCCTAACCCTCACCCTCACCCTCACCCTCACACTAACCATACCCCTCACCTTCACCCTCACCCTTACCCTAACACTCACCCTCACCCTAACCCTCACCCTCTGCCTAACACTAATCCTAACCCTAATCCTCACCCTAAACCTAACCCTAAACCTAATCCTCACCCTCAGCCACAAACTAACGCTCACCCTAACCCTCACCCTAAACTTAACACTAACCCTCATCCTAAATCTAACCCTAAACCTAACCCTTACCCTAACCCTCACCCTAACCCTCATCCTAAATCTAACCCTTAACCTAACCCTTACCCTAACCCTCACCCTAACCCTAGCCATCACCCTAAACCAAACCCTAAACCTTACCCTCACCTGAACACTCACCCTCACACTAACCCACACCCTCACCCTAACCATAACCCTAACTCTAACCCTCAACCTCACCCTCACCCTCACCCAAAGCCTAAACCTAGACCTAGGACTATCCCTAACCCTTATACTCACCCTCACCCTCCCCGAAAGTTAACCCTAAACCTAACATTAACCCTCACCCTCTTACTCACCCTAACCTAACCTTAACCCTCACCCTATCCCTCACCCTCACCCTAACCCTATTCCTCACCCTCAACCTCACCCTAACCCTAACACTAACCATAAACCTAAACCTAAACCTCAACCTATGCCTAACCCTAAACCTAAATCTAAACCTTACCCTCACCCTAATCCTAAACCTAACCCTCTCCCTCACACTCACCCTTATTCTAACACTAACCATAACACTAACCCTCACCCACACCCTCACCCTCACCGTAAACCTCACCCTAACCCTCACCCTAACCATAACTCTATACCTCACACCATCCCTAACCCTAATCCTTATCCTCATCGTAACCCTAATGCTAACACTAATCCTAACCCTCACACTAACCCTAACCCTCAACATAACCCTAACCCTCACCCTAACCCTAACCCAAACCCTAAACCTTACCCACACCCTAACCATAACCGTAACCCTAACCCTAACCCTCACACTAAACCAAACCATCACACTAACCCTAACACTAAGCCTAACCTTAACCCTCACCCTCACCCTCAACCTTACCCTCAGCCTAACCCTAACCCTAATCCTAATCCTAACCCTCACCCTCATGCTCACCCTAAACCTAACCCTAACCCTAACCCTCACTTAACTCTAAATCTAACAATATACCAAACCCTAACCCTAATCCTAAACTTCAAACTAACCCTAACCCGAACCCTAACCTTCTCCATAAACTTAACCCTAACCCTTTCCTTAACCCTAAACCTGATCCTCACCCTCACCCTAACCCTAACCCTAACCCTCACATTAAACCTATCCCCCACCCTCACCCTAATCCTCACCCTAAATCATAACCTCACCCTAACCCTTACCCTCACACTAACCCTAACCCTCAAACTAACCCTAAACCTAACCCTCACCCTCACACTAAGCCTAACCATAACCCTAAAGCTAATCCAGCTATAAACCTCACCCTCACCGTAACCCTAACCCTAACCTTAACACTCACCCTAACCCTAACCCTAACATTAACCCTAACCCTCAAACTAACCCTCAAACTAACACTAACCCTAACCCTAACCCTTATCCTCACGCTAACCCTCACCCTAACCCTAAACCTAAACCTCACACTAAATTTCACCCTAACACTCATGCTAACCCTAACCCTCATTCTCACCCTAAATTTCAACCTAATCCTTAACCTCTCCCTAAACCTAAACCTAACCCTAACTCTCACCTTCACACTAAATCTAACCTTCAACCTACGCCTCACCCCAAACCTCACCCTAAACCTAACCCTCATCCTAACCCTTATCCTAATCCTACCCTAACACTAATCCTCACCATAACCCTAACACTCACCCAAACCCAAGCCTAACATTAACCCTAAACCTCAACTTACCCTCAACCTAACCCTAACCTAAACCTCACCCTCACCCTAAACCTAACCCTCACCCTCACCTTCACCCTCAACTTAATCCTAACCCTACCCCTCACCCTAACCCTCATCCTAACCCTAACCCAAAGCTTAACACTTACCCTAACGCTAATCCTAAACATAACCTTCACCCTCACCCTAAACCTAACCCTAACCTTAACACTCACCCTAACCCTAACCCTAACATTAACGCTGAACCTCAACCTAAACCTCACCCTAACCCTAACACTCACCCTAAGCCTTATCCTAATCCTACCCTAACACAAACCTTCACCATAACCTTAACACTCACCCAAACCCTAAGATTAACACAAAACCTAACCCTCACCCTAACACTCAACCTAAACCTAACCTAACCCACACCCTCACCCTAAACCTAACCCTCACCCTCACCTTATTCCTAACCCTACCCATCACCCTAACCCTCATCCTAACCCTAACCCTAAGCCTAACACTGACCGTAACACTAACCCGAACACTTAACCACAGCCACACCCTCACCCTCAGACTAACCCTAACACTCACCCAAACCCTTACCCTCATACTACCCTAACCTTAAACCTAACCCTCACCGTAACCCTAACAATCACCCAAAACTTAACCCTAACTCTAAGCCAAACCCTCACCCTAACCCTAAACCTAACCCTCAACCTACCCTCACCCTGACCCTAACCCTAACTCTAAACCTCACACTCACCCTAACACTCACCCTAATCCTCACCCTAAAACTCACCCTCACCCTAACCCTCACCCTCAACCTAAGCCTCACTCTAAACCTGAAACTACCCCTTGCCCTAATCCTCCCGCTAGCCCTTAAACTCACCCTAACGCTAACCCTAACACTCACACTAAAACTAAACCTAACCCTCACCCTCACCCTAACCCTAACCCTCATCCTAACCCTAACCCTCATCCTAACCCTAACCTTAACATGAACACTCACACTAACCCTATCCCAAACCCTAACCGTCACCAAAACACTAACCCTAACCCTAACCCTAACCCTTACCCTAACCCTCACCTTAACCCTAACACTAAACCTAACCCTCAACCTCACCCTCACCCTCAAAATAACCCTTAACCTCAACCTAATCCTCACACTAACCCTAACCCTAACCCTCATCTTCATGCTAACCCGAACCCTCACCGTAACCCTAACCCTCCCGCTAACCCTCAAACTCACCCTAATCTTCCCCCTTAACCTAAACCTCACCCTACTCCTAAAACCCTAACCCTAATAGTAACCCTCACCCTAACTTTGACCCTCACCCTTACCCTCAACCTAACCGTCACACTAACCCTAACCCTAACACTCAACCTAACCCTCACCCTCACCCTAACCCTAAACCTAAACCTAAACATCACTCTAACCCTCACCGTAACTCTCATCCTAATCCTAACCCTATTCCTCACCCTCACCCTCACTTTAATTCGAACCCCAAACCTAACCCTAAACCTAACCCTCACCCGAACCCTAAATCTAACTCTCACCCTAACCGTAAACTTCACCCTAAACCTAACCATAACGCTCACCCTCAACCTAACTCTAAACCTCACTATAACCCTCAATCTAACCCTAACTCTAAACCTAACCCTCAACCTCAGCCTAACCCTAACCCTAACCCTAACCCTCATCCTAACCCTAACCCGAACCATCACCCTAACACTCACCCTAGACCTCACCCTAACGTTCACCCTAATCCTAAACCTCACCCTCAACCTAACCCTCTGTCTAACACTTACACTCACCTTCATCATAACCCTAACCTTAAACTAACCCTCACACTCACACCAACCCCAACCCTCACCATAACCCTAACCCTACCCCTCACCCTAACCCTAACCATAACCCTAACGCTAACCCTAACCCTCATCCTCACCCTAACCCTTACCTTCACCCTATCCCGAACCCTCACCTGAACCCTCACCTCATGGTAACCCTCATCCTCACCCAAAACATCACCCTAACCTTAACCCTCTCCCGAACCCTAACCCTAACACTCACCCTCACCCTAACCCTAACCCTCACCCACACACTAACCATCACCCTCACCCGAAAACTCCCCTCACACGAACGCACACCCTCACACTAAACATCATCCTAAACCTAACCCTCAACCTAACCCTAACCCTAAACCTCACCTTAATCCTAACCCTCACCCTCACCCACAGCCTCACCCTAAGCCTAACCCTAAACCTAACACTAACCCTAAACCTAACTCTCACCCTCACCTTCACCCTACAGCTACCCCACACCCTAACTCTAACACTAAACCTACACTTCACCCTAAAACTTACCCTCACCCCTACCCTTACCCTCACCCTAACCGTAACCCTCACACTAACCCTAACCCTAACCCTAACACTCAACTTAACCCTCATCCTAACCCTAACCTTAAACCTAATACTCACCCTAAACCTAACCATAACATAACCCTCACCCTAACCCTCACCCTCACCCTAAGCCCTCAGCCTAAACATAAACCTAACCCTAACACTAAACCTTACCCTAACATTCAACCTCAACCTCAACCTTATCCTCACCCTAACCCTCAACCTAACCCTAACCCTAACCTTAAACATCACCCCAACCCTCACCCTAATCCTAATCCTTCCCCTCATCGTAACCCGCACCCTAACCCTACTGCTCAGCCTAACCCTCACCCTAACCCTATTTCTTATCCTAAAACTCACCCTAAACCTTACCCTAAACCTTACCCTAACCCTCACCCTAAAACTTATCCTCACCATAACCCTAAACCTCTCACTAATCCGAAACCTCAAACTGATCCTACACCTCACTCAAACCCTAAACCTAACCCTAACCCTAACCCTAACCATCAACCTCACCGTTGCCCTCAACCTAACCCTCAACCTAACACTCACCCTAACCCTAACACTCACCCTAATCCTCACCATCACCCTAACCCTAAACCTAAACCTAAACATCACTCTAATACTCACCCTAACACTTACCCTAATCCTAAACCTATTCCTCAACCTCACCCTCACATTAATTCGAACCCCAAACCTAACCCTAAACCTCACCCTCAACCAATACCTAACTCTAACTCTCACCCTAACCCTAAGCCTCACCCTAAACCTAACCCTAACCCTCACCATCAACCTACCTCTAAAACTTATCCTAACCGTCAACCTAACCCTAATTATAACTCTAACCCTCAACCTCACACTAACACTAACCCTAACCCTAAGCCTCACCCTGACCCTCACCATGACCCTAATCCTAACCCTAACCCATACCCTAACCCTAACCCTCACCCTCACACTACACATCACCCTAACAATAACCCTCACCCTAAATTTCATCCTCACACTAATACTAACCTAACCATAACTCTAACCCTTACCCTAACCCTCTCATCCTCACCCTCACCCTCAGCCTAACCCTAACCCTAACCCGAATCCTAACTCTAACCCTCAACCTCACCCTAACCCTAACCGTTAGTCTAACCCTCACCCTCACCCTCACCCTAAACCTAAACGTAAACCTAACCATAACCATCAAATTAACCCTAAACCTTACCCTCAACATAACCCTCATCCTAACCCTAAACCGAACCCTAAACCTAACCCTCACCCTAGACCTCACCCTAACGTTAAACCTAATCCTAAACCTCACCCTCAGCTTAATCCTCAGCCTAACACTTACCCTCACCCTCACCATAACCCTAACTCTCAAACTAACCCTCACCCTCACACTAACCCTAACCCTCACCATAACCCTAAACCTACCCCTCACCCTAAACCTAACCGTAACCCTAACGCTAACCCTAACCCTCTCCCTCACCCTCAGCTTGACTTTAACCCTTACCCTCACCCTAACCCTCACACTAACCCCAACTCTAACACTAAACCTAAACCTCAACCTAACCCTCACCCTAAACCTAAACCTAACCCTAACCCTAAACATCACCCTTACCCATACCCTCAACCTAACCCTAAACCTCACCCTCATACTAAACCTCACCCTATCCCTAAACCTCACCCTAAACCTAACACTAAACCTAACACTGAGCCTAACCCTCACACTAACCCTAAACCTCACCCTAACCCTAACCCTCACCCTCATCCTAACCCTCACCCTAACTCTTACCCTCACCCTAAAACTAAAACTAACTCTAAGCCTAACCCTCACACTAAACCGAAACCTCACCCTAACCCTAACCCTAACCGTCACACTACCCCTCATCCTGATCCTAATTCTCACACTAACCCTAAGCCTAACACTAACCTCACCCTCACTCTAACCCTCACTGTCACCCTAACCCTCACCCTAACCTTAATGCTCACTCACACCCTAACACTCAACATCACCCTCATCCTCACCCTAAACCTCACCCTCCACCTAGCCCTCACCATAACCGTAACACTAACCCTAACCCTTACCGAACCGAAACCCTCACCCTCACCCCCATCCTCACCCTAATCCTATCCCTCACTCTCACCCTGACACTTATACTCACCCTAAACCTCACGTTAACCCTAACCCTCACCCTCACCCTCACTCTCACTGTCACCCTCACCCTAACCATAAGCCTCACCCTCTCCCTAACCCTTACCGTCACCCTCTCCCGAACCCTCACCCGAACCCTCACCTCATGGTAACCCTCACCCTCACCCAAAACATCACCCTACCCCTAACCCTCACCCTAACCCTAACCCTAACACTCACCCTAACCATAAACCTCCCTCTAGCCCTCCAACTCACCCTAATCCTAACCCTAACACTCACACTAAAATAAACCTAACCCTAAACCTCACCCTAACCCTCACCCTCATCCTAAACCTAAACTTCATCCTAACCCTAACCTTAACACGAACACTCACCCTAACCCTATTACAAAACATCACCGTCACCCAAACCCTAACCTTAAGCCTAACCCTAAACCTCACCTTAACCCTCACCTTAACCCTAACACTAAACCTAAACCTCAACCTCACCCTCACCCTCACAATAACCCTTAACCTCAACCTAATCCTCACACTAACACTAACCCTAAACCTCATCTTCATCCTAACCCTAACCCTCACCCTAACCCTAACCCTCCATTCAACCCTCAAACTCTCCCTAATCCTCACCCTAAACCTAAACCTCACCCTACAACTCAAACCCTAACCCTAACGGTAACCCTCACCCTAACTTTCACCCTCATCCTTACCCTCAACCTAACCGTCACCCTTACCCTAACCCTAACCCTAACATTCACGCTAACCCTAACCCTCACCCTAACCCTAAACCTAAACCTAAACATCACTCTAACTCTCACCCTAACACTTACCCTAATCTTAACCCTATTCTTCAACCTCACCCTCACATTAATTCGAACCCCAAACCTAACCCTAAACCTCACCCTCGCCCTAAACCTAACTCTAACTCTCACCCTAACCCTAAGCCTCAACCTCAACCTAAACCTAACCCTCACCCTCAACCTACCTCTAAACCTTACCCTAACCATCAACCTAACCCTAAGTATAACCCTAACCCTCATCCTCACCCTAACACTAACCCTAACCATAAGCCTCACCCTGACCCTCACCATAACCCTAATCCTATCCCTAACCCACACCTTAACCCTAACCCTCACCCTCACCCTAAACATCACCCTAACCCTAACCCTCACCCTAAATTTCATCCTCACACTAATCCTCACCTTAACCATAACTCTAACCCTTACCCTAACGCTCTCATCCTCACCCTCACCCTCAGCCTAACCCTAACCCTAACCTTAATCCTAACCCTAAACCTCAACCTCACCCTAACCCTAACCGTTACTCTAACCTTCACCCTCACCCTCATCCTAAACCTAAATGTAAACCTAACCCTAACCATCAAATTAACCCTAAAACTTACCCTTACACTAACCCTCATCCTAACCCTAACCCGAACCCTAAACCTAACCCTCACCCTAGACCTCACCCTAACGTAAAACCTAATCCTAACCCTCACCCTCAGCTTAACCCTCAGCCTAACACTTACCCTCGCCCTTACCATAACCATAACCCTCAAATTAGCCCTAACCCTCACACTAACCCTAACCCTCACCATAACACTAACCCTACCCCTCAACCTAAACCTAACCGTAACCCTAACGCTAACCCTAACCCTCTCCCTCACCCTCAGCTTGACTTTAACCCTTACCCTCACCCTAACCCTCACACTAACCCCAACTCTAACCCTAAACCTAAACCTCAACCTAACACTCACCCTAAACCTAAACCTAACCCTAACCCTAAACATCGCTCTAACCCACACCCTCACCCTAATCCTAAACCTTACCCTCATCCTAAACCTCACCCTAACCCTAACCCTCACCCTAAACCTAACACTAACCCTAACACTATGCCTAACCCTCACACTAACGCTAAACCTCACCCTAACCCTAACCCTCAACTTCATCCTAACTCTCACCCTAACTCTTACCCTCACCCTAAAACTAAAACTAACCCTAAGCCTAACCCTCACACTAACCCTAAACCTCACCCTTACCCTAACCCTAACCCTCACACTACCCCTCATCCTGATCTTAATTCTCACCCTAACCGTAACCCTAAACCTAACCCTCACCCTCAACCTAACCCTCAAGGTCACCCTAACCCTCACCCTAACCCTAATTCTCGCTCACACCATAACACTCAATATCACCCTCATCCTCACCCTAAACCTCACCCTCAACCTAGCCCTCACCATAACCGTAACACTAACCCTAACCCTTACCGAACCAAAACCCTCACCCTCACCCCCACCCTCACTCTAACCCTAACCCTCAACCTCACCCTGACACTTACACTCACCCTAACCCTCACATTAACCCTAACCCTCACCCTCGCCCTCACTCTCACGGTCACCCTCACCCTAACCATAAGCCTCACCCTCTCCCTAACCCTTATCTTCACCCTATCCCGAACCCTCACCCGAACCCTCACCTCATGGTAACCCTCACCCTCACCCAAAACATCACCCTAACCCTAACCCTCACCCTAACCTTAACCCTAACCCTCACCCTAACCCTAAACCTCCCTCTAGCCCTCAAACTCACCCTAACCCTAACCCTAACACTCACACTAAAATAAACCTAACCCTAAACCTCACCCTAACCCTCACCCTCATCCTAAACCTAACCCTCATCCTAACCCTAACCTTAACACGAACACTCACCCTAACCCTATCACAAAAAGTCACCGTCACCCAAACCCTAACCCTAACCCTAACCCTAAACCTCATCCTAACCCTCACCTTAACCCTAACACTAAACCTAAACCTCAACCTCACCCTCACCCTCACAATAACCCTTAACCTCAACCTAATCCTCACACTAATCCTAACCCTAAACCTCATCTTCATCCTAACCCTAAACCTCACCCTAACCCTAACCATCTCTTCAACCTTCAAACTCTCCCTAATCCTCACCGTAAAGCTAAACCTCATCCTACACCTCAAACCCTAACCCTAACGGTAACCCTCACCCTAACTTTCACCCTAATCCTTACCCTCAACCTAGCCTCACCGTAACCATAACCCTAACCCTAACACTCAGCCTAACACTCACCCTCACCCTAACCCTAAACCTAAACCTAAACATCACTCTAACCCTCACCCTAACTCTAATCCTAATCCTAACGCTATTCCTCAACCTCACCCCCACCATAATTCGAACCCCAAACATAACCCTAAACCTAACCCTCACCCGAACCCTAACTCTAACTCTCACCATAACCATAATCCTCACCCTAAACCTAACCCTAACACTCACCCTCAACCTAACTCTAAACCTCACCCTAACCGTAAACCTAACCCTAATTCTAACCCTAACCCTCAACCTCACCCTAACCCTAAATCTAACCCTAACCCTCATCCTAAGCCTAACCTGAACCCTAACCCTAACCCACACCCTAGACCTCACCCTAACGTTAACCCTATTCCTAACCCTCACCCTCATCCTAACCCTCAGCCTAACATTTACCCTCACCCTCACCATAACCCTAACCTTAAACTAACCCTAACCCTCACACCAACCCTAACCCTCACCAAAACCCTAACCCTATCCCTCACCCTAAACCTAACAGTAACTCTAACGCTAACCCTAACCCTCACCCTAAGCATCAATTTAACCCTTAACCTCACCATAACCCTCACACTAACACCAACTCGAACCCTAACCCTAAACCTCAACCTAAACCTCACCGTAAACCTTACCCTAACCCTAACCCTAAACATCACGCTAACCCACACTGTCACCCTAACCCTAACCCTCACCCTCATGCGAACCCTCACCCTAACCCTTACCCTCAAAATAACCCTAACCCTAACCCTAACCCTAAGCCTAACCCTCAAACTAAAACTAAACCTCACCCTAACCCTAACCCTCACCCTCATCCTAACCCTCACCCTAACCCTTACCCTCCCCTAACCCTCACCCTAACCCTAACCCTAAGCCTAACCCTCACACTAACCCTAAACCTCACCCTAACCCTAACCCTAACCCTCACAATACCCCTCATCCTGACACTAATACTCACCCTAACCCTAACCCTAACCTTAACCCTCACCATCACCCTAACCCTCACCCAAACCCTAACGCTCACAAACAACCTAACCCTCATCCTCACCCTAAACTTCACCCTCAACCTAGCCCTCACCATAACCGTAACACTAACCCTAAACCTTACCTAACCGAAACCCTCAGCCTCACCCCCATCCTCACCCTAACCCTAACCCTCACCCTCACCCTAACCCTTACCCTCACCCTAACCCTCACATTAACCGTAACCCTCACCCTCACCTTCACTCTCACCCTAACCATAAAACTCTCCCTCTCCCTAACCATTACCTTCACACTATCCCGAACCCTCACCCGAACCCTCACCTCATGGTAACCCTTACCCTCACCCAAAACATCACCCTAACCCTAACCCTCACCCTAACCCTAACCCTAACCCTCACCCTAAATCTAACCCTAACCCTCACCCTAACCCTAACTCTATCCCTCACCCTAATCCTAACCCTCACCCTCACCCTCACCCTAAGCCTAATACTAAACCTAACACTAGCCCTAAACCTAACTCTCACCCTCACCTTCTCTCTAACGCTACCCCACACCCTAACCCTAACCCTAACCCTAAACTTCGCCCTAAAACTTAGCCTCACCCCTACCCTTACCCTCACCCTAACCGTATCCCTAAATGTAACCCTCACACTAACCCTAACCTCTCCCTACCCCTAACCCTAACACTCAACTTAACCCTCTTCCTAACCCTAACCTTAACCCTAATACTCACCCTAAACCTAACCCTTACCATAACCCTCACCATAACCCTCACCCTCACCCTAGCCCTCAGCCTAAACCTTAACCTAACCCTAACCCTAAACTGCAACGTAACATTCAACCTCAACCTCAACCTTATCCTCACCCTAACCCTCAACCTAACCGTAACCCTAATCCTAACCCTAACCTTAAACATCACCCTAACCCTCACCCTAACCCTAATCCTTCCCCTCATCGTAACTCTCACCCTAACCCTAATGCTCAGCCTAACCCTCACCCTATCCCTATTCCGTACCCTAAAACTCACTCTACATCTTACCCTAAACCTTACCCTATCACTCACCCTAAAACTAATCCTCACCCTAACCCTAAACTTCACACTAACCCGAAAACTAAACCTCACCCTATACCTCACTCAAATCTTAAACCTAACCCTAACCCTAAACCTAACCTTCAACCTCACCCTTACCCTGAACCTAACCCTCACCCTAACCATCACCCTAACCCTAACACTCATCCTAACCCTCACCCTCACCCTAACCCTAAACCTAAATCTAAACATCACTCTAACCCTCACCCTAACCCTAACCCTAATCCTAAACCTATTCCTCAACCTCACCCTCACCTTAATTCGAACCCCAAACCTAACCCTAAACCTCACCCTCACCCTAAACCTAATCCTAACCCTCACCCTCAACCTAACTCTAAACCTCACCCTAACCCTCAAACTAACCCTAACTATAACCCTAACCCTCAACCTCACCCTAACCCTAACCCTAACCCTAAGCCTCACCCTGACCCTCATCATAACCCGAATCCTAACCCTAACCCACACCTGACCCGTCCAGCAGGTTCAGTTATTCGTTAGGCTCGAGGAGGCACCTCCTAAAAACCAATAGGGGCGAGAGAGAAAAGGGACCAAATGCATAAAGGAAGACAAAGTCAGTCTGAGTCGCGTCAAGGTCTGCTTTATTAAAGTGAGGCAGGGTTTATATACCCTAAGGGACAGGGGAAGGGAAAGAATGAATAAACATTGCAGAAGCAAGGCTGAGAAGTCCCGGGGTAAGGGATGGGTCATGCTTTTCCTTTCGCCGTTGTGCTAGTCTTTCTAAGAAATATTTATGGTTAGCCAGGCGCCGTTTGCTTAGGGCTGGAGATAAGAGAAATATTTATGGTTAGTCAAATGTTGTCTGCTTAGGGCTGGAGGAATATTTATGGTTAGCCAAATGTAGTTTGCTTAGGGCTGGAGGAATCTTATCTTTCCATACACTTTCTTGGCTCCCAACAAATCCCCCTTTCTTATTTAGAAAATTGACCATCAATTGTTCGCTGCTCTTTTTAAGGGGGTGACAGAGGCTCTGTTCCTCTAATCCCCCAGGGTTTTTTTCCGCTCCTGAGCGAGCGTCCTCACTCGGGGTGGGGAGTTTTACAGGCCTTGGCATGTTTTTTGAGGAGACGACTCGTGGGTATGCATGCCAACCGTCATGCACCAGAGCTTGCCACTCAGGGGTCTTGGGTTTTGTGATCTCGTGGATCCATCCCCCTGCAGGCCTACCTGCACCCTTGATTAGAGGATTTCTTCTTCCTGCCATAGGTGCATCCTCCTCCAAGCGGAGGAGCCTATAGGAGGAAGGGCGAACCTATCCCTTATTACAATAGGTCTTGCCCGTTGAATGTAAGCCACATAATTGAAAGTAAGCCACATTATATAAATAACTTTTTAGACCTCTTTTAAGGCCTTCCTAATTTTAATGTTAACACATCCAAGGGGAGGTTTTAGCAATACTAATCAGATCATCACATCACTCATTTTAACCATCATGTTTTCAGTGTCTATCTGCAGAGAAAAGAGAGAACAAAGATGGGCCACTCAGCCCCTTCTATGGAATGGCCACACAGCCAATCTGACTCTTTAGGGTTAGATGAACTGTGTTTGCGTCAACTTGCCCTCTTTCTCCATGCGTGGACCGCTCCCAGGGCCTGTCCCAACATGCATGACCAGCTGAACTGCACTTCGGCTTGTTCACCCCTCACCGCTAAAGGTCTTCTGTTGGCTTCTAAGTTTTTCTCCTTCTCTTCTCTTGGTTTTTGAATGGAATACACAGTTTTAGACAGACAGAACAGGTAACATCTTTGACAGTGTTAAACTAACCTTTACATTTAAATTTTTAATATTTATCCCAAATTTTAGCCAAGGGAACTAGATCCCAAACAGCCAATGCATTTTTGTTAAGCCAGATAACTTGATTACAGTATAAACAGTCTTATGCATTTTAAAACATTAGTCTTTAAATACCAGATTTTCTAATTTGCAAGTTAAAGAATCCTTACAAAGCCATTTAAAACAATGCGAAGATTTTTTTTTTTGGTCAATGTCCAAACCTCATAACTTTTTGAATTTTAAATTTAAACTCATCCAATTGTTACAGCATGCTGACAATTTTTATCTTTGAACGCATTCACAGACACACACAAAACACTCACACAGATCTTAAAGCGTGCAAAAATCAAAATCAGTTGTACGTACACCTTTTAAAGTTTTTAAACAAAAATTTAAGACAGTATTTCTTTTAACTAGGTACCTTTGTTGGGCGTTATTTTCCCAGAGCTTGCTTATCTAGCAAGGCAATTTACTAATTAGTCTTTTGAATCTTTGTGCTGTTCTCATTCAGCAAGCTGAATCCAGAGTCTGCTGAGTGAGCCTGCCACAATCACCCAAATCTTCCCTACCTCAGAAAACATAAAATGAACACACACACTAAACAAGACAAACAAGTGGCCACAAAGACAAAATCAGGTCTTAGTGAATGGGGCGACATCTCACCACCATTCACTTACTAGGGGACTCAACACCCCTACTCACTTCAGGAGGATTTTTTTTTTCTTTTTTCTTTTTTTTAGATTCCTGCAAGCATTGACCCAGGAGCCTTTCAAGGCGGAGGAGAATTCCCAGTCATCTTGGGGCAAGGGAAAACAAAAATCCCTAGCGGCCGTCCCCTCAGACTGACAGGTTCTCCCCCAAGCTCAGACCCCCTGAACCAAGGCCCAAGGCTGAGATCTAACTGGGGCCACTCGCAGGTGGTCAGTGGCAATTTCATAATTGACAAACAAGCAAGTTCCTAAAACCTGACAATCTGGGCTCGAGCTGTATCTTTTTTCCAGTGATCTAAAGTCAGACTTAAGGGGGTTGTTAGTTGCCGCCCCTTCCCTTTAAGGACAACAAGACAGACAACAGAGACAATTAACACTAAACAGAAACAGAGGAAACCAGGACTGCAAACAGAAAAAGCAACTTCAGTTGGTAGTGGCCATCTGAGCAGGTTTTTTGTTTATGATAGCCTGAGCCTCTGCCTTATCTATAAATTCAGCCTTCCAGGTTAAATATTGACCTCTAGTCAGGACCGATTGTACAATCTTATTCCATTCATGAGGCAGCAGGTGTCCTCCGTTAAAATCAATAAGCAGGCACCATCTCTTCCCTTTTCTACCTCTTTTAAAATGTCCCTGATAATCCCATAAAAACTAAAAAAGGCCTCGGGAATTTCTTCTCCTTTAGCCGCTAAATCATTAATATTTTTCCCTACTTTACTCCAGGTAAGGGAATGAATGTCCGGGCCACTCAAAATTAGCCAAGGACATTTTTCCCCCGACAAAACAAAAATTTTTACAAGATCCTTTCTTTTTACTCTTATTCCTCTCTCCCTAAGAGCTTTCTTCATTTCGTTTATAAATAATGGCTCTTTAAACAACGTCTTGCCCATGGTTTATGGGACGGCAAACTTACCTCAAGACTTCCCACGGTGCACGAGTGATGCGTTGTGGGCATCTCTACCCTTTGATTATTGGGGATTCCTGTCTCCAGCGCCGTACGGTAGGCCACCGTGCCTCGAGCCTCACTTTGGGCGCCACTTGACCCATCCAGCAGGTTCAGTTATTCGTTAGGCTCGAGGAGGCGCCTCTTAAAAACCAATGGGGGCGAGAGAGAAAAGAGAACAAGCGCAAAAAGGAAGACAAAGTCAGTCTGAGTCGCGTCAAGGTCTGCTTTATTAAAGTGAGGCAGGGTTTGTATGCCCGAAGGGACAGGGGAAGGGAAAGAATGAAAAAAACTTTGCAGAAGCAAGGCTGAGAAGTCCCGGGGTCAGGGATGGGTCATGCTTTTCCTTTCGCCGTTGTGCTAGACTTTCTAAGAAATATTTATGGATAGCTAGGCGCCGTTTGCTTAGGGCTGGAGATAAGAGAAATATTTATGGTTAGTTAAATGTTGTCTGCTTAGGACTGGAGGAATATTTATGGTTAGCCAAATGTAGTTTGCTTAGGGCTGGAGGAATCTTATCTTTCCACACACTTTCTTGGCTCCCAACACACACCCTAACCCTAACCCTCACCCTCACCCTAAAACATCACCCTAACCCTAACCCTCACCATAATCCTAAACCAAAACCTCACCCTAACATTAACCATCACCCTAAATTTCACCCTCACACTAATCCTCACCCTAACCATAACTCTAAACCTTACCCTAACCCTATCATCCTCACCCTCACCCTCAGCCTAACCCTAACCCTAACCCTAATCCTAAGCCTAAACCTCACCCTCACCTTAACTGTAACCGTTACTCTAACCCTCACCCTCACCCTCACCTTAAACCTAACCTTAAAACTAACCCTAACCCTCAAACTAACCCTAAACCTAACCCTCAACCTAACCCTCATCCTAACTCTAACCCAAACCCTAAAACTAACCCTCACCCTAGACCTTATCCTACCGTTAAACCTAATCCTAACCCTCACACTCAGCCTAACACCCTCACCCTCACCATAACACTAACCTTCAAACTAGCCCTAACCCTCACACTAACCCTAACCCTCACCATAACTCTAACCCTACCACTCACCCTAAACCGAACCGTAACCCTAACGTTAACCCTAACCCTCTCCCTCACCCTCAGCTTGCCTTTAACCCTTACCCTCACCCTAACCCTCACACTAACCCTAACTCTAACCCTAACCCTAAACCTCAAATTAACCCTCACCCTAAACCTAAACCTAACCCTAACCCTAAACATCACCCTAACACACACCCTCACCCTAACCCTAAACCTCACCCTCATCCTAACCCTCACCCTAATCCTAAACCTCACCTTAAACCTAACCCTAACACTAAGCCTAACCCTCACACTAACCCTAAACCTCACCCTAACCCTAACCCTCACCCTCATTATAAAACTCACCCTAA
Source organism: Dipodomys merriami (assembly GCF_024711535.1). NCBI lineage: Eukaryota > Metazoa > Chordata > Mammalia > Rodentia > Heteromyidae > Dipodomys > Dipodomys merriami. The sequence goes on from NW_027206113.1 coordinate 5,031,115, forward strand.
CTCTTACCATCACCCTAACCCTAACCCTAAACCTAACCCTAAGCATAACCCTCACACTAAGCCTAAACCTCACCCTAACCCTAACCCTAACCCTCACACTACCCCTCATCCTGATCCTAATTCTCACCCTAACCCTAACCCTAACCCTAACCCTCACCCTCACCCTAACCCTCACGGTCACCCTAACCCTCACCCTAAGGCTAATGCTCAACCACACCCTAACACTCAACATCACCCTCATTCTCACCTTAACACTCACCCTCAACCTAGCACTCACCATAAACTAACACCAACCCTAACCCTTACCTAACCGAAACACTCACCGTCACCCCCACCCTCAACCTAACCCTAACCCTCATCCTCACCATAACACTTACCCTCACTCTAAACCTCACGTTAACGCTAACCCTCACCCTCACCCTCAATCTCACGGTCACCCTCACCCAAACCATAACACTCACACTCTCCCCAACCCTTACCTTCACAGTATCCCGAACCCTCACCCTAACTCTCACCTCATGGTAACCCTCACCCTCACCCAAAACATCACCCTAACCCTAACCCTCAACCTAACCCTAACACTAACCCTCACCCTAACTCTAAACCTCCCTCTAGCCCTCAAACTCACCCTAACCCTAATACTCACACTAAAACTAAACCTAACCCTAAACCTCACCTCATCCTAAACCTAATCCTCATCCTAACCCGAACCCTCATCATAAACCTAACCTTAACATGAACACTGACACTAACCCTATACCAAAACCTCACCATCACCAAAACCCTCACCCTAACCCTCACCCTAACCCTCACCTTAACCCTAACACTAAAACTAAACCTCAACCTCACCCTCACCCTCAAACTAACCCATAACCTCAACCTAATCCTCACACTAACCCTAACCCTAAACCTCATCTTCATCTTAAAACTAACCCTCACCCTAACACTAACCCTCACTCTAACACTCAAACTCACCCTAACCTTTACCCTAAACCTAGACCTCACCCTACAGCTCAAACCCTAACCCTAATGGTAACCCTCACCCTAATATTCACCCTCACCCTTACCCTCAACCTAACCCTCACCCTAAACCTAACCCTAACTCTAATGCTCACCCTAACCCTCAACCTCACCCTAACCCTAAACCTAAACATCAATCTAACACTCACCCTAACTCTAATACTAATCCTAACCCTATTCCTCAACCTCACCCTCACCTTAATTCGAACCCCAAACATAACCCTAAACCTCACCCTCCCCTTAACCCTAACTCTAACTCTTACCCTAATTGTAACCCTCACCCTAAACCTAACCCTAATGCTCACCCTCAACCTAACCCTAATGCTCACCCTCAACCTAACTCTAAACCTCACCCTAACCATCAACCTAACCCTAACTCTAACCCTAACCCTCAACCTCACCCTAGCCCTAACCCTAAACCTAACCCTCATCCTAACCCTAACCTGAACACTAACTCTAACCCTAACCCTAGACCTCACCCTAACCTGAACCCTAATCCTAACCCTCACCCTCAACCTAACCTGCAGCCTAACACTTACCCTCACCCTCACCATAACCCTAAACTTAAACTAACCCTAACCCTCACACCAACCTTAACCCTAACGATAACCCTAACCCTACCCCTCACCCTAACCCTAACTGTAACCCTAACCCTAACCCTACCCTCATCTTCACCCTAACCCAACCCCTCACCCTATCCCCAACCCTCCCTCTAACCCTCAAACTCACCCTAATCCTCACCGTATACATACCCCTAACCCTCACCAAACACAAACCCTCAGCCTCACTCTCACCCTAACACTAACCATCACACTAACCCTCACCCTCAGCCTATCCAGATGCCTAAACCTCACCCTCACACTCGCCCTCATCCTCAGCCTATCCCTAACCCTGAACTTAATCTGAACCCTAAACTTCACCCTGATGCTCACACTCACCCTAACCCTAACCCTAAACCTAACCCTCACCCTAACTCTTAACCTCACCCTAACCCTTACCCTAACCATAATCCTAAACCTAACCCTTACCCTACCCCTCACCCTAACCCTAACCCTAAAACTCAACACCAACCTAATCTTGATCCTACCCTTTACCCTCACCGAAACCCTCACCCTAAACCTAACCCTAACCCTAACCCTCACACTAAAAATCACCCTAACCCTAACCGTAACCCTAAACTTAACATCACCCTAACCCTCACCCTAAACCTCACACTGACACTAACCCTCACCCTAAACCTAAACCTACCACTCTCCCTAACCCTCATCCTAACCCTAAACCTAATCCTAATCGTCACCCTAACCTTAACACTAACCCTAACCTTCACACTCATCCTAACCCTCACCTTAACGGTAATCCTCAACCTGACCCTAACCCTCACCCATAACCTAAACCTAACCCTAACACTCACCCTAGCCCTCACCCTAAACCTTACCCTCCCCCTAAGCCTAACCCTCACCCTAATCCTGACCCTCATCTTAACCCTCACCCTAACCCTTACCCACAAACTGACCCTAAAGCTAAACCTAACCCTCTCACAATAACCCTTACCCTCACCATAACCCTCATCCTCACCCTAACCCTCACCCTAACCCTAACCCTAACCCTCAACCTAACCCTAAACCTCACCCTCACCCTCACCCTAAACGTAACCCTAACCTTACCCCTCACCCTAAACCTCATCCTCAAATTACCCCTAACCCTAACACTCACACTAAACCTAACCCTAACCCTAAATATCACCCTAACCCTCACCCTCATCCTAACACTAACCCTCACACTAACCCTTACCCTCACCCTAACCCTAAACCTAACCCTAACCCAAACCCTCACACTAACCCTAACACTCACGCTAACCCTAACCCAAACACTAACCCTAAACCTCACCCTAACCCTCACTCTACCCTAAACATAAAACTAACACTAACCATCACTCTACCCCTCACCCTAACCGAAACCCTGAACCTAACCCTCACCCTCATCCTAACCCTTACACTTACCCTCACGATAAGACTAACCCTAACCCTAACCCTCACACTAAACCTAACCCTCACCCGCATACTAACCCTCACCCTCACCTGAAAACACACTTCACACAAAACCACACCCTCACACTAAACATCACCCTAAACCTAACCCTCACCCTAACCCTAATCCTAACCCTCACCCTAACATTAAACCTCACCCAAACCCTCATCCTCACCCTAATCCTAACCCTAAACCTAACACTAACCCTAAACTTAACTCTCACCCTCACATTCACCCTGACGCTACCCCACACCCTAATACTAACCCTAACCATAAACTTCACCCTAAATCTGACCCTCACCCCTAACATTACCCTCACCCTAACCATAACCATAAAACTAACCCACACACTAAACCTAACACTCTCGCTAACCCTAACCCTACCACTCACCTTAACCCTCATCCTAACCCTAACTTTAACCCTCATGCTCACCCTAAACCTAACCCTAACCATAACCCTCACCCTAACCCTCATCCTCACCCTAGCCCACAGCCTGAACCTAACCCTAACCCTAACCCTAAACTTCACCCTAACCCCCACCCTCAACCTAACACTTACCCTCACCCTAAACCTCAACCTAACCCTAACGGTAACCCTAACCCTAACCTTAAACATCACCCTAACCCTAATCTTTACCATCATCCTAACCCTCACCCTAACCCTTACCCTCACCCTAACCCAAAACCTAATCCTCACCCTCACCCTAACCCTTACCCTCACCCTAACCCTAAACCTAACCCTCACCCTAATGCTCACCCTAACCTTACTGCTCAGCCTAACCCTCACCCTAACCCTATTCCTTACCCTAAAACTCACCCTAAACCTTACACTAAATCTTACCCTAACCCTCACCCTAACCCTCACCCTAAAACTTATCCTCACCATAACCCTAAGCCTCACACTAATCCTAAACCTAAACCCCACCCTACACCTCACTCAAACACTAACCCTAACCGTAACCCTCACCCTAACCTTCAACCTCACCCTTACCCTCAACCTAACCCTCACCCTAACCCTAACCCTAACCGTAACACTCACCCTAAACCGCACCCTCACCCTAACCCTAAACCTAAACCTAAACATCACTCTAACCCTCACCCTAACTCTACCCCTAATCCTAACACTATTCCTCAACCTGACCCTCACCTTAATTCGAACCCCAAACCTAACCCTAACCATCACCCTCACCCTAACCCTAACTCTAACTCTCACCCTAATCCTAACACTCACCCTGAACCTAACCCTAACCCTCACCCTCAACCTAACTCTAAACTTCAGATTAACCCTCAACCTAACCCTAACTCTTACACTAACACACAACCTCACCCTAAACTTAACCCTAACTCTAACAATCACCCTAACACTCGCCATAACCCCAATCCTAACCCTAACCCACACTCTAACCCTAACCCTCACCCTCACCCTAAACCTCAACCTAACTCTAACCCTCACCCAAATCCTAAACCTAAATCTCACAATAACTCTAACCCTCACCCTAAATTCTACCCTAACAGTAATCCTCACACTAACTATAACCCTAAACCTTAACCTAACCCTCTCATCCTCAGACTCACCGTCAGCCTAACGATAAATCTAAACCTAATCCTAACCCTATCCCTCACCCTCACCCTAACCCTAACCATTAACTTAAAACTCACCCTCAACCTCACCCTAAACCTAACCATAACCCTAACCGTAAACCTCAAACTAACCTTAAACCTAACAATTACCCTAACCCTCATCCTAACCCTAACCCGAACCCTAACCCTAACCCTCACCCTAGACCTCACCCTAACGTTAAACCTAATACTAACACTCACCCTCAACCTAACCCTCAGCCTAACACTTACCTCACCCTCACCATAACCCTAACCCTCACGATAACCCTAACCCTGCAACTCAGCCTAACCCTAACCATAACCCTAACGCTAACCCTAATGCTCACCCTCTCCCTAAACTTCACTTTATCCCTTAATCTCACCGTAGTGTAAACTAACCCTAAATCTAACCCTAACCCTAAACCTCAAACTAACCCTCACGCTAAACCTAACCCTAACCTTAACCCTAAACATCACCCTAACCCACACCCTCACCCTAACCCTTACCTCACCCTAAACCTAACACTAACCCTAACACTAAGCCTAACCCTCACACTAACCCTAAACCTCACCCTATCCCTAACCCACACCCTCATCCTAACCCTCACACTAAGCCTTACACTCACCCTAACCCTAACCCTAAACCTAACCCTAAGCCTAACCCGCACACTAACCCTAAACCTCACACTAACCCTAACCCTAACCCTCACACTACCCCTCATCCTGACACTAATACTCACCCTAACCCTAACCCTAACCCTAACCCTCAACTACACCCTATCGCTCACGGTCACCCTAACCCTCACCCTAACCCTAATGCTCACCCACACCCTAACCCACAAAATCACCCTCATCCTCACCCTAAACCTCACCCTCAACCTAGCCCTAACCCTTACCTAACTGAAACCCTCACCCTAACCACCACCCTCACCCTAAACATAACCCTAACCCTCACTCTAATACTTACCCTCAGCCAAACCCTCACGTTAACACTAACCATCACCCTCACCCTCAATCTCATGGTCACCCTCACCCTAACCATAACCCTCAACCTCTCCCTAATCCTTACCTTCACTCTAACCCAAACCCTCACCCGAACCCTCACTTCATGGTAAGTCTCACCCTCACCCAAAACATCACCCTGACCCTAACCTTCACCCTAACCCTAACCCTAACCGTCACCCTAACCCTAACCCTCCCTCTAGTAATCAAACTCACCCTAATCCTCACCATAACCATAACCATAACCCTTACATAAGCGAAATGCCCACACTCACCCTCACCCTCACACTAACTCTAACCTTCATCCTCACCCTAACCTTAATCCTAACACTCAACATAACCCTAACCGAAAACCTCTCCGTCACCCAAACCCTAACCCTAAACCTAACCCTAACCCTCACCCTAAACCTCACCTTAACCCTAACACTAAACCTAATACTCAACCTCACCCTCACCCTCACACTAACCCTAACCCTAACCCTCCCCCAAGACTTAACCTCACCCTAACCCTTAACCTAACCCTAAGCCTAAACCTAACCCTCACCCTACCCCTCACTCAAATCCTAACCCTAACTCTCACCACCACCCTAACGTTCATCCTAAACTTTACCCTCACCCTAACTCTCACCCTAAACATAACCCTAACCCTAACCATCACACTAACAATCACCCTAACCCTAACCCTAACCCTAACCTTAACATCACCCTAACCCTTACCCTATCCGATACACTAACACTAACCCTCACCCTACCCCTAACCCCACCACTCACCCTCACCCTAATCCTAACCCTAACCCTAATCCTAATCCTCACCCTAACCCTAACACTAAACCTAACCTCCAACCTCACCCTAACACTCACCTTCACGGTAATCCTCAACCTAACCCTAACCCTCACCCATACCCTAAACCTAAACCTCCCCCTCCCCCTCCCCCTAACCCTCACCCTCACCCTAGCACTCACCCTAAACCTAACTTTCACCCTAAGCCTAACCCTCACCTTAATCCTCACCCTCATCCTAACCTTCACACTAAACCTTACACTCAACCTAACCCTAAAGCTAAACCTAACCCTCAAAATAACACTTACCCTCACCATAACCCTCATCCTTACCCTAACCCTCACCTTCATCCTAACACTAACCCTCACCCTAAACCTTGCCCTCACCCTAACCCTAAAACTAACCCTAAACCTAAACCTCACACTAACCCTAACACTCACCCTAACCCTAACCCAAACACTAACCTTAAACCTCAACCAAATCCTCACCCTGCCCTAACCATAACCCTAACCCTAAACCTCAACCTACCCCTCACCCTATCCAAAACCCTAATCCTAATCCTTACCCTCATCCTAACCCTGACCCTTACACTTACCCTCACGGTAACCCTAAACCTAACCCTAAACCTCACACTAAATGTAAACCTCACTATATAACTAACCCTATCCCTCACCCTAACCCTAATTCTAACACTAACCCTCACCTCAATCCTAACCCTAACCCTCCCCTAACCCTAACCCTAACCCTCACACTAAACCTAACACACACTCTAACACTAACCCAGCCCTAACCCTAACCCTCACACTAAACCTAACCCTTAAGCTAATCGTAACCCTACCCCTCAGCCTAAACCTCACCCTATCCCTAAACCTAACTGTAAACTTCACCTTTTTCCCTGACCCTAACACTTACCCTCACCCTCACACTAGTCCTGACGCTAACACTAACACTAACCTTAACCCTCACCCTAACTGTCACCCTCACCCTAACAGTAACCCTCATCCTCACCGTCACCCTCAGTCTAAACCATGCCCTAACACTAATCCTAACCCTAAAACTCACCCTCACCCACACCCTAACTCTAACCCTAACCCTCACCCTAAAACTCACCAAAACACTGACCCTCACCTAACCCGAAACCTAAACCTAACCCCAACACTCACACTTATCCTAACCCTCACCCTAACCCTAATACTTCCCCTCACCCTAACCCTCACCCTAACACTAACCCTAATTTTAACCCTCACCCTACCCCTAACCTTAATCCTCACCGTCAGCCTAACCCTCACTTTCACCCTAACCCTCACCCAAATCTTAACCCGCACCCACACCCTAACTCTCACCTTCCCCCAACTCTCACCCTCACCCTAAACATCATCCTAACCATAGGCCTCACCCTAACCCAAAACTTAACCCTCACCCTAACCATAACCCTCAGCCTAAAACTTATCCTCACCCTAATCCTCTCCCTAAACCTAACCCTAACCCTTACCCTAACTCTAAACTTCACCTTCACCCTCACCCTCACCCTAGTCCTCACGCTCACTCTAGCCTTCACCTTAAACCTAAATCTAACCCTACCCCTAACCCTCACACTCTCACTCAGTCTAACCATAAACCTAACGCTAATCCTAACCCTAAAGCTCATCCTCACCCTAACCCTAACCCTAACCTTAACTCTCACCCTAACCCTAACTCTATTGTTAATCCTAACCCTTACCCTAACACTAACCCTAAACTTAACCCTTACCCTCATGCTAACCCTCACACTAACCCTAAACCTAACCCTCACACTAACCCTCACCCTAACACTCAATCTAACCCTAACCCTCACTCTCACCCTAACCCTCATCCTAACCCTTACCCTAACCCTTACCCTCACCCTAACCCGCACAGTAACCCTAACTCTGAACCTAACCCTAACCCTCATTCTCACCATCACCCTCAGTCTAAAACTAACCCTAACCCTAACCCTCACCCTCACCCTCACCCTAACTCTAACCCTAACCCAAATCTAAACCTCACCCTAACTCTAACCCTAACCCAACCCTATCCATCACGCTAATGCTAACCCTAACCTAAACCTTACCATAACCCTCACCCTCACCCGAAACCTAACCCTACCCTCACCCTAAGCCTCACCCTAACCCTAACGCTAACCCTAATACTCAACCTCACCCCAAACCTCACCCTAACCCTTATCCTCACCCTAACGCTGACCCTAACCTTAACCCTAAACCTCACACTATTCTTAACCCCAACCCTAACACTCATCCTAAACCTAACCCTCACCCTCACCCTAACCCTCACCGTCACCCAAACCCTCACCCTAAACACCAAAACATCACCCTAAACCGAACTCTCACCCTAAACCTAAGCCTAACCCTCACCCCAAACCTAGCCCTCACCCTCACCCGAAACCTAACCCTCACCCTACACATAACCCTAACACGCACCCTAACCCTAACCCTCCCTCTAACCCTCAAACTCACCCTAATCCTCACGCTAACTATAACCCTAACCCTTACGTAACTGAAACCCTAATACTCACTCTCACCCGCACCCTAACCCTAAACCTCATGCTAACCCTAACCTTAACCCTAACACTCACCCTAACACTAACCCTAAACCTCACTCTAAAATTCAACCTAACCATAACACTAACCCTAACCCTCACCCTCACCCTAACCCTCACCGTAACTCTTACCCTCACCCTAATCCTTACCCTAACCCTAGCCCTAAACTTAAGCTTCACCCTACCCCTCAATCTAACCCAAACCCTAACATTCACCCTCACACTAACACTCACCCTCAGCCTATACCTATGCCTAACCCTCACACTCATACTCACAGTCACCCTCAGCCTATCCCTAACCCTAAAACTAATCCTAAACCTAAACTTCACCCTGACCTTCCCCCTGCCCCTAAACCTAACCCTAAGACTAACCCTCACCCTAACTCTTACCCTCACCCTAAACCTTACCCTAACCCTAACCCTAAACATAACCTTCACCCTACCCCTCAACCTAACCCTAACCCTAACCCTCACCCTCACCCTAACCTACACCCTAAGCCTTACCCTCACCGTAACAGTCACCCTAAAACTTACCCTAAACCTAACCCTCACGCTAACCCTCAACATAAACCTAAGCCTAACCTTAAACATCACCCTAACCCTAACACTAACCCTAACCCTCACCCTCATCCTAACCCTCACCTTCACGGTAATCCTCACCCTATCCCTAACCCACACACAAACCCAAACCCTAAACCTCGCCCACACGCTCACACGAACCCTCACCCTCACCCTACCCCTCACCCTAACCCTAACACTAACCCTAACCCTAAACCTCACCCTAATCCTCACCCTCAACCTAAACCTTACCCTCACCCTAACCCTCACCCTAACCATAACCCTAACCCTAACCTAACCTTAACGTTAAACATCACCCTAACCCTCATCCTAAACCTAACCCTATCCGTAATCCTATCCCTCACCCTAACCCTTACCCTCACCCTAAACCTAACCCTAAGTCTCACATTCACCCTAAGCCTTACCCTCACCCTAAGACTAACCTTAACCCTACACCTCAACCTAACCATCATCCTAACCCTAACCTTAACCCTAAACCTTACCCTAACCCTAACCCTTACCCTAACCCTCACCATCACCATAATGCTCACCCTACCCTAACCCTCATCGACACCATAAGCCTCACCCTAAACCTCACCCTGACCTAGACCTCAGCCTAACCGTAACCCTAATCCTAACCCTCACCCTAAACCTAACCCTCACCCTAAACCTCTCCCTCATCGTAACCCTCACCCTAACCCTTACCCTCAACCTAAACCTAACCCTAAATCTAACCCTCACAATAACCCTTACCCTCACCCTAATCCTCACCCTCACCCTAACCCTAACCCTATCCCTCACCCTAAGCTTCACCCTAACCATAACCCTAACCCTAACCTTCATCCTCACCCTAAACCTCACCCAAACCCTAACGCTAACCCTAAATCTCACCCTCATCCTAACCCTCACCCTTACACTTACCCTCACGGTAACCCTAACCCTAACACTAACACTAACTTTCACACTAACGCTAAGCCTCACACTAACCCTAATCCTACCACTCTCCCTAACCCTCATCCTAAACCTAAACCTAACCCTATCCCTAACCCTCACCCTAAATCTAAACGTCACCCTCACCCTCATCCTCAACCTAACCCACAACCTACCCTTCATCCTAACCCTCATCCTCACGTTTACCCTAACCCTAACACTCACATTAAACCTAAACCTATCCCTAAATCTCACCCTCAACCTCAACCTCATCCTAACACTAACCCCCACTCTAACCGTTACCCTCAACCTAACCCTAAACCTAGCCATAACCCTAATCCTCACACTAACCTAACCCTAACACTAACACTAACCGTAAACCTCACCCTAACCCTCACCCTACTGCAACCATAACCCTAACCCTAACCCTCACCCTACCACTCACCCTAAACCTAACCCTAACCCTAACACTCACCCTCATCCTAACCCTCACCCAAACAGTAACCCTCACCCTCACACTCACTCTCAGACCAAACCTAACAATAACACTAATCCTAACCTGAATCTTCACGCTCACCCTCACCCTAACTCTAAACCTAACCTTAACCCTAACACTCACCCTACCGTGAAAGATAACCCTAACACTCACCCTCACCCTAAACCTCAGCAAAACCCTTACCATCACCCTAACCTGAACCCTAAACCTAACCCCAACCCTCACACTAATCCTAAAACACACCCTAAGCCTAATTCTACGCCTTACCCTAACGCTCACAGTAATACTAACCCTAATCCTAACCCTGACGCTAACCCTAATCTTAATCCTCACCCTCAGCTAAACCCTCACTGTCACCCTAAACCTCACCCTAAACTTCACCCTCACCCACACCCTAACTCTCACCCTCAACCGAACACTTACCCTCACCCTAACCCTCACCCTCACCCGAAACATCATTCTAACCATTAGCCTCACCCTAATCATAAACCTAAACCTCACCCTAACCCTAACCCTCACCCTAACCCTCACCCCCAACCTAATCCTCTCCCTAAATTTAACCCTAACCTTTACCCTTACCCTAACCCTCACCCTCACCCTCACCCTCACCCTAAGCTTTACACTTACAATAGTCCTCACCCTAACCCTAACTCTAACCCTAACCCTAACCCTCACCCTCACACTCAGCCTAAACATAACCCTAACTCTAATCCTAACCATAACCCTCACCCTCACACTAACCCTAACCCTAAACTTAGCACTCACCCTCACCCTAAACCTAACATTAACCCTAACCCAGGCCAAACCCTCACCCTAACACTAAACCTAACCCTCACCCTAACCCGAAACATAACCCTCACACTAACCCTCACCCTAACAATCACCCTAACCCTAACATTCACTCTCACCCTAACCTTCAACCTTACCCTTACCCTCACCCTAAACCTAACCAAAATCCTAACTCTTACCGTCACACTAAACCTGTCCTTCAAACTAAACCTAACCTTAATCCTTATCCTAACCCTTATCCTAACCCTAACCTAACACTAACCCTCACCCTAACCAGAATACTCACGCAAACACTAAGCCTAACACTAACCCTAACACTCAACCTTACCCTAACCCTAACCCTCATACTCACCCTAAACCTAACCCTCACCCTCACCTTCACCCTCTCCTTAATCCTAAACCTATCCCTCACCCTAACTCTCATCGAAACCCTAACCCTAAGCCTAACACTAACCGCAAGACTAACCCTAACCCTAACCCTCACTCTAACCCTAACAATAATTCTAACCCTACCCCTCACCCTACCCTCACCCTACTCTCACCCTAAACCTAAACCTAAATCTAAACCTCTCCCTCACCCTAACACTCACACTAAGCCTTACCCTAACCCTAAACCTCACCTTCACCCTATCCCTAACCCTAACCTTCACCTGAAACCTCACCCTAAAACTCACCCTCAACCTAAACCTCACCCTCTACCTAACACTCACCCTAAACCTAACCCTAAACCTCACCCTAAACCTCACCCTCAACTTATTCCTTACCCCCACCATAACCCTAATCTTAACCCTAACCCTAACACTCACACTAACCCTAACCCAAACCCTAACTCTAACCCTACCCTGCAACCTAACCCTCAACGTAAACTTAACCCTAACCCTAACCCTCACCATAACCCTCACCTTAACCCTCACCCTCACCCTCATCCTCACCCTCACCCTAAACCTACTCATCACCCTAACACTAACCCTAAACCTCACCCTCAACCTCACCCTCAGCCTAACCCTAACCCTAATCCTCACCCTAAACCTCACCCTCACCCTCACTCTAATTCTAACCCTAACCCTAACCCTAACCCACACCATCACCCTCACCCTCACACTCACCCTAACCCTAAACCTAACCCTCACCCTCACCCTAACCATAACCCTAAACCTAACACTCATCCTTTACCACCAACCTAATCTTAACGCTAACCCAAACACTAACCCTAACCCTTACCCTCACTAGAACCCTAATCCTAACCCTAACTCTCACAGTAATCCTAACCCTCACCCTAAAAGTAACCATAACCCTCACCCTAACCTCACGCTAACATGAACAGTAACACAAACCCTCACCTAACCCTCACCATCACTCTAACCCTCACCCTAACCCTAACCCTCATCCACACCCTAACCCTCACACTCACCCAAATGCTCACTCTCACCCTAACCTTCTCCCTCACCCTAAACATCACCCTAAACTTAACCCTAACCCTAACCCGAAACCAAATCCTCACTCTAACCCTAACCCTCACCCTAACCTTCACCCTCACCCTAACCTTCACCCTCACCCTAATCCTCACTCAAAACCTAACACTAATCCTTACCCTAACCCTAAAATTCACCTTCACCCTCACACTCAGCATAACGCTAACCCTAATCCTAACCCTCACTCTCACCCTCACCCTAACCCTAACCCTAACCCTCACACTCAACCTCAACTTTACCCTCACCCTAAATCTCAAACTAACCCTAAACCTAACACTCACCCTAACCTTCACCGTAACCCTCACCCTAAACCTCACGTTAACAATTACCCTAACCCTAACCCTAACCCTCACCCTAGACCTCACCCTAATCCTAGCCCCAATCCTAACCCTCACCCTCACCCTAAAACTGACCCTAAGACTTAATCTCGCCCTAAACCTCACCCTCAACCTCGCCCTTATCTAACCCTAACCCTAACATTAAACCTAAACGAAAACCTAACTCTCACGCTCACGCTCACCATCAGCCTAAGCCTAACCCTAATCCTAATCCTAACCCTAACCCTCACTCTCACCATCACCCTAAACCTAACCCTAACCCTAAACCTCCCCCTCCACCTCTCACTCACCCTTACACTAACCCTGAAAATAACCCTAATCCTAACCCTAACCCTCTTCCTAGCCCTACCCTAACCCTAATCCTAACCCTAACCCTCTTCCTCCCCATCCACCTCACCCTCAGCCTAACCCTAACACTAACCCTAAGCCTAAACCATACCCTAAACCTCACCCTCACCAGAAACCTAACCCTAACACTAACCCTCACCTTAATTCTCACGCTAAACCTCACCCTAACCGTAACGCTAACCCTAAACCTCACCCTCAACGTAAACCACACCCTAACCCTTATCCTTACACTAATCCAAACCCTAACCGTAACCCTAAATTTTACCCTAAACGTCACCCTAACCTTAAACATAATGCAAAACCTCATCTTCACGCTAACCCTAACCCTAACCCTCACCCTCACACTAACCCTCAACGTCACACTAACCCTCACCCTAAACGTAACCCTCAACCACACCCTAAAAATCACCCTCAACCGAACCCTCACCCTCACCCGAAACATCACCCTAAACCAAATCCTCACCCTAACATTAACCCTAACCCTCACCCTAAACATAACCCTCACCCTCACACTCACCCTCAACCTAAGCCTAACCCTCAACCTAACCCTAATGCTAACACTCAACCTCACCCTCAGAAATACCCTAAACTTAAACCTAAACCTAACCCTCACAATAACACTCACACTCCCCCTAACCCTATACCTCACCCTCACCCTCACCCTCACCCTAAGCCTAACCCTAAACCTAACACTAAACCTAAACCTAACTCTCACCCTCACCTTCACCCTAACACTAAGCCTAGCACTAACCCTAACGCTCACCCTCAGAATCACCCTAAACCTAACCCTAAACCTAACCCTCACCCTAACCCTCACCCTCACCCTAACCCTATCCATCACCCTCACCCTCACTCTAACCCTAAAACTAACCTTAATCCTAACCCTAACCCTAACCAAAAGCCTAACAATAAGTGTAACCCTAAACCTCACCCTCACCCTAAGCCTAACCCTAACCCTCTCCCTCACCCTCACCCTCAGCTTAACACTAACACGAACACTAAACCTCACCCTCAGCCTCACACTAACCCTAACCCTAACCCTCACCCTCACCCTCATCCTCACACTAACCCTAATTCTAACCGTAGACCTCAGCCTAACCGTCACCCTAACCCTAACCCTCACCTTCAACCTGACCCTAATCCTTACCCTAACCCTGAGCCTAAACCTCACCATCACCCTAACCCTCACCCTAACCCTTACCTTCACC
Organism: Dipodomys merriami; assembly: GCF_024711535.1. NCBI lineage: Eukaryota > Metazoa > Chordata > Mammalia > Rodentia > Heteromyidae > Dipodomys > Dipodomys merriami. The sequence goes on from NW_027206113.1 coordinate 5,046,259, forward strand.
CTAACCAAAAACGTAACCCTAACCCTAACCCTCATACTAACCCTAACACTCACCCTAACCATAACCCTAACACTAAACCTAAACTTCACACTAACCCTCACCCTAACCATAACCCTAATCCTAACCCTTACCCTAACCCTCACCCTACCACTCACCCTAACCCTAAACCTAAATTTAACCCCCACCCTCACCCTAACCCTTACCCTAAACCATATACTCACACTACCCTAAGCCTAACCCTAACCCGAACCCTAACACTGACCCAACCCCTAAACCTAATGCTAAACCTAAACCTTACCCTATCCCTCACCCAAACCCTAAGCCTAACAATAACCTAAACCTCACCCTGACCCTAACCCTAACCCTAACACTCATCCTACACATCACCCTAACCCTAACAATAAACCTAACCCTCACCCTCACCCTAACACTAACCCTAACCCTTAACCTCACGCTAACCCTCACCCTCACCCTAACCCTAAACCTAAACCTCACTCTAACCTTCACCATGACCCTAACACTCACCCTAACTCTCACCCTCACCCTAAACCTCTCCCTAACCCTAACCCTAACACTCACCCTCAGCCTAAACCTAACCCTCACCCTCACCTTCACCCTAACCCTAATCCTAACCCAAGCACTCACCCTAACCCTCATCCTAACCCTAAACCTAAGCTTAATACTAACTGTAAGACTAACCCTAACCCTTATGCTCACCCTCACCATTAACGCTCAGCCTAACCCTAACCCTCACCTTAAGCTTTACCCTCACCCTACACTAACCCTAAACCTAAACCTCACCCTAACCTTAACATTCACCCTAACCCAAACGTTACACTAACCCTAACCCTAAACTTAACCCTCACCCTAACCCTAACCCTACCCCTCACCCTACACTCACTTTTACCCTAAACATAACTCTAAACCACACCCTCACCCTTCCACTCAACCTAACCCTTAGCCTAAACCTAACCCTCAACCTCACCCTAACCCTAACCCTAACCCTCACCATAAAACTCACCCTAAATCTCACACTCACCCTAACCCTCACCCTCAACGTAACCATCACCCTAACCCTAACCCTAAACCACACCCTCATCCTAACCCTCACCCTAACACTTACTCTCACCGTTACCCTAACATTAACAATAACCCTAACCCTCACACTAATCCTAACCCTCACACTATCCCTAACCCTAACCCTTATGCTCACCCTCACCATTAACGCTCAGCCTAACCCTAACCCTCACCCTAAGCTTTACCCACACCCTACATTAACCCTAACCCTAAACCTCACCCTAACCTTAACATTCACCCTAACCCAAACCTTACACTAACCCTAACCCTAAACTTAATCCTCACCCTCATCCTAACCCAAACCCTAACCCTATCCATAACTGTGACCCTAAGCCTAACACTAACCCTAAACCTAACACTCACCCTTACCCTAAGCCTAACCCTAACCCTCTCCCTCACCGTCAACCTCAGCCTAACACTAACCCTCACCCTAATCCTAACCCTAACACTCAACCTAACCCTAACCTCACCCTAATCCTAACCGTAACACTCAACCTCCCCCTAACCCTCACCCTAAGCCTAACACCCTAAACCTAACACTCACCATAACCCTTACCCTCACCCGAACACTCACACTCACACTAACCCACACCCTCACCCTAAACATCACACTAACTCTAACCCACACCCTAAACCTAACCCTAACACTCACCCTAACCCTAACCCTCACCCTCACCCTAAACATAAACCTAAACCTAAGACTATCCGTAAACCTAACTATCACCCTCACCCTCACCCAAACCTTAACCCTAACCCTTACACTATCCCTCACCCTCACCCTCGCAGTAACCCTAACCCTCTCCCTCACCCTCACCCTAAGCCTAACCCTCACCCTCACCCAAATCCTAAACCTAATACTCTCCCTCACCCTCACATTCAGCCTAACAGTAAACCTAACCCAAACCTTCAACCTCACCCTCAACCACACCCTTAACCTCACCGTCACCAGAAACCTCACCCTAACCCTAACCCTAAACATCTCCCTAAACCGAACCCTTAACCTAACCTTAAAATGAAACCTCAGGCTAAATCTAATCCTCACCCTCACCCTCACCCTCATCCTAAGCCAAACCCTCACCCAAACCCTAACCCTAACCCTCACACTCAACCTAACCCTAACCCTCACCCACACCCTAACCCTAACGCTGAACCTCACCCTAACCCTCACCGTCACTATAAACCTCACCCTAATCCTAACCATCACTCTAAACCTTAACCTAAACCTCACCCTAACCCTAACCCTCACCCTCACACTCACCCTCACCCTAAGCCTAACCCTAAACCTAACACTAACCCTAAACCTAAATCTCACACTCACCCTCACCCTTACGCTAACCCTAAACCTAACCCTAACCCTCACCATCAAAATCACCCTAAACTTAACACTAAACCTAACCTTCACCCTCAACCTAACCCTATCCCTCACCCTCACCCTAACCATAACCTTAAACCTAACCATAAATCTAACCCTAACCATCACCTTCACCGTAAGCCTAACCCTAACCCTAACCTGTACACTAACCCTCACCGTATGACTAATCCTAACCCTCTCCCACACCCTCACCCTCTGGCTAACATTAAACCTAACCCTATATCTCACCCTAACCCTAACCCTAACCCTAACCCTCAACCTCACCCTAAACCTCACCCTAACCCTCACCCTAACGTTAACCCTCATCCACACCCTAACCCTTACCTTCACCCAAACCCTCACCCTCACACTAACACACAACCTCACCCTAAACATAACCCTAACTGTAACCCTCACCCTCACCCTAACCCAAAACTTCAACATAACCCTAACCCTCACTCTCACCCTCACCCTAAGCCTAAACCTAAACCTACGACTAACCCTAAACCTAAAACTCACACTCACCCTCAACCGAAGGTAAACCCAACCCCTAACTCTAACCCTCAGCCACACCCTCACCCTCACCCTAACCCTAAACCTCACCCTAAACCTCACCCTACCCTCACCCTCACCCTAACCGTAACCTTAAAACTCACACCATTCCTTACCCTAATCCTTATCCTCACCCTAACCCTAAAGCTAACCCTAACCCTAACCCTCACACTAACCCTAAACCTCACCCTAACCCAAACCCTCACCCTCACCCTAACACACACACTAACCCTTACCCACACCCTAACCATAACCCTAACCCTAACCCTAAACCTCACACTAAACCTAAACATGACCCTAACCCTAACACTAAGCCTAACCTTAACCCTCACCCCCAAACTCAACCTTACCCTAAACCGAACCCTCAACATCAACCTCACCCTAAGCCTAACCCTAACCCTCACTCTAACCTTAACATTAACCCTAACCCTAACCCTCACACTAAAACTAACCATCACCCTAACCTGAACCCTAAGCCTAACCTTAACCCTCAACCCACTCTCAACCTTACCCTAAACCTAACCCTCACTATCAACCTCACCCTAAGCCTTACCCTAACCCTCACTCTAAATCTAACCCTAACCCTCACCCTCACCGTAACCCTAAGCCTCAAACTCACACTCACCCTAACACTAAGCCTAACCCTAACCCTCACCCTAAACCTAATGCTCAGCATAAAAACCAAAACCCTCAAACTCACCCTCACCCAAAACCTAACCCGCACTCTAATCCTAACCCTACCTCTGAGCCTAACACTCACACTAACCTTAAACCTAACCCTAAACCTCAACCTCACCCTAGCCCTCAGGTTAAAGTAACCCTAACCCTAACGCTCACCCTCACTGTCACCCTAACCCTCACCCGAACCCTAACCCTCAACCACACCCTAAACCTCACCCTCACCAGAACCCTAATCATAAACATCACCCTAAACCGAACCCTCACCCTAACTCTAACCCTAACCCTCACCCTAAAACTAACCCCTCACTCTCACCCTCATCCTCACACTAAGCCTAACGCTCACCCTAAACATAACCATAACCCTCACCGGAACATTAACCCTAACACTCAACCTATCCCTAACCCTCACCCTAATCCTAAGCCTAAACCTCAATCTCACCCTAACCCTCACCATCACCCTAAACCTCACCCTAACCCTAACCCTCACCCTCACCGTAACCCTAACCTTAACCCTAACCCTAACCCACACACTAACCCACACCCTCACCCTAAACATCACCCTATCCCTCACCCTAACCCTCACCCTAAACCTAAACCTAAAGCTCACACTAATCCTAACCATCAACCTCACCCTCACCCTCACCCTAATCCAAACCCTCACCCTAAATCTAACCCCAACCCTAACCCTAACCCTCACCCTCACAATCACCCTAAAGCTCATCCTGACCCTTATCCTTACAATAACCCTGACCCTAAACCTAACACTAACCCTCACCCTAAACCTAATTCTAACCCAAACCCTCATCCTCACCCTAAAACTAATCCTAACCCAGACAATCACCCTACCACTCACCGTCACTCCAACACTCACCCTAACCCTAACCCTTACCCTAAACCTGACCCTCAATCACACCCTAATTCTCACCCTCACCCGAACACTCGCCATCACACTAATGCACTCCCTCACCCTAAACATCACCCTAACCCTAAACCTCACCCTAAACCTAAACCTAAAACTCACACTAATCCTAACCCTCACCTTCACCCTCACCCTAAGCCAAACCCTCACCCTAAATCTAACCCTAACCCTAACCCTAACCCTCACCCTCACAATCACACTAAACCTAACCCCAATCCTTACCCTCACCCTCAACCTTACCCTCACCCTAACCCTATCGATCACCCTCACCCTCACCCTAACCCTAACCCTAACCCTATCCCTAACCCTCACCCTAAGCCTAACACTAACCCTAAACCTAAAACTCACCCTCACCTTAAGCCTAAACCTAACCCTAACCTTAACACTCACCCTCAGCCTAACACTAACCCTAACCCTAACGCTCAACCTCACCCTAACCCTCACCGTCACCCTAAACCTCACCCTAAAGCTAACCCTCACCCACACTATAACCCTTACCCTCACCCGAACACTCACCCTCACACTAATCCACACCCTCACCCTAAACATCACACTAACTTTAACCCACACCCTAAACCTAACCCTAACAATCACCCAAACCCTAACCCTCACACTCACCCTAAGCATAAACCTAAACCTAAGACTAAGCCTAAACCTAACTCTCACCCTCACCCTCACCCAAACATTAACCCTAACTCTAACACTATCCCTCACCCTCACCCTCACAGTAACCCTAACCCTAACCCAAACCCTCACACTAAGCCTAACCTACACCCTCATCCTCACCCTAAACCTAAACCTAACCCTCTCTCTCACCCTCACCTTCAGCCTAACACTAACCATAACCCTAACCTTCACCCTCCCCCTCACCCTCAACCACACCCTAAACCTCACCCTCACTCTCCACCTCACCCGAACCCTAAACCTAAACATCCCCCTAAGCCGAACCCTTAACCTAACCGTAAAACTAACCCTTTCGCTAAATCTAATCCTCACCCTCACCCTCACCCTCATCCTTAGCCTAACCCTCACGCTAACCCTAACAGTAACACTCACCCTAACCCTAACACTCACCCTCACCGAAACCATAACACTAACCCTAAACCTCACCCTAACTCTCCCCTTAACCCTAACCATAACCCTAACCATCACCCTAATCATCACCCTAAACCTAACACTAACGCTAACACTCACCCTCACCCTAACCATAACCCTAACCCTAATCCTCATGCTAACCCTCAACTAACCCTAACACTAACAGATAACCTCACCCTCACTTTAAACCTCACCCTAAACTTTACCCTCACCCTAACCCTAACCAGAACCCTCACACTAATCCTGATCCTCACCCTAATCCTAACCATACACATCACCCCTTCCTTCACCCTAACACGAACACTAACCCTAACCCTCACCCTAACCCAAACGCTCAAACACATCCTATCCCTCACGCAAACCCTCACCCTCACCCTAAAACTCACCCTCCCCCTAACCATCACCCTAACCCTAACCCTCATGCAAACCCTAAACCTAAACCTCACAATAAAGCTAACCCCCACACTAACCCTTATCCTAATCCTAACTATTAACCTCACCCTCACCCTCAGCCTAAACCTAAAACTAACCCTAATCTTAAACGCAACCCTCACCTTCACCCTAACCCTAACTCTAACCCTCACCCTAACCCTCACCTAAAGCTAACTCTAACCATAACCCTCACCCTAGATCTCACCCTAATCCTAAAGCTAATCTTAATGCTCACCCTCACAAAAAACCTAACCCTAATACTAATCCTCACCCTAACCCTAAACTTAACCCTCAACCTCACTCTAACCCTAACCCTTACCCTAACCCTAACCCTAACCCTCATCCTCAACCTACCACTCACTCTCACCCTAACCCTAAACCTAATCCTCACTCTAACCCTAACCCTACCCCTCAACCTAACCCTAACCCTCACCCTCACCATAACCCTAAGCCTAACCCTAACCGTAATATTAAACCTAAACATAACCCTCAACCTCACCCTCACTCTAAACCTAACCCTATACCTCACCCTCACACTCACCCGAACCCTAACCCTAAACCTAACCCTCACCCTAACCCTAGCAATAACCGTCACCCTAACCCTAACGCTAACCCTAAACCTTACCCTCATCCTAACACTCACCCTAACCCTTAACCTCAACCTAACCCTAATCTAATCACTAAACCTAACCCTCACCCTAAATCTAACCCTCACCCTAACTATAACCCTACCCTTCATGCTAACCCTCAACCTATCCCTAACCCTAACCCTAACCATAACCCTAACCCTATCCCTTACCTAACCGTAACCCTAATGTTCACCCTTACCCTAACCCTAAACCTCAACCTAGCCCTAAAACTTACCCACACCCTAACACTCAAACAAACGCTAATTCTCTCACTAAACCAAAACCTAACCTAACCCTTAGTTAAACGAAACCCTCACTCTCACCCTCACCTTAACCCTCACCCTCACCCTAACCCTCATCCTAACCCTTACCCTCACCCTAACCCTAAACCTAACCCTAATCCTAACCCGCACACTAACCCTAACACTCACCCTAAACCTAACCCTAACACTAACCATAAACCTGACCCTAACCCTAACCCTAACCTTCAACTTCACCCTAACTCTTACATTAACCTTAACCCTCAAACTTGCCCTCACCCTAAACCTAACCCTAAACTCACCCTAACCCTAACCCTAACCCTACCCCTCATCCTAACACTAACACTCACCCTCACCCTAACCCGAAACCTAAACTTATCCCTCACCCTAAACCTAACCCTAACCCTAATCCTAGCCCTCATCCTCACCCTAATACTCTCTCACCCTAACGCTAACCCTAACCCCCACGCTCACCCTAACCCTCACCCTTAACCTTAACCTCACGGTAACCCTAACCCTAACCCTAACACTAACTCTCACACTAACCCTAACCCTCACTCTAACCATTACCCTACCCCTCAACCAAACCCTCAACCTAAATCTAATCCTAATCCTAACCGTCATCTTCACCCTAACCCTCATCCTAACACTCACCCTCACACACACTCTCACGCTCACCCTAACCCTAAAGCTACCCCTCACCCAAACCTTCATCCTCACCCTAAATCTAAACCTAATCCTAACCCTAACTTTCAGCAGAACCCTAACACTCACCTTAAACCTTAACCTCACCCTACCCTAATCCTAACAGTAAACCGAACCCTCAACCTAACCCTAACACTCACCCAAAACCTAACCCTAACACTAACCCTAACCCTCACCCTAAACCTCACCCTAACCCTAACCCTACACCAAACTCTAATCCTAAACCTCACCCTCACCCTAACACTCACCCTAACACTTACCCACACCCTAATCCTCACCCTCAACCTAACCCAAACCCTAAACCTAACCCTTACCATTAACCTCACCCTAACACTTTCCCTAACACTCACCCACACCCTAACTTTCTCCCTAACCCTATCCCTAACCCTAACCCTCACCCTCACCTTAACCCTAACCCTCAACCTTACACTTACACTAACCCTAACCCTACACCTCAACCTAACCCTCATCCTAACCCTAACCTAACTCTAACACTCACCTAAACCTCAACCATAACCCTAACTCTCACCCACAACTTCACCTTCAGCCTAACCCTAACCCTCATCCTACCCCTTACACTCACCCTACCCTAAACCTAACCCTAACCCTCATCCTAACCCTAACACTCACCCAAACTGTAACACTATCCCTAACCCTAACCCTCACCCTCACCTTAACCATAACCCTCAACCTTACACTCACACTAACCCTAAACCTACAACTCACCCTAATCCTCATCCTAACCCTAACCTAACCCTAACACTCACATTAACCTTAACTCTAACCCTAGCCCTCACCCTCAACTTCACCCTCAGCCTAACCCTAACACTCACCCTACCCCAAACACTCACCCTACCCTAAACCTAACCCTAACCCTCACCCTAACTCTAACACTCACCCTAAATGTAACCCTAGCCCTAACCCTAACTCTCACCCTCACCTTAACCCTAACCCTCAACCTTACCCTCACACTAAACCTAACCCTACACCTCACCCTAACCCTCATCCTAACCTTAACCTAACCCTAACACTCACTTTAACTTTAACTTTAACCCTAACCCTCACCCTCACCTTCACCCTCAGCCTAACCCTAAACCTCACCCTGGCCCTTACACACACCCTACCTAAACCTAACCCTAAACCTCACCATAACCCTAACACTCACCCTAACTGTAACCCTAACACTAACCCTAACCCTCACCCTAACCCTCACTCTAACCCTAAACCTAACCCTAACCATAAACATCACCCTACCCCTCACACTAACACTAAACCTAACCCTAAATCTCACCCTCACCCTAAAACTCACCCTAACCCTTAACCTCACCATTACCATCACCCTCACTCTAACCCTCACCCTAAACCTAACCCAAACCCTAACCCCCACCCTCCCCCTAACCATAACCCTAACTCTAACCCTCATCCTAGCCCTCAACCTAACCCTAACACTAACCCAAAACCTCATCCTCACCCTAAACCTCACCATAACCTTTACCCTCACCCTAAACCTAACCCTAACCCTAACCCTCACACTAATCCTAACCATCACCCTAACCTTAACCCTCACCCTAACCCTAATCCTAACCCTAACCCTAACCCTCACCCTCACTCTAAACCTCACCATAAACCTTAAACTCACCGTCTACCTTACCCTCAAACTAACCCTAACCCTCAAACCAAACCTAACCCTAACCCTCACCATCACCCTCACCCTCACCCTAACCCTAACCCAAACCCTCGCCCTAACCCTAAGCCTAATCCTAATGCTCACCCTCACCCTAGCCCTCACCCTAATATTAATCCTAACCCTAACCCTCACACTAACCCCAAAACTCACCCTAACCCTAAATCTCAAACTCATCCTAAGCTTACCCTAAGCCTAACCCTAAAATTAACCCAAACCCTCACCCTAAACGTAACCCTAACGAAACCTAAACCTAAACCTAACCCTAAACCTTACTCTCACCCTAACCCTCAACCTAACCCTTACCCTCACACTCACCCTAACCCTCAAACTAACACTAACCATCACCCTAACACTAACCCTAACCCTTACCCTCACCCTAAAGATCAACCTCAGCCTAATCCTAAACCTAACCCTAATCCTAACATTAACCCTCAGCCTCATCCTCAACCTTACCCTAATCCTAACCCTAACCCTAACCCTCTCCCTCACACTCACCCTCACTCTCACCCTAACCATAAAACAAACCCTAAACCTACACCTCAACCTAACCGTCAATGTAACCCTAAAACTAACCCTAACCCTCACCCTAACCCTAACCCTCACCCTGTCCCAAATCCTCACCGTCACCCTAACCCTCACCCTAACCCTAACCCTCACCCACACCCTAACCCTCACCCTCACCCTAACCGTAAACCTAACCCTAACTCTCACTCTAACCCTAACGTGCACCCTCACCCTCAGCCTAAACCTAACTCTAAACCTAACCCTAACCCACACCCTCAAACGCACCCTCACCCTCAGGCTAAACCTAAACCTTACCCTAATCCTAAACCTAAACCTCACCCTAACGTTAACCCTCACCCTAAACTTCACCCACACTCTAATCCTCAACCTAAACCTAACCCTAATCTTCACCCTAACCCTAACCCTTACCCTTAAGCTAACCCTAACACTCAACCTCACCCTCAGCCTAACCCAAACCCTAACCCTAATCCTAAACTTAACCCTCACCCTCACCCTAAACCTAACCCTAACTGTTACACTCAGCCTCACACTCACCCTAACCCTAAACCTAACCCTAACCCTCAAACTAACCCCAACCCTAACCCTCACCCTAACACTCATCCCAACACTAACCCGAACCCTAAACGTAACCCTCACACTAGACCTAACCATAAACTTAACCCTAATCCTATCCCTCATCCTCACCCTAACACTCAGCCAAAAAATTACCCGAACCCTCACCCTAACCCTAACCCTCACTCTAACCCTAAACATCACCCTAACACTCATGATAACCCTAATCCTCCCCCTCACCCTAACCATAACACTAACCCTAATGCTAACCCTCACCCTAACACTAAGCCTCACCCTCATGCTAACCCTCACTGTCAACCTAACCATCACCCTAAACCTAACCCTCACCACACCATAAATCTCATCTTCAACCGAACTCTCACCCTCACCCTAACCCTCACCCTCAACCTAAACATCATCCTAACACTTACTCATAGCCTAACACTAACCCTAACACTCACCCTAAACCAAAATCTCACCCAAACCCTCACTCTCAACCTAAACCTCAACCTAACCCTCACCCTAACCCTAATGCTAAACCTAATCCTCACCCACACCCTAAAGCTCACCCTTAGCCTTACCCTCACCCTAACCCTCACCCTAACACTCACACTAACCCTAATCCTCACCCTCACATTCAACCTCACCCTAACCCTAAACTAACCTAACCCTCAACCTAACAGTAATCCTCACCCTAACCCAAACCCTCAACCTAACCCTAACCCTAACCTTCACCTTCAACCTAACCTTCACCCTAACCCTTACCCTCACACTAACCCTCACATTACCCATAATTCTAACCCTAACCCTAACCCTCACACTAACCCTAAGCCTAAGCCTAACCCTAACCCTAAACATCACCCTAACCCTGACCCTCACCCTAGCCCTAACACTCACCCTCAACATAACGCTCAACCTAAACTTTACCCTCACATTAACCCTAACCCTAAACCTATTCCTCACACTAACCCTAAACCTCACCTAACTCTTACCCTACCCCTCACCCTAACCCTCATCCTGACCCTATTCCTCACCCTAAACCTAACCCTAAACCTAACCCTCAGCCTGACCCTAACAATCACCGTCACTGTAACCCTCACACTAACCCTAACCCTCACCCACGCTCTAACCCTCAACCTCACCCTCACCCTCACCTAAAACCACTCCCTTCACCTAGACCTCACCGTAACCCTAACCCTAAACTTTTCCTAACCAAAGCCCTCACCCTCACCCTCACCCTCACCCTAACCCTAACCCTCACCCTCACCCTAACACTTACACTCACCCTATCACTCACGCTAACCCTAACCCTCATCCTCACCCTCACGGTCACCCTCACCCCAACCCTAACCCTCACCCTCACCCTAACCCTTAACCTCACCCTAACCCTCACCCTCACCCAAAACATCGCCCTAAACCTAACCGTCATCCTAACCATAACCCTAAATCTCACCCTAAACATAACCCTCCCTCTAACCCTCAAACTCATCCTAATCTTCACCCTAACCATAACCATAAACCTAACCTAACCGAAACCCTCACCCTCACGCTCACCCTCAACATAACCCTAACTATCATCCTAACCCTAACCTTAACCCTAACTCTCACACTAACCTTAACCCTAAACCTCACCATCACCCAAACCCTCACCCTAACCCTCACACTAACCCTAACACTAACCCTAACCCTGACCCACAACCTAACCCTCACCCCAAACTTTAACCTCACATTAATCCTCAAACAAATCTAAACCTAGCCCTCATCCTCACCCTAACCCTCACCCTCAATCGAACCCTCACCTCACAGTAACCCTCACCCTCTCCCAAAATATCACCCTAACGCTAACCCTCACCCTAACCCAAAACCTAACCATCGCCCTAAAGCTAACCCTTCCTCTAACCCTCAAATTCACCTTAATCCTCACCCTAAACATAACCCTAACTCTTACCTAATCAAAACTCTCACCCTCACCCTCACTCTCACCCTAAACCTCACGCTCTCCGTATCCCTCAGCTTAACGCTAACACTAACCTTAACCCTCAACCTCACATTCAACCTCACCCTGAGACTATCCCTAACCCTAAAACTAATCCTAACCCTAAACTTCACCCAGACCCTCACCCTCACCCTAACCCTAACCCTAACCCTAACCCTTACCCTAACCCTAACCCTAAACCTAACCCTCACCCTACCGCTCAACCTAACCCTAACTCTAACCATCACCTTCATCCTAACCTTCACCCTAAACCTTAACCTCAACGTAACCCTCATCCTAAACCTAACTCTAAAACTAACCCTAACCCGCAGCAAAACCCTCACCCTAACCCTAATCCTAACCTTAAACATCACCCTACCCCTAACCCTCACCTCATCCTAACCAGCAACCTAACCCTTAACCGCACGCAAACTCTAACCCTAAACCTCACCCTCACCCTCACCCTAAACCTAACTCTAACTCTCACCCTAACCCTAACCCTCACCCTAAACCTAACGCTGAACCTCAGCCTCACCCCAACTCTAAACCTCACCCAAACCATAACCCTAACCCTAAACCTCACCCTCACCCTAACCTTCACCCTAATCCTTACCCTCACCCTAACCCTCACACTAACCCTAACCCTAACCCTCACAATAACCCTAACCCTAACCCTAAACATCACCCTCATCCTCACCCTCACCTTAACCCTAAACCTCACCCTCATCCTAACCCTCACCCTAACCCTTACCCTCACACTAACATTGACCCTAACCCTAACCCTCACACTAACCCTAACCCTCTCCCTAACCCTAACCCTACCCCTCACTCTAACCCTCATCCTGACCCTAATCCTCAACCTAAACCTAACCCTAACCCTAACCCTCAGCCTCACACTAACCCTCACCTTCACTCTAACCCTCACCCTAACCCTAACTATCACCCACAACCTAACCCTCAACCTTAACCTCTCTCTCACCATGAACCTCACCCTTAATGTAGCCCTCACCGTAACCCTATCCCTAAACCTTACCTAACGGAAACCCTCACCCTCACTGTCACCCTCACCCTCACCCAAACCCTCACCCTCACCCTAACACTTACCCTCACCCTAACCCTCACTCTAGCCTTACCCCTCACCCTCACGGTCACCCGCACCCTAACCCTAACCCTCACCCTCACCCTAACCTTTCCCCTCACCCTAACCTTTCCCCTCACCCTAACCCTCACGCTCACCCGAACCCTAACTACACGGTAACCCTCACCCTCACCCAAAACATCACCCTAAACCTAACATTCACCCTATCCCTAACCCAAAATCTCACCCTAAGCCTAACCCTCTCTCTAACCCTTACCCTCCCTCTAACACTCAAACTCACCCTAACCCTCACCCTAAACCATACCCTCAACCTAACCCTCACGCTAAGCCTAACCCTAACACTAACACAAACCCTAAACTTAAACATCACCCTAGCCATCACCCTAAACCTAACCCTCACCCTCATCCTAACCCTCAGCCTAACAATTACCCTAACCCTGACCCTAACCCTAACCCTAACCCTCACCCTCACCTAAGCCTTAACCTCACCCTAAACCTAACCCTAACCCTCACCCTAACCCTCAAGCTAACACTAACCTTAACAGTAATCCTCACCCTGACCATAATCCTATACCTAACCCTAACTCTAAACCTCACCCTCACCCTAAAACCCTAACCCTTACCCTACCTTAATCCTCACCGACACTCTAACCCTCACCCTCAATCTCACATTAACCCTCACCCTCAACCTAGCCATCAGCCTAACCCTAACCCTAAACCAAACACTCACCCTAATCCTAAACATCACCCTAACCCTCACCTTCATCCTAAACTTCACAATAACCCCTACCCTCAAACTAAACCTAATCCTAAACCTATCCCTCACACGAAAACTTACCCTCAACCTAACCCTCACCCTCACACTAACCCTAACCTAACCCTCAGCCTAACCCTCACCCTAACCCTAAACCTAAACCTAACCCTCATCGTCACCCTAACACACACCCTAACCCTAACCCTAAACCTCACCCTCACCCTAACCCTCACCCTTACACTTACCCTCATGGTAACCCTAACCCTAACCCTAAACCTCACACTAACTCTAACCGTCACACTAACACTCACCCTCAGCCTAACCCTAACCCAAACCCTAAACCTTACCCTCACCCTACACTAACCCTAACCCTAACACTCACCCAAAACCTAACTTTAACACTAACCCTAAAGCTAACCCTAACCCTCACCCTCATCCTAACACTCACCGTAAACCTTACCATAAACCTAACCCTCAAACTCACCGACACCCTAACACTCACCCTAAACCTAACACTAACCCACACCATAACCTTCACCCGAACACTCACCCTCAACCTAACCCTCAACGTTACACTAAACATCACCCTAACCCTAACCTGCAACCTAAGCCTAACCATAAACCTCACCCTAAACCTAAACCTCAACCTCACCCTAACCCTAAGCATAACACTAACCCTAACACTAATCCTAAACCTAACACTCACGCTCACCCTAAACCTAAACCTATCCCTAAACCTCACCCTCACAATCACCCTAACCCTAACCCTAACCCTCACCCTCACCCTAAACCTAAACAAAACCCTAACCCTAACACTCACCCTAACATTTAACCTAACCCTAAACCTCAACTTCACCCTAACTCTAAAGGTAACCCCAACCCTCACCCTAACCCTAACCCTCACCCTAACCCTCACCCTAAACCTCACCCTCAGCCTAACCCTCACCCTCACCCTCACCCTAACCCTAAACCTACCCCTCACCTAACCCTCAACCTAAACCTACCCTAACCTTGATGCTCACACTAGCCCTAAACCCTCACCCTCAACCACAGTCTAACCTTATCCCAAACACTAATCCTAAACCTAAGCCTCAACCTCACCCTCACCCCAACCCTAACCCCAACCCTAACCCTCATCCTCACCCTCATCCTAACACTAAACCTGAATTTAACCCTCACCCTAACCTAACCATAACCCTCACACTAAACCTATCCCTAATCCTAACCCTAATCATTACCCTAAAACTAACCCTAACATTAACCCTAATCCTCACCCTAAAACTAACCCTAAACTTTACCCTAACCCTCACCCTAAACCTCACCCTAACATTAACCCTAATACTAAACTTTCGGCTCACCATAACCCTCAACCTAACCCTTATCTTCAACCTCACCCTAACCCTCAAAATAAACCTAACCCTCACCCTAACCCTAACACTAACCATCACCCTCACCCTCAAGCTCACCCTCAGCCTAACCCTAACCCTAAACCTAATCCAAACACTAACCCTCAAACTAACCCTTACCGTCACCCTCACCCTCACCCTCACCCTCATCCTCACTTTAAACCTCATCCTCAGCCTCAACCTCACCCTAACCCTAAACCTAACCCTCACCCTAACCGTAACCCTGACCCTAACACTAACCCTAAATCACACCCTAACCCTCACCCTCACCCTAACCCTCACCCTCACCTTAGCAATCACCCTAAACCTAACCCTCACCCTAACTCTAACCCTCACCCTAACCCTCACCCTCATCCTAACCCTCACCCCAACCCTTACCCTCACCCTAACCCTAACACTCACCCTAACCCTAACCCTACCCCTCACCTTAACGCTCATCCTAACCCTAAGCCTAACCGTAACACTCACCCTAATCCTAACCCTAACCTTAACACTCACCCTCACCCAAAGCCTAACCCTAATCTTAATCCTATTCCTCAGCCTCACACTCACCCCAATTCTAACCCTAACACTAACCCTAAACCTCATCCTCACCCTAACCCTAACTCTATCACCCTAACCCTAACCCTCACCCTAAACCTAACCCTAACCCTCACCCGAAACCTAACTCTAACCCTCACACTAACCCTAAATATACCCCTCACCCTAACCCTCACCCTAAAACAAATACGAACCGTAACCATCACCCTAACCCTAACCTTAACCCTCGCCCTCACTCTATGCCTCCCTGTCAACATAACCCTCACCTTTACTGTAACCCTCACCCACAACCCAACCCTCACCCTCACCCAAACTCTCACCCTATACCTAACCCTAAACCTAACCCAAACCATCACCCACAACCTCACCCGCAACCTAACCCTAACCTTAACCCTCACCCTAACCCAAACCCTAACACTCATGCTAACCCTAACCCTCACCCTCACCTCAACATAACCCGAACCCGCACCCTCACACTCACCATCACCCTCAACTTAAACCTCAACCTCAGCCTCAGCTTCAACCTAAACCTAACCCTAGCCCTAACCCTCACCCTAACCGTAACCCTGACCTTAACCCTAACCCTAACCCACAATGTAACCCTCACCCTCACCCTCAGACTTACCCTCAACCTCACCCTAGTCCTGACCCTAACCCTTACCCTCACCCTAACCCTAACCCTCACCCTAACCCTAACCCTCATGCTAACCCTAACCGTACCCCTCACCTTAAGCCTCATCCTAACACTAAGTCTAAACCTAAAATTCACCCTAACCCTAACCCTAAACCTAACACTCACCCTGACCCTCAGCTTATCCCTAACCCTAACCCTAATACTAAAATTATTCCTCACCAACACACTCACCCTAATTCTAACCCTAACCCTAACCCTAACTATAGCCCTCACCCTAGCCCTCACCCTAACCCTAAACCTAGCCCTAAGCCTCACCCTCAACCTCACCCTCAGCCTAACTCTAACCTCACCCTAAACCTTACCCTCACCCTACCCTAACCCTAACCCTAACCCTTACCCTAATACTCACCCAAACCCTAATCCTAACACTAACCCTAAACCTAACCCTACCCTCACCCTCACCCTAACACTCACGCTAACCCTTACCCTAAACCTAACCCTCAAACTCACCGTAACTCTAACACGCACCCTAACCCTAACCCTTACCCACACCCTAAACCTCACCTTCACCAGAACCTTCACACTCACCATAAATCTCACCCTCAAACTAAACATCACCCTAACCCTAACCCGCACCCTAACCCTCACCTTAAACCTAACCCTCACCCTAAACCTAACCTTAAAACTAACACTCACCCTAACCCTAACTGTCATACTTACCCTAACCCTAACCCTCACCCTAACACTAACCCAAACCCTAAACCTCAACCTAGACATCGCCATAAACTTAACCCTAATCCTAACACGCATCCTCACCCTAATATTCAGCCTAAAAATTACCCTCACCCTCAACCTAACCCTAACCTTCACACTAACCCTAAACTTCACCCTAACCCTCATGATAACCCTAATCCTCTCCCTCACCCTAAACCTAACCCTAACCCTAATGCTAACCCTCAGCCTAACATTAAGCCTCACCCTCACGCTAACACTCACTGTCACCCTAACGCTCACCCAAA
Organism: Dipodomys merriami; assembly: GCF_024711535.1. Classification (NCBI taxonomy): domain Eukaryota; kingdom Metazoa; phylum Chordata; class Mammalia; order Rodentia; family Heteromyidae; genus Dipodomys; species Dipodomys merriami. The sequence goes on from NW_027206113.1 coordinate 5,064,151, forward strand.
CCCTAATCCTCACCCACACCCTAACCCTCATCTTCACCCGAACACTCACCCTCACCCTAACCCTCACCCTCACCCTAAACATCACCAAAACCCTAACTCTCAGCCTAACACTAACCATAACACTCACCCTAAACCAAAACCTCACCCTAACCCTCACTCTCATCCTAAACCTCACCCTAACCCTCACCCTAACCCTAACGATAATCCTAATCCTCACCCACACCCTAAATCTCACCCTAACCCTCACCCTCGGCCTAACCCTCACACTAACCCTAACCCTAAACCTAAACTTCACCCTAACTCTTAACCTCACCCTAACCCTCACCCTAACCCTAATTCTAACCCTAACCCTAACCCTCACACTAACCCTAACCCTAACTCTCACCCTCAGCCTAACCTTCACCCTAACACTCACCCTCACCCTAAACCTAACCCTCACCCTCACACTAACCTTCACCCTAACCCTCCCCCTCACCCTAACCCTAACCCTCACCCTCACCCTAACCCTCAACCTAACCCTTATCCTCAGCATAACCCTAACATTAAGCCTCACACTAACCCTAACTCTCACAGTAACCCTAACCCTACCCCTCACCTTAACCCTCATCCTGACCCTAATACTCACCGTAAACCTCACCCTAACCCTAACCCTCACCATAACTCTAACCCTCACCCTAACACTAACCGTCACCCACACCCTAACCCTCAACCTCACCCTCACCCTCACCCTCACCATAAAACTCCCCTTTAACCTAGCCCTCACCATAACCCTAATCCTAAACTTTACCTAACCGAATCCCTCACCTGCAACCTCACCCTCACCCTAACCCTAACCATCACACTGACCCTAACACTTACCCTCACCCTAACCCTCATGCTAACCCTAAACGTCGCCCTCACCCTCACCCTCATGGTCACCCTCACCCTAACTCTAACACTCACTTTCACCCTAACCCATATCCTCACCCTAACCCAATCCCACACCCGAAACCTAAACTCACGGTAACCCTAAACCTCACCCAAAACATCACCCTAAACCTAACCGTCACCTTAACCCTAACCCTTACCCTCACCCTAACCCTAACCCTCCCTCTAACCCTCAAACTCACCCTAATGCTCACCATAACCATAACCATACACTTTACCTAACTGAAACCCTCACACTCACCCTCACCCTCAGCCTATCCCTAACCCTAAACCTAATCCTTACCCTAAACTTCACCCTGACCCTCACACTCACCTTAACCCTACACCTAAGCCTAACCCTCACCCTAACCCTAACCCTCACCCTAACCCATACACTAACCCTAACCCTAAACCTAACCCTCACATTACACCTCACCCTAATCCTAACCCTAACTGTCACCGGCAACCTAAATTTCAAACTAACCCTTAACCTCATCCTAAACCTAATCCTAACCCTAACCCTAACCCTCACCCTAACCCTCACTCTAACCCTAATCCCAACCTTAAACATCACCCTAATCCTAACCCTCACCCTCATCCTAACCCTCAAGCGAACCCTTATCCTCACCCTAAATCTAACCCTAAACCTAACCCTCACCCTCACCCTAACCCTAACTCTAACTCTCACCCTAACCCTATCACTCACCCTAAACCTAACCCTCACCCTCACCCTCACCCTAACGCTAAACATCACCTTAACCCTCAAACTATCCCTAACTCTAACCCTAACCCTCAACCTCACCCAAACCCTAACCCTAACCCTTATGCTCACCCTAACCCTAACCGTAACCCTAACCTTCACACTAATCCTAACCCTCACCCTAACCCTAAACATACCCCTCACTCTAACGCTCACCTGAGCACTAATACTAACACTAACCCTCACCCTAACCCTAACCCTAACCCTCAAACTCACTCTAACACTCCCCGTCACCATAAACCTCACACTTACCCTAACCCTCACACACAACCCAAACATCACCCTCACCCAAAACCTCACCCTATCCCTTACACTAACCCTAACCCTCACACTCAAACTCACTTTCACCCTAACCCTAACCCTCACCCTCAACCTCACCCTAACCTTCACCCTAACCCTAAACACCACCCTAAATCTAATCCTCACCCTTATCCTAAACCTAAACCTCACCCAAACGCTAACCCTCACCCTAAACTTCACCCACACTCTTATCCTCACCCTAACCCTAAGCCTAAAACTTACCCTGATCCTAGCCATCACCCTCACCCTCACCATCAGCCTAACCCTAACCTTAACTCTAATCCTAACCCTAACTCTCACCCTCACCATGAACCTAACACTAATCATTACCCTAACCCTCAACCTCAACCTCACATTAACCCTAACCGTAACCCTAAACCTAACCCTCAAACTAATCCTAAACCTAACCCTCACACTAACCCTCATCCTAACCCTAACCCAACCCTAACCCTAAACTTCACCCTAGACCTCACACTAACCTTAACCCTAAACCTAACCCTCATCGTCACCCTAACACTCAGCCTAACAATTGCCCTCACACTCAGCCTAACCCTAACCCTCACACGAACCCTAAACTTCACCCTAACACTCACGATAACCCTAATCCTACCCCTCACCCTAACCCTAACGCTAACCCTCAACCTTACCCTAATCCTCACCTTCACTCTAACACTCACTGTCACCCTAACCATCACCCTAACCCTAACCCTCACCCACAACCTATTCCTCATCTTCAGCCGAACTCTCACGCTCACCCTAAGCCTCACCCTCTCCCTAAACATCACCCAAACTATAACTCTCAGCCTAACCCTAACCCTAACACTCACCGTAAAACAAAATTTCACCCTAACCCTCACTCTCAACCTAAAACTCAACCTAACCCTCACCCGAACCCTAACGCTAACCCTAATCCTCACCCACACCCTAAACCTCACCCTAACCCTTACCCTCACCCTAAACATCACCCTAACCCTAACCGTCACCATAACCGTAACCCTAAACCTCACCCTAACCCTAAGCCTCCCTCTAACCCTTAATTTCACCCTAATCTTCACCCTAACCATTACCCTAACCCTTACCTAACAGAACCCCTCACCCTCACCTTCAACCTAACCCTAATTCTCATCCTAACCCTAACCTTAACCCTAACTCTCACACTAAACCTCAACCTCACCCAAACCCTAACCCTAACCCTCACTCTAACCCAAAACCTAACCGTCTCCCAAACGATAACCCTCCCTCTAACCCTCAAACTCACCCTTATCCTCACCCTAAACTTAACCCTAACCCTTACCTAACCCAAACTCTCATCCTCACCCTCACACTCACCCTAACCCTCACCCTCTCCATAGCCCTCAGCCTAACCCTAACCCTAACGCTCACCCTCACACTCACCCTCACCCTCAGACTATCCCTAACCCTAAAACTAATCCTAACCCTAAACTTCACCCTGACCCTCACCATAACCGTAACCCTAAACCTAACCCTCACTCTAACCCTAACCCTCACCCTAACACTTACCATAACCCTAACTCTAAAACTAACCCTCAACCTACCCCTCACCCTAACCCTAACCCTAACGATCACCCTTACCCTAAACTTCACCCTAACCCTTACCCTCTACCTAACCCTCATCCTAAACCTAACTCTAACACAAACCCTAACCCTCACCCACACCCTCACCATAACCCTAATGCTAACCTTAAACATCACCCTAACCCTAATCCTCACCTCATCCTAAGCCTCAACCTAACCCTTAACCGCACCCAAACTCTAAACCTAAACCTCACCCTCACCCTAAACCTAACTCTAACTCTCACCCTAACCCTAGCCCTCACCCTAACCCTAACCCTAACCCTCAGCCTCACCCGAACTCTAAACCTCACCCTAACCCTAACCCTAACCCTAAACTTCACCCTCACCCTAACCTTCACCCTAACCCTTACCCTAACCCTAACCCTCACACTAAGCCTAACCCTAACCCTCACAATAACCCTAAACCTAACACTAAACATCACCCTAACCCTCACCCTCACCCTAACACTAAACCTCACCCTCATCATAACCCTCACCGTAATCCTTACCCTCACCCTCACCCTAAACCTTACCCTCACCCTAACACTAACCCTAACCCTAAACCTCACTCTCACCCTAATACTACCCCTCACCCTAACCCTCATCCTGACCCTAATCCTCACCCTAAACCTAACCCTAACCCTAAACCTCAGCCGCACCCTAACCCTCACCATCACTCTAACTCTCACCCTAACCCTAAACCTCACCCACACCCTAACCCTCAACCTCACCCTCACTCTCACCATAAACCTCAGCCTTAACATAGCCCTCACCATAACCCTAACCCTAAACCTTACCTAACGGAAAACCTCACCCTCACCGTCACCCTCAACCTAACCCTGACCCTCACCTTAACCCTCAACCTCACCCGAACCCTCACCGCACGGTAACCCTCACCTTCACCCAAAACATCACCTTAAACCTAACCGTCACACTAACCCTAACCCTAACTCTCACCCTAACCCTAACACTCTCGCTAACCCTAACACTACATCTCACCCTCAAAATCAGCCTAACCCTCACACTAACCCTTACACTAAACCTAACCCTCACGCTAAGCCTAACCCTAACACTAACACAAACCCTAACCTTAAACATCACCCTAACCCTCACCCTAACCCTAACCCTCACCCTCATCCTAACCCTCACTCTAACAATTACCCTAACCCTCACCCTCACTGTAAACCTAACCCTCACCATCAAGTAACCCTTACCCTCACCCTAACCCTAAACCTAACCCTACCCCTCACCCTAACTCTCATGCTAACCCTAAACTTATCAGTAATCCTCACCCTGACCCTAACCCTAACACTAACCCAAACTCTAAACCTCACCCTCACCCTAACACCCTAACCCTCACCCTACTCTAAACCTCACCGACACCCTAACCCTCACCCACACCCGCACATTAACCCTCACCCTCACCATATCCATCAGCCTAACCCTAACCCTAACACTCACCCTAATCCTAACCTTCACCGTAACCCTCAACTTTATCCTAACCCGCACAATAACCCTTAACCTCAACCTAAAACTAATCCTAAACCTAACTCTCACACTAAACCTTACACTCAACCTAAGGCTAACACTCACCCTAACCCTACCCCTAACCCTCACTCTAACCCTCACCCTGACCCTAACCCTAACCCTCATCCTCACCCTAACACTCACCCTAACCCTAAACCTCCGCCTCACCCTAACACTCAACCTAACCCTTATCTTCATCCTAACCCTAACCCTCACAATAAACCTAACCCTCACACTAACCCTAACACGAACCATCACCGTCAACCTCAAGCTCAACCTCAGCTTAACCCTAACCCTAACCCTAATCCAAACACTAACCCTCAACCTAACATTAACCCGAAACCAAGTCCTCACCCTCACACTCACCCTCACCCTCACTTTAAACCTCATCCTCAGCCTCAACCTCACCCTAACCCTAACCCTAACCCTAATCCTCACCCTAACCGTAACCCTGACCCTAACACTAACCCTAACTCACACACTAACCCTCACCCTCACGCTAACCCTCACCCTCACCCTAGACCTCACCCTAACCCTAACCCTCACCCTAACTCTAACCCTCACCCTAACCCTCACCCTCATCCTAACCCTTACCCTAACCCTTACCCTCACCCTAACCTTAACACTCACCCTAACCTTAACCCTACCACTCACCTTAGCCCTCATCCTAACCCTAAGCCTAACCCTAACACTCACCTTAACCCTAACCCTAATCCTAACACTCACACTAATCCTAAACCTAACGCTAAACCTCACCCTCACCCTCAGCCTAACACTAACCCTTACCCTAACACTTACCCTCACCATTCCTTAAACCTAAACCTAACACACACCCTCACTCTCACTCTAACACTCACCCAAAAGCTAACCCAAAATCTAAACCTAACCCTCACCCTCAACTTAATCCTAAACCTACCCCTCAACCTAAACCTAATGCTAACCCTAACCCTAACACTAACACTCACACTAATCCTAAACCTAACGCTTATCATCACCCTCAATCTCAGCCTAACACTAACCCTCACCCTAACCCTTACCCTCACCCTTCCCTAACCCTAAACCTAACACTCACCCTCACCGTCACCCTAACACTCACCCAAACGCTCACCCTAACTCTAACCCTAACCCTCACCCTAACCCTCACCCTCACCCTATACCTAACCCTAAACCAAACCCTCACCCTACCCCTCACCTCACCCTAAGCCTAACCCTAATCCTAGCACTAATCCTAAACCTAACCCTCACCCTCACCCTATCCCTAAACCTAACCCTCATCCTAACCCTAACCCTAAACCTCACCCTCACCCTAATCCTAACCCTAACATTAAACATTACCCTAACCCTCACCCTAACCCTAATCCTCACCCTCATCCTAACCCTCACCCTAACCCTCACCCTAACCCTCACCCTAACCGTAAACCAGACCCTAACCCTAAACCTAATCCTCACCCTAACCTTCACCCTCACCCTCATCCTCACCCTAACCTCACCCTCACCCTAGCGCTCACCCTAACACTAACCCTAAACCTCACCCCAAGTCTAACCCTCACCCTAACCCTCAACCTCATCCTAAACCTCACCCTAACCCTTACCCTCAATCTAACCCTAATGCTCACCCTAAACCCTAATCCTATCACTCATCATAACCCCATCCTAAACCTATGCCTAAACCTAACACTCAACCTAATCCTAACCCTAACCCTAACAATCACCCTCAACCTCAGCCTAACCTTAACCCTAACGCTATTACTAACCCTATTCCTCACCCTCACCCTAACCCTAAATCTTACCCTAACCCTAACCCTCACCCTCACCCTAACCCTAACTCTAACTCTCACCTAAACCTAACCCTCATCATAACCCTAACCCTAACCTTCACCCTCACCCTAACTCTAAAACTAACCATAACTCTAACCCTAACCCTAAACCTCAACCTAAACCTCACCCTAGCCCTTACCCTCACTCTAACCCTATCCCTAACCCTAACCCTCACACTAATCCTAACCCTCACCCTAACCCTATCTATACCCCTCACCCTAACCCTCACCCTAACACTAATACTAACCCTATCCATTACACTAATCCTAACCTTAACCCTCGCCCGCACTCTAACACTCCCTGTCAACCTAACCCTCAACATTACACTAAACCTCACACACAACCCAACCCTCACCCTCACACAAAGCCTCACCCTCTCCCTAACCATAACCCTAACCCTAAACCTCTCCCTCAACCTCACACTCACCCTAACCCTAAAAGTAACCCTTACCCTAACCCTAACACAGACCCTAACTCTAACCCTAACCCCCACCCTCACCCTCAACCTAACCCTAATCTTATCACTCACCCTAACCCTCATCCTAAAACTCGTGCAAACCCTAAAACTCACTCTCACCATACTCTCATCCTAACCCTTGCTCTCACCCTAAAGCTATCCCTAACCATAACACTCACACTAAACCTACCCCTCACCCCAAAACTAACCCTACCCCTCACACTAACCCTAAACCTAACCCTAACCCTAACCCTCACCCTAACCCTAAGCCTAATCCTAACCCTGTCCCTAAACCTAACCCTAACCCTAAATCTTACCCTCAACCTCACCCACACACTAACCCTAACCCTAACCCTCACACAACCCTAACCCATACCCTAAACCTAAACCTTACCCTCACCATCACCCTCACCCTCACTCTAATCCTAACCCTCACCCTCACCATAACCCTCACCCTAACCCTAAACCTAACCCTCACCCTAACTCTCACCCTAACATTCATGCTAACGTAAACGTCATTCTCACCCTACCCTCATCCAAAACCTTACCCTCAACCTAACCCTAAGCCTAATCCTAACCCTCACCCTCACCCTATCCCTAACCCTAACCCTAACACTAACCCTTACCCTGAACGTCACCCTCACACTAACCCTAAAACTAACCCTCACACTAACCCTAACCCAGACCCTAAACCTAACCCTAATCCTAACCATCACCCTCACCCTCACCGTAACCCTAACCTTAACCCTCACCCTCACCCTCACCCTATCCCTAACCCTAAACCTCACCCTAAATGTCACCCTAACATTCATGCTAACCCTAAACCTCAATCTCACCCTACTGTCATCCTAACCCTTAGCTTCACCCTAACCCTAACGGTAACCCTAACCCTCACACTAACCCTAAAGTAGCCCTCATCATAGCCCTCATTCTAAACCGAACCCTAACCCTCACTCTCACCCTAACCCTAACCCTAACCCTCACCATAACCCTAAAACAGACCCTAATCTTAAACCTAACCCTCAAACTAACCCTCACCCTATTCCTCTTCCTAAAACTCATGATAACCCTAAACATCACTCACACCCTACCTTCATCCTAACCTTACCCTTACCCTAACCCTTACCCTCAGCCTAACACTAACTCTAACCCTAAACCTCACACTAAAACTAAGCCTCACCTTCACTCTCAGCCTAACCCAAACCCTAACCCTCACCCTAACGCTAAGTCTATTCCTAACCCTCATCCTCACCCTAGCCCTCACCCTAACCCTAATCCTAACCCTAACTCTCACCCTAACCCTAAACCTCACCCTAACCCTAACCCTCACCCTCACCCTAACCCTTACCGTAAACCTAACCCTAACATTAAACCTAATGCTAAACTTGAAACTAACCCTAACCCTCACACTAACCCTAACTATGCCCCTCACCTTATACCTCATCCTAATCCTAAGCCTAACCCTAACACTCACCCTAACCCTAGCCGTAATGCTAAAACTCACCCTCACCCTCAGCCTAACCCTAAACCTAAGCCTAATTCTAACCCTATTCCTCACCCTCACCCTCACCCTAATTCTAACCCTAACCATAACCCCAGCCCTAACCCTCACCCTAAACCTAACTCTAACTTTCACCCTGACCCTAACCCTCAACCTAACCCTAACCCTAACCCTCACCCTCACCCTAACTCTAAACCTAACCTTAACCCTCAACCTAACCCTAACTCGAACCCTAACCCTAAACCTCACCCAAACCCTTACCCTAACTCTAACTCTAACCCTGAACATCACACTAATGCTAACCCTCACCCTAACCCTAAGTATACCCTCACCCTAAACCTCACCCTAACACTAATATGAACACTAACCATCACCCTAACTCTAACCTTAACTCTGGCCCTCACTCTAACCCTCCCCGTCAACCTAAACCTCAACTTTATCCTAACCCTCACCCACAATCCAACCCTCACCCTCACCCAAACGCTCACCCTATACCTAACACTAACCCTTACCCTAACCCTTACCCTCAACTTCAACCTCACACTAACCCTATACCTAAAACTCACACCAAACCTAACCCAGACCCTAAACCTAACCCTAACCCTATTCAACACAATCACCCTAACCTTAACCCTAATCCTCACCATAACACTCACCCTAACATTCATGCTAACCCTAAACCTCACCTAACCCTTACCCTCACACTAAACCTCATCGTAACCCTAACACTAACCCTAACCTTAAACATCACCTTAACCCTTACCCTAACCCTAACCCACACCCTCATCCTAACCCTCACCCTAACAATTACCCTCACCCTATCCCTGACCCTAACCCGCACCCTCACTCTAACCATTACCCTCCCTCTAACCATAACACTAACTCTAAACCTACCCCTCAACCTAACCCTCATCCTATTCCTAACCGTAACCCTAATCCTCACCCTGACCCTAACCCTAACCCTAACACTAACCCAAACCTTAACCCTCACCATCACCTTAACCCTCACCATTACCCTAATCCTCACCCTAACCTAAACTTCACCAACACCCTAACCCTCACCCTCACCCTCACCCTAGGCCTCACCCTAACCATAAACCTAACCCTTACCCTCACACTAACCCTAAACCTAACCATAATCCTCACATTAAACCTAACCCTCATATTAACCCTCATCCTAACCCTCACCTTAACCCTCACCCTAACACTAAACCTCACCCTCACCCTCACCCTCACCCTCAACCTAACCCTAACACTACTCCTCACCCTAAACCTCATCCTAAAACTAACCCGAACCCTAACACTCACACTAATCCTAAACCTGACCATAAACCTCACCCACACACTCACCCTCAGCCTAACACTCACCCTCACCCTAACCCTTACCCTCATACTTCCCTAACCCTAACCCTAACCCTCACCGTCACCCTCACCCTAACACTCACCCAAACCCTAACCCTAAACTCTAAACCTAACCCTCACATTAACCCTCACACTCACCCTATACCTAACCCTAACCCAAACCCTCAACCTACCCCTCACCTCACCCTAAGCCTAACCCTAACCCTAACACTAATCCTAAACCTGACCCGCACCCTCACTCTATCCCTAAACCTAACCCTCACCCTAAACCTAACCGTAACCTTAAACATCACCCTAACCCTCACCCTAACCCTAATCCTCACCCTCATCCTAACCCTCACCATAACCATTACCCTTACACTAACTCTAAACCTAAACCTAATCCTCACCCTAACCCTAACAATAACCCTCACACTCACCCTCCGCCTAACCCTAATCCTAACCGTAATCCAAACACTTACCCTAAACCTCAGCGTCAACCTAACTGTAACCTGAAGCCTAAACCTCAATCACAAACTCAGACTCACCCTCAACTTAAACCTCAGCCTCAGCCTCAACCTCATCCTAACCCTAACTCTAACCCTCACCCTAACATTAACCCTGACCCTAACCCCAACCCTAACCGACACCCTAACCCTCACCCTAATCCTCACCCTCACCCTAACCCTCACCCTCACCCTCGCCCTGACCCTAACCCTAACCCTAACCCTAACCCTAACTCTAACCCTCACCCTAACCCTCACCCTCATCCTAACTCTCACCCTAACCCTTACCCTCACCCTAACCCTAACGGTCACCCTAACCCTAACCCTACCACTCACCATTACCCTCATACTAACCCTAAGCCTAACCCTAACACTCACCTTAACCCTAACCCTAACACTCACCCTCAACTTCAGCCAAACCCTAACACTAATCCTAACCCTATTCCTCACCCTCAACCTCACCCTAATTCTAACCCTAACCCTCAATCTCACCCTCACCCTAAATCTAAATCTAACTGTCACCCTAACCCTAACCCTCACCCTAACCCTAACCCTACCCCTCACACTAACGCTAAACCTAACCCTAACCCTAGCCCTCACCCTAACCCTAATCCTAGCCCTAACACTCACCCTAACCCTAAACCGCACCCTAACGCTAACCCTTAAGCTAGCCCTCACCCTAACTCTTACCCTAATCCTAACCCTAATATTAACCCTAACTCTCACCCTAAACCTAACCCTTAACTTAACTCTAACCCTTACCCTAACCCTAACCCTAACCCTCCCCCTCACCCTAACCCTCAATATAACCCTTACAGTCATTCTCACCCTAACACTCACAATAAACCTAACCCTCACCCTAACCCTATCACTAATAATCACCCTCACCCTCACGCTCAACCTGATCCTAACTCTAACCCTAACCCTAATTCAAACACTAACCCTCACCCTCACCCTCAACCTAACCCAAACCCGAACACTAATCCTCACCCTCACACTCACCTTTACACTCACCCTCAACTTAAACCTCAGCCTCAGCCTCACCCTCAACCTAACCATAACCCTCAACCTCACCCTCACCCTAACACTCACCCTCACCCTAGTCCTCAACCTAACCCTAACCCTAACCCTAACCCTCACCCTAACTCTAACCCTCACCCTAAACCTCAGCCTCATCTTAACCCTCACCCTAACCCTTACCCTTACCATAACCCTAACCCTCACCCTAACCCTAAGCCGCAACCTAAACCTAAACCTACCCCTCACCTTACCACTCATTCTATCCTTAAGCCTAACACTATCACTCACACTAAAATTAACCCTAATCCTAATACTCACGCTGACGCTCAGCCTAACCCTAACCCTAATCATAGCCCTATACCTCACCCCCACACTCACACTAGTTCTAACCCTAACCCTAACCCTAACTATAACCCTCACCCTATACCTTCACCCTAACCTTAAACCTAACCCTAATCCTCACACTCACCCTCACCTTCAGCCTAATCCTACCTGTCCTCCTAAACCTCACCCTCAACCTAACCCTTACCCTAAACCTCACCCTCACCCTAAAGCTAAGCCTAAGCCTAAGCCTAACCCTAATCCTAAACCTAACACGCACTTTCAACCTAACCCTAAATCTATCCCTAAGTCTCAACCGCACTCTCACCCTACTCCTAACCGTAACACTAACCCTCATCCTCACCCTAACCCTAAAAAAACCCTAACCCTAACTCTCACCCTGCTCCTCACCCTAACACTTAACCTAACCTTAACCCTCACGCTCACCCTCACCCTAACCCTAAACCTAACATTAACCCTCACCCTAACCCAAACCCACACCCTAACCTTATCCCTAAACCTCACCCTCGTCCTAACCCTCACCTTACCCTTATCCTCAAAGTAACCCTAACCCTAAACCTAATTCTAACACTCAAACTAACACTAAGGCTCACACTAACCCTAACCCTACCCCTCACCCTAACCCTCAACCTAAACCTAAAACTAACCCTAAACTTCACTCTAAACCACACCCTCACCCTCACCCTCAACCTAACCCTAAACCTAACCTTCATCCTAACCTCAACCTCAATCTAAACCTAACCCTAACCCTCACGCTAACACTAACCCTCACCCTAACCCTCAGCCTAACCCTATCCCAAACCCTAATCCTAACCGTAAGCATCGCCCTCACCCTCACCTTAACCCTAACCCCCACCCTAACACTAACCCCACACTCAACCTAACCCTAACTCTAACCCAAACCCTAACCTTCACCCTCACTCTCACGCTCACCCTCAGCCTAACCCTAACGCTAAAAGTAATCCAAACACTAACCTTCAACCTCACACTCACCTTAAAGCACAGCCTCAGCCTCAACCACATCCTAACCCCAAACCTAACCCTCACTCTAAACGTAACCCTGACCCTAACCCTAACCCTAAGCCACACCCTAAAATTCACCCTCACCCTCATCCTAAACCTCACCCACACCCTAGCCCTCACCATAAATCTAACCCTAACCCTAACCCTCACCCTAACTCTAACCCTCACCCTAACCCTCAGCCTCATCTTAACACTCATCCTAACCCATACCCTCACCTTAACCCTAACCCTCACCTTAACAATAACCCTCACCCTTACCCTAACCCTGCTCCTCACCTTAACCCTCATCCTTACCCTAAGCCACCCCTAACACTCACACTAACCCTAACACTCACCCTCACCCTCAGCCTAACCCTAACCCTAAACCTAATCATAATCCTATTCATCACTCTCAACCTCATCCTAATTCTTACAATAACCCTAACCCTAACCCTCACCCTCACACTAACCCTAAATCTCACCCTACCCCTAACCCTCATCCTAACCCTAACCCTTACCCTCACCCTCACCCCAACTCTAAACTTCACCCTAACCCTCAACCTAAACCTAACTCTAACCCTAACCCTAACCCTAAACCTAATCCTAATTCTATTCCTCACCCTCACCCTCAAACTAATTCTTACCCTAACCCTAACGCTCACCCTCACCCTAACCCTAACTATAACTCTCACCCTAACCCTAACCCTCACCCTCAACCTAACCCTAACCCTCACCCTAACTCGAAACCTCACCCTAACACTCAACTTAACCCTAACTCTAACCCTAACCCTAAACCTCATCCTAACCCTTACCCTCACTCTAACCCTAACCTTAACCCTAACCCACACACTATTCCTAACCTTCACCCTAACCCTAATTATACCCCTCACTCTAAACCTCACCTGAACATTAATACGAACTCTAACCATCACCCTAACCCTAACCTTAATCCTCGCTCTCACTGAAGCCCGCCCCTTCAACCAAACTCTCAACTTTAACCTAACCCTTACCCACAACCCAAACCTCACCCTCACGCAAACCCTCACCCTATCCCTAACCCTAACCCTCACACTAAACCTAACCCAGACCCTAAGCCTAACTCTATCCCTCAACCTCACCCTCACAATAACCCTAACCTTAAACCTCACACTAACACTCATGCTAACCCTAAATCTCACTCTCACCCTATCCTAATCCTGACCCTTACCCTCACCCTAACCCTAGCCTTAACCACAATACTCACACTAAACCTAAACCTCATCCTAAACCTACACCTACACCTCACACTAACTCTAACCCTAACCCTAACCCGCACTGTAAACCTTACCCTTACACACACCCTAAAGCTCATCCTGAACCTAACCCTAATATTAACCTTACACATCACCCTAACCCTTACCCTAACCTAACCCTCACCCTCATCCTAACCCTCACCCTAAAAATTACCCTCACCCTATCCCTAAACCTAACACTCACCCTCACCCTAACCCTTACTCTCACCCTAACCCTAACCCTAACTCTAACCCTCACCATCCCCCTAACCCTCACCCTCACCCTAACCTAAACCCTAACCCGAACCCAAAACGTAACCTTAAACATAACCCTAACCCTTACCCTAACCTTAACCCTAATCCTCACCCAGATCCTAACCCTAACCCTCACCCTCACTCTAATCCTCACCGTCACCCTAACCCTCACCCTACCCTAACACTCACTGAAACACTAAACCTCACCCTCACCCTCACCCTCACCCTAACCCTCACCCTCACCATAGCCGTCATCCTAACCCTAACCCTATCCCTAAACCTCACCCTCACCCTAACCCTAACCCTAACCCTCACACTAAACCTAACCCTCACACTAAACCTAACCCTACCCCTCACACTAACCCTCATCCTAAACCTAAACCTAACCCTCACCCTCTACCTAACCCTAACCTTAACCCTCACCCTAACCATAAACCTCATCCTCACCCTCAACCTAACCCTAACCCTACCCCTCACCATAAAATTCATCCTAACCCTAACCCTAACGCTAACACTCACACTAATCCCAAACCTAACCCTAAACCTCACCCTCACCCTCACCCTCAGCCTAACACTAATCCTCACCCTAACCCTCACCGTAAACTAACCCTCACCGACACCCTAACCCTCACCCTCACCCTCACCATCACCCTAAACCTAAGCCTAACCCTAAACCCAACACTAATCCTAAACCTAACACTCACCCTCACCCTCACCCTAACTCTCACCCTAACCCTTACCCTAACACTAACCCTAACCCTCATATTCATCCTAACCCTAAACAAAACCCTAACACTAACCCTCACCCTACCCCTCACCCTAACTCTTAACCTAACCCTAATCCTCACCCTCACCATAACCCTAAACCTAACCCTAAACCTCACCCTAAGCCTAACCCTCACCCTAACCCTAATCCCAACCCTCGTCCTCACACTAACACTCACCCTCACCCTAAATCAATCCCTAACCCTCACCCTCATCCTAACCCTCATCCTTACCCTTACCCTCACGGTAACCCTAATCCTAACACTAATCCTTACCCTCACACTAACACTAAGGCTCACACGAAGCCTAATCCTACCCCCTACCCTAACCCTCAACCTAAACCTAACCCTAACCTTAACCCTCACCCTTAACCTAAACCTCACCCTAACCCTCAACCTCACCCTCACCCTCACCCTACCCCTTAACCTACCCCTCACCCTACCCGTCACCCTAACCCTCACCACAACCGTAAACCTAACACTATCACTCACCCAAACCTTAACCCGAACCTAACACTCAACCTGACCACCAGCCTAACCCTAACCCTAATCATAACTCTATACCTCACCGTCACACTCACCCTAATTCTAACCCTAACACTAACCCTAACTATACCCCTCACCCTAACCCTCACCCTAACCCTAAACCTAACCCTAAACCTAACCCTGAATCTCACCCTCATTCTCACCCTAAACCTAACCCTAACACTCACCCTCACCCTAAACAAAACCCTAACCCTACCCCTTACCCTACCCCTCACCCTAACCCTTAGCCTAACCTTAAACCTCACCCTCACCCTAACCCTAAACCTAACCCTAACCCTCACCCTAATCCAAACCCTCACCCTAACCCTAACCCTAACCCACATCCTTACCCTAACACTCACCCTCAACCTAACCCTATCCCTAACCCTAACCCTCATCCTAACCCTCACCTTACCCTTATCCTCAAGGTAACCCTAACCCTAATCCTAACCCTCACACTAACACTAAGGCTCAAACTAACCCTAAGCCTACTCCTCACCCTAACCCTCAACCTAAACCTAAACCTAACCCTAACCCCCACCCTAACACTAACCCTCACGCTAAACCTCAACCTCACCCTCACTCTCACCCTAAACCTAAACCTACACCTCATCCTAACCCTCAAACTAAACCTAAGCCTAACCCTAACCCTCACGCTAACCCTAACCCTCACCCTCAAACTCAGCATAACCCTAACTCAAACCCTAATCTTAACTGTAAGCCTCACCCTCACCATCACCCTAACCCTAACCCCCACCCTAACCCTGAACCCTCACCCTCACCCTATACCTAACCCTAACCCTCACCCTAACCGTAACCCTCACCCTAAACCTAACCGTAACCCTCACTCTAACCCTAACCCTAACCCTTACCCTAAACCTAAACCTAATATTAACACTGTCACCCTAAAACTAACCCTAAACTTAACCCTAACACTCACCCTAACACTCACCCTAAAACTAACCCTTTCCCTAACCATACCCCTCACACTTACGCTCAACCTAACTCTTACCCTCATCCTCACCTTAACCCTCACAATAAACCTAACCCTCATCATAACCCTAAAACTAACACTAACACTCACCCTAAACACTCACCCTAAAACTAACCCTTTCCCTAACCATACCCCTCACACTTACGCTCAACCTAACTCTTACCCTCATCCTCACCTTAACCCTCACAATAAACCTAACCCTCATCATAACCCTAAAACTAACAATCACCCTCACCCTCACGCTCACCCTCAGCCTAAACCTAACCCTAACAATAATCCAAACACTAACCCTCACCGTCACCCTCATCCTAACGCTAAACCGAAACCTAACTCTCATCCTCACACTCACACTCACCTTAAACCTCAGCCTCAGCCTCAACCTCAATCTAACCCCAACCCTAACCCTCACCCTAAACTTAACCCTCACCCTAAACATAACCCTAACGCACACCCTAAACCGGACCCTACCCCTCACGCTCACAATAAACCTCACCCTCACCCTAGCCCTCACCCTAACCCTAACACTAACTCTAACCCTCACCCTAACTCTAACTCTCACCCTAACCGTCAGCCTCATCTTAACAATCACACTAACCCTTACCCTCACCCTATCCATAACCCTCAGCCTAACCCTAACCCTACCCCTCACCTTAACCCTCATCCTAACCCTAAGCCTAACCCTAACACTTACCCTAACCCTTACACTCACCCTCACCCTCAGCCTAACCCTAACCCTAACCTTAAACCTAATCTTATTCCTATTCCTCACCCTCACCCTCAACCTAATTCTTACCCTAACCCTAACCCTCACCGTCACCCTAACCCTAACTCTAACTCTCATCTTAACCCTACCCCTCACCCTAAACCTAACCTTCACCCTCACCCTAACCCTCAAACTAACCCTAACCCTAAACCTCACTCTAAACCTCACCCTAAACCTTACCCTCATTCTACACCTACCCCTAACCCTAACCCTCACACTAATCCTAAACTACACCTTAATCCTAACTATAACCCTCACCCTAACCCTCACCCTAACACTAATACGAACCCTAACCATCACCCTAACCCTAACCTTAACCCTGGCACTTACACTAATCCTCGCCGTCAAACAAATCCTCAACTTTATCCTAACCCTCAACCACAAACCAAACCCTCACTCATCCAAACCCTCACCCTCATCCTAACCCTCACCCTAACAATTACCCTCATCTGAAACCCTAACCCTAACCATAACCCTCACCCTCACTCTAACCCTAACCCTTACCCTCACCCTAACCCTAACCCTAAACCTACCCCTCAATCTAACCCTCATCCTAACCTTAAACATAACCCTAATCCTCACCCTGACCTGAACCCTAACACACACCCTAACCCTCACCCTCACTCTACACTTCACCATCACCCTAACCCTCACCCTACCCTAACCCTCACTTATAACTTAACCCTCACTGTAACCCTCACCTTCACCCTAACCCTCACCCTCAACCTAGCCCTCAGCGTAACCCTAAACCTAACTCTAACCCTCACCCTAACCCTAACCCTCACCCTCACCCTAACACTAACCCTAACACAAACCCTAACCCTAACCCTCAACCAAACCCTAACCCTAACACTAACCCTAACCCTCACCCTAACACACACCTTAAGCCAAACCCTAACCCTCACCCCACCCTTCACCCTAAACCTAACCCTAACCCTAACGCTCACCCTCATCCTGACCCTCACTGTTACACTTACCCTCACGGTAACCCTAACCCTAACCCAAACCCTCACACTAACCCTACCCCTCACACTAACCCTAAACCTACGCCTCACCCTTACCCTCAACCTAAACCTAAAACTAACAATGACACTCACCCTAACCCTAACCCTAACCCTCACCGTTACCCTAACCCTCACATTCACCCTCACCCTAACCCTAATCCTACACCTCAAACTAACACTCATGGTACCCCTACGCCTAATCCTTACACTCACCCTAACCCTAAATCTAACCCTAAACCTCACCCTCACTCTCACCTTCAGCCTAAACCTAAACCTAAACCTAAACCTTACCCTCACCCTACGTTAACCCTAAACCTAACCCTAACCCTAAGACTCACCCAAAACCTAAACCTAACACTAAACCTAAACCTAACCCTAACCTTCACACTCACCCTAACACTCACCCTAAACCTTACCCTAAACCTAACCCTCAAACTCACCATCAGCCTAACACTCACCCTAACCCTAACTCTCACCCACAACCTAACACTCACCCTCACCCTCACCCTAAACCTCACCCTCAAACTAAACATCACCTAACCCTTACCCTTACCCTAACAATCACGCTAACCCTAACCCTCACCCTCACCTAACTCTCAGCCTTAGCCTAACCCTAACACTAATCCTAAACCTAAAACTCACCCTCACACTAACCCTAAACCTATCCCTAAAACTCACCCTCACACTCACGCTAACTGTAAGCTTAACCCTCACCTTCACTCTACCCTTACCCTAAACCTAACCCTCACCCTAACCCTAAACCTCACCCTCACCCTCAAACTAACCCTAACCCTACCCCTCACCCTACCCATCACCCTAACCCTAACCCTAGCCTAACACTCACCGACACCCTAACCCTCATCTCACCCTCACCCTCACCCTAACCCTCACCCTAAACCTCAGCCTCACCCTAACCCTAACCGTATCCCAAACCCTGACCCTAACACTCAACCAAACCCAAACCCTAACACTAACCCTAACCCGCACCCTAACACTAACCTTAAGCCTAATCCTAACCCTCACCCTACCCTAACCATAACCTGAACCCTACCCCTCACTCTACCCCTCACCCTAACACTAAACCTAACCCTAAACCTCACCCTCATCCTAATCCTCACCGTTACAAATACCCTCACGATAAACCTAACCCTAACCCTAACACTAACCCTCACACTCACCTTACCCCTGACATTATCCCTAAACCTACCCCTCACCCTAACCTTCATCCTAAACCTAACCCTCACCCTAACCCTAACGCTCATCTTCACACTCTCACTCACTCTCCCCTTAAAAGTCAGCCTCAGCCTCAACCTCACCAAACCCTAACATTAACCCTAACCCTCACCCAAACTTAACGCTGACCCTAACTACTAAACCTAACTCACACCCTAACCCTCACCCTCACCCTCAGCCTCACCCTAACCTTCCCCCTCACCCTAGCCCTCACCCTAATCTTAACTCTAACCCTAACACTCACACAAATGCTACCTCTAAACCTAATCCTAAACCTCAAACTCACCTTCACACTAACACTCACACACACCCTAACCCTCACCCTCACTCGAACCCTCACCCTCACCCTAAACCTCACCCTCACACTAAACTTCACCTAAACCTAACCCACACCCTAACCCTAAACCTAACCCTAACCCTCACCGTAAGCCTAACCCTCACCCTCACCCTAACCCTAGGCCTAAGACGAAACTTAACACTAATCCTAAACCTAACACTCACCCTCACCCTAACCATAAACCTATCCCTAAAATTCAACCATCACACTCACCCTAACCCTAACTCTAACCCTCTCCCTAACCCTACCCTAACCAAAACTCTAACCCTAACCCTCACACTACCCCACACCCTAACCCATAACCTAATCCTAAACCTAACACTCACCATCAACCTAACCCTAAACCTACCCCTAAAACTCACCCTCACACTCACGCTAACCCCAACCCTAACCCTCTCCCTCACCCTACCCTAACCAAAACACTAACCCTAACCCTCACCCAAACCCAAACCCTAACTCTTAACCTAAGCCTAACCCTCACCCTCACCCTCATCCTAACGCTAAACCTAACCCTAACCCTCACCCTAAACCTAACCCTCACCCTAACCCTAACCCTCATCCTCACACTAACACTCACCCTCACCCTAACCCTATCCCTAAACCTAAACCTCATCCTAACCTTCACCCTTAACCTTACCCTCATGGTAACCCTAAACCTAAACCTAACCATAACCCTCACAATAACACTAAGGCTCACACTAACCCTAACCCTACCCCTAATCCTAACACTCAACCTAAACCTAACCCTAACACTAAACCTCACCCTAACCCAAACCCTCACCCTAACCCTCACCCTCTCCCTCACCCTCACCCTAACCCTAAACCTAGCCCTCACCCTAACCCTCAACCTAACCGTAACCCTAACGCTAACACGCACACTAACCCTAACCCTAACCCTCACACTCACGCTCAGCCTAAGCCTAACCCAAACTCTAATCTTAAACCTAAGCCTCACCCTCACCCTCACCCTAACCCTAAACCTAACCCTAACCCTCACCCTAACCCTAACCCTCACCCTAAACCTAAACCTAACCTTAACCCTAACCCTCATGCTAACCCTCACCTTAACCATAACCCTAACCTGAACCCTCCAACTCACCCTAACCCTCAACCTAATCCTTACCCTCATCCTCACACTAACCCTCACAATAAACCTAAACCTCAAACTAACCGTAACACTAACCCACACTCTCACCCTCATGCTCACCCTCAGCCTAACCATAACCCTCACCCTACCACACACCCTAACCCTTAACCTAACCCTATCCCTCACCCTCAACCTCATCCTAATGATAAACCTAACCCTATCACTCACCCTAACCCTAACCCTCACACTAACCCTAACCCTCATCCTCACCCTAACACTCACCCTCACCCTAACCCTATCCCTAACCCTCGACCTCATCCTAACCCTCAACCTTAACCTTACCCTCATGGTAACCCTAAACCTAAACCTAACCCTAACCCTCACAATAACACTAAGGCTCACACTAACCCTAACCCTACCCCTCATCCTAACCCTCAACCTAACCCTAACCCTAACACTAACCCTCACCCTAAACCAAAACTTCACCCTAACCCTGACCCTCACCTTCACTCTCACCCTCACCCTAACCCTAAACCTAGCCCTCATCCTAACCCTCAACCTAAACGTAACCCTAACCCTAACATGAACACTAACCCTAACCCTCACACTCACGCTCAGCTTAAACCTTACCCAAACCCTAATCCCAAACCTAAGCCTCACCCTCACCGTAAACCAAACCCTAATCCTAACCCTAAGCTTCAACCTCAGGCTCACCCTAAACCTAACCCTAACCCTAACCCTCACCCTATCCCTAACCCTCACCTTAAACCTAACCGTGAACCTCACCCTAACCCTCACCCTAAACCTTACCTTAAACCTAACCCTAACATTAACCCTAACCCTCACCCTAAACCTCACCCTAACCTTAAACCTAACCCTCATGCTAACCCTCACCTTAAACATAACCTTAACCCTAACCCTTCCCCTCCCCCTAACCCTCAACCTAATCCTTACCCTCATCCTCACCCTAACCCTCACAATAAACCTAAATTTCACCCTAACCCCTCAAGCTCACCCTCAGCCTAAACCTAACCCTCACCATAACCCTCACCCTAACCCCAACCCTCACCCTAACTCTAACCCTCCCCCTCCCCATAACCCTCAACCTAAACCTTACCCTCATCCTAAACCTAACCCTCACCCTAACCCTAACACTAACCCTCACCCTCACCCTAACCCTAACTCTAACTCTCACCCTAACCCTAACACTCACCCTAACCCTAACCCTAACCTTCACTCACCCTAACTGTCAACCTAACCCTAACTCTAACACTAACCCTAAACCTCACCCTAAACCTCACCCTAAACCTTACCCTCACTCTAAGCCTAACCCTAATCCTAAACCTCACACTAATCCGAAACTTCACCATAACCATAATTATACACCTCGCCCTAACCCTCACCGTAACACCAATAGTATCCCTAACCATCACCCTAACCCTAACCTTAACACACGCCATCACTCTAACACTCCCAGTAAATCTAACCCTCACCATTACCCTAACCCTTACCCACAACCCTCACCCTCACCCAAATACTCACCCTTATCCCTAAAACTCACCCTCATCCTAACCCTAACCCAGACCCTAATTCTAACCCTAACCCTCATCCTAAGCCTAACCCAGACCCTAATTCTAATCCTAAACCTCACCCTCACCCTCGCCCTAACACTAACCCTAAACCTAACCCTAACCCTAAGCCTAATCCTAATCCTCAACCTCACCCTAGCCCACACCCTAACCCTAATCCTAAGCCTAACCCTCACCCTCACACTCACCTGCACCCTCACCTTAAACCTCAGCCTCAGCCTCAACCTCACCCTAACCCTAACCCTAAGCCTCACACTTACCGTAACCCTGACCCTAACCCTAAACCTAAACCACACCCTAACCCTCACCCTCAACCTCATCCTCATCCTAACCCTCACCCTCATACTAGCCCTCACCCTAATCCTAACATTAAATCTATTCCTCACGCTAACCCTAAACCTCACCCTCATCCTAACCCTCACCCTAAACCTTACCCTCACCCTAAACCTAAACCTCACCCTAACCCTAACCTTACCCCTCACCTTAACCCTCATCCTAACTCTAAGCCAAACCCTAACACTCACCCTAAGCTAACATTCACCCTAACATTCACCCTGACACTCAGCCTAACCAGAACCCTAACCCTAATCTGAACCGTATTCCTCACCCTAACACTCACCTTAATTCTAACCCTAACGCTAACTATACACTCTCTCTAAGCCTCACCCTAACCCTAAACCTAACCCTATCCCGCACCCTCACCCTCTCCCTCAGCCTAACCTTAACCCTCACCCTACTCTACCCCTAACACTAACCCTAAGCCTAACCCTAAAACTCACCCAAACCCTAACGTTAACACTAACCCTAAACCTAACCCCAACCCTCACCCTCACCCTAACACTCACTATAACCCTTACCCTGAACCTAACCCTCAAACACATCATCAACCTAACACTCACCCTAACCCTAACCCTCACCCACACCCTAACACTCACCCTCACCGGAACCCGGACCCGAACCCTAACCCTCACCCTCAAACTAAACATCACTCTAACCCTAACCTGCACCCTAACACCAACCGTAAACCTCACCCTAATACTAACCCTCACCCTCACCCAAATACTCACACAATCCCTACACCTAACACTAACCCTACCCTTAACACTAACCCTAACCCTCACCCTAACCCTTACCCAAACTCTCAACCTACCCCTCACCCTCACCCTAAGCCTAACCATAGTCCTAGCACTAATCCTAAACCTAGTTCTCACCCTCAACCTACCCCTAACCCTAACCCTCACCCTAACTCTAAGCCGAATCTTAAACATCACCCTAACCATCACCCTAACCCTAACGCTCATCCTCATCTTAACCCTCACCCTAACAATTACGCTCAGCCTAACCTTAAACCTAACCCTAACCCTTACCCTCAACCTAACCCTTATCTTCACCTAACCCTAACCCTAACCCTAACCCTCACTCTAACCCTTATCCTAACCCTAACTCTAATCCTAATCCTTAGCCTGACTGTAAACCTAAACCTAACCCTAACCCTAAACCTCACCGTCCCCCTAACCCTCAACCTAACCTAACCCTCACCGACACCCTAACCCTCACCCAAACCCTCACCCTCACCCTCATCCTAACCCTCACCCTAACCCTTACCCTCAACCTAACCCTAATCCTAAACCTAACACTCACACTAAACCTTACCCTCAACCTAACCCTCACCCTCACACTAACCCTAACCCTAACCCTCACCCTAACCCTAACCCTAAACCTAACCGTCATCCTCACCCTAACCCTCAGCCTAACCCTAACCCTCACCCTAAACCTAACCCTCATCCTCATCCTTACCCTCACCCTTATCCTCACTGTAACTGTAACCCTAACCCTCACACTAAACCTAACACTCACACTATCCCTAACCCTACCACTCAACCTAAACCTAATCCTAAACCTAACCCTAACGTTCACCTCACCCTAACTCTCACACTTACCCTAAACCTCACCCTCACCCTCACCCTCAACCTAACAATAAACCTACCCCTCACCCTAACCCTCATCCTAACCCTAGCCCTAACCATAACACACTAAACCTAAACCTAATCCTAAACCTCACCCTCACCCTCACCCTCAGCCTAACACCAACCCTCACGCTAACCCTTATCCTCACACTTCCCTAACCCCAACTCTAACCCTAACCCTCACCTGCACCCTAACACTCACCTAAATTGTAATCCTAAAACTAACCCTAACCCTCACCCTAACCCTGACCCTCACATTGAACCTAACCGTAATACAAACACTCACCCTACCCCTCAACCTCATCCTAAGCCTAAACCTAACACTAACCCTAATCCTAAACCTTAGACTCTCACTCACCCTAACCCTAAACTTAACCCTCACCCTAACCGACAAACTAACCCTAACGCTAACCCTAAATCTCATACTCATCCTAACTCTCACCCTAACCGTTACCATCACCCTAACCCTAACCCTGTCCCTAAACCTAACCCTCACACTAACCCTAATCCTCACCCTAACCCTAAACCCACGCCTCATGCTAACCCTCAACCTATCTCTAATCCTAACCATAACCCTAACCCTAACCTTAACCCTTACCTAAAGAAAACACTCACCCTCAGCTTCACCCTAACCCTAACCCTCACCCAAACCCTAATACTTACCCTCAACCTAACCCTAACCCAACACCTCACCTTAACGCTCACCCTCACCCTAAGCTTAACACTAACCCTAACACTAATCCTAAACCTAACATTCATACTCACCCTAACCCTAAACCTAACCCTCACCCTAAACCTAACCCTAACCCGCAATCTAACCCTACCGTCACCCTCACCGGAAACGTAACCCTACCCCTCAGCCTAAACCTCACACTAACCCTAACCCTCACCCTCAGCCTGACCCTAATCCTAAAACTAAACCTTACCCTAACCCTCACCCACACTGTAACCTTCACCCTAACCCTTAACCTCACCCTAACCCTAAACCTAACCCTAAACCTAAACCTCACACAAACCCTTACACTAAGCCTAACCCTAATCCTAATACTAACCATAAAACTCACGCTAACCCTCACCCTACCCTAACCATAACCCTAACCCTAAACCTCACTCTACCCCTTACCCTAACCCTAACCATCACCCTAACCCTAACCCTCACCTAAACTTAACCCAAAATCTCCCCCTACCCCTCACCATCACCCTCACCTTAAGCCTAACACTAACCCTCACACTAATCCTAAACTGAACCCTCACCCTCCCCCTAACCCTAAAGATAATCCCCACACTAACCCTAACCCTAACCCTCAACCTCACCCTAAACATCACCGTCACCCTAAGCCTCACCCTACCCTAACTCTCACCGACACCATAACCCTCACCCTCACGCTCACCCTGACCCTAACCCTCACACTCACCCTAGCCCTCAGCCTAACACTAACCCTAACCCTCACCCTCAACCTAACACTCACCCTAACCCTTACCCTAAACCTAACCCTCAAACACACCATCACCCTAACACTCACCCTAAACTTAACCCTTAACAATACCCTAACCCTCACCCTCACCCGAAACCGAACCCTCACCCGAACCCGAACCCTCACACTAAACATCACCATATCCCTAACCTGAAACCTAACCCAAACCCTAACACTCAACCCAAACCTAACCCTAACCATATCCCTCACGCTAAACCTAAGCCTCACCCTTACCCTCAGCCTAACACTAACCCAAACCCTAATCCTAAGCCTAAGCCTCTCCATCACCCTAAACCTACCCACAACCCTAACACTCACCCTCACCCTCACCCTGATGCTAAACCTAACCCTAAACCTCACCCTAACCCCAACCCTCACACTAAACCCAAGCCTCCTCCTAACCCTCACCATAACCCTTACACACACCCTCACCCTCACCCTCACCCTCACCCTCACCATCACCCTAACCCTAACCCTAACACTCACCCTCACCATCAGCATAACTCTATCACTAACCCTAATCCTAACCCTATTCGTCACCCTAATTCTAACCCTAACACTAACTCTAACCCTCCCCCTCCCCCTAACCCTAACTCTAACTCTCACCCTAACCCTAACACTCACCCTAACCCTAAACCAAACCCTCACCCTCACCCTAACTCTAAACCTCACCCTTACCCTCAACCTAACCCTAACTCTAAAACTAACCCTAAACCTCACCCTAAACCTCACCCTAACCCTTACCCTCACTCTAACCCTAACCCTAACCCTCACACTAATCCTAACCCTCACCCTAACCCAAATATACCCCTCACCCTAACAATAATATGAATCGTAACCATCACCCTAACCCTAACCTTAACCCTGCCCTCACTCTAACTCCCCCGTCAAACTAACCCTAACCTTTACCCTAACCCTCACCCACAGTCCAAACTTCACCCTCACCCAACCCTCACCATATCCCTTAACCTGACCCTAATCCTCCCCCTAACACTCATGCTAACCCTAAACCTTACTCTCACCCTACCCTCATCCTAACCCTTACCCTCACCCTAAACCTACCCCTACCCCTACCACTCACACTAACCCTAACCATAACCCTAATCTGCAGCCTCACACTAACCCTAACCCTCACACTAACCCTAACCCTCACACTAACCCTAACCCTAACCGTACCCCTCACCCTAAACCTCACCCTAACCCTAACCCCAACTCTCACACTAACCCTAACCCTCACACTAATCCTAACCCTAACCCTAACCCCACCCTAACCCTCATCTTAAACCTAAGCCTAAACCTCACCATCATCCTAACCATAACACTAATCCTCATGCTAAACCTAAACTTCACCCTCACCCTCGCCCTCAACCTAAACCTAACCCTACCCCTCATCCTAACCCTAACCCTAATCCTACCCCTCACACTAACCATAACCATAACCCTAATCCGCACCCTCAATCTAACCCTTACCCTCACCCGAACCCTCACCCTCACCCTAAACCTAACACTAACGTAAACCTAACCTTAAACATCACACTAACCCTAACCCTCACCCTCATCCTAATACTCACCCTAACAATTAACCTCACCCTAACCCTAACCGTCACCCTCACCCTAACCCTTACCCTCACGCTAACCCAAAATCTAACCCTAAACATACCACTCACCCTAACCCTCATCCTATCCCTAACCTTAACCCTAATCCTCAACCTGACCCTAACCCTAACCCTCACACTCACCCTCACCCACACCTTAAACCTCAGCCTCAGCCTCAACCTCACCCTAACCCTAAACCTAAAACTAACCCTGACCCTAACACTCGCCCTAAATGTAACCCTGAATCTAAACCTAACACTAATCCTAAACCTAACACTCACCCTCACCCTAACCCTAAATCTATCAGTAAACCTCACCCTCACACTCACCCTAACCCTAACCCTAACCCTAACCCTCATCCTAACCCTAATCAAAACCCTAACACTAAACCTCACCCTACCCCACAACCTAACCCTTAACCTAACCCTAACCCTCACCCTCACCCTAACCCTAAACCTAACCCGAACAATCACCCTAACCCTAACCCTCATCCTATCCCTAAACTTCACCCTCATCCTAACCCTCACCCTTACCGTTATCCTCATGGTAACCCTAAACCTAACCATAACCCTGACCCCACCCTAACCCTTACCCTCACCCTAACCGTCAACCTCACCCTGAACCTCATCCTAACAATCACCCACTCCGTAGACGTCACCCTAACCCTAACACTAACCCTCGCTCTAACTCTAAACCTCACACTACCACTCAGCCTCATCCTAACCCTCACTGTAACCCTTAACCTCACCCTAACTCTAACCCTCACCCTAACCCTAACACTCACCCTCACCCTCAGCACAACCCTAACCCTAACCCTAATCCTAACCCTATTCCTCACCCTCACCCTCACCTTAAACCTAAACCTAAACCTAACCCACACGCTCACCCTCACACTAACCCTAACTCTAAATCTCACCCTAAACCTAACCCTCACCCTAACGCTCACCCTAACCCTCACCCTAAATCTAAACCTTACCCTAACCCTAACCCTACCTCTCACACTAACCCTAACCATAAAACTAATCCGCACCCGCAAACTAAACCTTACCTTCACCCTAACCCTCAACCTCACCCTAACACTATCCCTAACATAAACTTAACCTTAAACATCACCCTAACCCTAAACCTCACCCTCATCCTAACCCTCACCCTAACAATTACCCTCACCCTAAACCTAACCCTCATCCTCACCCTAAGCCTTACCCTCACGCTAACCCTAAACCTAACCCTAAACTTAGCCCTCACCCTAACCCTCATCCTAACCCTAACCGTAACCCTAATCCTCAACGTGTCCTTAACCCTAACCCTAACCATAACACTAACACTCATTCTCTCCCTAACCCTCACCGTCCCAGTAACCCTCAACCTACCCCAACCCTCACCGGCACCCTAACCCTCACAATAACCCTCACCCTAACCCACACCCTCACCCTCGCCCTCAGCCTAACCATAACCCTAAACTTAACCCTCAACCTCACCCTAACCCTAACCCTACCCTCACACTAACCCTAACCCTCACACCTCAACCTAACCCTAACCCTACCCCTCAACCTAACCCTCACCCTAACCCTAACCCTAACCCTAACACTCACACTAATCCTAAACCTAACCCTAACACTCATCGTCACCCTCTCCCTAACCCTAACCCTAATCCTAACCCTAAGGTTAAGCCTAACCCTCACCCTCACCCTAGCCCTCACCCGAACTCTAATCCTAACCCTAACCCTCATCCTAACCCTAAATCTCACCCTAACCCTCACCCTAACCCTAAATCTCACCCTAACCCTAACCCTCACCCTCACCCTAACCCTTACCCTAAACATAACCCTTACATTAACCCTAATTCTCTCCCTAAACCTAACCCTTAACTTAAACCTAACCTTCACCCTAACCCTCACCCTAACCCTAACCCTAAACCTAACCCTCACCCTCACCCTAACCCTCACCCTCAACCGAACCCTAAACCTAACCCTCACCCTACCCCTCATCCTTACCCTAACCCTAACCCTAACACTCACAGTAATCCTAAGACTAACCCTATACCTCACCCTCCCCTCACCCTCAGCCTAACACTAACCATCACCATAACCCTTACACCCACCTTTCCCTAACCCTGACCCTAAACCTGACTCGCACCCTAACACTCATCCTAACACTGACCGTAACCCTAACACTCACCCTAACCCTAAAACTAACCCTCACCCTCACCCTCACTCTCACCCTCATCCTAACCCAAATCCTTACCCTAATCCAAATACTAAACCTCAACCTCAACCTCAACCAAACACTAACCCAAACCCTAACCCGAACACTCACACTCACCCTCACCCACACCTTAAACCTCAGCCTCAACCTCACCCTAACCCTCACCCTAACCCTAACCTTCACCCTAACCGTAACCCTGACCCTAACCCTAACACTAATTCTAAAACTAAGACTTACCCTCACCCTAACCCTAAAGCTATCAGCAAACCTCACCCTCACACTCACCCTAACCCTAACCCCAACCCTCACCCTCATTCTAACCCTAATCAAAACCCTAACCCTAAACCTCACCCTACCACTCACCCTATACCTTAACCTAACCCTAACCCTCACACTCACGCTAATCCTATACCTAAACCTAGCCCTCACCCTAACCTTAACCCTCATCCTAAACCTAACCCTAACCCTCATCCTCACCTTAACACTCACCCTCACCCTAACCCTATCTCTACCCTCACCCTCATTGTAACCCTCACCCTTACAGTTACCCTCATGATAACCCTAAATCTAAACCTAACCCTAACCCTCACACTAACACTAAGGCTCACACTAACTCTAACCATACCCCTCTCCCTAACCCACAACCTAAACCTAAACCTAACCCTAACCCCACCCTAAACCTCAGCCTCATCCTAACCCTCATTCTCACCCTTACCCTCACCCTAAACCTAACTCTCACCCTAACCCTAACCCTACCCCTCAGCTTAACCCTCATCCTAACCCTAAGCCTAACCCTAACACTCACCCTAACCCTAACCCTAAACCTAAAACTCACCCTCACCCTCAGCCTAACCCTAATCCTAACCCTAATCCTTACCCTATTCCTCACTCTCACCCCACCCTAATTCTAACCTTAACCCTAACACTAATCCTCACCCTCACCCTCACCCTAACACTAACTCTAACTCTCACCCTAAACCTAACCCTAACCCTAAACCTCACCCTCACCCTAACTCTAAACCTCACCCTAACCCTCAATCTAACCCTAACTCTAACACTAAACCTAAACCTCACCCTAACCCTTACCCTTACTCTAACCCTAACCCTAACCCTCTCACTAATCCTAACCCTCACCCTAACCCTAACTATACCCCTCACACAAACCCTCACCCTAACATTAATATGAACCCTAACCATCACCCTAACGCTAACCTTAACCCTCGCCCTCACTCTGACCCTCTCCGTCAACATAACCCTCATCTTTACCCTAACCCTCAACCACAGCCCAACCCTCTCCCTCACCCAACCATAACCCTATCCCTAAACCTAAGCCTAACCCTCACCATAACAATCATGCTAACCCTAAACCTTACTCTCACCCTACTCTCACCCGAACCCTTACCCTCGCCCTAACCCTATCCCTAACCATAACCCTCACACTAAACCTAACCCTCACCCAAACCTTAACCCTAACCCTCACACTAAGCCTAAAAATAACATTAATCCGCACATCCAACCTAACCCTTACCCTCACCCTAACCCTCACCCTCACCCTAACCCTCACCCTCACCCTAACCCTAACGTAAACTTAACCTTAAACATCACCCTAACCGTAAACCTCACCCTCATCCTAACACTCACCCTAACAATTACCCTTAACCTAACACTAACCCTAACCCTAAACCTCACCCTCACCCTAACCCTTACCCTCACGCTAACCCTAAACCTAACCCTAAACCTACCCCTCACCCTAACCGTCAGGCTAACCCTAACCATAACCTTAATCCTCAACCTAATCCTAAACCTAAACCTAACCATAACCCTAACCCCACCCTCACCCAAACCCTCACAGTCCCCCTAACCCGCACCCTACCCTAACCCTCACCGACACCCTAACCCTCACCCTCACCCTCACTCTAACCCACACCCTCACAATTGTCCTCAGCGTAACTGTAACCCTAACCCTAAACCTCACCCTCACTCTAACCCTAACCCTAACCCTCACACTAACCCTAACCCTACCCCTCACCATAACCCTCATCCTAAACCTAAACCTAACCCTCACCCTCACCCTAACCCTAAGCCTAACCCTCACGCTAACCCTAAACCACACCCTCACCCTCACCCTCAACCGAACCCTAAACCTAACCCTCACCCTGCCCCTCATCCTTACTCTAACCTAACCCTAACACTCACAGTAATCCTAAGACTAACCCTAAACCTCACCCTCCCCTCACCCTCAGCCTAACACTAACCATCACCATAACCCTTACCCTCACCCTTCCCTAAACCTAACCCTAACCCTGACTCGCACCCTAACACTCGCTCCAACCCTAACTCTAACTGGAACCCAAACCTTCACCTTACCCCTCACCCTCACCCTAAGCGTAACCCTAACCCTAAAACTAATCCTAAACCTAACTCTCACCCTCACCCTCTCCCTAATACTAACCTTCAAACTCACCCTAACCATAACCCTCACCCTCACCCTAACCCTAACCCTAACCCTAACCTTAAACTTCCCCCTAACACTCACCCTAACCCTAACCCTCACGCTCATCCTAACCCTCACCCTAAAACTTACCCTCACCGTAACTCTTACCCTAAACCTAAACCTCACAGTAACCCTAATCCTCACCCTAACCCTAATCCTACCACTCAACCTAACCCTTATCCTAACCATAACCCTATACCTAATCCTCACCCTAACCTTAACACTAACCCTAACCCTCACCCTCATCCTAACCTTCACCTTCACAGTAATCCTCACCCTAACCCTAACCCTCACCCAAACCCAAACCTTAAACCTCACCCACACGCTCACACTAACACTTACCCTAAACACAACCCTTACATTAACCCTAACTCTCACCCTAAACCTAAGCCTTAACTTAAACCTCACCCTCACCCTAACCCTCAATCTAACCCTAACCCTAAACCTAACCATCCCCCTCACGCTAACCCTAAACCTAACCCTTACTCTCATCCTATCCCTAACCCTCACAATAAACCTAACCCTCGACAAAACCCTAAAACTAACCCTCAACCTCACCCTCACCAAAACCCTTACCTAAATCCTGACCCTCACCCGCACACTCACCCTCACCCACACCTTAAACCTCAGCCTCAGCCACAACCTAACCCTAACCCTAACCCTAACCCTGACCCTCACCCTAACCGTAACCCTGACACTAACCCTAACACTAGTCCTAAACCTAACACTCAACCTTACCCTAACCCTAAACCTATCAGTAAACCTCACCCTCACACTCACCCTAACCCTAACGCTAACCCTCACCCTAATACTAACCCTAATCAAAACCCTAACCCTAAACCTCACCCTACCCATCACCCTATCCCTTAACCTAACCCTAACCCTCACCCTCACCTTAACCCTAAACCTAAACCTAACCCTCACCCTAACCCTAACCCTCATCATAACCCTAATCCTCACCTTCATCCTCACCCTAACACTCACCCTCACACTAACCCTATCCCTAACCCTCACCGTCTTCCTAACCCTCACCCTTACCCTTACCCTCAGGGTAACCCTAAACCTATCCCTAACCCTAACCCTCACACTAACACTAAGGCTCACACTAATCTTAACCATACACCTCACCCTTATCATCAACCTAAACCTAACCCTAACCATAACACCACCCTAACACTTACCCTCACCCTAACCGACAACCTCACCCTCAACCTCACCCTAATACTCACCCTCACCCTAGTGCTCATCCTAACCCTAACCCTAACCATCGCCCTAACTCTAAACCTCACCCTAAGCCTCAGCCTGATCCTAACCCTCACCCTAACCCTTACCCTCACCCTAACCCTAAACCTCACCCTAACCCAAACCCTAACCCTCACCTTAACCCTCATCCTAACCCTAAGCCTAACCCTAACACTCACCGAAACCTAAACCTATCCGAAACACACACCCTCACCCTCAGCGTAACCCTAACCCTAATCCTAATCCTAATCCTAACACTATTCCTCACCCTCACCCTCACCCTAATTCTAACCCTAACTCTAACCCTAACCCTCACCCTCACCCTAACCCTATTACTCTCACCCTAAACCTAAGCCTCACCCTAACCCTAACCCCAACACTAACCCTAACCATAACCCTAAACTGCACCCTCAATTTAACCCTTATCCTCACCCTAATCCTCACCCTCACCCTAACCCTAACCGTAACGTAACCTTAACCTTAAACATCACCCTAACCGTAAACCTCACCCTCATCCTAACTCTCACCCTAACAATTACCTTCAACCTAACTCTAAGCCTAACCCTAACCCTCACCCTCACCTAAGCCCTTACCCTCATGCTAACCCTAAACCTAACCCTAAACCTACACCTCATCCTAAACCTCATCTTAACCCTAACCGTAACCCTAATCCTCAAACTGATCCTAACCATAACCCTAAACATAACACTAACCCTCACCCTCACCCTAACACTCACCGTCCCCCTAACCCTCACCCTACCCTAACCCTCACCGACACCCTCACCCTCACCCTCAACTTCACCCTAACCCACACCCTCACCCTAGCCCTCAACCTAACCGTAAGCCTAACCCTAAACCTCACCCTCACCCTCAACCTAACCCTATCCTCACACTAACCCTAACCCTCACACTAACCTTAACCCTACCCCTCAACCAAACACTCATCTTAAACCTAACCCTAACCCTCAGCCTCAAACTAACCCTAACCCTAACCCTCAGGCTAACCCTAAACCTCACCCTCACCCTCAACCTAACCCTAACCCAAACCCTCAGGTAGCCCTCATCCTATCCCTAACCCTAACACTAACATTCACACTAATCCGAAACCTTACTCTAAAACTCACCCTCACCCTCACCCTCAGCCTAACACTACCCCTCACCATAACCCTTACCCTCACCCTTCCCTAACCCTAACCCTTACCTCACCCGCACCCTAACACTCAGCCAAACAATAACCCTAAACCTAAACCTAACCCTCACTCTCACCCTCACCCTCACACTCACCCCAACCCTAACCCTCACACTCACCCTTACGCTAAACCTCTCCCTCAACCTAACACTCACCGTAACCCTTACACTCAACCTAACCCTATCCCTAAACCTAACCCTCACCCTAAACCTAACCCTCACCCTAATCCTCAACATATCCCTATCCCTAACACTAAGCCTCAACCTCACCCTAGCCCTCACCCTAACCCTAACCCTAAACCTAACCCTAACCCTCACCCTCACCCTCACCCTAACCCTAACACTAACACTAAATCTAATCCTCATCTGACACTCACCTTCACCCTAAAACTAAACCTAACCCTAAATATAACCCTAACCCTAACCCTCACACTAAACCTAAGCATCACACTAACGCTAACTGTCACCCTCACACTAACCCTCAACCTCACCCAAACCCTAACCCTCACCCTAACACTAACCCTCACGACAAACCGCACCCTCACCTTAGCCCTCACCCTAACCCTAATCCTAACCCTTATCCTCACCCTAACTCTAAGCCTCACACTCAAACTAATCCATACCCGCACCCTAACCCTCACCCTAATCATAACCCTTAACCCAACCCTCACTTTCACCCTATTCCTCGCACTAACCCTAAACTTCAAACTAACCTTATCCCTAACTCTCTGGCTCACCCTCACCCTAAGCCTAACCCTAATCCTAACCCTAATCCTAAACATAAACCTCACCCAAAAGCTAACCCTAACCCTAACCGTCACCCTAAACCTCACCCTAACCCTAACCGTCACCCTAACCCTAAACCTCACCTTCTCCCTAACCCTCACCCTCACCTTCACTCTCACCCTAACCATTACCTTCACCATCACCCTTACCCTCACACTTACCCTAAAACTAAACCTAACCCTAACCCAAAACCTCATCCTCAACTTAACCGTTTCCTTACGCCTAACCCTAACCTTCAACCTCATCCTAACCCTAATGCTCACAATAACCCTAACCCAAAAACCTAAACCTCACCCTCACCCTAAACCTAATTCTCACAATCACCCTAAACCTCACCGTAACACTTACCCTCACACTAACCCTAACCCTCACCCTCATCCTAGCACTCACCCTAACCTTTAACCTCACGCTTACCCTCACCCTAACCCTAACCCTAACCCTCACCCTAACACTCACCCTCAACCTAACCATAACCGTAACCCTCATCCTAACCCTAAACCTAACCCTAACCCTCACCCTAATTCTCAAGCCCTCACCCTAACCTTACCCTCACCCTCACACTAACCCTATCCCTCACCCTAACCTTAACCCTAACCCCAAACTTCACGCTCACCTTAGCCCTCACCATAACCCCAATCCTAACCATAATCCTCACCCTAACCCTAACCCTCACACTCACCTTAACCCTCACACTCAACCTAACCCTCACCCTAACCCTAACCCCTAACCTAAACCTCACTTTCACCCTAACCCTCACCCTAACCCTAACCCTTACCCTAACCCTAACTTTCACCCTAACCCTCACACTAACCCTAACTTTCACCCTAACCCTAACCCTAACCCTAACACTCACCCTCACCCTCACCCTAAGTCTAAGCCTAACCCTAATCCTAACCCTAAACTTCACCGAAACCTAACCCTAACCCTAACCTTCACCCTAACCCTCACCCCAAACCTAACCCTCACCCTAACCCTAAAACTCACCTTCACCCTTACCCTCACCCTCACCTTAACTCTCACCCTAACCCTTACCCTCACCCTCACCCTAACCCTCACACTTAACCTAAACCTCAACCTAACCCTAACCCTAAACCCCATCCTCACCTTAACCGTCTCCTTAACCCTAACGCTAACCCTCAACCTCACCCTAACCCTAATGCTCACCCTAACCCTATCCCTAAACCTAAACCTCACCCTCACCCTAACCCTAATTCTCACCATCACACTAACCCTTACACTAACCATTAACCCTCACATTAACTCTAACCCTCCCCCTCACCCTAACACTCAACCTAACACTTAACCTCACGCTAACCCAAACCTTAACCCTAATCCTAACCCTAACACTCACCATAACCCTCAGAATCACCCTAACCATAAACCTAACCATCATTCTAACCCTAACCCTAACACTAACTCTCACCCTAACCTTCAAGGCCTCACCCTAAGCCTTACCCTCACCCTCACCCTAAACCAAACCCTCATCCTAACCCTCAACCTAGCCCTCACCCTCACCCTAACCATAAAACTAACCCTCATCTTAACCCTAACCCTAAACATAACCCTCACCCTAACCCTCAAGCCCTCACCCTAACCCTTACCCTCAACCTCACCGTAACCCACACACTAACCCTACCCCTAACCCTAAACTTCACCCTGACCCTTACCCTCAACCTAACCCTTACCCTAACCCTAACATTAACCCTAACACTAACACTCACCCAAACCCTAACC
Organism: Dipodomys merriami; assembly: GCF_024711535.1. Taxonomy (NCBI): domain Eukaryota; kingdom Metazoa; phylum Chordata; class Mammalia; order Rodentia; family Heteromyidae; genus Dipodomys; species Dipodomys merriami. The sequence continues at coordinate 5,101,715 of NW_027206113.1, forward strand.
CTCACCCTAACTATCACCCTAAACCTCACACTCACCCTCACCCCAACCCTAAACCTCACCCTCAACCTCATCATAACCCTCACCCTAAACCTTACCTTCACCCTAACTCTAACCCTAACCCTCACACTAAACCTAACCCACACCCTAATCCTCAACGTATCCCTAAACCTAACCCTAAACCTCACCCTCACCCTAGCCCTCAACCTAAACCTTACCCTAAACTAACCCTAACACTAACCCTCACCCTACGCCTACCCCTAACCCTAAACCTAAACCTATCCATCACGCTAAAAATAACCCTCACCCAAACAATAACCCTAACCCTCAGACTCACCCTCTCCATTTACCTAACCCTATCCTTAACCCTCACCTTCACCCTCAACCTCAACCTAATCCTAACCTTAACCCTCTTCCTAAACTTAACCCTAACCATCACCCTCACCCTAACCCTAAGCCTAACCCTATCCCCCATCCTAAACCAAATGCTAACCCTAAGCTTCAACATAAACCTAACCCACACCCTAACCCTTACCCTCACTCTAACATTAACCCTAACCCTAACAATCACACTAAACCTATCCCTCAACCAAACCCTACCTCTACCAATCAGCCTAACCCTCACCTTAACCCTAAACCTACCCCTAATCCTCACACTATCCCTCACCCTAACTCTCACCCTAACCCTAACCTTCAGCATAACCATTACCCTCACCCTCACCCAAACCCTAAACCTTACCCTAACCCTCACCCTAAACCTAACCCTAACCTTCACCCTCATCCTAACCCTTACACAAACCCTAAACCAAACCTTCATTCTAACACTCACCCTAATCCTAACACTAACCCTAACCCTAAAACTCACCCTCACCCTCACCCTAACCCTTACCCTCACCCTAAAACTAACAATATACCTCACCTTAACTCTCACACGAACCCTAACCTTCATCCTAACCCTAACCTAACCCCTCACCCTAATCCTCACCCTATCCCTAACCCTAATCCTTAACCTCACCCTAACCCTAACCGTAACCCTGTCACCCTCATCCTAACCCTTATCGTCACCCTAACCTTCACCTTAACCCTAACCCTCACCCACACCCTCACCCTCAGCCTCAGCAGAAACCTCACCCTAAAACTCACCCTAACCTTAACCCTTAATCTTACCTAACTACAACCCTTACCCTCACCCTCACCCTAAACCTAAACCTAACCTTAAGCCTCACCCTAACCCTAACTCTCACCCTAACCCTATCCCTAACACTCATGCTCACATTAACATTCACTGTCACCCTAAACCTCACCAGAACCCTAAACCTAACCCTCATCCACACCTTCACCCTCTCCCTCACCCTAACAATAACCCTCACCCTCACTCTTAACATCACCCTAAACCTAAACCTCACCATAACGCTAACCCTCACCCTAACCCTAACCCTCACTCTCACCCTCAACATGAGCCAAAAACTAACCTTAAACTAATCCTAAACCTAAACCTTACCCTGACTCTAAACCTAACCCTAACCCTAAACTTAAATCTCAACCTGACCCTCACCCTAACCCTAACCCTAACGTTAAAGATTTCCGTCAGCCTAAACCGTACCCTCACCCAAACCATAACCATAACCCCCAGCCTCACCGTCCCCTTAACCTAACCCTATCCTTAACCCTCACCCTCACCCTCAAACTCAACCTAAGCCTAACCGTAACCCTCTTCCAAAACTTAACCCTAACCCTCACCCTCACCCTCACCCTAAACCTAACCCTAACCCTCACCCTAACCCTAACCCTAAATATAACCCTAACCCTCACCCTAAAACGAACCCTCATCCTCACCCGAACCCAAGCCTAAAAGTAACCCCAAATCTAATCCTAACCCTAACCCTCACCCTCACCCTAATTCTAACCCTAAACTAACACAACACTCACCCACACCCTCACCCTAACCCCAAACCTAACCCTAACCCTCACCTTAACCCTAACCCTCACCCTAACCCTAACCCTAACCCTCAACCTAAGCCTGACCCTAATCAAGACCTCACCCTAAACATCACCCTCAAACTTAACTTCATTCTAACCCTAATGCTAAACCTAAACCTCACACTAAACCTCACCTTAACCCTAAAATTAACTCTAAACTTAACCCTCACCCTAAACCTAAAACTAACCCTAAACCTCACTGTAGCCCTTACCATAACACTAACCCTCACCCTCACCCTAACCCTCACCGTCACACTAACTCTCATCCTAAACCTAACGCTCACACACAACCAAAAACTCACCCCCACCTGATCCCTCACCATCACCCTAAACCTAACCCTCATCCTAACCCTAACAATCACCCTAACCCTAAACCTCGCCCTCGCCCTCACTCTCAACCTAACCCTAACCCTAACCCTAATATTAACACTAATCCTAAACCTAAACCTCACCCTCACACTAACCCTAACACTAACACTAACCCTCACCCTAACACTCACCCTAAACCTAACCCGAACCCTAACCCTCACCCTAACCCTAACCCTCACCCTAAACCTAACCCTCAACCTAACCATCACACTCCCCTAAACCTCAACCTAACCCGAACCCTAACCCTTACTTAATCAAAACCCTCACACTCACCCTCACCCTCAACCTAACGCTCACACTCACCCTAGCCCTCACCCTAACCCTAACCCTACCGCTCACCCTAACCCTTACCCTCACCCTAAACCTATCCCTAACCCTGACACTAACCCTAACCCTCACCCTAATCCTAACCTTACCCCTCACCATAACCCTCACGCTAAGCATCACCCTAAACCTAACCCTCACACTAAACCCCACCCTAAAACTAATCATAACCCTCACCCTCACCCTAACCCTCACCGTTACCCTAACACTCAACCTAAACGTAACCCTCACCCACATCCTAACCCTCACCCTCACCTCAACCCTAACCCTCACCCTAACCCTAAACCGAACCCTAAACATCACCTTAACCCTAACCCTCAACCAAATCCTAACCCTAACCCTCAGCCCAACCCTAAAACTTACACTAACCCTCAATCTAAACATAATTCTCACCCTAAAAATAACCCTAACCTTTACCTAAATGAAAACCTCACCCTCACCCTCACCCTAACCCTCACCCTGACCCTAGCCATCACCCTAACCTGAACCCTAACCCTATCCCTAACGCTAACCCTATCCCTTACCGTCACCCTAACCCTCACCCTCACCCTAACACTAACCCTCACCCTAACATTCACCCTATCCCTATCGCTAAAGCTAAACCTCTCCCTCATCCTCACCCTAACTATATCCGTACACCTCACCCTAAATCTCACTCTAACCCTAAACCTAACAGTCACCCTAAACCTAACCCTAAACCTAACCCTATCCCTCACGCTAAAACTCACCGTCACCCTAACCCTCACCCTAACCCTAACCCTTAAGCACACCCTAACCCTCACCCTCACCCGAACCTTCATCCTCACCCTCACACTGTCCCTCACCCAAACCCTCACCCTCACAATAAACATCCCCCTAACCCTACCCCTCAGCCTAACCCTAACCCTCTACCTAACCCTAAACCTCACCCTGACCCTCACCCTAACAATAACCCTAACCCTAACCCTCACACTAACCCTTAACCAAACCCTAATCCTCACCCTAAACCTAGCCCTCACCCTAACCCTAACTCTCACGCTAACCCTAACCCTCAGCTTCACGATCACCCTCACCCTAACCCTAATCCTAATCCTAACACTAACCCTCCCCCTCCCCCTCACCCTCACACTAAACCTAACCCTAACCTTCATCCTAACACTAACGCTAATCTTAACCCTCACCTTAATCCTAAACCTCACCCTAACCCTTACCCTCACCATAACCCTAACCCTAAACCTAACCCTAATCCTCACCCTAAACCTAACCCTCGCCCACATCCTAACCCTCACCATTACCCGAAAGCTCATCCTCACCCTAACATTCACACTAACCTTAACCCTAACCTTAATCCTAAACCTAACCCTCAACCTCATCCTCACCCTCACCATAAGCCTAAACCTAGCCCTAAACCTAAACCTAACCCTCCCCCTCATACTAAACCTAACCCTCACCCTAACGCTCACCCTATCCCTAATGCTAACCCTACACCTCACCCTCAGCCTAACCCTCACCCTAACCCTTATATTCACACTAACCCTAACCCTAATCCTAACGCTAAACCTCACACTAACCCTAATCCTCACCGTATCCCTCATTCTAACCCTAACCCTAACATTAACCCTAAACCTAACCCTCACCCTAACACCCACCCTCACCATAAATATCACCCTAACCCTAATCGTCACCCTAAAACTAACACTAACACTCACCCTAAACCTAACCCTCACCCTAACGCTCAGCCTATCCCTAACGCTAACCCTACAACTCACCCTCAACCTAACCCTCACTCTAACCCTTATCCTCACACTAACCCTAACCCTAAACCTAACCAATCACATTAACCCTAATCCTCACCCCATTCCTAACACTCACCCTAACCCTTAGCCTCACCCTAACACTAATCCTAACCCTACCTCTCACCCTCACCCTAACCCTCACCCTAAACCTCACCATAACCCTCATCCTAACCCTAACCCTAAACCTTACCCTCACCCTAACCCTCACCCTAACCCTATCCCTAACCCTAACCCTAAACCTAACTCTGACCTGAACACTCGGGCTCACCCTAACCCTAACCCTCATCCTAACACTAGCACTCACCCTCACCCAAGCCCTCAGCCTAACACAAACCCTAATCCTAAACCTCACCCTAACTCTAACAATCACCGTAACCCTAACCGTCACATTAACCCTAACCCTAACTCTGACCCTCACCATCACCCTCACCCTAAACCTAACCCTCATCCTAACCCTAAACCACACCCTCACCCCAATACTCACCCTACACCTAGCCCTAACCCTAACCCTAAACCTAACTCTGACCTGAACACTCAGGCTCACCCTAACCCTAACCCTCATCCTAACACTAGCACTCACCCTCACCCAAGCCCTCAGCCTAACACAAACCCTAATCCTAAACCTCACCCTAACTCTAACAATCACCGTAACCCTAACCGTCACATTAACCCTAACCCTAACTCTGACCCTCACCATCACCCTCACCCTAAACCTAACCCTCATCCTAACCCTAAACCACACCCTCACCCCAATACTCACCCTACACCTAGCCCTAACCCTTACCTAACCAAAAACTTCACCCTCACCCTTACCCACACCCTAAACCTCACTCTCACCCTAGCACTCACCCTAACACTAACTCTCACCCTAACCCTTAACCTAACCCTCACCCTAACGCTCACCTCATCCCTAACGCTAACCCTACACCTAACCCTCAACCTAACCCTCACTCTAACCCTTATCCTCACATTAACCCTAAACCTAACCCTAACCCTCACACTAACCCTAATCCTCACCCTATTCCTAACACTCACCCTAACCCTCACCCTCACTCTAACACTAATCCTAACCCTACCTCTCACTCTCACCCTAACCCTCACCCTAAACCTCACCATAACCCTCATCCTAACCCTAACCCTAATCCTCACCCTCACCCTAACCCTCACCCTAACCCTATCCCTAACCCTAACCCTAAACTTAACTCTGACCTGAACACTCAGGCTCACCCTAACCCTAACACTCATCCTAACACTAGCACTCACCCTCAACCAAGCCCTCAGCCTAACCCAAACCCTAATCCTAACCCTCACCCTAACTCTAACAATCACCGTAACCCTAACCGTCACATTAACCCTAACCCTAACTCTCACCCTCACCCTAAACCTAACCCTCATCCTAACCCTAACCCACACCCTCACCCCATTACTCACCCTACACTTAGCCCTAAACCTTACCTAACCAAAAACTTCACCCTCACCCTAACCCTCACCCTAAACCTCCCTCTCACCCTAGCACTCACCCTAACACTAAATCTCACCCTAACCCTCACCCTCACCCTAACCCTAACCATAAACCTAACCCTAACACTCATATTAACCCTAACCCTAAACCTAATTCTAACCCTAAACCTCACACTAACCCTAACCCTCAAACTAACACTTACCGTCACCCTAACCCTTACCCTAACCCTCACACTAAACCTAATCCTCACACTTAACCTAACCCTACCCCTCAGCCTAACCCTCACCCTAAACCTAACCTTAACCCAAACCCTCACCCTATCCCTCACTCTCACCCTAACCCTCACCCTTACCCTTACCCTCACCTGAACCCTAAGACTCACCCTCACCCTTACCCTCACCCTAACACTTACCCACACCCTAACACTCACACTAAACGTAACCATAAACCTAACTTTCACCTTACCCTCAATCTAACCCTAAGCCTCACACTCACCCTAATCCTCACCCTAAACTTTACCCTCACCCTAACTCTTACCCTAACCCTAAACATAACCTCACACTAAACCTTACTCCAACCCTCAGCCTAACCCTTATACTAACCCTAAACTTAACCGTAACCCTCACCCTAAACCTAACCCTAACTCTAACCCTAACCATCACACTAAACCTAACGCTAACCCTCAGTCTAAACCTCATCCTAACCCAAACCATAACCCTAACCCTAACCCTAAACCTTAACCTCATTCTAACCCTAACCCTCAACCTCACCCTCCCCATCACCCTCAGCCTAACCCTAATCCTAACCCTAATCCTAAACCTCACCCTCATCCTCATGTTAACTCTAAGCCTAAACCTAACCCTAACACTCACCGTCACTCTCACCCTAACCCTAAACATATCCCTAACCCTGACCCTAACTCTAACCCTCACCCTATACCTTACCTTCACCCTAATCTTAACCCTGACCCTAACCATCACACTAACCCTCACCCTAACACTGACACTAACACTAAACCTCATCCTCACACTAAACCTCACCCTAACCCTTACCCTCACCATAATCCTAACCCTAACCCTAACCCTAATCCTCACCCTAACACTCACCCTAACCCTAACCCTAAACCTAATCCTAAACCTAACCCTCACCCTCAAACTCACATTAACCCTAACCCTAACCCTAACCCTCACCCTCACCCTCACCCTAACCCTCAAACTCACCCTCAACTGCACCCTACCCCTACCCTTACCCCTCTCCCTAACCCTCACCCAAACCCTCAACCTAACCCTCAACCTAACCCTAACCCTAACCCTAACCCTCACCCTCACACTAAACCTAAACCTAACGCTAACCATCACCCTAAACCTAATCCTCACCCACACCCTAACCCTCACCCTCACCCTCACCCGAACCCTCATCCTCACACTAACCGTCACCCTTAACCTAAACATCACCCAAACCTGAACCCTCACCCTAACCCTAACCCTAACCCTCACCTTCACCCTAACTCTCACCCTAATGTTACTCTCTCCCTAACCCTAACCCTAACCCTATCCATAATGCTCAAACTAACCATAACCCTCACCATAACCCTAAACATAAGCATGAACCTAACCCTAACCTTCACCCTCACCCTCACCCTCAGGCTAACCCTAAACCTAACTCTATTCCTAATCCTAACGCTCACCCTCACCATAAACCTAACCATAACTGTAATCCTCACCCTCATCCTCACCCTAGCCCTCACCATAATCCTCACCACACACTAACCCTCACCATCACACTAAACATCATCATAACCCTAAACCTCTCCCTAACCTTAACCATAACCCTCACCCTAAACCTAACCTCAGCTTAACCCTCACACTCAACTAATCCTCACCCTAACCATAACCCTTACCTAACAGAAACCAGCATCCTCACGCTCACCCTCACCCTCACAATGACCCTAGTCCTCACCCTAACCATAAACCTAAACCTCACCCTCAAACTCCCCTTCCCCCTCAGCCTTACCCTAAACCTAACCATAATCCTAAACCTAACCCTCCACCCCACCCTCATCCTAACACTAACACTAACTCTAAAGCTAACCCTCACCCTCACCCTAACCCTAACCCTGACAATAATCCAAACACTAACCGTAACCCTAACCCTAAAACTCACCCTAAACCTAATCCTAACCCTAACCCTCACCCTCACCCTCACCCTCATTCTAACCCTCACTCATCCTGATCCTCAAAATCACACTTACCCTCACACTAACCCTAATCCTCACCCTAACCCTAACCCTAACCCTCACCCTCACTTTCACCCTCAACTTCAGACTAACCCTAACCCTAACCCTTATCCTAACCCTAACCCTCACCCTCACCCTAACCCAAACTGTAAACCTCACGCTCAACCTCACCCTCACCAGCCCCCTCGTCCTAACCCTCACCGACACCCTCACCCCCACACTAACCCTCAACCTCACCCTAAATATCATCCTAACCCTAACCCTCACCCTAACCCTAACCCTCACCCTCACCCGAAGCCTAATCCTCACGCTACCCCTAACAGTAACCCTACCCATCACTCTAATCCTCAACCTAACCCTAACGCTAACCCTAACCCTTTCCCTATGGCTAACCCTAACAGTAACCCTCACCCTCATACTAAACATCACCCTAACACTAACACTTACTGTAACACTAACCCTAACCCTCACCCTAAACCTGACCCTCAACCTAACCATCACACTCCCCTAAACCTCAACCTAACCCTAACCCTAACCCTTACTTAATCAAAACCATCACACTCACCATCACCCTCAACCTAACCCTCACACTCACCCTAGCCCTCACTCTAAACCTAACCCTACCCCTCACCCTAACCCTTACCCTCACCCTAACCCTATCCCTAACCCTCACACTAACCCTAAACCTCACCCTAATCCTAACCCTACCCCTCACCCTAATCCTAACCCTACCCCTCACCCTAATCCTAACCCTACCCCTGACCCTAACCCTTATGCTAACCATCACCCTAAACCTAACCCTCACCCTAAACCTCACCCTAAATCTAACCATAACCCTCAACCTCACCCTAACCCTCACCGTTACCCTAACACTCAACCTAACAGTAACCCTCACCCACACCCTAATCCTCACCCTCACCCTCACCCTAACCCTAAATCTAAACCTCACCCTAAACATCACCTTAACCATAACCCTCACCCGAATCCTAACCCTAACCCTCCCCCTAACCCTAACACTCACACTAACCCTCAACCTCAATCTAATCCTCACCCTAAAAATAACCCTAACCGTTATCTAACGGAAACTCTCACATTCACACTCACCCTAACCCTCACCCTCAACCTAACCCACACCATATCCCTAAAGCTAACTCTAACCCTCACCCTGACCCTAAGTCTCACCCTAATCCTATCCCTACACCTCACCTTAACTCTCACCCTAACCCTAACTTTAATCATAAACCTCACCATAACCCTAACCCTAAATCTAACACTCAGCCTCACCCTAACCTTAACCCTCAACCACATCCTAACCCTCACACTCACCCGAACCCTCACCCTCACCCTAACCCTCACCCTCAAAATATACATCAGCCTAACCCTCATCCTCACCCTAACTCTAATGTTAACCCTAACTCTCAGCCTCACCCTGATCCTCACCCTAAACCTCACCCTAACCCTAACCCTCACCATCACCCGAACCCTCATCCTCACCGTAACACTCATACTAACCCTAACCCTAACCCTAATCCTAATCCTAAACCTAACACTCACCCTCACCCTCACACTCAATCTAACCCTAACCCAAACCCTAACCCTAAAACTAAACCTCACCCTCACCCTCACCATCACACTAACACTCACAATCACCATAAACATCACCCTAAACCTAACCCTCACACACACACTAATCTTAGGGTGAGGGTTAGTGTTAGGTAGAATGTTAGAGTGAGGGTGAGAGTTCAGGTGAGTTTGAGAGTTAGGGTGTGAGAGAGGGTTAGAGTTTGGGTGAGGATTAGGGTTAGGGTTAGGGTTAGGGTTATGGAATGAGTAAGAGTTAGGGTGAGGTTTAGTGTGAGGATGAGGGTTAAGGTTATTGTTAGGGTTAGGTGAGGGTTAGGGTGAGGGTTAGGGTTTGGTTTAGGGTTAGAGTGTGGGTGTGGTATAGGGAGAGAATTAGGGTTATGGTGAGGGATAGGGATAGGGTTAGGTTTAGTGTGAGGGTGTGGGTGAGTGTTAGGGTTAGGTTGACCATTAGAGTTAGGGCGAGGGTGAGGGTGAGTGTTAGGATTAGGGTTACGATTAGGGTTAGGCTGAGGGTGATGGGGAGTGTGAGGGTGTGGGCTAGGGTTTTGGTGAGTGTTAGGGTTAGGGCACGGTGAGAGTGAAGGTTAGGGTTAGTATTAGGGTTAGGATGAGGGTTAGGTTGAGGGTTAAGGTTAGGGTTAGTGTGAGGGTTACGGTTAGGGTTAGGGTTAGGATAAGTGTTAGGCTGAGGGTTAGGGTTAGGGTTAGTGTGAGTGTTAGTTTTAGGTTTAGGATTGGTAAAGGTCAGGGTGAGGGTTAGGGTGAGGATGAGGTTTAGGGTTAGGGAGAGGGTAAGGGTTAGGGTGAAGTTTAGGATAAGGTTGAGGTTTAGGGTGAGTATTAGAGTGAGGGTGAGGGTTAAGATGAGGTTAGGTTTAGGATGAGGGTTAGGGTTAGGTTACTGTGAGTGTTAGGGTTAGGGTGATGTTTAAGGTGAGGATGAGGATTAGGGTGAGGGTGAGGGTGAGGGTTAGGGTGAGGGTGAGGGTGAGGGTGAGTGAGAGGGTTAGGGTTAGGTTTAGTTTTAGGGTGAGGGTGAGGGTGAGGGTTAGGAATAAGAATAGGGTTAGGGTTAGGTTTAGGCTGAGGGTGACTGTCAGGGTGAGGGTGAATGTTAGGCTTAGGGTTTGGGTTAGGGTGAGTGTTATGATTAGTGTGAGGGTTATGGTTAGGTTTATGGTTAGGGTTAGTGTGAGGTTTAGGGTGAGTGTGAGGGTTAGGGTGAGGGGGAGGGGAGGGTTAGGGTTACGGTTAGGGTGAGTTTGAAGGTGAGGGTTAGGTTTAGGATTAGGGTTAGATTTAGGGTTAGGGTGAGTGTTAGAGTCAGGGTGAGGGTTCGGGTGAGGGTTAGGACTAGGGTGAGGGTGAGGTAAAGGGTGAGGGTTAGGGTTATGGTGAGGTTGAGTTTGAGTGTTTGGGTTAGGTTTAGGGATAGACATAGGGTGAGGGTGAGGGTGATGGTAGGGATTAGGGTTAAGATTAGGGTTAGTTAGACTGAGGGTGATGGGGCCAGTGACTGTAAGGGTTAGGATTATGATGAGGGTTAGGGTTTGGGTTAGGGGTAGGATGAGGTTTAGGCTGAGGTTTAGGGTTAGGGTTAGTGTGAGGGTTAGGGTTAGGATTAGGGTTAGGGTGAGGGTGAGGGTTAGGGTTAGGGTTAGGGTGAGTGTTAGTGTTAGGGTGAGGGCTAGGGTGTGGTTGAGGGTTAGGGTGAGGGTGAGGGTGAGGGTGATGTTTTCGGTTAGGTAAGGTTTAGGGTTAGGTTTAGGGTGAGGATTAAGGTGAGAGTGTGGTTTACAGTTAGGGTTAGGGTTAGGATTAGGGTGAGCGTGAGGGTGAGGGTTAGGGAGAGTGTGAGGGTGAGGGTTTATGGTTAGCGTGAGGGTTAGGGCTACGCTTAGGGTTGGGGTTAGGGTGAGGGTTAGGGTTAGGGTTAGGGTGATGTTTAGTGTGAGTGTCAGGGTTATTTTAGGGTGAGTGTTCTGGTGAGATGTAGGGTCAGAGTTAGGTTTAGGATAGGGTTAGTGTGAGGGTATGTGTAAGGGTGAGGGTTAGGGTGAGTGTGAGGGTTAGGTTTAGTCTGAGGGTTAGGGTTAGGGCTGGGATTAGGTTTAGTTTGCGGGTCAGGGTTAGGGATAGGGTTATGGTGAGAGTTAGGGTGAAGTGTCGGGATAGGATTAGGTTGAGGGTTAGGGTTAGAGTGAATGTTAAGCTTAGAGTTAAGGTTAGTGTGAGAATAAGGGATAAAGTGAGTGTTAGGGGGAGGGTGAGTGTTAGGGTTAGCGTTAGGTTTAGGGTGAGGGTTAGGGTGAGGGTTAGCCTTCGGGTCAGGTTTAGGGTTATGGTTAGCGTGAGGGTTAGTGTTAGGGTGATGTTTAGGGTGATGTTTAGGGTGAGTTTGAGGGTTAGTTTGAGGGTGAGGGTGAGGGTTAGGGTTAGGTTTAGGGTCAGAGTTAGGGTTTGGGTGAGGGTGAGGGTTAGGATAAGGGTTAGGCTGAGGGTGATGGGGAGCGTGAGGGTGAGGTTTAGGGTTACAGTGAGGATTAGGGTTAGGGTTAGGGTTAGGGTTAGGGTGAGGGTTAGTTTTAGGTTTAAGGTTAGGATGAGGGTTAGGCTGAGGGTTAGGTTTAGGGTTACTATGCGGGTTAGGGTTAGGGTTAGGGTTAGGGTTAGGGTGAGGTTTAGGGTGTGGGTAAGTGTTAGGGTGAGGGTTAGGTTGAGGGTGAGTGTTAGGGTTAGGTTGAGAGTAAGGGTTAGGGTGAGGGTTAGGGTGAGGGTGAGGGTTAGGGTGAAGTTTTGGGTTAAGGTTAAGTATAGGGTGAGGATTCAGGTGGGGTTAGGTTACGGTGAGCGTTAGGCTGAGGGGTAGCATTAGGGTTAGTTTCAGGGTTAGGTTTAGTGTGAGGGTTAGGGTTAGGGTTAGTGTGCAGGTTAGGGTTAGGGTTAGGGTTAGGGTGAGGCTTAGGTTTAGAGTTAGGGTGAGGGTTAGGGTGTGGGTCAGTGTTAGGATGAGGGTTAGGTTTAGGGTGAGGTGAGGGTAAGGGTTATGTTGAGGGTTAGGGTTAGGGTTAGGGTTAGGGTGAGCGTTAGGCTTAGGGTTAGGGTAGTGTTAGGGTTAGGGTGAGGGTTAGGGTCAGGTTGAGATTTAGGGTTACCGTGAGGTTTAGAGTGACAGTGACGATAAGGGTTAGGGTGAGGGCTAGGGTTAGGTTTAGGGTTAGAGTGAGGTTTAGGTTTAGGATTAGGGTTAGGGTTAGGGTGAGTTTAAGTGTTAGAGTGAGTGTTATGGGTAGGGTGAGGTTTTGCTATAGCATTAGGTTTAGTGTTAGCGTGAGGGTTAGGGTTACGGTTAGGGTTAGGGTGAGGGTGAGGGTTATGTTTAGGGTTGGAGTTAGGGGTAGGGTTAGGGTTAGGGTGAGGCTTAGGGTTAGGGTTAGGTTGAGTAGTTAGCCTTAGGGTTAGGGTTAGGTTGAGGGTTAGGGTTAGGGTTAAGGTTAGGGTGACTGTGAGGGTTAAGGTGAGTGTTAGGGTGTGGGTGAGGGTTAGGTTTAGAGTGAGGGTTAGGATGAAGGTGAGGGTTAGGGTGATTTTGAGGTTTAGAGTTAGGATTAGGGTTAGTCTGAGGATTAGGGTTAGGATTAGGGTTAGTGTGAGTGTAACGGTTAGGGAGAGGTTTAGGGTAACGATAAGGGTTAGGATTAGCATTAGTGTTAGGGTGAAGTTTAGGGTTATGTTTAGGGTTAGTGTTAGGGTGAGGGTTAGAGTTAGGGTTAGGGTTAGGGTTAGGGTAAGGTTGAGTGTGACGGTGAGGGTGAGGTTTAGGGTTAGGTTTATGTTTAGGGTGAGGGTGAGGGTTAGGTTTAGGATTAGGGTTCCGTTTAGGGTTAGGCTAAGGATGAGGGTGAGGGTGAGGATGAGGGTTAGGGTTAGTGTGAGTATTAGTGTTAGGGTTAGGATTAGGGTGAGGGTGAGGGTTAGGGTGAGCGTGAGGGTTCGGGTGAGGTTTAGGGTGTGGGTGAGGGTTAGGGTTAGGTTTAGGGTGAGGGTTAGTGTGAGGGTGAGGGTTAGGGTAAGGTTGAGTGTTAGGGCTAGGGTTAGCGTTAGGGTGAGGGTTAGTGTTAAGGTTAGGATTAGGGTAATGGTTAAGGTGAGGGTTAGGTTTAGGGTTAGGTTTAGGGTTAGTGTGAGGATTAGGGTTAGGGTGACGTTAGGTTTAGGGTTAAGGTTGGGGTGAAGGTGAGGTTGAGGTTTAGGTTTAGGCTTAGGATGAGGGTTAAGCCTAGGGTGAGGTTTAGTTTGAGGGTGAGGGTAAGGGTTAGGATGAGGGTTAGGGTGAGGGTGAGGGTTAGGCTTTGCATTTGGGTTAGGGTTAGGGTGAGGGTTATGTTTAAGGTTAGGGTTTGGGTGAGGGTGAGGTTGCGGTTTATGGTTAGGGTAAGGGTTAGGTTTAGGGTTAGGTTTTGGATTAGGGTTAGTGTGAGGTCTATGGTGAGGGTGAGGTTTAGGGTTAGGGTTAGGGTGAGGGTTAGGTTTAGGGTGAGATTCATGGTGAGGGGTAGGTTTAGGGTTAGGGTTAGGGTGAGGGTTATGTTTAGTGTGAGGTTAGGGTTAGGGTTAGAGTTAGGTTTAGGGTAAGTGTAAGGCTTTGGCTGAGGGTTAGACTAAGAGAGAGGGTTAAGGTTAGCATGAGTGTGAGGGTGAGGGTTAGGGTGAGTTTCAGGGTTAGGGTTCTGGTGACGGTGAGGGTTATGGTAGGATGAGGGTGAGGGTTAGGTTTAGGGTGACGTTTAGGTAAGGGTGAGGGTAAGAGTGATGGTGGGGGTTCGGGTGAGGGTGAGCGTTAGGTTGTTCGTGACGGTTAGATTTAGAGTGAGGGTTAGGGTGATGGTGAGTGTTAGCTTGAGGGTGAGGATTAGGGGTTGGGTCCGGGTTAGGGTGAGGGCAAGAGTTACTGTGAGGTTTAGGGTTAGGGTTAGGGTTATTGTTAGGATCAGGGTTGGGGTGAGGGTTAGGGTGAGGGTGAATGTCAGGGTTAGCCTTAGTGTTAGGGTAAGGGTTAGGGTGAGGTTGAGCGTTAGTGTTAGGGTTAGGGTGAGTGTGAGGTTAAGGGTTATGGTTAGGTTGAGTGTTAGGGTTAGGTTGTGGGTTAGCGTTAGGGTTAAGGTAAGGGTGAGGATGAAAGTGAGGTTTAGGTTTAGGTTTAGGGTGATGGGGAGGGTGAGAGTTATGTTTAAAATTAGGGTTCGGGTTCGGGTTAGGCTTAAGGTGAGGGTGAGTTAAGGCTGATAGTTAGGATTAGGGTGAGGATTAGGTTTAGGATTAAGGTTAGGGTGAGGATGAGGTTTAGGTTGAGGATGAATGTGATGGTGAGGTTTAGTTAGTGGGTAAGGGTTAGGGTTAGGTTGAGGTTCAGGGTGACAGTGAGGGTTAGGGTGAGGGTGTGGGTTAAGGTTGTGTTTAGCATTAGTTTGAGGGTTAGGGTTAGGATTCGAATTAGGGTGAGGGTTAATGTGAGGGTTAGGGTTAGGTTTAGGGTTAGGGTTAGTATGAGGATTAGGGTTATGTTTAGGGTTAGAGTTAGGGTGAAGTTTAGCGTGAGGGTGAGGGTTAGGGTTAGCGTTAGGTTTAGGGTGAGGGTTAGTGTGAGGGTTAAGGTTAGGGGTAGGGTTAGGATGAGGGTTAGGGTTATGGTGAGGGTGAGGCTTAGGGTGTGGGTAAGGGTGAGGGTGAGGATTAGGGTTAGGGTGATGGTTACAGTCACGTTTAGGTTGAGGGTTAGGTTTAGGGTGATATTTAGTGTTCAGGTTCGGATGAGGTTGAGGGTGAGGGTTAGGGTGTGGGTGAGGGTTATTTTGACGGTGAGGGTTAGGGTGACGGTGAGGTTTAGGGTGAGGGTGAGGATTAGGGTTAGGGTAAGGGTGAGGGTGAAGGTTAGGGTTAGGGTGAGGGTTAGGTTGAGGGTGAGGGTTAGGGTTAGGGTTAGGGTGAGGGTGATGGTGAGGTTGAGGATTAGGTTTAGGGTTAGGATAAGGATTAGGTTTAGGGTTAGGGTTAGGGTGAGTTGAGGTTTCGGGTGAGGGTGAGGTTTCGGGTGAGGTTGAGGGTTATGGTGTGGGTGTGCGTTAGGGTTAGGATGAGGGTTAGAGTGACGGTGAAGTTAGGGTGAGGGTTAGGGTTAGCGTTAGCTTCAGGTTGAGGGTTAGGGTTAGCTTTAGGATTAGGGTGAGGGTCAGAGTGAGGTTTAGGTTTAGGGTTAAGGTTAGGGTGAAGGTAAGGTTTAAGGTGAGGTTTAGGGTGAGGGTTAGGGTTAGAGTTAGGGTTAGGGTGTGGGTTAGGGTGAGGCTGAGCGTTAGGTTTAGTGTGAGGGTGAGGTTTAGGGCTATGTTTAGGGTGAGAGTTAGGGTTAGGGTGAGGGTTAGGGATAGTTTTACAGTTAAGTTTAGGGTGAGGTTGAGGGTGAGGGTTAGGGTTAGGTTTAGGGTTAGAGTTAGACTGAGGGTGTGGGTGACGGTTAGGGTTAGGATGAGGGTTAGGTTTAGGGTTAGGCTGAGGGTGAGTGTGAGGCTGAGGGTGAGCGATAGGGTTCGGGTGAGGGTTAGGGTTAAGGTTAGGGTTAGGCTGAGGGTTAGGTTTAGGTTTAGTGTTTGGATGAGTGTTAGGCTGAGGTGTAGGTTTAGGTATATGGTGAGGGTTAGAGTTAGTGTGAGGGTTAGGATTAGGGTTAGGGTTAGGGTTAGGGTAATGGTTAGGATGAGTGTTAGGGTGAGGTTGTGGTTTAGGGTTAGGTTTAGGTTGAGGGTGAGGGCTAGTGTTAGCATTAGAGTTAGGGTTAGGGTTAGGGTTAGGGTGAGGTTGAGGGTTAGGGTTAGGGTTAAGATTAGGTTTAGGATTAGGGTTAGGCTGAAGTTAGGGGTGAGGTTGAGGGTGAGGGTTAGGGTTAGGGTTAGTTTTAGGGTGAGGGCTAGGGTGAGGTTCAGGGTTAGGGTGAGGGTTAGGGTGAGGGTGAGGTCGAGGGTGTAGGTGAGGGTTAGTGTTGGGGTGAGGGTTAGGGTGACAGTGAGGGTTAGGGTGAAAGTGAGGGTTTGGGTTAGGTTTTGGTGAGGGTTAAGTTTAGGGTTAGGGTGAGGTGTAATGTGATGGGTAGGTTAGGGTTAGGGTGTGGGTTAGGTTTTATGTGAGTGTTAGGGTTAGGGTTAGGGTTAGTTTGAGGATAAGGGTTAGGGTAATTTTAGGGTGAGAGGGAGGGTTAGCATTAGTGTAAGTGTGAGGGTTAAGGTGAGGGTTAGGGTTAGTATGAGGGTGATGGTTATAGTTAGGTTTAGGGTGAGGTTTAGGGTTAGGGTCAGTTTTAGGGTAGGGCGAGGGTCAGGGTTCGGGTTCGGGTTCGGGTTAGTTTTAGGGTGTGGGTGGAGGTTTGGTTTAGAGTGAGGGTTAAGGTGACTGTGAGGGTGAGGGTGAGGGTGAGGGTTAGGGTTATAGTGAGGATTAGGGTTAGGGTGAGGTTTAGGTTTGGGTGAGGGTGAAGGTGAGGGTTAGGTTTAGGATTAGGATTAGGTTTAAGGTTAGGCTAAGGGTGATACTGAGGGTGATGGTCAGAGTTAGGTTGAGGGTGAGGGTGAGGGTGAGGTTTAGGGTTAGGATTAGGGTGAGGGTGAGGTTGAGGGTTAGGGTGAGGGTGAGGGTGAGGGTGAGGGTGAGGGTGAGAGTTAGGTTTAGGGTTAGTTGTATGGTTTGTGTTAGGTTTAGGGTTAGGTTGAGGGCTAGGGTGAGGCTGAGGGCTAGGTTGAAGGTTAGGAAAAGGGTGAGGGTTAGGGTTAGGGTGAGTGTTAGGGTGAGGGGTAGGGTTAGCGTTATTGTTAGGGTGAGGCTTAGGTTTAGTGTGAGGGTTTGAGTAAACTTAAATGTAGGGTGGGAGTAAGGTTTAGGGTGAGTGTTAGGGTGAGATTGATGGTTCCGGTTAGCCTGAGTGTTAGGTTGAGTGTTACCGTGAGGGTTAGGATTAGGGTTAAGGTTAGCGTTAAGGTTAGGGTGAGGGTGAGGGTTATAGTTAGTGTTATTGTGAGGGTTAGGGTTAGGATGTGTTTAGGTTGAGGGTGACAGTTAGGGTGAGGGTTAGGGTGTGGGTGAGGGTTAGGTTTAGAGTGAGTGTTAGGGGGACGGTGAGGGTTAGGGTGAGTTTGAGGTTTAGGGTTAGGATTATGATTAGTGTGAGGATTAGTGTTTGGTTTATGGTTAGTGTGAGTGTAAGGGTTAGGGAGAGGGTTAGGGTAAGGGTGAGGGTTAGGAGTAGCGTTAGTGTTAGGGTGAGGCTTAGGGTGAGGTTTAGGGTTAGAGTTAGGGTTAGCGTTAGGGTGAGGTTTAGGGTTAGGGTTAGGGTGAGGGTGAGGGTGAGTGTTAGGGTGAGGGTGATGGTGAGGGTTCGGGTGAGTGTTAGGGTGTGGGTGAGGTTTAGGGTTAGGTTTGGGGTGAGTGTTATGGTGAGGGTTAGGGTTATGGTAAGAGTTAGGTTTAGGGTTCGGATTAGGGTGAGGCTGAGGTTGAGTGTGAAGTTGATTGTGAGGGTTAGGGTTAGGCTAAGTTGTAGTTTTAGGGTTAGGGTGAGCCTAATTGTTAGGGTGAGTGTTAGGGTGAGGGTATGAATTAGGGTTAGGGTTAGGGTTAGTGTGAAGATTAAGTTCAGGGTTAGTGTTAGGGTGAGGGTGAGGGTTATGGTTAGGGTTAGTGTTCGGGTTAAGGTTAGGATTAGCGTTAGGATTAGGTTTAGGCTGAATGCTAGTGTTCGGGTGAGGTTGAGGTTTCAGATTATGGTTAGGGTTAGGGTTAGTGTGAAGTTTAGGATTAGGGTTAGGAAGAGGGTAAGGTTTAGGGTGAGGGTTTGTGCGAGGGTGAGGGTAAGGTTTAGGATGATGGTTAGGGTTATTGTGAGGTTTAGGGTTAGTTTTAGGGTTAGGGTGAGGGTGAGGTTGAGAGTTAGGATGAGGGTTAGTATTAGGGTTAGGCTGAGAGTGAGGGTGAGGCTGAGGGTTAGGGTTAGGGTAAGGGTGAGGACTAATTTGAGGGTGAATTTTAGGGTGAGGGTGAGTGTGAGTGTGAGGTTTTTCTTTTGGTAAGGGTTAGGGTTAGGGTTAGGGTGAGGATTAGGTTGAGGGTGAGGTTTAAGGTGATGGTTAGTGTTATGGGGAGGGTTAGGGTTAGGCTTAGTGTTAGGGGTAAGGTTTGGGTTAGAGTTAAAGTTAGTGCTAGGATAAGGGTTGTGGTGAAGATTAGTTTGAGGGTGAGGGTTAGGGTTAGGGTGAAGGTTAGGGTGAGTCTTAGGGTTAAGTTTAGGGTTTGGTTGAGGGTGAGTGTTAGGGTTAGGGTTAGGGTGAGGGTTAAGTTTAGGGTGAGGGTTAGGGTTAGGGTTAGGGTTAGGTTTAGAGTGAGGGTAAGGGTAAGGGTTAGGGTTATTGTTAGGGTTAGGGTTAGGGTGAGGACAAGGATGAGGGTGAATGTTAAGGTGAAGGTGAGGTTTTCCGTTTGGTAAGGGTTAGAGTTAGTCTTAGGTTGAGGGTTAGGGTTAGGGTTAGGGTGAGGGTTAGGGTGAGGGTTAGTTTTTGGGTTAGGGAGAGGGTTAGGGTTATGGATAACGTGAGTGTAAGTGTGAGGGTTAGGGTTAGGTTTAGGGTTAGGGTGAGGGTGAGGGTGATGGTTAGGTTTAAATATTAGGGTTAGGTTTAGGGTTAGGCTTCGGTTGAGTGTGAGGGTGAGGTTTAGGTTAGGTTTAGGGTGAGGGTTATTTTTAGGCTTAGGGTGAGGGTGAGGTTGAGTGTGAGGATTAGGGATAGGTTTAGGGTTATACTTAGGGTGAGGGTGTTGGTGATGTTTAGGTGCAGGGTTAGGGTTAGTGTTAGACTAAGGCTCAGGGTGAGTGTTAGGATAAGTTTTAGGGTGAGGGTAAGGGTTAGGGTTAGGGTTGGGGTGAGGGATAGGGTTAGGATTACGGTTAGGATGAGGGATAGGGTTAGGGTTAGAGTGAGAGTTAGGGTGATGATTTGGGTTCGGATGATGGTGAGGTTTAGTGTGTGGGTGAATGTTAGGGTAGGTTGAGGTTTAGGGTGACAATGAGGGTTACGGTGAGTGTGTTGGGTAGGGTTAGTGATAGTGTAAGGGTGAGGTTTAGGGTTCAGATTAGGGTGTGGGTTAAGGTGAGGTTTAGGGTTAGGGTTAGGGTTCGGGTGAGGTTTAGGGTTAGGGTGAGGGTTAGCTTGAGTATTAGGGTTAGGGTTATCTTAGGATTAGGGTAAAGGTTAGAGTGAGGGTTAGGGTAACGGTTAAAGTTAGGGTTAGTTTGAGGATTAGGGATAGGGTTAGGGTGAGGGTAAGATTTAGGGTGAGATTTAGGCTGAGGATTAGGGTTAGCGTTAGGGTTAGGGTGAGGGTGAGGGTTAGGGTTAGGGTTAGGGTGAAGGGGAGGTTTAGGGCTATTGTTAGGGTGAGATTTAGGGTTAGGGTGAGGGTTAGGGATAGGGTTAGGGTTAAGATTAGAGTGAGGGTGAGGGTGAGGGTTATGATTAGGGTTAGAGTTAGGCTGAAGGTGTGGGTGATAGTTAGCATTAGGATGAGAGTTACGGTTAGGGTTAGGCTGAGGGTGAGTGTCAGTTTGAGTGTGATGGTGAGGATGAGGGTTAGGCAGAGGAGTATGGTTAGGTTTAGGGTGAGGGTTAGAGTTAGTGTGAGGGATAGGGTTAGGGTTAGGTTTAGGGTTAGGTTGAGAGTAATGGTTAGGGTGAGTGTTAGGTTGAGGGTGTGTTTAAGGTCAGGGATAGGGTTAGTGTGAGGGCTAGGGTTAGGGTTAGGGTTAGGGTGATGTTTAGGGTGAGGGTGATTATTAGGGTGAGGGTGAGGTTTCAGGTAAGTGTTAGGGTTAGGGTGTGTGTGAGTGTTAGGGTTAGGGTGAGGGTTAGGATGACGGTGAATGTTAGGGTGAGGGTGAGGGTTAGGGTTAGGGTGAGGGTGAGGTTTAGGGGTAGGGTTTCGGTTAGGGTGAGGGTTAGGTTTAATGTGAGGGTTTTGCTGAGTGTTAGGGATAGGACGAGGGTGAGCATAAGGGTTAGGGTGAGGGTTAGGGTGAGGTGAGGGTTAGGGAAAGGGTTAGGATTTGGGTTAAAGTTAGGGTTAGGGTGAGTATAAGGGTTAGGGTGAGGGTTAGGGTGCGCGTGAGGGTTAGGATTACCGTTAGGGTTAGGGTGAGGGTTAGGGTCAGGGTTAGGGTTAGGGGTTAGGTTTAGCGTTAGGTTGAGGTTGAGCGGTAGGGTTAGAGTTAGGGCGATGGTTAGGGTTAGGTTGAGGTTTAGGTTTAGGTTTAGGGTTAGGGTTAGCTTTAGGCTTCGTGTGAGGGTGAGGGTGAGGGTGAGGGTTAGGGTTAGGGTTAGGGTTAGGGTGAGGGTTAGCGTTATTTGAAGTTTAGGGTGAGTGTCAGGATTAGGGTGAGGGTTCAGGTTCCGGTGAGGGTGAGGGTTAAGGTGTGGGTGAGGCTTAGATTTAGGTTGAGTGTTAGGGTGTGGGTGAGGCTGAGGGTTATGGTGAGGGTTAGGGCTAGGGTGAGGTTGAGGGTTAAGTTTAGTGTGAGGGTTAGAGTGAGGGATAAGGTCAGAGTTAGGGTGAGGGTTTGTGTTAGTGTGTGGGTTAGGATCAGGGTTAAGGTTACGGTTAGTGTGAGGTAAATGATTAGGGTGAGAGTTAGGGTGAGGGATAGGGTGAGGGTAAAGATCAGGGTGAGGTTGAGGGCTATGGGGAGATTTACGATTAGGGTTAGGGTTAAAGTTATGGTTATGGTTAGGGGGAGGGGGAGGGGGAGGGTTAGGGTAAGGATTAGCATTAAGGTCAGGGTTACCGTTAGTGTTAATGTGAGCGTGAGTGTTAGGGTGAGGGTGAGGGTTAGGTTAAGGTGACGGTTAGGGTGAGGGTGAGGGTTAGGGTGATTTTGAGGTTTAGGTTTAGGATTAGGGTTAGGTTGAGGGTTACTGTTAGGGTTTGGGTTAGGGTGACGTTTAGGTTAAGGGTTAGGTTTAGGCTTAGGGTTATTGTGAGGGTTACAGTGAGGCTTAGGGTTAGTGTTAGGGTTAGGGTGTGGGTTAGGATGAGGGCAAATGTTAGTGTGAGGGTTAGGATGAGGTTGAGGGTTAGGGTTAGTGTTAGGGTGAGTTATAGGGTGAGATTTAGGATTAGGGTTAGGGTTATGGTTATTGTGAGGGTTATGCTGAGGTTGAGGGTGAGGGTGAGGGTGCGGGATAGGGATAGGTTTAGGGGGAAGGTTAGGGTTAGTGTGATGGTTAGGGTGAAGTTGAGGTTAAGGGTTAAAGTGAGGAATAGGGTGAGGTTGAGTGTTAGGGTTGGGGTTAACGGTTAGGTTGATGTTTAGGATGAGGGCTAGGTTTAGGGTTAGGGGGAGGGGGAGGGGGAGGGTTAGGGTGATTGTTAGGGTTGGGGTTAGAGTTAGTGTTAGTGTTAGGTTTAGGGTTAGGATCAGGTTGAGGGTTAGGTAGAGGGTTAGGGTTAGGGTTAGTGTGAGTCTTAGTGTTACTATGAGGGTTAGGGTTAGGTTAGGTTTAGGGTTACCGTGAGGCTAAGGGTAAGGGTGAGGGTTAGGATGAGGGTGAGGGTTAGGGATAGGGTTCGGGTGAGGGTGAGGTTTAAGTCGAGGGTGAGGGTCAGGGTTAGGGTTAGGGTGAGGGTTAGGGTGAGGTTGAGGGTTACAGTTAGGGTTTGGGTTAGGGTTTCATTTAGGTTGAGGGTTAGATTTAGGCTTAGGGTTATTGTGAGGGTTAGAGTGAGGGTTAGGGTGAGGGTTAGGATGAGGGTAACTGTTTCGTTGAGGGTTAGGGTTAGGGTGAGTTGTGGGGTGAGATTTAGGGTTAGGGTTAGGGTTAGGGTTATTGTGAGGGTTAGGCTGAGGTTGAGGTTGAGGATGAGGTTGCGGGATAAGGATAGGGTTAGGGTGAGGTTTGGGTTAGTGTGATGGTTAGGGTGAAGTTGAGGTTAAGGGGTAGGGTGAGGGATAGGGTGAGGTTGAGTGTTAGGTTTGCGGTAACGGTTAGGTTGAGGGTTAGGGTGACGGATAGGGTTAGGGTTAGGGTTAGGGGCATGGTTAGGTTTAGTGGGAGGGTTAGGGTTAGGGATAGGGATAAGATTATGGTGAGGGTAAGTGTTAGGGATAAGGTTAGGCTGAGAGTGAGGGTTAGGTTTAGCGTGAGTGTTAGGGTGAGGGTTAGAGTGAGGTTTAGGGTTAGTTTTATGGTGAGGGTTAGGGTTAGGATTAGGATTAGGGTTAGGGTAAAGCTCAGGGTGAGGTTGAGGGTGAGGGTGAGGGATGGGGATAGGGTTAGTGTTAGTGTTAGCGTTTGTGTGAGGTTTAGGAGTAGGGTTAGTATTAGGTTGAGAGTAAGGGTTGGGTGAGGATTAGTGTGAAGGTGAGGTTTAGGGATAGGTTTAGGTTAAGAATATGGTGTGTGTGAGGTTGAATGTTAGAGTTAGAGTGAGGGTTAGGGTTAGGTTTAGAGTGAGGGTGAGGGTGAGGGTTAGAGTTAGAGTTAGGGTTAGGGTTAGGGTTAGGCTGCGGGTGACAATGTATGTGAGGGTAAGGTTTAGGCTTATGTTTAGGGTGAGGGTTGGGGTTAATGTGAGGATTAGGGTGAGGGTTAGGATAAGGGTTAGGTTGAGTGTTAGGGTGAGTGGGAGGTTTAGTGTTAGGGTTATGTTTAGGGTGAGGGTTAGGGTGAGGGTTTGGTTTAAGGTTAGGTTAGGTTTAGGGTGATAGTGACAGTTAGTTTTAGGATTAGTGTTAGGTTGAGGGTTAGGCTTAGGGTGAGGGTGAGGGTGAGGGTGAGGTTTAGGGTTAGGGATTGCTTTAGGGTTAGGGTGAGGGTTAGGTTTAGGGTGAGGGTTAGGTTTAGGGTTAAGATTAGGGTGAGGGCTAAGGTTAGGTTTAGGTTTAGGATGTGAGTGAGAGTGAGGGTGAGAGTGAGGGTTAGATTTAGGGTGAGTCTTAGGGTTAGGGTTAGGGTGAGGGTTATATATATGGTGATGTTTAGCATGAGGGTGAAGGTCAGGGTTACAGTGAGGGTTATGGTGTGAGTTAGGGTTAGGGTTAGGGTGAGGGTTAGGGTGACAGTGAGGTTTAGGGGGACAGTGAGGGTTAGGGTGAGTGTGAGGATTAGGGTTAGGGTTAGTGTTAGTTTTAGGGTTAGGGTGAGGGTTAGTGTTAGGGTTAGCATTAGGATTAATGTGAGGTTTAGGGTTAGGTTTAGGTTTAGGGTAAGGGTTAGGGTGAGGGTATGGGTTAGGGTGAGAGTTAGGGTTAAGGTTAGGGTTAGATTGAGGTTGAGGGTGAGGTTTAGGGTTGGGTGAGGGTTAGAGTTAGAGTGAGAGTTAGGGTTGGATTAGGGTTATAGTTATGGTGAGGGTGAGGGGTAGGGTTAGGATTAAGGTTAGTGTTAGGGATAGACTGAGGGTGAAGGTGAGGGTGAGGGTGGCAGTTTGGGTTAGGGTGAGGGTTAGGGTTAGGGTGAGGGTGAGGGTAAGCGTGCGGGTTAGTGTTAGGGGTAGGATGATGTTAGGTTGAAGGGTCGGGTTATGGTTAGGGTGAGGGTTAGGGTTACTATGAGGTTTAGGGTTATGGTTAAGGTTATGGTTAGGGAGGGGGTAAGGGTTAGCATGAGGTTTAGGTTGAGGGTGAGGGTTATTTTTATGGTTAGTTTGAGGGTTACTGTGAAGTTTAAGATTAGTTTTAGGGTTAAGGTTGGGGTGAGGATTAGGGTGATTTTAAGGGTTAGGTTGAGCTTTGGGGAGAGTGAGGTATAGGGTTAGGGTTAGGGTTAGGGTGAGGCATAGGGTGAGGGTTAGGGTTATGGTTAGGTTTAGGATGAGGGTTAGGGTGATGGTTAGGGTTAGGGTTAGGGTTAGGGTGAGGGTTAGGGTCACGGCGAGGGTTAGGTTTAGGGTGAGGGTTTGGGTTAGGGTTAAGGTTAGGATTAGGGTTAGGCTAAGGGTTATGGTGAGAATTAGGGTTAAGTTTAGGTTAGATTGAGGTTGAGAGTGAGGGTTAGGTTTGGGTGAGGTTTAGATTTAGAGTGAGGGTTAGGATTGGATTTAGGTCAGAGTTAGGGTGAGGGTGAGGGTGAGGTTTAGGTTTAGGATTAGGGTCAGGGTTAGGGTTAGACTGAGGGTGAGGGTGAGGGTGAGGTTTAGAGTTTGAGTTAGGTTTAGGGTAAGGGTGAGAGTGAGTTTTAGGGTTAGGATTAGGATTAGGGTTACGCTTAGACTAAGGTTGAATGTGAGAGTAAGAGGGAGGGTTTTGGTGAGGGTTAGGTTTTGGGTTAGGTTTAGGGTGTGGTTGAGGGTTAGGTTTAGGGTCAGGTTCAGGGTTACGGTGAGGGTTAGTGTTAGGGTTAGAGTTAGGGTGAGGGTGTGGGTGAGCGTGAGGTTAGGGTGAGGGTTAGTGTTAGGGTTAGGGTGAAGGTGAGGTTTAGGTTTAGGATTAGTGATAGGGTAAGGGTTAGGCTGAGGGTGAGGGTGTGGTTGAGGGTTTGGGATTAGTGTGAAGGTTAGGGTGAGGGCTAGGCTGAAGGTTAGGTTTAGGGTGAGGGTGAGGGTGCGCGTGAGGGGTTCAGTTAGGTAAGGGTTAGTTTTAAGGTTAGTTTGAGGATTAGGGTGAGGGTAAGAATAAGGGTGAGGGTTAGGGTTAGGGTTAGGGTGAGGGTTGGGGTTAGGGTTAGGGTGAGGGTTAGGTTTAGGTTTAGGATGACGTTTAGAATGACGGTGAGTGTTAGGGTGAGGGTGATGTTTCGGGTGAGGATTAGGGATAGGGTTAGAATTAGGGTGAGGTCTAGGGTGAAGATGAGGGTTAAGGTTAGGGTTAGGGATAGTGTGAGAATTAGGGTTAGGATTAGGTGAGGGTGAGGGTTAGGCTGAGGGGTAGGGTTAGGTTTAGGGTGAGGGTTACATTTAATCTGATTGTTAGGGTTAGGGTAGGGTTAGGGTTAGGGTAAGGGTAAGGGTTAGGGTGAGGTTTAGGGTCCGGATGAGGGTTAGTTTTAGCATTAGGGTTAGGGTGAGGGATAAGGTTAGGGTTAGGGTTAGGGTTATATTTAATGTGAGGGTGAGCGTTAGGGTTTGAGTGAGGTTGAGGGTTAGGATTAGGGTTAGCGTTAGGGTGAAGGTGAAGGTGAGGCTGAGGGTTAGGGTGAGGGTGAGGGTGAGGTAAGGGTGAGGGTTAGGGTTAGGGTGAGGGTGAGGCTCAAGGTTAGGATTCGGATTAGGGTGAGAGTTAGGGTGAGGCTGAGGGTGAGCGTGAGGGTGAGGGTGAGGGTTAATGTTAGGGTTAGGTTTAAGGTTAGGGTCAGTGTGAGAATTAGGGTGAGGGTGAGGGTAAGGGTTAGGTTGAGGGTTAGGTTGAGGGTGAGGGTCAGGGTTAGGGATAGGATGAGTGTTAGGGTGAAGGTTAGGGTTAATGCTAGGGTTAGGGTTTGGGTAAGTTTTAGGGTGAGGTTTAGGGTTAGGGTGAAGTTTAGGGTTAGGGTGACGTTTAGGGTTAGGGTGAGGCTTAGGGTTTGGATTAGGTGAAGGTGAGGGCTAGGGTGAGGGTGAGGGTTAGGGTTAGGCTTAGGGTGAGGGTAAGGTTTAGTTTTAGGGATATGTTGAGGGTTAGGTTGAGGGGAAGGTTTAGGGTTAGTGTGAGGTTTAGGTTTAGTGTGAGTGGTAGGTTTAGGGTTAGGGTTAGTGTTAGGATGAGTGTAAGGATTAGGGTGAGGGTTAGTGTTAGGGTTATGTTTAGGGTGAGTGTTAGGGTGAGTGTTAAATTTATGATTAGTGTTAAGATTAGAGTTAGGCCTAGGGTGAGATTGAGCGTGAGGGTGAGGGTTAGGTTCTGGGTGAGGGTTAGGGTTAGGGTGAGGGTTTGGGTTAGGATTAGGGTTAGGGTGAGGGTTAGGGTGAAATTGAGGGTTAGGGTGAGGGTTAGGATTAGGATTACTGTGAGGGTTAGGGTTAGGGTTAGGGTCAGCGTTAGGGTGAGGATTATTGTTAGGGTGAGGTTTAGGGTGAGGGTGAGGGATATTGTAAGGGTTTGGGTGAGTGTTAGGGTTAGGGTGAGGGTTAGGGTTAGGGTTATGGTTAGGGTATGGAGAGGGTAAGGTTTAGGGTGAGTGTTAAGTTTAGGCTGAGGGTGAGGTTGAGCGTGAGTGTTAGGGTTAGGTTTGTGGTTAAGGTGAGTTATAGGATTAGGGTTAGGGTTAGGATGAGGGTTAGGAGGAGGTGTAAGGTTAGTTTTAGAGTGAGGGTGAGGGTGAATGTGAGGGTTAGGCTTAGGGTGAGGGTTAGGGTTAGTGTCAGGGATAGGGTGTGTGTTAGCATGAGGGGTAGGGTTAGGTGTATGGTGAGGGTTAGGGTTATTGTGAGGGTTAGGCTTAGGGATAGGATTAGGGTAAGGATTAGTGTGAGGGTTACGGTTAGGGTTAGATTTAGGGTTAGGGTAATGTTTAGGATGAGGTTCAGGGTGAGGGTGAGGGTTAGGGTTAGGGTTAGGTTAAGGATTAGCGTTAGGTTTAGGTTGAGGGTAAGGGTAAGGTTAAGGGCTAGGATGAGGATTTTGGTGAGGGGTATGGTTAGGTTTAGGGTGAGGTTTAAGGTGAGGGTTATGGTTAATGTTATGGTTAGGGTTAGGGTGAGGGATATGGTTAGGGTTAGGGTTAGCCTTAAGGTTAAGTTTAGGGTTAGGGTAGGATTAGGTTTAGGGTTAGGGTTAGGCTGAGGGTGAGGCTGAAGGTGAGGGTGAGGGAAAGGGTTAGGGTTAGAGTGAGGTTAAGGGTGAGGGTTATGGTTATGGTTATGGTTAGGTTTAGGGTTAGGGAGAGGGTTAGGGTGAGCGTGATGGTTACGGTGAGGGATAGGATTAGGGTGAGGGATATGTTTAGGGTTAAGGTGATGGTTATGGTTAGGATGATATATAGGATGAGGGTGAGGATTAGTGTGAGGGTGAGGGTGAGGGAGAGGGTGAGAGTTAGTGTGCGGGTGAAGGTTACGTTTAGGGTGAGGGTTAGGGTGACAATGAGGGTTGGGGTGAGGGTGAGTATTAGGGTTAGGGTTACAGTGATGGTTAGTTTTAAGGTTAGTGTTAGGGTGAGGGTTAGGGTGAGGTGTAGGATTAGGGTTATGGTGAGGGTTAGGATTAGTGTGAGGGTTATTGTTAGGTTAAGGTTAGGGTTAGGGTTCGGGTAAGGGGTTGGGTGAGGTTTAGGGTGAGGGTGAGAGATAGGGTTAGCATTAGGGTTAGGGTGAAGTTTAGGATTAGGTTTAAGGTTTGAGTTAGCTTGAGGGTGAGGGTGAGGGTTTGGGTTAGGATTATTTTTAGGGTTATGTTTAGGCTTAAGGTGAGGGTGCGGGTGAAGGTGAGGGTTACTGTCAGAGTGAGGGTGAGGGTTACGTTTAGGGTGAGGGCGAGGGTTAGGGTGAGTGTTAGGGTGAGGGTCAGTGTTAGGGTGAGGGCTAGGGTGAGGTTGAGGGTTAGGTTTAGGGTTAGGGATAGGGTGAGGTTTAAGGTTAAGTTTAGTGTTAGGGTGACAGTTAGGCTGAGGTATAGAATTAGGGTTATCATGAGGGTTACGTTTAGTGTGAGGGTTAGGGTTAGGTTTACTGTTAGGGTGAGGGTGTGGTTTAGTGTGAGTATTACGGTTAGGGTTAGAGTTAGGGTTAGGTTTAGGTTTAGGCTGAGGGTGAAGGTGAGGGTGAGGGTTAGGTTTATGGTTACATTAAGGGTGAGGGTTAAGGTGAGGGTTAAGTTTAGGGTTAGGGTGTGGGTTAGTGTGAGTGTAAGGGTTAGGGTGAGGTTTAGTGTTAGGGTGAGGTTTAGGGTTAGAGTTAGGGTTAGTGTTAGGCTCATGGTGAGGGTGAGGGTGAGGGTTAGGGTTAGGTTTAGGTTGAGGTTTAGGGTTAGTTTGAGGGTAAATTTGAAGGTGAGGGTAAGGTTTAGAGTGATGATTAGTGTGATGGTGAGACATAGGGTTTGGGTGAGGTTTAGGGTAAGGGTGAGGGTTAGGTTTAGTGTGAGGGTTAGGGTTAGGTTTAGGATAAGGGTGAGGGTGAGGATTAAGGTTAGGGTTAGAGTGAGGGTTAGGGTTAGGGTTGGGTTTAGGGTGAGGGTTAGGGTTAGGGTTAGGGTGAGGTTCATGGTTAGGATTAGGGATAGGCTTATTGTTAGATTTAGAGTTAGGTTGTGGGTTAGGTTTAGGGTCAGCCTGAGAGTGAGGGTTAGGTTTAGGATTAGGGTTAGGGTTAGAGTTAGGCTTAAGGTAAGGGTTAGGGTAAGGGTTAGGTTTAGGGTGAGGGAGAGGTTTAGTGTGAGGGTTAGTGTTAGGGTTAGAGCTAGTGATAGGCTGAGGGTAAGGGATAGGGTGAGGGTTAGGGTGAGGGTGAGGTTTAGGCTTAGGATTAGGGTGAGGGTTAGGTTTAGTGTGAGGTTTTGGGATAGGGTTAGCATTAGGGATAGGGTGAGGATAAGGATTAGGGTTAGGGATAGTGTGCGGGCTAGGGTTAGGGTGAGGGTGAGGGTGAGGGTGAGGGTTAGGTTAGTGTTAGGCTGAGGGTGAGGGTGAGGATGAGGGTTAGGTTTAGGATTAGGGTGAGGGTTAGGATTAGGGTTAAGGTTAGGCTTAGGGTGAGGCTTAGGGTTAGGGTTAGAGTGAGGGTGAGGATTATGGTGAAAGTTAGGCTTGTTTGAGGTGAGGGTTAGTGTGAGGGTAAGGGTAAGTGTGAGGGTAAGGTTGAGGGTGAGGTTTAGGGTTAGGGTTTTGTTATGGTGAGGCGTAGGGTGAGGGTGAGGGTTAGGGTTTCGGTTAGAGTGAGGGTTAGTGTGAGGGTGAGAGTTAGGATTAGGGTTAGGCTGAGGGTTAGGTTCAGGGTGAGGGTTAGTGTTAGGGAGAGTTTTAGGGTTAGGGTGAGCATGAGGGTTAGGGTTAGGGTTAGTAGAGGGTGAGGATTTGGGTTAGGGTTAGGGTGAGGTTTAGGAGGAAATTTAGTTTTAGGGCTACTGTTAGGATTAGTGTGTGGGTTAGGGATAGGGTTAGGGTCAGGGTTAGGGTGAGGATAAGTGTTAGGGTGAGGTTTAGGGTGAGGTTGAGGGTTAGGGTTAGCTTCAGGGTTACAGTGAGGGTTAAATTGAGGGTTAGGTAGAGGGTTAAGGTTAGGGTTAGGTTTCTGTTGAGAGTAAGGTTTAGGATAAGGTTTAGGGTTAGGTTTAGGGTTATGGGAGGGTTAGGTTTGTGTTAGGGTTAGAGTTAGGGTGAGGGTTAGGGTTGGGTTATGGTTAGAGTTCGGGGAAGACTGGCGGTGAGATTTAGGGTTAGGGTTAGGTTTAGAGATAGGATGAGGGTGAAGGTGAGGGTTTGGGTTCGTGGTAGGCTGACGGTGAGGTTAAGGGTGAGGGTCAGGTTTAGGATTAGGCTGAGGGTGAGGGTTAGGTTTAGGGTAAGGGTTAGACTTATGGTGAGGTTAGGGTTAGGTTTAGGGTGAGGGTGAGTTATATGGTTAGGTAAGGGTGAGGATTAAGGTGAAAGTTAGGGTTAGGGTTAGGGTGAGGTTTAGGGTGAGGGTGAGGGTTAGGTTTAGGGTTAGGGTTAGGGTTTGGCTTAGGGTGAGTGTTAGGTTTAGTGTGGGGTGAAGATGAGGGATAGGGTTAGGGTGAGTCTGAGGTTTAGGGTTAGGGTAAGGGTGAGGGTTAGGGTTAGGGTTAGGGTGAAGGTTAAGATTAGGGTGATATTTAGGGTGAGGGTGTGGGTTAGTGTGAGGGTGAGTGTTCAGGTGAGGGTGAGGGTTAACGTGTGGGTGAGGGTTAAGTTTAGGTTTAGGGTTAGGGTGATGAGGAGGGTTAGGTTGAGGTTGAGGTTAGGGTTAGGGTTAGGGTGAGGGTTAGTGTTAGGTTTAGTGTTTGGGTTACGGTTAGGGTGAAGGTGAGGGATAGGGTTAGGTTTAGGGTGAGGTTAAGGCTTAGCGTGAGGGTGAGTGTAAGGGTGAGGGTGAGGGTAAGTGTGACGGTGCAGGTTAGGTTTAGGGTGAGAGTTAGGGTTAGGGTGAGGGTTCGGTTTAGGGTGATGTTTAGGGTTAGGGTGAGGGTGAGGGTAAGTTTGAGGGTGTGGTTTAGGGTGTGGTTGAGGGTTAGGGTTAGGGTGTTTTAGGGTGACAGTTTGGGTGAGAGTTAGGTTTAGTGTTAGCTGAGGGATAGGGTGAGGTTGAGGGTTTGGGTTAGGGATAGGTAAAGGGTTATGTGCAGTGTTAGGGTTAGGGTTAGGGTGAGGGTTAAGGTGACGGTGAGGGTTAGGAGTGGTGTGAGGGTTAGGGTTACTTTTAGGGTCAACGTTAGGGTGAGGATAATGGTTAGGCTGAGGTTTTGGGTGAAGGTGAGGTTTAGGGTTAGCGTTTGGGTTAGGGTGAGGTTTAGGGTGAGGGTTGGTTTAAGTTTCAGGTTAGGGTGAGGGTTAGCGTAAGGTTTAGGGTAATGGTTAGCGTTAGGGTGAGGGTTAGGTTTGGGTTAGGGTTAGTGTTTGGGTGAAGTTGAGGGTTAGCATTATGGTTAGGGTGAGGGTTAGGGTTAGATTGAGGGTGAGCGTGAGGGTGAGGGTGATAGTGAGGGTTTGGGTTAGGGTGAGGGTTAAGGTTAGTGGTAGTGTTAGGGTTAGGGTGAGGGTGTGGTTTTGGGTTAGGACTAGGATGAGGGTTAGGGTGAGAGCTAGGGTTATGATTAGTGTGAGGGTTATGGTGAAGGTTAGGTTTTGGGTTAGGTGAGAGTTATGGTGTGGATAAGGTTTAGTGTTAGGGTGAGGGTTAGGTTGATGGTAAGGGTCAGGGTGAGGGTTAGGGTTACGGTTAGGGCGAGGATTTGTGTTAGTGTTCGTGTTAGGGTGAGGGTTAGGGTGAGGGGTATAGTTAGTTTTAAGGTGAAGGTTAGGTTTAATGTGAGAGTTAAGGTTAGGTTTAGGGTTCTTGTGGGGGTAAGGGTTAGGGTGAGGTTTATCGTGAGGGTGAGGTTTTGGTTTAGCATTCGGATTAGGTTTAAGATTAGCTTGAGGTTTATGGTGACGGTTAGGTTAGGGTTAGTGTTAGGGTTAGCGTGAGGTTTATGGTTAGGGTTAGGTGAGGGTGAGTGTTAGGGTTAGAGTTAGGGTTAGGATGAGGGGTAGAGTGAGGGGTAGGGTTAGGGTTAGGGTGAGGATGAGGGTGAGCGTGAGGGTTAGGGTTAGGGTCATGTTGAGGGTTAGGTTTAGGGTTAGGTTTAGTTTGAGTGTTAGGGTGAGGGGTAGCGTTAGGGTTAGGGTTTGTGTTAGGGTTAGGGTTAGGTTAGGGTTAGCGTTAAGGTTAGGGTTATGGTGAGGGTAAGGGTCAGTGTGAGGGTTAGGATGAGGGTGAGGTTTAGGGTTAGGGTTAGGGTGAGGGTTAGATTGAGGGTGAGGGTTAGGGTAAGGTTGAGTTTTATGGTGAGGTTTAGGGTGAGAGGGTTAGGGTTAGGGTTGTGGTGAGGGTGAGGGTTTGGGTTGGGGTAATGGTTAGAGTTATTGTTAGGGTAAGGGTGAGGTTTAGAGTTTGGGTTAAGGGTAGGGTGAGGGTAGGGTGAGGGGTAGGGTTAGCTTTAGGATTAGGGTTACGGTTAGGGTGAGGGTTAGGTTTAGGGTTAGGGTTAGTGTTTGGGTTAGGGTTATGGTGTGTCTTAAGTTTAGGGCGAGGGTTAAGGTTAGGGTAGGGTGAGTGTAAGGCTTAGTGTTAGGTTTAGGGTTAGGTTGAGGGTGAGGATAACGGTTAGGTTAAGTGTTACAGTTAGGGTGAGGAGTAGGGTTAGGTTTAAGGTGAGGCTGAAGATGAGTGTGAGGGTGAGGGTGTGGGTTAGGGTTAGGGTTAGGGTTAGGG
The DNA here is from genome assembly GCF_024711535.1 of Dipodomys merriami. Classification (NCBI taxonomy): domain Eukaryota; kingdom Metazoa; phylum Chordata; class Mammalia; order Rodentia; family Heteromyidae; genus Dipodomys; species Dipodomys merriami. Next base: position 5,134,371 of record NW_027206113.1, read on the forward strand.
TGAGGGTGAGGGGTAGGGTGAGGGGTATGGTTAGGGTTAGGCTTAGGTTTTGGGTGAGTGTTAGGGTTAGGGTGAGGATTAGGGTTAGGGTTATTGTTAGGGTGAGGGTTGGGGTGAGGTTTAGGTTTAGTGTTAGGGTTAGGTTGAGTGTTAGGTTATTGTGAGGGTTAGGATTAGGTTTAGGTTTTGGGATAGGGTGAGGGTAAGGGTTAGGGTGAGGGTTAGTGTGAGGGTGAGGGTTAGGTTAAGGGTTAGTTTACGGATTAGGGTCAGGTTGAGTTTGAGGGTTAGGTTTAGGGTGAGGGTTGGGCTGAGGGTTATTCTAAGGATTGGGTTAGTGTGAGGGTGAGGGTGAGGGTGAGGGTGAAGGTTTTGGTTATGTAAGGGTTATGTTTAGGGTTAGCGAGAGGATTAGGGTGAGGGTGAGATTTAGTGTTTGGGTTAGGGTTAGGGTGAATGTGAGGGATAGGGTTAGGTTTAGGGTGCGGTTAAGGCTTAGGGTGAGGGTGAGTTTTAGGGTGACAGTTTGGGTGAGAGTTAGGGTTAGTGTTAGCTGAGGGCTAGGGTGAGGTTGAGGGTTTGGGTTAGGGATAGGTATAGGGTTATGTGCAGTGTTAGGGTTAGGGTTAGGGTGAGGGTTAAGGTGATGGTGAGGGTTAGGAGTAGTGTGATGGTTAGGGTTACCATTAGGGTCAGTGTTAGGGTGAGGATAATGGTTAGGCTGAGGTTTAGGGTGAAGGTGAGGTTTAGGGTTAGCGTTTGGGTTAAGGTGAGGTTTAGGGTGAGGGTTGGGTTAGGTTTCAGGTTAGGGTCAGGGTTAGCGTAAGGTTTAGGGTAATGATTAGATTTAGGGTGAGGGTTAGCGTTGGGTTAGGGTTGGTGTTTGGGTGAAGTTGAGGTTTAGCATTATGGTTAGGGTGAGGGTTAGGGTTAGACTGAGGGTGAGCGTGAGGGTGAGGGTGATGGTGAGGGTTTGGGTTAGGGTGAGGGTTAGGGTTAGTGGTAGGGTTAGGGTTAGGGTGAGGGTGTGGGTTAGGGTTAGGGCTAGGATGAGGGTTAGGGTGAGAGCTAGGGTTATGATTAGTGTGAGGGTTATGGTGAAGGTTAGGTTTTGGGTTAGGTGAGAGTTATGGTGTGGATAAGGTTTAGTGTTAGGGTGAGGGTTAGGTTGATGGTAAGGGTCAGGGGGAGGGTTAGGGTTACGGTTAGGGCGAGGATTTGTGTTAGTGTTCGTGTTAGGGTGAGGGTTAGGGTGAGGGGTATAGTTAGTTTTAAGGTGAAGGTTAGGTTTAATGTGAGAGTTAAGGTTAGGTTTAGGGTTCTTGTGGGGGTAAGGGTTAGGGTGAGGTTTATCGTGAGGGTGAGGTTTTGGTTTAGCATTCGGATTAGGTTTAAGATTAGCTTGAGGTTTATGGTGACGGTTAGGTTAGGGTTAGTGTTAGGGTTAGCGTGAGGTTTATGGTTAGGGTTAGGTGAGGGTGAGTGTTAGGGTTAGAGTTAGGGTTAGGATGAGGGGTAGAGTGAGGGGTAGGGTTAGGGTTAGGGTGAGGATGAGGGTGAGCGTGAGGGTTAGGGTTAGGGTCATGTTGAGGGTTAGGTTTAGGGTTAGGTTTAGTTTGAGTGTTAGGGTGAGGGGTAGCGTTAGGGTTAGGGTTTGTGTTAGGGTTAGGGTTAGGTTAGGGTTAGCGTTAAGGTTAGGGTTATGGTGAGGGTAAGGGTCAGTGTGAGGGTTAGGATGAGGGTGAGGTTTAGGGTTAGGGTTAGGGTGAGGGTTAGATTGAGGGTGAGGGTTAGGGTAAGGTTGAGTTTTATGGTGAGGTTTAGGGTGAGAGGGTTAGGGTTAGGGTTGTGGTGAGGGTGAGGGTTTGGGTTGGGGTAATGGTTAGAGTTATTGTTAGGGTAAGGGTGAGGTTTAGAGTTTGGGTTAAGGGTAGGGTGAGGGTAGGGTGAGGGGTAGGGTTAGCTTTAGGATTAGGGTTACGGTTAGGGTGAGGGTTAGGTTTAGGGTTAGGGTTAGTGTTTGGGTTAGGGTTATGGTGTGTCTTAAGTTTAGGGCGAGGGTTAAGGTTAGGGTAGGGTGAGTGTAAGGCTTAGTGTTAGGTTTAGGGTTAGGTTGAGGGTGAGGATAACGGTTAGGTTAAGTGTTACAGTTAGGGTGAGGAGTAGGGTTAGGTTTAAGGTGAGGCTGAAGATGAGTGTGAGGGTGAGGGTGTGGGTTAGGGTTAGGGTTAGGGTTAGGGTGAGGGTGAGTGGTAGGGTGAGGGGTAGGGTTAGGGTTAGGCTTAGGTTTTGGGTGAGTGTTAGGGTTAGGGGTGAGGGTTAGGGTTAGGGTTATGGTTAGGGTGAGGGTTGGGGTGAGGTTTAGGTTTAGTGTTAGGGTTAGGTTGAGTGTTAGGTTATTGTGAGGGTTAGGGTTAGGTTTAAGTTTTGGGATAGGGTGAGGGTAAGGGTTAGGGTGAGGGTTAGTGTGAGGGTGAGGGTTAGGCTAAGGTTAGTTTAAGGATTAGGGTCAGGTTGAGTTTGAAGGTTAGGTTTAGGGTGAGGGTTAGGCTGAGGGTTAGTCTTAGGGATTGGGTTAGTGTGAGGGTGAGGGTGAGGGTGAGGGTGAAGGTTTTGGTTAAGTAAGTGTGAGGTTTAGGGTTAGCCAGAGGATTAGGGTGAGGTTGAGGATTAGGTTGAGATTTAGGTATAGGTTGAGGGTTTGGGTTCGGGTTAGGGTTAGGGTAAGGGTTAGGGTTAGGGTGAGGGTGAGGGTTAGGGTTAGGGTTAGGGAGAGGGTTAAGTTGAGTGTGAGGGTTAGGGTTAGTTTGTGTTACGGTGAGGCTTAGGGTGAGCGTTTGGGTTAGGTTTAGGGTTAGGGTGAGGGTGAGGGTTAGGGTGAGGTTAAGGGTTAAGGTTAGTGTTTGGGTGAGGGTGAGGGTTAAGTTTCGTGTTTGGGTTAGTGTGAGGGGTAGGGTGAGGGTTAGGTTTAGGGTTAGGTTTGGGGTGAGGTTTAGGGTGAGTGTTAGTGTTACTGTTAGGCTAAGGGTTTGGGTCAGTGTTAGGCTTAGGGTGAGGGTTAGGGTTAGTTTTAGATTTGGGGTAGGGTGAGGATAAGTGTTAGGGTGAGGGTTAGGGTGAGGGTGAGTGTGAGGTTTAGAGTTAGGGTTAGGGTGAGTTGTAGGGTGAGGGTTAGGGTTAGGGTTAGGGCTAGGGTTAGGGTGAGGTTTAGTTTTAATGTTATGTTTAGGGTTAGGGTGAGTGTTAGGTTTAGTGTGAGTGTTTGGGTTAGGGTAAGGTTTTCGGTTAGGGTGAGGGAAAGGGTTAGAGTCGGTTTAGGTTGATGGTGAGGGTTAGATTAAGCGTTAGGGTAAGGATAAGGGTCAGGTTGAGTGTGAGGGTTATGGTTAGGGTGAGGGTTAGGCTGAGTGGTAGGGTTAGGGTGAGGGTGAAGGTGAGGGTGAGGGTAAGGGTGAGGGTTTCAGTTACATAAGGGTTAGGTTTAGTGTTAGCAAGAGGATTAGGGTGAAGGTGAGGATTAGGGTGAGGGTTAGGTTTATGTTGAGGTTTGTGGTTAGGGTTAGGTTTAGGTTGAGGGTGAGGGTTAGGGTTAGGGTTAGTGTTAGGATGAGGGTGAGGTGATGGTGAGGGTGAGAGTTAGGGTTGGTGTTAGGTGAGGGCTAGGGTAGGTTGAGGGTTAGGGTTTGGGATAGGGATAGGGTGAGATGCAGGGTTAGGGTTAGGGTTAGAGTGAGGGTTAGGGTGATGGTGAGGGTTAGGGTGATGGTGAGGGTTAAGGTGAGGTTGAGGGTTAGGGTTAGGGTTAGGGTTTGGGTTAGGATTAGCGTTTGGGTGAGTGTTAGGGTGAAATTGAGGGTTAGGGTTAGGGTTAGGATTAGTGTGAGTGTTAGGGTTATGGTTAGGGTCAACTTTAGGGTGAGGGTAATGATTAGGGCGAAATTTAGCATGAGGGTGTGCGTTAAGGTTAGGGTTTGGGTGAGTGTTAGGTTTAGGGTGAGGGTTAGGGTTAGGGTTATGGTTAGGGTATGGTGAGGGTAAGGTTTAGGGTGAGGGTTAGGGTTAAGCTGAGGTTGAGGATGAGGGTGAGTATTAGGGTTAAGTTTAGGGTTAGGGTGAGTGTTAGGGTTAGGTTTAGGGTTAGGATGAGCGTTAGGGTGAGGGGTAGGTTTAGGTTTAGGTTGATGGTGAGGTTGAGGGTGAGGGTGAGGGTTAGGCTTAGGCTGAGGGTTAGCGTTAGGTTTAGGGATAGGGTGTGGGTGTGGGTTAGCATGAGGGGTAGGGTTAGGGTTAGGTTGAGGGTTAGGGTTAGTATGAGGGTTAGATTTAGGGATAGAATTAGGGTAAGGGTTGGTGTGAGGGTTACTGTTAGGGTTATGTTTATGTTTAGGGTAATGTTTAGGGTGAGGTTTAGGGTGAGGGTGAGGGTTAGGATTAGGGTTAGGGTTAGAGTTAGGGTGAGGTTGACGGTGAGGGTTAGGTGTAGGATTAGGTTTAGGCTGATGGTGAGGTTGAGCATGAGGGTTAGGGTTAGTTTTAGTGTGAGGGTAAGTCTTAGGATGAGGGTCAGGTTAAGGGTGAGGGTGATGGTTAGGTTTAGGGTGAGGGTTATGGTTAGGGTGAGGTTTCAGTTTAGGGTGATGCTTAGGTTTAGGGTGAGGGTGAGGGTTCGAGTGAGGGTGAGGTTTATGGATTGGTTGAGGGTTAGGGTTAGGATGAAGTTTAGGGTGACGGTGAGAGTGAGAGTTAGGGTTAGTGTTTGGTGAGGGCAAGGGTGAGGTTGAGGGTTAGGGTTTGGGATAGGGGTAGGGTTATGTGCAGGGTTAGGGTTAGGGTTAGAGTGAGGGTTAGGGTGACGGTGAGGGTTAGGGTGAGGGTGAGAGTTAGGGTCAGGGTGAGGGTTTGTGTTAGGATTAGTGTTAGGGTGAAACTGAGGTTTAGGGTTAGGGTTAGGGTTAGGATTAGTGTGAGGCTTAGGGTTAGGTTTAGAGTTAGGACTAGGTTTAAGCTGAGGGTGAAGGTGAGGGTGAGGGTGAGGGTGAGGTTAGGTTAGGGTTAAATTAAGGGAGAGGGTTAAGTTGAGGGTGAAGTTTAGGGTTACGCTGAGGGTTAGTGTGAGTGTAAGTGTTAGGGTGAGTTTTAGAGTTAGGGTTAGGGTTAGGCTGAGGGTGAGGGTGATGATGAGGGTTCGGGTTAGGTTTAGGTTGAGGGTTAGGGTTAGTTGGAGGGTAAATTTGAGGGTGAGGGTAAGGATTAGAGTGAGAATTAATGTGATGGTGAGGGTTTGGATTTGGGTGAGGTTTTGGGTAAGGGTGAGGGTTAGGTTTAGTGTGAGGGTTTGGGTTAGGGTTAGGGTAAGGATGAGGGTGAGGATTAAGGTTAGGGTTAGTGTGAGGTTTAGGGTTTGGGTTGGGTTTAGGGTGAGGGTTAGGGTTAGGGTTAAGTTAGGTTCAGGGTTAGGATTAGGGATAGGCTTATTATTAGCTTTAGAGTTAGTGTGTGGCTTAGGTTTATGGTTAGATTTAGGATGAGCCTGAGGGTGAGGGTTAGGGTTAGGATTAGTGTTAGGGTTAGGGTTGGTCTGAAGATAAGGGTTAGGGTTAGGTTTAGGTTTAGGTTTAGGATGAGGGATAGGTTTAGTGTGAGTGTTAGGGTTAGGGTTAGATTTAGTTTTAGGCTGAGGGTAAGGAATAGGGTGAGGGTTAGGGTGAGGGTGAGGTTTAAGGTTAGGGTTAGGGTGAGGGTTAGGTTTAGTGTGAGGCTTTGGGTTAGGGTTAGCATTAGGGATAGGGTTAGGATAAGGATTAGGGTTAGGGATAGTGTGAGGGTGAGGGTGAGGGTTAGGGTTAGTGTTAGGGTGAGGGTGAGGGTGAGGGTGAGGGTTAGGTTTAGGATTAGGGTGAAGGTTAGGTTTAGGGTTATGGTTAGGCTTAGGGTGAGGGTTAGGGTTAGGGTTAAGGTTAGAGTAATGGTGAGGGATCCGGTTAGGGTAAGCGTGAAGATTAAGGTGAAAGTTGGGGTTGGTTAAGATGAGGGTTTGTGTGAGGGTAATGGTTAGTGTGAGGGTAAGGGTGAGGGTTAGGCTTAGGGTTTTGTTATGGTGAGGCGTAGGGTGAGGGTGAGGGTTAGGGTTTCGATTAGAGTGAGGGTTAGTGTGAGGGTGAGAGTTAGGATTAGGGTTAGGCTGAGGGTTAGGTTCAGGGTGAGGGTTAGGGTTAGGGAAATTGTTAGGGTTAGGGTGAGCATGAGGGTTAGGGTTAGGGTTAGGGAAAGGGTGAAGATTTGGTTCAGGATTAGGGTGAGGGTTAGGAGGAAATTTAGGGTTAGGATTAGTGTGTGGGTTAGGGTTAGGTTTAGGGTCAGGGTTAGGGTGAGCATACGTGTTAGGGTGAGGTTTAGGGTGAGGGTGAGGGTGAGGGTTAGCTTTAGGGTTAGAGTGAGAGTTAAGTTGAGGTTTAGGTAGAGGGTTAGGGTTAGGGTTAGCTTTTTGGTGAGAGTAAGGTTTAGGGTAAGGTTTAGGGTTAGGTTTAGTGTTAGGGGAGGGTTGGGTTTGGGTTAGGGTTAGAGTTAGGGTGAGGGTTAGGTTTGAGTTAGGGTTAGAGTTCGGGTGAGGGTGAGGGTTAGGGTTAGGGTTAGGTTTAGTGTTAGGCTGAGGGTGAAGGTGAGGGTTAGGGTTAGTGTTAGGCTGAGGGTGAGGTTAAGGGTGAGGGTCAAGTTTAGGATTAGGCTGAGGGTGAGGGTTAGGTTTAGGGTAAGGGTTAGGCTTAGGGTGAGGGTTAGGGTTAGTGTTAGGTTTAGGGTGAGTGTGAGGTATATGGTTAGGTAAGGGTGAGGATTAAGGTGAAACTTAGGCTTAGGATTAGGGTGAGTTTTAGGGTGAGGGTGAGGGTTAGGGTTAGGTTTAGGTTTTGGCTTAGGGTGAGGGTTAGTTTTAGGGTGGGTGGAGGATGAAGGATAGGGTTAGGGTGAGTTTGAGGTTTTGGGTTAGGGTGAATCTTAGGTTTAGGGTGAGGTTTAGGGTTAGGGTAGGTTGAGTGTAAGGCTTAGGATGAGGTTTAGGGTTAGTCTGAGGGTTGTATAAGGGTTAGGGTTAATGTTACGATTAGTGTTAGGCTTAGGGTTAGGGTTAAGATGAGGGTTTGGGTGAGGGGTAGGGTTAGGTTTAAGGTGAGGCTGAAGGTGAGGGTAAGGGTGTGGGTTATGTTTAGGATGAGGATGAGGGTTAGGGTGAGGTTAAGTGTTAGAGTGAGTGTTAGGGTGAACGTGAGGGTTATGTTTAGAGTTAGGGTTAGAGTGAGGGGTAGGGTGAGGATAAGGGTTATGGTGAGGTTTAGGGTGAGGGTGAGGGTGAGGTTTAGAGTTAAGGTTAGGGTGAGTGGTAGGGTGAGGGTTAGGGTTATTATTAGGGTTAGGGTTAGGTTTACGGTTAGGTTGATAGTTAGGGTGAGGTTTAGGTTTAGGGTTAGATTTAGGATTAGCGTGAGTGTTAGGATTAGTGTGAGGGTTAGGGTTAGAGTAAGGTTTTCGGTTAGGGTGAGGGAAAGTTTTAGGGTGAGTGTTAGGGTGATGGTGAGTGTTAGGCTAAGCGTTAGGGTAAGGATAATGGTCAGGTTGAGTGTGAGGGTTATGGTTAGAGTGAGGGTTAGCCTGAGTGGTAGAATAGGGAGAGGGTGAGGGTGAGGGTGAGGGTTTCAGTTACATAAGGGTTAGGTTTAGTGTTAGCAAGAGGATTAAGGTGAGGGTGAGGATTAGGGTGAGGGTTAGGTTTATGTTGAGGTTTATGGTTAGGGTTAGGGTGAGGTTGTGGGAGAGGGTTAGGGTTAGGCTTAGTGTGAGGGTGAGGATTACGGTTAGGCTTACGGTTAGGCTTAGGGTGAGGGTTAGGTGTAAGTATAGGGTTAGGGTTAGGGTGAGCGTGAGGATGAGGGTGAGGGTTAGGGCTAGGGTGAGGGTTAGGATTATGGTTAGGGTGAGGGTTAGGGTTAGGGTGATGTTTAGGTTGAGCGTGTGGGTTAGTGTGAGGGTGAGTGCTTGGGTGAGGGTGAGGGTTAGGGTGTGGGTGAGAGTTAGGGTTAGGGTGAGGATTAGGGTGAGGTTGAGTTTTACGGTGAGGTTTAGGGTTAGGGTTAGGGTGAGGATTATGGTTAGGCTGAGTGTTAGGTTCAGGTTAGGGTTATGTTGAAGTTTAGGGTTAGGTTTAGTGTTAGGGTGAGGGTTAGGCTTAGGGTGAGGTTTAGGGTTAGTGTTATGGTGAATGTATTAGGGTTAGGTTAAGCATTCGGGTGAGTGTTAGGGTGAGGATGAGGATTAGAGAGTTCAAGCCCCATGACCGACCAAAAAAAAAAAAAAAAAAGATTAGGTTTAGTGTGAGTGTAGCGTGAGGGGTAGGGTTAGGGTTAGGGTTAGAGTTAGGGTTAGGGTCAGGGCTAGGGTTAGGGTAGGGTGAGGTAAGGGTTAATCTTAGGTTTAGGGTTAGGCTTAGGGTGAGGGTGAGGGTCAGGTTGAGAGTTAGGGTATGGTGAGGAAAGGGTTAGTCTTAGGTTTAGGGTTAGGCTTAGGGTGAGGGTGAGGGTGAGGGTTAGGGTTAGGGTGAATTTTATGTTTAGGGTTAATGTGAGGGTTAGGGTTAGGGTGAGGGTTCGGTTTAGGGTGATGTTTAGGTTTAGGGTTCGGGTGAGGGTTCGGGTGAGGTTGAGGTTTAGGGTGTGTTTGAGGTTCAGGGTCAGGGTGAGGATTATGGTGACGATGAGGGTTAGGGTGAGGGTTAGGGTTAGGGTTAGGCTGTGGGTGAGGGTTTGGGATTAGGGTTAGGGTTAGGGTGAGGTTGAGGGTTAGGCGGAAATTTAGGGTTAGGGTTAGGGTCAGGATTAGTTTGAGGGTTAGGTTTAGGGTTAGGTTCAGGGTTAGGGTGAGGATAAGGGTTAGGGTGAGGTTTAGGATGAGGGTGAGGTTTTGCATTAGCGTTAGGGCTAGGGTGAGGGTTATGGAGAGGGTTAGTGTTAGTGTTAGGTCTCTGGTGAGGGTAAGGGTTAGGGTACGTTTTAGGGTTAGGTTTAGGTTTAGGGCAGGGTTAGGTCTGTGTTAGGGTTACAGTTAGAGTGAGGGTTAGGGTTGGGTTAGGTTTAGAGTTCGGGTGAGGGTGAGGGTGAGGGTTATGGTTATGGTTAGGTTTAGGCTTAGGATTAGGGTTAGGGTTAGGGTTAGGGTTAGGGTGAGGGTGAGGGATATGGTTAGGTAAGGGTGAGCATTAAGGTGAAAGTTAGGGTTAGGGTGAGGTTTAGGCTGAGGGTGAGGGTTACGTTTAGGGTTAAGGTTAGGCTTATGTTGAGGGTTAGGTTTAGGTTTAGGGTTTGGGGAGGGTGAGGCATAGGTTTAGGGTGAGTTTGAGGTTTAGGGTTAGGGTTAGGGTGAGGGTAAGGGGTTGGGTGAGGTTTAGGATGAGGGTGACGGTTAAGCTTAGCGTTAAGGTTAGAGTGAGCTTTAGGTTTAGGGTAAAGGTTAGAGTTAGGTTGAGGGTGAGGGTGAGAGTTTGGGTTAGGATTAGTGTTAGGGTTATGTTTGGGCTGAAGGTGTGTGTGCGGGTGAGGGTGAGGGTTACAGTTAGGGTGAAGGTTAGAGTTACATTTAGGGTAAGGGTGAGGGTTAGGTTGAGTATTAGGGTTAGGTCAGTGTTAGGGTGAGGGCTAGGGTGAGGGTTAGGGTTAGGGATAGGGTGAGGTTTAAGTTTAAGGTTAGGGTTAGGGTGAGGGTTAGGCTGAGGTTGTAGGGTTAAGGTTATCATGAGGGTTATGTTTAGTGTGAGGGTTGGGGTTAAGGTTAGGTTTAGGTTTAGGGTTCGGGGGATGGTTAGGTTTAGTGTGAGGGTTAGGGTTAGGGTTAGATTTAGGCTGAGGCTGAGGATGAAGGTGAGGGTGAGGGTTAGGTTTAGGATGAGATTAAGGGTGAAGTTTAAGGTGAGGGTTAAGTTTAGGGTTAGCCTGAGGTTTAGTGTGAGTGTAAGGGTTAGGGTGAGGTTTAGAGTTATGGTGAGGGTTAGGGTTAGGTTGAGGGATCCGGTTAGGTTCAGGGTTAGGGTTTGGCTGAGGGTGAGGGTGATGGTGAGGGTCAGGTTAAGGATTAGGCTGAGGGTGAAGGATAGGGTTAGGGTTAGGCTTAGGGTGAGGGGTAGGGTTAGGGTTAGGGATTGGGTAAGGGTCAGGGTGAGGGATAGGGTTAGGTAAGGGTGAGGATTAGGGTGAAAGTTAGGGTTAGGTTTAGGGTGAGGATGAGGGTGAGGGTCAGGGTTAGGGTTAGGCTTAGGGTGAGGGTTAGGGTCAGGTTTACGGTTAGGTTTAGGGTGGGGTGAGGGTGAGGGATAGGGTTAGGGTGAGTTTGAAGGTTACGGTTAGGGTTAGGGTGAGGGTTAGGGTTAGGGTTAGGGTGAAGGGTATGGTTAGGGTGATGTTTAGGGTGAGTTTGAGGGTTCATGTGAGGGTGAGGTATAAGGTGTGGTTGAGTGTTAGGGTTAGAGTGAGGTTTAGGGTGATGGTGAGGGTGAGAGTTAGGGTTAGTGGTAGCTAAGGGCTAGGGTGAGGTTGAGGGTTAAGGTTAGGGATCGGGATAGGGTGAAGTGCAGGGTTAGGGTTAGGGTTACGGTGAGGCTTAGGGTGACGGTGAGGGTTAGGGTGAGAGTGAGGGCGAGGGTTAGGGTTAGGGTGAGTGTTTGGGTTAGGATTAGGTTTAGGGTGAGGTGTAGGGTGAAATTGAGGGTTAGGTTTAGAGTTAGGGTTAGGGTTAGGATTTGTGTGAGGGTCAGGGTTATGTTTATGGTCAGCGTTATGGTAAGGATAATGGTTAGGGCAAGGTTTAGGATGAGGGTGAGGGTTAGGGTTAGCGTTTGGGTTAGGGTAAGGTTTAGGGTGAGGGTTATGGTTAGGTTTCAGGTTAGTGTGAGAGTTAGGGTAAGGTTTAGGGTAATGGTTATGTTAGGGTGAATGTTAGGTTTGGGTTAGGGTTAGAGTTAGGCTGAGGTTTAGGGTTGGGTTAGGGTTAGAATTTGGGTGATGGTTAGGGTGAGGGTTAGGGTTAGGATTAGGGTTAGGGTTAGAGTTAGACTGAGGGGGAGGGGGAGGGGGAGGGGGAGTGTTGGGGTTAGGGTGAGGGTGAGGGTGAGTGTCAGGGTTAGGGTTAGGGTTAGGATGAGGGTTAGGGTGAGAGGTAGGGTTATGGTTAGTTTGAGGGTTATGGTGAAGGTTAGGTTTGGGGTTAGGGTGAGGGTGAGGCTAAGGGGTTGGGGAGATTTAGGGTGAGGGTGAGGGTTAGGGTTAGCATTAGGGTTAGGGTGAGGTTTAGGTTTAGGGTTAAGGTTAGAGTTAGCTTGAGAGTGAGTGTGAGGGTTAGGTTTAGGATCAGTGTTAGGGTTATGTTTAGGCTGAAGGTGAGGGTGCGGGTGTGGGTGAGGGTTAAGTATAGGGTGAGGGTGAGGGTTACGTTTAAGGTGAGGGTGAGGCTTAGGGTGAGCGTTAGGGTTAGAGTCAGTATTAGGGCTAGGGCTAGGGTGAGGGTGAGGGTTAAGGTTATGTTTAGTGATAGGTTGAGGTTTAAATTTAAGTTTAGTGTTAGGGTGAGGGTTAGGCTAAGGGCTGGGATAGGGTTATCATGAGGGTTATGTTTAGTGTGAGGGTTTGTGTTAGGGTTAGGGTTAGGGTTAGGGTGAGGGTTAGGTTTAATGCGAGGGTTAGGGTTAGGGTTAGGGTGAGATTTAGGTTTAGGCTGAAAGTGAAGGTGAGGGTGAGGGTGAGGGTTAGGATTAGGGTTAGTTTAAGGGTGAGGGTTAAGGTGAGGGTTAAAGTTAGAGTTAGGTTGAGTGTTGTGTGAGCGTAAGTGTTAAGGTGAGGTTTAGAGTTAGGGTGAGGGTTAGGGTTACATTGAGGGTTAAGGTTAAGGTTAGGGTTAGGCGGAGGTTGAGGGTGATGGAGAGGGTTAGGATTAGGTTTAGTTTGAGGGTTAGGGTTAGTTTGAGGGTGAGGTTGAGGGTGAGGGTAAGGTTTAGAGTGAGGATTAGGGTGACGGTGAGGGTTAGGGTTAGGGTGAGGGTTAGGTTAAGTGTGAGGGTGAGGATTAAGTTTAGGGTTAGGGTGGGGGTTAGGCTTAGGTTTGGGGTTAGGGTGAGGTTCAAGGTTAGGATTAGGGATAGGGTTATTGTTAGCTTTAGAGTTAGGGTGAGGGTTAGGGTTAGGGTTAGGTTTAGGGTGAGCCTGAGGGTGAGGGTTAGGGTTAGGATTAGTGTTAGGGTTAGGGTTAGGCTGGAGGTAAGGTTTAAGGTTAGGGTTCGGGTGAGGGATAGGTGTAGTGTGAGGGTTTGTGTTAGGGTTAGAGTTAGTGTTAGGCTGAGGGTAATGGTTAGGGTGAGGTTTAGGGTGAGGGTGAGGTTTAGGGTTAGGGTTAGGGTGATGGGTAGTGTTAGTGTGAGAGTTAGGATTAAGGGTTAGCATTAGGATTAGGGTGAGGATAAGTATTAGGGTTAGGGATAGTGTGAGGGTTAGTTTAAAGGTGAGGGTGAGGGTGAGGGTGTGGGTGATGGTTAGGGTTAGTGTTAGTGTTAGGCTTCGGGTAAGGATAAGGGTTAGGGTTAGGATTGGGGTGAGGGTTAGGGTCAGGGTTAGGCTTAGGCTTAGGGTGCGGGTTAGGGTTAGGTTGAGGCATAGGGTGAGCGTGAAGGATCAGGTTACGGTAAGGGTGAGCATTAAGGTTAAAGTTAGGGTTAGGTTAGGGTGAGGGTTAGTGTGAGGGTAAGGGTTAGTGTGAGCGTTAGGGTGAGGGTTATGGTTAGGCTCAGGGTTATTGTTATGGTGAGGCGTAGGGTGAGGGTGAGGGTTAGGGTTTCGGTTAGAGTGAGGGTTAGTGTGTGGGTGAGGGTTAGGGTTAGGGTTAGTGTTAGCTGAGGGCTAGGGTGAGGTTGAGGTTTAGGGTTATGGTTAGGAATAGGGAGAGGTGTGGGTTTAGTGTTAAGGTTAGTGTGAGGGTTAGGCTCAGGGGTATGGTTAGGGTTAGCGTGAGGGTTAGGTTTATTGTGAGGGTTAGTGTTAGGGTTAGGGTTAGTGTTAGGGTTAAGGTTAGGTTTACTGTGAGTGTTAGGGTTAGGGTTCGCTTTAGGGTGAAGGTAAGGGTTCAGGTGAGAGTTAAGGTGAGGGTGAGTGTTAGGGTTAGTATTAGGGTTAGGGTGAGGTTTAGGGTGAGTGTTAAGGTGTGGGTGAGTGTTAGAGTGAGGGTTAGGCAGAGGGTTAGGGTTTGAGTTAGGTTTCTGTTAAGGGTAAGTTTTAGGGTTAGGTTTACAGTTAGGGGAGTGTAGGTTTGGGTTAGGGTTAGAGTTAGGGTTAGGGTTAGGGTTGGGTTAGGGTTAAATTTCGGGTGAGGGTGAGGGTGAGTGTTACGGTTAGGTTTAGGTTTACTGTTAGGCTGAGGGTGAGGGTGAGGGTTAGGGTTAGCGTTAGGCTGAGGGTGAGGGTGAGGATGAGGGTCAAATTTAGGATCAGGATGAGGGTTAGGTTTAGGTTTAGTGTTAGGTTTAGGCTTAGGGTGAGGGTTAGGGTTAGTGTTAGGGTTAGGGTTAGGGTCAGGGTGAGTGATAGGCTTAGGTAAGAGTGAGGATTAGGGTGAAAGTTAGGTTTAGGGTTAGGGTGAGGGTTAGGGTGAGGGTGAGCGTTAGGGTTAGCCTTAGGATTAGGCTTAGGGTTTGGGTTAGGCTTAGGGTGAGGGTTAGGTTTAGGGTGGGTTGAGGATGAGGGATAGGGTTAGGGTGAGTTTGAGGTTTAGGCTTAGGGTTAGGGTTAGGGTTAGGTTTAGGGTTAGGGTGAAGTTTAAGTTTAGGGTGATGTTTAGAGTGAGGGTGTGGGTTAGTGTGAGGGTGAGTGTTCGGGTGAGGGTGAGAGTGAGGGTGTGGGTGAGGGTTAGGGTTAGGGTTAGGGTGTTGTTGAGTGTTAAGGTGAGGTTGAGGGTTAGGGTTAGGGTTAGGGTGAGGTTTAGGGTAGGTTTAGTGTTAGGGTTAGGGTTAGGGTGAAGGTGAGGGATAGGGTTAGGTTTAGGTTGAGGGTAAGGCTTAGGGTGAGGTTGAGGGTAAGGGTAAGGGTGATGGTTAGGATTAGGGTGAGGGTTAAGGTTGGGGAGAGGGTTCAGTTTAGGATGATGTTTAGGGTTAGGGTGAGGGTTAGTGTTCGTGTGAGGATGAGGTTTAGGGTGTGTTTGAGGGTTAGGTTTAGGGTGAGGTTTAGGGTGATGGTGAGGGTGAGAGTTAGGGTTATTGTTAGCTGAGGGTAGGGTGAGTTTCAGGGTTAAGGTTAATGATAGGGATAGGGTGAGGTGACGGTTTAGGGTTAGGGTTAGGGTGAGGGTTAGGGTGAGGGTGATGGTTAGGGTGAGGGTGAGGGTTAGGGTTAGGGTGAGGGTTTGGGTTAGGATTAGTGTTAGGGTGAGGGTTAGGGTGAAATTTAGGATTAGGGTTAGTGTTATGGTTAGGATTAGTGTGAGGGTTAGGGTTAAGTTTAGGGTCAGCGTTAGGGTGAAGATAATTGTTAGGGTGAGGTTTAGGGTGAGGGTGAGTGTTAGGGTTAGCGTTTTGGGTAGAGTGAGGTTTATGGTGAGGGTTAGGGTTAGGTTTCGGGTTACAGTGAGGGTTAGGGTAAGGTTTAGGGTAAATGTTAGGGTTAGGGTGAGGGTTAGGGTTGGGTTAGGGTTAGACTTAGGGTGAGGCTTAGGGTTGGGTTAGAGTTAGATTTGGGTGGGGGTGAGGGTGAGGGTTAGGGTTAGGATTAGGTTTAGGGTTAGGGTTAGAATGATGTTGACGGTGAGGTTGAGGGTAATGGTGAGCATTTGGTTTGGGGTGAGGGTTAGTTTTAGGGTTAGGATTTGGTGAGGGTGCGGGTTGGGGTTAGGGTTAGGATGAGGGTTAGGGTGAGAGGTAGGGTTTTGGTTAGGGTGAGGGTTATGGTGAGGTTTAGGTTTGGGGTTAGGGTGAGGGTTAGCGTGAGTTTTAGGGTTAGGGTTCAGTTTTGGGTTAGGTTTAGGGTTAGGGTCAGGCTGAGGGTTAGGGATAGGGGTAGGGTTAGGTTTAGGTAAGGGTGAGGCGTAGGGTGAGAATTAGGGTTAGGGTTACGGTTAGGGTCAGGGTTAGGTTTAGGGTTAGGTTCAGGGTTCGGGTTAGGGATAGGGTGAGGGTTAGGGTTAGGGTGAGGGTTAATTTTAGGTTTAGGGTTAGCTTGAGGTCTAGATTGAGGTTGAGGCTTAGGGTTAGGGATAGGGAGAGGATTAGGATTAGGGTTAGGTTTAGGGTGAGTGGTAGGCTGAGGGATAGGGTTAGGTTTAGTGTGAGGGTTAGGGTTAGGGTTAAGGTTAGTGTTAGGGTTAGGGTTAGTGTTAGTGTTAGGGTGAAGTTTAGGGTTAGGGTTAGGTTTAGGGTGAGGGTGAGAGTGAGGGTTAGGTATAGGATTAGGGTTAGGTTTAGGGTTAGGCTGAGGGTCAAGGGCAGGGTGAGGAGGAGGGTTAATTTTATGGTTAGGGTTAGGGTTGTAAATAGGGTTAGTGTTAGGGTTATTGGCAGGTTTAGGGTGAGTGTGAGTGTTGGGGGAAGGGGGATGTTTAGGGATAGGGTTAGGTTTAGGGTGAGGGTGAGAGTGAGGGTTAGGTTTAGGATTAGGATTAGGATTAGGCTTAGGCTGAGGGTGCTTGTGAGGGTTAGAGTTAGGGTTATGGTGAGATTTAGGGTGAGGGTTAGGGTTAGGTTTATTGTTAGGTTTTGGTTGAGGTTAAGGGTTAGGGTTAGCATTAGTGTTAGGATTAGGTTTAGGGTGAGCTTGAGGATGAGGGTGAGGCTGAGGGTTAGGATTTGGGTTTGGGTTTGGGTGAGGGTAACGTGAGGGATAGGGTTAGTGTTAGGGTAAGGTTTAGGGTTAGTGTGAGGCTTAGGGTGAGGGTAAGGGTTAGGGCGAGTTTTAGAGTGAGGGTAAGGGTTAAGTTTAGGGTTAGGGTTAGGGTGAGTTTTAGGGTGATGCTTAGGATTACTGTAAGCTGAGGCTAGGGTGAGGTTGAGGGTTAAGTTTAGGGATAGGGATAGGGTGAGGTGCAGCTTAGGGTGAGAGTTACCGTAAGTGTTATGGTGACTGTGAGGGTTAGGGTGAGGGTGAGGGTTAGGGTTAGGGTGAGGGTTTGGGTTAGGATTAGGGTTAGGATGAGGGTTAGTCTGAAATTGAGGGCTAGGTTTAGCGTTAGGGTTAGGAATAGTGTGAGGGTTAGGGTTAGGGGTAGGTTTAGGGTCAGCGTTAGGGTGAGGATAATGGTTAGGGTGATCTTTATGGTTAGGGTGAGGGTTAGGGTTAGGGTTTGGGTGCGTGTTATGGTTAGGCTGAGGTTTAGGGTTAGGGTTATGGTTAGGGTATGGTGAGGGTAATGTTTAAGGTGAGGATTAGGGTTAGGCTGAGGGTGAGGGTGAGTGTTAAGGTTAGGTATAGGGTTAGGGTGAGTGTTAGGGTTAGGGTTAGGGTTAGGATGAGGGTTAGGGTGAGGGGTAGACTTAGGTTTAGGTTTGAGGGTGAGGGTGAGGATGAGGGTTAGGGTTAGTGTGATGTTTAGGGTGAGGTTTAAGAAAGGGTGAGGGTGAGTGTTAGGGTTACGGTTAGAGTTAGTGTGAGGTTGAGGGTGAGGGTTAGGGGTAGAATTAGGTTTAGGCTGAGGGTGAGGGTGAGGTTGAGCCTGAGGGTTAGGGTTAGGGTTAGGGTAAGGATGAGGGATAGGGTTAGGTTTAGTGTGAGGGTAAGGCTTAGGGTGAGGGTCAGGTTAAGGGTGAGGGTGATGGTTAGGTTTAGGTTGAGTGTTAGGGTTAGGGTGAGGGTTCGGTTTGGGGTGATGTTTAGGGTTAGGGTGAGGGTGAGGGTTCGTTTGAAGGTGAGGTTTAGGGTTTGGTTGAGGGTTAGGTTTAAGGTGAGGTTTAGCGTGACGGTGAGTGTGAGAGTTAGGTTTAGTGTTAGGTGAGGGCTAGGGTGAGGTTGAAGGTTAGGATTTGGGATAGAGATAGGGTAAGGTGCAGGGTTAGGGTTAGGGTGAGGGTGAGGGTTAGGGTGTCGATGTGGGTTAGGGTGATGGTGAGGGTGAGGGTTAGGATGAGGGTTTGGGTTAGGATTAGGGTTAGGGTGAAATTGAGGTTTAGGTTTAAGGTTAGGGTTAGGATTAGTGTGAGGGTTAGGGTTAGGGTTAGGGTCAGCGTTAGGGTGAGGATAATGGATAGGGTGAGGATGAGGGTTAGGGTTAAGGTTTGTGTGAGTGTTAGGGTTAGGGTTAGGGTTATGGTTGGGTATGGTGAAAGTAAGGTTTAGGGTGAGGGTTAGGGTTAGGCTGAGAGTGAGGGTGAGGGTGAGTGTTAGGGTTAAGTTTAGGGTTAGGGTGAGTGTTAAGGTTAGGGTTAGGATGAGGGTTAAGGTGAGGGGTAGGGTTAAGTTTAAGGTGAGGGTTAGGGTGAGGTTGAGGGTGAGGTTTAGGGTTAGGAATAGGGTTAGGCTGAGGGTGAGGTTGAGGGTAAGGTTTAGGTTTACAGTTACGTTGAGGGTGATGTTTAGGGTGAGGGTGAGGGTGAGGGTTAGGGTGAGGTTTAGGGTTTGGGTGAGGGTGAGGGTTAGATTGTGGATGAGGGTTAGGGTAAGGGTGAGGTTTAGGTTTATGGTTATGTTGAGGGTTAGGGTTAGGGTGATGTTTAGGGTAAGGGTGAGTGTTAGGGTGAGGGTGAGGTTTTCGGTGAGCCTGAGGGTTAGGGTGTGGATGTGGGTTTGGGTTAGGGTGAGGGTAAGGTTGATGGTGACGTTTAGGGTGAGGGTTAGGTTATGGTTAGGGTTAGGGTTTGTGTTAGTGTTCTTGTTAGTGGGGGGTTAGGGTGAGGGGTATGGTTAGTTTTAGGGTGAAGGTTAGGATTAATGTGAGAGTTAGGGTTAGGTTTTGGGTACCTGTGTGTAAGGGTTAGGATGAGTATTAGGCTGAGGGTTAGGGTTAGGGTTATGGTTATGGTTAGGGTTAGGGTAAGGATTAGGGTTAGTGTGAGGGTTAGGGTTAGGGCGTGGGTTAGGGTTAGGGTTAAGGTACGGGTGATGGTGTGGGTTAGGGTTAGGGTTAGGGTTAGAATTAGGGTGAGAGTGAGTTTTAGGATTAGGATTAGGGTTAGGGTTTGGGTTAGGCTGAAGGGTCGTGGTTGAAATTTAGTGTTAGTTTGTTAGGGTGAGTGTTAGGGTTACGGTTAGGGTTAGAATGAGGATTAGGGTGAGGGGTAGGTTTATGTTTAGTGTGAGGATGAGGGTGAGGGTGAGGGTTAGGGTTAGGGTAAGGGTTAGGGTTTGGGTTAGGATTTGTGTGAGGTTAGGGTTAGGGTTAAGTTTAGGGTTATGGTGAGGGTAAGGTTTAGGTTGTGGGTTAGCATGAGGGTGCGGTTTAGGGTTAGGGTGAGGGTGAGGTTTAGGTTTAGGTTAAGGGTTAGTTTGAAGGTGAGGGTTAGGATTTGGGTTAGGGTGAGAGGGAGGGTGAGGGTTATGTTTATGGTTATGGTTACGGTTAGGTTGAGGGTTAGGGTGAGTTTTAGGGTTAGTGTTAATTTTAGGGTTAGTGTGAGTGTTAGGGTTAGTATGGGGCTTAGCCTTAGGGTTAGGTTTAGGGTTAATGGGACGGTGTTAGTGTGAGTGTTAGGGTGAGGTTGAGGGTTAGGATTAGAGTTAGGGTTAGGGTGAGAGGGAGGGTGAGGTTTGGGTTCGGGTTATGGTTAGGGTTATGTTGAGCGTTAGGGTGAGGTTTAGGGTTAGTGTTAGGTTCGGGTTAGGGTGAGTGTTAGGGTTAGTGTGATGGTTAGCATTAGATTTAGGTTTAGGTTTAGTGTGAGGGTAAGGGTTAGTGTAAGTGTTAGGGTGAGGATGAGGGTTAGGGTTTGTGTTAGGGTGAGGTTGAGGTTGAGGGTTTCGTTTATGTAAGGGTTAGGTTTAGGGTTAGCAAGAGGATTAGGGTTTTGGTGAGGGTTAGTGTGAGGGCAAGTGTTAGGGTTAAGGTGAGGGGTAGGGTTAGTTTGAGGGTGAGAATGAGGGTTTCAGATAGGGAAGGGATAGGGTTAGAGTCAGGGTTAGGGATAGTTTGAGGGTTAGGTTTATGAGGGGTAGGTTTATGGTTAGGGTGAGTGTTAGGATTAGTGTGAGGGTTAGGTTTAGGGATAGGATTAGGATTAGGGTGAGGGTAAGGGTTAGGGTGAGTGTAAGGATGGAGGTGAGGTTTAGGGTTAGCATTAGGGTTAGGGTGAGGGTTAAGTTGAGGGTTAGATTTAGGGTGAGGTTGAGGGTTAGGGTGAGGGTTTGTGTTAGGGTGAGGGGTAGGTTTAGTGTTAGGGTTAGGTTGAGAGTGAGGGTGAGCTTTAGGGTTAGGTTTAGCATGAGGCTGAGGGTGAGGGTTAGGCTTGGGATTAGTGTTATGGTTAGGGTTAGGCTTAGGGTTAGGGTGAGGGTGAGGGTTAGGGTTAGTGTGATGTTTAGGGTGAGGTTGAGAGTTAGGGTGACGGTGAGGGTTAGGGTTAGGTTAAGTGTTAGGAGGAGTTTTGGCGTGAGGGTGAGGGTTAGGGTTAAGGTGAGGGTTAGGGTGATGTTTAAGGTTAAGGTTAGGGTTAGGGTTAGAGTGAGGGTTTGGGTGAGGGTAAGGGTTAGGGTGAAGTTTAGGGTGAGGGAGAGGGTCAAAGTTAGGTTTAGGGTGAGGGGTACGGTGAGGGGTAAGGTTAGGTGAGGGTTATGGTTAGGGTTAGGGTGAGGGTGAGGATGAGGTTGAGGGTGAGGCTTATGATCAGAATTAGGTGTAGGGTTAGGGTTAGGCTGATGGTGAGGATGAGTTTGAGGGTGGGGTTTAGGGTTAGGGTTGGAGTTAGGATGAGGGCTACCATGAGGGTGAGGGTTAGGGTGAGGGTGAGGGTGAGGGTGAGGTTTTGGGTTAGGTAAAGTTTAGGGTTAGTGTTAGGGTGCGGATTAGTTTGAGGTTGAGGGTTAGAATGAGGGTTAGGGTCACGGTGAAGGTTAGGGTAAGGGTTAGAGTTAGTGTTACGGTTAGGGTCTTGTTGAGGGTGAGGGTGAGTGTTAGTGTGAGGTTGAGGGTTCAGATGAGGGTGAGGGCTAGGGTGAGGGTGAGGGTTAGAATTGGGGTTAGTTTGAGGGTTAGGGTTAAAGTTAATATGAGTGTTAGGTTGTAGGGTAAGGTTAGGGTTAGGGTAAGGGTTAGGTTTAGTGTGAGGTTTATGTTGACGGTAAGGGTTAGAGTGAGGGTTAGGGTAAGGGTTAGGTTTAGTGTTAGGTTTATGGTGAGTGTTCGCCTTAGGGTGAGGGTTCGGTTGAGTGTGAGGTTCGGGTGAGTGTGAGGTTTAGGGTGTGTTTGAGGGCTAGTGTTAGGGTTTGGGTTAGGTTGATATTGAGGGTTGGGGTTGGGTTAGAGTTAGAGTTAGGGTTGGTTTAGGGTTAGTGTTAGGGTGAGGGTGAGGGTTAGGGTGTGGTTGAGGGTTAGGGTTAGGGTGAGGGTTAGGGTGACGCTGAGTGTTTTAGTTGGGTTAGGGTTAGTGTTAGGGTGAGGGTGAGTGTTAGGTTTAGTATTAGGTTTAGGGTCACGGTTAGACTGAGGGTGATGGTGAGTGTGAGGGTTAGGGTGTGTTTGAGGGTTAGAGTTAGGGTTAGGGTTAGGTTGACGGTGAGGGTTAGTTTTAGGGTTAGGGTTAGGGTTAGGATGAGGTTTAGAATTAGTGTAAGGGTTAGGGTGAGGTTTAGGGTGAGGCTGAGGGTTAGGGTGAGAGTGTTAGGGTGAGGGTTAGGGTGAGGTTGAGGGTCGGGGTGAGTGTTAGGGATAGGATGAGGATTAGGTTCCGTGTTAGGGTTAGAATGAGTGTGAGGGTTAGGGTTAGGGTTAGGGTTAGGAAGATGGCTAGGGTGAGGGGTAAGTGAGTGTTAGGGTTAGTGTGAGTGTTCGTGTTAGGGTCATGGTTAGTGTTAGTGTTAGTGTGAGGGTTAGGTTTAGGGTTAGGGATAAGGTGAGCCTGAGGGTGAGGGTAGAGGGAGAGAGTTAGGGTGAGGGTGAGGGTGAAGGTTAGGTTTAGGATTAGAGTTTATTTGAGGGTTAGCGTGAGGGTTAGGTTGAGGGTTAAGGTGAGTGTTAGGGTTAGGTTTAGGGTTTGGGTTAGGTTGAGGTTTAGGGTGAGGCGTAGGTTGAGGGATAGTGTTAGGTTTAAAGTTAGGATGAGGTTTAGGGTCAGGGTGAATGTTATGGTTAGGGTGAGTGCTAGGGATAGGGAGAGGATTAGTGTTAGGGTTAGGTTTAGGGTGAGGTTTAGGCTGAGGGGTAGGTTTAGGGTTAGGTTGAGAGTTACGTATAATGTGAGGGTAAGTGTTAGGGTTAGTGTTAGGGTGAGGGTTAGGCTTAGGGTTAAGGTTATTGTTAGGGTAAGGGTGAGGGTGAGGGTGAGGTTTAGGTGTAGGGTTAGATTTAGGGTGAGGGTGAGTGTGAGGGTTAGGGTTTGTATTAGGATTAGGGTTGAGGGTTAGTGTTTGGTTTAGGGTGAGGGTGAGGGATCGGGTGCGGGTTAGGTTTCAGGTTAGCATTAAGGTGAAGAGGGTGAAGGTGATGGTTAGGGTTAGGGTTAGGGTGAGGTTTAGGGTCACGGTGATGGTTAGGGTGAGCGTGAGTGTTAGGGTTAGGGTTAGGGTTAGGGTGAGGGTGAGGGTGAGAGTGAGCGTTAGTGTGAGGGTTAGTATTAGGGGTAAAGTTAGGGTTAGGGTGAGGATAAGGGTTAGGGTGAGGTTTAGGGTGCGGGTGAGAGTTAAGGTTACCGTTATGATCAGGGTGAGGATTAGGGTGAGGTTTAGGGTGAAAGTTAGGCTTAGCTTTAGGGTTATGGTGAGGCTGAGGAATAGGGTTAGGGTGAGCGTAAGTGTTAGGTTGAGGGTTATGGTGAGGGTTAGGTTTTCGGTGAGGGTTAGGATGAGGGTGATGTTTAGGGTTAGTGTGAGGGTGAGGGTTAGGGGGAGGGTGAGAGTTAGGGGAAGGGGGAGGGTTAGGGTTAGGTTAGTGTTAGGCTGAGGTTGAGGGTGAGTGTGAGGTTTAGAGTTAGGGTTAGGGTGATTGTTAGTGTTAGTGGGAGAGTTAGGGTGAGGGTGAGGTTAAGGGATAGGGTGAGAGTTAAGCTGAGGGAGAGGGTTAGGGCTAGGCTTAGTGTGAGGGTGAGTGTTAGGGTGATGTTTAGGGTGAGGGTGAGGGTTAAAGTGACGGTGAGGCCTCGGGTGAGGTTGAGGCATAGGGTGTGGGTGAGGGTTAGGGTTATGGTGAGGGTTAGGGTGACAGTGATTGTTTGGGTTAGGGTTATGGTGAGGGTTAGGTTTAGGGTGAGGGTTAGGGTGAGGTGAAGTTTAGCGTTAGCATTAGGGTTAGAGTGATAGTAGGGTTAGGTTTAGAGTGAGGATTAGGGTGAGAGTGAGGGTTAGGGTTAGGGTGAGGGTAAGAGTTATGGTGAGGTTTAGGGTGAGGGTTAGGGTTAGGGGTAGGGTGAGGGTAAGTGTTAGTGTGAGGGGTAGGGTGAGTGTTAGGGTGCGGATTATGGTGAGGGATAGGTTTAGGGTTAGGTTTAGTGTTAGGGTTAGTGTTAGGGTGAGGGAGTGTGATAGTCTTAGTTACATAAGGTTTATGGTAATGGTTAGGGTTAGGGTTAGGGTTAGAGTGTGGGTTACGCTGAGGGATAGTGTTAGGTTTAATGTGAGGGACAGGGTGAGGGTGAGGGTTAGCGTGAGGGTGAGTGTTAGGGTTAGTGTTAGGGTTAGGGTGACAGTGAGTGTTAGAGTGAGGGTGAGGGTTAGGGTTAGGGTAAGAATGAGGATTAGGGTGAGGGTTTGGTTTAGGGTTAGGGTGAGGATCAGGGTTAGGGTTAGGGTGAGTGTTAGGTTTAGTGTGAGGTTTAGGATTGGGGTTAAATTTAGGGTTAGGGTGAGGATAAGGGTTAGGGTGAGGGTTAGGGTGAGGTTGAGTGTTAGGTTTAGCGTTTGGGTTACAGTAACGGTTTGGTTGAGGGTTAGGGTGAGGTTTAGGGTAAGGGTTATGGTTAGGTTTAGGGTTTGCGTTAGGGTGAGGATGCGGGATAGGGTGAGGGTTAGGGTTAGGGTTAGCATTAGGGGTAGGGTGAGGGTGAGGGTTTGTGTTAAGTTTAGGGTGAGGTCTAGGGTGAGGGTGAGCGTTAGGGTTAGGGTTAGGTTTTGGGTTAGGTTGAGGGTGAGGGTGAGTGTTAGAGTTAGGGTTAGGGTGAAGGTGAGGTTTAGAATTAGGGTGAGAGTAAGGGTTAGGGTTAGGTTGAGGGTGAGTGTGAGGATGAGGGTTATTGTGAGGGTAAGGATTAGGGTTAAATTTAGGGTTAGGGTGAGGATAAGGGTTAGTGTGAGGTTTATGGTGCGGTTGAGGGTTAAGTATACCGTTAGGATCAGGGTAAGTGTTAGGGTGAGGGTTAGGGTTAGGGTTAGGTTGACGTTGAGGTTTAGGTTTTGGGTTAGGGTTAGTGCCAGGGTTAGTGTAAGGGTGAGGTTTAGCGTTAGGTTTAGGGTTAGGGTGAGGGTGAGGGTTAGATTTAGGATTAGGATTAGGGTTAGGTTTAGGGTTAGGCTTAGGGTGAGGGCGAGGGTGAGGGTGAGGGTTAGGGTTAGTGTTAGGATTAGGGTTAGGGTGAGGGCAGGGTGAGAGTTTCCGTTAGATAAGGGTTATGGTAAGGGATTGGGTTAGGGTTAGGGTTAGGGTGCAGGTTAGGCTGAGGGATATGTTTAGGTTTAGGGTGATGGATAGGGTCAGGGTTAGGGTTAGGGTTAGGGTGAGTGTGAGGGTGAGGGTGAGTGTTAGGGTTAGGGTTAGTTTGAGGGTTAGGGTGTCGGTAAGAGTTAGAGTGAGGGTGAGGGTTAGGGTCAGAATGAAGATTCGGGTGAGGGTTAGGGTTAGGATTAGGGTGAGGAGCAGGGTTAGGGTTAGGGTGAGGGTTAGGGTTAGTGTGAGGGTTAGGATTAGGGTTAAGGTTAGGATTAGTTAAGGATAACGGTTAGGGTGAGGGTTAGGGTGAGGGTGAGTGTTAGTGTTAGCGTTAGGGTTACCGTAACAATTAGGTTGAGGGTTAGGCTGATGGTTAGGGTTAGGGTTAGGGTTTGGGTTAGGGTGAGGGTGAGGGATAGGGTGAGGGTTAGGGTTAGGGTTAGCATTAGGGTTAGGGTGAGGGTGAGGGTTAGGGTTAGGGTTAGGGTGAGGACTAGGGTTAAGGTAAGGGATAGGGTTAGGGTTAGGTTTAGGCTTAGGGTGATTGTGAGGGTGAGGGTAAGGGCTAGGGATAGGATGAGGGTTAGGGTGACGATGATGGTTAGCGTGAGGGTGAGGGTTAGTGTTAGGGTGAGGGTGAGGCTGAGTTTGAGTGTTAGGGTTAGTGGGAGGGTTATGATTAGGGTTCAATTTAGGGTTAGGTTGAGGATAAGGGTTAGGGTGAGTATTAGGGTACGGGTGAGGTTTAAGGTTACCATTAGGATCAGTGTGAGGGTTAGGGTGAGTTTTAGGGTGAGAGTTAGTGTTAGCTTTAGGGTTAGGGTGAGGCTGAGGAATGGGATTAGGGTTAGGGTGAGGGTAAGTGTTAGGGTTATGGTTACGGTGAGGGTTAGGTTTAGGGTGAGGGTTAGGTTGAGGGTGATTGTTAGGGTTAGGGTGAGGGTGAGGGTTAGGGTGGGGTGAGGGTTAGGGTGAGGGTGAGGGTTGGGTTTAGGGTTAGGGTTAGGTTTCTTTTGTAGGTGAGTGTGAGGGGTAGAGTTAGGGTTAGAGTGATCCTTAGTGTTAGTGGGAGGGTTAGGGTGAGGGTTAGGTTTAGGATGAAGCTGACGGTAAGGGTTAGGGTGAGGGTTAGGGTGAGTGTTAGGTTTAGGGTTAGAGTTAGGGTTAGGTTGAGTTTGAGGGTTAAGGTTAGGGTTATGGTTAGGACGAGGTTTAGGGATAGGATGAGGTTTATCGTTAGGTTTTGGGTTAGGGTGAGGGTGAGGGTGAGGGTTAAATTTAGTATTAGGTTAGTGTTAGGGTTAGGCTTAGGATGAGGGTTAGGATGAGGGCGAGGGTTAGGGTTAGTGTTAGGGTTAGGGTTAGGGTGAGTGTAGGGTTAGATTTTCCGTTAGATAAGGGCTATGGTAAGGGTTAGGGTTAGAGTAAGCGTTAGGGTAAGGGTTAGGCTGAAGGATAGGGTTAGGGTTAGGGTGAGGGTTAGGGTGAGGGTGAGTGTTAGGGTTATTTTAAGGTAAGAGTTAGGCTGAGGTTCAGGGTGAGGGTTAGGTTTAGGGTTAGGGTGAGGGTAAGTATTAGTGGGAGGGTTAGGGTGAGGGTCAGGTTAATGGTTAGGGTGAGGGATAGGGTTAGGTTTAGGGTGAGAGCAAGGTTTCGTTTGAGGATTAGAGTGAGGGTTGGGGTGAGGGTTAGGGTCAGGAATAGTGTTAGAGTTAATGTTAGGTTGAGGTTTAGGGTTAGGGTTAGGGTGAGGGTTCGGATGAGGGTTAGGTTGAGGTTTAGGGTTGGGGTTAGGGTGAGGGATAGGGTTACTGTGAGGGTTATGGTTAGGGTTAGGGTGAGTTTAAGGGTTAGGGTGAAGGTTAGGGTTTGAGTGAGAGTTAGGATGAGGGTTAGGGTGAGAGTGAGGGTAAGGGTTAGGTTGAGCGAAAGTGTGAGGCTGAGGGTTACCGTTAGGGTAATGGTTAGGATTAGGTGAGGGTGAAGGTGGAGGTTTGGGTTAGGCTGAGGGTTAGGGTTAGGATTAGCGTGAGGGAGAGGGTGAGTGTGAGGGTTAGGGTTATGGTGAGGTTAAGCGTGAGGGGATGGCGAGAGTTTCCGTTAGGTAAGGGTTAGGGTTAGGGTTAGGGTGAGGATTAGGGTGAGGGTGAGGTTTTGGGTGAGGGTTAAAGTTAGGGTGAGGGTTGGGGTTACGGTTAGGTTTAGGGTGATGTTTAGGATGATAGTGAGGTTTAGAATGAATATGAGGATTCGGGTGAGGATGAGGGTTAGACTTTGGTTGAGGGTTAGGGTTAGGATGAGGGTTAGGTTGATGGTGATGGTTAGTGTGAGGGTGAGGTTTAGGGGTAGGTTTAGGTTTAGGGTGAGGTTTAGGGTTATGGTTATGTTTAGGGTCAGGTTTAGCGTGAAGGGTAGAGTAAGGGTTAGGGGAGGGTTAGATTTAGTTTGAGGGGTAGGGTGAGGGTTAGAGTTGAGATGAGGCTGAGGGTAAGGGTCAGGGTGAGGGTTAGGGTGAGTGTTAGGGTTAGGGTTAGGTTGAGTTTGAGGGTTAGGGTTAGGGTTAGGGTTAGGTTTAGGGTTAGGTTTAGGGTTAGGGTGAGGTTTAGCGTTAGGTTTAGGGTTAGTGTGAGTGTGAGGGTGAGGGTTAGGGTTAGTGTTAGTGTTAGGGTTAGGGTGAATGGAGGGTTAGTGTTTATGTAATGTAAGGGTTATGGTAAGGGTGAGGGTTAGAGTAAGGGTTAGGGTGAGGTTTAGGCTGAGGGATAGGGTTA
Organism: Dipodomys merriami; assembly: GCF_024711535.1. NCBI lineage: Eukaryota > Metazoa > Chordata > Mammalia > Rodentia > Heteromyidae > Dipodomys > Dipodomys merriami. The sequence continues at coordinate 5,160,929 of NW_027206113.1, forward strand.
GGGTTAGTGTGAGGGATATGGTGAGGTTCAGTGTTAGGGTTAGGTTGAGGGTGAGGGTTAGGGTGAGGGTGAGTGTTAGGGTTAGGTATAGGGTGAGGGTGAGGTTGATGGTGAGGTTTAGAGTGAGGGCGAGGGTTAGGGTTCCGGGAATGGTTAGGTTGATGTTTAGGGTGAGGGTGAGAGTTAGGGTTAGGTTTAGGGTTAGGGTGAGGGTTAGTGTTTAGGTTAGGGTGAAGGTGAAGTATAGGGTGAGGTTTAGGGTTAGCATTAGGGTTAGGGTTAGGGTTCAGTTTCGGCTTAGGGTTAGGGTGAGAGTTAGGGTGAGTATGAGAGTTAGGGTTAGGATTAGGTTTAGGGTTAGCGTGAGGGTGAGGCTGAGAGTTAGGTTTAGGGTGACGGTGAGGTTTAGGGTGACGGTGAGGGTTAGGGTGAGGGTGAGGGTTAGGTTTAGTGTGAGGTTGAGGGTGAGGGTGAGGGTTAGTGTGACAGTTAGGATTAGGGTTAAAGTTAGGGTTAGGTTGAGGATAAGGGTTAGGATGTGGGTTAGCGTGTGGGTGAGGGTTAAGGTTACCCTTAGGATCAGGGTGACCGTTAGGGTGAAGGTTAGTGTTGAGTTTAGTTTGAGTATGAGGGTTAGGGTTTGGGTTAGGGCTAGTGTGAGTGTTAGTGTAAAGGTGAGATTTAGCATTAGGTTTAGGTTTAGGTTTACGGTAAGGGTTAGGGTTAAGTTTAGGGTGTGGGGAGGGTGAGAGTTTCCGTTAGATAAGGGTTATGGTAAGGGTTAGGGTTACGGTTAGGTATAGGGTGAGGGTTAGGCTAAGGAATAGGCTTAGGGTTAGGGTTAGCATTAGGTTTATGGTGAGGGTGACTGTTAGGATTAGAGTTACGGTTAGGGTGAGGGTGAGGGTGAGGGCTAGGGTTAGGCTGAGGGTTAGTGTGACAGTGAGGGTTAGGGTGAGGGCGAGGATTAGGGTTAGGGTGAGGGTGAGGTTTAGGTTTAGGGTGAGGGTTAGGGTGAGGGGTCGGGTTAGGGTTAGTATGAGGGTTATGGTTAGGGTTAGGGTGAGGATAAGGGTTAGGGTGAGGTTTAGGTTGAGGGTGAGGGTTAGGGTTAGCGTTAGGTTTAGGGTGAGGGTTAGGGTAACGGTTAGGGTTAGGTTTAGGTTTAGGGTGAGGGTGAGGATGAGGGTTAGGTTTGGGGTGATGGTTAGGGTTAGGGTTAGGTTTTGGATGAGTTTGACGGTGAGTGTTAAATTTAGGGTTAGGGTTTGGGTGAGTGTGAGGGTTAGGATTAGGATTAGGGTTAGGTTTAGGCTGAGGGTGAGTGTGAGGATGATTGTTAGGGTTATTGTTAGGGTTAGGGTTAGGGTCAGGGTTCGGGTTTGGTTAGGGTGAGGGTGAGGGATAGGGTGATGTTTTGGGTTCGGGTTAGCATTAGGGTTAGGGTGAGGGTGAGGGTGAGGGTTAGGGTTAGATTTAGGGGGAGGGCTAGGGTGAGGGTGAGGGTTAGGTTGAGGGTGAGGGTTAGGTTTAGGGTTAGGGTTAGGGTGATGGTGAGCATTAGGGTGAGGGTAAGCGTTAGGGTTAGGGTGAGGGTGAGGGTTAGGTTTAGGGTGAGGGTAAGGATTAGGGTGAGGTTTAGGGTTACAGTGAGGGTTAGGCTGAGGGACAGGGTTAGGGTTAGGGTGAGGGATAGGGTGAGGGTGAGGGTAACGGTTAGGGTTAGCTTGAGGGTTATGATGAGGGTGAGTGTTAGAGTTAGGTTTAGGGTGAGGTTTAAGGTGACGGTGAGCATTAGAGTGAGGGTGAGTGTTAGGTTTCCGGGAAGGTTTGGTTGAGGGTTAGGTTGAGGGTGAGATTTAGGGTTACGATTAGGGTTAAGGTGAGGGTTAGTGTTTAGGTTAGGGGAGGGTGAGGGATAGGGTGAGGGTTAGGGTTAGCATTAGGGTTAGGGTGAGGGTGAGGATTAGGGTTAGGGTTAGGGTGAGGGCTATGGTAAGGCTGAGGGTTAGGATTAGGGTTAGGTTTACGTTTAGGGGGAGGGGGAGGGAGAGGCTTAGTGTTAGGGTCAGTGAGAACTTTAGGGTGACCGTGGGGTTAGGGTGAGGATGAGGGTTAGGGTTAGGGTAAGGGTGAGGGTGAGGGTGAGGGTTTGGATTAGGCTTAAATTTAGGGTTAGGTTGAGGATAAGGGTTAGGGTGAGGGTTAGTGTGTGGGTGAGGGTTAAGTTTACTGTTAGGACCAGGGTTAGGGTTAGGGTGAGGTTTAGGGTTAGGGTTAGGTTAAGGTTAAGGGTTAGGTTTAGGGTTAGAGTTAGGGCGAGAGTTAGGGTTAGGGTGAGGTTTAGCATTAGGTTTAGGTTTAGGGTGAGGTTTAGGATGAGGGTGAGGTTTAGATTTAGGATTAGGATTAGGGTTAGGATTAGGCTTCGGGAGAGGGTGAGGGTGAGGGTGAGTGTGAGCGTTAGTGTTAGAGTTAGTGTTAAGTTTAGGTTTAGGGTGAGGGGAGGGTGAGAATTTCCGTTACATAAGGGTTATGGTAAGGGTTAGGGTTAGGGTTAGGTTTAGGGTGAGGGTTAGGCTGAGAGATAGGGTTAGGGATAGGGTTAGTGGTAGGGTGAGGGTGAGGGTTATGGTTAGGTTAAGGGTGAGGGTTAGGGTGAGGGTGAGTGTTAGGGTTAGTGTTAGATTGAGGGTTAGGGTGACAGAGAGGGTTAGAGTAAGTGTGAGGTTTAGGGTTAGGGTTAGGTTGAGTATTAAGGTGATGGTTACGGTTAGGTTTAGGTTTGGGGTTCGGGTTCTGGTGAGGGTAAGGGCTAGGGTGAGGGTTAGGTTGTGGATGAGGGTTAGAGTTAGCATTAGGGTTTGGGTGAGGGTGACGTTTAGGGTTAGGGTGAGGGTAAGCGTGAGGGTGAGGTTTAGTTTTAGGGTGAGGGTTAGGGTGAGGGGTAGGTTTAGGGTTAGTGTGAGGGTTAGTTTTAGTGTGGGGGTTAGGTTTATGGTTAGTTTTAGGCTGAGGGTGAGGGTGTGGGTGAGGGTGAGAGTGAGGGTTAGGGACAGGTTTAGGGTTAGTGTGAGGGTTAGGGTGAGGTTTAGGTTGAGGGTTAGGGTGAGGGTGAGGTTTATCGTGAGGGCTAGTGTTAGGGTTAGACTGAGGTTGAGGGTTAGGGTGAGGCTTGGGTCTAGTGTTAGTATTAGCAATAAGGTGAGGGCTAGGTGAGAGTGTGGGTTAGGGTGAGGGTGAGGATTTCGGTTAGGGAAGGTTCAGGCTTAAGGTTAGGGTGAGGATTAGGGTGAGGGTGGGGGTTAGGGTGAGCGTTAGGTTTAGAGTGAGGGAAGGGATAGGGTTAGGGTGAGGGTTAGGGTTAGGTTGATGTTCAGGGTGAGGGTGAGGGTTAGGGTGAGTGTGAGGTTTCGGGTGAGATTGAGGCGTAGTTTGTGGGTGAGGGTTAGGGTAAGGGTGAGGGTTAGTCTGACAGTGAGGGTTTGGGCTAGGTTTAGGTTTAGGTTTAAAGTTAGGGTGAAGGTTAGGGTTAAGGTTAGGTGAGGATTAGGTTTAGTGTGAGGGTTATGGTTATGGTTAGATTGAGGGTAAGGGTTAGGGTGAGGATTAGGGTGAAGGTAATTGTTAGGTTGAAGATTAGGGTGAAAATGAAGGTAGGAGTAGCTTGAGTGTTAGGGTGAGGGTGAGGGTTAGGTTTAGGATCAGGGTTAGGGTGACGGAAAGGGTTAGGGTGAGGGATAGGTTGAGTGTGAGGATTAGGGTTAGGGTTAGGGTTAGGATAAGGTGAGGGTGGGGGTGAAGGTTAGGGTTAGGCTGAGGGTTATAGTTAGGGTTAGGGTGAGGGTGATGCTGAGATTGAGGGTTAGGGTTATGGTTATGGTTAGGGTGAGGGGATGAAGAGAGTTTCCATTTTTTAAGGGTTAGGGTTGGATTAGGGTGAGGATTAGGGTGAGGGTGAGATTTAGGGTGAGGGTTAGTGTTGGGTGAGGGTTAGGGTTATGATTAGGGTGATGTTTAGGCTGAGGGTGTGGGTTAGGGTGAGGGTGAGGTTTCATGTAAGGGTAAGGGTTAAGGTGTGGGTGAGGGTTAGGGTGAGGGTGAGGGTGAGGGTGAGGGTGAGGTTTAGGCTGAGGCATAGGGTGAGTGATAGGGTTAGGTTTAGTGTGAGGGTTATGGTTAGTGTGAGGGTTATGGTTAGGGTTAGGGTGAGGGTAAGGTTTAGGGTGAGGGTTAGGGTGAGGGTGAGCATTAGGGTTAGGGTTAACATTAGGGTTAGGGTGAGGGTGAGGGTTAGGGCTAGTGTTAGTGTTAGGGGGAGGGTTACTCTGAGGGTGAGGGTTAGGGTTAGGGTGAGGGTTAGGCTGATGGTGAGCATTAGGGTGAGGGTGAGTGTTAGGGTTAGGGTGAGGGTTAGGTTTAGGGTGAGGTTTAGGGTGAAGGGTAGGGTTAGGTTTAGGGTGAGGCTTAGGTTTAGTTTGAGGGTAAGGGTTAGGGTGAGGGTTAGGTTGAAGGTGAGGGTTAAGGTTAGCACTAGGGTTAGTGTGAGGGTGTGGTTTAGTGTTAGGGTGAGGGTTAGGCTGAGGGCTAGGGTTAGGGTTAGGGTGAGTTCTAGGATGAGGGAGAGGGTTAGGGTTAGGGTTAGGGTGAGGGTTTGGGTGAGGGTGAGTTTTCGAGTTAGGTTTAGCATGAGGGTTAGGGTTACTGTGAGCGTTAGAGTGAGGATGAATGTTAGTGTTCCGGGAACGTTTAGGTTGAGGGTTAGGTTTAGGGTGAGAGTTAGGGTTAGAATTAGGGTTAGAGAGAGGTTTAGTGTTTGGGTTATGGTTAGGGTGAGGGATTGGGTGAGTGTTAGGGTTAACATTAGGTTTAGAGTGAGGGTGAGTTTAGGGTTAGGGTTAGGTTGAGGGCTATGGTGAGGGTGAGGATTAGGGTTAGGGTTAGGTTTAGGATTAGGGTGAGGGTGAGGGTGAGGGTTAGGGTTAGGGTGAATGTGAAGTTTAGGGTGAAGGTGTGGGTTAGGGTGAGGGTGAGGGTTAAGGTGAGGGTGAGGGTTAGGGTGAAGTTTAGGATGAGAATGAGGCTTGGTATAGCATGAGGGTTAGGGTGAGGTTTAGGTTGAGGTTGAGGGTTAGGTTTAGAGTCAGGGTTAGGGTGAGGTTAAGTGTTAGGGTGAGGGATAGGGTGAGGGTGATGGATATTGTTAGGCTGAGGGTGAGGGTGAGGGTGAGGATTAGGTTTAGAGTGAGGGTTAGATTTAGGCTTAGGGTTAGGGTGATAGTTAGGATGAGGTTGAGGGTTAGGTTTAGGGTTAGGTTGAGGGGTAGGGTTAGGGTTAGTGTTAGGGTTAGGGTGAGGATTAGGGTTAGGGTTAGCATTAGGGTAAGGGTGAGGGTTAGGGTGAGGGTGAGGGTTAGGGTTAGGATAAGGGTGAAGGTTAGGATGAGTGTGAGGGTTAGTGATATTGTTAGGATTAGGGTTAGGGTGAGGGTGAGGGTTAGGCTTAGGGTTTGGTTTAGGGTTAGGGTGAGGGTGAGGGTGAGGGTTAGGTTTAGTTTTACCGTTAAGATTAGCATTAGGCTTAGGATGAGTGTGAGGGTGAGGGTTATGCACAGGGTTTAGGTTAGATTTAGGGATAGGGTGAGGGTGCTGTTTAGGGTGAGGATGAGGGTTCGGTTGAGAGTTAGAATTAGGGTGTGGTTGAGGCTCAGATTTAGGTTGAGGGTTAGGGTGAGGTTTAGGGTTAGGGTTAGGGTTAGGGTGAAGGTGAGGGTTAGGGTAATTTTTAGTGTGAGGGTAAGGGTTAGGGTGAGGCTTTGGTTGAGGGTTAGGTTTAGGGTTAGGCTGAGGGTTAGGGTGAGGGGTAGGGTTAGGGTTAGGGTGAGCGTTAGGGAAAGGGTGTGGGTTAGATTGAGGGTTAGGGTTACGGTTATGGTTAGGGTGAGTGTGAGGTTTAAGATTTGGGAAATGCTAAGTGTTAGTGTGAGGGTTATGGTGAGGCTGAGGTTTAGGGTTAGAATTAGGGTTAGGGTGAGTGTAGGGTTAAGGTTAGGGTGAGGGTTAGGGTGAGGGTGAAGGTTAGGGTTAGCGGGAGGGTAAGGGTTAAGGTGAGGGTTAGGATGAGAGTTAGGTTTAGGGTTATTGTTAGGGTTAGGTTAAGGGTTAGGTTGAGGGTAGGATTGAGGTTTAGGGTTAGGGTTAGTGTGAGGGTTAAGTTTAGGTTTAGGGTTAGGGTTAGTGTTAGGGTGAGGATTAGGGTGAGGGTGTGGGTGAGGGTGAGGGTGAGGGTTAGTGTTAGAGTGTGGGTTAGGTTGCGGGTTAGTGTGACAGTAAGGGTTATTGTGAGTGTTAGGGTTAGGGATATGCTGAGGTTGAGGGTGAGGGTGAGGGTTAGGGTTAGAGTTAGGTTTAGGGTTAGGGTATGGGCTAGGGTGAGGTTGAGGGTTAGGATTAGGCTTAGGGTTAGGGTGACGGTGAATGATAGGGTTATGGTTAGGGTTAGCGTGAGGGTTAGGGTTAGGTTGAGGGTTAGAGTGAGGGTTAGGGTTAGGGTTAGGGTTAGAGTTAGCTTTAGGGTAGGGGTGAGTGTTAGGTTTAGGGTTAGGATTAGTGTTTGCGTTAGGGTTAGGCTGAGGGTGAGTGTGAGGGTAAGGGTTAGGGTGAGGGTTAGGGTGAGGGTTATTGTTAGGTTTAGAGTTAGGGTTAGCTTGAGGGTGAGATTGAGGTCTAAGTTTAGGGTTAGTGTGAGGGTTAGGTTTAGGGTTAGGTTTAGTGTTAGGGTGAGGTTGAGGGTTAGGGTGAGGGTGTGGGTGAGGTTGAGGGTGAGGGTTAGGGTTAGGGTGAGAGCTAGGATGAGGGTGATGGTTAATGTGAGGGTTAGGGTGAGGATTTCAGTTAGGTAAGGGTTAGGGATTGGATTAGGGTGTGGATTAAGCTGAGGTAGAGGGTTAGGGTGAGGGTTAGGGTGAGGTTGAGATTGAGGGTGTGGGTGAGTGTTGGGGTTACTGTTTGGAGTAGGGTTAGGGTGAGGGCTAGGATGAGGGTGAGGGTTAGGGTGAGGGTAAGGTGAGGGTGACGATTTCGGTAGGTAAAGGATAGGGATACAGTTAGGGTGAAGATTAGGCTGAGGGTGTGGTTTAGGGTGAGGATTAGGCTTAGGGTGAGGTTTAGGGTTAGGGGTAGGGTGAGGGTTAGGTTTAGGGTGATGTATAGGGTGAGGGTGAGGGTTAAGTTTATGATGAGTGTTCGGGTGAGTGTGAGGGTTAGGTTGTGGGTGAGGGTTAGGTATAGGGTGAGGGTTAGGGTTAGGTTTTTAGTTAGGGCGAGGGTTAGAGTTAGGTTTAGGGTTAGGGTGAGTGTTAGGATTAGGATTAAGGTTAGGGTTAGAGTTAGGTTTAGGTTGAGGGGAGGGTGAGGGTTAGGGTGAGGGTTAGGGTGAGGGTTAGGTTTAGGGTTAGGATTAGTGTTTGGGATAGGGTTAGGCTGAGGGTGAGGGTGAGGGTTAGGTTTAGGTTTAGGGTGAGGGTAAGGTTTAGAGTTAGGGTTAGGGTGAGGGCTAGGATGAGGGTGAAGGTTTAGGTGAGGGTTAGGGTGAGGGTTAGTGTTTCAGTTAGGTAAGGGTTAGGGATTGGGTTAGGGTGTGCATTAGGCTGAGGGTGAGGGTTATTGTGAGGGTTAGTGTTAGGGTGAGTTTTAAGGTTAGTGTTTGGGTGAGGGTTATGGTTATGGTGATGTATAGGGTGAGGGTGAGGGATAAGTTCATGGTGAGGTTTTTGGTGAGAGTGAGAGATAAGTTCATGGTGAGGTTTCCGGTGAGGGTGAGGTGTAGGGTGTGGGTGAGGGTTAGGAACAGGTTGAGGGTTAGGGTGATGGTGAGGTTTAGGGTTATAGTTAGTGTTAGGGTGAGGGTTAGGATTAGGGTTAGGGTTAGGGTGAGTGTTAGGGTGAGGTGTAGGGTTAGATTTAGCGTAAGGGTTTAGGTTAGTGTGAGGGTTAATTTTAGGGTGATGGTGAGGGTAAGGATTAGGGTGAGGGTTGGAATAAGTGTGAGGGTTAGGGTGAGGGTTAGGGTTAAGGTTAGTGCTAGGGTGAGTGTGAGGTTTATGGTTAGGTTTTGGTTGAGGGTTATGGTCATGGTGATGGTTAGGATTAAGTTTAGGGTTAGGGTGAGGGTGAGGGTTACGGTTATGGTGAGTGTGAGGCATAGTATTAGGTTTAGGGTTAGGCTTAGGGTGAGGGTTAGGGTCAGGGTGAGGGTTAGGGTTAGGTTTAGGGTTAGGGTGAGGGTTAGGGTTGGGGTTATGTTTAAGGTTAGGGTGAGGGTGAGGCTTAGGGTTAGGATTAGTGTTTGGTTTAAGGTTAGGCTGAGTTTGAGGGTGAGGGATAGGGTTAGCGTTTGGTTTAGGGTTATGGTTAGGGTTAGGGTGAGGGTGATGGTTAGAGTTAGGATTAGGGTGAGGTTAGGGTGAGGGTTAGGGTGAGATGAGGGTTATGGTTAGGGTTAGTGTGATGTTTAGTGTGAGGGTTAGGTTTAGGATTAGGGTTAGTGGGAGGGTTAGGGTGAGGTTTAGGGTTAGGGTTAAGTTTAGGGTGAGGGTTAGTGTGAGTGTTAGGGTTAGGATTAGGTTTAGCGTTAGGTTAGGGTTAGGTTGAGGGGAGGGTGAGGGTTAGGGTTAAGTTTAGGGTTCGGGTGAGGGTTAGGTATAGGGTTAGGATTAGTGTTTGGGTTAGAGTTAAGCTGAAGGTGAGGGTGAGGGTTAGGGTTAGGGTTATTGTTAGGTTTAGGTTTAGGGTTAGTGTGAGGGTGAGTTTGAGGTTTAGGGTTAGGGATACTGTGAGGGTGAGGTTTAGGGTTAGGTTTAGTGTTAGGGTGAGGGTGAGGGTGAGGGTGTGGATGAGGGTGAGGGTGAGGGTTAGGTTTAGGGTTCGGGTTAGTGTGAGGGCTAGGATGAGGGTGATGATTAACGTGAGGGTTAGGTAAGGGTAAGGATTTCAGTTAGGTAACACTTAGGGATTGGATTAGGGTGTGGTTTAGGCTGAGGGTGAGGTTTAGGATGAGGGTTAGGGTTAGGATGAAGGTTAGGGTGAGGTGGAGGCTGAGGTTGAGTGTGAGGGTGTGGTGAGGGTTGGGGTTAGTGTTTCGGTTACGGTTAGGGTGAGGGCTAGGATGAGGGTGATGGTTAGGGTGAGGGTAAGGTGAGGGTGAGGATTTTGGTTAGGTAAAGATTAGGGATACGGTGAGGGTGAGTATTAGGCTGAGGGTGAGATTTAGGGTGAGGATTAGTGTTAGGGTGAGGTTTAAGGTTAGGGTTAGGGTTAGGGTGATGTATAGGGTGCGGGTGAGGGTTAAGTTCATGGTGTGGTTTCGGGTGAGGGTGAGGTGTATGGTGTGGGTGAGGGTTAGAGTTAGGGTTAGGATTAGGGTTAGGGTGTGTGTAAGTGTTAGGCTTAGGTTTGGGTTAGGTTGAGGGGAGGGTGAGGGTTAGGGTTAGGTTTAGGTTTAGGATGAGGTTTAGGTTTAGGGTTAGGATTAGTGTTTGGGTTAGGGTTAGGCTGAGGGTGAGGGTGAGGTTTAGGTTTAGGTTTAGGGTGAGGGTAACAGTTTGGGTTAGGGTTAGTGTGAGGGCTAGGATGAAGGTAATGGTTAAGGTGAGGGGTAGTGTGAGGGTAAGATTTTCAGTTAGGTAAGGGTTAGGGATTGGGTTAGGGTGTGGATTAGGCTCTGGGTGAGGGTTAGTGTGAGGGTTAGGTTTAGGGTGAGGGTTATGGTGGGGTTTAGGCTGAGGTTGAGTTTGAGGTTGAGGGTTGGGCTTAGTGTTTGGGTTAGGGATAGGGTGAGGGCTAGGATGAGGGTGATGGTTAGGGTGTGGTTTAGGCTGAGGGTGAGGATTTCGGTTAGGTAAAGGTTAGGGATACGGTTAGGGTGTGGATTAGGCTGAGTGTGAGGTTTAGGGTGACGGTTAGTGTTATGGTGAGGTTTAGGGTTCGTGTTAGGTTGAAGGTTATGGTTATGGTGATGTATAGGGTGAGGGTGAGGTTTAAGTTCATGGTGAGGGTGAGGGTTAGGGTGATGGTCAGAGTTAGGGTTACGGTCAAGCTTAGGGTGAGTGTTAGGGTTAGGATTAGGGTGAGTGTTAGGGTTAGGATTAGGATTAGGGTTAGGTTAGGTTGAGGGGTGGGTTAGGGTTATGGTTAGGTTTAGGGTTAGGGTGAGGGTTAGGTTTAGGGTTAGGATTAGTGTTTGGGTTAGGGTTAGGCTGAGGGTGACGGTGAGGGTTAGGGTTAGGTTTAGGGTGAGGGTAAATGTTAGGGTTAGGGTTAGGGTCAGGGTAAGGATGAGGTTGATGGTTAAGGTGAGGGTTAGGGTGAGGGTGAGGATTTGAGTTAGGTAATGGTTAGGGATTGGGTTAGGGTGTGAATTAGGCTAAGGGTGAGGGTTAGGTTGAGGGTTAGGTTTATGGTGAGGGTTAGGGTGGGGTTTAGGCTGAGGTTGAGGGTCAGGGTGAGGGTGAGGTTTAGGGTTAGTGTTTGGTTTAGGGTTAGGGTGAGGGCTAGGATAAGGGTGATGGTTGGGGTGAGGGTTAGGGTGAGGGTGAGGATTTCGGTTAGGTAAAGGTTAGGGATACGGTTAGGATGAGGATTATGCTGAGGGAGAGGTTTAGGGTTAGGGATAGGGCTAGGGTGAGGTTTAGGGTTAGTGTTAGGGTGAGGGTTATGGTTATGGTGATGTATAGGGTGAGGGTGAGGGTTTAGTTCATGGTGAGCGTTCGGGTGAGTGTGAATGGGTAGCGTGTGGATGAGGGTTAAGGTAAGAGTGACGATGAGGGTTAGGGTTACTGTGAGTGTTAGGGTTAGGGTTAGGGTTAGGGTGAGTGTTAGGGTTAGGATTAGGGTTAGGGTTAGGGTTAGGGGTAGGTTGAGGGGAGGGTGAGGGTTAGGGTTAGGTTTAGGGTTAGGGTGATGGTTGTGTTTAGGGTTAGGATTAGTGTTTGGGTTAGGGTTAGGCTGAGGGTGAAGGTGAGGCTTAGGGTTAGGTTTAGGGTGAGGGTAAGGTTTACGGTTAGGTTTAGGGTGAGGGCTAGGTTGAGGGTGATGGTTAAGGTGAGGGTTAGGTTGAGGATGAGGATTTCAGTTAGGTAAGGGTTAGGGATTGGGTTAGGGTGTGGATTAGGCTGAGGGTGAGGGTTAGGGTGAGGGTTAGAGTAGGGTGGGGGTTAGGTTGGGGGTTAGGATGAGGTTGACTGTGAGGGTGAGGGTGAGGGTTGGGGTTACTCTTGGGGTTAGGGTTAGGGTGAGGGCTAGGATGAGGGTGGTGTTTAGGGTGAGGGTTAGGGTTAGGGTGAGGATTTCGGTTGGGTAAAGGTTAGGGATTCAGTTTGGGTGAGGATTAGTCTGAGGGTGAGGTTTAGGGTGAGGGTTAGGGTTAGGGTGAGGGTGATGGTTATGGTGATGTATAGGGTGAGGGGGAGGGATAAGTTCATGTTGAGGGTTCAGGTGATGGTGAGGGGTAGGGTGTGGGTGAGGATTAGGGTTAGGTTGAGGGTTAGGGGTACGGTTAGGGTTAGGGTGAAAGTTAGGTTGAGGTTAGTGTTAGAGTTAGTGTGAGTCTTAGAGTCAGGGTTAGGGTTATGATGAGGGTAAGGGTTAGGGTGAGGTTGAGGATTAGGTTTAAGATAAATGTGAGGGTTAGTTTGAATGTTAGGTTTAGGATTAGGGTTATTGTGAGGGTTAGGGTGAGGGTCAGGTTTATGGTTAGTGTTAGCGTGAGGGTTAGGGTGAGGGTAAGTGTTAGGTTGAGGGTTAGGGTGAGGGTAAGTGTTAGGGTTAGGGTTAGGATCAGGATGAGTTGTAGGGTGAGAGTTAGGGTTAGGGTTAGGGTGAGGGTGAGGTTGAGGGTTAGCGTTAGGGTTAGGGTTAGTGTGAGGGTAAGGGTGAGTGTTTGCATTAGGGTTAGCGTTAGGTTGAGGGGAGGGTGAGGGTTGGGGTTAGGATTAGGGTAAGGATTAGTGTTATGGTGTGGGTTAGGTTTAGGTTTAGGGTTAGGCTGAGGGGGTGGTTGAGGGTTAGATTTGGGGTTAAGGTTAGGGTGAGGGGTAGGGTTAATGTTAATGTGAGGTTAAGGGTTAGGGTGAGGGTTAGCATTAGGTGTAAGTTTAGCGTTAGGGTTTTGGTGAGGGTTAGGGTGAGGTTTAGGGTTAGGATTAGTGTTAGTGTTAGTGTTAGGGTTAGGGTGAGTGTTAGGGTGAGGGTTAGGATGACGGTGAGGGTTAGGGGGAGGTGATGGTGAGGGTTAGGGTTAGGGTTAGGGTGAGGTTTATTGTTAGGTTGAAGGTTAGGGTGAGGGGTAGGGTTAGGGTAAGGGAAAGTGTTAGGTTTCGTGTGAGGGTTAGGGTGAGGGTTAGGGTTAGGGTGAGGCTGAGGATAAGGGTTAGGTTGAGCATTAGGGTGATGGTGAGGGTTAGAGTTAGGTTTAAGTTTAGGGTTAGGGTGAGGATAAGGGTTAGGATGAGGGTTAGGGGGTGTGTGAGGGTTAGGATTAGGGTTAGATTTAGGATTAGGGTGAGGGTTAGGTTTAGGGTTAAGGTGAGGGTGAGGGTGATGGTTAGGGTTAGTTTGAGGATTAGGGTGAGGATGAGGTTTAGGGTGAGGGTGAGGTTTAGGGTCATGTTTAGGGTTAGGCTGAGGGTGAGGGTGAGGGTGAGGGTTACAGTTAGGGTTAGGGTGAGGGTTAGGTTTAGTGTGTGGCTTAGGGTGAATTTGAGGGTAAGAGTTAGGGTGAGAGTTAAGGTGATTGTGAGGGTTAACGTTAGGGTGAGGGTAAGGTTTAGGGTGAGGGTTAGGGTTAGGGTTATTTTTAGGGTTAGGTTTAGGGTGAGGGTTAGGGTTAGGGTGATGGCTAGGTTGAGGGTGAGGATTAAGGGTTAGGGTTAGGATTAGGGTTTGGGTGAGCGTAAGAGTTAGGTTGAGGGCTAGGGTGATGGTGAGGGTTCGGGTTCGGGTTAGGGTGAGTATAAGGTTTAGGATGAGGTTTAGGTTGAGGGTGAGGTTCAGTGTGAGGTTTAGGGTTAAGTTCAGGATTAGGGTGAGTGTGAGGATTAAGTTGAGGTGTAGGGTGGGGTGAGGGTGAGGGTGAGGGTGAGGGTTAGGGTTAGGATTAGGTTGAGTGTTAGGATTAGGGTGAGTTTTGGTTTAGGGTTAGGGTGAATGTGAGGGTTAAGATTTGGGAAAGGCTAAGTGTTAGTGTGAGGGTTATGGTGAGGCTGAGTTTTAGGGTTAGCATTAGTGTTAGGGTGAGGTTAGGGTTAAGGTTAAGGTGAGGGTTAGGGTGAGGGTGACGGTTAGGTTTAGCGGGAGGGTAAGGGTTAAGGTGAGGGTTAGGATGAGAGTTAGGGTTAGGGTTATTGTTAGGGTTAGGTTAAGGGTTAGGCTGAGGGTAGGATTGAGGTTTAGGGTTAGGGTTAGTGTGAGGGTTAAGTTTAGGTTTAGGGTTTGGGTTAGTGTTGGGGTGAGGGTTAGGGTGAGGGTGTGGGTGAGGTTGAGGGTGATGGTTAGTGTTAGAGTGTGGGTTAGGTTGAGGGTTAGTGTGACGGTAAGGGTTATTGTGAGAGTTAGGGTTAGGGTTAGGCTGAGGTTGAGGGTGAGGTTGAGGGTTAGGGTTAGAGTTAGGGTTAGGGTGAGGGTGAGAGTGAGGGTTAGGGTTAGGGTTAGGGTTTGGGTGACGGTTTGGTTGAGGTTAAAGGTTAGGATGAGGCTTAGGTTGAGGGTGAGCATTAGGGTTAGTGTGAGGGTAAGGGTTAGTGTCAGATTTAGGGTGAGGGTGAGCATTAGAGTTAGGGTGAGGTTGAGGTTTATGGTTAGGGTTAGGGTTAAGGTGAGGGCTAGGGTGATGGTTAGGGTGAGGGTTAGGGTTCAGATTCGGGTGAGGTTTAGGGTTAGTGTGAGGGTTAGGTTGAGGGTGAGGGTAAGGGTTAAGTTGAGAGTTAAGGTGAGGGTGAGGGTTATGGTTAGGTTTAGGGTAAGGGAGAAGTTAATGGTTAAAGTTATGATTAGAGTTAGGGTTAAGATGAGGGTGAGGGTGAGGGTTAGGGTTAGGTTTAGTGTGAGGTTGAGGGTTAGGGTTAGGGTTAGGGCGAGATTTAGGGTTAGTGTGAGGTTTAGGGTTAGTGTTAGGGTTATGGTGAGGGTGAGGTTGAGGTTGAGGATTAGGGTTAGTGTTAGGGTGAGTGTGAGGGTGAGGGTAAGGTTTTGGATTAGGTTTAGGGTTAAGGTTAGAGTGAGGGTAAGGGTTGGGGTGTGGGTGAGGGCTAGGATGAGTGTGAGGGTTAGGTTGAGGCTTAGGGGGAGGGATAATATTAGGGTCATGTTGAGGGTTAGGGTTAGTGTGAGTGTAAGCATTAGTGTTAAGGATAGGGTTAGGATGAGAATAAGGGTTAGAGTGAGGATTAGGGTGAGGGTGAGGTTTAGGCTTAGCGTTAGGGTTAGGGTAAGGTTTAGGTTGAGGTCAAGGGTGAGGTTGAGGTTAGGGTTAGGGGTAGGTTTAGTGTGAGGGTTAGGGTTATGGTTAGGTTGAAGGTTATGTTTAGGGTGAGTTTTAAGGTTTGTGTTAGGTTTAGGGTTAGGGTAACGGTTAGGGTTAGTATAAGGGTTAGAGTGAGGGTTAGGGTGAGGGTGAGGGTTAGGCTTAGCGTTAGGGTTAGGGTAAGGTTTAGGATGAGGTCAAGGGTGAGGTTGAGGTTTAGGGTTAGGGGTAGGGTTAGTGTGAGGTTTAGGTTTATTGTTAGGGTGAGGGTTAGGGTTAGGGTGAGGTTAAAGGTTTGTGTTAGGGTTAGGGTTAGGATGAGGTTTAGGGTTAGGTTTAGGTTGAGAGTGAGGGTTAGGGTTAGGGTTAGGGTTAGGGTGAAGGTTAGGGTGAGATTAAGGATAAGGATGAGTGTTAGGGTGAGGGTTAACATTAGCGTTAGTGTGAGGGTAAGGGTTATGCTGAGGGTTAAGGTGAGAGTGAGCATTACTCTTAGGGTGAGGGTGAGGTTTAGGGTTAGGGTTAGACTTAGGGTGAGGGCTAGGGTGAGGATGAGGTTTAGAGTTAGGGTTAGGGAGAGGGTTAGGTTTCCCTTGAGGGTTAGGTTCAGGGTTAGGGTTAGTGTGAATGTTAGGTTGAGGGTGAGGGTAGGGGTTAGGGTGACATTTAAGGTGAGGGTGAGGGTTAGAGTAAGGATTAGGGTTAGGGTTATTGTGAGGGCTAGGTTGAGGGTGAGGTTTAGGGTGCAGGTGAGTGTTAGGGTTAGCGTTAGGGTTATGGTGAGGGTTAGGTTGAGGGTTAGGGTTAGGATTAGGGTTATGGTGTAGGGTGAGGGTGAGAGTGAGGGTGAGGTTTAGGGTTAAGGTTAGGGTTAGGGTTCGGGTGTAGGTTAGGGTTGGTGAGATGCTTAGGGTGAGCGTGAATTTAAGGTTTAGGGTGAGAATTAGTGTGAGTGTGAGATTTAGGGTTAGGGTTTGGGTGAGGGTTAGGGTGAGGGTGAAGGTTAGGGTGAGGGTGAGTGTTAGGGTTAGGGTGAGGATTAGGGTTAGGATTAGTGTTAGGGTTATGGCTACGGTAAAGTTGAGGGTTAGGGTAAGGTTTAGGGTTTTGTTAGAGTGAGGGTTAGGGTTAGGGTGAGGGTGTGTGTTAGGGTGAGTGTAAGGGTTCGGGTTAGGGTGAGGTTTAGGTTCAGTGTGAGGGTTAGGGTTAGGTTTATTTGAGGGTGAGTGTGAGGGTTAGAGTTATTTTTAGGTTAGGGTGAGGTTGAGCTTGAGGGTGAGGTTAAGGGTGAGTGTTTTAGTTAGGAAAGTGGTAGGGTTAGGGTTAGGGTGAGGACTAGGAGGAAGGTGAGGGTTAGGGTGAGGGTTAGGGTTTGGGTGAGGGTTAGGGTAAGAGTTCGGGTTAGGATTAGGGTTAGGGTGAGGGTGAGGGTGATGGTTAGTGTTAGGATTAGGTTGAGGTTGAGGGTTAGGGTGAGGGTTAGGGCGAGAGTTAGTGTTAGGAAGAGGTGTAGGGTTAGGGTTAGGGGGAGGTTGAGGGGGAGGGTTAGGGTTAGGGTTAGGGTGAGGGTTAGGTTTAGGATTAGGGTTAGGGTGAGGGTAAGGTTTAGGGTGAGGGTGAGGGTAAGGGTGAGCATTAGGGTTAGGGTGAGGGCTGGGGTGAGGGTGAGGTATATGTTTACAGTTAAGTTTAGAGTGAGGGTGAGGGATAGGGTGATGGTGAGGGTGTGGGTTAGGGTGAGGGGTATGGTGAGGGATAGGGTTAGGGTTAGGGTGAGGTTGAGTGTTAGGTTTAGGGTAAGGGTTAGGATTAGGGTTAGGTTTAGGGTTACGGTTAGGGTTAGGGACAGGGTTAGGGAGAGGATAAAAGTTAGGCTGAGAGTTAGGGTAGGGTCAGGGTTAGGGTTATGGTTAAGGTTAGGGTAAGTATTATGTTGAGAATAAGGGTGAGGTTGAGGTTTAGGTTTAGGGGTTAGGGTTAGGGTGAGGGTTAGGGTTAGGGTGAGGGTTAGGGTTAGGGTGAAGGTTAGGGTTAGAGTTATTTTTATTGTTAGGGTTACTGTGAGGGTGAGGGTGAGGATGAGGATTAAGGTTAGGGTTAGGTTGAGAGTGAGGGTGAGGGTGAGGGTTAGGTTTAGAATTATTGTTATGGTTAGAGTTAGGCTGAGGGTGAGGGTGAGGGTGAAAGTGAGGGTTAGGTTTAGGGTTACGATTAGGGTTATGGTGAAGGTTAGGTTTAGGGTGAGGGTAAGGGTGAGGGTTAGGTTTAGGCTAATTGTTAGGGTTAGAGTTAGGCTGAGGGTGATGGTGAGGGTGAGGGTTAGGGTTAGTGTTAGGGTTTGGGTGAAGGTTAGGTTGAGTGTGAGTGTTAGAGTTAGGGTCATGGTTAGGGTGAGGGTTATTTTTAACATTAGGTTTAGGGTGAGGGTGACGGTGAGGTGAGGGTTAGGTTTAGGATTATTGTTAGGTTTAGAGTTAGGCTGAGGGTGAGGGTGAGCTTGAGGGTGAGGGTTAGGGTTAGGATTAGGGTGAGGGTGAGGTTGAGTGTGAGGTTTAGGGTTAGGATTATTGTTAGAGTTAGGGTTATGGTAAGGGTTAGGGTGAGGGTTAGTATTAGGGTTAGTGTGAGGGTTACGGTTAGGGTTAGGGTGAAGGTAAGGGTTAGAGTTAGGTTTTAGGTAAAGGTTAGGGTTCAGGGTTAGGGTTAGTGTTAGAGTTAGTGTGAGGGTGAGGGTTTGGTTTAGGTTTAGGATGAGGGTTAGAGTGAGGGTTTTTGTTAGCGTTAGGGTTTTGTTGAGGGTTAGGGTGAGGGTTAGGTTTAGGGTGAGGGTGAGGGTTGGGTGAGGGTGAGGTTTAGGGTTAGGGTTAGGGAGAGGGGCACGGTGAGGGTGAGGGTTAGGTTTAGGGTTAGAGTGAAGGGTAGGTTGAGGGGTAGGGTTAGTGTTAGGGTTAGGGTAAGGGTGAGGATTAGGCTTAGTGTGATGTTTAGGTTTAGGGTGAGGGTTAGGTTGAGGTTGAGGGTTAGGGTAAGGCTTAGGGTGAGGTTTAGGGTTAGTGTGAGGGTTAGGATTAGAATTAGGTTGCGGGTGATAGTCAGGTTTACGGTTAAGTTAGGGTGAAAGTAAGGGTTACAGTGAGGATTAGGGTGAGGGTGAGGGTAAGGGTTTGCATTCGAGTTAGAGTTAGGGTTAGGGTGAGTGTAAGGGTGAGGGTTAGGATTATGTTTATGGTTAGGGTGAGGCTGAGAGTGCTGGTGAGGGTGAGTGTAAAGATGAGGTTGAGTTTTAGAGTTAGGTCTAGGGTTAGGGTTTGGTTGAGGGTTAGGTTTAGTGTTAGGGTTAGAATGAGCGTTAGGGTGAGGAGTACGGTAGGGTTAGGGTGAGGGTTATGGTTAGGGTGAGGGTTAGGGTGATGGTGTGTTTTAGCGTAAGGGTGAGGGTTAGGGTTAGGGTGATGGTGAGGGTTAGGTTTAGGTTTAGGGTTAGTGTGAGGGTTAGGGTTTGAATTCGGGTTAGTGTTCGGGTTAGGGATAGGGTGAGATTTAGTGCTAGGATTAGGGTTAGAGTTGGGGTGAGGGTGAGTGAGAGTTTTAGGGTTAGGTTTAGGATGAGGGTGAGAGTGAGGGTGAGGGATAGGGTTAGGGGTCAGGTGAATATTAATGTTAGTGTGAGGGTTAGGATTAGCGTTAAGGTTAGGGTTAGGGTGAGTATAAGGATTAGGCTGAGTGTTAAGCTGAGGGTGAGGGTTAGGGTTAAAGTTAGGGTTAGGGTGAGTATAAGGATTAGGCTGAGGGTGAGGGTTAGGATTAGCTTTAGGGTTAGGGTAAGTATTATGTTGAGGGAAAGGGTGAGGTTGAGTGTTAGGTTTAGGGGTAGAGTTAGGGTGAGGGTTAGGGGTTGGGTGAGGGTTAGGGTTAGGGTTAGGTTTAGGGTGAATATTAGGGTGAGGTTAAGACTTAGGATGAGTGTTAGGGTGAGGGTGAGCCTTACGATTAGTGTGAGGGTAAGGGTTAGGGTGAGTTTTAGTTTGAGGGTGAGCATTAGGGTTAGGGTGAGGGTGAGGTTTAGGGTAAGGGTTAGGGTGAGAGCTAGGGTGAGGGTGAGGGTTAGGGTTAGGGTGAGAGTTAAGGTGAGGGTGAGGGTTAGGGTTAGGGTTAGGCCAACTGTGAGGGTGATGGTTAGGGTTAGGATTAGGGTTAGGGTTAGGGTGACAGCTATGTTGAGGGTGAGGTTTAAGGTGAAGGTGAGGTTGAGGGTGAGCGTTTTGGTTAGGTAATGGTTAGGGTTAGGATTAGAGTTAGAGTTAGGGTGAGGGTTAGGGTGAGGGTTAGGTTTAGTGTGTGGGGTAGGGTGAGGGTTAAGGTTAGGGTGAGGGTGAGGGTAAGGGAAAGAGTGAGGGTTAGGGTGATGGTGAGGTTTAGGGTGAGGGTGTTGGTTAGGGTGAGGAGTAGGTTTAGGGTTAGTGTGAGCTTTAGGGTTAGGGTGAGGGTTGGGGTTAGGGTTAGGTTTAGGGTGAGGTTGAGCATTAGGGTTAGGATTAGGGTGAGGGTAAGGGTTAGAGTGAGGTTTACGGTGATGGTTAGGGTTAGGGTAACGGTGAGGGTGAAGTTTAGGGTTAGGATTAGGGTTAGGGTTACCGTGACAGCTAGGTTGATGGTGAGGTTTAGGGTGAAGGTGAGGTTGAGTGTGAGGATTAGGGTTAGGGTGAGGGCTAGGGTGAGGGTGAGGGATAGGGTTAGGTTTAGGGTGAGGTTTAGGGTTAGGTTTAGGGTTAGGGTGAGGGTTAGAGTAAGGGTTAGGTTTAGGGTGAGGGTGAGGGTTAAGGTTAGGGTTACGGTAATAGTTAGGGTGAGGGTTATGGTTATTGTTTGGGTTCGGGTGAGGGTTAGAGTGAGGGTTAGGTTTACTGTGAGGTTGAGTGTGAGGGTTAGGGTTAGGGTTAGGGTAAGGGTAATCGTTATGTTGAGGGTTAGGGTTAGGGTGAGAATAAGAGTTAGGTTGAGGGTTAGGGTGAGGCTGAGGATTAGGTTTAGCATTAGGGTTGGTGAGGGTTAGGGTGAATGTGAGTGTTTGGGTTAAGTGAGGGTAAGGGTTAGGGTGAGGGTTAGGCTACGGGTGAGGGTTAGGGTTAGCATTATGGTTAGGGTGAGGGTGAGGGTAGGGTTAGGGTTAGGGTTAGGGATAGTGCGAGGATTAGGGTTAGGTTTAAGGTGAGGGTTAAACTGAGGGGTAGGGTGAGTGTTAGGGTGAGGGTTTGGTTTAGAGTGAGTGTTAGGGTTAGCTTTAGGATTAGGGTTAGCGTGAGGGTAAGGGTTAGGGTGAGGGTGAGTGTTAGGGTTAGCATTAGGGTTAAGTTTAGGGTTAGGGTGAGGGTTAGGGTTAGTGTTAGGGTAAGGTTTATGGTGAGGGTGAGGGTTAGGGTGAGGGTGAGGGTTAGGTTGAGGGGTTGGTTTAGGGTTAGGGTGAGCGTTAGTGTTAGGGTGAGTGTTAGGGTGAGAGTTAGGGTTAGTGTGAGGGTGAGGGTTAGGGTTAGGATTAGAGTGAGAGCAAGAGTTAAGGTGAGGATTACGGTGAGGGTTAGGGTTAGGGTAATGGTGAAGGTGATGGTTAAGGTTAGGATTAGGGTTAGGGTTATGGTGACAGCTAGATTGAGGGTAATGTTTAGGGTGAGGGTGTGATTGAGGTTGAGGGTTTTTGTTAGGTAAGGGTTAGGGTTAGGATTAGTTTTAGGGTTAGGATTAGGGTGAGGTTTAGGGTAAGGAGTAGGTTTAGTGTTAGGGTGAGGGTTAGGTTTAGTGTGAGGTTTACTGTGAGGGTTAATGTTAGGGTGAGGGTGAGGGTAAGGTTTAGGGTGAGAGTTTGGGTGAGCCTGAGGGTTAGGGTGAGTGGTAGGTCTAGGGTTAGTGTGAGTGTGGGCTTTGGGTGAGGGTTAGGGTTAGGTAGAAGGTGAGGGTTAGGGTTAGGATTAGGGTGAGGGTAAGGGTTAGGGTGAGGGTTAGGGTGACGGTTAGGGTTAGGTTTAGGAAAGGGTTAAGGCGAGGATTAGGGTTAGGGTTAGAGTGAGGCTTATGCTGAGTGTTAGGGTTAGTGTTAGGGTGAGGGTTAGGGTTAGGGTTAGGAATAGGGTAAGCATGAGGTAAAGTGTTAGGGTTAGGGTTAGGGTGAGGTTGAGGGTTAGAGTTAGCATTAGGGTGAGCGTAAGGTTAAGGTGAGGATTAGGGTGAGCATTAGGGTTAGGGTAATGGTGAGGATGATGGTTAGGTTTAGGATTAGTGTTAGGTTTAGGTTGACAGCTAGGTTGAGGGTGAGGTTTAGGGTGAGGGTGAGATTGAGGGTGAGGTTTTTGGTTAGGTAAGGGTTAGGGTTAGGATTAGGGTTAGGGTTAAGGTTAGGTTGAGGTTTAGGTTAAGGGGTAGGTTTAAGGTTAGGGTGAGGGTTAGGTTTAGTGTGAGGGTTACTTTGAGGGTTAATGTTAGGTTGAGGGTGAGGGTAAGGGTTAGGGTGAGGGTTAGGGTGAGGGTGAGGGTTAGGGTGAGGGGTAGGTTTAGGGTTAGTGTGAGCATTGGGGTTAGGGTTAGGATTAGAGTGATAGTAAGGGTTAGGTTGACGGTTAGGGTGACGGTTAGGGTTAGGGTTAGGAAAGGGTTAGGGCGAGTATTAGGGTTAGGGTTAGAGTGAGGGTTACGGTGAGGGGTAGGTTTAGTGTTATGGTTAGGGTTAGGTTTGGAATGAGGGTTAGGGTTAGGGTTTGGATTAGGGGAAGTGTGAGGGAAAATGTTAGGGTTTGGGTTAAGGTGAGGGTGAGGGTTAGGTTTAGTATTAGGGTTAGAGTTAGGGTTAGGGTGAGGTTTAGGGTGAAAATTAGGGTGAGAGCGAGGTTGAGGGTGAGGGTTATGGTCAGGATTAGGGTGAGGGTTAGTGTTAGGTTTAGGGTGAGTGTTAGAGTTAGTGTTAGGGTTATGGTTAGGGTTAGGGTGAGGGTTACGGTGATGGGTAGGTTTAGTTTAGCTTGAGGGTTAGGTTTAGTGTGAGGGTTACTCTGAGGGTTAAGATTAGGGTGAGGGTGAGGGTAAGCCTTAGGGTGAGGGATAGGGTGAGGGTGATGATTAGGGTGAGGGGTAGGTTTAGGGTTACTGTGAGCGTTAGGGTTAGGGTGAAGGTTAGGGTGAGGATTAGGGTGATGCTTAGCGTTAGTGTTAGGGTTAGTGTGAGGGTGAGGGTTAGGGTTAGGATTAGGGTGAGGTTGAGGGTTAGGGTTAGCGTTCATTTTAGGGTTAGGGTTACGGTGGTTAGGGTTAGGGTTAGGGTGAGGGTGAGAGTGAGGGTTAGGGTAAGGGTGAGGGTTAGGTTTAGTCTGAGGGTTAGGGTTAGTGTTAGAGTTAGGGTGAGTGTAAGGTTAGGTTGAGAGTGAGGGTGAGGTTGAGTGTTAGGGTTAATGTTAGGGTGAGGGTTAGGGTTATGGTGAGTGTTAGGGTTAGGGTTAGGGTGAGGGTGAGGGTGAGGGTGAGGGTGAGGGTTAGGGTTAGGGTTAGGTTTAGGATTAGGATTAGGGTTTCTGTTAGGCTGAGGGTGAGGGTGAGGGTTAAGGTTAGTGTTAGGGTGTAGGTTAGGTTTAGTGTGATGTTTAGGGTGAGGGTGAGTGTAAGGGTTAGGGTGAGAATTAGTGTGAACGTGAGGTATAGTGTTAGGTTTAAGGGAGGGTTAGGTTTAGTGTGAGTGTTAGGGTCAGGATTATCTTTAGGGTTAGGGTTAGGTTGAGGATAAGAGTGAGGATTAGATTTAGGGTTAGGTTAGGGTGAGGTTGAGGGTGAGGGTTAGCATGAGGCTGAGTGTTTTAGTTAGCAAAGTGTTGGGGTTAGGGTTAGGGTGAGGTTGAGGCTTAGGGTTAGGGTTAGGGAGACGGTTAGGGTGAGGGTGAGGGTTAGGGTTAGGGTTAGGGTGAGGATCAGGGTGAGGGTGAGGGTTAGGGTTAGTGTGATGGCTAGGATTAGGGTTAAGTTTAGGGTTAGGGTGAGGTTAAGAGTTAGGGTGAGGGTGAGGTTGAGGGTTAGGGTGAGGGATAGTGTTATGGTTAGCGTGAGGGTTATGGTTTGTGTGATTGTTAGGATAAGGATTAAGGTTAAGGTTAGGGTGAGGATAAGGGTTAGGGTGAGGTTTAGGGTGAGGGTGAGGGTTAGGGTTAGGTTTAGGTTTGGGGTAAGTGTTAGTTTGAAGGTAAGTGTGTGGGTGAGGTTTAGGGTTAGGGGTAGGTTTAGGGTCAGGGTTAGGGTTAGGATTATGGTGAGTGTTAGGGTTAGGGTGAGGGTTAAGTTTACGGTTAGAGGTAGGGGTAGGATTAGGGTTAAGGTTAGGGTTAGGTTTAGGGTGAGGGTTAGGTAGAGTTTCCGGGTTAGGATGAGTGTTAGGGTAAGGGTGAGCGTTAGGGTTAGTGTGAGGGTGAGGGTGAGCATTAGGGTTAGGGTGAGGGTAAGGATTAGCGTTAGGGTTAGTGTTAGTGTGAGAGCTAGGGTGAGGGTGAGGGTTAGGGATAGGATTAGAGAGATGGTTAGTGTGAGCGTGAGGGTTAGGGGTAGCGTTTGGGTGAGGGTTAGGGCTAGTATGATGGTTAGGCAGAGTGTGAGGGTAAGGGTTAGGGTGAGAGTTAAGTTGAGGTTGAGGGTTAGGGTTATGGTTAGGGTAACGGTGAGGGTGACGGTGAGGGTTAGGTTTAGGGTTAGGTTTAGGGTGACAGCTAGGTTGAGGTTGAGATTTGGGGTGATGGTGAAGTTGAGCGTTAGGGTTTTGGTTAGGTAAGGGTTCGGATAGGATTAGGGTTAGGGATAGGTTTAGGGTGAGGGTTAGGGTAAGAGGTAGGGTTAGGGTTTGGGTGAGGGTTAGGTTTAGTGAGATGGTTAGGGTGAGGGTTAATGTTAGGGTGAGGGTGAGGTTAAGGGTTACGGTGAGTGTTAGGGTGATGGAGAGGTTTAGGTTGAGGGGTAGTTTTAAGGTTAGTTTCAGCATTAGGGTTAGGGTGAAGGTTCGGGGGAGGGTTAGGCTTAGGGTTAGTGTGAGGGTGAGGGATAGGGTTAGGATTAGGGTTAGGGTAAGGGTTAGGGTGAGGGTTTGGATCAGGGTTAGTGTTAGGGTTAGGAAAGGGATAGGGTGAGGGTGATGGTTAGAGTTAGGTTTAGGGTGATATTTAAGGTGAGGGTTAGGATTAGGGTGAGGGTTAGGGTTAGGGTGATGATTAAGGTGAGGGTTAGGGTTAGATTTATGGTTAGGATGATGGTTAGGGTGAGGGTAAGGGTTAGGGTTTGGTTTAGGGTGAGGGTTAAGATGAGCATTCGGTTTAGGTTGAGGGTGAGGGTGAGGGTTAGGGTGAGGGTGAGGGAGAGGTTCAGGGTTAGGATTAGGGATAGGGGTAGGGTTAGGCTGAGGGTGAGGATGGGGTTTAGGATGAGTGATAGGTTTAAGTTTCGTGTGAGTGTTAGTGTTAATGTGAGTGTTAGGATTAGGAATAAGATCAGGGTTAGGGTGAGGATAATGGTTAGGGTGAAGGTTAGGGTGAGGGTGAGGGCTAGGGTTAGCGTTAAGGTTAGGGTAAGGCTTAGGTTGAGGGTAAGGGTGAGGGTGAGTGCTAGGGTGAGGGTGAGGGTATGGGTTAGGGTGAGTGTGAGGGTTAGGTTTAGGGTTACATTTAGGTTTAGGATGAGTGTTAGGTTTATGGTTAGGGTGAGGGTGAGGGATAGGTTGAGGGTTAGGATTAGGGTTAGGGTGAGGGTGAGCATTAGGCTTAGGGTGAGGGTGAGGTTTAATGATAGGGTTAGGGTGAGGGTGAGCATTAGTGTTAGGGTGAGGGTGAGGTTTAGGTTTAGGGTTAAGGAGACGGTTAGGGTGAGGGTGAGGTTTAGGGTTATGGTTAGGTTCAGGGTTAGGTTAAGTGTGAGGGTTAGGGTGAGAGTGAGGGTAAGGGTTAGGGTGAGAATTAAGTTGCAGGTGAGGGTTAGGGGGAGGGGGAGGGTTAGGGTTAGGATGAGAGTTAGCGGTAGGGTGAGGGTTAGTGTGATGGTTAGGGTTAGGGTGAGGGTTAGGGTGAGGGTTAGGGTTAGGTTTAGGGTGAGGGTGAGGGTTAAGGTGAGGGTGAGTGTGAGTGTGAGTGTGAGGGTTAGGGTTAGGGTTAGGGTGAGGGTGAGGGTTAGGTTTAGGGTTAGGATTATTGTTAGGTTTTGGGTTAGGCTTGGCTTGATGCTGACTGTGAGTTTTACGTTTAGGGTTAGGGTGAAGTTTAGGTTTAGTGTGAGGGTTAGCGTGAATGTGAGTGTTAGGTTTAGGGTTAGCTTTAGGGTTAGGGTTAGCTTTAGGGTGAGGTTTAGGTGAGTGTGAGCATTAGTGTGAGGGTGAGGATTAGGGTTAGGGTGAGGATTAGGCTTAGGGTTAAGGCAAAGTTTAGGGTGTGGGTTGGGGTTAGGGTTAGGGTTAGGGTGAGGGATAGGGTTAGGGAGAGGGTGAGGGTTAGGGTTATTTTTAGGGTTAGGCTTAGGTTTAGGGTGAGGGTGAGTGTCAGTGTGAGGTTTAGGTTTAGTGTTAGGGTGAGGCTGAGGTTTAGGCTTAGTGTGATGGTACGGGTTACGAGGAGGGTTAGGGAGAGGGTGAGCATTAGGGTTAGGGTGAGAGTGAGGTTTTGGGTTAGGGTTAGGATTAACGTGAGCATTAGGGTTAGGGTGAGGGTGAGGGTTAGGCTTAGTGTGAGGGAGACGGTTAGGGTGAGGGTGAGGGTTAGAGTTAGGGTTAGGGTGAGGGTTAGGATTAGGGTTAAGGTTAGGGTTAGGGTGAGGATAAATTTGGGCTGAGGGTTAGGGTGAGGGAGAGGGTTAGGGTTAGTGTTAGTGTTAGGATAAGTATTATGTTGAGGGTAAGGGTGAGGGTGAGGGTTAGGTTTAGGGGTAGGGTTAGGGTGAGTGTTAGTGTGAGGGTTAGTTTTAAGGTTAGGGTGACAACTAGGTTGAGGGTGAGGGTTAGGGCTAGGGTTAGGGTGAGTATTAGGGTGAAGTTAAGGGTTACGATGAGCGTTAGGGTGAGGGTGAGCGTGAGGGTTAGTGTGAAGGTAAGGGTTAGGGTGAGGGTTACGGTGAGGGTGAGCATTAGGGTTAGGGTGAGGGTGAGGTTTAGGGTTAGGGTTAGGGTTAGGGTGAGGATTAGTTTTAGGGTTAGGGTGACAACTAGGTTGAGGGTGAGGGTTAGGGTTTGGGTTAGGGTGAGGGTGAGGGTGAGGTTTAGGGTTGGGATTAGTGTTAGGGTTTGGGTTAGGCTGAGGGTTAGAGTGAGGGTGAGGGTTAGGTTTAGGGTTAGGGTGAAGGTTAGGATTAGTGTGAAGGTTATGGTGAAAGTGAGGGAAAGTGTTAGGGTTAGGTTTTGGCTGAGGTTTAGGGTGAGGGTGAGGGTTAGTGTGAGGGTGAGGTTTAGGTTTAGGGTGAGGATTAGTGTTAGGATTAGGTTTAGGGAGAGGGCTAAGGTGAGGGTGTGGGTTGAGGTTAGGTTTAGGGTTAGGGTTAGGGTAAGGGTGAGGGTTAGGGTGAGGGGTACGGTTAGGATCAGTGTGAGGGTTAGGTTTAGTGTGATTGTTAGGGTTAGGGTTATTTTTAAGGTTAGGATTAGGTTTAGGGTGAGTGTGAATGTCACTGTGGGGTTTAGGTTTAGTGTTAGTGTTAGTGTTAGGGTTAGGGTGAGGGTAAGAGTGAAGGTTAGGGTTAGGTTTAGGTTTAGGGTTAAGATTAGGCTGAGGGTTAGAGTGAGTGTGAGTGTTAGGGTTAGTGTTAGGGTGAGGGTTAGGGTGAGGGTTAGGGTTAGGGTTAGGTTTAGGGTGAGGGTTAGGGTGAGGTTAAGTGCTAGGGTGAGTGTTAGGCTGAGGGTGAGGTTTAGGGTTAGTGTGATGGTAAGGATTAGGAGGAAGTTTCGGGTGAGGTTGAGCATTAGGATTAGGGTGAGGGTGAGGTTTAGGGTTAGGGTTAGGATTAACATGAGCATTAGGATTAGGGTGAGGGTGAGGGTTAGGGTTAGGGAGAGGGTTAATTTGAGGGTGAAGGTCAGAGTTAGGGTTAGCGTGAGGGTGAGGGTTAGTGTTAGGGTTAGGGTGAGTGTGAGTGTGAGGATTAGGTTTAGGATTAGGGTTAGGGTTAGGGTTAGGTTGAGGGTAAAGGTTAGGGTGAGGGTGAGTTTGAGGGTGAGGGTTAGGGTTAGGGTGAGGGCTAGGATGAGGGTGAGGGTTAGGGTGAGTTTTAGGGTGAGGGCTAGGGTTAGTGTTAGGGTGAATGTTAGGGTTAGTGTGAGGGTGAGGATTAGGATTAAGGTTAGGTTTAGGGTGAGGATAAGGGTTAGGCTGAGGGTTAGGCTGAGGGTAAGGTTTAGACTTAATGTTAGGGTTAGGGTAAGTCTTAGGTTGAAGGTAAGGGTGAGGGTGAGGATTAAGATTAGGGTTAGGGTTGCTGTGAGGGTTTGAGTTAGGGTTAGGTTGAGGTGAGGGTTACGGTAAGGGTTAAGGTTAGGGTTAGGGTTAGGGTTAGGCTTAGGGTTAGAGTGTGGGTTAAGGTGAGGGTGAGGGTTAGGGTTGGGTTAGGGTGAGTGTGAGTTTGAGGGTTAGGTTTAGGATTAGGGTTAGGGTGAGGGTGAGGGTAAGGTTTAGGGTGAGTGTTAGGGTGAAAGTGAGGTTTAGGGTTAGGTTAGGGTTAGGCTGAGGGTTAGGGTGAGGGTGAGGGTTAGTGTGAGGTTGAGGGTTAGGTTTAGGGTGAGGATTAGGTTTAGGATTAGGGTAAGGGTTAGGGCTAAGGTGAGGGTGTCGGTTGGGGTTAGGGTTAGGGTTAGGGTGAGTGTTAGGGCTAGGGTGAGGGTAAGGGTTAGGTTGAGGTGTATGGTTATGGTTAGTGTGAGGGTTAGGTTTAGTGTGAGGGTTAGGTTTAGGGTTCTTTTTAGGGTTAGGGTTAGTTTTAGGGTGAGGGTGAGTGACAGAGTGAGATTTAGGTTTAGGTTTAGTGTTAGGTTTAGGTCGAGGGTGAGGGTGAGGGTTATCTTTAGGTTTAGGTTTAGGGTTAAGTTTAGGCTGAGGGTGAGCGTGAGGGTGAAGGTAAGGGTTAGTGTTAGGGTGAGAGTTAGGGTGAGGGTTAGGATTAGGGTTAGGGTGAGGGTCAGGGTGAGGTTAAGTGCTAGGGTGAGTGTTAGGGTGAGGGTGAGGTTTAGGGTTAGTGTGAGGGTAAGGGTTAGGAGGAGGGTTAGGTTGAGGGTGAGCATTAGGGTTAGGGTGAGGGTGTGGTTTAGGGTTAGGGTTAGGATTAACGTGAGCATTAGTGTTAGGGTGAGGGTGAGGGTTAGGGTTAGAGTTAGGGTGAGGGTGATGCTGAGAGTGAGGTTTAGGGTTAGGGTTAGGGTGAGTGTGATGGTGAGGGTTAGGTTTAGGATTATGGTCAGGGTTAGGGAGAGGGTGAGGGTAAGGTTAAGGATGAGGGTGAGGTTGAGGGTTAGGGTTAGGGTGAGGGTGAGGGCTAGGATGGTTGAGGGATACGCTGAGAGTGAGGGCAAGGTTGAAGGTGAGGGTTAGGGTGAGTTTTATGGTGAGGGATAGGGTTAGTGTGAGGGTGAATGTTAGGGTTAGTGTGAGGGTTAGGATTATGGTTAAGGTTAGGATTTGCGTGAGGATAAGTGATATGGTGAGGATTAGCTTGAGGGTAAGGGTTAGGCTTAGCGTTAGGTTTAGGGAAAAGAATAAGTTGAAGGTAAGGGTGATGGTGAGGGTTAAGGTTGGGGGTAGGGTTAGGGTGAGGGTTAGAGTTAGGGTGTGTGTTAAGGTGAGGGTGAGGGTTAGGTTTAGGGTTAGGGTGAGTGTGAGGGTGAGGGTTAGGATTGAGGTGAGGGGAGGGTGATCGTCTCCTTTAGGTAAGGGTTAGGGTTAGAGTTAGTGTGAGGGCTAGGGTTAGGGTTAGGGTTAGGGTGATGTTTAGGGTAAGGGTGATTGTTAGGGTGAGGGTGAAGTTTCAGGTAAGGGCAAGGGTTAGGTTGTATGTGAGGGTTAGGTTTAGGGTGAGGGTTACGGTGTGTGTGAGGGTGAGTGTTACGGTGAAGGTTAGGATGATGGGGAGGGTTACGGTGAGGATAAGGGTTAGGCTGAGAGTTAGGGTGCGGGTGAAGTTTAGGGTTACCATTAGGTTTAGGGTGATGTTTAGATTCAGGGTTAGGGTTAGGGTTAGCTTTAGTTTGAGGTTGATGGTTAAGGTTAGGGTTAGGGTTAAGGTGAGGGTGAGGGTAAGGTTTAGGATTAGGGTTAGGTTTAGGCTTAGGGTGAGGGTAAGGATGAGGGTTAGGGTTAGGGTTAGGGTGAGGGTTAGGGTGAGGGTTAGCGTTAGGTTGATGTTTACTCTGACGGTCAGGTTTAGGGTGAGGGTTAGGGTGAGGGTTAGGGTGAGGGTTAGTGTGTGGTTGAGACTTAGGGTTAGGTTGAGGGTTAGGGTGTGGGTGAGGCTTAGGGTTATGGTGAGTGTTAGGGCTAGGGTGAGCTTGAGGGTGAGGGTTAGTGTGAGGGTTAGGGTGAGGGATAAGGTCAGGGTTAAGGTGAGGGTTAATGTTAGTGTGTGGGTTAGGATTAGGTTTAAGGTTATGGTTAGGGTGAGGATAAAGATTAGGGTGAGTTTTAGTGTGAGGGCTAGGGTGAGGGTGAGGATCAGGTTGAGGGTGAAGGCTAGGGTGAGTTTTAGGATTAGGGTTAGGGTTATTGTCAGGGTTAAGGTTAGGGTGAGGGTGAGGGGGAGTGTAAGGGTGAGGTTCAGTTTTAGGATGAGTTTTAGGGTAAGGGTGAGATTTAGGGTTAGTGTGAGGGTAAGGGTTAGGGTGAGGGTGAGCATTAGGCTTAGGGTGAGGGTGAGGTTTAGGGTTAGATTTAGGGTTAGGGTGAGGGCTAGGGTGAAGGTGAGAGTTAGGTTTAGCGTTAGGGATATGGTTAGGTTGATGGTGAGAGGGTTAGGGTTAAGGTGAGGGTTAGGGTTAGTGTGATGGTTAGGGTTAGGTTTAGGGTTAGGTTCAGGGTTAGGGTGAGGATTAGGGTTAGGGTGAGGCTTAGGGTTAGGGTTAGGTTTAGGATTATGGTTAGGGTGCGGGTTTGGGTTAGACTTAGGGTTAAGGTGAAGTTTAGGGTGAGGGTAAGTGTTAGGGTTTGGTTTAGGGTGAGGGTTAGGGTGAGCCTTAGGTTTAGGGTGAGGTTGAGTTTTAGGATGAGGGTTAGGGTGAAGGTGAGGTTTAAGGTGAGGGTGAGGGTGAGTGTGAGCGTTAAGGTTAGGGTTAGGGGGAGGGGAAGGGGGAGGTTTAGGTTTAGGGTTAGGGGTAGGGTTAGGCTAAGGGTGAGGGTGAGGGTGAGAGTTAGGGTGAGGGATAGGGTTAAGTTTAGGTTGAGGGATAAGGTTATTGTGAGGGTTAAGATTAGGATTAAGATTAGGTTTAGGGTGAGGATAAGGGTTAGGGTGAGGGTTAGGGTGAGGTAAGGGTTAGGTTTTGATTTAGGGTTAGGGTAAAGCTTAAATTGAGGGTAAGGGTGTGAGTGAGGGTTAGCGTTAGGGTAGGCTTAGGATAAGGGTTAGGGTGAGGGTGAGGGTAAGGGTTAGGGTGAGGGTTAGGGTGAGGGTGAGGTTTAGGGTTATGCTTAGGTTTAGGGTGAGCATTAGGGTGAGGGTGAGGGAGAGGGTTAGGGTTAGGGTTAAGGTGACAGTTAGGGTGAGGGTGAGGTTTAGGGTTAGAGTTAGGTTCAGGGTTAGCATAAGTGTGAGGGTTAGGCTGAGGGTGAGGGTAAGGTTTAAGGTGATATTTAAGGTGAGGGTGAGGGTTAAGGTGAGGGTGAGGTTTATGGTTAGGGTGAGAGTTAGCGTTAGGGTGAGGGTAAGCGTTAGGCTTAGGGTGAGGGTTAGGTTGAGGCTTAGGGTTAGGGTGAGGGTTAAGGTTAGCGTTAGGGTGAGGGTGAGGGTTAGGGTGAGGGAGAGGGTGAGTGTCAGGTTGAGGGTTAGGGTTAGGTTTAGGGTGAGTCTGAGGGTGAGGTTTAGGGTTAGGATTTGTGTTAGGCAGAGCTTGAATTTGAGTGTGAGGGTTAGGGTTAGAGTTAGGGTAAAATATAGGGTTAGTGTGAGGGTTAGGGTGAAATAGAGTGTTAGGGTTAGGGTTAGGGTGAGGGTTAGTGTGAGGGTGAGGGTTAGTGTGATTGTTAGGTTTAGGGTGAGGATTAGGGTTAGGATTAGGTTTAAGGTGAGGGCTAAGTTGAGGGTGTGGGTTGGGGTTAGTGTTAGGGTTAGGGTGAGGGTTAGGGTTAGGGTGAGGATGAGGTTTAGGGTGAGGGGTACGTTTAGGGTTAGTGTGAGGGATAGGTTTATTGTGAGGGTTAGCGTTAGTGTTATTTTTAGTGTTAGGTTTAGGTTTAGGGTGAGGGTGAGTGTCAGTGTGAGGTTTAGGTTTAGTGTTAGTCTTAGGGTTATGGTTAGGGTGAGGTTTAGGGTGAGCGTGAGGGTGAGGTTGAGGGTGAGGGTGAGGGTGAGGTTTAGGTTTAGGTTTAGGGTTAGGATGAGGGTTAGGGTTAGGGTTAGGATTAGGGTTATGTTTAGTATTAGGCTGAGGGTGAGGGTGAGGGAAAGGTTGAGGGTTAGGGTTAGGGTTAGGGTTAGTGTGTAGGTTAGGGTTAGTGTGAGGGTTAGGGTGTGGGTGAGTGTAAAGTTTAGGGTGAGAGTTAGTATGACCGTGAGATTTAGGGTTAGGGTTTGGGTGGGGGTTAGGGTGAGGGTGAGGGTTAGGGTGGGGGTGAGTGTTAGGGTTAGGTTGAGGATTAGGGTTAAGATTAGGGTTAGGGTGAGGGATAGGTTGAGGGTGAGGGTTAGGGTTAGTTTTAGGGGGAGGTTTCAGTTTAGGGTGAGGGCTAGGGTGAGGGTGAGTTTTAGGGTGAGAGTGAGGGTGAGGGTAAGGTTCAGTGTTAGGGTGAGGGTAAGGGTTAGAGTGAGCGCTAGGGTGAGGTTGAGGGTTAGGGTGAGGGTGAGGGTGAGTGTGAGAGTTAGGGTTAGGTTTAGGGTGAGGGTGAGTGTTAGGGTGAGGGTGAGGGTTAGGTTTAGGTTGAGGATTAGGTTGAGGGTGAGGGTTAGGGTGAGGGTTAGGGTTAGGGTGAGGATTAGGGTTAGGGTTAGGGTGTGGGTTAGGGTTAGGGTGATGTTTATTGTTCAGATGAGGGTTAGGATGAGGGTGAGGGTTCAGGTGAGGGTGAGGCATAGTGTGTGGGTGAGGGTTAGGGTTTGGGTGAGCAATAGGGTGATGGTGAGGTTTGGGTTAGGGTTAGGGTTAGGATGTGTGTTAGGTTTAGGGTTAGGGTTAGGGTGAGATGTAGTATAAGGTGTAGGGATACGGTAAGGGTGAGGGTTAGGGTTAGTGTGAGTGTACAGCTTAGGTTTAGAGTTAGGGCTAGTGTGAGTGTGAGGTTTAGTATTATGTTTAAGGTGATGGTTAGGGTTATGGTAAGGGTTAGTGTTAGGTTTAGGGTTAGGGTGAAGGTGCGGGTGAGGGTTAGGGTTTAGGTTAGGGTTAAGGTGACGGTAAGGATGAGGATTACGGTTAGGATTAGGGTCAGGGTTAAGGTTAGGCTGAGGGTGAGGGTGAGGTTGAGGGTTAGGGTTAGCGTGAGGTTTAGGGTTAGGTTTGGGATTAGGGTGTGCGTGAAGCTTAGGGTTAGGGGAAGGGTTAGGGCTACAGTGAGGGTGATTGATAGAGTCAGTTTTAGGGAGAGGTTTAATGTTAGTGTGAGGGTTAGGATTAGGGTTAAGGTTAGTTTTAGAGTTAAGGTTAGGGATAGGATGAGGATAACGATTAAGTTGATTGTTAGGGTGTGCGCTAGGGTAAGGGTGAGGAATAGGGTGAGGGTGCGGGCTAGAATGAGGGTTAGTGTTAATGTTACGGTTAGGGTTAGGGTGAGGGGGAGAGGGAGGGTTAGGGTGAGGGTTAGGGATACAGTTAGGGTTAGGGTGATGGTGAGGGTTAGGGTGAGGTTGAGGGTGAGGATGAGGTTTAGGGTTAGGGTTAGTTTGAGGCTTAGGGTGAGGGTGAGGGTTAGGGTGAGGGTGAGGGTTAAGTTTAGGATTAGGGTTAGGGTGACGGTTACAGTTAGGGTTTGGGTTCTGGTGACATTTAGGTTGAGGGTTAGGGTTAGGCTTAGGGTTATTTTGAGGGTTAGTGTGAGGTTTAGGGTTAGTGTTAGGTTTAGAGTGAGGATTAGCGTGAGTGTAAGTGTTAGGGTGAGGTTGAGGGTGAGGCTGAGGGTTAGGGTTAGGGTTAGGGTGAGGGGTAGGGTGAGATTTATGGTTATGATTAGGGTTATTGTTAGAGTTAGGCTGAGGGTGAGAGTGAGGGTGAGGATGCGGGATAGGGTTAGTGTGAAGGTTAGGGTGAAGCTGAGGTTAAGGGTTAGGGTGAGGGATAGGGTGAGATTGAGGTTTAGGGTTAGGGTAAGGGTTAGGTTGAGGGTTAGGGTGACGGTTAGGGCTAGGTTTAATGTTAGGATTAAGGGAAGGTTTAGGTTTAGTGTGAGGGTTAGTGTTAGGATTAGGATTAGGGTGAGGGTCAGGGTTAGGGTTAAGGTTAGGGTGAGAATGATGGTTAGGGTTAGCGGGAGTGTTAGGGTGAGGGTTTGAGTGAGGTTTAGGGTTAGGCTTACGGTGAGGGTTAGGGTTAGGATTAGGATTAGGGTGAGGGTGAGAGTGAGGGTGAGGGTTAGGTTTAGGATTAGGGATAGGGTGAATATTAAGGTTAGGTTTAGGGTCAGGGTGAGGTTTACGCTGAGGGATAAGGTTAGCGGTAGGGTGAGGGTTAGGTTTATTCTGAGGGTAAGGGTTAGGGTTTGGTTTAGGGTTAGGATTAGGGAGAGGGTAAGGGTTAGAGTGAGGGTTGGGGTGAGAGTGAGGGTTAGGGTTATCATTAGGGTTAGGGTGAGAATTAGGGTTAGTTTGAGGATTAGGGTTAAGGTTAGGGTTAGGTTGAGGGTGAGGCTGGGGTTTAGGGTGAGGGTGAGGGTGAGGTTTAGGGTTAGGGTTAGGGTTAGGGTGAGGGTGAGGGTTAGGTTTAGGATTAGGGTTAGGGGTAGGGTCAGGTTGAGAGTCAGGCTGAGGTTGAGGGTGAGGGTGAGTGTTAGGGTTAGTGTTAGGGTTAGGGTTAGGTTCAGCCTAGGATTAGGTTTAGGGTTAGGTTGAGGGCAAGTTTGAGGGTGAGGGTTAGGATTAGGTTAGGGATAGGGTGAGGATTAGGGTTAGGGTTAGGGTTAGTTTTAGGTTTAGTGTGAAGTTTGGGGTTAGGTTTAGGGTTACTGTTAAGGTGAGGGTAAGGGTTAGCTGAGGGTTAGGGAGAGAGTGAGGGTTAGGATTAGCATTAGGGTTAGGGTGAGGGTTAGGATTAGCGTGAGTTTTAGGTTGAGGGTCAGGGTGAGGGTTACTGTTAGGTTTAGGGTTAGGGTGAGGGCTAGAGTGAGGGTGAGGGTTAGGTTTAGTGTTAGGGATAGATTGAGGATTAAGTTGATGGTTAGGTTAATGTGAGAGTTAGGATTTGGGTTAGAGTGAAGGTGAGGGTAAGGGTTAGGGTAAGGGTAAGTGTGAGGGTGAGGTTTAGGGAGAGGGTGAGGTGAGTTTTAGGGTTGGGGTAAGGGTGAGAGTGCGGTTTAGGGTTAGGGTTTGGGTGAGGGTTAGGTTTAGGGTGAGTGTTAGGGTTAGGTTTAGGGTGAGGGTGAGGTTGAATGTGAACGTTAGTGTGAGGGTGAGTTTGAGGGTGAGGGTGAGTTGGAGGTTTAGGGTTAGGTTTAGGTTTGGATGAGGGTGAGGGTTAGGGATAGGATTAGGGTTAAGTTTAGTATTAGGCTGAGGGTGAGTTTGAGGGTGAGCATTAGGGTTAAGCTTAGGGTGTAGGTTAGGGTTAGTTTGAGGGTTAGGGCGAGGTTGAGTGTAAGGGTTAGGGTGGACTTATTGTGACTGTGAGGTTTAGGGTTAGGGTGAGAGTGAGGGTGTGGGTGAGGGTGAGGGTTAGGGTGAGGGTGAATGTTAGGGTTAGGATGAGGATTAGGGTTAGGATTTCGGTTAGGGTGAGGGCTAGTTTGAGGGTGAAGCTTAGAGTTAGGGTTAGGTTGAGGTTTAGGGTTAGGGTGTGGGTGAATATTAGTGTGTGGGTTAGGGTTAGGGTGAGGGTTAGGTTTATTGTGAGGGTTAGGGTTAGGGTGAGGGTAAGGTTAAGAGTGAGGGCTAGGGTGAGGGTGAGGGTTAGGGTTAGGTTTAGGGTGAGGGTTAGGGTTAGGTTTAGGATTAGGGTGAGGGTGAAGGTGAGGGTTAGGGTTAGGGTGAGGCTTAAGTTTTAGTGTTATTGTGTCAGTAAGTGTTAGAGTTAGGGTTAGGATGAGGGTGAGGGTGAGGGTGAGGGTTAGGGTTCGGTTTAGGGTTAGAGTGAGGGTTAGGGTGAAGCGTAGGTTTAGGGTTATCGTGAGGGTTAGGTTTAGTGTGAGGGTTAGGGGGAGCGTTAGGGATAGGACAAGGCTGAATATAAGGGTTAGGGTGCGGGTTAGGGTGAGGGTGAGGGTTAGGGTGAGGGTTAGGATTTGGATTAAAGTTAGGGTTAGTGTGAGGATAAGCGATAGGGTGAGGGTTAGGGTGCCGGTGAGGGTTAGTGTTACTGTTAGGGTTAGGGTGATGGTTAGGGTGAAGGTGAGGTTAAGGTTAGGGTGAGGGATAGGGTGAAGTTGTGTGTTAGGGTTAGGGTAAAGGTTAGGCTGTGTGTCAGGGTGACGGTTAGGGTTAGGGTTAGGGTTGGGGTTAGGGGGAGGGTTAGATTTAGTGTGAGGTTTAGGGTTAGGTTTAAGGTTAGGATTTCGATGAGGGTAAGGATTACTGTTAAGGTTAGGGTGAGAGTGAGGGTTAGGGTTAGCTTGAGTGTTAGGGTGAATGTGAGGGTGAGGGTTAGGGTTAGGATTAGGGTAAGGGTTAGGGTCAGTATTAGGATTAGGGTTATGGTCAAGCTGAGGGTGAGGGTTAGGGTTAGGGATAGGGTTAGGTATAGGGTTAGCTATTGTGTGAGGTTTAGGAATAGGGTTAGGGTTAGGGTGAGGATAAGTTATAGGGTAGGTTTAGGGTTAGAGTGAGGGTGAGGGTGAGGGTTAGTGTTAGCATTAGGGTGAGGGTGAGGGTAAGGTTTAGGATTAGGGTTAGGGATAGGGTTAGGCTTATGATGAGGGTGATGGTGAGTGTGAGTGTTAGGGTTAGGTTTAGGTTGAGGGTTAGCGTTAGGTTGATGTTTAGGGTGAGGGTCAGGGTTAGGGTGAGGTTTCGGGTTCAGATGAGGGTGAGGGTTAGGTTGTGGGTGAGGCTTAGGGTTAGGTTGAGGGTTAGTGTGTGGGTGAGGCTTAGTGTTAGGGTGAGGGTTAGGGCTTTGGTGAGGTTGAGGGTGAGGTTTATTGTGAGGGTTAGGGTAAGGTATAGGGTGAGATTTAGGGTTAGGGTTAGGTTTATTGTGAGGGTTAGGGTGAGGTTGAGGGTGCGGTATAGGGTTGGGTTAGGGTGAGGGTTGGGGTTAGTGTGAGGGTTAGGGTGACGGTGAGGTTAAGGTTTAGGATATGGGATATGGTGAGGTTGAGTGTTAGGGTTAGGGTAAGGTTTAGGCTGAGGTTTAGGCTGATGGTTAGGGTTAGGGTTACGTTTAGGGTTAGGGCGTGGGTTAGGTTTAATGTGAGGGTTAGGGTTAGGGTTAAGGTTAGGATTTGGGTGAGGGTAAGGATTAGGATTAAGGTTAGGGAGAGACTGAGGGATAGGGTTAGCTTGAGTGATAGAGTGAGTGTTAGGGTGAGGGATAGGGTGAGGGTTAGGGTAAGGGTTAGGGTTAGGATTAGGATTAGGGTTAGAATAAACCTGAGGGTGAGGGTGACGGTTAGGGATAGGGTTAGGGTGAGGGTTAGCTTTTGTGTGAGGTTTAGGAATAGGGTTAGGATTAGGGTGAGGGTAAGTTATAGGGTGAGGGTTAGGGTGCCGTTGAGGGTTAGGGTTACAGTTAGGGTTTGGGTCAGGGTTAGGGTCAGGGTTAGGGTTAGTGTTAGCATTAGTTTGAGGTTGAGGGTTAGGTATAGGGTTAGGGCGACCATTAGGTTTAGGTTGAGGTTTAGGTTTAGGGTTAGGATTAGGTTAGGGTGAGGTTGAGGGTGAGGGTTAGGGTTAGAGTTAGGGTGAGGGTTAGCGTTAGGTTGATGTTTAGGGTGAGGGTCAGGGTTCGGGTGAGGGTTCGGGTTCGGATGAGGGTGAGGGTTAGGGTGTGGGTGAGGCTTAGGGTCAGGTTGAGGGTTAGTGTGTGGGTGAGGCTTAGGCTTAGGGTGAGGGTTAGGGCTATGGTGAGGTTTAGGCTGAGCTTGAGGGTGAGGGTAAGGGTGCGGTATAGGGATAGGTTTAGGGTGAGGATTAGGGTTAGTGTGAAAGTGAGGTTAAGGGTTACAGTGAGGGATATGGTGAGGTTGAGTGTTAGGGTTAGGGTAATTTTTAGGCTGAGGGTTAGGCTGATGGTTAGGGTTAGGTTTACGGTTATGGTTAGGGGGAGGGTTAGGTTTAGTGTGAGGGTTAGGGTTAGGATTAGGGTGAGGGTAAGGATTAGGGTTAAGGTTAGGGTGAGAGGGAGTTTTAGCGTTAGCATGAGTGTTACGTTGAGTGTTAGGGAGAGGGTTAGGGTTAGAGTTAGGGTGAGGGTTAGGGTTAGGATTAGGATTAAAGTTAGGGTAAAGCTGAGGGTGAGAGTGAGGGTTAGGGATAGGGTTAGGGTTAGGGTTAGCTTTTGTGTGAGGTTTAATGAATAGGGTTAGGGTTAGGTTGAGGTAAGGTGTATGTTGAGGGTTAGGGTGAAGGTGAGGTTTAGGGATAGGTTTAGCGTTAGGATTATGGTGCATGTGAGGGTGAGTGTTAGAGTTAGGGTGAGTGTTAGGGTTAGGGTGAGGTTTTGGGTTAAGGTTAGGGTTAGGGTGAGTGTGAGCTTTAGGGTTAGTGTTAGGGTGAGTGTGAAGGTGAGGGTGAGTTTTAGGGTTAGGCTTAGGGTTAGGGTTAGGGTGAGGGCAAGTATGAGGGTGAGTGTTAGTGTGTAGTTGAGGTTGAGGGCGAGGATTTAGGTTAGTTTAGGGTTAGGCTTAGGGTTAGTGTTAGGATTAAGGTGAGGCTTAGGGTTATTTTAAGGGTTAGGCTGAAGTTGAGGGTGAGGTTGAGGGTGCAGGATAAAGTTAGGATTAGGGTTAGTGTAAAGATGAGGGTGAGGGTGAGGGTGAGGGTGAGGGTAAGTTTTAGGGTTAGGGTTAGGTGTAGAGCTTGTGTGAGTTTTAGGAATAGGGTTAAGGTTAGGGAGAGGGTGAGGGTTACGTTGAGGGTTAGGATTTGGGTAAAAATTAGGGTTTGCATGAGGATAAGGGTTAGGGTGCGGGAGAGTTTTAGTGTTATCGTTACGGTTAGGGTGAGTGTTAGGGTTAGGGTGAGATTTAGGTTTAGGTTTAGGGTTAGATTTAGGGTGAGGTTGAGGGTGAGAGGTTTATGGTTAGGGTGAGGGTGAGCGTAATGTTTAGTATTAGGGTTAGGGTTAGGATTATGCTTAGGGTGAGGGTGAGGGTGAGGGTAAGGGTGAGAGTGAGGGTTAGGGTTAGGGTTAGGGTGTGTGTTAGCGTTAGGTTGATGTTTAGGGTGAGGATCAGGGTTAGGGTGAGGTTCGGCTTCGTGTTAGGTGAGGGTCAGGGTGTGGGTGAGGCTTAGGGTTAAGTTGAGGGTTAGATTTTGGGTGAGGCTTAGGGTTAGGGTGAGGATTAGGGCTAGGGTGAGGGTGAGGGTGTGGGTTAGGTTGAGGGATAGGGTCAGGGTTAGGGTGAGGGTTAGTGTTAGTGTGAGGGATAGGATTAGGTTTAAGGTTAGGGTTAGGGTGAGGATAACGTTTAGGGTAAGGGTTATGGTGAGGGTGAGGGCTAGGTTTAGGATGAGGTTAGGGTGAGGGGTTCGGTTACGGTTAGTGTGACCATTAGGTTTAAGGTGAGATTTAGGGTGAGGGTTAGGGTTAGAGTTAGGGTTAGGGTGATGTTTAGTGCTAGGTTGAGGGTGAGGGAAAGGGTTAGGGTGAGGGTTAGTGTGAAGGTGAGTTTTAGGGTTAGCATTAGTGTAAGGGTGAGGGTAGCATTAGGGTTAGGGTGCGGATTAGGCTGAGGGTGAGGGTTGTGGATTTTTGAGGGTAAGGGTTAGGGTGAGGGTTAGGTTGAGGGTGAGGCTTTGTGATAGTATTAGGGTTAGGGTGAGGTTGAGACTAGGATTAGGTTTAGGGTTAGGATGAGGGCTAGGTTGAGGGTGAGGGTTAGGGTTAGGTTTAGGGTTAGGGTGAGGATTAGGGTTAGGGTTAGGGTTAGGGTTAGTTTAGGTTTAGTTTTAAGATTGGGGTAAGGGTTAGGATTAAGATTACGGTGAGCATAAGTGTAAGGTGAGGGTTAGGGTGAGGGTGAGGGTTAGGATTACCATTTGGGCGAGGGTTCGGTTGAGGGCTAGGGTGGAGGTGAGGGTGAGGGTTAGGGTTAGGGTTAGGGATAGGTTGAGGATTAGGGTGATGGTTAGGTTTAGTTTGTGGTTTTGGATTAGGGTTAGGGTTAGGGAGAGGGTAAGGGTTATGGTGAGGGTAAGGGTGAGGGTGAGGTTTAGCGTGCGGGTGAGTTGAGCGTTAGGGTTGGGGTGAGGGTGAGAGTGAGGGTTAGGGTTAGGGTTAGGGTGAAGGTTAGGGTTAGGGTGATTGTTATTGTTAGGGTTAGGGTGAGGGTGAGGGTGAGGGTGAGGGTTAGTGTGAGGGTGAGTTTGAGGGTGAGGTTGAGGGTGAAGGTGAGGTTTAGGGTTAGGTTTAGGGTTAGGATGAGGATGAGGGTTAGGATTAGGGATAGGGATAGTATTAGGCTGAAGGTGAGGGTGAGGGTGAGAGTGAGTGTGAGGGTTAGGGTTAGGGTTAGGGCTAGGGTGTAAGTTAGGGTTAGTGTGAGGGTTAGGGTGAGGGTGAGTTTAAGGTTTAGGGTGAGAGTGTGACCATGAGGTTTAGGTTTAGGGTGAGGGTGAGGGTTAGGGTGAGGGTGAGGGTTAGGGTGAGGGTGAATATTTGGGTTAGGATGATGATTAGCTTTAGGATTCGGGTTAGGGTGAGGTCTAGGGTGAGTGTGAAGCTTTGGGTTACGGTTAGGGATAGGGTTAGGGTAAGGGTTAGGGTTAGGGTGATGATGAGTATTAGTGTGTGGGTTAGGGTTAGGGTGAGGTTTAGGTTTATTGTGAGGGTTAGGGTTAGGGTGAGGGTAAGGGTAAGAGTGAGGGCTAGGGTGAGGGTGAGTCTTAGGGTGAGGGTGAGGGTGAGGGTTTCCGTTAGGTAAGGTTTAGGGTTATGGTTAGCGTGATGGTAAGGGTTAGGGTAACTGTTAGGGTGAGTGTGAGGGTTAGGGTTAGCGTTAGGGTTAGGGTTATTGTTAGGGTTAATATTTGGGTTAGGGTGAGAGGGGGGTGAGGTTTAGGTTTAGGGTTAGGGTGAGGGTTAGATTTAGGGTTAGCGTTGGTGATAGGGTTAGGGTATGGGTCAGGGTTATGGTGAGCATGAGCGTGAGGGTGAGGGTTAGGCTTAGAATGAGGGCTTGGGTGAGGGTGAGGGAGAGGGTAAGGGTGAGGAGGAGGTTTAGGGTTAGGATAAGGATTAAGTTTAGGGTTAGGCTGAGAGTGAGGGTTAGGATGAGCGTTAGAGTTAGAGACGGTTAGGGTTAATGTGAGGGATATGGTGAGGGTTCGGGTGATGATTAGGGTGACGGTGAGAGTTATTGTGATGGTTAGGGTTAGGGTTATGCTGACGTTGAGGGTGAGGGTGAGGGTGCGGGTGAGGGTTAGGGTTAGGGTGAGGGTTAGGCTTAGGTTTAGGGTGTGGGTTAGAGTTAGGGTGATGTTTGGGGTTCGGATGAGGGTTAGGGTGAAGGTAAGGTTTCGGGTGAGGGTGAGGAGTAGTGTGTGGGTGAGGGTTAGGTTTAGGTTGAGCATTAGGGTGATGGTGAGGTTTGGTTTAGGGTTAGGGTTAGGGTGAGGGTTAGGTTTAGTCTGAGAGTTAGTGTTATGGTTAAGGTTAGGGTTAGGGTGAGGGTAAGGGTTAGGGTTAGGGTGAGGATGATGCTTAGGATTAGCATTTTTGTTAGGGCGACAGTTAGTGTGAGGTTTCGGGTGAAGTTTAGGGTTAGGGTAAGGGTGAGGGTGAGGGTTAGGGTTAGGGTTAGGGTGAGGATGTGGGTGAGGCTGAGGTTTAGGGTGAGAGTGAGGGTTAGGGATAGAGAAAAGATTAGGGTTCGGGTGAGGGTGAAGGTGAGCATTAGGGTGAATATAAGGGTTAGTTTGAGAGTTAAGGTGAGGGTTAGGGTTAGGTTTAGTGTGAGGGATAGGGTTAGGGTGATGTTTAAGGTGAGGGTGAGTTTTAGGGTTAGGGTGAGTGTTCGGGTGAGGGTGAGGATTAGGGTGTGGATGATGGTTAGGATTAAGGTGAGGGTTAGGTTGAGGGTGAGGGTTAGGGTGAGGATAAGGGTTAGTTTGAGTGTTAGGGTGAAGGTTAGGGTTAGGTTTAGGGTGAGGGCTAGGGTGAGGGTGAGGGTTAAAGTTTGGGTTAGGGTTAGGGTTTACATTAGGGTGAAGGTGAGATTTAGGTTTAGGATTAGTGTTAGGTTTAGGGTTAGGCTTAGGTTGAGGGTGAGTATGAGGTTGAGGTTTAGAGTGAGGGTTAGGGTTAGGGTTGGGTAAGGGTTAGGGTTAGGGTGATGTTTAGGGTGAGGGTGAGGTTTAGGTTTAGGGTGAGTGTTCGAGTTAGGGTGAGGCTAAGGGTGTGGGTGATGGTTAGGGTTAGGGTGAGGGTTAGGGTGACGGTGAGGGTTTGTGTGAGGGTGAGGGTTAATGTTAGGGTTACAGTGAGGGTTAGGGTTAGGTTTAGGGTGAGGATTAGGGTGAAGTTTAGGGTTAGGTTTAGGGTTAGGTTTAGGATTAGTTTGAGGGTTAGGGTTGGAGTTAGATTTAGTGTTAGCTTGAGTGTAAGGGTTAGGGTGAGGTTTAGGGTGAGGATGAGGGTTAGGCTTCCCCTTAGGGGTAGGGTGAGGTTTAGGGTTAGGGTTAGGGTTAGGGTGAGTGTGAGGGTTAGGGTTATGGTTAGAGTTAGATTTAGGGTGAGGGTGAGGGTTAGGGTTCCCTTTGGGTTAGGGTAAGGGTTAGGGTTAGGGTGAGGGTGAGAGTTAGGGTTAGGGTTAGATTTAGTGTTAGGGTGAGGGTTAGGTTTAGGAGTAGGGTTAGGGTTAGGTTTAAGTTTAGGCTGAGGGCTAGGGTGAGGTTTAGTGTGAGGTTTAGGTTTAGGTTTAGCATGATTGTTAGGGTTAGGGTGAGGTTTCCGTTGAGCATTAGGGTTAGGGTAAGGGTTAGGGTTAAAATAAGTGTTAGGGTGAGGGGTAGGTTTATGGTTAGGGTGAGGGTTAGAGTTAGGGTTTGGGTAAGTTTGCTTTAGGGTTAGAGTTAGGGTGAGGGTAATGTTGAGGGTTAAGGTTAGTATTAGGGTAAGGGTTAGGGTTAGGATTAGGTTTAGTGTTAGGATTAGACTGAGGTTTAGGGTGAGGGTGTGGGTGAGGGTTTGGGTTAGGGTGAGGGTTAGGGTTAGCGTGCACGTTAGAGTTAGGGTTAGGTTTAGGATGAGTTTTCGGGTGAGGGGTAGAGTTATGGTTAGGGGGAGGGTTAGGGTGAGGGTGAGGGTTAGTGTGAAGTTTAGGGTTAGGGTTAGGGTTAGGGTTAGGGTTATTGTTAGGGTTAGTGTGAAGGTGAGTGTGAGCAGGAGGGGGAGGTTTAGAGTTAGGGTTAGGGTTAGAGTGAGGGTGAAAGTGAGGTTTAGTGTTAGGATTAGGGTTAGTGTTTGACTGAGGTTGAGGGGGAGGGTTAGGGTTAGGGTTAGGGTGAGGGTGAGTGTAATGGTTAGTATGAGGGTTAGCATTAGGGTTAGGGTTAGGCTGAGGGTAAGGGTTAGTGTGAGGGTTAGTGTGAGGAGGAGGGGGAGGGTTAGGGTTAGACTTAGGATGAGGCTTTGGGTTAGGGTGAGGGTTAGTGTGAGGGGGAGGT
The DNA here is from genome assembly GCF_024711535.1 of Dipodomys merriami. Classification (NCBI taxonomy): domain Eukaryota; kingdom Metazoa; phylum Chordata; class Mammalia; order Rodentia; family Heteromyidae; genus Dipodomys; species Dipodomys merriami. Next base: position 5,203,590 of record NW_027206113.1, read on the forward strand.
TTAGGGTTAGGGTTAGACTTAGGATTAAGGTAAGGGTTAGGTTGTGGTTTAGGGTGAGGGTTAGGGTTAGGGTTAGGATTATGGGGAGGGTGAGTGTTAGAGTTAGGGTTAGTGTTAGGGTTAGAGTTAGAGTGAGGGGGAGGTTTAGGATTGGTGTAAAGTTTAGGGTGAGGGTTAGGGTTAGGGTGAGGGTTAGTGTTAGGGTGAGGGTTAGAGTTAGGATTAGGATATGGTGAGGGTGAGTGTGAGAGTTAGGGTTAGGGATAGGGTCAGGGTCAGGGTTAGGGTTAGGGTTAGGGTGAGGGTGAGGGTTAGGATTAGGGTAAGGTTTAGGGTTAGGCTCTAGGGTGAGGGTGCATGTGAGGGTGTGGGTTAGGTTTAGGGTTAGGGTTAGGGTTAGCATTAGGGTTAGGCTGAGGGTGAGGGTGAAGGTGAGGGTGAGGTTTAGGTTTAGGCTGAGGGTTAGGGTTACATTTACGGTTAGCGTGAGGGTGAGGGTCAGTTTTAGTGTGAGGGTAAGGTTTTGGGTGAGGTTTAGGGTAAGAGTGAGGGTTAGGTTTAGCATGAGTGTTAGGGTGAGGTTTAGGTTGAGGGTTAGGGTTAGGTTTAGGGTTAGGGTTAGGGTGAGGGTGAGGTTTAGGGTTAGGGTTAGAGTTAGGTTTAGGGTTAGGGTTAGTATGACGGTTAGGGTGAGTGTGCGGGTAAGGGTAACAGTGAGGATTATGGTGAGGGTGAGGGTGAGGTTTAGGGTTAGCGTGAGGGTTAGAGTAAGGGTGAGGGTTAGGTTTAGTGTGAGGGTTAGGGTTACGGTTAGGGTGAGGTTGAGGGTTAGGGTTAGGGTTAGGGTGAGGCTTAGGGTTAGTGTGATGGTTAGGGTTAGGTTTAGGGTGAGGATTATGTTGAGGTTAAGTGTTAAGTTGAGGGTTAGGTTTAGGGTTAGGGTGATGGTTAGGGTGAGGGTTAGGGTGAGGGTAAATGTTAGGGTTTGGTTTAGGGTGAGGGTTAGGGTGAGCATTAGGCTTAGGCTGAGGGTGAGTTTTAGGGTTATTGTTAGGGTGAGGGTGAGGTTTAAGGTGAGGGTGAGGGGTAGACTTAGCGTGAGGGTTAGGGTTTGGTAAGGGTTAGAGTTAGGGTCAGGGTGAGGGTGAGGGTGAGGTTTAGGTTTCCGGTTAGGGTTAGGGTTAGTGTTAGGATTAGGGTTAGGGTTACCGTTAGACTGCGGTTGAGGATGAGGGTGAACATAAGGGTTTGGGTTAGGGTTAGGGTTAGGATTATTGTTAGGGTTAGCGTGAGGATAAGGTTTATTGTTACTTTTAGGATGAGTCTCATGGTGAGGGGTTGGGATACGCTTAGGTTGAGGGTTAGAGTGAGGGTAAGGGTTACGGTTAGGGTTAGGTTAGGGTGAGGTTAAGGGTTAGTGTGAGGGTTAGTGTGAGGGTGAGGGTTATGTTGAAGTTTAGGGTGAGGGATATGGTTAGGGTTAGGGTTAGGCTGAGGGTTAGGGTGAAGGTAAGGGTGAGGGTGAGGGTTAGGGTTAGTGGTAGGGTTATAGTGAGGGTTAGGTTTAGTGTGTGGGTTACGGTGAGGGTGAGGTTAAGGGTTAGGGTGAGGACTTGAGGGTTAGGGTTAGGGTTAGGGTTAGGATGAGGGTTAGGGTTATGGTTAGGGTGAGGGTGAGGGTTAGGGTGAGCGTTAGTGTTAGGGTTAGAGTTAGGGTGAGGTTTAGAGTGAGGTTAAGTGTTAGGGTGAGTGTTAGGATGAGGGTGAGTATTAGGGTTAGTGTGAGGGTAAGGGTTAGGGCGAGGGTTAGGGTGAGGGTGACTATTAGGATTAGGTTGTGGGTGAGGTTTAGGGTTAGGGTTAGGGTAAGCATTAGGGTTAGGGTGAGGGTGAGGGTCAAGTTTAGGGTTAAGGAGATGGTTAGGGTGAGGGTTAGGTTTAGGGTTAGGGTTAGGTTGTGGGTTAAGGTAAGTTTGAGGGTTATTGTGAGGGTGAGGGTAAGGGTTAGGGAGAGAGTTAGGGTTAGGGTTAGGGTGAGGGTTAGGGTGAGGGTGAGGGTGAGTGTGAGATTGAGGGTTAGGGTTAGGGTTAGGGTGAGGTTTAGGGTAAGGTTGAGTGTTAGGGTGAGGGTGAGGGTAAGATTTAGGTTGAGAGTTAGGTTTAAGTTTAGGATGAGGGTTACTGTGAGGGTTAGCGTTAGGGTTAGCGTAAGGGTGAGGCCTAGGGTGAGGGTTTAGGTTAAGGTGAGGGTTAGGTTTATGTGAGGGAAAGGGTTAGGGTGAGAGTTAGGGTTAGGTTGAGGGTGAGGTTGAGTGTGAGATTGAGGGTTAGGGTTAGGGTTAGGGTCAGGGTTAGGGTTAGGTTGAGGGTGACGGTGAGGTTTAGGTTTAGGATTAGGGTTTTGTTATGGTTAGGCTGAGGGTGAGGGTGATGGTGAGGGTTAGGGTTAGGGTTTGGATGAAGGTTAGGTTTAGTGTGAGGTTTAGGTTGAAAGTGAGGGATACTCTTAGGTTTATTGTAAGGGTTAGGGTGAGGGTAAGGGTTAGTATGAGGGTTAGGGTTAGGGTTAGGGTGAGGATTAGGGTTAGTATTAGTGTTAGGGTGAGTGCTAAGTTGAGGGTGAGGTTTAGGGTAAGGGTTAGGTTGAGGGTTAGGGTTAGGGTGAGGGTGAGTTTTAGGGTGAGGGGTACGGTTAGGGTGAGTGTGAGGGTAAGGTTTAGTGAGAGGTTTAGGGTTAGGGTTAGGGTTATTTTTAAAGTTAGGGTTAGGTTTAGGGTGAGGGTGAGTGTGAGGGTGAGAGTTATGTTTAATTTTAGGTTTAGGGTGAGGGTGAGGGTGAGGGTTAGTGAGGTTTAGGGTTAGGGTTATGATTAGGCTGAGCATGAGGGTGAGCGTGAGCGTTAGTGTTAGTGTTAGGGTGAGGGTTAGGGTTAGGGTGAGGTTTAGGTTTAGGATGATGCTTAGTTTGAGGTGTAGGGTGAGGGTTAGTGTGAGCATTAGGGTTAGTTTGTGGGTTAGGGTGAGGTTTAGGTTTATGGTTAGGGTGAGGGTGAGGGTTAGGGTTAGGATTAGGGTGAGGGTAAGTTTTAGCGTTAGGGTTAGTGTTAGGGTGAGTGTAAGGGTTAGGGAGAGGGTAAGGGCGAGGGTGAGGGTTAGTGTTAGCATTAGGGTTAGGTTGAGGGTAGGGTTAGGGTTAGCGTGAGGCTGAGTATTAGGTTTAGTGTGAGGGTTAGGTTTAGGTGAGGTTATGGGTTAGGGTGAGGGTGTGGGTGAGAGTGAGTGTTAGGGTTAGGGTTAAAGTGAGGGTTAGGGTTAGGGTGAGGGTGAGAGTGAGGTTCAGGGTTAGGATTAGGGTTTTGTTATGGTTAGGCAGAGGGTGAGGGTGATGGTGAGGGTTAGGTTTAGGCTTAGAATGAAGTTTAGGTTTAGTGTGAGGGTTAGGGTGAAAGTGAGGGTTAGGGTTAGTGTTAGGGTGAGGGTTTGGGTAAGGGTGAGGGTGAGGGTTAGGGTTAGAGTTAGGGTGTAGTTTAGGGTTAGGGTGAGTGTGAGTGTAAGTGTTAGGGTGAGAGTGTGAGCCTGAATTTTAGAGTTAGGGTTAGGGTGAGGGTTAGGTTGAGGGTGAGGTTTAGGGTGAGGGTGAGTGTTATGGTTAGGGTGAGGATTAGGTTTAGGATTAGGGTTAGGGTGAGGGGTAGGGTGAGGGTGAGGTTTAGGGTCAGTATTAGGGTTAATGTGAGGGTTAGGGTTAGGTTGAGGGTTAGTGTTAGGGTGTGGTTTAGGGTTAGGTTTAGGGTGAGGGTTAACTTTAGGTTGACTTTTAGGTTTAGGTTTAGGGTGAGGGTGAGGGTTAGGGTGAAGCTGAGGGTGAGTGTGAGGATGAGGATTAGGGTTAGGGTTAGGGTGAGGGTGAGAGTGAGGTTTAGGGTGAGGATTAGGGTTAGGGTTAGGGTTAGGCTGAGGGTGAGGATTAGGGTGAGGGTTAGGCTTAATGTTAGGGTGAAGTTTAGGTTTAGTGTGAGGGTTGGGTGAAAGTGAGGATTATGGTTAGGGTTAGGGTTAGGGTGAGGTTTAGGGTGAGGATGAGGGTTAGTGTGAGGGTGAGGGTTAGGGTTACATTGAGGATTAGGTTTAGGATTAGGGTTAGCTTGTGGGCTAAGGTGAGGGTGAGGGTTAGGGTTGGGTTTAAGGTTAGGGTGAGGGTTAAGGTTAGGGTGAAGATGAGGGTTAGCGTGAGCAGTATGGTTAGGGTTAGTGTGTGAGGGTTAGGGTTAGATTTATGGTTAGGATTAGGTTTAAAGTGACGGTGAGTGTGAGGGTGAATGTTATGTTTAGTGTTAGGGTTAGGGTGAGCGTGAGTGTGAGGGTGAGGGTTAGGGTTAGGTTTAGGGTTAGGGTTATGATTAGGCTCAGTGTGAGGGTGAGGGTGAGGGTTAGGGTTAGTGTAAGGTTGAGGGTTAGGTTTAGGGTGAGGGTTAGGTTTAGGTTTAGGACGAGGCTTAGGTTGAGGTGTTGGGTGAGGGTTAGGGTGAGCATTAGGGTTAGTTTGTAGGTTAGGGTGAGGTTTAGGGTTAGGGTGAGGGTGAGGGTTAGGGTTAGGATTAGGGTGAGGGTAAGGTTTAGGGTGAAGTTTAGGGTTAAGGTGAGAGTAAGTGTTAGGGAGATGGTTAGGGTGAGGGTGAGGGTTAGTGTTAGCATTAGGGTTAGGGTGAGGGTAGGGTTACGATTAGGGTGTGGGTGAGGGTTAGGGTGAGTGTGAGTTTTAGGTTTAGGTGAGGGCAAGGGTTAAGCTGAGGGTGAGCGTGAGGGTGAGTGTTTTAGTTAGGAAAGTGTTAGGGTTAGGGTGAGGGTGAGGGTAAGGGTTAGAGTTAGGATTAGGGTTAGTGTTAGTGTTGGGCTGTGGGTGAGGGTGAGAGCGAGGGTGAGGGTTAAGTTTAGTGTTAGGTTATAGGTTAGGTTTGGTGTGATGGTTAGGTTGAGGGTGAGTGTAAGGTTTCGGGTGAGAGTTAGTGTGAGCGTGAGGTTTATGGTTAGAGTAAGGCTGAGGGTTAGGTTGAGGGTGAGGGTTGGGTACGGGCGAGTGTTAGGGTTAGGGTGAGGATTAGGGTTAGGTTTAGGGTTAGGGTGAGAGCTAGGGTGAGGGTGAAGGTTAGGGTAAGGTTTCGGGTTAGGGTTAGATTGAGGGTTAAGTTTAGTGTGAGGGTGTGTGTTAGGGTGAGTTTTAGGGTGAGGGTTAGGATTAGTGTGAGTGTAAGGGTTAGGGTTATTTTTGGGTTTAGGGTTACGTTGAGGGTGAGTGTGAGGGTTAGAGTTAGGGTTAGGTTAAAGTGTGGTTGAGGGCGATGGTTAGGGTGAGGGTGAGTTTTTTAGTTAGGAAAGTGTTAGGGTTAGGGTTAGGGTGAGGATTATGGTGACGTTGAGGGTAAGGGTGGAGGTTTGGGTTTGGGTGAGGGTTAGGGTGAGAGTTCGGGATAGGATTAGGGTTAGGGTTAGGGTGAGGGTGAGTGTTAGGGTGTGGGTTGGGTTTAGGGTTAGGGTGAGGTTGAGGATAAGGGTTAGGTTTAGGGTTACAATTAGGGTTATGGTTAGCATGAGGGTAAGAGTTAGGGTGAGGGTGAGGGTGAGCGTGAGGTTTAGGGTTAGGGGTAGTGTTAGGGTGAGAGTTAAGGTTAGGGTGAGGGTTAGGGTGAGGGTTAATCTTAGGGTTAGGGTTAGATTTAGGGTGAGGGTTAGGGTGAGGTTAAGGGTTAGATGAGTGTTAGGGTAAGGGTGAGCATTAGGGTTAATTTGAGGGTAAGGATTAGGGTGAGGGTTAGGGTGTGGGTGAGCATTAGGGTTAGGGTGAGGTGGAAGTGTAGGGTTAGGGTTAGGGTGAGGGCTAGGGTGAGGTTGAGGGTTAGGGAGACGGTTAGGGTGAGGGTGAGTGTTAGGGTTAGGGTGAGGGGTAGGGTTAGTGTGATGGTTAGGGTGAGGGTGAAGGTAAGGATTAGGGTGAGAGTTAAGTTGAGGGTGAGAGTTAGGGTTAGGGTTACCGTGAGGGTGAAGGTTAGGGTCAGGATTAGGGTTAGGGTTAGGTTGACAGCTAGCTTGAGGTTGAGGTTTAGTGTGAGGGTCAGGTTGAGGGTGAGGGTTAGGGTTAGGTAAGGGTTGTGTTAGAATTAGGGTTACGGTTACCGATATGGTGAGGGTTATGGTGAGGGGTAGGCTTAGGGTTAGGGTGAAGGTTAGGTTTAGTGTGAGGGTTAGGGTGGAGTTTAAGGTTAGGGTGAGGGTGAGGTTCTGGGTAAGGCTGAAGTTTAGGATGAGGGTGAGGGTTAGGTTGAGGCGTAGGTTTAGGTTTAGGGTGAGCATTATGGTTAGGGTGAGGGTTACGGTGAGTGTTAGGGTTAGGGTTAGATTACTGTGAGGGTGAGGGTTAGGGTTAGGATTACCGTTAGGCTTAGCGTGACAGCTAAGTTGAGGGTGAGGTTGAGGGTGAGGGTGAGGTAGAGGGTGAGGTTTTTGGTTAGGTAAGGTTTGGGTTAGGATTAGGGTTAGGGTTTGGGTGAGGTTTAGGGTAAGGGTTAGTTTTGGGGTCAGGACAAGTTTAGGGTGAGGATGAGCGTGAGGGTTAGGGTTAGGGTGAGTGTTAGGTTTAGGGTTAGGGTTAGGGTAATGGTTAGGGTGAGGGTTCGCGTCAGGGTTATTGTTAGGTTTAGGGTTAGTGTGAGGGTGAGGGTTAGGGTTAGGGTCAGCGTTAGGGTTAGGGTGAGGGATAGGGTGAAGGTTAGGGTTAGGATTAGGTTTTGGGTTAAAGTGACAGCTAGATTGAGGGTGAGGTTTAGGGTGAGGGTGAGGTTGAGGGTGAGGGTTTTGGTTAGGTAAGGGTTGGGTTAGGATTAGGGTTAGGGTTAGAGTTAGGGTGAGGTTTAGGGTCCGGGGTAGGGTTAGGGTTAGGGTGAGGGTGAGGTTTAGTGTGAGGTTTAAGGTTAGGGTGAGGGTGAGGTTAAGGTTTAGGGTGAGGTTTAGGGTGAGGGTGAGGTTTAGGCCAGGGGTAGTTTTCAGGTTATGTTGAGCATTAGGGTTAGGTTGAGGGTTCGGGTGAGGGTTAGGGTTCTGTTTAGTGTGAGGGTGAGGGTTAGGGTTAGGATTAGGGTGAGGGTAAGTGTTAGGGTGAGGGTTAGTGTTAGGGTTAGGAATGGTTTAGGTTGAGGGTGAGGGTGAAGGCTAGGGTTAGGGTGTGGTTTAGGGTGAGGGTGAGGGTGAGGGTGAGGGTTAGGTTAGGGTTAGGGTTAGGGTGATGGTAGGGTGAGGGTTAGGTTTAGGGTGAGGGTGAGGGTGTGGGTTAGGGTTTGTGTTAGGCTGAGGGTAAGGCTGAGGGTGAGGGTGAAGGTTAGGGTTAGGGTTAGGGTTTAGGTTAGGATTAGTGTGAGGGTTAGGTTGAGTTTGAGTGTAAGGGTTATTGTGAGAGTTATTGTGAGCGTGAGCTTTAGGCTTAGGGTTAGGGTGAGTGTGAGGGTGATGGTGAGTGTTTTAGTTGGGAATGTTTTCAGGCTAGGGTTAGGGTGAGGATTAGGGTGAGAATGAGGGTTAGGGTGAGGGTTAGGGTTAGGCTGAGGGTTTGGATTAGGGGTAGGGTGTGGGTAAAGGTTAGGTTGATGTTTAGCATCAGGTGAGGGTTATTGTGAGGGTTCGGTTTCGGGTTAGGGTTAGGTTTAGGATGTGGGTAAGGGTAAGGGGGAACGGTTAGGGTTTTGTTAAGATAAGGTTTTGTGTTACGATTAATATTAGTGTTAGCGTTAGGGTTATGTTGAGGAGGAGGGTTAGGGTTAGTGTGAGGGTTAGGTTTCGTGTGAGGGTTAGGGTAAGGGTTAAGGTTAGGATGAGTGTGAGGGTAAGGCTTAGGGTGAGGGTTAGGGTGACGATGAGGGTTAGATTGAGGGTTAGGTTTAGGGTTAGGGTGAGTGTTAGGGTTAGGGTGAGTGTTAGCGTGAGGGTTAGGGTTAGGGTTAGTGTGAGGATGAGGTTTAAAGATAGGATTAGGGTGATGTTAAGGTTAGGGTGAGGGTTAGGATGAGGGTTAAGGTTAGGGTTAGGATGGGGTTTAGGGTCAGGGTGAGGGATAGGGTTAGGGTTAGTGTGAGGGTTAGGGTTAGTGTGAAGGTTAGGATTAGGGTTAAGTTTAGGGTTAGAGTGATTTTAAGGGTTAGGGTGAGCGTTAGGGTGAGGGATAGGGTTAGCGTTAGGGTTAGGGAAAAGTTTAGGTTGAGTGTAAGGGTAATGGTGAGTGTTAGGTTTCGGAGTAGGGTTAGGATGTGGGTTAGGATTAGGGTTAGGGTGAGGGTGAGGGTTAGGGTTAGGTTAGTGTTAGGATGAGGGTTAGGTTTAGGGTTAGGGTGAGGGTGAGGTTTAGGCTAAGCGTTAGGGTTAGGGTTAGGTTTAGAATGAGGGTTAGGGTGAGGTTAAAGGTTATGGTGAGTGTAAGGGTGAGGGTGAATTTTACGATTAGTGTGAGGGTAAGGGTTAGGCTGAGGGTTAGTGTGAGGGTTAGCATAACGGTTAGGGTGAGGGTGAGGTTTAGTGTTAGGTTTAGGTTGAGGGCTAGGGTGAGGGTGAGGGTGAGGGTTAGGGTTAGGGAGAACATTCGGTTGACGGTGAGGGTTAGGTTAAGGGATAGGTTGAGGTTTATGATGACGGAGAGGGTTAGGGTGACGATGAGGGTGAGGGTGAGGGTGAGAATTAGGAGGACGGTTAGGGTGAGTGTGAGGATTAGGTTTAGGTGAGGGTAAGGGTTAGGGTGAGAATGTGGGTGAGGGTGAGGGTTAGGGATAGCATTAGGGTTACCGTTAGGGTGAGGGTAGGATTAGGTTTAGGGCTAGGGGAGTGCTAGGTTGAGGGTGAGGGTTATAGTAAGGGTTAGGAACAGGGTGAGGATTAGGCTCAGGGTTAGAGTGAGGGTTAGGCTGAAGTGTAGGGTTAGGGTTAAGGTGAAGGTTAGGTTTAGTGTGAGGGTTAGGGTTAGGTTTAGGTTTAGGGTTAGGGTGAGGGTAAGGGATAGGGTGAGTTTTAGGGAGAGGGTGAGGGTTAAGGTTAGCATTAGGGTTAGGATTAGTGTTAGGGTGAGTGTTAGGGTTAGGGTTTGGGTTAGGATGAGGGTGAGGGTTAGGGTAAGGTTGAGGGTTCGGTTTAGTGTGAGGGTTAGTGTTAGGTCTATAGTTAGGGTGAGGGTAAGGCTTAGGGTTTGGGTTATGGTGAGTGTGAGGTTTAGGGATAGCGTGAGTTTTAAGATTAGTATCAGGGTGAGGGTTAGGGTTAGGGTTAGGTTAGGGTTAGGGTTAGGGTGAAGGCTAGGGTGAGGGTGAGGGTTACGGTTAGGGTTAGGGATGGGTTGAGGATTAGGATGAGGGATAGGTTTAGAGTGAGGGTTATGGTTAGGGTTAGGTTTAGGGTGAGGGTAAGGGTTAGGATGAAGATTAGGGTGAGGGAGAGGTTTAGGGTGAGGTTGAGTGTGAAGGTTAGGGTTGGGGTGAGGGTGAGAGTGACGGTTAGGATTAGGGTTAGTGTGAGGGGTAGGGTTTTGGTGAGTGTTCTGGTTAGGGTTAGCGTTAGGGTGAGGGTGAGGGTGAGGGTTAGGGCGAGGGTGAGTTTGAGGGTTAGTATGAGGGTTAGGGTTAGTTTTAGGGCTAGTGTGAATGTGAGGTTTAGGGTTAGGATTATAGTTAGGGTTAGTGTGAGGGTTAGGATTAGGGTTAAAGTTAGGGTTAGGGTGAGGATAAGGGTTAGGGTGAGGGTTAGGGTTAGGGTAAGGGTTAGGTTTAATGTGAGGATTAGGGTTAGGGTTAGGGTGAGAGTTAGGGTAAGGGTGAGAGTTAGGGTTGGGGTTAGGGTGAGGTTGAGGGTGAGGGTTAGGTAAGGGTTAGGTTTAGCGTGATGTTGATGGTGAGGGTTAGTGTTAGGGTTAGGCTGAGGCTGAGGCTGGGCGTGAGGGTTAGGTTGATGGTGAGAGTTAGGGTGAGGTTTAGGGTGAGCCTGAGGGTGAGGATTTCTGTTAGGTAAGGGTTAGGATGAGGGTTAGGGTTAGTATTACGGTGAGGGTTAGTGTGAGGCTTAGTGTTAGGATTAGGGATAGGGTTAGGGTTAGGCTGAAGTTGAGGGTTAGGGCTAGCTGAGTTTGAGGGTTAGCTTAGGATTACGGTTAGGGTTAGGGTTAGCCTGAGGGTGATGGTGAGGTCTAGGGTGAGGGTGAGAGTGAGGGCTAGGGCTAGGATTAGGTTTAGGGTTAGGGGGAGGGTGAGAGTGTGGGTGAGGGTGAGGATTAGTGTTAGGGTGAGGATTAGGGTTAGGTTTAGGGTTAAGGTTAGGTTGAGGTTTAGGGTTAAGGTTAGTTTTAGGATGAGGTTTAGGGTTAAGATGAGGATTAGGGTGAGGGTGAGGGTTAGGGTTAGGGTTAGGGTTAGAGTTAGGGTGAGGGTGAGGGCTAGGTTTAGAATTAGGGTTAGGGTTAGTGTAAGGCTGAGAAGGAAGGTGAGGGTGAGGGTGAATATTAGGTTTAGGATGAGGTTTAGAGTTTGGGTTAGGTTTAGGGTTAGTATTAGGGTGAGGTGCAGGGTTAGGTTTAGGGTGAGGGGTAGGGTTAGTGTGAGAGTTAGAATTAGGGTCAGGCTTAGGTTGAGGGTAAGTGTTAGTGTTAGTTTTAGGGTGAGCGTTGGGGTGAAGGTAAGGTTAAGGGTGAGAGTTAGGTTTAGGGTTAATGTGAGGGGTAGGGTGAGAGTTAGGGTTAGTATTAGGTTTAGGGTTAGGGTTAGGGTGAGGTTTAGGGTGAGGATTAGGGTTAGGGTTTCCATTCAGGATAGGGTGAGGGTTAGGGTGATGGTGAGGGTTAAGTTTAGGGTTACGTTGAGGGTTAGGGTTAGGGTTAGTGTTAGGGTTAGGCTGAGGGTTAGTGTGAAGGTGAGGTTTAGAGTTAGGGTTACGGTTATGGTTAGGGTGAGGGTGAGGGAGAGCGTTAGGTTTACGATTAGCTATAGGGTTAGTGTTAGTCTTAGAGTGAGGGTGAGGGTGATTGTTAGCTTTAGGTGAGGGTTAGGGTTATGGTTAGTGTTAGGCTGAGGGTGATGGTCAGAGCTAGGGTGAGGGTGAGGGTTAGGGTTTGGATTAGATTTAGGGTTAGGGTTAGCCTAAGGGTGAGGTGAGGGCTAGGGTGAGGGTGAGGGTGAGGGCTAGAATTAGGATTAGGGTTATGGTTAGGGAGAGGCTGAGAGTGAGGATTAGGGTGAGCATTAGGGTTAGGGTGAGGTTTAGGGTTAGGGTTAGGTTGAGGGTTAGGGCTAGGGTTATTGTTAGGATGAGGTTTAGGGTTAGGATGAGGGTTAGGGTGAGGGTGAGAATTAGGGTTAGGTTTAAGTTGAGTGTTAGGTTTAGTGTGAGTGTTTGGTTTAGGTTTAGGGTTAGGTTCAGAGTGAAGGTCAGGGTTAGGTTTAGGTTTATGATAAGGTTTAGGGTTAGGGTGAGGATGAGGTTAGTTTTAGGATTAGGTTTAGCGTTAGGCTTAGGCTTAGGGTGAGGTTTAGGTTTAGGGTGAGGGTTAGTCTTAGGGTTAGGGTAAGGGTGATGTTTAGGGTGAAGGTGAGGTTTCAGGCGAGGATTAGGTTAGGGTGTGGGTGAGGCTTAGGTTACGGTGAGGGTTAGAGTTATGGTGAGGGTTAAGGTGAAGGTGATGGTTAGGTTGATGGTTAAGGTAAGGGTTAGGGTTAGGGTTAGCGTTAGCTTGAGGGTTAGGTTTAGTGTGAAAGTTAGCATTATGGTTAGGGTTAGGGTTAGGGTTAGTTTGAGGGTTAGAGTTAGGGTTAGTGTTAGGATGAGGTTTAGGATTAGGATGAGGGTTAGGGTGAGGGTGAGGGTTAGGGTTAGGGTTAGGGTTAAAGTTAGGGTGAGGGTGAGGGCTAGGTTGAGGATTAGGGTTAGGGTTAGTGTTAGGCTAGGTTTAGGATTAGTGTTAGGGTTAGGGTGAGGCTGAGAAGAAAGGTGAGGTTGAGTGTGAATGTTCGGTTTAGGATGAGTTTTAGAGTTAGGGTTAGGGTTAGGGAGAGGATTAGGGTGAGGTGTAGGGTTAGGGTTAGGGTTAGTGTGAGGTTTAGATTTAGCATTAGGCTTATTTTTAGGTTGAGAGTAAGGTTTAGGTTGAGTGTTAGTGGGAGGTTTAGGGTTAGGGTTAGGGTGAGGATTAGGTGAGGTGTAGGTTTAGGTTTAGGGTGAGAGTTAGGGTGAGGGGTAGAGGTAGGGTTAGGGTGAGGGTTAGGGTTAGGGTTAGTGTGAGGTTTAGGGTTAGCGTTAAGGTTAGGCTGAGAGTAAGGGTTAGGTTGTGGTTTGGGGTGGGGGTGAGGTTTAGGGTTAGGGTTAGGGTTACTGTGAGGGTTAGGGTGAGGGTTAGGGTTATTGTTAGGGTGAGGGTTAGGGTTAGGGTGATGTTTAGTGTGAGGGTTCGGGTGAGCTTGAGGGTTCTGGTGAGGGTGAGGATTAGAGTGTGGGTGAGGGGTAGGTTTAGGGTGAGGGTTTTGTGACGGTGACGATTAGGGTGAGGGTGAGGTTTAGGGTTAGAGTTAGCGTTAGGGTGAAAGTTAGGGTTAGGGTTCGCGTTAGTGTGAGGGTTAGGTTAAGGTTTACAGTAAGGGTGAGTGCTAGTGTGAAGTTTAGGGTTAGGGTTAGGTTTAGGGTTTGGATGAGGGGAAAGGTTAGGGTGAGGTTTAGGGTGAGGGTGAAGGTTAGGGTTAGCGTTACCGTTAGGGTGAGGGTTAGGGTCAGGTTTAGGGTTAGAGTTAGGTTTAAAGTAAGGGTTAGTGTTAGGGTTGTTAGAGTTAGGGTGGGGGTGAGGGAGAGGTTTAACGTGATTGTGAGCATGAGGTTTCAGGTTCAGGTGATGGTAAGAGTGAGAATGATGTTTAGGGGGAGGGTGAGGGTGAGGGTTACGGTTAGGGTGTGGATGAGGCTTAAGCTTAGGGTGAGTGTTAGGGTGACAGTGAGATTTACGGTGAGGGTGAGGGTTAGGGGGAGGGTTATGTTGCGGGTTAGGGTTAGAGTAAGGGTTAGGGTTAATGTGAGGTTTATGGTTAGGGTTAGGGTAAGGGTGAGAGTTAGGGTTAGGGTTAGGGTGAGATTGAGGGTGAGGGTTACGATAAGGGTTAGGTTTAGGATTACAGTGATGGTGAGGGTTAGGGTTAGGATTAGGGTTAGGGTCAGGGTTAGGCTGAGGGTGAGGGTGAGGGTTAGGTTGAGGGTGAGAGTTAGGGTGAGGGTGAGGGTGAGCCTGAGGGTGAGGATTTCATTTAGGTAAGGGTTAGGATGAGGGTTAGGGTGAGGATTAGGGTGAGGGTGAGCGTGAAGGTTAGGGTTAGGATTAGGGTTAGGCTGAAGTTTAGGGTCAGGGCTATTGTGAGTGTAAGGGTTAGGGTTAGGATTATGGTTAGGTTTAGGGTTAGCCTGAGGGTGAGGGTTAGGGCTAGGGTGAGGGTGAGGGTGAGGACTAGGTTTAGGGTAAGGGTTAGGGTTAGGGAGAGGCTGAGAATGAGGCTGAGTGTGAGGGTTAGGGTTAGGGTGAGGTTTAGGGTTAGGTTTAGGGTTAGGGTTAAGTTGAGGGTTAGGGTTAAGATGAGGTTTAGGGTGAGGATGAGGGTTAGGGTGAAGGTGAGGGTTAGGATTAGTGTTAGGGTTAGAGTTAGGTTGAGGGTGAGGGCTAGGTTTAGGATTAGGGTTGGATTAGGATGAGGCTGAGAAGGAAGGTTAGGGTGAGGTTTAGAGTTTGGGTTAGGCTTAGGGAGAGGATTATGGTGAGGTGTAGGGTTAGGCTTAGGGTGAGGGGTAGGGTTAGTGTGAGGGTTAGAGTTAGGGTTAGGGTTAGGGAGAGGTTAGGCTTAGGGTGATGTTTAGCGTGAGTGTGAGGGTTAGGGTGAGGGTGAGGGTTCTGGTGAGGGTGAGGGTTAGGGTGTGGGTGAGGGGTAGGGTTAGGGTGACGGTTTTGGTGACGGTGACGATTAGGTTGAGGGTGAGGTTTAGGGTTAGATTTAGCGTTAGAGTGAAGGTTAGGGTTAGGGTTAGGGTTAGGTTGAGGGTTAGGTTGAGGGTTACAGTTAGGGTGTGTGTTATTTTGAGGATTAGGGTAGGGTTAGTGTTAGAGTTTGGATGAGGGTAAATGTTAGGGTGAGGTTTAGGGTGAGGGTTAGGATTAGCGTTATGGCTAGGGTGAGGATTAGGGTGAGGTTTAGGGTTATATTTAGGTTTTAGGTAAGGGTTAGTGTTAGGGTTAAGGTAAGAGTTAGGGTGGGGGTGAGGGAGAGTGGTAACGTGATTGTGAGCGTTAGGTTCAGGTTCGGGTGATGGTTAGGGTGATGTTGATGTTTAGGGTGAGGGTGAGGGTGAGGGTGAGGATTACGGTTAGGGTGTGGGTGAGGCTTAAGCTTAGGGTGAGTGTTAGTGTGACATTCAGAGTTACGGTGAAGGTGAGGGTTAGGGTGAGGGTTAAGTTGAGGGTTAGGGTTAGGGTAAGGGTAAGGGTGAGAGTTAGGGTTAGGGTTAGGGTGAGGTTGAGGGTGAGGGTTACTATAAGGGTTAGGTTTAGGATGACGGTGATGGTGAGGGTAAGGTTAGGATTAGGTTTAGGATTAGGCTGAGGGTGAGGGTGAGGGTTAGGTTGAGGTTGAGAGTTAGGGTAAGAGTGACGATGAGCTTGAGGGTGAAGATTTCGGTGAGGTAAGCGTTAGGATGAAGGTTAGGGTGAGGATTAGCGTGAGGGTGAGAGTGAAGGTTAGGGTTAGGATTAGGGTTAGGGTTAGGGTTAGGCTGAAGTTGAGGGTCAGGGCTAGGGTGAGGGTGAGGATTAGGGTTAGGATTAGGGTTAGGTTTAGGGTTAGCCTGAGGGTGAGGGTTAGGGCTAGGGGAAGGGGGAGGGGGAGGGCTAGATTTAGGATAAGGTTTAAGGTTAGGCAGAGGCTGAGAGTGAGGCTGAGGTTGAAGGTTAGGGTTAGGGTGAGGTTTAGGGTTAGGTTTAGGGTTAGGGTTAGGTTGAGGGTTAAGGTTAGGGTTAGTGTTAGGATGAGGATGAGGGTTAGGGTGAGGGTGAGGGTTAGGGTTAGGGTTAGAGTTAGGGTGAGGGTGAGGGCTAGGTTTAGGATTAGGGTAAGGTTTAGGGTCAGGCTGAGAAGGAAGGTTAGGGTTAGATTGAGGGTTAAGGTTAGGGTTAGTGTTAGGATGAGGATGAGGGTGAGGGTGAGGGTTAGTGTTAGGATTAGGTTCCTTGTTAGGTTTAGACTGAATTTGAGGGTCAGGGCTAGGTTGAGGGTGAGGATTAGGGTTAGGGTTAGCCTGAGGGTGATGGTGAGGGCTAGGGTGAGGGTGAGGGTGAAGACAAGGGTTAGGATTTGGGTTGGGGTTAGGGAGAGGCTGAGAGTGAGGGTGAGGGTGACGGTTAGGTTTTGGGTGAGGTTTAGGATTAGGGTTAGTGATAGTGGAGGGTTAGGGTTAGTGTTAGGTTGAGAGTTCGGGTTAGGGTTATGATGAGGGTTATTGTTAATATGAGGTTTAGAGTGAGGGTGAGGATTAGGGTTAGGGTAAGGGTTAGGGTTAGGTTGAGGGTGAAGGTTAGGCTTAGTATTGGGTTAGGGTTAGGATTAGGCTTAGGGTGAGGATTAGTTGTAGGGTAAGGGTTCGGTTTAGGGTTAGGGTGAGGGTGAGGTTAGGGTGACGGTTAAGGTAAGGTTTAGGGTTAGGGTTAGGTTTAATGTTAGTGTGAGTGTTAGGGTTAATGTTAAGGTTAGGGTGAGAGTAAGGTTTAGGGTGAGGGTTAGGGTGATGGTTAGGATCAGGCTTAGTGTTAGCCTGAGTGATAGGTTTAGGTTGAGGGTTAGTTTTACGTTTAGGGTTAGGGTGAGGGTGAGGGTGAAGGTTAGGATTAGTGTTAGGGTTAGGGTTAGGTTGAGGTGAGGGATAGGTTTAGGATTAGGATTAGGATTAGGGTGAGGCTGAGAATGAAGTTGAGGGTGAGGGTAAATGTTAGGTTTAGGATTAGGTTTAGAATTAGGGTTAGAGTTAGGGAGAGGATTAGGGTGAAGTGTAGGGTTAGGGTTAGTGTGAGTACTAGGGTTTGTGTGAGGATTAGAGTTAGTGTTAGGCTTAGGGTTAGGTTGAGGGTAAGGGTTAGGTTGAGGGTTAGGGAGAGGGAGAGGCTTAGGGTTAGCATTAGGGTGAGGATTAGGGTGAGGTGTAGGTTTAAGGTTAGGGTGAGGGTTAGGGTGAGGGGTAGGGTTAGGGTTAGGGCGAGGTTTAAGGTTAGGTTTAGTTTTAGTGTTAGTGTTAAGGTTAGGGTTAGGCTGAGTGTAAGGGTTAGTTTGAGGTTTGAGGTGAGGGTGAGGGTTAGGGTTAGTGTTAGGGTTAGGGATAGGGTGAGGGTTAGGGTGAGTGTTAGGGTACTGGTGAGGGTTAAGGTTAGCGTTAGGGTTTGTGTGAGGTTTAGGGTGAGTGTTATATTTAGGGTTAGTGTTAGGGTGAGGGTGAGGTTTAAGCTTAGGGTTAGGGTGAGGGTTAGGATTAGGGTGAGGGTTAGGGTTAGAGTTAGGGTTATGGTGAAGGTGAGGGTGAGGGTTTGGGTTAGGGTTACAATTAGGGTGAAGGTGAGGATTAGAGTGAGGGTGAGGGTTCTGGTGAGGGTGAGAGTTAGGTTTAGGGTGAGGGTTAGTGTTAGAGTTAGGGTTAGGGTGAGGGTGAGTGTTAGGGTTAGGTTTAGGGTTAGAGTTAGGATGAGGATGAGGGCTAGGTTTAGGATTTGGGTGAGGGTTAGGGTTAGTGTGAGGGTTACGGTTACTGTGAGGGTTAAGGTTAGGGTTAGGGTTAGGCTGAGGGTATACTGTTGGGTTGAGATTGAGGGTGAGGGTGAGGGTTAGGGTGATGGTAAGGGTTAGATTGAGCATTAGGATTAGGGTTAGGGTGAGGGGAATCCTGAGGTTTAGGGTTAGGGTGAGGGTTAGGGTTAGGTTGAGGTTTATGATTAGGGTTAGTGTTAGGGTGAGGGCTAGGTTGAGGGTGAGTTTTAGGGTTAGAGTTAGTGATAGAGTCAGGATTGCGGTTAGAGTTAGGGTTAGGCTGAGGGTTACGTTGAGGGGTAAGGTTAGGGTTAGGGTGAGGGTTAGGTTAGTGTGAGGGTTAGGGTTAGGGTTAAGGTGAGGGTGAGGGTGAAGGTAAGAGTAAGGGTGAGTGTTAGGTTGAGGGTGAGGTTTAGGATTAGCTTTAGGGTTAGACTGAGCGTTAGGGTGAGGGTTATGTTTCGGATCAGTGTTAAGGTTAGGGTTAGGCTTAGGGTGAGCGTGAGGGTGAGGGTGAGTGTTATGGTGAGGGTAAGGTTTAGGGTTAGGGTGATGGTTAGGGTGAGTGTGAGGGTTCGGGAGAGGATGAGGGTTAGTGTGTGGGTGAAGGTTAAGGTTAGGGTGAGGGGTAGGTTTAGGGTGAGGTTAAGGTTTATGGCTAGGTTTAGGGTGAGGTTGAGGTTTAGGGTTAGGGTTAGGATTAGGGTTATGGTAGGCTGAGGATGAGGGTGAGGGTGAGGCTGAGTGTTAGGTTTAGGATTAGGTTTAGGGTTTGGATTAAGCTTAGGATGAGGATGAGTGTGAAGGTTAGGGTGAGGGTTAGGGTTAGGGTGAGGGTGAGGGTTAGGGTTAACTTGATATTTAGAGTGAGGGTGAGGGTTAGGGTGAGGGTTAAGGTGAGGGTTGGGGTGAGAGTGAGGGTACTGGTTCAGGTGAGAGTTAGGGTGTGTGTGAGGGTTAGGTTTAGGGTGAGAGTTAGGGTGACGGTGAGGGTTAGGGTTAGGGTTAGGCTTAGCGTTAGGGTGATGGTTAGGGTTAGGTTTAGGGTGAAGGTTAGGGTTCAGGTTAGGTTTAGGGTTAGGATTACTGTGAGTATTGGTTTATGGTTACGGTTAGGGTGAGGGTGAGGTTGAGGTTAAGGGTGAGGGTTAGGGTTAGGTTGAGGGTGAGGTTTAGGGTTAGCGTTAGGGTTAGGCTGATGTTTAGGGTGAGAGTTACGCTGAGGATTAGGGATACAGGTAGGTTTAGGCTTAGGGTGAGGCTGAGGGTGAGAGTGAGTGTTAGGGTGAATGTAAGGGTTAGGGTTAGGTTGACGGTTAGGGTTAGTGTGATGTTTAGGGTGATGTTGAAGGTTAGGGTGAGTGTGAGGGTGAGGGTTAGGGGTTGGGTGAGGGGTAGGGTTAGGGTGAGGGTTTGGGTTACGGAGCCGGTTAGGGTGAATGTGAGGGTTAGGGTTAGAGTTAGCTTTAGGGTGGTTACGGTTAGGGTTAGGTTGAGGGTTAGGCTGAGGGTTAACTTTAGGGTTAGTGTTAGTGTGAGTATTAGGGTTAGGGTTAGGGTTTGGATGAGGGTAAGGGTTAGGGTGAGGTTTAGGGTGAGGGTGAAGTTAGGGTTAGCGTTAGGGTTAGGGTGAGGTTTAGGGTTAGAGTTAGGTTTAAGGGTTAGGGTTAGGGTTAGAGTTAGGGTTAGTGTGAGGGAGAGGTTTAACATGAGAATGAGGGTTAGGTTTAGGTGTAGGGTTAGGGTTAGGGTGTGGGTTAGGGTTAGTGTGAGGGTTAGACTTAGGGTTAGGCTTAGGGTTAGGTTGAGGGTAGGGGTTAGGTTGAGGGTTAGGTGAGGGTTAGGGTTAGAGTTAGGGTTAGGGTTAATGAGAGGCTGAGAATGAGGGTGAGGGTGAGCGTTAGCCTTAGGGTGAGGTTAAGGTTTAGGTTTAGGTTGAGGGTTAGGTTGAGGATTAGGGTTAGGTTTGGGTTAGGAAGAGGTTTAGGGTGAGGATGAGGGTTAGGGTGAGGGTGAGGATAAGGGTTAGGTTTAGGGTGAGTGTTAGGTTTAGTGTGAGTGTTTGGTTTAGGTTTAGGTTTAGGATGAGAGTGAGGGTCAGGGTTAGGGTTATGGTTAGGGTATGGTTTAGGGGTAGGGTGGGGGTGAGGTTTAGGTTTAGGATTAAGGTTAGGGTTAGGATTAGGCTTAGGATGAGGTTTAGGTTTAGAGTGAGAGGTAGGTTTAGGTTTAGGGTGAGTGTTAAGTTGAGGATGATGTTTAGGGTGAGGGTGAGGTTTCGGAGAGGATTAGGTTAGGGTGTGGGTGAGGCTTAGGTTTAAGGTGATGGTTAGGGTGAAGGTGAGGGTTAAGGTGATAGTGATGGTTAGGGTGAGGTTTAAGCTAAGGGTTAGGTTTAGGGTTAGAGTTAGTGTGAGGGTTAGAGTTAGGAGTAGCGTTAGCGTGAGGGTTAGGTTTAGGGTGAAGGATAGTGTTAGGGTTGGGGTTACAGTGAAGATGAGGGTTAGGGTTAGGGTTAGAGTTAGAGTTAGTGTGAGGTTGAGGGCACGTTTAGGATTAGGGTTAGGTTTAGGGTGAGGCTGAGAATGAAGGTGAGGGTGAGTGTTAATGCTGTGTTTAGGGTGAGGTTTAAGGTTAGGGTTAGGGTTAGTGTGAGGAATAGGGTGAGGTGTAGGGTTAGGGTTAGGTGAGGATTAGGGTTAGTGTGAGTGTTAGAGTTAGGGTTAAAGTTAGAGTTAGGTTGAGGGTAAGGGTTAGGTTGAGGGTTAGGGGGAAGGTGAGGCTTAGGCTAAGGTTTTGGGTTAGGGTGAGGATTAGGGTGAGGAATAGGTATATGTTTACGGTGAGAGTTAGGTTGAGGGGTAAGTTTAGGGTTAGGGTGAGGGTTAGGTTTAGTGGGAGGGTTAGGGTTAGGGTTAGGATTAAGCTGAGGGTAACTGTTAGGTTGATGTCTAGGGTGAGGGTGAGGGTTAGGGTTAGGATTAGGGTGAGAGTTAGCATGAGGGTTAGGGTTAGGGTTAGGGTGTGGGTGAGGGGTAGGTTGAGGGTTAGTGTTAGGGTGAGGGTTAGGGTGAGTTTAAGGGTTAGCATTAGCATTAGGGTTAGGGTTAGGGTGAGGGGTATTGTGAGAGTTAGGGTTAGTGATAGGTTTACGTTTCGTGTGAAGATTAGGGTTAGGGTTTGTGTTAGGGTTAGGGTGAGGTTTAGGGTGAGGGTGAGGGTTATAGTTAGGGTGAGGGTTATGGTTAGTGTTAGGTTTAGGTTTAGTGTGAGGGTGAGTGTTAGGGTTAGGGTTAAGTTGAGGGTTAGGTTTAGGGTTAGGGTGGGGGTGAGGTTTAGGGTTAGGGTTACAGTTATGGTTAGGGTGAGGGTGAGGGAGAGCGTTAGGTTTAGGATTAAATTTAGTGTCCGGGTTAGGGTTAGGGTGATGTTTAGGGTGAGGGTGAGGGTGAGGGTGAGGGTGAGGGTGAGGGTGAGGGTGAGGGTCAGGTTTAAGGTGAGGGGTAGGGTTAGGGTGAAGAGTTGGGTGAGAGTGAGGGTTAAGATGAGTTTGAGGGTTAGGGTTAGGTTCAGCGTTATGGTGAAGGTTAGGGTTAGGGTTCGGATTAGGGTGAGGTTTAGGTTGAGGTTTACATTTAGGGTTAGTGTGAGGATTAGGATTTGGGTTAGGTTTAGGTTTAGGGTAAGTGTAAGGTTTAGGTTGAAATTTAGGGTGAGGGTGAAGTTTAGGGTTAGCCTTAGGTTTAGGGTGAGGGTTAGGTTTACAATTATGTTTAAGGTAAGGTTTATGGTTAGGGTTAGGGTTAGAGTTAGGGTGAGGTTGAGGGTGAAGGTTAGCGTGAGTGTGAGGGATCGGTTTAGGGTTAGGGTGAGGGTTTAGGGTGAGGGTGATGTTTAGGTTGAGGTTTAGGGTGACAGAGAGGGATAGGGTGAGGGTGAGGGTTAGGGTTAGGTTAGGGTTAGTGTGAGGATTAGGGTTATGGTTAGAGTTAGGGTGAGAGTAATGTTTAGGGTGAGGGTTAGAGTGAATGAGAGGATTGGGGTTAGCATTAGCATGAGGGTTAGTGTTAGGGAGAGGTTTAGGGTTAGGGTTAGAGTTAGGATTAAGTTGAGGGTTAGGGTTAGAGTTAGGGTGAGAGTAAGGGTTAGTGTGAGGGTTAGTGTTAGTGTGAGTGTTAAGGTTAGGGTTAGCGTTAGGGTTAGGTTGAGGGTAAGGGTTAGGGTGAGTGTTAGTGTTAGTGTTAGGGTTACAGTTAGCCTGAGGGTTAGGTGAGCGTTAGGTTTAGGGTTAGGGTTAGAATGAGAGGTAGGGTGAGGGTAAGGATTAGGGTCAGGGCTAGGGTGAGAGTGAGGGTTACTGTTAGGGTGAGGGTTAGGGTAAGGGTTTGGGTTAGTGTTAGGGTTAGGGTTAAGGTTAGGGTTAGGGTGAGGATTACGGTTAAGTTTAGCCTTAGTGTTAGGGTGAGGTTTAGGGTGAGGGCGATGATTAAGGTTCAGGTTAGGGTGAGGGTTAGGGTTAGTGTGAGGGTTAGGTTTAGGGTTAGGGTTAGTTTGAGGGTGA
Source organism: Dipodomys merriami (assembly GCF_024711535.1). Classification (NCBI taxonomy): domain Eukaryota; kingdom Metazoa; phylum Chordata; class Mammalia; order Rodentia; family Heteromyidae; genus Dipodomys; species Dipodomys merriami. Next base: position 5,224,974 of record NW_027206113.1, read on the forward strand.
GGGTAAGGGTGAGGGTAAGGGTGAGGCTGAGAGTTACGCGGAGGGGGAGGGTTAGGGTTACCTTAGGTTAGTCTGAGGTTTAGGGTTTGAGTTAGGTTTAGGATTAGGGTTACAGTTAGGATTAGGGTTAGGGTGAGGGTGAGGGTGAGAGTGAGGGTTAGGGTGTGGGTAAGGGTTAGGGTTATGGTGACGGTTAGTGTTAGTGTGATGTTTAGGGTGAGGGTGAAAGTTAGGGTGAGTGTAAGTGTTCGGGTGAGGGTGAGGTTTAGCGTGTGGGTGAGGGTTAGGGTTAGGGTGAGGGTTTGTGTTATGGTGAGGGTTAGTGTGAGGGTGAGGTTAGGGTTATGTTTAGGTTTACGGTTAGTTTGAGAGTAAGGGTTAGTGTGAGGTTTAGAGTGAGGGTGTGGGTTAGGGTTAGTGTTAGCATGAGTGATAGTTTTAGGGTGAGGGTTAGGTTTAGGGTTAGATTTAGGGATAGGGTGAGGGATTTGGTGGGGGCTAGGGTTATTGTTAGAGTAAGGGATAAGTTAGTGTGAGGGTTAGGGATAGGATTAGTGTTACAGTTAGGGTGAGGGTGAAGGTGAGTGCTAGGGTGAGGATTAGGGTTAGGGTTAGGGTTAGGCTGAAGATGAGGGTGAGGTTGAGGGTGAGTATTAGGTGAAGGTTTAGGTTTAGGGTTAGGGTTAGGCTTAGGGTGTGGGTGAGGTTGAGGGTTATGGCGATTGTTAGGATTAGGGTTAGTGTTAGGATTAGTGTGATTTTTATGGTGAGGGTGAGGGTTAGGGTGAAGGCGATGTTTAGGGTGAGAGTGAGGGTTTGGGTGAGGGTTAGGGTGAGTGTGAGTGTTAGGATTAGGGTGAAGGTGAGGGTTAGGGTTAGGATTAGGGTTTGCATTAGGGTGATTGTTATGGTTAGGGTAAGAGAGATGGTTAGGGTTCGGGTTCAGGTTAGGGTTAGGGTTATGGTTTAAATGGATTAAAGAGAGGGTGAGTGTTAGGGTTAGGGTTAGCGTGAGGGTTAGAGTTATGGTTAGTGTTAGGGTTATGGTGAGGGTGAGGGTGAGGGTTAGGTTTAGGGTTAGTGTTAGGTGAGGGTGAGGGTTAGGGTGAGGGTTATGGTTAGGTTTAGGGTTCGGGTGAGGGTGATGGTGAGGGTGAGCGTCAGGGTTAGGGTTAGGCTGAAGGGTAAGGTGAGGTTTAGGGTTAGTGTTAGGGTGAGTGCTAGGGTGAGGGTGAGTTTTAGGTTTAGGGTTAATGATAGGGTGAGAATTAGGGTTACAGTTAGGATGAGGGTGAGGGTTAGGCTGAGTGGTAGGTTTAGGGTTAGGGTGAGGGTTAGGGTTAGGGTTAGAGTGAGGGTGAGTGTGTGGATAAGGGTGACTGTGATGGTTCGAGTGAGGGTGAAATTTAGAGTTAACATTAGGTTTAGGCTGAGGGTTAGAGTGAGAGTTAGCTTTAGGATTAGAGTTACAGTTAGGGTTAGGCTTAGGGTGAGGGTGAGGTTGAGGTTTAGGGTGAGGGTAAGGGTTATGGTTAGGGTAATGGTTAGGGTTAGTGTGATGTTTAGGGTGAGGGTAAGGGTTAAGGTAAGTGTGAGGGTTCGGGTGAGGATGAGATTTAGGGTGTGGGTGAGGGTTAGGTTTAGGGTGAGTGTTAGGTTTAGGGTGAGTGTTAGGGTGACAGTGAGGGTTAGGATTATAGTTAGGTTTAGGGTTATGCTGAGAGTAAGGGTTAGGTTGAGGGTTAGGGTAAGGTGGAGGTTTAGGGTTAGGGTTAGCGTGAGGGTTAGTGTTAGGATGAGGGCTAGGGTTAGGCTGAGGTTTAGGGTTAGGGTTAGTGATAGGGGGAGGATAAGGGTTAGTGTTAGGGTGAGGGTGAGGGTTAGGCTGAGGGGTAGGGTTAGGGTAAAACTGAGGGTTAGGTTAGGGTGAGGGTTAGGGTTAGGGTTAGAGTGAGGGTGAGGGTGAGGGTGAGAGCTAGGGTTAGGATTAGGGTTAGGGTTAGGGTTAGGCTGAGGGTGAGTGTGAGGGTGAAGATGAGTGTTAGGTTGAGGATTAGGGTTAGGGTTAGTTTTAGGCTTTGTGGGACGTGAGGGTGAGGGTTAGGTTGAGGGATAGGGTTAGGGTTAGGGTGAGGGTTAGGATTAGTGTGATGTTTAGAGTGAGGGTGAGGGTTAGGTTGAGGGTAAGTGTGAGGGTTAGGGTGAGAGTGAGGGTTCAGTTGAGTGTGAGGTTTAGGGTGTGTGTGAGGGTTAGTGTTAGGGTTAGGGTTAGGGTTAGTGTTAGGCTTAGAGTGAGGGTGAAGGAGATTTAGGTGAGGTTTAGGGTTAGGTATACGGTTAGGGTGATGATTAGGGTGACTGTGAGGGTGAGGTTAAGGTTGATTTTGAGGGTTAGTGTGAGGGTGAGGGTTAGGGTGTGGGTGAGGGGTAGGGTTAGGGTGAAGGTTTGTGTGACAGTGAGGGTTAGGATGAGTTTGAGGGTTAGTTTTAGCGTTAGGGTGAAGTTTAGGTTTACGTTTCGGTTTAGGTTGAGGGTTAGGTTGAGGTATAGAGTTAGGGTTAGTGGGAGGATTAGGGTAAGGGTTAGGTTTAGGTTTAGGGTGAGTGTATGGGTTAGGGTGAAATTTAGTGTTAGCGTTAGTGTTAGGGTGCGGGTTAGGTTTAGAGTTAGGTTTAAGGTAAGGGTTATGGTTAGTGTTAGGCAAAGAGTTAGGGTGAGGGTGAGGGTGAAGTTTAGCGTGAGTTTAGAGTGTTAGGTTTTTGGTTAGGGTGAGGGTTAGGGTGAGGGTGTGTGTTTGGGTGAGGGTTAGTTTTAGGTAGTGTGTGATGCTTAGGTTTAGGGTTAGGGTTAGGTTGACGGTGAAGTTTAGTGTGAGGGTGAGTGTTAGGTTTAGTATTAGGTTTAGGCTTACTGTTAGGCTTAGAGTGAGGGTGAGGGTGAGGGTTAGGGTTAGGTGAGGGTTAAGGTTAGTGTTAGGGTTAGAGTTAGGGTGATGTTTAGGGTGAGGGTGAGGGTGAGGGTGAGGGTGAGGGTGAGGTTTAGGGTGAGGGTGAGGGGTAGGGTTAGGGTGAAGGGTTGGGTGAGAGTGAGGGTTAGGATGAGTTTGAGGGTTAGGGTTAGGGTTAGCGTTAGGGTGAATGTTAGGGTTAGGGTTCGGATTAGGGTGAGGTTTAGGTTGAGGTTTATAGTTAGGGTTAGTGTGAGGATTAGGATTAGGGTTCGGTTTAGGTTTAGGGTGAGTGTAAGGTTAGGGGGAAGTTTAGGATGAGGGTGAACTTTAGGTTTAGCCTTGGGTTTAGGATGAGGGTTAGGTTTAGAATTATGTTTAAGGTAAGGTTTAGGGTTGGTGTTAGGATTAGAGTTAGGGTGAGGGTGAGGGTGAAGGTTAGCGTGAGTGTGAGGATTAGATTTAGGGTTAGGGTGAGGGTTAGGGTGAGGGTGATGTTTAGGGTGAGGGTTACGGTGAGGGAGAGGGTTAGGGTGAGGGTGATGGTTAGGGTGAGGGTTAAGGTGAGGGTTAGGGTTAGGGTTAGGGTTAGTGTGAGGATTAGGGTTATGGTTAGAGTTTGGGTGAGAGTAAAGTTTATGGTGAGGGTTAGAGTGAGCGAGAGGGTTGGGGTTGGCGTTAGCATGAGGGTTAGTGTTAGGGAGAGGTTTAGGGTTAGGGTTAGGGTTGGGATTAGGTTGAGGGTTAGGGTTAAAGTTAGGTTGAGAGTACGGGTTAGTGTGAGGGTTAGTGTTAGTGTGAGGGTTAAGTTTAGGGTTAGCGTTACGTTTGGGTTGAGGGTAAGTGTTAGGTTGAGAGTTAGTGTTAGGGTTATTGTTAGGTTTAGCATGAGGGTTAGGGTGAGGGTTAGGTTCAGGGTTAGGGTTATAATGAGAGGTAGGGTGAGGGTAAGGATTAGGGTCAGGGTTAGGGCAAGAGTGAGGGTTACGGTTAGGGTGAGGGGTAGGGTAAGGGTTTGGGATAGTGTTAGGGTTAGGGTTAGGGTGATGGTTAGGTTGAGGATTATGGTTAAGATTAGCGTTAGTGTTAGGGTGAGGTTTAGGTTGAGGGCAATGGTTAAAGTTCAGGTTAGGGTGAGGGTTAGGGTTAGTGTGAAGGTTAGGTTTAGGGTTAGGGTTAGTTTGAGAGTGAGGGTAAGTGTGAGGGTAAGTGTGAGGCTGAGAGTTACGGGGAGGGGGAGGTTTAGGGTTAGCCTTAGGTTAGTCTGAGGTTTAGGGTGAGAGTTAGGTTTAGGATTAGGGTTACAGTTAGGATTAGGGTTAGTGTGAGGGTGAGGGTGAGAGTGAGGGTTAGGGTGTGGGTAAGGGTTAGGGTTAAGGTGACAGTTAATGTTAGTGTGATGTTTAGGGTGAGGGTGAAAGTTAGGGTGAGTGTGAGTGTTCGGGTGAGGGTGAGCGTTAGGTTGTGGGTGAGGGTTAGTGTGAGGGTGAGGTTAGGGTTATGTTTAGGTTGAGGGTTAGTTTGAGAGTAGGGGTTAGTGTGAGGGTTAGAGTGAGGGTGAGCATTAGGGTCAGTGTTAGTGTGAGTGATTGGGTTAGGGTGAGGGTTAGGTTTAGGGTTAGGGTGAGGGTTAGGGTGGGGGGTAGGGTTAGGCTTAGGGTGAGGGTAAGTTTAGTGTGAGGGTTAGGATATCGGTAGGGTTACAGTTAGGTTGAAGTTGAATGTGAGAGCTTGGGTGAGGATTAGGGTTAGGGTTAGGCTGAAGATGAAGGTAGGTTTGAGGGTGAGTGTTAGGTTAAGGATTAGGGTTAGGGTTAGGCTTAGGGTGAGGGTGAGGGTGAGGGTTAGGGTGATTGTTAGGGTTAGGGTTAGGGTTAGGGTTACTGTGATATTTATGGTGAGGGTGAGGGTTAGGGTGACGGCGATGGTTAGGGTGAGAGTGAGGGTTCGTTTAAGGGTGAGGGTTAGGGTGTGTGTGAGTGTTAGGGTTAGGGTGATGGTTAGGGTGAAGGTGAGGGTTAAGATTGGGATTATTGTTAGCATTAGAGTGATGATTAGGGTTAGGGTAAGGGAGATGGTTAGGGTTCGGGTTCGGGTTAGGATTAGGATTAGGGTTAGTGTGAGTATTAGGATTAGGGTTAGGGTTAGGATTAGGGTTCGGATTAGAGTGAGGGTGAGGGTTAGGGTTAGGGCTAGCATGAGGGTTAGGGTGACGGTGAGGGTTAGGGTCAGTGTTAGGGTTAGGGTGAGGGTGAGGGTGAGGGTTAGGTTTAGGATTAGGGTTAGGATGAGGGTTAGCGTGAGGGGTAGGGTTAGGGTTAGGGTGAGGTTCAGGGTTAGTGTGAGGGTTCAGGTTAGGGTTAGGGTTAGGGTTTGGTTGAGGGTAAAGTTTAGGTTGGGGGTTAGGCTAGGGTTAGGTTTAGGGTGAGGGTTATGGTGAGGGTTCCGGTTCGGATTAGGGTTAGAATTAGAGGTAGGGTGAGGGTAAGTATTAGGGTCGGGTTAGGGTGAGGGTGAGGGTTAGAGTTAGGGTGAGGTTTAGGGTAAGGCTTAGGGTATGTTGTAGGTTTAGGGTTAGGGTGAGGGTTAGGGTGAGGATTACGGTTAGGGTTAGCTTTAGAGTTAGGTTGAGGTTTAGGAGGAGGCTTAGCGTTTGGGTTTGGGTTAGGGTGAGGGTTAGGGTTAGTGTGAGAGTTAGGGTTAGGGTTAGGGTTAGATTGAGGGTGAGGGTGACTGTGAGGGTTAGATTTAGGATTCGTTTTGGGTTAGGACTAGGCTAAGGCTTAGGGTTAGTGTTAGGGTGAGGGCTAGGGTTAGGGTGATAGGTTTAGGGTTAGTAATAGCGTGAGGATTAGGGTTAGAGTTAGTGATATGGGGAGATTTAGGCTAATGTGTAGTGTTAGTGTTAGGGTGAGGGTAAGGTTAGTTTGAGGGTTAGCGTTAGGGTTAGATTCAGGGTGAGGGTTAGGGTGAGGGTGAGGGTTAGGGTTAGCGTTAGGGTTAGGGTGAGAGTTAGGGTGAGTTTTAGGTTTAGGATTAGGGTTAGGGTTAGTGTTAGGCTTAGGGTAAGGGTGAGAGTGAGGGTTAGGTTGAGGGTTAGTGTTAGGGTCAGGTTGAAGTTTAGGGTTACTGTGATGTTTAGGGTGAGGGTGAGGGTTAGGATGAGGGTGAGGGTGAGGGTTAGGGTGAGAGTGAGGTTTCGGGTGAGGGTAGCGATAGGGTTTGTGTGATGGTTAGGGTTAGGGTGATGGTTAGGTTGACAGTGAGGGTTAGGTTTAGGGTTACATTTACGGTGATGGTTTGGGTTAAGTTTAGGGTTTCGGTGATGGTTAGGTTTCGGGTTCGTGTTAGGGTTAGTGTGAGGATTAGGCTTAGGTTTAGGTTTATGGTTAGCGTGAGGTTAATGGTTAGGGTGAGGTTTAGGGTGAGGGTTAGTGTTAGCGTTAGGGTTACGGTGTGGGTTTGGGTGAGGGTTAAAGTAACTGTTAGGGTTAGGGTGAGGGTGACGTTTAGGTTGAGGGTTACGGCGAGAATTCCTGGTAGAGTTCCAGTTAGGGTGAGGGTGAGGGTAAGGGTTAGGGTGAGGGTTACGTTTAGGTGAGGGTTACTGTTAGGTGGATGGTTAGGGTTAGGGTTAGAGTTAAGGTGAGGGTGAGGGTTAGTGTAAGGGTTAGGGTGAGCATTAATTTTAGGTTTAGGGTGAGTGTTAGGGTGAGGATTAGGCTTAGTGTTAGGGTTAGTGTTAGGGTTAGGGTGAGGGTTTGGTTTTGGGTAAGGGTTAGGGTGAGCGTTATTATTAGGGTTAGGGTGAGGGTTAGGGTGAGGGTTAGGGTTAGACTTAGTGTTAGGGTGAGGGCTAGGGTGAGGGTGAGTGTGAAGATCAGGGTTCGGGTAAATGATAGTGTGAGGATTAGGTTTAGCTTTAGGGTTAGGGTGAGGGTGAGGGTTAGGGTTAGGGTGAGGGGTAGGGTGAGGGTGAGGGTGAGGGTTAGGGTGAGGGTTAGGGTGATGGTGACCATGAGGGTTAGGTTATGGTTAGGGTTAGAGTTAGGGTGAGGTTGAGGGTGAAGGTTAGGTTTAAGATTAGGGTTACAGTTAGGGTTACGCTGATGTGCTGGTGAGGTTGACCGTTAGGGATAGGGTTAGGCTTAGGTTTAGGGTTAGGGTTAGGTTGAGGGTTAGGGTTCGGGTTAGGGTGAGGGTGAGGGTTCGGGTAAAGTTTAGGGTTATGGTTAAGGTGAGGCTGAGGGAGAGTGTTAGTATTAGGATTAGGGCTAGGTTTAGGTTTAGGGTGAGCGTGAGGGTAAGGGTGAGTGTTAGGGTTAAGGTGAGTGTTAGGTTTAGGGTTAGGGTGAGGATTACTCTTAGGTAGATGTTTTTGGTGAGGGTGAGGTTTAGGGTGAGGGTGAGTGTTCAGGTGAGGGTGAGCTTTAGGGGTAGATTTAGAGTTAGGGACAGGATGAGGGTTAGGGTGAGGGGGAGGGTGAAGTTTAGGGTTAGGGTGAGGGTAAGTGTGAGGGTGATATTTAGGGTTAAGGTGAGGGTTCGTGTGACCGTTAGGGTGTGGGTGTGGGTGAGGCTAAGTATTAAGGTGAGGGTTTGGGTGATGATGAGGGTAAGGGTGAGGTTGAGGATTAGGGTGAAGTTTAAGGTGAGGGTTAGGGTTAGGTTTAGGGTTAGTGTGAGGGTGAGGATTAGGGTTAGTGTGAGGGTTAGGGTTAGGTTTATGGTTAGCATGAGGACTATGGTTTGTTTGAGGGTTAGGGTTAGGGTTAAGGTTAGGGTGAGGTTGAGGGTGAGGGGTATGATTAGGATTAGGGTTAGAGTTAGGGTGACTGTGAGGGTGAGAGATAGTGTTAGGATTAGGGTTAGTTTTAGGGTTAGTCTGAGGGTAAGGGTGATGGTGAGGGTTAGGTTTAGGGTGAGTGTTAGGGTGAGGGTTAGCGTGAGGGTGAGGGTTCTGGTTAGGATGAGGCTTAGGGTGACAGGGAGGGTAAGGGTTGGGGTTAGCCTTAGGGTGAGGTTTAAGGATAGGGTTATGGTAGGGTGAGGGTTCGGTTGAGGGTTAGGGTTAGGTTTTGGCTTAGGGTTAGGCTTAGTGTGAGGATTAGTGTTAGGGTTAGGGTTAGGGAGAGGGTTAAGTTTAGCGTGATGCTTTGGGTCAGGGTTACAGTTGTGGTCAGGGTTAGGGTGAGGGTTAGGGTTTGGATTTGTGTTAATGTTAGGGTTAGGGTGAGGTTTAGGTATTGGGTTAGGGTTAGGTTGATGGTGAAGGTGAGTGTTAGGTTTATGATTAGGGTTAGGATTAGGGTTAGGTTTACGGTGAGGGTGAGGGTGAGGGTGAGGTTGAGGGTTAAGGTGTGGGTTAGGTTTAAGGTAAGTTTGAGTGTTAGGGTAAGTGTGATGTTTAGGGTGAGTGTGATGGTTAGGGTGAGAATGGGGTCGAAGGTTATGGTGAAAGTGAAGGTGAGAGTGAGGGTGAGTTTTAGAGTGTACGTGAGTTTTAAGATTAGGGTGATGGTTAGTGTGATGGTGAGGTTTAGTGTAAGGTTAGGGTTAGCATTAGGGTTATATTTAGGGTTAGGGTGATTTTTAGGGTTTGGATTAGGGTTAGGTTTAGAGTTAGGGTTAGTGTGAGGATTAGGGTTACGGTTAGGGTTAGCGTTAGAGTGAGGGTGAGGGTGAGGTTTAGGGTTAGGGTTAGTCTTAGGATTAGGGTTACTTTTAGGGTTAATCTGAGGGTGAGGTTAAGGGTGATGTTGAGGTTTAGGTTTAGGGTACTGGTTAGGGTTAGGGTTATGGTTAGGATGAGTGTTTGGCTGAGGGTTAGGTTTAGGGTTAGGGTGAGGGTTAGGGATTGTGTGAGGGTTAGGATTAGGGTGAGGGTTAGGGATAATGTGAAGTTTAGGGTGAATGTGAGGGTTAGGGTGACTCTGAGGGTTCGGGTGATGGTGCGGGTTACTGTTTTGGTGAGTGTTAGGGTTAGGGTGATGGGGAGGGTTAGGGCGAGGGTGAGGGTGAGGGTTATGGTTAGGTTCAGGATTAGGTTAGGGTGAGGTTTAAGGTTAGTATGAGGGTTAGTGTTAGGGTTAGGGCGAGGGTATTGGTTAGGCAGAGGGTTAGGTTCAGGGTGAGGTTTAGGGTTAGGGTTAGGTTTAGGGTTGGGTTTCGGGTTAGGGTTTGTGTTAGGGTAAGGGTTAGGGTTAGGGTTATGATGAAATTTAGGGTGCGGGGTAGGATTAGGTTTAGGGTGAGAGTTAGGGTTAGCGTGAGGGTTAGGTTTAGGGTTAGTTTTAGGGTGAGGGTAAGGGTTAGGGTGAGGGTTAGTGTTTGTGTGGGCATTAGTGTTAGGGTTAGGGATAGGGTGAGGAAAAGGTTTAGGGTGAGGGTTAGAGTTTTTGTTAGGGTTAGAGTTAGGTTTAGGGTGAAGGTGAGGGTAAGGGTGAGGGTTGGGTTTAGGGTTAGGTTTAGGGTGAGGGTGAGGGTGACGGTTAGTGTTAGGTTTACTTTTAAGTTTGGGTTTAGGCTGAGGGTGAGAGTGAGGGTGAGGGTGAGGGTTAGTGTTAGGGTTAGGGTTAGGGTAAGAGTAAGGTTTAGGGTGAGGGTTAGGGTGAGGGTTAGATTTAGGGTTAGCGTTAGGGTGAGGTTGTGGGTAACGGTTAGGGTAAGGGTTAGGATTAGGGTTAGGGTGAGGGTGAGGGATAGAGTTAGGATTAGGGTGCGGTTAGTGTTTGTGTGCAGGTTATGGTTAGGGTGAGGAAAAGTGTTAGGGTGAGGTTTAGGCTGAGGGATAGGGTGAGGGTTAGGTTTAGGAATAGAATTAGGGTTAGGTTTATACTTAGGGTGAGGGTTACGGTTAGGGTTAGGGTTAGGTGTGGGTTAGGGTTAGGTTTAGTTTTAGGGTTAGGGTTAGGTTTAGGGTGGGGTTTCGCGTTAGTGTTTGTGTGAGGGCAAGGGTTAGGGTTAGCGTTATGATGAGATTTAGGGTGCGGGGTAGAATTAGGGTTAGGGTGAGAGTTAGGTTTAGCGTGAGGGTTAGGTTCAGAGTTAGTTTTAGGGTGAGCGTAAGGGTTAGGGTGAGGGTGAGTGTTTGTGTGAGCATTAGTGTTAGGGTTAGGGTTAGGGTGAGGAAAAGTTTAGAGTGAATGTTAGGATTAGGGTTGGGGTTAGCGTGAGGTTGACGGTGAGGATGATGTGGAGGGTTAGGTTTAGGGTGAGGTGAAGTTTTAGTGTAAGTGTTAGGGATAGGGTTAGGGTTAGGGTGAGGGTTAGGGAAAGAGTGAGTGTTAAGGTGCCACTGAGGGTAAGGTTTAGGGTTAGGGATAGCATTAGTGTGAGGCTTATTTTTAGGGGTAGGCTTAGGCTTAGTCTTAGGGTTATGGTTAGGGTTAGGGAGAGGGTTAGAGTGAGTGTTAGGGTTAGAGTTAGGGTGAGGGCTAGGGTGTGGGTTTGGGTGAGGTTGAGTGTGAGGGTGTGGAGTAGGGTTAGGATTAGGGTGTGGTTTAGGTTTAGTGTAAGTGTTAGGGTTAGCGTTAGGGTTAAGCTGAGGGTTAGGGTGTGTTAGAGGGTTAAGTTTAGGGTTAGGGTGACGGTTACGGTGAGGGTTAATGTTAGCGTGAGGGTTAGGGCGAGGGTGACGGTTAGGGTGTGGAAGAGGGTTAAGTTTAGGGTTAGAATGACGGTTAGTGTGAGGATTCGTGTTAGCGTGAGGGTTTTGGTGAGGTTGAGGGTGAGGGTTACAGTTGGGTTAAGGTTAGGGTGAGGGTGAGGGTTAGGTTTAGTATTAGGGTTACGGTTAGTTTTATACTGATGTAAGGGGGAAGTTGAGGGTGAGGGTGAGGGTTAGGATTAAAGTTAGGGTGAAGGATAGGGTGTGGGGTTGGGCGAGGGTGAGTGTGAGGCTGAGGGTTTTAGTTAGGTAAGGGTATAGTTAGAGTTAGAGTGAGGATTATGTTGAGGGTGAGGGTTAGGGTGCGGGTTAGGGTTAGAATGAGGTTTAGGGTTAGGGTTAGGTTTAGGGTGATATTTAGGTGAGGGTGATTGTTAGGGTGAGGGTGAGGGTCCGGGTGAGGTTGAGGGTTAGGGTGTGGGGGAGGGTTAGGTTTAGGGTGAGGTTTAGGGTGACTGTGAGGATTAGGGTGAGGGTTACGGTTAGGGTTACGCTGAGGGTAGGGTGAGGGTTAGAGTTAGGGTTAGGGTTAGGGTGAGGGGTAGGAGTAGGGAAGGTTAGGTTTAGGTTTAGTATTAGGGTTAAGGTGAGGATTAGTGTGAGGGTTAGTGTTAGGGTTAGTGTGAGGGTAAGGGTAAGGGTTAGGGTGAGGTTTACAGTGAGGGTGAGACTTAGGGTTAGCATTAGGGTTAGGGTGATGGTTAGGGTTAGGGTTAGGGTTAGGGTTAGGATGAGGGTGAGTGTTAGGTTTAGGGTTAGAGTTAGTGTGAGGTTTAGGGTGAGGTTTAGGGTTAGGTTTAGAGTTAGGTTGAGGCTTATGTTCAGGTTTAGGGTTAGGGTGAGGGTTAGGGTGACGGTGAGGGTTAGTGTTATGGTGAGGGTTAGGTTAGGGTGAGGGTTAGGGTTAGGATTAGGGTTAGGGTGAGAGTAAGGTTTAGGGTTAGGTTTGGGGTGAGGGTTAGTGTTCGGATTAGGGTTAGGGTGATGGTTAGCGTTAGGGTTTGGTTAGGTTTAGGATTAGGGAGAGGGTTAGAGTTAGTGTTCGGATTAGGGTTAGGGTGAGGGTTAGCGTTAGGGTTTGGTTAGGTTTAGGATTAGGGAGAGGGTTAGAGTTAGGTTTAGGGTTAGGGTTAGTTTTAGGGTTATAGTTAGGGTTAGGGTTAGGGTTAGGCTGAGGGTGAGGGTGAGGATTAGGGTTAGGGTTAGGGTGAGTTTTAGGGTTAGGGTTAGGGTTAGGGTGAGTTTTAGGCTGAGAGGTAGAGTTAGGGTTAGTGTGAGGGTTAGGGTTAGTTTGGGGGTTAAATTTAAGGTTAGGGTGATGGTTAGGGAGAGGGTGAGGGTTATGTTTAGGGTTAGGGTTACCGAGGGGGTAAGGGTAGGTGATAGGTTTAGGGTTAGGTTTAGGATGAGGTTGAGGGTGAGGGGTAAGGTTACGATTAGGGTGAGGTTTAGGGTTTGTCTCACACGGTCACGGTGAGGCAAAATGTTAGGTTGAGGTTTATGGTGAGGTTTAGGATCAGGGTGAGTGTTAGGTTTAGGATTAGGGTTAGGGTTAATGTTAGGCTTAGGGTGAGGTTGAGGGTGAGGGTTAGGGTGAAAGTTAGGGTGAGAGTTAGGTTTAGTGTGATGTTAAGTGTGAGGGTGAGGGTTTGCGTGAGTGTGAGGTTTCGGGTGAGGGTTCGGGTTTGGGTCTGGGTTAGGGTTACGTTTAGGGAGAGGGTTAAGGTGACGGTGGGGTTTAGGGTGAGGATGAAGGTTAGGGTTAGGGTTAGCAATAGGGTGAGCGGTAGGGTTAGGTTAGGGTTAGGGTGAGGGTTAGGGTAGGGTTAGTTTGAGATTTAGGGTTAGGGTTAGGGTGAGGGTGAGGGTTATGGATAGGGTTAGGGTGAGGGTGAGGGTGAGCGTGAGGGTGAGCATTAGGGTTAGGGTTAGGGTTAGAGTTAGGTTGAGGGTGAGGTTGGAAGTTACGGTTAGGGTTAGGGTTAGGTTTAGAGTGCGGGTTAGGATGAGGGTAAGTGTTAGGGCTAGGTTTAGGTTTAGGGTGAGGGTTAGCCTTAGGTTTCGGGTTAGGGTGAGGGTTAGAGTTAGGGTTAGCGTTAGGATGAGGGTGTAGTTGAGGGTGAGGGTGAGGGTTAGGGTGACCTTTAGGTTTAGCGTGAGTGTTAGGGTGAGTGTTAGGGTGAGGGTTAGGGTTAGGGTGAGGGTTAGAGTTAGGGTTAGGTTTAGGGTTAAATTAAGGTGAGGATGAGGTTAAGGGTTTGGGTTAGGTTGAGGGTTAGGGTAGAGTTTCCATTAGGGTTAGGGTTAGGGTGAGGTTTCGAGTTAGGATTAGGGTTAGGTTTAGGGTTAGGCAGAGAGTGAGGTTCAGGGTGAGGGTGAGGGTTAGGGTTAGGTTGAGGGTAAGGGTTAGGGTTTGTGTTAGGTTTAGTGTGAAGTTTAGGGTTATGTTTAGGGTAGGGTGATGGTTAGTGTTCTGGTTAGGGTTAGGGTGAGGGTGAGGGTGAGGGTTAGAATCAGTATTAAAGTTAGGTTTAGGGTTAGGCTGAGTGTGAGGGGGAAGGGAAGGACTAGGTTGAGGGTTAGTTTTAGGCTTAGGGTTAGGATTAGGGTGAGGGCTGGGTGAGGGGGAGGTGTAGGGTGAGGGTGGGGTTTTCAGTTAGGTAAGGATTAGGATTAGCATGAGTGTTAGGGTGAGGGTCAAGGTGAGGGTTAGGGTTAGGCTTAGGGATAGAGTGAGGGTGAGGGTTAGTGTTAGGGTTAGTTTGACGGTTAGGGTTAGGTTCGGTTAGGGTTAGGTTTAGGGTGAGCGTTAGATTTAGGGTTCGGTTTAGGGTTAGGGTTAGGGTTATTGTTAAGGTTAGGTTTAGTGTTAGGGTGAGGGTGAGGGTGAGGATTAGGATTAGGGTTAGGTTTAGGGTGAGGGTGAGGGTTAGGGTAAGGGTGAGGGTTAGGGTTAGGTTCAGTGTTAGTATGAGGGATAGGTTCAGGGGTAGATTTAGGGTTCGGGTGAGGGTTAGTGTTAGAGTGAGGATTAGCGTTAGGGTTAGGGTTAGGGTGATGGTTAGGTTGAGGGTGAGTTTTAGGGTTAGGTTAGGGTTAGCAAAGGGGCGAGGGTAAGGGTTAGGGGAAGGGTTAGAGAGGGGTTAGGGTTAGTGTGATGTTAAGGGTGAGGGTGAGGGTTAGGGTGACTGTGAGAGTTCGGATGAGGGTTCGGGTTAGGGTGTGGTTGTGGGTTAGGGTTAAGGTGAGGGTTAGGGTGACAGTGAAGATTAGGGTGAGGGTTAGGGTTAGAAATAGGTTGAGGGTTAGGGTTAGGTTAGGGTTAGCTTGAGGTTTATGGTTAGGGTTATGTTTAGTGTGAGGATTAGGGTTTGTTTTAGGGTTAGGGTGAGGGTTAATTGTTAGGTTTAGGGATTGGGTTTTGGTTAGGGTTAGGGTGAGGTTTAGGGATAGGGTTAGGGTTAGGGTTAGAGTGATGGTTAGGGATAGGGTTAGGGTTAGGTTGAGGGTGAGGGTAAGGGTGAGGGTTAGGGTTAGGGTTAGGGTTAGGTTAGGGTTAGAGTTCGGTTGAGGGTGAGTGTGAGGGTTAGGTTTAGTATTAGGGTTAGGTTTAGAGTTAGGCTGAGGGTGAGTGTGAGGGTGAGGATTTGGGTTAGGATGAGGTTTAGAGTTAGTTTTCGGGTTAAGTTAACTGTGACGATTAGTGTTAGGATAAGGATGAGGTTTAGGCTGAGGAGTAGTGTTAGGGCTAGGGCGAGGGTTAGGGTTAGTTTGAGGGTTAGGATTTGGGTTAGGGTGAGGGTAAGGGTTAGGATGATGGTTAGGGTGATTGTGAGTGTTAGGCTTAGGATTATGGTTAGGGTGAGGGTTAGGATTAGGGTTAATGTTAGGGTGAGGATGAGGGTTAGGTTTAGGTTTAGGTTTAGGGTGAGGGTTAGGGTTAGGTTTAGCGTTAAGGTGAGGGTTAGGTTTAGGTTTACATTTAAGGTTAGGGTTAGAGTTAGGGTTAGGGTGAGTGTTAGGGTTAGGATTAGGGTTAGGGTGAGGGAGAGGGTGAGGTTAAGGGATAGGGTTTGGGTCAGGGTCAGGTTTATGTTTACTGTAAGTGTTAGGGTCAGGGTTAGGTTTAGGGTAATTGTAAGGTTTAGGGTGAAGTATATGGTGAGAGTGAGGGTTAGGGTTAGCATGAGTGTTAGGGTGAGATTTAGTGTGAGAGTTAGGGTTATGGTTAGGTTTAATGTTAGGGTTAGGATAAGGATGATTGTTAAGGTTAGGAAAGGGTTAGGGTTAGAATTATGGTGAGGCCTAGGTTGTGAGTGAGGGTTAGGGAGCGGGTTAGGGTTAGGGTGAGGTTTAGGCTTAGGGTTAGGGTTTTGTTGATGTTTAAGTTGAGGGTGAGGATTAGGGTGAGGGGGAAGATTTGGTTGAGGGTGAGGGTTAGTGTGTGGGTGAGGGTTAGGTTTATAGTGAGGGTAAGGGTGACTGAGTGTTTGGCTGAGGGTGATGGTTAGGTTTAGGTTTAGGTTTAGGGTGAGGGTTAAGGTAAGGGGTATGGTTAAGTTCAGGGTGAGGTTTAGGGTTAGTGTGAGGGTTAGGGTTAGGGTTAGGGTGAGAGTTAGGGTTAAGGTGAGTGTTAAGATGAGGGCTAGAGTTAGGGTTTGGGTTAGGTGTATGGTGAGGGTTAGGCAGAGGGTGAGGGTTAGGTTTTGTGTGAGAGTTGGGGTGAGGGTGAGGTTTAGGGTGAGTGTGACGGTTATGGTTAGGGTTAGGGTTCGGGTACGGTGAGGATTACGGTTAGGGTTCGGGTGAGGGTGAGGGGTAGAGTGAAAGTTAGGTTTAGAGTTAGGGTTAGGGTTATGATGAGGGTTAGGGTGAGGTTTAGGGTTTGGATTAGGGTGAGGGTTAGGGTGAGGGTGAGGGATAGGGTAATAGTGAGTGCTATGTTTAGGTTTAGGGTTAGTGTGAGGGTTAGGGTGAGGGTTACGGTTAGCCTGAGTGTTTGGGTGAGGTTTAGGGTTAGGGTTAGGGTGAGGATTAGGGTTAGGGTTTCGGTTAGGGTTAGGATTAGGGTGAGGGTTAGAGTTAGGGTTAGAGTCAGGGTTGGGGTTAGGGTGAGGTTGAGGTGTAGGGTTACGGTTAGGGTTAGGATTAGGCTGAGAGTGAGGTTGAGGGTGAGGGTGAGGTTTAGGTTTAGGTTGTGTGTTAGGGTAAGTTTTAGGGTTAGGGTGAGGGTAACGGTGAGGGTGACGGTTAAGGTTAGGGTGAGGGTGAGGGTTAGAGTTAGGGTTTGGGTTAGGGTTAGTGTGAATTTAGGGTTAGAGTTAGGGTGAGGTTGAAGGTTAGTGTTAGCGTTAGGGTTATGGTGAGGATTAGTGTGAGGGTTAGGGTTAGAGTTAGTTTAAGGTAAGGATTAGGGTTAGGTTGAGAGTTAGGGTGATTGTGAGGATGAGATTTAGGGTGAGGATGAGGGTTAGGTTTCGGATTCGGGTGAGGGTGAGGGTTAGGGTGAAGTTTAGTGTAAAGGTGAGGGTTAGGGTTAGGGTTAGGTTTAGGGTGAGGCTGAGGGTGAGGGAGAGTTTTAGGTTTAGGATTAGGATTAGGGTTAGGGTTATGTTTAGGGTAATGATGAGGGTTAGGGTGAGGGTGTGGGTTCTTGAGACGGGGAGGGTTATTCTGTGGTTGAGTTGTAGGGTTAGGGTGAGGGTTTGGGTGATGGTGACGGTTAAAGTGAGAGTGAGGTTTGGGGTTAGGGTTTGCATTAGGTTGAAGTTTTGAGTTAGTTTTAGGGTTAGGATGATGGTTACGATTAGGGTTAGCATTAGGGTTAGGGTTATTGTTAGGCTGAAGTTTTGGTTAGGGTGAGGGTTAGTTTGAGGGGTAGGGTTAGGTTTCGGGTGAGTGTTAGGTTCAGGGTTAGGGTTAAAGTTAGGTTTAGGGTTACAGTTAGGGTTAAGGTTATGGTTAAGGTGAGGGTTAGGCTGAGGGAGAGTGTTAGGTTTAGGGTGAGAGTTACGGTTAGGGTGAGGGCTAGGGTGAAGGTGAGGGTTAGGCTGAGGGTGAAGGTGAGGTTTAGGGTGAGGGTGACTATTAGGGGGAGGGTTAGTTTTAAGGTTAGGGTGAGGGTTATGGTTAGAATGATGTTTAGGGTGAGGTTGAGGGTTAGGGTGAGTGTGAGGGTTTTGATGAGGGTGAGGGTTAGGGTGTGGTTGAGGGTTAGGGGGAGGGTTAGGGTTAGGGTTAGGTTTTGGGTGAGGGTGAGGGTTAGGCTTAGGGTTAGGGTGAGGGTTAGGGTGAGGTTTAGGGTTAAAGTTAGGGTTAGTGTTATAGTTAGGGTTAGGGTTAAAGTTAAGGTGAGGGTGAGGGTGAGGCTTAGGGTTAGGTATAGGTTTAGGGTTAGGCAGAGTGTGAGGGTTAGGGTTAGGGTGAGGGTTCAGGTGAGTGTGAGGGTTCCGGTGAGGGTGAGGGTTAGTTTGAGCGTGAGGGTTAGGGTTAGGGTGAGGTTAGGTTGAGGTTGAGCGTTAGTTTTAGCGTTAAGCTTAGGGTGAGGGTTATGGTGAGGGTTAGGGTTGGGGTAAGGGTTAGGGTTAGTTTTAGGGTTAGTGTGAGGGTTAGGGTTACCATGAGGGTTCGGATTAATGTTAGGATTAGGAAGAAGGTTAGGCTGAGGGGTATATTTAGCGTTAGTGTGAGGGTGAGGCTGACATTGAGGGTTTCTGTTAGGTAAGGGTTAGGGATAGGGTTAGGGTGAGGGTTATGGTTAGTGTGATGTTTAGAGAGATGTTGAGGTTGAGGGTGAGGGGGAGTGTTAGGGTTAGGTTTAGGGTGAGGGTTAGGGTTAGGGTTAGGGTTAGGGTGAGTGTTAGGTTTAAGGTGAGATTTAAGGTTAGGGTAAGTGTTAGGGTTAGCGTTATTGTTAGGATGAGATTTAAGGTGAGTGTTATGGTTAGGATTAGGGTTAGTGTGTGAGGGTGAGGGTTAGGGTTAGGGTGAGGTTTAGAGTTAGGGTGAAGTTTAGGGATAGAGGTAGGGTGAGGATGTGGGTGAGGATTAGGTTTAGGGTTAGGGTTAGTGTTAGTGTGAGGTTGAGGTTGAGTGTTAGGGTGTGGGTGACGGTTAGAGTTAAGGTGAGGTTTGGGTGAGGGTCATTGTTAGGGTTAGCTTTAGGGTTTGGGTGAGCGTTAGGGTTAGGGTTAGGGTTCGTGTGAGGGTTAGGGTTAGGGTAAGGTTGAGTGTTAGGTTTATGGTTATGTTTAGAGTGAGGGTGAGGGTTAGGTTTAGGGTTAGGGTGAGGGTTAGTGTTATAGTTAGAGTTAGGTTTATAGTTAAGTTTAGGATTAGGGCGAGGGTGAGGGTGAGGTTTAGAGTGAGGGAGAGGGTTAGGGTTAGTGTGTGTGTTAGGGTTAGGTTTAGGATTAGGGTTAGGTTGAGGGCTAGGGTGAAGGTGAGGTTTTGGGTTAGGGTTAGGGTTAGGGTGAGTGTTAGGGTTAGGTTTAGTGTGAGGATTCGTTTGAAGGGTAGGGTTAGGGTTAGGATGAGGGTTAAGTTTAGTGTAAGGGTTAGGCTTAGGTTTAGGGTTAGGGTGATGGTCAGGGTTAGGGTGATGGTTAGGGTGAAAGTGAATTTTAGGGTTACCGTGAGTGTTAGGGTGAGTGTTAGATTTAGGGTTATGTTTAGGGTGAGGGTGAGGGTGAGGGTTAGGGTTAGGTTTAGGGTGAGCATTAGGGTGAGGGTTAGGGTGAGGGTTAGGTTTAGAATTAAGGTTAGATTTATGGTTAGGGTTAGGGTGAGGTTGAGGGATAGAGTTACGGTTAGGTTTAGGCTTAGGCTAAGGGTGAGGGTGAGGGTTAAGGTGAGGGTTAAGGTTAGGGTGAGGGCTAGGGTGAGGGTGAGGGTTAGGCTGAGGGTGAATGTGAGGGTGAGGGTGAGGATTAGGGTGAGGGTTAGGGTTAGGGTGAGGGTGAGGGTTAAGGTTAGGGTTGTGCTTAGGGTGAGGATGAGGGTTAGGGTGAGTGTGAGCATTCAGGTGAGGGTGAGGGTTAGGTTGTGGATGAGGGTTAGGATGAGGGTTAGGTTGTGGGTGAGGTTTAGGGTGAGGGTTAGGGTTAGGTTTTGGGTGAGGCTTAGGGTTAGGGTTAGTGTTAGGGTGAGGGTTTGGCTGAGGGTGAGGGTGAGGGTGAGCGTTAAGGTTAGGGTGAGGGTTAGGGTTAGGGTGAGTGTTAGTGTTAGAGTTAGGGTTAGAGTGAGGGTTAAGGTTAGGGTTAGGGTTAGGTTGAGGGCTAGGGTGGGGTTTGGGTTAGGGTTAGGGATTGTGTGAAGATTTGGTTTAGGGTTATGGTTATTGTGAGGGTTAGGCTGAGGGTTTGGGTTAGGGTTAGGGTGAGCTTTAGGATTACTGTGAGGATTATTGTTAGGTTTAGGGTTAATGTTAGTGTTAGGTTAAGGGTTAGGGTGAGGTTTAGGGTGAGGGTGAGGGTTAGGGTTAGCATTAGGTTTAGGGTTATTGTTTTGCTGCAGTTTAGGGTTAGGGTTAGTGTTAGGTTTAGGGCGAGTGTTAGTGTTAGGGTGCGGTTAAAGGTTAGGGTGAGGGCTAGGGTGAGGGTGAGGGTTAAGGCTGAATGTGAAGGTGAGGTTGAGGGTTAGGGTTAGTGTTAGAGTTAAGGTGAGGGTGAGGATTAGGGTGAGGGTTAGTGTTAAGGTTAGGTTGAGGGTTATGGTTAGAGTGATGTTTAGGGTGCGGGTGAGGGTTAGGGTGACTGTGGGGGTTCAGGTGAGGGTGAGGGTGAGGTTTAGAGTGAGGTTGAGTGCTAGTGTTAGCATTAAGATTAGGGTGAGAGTTAGGGTGAAGGTTATGGTAAGGTTAGGTTTAGTGTGAGGGTGAGTGTTAGGGTTAGGGTTAGGGTGAGAGTTAGTCTGAGGGTAAGGATTAGGGTTAGTGTTAGGGTTAGGGTGAGGTTTAGTGTTAGGATGAGGGTTCGGATTAGGGTTAGGGTTAGGATGAAGGTTAGGCTGAGGGGTATGCTTAGCGTTAGTGTGAGGTTGAGGCTGACGGTGAGGGTTTTGGTTAAGTAAGGGTTAGGGATAGGGTTGGGGTGAGTGTTATGGTTAGGGTGATGTTTAGCGAGAGGGTGAGAGTTAGGGTGAGGATGAGGGTGAGGGTGAGGGTTAGGGTGATATTTAGGGTGAGGGTTAGTGTTACAGTTAGGGTGAGTGTTAGGTTTACGGTGAGATTTAAAGTTAGGGTTAGTGTTAGGTTTAGCGTTATTGTTAGGATGAGATTTAGGGTGAGTGTTAGGGTTAGGGTTAGGGTTAGTGTGAGGGTGAGAGTTAGGGTTATGGTCAGGTTTAGGGTTAGGGTGAGGTTTAGGGATAGAGGTAGGGTGACGGTGAGGGTGAGGGTTAGGTTTAGGGTTAGGGTTAGATTTAGTGTGAGGTTGAGGATGAGTGTTAGGGGGTGGGTGAGGGTTAGAGTTAAGGTGAGGTTTAGGGTGAGGGTCAGAGTTAGGGTTAGCGTTAGGGTTAGGGTGAGCATTAGGGTTAGGGTTAAGGTTAGTGTGAGTTAGGGTTAGGGTTAGGGATAGGGTGAGGTTTAGGTTTAGGGTTATGTTTAGGTTGAGGGTGAGTGTTAGGTTTAGAGTTAGGGTGAGGGTTAGGATGACGGTTATGGTGAGGGTTAGTGCTATAGTTAGAGTTAGGTTTATAGTTAGGGTTAGGTTTAGGGCAAGGATGAGGGTGAGGTTTTGGATGAGGGTTATGATGAGGGTGAGGTTTTGAGTGAGGGAGAGGGTTAGGGTTAGTGTGTGGGTTAGGGTTAGGTTTAGGATTATGGTTAGGGTGAGGGCTAGGGTGAAGGTGAGGTTTTGGGTTAGGGTTAGGGTTAGTGGGAGTGTTAGGGTTAGGTTTAGGGTGAGGGTTGGTTTGAGGGGTAGGATAAGGTTTAGGGTGAGGTTTAAGTTTAGTGTAAGGGTTAGGCTTAGGTTTAGGGTTAGGGTGAGGTTCAGGGTTAGGGTGAGGGTTAGGTTGAGGGTGAATTTTAGGGTTAGCATGAGTGTTTGGGTGAGGGTTAGATTTAGGGTTATGTTGAGGATGAGGGTGAGGGTGAGGGAAAGGGTTAGGGTTAGGGTGTGCATTAGGTGAGGGTTAGGTTTAGAGTTAAGGTTAGAGTTATAG
The DNA here is from genome assembly GCF_024711535.1 of Dipodomys merriami. NCBI lineage: Eukaryota > Metazoa > Chordata > Mammalia > Rodentia > Heteromyidae > Dipodomys > Dipodomys merriami. The sequence continues at coordinate 5,245,758 of NW_027206113.1, forward strand.
TTAAGGTTAGGGTTAGGGTTAGGGTGAGGGTGAGGTTGAGGGTTAGAGTTAGGGTTAGGTTTAGGCTAAGGATGAAGGTGAGGGTTAGGGTTAGGGTGAGGGTTAAGGTTAGGGTGAGGGCTAGGGTGAGGGTGAGGGTTAGGCTGAGGGTGAAGGTGAGAGTGAGGGTGAGGGTGAGGATTAGGGTGAGGGATAGTGTTAGGGTGAGGGTGAGGGTTATGGTTACTGTTCTGTTTAGGGTGAGGGTGAGGGTTAGGGTGAGAATGAGGGTTGGGGTGAGGGTGAGGGTTAAGGTTCGGGTTATGTTTAGGGAGAGGCTGAGGGTTCGGGTGAGTGTGAGGGTTCAAATGAGGGTGAGGTTTAGGGTGTGCGTGAGGGTTAGGGTTAGGGTGAGTTTTAGGGTGAGGGTGAGTGTTAGTGTTCGCTTTAAGCTTAGGATGAGAGTTAGGGTGACGGTTAGGGTTAGTGTTAAGTTTAGTGTGAGGTTGAGGGTTAGGGATAATGATAGGGTGAGGGTTAGGGTTAGGGTTAAGGTTAGGTTTAGAGTGAAGTTTAGGGTTAGGATGAGGGTTCGGTTAGGCTTAGGATGAAGGTTAGGATGAGGGGTATGTTTAGGGTAAGGGTTAGAGTTAGTGTTAGGGTGAGGGTGAAGGTTAGGGTGTGGTGAGGATTGGGGTTACGGTGAGGTTTAGGGTGAGAGTGAGAGTTAGAGTTAGCGTTAGGGTAAGGTTGAGGTTTAGTGTTAGGGTTAGGTTTAATGTGAGGGTGAGGGTTAGGGTTAGGGATAGGGTGAGGGTTAGGGTTAGGGTGAGATTTAGGGTGAGTGTTAGTGATAGTATTAGGGTTAGGGTGAGGTTTAGGGTGAGTGTTAGGGTTACAGTTAGGGATAGTGTGAGGGTGAGGGTTAGGGTTAGGGTTAAGGTAAGTGTTAGGGTTAGGATGAGGTGTAGGGATAGTTAGAGTTAGGGTGAAGTTGAATGGTGAGGGTTTGGGTTAGGGTTATATTTAGAGTTAGTGTGAAGGTGAGGGTAAGTTTTATGGTTAGGGTGAGGGTTAGGGTAGGTTAGGGTTAGGCTCAGGGTGAGGGTGAGGGTTAGGGTTAGGGTGAGGGTGAGGTTTAGGGTTAGGGTTAGGGCTAGAGTTTGGGGTAGGTTTACGGTTAGGGTGAGTGTTAGTGTTCGGGTTATGGTTGGGGTGAGGGTTAGGGTGAGTGTTAGATTTAGTATTAGGGTTAGGGTTAGGATTAGGCTGAGGGTGAGGATGAGGTGATAGTGTGGGTTAGGGAAATGTTTAGGGTTATGTTTAGGGTGAGGGCTAGGGTGAGGGTGAGGGTTATGGTGAGGCTGAGTTTGAAGGTGAGTGTTTCAGTTAGGTAAGGTTGAGGGTTTGGTTTAGGGTGTGGTTAGATTTAGGGTGATGTTTATGGTGAGGATGATGGTTAGGGTGAGGGTGAGGGTTAGGGTTAGTGTGAGGGTTGGGGATAGGTTTAGGGTGAGGGTGAGGGTTAGGATGAGGGTTCGGGTTAGGGTAAGGGTTAGGATGAAGGTTAGGCTGAGGGGTGTGTTTAGGGTTAGGCTGAGGGTTAGGGTTCGGGTTAGGGTGAGTGTTAGGTTTAAGGTTAAGGTTAGGATTAGGGTGAGTGTTAGGGTTAGGTTTAGCGTTAAGGTGAGGGCTATGGAGAAGGTGAGGGCTAGGGTTAGGGATAGCGTTAAGTTTAGGGTTAGGGTTAGGATGAGGGTGAAGGTTTGGGTTAGGGTGAGGGATTTTGGTTAGGGTTAGGATTATTGTTAGGGTTTGGGTGAGGGTGTGGGTTAGTTTGAGGGGTAGGATTAGGTTTAGGGTGAGTGTTAGGGTGAGGGTTAGGGTTAAATTTAGGGTTAGGCATATAGTTAGGGTTAGGGTTAGGGTGAGGGTGAGTGTTAGGTTAGGTTTAGGGTTAGGCTGAGTTTGAGGGTTAGGTTTAGGGTGAGAGTTATGGTTAGGGTGAGGGCTAGGTTGAGGGTGAGGGTTATGCTGAGGGTGAAGGTGAGGTTGAGGGTGAGGGTGAGGGTTAGGGTGAGGGTTAGTGTTAAGGTTAGAGTGATGTTTAGGTTGAGGGTGAGGGTTAGGGTGAGAGTGAGGTTTGGGATGAGGGTGAGGGTTAGGGTGTGGTTGAGATTTAGGGGGAGGGTTAGGGTTAGGGTTAGGTTTAGGGTGAGGGTGAGGGTTAGGTTTAGGTTTAGGGTGAGGGTTAGGTTTAAAGTTAGGGTTAGGGTTATAGTTAAAGTTAGGGTTAAGGTTAGGGTGAGGGTGAGGGTGAGGTTTAGGGTTCGTTTTAGGGTTAGGCAGAGTGTGAGTGTTAGGTTTAGGATCAGGGTTAGGGTTAGGGTGATATTTAGTGTGAGGGTTCTGGTTCGAATGAGTGTGAGGGTTCAGGTGAGGGTGAGCTTTAGTTTGTGCGTGAGGGTTAGGGTTAGGGTGAGGTTGAGGGTTAGTGTTAGCGTTTATCTTAGGGTGAGGGTTAGGGTGAGGTTTAGGGTTAGGGTTAAGGTTAGTGTGAGGGTGAGTGTTAGGGTTAGGGTTAGGATGAGTTTTAGGGTTGGGGTAAGGGATAGGGTTAGTGTGAGTGTTAGGATGAGGGTTATGGTTAGGATGAGGGTTCAGATTAGGGTTAGGGTTAGGATGAAGGTTGGGCTGAGGGGTATGTTTATCGTTAGTGTGAGGTTGAGGCTGACGGTGAGGGTTTTGGTTAGGTAAGGGTTAGGGATAGGGTTAGGGTGAGGGGTATGGTTGGGGTGATGTTTAGCGAGAGAGTGAGGGTTAGGGTGAAGGTCAGGATTAGGGTGAGGATTAGGGTGAGAGTGAATTTTAGGGTTAGCGTGAGTGTTAGGGTGAGGGTTAGATTTAGGGTTATGTTGAGGGTGAGGTTGAGGATGAGGGTAAGGGTTAGGGTTAGGGTGAGCATTAGGGTGAGGGTTAGGGTGATGTTTAAGTTTAGAGTTAAGGTTAGAGTTATAGTTAGGGTTAGGGTTAGGGTTAGGGTGAGGGTGAGGTTGAGGGTTAGAGTTAGGTTTAGGTTTAGGCTTAGGCTGAGTGTGAGGATTAGGGTTAGGGTGAGGGTTAAGGTTAGGGTGAGGGCTAGGGTGTGGGTGAGGTTTAGGCTGAGGGTGAATGTGAGAGTGAGGGTGAGGTTGAGGATTAGGGTGAGGGATAGGGTTAGGGTGAGGTTCACGGTTATGTTTACTGTTCTGTTTAGGGTGAGGATGAGGATAGGGTGAGTGTGTGGGTTCAGGTGTGGGTGAGGGTTAGGGTGTGGGTGAGGGTTAGGGTGAGGGTAACGTTATGGGAGAGGGTTAGAATGAGGGTTAGGGTTAGGGTGAGGGTTAGGGTTAGGGTGATGTTTAGGGTGAGGGTGATGGTGAGGGTGAGGTTGAGGTTGAGGGTTAGGGTAAGGGTGAGTGTTAGGGTTAGGGTGAGGGTTCGGGTGAGGGTTAGTGTTAGCGTTAGGCTTAGGTTGAGGGTTAGGGTTAGGATTAGTGTTAGTGTGAAGGTGAGGGTTAGGGATAGGGATAGGGTGAGGCTTAGGGTTAGGGTGAGGGTTAGGGTTAGAGTTAGGGTTAGGGTAAGGGTTAGGTTAAGGCTGAGTGTTCGGGTTAGGGTTAGGGTTAGGATGAAGCTTAGGTTGTGTGGTATGGTTAGGGTTATTGTGAGGGTGAAGGTGAGTGTGAGGGTTTCGGTTACGTAAGTGTTAGGGATAGGGTTAGGGTGAGGGAGAGGGTGAGGGTGAGTTTGAGGGTTAGGGTGAGGGTGAGGGTTAGGGTGTGGCTGAGGGTTAGGGTTAGGGTGAGGTCTAGGGTGAAGGTGAGGGTTAGGCTGACGTGAAGGTGAGGGTGAGGGTGAGGGTTAGTTTTAGGGTTAGGGTGACGGTTTTGTTTAGGGTGATGTTTAGGGTAAGTGTGAGGGTTAGGGTGAGTGTGAGGGTTGTGGTGAGGGTGAGGGTTAGGGTGTGTGTGAGGGTTAGGGTGAGGGTGATATTTAGTGTGAAGGTGAGTGTTAGGGTGAGTGTTAGGGTTGGGGGTAGGCTGAGGGTTAGGGTGTGGGTGAGGGTGAGGCTGATGGTGAGGGTTAAGGTTAGGGTGAGGATTAGGGTTAGGGTGGGTGTTAGGGTTAGTGTGAGGGTTAAGGTTAGGATTAGGGTTAGGTTGAGTGCTAGGGTGAGGGTTAGGGTTAGGGTTAGGTTTAGGGACTGTGAGAGGATTAGGTTTAGGATTAGGGTTATGGTGAAGGTTATTCTGAGGGGTAGGGATAGGGTTAGGTTGAGGTTTAGGATTACTGTGAGGGTTAGTGTTATGGTTAGGGTTAATGTTAGGGTGAGGTTAAGGGTTAGGGTGAGGTATAGGGTGAGGGTGCGTGTTAGGGTTATCATTAGGTTTAGGGTTATTTTTATGCTGCAGGTTAGGGTTAGGGTTAGTGTTAGGGTGAGGGTGAGGGTTAGGGTTTGGTTTAGGGTGAGGGTTAGCGTTAGGATGAGGGTTCGGGGTTAGGGTTAGTGTGAAGGTGAGGGTGAGGGTGAGGTTTATGGTTAGTGTTAGGGTTAGGGTGAGGGTGAGTGTTAGGGATAGGGTTAGGGATATGGTGAGGGTGAGGTTTAGGGTGAGGTTGATGGTTAGGGTTAGGGTGAGAATTAAGGTTAGGATGAGGGTTAGGGTTAGGGTTAGGTTTAGGGTGAGGGTGAAGGGTAGGTTTAGTGTGATGGTTAGGGTTATTGTTAGGGTGAGCTTAAGGACTTGGGTTAGGGTTAGGGTGAGATTGAAGTTTAGGGTTAGCATGAGTGTTAGTGTAACGGTTAGGTTGAGAGTTAGGGTTATGGTTAGGGTTAACGACAGGGTTAGGGTTAGGGTTAGGGTTAGGTTTAGGGATATAGTCAGTGTTAGGATTAGTGTGAGTGTGACGGTAAGGATTAGGGTTATATTTACAGTTATGGTTAGGGTGAGGGTGAGGGTTAGGGTGTGGGTGAGGTTTTGGTTTAGGGTGAGGTCTAGGGTGAGGGTGAAGGATAGGGTGAGGTTGAAGTTGAGAGTGAGGGTGAGGGTGAAGGTTAGGGTGAGGGTTAGGGTTAGGGTTTGGGTGATGGTTACGGTTAGAGTTAGGGTTAGGGTTATAGTTAGGGTTAGGATTAGGATTATGGTGAGGGTGAGGGTGAGGGTTAGAGTTAGGGTTAGGTTTAGGGTTAAGCTGAGGTTGAGAGTTAGGATTAGGGTGAGGGTTAGTGTTAGGGTGAGGGCTAGGGTGAGGGTGAGGGTTAGACTGTGGGTGAAGGTGAAGGTGAGCGTGAGGGTGAGGGTGAGGATTAGGTTGAGCGTTAGGTTTAGGGTGAGGGTGAGGGTTATGGTTAGGGTGCTGTTTAGGGTGAGGGTGAGGGTTAGGGTGAGTGTGAGGGTTGGGGTGAGGGTGAGTGTTAGGGTGTGGGTGAGGGATAGGTTGAGGTTTAGGTTGTGGGTGAGGGTTAGCCTGAGGGTTTGTGTTAGGATTCGGGTGAGGGTTAGGGTTAGGTTGATTTTTAGGGAGAGGGTGAGGGTTCGGCTGAGTGTGAGGGTTCAGATGAGGGTGAGGGTTAGGGTGTGCGTGAGGGTTAGGGTTAGGGTGAGGTTTAGGGTGAGGGTGAGTGTTAGTGTTAGCATTAATCTTATGGTGAGTTTTAGGGTGTGGGTTAGGGTTAGGGTTAAGGTTAGTGTGAGGTTGAGGTTTAGGGATAGGGATAGGATGAGTGTTAGGGTTAGAGTGAGTGTTAGGGTTAGGGTTAGGTTTAGGGTAAGGGTTAGGGTTAGGATGAGGGTTCGGGTTAGGGTTAGCGTTAGGATGAAGGTTAGGTTGAGGGTTATGGTTAGGGTTAGGGTTAGGGTGAGGGTGAGTATGAGTGTTTTGGTTAGGTAAGTGTTGGGGATACTGTTCGGGTGAGGGTTATGGTGATTTTGAGGCTTAGGTTGAGGATGAGGGATAGGGTAAGGATGAGGGTTAGGGTTAGGGTGAGGGTTAGGATGAAGTTTAGGCTGAGGGGTATGGTTAGGTTTACTCTGAGGCTTAGGGTTAGGGTTAGGGTGAGTGTTAGGGTGGGAGTGAGGGTTAGGGTGAGGGTGAGGTTTAGGGTTTGGGTTATAGTTAGGGTTATGTTTAGGGTTAGGGTTAGGGTTAAGGTGAGGGTGTGGGTGAGAATGAAGGTTATGGTTAGGGGTAGGTTGAGGGTTAGGGTTAGGGTTAGGGTGATGGTTAGGGTTAGGGTTAGGGTGAGGGTTTGTGTTAGGTTTAGGGATAGGTTGAGGGTGAATTTGAGATTGAGGTTGAGCGTTTCGGTTAGGTAAATGTTAGGGTTAGGGTTAGGGTGAGGATTAGGGTAGGGTGAGGGTTAGCCCGAGAGTTAGGTTTAGGTTGAGTTTTAGTGTTAGGTTTAGTGTGAGGGTTAGGGTTACGGTGAGGGTTAGGGTGAGGTTGATGGTTAGGGTTTGGGTTAGCGTTAGGGTGAAGTTTAGGATAAGGGTTAGGGTGAGGGTCAGGTGGAGGGTTAGGTTTAGGTTTCAGTTAGTTTGAGGATTAGGTTTAGGTTTAGGGTTAGGGTTAGTGTGAGGGTAAGGGTTAGGGTGAGGTTTAGGGTGAGGGTGAAGGTTAGAGTTAGGGTGAGGGTTATCGTGAGGATTAGGGCTAGAGTTAGTTTTAGGGTAAGGGTAAGGGATAGGGTTAGTGTTTGAGTTAGGTTTTGGGTGAGGGTGAGGTTTAGGGTGAGGGTGAGGGTTAGGGTTAGAGTTAGGGTCAGGGTTAGGGTTAGTGTTAGGGTGAGGGTTAGGCTGAGGGTGAGACTGAGGGCGAGGGTTAAGATTAGGGTGAGGTTTAGGGTTAGGGTGAGGTTTAGGGTTAGAGTTAGGTTTATGGTGTGGGATAAGATTAGGGTTACGGTTAGGTTTAGGGCTAGGGTGATGATTAAGGTTAGGCTTTGGGTTAGGGATTGTGTGAGGATTAGGATTACTGTGAGTGTTAGTGTTATGGTTAGGGTTAATGTTAGGGTGAGGTTAATGGTTAGGGTTAGTGTTAGGATGAGGGTGAGAGTTAGAGATAGGTTTAGGGCGAGGGTTAGCGTTAGGGTGAGGTTTAGGGTTAGGCTTAGGGTGAGGGTCAGGGTTAGAGTGACGTGAGGGTGAGGGTAAGGGTTAGTGTCAGGCTTAGGGTGAGGGTGAGGGTGAGGGTTAGTCTTAGGGTTATGGTGAGAGTGAGGTGTAGGCTGAGGGTGACGGTATGTGTTAGGTTTAGGGTTACTGTTGGGGTTAGGCTGAGGGTGAGGGTTAGGGTTATTATGAGGGTTAGGTTTAGGGTGAGGGCTAGGGTGAGGGTGAGGAATATGGTGAGGGTGAATGTGAGGGTGAGGGTGAAGTTTAGGGTGAGGGTGAGGGTGAGGGTTAGGGTGAGGGTGAGGGTTAGGGTGTGGGTGAGGTTTAGGGTTATGGTGAGTTTTAGAGTGAGGTTCAGGGTTAGGGTTAGTGTTAGGGTTAGGTTGAGCGTTAGGGTTGGGGTTAGGGTTAGTGTGAGAGTGAGGGTTAATGTTAGGGTTACAGTGAGGGTTGGGGTTAGGGTTAGGTTTAGGGTGAGTGTGAGGGTTAGGTTTAGGGTTAGTGTGACGGTTAGGTTGACGACTATGGTGAGGGTTAGTGTTAGATTTAGGGTTAGGGTTATACTTAGGTTTAGGGTTAGGGTTAGAGTGAGGGTGAGGGTGAGGGTTAGGGTTAGGGTTAGGTTTAGGCTTAGGCTGAGGTTGAGTGTTTGGTTTAGGATGAAGGTTATGGTGAGGCTGAGTTTTAGAGTGAGGGAGAGGGTTAGGGTTAGTGTGTGAGTTTGGGTCAGGATTAGGATTAGGGTTAGGGTGAGGGCTAGGGTGAAGGTGAGGTTTTGAGTTTGGGTTAGGCTTAGGGTGAGGGTTAGGGTTAGGTTTAGGGTGAGGGTTAGTTTGAGGGGTAGGTTTAGGTTTAGGGTGAGTGTTAAGTTTAGTGTGAGGGTTAGGGTTAGGTTTAGGGTTAAAGTGAGGTTGAGGGTTAGGGTGAGGATTAGGCTGAGAGTGAAGATTAGGGTTAGCGTGAGTGTGAGGGTGAGGGTTAGGGTGAGGGTTAGTGTGAGGGAGAGGGTTAGGGTTTGGGGGAGGTTTAGGGTTCAGATGAGGTTTAGGGATAGAATTATGGTTAGGGTGAGGGTGAGGGTGAGGGTTAGGGTGTGGGTGAGGGTTAGCGTTACGGTGAGATTTAGGGTGAGGTTGAGAATTACGGTTAGCATTAGGGTTCGGGTGAGGTTTAGGGTGAGCGTTATTGTTAGGGGTAGGGTTAGTGTGACAGTGAGGGTTAGGGTTAGGGTTAGGGTGAGTGTTAGAGTCAGTTTGAGGTTTAGGGATAGAGGTAGACTAATGGTGAGGGTGAGGGTGAGTGTTAGGGTTAGGGTAAGGGTTAGTGTGAGGTTGAGGTTTTGGGTTAGGTTTAGAATTAGGATTAGGGTTAGCGTTAGACTGATGGTGAGAGTGAGGGTGAGGTTTAGGTTTATGGTGAGTGTTAGGGGTTGTGTTGGGTTTAGGCTTAGCGTGAGCATGAGTGTGAGGGTTAGGTTTAGGGTTAGGGTGAGGGTTAGGTTTAGGGTTAGGGTTAGTATGAGGGTTAGGGTTAGGGTGAGGGTAAGTTTTAGGGTGAGGGTGAGACTTAGGGTTAGCATTAGGGTTAGCTTGAGGGTTAGGGTGAGGGTGAGGGTTATGGTTAGGGTGAGGGTGAGTTTTTGGTTTAGGGTTAGGGTTAGTGTGAGGTTTAGGGTGAGGGTTAGGTTTAGGGTTAGGTTTAGGTTTATGGTGAGGTTTAGGGTGAAGGTGAGGGTTAGGGTGATGGTTAGGGTTAGGGTTTCGGTTAGGGTTAGTGTTAGGGTGAGGGTGAGGGTTAGGATTAGAGTTTGGGTTAGACTGTGGGTGAGGGTGAGGGTGAGGGTTATGGTTATCATTAGGGTTAGGTTGAAGTTTAGGGTTAGTGTGAGGATTAGGGTTAGGATTAGGGTGAGGGTAAGAGTTAGGGTTCGGGTAAGGTTGAGAGTTAGGGTGAGGGTGAGGGTTAGGGTTAGGGTAAGGATTAGGGTGATGGTGAGTGTTAGGGTTAGGGTGAGGGTGACTGTGAAAGTGAGGGTTAGGATTAGGGTTAGGGTTATTGTGAGGGTGAGGGTGAGTGTTAGGGTTAGGATAAATGTTAGGGTTTTGGTTAGGATGAGGGTGAGGGTGAGGTTGAAGGTGAGGGTTATGTTTAGGGTGAGGTTGAGGATGAGGGCTATGGTGAGAGTGAGGGTTAAGGTGACCGTTAGGTTGAGGGTGAGGGTTAGGTTTAGGGTTTGGGTTAGCGTGAGCATATAGTTTAGGTTTAGGGTTAGGGTGAAGGTCAGGTTGAGGTTTAGGGTTAAGTTTTAGTTAGTGTGAGGATTAGGTTTAGGTTTAGGGTTAGGGTTAAGTTGAGGGTTAGGGTTAGGGTCAGGTTTAGGATGAGGGTAAGGGTTAGGGTGAGAATTAGGGTAAGAGTGTTATTTAGGGTTAGCGTGAGTGATCGTGTGAGGATTAGGGTGAGGGTCAAATTTAGAGTTATGGTTAAGTTGAGGGTAAGCGTTAGATTTAGGGTAAGTTTGAGGGTTATGGTTAGGTTTTTGGTTAGGGTTAGGGTTAGGGTGAGGGTTAGAGTTAGTGTTAGGTTTAGGGTTAGCGTTAGGGTTATTGTTAAGTTTAGGGTTTGGGTGAGGGTGAGGATTAGGGTGCGGTGAGTGTGAGGGTTAGGTTTAGCGTTAGGGTTAGGTTGAAGCTTAGGGTTAGTGTGAGGTTAGGGTTAGGGTTAGGGTGAGGATTAGGGTTAGGATTTGGGTAAGGGTGAGGATTAGGGTGAGGGTGAGGGTTAGGATTAGAGTTTGGGTTAGGATGAGGGTGAGGGTGAGGATGAGGGCTAGAGTGAGGGTGAGGGTTAGGATGACGTTGAGAGTGAAGGTGAGTGTTTCGGTTAGGTAAGGGTTATGGTTAGGGTTAGGGTTAGGATGAGGGTTAGGGTGAGGTGTAGGGTTAGGGATAGAGAAAGGGGTAGGTTTAGTGTGAGGGAAAGGTTTAGGGTTAGGGTTACCCTGAGGGTAAGTTTAACGGTGAGGTTTAGAATGTGGGTGAGGGTTAGGGTTAGGCTTAAGGTTAGTGAAAGGTTGAGGGTTAGGGTTAGTGTTAGGGTTAGGGTTTGGTTGAGTGTTAGGTTGAGGGTTTGGGTTAGGGTTATAGTTAGGGTTAGTGTGAGGGTTAGGGTGAGTGCTAGCGTTAGTCTTAGGGTTAGGATTTCGGTTAGCCTGAGGACTAGGGTGAGGGTGAGAGTTAGGTTGAGGATGAGGGTGAGGGTGACGGTTAGGGTGTCGGTGAGCGTTAGGGTAGTGTGAGGGTTAGGGTGAGGGTTAGCGTTAGGCTGAGGGTGAGGGTGAGGATGAGGTTTAGGGTTTGGTTTAGGATTAGTGTGAGTTTTAGGGTTATGGTTAGAGTTAGGATGAGGTTTATGGTGAGGTGTAGGGTTAGGGTTGTTCTGAGGGTGAGGCTGACTGTGAGGTTTAGGGTTAGTGTGAGAATTAGGTTAGGTTTAGGGTGAGGGTGAGGGTTACGGTTAGGTTTAGAATGAGGGTGAGGGTGAGGTTCAGGTTTAAGGTGAGAGTTAGGGTTAGTGTGATTGTTAGGGTTAGTGTGAGTGTTAGCTTTAGGCTTAGGGTTAGAGTGAGGGTTAGGGTTAGGGTTAGGGTTAGGGTGAGGGTTAGGTTGAGGGTGAGGGTGAAAGTGAGGGTTAGGGTGACAGTGAAGTTTAGGGTTAGGGTTAGGGTGAGGGTGAGGGTTAAGTTTAGGATTAGTGTTAGGTTAGGGTTAGGCTTAGGGTGAGGGTGAGGGGAAGGGTGAGGGTTTGGGTTAGGGTTAGGTTTAGGTTTAGGGTGAGCGTGAGTGTTAAGTTGAGGGTTAGGGCTAGGATGAAGGTTAGGGTGAGGGTTAGGTTTAGGGTTATGGTTAGGGTAGGGTAAGGATTAGGGTGAGGTTTAAGGTTAGTGTTTGGGTAAGGGTTAGCTTGAGTGTTAGGTTTAGTGTGAATTTTAGGGTTAGGTTAGGTTTAGGGTTAAGGTGAGTGTAAGGTTTAGGGTGAGGGTTAGAGTAAGTGTGAGGGTTAGGGTAAGGTTTAGGTTTAGGATTAGGGTCAGGGTGAGGGTGAGGGTTAGGGTTAGTGTGAGGGTTAGGCTGAGGGGTAGGGTTAGGGTTACGGTGAGGGTGAGGTTGAGGGTTTCGGTTACATAAGGGTTAGGTTTAGGTTTAGGGAGATGATTAGGTTTTGGGTGAGGGTTAGCCTGAGGGTAAGTGTTAGGGTTGCGGTGAGGGTTAGGGTTAGGTTGAAGCTGAGGGTGAGGGTTTTGTTTAGGTAAGTGTTAGGTTTAGGGTTAGTGTTAGGTTTAGGTTTAGGGATAGGTTGTAGGTTAGAATGAGGGGTAGGTTTAGGATTAGAGTGAGTGTTAGCGTTAGTGTGAGGGTTATGTTTAGCGATAAGATTAGGGATAAGGTGAGGTTAAGGGTTCGGGTGAGGGTTAGGATGAGGGTGAGGTTTCCTGTTAGCTTTAGGGTTAGGGTGTTGGTTAGGGTGAGGGTTAGGTTTAGGTTTAGGTTGAAGGTGAGGGTGACGGTTAGGGTTAGGTTGAGTGTGAGGGTTAGATTTACAGTTAGGGTGAGGGTGTGGGTTAGGTTTAGGATTAGTGTTAGGGTTAGGTTTAGGATGAGGGTTGCGGTTAGGTTTAGGGTTAGTGTGAGGGTTAGGGTTAGGTTTAGGGTTAGCTGGAAGGTGAGTGAAGGTTAGGTTTTATGGTTAGGCGTAGGGTGAAGCTGAAGTTAAGGTTAAGATTAGAGTTTGGGTTAGGGTTAGGCTGAGGGTGAGGGCGAGGTTTAGGGTTAGCTTGAGGGTTATGTTGAGTTTTAGGTTTAGGTTGAGAGTTAGGGTGAGGGTTAGGTTTAGGATTAGGGTGAGGGTTAGGGTGAGAGTAAGGGTTAGGGTGCAGGTTAGCTTAGGGTTAGGTTTAGTTTGAGAGTTAGGGTGAGGGTTAGGTTTAGGATTAGGGTGAGGGTTAGGGTGAGAGTAAGGGTTAGGGTGCAGGTTAGCTTAGGGTTAGGTTTAGGTTGAGGGTTAGAGTGAGGGGTATGGTTAAAGTTAGTGTGAGCCTTATTGTTAGTGTGAGGGTTAGGGTTAGGTTTCGGTTTAGGGTTACCGTGAGGGTAAAGGTAAGGGTGAGGGTTAGGATGAGGGTGAGGGTTTGGTATAGTGTTAGGGTGAGGGTGAGTGTTAGGGTGAGGATGAGGGTTAGGGTTAGGATTAAGGTGAGGTTTAGGGTTAGAGTGAGGCTTAGGTTTAGGTTTAAGTTTAGGGTGAGGGTGAGGGTTATGGTTAGGTTTAGGGTTAGGGTGAGGGGTAGGGTGACGTTTAGGGTTCGGTTTTGATTAGGGTTAGGGTGAGGGTGATGTTTAGGGTTAGAGTTAGGGTGAGTGTGAGGGTGAGGTTTACTGATAGGTTTAGGGTTAGGATGAGGGTGAGTGTTAGGTTTAGGATTAGTGTTAGGGTTAGTGTTAAGATTAAGGTGAGAGTAAGGGTTTGGGTTAGGGTCAGGGTTAGGGGGTGGGTGAGGGTGAGGGTGAGGTTTAGTGTGTGGGTGAGGGTTAGAGTTAGGGTGAGAGTTAGGGTGACGGTGAGTTTTAGGGTTAGGTTTATTGTAAGTGTTAGGGTGAGTCTTAGGGTGAGCGTGAGGGTTAGGGTTAGGTTTAGGGTTAGTGTTAGGTTTAGGCTTTGAGTGAGTGTTAGGATTAGGGTTAGGGTTAGGGTTAGGGTAGGGTTAGGGTTAGGGTTACTCTTTGGTTTAGGCTGAGGGCTAGGGTGAGTGTGAGGGTAAGGGTGAGGTTGAGGGTGAGGGTTAGAATGTCGGTGAGGGTTATGGTAGGGTGAGGGTTAGGGTGAAGGTTAGGGTTAGGGTGTTATTTAAGGTTAAGGTTAGGGATTGGGTTAGGCTTAGGTTCAGGGTGAGAGTTAGGGTGAGGGTAAGGGTTAGGTTGAGGGTGAGGATTAGGGTGAGGTTTAGTGTTAGGGTTAGGGTTAGGTTTAGGGTTTGGACTAGGTTGCGGGTGAGGGTTAGGGTGAGGGTGAGGCAGAGGCTTAGGTTTAGGGTATGGGTGAGGGTTAGAGTTGGGGTGAGGTTTACGGTGAAGGTGAGGGTTAGGATGAGGGTGAGGGTTAGGGTTAGTGTTAGGGTTAGCGTGAGGATTAGGTGTAGGGTTATGGTTAATGTGAGGGTGAGGTTGAGTGGTAGGGTTAGGGTTAGGGTGAGGGTTAGGGTTAGTGTGAGGGTTAGGTTTAGGATTAGAGTTAGGGTGAGGGTAAGGGTTAGGGTGAGGGTTAGGATGAGGGTGAGGAACAGGGTTAGGGTGAGGGTTAGGGTGATTTTTATGGTTAGGGTTAGGGTGGGGGTGAAGTTGAGGGTTATGTTTAGGGTGAGAGTGACAGGTTTAGGGATAGGGTGAGGGTAAGAGTTAGGTTTAGGATTAGTTTTATGGTTAGGATTAGGCTTACTGTGAGGGTGAGGTGTTGGGTGAGGGTTTGGGTTAGGGTTAGGGTTAATGTGAGTGTGAAGGTTAGGGTGAGGGTTAGGGTTAGGGTTTGGGTCAGTGTTATTGTGAGGGTGAAGTTTAAGTTTAGGTTTAGGTTTAGGGAAGGGTGAGGGGAAGGGTTATGATGAGGGTTAGTTTTAGGCTGAGCGTGAGGTTGAGGGTTAGGTTTAGGATTTGTCAGTGTGTTAGGGTGAGGGTTAGGATGTCCGTGAGGGTTAGGGTTGGGTGAGGGGTAGGGGGACAATGAGAATTAGGGTGAGGGTGAGAGTTAGGGCTATGGTTAGGGTTAAGGTTAGGGTCAGGTTGAGGATTAGGGTTATGGTTATGGTTAGGATGAGGGTTAGGGTGAGGGGTAGGTTTAGGGATAGGTTAAGGGTTAGCGTGAGGGTAAAGTTTAGGGTGAGGATTAGGGTTAGGTTTAGGTTTAGGGTGTGGGTAAATTTTATGGTGAGGTTTAGGATGAGGGTGAGGGTTAGGTTTAGGTTGATGTTTATGGTTAAGTTTAGGGTTAAGGTTAGTGTTATGGTGTGGGTGAGTGTTATGGTGAGTTTGATGTTTTAGGTTAAGTTTAGGGATGGTTTAAGGTTAGGATGTCGGTGAGGGTTATGGTAGGGTGAGTGTTAGGGTGAAGGTTAGGGTTACGATGAGGTTAAGGGTTAGGGTGAGAGTGAGGGTTAGGGTTAGTTTTAGGGTTAGGGTGAGGGTAATTGTTAGGGTGAGGGTTAGGATGAGGGTGAGGGTTAGGGTAGGGTGAGGGTTAGGGTAGGGTGAGGGTTAGGGTGAGTGTAAGGGTTAGGTCGATGGTGCTGATTAGGTTTGCCGTTAGGATTAGTTTGAGGGGTAGGGTTAGGGTTAGGGTGAGGCTTAGGTTTAGTGTGAGGGTTATGGTTAGGGATAGGGTTAGGGTTAGGGTTAGGGTTAGGATGAGGAAAGGGAGAGAGTAAGGTTTAGGGTTAGCATGAGTGTTAGGGTGAGGGTTAGGGTTAGGTTTAGGGATAGAATGAGGGATGGGTGAGTGTGAGGGTTGGGCTGTGGGTGAGGGTTAGGGTCAAGGTGAGGGTTAGGTTGACGGGGAGGGTTAGAGTGAGGGCGAAGGTTAAGGTTAGGGTTAGGGTGATGGTTAGGGTGAGGGGTATAGTTAGGGTTAGGGTGAGGGTTAGGATTAGTGTGAGGGTTAGGGTTAGGGTTAGACTGAGGGTAAGGGTTAGGGTGAGGTTTATGATGAGGTTTGGGTTAGTGTTAGAGTTAGGGTTAGGTTGAGGGTTAGGATGAGGTTTGGAGTTTGGGTGAGGGTGAGGGTTAGGGTGAGGGTTAGGGTTAGGGTGAGGGTGAGGGTTAGGTTTAGGTTTAGGGTTAGAATTAGGGTGAGGGTGAGGAATAGGGTTACGATTAGGGTTAGGGTTAGGCTGAGGGTGAGGGTGAGTGTTAGGGTTAGGGTTAATATTAGGGTGAGTGTTAGGGTTAGGCTTAGTGTTAGGATGAGGGTTAAGTTGAGGGGTAGGGTTAGGGTTAGAGCAAGGGCTAGGGTTAGGGTGAGGGTAAGGGTTAGGGTGAGGGTTAGGATGAGGGTGAGGTTTAGGGTGTGGGTTAGGTTTAGGGTTAGGGTCAGGGTTAAGGTTAGGGTGAGGGTTAGGGTTAGGCTTAAAGTGAGGTTGAGGCTGAGTCTGAATTTTAAGGTGAGGGTGAGGGTGAGTCTTAGGGTGAGGTTTAGGGTTCAGGTTAGGGTTAGGTTGAGGGTGAGGGTGAGGGTTAGTGTATGGATTAATGTTAGGGTTAGGGTTATTCTGAGGGTGAGTATGAAGGTGAGGGTGAGTGTTAGTGTTCGGTTTAGGGTGAGGGTTAGGTTTATTGTGAGGGTTAGGGTGAGGATGAGGGTAAGGGTTAGGTTGAGGGTTTGGGTGATGGGGAGGGTTAGAGTTAGGGTTAGGGTTAGGGTGAGGATTAGTGTGAGATTTAGGCTTAAGTTTAGGGTTACTTTTAGGGTGAGGGTTAAGGTTAATGTTAGGGTTAGGTTTAGGGTGAGGGTTAGGGTTAAGGTTAGGGTTAGGGTTAGGGTGAGATTTACGGTTAGGTTTAGGTTGAGGGTTAGGGTTAGGGTGAGGTTTAGGGTTAGGTTTAGTGTTAGGGTGAGGGTGAGGGTGAGGGTTAGGGTTGGGGTTAGGGTTAGGGTGAGGGTGAGGTTAGGGTAAGGATTAGGGTTTGGGTTAGGGTTAGGCTGACAGTGAGGGTGAGGGCTAGGGTTAGCATGAGGGTTAAGTGTAGGGTTAGGTTTAGGCTGAGGTTTAGGGTGAGGGGTAGATTTAGGGTTAGGGTGAGGGTGAGGGTGAGGGTTAGGATGAGGGGTATAGTTAGGGTTAGTTCGAGCCTTAGTGTTAGTGTTAGGGTTAGGGTTAGGTTTAGGGTTTCCATGATGGTACGGGTAAGAGTGTGGGTTAGAATGAGGGTGAGGTTTAGGTACAGTGTGTGGGTGAGGTTGAGGTTAGGGTGAGGAATAGGGTTAGTGTTAGGGTAAGGGTTTGGGTGAGTGTAGGATGTGGGTGAGGGTTAGGGTTCGGTTAGGGTTAGGGAAGGGTGAGGGTAAGGGTTATCGTGAGGGTTAGTGTTAGACTGAGTGTGAGTGTGAGTGTGAGTTTTAGGGTTAGGTTTAGGATTAGTTTGAGTATTAGGGTGAGGGTTAGGGTTACAATGAGGTTTAGGGTGAGGGGTAGGGTTAGGGTTAGTTTGAACGTGAGGGTGAGGGTGAGGTTTAGGGTTAGGGTGAGGGTTAAGGTTAGGGTTAGGGTGAGGGTTAGGGTTAGGGTTACGGTTAGGCTGAGGGCTAGGCTGAGTGCGTGAGTTAGGTTGAGTGTGAGCCTGAGGGTTAGGGTGTCGGTGAAAGTTAGGGTAGGGTGAGGATTAGGAGGACGTTGAGGGTTAGGATGACGGTGAGGGTTAGAGTTATGGTTAGGGTTAGGGTTAGGTTCAGGTTGAGGATTAGGGTTACGGTTAGGGTTAGGATTAGGGTTAGGTTGAGGGGTAGGTAGGTTTAGGGTTAGGTTTAGGGTTAGCGTGATGGGAAGTGTTAGGTTGTGGGTGAGGGTTAGGGTTAGGATTAGAGTTAGGGTGAGGTTAATGTTAGGGCGATGGTTAGGATGAGAGTGAGGGTTAGGTTTAGGGTGATGTTTAAGGTTAAGTTTAGGGCTAGTGTTAGGGTTAGGGTGAGGGTGAGGGTTAGGGTGAAGGTAGGGGTTAGGTTGAGGTTGCGGATTAAGGTTACGGTTATGGTAAGTGTTAGGGGTAGGGTTAGGGTTAGGGGTAGGGTTAGGTTTAGTGTGAGGGTTATGGTTAGGGATAGGGTTAGCTTGAGGGTAAGGTTCAGGATGAGGTTAGGGTGAGAGTAAGGTTTAGGGTTAGCATGAATCTTAGGGTGAGGGTTAGGGTTAGGTTTAGGGATAGGATGAAGGTTGGGTGAGGTTGAGAGTTGGGCTGTGGGTGAGTGTTAGGGTAAAGATGAGGGTTAGGTTGTCGGGGAGGGTTAGACTGAGAGCAAGGGTTAAGGTTAGGTTTAGGGTGATGGTTAGGGATCATATTAGTGTTACGGTGAGGGTTAGAGTGAGGGGTATAGTTAGGGTTAAGGTGAGGGTTAGGATTAATGTGAGGGTTAGGGTTAGGTTTAGGGTTAGAGGGAGGGTAAGGGTTAGGGTGAGGTTTAGGGTGAGGTTTAGGGTTACTGTTAGAGTTAGGGTTAGGTTGAGGGTTACGGTGAGTTTTAGAGTTAGGGTGAGGGTGAGGGTTAGGTTTAGGGTTATATTTAGAATTAGGGTGAGGGTGAGGTTGAGGAATAGGGTTAGGATTAGGGTTAGGGTTAGGGTTAGGCTGAGTGTGAGGATTAGTGTTAGGGTTAGGATAAGGCTGAGCGTTAGGGTTAGGGTTAGGGTGAGGCTAGGGTGAATGTAAGGGTTAGGGTGAGGTTTAGGGTTAGGGTTAGTTTAAGGTTGAGGGTTAGGGTGAGGGGTATAATTGGGGTTAGTGTGAGCCTTAGTGTTAGTGTGAGGGTTAGGGTTAGGGTTAGGTTTAAGGTTACCGTGAGGGTAAGGGTAAGGGGGAGAGTTAGGATGATGTTTTGGGTTAGGGAAAGGGTTAGGGTGAGGGTGAGTGTTAGGGTGAGGATGAGGGTTAGGGTTAGGGTTAGGATGATGGTTAGGGTTAGGGTGAGGGTTAGGGTTAGGTTTAGGGTTCGGGTTTTGTTTAGGGTTAGGTTGAGGGTGAGGTTTAGGGTTAGGGTTAGGGTGAGTGTCAGGGTGAGGTTTACTGCTAGGTTTAGGGTTAGGGTGAGGGTGAGTGTTAGGTTTAGGATTAGTGTTAGGGTTAGTGTTAGGCTTAGGGTTGGTGTGAGGGTGAGGGTTAGGGTTAGGGTGAGGGTTAGGGTTAAGTTTAGGGTGCAGGTTAGGGTTAGGGTGATTTTTAGTGTGAGGGTAAGTGTGAGGGTGAGGGTGTGGGTGAGGGTTAGGGTTTGGGTGAGGTTTATGGTTAGGGTGAGTTTTAGGGTGATTGTGTGTTTTAGGGTTAGGTCTAGAGTAAGTGTTAGGGTGAGTGTTAGGTTGAGCGTGAGGTTTAGTGTTAATTTTAGGGTTAGTGTTAGGGTTAGGCTTTCGGTGAGTGTTAGGGTTAGGGTTAGGGTTAAGGTAGGTTGAGGGTAAGATTTAGAGTGAGGGTTAGGGTTAGGCTGAGGGTGAGTGTGAGGGTGAGGGTTAGGGTGAGGGTAAGGTTGAGGGTGAGCGTTAGGGTGAGGGTGAGGGTTAGGGTTAGAGTTAGGATTAGGGTGAGTGCTAGGGTGAGGGTGAGGGTTAGGGTGATTGTGAGGGTGAAGGTGAGGGTTGGGGTGAGGGTTAGGGTTAGCGTTTGGGTTAGGGTGAGGTTGAGTCTGAGGCTGAGTTTTAAGGTGTGGGTGAGTGTGAGTGTGAGGGTTTGCGTTAAGGTTCAGGTTAGGGTTGTGTTGAGGGTGAGGGTGAGGGTTAGTGTATGAATTAGTGTTAGTGTTAGGGTTATTCTGAGGGTGAGTATGAAGGTGAGGGTGAGTGTTAGTGTTCGGTTTAGGGTGAGGGTTAGGTTTATTGTGAGGGTTAGGGTAAGGATGAGGGTAAGGGTTAGGTTGAGGGTTTGGGTGATGGGGAGGCTTAGAGTTAGGGTTAGGGTTAGGGTGAGGATTAGTGTGAGATTTAGACTTAAGTTTAGGGTTACTTTTAGGGTGAGGGTTAAGGTTAATGTTAGGGTTAGGTTTAGGGTGAGGGTTAGGGTTAAGGTTAGGGTTAGGGTTAGGGTGAGATTTACGGTTAGGTTTAGGGTGAGGGTTAGGGTTAGGGTGAGGTTTAGGGTTAGGTTTAGTGTCAGGGTGAGGGTGAGGGTGAGGGTTAGGTTTGGGGTTAGGGTTAGGGTGAGGGTGAGGTTAGGGTAAGGATTAGGGTTTGGGTTAGGGTTAGTCTGACAGTGAGGGTGAGGGCTAGGGTTAGCATGAGGGTTAAGTGTAGGGTTAGGTTTAGGCTGAGGTTTAGGTTAGGGGTAGATTTAGGGTTAGGGTGATGGTGAGGGTGAGGGTTAGTGTGAGGGGTATAGTTGGGGTTAGTGTGAGCCTTAGTGTTAGTGTTAGGGTTAGGGTTAGGTTTAGGGTTTCCATGATGGTAAGGGTAAGGGTGTGGGTTAGGATGAGGGTGAGGTTTAGGGACAGTGTTTGGGTGAGATTGAGGTTAGGGTGAGGGATAGGGTTAGTGTTATGGTGAGGGTTTGGGTGAGTGTAGGATGTGGGTGAGGGTTAGGGTTCGGGTTAGGGTTAGGGAAGGGTGAGGGTAAGGGTTATCATGAGGGTTAGTGTTAGACTGAGGGTGAGGGTGAGTGTGAGTTTTAGGGTTAGGTTTAGGATTAGTTTGAGTGTTAGGGTGAGGGTTAGGGTTAGGATGAGGTTTAGGGTGAGGGTTAGTTTGAACGTGAGTGTGAGGGTGAGGTTTAGGGTTAGGTTGAGGGTTAGGGTTAGGGTTAGGTTTAGGGAGAGGGTTAGGGTTAGGGTTAGGATGAGGGTTAGGGTGAGGGTTAGGGTTAGGGTTAGTGTGAGGGTTAGGGTTAGTGTGAGGGTTAGGGTTAGGGTTAGGTTTAGGGTTAGGGTTAGGGTTACGGTTAGGCTGAGGGCTAGGCTGAGTGCGTGAGTGAGGTTGAGGGTGAGCATGAGGGTTAGGGTGTCGGTGAAGGTTAAGGTAGGGTGAGGATTAGGAGGACGTTGAGGGTTAGGATGACGGTGAGGGTTAGAGTTATGGTTAGGGTTAGGGTTAGGTTCAGGTTGAGTATTAGGGTTACGGTTAGGGTTAGGATGAGGGTTAGGTTGAGGGGCAGGTTTAGGGTTAGGTTTAGCGTTAGCGTGAGGGGAAGTGTTAGGGTGAGGGTGAGGGTTAGGGTTAGGATTAGAGTTAGGGTGAGGGTAATTGTTAGGGCGACGGATAGGATGAGAGTGAGGGTTAGGTTTAGGTTGATGTTTAAGGTTAAGTTTAGGGCTAGTGTTAGGGTTAGGGTGAGGGTGAGGGTTAGGGTGAAGGTAGGGGTTAGGTTGAGGTTGCGGATTAAGGTTACGGTTATGGTAAGTGTTAGGGGTAGGGTTAGGGTTAGGGGTAGGGTTAGGTTTAGTGTGAGGGTTATGGTTAGGGATAGGGTTAGCTTGAGGGTAAGGTTCAGGATGAGGTTAGGGTGAGAGTAAGGTTTAGGGTTAGCATGAATCTTAGGGTGAGGGTTAGGGTTAGGTTTAGGGATAGGATGAAGGTTGGGTGAGGTTGAGAGTTGGGCTGTGGGTGAGTGTTAGGGTAAAGATGAGGGTTAGGTTGTCGGGGAGGGTTAGACTGAGAGCAAGGGTTAAGGTTAGGGTTAGGGTGATGGTTAGGGTTCATATTAGTGTTACCGTGAGGGTTAGAGTGAGGGGTATATTTAGGGTTACGGTGAGGGTGAGGGTTAGAGTGAGGGGTATAGTTAGGGTTACCCTGAGGGTTAGGATTAATGTGAGGGTTAGGGTTAGGTTTAGGGTTAGAGGGAGGGTAAGGGTTAGGGTGAGGTTTAGGGTGAGGTTTAGGGTTACTGTTAGAGTTAGGGTTAGGTTGAGGGTTACGGTGAGTTTTAGAGTTAGGGTGAGGGTGAGGGTTAGGTTTAGGGTTATATTTAGAATTAGGGTGAGGGTGAGGTTGAGGAATAGGGTTAGGATTAGGGTTAGGGTTAGGGTTAGGCTGAGGGTGAGGATTAGTGTTAGGGTTAGGTTTAGGATGAGTGTTAGGGTTAGGCTTAGGGTTAGGATGATTGTTACGTTGAGGGGTAGGATTAGGGTTAGGTTCAGGGTTATGGATAGTGAGAAGATAATGGTTAGGGTTAGGGTTAGGATAAGGCTGAGGGATAGGGTGAGGGTTAGGGTTAGGGTTAGGGTGAGGCTAGGGTGAATTAAAGGGTTAGGTTGAGGTTTAGGGTTAGGGTTAGGTTAAGGTTGAGGGTTAGCGTGAGGGGTATAATTGGGGTTAGTGTGAGCCTTAGTGTTAGTGTGAGGGTTAGGGTAAGGTTTAGGTTTAGGGTTACCGTGAGGCTAAGGGTAAGGGGGAGGGTTAGGATGATTTTTTTGGTTAGGGAAAGGGTTAGGGTGAGGGTTAGGGTTAGGTTTAGGGTTAGGATTTTGATTAGGGTTAGGTTGAGGGTGAGGTTTAGGGTTAGGGTTAGGGTGAGTGTCAGGGTGAGGTTTACTGCTAGGTTTAGGGTTAGGGTGAGGGTGCGTGTTAGGTTTAGGATTAGTTTTAGGGTTAGTGTTAGGCTTAGGGTTGGTGTGAGGGTGAGGGTTAGGGTTAGGGTGAGGGTTAGGGTTAGGTTTAGGGTGCAGGTTAGGGTTAGTGTGATTTTTAGTGTGAGGGTAAGGGTGAGGGTGAGGGTGTGGGTGAGGGTTAGGGTGTGGGTGAGGTTTATGGTTAGGGTGAGTTTTAGGGTGATTGTGTATTTTAGGGTTAGGTTTAGGGTAAGTGTTAGGGTGAGTGTTAGGTTGAGCGTGAGGTTTAGGGTTAATTTTAGGGTTAGTGTTAGGGTTAGGCTTTCGGTGAGTGTTAGGGTTAGGGTTAGGGTTAGGGTTAGGGTAGGTTGAGGGTAAGATTTAGGGCGATGGTTAGGGTTAGGCTGAGGGTGAGTGTGAGGGTGAGGGTAAGGGTTAGGTTCAGGGTTAGGTTGAGGGTTAAGGTGAGGAGTATAGTTAGGGTTAGGGTTACGTTTAGAATTAGGGTGTATGTGAGGGTGAGGAATAGGGTAAGGATTAGTGTTAGGGTTAGGGTTAGGCTGAGGATCAGGGTGAGTGTTAGCGTTAGGGTTAGGGTGAGTGTTAGGGTTAGGCTTAGGGTTAGGATGAGGGTTAAGGTGAGGGGCAGTGTTAGGATAGGTTGAGGGTTAGGGTTAGTGTGAGGGTAAGGGTTAGGGTGAGGGTAAGGTTGAGGGTGAGCGTTAGGTTGAGGGTGAGGGTTAGGTTTAGAGTTAGGATTAGGGTGAGTGCTAGGGTGAGAGTGAGGGTTAGGGTGATTGTGAGGGTGAAGGTGAGGGTTAGGTTAGGTCTAGGATTAGTGTTAGGGTTAAGGTTAGTCTTAGGGTGAGGGTGAGGGGTTGGGAGAGGGTTTGGATTAGGGTTAGGGTGAGGGTGAGGGTGAAGGTTAAGATGAGGGTTAGTGTTAGTGTTAGGGTTAGGGTTATGATGAGGGTTAGGGTGAGGGGTAGGTTTAGAGTTAGTGTGAGGATGAGGGTGAGTGTGAGGTGTAGGATAAATGTGAGGGTTAGGTTTAGGGTTCGGGTGTGGGTGAAGGTTAGGGTTATGTTTAGCATGAGTGTTAGGGTGAGGCGTAGGGTTAGGGTTATTGTGAGGGTTATGTTTAGTGTGAGGGTTAGCGTTAGTGTTAGGGTTAGGGTTATAGTGAGGTTAAGGGTAAGGGTGAGGTTTATGATGATGTTAAGGGTTATGGTTAGTGTTAGGGTGAGGATTAGGGTGAGGGTTAGGATGAGGTTGAGGTTTATGATTAGGGTGAGTTTTATGGTGAGGGTTAGGGTAAGGGTTAGGGTGAGGATGAGGATTAGGGTGAGTTTAAGATTTAGAGTGATGTGTTAGGTTTAGCATTAGGGTTAGGTTGAGTGTGAAGGTTAGGGTGAGGGTTAATATGACGCTGAGGTTTAGGGTTAGGTTTAGAATTAGGGTGAGGGCTAGGGTTAGGGTTTGGGTTAGGCTGAGGGCTAGGTTGAGGGTGAGGTTGAGGGTGAGCGTGAGCGTGAGTGTTAGGGTGTCGGTGATGATTAAGGTGGGGTGAGAATGAGGGTTAGGGTTAGGGTTAGGGTTAGGTCAGGTTGAGGATTAGGGTTACAGATAGGGTTAGGATGAGGGTTAGGGTGAGGGTAGCGTTAGGGTTTGGGTTAGGATGAGGGTAAGGGGTAGGGTGAGGGTGAGGTTAGGGTTAGGTTTAGGGTTAGGGTGAGGGTAATTGTTGGGGTGAGGGTGAGGATGAAGGTGAGGGTTAGGTTTAGGGTAAGAGTTAGGGTGATGTTTAAGTTTAAGGTTAGGGGTTGGGTTAGGTTTAGGTTCAGGCTGAGGGTTAGGGTGAGGGTAAGGGTTAGGTTGAGGGTGAGGATTAGGGTCAGGTTTAGGGTTAGGATTAGATTTAGGTTTAGGGTGAGCACTAGGTTGAGGGTGAAGTTTAGGGTGAGGGTGAGGGTGAGGGTTAGGTTTAGGGTATGTGTGAGGGTTAGGTTTAGGGTGAGGGTTATTGTTAGTGATAGGGTTAGGGTGAGGATTAGGGTTAGGGTAATTGTTAGGATAAGGGTTAGGTTGAGTGGTAGGGTTAGGATTAGTGTCAGGTTTAGGGTTAGTGTGAGGCTTAGGATAAGGTTTAGATTTAGGGTGAGGGTAAGTGTTAGGGTGAGGGTTAGGATGAAGGTGAGAGTTAGTGTTAGTGTGAGGGTTAGGGTGATGTTTAAGGTTAGGTTAGGTTTAGAGTTACGATGAGGGTGAGGGTGAGGGTTAGGTGTAGGGTTAGGTTTAGGGTGAGGGTTAGGTTTAGGGATAGGGTGAGGGTGAGTGTTAGGTTTAGGATTAGTCTTAGGGTTAGGGTTAGTCTTAGTGTGAGGATGAGGGGTAGGGTGAGGGTTTGGGTTAGGTTTAGGGTTAGGGTGAGGGTGAGGGTTAGGGTGAGAGTTAGGGTTATTGTTAGGGTTAGGGTTTGTGTGAGCGTTAGGGTGAGGGTGAGGGTTAGGGGTAGGGTTAGGGTTAGGGAAGCGTGAGGGTAAGGGTTAGGGTGAGGGTTAGTTTTAGGCTGAGGGTGAGGTTTAGGATTAGGTTTAGGATTAATGTGAGTGTTACGGTTAGGGTTAGGGTTAGCATGAGGGTTAGGGTGACAGGTAGGGTTAGGGTTAGGTGGAGGGTGAGGGTGAGGGTGAGGTTTAGGGTTAGGTTGAAGGTTAGGATTAGAGTTAGGTTGATGGTGAGGGTTAGGGTTAGGATTAGGGTAAGAGTCAGAGTTAGGCTTAGTGTGAGGGTTAGGTTTAGTGTGAGGGTTCGGGTTAGTGTTAGGGTTAGAATTAGGGTGTGGGTGAGGAATAGGGTTAGGATTAGGGTTAGGGTTAGGGTTAGGCTGAGGGTGAGTGTGAGTGTTAGGGTCAGTGTTAGGTTTAGGTTGAGTGTTAGGGTTAGGCTTAGGGTTACGATAAGGGTTAAGTTGAGGGTTAGGGTAGGGTCAGGTTTAGTGTGAGGGTTAGGGTTAGGCTGATGGTGAGGGTGAGGGTGATGTTTAGGGTTAAGTTTAGGGTTAGAATTTGGGTGAGTGTGAGGGTTAGGAATATGGTTGTGATTAGTGTTAGGTTTAGGGTTTGGCTGAGGGTCAGGTTGAGTTTTAGGGTTAGTGTTAGGATAAGGGTCAGGGTTACAGTTAGGATGAGTGATAAGGTGAGGGGTACGGTTAGGGTTAGGTTGAGGGTTAGGGTTAGGATAAGGGTAAGTGTTAGGGTGAGGGTTAGGATTTGGGTGAGGGTTAGGGAGAGGGTTAGGGTAAAGGTGAGTGTTAAGTTTAGAGTTAGGATAAGGGTGAGGGCTAGGGTGAGGGTGAGGGTTAGCCTGAGGGTGAGGGTGAGGGTTAGGGTGTGGGTTATGTTTAGTGATAGGTTCAGGGGTAGGGTTAGAGTGACGGTAGGGTTACGGTTAGGGTGAGTGTGAGTTTGAGGGTGAGGGTTAGGGTTAGGGTTGGGGTTAGGGATAGGGTTAGAGTTTGTGTGACGGTTGGGTTGTGGGTGAGGGTTAGGGTAAAGGTGAGGGTTAGGTTGACGGGGAGGTTTAGAGTCAGGACGAGGGTTAAGGTTAAGGTTAGGGTGATGTTTAGGGTTCGTATTAGTGTTGGGATGAGTGTTAGGGTGAGGGGTATAGTTAGGGTTAAGGTAAAGGTTAGGATTAGTGTGAGGGTGAGGTTGAGGCTTTCGGTTAAGATTAGGGTTTGGGTTAGGGTTACACTGAGCGTGAGTGTGAGGGTTAGGGTTAGCGTGAGGGTTACAGTTAGGGTTAGGTTTAGGTTGAGGGTTAGGGTGAGGGCTATGTTTAGGGTTTGCGGGACAGTGAGGGTGAGCGTTAGGATTAGGATTAGGTTTAGGTTGAGGGGAAGGGTTAGGGTTAGGATTAGGGTTAAAGTGTGGGTAAGGATAAGGGTGAGGGTTAGAATGAGGGTGAGGGTTAGGGATAGGGTTAGGATTAGGGTGAGTGCTAGGGTGAGTATGAAGGTTAGGTTTAGTGTCAGGGTGAGGGTTAGGTTTAGGGTGAGGTTTAGGTTTGGTTTAGGGTTAGGGTGAGGGGTAGGGTGAGGGTTACGGTTAGGGTTTTGTTTAGGGTAGGGTGAGGGTGAGGGTTAGGGTAAGGGTTAGGGTGAGTGTGTGGGTGAGTTTTAGGGATAGGTTTAGGGTTTGGGTGAGGATGAGTGTTAAGTTTAGGATTAGTGTTAGGGTTAGGCTTAAGCTTAGGGTTCGGTTGAGGTATAAGGTGAGGGGCAGGGTTAGGGTTAGGTTGAGGGTTAGGGTTAGTGTGAAATTAAGGATTAGGGTGAAGTTAAGGGTTAGGTTGAGGGTTAAGATGAGGCTGAGGGTTAGGGTGAGGCTTATAGTTAGGGTGATGGTTAGGGTTAGGGTTAGGGTTAGGTTGAGGGCTAGGGTGAGGGTGAGCATTATGGTGAGGGTTACGGTGAGGGTGAGGGTTAGGGTGTGTGTTTGGGTTAGGGTTAGGGTCAGGGTTATGGTTAGGGTAAGGGATAAGGTTGGGGTTAGGGTGATGTTGAGGCTGAGGCTGAGGTTTAAGGTGAGGGTGAGGGTGAGTGTGAGGGTGAGGGTTAGGGTTAGGGTTAGGGTTAGCTTGAGGGTGAGGGTGAGGGTTAGTGTTTGGATTAGTGTTAGGGTTATGGTTAGCCTGAGGGTGAGCGTGAGGGTGAGGATGAGGGTTAGGTTTATTGTGAGAGTTAGGGTGAGGATGAGGGTAAGGGTTAGGTTGAGGGTTATGTGAGGGGGAGGGTTAGGGTTAGGGTTAGGGTGAGGGTTAGGGTGAGGTTTAGTGTTAAGTTTAGGTTTAGGTTTAGGGTGAGGGTTAGGGTTAATGTTAAGCATTATGTTTTGGGTAAGGGTTAGGTTTAGGGTTAGTGTTAGGGTGAGGGTTAGGGTTAGTTAGAGTTAGGGTAGGATGAGGTTAAGGTTTAGGGTGATCGTTAGGGTTAGACTGAGGGTGAGGGTGAGGGTTAGGGTGAGGGGTATATTTAGGGTTAGGGATAGGGTTAGAATTAGGTTGAGTGTGAGGGTGACAATAGGGTTAGGATTAGGGTTAGGGTTATTAGGTTTAGGCTGAGGTTCAGGGTGAGTGTTAGGGTTAGGGGTAGGGGAAGGGAAAGTGTTAGGGTTAGAGTTACGGTTAGGATGAGTGTTAAGGTGAGAGGTAGGGTTATGGTTAGGGCGAGGGTTAGGATTAGTGTAAAGTTTAGGGTTAGGATGAGGGTGAGGGTTAGTTTGAGGGTTAGGGATAGGTTGAGGATTAGGGTTCAAGTTAGGATTAGGGTGAAAGGTAGGGTGAGGGTGAGGGTTAGGGTTAGGGTTAGGGTTAGGGTGAGGGTGAGCGTGATGGTGACGGTTAGGGTGTGGGTAAGGGTAGCGTTAGGGTAAAGGTTACGATTAGGGTGAGTGGGAGGTTTAGGGTTAGGGTTAGGTTGAGGGTGAGGCTGAGATTGAGGTTTAAGGTGAGGGTAAGGGTGAGTGTGAGGGGAGGGTTAGGTTTCCGGTTAGGGTTAGGCTGAGGGTGAGGGTGTGTTTCAGTGTTTGAATTAGTGTTAGGTTTAGGGTTAGGCTGAGGGTAAGTGTGAGGGTGAGAGTGATGGTTAGTGTTAGGGTAAAGGTGAGGGATAGGGTTATTGTGAGGTTTATGGTGAGGATGAGGTTAAAGTTTAGGTTTAGGGTTAGGGTGAGGGGGATGGTTAGGGTTACTGTTAGGGTTAGGATGAGGGTTAGGGTTAAGTTAAGGGTTAGTTTTAGGGTGAGAGTTAGTGTTAATGTTAGGGTTATGTTTAGGGTAAGGGTTATGGTGAGGGTGAGGGTTAGGGTTAGGTTGAGGTTTAGGGTTAGTGTGAGGTTTAAGTTTAGGATTAGGGTTAGGGTTATGGCTAGGGTGAGGGTGAGGGTTCAGATTAGGCTTAGGGTTAGGGTGAGGTTTAGGGTTAGGTTTAGGTTTAGGGTTAGTGTGAGTGGTAGGGTTAGGGTAAGGGTGAGGGTTAGGTTTAGTGTGAGTGTTATGTTTAGGGATAGTGTTAGGGTGAGGGTAAGGGTTAGGATGAGGGTAGGGTGAGAGTGAAGTTTAGGGTTAGCATGAGTGTTATGGTGAGGGTGAGGGTGAGGGTTGATGTTAGGTTGAGGGTGAGGTTGAGGGTAAGAGTTAGGGTTAGGTTTAGGGTGAGGGATAGAATGAGGGTTTGGGTGAGGGTGAGGGTTGGGTCGTGGGTGAGGGTTAGGGTAAATGTGAGGGTTAGGTTGACAGGGAGGGTTAGAGTGAGGGCGAGGGTTAAGGTTAGGGTTAGGTTGATGGTTATGTTTCGTATTAGTGTTAGGTTGAGGGTTGGGGTGAGGGGTATAGTTAGGGTTGGTGTGAGGGTAATGATTAGTGTGAGGGTTAGGGTTAGGGTTAGGGTTAGAGTGAGGGTAAGGATTAGGGTGAGGTTTAGGTTTAGTGTTAGATTTAGGGTTTGGGTTAGTCTGAGGGTGAGGGTGAGTGTAAGGGTTAGGGTTAGGTTTAGAGTGAGTTGTAGGTTTAGTCTTAGGTTTAGGATAAGTGTTAAGGAGAGGGGTAGTTTTAGGTTTAGGGTGAGGGTTAGGGTTAGGGTGAGGGTAAGGGTTTGGGTGAGGTTTAGGATGAGGGAGAGGGTTAGTGTGAGTGTTAACGCTGGGGTGAGTGTTAGCGGTAGGGTGAGGGGAGGGCTAGGGTGAGGATGAGGGTTAGGGTGAGTGTGAGGTTTAGGCTGTGGGTTAGGGTTAGTGTTAGGGTAAGGGTTACGTTTAGGATGAGGGTTAAGTTTAGGTTGAGGTTGAGACTCAGGATGAGGTTTAAAGTGCGGGGGAGGGTTAGGGAGAGGGTGAGGGTTAGGGTTCTGGTTAGGGTTAGTTTGAGGGTGACGGTGAGGCTTAGTGTTTGGATTCGTTTTAGGGTTAGGGTTAGGCTCAGTGTGAGCGTGAGGTTGAGGGTGATGGTTAGTGTTAGGGTGAGGGTGAGGGTTGGGTTTATTGTGAGGGATAGGGTGAGGATGAGGGTAAGGTTTAGGTTAAGGGTTAGGGGGAGGGGGAGTGTTAGGGTTAGGGTTAAGGTTAGGGTGATGGTTAGGGTGAGGGTTAGGATAAAGTTTAGGGTTAGGTTTAGGGTGAGGGTTAGGGTTAATGTTAGGGTCCGGTTAGATTAAGCATTATGGTTAGCGTTTCGGTTAGGTGTATGGTGAGGGTTATGATGAGGTTATGGTGAGGGTTAGGGTTAGGTTTAGAGTGAGGGTGAGGGTGAGGGTTAGTGTTGGGGTTAGGGTTAGGGTGAGGATGAGGGTGAGGCTTAGTGTTAGGTTTAGTTTTAGGCTTAGGTTGAGGGTTAGGGTTAGGGTTAGCGTTAAGTTTAGGGTTAGGGTGAGGGTTAGTGTTAGGGTTAGGGTTAGGGTGAGGGTGAGGGTTATGGTTAGCATTTCCTTTAGGGTGAGGGTTAGGGTGAGGGTTATGGTTAATGTTAGGGTTAGAGTAAGAGTGAGGCTGAGGTTTATGTTTAGGGTTAGGGTGAGGCTTAGGGCTGGGGTGAGGGTTAGGGTTAGGGTAATATTAGGGTGATGTTGAGGGTGAGGCTGAGGGTTAGGGTAATCGTGAGGGTGAGGGAGAGTGTTAGGGATAGGAATAGGTTTAGGGTTCGGATGAGGGTGAAGGTGAGCGTTTGGATTAGGATTAATGTTAGGGTTAGGGTTAGGCTGAGGGTGAGGGTGAGGGTGAGGGTTAGCGTTAGGTTTACAGTGAGAGTAAGTGTTAAGTTGAGGGTTTGTTTTAGAGTGAGTGTTAGGTTTAGCCTGTGAGTTAGGGTGAGGGTTAGAATGAGTGTTAGACTGAATGTTAGGGTTAGTGTTAGTGTGAGGGTTAGGTTTAGTCTGAGGGTTAGTGTTAGGTTTAAGGTTAGGGTTAGGGTTACGGTTAGGATTACGGTTAGGGTAAGGTTTAGCGATAATGTAAGGATTAGGGTTAGGGTTTGGGTTAGGTTTCGGGTTAGGGTGACCGGTAGGGTTAGGGTTAGGTTGAGGGTTAGGGTTAGTGTGAAGGTAAGCGTTAGGGTTGGGGTTAGGGTGAGGGTAAGGGTTAGGGTGAGGGTTAGGATTAGGGTTAGGTGAGGGCTAGGGTGAGGTTGAGGGTTAAAGTTTGGGTAATGGTTAGGGTTAGGGTTAGCGTGAGTATGAGGTTTAGTCTTAGGGTTGGGGTTAGGGTTAGGGTGAGGCTCAGGGTTTGGTTCAGGGTTAGGGTTAGGGTTTGGGTGTGTGTAAGGGTTAGGGTGAGGTTTAGGGTGAGGGAGTGGTTTAGGGTTAGCCTTAGGGTTAGGGTGAGTGTTCGGGCTAGGTTTAGGGTTAAGGCGAGGATTAGGGTTAGGGTTAGTGTGGGTGTGAGGGTGAATGTTAGGGTTTGGTGAGTGTTAGAGATAGGGTGAGGGTTATGGTTGTGTAAGGGTTAGGGTTAGGGTTAGGGTGAGGGTCAGGGTTAGGGTTAGGGTTACAGTTGAGTGTTAGTGTGAGGGGTAGGGTTATGTTTAGGGTGAGAATTAGGGTTAGTGTGAGTGTTAGGGTTAGGGTTCGGGTGAGGGTTAGGGTTAGGGTGATCTTTAGGGTGAGGTGTAGGGTTCGGGTTAGGGTTAGGGTGAGGTTGAGGGTGAAGCTGAATGTTAGGGTGAGGGTTAGGGATCAGGATAGGGTTCGGGTTCGGGTGAGGGTGAAGGTGAGCGTTAGGTTTAGGATTAGTTTTAGGTTTAGGTTTAGGCTGAGGGTGAGGGTGAGGCTTAGGGTCAGTGTTAGGGTGAGACTAAGTGAAAGGGTGAGGGTTAGGGTGAGAGTGAGGGTTAGAGTTAGCCTGAGTGTTATGGTGAGGGTTATGGTGAGGGTTAGGGTGAGGGTTAGGCTGAGGGTTAGGCTTCAGTGAGGGTTAGATTTAGGGTGAGTGTTAGGGTGGGGGTAAGGGTTATGTTTAGGGTGAAGGTTAGAGTTAGTGTGGTTGTTTGGGTTAGGGTTCAAGTTCGGGTTAGGGTTAGGGTGATGTTTTGGGTGAGGGTGAGGGTGAGGGTTAGGGTGAGGGTGAGGGTGAGTGTTAGGTTTAGGCTTAGAATTAGGGTGAGAGCTAAGGTGAGGGTGAGCGTTAGGGTTAGGGTTAGCGATAGGGTGAGAATTAGGGTTAGGTTTAGGATTAGAGTGAGGGTTAGTCTGAGGGGCAGGTTTAGGTTTAGGGTGATTTATAGGTTTAGTATCAGGGTTAGGGGTAGGGTTAAGGTAATGGTTAAGGTGAGGGTAAGTGTGAGGGTGATGGTTAGGATGAGGGTGAAGGTTAGGTTTAGCTTTTTGGTTAGGGTAAGGGTTAGGTTAAGGTTAGGGTTAGGATAAGGTTGAGGGCAAGGGTTAGGGTTAGGGTTAGTTTGAGGCTCAGGGTTAGGGTGAGGGTTAGGATTAGGGTTAGGGTTAGCGTCAGGGTTAAGGTTAGGGTTAGGTTTAGGATGAGTGTTAGGGTGAGGTGTAGGTTTATGATTAGGTTGAGGGTTAGGGTTAAGTTGATGGTTAGGGTGAAGTTTATGATTAGGGATAGGGTTAGGGTTAGGATTAGTGTGAGTGTTAGGGTTAGGGTGAGTATAAGGGTTAGGGTGAGGTTTAGGGTTCGTGTGAGGGTTAGGGTTAAGTTGAGGGTTTGGATTAGGGTTAGACTGAGGATGAGGATGAGGGTGAGGGTGAGGGTTTGGGTGAGGGTGAGGGTTAGGTTTAGGGTTAGGGTTAGCGTGAGGGTTAGGAGTAGGGTTAGTTTTAAAATGAACGTGAGGGTGAGGGTTAGGGATATGCTTAGGGTGACGGTTAGGGTGAGGATGAGGGTTAGGGTTAGTCTTAGGTTTAGGGTGAGGGTAAGCGTTAGTGTGAGGGTTATGTTGAGGGTGAGTGTTAGGGTTAGGGTTAGGGTGAGTGTTAGGGTGAGGGTTATGGTTAGAGTTAGGGTTAGCGTGTGGGTTAGGATGAAGGTAAGGTTAAGGGTGAAGGTTAGTGTGAGGGTGAGTGTTAGGTTTAGGTTTAGGCTTAGGGTGTGGTTTAGGATCAGGGTGAGGGTTAGGGTTAGCATGAGGGTTGGGGTTATGGTGAGGGTTAGGTTTAGGGTTAGAGTTAGGGTGTGATTTAGAGTTAGTGTGA
Organism: Dipodomys merriami; assembly: GCF_024711535.1. Taxonomy (NCBI): domain Eukaryota; kingdom Metazoa; phylum Chordata; class Mammalia; order Rodentia; family Heteromyidae; genus Dipodomys; species Dipodomys merriami. The sequence goes on from NW_027206113.1 coordinate 5,277,378, forward strand.
GGATTAGGGTTAGGGTTAGGTTTAGGTTTAGGGTTATGGAGAGGGGTAGGGTTAGGTTGAAGTTTAGGTTTACTGTGAGGGTTAGGGTAAGGGTTGGGGATAGGGTTAGGGTGAGGGTAAGGGTTAGGGTGAGGGTAAGGGTTAGGGTGAGGATTAGGATTAGGGTGAGTATAAGCGTTAGGTTGAGGTTTAGAGTTAGGGTGAGGTCTAGGGTGAGGTTGAGGGTTAAGGTTTGGTTTAGGGTTAATTTTAGCGTTAGGTTGATGGTGAGATTTAGGTTTAGGATTAGTGTTAGCTTTAGGGTTAGGCTTAGGGTTAGGGTGAGAGTGAGCAAGAGGTTTAGGGTGAGGGTTAGGGTAAGGGTTAGGGTGATGTTTAGGGTGAGGGTGAGTTTTAGGGGTAGGTTGAGTGTTTGGGTAAGGGTGAATGTTAGGGTGTGGGTGACAGTTAGGTTTTGGGTGAGTGTTAGGTTTGATGGTGAGGCATAGGTTGACGGTGAGGGTTATGGTGAGGTTGAGGGTTAGGGTTAGGTTTAGGCTTAGTGTGAGCGTTAAGGTTAGGTTTGGGGTTAGTTTTAGTGTGAGTGTAAGGTTTAGGGTGAGGATAAGGGTTAGTTTTTGGGTTAGGCTGAGGGTGAAGAAGAGGGGGAGGGGCCGGTTAGGGTTAGGTTTAGAGTTATGGTTAGGGTGAGGGTTAGGGTGAGGGTGAGTGTGAGCATTAGGTTTAGGTTTACGGTTAGGGTTAGGTTTTGGCTGTGGGTGAGGATGAGGGTGAGTGTGACAGTTAGGGTGAGGGTTAAGTTTAAGGTTAGGGTGAGGTTTAGGGTTAGTGTGAGGATTAAGGTTAGTGTTAGGGTTAGGGTTAGGGTAAGGGTGAGGGGTATGGTTAGGTTTAGGGTGAGGGTTAGGGTTAGTGTGAGTGTTAGGGTTAGAGTTGGGGTTAGGGTTAGGATGAGAGTAATGATTAGGGTGAGGTTTAGGGTGAGGGTGAGGGTTAGATTTATACTTAGGATTAGGGTTAAGGTTACAGTGAGGGGTACGGTTAGTGTGAGGGTTAGTGTTAGGGTTGGGATTAGGGTTAGGGTGAATATAAGTTTTAGGGTGAGTGTTAGGGTTATGGTGAGGTTTAGGGTTAAGGTGAGGGTAAGGGTTAGGTTGAGGGTCAGGGTTAGTTTTGGGGTTAGGATTAGGGTGAGAGTAAGTGTCAGGGTGAGGGTTAAGGTTAGGGTTAGGTTTAGGTTTAGAGTTAGGGTGAGAGTGAGGGTGAGATTTAGTTTTAGGGTTAGGCTTAGGGTGATTGTGAGGGTGTGGTTCAGGGTGAGGGTTAGGTTGAGGGTTAGGGTTAGGGTGAGGGTTAAGGTTATGTTTAATGTTAGGATGAGTGTGAGGGTGAGGTTGACAGTTAGGGTGAGGGTTAAGTTTAAGGTTAGGGTGTGGTTTATGGTTAGGGTTGGGTAAGGGTTAGAGTTAGGGTGAGGTTGAGGGTGAGGTTGAGGGTTAGGGTTATGATTAGGATTAGGGTGAGGGTGAGGATGAAGGTGAGGATTTCGTGTTAGGGTGAGGGTTAGGGTTAGGTTTAGGGTTAGCCTGAGGGTTAGGGTGAGTGTTAAGGCAGAGTTACGGTTAAGATGAGGGTTAGGGTTAGTGTGAGGGTTAGGGTTTGGTTTAGGGTTAGGTTTCGGGTTAGGGTCAAGGTGAGGGTTAGGTTTAGGGTGAGGATTACGTTTAGGTATAGTGTTTGGGTTAGGGTGTGAATTAGGGTGAGGGTAAGTGTTAGGGTTAGGGTTAGGGATAGGGTGAGGATTAGGGCTAGTGTTAGGGTTAGGGTGAGGGTTAGGCTGAGTGGCATTTTTAGGGTTAGGGTGAAGGTTAGGCTGAGTAGTAGGGTTAGGTTTAGGGTTAGGCTGAGTGTTAGGTTGAGGGTTAGGGTAAAGTTTAGGGTTATGTTTAGAGTTATTGTTAGGGTTAGGGTGAGGGTCAAGGTCAGGGAGAGAGGGAGGGTGAAGTTTAGAGTTAGGGTTAGGTTTAGGGTGAGGTTGAGAGTTAGAGTTAGTGTTAGGATTAGCATTGGGTTTAGGGTTATGCTGAGGGTGAAGGGGAGCGGGAGGGGGCGGGTGATGGTTAGGTTTAGGGTAAAGGTTAGAGTGAGGGTTAGGGTTAGGTTTAGGGTTATTGTAAGTTTTAGGGTGAGGGTGAGGTTGAGGTTGAAGGGGAGGGGTAAGGGTAGGGGGAGTTTTAGATTTAGGGTTAGGTTTAGGGTGAGGGTGAGAGTGAGGGTTAGGGTTAGGGTTATGATTAGGGTTAGGGTGAGGGTTAGGGTTAGGGTTAGGGTGAGTGTTAGGATTACGTTTAGGGTGAGGGTGATGGTGAGGCTGAGGGTTAGGTTTAGGGTTAGGGTTAGCGTGAGGGTGAGCATTATGGTTAGGATTAGGGTTAGCGTTAGGGTTAGGCTTAGGGTGAGGGTGAGGGTGAGTGTGAGGGTTAGCGTGAGGTTTAGGGTTAGGGTAAATGTTATGGTGAGTTTTACGTTTAGTGTGAGGATTAGGTTTATGGTTAGGGTTAGGTTTAGGCTTAGGGTGGGGGGTAGGGTTAGGGTTAGTGTGTGGGTTAATGTTAGTGTGAGGGTTATGGTTTGGGGTGGGGGGTAGGGTTAGGGTTAGTGTGTGGGTTAATGTTAGTGTGAGGGTTTTGGTTTGGGGTGGGCTTAGGTTTAGGGTGAGGGTAAAGGTTAGGGTGAGGGTAAGAGTTAGTTTGAGGGTTAGGGTTCGTGTTGGATTTAGGGTTGGGGTGAGGGTAAGGGTTAGTGTGAGGGATAAGGTTAGGATTAGGGTTATGGTTAGAGTTAGGGTAAATGTGAGGGTGAGATTTAGGTTTAGGATTAGTGTTAGTTTTAGGGTTAGGCTTAGGGTGAGGTTGCAGGTGAGGTTGAGGGTGAGGGTTAGGATTAGGGTTAGGGTGAGTGTTCAGGTGAGGGTGAGGTTAAGGGAGTGGGTGAAGGTTAAGGTTAGTTTGAGGGTTAGGGTGATGGTGAGGGTTGGGATGAGGGTTAGGATTAGGGTTAGGTTAGGGTTAGTTTTAGTGTTAGGGTTAGGGAGAGGTTTAGTGTGAGGGTGAGGGTTAGAGTTAGACTTAGGGTTAGGGTTAGGGTTGGGGAGAGGGTTAGGGTTAGTGTGAGGTTTAGGCTTAGTGTTGGAATTAGGGTTAAGGTGAGGGTAAGGTTTAGGGGCAGGGTTAGGTTTAGGGTGAGGGTTAAGTTTAAGGTGAGGGTAAGGGTTAGGTTTAAGGTTAGGGTGAGGTTTAGGGTTAGGATTAGGGGGAGTGTAAGGGTTAGGATGAGTGTTAGGGTTAGGGTGAAGTTTAGGTTGAGGGTGTGGTTTAGGGTTAGGCTGAGTGTTCCAGTGTGGGTGAGGGTTAAGGTGTGTGTGAGAGTTATTGTTAGGGTGAGGGTTTGGGTGGCGGTGAGGGTTATAGTGAGGGTGAGGGTTATTGTTAGCTTTAGGGTTAGGGATAGGATTAGTGTGAGGATTAGAATTAGCTTTAGGATAGGTTTAGGGTTAGGGTAAGGGTACAGGAGTGGTTTAGGGTGAGGGTTAGAGTTAGCCTTTGGGTTAGGGTTAGGTTTAGGGTGAGGGTTAGAGTTAGGTTTAGGTTTAGGATGAAGGTTAGGGTTAGGGTTAGGTTTAGGGTTAAGGTGAGTTTGAGAGTGAATGTTAGGGTTCAGTGATGGTTAGAGTTAGGGTGAAGTTTTGGGTGAGGTTTGGGTAAGGGTTAGAGTTAGGGTGAGGGTGAGGGTGAGGGTTAGGGTTGGGATTAGGGCTAGGGTTTGGCTTAAGATTAGGCTTAGGGTTAGGCATAGACTGAGGGTGAGGGTGAGGGTGAGGGTTGGGATTGTGTTAGGGTGAGGGTTAGGCTTAGGTTTAGGGTGAGGGTGAAGTTTGGGTTAGGTTTACGGTATGGGTTAGGATGAATGTTAGGGTGAGTGGTATTGTTACCATTAGGGTGAGGGTTAGGTTTACTGTGAGCGTTAGGGTTAGGTTTAGGGTTAGAGTGATGGTAAGCGTTAGTGTGAGGGTTAGAGTGAGGGTGAGGTTTAGGTTTAGGGTTAGGGTGAGGGTTAGGTTGAGGGTTAGGGTTTGGTTTAGGTTTAGGATGAGGGTTAGTGTTAGGGCTATGTTTAGGATTAGGTTTACGGTAAGGGTGTGGGTGAGGGTAAGGTTTAGGTTGAGGGTTAAGGTGACAGTGAGGGTTAGTGTCAGGGTGAGGGTTAGGGTTAGGTTTAGTGTTAGGGTGAGGGTTAGGCTGAGGGGTAGAGTTAGGTTTAGGGTGAGGGTTAGGTTTAGTCTGAGCGTTAGGGTTAGGGTTAAGGTTACGGTTAAGATGAGGGTAAGGGTTACGTTGAGATTTAAGGTGAGGTTGAGTTTTAGTGTTATCATTTCGGTTAGGGTGAGGGTTAGGGTGAGGGTGAGGGTTAGGGTTAGGGTAAGGTTGAGGGTGAGGGTTAGGGTTAAGGTTAGGGTGAGGGTTAGGGTTAGGGTGAGGGTTAGGGTTAGGGTTATGGTGAGGGTGAAGGTGAGACTGAGGGTTAGGGTGAGGGTGCGGGTGAGCGTGAGGGTTAGTGTTAGGGTTAGGTTTAGGGTGAGGGTGAGGGTGAGCGTTAGGGTTAGGATTAGATTTAGGGTTAGGGTTAGGCTGAGGGTGAGGGTGAGGGTTAGGATTAGGGTTAGGGTGAGGGTAAATTTTAGAGTGAGGGTTAGGATGAGAGTGAGGGTTATGGTTAGTCTGAGTGTTAGGGTGAGGGTTAGGGTGTGGGTTAGGCTGAGGGGTAGGTTTATGGTTATGTTGAGGTGTCAGTTTAATCTGAGGGTTAGGTTTAGTGTTAACTATAGGGTTAGGGTGAGGGTAAGGGTTAGAGTAGTGTTAGGGATAAGGTTAGGGTTAGGGTGAGGTTTAGGGTTAGTGTGAGGATTAGAGTTAGGGTTAGGGTTAGGGTTAGGTTTAGGGTTAGTGTGAGGGGTAGGGTTAGGTTTAGGGTTAGGGTTATGGTTAGTGTGAGGTTTAGGTTTAGAGTTGGGGTTGGGGTTAGGGTGAATTTAAGGGTTAGGGTGAGTGTTAGGGTTAGGGTGAGGGTTAGGCTTAAGATGAGGGTAAGGGTTAGGTTGAGGGTTAGGGTGAGGGTAAGGGTAAGGTTTAGGTTGAGTGCTAGGGTGAGGGTGAGGGTTAAGGTTAGGGTTAGGGTTAGAGTTAGGGTGAGGCTGAGGGTGAGATTTAGGTTTAGGACTAATGTTAGTTTTACAGTTAGGTTTAGGGCGAGTGTGAGGATGAGGTTGAGTGTGAGGGTTAGGATGAGGGTTAGGATTATGGTTAGGGTGGGGGTTAGTGTTAGTGTTATGATTAAGGTGAGGGTGAGGTTTACGGTTAGGGTGAGTTTTGCCTGAGGGTGAGGATTAGGTTGTGGGTGAGGGTTACTGTTAAGGTGAGGGTTAGGTTGACAGTGAGGGTTAGGGTTAGGATGAGGTTTAGGTTGCAATTTAGGGTTAGGGTAAGGGTTAGGATTTGTGTGAGGGTTAGGTTTACGGTTAGGGTTAGAGTGAGTGTAAGAGTTAGGGAGAGGTTTAGGGTGAGGTTGAGGGTTAGAGTTATACTTAGGTTTAGGGTGAGGGTTAGGGTGATGGTTACAGTTAGGTTTAGGGTTAGGGTTAGGGTGAGGGTGAAGGTTAGTGTTAGTGTTAGGGTGAGTGTGAGGGTGAGGGTTAGGGTTCGGTGAGGGTTAATGTTAGGGTAAGGGTTAGGGTTGAGGAAGGCTTAGAGTTAGGGTGAGGGTGAGGGTGAGGGTTAGGGTTAGGATTAGTGTTAGGGTTAGGGTTAGGATTAGGGTTAGGTTTAGGGTTAGACTCAGGTGAGGGTGAGTGTGAGGTTTGGGATTAGGGTGAGGGTTATGGTTAGGGTTAGGGTTAGGATGAATGTTAGGGTTAGGGGTAGGGTTAGAGTTAGGGTGATGCTTAGGTTTAGTGTCAGGGTTAGGGTTAGCTTTTGGGTTAGGGTTAGGGTGAGGGTAAGTGTTATTGTGAGGGTTAAGGTGAGCGTGAGGGTCAGGTTTAGGGTGAGGGTGAGGTTGAGGTTTAGGGTTAGGTTTAGGGTTAGGTTGAGGGTTATGGTGATGTTTAGGTTTAGGGTTAGGGTGATGGTTAGTGTTAGGGTTAAGGTAAGGGTTTGGTTTAGGTTTAGGGTTAGATTTACTGTTCGGGTGAGGGTTAGGGTAAGGTTTAGGGTTAGGTTTAGGTTTATTGTTAGGGTTAGGTTGTTGGTGAGTGTGAGGGTGAGGTGTAGGTTTAGGGTTAGGTTTAGGGTGAGGTGAGAGTAAGAATTAGGGTTAGGATTAGGATTAGGGTTAGGGTAAGGCTGAGGTGGAGAGGGAGGGGGAGGAGGCTGTTTAGGCATTGGGTTAGGGTTATGTTAGGGTTATTGTGATTGTAAGGGTTAGGGTGAGGGTGAGAGTTAGTGGAGAGCGAGGTTTAGGGTTAGAGTTAGGTTTAAGGTGAGGGTGAGAGTGTGGGTTAGGGTTAGGATTTGGATTAAAGTTAGGGTTAGGCTGAAATTGAGAGTGAGGGGGAGAGTGAGAGTTAGGTTTAGTTAGGGTTAGTGTTAGCCTTATGGAGAAAGTGAGGGTGAGATTTAGGTTTAGGATTAGTGTTAGGTTGAGGGTTAGGCTTAGGGTTACAGTGAGGATGAGGGTGAGGGTGAGGTTTAGATTGAGGGTTAGGGTTAGGATGAGGTTTAGGTTGCAATTTAGGGTTAGGGTAAGGGTTAGGATTTGTGTGAGGGTTAGGTTTACGGTTAGGGTTAGAGTGAGTGTAAGAGTTAGGGAGAGGTTTAGGGTGAGGTTGAGGGTTAGAGTTATACTTAGGTTTAGGGTGAGGGTTAGGGTGATGGTTACAGTTAGGTTTAGGTTTAGGGTTAGGGTGAGGGTGAAGGTTAGTGTTAGTGTTAGGGTGAGTGTGAGGGTGAGGGTTAGGGTTCGGTGAGGGTTAATGTTAGGGTGAGGGTTAGGGTTGAGGAAGGCTTAGAGTTAGGGTGAGGGTGAGGGTGAGGGTTAGGGTTAGGATTAGTGTTAGGGTTAGGGTTAGGATTAGGGTTAGGTTTAGGGTTAGACTCAGGGTGATGGTGAGGGTGAGTGTGAGGTTTGGGATTAGGGTGAGGGTTATGGTTAGGGTTAGGGTTAGGATGAATGTTAGGGTTAGGGGTAGGGTTAGAGTTAGGGTGATGCTTAGGTTTAGTGTCAGGGTTAGGGTTAGCTTTTGGGTTAGGGTTAGGGTGAGGGTAAGTGTTATTGTGAGGGTTAAGGTGAGCGTGAGGGTCAGGTTTAGGGTGAGGGTGAGGTTGAGGTTTAGGGTTAGGTTTAGGGTTAGGTTGAGGGTTATGGTGATGTTTAGGTTTAGGGTTAGGGTGATGGTTAGTGTTAGGGTTAAGGTAAGGGTTTGGTTTAGGTTTAGGGTTAGATTTACTGTTCGGGTGAGGGTTAGGGTAAGGTTTAGGGTTAGGTTTAGGTTTATTGTTAGGGTTAGGTTGTTGGTGAGTGTGAGGGTGAGGTGTAGGTTTAGGGTTAGGTTTAGGGTGAGGTGAGAGTAAGAATTAGGGTTAGGATTAGGATTAGGGTTAGGGTAAGGCTGAGGTGGAGAGGGAGGGGGAGGAGGCTGTTTAGGCATTGGGTTAGGGTTATGTTAGGGTTATTGTGATTGTAAGGGTTAAGGTGAGGGTGAGAGTTAGTGGAGAGCGAGGTTTAGGGTTAGAGTTAGGTTTAAGGTGAGGGTGAGAGTGTGGGTTAGGGTTAGGATTTGGATTAAAGTTAGGGTTAGGCTGAAATTGAGAGTGAGGGGGAGAGTGAGAGTTAGGTTTAGTTAGGGTTAGTGTTAGCCTTATGGAGAAAGTGAGGGTGAGATTTAGGTTTAGGATTAGTGTTAGGTTTAGGGTTAGGCTTAGGGTTACAGTGAGGATGAGGGTGAGGGTGAGGTTTAGATTGAGGGTTAGGGTTAGGTTTAGGGTGAAGGTTAGGTTTAGTGTGATGTTTAGGGTGAGGATGAGTTTTCGGTGAGGGTGAGTGTTCAGGTGAGGGTGAGGCTTAGGGTGTGGGTGAGGCTTAGGGTTAGGGTTAGGGTTGGGTAGAGGTTTAGGGTTATGTTTAGGATTACTGTGAGGGTTAGTGTTAGTGTTAGAGTGAGGGTAAGGGTTAGGGTGAGTATTAGTGTGAGGGTGAGGCTTAGGTTTAGAATGAGGGTTAGGGTTACGTTTAGGCTTGGGGTGAGGGTGAGGTTGAGGGTTATGGTTAGTGTGAACGTTGGGTTTAGGTTGAGGATTAGGGTTAGGGTTAGGTTTAGGGTGAGTTTTAGGGTGAGGGTTAGGGTAAGGTGAGGGTTAGAGATAGGGTGAGGGTGAGGGTTGTGTAAGGGTAAGGGTTAGAATGAGGTTAATGGTGAGGGTTAGGGTTAGGATTAGGGTTAGGTTTAGGGTTTGACCGAGGATGATGGTGAGGGTGCGGGTGAAGGTTTGAGTTAGGGATAGAGTTATGGTGAGGGTGATGGTTAGGATTAGGGTAAGGGTTAGGATGAGGGCTAGGATGAGGGTTAGGGTGAGGATTAGGAATAATGTTATGGTTATTGTTAGGGTTAGTGTTAGGGTGAGGTTGAGGTTGAGGGTGAGGGTGTGGATGAAGTTGAGATTGAGTCCTAGGTTTAGGTTTAGGGTGAGGGTGAGAGTGAGGGTTAGGGTTTGGGTCAGGATTAGTGTGAGGGTTAGGGTTTGGTGAGTGTTAGGGTGAGAGCTAGGATGAGGATGAGGGTTAGGGTGATGGTTAGGCTGAGGGTAGGTTAGGGTTAGGTTTAGAGTGAGGGTGAGAGTGAGGGTTAGGGTTAGGGTTAGGTTTAGGGTGAAGAGTATGGTAAAGGTTAAGGTTAGGTTGAGAGTGAGCATTAAGGTGAGGTTTAGGATTAGGGTTAGGGTTAGGTTGAGGGTAAGGGTCAGCGTGAGCGTTAGGGTTAGGGTGAGGGTTAGGGTTTGGAGAAGGGTTACGTTTAGTGTTAGGGTGAGGGCTAGGTTGAGGGTGAGGGTTTGGGTTAGGGATACGGATAGGGTGAGGATTAGGTTGAGGGTTTGGGTTAGGGTGAGGGTTAGGCTGAGGGGTAGTGTTAGGTTTAGGGTGAGGGTTAGGTTTAGTTTGAGGGTGAGGGTTAGGTTGAGGTTTAGGGTTAGGGTTAAGGTTATTGTTAGGGTTAGAGTGAGGTTAAAGGTGAGGGTGAGGGTGAGGGTGAGGTTTAGGTTTAGGGTTAGGTTTAGGGTGAGGGTGAGAGTGAGGGTTAGGGTTAGGATTAGGATTAGGGTTAGGGTTAAGGTGAGGGTGAAAGTGAGGGTGAGGGGGAGGGTTAGGATATTTGCTGGGGTTAGGGTTATGGTGAGGGTTAGTGTTAGGTTTAGGGTTAGGATTATTTTTAGGTTTAGGGGGAGGGGGAGGGGTAGGAAAGGGGGAGGTTTACGGTTAGGGTTAGGTTTAGGGTGAGGGATATGGTGAGTGTTAGGGTTAGAATTAGGATTATGGTTAGGGTTAGGCTGAGGGTGAGGGGGAGGGGAAGGGTTATGATTATGGTTAGGGTTAGGGTGAGTGTGAGTGTCAGGGTTAGTTTGAGTGTTAGGGTTAGGATTAGGGTGAGAGAAAATTTTTGGATGAGGGTTAGGGTGAGGGTGAAGTTTAGGCTTAGGGTTAGGGTTAGGATTAGTGTGTGAGTGAGGGTGAGGGTTAGGGTTATGGTGAGTTTTAGTGTTAGGGTGAGGGTGAGGGATAAGGTTAGTGTTAGTGTGAGGGTGTGGGTGAGGGTGAGGGTTAGGGTTAGGTTTACGGTTAGGGTGAGGGTGAGGGTGAGGGTGATGGGTAGGGTTAGGATTAGAATTAGGGTTAGGGTTACGGTTAGGCTGATGTTGAGGGTGAGGTTGAGGGTTAGGGTTAGGTTTAAGGTTAGGGTGAGGGCAAGAGTAAGAGTGAGGGTTAGGGTGAGCGTGAGGGTGAGGGTGAATATTTAGGTAAGGTAAGGGTTAGGGATAGGGTTATTGTGAGGATTAGGGTGAGGGTGAGGGTTAGAGTGAGGGTTAGGGTTAGGGTGAGGGTTAGGGTTAGGGTAGGGTGAGGGTTTGGTTAGGGTGATGTTTAGGTTGAGGGTGAAGTTTAGGATGAGTTTGAGAGTAAGGGTGAGGGTTAGGGTTAATGTTAGTGTTAGGTGAGGGCTAGGTTGAGGATAAGGGTTAGGGGTAGGTTTAGGGATAGGGTGAGAATTAGGGTTAGGGTTAGTGTTAGGGTGAGGGTTAGGGTTAGGGTGAAGTTCAGGCTGAGGGGTAGGTTTAGGGTTAGTGTGAGGGTTTGGTTTAGTCTTAGGGTTAGTGTTAAGTTTAGGATTAGGTTTAGGTTGAGGTTAAGTGTTAGGGTAAGGTTGAGGGTTAGGGTTAGCATTAGGGTTAGGGTGGTGGTTAGGGTGAGGGTTAGGTTTAGGTTTATGTTGAGAATGAAGGTGATGATTAGGTTTAGGGTTAGGGTGAGGTTTAGGTTTAGGGTGAGTGATACGGTTAGGGTTAGGGTGAGGGTTAGGTTTAGTCTGAGGGTTACTGGTTTAGTTTGAGGTTAAAGGTTAGGGTAAGTGTGAGGGTGAGGCTGAGGTTTAGGGTTAGCATTAGGGTTAGGGTGAGGGGTAGGGTGAGGATTAGTTTTAGGTTTAGGTTGAGGGTGAAGGTGAGGGTTAGGATAAGGGTTAGGGTGAGATTTAGGTATAGGGTGAGGGACACGTTTAGGGTTCGGGTTAGGGTGAGGGTGAGGCTGAAGTTTAGGGTGAGCGTGAGGGTGAGAGTGATGGTGTGGGTTAGGGTTAAGGTTAGGTTTAGGGTGAAGGTGATGGTGAGAGTTAAGTTTAGGATTAGGGTTAGGGTTTGGGTTAGGCTGAGGGTGAGCGTGAGGGTGAGGTTTAGGGTTAGGGTGAGTGTTAGAGTTAGTGGAAGGGTTAGGGTGAGGGCGAGATTAAGGGTTGGGTTGAGGGTTAGAGTGAGGTGAGGGTTAGGGTTAGCGTTAGGGTTAGGGGGAGGGTTAGGGTTAATGTTAGGGTTTTGGGTAAAAGTGAGGGTTAGGGTTAATGTTAGGGTTCAGATTAGGGTGAGGGTTAGGGTTAGTATGAGGGTTAGAGTGAGGGTGAGTGTAAGGGTTAGGTTGAGGGTTAGGGGAAGGGGGAGGGTTAGCATCAGGGTTTAGGTTAGGGTGAGGGTTAGGTTGATGGTTAAGGTTAAGGTTAGGGTTAGGGTGAGGGTGAGGGTTATGTTTAATGTTAGGGACAGTGTTAGGGTAAGGGTTAGGTTGAGGGTGAGGGTTAGGGTTAGGAGTGAGGGTTAGGGTTAGGGTTAGGGTGAGGGTGAGGTTGAGGGTGAAGGTTAGGGCTAGTGTTAGGGTGAGGGTTAGGTTTAGGGTGAGTGTTAAGGTTAGTGTTGCGGTTATGGTGAGTGTGATGGTGAGGCTGAGGGTTAGGTTGAGGGTGAGCGTGAAGGTGAGGGTTAGGGTTTGGGTTAGGGTTAGGGTGAGGGTGAGGGTTAGGATTAGGGTTACAGTTAGGGTGAGTGTGAGGGTCAGGTTTAGTATTAGGGTGAGGGTTAGGTTTTGAATGAGGGTGAGGGTGAGGGTTAGGCTGAGTGTTAGGGTTAGTGTGAGGGTTAGTGTCAGCTTTAGGGTTAGTGTGACGATTAGGGTTAGGTTATGGTTAAGTTTAGGGATAGGGTGAGAGTTAGTGTTAGTGTGAGGGTTAAGGTTAGGGTTGTGCTTAGGGTTAGTGTGAGGGTAACGGTTAGGGTGAGGGTAAGTGTTAGGTTGAGGCTGATGGTTAGGGTTGGGGTTAGAGTTAGGGTGAGGGTAAGGGTTAGAGTGAGGGTTAAGGTTAGGTTTAGGGTTAGCGTTAGGGTGAGGGTGAGGGTGAGATTTAGGTTTAGGGTGAGGGATAGTGTGAGGGTTAGGGTTAGGATTAGGATTAGGGTTAGGGTTAGGGTGAAAGTGAGGGGAATGGTGAGGGTTAGGTTCAGGCTTAGGGTTAGGGTGAGTGTGAGGGTTAGGGTTAGTGTAAGCGTTAGGGATAGGATAAGGGTGAGGGAAAATGTTTGGGTGAGGGTTAGGGTGAGGGTGAAGTTTAGGCTTAGGGTTAGGGTTAGGATTAGTATGTGGGTGAGTTTGAGGATTAGGGTTATGGTGAGGTTTAGTGTACGGGTTCGGGTTCGGGTTAGTGTTAGAGTTAGTGTGAGGGTGTAGGTGAGGTTTGGGTTAGGGTTAGGTTTAGGGTTAGGGTGAGGGTGAGGGTGAGGTTGAGGGGTAGGTTTAGGATTAGGGTTAGGCTGAAGTTGAGGGTGAGGTTGAGGGTAAGGGTTAGGGTTAAGGTTAGCGTGAGGGCTAGAGTAAGAGTGAGCGTTAGGTTGAGCGTGAGTGTGAGCGTGAGTTTTTTGGTAAGGTATGAGTTAGGGTTAGGATTAGTGTGATGATTAGGGTGAGGGTGAGGGTTAGGGTGAGGGTTATTGTTAGGGTGAAGGTTCGGGTTAGGGTAGGGTGAGCATTTACTTAGGGTGATGTTTAGGTTGAGGGTAAAGTTTAGGATGAGGTGGTGGGTAAGGTGGGTTTTAGGGTTATTGTTAGAGTTAGGTGAGGGCTAGGGTGAGGGTGAGGTTTAGGGGTAGAGTTAGGGATAGGGTTAGAATTAGGGTTAGGCTTAGTGTTAGGGTGAGCGTTCGGGTTACGGTGAGGGTTAGGCTGATGTGTAAGTTTAGGGTTAGGGTCAGGGTTATGTTTAATCTGAGGGTTAAAGCTAAGTTTAGGGTTAGGTTTAGCCTGAGTTTAAGGGTTAGGGTAAGGGTGAGTGTGAGGGTGAGGGTTGGGATTAGCATTAGGGTTAGGGTGAGGGTTAGGGTTAGGGTTAGGTTTAGGGTTGGGGATACCCTTAGGGAGATAGTGAGGGTGAGTTTTAGGTTTAGGATTAGTGGTAGGTTTAGGGTTAGGCTTAGGATTAGAGTGAGGGGAGGGTGAGGGAGAGGTTTAGGGTGAGGTTTAGGGTTAGGTTTAGGGTGAGGTTAGGGTTAGGGTGATGTTTAGGGTGAGGGTGAATTTTAGGTTGAGGTTGAGTGTTCAGGTGAGGGTGAGGGTAAGGGTGTGGGTGAGGGTTAGAGTTAGGGTGAGGGTTAGGGTGAGGTTAATGGTGAGGGCTAGGGTGAGGGTGAGGGTTAAGTTTAGGGTTAGGGTTAGCATTAGGATGAGGATGAGGGTGAGATTTAGGTTTAGGACTAGTGTTAAATTTAGGGTTAGGCTTAGGGTGAGTGTGAGGATGAGGTTGAGGGTGAGGGTTAGGGTGAGGATCAGGGTTAGGGTTAGGGTAGGGGGTTAGTGTTATTGTGATGATTAAGGTCAGGGTGAGGTTTAGGGTTATGGAGAGTGTTCGGGTGAGGGTGAGGATTAGGTTGTGGGTGAGGGTTAGGTTTAGGGTGAGGGTTAGGGTGACGGTGAGGGTTAGGGGGAGGCCGAGGGTTACGGTTAGGGTTAGGATGAGGGTTAGCTTGCAATTTAGGGTTAGGGTGAGTGTTAGGTGTAGGATTAGGGTTAGGGTGAGGTTCAGGGTCAGGGTGAGGGTTAAGGTTAGGGTGAGAGTTAGGGTTAGTTTGAGGTTTAGGTTTAGGTTTAGGGTTGATGTTAGGGTTAGAGTTAGTGTTCGGGTTAGGGTTAGGGTAAGCTTTAGGGTTAGGTTTAGTAAATTTGTTGAGGTTAGGGTGAGGGTTAGGGTGAGGGTGAGGTTTATTGTTAGGGTTAGGTTTGGGGTGAGGGTGAGAGTGAGAATTAGGGTTAGGATTAGTATTAGGGTTAGGGTTATGTTGAGGTGGAGAGGGATCGGGAGGGTGCGGTTTAGGCATAGGTTTAGGTTTAGTGTTAGTGTTAGTGTTAGGGTTAGGGTTACGGTTAGGGTTATTGTTAGGGTTAGGGTGAGGGTGAGAGCGAGGGTTGGGGTAGGGGGAGGGCGAGGTTTAGGGTTAGGGTTAGATTTAAGGTGAGGGTGAGAGTGTGGGTTAGGGTTCGGATTTGGATTATGGTTAGGGTTAGGCTGAGGGTGAGGTTGAGGATGAGGTTGAGGGTGAGGGTGAAGTTGAGGGTTACTGTTAGGTTTAGTGTGAGGGTGAGAGTGAGGGTTAGGGTTAGGTTTAGGATTAGTGTGAGGGTTAGGGTTAGGGTTAGTGTGAGGGATAGGGTCAGCGTGAGTGTTAGGTTGAAAGCTAGGGTGAGGATGTGGTTTAGGGTTAGGGATAGGGTGATGGTTAGGCTGAGAAATAGGTTAAGGGTGAGGGTGAGAGTGAGGGTTAAGGTTTGGATTAGGCTTAGAGTTAGGTTTGGGCTGAGGTTGAGGTTGAGGAGGAGGGTTAGGTTTAGAGATGGGGTTAGGGTTAGGGTTAAGGTTAGAGTAAGGGTTAGGGTTATGTTTCGAATTAGGATGAAAGAGAGTTTGAGGGTGAGGGGGAGGTTTAGGGTTAGGTTTAGGTTTAGGTTGAGGATGAGATTGAGTTTTAGTGATAGTATTGGGATTAGGGTTAGGTTTAGGCTGTGGGTGAGGGTGAGGGTGAAGGGAGGGTTAGGCTTAGGGTTAAGTTAATGGTTAGAGTTAGGATGAGCGTTAACGTGAGGAATAGGGTTAGGGTTAGGGGTAGGGTAAGGGTAAGGTTTAGGGTGAAGTTTAGGGTGAGTTTGAGGGTTAGGATGAGGGTTAGGTTTGGGTTAGGATTAGGCTTAGGGTAAGGGTGACGGTGAGGGTGAGGGTTAGGGTTACGATTAGGGTTAGGGTTAGGGTTAGATTGAGGGTGAGGGTGAGGGTGAGAGTTTGGGTTAGGGTGAGGGTTAGGGTTAGGGTTAGGTTTAGGGTGAGGGTCAGGTTGAGTGTTAGAGTTAGGGTTAGGTTTAGGATGAAGGTTATGGTGAGGGGTACTGTTATGTTTAGGGTGAGGTTTAGTGTTATGGTTAGGGTGAGGGTTAGGTTTAGGTTTTGGTTGAGGGTAAGGGTTAGCGTGAGGGTTAGAGTGAGGGTTATGGTTATGGTTAGGGTTAGGGTTAGGGTGAGGAGTATAGTAAAGTTTAGGTTTAGGGTGAGAGTGAGGGTTAAGGTGAGGGTTAGGGTTATTGTTAGGGTTAGGTTTAGGGTTAGGGTTAGGGTGAGGGCTAGGGTGAGGGTGAAGGTTAGGATTAGGGGAAGGGTCAGGTTTAGGGTTAGGTTTAGGGTGAGGGCTAGCGTGAGGGTGAGGGTTAGGGTAGGTTTAGGGATAGGGTGAGGATTAGGTTTAGTATTAGGGTTAGGTTGAGTGTTAGGGTGAGGGTGAGGGTGAGGGTTAGGGTGTGTGAGTGTTAGGGTTAGAGTGAGGTTTAGGGTTAGTTTGAGGGTTAGGGTTAGGGTTAGGGTTAGGGTTAGTGTGAGTGTTAGAGTGAGGGTGAGGGTAAGGGATAGTTTGAGGCTTAGGGTGAGGAGGATGATTAGGGCTAGGGGTAGAATAAGGGATAGGGTGAGAATTAGGGTTAGTGTTAGTGTTAGGGTGAGGGTTAGGCTGAGGGGTAGGGTTAGGGTTAGGGTGAGGATTAGTTTTAGTGTGAGGGTTAGGGTTACGGTGAGTGTTAGGGTTCGGATTAGGTTTAGGGTTATTTTTATGGTTAGGATGAGGTTAAAGGTGAGGGTGAGGGTGAGGGTGAGGGTGAGTTTTAGGATTAGGGTTAGGTTTAGGGTGAGGGTGAGAGTGAGGGTTAGGGTTAGGATTAGGATTAGGTTTAGGGTAGGCTGAGGGTGAGAGTGAGGGGGAGGGGGAGGATTAGTTTTAGGGATGGGGTTAGGGTTAGGGTGAGTTTTAGTGTTAGGGTTTGGGTTAGGATTATTGTTAGGGTTTGGGTGAGGGTGAGGGGGATGGGAGGGGGAGATTTACGGTTAGGGTTAGGTTTAGGCTGAGGGATAGGGTTAGGCTTAGGATTAGGGTTAGGGTTAGGCTGAGGGTGAGGGTAAGGCGGAGGGTTAGGGTTAGGGTTAGGGTTAAGGTGAGTGTGAGGGTTAGTGTTAGTGTGAGCGTTGGGGTTAGGATTATGGTGAGGGAAAATGTTTGGGTGAGGGTTAGGGTGAGGGTGAAGCTTAGGCTTATTAGGGTTAGGATTAGTGTGTGGGTGAGGGTGAGGGTTAGGGTTATGGTGAGGTTTAGGTTTAGGATGACGGTTACAGTTAGGTTTACAATTAGTGTGAGGGTGTGGGTGAAGTTGAGGGTTAGGGTTAAGTTTATGGTTAGGGTGAGGGTGAGGGTGAGGGCGATGGGTAGGGTAAGTGTTAGGGTTAGGGTTTGGGTTAAGGTAAGGCTGAAGTTGAAGGTGAGGTTTATGTTTAGGGTTCAACTTAGGGTGAGGGCAAGAATAAGAGTGAGGGCTAGGGTGAGCATGAGGGTGAGGGTGAATTTTTCGTTAAGGTAAGGGTTAGGGTCAGGATTATTCTGAGGATTAGGGTGAGGGTGAGGGTTAGAGTGAGAGTTAGGTTTAGGGTGAGGGTTAGGGTTAGGGTAGGGTGAGGGTTTGGTTAGGGTGATGTTTAGGTTGAGGGTGAAGTTTAGGATGAGTTTGAGAGTAAGGGTGAGGGTTAGGGTTAATGTTAGTGTTAGGTGAGGGCTAGGTTGAGGATAAGGGTTAGGGGTAGGTTTAGGGATAGGGTGAGAATTAGGGTTAGGGTTAGTGTTAGGGTGAGGGTTAGGGTTAGGGTGAAGTTCAGGCTGAGGGGTAGGTTTAGGGTTAGTGTGAGGGTTTGGTTTAGTCTTAGGGTTAGTTTTAAGTTTAGGATTAGGTTTAGGTTGAGGTTAAGTGTTAGGGTAAGGTTGAGGGTTAGGGTTAGCATTAGGGTTAGGGTGGTGGTTAGGGTGAGGGTTAGGTTTAGGTTTATGTTGAGAATGAAGGTGATGATTAGGTTTAGGGTTAGGGTGAGGTTTAGGTTTAGGGTGAGTGATACGGTTAGGGTTAGGGTGAGGGTTAGGTTTAGTCTGAGGGTTACTGGTTTAGTTTGAGGTTAAAGGTTAGGGTAAGTGTGAGGGTGAGGCTGAGGTTTAGGGTTAGCATTAGGGTTAGGGTGAGGGGTAGGGTGAGGATTAGTTTTAGGTTTAGGTTGAGGGTGAAGGTGAGGGTTAGGATAAGGGTTAGGGTGAGATTTAGGTATAGGGTGAGGGACACGTTTAGGGTTCGGGTTAGGGTGAGGGTGAGGCTGAAGTTTAGGGTGAGCGTGAGGGTGAGAGTGATGGTGTGGGTTAGGGTTAAGGTTAGGTTTAGGGTGAAGGTGATGGTGAGAGTTAAGTTTAGGATTAGGGTTAGGGTTTGGGTTAGGCTGAGGGTGAGCGTGAGGGTGAGGTTTAGGGTTAGGGTGAGTGTTAGAGTTAGTGGAAGGGTTAGGGTGAGGGCGAGATTAAGGGTTGGGTTGAGGGTTAGAGTGAGGTGAGGGTTAGGGTTAGCGTTAGGGTTAGGGGGAGGGTTAGGGTTAATGTTAGGGTTTTGGGTAAAAGTGAGGGTTAGGGTTAATGTTAGGGTTCAGATTAGGGTGAGGGTTAGGGTTAGTATGAGGGTTAGAGTGAGGGTGAGTGTAAGGGTTAGGTTGAGGGTTAGGGGAAGGGGGAGGGTTAGCATCAGGGTTTAGGTTAGGGTGAGGGTTAGGTTGATGGTTAAGGTTAAGGTTAGGGTTAGGGTGAGGGTGAGGGTTATGTTTAATGTTAGGGACAGTGTTAGGGTAAGGGTTAGGTTGAGGGTGAGGGTTAGGGTTAGGAGTGAGGGTTAGGGTTAGGGTTAGGGTGAGGGTGAGGTTGAGGGTGAAGGTTAGGGCTAGTGTTAGGGTGAGGGTTAGGTTTAGGGTGAGTGTTAAGGTTAGTGTTGCGGTTATGGTGAGTGTGATGGTGAGGCTGAGGGTTAGGTTGAGGGTGAGCGTGAAGGTGAGGGTTAGGGTTTGGGTTAGGGTTAGGGTGAGGGTGAGGGTTAGGATTAGGGTTACAGTTAGGGTGAGTGTGAGGGTCAGGTTTAGTATTAGGGTGAGGGTTAGGTTTTGAATGAGGGTGAGGGTGAGGGTTAGGCTGAGTGTTAGGGTTAGTGTGAGGGTTAGTGTCAGCTTTAGGGTTAGTGTGACGATTAGGGTTAGGTTATGGTTAAGTTTAGGGATAGGGTGAGAGTTAGTGTTAGTGTGAGGGTTAAGGTTAGGGTTGTGCTTAGGGTTAGTGTGAGGGTAACGGTTAGGGTGAGGGTAAGTGTTAGGTTGAGGCTGATGGTTAGGGTTGGGGTTAGAGTTAGGGTGAGGGTAAGGGTTAGAGTGAGGGTTAAGGTTAGGTTTAGGGTTAGCGTTAGGGTGAGGGTGAGGGTGAGATTTAGGTTTAGGGTGAGGGATAGTGTGAGGGTTAGGGTTAGGATTAGGATTAGGGTTAGGGTTAGGGTGAAAGTGAGGGGAATGGTGAGGGTTAGGTTCAGGCTTAGGGTTAGGGTGAGTGTGAGGGTTAGGGTTAGTGTAAGCGTTAGGGATAGGATAAGGGTGAGGGAAAATGTTTGGGTGAGGGTTAGGGTGAGGGTGAAGTTTAGGCTTAGGGTTAGGGTTAGGATTAGTATGTGGGTGAGTTTGAGGATTAGGGTTATGGTGAGGTTTAGTGTACGGGTTCGGGTTCGGGTTAGTGTTAGAGTTAGTGTGAGGGTGTAGGTGAGGTTTGGGTTAGGGTTAGGTTTAGGGTTAGGGTGAGGGTGAGGGTGAGGTTGAGGGGTAGGTTTAGGATTAGGGTTAGGCTGAAGTTGAGGGTGAGGTTGAGGGTAAGGGTTAGGGTTAAGGTTAGCGTGAGGGCTAGAGTAAGAGTGAGCGTTAGGTTGAGCGTGAGTGTGAGCGTGAGTTTTTCGGTAAGGTATGAGTTAGGGTTAGGATTAGTGTGATGATTAGGGTGAGGGTGAGGGTTAGGGTGAGGGTTATTGTTAGGGTGAAGGTTCGGGTTAGGGTAGGGTGAGCATTTACTTAGGGTGATGTTTAGGTTGAGGGTAAAGTTTAGGATGAGGTGGTGGGTAAGGTGGGTTTTAGGGTTATTGTTAGAGTTAGGTGAGGGCTAGGGTGAGGGTGAGGTTTAGGGGTAGAGTTAGGGATAGGGTTAGAATTAGGGTTAGGCTTAGTGTTAGGGTGAGCGTTCGGGTTACGGTGAGGGTTAGGCTGATGTGTAAGTTTAGGGTTAGGGTCAGGGTTATGTTTAATCTGAGGGTTAAAGCTAAGTTTAGGGTTAGGTTTAGCCTGAGTTTAAGGGTTAGGGTAAGGGTGAGTGTGAGGGTGAGGGTTGGGATTAGCATTAGGGTTAGGGTGAGGGTTAGGGTTAGGGTTAGGTTTAGGGTTGGGGATACCCTTAGGGAGATAGTGAGGGTGAGTTTTAGGTTTAGGATTAGTGGTAGGTTTAGGGTTAGGCTTAGGATTAGAGTGAGGGGAGGGTGAGGGAGAGGTTTAGGGTGAGGTTTAGGGTTAGGTTTAGGGTGAGGTTAGGGTTAGGGTGATGTTTAGGGTGAGGGTGAATTTTAGGTTGAGGTTGAGTGTTCAGGTGAGGGTGAGGGTAAGGGTGTGGGTGAGGGTTAGAGTTAGGGTGAGGGTTAGGGTGAGGTTAATGGTGAGGGCTAGGGTGAGGGTGAGGGTTAAGTTTAGGGTTAGGGTTAGCATTAGGATGAGGATGAGGGTGAGATTTAGGTTTAGGACTAGTGTTAAATTTAGGGTTAGGCTTAGGGTGAGTGTGAGGATGAGGTTGAGGGTGAGGGTTAGGGTGAGGATCAGGGTTAGGGTTAGGGTAGGGGGTTAGTGTTATTGTGATGATTAAGGTCAGGGTGAGGTTTAGGGTTATGGAGAGTGTTCGGGTGAGGGTGAGGATTAGGTTGTGGGTGAGGGTTAGGTTTAGGGTGAGGGTTAGGGTGACGGTGAGGGTTAGGGGGAGGCCGAGGGTTACGGTTAGGGTTAGGATGAGGGTTAGCTTGCAATTTAGGGTTAGGGTGAGTGTTAGGTGTAGGATTAGGGTTAGGGTGAGGTTCAGGGTCAGGGTGAGGGTTAGGGTTAGGGTGAGAGTTAGGGTTAGTTTGAGGTTTAGGTTTAGGTTTAGGGTTGATGTTAGGGTTAGAGTTAGTGTTCGGGTTAGGGTTAGGGTAAGCTTTAGGGTTAGGTTTAGTAAATTTGTTGAGGTTAGGGTGAGGGTTAGGGTGAGGGTGAGGTTTATTGTTAGGGTTAGGTTTGGGGTGAGGGTGAGAGTGAGAATTAGGGTTAGGATTAGTATTAGGGTTAGGGTTATGTTGAGGTGGAGAGGGATCGGGAGGGTGCGGTTTAGGCATAGGTTTAGGTTTAGTGTTAGTGTTAGTGTTAGGGTTAGGGTTACGGTTAGGGTTATTGTTAGGGTTAGGGTGAGGGTGAGAGCGAGGGTTGGGGTAGGGGGAGGGCGAGGTTTAGGGTTAGGGTTAGATTTAAGGTGAGGGTGAGAGTGTGGGTTAGGGTTCGGATTTGGATTATGGTTAGGGTTAGGCTGAGGGTGAGGTTGAGGATGAGGTTGAGGGTGAGGGTGAAGTTGAGGGTTACTGTTAGGTTTAGTGTGAGGGTGAGAGTGAGGGTTAGGGTTAGGTTTAGGATTAGTGTGAGGGTTAGGGTTAGGGTTAGTGTGAGGGATAGGGTCAGCGTGAGTGTTAGGTTGAAAGCTAGGGTGAGGATGTGGTTTAGGGTTAGGGATAGGGTGATGGTTAGGCTGAGAAATAGGTTAAGGGTGAGGGTGAGAGTGAGGGTTAAGGTTTGGATTAGGCTTAGAGTTAGGTTTGGGCTGAGGTTGAGGTTGAGGAGGAGGGTTAGGTTTAGAGATGGGGTTAGGGTTAGGGTTAAGGTTAGAGTAAGGGTTAGGGTTATGTTTCGAATTAGGATGAAAGAGAGTTTGAGGGTGAGGGGGAGGTTTAGGGTTAGGTTTAGGTTTAGGTTGAGGATGAGATTGAGTTTTAGTGATAGTATTGGGATTAGGGTTAGGTTTAGGCTGTGGGTGAGGGTGAGGGTGAAGGGAGGGTTAGGCTTAGGGTTAAGTTAATGGTTAGAGTTAGGATGAGCGTTAACGTGAGGAATAGGGTTAGGGTTAGGGGTAGGGTAAGGGTAAGGTTTAGGGTGAAGTTTAGGGTGAGTTTGAGGGTTAGGATGAGGGTTAGGTTTGGGTTAGGATTAGGCTTAGGGTAAGGGTGACGGTGAGGGTGAGGGTTAGGGTTACGATTAGGGTTAGGGTTAGGGTTAGATTGAGGGTGAGGGTGAGGGTGAGAGTTTGGGTTAGGGTGAGGGTTAGGGTTAGGGTTAGGTTTAGGGTGAGGGTCAGGTTGAGTGTTAGAGTTAGGGTTAGGTTTAGGATGAAGGTTATGGTGAGGGGTACTGTTATGTTTAGGGTGAGGTTTAGTGTTATGGTTAGGGTGAGGGTTAGGTTTAGGTTTTGGTTGAGGGTAAGGGTTAGCGTGAGGGTTAGAGTGAGGGTTATGGTTATGGTTAGGGTTAGGGTTAGGGTGAGGAGTATAGTAAAGTTTAGGTTTAGGGTGAGAGTGAGGGTTAAGGTGAGGGTTAGGGTTATTGTTAGGGTTAGGTTTAGGGTTAGGGTTAGGGTGAGGGCTAGGGTGAGGGTGAAGGTTAGGATTAGGGGAAGGGTCAGGTTTAGGGTTAGGTTTAGGGTGAGGGCTAGCGTGAGGGTGAGGGTTAGGGTAGGTTTAGGGATAGGGTGAGGATTAGGTTTAGTATTAGGGTTAGGTTGAGTGTTAGGGTGAGGGTGAGGGTGAGGGTTAGGGTGTGTGAGTGTTAGGGTTAGAGTGAGGTTTAGGGTTAGTTTGAGGGTTAGGGTTAGGGTTAGGGTTAGGGTTAGTGTGAGTGTTAGAGTGAGGGTGAGGGTAAGGGATAGTTTGAGGCTTAGGGTGAGGAGGATGATTAGGGCTAGGGGTAGAATAAGGGATAGGGTGAGAATTAGGGTTAGTGTTAGTGTTAGGGTGAGGGTTAGGCTGAGGGGTAGGGTTAGGGTTAGGGTGAGGATTAGTTTTAGTGTGAGGGTTAGGGTTACGGTGAGTGTTAGGGTTCGGATTAGGTTTAGGGTTATTTTTATGGTTAGGATGAGGTTAAAGGTGAGGGTGAGGGTGAGGGTGAGGGTGAGTTTTAGGATTAGGGTTAGGTTTAGGGTGAGGGTGAGAGTGAGGGTTAGGGTTAGGATTAGGATTAGGTTTAGGGTAGGCTGAGGGTGAGAGTGAGGGGGAGGGGGAGGATTAGTTTTAGGGATGGGGTTAGGGTTAGGGTGAGTTTTAGTGTTAGGGTTTGGGTTAGGATTATTGTTAGGGTTTGGGTGAGGGTGAGGGGGATGGGAGGGGGAGATTTACGGTTAGGGTTAGGTTTAGGCTGAGGGATAGGGTTAGGCTTAGGATTAGGGTTAGGGTTAGGCTGAGGGTGAGGGTAAGGCGGAGGGTTAGGGTTAGGGTTAGGGTTAAGGTGAGTGTGAGGGTTAGTGTTAGTGTGAGCGTTGGGGTTAGGATTATGGTGAGGGAAAATGTTTGGGTGAGGGTTAGGGTGAGGGTGAAGCTTAGGCTTATTAGGGTTAGGATTAGTGTGTGGGTGAGGGTGAGGGTTAGGGTTATGGTGAGGTTTAGGTTTAGGATGACGGTTACAGTTAGGTTTACAATTAGTGTGAGGGTGTGGGTGAAGTTGAGGGTTAGGGTTAAGTTTATGGTTAGGGTGAGGGTGAGGGTGAGGGCGATGGGTAGGGTAAGTGTTAGGGTTAGGGTTTGGGTTAAGGTAAGGCTGAAGTTGAAGGTGAGGTTTATGTTTAGGGTTCAACTTAGGGTGAGGGCAAGAATAAGAGTGAGGGCTAGGGTGAGCATGAGGGTGAGGGTGAATTTTTCGTTAAGGTAAGGGTTAGGGTCAGGATTATTCTGAGGATTAGGGTGAGGGTGAGGGTTAGAGTGAGAGTTAGGTTTAGGGTGAGGGTTAGGGTTAGGGTAGGGTTTGTGCTTGTTTAGGGTGATGTTTAGGGTGAGGGTGAAGGTTAGGATGATGGTGAGAGTAAGAGTGAGGGTTAGGGTTAGTGTTAGAGTTAGGTGAAGGCTAGTGTGAAGGTGAGGGTTAGGTATAGAGTTAGGGATAGGGTGAGAATTAGGGTTAAGTTTAGTGTTATGGTGAGGGTTAAGGTTAGGGTGAGGGTTAGGCTTAGTGGTAGGGTTAGGGTTAGTGTGAGGGTTAGGTTTAGTCTGAGGGTTAGTGTTAAGTTTAGGTTTAGGTTTAAGGTGAGGTTAAGGGTTAGGTTAAGGGTGAGGGTGAGGGTGAGGTTGAGGTTAAGGTTAGCATTAGGGTTAGGGTGGTGGTTAGGGTGTGGGTTAGGTTTGGGTTTAAGTTGAGGGTGAAGGTGTGGGTTAGGTTAACGTTTAGGGTGAGATTTAGTTTTAGGGTGAAAGTTACGGTTAGGGTTAGGGTGAGGGTGACCGTGAGGGTGAGGCTGAAGTTTAGGGTGAGGGTGAGGGTGAGGGTATGGATTAGGTTTAGGTTTAGGTTTAAGGTGAAGGTGAGGGTGGGTTAAGGTTAGGATTAGAGTTAGGGTTTGGGTTAGGCTGAAGTGAGCGTGAGGGTGAGGGTAAGGCTTAGGGTTAGGGTGTGTGTTAGAGTTAGTATGAGGGATAGGGTGAGGGCGAGATTAAGGGTTTGGTTGAGGGTTAGGGTGAGGATGAGGGTAAGGGTTAGGTTGAGGGTTAGGGGGAGGGTAAAGTTGAGGGTTAGGTTTAAGTTTAGGTTGAGGGTTAGGGTGAGGGTTATGGTTAATGTTAGGGTTAGGATTTGGTTAAGGGTTAGGGTGAGGGTGAGAGGTAGGGTTAGGGTGAGTGTTAGGGTTAAGTTGAGGGTTAGGGTTAGGATTAGGGTTAGGGTGAGGACTAGAGTGAGGGTTATAGTTAGGGTTAGGCTTAGGTTTAGGGTGAGGTTTAGGGTTACTGTTAGGGTTAGTGTGAGGGATAGGATTAGGATTAGGGTGAGGGTTAGCTTTAATGTGAGGGTTAGGGTTAGTTTTAGGGTGAGGGTAAGGGTTAGGGTGAGGTTTAGTTTGAGAATGAGGGTTAGAGTTAGCGTGAGGTTTAGGGTGAGGGTTATGGTGAGGGTTAGGGTTAGGTTTAGGGTTAAAGTTACTGTGAGGGTGACTGTTAGGGTTAGGGTTAGTGTGAGGGTTATGGTTAGGGTTAGTGTTAGGGTGAGGGTTAGGGTTAGGGTAAGGTTTATTGTTAGCTTTAGGGTTAGTCTGAGGGTGAGGGTGATGGTGAGGGTGAGGTTAAGGGTAAGGTTTTGGTTTAGAGGGTGTGAGTGAGGGTTAGGTTTAGGATTAGGATTAGGTTTTGGGTTAGACTGAGGGTGACGGTGAGTTTGAGGGTTAGGGATAGTGTTAGGGTGAGGTTTAGGGTTATGGTGAGGTGTAGCGTTAGGGTTAGAGTTAGGATGAGTGTGTGGGTGAGGGTGAGTGTTAGGGTTAGGTGTAGGGGTATTGTGAGAGTGAGGGTGAGGTGATGGGTTAAGATTAGGGTTAGGGTTAGGCTTATGCTGAGGGTGAGAATGAGGTTGAGGGTTTGGTTTAGGGTTATTAGGGTGAGGGCTAGAGTGAGGGTGAGGGTTAGGGTGAGGTTGAGGGTGAGGTTTTCGGTTAGGTAAGGGTTAGCGTTAGGGTTTATGTGAGGATTAGGGTAAGGGGTAGGGCGAGTGTTAGGGTTAGGGTAAGGGTTATGGTTAGTGTATGTTGAGGGTTGGTTTAGGGTGATGTTTACGATGAGGCTGTTGGTTAGGATGAGGGTGAGGTCAAGGGTATGGATTAGGATTAGGGTTAGAATTAAGTGAGGGATAGGGTGAGGTTTAGGGTTAGGGGTAGGTTTAGGGATAGGGTGAGAATTAGGGTTAGGGTTAGGGTGAGGGTGAGCATTAGGCTGAGAGGTAGGCTTAGGATTAGGGTGAGCGTTAGGTTTAGTCTGAGGGTTAGGGTTAAGTTTAGGGTTAGGGATAGGGTGAGTGTTAGGTTTAGGGTTAGGGTTAGGGTGAGGGTCAGGGTGAAGGTTGGCATTAGGGTTAGGATTTACAAGGAGATGTTCACCAGGAACACCAGGAGGCCTGCCAGCAGCCAGATTCTGAAATTCTTCCTAAGAAGCCTTGAAAAGGAGTGAAACGCACCTATCTTGCAATAACTCAGAACCTCATTCTGAGTGTTTCCGGCAGAAGTCATTCAGCTGAACACAACGGTGGACTAACTAGAGCCTGATATAGCCAGTGCTGTCCATAGTCCTGGATGGACAGTGATCGCATCACAAACAACTGAGCTCTAGTTCTCCAAACTTTTACAGAATGCCATAAGTAGAGGTAAAATTTACTGCTCAGGTTGAGTAGAGTGTAGCCGTCAAAGCTGTAATCAGTAGCACTCAGGTGAGAAGAACGGGAAGCAGATATTCCCAGTCAGCTGGCAGGGTCCTACAGGGACAAGCAGGTGCAATTGTGCAGCACTGCAAACTGTGTACCCTTGCCAAACTTCAAGGGTGTAGAAGAAACCACGGCGGATTTACAAGGAGATGTTGACCCTGAACACCCAGAGGCCTGCCAGCAGTAAGATTTTGGTGAAGTTTAGGGTGAGGGTGAGGGTGAGGGTTAGGTTTAGGTTTCGGGATTGGGTTAGGATTAGCGTGAGGGTGAGGGTGAGCATGAGCATGAGGGTTAGTGTGAGGGTTAGTTTGTGGCTGAGGCTGAGGTTGTGGGTGAGGGTGAGCGTGAGGGTGAGGGTGAGGGTTAGGGTTAGGGTTATGGATAGGATTATGGTAAGGGTGAGGGTTAGGGTTAATGTGAGGGTGAGGGTTAGGGTTAGGGTGAGGGTTACACATAGGTTTAGGGTGAGGGGGAGGGTTAGGTGAGGGTTAGGGTTAAGGATAGGGTTAGGGTAAGGGTGAGGGTTAGGGTTAATGTTAGGGTGAGGATTAGGGTGAGGGTTAGGGTTAGTGTGTGGGTTAGTGTGAGAATGAGGGTTCGAGTTAGCGTGAGTGTTAGGGTGAGTGTTAGGGTGAGGATTAGCGTGAGGGTTAGGGTTAGTGTTAGGGTTTTGGTGAGGGTGACTGTTAGGATTAGGGTTAGGCTGAGGGTGAGGGTGACTGTGAATGTGAGGTTTAGGGTTACGGTTCGTTTTAGGGTGAGGGTGAGGGTGAAGGTTAGGGTTAGGATTAGGGTTAGGTTTAGGGTTAGGCTGGGGATGAGGGGGAGGGTGAGTGTTAGGGCTAGTGTTAGGGTGAGGTATATGATTAGGGTGAGAGTTAGGGTTAGAGTTAGGGTGAGGGTGTGGGTGAGGGTGAGGGTTAGGACTAGCTTTATGGTTAGGGTGAGGGTGAGGGTGATGGTTAGGGTGAGGTTTAGGGTTATGGTGAGGTTTAGGGTTAGGGTTAGAGTTAGGGTGAGTGTTAGGGTGAGTGTGTGGGTGAGGGTGAGGGTTAGGGTTAGGTTTAGGGGTAGGGTAAGGGTGAGGGTGAAGGGTAGGGTTAGGATTAGGGTTAGGGTTATGGTTAGGCTGAGGGTGAGGATGAGGTTCAGGGTTAGGTTTATGGTTAAGGTTAGGGTGAGGGCTAGGGTGAGGGTGAGATTTAGGGTGAGGGTGAGGGTGAGGTTTTCAGTTATGTAAGCTTTAGGGTTAGGGTTAGTGTGAGGATTAGGGTGAGGGTGAGGTTTAGGGTGAGTGTTAGGGTTAGCTTGAGGGTGAAGGTTAGGGTGAGGGTGTGGGAAAGGGTGAGGGTTAGGGTTAGGGTTAGAGATGAGTGAGAGCTAGTGTGAGGGTTAGGGTTAGGGGTAGGGTTAGGGATAGGGTGAGAATTAGGTTTAGGTTAAGGGAGAGCATTAGGTTTAGGGTGAGGGTTAGGCTGAGGGGTAGAGTTAGGATTAGGGTGAGGGTTAGGTTTAGTCTGAGGGTTAGAGTTAGGGTGAGGATAAGGGTTAGGGTGAGGGTTAGGGTTAGGGTGAGGTTTAGGGTTAGCGTCAGGGTTAGGGTGAGTATTAGGGTGATGGTTAGGGCGTGAGGGATAATGTTAGGGTTAGGTTTAGTGTGAGGATGAGGGTGTGGCTGAAGTTTAGGGTGAGGGTGAGGGTGAGGTTTTGGGTTAGGGTTAGGGTTAGGCTGAGCTTGATGGTGAGGGTGAGGGTGAGGGTTAGGGTTAGGATTAGGGTTAGGGTGAGGGTTATGCTGAGGGTGAGCGTGAGTGAGAGGGTAACGGTTAGGGTTAGGATTAGGATGAGGGTTATAGTGTGAGGGTTAAAGTGAGTGTGAGAGTAAGGGTTAGGTTGAGGGTTAGGGTGAGGGTGAGGGTTAGTGTTAGGTTTAGGGTTAGGGAGAGGGTTAGGTTGAGGGTTAGGGTTAAGGTTAAGCTTAGCGTTAGGGTGAGGTTTAGGATTAATGTTAGGGTTAGGGTTAGGGTAATGGTTAGGGTGAAGGCTAGCGTGAGGGTTAGGGTTAGTGAGAGGGTTAGAGAGAGGTTGAGGGTAATGGACAGTTTGAGGCTTAGGGAGAGAGGGAAGATTAGGGTTAGGGTTTGTGTTAGGGTGAGGGTTAGGTTGAGGTTTAGGTTTAAGGTTAGGGTTACGGTTAGGGTGAGGGTTAGGGTTAATGTTAGGGTTAGGGTTAGGGTAAGGTTTAGGATGAAGGTTAGGGTTAGGGTTAGGTTTAGGGTTAGGGTGAGGTTTAGGGTGAAGGTGAGGGTTAGGGTTATGCTTAGAGATAGGGTGATAGTTAGGTTTAGGGTTAGGGTTAGGTGAGGGGTAGGTTTAGGGTTAGGGTGAGGTTTAGGTTTAGTGTGAGGGTGTGGCTTAGGGGTAGGTTTAGGATGAGG
Source organism: Dipodomys merriami (assembly GCF_024711535.1). Taxonomy (NCBI): domain Eukaryota; kingdom Metazoa; phylum Chordata; class Mammalia; order Rodentia; family Heteromyidae; genus Dipodomys; species Dipodomys merriami. The sequence goes on from NW_027206113.1 coordinate 5,305,311, forward strand.
GTAAGCCTTAGGTGAGGGTTAGTGTGAGAGTGATTGTTAGGGTTAGCATGAGTGTTAGGGTGACCATTAGGGTGAGGGTTAGGGTTAGTTTAGGGTTAGAGTAACGGTGAGGGTGAGGGTGATGGTGATTGTTAGGGTGAGGATGAGGAAGAGGGTGAGGGTGAGGGTGAGGGTTAGAGTTAGGGTTAGAGTTAGGGTTAGGGTTAAGATTTAGAAGGAGATGTCCACCCGGAACACCGGGATGCCTGCCAGCAGCAAGATTCTGGAATTCTTCTTAAGAAGCCTTGAAAGGATTGAAATGCTCCTATGTTGCAATAACTCAGAACTTCATTCTGAGTGTTCCCGGCAGAGGTCATTCTGATTAACACAACCGTGGACTAATTAGAGCCTGACATAGGTAGTGTCGTGCATAGTCCTGGATTTACACTGGTCGCGTCCCAAACAACTGAGGTCTAGTTCTCCAAATTTTCACAGTGTGCCATAAGTAGAGGTTCAATTTACTACTCAGGTTGAGTAGAGTGTAGCCGTCAAAGCTGTAATCAGTAGAGGGTTAGAGTTAGGTTAGGGTTAGGGTGAGGTTTAGGTTCAGGGTTAGGGTTAGGGTCAGTGTTAGGGTTTAGGGTTAGGGTTAGGCTTTAGGGTTAGGGCCAGGGTTAGAGTTAGGGTTAGGGTTAGGATTTACAAGGAGATGTTCACCAGGAACACCAGGAGGCCTGCCAGCAGCCAGATTCTGAAATTCTTCCTAAGAAGCCTTGAAAAGGAGTGAAACGCACCTATCTTGCAATAACTCAGAACCTCATTCTGAGTGTTTCTGGCAGAAGTCATTCAGTTGAACACAACGGTGGACTAACTAGAGCCTGATATAGCCAGTGCTGTCCATAGTCCTGGATGGACAGTGGTCACGTCACAAACAACTGAGCTCTAGTTCTCCAAACTCTTACAGAGTGCCATAAGTAGAGGTAAAACTTACTCCTCAGGTTGAGTAGAGTGTAGCCGTCAAAGCTGTAATCAGTAGCACTAAGGTGAGAAGAACGGGAAGCAGATATTCCCAGTCAGCTGGCAGAGTCCTACGGGGACAAGCATATATGGCTGCCACGTCTGAATGTTTGCAAGCGTGGCATAGCACTGCAGGCGCAATTGTGCAACAATGCAAACTGCGTAGCCTTGCCAAACTTCACGGGTGTAGAAGAAACCACGGAGGATTTACAGGGAGATGTTCACACTGAACACCCGGAGGCCTGCCAGCAGTAAGATTCGGGGGAAGTTTAGGGTGAGGGTGAGGGTGAGTGTGAGGGTGAGGGTGAGGGTGAGGGTTAGGGTAAGGTTTAGGTTTTGGATTCGGTTAGGGTTAGTGTGAGGGTGAGGGTGAGTGTGAGGGTGAGGGTTAGTGTGAGGGGTTGGGTGAGGGTTAGTGTGAGGGTGAGGCTGAGGGTGTGAGTGAGGGTGAGGGTGAGGATGATGGTGAAGGTTAGGGTTAGGGTTAGGGTTAAGGTTGGGTGAGGGTTAGAATTTACATGGAGATGTTCACCTGGAACACCTGGAGACATGCGGGCACAAAAATTCTGGAATTCTTCCTAAGAAGCCTTGAAAGTGAGTGAAACGCTCCTATTTTGAAATAACTGAGAACCTCATTCTGAGTGTTCCCAGCAGAGGTCATTTGGCTGAACACAACCGTGGACTAATCAGATCCTGATATAATCAGTGCCTTCCATAGTCCTGGATCGACAGTGGTCGCTTCCCAAGCAACTGAGGTCTAGTTCTCCAAACTTTAACAGAGTGCCATAAGTTGAGGTTAAACTTACTCCTCAGGTTGAGTAGAGTGTAGCCGTCAAAGCTGTAATCAGTAGAACTCAGGTGAGAAGAACAGGAAGCAGATATTCCCAGTCAACTGAAAGTGTCCAACGGGGACAAGCACATGTGGCTACCACGTCTGAATGTTTGCAACTGCGGCAGAGGATTGCAGGCGAAATTGTGCAGCAATGCAAACTGCATACCCTTGCCAAACTTCACGGGGGTAGAAGAAACCACGGACTATTTCCAAGGAGATATTCACCCGGAACACCCAGAGGCATGCCGGCAGCAAGATTCGTGTTATGGTGAGGGTGAGGGTGAGGGTCAGGGTTAGGGTTAGGGTTAGGGTTAGGGTGAGGGCTTCAGTGAGGGTGAGGGCTAGGGTGAGGGCTTCGGTGAGGGTGAGGGCTAGTGTGAAGGTGAGTGTGAGGGTGAGGGTTAGGTTTAGGGGAAGGTTGAGGATTAAAGTTAGTGTGAGGATTATGCTGAGGGTGAGGGTTAGGGTGAGAGTTGGGGTTAGGATGAGGGTAATGGTTCGGATTAAAGTTAGGGTGATGTTTAGGTTGAGGGTGAGGGTGAAGCTTCGGGTGAGGATTCGGGTTAGGGTGTCAGTGAGTGTTAGGGTTAGGGTGAGGGTTAGGGTGACAGTGAGGGTTAGGGTGAGGGTGAGGGTAACGGGTAGGTTTAGGGTTAGGGCGAGGGTTAGGGTTAGTGTGAGGGTTAGGGTTAGGTTGAGAATTAGATTTAGGGAGATGTTTATGGTGAGGGTGAGGGTTAGGGTGAGTGTGAGGTTTTGGGTGAGGGTGAGGGTTAGTGTGTGGGTGAGGGTTAGGGTTAGGGTGAGGGTTAGGGTGACGGTGAGGGTTAGGGTGAGCATGAGGGTAAGGATTAGGGTGAGCATTAGGGTTATGGTTTGGGTGAGGTTGAGGGTTAGGGACAGGTTGAGGGTTAGTTTAAGGGTGTGGGTGAGGGTTAGGGTGTGGGTGTGGTTTAGGGTTAGGGTGAGGGTTAGGTTGACAGTGAGGGTTAGGGTGAGGGTTATAGTGAGGGTGAGGGTGAGTTTTAGGTTTAGGGTTAGGGTAAGGTTTATGGTGAGAGTGAGGGTTAGTTTTAGGGTTAGGGTTAGGGTTAGGGTGAGGGTAAGGTTTAGGGTGAGAGTTAATGTGAGGGTGAGGGTTAGGTTTAGGGTTAGGGTTTGGATTATGGTAAGGGTGAGGTTGAGGGTGAGGGTGTGGGTGAGGGTTAGGGATAGGTTGAGGGTGAGGATTAGGGTTAAAGTTAGGGTTAGGATTATGGTGAGGGTGAGTGTGAGGGTTAGCGTGTGGTTGAGAGTTAGGTTTAGGGTTAGGGTTAAGGTTACCATTAGGATTAGTGTGAGGGTGAGTGTGATGGTCAGGATTAGTGTTAGGGTTAGGGTGAGGGTGAGGTTTATGCTTAGGATGAGGGTTAGGGTTAGGGTTCAGCTGAGTTTGAGGGTAAATGTGAGGGTGAGGGTTAGGATTAGAGTTAGGGTGAGGTCTAGGGTGAGGGTTAGTGTTAGGGTGAGGTTGAGGTTGAGGGTGAGGCTTTGGGTTAGGTTTAAGGTTAGGGTGAGGTCTAGGGTGAGGGTTAGTGTTAGGGTGAGGTTGAGGTTGAGGGTGAGGCTTTGGGTTAGGTTTAAGGTTAGGGTTAGTGTCAGAATTAAAATGAGGCTGAGGTTTAGGGTGAGGGTTAGGTTTAGGGTGAGGCTTAGGGTTAGGCTTAGTGTGAGTGTTATGGTTAGGGTGATGTTTAGGGTGAGGGTGAGTGTTAGGGTGAGTGTGAGGGTTCAGTTGTGAGTGAGGGTTAGGGTTAAGGTGAGGTTTAGGGTTAGGTTGAAGGTTAGGGATAGGCTTAGGGTTAGGGTGAGGGTGACAGTGACGGTTAGGGTGTGGTGAGGGTTAGGGTTAGTGTGGGGGTTAGGGTTAGGGTTAAGGTTACGGTGAGGGTTAGGGTGAGGGGTAGAGTTAGGGGTAGGGTGAACGTTAGGGTTATTGTGAGGGTGAGGGTTAGGGTTAGGGTTCCAGTTAGGTTGAGGTTAAGGTTTGGGGTGAGGGTTAGGGTGAGGGTTAGGGTTAGTTTTAGGTTTAGGATTAGGATTAGGGTGAGGGTTAGGGTGAGGGTTAGGGTTAGGGTTAAGGTTTGGATGAGGGTGAGGGTTAGGGATAGGGTTAGGGTTAGGGGTATGCTGAGGGTGAGGTTGAGGGTGAGGGTGAGCTTTAGAGTTAGGGTTAGGTTTAGGGTGAGGGGTAGTGTGAGCTTGAGGGATAGTGTGAGTGTGAAGGTGAGGTTGAGGTTGAGCTTAGGGTTAGGGGAAGGGTTAGGGTTGGGGCGAGGATTTGGATGAGGGTGAGGGTTAGGTTGAGGTTTAGGGTGAGGGTGAGGGTTAGGCTTAGGGTTAGGGTGAGGATTAGGTTTAGGGTGATGTTAAGTAGAGGGTTAGGTTGAGGGTGACAGTTTGTGTGAGGGTGAGGTTTAGGGTGTGGGAGAGGGTTAGAGTTAGGTTGAGCTTTGGGGTGATGCTGACGGTTAGGCTGAGTGTGAGTGTTAGGTTTAGGATTAGGTTAGGGTGATGTTTAGAGTCAGGGGTAGGGCTAGGGTTATGATGAGTGTTAAGTTTGGTGTGAGGGTTAGGGTTAGGATTTGGGTGAGGGTAAGGGTTAGGGTGAGGGTTAGGTTGAGGTTTATGGTTAGGGTTAGGGTTAGGGTGATTGTGAGAGTTACGGTTAGGGTTAGGGAGAGGGTTAGGGTTAGGGTGAGGGTGAGGTTGAGGGTGAGGGTGAGGTTAAGTTTAGGGTTAGCGATAGGGTTAGGCTTAGGTTTAGGATTTAAAAGGAAATGTTCACTGGGAATACCCAGAGGCATGCCGGCAGCAAGATTCTGGAATTTTTCCTAAGAAGCATTCAATGGAGTATAAAGCTCCTATGTTGCAATAATTCAGAACCTCATTCTGAATGTTTGCGGCCGAGGTCCTTCTGAGGAACAAAACCATGGCCTAATTGAGACTGAGGATTTACAAGGAGAATGTTCACCCTGAACACCCTGAGGTTTAGGTTTAGGGTGAGGTTGAGGGTGGGGGTTAGGGTTAAGTTTAGGATAGGGTTAGGGTTAGGTTGAGGATGAGGGTGAGCGTGAGGTTGAGGGTTAGTGTGAGGGTTTGTGTGAGGGTTAGGGTGAGGGTGAGGGTTAGGGTTAGCCTGAGTGTTAGGGTGAGGGTTAGGCTGAGGGTTAGGTTTAGGGTGAGTTTGAGGGTTAGGTATACTCTGAGGTATACCTTAAGGTTAAGGTTAGGGTTAGGGTGAGGGTTAGGGTTAGGGTGAGGGTTAGGCTTAGGGCTAGGATTAGGGTGTGGTTTAGATTTAGTGTGAGGATTATGGTAAGGGTCAGGTTTCGGTTTAGGGTCAGGGTGAGGGTTAGGGTTAGGGTGAGGATTAGGGTAAGTGTGAGGGTTAGGGTTAGGTTTGGGGATAGGTTTAGGGTGAGGGTTAAATTTGGGTTAGGTTTAGGGTTAGAGTTAGCGTGAGGGTGAGATTTAGTTTTAGGATTAACGTTAGCTTTAGGATTAGGCTTAGAGTGAGGGTGAGGGTGAGGGTGAGGGTGAGTCTAAGGGTGAGGTTTAGGGTAAGCATTAGGGCATTAGGGTGAGGGTTATGGTTAGGGTGATGTTTAGTTTGTGGGTGAGGTTTAGGGTTAGGGTGAGTGTTCAGGTGAGGGTGAGGGTTAGGGTGTGGGTGACACTTAGGGTTAGGATGAGGGTTAAGGTGATGGTGAAGGTTAAGGTTAGGGTGAGGGTTAGGGTTAGGTTTAGGATTAGGGTTAGGGTTAGTGTGATTGTTAGGGTTATAGTTGGGGTTAGGGTTAGGGTGAGGTAAGGGTTAGCATGAGGATAAGGGTTAGGTTGAGGGTTAGAGTTAGGGTTAGGGTGAGGGCTAGGGTGAGGGTGAGGGTTAAGGTTTAGGTTAGGGTTAGGGTGAGTGTGAGGTTTAGGCTTAGGGTTGGGGTTAGGGTTAGGGTGAAGGTAAGGGTTAGGGTTAGTGTTAGGGTGAGTCTAAGGGTTAGGGTGAGGTTAAGGGTGAGGGTGAGGGTTAGGGTTAGCCTTAGGGTTTGGGTGAGGGTTAGGGTTAGTTTTAGTGTTAGGGTGAGAGTGAGGGTTCGGGTTAGGATTAGGGTGAGTGTGGCGTTGAGGGTTAGGGTTCGGTGAGGGTTAGCGTTAGGTTTAGGTTTGGGTAAGGGTTAGAGTTAGGTTGAGGGTGAGGGTGAAGTTTAGGTTTAGGAGTAGGGTTAGGGTTAGTGTTGGGATTAGGGTTAGTGTTAGGGTTAGGGTTAGACTGAGGGTGAGGGTGAGGGTTTGGGTTAGGGTAAGAGTAGAGTTAGGGTTATGGTTAGGGTGAGTTTAAGGTTTATTTTTAGGGTTAGGGTTAAGATGAATGTTAGGGTGAGGGGTAGGCTTATGTTTAGGGTGAAGGTGAGTGTTAGGATGAGGGTGAGTGTTCAGGTGAGGGATATGGTTAGGGTTAGAGTTAGGGTGAGGGCTAAGGTTAGGGTGAAGTTTAGGGTTAGGTTCAGCGATAGGGTGAGAATTAAGGTTAGGTTTATGGTTAGGGTGATTGTTAGGCTGAGGGGTAGGGTTAGGGTTAGAGTTAGGGTTAGGTTTAGTCTGAGGGTGATGGTTAGGGTTAAGGTTATGGTTAAGGTGAGGCTAAGTGTTAGGGTGAGTGTTAGGGTGAGGGTGAGGGTTAGGGTTAGCATTTCGGTTAGTGTGAGGGTTAGGTTGAGGGTTAGGGTTAAGGTTAGGGTTAGGGTAAGTGTGACGGTAAGGGTTAGGGTTAGGGTTAGTATGAGGCTTAGGGTTAGGTTGAGGGTTAGGGTTAGGGTTAGGGTGCGGGTGAGGTTGAGGCTGAGGGTGAGGGTGAGGGTGAGGATGAGGGTGAGGGTTAGCATTAAGGTTAGGGTTAGTGTTAGTGCAAGGGTGAATGTGGGCATTAGGTTTAGGTTAGGGTTAGGTTTAGGCTGAGGGTGAGGGTGATGTTGAGGGTGAGGGTTAGGGTAAGGTTTAGGGTGAGAGTAAGTGTTAAGCTGAGGGTTAGGGTGAGAGTGAGGGTTAGGATTAGCTTGAGTGTTAGGGTGAGGGTTAAGTTGAGGGTTAGGCTGAGGGGTAGAGTTAGGTTTAGGGTTAGGGTTAGATTTAGTGTGAGGTTTAGGGTTAGTGTTAAGGTTAGGGTTAGGGTGAGGGTAAGGGTTAGGTTGAGAGTTAGGGTTAGGGTTAGGTTTAGGGTGAGGTTTAGGGTTAGTGTGAGATTTACAGTTAGGGTTAGGATTAGGTTTCGGTGTAGGATGAGAGGTAGGGTTAGGGTAAGTGTGAAGTTTAGGGTTAGGGTTAGGATTTGGGTTAGGTTTAGTGTGAGTGTTACGGTTTGGCGTATGGTTAGAGTTAGGGTGATCCTAAGGGTTAGGGTGAGGTTTAGGCTGAAGGTGAGGTTTAGTGTTAGCCTTAGGGATAGGGTGAGGTTTAGGGTTAGGTTTAAGTTTAGGGTGAGGGTGAGGGTTAGGGTTAGGGTTAGGATAAGTGTGAGGGTGAGTTTTAGGGTTCAGTGAGGGTTAGAGTTAGGGTGAGGGTTAGGTTTGTTAAAGATTAGAGTAAGGGTGAGGGTGAGGTTGAGGGTTAGGTTTAGTATTAGGGTTAGGGTAAGGGTTAGGATTAGGGTTAGGTTAGGCTTAGACTGAGGGTTAGGGTGAGGGTGTGGTGAGGGATTGGGTTCGGGTGAGGGTTGGGGTTAGAGTTAGGTTTAGCGTTAGCGTGAGGGTTAGGGTTAGCGTTAGGATGAGTGTTAGGTGAGGGGTAGAGTTACGGTTAGGGAGAGATTTAGGTTGAGGGTGAGGGTTAGGGTGATGTTGAGGGTTAGGTTTAGGCTTAGGATTAATTTGAGCGTTAGGGTTAGGGTTAGGGTTAGGGTGAGTTTAAGGTTTAGGGTTAGATTGAGGTTGTGGGTGAGGGTTAGCGATAGGGATAGGATTAGGGTTCAGGTGAGAGTGAAGGTGAGCATTAGGGTTAGGATAAGAGTTAGGGTTAGGGTGAGGCTTAGGTTGAGGGTGAGGGTTAGGGTTTGGTTTAGGGTGAGAGTAAGTGTTAGGGTGAGTGTTAGGGTGAGAGTGAGGTTTAGGGGTAGCCTGTGTGTTAGGGTGAGGGTTAAGCTGAGTGTTAGGTTTAGGGCTAGTGTGAGGGTTAGGTTTAGTCTGAGGTTTAGGGTTACGATAAGGTTAGGGTTAGGGTGAGTTTAAGGGTTAGGGTGAGGGTTAGGTTTAGGGCTAGGGTTAGGGTGAGGTTTAGGGTTAGTGTGAGGATTAGGGTTAGGGTTAGGTTTAGGTTTAGGGTTAGGGTGAGGGGTAGGGTTAGGATGAGGGTTAGGGTTAGTGAGAGTGTTAATGTTAGGGTTGGGGTTAGGGTTAGGGTGAGGGTAAGTGTTAGGGTGAGGGATAGGGTGAGGGTTAAGGTTAGGGGGAGGATAAGGTTTAGGGTGAGGTTTAGGTTTAGGGTTAGGGTGAGGGCTAGGGTGAGGGAGAGGGTTAAGATTTGGGTTAGGGTTAGGGTTAGTATTAGTGTGAGGGTGAGATTTAGGTTTAGGGTTAGTGTTAGGTTTAGGGTTAGGCATAGTTTGAGGTTGAGGGTGACGGTTAGGTTTAGTGTGAGGTTTAGGGTGACAGTGAAAGTTATGGTGAGGGTTAGGTTTAGGGTGAGGGTTAGGGCTAGAGTGAGGATTAGGGTTAGGGTTAGGGTGAGGTTTTGGGTGAAGTTTAGGGTTAGGGTTAGGATTAGTGTTAGGATTAGTGTGAGGGTTAGGGTTAGGTTTAGAGTTAGGGTTAGGGTGAGTGTAAGGGTTCGGGAGACGTTTAGGGTGCGTATGAGGGTTAGGTGTAGCCTTAGGTTTAGTGTGAGGGTTAGGGTTAGTGTTAGGGTTAGGGTGAGGGTGAGGATTAGGTTTAGTGTTAGGGTTAGAGTTAGGGTGAGGGTGAGGGTGAGGGTTAGGTTTAGGATTAGGGTTATTGTTTAGGTTAGGATTAGGGTTAGGGTTAGGTTTAGACTGAGGTTGAGGTTGAGGGTGAGGGCTAGGGTGAGGATAGGGTGAGGGTTAGGGTGACATTTAGCGTGAAGGTTATTTTGTAGGTATGGGTAAGTGTGAGGGTTAGAACCATGGTTAGGGTTAGGGTTAGGGTTACGGTGAGTCCTACATTGAGGGTTAAGTTTAGGGTTAGGTTTAGGGTGAGGTTTAAGGTGAGGGTTACTGTTAGGATTATGGTTAGGTTGAGGGTTATGGTCAGGGTGAGGTTTAGGGTTAGGGTTAGGCTGAGATTTAGGATTAGGGTGAGGGTTAGGGTCGGTTTGTGGTTAGGGTGAGGGTTAGGGTTAGGGTGAGGGTGAGGGTGAGGGTTAGCGTTAAGGTAACCGTAAGGGTGAGATTTAGGGTGAGGGTTGGGTTTAGGTTTAGGGTTAGGATGAGGGTCAGGGTGAGGTTTACGGTGAAGGATAGGGTTAGGGTGAGGGTTAGGGTGTGGTTTAGGGTGAGTATTAGGGTTGGTGTTAGGTTTAGGCTTAGGGTTAGGCTGAGTGGAAGCGATAGGGTTAGTGTGAGGCTTAGGGTTAGTGTGAGGGTTAGGGTTAGGTTTAGGGTTAGGGTTAGGGTGAGAGATAGGGTAAGGTTTAGGGTTAGGGTTTGGGTTATTGTTAGGGTTAAGGTGAGGGTGAGGTTTAGGTTTAGGGTTAGGGTGAGAGTGAGAGTTAGCATTAGGATTAAGTTAAGGGTTAGCGTTAGAATGAGGGTGAGCATGAGGGCGTGGTTTAGGGTTAGGTTTAGAGTTAGGTTAGGGTGAGGGTGAGGGTGAGGTTAATGGTAAGGGTTAGGGTTAGGTTTTGGCAGAGGGTGAGTGTGAGGGTGAGGGTGAGGGTTAGGTTTATTGTTAGGTTTAGGGCTAGGCTGAGGGTTAGTGTGAGGGTAAGAGTTAGGGTTGGGTTTATGTTGAGGGTTAGGGTGAGGTCTAGGGTTAATGTTAGGTTTTGAATTAGGGTGAGGGTAAGGATTAGGGTGAGCTTTAGGTTGAGGATGAGTGTTAGGGATATGGTTAGGATTATCGTGAGGGTGAGGGTGAGGGTTAGGGTTAGGGTGAGGGTTAGGATTAGGTTGAAGTTTAGGGTTAGGGTTTGCGTTAGGGTGAGGGTGAGTGTGAGAGTTAGGGTTAGTGTTAGGGTTATGTTGAAGGTGAGGGTTAGGCTTAGTATTAGGGTTAGGGTTAGGGTTAGGCTGAGGGTGAGGGTTAGGGTTAAGTTTAGGGTTAGGGTTAGGACGAGGATTAGGATGAGGGTGAGGTTTAGGTTGAGGGTTAGGGTGAGGGTTATGGTGAGGTTTAGTGTTAGTTTGAGGGTTGGGGTTAGGGTTAGTTTTAGACTTAGGATGAGGGTAAGGGTTAGGGTTGAGATTTAGGGTGAGGGTGAGGGTTAGGGTCAGGTTTAGGGTGAGGATTATGGTTAGGGTGAGGGTGAGGGTTAGGGTTGGTGTGAGGGTTAGGTTTAGGGTGTGGGTTAGGGTTATGATGAGGGTGAGGGTTACCATTAGGGTTAGGATGAGGTTTAGGGTGAGGGTTAGGGTTAGCGTTAGGGTTAGGTTTAGGGTGAGTGTGAGGGTTAGGGTTAGGGTAGGGTGAGGGTTAGGGTTAGAGTGAAGGTTAGGGTAGGGGCTAGGGTTAGGGTGAGAGTGAGGGTTAGGGTTAGGGTGAGGGTTAGTGTGAGGGTGAGGGTTAAGTTTAGAATTAGGGTTAGGTTAAGGCTTAGGGTGAGGTTGAGGGTGCGGGTTAGGGTTAGGATTCGGGTTAGGTTTAGGATGAGTGTTAGAGTTAGGATTAGTGTTAGTGTTATGTGATTTTTATGGTTATTGTGAGGGTTAGGGTTAGGTTTAGAAGGAGGTTGTGGTTTAGGTTTAGGGTGAGAGTAAGTGCTAGGGTGAGCGTTAGGGTGAGAGTGACGATTAGGGCTAGCATGAGTGTTAGTGTGAGTATTAGGGTGAGGGTGAAAGTTAGGGTTAGTTTTAAGGTGAGAGTTAGGGTAGGTTGAGGGTAAGGGTTAGTTTGAAGGTTAGGGTGACACTGAGGGTTAGAATTAGCGTGAGTGTTAGGGTGAGGTTTAGGGTGAGGTATAGGTTTAGGGATTGGGTTAGGGTTAGGGTTAGGGTGAGGGTTAGGGTTAGAGTTAAGGTTATTGTTAGGATTAGGGTTAGGCTGAGGGTGACTGTGAGTGTGAGGTTGAGGGTTAGGGTTAGGATTTGGATTAGGGTTAGGGTTAGGGTTAGGTTTAGGGTTAGGTTTAGGGTAAGGGTTAGGGTTAGGGTGAGTATTAGGGTTAGGGTTAGGGGTAGAGTTAGGGTGAGGCTTGGGGTTAGGGTAAAATTTAGGGTTAGGTTTAGAGTGAGGGTTAGGGTTAGGGTGATATTTAGGGTGAGGGTGAGGGTTAGGGTTCGGGTGAGATTTTGGGTGAGGGTTAGGGTTAGGTTTAGATTTAGTGTGAGGGCTATGTTGAGGGTGAGGTTTAAGGTTAGGGATAGGTTGAGACTTAGGTTTAGGAATAGGGATAGGGTGAGGGTTAGGCTGAGGTGTAGGGTTAGTGTGAGTGTTAGGACTATTGTGAGAGTAAGGTTTAGTGTTAGCATTACGGTTTGGGTGAGGGTTACTGTGAGGGTTAGGGTTAGGGTTAGGGTGAGAGTGAGGGTTAGAGTTAGCCTGAGTGTTAGGGTGAGGGTGAGGGTGAGGGTGAGGTTTAGGGTTAAGGTTAGGGTTATGTTAGGGTTAGGGTGAGGGTAAGGTTTATGTTTATGTTAGGGTGAGAGTTAAGGTTAGGCTTAGGGTCAGGGTTAGGGTTATTTTTAGGGTTAGGGTTAGGCTAAGTGTGAGGCTGTCAGTCAAGTTGAGGGTGAGTTTTAGGGTTAGGGTTAGGTTAAGGGTGAAGGTGAGTGTGGGGGTTAGGGTTAGGTTTAGGATTAATGTTAGGGTTAGGTTGAGAGTGAGGGTGAGGGTGAGGGTGAAAGTTAGGGTTAGGGTTAGGGTTAGTTTGAGGTTTAGGGTTCGTGTGTGTATTAGGGTTAGGGTTAGGGTTAGGGTGAAGGTAAGGTTTAGGGTGAGTGTTAGGGTTAGGGTGAGGGTTAGTGTTAGGGTGAGGATAAGGGTTAGGTTGAGGGTTAGGGTTAGGGTTAGGGTTAGTGTGAGGGCTAGGGTGAGGGTCTGGGTTAATGTTAGGGTTAGGGTTAGAGTTAGGGAGAGGGTGAGTGTGAGATTTAGGTTTAGGATTAGTGTTAGGTTTAGTGTCAGGGTTAATGTGAGGGCGAGGGCTAGGGTGAGGGTCAGGGTTAGTGCTAGGCTTAGGGTTAGGGTGAGGGTGTGGGTGAGGGTGAGGGTTAGTGTGAGATTTAGGGTTAGGGTTGTGATGAGGTTTAGGGTTAGGGTGATGTTTAGGGTGAGGGTGAGGGTTATGGTTAAGTTGAGGGTTAAGTTGAGGTTTAGGGTTAGGCTTAAGGTTATGGTTAAGGTTAGTGTGAGTGTTAGGGTTAGGGTTAATTTGAGGGAAAGTGTTAGGGTGAGTTTTAGATTGAGGGTGAGGGTTAGGGTTAGCGTTAGGGTTAGAGTGAGGGTTAGGTTTATGTTTAGATTTAGGGTGAGGTTGAGGGTTAGGGTTAGGGTTAGGGTGAAAGTTAGGGTTAGGGTGAGGCTTAGGGTTAGAGATATTGTTAGGGTGAGTTTTAGGTTGAGGGTTAGGGTTCGGTGAAGGTTAGAGATTGGTTGAGGGTTAGGGTTGGGTAAGGGTTAGAGTTAGGGTGAGGGTGAGGTTGAGTGTTATAGTTAGGATTAGGGTTATGTCTAGGGTTAGACTGAAGGTGATGGTGAGGGTGCGCGTGAAGGTTTGTGTTAGGGATAGAGTTAGGGTGAGGGTGATGGTTAGGGTTAGGGTTAGGGTTAGGATGAGTGTTAGGGTGAGGGTTAGGCTGAGGGTTAGGGTTAATGTTAGGGTTATTGTTAGGGTTAGCGTGAGGGTGAAGGTGAGGGTGAGCATGAGTTTGAGGGTTAGAATTAGGTTTAGGTTGAGGGTGAGAGTGAGGGTTAGGGTTAGGGTTAGGATAAGTGTGAGATTTAGGGTTAGGGTTAGGGTTCGGTGAGGGATAGGGTCAGGGTGAGTGTTAGGTTGAAAGCTAGGGTGCGGTTGAGGGTTAGGGTTAGGGCTAGGGATAGGGTGCGCATTAGAGTTAGGGTTAGGATTAGGGTGAGGGTGAGAGTGAGATTTAGGATTAGAATTAGAATTAGGGTTAGGGTTAGGCTGAGGGGGAGAGGGAGGGGGAGGAGGCGGGGGCGGTTAAGGGATAGGGTTAGGTTTAGGGTTAGTGTTAGGGTGAGGGAAAGCATTAAGGTTAGGGTTACTGTTATTGTTAGGGTTAGGGTGAGAGTGAGAGCGAGGGGAGGGGGAAGTGGAGGGCGAGGATTAGGGTTACGGTTAGGTTTAAGGTGAGGGTGAGAGTTTGGGTTAGGGTTAGGATTTGCATTAGGGTTAGGGTTATGCTCACGGTGAGGGGGAGGGGCAGTGAAGGGTTAGATTTAGGGTTAGGTTTAGGGTTAAGTTGAGGGTGAGGGTTAGGGTTAGTGTGAGGGTTAAGGTTAGGGTTTGGATTCGGGTGAGGGTTAGGGTTAGGTTTAGAGTTAGGGTGAGGGTTAGGGTTAGGGTAAAGGTTAGGGTTAGGGTGAGGGTGAGGGTTAGAGTTAGGGTGTTGTTTATGGTGAGGGTTCGGGTTAGGTTTCGGGTGAGGTTTAAGTTGAGAGTTAGGGTTAGGGTTAGATTTAATGTGAGGGCTAGGTTGAGGGTGAGGTTTAGGTTTAGGGATAGGGTGAGACTTAGGGTTAGGGGTAGGGTTAGGGTGAGGGTTAGGTTTAGTGTGAGGTTTAGGGTTCATGTTAAGGTTAGGGTTAGGGCTAGCATTACGGTTTGGGTGAGGGTTACGGTGAGGGTTAGGGGTAGGGTTAGCTTGAGAGTTAGGGTTAGGGTTAGGGTTATTGTTAGGGATAGGATTAGGCTGAGGGTGAGGCTGTCAGTGAAGGTGAGGGTGAGTTTTAGGGTTAGAGCTAGGTTTAGGGTGAGGGTGAGTGACGGGGTTAGGGTTAGGATTAGGAATAGGGTTAGGGTTAGGTTGAGGGTGAGGGTGAGGGTGATGGTGTGGGTTAGTGTAAGGTTAGTATTACGGTTAGGGTTAGGGTGAGGTTTAGGGTTAGTATTGGGGTGAGGGTTGGGGTTAGGGTCAGGGTAAGGGTTAGGGTGAGTTTTAGGGTTAGGGTGACGGTAAGGGTTAGGTTGAGGTTTAGGGTTAGGGTCAGGGTTAGGGTGAGGGCTAGGGTGAGGGTTAGGCTGAGGGTTAGTTTTAGGTTTAGGGTTAGCGTTAGGGTTAGGGTTAGGCTTAGGGTGAGGGTGAGGTTGAGGGTGAGGGTTAGTGTGAGGTTTAGGGTTAGGATGAGTGATAGGGTTAGGGTTAGAGATAGGGTGAGGGTGAGGGTGAGGGTTAGTTTTAGGGTGAGGGTTAGGTTTAGGGTTAGTTTGAGGGTTAAGGTTATGGTTAGGGTTAGGGTGCGTGTTAGGGTGAGGTTAGGGTTAATGTTAGGGTTAGGGTTAGGGTGAGGGTTAGGGTGAGGGTGAGGGTTAAGGTTAGGGTGAGGGTTAGGGTTAGGTTTAGGGTGAGGGTAAGGGTTAGGTTGAGGGTTATTGTGAGGGTGAGGGTTAGGCTTTGGATGAGTGTTAGGGTTAGGGTTAGGCTGAGGGTTTGGGTGAAGGTAAGGGTGAATGTTAGGCTGAGTTTTAGGTTGAGCGTGAGGTTTAGGGTTATGCTGAAGGTGATGGTTAGGGTAAGGCTGAGGGTTAGGGTTCGGGTTAGTTTTAGGGTTAGGTTTGGGGTTAGGGTTAGGGTGAGGGTTAGGATTACGTTTAGGTAGGGGGTTAGAATTAGAATGATGTTTAAGGTGAGGGTGAGGTTTAAGGTTAGGGTGAGTGTTTGCATGAGGGTGAGGATTAGGGTGTGGGTGAGGGTTAGTGTTAGTGTTAGGGTTAGGATGACGGTGAGGGTTAGGGTGAGGGTGAGGTTTACAGTTAGGGTTAGGGTTAGGCTGAGGGTTAGGTTGAAATTTAGGGTTAGGCTTAGGGTTACGATTAGTGTGAGGGTTAGGGTTAGCGTTAGGGTTAGAGTGAGTGTAAAGTTTAGGGAGAGCTTTAGAGTGATGGTGAGGGTTAGAGTTAGCCTTAGGGTTAAGGTGAGGGTTAGGGTGAGGTTTAGGTTTAGTGTTAGGGTGAAGTTTAAGGTTAGTGTGAGGGTTAGAGTTAGGGTGAGTGTGAGGGTGACGGTCAGGGTAACGGTGAGGGTTAGAGTTAGGGTGAGGTTTAGAATTAGGGTGAGGGTTAGGGTCAGGGTGAGGGTAAGTGTTAGGTTGAGGGTTAGGGTTAGGTTAGGGTGAGGGCTAGCGTGTGGGTGAGGGTTAGGTTTAGCGTTAGCGTTAGGAAGAGGGTGAGGGTGAGATTTACGTTTAGGATTAGTGTTAGTTTTAGGGTTAGGCTTAGGGTGAGTGTGAGCGTGAGGTTGAGGGTGAGGTTAGGGTGAGGAGTAGGTTTAGGGTTAGGGTGGTGGTTAGGGTTAGTGTGAAGGTTGGGGTTAGGTTTTGGGTTAGTGTTAGTGTGAGGGTAAGGGTTAGTGTGAGGGTTAGGTTGAAGTTAAGGTTAAGGGTGAGGTTTAGAGTGAGGGTGAGTGTTAGGTTTAGTGTCAGAGCTAGGGTAAATTTCAGGGTCAGGGTGAGGGTTAGGGTTAGGGTGAGGTTTAGGGTGAGGGTGGTTAGGGTTAAGGTGAGGGTTTGGGTGAGGGTGAGGATTAGGGTGAAGTGTTGGATTAGGGTGAATGTTAGGTTGAGGGTTAAGGTTAAGGTTAGGGTTAGGTTTAGGGTGAGGTTGTGGGTGACCGTGAGGGTGATGTTCAGTGTCTGGGTTAGGTTAGGGTGAGGGTTAGGGTGAGGGTAAGGCTTAGCGTGAGGGTGAGGATTAGGGTTAGGGTTAAGGTGAGGGTGAGGGAGAGGTTGAGGGTGATGGTTAGGTTTAGGGTTAGGATGAGGATTAGGGTGATGGTGGGGGTTAGGCTGATGGTTAGGGTTGGGTGAAGTTTAGGGATAGGGTTAGGGTTAGAGTGAGGTCTAGGGTGAGGGTGAGGGTTAGGGTAAGGGTAAGGGTGAAGGTGAGGGTGAGTTTTACGGTGATGGTGAGTTTTAGGGTTAGGGTGAGAGTTAGGGTTGGGGTTAGGATTAGGGTGAGGGTTAGTGTTAGGGATAGGGTTAGGGATAATTTGAAGGTTAGGTTTAGGTTTAGGGTTAGGGAGAGTGCTAGGGTTAGGTTTATGGTTAGGCTGAGTGTGAGAGTGAGGGTTAAGTTTAGAGATAGTTTGAGGGTGAGTGTTAGCATTAGGGAAAGTATTAGGGTAAATTTTAGTGTTAGGGTGAGGTTTAGGATTAGGGTTAGTGTTAGGGTTAGGGTTAGGATGAGGATTAGGGTTAGGGCTATGGTTAGGGTGAGTGTGAGCGTTAGGTTTAGGTTTAGTTTTAGGGTGTGGGTGGGGGTTAGGGTGTGGGTTATTTTTAGGGTTAGGTTGAGGGTGTGGGGAAGGTTGAGGTTTAGGTTTAGGGTTAGGGTTACGGTTAGAGTGAAGGTGAGGGTTAGGGTGAGGGTTAGGTTTAAGGTGATTGTTAGGGTTAGTGTTAGGGATAGGGTGATGGTTAGGGTTAGGGTTAGGGTGAGGGTGAGGGTGAGGGTTAGGGTTAGGGTTAGGTTTAGGGTGAGGGTAGGGTGAGGGTTATGGTTAGGGTGAGGTTTAGGGTTAGGGTGAGGGCTAGGGTGAGGTTGAGGGTTAGGATGAGTGTGAGGGTATCAGTTAGATAAGGGTTAGGGTTAGGTTTAGGGTTAGGATTAGGGTGATGGTAAGGGTTTGGGTTAGGTTTAGGTTTAGAGTGAGGGTGAGGGTGAGGTTTAGGGTTAGGGTGATGTTCAGGTTGAGGGTGAAGGTTAGGGTGAGAGTGAGGGTGAGAGTGAGGGTTAGGGTGAGGGTGAGTGTTAGGGTTAAGGTTAGGTTGAGGGTGAGGGTGAGGTTTAGGGCTAGGGTTAGGGTAAGGCTGAGTGTGAGGGCTAGGGTGAGGGTGAGGATTAGGGTTAGGGTTAGGGTGAGGGTTAGCATGAGAGTTTGGGCTAGGTTTTGAGATAGGGTGATTGTTAGGGTTAGGGTTTGGATGAGTGTTAGGGTTAGCGTGAGGGTTAGAATGAGGGTGAGGTTTAGGGTGATGGTGAGATTGAGGGTAAGTGTTAGGGTTAGGGTTAGGGTGAGGTTTCGCATGAGGGTGAATGTTCGGTTGAGGCTGAGGGTTAGGGTGTGTGTTAGGGTTAGAGTTAGGTTGAGGGTGAGGGAGACGGTGAGGGTTAGGGTGAGGGTGAGGGTAAGGGTCAGGGTTAGGTTGAGGGTTAGGTTGAGGGTTAGGCTTAGGGTAATGGCGAGTGTTAGGGTTAGTGTGAGGGTTAGGGTTAGGGTTAGGGTTAGTGTGAGTATAAGGGTTAGGATGAAGGTTAGGGTGAGGCAGAGGGTTAAGGTTTTCGTTTGGGTTTGGTTGAGGGTTACCTTTAGTGTGATTTTTAGGGTGAGGCTGAGGGTTAAGGTGAGGGTGAAGGTGAGGGTGAGGGTTAGGAAGAGGTTTAATGTGAGGGTGAGGGTTAGGGGTTTCGTTTGGGTTTGGTTGAGGGTTAGGTTAAGGTGATGTTTAGAGTGAGGGTTAGAGGTAAGGTCAGGGCTAGGATGAGGGTGAGGGTTTCGTTTAGTTAAGGGTTAGGGTTATTGTTAGGGTGAGGATTAGGTTGAGGGTGGGGGTTAGTGTGAGGTTTAAGTTCAGGGTGAGCGTTAGGGTTTGAGTTAGGATGAGGGTTAGGTTTAGGGTGATGTTTCGGGTGAGGGTGAGGGTAAGGGTGAGGGTGAGGGTGAGGGTGATGTGGAAGTATTGGGTAAGGATTAAGGTTAAGGTGAGGGTGAGGTTTATTTTTAGGATTAGGGTTAGGGTTAGGCTGAGGATGAGGGTGAGGGTTATTGTTATTGTTATTGTTAGTGTTAGGGTTAGGGTTATGGTGAGGGCTAGGGTGAGGGCGAGGGTTAGCGTGAAGGTGAGGGTGAGGGCTTCGGTTAGGTAAGGGTTAGGTTCAGGGTTAGGGTGAGAGTGAGGGATAGGTTGAGGATTAGGTTGAGGGTGAGGGTTAGTGTGAGGGTTAGGTTTAGGGTGAGGGTTAGAGTAAGGGTGAGGGTTAGGTTTAGGGTCATGATTAGGGTGAAAGTGAGGGTTAGGGTGAGGGTTCAGGTGAGGGTTAGGGTTAGGGTGAGGATTACGGTTGGGGTGCAGGTTTGTGTGACGGTGAGGGTTAGGGTTATGTTGATGGTTAGGCTTAGGGAGAAGGCTAGGGTGAGGGTGTGGTTAGGGTTAGCATTAGGGTTAGGGTTAGGCTTAGGGTGAGGGTGTGGTTAGACTTAGGTTTAGGTTTATGATTAGGGTGAGGGTGAGGGTTAGTGTTAGGTTAAGGGTTAGGATTAGGGTGAGGGCTAGGGTCAGGGTGAGTGTTAGGGTGAGGGTGAGGGGGACGGTAAGGGTGTGTGTTTCGGTTAGGTAAGGGTTAGGGTTAGAGTGAGGTTTAGGGTTAGCGTGAGGGTTATGTTTGGGGCTAGGGTGAGGCTTAGGTTTAGGGTGATGTTTAGGCTGAGGGTTAGGGTTAGGGTGAGAGTGACGGTTCTGGCGAGGTGAGGGTGAGGGTGAGGGTGAGGGTTAGGGTGTGGGTGAGGGTTAGGTTTCCAATAAGTTTTAGGGTGATAGTGAGTTTTAGGGTGAGGGTGAGGGCTAGGGTTAGGGTTAGGATTAGGGTGAGGGTTAGCGTTAGGTTTAGGCTTATGGTGAGGTTTAGGATGAGGGTTACGGTTAGGTTGAGGGTTTGGGTTATGGTTTGAGTAAGGGTTAGGTTTAAGGTGAGGGTTAGGGTTAGGTTTAGGGTTAGGGTGAGGGTGATGTTTAGTGTGAGAGTGAGTGTGAGGGTTTCGATTAGGTAAGGGTTAGGTTTAGGGTGAGCATTAGGGTGAGGGTGAATGTTAGGGTTAGGGTGATTTTTAGGTTTGAGGTTAGGGTGAGGGGTAGGGTTAGGGTGATCTTTAGGCTGAGGGTGAAGGTTAGGGTGAGGGTGACAATTCCGGTCAGGTGAGGGTTCGTGTGAGGATGAGGGTTAGGTTGTGAGTGAGGGCTAGTGTTCAGGTGAGTTTTAGGGTGATGGTGAGTGTTAGGGTGAGATTGAGGGTTAGTGTTAGGGTTAGGATTATGGTGTGTTTTATCATTAGGGTGAGGGGTAGGGTTAGAGTGAGAATTATTGTGAGGGTGAGTTTAGGGTTAGGGTGAGGATAAGGATTAGGATGAGGGTTAGGGTGAGGTAGAGTGTTAGGGTTAGCATTAGGGTTAGGTTGAGGGTGAGGGTTAGGTTGAGGGTTAGGGTTAGGTTTAGGTACAGGGTGAGAATTAAGGTTAGTGTGAGAGTGAGGGTGAGGGTTAGGGTTAGGGTCATGGTTAGATTTAGGTGAGGATGAGGGTGAGGGTTAGAATTAGATTTAGGGTTAGAGTTAGGGTGTGGGTGAGCATGTGGGTTAGGCTTTGGGTTAGAATTAGGGTGAGGGTGAGCGTGAGGGTTAGGGTTAAGATTAGGATTAGGGTTAGGGTTAGGGTGAGGTTGAGGTTGAGGGTTAGCGTTAGGGTTAGGGTTAGGGTTATTGTGAGGATCAGGGTTAGGGTGAGTGTTAGGATGAGGGTGAGGTTGAGGGTTAGGATTAGGGTGAGTTTTAGGGTTAGGGTGAGGGTGAGGGTTAGGGTGAGTTTTAGGTTTAGGGTTAGGGTGATCGTTAGATTGAGGATTAGGTTTAGGTTTGGTGTAGGGTGTGGGTGAGGGTGAGGGTTAGTATTAGGGTTGGGTGAGGCTTAAGTTTAGGGTGAGGGGTAGGGTGATGGTGAGGGTTAGGGTGAGGATGAGGGTGAGGGTTTCGGGTAGGTAAGTGTTAGGGTTTGGGTTAGGGTGAGTATTGCGTTAAGGATGAGGGTTAGGTTGAGGGTTAGGGTTAGGGTGAGAGTTAGGGTTGGGGTAAGGGTGAGGGTTAGTGTTAGCATGATGTTTAGAGTGAGGTTTCACGTGAGGGTGATTGTGAGGGTGTGGGTGAGGTTTTGTGGTAGGGTTAGGGTTAGTGTGAGGGTTAAGATTAGCGTTAGGGTAAGGATTAGGGTTAGTGTGAGGGGTAGGTTTAGGGTTAAGGTGAAAGTGAGGGTTAGTGAGAGGTTAGGGCTATGGTTATGTTTAGGGTTAGTGTGAGGATCGGGGTTAGGGTGAAGATTAGCTTGAGGTTGAGGGTTAGGGTTAGATTTAGGATTAGGCTGAGAGTTAGGGTGAGGGTTAGGGTTAGGGTGAGGGTTAGGATTAGGATTAGGGTGAGAGTTACTGTTAGGATGAGGATTAGGGTTAGGATTAGAGTTAGGGTGAGTTATAGGGTTAGGTTTAGGGTTAGGTTGAGAGTTACGGTTAGGATTAGGGTTAGGGTTATTGTTAGGGTTAGTAGTAGGGTGAGGGTGAGGGCTAGCATTAAGGTTAGGGTTAGGGTGAGGGAGGGGGTGTGGTTTAGGTTTAGGATTAGGGTTAGGGTTAGTGTTAGGATTAGGGTAAGGGTTAACGTGAGGGGTATGGTTAGGATTTGGGTGAATGTTAGTGTTAGTGTGAGAATTAGGTTTAGGATTAGAGTTAGGGTTAGTATAAGGATAAAATTTAGGCTGAGGGTTAGGGTGAGGGTAAGGGTTCGGTTTAGGGTGAGGTTTAGGGTGTGGGTTAGAATTAGGTTTAGTGTGAGGGTTAGAGTGATGGTGAGGGTTAGGGTCAGAGTGAGGGTTAGGTTTAGGGTTAGGATGAGGGTTATGGTTACGGTTAGGTTTAGGGTGAAGGGGAGGATTAAGGTTAGGGAGAGGGTTAGGTTTAGTGTGACGGATTGTGTTAGGGTTAGAGTTAGGCTTAGTATGAAGATAAAGTTTAGGGTGAGGGTTAGAGTGAGGGTGAGGGTAAGGTTTATCGCGTGGTTAGGGTGAGGATTAGGGTTATGTTTAGGGCTAGGGTTAGGGTGAGTGTTAGGGTTAGGGTGATGTTTAGGGTGAGGGTGAGGGTTAGGGTGAGGGTGAGGTTGAGGGTGAGGGTTAGGTTTAGGGTGAGGGTGAGGGTGAGGGTTAGGATTAGGGTTAGGTTTAGGGTTAGGCTGAGGGTGAGGGTGAGGTTTAGGGTTAGGGTTAGGGTTAAGGTAAGTGTTAGGTTTAGGGTGAGGGTTAGTGTTAAGGTTAGGGTGATGATTAGGGTTAGGGTTAGGTTTAGAGTGAGGTTTAGGTTTAGGGTTAGGGTGAGTGTGAGTGTTAGTGTGAGGGTTAGGGTTAGGGTTAGGGTGAGGGTTAGGGTTACGGTTAGGGTTAGGGTGAGGGCGAGGGTTAGGGTTAGGGTTAGGGTTAGGGTGAGGGTGAGGGTTAGGGTTAGGGTTAGAGTTATTGTGAAGTTTAGGGTGAGGGTTAGGGATAGGGTTAGGGTAAGGGTTAGGGTCAGACTGAGGGTTAGTGTTACCCTTAGGGTGAGGTTTAGGATTAGGGATAGGGTTAGGGTTAGGGTAAGGCTTAGAGTTAGATTTAGGGTAAGGGTTATGGTTAGGGTGAGGGTGAGTGTTAGGGTTAGGGTTAGGGTGAGGGTGAAGGTTCGGTTGAGGCTGAGGGTTAGTGTGAGGGTGAGGTTTCCGGTGAGGATGAGGGTTCAGGTGAGGGTGAGGTTTAGGGTGTGTGTTTGTGTTAGGTTTAGGGTGAGGGTCAGGGTGACGGAGAGGGTTAGGTTGTAGGTGAAGGTTAGGGTTAGTGTGAGGGTTAGGGTTAATGTTAGGGTGAGGGGTAGGGTGAGGGGTAGGGTTAGGGTTAGGGAGTAGTTTAGGGATAATGTGAAGATTAGGGTTAGGGATAGAGTTAGGGTTAGTATGAGGATAAAGTTTAGAGTGTGTGTTAGGGTGAGGGTTAGGGTTAGATTTAGGGTGAGGGTTAGGGTGAGGTTTAGGTATAGGGTTAGGTTTAGGGTGAGGGTGAGGATGATGTTTATTGTAGGGTTAGGGTGAGGGTTAAGTTTAGGTTGAGTGTGAGGTTTTGGTTTAGGATTAGGTTTAGGGTTAGGGTTAGTCTTAGGGTGAGGGTGACGGTGAGGTTGAGGGTTAGGGTTAGGGTGAGGGTTATGGTTGTGGTTAGGTAATGGTTAGGTTTAGGGTGATGTTTAGGTTGAGGGTGAGGGTTAGGGTGAGGGTCAGGATTCGGGTGAGGTTGAGTGTTCGGTGAGGATGAGGGTTAGGGTGTGGGTGCGAGTTAGGGTCCGGGTATGTTTTAGGGTGACGGTGAGGTTTAGGGTGAGGGTGAGGGTTAGGGTTAAGTTTATTTATAGGGTTAGTGTTAGTGTGAGGATAAAGGTTAGGGTGAGGTTTAAGGTGAGTTTGAGGGTTAGGTTTAGCATTAGGGCTAGGTTGAGGTTTACGGTGAGGGTTAGGGTTAGGGCGAATTTAGGGTTAGATTTATGGTGAGTGTTATTGTTAAGATTAGGGTTTGTGTTAGGGTTAAGGTTATTGTTAGGGTTACGGTTAGGGTTAGGGTGAGTGTGAGGGTGAGTGTTAGGGTTAAGGTTAGGGTTAGTGTGAGGGTTAGGGTTAGAGTTAGGGTTAGTATGAGGATAAAGGTTAGGGTGAGGGTTAGGGTTAGGGTTAGGGTTAAGGTTAGGTTTAGGGTGAGGGTTAGGGTTAGGGTGATGCTTAGGGTGAGGGTGAGGGTTAGGGTGAGGGTGAGTTTGAGGGTGAGGGTGAGGGTGAGGATGACAGTGATGGTTAGGTTTAGGGTGAATGTGAGAGTTAGGTTTAGGATTAGGGTTAGGTTTAGGGTTAGGCTGAAGTTGAGGATGAGGGTGAGGGTTAGGGTTAGTTTGAGGGTTACGGTGAAGGTGAGTTTGAGGGTGAGGATTAGGGTGAGGGTGACGGTGAGGGTGAGGGTTAGGGTTAGGATTAGGGTTATGGTTAGGGTTAGTGTTAGGGTGAGGATGAGGGTGAGGGTTAGGGTTTGGGTTATCGTTAGGGTGAGGGTTAGCGTTACGGTTAGGGTAAGGATTAGGGTTAGGGTGAGAGTTAGGTTTAGGGTTAGGTTGAGGTTTAGGTTTAGGGTTACGTTTAAGGTGAGGGTTAGGGTTTGGGTTAGGGTGAGGGTTAGGGTAAGGGATAGCGTTAGGGTGAGGGTTACGGTTAGGTTTAGGGTTAGGTTGAGGGTGAGGGTGAGGGTTAGTGTTAGGGTTAGGTTTAGGGTGAGGGTTAGAATGTGGGTGAGGGTTAGCGTTAGGGTGAGGGTTAGGTGACCCTGAAGGTTAGGGTGAGGGTGAGGGTTAGGGTTAGGGTTAGTGTGAGGGTTAGTGTTAGGGTTAGGTTTAGGGTTAGGGTGAGGGTTAAGGTGAGGGTTAGGGTTAGTGTTAGGGTGAGGGCTAGTGTTAGTGTGAGGGTTAGGGTTAGGTTTATACTTAGGGTTAGTATATGGTTAAAGGTTCGGTTGACGGTTAGGTTGAGCGTTAGGGTTAGGGTTAGATTTAGGTTGAGGGATAGGATGAGGTTTAGGGTTAAGCTTAGGTTTAGGGTGAGGGTGAGAGTTAGTGTTAGGGTTAGGGTGAGGGTTAAGGTTAGGTTGAGGGCTAATGCCGTGGACTGGCTCTGTCGGGACGACGGAGGATACTTAGGGGACGAACCTGGAATAGGGGGGGAGATGACAAACAGACAACTCACACACACGAGGAGTGGATGCTGAGTGCGATTTAATGCAGAGGATAACAAACTTTTATAGCAAAAAGTCTCCATAAGAAAAGGGCAAAAGGTTACACAATCTTGTTACAGGGCTTCATTCCTGGGTGGTCACCAGCTGGTCGCCTGAAAGGCACTTGTTTCCGGCTTATCTCTAAGAAATATAATGGGTTTCCATGTTTGTCACCATCTATAGAGGCCTTAATTGTCCCATAAGATTTTTCCTGTTCCTTTTTTAATAGTAAGGTCATAGAGGCCTAGATCTAGAAAGTCTCTTAGTAAATGAAAGAGAATAACAGGAAGTTCTTTCTCCCAAGTAGTTATCTCAGCAATTGCCATACATTCTTTCTGTTCTAGCCGCACCTACAGCTTCTTGTAAATCTCTTACAGACAATTCCTTCTGCTGAAGTGACTTGGTGAAACCCCCAATACTTTTATATTTGCTTATGACTTGTCTACTAGCATCCATAAGAGGGCTTCCAGGGTAGCACTTAACTCTGGTGAGTTAGTCATATTTTTAAGACACTCATCATATATTGGAGTCATCAACACTCTTAAGAAAGAGCTTTGAGTAAGGGAACGTTGACAATGAGTAAGTACAAAGAGCACTAGAAACAGTAAAAGATTAATAGGCACTCTTATACAGTGAGGAAAAGAAAGGCAGAAACACATTTTTCCCAGGGATTTGCCAGCCTTTCCAGGAGTAGGCCTCTTAGAAGCTCTATTCTCCGAGGTAGACTTTGGTGAAATCCCAATACTCAGAGATGGATCTCTGAAGCCCCATTCTCAGGTCTGAAAGCTGGTTTTCCATGTTAAGCAGACTCCACTGGAGTAGGTATGGCAGGCTAGGGTGAGGGTGAGGGTTAGGTGAGGGTGAGGGTGAGGTTTACGGTTAGGTAAGAGTTAGGGTTAGGTTTATGGTGAGGATTAGGGTGAGGGTGAGGGTTAGGATGAGGGTTAGCGTTAGGGTGAGGTTTAGGGTTAGGGTTAGGGTTATGTTTAGGGTGAGGGTGAGGGTTAGGGTGAGGGTTACGGGGAGGGTTAGGGTTATGGTGAGGGTTAGCATTAGGGTGAGAGTTAGGATCAGGGTTAGTGTGAGGGGGAGGGTTAGGGTTCGGGTCGGAGTTAGGGTTAGTGTGAGGTTTAGGGTTAGGGTTAGGGATAGTGTGAGCATAAGAGTTAGGGTGAGGGTTAAGTTGAAGATGAGGGTTAGGGTTAGCGTTAGGTTTAGGGTGAGGTTTAGGGTTAGGGTGAGTGTTAAGGTTAGGGTTAGGGTGAGGGTTAGGTTTAGGGTGAGAGTTAGGGTTAGTATTGGTGTTAGGGTGAGTTTTAGCGTTAGGTTTAGGGTTAGGATGAGGGTTAGGGATAGGATTAGTTTTAAGGTTAGGGTTAGGGTTATTGTTAGGGTTAGGGTTAGGGTTAGGGTTGGGGTGAGGGTGAGGGTTAGCATTAGGGTTAGGGTCACGGTTAGGGTTAGGCTGAGGGGGAGGGGGAGAGTGTGGGTGAGGTTTAGGTTTAGGGTTAGATTTAGGGTTAGTGTGAGGGCTAGGGTGAGGGTGAAGTTTTGGGTGAGGGTGAGGGTGAGGGTAACGCTTTCAGATAGGTAAGGGTTAGGCTTATTGTTAGAGTGAGGATTTGTGTGAGGGTTAGTATTAGGGTGAGGGTTAGAGTTACAGTTTTGGTGAGGGTTAGGGTTAGAGTGAAGTTTAAAGTATGGCTGAGGATTAGGGTGAGTGTTAGAGTTCGGGTGATGTTGAGCGATCGGGTGTGGGTGAAGTTTAGCGTAAGGATGAGGGTCAGGGTGACAGTGAGGGTTAGGGTGACTGTGAGAGTTAGGGTTAGGGTTAGGGTTAGGTTGAGGGTAAGGGTTAGGGTGAGGGTTAGGATGAGGGTAAGGGTTAGGGTTAGCGTTAGTGTTAGGTTGAGGGTTAGGGTGAGGGTTAGGGTTAGGGTTAGGGTGAGGGTTAGGTTTAGGGTTAAGGTTACTGTGAGGGTGAGGGTGAGGGTGAGGGTTAGCGTTAGGGAGAGGGTGAGGGTTAGGGTGAGAGTGAGGGAGAGGGTGAGGGTTTCGTTTAGGTAAGGGTTATGGTTAGGGTTAGGGTGAGGATTAGGGTGAGGGTGAGGTTTAGGTTGAGGGTTAGTGTTAGTGTGAGGGTTAGGGTTAGGGTTAGATTTAGGGTTAGGGTTAGGTTTAGGTTTTGATTGAGGGTGACGGTTAGTTTGTCGGTTAGGGTTAGGGTTAGGGTGACAGTGAGGGTTAGCGTGATGGTGAGGGTTGGGGTTAGGTTGGGGGTGAGGGTTACGGTTAGGGTGAGGGTGAGGATTAGGGTTAGGGTTAGGCTGAGAGTGGAGGTGAGGATGAGCCTGAGGGTGGGGGTTCAGGTTAGTTTTATGTTGAGGGCTAGGGTGAGGGTGAGGGTTAGG
The DNA here is from genome assembly GCF_024711535.1 of Dipodomys merriami. Taxonomy (NCBI): domain Eukaryota; kingdom Metazoa; phylum Chordata; class Mammalia; order Rodentia; family Heteromyidae; genus Dipodomys; species Dipodomys merriami. The sequence goes on from NW_027206113.1 coordinate 5,331,518, forward strand.
GTGACGGTTAGGGTGAGGGTTAGGGTTTTAGTTAGGAAAGGCTTAGGGTTAGGGTTAGGGTGAGGATTAGGGTTAGGGTGAGGTATAAGGTGAAGGTTAGGGTTGGGGTGAGGGTTAGGGTTATGGTTATGTTTAGGCTGAGGATTTGGGTGAGGGGTAGGATTAGTGTTAGGGTGAGGGTTAGGGTTAGTGTGAGGGTTAGGGTTAGGGTTACAGTTAGGGTTAGTGTGAGCTTAAAGTTTAGGGTGGGGGTTAGGGTGAGGGGGAGGGTACGTGTTATGGTGAGGGTTAGGGTGAGGGTTAGGGTGAGGGTTAGAATGGGAGTACAGCTTAGGGTGAGGGTGAGGGTTAGGGTGAGGGTGAGGGTTAGGGTGAGGGTGAGGGTTAGGTTGAGGTTGAGGTTGAGGGTGAGGGTTAGGTTCAAGGTGAATGTGAGCGTTAGGGTTAGGATTAGGATTAGGTTTAGTGTTAGGCTGAAGTTGAGGGTGAGGGTAAGGGTTTGAGTTAGGGTTAGAGTGAGGGTTAGGGTTCCTTTGAGGGTTAGGGTGAAGGTGAGTTTGAGGGTTAGGATTAGGGTGAGGGTGACGGTGAGGGTGAGGGTTAGAGTTAGGATTATTGCTATGGTTAGTGTTAGGGTTAGGGTGATGGTGAGGGTGAGGGTTAAGGTTAGGGTTAGCTTTAGGTTGAGGGTTAGGTTTAGGGTTAGGGTAAGGAATAGGGTTAGGGTGAGTGTTAGGCTTAGAGTTAGATTGAGGTTTAGGGTTAGGGTTAGGTTTAGGGTGAGGGTTAGGTTTATGGTTAGGGTGAGGTTTCGGCTTATGGTGAGGGGTGGGTTTAGGGTTAGGGTAAGGGTTAGGGTTAGGGTGAGGGTTAGGGTTCGGGTTAGGGTTAGGATTAGTGTTAGGGGTAGGTTTAGGGTGAGGGGTAGTTTTAGGGTTAGGATGAGGGGTAGTGTTAGTGTGAGGGTTAGGGTTAGGGTTAGACAGGGTTACTGTATGGTTACAGGTTAGGGTGAGGGTTAGCGTGAGGGTGAGTGTTATGGTCATAGTTAGGGTTAGGGTGAGGGTGAGGGTGAGAGCTAGGTTTAGGGAGAGGGTTAGTGTGAGTGTTAAGTTTAGGGTACTGATTAGCGTGAGGATTAGGGTTACGGTGAGGGTGATATTTAGGTTTAGATTTAGGGTTTAGGGTTAGGGTTAGGTTTACGGTGAGGGTGATATTTAGGTTTAGATTTAGGGTTTAGGGTTAGGGTTAGGGTTACGGTGAGGGTGATATTTAGGTTTAGATTTAGGGTTTAGGGTTAGGGTTAGGGTTAGGGTGAGGGTGAGGATTAGGCTTAGGGTTTGGGTGAGTTTGAGGTTGAAGGTTAGAGTTAGGGTTAGGGTGAGGGTTAGGGTTATGTTGAGGGATAGTGTGAGGGTGAGATTGAGGGTGAGGGTGAGGGTTTTGTTTAGGTAAGGGTTAGGGTTAGGGTTAGGGTGAGGATTAGGTTTTGTGTGAATGTGAGGTTGAGGGTTAGGGTAACAGTGAGTGTTATGGTAGGGGATAGGGTGAAGGTTAGGGTTAGGGTGATGTTAAGGTGAGTGTGAGGGTTCGGGTTCGGGTGAGGGTTAGGTTGTGGGTGAGGGTTAGGTTTCGGCTGAGTGTTAGGGTGACGATGAGGTTTAGGGTGAGGGTGAGGGTTAGGTTTCGTCTGAGTGTTAGGGTGATGATCAGGTTTAGGGTGAGGGTGAGGGTTAGGGTTATGGTTAGTGTTAGGGTTCGGGTTCAGTTGCGGGGTAGGGTTAGGGATAGGGTCAGGGTTAGGGTTAGGGTTAGGTTTAGGGTGATATTTAGTGTGAGGGTGAATGTTAGGGTGAGGGTGATGGTTAGGGTTAGGTTTAGGTTTAAGTTTAGGGTGAGGGATAGGTATAATATTATGGTTAGGGTTAGGGTTAAGGTGAGTGTAAGGGTTCGGTTGAGGATTCGGGTGACGTTGAGTGTTAGGGTTTGGGTGAGGGTTAGCGTTAGGGTGCATATTAGGGTTAGGGTTAGGGACAGGGTTTTGTTGAGTTTAAGGGTTAGGGTGAGGTTTAGGGTGAGGGTTAGCGTGAGAGTTTGGGTTAGCGTTAGGGTTAGGGTCAGGGTTAGGGTTAGGCTGAGGAGGAGGGAGAGAGTGTGGGTGAGGTTTTGGGGTAGGGTTAGCGTTAGGGTTAGTGTGAGGGCTAGGGTGAGGGTGAAGTTTTGGGTGAGAGTGAGGGTGAGGTTAAGGGTTTCTGTTAGGTAAGTGTTAGGGTGAGGATTAGGATGCAGGTGAGGGTTACTGTTAGGGTGAGGGTTAGCGTTACTGTTTAGAGTAAGGGTTAGAGTATAGGTGAGGGTTAGGGTGAATGTTAAGGTTCGGGTGATGTACAGCGATCGGGTGTGGATGAGGTTTAGGGTTAGGGTGACAGTGAGGGATAGTGTGACAGTGAGGGTTAGGGTTAGGGTTATGGTTAGGTTGAGGGTAAGGGTTAGAGTGAGGCTTAGGGTGAGGGTAAGGGTTAGGGTTAGCGTTAAGGTTAGGGTGAGGGTTAGGGTTAGGGTTAGGGTGAGGGTTAGGGTGAGGGTAAGTGTTAGCGTTAGGGTTACTGTGAGGGTGAGGGTGAGAGTCAGTGTTAGGGTTATGGTTAGGGTGAGGGTTAGGGTGAGAGTGAGGGTGAGGGTGAGTGTATTGGTTAGGTAAGGGTTATGGTTTTGGGTTAGGGTGAGGATTAGGGTGAGGGTGAGGTTTAGGTTGAGGGATAGGTGAGGGTTAGGGTTAGGGTTAGAGTGAGGGTTAGGGTTACTGTGATGTTTAGGTTGAGTCTGAAGGTTGGGGTGAGATTGAGGGTTCGGTTCGGGGGAGGTTTGGGGTGAGTGTGACGGTTAGTTTGTGGATTAGGGTTAGGATTAGGTTGAGGGTTAGGGTGACAGTGAGGGTTAGAGTGAGGATGAGGGTTAGGGTTAGGTTGAGGGTGAGGGTTAGGGTTAGGTTGAGGATGAGGGTGAGGGTTTGGGTGAGTGTGAGGGTTAGGGTTAGTTTAAGGTTTATTGTGAGGTTAAAGTTTAGGGTTAGGTTTAGGGTGAGGGTGAGGGTAAGTATTATGGTTAGGGTTAGGGTGAGGGTTAGAGCGAGTGTTAGGGTTGGAATGAGGGTTATAGTTAGGGTTAGGGAGAGGGTTAGGGTGAGAGTACTGCTTAGGGTGAGGGTGAGTTTTAGGGTGAGGATGAGGTTGAGGGTGAGTGTTATGGTGACGGTGAGGGTGACGGTGAAAGTGAGGGTTAGGTTTAGGGTTAGGGTTAGGGTTATGGTTAAGGTTAGTGTCAGGTTGAGGTTTAGGGTGAGGGTGAAGGTGAAGGTTAGGTTTAGGATTAGGCTTAAGTGTTTGGTAAGGCTTAGAGTGAGTGTGATGGTGAGGGTCAGAGTTAAGTTTGGGTAAGGGTTAGGGTTAGCGTTAGGCTTAGGTTGAGGGTGAGGGTTAGGTTGAGGGTGATGGAGAGGGGGAGGGTTAGGGTGAGGGTTAGGTTTAGGGATAGGGTTAGGGTAAGAGTTAGGTTTAGAGTGAGGGTTAAATTTAGGGTTAGGATTAGGGTGAGGTTGAGGGTGAAGGTGAGGTTAGGGTTATGGTGAGGTTTAGGTTTAGGGTTACAGCTACAGTGAGGGTGTGGGTTAGGGTGAGTTTGAGGGTGAGGGTGAGGTTTTCACTTAGGTAAGGATTAGGGTTAGGGTAAGTGTTAGGGTTAGGCTGAGGGTTTGAGTTAGGTTTAGGTTTAGGGTGAGGGTTAGTGTTAGGGGGATGGTGAGGGTGAGGGTTAGGGTTAGGGTGAGGATAAAGGTTCGGGTGAGAGTTAGGGTGAGGGTGAGGTTTAGGGTTAGTGTTAGGTTTAGTGTGAGGGTTAGTGTGAGGTTTAGGGTTAATGTGAGGGTGAGCGTGAGGGTGAGGTTTTGGCTTAGGGTTAAGGTTAGGGTGAGATTTAGGGTTAGGGTTAGGGTTAGGGTAAGGGTGAGAGTTAGGTTGAGGGTTATGTTTGTGGTTAGGGTTAGGGTTAGGGTTAGGGTGAGGGTTAGTGTTAGGTTTAGGGTTAGGGTGAAGTTGAGGGTAAGGCTTAATGTGACGTTTAGGTTTAGGGTGAGGGCTCCGCTGATGGTGAGTGTTAGGGTGAGTGTGAGGGTGAGGGTGAGGGTTTCCATTAGGTAAGGGTTAGGGTTATGGTTAGGGTGAGGATTAGGGTTAGGGTTATGGTTAGGATGAGGGTTAGGGTTAGGGTGAGGCTGAGGGTTAGGGTGAGGGTTAGGGTTAGGGTGAGGGTGAGGGTGAGTTTTAGGGTTAGGTTTAGGGTGAGGTTTAGGTTTACGGTGAGGGCTACGGTGAGGGTGTGGGTTAGGGTGAATTTGAGGGTGAGGGTGAGGTTTTCAGTTAGGTAAGTATTAGGGTTAGGTTTAGCGTGAGGATTAGTTTGAGGATTAGGGTTATGGTTAGATTGAGGGTTAGGTTTAGGGTGATGTTTAGGGTTAGGCTGAGGGTTAGGGTCAAGGTGACAGTTCAGGTGAGGGTGAGCGTGAGGTTGAGGGTTAGGGTTTGGTTTAGGGTTAGGTTTATGGTGAGGGTTAGGGTGACAGTGAGGGTTAGGGTGACGGTGAGGGTTAGGGTTAGGGTTAAGGTGAGGGTGAGGGTTAGGGTTAGGTTTAGGGTGAGGTTTAGGTTGGGGGGTAGGATTAGGGTTAGGGAGAGGGTTAGGGTTACTGTGAAGGTTAGCTTTAGGGTTAGAGTTAGGGTTAATATGAGGATTAAGCTTAGGGTCAGTTTTAGAGTGAGCATAAGGGTAAGGTTTATCCTTAGGGTTAGGGAGAGTGTTAGGGTGAGGGTTACGGTTAGGGTTAGGGTGAGGGTGAGGGTGAGGGTTTGGGTTAGGTTTAGTGTGAGGGTTAGGGTTAGGGTTAGGGTAAGAGTTAGGTTTAGATTGAGGGTTAAATTTAGGTTTAGGATTACGGTGCGGGTGAGGGTGAGGGTGAGGTTTAGGTTTAGGGTTATGGTGAGGTTTAGGTTTAGGGTTAGAGCTACGGTGAGAGTGTGGGTTAGGGTGAGTGTGAGGGTGAGGGTGAGGTTTTCATTTAGGTAAGGATTAGGGTTAGGGTTAGGGTGAGGATTAGGTTGAGGGTGAGGGTTAGTTTCAGTGTTAGGGTTAGGGTGAGGGTTAGGATTAGGGTTAGATTGTGGGTTAAGATTAGGGTGATGTTTAGGGTGAGGCTGAGTGTTAGGGTGAGGGTGACGGTTAGTGTGAGGCTGAGGGTGAGGGTTAGGGTCTGGTTTATGGTTAGGTTTATGATGAGGTTTAGGGTGACGGTGAGGGATAGGTTGAGGGTGAGGATTAGGGTTAGGGTTAGGGTTAGGGTTAGGGTTAGGGTGACAGTGAGGTTGAGGGGTAGGATTAGGGTTAGGGAGAAGGTTAGGGTTATTGTGACGGTTACCGTTAGGGGTAGAGTTAGGGTTAGTATGAGGATAAAAGCTTAGGGTAAGTTTTATGGTGAACGTGAGGGTAATTTTTATCGTTAGGTTTAAGGTGAGGGTTAGGGTGAGGGTTAGGGTTAGGGTTAGGGTTAGGGTTAATTTTAGGGTGAGGGTTAGGTTAGGGTTAGGTTTAGGGTGAGGGATAGGGTTTGGTATAGGGTGAGGGATAGGGTTAGTGTTAGTGTGAGGATTAGGGTTAGGGTTAGGTTTAGTGTTAGGGTTAGGGTTAAGGTTAGGGTGACATTTAGGGTGAGGTGTAGAGTTAGGGATAGGGTAAGGTTTAGCGTTAGGGTGAGGGTTTGGTTCAGTGTTAGGTTTAGGTTGAGGGTGAGGGTGAAGGTGAGGTTTAGCATTAGGGTTACAGTTAGGGTGAGAGTTAGTGTGAGGGTTATGGTTAGGGTTAGTGTGAGGGTTAGGGTTAGGTTGAGGGTTAGGATTAAGGTTAGGGTTAAGGTGAGTTTGAGGTTGAGCGTTAGGGTTAGGGTTAGTGTGAGGATAAGGGTTAGGGTGCGGGATAGTGTGAGGGTTAGGGTTAGGGTTAGGGGAAGTGTTAAGGTTAGAGTGAGAATTAAGTTTAGTGTTTTGGTTAAAGTGAGGGTGAGGGTTTGGGTTAGGGTTAGTGTGAGGATAAGGGTTAGGGTGAGGTTTAGAGTGAGGGTGAGGGTTAGGGTTAGTGTTAGGGTGAGGCTGAGGGTTCGGATTAGGGTGAGGGTAAGGGTTAGGGTTAGGCTGAGGGTTAGGGTTAGTGTTAGGGTTAGAGTGAGGGTGAGTGTGAGGGTTAGGGTTAGGGTTAGGGTGAGGGTTAGGTTTAGGTTTAGGTTTAGGGTTAGGGAGAGGTTTAGGGTAAGGGTCAGGGTTAGGGTTAGGTTTAGGGTGACAGTGAGGTTGAGGGGTAGGATTAGGGTTAAGGAGAGGGTTGGGGTAGTGTGACGGTTAGCATTAGGGTTAGAGTTAGGGTTAGTGTGAGGATAAAAGCTTAGGGTGAGTTTTATGGTTAACGTGAGGGTAAGCTTTATCCTTAGGTTTAGCGTGAGGTTTAGGGTTAGGGTTAGGGTTAGTGTGAGTGTGATGTTGAGTGTGAGGGGCAGCGTTATGGTGAGGGTTCGGTTCAGGGTGAGGGTGAGGGTTAGCGTGGGGATTAGGGTTAGGTTTAGGGTTAGGGTGAAGTGAGGGTGAGGGTTAGGGTTAGGGTGAGTGTGAGGGTTAGGATTAGTTTGAGGGTTATGGTGAAGTTGAGGTTGACGGTGATGGTTAGGTTGAGGGTGACAGTGAGGGTTTGGGTTAGGGTTAGGATGAGGGTCAGGGTGAGTGTGAGAGTTATGGTTAAGTTTAGGGTGAGGGTGAGGTTGAGGGTTAGGGTTAGGGTTAGGGTTAGGGTAAGGGTTAGCATTAGGGTGAGGGTTAGAGTTAGGGTTAGGGTGTGGGTTAGGATTAGGGTTAGGATAAGAGTTAGGGTTAGGGTGAGAGTTAGTGTTAGTGTTAGTGTGAGGGTTAGGTTTAGGGTTAGGCTTAGAGTGAGGCTTACCTGAATCCTTAAACGACTAAATTTAAAAAAAAATAGAGTGAGGTTTATGGTGAGGGTTAGGGTTAGTGTTAGGTTTATGGTAAGGATTAGTGTTAGGGTGAGGGTTAGGGTTAGGGTTAGGGTGAGGGTTATGGTTAGGGTTAGGTTTAGGTTGAGGTTTAGGCTTGGGTATAGGGTGAGGGATAAGGTTAGTGTTAGGGTGAGGATTAGGGTTAGGGTTAGGTTTAGGGTTAGGTTTAGGGTTAGGGTGAGGGTGAGTTTTAGGGTGAGGGGTAGGCTTAAGGTTAGGGTAAGGTTTATTGTTTGGGTGAGGGTTTGGTTCAGGGTTAGGTTTAGGTTGAGGGTGAGGGTGAAGGTGTGGGTTAGGGTTAGGGTTACGGTTATGGGTGAGAGTTAGTGTGAGGGTTAGGGTTAGGTTTAGTGTAAGGGTTAGGGTTAGGGGGAGGGTAAGGTTTAATGTTATTGTTAGGGTGAGTTTGAGTTTGAGCGTTAGGTTTAGGGTTAGTGTGAGGATAAGTTTTAGGGTGCGGGTTAGTGTGAGGGTTAGGTTTAGGGTTACGGTAAGTGTTAAGTTTAGAGGATTAAGTTTAGTGTTAGGGTTAGAGTGGGGGTGAGGGTGAGGGTTAGGGTTTTGGTTAGGGTTAGTGTGAGGATAAGGGTTAGGGTGAGGTTTAGGGTGAGGGTGAGTGTTAGGGTTAGCATTAGGGTTAGGGTGAGGGTTAGGGTTATGGTTAGTTTTTGGGTGAGGCTGAGGGTTTGGATTAGGATTAGGGTAAGGGTTAGGGTTAGGCTGAGGGTTAGTTTTAGGTTTAGGGTTAGGCTGAGGGTTAGTGTTAGGTTTAGGGTTAGGGTGAGGGTGAGGGTTAAGGTGAGGGTGAGGGTGAGGGTGAGGGTTAGGGTTAGGGTGAGTGTTAGGGTTAGGGTTAGGTTTAGGGTTAAGTAGAGGTTTAGGGTGAGGGTGAGGGTTAGGGTTAGGTTTAGGGTGACAGTGAGGTTGAGGGTTAGGATTAGGGTTAGGGAGAGGCTTAGGGATAGTGTGACGGTTAGCCTTAGGGTTAGAGTTAGGGTTAGTATGAGGATAAAATCTTAGGGTGAGTTTTATGATGAACGTGAGGGTAAGGTTTATCATTAGGTTTAGGGTGAGGGTGAGGGTTAAGGTAAGGGTGAGTGTGAGAGTGATGGTGAGGGTTCCGTTCAGGGTGATGGTGATGGTTAGGGTGAGCTTTAGGGTTAGGATTAGGGTTAGGGTGAGGGTGAGGGTGAGGGTTAGGTTGAGGGTGAGGGTGAGGGTTAGGGTTAGTTTGAGGGTTATGGTGAAGGTGAGGTTGAAGGTGAGGGTTAGGGTGAGGGTGACAGTGAGGGTGTGGATTAGGGTTCGGATTAAGGTCAAGGTGAGTGTGAGAGTTATGGTTAGGTTTAGGGTGAGGGTGAGGTGTAGGGTTAGGTTTAGGGTTAGGGTTAGAGTTAGGTTAAGGTTTAGCTTTAGGGTGAGGGTTAGAGTTAGTGTTAGGGTGAGGGTTAGGGTTAGGGTTATGATAAGAGTTAGGGTTCGGGTGAGAACTAGTGTGAGGATTAGGGTTAGGCTTATTTTAAGAGTGAGGTTTAGGGTTATGGTGAGGGTAAGGGTTTGGGTTAGTGTGAGGGTTAGGTTTAGGGTTAGGGTGAGGGTGAGGTTGACGTTTAGGATTAGGTTTAGTGTTAGGGTGAGGGTTAGTGTGAGTTTAGGGTTAGGGTTAGGGTAACTATTAGGGTTAGGGTGAAGATTAGGGTTAGGGTTAGGTTTAGGGTGATGGTGAGGGTAAGGGTTAGGTTTACGGTTAGGGTTAGTGTGAGGATAAGGGTTAGGGTGAGGGTTAGGGTGAGGGTGAGGGTTATGGTTAGCGTTAGGTTTAGGCTGAGTTTTAGTGTTAGGGTTAGGGTTAAGTTGCGGGTTAGGGTGAGGTTTAGGATTATGGTTAGGTTAAGGGTTAGGGTTTGGGTGAGAGTTAGGGTTAAGCTTAGTGTTAGGTTGAGGGTGGGGTCTAGGGTAAGGTTTAGGGTTAGGTTGAGATTTAGGTTTAGGGTGAGGGTTAGGGTAAGGGTAAGAGTTAGGGTGAGCGTTAGGGTTAGGGTGAGGTTGAATATTAGGTTGAGGGTGAGGTTAAGGGTGAGGGTTAGGGTGAGTGTGAGGGTGATGGTGAGGTTGAGGGTTATTTTTAGGTTGAGGATGAGGGTTAGGGTTAGGATTAGGGTTAGGTTTAGTGTTAGGCTGAGGGTGAGGGTGAGGGTGGGGGTTAGGGTTGGGTTTAGGGGGAGGGTTAGGAGTAGTTTGAGGGTTAGGTTGAAAGTGAGTTTGAGGGTGAGAGTGATGGTGAGTGTGATGATGATGGTGAGGGTTAGTGTTAGGATTAGGGTTAGGGTAGGGTGAGGGTTATTGTTAGGGTTAGCGTTCGGGTGAGGGTGAGGTTGAGGGTTAGGGTTAGGGTTAGGGTTAGGGTTAGGGTAAGGTTTAGTGCTAGGGTGTGTTTAGGGTTAGGGTTAGGGTGAGGGTTACGGTTAGGGTGAGGGTTAGGGTTTGGTATAGTGTGAGGGATAGGGTTAGTGTTAGGGTGAGGATTAGGGTTAGGGTTAGGTTTACGGTTAGGATTCGGGTTAGGGTGAGGGTGAGGTTTAGGTTTAGGCGTAGGGTTAGGATTAGGGTAAGTTTTAGGGTTAGGGTGAGGGTTTGGTTCAGGGTTAGGTTTAGGTTGAAGGTGAGGGTGAAAGTGAGGGTTAGCGTTAGGGTTGCGTTTAAGGTGAGAGTTAGTGTGTGGGTTATGGTTAGGGTTAGTTTAAGGTTTAGAGTTAGGGTGAGGTTTAGGTTTAAGGTTACCGTTAGGGTGAGGTTGAGGTTGAGCGTTAGGGTTAGGGTTAGTGTGAGGATAAGTTTAAGGTGCGGGTTAGAGTTAGGGTTAGGGTAAGTGTTAAGGTTAGAGTGATGGTTAAGTTTAGTGTTAGGGTTAGAGTGAGGGTGAGGTGAGGGTTAGGGTTAGGGTTAGGGTTAGGGTTAGGTTTAGGGTTAGGGTTAGTGTAAGGGTTAGGTTTCTGTTGAGGGTTAGATTTAGGGTGATGCTTAGGGTAACAGTGAGGATTAGGGTGAGGGTGAGATTGAGTGTGAGGTTTAGAGTGAGGGTGAGTGTGATGGTTTGCTTGACGGTGAATGTTAGGGTCAGATTTAGTGTTAGAGTGAGGGTGATGGTTAGGGTTGGGTTTATGGTTAGGGTCAGGGTTAGGATGAGATTGAGGGTGAGGGTGAGGTTGAGGGTTAGTGTTAGCGTTATTGTGAGGATGAGAGTTTGTGTTAAGTTTAGGGTTAGGTTGAGGTTGAGGGTTAGGGTTACGGTTTGGGTTAGACCTAGGGTGAGGTTGAGGGTGAGGGTTAGGGTTAGGGTTAGGGTGAGGGTTAGGATTAGGGTTAGGGTGAGTTTTAGGTTTAGGGTGAGGGCTACGGTGAGCGTGAAGGTTAGGGTGAGTGTGAGTGTGAGGGTGAGGTTTTCGTTTAGGTAAGGGTTTGAGTTAGGTTTAGTGTTAGTGTTAGGTTTAGGGTTAGATTGAGGGTTAGGGTTAGGGTTAGGGTGATGTTTAGTGAGCCTGAGGGTTATTGTGAGGGTGAGGGTTCAGGTGAGGGTTTGGGTTGGGGTGAGGTAGAGGGTTATTTTATGGGTTAGGGTTAGGTTTAGGGTGTGGGTTAGGCTGATGTTGAGGGTGAGGGTGCGGGTTAGGGTGAGGGTGAGGCTTATGTTTAGGGTGAGGGTGAGGGCTAGGGTGAGGGTTAGGGTTCAGATTAGGGTGAGGTTCAGGGTGTGGGATAAGGTTAGGGTTAGGGTGAAGTTTAGGGTGAGGGGTAGGGTTAAGGTTAGGTTTAGGTTTAGGGTGAGGGTAAGGGTGATGGTGAGGGTTATTGTTAGGGTTAGGGCGACAGTGAGGGTGAGGGTTAGGTTTAGAATTAGGGTTTGGTTAAGGGTTAGGTTGAGTGTGAGGGCGAGGGTGAGGGTTAGGCTTAAGGTAAGGCTTAGGGCTAGTGTGAGGGTTAGGGTGAGGGTGAGGTTGAGGGTCAGGGTTTGGGTAATGGTGACAGTGAGTGTGAGGGTTAGTGTTATGATTAGGGTTAGGATGAGTTTTAGGTTTAGGGTTAGGGTTAGGGTGAGGATTAGGGTCAGGAATAGTGTTAGGGTTAGGGTTATTGTTAGGGTTAGGTTTAGGCTTAGGGTTAGGTTAAGAGTGAGGTTTAGTATTAGGGTTAGGGTGAGGTTTAGGTTTAGCGTAAGGGCTATGGTGAGGGTGGGGTTTAGGGTGAGTGTGAGGGTGAGGGTAAGGTTAAGAGTTACGGTTTGGTTTAGGGTAATTATAAGGCTGAGTGTGAATTTGGGGGTGAGGATGAAGGTTAGGTTTAGGATTTGGATGAAGGTTAGGTTTAGGGGAAGGTTTAGAATTAGGGTTAGGGTTACTGTTAGGCTGAAGGTGATGGTGAGGGTGAGGGTGAAGATTAGGGTTAGGGTTATGTTTAGGATTAAAGTGAGGGCTAGGGTGAGTTTGAGGGTTAGGGTGAGAATGAGGGTGAAGTTGAGGGTTTCGGTTACGTAAGATTTAGGGTTATTTTTAGGGTGAGGATTAGGTTGAATGTGAGGTTTAGTGTCAGGGTTAGGGTTAGGGTGAGGGTTAGGGTTATAGTTAGGGGGAGGGTTAGGGTTAGGGTTAAGGTTAGGGTGAGGTTGAGGGTTAGGGTGAGAGGTAGGGTTATGGTTAGTGTGAGGGTTAGGGTTAGTGTCAGGGTTAGGGTTAGGGTTAGCGTTAGGCTCATGTTGAGGGTAAGGCTTAGGTTGAGGCTTGTGGTGAGGGTGAGGTTTAGGGATAGCATTAGGGTTAGGGTGAGGATTAATGTGAGGGTTAGGTTTCGGGTTAGGGTTAGGGTAAGAGTGAGGGTTAGGGTGAGGGTTAGTGTGAGGATAAGGTTTAGGTTTAGGGTTAGTGTGAGGGTGAGGGTTCGCCTGAGGGTTAGTGTTAGGTATGGGTGATGGTTAGGGTTAGCGTTAGGGTGAGGTTTTGGGCTAGAGAATTAGGTTTAGGATTGTTGGTAGGGTGAGTTGTAGGGTTAGCTTTAGTGTTAGTGTATGGGTTAGGGTTAGGGTTGGAGTTAGGGGTAGTGTTAGGTTTAGGGTGAGGGTGAGAGTGGGGGTGAGGTTAGATTTAGTGTTATGCAGAGGGTTAGGGTTAGTGTGAGGGTTAGGGTTACCGTTAGGTTTAAGGTGAGGGTTAGTTTGAGGGTTAGGTTTAGGGTCAGGGTTAGGGTTAGGGTGAAGACTAGGGTTAGGTTTAGGGTTAGTGTGAGGGTGAGGGTGAGGGTTAGGGTTAGGGTTAGTGTTAGGGTGAGGGTTAGTGTTAGGATTAGCTTTAGGGTTAGGGTGAGGGTTAGGCTTAGGCTGAGTGTTTGGGTTAGGGTGATGTATATTGTGAGGCTGAGTGTTAGGATGAGGTTGAGTGTTAGGGTTCGGGTGAGGGTTCGGGTGAGTGTGATGGTTAGGGTGTGGTTGAGGGTTAGGCTTAGGGTGAGGGTTAGGGTTACCGTGAGTGTTAGGGTGAGGGGGAGGTTTAGATTTAGCCTTAGGTTTATGGTGAGGTTTAGGGTTAGGTTTACGGTTAGTGTGAGGGTGAGGGTGAGGATTAGGTTTAGGGTTATTGTTAGGGTGAGGATGAAGTTGAGAGTTAGGCTGACGGTGAGGGTGAGGGTAAAAGTTAGGGTTAGGTTTAGGCTTAGGGTGAGGGTGAGAGTGAGGGTGAGTGTGAGTGTTAGGGTTAGGATTAGGGTTAGGTTTAGGCTGAGGGTGAGGGTGAGGGCTAGGTTTAGCGTTAGGATTAGGTTTAGGGTTAGTGTGAGAGTGGGGTGGAGTGTTAGGGATAGGATTAGTGTTAGGGTTAGGGTAAGGCTGAGGGGGAAGTGGAGGTTGAAGGTTATGGTTAGGGTTAGGGTAAGGGTTAGGATTAGGGTTAGAGTGAGGTTTAGACTGATGTTTATGTTTAGGTTATTGTGAGCGCTAGGGGTAGGGGTAGGATTAGGTTTAGGGTGAGTGTTAGGGTTAGGTTTAGGGTTATGATAAGGGTTAGGCAGAGAGTTAGAGTTAGGATTATTGTGAAGTTTAGGTTTAGGGTTAGGGTAAGTGTTAGGGTGAGTGTAAAGGTTAGGGTGAGGATTGGGGTGAGGGTGAGGCTAAGTGTTAGATTGAGGTTAGGGTGAAGGTTAGGTTTATGGTTAGATTTAGGGTGCGTGTTATGTTTTGGGTATTAGTGTGAGGGTTAGGGTGAGAGTGTGTGATAGGGTTCGGGTGAGGGTAAGGGTAAGGGTGAAGGTTAAGAATGAGGGATAAGGTGAGGTTTTGGTTTAAGGCTAAGGATAGGGTGAGGATTTGGGTGAAGTTTAGGTTTAGGGGGAGAGATAGGCTGAGGGGTAGGGTTAGGTTAAGGTTGAGGTTTAGGTTTAGTGTGAGGGTTTGGGTTAGGGTTAGGGTGACGGTGTTAGGGTGAGGGTTAGGGTGAGTGTGATGCTTAGGGTTAGAATTAGGTTTAGGATTAGGGTTAGGATGAGTGTTAGGGTTAGCGTTAATGTGAGGGTTAGGGTTAGGGTGAGAGTTAGAATTAGGGTAAGGGTTAGGGTAAGTGCTAGGGTGAGGGTGAGGTTTAGGGTGAGGGTAATGGTTAGTGTGAAGTTTTTGGTTAGGTAAGGGTTAGGGCTAGGTTTAGAGTGACTATTAGAGTTAGGGTTAGGTTTAGGGTTATGTTGAGTGTGAGGGAGAGGATGAAGGTTAGTGTTAGGATGAGGGTTAGGGTGAGGTTGAGGGTGAGGTTTAGGGTTAGTGTTAATATGGGGGTTAGGATTACAGTGAGGGTTAGGGTTAGGGTGAGGGTTAGAATTAGGGTACAGGTTAGGGTGAGGTTTAGGGTTAGGGTGATGTTTGGTGTGAGGGTTAGGTATAGAATTAGGGTTAGGGTTAGGGTTAGTGTGAATGTTAGGGTGAGGATGAGGTTTCGGGTGTTGCTGAGGGTTAGGGTGTGGGCGAGGGTTAGGGTTAGGGTGAGGATTAGGGTTAGAATTAGGGTTAGGATTATGGTGAGGGTAAGGGTTAGGGTGAGGATTAGGGTCAGGGTTAGGGTGAGGGTGAGAGGTAGGGTCAGCATTAGAGTTAGGGTGAGGGTGAGAGTTAGGATGAGGGTTAGGGTGAGGGTTAGGGATAGGGTAAGGTATAGCGTGATTGTGAGGGTGAAGGTGAGGGTTAGTGTTAGGATAAGGTTTAGGGTTAGGGTGAGGGTTAGAGTTAGGCTGAGTGTTAGGGTTAGGGTGATGTATATAGTGAGGGTGAGGGTTAGGGTGAAGGTGAGTGTTAGGGTGAGGGTGAGGGTTAGATTTAGGTTTAGGGTTATGGTGAGGTTTAGGGTTAGGGTTAGGGTGAGAGTTACGGTGAGGTGTAGGGATAGGGTTAGGGTGAGGGTTAGGATTAGCGTTGGGGATAGGGTGAGTGTTAGGGTGAGAGTGAGGGTTAGGGTGAGTGTGAGAGTGAGGGTTTCTCTTAGGTAAGGTTTAGGGTTATTTTTAGGGTGAGGATTAGGTTGAGATTAAGGGTTAGTGTGAATGTTAGGGTTAGGGTGAGGGTTAGGGTTGGGATTTGTGTGAGGGTTAGGATTAGGGTGATGTTTAGGGTGAGGTTTAGGGTTAGGGTGAGGGTTAGGGTTTGGGTGAGGGTGAGGGTTAGGGTGTGGGTGAGGGTTAGGTTTGGTTGAGTGTTAGTGTGACTGTGAGGTTTAGGGTGAGGTTGAGGGATTATGGTTACGTTTAGGGTGAGGGTTAGTGTTATGGTGAGGTTTAGGCTGAGGGTTAGTGTGAGGGGTAGGGTTAGGGTGACGGTTAGGTTGAGGGTTAGAGTGAGGGGTAGGGTTAGAGTTAGGGTGAGGGCTAGGGTGATGGTGAGTGTTAGGTTGAGGGTGAGGGTGAGAGTGAGGTTTTCGATTAGGTAAGCCTTAGGGTTAGGTTTAGGGTGAGGGGTAGGGTTAGGGTTAGGGTGAGGTTTAGGGGATTGTGAGGGTCAGGTTGGGGTTAGGGTTAGGGTGAGGGTTAGTGTTATGTTTAGGGTGAGGGTTAGCGTTAGGGTGATGTTAATATGACGGTGAGGGTTAATGTTAGGGTTAGCTTTAGGGAAAGGTATAGGGTTAGCGTTAGGGTTAGGATGAGGGTTAGAGTGATGGGTAGGGTTATCATTAGGGTTAGGGTGAGGGTTAGGGTTAGGGTGAGTGTTAGGTTTCGGGTTAGGCTTAGGGTGAGGTTTAGTGTTAGGGTGAGGGCTAGGGTTAGGGTGAGGTATAGGGTGACGGTGAGGGTGAGGGTGAGGTTTTTGGTTAAGTAAGTTTTAGGGTCAGGTTCAGGGTGTGAATTAGGGTGAGGGTGTCGGTTAGGGTTAGGGTTAGGGTTAGGGTTAGGGTTAGGGTGAGGGTGAGGGTGAGGGTGAGTGTTAGGATGAGGGTTAGGGTGAGGGTGAGGGTGTTGGTGAGGGTGAGGGTTATGGTTAGTATTAGTGTGAGTTTAAGGGTTACATGGAGGGTTAGGGTTAGGATGATTGTTAGGCTTAGGCTTTGGCTCAGGTTTAGTTTTGGGGTGAGGGTTAGACTGAGGAGTAGGTTTAGGGTTAGGGTTAGGGTTATGGTGAGGGTAAGGGTTAGGGTCAAGTTTAGGGTTAAGCTGAGGGTTAAGGTTAGTGTTAGATTTAGGATTAGGTTTAGGGTTAGGTTGAGGGTGAGGGTGAGTGTTAGGGTTAGGTTTAGTGTGAGGGTTAGGGTTAGGGTGAGTGTTAGGGTTAGGGTTAGGTTTAGGGTGAAGGTCGGGATGAGGGTTAGGGTTAGTTTGAGGGTTAGGGTTAGGCTGAGGGGAAGGGTTAGGGTTATGTTTTTTGTGAGGGTGAGTGTTAGGTTGAGGGGGAGTCTTAGGATGAGGGTGAATGTTCAGTTGAGGGTGAGGGTTAGGGTGCGGGTTAGGGTGATGGTGAGTGTTAGGTTAAGGGTGATGGTTAGGTTTAGGGTTAGGGTGAGAGTTAAGGTGAGGTGTAGGGATAGGGTTAGGGTGAGGGTCAGGTGAGAGTGAGGGTTAGGGTTAGCGTTAGGGATAGGGTGACTGTTAGGGTGAGTGTTATTGTTAGGGTGATTGTGAAGTTTAGGGTGATGATAAGGGATAGTATTAGCGTTAGGGATATGGTTAGGTTTAGGTTTAGGGTGAGGGCTCGGGTGAGGGTGAGGGTTAGGGTGAGGTTGAGGGTAAGAGCTTCGGTTAGGTAAGGGTTAGGGTAATTTTTAGGGTGAGAATTATGTTGCGATTGATGGTTAGTGTAAGTGTTAGGGTTAGGGTGAGGATTTGGTTGAGGGTTAGGGTTAGGGTGATGTTTAGCGTGAGGTTTAGTGTTAGGGTGAGGGTTAGTGTTCGGATGAGTTTTATGGTTAGGGTGTGGGTGAGGGTTAGGGTTAGGTTGATTGTTAGGGTGGCGGTGAGTGTTAGGGTGAGGGTGAGGGTTAGGGTTAGGTTTAGGGTGAGTGTTAGGGTGAGGGGTAGGGTGAGCTGTAGGTTTAGCTTTAGAGTGAGGTTTAGGGTTAGGGTGAGTGTTTAGGATTAGGTTTAGTTTGATGGTAAGGGTTAGGGTGGGGTTTAGGTTGAGGGTCAGGGTGGGGGTGAGGGTTTCGTTTATGTAAGGGTTAGGGTTAGGCTTACGGCGAGGATTAGGGGAGGGTGACGGTAAGGTTGAGGTTTAGGGTTAGGGTGAGGGTTAGGTTTACGGTTAGCGTGAGGGTTAGCGTATGAGGGTGAGGGTTACTGTTAGGGTTAGCTTTAGGGAAAGGGTTAGGGTTAGGGTAAGAGTTAGGGTGAGGGTTAGGGTGAGGGTTAGGGTTAGTGTGAGGGTAAGGTTTAGGGTTAGAGGTAGGGTTAGTGTGAGGATAAGATTTAGGTTGAGGGTTAGGTTGAGGGTGAGGTTTAAGGTTATCGTTAGGTTTAGAGTGTGGGTTACGGTGAGGGTTAGGGTT
Source organism: Dipodomys merriami (assembly GCF_024711535.1). Classification (NCBI taxonomy): domain Eukaryota; kingdom Metazoa; phylum Chordata; class Mammalia; order Rodentia; family Heteromyidae; genus Dipodomys; species Dipodomys merriami. The sequence goes on from NW_027206113.1 coordinate 5,348,618, forward strand.
ATGGTTAGGTTTAGGGTTAGGGTGATGGGGAGGGTTAGGTTTAGGGTGAGGGTGAGGATTAGATTGAGCGTGAGGGTTACTGTTAGGGTTAGGGTTAGGGTGAGGGTGAAGGTTAGGGTTAGGGTTTTGATGAGTGTAAGGTTTAGGGTGAGGGTTACGGTGAGGGTGAGTTTTAGGATTAGGCTTAGGCTTAGGGTGAGGGTGATGGTGAGGGTGAGGGTTAAGGTTAGGGTTAGGGTGAGGGTGAGGGTTAGGGTTAGTGTTAGGATTAGGACTAGGGTGAGGGTTAGGGTTAGTGTTAGGGTTAATATTAGGGTGAGGATGAGGGTTAGGGTTAGGGTTAGGGTAAGTGTGAGGGTAAGTGTTAGGGTGAAGGTTTGGGTGATGGTTAGGGTTAGGGTTAGGGTAAGTGTGAGGGTAAGTGTTAGGGTGAAGGTTTGGGTGATGGTGAGGGTTAGGGTTAGGGTTATGGTTAGAGTTAGTTTTAGTCTGAGGTGGTGGGGGAGGGTGAGGTTGAGGTTAAGGGTTAGGGTTAGGGTAAGGGTGAGGGTTAGGATGAGGTTGAGGGTTAGTTTGATGGTGTGAGGGTTTCATTTACCTCAGGGATAGGGTTTGTGTGAAGATTAGGTTCTGAGTGAGGGTTAAGCTGAGGTTAGGGTTAGGGTGAGGGTTAGGGTTAGGCTTACGGTGAGGGTGAGCATTCGGTGAGGGTGAAGGTGAGGGTGATTGTTAGTGTTAGGGTTAGGTTTAGGGTGAGGGTGCATGTGAGGGTTAGGATTAGGAATAAGTTTATGGTTAGGGTTAGGCTGAGGGTAAGGTCAGGGTAAGCATGAAGTTTAGGTTTCGGTTTCGGTTTAGGGTTAGGGTGAGGATTACGGTTAGTGTGAGTATTAAGATTAGTGTTAGTGTTAGGGTTAGCGTGAGGGTAAGGATTATGGTGAGTTCAAGGGTCAGGGTGAAGGTTGGGGTTAGGGATAGGTTTACGCTGAGGGCTAGGGTGAGGGTGAAGGATAGTGTGAGGTTTAGGGTGAAGCACTCTTAGCTAAGGTTTAGGGTTATGGTGAGGATTAGCATGAAGTTGAGTGTTAGGTTGAGGGTTATGGTTAGGGTGATGGTTAGGGTTAGGTTTAGGGTAAGGGTTAGTGTTTGGGTGATGTTTAAGGTAAGGGTGAGAGTTAGGGTAAGGATGTGTGTTCGGGGAAGGGTGCAGGTTCGGGTGAGGGAGAGGGTTAGGGTGTGGGTGAGTATTAGGTTTAGGGTGAGTGTTAGGGTTAGGGTTAGTTTTAGTGGGAGGGTGAGGGTTAGGGGTAGGATTAGCATTAGGTTGAAGGTTAGGGTTAGGGTTAGGGTGAGGGTTAGGTTTAGGGTTAGGGTTAGGGTAAGGGTGAGGGTGAGGTTTAGGGTTAGGGTGAGGGTGAGGGTGAGGGTTAGGCTGAGGGTTAGGGTTAGGGTTATTGTGAGGGTTAGCGTTAGGTTTAGGGTTTGGGTTAGTTTGAGGGTTAGGTTTAGGTTTAGCGTTAGGATAAGGGTTACGCTGAGGATTAGGATTAGGGTTAGTGTGAGTGTTAGGTTTAGGGTTAGGGTTTGGGTTAGGTTGAGGGTAAAGGTTAGGGTGAGGGTTAGGTTAGGATGAGGGTTAGGGTTAGGCTTATGTTTAGGGTTAGGATGAGGTTTAGGTTTAGTGTTAGGCTTAGGGTGAGGTTTAGGTTGTAGGTAAAGGTTAGGGTGAGTGTTAGGGTGAGAGTGAGGTTTAGCGTTAGGGTGAGGGTAAGGGTTAGGGTGAGGGTTAGTGTGAGGGTGAGGGTTAGGGTTAGAATGAGGGTTAGGGTGAGGGTGAGGGGTTGGGTGAGTGTTAGGGTTAAGGTTAGGAATAGGGTGAGGATTAGGGTTAGGGTTAGGTTTAGGGTTAGGGTTAGGCTGAGGGGTAGGGTTAGGGTAAGAATGAGGGTTAGGTTTATTTTGAGGGTTAGGGTTAGGGTTAGGGTGAGTTTTAGGTTTAGTGTGAGGTAAGGGTTAGGGTTAGGTTGAGGGTAAGGGTTAGAGTGAGGGTTAGTGTGAGGGTGAGGTTTTGGTTTAGCATTAGGTTGACCCTTAGGGTTAGGATGAGGGTTATGGTTAGGGTGAGGGTGAGGGTGAGGGTTAGCATTAGGTTAGGGTAAAGGTTAGGGTGAGGATTAGGATTAGTTTGAGGGTTAGGGTGAGGGTCTGGGTGAGGGTTATTGTTAGTTTGATGGTTAGGTTAAGGATAAGGGTTAGGGTTAGGGTTAGGGGGAGAGTTAGGGTTAGGGTGAGAGTTAGGGTTAGGGTGATATTTATTGTGAGGTTGAGGGTTAGGGTGAGCGTGAGTGTTCGTGTGAGGGTTAGGTTCGGGTGAGGGTGAGGGTTTTGGTGTGGTTGAGGGTTAGGTTTATGGTGCGCGTTAGGGTGACGGTGCGGGTTAGGGTGAGGGTCTGGGTTAAGTTTAGAGTTAGGATTAGGGTGAGGGTTAGGGTTAGGTTTAGGGTTAGATTGAGAATTAGGGTGAGGTGTCGGTATAGGGTTGGGTTTCGGGTTATGGTTAGTGTGAGGGTTAGGCTTCGGTATAGGGTTAGTGTGAGTATAACATATAGGGTGAGGGTTAGGGTGAGGGTTAGCGTTCTGGTGAGGGTTAAGGTTAAGTTTAGGGTGAGGGGTAGGGTTAGGGTGATGTTTAGGGTGAGGTTGATGGTTAGTGTGAGGGTGAGGGTGAGGGTTAGGGTGAGGGTAGGGGTGAGGGTGTGGGTTAGGATTAGGTTTAGGGTGAGGCTGAGGGTGAGAGTTAGAATTAGTTATAGTGTTACGGTTAGGGTTAGGCTGAGGGTGAGGGTGAGGGTGAGGGTGAAGGTTAGGGTTAGGGTTAGGATTAGAGTTAGAGTGAGTGTTACGATTGGTTAGGGTTACGATTAGGGAGAGTGTGAGGGTAAGGGTTAGGGTGAGTGTTAGGGTGAGGGATAGGTTTAGGGTTAGGGTTAGGGTGAGGGTTAGGGTTTGGGTGATGTTTAAGGTAAGATTGAGGGTTAGGGTGAGGATGAGGGTTCAGGTAAGGGTGACAGTTCGCTTGAGGATGAGGGTTAGGGTGTGGGTGAGGATTAGGGTTAGGGTGAGGGTTAGCATTAGGTTTAGGTTTAGTGTGAGGGAGAGGGTTAGGGGTAGGGTTATGGTTAGGTTGAGGGTTAGGGTTCGGGTTAGGGAGAGGGGTAGGTTTAGGGTTAGGGTGAGTTTTAGGGTGAGTCTGAGGTTTAGGGTGAGGGTGAGGGTGAGGGTTAGGGTGAGGGTTAGGGTTAGAGGTAGGGTGAGATTGAGGGTGAGGGTTAGGTTTAGGATTAGGTTTAGGGTTAGTGTTAGGGAGCGTGTTAGGGTGAGTGTGAGGGTGAGGGTGAGGTTGAGTATTACCGTGTGGGTGAGGGTTAGGGTTAGGGTTAGGGTTATGGTGAGATTAAGGGTTAGGATGAGGTTTAGGGTGAGAATGAGGGTTAGGGTTAGTGTTAGGTTTAGGTTGAGGGTTAGGGTGAGTGTTAGGATTTGGTTTAGGGTTAGGGTGAGGGTGAGGTATAGGGTGAGATTTAGGGATACAGTGAGGGATAGGGATAGGGTTAAGGTTAGGGTCAGGATGTGGGTGAGTGTTAGGGTTAGGATTAGCATTAGAGTTAGGGTGAGGGTGAGGGTCAGGGTTAGGATTAGGGTTAGGATTAGGGTAAGGCTGAGGGTGATGGGGAGGGTGACAGTGTGGTTTAAGGTTAGTGTTATGGTTAGGGATAGGGCATGGTGATGGAGTGGTTTAGGGTTAGGATTAGGGTTATGATGAGGGTTCGGTTGAGGGTTAGGGTTAGGGTTAGGGTGAGTGTGAGGGTTAGTTTTAGGGTTAGGATAAGGATTAGGGTGAGGGTAAAGTTCAGGGTGAGAATTAGGATGAGTGTGAGGTTTAGGATTAGGGTTAAAGTTAGGATGAGTGTTAGCATTAGGGTTAGGGTGAGGGTTAGGTTGAGGGTGAGTGTTAGGTTTACGGTGAGGGTAAGGGTTAGGTTGAAGGTTAGTGTGAGGGTGAGGTTTAGGGTTAGCATTAGGTTATGGTTAGAGTTAGGATGAGGGTTAGGTTAGGGTGAGGGTTATTGTTAGGGTTAAGGTGAGGGTGAGGGTTAGGTTTATAGTGATTTTTGGTGTGAGTGTGAGGGTTAGGGTGAATTTGTGTGTTCGGGTGAGAGTTATGTTTCGGTTTAGAGTTAGGGATAGGATTAGGTTGAATGTAAGGGTTAGGGTGAGGGTTAGGGTGAATGTGAGTTTTAGGGTTAGGGTGAGGGATAGGATTAGTGTTAGGGTTAGGTTGAGAGTGAGGGTTAGGATTAGGATTAGAGTAAGGATTATGGTTAGGCCTAGGGTTGGTATTTGGGTGAGGGTTAGGGTGAGGATGAGGGTGAGTATTAGGGTTAAGTTTAGTGTGAGGGATAGTGTTAGGGTGAGGGTTACATTAAGGGTGAGGGTTAGAGTTAGTTTAAGGGTTAGGGTGAGGTTTAGGGTTAGTGTGAGAATAAGGTTTAGGGTGAGGGTTAGGGTGAGGGTGAGGTTTAGGGTTGGCGTTATGGTTAGGGAGAGGTTTAGGGTGAGGGTTATCTTTACAGTGAGGGTTAGGGTTGGGGTTAGGCTGAGGCTTAGGTTTAGGGTGATGTTTAGGGTGATGTTGATGGTTAGTGTAAGGGTGAGGGTAAGGGTTAGGGAGAGGGTCAGGGTGAGGCTGAGTTTTAGGGTTAGGTTTAGGGTGAGGTTGAGGGTGAGAGTTAGAATTAGTAATAGTTTTAGGGTTAGGGTTAGGCTGAGGGTGAGGGTCAGGGTGAGGGTGAAGTTTAGGGATTAGGGTTTGGATTATCGTTAGAGTGAGTGTTATGGTTAGTGTGAGGATTATGTTTAGGGTTATGTTTAGGGATAGGGTGAGGGTAAGGGTTAGGGTGAGGGTTAGGGTGAAGGTTAGGGTTCAGGTTAGGATTAGGGTGAGGGTTAGGTTTTGGGTGATGTTTAGGGTGAGGTTGAGGGTTAGGGTGAGGATGAGGGTTCGGGTGATGGTGAGGTTGAGGGTGAGGGTGAGGGTTAGGGTGTGGGTGAGGATTAGGGTTAGGGTGAGGGTTATCGTGAGGTTTAGTTTTAGTGTGAGGGTAAGGGTTAGGGGTAGGGTTGGGTTAGGTTGAGGGTTAGGGTTAGGGTTAGGGAGAGGGGTAGGTTTAGGGTTAGGGTGAGTTTTAGGGTGAGTGTGATGGTTAGGGTGAGGGTGAGGGTGAGGGTTAGGGTTAGGGTTAGGGTTAGGGTGAGTTTGAGGGTGAGGGTTAGGTTTAGGATTAGGGTTAGGGTTAGGGATCGGGAGAATGTTAGGGTGAGAGTGAGTTCGGGTGAGGTTGAGAGTGTATGGTTGAGGGTTAGGGTTAAGGTGAGGATTACGGTTAAGGTTAGGGTTATGGTGAGAGTAAGGTTTAGGGTGAGGTTTACTGTGAGGATGAGGGTTAGGGTTATTGTTAGGGTTAGGGTGAGGTTTAGGCTGAGGGTTAGGGTTTGGTTTAGGGTTAGGGTGAGGGTGAGGTATAGGGTGAGGGTTAGGGTTAGGGTGAGGGTTTGGGTGAGTTTTAGGGTTAGGTTTAGCATTAGAGTTAGGGTGAGGGTGAGGGTGAGTTTTAGCATTAGGGTTAGGATTAGGCTGAGGGTCATGGGGAGGGTGAGGGTGTGGGTTAGGGTTAGGGTGAAGTTTAGGTTTAGGGTAGGGTGTGGGTGAGGGTTAGGCTTAGGATTAGTTTTAGGATGAGGGTTAGGTTTTGGGTTAGTTTGAAGGTTAGGGTAAAGGTTAGGGTGAGGTTTAGGATGAGGGTAAATGTAAGGGTGAGTGTTAGGGTGAGGGTGAGTTTTAGGGTTAGGGTTAAGGTTAGGGTGAGGGTTAGCGTTAGGGTTAGGGTGAGAGTTAGGGTATGGATAAGTGTTAGGGTAAGGGTTAGTTGGAGGGTGAGGGTTAGGGTTAGGTTGAGGGTAAGGGTTAGGGTGAGGTTTAGGGTGAGTTTGAGGGTTAGGGTTAGCATTAATTTTAGGGTGAGGGTGAGGGTTAGGTTGAGGGTTTGGGTTATGGTTAGGATAGGGGGAAGATTAGGCTTAAGGTTAGGTTTAGTGTGAGGTTTAGGGTTACAGTGAGGGTAGGTTTAGGGTGAGGGTTGAGGTTAGGTTTATGGTGAGGGTTAGTGTTAGGGTGATTTTTGGTGTTAGGGTGTGGGTTAGGGTGAGGGTGAGTGTTCGGGTGAGAGTTAGGGTTAGGTTTAGGGTAAGGGTTAGGGTGAGGGTTAGGGTGAGGGTGAGGATTAGGGTTAGGTTCAGGGTTTGTGATAGTGTTAGGGTTAGGGTGAGGGTGAGGGTTAGGGTTAGGATTAGGGTTAGGATGAGGGTTAGGCTGAGGTTTAGTGTTAAGGGTTAGTGTGAGGGTTAGGGATAGGGTTAGGGTTAGGGTTATGGTGTGGGTTAGGGTTAGGGTTAGGATTAGGCTTAGGATAAGGGTGAGGCTGAGGGTTAGGGTTGGGGTTAGTGTGAGTGCTAGGTTTAGGGTTAGGGTTTGGGTTAGTTTGAGGGTAAAGTTTAGGTTGAGGTTTAGGGTGAGGGTGAGGGTTAGGGTTAGGGTGAGGGTAGGGTGAGTGTTAGGGTGAGGGTTAGGCTTAGGGTTATGGTTAGGGTTAGGTTGAGGTTTAGGGTTAGTGTTAGGGTGAGGATTAGTTTTAGTGTGAGGGTTTGGGTTAGGGTTATGGTGAGTTTTAAGTTTAGCATTAGGTTTAGGGTTAGGGTTATGATGAGGGTTAGGGTTAGAGTGAGGTTGAGATTGAGGGTGAGGGTGAGTGTTAAGGTTAGGTTTAGTGTGAGACTTAGTGTTAGGGTGAGGTTTAGGTTTAGTGTGAGGGTTAGGGTTATGGTAAGTCTTAGGGTGAGGGTTAGGATTAGGTTTAGGGTGAGGGTCAGGGTGAGGGTTAGGCTTAGTTTGAGGGTTAGTTTTAGTGTTAGGGTGAGAGTTAGGGTTAGGGTGATGGTTATTGTGAGGGATAGTGTTAGGTTGAGGGTGAGTGTTTGGGTGAGGGTAAGGGTGAGGTTTAGGTTGTGGTTCAGTGTTAGGGTTAGAGTGAGGGTTAGAGTGATGGTGAGAGTTTGGGTGAGGGTGAGGGTTAGTTTTAGGGTTAGGGTTAGGGTGAGTGTTAGGGTTAGTTTTAGGTTTAGGATTAGAATGACAGTTAGGTTGAGGTGTCGGGATAGGGTTAGGGTTTGGGTTAGGGTTAGTGTGAGGATTAGGGTTAGGGTTAGGTTTAGGGTAAGGATAAAAGTTAGGGTGAAGGTTAGCGTGAGAGTGAGGGTTAGGTTTAGCGTTAGGGTGAGGGTTAGGGTTAGGGAGAGAGTTAGTATTAGGTTTAGGGTGAGGGTTAGGTTTAGGGTGATGTTTAGCTTGAGGTTGAGGTTTAGTGTGAGGATGAGGGACAGGGTGAGGGTTTGGTTGAGGGTTAGGGTGAGTTTGAGTTTGAGGGTGAGTGTTTGGGTTAGGGTTAGTGTGAGGGTGAGGTTTTGGGTTAGGATTAGGGTTAGGTTTAGGGTTAGGGTTAGGCAGAGGGTGAGCGTGAAAGTTTGGGTGAGGGTTAGGGTTAGGGTTAGGGTTAGGGTTAGTGTGATGGTTAGTGTAATGGTGAGGGTCAGGGTGAGGGTGAGAGATAGGATGACGTTGAGTGTGAGGGTTAGGGTTAGGATTAGGGTTAGGGTGAGTTTTAGGGTTAGGTTTAGGGTTAGGGCTAGGGTTAGGGTTATTGTTAGGGTTAGGGTTAGGGTGAGGGTGAGGTTGAGGGGTAGTGTTAGGGTTAGGGTTAGGGTTAGGGTTAAGTTTAGGGTAAGGCTGAGGGGGAAGGGGAAGTTGAGTGTGAGGGTTAGGATTAGGATTAGGATTAGGGTGCGGGATAGGGTGAGGGTGATTGTTAGATTGAGGGTGAGGGTTTCGGTTAGGTAAGGGTTAGGGTTTGGGAGAGGAGTAGGATGAGGGTGAGGGTTAACCTGAGGTTAGGTTTAGGGTGAGGGATAGGGTTAGGTTGAGGGTTAGGTTTAAGGTGATGTGTAGGGTGAGGATGAGGGTTAGTGTGAGTGTTAGGGTTGGGTTGAGGGTTAGGATGAGGGTGTTGGTGAAAGTTAAGGTTAGGTTTAGGTTTAGGGTGAGGGTTAGTGTGAGTTTGAAGGTTAGGATCAGGAATAGTGTTAGGGTTTGGGTTAGGCTGAGGGTGACGGTCAGGGTGAGGGTGAAGGTTAGGGTTAGGGTTAGGGTGAGGGTGAGAGTTACTGTATGTTTGAGGGTTATGGTTAGGTTAATGGTTAGGGTTAAGTTGAGGGTAAGGGTTAGGGTGTGAGTTAGATTGAGGGTGAGGGTGAAGGTTAGGGATAGGGTTAGCGTTAGGGTTTGGGTGATGTTTAGGATGAGGGTTCGGGTTAGGGTGAGGATGAGGGTGAGAGTGAGGGTGAGGGTTCAGGTGAGGGTGAGGGTTAGGTTGTGGGTGAGGATTAGGGTTAGTGTGAGGGATAGCGTTAGTTTTAGGGTTAGTGTGAGTTTGAGAGTTAGGGGTAGAGTTAGGTTAAGGTTGAGGTTTAGGGTTAGGGTGAGGGCTATGGAGAGGGGTAGGGGTAGGGTTAGGATGAGGTTTGGGTGAGTGTGAGGATTAGGTTGAGGGCTAGGGTGAGGTTTAGTGTTAGGGTTAGGGTGAGGGTTAGGGTTAGGTTTAGGGCCAGGGTAAGGGTTAGGCTGAGGGTTAGGGTTAGTGTTTGTGTGAGTGTTAGGTTTAGGCTTAGTGTTTGTGTTAGGTTGAGGGTAAAGTTTAGGGTGAGGTTTAGGGTGAGCATGAGGGTTTGGGTTAGGGTGAGGATTAGGGTGAGGGTTATGTGTAGGGTTAGGGTTAGGTGAGGGTAATGTTTAGGGTGAGTGTTAGGGTGGGGGTTAGGTTTGGCATTAGGGTTAGGCTGAGGATGTGTGTTAGGGTGAAGGTTATGGTTAAGGTTCGGATAGGGTGAGGATTAGGTTTAGGTTTAGGTTTAGGGTGAGGGTTAGGCTGAGGGGTTTGGATAGGGTTAGGGTGAGGGTAAGATAAAGTGTGCCGTTTAGGGTTAGGTTTAGGGTGAGGGTGAGGGTAAGTGTTAGGGTGAGGTTTAGTGTGAGGGTGAGGTTTAGGGTTAGCATTAGGTTTAGGGTTAGCGTGAGGATGAGGGTTATGTTTAGGGTGAGGGTGAGGTTGAGGGTGAGGGTGAGGGTGAGTGTTTGGTTTAGTTTTAGCGTGAGGGTAAGTGTTAGGGTGAGGGTTAGGTTTAGGGTTATGTTTATTGTGAGGGTTAGGGTTAGGGGGAGGGTTAGGGTTAGGGTTCTGTTTATTGTGAGGGTTAGGGTTAGGGTGAGGGTGAGTGTTCGGGTGAGGGTTAGGTATCAGGTAAATGTGATTGTTAGGGTGTGCTTGCTTGTTAGATTTAGGTTGAGAGTTAGGGTTACGTTGAGGTTAGGTTGAGGGTGACGTTTACGATTAGGGCTAGGGTCAGGGTTCGGGCTAAGTTTAGGGGGAGATTTAGGGTGAGGTGTCGGGATAGGGTTAGTGTGAGGGTTAGGTTAGGGTTTGGGTTAGTGTGATGCTAAGGCTTAGGGTGAGGGATAGGGTGAGGGTAAAATTTAGGGTTAGCGTTAGGGTGAGGGTTAGGGTTAGGGTATCGGTGATGGTGAGGGTAAGGTTTAGTGTGAGGGTTAGGGGTAGGTTGATGTTTAGTGTGAGTTTGAGGGTTAGTGTGAGGGGGAGGGTGATGGTGAGGGTTACGTTGAGGGTGCGGGTGAGGGTGAGGTGGAGGGTGAGGGTTACTGTTAAGGTTAGGGTGATGGTGAGGGTTAGGGTTAGGATTAAGGTTAAGGGTTAGTTTTAGACTGAGGGTGAGGGTGAAAGTAAATGTGAGTGTTAGGGTTAGGGTTAGGTGGAGGGTTAGGGTTAGTGTAAGGGTTAGTGTGATGGTGAGGGTGAGGTTGAGGGTTAGGGTTAAGATTAGTTTTAGGGTGAATTTTAGGGTTAGGGTTAGGGTTATTGTTAGGATTAGGGTTACGGTGAGGGTGAGTGTGAGGGTTAGCGTTAGTGTTAGTGTTAGGGTTAGGGTGAGGGTGGGCTTGAGGTTTAGGGTTCGGATTAGAGTTAGGTTTTGGGGGGAAGTGGAGGTTGAGGGTGAGGATTAGGGTTAGGTTGAGGGCTAGGGTGAAGGTGAGGGTTAGGGTGAGGGTGAGGGTTTCGGTTAGGTAAGGTTCAGGGTTAGGGTGAGGGTTAGGTTTTGGGTGATGTTGAGGCTGAGGGTGAGGGTGAAGGTTAGGGTTAGGGTGAGGGTGAGTGTTCGATTCAGGGTTAGATTTAGGGTGAGGGTGAGGGTGAGGGTTAGGATTAAGAACAGGGTTAGGGATTGGGTTTGGCTGAGGGTGAAGGTCAGTGTGAGGGTGAAGGTTAGGGTTAGGGTTAATGTTAGGGTTAGGGTAAGGGTTAGGGTGTGGATGATGTTTAGGGTTAGTGTGAGAGTTAGGGTGAGTGTTAGGGTTTGTGTGATGTTCAGGGTGAGGGTGCGGGTTAGGGTGAGGATGAGGGTTAGGGTGAGGGTGAAGGTTCGTGTTAGGCTTTGGTTTAGGGGTGGGTTAGGATTAGGGTTAGTGTTAGGGTTAGGGGGAGTGTTAGGGAGAGGGGTAGGTGTAGGGTTAGGGTGAGGTTTAGGGTATGGGTAAGTGTTAGGGTGAGGGTTAGGGTGAGGGTGAGGGTTAGGGTTAGGGTGAGGGTAAGGGTTAGGTTGAAGGTTAGGGTGAGTGTTTGGGTTAAGGTTAAGGATAGGGTGAGGATTAAGGTTAAGGTTAGGTTTAGGCTGAGGGTTAGCGTTAGGGTTAGGGTGAGGTTTAGGTTTAGTGTGAGGGTTAGGGTGATGGTAACGGTTATGGTTAGGGTTAGGGTGTGAGGTTTAGGGTTAGCATTAGGTTTAGGATTAGGGTTAGGATGAGTGTTATGGTTACCTTTAGGGTTAGGGTTAGGGTGAGGTTGAGGGTTAGGGTTAGGGTTAGGGTGAGGGTTCGTGTTAAGGTGAGGGCTACGGTGAGGGTGAGGGTTAGGGTGAGAGTGAGGTTGAGTGTGAGGTTTTCGGTTAGGTAAGGTTTAGGGTTAGGGTTTGGGTGAGGGTTAGGGTGAGGGTGTGGGTCAAGGTTAGGGTTAGGATTAGGATTAGTGTGATCGTGAGGGTGAGGGTTAGGGTGAGTGTGAGGGTGAGGGTTACGGTTAGTGTTAGTGTGAGTGTTAGGGTTACAAATAGGGTTAGGGTTAAGGTGAGGGTTAGGATAAGGTTAGGGCTAGTGTTAGGGTTAAGGTGATGTTTAGTATGAGTGTGAGGGTTAGGGTGAGGGTGAGTGTTGTGGTGAGAGATAGGGTTAGGTTAGTGTTAGGGATAGGGTTAGTGTGAGGGTAAGGGTAAGGGTGAGGTTTAGGGTGAGGGTGAGTGTTAGGTTTAAGGTGAGGATTAGGGTTAGGTTTAGGGTGAGGGTGAGGGTGAGGGTTAGGGTGAATATTAGGGCTAGGATTAGGATTAGTTTGCGGGTTAGGGTGAGGGTAAGGGTTAGGGTGAGGTTTAGGTTGAGGGTGAGGGTTAGCGTTAGGGTGACTGTAAGTGTTAGGGTGAGGGTTAGGGTGAGGGTGAGGGTTAGTGTTAGCATTAGAGTTAGGGTGAGGGTGAGGATTAGGGTGAGCATTAGGGTTAGGCTGAGGGATAGGGTGAGCTTTAGGGTTAGTGTGAGGCTAAGGGTTAGGGTGAGGATTAGGGTGGGGCTGAGGTTTAGGGTTACTGTTAGGGATAGGGTGAGTGTTAGGGTGAGAGTTATGTTTAGGGTGAGTTTTAGGTTTAGGTTTTGGATGAGGATTAGCGTTACGGTGATGTTTATGGGAAGGGTGAGTGTTAGGGTGAAGGTGAGAGTGAGGGTTAGATTTAGGTTTAGGGTTAGTGTGAGGGTGATGGTGAGGGTTAGGTTTAGGATTAGCGTTATGGTTATGGTTAGTGTGAGTTTTAGGGTGATGATGGGGTTTCGGGTGATGGTGAGGGTTGGGTGTAGGCGAGGGTTAGGGTTAGGGTGAGGATTAGGTTAAGGGTTAGGGTTACGGTTATGGTGAGGGGAAGGTTTAGGGTGAAGTTTAGGGTGAAGATGAGGGTTACGGTTAGCGTTAGGTTTAGGATAAGGGTTAGGGTGTGTGTTAGGGTTAGGGTTAAGGTTAGGGTAAGGGTGAAGGTGAGGGTTAGTGTTAAGATTAGGGGTAGGGTAAGGATTAGGGTGAGCGTGAGGGTGAAGGATAGGGTGAGCGTTAGGGTTAGGATTAGGTTTAGTTTGCAGGTTAGGGGTATGGTTAGGGTTTGGGTTAGGGTTAGGGATAGGGTTAGTGTGAGGCTAAGGGTAGTGGTGAGGGTTAGGGTGAGGGTGAGGGATAGGGTGAGTGTAAGGGATAGGGTGAGGTTTAGGGTGAGGGTGAGAATTAGGGTTAGCATTAGAGTTAGGGTGAGGGTGAGGGTTAGAGTGAGCGTTAGGGTTAGGGTAACTTGTAGGGTGAGCATTAGGGTTAGTGTGAGGATAAGGGTTAGGGTGAGGTTTAGGGTGAGGGTGAGGTGTAGGGTGAGGGTTAGGGTTAGGTTTAGGGTGATGGTTAGGATTAGGGTGATGTTTATGTTATGGGTGAGTGTTAGGGTGAGGGTGATGGTTAGGTTTAGGGTTAGGGTTAGTGTGATGGTGAGGTTGAGGGTTAGGTTTAGGATTAGCTTTATGGTTATGGTTAGTGTGAGTGCTAGGGTGAGGATGAGGGTTCAGGTGATGGTGAGGGTTAGGGTATAGGCGAGGGTTAGGGTTAGGGTGAGAATTAGTGTAAGGTTTAGGGTTACGGTTATGGTGAGGGTAAGGGTTAGGGTTAGGGTGAGGTTGAGGATGAAGTTGAGGGTTAGGGTTAGCGTTAGGGTTAGGAGGAGGGTTAGGGTGAGTGTTAGGGTTAGTTTTAGGGTAAGGATGAAGGTGAGGGTTAGTGTTAAGATTAGGGTTAGGGTTAGGGTTAGGGTGAGGGTTAGGGTGAGGGTGAGCGTTAGGGTTAGTGTTAGTGTGAGGGTTAGGGTTAGGGTGAGTGTTAGGTTTAGGGTGGGGGTTAGGTTTAGGTTAAGGCTTAGGGTGAGGGTTAGGGTTAGGGTTAGGTTTACATTGAGGGTCAGGGTGAGGGTTAGGGTTAGGTTGAGGGTTACAGTGAGGGTGAGTGTTAGGGTTAGTGTGAGGGTTCGTTTGAGGTGAGGGTTAGGGTGTTCTTGAGGGTTAGGTTTAGGTGAGGGTTAGGGTTAGGGTTAGGGTTAGGGTAAGAGTTTGTTTGAGGTGTAGGAATAAGGTTAGGTTGAGGGTTACGGTGAGGGTGAGGGTTAGGGTTAGCGTTAGGTATAGGGAGAGGTTTAGGTTGAGACTTAAATTTAGGGTGAGGGTGAGGGATAGGGTGAAGGTGAATGTGTGGGTTTCTGTTAGGTAAGGGTTAGCGTTATTTTTAGGGTGAGGATTAGGTTGAGGTTTAGGGTTAGTGTGAGTGTTAGGGTTAGGGTGTGTGTTAAGGTTAGGATTTAGTTGAGTGTTAGGGTGACGGTGAGGGTTAGGGTAAGGGTGAGGGTTAGGGTTGGTTTTAGGGTGAGGGTTAGGGTTAGGGTAAGGGTTAGGGTCAGGGTTAATGTGAGGATAAAGTTTAGGGTGAGGTTAAGGTTGAGGGTGAGGGTTAGAATTATCGTTAGGTTTAAGGTAAGTTTAGGGTTAGGGTTAGGGTTAGGGTTAGGGTTTAGGTGATCGTTAGGGTTAGGGTGATGTTTAGGGTGAGGGTGAGGGTTAGGGTGAGGATGAGGGTGAGGGTTAGGTTGAGGGTGTGGGTGAGGGTGAGGGTTACAGTTAGGGTCAGGTTTAGTGTGAGGGTGAGGGTTATGGTGAGGGTGAGGGTTAGGTTTACTGTGAGGGTTAGGGTTATTGTTAGGGTTAGGGTTAGGGTTAGGGTGAAGTTTACGGTTACGGTTAGGATGAGGGTAAGCGTTAGGGTGCTGGTTAGGGTGAGGGTGAGGCTTAGGATAAGGCTTAGGGTGAGGGTGAGGGTGAGGGTTATGGTTAAGTTTAGTGTTTGGGTGAGGGTGAGTGTTAGCGTTAGGGTTAGTGTGAGCTTTAGCGTTAGGTTTATGTTTATTGTTAGGATTACGGTTAGGATGAGAGCTATGGTGAAGGTGAGGGTTAGGGTTAGGTTTAGGATTAGGGTTAGGTTTAGGGTTATAGTTGGGGTGAGGGTTAGGTTTAGTTTGAGGGTTAGGGTTAGGGTTAGGGTGAAGGTAATTATTAGGCTGAGGGTTAGGGTGAGAGTGAGGATTAGGATTATCATGTTAGTGTGAAGGTTAGAGTGATGGTTAGGTTAGAGTTAGGGTTAGGGTGAGGTTGAGGGTTATGGTTAGGGTTAGGGTTAGGTTTGGTGTAAGGGTGAATGTGAGGGTGAAGGTTAGGATTATTGTTAGGGTTCGGGTTAGGTTTAGGGTTAGGGTGAGTGTGAGTGTGAGGTTTAGGTTTAGGATTAGGGTTAGGGCTAGGGTTAGGCTTAGAGTGAGGCTGAGGGTGAAGGTGTGGGTTAGGGTTAGTGTGAGGGTTTGGATTATTTTTATGGTTAGGGTGATTGTGAGGTTTAGGGTGAGGGTGAGGGTTCGTGTGAGTGGTAGCATTAGCTTCAGGATTTATGATAGGGTACAGATTAGGGTGAGGATTAGGGTGAAGGATGGGGACAGGGTTAGGGTTAGGGTTAGTGTGAGGATTAGGGTTAGGGTTAGGGTTAGGGTGAGGTTTAGAATTAGGGTTAAGGTGAGGGATAGTTTGAGTGGTAGGGTTAGGGTTATGGTGAGGGTTAGGCTTAGTGTGAGGGTTAGGCTTAGGGTTAGGATTAGGGTTAGTGTGAGTATAAGGGTTAGGGTGAGGGTTAGGGTGAGAGTGAGGGTTATGGTTAGCGTGAGGGTTAGGGTGAAAGTTAGGGTGAGGTTTAGGGTGAGCGTAAGGTTTAGCATGGGGGTTAGGGTGAGGGTGAGGTCTAGGGTTATGGTCAGGGTAAGGGTTAGGGAGAGGGTTAGGGTAAGGTTGAGGGTTAGGGTTAGCATTATTGTTAGGGTAAGGGTGAAGATTAGGGTGAGGTTTAGGGTTAGAGTTAGGGATAGGGTTAGGGTTATGTTTAGGGTTAAGTTTAGGGTGAGGGTTAGGCTGAGGGGTAGGGTTAGGGTTAGGGTTAGTGTGAGAGTGAGGGTGAGGGTTAGGGTTATGTTTAGGGTTAGGATGAGGGTGAGGGTGAGGTTGAGGTTAAGTGTTAGGGTGAGGGTTAGTGTGAGGGTGTGGTTTAGGGTTCGAATTAGGGTTAGGGTTAGGGTTAGGTTGAGGGTTAGCGTTATGGTTGGGGTTAGGGTTAGGGTGAGGTTTAGGGTTAGCATTAAGGTTAGGGTTAGGGTTAGGGTGAGGGTTAGGGTTAGGGTTATGTTGAGGGTGAGGGTGAGGGTTAGGGTTAGGATTAGGGTTAGCATTAGGTTTAGGCTGAGAGTGAGGTTGAGGGTTCGAATGAGGGTTAGGCTAAGGGTTAGGTTTAGAGTGAGGACGACGTTTAGTGTGAGGGTTAGGGTGAGGGTTAGGGTGAGGGTGAGGGTCTTGGGTAAGAAAGGGTTAGGGTTAGGGTTAGGATGAGGGTGAGGTTTAAGTTGAGGATTAGGGTCAGGTTTAGTGTTAGGGTTAGGCTTAGGGTGAATTATCCTGTGAGGGTTAGGGTTAGGGTTAGTGTGAGGGTTAGGTTTATGGTGAGGGTTTTGGTGAAGGTGAGCATTAGTGTGAGGGTTATGGTGAGGGTGAGGATTAAGTTTAGGGTTAAGGTGAGGGTTAGGGTTAGGGTTAAATTGACGGTTAGGGTGAGGGGCAGGTTCAGTGTGAGGATAAGGGTTAGGGTGAGGTTCAGGGTGAGAGTGAGGGTTAGGCTTAGCGTTAGGATTAGTGTGAGGGTTATGGTGAGGGTTAGGGTTAGGTTTAGGGTTAGGATGAGGGTGAGGGTTAGAGTTAGGATTAGGGTGAGGGTTAGGGTTGGTTGAGTGTTAGGGTTAGGGTTAGGGTTAGTTTGAGGTTTCGGATGAGGTTTCGGGTGAAGGTGAGGATTAGGGTGTGGGTGACAGTTAGGGTTAGGGTGAGGGTTAAGGTGACAGTAAGTGTTAGGGTGAGGGTGAGGATTATGGTTAGGGTGAGCATTAGGGTGAGTGTTAGGGTTAGGGTTAGTGTGAGGATTATGGTTAGGGTTAGGGTTAGGTGTATGTTGAGGGTAAGGGTTAGGGTGAGGTTTAGGGTGAGTTTGAGGTTTAAGGGTAGCGTTAGGGTTTGGGTGAGGGTTAGGATGAGGTTTAGGGTTAGGGTGAGGGTGAGGGTGAGAGTTAGGGTTAGGGTTAGTGTGAGGGTTAAGGTTACGATGAGGGTTAGGGATAGGTTTTGGGTTAAGCTGAGAGTAAGAGTAAGGGTTAGATTAGAGTTAGGGTGAGGGTATGGCTTAGGGTGCGGTTTAGGGTGAGGTTGAGGATTAGGGTTAAGAAGAGGGTGTGGGTAAGTGTTAGGGTGAGGGCTACAGTTAGGGTTAGGTTTTAGGTGAGTGTAAGGATTATTGAGAGGGTGAGGGTGAAGGTGAGGGTTAGGATTAATATGAGGGTGAGTGTTAGAGTTAGGTTTAGGGTGAGGTTTAGGTTTAGGGTAAGGTTATGGTGAGGGTGAGGGTGAGGGTTCGGGTGAGTTTTAGGTTGTGTTTGACAGGGTTAGGGTGAGGGTTAAGGTGATAGTGAGGGTTAGGGTGAGGGTGATGGTTAGGGTTGCGGTAGGATTAGGGTTGGGTTTAGGGTTAGGCTTATGGTGAGAGTAAGAGTTAGAATGAAGTTTAGGGTGAGGGTGAGGTTTAGGGACAGCCTTAGAGTTAGGGTGAGAGTTAGGGTTAAGGTTAGGGTCCAGGTTAGGGTTAGGTTGAGGGTGAGGGTTAGAGTTAGGTTAGGGTTAGTGTTAGGGTAAGGGTGAGGGTGAGATTTAGGGTTAGATTTAGGATTAGGTTTAGGTTTAGGGTTAGGCTGAAGGTGGGGGTAGGGTTGAGGGTGAGGGTTAGGGTTAGGGTTAGTTTTACAGTTAGGGCTAGGGTGAGGGTGAGGGTTAGGGCGAGGGTTAGGGTGAGGGTGAGGATTTCGATTAGGAGAGGCTTTGGGTTTGGTTTAGGGTGACAATTAGGGTGAGGGTGAGGTTTAAGGTGAGGGTTAGGTTTATGTGAGGATTAAGGTTAGGGTTAGGGTGAGGGATAGGTTTAGGGGATGTTTAGGGTGAGGGTGAATTTTAGGGTGAGGGTGAGTGTGAGGGTTAGGTAGAGGGTTAGGGTTATGGTTAGGGTGAGGAATAGAGTGAGACTGAGGGTTAGGGTGAGGGTTAGGGTGAGGGTTAAGGTGAGGGCTACGGTTAGTATGAGGGTGAGGGTTAGAGTTAGGTTTAGGGTGAGGGTTAGTTTTATGGAGAGGTTTACGGTAGTGTTAGGGAGAGGGTGAGGGTTCGATTTAGGGTGAATTTTAGGGTGTGGGTGGCGGTTAGGGTTAGAGTGAGGGTTAAGGTGATGGTGAGGTATAAGGTGAGGGTGAGGGTTAGTGTTTTGGTGAGGATTAGGTTTAGGGTTAGGTTTAGGGTTATGATGACAGTAAGGGTTACGATGAGGTTTAGGGTGAGGGTGAGGTTTAAGGATACGGTTAGAGTTAGGGTGAGGGTTAGGCTTCAGGTTAGGCTTAGGGTTAGCATGAAGGTAAGGTTTAGGGTGGGGGTGTGGGTGAGGTTGAGGTTGAGGGTGATGGTGAGGTTGAGGGTGAGGGTGATGGTGAGGTTGAGGGTGAGGGTGAGGGCTAGGGTTAGGGTTAAGTTTAGGGTTAGGTTTAGGTTTAGGGTTAGGGTTAGGATGAGGGTTAGGCTGAGGGTCAGGCTTAGGGTTATGGTGAGGGTAATGGTTAGGGTTAGGGTGAGGGTTAAGTTTAGGATTAGGTTTAGGGTTAAGGTGAGGGTAAGGGTTAGGGGGAGGGTGAGGTTTAAGTTAGGATTAGGGTTAGGTTAAGGGTGAGGATTAGGCATAGGGTTAGGTTTAGGCTTAGGGTGAGAGTTTTGGTTAGGGTTAGGATTATAAATAGGGTGAGGGTGAGGGTTAGGGTTTCAATAAGGGTTAGGTTTAGGGTTTGGCTGAGGTTTATGTTGAGGCAGAGTGGGAGGGTTAGGGTGAGGGTGAGGTATATGGTTAGGGTTAGGGTTAAGGTTAGGGTGAGGATTAGTGTTAGGGTTAGTTTTAGGACGAGGGTTATGCTGACGGCTAGGGTTAGGGTTTGGGGAAGGTTAAGGTATTGGATGAGGGTTAGGGTAAGGGGGAGGATTAGGGTTAGGTTTAGGTTTAGGGTTAGGGTTAGGGTGAGGGTTAAGTTTAGGCTTAGGGTGAGGATGAGGGTGAGGATATGGGTTAGGGTTAGGGTGAGTGTTAGGGTTAGGCTGAGGGTTAGGGTTACGGTGAGCTGTGGGTAAGTGTTAGGGTGAGGGCTAGGGTTAGGGTTAGGGTTAGGGTGAGGTTTAGTTCTAGTGTGAGGGTGAGGGTGATGGTTAGGTTTAGGATTAGGCTTAGGTGTAGGGTTAGGCTTAGGGTGAGGTTGAGGATGAGGGTCAGAGTTACGTTTAGGGTGAGGGTTAGGTTTATGGTTAGGGTTAGTGTAGGGTGAGGTTGAAGGTTAGGGTGAGGGTGATGGTGAGGGTGAGGGTAAGGGTTAGGTTTAGGGTGAGGGTTACGGTTAGGGTTAGGGTTAGGGTGAGAGTGAAGTTGAGGGTTATGGTGAGAGTGATGGTGAGGTTGAAGGTGAGGATGAGGGTTAGGGTTAGCTTTAAGGTTAAGGTGAGGTTTAGGGTTAGGGTTTTGGATGAGTGTTAGGCTGTGGGTTAGGGTTAGGGTTAGGGTGAGGGTTAGAGTTAGGGTGAGGGTTAGGGTAGTATGAGGTTAAGGGTTAGGGTGAAGGTGAGGGTTAGGATTAGGATTAGGGTTACGGTTAGTGTGAGGGTTAGGGATAGGGTTAGGGTGAGGGTTTTGTTTAGAGTTAGGTTTAGATTTAGGGTGAGGGTTAGGGTGAGGTTTAGGGTTTGGAATAGGGTTAGGTTTAGAGTTCGGCTGAGGCTGAGGTTGAGTGTGAGGGTGAGGGTTAGGTTTAGGGTCAGGGTTAGGGTGAGGTTGAGGGCTAGTTTTAGCATTAGGGATAGGGTCAGGGTTAGAGTGAGCGGTAGGGTGAGCGGTAGGGTGAGGGTTAGGGTTAGATTTAGGGTTAGGGTTAGGGTGAGGTTGAGGGATACTGTGAGGGTTAGAGTTTAGTTGAGGGTTAGGTTTAGGGTGAGGGATAGGGTGACGGTGAGGGTTAGGGTGAAGGTGAGGGTTAGGGTTACATTTAGGGTGAGTGTTAGGGTGAGGCTTAGTGTGAGGATTAGGGTTAGGTTTAGGGTTATGAAGAGGGTAAGGGTTAGGGAGTGGTTTAGGGTGAGGGTTAGGGTTAGGGTTACCGTTAGAGAAAGGGTGAGGTTTAAGGTGAGTGTTAGGGTTAGGGTGAGGATGAGGCTTAGGGTTAGGATGAGGGTTGGTGTTAGGGTGAGGGTCAGGGTTAGTTTTAGAGTTAGAATTAGGGTGATGGTGCGGGTTAGGGTTAAGATTAGGGTTAGGGATAGAGTTAGGCTGAGGGTTAGGGTGAGGGTTAGGTTTAGGTTGAGGGTTAGGTTTAGGGCTAGGGATAGATTTAGTTTGAGTGTTGGGGTTAGGGTTAGGAAGAGGGTTTTGCTGAGGGTTGGGGTTAGGGTTAGTGTTATGGTGAGGGTAAGGTTTAGGGTGAGGGTTAGCGTGAGGGTGAGGGTGAGGATTAGGGTTAGGTTGAGGGTTAGAGTGAGCATTAGGTTGAGGATTAGTTTTATGTTGAGGGTTAGGGTGAGGGTTAGAGTCAGGTTTAGTGTTAGTGTTAGGTTTAGGGTTAGGGTGAGGTTTAGGGTGAGGGTAAGGGTTAGAGTGATGTTTAGGTTGAGGTTGAGGGTGAGGGTGAGGGTGATGTTGAGCGTTAGGGTTAAGATTTGGGTTAGGGTTAGGGTTAGGCTGAGGGTTGGGGTGAGGGTTAGGTTTAGGGTTAGTGTTAGGTTTAGTTTGAGTGTTAGGGTTAGGGTTAGGAAGAGGGTTTGGCTGAGGGTTGGGGTTAGGGTTAGTGTTATGGTGAGGGTAAGGTTTAGGGTGAGGGTTAGCGTGAGGGTGAGGGTGAGGATTAGGGTTAGGTTGAGGGTTAGGGTGAGCATTAGGTTGAGGATTAGTTTTATGTTGAGGGTTAGGGTGAGGGTTAGAGTCAGGTTTAGTGTTAGTGTTAGGTTTAGGGTTAGGGTGAGGTTTAGGGTGAGGGTAAGGGTTAGAGTGATGTTTAGGTTGAGGTTGAGGGTGAGGGTGAGGGTGATGTTGAGCGTTAGGGTTAAGATTTGGGTTAGGGTTAGGGTTAGGCTGAGGGTTGGGGTGAGGGTTAGGTTTAGGGTTAGTGTTAGGTTTAGTTTGAGTGTTAGGGTTAGGGTTAGGAAGAGGGTTTGGCTGAGGGTTGGGGTTAGGGTTAGTGTTATGGTGAGGGTAAGGTTTAGGGTGAGGGTTAGTGTGAGGGTGAGGGTGAGGATTAGGGTTAGGTTGAGGGTTAGGGTGAGCATTAGGTTGAGGATTAGTTTTATGTTGAGGGTTAGGGTGAGGGTTAGAGTCAGGTTTAGTGTTAGTGTTAGGTTTAGGGTTAGGGTGAGGTTTAGGGTGAGGGTAAGGGTTAGAGTGATGTTTAGGTTGAGGTTGAGGGTGAGGGTGAGGGTGATGTTGAGCGTTAGGGTTAAGATTTGGGTTAGGGTTAGGGTTAGGCTGAGGGTTGGGGTGAGGGTTAGGTTTAGGGTTAGTGTTAGGTTTAGTTTGAGTGTTAGGGTTAGGGTTAGGAAGAGGGTTTGGCTGAGGGTTGGGGTTAGGGTTAGGGTTATGGTGAGGGTAATGTTTAGTGTGAGGGTGAGGGTGAGAATTAAGGTTAGTTGAGGGTTAGGGTGAGCATTAGGGTGAGGATTAGGTTTAGGTTGAGGGTTAGGGTGAGTACTCGTGTCAGGTTTAGTGTTAGTGGTAGGGTTAGGGTTAGGGTGAGGTTTAGGGTGAGGGTAAGGGTTACAGTGATGGTTAGTTTGAGGGTGATGGTGAGGGTTAGGATCAAGGTGAGGGTTAGGGTTAGGGTTAGGCTGAGGGTTAGGGTTAGGGTTAGGGTGAGGAATAGGGTGAGGGGTAGGTTTTGTGTTAGCGTTTGTGTTAGGGTTAATGTGAGGGTTAGGGTTAGCGTTAGGGTTAGTGTGAGGATAAGGGTTAAGTTGAGGTTTAGGGTAAGAGTGAGGGATAGTGTTAGCGTTAGGTTTAGGGTGAAGGTTAGGGTGAGGGTTAAGGTGAGGTTTAGTTTTAGGATGAGGGGGAGGGTTAGAGTTAGGTTTAGACTGAGGGTTAGGGTTAGGGTGAGGTTTAGGGTAGGGTTAGGGTGTGGGTGAGGGTTCGGGTTTTGGTGAGTTTTAGGGTGGGCATGACAGTTAGGGTTAGGGTGAGGGTTAAGGTGAAGGTGAGGGTGAGGGTTAGGATTATTGTGAGGATTAGGGTTAGGGTTAGGGTTAGGGTTTTGGTGAGGGTAAGTGTTAGGATGAGGTTTAGGGAGAGGGTGAGGTTTAGAGTTAGGGTGAGTGTTAGTGTGAGGGTTAGGATTCGGGTTAGGCTTAGGGCGACTGTGAGGTTTACAGTTAGTTTTAGGGTTAAGGTTAAGCTGAGCGTAATATTTAGGGTGAGGGTTAGGGTGAGGGTGAGTGTTAGGTTTAGGATGAGGGTTAAGGTGAGGATTAGGTTTAGGGTTAGGTTGAGGTTGAGGGTTAGGTTTAGGATTAGGCTTACATGTAGGTTTAGGCTTAGGGTGAGGCTGAGGGTGATGGTTGGGGTGAGGGTGAGAGTTTCATTTAGGAAAGGCTTAGGGTTAGGGTTAGGTTGAGGATTATGGTGAAGGTGAGGTTTAAGGTGAGGGTTGGGATAGGGTGAGAATTAGGGTTAGGGTGAGGGTGAGCGTTAGGGTTAGGGTGATTTTAGGGGGAGGGTGAGTGTTACGGTGAGGGTGATGTTGAGTGTGAGGGTGTAGGTGAGGGTTAGGTTTAGGGTGAGTGTAGGGTGATGGTGAGGGTTAGGGTGAAGGTGAGGGTTAGAGTTATGGTTATGATTAGGGTGAGGGATAGGGTGAAGTGTAGGGTTAGGGTTAGCGTGATGGTTAGGTTTAATGTGAGGGTTAGGGTTAGGGTTAGTGTGAGGATAAGGGTTAGGGTGAGGCTTAGGGTGAGAGTGAGGGTTAGGGTTAGCGTTAGGTTTAGGGTGATGGTTAGGGTGAGGGTTAAGGTGAGGGTTAGGGTTAGTATGTGGGTGAGGGATAGATTTAGAATTAGGGTGAGGGTTAGGGTTAGGATGAAGTTTAGGGTGAGTGTTAAGGTTTGGGTGAGGATGAGTTTTAGGGTGTGGGTGACATTTAGGGTTTGGATGAGGGTTAAGGTGACGATGAGGGTTAGGGTGAGTGTGAGGGTTAGGGTTGCAGTGAGGATTAGGGTTAGAGTTAGGGTTAGGGTTACGGTGAGTGTGAGGGTTAGGAATAGCTTTAGGGTGAGGGTGAGGTTGAGGGTGAGTGTGAGGGTTAGGTTGAGGGTGCATGTTAGGTTGAGGTTGAGGTTGATGGTGAGGGTTTCTGTTAGGTAAGGGTTAGGTTTAGGGTTATGGTGAGGATTAGGATGACGGTTAGGGTTAGGATGAGGGTTAGATTTATGGTGAGGGTTAGGGTTAGGATGAGCGTGAGGGTTAGAGTTAGGGTTAGGGTGAATGTTAGGGTTAGGGTGAGGGTTAGGTTGAGGGTGAGTGTTAGGGTGAAGGTGTGGGTGAGGGTGATGGTGAGGGTTAGGGTTAGGGTGAGGGTCAGGATTAGGGTTAGGGTTAGGGTTAGGGTGAGAGTCAGGGTTAGTGTGAGAGTTAGGATTAGGGTTAGGTTTAGTGATAGAGTGAGGATAAGGGTTAGGGTGAGGGTTAGTTTGAGGGTGAGGGTTAGGTTTAGCATTAGGGTTTGTGTGAGGGTTAGTGTGAGGTTTAGGGTTAGGGTGAGGGTTAGGTTGAGGGTGAGTGTTAGTGTGAAGGTGAGGGTGAGGGTGAGGGAGAGGGTGAGTGTTAGGGTTAGGGTGAGGGTCAGGATTAGGATTCGGGTTAGGGTTAGGGTGAGAGTTAGGCTTAGTGTGAGAGTTAGGATTAGGGTTAGGGTTAGGGATAGAGTGAGGATAAGGGTTAGGGTGAGGGTTAGTTTGAGGGTGAGGGTTAGGTTTAGCATTAGGGTTAGTGTGAGGGTTAGTGTGAGGGTTAGGTTTAGGGTGAGGGTTAGGTTGATTGTGAGGGTTAGGGTTAGGTTTAGGTTGAGAGTTTGGGTTAGGGGTAGGGTTGGGGTCAGTGTTAGGGTGAGTGATAGGGTGAGGGTGAGGGTTAGGGTTAGGATTAGTGTTATGTTGAGTTTTAGGGTAAGGGTTAGTGTTAGGCTGAAGGTTAGGTTTAGGATTAGGGTTAGGATTAGGGTTAGCATTTGGGTGAGGGTGAGGGTGAGGGTTGCGTTAGGTTTAGGGTTAGGGGTAGGGTGATGGTGGGGGTGAAGGGTAAGTTTAGGATTAGGGTTAGGGTTAGGGTTAGGGTGATGGTGGGGGTGAAGGGTAGGTTTAGGATTAGGATTTGGGTTAGGCTGAGGGAGAGGGAAGGGTGATGGTGAGGTTTAGGTTTATGGTTAGGGTTACCGTTATGATGAGGGCTAAGTTGGGGGTGAGGTTTAGGGTGAATGTTAGTGTGAGCGTGAGGCTTTCGGTTAGTTAAGGGTTAGGGTTATTTTTATGGTGAGGATTAGGTTGAGTGTGAGGGTTAGTGTGAGGGTTAGAGTTTGGGTGAGGGTTCGGGTTAGGATTTTTAGTGACGGTTAGGGTTAAGGTGAGGTTTAGGGTGAGGGAGAGGCTTAGGGTGAGGGTTAGGGTGAGGTTGAGGTTGATCGTTAGGGTGTGGGTGAGGGTAAGTTTTAGGGTGAGGGTTAGGGTGACGGTGAGGGTTAGGGTCACTGTGAGGATTAGGGTTAGGTTTAGGGTGAGGTTTAGGGTTAGGGTGAGGGTTAGGTTGAGGGGTATGGTTAGGTTTAGGGTGAGTGTTAGGATTAGTGTGAGTGTTAGGGTTAAGTATAGGGTTAGGGTTAGTTTGAGTGTAAGGGTTAGGGTGAGGCTAAGGTTTAGGGTTAGCATTAGGTTTACGGTGAGTGTTAGCTTGTGGGTTTGAGTTAGTGTTAGGGATAGGGTGAGATTTAGGTTTAGGGCTACGGTGAGGGTAGGGTTGAGAGTGAGGGTGAGATTGAGTGTTTCGTTTCGGTAAGGGTTAGGATTAGGGTTAGGGTGAGGATTAGGTTGAGGGTGAGGGTTAGGTTGAGGGTTAGGTTTAGGGTGAGGTTTAGGGTGAGGCTGAGGGTTAGGGTGAGGGTGAGGTTTCGGTGAGTGTGAGGTTTAGGGTTTGTGTTAGGGTTACGGTTATGGTGAGGGTTAGGGTGATGGTGAGGGTTAGGGTGAGGGTGAGGGTTAGGGTTAGGGTTAGGGTGAGGGTTAGGGTTAGAGTGACGGTTAGGTTGAGGGGTAGGGTTAGGATTAGGTTGAAGGTTAGGTTTAGTGTGAGGGTTAGGGTTAGGGTAACTGTGAGGTTAAAGTTTAGGGTGAGGGTGAAGGTTAGGGTTAGGGTTAGGGTTAGGGTGATGTCTAGGGTGAGGTTGAGTGTTAGTGTGAGTGAGGATGATGGTGAGGGTTTCGGTTAGGTAAAGGTTATGGTTATTGTTAGGGTAAAGTTTAAGTTGAGGGTGAGGGTTAGTATGAGGGTTAGGGTAAGGGTGAGTGTTAGGGTTCGGATGAGGGTGAGGCTTAGTGTGTGTGTGAGGGTTAGGGTGAGTGTGAGGGTTAGGGATAGGTTTCAGGTGAGGGTTTGGGTTAGGTTTAGAGTGAGGGTTAGGCTTAGGGTGAGGGGTTGGGTTAGTGTTAGGGTGAGGGTTAGAGTTAGAATGGGGGTTAGGGTTGGGTTTAGGGTTAGGGTTAGTGTGAGGATAACGGTTAGGGTGAGGGTTAGGGTGAGATTTAGGGTAAGCTTTAGGGTTAGGGTTAGGGTTAGTGTGAGTGTTATTGTTAGGGGTAGTTTTAGCTTGAGGGTAAGGGTTAGCGTTAGTGTTAGGGTAAGGTTTAGGGTTAGGGTGAGGGTTAGGGTAAGGGTTAGGGATAGGGTGAGTGTGAGGGTGAGGGTTAGGGTTAGGCTTAGGATTAGGGTTAGTGTGAGGATAAGGGTTAGGGTGAGTGTTAGGTTGAGGTTGATGGTTAGGTTTAGCGTTAGGTTTACGGTTAGCATTAGGGTTAGGGTGTGGGTTAGGGTTAGGGTTAGGGTTAGGTTGAGGGTGAGGGTTAGGGTTAGGTTTAGGTTGAGGGTTAGGGTGAGTGTTAGTGTTCAGGTGAGG
Source organism: Dipodomys merriami (assembly GCF_024711535.1). Lineage (NCBI taxonomy): Eukaryota > Metazoa > Chordata > Mammalia > Rodentia > Heteromyidae > Dipodomys > Dipodomys merriami. Next base: position 5,374,325 of record NW_027206113.1, read on the forward strand.
GTTAGGATTAGGATTAGGGTTAGGGTGACGGTCAGTGTGAGGGTTAGGGTTAGGGTTAGGTTTAGGATGATGTTGGGGGTGAGTGTTAGTTTTAGGATTAGGGTAATGGTTAGGCTGATGGGGAGGCAGAGTGTGAGGGTGAGGTTTAGGGTTCGGGTTAAGTTTACAGTTATGGTGAGGGCTAGGGTGAGGGTGAGGGTTAGGTTGAGGGCTATTGTTAGAATGAGGGTTAGGGTGAGGCTAAGTGTTAGGGTACGGGTGAGGGTTTGGGTGAGGGTGAGTTTGAGGGTGAGGGTGAGGTTTAGGGTGTGACTTAGGTTTCAGGTTAGGGTGAGGGTTACAGTGAGGTTTAGGGTTATGGTTAGGGTTAGGTTGAATGTGAGGGTAAGGGTTAGGTTTAGGGTTAGGTTGAGGTTTAGGGTTAGGTTTAGGGCTAGGGTGAGGGGTAGAGCTAGGGTTAGGGTGAGGGTAAGGTTTAGTGTGAGGTTTTTTGTTAGAGTTAGGTTTAGTGTGAGGTTAAAGTTTAGGGTGAGGGTTAGGGTGACGTTTAGGGTTAGGGTTATCGTTAGGGTTAGGGTGAGGGTTAGGGTGAGGGTTAGGTTTAGGGTTAGAGTGAGAGTTATGGTTAGGCTACTGTTTAGCGTGAGGGTGAGGGTTAGGATTAGGGTGATGTTTAGGGTGAGGTGAGGGTTAGGGTTAAGGTGTGGGTTAGGGTTAGGTTTAGGTGTAGGGTGAGGGTGAGCGTTGGTGGTAGTGTTAGGGTGGGGGTTAAGTTTAGGGTGAGGTCTAGGTTGAGGGTGAGGGTTAGGGTGAGGGTTCGTGTGAGGTGTAGCATTAGGATTAGGGTTAGGTTAGGGTGTTAGTGTTAGGTTAGTGTTAGGGTGAGGTTTAGGTTGAGGGTGAGGTTTAGGGTTAGGTTTAGGATTAGTGTGAGGGTTAGGTTTAGTTTTAAGTTTAGGATTATGGTTAGGGTTATGGTTATGGTTATGGTTAGGGTTAGGGTGAGGGTGTGTGTGAGGGTTAGGTTTAGGATTAGGGTTAGGTTCAGGTTGAGGGGGAGGTGGAGGGGGAGGGGGAGGTTTTAGGTTAGTGTTAGGGTTAGGGTTACGGTGAGGGCTAGGTTGAGGGTAAGGGTTAGGGTGAGGGTGAGGGTGAGGGTGAGGGTAAGGGTGAAGGAGAGGGTTAGGTTTAGGGTGGGGTTTAGGATTAGGGTTAGAGTTAGGGTTAGGATGAGGGTGAGGGTTGGGTAAGGGTTAGTGTGAGGGTTAGGGTTAGAGTGAGGGTTAGGGTGACGGTGAGGTTTAGAGTGAATATTAGTGTTAGGGTTAGGTTTCGGGTGAGGGTTAGGGTTAGGGTTAGAATGAGGTTGAGACTTAGGGTGAGAGGTAGGGTTAGTGTTAGGGTGAGGGTTAGAGTTAGTGTGATAGTTAGGGATGGGTTTAGGGTTAGGGTTAGTGTGAGGATAATGGGTGTGGGTTATGTTAAGCGTTAGGGTCAGTGTGAGGGTTAGGTTGAGTGTTAGGGTTAGGGTTAGTGTTAGGGTGAGGGTAAGCTTTAGGGTTAGTGTTACGGTAAGGTTTAGGGATAGGGTGAGGGTTAGGGTAAGGGTTAGGGATAGGGTGAGTGTGAGGGTGAGGGTTAGGGTTAGGATTAAGTTGTTTAGGGTTAGGGTGAAGGTTATGGTAAGGGTTAGGGTTAGGGTGAGAGTTAGGGTTTGGTTTAGGGTGAGTGTTAGGGTTAGGTTTAGGGTTAGGTTTAGGCTGAGGTTTAGGGTTAGGGTTAGGGTGAGGTTGAGGGTAAGGGTGAGGGTGAGGGTTAATTTTAGGGTTAGGGTGTGGGTGAAGGTTAGGGTGAGGGTTAGTGTTAGCGTTAGGGTGAGGGTGTGGTAAGGATGAGGGTTAGGTTTAGGGTTAAGGTTATGGTTATTGTGAGGGTGAGGTTGAGGGTTAGGGTTAGGTTTAGGTTTAGGTTTAGGTTTAGGGTTAGGCTGAGGGAGAGGGTGAGTGTGAGTTTTACGTTTAGGGTTTGGGTTAGGGTCAGGGCTAGTGTATGGGTGAGGGTGAGGGTTTCGGTTAGGTAAGTGTTAGGGTTAGGGTGAGGTTTAGGGTGAGGGTGATGTTTAGTGTGAGAGTTAGGGTTAGGGTAAGGTTAGAGTTAGGGTGAGGGTTAGGCTGAGGGGTAGGATAAGGTTTAGTGTAAGGGTTAGGTTTAGTGTGAGGATTAGGGTTAGGCTTAGGATTAGGGTGTGTGTTAGTTTGAGGGTGAGGGTTAGGTTTAGCATTAGGGTTAGGGTTAGAGTGAGGGTTAGGATTAGGTTTAGGTTTAGGGCGGGGGTCAGGGTGAGGATTAGGGTTACTGTTAGGTTGAGAGTTAGGGTTAGGGTTTGGGTTAGGATGACGTTGAGGTGAGGATTTCGATTAGGTAAGGGTTATGTTTAGGTTAGGGTGAGGATTAGGTTGAGTGTGAGTGTTAGATTGAGGGTTAGGGTTAGGCTTAAGGTGAGGGTTAGGTTTAACGTGATGTTTAGGGTGAGGGTGAGGGTTAAGTTGAGCTAAAGTATTAGAATTAGTATTAGGGATAGGGTGACGATTCGTGTTAGTGTGACGGTTAGGGTTAGGGTTAGTTTTAGTGTGAGGATGAGGGTTAGGTTGAGGATTAGTTTGAGGGTGAGGGTTAGGATTAGCTTTAGGGTTAGGGTTAAGTTGAGGATTAGGTTGAGGGTGAGGGTTAGGATTAGCTTTAGGGTTAGGGTTAGGGATAGGGTGAGGATTAGGGTTAGTGTGAGGGTTAGGGTTAGGGTTACTGTGAGGATAAGGGTTAGGGTGAGGTTTATGTTGAGAGTGAGGTTTAGGATTAGCCTTAGGGTCACGGTGAGCGTTAGGGTGAGTGTTAGGGATAGGGTGAGGGTTAGGATTATCTTTAGGTTGAGGATTAGTTTTAGTGTGATGTTTATGGTGAGGGTGAGTGTTAGTGTGTGGGTGAGGATGATGGTTAGGGTTAGGGTTAGGGTTAGGTTTAGGGTGAGAGTGAGGGTGAGGGTGAGTTTTAGGGTAAGTTTTAGGGTGAGGATTAGGGTTTGGGTTAGGGTTATGGTGAGGGTAAGTCTTAGGGTGATGTTGAGTTTTAGGGTTACTGTAAGGGTAAGGGTGAGGGTTGGTGTGAGTGTAAGTTAGGGTTAGGGTGAGGGTTATTGTTAGGGTTAGGGTGGGGGTTAAGTTTAGGGTGTGGTCTAGGGTGAGGGTGAGTGTTAGGGTTAGGGTTAGTGTGAGGGGTAAGGTTAGGTTTAGGGTGAGGGTTAGGGTTAGTATGAGTGTTAGGGTTAGGTTTAGGATTAGGGTTAGTGTGAGGATAAGGTTTAGGGTGAGGGTTAGGTTGAGGTTGAAGTTTAGGGTTAGCGTTAGGGTTGGGGTTATCGTTAGTGTTATGGTGAGGGTTAGGGTGAGTGTTAGGGTTAGGGTGAGGTTTAGCTTGAGGGTGAGCCTTAGGTTTAGATTTAGGGTGAGGGTTAGGGTGAGGGTTAGAGTGGGGGTTAGTGTTAGGGTGAGGGTTAGGGTTAGGATTAGGGTTATGGTGAGTTTTAGGGTTAGGGTTATGGTTGGAGTAAGGGTTAGGGTTAGGATTAAGGTTAGATTGAGGGTTAGGGTTATTGTTAGGGTTAGGGTTAGGGTGAGGGTGAGGGTGAGGGTTGGCGTTAGGGTTAGGGTTAGTTTCAGGGTGATGGTGGGAGTGAAGGGTAAGTTTAGGATTAGGGTTATGGTTAGGCTGAGGGGAAGGCAGAGGATGAGGGTGAGATTTAGGTTTAGGGTTAGGTTTAGAGTTACGGTGAGGGCTAGGGTGTGGGGTTAGGGTAAGGGTTAGAGTAAGGTTTAGGATTAGGTTGATGTTTAGGGTGAGGCTGTGTGTTAGGGTTCGTGTGAGGGTTCGGGTGAGGGTGAGAGTGAGGGTGAGGGTGAGTTTTAGGGTGTGGCTTAGGGTTAGGCTTAGGGTCTGGTTGAAGTTGAGGCTGAGGGTTAGGGTTAGGGTTAGGTTGAGGGTTAGGGTTAGGTTGCGGGCTAGTGTGAAGGGTAGAGTTAGGGTTAGGGTGAGGGTTAGGGTTAGTGTGAGGGTTTGGGTTAGAGTTAGGGTTAGGGTGAGGGTTAGGTTTAGGGTTAGGGTGAGAGTTAGGTTTAGGGTACTGTTTAGCGTGAGGGTGAGTGTTAGTTAGGGTGAGGTTTAGGGTTAGGGTGATGTTTAGGGTTAGGTGAGGGTTAGGGTTAAGGTGTGGGTTAGGGTTAAGTTTAGGTTTCGGGTGAGGGTGAGGGTTACTGTTAGGGGTAGGTTGGGGGTTAAGGTTAGGGTGAGGTCTAGGGTGAGGGTGAGGGTTAGGGTGAGGGTTAGTGTGAGGGATAGCGTTAGGATTAGGGTGAGGGTTAGGGTTAGTGTGAGGGTTAGGGTTAAGGTTAGGGATAGGGTTAGGGTTAGGTTTAGGTTTAGTGTGAGGATAAGGGTTAGGGTGAGGGTTAGGTTGAGTGTGAGGGTTAGAGTTAGGGTTAGGGATAGTGTGAGGGTTAGGTTTAGGATTACGGTTTGGGTTTTGGTTAGGGTTATTTTTAGGGTTAGTGTTAGGGTTTGGGTGAGAGTGAGGGTGAGGTTTGGTGTTAGGTTTAGGGTTAGGGTGAGGGTGGGGGTGAGGGTTAGGTTTAGGATTTGGGTTAGGTTTAGGCTGAGGGGGAGGGGGAGGTTTTGGGTTAGGGTGATGTTTTTGGTTATGGTTAGGTTTAGGGTTACAGTGAGGGCTAGATTGAGGGTGAGGGTTAGATTGAGGGTGAGGTTGAGGGTGAGGGTGAGGGTGAGGGTTAGGTTTAGGGTGAGGGTTAGGATTAGGGTTAGGGTTAGGTTTAGGGTGAAGGTTAGGGTAAGCGTTAGATTTGGTTGAGGGTTAGGGAGAGTGTTAGGTTTATTGTTAGTGTTAGGGTGAGGGTTAGGTTTAGGGTTAGTGTTAGGGTAAAGTTTAGGGTTATGGTGAGGGTTAGCGTAAAGTTTAGGGATAGAGTGAGTGTGAGGATGAGGGTCAGGGTTAGGGTTACGGTGAAGTTTAGGGTTAGGTTGAGGGTTAGGTTAAGGGTTAAGTTAGGGTGAGGGTTAGAGTTTGGTTTAGGGTGAGTGTTAGGGTTAGGTTTAGGGTTAGGGTAAGTGTTAGGGTTAGGGTGAGGGTTAGGGTTAGGGTTAGGGTTAGGGTGAGGGTGAGGGTAAGGGCGAGGGTGGGGGTTAATTTTAGGGTTAGGGTGTCGGTAAGGGTTAGGGTGAGATTTAGTGTTAGTGTTAGGCTGAACGTGTGGGTAAGGATGAGGGTTAGGCTTAGGGTTAAGGTTATGTGATGAATTTGAAAAATTAAGGCTGCATCCATTTTACAATTTACTCACTGCTGACTCTGCTTCTCTAAACTTGCTTGCTTGAGCTAACACCAACCCCCACCCCCTGGAAATAAGGAATTGGGTAAAGTCCAGGTGTCGGCCCCAGGACAAGGTCAGTGGTCGTAGATAAAGAACAGACAGTACGTGTTCCTCAGTTCCCATTTAGAAATTCCCCAGACAGGACCTTGAGATAACGACCACCTGGCAAGACCACAAGCTAAGCCAAATGTCAACCAATCATAGGCCTGTAACCATGTAAACCCCCTTTAAACCAACCATGGGCCAGTGATTTTACGAAGAGTGTTACAAAATTTCCCGCGTGACAAAGTGATTGTTGGCGTATATGATGACCTTTAAATGGACCAATCATGGGATGCTTTGTGTTATGCATTAATCTTATGGTTTTTGCGTTTAAAAGAAGGCTTGTAACCGCTTCTCGGGGCTCCCTGTCTGCTCGGGACAGAGAGTCCGTTTGCACAAACGTCAAATAAACTCCTCTTGCTTATTGCATCTCCCGTCCTGGATTCTGAGTTTCTGGGGCGCCCTCCCGTTGACGAAAGTATCCCAGGAGTCTGGGGTCTTTCATTTGGTACGTTGGCCGGGAACCAGGCTCCCCCAAACCCCAGATACCAGGACCGGCAGGAGGTAGGATAGAGCTCTTGTCTTTCGTGTTTGTCGTGTTCATTTTATGTTTTGGGGATCCAAAAGTGCCTGTACAGGACGTGTGTGGTGGAGCAGAGGGAAAAGCAGACTTGCCCACTACCCTGGTCCCGCCCTGGGCTTCTACCCCAGGTGCGTGAATATGTGGTGGACTAGAGGGAAAAGCAGACCTGCCCACTACCCTAGTCCTGCCCTGCAGTCCAACTCCAGGGTTGCGAGGAGGGGGAACGAGATCTGAGTGTCTCTGTGTTAGGGGGAGTTAAGGCATGGACGGCCTCTCCCTTCTGAAGTTTCTCTCCTCATTTGTGCTCACTCGGGGACCGCGCTGCGTTTGTCTAGTCTTGTCTGTGTCTGTCTGACCTTAATTGTCTTTGGTGTTTGTTTTGTGACTTTCCAGGAAATGTGTCAACAAGCGAGTCCACTCCTAGGACACCTGAGACCTTGTCCTAGTTCGTTTAAAAACAAAAACCGCTGGTTCTGCTTTTGTAACTTGCTTGTTTGTCAATTAGGAAGCTGCCACTGACCACCTGCGAGTGGCCTCAGTTAGATCTCAGCTTCAGGCCTTGGCTTGGGGGGGGGTCTAAACGTGGGGGAGAACCTGTCAGTCTGAGGCGATGGCCGCTAGGGACTTCTTTCCCTTGCCACAAGATGACTGGCAATTCTCCTGCGCCTTGGAAGGCCCCTGGGTCAACGTCTGCAGGAATCTAAGAGAAAAATCCTCTGGAGGTGAGTAGGGGTGTTGAGCCCCCTGGTAAGTGAATGGTGGTGAGTGTCGCCCCATTCACTGAGACCTGATTTTGTCTTTGTGGCCAGTTGTTTGTCTTGTTTACTTTAGTGTGTGTGTTTGTTTTGTGTTTTCTGGGGTAGGGAAGTTCTGGGTGAGTGTGGCAGGCTCACCTATCAGACTCTGGATTCAGCTTGCTGAGTGAGAACAGCACAGAGTTCCGGTAGGGATAAACTGGGGCCCATTAGTCCCCAACTCAGCCTTCAGTTCTTGTCTAGTTCTGTTTTAGAATTGGTACCAGTTTTAAATGTGGATCCTTGGTTTTTGTGTTTATCTGTGTTTTTGTTATTTATTTGAACATCTCTGGGGAAATAAAAGTTCCAGCGGGTCTTGGTCACAGACCTGCTATGCCCACCCCCCCCCCCGAGGCATGGAAGGTTACTGGGCTAGTTTGGTTCCCTTCAAGCCTCAGGCTTCATTTTCTCCTTGTGGAGGCTGCCAGCAGGGAGGGTGTAGAAGGCTGTGTGCCTAGTTTGGACTTTTTCAGCTAGTCCTGACAATGTAACAATTTGTAAAGCGCTCTTGTCTATCTGTGTGAGTGTTTTGTGTGTGTCTGTGAACGTGTTCAAAGACAAGAATTGTCAGCATGCTGTAACAATTGGGTGAGTTTAAATTTAAAATTCAAAAGGTTATGAGGTTTGGACATTACCAAAAATTCTAAAAAAATCTTCACATTGTTTTAAATGGCTTTTTAAAGATTTTTTTTAACTTGCAAATTAAAAATCTGGTATTATAAAAAACTAATATTTTAAATGCATAAGATTGTTTATACTGTAATCACATTATCTGGCTTAACAAAATGCATTGGCTGTTTGGGATCTGGTTCCCTTGGCTAAAATTTGGGATAAATATTAAAAATTTAAATGTAAAGGTTAGTTTAACACTGTCAAAGATGTTACCTGTTCTGTCTGTCTAAAAACTGTGTATTTCATTCAAGAACCAAGAAAAGAGACGGGGAAAAACTTAGAAGCCAACAGAAGACCTATGTTTAGGGATAAGGGGTGAACAAGCAGAAGTGCAGTTCAGCTAGTCATGCATGGTGGGACAGGTCCTGGGAAGAGTCCATGCATGGTGAAAGAGGGCAAGCTGGCACAAACGCAGTTCATCTAACCCTAAAGAGTCGGATTGGGTGCGTACCCATTCCATAGAAGGGGCTGAGTGGCCCATCTTTGTTCTTTCTTTTCCCTGCAGATAGACACTAAAAACATGATGGTTAAAATGAGTGATGTGATGATATGATTAGTATTGCTAAAACTTCCCCTTGGATGTGTTAACATTAAAATTAGAAAGGCCTTAAAAAAAAGGGTTAAAAGTTATTTATATAATGTGACTTGCTTTTAATGTTTTACAATTAGGATGTTTTTAAAAGTCAGAAAGACAATAAGTCTAGCTTTTTGGTTCAGTTATGATGATTGTTATTTTCGCATTAAGGAAAAATTGTCATTTGAGTTTAAAAATCTTAATGTGTGTCTGTTTTAAAACAAGCAACTAAGAGGCAATGAGTGACACTTGGCCTCAAGATTTCAAGGGATATTTTCAAAATGCAAATAAGATGTTTTAAAAAAAATTAGGAATGGATTTTTGAATATAAAGTTTAAATGTAAAATTGTTCTTAACATTGGCTTCAGTGTACACAAAGGAAAAAATTAGGATTACCAAAATAATTGCTATTCCAGTTTGCTCTTATAGGTTGTTTTTTTTTAAGTTTCCAGCAAGCCCAGAGCAAAGCACAGAGGATTCTTAAAAGTTTGTCAGATGTAACTTTGACTCTTAATAAGTTTCAGGTAAGAGCATGCTTAAAAGCTACTTCTATGTTGACCACCTTGTTGCTTATAATTGGAGTAAAATGGCCTTTTATAAGACTCACTGATCTGCAAACTGGTTCAAAGCTAGGCCTGGCACAAAAAGGTTCCTGTGAGACTGTCACCTCTATTCAGCCAGCAGAGTACTAGCCCTGGACTGAAGAGTCAGGGGACAGTACTCAAGCCCCAAGCTCGAGACTCACAGTGGCAGAGTACTAGCCCTGGACTGAAGAGTTAGGGGACAGCATTCAAGCCCCGAGTCTGGGACTCAAAGTGGCAGAGTGCTAGCCTTGAGCTATAGAGCTGAGGGACAGTGCTCAAGCCCCGAGTTCAAGTCCAGCGACCAGCTAAAGGGAAATGTCAATGAGGCATTTTTCCCAATGTGAAGAAGACACTCCTGGGACAAAAGCAATGGAGGAGCATCCAGAGGCAGTAAGCCACTGCTTGGATGGCAGAAATGTCAGATCCTAGAGTCACTTGTGCATGGCACTTCAAAACTGGTCAGAGCCGGGAGGTCATAAAAAGAGTTTATAAGCATGCCAAATGTCCATGACTCTCTATCTACCTTGTAAGGGACAGGAACTTGCCAGTCCTCTGTGATAGTAAAATCCAATGTTATAAAATGTGGGGGATAGTTTAAATCTCAACCCCTTTATGTGCCAAAAGCTCTAATTGAGCTGACACTAGTTACATGAAGTTCATCTGCTCAGGAAAACGTTTGTAAACCTGAGAGTGTGTTTCTATTTGATATCTGTCTAAAGGCCTGCAAAGGTAACTTAGGCATTGTTTGGGATCATTAGAGATCACATTCCTAAGCCATCTAGAAAGATGCTTTTGCAAACCAGAGTGCTAAACAAGTTACACTGCTGTAGTCGGAAAAAAAGGTCTGTGCAGTTGTCAAAAGTTAAATATTGTTCTAAATGACATCTAACCCTGATGGCCTCTTTGTAAAATAGGCTAAGGTTATAGGTTCCTGGCTAGGTAAGATCAACAAGTTACAGAAGATGGACCTTCCCCCTTCTAACCCCATTATAAGATCAAGGGTCCAGAGTCAGTTTTGGAGAAATGAGGAAAAACAGATAAAATATTTTTTTTAAAAAAGGCATAAAAATAGTGTCAACAGTTGTTGGTGTACAAGGTCTAAAGACTGCATCTGTCAGAGATGGCTACAAGACTAAGCCTTCTGAGCCTTCTGTGTCTATTTACAAAAATATCTGGTTAGTAAAAAAGTTGTGATTTTGGTAAATTGTCCTGGACTATTGTTTAAAGATCTTAAAAATCAGCAGGATCAAAGCCTGCCAAGCATATGCAATGTATTTTTAACCAGTCTGTGTAGGAATTTACAGCCGAGCATGAGGTGTGAAACTCCCTTGGAGCCACTGAGAGATCCTGCTGCTGCTGCTGCTGCTGCTGCTGCTGCTGCTGCTGCTGCTGCATACCCTAATGGGTAAAGTTCAAAGACGGCCTGACAGCCACCTGGAGAAACTCCTGCCTGATTCCATCACCTGAATCTGCTTCCTGGTTGACTGCTGCTAAATCTAAGATCTTGTGGGACATTCTTTTGGGTGATATCCAGAAACCCTCTCTTCCCACAGTGGATATTGAGGACAAGGATATCACTGGCTGGCTTGTCTTAGGCACTTCAGTGCATAGTGACTGAAAATCCACTCTTCGGTCACAGCCTAGTTTAGCTCTGGTAATAACCTGAGTGTGTTATCAATGAAAATTGTAAAGGAGAGGGGGGTAGTAAAGAAAGCCTTGGAAAAGGAATTATAAAGGAGAGGGGGGTAGTAAAGGAAGCCTTGAGAAGGGAATTGGGGAAAAATTGGTATCCCCTTTAGATAAGAAAGGATTTAAAAAGTAACGATTGTCTTTAATTGTTTGGAAAAGGGAAAGAAGACAAACCTCAGAAAGTTTAAGTATGTAGCAAATGGTATGTGTATGTCACAAATGGTATGAGTATGTCTTAAAATTGGAGCTTACAAGTACAACTGGTATAAAATTAAGTTAACTGTGATACACGGAGGCAGGACTGGTAAAAAGAAAATGTAAAGGGCTCTGGTACTGTTACTTTTATTACAATTGGACCTTGTATACTCAACAGACTGATGTCTTTTCTAAAAGAGAAAAATCAGCGCAGTCCATCTATTAGTTCTGAGGTCTCAATACCAAGCACTGAGAACAACTGACACCCCACAAAATAATATAGAGACACCCTAAATTTTAAGATTAAAATTACTCCAGAGAAGAAGTGGGTAATGAAGAATTAGAAAAATTAGGGCTGCGTCCATTTTACAATTTACTAACTGCTGACTCTGCTTCTGTAAACTTGCTTGCTTGAGCTAACACCAACCCCCACCCCCTGGAAATAAGGAATTGGGTAAAGTCCCGGTGTCGGCCCCAGGACAAGGTCAGTGGTCGTAGATAAAGAACAGACAGTACGTGTTCCTCAGTTCCCATTTAGAAATTCCCCAGACAGGACCTTGAGATAACGACCACCTGGCAAGACCACAAGCTAAGCCAAATGTCAATCAATCATAGGCCTGTAACCATGTAAACCCCCTTTAAACCAACCATGGGCCAGTGATTTTACGAAGAGTGTTACAAAATTTCCCGCGTGGCAAAGTGATTGTTGGCTTATATGATGACCTTTAAATGGACCAATCATGGGATGCTTTGTGTTATGCATTAATCTTATGGTTTTTGCGTTTAAAAGAAGGCTTGTAATTGCTGCTCGGGGCTCCCTGTCTGCTCGGGACAGAGAGTCCGTTTGCACAAAAGTCAAATAAACTCCTCTTGCTTATTGCATCTCCCGGCCTAGAGTCTGAGTTTCTGGGGCGCCCTCCCGTTGACGAAAGTATCCCGGGAATCTGGGGTCTTTCAATGGTTAGTGTGAGGGTGAGGTTGAGGGTTAAGGTTAGGATTAGGTTTAGTTTTAGGGTTAGGCTGAGAGAGAGGGTGAGGGTGAGGCTGAGGGTGAGGTTTATGTTTTGGGTTTGGGTTAGGGTGAGGGCTAGTGTATGGGTGAGGGTGAGGGTTTCGGGTAGGTAAGTGTTAAGGTTAGGGTGAGGATTAGGGTGAGGTTGACGGTTAGTGTGAATTAGGGTTAGGGTGAGGGTTAGGGTGACTGTGAGGGTTAGGGTGAGGGTAAGGGTGAGGGTAAGGGTTAGGGTAAGGGTTAGGGTGCTGGTGAGGGTTAGGGTTAGCATTAGGGTTAGGGTCAGGGTGAGGGTTAGGGTGAGGTTTAGGGATAGGGATAGGGTTAAGATTAGGGTTAGGGTTAGAGTTAGGGTGAGGGTTAGGCTGAGGGGTAGGGTAAGGGTTAGGGTGAGGGTTAGGTTTAGTTTGAGGATTAGAGTTAGGTTTAGAGTTAGGGTGAGGGTAAGGATTAGGCTGTGGGTTAGGGTGAGTGTGAGGGTTAGCTTTAGAATTAGGGTTAGTGTTAGGGTGAGGGTTAGGATTAGGGTCAGGGTTAGGGTGAGGTTGAGGGTGAAGATTAGGGTTACTGTTAGTTTGAGTGTTTGGGTTAGGGTTTGGGTTAGGGTGAGGGTGAGGGTGAGGTGAAGGTTTCGGTTAGGTAAGGGTTATGTTAAGTTAGGGTGCGGATTAGGTTGAGTGTGAGGGTTAGATTGAGGGTTAAGTTTAGGGTGAGGGTTAGGGTTAGGCCTAAGGTGAGGGTTAGGTTTAGTGTGATGTTTAGGGTGAGGGTGAGGGTTAAGGTGAGGGAAAGGATTAGGGTTAGAACTAGGGATAGGGTGAGGATTAGTGTTAGTGTGAGGGTTTGGGTTAGGGTTAGGGTTACTGTGAGCATAAGGGTTAGGTTGAGGGTTATGGTGAGTATGGGGTTAGGGTTAGCTTTAGGGCTATGGTGAGAGTTAGGGTGAGAGTTAGGGTTAGGGTGACGGTTAGGGTTATATTTAGGTTGAGTATTAGGTTTAGTGTGATGTTTTTGGTGAGGGTGAGTGTTAGTGTGAGGGTGAGAATGAGGGTTAGGGTTAGGTTTAGGTTTAGGTTTAGGGTGAGAGTGAGGGTGAGGGTGAGTGTAAGGGTTAGTGTTAGGGTGAAGATTAGGGTTACAGTTAGGGTTATGGTGAGGGTAAGTCTTAGGGTGAGGTTTAGGGTGAGGTTGAGGTTTAGGGTTAGCGTTAGGGTAAGGGTGAGGGTTGGTGTGAGGGTTAGAGTTAGGGTTAGGGTGAGGGTTATGGTTAGGGTTAGGGTGAGTGTAAGAATTAGGGTGAGGGTTCGGGTGAGGTTGAGGGTTAGGGTTATCATTAGGTTTAGGGTGAGGTTAGGGTTAGGGTGTGTTTATTGGGAGGGTGAGTGTTAGGCTGAGGGAGAGTTTGAGGGTTAGGTTTAAGGTTAGGGTTAGGTTTAGGGTTAGGGTGAGAGTCAGGGTGAGGGAGAGGGTTAGGGTTCGGATGGGGGTGAGGGTGAGCGTTACTCTTAGGGTTATGGTGAGGGTTAAGGTTAGGTTGAGGGCTCGGGTGAGGGCTCGGATGAGGGTGAGGGTGACTGTGAGGGTTTTGGTTAGGTAAGGATTAGGGTTAGGGTTATGGTGAGGATTAGCATGATTGTGAGGTTTATGTTGAGGGTTAGGGTTATGGTGAGGGTTATGGTGAGGGTTATGGTGAGGGTTAGGGTTAGGGTTAGGGTGAGGGTTAGTGTGAGGTTTAGGGTTAGGGTTAGGTTTAGGGTGAGGGTGAGGGTTAGTGTTAGGGTTAGGGTGAGGTTAAGTTTAGGGTGTGGGTTAGGGTGATGGTGAGGGTTATGGTGAGGGTGAGGGTGAGGGTTTCTGTTAGGTAAGTTTTAGGGTTAGGGTTATGGTGAGGATTAGGGTGCGGGTGAGGGTTAGGTTGAGTGTTAGGTTAAGGGTGAGGGTTAGGGTAAGGTTTAGGGTGAGGGGTAGGGTTAGTGTGATGTTTAGGGTGAGGTTGAGTTTTAGGTTTAGGGTGAGGGTTCGGATTAGGTTTCGGGTTAGGGTTAGAGTGTATTTATGGTGAGGATGAGTGTTAGGGTGAGGGTGAGTTTGAGGGTTAGGTTTAGGGTTAGATTTAGGGAGAGAGTGAGGATGAGGGTGAGGTTTAGTTTTCGGGTGAGGGTGAGGTTGAGTGTGAGTGTTAGGGTGAGGATGAGGGTTTCGGTTAGGTAAGTGTTAGGGTTCAGTTATGGTGAGGATTATGGTGAGATTGAGGGTTAGCCTGAGGGTTAGGGTTAGGGTGAGGGTTAGGATGAGGGTTAGTGTAAGTGGTAGGGTTAGGGTTAGGGTGAGGGTTAGGGTTATTGTGAGGGTTAGGGTTAGGGTTAGGTTTATGGTTAGGGTGAGGATAAGGGTTAGGGTGAGTGTTAGTTTGAGGGTGATGGTTAGGGTTAGCTTTAGGTTTACAGTTAGTATTAGGGTTAGGATGAGAGTTAGGGTTAGGATGAGGGTTAGGTGGAGGGTGAGGGTTAGGGTTAGGTTTAGGTTCAGGGTTAGGGTTAGGGTTAGGATTTGGGTGAGGGTTAGGGTCAGGGTTAGGTTTAGGGTTAGGGTGAGGGATAGTGTTAGGGTTAGGGTGAGGGTTAAAGTTAAGGTGAGGACTAGAGTGAGTGTGAGGATTAGGGTGAGGGTAAGGGTGAGTGTTTCCGTTAGGTAAGGTTTAGGGTTTGGGTTATGGTGAGGATTAGGGTAAGGGTGAGGGTTAGGTTGGGGGTTAGGTTAAGGGTGAGGGTGAGGGTTAGGGTTAGGGTTAGGGTGATAGTTAGTGTTAGGTTGAGGTTTAGGATTAAGTTTAGGGTTAGGGTTAGGGTTAGTGTGAGTGGTAGGTTTTGGTAGGGTGAGGTTTAGGGTTATGGTTAGCATTAGGGTGCGGATGAGGGTGATGTTGAGTGTTATGTTTAGGATTTTGTTTATAGTTAGGTGAGTGTTAGGTTTAGTGTGAGGGTTATGGATAAGTTTCGGATTAGGGTTAGTGTGAGGATAAGGGTTAGGGTGAGGGTTAGTTTGAGGGTGAAGTTAAGGGTTAGCGTTATGGTTGGAGTTAGCGTTAGGGTTAGGGAGAGGGTTAGGGTGAGTGTTAGGGTTAGGGTGAAGTTTAGCTTGAGGGTGAGCGTTATGGTTAGGTTTAGGTTGATGGTTAGGTTTAGGGTTAGGTTTAGGTTGAGGGTTACGGTTAAGGTTAGAGTGAGTGTTAGTGTTAGTGTGAGGGTTAGGGTTAGGTTTAGAGTTACAGTGAGTTTTAGGGTTAGGGTTATGGTTAGGGTAAGGGTTAGGGTTAGGATTAAGGTTAGATTTAGGGTTATGGTTATGGTTTAGGGTGAGGGTGAGGGTGAGGGTGGGCATTAGGTTTAGGGTTAGGTTTAGGGTGATGATGGGGGTGAGGGGTAGATTTAGGATTAGGGTTAGGGTTAGGCTGAGGGTGAGGCAGAGTTTGAGGGTTAGGTTTAGGTTTAGAGTTATGGTGAGGGCTAGGGTGAGGATTAGGGTGAGGTTGAGGGTTAGGGTTAGGGTGAGGGTTAGTTTTAGAGTGACGGTTATTGTTAGGTTGATGTTTAGGGTGAGGCTGAGTGTTAGGGTTCGGGTGAGTGTTCAGGTGAGGGTGAGTGTGAGGGTGAGGGTGAGGTTTAGAGTGTGGCTTAGGGTTAAGTTTTGGGTGAGGGTTAGGGTTAGGTTTAGGGTTAGGGTCAGGGTTAGGTTGAAGTTGAGGGTGAGGGTTAGGGTTAGGGTTAGGTTGAGGTTTAGGATTATGTTGAGGGCTAGGGTGAGGGTGAGGGTTAGGTTGAGGGTTAGGGTTAGGGTTAGGTTTAGAGTTAGTGTTAGGGTAAGGGTTAGGGTGAGGGCTAGAGTTTGGGTTAGGTTGAGGGTTAGAGTTAGTGTGAGGGTTTGGGTTAGAGTTAGGGTTAGTGTGAGGTTAAAGTTTAGGGTGAGGGTTAGGTTGAGGTTGAGGGTTAGTTTTATCGTTAGGGTTAGGGTGAGGGTTAGGGTAAGGGTTAGGGTTAGGGTGATGTTTAGGGTGAGGAGAGGGTTAGGGTGAGGATGAGGGTGAGGTTTAGAGTTATGGTTAGCGTTAGGGTTAGGGTGAGGGTGATGTTCAGTGTTAGGTTTAGGATTGTTTTTATAGTTAGGTGAGTGTTAGGGTGAGGGTAAGTATTCGGGTGAGGGTGAATTTTAGGGTGTGGTTGAGGGTTAGGTTTAGGGTGAGGATTAGGGTTAGGGTTTGGGTTATGGTGAGGGTAAGTATTAGGGTGTGGTTTAAAGTGAGGTTGAGGTTTTGTTTTAGCGTTTGGGTTAGGGTGAGTGTTAATGTGAGGGTTAGGGTTAGGTTTAGGTTTAGGGTGATGGTGAGGTTTTGAGTTAGGGTTAGGTGGAGGGTTAGGTTTAGGATTAGGGTGATGGTAAGGGTTAGGTGGAGGGTTAGGGTGAGTTTTAGTGTTAAGGTTATCATTATTGTTAGGGTGAGAGTGAGGTTAGGGTGAGGGTTAGGGATAGGGTTTGGGATAGGGTGAGGATTAATGTTAGTTTGAGTGTTAGGGTTATATTTTGTGTGAGGATAAGTGTTAGGGGGAGGGTTAGGGGGAGGGTGAGTGTGAGGATTTCAGTTACGTAAGGGTTAGGGTTAAGGTTATGGTGAGGATTAGGGTGAGGGTGCTGGTTAGTTTGAGGATTAAGGTTAGGGTTAGGATTCGTGTGAGGGTTAGGGATAGGGTTAGGGTTAGGTTGATGGTGGGGGGTGAGATGGAGGTTTAGGATTAGGGTTAGGGTTAGGCTGATGGTGAAGGGGAGGGGGATGGGGAGGTTTGGGGTTAGGGTTAGGGTTAGGTGATGGCTAGATTGAGGGTGAGTGTTAGGGAGAGGGTGAGGGTGAGGGTGAGGGTTAGGGATAACTTTAGGGTTAGGGTGAGGGTTAGCGCGAGTGTTAGGTTTAGGTTTTGAGTTAGAGTGAGAGTGAGGGTTAGGGTTCAGTTTAGGAAAAGGGTTAGGGTTAGGGTTAGGGTGAGGTTTAGGGTTAGGGTTAGGGTTAGGTTGAAGGTGAGAGTAAGGGTTAGGGTGAGGTTGAGTGTTAATGTTAGCATTAGGTTTAGGGTGAGAGTGAGGGTTAGGGTGAGGGTTAGGGTTAGAGTTAGGGATAGGTTGAGGATTATGGTTAGTGTAAGGGTTAAGGTTAGGTTAAGTGTGAGGATAAGTGTTAGGGTGAGTGTTAGGGTGAGGGTTAGCATTAGGGTGAGGGTTAGTGTTAGTGTTAGGGTGATGGTTAGAGTTAGGGTTAGGGTTAGGGAGAGGGTGAGGGTTAGTGATAGGGTTCGGGTGAAGCTTAATGTTATGTTGAGGATTAAGGTTAGGGTGAGGGCTAGGGTGAGGGTGAGGGTTAGGGTGAGGGTGAGTGTGAGTGTTTCATTTAAGTAAGGGTTAGGTTTAAGGTTATGGTGAGGATTAGGTTGAGGGTGAGGGTTAGGTTGAGGATTAGGGTTAGGGTGAGATTTAGAGTGAGGGTTAGGGTTAGGGTTAGGGTTATGGTGAGGGTTAGGGTGAGGGTTAGGTTTAGGGTTAGGGTTAGTTTTAGGGTGGGGGTTAAGGTTAGGGTAAGGTCTAGGGTGAGGGTGAGGGTTAGGATGAGGGTTAGCGTGAGGGGTAGAGTTAGGGTTAGGTTGAGGTTGAGGGTTACGGTGAGGGTGAGGGTGAGGGTTAGGCATAACTTTAGGGTTAGGGTGAGTGTTAGCGTGAGGGTTAGGTTTACTCTTAGAGTTAGGGTGAGGGCGAGGGTTAGGTTTCGGGTTAGGGATAGGGTTATCGTTAGGGTTAGGGTGAGGTTTAGGGTTAGGGTTAGGTTAGGTTGAAGGAGAGGTTGAGGGTTAGGGTTAGGGTTAGGTTGAGGATTAAGTTGAGGGTGAGGGTTAGGTTGAGGGTTAGTGTTATGGTGAGTGTTAGGGTTGGAGTTAGGGTGAGGGTTAGGGTTAGGGTGATGTTTAGGGTGAGGATTAGGGTTAGGGTGAAGGTGAGGGTTCGAGTGAGTGTGAATGTTCGGGAGATGGTGAAGGTTAAGTTGTGGGTGAGGATTAGGTTACGGAGCAGTGTTAGGGTGACAGTGATTGTTAGGGTGATGGTGAGGGTTAGGGTTAGGGTTAGGGTTAGGGTGAGTGTTAGGGTTAGGGATAGGGTAGGGTTAGGGTCAGTGTTAGGGTTAGGGTTAGGGTGAGGTTGAGGGTTCGGGGGAGTGTGAGTATTCAGGTGAGGATGAGGGTTAGATTTTGGGTGAGGGTTAGGTTTCAGCTGAGTGTTAAGGGGATTGTGAGGGTTAGGGTTAGGGCTAGCGTTAGGTTTAGGGTGAGGGTTACGTTGAGGGTTAGGGTTAGGGTGAATGTTAGGGTTAGGGTGATGTTTCAGTTGAGGTTGAGTTTTAGGTTCTGGGTGAGAGTTAGGGCTAGGGTGAGGATTAGGGTTAGGGTTAGGGTTAGGGTTATGGTGAGATTAAGGTTTAGGTTGAGGTTTCGTGTGAGGTTGAGGGTTATGGTTAGTGTTAGGGTTAGGATGAGGTTTAGGGTTAGGGTGCGGGTTAGGTTGACAGGGTTAGCGTGAGGGTGAGGGTGAAAGTTAGGGTTAGGGTTAGGGTTACAGTTAGGGTGAGGGTGAGAGTAGGGTTAGAATTTGGATTAGTGTTATGGGTAGAGTGTGGGTGAGGGTGAGGATTAGGGTTAGGATTAGAGTTAGGGTGAGAGTGAGGGTGAGGTTCAGTGTTAGGATTAGGGTTAGGGTTAGGTTTAGGGTGAGTGTTAGGGTTAGGTTTAGGTTTAGGGTTAGGGTTAGGGTGAGTGTTAGGGTTATGGTTAGGATGATGTTGATGGTTCATGTGAGTGTGAGTGTTCGCGTGAGGGTGAGGGTTAGAGTGTGGGTGAGGGTTACGTTTCGGCTGAGTGTAAGGTGAAGGTGAGTTTTAGGGTTAGAGTTAGCGTTATGGTTAGGGTTATGGTGAGGGTCAGTGTTAGGGTGATTGTTAGGTTTAGGGTTAGGCTTAGGGTTAGGGTGATATTTAGGGTGATGGTGAGTGTTAGTGTGAGGGTGATGGTTAGGGTTAGGGTTAGGGTGAAGTTTAGGTTTAGTATTAGGGTTAGGGTTAGGGTTAGGGTGAGTGTAAGGGTGAGGGTGAGGTTTCAGGTCAGGTTTAGTTTTGAGTTTTGGGTGACAGTTAGTGTTAGGGCGAGGATTAGGGTTAGGTTTAGGGTTAGGGTTAGGGTGAATTTAAGGGTTAGGGTAAGGTTTAGGGTGAGGCTGAGGGTTACGGTTAACATTAGGTTTGGGGTGAGGGTTAGGGTTAGGTGAGGGTTAGGGTGAGGTTTAGGGTTAGGGTGAGAGTGAGGGTGAGGGTTAGGGTTAGGGTTAGGGTTAGTTAGGGTGTGGGTGAGACTGAGGGTGAGAATTTGGATTAGGGTTAGGGTTAGAATTAGGGTGAGGTTGAGGGTTAAGATTAGAGTTAGGGTGAGAGTGAGGGTGAGGTTCAGTGTTAGGATTAGGCTTAGGGATAGGGTTAGGGTGAGGATACGGATAAATGTTAGGATTAGTGTTAGGCTTACGGTTACTGTGAGTATACGGGTTAGGGTGAGGGTTAGGGAGAGGTTGAGGGTTAGGGTTAGGGTGAGAGTTATGGTTAGGATTAAGATGAGGGTTAGGGTTAGGATGAGATTTAGGATGAGGGTTAGGTTTAGGGTTAGGGTTAGAGTGAGGGTTAGGGTGAGGGTTAGGGTTAGGTTTAGGATTAGGGTGAGGGTGAGGGTTAGTGTTAGGGTTAGGGTGAGGTTAAGGATAGGATGAAGGCTAGGTTGAAGGTGTTGGTTAGGGTGAGGGTGTGAGGTTGAGTGTTTCTGTTAGGTAAGGGTTAGGGTTAGGTTTATGATGAGGATTAGGGTGAGGGTGAGGTTTAGGTCGAGGGTTAGGTTGAGGTTGAGGGTTAGGGTTAATTTTAGGGTGAGAGTTAGGCTTAGGGTGGTGTTTAGTGTGAAGTTGTGGTTTAGTGTGAGTTTTAGGGTTCGGGTTAGGGTTATTGTATGGTTTAGGGTTAGGGTTAGGGTGAGGGAGAGGGTAGGGTTAGCGTTAAGGTTAGTGTGATGATGGGGGTGAGGGGTAGGTTTAGGATTAAGGTTAGGGCTAGGCTGAGGGCTAGGGTGAGGTTGAGGGTGAGGGTGAGGGTTTATGTTAGGTAAGGCTTATGGTTATTGTCAGGGTGAGGATTAGGTTGAGGTTGAGAGTTAGGTTTAGGGTGAGTGTTAGGGTTACCGTTTTGGATAGGGTTAGGGTGAGGTTTAGGGTGAGGGTGAGTGTTAGGGTGAGCGGTAGGGTTCGGGTGAGGTTGATGGTTAGGGTGTGGGTGATGGTTAGGCTTAGGGTGAGGTTTAGGGGGTCGATGAGGGTTAGCTTGACTGTGAGGGTTAGGGTTAGATTTAGGGTGAGAATTAGGGTTCGGGTTAAGGTTAGGGTGAGGTTTAGGGTGAGGGGTAGTGTTAGGGTTAGGGTGCGGCTTAGGATTAGTTTGAGGGTTAGGGTTAGGTTTAGGGTTAGGTTGAGTGTAAGGGTCAGCGTGAGGGTTAGGGTTAGGGTGAGGATGAGGGTGAGGGTGAGGATTAGGGTGAGGGTGAGGGTTAGGTTGAGGGTTAGGGTTAGGTTTACGGTTAGGGTGAGGGTTAGGTTGAGGCATAGGGTTAGGGTTAGATTTAGGGTGACGTTGAGGATTAGAAATAGGATTAGGTTTAGGGTTAGAGTTAGGGTGAGGTTGAGGGTGAGGGTTAGGGTTAGGGTTAGAGTTAGTGTGGGGGTGAGTTGAGGGTTACCGTTAGGATTAGGGTTAGGGTTAGGGTGAGGGTGAGCGTGAATTTTAGGGTTAGGGTTAGGGTTAGGGTTATTTTGAGGATAAGGGTTAAGTTGAGGGTTAGGTTGAGGGTGAGGGTGAGGGTGAGGGGTAGGCTGAGGTTGAGGGTTAGGGTTAGGTTTAGAGTGAGTGTTAGGGTTAGGGTTAGGTTGAGGCTTAGGTTAGGGTGAGGTTTAGGGTTAGGGTGAGTGTTAGGGTGAGTGTTAGGGTTAGGGTTTGGTTTAGGGTGAGAGTGAAGTTTAGTGTTAGGGTTACGGTGAGGGTTAAGTTTAGGGTGAGGGCTAGGCTGTGGGTGAGGTTTAGGGTGAGCGTGAGGGTGAGGGTGAGGGTTTCTGTTAGTTAAGCTTTAGGGTTAGTGTTATGGTGAGGATTAGGATGAGGTTTAGGTTTAGTTTGAGGGTTAGGGTGAGGATGATGGTGAGTGTTAGGGTTAGAGTCAGGATGAGGGTTGGGGTGAGGGGTAAGATTATTGGTAGGGAGAGGGTTAGGGTTAGGGTTAGGGTTAGAGTTAGGTTTAGTATGAGGATAAAGGTTAGGTGAGGGTTAGGTTTAATGTTAGGGTTAAGGTTAGGGTTAGGGTGAGGTTTAGTGTTAGTGTTAGGGTTAGCATTAGGGTGAGTGTTGGCGTTAGGGTTAGGGTAAGGATTAGGGTGACGGTGAGGGTTAGGGTTAGGGTTAGGTTTAGGGTTAGGGTAAAGTTTAGCTTTAGGGTGAGGGTTAGGGTTAGGTTTAGGGTTAGGTTGAGGGTGAGTGTGAGGGTGAGGGTTAGGGTTAGGTTTAAGGTGAGGTTTAGAGTGTGGGTGAGGGTTAGGGTTAGGGTGACCGAGAGGGTTAGGGTGAGGGTGAGGATTAGGGTTAGGTTAAGGGTAAGGGTTAGTGTTAGGGTTAGGTTCAGGCTTAGGCTGAGGGTTAGGGTGAGGGGTAAGTGTTAGACTTAGGGTGAGGGTTAGTGTTAGTGTGAGGGTTATGGTTAGGGTTAGACTTAGGATTAGTGTATGGTTAAAGGTTAGGTTGAGGGTTAGGGTGAGTGTGAGTGTTAGGGTTACCGTTAGGGTTAGGTTGACTTTTAGGGTGAGGGTTAAGTTTAGGGTGAGTAGTAGGGTGAGAGTACTTTTTAGCATGAGGGTGAGGGTTAGGGTGAGGGAGAGGGTTAGGGTTAGTTTTAGGGTTAGGGTGAGGGTTAGGCTTAGGGTTAGGGTGAAGGTCAGGTTGAGGGTTAGAGTTATGGTTAATTAAGGGTTAGGGTTAGGGTTAGCGTGAGGATTAGGTTGAGGGTGAGGGTTAGGTAGAGGGTTAGGGTTAGGGTGAGGGTTAGGGTAGGGGTTAGGGTTAAGGTTAGGGTTAGGTTGATGTTTAGGTGAGAGTGATGATTCGGGTGAGGGTGAGGGTTAGGGTGTGGCTGAGGGTTAGATTTCGGCTGAGTGTTATGGTGACGATGAGGGTTAGGGTGAGGTTGAGCATTAGGGTTATGATTAGTGTTAGGGTGAGGGTTAGAGTTAGGGTTAGTCTTAGGGTGTGGGTTAGGGTGAGGTTTAGGGTTAGGGTTAGGGTCAGGTTTAGGTTTAGTGTGAGGGTTATGGTTAGGGTTATGTTTAGGGTTTCTGTTAGCATAAGGGTGAGGGTGAGGGTTAGGTTGAGGGTGAGGGTGAGTGTTAGGGTTAGTGTTAGTGTAAGGGTGATGTTTACGGTGAGTGTTAGGGTTAGGGTGAGTTTTAGAGTCAGGGTTAGGGTGAGGGTTAGGTTTAGGGTGTTATTTAGGGTGAGGGTTAATATTAGGCTGAGGGAGATGGTTAGGGTTAGGGTTAGGGTGATTGTAAGGTTTTGTTTGATGTTTTGGGTGACCTTGATTCTTAGGGTTTGGGTGAGGGTTAGTGTTAGAGTGCATAGTATGGTTAGGGTTAGGGTCAGGGTTTTAGTGAGTTTAAGGTTTAGGGTGAGGTTTATGGTGAGGGTTAGGGTTAGGATTAGCGTGAGGTTTATGGTGAGGGTTAGGGTGAGGGTTTGGTTAGGTTTAGGGTGAGGGTTAGGGTGAGGGTTAGGGTTAGGATGAGGGTTATGGTTAGGGTTAGGGTGAGTGTTAGGGTGAGAGTATTGCTTAGGGTGAGGTTGAGGGTCAGGCTGAGGGTGAGGTTGAGTGAGAGTGTTAAGGTGACAGTGACGGTGACGGTGACGGTGAGGGTTAGGATTAGGGTTAGGGTTAGGGTGAGGGTGAGGGTTAGGGTTAGGATTGGGGTTAGGGTTAGGTTTAGGCTGAGGGTTAGGGTGAGCGTGAGGTTTAGGGTGTGGGTGAGGGTGATGGTGAATGTTAGGGTTAGGATTATGTTTAGGGTGAGTTTTAGGGTTAGAGTTAGGGTGTGGGTGAGGGTTAGGTTTCGGCTAAGTATTAGGGTGACGGTGAGGGTTAGGGTGAGTGTGAGGGTTAGGGTTATGTTTAGGGTTAGGGTCAGGTTTAGGTTTAGGGTGAGTGTGAAGGTGAGGGTTAGGTTTAGGATTAGTCTTAGGTGTTTGGTAAGGCTTAGGGTGAGTGTGAGTGTGAGGGTCAGAGTTAAGATTGGGGTGAGGGTTATGGTTAGGTTTAGGGGTAGGTTGAGGGTGAGGGTGAGGGTTAGTTTCTGGGTGATGGTCAGGGTGATGGTGAGGGTGAGGTTTAGGTTTAGGGTAAGGTTTAGTGTTATGTTTAGGGTAAGAGTGAGTGTGAGGGTGAGGGGTAGGGTGAGGGTTATGGTGAGGTTGAGGGTGAGGGTGAGGATTAAGGTTTGGGTTAGGGTTAGGCTTAGGGTTAAGGTTAGGGTGAGGGTTAGGGTTAGGGTTATGGTTAGGATGACGGTTAGGCTGAGGTTTAGGGTTAGGGTTAGGATGAGAGTGAGGGTTAGGATTAGGATTAGAGTTAGGGTCAGGTTGAGCATTAGGGATAGGTTTAGTATTAGGGACAGGGTTTGTTTAGGGTTAGGTTTAGAGTTAGGGTGAGGGTGTGGGTGAGGGTTAGGGTTTGGATTAGGGTTAGTGTTAGGGTTAAGCTGAGGGTGAGGTTGAGGGTGAGTGTGATGGTTAAGGTTAAGGTGAGGATTAGGATTAGGGTTAGGGTTAAGGGTTAGGTGAGGGTTACGTTTAGATTTAAGTTTTATATTAGGGTTAGGCTGAGGGTTAGGGTTAGGGTTCGTGGGAGGGCAAGGGTTAGGTTGAGGGTTAGGGTGAGGGTGATGGTTAGGGTTAGGACTTAGGGTTAGGGTGAGGGTGAAGGTGAGGGTTAGTGTTAGGGTTAGGGTTAGGGCTAGGGTGAGGGTAAGGGTTAGGGTGATTTTTTAGGGTGAGGGTTAGTGTTACGGTTAGGGTTAGCGTTAGGGTGAATGTTAGGGTGTGTGTCAGGGTTAGGGCGAGGTTTATGGTGACAGTGAGGTTTAGGATGAAGGAGAGGGTTAGGGTTAGGGTTAGGGTGAGGGTTAAGTTTAGGGTGAGGGCTAGTGTGTGGGAGAGGTTTAGGGTGAGAGTAATGGGTAGGGGTAGGTTTAGCGTTAGGGTTACGGTTAGGCTGAGTGTTCGGGTTAGTGTGAGGGTGAGGGCAAGTTTTAGCATTAGGGTTAGGTTTAGGTATAGGGTTAGGGTGAGGGCGAGGGTGAGATTGAGGTTGAGGTTAGGTTTAGGGATAGGGTTAGCCTGAGGGTGGGGGTGAGGGTGAGGGTGAGGTTGAGGGTTAGGGTTAGTTTTAAGGCGAGGGCTAGTGTGAGGGTGAGGGTTAGGGGGACCTTTTGATTGAGGATTAGGGTGAAGTTGAGGTTGAGGTTGAAAATGAGGGTTAGGTTTAGGGTGAGGATTAGGTTTAGGGTTAGGGTGAGGGATAGGATTAGGGTGATGTTTAGGGTGAGGGTGAGAGTTAGGGTGAGGGTGAGTGTGAGGATTAGAGTGTAGGTGATTGTTAGGGTTAAGGTGAGGGTTAGGGTGACGGTGATGGTCAGGGTGAAGTTGAGGGTTAGAGTTAGGGTTAGGATGAGGTTTAGGGTTAGGTTTAGGGTGAGGGGTAGGTTAAGGTTTAGGGTGAGTGTTAGGGTTAATGTGAGGGTTAGGGTTAGGCTTAAGGTTAGTGTGAGGGTAAGGTTTAGGGTGAGGTTTAAGTGGAGAGTGAGGGTTAGGGTTAGCCTTAGTGTTAGGGTGAGGTTTAGGGTGAGGGATAAGGTGAGGGTTAGGGTTAGTATGAGGGTGAGGTTTAGAATTAGTTTTAGGGTGAGGGTTAGGGTTCAGTTGAGGTTTAGGGTAGGGTTAGGGTCATGGTGAGGGTGAGGGTGAGGGTGAGTTTTAGGGTGTGGATGATGGTTAGGGTTAGGGTGAGGGAGAGGTTTAGGGTTACGGTGAGCATTAGGGTGAGGGTTTGGTTTAGGTTTAGTGTGAGGATTAGGGTTATGGTAAGGGTTAGGGTGAGGGTAAGGGTTAGGGTGACTGTTAGGTTGAGAGTGAGGGTTAGGGTTAGCGTTAGGGTTAGGGTGAGGTTTAGTGTGAGGGATAAGGTGAGGGTTAGTGTTAGTATGAGGGTGAGGGTTAGAATTAGTTTTAGCGTGAGCGTTAGGGTGAGGGTTAGGTTTAGGGTTAGTGTGACGATTAGGTTTAGGGTTAGGGTTATGGTGAGGGTAAGGGTTAGGGTGAGGTTTAGTTTAGGGTTAGGGTTAGGGTTAGGGTTAGGTTTAGACTGAGGGTTAGGGTGAGTGTTAGGGTTAGGCGGAGGGTTAAGGTTAGGGTGAGGGATAGGGATAGGGTGAGGGTGAGCGTGAGGATGAGGGTGAGGGTTTTGGTTAGGTTAGGTTTAATGTTAGGGTTATTGTGAGGATTAGGGTGAGGGTGAGGGTTAGGTTGAGGTTTAGGATTATGGTGAGTGTTAAGGTTAGGTTTAGGTTGAGGGTTATGGTTAGGGTGATGTTTAGGGTGAGGGGGATCATTTGAGTGAGGGTGAGGGTTTGGGTGAGTGTGAGGGTTAGGGTTAGGATTAGGGTGAATGTTAGGATTAGGGTTAGGGTTAGGGTGAGGATTAGTGTGAGGGGTAGGGTTCGCGTTAGGGTGAGGTTTAGGGTTAGTGTGAGGGTTAAGGTTAGGGTTATGGTTAGTGTGAGGATAAGATTTAGGGTGAGGGTTAGGTTGAGGCTGAGTGTTAGGGTTAGCTTTAGTGTTAGGGTTTGGGTTAGGGTGAGTTTTAGGGTTAGGGTGAGTGTTAGGGTTAGGGATAGGTTTAGAGTTAGGGTGAGGGTATGGTTAAGGGTGAGGGTTAGGTGTAGGGTTAGTGTCGCGACCACCTCGGCCAGCAAGGAAGACGCAACCCGGGATTCTTCTCAATGCGGTTTATTCAGGACCTTGTTACAATCTTCTCTCCTGCTTCTCTCCTGCCTGCTTCTTCCCACTTCTCTCTGCCCCCTGCACCCGCGCTCCGGTTATAAGCCTCCTGGATGGCCAATCCCAAAGCGCCACGTGGCATATACCGATAGGTTCGCAAACACGGAAGCAAACTAGGAGCCAAGTCATAGCCATATAAGGAGTTGTTTTTACAGAGAGCATTCGTCACCGGGAAGACGGAAGGTGGGAGCCAGCGCCATCTTACCAAGGAGTTACAATGTTGCTTTTGTGGCCGCGCCATACGGCCGCGCCGTCTTTGGTCGCGGCTCCCACAGCTCTCCACAGTTCCCCCTTTTTTGTTTTATTAAGCAAAAGATAAGAGTAGAGGTTGGGCCTCTGTCTAAAACATTAATGAGAGGACCTTGCACTGGTCTTCACCTGAGGGGCGCCTTCCCCAGTGATGACCAGGCCCGTCCGATGCCTTTTTTGCAGAGGTGGGATCTCGGGCATCAACCCACTTGCAACCCAACATGCTCTTCTTGGGCTCACGCCAGGGAGTGATTCCCAAGTGCAGTGCGTTTGCCTCGCACCCTGTGCTATTCCTTTAACGTGGCAAGCCACGCGTAGGGGGACTGTCCGGCCTCAATGGCAGTGAAGGCCTGGACAACCATACTCCTGCGCTGCAAGCCCCTAATCCAGCATATGCACCACAGGCACAGCAAGATCACCAATGCCAGGATACCAATAAGGGAGCCCATTCCCGCCCACTCCTTCAAATGATCCACAGCTGTCAAAATCCAGGAGGAAACATCTTGTAACAGGGCATCATCCATCCGGGTAGAGTTTATCGCGACAATGGCCAATCGTAGCTGCAACATCAATTGTTCGAATTTCCCTGTCCAGTTGCCTAAAAGATAACTTGACAGTTGTTTAGACAAATTTGCTGCTTGGGTAGAGTTATAATACTGAATAGCAGTAATACAAAGCCCTTCATATTTTTGAACATATCCCAGCTGAGACAACTGCCACAGGATATCAACCTGCTCCTGCACAAGGTCAACCCTTTGATTTAACAGCATCAGTCCTCCTTTTAATTGTGCATTGGCCGCTTGTTGTAAATCCATAGCTCTAGCTGTAGTAGCCGACAAGTTATTTAAAGTCTGAGCCGTCTGCACAGTATGTGACATGGCGACAGCGGCAGCCGTTGCACCCGCAGCAGCCACAGCTATAGCAGTTACAATGGCCGCAGTGATGCCAAAATCTCTCTTATGCCTAAACAAGGTTACAGCTTGAGAAGCATCTACTGGCACAGGCACCCAACGTGGGATCCGTGTAACTATAGCTAACGGATACTGAGAACTCCAGCAGGTAGCATAATAGCAGGTTTCATTAGTGCAAGCACATACATCATCTGAGCATACAGAGGTGTTGTTAATTACCAAAAACACAAAAGGGGAAACCACACACACGGGTGTAGGCTGATAGCTAAATACCATATAATTCTTACTAAAATGACAATTGGCACCCACAGTACGGGCAGTACTAGTCAAATTGCAAGTCATGTTTGCTATAAAAAAGTGACCTCCTTGCAGCATAACTATAGGTTCGGCCTGCAAGCAACTTCCATTAAGACCACATAACAGCCAATTATTAAAGGGATTAATTCCAGCCCAGAATTGTACACTAGCATTGGACAAAACACTAGGGGAGAATGAAAAACGCTCAGACTCATCAGCCCAAACAGCGCGTCGTGATTGGCAACCTGTCCAAGGCCAAGCCTCCCCCATATGGTCAGGCGAGCAAAAAGGGGCCCATTTAGGTTGCTTTACAATCCACGGGTCAGTACTTAACATTAAGCTTTCATAATATCTGCCTAAGACAGTACCAACAAATCCAGTAGCATTTGCCCAAACCTCAGTTGATCCAGATTCCCATACCAATATCTAAAATAAGCGGCCGGGGAACGAGTCAAGGCCATGCAACTACCATTAAGGGTCACATCACTTACGCAAAAGCATAGCGTGCCCATCAAGCTAATATTTCTAGCTTCACCTATGCCTGCTATTTGTTTATCCTCTGGGTAAAAGGGAAGGTTAAGAGTCTTATTTGTAGTGAAAAATCTAGGGAAAAGAGAGGCATCATGTCTCACGGGCATGGGCCTCGGGAATGCAGACAGTATCCCCCATCTCACTACCGTCTGCCCCTGTTGGATCATCAGGAGCTGTATGATCAGCAACGCAATCTTTTGTTTCTTCCGTGTTCCGTTCATCTTGGACTCGCCGCACAAGTCGTTCGGGCACCCACACTGGATCCGAACGATTCTGAGGAAAAAACACAAACAGATCCTCGTGCCCATTCCAGCACGGGGTTAGGCCCGTTCCAGAGGCCCGTGAGCACATCCTTCCACAAAGCCGATCCTAAGGCTGAAGGAATGGAACAGTTATGCCTATCCACCTCTGAGCGACCAGCGTTATCCAAATTCAAAAAATTTAGGGTGAAAAGTGTCATGGCTATTCTTTGTCTTGCTGTAGCCACCTGGGGTCCAGCTCCCCCTTTTTGTTTTATTAACATTTCCTTGATAGTACGATGAGTTCTTTCCACAATTCCTTGTCCTTGAGGGTTATAGGGCAGTCCGTGCACCAGGGTAACACCCATTTGAGTGCAAAGCGCTGCCCAGTATAGGCCGGACCATTATCAGTTTTTAGCTGTTTTGGCATTCCCCAGGCCGCCCACGCTTGCAGGCAGTGAGATATTACATCAGTAGCCTTTTCCCCTGACAGGGGGTTGGCAAGTATAACACCCGAAAAGGTGTCAACAGAAACATGTAGGTATTTTAAGCGGCCAAATTCTGGTACATGAGTTACATCCATTTGCCATACTTGTAAGGGTCTTAAACCACGTGGATTAACTCCAAACGTAGGGGGCTTATGGTAAATAATACATCGGGGACACTCCTTTTCCACTTGACATACATACGCTCTAGAAAGGGAAAAGCGGCTTTGTAAGGTCCTGGCGTTTATATGAAATTTGGCATGAAAATCTTTTGCTAAGTCAACAGAAGAAGCATGGAGCGCCCACTCAGCACGAGTGTGTGCATCAGCCAGGGCATTACCCTTTGTCAGTGGTCCTGGGAGGCCCGTATGTGCTCGAATATGCATTGGAAAAAAGGGTTCCTTGCGTTGCCATATAAGGGATTGTAGCAAGGTAAAAGGAGTTAGAACGGAACTGGTAGCCTTTATTGTACCAACCGCTTCCAATATTTTTAAATCATTTATTACATAGGCTGAATCTGATATTAAATTAAAGGCACAGGGGAAAGCTTTAAATACTTCAATTACAATCATCAACTCAACAATCTGTGGGTTACCAGGGACAAATTGATGCTGCACGGGGTCTTGGTTACCTGCGACATATACCCTGCATCCCATTTTGGAACCATCTATAAAAATATTTATAGCCCCTCCAATAGGCTTTTGGGCAGTTACCTTTGGAAAAATCACTGGATGTTCCTTTACAAATCTCAGTAGGGGGTCTTTGGGCAAATGATTATCAATATCTCCTGGAAACATGCATCTCAAATTGGACCAATTATCAATAGTAGCACATAAAGTCTGAACTTGGTAGGCATTGTAGGGAACAATGATGGAGTGCGGATAAATTCCAAATAATTGTAAACTCTGTTGAACACCTTGCAGAGCTAAGCCCGCCACTGCCTCAGGGTAATAGTCCAGCGCCTTTCCGGGGGAAACATGAGAGTGTAACCACATCAACGGCCCCTCTTGCCAAAGTACCCCAGTTGGTTGGGTCTCAGTGTGAAGAATGCATAAATCAAAGTGTTGGCCATCTTGTAGCTTGTTTAAACAGGCAGCACTTAAAGCCTCCTCCACCCTTTTGAGAGCAAATTGGGCGCTCTCAGTCAGGTCTCGTGGGGAGTTTAAATCTATATCTCCTTTTAACATATCAAAAAGGGTTTTAATTCATAATTTGGCAATTTCAAATACCCCCTTATGCAATTAATATCCCCCAACAATTTTTGAAAATCATTTAAAGTCTTTAAGTTATCTTTTCTCAGTGTCAATTTTTGGGGCATGATCGACCTGGGATGTATCTTAGCTCCCAGGCACTCCACCACTCTGCCTGTTTGTATTTTTTCTGGTGCTGGATAAAGACCCTGTTCCCTTAAGGCAAAAACCAATTCTGCATAGTCCTTTTGTAACCCAGCTTCTTCCTTATGAGCTATCAAAATGTCATCCATATAATGGACCACCCTGAATTTAGGATGCCATTCTTTAACAGGAGCTATAGCCCTGCCGACAAACAGCTGACACATAGTGGGGCTGTTGGCCATAACCTGAGGCAGCACGACCCACTCATATCTTTGGTCAGGTTCTTCATGGTTACAGGAGGGCACAGTAAAGGCAAAACACTCACAATCAGCAGAATGCAAGGGGATAGAAAAGAAACAATCTTTTATATCTATTACCAAAATAGGCCAATGGGCAGGGAGTGTGGAAAGCAAAGGTAACCCTCTTTGTACAGGGTCCATAATTTGCGTTTGTGCGTTTATGGTACGCAAATCATGAAGTAATAGCCATTTACCCGACTTCTTTTTTATCACAAATATTGGAGTATTCCATGGTGAAACTGAGGGTCTCACATGGCCCAGGGCTACTTGTTCTTCTACCAGTTTATGAGCGGCTAAAAGCATTTCGGAGGATAGAGGCCACTGAGCTACCCATACCGGTTCCTCCGTCTTCCAGGTAATGGGAACTTGATTCTCAGCGGCCCCTATGAAAAACCCAGCCCATGTCTATCAAGGTTTTGGTGGACATCAATAGGCTCTTTACAGCCTTGCAAGTTTTTTCCCAGTCCATGCCCTGGGCAGTAGCCCATTTGTAACATCATTTCCTTTGAGGTAGGAGAATATTCATTACTAAGGCAAAACCCCATCTCTTTTAGTAAATCTCGACCTCACAGGGAGACAGGCAATTCTAAAACATAAGGCTGGATATTTCCAGAGTGTCCCTCTCCATCCTTCCAGTTGAGGGGTCTTGTACTTATGTCAGGGGTTTTGGCATAGCCCAATTCTCTCAGGGTTTGTTCTGAGGCCTGCAATGTTCTGAGGCCACCCTCTCGGCCAGTCCTTTTTGGCAATAATGGTACGATTGGCCCCTGTGTCTAACAGTCCTATAATCCCTTTTCCTTCAATCTCCAGCTTAAGCGTGGGTCTCTGGTCTAAATCCAGGGCTAGGTACACTGACTCAATTCCGGAAGAGCCAAAACCCTTTTTACCTCTCTCAGACTGTATGGCAGGAAATTTTTCATGTAGGCTAGGCAGGAGTAACAATTGGGCAATTCTGTCTCCAGGGGAAATTGCTACAATACCTTTTGGAGCTTCTACCATGATTTTAACTATACCTGTATAATCTGGGTCAATAACTGCTGGGTGAATTTTAAGCCCTCTAAGAGTAATGGAAGACCGGCTAAGTAGTAACCCCACTGTGCCCCGTTCTAGAGGACCTTGAAAATCTGACTCTATCAACTGAATGCCCATTGGCAGGGTTAGTACGAGTCTGGTGGTGGCACGGAGGTCCAGAACCTGTAGTGGCTTTCCGCGGTTCTTGGGATGCCTCAGGGTAGGCCATCCTTCTTGGGAAATTTCCTCGTTTGAGCTGTCCATTGCCCCATACATTTGCGGACCCTGGGGACAGGGGCCCCTGTGCCCGTTTTTTGGCTGCATGATGGGGCCCAAGGCCTGGCCATTAATATCTTTGACTGATCTACATTCATTGGCCCAATGCTTTCCTTTCTTACATCTGGGGCACAGCCCTGGCTGTTTACCCGTTGTAACTCCTCCAGCCCTTCCGGTTCCTTAAAAGGACCAGCTTAACAAACTTAAAACATACTCCAGATGTCACTCCCGAGCCACCCCGCCTATTTGAATACTGGAGTACTGCGGCAGCAAGGCCTGCATTAGTTAGAGGTCCTCCCAGCTCCCTGCACACTTTCATCCATGCCTCCAATCCTCTATTTTTATACGGGGTAATGGCGGCTTTGCATTCTTTGGGCATTGCTCATAGACTAATTGTTTTATAAGAGTCATAGCCATGTCAGGATTCCCAAAAATTCTGCCTGCTGCTTCCACCATTCTCGCCACAAAATCTGAAAAAGGCTCGGTAGCCCCTGCAGGATCTTGGTGAAATTGCCGCTAACTTCCCCCTTATTTGGTAGTGATTTCCATGCCTTAATGCAAATATCATTTATCTGTTGATACACTTCAGGGGGATATCCTATCTGAGCATTAGCAAGGCGGCCTTATCCTAGGAGCATGTCTCTGTCCCAAGCCTGACATCCGTTCGCTTGATTGATGGCTGCCTGTTCATTACAAAATTCCAGCATAAATGCCCTCCAATCCAAGTATTGGCCTGGACTCAAACATGCCCGTGCTAGGCTTACCCAATCAGAGGAGGTCATGCAATATCTCTTTGTAGCTTCCACTTGAGCTATGGTAAAAGAGGCTGTAAGCCCATACGTCCGAACAGACTCAACCAGGGACTTAATAACCTTAAATTCTAGAGGGTCATGGAATCTCTGTTGATTATTGTCTTGAAAAACTGGGAAGGCGAGTTCTGCTCGAGCAGTTCGCCAAGTGTCCGGGCAAAATGTGTGCCCATTGGCTCCGTGTTGATATGGAGGAGGAGCTAAAGGGGTCTGACCGGAAGTTCTTTCTACATCCTCATTAAGTGCAGGTTGGCTTAGCTTACGTTCCCCTTGTTTTATACAGCTCCTTTTCATCTGTTGAATAAGTGCTCTCACTTCTTCCTCCTCTAACTCGCTGGAACTCCCTCTTTCTGATTTTAGCTCGGACAGATCTGGGTATAGTCACCCCCTTTTGCCCTGTTCACTGTCTCCCTTTTCACTGATCGCCTTCTCTGACCTCTCCTCCTGTAACTGCTCCAGTGCTGACTGTCCATTTTCTATAATCTCACAGCAGCTCTGATCCTCCAGGCAGCCACTAATCAATCTCCAAATGGGGCGGACTCCTGCTTTAATGTGTCCTGTTCATAGGCAAAGTCCAAATCCCTCCCTAATTTATCCCATGAGGCTATTGTAAGGCTCCTGGACACTATGAACCAAGGAGCTACAATGCTGCATTCTTCAAGGAACCTCTGTAAATACCCTTCTTTAACTTTAGTCCTTTTGAGCGTATTAGCTCTTCCAGGGCCAGAAAAATTGGATGTGACGTCGCGGCACCAATCATAGTTATTACAAATTTTATTTTTTGTTACTTTCACTTTAGGCCTATATTTTATTTCTTCCCGGGTTTCTGCTCTCTCTTTTATCTACAGAGAAGAGCCCGATATTATGCCTGGTTTAATCGCGGATTCCCACTTCACCTGGGAACTTACTCTTGTCGCAGATTTCCCCTTTTCCTGGGAACTTACTGGTGCACCACCCTGACCGCAGAGAGTTCTGAATTCCCCATATGGGCCAACAGCTGTCGCGACCACCCCGACCAGCAAGGAAGACGCGCCCCGGGATTCTTCTCAATGAGGTTTATTCAGGACCTTGTTACAAGCTTCTCTCCTGCTTCTCTCCTGCCCACTTCTTCCCACTTCTCTCCGCCCCCCGCCCACCCGCACTCCGGTTATAAGCCTCCTGGATGGCCAATCACGAAGCGCCACGTGGCATATACCGATAGGGTCACAATCACGGAAGCAAACCAGGAGCCAAGTCATAGCCATATAAGGAGTTGTTTTTACAGAGAGCACTCGTCACCAGGAAGACCGAAGGCGGAGCCAGCTCCATCTTACCAAAGAGCTACAATGTTGCTTTTGTGGCCCCGCCTTACGGCCGTGCTGTCTTTGGTCACGGCTACCCCAGCTCTCCACAGCTTACGGTTAGGGTTAGGGTTAGAGTGAGTGTGAACGTGAGGGTTCGGGTTCGGGTTAGGTTGAGTGTTAGGGTGTGGTGAGGGTTAGGGTTAGTATGAGGATTAGGGTTAGGCTTAGGGTTAGGGTTATAGTGAGCTTTAGAGTTAGAGTGAAGTTTAGGGTGAGGGTGAGGTTGAAGGTTAGCAATAGGGTTAGGGTGAGGATTAGGGCAAGGGTTAGGTTTTGGGATAGGGTGAGGGTGTGGGTTAGGTTTAGGATTAGGGTTAGGGTTAGAGTTTTGGTGAGGCTGAGGGTGAGGGTTAGGGTTAGGATTAGGGTTACAGTTATTGTTAGGGTTAGGGTTAGGGTTAAGTTGAGTGTGGGTGTGAGAGTTAGCATTAGAGTTATAGTTAGGATTAGGGTGAGGGAGGGGGTGAAGGTTAGGTTTAAGATTAGGGTTAGGGTTTGTGTTAGGCTGAGGGTGAGGGTGAGGGTGAGGGTTAAGGTTAGGAAGAGGGTTAGGTTTAGGGTTAGGATGAGGGTTAGGGTGAGGGGTAGGGTTAGGGTTAGGGTGAGGGTTAGGGTGAGGGTTAGTGTTATGGTTAGGCTTAGGGTAAGAGTGAGGTTTAGAGTTAGTGTTAGGGTGAGGTTTAGGTTTAGGGTGAGGGCTATGGTGAGGGTGATGTTTAGGGTGAGTGTGAGTGTGAGGGTGAGGGTAAGGGTTATGATTTCCGTTAGGGTTATGGTAATGCTGAGGGTGCCAGTGACTGTGATGGTGAAGGTTAGGGTGAGGGTTAGGGTTATGTTGAGGATGAGGTTGGGTGAGGGTGAGGGTTAGGGTGAGAATGAGGGTGAAGGTGAGGGTTTCGGTTAGGTAAGAGTTAGGGTTATTGTTAGGGTGAGGATTAGGTTGAATGTAAGGGTTAGTGTGAGGGTTAGGGTTAGGGTGAGGGTTA
Source organism: Dipodomys merriami (assembly GCF_024711535.1). NCBI lineage: Eukaryota > Metazoa > Chordata > Mammalia > Rodentia > Heteromyidae > Dipodomys > Dipodomys merriami. The sequence goes on from NW_027206113.1 coordinate 5,408,938, forward strand.
GGGTTAGGTTTAGGTTTAGGGTGAGGGTTAGGGTTAGGGTGAGGGTGAGGGTTAGGGTGAGGGTGAGGGTTACGGTTAGTGTTAGGGTGAGGGTGAGGGTTAGGGTGAGGGGTAGGGTTAGGGTTAGTTTGAGGGTTAGGTTTACTGTGAGGGTTAGGGTTAGGGTTAGAGATAGGGTTAGTGTGAGGTTAAAGGCTAGGGTGAGGGTTAGGGTGAGGGTGAGGGTTAGGGTTAGGGTTTGGGGTTGGGTGAGTGTGAGGGTGAGGGTGAGTGTTAGGGTTAGGGTTAGGGTTAAGTTTAGGGTTAGGCTGAGGGCGAAGGTGAGGTTGAGTGTAAGGGTTAGGTTTAGGGTTAGGGTGAGGGTTAATGTGAGGTTTAGGGTTAAGGTGGAGGTTAGTGTTAGAGTTAGGGTGAGGGTTAGGGTTAGGATGATGTTTAGGGTGAGGGTGAGGGTTAGGGTGAGTGTTAGGTTTCGGGTGAGGATGAGGGTTAGGGTGTGGATGAGGGTTAAGATGAGGGTGAGGGTTAGGGTTTGGTTTAGGTTGAGGGTTAGGATTAGGGTTAGGATGAGGGTGAGGGGTAGTGTGAGTGTTAATGTTAAGGTTAGTGTGATGGTTAGGGTTAGTGTGAGGGTTAGGGATAAGTTTAGGTTTACAGTTAGGATAAGTGTTAGGGTGAGGGTTGGGGTTCGGGTTCGGGTTAGGGTTAGGATTAGCATTAGAGTTAGGGTTAGTGATAGGGTAAGGTTTAGGATTAAGATGAGGGTTACGGTTAGGGTTAGGGTTACTGTTAGGGTGAGGGTGAGGTTGAGGGTTCGGGTTAGGTTTAGGGTTATGGTGAGGCTGAGGGTAAACGTTAAGTTTAGGATTAGGGTTAGGGTTAGTCTTAAGGTGAGGGTGAGGGTGAAGTTGAGGCTTAGTGATAGTGTTAGGCTTAGGGTGAGGGTTAGCATGAGCATTAGGCTGAGGGTTAGTTTTAGGTTTAGTGTAAGCGTTAGGGTTAGTTTTAGGGTTAAGATGTGGTTTAGGGTTAGGTTCAGGGTTAGGATAAGGGATAGGCTGAGGGTGAGTGTTAAGGTTAGTGTGAGGGTTAGGTTTAGGGTTAGGGTTATGGTTAGGGTGAGGGTAAAGTTTAGGGTGAGGGGTAGGGTTAGGCTTATGGTGAGGGTTAGGGTGAGGGTTAGGGTTAGGTTTATGGTTAGGATTATGGTGAAGGTTAGGGTGAGGGTTAGGGTTAGGGTTAGGGTGAGGGCTAGGTTGAGGGTGAGGATTAGGGTGAGATTGAGGGTGAGTGTGAGGATTTTGGTTAGGTAAGGGTTAGGGTTATTGTTAGCGTGAGGTTTAAGTTGAGGGTTAGGGTTAGTGTGAGGGTTAGGGTTAGGTTGAGGGTTAGGGTTAGAGTTAGGGTGAGGGTTAGGTTTAGGGTGATGTTTAGGTTGAGGGTAAGGGTTAGGGTGAGAGTTAGGGTTCGGTTGAGAATGAGGGATAGGGTGTGGTTGAGGGTTAGCATATGGGTGAGGTTTAGGGTGACGGGGAGCGTTAGGGTGAGTGTGCTGATTAGGATTAGTTTTCGGGTGATGGTTAGGGTTAGGGTTAGGGTGAAGGTGAGGTATAGGTTGAGGGGTAGGTTTAGGGTTAGTGTGAGGGTTAGGGTTAATGTTAGGGTTAGGGTGATGGTTATGGTTAGGTTTAGTGTGTGGATAAGTGTTAGGATGAGGGGTAGGGTGATGGTGAGGGTTAGGGTTAGTGTTAGGGATAGGGTGACGCTTAGGTTGCGGGTTAGGGTTAGGGTTAGGGTTAGGGTAAAGATTAGGGTGAGTGTTAGGGTTAGGTTTAGGGTGAGGGTTATAGTTAGTGTGATGTTTAGGCTGAGGGGGAGGGTTAGGGGGAGGGGGAGGGTTTGGGTGAGTATGAGGGTTAGGGTTAGGGTTAGGGTGAAGATTAAGATTAGGGTTAGAGTTAGTGTGAGGGTTAGTGTGAGGGTTAGGGTTCAGGTTAGGGTGAGGGTTAGGGTTAGTGTGAGGGTTAGGGTTAGGGTTAGTGTGAGGATAAGGTTTAGGGTGAGGGTTAGGTTGAGGGTGAGGGTTAGGGTTAGCGTTAGTGTTAGAGTGAGTTTTAGGGTGAGTTTTAGGGTTAGGGTGAGTGTTAGGGTTAGGGTTAGGGTGAGGTTTAGAGTTAGGGTGAGGAATAGGGTTAGGATTTTTGTTAGGCTGAGTTTTAGGGTTAGGTTTAGGTTTAGGGTGAGGGTGAGGGTTAGTGTTAGGTTTAAGGTGTGGATTAGGGTGAGGTTTAGGGTGAGGGTGAGTGTGAGGTTTAGGGTTAGTGTTAGGATGAGGGCTAGGGTGAGGGTGAAAGTTAGGGTGAGGGTGAGGGTGAGGGTGAGTGTTTCGTTTAAGTGGGTTAGCGTTATTGTTTGGGTGAGGATTAGTTTGAGGGTGAGGGTTAGTGTGAGACTTAGGGTTGAGTGACTGTTATGGTAAGGGTTTTCGTGAGGGTAAGGATTAGTGTGAGGTTTAGGGTGAGGGTGAGAATTTGGGTGATGGTTAGGGTTCCGGTGAGGTTGAAGTTTAGGGTGTGCGTGAGGTTGAGGGTTAGGGTGACGGTGAGGGTTAGGGTGAATGTGAGGGTTAGGGATAGGTTTAGGTTGAGTGTTAGGGTTAGGGTTAGGGTTAGTGTGATGGTTAGGGTGAGGGGTAGGGTTAGGGTTAGGGTTAGGGTGAGGGTTAGGGTTAGGGTTGTTGTTAGGGTTAGGGTTAGTTTGAGGGTAAGGTTTAGAGTAAGTGTTAGGGTTAGGGTAAGCGTTAGGGTGAGCATTAGGTTTAGGGTGAGGGTTAGGGTGAGGCTTAGGGTTAGGTTAGGGTTAGGGTGAGGGTTAGGGTGAGGGTTAGTTTTAGGCTTAGTGTTAGGATGACGGTGAGGGTCAGGGTGAGGGTGAGAGTGAGGGTGAGGGTTTCGTTTATGTAAGGGATAGGGTTAGGGTTCAGGAGAGGATTAGGTTGAGGGTGAGGTTTAGGTGGACGGTTAGGATTAGTGTGTGGGTTAGAGTTAGGAATAGAGTGAGGGTTAGGGTTAGGGTGAGGTTTAGGGTAGGGTTAGCATGAGGGAGAGGGTTTGGGTGAGTGTGAGTTTTAGGGTGTGGGTGACGGTTAGGTTTAGCGTTAGCTTAAGGTGACGGTGAGGGTTAGGGTGAGAGTGAGGGTTAGGTTTAAGGTGAGTGTTAGGTTGAGGATTAGGGTTAGGATTAGTGTGAGGATTAGGGTTAGGGTTAGGGTTATGGTGCAGGTAAGGTTTATGGTGAGGTTTAAGGTAAGGTGAGGGTTAGGGTTAGCGTTAAGTTTAGGGTGAGTTTTACGGTGAGGGTTAGGTTTAGGGTGAGGGTTAATGTTAGGTTGAGGCATCGGTAAGGGTGATTGTTAGGGTGAGGGTGAGGGAGAGGGTGAGGGTTTTGGTTAGATAAGGGCTAGGTTTAGGGTGAGGGCTAGTTTGAGGTTGAGGGTTAGGGTGAGAGTGAGGTTGAGGGTGAGGGTTTCGGTTAGGTAAGGGTTAGGTTTATTGTTAGGGTGAGGTTTAAGTTGAGGGTGAATGCTAGTGTGAGGGTGAGTGTTAGGGTTAGAGTTAGGGTGAGGGCTAGGGTTAGGGTGATTTTTATGGTGAAGGTAAGTGTTAGGGTTCGGGTTAGGGTTCGGTTGAGAGTGAGGGATAGGGTATGGGTGAGGGTTAGGGTTAGGGTGAGGTTGAGGGTGACGGTGAGTGTTAGGGTGAGTGTGCGGGTTAGGGTTAGGTTTCGGCTGAGGGTTAGGGTTAGGGTGAGGGGGAGGTTTAGGGTGAGGGGTAGGTTTAGGGTTAGGGTGAGGGTTAGGGTTAGGGTTATGTTTAGTTTTAGTGTGAGGATAGGTGTTAGGATGAGGGTTAGGGTGAGAGTGAGGGTTAGGGTTAGGTTTAGGGTAAGGTTTATGTTTAGAGTGAGGGTTAGAGTTAGGGTTAGGATTAGGGTTAGAGTGAAGTGAGAGTTAGGGTTAGCGTTAGCAATAGGGTGACCATTAGGTTGAGAGTTAGGGTTAGGTTTAGGTTGAGGGGTAGGGTTAGTGTTAGGGTTAGGTTTAGGATAAGTTTTAGAGTTAAGGTGAGGGTTAGGGTTAGGGTTAGTGTTGGGGTGAAGTGAGTGTTAGGGTTAGCGTTAGGGTTAAGGCGAGGGTTAGGGTGAGGGTTAGGGTTCGGGTGAGGGTTAGAGTTATGGTTAGGGTTAGGGTAAGGTTTAGGGTTAGGGTGTGGGTTAGGGTTAGGGTGAGGATTAGCGTGAGGGTGAGGGTTAGGTTGAGGGTTAGGTTTAGGGTTAGGGTTAGAGTGAGATTTAGGGTTAGGTTGATGTTTAGGATGAGGCTGAGTGTTAGGGTGAGGGTGAGGGTTCGGTTGAGTATGAGGGTTCGGGTGAGGGTGAGGGTTCAGGTGTGGCTTAGGGTTAGGTTTAGGGTAACTGTGAGGGTTAGGGTAAAGGTGAGGTTTAGGGTTAGGGTTAGGGTGAGTGTTAGGGTGAGGGTTAGGGTTAGGGTGAGGGTTAGTGTTAGGATTATGGTTAGGTGTAGGGTTAGGCTGAAGGTGAGCGTGAGGGTGAGTTTGAGAGTGAGGGTTAGGGTTAGGGTGAGGGTTAAGGTTAGTGTGAGGGTTATGGTGAGGTTTAGGGTGAGTGTTAGGTTTAGGGGTAGGATGAGGGTTGGGGTAAGAGTTAGAGTTAGGGTGAGGGTTAAATTGAGGGTGCGGGTGAGGGTTAGATTTAGGGTTAGGGTGAGGGTGAATTTTGGTTTAGGATTATGGTTAGGGTTAGGGTTAGGCTTAGGTTGAGGTGAGGGTGAAGTTGAGGGTTAGGGTTAGGGTGAGGGGTAGGGTGAGGGTGAGGTTTAGGATGAGGGTTAGGGTTAGGATGAGGGTTAGGGTCCGGGTAATGTTTAGGTTGAGGGTGAGGGTTAGTGTGAAGGTGAGGGTTCGTGTTCAGGTCCAGGTTCGGTAAGGATGAGGGTTAGGGTGTGGGTGAGGGTTAGGGTTGGGGTGAGGGTTAGGGTGACGATGAGCGTTAGGGTGAGGGTGAGAGTTAGGGTTTTGGTTAGTGTTAGGGTGTGGGTTAGGGTTAGGGTTAGGGTTCGGGTGAGGGTTATGGTGAGTGGCAGGGTTAGGGTTAGGGTCAGGTTAGGGTTAGTGTGAGGGTTAGGGTTAGGGTTAGGGTTAGTGTTAGGATACTGGTGAGAGTGAGGTTTTGGGTGAGGGTGAGGGTTAGGATTAGGATTAGGGTTAGGATTAGGGTGAGGTTTAGGGATAGGTTTAGGGTTATGGTGAGGGTTTGTTTAGGGTTAGGTTTAGAGTTAGGGTGAGGGTGAGGGTGAGGGTTAGGGTTTGGATTATGGTTAGTGTTAGGGTTAGACTTAGGATAAGGTTGAGGTTGAGTGTGAGTGTAAGGGGTAGGGTGAGTGTTAGGTTTAGTATTAGGGTTAAGGATAAGGTGAGGGTTAGGGTTAGGGTTAAGTTTAATATGAGGGTTAGACTGAGTGATAGGTTTAGGGTTCATGTATGGGTAAGGGTTAGGGTGAGGGTTAGGGTGAGGGTGAGGGTTAGGGTGAGGATTAGGGTTAGGGTGAGGATTAGTGTTAATGTTAGGGTTAGAGTTAGGGTTAGGGTGAGGGTTAGGGTGAGGGTAAGGGTTAGGGTGAGGGTTAGTGTGAGGGTTAGTGTTACTCTTAGTGTTAGGTTTAGGGTAAGGGTAAGGGTTAGGGCTAGTTTAGGGTGAAGGTGAGGGTTAGGGTGAGCGAGAGGTTTAGGGTGAGTTTGAAGGGTAGGGGTTGGATTAGGGTTAGGGTTAGGTTTAGGCTGAGGGTTAGGGTTAGTGTGAGGGTGAGGGCTAGTTTTTGCATTAGGGTTAGGATTAGGGTTAGGGTTAGTGTGAGGGGGAGGGGGAGGTTGAGGTTGAGGTTAGGGTTAGGGTTAGGGTTAGGCTTAGGGTGGGGGTGAGGGTGAGGGTGAGGGTTAGGGTTAGTTTTTGGGTGAGGGCAAGGGTGAAGATGAGCGTGAGGGTGACGGTTAGGGTGAGGGTGAGGATTTCGGTTAGAAAAGGCTTAGGGTTTGGTTTAGGATGAGGATCAGGGTTAGGGTGAGGTTTAAGGTGATGGTTAGGATTAGGGTGAGGATTAGGGTTAGGGTGTAGGTGAGGGTTATGGTTAAGTTGAGGGTTAGGGTGACGGTGAGGATTAAGGTGAAGGTGAGGGTTAGGGTTCGGGTGAGGGTGAGGGTGAGGGTTATGGTGAGCTGTTAGGTGTGGTGTAGGGTAAGGGTTGGGGTGAGGGTTAGGGTTAATGTGAGGGTTAGGTTTAGGTTTTGGGTTAGTGTGAGGATAAGGATTAGGGTGGGGGTTAGGTTTAGAGTGAGGGTTAGGGTTAGCGTTAGTGTTAGGGTGAGTGTGAGTTTTAGGGTGAGTGTAAGGGTGAAGGTTAGGGTGAGGGATAGAGTTAGGTTTAGTGTGAGGTTAAATGTTGGGATGAGGATTAGGGTGTGTGTGAGGGTTAGGGTAAGGGTTAGGGTTAGGGTGAGTGTTAGTGTTAGGATTAGGGTTAGGTTTAGGGTTAGGGTTATTGTTAGGGCTAGGGTTAGGGTCAGGGTGAGTGTGAGGGTGAGGCTTAGCGTTTTGGTTAGGGTTAAGATGAGGATGAGTGTTAGTGTTAGGGTTAGGGTTAAAGTTAGGCTGCGGGAGAGGCTTTGGGTGAGGGTAAGTGTTAGGTTTAGGGTTACGGGGAGGGCTAGGTTGCGCGTGAGTGTTAGTGTGAGAGTAAGTGTGAGGGTGAGAGTTTCGATTAGGTAAGAGTTAGGGTAATTTTTAGGGTGAGGTTTAAATTGAGGGTGAGGGTTAGTGTGATGGTTAGGGTTAGGGTGAGGGTAAGGTTTATAGTTAATTTGAGGGGTAGGCTTGGGGTGATGTTTAGGGTGAGGGTGAGGGTTAGGGTGAGGGTTAGGGTGAGGGTGAGTATGAGGGTTAGGGTGTGGGTGATGGTTAGGATTACGGTGAGGGTTAGTGTGATGGTGAGAGTTAGGTTGAGTGTGAGGGTTAGGGTTAGGTTTTGGGTGAGGTTTAGGGTTATTTTTAGGGTGATGGTGAGGGTTAGGGTGAGGTGTAGGGTTAGGGTTAGGGTGAGCGTTAGGGTTAGTGTGAGGGTTAAGGTTAGGATTAGCTTTAGCGTAAGGTTTAAGGTTAGGGTGAGGGTTAGGGTTTGGGTTAAGGTTAGGGATAGTGTTAAGTTTAGGGTTAGGGTTAGGGTTAGGGTTATGGTTAGGGTCAGGTTAGTGTGATGGTGAGGGTTAGGGTGAGGGTGAGGTTTAAGATTAGGGTTAGGGTGAATGTTAGGGTGAGGGTTAGGTTGAGGGGTAGGGTTAGGGTTAGTGTGAGCCTCAGGGTTAGTGTGAGGGTTAGGGTTAGGGTGAGGATTAGGGTTAGTGTGAGGTTAAAGTTAAGGGTGAGGGTTAGTGTGAGGGTGAGGGTTAGGGTGTGGTTTAGGTTTAGGGTTACGGTCGGGTTAGGGTGACATTGAGGGTTAGGGTGACGTGAGGGTTAGGGTTAGTGTTATGGTCATTGTTAGGGTGAGGGTTAGGTTGAGCGTTAGGGTTAAAGTTAGGGTGAGGGTTAAGTTGAGGGCTAGGGTGAGGGTGAGGGTTTCGTTTAGGTAAGGCTTGGGGTTATTGTTAGGGTGAGGTTTAGGTTGAGTGTGGGGGTTAGTGTGAGGTTTAGGGTTAGGGAGAGGGTTAGGATTAGAGTAAGGGTGAAGGTTAGGTTTAGGGTGATTTTTAGGGTGAGGGTGAGGGTTAGGGTTAGTTAGAGTTCAGGTTCAGGTGAGGGTTAAGTTATGGGTAACCCTTAGAGTGAAGGTTAGGGGGACGGTGAGGATTAGGGTGAGGGTGTGGGTTAGCGTTATGTTTAAGGTCATGGTTAGGGTTAAGGTTAGGGTGAGGGTGAGGGTTAGCGTGAGGGTTAGGATTAGGTTTAGTGTGAGGGTTAGGGTTAGTGTGAGGGTTAGGGTTAGGTTTAGTGTGAGGATAAGGGTTATGGTGAGGGTTAGGGACAGAGTGAGGGTTAGGTTTAGCGTTAGGGTTATTGTGAGATTTAGGAAGAGGGTTAGGGTTAGGATGAGAGTTACGGTTAGGGTGATGTTTTGGGTGAGGTTGAGGGTTAGGGTGAGGGTTGAGGGTGAGGGTGAGCGTTAGGGTGAGTGTGAGGGTGAGGGTGACGGTGAAGGTTAGGGTTAGGGTTAAGGTTAGAGTGAGGTGAGGTTTATTGTTAGGATTACGGTTAGGGTTATGGTTAGCCTGAGGGAGAGGCTGAGGGTTAGTGTTAGGGTTAGGATCAGGGTTAGGGTTAGGGTGAGGGCTAGGGTGAGGGTGAGGGTTAGGTTAAGGGTGAGGTTGAGGGTGAGTGTTAGGTTTAGGGTTAGGGTTAGGCTGAGCGCGAGGGTGGGGTTGAAGGTAATGTTTAGGGTTAGGGTTAGGGTTAGGGTGAGGATTAGGTTGAGGTTGATGTTTAGTGTGAGGGTTAGGGTGAGGATTAGGTTTAATGTGATGTTTCGGGTGAGGGTGAGGGTTAGGGTGAGAGTTAGGTTTCGGTTCCACGTGAGGGTTAGGGTGTGTGTGAAGGTTAATGTTAGGGTGAAGGTTAGGGTGACAGTGAGGGTTAGGGTGAGGGTGAGGTATAGGATTCTGTTTAGGGTGAGAGTTAGCGTTAATGTTAGGGTTAGGATGAGGGGTAAAGTGAGGGGTAGAGTTTGGGTTAGGGTGAGGGTTATGGTTAGTGTGAGGGTTAGGTATAGGGTTAGGGTTAGTGTGAGGATAAGGGTTATGGTGAGGGTTAGGATTAGAGTGAGGGTTAGGGTTGGCGTTAGGGTTAGGGTGAGGTTTAGGGTGAGGGTTAGGGTGAGGGTTAGTGTAAGGGTTAGGGTTAGTCTGAGGTCGAGGGTGAGGGTTAGTGTATGGGTTAGGGTGAGGGTTAGTTTTAGTTTGAGGATTAGGTTTAGGGATAGAATTAGGGTTAGTGTGAGGTTAAAGTTTAGGCTGAGGTTTAGGGTTAGGTTGAGGGTTAGTGTTAGGATTAGGTTTAGGGTTAGGGTTAGGGTTATGGTTAGTGCTAGGTTAGGGGAAGGGTGAGTGTGAGGGTGAGGGTTACCCTTAGGTTTAGAGTTAAGGTGACGATGAGGGTGATATTTAGGGTTAGGTTTAGGGTTAGGCTGAGGGCGAGGGTGAGGGTGAGGTTAAGGGTAAGGGTTAGGGATAGGGTGAGGGCTAGGTTGAGCCTGAGTGTTAGTGTGAGAGTGAGGGTGAGGGTGATGGTTTCAGTTAGGTAAGAGTTAGGATTATTTTTAGGGTGAGGTTGAAATTGAGGGTGAGGGTTAGTGTGAGGGTTAGGGTTAGGGTGAGGGTAAAGTTTATATTTAGGTTGAGGGGTAGGGTTAGGGTGATGTTTAGGGTGAGGGTGAGGGTTAGGGTGAGGGTTAGGTTTAGGGTAAGTGTGAGGGTTAGGGTGTGGGTGAGGGTTAGTGTTACAGTGAGGGTTAGTGTGACGGTGAGGTTTAGGTTGAGTGTGAGGGTTAGGGTTAGGTTTTGGGTGAGGGTTAGGGTTAGTTTTAGGGTGATGGTGAGGGTTAGGGTGAGGTTTAGAGTTACAGTTAGGGTGAGGGTTAGATTTAGGGTTTAGGGTTAGGGTGAGGGTGAGGGTTAGGTTTAGCGTTAGGGTTAGGATGAGGGTTAGGATGAGGGTTAGGGTTAGGGTTAGGGTGAGGGTTAGAGTTAGGGTTAGGGTTAGCGCAAGGTTTGGGTTAGGGTTAGGTTTAGGGTGAGGATTAGGGTGAGGGTGAGGGTGAGGGTGAGGTTTCAGGTGAGGGTGAGGTTTAGGTTGTGGGTTAGAATTAGGGTTAGTGCCAGGTTAGGGTGACGGTGAGGGTTAGGGTGAGGGTGAGGGATAGGGTGAGTTTTAGGGTTAGGGTTAGGGTGAGGATTAGGGTTAGTGTGATAGTTAGGGTTAGGGTTAGGGTGAGGGTGAGGGTGAGGGTTAGGGTTAGCGTTAGGGTTAGGGTGAGTGTTAGGTTTAGGGTTAGGGTTAGGATGAGGATTAGGGTGAGGGTTTGAGTGAGGGTTAGGGTTAGTGTTAGGGTTAGGATGAGGGTTAGGCTGAGGGTTAGGTTTAGGGTTAGGGTTAGGGTGAGGGTTAGAGTTAGGGTTAAGCTTAGGGTAAGGTTTATGGTTAGGATTAGGTTTAGGGTTTAGTTTACAGTTTTTGTTAGGGTTAGGGTTAGGGTTGAATGTGAGTGTGAGGGTTAGCATTAGGGTTATGGGTAGGATTAGTGTGAGGGAGAGGGTGAAGTTTAGGTTTAAGATTAGGGTTAAGGTTTGGGTTAGGCTGAGGGTGAGGGTGAGGTTGAGGTTGAGGGTTAGGGTTAGGGTCAGGGTTAGTGTTACTGTTATGGTGAGGGTTAGGTTGAGGGTTAGGTTTAGGGTTAGGGTGAGGGTTAGGTTGAGGGTTAGGGTGAGGGTTAGGTTTAGGGTTAGGGTGAGGGTTATGATTAGGGTGAAGTTTAGTGTGAGGGTTAGGGGTAGGCTTAGGATGAGGGTTAGTGTTAGTGTGAGAGTTAGGGTTAGGGCTATGGTGAGTTATAGGGTTAGGTTTAGTGTTAGTGTGAGGGTTAGGGTTAGGATTAAGGTTAGGGTTAGGTTTTCAGTTATTGTTAGGTTTAGTGTTAAGGTTTGGTTGAGGTGAGGGTGAGGGTTAGCATTAGGGTTATGGTTAGTGTTAGGGTGAGTGAGGGGGTAAGGGTTAGGTTTAGGATTAGAGTTAGGGTTAGGGTTAAGCTGAGGCTGAGGGTGAGGGTGAGGGTGAGTGTTATGGTTAGGGTGATGATTAGGGTTAGGGTTAAGGTGAGCATTAGGGTGAGGGGTAGGGTTAGGCTTAGTGTGAGGTTCAGGGTTAGTGTGAGGGTTAGGGCTATGTATAGGGTTAGTGTTAGTGTGAGGATAAGGGTTAGGTTGAGTGTTAGGGTGAGGGTGAGGGTTTGTGTTAGGGTAAGCGTAAGGGTTACGTTGATTGTTAGGGTGAGGGTCAGGGTTAGGGTTAGAATTAAAGTTAGGGATAGTGTGAGGGTGAGGGTGAGGTTTTGGTTGAGGGTTTTGGTTAGGCAAGGGAAAGGGTTAGGGTGAGGATTAGTGTGAGGATAAGGGTTAGATTGAGGGTGAGGGTTAGGGGTATGGTGAGGGTTAGGGTTGGCGTTAGGGTGAGGGTTAGGTTTACGGTGATGTTTAGGTTGAGGGTGAGGTTTAGGGTGAGGGTGATGTTTCGGGTGAGGGTTCGGTTTCGGGTGGGGGTGAGGGTTAGTGTGTGGGTAAGGGTTAGGGGTCGGGTGAGTTTTAGGGTGATGGTGAGTGTTAGGGTGAGGGTGAGGGTTAGCGATAGGGTTAGGATTAGGGTGAGGGTTAGCATTAGTGTTAGGGTAAGCGTGAGATTTAGGGTTATTGTTAGAGGGTTAGGGTTAGTGTGAGGGTTAGGGTTAGGTATAGGGTTAGGGATAGTGTGAGGATGAGGGTTAGGGTGAGGGGTAGGGTTAGGGTTAGGGTGAGGGTTAGGGTGAGGGTTAGGTTTAGGGTTAGGGTGAGGGTTATGATTAGGGTTAGGTTTAGGGTGAGGTTTAGGGGTAGGCTTAGGGTAAGGGTTAGTGTTAGGGTGAGGGTTAGGATTAGGGCTAGGGTGAATTATATGGTTAGGTTTAGGGTTATTGTGAAGGTTAGTGTTAGGATTAGGTTTAGGGTTTGGTTTACGGTAAGTGTGAGGGTGAGGGTGATTTTGAGCTTTATTGTTAGTGTTAGGGTTAGGGTGAGTGTGAGGTTTAGGGTTAGGGTTAGGGTTTGGTTAAGGGTTTGGCTGAGTGTGAGGGTGAGTGTGAGGGTTCGGGTTAGGGTTCGGGTGAGGGTTAGGGTTAGTGTGAGTGTTAGGGTGAGGGTGAGTTTGAGGGTCAGGTTTAGGCTGACTGTGACAGTGAGGGTGAGGGTTAGGGTAAGGATTATGTTTAGGGTGAGTTTTAGTGTTAGGGTTAGGGTTAGGGTGAGGGTTAGGGTTAGGATTAGGGGTAGGATTAGGGTTTTTGTTAGAGTTAGGGTTAGGGTTAGTGTTAGGGTTAGGGTAAGGGTTAGGATTAGGTTTAGGATTAGGGTGAGGGTTAGGGTGAGGATTAGGGTTAGGATTAGGGTTAGGATTAGGGTTATTGTTAGAGTTAGGGTCATGGTTAGTGTATGAGTGAGGTTTAGTGTTAGGGTTAGGGTGAGGTTTAGGTTTCGGGTGAGGGCTAGGTTGAGGTTGAGGTTTAGGGTGAGTGTGAGGGTGAGGGTGAAGTTAAGGGTTACGATTTGCGTTAGGCTTATGGTAAGGCTGAGTGTGACAGTGAGGGTGAGGGTGAAGGTCAGGGTTAGGGTTAGGGTTAGGGAAAAGGTGAGGTCTAGGGTGAGGGTGAGTGTTAGGGTGACAATGAGGGTGAAGTTGAGGGTTTCGGTTAGGTAAGAGTTAGGGTTATTGCTAGGGTGAGGATTAGGTCAAATGTGAGGGTTATGGTAAGGGTTCGGGTTAGGCTTAGGGTAAGGGTTAGGTTAAGGGTGAGGGTTAGGGTTAGGTTAAGATTTAGGTTTAGGGTGAGGGTTAGAGTTAGGGTTAGGGTGAGGGTTAGGGTTAGGGTTAGGTTTAGAGTGAGGTTTAGTGTTAGGTTTAGGGTTAAGTTGAGGGGTAGGGTGAGGGGTAGGGTTAGGGTTAGGGTAAGGGTTTGAGTTAGTGTGAGCCTTAGGGTTAGAGTTAGGGTGAGGTTTAGGGTTAGGGTTAGGGTAAGTGTTAGGGTTATGGTGAGGTTTAGGGTGAGGATTAGGGTTTGGTTGAGAGTTAGGTTGAGGGTTGGGGTTAGGGTGAGGTTTAGGCTGAGGCTGAGGGTTAGGGTGAGGGTGAGGGTTCAAGTGAGGGTGAGGGTTCGATTGAGGGTGAGGGTTAGGGTGTGGGTTGGTGTTAGGTCTAGGGTGAGGCTTAGAGTGATGATGAGGGTTAGGGTGAGTGTAAGTATTAGGGTTAGGATTATGGTGAGATGTAGGGTTAGGTTTAGGGTTGGGGGAGAGTTAGGGTGAGGGGTAGTGTTAGGCTTAGGGAGAGGGTTTGGGTTAATGTGAGGGTTAGGGTTAGGTTTAGAGTAAGGGTTAGTCTGAAGATAAAGGTTAGGTTGAGGGTAAGGGTTAGCTTTACGGTAAGGTTAGGCTTAGGGTGAGAGTTAGGGTTAGGGTGATGTTTAGGGTGAAGGTGAATGATAGGGAGAGGGTGTTGAGGATGAGGGTTACTGTGATGCTGAGGGTGAGGGTGACGGTGAGGGTTATTATTAGGGTGAGGGTGAGGGTTAGGGTTAGGATTAGGGTTAGGTATAGGGTTAGGTTGAGAGTGAGGGTGAGGGTTGGGATTAGGGTAGGGTTAGTTTGGGGGTTAGGGGGAAGGTGAGTTTCAAGGTGAGGGTTAGGTTGAGGGTGACTCTGAGGGTGAGGGTTAGGGTTAGCATTAGGGTTAATATAGGGTGAGGGTTAGGATTAGGGTGAGGGTTAGGGTTAGGGTTAGGGTTAGGGCGAGGGTTAGGATTAGGGTTAGGTTTAGGGTAAGGGTTAGGGTTAAGGTGAGATTTAGGTTTAGGGTTATGTTAAGGATTACAGTTAGGGTGAGGGTTAGGGTTTGGTATAGGTAGAGGGTTAGGGTTAGGGTTAGGGTGAGGATTAGGGTTAAGGTTAGGTTTAGGGTGAGGTTTAGGGTTTTAGTTAGGGTGAAAGTGAGGGTTAGTGTGAGGTGTAGAGTTAGGGTTAGGTTGAGGTTTAGGGTTAGGGTTAGGGTTAGTTTGAGGGTGATATTTAGGGTTAGGGTGAGGCCTAGGGTGAGAGATAGTGTTCAGGTTAGGGTGATTTTTATGGTGTGGGAAAGGGTTAGGGTTAGGGTGTGGTTTAGGGTGAGGGGAAGCGTTAGGGTTATGGTTAGGGTGAAGGGGAGGGTGAGGGTTATGTTTAGGGTAGTGTGAGTATAAGGTTTAGGGTGAGGGTTAGGGGTAGGTTGAGTTTTAGGGTTAGCGTTAGGGTTCGGTGAGGGTTAGGGTTACGGTTATGGTGAGCGTTAGGTGAGGGTTATTGTTAGGCTTAAGGTTAGGGTGAGGGTGAAGATGAAGTTTAGGGTTAGGGTTAAATTTAGGGTGAGGGTGAAGGTGAGGGTTAGGTTTAGGATTAGGAATAGGGTTAGGGATAGGCTTAGGTTGAGAGTGAGGTTGAGGGATAGGTTTAGGGTTAGGGTTATTGTTAGGGATAGGCTTAAGGTTAGAGTGAGGGTGAGGGTTAGGTTTAGGGTGAGAGTTAGGGTTAGGGTGATGTTCAGGGTGAGGATGATGATTAGGGTTAGCTTGTGGGTGAGGGTTAGGCTTAGGGTGAGGTTTAGGGCGATGGTGAGTGTTAGAGTGAGGGGAGGTTTAGGGTTAGGGTTAGCGTTAGGGTGAGAGTAAGGGTTAGGTTGAGAGTTAGGGTGAGGTTAAGTTTAGGGTTAGGCTGAGGTTTAGGGTTATTGTGAGGGTTAGGATTTGTGTTAGGGTTTGGGTTAGTGTGAGGATAAGGTTTAGGGTGAGGGTTAGGGTGTGGGTTAACGTGAGGGGGAGGTTTAGGGTTACCATTAGTTTAAAGGTGAGGGTTAGGGTGAGGGTTAGGTTTAGGGTAAGGTTTAGGTTTAGGGTGAGTGTTAGTGTTAGGGTTAGTGTTAGGGTAAGGATGAGGTTGAGGGTTAGGTTTTGGCTGAGGGTTAAGTTTAGGGTTAGGGTGAGGTTTAGGGTTAGGGTGATGTTTAAGGTGAGAGTTCGGGTGAGGTTGAGGGATAGGGTGTCGTTGAGGGTTAGGGCTAGAGTGAGTTTTAGGCTGAGGGTGAGAGTGAGGGTGAGGGTTAGGGCGAGGGTGAGTGTTCGAGTGAGGGTTCCTGTGAGGGTGAGTGTTAGGTTGTGGGTAGGGTTACGGTTAGGGTTCGGGTTAGAGTGAGGCTTAGGGTGAAGGTTAGGGTTAGGGTGAATGTGAGGGTTAGGGTTAGGGTTACGGTGAGGGTTAGGTTTAGGTTTAGGGTGAGGGTTAGTTTGAGGGGTAGGTTAAGTTAAGGGTGAGGTTGAGGGTTAGTGTGAGGGTTAGGGTTAGGATTAGGGTTAGGGTAATTTTGAGGATAAAGGTTAGGGTGATGTTTAGGCTGAGGGTGAGGGTTAGGGTTAGGGTTAGGTTAGGATTAGGGTGAGGTTTAGGTTTAGGGTGAGGGTTAGTGTGATGGTGAGTGTTAGGGTTAGGGTCAGGGTGAGGGTTAGGTTTAGAATTAGGGTTAGTTTTAGGGTTAGTCTGAGAGTGATGGTGACGGTGAGGGTGAGGGTTAGGGTTATTGTTAGGGTGAGGGTTAGGGTTAGTGTGAGGGTTAGGGTGAGGGTGACGGTTCGGGTGAGGGTGAAGGTGAGGGTGAGTGTTAGGATTAGAATTAGGATTATGGTGAGTTTTAGGGTTAGGGTTAGGGTTAGGTTGAGAGTTAGGTTTATGATTAGGGTTAGGGTTAGATTTAGGGTAATTGTTAGGGTTAGGGTTAGGGTGAAGGTGAGGCTGAGGGTTAGAGTTAGGTTTATTGTTAGGGTTAGGGTGAGGGTGAGGGTTAGGGTTAGGATTAGGGTTAGGGTTAGGGTTAGGGTTAGGCTCTGGGTGAGGGTGAGGGTGAGGGCTCGGTTTAGGTTTAGGTTTAGGGTTAGGGTGAGTGCTAGTGTGAGGTTTAGTATTAGGGTGAGGGTGAGGATGAGGGTTTCGGTTAGGGAAGCTTTACCTTTATTGTTAGGGTGTTGATTAGCTTGAGGGTGAGGGTTAATGTGAGGTTTAGGGTTAAGGTGGAGGTTAGTGTTAGAGTTAGGGTGAGGGTTAGGGTTAGGATGATGTTTAGGGTGAGGGTGAGGGTTAGGGTGAATGTTAGGTTTCGGTGAGGATGAGGGTTAGGGTGTGGATGAGGGTTAAGGTGAGGGTGAGGGTTAGGGTTTGGTTTAGGTTGAGGGTTAGGATTAGGGTTAGGATGAGGGTGAGGGGTAGTGTGAGTGTTAATGTTAAGGTTAGTGTGATGGTTAGGGTTAGTGTGAGGGTTAGGGATAAGTTTAGGTTTACAGTTAGGATAAGTGTTAGGGTTCGGGTTCGGGTTCGGGTTCGGGTTAGGGTTAGGATTAGCATTAGAGTTAGGGTTAGTGATAAGGTAAGGTTTAGGATTAGGATGAGGGTTACGGTTAGGGTTAGGGTTACTGTTAGGGTGAGGGTGAGGTTGAGGGTTCGGGTTAGGTTTAGGGTTATGGTGAGGCTGAGGGTAAACGTTAAGTTTAGGATTAGGGTTAGGGTTAGTCTTAAGGTGAGGGTGAGGGTGAAGTTGAGGCTTAGTGATAGTGTTAGGCTTAGGGTGAGGGTTAGCATGAGCATTAGGCTGAGGGTTAGTTTTAGGTTTAGTGTAAGCGTTAGGGTTAGTTTTAGGGTTAAGATGTGGTTTAGGGTTAGGTTCAGGGTTAGGATAAGGGATAGGCTGAGGGTGAGTGTTAAGGTTAGTGTGAGGGTTAGGTTTAGGGTTAGGGTTATGGTTAGGGTGATGGTAAAGTTTAGGGTGAGGGGTAGGGTTAGGCTTATGGTGAGGGTTAGGGTGAGGGTTAGGGTTAGGTTTATGGTTAGGATTATGGTGAAGGTTAGGGTGAGGGTTAGGGTTAGGGTTAGGGTGAGGGTTAGGTTGTGGGTAATGGTTAGTGTGAGGGTTAGGATGAGGGTGAGGGTTAGGTTTAGGTTGAGGGTAAATGTTAAGGTGAGGGTTAGGGTGAGGGTGAGGGTTAGGGTTATCATTAGGGTACGGGTGAGGATGAGGCTTAGTGTGAGGTTTAGAGTTAAGGTTAGGGATAGGGTGAGGACTAGGGTTAGGGTTAGATTTAGGTTGAGGGTTAGGCTGAGTTGTAGGGTTATGGTTAGAATGAGGTTTAGGATTACTGTGAGCTTTACGGTTAAGGTTAGGGTTAGGGTGAAGGTAAGGTTTAGGGTCAGGGTTAGGGTTAGGGTGAGGGTTCGGGTGAGGATTCGGGTTAGGGTGTGGGGGACGGTTAGGGTTAATGTGAGGGCTAGATTCCGGTTTAGGGTTAGGGTGAGGGTAAGGGTTAGGGTTAGGGTGATTCTAATGTTGAGCATAGGGTTAGGGTTAGGGTGAGTTTGAGGGTTAGGGTTAGGGTTATGGTGAGGGTGAGAGCTGAGGTGAGGCTGAGGGTTAGTGTGAGGTTGAGGTTGAGGGTTAGGATTAGGAATATGGTTAAGGTTAGGGTTAGGATGAGTGTTAGGTTTAGTGTTACGGTTAGGTTGAGGGTTAGCGTTAGGGTTAGGGTTAGGGTTAGGTGAGTTTGAGGATGAGGCTTAGGGTTAGGATTGGGGTTAGGTTTAGGGTTAGGGTGAGTATTAGGGTGAGGGTGAGGGTTCGGTGAGGGTGAAGCTTAGGGTTTGGGTGAGGGTTAGTGTTAGGGTGAGGTTAGGGTTAGGGTTACTGTAAGGGTTATGTTGAAGTGAAGGGTTATGGTGAGGTTTAGTGTGAGGATGAGGGTTAGGGTTAGGGTGAGGGTTAGGGTGAGAGTTAGGGTGAGGTTTAGCGTTGGGTTTAGGGTTAGGTTGAGGGTGAGGTATGGGGTGAGGGTTAGGTTTAGGGTGAGGGTAAGGGATAGTGTTAGGTTGAGGGTGGGGGTCAGGGTGAGTGTTAGGGTTAGGTTTACGGTTAGAATTAGGGTGAGGGTGATGGTTAGGATTAGGGTTAGGATTAGGGATAGGATTAGGGTGAGGGTGAGGTTTAGGGTTAGGGGGAGTGTTAGGGTTAATGTTACAGTTAGGGTGAGGGTTAGCGTTACTGTTAGGGTTAGGATGAGCATTAGGCTGAGGGTTAGTTTTAGGGTTAGTGTGAGCGTTAGGGTTAGTTTTATGGTTAAGATGAGGTTTAGGGTTAGGTTTAGGGTTAGGATAAGGGATAGACTGAGTGTTAGGGTTAAGGTTAGTGTGAGGGTTAGGTTTAGGGTTAGGGTTACGGTTAGGGTGAGGGTAAAGTTTAGGGTGAGGTTTAGGGTTAGGGTTATGGGGAGGTTTAGGGTGAGGGTTAGGGTTAGGTTTATGGTTAGGATTAGGGTGAAGGTTAGGGTGAGGGTTAGGTTTAGAGTTAGGGTTAGGGTGAGGGTTAGGGTGTGGGTAAGGGTTAGGGTGAGTGTTAGGGTGAGGGTGAGGGTTAGTGTTATGGTGAGGGTAAGGGTTAGGGTGAGGGTTAGGGTGAGGGTGAGGGTTAGGGTTAGCATTAGTGTAAGGTTGAGTGTGAGGCTTAGTGTGAGGGTTAGAATTAAGGTTAGGGATAGGGTGAGGATTAGGGTTAGGGTTAGGTTAAGGGTGAGGGTTAGGCTGAGGGGTAGGGTTACTTTTAGGATGATGTTAGGTTTAGTGTGAGGTTTACGGTTAGGGTTAGGGTAAGGTTTAGGGTGAGGGTTAGGGTGAGGGTGAGGGTGAGGGTGAGGTTTCGGGGTAGGGTGTGGGTGACGGTTACGGTTAGTGTGAGGGCTAGGTTGGGTTCTAGGGTTAGGGTGCGGGTTAGGGTTTGGGTAAGGGTTAGGTTTAGGGTGATGCTGATGGTGAGCGTTAGGTTTAGGGTTATGGTTAAGTTGAAGTTGAGGGTTAGGTTTAGGGTTATGGTGAGGGTGAGGGCTGAGGTGAGGGTGAGGGTTAATGTGAGGTTAAGGATGAGGGTTAGGTTTAGGAATAGGGTAAGGGTTAGGGTTAGTCTGAGGGTGAGGGTGAGCGTGAGGCTTAGTGATAGTGTTAGGCTTAGGGTGAGGGTTATGTTTACTGTGAGGGTTATGGTTAATGTTAGGTTTAGGATTAGTTTGAGGGTAAGGGTTAGGGTGAGGTTTAGGGTGAGGGTGAGGGTTAGGGTTAGGGTTAGGATTAGGGTGAGGGCTAGGGAGATCGTGAGGGTTAGTTTGAGGGTTAGGGTGAGAGTTTCTTTTAGGTAAGGGATAAGGTTATGGTGAGGATTAGGGTGAGGGTGAGGTTTAGGTTGAGGGTTAGAGTTTTGGTGAGGGTGAGGGTGAGGATTAGGGTGAGGGTTAGGGTGAGGGTGAGGGTTAGTGTTAGGGTTAGTGTTAGATTGAGGGTGAGCATTAGGGTGAGTGTGAGTGTTTGGGTGAGTGTGAGTGGGAGTGTGAGGATTAGGTTTAGGGTTAGGGTGAGAGTTAGGCTGAGGGTGTGGGTGAGGGTTAGGTTTAGGATTAGGGTTAGGGTTAGGGTTAGGCTTAGTGTGAGGCTTCAGGTTCGGGTTCGGGTTAGGGTTAGGTTTAGGGTGAGGGTTCGGGGTAGAGTTGGGGTTAGGGTTAGGATGAGGGTTAGGGTTAGGATGAGGGTTAGGCTGAGGGTTAGTATTAGGGTTAGGGTGAGGGTTAGGGTTAGTGTGAGGATTAGGTTTAGTGTTCGGGTTAGTGTGAGGGTTTGAGTAAAGGTGGAGGTTAGGGTGTGGGTGAAGATTATGGTTAGGTTGAGTGCTAGCCTTAGGTTTAGGGTGAGTGTGAGGGTGAGGGTAGGGGTAGGGTTACCGTTAGGTTGAGGGTTAGGATTAGGGTTAGGGTTAGTGTGAGGAATAGGGTGAGGTTCAGGGTTAGGGTTGGGATGAGAGTTAGGCTGAGGGTGAGGGTTAATGTGAGGGTGAGGGTGAGGGTTAGAGTTAGGGTTAGACTTAGGTGAGTTTGAGGATGAGGATTAGGGTTAGGATTAGGGTTAGGGCTAGGGTTAGAGTGAGTGTTAGGGTAAGGGTGAGGGTTCGGTGAGGGTGAGGCTCAGGGTTTGCTTGAGGGTTAGGGTTAGGGTGAGGATCAGGGTTAGGGTTAATGTAAGGGTTATGTTGAGGTGAAGGGTTATGGCGAGGTTTAGTGTGAGGATGAGGGTTAGGGTTAGGGTGAGGGTTAGGGTGAGACTTAGGGTGAGTGTTAGGGTTAGGTTTACCGTTAGAATTAGGGTGAGGGTGATGGTTAGGATTAGGGTTAGCATTAGGGTTAAGTTGAGGGTGAGGGTGAGGGTAAGGGTTAGGGTGAGGGTTAGGGTGAGTGTGAGGGCTAGGGTTAGCATTAGTGTAAGGGTGAGGGTGAGGCTTAGTGTGAGGGTTAGAGTTAAGGTTAGGGATAAGGGTGAGGGTTAGGGTTAGTGTTACTGTTAGGGTGAGGGTTAGTCTGAGGGTAGGGTTACTTTTAGGATGAGGTTTAGGTTTAGTGTGAGGTTTATGGTTAGGGTTAGGTTTAGGGTGAGGGTAAGGTTTAGGGTCAGGGTTAGGGTTAGGGTTCGGGTTCGGGTGAGGATTCGGGTTAGGGTGTGGCTGACGGTTAGGGTTAGTGTGAGGGCTAGGTTCCGGTTTAGGGTTAGGGTGAGGGTAAGTGTTAGGATTAGGGTGATGCTAATGGTGAGTGTTAGGTTTAGGGTTAGGGTTATGGTGAGGGTGAGAGCTGAGGTGAGGCTGAGGGTTAGTGTGAGGTTGAGGTTGAGGGTTAGGATTAGGAATAGGGTTACTGTTAGCGTTAGGATGAGTGTTAGGTTTAGTGTTAAGGTTAGGGTGAGTGTTAGCGTTAGGGTTAGGGTTAGGACGAGCTTTAGGCTGAGGGTTAGGTTTAGGGTTATTGTGAGTGTTAGGGTTAGGGTAAGCATTAGGTTTAGGGTTAAGTTTAGGATGAGGGTTAGGGTTAGGTTTACAGTTAGGGTGTGGGTGAACGTGAGAGTTATGTTTAGGGTTAGGCTGAGGGTTAGTGTTGGGGTGAGGGCTAGGGTGAGTGTGAATGTTAGGTTGAGGGAGACGGTGAGGGTGAGGTTTCCGGTAAGGTAAGGGTTATGGTTAGGTTTAGGGATTAGGATGAAAGTGAGGGTTAGTGTTATGTTGAGGGTTAGGGTGAGGTTGAGGTTTAGGGTTAGTGTTTGGATGAGGGTTAGGGTTAGGGTAAGATTGAGGGTGAGGATGAGGGTGAAGGTTAGTGTTAGAGATAGTGTGAGGGTTAGGGTTACCGTGAGGGTTAGGGTTAGGTTTAAGTTTAGGGTGAGGGTGAGGGTGAAGGTTAGTGTTAGGGTTAGGTTTAGTATGAGGGTTAGGCTGAGGGTTAGGGTTAGGGTTAGTGTAAGTGTTAGGGTTAGGGTTTCGGTGAGGGTTAGGGTTAGTTTTAGGGTTAGGGTTATCGTTAGGGTTAGGTTCAGATTAACATGAGGGTTAGATTTAGGGTTACTGTTAGGGTGAGTGTTAGGGTGTGGGTAAGGTTTAGGGTGAGGGTTAGGGTTTAGGTAACGGTTAGAGTAAGGGTTAGGATGAGGGTGAGGTTTAGGGTTAGGGTGAGGGTAAGGGTTAGGGTTAGGTTGAGGGTGAGGGTGAGGGTAAGGGTTAGCATGTGTGTTAGGTTGAGGGTGAGGGTGAGGTTTATGGTGAGGGTAAGGGTTAGGGTGAGTTTGAGTGTGAGGGTGAGGGTTAGGGTTAGCATGAGGGTTAGGGTGAGGGTGAGGGTGAGGGTTAGGGTTAGGGTGAGGGTAAGGGTTAGGGTAAGTGTTAGGGTGAGGGTGAGGTTTAGGTTTAACATTAGGTTTACCGTTCGGGTTAGGATGGGTGTTAGGGTTAGGGTGAGGGTCAGGCTGAGTGTGAGGGTCAGGGTGAGGGTGAGTGTGAGGGTTAGCGTTAGGGTTAGTGTGACGGTTACTGTTAGGGTTTGGGTTAGGTTTAGGTTGAGGGTTAGGGTTAGTTTAAGGGTTAGGGTAAGAGTTTGAGCTACGGTTTGGCTTAGGGTCAGGGTGAGGGTTAGGGTTAGGGTGAGGTTTAGGATGGGGTTGAGTATTAGTGTGAGGGTGAAGGTGAGGGTGAGGGTGAAGGTGAGGGTGAGGGTCAGGGTGAAGTTGAGGGTGAGGGTTTGGTTTAGGGTTAAGGTTACGGTGAAGGTGAGGGTGAGGGTTAGGTTAGGATTAGGGTTAGTGTTAGGGTTAAGCTCAGGCTAAAGGGTGAAAGTGAAGGGTGAGGGTTAGGGTTAGGGTTAGGGTGAGGGTTACTTTTAGTGTGAGGGTTAGTGTGATGGTGAGGGTCAGGGTGAGGATGAGGTTTAGGGTTAGGATTAGGGTTAGGGTGAATTTTAGGGTTAGGGTTAGGGTTAGGTTTAGGTTTAGGGTTAGGGTTATTTTTGGGTTGGTTTTGGGTTAGGGTGTGGGTGAAGCTTAGCGTTAGGGTTAGGGTTAGGGTTATAGTGAGGGTGGGGTTGAGGTTTAGGTTTAGGATTAGGTTTAGGTTTAGGGTAAGCGTGAGGGGGAAGGGGAGGTTGAGGTTGAAGGTTAGGGATAGGGTTAGGTTTAGGTTGAGGGCTAGGATGAGAGTGAGGGTTAGTGTGAGAGTTAGGGTGAGGGTTTCAGTTATGTAAGGGTTAGGGTTAGGGTGAGGATTACTTTCATGGTGAAGGTTAAGCTGAATTTAGGTTTAGGTTGAGGGTTAGGGTTAGGGTGAGGGTGACGGTTATGGTTAGTGTGATGTTTAGGGTGAGGGAGAGGTTGAGGCTTAGGGTGAGGGTGAGGGTGAGAGTGAGGGTTAGGTTTAGGTTTAGGGTGAGGGTGAGGGTGAGGGTTAGGATTAGACATAAGTTTAGGGTTAGGGTTAGGCTGAAGTTGAGGGTAAAGTTGAGGGTGAAGGTTAGCTTTAGGGTTAGGATTAGGGTTAGGGAGAGTATTAGGGTGAGTGTGAGTGTTTGGGTGAGAGTGAGGGTTAGGTTGTGGGTGAGTGTTATAGTTAGTGTGAGGATTAGGGTTAGGGTTAGGGATAAGGTTATGGTGAGGGTAAGGGTTAGGGTGAGTTTTAGTGTGAGGATGTGGGTTAGGGTTAGTATTAGGGTTAGGGTGAGGTTTAGGATTAGGTTTAGGGTTAGGGTGAGGGTGAGGTATAGGGTGAGTGTTAGGGTTAGGGTGAGAATGAGGTATAGGGTGAGGGTTAGGGTTAGTGTGAGGTTTAGGGTTAGGGTTAGGTTTAGGGTGAGAGTTAGGGTGAGGTGTCGGGATAGGTTTAGGGTGAGGGTTATGGTTAGGGTTATGGTTAGTGTGAGGATAAGGGATAGGGTGAGGGTTAGGGTGAGGGTGAGGGTTAGGGTTATCCTTAGGGTTAGGGTTAGGGTTAGGGTGAGGGTGAGTGTTAGGGTGAATGTTAGGTTTATGGTTCGGGTTAGGGTGAGTGTTAGGGTGTGGGTAAGTGTTAGGGTGTGGGTTATGTTGAGGGTGAAGGTTAGGGTTCGGGTGAGGGTAAGAATAAGGATGAGTTTTAGGGTGAGGTTGAGGGATGGGGTGAGGGTTTGGGTTAAGGTTAAGAATACGTGAGGATTTGGGTTAGGGTTAGGTTAAGGGTGAGGTTTAGGCTGAGGGGTATGGTTAGGGTTAGGTTGAGGGTTAGGTTTAGTGTGAATGTTAGGGTTAGGTTTAGGGTGACAGTAAGATTTAGCATGAGGTTTATGGTGAGTGTGAGTTTTAGGGTTAGCATTAGGTTTAGGTTTAGGGTGAGTGCTGGGTTAGGTGTAGGGTTAGGGTTAGGGTGAGGGTGAGGGTTAGGGTTAGGGTTAGGTTGAGGGTTATTGTTAGGGTTAGGGCTAGGATGAGGATGAGGGTTAGGGTGAAGCTCAGATTTGTGTTTAGGTAAGGGTTAGGTTTAGGGTTAGGTTGAGCATTAGCGTGAGGGTGTGGGTTAGGGGTAGGATGAGGGTGAGGGTGAGGGTGAGTGTTACGATGAGAGTTAGCGTTAGGGTAGGGTGAGGGTGAGGGTTTGGTTGAGGGTTAGGGTTAGGCTTAGTGTGAGTGTTAAGGTTACGGTGAGGGTTAGGGTTAGGGTGAGGGTTAGGGATAGGTTTAGGGTGAGGGTTAGGTTTATGGTCATGTTTAGTGTGAGGATGAAGTTTAGGGTGAGGGTGAGAGTTAGTGTTAGGTTTATGGGTAGGAATAGGGTTAGCATTAGGGTTAGGGTTAGGGTTAGCCTGAGGGTGGGGTTGAGGGTTAGGGTTAGGATTGCATTTAGGGTTAGGGTAAGGCTGAGGGGGAATGGGAGGTTGAGGGTGAGGGCTAGGTTTAGGGTGAGGGCTAGGTTGAGGGTGAGGGTGAGTTTGAGGGTTTCAGTTAGGTAAGGGTTAGGGTTAGGGTGAGGATTAGGGTGAGGGTGATGGTTAAGCTGAGGTTAGGTTTAGGGTGAGGGTTAGGGTTAGGGTTAGGGTGATGTTTAGGGTGAGGGTGATGGTTAGGGTGAGGGTTAGGGTTAGTGTTAGGGCGAGAGTTAGTGTTAGGGTGCTGTTTATTGTGAGGGTGAGGGTTAGGGTGAGGTTGAGTGTGAGGTTGAGGGTTCGGGTTAGGGTTAGGTTTAGGGTGAGTGTGAGGGTGAGTTTAAGGATTAGGAATAGGTTTAGGGTTAGGGTTAGGCTGAGGTTGAGGGTCAGGGTGAGGTTGTAGTTTAGGGATAGGGTTAGGGTTAGGTTTAGGGTGAGGGTTACGGTTAGTGTGAGTGTTATGTTTAGGGTTAGGGTTAGGGTTAGGGTGAGCGTAAGGGTTAGGGTGAGGGTTAGGGGGAGGGTGAGGTTTAGGGTTACGGTTAGGTTTAGGGTGAGGGTTAGCGTTTGGGCGATGTTTAGGGTGAGGGTGAGGTTTAGGGTGAGGCTGAGGGTTCAGCTGAGGGTGAGGGTTCGGATGAGGGTGAGGGTTAGGATGGCGGTGAGGGTTAGGGTGAGTGTTGGGTTTAGTTTTAGAGTTAGGTTTAGGGTGCTCGTTAGGGTTATAGTTAGAATGAGGTGTAGGGATAGGGTTAGGGTTAGGGTTAGGTTTAGTGTGAGGGTTAGGGTTTGGGTTAGGGTTAGTGTGAGGATAAGGTTTAAGGAAAGGGTTAGGATGAGGGTGAGGTTTAGGGTTAGCATTAGGGTTAGGGTAAGAGTTAGGGTGAGGGTTAGCGTTAGGGTGAGTGTTAGGGTTAGTGTTAGGGTGAGGGTTAGGTTTAGGGTGAGGTTTAGGGTGAGGTTGATTGTTAGTGTGAGGGTGAGGGTGAGGCTGAGTTTTGAGGTGAGGGTGAGGGTGAGGGAGAGTGTGAGGGTGAGGCTTAGGGTTAGGGTTAGGGTTAGGGTGAAGATGAGGGTGAGCATTAAGTTAGGATTAGGGTTAGGGTTAGGTATGGATGAGGGTCAGTGTGAAAGTGATGGGTGAGGGTTAGGGTTAGGGTTAGGGTGAGGGTTAGTGTTAGTGTGAGGTTTAGTGTGATGGTGGGGTTCAGGGTGAGGGTGAGGGTTAGGGTTAGGATTAGGTTTAGGGTGAGTTTTAGGGTTAGGGTTAGGGTTAGGTTTAGGGTTAGGGTTAGGGTGACGGTGAAGCTTAGCTTTAGGGCTAGGGTTAGGGTTAGAGTTTGTTTGGGGTTGAGGGTTCGGTTTAGGATTATGGTTAGGTTTAGGGTAAGGCTGAGTGGGAAATTTAGGTTGAGGGTGAGGGTTAGGGTTAGGGTTAGGTTTAGGGTGAGGGCTAGGATGAGGGTGAGGGTTAGGGTGAGGGTTTCAGTTATGTAAGTGTTAAGGTTAGGGTGAGGATTCAGGTGATGGTGAGGGTTAAGCTGAGTTTAGGTTTAGGTTGAGCCATAGGGTTAGGGTTAGGGTAGGGTTTAGGGTTAGTGTAATGTTTAGGTTGAGGGTGAGGGTGAGGCTTAGGGTGAGGGTGATGGTGAGGGTGAGGGTTATGCTTAGGGTTAGGGTGAGGGTGAGGATTAAGATTAGGAATAAAGTTAGGGTTAAGGTTAGGCTGAAGGTGACGGTCAGGGTGAGGGTGAAGGTTAGGTTTAGGGTTAGGATTAGGGTTAGGGAAAGTGTTAGGGTGAGGGTGAGTGTTCGGCTGAGGGTGAGGGTTAGGTTGTGGGTGAGCATTATGGTTAGGGTGAGGATTAGGGTTAGGGTTAGCGTTAAGGTTATGGTGCGGGTAAGGGTTAGGGTGAGGTTTAGTGTGAGGATGTGGGTTAGCGTTAGTGTTAGGTTTAGGGTGAGGGTTAGGGTGAGGTTTAGTGTTAGGGTTAGGTTTAGGGTGAGGGTGAGGTATAGGTTGAGGGTTAGGGTTAGAGTGAGGGTTAAGGTTAGGATTAGGGTTAGGGTGAGGTTTAGGGTTAGGGTTAGGTTTAGGGTGAGGGTGAGGTATAGGTTGAGTGTTAGGGTTAGAGTGAGGGTTAGGGTTAGGGTTAGGGTGAGGGTGAGGGTGAGTGTTAGGGTTAGGTTTAGTGTTAGAGTTAGGGTTAGGCTGAGGGTGATGGGGATGGTGAGGGTGAGGGTTAGGGTTAGGATAAGGGTTAGGCTGACGGTTAGGGTTAGGATTAGTGTGAGAGTTAGGGTTAGGGTCACGGTTAAGTTCAGGTTTAGGGTTAGGATAATGGTTAGGCTGAGGGTTATGGTTAGGATTAGTGTGAGGTTTAGGTTTAGGGTTAGGTTAAGGGTGAGGGTGAGGGTTAAGGTTAGGGTGAGGGTTAGGGTGAGGGTGAGTGTTAGGGTTGGGCTGAGGATTAGGGTGAAAGTTGGTTTAGGGTAATGTTAGGGTGAGGGTTATTGTGTGGGTAAGTGTTAGGGTGAGGGATTGGTTGAGGGTGAGGGTTAGGGTTAGGTTGAGTGTAAGGGTTATGGTGAGGATTAGTGTGAGGGTGAGGTTTCGGTTTAGCATTAGGGTTAGGGTGAGGGTGAGGGTGAGGGTTACGTGAGTGTTTGTGTTCAGGTTAAGGACAGGGTGAGGATTAGGGTTAAGGTTTGGTTTAGGGTGAGGGTTAGGCTGAGGGGTAGGGTTAGAGTTAGTGTTTGGGTTAGGTTTAGTGTGAGGGTTAGGGTGAGTGTAAGGTTTAGGGTTAGAATGACGGTTAGGGTTAGTGTTAGGATGAGGGTTAGGTTTAGGTTGAAGTTTAGGGTAAGGGTGAGGGTGAGGCTTAGGATTAGGTTTAGGGTAAGGGTTAGTGTTAGGGTGAGGGCTAGGGTGAGGGTAAGGGTTAGGGTGAGGTTGAGTGTGAAGGTGAGGTTTTTGGTTAGGTATGGGTTACGGTTAGGGTAAGGGTGAGAATTAGGGTGAGGGTGGGGGTGAAGGTTATGGTTAGGGTTAGTGTTAGGGTAAGGTTTACGGCTAGTGTGAGGGTTATGGTTAGTGTTAGGGTTAGGGTTATGGTGAGGTTAGCTTTAGGGTGAGGGTTAGGGTTAGGGTTAGTTTGAGGGTTATGGTTAGGGTGATGTTTAGTGTGAGGGTGAGGGTTAGGGTGAGGTTGAGTGTTCGGGTAAGAGTTAGGGTTAGGTTTAGGGTTATGGATAAGGTTAGGTTGAGGGTAAGTGTTAGGATGAGGGTTAAGATGAGTGTGAAGGTTAGGGTTAAGGTAAGGGTTAGGGTGTGGGTTTGGGTTAGGGTGAGGGTAGGGTTAGGGTTAGGTTAGGGTTTGGACGAGGGTAAGGCTGAGGGTTAGGGTTAGGTTAGGGTTAGGGTTAGGGTTAGGGTGAGGGTGAGGGTTAGAGTTAGTGTTAGGTTTAGGGTTAGGATAAGGGTTAAGCTGAGGGTTAGGTTTAGGGTTAGTGTGAGTTTTAGGTTTAGGGTTAGTGTTTGGGTTAGGTTGAGGGTAAAGGTTCTGGTGAGGGTAACTGTTAGGGTGAGGTTTAAGGTGAGGGTGAGGGTCAGGATTAGCTTTAGGGTTTGGGTGAGGGTTAGGGTTAGAGTTAGGTATAGGGTGAGGATTACTGTTAGGGTCATATTAGGGTGAGGGTTAGGCAGAGGGGTAGGTTTAGGGTTAGGGTTAGGGTGAGGGTTAGTGTGAGGGTTAGGGTTAGGGTTAGGATTAGGGTGAGGGTGAGGGTGAGGGTAAGGGTTAGGGTGAGGTTTAGGTTGAGGTTGAGGTTTAAGGTTAGCATTTGGATTAGCGTTACGGGGCTGGTTAGGTTTAGGGTTAGGCATAGAGTGAGGGTGAGGGTTAGTTTTAGCATTAGGGTTAGGATAAGGTATAGTGTAAGGGTTAGGGTTAGAGTTAGGATTAGGGTTATGGTTAGGGTTAGGCTGAGGGTGGGGGTGAAGGTGAGGGTGAGGTTTAGGGTTAGGGTTAGGTTTAGAGTGAGGGCTAGAATGAGGGTGTGGGTTAGGATGAAGGCATGGGTAAGGGTGAGGGTTTCGGTTAGGAAAGGCTTACATTTAGGTTTAGGGTGCGGATTAGAGTGAGGGTGAGCTTTAAGGTGAGGATTAAGGTTAGTGTGTGCATTAGGGTTAGGGTTAGGGTTAGGGTTATTGTTAGATTGATGTTTAGGGTGAAGGTTAGGTTTAGGGTGAAGGTGAGGCTGAGGGTGAGGGTGACGGTGTAGGTGAGGTTTAGGTTTAGGGTGAGGGTTAGGGTGACTGTGAGGGTTAGGGTGAAGGTTAGGGTTAGGGTTAGGTTTAGGGTGAGGTTTATGATTAGGTTAAGGGTGAGGGGTAGGGTGAATGGTAGGGTTAGGGTTAAGGTGAGGATGATTGTTAATGTGAGGGTTAGGGTTAGGGTTAGGGTTAGTGTGAGGAAAAGGTGTAAGTTTTTGTGAGAGTGCGGGAAAGGGTTAGCGTTAGGGTTAGGGTGGGGGTTAGGCTTAGGGTTAGGTTTAGGGTTAGGATAAGGGTTAGGCTGAGGTTTAAGGTTAGGGTTAGTGTGAGTGTTAGGTTTAGGGTTAGGGTTTGGGTTACGTTGAGGGTAAAGATTAGGGTGAGGCCTAGGGTGAGGGTGAGGGTTAGGGTTAGGATGAGGATTAGGGTGAGGGTTAGGCTTAAGGTAATGGTTAGGATTAGGGTGAAGTTTAGGGTGAGGGTTAGGTTTAGGGTTAGTTTAGGATGAGGGTTAGGGTGTGAGTTAGTATTATGGTAAGGGTTAGGGTGAGGGTGAGGGTTAGGTTTAGTATTAGGGTTAGGGTGAGAGTGAGGGTGATGTGCCGGGATAGGGTTAGGGTGAGGGTGTTTGTTAGTGTGAGTATAAGGTTTAGGGTGAGGGTGAGGATTAGGGTTAGCGTTAGGGTTAGGGTGCGGGTTAGGGTGTGGATGAGGGGGAGGGTGAGCGTGAGGGTGAGGGTGAGGGTTAGGTTGTGGGTGAGGATTAGGGTTAGGTTGAGGGTTAGCATTCGGTTTAGGTTTAGTGTGAGGGTAAGGGTTAGTGCTGGATTACGGTTAGGTTGAGAGTTAGCCTTAGGGTTAGGGTTAGGGAGAGGGGTAGGGTTAGGTTTAGGGTGAGATTTAGGGTGAGTGTTAGGGTTCGGGTAATGGTGAGGGTGACCGTAAGCCTCACCCTAATCCTCACCCTAACCCTTACACTAACGCTAACCCTCACACTCACCCTAAACCTCACCCTAAACCTAACCCTACCCCTCTCCCTACCCCTCAAACTAACCCTAAACCTAAGCCTAGTCCTCAACCTAATCCAACCCTTCCCCTAACCATCACACTCACACTAACCCTAAACCTAAAACTAATCCTCACCCTAACCCTAATCCTCACCCACACACTAACCCTCACCCTCATCCGAACCCTCACCATTAACTGAAACCTCATCCTCCCCCTAACCCTCACCCTAAACCTCACTCTAACCCTAACCCTCACCCTAACCCTTACCCTAACCCAAAACCTCATCTTCACACTAACTCTCATCCTAATCATTACTCTAATCCTAACTTTCACCCTAAGCCTAACCCTAAACCTTACCCTCAATATAACCCTAAACCTTACCCAACCCTAATCCTCACCGTAACCCTAACCCTCACCCACACCCTAACCCTCATCATCACCCGAAACCTCATCCTCACCCTAACACTCACACTAACTCTAACCCTAAACCTTATCATAAACCTAACCCTCACATTCACCCTAAGCCTAACACTAACCCTAACCCTAAACCTAACCCTCACCCGCACCCTAAACCTAACCCTCACCCTAACGCTCATCCTATCCCTAAAGCTAACCCTACACCTCACCCTCACCCAAAACCTCACCATAACCCTTATCCTCACACTAACCCTAACTATGACCCTAACCCTAACCCTCACACTAACCCTAATCCTCAACCTATCCCTAACCCTAAACCTAACCTTCACCCTATCCCTCACCCTCACCATAACTCTAATGCTAACCCTAACTCTCAGCCTCACCCTAACCCTCAACCTAACCCTTAACCTCACCCTAAGGCTAACCCTCACCGTCACCCTAAATCTCACCCTAAACCTTACACTAACTCTAACCGCAAACTAACCCTAAACCTAACCCTAATGATCACCCTAACCCTCACCCTCACCCTAACCCTAAAAATAAGCCTAACCCTCAACCTAACCCTAATCCTCACACTCACACTAACCCTCACCCGTACCCTTACCCTCACAATAACCCTTTCCCTAACCCTAACCCTAACCCTAACTATCACCAGAACACTCACCCTCACCCTAACCCTAACACTCACACTAACCCTAACCCTAACCCTCACCCTCACCCTCACCCTAAACTAACCCTAACCCTCATCCTAACACTCACCCTCACCCTCACCCTAACCCTAAACCTAAGCCTAAGCCACACGTCACCCTAATCCTCACCCTAACCCTAACCCTAACCTTTACCTAAACAAAAACCTCACCCTCACCCTCACCCTAACCCTCACCCTCACCCTAGCCCATACCCTAACACTAACCCTCAACCTAACCCAAACCCTTACCCTCACCCTAACCCTAACCCTAAACCTAAACCGAACCCTAACACTCATCCTAAACCTAACCCTAAACCTAATGCTAACCCTAAAACTCACACTCACCCTAATCCCCACCATAACCCTTACTGTCACCCTAACCCTAACCCTAAGCCTCACACTAAACCTAACCCTCACCATAACCCTAACCCTACCCCTCAGCCTAACCCTCACCCTAAACCTAACCCTAACCCAAATCCTCATCCTATCCTTAACTTTAACCCAAACCCTTACCCTATCCCTCATCCTCATCCTAACCCTCACACTTATCCTTACCCTCACTCAAACCCTAACCCTCACCCTCAACCTAACCCTCACCGTAACACTTTCCCACACCCTAACACTCACCCTAACCCAAACCATAAACCAAACCTTCACTCTAACCCTCAACCTAACCCTAACCTTAACCCTCACCATAATATTCAACCTAAACTTTACCCTCACATTAACACTTACCCTAACCCTAAACCTAACCCTCAGACTAACCCTAACCTCAACCCTAACCCTCAACCTAACCTTTATCCTAACGCTAAACCTAAACCTAACCCTCACCCTAAACATAACCCTAACCCTAACCCTACCCTCACACTAACCGTAACCTTAACACTCATAACCCTAACCATAACCCTCATTTTAACCCTAACCCTCAACCTCACCCTCCACATCACCCTCAGCCTAACCCTAATCCTAACACTAATCCTAACACTAATCGTAACCCTCACCCTCAACCTCACACTAACTCTAAACATAAACCTAAACCTAACACTCACCCTCACCCTCACCCTAACCCTTACTGTATCCCTAACCCTCACCCTAACCCTAACCCTCACCCTATACCTCACCCTCACCCTAACCCTAACCCTAACCTGAACCTGAACCTGAACCCTCACCCTCACCCTCACCCTAACACTCACCCTAACCCTAACCTTATCCCTAATCCTAAACCTAACCCTCACCCTCAAACTGACCCTAACTCTAACCCTAAACCTAAACCTGACCCTCACACTCACCCTCACCCTAATCCTCACCCTCACCCTAAACATCAAACTAAACCAAACCTCAGCTTAACCCTCAACCTCACCCTAACCCTAACAATAACCCTCTCCTTCACCCTAACCCTCACCGTCACCCTAAACCTCGCCCTAACCATTACCCTCACCCTAACCCTTACCCTAAACCTAACACTAATAGTAACACTAACCCTCACCCTAACAATCATCCTAACACTTACCCTAACTCTCACCCTAACCCTAACCCTAACGCTAACCCTAACACTAACCCTCACCCTAACCCTAAGGCCTAACCCTAACCCTCACCCTCACCCTAACCCTCACCCTAACCCTTACCGTCCCACGAACCCTAACCCTAATCCTCAGCCTAACCCTCATATTAAACTTAATCCTAACCCTAAACCTCACCTTACCCTTAAACCTAACCCTAATCCTAAACCTCACCTTAACCCTACCCCTCACACTCACCTTCAACCTCACCCTCAGCCTAACACTAACACTATTGCTAATCCAAACTGTAAACCTCACCCTCACCCTAACTCTAAACCTAACCCTAAACAAGCCCTCACCCTAACCCTAAACCTATCCCTAAACTTCACCCTAACCCTAACCCTAATCCTAAATCTAAACCTCACCCTCACCCTCACCCTCACCCTAACACTAACCCTCATACTAACCGTCATCTTAAACCTAACCCTAACCTTAACCCTAACCCTCACCCTAACCTTAACCGTAATCCTAACCTTAACCCTCACCCAAACCCTAACCCTCACCCTCACCCTCAACCTCACCATCACCCTCAACCTACCCCTCACCCTCTCACTCACTCTAACCCTAACCCTAACCTAAACCTTACCCTAAACATAACCCTCAACCTCACCATCACCCTCACCATCACCCTCAACCTAACCCTCACCCTCACCCTCAACATAAACCGAACCCTAACCATATCCCTTACCCTAATCTTTTTTTTTGAATTTAATTTAATTTAATTTGTGAACATACTGTACAGAGGGTTTACAATTTCATGGGCAGGATAATGCGTACATTTCTTACCAAGCATTGCAGCCTCCTCCTTTGGTTTACCATTCTTACCAAACACCTAAGCCTAATCCTAAAACTAACCCTCACCTTCACCCTCACCCTAAACCTAAACCTGACCCTAACCCTAACCATAACCGTAACACTCACACTCACCCTATCCCTCCCCGTCACCCTAACGGTCAGCCGAAACCTAACCCTCACCCACACCCTAACCCTAACGCAACCCTAAAACTCACCCTAAACATAATCCTAACCCAAACACTCACCATCACCCTCACCCTCAGCCTAACCCTCACCCTCACCCTCACCTTCAGCCTAAACCTAACCCTAACCCCAATCCTAACCCTCACCGTCAACTTAACACTAACCCTCAACCTCAACTTCACCCTAACCCTCACCCTCAACCTAAGCAGTACTCTCACCCTAACCCTCACCCTAACCCTAACAAAAACCCTCATCCTAACCCTAACCCTCAACCTAACCCTCACGCTAAGCTAACCCAAAGCCTCACTCTAACCCTCACCCTAACCCTAATGCTAACCCTAACCCTAACCCTCACCATAAACCTCACCCTAACCCTTAAACTCAACATAACCCTGACCCTAACCCTAACGCTAATATGCACTCTAACGCTAAGCCTCACCCAAAACCTAACACTCAATTTCACCCAAATCATCAACCGAACCCTTACAATCACACTAACGCTAACCCTAACCCTAATTCTATACCTATCCCTCACCCAAACCTTAACCCTAACCCTAACCCTAACCATCACCCTCACCCTAACTTTCACCCTCACCCTAAATGACAACTTAAACCTAAGCATCACCCTAACCCTAACACTCACCCTAAATCTAACACTCACGGTAAACCTTACCCTAACCCTAACACTAACCCTAAACCTCACTCTCACCCTAACCCTCACCCTCACTCTTATCCTAACACTAACCCTAAACATCACACTAACCCTAACCCTCACCCTAACCCTAACCCTCACCCTAACACTAACCATAACCCTAACGCTCACAATCACCCTCACCTTCACCCGAACCCTCATCCTCACCAGAACCCTCACTCTCACACTAAACATCAACCTAACCCTAAACTTCACCCTAACCCCGACCTTAACCCTCAGCCTAACCCTAACCCTCTGCCTAACCCTCACCCTCAACCTGATCCTCACCCTAACCCTAACCCTAACCCTTAATTAACCCTAACCCTAACCCTCAACCTGACCCTCACCCTAACCCTATCCCTAAACCTCACCCTCACGCTAAACAGTACACTCACACTAACACTCACCCTAAACCTAACCCTCCCCCTAACCATCACCCTAACCCTAACAATAATCCTAACACTCACACTCACCCTACCCCTCACACTAACCTTTAAGCATACACTAACCCTAAGTCTAATCCTAACCATAACTGTCACACTAACAATAACCCTCACCCTAACTCTAATCCTACCCCTCACCCTAACCCTCACCATAAGACTAAACCTAACCCTATCACTAACCCTCACCCTAACCATAACCCTAACCCTCACCCTCACCCTTACCCTCACAGTCACCCTAACCCTAACCCTTACCCACACTCTAAACCTCACCCTAAACCTAACATTAACCCTCACACTCACACTCACACTCAACCTAACACTAAACCTAACCCTAAGCCTCACCCTAACCCTAACCCTTACCCTAACCTTAAACCTACTCCTCAACCTAACCCTCACCTTAACCCTAACCCTTACCCTAACGCTCACACTAAACCTAACCCTAATCCTAAACCTCAACCTGAACCTCACCCTAACCCTCCCCCTAAACCTAATCCTTACCCTAACCCTAACCCCAACACTCACCCTAATGCTAACCCTAACACTAACCCTCACCCTCACACTCAACCTAACCCTAACCCTAACCCTAACCCTAATCCTAACCCTCACCCTCACCGTCACCCTCATCCTCAACCTCACCCTCACCCTAACTCTCACTCTCACCCTAACCCTAACCCTAAAGCTAAACCTCACCCTCACACTCACTCTAACCCTAACCCTAACCCTAACAATAACACTAACCCTAACCCTAACCGTAATCCTAACAATAACACTCACCCTAACCCTAACCCTAACACCCACCCTAAACTTAACCCTCAACATCAACCTCACTCTAACACTAATGCTATCCCTAACCCTCACCCTAACCCTTATCCTCACACTAACACTAACCCTTTACATAACCCTAACCCTCACACTAACCCTAAACCTCACCTTTAACCTAACCCTACCCCTCCTCCTAACACTCCCCCTAACCCTAACCCTAATGCTAACCCTCACCCTAACTATAATATTAACCCTAACTCTCAAACTCACCCTAAGCCTCACCGTCACCATAAAACTCACCCGAACCCTAACCCTCACCCATACCCTAATCCTCATCCTCACCGAACCCTAACCCTCACCCACATCCGAACCCTCATCCTCACCGAACCCTCACCTGAACCCTCACCCGAACCCTCACCCTAACCCACAGCCTCAACCTAAACATCGCCCTAACCCTAACACTCAACCTAATCCCCACCCTAACCCTCACCTTAACCCTAACCCTCAACCTAAACCGCAACCTCACCTTACCCCTCACCCTAACCCTATCCTTCAACCTCACCTTCACCCTCACCCTAAGCCTAACTCTAACTCTAACCCTAATCCTAAACCAAACCTCACTCTAACCCTAAAACTAACCCTCACCGGCACCCTCAACCTAACCCTAAACTTAAACCTAACCCTCATCCTAACTCTAACGCTTACCTTGACCCTCACCCTACCCCTAAAACTAACACTCATCCTAAACCTCATCCTAACCATCAAAGTAACCCAAACCCTCACCCTAACACTAACCTAACCCTCACGCTCACCCTCACCCTCACCCTCACCGTCAGCCTAACCCTAACCCTAACCCTAATCCTAACCCTAACCCTCACCCTCAACCTAACCCTCCCCCTAACATTTAACCTCACACTAACCCTAACCCTAAACCTAACACTCACCCTGACCCTTGCCCCAACCCTCACCCTTACCCTAACTCTCACAGTTACCCTAAACCCAACCTAAACCTAACCCTAACCAACGCCCTCACCCTCACCCGAAACAGAACCCTCAGACTAACCCTCACCCTCGCCCTCACCCTAACCCTCATCCTCACCCTAAACCTCAGCCTAACCCTAACCCTCACCCTAACCCTAAACCTTACCCTAAGCCTAAACCTAACTCTAACACTAACCCTAACCCTAACCCTCACCCTAACCATCGCCCTAATCATAACGCTAACCCTAACCCTTACTTCATACTAAACTTAACCCTAACCCTAACCCTCACGCTAACCCTAACCCTAACCCTAACCCTAACTCTCACCTTGACCCTAAAC
Organism: Dipodomys merriami; assembly: GCF_024711535.1. NCBI lineage: Eukaryota > Metazoa > Chordata > Mammalia > Rodentia > Heteromyidae > Dipodomys > Dipodomys merriami. The sequence goes on from NW_027206113.1 coordinate 5,445,247, forward strand.
CTTACCCTAACCCTAAAACTAACCCTCACTCTAACACTAACGCTAACCCTAACCCTCAACCTAACCGTCACCCTATCCCTAACGCTAACCCTAACCCTCACCCTCACCCTAACCCTCATCCTAGCACTTAACCACACAATAAACCTAACCATAACCCTAACCCTAACCCTCACCTTAACAGTAACCCTCACCCTATCCCTAAACCTACCCCTCACCCTAAACCTCACCCTCAATCTAACCCTAAACCTAACCCTCACCTGAAAACTAACACTAACCCGCACATTCACCCTAAAGTTCACCATCACCCTAAATCTTACCCTAACCCTAACCCTCACCCATACCCTAACCCTCACTCTCAACCGAACCCTAATCCTCATCCTAACCCTTATCCTCACCTTAAACATCACCCAACCCTACCCCTCATCCTAAATCTAACCCTAACCCTCACCCGAACCCTAACCCTCACACTAACCCTCACCCTTAACTTAAAACTCACCCTAACAATAAGCCTAACCCTTACCTAACCGAAAACCTCACCCTCACCCTCAATCTCACCCTAAAAATTACCCTCAACCTAGCCCTCAACCTAACCCTAACCCTAAACCTAAACCTTACTCTCAACCTCACCCTCACCCTCAGCCTAACCCTTACCCTAACCCTAACCCTAACACTCACCCTCACCCTCACGCTCACCCAAAACCAAACCCTAATCCTAACCCTAACACTCAACCTCACCCTAACCCTAAACCTAACTTTAACTTCACACTAACCCCAACTCTAACCCTAAACCTAAACTTCACAGTAAACCTAACCCTCAACCTAACCCTAACCCTACTCCTCACACTAAGCCTCACCCTCACCTAACACTAAGCCAAAACCTCAACCTCACCCTAACCCTCACCTCCACCCTAACCCTAACACTAACCCTAACCCTCACTCTCAACCGAACCCTCATCCTCACCCAAACCCTCACCCTCACCATAAACCTCACCCTAACCTTTATCCTCATACTAACCCTAACTCTAACCCTAACCCTAACCCTAACCCTAACTCACACCTTAAACCTAACCCTAACCCTCACCCTCACCCTAACCCTCACCATCAACTTAACCCTCACAATAAACCTAACACTAACCCAAAGAGTAACCCTCCCCCTCACCAGAACACTTATCCTCACCCGAACCCGAAACCTCACCCTAACCCTCAGCCTCACCCTAAATATCACCCTAATCATAACCCTCAAACTAACCCTCATCCCCACCCTAATCGTCACCCTAACCCTAACCCTAATCCTTACCTAACCGAAAACCTCACCCTCACACTCACCCAAAACCTCACCCTAACCATAGCCCTCATCCTAAATCTAAACCTCACCCTAAACCTAACCCTAAACCTGACCCTCACCCTCACACTAAACCTAACCATAACCCTAAAACTCAGAATAAACCTAACACTTACCCTTACCATAACCCTAACCCTCACACTCACCCAAAACCTCACCCTAAATCTAAACCTAATCCTAACCCTAAACTTCACCCTCACCCTCACCGTCACACTCACCCTAATCCTAAACCTAACCCTAACACTAACCCTAAAGTTTACTCTCACCCTAACCCAAAAAATAACCCTAAACCTAACATTAACCCTAATCCTAACCCTAACCCTCAACCTTATCCTAAACCTAACCCTAAAAGTCACCGTAAACCTAATCCTAACCCTATCACTCACCATCACGCTCACCCTCACCCTGACCCTCATCCTCACCCTCACCCTCACCCTCAGCCTAAACCTAACCCTAAACCTAATCGTAACGCTAACCCTCAACCTCACCCTAACCCTAACCCTAAACCTAACCCTCACTGTGACCGTCTCCGTCACCGTCAACTTAACACTCACCTTCAACCTCACCCTCACCCTAAACGTCACCCTCACCCTAAGCAGTACTCTCACCCTAACCCTCACCCTAAACCTAACCATAACATTCATCCTAACACTATACCTCACCCTAAACCTCACCCTAACCATAACCATAACCCTTAACCTCACCCTTACCCTAAGCCCCAACCGAACCTGCAACCTCACACTAACCCTAACTCTAAGCCTAACACTAACCCTCACACTAACACAAACCCTCAACCTAACCATAAATCTACCACTCACCCTAACCCTCAGCCTGAACCTAACACTAACCCTAAACCTCACACTCACCCTAACCCTAACCCTCACCCTCACCCTAACCCTAACCCTTACCCTCAACCTAAGCCTAAACCTCACGCTCACACTAACCCTCACTTTAACCCTAACCCTCACCCTAACCCTCACCCTAACCCACAAACTAACCGTCACCCTCACCCGAACTCTCACCATCACCTGAACGCTCAATCTCACCCTAACACTCAGCCTCACCCTAAACATCACCCTAACCCTAACCCTCATTCTAACCCTAACCCTAATCCTCACCCTAACCCTAACCCTCAACCTAAAACTCAACCTCACCATAATCCTCACCCTAACCCTAACTCTAACCCTAACCTAAACGAAACCCTCACCCTCACCCTCACTATCACCCTAACCCTCACCCTAACCCTAACCCTAACCCTCACCCTCAAACTCACCCTCACAGTAACCCTAATCCTAAGCCTAACCCTCACCCTAACCCTCACCCTAACCCTCTCCCTAACCCTTATGCTAAACTTAACCCTTAACCTCCCCCAATCCTCACCCTATCCCTTACCCTCAACCTAAACTTAACCCGAACCCTAAAACTCAGATTCCCCCTAACCCTCACCGTCACCCTAACCCTCATACTTACCCTAAACCTCAGCCACACCCGATCGCCCAACATCACCCGAACACTAACACTCTCCCTAAACCTCACCCATAATCTAAACCTATGTCTAACCCTAACCGTCAGCAAAACCGTAACGCTAACCCTCACCCTAACACTAACCCTGACACAAACCCTCCCCCTCAACCTAATCCTCACCCCAAAAATATCCCTAACCCTTACCTAACCGAAACACTTACTCTCACCCTCACTCAAAACCTCACCCTCATCCTAGCACTCACACTATCCCTAACCCTAACCCTAACCCTAAACCTCACCCACACTCTCCCCCTCACCCTCAGCCTAACCCTAACCCTGACCATAAACCTAACGCTAACCCTCAACCTCCCCTCAACCCTAATCATAAACCTAACCATAACAATAACCCTATCCCTAAACCTAAACCTAATCCTATCACTAACCCTCACTCTATACCTAAACCTAATGCTAAAACTCACCCTAATACCAATTCTAATCCTAACCCTCACCGTAAACCTAACCCTCACCCTAACCCTAACCCTAACACTCAACCTAACCCTAAACCTCACCCTAACCCTAACGCTAACCCTAACCCTCACCCTCAACTTAACCCTCACCCTAACCCTCACACGAACCCTAAACCTACCCTCACACTAACCCTCACCCTAACCCTGACCCTCACCATAACCCAACCCTAACCCTAACCCTCACACCCACCCTCCCCCAAACACTCACCCTAACCCTCACCCTGACCCTAAACATCACCCTAAACCTAACCCTCACCCTCACCCTAACCCTAACCCTCAACCTAATGCTCACCCTTAACCTAATCCTCACCATACCCCTAACCCTAACTCTTACATAACCGAAACCCTCACCCTAATACTCACACTCACCCTAAACCTCACCCTCACAATAGCCCTCACCGTAACCTTATCTCTCACCCTAAACCTAACACTAAATCTCACCCTCACCCTATACCTAAGCTTAACCCTAAACCTCAACCTATCCATCAACCTAAATATAACCCTAACCCTAATGCTCACCTTAAATCTCAAACTAACCCTAAACTTCAACCTCAACCTAACCCTCACCCTCACCCTCACCCTCCCCCTAACCCTCACTCTAACCCTTATCCTCACACTAACCGCAAACCCTAATCCTGACCCTAACCCTAACATTCACCCTCACTCTCACCCTAAGCCTAACCTTAACCCTAATCCTAACACTAACCCTCAACCATACATTCACCCTAATTCTAACCCTAACCCTAACCCTCACTCTCACCCTCACCCTAAACCTAAACCTAACCCTAACCCTAACCCTAATGCTCACACTAACCCTAATCCTCACCCTATACCCAACTCTAACCCTAAACCTCACCCTAACCCTCACCCTCAACCTAACCCTAATGATAACCCTAACCCGCACCCTCACCCTTATCCTTACCCTCAACCTAATCCCAACCCTCATCCTCACCCTAACCCTAAACCTAACTCTAACCCTCACCCTAACCCTCATCCTAACCTCAACCCTAACCTTAACCCTAAACCTCATTCTATCCCTAACCCTCAAACTCACCCTAACGCTCACCCTAACCCTTACCTTCACCATAACCCTAAGCTTAACCCTCACACTAAACCAAAACCTAACCCTCATCCAAACGCTAAAACCTAACACTAAACCTAAACCGCACCCTAACACTAAACTTCACCCTAAGCCTCAGCCTCAGACTAAACCTATCCCTAACCCTAATCCTAACCCTAAGCAACAAACTCAGATTCACCCTAACACTAACCATAACCTTAATCCTAAACCTCCCCCTCTCCCTTACCCTAACCCTAACCTTACCCTAACCCTAAACCTACCCCTCACCCTAAACCTCAGGCTCCCCCTCCCCCTAACCCTCCCCCTCCCCCTATCCCTAACCCTAACCCTCATCCTAAACCTAACCCTAACACTCACCCTAGTCCTCACCATAAACCTAATCCTAACCCTAAACCTAACCCTCAACCTAACAATCATCCTAACCCTAAAGCTAATCCTAACCCTCACCCTCACCCTAACCCTCATCCTAACACATATCCTCACACTAAAACTAACCATAAACCTAACTCTAACCCTCACATTAACCCTACACCTCACCCTAACCCAAAACCTTCCCCTCACCCTAACCCTCACCCTCAACCTAATCTTCACGCTAATCCTAACCCTAATCATTACCTATCTGAAAACCTCAACTTCACCCTCACCATAACCCTCACCCTCACTCTAGCCCTCACCCTTACACTAGCCCTCACCCAAACCCTAACCCTAAACCTCAACCTCACCCTCATCCTAGCCCTCACCCTCACCTTAAACAGTTCCCTAACCCTAACCCTCACCCTAACCATAACCCTAACCCTCACCCTAAACTTTAACAATACACTAACCTTAACTCTATCCTTAACCCTAACCCTCACACTAAACCTAACCCTCACCCTAATCCTCAACCTAATCCTAACCCTAACCCTAACCCTAACTCTCACCCTCACCCTAACCCTCACCTACACCCTAATCCTCACCCTAACCCTAACCCGAACCCACACTCTAACCCTCACCCTCACCCTCACCCTCACCCTCACCCTCACCCTATCCCTCAGCCTCACCCTAAACATCTCCCTAACCCTAACCCTCACTCTAACAATAACCCTAAACCTCACCCTAACCCTTACCCTCAACCTAACCATCATCCTCATCCTAATCCTCATCCTCACTCTAACACTAACCCTTACCTAACCGAAAGCCTCACCCTCACACTCACTCTCACCCTAACCCTCACCTTAACCCTAACCCTAAACCTCAGACTCACTCTCAGCCTAAGCCTAAACCTAACCCTCACCCTAACCTAACCATAAACCTATCCCTCACCCTAAACTTCACCCTAACCCTAACGCTATCCCTAACCCTTCCCCTCACCCTAAACCTCACCCTAACCCTTATCTTCAACCTAACCCTAACCCTAACACTCACACTAACCCTAACCCTCACCAAAACCCTAACCCTAACACTCACCCTTACCCTAACCCTCACATTAACCCTCACCCTCAACGTAATCCTCACCCTAACAATAACCCTAACCCTTACCTAAACGAAACCCTCACCCTCACCCTAATCCTCAGCCTCACACTCACCCTCAACCTAAACCTAAAACTAACCCTTACCCTCAACCTCACCCTTAACCTCCCCCTCCACCGCAGCCTAACACTAACCCTAACACTAATCCTAAACCTAACCCTCACCCCCACCCTCACCCTAAACCTAACCCTAACCTTAATGCTAACCCTCACCCTCAACCTCACGGTAATCCTAAACCTAACAATAACCCTAACCGTAACCCTAATCCTAACCCTAACCCTCACCCTAACCCTAATCCTAGCCCTAAAACTCACCCTAACACTAATCCTAACCCTAACATTCACCCTAACCCTAACCCTCACTCTAACCCTAGCCCTAACGCTCACCCTAAACCCTATCCTCACACTAAACCTCTACCTATCCCTAACGCTAACCCTAACCCTCACCCTAAACCTAACCCTCACGCTAACCCATATCCTCACACTAACCCTAACCCTAACCTTAACCTTAACCTTTACCCTCACACTAAACCTCATCCTAACCCTCACCCTAACCATAACCCTACCCCTCACACTAACCCTCACCCTAACCCTAACCCTAATACTAACCCTTACCCTAAACCTAACCTTAAGCCTAACCCTCAGCCTCACCCTCAAACTCACCCTAACACTCACCCTCACCCTAACCATCACCCAAACCTTAACTCTCAACCTAAACCTAACCCTAATCCTCACCCTCACCTTAACCCTCAAACTAAACCAAAACCATGTCCTAATCCTCACCATAACAGTAACCCTAACCCTTACCCAACAGAAACCCTCACGCTCACCCTCACCCTCACCATAAATCTCACCCTCCCAAGCCCTCACCCTAAATTTAACCCACACCGTAAACCTAACACTAACCCTCACTCTCACCCTAAACCAAACCCTAAACCTAACCCTCACCCTAACACTCACCCTAATCCTAAACTTCACCCTAACCCTAAACCTCACCTAAACCCGAACCCTAACCCTCATCCTAACCCTAACCCTAACGCTAACCCTCAACCTCAGCCTACCACTCACCCTCACACTCACCCTCACCCTAACCCTCAACTTAAACCTTATCCTCACATTAACCCTAAACCTAACATTCACCCTCACCCTCACACTAACCCTAACACTATCCCTAATCCTAACAGTAACCTTCACCCTCAACCTCACCCTAACTCTAACCCTAACCCTAACCCTCACCCTCAACCTCACCCTAACTCTAACCCTAAACTTAATCCTATTTCTAATCCTCACCCTCTCCCTAAATCTAACCCTAACCCCAATCCTATACCTCACCCTCTCCCTCACCCTAACTGTAACCCTAAACCTAACCCTCAACCTAAACCTCACACTTACCTTAATCCTCAGCCTAACCCTAACCCTTACCTAAATGTTTCCCTCACCCTCACCCTCACTCTCACCCTAATCCTTACCCTAAACCACACCCTAACACTCACCCTCACCCTCACCTTCAGTCTAACCCTAACCCTAACCCTCACCCTAACCCTCACAATAAACCTAAATCTAACCCAAAACCTAACCCTCAATATAACCCTCACCCTAAACCTAACACTAACCCTAACCCTTATCCTCACCCTAACTCTCACCCTAAACGTTACCCTCACCCTAACCCTCATGCTGAACCTTACCCTCAACGAACCCTAACCCTAACCCTAACCCTCATACTAATCCTAACCCTCACCCTACCCCTAACCCTACCCCTCACCCTAAACCTCACCCTAACCTTAACCCTAAACTTAATTCTCACCCTAAATCTACCCTAACCCTCACAGTCACCCAAACCCTCACCGACACCCTAACCCTCACCCTAACCCTAACCCTCACCCACAACCTAACGCTCAAACTCACCCGAACCCTAACGCTCACCCTAACACTCACCCTCACCCTAAACCTCACCCTAAGCCCAACCCTCACCAAAACGGTAACCCTAACACTCACCGTAACCCTAACCCTCACACTAATACTCACCCTCAACCTAATCCTCACCCTGACAATAACCTTAACCCTTACCTAACAGAAACCCTCACCCTCACCCTCAACCTCAACCTCACCCTAGCCCTCAGCCTAACCCTAACCCTAATCCTAAAATTACCACTCACCCCCACCCTCCCACTAACCCTAACGCTAACCCTACCCTCACACTCACTATAACCCGAATCCTAACCCATACACTAACCCTAACCCTAACCCTAAAACTCACACTAAACCACATCCTCACCCTAACCACCACCCTAAACCCAACCCTCATCCTAAACCTCACCCTAACCCTCAACTTCAAACTAATCCTCAAACTAAACCTTACCCTCACCTTAATCCTCACCCTCACCCTAACCCTCATCCTCACCCTAGCCCTCAATCTAACCCTAAAACTAACCCTCAACCTCACCTTCAACCTAACCCTAACCCTAACCCTCAGCCTCATCTTCAACCTAACCCTAACCCTAACCCTAAACCTGACCCTAACCCTAACGAAAACCCTATCCCTAACCCGAACCCAAAACCTCACACTCACCCTAACTCTAAACGTAAACTTTACACTCACGCTAACCCTCACCCTAACCCTAACGTTATCCCTAACCCTCACACTCACCCTCACCCTCACCCTCACCCTCACCCTAATCCTCACCCTCAACCTAACCCTAACCCTAACCCACACCCTAACCCTCACAATAACCCTAAATCTAACCAAAAACCTAACCCTCAATGTAACCCTCACCCTAAACCTAACGCTAATCCTAACCCTTACCCTCACCCTAACTCTCAGTCTAAATCTTACCCTCACCCTAACACTCACGCTGACCCTTACCTCAACCTAACCCTAACCCTAACCCTCAACCTTATCCTAAACCTCACCCTAACCCTATCCCTACCCCTCAACCTAAACCTCCTCCTATCTTTAACCCTAACCCTAATTATCACCCTAAATCTAACCCTAACCCTCAACTACACCCAAACCCTCACCCTAACCCTAACCCTCACCCACACCATAACGCTCAACCTCACCCGAACCCTCACACTCACCCTCACACTCACCCTCACCCTAAACCTCACCCTAACCCTAACCCTAAGAAAAACGGGAACCCTAACCCTAACCCTCACACTAACCCTTACCCTCAACCTAACCCTCACACTACCCCTCACACTAACCCTCATCCTAACCCTCACCCTCAACCTAAACCTAACCCTAACCCTAACCCTCACCCTAACCCTGACCCTAAACCTAAACCTAACCCTAACCCTAACCTTCACTCTCACCCTCACCCTAACCCTAATCCTCAACCTAACCCTCACCCTCAACCTAATCCTCACCATAACCTTAAACCTAACCCTCACTTAAATGAAACCCTCACACTCAGCCTCACCCTAACCCTCACCCTCACCCTAGCCCTCACCCTAACCTTAATCCTCAACCTAACATTAACCCTCACCCAAACCCTATTCACTAACCCTCACCCTCTCCCTAACCCTAACCCTAACCCTAGCCATCACCCTAACCCTAACCCTAACCCTCACCCTAACTCTCACCCTAACCCTAATGCTAACCTTAACCCTCACCCTCACCCTAACCCTCACCCTAACACTTATCCTCACACTAAACCTAACCCTAACCCTCACACTAACCCTAATCCTCATCCTATCCCAAACCTTAATCCTAACCCTCACCCTAACCCTCACTCTCACCCCAACCTTAATGCTAACCCTAACACTCAAACTCACCCTAACCCTCAACCTAACACTTACCATCACCCTAACCCTAAACCTAACCCTCCCCCTATACCTAACTATAAACCTCACCCTCACCCTAACCCTAAACCTAACCCTCCCCCTATCTCTAACTATAAACCTCACCCTCACCCTAACCCTAAACCTAACCCTAACCCTCTCACTAACCCTCACCCTAACACTTACGCTAACCCAAAACCTCAACCTCACCCTAAACCTCACCCTAATACTTACCCTCACCATAACCATAACCCTAACCCTAATCCTCACCTTAAACCTAACCATCACCGATACCCTAAAATTCAGCCTCATCCGAATCTTTACCCTCACCGTAACATTCACCTTACTGTAAACAAAATCCTAAACCTAACCCTCAACATGACCCTCAGCCTCACACTAACGCTAAACCCTAACCCTAAAACTCACCCTCACCTTCAACCTAACACTAACCCTCAACCTAACTCTAACCCTAACCCTCACCCTCATCTTCAACCTAACACTAACCCTAACCCTAAACCTCACCGTTATCCTCACCCTAACCCTAACCCTAAGCCAGACCCAAAATCTCACCCGCACCCTCACACTCACCCTCACCCTCACACTCACCCTCACCCGAATCCTCACCTGAATCCTAACACTCAGCCTCACCCTAAACATCAACCTAACCCTTACCCGCACTCTAACCCTAACCCTAACCCTCACCGTAACCCTAACCATCAACCTAACACTCACCTTCACCCTAGCCCTCAATGTAACTCTAAACCTGACCCTAACCCTAAACCTTCCCCTCCCCCTCTGCCTCCCCCTCAGCCTAACCATAACCCTAACCCGAAAACTACCCCTCACCCCCACCATCACCCTAACGTTACCCTAACAATAACGACAACCCTCACCCTCACACTCACCCTAACCCTAACCCTATCAATAACCCTAACCCTAAAACTCACCATAACCCTAATCCTAAAACTAACCCTCACACTAACCCTCAAAGAAAATCTAACCCTAACCCTAAACATGAACCTAAACCCTACCCTAACGCTCACCCTCAACCTAAAACTCACCCTAACCCTAACACTCACCCTAACCCTCACCCTAACCCTAATGTTAACCCCAACCCTCGTGCTAACCCTAAATTTCACCCTCAACCTAACCCTCACCCTAACCCTTATCATCACATTAAACCTAATGCTAAACCTAACCCTAACCCTCACACTAACCATAACCCTCACCCTAACCCTAATCCTACCCCTCACACTAACCCTGACCCTAAACCTCAACCTAATTCAAACCCTCACCCTAACCCTCTCCCTAACCCTAAACCTAATCCTCACCCGAACCCGAACCTGAACCCTCACCTTAACCCTCAACCTCACCCTAAACATCACCCTAATACTAACCCTCACCGTAATCCTAACACTCACCCTCACCCTTAACCTAACCCTCAAACTAACACTCACCCTCACACTAATCCTCACCATAACCCTAACCCTAAACCTTACCTTACTGAAACACTCACCCTCACCCTGACCCTAATCCTCACCCTCACCCTAGCCCTCACCTTAACCTTAACCCTCACCCTAACCCTAACACTAACCCTCACCCTCACCCTCACCCTAAAACTAACCCTAACCCTAACCCTCAAACTAAACCTCACCCAAACACTAACCCTAAACCTAACCCTCACCCTAACCCTCACCCTAACCATAACCCTAACCCTAACCCTCAACCAAACCCTCACCCTAAACCTAAACCTCACCCTAACCCTAATGCTAACCATTAACCTAACACTAACCCTAACCATCATCATCAAAATAACCCTCACCCTAACCCTTATCCTCACACTAACCCTAAACCTAAACCTAACCCTAGCACTCACCCTCACCCTAACCCTCACCGTCACCTTAACCCTCACAATAAACCTAACACTAACCCACACACTAACCCGCCCCTCACCCGAACCCTCATCCTCACCCGAACCCTCAGCCTCACCCTAAACATCACCCTAACCCTGACCCTCAAACTATCCCTCACCCCCACCCTAATCGGCACCCTAACCCTAACCTCACACTCACCCTAAATCTCACCCAAAATCTAAACCGAATCCTAACCCTAAACTTCAACCTCACCCTCACCGTCAACTTCAGGTAACCCTAACCCTAACCCTAATCCTAACCCTAACACTAACCCTAAACTTTACTCTCACCCTAACCCTAACAATAACCCTAAACCTAACCCTAACCCTAATCCTAAACCTAACCCTCAACCTTATCCTAAACCTAACCCTAAAAGTCACCCTAACCCTAATCCTAACCCTAACACTCACCCTCACCCTCACCCTAACCTTAAACCTAACCCTAACCCTAACCGTAAACTTTACTCTCAACCTAAACCTAACAATAACCCTAACCCTAACCCTAACCCTAATCCTAACCCTAAACCTCAACTTAACTATAAACCTAACGCTAAAATTCACACTAACCCTAATCCTAACCCTAACACTCACCATAACCCACACCCTCAACCTAACCCTCACCCTCACCCTCACCCTCAGTTTAAACCTATCCCTAACCCTAACCTCAACCTCACCCTAACCCTAACCCTAAACGTAACCCTCACCGTCACCGTCACCCTCACCGTCACCTTAACAGTCACCCTCAACCTCACCCTCACCTTAAGGAGTACTCTCACCCTAACCCTCACCCTAAGCAGTACTCTCACCCTAAACCTCACCCTAACCCTAAACATAACACTCATCCTAACCCTAACCCTCACCCTAACCCTAACCATAACACTTACCCTCACCCTAACCCTAATCCCCAACCTAACCTTCAAGCTCAAAATAACCCTAACTCTAACCCTAACCCTAACCCTCCCACAAACACTAACCCTCAACCTAACCCTAACCCTACCCCTCACCCTAACCCTCAGCATAAACCAAACCCTAACCCTAAACCTCAGCCTCATGCTAACACTAACCCTCACCCTAACACTAACCCTCACCCTCAACCTAATCCTCACTCTAAAAATATCCCTAACCCTTACCTAACCGAACCACTTACTCTCACCCTCACCCTCACCAAAAACCGCACCCTCATCCTAGCACTCACACTAACCCTAACCCTCACCAACACGCTCCCCCTCCCCCTCAGCCTAAACCTAACTCTGACACTAACCTAACGATAACCCTCACCATCACCCCAACCCTAACCCTAAACCTAACCCTAACAATAACCCTAACCCTAAACCTAAACCTAATCCTATCCCTAACCCTCACTTTATACCTAAACCTAACGCTATAACTCACCCTAACACCAATTCTAAACCTAAACCTCACCCTAAAACAACCCTCACCCTAACTCTAACCCTAACACTCACCCTAAAACTAAACCTCGCCCTAACTCTAACGCTAACCCTAACCCTCACCCTCAACTTAACCCTCACACTAACCCTTATCCTCACACTAACACTAACCCTAACCCTAACCCTAACCCTTACACTAACCCTAACCCTCACCCGAACCCTAAATCTACCCCTCACACTAACCCTCAACCTAACTCTGACCCTAATGTTAACCCTCACCATAACCCAACCCTAACCCTAACCCTCACACCCACCCTCCCCTGAACCCTCACCCTAACCCTCACCCTCACAATAAACATCACCCTAAACCTAACCCTCACCCTAACCCTAGCCCTAACCCAAACCCTAACCTTCAACCTAATGCTCACCCTCAGCGTAATCCTCAACATACCCCTAACCCTAACTCTTACATAACCGAAACCCTCACCCTCAAACTCACCCTCACCCTAACCCTCACCCTCACAATAGCCCTAACCCTAAACTTAACTCTCACCCTAAACCTAACACTAACTCGCACCCTCAACCTAAACCTATGCTTAACTCTAAACCTCATCCTATCCATCAACCTAAAAATAACCCTAAGCCTAAAGCTCACTGTAAACCTCAAACTTAACCCTAACCCTCAAACCTCACCCTAACCTGCACCCTCACTCTCAGCCTCACCCTAACCCTCAACCTAACCCTGATCCTCACACTAACAGTAACCCAATTCTGACCCTAACGCTAACATTCACCCTCACTCTCAACCTAACCCTAACCTTAACCCTAATCGTAACACTAACCCACAACCGCACACTCACCTTAACTCTAACCCTAACCCTAACCATCACTCTCACCCTCACCCTAAACCTAAACCTAACGCTAACCCTAACCCTAACTCTAATGCTCACACTAACCCTAATCCTCACCCTATTCCCAACTCTAACCCTAAACCTCACCGTAAACCTACCCCTCACCCAAACCTTTATCCTCACACTAACCCTAACCCTAACTTTAACCTTAACCCTCACACTAACCCTCACCCTCACCCTAAAACTAACCATAAACCTCACACTAACCCTCACAATAAACCTAACCTTAATAGTAACCCTCACTCTAAACCTAACCCTAAGCCTAACCCTCACCCTCACCCTCAATCTCACCCTAACACTCACCCTCACACTAAACATCACCCAAACCCTAACTCTCACTCTAAACTTAACCGTAAACCTCACCCTCACCATAACCCTCAAACTAAACCAAAACCACATTCTAATCCTCACCATATCATTAATCCTAACCCTTACCTAACAGAAAAAAATCACACTCACACTCACCCTAACCCTAATACCAACCCTCATCCTCACCCTAACCCTCACCCTAACGCTTACCCTCACCCTAACCACCACCCAAACCCTAACCCTAAACCTAACCCTAACCCTAAAACTCACGCTATCCCTAACCTTCAACTCACCCTAACCCTCACCCTAAACCTTACCCTCACCCTAACTCTAACCCTAACACTAAGATTAACAATTACACTAAACCAAAACCTAACCCTCAGCCTAACCCTCATCCAAACCCTAACCCTAACCCTAACCCTAAACCTAAACCTAAACTGCACAATAACACTAAACCTCACCCTAAGCCTCAGCCTCAGCCTAACCCTACCCCTAACCCTAATCCTAACCCTAACCCACAACCTCAGATTCACCCTAACTCTAACCATAACATTAATACTAAACCTCACCCTCACCCTCAAACTAACCCCAACCCAAACTCTCACCCTAACCCTCCGGCTATCCCTAACGCTAACCCTAAACTTCACCCTCACCCTTAACCTCATCCTAACCATTAAACTCACCAAAACCCTGACCCTAACCCTAACCCTAATATGCACCCTAAGGCTAAACCTCACCCAAACCCTAACACTCAAGTTCACCCGAATCCTCAACCGAACCCTTACACTCAACCTAACCCTAAACCTATATCTATAACTCACCCTAACCTTAACCCTAACCCTAACGCTAACCATCACCATCACCCTAACATTCAACTTCACCCTAAATATCACCCTAAAGCTAAACCTCACCTCAACCCTAACCCTAACACTCACCCTCACCCACACTCTAAACCTCACCCTTAACCTAAGCATAACCCTAACCCTCACCCTCACCCTCAACCTAACCCAAAACCTAACCCTAACCCTCAACCTAACCCTAACCCTCAACCTAACGCTAAACCTACCCCTCACCGTAAACCTCACCCTTACCCTAACGCTAAACCTAACCCTCACCCGAAACCTAACCCTAACCCGTACACTCACCCTAATGCTCACCATCACACTAAACCTCACCCACACCCTAACCCTCACTCTGAACCGAACCCTAACCCTCACCCTAACCTTAACCCTCACTCTCACCCTAAACAACACCCTAACCCTCACAATAAACCCTACCCTAATCCTCACCCTAACCCTATCCTCAACCTAACACTCATCGTCAACCTAATCTTCAATCTAATCCTAACCCTAACCATTACCTAACCGAAAACCTCACCCTCACCCTCACCGTAAGCCTCAACCTCACCCTCGCCCTCACCCTTACCCTAGCCCTCACCCAAACCCTAACCCTAACCCTCAACATCACCCTCACCCTTACCCTCACCCTCACCTTAAACAGTTCCCTAAACCTAACCCTCACCCTAACCATAACCCTAACCCTCAACCCAAACCTAACCCTAACCCTAACTCTAAGGATAACCCTACTCAAATCCTTACCCTAACCTTTAACCATACACTAACATTGACTCTATCCCTAACCCTAACCCTCACACTAAACCTAACCCTCACCCTAACCCTAAACCTAACCCTCTCCCTAATCCTCACCCTAACCCTAAACCTAACACTAACCCTAGCCCTCACCCTAATCCTAACCCTCACCCTCACCCTAACCCTCACCGACACCCTAACCCTCACCCTAACCCTAACCCGAACCCACACTCTAACCCTCACCCGAACCCGAACCCGAACCCGAACCCGAACCCTATCCCTCAGCCTGACCCTAAACATCACCCTAATCCCAACCCTCACTCTAACAATAACCCTAACCTTCACCCAAACGCTAACCCTAAACCTCAACCTCACCCTCACCCTTACCCTCACCCTCACCTTAAACAGTTCCCTAACCCTAACCCCCACCCTAACCATAACCCCAAACCTCACCCCAAACCTAACCCTCACCTTAACCCTAAGGATGACACTACCCAAACACCCACCCTAACCTTTAACCATACACTAACATTAACTCTATCCCTAACCCTAAACCTCACACTAAACCTAACCCTCACCCTAACCCTAAACCTAACCCTCACCCTAATCCTCACCCTAACCCTAACCCTAACCCTAACCCTAGCCCTCACCCTAACCCAAACCCTCACCCTCACCCTAACCCTCACGGACACCCTAACCCTCACCCTAACCCTAACCCGAACCCACACTCTAACTCTCACCCGAACCCTACCCCGAACACAAACCCGAACCCTATCCCTCAGCCTGACCCTAAACATCACCCTAACCCTAACCATCACTCTAACCATAACCCTAACCCTCACCCTAACCCTTACCCTCAACCAAACCCTCACCCTCACCCTAATCCTCACCCTCACCCTAAAACTAACCATTACCTAACCGAAAGCCTCAGTCTCACCGTCACTCTCACCCTAACCCTCACCCTAAACCTAACCCTAAACCGGAGACTCACTCTCAGCCTAAGCCTAACCCTATCCCTCACCCTAACATCACCCTAACCCTAACACTAACCCTAACCATTACCCTCACACTAAACCTCACCCTAAACCTTACCCTCAACCTAACCCTAAACCTAACACTCACACTAACCCTAACCCTCACCATAACCCTAACACTACATGTCACCCTAACCCTCACCATAACCCTAACCCTAACCCTCACCATAAACCTAACCCTAAACCTCAGTCACCCTAACCCTCGCCGTCACTCTGAAACTCACCATAACCCTAACCCTCACCCACAGCCTAACGCTCAATCTCACC
This sequence comes from Dipodomys merriami, assembly GCF_024711535.1. Lineage (NCBI taxonomy): Eukaryota > Metazoa > Chordata > Mammalia > Rodentia > Heteromyidae > Dipodomys > Dipodomys merriami. The sequence goes on from NW_027206113.1 coordinate 5,462,359, forward strand.
CTCACCCTAACACTCACCCTAACCCTAACCCTCACCAAAACCCTCAACCTAAAAATCACCCTTACCCTAACCCTCACACTAAACCTCACCCTCAACCTAATCCTCACCCAAACAATAACCCGAACCCTTAAATAAATGAAACCCTCACCCTCACCCTAAACCTCAGCCTCACACTCACCCACACCCAAAACCTAAACCTAACCCTAACCCTAAACCTCACCCTCAACCTCCCCATACCCCGCAGCCTAACCCTTACCCTAACACTAATCGTAAACCTAACCCTCACTCCAACCCTGACCCTAAACCGCCCTCACCCTCACCCTAACACTAACCCTAACACTAAAACTCGCCCTAAAACTAATCCTAACTCTAACACTCACCCTAATCCTAACCCCAACTCTAACCCTAACCCTAACCCTCTCCCTAAACCTAATCCTCACCCTAAAGCTCACCCTAACCCTAATGCTAACCCTAACCTTCACCCTAAATCTAACTCTCACCCTAACCCTTATCCTCACACTAACCCTAACCCTAACCTTAACCCTCACACTAACCCTCACCCTCACCCTCACCCTAACTCTAACCCTAACCCTCACACTAATGCTCACCCTAACCCTAACCCTAATAGTAAGCCTCACCCTAAACCTAACCCTAAGCCTAACCCTCACCCTAACCCTCAAACTAAACCAAAACCTCATCCTAATCCGCACCATAACACTAACCCTAACCCTTACCTAACAGAAACCCTCACCCTCACCTTCACCCTCACCATAAACCTCACCCTCACCCAAGCCCTCACCCTAAACTTAACCCTCACCGTATACCTAACCCTAACTGTCACTCTCACCTTAACTCAAACCCTATACCTAACAGTCACCCTAACCCTAAACCTCACCCTAACCCTAACCCTTACACTCACACTAAACTTAAACCTAACCCTAATCCTCCCACTAACCCTAATCCTAACCCTAAACCTCAAACTCACCCTAACCCTCACTGTCACCCTAACCCTCAATCTAAACCTAACCCTCACCCAAACCCTAACCCTCACCCTAACCCGAGCATTTAACCTCAACCTAACCGTCACCCTCAAACTAAATATCACCCTAACTGTAACCATCACCCTAAAACTAACCATAAACCTCACCCTCACTCTAACCTTAACCGTAACCCTAACCCTAACCCTAACCCTCATCGTAACCCTTACCCTAACACTCAGGCTAACGCTAACCCTCACTCTCACCCTAACACTCACCCTAAAACTTACTCTCACCCTAAACTTAAAGCGAACCCAAACGCTCACACTAAACCTAACCCTCATCATAACAATAATGCTAAACCTACCCCTCACCCTAACCCTAACCCTCACCCTAATCCTAAACTTAACCCTAGCTCTCAACCTCACCCTAGCCCTCACCTTAACGCTAAACCTAACACTAACCATACAACTAACCCTAAAACTAACTCTAACCCTCACCCTCACCCTCACCATTACCCTCACCCTAACACTCACCCTCACCCTACCCTAACCCTAAACCTTACCCTCACCCTAACAATAACCCTAAACCTAACTCTAACCCTCACCCTCACCCTAAGCCTAAACTGAACCCTAAACCTCACCCTCACCCTAACTCTAAAGCTATCCCTAAACCTCACCCTCATGCTAAACCTCATCCTAACCCTTTTGCTCATCATAACTCTAACCCTAACCCTAACCCTAACACTCACATTAACCCTAACCCTCACTCTAACCTTAACCCTAACACTCAACTTCACCCTAAACCTCACTCTCACCCTAACCCTAACCCTAACCCTAACCCTCATCTACACCCTCACACTCACCTTCACCCTCACCCTCACCCTAACCCTCAACCTCAACCTAAACATCACCCTAACAGTAACCCTCACCCTAACCCTAACCCTAACCTCACCTTAACCCTAACCCTCACCTTAAACCTGACCCTCACCCTAACCTTCACCCTAACCGTCACCCTCACCATAGCCCTCACCCTAAAACCTTCACACTAACCCTCATCCTCCCCTGAACCCTAACCCTAAAAATCAGCCTAACCCTCATCCTAAACCTAACCCTAACCCTAACCCTCACCCTAATTTTAACCCTAACCCTAATCCTAACGCTCACCCTAACCAGAACCCTCACCCTCAAACTCAAGCTCAACCTCAATCTAACCCTAACCCTAACCCTTATTCAAACCTTCACCCTCACCCTCACCCTAACTCTAAAGCTAACCCTAAGCAAAACTCTCACCCTAACACTAACCCTCTCGCTAAACCTCACCCTAACCCTAAACCTAATCCTAAACCTAACCCTCACGCTCAACCTAATCTTACCCTCAACCTATTCCTAAGCCTAACCCTCAGCTTAACCCTCATCCTAACCATAAACCTCACCCTAACCTTAACCCTAAACCTAACTCTTACCCAAACCCTAACCCTCACCCTGACCCTCCACCTCACCATCACTCTCACCCTAACCATAACCCTAAATCTCACAATAAACCTAAATCTGACCCTCACCCTCACTATCACCCCAAGCCTAACCCTATACCTAAACCTAATCCTAAACCTAAATCTCACCCTCACCCTCACCCTAAACCTAAATCTCACACTAACCCTAACCATAACCCTAGCCCTCACCCTAACCCTTACACTCAAGGTCACCTCAACCCTCACCCTCAACCCTCACCCTCAACCTAAACCTAGCCCTAAACCTAACCCTCACCCTCACCCTCAATCTAACCCTAACCCTAAACCTAACACTCACCCAAACCCTAAACATAGACCGAATGCTATCCCTAACCCTCCCCTCACCCTAAACCTCATTCTAACCCTTACGTTTACCCTAACCCTCACCCTCACCCTAACCCTAACTCTAACACTAAACCTCACCCTAATCCTGGCCCTAATCCTAAACCTAAACCTAACCCTCAACGTAACGCTCAGTCTAATCCTCGAACTAAACCTAACCTTCACCCTCACGCTAACCCTCACCCTAAACCTTACCCTCACCCTAACAATAACAGTAAACCTAACTCTAACACTCACACTCATCCTAAGCCTAACGTAAACCCTAACCCTCACCCTCACCCTCACCCTAACTCTAACGCTTTCCCTAAAACTCAACCTCACCCTAAACCTCATCCTAACCCTTACCCTCATCCTAACAATACCCTCATCATAACCCTAACCCTAACCATAACCTTAGCCCTCACCCTCACCCTAATCCTTAGTGTCACCTTAACCCTCACTCTAAACCTAACCGCCACCCACACCCTAAAACTCAACCAAACCCGAACCTGAACCCTCACCCTAGCCCTACCCTAAACCTCACCCTATACCTAAACCTCACCCTAAACCTAACTCTATCCATCACCCTCATACTAAATCTAACCCTCACCTTAACCCTCACCTTAACCCTCACCCTAACGCTAAGGCTAACCCTAACCCTCACTCTCACCCTAAACCTCAGCCTAAACCTTATCCTCACACTCACCGTAACCCTAACCCTAACCCTCACCTAAACCCTAACCCTCACCCTAACTCTAAACCTACCCCTCACATTACCCCTCACCCTAACCCTAACCCTAACCCTCACTCCAACCCTAACCCTAAACTTCTCCTTCACCCTAACTCTCACCGTCACCCTAAACCTTACCCCAACCCTAAACCTCACCTACACCCTCACCCTCACCCTCACCCTAACCCTCACCCTAACCTTAACCTTAATCCTCACATAACCCTAACCCTCACATTAAACCTCACCCTCACCATAATCCACACCCTAACCCTATCCCTAAGTCTTTCCTAACCTACACCCTCACCGTCACCCTAAACCTCACCCTAACCCTAACCCTCACCTTAGCGCTCACCCTAAAACTAACCCTAACGCTAACCTTCACCCTCATCCTCACCCCCAACTTCAGGCTAACCCTAATCCTAACCCTAACCCTAACCCTCACCCTCATCCTCAACTAACCATAACCCTAACCCTAACTCTAATGCTAAAACTAGCCCTGACTCTCACCCTAACCTAATCCTAACCCTAACCCTCACCCTAACCCTAATACTAACCCTAAACCTCTACCTCAACCTAACCGTCACCCTAACCCTTACCCTCACCCTCAACCTCAGCCTAACCCTAAATCTAACCCTAACCCTGAACCTCACACTTACCCTCGCCCTAACCCTAACCCTAAGCCTAACCCTCAGCCTAACCCTCACCCTAAACCTAACCCTTAACCTAATCCTCTTCCTATCCCTAACCCTAACCCTAACCCTTACCCTAACCCTCAGCCTCACCATAACCCAATTGCTAACATTAATCCTCAACAAAACCCTAACACTCAACCTAACCCTTACCCTCACCCTAACCCTAACCCTAACCCTAACCCTCACACTAAACCTAACTCTTACCCTAAAAATAACGCTAACCCTACCACTCACACTAACAGTGACCATAACAATAAACCTCACCCTAATACTAATCTTAACCCTAGCCCTCAGCCTCACCCTAGACCTCACCCTAATTCTAAACCTAACACTAACCATAAAATTAACCCAAACCATAACTCTCACCCTCACCGTCATGCTCACCATCAACCTCAACATAACCCTCACCCTCACCCTCTCCCTAAACTTAACCATAACCCGAACCCGAACCCTAAAACTAACTCTGAACCTCACGCTCACGCTAACCCTACGGCTAACCCTAAACCTAAGCCTAAACCTAAACCTAACCCTAAACCTCACCCTCACACTAAACCTAAACCTCACCCTAACCCTAACCCTAACCCTAGCCCTCACCCTAACCATTAACCTCACTGTCACTCTAACCTTCACATTAACCCTAACACTCACCCTAACCCTAACCCTAACCCTCACCCTCACCATCACCCTAACCCTAACCCTAACCCTTACCCTAACCCTTACTCTAACCCTAACCCTACACCTCAACATAACCCTCACACTCAACCTAAATCTAACGGTAACCCTACCCTTCACCCTAATCTTAACTCTAACCCTAAAGCTATAACAAACATTCATCATCAACCTAACCCTCACTCTACGCCTTACCCTCACCCTAAACCTAACCCTAACCCTAAACCTAAACCTCATCCTAAACCTAACCCTAACCTTATCCCTCACCCTAACTCTTACCCTCACCGTCACTCTAACCCTCTCCCTAACCATCAAACTCACCCTAACCCTAACGCTAACCCTCACCCTCACCCTCACCCAAACCCTAAACCTAACCCTAATACTCAACCTAACCCTAACCCTAACCATAAATCTCAACATAACCCTCACCCTCACCCTAACCCTAACCGTAACCTTAACCCTCACTCTAACACTAACCCTAACCTTAATGCTTTCCTTCACCCTCACCCTCACCCTAAATCTCAGTCTAACCCTTACCCTCACCCTAACTCTAACCCTAACCCTTAAACTAAACCTCACCCTAACGCTCAGCCTAAACCTAAACCTAACCCTAACCCTCAACCTAAGGCTCACTCTAACCCTCACCCTAACCCTAACACTCACTGTCACCCTAACCCTCACCCTAAACCTTTCCATCACCCTAATCCTAACCCTAACCCTAAGACTAACCCTCACACTAACACTATCCCTCCCTCTAACGCTAACCCTAACCCTCAGCCAAACCCTCTTCCTAACCATAACCCTAAGCCTAACTCTAAGCCTCACGCTCACCCTAAGCCTAACCTGAACCCTAACCCTCACCCTCAACCTCACCCTAACTCTAACACTATCCCTAAACCTCACCCTCACCATAAACCTCATCCTAAAACTTACCCTCACCATAACCCTAACCTAACCCTAATCCTCACCACAACCCTAAACCTCACCTTCACCCTAACCATCACCGTCACCTTAACCCTCACCTTTACACTAACCGTCACCCACACCCTAAAACTCACCCTCACCCAAACCCTCATACTAACACTAACCCTCAAGTTAACCCTCACCCTAAGCCTCACCCTAACCTTAACGCTAACCCTAACCCTAACACTAACACTAAACCTCACCCTAACCCTCAACCTAACGCTAAACCTAAACCTAACCCTCACCCTAACGCTCACCCCAACCCTCAACGTAACCCTAACTCTCACCCTAACCCTAACCCTTACCCTAAACCTTACCCTCACCTTAACACTAACCCTAACACTAACTCTAACCCTCACCCTCACCATAAGCCTAACATGAACTCTAACCCTCACCCTAAATCTAACGCTATCTCTAAACCTCACCCTCACCCTAAACCTCATTCTAACCACTACGCTCACCATAACCATAACCCTAAACCTAATCCTAATCCTCACCGCAATCCTAACCCTCACCCTCACTCTAACCCTCACCGTCACCTTAACGCTCACCCTAACCCTAACCGTCACCCACACTCTAAAACTCACCCTCACCTAAACCCTCACACTCACCCTAACCTTACCCTAAACCTCAACCTCAACCTCACCCTCAACCTTATTGTAACCTTTGCCCTCACCAAAACATTACCCATAAACCTAACCCTATTCCTCACCACAACCCTAACCCTCAACCTCACCCTAACCCTCACTGTCACCTTAACCCTCAACCTAACCCTAACCGGCACACACACCCTAAAACTCACCCTCACCCTCAAGCTCATCCTCACAATAACCTTACCATAAACCTCAACCTAAACCTAAACCTCACCCTAAACCTAACTCTAACCCTCATCCTCATACTAACCCTATCCCTCACCTTAACCCTCACCCTAAAGCTAACGCTAACCCTAACCCTCAATCTCAAACTAAACCTCACCTTAACACTTATGCTCACACTAAACCGAACCCTAACCCAAACTCTCACATTAACCCTAACACTCACGATAACCCTAAACTTACCCCTCACCCTACCCCTCACCCTAACCCTAACCCTAACCCTCACACTAACCCTAACCCTAAACCTCACATTGACCCTAACCCTCACTATCATCCGCACCTAACCATCACTCTAACCCTTACCCTCAACCTAAACCTCACCCTAAACCTAACCCTAACACTAACACTAAACCTGACTCTACCCCTTACCCTAACCCTCAACCTAAACCTAATCCTCACCCTAACCCTCAACCTAACCATAATCCTCAGCCTCACACTCACCCTAACACTCACCCTAAACTTTACCCTCACCATAAACCTAACCCTTACCCCAACCCTCAGCCAAACCCTCTTCCTAACCCTAACCCTACCCCAACCCTAAACCTAATCCTAATCCTAACCCTCACCCTCACCCTCACCCTAACCCTAACCCTCATCCTAACCCCAACCCTATCCCTCAGGCTAACCCTCATCCTAACCCTAACCCTAAACCTCACTTTAACCTTAACACTAACCCTAAACCTCACCCTCACCTTCAACCTCACCATCACCCTCACCATTACCCTCACCCTAACCTTCAACCTCACCCTCACAATAACCAAAAAACATAAGCCTAACCCTCACCCTAAACCTAAATTTGACCCTCACCCTCAACCTCACCCTAAGCCTAACCCTACACCTAAGCCTAATCCTAAACCTAACCATCACACTCACCCCAACCCTAAACCTAAACCTCTCCCTAACCCTAACCCTAACCATAGCCCTCACCCTAACCCTTACCCACACCTCACCCTAACCCTAACCCTCACGCTAAACCTTACACTCTCCCTAACCCTAATGCTAACCCTCACCCTCACCCTCATTCTAAGCCTAAACTTAACCCTCACCCTACACCAACCCTAACCCTAAGGCTAACCCTAATCCTCACCCTCACCCCAACCCTAACCCTAACCCTTACATTCCCCAGAACCCTAACCCTAGCCGTCAGCGTAAACCTCATCCTAAACCTAACCCTAACCTTAATCCTCACCCTAACCTTAACCCTAAACATAACCCTATCCCTGACCCTCACCCTAACCCTCACCCTCACCCTCAACCTAAACTTCAGCCTAACCGTAAACCTAACACTTATTCAAACCCTAACCCGCACCCTCAACCTAATTCTAATCCTAACACTAACCAAAACTCTCACCCTAATCATAAACCTAACCCTATGCCTAATCCTCACCCTAACCCTAACCTTAATCCTAAACCTAACCCTCACCCTCACCCTAACCCTTACCCTCACACTAACCCTAAGTCTAATCCTCAGACTAACCCTCATCTTAACCCTAACCCTAACCCTAACCCTCACCCTAACTTTAACCCTAACCCTAAGGCTCACTCAAACCCTAAGCCTCACCCTCACCCCCACCCTAACCCTAACCATAACCCTAATACTCACCCTCACCCTCACCCTATCCCTTACCCTCATGCTAACCCTAAGCCTTACCTGAACCCTAACCCTCACCCTAACTCTAACCATATCCTTAAACCTCACCCTCACCCTAAACCTCATCTTCACCCTTACTGTCACCATAAACCTAACGTAAACCTAACCCTAAACCTAATCCTAACCAAAACCATAGCCCTCACCCTCACCCTAACCCTCACCATAACCTTAACCCTCTCTCTATCCCTAACCGCCACCCACACCCTAAAACTCACCCTAAGCCGAACCTTCACCCTCACCCTAACCCTACCCTAAACCTCACCCTAACCCTAATACTCAACTTAAAACTAACTCTAACCCTCACCCTCATACTAACCCTAGCCCTCACCTTAACCCTCACCCTAACCCTAAAGCTCACCCTAACCGTCAGTCTCACCCTATCCCTCACCCTAACCCTAACCCTAAAGCTCACCCTAACGCTCACCCTCACCCTAACACTCACCCTCACCCTAAACATCACCCTAACCCTAACACTCACCCTAACCTTAACTTTAATCCTCACATAACCCTAACCCTCACCTTAAACCTCACCCTCACCATAATCCTCACGCTAAATCTAACCCTAAGCCTTTCCTAACCGAAACCCTCCCCTCACCCTGATTCTCACCCTATCTCTCACCCTCACACGAGCCATCACCCTAAAACTAACCCTAACCATAACCCTCACCCTCAACCTCACCACCAACTTCAGCCTAACCCTACCCCTAAACCTAACCCTAACCCTAACCCTAACCCTCACCCTCACCCTCACCCTAACCCTAATCCTAACACTAACACTAAAGCTAACACTAGCCCTCACCCCAACCCTAACCCTAATCCTAACCCTAACCCTCACCCTAAATCTAATACTAACCCTAAACCTAAACATCACCCAAACTCTCACCGTAACCATTACCCTCACCCTCAACCTCAAACTAACACTAATCCTAACCCTAACTCTAACCCTCACCCTAACCCTCACCCTAACCCTAACCCTAACACTACGCCTCAGCTTAAACCTCACCCTATACCTAACCCTAACCCTAATCCTCACAGTATAGCTAACCCTAATCCTCACTCTCACCCAAAACGTCCCCCACACCGTATGCCTAATACTAAGAAATAACCCTCAACCTCAACCTGAACCTCGCCCTTACCCTTACCCTCACCTTAACCCTATCCCTCACCTTCCCCCTAAGCTTAAACCTAACCCTAACCCTAATCCTCACACTAACCCTAAATCTCATCCTATACCTAACCGTATATGTCTTCCTAATGCTAACTTTAACCTAACTCTAACCCTAAACCACAACCCAAACTTAACACTAAACCTCACCCTAATCCTCACCCTAAACCTAAGCCTAACCTTAACCCTCACATTACAAGCATCCTTACCCTTACCCTCCCCCGAACCCTAACCCTAACCCTAACCCTCAGCTTAACCCTCATCCTAACCCTAACCCTAACCCCAACCCTCACCCTAACCGTAACCCGAACCCTAACCCTAATCCTCACACTAACCCTAACCCTCACCCTAAACCTAACCGTACACATCACTCTAACCCTAACTTTAACCTAACCCTAACCCTAACCTTCACCCTAACCCTTACCCTAAACCTAAACCTCAAATTCACCCTAACCCTGACCGTCACCCTAACCCTCACTCTAACCGTAAACCTCAGCCACACCCTAACCCTCACCCTAACCACCCTAACCCTAACCCTAACCCTAACCCTTACACTCACCCTAACACTAACCCTAACCCAAATCTAAACCTCACCCTAAACCTAACCCTAACCCTAACCCTCACCCTAACCCTTACCCTCACTGTCACTCTAAAACTCACCCTAACCATAACCCTCATCCTAAACCTAACCCTAACCCTACCCCTCACCCTAACACTAACCCTAACCGTAACCCTAACCCTCAACATAACCCTCAACCTCACACTCACCTTAACCTACCCATAACCCTAAACCTCACGCTAACCATAACCTTAACCCAAATGCTATCCTTTACCCTCACCCTCACCCTAAATCTCACTCTAAACCTTATCCTCACCCTAACCCTAACCCTAACCCTAAAACTAAACCTCAACCGAACCCTCACCTTAACCCAAAACCTAACCCTAACCCTCACCCTAACGCTCACCCTAACCCTCACCCTACCCCTAACACTCACCGTCACCCTAACCCTCAACCGAAAACTTTCTCTCACCCTAATCCTAACCCTAACCCTAAGCCTAACCTTCACAATAACCCTATCCCTCCCACTAACCCTAACCCTAACCCTGAGCCAAATTCTTTTCCTAACCTTAACCCTAATCCTCAACCTAAACCTAACATTAAAACTAAACCTAATTCTCACCCTAAACCTAAACCTCACCCTCATCTTCACCCTCACCCTCAGGCTAACACTAACCCTAACAATAATCCTTATCCTAACGGTCACACTCACCCTAAACCTAACTCTAACCCTAAACCTAACCCTGACCCTCACCCTAACCCCAACCCTATCCCTAACCCTCAACCTAACACTAACCCTCAACCTAAACCTTACCCTAACCCTCACCCTAACCCTAACCCTAGCCCTAATGCTATCCATAACCCTCACCCTCACACTAACCCTCACTCTAATTCTTACCCTCACCCTAACCCTCACACAAACCCTAAACCTAAACCTAACCCTCACCCTAACGGTCACGCTATCCCTCAACCTAAACCTAACTCTAACCCTAACCCTCACTCTCACCCTAATCCTCACACTAACCCTTTTCCTCACAGCAACCCTAACCCTAACCCGCACATTAAGGCTAACCCTCACCCTAACAGTAACACTAACCTTCACCCTACCCCTCACCCTAACCCTAAACCTAACTCTTACCCTATCCCTAACCCTAACCCTCAACTTCACCCTAACCCTCACCTACAAACTCACCCTCACCCTCAGCCTAAACCTAACCCAAACCCTAAATCTGATCCTCACCCTAAACCTAAACCTAACCCTCACCCACACCCTCACCCTCAGCCTAACCCTAACCCTAAAACTAATCCTAACCCTAACACTCACACTCCCCCTCACAATAACTCTAACCCTAATCCTAACGCTGACTTTCACCCTAACACCAACCCTATCCCTAACCCTCAACCTAACCCTAAACCTCACCCTAACCCTAATACTAAACCTCACCCTAACACTAACACTAACCCTAATTCTAACCATCACCCTCAACCTAAGCCTAACGTGAACCCCAACCCTCACCCTAACTCTCACCCAAACACTAACGCTGTCCCTAAACCTCACCCTCACCCTAGATCTCATTCTAACCCTGACCCTCACCATAACCCTAACCCTAACCCTAACCATAATCCTATCGCAACCCTAACCCTCTCCATCATCTTAACCCTCACCCTAACCCTAACCGTCACCGACACAATAAAACTCACCCTCACCCGAACCCTCACCATCACCATAACCTTACCCTAAACCTCACCCTAAACCTAACCCTCATCCTAAACCTAAATCTAACAATCACCCTCATACTAAACCTAACCCTCACCTTAACCCTCACCTTGACCCTAACACTAACCCTAAAAATCAATCTCACACTAACCCTCACCCCAACCCTTATCCTCACACTAACCGTAACCCTAACCCTAACCCTCATGTTAAGCCTAACCCTCACCCTAACCCTAGCCCTACCCCTCACCCTAGCCCTCACCCTAACCATAACCCTAACACTCACCTTCACCCTAACCCTCACCCTAACACTCATCCTCACCCTAAACATCAGCCTAACCATAACCCTCACCCTAACCCTAAATCTAATACTCACCCTAACCCTAACCCTCACTTTAAACCTCACCGTCACCCTAACCCTCACCCTGACCCTAACCCTAAGCCTTTTCTAACTAAAACCCTCACCCTCAACCTAACCCTCTCTGTAACCCTCACCCTCAACATAGCCCTCACACTAAAACTAACCCTAAACCTAACCGTCACCCTCAACCTCACCCCCTCCATCAAGCTAACCCAAACCCTAACCCTAACCATCAACTTAACCCTGAACCTAATGCAACCGTAAACCTCAAACTCACTCTAAACCTCACCCTAACCCTTACCCGCAACCTCAAACTCAACCTAACCCTAACACTCACCCTAAACCTAACCCTAAACCTACACCTCAGCCTAACCCTCACCCTCACCCTTACCCTCAACTGAAACCTAACCTTAACCATCAGTCTAACCTTAACCCTAATCCTACCGCTAACCCTCACCCAAACCCAAACCTCAACCTCAACCTCAAGCTCAACCTCAGCCTAACCCTAACCCTAATCCTAATTCAAACCCTAACCCTCACCCTCACCCTAACTCTAAACCTAACCCTAATCAAAACACTCACGCTAAACCTAACTCTATGCCTAAAGCTCACACTAAACCTAAACCTAACCCTAAACCTAAACCTCACCCTCACCCTAACCCTTACCCTCACCCTAACCCTAAGTCTAACCCTCAACCAAACCCTAAACCTCACCATCACCCTCAACCTCACAATCACAGTCATCCTAACACTCACAATCACCCTCAAAATAACCCTCACCCTAACCCTAACCATAACCCTAACCCTCACCCTAAACCTAACCATCACCCTCACTCTCACAGTGAACCTCACCCTCACCCTCACCCTCACCCTAAGTCTAACCCTAAACCTAATCCTAATCCTAAACCTAACCCTCACCCTCACCCTCACCCAAACCTAAAACTCAGCCTAACCCTAAGCCTAACCCTAGCACTCACCTAACCCTTACCCTCACCGTCACCTTAACCCTAATCCTCAACATAACCTAACCCTAATCCTAAACCTAGCCCTCACCCTCACCCTCACCCTAAACCTAACCCTAGCCCTCACCCTAACCCTTATCCTCAACGTCACGCTAACCCTCACCCTAACCCTAACCCTCACCCTAACCCTAACCCTAAACCTAACCCTCACTCTTACCCTAACCCTAACCCTAAACCTAAACCTCACCCTAACCCTATTCCTAACCCTAAACCTAACCCTCAACGTAACCCTGACCCTTACTGTCACCCTCACCCTAACTGCAAGCCTAACACTCCCCTAACACAAAACCTAACCCTAATGCTATTTCTAACCCTCACCCTCACCCTAACCCTCACTCTAACACTTACCCTCACCCTAATCCTAACCCTTACCCTCACCCTAAACCTAAACCTCACACTAACCCTAACCCTAACCCTACCACTCAGCCTAACCCTCACCCTAAACCTAACCCTAACCCTAATCCTCACCCTATACCTAACCCTATCCCTTACCCTCACCCTAACCCTAACCGTAACCCTATTCCTCACACTAAACCTGACCCTCACCCTAAAAATAACGCTAACCCTACCCTTCACCCTTACACTCACCCTAAACTTAATCCTCACCCTAATCCTAAACTTAACCCTCGACATCAGCCTCACCCTAGCACTAACCCAAACCCTAAACCTAAAACTAACAATAACCCTAACCCTAAACCTAACTCTTACCCGCACCCTCATCCTCACCATCACCCTCACCCGAATCCTCACCCTCAACCTCACCCTAACCCTTACCATAATCCTAATCCTCACCCTAAACCTAAATCTGACCCTCACCCTCAACCTCATCCTCAGCCTAACCCTAAACCTAAGCCTAATCCCAAAACTAACTCTCACCCTCAAGCTCACCCTAAACCTAAACCTCACCCTAACCCTAACCCTAACCCTAGCCCTCACCCTAACCTTACTCTCACTGTCACTCTAACCCTCACATTAACCCTAACATTCACCCAAACCCTAAACGTAAACCTCACCCTCATTCTCACCCTAAACTTAACCCTAACCCTCACCCTAACCCTAACCCTAATCCTAAACCTAACCCTACAACTCAACATAACCCTCACCCTCAACCTAATCCTAACGGTTACCCTAATCCTCACCCGAAACTTAACCCTAACCCTAATGCTATCCCTAAACTTCACCCTCACCCTAACCCTCACCCTAACCCTTACTCTCATCTTAACCCTAACCCTAAACCTAAACCTAAAACTCACCCTAAACCTAACCTAACCCTATCCCTCACCCTAACTCTTACCCTCCCCGTCACTATAACCCTCACCCTAACCATCACCCTCACCCTAACCCTAACCCTAAACCTCACCCTCATCCTCACCATAACCCTAACCCTAACCCTAACCCTCACCCTAACCCTCAGCCTAACTGTAAATCTTAATCATAACCCTCACCCTCAACCTCACCCTTACCCTAACCTAAGCCAAAGCCTCACCCTAACCCTAACCCTAAACCTAATGCTATCATTAACACTCACCCTCACCCTAATCTCACTCCAACCCTTACCCTCACTCTAACCCTAACGCTAACTCTAAAACTAAACCTCACCCTAACCTTCACCATAACCCTAAATCTAAAACTAACCCTCACCCTAATGCTCACCCTAACACTCAAGATAATACTAACACTCACCGTCACACTAACACTCACCCTAAACCTTTCCCTCACCCTAATCCTAAACATAACCCTAAGCCTAAAACTCACACTAACCCTATCCCTCACGTAAACCTAACCCTAACCCTTAGCCAAAGCTCTTCCTAACCCTAAACCTAACACTAACTCTAACCCTCACCCTCACCCTTAGCCTAACCTGAACCATAACCCTTACCCTCACCCTCACTCTAACTCTAACGTTATCCCTAAAACTCACCCTCACCCTAAACCTCATCCTTACCCTTACCCTCACCATAACCCTAACCCTAACCCTAACCCTAATCCTCAACGCAACCCTAAGCCTCACCCTCACCCTAAACCTCACTGTCACCTTAACCCTCACCCTTACCCTAACTGTCACTCACACCCTAAAACTCATGCTCACCTGAACCCTCACCCTCACCCTAAACTTATCCTAAACCCCAGCCTAGCCCTAACCCTCACCCTAATCCTAAGTCTAACGCTCACCCTCATACTAACACTAACCCACAATTTAACCCTCACCCTAAACCTCACACTAAACTTAACGCTAACCCTAACCCTCACACTCACCCTAACCCTCATCCTAACTCTTACCCTCAACCTAACTCTAACCCTAACCCTAACCCTCACACTAAACCTATCCTTCACACTACCCCTAATACTAACACTAACCCTAACCCTCAACATAAGCCTCACCCACACCCCCACGCTAACCTTCACCGTAAACTTAACCTTCCCCTTAACTCTAACCTAAAACCTAATGCTATCCCTAAACCTCACCCTCACCCTATCCCTCACTCTAACCATTACCCTCACCATAACCCTAACCCTAAAACTAAACCTCATCCTAACCCTCACCCTAACCCTAAACCTAAACTTAACAATGACCCTAATGTTCACCCTAACCCTCACCCTAACCCTAACCCTCACAGTGACACCAACACTGACCCTAAACCTTTCCCTCACCCTAACCCTAATCCTAACCCTCACTCTAACCCTAACCCTCACCCTAAATCTAACAGTAAACCTCAGCCAAACCCTTTTCCTAACCCAAACCACAAACCTCAACCTAATCCTAACCCTAAACCTCAACCTAACCCTAACCCTAATCCTAAACCTAACCCTCAAACTAACCCTAAATCTCACCCTCACCCTCACCCTCACCCTCAGCCTAACCCTAACCCTAACCCTAATCCTAAACCTAACCCTCACACTCACCCTCACCCTAACTCTAAACCTAACCCTAAACCTGACCCTCACCCTAACTCCAACCCTATCCCTAACCCTCAACCTAACACTAAACCGCATCCTTAACCTAACCCTAACCCTCACCCTAACCGTAACCCTAACCCTAATGCTATTCCTAACCCTCACCCTCACCCTAACCCTAGCACTAACATTAAACCTCACCCTAACCCTCACCCTAACCCTAAACCTAAACCTAACCCTCACCCTAACGCCACCCTAACCCCCAACTTAACCCTAAACATCACCCTAAAACTAACCTCAACCTAAAACTTACCCACACCATAACACTAACCCAACATTAACTCTAACCCTCACCCTCACCCTAAGCCTAACCTGAACTCTAACCCTCAACCTAACTCTAACACTATCCCGAAAACTCAACCTCACCCTAAACCTCATCCTAACCCATACCCTCACCAAAACCCTAACCCTCACCCTAACCCTAACCCTAAACCTCACCTTCACCCTAACCCTCACATCACCGTAACGCTCACCCCAACCCTAACCCTCACCTAAACCATCACCCTCACCCTAACACTCACCCTCACTGTAAACATCACCGTAACCCTAACCCTCACCCTAACCCTAACGCTCACCTTAAACCTCACCCTCACCCTAATCCTCTCCCTAATCCTAACCCAAAGACTTTCCTAAATAAAACCTCACCCTCACCCTCACCCTCACCCTACCACTCACCCTCAACCTAGGCCTCACCGTAAAACTAACCCTAACTCTATCCCTCAATCTCAAACTCACCCCCAACTTCAGCCTAACCCTAACCCTAAACCTAATCCTAAACCTAAACCTAAACCTCACCCTCACCCTCACCCTCATCCTAAACCTAACCCTAACCCTAACCCTAATGCTAACACTAGCCCTCACCACCACCCTAACCCTAATCCTAACCCTAACCCTCACCCTAAACCTAATGTTAACCGTGAACCTAAACCTCACCCTAACGCTCACTCTAACCCTTACACTCACCCTCAACCTCACCCTAACACTAACCCTAACCCTCACCCTAACCCTAACACTACCCTTCAGCCTAACCTTCACCCTAAACCTAACCCTAACCCTAATCCTCACCTTATAGCTAACCCTAACCCTAACCCTCCCCCTAACCCTCCCCCTCACCGTAACCCTAATGCTAACATTAACCCTCAGCCTCCCAATAAACTTTGCCCTAACCCTTACCCTCACCTTAACCCTATCCTTCACCTTCACCCTAAGCTTAACCCTAACACTTACCCTAATCCTCACACTAACCCTAACCCTCATGCTAAACATAACCGTACATGTCACCATAACGCTAACTTTAACCTAACCCTAAACCTAACCCACACCCTAACCCTAACACTAACCCTCACACTAATCCTCAGCCTAAACCTAAGCCTAACCTTAACCCTCACATTACCCTCACCCTTACCCTTACCCTCCCCCGAACCCTAACCCTAACCCTCAGCCTGACCCTCATCCTAACCCTAACCCTAACCCTAACCCTCACCCTAACCTTTACCCTAACCCTAAACCTAATCCTCACACTAACCCTAACCCTCACCCTAAACTTCACTGTACACGTCACCCTGACCCTAACTTTAACCTAAGCCTAAACCTAACCGTCATCCTAATCCTAACCCTACCCCTAAACCTCAAACTCACCCTAACCCTCACTCTAACCCTAACCGTCACCCACACCCTAAGCCTCACCCTAACCCGAAACCGAACACTCAACCTAACTGTCACCCTCATCCTAAATATCACCTTAACCATAACCCTTACCCTAACATTAACCATAATCCTCACCCTCATCCTAACCTTAACACTAACCCTAACCTTAAACCTAACCCTCACCGTAACCGTCACCCTAACACTCAGGTTAACCCTAACCCTCACTCTCACCCTAACCCTCACCCTAACCCTAACCGTTACCCTAAGCCTCACACTAAACCTAACTCTCACCCTAATCCTAAACTTAACCATAGACCTCAACCTCACCCTAGCCCTAAACCAAAACCTAAACCAAAACTAACCATAACCCTAAACCTAAACCTAACTCTCACCCTCACCCTCACCCTCACCATCAACATCACCCTAACCCTCACACTCACCCTCACTTTACACCTAACCATAACCCTAACCCTCACCCTAAACCTAACTGTGAACCTCACCGTCATCCTCACCCTCACCATAAGCCTAACCTTAAATCTAAGCCTAGTCCAAAAATTAACCCTCACCTTCACCCTCAACCTAAATCTAAACCTCACCCTAACACTAACCCTAAACCTAGCACTCAACCTAAGACTTACCCTCACCTTCACTCTAACCCTCACCCTAACCCTAACCCTCACCCTAACCCTAACCCCAAGCCTCACCCTCACCCTCAACCTAACCCTAACCCTCACGCTAACCCTAAACCTAAACCTAACCCTAAACCTCAACATAACCCTCAACCTCACCCTAAATCTAACGGTAACGGAAACCCTCACCCTAACCCTAACCCTAAACCTAATGCTATCCTTAAACCTCACCCTCACCCTAAATCTCAGTCTAACCCTTGTCATCACCATAACACTAACCCTAACCCTAAAAGTAAAACTCAACCTAACCATCACCTTAACTCTAAACCTAACCCTAACGCTCAACCTAACGCTCACCCTAACCCTAACACTCACCATTAACTTAACCCTCAACCTAAAACTTTCCCTCACCCTAATCCTAAACCTAACCCTAAGCCTAACTCTCACACGAACCCTATCCCTCAACCTAACCCTAACCCTACCCTCAGCCAAAGCTCTTCCTAACCCTAACCCTAACCCTCAACCTAACAATAACCCTAAACCTAATTCTCACAATAACCCTAAAATTAACCCTCACCCTCACCCTCACCCTCAGCCTAACCCTAACCCTAACCCAAATCCTAAACCGAAACCTCACACTCACCCTCACCCTAACTCTAACCCTAACCCTAACCCTGACCCTCAACCTAACCCCAACCTTATATCTAATCCTCAACCTAACTCTAACCCTCACCCTAAACCTTACCCTAACCCACACCCTAACCTTAACCCTAACCCTAATGCGATTCTTATCCCTCACCCTCACCTTTACCCTCATTCTAACTCTTACCCTCACCCTAACCTTCAGCCTAACCCTAAACCTAAACCTAACCCTAACACTTATGCTTACCCTATACCTCAACCTAACCCTAACGCTAACCCTAACCGTCACTCTCACCCTAATCCTCACACTAACCCTTATCCTCACAGTAACCCTAACCCTAACCCTAACTCGCACATTAACGCTAACCCTCACCCTAACCCTAACCCTACCCTTCACCTACACTTCTCCCTAACCCTAAACCTAATCTGCACCGTCACCCTAACCCTCACCTACACCCTCACCCTCAACTTCACCCTAACCCTAACACTAACCCTAAACCTGACCTTCACCCTAACCCTAAACCTCACCCTCACCCACACCCTCACCCTCAGCCTAACCCTAACCCTAACACTAATCCTAACCCTAACCCTCACACTCCCCCTCACAATAACTCTAACCCTTAACCTAACGCTGATTTTCACCCTAACACCAACCCTATCCCTAACCCTAAACCTAACCTTAACCCTCAACCTAACCCTAACCCTAAACCTGACCCTAACCCTAACCCTAACACTAAGGCTAACCCTAACCCTCACCCTCACCCTAACCCTCATTCTAACCGTTACCCTCACAGTAGCCCTCACCCTAACCCTCACACTAACACTAACACTAAACCTCACCCTAACCCTCAACCTAACAATAAACCTAAACCTAACACTCTACTTAACGCTCACCCTAACCCTCAAACTAACCCTAATCCTCACACAAACCCTAACTCTCACCCTAAACCTTACCCTAACCCTAATCCTAACCCTAACCCTAACTCTATCCCTCACCCTGAACCTAACCCAAACCTGAAACCTAACCCTTACCCTAACACTCACGCAAAATCTAACGCTATCCCTAAACCTCACTGTCACCCTAAACCTCATTCTAACCCTTACCCTAACCCTAACCCTAACCCTAACCCTAATCCCACTGCAACCCTAACCCTCACCCTCACCCTAAATGTCACCGTCACCTTAACCCTCACCCTCACCCTAACCGTCACGCACACCCTAAAACTCACCCTCACCAGAACCCTCACCCTCACCATAACCTTACCCTATACCTCAACCTAAACATAACCCTCACACTAAACCTAACTCTAACACTCACCCTCATACTAAACTTAACGCTCAACTTAACCCTCACCCTAACCCTAACGCTAACGCTAACCCTCAATCTCAAACTAACCCTCACCCTAACCCTTATCCTCACACTAACCCTAACCCTAACCCTAACCCTCACCCTAACCCTACCCCTCAACCTAGCCCTCACCTTAAGCACAACCCTAAACCTCACCCTAACCCTAACCCTAACCCTCATATTCAACCTAACCCTCACCGTCACTGTAAACTCACCCTAACCCTAACCCTCACCCTAACCCTTACCATAACCCTCACCATCAACCTCACCCCCACCCTCAACCTAAACCTAACCCTAACAATAGTCCTCACCCTAACCCTAACCCTAAACTTCAACCACACCCTGAACCTCACCCTAACCCTTACCCTCAACCTGAACCTCAACCTAACCCTAACACTAACCCTAACCCTAACCCTGCCCTAACCCTCACCCTAACTCTAACCCTAACCCTACCCCTCAGCCTAACCCTCAACTGAACCCTAACCCTTACCCTAATCCTTACCCTATACGTAAACCTAACGCTAACCCACACCCTAACAGTCACCCTCACCATAAATCTAATGCGAACATTAACCCTCAAACTCACCCTAAACTTCGCCCTAACCCTTACCTTCACCTTAAACCAATCCCTCACCCCCACCCTAAACCTAACCCTAAGCCTAACCCTACACCTAAGCCTAATCCTGAACCTAACCCTCACCCTCACTCTCACCCAAACCTAAATCTCAGCCTAACCCTAAGCCTAACCCTAGCTCTCACCTAAACCTTACCCTCACTGTCACTCTAAACCTAATCCTCAACCTAAACCTAACCCTCACCCTAACGCTAACCCTCACCCTCAGTTTCACCATAACCCTAACCCCACGCCTCACCCTAACACTCACCCTAACCTTAATCCTCATCCTAATCCTAAACTTAACCCTAGACCTCAGCCTCACCCTAGCCCTCACACTAACCCTAAGCCTAAAATTAACCATAACCCTAACCCTAAACCTAACTCTCAACCTCACCCTCATCCTCACCATCACCCTCACCCTAACCCTCACCCTCACCCTAACCCTAACCAGAACCCTAACCCTCACCCTAAACCTGACTCTGACCCACAACCTCACCCTCATACTAAGCCTAACCCTACACCTAAGCCTAATCCTAAACCTAACCACCACCCTCAAAGTCACCCTAAACCTAAACCTCACCCTAACCCTCACCCTACACCTCAACATAACCCTCAACCTCAACTTAATTTAACGGTAAACCTAACTCTCACCCTAAGCCTAAACCTAACCCTCACCATCACCTTAACCCTAAACCTAACCCTAAACCTCACCCTAACCCTATCCCTAACCGTAACACTAACCCTCACAATAACCCTATCCCTAAGCCTAATGCTATCCCTAACCCTCACCCTCACCCTAAATCTCACACTAACCCTTACCCTCACCCAAACCCTAACCCTAACCATAAAACTAAACCTCACCCTAACCCTGACCCTAAACCTAACCCTCTCCCTAACGCTCAGCCTAACCCTAAAACTCACCGTCACCCAACCCTCACCCTGAACCTTTCCCTCACCCTAATTCTAACCCTAACCCTAACCCTCATTCTAACCCTATCACTCACCCTAACCCTAACCCTAACCCTCAGCCAAACCCTCTTCCTAACCCTAACCCTAACACTAACTCTAACCCTCACCCACAGCCTAAGCCTAAACTATCCCTAAACCTCACCCTCAACCTAAACCTCATCCTAACCCTTACCCTCACCATAACCCTATCCAAAACCCTAACCCTAATCATGACCGAAAGGCTAACCCTCAACCTCACCCTATCCCTCACCGTCACCTTAACCTGCACCCTTACCCTAACAGTCACCCACACACTAAAATTCACCCTCACCCGAACCCTCACACTCACCCTAAACTTACCCTAGCCCTCATCCTAACCCTTCCCCTCACCGTCACTCTAAACCTCACATTAACCCTAATTCTCACCCTAACCCTAACCTTAAACCTCAACCTCACCCTCACCCTAACCCTATAACTAACCCTCACCCTAACCCTAAACCTAAACCAAACCCTACACCTCAACATAACCCTCACCCTCAACCTAAACCTAACGGTAACCCTAACCCTCACCCTAACCCTAACCCTAACCCTAAAGCTATCACTAACCTTCACCCTCACCCTAACACACACTCTCAACCTTACACACACCCTAACCCTAACCCTCACCCTAAACCTAAACCTCACCCTAACCCTAACCCTCACCCTAAACCTAAGTATAACGCTCACCCTCATACTAAACCTAACCCTCAACTTAACCCTCACCCTAACCCTCACACTAACCTTATCGCTAACCCTAACTCTCACACTCACCCTAATCCTAACACTAACCCTAAACCTCACACTAAACCTAACCCTCACCCTAACCCTAACCCTAACCCTAACCCTCAACATAACCCTCACCCTAACTCTAACCTAAATGCTAATTCTACCCCTAAACCTCACCCTCACCCTAACCCTCAATCTAACCGTTACCCTCACCCTAACCCTAAACCTAACCCTAACAATCACCCTAACCCTCAACCTAACCCTAACCATCACATTCACCCTAACATTGACCCTAAACCTTTCCCTTACCCTAATCCTCACCCAAACCCTAATCCTAACCCTTACTCTAATCCTAATCTTCACCCTAACCCTAAACGTAAACCTCAGCCAAACCCTCTTCCTAACCCTAACCCTAACCCTCAACCTAACCTTAACCCTAAACTTCACCCTAAACCTAAGTCTAACACTCACCCTCATACTAAAACTAAATCTCATCTTAACCCTCACCCTAACCCTCACCCTAAACTTAACGCTAACCCTAACCCTCACACTCACCCTAAACGTCACCCTAACCCTTACCCTCACCCTAACCCTAACCCTCACACTAAACCTAACCCTCACCCTAACCCTAACCCTCAACATCACCTTCACCCTCACCCTGACCCTAACCCTAACCATGAACCTAACCCTCCCCCAACTCTAACCTAAATCCTAATGTTATCCCTAAACCTCAACCTCACCCTAAACCTCACTCTAAGCCTTACCCTCACCCTAACTCTAACCCTAACCCTGAAACTAAACCTCATCCTAACCCTCACCCTAACCTAAACCTAACCCTAACAATCACCGTAACGCTCACCCTAACCCTAACCCTACAATCACCCTAACACTGACCCTAAACCTTTCCCTTACACTAATACTAACCCTAACACTAATCCTAACCCTTACTCTAACCCTAACCCTCACCCTAAACATAACCCTCAGCCAAACCCTCTTCCTAACCCTAACCCTAACCCTCAACATAATCCTAACCCTAACCCTCAACCTAACCCTCACCCTAAACCTAAATCTCATCCTCACCCTCACATTCACCCTCACGCTAACTCTAACCCTAACCCTAACTCCAACCCTACCCCTAAACTTCAAGCTAACACTAACCCTCACCCTTACCCTAACCCTAACCCTCACCGTAACACTAACCCTAAACCTAATGCTATCCCTAACCCTCGCCCTCACACTAACGGTAACACTAACAGTAAACGTTACCCTAAACCACACCCTAACCCTAAAACTAAAACTAAACCTCACCCTAACGCTGACCCTAAGCCTCAACTTAACCCTAACCCTCACCTAACCCTAACCCTCACCGAAAACCTTACCCACACCCTAAAACTAACCCTAACACTGACTCTAACCCTCAGCTTCACCCTAAGCCTAACCGGAGCACTAACCGTCACCTAAACCAAACGCTAACCCTAAGCCTCATCCTAACCCTAACCCTTAAACTAAACCTTACCCACACCCACACCCTAACCCTAACCCTCACATTAAACCTAAACCTTACCCTAAACCTAACCCTACCCCTCACCGTACCCCTCACCCTAATCCTAAACCGAAACCTCACCCTAAACCTAACCGTAACCCTCACCTTCAACCTAAACCTCACCTACACCCTCACCCTCACCCTCAGCCTTATCCTAACCCTGAACCTAAACCTAACCCTCACCCTAAACCTAAACCTCACCCTCACCTTAACCCTCACCCTCAGCCAAACCCTAACCCTAAACCTAATCCTAACCCTAATCCTCACACTCACTCTAACCCTAATCCTAACCCTAATCCAAAAGCTGACTTTCACACTAACCCCAACCCTATCCCTAACCCTCAACCTAACTCTCAACCTCACCCTAATCATAACCCTAACCCTCACCCTAAACCTCACCCTAAACTTACCCTCACCCTAACCCTAACCCTAATCCTAACACTAACCCTCACCCTCACCCTATGCCAACCTGAACCTTAACCCTCCCCCTAAAGCTCACCCTAACTCTAACGCTATCCCTAAACCTCACGCTCACCCTAAAGCTATTCCTAACCCTTACACTCACCATAACCCTAACCATAACCATAACACTAATCCTAACCGCAACCCTAACCCTCACACTCACCCTAACCATCACTATCACCTTAACCCTCACCCTAACCCTAACCATCACCCACACCCTAAAACTCACCCTCACCCGAAACCTCACACTCACCCTAACCTTACCCTAAAACTCATCCTAATCCTAACCCTCACCCTAATTCTAATACTAAACCTCACCCACATACTAACACTAACCCTCACCTTAACCCTTACCCTAACCATCACCCTAAACCTAACCCTAACCCTAACACTCACTCAGACCCTAAGCCTCACCTTACCCTTATCCTCACACTAACGCTAACCTAACCCTAACCCGCACATTAATGCTAAACCTCACCCTAACCCTAACCCAACCCCTCACCCTTCCCCTCATCCTAACCCAAACCCTAACCCTCACCCTAACCCTAACCCTAACCTTCACCTTCACCCTAAACCTCACATACACTCTCACACTCAACCTCAGCCTAATCCTAAAACTAACCCTAAACCTAACCCTCACCCTAACCCTAAACTTCACCCTCACCCTCACACTTACCCTCAGCATAACCCTAACCCTATCCCTAATCCTAACCCTAACCCTCACATTCACCGTCACCCTAACTGTAAACCTAACCCTAAAGCTGACTTTCACACTAACACCAACCCTATCCATAACCCTCAACCTAACCCTAAACCTCACTGAAACCCTCACCCTAACCCTCACCCTAACCCTAACCCTAAATCTATTGCTAACCCTAAGCCTCACCCTCACCCTAACCACAACCATAACGCTAACCCTCAACCTAAACCTAACCCTAACCCTAATGCTAACACTAAACCTCACCCTCACAATAACCCTCATCCTAAAACTTAATCTCAACCTCACCCTCACCCGTATCCTAACCCTAACCCTAACCCTCACCCTGACTTTCACACTAACCCTAACCCTAACCCTACCCCTCAGCATAACCCTCACCCTAAACGTAATTCTAACCCTAATCCTCACCCTATCCCTAAACCTAACCCTAAACCTCACCCTAACCTTCACCCTCACCCTAACAATAATGCTACCCCTAACCCTCAACCTTACCCTAACCCTCGCCCTAACCCTTACCTTGACCATAACCCTATACCTCACCCTCACCCTAACCCTCATGCTAAACCTTCACCCTAACCCTCACACTAACCCTAACCCTCATTCTCACCCTAATCCACACCCTAACCCTTATACTCACACTAACATTAATACTAACCCTAACCCTATCCCTCACACTAAGCCTAACCCTCACCATAACCCTAACCCTACCACTCAACCTATCCCTCACCTTAACCCTAACTCTAAACCTCACACTAAACCTAACCCTAACCCTAATCCTGACACTAACCATAAACCTAACTCTATCCCCATCATTCTCCCTAAACCTCACCCTAATTCGAAACCTATCCCTAACCCTCATTCTAATGCTACCCCTAACCGGAACCCTAAACCTTACCCTAACCCTCTCAGACACCCTAACTCTCACCCGTACCATCATCTTCACCCGAACACTCACGCTCACCATAAACCTCACCCTCACCCTAACCTTAAAAATAATCCAAACCCTCACACTAACCTAACCCTCACCTTCACCCTCACCCTCACATTCATCCTCAACCTAACCCTAACCCTAACACTAACACTAACAATAACCCTAACCCCTCACCCTCACAATCACCCTTACCCTAACCCTAACCCTAACACTAACCATAACCCTCACCCTCACCGTAACGCTAACTCTAACCTAACCCTCGCCATAACCCTCACACTAACACTCTCAATAATCCTAACACTCACTCTCACCCTAAACCTCACCGTAACACTTACCTTCACCCTAACCCTAACCCTAACCCTCACAATAAACCTAACCCTCACCGCAACTCTAACGCTAAACCAAACCCTAATCCTAAACCTAACCCTCACACTTACCCTCACCCTAAGCCTAACCCGAACCCTCACTTTGACCCTAACCCTCAGCCTCAAACGAAACATCACACTAACCCTAACCCTCACCCTAAACCTTACCCTAACCCTCACCTAAACCTAACCCTCATCCTAACCTAAACCTAATCCTAACCCTCACCTTCACCCTAGCTCTCATCCTAACCGTAATCCTAACAATAAACATAAACCTAACCCTAAAGCTCAAACTAACACTAACGCTAACACTCACCCTCACCCTTACCCTAACCTTAACCCTAACCCTCACCCTCTCCCTCACCCTAAGCCTTACCCTAAGCCTCACCCTCACCCTAAACCTCACCCTAATCCTTATCCTCATCTTAACCGTAACCCTAACCTTCACCCTTACCCTAACCCTAACCTTAACAATAACCCAAACCCTCACATCAAACCTAAACCTCACCCTAACCCTAACCCTCTCCCTCAACCTAACAGTGACCCTAATTTTAACACTCACCCTAACCCTCACCCTAAACCTAACCCTCACCCTCAACCTCAACCTAACCTTCACTCTCACCCTAAACATCAACCTAAGCCTAACCCTCACCCTCATACTAACCCTAACCCTAACCCTAACCCTCACCCTACCCTTACCCTAAACCTAACGATAATCCTAACCCTCACCCTCAACCTAAACCACACCCTAACCCTTATCCTCACACTAATCCTAACCCTAACACTAACCCTAACCCTCACACTAACCCTAACCCTCCCGCTAACCCTAACAATACCCCTCACCCTAACCCTCACCCTAACCCTCACGTTAAACCTAACCCTCACCCTAAACCCAACCCTAACCCTCACAATTACACTAATGCTCACCATCACCCTAACACTCATCCTAACCCTAACCCTCACCCACATCCTAACCATCACCGAAATCTTAACCCCAACCCTCACCCTAAACCTAAAACACACTAACCCTCAATCTCAACCTAATCCTCACCCTAAAAATAACGCTAACCCTTACCTAACAGAAATCATCACCCTCACCTTCACCCTAACCCTCACCCTCATCCTAAACTTAAACCTCAACCTAACCCTCTCCCTAACCCTAACACTAACGCTAACCCTCACCCTCACCCTAACCCTCAACCTAACCCTATACCTACACCTCACAATAACTCTCACAATAACCCTAACCCTAACCCTAAACCTCACCCTAACCCTAAACCTAAACCTAACCCTCAAGCACACCCTCACCATCACACTAACTCTCACACTAACCCTAACCCTCCCCCTAACCCTAACCCTAACCCTCACACTTACTTTCAACCTCACCCTCAGCCTAACACTAACCCTAAACTTAATCCTAACCCTAACCCTCACACTCACCCTAACCCGAACCCTAAGCCTCACCCTGAACCTCACCCGCACCCGCACCCTCAACCTAAACCTCACCCTCACCCTCACCCTCACACTAACCCTCAACCTCACACTAAACATCAACCTACACCTAACCCTTATCCTAATCCTTACCCTCACACTAACCACAACCCTAACCTTAAAACTCACCCTAACCGTATCCCTAACCCTAACCCGGAACCTAACCCTAACCCTAAAGCTGACTTTCACACTAACCCCAACACTAACCCTAACCCTCATCCTCACACTAAACCTCACCCTAACTCTTACACTCACCATAACCCTAACCCTTAACCTAACCCTAATCTTCAACCTAACCCTAACCCTCACACACACCCTAACTCTCAACCTGACCCGAACTCTTACCCTCACCCTAACACTCTCCCTAACCCTAACCTAAAACTAATCCTAAACCTAACCCTCACCCTCAAACTCACCCAAACCCTAAACCTAACCATAACCCTCACCCTAACCCTAACCCTAACCCTCACAATCACCCAACAACTCCCACTAAACCTAACCCTACCCCTCGCCCTAACCCTAACACTAACCCTCAACCTAGCCCTAACCCTACCCCTAACCCTCACCCTCACACTAAACCTAATGCTAACTCTCACCCTAACCCTAATCCTCACCCACACTCGATCCCTCACCCTCACCCTCACCCTCACCCTCACCCGAACCCTCATACTCTCCCTAACCCTCAACCTCACCCTAAACATCACCCAAACCCTAACCCTCACCCTCACACTAAACCTAACCCTAACCCTCACCGTAAACTCACCTTAACCCTTACCCTCACCCTATCCCTAATCTTAACCCTAACCATAACCCTCACACTAACCGTAACCCTCACTCTAATCCTAATGCTAACCCTAACCCTAAACTACACCCTCACTCTAACCCTCACCCTCAGCCTAAAGCTAACCCTAACTCTATTCCTAATTCTATCTCTCACCCGCAACCAGACCCTAAACCTAACCCTAAACATCACCCTCACCATGACCCTCACCCTAACTCTCACCCTCACCCTCACACTTTCCATCAACATCACACTAAACATCACTGTAACCCTAACACTCACCCTAACCCTAACACTCACCGTAATGCTAACCCTCACCCTAACCCTCACCCTAACCCTAACCCTCACCGTAATGCTATACCTCAACCTAACCCTCACCCTAACCCTAACCCTAATCCAAATCCTAACGCTAACATTAACCCTCAACTTAACCCTAAACCTCACACTAACCCTTAACCTCACCAAAACCCTAACCCTAACCCTAACCATACCCCTCTGCCTAACCCACACACCAAACCTAACCCTGACCCTAAGCCTAACCCTTAACCTCACCCTAACCCTAACCCTAAACTTAAACCTAACCCTCACACTAATCCTAACCATAACCCTCACCCTAACCAACACCCTCATCCTCACACTAACCCTCATCCTAACACTCACCCTCACCCTCACCCTCACCCTAACCCTAACCCTAACCCTAACACACACCCTCACCCTAATTCTAACCCTGAACCTGACCCTAAACCTTACCTAACCAAAAACCTCACCCTCACCCTCACCCTCATCCTAATCCTCACCCTCACCCTAGACCTCACCCTAACACTAAACCTCACCCTAAACCTAACCCTAAATCTAACCCTCACCCTAACCCTAACCCTCACCCTAACCCTAACACAAACACTACCCATCACTCTAATACTCACGCTAAACCTAACGCTAAGCCTAACCCTTTCAATAAGGCTGACCTTAACAGTAACCTTCATCCTCATACTAAACATCACCCTAACCCTAACGCTAACCTCACCCTAACCCTAACCCTCAACCTAACCCTCACACTCCCCTAAACCTCAACCTAATGCTAACCCTACCCTTCAAACTAACCCTAACCCTAACCCTTACCTAACCGAAACCCTCACCCTCACCCTCACCCTCAACCAAACCTTCACCCTAACCCTAGCCCTCACTCTAACCCTAAACCTACGCCTCACCCTAACCCTCACCCTAACCATTACCCTCACCCTAAGCCAATCCCTCTCCCTCACACTAACCCTAACCCTCACACTAACCCTAACCCTACACCTCACACTAAACCTCACCCTAACCCTAAACCTCACCCTAAACGTAACCATAACCCTCACCCTCATCCTAACCCTCACAGTCAAACTAACACTCAACCTAACCATAACCCTCACCCACATTCTTAACACTCACACTCACCCTAACACTAAACCTCACCCTAAACATCACCCTAACCCTAACCCTCACACAAATCCTAACCCTAACACTCACCATAACCCTAACACTCACACTAACCCTCAACCTCAACCTAATCCTCACCCTACAAATAACCCTAACCCTTACCTAACCGAAACCCTCACACTCACACTCACCCTAACCCTCAACCTAATCCTATCCCTAAACCTCACCGTAACTCTCACCCTAACCCTAACGCTAACCCTAAACCTCACCATAACCCTAACCCTAAATCTAACCCTCATCCTCACCCTAACATTCACCCTCACCCTAACACTCCCCTTCACAATATACATCACCCTAACACTAACACTCAGCCTAATCATAACCCTCACCCTAACCCTAAACCTAATCCTAACACTAACCCTCACCCTCACCCTCACCTCAAACATAACCCTGTCTGAAACCCTCACCGTAACCCTCATCCTAAACCTCAGCCTCACCCTAACTCTAATGCTAACCCTACCTCTCACCCTCACCCTAAACCTCACGCTAAACCTCACCCGAACCCTTACCCTCACCATAACCCTAACCCTAACTCTAACCCTAATCCTCACCCTAACCCTAAACCTCTCCCACAACCTAACCCTCACCGTCACCCGAACCCTCACCCTCAAGCTAACCCTAACCCTAACCCTAACCCTAAACCTAATCCGCACCCTCACCCTAACTCTCATCCTCACCATAATCATCACCCTAACCATAACCCTCACCCTAAACCTAATCCTAACCCTAACCCTAAACCTAAATCTCATCCTAACGCTCACCCTATCCCTAACGCTACACCTCAACCTGATCCTAACCCTCACCTAATCCTTATCCTCACACTAACCCTAAACCTAACCCTAACCCTCACACTAACCCTAATCCTCACCCTATCCCTAACCCTCACCCTAACCCACACCCTCACCCTAACTCTAATGCTAACCCTACCTCTCACCCTCACCCTAACCCTCAACCTAAAGCTCACCCTAAAACTTACCCTCACCCTAACCCGCAAACTAACACTAACCCTAACCCTAACGCTCACCCTAACCATCACCCGAAACCTAACACTAACCCTCATCCTCACCCTCACCCTAACCCTCACCCTAACCCTATCCCTAAACCT
The DNA here is from genome assembly GCF_024711535.1 of Dipodomys merriami. Taxonomy (NCBI): domain Eukaryota; kingdom Metazoa; phylum Chordata; class Mammalia; order Rodentia; family Heteromyidae; genus Dipodomys; species Dipodomys merriami. The sequence goes on from NW_027206113.1 coordinate 5,493,993, forward strand.
AACCCTAAACCTAACTCTGACCTGAAAACTCACGCTCACCCTAACCCTCACACTAAACATCAGCCTAACCGTAAAATTCACCCTAACACTTACCCTAATTCTAACCCTCACCCTAACCCTAACTGTCACCATAATCCTAACACGCACATTAACCCTAACCCTAACCCACACCCTCACCCTCGCCCTGACCCTCACCCTCACCCTCACCCTCACTCTAATGCTAAACCTAACCCTAATACTCACCCAAACCCTCACCCTAACCCTAACCTATCCCTATCCCTCACCCTGACCCTAAACCTTTCCCTATACCTCACCCTCACCCTAACCCTAAACCAAACCCTAACCCTCACCCTAAACCTCACCCTAACCCTAAGATTAACCCTAACCCTCATCCTCACACTAAACCTCACCCTAACGCTTACTCTCACCATAACCCTAGCCCTAAACCCAACCCTAATCCTCACTCTAACCCTAACCCTCACCCACACCCTAATTCTCAACCTGACCCGAACTCTTACCCTCACCCTAACACTCTCCCTAACCCTAACCTAACACTAATCCTAAACCTAACCCTCACCCTCAAACTCACCCAAACACTAAACCTAAACCTAACCCTCACCCTCACCTTAACCCTAACCCTCACAATCACCCAACAACTCCCCCTAAACCTAACCCTACCCCTCACCCTAACCCTAACACTAACCCTCAACCTAATCCTAACCTTTCCTCTAACTCTCACCCTCACAGTAAACCTAAAACTAATGCTAACTCTCACAATAACCCTAATCCTCACCCACACCCTATCCCTCACCCTCACCCTCACCCTCACCCAAACCCTCATCCTCTCCCTAAACTTCAACCTCACCCTAAACATCACCCAAACCCTCACCCTCACCCTAATCCTAAACCTAACCCTATCCCTCACCTTAACCCTCACCCTAACCCTTACCCTCACCCTATCCCTACTCATAACCCTAACCATAACTCTCCCACTAACAATATCCCTCACTCTAACCCTAATGCTAACCCTAAACCTAACATTCACCCTCACCCTGACCCTCACCGTCAGCCTAATATTAACCCTATCACTATTCCTAATTCTATCTCTCACCCTCAACCAGACCCTAAACCTAACCCTAACCCTCACCCTCACCATGACCCTCACCCTAACCCTCACCCTCACCCTTACTCTTACCATCAACATCACCCTAAACATCACCCTAACCCTATCCCTCACCCTAACCCTAACCCTCACCATAATGATAATCCTCACCCTAACCCTCACTCTAACCCTAACGCTAACCCTAAACCTCACCCTCACCCTAACTCTCACCCTAAACCTTATCCTCACTGTAACCATAAGTCTCACCCTAACCCTAACCCTCACCCTATTCCTAACCCTAAACCTAACCCTCACCCTCACCCTAACACTCACCGACACCCTAACCCTCACCCTAAGCCTAACCCTCAAGCAAACACTAACCCTCACCCTCACCTGAACATTCACCCTCACCCTAACACTCCCCTCACCCTAACCCTCACCCTCACAATAAACATCACCTTAATCCTACCACTCAGCCTAACCCTAACCCACTACCTAACCCTAACCCTCAACCTGACTTTCAGCCTAAACCTAACCCTGGCCCTAACCCTTACCCTAACCCTAAGCATCACCCTAAACTTAACTCTCACCCTAACCCTAACCCTCACACTAACCCTAACCCTAATCCTCACCATCACCTCACCCTCACCCTAACCCTAACCCTAATCCTAATCCTAACCCTAACCTTAAACCTCAACTTAACCCTACACCTTAAGCTAAACCTTACCCTCACTATAACCCTAACCCTAACCCTAACCCTATCCCTCAGCCTAAGCCACACCCCAACCCTAACCCTGTCCCTAAGCCTAACCCTCAACCTCAGCCTAACCCTAACCCTAACCGTAACCCTAACCTTCACACTAATCCTTACCATAACCCTCACTCCCAATAACACCCTCAACCTCACCCTAACCGTCATCCTAACACTCAACCTCACCCTCACCCTCACCCTAACCCTAACCCTAACTCTAACCCACACCCTAATTCTAACCCTGAAACTGACCCTATACCTTACCTAACCAAAAACCTCACCCTCACCCTCACCCTCATCCTAAACCTCACCCTCACTCTAGACCTCACCCTAACACTAAACCTCACCCTAAACCTCACCTTAAGCCTAACATTCAGGCAAACCCTAACCCTCACCCTCACCCAAACATTCACCCTCACCTTAACACTCCCCCTCACCCTAACCCTCACCCTCACAATAAACATCACATTAATCCTACCCCTCAGCCTAAACCTAACCCACTACATAACCCTAACCCTCACCCTGACCTTCACCCTAAACCTAACTCTGGTCCCAATCCTTAATCTAACCCTAAGCGTCACCCTAAACCTAACTCTCACACTAACCATAAACCTCACACTAACCCTAACCCTACCACTCACCCTCACCCTCACCCTCACCCTAACCCTAACCCTAATCCTAATCCTAACGCTAACCTTAACCCTCAACTTAACCCTAAACCTCAAGCTAACCCTTACCCTCACCATAACCCTAAGCCAAACCCTAACCTACCCCTCAGCCTAACCCACACGCCAACCCTCACCCTGACCCTAAGCCTAACCCTCACCCTCACCCTAACCATAACCCTAACCATAAACCTAACACTCACACTAATCCTAACCATAACCCTCACCCTCACCAACACCCTTATCCTCACCCTAACCCTCATCCTAACCCTCACCCTCACCCTCACCCTCACCCTCACCCTAAACCGAACCCTAACCCACACCCTCACCCTAATTTTAACCCTGAATCTGACCCTAAACCTTACCTAAACAAAAACCTCACCCTCACCCTCACCGTCATCCTAAACCTCACCCTCACTCTAGACCTCACCCTAACACTAAACCTCACCCTAACCCTAACTCCAAACCTAACCCTAACCCTCACCCTAACCCTCACGCAAAACCTACCTATCAATATAACCTTCACCCTAACCCTATCGCTAACCCTAACCCTTTCCCTAAGGCTAAACTTAACAGTAACCCTCACCCTCATAATAAACATCACCCTAACGCTAACCCTCACCCTAAACCTAACGATAACCCTCACCCTAACCCTAACCCTCAACCTAACCCTCACACTCCCCTAAACCTCACCCTAAACATAACGCTCCCCGCAACTTAATCCTAACCCTAACCCTTAACTAAACGAAACCCTCAACTTCACCCTCAACCTCAACCTAACCTTCACCTTCACCCTAGCCCTCACCCTAACCCTAAACCTACCCCTCACCCTACCCCTCACCCTAACCTTTACCCTCAAACTAACCCTAACCCTATCCCTCAAACTAACAATTACATTATCCCTAACCCTACCACTCACACTAACCCTCAACCTAACCCTAAACCTCACCCTAAATGTAACCATAACCCTCACCCTCACCCTAACCCTCACAGTCACCCTAACACTCAACCTAACCTTAACCCTCACCCACACCCTAACCCTCACACTCACCTGAACCATAACGGTCACACTAAACCTAAACCTCATCCTAAACATCACCCTAACCCTAACCCTCACCCAAATCCTAAACCTAACCCTCACCCTAACACTAACACTCACACTAAACCTCAACTGTAACCTAATCCTCACCCTAAAAATAACCTTAAGCCTTTCCTAACAGAAACCCTCACCCTCACACTCACCCTAACCCTCAACCTAACCCTATCCCTACACCTCACCGTAACTCTCAGCCTAACCCTAACGCTAACCCTAAACCTCACCATAACCCTAACCCTAAATCTAACCCTCATCCTCACCCTAACACTCACCCTCACCCTAACCCTCCCCCTCACAATATACATCACCCTAACACTAACCCTCAGCCTAACGATAACCCTCACCCTAACCCTAAACCTAATCCTAACACTAACCCTCACCCTCACCCTCACCTCAAACATAACCCTATCCGAAACCCTCACCGTAAACCTCATCCTAACCCTCAGCTTCACCCTAACTCTAATGATAACCCTACCTCTCACCCTCACCCTAACCCTCACCCTAATCCTCACCCGAACCCTTACCCTCACCATAACCCTAACCCTAACTCTAACCCTAATCCTCACCCTAACCCTAAACCTCGCCCACAACCTAAACCTCATCATCACCTGAACCCTCACCATCACCCGAACCCTCATCCTCACCCTAACACTCACACTAACCCTAACCCTAACCCCAATCCTAACCCTCACACTCACCCTCAACCTAACCCTAACCCTAAACCTAAACCTAAATCTAATCGTCACCCTCATCCTAACTCTCACCCTAACACTCACATTCACCATAAACATCACCCTAACCCTAACCTTCACCCTAAACCTAACCCTAACCCTAACCCTAAACCTGAATCTCACCCTAACGCTCACCCTATCCCTAACGCTAACCCTACACCTCACCCTGATCCTAACCCTCACCTAATCCTTATCCTCACACTAAACCTAAACCTAACCCTAACCCTCACATTAACCCTAATCCTCACCCTACCTCAAACCCTCACCCTAACCCACACCCTCACCCTAACTCTAATGCTAACCCTCTCTCACACTCACCCTAACCCTCAGCCTAAATCTCACCCTAACGCTTACCCTCACCCTAACCCGCAAACTAACCCTAACCCTAACCCTAACGCTCACCCTAACCATCACCCTAAACCTAACACTAACCCTCATCCTCACCCTCACCATAACCCTCACCCTAACCCTATCCCTAAAACTAACCCTAACCCTAACTCTGAACTGAACACTCACTCTCACCCTAACCCTCACAGTAAACATCACCCTAACCAAAAAATTCACCCTAACACTTACCCTAATTCTAACCCTCACCCTCACCCTAACCCTCACCGTAATCCTAACCCGCACATTAACCCTAACCCTAACCCTGACCCTGACCCTGACCCTCACCCTAACCCTCATCCAAACACTAACGCTCAACCTCACCCTCACCCTCAACATAACCCTAACCCAAACCCTAACCCTAATAGTCACCCTAAACCTAACCCTAACCATTACCTAACCAAAAACTTCACCCTCACCATTACCCTCCACCTAAATCTCAACCTCTCTCTAGCACTCACCCTAACACTAACCCTCACACTAACCCTAACCCTAAAACTCATCCTAATTCTAATCCTAAACCTAATTCTAACCCTAAACCTCACACTCACCCTAACCCTCACCCTAACACTTACTGTCACCCTAACCCTAATCCAAACCCTCACACCAAACCTAAACCTCACCCTTAACCTAACCCTAACCCTCAGCCTAACTCTAACCCTAAACCTAAACCTAACCCTAATCCTTACCCTATCCTTAACCTTAAACCAAACCCTCACTCTATCCCTCACTCTCAACCTAACCCTCACCCTTACCCTTAACCTCACACGAACCCTAACACTCACGCTCAACCTAACCCTCACCCTAAAACTTACCCACACCCTAACACTCACCCTAAATCTAACCATAAACCTAAACTTCACCCTAACCCTCAATATAACCCTTAGACTCACCCTCACCCTAACCCTCACCCTAAACTTTACCCTCACACTAACACTTACCCTAACCCTAAAACTAACCTTCACACTAACCCTAACACTAACCCTCTGCCTAAACCTTATCATAACCCTAAACCGAAACCTAACCCTCACCCTAAACCTAATCCTAACCCTACCCCTAACCCTCACACTAAACCTAACCATAACCATCAGTCTAAATCTCACCCTAACCCTAAACATAACCCTAACCCTAACCGTAACCCTAACCATAACAATAACATTCAACCTCCCCTTCTCCCTCAGTCTTACCATAACCCTAACCCTAATACTAACAATCAACCCCACTCTCACGCTAACCCTAAACCTAATCCTAAAGCTAAACCTCAACCTCAGCCTAACCCTAACCCTCATCCTAACCCTAACACTCACCCTCACACTCACTCTCACCCTCTAAGCCTAAACCTAACCCTAATTCTCACGGTCAACCTCACACACACCCTAACTCTCACCTTCATCCTCACCCTAACACTAACCCTAACCCAATCCCTCACCCTCACCATCACACTAACCCTAAACCTAACCCTAAACCTCACCATAACCCTAACGCTAAATCTAAACCTCACCCTCATTGTAACACTCACCATCACCATAACCTTCACCCTAACACTAACAATCAACCACACCGTAACCCTCACACTCACCCGAACCCTCACCCTCACCCAAACACTCACCCTCACCCAAACCCTCACACTCACAATATACATCAACGTAACCCTAAACCTCAGCCTAACACTAACCCTCATCCTATCCCTAAACATAATCCTAACACTAACCCTCACCCTCACCATTACCCTCCACCTAAATCTCACCCTCTCTCTAGCACTCACCCGAACACTAACCCTCACACTAACCCCAACCCTAAACCTAACCCTAACCCTAACCGTAACTCTTACCCTAACCCTAACCATAAACCTTACCCTCACGTTCACCCTAAAACTCACCCTGAGGTTTTATCCTCATACTAACCATAACTCTAACCCTATCGCTAACCTTCACACTAACCCTAACCCTCTCCCTAACCCTAATTGTAACACTCACCCTCAACCTAACCCTCACCGTCACCCTAACCCTCACCATAAACCTAACCCTAAACCACACCCTACCCCTCACCCTCACCCTCACCCTCAAACGAACCGTCACCCTCACCCTAAGCCTCAGCTTAACCTTAAACCTCACCCTAAACCTAACCCTCAATCTAACCCTAACCCTAACTCTCACACTAACCCTAACACTGAAACAAACCCTCACCCTCAACCTAACCCTCACCCTAACCCTAATCTTAATCCTTTCCTAACTGAAAACCTCATCCTCACACTCACACTCACCCTAACCCACAACCTCACCATAGACCTCACCCAAAACCTAAACCTCACCCTAACTCTAACCCTAACCTCAACCCCACCCTCACCCTAACCCTAACCCTAACCCTCACCCTAACCCTAACACTCACCCTAACCCTCACAATAAACCTAACCCTAAACCACACCCTAACCCTCACCCTCACCCTCACCCTCACCCGAACCGTCACCTTCACCCTAACCCTAACCCTAACCCTAACCCTAACCCTCATCCTAACCCTAAACCTAACCCTCACATTCACCCTCACCCTCACCATAACCTAACCCTAACCCTAAACTTCACCCTAACGCTCACCCTAAACCTAAGGATAAGCCTTACCCTCATGCTCACTCTAAAACTCCCCCTAAGCTTTATCCTCATACTAACCCTAAGTCTAACCCTAACGCTAACTGTCATACTAACCCTAACCCTCTCCCTAACCCTAACCCCACCCCCCAACCTAACCCTCACCCTAAACCTAACCCTTACCCTAACCCTAACCCTCACCGTCACCCTAACCCTCACCATAAACCTAACCCTAAACCACACCCTCAACCTCACCTCCACCCTCACACTCACCCGAACTGTCACCATCAACCTAACCCTCAGCCTCACCCTAAACATCACCCTAAACCTAACCTTCAAACTAACCCTAACCCTAACCCTCACCCTAACCCTAACACTCAAACTAACCATCAACCTCAACCTAATTCTCACCCTAAACCTAACCCTAATCCTTACCTAACTGAAAACCTCACCCTTACCCTCACATTCACCCTAACCCACACCCTCACCGTCGTCCTCACACTAAACCTAAACCTCACCCTAACACTTATCCTAAACCTCACAATCACCCTCACCCTAACCCTTACCCTAACCCGAACCCTTACCCTAACGCTCACCCTCAACCTAACCCTCACCCTAACCCTAAACCTCAACCTAAACCTCACCCTAACCCTAATCCTAACCCTTACCTAAAGGAAACCCTCACCCTCACACTCACACTCACCCTAACCCTCAACATCACCATAGCCCTCACCCTAAGCCTAAACGTAACAATAAACCTTACACTCAACTTCACCCCAACCCTAACCCTAACCCTAACCCTCACCCTAAAGCTCACCCTAACCATAATCTTAACCCTAACGATAACCCTCAACCTAAATCTAATCCTTACCCTAACACTAACCCTAACCCTAAATCTCACCCTAACCCTAACCCTAACCCAAAACCTCACCCTGACCTAACCCTCACCTTAACCCTAACCCTAACACTAACCCACACATTAAACCTTTCACTAACCCTAACCCTCACCCTTACCCTAAGCCTCACCCAAACCTTATCCTCACACTAATCCTAACCCTAATCCAAACCCTCACCCTCATCATCACCCTAACCCTAACCCTTACCCTCACCCTCACCATCACCCTACCCTAAAACTAACCTAAACCCTCACCCTAACCCTAACACTTACCCTACCCTAATCCTAACCCTCACACTAACCCTCACCCTCAACCTAAACCTAAACCTAACCCTCACCCTCAACCTCACCCTCACCCTAACCCTTACCCTAACCCTTAACCTAACCCAAACCCTTACCCTAACCCTAACCCTATCCCTCAACCTAACCCTCACCCTCAGCCTAACCCTAAACCTAAACCTCACTCTAAACCTAAACCTAACCCTAACCATACCCCTTACCCTCACCCTAACCCTAACACTAAGCCTAACCCTCAATCTCACCCTCACCCTAAACTTAAACCTAACTCTCACACTCACCCTAAAACTAATCCTAAACCTAACCCACACCCTCACTGTCACCTTCACCCTAAACCTCACTGTCAACCTCACCTTCACCCTCACCCTCAAAGTAACCCTAACCCTCACCCTAACCCTAACCCTAAACCTCACCCTCACCCTCATCATTACCCTAACCCTAAACCACACCCTCAACCTCACATTCACCCTCACACTCACCCGAACTGCACCATCAACCTAACGTTCAGCCTCACCCTAAACATCACCCTAAACCTAACCCTCAAACTAACCCTAACCCTAACCCTCACCCTAACCCTAACACTCAAACTAACCATCAACCTCAACCTAATTCTCACTCTAAACCTAACCCTAATCCTTAACTAACTGAAAACCTCACCCTTACCCTCACATTCACCCTAACCCACACCCTCACCGTCGTCCTCACACTAAACCTAAACCTCACCCTAACACTTATCCTAAACCTCACAATCACCCTCACCCTAACCCTAACCCTAACCCGAACCCTTACCCTAACGCTCACCCTCAACCTAACCCTCACCCTAACCCTAAACCTCAACCTAAACCTCACCCTAACCCTAAACCTCACCCTAACCATAATCCTAACCCTTACCTAAAGGAAACCCTCACCCTCACACTCACACTCACCCTAACCCTCAACATCACCATAGCCCTCACCCTAAGCCTAAACGTAACAATAAACCTTACACTCAACTTCACCCCAACCCTAACCCTAACCCTAACCCTCACCCTAACCATAATCTTAACCCTAACGATAACCCTCAACCTAAATCTAATCCTTACCCTAACACTAACCCTAACCCTAAATCTCACCCTAACCCTAACCCTAACCCAAAACCTCACCCTGACCTAACCCTCACCTTAACCCTAACCCTTACACTAACCCACACATTAAACCTTTCACTAACCCTAACCCTCACCCTTACCCTAAGCCTCACTCAAACCTTATCCTCACACTAATCCTAACCCTAATCCAAACCCTCACCCTCATCATCACCCTAACCCTACCCCTTACCATCACCCTCACCATCACCCTACCCTAAACCTAACCTAAACCCACACCCTAACCCTAACATTTACCATACCCTAATCCTAACCCTCACACAAACCTTCACCCTAAAACTCACCCTCAACTTCACCCTCAACTTAACCGTCACCCTCACCGTGAACATCACCCTAACCTAACCCCCACCCTCACCCGAACCCTAAACCTAACCCTCACCCTCACCCTAACCCTCACAGTCACTCTAACACTCACCCTAACCTTAACACTCACCTACACGCTAAACCTCACCCTAACCGGACCCATAAACCTCACCCTAAGCCTCACCCTCACCGTAAACATCACCCTTAACCCTAACACTCACCCTAAATCTAACCCTAACCCTCACCCTAACCCTAACCGTAACTCACACCCTCACTCTCACCCTCACCCTCACCCTCACCCTAACCCTAACCCAACCCTCACCCTCATCCTAAACATCACCCTAACCCTAAAGCTCAACCTAACCCTAATCCTCACCCTAACCCTCATCCTAAACCTAACTATAACCCTGACCTTCACCCTCACTCTAACCCTCATTCTAACGCTTATCCTCAAACTAACCCTAACCCTCACATGAACCCTAAACCTCAGCCTTACCCCAATACTACCTCTCACCCTAACCTTCAACCTAACCCTAACCTTAAAACTCATACTTACTCTAACCTTCACCCTAACCCTAACCCTCACCCTAAACCTCACCCTAACCCTAACGATAACCCTAAACCTCACCTTCACGCTATCCCTCACCCTAACACTTATCCTCACACTAACCCTAACATTTACCCTCAACCTAAACCTAACCATAACCCTAAACCTAAACCTCACCCTCAACCTAACCCTCACCCTAACCCGTACCGTCACCCTAACACTAACCCTAATCCTCACACTAACCCTAAACCTCACCCTCAACCTAACACTCACCCTCACCCTCACCCTAACACTCACCCTAACATTAACCCTAACCCTAATAATAAACCTAACCCTCATGCTCACCCTCAACCTAACACTAACCCTAACCCTAACCCTAACCCTCACCCTCACCGTAACGCTCACCCACACCCTAAACATCACCCTAACCCTAACCCTCACCCGAACCCTAAACCTAAACCTCACCCTAAGCCTCAACATAACCCTAAGCCTAAACCTAACCCTCACCCTCACCCTAAATCTCACTGTCACCCTAACACTCACCGGAACCCGAACCCTCACCCACACCCTTAACCTCACCCTCTCCTGAACCTCACCCTCACCTTAAACCTCACCCTCAACCTAACCCTCACCCTCACCCTACCCCTAACTTAACCCTAACACTCACACTAACCCTAACCTTAACCCTCACCCTGACCTTCAACCTCACCCTAACCCTAACACTAACCCTAAACCTCACCATAACCATAACACTAAAACTAATTCTAACCCTAACCCTCACCCTAAGCCTCACAATCAACCTAACCTTAAACCTCACACTAACCCTCACTCTCACCCTCACCCTATACCTACCCCACAGCCTAACACTAATCCTAAATCTAGCCCTAACCCTAACCCTCACCCTAACCCAAACCTTCACCCCCACCCTCACCCTCAGCCTAACCCTAACCCTAATACTAATACTAAACCTAAGCCTTACCCACACCCTCGTCCTAACTATAACCCTAAAACTATACCTAACCCTCACCCTCACCTTCACCCTCACCCTCATCCTAACCCTAACCCAAACCCTAACCCTAACACTCGCCCTCACCCTCACACTAACCCTAACCCTCACCCTCATCCTAAACATCCCCCTAACCCTAACCCTGAACCTAACCTTAATCCTCACCCTAACTCTCACCCTAAACCTAACAATAACACTTACCTTCACCCTCACTCTAACCCTCACTCTACACCTTATCCTCACACTAACCCTAACCCTCACACGAACCCTAACCCTCAACCTTACCCCAACACTACCCCTCACCCTAACCCTCAACTTAACTGTAACCCTAATACTCACACTAACTCTAACCTTCACCAGAACCCTAACCCTCACCCTAACCCTCACCTAACCCTTATCCTCACACTAACCCTAACCCTAACACTACCCCTAACACTCACCATAACCCTAATCCTTACCCTCAATGTAAACCTAACCACAACCGTAAACTTAAACCTCACACTAACCCTCACCCTCACCCTCAACCTAAACCTACCCCACAGCCTAACACTCATCTTAAACCTAACCCTAAACCTAACCCTCACCCTAACCCAAATCTTCACCCCCACCCTCACCCACAGCCTAACCCTAACCCTAACCCTAATCCTAAACCTAACCCTTACCCACATGCTCACCCTAACTATAACCCTAAACCTATACCTAACCCTCACCCTCACCGTCACCCTCATCCTAACCCTAACCCAAAACCGAACCCTAACACTCGCTCTCACCCTAACCCTACCCATAAGCCTAAACCTCAACCTAACACTACCCTAACACTAATGCTACACTTAACCCTCACACTCAGACTAACCATCACCCTAACCCTTACCCTCACCTTAAACCTTACCCTAAGCCTAACACTCACACTAAACCTAACCCTCACCCTAAACCTAAACCACCTGTGAGCCTAAACCTCACCATAATCCTAACCCTAACCCTAATCCTCCCCCATTCCTAACCCTAAACCTAACCTTCACCCAAACCATCAGCTTATACCTTACCCAAACCTAATCCTCAACCTATCACTAATCCTAACCCTAACCCTAACCCTAAACCTCACCCTAATCCTAACCCTCACCATAAACCTAAGCATAACCCTAACACCAATCGTAAATCTAACCCTCACTGACACACTAACCCTAACCCTAAACCTAACCCTCACCCTCACCCTAACCCTCACCATCAGACTAACCCTCACCCTAACCCTTATATCACACTGAACCTAAACCTATTCATAACCCTAACCCTCACCCTAATCCTAACCCTCACCCTAACCCTAACCATACCCCTCAACCTAACCCTCACCCTAACACTCACACTAGCCCTCACCCTAAACCTGAACCTGAACCTCACCAGAACCCAAACACTAAACCTCACCCTAAAACTCACCCTCACCATAAACATCACACTAACCCTAACACTCACCATTACTCTAACCCTAAGCCTCACCCTAAATATAACTCTAACCGTTTCCCTCACCACCACACTCACCCTCAACCTAAACCTCACCCTCACCCTTACACTCACCCTCACCCTAAACATCACCCTAACCCTAACCCTCACTCTAACGCTAACCCTAAACCTCACCCTAACCCTAACACTCACCTTAACCCTCAACTTAACCCGAACGATAACTCTAACCCTCTCCCTCACACAAACCCTCACCCTAACCGTTATCCTCACACTAACCCTAACACTCACACTAACCCTAACCCTCACCCTATCCCTAACCCTAACCCTATCCCTCACCCTAACCCTCACCCTCACCCTAAAACTAATGATAACCCTAACCCTCAACTTAACCCTAAACCTCACCATAACCCTTACACTCATCCTAACCCTAAGCCCGACCCTCAAACTAAACCTCACCCTCACCCTCACCCTTACCCTCTCCCTAACCCTAACCCTAACCCTCACCCTAATCCTAACCTCACCCTCACCCTCATACTCAACCTCAGCCTCAGCCTAACCCTAACCCTAACCATAATCCTAAACCTAACCATCACCCTCAGTCTCACCTTAAACATAACCCTAACCAACACCCTCAACCTCACCCTGAGCCTAAATCTATCCCTAACACTCACCCTAAATCTAACCCTCACTCTAACCCTAACTCTAGCCCTCAGCCTCACCCTAAGCCTAACCCGAACCCTAATCCTCACCCTAACCCTAAACCTAAATCTAACACTCTCCCTAACCCTCACCTTCACCCTAAACCTCATCCTAACCCTTACCCTCACCATAACCCTAACCATAAACCTAACCCTAATCCTCACCCTAAACCTAACCCTCACCCACATGCTAACACTCACCCTCACACTCACCCTAACACTCAGCCAAACCCTAAACCTTACCCTAATCCTAAAACTAACCCTCACGCTGACACTCACCCTAAACTTAACCCTAAACCTAACCCTACCCCTCTTCCTAACCCTCACCCTAACCATAATGCTAACCATAACCCTTACCCTCACCCTAAATCCCACCCTAACACTTATCCTCACACTAACCCTAACCCTAACACTAACCCTCACACTAAACCTAACCTTCACCCTAATCTTAACCCTACCGCTCAACCTAAGCCTCACCCTAACCCTAACCCTAACCCTAACCCTCACCATAACCCTAACCCTAACCCTCACCGTCACACTCACCATAACCGTCACCCTAACCGTCAACTAAACCCGAAACCTGACCCACACCATAACCCTCACCCTCTCATGACCCTCACCCTCACCTTACCCACATCTTAACACTTACCCTCACACTAACGCTAACCCTAACCCTAACCTTCACCATCAACCTCACCCTCGTTGTCACCCTAACCCTCACCCTAAGCCTAACCCTCACCCAAACCCTAAACTTCACCCTAAGCCTAACCCAAATCCTATCCCTAATCCTAAACCTAACCTTCACTCTAACCTCAAACCTCAACCTAACCCTAACCCTCACCGTCACATTAACCCTCACCGTCACCCTAACACTCACCCGAACACGAACCCTCACCCAGACACTAACCCTCACCTTCCCCCGAACCCTCACCATCACCCTAAACATCAACCTACTCCTAACGCTCACCCTAACCCTAAACCTAACCCTCACCCTCACCCTAAGCCTCACCGTCATCCTAACACTCACACGAATCCCAACCCTCACCCACACCCTTACCCTCACCGTCATCCTAACCCTCTCCCTCACCCTAAACATCACCCTACCCCTAACCCTGACCCTAACCCTCACCCTCACCCTAACACTCAAAATAAACCTCAACCTCACCCTAACCCTAACCCTAACCCTCACCATAACCCTAACCCTAACCCTCACCGTCACACTCACCATAACCGTCACCCTAACCGTCACCTAAACCCGAAACCTGACCCACACCATAACCCTCACCCTCTCATGACCCTCACCCTCACCTTACCCACATCTTAACCCTTACCCTCACACTAACGCTAACCCTAACCCTAACCTTCACAATCAACCTCACCCTCGTTGTCACCCTAACCCTCACCCTAAGCCTAACCCTCACCCAAACCCTAAACTTCACCCTAAGCCTAACCCAAATCCTATCCCTAATCCTAAACCTAACCTTCACTCTAACCTCAAACCTCAACCTAACCCTAACCCTCACCGTCACATTAACCCTCACCGTCACCCTAACACTCACCCGAACACGAACCCTCACCCAGACACTAACCCTCACCTTCCCCCGAACCCTCACCATCACCCTAAACATCAACCTACTCCTAACGCTCACCCTAACCCTAAACCTAACCCTCACCCTCACCCTAAGCCTCACCGTCATCCTAACACTCACACGAATCCCAACCCTCACCCACACCCTTACCCTCACCGTCATCCTAACCCTCTCCCTCACCCTAAACATCACCCTACCCCTAACCCTGACCCTAACCCTCACCCTCACCCTAACACTCAAAATAAACCTCAACCTCACCCTAACCCTAACCCTAACCCTTACCTAACTGAAAAGCTAACCCTCAACCTCACCCTCACCCTCACCCTCAGTCTAACCCTCAACCTCACCATAGCCCTCACCCTAACCCTAAAACTCACCCTAACCCCAAACCTAACACTCACCCTAACCCTAAACCTAACCCTAATGCTAAACCTAATCCTCACCCTCACACTAAACATCACCCTAAACTTTACCATCACCCTAAACCTTACCCTAACCCTAACACTCACACTAAACCTAACCCTCACCCTAAACCTAAACCTACCCCTCAGCCTAAACCTCAACCTAACCCTAATCCTAACACTAATCCTCACTCTATCCCTAACCCTAACATTAACCCTCACCCTAACACTCACCTTAACATTTACCCAAACCCTAACCCTCACCCCATCCCTAACCCTAACTCTATCCCTCACCCTAAACCTCACGCTCACCCTAACACTAATGATAACCCTAATCCTCACCCTCACATAACACTTACATCATCCTAACCCTAAGCCTCACCCTCAACCTGAACCTCATCCTAAACCTTACCCTCACCCTAACCCTAACCCTCACCCTAACCCTAACCTCACCCTCACCCTCACCCTCAGCCTCAGCCTCAGCCTCAGCCTAAGCATAAACCTAACCCTAACCATAATCCTAACCCTAACCCTCACCCTCAGCCTCACCTTTACTCTAACCCTAACTCTAAACCTAACCAACAACCTAACCCTCACCCTAACCCTAACCCTATCACTAACACTCAACTTAAATCTAACCTTCAGCCTAATCCTAACTCTAACCCTCAGCCTAACCCTAAGCCTAACATGAATCCTAAACCTCACCCTAACCCTCATCCTAAATCTAACGCTATCCCTAACCCTCACCCTCACCCTAAACCTCATCCTAACACTTACCCTCACCATAACCCTAACCCTAACCCTAACCCTAATCCTCACCCTAACCCTAACCCGAACCCACACCCTAACACTCACACTCACCCTCAACCTCACCCTAACACTCACCCAAACCCTAACGCTAACCCTAATCCTAAGCCTAACCTTCACGCTCATCCTCACCCTAAACCTCACCCTATCACTTATCCTCACACTAACCCTAACCCTAATCCTAACCCTCACACATTCCCTAACCCTCATCCTAACCCTAATCCTACCCCTCAACCTAAACCTCACCCTAAACCTAACCCTAACCCTAACCCTCACCTTAACCTTAACCCTAACCCTAACCGACACCTTCACCCTAACCTCACTGTCACCATAACACTCACCCGAACCGGAACCCTCACCCACAACCTAACCCTCGTCCTCTCCTGAACTTCACCGTCATCCGAAACCACACAGTCACCCTATCTCTCACTCTCACCCTAAACTTCATCCTAACCCTACCCATCACCTTAATCCTAACCATCAAACTAAGACTCACCCTCACCCTAATCCTCTCCCTAACCTTAACCCTAACCCTTACCTAACTGCAACCCTCAACCTCAACCTCACCATCACCCTCAGCCTAATTCTCACCCTCACCCTAGCCCTCACCACAAACCTAAACCATACCCTAACCCTAACTCTAACCCTCACCCTCACCCTCACCCTAACCGTTACTCTAAGCCTAAACCCCACCCTAACACTAGCCCTAACCCTAATGCTTACCCAAACCCTCACCCTCACCTTACCTCACCCAAACCCATACCCTAACCCTAACACTCACACTAAACTTAACACTCAGCCTAACACTAAACCTCCCCCTCAGCCTAAATCTCAATCTAACCCTCACCCTAACCTTCACCTTAACTGTTACCCAAACACTAATCTTCACCATATCAATAATCCTAACTCTAGCCCTAACCCTAACACTCACCCTCACACTAAACCTAACCCTAAAACTTATCCTCACCCTAATGTTGACCTTAACCCTAAACCTCATCCTAATCCTAACCCTCACCCTCACCTTCACCCTCACCCTAAGCCTAACCATAACCCTAACCCTAATCTTAAATCTAATCCTCACCCTCACCCTAACCCTAACCCTGATGCTGACCCTCACCTTACCCTCACCCAAACACTTACCCTCACCTTAACCCTCACCCTAACGCTAACGCTAACCCTAACCCACACCATCACCCTAACAATAATGCTAACCCTAACCCTCACACTAACACTACCCCTCACACTAACTCTCACACTAAAACTTACCCTAACACTAACCCTCACAGTCACCCTCACACTAACTCTAACCCTAACCCTAATCCTCAGACTAGCCCACACTCTCAACCTCACCTAACCCTAAGAATAACCCTAAAACTCACCCTAAAACTCACCCCCACCCAAACATTAATGCTAACCCAAACCCGAACCCTCACCCTAACCCTTACCCTCACCCTAATGCTAACCCTATCCCTAACCCTCACCATAATCCTAAACCTCATCCTCACCCTAAGCATAAACTTAACCCTAACCCTAATCCTAACTCTACCCCTCACTATCACCTTAACCCTAACCCTAACACTAACACTCACCTTCACCCTAATCCTAAACCTAACCCTCACCCTGACCCTCGCCCTAACCCTAACGCTAACCCTAATCCTCACCCTCACACTAACACTCATCCTAACCCTTATCCTCACACTAACCCTAACACTAACCCTAAACCTAAACCTAACCCTAACCCTCACACCCTAACCCACACCCTAACCTTAACAATACCCCTCACCCTAACCCTCACCCTAATCCTAACCCTAACCCTCACCCTAATCCTCACCCTATCCCTAACATTTACCTAACCGAAACCCTCACTCTCACCCCCACCCTAGCTCTCACCCTAACACTAACCATAACCATAACAATCACCCACACCCTCACCCTCAGTCTAAACCTAAACCTCACCCTAATCCTAACCCCAAGCTTCACTGTCACCCTCACCCTAACCGTAACCCTAACCCAAACCCTAAACCTCATCCTCACCCTCAACCTCACCCTAACACTAACCCTAACCCTAAACCTCCCCCTAACCCTAAACCTGACCCTAAACCTAAGCCTCACCCTCACCCTAATCCTAAACCTAACACTAACCCTAACCCTCACCCTCACCCTCACCCTCAGTCTAAACCTAAACCTCACCCTAATCCTAACCCCAAGCTTCACCGTCACCCTCACCCTAACCGTAAACCTAACCCAAACCCTAAACCTCATCCTCACTCTCAACCTCACCCTAGCACTAACCCTAACCCTAAGCCTCCCCCAACCCTAAACCTGACCCTAACCCTAACCCTCACCCTCACCCAATCCTAAACCTAACAGTAACCCTAACCCTCACCCTCACCTTACCCTCATCCTACCCCTTACCCTTACACTAACGCTAAACCTAACCCTAAACTTCACCCTCACCCTTAATCTCGTCGTCTCACTAACACTCATCCTAAGCCTAACCCTCACAAACATGCTAATCCTCACCCTAAATCTAACTTTAACCCTCACCCTAACCCTAACCGTAACTCTCACCCTAACCCTGACTCTAACCCTCACCCTCAATGTAAGCCTAATCCGAAACCTAACCATCACCCGAACCCGAACCCTAACTCTATCGCTATCCTTAACCCTCACCCTAAGCCTCATCCTAACCCTTACCCTCACCATATCCCAAAGCCTAAACCTAATCCTCACCCTATCCCTAAACCTCACCCATCACCTAACAGTCACCCTCATCCTCACCCTCACCCTAACACTCACCCTAACTCTATCCATAACTCTAATCCTAAACCTAACCCTCACGCTCACCCTCAACCTAAACCTAACCCTAAACCTAACCCTAACCCTCACCCTCACCCTCACCCTAAACATCACCCTAATCCTAACCCTCACCCTAACCCTAACCGTAACCCTCATCCTCACCCTAACCCTCACCCTAACCCTAACCCTCACCCTAACCCTAACCATAACCCTCACCCTAAACCTAAACCTCAACCTAACCCTCACTCTAAACCTAACCGTAACACTCACCCTAACCCTAACCCTCACCCTAACCCTAACGCTAACCCTAACCCTCACCCTCACCCTAAAACTTACCCTAACACTTATCCTCACACTAACCCTAACCCTAAACCTAATGCTAACCCTACCCCTCAAACTAAGCCTCAACCTAAACCTAACACCAACCCTAACCCTCACTGTAACCCTAAACCAAACCTTAAACCTCACCCTCAACCTAAAACTCTCCATCACCCTAACACTCACCCGAACCCGAATCTCACCCACACCCTAACCCTCACCCTCTCCCGAACCCTCACCCTCACCCAAAACCTCACCTTCACCCTAACCCTGACCATCACTCTAAACATCACCCTAACCCTAACCCTTACCCTAACACTAACCCTCACCCGAACCCTATCCCTAAAACCAAGCTTCACACTCAACCTAATCCTTATCCTAACCATAACCCTAACCCTTACCTAATTGAAACCCTCATTCTCAACCTCAGCATCACCCTCAGCCTTACTCTCACCCTCACCCTAGCCCTGACCCAAAACCTAACCCTCTACCTAACCCTAACCCTCACCCTCACCCTCACCCTCACCCTAAACCTCACCCTCACCCTCAGCCTCACAGTAACCCTTACCCTCAACCTAAACCTTACCTTAACCCTTACCCTCACAATAATGCTAAAACTAACCCTAACCCTCACCCTAGTCCTAACCCTCAACATAACCCTCACCCTCACCCTCACCCTCACCCTAACCCTAATCCTAAATCTAATTCTCACCATCACCCTAACCCTAACCCTAACCCTAAACTTTACCCTCACCCTCAGCCTAACCCTAAAACTAACTCTCACCCTAACCCAAAGGCTAAACCTAACCCTCACCATCACACTAACCCTACCCCTATCTCTAACCCTAACCTTCACAATAAACCTAATGCTAACCCTAACCCTAAACCTAATCCTCACCCTAACCCTAACCCTCACCCATCTCCTAACACTCACCCTCACCCTCACCCTCACCCTAACACTCAGCCTAACTGTAACCCTAACCCTAATCCTAACCTAACCCTCAAACTCAACCTCACCCTCAACCTAACCCTAAATCTAACACTAATACTCACCCTCACCCTCACCCTAACCCTCAACCTCACCCTAAACATCACCCTCATCCTAACCCTCACGGTAACCCTAACCGTAACCCTCACCCTAACCCTATCCGTAAACCTCACCCTAACCCTAACCCTCACCCTAGCCCTCACCCTAACCCTAATGATAACCCTAACCCACACCCTCACCCTAAACCTCACTCTAACACTTATCCTCACACTAACCCTAACCCTATCCCTAACCCTCACCCTCAAACTAAGCCTCACCCTAAACCCAACACTAACACTAACCCTCACTGTAACCCTAACCCTAACCTTAACCCTCACCCTCACCCTAAACCTCACCGTCACCCGAGCACTCACCGGAAGCCAAACCCTCACACACACACTAACACTCACCCTCTCCCAAACCCTCACCTTCACCGGATACCTCACCATCACCCTAACCCTGACCATCACCCTAAATATCACCCTAACCCTAACCCTTACCCTAGCCCTAACCCTCATCTGAACCCTAACCCTCAAACTAAGCCTCACCCTCAACCTAATCCTCATCCTAACCCTAACCCTAAGCTTTACTTAATTGAAATCCTCACCCTCAACCTCACCATCACTCTCAGCCTATCACCCTCACCCTAGCCCTGACCCTAAACCTAACCCTCACACTAACCCTAAACCTTACCCTCACTCTCACCCTCACCCTCACCCTAAGCCTCACCCTAACCCTTACCCTAACCCTAAACCTTACTCTAACCCTCACCCACACACTAAAACTCACCATTACCCTCACATTCACCCTCACCCTAAACCTCACCCTCACCCTAATCCTAAACTTAACCCTAATCCTTACCCTAACCCTAACCCTAAAGTTCACCCTCACCCTCACTCTAATCCTAACACTAACACTAACCCTAATCCTCACCCTCAACTTAACCTTCACCCTAACCCTAACCCTAACACTAACCCTCACCCTAATCTTAACCCTCATCCTAAACCTAAACTTCAACCTCACCCTCACCCTAATCCTAAACTTAACCCTAATCCTTACCCTAACCCTAACCCTAAAGTTCACCCTCACCCTCACTCTAATCCTAACACTAACACTAACCCTAATCCTCACCCTCAACTTAACCCTCACCCTAACCCTAACCCTAACACTAACCCTCACCCTAATCTTAACCCTCATCCTAAACCTAAACTTCAACCTCACCCTCACCCTAAACCTAGCCCTAACAGTAACGTAAAACCTCACTCTCACCTTAACCCAAACCCTACCCTTATCCTCATCCTAAACCTAACCATAACCCAAATGCTAATTCTCACACTAACCCTAACCTTCAACCTAAACCTAACCCTAACCCAAACCCTCAGCCTAGCCTCACCCTAACCCTAAACTTTACCCTTACCGTAAACCTAACCATAACCCTAACCCTCACACGAACCCTAAACCTCACCAAAACCCTAACCCACATCCTCACCCGAACTTTCACCGTAACCATAACCGTTCTCCACAGCCTAAAGCTCACTCTAACCCTAACCCTAATCCTCACCCGATCCCTAACCGTAACTAAAAAACTCACACTACCACTCAGCCTAACCCTCAACCTAACCCGCACCCTCACCCTAACCTTCAGCCTTACCTTACCGTCACCATGACCCTATAACTCACTCTCACCCAAAACCTCACCCTAACCCTTACACTCACCCTAACCCTGACCCTAAACCAAACCCTAACCCTAACCCTAAACTTCACCATAACCCTCACCCTAAACTTATCCCTAACCCTCACCTTAACCCTAACCCCAATCCTAACACTCACCCTGACACTAAACCTCACTTTAACCCTAACGCTAACCCTAACCCTCACCCTCACCCTAACCGTAACCTTAACCCTCACCCTAACTCTTACCCTCACCCTCACCCTAACTCTAACACTAACCCTCAGCCTGACCCTCACGCTAACGCTCACTCTCACCCTAAACATCATCCTAACCCGAACCCTCAGCCTAACCCTAACCCTAACCCTCACCCTAACCCTTAACCTTACCCTTATCCTCACGATAAATCTAACCCTATCCCTTACCTTAACGAAACCCTCACCCTCACCCTAACCTTCACCCTAACACTAATCCTCACCCTATCCCTATCTAAAACCGAATCCTCACCCTAACCCTCACCTTCACCCTAAACACAATGCTAACCGTAACCCTCAACCTCACCCTAACCTTCACCCAGCCCTGATCTTCAACATAATCGTATCCCTCACCCTAACCCTAACCCTCACCCTAACTCTCACGCTCACCCTAATAGGCACCTTAATTCTAACACTCATCCTAACCTGAAACCTCACCCTAACCCTAATTCTCACCCTCAACCTAATCCTAACCCTAAAACTCACCCTAAGACTAATCCTCAACCTAACATTCACCATCACCCTAACCCTCACCCTAAGCCGAACTCTCAACCACACCATAATCCTAAACATCACGTGAACCCTCAACTTAACGCTAACCCTCACCCTCAAACTAAACATCAGCATAACCCTAACAATCACCCTAACCCTAACCCTAACCTTCAGGGTAAACCTAACCCTCACCCTCACCCTCACCCTCACCCTAAGACTAAACCTAACCCCAACCCTAATCCTAAACTTAACCCTCACCCTCAGCCTCAAACTAACCCTCAACCTACCCTGAACCGTCACCCTCGCCCTCACCCTCACCATCAGCCTAATCCTAACCCTAACCATAACCCTCATCCTAACCCTAAACCTTATGCTATCCTAACCCTAACCCTTACCCTAATCCTAATCCTAACCCTAAACCTCACCCTCACGCTAACACTCACCCTAACACTTATCCTAAAACTAATCCTAACCTTAACCCTAACCCTCACACTAACCCTAACTGTCACCCTAACCTTAACATTACCACTCACCCTAACCCTCACCCTAACCCTAAACCTAATCCTGATCCTCAACATAAACCAAACCCTAACCCTCACCCTCACCCTAACCCTCACCCACACCCTAACCCTCACCTTCACCCACAACCTAAACCTCACCCTAACCCTATACCTCACCCTAACCCTAAACTTAACCCTCAGCCTAAACCTAATCCTCACCCTCACCGTAATCTGCACCCTAATCCTAACACTTACCTAACCGAAACCCTCACCCTCAACCTCAACATCACCCTAACCCTAACCCTCATCCTAACCCTAACCTCACACTAACCCTAACAGTAAACCTAACCCTCACACTAACCTTAACACTACCCCTCAGCCTAAACCTCACCCTAAACATGACCATAACCCTATTCCTCACCCTATCCCTAACCCTAACCCAAAACCTCACCCTAACCTTACCCTCACCCTATCCTTAATGCTAAACCTAACCCTCACCTTAACCCTAAACCTCACCCTCACCCTAACTCTCAATATAAGCCTTACCCTTACCCTAACCCTAACTCTAACCCTCACCCTAATCCTAACCCTAACCCTAAACCTAAACTTCAATCTCATCCTAACCCTCACGCTAACCCTCTCCATCACCCTAACCCTCAACCTAAGACTAAAGCTCATCCACACCCTAACCCTAACCCTCACGTGAACCCTCACTGTCACCCTAATCCTCACCCTCACCCTAAACATCACCCTAACCCTAACCCTCACCCTTATCCTAAACCTCACCCTAACCTTCAACCTCACCCTAATCCTCAGCCTAACACTAACACTAACCCTTTCTTAACCCAAACCATCTTCCTCACCCTCATCCTAACCCTCACCCTCACCCTAGTCCTGACCATAACCCTAACCCTAACCCTAACTCTCAACCTCAATCTCACACTCACCCTCAGCCTAACCCTCACCCTTAACCTATCCCTAATCCTCACCCTCACGCTCACTCTCACCCTCACCATAACTCTAACCTTAACCCTAACTCTCACCCTCACCCTCATCCTAAACTTAACCCTATCCCTAACCCTCACCCTAAGCCTAACCCTCACCCAAAACCTAACCCTAACACTCACCCTCACCCTAACCATAAACCTAAACTTAACCCTCAACCTAACCCTTACTCTAAACCTAAAACGAACCCTCACCCTCAACTTCACCCTAAATCTCATCCTAATCCTTACCTTCACCATATCCCTAAACTGAACCCTAACCTAATCCTCACACTAACCCAAACTGTAACCCTAACCTTAACCCTCACCCTCACCCTAAGCCTCACCATCACCCTAAGCCTCACAATAACCCTAAAACTCAGCCACACCGAAAACCTCACCCTCAACGGAACACTCACCCTCATCCTAATCCTCACCCTTACCTAACCCTAACCCTAATCCTAAACCTAATCCTCATCCTCATCCTCACACTAACGCTAATACTAACCCTCAACCTCAAGCTAACCCTCACCCTCACCCTAACCCTCACCCTAACCCTTATCCTCACACTAACCCAAAACCTAACACTAATCCTAACCCTCACAATAACCCTAAACCTCAGCCTAACCCTAAACTTAACCTCATCCTAATCCTCACCCTAACCCTTTCCCTCACCTTAACCCAAACCCTCACCCTAAACCTAAGCCTAATCCTCATCCTAAACCAAACTCTCACCCTCACCCTACCACTAAGCCTAACCCTAAAATAACACTAATCCTAAACCTATCCCTCACCCTCACTCTCAACCTAAGCCTAACCCTAACCCTAACCCTAATCCAAACACTAACCCTCACCCTAACCCTAAACCTAACCCTAAAATTCACCCTCACCCTCATACTAACACTTACCCTAAACCTAATCCTTACCCTAACCCACACCCTCACCCTAAACCTCACCCTAACCCTTATCCTCACACTAAGTCTAATCCTAACCCTCACCCTCAACCTATCCCTAACCCTAAACTTAACCCTCACTCTAACCCTAATTCTTACCCTAACCCTAACCCTCACACTAACCCTCACCCTAACCCTTATCCTAACATTAACCCTAACCCTAACCCTCAACCTCAGCCTCACCCTACCCATCAGCGTAACCCTAAACCTCACCCTAACCCAGAACTTAACACTCAGCCTAAACCTAACCCTCACCCTCACCCTAATCTGCACCCTAAGCTAACACTTACCTAACCGAAACCCTCACCCTCACCCTCACCCTTACCCTCACCCTCATCCTAGCCCTGACCATAACAATAACCCTAACCCTAACTCTCACCCTCACCCTCACTCTCACCCTCAACCTAGACCTAACCCTTAACCTAACCCTAACCCTCACCCTCAACCTCACTCTCACCCTCACAATAACTCTAACCCTAAACCTAACACTCACCCTCACCCTCACCCCAAACCTAACCCTATGCCTAACCCTCACCCTAAGCCTAACCCTCACCCAAACCCTAACCCTAACACTCTCCCTCACCCTAAACCTAAACCTAAACCTAAACCTCAACCTAACCCTTATTCTAAACCTAACCCTCACCCTAACCCTCACCATAACACTAACCCTAAACCTAAACCTAACCCTCATTCTAACCCTCACTGTCACCATACACTTCACCCTAACCCTAACCCTCACCCTAATCCCAAATTAACCCTAACCCTAACCCTCACCCTAACCCTCACCCTAACCCTAAACCTACCCCTCACCTAACCCTAACACTAACACAAAACCTAACCCTCACCCTCACCCTAAACCTCACACTAAACCTAACTCTCACCCTAGACTTAAGCCTTACCCACACGCTCACCCTCACACTCAGCCGAACCCTAAACCAAACCATAATCCTAACCCTAACCCTCACACTCGTGCTAAAACTAACCCTAACAATAACCCTCACCATCACCCTCACTCTCACCCATACCCTAATCCTCATCCTCAACCTCACATTCACCCTAACCCTCACCCAAACCCTAACCCTAACCCTCATGCTAACCGTAACCCTAACTCTAACCCTAACCCTAACCCTCACACTAACCTTAACCCTCACACTAACCCTAACCCTACTTCTCACGGTAACCCTCACCCTCACCCTAACCCTAAACCTAACCCTAATCCTAACCCTCAACCTAACTCTGACCCTAACACTCACCCTAAACCTCACCCTCACACTAACCCTCACATTCAACCTAATCCTCACCCTAACAATAACCCTAACTCTTACCTAACCGAAACCCTCACGTTCACCCTCATTCTCACCCTAACACTCACACTCATGCTAGCCCTCACCTTTACACTCACCCTAACCCCAACCCTAATCTTAAGCCTCACCCTCACCATCAGCCTAACCCTCACACTGAACCTTACCCTAACCAACAACCTAACCCTCACCGAAACCGAACCCTCAACCTCACCTGAATCCTCACCCTCAATCTAACCCTCAGCCTCACACTAAACATCTTCCTAACCTTAACCCTCACTCTAAACCAAACCATAACTCTAACGCTAACCATAACCCAAACCCTTACCTAACCGAAAACCACACCCTCACCCTCACACTCACTCTAACACTCACCCTCACCATAGCCCTCACCCTAAACCTAAACCTCAACATAACCTTAATCATAACCCTGACCCTAACCCTAACCCTAACCCAAACCCTCACCCTAAAACTCACCCTATTCCTAACCCTAACTGTAACCCTAACCCTCACGCTAACCCTCATCCTCACCCTAACCCTAATGCTAACCCTGACTCTCACCCTCACCCTAACCCTAACCCTAAACTTCACCCTCACCCTCACCCTCACTCTCATCCTATCCCTTACCCTAACCGTAACCATAAACCTAATCCTCACATTCACCTTAACCCTAACCCTAACCGCAACATTCACCGTCACAGTCACCTTCACACTCACCATCATGCTAAACATCACCCTAACCCTAACCCTCAACCTAACCCTAACCCTTACACTAACCCTAACCCTAACCCTAACCCTCACCCTAACCCTAATGCAAACCCTAACACTCACCCTCCCCCTAAACCTCAACCTAACCCTTATCCTCACACTAACCCTAAACCTATCCCTCACGCTCACCCTCACCCTAACCCTAACCCTAAACTTAACCCTCACTCTAACTTTAACAATTACTCTAACCCTAACCCTAACTCACACAATAACGCTCACCCTAACCCTTAATCTCACCCTAACCCTATCCCTAACCCTCACCGTCACCCTAACCCTCATCGTCACTCTAACCCTCACCCTAAACGGAACAATAACCCACACCCTAACACTCACCCTCACCGGAAACCTCACCTTCACCTAAACCCTCACCCTCACCATAACCCTCAGCCTCACCCTAACCCTTACCCTAACCCTAACCCTCAACCTAATCCTCACCCTAACCCTAATGCTCACCCTAAACATAAACCTAACCATTACTAAGGGAAACACTCACCCTAAAACTAACCCTAACCCTAAGCCTAAACCTCACCCTAACCCTTACCCTAAACCTCACCCTCACCCTCACCCTCACCCTCACCCTAACCCTAACCCAAAACCTCAGCCTAACTCTAATCCTAACCGTAAGCATAACCCTCAACCTCACACTAACCCTCAACCTAACCCTTACCCTCAACCTGACCCTAAACCTAACCCTAACCCTAAACCTCACACTAACCCTAACCCTCACACTAACCCTAACCCTACTCTCACCGTAACCCTCACCCTCACCCTAACCCTAAACGTAAACCTAACCCTAACCTTCACATTAACTCTCACCCTAACACTCACCCTAAACCTAACCCTCACACTAACCCTCACATTAAACCTAATCCTCACCCTAACAATAACCCTAACACTTACCTAACCAAAACCATCACGTTCACCCTCATTCTCACCCTAACACTCACACTCACCCTAGCCCTCACCTTAAACCTAACCCTAACTCTAACCCTAATCTTCACCCTCACCCTCACCGTCACCCTCAGCTTAACCCTAACCCTAACCCTAATCCTAAACCTAACCTTCAACCTCACCCTCACCCTAACCCTAAACCTAAAACTAAGCTTCACCCTCACCCTCATCCTCACCCTCAGCCTTAACATAACCCTAACCCAAATCGTAACCCTTAACCTCACACTCACCCTCACACTCACCCTGAACCTAAACCTCAAACTAACCCTAACCCTAAACCTCACTTTTACCCTAACCCTAAACATAAACCGAACCCTGACAATAACCCAAACCCTAAACCTAATCCTAACTCTAACCCTCATCCTAACCCTAACCCTATACCTAAAACTCTCCCTAACACTAATCCTAAACCTAACCCTCACCCTCACTGTCACCGTCACCCTAAACCTGAACCTCAAGCTCATCCTCACCCTAACACTCACCATCACCCTAACCCTCACCCTAACCCTAACCCTCAACCACACCCTAACCTTCACACTCACCTGAACCCTAACACTCACTTTCACCCTAACCCTCACCCTCACAACACCCTAACCCTAACCCTCAGCCTAATCCTTACCCTCATCCTAAACCTAAACCTAATCCTAACACTAACCCTCACACTCACCCTAACCCTATCCCTAACCCTCACCCTAACCTTCACCCTAACCATCAAACTCACCCTTACTCTAATGCTAACCCTACTTCTCACCCTCACACTAACCCTCACCCTAAACCTCACCCTAACCCTTACCCTCACCATAACCCTAACCCTAACTCTAACCCTAACCCTCACCCTCACCCTCAAGCTAACCCTATCCCTAACCCTAACCCTCAACCTAACCCTAACCGTGATCATAACCCTAACCCTGACCCTAACCCTCACCTTAAACCTAACGGTAACCCTAAACCTCACACTAACCCTAACCCTCAGCATAAACCTAAACATGACCTCAACCTCACCGTAAACCTAACTCTAACCCTAACTATAACCCTAACCCTAACCCTCACACTAACACTAAACCTAACCCTAAAACTCACCCTAGCACCAATCCTAACCCTAATCCTCACCCTAGCCCTAACCCTCACCCTAACCTTAACCCTAACACTCACCCTAACCCTAAAATTAACCCTAACCCTCACGCTAACCCTAACGCTAACCCTAACCCTCACCTTCAACCTAACTCTTACCCTAACCCTTATCGTCATACTAACCCTAACTGTAACCATAACCTTCACACTAACCCTATCCCTCACCCTAACCCTTACTGTCACCCTAACTCTAACCCAAAAACTCACACTAAACCTAAACCTCATACTTAACCTAACCCTACCCCTCAGCCTAACTCTAACCCTAAACCTAACCCTAACTCAAATCCTCACCCTATCCATTACCTTAAACCAAACACTCACCCTATCCCTCACTCTAAACCTAACCCTCACCCTTACACTTACCCTTACCCTCACCCGAACCCTAACACTCACCCTCACCCTAACCCTCACCCTAACACTTACCCACACCCTAACACTTACCCTAAATCTAACCATAATCCTAACCTTCACCCTAACCCTCAATCTAACCCTTAGGCTCACCCTCACCCTAAACTTTACCCTCACCCTAACACTTACCCTAACCCAAAACCTAACCCTCAAACTAACCCTAACTCTAACCCTCTGCCTAACCCTTATCATAACCCTAAACCTAACCCTAAAACTCACCCTAAACCTAATCCTAACCCTCACCCAAACCCTCACACTAAACCTTACCATAACGATCAGTCTAAACCTCATGCTAACCCTAACCATAACCCTAACCCTAATCCTAACTATAACCGTCAACCTACCCTTCCCCCTCAGCCTTACCCTAACCCTAACCCTAATTCTAACCCTAACATTCAACCCCACTCTCAACCTAACCCTAAACCTAATCCTAAGGCTAACCCTCACCCTCAGATTAACCCTACCCCTAATCCTAACCCTAACACTCACCCTAACACTCACCCTCACCCTCACCCTAAGCCTAAAATTAACCCTAACTCTCACCCTCACCCTCACCCTCAGCCTAACTCTCACCTTCATCCTCACCCTAACACTAACCCTAACCCTAACCCTCAAACTAACCCTAAACCTAACCCTAAACCTCACCATAACCCTAACGCTAAATCTAAAACTCACCCTCACCCTAACAATCACCATCACCCTAACCCTCACCCTAACCCTAACCCTCAACCACACCCTAACCCTCACACTCACCCGAACCATCACCCTCACCCTAACACTGACTGTCACCCTAACCCTCACCCTCACAATATACATCACCCTAACCCTAACACTCAGCCTAACCCTAAACCTCATCCTAACCCTAAACCTAATCCTAACACTAACCCTCACACTCACCCTAACCCTATGCCTAACCCTCACCCTAACCTTCATCCTAACCCACAACCTCACCCTAACCCTAATGCTAACCCAATCTCTCACACTCAACCTAACCCTCACCCTAAACCTCACCCTTACCCTTACCCTCACCATAACCCTAACCCTAACTCTAACCCTAATCCTCACCCTCACCCTCACCCTCAGACTAACTCTCTCCCTCATCCTCACCCTAATACTAAGCCTAACCCTAACGCTAACCCTCACCCTCACCTCACACTAACACTAACCCTAACCCTAACCCTCACCCTAACCCTCACCTTAAACCTAACGGTAACCCGAAATCTCACACTAACCCTAAACCTCAGCATAACCCTAAACCTGACCCTAACCCTTATCCTCACACTAACACTAAACCTAACCCTCACCCTCACCCTAACCCTCACACTAAACCTCACCCTCACACTAGACCTAAGCCTTACCCGCACCCTCACCCTCACACTCAGCAGAACCCTTAACCAAACCCTAATCCTATCCCTAACCCTCACACTCGCGCTAACCCTAAGCCTATCAATAACCCTCACCATCACCCACACTCTCTCGCTCACCCTAATCCTCACCCTCAACCTCACATTCACCCTAACCCTCACCCTAACCCTATCCCTAATCCTCATGCTAACCCTAACCCTAACTCTAACCCTAAACCTAACCCTCACACTTACTCCAAACCTCACACTGATTGTCAGCCTCACCCTCAGCCTAACCCTAACCCTAACCCTCACCCTCACCCTAAATGTCACCCTAACCCTAACCCTCACTGTAACCCTAACCCTCACCCTAACATTAACCCTAACATTAACCCTAAAACTCAAACTAACACTCACCCTAACACTAACACTCAAACTCACCCTAAGCCTCAACCTAACCCTTGCCATCACCCTAAACCTAACCCTCGCCCTAACACTAACCCTCAGCCTAACCCTAACTTTATCCTAATCCTAACCCTAACCCTCAAACTCAGCCTCACCAAAACTCTAAGCCTAACCCTAATCCTAATCCTAACCCTCACCCTCACCCCAACCCTAAACCTTACCCTTGCACTAAATCTCACCCTAACCCTATTGCTAACCCTAAACCTCACCCTCACCCTAAACCTCACTCTTACTCTAAACCTCAGTATAACCCTAACCCTAACCCTAGCCCTAATCGTCACCCTAACCCTAACCCTCAACCACAACCTAAATCTCAACCTTACCCTCACCGTCACCCTCACGCTCACTCTCACTCTAACCCTAACCCTAACATTAACCCTACACCTAACCCTCACCCTCACCATCACCCTAACCCTAACGCTAACCCTAAACCTCACCGTAAACCTAAATATCACCCTAACCCTAACCCTAACCCTAAAACTAACCCTAACGCTCATCCTCACACTAATCCTAAACCTAACCCTAACCCTCACCCTAACCCTTACCCTAAACCTAAACCTAACCCAACCCTCACCCTAAACCTAACCCTAACCCTAACCCTCAACCTCACCCTCATCCTAACCCTAACCCTAACCCTAACCCTCACCCTACCCTAACCCTAATCCTAAACCTAATTCTCACCCTCACCATCACCCTCACCCTATCACCCTCATACTCACCTTCACCTTAACCCTCAAACGAACCCTAACCCTCACCCTAACCCTAATACTAACCCACACCCTCACCCTCACCCTCAGCCTAACCCTAAACCTAACACTAATCCTAACCCTAACCCTCACCCTCAACTTAAACATAACCCTCAACATCACCCTCACCCTCACACTCACCCAAACCCTCACGCTCAACTTCACCCTCACCCTAATATTCAACCTCAACCTAAACATCACCCTAACCCTAAACCTCAACCTAACCCTAACCTTTACCCTAACTCTAACCCTAACCCTCACCCTAATCTTTATCTTCAGACTAACCCTTCCTCTAAAGCTAACCCTAACCCTCACACTAAACCTAACCCTCTCCCTAACCCTAACCCTACCCCTCACCCTAACACTCACCCTAACTCAAAATCTAATCCTAACCCACACCCTAACACTCCCCCTCACCGGAACCCTCCCCCTCACCTGAACCCTCACCCTCACCTTAATCCTTAGCTTCAACCTTTCCCTTACCGTGACCCTAACCCTCAACTTAAACCTCACCCTAACCCTAATCCTCACCCTAACCATAAACCTAACCCTTACCTAAGGGAAACACTCAACCTAAACCTAACCCTAACCCTAAACCTAAACCTTACCCTAACCTTAACCCTAAACCTCACCCTCACCCTCACCCTAACCCTAACCCTCACCCTCACCCTAACCCTAATCCTAATCTTAACCATTACAATATCCCTAATCCTAACCCTAGCACTCACCCTCACCCTAAACCTCACCCTAACCCTTATCCTCACTCCAACCCTAACCCTAACACTCACCCTCACCATCACCCTAATTCTAACCCTAAACTTAACCCTCTCTCTAAACCTAACTCTTACCCTAACCCTAACCCTAACCCTCACCCTAACCCTAACCCTAACCCTAAACCTCACCCTCACGCTCACCCTAACCCTAACGATAAACCTTATCCTCATGCTCACTCTAAGACTCCCCCTAAGCTTTATCCTCATACGAACCCTAAGTCTAACCCTGACGCTAACCGTGAACCTAACCCTCACCATAAACCTAACCCTAAACCACACCCTAAACTTCAGCTTCACCGTCACCCTCACCCGAACTGTCACCCTCACCCTAACCCTCAGCCTCACCCTAAAACTCACCCTAATCCTAACCCTCAATCTAACCATTACCATAACCCTCACCCTAACCCTAACACTCAAACGAACCCTCACCCTCAACCTAACTCTCACCCTAAACCTCAACCTAATCCTTACCTAACTGAAAACCTCGCCCTTACCCTCACATTCACCCTAACCCACACCCTCACTGTAGCCCTCACCCTACACCTAAACCTCACCCTAACCCTAACCCTACACCTCACAATCACCCTCACCCTAACCCTAACCCTAACCCTGACTCTAACACTTACCCTCAACGTAACCCTCACCCTAACACTAAACCTCAACCTAAACATCACCCTAAACCTAATCCTCACCCTAACCATAACCCTAACCCTTACCTAAAGGAAACCCTCACCCTTACACTCACCCTAACACTCACCATCACCGTAGCCCTCACCCTAAGCCTCAACTTCACAATAACCCTTACACTCAACTTCACCCTAACCCTAACCCTAACCCTAACCCTCACCCTAACCGTAATCCTCAACATAAACATAACCCTAACCCTAACAATAACCCTCACCCTAACTCTAATCCTTAACCTAACCCTAACCCTAACCCTAAATTTCACCCTAGCCCTAACCCTAACCCAAAACCTCACCCTCACCCTAACCCTCACCTAAACCCTAACCCTAACACTAACCCTCACACTAAACCTAACACTAATCCTAACCCTCACCCTTACTCAAACCCTCACCCAAAACTTATCCTCACACTAATCCTAAACCTAAACCTAACCCTCACCCTCACCATCACCCTAACACTAACCCTAAAACTAACCCTCACCCTAACACTAACACTTAACCTAACCCTAATCCTAACCCTCACACTAACCCTCACCCTCAACCTAACCCTAATCCTAACCCTCACCCTCACCCTCACCCTCACCATAACCCTAATCCTAACCCTCACCCTAACCCTCACCCTAACCGTAATCCTCAACATAAACATAACCCTAACCCTAACAATAACCCTCACCCCATCTCTAATCCTTACCATAACCCTAACCCTAACCCTAAATTTCACCCTAACCCTAAACCTAACCCAAAACCTCACCCTCACCCTAACCCTCACCTTAACTTTAACCGTAACACTAACCCGCACACTAAACCTAACACTAATCCTAACCCTAACCCTTACTCTAACCCTCACCCAAACCTTATCCTCACACTAATCCTAAACCTAAACCTAACCCTCACCCTCACCATCACCCTAACACTAACCCTAACCCTAACCCTCCCTCACCCTAACACTAACACTTAACCTAACCCTAATCCTAACCCTCACCCTCACCCTCACCCTCACCATAATCCTAATCCTAACCCTCACCCTAACCCAAACCCTTACCCAGCCCTAAACCTATCCCCCATCCTAACCCTCACCCTCAGCCTAAACCTAAACCTCACTCTACATCTAACCCTAAGCCTAACCCTAACACTTACATTCACCATAACCCTAACATTAACCATAACTCTCAACATCACCCTCACCCTAAACTTAACCCTAACCCTCACACTCACCCTAAATCTAATCCTAACCCTAACCCACACCCCCACTGTCATCCTTACCCTAATGCTCACCATCAACCTCACCTTCACCCTAACCCTCAAACTAACCCTAACACTGACCCTACACCTAACCCTAACCCTAACCCTCACCGTCACCATAACCCTAACCCTAAAACTAATACTAATCCTCACCCTAACACTCACCCTCACCCTAAACCTTACCCTCAACATCACTATCACCCTCACCCTCACCCTAACCCTCACTCTTAACTTCACCCTCACCTTAACCCTCACCCTCACCATAAACATCACCCTAACCTAAACCCCACCCTCACCCTAACCCTAAACCTAACACTCACACTAAAACTAACGATAAACCTTACCATTACGCTCACCCTAAAACTCACCCTAAGCTTTATCCTCATACTAACCCTAACTCTAACCCTAACGCTAACCATCACACTAAACCTAACCCTCTCCCTAACCCTAATCCTACCCCTCAAACTAACCTTCACCCTAAACCTAAACTGAACGCAAATCCTCACCCTAAACGTAACCCTCACCCTCACCCTAACCCTCACCGTCTCCCTAACCCTCACCATAATCCTAACACTAAACCACACCCTAACCCTCACCCTCATCCTCAACCTAACCCGAACCGTCACCTTCACCCTAACCCTCAGCCTCACCCTAAACGTCACCCTCACCATAACTGTCAATCTAACCCTAACCCTAACCACCACCCTAACCCTAACCCTCAAATTAAACCTCATCCTCAACCTAATCCTCATCCTGAACTTAACCCTAATCCTTACCTTACTGAAAACCTCACCCTCACCCTCAGACTCAGCCTAAACCACACCATCACCGTAGCCCTCACCCTAAACCTAAACCTCACCCTAACCCTTACCCTAAAACTCAATCTCACCCTCATCCTAACCCTAACCCTAACCCTCACACTAAACCTCACCCCCACCCTAACCCTAACCCTAACCCTACCCCTAACCCTCACCCTCACACTAACGCTCAACCTAACCCTTAACCTCAACCTGACCCTAACCCTAACCCTAACCCTAACCCTCACACTAACCCTAACCCTACCTCTCACCGTAACCCTCACCCTCACCCTAACCCTAAACCTAACCCTAACCCTCACCCTCACCCTAACTCTGACCCTAACACTCACCCTAAACCTAACCCTCACACTAACACTCACATTCAAAATAATCCTCACCCTAAAAATAACCCTAATTCTTACCTAAACAAAACCCTCACGTTCACCCTCATTCTCACCCTAACACTCACACTCACCCTAGCTCTAACCATAAACCTAACCCTAACCCTGATCTTCACCCTCACCCTCACCGTCACCCTCAGCCTAACCTTAACCCTAAAACTAATCCTAAACCTAATCCTCACCCTCACCCTCACCCTAACCCTAAACCTAACCCTAACCTTCACCCTCAACCTCACCGTCACCCGCAGCCTTACCATAACCCTAACCCAAAACATAACCCTTACCCTCACACTCACCCTCACACTCACGTTAACCTCACCCTCACTATAGCCCTCACCCTGAAACTACACCTCACCCTAACCCTAACCCTAAACCTCACTCTTACCCTAACCCTAACCCTAAAAATAAACCTAACCCTAAACCTAATCCTAACTCTAACCCTTATCCTAACCCTAAAACTATACCTAAAACTCACCCTAACCCTAATCCTAACCCTAACCCTCACCCTCACTGTCACCGTCACCCTAACCCTGAACCTCAACCTCACCCTCACCCTAACCCTCAAACTAACCCTAGTCCTCACCCTATCCCTAACCCTAACCCTCACCCTCACCCTCACACTCAGCCTAACACTTAACCAACACCTAAACCTAACCCTAACCCTCGCACTAACTGTCACCCTAATCCTAACAATAACTCTCATCATCACCCTTACCCTCACCCTCACCCTAACCCTCACCCTCAACGTCACCCTCACCCTAACCTTCACCATCACCCTAAACTTCACCCCAACCCTAAACCTCACACTAACCCTAAACCTAACCCTAAACCTCACCCTCACCCTAACCCTCATCCTCAACCTCACCTTCACCCTAACCCTCACAATCACCCTAAACTTCACCCTAAACCTAACCCTCACCCTAACCGTAAACCTAACCTTAACCCTCTCTCTCACCCTAAACCTAAACCTCACTCTAACCCTAACCCTAACCCTAACCCTCACCCTAACCCTAACAGTAAACCTCACCCAAACCCTAACTCTTACGCTAACCCTAACCCTATCCCTAACCCTCAACCTAACCCTAATTCTAAAGCTCACCCTCAACGCTGACCATAACCCTAAAACTAACCATTACCTTCACCCTAACCCTAACCCTAAACCTAAAACTCAACCTCACCCTCACCCTAAACTTAACCCTAACTCTCACACTCACTGTCACCCTCACCCTAACCCTCACCGTCAACCTCACCTTCAACCTAACCCTCAAACTAACCCTAACACTCACCCTCACCCACACCCTAACCCTTACCTAAAACTAACAATAATCCTCACCCTAACCCTCATTCTCACCCTAAACCTAATCCTCAAGATCACCCTCCCCCTCACCCTCATCCTAACCCTCACCCTCACTGAAAACATGACACGAACCCTAACCCTGACCCTAAACCTAAGCCTAACCCTAATCCTCACCCTAACCCAAACGATAAAATTTACCCTCATGCTCACCGTAAAACTCACCATAAGCTTTATCCTCATACTAAACCTAACTGTAACCATAATGCTAACCACTGTCACACTAATCCTAACCCTAATCCTACCCCTCAGTCTAACCCTCATCGAAAAGCTATCCCTAACCCTAGCCCTCACCCTAAAACTAAACCTAACCCTCACCCTCACCCTAACCCTCACCGTCACCCTAACCCTCACGCTAACCCTAAACCTAAACCACACCCTAACCCTTACCCTCACCCTCACGCGAACCCTCACCCTCACCGTAACCCTCAGCCTCAACCTAAACATCACCCTAACCCTAACCCTCAATCTAACCCTAATCCTAACCCTCACCCTAACCCTAACAGTCAAACTAACCCTCACCCTCAACCTAATCATCACCCTAACCATAACCCTAACCCTTACCTAATGGCAACCCTCACACTCAAACTAACACTCACCATCATCTTAGCCCTCACCCTAAACCTAAACGTCACAATAACCCTCACCCTCATCTTCACCCTAAACCTAACCCTAAACCTAACCCTCACTCTAATCCTCAACCTAACCCTAACCCTGACCATTACCATTATCCTCACCCAAATTCTAACCCTCACCCTAAAACTCACCCTAACCCATATCCTCACACTAACCCTAACCCAAACCCTAACCCTCCCCCTCACCATCACCCTAACCCTAACCCTTTCCCTCACCCTCACCATAACCCTAACTCTAACCCTAAACCTAACCCTCACACTAGCCCTAACACTTACCCTAACCCTAACACTAACCGGCACAATAACCCGCTCCCTAACCCTAACCCTAAACCTAACCCTCACCCTCACCCTCACCCTCACCCTAACCCTAACCCTAACCCTCACCATAACCCAAACCCTTACCCTAACCCTAACTCTACCCCTCAGCCTAACACTCACCCTCAGCCTAACCCTAAACCTAAACCTCACTCTAAGCCTAACCCTAACCCTAAGCCTTACCCTCACCCTAACCCTAACTTTAACCCTAACCCTAATCCTTACTTAACTCAAAACCTCACCCTCACCCTCAGACTCACCCTAACCCACAACTGAACCGTAGTCCTCACCCTAAACCTATACCTCACCCTAACCCAAACCCTAAACCTCACCCTCACTCTAACCCTAACCCTAATCCTAACCCTAAACCTCACCCTAACCCTCACCCTCATCCTAACCCTAACCCTAAACGTAACCCTCATATTAATCCTCACAATAAACCTAATGATAACACTAACCCTCACCCTCACCCTAACCCTCAACCTAATCCTTACCCTCAACCTGACCCTAACCCTAACCCTAACCCTAACCCTCACACTAATCCTAACTCTCACCCTAATCCTAACCCTACCTCTCACCCTAACCCTCATTCTCACCCTAACCCTAAACCTAACCCTAACCCTAACCCTCACCCTAACTCTGACCCTAAAACTCACCCCAACCCTAACATTCACACTAACCCTCACATTCAACCAAATCCTCACAGTAACAATAACCCTAACTCTTACCTAACCGAAACCCTCACGTTCACCCTCATTCTCAAACTAACACTCACACTCACGCTACCCATCACCTTAAACCTAACCCTAACCCTAACCCTAATCTTCACCCTCACCCTCACCGTCAACCTCAGCTTTAATATAACCCTAACCCAAATCTTAACCCTTACCCTCACACTCACCCTCACACTCACCCTAAACCTCACCCTCACCATAGACCTCACCCTGAACCTAAACTTCACCCTAACCCTAACCCTAAAGATCATTCTTACCCTAAACCTAACCCTAACAATAACAATAACCCTAACCCTAACCCTAATCCTAATTGTAAACCAAATCCTAACCCTAACCCTATACCTAAAACTCACCCTGACCCTAATCCAAACCCTAAACTTCACCCACAATATCACAGTCACCCTAACGCTGACCCTAAACCTCACCCTCAACCTAACCCTCACACTAAACCTAGCCCTAACCCTAACACTAACCCGAAACCTCACCCTCACCCTAACCCTTACCATCACCCTAAACTTCACCCCAACCCTAACCCTCACCCTAAACCTAAAGCTAACCCTAACCCTCAGCCACACCTTAACCCTAACCCTAAACCTCACTCTAAACCTAACCCTGAACCTAACCCTCACCCTAACCCAAACACTAACCCTCACCCTAACCCTATCTCTTACCCTAACCCTAACCCTAACACTAACCCTCAAGGTAACACTAACTCTAACCCTCACCCTAAACATAACGCTTACCCTAACCCTAAACCTAACCCTTACCCTCACCCTAACCCTAACCTTAACCCTAACCCTCAACCTCACCCTCATCCTAAATTTAACCCTAACTCTCACACTCACCCTAACCCTAATCCTAACCCTAACCCCCAGCATCACTGTCAACATCACCCTAACACTCAACGTCAACCTCACCTTCACCCTAACCCAAAACTAACCCTAACCCTCACCCTCACCCTCACCTTAACCCTAACCCTAAAACTAACCCTAATCCTCACCTTAACCCTCATCCTCAACCTAAACCTAAC
This sequence comes from Dipodomys merriami, assembly GCF_024711535.1. Taxonomy (NCBI): domain Eukaryota; kingdom Metazoa; phylum Chordata; class Mammalia; order Rodentia; family Heteromyidae; genus Dipodomys; species Dipodomys merriami. The sequence goes on from NW_027206113.1 coordinate 5,534,516, forward strand.
CCTCAAGATCACTCCTACCATCACCCTCACCCTCACACTCATCCTAACCCTTACCCTCACCCTAACGCTAAACCTAAACCTAACTCAAAACCTAAACCTAACCCTAACCCTCACCCTAACCCTTATCCTCACACTAACCCTAAAGTTAACCGTTACCCTCACCCTCACCCTAACCCTAACCCTAAAGTTAAGCCTCACAACACTTAATCTAACCCTAACCCTAACCCTCATATTAACCCTCATCCTAACCCTTATCCTCACACTAACCTTAAGCCTAACCCTCAACCTCACCCGCACCCTAACCGTAACCTGAAATCTAACCCTCACCCTAACACTAAACCTTACTCTAACCCTAACCCTAAACCTCACACTAAGCCTCAACCTAAACCTAACCCTCACCCCTACCCTCACACTGACCTTAACCCTAACCCTGATCCTTACCCTCACACTAACCCTAACCTAAACCTAAAACTCACCGTAAACGTAATCCTAACCCTAAACCTCACTCTCACTGTCACTGTCACCCAAACCCTGACCCTCAACCTCACCCTCACCCTAACCCTCACACTCACCCTAACCCTAACCCTAACCCTAACAATAAATCTCACCATCATCCTCACCCTAACCCTCACCGTAACACTAACCCTAACCCTACCCCTCACCCTAAACTTCACCCTAACCCTAACCCACTCCCACACCCTAAACCTCATGCTAACCTGGACCCTAACTCTCACCCTAGCACTCAACCTCACCCTAAACATCACCTTCACCCTCACCCTAATCCTCACCCTAACCCTAACACTCAAACTAACCGTAACCCTCACCCTCACCCTCACCATCATCCTAACCCTCACCCTAAACCTTACACTAACCCACCACCTAACTCGAACCCGAACCCTTACCCTCACCTGAACCCTCACCCTCACCCTAACCCTCAGCCTCACACTAAACATCTCCCTAACCCTAACCCTCACTCTAAGTCTAAACATAACCCTAACACTAACCATAACCCAAACCCTTACCTAACCAAAAACCACACCCTCACCCTCACACTAACCCTCACACTCACCCTCACCGTAGCCCTCACCCTAAACCTAAACCTCAACATAACCCTAACCCTAACCCTCACCCTAACCCTAACCCTAACCCTAAGCCTCACCCTAAACCTCAACCTAACCCTAACCCTAACCGTAACACTAACCCTCACCCTAACCCTCACCCACACCCTAACACTAACGCTAACACAAACTCTCAACCTCACCCTAATCCTAACCCTAACCCTCACCCTCACCCTCTCCCTCATAATATCCCTTACCCTATCCATAACCATAACCCTAACCCTCACCTTCACCGTAAACCTAAACCTAACAACAACATTCACCGTCACAATCACCTTCACCCTCACCTTCACCCTAACACTAACACTAACCCTAACTCTCAGCCTCACCCTATCCCTAACACTAACCCTCACACTCACACTCACACTCACCCTCATCCTATTCCTTACCCTAACCGTAACCATTACCCTAACCCTCAGCTTCACCTTAATACTAACCCTAAACACAACATTCACTGTCACCGTCACCTTCACCCTCACCCTCACCCTAACAGTCACCGTCACCCTAAACATCATCCTAACCCTAACCCTCAACCTAACCCTAATCCCTACCATAACCCTAACCCTAACCCTAACCCTCAACTTAATCCTAACCCTAACACTAACCTTAATGCTCACCCTAACCGTAATGCTAACCCTAATACTCACCCTCACCTAAACCTCATCCTAATCCTTATACTCACACTAACCCTAAACCTAACCCTCACCCTCACCCTGACCCTAACCCTAACCCTAAACTTAACCCTCAATCTAACCTTAACATTTACTCTAACCCTAAACCTCACATTAACGCTCACCCTAACCCTTATCCTCACACTAACCCTAAGCCTAACCCTCAACCTCACCCTCACCCTAACCCTTACACTAACCCTAAACCTATCCCTCACCCTAACCCTCACCCTAACGCAAACCCTTACCCTAACCCTAACTCTACTCCTTACCCTAACCCTCACCCTCAGCCTAAACCTAAACCTAAACCTCACCCTAAAACTAAACCCAATCCTAACCATAAACCTTACCCTCACCCTAACCCTAACCCTAACCCTAACCCTAAACCTTACCTAACTGAAAACCTCACCCTCACCATCAGATTCACCCTAAACCACACCCTGACTGTAGCCCTCACCCTAAACCTACACCTCACCCTAACCCTAACCGAAACCTCACCCTCACCCTTACCCTAACCCTAACCCTAATCCTAACCTAACACTCACCCTAACCCTCACCCTCACCGTAACCTTAACCCTAAACCTAACCCTCACATTAATCCTCACGCTAACCCTAACGCTTACCCTAACCCTCACACTAACCCTCAACCTAACCCTTACCCTCAACCTCACCCTAACTCTAACCCTAACCCTAACCCTCACACTAACCTTAACCCTCACACTAACTCTAACCCTACTTCTCACGGTAACCCTCCCCCTCACCCTAACCCTAAACCTAACCCTAATCCTAACCCTCAACCTAACTCTGACCCTAACACTCACCCTAAACCTCACCCTCACACTAACCCTCACATTCAACCTAATCCTCACCCTAACAATAACCCTAACTCTTACCTAACCGAAACCCTCACATTCACCCTCATTCTCACCCTAACACTCACACTCACGCTAGCCCTCACCTTTACCCTCACCCTAACCCCAACCCTAATCTTAAGCCTCACCCTCACCATCAGCCTAACCCTCACACTGAACCTTACCCTAACCAACAACCTAACCCTCACCGAAACCGAACCCTCAACCTCACCTGAATCCTCACCCTCAATCTAACCCTCAGCCTCACACTAAACATCTTCCTAACCTTAACCCTCACTCTAAACCAAACCATAACTCTAACGCTAACCATAACCCAAACCCTTACCTAACCGAAAACCACACCCTCACCCTCACACTCACTCTAACACTCACCCTCACCATAGCCCTCACCCTAAACCTAAACCTCAACATAACCTTAATCATAACCCTGACCCTAACCCTAACCCTAACCCAAACCCTCACCCTAAAACTCACCCTATTCCTAACCCTAACTGTAACCCTAACCCTCACGCTAACCCTCATCCTCACCCTAACCCTAATGCTAACCCTGACTCTCACCCTCACCCTAACCCTAACCCTAAACTTCACCCTCACCCTCACCCTCACTCTCATCCTATCCCTTACCCTAACCGTAACCATAAACCTAATCCTCACATTCACCTTAACCCTAACCCTAACCGCAACATTCACCGTCACAGTCACCTTCACCCTCACCATCATGCTAAACATCACCCTAATCCTAACCATCAACCTAACCCTAACCCTCACACTAACCCTAACCCTAACCCTAACCCTCAACGTAACACTAACCCTAACCCTAACCCTAACCCTCACCCTAACCCTAATGCAAACCCTAACACTCACCCTCCCCCTAAACCTCAACCTAACCCTTATCCTCACACTAACCCTAAACCTATCCCTCACACTCACCATCACCCTAACCCTAACCCTAAACTTAACCCTCATTCTAACTTTAACAATTACTCTAACCCTAACCCTAACCCACACAATAATGCTCACCCTAACCCTTATCCTCACACTAAGCCTAACCCTCACACTAACCCTAACCCTACCTCACACCATAACCCTCACCCTCACCCTAACCCTAAACCTAACCCTAACCCTAACCCTCACAATAATTCTGAACCTAACACTCACCCTTACCCTAACCCTCACCCTAACCCAAACCCTTACCCTAACCCTACCCCTACCCCTCACCCTCAGCCTAACCCTAAACCTCATTCTAAACCTAACCCTAAACCTTAACCTCACCCTAACCCTAACCCTAACCCTAACCCTAATCCTTACCTAACTGAAGCCCACACACTCACCCTCAGACTAACCCTAAACCTCACCCTCACCCTCACCCTAACCCTAAACCTAACCTAACCCTCACCCTAAACCTCACCCTCACCCTAAACCTAACCCTAACCCTAACCCTCACATTAATCCTCACCCTAAACCTAACGCTAACACTAAACCTTACCCTCACCCTAACCCTCCACCTAAACCTTACCCTCAACCTCTCACCCTAACACTAACCCTAACCCTAACACTCACCCTAACCCAAACCCTTACCCTAACCTTAACCCTACCGCTCACACTAACCCTCACCCTCAGCCTAAACCTAAACTTAAATCTCAGTCTAAACCTAACCCTAACCCTAACCCTAACCATTACCCTCACCCTAATCCTAACCCTAACCCTCACACTAACCCTAAACCTCACACTAACCCTAACACTACCTCACACCGTAACCCTCACCCTCACCCTAACCCTAAATCTAACCCACACCCTAAACCTCACCCTCACCCTCATCCTCACCCTCACCCTAAACCTAACCCTCACCCTAAACCAAACCCTTACTGTAACCATAACCCTAAACTTCACTCTAAACCTAACCCTAATCCTAAACCTAACCCTTACCCTCACCCTAATCCTAACCCTAACCCTAACCCTAACCCTCACACTAACCCTAACCCTACCTCTCAACGTAACCCTCACCCTCACCCTAACCATAAACCTCACCCTAACCCACACCCTAACCCTAACTCTGACCCTAACACTCACCCTAACACTCACCCTCACACTAACCCTCATATTCAACCTAATCCTCACCGTAACAATAACCCTAACTCTTACCTAACCGAAGCCCTCAGGTCTACCCTCATTCTCACCCTAACACTAACACTCACGCTAGTCCTAACCATAACCCTAACCCTAATCCTAACCCTAATCTTCAGCCTCACCCTCACCGTCAAACTCAGCCTAACCCTAACCCTAACCCTAATCCTAAACCTAACCCTCAACCTCACACTCACCCTAACCCTAACCGTAAATCTAAACTTCACCCTCACTCTCACCGTCATCCTCAGCCTTACCATAACCCTAACCCAAATCTTAACACTTGCCCTCACCCTCACCCTCACACTCACCATAAACCACACCCTCACCATAGCCCTCACCCTAAACCTAAATCTCACCCTAAACCTAACCCTAAACCTCACGCTTACCCTAACCCTAACAATAACTCAAACCCTAAGCCTAATCCTAACCCTAACCCTAACCATAAACCTAAAACTCACTGTAACCCTAATCCTAACCCTATCCCTCACCCTCACTGTCACCGTCACCCTAACCCTCACCCTCAACCTCACCCTCACCTTAACCCTCACAGTAACCCTAACGCTTACCCTAACACTAATCCAAACCCTCACACTCACCCTAACCCTAACCCTAACCCTAACAATAACGCTCACCATCATCCTCACCCTAACCCTCACCGTAACACTAACCCTAACCCTCCCCCTCACCCTAAACTTAACCCTAACCCTAACCGACTCCCACACCCTAAACCTCATGCTAACCTGAACCCTTACCCACAACCTAGGATTCACCCTCACCCTAAATATCACCCTCACACTCACCCTAATTCTAACTGTAATCCTAACCCTCAACCTAACCCTAAACCTCACCCTCACCCTCACCATCAGACTAACCCTCACCCTAAACCTAACCCTAACCCTCACATTAATCCTCACCCTAACTCTAAAGCTAACCCTAACCCTCACCCTCACACTAACCCTCAACCTAACCCTTACCCTCAACCTGATCCTAACGCTAACCCTAACACTCACACTAACCCTAACCCGCACACTAATCCTAACCCTAACTCTCACCCTACCCCTAACACTCAAACTAACCCTGACCCTCAACCTAATCTTCACCCTAACCATAACCCTAAACTTTACCTAACGGAAACCCTCCCCATCACACTCACACTCACCCTAACACTCACCATCACCGTAGCCCTCACCCTAAACCTAAACGTCACACTCACCCTCACCCTCACCTTCACCCTAACCCTAACCCTAAACCTAACCCTCACCCTAACCCTAAGTCTTACCCTAAACCTAATCCTAACCCTCACACTAACCCTCACCCTAATTCTAACCCTAACCCTAACCCTCACACTCACCTTCACACTAAACCGAAACCTAACCCAAACCATCATCCTAACCCAAAACCTTACCCTAACTCTAAACCTAACCCTCACCCCAACCCTCACCCTCAGCCTAACCCTAAACCTAAACCTCATTCTAAATCTAACCCTAAACCTATCCCTAACCCTTATCCTCACCCTATCCCTAACCCTAACCGTAATCCTTACCTAACTGAAAACCTCACCCTCACTCTCAAACTCACCCTAACACACACCCTCACCGTAGCCCTCACCCTAAACCTAAACCTCACCCTCAACCTCACCTTAACCCTAACCCTAACCCTAACCCTAACCTAACCCTCACCCTAACCCTCACCCTCACCCTGACTCTAAACCTAAACCTAACCCTCACATTAAACCTCACTCTAACCCTAACGCTAGCCCTCACCCTCACCCTAACACTCAACCTAACCCTTACCCTCAACCTGACCCTAAACCTAACCCTAACCCTAACCCACACACTATCCCTAACCCTCACCCTAACTCTGATCCTAACACTCACCCTAACCCTCACCCTCACACTAACCCTCATATTCAAACTAATCCTCACCCTAACATTAAACTCTTCCCTAACCGAAACCCTCACCATCACCCTCAAGCTAACCCTAAACCTTACCCTAATCCTAAACCTAACCCTCAACCTCACCCTCACCCTAACACTAACCCTAATCCTAAACTTCACACTCACTCTCACCGTCATCCTCAGACTTACCATAACCCTAATCCAAATCATAACCCTTACCCTCACCCTCACCCTCACACTCACCCTAAACCACACCATCACCATAGCCCTCACCCTAAACGTAAACCTCACCCTAAACCTAACTCTAAACCTCACTCTTACCCTAACCCTATACCTAACAATAAACCAAACCCTAACCCTAATAATAACCCTAAACCTCACCCTAACCCTAAACCTAAAAGTCACCATAACCCTAATCCTAACCCTAACCCTCACCCTCACTGTCACCATCACCCTAACCCTAACCCTAACCCTAACCCTCACCCTAACCCTCACACTAACCCTAATTCTCACCCTAAACCTAACCCTAACCCTCACACACCCTAACCCTAACCCTAACCCTAAGAATAACGCTCACCCTCATCCTTACCCGAACCCTCATCGTAACCCTAACCCTAACCGTACCCCTCACCCTAAAATTCACCCTAACTTTAACCCACTCCCACAACCTAAACCTCATGCTAACCTCAAGCCTAACCCTAACCTAGCCCTCTCCCTCACCCTAAACATCACCCTCACCCTCACCCTAATCCTAACCCTAACCCTAACCCTCAACCTAAACGTAACCCTCACCCTCACCGTCAGCCTAAACCTCACCCTAAGCCTAACAATAATCCACAACCTAACCCTCACCCGAACCTGAACCCTCACCTGAACCCTCACCCTCACCCTAACCTACAGCCTCACACTAAACATCTCCCTAACACTAACCCTCACTCTAAACCTAACCATAACCCTAACACTAACCATAATCCAAACCCTTACCTAACTGAAACCACACCCTCACCCTCACATTCACCCTAACGCTCATCCTCACGATATCCCTCAACCTAAACCTAAACTCAACATAACCCTAACCCTAACCCTCACTCTAACCCAAATCCTAAACATAAACCTCACCCTAAACCTCACCCTAACCCTAACCATAACCCTAACCCTCACCCTAAACCTCACCCTAACCCTAACACTAACGCTAACACAAACTCTCAACCTCACCCTAACCCTAACCCTAACCCTCACCCTCATCCTCACCCTCACTCTCATAATATCCCTTACCCTAACCGTAACCATAACCAAAAACCTCACCTTCACCGTAAACCTAACCCAACATTCACCGTCACAATCACCTTCACCCTCACCCTCACACTCACACTCACCATCACCCTAAACAGCACCCTAATCCTAACCCTCAACCTAACCCTAACCGTTACACTAACCCTAACCCTAATCCTAAACCTCAACTTTACCCTAACCCTAATCTTCACCCTCAGCCACACCATCACCCTCAGCATAACTCTAACCCTAACCCTAGTCCTAAACCTAACACTCAACCTCATCCTCACCCTACCCCTAAACCTAAACCTAACCTTCACCCTCACCCTCACTGTCACCCTCAGCCTTACCATAACCCTAACCCAAATCGTAACACTTACCCTCACCTTCACACTCACACTCACCCTAAACCTCACCCTCACCATAGCCCTCACCCTGAACCTAAACCTCACCCTAAAACTAAACCTAAAACTCACTCTTACCCTAAGCCTAACCCAAACCCAAAAATAAACCTAACCCTAATTCTAAATCTAAACCTCATCCTAAACCTAACCCTATATCTAAAACTCACCCGAACCCTAATCCTAACCCTAACACTCACCCTAACCCTAACCCTAACACTAACCCTAACCCTAACCCTAACCCTCACCACCACCCTCACACTCAGCCTAAGTCTTAACCAAACCCTAATCCTAACCCTAACCCTCACACTCACCCTAACCCGAACCTTCACGCTCACAATAACACTCAGCCTCACCCTAAACATCACCCTAACCCTCAATAAAGCCCTACCCCTAACCCTTTCCCTAACCCTAACCCTAAAACTAACCCTCACCCTCAACCTAATCCGCACCCTAACCATAACCCTAATCCTTTCCTAACTGAAAACTTCACCCTCACCCTCACACTCACCCTAACCCACACGCTTACCATAGAGCTCAACCTAAACCGAAACCTCACCCTAAACCTAACCCTAAACCTCACCCTCACCCTCACCCTAACCCTAACACAAAACCTCACCCTAAACCTCACTCTCACCCTAACCATAACCCTAAACATAACCCTCACATTAATCCTCACCCTAACCCTAAAGCTAACCCTAACCCTCACCCTCACACTAACCCTCAACCTAAACCTTACCCTTTTTCCTGACCCTAACCCTAACCCTAACCCTAACATTAACCTTAACCCTCACACTAACCCTAACCCTACCTCTCACCCTCTCCCTCACCTTCACCCTAACCCTAACCCTAACCCTCACCCTAACTCTAATCCTAACCTTCACCCTAACCCTCACCCTCACACTAACCCTCACATTCAACCTAATCCTCACCCTAACATTAAACCTAACTCTTCCCTAACCGAAACCCTCACCTTCACCCTCATTCTCACCATAACCCTCACACTCACCCTAGCCATCACCTTAACCCTAACCCTAAACCTAAATCTAATCTTCACCCTCACCCTCACCATCACCCTCAGCCTAACTCTAACCCTAACCCTAGTTCTAAACCTAACCCTCAACCTCACCCTCACCCTAACCCTAACACTAACCCTAACCTTCATCCTCACACTCACTGTCACCCTCAGCCTTACCATAATCCTAACCCAAATCGTAACCCTTACCCTCACCCTCACACTCAAACTCACCCTAAACCTCACCCTCACCATAGCCCACACCCTGAACCTAAACCTCACCCTAACCTAACCCTAAACATCACTCTTACCCTAACCCTAACCCTAAACCTAACAATAACCCTAACCCTAAACCTAATTCTAAATCTAACCCTCATCCTAACCCTAATCCTATACCTGAAACTCACCCTAACACTAATCCTAACCCTAACACTCACCCTCACTGTCACCGTCACCCTAACACATAACCAAACCCTAATTCTAAACCTAAACCTCACACTAATCCTAACAATAACCCTCACCATCACCCTCACCCTCACCCTCACCTTAACACTCATACTCAAACTCAGCCTAACCCTAACACTCACCGTCACCTAAAACTTCACCCTAACCCTAACCCTCACCCTAACCCTAAACTTGTCCCTAACCCTCACACTCACCTTAACCCTAAACCTAAACCTAACTGTAAACCTAAACCTAAACCTAACCCTCACCCAAAATGTTATCCTCACAATAACCCTAACACTAGCACTCACCTTCACTTTCACCCTAACCCTAACCCTAAACTTAAACCTCACTCTAAACTTAACACATACTCTAACCCTAATCCTAACCCTCACACTAAACCTCACCCGATCCCTTATCCTCACACTAATCCTAAGCCTAACCCTCAACCTCACCCTCACACTAACCCTAACCTGAAACCTAACCTTCAACCTAACCCTAACCCTTACACTAACCCTAACCCTAACCCTCACACTAAGCCTCACCCTAAACCTAAACCAAACCCTAACCCTCACCTTCACCCTCACACTCACCCTAAATCACACCCTCACTGTAGCCCTCATCCTAAACCTAAACCTCACCCTAACCCTAACCCTAAACCTCATCCTCTTCCTCACCCTAACCCTAAACCTAACCCTCACATTAATCCTCTCCATAACCCTAAAGCTAACCCTAACCCTCAGCCTCACACTAACCCTCAACCTAACCCTTACCTTCAAACTGACCCTTACCCTAAACTTAACCCTCACCCTAACCCTAATCCTCACACTTACCCTAACCCTACCTCTCACACTAACCCTAACACTGAAACTAACCCTCACCCTCAACCTAATCCTCACCCTAACCATAACCCTAACCTCTACCTAAAGGAAACCCTCCCCCTCAAACTCACACACACCCTAACACTCACCATCACCGTAGCCCTCACCCTAAACCTAAACATCAAACTAACCCTCACCCTAAACTTCACCCTAACCCTAACCCTAACCATCACTCTAACCCTCAACCTAACGCTAACCCTAACACAAACCCTCACCCTCACCCTAACCCTCACCTTAACACTAACCCTAACACTAACCCTCACCCTAAACCTAACACTAACCCTAACCCTCAACCTCAACATAATACTCACCCTAACCCTTATCCTCACACTAAACCTAACCCTAAGGCTAACCCTCATTCTCACCATCACCCTAACACTAACCCTAATCCTCACCCTCATCATCACCCAAACCCTAACCCTAACCATCACCCTAACCCTAACCCTAACACTAACCCTCACCCTAACCCTAACACTTACCCTAACCCTAACACTAACACTCACACTAACCCTCAGCCTCACCCTAACATTAACACTAACCTTCACCCTCACCCTCACACTCACACTCACCATAACCCTAACCCTCACACTAACCCAAAACTTTACCCTAACCCTAACCCTACCAGTCACCCTAAATCTCACCCTCAGCCTAACCCTAAACCTAAACCTCATCCTAAACCTAACACTAACCCTAACCCTTACCCGCACCCTAACCCTAACCCTAAACCTAATACTTACCTAACTGAAAACCTCAGACTCACCCTCAGTCTCACCCTAACCCACACCCTCACCGTAGCCCTCACCCTAAACCTAAACCTCACCCTCACCCTAATGCTAAACCTCACCCTCACCCTCACCGTAAACCTAACCCTAACCCCAACCTAACCCTCACCCTAATCCTCACCCTCACCATAACACTAACCCTAAACCTAACCCTCACATTAATCCTCACCCTAACCCTAACGCTAACCCAAAAGCTCACCCTCACCCTAACCCTCAACCTAACCCTTAACCTCAAACTGACCTAAGCCTAACCCAAACCCTAACCCTCACACTAACCCTAATACTCACACTAACCCTAACCCTATCTCTCACCGTAACCCGCACCCTCACCCTAACCCTAACCCTAAACCTAAACCTCACATTAATCCTCACCTTAACCCTAAAGCTAACCCTAACCCTCAGCCTCACACTAACCACAACCTAAACCTTACCCTCAACCTGACCCTAACCCTAACCCTCACACTAACCCTAACCCTCACACTAACCCTAACCCTACATCTCACCCTAACCCTAACCCTAATACTCATCCTAACCCAAACCCTTACCCTAAGCCTAACCCTAACCTCAACCTAACCCTCACCCTCAGCCTAACCCTAAACCTAAACCTCACTCTAAACATAACCCTAAACCTAACCCTAACCCATACCCTCACCCTAATCCTAACCCTAACCCTAACCCTATTCCTTACGTAACTGAAAGCCTCACCCTCACCCTCACACTCACGCTAATCCACACCCTCACCATAGCCCTCACCCTAAACCTAAACCTCAACCTAAGCTTAACCCTAACCTTTAGCAACAGTAAACCCTCCCCCTCACACTCACACACACCCTAACACTCACCATCACCGTAGCCCTCAGCCTAAACCTAAACGTCACACTAACCCTCACCCTAACCTTCACCCTAATCCTAACCCTAACACTAACCCTCACTCTAACCCACACCCTAACCCTAACCATAACCCTAAACATAACCCTCACCCTAACTCTAACACTTACCCGAACCCTAAGCCTAACCCTAAATCTCACCCTAACCCAAACCCTGTCCCTCACACTAAACCTCAGCTTAACATTAACCCTAACACTAACCCTCACCATAAACCTAACACTAACCCTAACCCTCACCCTCAACCTAACCCTCAACCTAACCCTTATCCTCACACTAACCCTAACCTTAAGGCAAACCCTCACCCTCACTCTCACCCTAACACTAACCCTAGCCCTCACCCTCACCATCACCCTAACCCTAACCCTAACCCTCACCCTCAACCTAACCATAACCCTAAATCTCACCCTCGCATTAATCCTCACCCTAAACGTAACACTAAACCTAACCCTCACCCTCACCCTAACCCTCACATTAACCTTTATCCTAACACTAACACTAACCCTAACCCTAACCCTCATCCTAACCATCACCCTAACCCTAACCCTAAACCTAACCCTAACCCTCACCCTAACCCAAACCCTCACCCTAACCCTAACCCTAAACCTCACACTAACCCTCACCCTAACCTTAACCTTAACCCTCACCCTCACCCTCACCCTCACCCTAACCCTAACCCTAACCCTCACACTAACCCTCACTCTAACCCTAACCCTAACCCTAAACCTCACCCTCAACCTAACCCTAACCCTCACCCTAAAACAAACCCTTACCCTAACCGTAATCCTAACCCTCACCCTAACCCTCACCCTCAGTCTAACCCTAAACCTAAACCTCACTCTAAACCCAAACCTAACCCCAACCCTAAACCTGACCCTCACCCTAATCCTAACCCTAACCCTAATCCTTACCTAACTGAAAACCTCACCCTCACCCTCACACTCACCCTAACCCACACCCTCACCTTAGCCCTCACCCTAAACCTAAACCTCAACCGAAACTTAACCCTAAACCTCACCCTCACCCTCACCCTAACCCTAACCCTAAACTAACCCTCACCCTATCCCTCACCCTCACCCTAAACCTAACCCTAAACGTAACCCTCACATTAATCCTCACCATAACCCTCACCCTAACCCTCACCCTAACACTCATTCTAACCCTAACCCTAACCCACACTCTCACCCTAACCTTAAACCTAACACTTACCCTCACATTAATCCTAAACCTAACCCTAAACCTAATCCTCACACTAAACCTAACCCTCTCCCTAACCCTAACCCTAACCGTCACCCCCTAACCCTAACCCTAACCCTAACCGTCACACTAACCCTCAACCTAACCCTTACCATAACCCTATCCCTCAGCCTAACCCTTAACCTCACATTCACCTTAACCCTCACACTAACCCTAACCCTTACCCTAACCCTAACCCTTTACCGCACCTTCACCCTCACCCTCAACTTCAGCCTAACACTCACAATAACCCTAAACCTAACCCTAACCCTAAATCTCACCCTAGAGGTAACCATAACCCTAACCCTAACGCTCAAACTTACCCTAACCCTCACACTAACACTGACCCTCACCCTAAACCTCACCTTAACCCTAACACTAACCCAAACCTAAACCTAAACTAACCTAAAACCTCACACTCAACCTCAATCACACACTAACACTCACCCTCACACTTGCCCTCACCCTAACCCTAACCCAAAGCCTAAACCTAAACCTCACCCTCACCTTCACACTCAATCTCACCCTCAGCTTAACCCAAACCCTAACCCTAATCCTAATCCTCACCCTCACCCTAACCCTAATACTAACCCTAACCATCACCCTTACTCTAACCCTAACCCTAACCCTAAACCTCACCAGAACACTAACCCTAACTCTAACACTCAGACCCACACGCACCATTATCCTAACCCTAACCCAATCCCTAAAGCTCAACTTTACCCTAACCCTCACCCTAACCCTTGCCCTCAACTTAACCCTAACCCTATTCCTAAACCTCACACAAATGCGAACCCTAACCCAAACCCTAACCCTAAACCTCACCCTCACCCTTAGCTTTACCCTAACCCTAATCCTAATCCTAACCCTAACCCTCACCCTAACACTCAACCTAACACTCATGCTAACCCTAACCCTCACTCTCACCCTAACTTGAACCCTAATCTTTACCCTTACCCAAATTCTAACACTAACCCTAACCCTCACACTAGACCTAACCCTCCCCCTAACCGTAACCCTAACCCCAACCCTAACCGTCACTCTTACCCTAACACTCAACCTCACCCTATCCCTCACACTAACCCTTAACCTCACCTTCACCCTAACACTCACACTAACCCTATTCTCACCCTAACACTATCCCTATACCGCACCCTCACCTAAACATAACCCTAACCCTAAACCTAAACCTCACCCTAACACTAACTGTCGCACTAAGCCTATCCCTAAATCTCAACCTCAACCTAACGCTATCCCTAACCCTAACCCTCACCCTAAACCTCACCCTAACCCTAACGGTAACCCGAACCCTAACTGGCACCCTAATCCTCACCCTAACCCTTATCCTCACCCTAACCCTAACTTTAACCCAAATCCTAACCCTCACCCTAAAACTCACCCTCACCCTAACCCTCACCCTAACCCTTATACTCAGCCTCGTCCTATCCATAACGCTCCCCCTAACCCTCACACTAAACCTAACCCTCACGCTAAACCTAAAGCTACTCCTCACATTAACCCTCACCCTCACCCTAATCCTAACCGAAACCTAACCCTCACCTTCACCATCACCCTAACCCTAACCTAAAATCTAACCCTCACCCTCACCCTCACCCTAACCATAAACCTAACACTAACCCTCACCCTAACACTAAACATCACATTAAACCTAACCCTAACCCTCACTCTCATCCTAATTCTAACCCTAAACCTAACTCTCACCCTAACCCTCACCCTAATCCTAATGCTATCCCTAAACCTTATCCTCACCCTAACACTCACCCTAAACGTTACCCTCACCCTAACCCTAAGCATAACCCTCACACTAACCCTAACCCTACATCTTACACTACACCTCACCCTAACCCTAACCCTAACACTCACCCTAACCCTAACCCTAACCCAAACCTCACCGTCACCCTAATGCTCACCCTAACCCTAACCCTCACCCACACACTACGACTCACCCTCACCCCAAACCTCAACCTCACCCTAACCCTCAGCCTCACCCAAAACATCACCCTAACCCTAATCCACAACCTAACCCTAACCCTAACACTCACTCTAAGCCTAACTCTCACCCTCACCCTAACCCTCACCCTCAACCTAATCCTCACCCTAACCCTAACCCTAACACTTACCTAAACGAAATCCTCAGTTTCACCCTCACGCTCATGCTAACCCGCACCCTCACCATGGCCCTCACCCTAACGCCAACCCAAACTCTCACCCTCATCATCACCATCAACCTCAGCATAACCCCAAACCTAACCGTCACAATAACCCTTACGATCACCCTAACAATCACCCTCAACCTCACCCTCACCCTAACCCTCACCCTCACCCTAGCCCTCACTCTTAACCTTACCCTCACCTAACCCTAACCCTCACACTAAACCTAACCCTCACCCTAACCCTAAGCTTCACCCTGAACCTAGTCCTCACCCTAACCGTAATCCTAACCCTAATCCTCATCCTAACGCTAACATTCACCCTCACCCTAAACCTCACCCTAACCCTCACCCTCACCCTAACCCTAACCCTAAACCTCACCGTCACACTAAGTCTCACCCTAACCCTTACACTCACCCTCACCCTAACTTTCAAACTAACCCTAACCTACACCCTAACCCTAACTCTAACCCTCACCCTCACCTTCACCCTCAGCCTAATACTAACCCTAACCCTAATCGTATCCCTGACCCTCAACCTCATCCTACATTAAAACTAAGCTTAAACCTCAACTTCACCCTGAACCTCACCCTCCCCCTAACAATCACCTTCACCCTCACCCTATCCCTAACCCTAACCCTCTCCATCACCCTATCCCTCAACCTAACCGTTACCCCAAACCTAACACTCAACCTCACCCTATCCCTCCCCTAACCCTTAACCTCAACTTCACACTAATCATCAAACTAATACAAACCCTCATCCTAACCCTATCCCTATCCTGCATCCTCACCCTCAACCTCAACCTCAGCCTAAACCTCACAATAACTCTAACCCTAACCCTAACCCTAAATCTCACCCTACAACTCACCCTACTCCTAACCCTAACCCTAAACCTTAACCTCACCCTAACCCTCACCCTAAAACTTAACCTCAACCTAACCCTCACCGTAACCCTAACAATAACCCTAACCCTCACTCTAACCCTCACAATAACCCTAAGCCTAAACCTAACCCTCAACCTAAATGTCACCCTAACACAAACACTAACTGTAACCCTCAACATAACCCTAATCCTAAACCTAACCCTCAAACTCGCCCTAACTCTCACCCTCAACCTAACCGTCACCATAACCCTAACCCTCATCCTCACCCTAACCCTAACCCTCACCCTCACCCTAACCCTATCCCTAACCTCACCCTCATCCTAACCCTCACCCTTACCTTTATCTCACGGTAACCCTAAACCTAACCCTAACCCTAACCTTCAAACTATCACTAAAGCTCACACTAACCCTAACCCTACCACTCACCCTAACCCTCAACCTAAACCTAACCTTAACCCTAACCCCCACCCTAACCCTAACCCTCACTGTAACCCTCACCCTCACTCTCACCCTCATCCTCACCCTAACCCTAAACCTAGCCCTCACCCTAACCCTCAACCTAACCGTTACCCCCACCCTAACACTCAACCTCACTGTATAACTTATCCTAAACCTTAACCTCACCTTCACCCTAACCAACACACTAACCCTAACCCTCACCCTAACCTATCCCTATCTCGCAACCTCACCCCACCCTCAACCTCAGCCTAACCCTCACAATAACCCTAACCCTAACCCTAAATCTCACCCTACAACACACCATAACCCTAACCCTCACCCTCAACCTCATCCGAACCCTCAACCTAACACTTACCCTCAACCTAACCCAAAACCTAAACCTAACACTAACCCTAACCCTCATTGTAACCCTCACAATAACTCCAAGCTGAAACTTCCCCTCAAAGTATACCTCACCCTAACCCAAAACCTAACCGTAACCCTCAATCTTACCCTAACCCTCACCCTCACCCTCACCCTAACCCTCACCCTAAGCCTAACCCTCACCCTCACCCTAGCCCTCACCCTCATATTAACACTAACGGTAACCCTAACCCTAACGCTAACCCTCACCCTAACCCTCCCCCTCATCCTCACCCTAACCCTAACTCTCACCCTCACCCTAACCCTATCCCTAATCCTCACCCTCATCTTAAACCTCACCCTTACCCTTAGCTCACGGCTACCCTAAACCTAAGCCTAACCATAACCCTCACACTAACACTAAGGCTTACACTAACCCTAACCCTACCCCTCACCCTAACCCTCAACATAAACCTAACCCTAACCCTAACACTCACCCTAACCCTCACCCTTTACCTCACACACACCCACACCCTAACACTAAACCTAGCCCTCACCCTAAACCTCAACCTAACCATTACCCCAACCCTAACACTCAACCTCACCCTATACCTCACCCTAAACCTTAACCTCACCTACACCCTAACCATCACACTAACCCTAATCCTCACCCTAACCCTGTCCCTATCTTGCACCCTCACCCTCACCCTCAACATCAGCCTAACCCTCACAATAACCCTAACCCTAACCCTAACCCTAAATCTCACCCTACAACTCAACCTAACCCTCAACCTCACCCTAACCCTCACACTAACACTTACCCTCAACCTAACCCTCACCCTAACCTTCATTGTAACCCTCACAATAACCCTAAGCCTAAACCTAACCTTCAACCTAAACGTCACCCTAACCCAAACCCTAACCGTAACCCTCAACCTAAACCTAATCCCAAACCTAACACTCAAACTTACCCTAACCCTCACACTCTCCCTAATCCTCACCCTAACCCTAACCCTCACCCTCACCCTAACCCTCACCCTCACATTAACACTAACGGTAACCCTAACCCTAACGCTAACCCTCAACCTAACCCTAATCCTAAACCTAACACTCAACCTTACCCTAACACTCACACTCTCCCTAACCCTCACCCTAACCCTAAAACTCACCCTCACCCTAACCCTCACCCTCACATTAACACTAAAGGTAACCCTAAACCTAACGCTAACCCTCAGCATAACACTTCCCCTCACCCTCACCCTAACCTTAACTCTAACATTAACGCTAACCCTAATCCTAAACCTCACCCCAGCCCTCATCCTCACCCTGATCCTCACCCTCACCCTAGCCCTCACCCTGACCCTCACTATAATCGTTATCCTCACCCTAAACCTAACCTTAACTCTAATCCTAACCCACACACTAACACTAACCCTCACCCTAAACCTGCACTTATCCCTCACCCTAACCCTCACAATAACCCTCACCCTCAACCTCACCCTAGCCCTAACCCTCACCATAACCCTAAGCCTCATTCACACCCTAACACTCAACCTAAACCTAAGCAGCACTCACACCTTAACCCTCACCCTCACCAGAACCCGAACACTCACACTTAACCTGACCCACACCCTAAACATCAACCTAACGCTAACCCTCACCCTAAGCCTAACCCTAAATCTCACCCTCACACTCACCCTCACCCTAAGCCTAACCCTAACCCTCACCCTATCCCTAACCCTAAACCTAAACCTCACCCTAATCCTAACCCTCCACTTCAACCTAACACTAACCCTAACCCTAACCGTAACCCTGACCCTAAGCCTCACCATAAACCTAAGGGTAACCTAACCCTCACCCGCACGCTAAACCTCACACTAACCCTTATCCTCACCATGACCCTAACGTTAAACCAAATCCTAACCTCACCCTAACCCTTACCCTCAACATCGCCAATTCCTAAACCTCACCCATACCCTCACACTAAATCTAACACTCACCCTAACCCTAACCCTCCCCTCACCCTACCCTTCACACTAACCCGAACCCTAACCCTAACCCTCACCCTCACCCTAAACTCCACCCTCATCCTAACCCTCACCCTAAAACTAACCCTCACACAAACACTAACCCTCACCCTTACCTGAAACCTCAACCTCACCCTACCAATCACCCTCACCCTAAACATCACCCTAACCCTAACCCTAACCATAGCCCTCACACTAACCCTAACCCTGACCCTAAACCACACCCTCAACCTAACATTCACCCTAATCATTACGCTCACCCTATCGCTAAACCTAACCCTAAACCTAACCCTCACACTACTCTAACCCTCACCTTAAACCTAACCCTACTCCTCAGCCTAACCCTCATCCTAACCCTAAACCTCAACCTAACCCTAACACTAACCCTCACCCAACCCTAATCCTCACACACACCCTAACCCTCACCCTGACCTGAAACCTCACACTCACCCTAAACATCACCCTAACCCTAAACCTAACCCTAGCCCTCAAACTAACCCTAACCCTGACCCTAAACCAAACCCTCTCCCTAACACTCACCCTAACCATTACGCTCACCCTAACCCTAACCATAACCCTATCCCTAACCCTCACCCTAACCCTAACCCTCACCCTCACCCTCACCATAACCCTCAACCTAAACCTAGCCCTCACGTTAACCTTCACCCTAATCTGAACCCTAAACCTAAACCTCACACTATCGCTAATCCTAACACACAACCTCATCGTAACCCTGACCGTCACCCTAAACCTCAACCTAAACCTAACCTTCACCCACACACTAAACCTCACCATCATCCGAACCCAAATCCTCACCCTAACCCACACTCTAACCCTAAACCTAACCCTAATCCTAGCAGTAATCCTAACCCTAACCCTCACCCCAACCCTAACCCTAACCCAAACCCTCACCCTAAATCTTATACTAACCCTCATCCTCAGCCTAAACCTAACACTAACCCTAATCCTGCACCTAAGCCTCACCAACACCCTCACCCTATCTATAACCCTAAACCTATCCCTAAACCTCACCCTCACCCTCACCCTCACCTTCACCCTAAGCCAAACCCTAACCCTCACCCTAATTCTAACCTAAACATCAACTTCAAACTCACCTGAAGCCTAACCATAACCCTTACACTAATCCTAAAACCTAACCATCACCCTCACCCTCACCCTCACCCTAAACCTAACCCTAACCTTAACCCTCACCCTTAACCTCACACTAACCATAACCCAAACCCTAACCCTTACCCTCACCCTAACCCTAACACTCACCTTAACCGTAACCCTAACACTCACCTCAACCTAACCATAAACTTAACCCTAACACTCACCCTAACCTTCACCTTAACCCTAAACCTAACCCTCATTCTAATCCTCACCCTAACCCTTATCCTCACACTAACTTTAACTGTAACCCAAACCCTAACCCTCACACTAAGCCTAACTCTCACCATAACCATAACCCTAACCCTCACCCTCACAATAACCCTAACCCTCACCCTAACCCCAAACCTCACCTTAACCCTCAGCCTCAACCTAATCCACACCACAACCCTAAACATAACCCTTAACAAAAGGAAAACCTCACCCTCACCCTAACACTCACCGTCACCCTAAAATTCACCCTCACCCTAGTACTCACCCTTATCCTAACCCTAACCCTCAGACTCATCCTCACTCTCAGGCTAACCCTAATACTAACCCTAATCCTAACAATAACCCTCACCCTCACCCTCATCCTAAACCTAACCCTAACCCTAATCCTCAACCTCACCCTCACCCTAATACTAAAACTAAACCTAACCCTCACCCTAACCCGAATCATCACCCTTAACCTAAACCTCAACCTCGCACAAACTCTCACGCTAACCCTTACCCTCATCCTAACTCTAACCCTAAACCTCACAGTAATCCTAACACTAACCCTAATCCTAACCTTAACCCGAACACTAACCCTAAACATAACCCTCACCCTCACCTTAACTCTAACATTCACCCTAACCTTCACACTAACCCTAACCCTAAACAACACCCTCACCCTAACACGCACCCTAAACATTACGCTCACCCTAACCATAACCCTACCCCTCAGCCTAACCCTCACCCTAACCCTAACCCTAACACTAATCCTCACCCTATCCCTCACCCTAAACCTAACCCTAACCCAAACCCTAAAGCTAACACTAACCCTCACCCTAACCCTAATCCTCATCTGAAACCTAACCCTCACCCTCAACCTCAGCCTAACGCTAAACCTAACCCTCATCCTAACCCCAACCATCACCCACACCCTCAGGCTAACTTTAAACCTAAACCTAACCCTAACCCTCACCCTAACCCTCACACTAAACTTAACCCTAACCCTATCCCTAACCCTCACCTTAACCCTAACTCTCAACCTAAACATAGCCCTAAACCTCACCCTCACCATATCCCTAACCCTTACCCTCACCCTCACGGTAACCCTAACGCTAAACCTAACCCTCATCCTAAACCGCACCATAAACCTTAGCCATAACCTAACCTTAACCCTAACCCTAATCCTCACACCAACCCTAACCGTAACCCTAACCTTTAACCTCACCCTCACCCTCACCCTAATACTAAACCGAATCCTAACACTCACCCTAAAGCTAAACTTAACCACAAACATCATCCTCACCCTAACCCTCACCTTCACTCTAACCCTGAACCTAAACCTAACCCTCACCCACAACCTAACCCTCACCCTCAACTGAACACTCACCCTCATCCTAAACCTCACCCTGACCCTAAACCTAACCGTAATCCTAATCCTCACACATACCCTCACCCTAACCCTAACCCTAAACCTAACCCTCACCCTAACCCTAACCCTTAACCTCACCCTCACTCTAACGCTAACTCTAAACCTAATCCTAAACCTAACCCTCACCCTCACCCTCAACCTAACCCTAACCCTAACCCTTCACCTAATCCTCAACCTTACCTCACCCTAACCCTAAATCTAACCCACATCTCCACCCTAAACTTAACCCTCACCCTAAACCTAACCCTAACCCTCATCCTCACCCTAACACTTACCCTAACCCTAACCCTCAACCTAACCTTCACCTTAAAATTTACGCTAAACCTAGCCCTCACCCCAATCATAACCCACACCCTAACACTTATCCCCACACTAATCCTAAAACTAACCATAACCCTAAACCTCAGAGTAAACCTAACCCTCACCATAACCCTAAACCTACCCCTAACACTAACCCTCACCCTCACCCTAACACTAACACTAATCCTCACCCTCACCATCACCCTAAACCTCACCCTCACAATAACTGTCACCCTCACCCGAACCGGAACCCGAACCATAAACATCACCCTAACACTAACCCTCACCCTAAATGTGACCTTAACCCTCACGCTAAAACTAATCCTCACCCTCACCCTCACCCTAAGCCTAATCCTCACCCTAACCCTAAACCTCATCCTAACCCTAACCCTAACCCTAACCATCACACTAACCCTCACCCTAATTTTAAAGCTAATCCTAACCCTCACCCTCACCCTAAACCTCACCCTAACCCTAACCCTAAACCTAACCCTAATCCTCATACTAACCCTAACCCTAAACCTAACCCTAACACCCAACTTTATCCTCACCCAAATTCGAACCCTAACCCTTACCCTCACACTAACGCTAACCCTAACCCTAAACCACACCCTCACCCTAACCCTCACTGTCACCCTGACCCTCAATCTAAACCTAACCCTCAACCACACACTAAACCTTACCATCACCCTCACCCTCAAACTCACCCTAAACCTCACCCTCACCTTAACACTCACCCTCACCCTAACACTCACCCTCACCCTAACCCTCACCCTAAATCTAACACTCACACACAACCTAACCCTCACCCTGAGCCGAAACCTCACCGTCACTCTAACCCTAACGCTTACCCTAAATACCACCCTAACCTTAACCAACACCATCACCCTCACCCTAACCATAACCCACAACCTGACCCTAACTTTCACACTACCCATAACCCTAACCCTAAACCACACCCTCACCCTAACACTCAAACTAACCATTACCCTCACCCTAACCCTAACCCTAACCCTAACACTCACACTAACGCTAACCATCAGCCTAAATCTAACCATACTCCACGGCCTAACCATCATCCTAACCCTAAACATAACCTGAACGTCACCCTCACCCTAACCCTAAGCGTAACCCGAACCCGGACCCTAACACTCACCCTCAACCTAACCCTCACCCTCAGCCTAACCCTAAACCTAACCATCATCCTAACCCTAACTATCACCCACCCCCTCAGGCTAACTCTAACCCTAAATCTAACCCTAACCCTCACCCTCACCCTCACCCTAAATTTAACCCTAACCCTATCACTAACCCTCACCCTAACACTAAATCTCACCCTCACAATAGCCCTAAACCTCACCCTCACCCTAACCCTAACCCTAACCCTCACCCTCACCCTAACCCTCAACGTAACCCTAACGCTAACCCTAACCCTCATTATAAATCTCACCCTAAACCTTACCTCACCCTAACCCTAACCCTAATCCTCACACTAACCCTAACCTTTAATCTTAACCCTCACTCTAACCCTCACCCTAATCCTAAAATAACCCTAACATTAACACTCAAGCTAACCCTCACCCTAAAACTAAAGCTAACCCTAACCCTCAACCTCACCCTAAACCTCAACCAACCCTAACCCTAACACTAACCCTAACCCTCACCTTAACCCTGACCCTAATCCGAACCCTAAACCTAACCCTCACACTATTGCTAACCCTAACCCACACCCTCACCGTAACCCTCATAGTCACCCTAAAACTTAACCTAACCCTAACGTTCACCCACACACTAAATCGCACCATCATCCGAACTCGAACCCTCACCCTAACACTCACTCTAACCCTAAACCTCATCCGAACCGTAATCCTAACCCTAACCCTCACCCCAACCCTAACCCTAACCCTAACCCTCACCCTAAACCTTATCCTAACCTCACCCTCAACCTAACCCTAACACTAACCCTAATCCTGCACCTAACCCTCACCAACACCCTACCCTAACTATAACCCTAAACCTATCCCTAAACCTCACCCTCACCCTCACCGTAAGGCTAAACCTAACCCTCACCCTAACCCTAACCTAAACCTTAACCTCACAGACACCCGAAGCCTAACCCTAACACTAACCCTAATCCTAAAACCTAACCATCACCCTCACCCTCACCCAAACCTTAAATCTAAAGCTAACCCTCACCCTTACCCTCAGGCTAACCATAACCCGAACCCTAACCCTAACCCTCACCATAACCATAACATTAACCCTCACCCTAACACTTACTCTAACAGTCACCATCACTCTAACCCTAAACTTAAACCTAACACTGACCCTAACCTTCACATTAACCCTAACCCTCACCCTTACCCTAATCCTCACCCTAACCCTTATCCTCACACTAACTCTAACTCTAACCCAAACCCTAACCCTCACACTGAACCTAACTCTCTCCCTAACGCTAACCCTAACCCTCACTCTAACCCTAACATTCACCCTCACCCTAACACTAAACCTAACCCACACCCTAACCCTAACCATCACCCTAAACCTAACATTCACCCTCATGCCAACTGTCACCCTAACCCTTAACCTCATCTTAACCCTAACCCTAACCCTAACCCTCACACTAACCCCAAATTTAACCCTAACACTAAGCCTCAATCTCACCTGTACATTCACCCTCAGCCTAACCATAAACCTAACCCTAATCCTAAAACGAACTCGAACCCTAACCCTAACCATAAACCTCACCCTCACCCAAACCCTATCACTCAGCCTAAACTTGACACTAACCCTAACCCTAACCCTAAACCACATGCTCACACTAACACTCACCCTAACCGTTATCCTCACCCTAACCTTAAGCCTAACCATAACCCTAACCCTCACACTAACTCAAACCTTCGCCATAAACTTAACCCTACTCCTCAGCCTAACCCTCATCCTAACCCTAAACTGAAACATAACGCTCACCCTAACCCTAAAACTAACCCTCATCCGAACCCTATACATCAATGTCAACCTCACACTCACCCTCAGCATAATCCTAAACCTAACCCGCTTAAAACCTTAACGATCACCCACACCCTCAGCCTAACTCTAACCCTAAACCTTACCCTAAACCTCATCCTCACCCTCAACCTAAACTTAACCCGAACCCGAACCCTCACCCTCACCCTAATCCTAACCCTAACCCGAACCCTAATCCTAAAGCTAACCCTCACCCTCACCCTCACCCTATACCTAAACCAAAACCTCACCGTCATCCTCACCCTTACCCTAACCCTAACCCTAACCCACACCCTAACCCTAACCCTCACCCTAACCCTATACCTTAACCTCACCCTAACCCTAATGCTAACCCTAACCCTCACCTAACATTTATCCTAACCCTAACCCTAACCCTAACCCTCACACTAACACTAACCTGGACGATACCCCTCATCCTAAACCTCACCCTTAACCTAACCCTAATCCTAAACCACACCCTAAACCTAAACCTAACCCTAATCCTCACCCTAACCCTAACACTCACCTTCATCGTAAACCTCACTCTAAATCTAACCCTCACGGACAACCTAATCCTCACCCTCACCGGAACACTCACTGTCACTCTAACCCTCACCCTTACCCTAAACATCACCCTAACCATAACCCTCACCCTGACCCTCACCATAACCCTCACTCTCACCCTAACCCTAACTCTGAAACTCACCCTAACGCTCACCGTAACACTTACCCTGACCTTATCCCTCTCTCTCAGTCTAACAATCAGCCTAACCCTTACAATTACCCTAAACCTAACTCTAACCCTAACCCTAACCCTCACACTAAACACAACCCTCACCCTAACCCTAACCCTAACCCTAACCCTCACCATAAAACGCACCCTAAACCTAACCTGCACCTTAACCCTTACCCTCAACCTCACCCTCACCTTAGCCCTCAACCTAACCCTAATCCAAAACCTAACCCTAAACCAAACCCTTAACCAAACCCTAAATGTCAACCTCACCCTCACCCAAACACTAACCCTAAACCTAACCCTCACCCTAACCCTAACCCTAATGCAAAGTCTAACCCTCACCCTCACCCTAACCCTCATCCTAACCCTTACCCTCACCTTCACCCTCACCTTAAACCTCACCCTAGCCTTTACCCTCAAGCTAAACCTAAACCTAAACCTCACCTTCACCTTCACCCTAACCTTAACCCTAAACCTAACCCTCACCATAACCCTAATCCTCACACTAACCCAAACCTAACCATAACCATAACCCTCACCTTAACCTTACCCTAATCCTAACCTTAACACTAACCCTCATCCTAAATCTAACCCTAACCCTAACCCTCACCCTTACCCTAACCCTCACCTTCACCCTAACCCTCACCCTAAACCTAACCCTAACCTCACCCACACCCTAACCCTCACCCGAACTCGAAACCTAACACTCACCCTAACCCTCACACTCACCCTGACCCTAATCCTAACCCTAACACTAAACTTCACACTAACCCTAACCCTCACTCTCACCTTCACCCTCATCCTTAGCCTAACCCTAACCATAACCCTAATCCTAAACCTAACCCTCAACCTCTCCGAAACCTAAACTTATCCTAAACCTCGCCCTCACCCTCACCCTCACCCTCAACCTTACCCTAACCCTAACCCTCACCCTAACCCTAACACACACCCTAACCCTAACACTAACCCTTACTCTAATGCTAACCCTAAACCTAACCCTAACCATCACCCTAACATTAACGCTAATCCTAACCCTCACCCTTAACCTAACCCTCTCCCTAAATCTTACTCTCACACTAAACCTAAACCTAACCCTAATCCTCACACTAACCCTAATTCTAACCCTAAATCTCAAACTCACCCTAACCCTCACCATAACCCTAACCCTCACTCTAAACCTAAACCTCACCCACACCCTAACACTCACCCTAACCTTCACCCTCAACTTAAACATCACCCTAACCCTAACCCTCACCCTAACACTAACCATAACCCTCACCCACACCCTAACCTTAACCCTAACCCTAACCCTCACCCTAAACCTAACCCTAACACGCACACTAACCCTAACTCTAACCCTCACCCTAAACCTAAGCCTAACCCTAACCCTCACCCTAAGACTAACGCTAATCCTAACCCTCACCCTAACCCTAACCCTCACCCTAAGACTAACGCTAATCCTAACCCTCACCCTCACCCCAAACCTAACCGTAACCCTACCCTCACCCTAAGCCTATCCCTAACCCTAATGCTATCCCAAAACCTCACCCAAACCTTAACACTCACTCTAATCCTTACCCTCACCCTAACCCTAAACCTAATCCTAATCCTAAACCTCACTCTAAACCTAAAACTAACACTAGCCCTCACCCTAACACTTACCTTCACTGTCACTCTAAATCTCACCGTAACCATAACCCTCATACTAACCCTAACCCTCACACTCACCCTAACCCTAATCCTAACCCTAACACTCACCCTGAACCTAACCCTAACCCTAACCCTAGCCCTAACCCTCACCCTCACCCTAACCCTCACTCCAACTCTTACCCTCAACCTAACCCTAACCCTAAAAGTAAACCTCAACCTAACCCTAACCCTAACCCTAAACCTAACCCTAACCCACACCCTAACCCTAAACCTTTCCCTCACCCTAATCCTAAACTTACCCCTAAGCCTCATCGAAAGCGTCTCCCTAACCCTAACCATAACCCTCAACCTAACTCTAACCCTAACCCTAAACATAACCCTCACCCTAACCCTAAACCTCACCCTCACCCTCACCCTCACCCTCAGCCTAACAATAACCCTAATCCTAACCCTAACTCTATACCTCACCATCACCCTAAGCCAAACCTGAACCATAACACTAACCCTAAATCTCACCCTAATTCTAACGCTATCCCTAAACCTCACACTGACCCTAAACCCCATCCTAAACCTTACCCTCATCATAACCCTAACCCTAACTCTAAACCTATTCCTCACCGCAACCCTAACTTTCACCCTAACCCTAACACTCACCGTCACATTACCCCTCACACAAATCCTAACTGTCACCCACACCCTAAAACTCACCTTCACCCCAACCCTCACC
The DNA here is from genome assembly GCF_024711535.1 of Dipodomys merriami. Classification (NCBI taxonomy): domain Eukaryota; kingdom Metazoa; phylum Chordata; class Mammalia; order Rodentia; family Heteromyidae; genus Dipodomys; species Dipodomys merriami. Next base: position 5,563,215 of record NW_027206113.1, read on the forward strand.
CCCACCCTTACCTTTCCCTAAACCTCACCCTAATCCTAACGCTCACCCTAAACCTAATTCTAACCTTCACCCTCATACTAATCCTAAACCTCACCTTAACCCTCACCCTAACTCTCACCCTAACTCTAATGCTAACCCTAACCTTCACTCTCACGCTAACCCTAACCCTAACCCTAATCCTTATCCTCACACTATCCCTAATCCTAACCCTAACACTCACATTAACCCTAACCCTCCCCCTTACCCTAACCCTACCCCTCACCCTACCGCTCAATCTAGCCCATACCCTAACCCTAACCCTAACCCTCAAATTTTATCCTAACCCCCACTGTCACCCTAACCCTCACCATATCCCTAACCCTTATCTACACCCTCACCCTCACCCTCACCCTCACATTCACCCTAAATCTCACCCTCACCCTAAACATCACCCTAACATTAACCCTCACTCTAACCCTAACCCTAATCCTCACCTTAAACCTAACCCTCACTTTAAACCTCACCCTCACCCTAACCCTAACCTTAAAACTCACCCTCATCCTAGTCCTCACCCTGAAACTGAACCTAACCCTAACACTCACCCTCAACCAAACGCCACCCTCAACCCTAACCCTAAACCTCACCCTAACCCTTCACCTAACCCTAATGCTAACCCTAAACCTCAACCTCACCCTAACACTCACCCTAAACCTTACCCTAACCCTCAACCTCACCCTAACCTTAACACTAACCCTAACCCTAACCCTCACCCTAACACTCACAATAAACCTAACTGTAACCCTAAACCTCAGCCTAACCCTCAACCTAAAGCTAACCCTAACCCTAATTTTCACCCTATACATAACCCTAACCCTAACCTCACCCTAAGCCTCACACTCATCATAAACCTACTGCTAACACTAAACTTCAACCTCACCCTAAACCTCGCCCTAACACGTACCCTCACCTTAATCCTATCCCTCACCCTCAACCTAACTCTCACCCTAACCCTTATCCTCACCCTAACCTTCACCCTAACCCTAACCCTAAACCTAACACTAACCCTCACCCTAACCCTCACCCTAACACGTAATCTTAACCCTAATCCTCACCCACAACTTAATCCTCACCCAAAAACTTATCCTCCCCTGAACCCTAACCCTAACTGTCAGCCTAAACCTCATCTTAAACCTAACGCTAACCCTAACCCTCACCCTAACCTTAACCCTAACCCTAATCCTAACCCTCACCCTAACCCTAACCCTCACACTCAGCCTAAACCTCAATCTCAGTATAACCCTAACCCTAACCCTAATTCAAACCCTAACCCTCCCCCTCACCCTAACTCTAAACCTAACACTAACCCTAACCCTCACCTTTCCCTCACTGTAATCCTAAACTTAACCCTAAGCCTCAGCCAAACCGTCTCCCTAACCCTAACCATAACCCTCAACCTAACTCTAACCCTAACCCTAAACATAACCCTCACCCTAAACTTAAACCTCACCCTCACCCTCACCCTCACCCTCAGCCTAACCCTAACCCTAATCCTAACCATAACTCTATACCTCACCATCACCCTAAGCCTAACCTGAACCCTAACCCTCACCCTAATCCTCACCCTTATTCTAATGCTATCCCTAAACCACACCCTGACCCTAAACCCCATCCTAAACCTTACCCACATCATAACCCTAACCCTAACTCTAAACCTAATCCTCGCCGCAACCCTAACTTTCACCCTCACCCTAACCCTGACCGTCACATTAACCCTCACCCAAACACTAACTGTCACCCACACCCTAAAACTCAGTTTCACACGAAACCTCACCCCCACACTTATCTTTCCCTAAACCTCACCCTAACCCTAACCCTCATCCTAAACCTAACTCTAACCCTCACCCTCATACTAACCCTAAACCTCACCTTAACCCTCACTCTAACTCTCACTCTAACTCTAAAGCTAACCCTAACCCTCACTCTCACACTAACCCTAACCCTAATTCTTATCCTCACACTATCCCTAATCCTAATCCTAACACTCACATTAACCCTTAACCCTCCCCCTTACCCTAACCCTACCCCTCACCCTACACCTCATCCTACCCATACCCTAACCCTAACCCTAGCCCTCAACTTCACCCTAACCCTCACTGTCACCCTAACCCTAAACCTTACCTACACCCTCACCCTCACCTTCACCCTCACCCTAACTCTCACCCTCACCCTAAACATCACCCTAACACTAACCCTCACGCTAACCCTAACCCTAATCCTCACCTTAACCCTAACTCTCACCTTAAACCTCACCCTAAAACTAAACTTAAGCCTTCCCTAACCGAAACCCTCACCCTCACCCTAAGCCTAACCCTAACCCTCACCCTCACCCTAGCCCTCACCCTAAAACTGAACCTAACCCTAACCCCCATCCTCAAACTCACCCCACCCTCCACCTAACCCTAACACTAAACCTCAGCCTAACCCTTAACCTATCCCTAATGCTAAACCTAAACGTCAACCCCACCCTGACCCTCACCCTAAACCTTACCTCACCCTCAACCTCACCCTAACGTTAACATTACCCTAACCCTAACCCTCACCAAAACACTCACAATAAACCTAACCCTAACCCTAACCCTCAGCCTAACCCTCACCCTAAAGCTAACCCTAACCCTAATTTTCACCCTATACATAACCCTAACCCTAACCTCACCCTAACCATCACACTCATCATAAACCTAATGCTAACACTAAACTTCAACCTCACCCTAAACCTCGCCCTAACACGTACCCTCACCTTAACCCTATCCCTCACCCTCACCTAACCCTCACCCTAACAATTAGACTCACCCTAACCCTCACCCTAACCCTAACCCTAAACCTAACACTAACCCTCCCCCTAACACTCACCCTAACCCTAAGCTTAACCCTAACCCTCACCCACACCTTAATCGTCACCCTAACCCTTATCCTCCCCCAAACCCTAACCCTAACTGTCAGCCTAACCCTCATCCTAAACCTAACGCTAACCCTAACGTTAATCCTAACCCGAATCCTAACCCTCACCCTAACCCTAACCCTCACACTCAGCCTAAACCTCAATCAGTATAACCCTCAGTATAACCCTAACCCTGACCCTAATTCAAACCCTAACCCTCACCCCCACCCTAACTCTAAACCTAACACTAACCCTAACCCTCTCCCTCACCCTAACCCTCAACGTCACCTTAACCCTCACCCTAACCCTGTCACTCACAACCTAAAACTCATCTTCACCCGAACCCTCACCACCACCCTTACCTTTCCCTAAACCTCACCCTAACACTAACCCTCACCCTAAACCTAATTCTAACCCTCACCCTCATATTAACCCTAAACCTCACCTTAACCCTCACCCTAACTCTCACTCTAACTCTAAAGCTAACCCTAACCCTCACTATCACCCTAACCCTAACCCTAATCCTTATCCTCATACTATCCCTAATCCTAACCCTAACACTCACATTAACCCTAACCCTCACCCTAACCCTAACCTTACCCCTCACCCTACGCCTCACCCTACTCTATAACCTAATCCTCACCCTAACCCTAACCCTAACCCTCAAGTTCAACCTAACCCTCCCTGTCACCCTAAACCTCACCCTAACCCTAACCCTTATCTACACCCTCTTCCTCAACATCACCCTCACCCTCACCCAAACACTCACCCTCACACTAAATATCACCCTAACACTAACACTCACCCTAACCCTAACCCTAATCCTCACCTTAACCCTAACCCTCACCTTAAACCTCACCCTAACCCTAATCTTCACCCTAATCCTAACCCTAAGCCTTTCCTAAACGAAATCCTCACCCTCACCCTAACCCTAAACCTAACCCTCACCCTCACCCTAGCCCTCACCCTAAAACTGAACCTAACCCTAACCCCCATCCTCAAACTCACCCCACGCTCCACAAAACCCTAACCCTAACCCTAACCCTAAACCTAACCCTAATGCTAAACCTAAACCTCAAACTCACCCTAACCCTCACCCTAACCCTTACCCTCAACCTCAACCTCACCTTAACCTTAACACTAAACCTAACCCTAATCCTCACCCTAACACTCACCCTAACCCTAACCCTCAGCATAACCCTCACCCTAAACCTAACCCTAAGCCTAATCTTCACCCTATACCTAACCCTAACCCTAACCTCACCCTAACCCTTACACTCACCATAAACCTAATGCTAACACTAACTCTCAACCTCACCCTAAACTTCGCACTAACACGTACCCTCACCTTAACCCTACCCCTCACCCTCACCCTAACCCTCACCCTAACCCTTATCCTCACCCTAACCCACACTCTAACCCTAACCCTAAGCCTAAACCTAACCCTCGCCCACACCTTAATTCTCACCCTAACCCTTATCCTCCCCTGAACCCTAACCCTAATCGTCAGCATAACCCTCATCCTAAACCTAGCCCTAACCCTAACCTTCACCCTAAACGTAACCCTAAACCTAATCCTAACCCTCACCCTAAACCTAACCCTCACACTGAGCCTAAACCTCAATCTCAGTATAACCCTAACCCTAACACTAATTGAAACCCTAACCCTCATCCTCACACTAACTCTAAACTTAACACTAAACAAAACGCTCACCCTAACCATAACCCTAACCCTAACTTCACCCTAACCTTAACCCTAATCCACACACTCACCCTAACCCTTACCCTCACCCTATCCCTAAGCCTAACCCTCAGCCTACCACTCATCCTAAACTGAACCCTAACCCTAACACTCACCCTAACCTTACCTCTAACACTAACCCTGACCCTCACCCAAACCCTAACCCTCACCCTCAACCTCAACCTCACCATCACCCTCACCCTAACCCTCACCCTTACCCTAACCGTAACCCTAACCCTAACCCTAACCCTAACCCTCACGCTAACTCTAAACCTAACACTAAACAAAAACCTCACCCTAACCCTCACCCTATCCCTAACATCACCCTAAACTTAACCCTAATCCACACACTCACCCTAACCCTTACCCTCACCCTATCCCTAAGCCTATCCCTCAGCCTAACACTCATCCTAACCCTAACCCTAACACTAACCCTCACCCTAACCTTAACTCTAACACTATCCCTAACCCTCACCCAAACCCTACCCCACACCCTCATCCTCAACCTCACCATCACCCTCACCCTAACCCTCACCCTCACCCTAACCCTAACTATAACCCTAACCCTCACCCTAAACCTAACCCTCACCCTCACCCTCACCTAAACCTAACCATCACCGTCACCTTCACCCTAACCCAAAACATAACATTAACCCTCACCTTAAAACTAATTCTAACCCTCACCCTCACCCTCACCTTAAGCCTAACTCTAAACCTAAGCCTAATCCTAAACCTAACTCTCACCCTCACCCTAACCCTAAACCTAAAACTCACACTAACCCTAACCCTAACACTAGCCCTCACCCTAGCCCTTACCCTCACCGTCACCTTAACCCTAACCCTCAACCTAACCCTAACCCTAAACCTAACCCTTACCCTCACCCTCACTCTAACCCTAAGCCTAACACTAACCCTCACTCTAAACCCTAAACTTAACCCTAACGCTAACCCTAACCCTCACACTCACCATAACCCTTACCCTAAACCTAACCCTCACCCTAAGCCTAAGCCTAACCCAAACGCTATCCCTAACCCTCAAACTCACCCTAACCCACATTCTAACCCTTACCTTCACCCTAACCCTCACCCTAACCCTAACCCTAAGACTAACATTATACCTCAAACTAACCATGGCCCTAAATCTAAACCTAAACCTAACCCTCACCCTAAAGCTCACCCTAAACCTCAACCTAACCCTAAACCTCACCCTCACCCTATCCCTCACCCTAAACCTTAACCTCACCCTAACAATAACCCTAAACCAAACTCTAAGCCTCACCCTCACCTTAAGCCTATCCCTCATCGACACCCTCACCCTCAACCTCACACTCACCCTAACCCTCATCCTAACCCTAACCTTAATCCTCACATAACCCTAACCCTCACCTTAAACCTCAGCCTTACCCTAATCCTTATCCTAACCCTATCCCTAAGACTTTCCTAACCGAAACCCACACCCTTACCCTAACCCTAAGCCTAACCCTCACCCTCAACCTCACCCCCAACTTCAGCCTAACCCTAACCCTAAACCTAAACTTAACCCTAACCATAACTCTAATGGTAACACAAGCCCTCACCCTCACCTACACCCTAATCCTAACCCTAACCCTCACTCTAACTCTAATACTAACCCTAAACCTCAACCTCACCCTAACCTTACCCTATACCTTAACATCACCCTAAAACTCACACTAACCCTAACTCTAACCTTAACCCTAAACCTCACCCTAACCCTCACCCTAACCCTACCACTCAGCCTAACCCTCACACTAAACCTAACACTAACCCTAATCTTCACACTCACCCTCATCCTCACCATCACCCTCACACTCAACCTGACCATCACCTTCACCCTATACATAAGCATAACCCTAACCCTCATCTTAAAACTAAATCTGACGCTCACCCTCTCCCTCACCCTAAGCCTAACCCTAAATCTAAGCCTAATCCTAAACCTAACCCTCACACTCACCCTCACTTTAAACCTAAACCTAACCTTTACCCTAACACTAACCCTAGCCTTCACCCTAAACCTTTCCCTCACCGTCACTCTAAACCTCACTCTCACCCTAACACTAAACCTAACCCTCACCCTCACCCTCACACTAACCCTAACCCTAACCCTAAACCTTACCTTAACCCTAACCCTAACCCTCTACATAACCCTCACATTTACCCTCAAGCTAAACCTAACTGCAACCCTAACCCTCACCCTAAACCTAATCCAAACCCTAATGCTATTTCTAAACCTCACCCTCAGCCTACCCTCACTCTAATCTTTACCCTCACCCTCACCCTAACCCTAACCCTATCCCTAAAACTAAACCTCACCCTAACCCTCACCCTCACCCTAAACCTAACCCTAACCCTCATCCTAAAGCTCACCGTAATGCTCACCGTGACCCTAACCCTCACCATCACCCAAACTCTCACCCTAAACTTACCCTAACTCTAATGCTAACACTAGCCCTCACCCTAACCCTAACTCTAACCCTAACGCTAAATCTCACCCTAACCCTCACCATAAACCTAACCCTAACCCTACACCTCAGCCTAACCTCATCCTAAACCTAACCCTAACTCTAATCCGCATCTTATCCCTAATCCTAACCCTAACCCTTACCCTGAACCTAAACCTAACCCTAATCCTCACCCTATCCATAACCCTAACCCTAACCCTCACCCTAAAACTCCTCACCGTAATCCTAATGCTAACATTAAACCTCAACCTCAACCTAACCTGAACCCTAACCCTAACACTAACCCTAACCCTCACACTAAACCTAACCCTCACACTAAAAATAAAGATAACCCTAACCCTCACCATAATCCTAAATTTAACCCTAGCCCTCAGCCTCACCCTAGCCCTCACCCTAACCCTAAACCTAACACTAACCATAAAAATAACCCTAAACCTAACTATCACCCTCACCCTCACCCTCACCATCACCCTCACCCTAACCATCACTCTAACCCTAATGCTAGCCCTAACCCTCACCCTCAAATTAAACCTCACCTTAACCCTTACACTCACCATAACACTAATCCTAACCCTAACCCTCACCCTAACCCTAACACTAACCCTAACATGAACCCTCACCCTAACCATCACCCTAACCCTAGTCCTCACCCTAACCCGTGCCCTCAACCTCACCCTAACCCTCACCCTCACTGTAAAACTAATGCAAACGTTAACCCTCATCCACACCCTAAACCTCGCCCTAAACCTTCCTTCAACTTAACCCTATTCCTCACCCTCACCATAACACTCACCCTAACCGTTACCCTCAGCCTAACTCTCAAACTAACCTTAACCCTAACCCTAACACTAACCCTCACACTAACCCTCACCCGAAACCTAAGCCTAAATCTAACCCTCATCCTAACCCTCAACCTAACACTTTCACTCACCCTAACCCTAACCCTAACCCTCAGCCTCACCCTCACCCTAACCCTAAACCTAACCCTAACTCTTAACCTCACCTACACTCTCACCCTAACCCTAAGCCTAATCCTAACCCTCAACTCACCATAACCTTAACCCTAATGCTAACTCTGACCCTCACCCTCACCTTCACCCTTAGCCTAACCCTACACCTAACCCTACTCCTAAACCTAACACTCACCCTCACCCTAATTCTAAAACTCACCCTAACCCTAATCCTAATAAAAACCATCACCCTAACCCTTACCTCACCGTCACCCTAACCCTAACCCTCACCCTAACCCTAACCCTCACCCTAACCCTAACCCTCACCCTAACCCTAACCCTAACCCTTACCCTCATTCTCACCCTAACCCTAACCCTAATCCTAACCCTCACATTCACCCTAAACCTAATCCTAACCCTAACCCTAAACCTAAACCTAACCCTAACCCTAATGCTATCCCTAACACTCAGCGTCACCCTAAACCTCAGTCTATCCCTTACCCTCACCCTAACCCTCACCCTTACCCTAACCCTAACCCTAACACTAAACCTCACACTAACCCTCACCCTAACCCTAAACCTAAACCTAAACCTTACCCTAACGCTCACCTTAACCCTCAACCTAACCCTAACCCTCACCCTCAACCTAACCCTCAACCTAAACCTTACCCTCACTCTAACACTAACCCTAACCTTAACTCTTACCCTCACCATCACCCTAAGCCAAACCAGAAACCTAACCCTCACCCAAACACTAACCCTAACTCTAACTATATCCCTAAACCTCACCCTCACCCTACACCTCATCCTAACCCTTACCCTCAATATAAGCCTAACCCAAACCCTAACCCTAATCCTCACCGTAATCCTAAGCCTCACCCTCACCCTAACCCTCACCTTCACCTTAACCCACATCCTAACACTAACCATCACCCACTCCCTAAAACTCACCCTCAACCGAACCCTCACCCGAACCCTAACCCTACACTAAACCTCACCTTAACCCTAACCCTCACCGTAAACCTAACTCTAACTCTCACACTCATACTAACCCTTACCCTTATCCTCACCTTAACCATAACTCTAACCCTCACCTTAAACATCACCCTCACCCTAATCCTCACCCTAACCCTAAACTTAAGGCTTTTCTAACCAAAATACTCACCCTGACCCTAACCATCACCCTCACCCTAGCCCGCACCGTAAATCTAACCCTAACCCTAACCCTCACCCTCAACCTCACCCTTAACCTCAGTCTAACCCTAAACCTAACCCTAATCCTAACCCTAAACTTAGTCCTCACCCTCACCGTCAGATTAACCCTAACCCTAACACTAAACCTAACCCAAAAACCCAACTGAACCCTCACCCTAACACTAACCCTAACCCTACCTCTCTGACTAACCCTCACCCTACACCTAAAAACAACACTAATCCTCACCTTATCCCTAACCCTAACCCTAACCCTCTCCCTAACCCTCACACTTACGGTAACCCTAATGCTAACAATAACTCTCAACCTCAACCTAAAACTCGCCCTTTCCTTACCCTGACCTTAAACCTGCCCTCACCCTCACCCTAACCCTCACCCTAAAGCTTACCTTCACCTTAACCTCACCCTAACCCTAAGCGTAACCCTCACCCTCACCCTCACCCTAAACCTCACCCTAACCTTTAACCTCAATCGAACCCAGACCCTAACCTTCAGCCTAACCCTCATCCTAAACCTAACCCTCACACTAAATGTAAAGCCAATACTAAACCTAACTCTCACCCTCACCCTAACCATAACCCTCACCCTCACCCTCAACCTCAGCCTCAGCCTAACCCTAACCCTAATCCAAACCCTAAACTTCACCCTCACCCTCACCCTAACTAGAAACCTAATTCTAACCAAAACCCTCACCCTAACCCTAACTGTATCCCTAACCCTAATCAAAATCCTAACCCTCACTCTCAACCTAATCCTTTCCCTCACCCTAACCCTAACCCTCACCCTAACCTTACCCTCACCCTAACCCTAACCCTAACCGTAGCCTTCACCGTAACCCTTAACCTCATCGTCACTTAACCCTAAGCCTAACCCTAACCTAACCCTCACCCTCACCCTAACCCTAACCCTAAAGCTAACCCTAACACTCACAATCACCCTAAACCTAACCCTAACCCTCACCCATACCCTAACCCTAATCCTAATGATATCTCTAACACTCACCCTCACCCTAACCCTCACTCTAACCCTTACCCTCAGCCTAACACTCAGCCTAACCCTAACCATAAGACTAACACTAAACCTCATCCTAACCCTCACCCAAACCCTAAACCTACATGTAACCCTCACCCTAATGCTCACGCTAACCCTCAACCTAACCCTAAACTTCACCCTCACCCTAACCCTCACCATAAACCTTACCCTCACCCTAACCTTATACCTAACCCTAATTCTAACCCTCACCTTCAACCTAAGCCCAACCCGAACCCTAACTCTCACCCTAACCCTCACCCTAACACTAATGCTACCCCTAAACTTCACCCTCACCCTAAACCTCATCCTAACCCTTACCTTAACCATAAACCTAACCTTAACCCTAACCCTAATACTCACCGTAATCCTTACCTTCACCCTCACCATAATCCTCACCCTCATCTTAACCGCCACTCTAACACTAACCATCACCCACATCCTAAAATTCACCCTCACCAGAACCCTCAAACTCACCATAACCCTAGCCTAAACCTCACCCTAAATCTAAACCTCACCCTAAACCTAACTCTAACCCTGACCCTCATACTAACCCTTACCCTCACCTTTACATTCACCCTAAACCTCACCCTAACACTAACGCTAACCAGAACTCACACTCTCAGCCTAACCCACACCGGTACCCTTATCCTCATACTAACGCTAATCCTAACCCTCACATTAACCCTAACCCTGCCCATAACCCCTCACCCTAACCCTCACCCTACCCTAAACCTAACCCTCAACCTAACCCTAACCCTAAACCTAACCCTCACCCTAAACCTAACCCTAACACTAATGCTAACCCTAAACCTCAACCTCACCCTAAACCTCACCCTAATCTTTACCCTCACCCTCAACCTCACCCTAACCCTAACCATAACCATAACCCTCAACCTAACCCTCACCCTATCCTAACCCTAACCCTACCCATCAGCCTAATCCTCAACCTAAACCTAACCCTAACACTAATCCTCACCCTATCCCTAAACCTAACCCTAACCCTCACCCTAACCCTCATCCTCACCTTAACACTAATGCTAACATTAACCCTCAGCCTCACCCTAAACTTTGCCCTAACCCTTACCTTCACCTTAACCGTATCCCTCACCCTCTCCCTAACCCTCATTCTAACCCTTATGCTCACCCTAACCCTCATGCTAACCCTATCCCTAACCCTAACACTACCCTTCAACCTAACCCTCACCCGAAACCTAAGCCTAAACCTAACCCTAAGACTCACGCTAACCCTTACCCTCACAGGAACATTAACCCTAACTCTCTGCCTAACCCTCATCTAAACCTAACCCTAAACCAACCATCACACTGACCTTAGCCCTAACACAAACCCTAACTCTAACCCTAACACTAATCTTCACCCTCACCCTCACACTTACCCTCAGCATAACCTAACCCTAACCGTAATCCAAACCCTAAACCTAAACCTCACCCTAACTCTAAACCTAACCCTAAACAAAACTCTCACTCTAACCCTAACCCTATGTGTTACCCTCACCCTAAAACTTATCCAAATCCAATACCTGACCCTAACCCTAACCCTAACCCTAACCCTAACCCTCATCTTCACTTTAAAACTTACCCTAACCCTTACCATCACCCTAACCCTAACACTAACCCTCAGCTTAACTCTCATCCAAACCCTAACCCTAACACTAACCCACACCCAAACGCTAACCCTCACCCTCACACTCACCATCACCCTTATCCTAACAATCACCCGCAACCTCCCCCTAACCCTAACCATAACCCTGACCCTAACCCTAAACGTAACTCTGAACCTCACCCTCACCCTCAACCTAAGCCTAAACCTACACCTAAGCCTAATCCTGAACCTAACCCTCACCCTCAACCTAAACCTAAAACTCACCCTAACCATAAACCTCACCCTAAACATAACCCTAACATTAAGCTCACCCTCACACTAACCCTAACCCTAACCGTAACCCTCAACCTAACCCACACCCTAACGCTAATGCTAACACTAAACCACACCCTCACCCTAAACCTAACACTAAGCCTAACCCTCACCCTCAACCTAAACCTAACTGTAATGCTAACCCTAAACCTCTCCCTCACCCTAACCCTCACTCTAACTCTTACCCTCACCCTAACACTAACACTAAACCTCACCCTAACCCTCATCCTAACCCTAAACCTAAACCTAACCCTCACCCTAATGCTCACCCTAACCCTCAACCTAACACTAAACATCACCCTTTCCCTAACCCTCACCCTAAACCTTACCCTCACCATAACCCTAAACCTAACCCTAACCCTAACCCTCAATCTAACCCTAACCTTAACCCTAAACCTAACCCTCACCGGATCCCTAACCCTCACTCTCATCCTCAACCTAAACCTCAACATAAACGTAATCCTAACCCTAACCCTCATCTTCACCCTAACTCTAACCCTGATACTACCCTGACCCTTACCTTAACCCCAACCTTCACTTTAACCTTGACTCTCACCCTCACCCTAACCCTAACCCTCACCATAACCCGAACGCTAACCCAAACGCTCACGCTCACCCTAAATATCAACCAAAACCTAACCCTCACCCTAACCCTGAACCTAACCCTCACCTACATCCTAAACCTCACTCTCACCCTCACCCTCACTCTCACCCTCACTCTAAACATAACCCTAAACCTAACCCTCACCCTAACCCTAACCCTAATCCTCACCCTAACCCTAACCCGCACCTTAAACCTCAACCTCAACCTAAACCTCACCCCAACCCTAACCCTAAGCCTTTCCTAACCGAAACCCTCACCCTCACCCTAATCCTCACTCTAACCCGCACCCTCCCCCTAGCCTTCACCCTAAACCTAACCTAAACCCTAACCCTCACCCTCACCCTCACCCTCAACCTTAGACTAAACCTAACCCTAAACTTAATCCTAACCCTAACCTCAAACCTCACTCTCAGCCTAACCTTAACTCTAACCCTAACCCTAACCCTAATGCTCACACTAGCCCTAACCCTCACCCTAAACCTAACCCTAAAACTAACCCTCACCCTAACCCTAACTCTAACCCTAATGCTAACACTAAACCTCAACCTCAACCTAACCCGCACCCTAACACTTACCCTAAACCACAAACTCACCCTAACCCTCACCCTAAACCTTACCCTAATTCTCAACCTAACCCTAACCCTAACCCTCACCCTAACCCTACCCATCAGCCCCACCCACACCTTCAGTGTAACCCTAACCCTAATCCTCATCCTATCCCTAATCATAACTCTAACCCTCACCCTAAGCCTCTCCCTCACCATAAACCTAATGCTAACATTAACCCTCAACCTCACCCTAAACCGCGACCTAACACTTATCCTCACCATAACCCTATCCCTCACTCGAAACCTAACCCCCACCCTAACCCTTACCCTCACCCTAACCCTCACCCTAACCCTAACCCTAAACCTAACACTAAGTCTCACCCTAACCCTCACCCTAACCCTAAGGCGAACCCTAACCCTTATCCTCACCTTACCCTCACCCTAACCCTTATCTTCACCCGATCCCTAAACCGAACCCACAGCGTAACCCTCATCCTAACCCTATCCCTAAGCCTAACCCTCACCCCCAAACTAACCCTAAACCTATCCCTAACCTTAAAACTCACCCTCACCCTAATCCTCACACTAACCCTAACCCTAAGCCTTTCCTAACTGAAAGCCACAGCCTCACCCTAACCCTCACCATAACCCTTACCTTAAACTTCACCCTCACCCTAACCCTAATCCTATGCCTATCCTATCTGAAACCCTCACCCTCACCATAAATCTCCCCCTTAACCTCCCCCTCCCGACAGCCCTCACCCTAAACTTAACATTAACCCTAACCCTCACCCTTAACCTCACCCTAATTCTAACCCTAACCCTAACCCTCACCATAACCCTAACCCTAACCCTAACACTAACCCTCAACCTAACCATCACCCTAAACCTAAACCTAACCCTAACCCTCAACCTGAGGTTCACTCTCACCCTAACCCTAACCCTAATCCTCACCCTCAACCTAACCCTCACCCTAACCTAAACCCTAATCCTAACACTAACCCTCACACTAAACCTAACACTCACCCTAACCCAAACCCTAAACCTCAGCCTAAACCTCATCCTAACCCTAACCCTAACCCTCAACCTAAACCTAACCCTCACCCTAACCTAACCCTCAACCTCACCCTCACTCTCAGCATTAATATTAACCCTAACCCTAATCCTAAACCTAACCCTCACCCTCAACCTCACCCTAACTCTAACCCTAACCCGAACCCTGAACCTCACCCTAAAGCTAAACCTATCCCTGACACTCACCCTAACCCTAAGCCTCACCGTAAACCTAACCCTAAACCTCACCCTCACCCTAATCCTAACCCTCATCCTAACCATCACTCTAACCCTAATGCTAACCCTAAACTTCACCCTCACCATAAACCTAACCCTAACCCTTAACCTCACCATAACCCTAACCCTAACCCTAATCCTCACACATATCCTAACCATAACCCTCAACCTAAACCTAACCCTCACCCTAACCCTAACACTCACCCTAACCCTAACCCTAACCCTCACCCTCACTCTCACCCTAACCCTAAACCTAACACTCATCCAAACCCTAACACTCACCCTCACCATCAACTTCACCATCACCCTCACCCTAACCCTCACAATCACCCCCACCCTAACCCTAAACCTAAACCTAACGTTCACCATAAATGTAATCCTCAACCTCACCCTCACCCTCACAATCAACCTCACCCTAACCCTCACCCTCACCCTTACCCTAAACCTAACCATAAACATAACCCTCACCCTAAACCTATGACCCTCACCCTAACCCTCACCCTAAGCCTAACTCTACACCGAAGCCTAATCCTAAACCTAAACCTCACCCTCACCCTCACAGTAAAGCTAAACGTCACCCTAAACCTAACCCTAACCCTAGCCCTTACCCTAACCCTTAACCTAATCGTCACTTAACCCTAACCCTAACCCTAACCCTAACCCTCACCCTCACCTTAACCCTAACCCTAAAGCTAACCCTAACACTCACAATCACCCTAAACCTAACCCTAAACTTCACCCAAACCCTAACCTTAAACCTAATGCTATCCCTAACACTCACCCTCACCCTAACCCTCACTCTAACCCTTACCCTCAGCCTAACACTCAGCCTAACCCTAACCCTAACACTAACACTAAACCTCACCCTACCCCTCACCCTAACACTAAACCTACATCTAACGCTCACCCTAACGTTCACCCTAACCCTCAACCTAACCCTAAACCTCACCCTTACCCTAACCCTCAACCTAAAACTTACCCTCACCCTAAACCTATACCTAACACAAATTCTAACCGTCACACTCACCCTAAGCCTAACCCGAACCCTAACCCTCACCCTAACTCTAACCCTACCCCTAAACCTCACCCTCACCCTAAACCTCCTCCTAACCCTTAACTTCACCATAAACCTAACCTTAACCCTAACCCTAATACTCACTGTAACCTTTACCTTCACCCTCGCAATAACCCTCACCATCACCTTAACCGTCACCCTAACACTAACCATCACCCACACCCTAAAACTCACCTTCACCACAACCCTCACACTCACCCTAACCCTACCGTAAACCTCATCCTAAATCTAACCCTCACCGTAAACCTAACTCTAACCCTGACCCTCATACTAACCCTTACCCTCAACTTAACATTCACCCTAAACCTCACCCTAACACTAACGCTAACCTTAACCCTCACTCTTAGCAGAACCCACACCCTAACCCTTATCCTCACACTAACGCTAACCCTAACCCTCACATTAACCCTAACCCTGACCATAACCCCTCAACCTACCCCTCACCCTAACCATAAACCTAACCCTCACCCTAACCCTAACCCTAAACCTAACCCTCACCCTAAACCTATCCCTAACACTAATGCTAACCCTAAACCTCAACCTCACCCTTAACCTCACCCTAAACCTCACCCTAATCTTTACCCTCACCCTCAACCTCACCCTAACACTAACCCTAACCATAACCCTCACCCTAACCCTCACCCTATCCCTAACCCTAACCCTATCCCTCAGCCTAATCCTCAACCTAAACCTAACCCTAACACTAATCCTCACCCTATCCCTAACCCTAACCCTAAGCCTCACCCTAACCCTCACCCTCACCTTAACACTAATGCTAACCCTAAACCTCAACCTCACCCTTAACCTCACCCTAAACCTCACCCTAATCTTTACCAAACCCTAACCCTCACACTCACCCTCACTCTCATCATCAACCTCAACCTAACCCTCACCATCATGCTCACCCTAACCCTAAGCATAACCCTAACACTCACCCTAAACCTAACTCTGACCCTCACCCTTACCTTCACCCTTAGCCTAACCCTACAGCTAAGCCTAATCCTAAACTTAACACTCACCCTCACACTAATCCTAAAATTCACCCTAACCCTTAACCTAACCCTAGCCCTCACACTAACCCTTACCCTCACTGTCACCCTAACCCTAACCCTCACTCTAACCCTAACCCTCATCCTAACCCTAAGCCTCAACCTCACCCTAACCCTAACCCTCACCCTCAATCTCACCCTTAAACCTAACCCTAATCCTAACCCTCACCCTCACCCTAACCCTAAACAAATGCTAACCTAAACCTAACCTCACCCTCAACTTCAACCTCACCCTAACCCTCACCCTAACCATAACCCTCACCCTAACCCTCACCCTATCCCTAACCCTAACCCCAACACTAACCCTAACACTAACACTCACCCTAAAATTCACACTAACCCTAAGCCGAACCCTAACCCTCACCCTCAGCCTAACCCTGACCCTAACATTTACCCTCACCCGAACCCTAACCCGAACCCTCAGCCCAACCGTCATCCTAAATCTAACCCTAACCCTAACACTCACAGTAACACTCAACCTATCCCTAACACTATCCCTAACCCTCATCCTCACAGGAAACCTCACCCTAATCCTTAAACTCACCATAACCCTAACCCTAATCCTAACCCTAATCCTCACCATAACCCTAACCCTCATGCAGACCTAACCCTCACCCGAACCCTCACCCGAGCCCTCAACTTAACACACAACCTAACCCTAATTTTAACCCTAATCCTAAACCTAACCCCTACCTTCAAACTCACCCTAACTCTAACCCGAACACTAACCCTAACCCTCACTCTCAAATTTGCCCTAATCCTCACACTCAAGCTAAACTTTACCCTAACCCTAACCCTAGCCCTAAACTTCACCCTCACCCTGACCCTCAACCTCAGCCTAACCCTAAACCTAAACCTATTCCTAATCCTAAAACTTACCCTCACATTCAACCTAAACCTAACCCTAACACTAACCCTCAACCACACACTCACCCTCACCCCACCCCTCACCCTCACCCTAAACCTCACCCTCACCCTAAACTTCACCCTAACCCTAACCCTCACCCTAACCCTCACCCTAAACCTAACCTCAGCATAACCCTCACCCTCACCCTAATCCTCACCCTAAACCTAACCCTTACCTAAACGAAACCCTCACCCTCACCCTCACCATAACCCTAACCCTAACAATAACCCTAAATCTAACCCTAACCCTAACCCTAAAACTCACCCTAAACCTAACTCTAAACTTCACCCTTCCCGCACCATCACCCTAACGCTCACACTAACGATAACCTTAACACTCAGCCTAAATCTCATCCTAACCCTAACCCTAACCTTAACCCTCAACCTAACGCTAAACCTCACCTTCAGGTTCACCCTCACCCTCACCCTAACCCTAACCCTAACCCTAACCCTCATCCTCAACCTCACCCTCACCCTCACCCTCACACTAACACTCAACCTCACCCTAACCCTCACCCTAACCCTAACCCTAACACTAAACCTGACCCTCACCCTAACCCTATCCCAACACCTCACCCTAACTAACACCCTAACCCTAGCTATAACACTAACCCTCACCCTAACCCTAACCCTCACCGTAACCCTCACGGTCACCCTAAACCTAAGCTTCAACAACACAGTAACCCTCACCCTCACCTGAACCCTCACCCTCACCCGAACACACCCTCACAATAAACATCACCCTAACCCTAACTCTCACCCTAACACTAACCCTAAACCTCACCCTAAACCTAAGCCTCAACCTAACCCTTACCCTCACCCTGACACTCACGCTAACCCAACCCTAACCCTAACCCTCACCCTAAAACTTACCCTAACCATAACACTCACCCTGAAACTACCACTCACCCTAACACTAACCCTCACACTATACCTAAACCTAACACTCATCCTCACCTTCTACCTCCCCCTCACCCTAACCCTTACCCTCATCCTAACCCTAACCCTAAACCTAATGCTAACCCTAAAACTCACCCTCAGCCTAACGCTCAACCTAACCCTTACCCTCACACTAACGCTAACCCTCAGACTAAACCTATCCCTCACCCTTAACCTAACCCAAAACCTCACACTAAACCTAACAATCACCCTAATCGTAACCCTACCCCTCATCCTAACCCTCACCCTACACCTAACCCAAACCCTAATCCTCACCGTATCCGTAACCTTAACCATAACCTTAACCCTCACCCTCACCCTAAACCTAATGCTAACCCTAACAATCCACACCACCCTAACCGTCAACCTAACCCTATCCCTCACCCTAACCCTCACCCTAAAATTAACCCTCACCCTAAAAGTTACCCACAACCTAAACCTCACCCTAACCCTAACCCTAAATATAAACCTCACCCTATCCCTCACCCTAACCCTAACCTTCACACTCACCCTAAACATTACCTTCAATCTAACCCAAACGCTAAGCCTAAACCTAACACTCACAATAATCTTAACCCTAACCCTCAGCCTATCCCTTACCCTAACCCTAAACCTAACCCTAACACTAACCCTCACACTCAACTTAACCCTAACCCTAACCCTAACCATCACCATAAACCTAAACCTCACCCTCACCCTAACCTCATCCTAACACTTACCCTCAACCTAACTCTATCCCTAACCCTCACCTTAACCTTAAACCTCAACCTAAACCTAACCCTCACCCTGACCCTCACCCTAACCCTAATCCTATCCCAAACCGTTACACTAAACCTAACCCTCACCCTAAACCTAACCCTCACCATAACAGTAACCGTCACATTAATCCTAACACTTAACCCTCACACTCACCCTCACCCTCACCCTCACCCTAATCCTTACCCTCACCCTCACCCTAACCCTAACCCTCACACTAAACCTAACACACAAACTAACCCTAAACCTACCCCTCAGCCTAACCCTCACACTAACCCTAACCCTAACCCTGATCCTCACCCTATCCATAAACTTAAACCTAACCCTCACCCTCACCTTAACCCTCATGCTAACCCTAACCCTCACTCTAACCCTAAACCTCACCCTCATCCTAACCCTCACCCTAACCCTTACCTACACCGTAACCCTCACCCTAATCCTCACCCTAACCCTAACCCTCAACCTCACGCTAAACCTAACCTTCACCCTAACCCAAACCCTAACGCTAAACCTAACCCTCACACTAACCCTAATCCTAACCCTCAGCCTAAACCTCTCCCTACCCCTAACCCTAAACCTAACCCTCACCCTCACCCTAACCCTAACCCTAAACCTAACCCTCACCCTAACCCTAACCCATACCCTTACTGTCACCCTCACACTCAGCCTAACCCTAATCCTTACCCTAAACCTAACCCTCACCCTCACCCTCACCCTAACTGCAAACATAACACTCAACCTCACCATCACCCTAACCCTATCCGTAACCTTCACCATAGCGCTAACCCTCACCCTATACATCAACCTCACCCTAATCCTAATCCTAACCCTAAGCCTCACCCTAACCCTAAAACTAATCCTAACCCTCATCCTCACACTATACCTCACACTAACCCTTACCTTCACCATAACCCTAACCCTAACCCTAATTCTCACCCTAACCCTAACCCTCACCCATACCCTAACCCTCACCCTCACCTTGACCCTCACCCTCACCCTAACACTTAACCTAACCCTAACCCAAACACTAATCCTAAACCTATCCCTCACCATCAAACTCAACCTAACCCTAACCCTAACCTTCACACTCACCATCACAATAACCCGCACCCTAACCCTAACTCTCACCCTAACACTAACCCTAACCCTAACCCTCAACCTAATGCTAACCCTATCCCTAACCCTCACCCTCCCACTAACCCCAACCCTAACACTAACCCTCAACCTAACCCTAATCCTCAACCATAACTTAACCCTCTCCCTCACCCAAACCCTCACACTTCCACGAACACTCATCCTCACCCCAACCCTCACCCTCACCCTAAACATCACCCAAACCCTAACGCTTACCCTAAACCTAACCCTAACCCTCACCCTAACCGTAACCCTCAACCTAACCCTCAACTTCACGCTAATCCTCTCCATAACCCTAACCCTTTCCTAAAAGAATCCCTCACCCTAACCCTTAAACTAAACCTATCCCTCACCCTAGCCCTCAGCCTAAACCTATCCCCAACCCTATCCCTCTCCCTCACCCTTATCCTCAACCTAACCCTTACCCTCACCCTAACCCTAACCCTAACACTAATCATAATCCTCACACTAACAGTAACCCTCACCCTCACCCTAACCCTAACCTTAACACTAAACTTCACACTCACCCTGACCCTTACCCTCAGCTTAACACTAACCCTAACCCTATTCCTAATCCTATCCCTCACACGCACCCTCACCCTAAACATAACCCTAACATTAACCCTCACGCTCACCGTCACCCTCAACCTCACTGAACGCTCACCCTCACCCTAAACATCACCCTAACCCTAACCCTAACCCTAAGCCTAACCCTAACCCTCACTCTAACCTTAACCTCAGCTTAACCCTTACCCTCTACCTAAACTTCACCCTAACCCTAACCCTAGGTAAATGAAACCCTCACCCCCACCCTCACACTAACCCTCAAACTCACCCTAGCCCACACCCTAACCCTAAACCTAACCCTTACCCTCAAACTCCCCCACCCCTTCCCCCTCAGCCTGACCCTAACCCTAACCATAACCATAACCCTAAACCTCACCATCACCCAAAACTTCACCCTAACCCTCACACTCACCCTTACCCTAACCCTAACCACTAACCCACTCCCTCACCCTCACCCTAATCCAAACCCTAACAATAACCCTAAACCTCACCCTCACCATAACCCTCACCCTAACTCTTACACTCACCCTCACCCTTACCGAAAACCTCACCCTCACTATCACCCTAACCCTAACCCTTACCCTCACCCTAACCCTGAACCTAACCCTCACACTAATCCTAACCTTCACCCACACCCTAACTGTCGCTCTCACCCTCACTCTCACCCTAAACCTTACCTTTACCCTAAACCTAACCCTAACACTAACCCTAATCTTAACACTAACCCTAACCCTAATCCTAAACCTAATGCTCACCATACCCCTCAGCCTAACCCTAACTCTAACCCTAACCCTCACCCTCATCCTAACCCTCACCCTCACAAGAAAAATCACCCAAACCCTAACGCTCACCCTCACAATAAACATCACCCTAAACCTAACCCTCAAACTAACGCTAACCCTAACCCTCACCCGAACCCTAACACTCACCCTAACCCTAACACTCACCTGACCCTCACCCTAACACTAACCCTTACTCTAACCCTCACCATGACCCTCACCCTCACCCTAAATCTCACCCTCAACCTAAAATTCACCCTAACCTGTAGTGACCGCCTACTCGACCAGCGAGGAAAAACGACCACCACTCCAGGAGTCTTCTCAGATCACGCTTTATTGGAGAGCCTTTTAGTTGTAGGAGAGCTTGGGCGCGAGAGAGCGTGCACCCGAAATACAGCCGCTTATATAGGGAATTCGAACACGGGTCTTTTCTATTGTTGGTCGCCTGCCTTTTACCGTCACCAGGTGTCATGGGATTGGCTGGGGACACTACCTTGCTCGAGAACGCGCACAGCCCAGGCGTCCCGCCAAGCACCGTCTGGAGTGGTAATCCTCAAAACTGCAAGGGAGTGGGCGGAGTCTCACCTCGGCTCCCTACAGTTCCCCCTTCTTTGTTTTATGGCAACAGGTAAGAGTAGAGGTTGGGCCTCTGTCTAAGACATTAATGAGAGGACCTTGCACTGGCCTTCGCCTGAGGGGCGCCTTCCCCAGTGATGACCAGGCCCGTCCGATGCCTTTTTTGCAGAGGTGGGATCTTGGGCATCAACCCACTTGCAACCCAGCATGCTCTTCTTGAGGAGATGAGAACCATCTCCTCAAATGCAGTGCACTTGCCTTGCACCCTGTCCCAAATTGCAAATTGCATACCTGTCCCGGTGCAATGGGATCCCCTGATCCCTCGGGGTGCTAAGGCTATGCAGGATGGTAAGGCTTAACTGCCTCTCAGGGCCGACAGCCAAATCTGGGGTGAGGATCCACTCTCCAAAGCGGCTAATGCTTGCAAGATAACAACCTTGTCCCTTCTGGTTTGGGCTCGAAGGCGACAGACCAACCATAGGCAGACCACGCATCCTCCCAAGCAGCAGGCTAAAAACATTCCGACTCCCACCCGCTCTTTGACAAAGGACACCGCAGAGGCAATCCAGTCAGTAAATTGTGACAGCCCACAGCATCATTGGTTTAGCTATCACAGGGATTGCTATTAGCACTGTTGCTAACAGCAAGAAGATCAGCTGCATCTTCAAGAGGGGGTTTTTCTGCAGTCTCCACCGGCCTGGTCAGTCTCGTTGGCACCCAGTGAGGTACTTCTTGACTCTGTGGAAAAACACAAACAGCTCCCCTGGATCTCGTTATTACCGGATCCGGTCCATACCATTTATTATTAATAACATCCTTCCACATAACCATGTCTTTAGTATCCATGGAGTCTCTTGTCATATGCCGATCTGCGGCAGACTGATCGTTGTCATTTAGAATTAAAAAATTAAGGGTAAAGAGCGCAAGAGAAAGTCTTTCCCTGGGGGACGCGGACTCAGCAACTCCCCCTTTTTGTTTTTGAAGCATTTCTTTTATGCTTCTATTAGCTCTTTCCACTATACCTTGTCCTTGAGGATTGTAGGGCAATCCGGTGGTGTGGGCAACCTGCATTTGTGCGCAAAAGGCCCAAAAACCATGGGAAGTATAAGCAGGGCCATTATCCGTCTTGAGTCTAAGGGGCTTTCCCCAAGCTGCCCAAGCTTCTAAGCAGTGTATTCTGACGTGAGACACCTTTTCTCCTGCCAAAGGTGTGGCATGAATGACACCGGAAAAGGTGTCCACAGACACATGTAAATATTTCAACTTACCAAATTCCGTCAGATGAGTAACATCCATTTGCCATAGGGCATTTGGTCTCAACCCCCTGGGGTTTACCCCCACATGGGGAGGATGAAGAAAGGTAACACAAGATTTACAGGCTTTAACAATATCTCTTGCCACATGCCTGGACAAATTATATCTTTTCCTAAGGGTATTAGCAGGTACATGATACAATCTATGAAAGTCTTTTGTCAATTCTACAGGATCAGCAGCGACCAGAGCCACAGCCCGAGTTGCCTGGTCCACCAAATCATTACACTTTGCCATCGGGCCCGGCAACATAGAGTGGGCACGAATATGTCCAATATAAAAAGGATGTTTTCTGTTTAAGATAAGGGATTGAATCTGTAACAAAACATTAGAAATTGTACTGGCCTGCTTAACTGAAGCAGCAACTTTAAGAGAAGCAACGGCATTTACAACATATAATGAATCAGAAAATAAGTTAAAAGGTTGATCAAATCTTTTAAAAACTTCAAGCACAATTAAACATTCAACAGCCTGTGGGACATTCGGCCGAAAATTAAAAACTACCGGCTGTTTGTGTCCTTGAACAAAAAAGGCACCTTGTCCAGATTTTGATCCATCCGTAAAGATGGTTAGAGCATCAACCAAGGGCTCCTTTGAAGTGACAACAGGAAAATACACTAAATTTTTGTTAACTATGGCAAGCAGAGGATGCTTAGGATAATGATTATCAATTACATTTGGAAATGAGCAAACAAGAATTGCCCACATATCCATTGTGGCTGCTAAAATTTCAACTTGCTCGCCATCCAGGAGCGGACCTTACATTCCAGCCTTTTAATAATCATGAAATAGGGCGAGGATTCTCTCTGGCTACTTCCTGCTGACAAGGGGCGTCGACAATAGGGGTAAAAGGCTGGAATTTGGTCTCCTCCCAGAGAAGGTAGTGAACAGCAGCTGTCCCTTGGTTGCGTGAGTCCTTAGATGAAATCTGGAGAAGTCTCATGAGCATTGAGGGGCTGGAAAAAAAAAAAATACTAGAGAGCAAATAAATGGCAAGAGGAAGGACTTGGGGCTGAAAATGTTGGTAGAAATGTCCCTAGTTACTTCTGACATCTGGCGACTAGGTAGAGAATTCAGGTGACAAAGGCAAGAATATAAATCCCTGTTCAGTTAATAGGTAGACAGGTATAGACATTGTAGTGACCGCCTACTCGACCAGCGAGGAAAAACGACCACCACTCCAGGAGTCTTCTCAGATCACGCTTTATTGGAGAGCCTTTTAGTTGTAGGAGAGCTTGGGCGCGAGAGAGCGTGCACCCGAAATACAGCCGCTTATATAGGGAATTCGAACACGGGTCTTTTCTATTGTTGGTCGCCTGCCTTTTACCGTCACCAGGTGTCATGGGATTGGCTGGGGACACTACCTTGCTCGCGCACGCGCACAGCCCAGGCCTCCCGCCAAGCACCGTCTGGAGTGGTAATCCTCAAAACTGCAAGGGAGTGGGCGGAGTCTCGCCTCGGCTCCCTACAGTTCCCCCTTCTTTGTTTTATGGCAACAGGTAAGAGTAGAGGTTGGGCCTCTGTCTAAGCAACCCAGCATGCTCTTCTTGAGGAGATGAGAACCATCTCCTCAAGTGCAGTGCACTTGCCTGGCACCCTGTCCCAAATTGCAAATTGCATACCTGTCCCGGTGCAATGGGATCCCCTGATCCCTCGGGGTGCTAAGGCTATGCAGGATGGTAAGGCTTAACTGCCTCTCAGGGCCGATAGCCAAATCTGGGGTGAGGATCCACTCTCCAAAGCGGCTAATGCTTGCAAGATAACAACCTTGTCCCTTCTGGTTTGGGCTCGAAGGCGACAGACCAACCATAGGCAGACCACGCATCCTCCCAAGCAGCAGGCTAAAAACATTCCGACTCCCACCCGCTCTTTGACAAAGGACACCACAGAGGCAATCCAGTCAGTAAATTGTAACAGCCCACAGCATCATTGGTTTAGCTATCACAGGGATTGCTATTAGCACTGTTGCTAACAGCAAGAAGATCAGCTGCATCTTCAAGAGGGGGTTTTTCTGCAGTCTCCACTGGCCTGGTCAGTCTCGTTGGCACCCAGTGAGGTACTTCTTGACTCTGTGGAAAAACACAAACAGCTCCCCTGGATCTCGTTATTACCGGATCCGGTCCATACCATTTATTATTAATAACATCCTTCCACATAACCATGTCTTTAGTATCCATGGAGTCTCTTGTCATATGCCGATCTGCGGCAGACTGATCGTTGTCATTTAGAATTAAAAAATTAAGGGTAAAGAGCGCAAGAGAAAGTCTTTCCCTGGGGGACGCGGACTCAGCAACTCCCCCTTTTTGTTTTTGAAGCATTTCTTTTATGCTTCTATTAGCTCTTTCCACTATACCTTGTCCTTGAGGATTGTAGGGCAATCCGGTGGTGTGGGCAACCTGCATTTGTGCGCAAAAGGCCCGAAAACCATGGGAAGTATAAGCAGGGCCATTATCCGTCTTGAGTCTAAGGGGCTTTCCCCAAGCTGCCCAAGCTTCTAAGCAGTGTATTCTGACGTGAGACACCTTTTCTCCTGCCAAAGGTGTGGCATGAATGACACCGGAAAAGGTGTCCACAGACACATGTAAATATTTCAACTTACCAAATTCCGTCAGATGAGTAACATCCATTTGCCATAGGGCATTTGGTCTCAACCCCCTGGGGTTTACCCCCACATGGGGAGGATGAAGAAAGGTAACACAAGATTTACAGGCTTTAACAATATCTCTTGCCACATGCCTGGACAAATTATATCTTTTCCTAAGGGTATTAGCAGGTACATGATACAATCTATGAAAGTCTTTTGCCAATTCTACAGGATCAGCAGCGACCAGAGCCATAGCCCGAGTTGCCTGGTCCACCAAATCATTACACTTTGCCATCGGGCCCGGCAACATAGAGTGGGCACGAATATGTCCAATATAAAAAGGATGTTTTCTGTTTAAGATAAGGGATTGAATCTGTAACAAAACATTAGAAATTGTACTGGCCTGCTTAACTGAAGCAGCAACTTTAAGAGAAGCAACGGCATTTACAACATATAATGAATCAGAAAATAAGTTAAAAGGTTGATCAAATCTTTTAAAAACTTCAAGCACAATTAAACATTCAACAGCCTGTGGGACATTCGGCCGAAAATTAAAAACTACCGGCTGTTTGTGTCCTTGAACAAAAAAGGCACCTTGTCCAGATTTTGATCCATCCGTAAAGATGGTTAGAGTATCAGCCAAGGGCTCCTTTGAAGTGACAACAGGAAAATACACTAAATTTTTGTTAACTATGGCAAGCAGAGGATGCTTAGGATAGTCCTTAGATGAAATCTGGAGAAGTCTCATGAGCATTGAGGGGCTGGAAAAAAAAAAAATACTAGAGAGCAAATAAATGGCAAGAGGAAGGACTTGGGGCTGAAAATGTTGGTAGAAATGTCCCTAGTTACTTCTGACATCTGGCGACTAGGTAGAGAATTCAGGTGACAAAGGCAAGAATATAAATCCCTGTTCAGTTAATAGGTAGACAGGTATAGACATTGGATGGGCAGGCTTCTTACTTCTACTGACCTCCCGGCTCAGGTTAATTTTGAAAGGGCAGGCACAAAGTAGCTGATGTGACATCATCTCCTCTTATTCCTTTCCACGTTCCCTTGTTCCCTAGACTGGCTGAGTCTAGGTGCTCGTTGCTGGGATGGCTTGTCCCAGTTGGTATTCAAGATTTGAACTCAAGGCCTGGGCACTGTCCCTGAGCGCTTCCGCTCAAGGCTAGCACTCTACCACACTGAGTTATAGTACCACTTGCAGAGTTTAGCTGGGAGATGGAGTCTTAGGGATTTTTTAGCCCGAGCTGGCTTTGAACTGAAATCTTTGCCACAAAAGCCCTTTATTATTTTCAATTAAAGCAACATGGAGATCAAGTAGAATAAGTAGAGCTTACCTGGTTCTTATCAAGAATTGACCAACAAATATTCTGAAATGACAAAACTCATTAGATGTGATGAAAATTTTAGCATAGATATGCCCAGTATTTTAGAACCATTTAGTCAGTAGTAGAATACACAACACAAAACAAAAAAGGAAAAACTTAAAACCTAAAATTTCAACTTGCTCACGGGTATATGGAATAATTAATTTATCTGGAATTTTTGCAAAATGCATTAAACAATACTTTATACCCAAAATTGCCTGCTTTTTTTTATTTTTATTATTTTATTTTTTATTTTTATTTTTTTTATTTTTATTTTTTTTTTTCAGATCAAAATTGCCTGTTTAGCCACTAATTCAGGAAAATATTGAACAGTTTTTGCTCCCACAGAATCATAGCATTAATAGTTAGCCTTTGAAGCAAGGCAGTGGTATAATTGGCCGTCACTCCATAAGTCCTGACTGCCTCAACTAAATCCTTAAGCTGGAAGTAGGAAACCGGCTCAAGAATTCTCTCATTAGTAATGGGATTTTCAAAAACTGGAAAAGCGGCCGCTAAGGGCGACCAGGTGCTGCCTTTTATAAAGTGACTCTTCCCTGCCGGCGGGCACGGCGGGGGGGCCGACGGGTGAGGGCCAGCTCCTTTTCCTCTTCCTGGCTGCTGCGGTACTCCCACCCCCAGGGGGCGCCACCCTCCATATCTGTCTGCCACGTGCTCCGCCGCAGCCTCTTCTAACTCTTCACTATCAGCTGGATCGAGCTGCTCTCCCTCCTCCTCTAACATTTCTTCCTCTGAGTCACTCACAAGATTACTATATTCTTGGTCCCGCCCTTCCACATGTAGGGCTGAGAACCGGTTTGCTTTTAAAGAAGGGCACGGAGGTCTCCTTGAGACCCCCTCCCTAAAACCCTTCTCCTTTTGTGAGGGCTGCAGCCCCTCTCGCTTCAATTCTTTAGGATCCTTCTGTCTTTTTTCCCTTTTTCTTTTAGGCCTCTTTTCCTCCCCATTACTGTATACTGACTCTGATAGACTATCCTGATGCTGCGTTAGTACTTTGCTTCCTTCCTGGATTAAATCAAACCCTCCCTCCTCGAGGCAAGTGCGCACCATCAAAAAGACAAGCCACAAGGGAAGAAGCAATGCAAGCAACCAATAAATATCTAAATCTACAGTGAACAGCATACCGGGGGATGTTTACCAACGTCTCCTCTCCGCGTGTTGAGTTCTGGCTCCAATTCAGCCTCTCGCGCGGGTCCCGTCCCAGGTTCGTTCCCGGGTTTCGGCACCAGTTGTAGTGACCGCCTACTCGACCAGCGAGGAAAAACGACCACCACTCCAGGAGTCTTCTCAGATCACGCTTTATTGGAGAGCCTTTTAGTTGTAGGAGAGCTTGGGCGCGAGAGAGCGTGCACCCGAAATACAGCCGCTTATATAGGGAATTCGAACACGGGTCTTTTCTATTGTTGGTCGCCTGCCTTTTACCGTCACCAGGTGTCATGGGATTGGCTGGGGACACTACCTTGCTCGCGCACGCGCACAGCCCAGGCGTCCCGCCAAGCACCGTCTGGAGTGGTAATCCTCAAAACTGCAAGGGAGTGGGCGGAGTCTCACCTCGGCTCCCTACACTAACCCTAACCCTAACCCTAACCCTCACCCTAAACCTAACCTCAGCATAACCCTCACCCTCACCCTAATACTCACCCTAAACCTACCGTTACCTAACCGAAACCCTCACCATCACCCTCATCTTCGCCCTAACCTTAACCCTAACCATAACCCTAACTCTAAACCTAACCCTAACCCTAAAACTCACCCTAAACCTAATCCTAACCCTAACCCTCACTCTCATCCTCACCCTCATTCTAACACTCACTCTCAACCTGACCTTCACCATCACATTAACCCTCACACTTATCCTAAACATCGCCCTAACCCTACCCCTCACTCTCATTTTCTCCCTCACCCTCTCCTTAACAATAACCCTAACCCTCATCCTCAACCTCACTTGCACCCGTACCCTCACCCTAACCCTCACCCTAACCCTAACCCTCACCCTAAACCTAACGCTAAGCCTAACCGTCAACCTCACCGTAACCCTCACCCTATACCTTACCTTCACACTAAACCTAACCCTAACCCTAAGCCTCAATCTAACCCTAACCTTCACCCTAACCCTATCCCAACACCTAACCCTAACACTCACCCTAACCCTAACACTCACCTGACCCTCACCCTAACACTAACCCTAACTCTAACAATCACCATGACCCTCACCCTCACCCTAAACCCCACCCTCAACCTAAACCTAACCCTAAACCTAACCCTCACCCTCACCCTAAACCTCACCCTCACCCTAACCGTAAACCTAACCCTCACCATCACCCTAACCCTCCTCGTCACCCTAACCCTCACCCTAATCCTAACCCTCAACCACACCCTAACCCTCACACTCAACCGAACCCTCACCCTCACTCGAACACTCACCCTTATCCTAACCCTCACCTTCACTATAAACATCTCCATAACCCTAACTCACACCCTAACACTAACCCTTACCCTCACCCTAATCCTAAGCCTCAGCTTAACCCTAACCCTCACCCTGACCCTCACCCTAACCCTCACCCTCACACTAACCCTCAACTTCACCCTAAATATCAACCTAACCCTAACTCTCAACCTCACCCTATCCCTAACCCTCACCCTAACCCTAACACTAAGCCTAACCATCACCCTCAACCTATCCCTAATGCTAACCCTAACCCTCACCCTCACCCTAACCCTAAACCTAACCCTTACCCTCATCTTCACCCTAACGGTCACCCTAACACTTACCCACATCCTAAACCTCACCCTACCCCTAACCCTAAACCTAACGCTCACCCTAAACCTTACCCTAACCCTAAACATAACCCTACTCATAACCCTCATCCTAACCCTCACCCTAAACCTAAACCTCACCCTCACACTAAACCTCAACCTCACCCTAAACATCACCGTAAACCTAACCCTCGCCCTCACCCTAACCCTAACCCTCACCCTAAACCTAATGCTAAGCCTAACCATCACCCTCACCCTAACCCTTTTCCTCACACTAATCCTAACCATAACCGTAACCCTCAATCTAACCCTAACCCTCACCCTAACCCTATCCCGAAACCTCAACCTAACTCTCACCATAAACCTAAACCTAACCCTAACCCTCACCCTCACCCTAACCCTCCCCGTCACCCTAACACTCACCCTAATCTTAAGCCTCAACCACACACTAACCCTCATCCTGAATTGAACACTCACCCTTACCCTAACCCTCACCCTCACAATAAACATCACTGTAACCCTAACTCTCAGCCTAACACTAACCCTAACCCTCACCCTAACCGTAAGCTTCAACCTAACCCTGGCCCTCACCCTGACCCTCACCCTAACCTTCACCCTCACACTAACCCTCATCCTCACCCTAAACATCACCCTAACCCTAACCCTCACCCTAACCCTACCGCTCACCCTAAACCTTACCCTAACACTAAACATAACACTACTCCTAACACTCATCCTAACCCTCACCCTAACCCTAACCCTAATCCTCACCCTAACACTAACCCTAACACTCACCCTAACACTAACCGTCACCCTAACCCTTACCCTAACCCTAACGCTAACCCTAAACCTCACCCTCACCCTAACCCTTATCCTCACACTAACCCTAACCTAACCCTAACCCTCACATTAACACTAACTCTCACCCTAAACCTATCCCGACACCTCAACCTAATTCTCACCCTAACCCTAAAGCTAACTCTAATGTTCACCTTTACCCTAACTCTAAACCTAAACCTGACCCTCACCCTAACCCTCAAATTCACCCGATCCCTCACCCTAACCCTAACCCTCAACCACACCCTAACCCTCACCCTCACCCTCACGTGAACTCTCACCCTTACCCTAACCCTTACGATCACAATAAACATCACCCTAAAACTAAATCTCACCCTCACCCTAACCCTTACCCTCACCCTAACCCTAACCATCACCCTCAATCTATCCCTCACCCTAACACTAACCCAAAACCTTACCCTAACCCTTACCCTAACCCTAACCCTCACCCTAACTGTAACCGTTACACTAACCTTAACACTAACCCTCACCCTCACCCTCACCCTCACCCTCACCTAACACTAACCCTCATCGTAACCCTAACGTTAAACCTAATGCTAACCCTAAAGCTCATCCTTACCCTAACCTTTACCTCAACCTAACCCAAACCCTAACCCTAAACCTAATACACACACTAACCCTAACCCTAACCCTCAGCCTAACCCTTATCCTAACCCTAAACATAACCCTAACACTAACCCTCACACTCAAGCTAACCCTCATCCTAACCCAAACCTCACCGTAAACCTAACCCTCACACTAACCCTAACCCTAACCCTCACCCTCACCCTAACACTAACCCTAAACCTAACAAACACCCTCACCCTAATCATCACCCTAACCCTAACCGTAACCCATACCTAACCTAAAACCTCACCCTCACCATCACCCTAACCCTCACCCTAACCTTAGCCCTCATCCTAGCACTAACGCTCACCCTAATCCTAATCGTAACCCTCACCGTCACCCTCACCTTAACACTAAACCTACCCCTCAGCCTAACCCACACCCTAAAACTAACTCTAACCCTAATCCTCACCCTATCCCTAAACTTAACCCTAACCCTCACCCTAACCCTCACCTACAACCTAACCCTCATGCTAAGCCTAACCCTCACCCTAACCCTAAGCCTAACCCTAAACCTAACTGTCACTCTAATCCTCACCCTGACCCTCACCCTCAACCTCACCGTAACCCTCACCCTTGCCTTTACGCTCAACCTAACCCAAACCCTAACCCTAAACCTAACACTCACACTAACTCTAACACTAACCCTCAGCCTAACCCTTACCCTAACCCTAAAACTAACCCTAACCTTCACTCTAACACAATCCCTAACCTTAACTCTAACCCTCACACTAACCCTAAACCTAACCCTCAGACTAACCCTCACCCTAAACCTAACGGTAACCCTAACCCTCACCCTCACCCTCACCCTAACCCTAACCCCAACCCTAACCCTCACACTAAACCTAACCCTCATCCTTAATATCACCTTCACCCTCAGCCTAAACCTAATCCTTTTCCTAGTCCTAACCCTCACCCTCACCCTAACACTAAACCTAACACTCTCCCTCACCCTAACCCTAATTCTCATCCTAACACTAATACTCACCCACAACCTAACCTGAACACGAACCCGAACCCGAACCCTCACCCTTACACTCAACCTACCCCTAACCCTAACCCTAATCCTAAACCTAACCCTCACCATCAAACTCAGCCTAACCCTAACCCTAACCCTCACCCTCACAATAAACCTCACCCTCATCCTATCCCTCACCCTAACACTAACCCTAACCCTAACCGTCAACCTAATGTGAACCCTATTCCAAAACCTCACCCTCCCATTTACCCTAAACCTAACACTAACCCTCACCCTAACCCTCACCCTCATCCTAAACATCACCCAAACTGTAACCCTTACCCTAAACCTAACCCTATACCTCACCCTAATCATAACCCTCAACCTAACCCTCAACCTCACGCTAATCCTCACCATAACCCTAACCCTTGCCTAAAAGAATCCCTCACCCTAACCCTCACACTAAGCCTCTCCCTAAAATTAGCCCTCAACCTAAACCTATCTCTAGCCCTAACACTCACCCTCACCTTAACCTCACCCTATCCCTTACCCTCACCCTAACCCTAACTCTAACACTAATCATGATCCTCACACTAACCGTAACCCACACTGTAACCCTAACCCTAACCCTAAACCTAAACTGCACCCTCACCCTGACCCTTACCCTCAGCCTAAACCTAACCCTAACCCAATTCCTAATACTAACCCACACATGCAACCTCACCCTAAACCTAACCCTAACACTAACCCCCACCCTCACCCTCAACTCACCCTCAACCTAAACCTAAACCTAACCAAAACCATAAAAATAACACTCATCCTAACCCTAACGCTCACCCTAACCCTAACACACTCCCTCACCCTCACATTAATCCAAACGCTAACAATAACCCAAACTCTCACCCTCACCCTAACCCTCACCCTAAATCTTACATTCACCCTCACCATCACCCTAACCCTAACCCTTACCCTCACCCTAACCCTAACCCTAACCATAAACCTAACCCTCAAAATAAACATAACCTTCAACCACACCCTAACCGTCAATCTCACCCTCACCCTAAACCTTACCCTCACCCTAAACCTAAAACTAACCCTAACCCTAAACCTAACCCTAACGCTCACCATACCCCTTACACTAACCCTAACTCTAACCTTAACCCTCACCCTCATCCTAACCATCATCATCACCCAAACAATCACCCCAACCCTAAACCTCACCCTCACAATAAACATCACCCTAACCCTAACCCTCAACCTAACGCTAACCCTAACCCTAACACTCACCCTAACCCTAACTCTCACCCTGACCCTCACCCTAACCCTAACCCTAAGCGTAAACCTCACCTTAACCCTTACCCTAACACTAACCCACACCCTAAACCTAGCCTTCACACTTACTCTAATCCTAACCCTCACCCTCACCCTCACCCTCACCCTAACCCTAACCCGAACCTTAATCCTATCACTAACCCTCACCCTCACCCCCACCCTTACCCTAACCCTAATCCTAACCCTCACCCTAACCCTCACCGAAACCCTAACCCTCACACTAACCCTAACCCTTGTCCTCAACCTCAACCTAAACCTACCTCTAACACTACCCCTCACCCTAATCCTCACACTAACACCCACGCTAATCCTAACCCTCACTCTCACCCTAAACCTCAACCTAACACTTACCCTCACCCTAGCCCTAACCGTAACCCTCACACTAAACCTAACCCTCACCCTAACTCTAACCATAAACCTAACCCTAATCCTAAACCTAACACTCACACTCACCCTCACCCTAAGCCTAACCGTCACCATAAATCTCACTCTCAACCTAAACATCAAGCTAACCCAAAACCTCACCCTAAACCTAACCCTAACCCTCACCTTCACCCTAGCCCTCATCCTAACCCTAATCATAACAATAATCATAACCCTAACCCTAAAACTCACCCTAACACTAATCCTAACGAAATACCTCACCCTCTTCCTCACCGTCACCCTAACTTTCACTTTCAACCTCACCCTCACCCTAACCCTCACACTAACCCTAAACCTCACCCTAAACCTACCACTATCCCTCACCACTAAACCTAACCCTAACCCTCACCCTCACCCAAACACTCAACCTCAGCCTAACCAAATCCTAACCCTAAACCTAAACCTAAACCTAACACTCACCCTCTCCCTAACCCTAAACTTAAACCTCACCCTCACCCTCACCCTCACCATAAACCTAAGCCTAATCCTAAAATTCACCCTCACCTTAACCCTTACCCTAAACCTTACCCTCATCCTAACCCTAACCCTAACACTCACCCTCAACCTAAATCTAACCCTAACCCTAACACTCACCCTCAACCTAAACCTCAACCTCACCCTCAACCTAACCCTCACCTTCACCCTAAATATCACCCTAACCCTAACCCTCACCCTAACACTAACCCTAACCCTA
Source organism: Dipodomys merriami (assembly GCF_024711535.1). Taxonomy (NCBI): domain Eukaryota; kingdom Metazoa; phylum Chordata; class Mammalia; order Rodentia; family Heteromyidae; genus Dipodomys; species Dipodomys merriami. The sequence goes on from NW_027206113.1 coordinate 5,598,615, forward strand.
ACCCTCACACTAGCCCTAACCATAACCCTAAACCTCACCCTCAAATTAATCCTCACATTAACCCTTATCCTCACACTAACCCTACCTCTAACCCTAACCCTACCCCCACACTAAACCTAAACCTCACCCTAACCCTAATCCTACCCCTCACCTTAACCCTCCACCTAACCCTTACCCTAACCCTAACCCTAATCCTAACACTCACCCTCACCCTCACCTTAACCCTCACCGTAACCCTAACCCTCACCCTCACCCTAATTCTCACCCTGAAGCTGACCCTAAACCTTACCTAAACAAAAACCTCACACTCACCCTCAACCTTAACCTCACCCTCAACCTAAACCTCACGCTAGCCCTCACCCTAACACTAACGCTAAGCGTACCCATCACTCAAACCCTCACCTTAACCCTAACGCGAACCCTAACACTTTCCATAAGGCTAACCCTAACAGTAACCCTCACCCTCATACTAAACATCACCCTAACGCTAACCCTCACATTAACCCTAACTCTAAACCTCACTGTAACCTTAACCCTCAACCTAACCCTCACACTTCCCTAAAGCTCAGCCTAAACCTAACCCTAACCCTTACCTAACGGAAACCATCACCCTCACCCTCACCCTCAACCTAACCCTCACACTGAACCTAACCCTAACCCTATACCTCAGCCTAAACCTCACCCTCCCCCGCACCTTCTCACTAAACCTAACCCTAAAACTCACACTTATTCTAACCCTCACTTTAACCCTAACCATATCCCTCCCACTAATCCTCTCCCTAAATCTCACCCTAACCCTAACCCTCAAACAAAACCTAACCATAACCCTCACCCGCACCCTAAACCTCACATTCACCCTAACACTCAACTTAACCATAACCCTCCCCCACACCCTAATACTCACCATCACCCGAACCGGAACCCTCACCCTAACACTAAACCTCGCCCTAAACATCACCCTAACCCTAATAGTCACCCAAATCCTGACCTTAACCCTCACCCTAAAACTAACACTCACACTAACCCTCAACCTCAACCTAATCCTCAAACTAAAAATAACCCTAACCCTTACCTAACCGAAACCCTCACACTCACACTCACCCTAACCCTCACCCTCAACCTAACCCTCACCCTATCCCTAACTATAACCCTAACCCTCACCCTCACCCTAACCCTCACATTGACCCTAACCCTACACCTCACTGTAACTCTCACCCTAACCCTAACCTTAACCCTAAACCTTACCATAACCCAATATCTAACCCTCACCATCAACCAAACCCTCACCATCACCCTAACCCTCACCCTAACCCTAACCCTCAACCACACCCTAACACTCACTCTCACCCGAACCCTCACACTCACCCTAACACTCACCCTCACCCTAACCCTCACCCTCACAGTATACATTACAAAAAGCCTAACACTCAGCCTAACCTTAACCATAACCCTAACCCTAACCCTAATCCTAACACTAACTCTCTTCCTCACCCTCACCCTCACCCTAACACTAACCCTAAACCTAACCCTCACCCTTACACTCATCCTATCCCTCAACCTCACCCTAACTCTAATGCTAACCCTACCTCTCACCCTCACCCTAAACCTCACCCTAAACCTCACCCGAACCCTTACTCTAACCATAACCCTAACATTAACTCTAACCCTAATCCTCACCCTAACCCTATCCCTCGGCCACACTCTAAAACTCACCATCACCCAAAACCTCATCCTCACCCTAACACTCACTCTAACCCTCACCCTAACTCTAATCCTAAACCTAACACTCACCCTCACCCTCAACCTAACCATAACCCTACCCTAACCCTTAAACTAACCCTCACCCTCACCCTCACCCTCACCCTAAAACTCACCCTCACCATAAACATCACCCTAACCCTCATGCTAAACCTAACCCTAACACTCACCCTAAACCTAACCCTCACCCTAACGGTCAGTATCCCTAACGCTAACCCTACACCTCACCCTCACACTAACCCTCACCCTAAACCTTATCCTCACCCTATCCCTAATCCTCACCCTAACCCTCACCCTCACCCTAACTGCAATGCTAACCCTACCTCTCACCCTCCTCCTAACCCTCACCCTAAACTTCACACTAACCCTTATCCTCACCCTAACCCGCAAACTAACTCCAACCCTAACCCTAACGCTCCCCCTAAACGTCACCCTAACCCTAAACCTAACCCTAACCCTAATCCTCACCCTCACCCTTACCCTCACCCTAAACCTATCCCTAAACCTAATGCTAACCCTAACTCTGAAATGAACACTCACACTCACCTGAACCCTCACACTAAACATCACCCAAACCCTAACCCTCACCCTAACCCTTACCCTCATCCTAATCCATGCCCTAACCCTAACCCTCACCATAACCCTAACCCTCACATTAACCCTAACCCTAAACCTCACTCTCAATCTCACTCTCAAGCGAATCATAACCCTCACCCAAACACTAACCCTCACCCTCAACCTCAATCTAACACTAACCCTTATCTAATTGAAACCCTCATCCTCACACTCACACTTACACTCACCCTGATCCTAGCAATAACCCTAACCGAAACCCTAACCGTCACCCTCAACCTCCCCTTCCCCCTCAGCCTTACCCTAAACCTAACCCTAATCCTAACTCTAACCCTCAACCCCACCCTCATCCTAACACTAACACTAACCCAAATGCTAACCCTCACCCTCATATTCACCCTAACCCTAACCTTAACAATAACCCTAACCCTAATCCTAACCCTAACCCTAAAACTCAGCCTAACCTTAATCCTAAACCTAACCCTCACCATCACCCTCACCCTCATTCTAACTCTCAATCTCATCATGACCCTCACAATCACAATTACCCTCACAATAACCCTAACCCTCACCTAATACTAACGCTGTACCTCACCCTCACTTTCTCCCTCAACTTCAGCCTAACCCTAACCCTAACCCTAATCCTAACCCTAACCCTCACCCTCACTCGAACCCTAACCGTAACCCTCATCCTCAACCTCACCCTCACCCACCCCTAACCCAAACCCTCACCCTCACCCTCACCCTCACACTAACCCTCAACCTCACCCTAATCATCACCCTAAACCTTACACTCACCCTAACCCTAACCATAACCCTCACCCTTACCCTAACCCTCACCCTCACCCTAATGCTAATCCTACCCATCACTCTAAACCTCAACCTAAACCTAACGCTAACCTTAACACTTTCCTGAAGGGTACCTCTAACAGAAACCCTCACCCTCATGGAAATCTCACCCTATCGATAACCCTCACCCTAACCCTAACCATAACTCTCACCCTAACCCTAACCCTCAACCTAACCCTCACACTCCCCTAAACCTCATCCTAACCCTAACCCTTACCCTTATCTAACCGAAACCCTCACCCTCACCCTCACCCTCAACCTAACCCTCACACTCACCCTAGCCCTCACCCTAATCCTAACCCTAACCCTCACCCTAACCCTTACCCTCACCCTAAACCTAACCCTACCCCTCTCCCTAAACCTCACACTAAACCTAACCCTAAGGCTAACCCTCAATCTATCCCTAACACTTCCCCTAACCCTCACCCTCACACTAACCCTAAACCTAACGCTAACCCTCACCCTAACCCTAATCCTTACCCACACCTTAAACCTCACCCTCATTCAAACCCTCACCCTCACCTGAACCCTAATCCTCACCATAACTCTCACCCTCACCCTAAACATCACCCAAACCCTAACCCTCACCCTAACCCAAACCTTTACACTTACCCTCACCCTCACCCTAAACCTAACCCTAAACATAACCGTCAGACTAACCGTAACCCTCACCCTAACCGTAACACTACCCCTAAACCTAACCCTAAACTTCAAGCACTACCTGACCCTCAACCTCAGCCTAACCCTTACGCTAACCCTACTCCTAATCCTAACCCTCACCCTCACACTAAACCTAACCCTAACCCTAATCCTAAACCTCACCCTCACCCTTACCCTCACCCTAACCCTCACCCTCACAATAAACATCACCCTAACCCTAACTCTCACCCTAACGCTAACCCTAACCCTCACCCTAAAACTAACCCTCAACCTAACCGTAACCCTCACGCTGACCTTCACCCTAGCGCATCCCTAACCCTAATCCTCACCCTATCACTCACCCTAACCCTAAACCTAACACTAATCCTAAACCAGCCCTCACCCTCAAACTAACCCTAAAACTAACCCTAACCCTAACCTTCTCACTCACACTCACCCTAATCCTCAAACTCACCTTAAACCTCACCCTAACACTACCTCTACACCTCTCCCTAACCCTCACGCTAAACCTACCCCTAACCGTATCCATAATCCTACCTCTAACCGTCACCCTCATACTAACCCTAAACCTAACACTAACCGTAACCCTAACACTAATCCTCACCCACAACCTAACCCACACATTCACCCGAACACTCACCCTCAACCAAAAGCTCATCCTCACCCTAATCCTCACCCTAAAGGTCACCCAAACCCTAACCTTCACCCTAACCCTAACCCTAACCCTAAACCTCACACTCAACCTAACCCTCACCCTAACACTTATCCTCACCCTAACCCATACACTAACCCTAACCATAACCCATACACTAACCTTTAATCTCACACTAAGCCTAACCCTAACCCTAAGCCTAAACTTCAACCTCACTCTGACCCTCAACCTCAGCCTAACCCTAACCCTAACCCTATTCCTATTCCTAACCCTCACCCTCATCCTCACACTAACCCTAACCCTCTCCTGCACCCTCACCCTCACCCTAACCCTCACCCTCACCCTAAACCTCAACCTCACCCTAAACATCACCCTAACCCTAACCCTAACCCTACCCCTCAACCTCCGCTTTCCCCTCAGTCTTACCCTAACCTTAACCCTAATCGTAACCCTAACACTCAACCCCACCCGCACCCTAACCCTAACCATAATCCTAACGCAAACCCTCGCCCTCACCGTCACCCTAACAATAACTGCAACCCTAACAAAAACCCTAACTCTAACCCTAACCCTAACCATAAAAGTCACCCTAAACCTAATCCTAACCCTAACCCTCACCCTCATTCTAACCCTCACCCTCACCTGACCCTCACCATCACACTAACCTTCACATTAACACTAACCCTCATCCTAACCATAATCCTAACCCTCACCCTCACTTTCACCCTCACCCTTAACCTAACACTAACCCTAACCCTAATCCTAACCCTAACCTCACCTCACCCTAACACTAACCCTAACCCTCACCCTCAACCTCACCCTCAACCGCACCCTCACCCTAACCCATACTCTCACACTCACCCTTACACTAACCCTCAACATCACCCTAAACTTCACCGCAAACCTAACCCTCACCCTAACCCTAACCCTAACACTCACCCTAACCCTAACCCTCACCCTAATCCTAACGCTAACCCTAACTCTCACCTTCACCCTAACCTTCACCCTAACCTTTATCCTCACATTTACCGTAACCCTAACCCTAACCCTCACACTAACAATAAACCTCACCCTAACCCTATCCCGACACCTCACCTTAAATCTCACCCTAACGTAAACACTAACCCTCACCCTAAAACTAACCCTCAACCTAACCGTAAGCCTCACTCTTACCCTCACACTAACCCAAACCTAAACCTAACGCTCACACTAACACTCAAACTAACCCTAACCATAACCCTAATCCTAAACCTAACCCTCACCATCAATCTCACCCTAACCCTAACCCTAACCCTAACCCTCAACCTCACCTCAACTCTCACACTCACCCTAAACCTCACCCTAATCCTACCCATACCCCTCTCCCTAACTTAACCCTAACCCTAACCCTAACCCTAAACCTAAACCTCTCACGAACCTTAAACCTAACGTTAACCTTCATCCTAACCCTAATCCTCATCCACATCCGAACCCTCACCCTCACCCGAACCCTCACTCGAACCCTCATCCTTACCCTAACCCTCATCCTCACAATAAACATCACCCTAACCCTAACTCTCACCCTAACACTAACCCTAACTCTCACTGTAACCCTAACCCTCACCCTAACAATAACTCTCACCCTGACCCTCACCCTACCCCTAACCCTAACCCCCACCCTAACCCTTACCCTAACCCTAAACCTCACCCTAAACCTAGCCCTCACCCTAATACTAAGCTTCACACTAAACCTAACCCTAACACTCACCCTCACCCTCAACCTCACCCTCGCCCTAACCCTAACTCTCATCCTAACCCTAACATTAATCCTAATGCTAACCCTAAACCTCAACGTCACACTAACCCTAACCCTGACCCTCACCCTAACCCTAAACCTAACCCTCACCCTCACCCAAATATTCACCCTCATCCTAACCCTCAACCTCACACTAACCCTAAACCTAACCCTCACCCTAACCCCCAACATAACCCTAACCCTCACCCTAACCCCCAACGTAACCCTAAACTTAACCCTCACCCTCACCATAACCCTAACTCTAAACCTAACCCTCACCCTAACCCTCACACAAACACTCACGCTAATCTTAACCCTCATTCTCACTCTAACCCTCACCCTAATATTTACTCTTACCCTAATCCTAACCCCAACCCTCACACTAAACCTAACCTTCACCCTAACTCTAACCCTTAACCTAACCCTAATACTAAACCTAACCCTAACACGCATCCTCACCCTAAGCCTAACCCTCACCCTCACTCTCACCCTAACACTCACCCTCAAACTAAACATCATCCTAAACCTAACCCTCACCCTAAACCTAACACTAACCCTCACCCAAAACCTTAATCCTCATCCTATTCCTAACCCTAAACCTCATCTTCAGCCTAGCCCTCATCTTAACCCTAATCCTAACAGTAACCAAAACCCTAACCCTAAAATTCACCCTAAACCTAATCCTTAAGCTAACCCTCACCCTCTTCCTCACCATCACCCTAACCTTCACCCTCAACCTCACCCTCACCCTAACACTCACAATAACCCTAAACCTCAAATTAAACCTAACCCTAACGTCACCCCTAAACCTAACCCTAACCCTCACCCTCAACCAAACCCTCAAACTCATCCTAACCCACACCCTAACCCTAATCCTAAACCTAACCCTAACACTCACCCTCACCCTAAACCTTACCTCAATCCTCATCCCCATCCTCAGCCTAACCCTAACCCTTATCCTCACCCTAAACCTCACCCTAACCCTTACCCTCATGCTTTCCTAAACCTAACAGTCACCCTCACCCTAACCCTAACCCTAACAATAACCCTAACAATCAAACTAACCCTAACACTCACCTTCACCCAAACCCTAACCCTAACCGTAACCCTCACCGTCACCCTCACCCTAGACATCACCCTAACCCTAACTCTCACCCTAACCCAAACCCTAACAGTAACACTAACCCTCACCCTAACCCTAATGATAAACCTACACCTCACATTCAACCTAACCATCACCCTAACACTTATCCTCACACTAACCCTAAATATCACCCTAACCCTCATCCTAACCCGACCCCTAACCTTCACCCCAACCCTAACCCTGAACCTAACCCTCACCCTCCCCTAATCTTCACCCTAATTCTAACCCTAACCATTACCTAAACGAAACCCTCACCATCAACCTCACCCTCAACCTGACCCTCACCATAACCCTAACCCTAACCCTCACCCCAAACCTAACCCTCACCCTAAACCTAAACCTACCCCTCACCCTAACCCTCAAACTAACCATCACCCTAACCCTAACACTCACGCTAACTCTCAAACTCACCCTAAACCTCACCGTCAACGTAACACTCAACCTAACCCAAACCCTTACCCACACCCTAACCCTCACACTCACCCGAACCCTAAACCTTACTCAAACCCTAAACCTCACCCTAAACATCACCCTAACCCTAAACCTCACCCAAACCCTCAGCCTCACAATTAACATCACCCTAACCCTGCTCCTCAGCCTAACCCTAATCCTCTACCTAACCCTAAACATCACCGTGACCCTCACCCTAACCCTAATCCTAACCCGTAACCTAACCCTTACCGTAACCCTAACCCTCAGCCTAAACCTAAACCTCACCCTAACTCTAACCCTCACAATAAACCTAACCTTAACCTTCACCCTCACCCTCACCCTCACAATACCCCTAACCCTAACCCCAATCATAAAAGTGAACCTCACCCTCACCCTCACCCTAACCCTAAACCTAACCCTAACCCTCACCCTAACCCTCATCCTAACCTTAACGCTAACCCTAACCCTCACCTTCACCCTAAACCTCACCCTAACCCTTACCCTCACCATCACCCTAAACCTAACCCTAATCCTCACCTAAACCCTAACCCTTGCCCACGCCCTAACCTTCACCATCACCCGAACCCTCACCCTCACCCGAACACTCACACTAACTCTAACCCTAACACTTATCCTAAACCTAACCCTCACCCTCACCCTCACCCTAAGCCTAACACTAACCCTAACGCTAAAATAAACCTCAACCTCACCCTAAACCTGATCCTCACCCTAACGCTCACCCTATCCCTAACGCTAACCCTACACCTCACCCTCACCCTAACCCTCACCCTAACCCTTATTCTCACACTAACACTCACCCTAACACTAACAGTAACCCTCACACTATCCCTAATCCTCACCCTATCCCTCACCCTGACCCTAACCCTAACCCAAAACCAAACCATCACCCTCACTCTCACCCTAACACTCACCCTCAGGATAAACATCACCCTAACGGTAACCCTCATCCTAAACCTAACCCTAACCCTCACCCTAAACCTAACCCTAAACCTCACCCTAACTTCACCCTATTCCTAATGTTAACCCTAGACCTCACCCTCACCCTAACCCTCACCCTAACTCTAAACCTCACACTAACGCTAACCCTAACCTTCACCCTCAACCCTCACCCACACAATACCCCTACAACTAAACCTAATCCTTACACTAACCCTCACCCTCACCATCACCCTCAAAATACCCCTACCCCTAAACCTAATCCTAACACTAACCCTCACCCTCACCCTCACCCTCACTTTAACCCTAAACCCTCACCCTAACCCTCACCCTAACCCACATCCTAATCCTAACGCTAACCCTAACCCTAAACTTCACCCTAAACCTCACCCTAACAATAAACCTCACCATAACTTTAACCCTAACCCTAACCCTAATCCTCACCCTAACCATAACGCTCACCCACAACATAACCCTCACCCTCATCCGAAAACTCAAGCTAGCCCTAACACTCTCCCTAACCCTAATCCTAACACTAAACCAAACCTTCACCCTCACCCTGACCCTCACCTTCAGCCTAACCCTAACCCTAACCCTATACCTAATCCTAACCCTCACCCTCACCCTATCCCTCAACCTCATTCTCACTCTAAACATCACACTAAACGTAACCCTCACCCTAACCCTAACGCTACCCCCAACCTAAACCTAAACTCAGCTTAACCTTACAATCACCGTAATCCTCACCCTACCCTAACTCTTACATAACTGAAACCCTCACCGTTACACTCACCGTAACACTCACCCTCATCCTAGCCCTCACCCTAAATCTAACCCTAACCCTAACCCTCACCCTCAACCTCCCCTTACCACTCAGCCTTACCCTAAACCTAACCCTAACCCTAAACCTAACCCTCAACCCCACCCTCACTCTAAACCTAACCCTAACCCTCACGCTAAGCTTCACCCTCACCCTAACCCTAAACCTAAACCTAAAGATAACCCTAACCCTAACCCTAACCCTAACCCTAAAACTCACCCTAACCCTAATCCTAACCCTAACCCTCATCCTCACCCTGACCCTCACCATCACACTAACCCTCACACTAAACCTAACCCTCACCCTAACCCTAACCCTAACCCTCACCCTTCACTTTCACCCTCACCCTCAGCCTAACCCTAACCCTAACCCTAATCCTAAACTAACCTTTACCCTCACCTTCACCCTAACCCTAAGCCTAAGCCTAACCCTCACCCTCAACCTCACCCTGACCCAAACACTTACCTGAAACCTCACCCTCACCCTCACCCTCACACTAACACTCAACCTCACCCTAAACCTCACCCTAAACCTAACCCTCACCCTAACATTAAACCTAACACTCAGCCTAACGCTAACCCTCACCCTAACCCTAATGCTAACCCTAAACGGCACCCTCACCCTAACCTTACCCTAATCCTTATCCTCACACTGACCCTAACCTTAACCCTAACCCTCACACTAAACCTGACCCTCACCCTAACCCTATCCTGACACCTCACTCTAACTGTAACCCTATCCCTAACTCTAAACCTAACCCTAACACTCACCCTAACCCTCACCGTCACCCTAACCCTCACCGTCACCCTAACCCTCACGCTCCCCCAAACACTCACCCTCACCCTAACCCTGAGCCTCACAATAAACATCACTTAAACCTAACCCTCACGATAACACAAACCCTAACATTCACCCTAACCCTAACCCTCAACCTAAACCTAACCCTCACCCTGACCCTGACCCTAAACCTAAACCTTAACCAAACCCTTACCCTAACCCTTACCCTAACCCTGTCCCTCACCCTAAACCTAACCCTCACCCTAACAGTAACCTTCACACTAACCCTAACACTAACCCTCACCCTCACCCTCACCCTGACCCTCACCCTAACCCTAAACCTCACCCTCAACCAAACCTAACCCTCAACCCCACCCTCACTCTAAACCTAAACCTAACCCTAACACTAAGCTTCACCCTCACCCTAACCCTAAACCTAAACCTAAAAATAACCCTAACCTAAACCTAACCCTAACCCTAACCCTGAAACTCACCCTAACCCTAACTCTAACCCTAACTCTCATCCTCACCCTGACCCTCACGATCACACTAACCCTCACACTAAACCTAAGCCTCAGCCTAACCCTAACCCTAAACCTCACCCTTCACTTTCACCCTCACCCTCAGCCTAACCCTAACCCTAACCCTAATCCTAAACTACTCCTCACCCTCACCTTCATCATAACCCTAAGCCCAAGCCTAACCCTCAACCTCACCCTCACCCTCACCCTCACCTTAAAGCTCACCCTCACCCTCACCCTCACACTAACACTCAACCTCACCCTAAACCTCACCCTAACCCTAACCCTCATCCTAAAACTAACCCCAACACTCACCCTAACGCTAACCCTCACCCTAACCCTTACCCTAATGCTATCGCTAACCCTAAACCTCACCCTCACCCTAACCCTCACCCTAATCCTTATCCTCACACTAACCCTAATCTTAACCCTAACCCTCACACTAACCCTAACCCTCACCCTAACCCTATCCCGACACCTCACTCTAACTGTAACCCTAACGATCACCCTAACCCTAACTCTAAACCTAACCCTAACCCTCACGCTAACCCTCACTGTCACCCTAACATTCACCCTAACTCTAACCCTCACCCTCACCCGAACACTCACCCTCACCCTAACCCTCACCCTCACAATAAACATCACCTAACCCTAACCCTCACGCTAACACAAACCCTAACCCTCACCCTAACCCTAACCCTCAACCTAAACCTAACCTTGACCCTGATCCTGACCCTAACCCTAACCCTTAACCAAACCCTTACCCTAAACCTTACCCTAATCCTAACCCTAACCCTAACTCTAACCCTCCCACTCAGACTCACCCTAACCCTAATCTTCACCCTAACCATAACCCTCACCCTAACCCTAACCCTCAACCTCCCCCTCACCCTAATCCTAACCCTAACACTAACATTAACCTTCACCCTCATTGTAAACCTCACCCTAACCCTTACCCTCATCCTCACCCTAACCCTAACCTTATCCCTAATCCTAATTCTTTCACTAACCCTAACCTTCACCCTAAACCTTAGCCTAACCCAAACCCTCAGCCTAGCCTCAACCTAATCGTAACCCTTACCCTCACTGTAAACCTAACCATAACCCTAACCCTCACACTAACCCTAACACTCACCCAAACCCTAACCAACATCCTCAACCGAACCTTCACCATCACCATAACCCTCACCCTCACAATAACCCTCACACAAACCCTAACCCTAAATGAAAACCTAACCCTCACACTAAACCTATTCCTCACCCTAACCCTTACCTTACCCCTCAGGCTAACCCTCACCCTCACCCTAACCCTAATCCTAATCCTCACCCAATCTCTAAACCTAACCCTGACTCTCACACACACCCTAGCCCTCACACTAATCTCACACTAACCCTAAACCTAACGCTTACCCTAACCATAACCCTAAACCTCACACTAACCCTAACCCTCACCCTAAACCTGACCCTACCCCATAGCCTAACCCTCATCCTAAACCAAACCCTAACCCTAACCGTCACCCTAACCCTAACCCTAAACCTAAACCTAACCCTTACCCTAACCCTAACCCTCACACTCACCCTCACCTTCAGCCAAACCGTAACCCAAATCCTAAACCTAACCTTCACTCACACCCTCACCCTAAATATAACCCTAACCCTAACACTAATCCTCACCCTCACCCTCACCCGAACTCTCACCCTCACCCTAAACCTCACCCTAACCCTCACCCTCACCCTAACTCTTATACTCACACTAAAACTAACTCTAATCCTAACCCTAACACTCACTCTAACCCTAACCCTCACCCTAACCCTAAAGCTATCCCTCACCCTAACCCTAACCAAAGCCTAACCCTCACCCTTATACTAACCCTAACCCTAATGCTAACCCTAACCCTCACCCTCAATCTAGCCCTCACCCTAACCCTAACCCTCAACCTAACCCTAACCCTCAACCTCACCATCTCTCTCACCCTAACCTTAAACCTAACCCTCAACCTCACCCTAACCCTCAGCCTAACCCTTACCCTCACCTTAATCATAACCTTAACCGTACTGCTCACCCTAACCGTAACCCTCAATCTCACCCTCACCCTCACCCTAAGCCTGACCCTAACCCTAGCCCTAATCCTAAACCAAACCCTCACCCGCAACCTCACCCTTACCCTAAACCTAAACCTACCCCTCACCCTAAACCTAAACCTTAACCTAAACCTTACCTTAACCCTAACCCTAACCCTCACCCTAAACTTCACCCTAACCCTAACGCCAACACTAACACTCACCCTCATTCTAGCCCTCATCATATCCTTATCCTCACACTAACCCTAACCCTAAACCTAACCCTCACACTAACCCTAACCCTCACCCTAACCCTAACCCTACCCCTCACCCTAACCCTAACATTAACTCTAAATCTCACCCTAAAAATAATTGTAATCCTCACTCTCACCCTAACCTTCACCGTCACCCAAACCTTAACCCTAACACTAACCCTCACCCACACCCTAACCCTCACCTGAAACCGAACCCTAACCCTCACCCTAACCCTCACCCTAAACATCACCCTATCCCGAACCCTCACCCTAACTTTCACACTAAACCTCAACTTCAACCTAATCCTCACCCTAACCCTAACCCTTAACCTAACACTTACCCTCAACCCCACCCTCGCCCTACACCTAACCCTAACCCTCACCGTCACCCTAGCCCTCACCCTAACCCTAACCCTAATCCTAACCTTAACATTAACCCTCAGCCTCTCCCTCAGCCTAACCCTGACCCTAACTGTAATCCTAACAATAAAACTCACCCTCACCCTAACCTTAACCCTAACCCTAAACCTCACCGTCACCCACACCCTCACATTCAATCTAACCCTCACTCTCATCCTCAACCCTCATCATAACCCTCAACCTCACCCTAAACATCACCCTAACCGTAACCCTAATCCTAACACTAACCCTCTCCCTAAAACTCACAATAAACCTTAACGCTAACCCTAACCCTCAACCTCTTCCTAAACCTCACCATAACCCTTATCCTCACACTAACCCTAACCCTAAACCTCACACTAACCCTAACCCTCACACTAACCCTCACCCTAACCCTAACCCTAACCGTCACCTTGAACATAACGCTAAAATATACCCTCACCCTAATCCTCACCGTCACCCTAACCTTCACCCTAACCCTCACCCATAACCTAACCCTCATGTGAACATGGACTTTAACTCTCAGCCTAAGCCACACCCTAACCCTAATCTTAATCCTAACCCTCACCTTCTCCCTCACCCTAATCCTAACCAGAAACCTAATGCTAACCCTCACACTCACACTCAACTGAACCCTAACCCTAACCCTAACAATAACTGTAACCCTACCACTAACCATAATCCTAAACCTAACCCTCACCTAAAGCCTCAACAAAACTGTAACCCTAACCCTAATCCTAAACCTAACCCTCACTCTTACCCTAACCCTAAACCTAACCCTTACCCTAATCCTCAACCTAACACTATTGCTAACCCTAAACCTCACCCTCACCCTAAACCTCACTCTAACTCTAAAGCTCACTATAACCCTAACCCTAACATTAATTCTAATCCTCACCCTAACCCTAACCATCAACCACACCCTAACACTGAACCTCACCCTAACCCTAACCCTCACCATAACCCTCACCCTAACCTTAACGCTAACCCTAACACTCAACCTCACCCCAAACCCCATCCTCACACTAACACTAACCCTATACCAAACCCTAACCCTCACACTAACCATAACCCTCACCCTAACCCTAACCCTACCCCTCACCCTAAACCTCACGCTAATTCTAACCCTAACGCTAACCCTCACCCTAAAACCTAACCCTCACCCACACACTAACCCTCACCCCACCCGAACCCTCACCATAACCCGAACAGTCTCCCTCACCCTAACCATCACCCTCAACCTAAACATCACATTAAACCTAACCCTCACCCTAACCCCAACCCTAACCCTCACCCTCAATCTAATCCTCACTCTCACCCTAATCCACACACTAACCCTATCCCTTATATAACTGAAAACCTCACCCTCAACCTCACCCTCACACTAACATTAACCCTAATACTAACCCTAACCCTGACCCTCACCCTAACCATCACAGTAACCCTTACCCTTACCCTAACCATAACCCTCACCATCACCCTAACCCTCACCCTAAACCTTATCCTGACACTAACACTAACCCTATACATAACCCTAACCCTCACACTAACTCTAACCCTCACCCTCACCCGAACCATCACCTTCAACCTAAACATCATATTAACCCTAACCCTCACCCTAAATCCAACCCTAACCCTCATGCTAAACCTAAAACTCAACCTAACCCTCACCCTCACCCTAAACCTCACCCTAACCCTAACCCTTCCCTAAACGAAACCCTCACCCTCACGCTCACTCTCACACCCACCCTAACGCTCACCCTCACCGTAGCCCTCACCCTAAACCTAACCCTCAACCTAACTCTAACCCTAACCCTCACCCTCACCCTAACCCTAACCAAAGCCTAACCCTCACCCTAACCCTAATGCTAACCCTAACCCTCACACTCAATCTAACCCTCACCCTAACCATAACCCTTCACCTAACCCTAACCCTCAACATCACCCTCACCCTCACCCTAACCCTAACCCTAAACCTCCCCCTCACCCTAACCCTCAGCGTAACCATTACCCTCACCCTAATCATAACCTTAACCCTACCCCTCACACTAACCGTAACCCTCAATCTCACCCTCACCCTCACCCTAAGCCTAACTCTAACCCTAAACCTAAACCAAACAATCACCGCACCCTCACCCTTACCCTAAACCTAACCCACAACCTAAAGCTAACCCTTACCCTAAACCTTACCCTAACCCTCACCTTAACCCTCACCCTAAACCTCACCATAACCCTAAGACAAAACCTAACCCTCACCCTAATACTAACCCTCACCATAACCTTATCCTCACACTAACCCTAATCCAAAACCTAACCCTCACACTAACACTAACCTACACCCTAAACCTAACATTACCCCTCACCCTAACCCTCACCCTAACCCTAACATTAACTCTAACTCTCACCCTAAACATAACCCTAACCCTCACACTCGACCTAACCCTCACCGTCACCCTAACCTTAACCCTAACACTAATCCTCCCCCTCCCCTTAACCCTCACCTGAAACAGAACCCTAACCCTCACCCTCACCCTAAACAGCAGCCTAAACCTAACCTTCACCCTAACGCTCACACTAGACCTCAACCTCAAACTAATCCTCCCCCTAACCCTAACCCAACCCTTACCCTCAACCCCACCCCTCACCTTTCCTATCCCTAACACTAACACTCACCCTAACCCTCACCTGAACACTTACCCTCACCCTAATCCTAATCCTAAACCTCACCCTCACACTAAACCTAACCCTAATCCTAAACCTCACCCGAATCCTCAACCTAATTCTAACGCTCAACCTAACCCTAAAACTACCCTCAACCCACCCCTCACCCTCACCCTATACCTTACCCTAACCATTAACCTCACCCTCACCCTAACATTAACCCTCACCCTAACTCTCACATTAAACCTCACCCTCACCCTAACCCTAAACCTATCCCTCAACCTAATCCTCACCATAACCCTAACCCTAACCCAAACCTTACCTTACCAAAACCCTCACCATCAAACTCACCCTCACCCTAAACCTCACCCTGAACCTAGCTGTCAACCTAATCCTAACCCGAATCATAACCCTAACCCTCACCCTCACAGTAAACTAACCATCGCCCTAACCCTCACCCTAACCCTCACCCGAACCCTAAAGCTCACCCTAATCATAACCCTCACCCTCACACTAACCCTAATCCTAACCCTAACCCTCACCCTAAAACTCACCCTATCCCTAACCCTCACCCTCACCCTCACCCTAAACCTTTCCTAACCCTAACACTAACCCTCACCCTAACAATCACCCTAACACTAACCTTAACCCTAACACTCACCCTAACCCTAAGGCTCACCCTAAGCCTCACCCTAAGCCTTATCATCACTCTCACCCTCACCCTAAAACTTTCCTAAACCTAACACTAACACTCACCCTAACCCACACCCTAAAACTTACCAGAACCCTAATCCTAACTCTAACCTTCACCATCACACTAAACCTAACCCTAACCCTAACCCTCACCCGAACCCTCAACCTAACCCTAACGCTCAACCTAACCCTAAAACTACCTGTCAACCTAACCCTCACCCTCACCCTAACCTTCACATGAAACCTCACCCTCACACGAACCCTAACCCTAACCCAAACCCCTCACCCTAAACCTCACCCTAACCCTAATTATAACCCAACACTTACCTAACCAAAACCTACACCCTCAAACTCCCCCTCAACCTAAACCTCACCCTCAACTTAGCTGTCACCCCAAACCTAACCCTAATCATAATCCTAACCCTCACCCTCACAGTACCCTAACCCTAACCCTAACACTCAACCTAACATTAACCCTCACCCTAACCCTCACCATAAACCTAACCCTAATCCTAACCGTCACCCTCACCCTAACCCTCACCCTAACCTTAATTCTAAACCTAACCCTAAACTTAACACTCACCCTAACCCTCACCTCACCCTAAACCTAACCCTAACCCTCACCCTAAGACTACCCTAACCCTAACCCTCACCCTCACACTTACCTTCAACCTAACCCTTACGCTAACCCTGAAGCTAACCCTAACCCCCACCCTAACACTCACCCAAACCCTTATCCTCATCCTAACCCTAAACTTAACCCTAATCCAAACCCTCACACTAACTCTAACCCTCACCCTAACCCTATCCCTATCCCTCACCCTAAACCTCACCCTAACCTTCACCCTCACCCTAGCCCTCACCCTCACCCTAAACCTCACGCTCACCCTCAACCTCACCCTAATTTTACCCTCACACTAACCCTAAACCTAACCCTAATCCTAAACCTAACCCTTACCCTCAACCTCACCCAAACCCTAACCCTAACCTTCACCCTGACACTGAACCTCATCCTAACCCTAACCCTAATCCTATCCCAAACTCTCACCCTTACCCTCACCCAAGCCCTAACCTTCACCCTAACCCTCACCTTCACCATAATCCTCACACTAACCCTAACCCTCACACTTTCCTAACTAAAAAACTCACCCTTACCATAAGACACACCCTCAACCTCAACCTCAACCTAACCTAACCCTAACTCTAACCCCACACTCACCCTCAACCTAAACCTAACCCTAAAAATAACCCTAATGCTTACACTCACACTAATCCTAACCCGAAACCTAAACCGAACCCTAAACCACACCCTAACACACACCTTCACACTAACCCTAAGCCTCAATCTAACCCTAACCCTAAAACTTACCCTAACACACACCCTCACTTTAGACCACACCCTAACCCTAATCCTAACCCTAATCCTCACCTTAACCATAACACTCACCCGCACCCTAACCCTCACCCTCAACCTAACCCTCACCCTAACCCTAACCCTAAACCTCACCCTCACACTAACTCTCACCCTAACCCTTGCACTCACCCTCAACCTTACCATCACACCAAACCTAAACTACACCCTAACACTAATCTTAACCCTCACCCTCGACCTCACTCTCACCCACAGCCTAATACTAACCCTAACCCTAATCCCAAGCCTAATCCTCATCCTCACCCTCACATTCAGCCTAACCCTAACACTAACCCTCATCCTCACCCTCACCCTAAACCATTCCTAACCCTAACACTAACCCTCACACTATCTCTCACCCTAACACTTACTCTTACCCTAATCCTAACCCTACCCCTCACCCTCACACTAAACCTAACCCTAATGCTCAACCTAATCCTAAAACTACCACTCAACCTAACCCTCACCCTCATCCTAACCCTCAACCTAACCCTTAACCTCACCCTTATCCTAACCTTAACCCTCACCCTAGCCCTCACACGAAACCTCACACTAACCATAACCATAACCCTAATCCTAACCCAACCCATACCTAAACAAAACCCTCACCATCAACCTCACCCTCACCCTAAACCTCACCCTCAACCAAGATGTCACCCTAACCCTAACACTAATCCTAACCCTAACCCTCACCCTCATAGTAACCTAACCCTAATCCTAAACCGCACCCTAACCCTCACCCTAACCCTAAAGCTCACTCTAACCCTAACCCTCACCCTCAAACTAACCCTAACCCTAACACTAAACCTCACCCTAAACCTCACCCTAACATTAACCCTCACCCTAACCCTCACCCTAACACTAACCCTCACCCTCACCCTCACCCTAAAACTTTCCTAATCCTAACCCTCACCCTGGCCCTCACACTAAACCTAACCCTAACCCTAACCCTCACCCAAACACTCAACCTAAACCTAACGCTCAACCTAACCCTAAAACAACCCCTCAACCTAACCCTCACCCTCACCCTAACCCTCACCCTAACCCTTAACCTCAACCTTACCCTAACCTTTACCCTCACCCTAACCCTCACACTAAACCTCACCCTCACCCTAACCCTAACCCTACCCCTCACACTAAAACTCAACCTAACCCTAACCATACCCCTAAACCTAACCCAACTCTTACCTAACCAAAACCCTCACCATCAACCTCACCCTCACCCTAATCCTCACCCTCAATCTAGCTGTCACCCTAACCCTAAACCTAATCCTAACCCTAACCCTCACCCTCAAAGTAACCTAACCCTAATCCTAACCCTCACCCTAACAGTAACCCTAAACTGAATGCTCACCCTAACCCTAACCCTCACCCTCACACTAATGCTAACCCTAAAACTAGCCCTCACCATCACCCTAAACCTAAACCTAACCATAACCCTCACCCTCACCCTAACCCTAACCCTCACCATAACCTTCACCCTAACCCTAACCCGCACCCTCACCCTTCCCTAAACTTTTTCTAAACCTAAGAGTAAACCTCACCCTAAACCTCACCCTAACACTTACCCTCACCCTAATCCTAACCCTAACCCTAACCATCACCCAAACCCTCAACCTCACCCTAACACTCAACCTAACACTAAAACTACCCTCAACCTAAACCTCACCCTCACCCTAACCTTCACCGTAATGCTTAACCTCACCCTTACCCTAACAATTACCCTCACGCTAACCCTCACACTAATCTTCACCCTCACCCTAATTCTAACCCTAAACCTCACCCGAAACCTCACCCTAAACCTAACCCTAACTAATCCTAACCCAACCCTTACCTAACCAAAACCCTCACCCTCAACCTCACCTTCACCCTAAACCTCACCCTCAACCTAGCTGTCACCCTAACCCTAACCCTAATCCTAACCCTAATCCTCAGCCTCACAGTAACCTAAACCTAACCCTAACACTCATCCTAACCCTCACCCTAACCCTAACGCTAACCCTAACCCTAAACCTACGGCTCAACCTAATACTCACCTTCACACTAACTTTCACCCTAACCTTAACCCTCACCCTCACCCTCACCCTAAACCTTGCTTAAACCGAACACTAACCCTCACCATCACCCTAATACTAACCCTAACCATCACCCTCACACTAAAACTAACCCTAACCCTAACCCTCAACCGAACCCTCAACCTAACCCTAATGCTTAACCTAACCCTAAAACTACCCCTCAACCTAACCCTCACCCTCACCCTAACCCTCATCTTAACCCTTAACATCACCCTTACCCTAACCTTTACGCTCACCCTAACCCTCACCCTAAATCTCACACTCACCCTAACCCTAAACCTACCCCTCACCCTAACCCTAACCCTAACCCTAATCCTAACTGAACTCTTACCTAACCAAAACCCTCAGCCTCTCCCTCACCCTCACCCTAAACCTCACCCTTAACCTAGCTGTCACCCTAACCCTAACCCTAATCCTAACCCTAACCCTCACCCTCACAGTAACCTAATCCTAACCCTAACACTCACCCTAACCCTCACCCTCAACCAAACGCTCACACTAACCCTAAACCTGCGCCTCAACCTAACCCTCACCCTCAAACTAACCCAGAACCTCACCCTCAACCTTACCCAGAACCTCACCCTCACACTAACCTTAACCCTCACCCTAACCCTCACACTAAACCTAACCCTCACACTAACCCTAACCCTACCCCTCAACCTACCCCTCACCATAACCCTAACCCTAACCCTAATCCTAACCCAACCCTTACCTAACCAAAACCCTCACCCTCAACCTGACCCTCACACTAAAGCTCAACCTCAACCTAGCTGTCACCCTAACCCTAACCCTAATCCTAAACCTCACCCTCAATTTAACTCTCACCCTAAACCTTACCCTCACCCTCACCATCACCCTAACTCTAACCCTAACCGCCACCCTCAGCCTAAACGTCTCCCTGAACCTAACCCTAACCCTCAACCTCACCCTAGCCCTCACCCTAACCCTAACCCTAAGCCTAAAACTCCCCCTCACCCTAAAACTAATGTTCACCCTCACCCTAACCCTCACTCTAACCCTTACCCTCACACTAACCCTAAAGCTCATCCTTACCCTAACACTCATCCTAATCCTTAACCTCACCCTAACCCTAATCCTGAACCTAACCCTAACCCTAACCTTAACCCTCACACTAACACTCACCCTCACCCTCACCCTAACCCTAACCCTAAGCCTCACCTCACACTTAGCTTCAACCTAAGACTTACCCTAACCTTGACGCTAACCCTAACCCTCACCGTCACCCTAACCCTCACCCTAACCCTTATCCTCACCCTAACCCTAAACTTAACCCTAATCCAAACCCTCACACTAACTCTAACCCTGACCCTAACTCTATCCCTATCCCTCACCCTAAACCTCACCCTAAATTTCACCCTCACCCTAACCCTCACCCTCACCCTAAACCGCACGCTCACCCTCACCCTCACCCTCACCGTTACCCTCATGCTAACCCTAACCCTAACCCTAATCCTAAACCTAACCCTTACCCTCAACCTCACCCTAACCTTAACCCTAACCCTCACCCTCACACTCACCCTCACCTTAACCCTAACCCTAATCCTATCCCGAACTCTCACCCTAAACCTCAACCAAACCCTAACCTACACGCTAATCCTCACCGTCACCATAATCCTCACCCTAACCCTAACCCTAACACTTTCCTAACTAAAACATTCACCCTCACCCTAACCCTCACCCTCAAACTCACCCTAACCTAACCCTAACTCTAACCCTCACACTCACCTTAGCCCTCACCATAACCCTAATCCTAACCATAATCCTCACCCTAACTCAACACTCACCCGTACCCTAAACCTCACCCTCAACCTAACCCTCACCCTAACCCTAACCCTAAACCTCACATTCACCCTCACACTCACCCACAGCCTAACACTAACCCTAACCCTAATCCTAACCCTAACCCTCACGCTCAACCTCACCCACAGCCTAACACTAATGCTATCCCTAAACCTCACCCACAGCCTAATACTCATGCTAACCCTTCCCCTCAACTAACCCTTATACTCACACACACCCTAACCCTTACCCTAACCCTAATGTTAACCCTAATACTCACCCTCACACTAACCCTCACCCTAACCCTTATTCTCACCCTAACCATAACCCTCACTGTAACCCTTACGCTCACACTAACCCTAACCCTAACACTCACCCTCACACTCACCTTCAACCTCACCCTAAACCACACCCTCACACTAATCCTAACTCTAAACATGACCCTCACCCTAAACCTAACCCCCAACCTAATCCTAACCCTAACCCTAACCTTAACCCTCACCCTGACCCTAACCCTAACACTAAACATAACTCTCACCCTCACACTCACCCTAACCCTAAACCTAACCCTAAACATATAAATAACCCTAAACCTAACCCTAACCCTAACCCTCTCACCAAGCCTTACTCTCACACTAACCCTAACTGTAGCCCTCACCCTAACCCTCACCCTCAGCATAACCCTCACCCTAACCCTAAACCAAAGCCTCACACTCATCCTAACCATCTCCATAACACTAAACCTAAACCTCACCCTCACCATAACCCTAATCTCACCCTCACCCTAAACCTAATCCTAACCCTAATCCTCACTTAACCCTAACCCTCACCCTCAGACTAACCCTCACCCTCACCCTAACCCTCACCCTAACCCTAACCCTAACTCTAAACCTAAACATCACTTTCACCCTAACCCTCACACTAAACCTAACCTTCACCCTAACGCTAACCCTAACCCTCACTCTCACCCTCACCCTCAGCCTAACCCTAACCCTAACCCTAACCCTAATCCTAACCCTAAACCTCAACCTCACCCTCACCCTCTCCCTAACCCGCACCCTAACCCTCACACTAACCGTTACCCTCACCCTCATCCTAACCTTAACCCTACCCGAACCCCAACCCAAAACCGAACCCTAACCCCCATCCTCACCCTTAATATAACCCTAACCGTAACCCTCACCGTACCCCAACCCTAAACCTCTGCGTAAACCTAACCCTCATTCTAGCCCTCACCCTCACCCTAATCCTCACCCTAACCGTAACCCTAACACATTCCTAACTAAAACTCTTACCCTCACACTCACTCTCACCCTAACCCTTACCCTCACCTAAAACTAACCCTCACACTCACCTTAACCCTCAGCCTAACCCTAATACTAACACTAACCCTCACCCTCACCCTAACCCTTACTCTCACTCTAACCCTAACCCTCACCCTAAATCTTACCCTCACCTTATCCTAACCCTAACCCTCACCCTCACCTTAATCCTAACGCTAAACCTCACCCTAACCCACAAATTAACCCTAATGCTCACCCTACCCCTCACCCTACACCTCAAACTAAGCCTCATCCTAAACCTAAACCTAACCCTCACCCTAACCCTAACCCTCACCCTCACCTTAGCCCTCACCCTAACCCTAATCCTAACCCTAATCCTCACCGTAACCCTAACCCTCTCCTTCACACTAACCCTCACCCTCAACCTAACCCTAACCCTCACCCTAACCCTAACCCTAACCCTCCCATTCACCCAACCCTCACACTAAACCTAACCATCACCCTAACCCTTAACCTAACGCTCACCCTCACCCTCACCCTCAGCCTAACCCTAACCCTAACCGTAATCCTAACCCTAAACCTCACTCTCACCCTCACCCGAAACCTAATCCTAACCATTATCCTCACACTCACCCTCACCCTCAACCTAAAACTCACCTTCACCCTAACCCTAACATTGACCCTCAACCCAACATTAACCCTCACCCTAACCCTCACCCTCAACCTCAACTTCACCCTCAACGTCACCCTAACCCTCACCCTAACACACATCCTCACACTAACCCTTACCCTCACTCTAACCTTAACCCTAACCCTTACCCTAACCCTCATCTTCACCCTAGCCCTCACCCTAACCCTAATCCTATCCCTAATACTCATCCTAACCCTAACACTCACCCTCACCCTCAGACTCACCCTCACCCTAACTCTAACCCTAAACCTAACTCTAAAACTCACGCTCAAAATAACTCTCACACTAACCCTTACACTCACACTCACCCTAACCCTCAATCTAACACTAATACTAAACCTCACGCACACACTAATTGTCAACCTAACCATTACACTCACCCTCACCCTAACCATCACACTAACTCTAACCTAAACCCTAACCCTAAACTTAACCCTCAACCTCACCGTCACCCTCAACCTCAGCCTAACACTAACCCTAACCCTAATCCTAACCCTACCCCACACCCTCACTCTCACCCTAACCCTACCCTAACACTAACCCTCACCCTCACCCTCAACCTCAACCTCAACCTCAACCTCACCCTCACCCTAACCCTCACTCTCACCCTCACCCTAACCCTAAACAGAATCCTAACACTCACCCTAACCCTAACCCTCACACTCACTCTAACCCTCACCCTAACCCACACACTAAACCTAACCATCCCCCTAAGCCTAACTCTAACCCTCACCCTCACCATCATCCTCAGCATAACCCTAACCCTAACCCTAACACACATCCTCACCCTAAATCTCACCCTCACCCTAATCTTCACCCTAACCCTAACCCTCACCTTAACATTCACCCTAACCCTAACCCTAGCCCTCACCCTCACCCTAACCCTAATCCTAAAGCTAACCCTAAACCTTACCCTAAACGTAAGGCTAACTCTAACCCTCACCCTCAACCTAAACCTCTCCCTAACTCTGACACTCACTCTAACCCTAACCATAACCCTCACACTAATCCTAACCCTTACCCTAACCCTAAATTTCAACCTAACCCTCATCCTAACCATAACCCTCACCCACACCCTAATCCTCACCCTCACGCCAACACTCACCCTAACCCTAAACCTCACCCTCACCTTAATCATCACACTAACCCTAACCCCCACCTTAAACCTAACCCTAACCCTCATCCTCAACCTCATCCTCACACTCACCCTAAGCCTAAGCCTAAACCTAACACTAGTCCTAAACCTAAATCTCTCCCTAACCATCACCCTAACTCTAACGCTAACCCTAAACCTAAACTTAACCCTCACCCTCACCATAGATATCACCCTAACCCAAACCCTCACTATAACCCTCAACCTAACCCTTACTGTCCCCGTAAACCTAACGCTCACCCTAACCCTAACACTTACCCTAACCCTTACACTCACCCTAACCCTAACCCCAATGCTAATCCTAACCCTAACACTAACCATAACCCTAAACCTAACCCTAACCCTACCGCTCACCCTAACCGTAAACCTAACCTTAAACCTAACCCTAATCCTCAAACTAACCCTAAATCTCAACCTCACCTTCACTCTAACTCTAACGTTAACCCTAACCCTAAACCTCAGACTAAACCTATACCTCATCATAACCATAATCCGACCCCTCAGACTAACCCTCACCCTAAACCTCACCCTAAAACTCAGGCTAACCCTAACCCTCACTCTCATCCTAACATTCACTCTAACACATACCCTCACCCTAACCCTAATCCTAACCCTCACCCTCACCCTCAGCCTAACTCTAACCCTAACCTTAATCCTAACCCTAACGCTCAACCTCACTCTCACCCTAACACTAACCCTAACCCTAAACTTCACCCTCAGTCTCACCCTCAACCTAAACCTCATCCTCACTCTGACCCTCACCTTATACCTAACCCTAACCCTCTCCCTAAGCATAATTCTCACCCTAACGCTAACCCTAACACTCACCCTCAACCTTAGCGTAAACCTAACCCTTACTCTCACCCTAACCCTCACCGTAACCGAAATGCTAACACTAAACCTCACACTCACCCTATCCCTCACTGTAACCATTACCCTCACTGTAAGGGTAACCTTAACCCTTACCCTTTCACTCAGACTAAACCAAACCCTCCACCTAACCCTAACCCTACCCCTCAGCCTAACCCTGACCCTAACACTAAACCTAACCCTAATCCCTAAACCTAACCCTAAACTTCACCCTCACCCTAGCTCTCACCCTATTGGTAACCCTAACCCTAACCCTCACCCTCACCTAACCCTAACCCTAAAGCTCACCCTGACCCTAACCCTCACCCTAATCCTAACCCTAATTCTAACACTAACCCTCACCCTTACCCTTACTTTCACCCACACCCTCACCCTAACCCTAATCCTAACACTAACCATCACCATAACCCTCAACCTAAACCTAAACCTAAACCTAACCCTCACCCTAATCCTCACCCTAAACATTACCCTAACCATCACCTTCACCCTAACCCTCACACT
Organism: Dipodomys merriami; assembly: GCF_024711535.1. Classification (NCBI taxonomy): domain Eukaryota; kingdom Metazoa; phylum Chordata; class Mammalia; order Rodentia; family Heteromyidae; genus Dipodomys; species Dipodomys merriami. Next base: position 5,625,384 of record NW_027206113.1, read on the forward strand.
AACCCTTAACCTCACCCTAACCCTAAACCTAATATTAAACCTATCACTCACACTAAATCTAACCCTCACATTAACAGTAATCCTACCCCTCACCCTAACTCTCATCCTAACCGTAACCCTAAACCTAACCTAACCCTCACCCTGACTCTAAACCTAACCCTAACCCTCATTGTAACAAAAACCCTCACCTTCAAACTCACCCTCAGTCTAAGCCTCACCCTAACCCTAATCCTAACTCTAACTCTAACTTTAATCCTAACACTAACCCTCACCCTCACCCTCACCCTAACTCTAACTCTTACAAAAACCTAACCCTAAACCTGACCCTAACTCTAACCCTTACGGAACCCCAAACCTCACCCTCACACTCCCTTTAACCCTAACCCTAACCCTAACCCTCACCCTCCTCCTAATCCTAATCCTAACCCTAATCCTCGCCCTAAACATCACCCTAATCCTAGGTCTCACTCTAACCTTCACCCTCACCCTAAACCTCTCCCTAACCCTTACACTAACCCTAAAACTATCCTAACCCTAACCCTAACCCTCACACTAATCCTGACCCTAACCATAACCCTAACCTTAAACTTCACCTTAACCCTCACCCTAACCTTAAACCTAACCCTCACCCTCACCCTAACCCACAACACTAACCCTCACCCTCACCTAACTCTCACCTTAAACCTAACCCTCACCCACACCCTAACTCTCACCCTCACCGGAACACTCATCTTAACCCTAAACCACACCCTCACTCTAAACATCACCCTAACTCTAACCCTAACCTCACCCTAAACCTAACCCTCGCCCAAACTCTTACCCTCACCCTAATCCTAACCCTAAACCTCACCTTAACCCTATCCCTAACCCTTAACCTCACCTTAACCCTAATCCTCTCCGTAACCCTAACCATCCCCCTAAACCTTACCTTCACGCTAACCTTAACCCCAACCCTAAGCCTAACCCTCACACAAACCCTAACCCTAACCCTAACCCTAACCCTAACCCTTAACCTAACCCTAACATTCACCCTAACCCTCAACCTCACCCTCAACCTGACCCTCACCCGCAGCCTAACCCTAACCCTAACCCTAATCCTAACCGTAACACTCACCCTCACCCTAACCCTAACCCTAAACCTAACCCTCAGCTTCACGCTCACCTCAGCGTAACCCTCAGCCTCACCATCACTCTCACCCTAACTATAACCCTAACCATAACACTCACCCTAACCCTAAACCTCACCCTAAACCTAACCCTAAACTTCACCTTCAACCTCACGCTCACCCTAACATTAACCCTCATCCTAACCCTAAGGCTAACTCTAATCCTCACCCTCACCCTAAAACTCTCCCAAAACCTTACACTCACCATAACCTTAAACCTAAACCTAACCGGCACACTAATCCTAACCCTAATCCTAACCCTAAATTTCAACCTAACCCTAACCGTAACTCTCACCCTCACCCTAACCCTCACCGTCAACCTAACCCTCACACTCACCCTCATACTCACTCTAACCCTAACCCTAAAACTCACCTTCACCCTAAGCCTCACACTAACCCTACCCTCACCCTAACCCTAACCCTAAACTTCAACTTCACCCTAACCCTAATGGTCCCCCTTAACCTAAACCTCACACTAACCCTTATCCTCACACTAACCCTAAAACTTCCCCGCACCCACACACTCATCCTAACCCTTAACCTCACCTTAATCCTGACCCTAACTCTAACCCTAATCGTAACCCTCACTCTCACCCTAACCCTAACCCTAACCCTAATCCTCACCTTAACCCTCACACTTACCCTCACCCTAACCCTAACCCTAACCCTCACCCTCACCCTTATCCTCAACCTGAAACTTACCCTAACCCTAACGCTAACCCTAACACTGACCCTCACCATAATCCTCACCCTAAGCCTTATCCTCAGTCTAACCCTAACCTTAAGCCTAATCCTAACCCTCACACTAACCTTAACACTCACCATATCCCTAACTCTATCCCTCACACTAACTCTCACCCTAACCCTCACCTTAGCCTTCACACTCACCCTAACCTTTACCCTCACCCTAACATTAAACATAACCCTAATCCTAAATCCAACCCTCACCCTCTCGTTCACCCTAACACTAACCCTAACCCTCACCCTCAACCTAAAACTCACCCTAACCCTAACCCTAACCCTCACACTAACACTAACCCAGACCCTAAGCCTAACCCTAACCCTCACCCTCACCCTCAACCTAACCCTAACCCTAACACTCACCCTAACCCTCACATTAACATTCATGCTAACCCTAAACCTCAATCTCACTCTACCCTCATCCTAACCCTTACCGTCACCCTAACCCTATCCCTAACCATAACCCTCACACTAAACTTAACCCTCACTCTGACCCTAACACTACCCCTCAAACTAACCCTAAACCTAACCCTAATCTGCATCCTCAACCTAACCCTTACCCTCACCCTAACCCTCACCCTAAAATTAACACTAACCCTAACCCAAAACTTAACTTTAAACATCACCCTAACCCTTACCCTAAGCCTAACCCTCACCCTCATCCTAACCCTCAACCTAACAATTATTGTCATCCTAACCCTAACCCTAACCCTAACCCTAACCCTCACCTTAACTGTTACCCTCACTCTAACCCTATCCCTAACCCTAAAAATACCCCTCACCCTAACCCTCATCCTAACCCTAACCATAACCCTAATCCCCACCCTGACCCTAACACTAACCCTAACCCTAACCGTCACCCTCACCCTACCCTAAACTTCTGGGACAACCTCACCCTCACCTTCACCCTCACCCTCACCCTAAACCTCACACTCACCCCAGCCCTCAGCCGAACACTAACCCTAACCCTAACCCTCACCCTCACCCTCACCCTAACCCTATCCCTAACCCTCACACTAACCCTAACCCTCACGCTAACACTAAGCCTGCCCCTCACACTAACCCTCATCCTAAACCTAATATTAACACTCACCCTCACCCTAAAACTAACCCTAACCCTCACAGTAACCCTAAACCTCACACTCACCCTCAGCCTCAACCTAACCCTACCCCTCACCCTAAACCGCATCCTAACCCGAAGACTAACCCTAACACTCACACTAATCCTAAACCAAACCCTAAACCTCACCCTCACCCTCACTATCAGCCGAACACTAAACCTCACCCTAACCCTCAACCTAGCCTAACCCTCACCTACACCCTAAACCTCACCCACACCCTCACCCTCACCCTAACCCTCACCCTAACCCTAGCCTTCAGCCTAACCCAAAACCTAACCCGAGCACTAAACCTAACCATCACCCTAACCCTCACCCTCACGCTAACCTTAATCGAAACCTAACCCAAACCCTACCCCTCACACTAACCCTAACCCTCACCCTCATACTAACCCTGACCGTTACACTTACCCTCACGGTAACTCTAATCCTAACTCAAACCCTCACACTAACCCTACCCCTCACCCTCACCCTCACCCTCACCCTCACCCTAGCCCTCACACTAATCCTAACTCTAACCCTAACACTCACCCAAACCCTAAATCTAACACTAACCCTAAACCTTAACCTCAAACTCAACGTCACCCTAACACTCACCCTAACCCTATCCCTAAACCACACCCTAATCCTCACCCTCACCCGAACCCTCATCCTAAACCTAACTCTAACCCTGACCCTCACGCTAACCCGAAACCTCACCCTCATGCTCAGCCTAACCCTAAGCCAAACTCTAATCGAACCCTAAGCCTCACTCTCACCCTCACCCTAACCCAAACACTAATCCTAACCCTAAGCCTCACCCTCAGACTCACCCTAACGCTAAACCTAAATCTAATCCTCAACCTAACCATAACCCTCACCCTAAACCTAACCGTGACCCTCACCCTAACCCTAACCCTAACCCTAAACCTCATCGTCACCCTAACACTCCCCCATAGCTCTAACCCTATCGCTAACCCTCACCCTCATCCTAACCCTCACACTTTCCTTTACCATCATGGTAACCCTAATGCTAAACCTAACCTTATCCCTCACAATAACCATAAGGTTCACCCTAACCCTAACCCTACCCCTCACCCTAACCCTCAACCTAAACCTAACACTAACCCTAACCCTCACCCTAAACCTAACCCTCACACTAACCCTCACCCTAACCCTCAACCTCACCCTCACCCTAACCCTAAACCTAGCCCTCACCCTAACCCTCAACCTAAACCTAACCCTAATCCTAACTCTCATGCTAACCCTAAACCTCACCTCAGGCTCAGCCTAACCCTAACCCAAACCCGAATCCTAACCCTAAGCCTCACCGTCAGCCTCACCCTAACCCTAAAAGAAAACCTAACCCTCACCCTAAACTCTCCTCCTAACCCTAACCTTAACCCTAACCCTAACCCCAAACCTCACCCTCACCCAAACCCTAAACCTAACCCTCACCCTAATCCTCACCCTAACCCTAAAAATGACCCTAACCCTCACCCTCACAATAACCCTCACCCTAAACCTTAACCTCACCCTAATGCTCACACAAACCTTAACCCTAACCCTCATCCTCAACCTAACCCTAACTCTCACACGAACGCTCACCTCACCGTTACCCTCACCCTCACCCAAAACATCCCTCTAACCCTTACTCTCACCCTAACCCTAACCCTAACACTCTCCCTAAACCTAACACTCGCTCTAACCCTCAAACTCACCCTAACCCTCAACCTAACCATTACCCTCACCCTAACCGTAACTCTAACACTCTCCCTAACCCTAACCTTAAACATCACCCTAACCCTAACCCTCACTCTCATCCTAACACTCAGCCTAACAATTACCCTAACCCTAACCCTAACTGTAACCCTAACCCTCACCCTCACCTAACCCTTACCCTCACCCTAACCCTAACCTTAACCCTACCCCTCACCTTAACCTTCATGCTAACACTAACCTTAACAGTACTCCTCAACCTGTGCCTAACTCTAACCCTAACACTAACTCTAACCCTCACACTCAAGCTAACACTCTAACCCTAACCCTACCCTAATCCTTACCGACACCCTAACCATCACCCCCACCCTCACCCTAAACCACACTCTCACAGAAGCCCTCAGCCTAACCCTAACCCTAACCCTAACACTCACCCTAATCCTAACCCTCACCCTAACCCTCACCTTCATCCTAACCCTCACAATAACCCTTACCCTCAACCTCAACCTAACCCTAAACCTAACCCTCACACTTACGCTTACCCTCACCCTCACCCTTTCCCTAAACCTATCCCTCACCCTAACCCTCACCCTCACCCTAAACATCACCCTAATTCTGACCCACACCCTAATCCTAAACCTAAACCACACCCTAATGCTAAACCTCACCCTAAACTTCACCTACACTCTAATCCTCACCCTAACCCAAACCCTAAAGCTTACCCTAACCCTAATCCTCACCCTCACCCTCACCCTCAGCTTAAGCCAAACCCTAACCCTAATCCTAACACTAACTCTCATCCTCACCCTAAACCTAACCCTAACCGTTACCCTAACCCTCATCCTCATCCTCATCCTAACCCTAACCATAACCCTAACCCTAACCCTAACCCTCAAACTAACCCTAACCCTAACCCACACCCTAACCATCATCCTAACCCTAACACGAACCCTAACCCTAACTTTCATGCTCGACCTCACCCTAAACTTAACACTAATCCTAACCCTCATCCTTACCCTAACCCTCAGCCTAACAATTGCCCTCACCCTCACCCTAACCCTAACCCTCACACAAACCTGAAACATCACCCTAGCCCTCACGATAACCCTAAACCTAGCCATCACCCTAAACCTAACGCTAACCCTCACCCATACCCTAAGCCTCACCCTCACGCTAACCCTCACTGTCAACCTAACCCTCACCCTAACCCTAACCCTCACCCACACCCTAATCCTCATCTTCACCCTCAACTTCAACCTCACCCTAACCCTCACCCTCAACCTAACCCTATCACTCACCCTCATCCTAAGCCTCACCCTAAACATTACCCTAGCCCTAACCATAACCCTAAACCTAACCCTCACACTAACCCTAACCCTCACCGTAACCCTAACCCTCACCCTAACCCTCATCCTGACTCTAATCCTCACCCTAAACCTAACCCTTAACCTAACCCTCAGCCTCACCATAAACCTCACCGTCACTCTAACACTCACCCTAACCCTAACCCTCACCCACACCCTAACCCTTAACCTCACTCTCACCCTCACCCAAAACCTCACCCTTAACCTAGCCCTCACCATAAACCTAAACCTAAATCTTACCTAACCGAAAACCTCACCCTCACACTAACACTAAACCTAACCCTCACCCTCAACCTAACCCTCACTCTAAAAATTAACCTCAACCTAATCCTCACACAAAACCTAACCCTAACCCTCATCCTCACCCTAACCCTCACCCTCACTCGAACCCTCACCTCACGGTAACCCTCACCCTCACCCAAAACATCACCCTAACCCTAACCCTCACCCTAACCATAACCCTAACCCTCTCCGTAAGGCTAACCCTCCCTCTAACCCTCAAACTCAACCTAATCCTCATCCTAAACATAACCCTAACACTTACCTAACCCAAACTCTCTTCCTCACCCTCACCCTAACCTTAACCCTCACCCTCACTGTAGCCCTCAGCCTAACCCTAACCCTAACCCTAAACCTCACCCTCACACTCACACTCACCCTCAGACTACCTAACCCTAAAACTAATCCTAACCCTACACTTCACCCTGAACCTCACCCCCACCCTAACCCTAACCCTCACCCTAATCCTAACAGTCACCCTAACCCTAAACCAAACCCTAACCCTCACCCTAACCCTAAACCTCACCCTAACCCTTACCCTAAAACTAACTGTAAACCTAACCCTCACCCAACTCCTAAACCTAACCCTAACCTAACCATCACCCTCACCCTAAACTTAAACCTCACCCTAACCCTCATCCTAAACCTATCCCTAACACTAACCCTAACCCTCTCCCTAACCCTCACCCTAACCATAATCCTAACCTTAAACTTCACCCTAACCCTAACACTCACCTCATCCTATCCCTCAACGTAAACCTTACCCTCACCCTAAATCTAACACTAAACCTAACCCTCACCCTCAACCTAACCCTAATTCTAAACCTCACCCTAACCCTAATCCAAACCCCAAACCTCACCCTCACCCTAACTTTCACCCAAACACTTACCCTCAACTTAACCCTCACAATAACACTAACTCTAACCTTAACCCTAACCCTCACACTAATCCTAACCCTATCCCTAACCCTAAACATCACCCTAACCCTCACCCTCACCCTAACCCTAACCCTAACACTCTCCCTAACCCTCACCTTCCTTCTAACCCTCAAACTCAACCTAACCCTCACCCTAAAACTTATCTTCACCCTAAACCTCAAGCTAAGCCTAACCCTAACACTAACACTAACCCTAAACATAAACATTACCCTAAACCTAACCCTCACCCTCATCCAAACACTCAGCCTAACAATTACCCTAACCCTATCCTTAAACGTAACCCTAACCCTGACCCTCACCAAACACTTATCCTCACCGTAAACCTAACCCTAACCCAACCCCTCACCCTAACCCTCATGCTAACCTTAACCTTAACAGTAACCTCACCCTAACACTCTAACCCTCACCCTACCCTAATCCTCACCGACACCCTAACCCTCACCCTCACCCTCACCCTAACCCTCACCCTCACATTAGCCATCAGCCTAACCCTAACCCCAACCCTAACACTCACCATAATCCTAACCCTAACCCTAACTCTCACCTTTACCTAACCCTCACAATAACCCTTACCCTGAACCTAAAACTAACCCTAAACCTAACCATCACACTAAACCTTACCCCAACCCTAACCCTCACCCTCACCCTAACCCTAACCATCACCCTAAGCCTCACTCTAATACTAAACCTAACCCTAACCCTCACCCTCATTCTAACCCTCACCCTTACCCTTACCCTCACGTTAACCCTAACCCTAACGCTAAACCTAACCCTCACACTAACTCTAACCCTCACACTAACACTCACCCTCAGTCCAACCCTAACCCTTACACTAAACCTTACCGTCACCCTACCCTAACACTAACCCTAACCCTAACACTGACCAAAGCCGTAACCATAACACTAACACTAAACCTAACCCTAACCCTCACCCTCACCCTAACACTAACCCTAAACTTTACCCTAAACCTAACCCTCAAACTCACTGTCACCCTAACACTCACCCTAACCCTTACCCTCACCTACACCCTAACACTCACCCGAACACTCACCCTCACTCTAAACCTCACCCTCACACTAAACATTCACCCTAACCCTAACCCGCACCCTAAACCTAACCCTAACCCTCACGCTCACCCTAAAACTAACACTCAACCTCACCCTAACTCTAAGCTTAACGCTAACCCTAACACTAATCCTAAACATAACACTCACCCTCACACTAAACCTAAACATATCACTAAAACTCACCCTCACACTCACCCTAAACCTAACACTAAACATCACCCTCACCCTAACCCTAAACAAAACCCAATCCTATCCCTCACCCTAAACCTAACCCTCACCCTCACCCTAACCCTCACCCCAACCCTAACCCTAAACTTCATCCTCACCCTAACACTCACCCTCACCCTAAACCTATGCCTAACCCTCACCCTCAACCTAAACCTAACCCTGAAACCAACCCTCACGCTAACCCTAACCCTCACCCTCACCCTCAGCCTAACCTTAAACCAAATCCTAATCCTAACCCTCAGCCTCACCCTCACCCTCACCCTAACCCTAAACCCAACCATAACCCTCACCCTCAAGGTCAGCCTCACCCAAAACCTAAACCTAACCCTAACACTCACCATAACCTAACCATTACCCTCACCCTAATCCTAACCCTAACCCTAACCCTAACCCTTACCCTAAACCTAACCCTAACATTAACGCTAACCCTCAAGCAAAACCTAAACCTAAGCTTAACCATAACGCTAACCCTCCCCCTCCCCCTAACCCTCAACCTAACACTTACCCTCATCCTCACCCTAACCCTCACAATAAACATAACCCTCACCCTAACCCTACCACTAACCCTCACCCTCACACTCATGCTAACCCTCAGCCTAACCCTAACCCTAACACTAATCTAAACACTAACCCTCATCCTCAGCCTCAAACTCACCCTAACCCTAAACCTAACCCTCACCCTAACCGTAACCCTGACCCTAACATTAAACATAACTCACACCCTATCCCTCACCCTAACCCTAACCCTCCCCATAACCCTAAACTTACCACTCACCTTAACCCTTATCCTAACCCTAAGCCTAACCCTAACACTCACCCTAACCCAAACCCTAACCCTAACACTCATCCTCACCCTCAGCCAAACCCTAAACCTAACTCTAATCCTAACCCTATAACTCACCCTCATCCTCACACTAATTTTAACCCTAACCCTAACCTTAACCCTCAACCTCACCCTAACCCTAACTCTAATTTTCACCATAATCCTAGCCCTCACCAGAACCCTAACCCTAACCGTCACCCTCACCCTAAATCTAAACCTCACCCTAACCAGCAACCTAACCCTAACCCTAAACCTCACCCTAAACCTCACCTTAACCCTTACCCTCACTCTAACCCTAACCTTAACCCTAACCGTCACACTAATCCTAACCTTCACTTTAACCCTAAGTATACCCCTCATCCAAACCCTCACCCTAACATTAATATGAACCCTAAACTTCACCCTAACCCTAACCTTAACACTCACCCTCACTCTAACACTCCCTGTCATACTAACCCTCACCTTTAACCTAATCCTCACCCACAACCCAACCCTCACCCTCACCCTATACCTAACCCTAACCCTAACCCTAATCCTCACCCTCAACCTCACCCTCAAACTAACCCTTACCCTAACCCTCACACTAACCCTCACCCTAACACTCATGCTAAACCTAAACCTCACTCTCATCCTACCCTCATCCTAACCCTGACCCTCACGCTAATTCTATCCCTAACCATAACACTCTCACTAAACCTAACCCTCACCCTAACCCTCCCCCTCCCCCTCACACTATCACTAAACCTAACCCTAACCCTAAACCTCACCCTAACCCTAAGACTACTCCTAACCCTCACCATCACCCTAGCCCTCACCCTAACCCAAATCCTAACCCCAACCCTCACCCTAACCCTAAAACTCACCCTAACCCTAAACCTCACCCTCACCCTAACCCTTACCTAAACCTGACCCTAACATTAATCCTTACTCTCACCCTCAACCTATCCCTTCACTTAACCCAAACCCTCACCCTAACCCTCACCCTAACTCTAACCCTAACCCTCCCCCTCATCCTTACCCTGAACCTAACCCTTACCCTCATCCTCACCCTAACCCTCACAATAAACCTATCCCTCTTTCTAACCCTAACACTAAGAATCACCCGCACCCTCACACAGACCCTCAGCCTAATCCTAATCCTAACCCTAATCCGAACACTAACCCTCACCCTCACCCTCAACCTAACCCTAACCCAAATACTAACCCTCCACTCACACTCACCCTCACCCTCAACTTAAACCTCAGCCTCACCCTCACCCTCAACCTAACCCTAACAGTAACCCTAAAAAGCACACTAAACCTAACCCTGACCCTAAACCACAACCTAACCCTTACCCTCACCCTAAACCTCAACCTCACCCTAGCCCTTACCCTAATCCTAACTCTAATCTTAACCCTCACCCTAACCCTAACACTCACCCTCATCCTAAACATCACCCTAAACCTTATCCTCATCCTCATCCTAAACTTCACACTAACCCTAACCCTCACCCTAACCCTAACCCTACCCCTCACCTTAAACCGCATGCTAACCCGAAGCCTAACCCTAACACTCACTGTAACCCTAACCCTAAACCTAACACTCATTCTGACCCTCAGCCTAACCCTAAACCTAATGCTAACCATATTCCTCACCCTCACACTCACCCTAATGCTAACCCTAAAACTAAGCCTAAATATACCCCTCACCCTAACCCTCACCTTAACCCTAAACCTAACCCTAACCCTCACCCTCACCCTCACCCTCAGCCTAAACCTAACCCTCTCCCTAAAGCTAACCTTCACCCTACCCTAACCCTCACACTACCCCCAATTCTAACCCTGACCCTAACCCTAACCGTAACCCTAACCCTAAACCTCACCCTCACCCTTACCCTCAATCTCACCCTAACCCCCACCCTAACCCTAAACATCACCCACACTCTAACCCTCATCCTCACCTGAACACTCACCCTACCCCTGATCCTAACCCTTACCCTAAAAATCACACTAAACCTAACCCTCAACCTAACCCTAGCACTAACTCTCACGCTAAACTTTACCCCCACCCGAACACTCACCCTCACCCTGATCCTCAGCCTAAACCTAAACCTAACCCTAAACCTCACTCTAACCCTAATCCTAACCCTAAAGCTAACCCTACCCTAACCCTAACCCTCAACCTCACCCTAACCGTAACCGTAACCCTCACACTAAACCTAACCCTCACCCTTACCCTAACCCTCACCCTCACCCTAACCCTAACCCTCACCCTCAACCTAATCCTAACTGTTACCCTTACCCTCACCTTCACCCTAACCCTCACACTAACCCTAACCCTAAACCTAACCCTAACCCTAACCCTAATCATCACACTAAAACTAAACCTCAACCTAACACTAACCCTAACACTAAACTTCACCCAAACACTTACCCTCAACCTAACCCTAATCTTAACCCTAACCTTATCCCTCAGAGTAAAACTAATACTCACACTAAACCTAACCCTAACCCTCAGCCTAACCCTCAACCTAACCCTCACCCTTATCCTCAGCCAAACCCTAACTTTAACCCTAATCCTAACCCTCACACTAACCTTAACCCTCACCATAACCCTAACCCTATCCTTCACACTAAACCTCACCCTAACAATCACCCTAGCACTCACAATCACCCTAAAATTTACCTTCACCCTAACCTTAACGCTAACCATAATCCTAAATCCAACCCTCACCTTCTCGCTCATCCTAACACTAACCCTAACCCTCACCCTCAACCTCACCCTCACCCTAACCCTAACCCTCACACTAGCCCTAACCCAGACACGAAGCCTAACCTTAACCCTCACCCTCACCCTCAACCTAACCCTAACCCTAACCCTCACACTAACCCTAACCCAGACCCTAAGCCTAACCCTAACCCTCACCCTCACCCTCAACCTAACCCTAACACTCACCCTAACCCTCACATTAACATTCATGCTAACCCTAAACCTCAATCTCACTCTACCCTCATCCTAACCCTTACCGTCACCCTAACCCTATCCCTAACCATAACCCTCAAACTAAACCTAACCGTCATTCTGACCCTAACCCTACCCCTCACAATAACCCTAACCCTAACCCTAATCCACATCTTCAACCTAACCCTTACCCTCACCCTAAACCTCTCCCTAAAATTAACCCTAACCCTAACCCAAACCTTAACCTTAAACATCACTCTAACCCTTACCCTAACCCTAACCCTCACCCTCATCCTAACCCTCACCCTAACAATTATTGTCATCCTAACCCTAACCCTAAAACTAACGCTCACCCTCACCTTAACTGTTACCCTCACTCTAACCCTATCCCTAACCCTAAAACTACCCCTCACCCTATCCCTCATCCTAACCCTAACCGTAACCCTAATCCACATCCTGACCCTAACCCTAACCCTAACCCTAACCCTCACCCTAACCCTAGCCCTCAGCCTAACCCAAAACCTAACCCTAACACTAACCCTAACCATCACCCTCACCTAATCCTCACCCTCACCCTAACCTTAAGCCTAACCTAAACACTCACCCTACACTCAACCAAACCCTAACCCTAACACTACCCCTAAAACTCACCCTAACACTAACATTTAGCCTAACCCTAAGCCTCAACATACCCTAACCCTAACTCTAACCCTTACACTATCCTTACACCTCACACTAACTCTAACCCGACCACTCACCCTAACCCTCACCCTAAACCTAACGCTAACCCTAGCACTCACCCTAACCCTAATCCTAACCCTATCCCTCACCCTTACACTAACCCTCACACTCACCTTAAACCTAAGCCTCAGCCTCAACCTCAACGTAACACTAAACCTATCCCTAACCATCACCCTAACGGTAAGCCTGAACCTAACCATAACCCTAACCCACACCCTAACACTCACCCTAACCCTAACCCTCACCCTAACACTAACCCTAAACCTAAACCTCACCCTAAACCTAACCCTCACCTTAAATCTAACCGTAACCCTCACCCAAACTAACCCTTGCCCTAAACCTAACCCTTACCCTAAACCTAACCCTAATATAAACCCTAACCCTCACCCTAAATCTAAACCTAAACTTAACCCTAAACCTCACCTAATCCTTACCCTCATCCTCACCCTAACCCTCACAATAAACCTAACCCTCTTTCTAATCCTAACACTAACCCACACCCTCACCCTCAAGCTCACCTTAAGCCTAACCATAACCCTCACCCTAAACCTAACAATAACGCTCACCCTCACTCTATCTTTAACTCTAACTCTCACCCTAACCCTAACCCTAACCCTAACCCTAACCCTCACCCTCACCCCCACCCTAACTCTAAACCTCACCCTAAACCTCAACCTAACCCTAACACGAACCCTAACCCAAACCCTCACCCTCACCCTAAACCTAACCCTAAACCTAACCCTTACCCTAAAACTAACCCTAACATTAACACTAACCCTCACCCTAAACCTAACCCTAACTTTAACCCTAACCCTCACCCAAACCCTAACCCTTACCCTAGCCCTCCCCCTCCTGATAACCCTCAACCTAAAACTTACCCTCATCCTCACCCTAACCCTCACCCTAAACCTAACACTAAACCTCACCCTCACCCTCACTCTAACTCTAACTCTCACCCTAAACTTAACCCTAACCTACACCCTCACCCTAAATCTAAACCTCACCCTAATCCTCAACCTAACCATAACTCTAATAATAACCCTAAACCTCACCCTAAACCTTACCTTCACCCTAACCCTAACCCTAACCCTAAACCTCATCCTCACCCTATCACTCCCCCATCCCCCTAACCCTATCCCTAACCCTCACCCTCATCCTAACCCTCACCATTTCCCTTACCCTCACGGTAACCCTAATGCTAACCCTAACACTATCCCTCAAAATAACACTAAGGCTCACACTAACCCTAACCCAAACCCTCACCCTAAACCTCAACCTAAACCTAACACTAACCCTAACACTCACCCTAACCCTAATCCTCACCCTCACCCTCAACCTCACCTTCACCCTAACCCTAAACCTAGCCCTCACCCTAACCCTCAACCTAAACCTAACCCTAACCCTAACTCTCACACTAACCCTAAACCTCACCCTCATGCTCAGCTTTATGCTAACCCAAAACCTAATCCCAACTCTAAGCCTCCCCCTCAACCTCACAGTAACCCAAACCCTAATCCAAATCCTTAGCTTCAGCCTCAGCATCACCCTAACCCTAAAACTAACCCTAATCATCACCAAAACGTAACCCTCACCCTAAACATAACCATGGCCCTCACCCTAACCCTAACCCTTACCCTAAACCTAACCCTAACATTAACCCTAACCCTCACCCTAAACTAACCCTAACCTTAAACCTAACCCTCATGCTAACCCTCACCTTAACCCTAACCCCAACCCTAACCCTCCCCCTCACCCTATTCCTCAACCTATTCCTTACCCTTATCCTCACCCTAACCCTCACAATAAACCTAACAGTCACACTAATCCGAAAACTAACCCTCACCCTCACCCCCACGCTGACCCTCATCCTTACCCTAACCCTAAGCCTAAGCCTAACCCTAACCCTAATCCTATCCCTATTCCTCACCCTCTCCTTCACCCTAATTCTAACCCTAACCCTAAACCTCACCCTCACCCTAAAACTAACTCTAACACTCACCCTAACCCTAACACTCACCCTCAGCCTAACCCTAACCCTCACTCTCACCCTAACTCTAAACCTCACCATAACAATCAACCTAAACCTAACTCTATCCCTAACCCTTAACCTCACCCTAAACCTCACCCTAACCCTTACCCTCACTCTAACCCTAACCCTAACCCTAACCCTCACACTAATCCTAACCCTCACCTGAACCCTAAAATTTCCCCTCACCTTAACCCTCACCCTAACACTAATACGAACCCTAGCCATCACAATAACCCTAGACTTAAACATTGCCGTCACTCTAAACCTCCGCGTAAACCTAACTCTCACCGTAACCCAACCCTCACCAACAACCCAACCCTGACCCTCACCCAACCATCACCTTATCCCTCAACCTAAACCTAACCCTCAAACTAACATTCATGGTAACCTTAAAATTCAAGCTCACCTTACCCTTATTGTAACCCTTAACCTCACCCTAACCCTATCCCTAACCATAACCCTCACACTAAACCTAACCCTCACCCTAACCCTAACCCTAACCCTCACACTAACCCTAACTGTAACCCTAATCCGCACCCTCAACTTACCCCTTAAACTCACCCTAAACCTCACAATCACCCTAACCCTAACCCTAACCCTAACCTAAACTTTAAACATAACCCTAACCCTAACACTCACCCTCATCCTAACCCTCACCCTAAAAATTACCCTTACCCTAAACCTAACCCTAACCCAAACCCTCACCCTCACCCTAAACTTACCCTCACCCTAACCCTAAACCTAACCCTAAACCTTCCCCTCACCCTAACCCTCATCCTAACCCTAACCGTAACCCTAATCCTCAACCTGACCTTAAACCTAACCCTAACCATAACCCTAACCTTCACCCTCACCCTAACACTAGCATCCCCCGAACCCTCACCCTACGCTAATCCTCACCGACAGCCTAACCCTCACACTCACCCTCACCCTCAGCCTAACCCTCACCCTAAACCTAGCCCTCAACCTAACCCTAACCCTAACCCTAACCCTCACACTAACCCTATCCCTCACCGTAACCATCTTCCTAAAACTAACCCTAAACCTTTCCCTCACCCTCAACCTCAACCTATCCCCAAACCTAGCCATCATGCTAACCCTCATGCTAACCCTAACCCTAACCCTAACACTCAAACTAATCCTAAACCTAACCCTAAAGCTCACCCTCAGCCTAACACTAACCCTCAACCTAAGCCTGAACCTCACCCTTCCCTAACCATAAACCTAACCCTAACCCTCACCCTCAAGCTAACACTCACCCAAACCCTAACCCTAACCAAAACCCTCACCCTACCCCTCAACTTCACCATAAGTCTAACCCTAACCCTAACACTAATCCTAAACCTAAAACTCACACTCACCCTTTCCCTAAACCTAACCCTCACCGTAACCCTAAACCTAACCCTAAACCTCACCCTCACCCTCACCCTAACCCTAAAGCTAACCTAACCTTAAATATCAACCTAACCCTCACCCTAACCCTAACCCTCAACCTCACCCTAACCCTCACCCTAACCCTTACCCTCACCCTAACTCTAACCCTTAACCTAGCCCTCACACTAACCCTAACACTGACAATAATCCTAACCCTAAAACTCAACCTAACTCTCATCCTAACACTAACACTAACCCCAATCCTCACCCTAGCCCTAACACTAACCCTAACCCTCACCCGCATCCTAATCTTCACCTTCCCGGTAACCCTCACCCTAAAGCTAACCCTCACACATACCCTAAAAATAAGCCTCACCCTCACCCTAACCCTAAACCTCACGCTCACCCTTGTCCTCACCCTAAACCTAAATCTCACCCTAACCCTAAACCTCACCCTAATTCTCACCCTCAACCCATCCCTTAGCCTCACCCTTATCATCACCCTGACTCTAAACCTCTCAACCCTAACCTTAACCTTAAACATCACCCTAACCCTAACACTAATCCTAAACCTAACCCTAACCCTCACCCTCACCCTAACCCTTAACCTCACTCTAAACCTAACACTACCCCTCACGCTAACACTCATCCTAAAACTAACCATAACCCTAACACTCAAACCTCATCCTGATCCTAACCCTAACCCTCCTAACACTAACCTTTACCCTCACCATAACCCTCACCGTCACCCTAATCCTCACCCTAACCTAACCCTCACCGACACTCTAACTCTGACCCTCAACCTCACACTCACCCTCACCTTAGACCTCAGCCTAACCCAAACCTTAACCCTAACCCTCACCCTACCCTAACCCTAACCCTACCCCTAACCCTAAACCTTACACTCACCCAAACCCTAACCCTAACACTAAAACCCTAACACTAACCCTAAACCTAAACCTAACCCACATGCTCAACCTAACACTCAACCTAACACTTACCCTAAACCTAACCCTCAAGCTCACTGTCACCCTACCACTCACCCGAACCCTAAACCTCACCAACACCCTAACCCTAACCCTCACTCTCACCTTCACCCTCACCCTAACCCTCAACCTCACACTAAAAATCACTCTAACCCTAACCTGCTCCCTAAATCTAACCGTAACCCTCACCATAACACTAACCCTCACTCTCAACATAACCCTAAGCCTAAGCCTAACCCTAACACTAATCCTAAACCTAACACTCACCCTTACCCTAACCCTAAACCTATTAGTAAACGTCAAACTCACACTCACCCTAACCCTAAGCCTAACCCTCACCCTCACCCTAAACATAATCAAAACCCTAACCCTTCACCCTAATGCTAAACCTAACACAAACACTCACCCTAACCCTAACCCTCCCCCTAAACCTAACCCTAAACATAACCCTAATCCTCACCCTTACCCTAACCCTCACCCTAAACCTAACCCTCACCCTCATCCTCAAGCTAACACTCAGCCTCACCCTAACCCTATCCCTAACCCTCACCCTTACCCTTACACTCACGGTAACCCTAACCCTAACCCTAACCCTAACCCTCACTCTAACACTAAGGCTCACACTAACCCTAAGCATAACCTTCACACTAACCCTCAACCTAAACCTAAATAGAACCCTAACCCCCACCCCAACCCTTACCATCACCCTAAACTTCATCCTCACCCTCACCCTCACGCTAACCCTAAACCTACCCCTCACCCTACCCCTCAACCTAAACCTAAGTCTAAACCTATACCTCACGCTAACCTAACCCTCTCCATCACACTCAGCCTAAATCTAACCCAAACCCTAATCCTAACCCTAAGCCTAAACCTCACCCTAACACTAAACCCAACCCTAACCCTCACCCTAACCCTCAACCTAACCGTAACCCTTACCAAAACCCTAATCCTAACCCTAACCGTAACCCTTACCCTAAACCTAACCCTAACATTAACCCTAACCCTCACCCTATAAATAACCCTAAACTTGACCCTAAACCTCACCCTAACCCTAACCCTAATCCTAACCCTCCACCTCACCCTAACCCTCATCCTAAACCTTACCATCATCCTCACTCTAACCCTCACAAGGTACCTAACCCTCACCCTAAACTTAACACTAACCCTCACCCTCACCCTCACGCTCACACTCAACCTAACCCTAACCCTAACACTAATCCAAACTCTAACCCTCACTCTCACCCTCAACCTAACCCGAACCCGAACCCTATCCCTTACCCTCACCCTCACCCTCACCCTCACCATTAAACTAAGCATCAGCCTCAACCTCATCCTAACCCTAAAATTAACCTGCACCCTAACCGTAACCCAGACCCTAACCCTAACCCTAATCCACACCCTAACCCTCACCCTCACCTTCACCCTCACCCTCACCCTCACCCTCAACCTAGCCTTCACCCTATCCCTAAACCTAACCCTAACCCTAACCCTAACTCTAACCCTCTCCCTAACCCTCAGCGTCATCCTAACCCTCACAATAATCATTACCATCACCCTAACCCTAACCCTCACACTAACCTGAACCCTCACCCTAACACAAACCCTACCCCTCCCCTTAACCCTCATCCTAACCCTAAGCTTAAACCTAACACTCATCTAACACTAACCCTAACACTCAACCTGACCCTCAGCCTAACCCTAACTCTAACCCAAATCCTAACCCTATTCCTCACCCTCACCATCACCCTAATTCTAACCCTAACACTAACCCTAACCCTCACCCTCACCCTAACCCTAACTCTAACTCTCACCCTAACCTTAACCCTTACTCTAAGCCTAACCCTAACCCTCACCCTCACCCAACACTAAACCTCACCCTAAGTCTCAAACTAACCCTAACTCTACCCCTTAACCCAAACCTCACCCTAATCCTCACCCTAAACATTACCCTCAGTCTAAACCTAACCCTAATGCTAACCCTCACACTAATCCTAACCCTCACCCTAACCCTAACACTCACCCTAACCCTAACTATACCCCACACCCTAACACTAATATGAACCCTAACCATCAACCTAACACTAACCTTAACTCTCGCCCTCTCCCTAAACCTCACCATCACCCTAACCCTCACCCTAACCTAACCCTCACCAACACTCTAACCCTCACCCTCAACTTCACACTCACCCTCACCTTTGCCCTCAGCCAAACCCAAAACCTAACCCTAGCCCTCACCCTACCCTAGCCCTAACCCTAACCCTAAACCTTACAGTCACCCAAAGTCTAACCTTAACACTAACCCAAAACCAAACCCTAACCCTCATGCTCACCCTAAAACTCACCCTAGCATTTACGCTAAACCTAACCCTCAAACTCACCGTCACCCTAACACTCACCCTAACCCTTAACCTCACCAGCACCCTAACCATCACCTTCACTCGAACCCTAACCCTCACCCTAACCCACACCCTCACACTCAAAATCATCCTAACCCTAACCCGCTCCCTAACCCTAACCCTAAACATCACCCTAACCCTAACCCTCACCCTCAACCTAACGCTAAGCCTAACCCTAACCCTAACACTAATCCTAAGCCTAACACTCACCCTCACCCTAACCCTAAACCTATCAGTAAACGTCACCCTCACACTCACCCTAACCCTAACCCTAACCCTCACCATCACCGTAACCCTAATCAAAACCCTAACCATTCACCCTAACGCTAAATCTAACCCTAAACCTCACCCTAACCGTAACCCTTACCCTAACCCTTACCTTCACCCTCACACTCACCCTTACCCTCATGGTAATCCTAACTCTTACCCTAACCCTAACCCTAACCCTCAAACTAACACTAAGGCTCACACTAACCCTAAGCAAAACCCTCACCCTAACCCTCACCTTATCCCGAAACCTAACCCTAACCCTCACCCTAAACCAAACCCTCACCTTAAATCTAACCGTAACCCTCACCCTAACTAACCCTTGCCCTAAAGCTAACCCTTACCCTAAACCTAACCCTAATATAAACCCTAATCCTCACCCTAAATCTAACCCTAAACTTAACCCTAAACCTCACCTAATCCTTACCCTCATCCTCACCCTAACCCTCACAATAAACCTAACCCTCTTTCTAATCCTAATACTAACCCTCACCCTCACCCTCAAGCTCAACCTAAGCTTAACCATAACCCTCACCCTAACCCTCACCCTAACCCTAATGCTAACACTCACCCTCACTCTATCCTTAAATCTAACTCTCACCCTAACCCTAACCCTAACCCTAACCCTAACCCTCAACCTCACCCTAACTCTAAACCTCACTCTAAACCTCAACCTAACCCTATCTCTAACCCTAACCCTAAACCTCACCCTAACGCTCACCCTGACCCTAACACGAACCCTAACCCAAAACCTCACCCTCACCCTAAGACTAACCCTAACCCTAACACTAATCCAAAACCTAACCCTCACCCTCACAATAACCCTAAACCTAATGCTCACCCTAACCCTAACCCTAATCCTCACCAGCACCCTAACCCTCACAGTCTCCCTAACCCTCAACCTCACCCTCACCCTCACCCTAACCGTCACCCTTACCCTACCCTCAGCCTAATCCTAACCCTAACTGTAACCCTCACTCGAACCCTAAGCCTAACCCTAACCCTCACACTAACCCTAACCCTCACACTAACCCTAACCCTCACACTAACCCTAACCCTACCCCTCACACTAACCCTCATTCTAAACCTAACCCTAACCCTCACCCTCAACCTAACCCTAACCCTAACCCTCACCATAACCCTAAACCTCAACCTCACTTTTACCCTGAACCTAACCCTAACCCTACCCCTCACCCTAAACTTCATCCTAACCCAAACCCTAACCTTAACGCTCACAATAATCCTAAACCTTACACTAAACCTCACCCTCACCCTCACCCTCAGCCTAACACTAACTCTCACCCTAACCCTCACCTTACCCTAACCCTCACGGCACCCTAAACCTCACCCTCAACCTCACCCTCACCCTAACCCTCTCCTTCACCCTAGCCCTCAGCCTAACCCACGCCCTAACCCTAACCAAACTCTAACCCTCACCCTAACCCTCACCCTCATGTAACCCTACCCCTAACCCAAACCCTCACCCTAACACTCAAACAAACCCTAACCCTAACACTATCCCTAACACTCACTATAACACTAACTTTAAGCCTAACCCTAACCCTCATCCTACCCTTACAATAACCCTAAAACTAACCCTAACCCTATCCCTCACCCTAACCCTAACCCTAACCCTCAATCTCATCCTAACACTCACGGTTACACTTACCCTCAAAGTTAACCCTAAACCTAATCCTATCACTCACACTAACGCTAACCCTCACACTATCCCTAACCCTACCCCTCACCCTACCTCTCATCCTAAACCTAACACTAACCCTAACACTCACCCTAACACTAAGCCTAACCCTCAACCTAACCCTAACTCTCACCCTCACCCTCACACTAACCCTAATACTACACCTCACCCTAACCTTCATCCTAACCCTAACCCTTACACTCACCCTTAACCTAACCCTCACCCTAACCCTCACCCTCACCCTCACCCTAACCCTCAACCTAGCCCTCACCTTAACCCTGAACCTAAAACTACCCTAACCCTAACACTCACGCTAACCCTAAACCTCACCCTCAACCTCAACCTAAACATAACTAAAACCCTAAACCTAACATTAAGCCTCACCCTAACCCTAACCCTCACCCTAAACCTAACTGTAACAATCACCATAAGCGTAACCCTTACCCTAACCCTAACCCATAACCTAAATCTAACCCTACCATTAACCCGAACCCTCACCCTAAACCTAACCCTAAACTTAACCCTAACCCTCACCCTAACCCTCGCCCTAACCCTAACCCAACCCCTAAACCTCCCCCTCCATCTAACCCTCAACCTAATCCTTACTCTCATCCCCACCCTAACCCTCACCCTAACCCTAACACTAACCCTCACCCTCACCCTAAACCTAATTCTAACTCTCACCCAACCCTAACCCTCAGCCTAATCCTCACCCTCACCCTCACCCTCATCCTAACTCTAAACCTCACGTTAAACCTTAACCTAACCCTAACTCTAACCCTATCCTTAAACCTCACCCTAAACCTCACCCTAATCCTTACCCTCACTCTAACCCTAACCCTAACCCTAACCCTCACACTAATCCTAAACCTCACCTTAACCCTAACTATACCTCTCACCCTCACCCTCACCCTAACACTAATATGAACCCTAACCATCACCCTAACACTTACCTTAACCCTCGCCCTCACTCTAACCATCACCGTCAACCTAATCCTCACCTTTACCCGAACTCTCTCCCAAAACCCAACCCTCACCCTCACCCAACCCTCAACCTATCCCTAAACCTAAACCTAACCCTCACCCTAACACTCATGCTAACCCTAAACCTTACTCTCACCCTACCCTCATCCTAACCCTTAACCTCAACCTAACCCTATCCCTAAACATAACCCTCACACTAAACCTAACCCTCACCCTTACCCTAACCCTACCCCTCACACTAAACCTAACCGTAATCCTAATCTGCACCCTCAACCTAAACCTTACCCTCACCCTAACCCTCACCCTCACACTAACCCAACCCTAACCCTAAAATTCACCTTAAACATTACCCTAACCTTAACCATCACCCTCATCCTAACCCTCACCCTAACAATTACCCTCAACCTAACACTAAACCTAACACTAAACCTCACCCTCAACCTAACCCTTAACCTCAGCCTAACCCTAACTAACCATAAACTTAACCCTCAACCTCACCCAAACCCTCACCTCCCCCCTAACCCTCACCCTACCCTAACTCTCACAGACACCTTAACCCTCAACCTCACCCTTACCTAGCCCTTAGCCTAACTCTAACCCTAACCCTAAACCTCACCCTAAACCTAACCCTAACCCTCACACTCAACCTAAAATACCCCTTACCATAACCCTCATCCTAAACCTAACCGTAATCCTCACCATCACACTAAACCTAACCCTCACCCTCACCCTAACCCTAAACTTCACCCTCATCCTCACTCTCAACCTAACCCTAACCCCAACCCTCACTCTAACACTCATGCTAAAGCTAACCCAAACCCTATCACTCACACTAATGCTTAACCTAACCCTAAACCTCAATCTCACCCTACCCTCAGCCTAACCCTAACCCTAACCCTAAACCTCACCCTAACCCTAAGCCTAACCCTAACCCTCACACTCACCCTAACCCTCACACTAAACCTAACCATACCCCTCACATTAACCCTCAACCTATACCTCACCCTCAGCCTAACCCTAACCCTAACCCTAACCCTAACCCTCACCCTAACCCTAAGCCTAACCCTAACCCTCACACTAACCCTAACCCTCACACTAAACCTAACCATACCCCTCACATTAACCCTCAACCTAAACCTCACCCTCAGCCTAACCCTAACCCTAAACCTATTCCTAAGCCTAACCCTCACCCTCACCCTCACCCTCAACCTCATCCTAACACTAAAGCTACCCTACACCCTAACCTTCAACGTAAACCTAAGCATAAACCTAACACTCACGCTAACCATAACCCTCACTCTCACCCTCAGCCTAAACCTAGCCCAAACCAAAATCCTAACCCTAACCTCACCATCACCCTAACACTAATCCCAACCCTAAACCTCACCTTCACCCTAACCCTAAACCTATACCTAACCCTCACCCTAAACCTAACCATAACCCTAAATCTAACCGTAATCCTCACACTAACCCTAACCCTAACCCTAAACCTTACCCTAAACATAACCCTAACATTAACCCTAACCCTCATCCTAAAAGTAACCCAAAACTTAACCCTAAACCTCACCCTAACCCTCACCCTATCCCTTACCCTAACCCTAACTCTTTACGTCACCCTAACCTGCAACCTAACCCTTACCCTCATCCTCACCGTAACACTCACAATAAACCTAACCCTCACCCTAAACCTAACACTAACCCTCACCCTCACCCTCACGCTCACCCTCAACCTAACCCTAACCCTAACATTAATTGAAACACTAACTCTCACCCTCAACCTAACCCTGACCCGAATCCTAATCCTCACCCTCACACTCACCCTCACCCTCACCTTAAAACTCAGCCTCAGCCTCAACTACATCCTAAACCTAACCCTAACCCTCACCCTAATCGTAATCCTGACCATAATCCTAACCCTGACCCACAATCTAACACTCAACCTCACCCTAACCCTAACCTTAGCCCTCACCCTAGCCCTCAGCCTAACCCTAACCCTAACCCTAACCCTCTCACCCTCAACCTAACCCTAACCATAACACTTGCCCTCACCCTCAGCCTAACCCTAACTCTAGGCCTAATCCTAACCCTATTCCTCCCCCTCTCCCTCACCCTAATTCTAACGCTAACCCTAAACCTAACCCTCACCCTCACCTTCACGATAAAGCTCTCCCTAAAACTAACCTACACCCATACCCTAAACCTAAGCCTCAAACTCAACCTCAACCTAACCTTAACCCCCACCCTAGTCCACACCCCAAACCTAACCCTAAACCTAACACTAATCCTCACCCTCAACCTAACCCTTAACCTCACCCTAACTCTCACCCTGACCCTAACCCTAACCCAAGCCCTAAACTTAACCTTAAACATCACCCTAACCCTCAGCCTAACCCTAACCCTCACCAACATCCTACTCCTCACGCTAACAATTACCCTCAACCTAACCCTAAACCTAACCGTAACCCTCACCCTCACCCTAACTGTAACCTCACCCTAACCCTAACCCTAACACTCACCCTAACAGTCAACCTAAACCTAACCGTGACCCTAATCCTCACCCTGAACCTAACACTAACCCAACTAACACTAACCCTCACGCTCACCTTAACCCTCACCCTCACCCTAACCCTCACCCTTACCCTCACCCTCACCCTAAACCTAAACCTACCCCTCACCCTACCCCTCAACCTCAACCTAACCCTAAACCTATCCCTCACGCTAACCCTAAACCTTACCCTCGGCCTCAGACTAAACCTAACCCAAACCCTAATCCTAAACCTAAGCCTAACCCTTACCCTCAACCTAACACTTACCCTCACCATCACCCTCACCCTCAACCTAACCATAAACCTACCCCTCACCCTACAATTCAAAATAAACCTAACCCTAAACCTATCCCTCA
This sequence comes from Dipodomys merriami, assembly GCF_024711535.1. Lineage (NCBI taxonomy): Eukaryota > Metazoa > Chordata > Mammalia > Rodentia > Heteromyidae > Dipodomys > Dipodomys merriami. Next base: position 5,651,130 of record NW_027206113.1, read on the forward strand.
CGCTAACCCTAACCCCCACCCTCTCCCTCAGCCTCAGCCTCAGCCTAACCCAAACCCCATTCCTAACACTAAGCCTAATCCTCACCCTAACCCTAACCCCAAACCTAACACTCACCCACACCCTCAGCCTCAGCCTAACCCTAACTCAAACCCTAATCCTAACCCTAAGCCTCACCCTAAGCCTCACCCTAACCCTAAACCTAAACCTAACCCTCACCCTAAACCTAAACTTCACCCTAAATCTAACCCTAACCCTCAACCTAATTCTAACCCTTGCCCTAAACCTAACCCTTACCCTAAACCTAACCCTAATATTAACCCTAAACCTCACCCTAAATCCAACCGTAAACTTAACCCTAACCCTCACCTAATCCTTACCCTCATCCTCACCCTAACCCTCACAATAAACCTAACCCTCACTCTATCCCTAACACTAACCCTCACCCTCACCCTCAAGCTCACACTCAGCCTAACCATATCCCTCACCCTAAAACTCACCCTAAGCCTAACACTAACCCTCACCCTCACCCTAACTCTAAACCTCACCCTAAACCTCAACCTAACCCTAACTCTAACCCTAACCCTAATCCTCACCCTAAACCTCACCCTAACCCTCACCCTCACCCTAACCCTAACCCTAACCCAAACCCTCAGCCTCACCCTAAGCCTAACCCTATCCCTAACCCTAATCCTAAACATGACCCTGACCCTCACTGTCACACTAACCCTCACCCTCACCCTTACCCTCATCCTAAACTTCACCCTCACCCTACACTCAGCATAACCCTAACCCTAACCCTAAACCCTACCCTAACCCTAAGCCTAACCCTAACCCTCACACTAACCCTAACCCTCACACAAATCCTAACCCTACCCCTCACACTAACCCTCATCCTAAACCTAACCCTAAAACTCACCCTCAACCTAACCCTAACCTAACACTCACTATAACCGTAAACTTCACCCTCACCCTCACCCTCAACCGAACCCTAACCCTACCCCTCACCCTACACCTCATCCTAATCCTAACCCTAAAACTATCACTCACACTAATACTAAACCTAACCCTAAACCTCACCCTCACCCTCACCCTCAGCCTAACACTAATCCTCACCCTAACCCTCACCCTGCCCTAACCCTCAACGACACCCTAAACCTCACCCTCACCCTCACCCTAACCCTCACCCTAATCTTAGCCCTCAGCCTAACCCAAACCCTAACCCTAACCTAACACTAACCCTCACCCTAACCCTCACTCGTTCCTAACCCTATCCCTAATCCAAACCCTCACCCAAACACTCAAACAAACCCTAACCCTAATACTAACCCTTACACTCACCCTAAAACTACCCTTAAGCCTAACCCTAACCCTCATCTTACCCTTACAATAACCCTCACCCTATCCCTCACCCTAACCCTAACCCTAACCCTATCCCTCAGCCTCATCCTAACCCTCACGGTTACACTTACCCTCACGGTAACCCTAACCCTAACCCTATCACTCACACTAACCCTACCCCTCACACTATCTCTAATACTACACCTCACCCTAACCCTCATCCTAAACCTAACACTAACTCTAACAGTCACCCCAACCCTAAGCCTAAACCTCACCCTAACCTTAACCCTCACTCTCACCGTCACCCTCACCCTAATCCTACATTTCACCCTAAACCTCATCTTAACCCTAACTCTAACCCTTACATCCACACTAACCCTAACCCTCACCCTAACCCTCACCCTCCCCCTCCCCCTCACCCTCACCCTAACCCTCAACCTAGCCCTCACCTTAAACCTCAACCTAAACCTAACCCTAATCCTAACCCTACCACTCAATGTAACCCTTACCCTAACCATTACTCTAAAATTAATCCTCTCCCTAACCCTAACACTAACCCTGACCCTAAGCCTCATCCCACGCGACATGCTTACCCTTACCCTCATGGTAACCATAACCCTAACCCTAACCCTCACACTATCCCTAATCCTACCCCTCACCCTAACGCTCATCCTAAACCTAACCCTAACCTTCAACCTCATCCTAACCCTAAACCTAACCCTCACACTTACCCTAAACCTCACCCTCACCCTCAACCTCAACCTATCCCTAAACCTACACCTCACCCTAACCCTCATCATAACCCTCACCCTCATCCTAACAATCACCCAAACCCTGAACCTAACACTAACCCTAACCCTCATCCTAACCCTCACCCTTACCTTAACCCTAACCCTAACCCAAACCCTCACCCTCACCCTAAGCCTAATCCTAAAACTAACCTGAAATATCACCCTAACCCTCACCTAACCCTAACACTCACCCTCATCGTAACCTCACCTTAAACCATACCCTCACCCTAAATCTAACCCTAACCCTCACCCTAACCCTCACCCTAACCCTAACCCTCGTCCTCACCCTAACACTCACCCTCAACCTAACCCTTACCCTCAAACTAAACCTCACTCTTACGCTTACCCTCACTGTAACCCTAACCCTAAACCTCACACTAATGCTAAGGCTCACACTAACCCTAACCAAACCCCTCACACTAAACCTCAACCTAAACCAAACCCTAACCCTAACCCGCACACTAAACCTTAACTTCACCCTAACCCTCACCCTCACCCTCACCCTAACCCTCACCCTCACCCTAGGCCAAACCCTAACCCTACCCCTAACGCTAACACTCACCCTAACTCTAAACCTCAACCTAACACTCAGCCTCATCCTAACCCTCACCTTAACCCTTACCCTCACCCTAAGCCTAACCCTTACCCTAACCCTAACCCTCACCCTAACCCTAACCCTACCTCTCACCTTAACCCTCATCCTAAACCTAAGCCTAAATATAACACTAACACTAACCCTAACCCTAACCTTAACACTCACCGTCACCCTCAGCCTAACCCTAAACCTAACCCTAATCCTAAACCTATTCCTCACCCGCACCCTCACCCTAAGTCTAACCCTAACCTAACCCTAACCCTCACCCTAAACCTAACCCTAAATCTAACTCTCACCCTAACCCTAACCCTCACGTAACCCTAAACCTAACACTCACACTTACCCTAAACCTCACCCTCACCCTCAACCTCAACCTAACCCTAAAACTACCCTCACTCTAACCCTCATCATAACCCTCACCCTCACCCTAACACTCACCCAAACCCTAACAATAACACTGACCCTAAACATCAGCCTAAAACTCACCCTCAGCCTAACACTCACACTCACCTTAACCCTAACCCTAACCCAAACCCTCACCCTACCCCTCACCCTCACCATAAGCCTAACCCAAACACTAACCTGAAACATCACCCTAACCCTCACCCTAACCCTAACCCTCACCCTCATCGTAACGCTCAGCTTAAACCTTAGCCTCACCTTAACTCTGACCCTAACCCACACCCTCAATCTAACCCTAACCCTCATCCTCACCCTAACCCTATTCCTAAACCTCACCCTCAACCTAAACCTCACCCTTACCCTTACCCTCACTGTAACCCTAACCCTAACCCTCACAGTAATGCTAAGGCTCACACTAATCCTAACCATACCCGTCACCCTAACCCTCAACCTAAACCTAAACCTAGCCCTAATCCCCACACTAACCCTTACCCTCACCCTAACCCTCACCCTCACCCTCACTCTCACCCTAACCCTCACCCTCACCCTAGCCCAAACCTAACCCTAAACCTAACGCTAACACTGACCCTAACTCTAATTCTCAACCTAACCCTCAGCCTCATCCTAAACCTCACCCGAACACTTTTCCTCACCCTAAACCTAACCCTTACCCTAACCCTAACCCTCACCCTAACACTAACCCTACCCCTCATCTTAACCCTCACCCTAAAAATAAGCCTAAATGTAACACTAACACTAATCCTAACCCTAACCTTAACACTCACCCTCACCCTCAGCCTAACCCTAAACCTAACCCTAATGCTAAACCTATTCCTCACCCGCACCCTCACCCTCATTCTAACCCTAACCTAACCCTAAATTTCACCCTCACCCTAACCATAACTCTAACTCTAACCCTAACCCTAACCCTATCCCTCACACTAATCCTAACCCTCACACTAACCCTAATTATACCCCTCACCCTAACCCTAACCCTAACACTAATACAAACCCTAACCATCACCCTAACCCTAACCTTAACCCTCGCCTTCACTCTAACGCTCCCCGTCAACCTAACTCTCACTTTTACCCTAACCCTCACCCACAAACCAACACTCACCCTCACCCAACCCTCACCTTATCCCTTAACCTAACCCTAAACCTCACCCTAACACTCATGCTCTCCCTAAACTTTACTCTCACCCTACCCTAATCCTAACCCTTACCCTCGCCCTCACCCTATCCCTAACGATAACCCTCACACTAAACCTAACCCTCACCCTAAACCTAACTCTACCCCTCACACTAACCCTAACCGTAATCCTAATCTGCACCCTCAACCTAAACCTTACCCTCACCCTAACCCTCACCCTCACACTAACCCAACCCTAACCCTAAACTTCACCTTAAACATCACTCTAACCCTAACCCTTACCCTCATCCTAACCCTCACCCTAACAATTACCCTCACCTTCACCCTAAATCTAACCCTGACCCTCACCCTAACCCTTACCCTAATGTTAACCCTAAACCTAACGCTAAACCTACCCCTCACCCTAACCCTCAATCTAACCCTAACCATAACCCTAATCCTCAAGCTGAAACTAACCCTAACCATAACCGTAACCCTAATCCGCACCCTCACCCTAACCCTCTTTGTCCCCCTAACCCTCACCCTACCCTAACACTCACCGACACCCTAAACCTCACCCTCACCCTCAACCTAACCCTCATCCTCACCCTAGCCCTCAGCCTAACCCTAATCCTAACCCTAACCCTCAACCTAACACTAAACCTACCCTAACCCTCATACTAACCCTAACCCTCACCCTCACCCGCTACCTAACCCTAACCCTACCCACCACCCTAAACCTCATCCTAACCCTAACTCTAACCCTAACCCTTACACTAATCCTAAACCTAACCCTAAACCTCACCCTCACCCTCACCCTCAGACTAACACTAACCCTCACCATAACCCTTACCCTCACACTTCCTTAACCCTAACCCTATAACTAATCCTAAACCTAACGCTCACCCTCATTTTATCCCTAAACCTAACTCTCACCCTCAGCCTAACCATAACCCTCATCCTAACCCTAACCTTAAACATCACCCTAACACTCACTCAACCCTAACCCTCACGGACACTCTAACCCTCACCCTCAACCTCACCCTTACCCTCACCCTCACCCTCACATAAGCCATCAGCCTAACTCAAACCCTAAACCTATCTCTCACCTTAACTCTAACCCTCATCCTAACCCTCACCCTCATCATAACCCTCACCCTAACCCTTACCCTCAACCTAAACATAATCCTAAAACTAACCCTCACACTAACCCTTACCCTCACCCTAAACTTCACCCTCACCCTAACACTAACCATAACCCTCACCCTACCCCTAACCCTAAACATAACCCTCATCCTCACCCTAACCCTCACCCTAACATTAACCCTCAAACTAACCCTAACCCTCACCCTCATACTAAACCTCACCATTACCCTTACCCTCACGGTAAAACTAACCCTAAACCTAAACCTAATCCTCACACTAACCGTAACACTCACACTATCCCTAACCCAAACCCTCACCCTAACCCTCATCCTAACCCTAAAGCTAACCCTAAACCTCACCCTCACCCTCACCCTCAGCCTAACACTAACCCTCAACCTAACCAATACCCTCAACCTTCCCTAACCCTAACCCTAACCCTCACCCTCAACCTAACACTCACCCAAACCCCAACACTAACACTAACCCTATCCCTCACCCTCACCCTAACGCTAATCCTTACCCTAACCCAAACCCTCACCCTTCCCCTCACCCTCACCCTAAGCCTAACCGTACCACTATTCCTAAACCTAACCCTCACCCTCACCCTAAACCTAAACCTAACTCTCACCCTCACAATAACCCTAATCGTCACCCTCACCCTCAACCTAAACCTAACCCTTACCCTCACCCTAAAAGACACCCCAAACATAACGCTAACCTTAAACCTCACCCTCATCCTAACCCTCACCCTAACCCTTACCCTCACCATATCCCTAATCCTATCCCTAATCCTAACCCTCACACTTACCCTAACCCTCACCCTAACCCTAAGCCTAACCCTCACCCTAACCCTAACCCTAACGATAACCATAACCATAACCCTAACCCTAACCCTAACCCTTACCTTAACACTAACCCTAATCCTAAACCTAACCCACACACTAACCCTGACCCTCACCCGAAAACTCACCCTCACCCTAACCCTAACCCTAAACATAACCCTCACCCTAACCCTCATCCTAAACCTAACCCTCACGGTAACCCTAACCCTCAATCTCATCCTTACACTCAAGCTTAACCTTACCCTCATAGTAACCCTAAACCTAACCCTAACCCTAACCCTCACACTAACCTTAACCCTCACACTATCCCTAACCCTATTCTCACTCTAACCCTCATCCTAAACCTAACCCTAACCTTCACCCTCACCCTAACCCAAGAGCTAACCATCACACTTACACCAAACCTCACCCTCACCCTCACCCTCAACCTAACCCTTAACCTACCCCTCACCCTAACCCTCATCATAACCCTAACCCTAACACTAACACTCACACTAAACCTAAACCTAACCCTAAACCGCACCCTCACCCTCACCCTCAGCCTAACACTAACCCTCACCCTAACCCTTGCCCTCACCCTTCCCTAACCCTAAACCTATCACTCACCCTAACCCTCATCCTCATCCTAACACTCACCCTTACCCTTACCCTCAAGGTAACCCTAAACCCTACACTAACCCTAATCCTCACACTAACACTAAGGCTCTAACCCTAACCCTAGCCCTCACCCTAACCCTCAACCTAAAGCTAACCCTAACCCTAACCCTCACCATAAACATAACCCTCACCATAACCCTCACCCTCACCCTCACCCTCAACCTACAATTAGCCCTCACCCTAACCCTCAACCTAAATCTAACCCTAAGCCTAACCCTCTTGCTAACTCTAATGCTCACCCTCACCCTCAGCCTAACCCTAACTCAAACACGACTCCTAACCTAAGGCTCACCCTCAACCTCACCCAAACCCAAATCCTAATCCTAAACCTAAGACTCACACTCACCCTAACCCTAAACCTAACCCTAACCCTCACCCTAAACCTAACACTCACCCTAAACCTAACCCTCCCCCTAAACCTAACCATAACCCTCACCCTAACCCTAACCCTTACCCTAATCCTAACCCTTACCCTAAACCTAACATGGACCCTAACACTCACCATTAACCTAACCCTAAACTTAAGACTAACCCTCACCCTAACCCACACCCTAACCCTAACCCAACCTTAAACCTCCCCCTCACCCAAACCCTCAACCTAATCCTTACCCTCATCCTCACCCTAACCCTCACAATAAACCTAACCCTCACCCTAACCCTAACACTAACCCTCACCCTCACCCTCACGCTCACCCTCAGCCTAACCCTAACCCTCACCCTAACACTCACCCTAAACCTAACCCTAACCTTAACCCTCACCCTTACCCTAATCCTCAACCTAAACCTTACCTCATCCTCACCATAAACCTCTCCCTAACCCTAACAGTAACCCTCATCCTCAGCTTAACCCTAACTCTAACTCTCTCGCTAACCCTAACCCTCACCCTAACCCTAACCCTAACCCTCACCCTCACCCTAATTCTAACCTCACCCTAACCCTCAGCCTAATCCTAACTCTAATCCTAACCCTAAAACTCACCATAAACCTCACCCTAAACCTTACCCTCTCTCTAACCCTAACCCTAACCCTCACAATAATACTAACCCTCACCCTACCCTAATTATACCCCTCACCCTCACCCTCACACTAACACTAATACGAACCCTAAACATCACCCTAAACCTTACCTTAACCCTCGCCCTCACTCTAACCCTCCCCGTCAACCTAACCCTCACAATTACACTAACCCTCACCCACAATCCAACCCTCACCCTCACCCAAACCTCACCCTATCCCTTAACCTAACCTAACACTCACACTAACACACATGATAACCCTAAAACTTAATCTCACCCTACCCTCATCCAAACCTTTACCCTCACCTTAACCCTATCCCTAACCATAACCATCACAGTAAACCTAACCCTTACCCTAACCCTAACCCTACCCCTCACACTAACCCTATCGGTAACCCTAATCCGCAACCTCAATCTAACCCATACCCTAACCCTAAACCTCAGGCTCACCCTAACCCTAACCTTAACCTTAAACATCACCCTAAACCCAACCCTCAATCTCATCCGAACCCTCACCCTAAAAATTACACTCACCCTAACCCTAACCGTAACCCTAACGCTCACCTTCACCCTAACACTTACCTCAACCTAACCCTAACCGTAACCCTAAACTTACCCATAAACCTCACCCTCACCCTAACCCTCACTGTCATCCTTACCCTCACCCTACCCTAACCCTCACCGACACCCAAAACCTCACCCTCACACTCACAATCACCCTAATCCTCACCCTAAACATTTCCCTCAGCCTAACCATAACCCTAAACCTAACCCTCACCCTAACGCAAACCCTAAGCCTCACATTAACCCTAACCCTCAAACTAAACCTAACCCTGCTGCTCAACATAACCCTCATCCTATACCTAACCCTAACCCTCAAACTCACACGCATCCTAACACTAAACCTCACCCTAACCCTTACCCTCACCCTTCCCTAACCCTAACCCTCACCCTCACCTTAACACTCACCAAAACCCTAACCCTAAAACTAAACCTAACCCTCAGCCTAACCCTAAACCTAACCCTAACACTAACCCTAACCCTCAGCCTAACCCTAAAACTAACCCTAACCCAAACCCTCACCCTACCCCTCAGCCTCACCCTAAGCCTAATCCTAACCCTAACACTAATCCTAAAAGTAAAGCTCACCCTCACCCTATCCCTAAACCTAACCCTAACACTAACCCTAATCTTAAACATCATCCTAAACCTCACCCTAACCCTAACCCTCACCCTCATCCTAACCCCCTCCCTCAACCTAAACCTCACCCTAACCCTTACCTTCACCCTAATTCTAACCGTATACCTAACCCTCACCCTAACCCTAACCATACCACTAAACCTAACCCTAATCCTAAGGTTTAAGGTTAGTGTTAGGGTTAGGGTTAGTTTGAGTGTTAGGGTTAGGGTTAGGTTTCGGTTTAGGGTTAGGGTGAGTGTAAGGGTTAGGGTGAGGGTTAGAGTGAGGGTGAGGGTTTGGATAAGTTATAGGTTTAGGATTAGGGTCAGGGTAAGTGTGAGTGTTAGGGTTAGTGTGAGGGTTAGTCTGAAGGTTTATACTCACCCTAACCCTAACACAAACCCTAACCCTCACCCTCATCCTAAAGCTCACTTTCACGGTAACCCTCACACTAACCCTAACCCTCACCCTAACCCTAACCCTAGCCCTCACGTTAACCCTCATTCTATCCCTAAACCTAACCATAACCCTACCCCTAAACCTAACCCTTACCTAAAGAAAACCGTCACCCTCAGCTTCACCCTAACCCAAACCCTCAACCAAACCCTAACATTTACCCTAACCCTAACCCTCACCAAAACCATAATCCTCTCCCAAACCCTAAACTTAACCCTTACATAACTCAAACTCTCACCCTCACCCTCACCTAACCCTAACCCTACCTTTCAGACTAACCCTCACACTAACCCTAACCCTCACACTAACCCTAACCCTCACACATACCCTGACCCTAATCCTATACCTATAACTTACCCTAACCCTCACCCTCACTCTAACCCTCACCCTAACCCTTACCCTCACCCTAACCCTAACCCGAAACCTAACCCTAACCCTAACACTCAACTTAACCCTAACCCTAACACTAACCTTAAACCTCACCCTAACCTTCACACTATCCTAATCATAAAACTAACACTAACCCTCACCCTACCCCACACCCTAAACCTAACCTCACCCTAACCCTCAACCTCAACCTAACGCTAACCCTAACCCAAACCCTCACCCTTCTGCTCACCTTCACCCTAAGCCTAACCCTATCCCTAACTCTAATCCTAAACCTAACCCTACCCTTCACCCTAAACCTCATCCTAACCCTAAACCTAAACCTAACACTCATACTAATCCTATACCTAACCCTAAACCTCACCTTCACCCTCACCCTCACCCTCAGCCTAACCCTAACTCAAACCCTAATCCTAACTCTAAGCCTCACCCTCACCCAGACCTTAACTCAAATGCTAATCCTTAACCTAGCCTCACCCTCACCCTCACCCTAATCCCAAACCTAAATCTAGCCCTCACCCTAAACCCAACCCTCACCCTAACCCTAACCCTTCCCCTAAACCTAAACCTTATCCTAAAACTAACCCTAATATTAACCCTAACCCTCACCCTAATTCTAACCCTAACCTTAACCCTAACCCTGGCCTAATCCTTAATCTCATCAAAACCATAATCCTCACAATAAACCTAATCCTAACCCTAACCCTAATCCTAACCCTAACCCTCCCCCTCACCCTAACCCTCAACCTAAACCTTACCCTCATCCTCACCCTAACCCTAACACTAACCCTCACTCTCACTCTATCCCTAAATCTAACTCTCACCCTCACCCTAACCCTCACCCTCACCTTCACCCTAACCCTAAACCTCACCCTAAACCTCACCCTAACCCTTTCCCGCACTCGAACCCTAAACCTAACCCTAATCCAAACACTAACCCTCACCCTCACCCTCAACCTAACCCTAACCCGAAATCTAACCCTCACCCTCACACTCACCCTCACCTTCACCTTAAAACTCAGCCTCAGCCTGAACCTCACCCTAACCCTAATCCTAACATTAACCCTCACCCTAACCGTAATCTTGACCCTAACCCTGACCCTAACGCACACCCTAAACCTCAGCCTCACCCTGACCCTCACGCTAACTCTCACCCTCACCCTAGCCCTCACCCTAATCCTAACTCTAACCCTAACCCTAACCCTCACCCTAAACCTAAACCTATCAGTAAACCTCACCCTCACACTCAACCTAACCCTAATGCTAACCCTCACCCTCACCCTAACCCTAAACAAAACCCTAATCCTAAACCGCACCCTACCACTCACCTTAACCCTTAACCTAAGCCTAACCCTCAACCTGAACCGAACTCTAAATCTAACCCTAAGCCACACCCTAATCAAAACCCTCGCCCTAAACCTAACCCTAACCCTCATCCTCACCCTAACAGTCACCCTCACCCAAAACCTATCCCTAACCCTCACCCTCATCCTAACCATCACCGTTACCCTTACCCTCAAGGTAACCCTAACCCTAACCCTAACCCTCACACTAACACTAAGGCTCACACTAACCCTAATGCTACCACTCACCCTAACCCAAAACCTAAAACAACCCTAAATCTAACCATCACCCTAACCCTTACCCTCACCCTCACCCTCACCCTCATCTTCACCCTCACCTTAACCATAAACCTACCCCTCAACCTAACCCTCAACCTAAACCTAAACCTAACCTTAAGCCTCACGCTAACCTTAACCCTCACCTCACCCTCAGCCTAACCCTAACCCAAACCCTAATCCTAAACCTAAGCCTCATCCTCACCCTCACCCTAACCCTAAACCTACCCATCACCCAAATGCTCACCCTAAACCTAACCATAACCCTCACCCTTACCCTAACCCTAACCCTAAACCTTACCCTAAACCTAACCCTAACATTAACCCTAACCCTCTCACTAAAACTAACTCTAAACTTAACGCTAAACCTCACCCTAACCCTCATCCTAACCCTAACCCTCACCCTCCCCCTAACCCTCAACCTACCCCTTACCCTCATCCTCACCCTAACCCTCACAATAAACCTAACCCTCACCATCACACTCATGCTCAACCTCAGCCTACCCTAACCCTAACACTAATACAAACACTAACCCTCACCCTCACCCTCAAACTAACCCTAATCCGAACCCTAAACCTCACCCTGACACTCACCCTCACCCTCAAATTAAAACTCAGCCTCAGCCTCAACCTCACCCTAAACCTAACCATAACCCTAACCCTAACTGTAACCCTGACCCTAACCCTAACCCTAATTCACACCCTAAACTTCACCCTTACCCTCATCCTCACCCTAAGCCTCACCCTCACATTAACCCTCACCCTAACCTTCACCCTAACCCTAGCCCTCACCCTAATTCTAACCCTCGACCTAATCCTCAGCCTCATCGTAACACTCACCCTAACCCTTGCCCTCACCCTAACCCTAAACCTCACCCTCACCCTAACCCTCACCCTAACCCTAATCCTACCACTCACCTTAACCCTCATCCTAACCCTAAGCCTAACACTAACACCCTAACCCTAACCCTAACACTAACACTCACCCTCACCCTCAGACTGATCCTAACCCTAACCCTCATCCTAACCCTATTCCTCACCCTCACCCTCACCCTAATTCTAATATTAACCCTAACCCTTACCCTCACCCTAACCCTAACCCTGACCCTAACCCTAACCCTAACCAACACCCTAACCCTCACCCTCACGCTCACGCTAACCCTCACCCTAACCCTAACCCTAACCCTCAAATTAACCCTCATCCTAACCCTAAGCCTAACCCTAACACTCACCCTAAATATAACCCTAACCATACCAATCACCCTGACCCTCAGCCAAACCCTAACCCTAACCCTAACCCTGTTCTTCACCCTCACACTCACTCTAATTCTAAACCTAACCCTAACCCTAACCCTAACCCTAACTCTACCCCTTATCATAACCCTCACCCTAACCCTAAACCAAACCCTAACAATCACCCTGACCGTCACCCTCAGCCTAAACTTAAACCTCACCAAAAACCTTACGCTCACTGAACCCTAACCTTAACCCTAACCCTAACCCTAACACTCTCCCAAACCCTATCTTTAACACTAACCCTAAACCTAAACCTAACCCTAACACTAATCCTAAACCTAACACTCACACTCAACCTAAGTCTAAACCTAACAGTCAACCTCACCCTTACCCTCACTGTAACCCTAAACCTAAACCACACCCTCACCCTAACCCTAACTCTAAATCTCACCCTAACCCAAACCCTCACCATAAACCTATTCCTAACCCGCACCCTCACCCTAACTCTAAACATCACCCTATCCCTCAACCTAACCCTAACTCTAACCCTATCCCTCAACCTCAACCTAACCTCACCCTAACCCTTAGGCTCACCCTAACCCTAACCTTATGTCTAACCCTCACACTATTCCTAACCCTCACCCTAACCCTAACCATACCCCTCACTCTGACCCTCACCCTAGCACTAATACTAACCCAAACTATCACCCTAACCCTAACCCTAAACCTCAACCTCACTCTAACACACCCTGTCACCCTAAACCTCACACTTACCCTAACCCTCACCCACAACCCAAACCTCACCCTCACCAAAACCTCACCCTATACCTAACCCTAACGCTATCCCTCACCCACAACCTCACGTTCACCCTAACCCTTACCCTAACCCTCACCCTCACCCTAACCCTCACCCTCACCCTAAACATCACCCAAACACTAACCCTCAACCTAATCCTAAACCTAAACCTCACCCTAAAGTTAACCCTCACCCTAAACTTCACCCACACTCTAATCCTAACCCTAACCCTAACCCTAGATCTTACCCTAACCCTAACACTAATCCTCACCCTAACCCTCACCCTAAGCCTAAAACAAACCTTAACCCTAATCCTAACGCTAACTCTCACCGTCACCATAAACCTAACCCTAATCTTTACCCTAACCCTCACCCACATCCTTACCCTAACTCTAACCCTAAGCCTAACCCTAACCCTCAAACTAACCCTAACCCTAAGACTCACCCTAACCCTCATCCTAACCCTAATCCGAACCCTAACCCAAATCCACACCCTAGACCTCAACCTAACCTTAACCCTAATCCTAACCCTCATCCTTAACCTAACCCTCAGCCTAAACATTGCCCTCACCCTCACCCTAACCCTAAACCTCACACTAACCCGAAATTTCACCCTAACCCTCATGATAACCCTAATCCTATCCCTCACCCTCACCCTAACCCTAACCCTAACGCTAACCCTCACCGTACAATAAGCCTCACCCTCACGCTAAACCTCACTGTCAACCTAACCCTCACCCTAATCCTAACCCTCACCCACACCCTAACCCTCATCTTCAGCCTCACCTTCAACCTCACCCTAACCCTAATCCTAACCTTTTCCCTCACCCTAACACTAACCCTCACCCTAAACATAACCCTGACCCTAACCGTAACACTCACCCTCATCCAAAACCTCACCCTAAACCTTACCCTCACCCTAACCCTTACCCTAAATCTAACCCTCACACTAAACCTAACCCTCACCCTAATCCTAACCCTAACCCTCACCCGTACCCTTATCCTGACCCTAATCCTCACCCTAAACCTAACGCAAAACTTAACCCTCAGCCTGACAATAATCCTCATCTTCACTCTAACCCTCACCCTAAACCTAACCCTCACCCCACCCTAACCCTCAACATCACCCTCACCCTCACCCAAAACTTCACCCTTAACCTAGCCCTCACTGTATCCCTAACCCTAAACCATACCTAACCGAAACCCTCACCCTCACACTCACCTTCACCCTAACCCTAACCCTCACCCTGACCCTAACACTTACACTCACCCGAACCCTCACGCTAACACTAACCCTCACCCACACCCTCACCCTCACAGTCACCCTCACCCTAACCCTAACCCTCAAGCTCACCCTAACCCTTACCCTCACCCTAACCCTCATCCTCACCCGAACCCTCACCTCAGGGTAAACCTCTCCCTCTCTCAAAACATCACCCTAACACTAACCATCACGCTAATCCTATCCCTATACCTCACCCTAAACCTAAAACTAACCCTAAACCTCACCTTCAAACTAACCCTCACCCTAAACCTTAACCTCACCCTAATCCTCACACAAACCCTAACCCTAACCCTCATCCTCACCCTAACCCTCACCCTCATTCGAACCCTCACCTCACGGTAACCCTCACCTTCACCCAAAACATCACCATAAATCTATCCCTCATCCTAACCCTAACCCTAAACCTATCCCTAAGGCTAACCCTCCTTCTAACCCTCAAACTCACCCTAATACTCACCCTAATCATAACCATAACACTTACCTAACCGAAACTCTCACACTCACCCTCACTCTCACCCTAAACCTCATCCTCCCTGTAGCCCTCAGCCTAACGCTAACCCTAACCCTAACTTTCAACCTCACACTCACCCTCACCCTGAAACTATCCCTAACCTAAAAACTAATCCTAACCCTAAACTTGACCCTGACCCTCACCCTCACCCTAAAGCTAACACTAACCCTCACCCTAACCCTAACGATCAACCTAACCCTTACCCGAGCCCTAACCGTAAACCTAACCCTCATCCTACCCCTCACCCTAACCCTAACCCTAAACATCACCCTCACCCTAACCCTTACTGTCACCCTAACCGTCATCCTAAACCTATCCCTAACACTAACCCTAACCCTCACCCTAACCCTCACCCTAAACCTAATCCTAACATTAAACATTACCTTAACGCTAACACTCACCTCATCCTAAACCTCAACCTAACATTTACCCTCACACTCACTCTAACCCTAAACCTAACCCTCACCCTCAGCCTAACCCTAACCCTAACTCTCACCCTAACCCTAACCGTCACCCTAAACCTAATCCTAACCCAAAACCTCACCCTAAGTCTAAACCTCTCTAACCCTAACACTAACCCTAAACCTCACCCTCACCCTAACCTACACCCTAAACCTTACCCTCACACTAACCCTCACACTAACCCTAACTCTAAACCTAACCCTAACCCTCACACTAACCCTAACCCTAACCCTCACCCCAACCCTAAACCTCACCCTCATCCTAACCCTAACCTAACCCTTACCCACACCCTAAACATAACCCTAACCCTCACACTAACCTTAACCCTAACCCTAACCCTAACCCTACCCTTCATCCTAACCCTCATCCTGACCCTAATCCACACGCTAAACCTAACCCTAAACTCAACTCTCATCTCACCCTAACCCTAACCCTAACCCTAACCCTCACCCTATCCCTAACCCTCACCCTAACCCTAACACTCACACTAACCATAACCCTCACCCTAACCCTAACCCTACCCCTCATCCTAACCCTCATCCTTACCCTAATCCTCACGCTAAACCTAACCCTAACCCCAAACCTCAGCCTCACCCTAACCATCACTGTCACTCTAACCCTCACCCTAACCCTCACCCACACCCTAACCATCAACCTCACCCTCACTCTCACCATAAAACTCACCCTTAACCTAGCCCTTACCCTAACCCTAACCCTAATCCTTACCTTAATGAAACCCTCACCTTCAACCTCACCCTCACCCTAACCATATCCCTCACCCTCACCCTAACACTTACCCTCACCCTAACCCTAACCCAACCCCTCAACCTAATCCTCATCCTGACCCTAATCCTCACCCTAAACCTAACCCTCAGCCTCACCATAACCCTCACCGTCATTCTAAGCCTCACCCTAAACCTAACCCTCACCCACACCCTTACCCTCAACCTCACCCTCACCCAAAACCTCACCCTTAACCTAGCCCTCACCGTAACCCTAACCCTAAACCTTACCTAACCGAAACCCTCACACTCACCCTCACCCTCTCCCTAACCCTAACACTCACCTTCACCCGCACCCTCACGGTCACGCTCACCCTAACCCTAATCCTCACCCTCACCCTAACCCTTACCGTCACCCTACCCCTCACCCTCACCTGAACCCTCACCTCAGGGAAACCCTCCCCCACACCCAAAACATCACCCTAAACCTAACCATCACCCTAACCCTAAGCCAAAACCTCACCATCAACCTAAACCTCCCTCTAACCCTCAAACTCACGCTAATCTTAACCATAACCATAATCCTAACTTTTACCTAACCGAAATCCTCACCCTCGCCCTCACCATCAACCTAACCCTCACCCTCACAGTAGCCCTCAGCCTAACCCTAACCCGAGCCCTCACCCTCACACTCACCCTCACCCTCAGACTATCCCTAACCCTAAAACTATTCCTAACCCTAAACTTCACCCTGACCCAAACCCTCACCCTAAACATAACCCTAACCCTCACCCTAACCCTAATGCTCACTCTAACACTTACCCTAACACTAACCGTAAACCTAACCTTCACCCTACCCCTCACCCTCACCCTAACCTTCAAACTAACCCTTACCCTCACCCTAACCCTCATCCTAAACCTATCCCTAACACTAACCCTAACCCTCCCCCTAACCCTAATCTTAACCTTAAACATCACCCTAACCCTAACACTCACCTCATCCTAACCCTAAACCTAAACCCAAACACTCACCCTAAGTCTAAACCTCACCAAAACCCTAACCGTAACCCTAAACCTCACCCACACCCTAACCTTCACGCTAACCCTTACCCTCACACTAACCCTCACAGTAACCCTACCTATAACCCTAACCCTAACCCTCACACTAACCCTAACCCTAACCCTAACCATAAACATCACCCTAACCCTCTCCCTCACCCTAACCCTAAACCTCACCCTCATCCTAACCCTCACGCAAACCCATACTCTCACCCTAACCCTAACCCTCATCTTCAACCTAATCCTCACCCTAAACCAAACCCTAACCCTAACCCTCAGCCTCACCCTAACCCTCACCGTCAATCTAACCCTCACCCTAACCCTAACCCTCACCCACACCCTAACCCTCAACCTCACCCTCACTCTCACCATAAACCTCACCCTTAAATTAGCCCTTACCGTAACCCTAACCCTAAACCTTAACTAACTGAAACCCTCACCCTCATCCTCGACCTCAACCTAATCATAAACCTCATCCTGACCCTAACACTTACCCTCACCCTAACCCTCACGTTAACCCTATCCTTCACCCTCACCCTCACCCTCACGGTCACAGTCAACCTAACCCTAACCCTTACCCTCACCCTAACCCTCACCATCACACTCACCCTCACGTCACGGTAACCCTCACCCTCACCCAAAACATCACCCTAAACCTAAACGTCACCCTAACCCTAACTCTAACTATCACCATAACCCTAATCCTCCCTCTAACCCTCAAACTCACCCTAATCCTCACCATAACCATAACCCTAACCCTTACCTAACCGAAACGCTCAACCTCACCCTCAACCTAACCTAACTCTTATGATAACCCTAACCTTAACCCTAACTCTTACCCTAACCCTAACCCCAAAACTCACCCTCACCCAAACCCTAACCTTCACCCTAACCCTCACCCTAAACCTCATCCTAACCCTAAAAATAACCCTAATCCTCACCCTCACCCTAACCCTCACCATAAATCTTAACCTCATCCTAATCCTCACACAAACCTTAACCCTAACCTTCATCCTCAACCTAACCCTCACTCTCACTCGAACCCTCACCTCACGGTTACACTCACCCTCACGCAAAACATCCCCCTAACCCTTACCTTCACCCTAACCCTAACCCTAACACTCTCCCTAAACCTAACACTCCCTCTAACCCTCAAACTCAACCTAAACCTCACCCTAACCCTGACCCTCACCCTACCCCTCACCCTAATACTCATGCTAACCCTAACCTTAAGAATAATGCTCAACCTGACCCTAACCCTAACCCTGTCCATAACTCTAACCGTCACACTCACCCTAACACTCTAACCCTCACCCTACCCTAATCCTCACTGGCACCCTAACCCTCACCCTCACCCTAAACATCTTCCTCAAAGTAGCCATCATCCTAACCCTAACCCTAACACTCACCCTAATCCTAACCCTCACCCTAACCCTCACCTTCATCCTAACCCTCACAATAACCCTTACCCTCAACCTAAACCTAACCCTAAACCTAACCCTCACACTTACCCTTACCCTCACCCTAACCCTCAACCTCACCCTATCCCAAACCCTAACCCTCACCCTAACCCTCACCCTAACCCTAACCCTAACCCTAACCCTCATCCTCACCCTAACCCTCACTCTAACCCTAACCTTATCCCTAACCCTCAACCTCATCCTAACCCTCACCCTTAACCTTACCCTCACGGTAAACCTAACCCTAACCATAAACCTAACCCTCACACTAACTCTAACCCTCACACTAACACTCAACTTCAGCCTATCCCTAACTCTAACCCTAAACCTAACCCTCCCCCTTACCCTTACCCTCAGCCACACCCTAAACATCACCCTAATTCTAACTCTCACCTTATTCCTAAAGCTAACCCTCAACCTAATGCTAACCCTCACCCTAAACTTCACCCACACTCTAATCCTCACCCTAACCCTAACCCTAAATCTTACCCTAACCCTAATCCTCACCCTCACCCTCAACCTCAGCTTAACCCAAACCCTAACCCTAATCCTAACCCTAACTCTCACCCTCACCCCAAACCTAACCCTAACTGTTACCCAAACCCTCACACTTATCCTCATCCTAACCCTAACCCTAACCCTAAACCTAACCCTCAAACTAACCCTAACCCTACCACTCACCCTAACCCTCATCCTAACCCTAACCCTAACACTCACCCTCATCCTAAACTTCACCCTAAACATTACCCTCAGCCTAACCCTAAAGCTAACACTAACCTTCACCCTAACCCTCATCCTGACCCCAATACTCACCCTAAACCTAACCCTAAACCTAACCCTCAACCTCACCATAACCCTCAGCGTCACTCTAACCCTCACCCTAAACCTAACCCTCACCCACACCCTAACCCTCAACCTCACCCTCACCCTCTCCCGAAACCTCACCCTTAACCTAGCCTTCACCATAACCCTAACCATAAACCTTACCTAACCGAAAGCCAAACCCTCCCCCTCCCCCTCACCTTAACCCTCACCCTAAATCAAACCCTAACCATTACCCTAACCCTAACCCTCACGCTATCCCTAACCCTCACCCTCATCCGCACCCTCACGGTCACCATCACCCTAACCCTAACCCTCACCCACACCCTAAGCCTTACCACATTAACCCTCATCCTCACCTGAACCCACAACTCAGGGTAACACTCACCCTCACCCAAAACATCACCCTAACCCTAACCGTCATCCTAAACTTTACCCTAAACCTCACCCTAACCCTCAAACTCACTCGAACCCTCACCTCATGGTAACCCTCACCCTCACCCAAAACATCACCCTAAACCTATCCCTCACCCTAACCCTAACCCTAACCCTATCCCTAAGGCTAACCCTCCCTCTAACCCTCAAACTCACCCTAATACTCAATCTAAACATAAGCCTAACACTTACCTAACCCAAACACTCACCCTCACCCTCACTCTCACCCTAATCCTCACCCACACTGTAGCCCTCAGCTTAACCCTAACCCTAACCCTAACCCTCACCCTCACACTCACACTCACAGTGAAACTATTCCTAACCCTAAAACTAATCCTAACCCTAAACTTCAACCTGATCCTCACCCTCACCCTAACCCTAACCCTCACCCTAACCCAAACCCTCACCCTAACCCTAACCCTAACCCTAATCCTCACCCAAACCCTAAACCTCACCCTAAACTTTACCCGAACCCTAACCGTAAACCTAACCCTCACCTTACCCCTCACCCTAACCCTAATTCAAACCATCACCCTCACCTTACCCTCACCCTAACACTCGTCCTAAACCTATCCCTAACACTAACCTTAAACCTCACCATAACCCTCACCCTAACCATAATCCAACCTTAAACATCACGCTAACCCTAACACTCACCTCATGCTAACCCTCAACCTAACACTTACCCTCACCCTAACTCTAGCCCAAAACCTAACCCTCACCCTCAACTTAACCCTAACTCTAACTCTCACCCTAACCCTAACCCTCACCCTAAACCTGACCCTATCCAAAACCCTCACCCTAACCCTAATCCAAACCCTAAACCTCACCCTCACCCTAACCTTCACCCTAACTTTACCCTCACCCTAAACCTCACACTAACCCTAACTCTAACCCTAACCCAAACCCTCACACTAACCCTAACCCTAACCCTAACCCTAAACATCACCATAATCCGCACCCTCACCCTAACCCTAAAACTCACCCTCATCCAAACCCTCACCCTAACACTTACCCTCACCCTAACCCTTACCCTCACCCTAAACCTAACCCTAACACACTCCCTAACCCTCACCCTCCTTCTAACCCTCAAACTCAACCTAACCCTCACCCTAACCCTTATCCTCACCCTAACCCTCAAGCTAAGCCTAACCATAACAATAACATTAACCCTAAACTTAAACATTACCCTAACCCTAACCCTCACCCTCATCATAACCATCAGCCTTACAATTACCCTACCCCTAACCCTAACCGTAACCCTAACCCTCATGCTCACCTAACACTTACCCTCACCGTAAACCTAACCCTAACCCAACCCCTCACCCTAACCCTCATGTTAACCCTAAATTTAACAGTAATTCTCACCCTGACACTAAACCTAACCTTAACTCTAACCCTCATCCTCACCCTAACACTCTAACCCTCACCTTACCCTAATCCTCACCGACACCCTAACCCTCACCCTCACCCTAACCCTCACTCTCACAGTAGCCATCAGCCTAACCCTAACCCTAACCCTAACACTCACCATAATCCTAACCCTCACCCAAACTCTCAACTTTATCCTAACCCTCACAATAACCCTTACCCTCAATCTAAACCTAACCCTAAACCTTACCCTCACACTAAACCTTACCCCAAACCTAATCCTCACCCTCACCCTCACCCTAACCCTAACCCTCACCCTAAGCCTCACCCTAACTCTAACCCTCAGCCTCATCCTAACAATCCCCCTTACCCTTACCCTCACGTTAACCCTAACCCTAACCCTAAACCTAACCCTCACACTAACTCTAATCCTTACACTAACACTCACCCTCAGTCTAACCCTAAACGTTACCCTCACCCTACCCTAACACTAACACTAACCCTAACACTCACCAAAACCCTAACCGTAACACTAACCTTAAAACTAACCCTAACCCTCACCCTCACCCTAACACTAACCCTAACCCTTACCCTAAACTTAACCCTCAAACTCACTGTCACCCTAACACTCACCCTAACCCTAACCTTCACCCACACCCTAACCCTCACCTGAAAACTCACCCTCACCCTAAAACTCACCCTCACACTAAACATCACCCTAACCCTAACCCGCACCCTAAACCTGACCCTAAACCTCACCCTCACCCTAACCCTAACCCTAACCCTCAACCTCACCCTAACTCTATGCCTAACCCTAATCCTAACACTAATACTAAACATAACACTCTCACACTAAACCTAAACCTATAACTATACCTCACCCTTACACTCACTCTAAATCTAACAATAACCCTCACCCTCACCGTAACCCTAAACAAAACCCTAACCATCACCCTTCTCCTCACCCTAACACTTACTCTAAACCTAAACCTCATCCTCACCCTAAGTCTAAACCTAACCGTAAACATCACCCTAACCCTAACACTCACCCCAAACCTAAAACTAAATTTCATCCTCACCCTAACACTCACCCTCACCCTAAGCCTATCCCTAACCCTCACCCTCATCCTAACCCTCACCCTTACCCTTACCCTCACGTTACCCCTAATCCTAACCCTAAACCTAACCCTCACACTAACACTAAGGCTCACACTAACCCTAACAGTACCCCTCAACCTAACCCTCAACTTAAACCTAACTCTAACCCTTACCATCACCCTAACCTTAACCCTCACCCTAACCCTCAACCTCCCACTCACTCTCACCCTTAACCTTACCCTTAACCTACCACTCACCCTAACTCTCAACCTAAACCTAACCCTGAAACTAACCCTCACCCTCATCATCAGCCTAACCCTAACCCAAACCCTAATCCTAAGCCTAAGCCTCACCCTCACCCTCACCCTAACCCTAACCTGAACCATAACCCTCCCCCACCCCCTCCTTGTAACCATAAACCTAACCCTAACCTCACCTTAACATAACCATTACCCTCACCCTAATCCTAACCCTAACCCTTACCCTAACCCTTACCCTAAACCTAACCCTAACATTAACCCTAACCCTCAAACTAAACCTAACCCTAAGCTTAACCCTAACCCTAACCCTCCTCCTCACCCTAAACCTCAACCTAACCCTTACCCTCATCTTCACCCTAACCCTCACAATAAACTTAACCCTAAGCCTCACCCTCACACTCACCCTCACACTCACTTTAAACCTCATTCTCAGCTTCAACCTCACCCTAACCCTAACCCTAAACATAACCCTAACCGTAACCCTGACCCTAACATTAACCATAACACACACCCTATTCCTCACCCTATCCCTAACCCTCAACCTAACCCTAACCCTACCCCTCACCTTAACCCTTATCCTAACCCTAACACTCTCCCTAACCCTGACCCTAACCTTAACACTCACCCTCACCCTCAGCCTAACCCTAACCCTAACTATAATCCTAACCCTATAACTCACCCTCACCCTCACGCTAATTCTAACCCTAAACCTAACTTTAATCCTCAACCTCACCCTAACCCTAACTCTAACTTTCACCCTAACACAAACACTCAACCGAACCCTAACCCTAATTGTCACCCTCACCTTAAATCTAAACCTCACCCTAACCTCAACCTAACCCTAACTCTAACCCTAACCCTAAACCTCACCCTAAACCTCAACCTAACCCTTACCCTCACTCTAACACTAACCTTAACCCTAACCCTCACACTAATCCTAATCCTCACATTAACCCTATCTATACCCCTCACTCTAACACTCTCCCTAAACCTCAACCTCACCCCAACCCTCACCCTAATCCTAACGCTAACCCTAACCTTCAACCTAACCGTAACCTTAACCCTCTCCCTCACTCTAACCGCCCCTGTCAAATTAACCCTCACCTTTAACCTAACCATCACCCACAAACTAACCCTCACCCTCACCCTAACCCTCACCCTATCCCTAAACCTAAACCTAAGCCTAACCCTGACCCTCAACCTCACCCTCAACCTTACCCTTACCCTAACCCTCACACTAGCCCTCACCCTAAGACTCATACTAACCCTAAACCGTACTCTCAACTTACCCTCATCCTAACCTTACCCTCACCCTAACCCTATCCCTAACCATAACACTCACACTAAACCTAACCCTCACACTAACCCTAACCCTACCCCTCACACTAACCCTAAACCTAAACCTAACCCTAAAACTCACCCTAACCCTAAGCCTAATCCTAACCCTCACCCTCACCCTAGCCCTCACCCTAACCCTAATCCTTACCCCAACCCTCACCCTAACCCTAATACTCACCCTATCACTAATCCTCACCCTCACCCTAAACCTTACCCTAAACCTAACCCTAACATTAACCCTAACTCTCACCCTAAACCTAACCCTAAACTTAACCCAAACCCTCAACCTAACCTTCATCCTAACCCTAAACCTAAACCTAACCGTCCCCCTCCCCCTAACCCTAAACTTAACCCTTACCCTCATCCTCACCATAAACCTCACAATAAACCTATCCCTCACTCTAACCCTAACACTAAACATCACCCTCACCCTCACCCTAACCCCTCAGCCTAACCCTAATCCAAACACTAACCCTCACCCTCACTCTCAACCTAACCCTAACCCAAACCTTAAACCTACCCTCACACTCAACCTCACCCTCACCTTAAACCTCAGCCTCAGCCTCACCCTCAACGTAACCCTAACCTTAACCCTAACACTCCCACTAACCCTAACTCTGACCCTAACCCTAACCCTAACCACACCCTAACCCTCACCCTCACCCTCACCCTCACCCTAAACCTCAACCTCACCCTAGCCCTCACCCCAATCCTAAATCTAACCCTAACCCTCACCCTAACCCTAACCCTCACCCTAAACTTCATCCTCATCATAACCATCACCCTAAACCTTATCCTCACCCTCATCCTAAACTTCAAACTAACCCTAACCCTCACCCTAACCCTAACCCTACTCCTCACCTTAAACCTCATGCTAACCCTAACACTCATCCTAACCCTAACCCTAACCCTAACACTAATTCTGACCCTCAGCCTAACCCTAAAGCTAACCCTAATGCTAACCGTATTCCTCACCCTCACACTCACCCTAATTCTAACCCTAACCCTAAACCTAACCGTAACCCTCACCCTCACCCTCACCCTCAGACTAAACCTAACCCTCAACCTAAAGCTTACCCTCACCCTACCCTAACCCTAAACCTAACCCTAAACCTAACTCTCACCCAAACCCTAATCCTAACACTAAACCTAAATCTAACACTAAACCTCACACTCACCCTAACACTCACCCTAATCCTTACCCTAAACCTAACACTCAAACTCACCGTCACTCTAACACTCACCCTAACCCTAAAACTCACCCCTACCCAAACGCGAACCCTCGACCTAACCATCACCCTCACACTAAACATCACCCTAACCCTAACCTGCACCCTAACCCTAACTCTCAAACTATGCCTAAACCTAACCCTCATCCTAAACCTTACCCTAAACCTAACACTCACCCTCAACCTAACCCTCATCCTTAACCTTACCTTCACCCTCACCCTATAAGGAATCCTAACACTAACCCTCACCATAACCCTCATCCTAACCCTAAACCAAACCCTAAACCTCACCCTAATCTGCACCCTAACCCTAACTCTCAAACTATGCCTAAACCTAACCCTCACTCTAAACCTTACCCTAAACCTAACACTCACCCTCACCCTAACCCTCATCCCTACCCTTACCTTCACCCTCACCCTATAAGTAATCCTAACACTAACCCTCACCATAACCCTCATCCTAACCCTAAACCAAACCCTAAACCTCACCCTAACCCTCACCCTAACCCTAACCCTAACCCTCAAACTCAACCTAACCCTCACACTAACACTTACCTTCACCCTAACCATAACATTAACCTTCACATTAACCCTACCCCTCACCCTAACCCTCATCCTAACCCTAACCCTAACCCTAACCGTCACCCTCACCCTAAACCTAACCCTAACCCTAACCCTCAACCTAACCCAAATCTTCACCCTCACCCTCTCCCAAACCCTCAGTCTAACCCTAACACTAACCGTAATCCTAACCCTAACCCTCATCCTCACCATCACCCTAACCCTCAACCTAAACCAAACCCTAATCCTAACCCTAACCCTAACCCTAACCCTCACACTGACCCTTAACGCTAACCCTAAACCTAACCCTCACCTTCACCCTAACCCTAAACAAAACCCTAACCGTAAATCTCACCCTACTCCTCACCCTAACCCTTAACCTACCCCTAATCCTCACCCTCACCCTAACCCTAAAATTAACCCTCACCCTCACCGTAACCCTAACCCTCAACCTAACCCTAACCCTAAACCTAATCCTCACCCTAACACACACCCTCACCGTAAACCTATACCTAACCCTCACCCTCATCCTAAGCCTAACCCTTACCATCACGGTAACCCTAACCCTAACCCCAATCCTAACCCTCACACTAACACTATGGCTCACACTAACGCTAACCCTACCCCTCATCTAAACCTCAACCTAAACCTAACCCTAACCCTAATGCTCACGTTAACTCTCACCCTCACCCTCAGCCTAAACCTAACCCAAACCCTAATCCTAAACCTCAGCCTCACCCTCAACTTCACCCTCACCCTAAAATTAACCCCAACCCTAAACCTCACCCTGACCCTCACCCTAACCCTAAACCTAACCCTAACCCTCACCCTAACACTAAACCTCACCCTAAACAAAACCGTAACCCTCACCCTAACCCTAACCCTTACCCTTACCCTAAACCTAACCCTAACATTAACCCTAACCCTCACCCTAAACCTAAACCTAAACTTAACCCTCTCACACTAAACCTCACCCTAACCCTAACCCTAACCCTCCCCCTCACCTAAACCTCAACCTAACCCTTACCCTCATCCTCAACCTAATCCTCACAAGAAAACTAGCCCTCAACCTAACCCTAATGCTAAACCTCACCCTCACCTTGACGCTCACCCTCACCCTAACCCTAAACCTAACACTAATCCTAACACTAACCCTCACCCTCACCCTCAAGCTAACCCTAAACCGAACCCTACTCCTGACCCTCACACTCACACTCATCCTCAAGTTAACCTCAGCTTCAGCCTAACACTAACCATAACCCATCCCCTCACCCTAACACTTAAACTAACCCTAAAGCTCACCCTCACACTAAATCTAAACCTAATCCTTACCCTCACCCTAACCGTAACCCTGATCCTAACACTAACCATAACTCACACCCTAACCCTCACCCAAACCGTAACCTTCACCCAAACCCTAAACCTACCCCTCATCTTAAACCTCATCCTAAACCTATGCCTAACCCTAACATTCACCCTAACCCTAACCTAACCCTAACACTCTCCCTCAACCTCAGCATAACCCTAACCCTAACTCTAATAATAAACCTATACCTGTTCATCACTCTCACCCTAATTCTAACCCTAAACCTAACCCTAACCCTCACCCTCAATCTAACCCTAACTCTAACTCTCACCCTAACCCTAACCCTCACACTAACCCTAACCCTAACCGTCACCCTCACCCTAAATCTAAACCTTACTCTAACCCTCAACCTAACCCTAACTTTAAACCTAAACCTAAACCTCACCCTAACCCTTACCCTCATTCTAACCCTAACCCAACCCTAACCCTTATACTAATCCTAACCCTCACACTAATCCTCACCCTCACCTCAACCCTAACTATACCCCTCACCCTAACCCTCACCCTAACATTAATATGAACCCTAACCTTCACAGTAACCCTAACCTTAACCATCGCTCTCACTCTAACCCTCCCTGTCAACCTAACCCTCTCCTTTATCCTAACCCTCACCTATAATCCAACTCTCCCCGTCACCCAAACCCTCACCCTATCCCTAACCCTAAGCCTAACCCTGACCCTCACCCTCAACCTCACCCTCACCCTCAACCTAACCCTAACCCTAAACCTCACAGTAACCCTCACCCTAACACTCATGCTAACCCTAAACCTCACTCTCACCCTACCCTCATCCTAACACTTACCCTCACCGTAACCCTATCCCTAACCATAACACTCACACTAAACCTAACCCTCACCCTACCCCCACCCTAACCCTAATCCTAACCCTAACCCTCACCCTAACCCTAAACCTCACCCTAACCCTAACACTCACCCTCACCCTAAACCTAACCCTAATATTAACCCTAACTCTCACCCTAAACCTAACTCTTAACTTAACCCTCACCCTCACCATAACCCTCAACCTCACCCTAACCCTAACCCTAACCCTGCCCCTCACCCTAACCCTAAACCTAACCCTTACACTCATCCTCACCCAAACCCTCACCATAAACCTATCCCACACCCTAACCCTAACACTACCCATCACCCTCACATTCACCATCACCCTCAGCCTAACCCAAACCCTAACCCTAATCCAAACACTAACACTCACAGTCACCCTAAACCTAATGCTAACGCAAAACCTAACCCTCCCCTCACACTGACACTCACCCTCACCTTAAACCTCAGCCTCAGCCTCACCCTCAACTTAACCCTAAACTTAACCCTAACAAGCACACTAACCATAACCCTGACCCTAATGCTAAACCAAACCCTAACCCTCACCCTAACCCTCACGGTCACCCTAACCCTCAAACTCACCATAGCCCTCACACTAATCATAACTCTAACCCTAACCCTCACCCTAACCCTAACCTTCACTCTCATCCTAACCCTCACCCTAAAACTTACCCTCACCCTAACCCTAAACTTCACACTAACCCTAACCCTCACCCTAACCCTAACCCTACCCCTCACCTTAACCCTCATCCTAACCCTAAGCCTAACCCTAACACGCACCCTAAACCTAACCCTAACCCTAACACTCATTTTGACCCTCAGCCTAAACCTTACCCTCACCCTAATCCTAACCCTATTCCTCACCCTCACAATCACCCTAAATCTAACCCTAACCCTAACCCTAGCTATACCCCTCACCCTAACCCTCACCCTAACTCTAAACCTAACCCTAACACTCACTCTCACCCTCACCCTCATCCTAAGCCTATCCCTCACCCTAAATCTTACCCTCACGCTACCCTAACCCTAAACTTAAACCTAACCCTAACACTCAACCAAACCCTAATCCTAATACTAACACTAACCCTAACCCTCACCATCACACTCACCCTAACACTTACCCTAAACCTAACACTCAAACTCACTGTCACTCTAACATTCACCCTAACCCTAACACTCACCCGCACCCTAACCCTCACGCTCACGCGAATGCTCACCCTCAACCTAACCATCACCCTCACACTAAACATCACCCTAAACTTAACCCTCAACCTCACCCTAACCCTAACTCTAACTCTCACCCTAAACCTAAACCTCACCCTAAACCTAACCCTAACCGTTACCCTCACCCTAAATCTAAACCTCACCCTAACCATCAACCTAAAACTAACTCTACCCCTAACATTAAACCTCACATTAAACCTCACCCAAACCCATACCCTCACTCTAAACCTGACCCTAAACCTCACACTAATCCAAACCCTAACCTTAACACTTGCCCTCACTCTAACCCTCCCTGCCAACCTAACCCTCACCTTTACCTTAACTGTCACCCACAACCCAACCCTCACCCTCACCCAAACCCTCACCCTATCCCTAACCCTAACACTAACCCTTACCCTCACCCTCAACCTCACCCTCAACTTTACCCTAAACCTAACCCTCACCCTAACATTCATGCTAACCCTAAACCTCACTCTCACCCTACCCTCATCCTAACCCTTACCCTCACCCTAAACCTATCCCTAAGCATAACACTCACAATAAACCTAACCCTCACCCTAAACCTAACCCTACCCCTCACTCTGACACTAAACCTAACCCTAACCCTAAAGCTCACCCCAAACCTAAGCCTAAACCTAACCTTCACCCTCACCCTAACGCTAACCCTAAACCTAACTGTAACCCTAACCCTCATGCTAACTCTCATCCTAACCCTAAAGCTAACCCTAACCCTCACCCTAACCCTAACCCTAAACCTAACCGTAACCATCACCCTAACCCTAACCCTAACCCAACCCTTACCCTAAACCTAACCTGAACATTAACCCTAAACCTCACCCTAAACCTAAAACTAAACTTAACCCTAACTCTCACCCTAAACCTCACCCTAACCCTAACCCTAACCCTAACTCTCCCCCTCACCCTAAACCTCAACCTAACCATTACCTTCATCCTTACCCTAACCCTTACAAGAAACCTAACCCTCACACTAATCCTAACACTAAACATCACCTTCACCTTCATGCTCACCCTCAGCCTAACCCTAACCCTAACACTAGTCCAAACACTAACCCTCAACCTCACCCTCAAGCTAACCCTAACCTGAAACCTAACCCTGACCCTCAACCTCACCCTCAACCTCACATTAAACCTCAGCTTCAGCCTCAATCTCACCCTAAACCGAACCATAACCCGAAACCTCACGCTAACTCTAAACCTCAACCTAACCCTCAACCTAACCCTAACTCTAACCCTAACCATCAGCCTGATCCTGGTCCTCACCCTAACCCTAACCCTCACTCTAACTCTAACCCTCACCCTCATCCTAACCCTCACTCTAACCCGTACTCTTACAATAACCCTAGACCTCACCCTAACTGTAAACCTACCCGTCTCCTTAACCCTCATCCTAAACCTAAGCCTAACCCTAACACTCACCCTAACCCTACCCTAACCCTAAACCTCACCCTCACCCTAACCCTAACCCTATCCCTAACCATAACACTCACACTAAACCTAATCCTCACCCTAACCCTAACCCTACCCCTCACACTAACCCTAAACCTAATCCTAACCCTAAACCTCAACCTAACAGTAATCCTAATCCTAAGCTTCACCCTCACCCTAGCCCTAACCCTAACCCTAATCCTAACCCGAACCCTCACCCTAACCCTAAACCTCAACCTAACCCTAACCCTCATCCTCACCCTAACCCTTACCCTAAACCTAACCCTAAAATTAACCCTAAATCTCACCCTAAACCTAACACTTAACTTAATCCTAACCCTCACCCTAACCCTCACCCTTACCCTCACCCTATCCCTCACCCTAACCCTAAACCTAACACTCACCATCATCCTTACCATAACCCTCACAGTAAACCTATCCCTCACCCTAACCCTAACACTAACCATCACCCTCACACTCACGCTCAGCCTCAGCCTAACACTAACCCTAAACCTAATCCAAACAGGAACCCTCACCCTCACCCTCAACCTAACCCTATCCCGAAACCGAAACCTCGCCCTCACACTCACCCTCACCCTCAACTTAAACCTCAGCCTCAGCCTCACCCTAAACCTAACCCTAACCCGAACCGTAACCCGAACCCTAAACGTAACCCTGACCCAAACCCTAAACCTAACCCACAACGTAATCCTCACCCTCACTCTCACCCTCACCCTAAATATCACCCTCACCCTAGCCCTCACAGTAATCCTAACTCTAAAACTAACCCTCACCCTAACGCAAAACCTCATGCTCATACTAACGCTCACCCTAAACACTACCCTCACCCTAACCCTAACACTCACCCTAACCCTAACCCTCAAACTACCCCTAACCCTACCCCTCACCTTAACCCTCATCCTAACCCTAAACCTAAACCTAACATTCACCCTAACCCTAACCCTAAGCCTAACACTCACCCTGAGCCTCAGCCTAACCCAAACCCTAACCCTTACCCTAATCCTAAAACTAACCCACACCCTCACACTCACCCTAATTCTAACTCTAACCCTAACCCTAACTATACCCCTCACCTGAAACCTCAGCCTAACCCTAAACCTTAACCTAAGCCTCACCCTTACCCTCAGCCTCAGCCTAACCCTAACCCTCACCCTAAACCTTACCTGCACCCTATCCTAACCCTAACCCTAACCCTAAATTTCACCCAAAACATAAACCTCACACTAACCTTAAATCTAACCCTAAACCTCACCCTCACCCTAACCCTTACCCTAAACCTAACCCTCAAACTCACCGTCATTCTAACACTCAGCCTAACCTTAACCCGCACCCACAACCTAACCCTAACCCTACCCTCACCCTCACCCTAACCCTCACAGTAACCCTTACCTTCATCTTAACCCTAACACTATACCTCACACTAACCCTAACCCTCATCCTAACCATAACCCTATGCCTTACCCTACCCCTCATCCTAACCCTACACCTAAACCTAACAGTCACTGTCAACCTCACCCTAAACCTAACCCTCCCCCTATCCCAAAACCTCACCCTCACCCTCACCCTCAGTCTAACCCTAACCCTAAACCTACCCTTAACCCTAATACTAACCCGCATCCTCACCCTAACACTCACCCTCACCCTAAACCTATCCCTAACCCTCACCCTCATCCTAAACCTCATCCTTACACTTACACTCACAGTAACCCTAACACTAATCCTAACCTCAAATTAACACTAAGGTTCACACTAAGCCTAACACTATCTCTCACCCTAACCCTCAACCTAAAAGTAACCCTAACCCTAAACCTCAACCTAACCATAAACCTCAGCCTAACCCTCACCATCAACCTCACCCTAAACCTAAACTTAACCCTCAGGCTAGCCCGTAACCTAAACTTAACCCTAACCCTAACACTCACGCTAAAACTCACCCTCACCCTCAGCCTAAACCCAACCGAAACACTAATCCTAACCCTATGCCTCACACTCACCCTCACCCTCACTCTAACCCTAATCCCAAACCTAACCCTCACTCTCACCCCCACCCTAACCCTAAACCTAACCCTACCCCTCACCCTAACCCTAACCCTCACAGTAAACCTAACCGTAACCCTCACCCTAAACATAACCCTAACCCTAACCCTTACCTTAAACCTAACCCTAACATTATCCCTAACCTTCACCCTAAACCTAAACTTAACCCTAACCCTCACCCTCACACTAACCCTAACCCTCACCCTCACCCTAACCCTCAACCTAACGCTTACCCTCATACTCACCTTAACCCTCACCATAAACTTAACCCTCGACCTCACCCTCACGCACACCCTCTGCCTAACCCTAACCCTAACACCAATCCAAAAACTAATCCTCACCCTCACCCTCAAGTTAATCCTATCCCGAACCCTAACCCTCACCCTCACACACACCATCAAATTCACCTTAAACCTCAGCCTCAGCATCAACCTCACCCTAACCCCAACCATAACCCTTACAAAAGCGAAACCCTAATCCTAAATCTAACCCAAAACCCACACCCTAACCCTCACCCTCACCCTCACACTCACCCTAACCCTCACCCTCACCCTAGCCCTCAACCTAACCCTAACCCTAACTCTAACTCTCACCCTAACCCTAACTTTCACCCTAACCCTAAACCTAACACTCAACCTCACCCTAACTCTAAACCTCATCCTAAGCCTCAACCTAATGCTAACTCTAGCCATAACCCTAAACCTCAACCTAAACCTCACCCTAACGTTCATGTTAACCCTAAACCTAACTCTCACCCTACCCTCATCCTAACCCTTACCCTCACCCTAACCCTATCCCTAACCTTAACCCTTACACTAGACCTAACCCTCCCCCTAACCCTAAACCTAACCCTCACACTAATCCTAACCCTAAACCTAATCTGCACTCTCAAGTTAACCCTTACCCTCACCCTAACCCT
Organism: Dipodomys merriami; assembly: GCF_024711535.1. Taxonomy (NCBI): domain Eukaryota; kingdom Metazoa; phylum Chordata; class Mammalia; order Rodentia; family Heteromyidae; genus Dipodomys; species Dipodomys merriami. Next base: position 5,685,194 of record NW_027206113.1, read on the forward strand.
AACCCTAATCCAAACCCTAAACTTAACCTTAAACATCACCCTAACCCTTACCCTAAACCTCATCCTCATCGTAACCCTCACCCTAACAATTACCCTCACCATAATCCTAAACCCGACCCTCACCCTCACCGTAACCCTTAACCTCACTGTAACCCTAACCCCAATCATAAAACTACTTCTCACCCTAAGCTTCATCCTAACCCTAACAGTAACCCTAATCCTCACCCTGTCCCTAACCCTAACCCGAACCCTTACCCTCAGCCTCAATCTAAAAATCACTGTCACTCTAATCCTCACCCTACCCTAAACCTCAACGACACCCTAACCCTCACCCTCACCCTCACCCTCACCCTCACCCTCACCCTAACCCTCACCCTCACTCTAGCCCTCGGCCTAACCGTAAACCAAATCCTAAACATTACCCTAACCCTTAACCTAACCCTAACCGTCACACTAACCCTAAGGTTAACACTAACGCTAACCCTAACCCTCACACTAACCCTCATCCTAAATCTAACCCTAACCCTCACTCTCATCCTAAACCTAACCCTAACCCTCACCCTAACCCTAAACCTCACCATCAACCTCACTCTCAACCTAACCCTAAACCTACCCCTCAACCTAAACCTCATCCTAACACTACCCTAACCCTAACACGCACACTAATACTAAACCTAACACTAAACCTCACACTCAACCTCATCCTCACCCTAAGCTAACCCTACACTTCACACTAACCCTCATCCTAAACCTAACCATAACCCTAGCCCTAACCGTCACCCTCACCCTAAACCTAACCCTAACACTTACCCTCAACCTAAACCAAACCCTCACCCTCACCCTCACCCTCAGTCTAACCCTAACCCTAACCGTAATCCTAACCCTAACCCTCACCCTCACCCTCACCCTAACATCACCCTAAACCTAACCCTCACCCTAACCCTAACCCTCACCCTAAACCTCATGCTAACCCTAACCCTAACCCTCACGTTCACCCTAACCCTAAACTAAACCCTAACCCTAAACCTCACCCTACCCCTTACACAAACCCTCAACCTAACCCTAATCCTAACCCTCACCCTAACCCTAAAACTAACCCTCACCCTCACCCTAACCCTAACCCTCACCCTAACCATAACCCTAACCTTCATTCTCACCCGAACACTGACCTTCACCCTAAACATATCCCTAACCCTCACCCTCATCCTAACCCTCACCTTTACACTTACCCTCACTGTAACCCTAACCCTAAACCTAATCCTAACCCTCACACTTACACTAAGGCTCACACTAACCCTATCCCTACCCCTCACCCTAACCCTTAACCTAAACCTAACCCTGACCCTAAACCTCACCGTCACCCAAAACCTCACCCTACCCTAACCCTGAGTGACACCCTCACCCTCACCTTCTCTCTCACCCTCACCATAAACCTCACCCTCACCCTAGCCCTCAGCCTAACCCTAACCCTAAACCTATCCCTAACCCTCACAATAACCCTAACCCTCACACTAAACCTAACACTACCCCTCACACTAACCCTCATCCTAAACCTAACCCTAACTCTCACCCTCACCCTTACCCTAAAAATAACACTCACCCTAACACTAAACCTCACCCTCACCCGCAAACTCAACCTAACTGTAACCCTACCCCTTACCCTAAACCTCATCTTAAGCCTAACCCTAACCCTAACACTCACACTAATCCTAAACCTAGCCCTAAACCTCACCCTCACCCTCACTATCAGCCTATTACGAAACCTCACCCTAACCCACACCCTAGCCTAACCCTCACCTACACGCTAAACCTCACCTTCACCCTCACCCTCACCCTAAGCCTCACCCTAAACCTAGCCCTCAGCCTAACCCATACACTAACCCTAACACTAACCCTAACCCTCACCCTAACCCTCACCCTCACCCTAAACCTAAGCCTAAGCCAAACACTCACCCTAACACTCAACCAAACCATAACCCTAAGACTAACACTAACCCTTACTCTAACACTAACCTTTAGCCTAACCCTAACCCTCACCCTACCCTAACCATAACCCGAACCCAAACCCGAACCCTAAGCCTCACCCTCACCCTCACCCTAACTCTAAACCTCACCCTAACCCTCAACCTAATCATAACTCTAACACAAACCCTAAAACTCATGCTAAACTTCACCCTAATCCTTACCCTCACTCTAACCCTAAACCTAACCCTAACCCTCACACCAATCCTCACCTTCACCCTAACCCTAACTATACCCCTCACCCTAAACCTCACCCTAACACTAATATGAACCCTAACCATCACCCTAACCCTAACCTTAACCCTCACCCTCACTCTAACCCTCCACGTCAATCTAACCCTCACCCTTACCCTAGCCCTCACCCACAACCCAACCCTCACCCTCACCTAAACCCTCACCCAATCCCTAACCATAACCGTAAACCTAACCCACAACCTCAACCTCACCCTCACAATAACCCTAACCCTAACCCTCATCCTAAGCCTAACCCAGACCCTAACACTAAACCTAACCCTAACCAACCCTCACCCTCACCCTAACACTTACCCTAACCCTAAGCCTAATCCTAACCCTCACCCTCACCCTAACCCTCACCCTCACCCTCAAACTCACCCTAACCCTCACCCTTACACTACTCCTCACCCTCATCCTAACTTTGACTTTAACACTCACCCAAACCCTAACAGTAACACTAAACCTAAACCTAACCCTCAAACACACCGTCAGACTAACACTCACCCTAACCCTAATTCTCACCCACGACATAACCCTCACCCTCACCCGAACACGAACACTCACCCTACACCTCACGCTCACACTAAACATCACCTAACCCTAACCCGCACACTAATCCTAACCCTAACACTCACGCTATCCCTAACCCTCACCCTCACCCTAAACATAAGCCTCAGCCTAAACCTAAACCTCACCCTCATCCTAACCCTCACCATTCCACTTACCCTCAAGGTAAGCCTAACCCGAACTCTAACCCTCACACTAACCATAACTCTCAAACTAACCCTAACCCTACCCCTCACACTAACCCTCATACTAAACCTAACACTAACACTAACACTCACCCTAACACTAATCCTAACCCTAACTCTCACCCTCACCCTCACACTCACCTTCACCTTAAAACTCAGCCTCAGCCTCAACCTCAACCTAACCTTAACCCTAACCATAACCCTCACCCTAATGGTAACCCTGACCCTAACCCTAACCCTAACCCACACCCTTACCCTCACCCTCACCCTCACCCTCAAACTAACCCTCACCCTCAACCTAGCCCTCACCCTAACCCTAACTCTAACCCTAACACTCACCCAAACCCTAAATCTAACACTCACCCTAACCCTAATCCTCACCCAAAACCTAACCCACACCCTCACCCTCACCCTCATCCTAAACCTAACCCTAAACCTAACCCTCACGCTAACATTAACCCTCACCCTCATGCTCAGCCTAACCCTAAGCCAAACTCTAATCGAAGCCTAAGCCTCACCCTCACCCTCACCCTAACCCAAACACTAATCCTAACCCTAAGCCTCACCCTAACCCTAAGCCTAAATCTAACCCTCACCCTAAACATTACCCTCTCCCTAAACCTAACAGTGACCCTCACACTAACCCTAAGCCTAACTTTAACATTCACCCTAACCCTGAACCTAACATACACCCTGACCCTCAGCCTAAACCTAACCCTAACCCAAATCTGAACCCTATTCCTCATGCTCACACTCACCCTAATTCTAAACCTAACACTAACCCTAACTATACCCCTCACCTTAACCCTCACCCTAACCCTAAACCTAACCCTATCCCTCACCCTCACCCTTACCCTCAACCTAAACCTAACCCACACCCTAAAACTTACCCTCACCTTACCCTAACCCTAACCCTAACCCTAACCCTACCCCTAACACTCACGCAAACCCTAACCCTAACACTAACCCTAACCCTCACCCTCACCCTAACACTCACCCTAACCCTTACCCTAAACCTAACCCTCAAACTCACGGTCACCCTAATACTCACCCTAACCCTAACTCTCACCCACACCCTAACCCTTAGCCTCACCTGAACTCTCATCCTCACCCTAAACCTCACCCTCACACTAAACATCACCCTAACCCTAACCCCCACCCTAATCCTAACCCTAAACCTCAACCTAATCCTAATCATCACCCTCACCCTTAACCTAAGCCAAACCCTAAGCCTAACACTAATCCTAAACCTAACACTCACCCTCACCCTAAACCTAAACCTATCAGTAAACCTCACCTCACACTCACCCTAACCCTAATCCTAACCCTCACCCTCACACTAACCCTAAGCAAAATCCTAACCCTAAACCTCACCCTACCCCTCACCCTAAACCTTAACCTAACCCTAACCCTCACCCTCAAACTCACCTCACGCTAACCCACACACTCAGCCTAGACCTTACCCTAAAACTAACTCTAACCCTAAACCTCACCCGAACCCTAACCCTCACCCTAAACCTACCCCTACCCCTCACCTTAACCCTCATCCTAACCCTAAGCCTACACCTAACACTCACCCAATCAATAACCTTAACCCTAACACTCAACCTGACACTCAGCCTAACACTAATACGAAACCTAACCACCACACTAAACCTAACCTTGTCCTTCGCCATCACTATAACCCTCCCCTTCAACCTAACCCTCACCTTTACCCTAACCCTCACCCACAACCCAAGCCTCACCTTATCCCTAACTCTAACCCTAAACCTAACCCTCACCCTCAAACTCACTCTAAACCTAACCCTAACCCTACCATAACCCTAACCGAGACCCTAACCCTAACCATAACCCTCACCCTCACACTCACCCTAACCCTAACCCTAACCCTAAGCCAAAGCCTAATCCTAACCCTCACCTTCACACTAGCCCTCACCCTAACACTAATACTAACCCTATCCCTCACCCTAAACCTAAACCTCACCCTAACCCTAACCCTCACACTAACCCTAAACCTTACCCTAAACATAACGCTAACATTAACCCTAACTCTCACCCTAATCCTCACCCTAACCCTCAACCTAACACTAACCCTAAAACTAACCCTTTCCCTCACCCTAACCCTGAACCTAACCCTTACCTTCATCCTCACCGTAACACTCAAAATAAACCTAACCCTCACCCTAACCCTAACACTAACATTCAAACTCACCCTCATGCTCACCCTAACCCTAACACTAATCCAAACACTAATCCTCACCCTTAAGCTCAACCTAACCCTAACCCGAACTCTAACCCTCACACTCACACCAACCTTCACCCTCACCTTAAACCTCATCCTCAGCCTAAACCTCACGCTAACCCTAACCCTAACCTAACCCTCACCCTCACCATAACCCTGACCCTAAACCCAACCCTAACCCACCCCCTATCCCTCACCCTCACCCTCACCCTCCCCCTAAACCTCACCCTCATCCTAGCCCTCACCCTAATCCTAATTCTAACCCTAACCCTCATCCTAACCCTAATCCTCACCCTAATCCTCACCCTCACCCTAACCCTTATCCTCATCCTAACAGTAACTCTCAACCTAATCCTAAATCTACCCTCACCTTAAATTTCATCCTAGTCCTAAGCCTAAACCTAATACTCACCCTAACCCTAACCCTAACCCAAACACTCACCCTGACCCTCAGCCTAACCCTAACACTAATCCTAATCCGAACCCTATTCCTCACCCTCACACTAACCCTAATTCTCACCCCTAACCCTATCTATACCCCTTACCATAACCCTCATCCTAACTCTAAACCAAACCCTATCCCTCACCCTCACCCTCAATCTAACCCTCACCTTTACCCTAACCCTCACCCACAACCCAAACCTCACCCTCACCCAAATCCTCACCGTAACCCTAACCCTAACCCTAACTCTCACACTAACCCTAACCCAGATCCTAAGCCTAACCCTAACCTTCACACTCACCCTCACCCTAACCCTAACCCTAACACTCACACTAACCCTCACATTAAAACTCATGCTAACCCTGAAACTCAATCTCACTCTACCGTCATCCTAACCCTTACCGTCACCTTAACCCTATTCGTAACCATAACCCTCCCACTAAACCTAACCGTCACTCTAACCCTAAACGTACCCCTCACACTAATCCTAACCCTAACCCTAATCCGCATCCTCAACCTAACCCTTAGCATTAACCTAACCCTCACCCTAAAATTAACCCTAACCCTAACCCAAACCTTAACCTTAAACATCACCCTAACCCTAACCCTAACCCTAACACTCACCCTCTTCCTAACCCTCACCCTAACAATTAGCGTCATCCTAAATCTAAACCTAAACCTAACCCTCACCCTCACTTTAAACGTTACCATCACAATAACCTTAACCCTAACCCTAAAACTACCCCTAACCCTAACCCTCATCCTAACCCTAACCATAACACTAATCCGCACCCTGACCCTCACCCTAAACCTAACCCTCACCCTCACCCTAGCCCGCACTGTCACCCTAACCCTCACCCTACCCTAACCCTCAGCGACACCCTCACCATCACCTTGACCCTCACCCTCACCCTAAACCTCACACTCACTCCAGCCCTCAGCCTAACACTAACCCTAACCCTAACCCTCACCCTAACCCTAACCCTAAACCTATCCCTAAACCTCACACTAACTCTAACCCTCACACTAATACTAACCCAATTCCTCACACCAAACTTCATCCTAAACCTAACCCTAACCCTCACCCTCACCCTAACCCTAACCCTAACACTCACCCTAACCCTAAACCTCACCCTCAACCTAACCCTAACCCTACCCCTCACCCTAAACCTCATCCTAACCCTAACTCTAACCCAAACACTCACACTAATCCTAAACCTAACCCAAAAAAATCACCCTCACCCTCACTATCAGCCTAACACTAACCCTCACCCTAACCCTCACCCTAACCCTAGCCCTCAGCCTAAACCAAACCTAACCCTAACACTAACCCTAACCCTCACCCTAACCCTCACGCTCAACTTAACCTTAAGCCTAACCCAAACACTCACCCTAACACTCAACCAAACCCTAACCCTAACACTAACCCTAACCCTCACCCTAACACTAACCTTTAGCCTAACCCTAAGCCTCAACCTACCCTAACCATAACGTGAAACCTAAACCGAAACCTACCCCTCACCCTAACCCTACCCCTCACCCTAACCCTAACCCTAACCCTAATCCTAACCCTCACCGTTACACTTACTCTCACGGTAACACTAAACGTAACTCTAACCCTCACATTAACCCTACCCCTCACACTAACCCTAACCTTACCGCTCAACCTAACCCACATTCTAAACCTAACGCTAACCATAACACTCACCTAATCCTAATCCTAACCCTCACACTCACCCTCACCCTCACCTTAAATCTCAGCCTCAGCCTCAACCTCAACCTAACCCTAAACCTAATCCTAACCCTCACCCTAACGGTAACCCTGAGCCTAACTTTAACCCTAACCCACACCCTAACCCTCACCCTCACCTTCACTCACACCCTAACCATCACCCTCACCCTAGCTCTCAACCTAATCTTAACTCTAATCCTAACACTCACCCAAACCCTAACTCTAACACTAACCCTAAATCTAACCCTCAAACTCAACATTACCCAAACAAACACCATAAACCTAACCCTAAAGCACACCCTAACCCTCACCCTCAATGGAACCCTCATCCTAAACCTAACCCTTACCCTAACACTCACGCTAACCCTAACCCTCACCCTCATGCTCAGCCTAACCCTAAGCCGAACGCTAATCGAACCCTAAGCCTCACCGTCACTTCACCCTAACCCAAACACTAATCCTAACCCTAAGCCTCACCCTCAGCCTCACCCTAACCCTAAATCTAAATCTAACCCTCACCCTAAACATAAACCTCACCCTAAACCTAACCGTGACCCTCACCCTAACCCTAAACATAACCCTTACCCTAAACCTAACCCTAACATTAACCCTAACCCTAAACCTAAACCAAACCCTAAACTTAACCCTAAACCTCACCCAAAACTTAACCCTAACCCTAAATCTCCCCCTCCCCCAAACCCTCAACATAAACCTTACCCTCATCCTCACCCTAACCCTCACCCTAAACCTAACACTAAACCTCACCTTCACCCTAACCCTTACTCTAACTCTCACCCTAACCCTAACACTCTCCCTCACCCTAACCCTAACCCTCTTCCTCACCGTAACTCTAAACCTCACCCTAACCCTCAACCTAACCCTAACGCTAACAGTAACCCTAAACCTCACCTTAAATCTCACCCTAAACCTTACCCTCACTCTAACCCTAACCCTCACATAAATTCTAACCTTCATCCTAACCCTAAATATACCCCTTACCCTAAACCTCACCCTAACACTAATACAAAACCTAAACATCACCCTAAACCTAACCTTAACCCTCGTCCTCACTCTAAGCCTCCCAGTCAATCTAACCCTCACCTTTACCCTAACCCTCACCCATAACCCAACCCTCACCCTCACCCAAACCCTCACCTTATCCCTAACCCTAACCCTAAACCTTACCCACACCCTGAACCTCACTCTCACCCTAACCCTTAACCTAGCCCTCACCCTAACACTAAACCAAACCGTCACTCTAACCCTAACACTAACCCTAATCCTCACCCTCACAGTCACCCTAAACCTAACCCGAACCCTAACTCTCAACATAACCCTCAATCTCATCCTAACCCTAACCCTCACCCTATACCTAACCCTAAACCTAATTCTATCCCTAACCCTCAGCCTAACCCTAACCCTCACCCTCACCCTATCCCTAATCCTAAACCTAAACCTCACCCTAACCCTAACCATAACCCTCAACATATCCCTCAGCCTTACCCTCACCCCAACCCTAACCGCAACCCTAACCCTCACCCTAACGCTAACCCTAACCCTACTGCTATTCCTAACCCTCACCCTCACCCTAACCCTCATTCTAATCCTTACTCTCACCCTAAACCTAACTCGCTCCCTAAACCTCACCCACAACCTAACCCTGAACCTAAGCCCAACCCTAAACATCACCCTCATCCTAAGCCTATTCCTCACCCTAACCCTCACCCTAACCCTCACCCTTACCGTAACAATAACCCTATCTCTAAAACAAACCTCATCCTAACCCTCACCCTAACCCTAAACGTAACCCTAACCCTCACGCTAACCCTCACCCTAACCCTAACCCTCACAGTCATCCTAAAACGCACCCTAAACCTTTCCCTCAGGCTAATACTAACCCTAACCCTAATCCTAACCCTCACACTAACCCTAACCCTCACCCTAACCCTAATCATAAACCTCAGCGAAACCCTATTCCTAACCCTAAACCTAACCCTCAACCTAACCCTAACCCTAACCCTCAACCTAACCCTAACCCTAACCGTCAACCAAACCCTAACACTAACCCTAAACCTAACCCTAAACCTCACCCTCACCCTCAGCCTAACCCTAACCGTAACCCTAATCCTAACCCTAACGATCACACTCATCCTCACTCTAACACTAACCCTAATCCTGACCCTCACTCTAACTCCAAACCTATCCCTAACCCTCAACCTAACACTAACTCTCACCCTTACGCTAACAATAGCCCTCACCCTAACCCTAACTCTAATGCTATCCCTCACCCTCACCCACACCCTAACCCTAAACCTAACACTAAACCTCACCCTAAACGTCACCCTCAACATAAATCTAATATTAACATTAACCCTCAACCTCACCCTAAATCTCGCCTTAACCCTAACCGTCACCTTAACCCTATCCCTCACCCTCACCCTAACCCTCTCCTTAACCCTTACCCTCACACTATGGCACAACCTCACCCTAACCCTGACCCTAACCCTTACCCTCCACCGAACCCTAAACCTAACCGTCAGCCTATCCCTCATCCTAAACCTAACCCTAACTCTCACCCTAACCTTAACCTTAACCCTAACCCTAACCCTAACCCTAACCCTAACCCTCACCCTCAGCCTCAACCTCAACCTCAGCCTAACCCTAACTCTAACCCTAATTCAAACCCTAACCCTCACCCTCACCCTAACTCTAAACCTAGCCCTAACCAAAACCCTCACGCTAAACCTAACCCTATCCCTAACCCTCACTATAACCCTAAACCTAATCCTAAACCAAACCCTCACCCTCACCCTACTCCTTAACCTCACCCTAACCCTAAGACTAACCCTCATACTAACCCTATCCCTAACCTCACCCTCATCCTAACCCTCACCCTAAACCTTACCCTCACCGTAACCCTAATCCTATCCCTAACCCTAACCCTCAACCTAAACCTAACTCTCATCTACACGCTAACCCTCACCCTAACACTCGTCCTCACCCTCATCCTCACCCTCAACCTAAACATCGCCCTAACCCTAACCCTCATTCTAAATCTAAACCTAATCCTCACCCTAACCCTAACCCTCACCTTAAACCTCACCCTCAACCTAATCCTCACTCTACCCTTAACCCTAAGCCTTTCCTAACTGAAACCCTCACCCTCACCCTAAACCTCACCCTAACCCTCACCCTCACACTAGCCCTCACCCTAAAACTAAACCTAACCCTAACCCTCAACCTCAACCTCACCGCCACCCTCAGCCTAACCCTAACCCAAACCCTAATCCAAGCCCTAACCCTAACCCTCACCCTCACCCTCACCCTAATCCTAACCCTAAACCTAACCCTAATGCTAACACTAGCCCTCAGCCTCACCCTAACCCTCACCCTCACTGTTAGGGTGAAGTTTAGGGTTCTGTTTAGGTTGAGGGTTAGGGTTAGGGTGATGTTTAAGGTGAGGGTCAGGGTTCTGGTTAGTGTGATGGTTCAGATGAGGGTGAGGATTAGTTTGTGTGTGAGGGTTAGGGTTAGGGTGAGGTTTAGGGTGAGGTTGAGGGTTAGTGTTAGCGTTAAGCTTAAGGTGAGGTTTAGGGTGAGGGTTAGGGTTAGGGTTAGTGTGAGGGTGAATGTTAGGGTTAGAGTTAGGGTGAGGGTTAGGGTTAGGATGAGGGTTCGGATTAGGGTTAGGGTTAGGATGAAGGTTAGGCTGAGGGGCAGGTTTAGCATTAGTGTGAGCTCGGGGCTGATGGTGAGGGTTTCCATTAGGTAAGGGTTAGGGATAGGGTTAGGGTGAGGGTTATGGTTACGGTGATGTTTAGCGAGAGGGTGAGGGTTAGGGTGAGGGTGAGGGTGAGGGTTAGGGTTAGGGTTAGGTTTAGTGTGAGGGTTAGTGTTTGGGTTAGGGTGAAGGTGAAGGTTTGTGTTAGGGTGAGGGTTTTTGGTTGGGGTTAGGTTCATGGTTACTGTTAAGGTTAGGGTTAGAGGGAGGTTTATTTTGAGGGGTAGGGTTAGGGTTAGGGTGAGGGTTAAGTTTAGTGTGAGGGTTAGGGTTAGGTTTTGGGTTAGGCTGAGGGTAAGGGTTAGGGTGAGGTTTAGGGTGAGAGTGAAGTTTAGGGTTAGAGTGAGTGTTAGGTTGAGGGTTAGGTTGAGGGTTAGTTTTAGGGTTATGTTTAGGAGGAGGGTGTGGGTGAGGGTTAGGGTTACGGTGAGGTTTAGGGTTAGGTCAGTGTTAGGGTTAGCGTTAGGGTTAGGGTGAGCGTTAGGGTTGGCCTTAGGGTTAGTGTGAGAGTGAGGGTTAGGGTTAGGGTTAGGTTGAGGGTTGGGGTTAGGGTTAGGTTTAGGGTGAGTGTGAGGGTTAGGGTTGGGGTTAGGTTGAGGGTTAGGTTGATGAATATGGTGAGAGTTATTGTTAGATTTAGGGTTAGGGTTATAGTTAGGGTTAGGTTTAGGGTTAGAGTGAGCATGAGGGTGAGGGTTAGGCTTAGGGTTAGGTTTAGGGTTAGGCTGAGGTTGAGTGTTAGGTTTAGGATGAGGGTTAAGGTGAGGGTGAGTTTTAGAGTGAGGGAGAGGGTTAGGGTTAGGGTGTGGGTTAGGGTTAGGATTAGGATTAGGTTTAGGCTGAGGGCTAGGTTGAAGGTGAGGTTTTGTTAGGGTTAGGGTGAGGGTTAGTGTTAGGGTGAGGGTTAGTTTGAGGGGTAGTGTTAGGTTTAGGGTTCGTGTGAGTGTAAGTGTGAGGGAGAAGGTTAGGTTTATGGTGAGGTTTATGGTTAGGGTGAGGTTTAGAGATAGAATTATGTTTAGGGTGAGCGTGAGGGTGAGAGTTAGGGTTAGGGTTAGAGTTAGTGTGAGGTTGAGGGTGAGGGTGAGGGTGAGGGTTAGGGTTAGGGTTACGGTGAATTTTACCGTGAGGGTGATTGTTAGGGTTACACTTAGGGTTAGCGTCAGGGTTAGGGTTAGTGTTAGGGTTAGTGTGGGAGTGAGGGTAAGGGTTAGGATTAGGGTAAGTGTTAGAGTTAGGGTGAGGTTTAGGGTTAGAGTTAGATTTAGGGTGAGGGTGAGGGTTAGATTTAGGGTAAGGATTAAAGTTAGTGTGAGGTTGAGGGTGTGGGTTAGGGTTAGGATTAGGATTAGGGTTAGTGTTAGACTGATGGTGGGGGTGAGAGTGTGGTTTAGGGTTATGGTGTAGGTTAGGGGTAGGGTTAGGTTTAGGCTGAGGGTGAGGGTGAGTTTGAGGGTTAGGTTTAGGTTGAGGTTGAGGGTTAGTTTTAGGGTTAGGGTTAGTATGAGGGTTAGGGTTAGGGTGAAGGTAAGTTTTAGGGTGAGGGATAGGGTGATTGTGAGACTTAGGTTTAGCATTAGTGTTAGGTTGAGGGTTAGGGTGAGGGTGATTGGTATGGTCAGGCTGAGGGTGAGTTTATGGGTTAGGGTTAGGGTTAGTGTGAGGTTTAGGGTGAGGGATAGGTTTAGGGTTAGATTTAGGGTTAGGGTGAGGGTTATGTTGACGGTAAGGGTGAGGGTTAGAGTTAGTTAGGGTTAGGGTTATAGTTAGGGTTAGGGTTAGGGTTAGGGTGAGGGTTAGGGTGAGGGTGAGGTTGAGGGTTAGGGTTAGAGTTATGGTTAGTGTTATAGGTAGGGTTGGGGTTAGGGTTAGGGTGTGGGTGAGCATTAGAGTTAGGGTTAGGTTTAGGGTTAGACTGAGTGGGAGGGTTAGGTTTAGTGTGAGGGTTAGGATTAGGGTGAGGGCTAGGGTGAGGGTGAGGTTTAGAATGAGGGTAAAGTTGAGGATGAGGGTGAGGGTGAGGATTAGGGTGAAGGTTATGGTTAGTGTGAAGGTTAGGGTTAGGGTGCGGTTTAGGGTGAGGGTGAGGGTTAGGGTGAGTTTGAGGTTTGGGGTGAGGGTGAGGTTTAGAATGTGGCTGTGTGTTAGGGTGAGGTTTAGGGTGTGGGTGAGGGTTAGGGTTAGGGTTAGGGTTAGGGTGATGTTTAGCGTGAGGGTGAGGGTTCGGGTGAGTGTGAGGGTTTAGGTGAGGGTGAGGGTTAGGGGTGCGTGAGGGTTTGTGTTAGGGTGAGGTTTAGACTGGGCGTGAGTGTTAGTCTTAGCGTTAAGCTTAGGGTGAGTGATAGGGTGAGGGTTAGGGTTAGGGTTAAGGTTAGTGTGAGGTTGAAGTTTAGGGATAGTGATAGGGTGAGTGTTAGGGTTACGGTGATGTTTAGGGTTAGGGTTAGGGTTAGGGTGAGGGTTGGGGTTAGGATGAGGTTTCGGGTTAGGGTTAGGGTTAGGATGAAGGTTAGGTTGAGGGGTATGGTTACGGTTAGGGTGAGGGTGAAGGTGAGGGTTAGGGTTTCGGTTAGGTAAGTGTTAGGGATAGTGTTAAGGTGAGGGTTATGGTTAGGGTGATGTTTATCAGGAGGGTGAGGGTGAGGTTGAGGGTTAGGGTGAGGGTGAATTTTAGGGTAAGGATGAGGGTTCAGGTGTGGGTTAGGTTTAGGATGAAGTTTAGGCTTAGGGGTATGGTTAGGTTTAGTCTGATGGTTAGGGTTAGGGTTAGGGTGAGTGGTAAGGTGGGGGTGAGGATTAGGGTGAGTGTGAGTTTTAGGGTTTGGGTTATAGTTAGGGTTAGGGCTATGGTGAGGATGCGGGGAGGGTGAAGTTTATGGTTAGGGTTAGGCTGAGGGTGAGGGTTAGTGTTAGGGTGGTGCTTAGGGTTAGGGTTAAGGTGAGGGTTTGGGTTAGGTTTAGAGTTAGGGTGAGGGTGAATTTGAAAGTGAGGGTGAGGGTTTCGGTATGGTAAATGTTAGGGTTAGGGTTCAGGTGAGGACTAGGTTAGGATGAGGGTTAGCCCGAGGGTTAGGTTTAGGGAGAGGTTTAGTGTTAGTGTTAGGGTGAGGGTAATGGTAAGGGTTAGCGTTAGGCTTAGGTTGTGGGTGAAGTGTAGGTTTAGGGTGAGTGTTAGGGTTACAGTGAGGGTTAGGGTGAGGTTGAGGGTTAGGGTTCGGGTTAGCGTTAGGGTGAAGTTTAGGGTAAGGTTTATGGTGAGGGTGAGGTGGAGAGTTAAGTTTAGGTTTCAGTTGATTTGAGGATTAGGTTTAGGTTTAGGGTTAGAGTTAGTGTGAGGGTAAGGGTTAGGGTGAAGTTTAGGGTGAGGGTGAAGGTTAGGGTTAGGGTGAGGGTTAGGGTTAGAGTTAGGTTTAGGGTAAGAGTTAGGGATAGGGTTAGGGTTTGAGTTAGGGTGTGGGTGAGGGTGAGGTTTAGGGTGAGGATGAGGGTTAGGTTTAGGTTTAGGGTTAGGGTTAGTGTTAGGGTGAGGGTTAGGCTGAGGGTGAGGCTGAGGTTGAGGGTTAATATTAGGTTGAGGTTTAGGCTTAGGGTGAGGGTTAGGATTAGAGTTAGGTTTAGGGTGTGGGTTAAGGTTAGGGTTAGGGTTAGGTTGAGGGCTAGGGTGAGGATTAGGTTTAGGGTTAGTGTTAGGGATTGTGTGAGCATTAGGATTAGGGTTATGTTTATGGTGAGGCTTAGGCTGAGGGGTAGGCTTGGGGTTAGGGTGAGGGTTAGGATTACTGTGATTGTTAGTGTTAGGATTAGGGTTAATGTTAGGGTGAAATTAAGGGTTAGGGTTAGTGTTAGGGTGAGGGTGAGAGTTAGGGTTAGGTTTAGGGCGAGGGTTAGCGTTAGGGTGAGGTTTAAGGTGAGTGTGAGGGTGAGCGTGAGGGTTAGGGTTAGTGTTAGGCTTAGGATGAGGGTGAGGGTGAATGTTAGGGTTAGGTTTATGGTGAGAGTGAGGCTTAGGGTGAGGGTGACGGTAAGGGTTAGGTTTAGGGTTACTGTTAGGGTTAGGCTGAGGGAGGTTAGGGTTAGTATGATGGTTAGGTTTAGGGTGAGGGGTAGGTTGAGGGTGACGAATAGGGTGAGGGTGAATATGTGGGAAAGGGTGCAGTTGAAGGTGAGGGTGAGGGTGAGGGTTAGGGTGAGGGTTAGGGTTAGGGTTAGGGTGAGGTTTAGGGTTAGGGTGAGGTTTAGGGTGAGGTTTAGGGTTAGCGTTAGGGGTAGGGTGAGGTTTAGGGTGAGTGTTAGTGTTAGGGTTAGGCATAGTGTGAGGGTGAGGGTTAGAGTTAGGGTTAGAGTGAGGGTTATGGTTAGGGTGAGGCTTAGGGATAGTTAGGGTTATGGTGAAGTTGATTGGTGACGATTAGGTTTAGGGTTAGGGTTAGAATTAGTGTGAGGGTGAGGGTGAGGGTTAGGGTTAGTATTAGGATTAGGGTTAGGGTTAGGCTAAGGTTGAGGGTGAGTGTGAGGGTGAGGTTTAGGGTTAGGGTGAGGGTTAGGGTTGGTGTTAGGGTTAGGCTGAGTGTGAGGGTGAGGGTTAGGGTTAGGGTGAGGGTGAGGTTTAGGGTTAGGGTTAGGGTTAGTGTTTGGTTTATGGTTAGGGTTAGGTTTAGTGTTAGGGTGAGGGTTCGTGTTCGTGTTACGGAGTGGTGAGGGTGAGGGTGAGTGTTAGATTTAGTATTAGGTTTAGGGTTAGGATTAGGCTGAGGGTGAGGATGAGGGTGAGGGTGAGGGTTAGGGAAAGTGTTAGGGTTAGGTTTAGGGTGAGGGTGAGGGATTTGGTGAGGGTGAGGTTGAAGGTGAGGGTTTCCTTTAGGTAAGTTTTAGTGTTAGGGTTATGGTGAGGGTTAGTTTTGGGGTTTATGTTTAGGGTGAGGCTGAGGGTTAGGGTGAGGGTGAAGGTGAGGGTGAGGGTCAAGGTTAGGGTAAGGGTGAGGGTTGGGGATAGGTTTAGGGTGAGGGTTAGGATGAGTGTTAGGCTGAGGTGTATTGTTAGGGTAAGGATGAGGGTTAGGGTTAGAGTTAGGTTGATTGTTAGGTTTAGGGTTAAGGTTAGGATTAGGGTGAGGGTTAGGTTTAGGTTCAGGGTTTAAGTGCAGGCTAGGGAGAAGGTGAGGGTTAGGTTAATCTTAGCCTTAGTGTTAGTGTTAGGGTTAGGGAGAGAGTGGAGGTTCGGGTTAGGGTGAGGTTTTGCGTTAGGGTTAGGGTTATTTTTAGGGTTAGGTTTAGGGTGAGGGTTAAGTTTAGTGTGAGGGTTAGGGTTAGGGTAATGGTTAGGGTGAGGGTGAAGTTTAGGGTTAGCGTGAGTGTTAGGGTGAGGTTTAGGGTGAGGGTTAGTGTGAGGGATATGTTTAGGTTTAGGGTGAGGTTTAGGATTAGGGTGAGGTTAAGGGATAGAATTATGGTTAGGGTGAGGGTGAGGGTGAGGGTTAGGGTTAGGGTTAGAGTTACTGTGAGGGTGAGGGGGAGGTTTAGGGTGAGTGTTAGGGTGAGCATTAGGGTTAGGGTTAGGATTAGTGTGAGAGTGAGTGTTAGCGTTAGGGTTAGTGTGAGTGTTAGAGTTAGGGTGAGTTTTAGGGATAGAGTTAGACATAAGCTGATGGTGAGGGTGAGGGTTAGGTTTAGGGTAGGCCTTAGATTTAGTGTGAGGGTGAGGGTGTGGGTTAGGGTTAGGATTAAGATTATGGTTAGTGTTAGACTGATGGTGAGGGTGAAAGTGAGGTTTAGGGTTATGGTGAGGGTTAGGGGTAGGTTTAGGTTTAGGCTGAGGGTGAGGGTGAGTGTGAGGGTTAAGTTTAGGGTGAGGTTGAGGGTTAGGTTTAGGGTTAGGGTTAGTATGAGGGTTAGGGTTAGGGTGAGGGTAAGTTTTAGGGTGAGGGATAGGATGAGCGTGAGACTTAGGGATGGCATTAGTGTTAGGTTGAGGGTTAGGGAGAGGGTTATGTTTAGGGTGAGGGTGAGTTTATGGGTTAGGGTTAGGGTTAGTGTGAGGTTTATGGTGAGGGTTAGGTTTAGGGCTAGGGTGAGGGTTAGGGTAATTGTGAGGGTTAGGGTTAGGGTGAGGGTGAAGGTTAGGTTTAGGGTTAGGGTGAGGTCTATGGTGAGGGTGAATATTAGGGCTAGGGTGAAGGTTAGGGTGAGGGTTATGGTGACCGCTAGGGTTAGTGTTAGGGTGAGGATTAAGTTTAGTGTGAGGATATGGTTTAGGGTTAGGTTTAGGGTGAGGGTAAGGATTAGGGTGAGGATTAGGGTGAGAGTGAGATTTAGGTGTAGAGTGAGTGTTGGGGTGAGTGTTAGTTTGAGCGTTAGGGTTATGTTTAGGGTTAAGGTGAGGGTGAGTTTATGGGTTAGGGTTAGGGTTAGTGTGAGGTTTATGGTGAGGGTTAGGTTTAGGGCTAGGGTGAGGGTTAGGGTAATTGTGAGGGTTAGGGTTAGGGTGAGGGTGAAGGTTAGGTTTAGGGTTAGGGTGAGGTCTATGGTGAGGGTGAATATTAGGGCTAGGGTGAAGGTTAGGGTGAGGGTTATGGTGACCGCTAGGGTTAGTGTTAGGGTGAGGATTAAGTTTAGTGTGAGGATATGGTTTAGGATTAGGTTTAGGGTGAGGGTAAGGATTAGGGTGAGGATTAGGGTGAGAGTGAGATTTAGGTGTAGAGTGAGTGTTGGGATGAGTGTTAGTTTGAGCGTTAGGGTTATGTTTAGGGTTAAGGTGAGGGTGAGTTTAGGGTTAGGGTTAGGGTGAAGGTTAGGATTAGGGTTTCGGTTAGGGTTAGGGTCAGGGTGAGGGTTAGAGTTAGGCTGAGGGTGAGGGTTAGGTTGAGGGTGAGGGTTAGGGTTATCATTAGGTTTAGGGTGAAGTTTAGGGTTAGTGTGAGGGTTAGGGTTATTATTAGGTTGTGGGTAAGGTTTAGGGTTTGGGTAAGGTTGTGGGTTAGGTTGAGGGTGATTGTAAGGGTTAAGGTTAGGGTAAGGATTAGGGTGATGGTGAGGGTTAGGGTTAGGGTGAGGTTGACTGTGACGGTGAGGGTTAGGATTAGGGTTAGTGTTATTGTGAGGGTGAGGGTGAATGTTAGGGTTAGGATTAGGGTTTGGGTTTTGGTTAGGATGAGGGTGAGGGTGAGGTTGAGGGTGAGGGTTACGGTTAGGGTGAGGTTGAGGATAAGGGCTATGGTGAGGGTGAGTTTTAGGGTGATGGTTAGGGTGAGGGTGAGGGTTAGTTTTAGGGTTTGGGTTGCTGTGAGTATGAAGTTTAGGTTTAGGGTTAGGGAGAGGATCAGGGTTTGGGTGAGGGTTAGTCTGAGTGTAAGTGTTAGGGTTTGGGTGAGGGTTAGGTTTAGGGTGAAGCTGAGGTTGAGAGTTTTGTTTAGCTAATGTTTAGGGTTAGGGTTAGTGTTAGGGTTAGATTTAGGGACATGTTGTAGGTTAGAGTGAGGGGTAGGGTTAGCGTTAGGGTGAGGGTTAGGGTTAGTGGGAGGGTTAGGTTTAGGGATAGGATGATGGATAGGGTGAGGGTAAGGGTTCGGGTGAGGGTTAGGATGAGGATGAGGTTTACTGTTAGTGTTAGGGTTAGGGTGTTGGTTAGGGTGAGGGTTAGGGTCAGGTTTAGGTTGAGGGTGAGGGTAAAGTTTAGGGTTAGGGTGAGGGTGAGGCTTAGGTTTACGGTTAGGGTGAGGGTGAGGGTTAGGTTTAGGATTAGTGTTAGGGTTAAGGTTAGGGTGAGGGTTTCGGTTAGGTTTAGGGTGAGGGTTAGGGTGAGGGTAAGAGTTAGGGTGGTGGTTAGTTTAGGGTTAGGTTTAGGTTGAGAGTTAGGGGGTTGGGTATGTTTAGGGTTAGTGTGAGCCTTAGTGTTAGTGTGAAGGTTAGAGTTAGGGTTAGGGTTACTGTGAGGGTAAGGGTAAGGGTGAGGGTTAGGATGAGTGTGAAGGTTTGGTATACAGTTAGGGTGAGGGTAAGTGTTAGGGTGAGGATGAGGATTACTGTTAGGATTAAGGTGAGGGTTACGGTTAGGGTGAGGCTTAGGTTTAGTTTTAGGTTTAGGATGAGGGTGAGGGTTATATTTAGGTTAAGGGGTAGGGTTAGGTTTAGGGTAAGTGTTAGGTTTAGGCTTTGGGTGAGTGTTAGGGTTAGGGTGAGGGTGACGGTTAGGGTTAGGGTTAGGGTGAGTGTGAGGGTGAGGTTTACTGATAGGTTTAGTGTTAGGGTGAGGGTGAGTGTTAGGTTTAGGATTAGTGTTAGGGTTAGTATTAAGCTTAGGATTAGGGTGAGGGTTAGGTATAGGGTGAGGGTAAGGGTTAGGGTGATGTTTAGAGTGAGGGTGAGGGTTCAGGTGAATGTGAGGGTTCAGGTGAGGGTGAGGGTTAGGGGTGCGTGAGGGTTTGTGATAGGGTGAGGTTTAGACTGGGGGTGAGTGTTAGTGTTAGCGTTAAGATTACAGTGAGGGTTAGGGTGAGGGTTAGGGTTAGGGTTAAGGTTAGTGTGAGGTTGAAGGTTAGGGATAGTGATAGGGTGAGGGTTAGGGTTACAGTGAGGGTTAGGGTTAGGGTTAGGGTTAGGGTGAGGGTTGGCATTGGATGAGGTTTCGGGTTAGGGTTAGGGTTAGGATGAAGGTTAGGTTGAGGGGTATGGTTACGGTTAGGGTGAGGGTGAGGGTGAGGGTGAGGGTTTCGGTTAGGTAAGTGTTAGGGATAGTGTTAGGGTGAGGGTTATGGTTAGGGTGATGTTTATCGGGAGGGTGAGGGTGAGGTTGAGGGTTAGGGTGAGGGTGAGTTTTAGGGTGAGGATGAGGGTTCGGGTGAGGGTTTTGTTTAGGATGAAGTTTAGGCTCAGGGGTATGGTTAGGTTTAGTCTGATGGTTAGGGTTAGTTTTAGGGTGAGTGGTAAGGTGGGGGTGAGGGTTAGGGTGAGTGTGAGGTTTAGGTTTTGGGTTATAGTTAGGGTTAGGATTAGGGTGAGGATGCGGGGAGGGTGAGGGTTATGTTTAGGGTTAGGCTGAGGGTGAGGGTAAGGGTTAGGGTGGTGCTTAGGGTTAGGGTTAAGGTGAGGGTTTGGGTTAGGTTTAGGGTTAGGGTGAGGGTGAATTTGAAAGTGAGGGTGAGGGTTTCGGTATGGTAAATGTTAGGGTTAGGGTTCAGGTGAGGACTAGGTTAGGGTGAGGGTAAGCCCGAGGGTTAGGTTTAGGGAGAGGTTTAGTGTTAGTGTTAAGGTGAGGGTTAGGGTAAGGGTTAGCGTTAGGCTTAGGTTGTGGGTGAAGTGTAGGTTTAGGGTGAGTGTTAGGGTTACAGTGAGGGTTAGGGTGAGGTTGAGGGTTAGGGTACGGGTTAGCGTTAGGGTGAAGTTTAGGGTAAGGTTTATGGTGAGGGTCAGGTGGAGGGTTAGGGTTAGGTTTCAGTTAGTTTGAGGATTAGGTTTAGGTTTAGGGTTAGGGTTAGGTTGAGGGTAAGGGTTAGGGTGAAAGTTAGGGTGAGGGTGAAGGTTAGGGTTAGGGTGAGGGTTAGGGTTAGAGTTAGGTTTAAGGTAAGAGTTAGGGATAGGGTTAGGGTTTGAGTTAGGGTGTGGGTGAGGGTAAGGTTTAGGGTGAGGGTGAAGGTTAGGATTAGGTTTAGGGTTAGGGTTAGTGTTAGGGTGAGGGTTAGGCTGAGGGTGAGGCTGAGGTTGAGGGTTAATATGAGGTTGAGGTTTAGGCTTAGGGTGAGGTTTAGAGTTAGAGTTAGGGTTAGGGTGTGGTTAAGGTTAGGGTTAGGGTTAGGTTGAGGGCTAGGGTGAGGATTAGGGTTAGGGTTAGTTTTAGGGATTGTGTGGGCATTAGGATTAGGGTTATGGTTATGGTGAGGCTTAGGCTGAGGGGTAGGATTAGGGATAGGGTGAGGGATAGGATTACTGTGATTTTTAGTGTTAAGATTAGAGTTAATGTTAAGGTGAAGTTACGGGTTATGTTTAGTGTTAGGGTGAGGGTGAGAGTTAGGGTTAGGTTTAGGGCGAGGGTTTGCGTTAGGGTGAGGTTTAGGGTTAGGGTTAGTGTGAGGGTGAGATTGAGGTTTAGGGTGAGTGTGAGGGTGAGCGTGAGGGTTGGGGTTAGTGTTAGGCTTAGGGTGAGTGTGAGGGTGAATGTTAGGGTTAGGTTTATGGTGAGAGTGAGGCTTAGGGTGAGGGTGACGGTAAGGGTTAGGTTTAGGGTTACTGTTAGGGTTAGGCTGAG
This sequence comes from Dipodomys merriami, assembly GCF_024711535.1. Taxonomy (NCBI): domain Eukaryota; kingdom Metazoa; phylum Chordata; class Mammalia; order Rodentia; family Heteromyidae; genus Dipodomys; species Dipodomys merriami. The sequence goes on from NW_027206113.1 coordinate 5,706,636, forward strand.
GGAGTTTAGGGTTAGTATGACGGTTAGGTTTAGCGTGACGGCTAGGTTGAGGGTGAGGAATAGGGTGAGGGTGAATGTGTGGGAAAGGGTGCAGTTGAATGTGAGGGTGAGGGTGAGGGTTAGGGTGAGGGTTAGGGTTAGTGTTAGGGTGAGGTTTAGGGTTAGGGTGAGGTTTAGGTTGAGGTTTAGGGTTAGCGTTAGGGGTAGGGTGAGGTTTAGGGTGAGTGTTAGGGTTAGGGTTAGGGATAGTGTGAGGGTGAGGGTTAGAGTTAGGGTTAGAGTGAGGGTTATGGTTAGGGTGAGGCTTAGGGATAGTTAGGGTTATGGTGAAGTTGATTGGTGAAGGTAGGTTTAGGGTTAGGGTTAGAGTTAGTGTGAGGGTGAGGGTGAGGGTTAGGGTTAGTAATAGGATTAGGGTTAGGGTTAGGCTAAAGTTGAGGCTGAGTGTGAGGGTGAGGTTTAGGTTTAGGGTGAGGGTTAGGGTTGGGTTTAGGGTTAGGCTGAGTGTGAGGGTGAGGGTTAGGGTTAGGGTGAGGGTGAGGTTTAGGGTTAGGGTTAGGGTTAGTGTTTGGTTTATGGTAGGGTTAGGTTTAGTGTTAGGGTGAGGGTTCGTGTTCGTGTTACGGAGTGGTGAGGGTGAGGGTGAGTGTTAGATTTAGTATTAGGTTTAGGGTTAGGATTAGGCTGAGGGTGAGGATGAGGGTGAGGGTGAGGGTTAGGGAAAGTGTTAGGGTTAGGTTTAGGGTGAGGGTGAGGGATTTGGTGAGGGTGAGGTTGAAGGTGAGGGTTTCCTTTAGGTAAGTTTTAGTGTTAGGGTTATGGTGAGGGTTAGTTTTAAGGTTATGTTTAGGGTGAGGCTGAGGGTTAGGGTGAGGGTGATGGAGAAGGTTAGGGTAAGGGTGAGGGTTGGGGATAGGTTTAGGGTGAGGGTTAGGATGAGGGTTAGGCTGAGGGGTATTGTTAGGGTAAGGATGAGGGTTAGGGTTAGAGTTAGGGTGAGTGTTAAGTTTAGGGTTAAGTTTAGGATTAGGGTGAGGGTTAGGGTTAGGTTCAGGTTTACGGTGAAGGCTAGGGAGAAGGTGAGGGTTAGGTTTAGTCTTAGCCTTAATGTTAGTGTTAGGGTTAGGGTGAGAGTGGAGGTTCGGGTTAGGGTGAGGGTTTGCCTTAGGGTTAGGTTTATTGTTCGGGTTAGGGTTAAGCTGAGTGTTAAGTTTAGTGTGAGGGTTAGGGTTAGGGTAAGGGTTAGGGTGAGGGTGAAGTTTAGGGTTAGCGTGAGTGTTAGGGTGAGGTTTAGGGTGAGGGTTAGTGTGAGGGATAGGGTTAGGGTTAGGGTGAGGTTTAGGATTAGGGTGAGGTTTAGGGATAGAATTATGGTTAGGGTGAGGGTGAGGGTGAGGGTTAGGGTTAGGGTTAGAGTTACTGTGAGGGTGAGGGGGAGGTTTAGGGTGAGTGTTAGGGTGAACATTAGGGTTAGGGTTAGGATTAGTGTGAGAGTGAGGGTTAGTGTAAGGGTTAGTGTGAGTGTTAGAGTTAGGGTGAGTTTTAGGGATAGAGTTAGACTTAGGGTGAGGGTGAGGGTGAGGCTGAGGGTTAGGGTAAGTCTTAGATTTAGTGTGAGGTTGAGGGTGTGGGTTAGGGTTAGGATTAGGATTAGGGTTAGTGTTAGACTGATGGTGAGGGTGAAAGTGAGGTTTAGGGTTATGGTGAGGGTTAGGGGTAGGTTTAGGTTTAGGCTGAGGGTGAGAGTGAGTGTGAGGGTTAGGTTTAGGGTGAGGGTGAGGGTTAGGTTTAGGGTTAGGGTTAGTATGAGGGTTAGGGTTAGGGTGAGGGTAAGTTTTAGGGTTAGGGATAGGGTGAGGGTGAGACGTAGGTTTAGCATTAGTGTTAGGTTGAGGGTTAGGGTGAGGGTTATGTTTAGGGCGAGGGTGAGTTTATGGATTAGGGTTAGGGTTAGTGTGAGGTTTAGGGTGAGGGTTACGTTTTGGGTTAGGTTGAGGGTTAGGGTTAAGATTAGGTTTAGGTTTACGGTCAGGGATAGGTTTAGGTTCAAATTTAGGATGACGGTGAATGTTAGGGTGAAGGTGAGTTTGAGGGCGAGGGTGAGGGTGAGGGTCATGGTGAGGGTGATTGTGAGGGTTATTTTTAGGGCTAGTGTTAGGGTGAGTGTGAAGGTTAGGGTTAGGATTAGGGTTTGGTTAAAGGTTAGACTGAGTATGAGGGTGAGGGTGAGGGTTAGGATTATGGTTAGGGTGAGGGCTAGGTTTAGTGTGAGGGTTAGGGGGAGGTGGAGGTTGAGGGTCAGGGTTAGGGTGATGGTTACAGTGAGCGTGACGTTTAGGGTTAGGATTAGGGATAGGGTGAGTTTTAGGTTTAGGTTTAGAGTTAGGGTGAGGGTTAGGGTTAGGATTAGGATTAGGGTTAGGGTTAACATTAGGGTTATGGTTAGTGTTAGTGTGAATGAAGGGGTGAGGGTTAGGGTTAGGGTTAGGGTTAGGTTTAGGGTTAGGCTGAGGATGAGGGTGAGGGTGAGGGTGAGTGTTAGTGTTAGTGTGTGGGTTAGGGTTAGGGTTAGAATGAGGGTTAGGTTGAGGGTTATGGTTAGGATGAGGGTTATTGTTAGGTTTAGGGTGAGGGTTAAGGTGAGGGTTAGGGTGAGGGTTAGGGTTAGGGTTAGGTTTAGGTTTAGGGTGAGGGTTAGGATTAGGGCGAAGTTTAGGTTGACGGTGAGTGTTAGGGTAAGGTGAGTTCGAGGGTGAGGGTGAGAGTGAGGGTGATGGAGAGGGTGATTGTGAAGGTTATTGTTAGGGTTAGGGTTAGGGTGCGTGTAAAGGTTAGGGTTAGGATTAGGGTTTGGTTAAAGGTTAGGCTGAGTATGAGGGTGAGGGTGAGGGTTAGGGTTAGGGTGAGGGGGAGGTATATGGTTAGTGTGAGGGTTAGGTTGAGGGTGAGGTTGAGGGTCAGGGTTAGGGTGATGGTTACAGTGAGGGTGAGGTTAAGGGTTAGGATTAGGGTTAGGGGGAGTTGTAGATTTAGGTTTAGGTTTAAGGTGAGGGTTAGGGTTAGGATTAGGGTTAGGGATAGGATTATTGTTAGGGCTAGGGTTAGGTTTAGGGTTAGGGTAAGAGTGAGGTTTAGGGTTAGGGTTAATGTGAGGTTTAGGTTTAGGGTGAGGTCTATGGTGACGGTGAGGTTTAGGGTGAGTATGAGTGTGAGGGTGAGGGTAAGGGTTACGATTTGTGTGAGGGTTATGATAAGGCTGAGGGTGACCGTGAGGGTGAGGGTGAAGGTTAGGGTTAGGGTTAGGGTTAGGGTTTGGGTTAGGGTTAGGCTGAAGTTGAGGGAGAGGGTGAAGGTTAGTTTTAGGGTTAGGGTGAGTGTTAGGGTTACATTGAGGTTTAGGGTGAAGGTGAGTTTGAGGGTGAGGATTAGGTTGAGGGTTAGGGTTTGGATTAGGGTTAGGCTTAGGTTTAGGGTTAGGGTGATGGTGAGGGTGAGGGTTATGTTTAGGGTTAGGGTAAGGATTAGGGTTAGGGTGAGGGTTAGGGTGAGGGTGAGGGTTAGGGTTAGGTTAAGGTTTAGGGTTAGGGTTAGGTTTTGAGTGAGGGTGTGGGTTAAGGTTAGGGTGAGGGTGAGGGGCAGGTTTAGGGTTAGAGTAAGGGTAAGGGTAAGGGTTAGGTTGAGGGTTAGGGTTAAGTTTAGGGTTAGGTTGAGGGTGAGGGTGAGGTTTAGGGTTAGGGTTAGGGTGAGGGTTACAGTGTGGATGAGGATTAGTTTTAGGGTGAGGTTTAGGGTGACTCTGTGGTTTAGGGTGTCCGTGAGGGTTAGGGTTAGGGTTAGGATTAGAGTGAGGTTTAGCGTTAGGTTTAGGGTTAGTGTGAGGTTTAGGGTGACGTGTATGGTTAGTGTTAGGATGAGGGTTAGGTTAGTTTAAGGGTTAGGGTTAGGTATAGGGTTAGGGTTATGGGAGGATGAGGGTTACGGAGAGGGTGAGGGTTTGGGTTAGCGTTAGGCTTAGGCTGAGGGTTACGGAGAAAGTTAGGGTTAGGTTTATTGTTAGGGTTTGGGTTAGGGTGAGGTTTAGGTTTAGGGTGATATTTTGGTTGAGGGTGAGGGTTAGGTTCGAGGGTTAGGGTTAGGGTGAGGGTGAGGTTCAGTGTTAGGTTTAAGGTTAGGGTTAGGGTGAGGGTAAGGTTTAGGTTTAGGGTTAGGGGAAGGGTTAGGTTTAGTGTGAGGTTTAGAGTTAGGGTTAGGGTGAGGGTTAGGGTTAGGTTTAGGGTTAGGGTAAGATTTAGGGTGAGGGTTAGTGTTAGGGTTAGTGTGAGGGTTAGGGTTAGTATGAGGTTTAGGTTGAGGCTGAGGTTTAGGGTGAGGTTGAGGGTTCAGGTGAGTTTGAGGGTGAGGGTTAGGGTGTGGTTTAGGGTTAGGTTTAGGGTTAGAGTTTAGATGAGGTTTAGGGTGAGGGTGAGGGTTAGGTTAGGGTTAGGTGAGGTTAAGGTTTAAGTTTAAGGTTTGGGTGAGGGTTAGGGTGAGGGGTAGGGTTAGGTTTAGGTTTAGTGTTAGTGTGAGGATAAGCGTTAGGGTTAGGTTTAGGTTGAGGTTGAGGGTTAGGTTTAGCTTTAGGGTTAGGGTGAGTGTTAGAGTGAGGGTTAGGTTAAGGTGTGGGTTTGGGGTAGGGTTAGGGTGAGGGTTAGTGTTAGGGTGAAGGTTAGCGTTAGGTTTAGGGTTTGGGTGAGTTATAGGGTTAGGTTTAAGGTTAGTGTGAGGGTTAGCGTTATGATTGGGTTTAGGGTTAGGTTTACAGTTATTGTTAGGGTTAGTTTGAGTGTAAGGGTGAGGGTTAGGTTTAGGATTAGATTGAGGGTTAGTGTTAGGGTGATTTTAAGGGTGAGGCTGAGGGTTAGGGTGAGGTTGACAACTCGGGTGAGGGTGAGGGTGAAGGTTAGGTTGTGGTTTAGTGTTAGGTTTATGGTGAGGGTTAGGGAGACAGTGAGGGTTTGGGTTAGGTTTAGGGTAAGGGTTAGGGTTAGGGTGTGGTTTAGGATCAGGATTAAGGTTAGGGTGAGGGTGACGGTGAAGTTGAGGGTTACGGTTAGGGTTAGGGTTAGGGTGAGGGTTAGGTTTCAGGTTAGGGTTAGGTTGAGGGTGAGGTTGAGTGTTAGGGTTAGGGTTAGTCAGAGGATAAGGGCTAGGGTGAGGGTTAGTGTGAGGGTTAGGGTTAGGGTTAGGGTAAGTATTAAGGTTAGAGTGAGGGTTAAGTTTAGGTTTAAGGTTAGGGTGAGGGTGAGGGTGAGGTTTAGTGTTAGGGTTAGTGTGAGGATATGGGTTAGGGTGAGGTTTAGGGTGAGGGGGAGGGTTAGGGTTAGCATTAGGGTTAGGGTGAGGTTTAGGGTTAGGCTGAGGGTTAGGTTTAGGCTGAGGGTTAGTGTTAGGATGAGTGTGAGGTTAGGGTTAGGGTTAGGGTTAGTGTAAGGGTTTGTCTTAGGTTGAGGGTTAGGGATAGGGTGATGTTCAGGGTGACTGTGAGGGTTAGGGTGAGGGTGAGGGTGAGGGTGAATGTTAGCGTTAGGGTTAGGGTTAGGGTGAAGCTGAGGGTTAGGTTAGGGTTATGGTTAGGTTAAGGGATAGGATGAGGGTGAGGCTGAGGATGAGGTTGAGGATTAGGGTTAGGGTGAGGGTTAGGGTGAGGTTTAGGGTGAGGATTAGGGTGAGAGTTAGGGTTAGATTGAGGTTTAAGGTTAGGGTGTGGTGTTGGCTTTGGTTTAGGCTGAGGGTTAGGTTTAGGGTGCGGGTGAGGGTGAGTGTTAGTGTTTGGGTTAGGTGTACTGTTAGGCTGAGGGCGAGGGTGAGGATGAGGGTTAGGGTTAGTGTTACGTTGAGCGTGAGGTTTTGGGTGAGGCTGAGGGTTCGGTTGAGGATGAGGGTTAGGGTGTGGGTGAGGGTTATGGTTCGGGTGAGTTTTTGGTTGATGATGAGTGTTAGGGTTTAGAGTTAGGGTGAGCGTGAGGGTGAGGGTGAGGGTGAGGGTTAGGGTTAGTTTTAGGAGGAGGGTGGGCTTGAGGGTTTGGTTTAGGATTAGAGTTAGGGTTTGGTTTAGGCTTAGGTGGAGTTTGAGGGTGAGGGTGAGGTTTAGGGTTTTGGTGAGGGGAAGGTTTAGGGTTAGGGTTAGGGTGAGCGTAAGGGTTATGGTGATGGTTAGGGTGAATGTCAGGTTTTGGGTTGGCATTAGGGTTAGGGTTAGGGTGAGCGTTAGGGTGAGGGTGAGAGTGAGGGTGAGGGTGAGGGTTTCGGTTAGGTAAGGGATAGGGTTAGGGTGAGGATTAGGGTCAGGGTGAGGGTTAGGTTGAGGGTAAGGGTTAGCATGAGGGCTAGGGTGAGGGTCAGCATTATGGTGAGTGGGAGGGGGAGGGTGATGGTGAGGGTTTCGGTTAGGTAAGGGTTAGGGTTAGGGTGATGATAAGGGTGAGGGTGAGGGTTAAGTTGAATGTTAGATTTAGGGTGAGGGTTAGTGTTGGGATTAGGGTGAAGGTTAGGGTTAGGGTGAGGTTTAGGTGCAGCGTGTGGGTTAATGTGAGGGTGAGGGTTCGGGTTATGTTGAGGATGAGGGTTAGGTTGTGGGTGAGGATTAGGGTTCGGGTGAGATTTAGGGAGACGGTCAGGGTTAGGGTGAGGGTGAGGGTTAGGGTTAAGGTTATGATTAGGGTGAGGGTTAGCATTAGGTTTAGGGTTAGGATGAGGGTTAGGGTGAGGGGTAGGGTTAGGGTTAGGGTTAGTGTGAGGGTTAGGGTTATGTATAGGATTATTGTTAGTGTAAGGATAAGGGTTAGGTTTATGGTTAGGCTGAGGGTGAGGGTTAGGGTTAGGGTTAGCGTTAGGGTTAGGGTGAGTTTTATGATGAGGGTGAGGGTTAGGGTGAGTGTTAGGGTTAGGGTTAGGGTGATTGTTAGGGTTAGGGTGGTATTTAGGGTGAGGATTAGTTTAGTGTGAGGATAGGGTTATGTATAGGATTATTGTTAGTGTGAGTATAAGGGTTAGCGTTAGGGTTAGTGTTAGGGAGAGGATTAAGGATAGGGTTAGGGTAAGGCTTAGGTTTAGGGAGAGGTTTAGGGTTAGAGTTAGTGTGAGGATGGGGTTGAGGGTTTGGTATAGGATTAGGGTTAGGTTTAGCGTTAGGCTTAGGACGAGGTTGAGGGTGAGGGGTAGGGTTAGGGTAAGGGTGAGGGGTAGGGTTAGGGTTAGGGTGAGGTTAAGGGTTACGGTGATGGTTATGGTGAGGGTCCCAGTTAGGGTTAGCATTAGGGTTAGGGTAAGGGTTAGGGTGAGGTTTAGGGTGAGGGTTAGGGTTAGCAGTAAGGTTAGGGTGACGGTGAGAGTTAGAGTTAGGGTTAGAGTTTTGGTGAGGCTGAGGGTTAGGGTTAGGATTAGGTTAAGTTAGGGTTAGGCTGAGGGTGAGGGTGAGGATGAGTATTTGGGTTAGGATGAGGGTTAGGGTTAGGGTTAGGTTTAGAACGAGCCTTAGGCTGAGGCTTAGGTTTAGGGTTAGTGTGAAGGTTAGGGTTAGGGTTAAGGTAAGGGTGAGGGTAAGTGTTACGGTGAGGGTTAGGGTGAGTTTGAGGTTTAAGGTTAGGGTGAGGTTTAGGATTAGGGTTAGGGTTAGGGTGAGGTTTAGTGTGAGGGTTAGGGTTAGGCTTAGGGTTAGTTTTAGTGTGCCGTTAGGGTGAAGGTAATGGTAAGAGTGAGGGTTTTTGTGAGGGTGAGGTTTAGGGTTGGGGTGAGGATATGGGTAAGGGTGAGGTTGAGGGTGAGGGTTAGAATTAGGGTTAGGTTGAATGTGAGCGTTAGGGTGAGGGTGGGGGTGAGGGTTAGTTATAGGGTTAGGGTTAGGATTAGTGTGTGGGTGAGAATGAGGGTTAGAATTAGGATTAGGGTTAGGATTATAGTTAGGGTGAGGTTGAGGGTGAGCTTGATGTTTAGGGTTAGCATTAGGGTTAGGGTGAGGGTGAAGGTGAGGGTGAGGGTTTCACTTAAGTGAGGGTTAGTATTAGGGTGAGGATTAGGGTGAGGATGAGGGTTAGATTGGGGGTGAGGGTTGGGGTTGGGGTTTGGGTGAGGGTTATTGTGAGGGGTAACGTTCGGGTTAGGGTGAAGGTTAGGGTTAGAGTGAGGGGTAGGTTTAGTGTTATGGTTAGTGTGAGTGTGAGGGTTAGGGTGAGGGTGACAGTGAGGTTGAGGATTAGGGTTAGGGTGAGAGTTAGGGTTAGAGTTAGGTTGAGGTTTAGGGTTAGGGTTAAGTTTAGGGAGAGGGTTAGATTTAGGGTGAGGGTGAGGGTTAGGGTGAGGGGTAGGTATAGGGTTAGGGTAAGGGTTAGGGTTAGGGTGAGTTTTAGGATTAAGGTGAGGGTTAGGGAGACCGTGAGGGTTAGCGTGAGGTTGAGGGTTAGGATTAGGGTTAGGATTAGTGTTAGGGTTAGCGTGAGGTTTAGGGTAAGATGTAGGGTTAGTCTTAGGGTGAGGGTTATGTTAGTGTGTGGGTTAGGGTTAGGTATAGGGTTAGGGTTAGTGTGAGGATGACGGTTAGGATGAGGGTGAGGGTATGGGTGAGCATTAGGGCTAGGCTGAGGGTTACGGTGAGGGTTTGGGTTAGGGTTAGTGTTAGGGTTAGGTTTAAGGTGAGGGTTAGGGTTAGGATGATATTTAGGGTGGGCTTGAGGGTTAGGTTTAGGGTTAGGATTAGGGTGAGGGTGAGGGTGAGGGTTAAGTTTAGGGTGAGGGTGAGGCTGAGTGTTAGGGTTAGAGTTAGGGTTAGGGTGAGGGTAAGGGTTAGGGTTAGGGTTAAGGTAAGGGTTAGGTTTAGGGTGAAGGTTAGTGTTAGGGTTAGGGTGAGGGTTAGGGTTAGGGTAAGACTTAGGGTTAGGGTGAGGGTAAGTGTAAGGGTTAGGGTGAGGGTTAGGGTGAGGGTTAGGTTTAGAGTGAGGTTTAGGGTTAGGGTTAGGGTGAGGGTGAGGGTTAGGGTGAGGGGTAAGGTTAGGGTTAGGGTAAGGTTTTGGGTTAGGGTGAGGGTTAGGGTTAGGGTTAGGGTTAGGGTGAGGGTGAGGTTTAGTGTGAGGGTTAGGGTTCGGGTAAGTGTTACGGTTAGGGTGAGGGTTAGGGTTAGGGTTAGGTTTAGGGTGTTGGTGAGGGTGAGGTTTAGGGTTAGGGATAGGGTTAGCGTGAGGATAAGGGTTAGGGTTCGGGTTCGGGTTCGGGTTAGCATTAGGGTTAGGGTTAGTGTTATGGTGAGGCTTAGTGTTAAGGTGATGTTTAGGGTGAGGTTTTGGGTGAGGGTGAGGGTTCTGGTGAGGGTGAGGGTTAGTGTTAGGTTTAGCATTAAGGTGAGTGTTTGGATTAGGGTTAGGTTTAGGGTCAGGGTTAGTGTGAGGGCTAGGGTGAGTGTTAGGGTGAGGGTTAGTGTGAGGGTTAGGATTAGGGTTAGGTTTAATTTTAGTGTGAGGATAAGGGTTAGGTTTAGGGTTAAGTTGAGGGTGAGGGTTAAGTTTAGGTTTTTGTTTCGTATGGTTAGTATTAGGTTTTTGGTTCATATGGTTAGTATTAGGTTTATGGTTAGGGTTACAGTTATGGTAAGGGTTAGGGTTATGTTGAGTGTGAGGGTGAGGGTTAGCATTAGGGTTATGGTTAGGATTAGGATGAGGGAGGCGTTGAGGTTTAGGTTTAAGATTAGGGTTAGGATTAGCGTTAGTCTGAGGGTGAGGGTGAGGGTGAGGATGAGGGTTAGGTTTAAGGTGAGGTTTAGGTTTAGAGTTAGGATGAGTGTTAGGTTGAGGGGTAGGGTTAGGGCTAGGGTGAGGGTTAGGGTCAGGGTGAGGGTCAGCGTGAGGGTTAGGGTGAGCTTTAGGTTTAGGGTTAGGGTTAGGGTTAGGGTGAGGTTTAGGATTAGGGTGAGGATTAGAGCTAGGGTGATGGTTAGGGTGAGGGTGAGGGTTAGGGTGAGGGTTAGGGTAAGGGTTTGGTTTAGGGTTATGGTGAGGGTTATGGTAAGGATTAGGTTTAGGGATAGATTTAATGTGAGGGTGAAGGTGAGGGTTAGTGTTAGGGTAAGGGTGAGTGTTTAGGTTGAGGACTAGGGTGAGGGTGAAGGTTAGGGTGAGGGTGAGGGTGAGCATTTTGGGTAGGAAATTGTTACGCTTTCGGTTACGGTGAGGATTGGGTTGAGGGTGAGGGGTAGGTTGAGGGTTAGGGTTAGGGTTAGGGTGAGGGTTAATGTTACGGTGATGTTTAGGGTGAGGGTGAGGGTGAGGGTTCAGGTGAGGGTGAGGGTTTGTGTTAGGGTTAAGATTAGGGTGAGGGTTAGGATTAGGGTTAGGTTTAGGGTCAGGGTTAGTGTGAGGGGTAGGGTTAGTGTTAGGGTGAGGGTTAGGGTTAGTGTGAGGGATAGGGTTAGGGTTAGGTTTAGGGTTAGTGTGAGGATAAGGCTTAGGGATAGGGTTAGGTTGAGGGTGAGTGTTAGGGTTAGATTTAGGGTTAGGATGAGGGTTAGGGTGAGGGTTAGGTTTAGGGTGAGGGTTAGGGGTAGGGTTAAGGTGAGGGTTAGTTTTAGGGTGAGGGGCAGGGTTACGTTTAGGTTTAGGGTGAGTTATAGGGTTAGGTTTAGGGTTAGTGTGAGGGTTAGCTTTATGATTAGGTTTAGGGTTAGGGTTACAGTTATTGTTAGGGTGAGGGTTCGGGTTAGGTTGAGGGTGAGGGTGAGGGTTAACTTTAGGGTTATGTTTAGTGTTAGGGTGAGTGAGGGGGTGAGGGTTAGGTTTAGGGTTAGGGTTAGGTTGAGGGTTAGGCTGAGGCTGTGGGTGAGGTTGCGGGTGAGGTTTAGGGTTAGGGTGGGGGTTAGGGTTAGGGTTAGAGTTAGATTTAGGGTGAGGGTTATGGTTAGGATGAGAGTTATTGTTAGGTTTAGGGTGAGGGTTGGGGTGAGGGTTAGGGTGAGGGTGAGGTTGAGGGTGATTGTGAGGGTTATTGTTAGGTATAGGTTTAGGGTGAGTGTGAGGGTTAGGGTTAGGATTAGTGTTTGGTTAAGAGTTAGGCTGAGTGTGAGGGTGACGGGTAGGGTTAGGGTTAGGGTTATGGTGCGGGCTAGGGTTAGTGTGAGGGTTAAGTTGAGAGTGAGGTTGAGGGTCAGGGTTAGGGTGAGGGTTAGGGTGAGGGTGATTGTGAGGGTTATTGTTAGGTATAGGGTATGGGTGAGTGTGAAGTTTAGGGTTAGGATTAGGGTTTGGTTAAGGTTTAGGCTGAGTGTGAGGGTGAGGGTGAGGGTTAGGGTTAGGATTAGGGTTAGGGTGAATTTTAGGTTTAGGGTTAGGGTTAGGGTGAGGGTTAGGGTTAGGATTAGGGTTAGGGTTAGGGTTATTTTTAGTGTTAGGTTTAGGGTTAGGGTTAGCGTAAGAGTGAGGTTTAGGGTTAGGGTTATTGTGAGTTTTAGGTTTAGGGTGAGGGCTATGGTGAGGGTGAGGTTTATGGTGAGTGTGAAGGTGAGGGCGAGGGTAAGGGTTACGATTTCGGTGAGGGTTACGGTAAATCTGAGTGTGACGGTGAGGGTGAGGGTGAAGGTTAGGGTTAGGGTTAGGGTTAGGTTGAGGGTGAGGTTGATGGTTTGGTTTAGAATTAGGGTTAGGGTTAGGGTTATGCTGAGCGTGACGGTGAGGTTCACAGTGAAGGTTATTTTTAGGGTGAGGATTAGGGTTACGGTGAGGGCTAGCATGAGTGTGAGTGTTAGGGTGAGAATGAGGGTGAAGGTGAGTGTTTTGGTTAGGTAAGAGTTAGACTTATTGTTAGGGTGAGAATTAGGTTGAATGTGAGGGTTAGTGTGAGGGTTAGGGTTAGGGTGGGGGTTAGGGTTAGAGTTAGGGTGAGGGTTAGGGTCAGGGTTAGGGTGAGGGTGAGTGTGAGGGTTAGGGTTAGGGTTAGGGTAGGGTGACGATTTATGTGAAGGTTAAAATTAGGGTTAGGTTTAGGTTGAGGTGAGGGTGAGGGTTAGGGTGAGGGTTAGGGTTAGGGTTAGGGTGAGGGTGAGGGTGAGGTTTAGGTTTAGGGTTAGGGTGAGGTTTAGGTTTAGGCTCAGGGCTACGGTGAGGGTGTGTGTTACAGTGAGTGTGAGGGTGAGGGTGATGTTTTCAGTTAGGTAATGATTAGTGTTAGGGTTAGGGTGAGGATTAGGTTGAGGGTGAGGGTTAGTTTGAGGGTTAGGTTTAGGGTGAGGGTTAGGGTTAGGGTTAGATTGAGGGATGGGGTTAGGGTGATGTTTAGGGTGAGGCTGAGGGTTACGGTGAGTGTGCCGGTTCGGGTGAGGGTGAGGGTGAGTGTTAGGGTGTGGTTTAGGGTTAGGTTTATGGTGAGGGTTAGGGTGATGGTGAGTGTTTATGGTGAGGGTGAGGGTGAGGATTAGGGTTAGAGTGAGGGTTAGGATTAGGGTTAGGTTTACGGTGAGGGTTAGGTTGAGGGGTAGGATTAGGGTCAGGGTGAGGGTTAGGGTTAGTGTGACAGTTAGCGTTAGTGTTAGTGTTAGGTTTAGCATGAGGATAAAGCTTACGGTAAGTTTTAGGGTGAGCGTGAGGGTAAAGTTTATCCTTAGGGTTAGGGTGAGCGTTAAGGTTAGAGTTAGGTTTAGGGTTAGGGTGAGGGTTAGGTTTAGGGTGACGTTTAGGGTGACGGTGAGGGTTAGGATGTGGGTGAGTTTGAGGGTAAGTTTTAGGGTGAGGGTGAGGGTGAGTGTGATGGTGAGGGATATTGTTAGGATTAGTGTTAGAGTGAGTGTGAGTGATAGAGTTAGGATTAGAGTTTGGTTAAGTGTTAGGCTGAGTGTGAGGGTGAGGGTGTGGTTTAGGGTTAGGGTTAGGGTGAGGGCTAGGGTTAGTGTGAGGGTTAGGGTGAGGGTGAGGTTGTGGGTCAGGGTTAGGGTGATGGTGACAGTGAGGGTGAGTGTTAGGGTTAGGATTAGCGTTATGGTGAGTTTTAAGTATAGGGGTAGGGTTAGGGTGAGGGTTATATTTAGAATTAGGGTTAGGGTTAGTGTTATTATTAGGGTTAGGGTTAGGGTAAGAGTGAGGTTTAGGTTTAGGGTGAGGTTTAGGTTTAGGTTTAGGTTTAGGGCTACAGTGAGCGTGTGGTTTAGGGTGAGTGTGAGGGTGATGGTGAGGTTTTCAATTAGGTAATGGTTAGGGTTAGGTTTAGGGTGAGGATTAGGTTGAGGGTGAGGGTTAGTTTTAGGATTATGGTTAGGTATATAGTGAGGGTTAGGGTGACGGTTAGGGTTAGGGTTAGGTTTAGGATAAGGTTTAGGGTTAGGGTGATGTTTAGGGTTAGTGTTAGGGCTAGGGGGAGGGTGAGGGTGAGGGATAGGGTTAGGGTTAGTGTTATGGTGAGGGTGAGGGTTATGGTTAGGGTTAGGGTTAGTTTGAGGGTTAGGTTTAGGGTTAGGGTTAGTGTATGTGTTAGGGTTAGGTTGAGGGTTAGTGTTAGGGTGATGTTTAGGGTGACTGTGAGAGTTATGGTGAGCGTGATGGTGACAGTGAATGTTGAGTTTAGGGTTAGTGTTAGGGTGAGGGTGAGAGATAGGGTTATGTGTAGGGTTTTGGTTAGGGTAATGGTTAGGGTTAGGTTCAGGTTTAGGTTTAGGGTCAGGGTGAGGGTGAAGGTGAGGGTTAGGGTTAGGTTTATGTTTAGAATGAGGCTTAGTGTGAGTGTTAGTGTTAGGGTTAGTGAAAGGGATATTTTAAAGGTTAGTGAAAGGATTAGGTTTAGGGTGAGGGTTAGGTTTCAGGTTAGGGTTAGTGTGAGGGTGATGTTGAGGGTTAGGCTTAGGGTTAGTGTGAGGATAAGGGTTAGGGTGAGTGTTATTGTGTGGGTTAGGGTTTGGGTTAGAGTAAGTGTTCAGTTTAGAGTGAGGGTAAGTTTAGGGTTAGGTTTAGGGTGAGGGTGAGGGTGAGGTTTAGGGTTAGTGTGAGGATAATTTTTAGGGTGCGGTTTAGGGTGAGGGTGAGTGTTAGGGTTAGAATTAGGGTTAGGGTGAGGTTTAGGGTTAGGGTTAGGTTTAGGGTTTAGTTGCGGGTTAGGGTTAGGTTTAGGGTTTAGTTGAGGGTTAGGGTTAGGGTTAGGGTTCGTGTATGGGTTAGGGTTAGGTTGAGGGTTAGGGTTAGGGTGATGTTTAGGGTGACAGTGAGGGTGAATATGACAGTGACGGTGAATGTTGGGGTTAGGCTTAGGGTTACGGTGAAGGTGAGGGTTAGGGTTATGATTACGCTTAGGGTAAGGGATAGGATGAGAGTGAGGGTGAGGGTGAGGTTGAGGGTTAGGGTTAGGGTTAGGGTGAGGGTGAGAGTTAAGGTTAGCGTTAGGGTTAAGGTGAGGATGAGGGTTAGGGTGAGAGTTAGGGTTACGGTTAGGGTTAGGATTAGGGTGAGGTTTTCGGTGAGGGTTAGGGTTAGGGTTAGGATTAGGGTGAGGGTTAGGGTTAGGGTTATGTTGAGGTTTAGGTTTAGGTTGAGGGCTACGGTGAGGGTGAGGGTTAGGGTGAATGTGAGGTTGAGGCTGTGGTTTTTGGTTAGGTAAGTGGGTTATGGTTAGTGTTAGGGTTATGATTAGGTTTAGAGTGAGGGTTCGGGATAGGGAGATGTTTAGTGTGAGGATAATGGTTAGGGTGAGGGTGAGTGTTAGGGTTAGCATTACGGTTAGGGTGGGGGTTAAGGTTAGTGTTAGGGTTAGGGTTAAGTTGAGGTTTAGGGTTAGGGTTAGAGTTAGTGTTGGGGTTAGGGTTAGGTTGAGGGTTAAGTTTAGGTTGATGTTTAGGATGACGGTGAGTGTTAGGGTGAGGGTGAGGGTGAAGGTGAAAGTGAAGGTGAATGTTGGGGTTAGGGTTAGGGTTACCGTGAAAGTGAGGTTTAGGGTTATGGTTACGGTTAGGGTAAGGAATAGGATGAGGGTTAGGGTGAGGGTGAGGGTTAAGGTTAGGGTTAGGGTGAGTCTGAGAGTTAGGGTTAGCATTAGTGTTAGGGTGAGGGTGGGGTTTAGGGTGAGGGTTAGTGTTAAGGTTAGGGTTAGGGTGAGGGTTAGGGTTAGGGTTATGTTGAGGTTTAGGTTTAGGGTGAGGGCTACGGTGAGGATGATTGTTAGGGTGAATGTGAGGGTAAGGGTGTGGTTTTCGGTTAGGTAAATGTTTGGGTTATGGTTAGTGTTAGGGTTATGGTTAGGTTTAGAGTGAGGGTTAGGGTTAGGGAGATGTTTAGTGTGAGGCTGAGGGTTAGGGTGAGGTTGAGGGTTCAGGTGAGGTTGAGGGTTTGGGTTCGGGTGAGTGTTAGGTTGTGGGTTAGTGTTAGGTTTAGGGTGAGGGTTACGCTGACAGTTAGGGTGAGGGTGAGTGTGAGGGTTAAGGTTAGTTTGAGTGTTAGGGTTAGGGTTAGGATTAGGGTGAGTGTGACGGTGATGTTTAGGGTGAGGGTCAGTGCTAGGTGAGGGTTAGAGTTCAGGTTAGCATGAAGTTTAGGGTGTGGGAGTGGGTTAGGGTTAGGGTGAAGTTTAGGGTGAGGGGTAGGGTTAGGGTTAGTGTTATGGTGAGGGTTAGGATGAGGATGATGGTGAGCGTTATTGTTACGGTTAGGGTTAGAGTTAAGGTTAGTGTGAGGGTTAGGGTTAGGGTTAGGGTGAGGGTTAGGGTTAGTGTGAGGATTAGTGTGAAGGTGAGTTTGAGGGTCAGGGTTAGGGTGACAGTGACTGTGAGGGTGAGGTTTAGGGTTAGGATTAGGGTTACGGTGAGTTTTAGGTTTAGGTTTAGGTTTAGGTTTAGGGTTAGTTTTAGGGTTAGGTTTTGGGTTAATGTTAGGGTTAGGGTTAGGGTTAGGGTAAGGGTAAGGTTCAGGGTTAGTGTTAGGGTGAGTGTGAGGGTGAAGGTGACCGTTAGGGTTAGGTTTAGGGTCAGGGTGAAGCTTAGTGTGAGGTTTAGGGTTAGGGTTAGTGTAAGGGTTAGTGTTAGCGTGAAGGTTAGGTTTCAGGTTAGGGTTAGGGTGAGGGTGAGGTTGAGGGTTAGGCTTAGTGTTAGGGTTAGGGTGAGGGTGAGGGTGATGGTTAGCGTTAGGGTTAGTGTGAGGATAAGGGTTAGGGTGAGTGTTAGGGTTAGGTTTAGGTTTTGAGTTAGGTTTAGGATTAGGGTTAGGGCGAGGGTAAAGGTTTTGATGAGGGTGAGGTTGAGGGTGAGGGTGGGGGTGATCTTGAGGGTTAGATTTAGGGTGAGGATGAGGGTTATGGTGAGGATTAGGGTTAGTTTTAGGGATAGGGTAAAGGTGAGGGTGAGGGTGAGGGTTAGGGTTAGTTTTGGTTTAGGGTGAAGGTGAAGTTGACGGTGAGTGTTAGGGTGAGGTTGACAGTGAAGGTGTGGGTTAGGGTTAGGATTAGGGTGAGGGTGAGTGTGAGAGTTAGGGTTAAGTTTAGGGTGAGGGTGAGGTTGAGCGTTAGGGTTAGGGTTAGGGTTAGTGTGAGGGTAAGGCTTAGGTTTAGGGTTAGGGTAAGCGTTAGGTTTAGGGTGAGGGTTAGATTTAGTGTTAGGTTGATGGTTAGTGTTAGGGTTAGGGATAGGGTAAGAAATAGGGTTAGGGTGTGGGTTAGTGTTTGGTTTAGGGTGAGGGTGAGGGTTAGGGTTAGGTTTAGGTTTAGGGTGAGGGTTAGGGTTGGGGTGAAGTTTAGGGTGATGGTGAGGGTTAGGGTGATGGTGAGGGTGAGGGTTGGGGTGAGGGTGAGGTTGAGGGTGAGGGTGATGGTGAGGTTTATTGTTGGATTAGGGTTAGGGTGAGTGTGAGGGTTAGGTTTAGGATTAGGGTTT
Organism: Dipodomys merriami; assembly: GCF_024711535.1. NCBI lineage: Eukaryota > Metazoa > Chordata > Mammalia > Rodentia > Heteromyidae > Dipodomys > Dipodomys merriami. The sequence goes on from NW_027206113.1 coordinate 5,723,488, forward strand.
GGTTAAGTGTTAGGCTGAGTGTGAGGGTGAGGTTGAGGGTTAGGGTTAGGGTTACGGTGAGAGCTATGGTTAGTGTGAGGGTTAGGGTGAGGGTGAAGTTGAGGGTCAGGGTTAGGTTTACTTTTATATTGAGGATAAGGCTTAGGGTTTGCATTAGGGTCAGGGTGAGTTTTAGGTATAGGGTTAGGGTTAGGATTTGGGTTTGAATTACGATTAGTGTTAGGGTTACGGTTATTGTTAGTGTTAGGGTTAGGGTTAGGGTAAGAATGAGGTTTAGGTTTAGGGTTAGGGTGAAATTTAGGTTCAGGGTTAGGTCTATGGTGAGGGTGAGGTTTATGGTGAGTGTGAGGGTGAGTGTGAGGGTCAGGGTTACGATTTGGGTTAGGGTTATGGTAAGGCTGAGGTTGATGGTGAGGGTGAGGGTGAAGATTAGGGTTAGGGTTAGGGTTAGGGATAAGGTGACGCCTAGCGTGAGTGTGAGTGTTAGGTTGAGAATGAGGGTGAAACTTAGGGTTTTGGTTGGGTAAGAGTTAGCGTTATTGTTAGTGTGAGTATTAGGTTGAATGTGAGCGTTAGTGTGAATGTTAGGGTTAGGGTGAGTTTTAGGTTCAGAGCTAGTCTGAGGGTTAGGGTTAGGGTTAGGTTTAGGGTTAGGGTGAGAGTGAGGTTTAGGGTGAGAGGTAGGGTTAGGGTTAGTGTGAGAGTTAGGATTAGTGTGAGGGCTAGGGTTAGGGTCAGGTTGAGGGTAAGGGTTAGGATGAGGGTTAGGGTGAGGGTGAGGGTTAGGGTGAGGGTAATTTTAGGGTTAGGGTTACGGTTAGTGAGGGTTGAGGGTGAGGTTTAGGGTTAGGGTTAGGGTGAGGTTTAGGTTTAGGGTGAGGACTACGGTTCGGGTGTGGGTTAGGGTGAGTCTGAGGGTGAGGGTGAGGTTTTCAGTTAGGTAAGGATTAGGGTTAGGTTTAGGGTTAGGGTTAGGGTGAGGGTAAGGGTTAGGGTTAGGGTTAGGTTTAGAGTGAGGTTTAGGTTTAGGGTTAGGCTGAGTGTGAGGGTTAGGTTGAGGGGTAGGGTTAGGGTTAGGGTAAGGGTTTGGGTTATGGTGAGCATTAGGGTTAGGGTTAGGGTGAGGGTGAGGGTGAGGGTGAGAGTTAGGTTTAGGGTTAGGGTTAGGGTGCGGGTCATTGTGAGGGTTAGGTTTAGGGTTAGGGTAAGTGTTAGGTTTAGGGTGAGGGTTAGTTTTAGGGTTAGGGTTAGGGTTAGGGTAAGAGTGAGGTTTAGGTTTAGGATTAGGGTAAGGGTTAGGTTGAGTGTGAGGGTGAGGTTTAGGATTAGGGTTTGTTTAAGTGTTAGGCTGAGATTAGGGTGAGTGTGAGGATTAGGGTTAGGGTTAGGGTGAGGGCTACGGTTAGTGTGAGGGGTAGGGTGAGGGTGAGGTTAAGGTTCAGGGTTAGGGTGACAGTAACAGTGAGGGTGAGGGTTAGGGTTAAGATTAGGTTTAGGGTGAGCTTTAGGTATTGGCTTAGGGTTAGGATGAGGGTTAGATTTAGGACTAGGTTTAGGGTTAGGGTTATTGTTAGGGTTAGGGTTAGTGTTAGGGTTAGGGTAAGAGTGAGGTTTAGGGTTAGGGTTAGGGTGAGGTTTAGGTTCAGGGTGAGGGCTATGGTGAGGATGAGGGTTAGTGTGCGGTTAGGGTTACGATTTGGGTTAGGGTTTTTGTAAGGCTGAGGGTGACGGTGAGGGTGAGTGTGAAGGTTAGGTTTAGGTTTAAGGTTAGGGTGAGGGTGAGGTTGAGGGTTAGGTTTAGAATTAGGTTTAGGCTGAGGGTGACGGTGAGGGTGATTGTGAAGATTAGGTTTAGGGTTAGGATTAGGGTTAAGGTGAGGGCTAGCGTGACTGTGAGTGTTAGTGTGAGAATGAGGGTGATCGTGAGGGTTTTGGTTAGGTAAGAGTGTTATTGTTAGGGTGAGGATTAGGTTAAGTGTGAGGGTTAGTGTGAGGGTTAGGTTTAGGGTGAGTGTTAGGGTCAGAGTTAGGGTGAGGGTTAGGGTTAGGGTTAGGTTGAGGTTGAGGGTTAGGTTGAGAGGTAGGGTTAGGATTAGTGTGAGGTTTGGGTTAGTGTGAGGGTTAGGGTTAGGGTTAGGGTTAGTGTCAGGTTGAGAGTAAGGATTAAGTTGAAGGTTAGTGTGCGGTTGAGGATTAGGGTTAGGGTTAGGGTTAGGGTGAGGGTGAGGTTTAGGGTGAGGGTTAGGGTTGGGTTAGGGTGAGGGTGAGGTTTAGGGTTAGGGTTAGGATGAGGATTAGGTTGTGGATGAGGGTTAGTTTGAGGGTTAGGGTTAGGGTGGGGGTTAGGTATAGGGTTAGATTGAGGGTTAGTATTAGGGTGTGGTTTAGGGTGAGGCTGAGGTTTAGGTTGAGGGTGACAGTTCAGGTGAGGGTGAGGGTGAGGGTGAGGTTTAGAGTGTGGTTTAGGGTTAGTTTTATGGTGAGGGTTAGGGTGACGGTGAAGGTGATGTTGAGAGTGAGGTTTAAGGTTAGGGTTAGGGTAGGGGTTAGGGTTAGGGTTAGGTTTAGGGTGAGGGTTAGATTGGGGGGTAGGATTAGGGTTAGGGAGAGGGTTAGGGTTAGTGTGACGGTTAGCCTTAGGGTTAGTCTTTGAGTTAGTATGAGGCTAAAGCTTAGGGGGAGTTTTAGAGTGAGCATGAGGGTAAGGTTTTTCGTTAGGGTTAGGGTGACGTTAGGGTGAAGGTTGGGGTTAGGGTTAGGGTTAGGGTGAGGGTGAGGGTTTGGGTTAGGGTTAGGGTTAGGGTTAGGGTGAGGGTTAGGGTTAGGGTTAGGGTAAAAGTTAGGTTTAGAGTGAGTTTTATGTTTAGGTTTAGAATTAGGGCGATGGTGAGGGTGAGGGTTAGGGTTAGGGTTAGAGTGAGGATAAGGGTTAGGGTGAGGTTTAGGGTTAGGGTGAGTATTAGGGTTAGGGTTAGGGTTAGGATTAGGGTTAGGGTGAGGTTTTGGTTGAGGGTTAGGGTTAGGGTTAGGATTAGGGTGAGGGTGAGTGTGAGGGTGATGGTTAGGGTTAGGTTTAGGGTGAGGGCTAGGGTTAGGGTGAGGGTTAGTGTGAGGGTGAGGTTGAGGTTCAGGGTTAAGTTGATGGTGACAGTGAGAGTGAGGTTTAGCGTTAGGGTTAGGATTAGTGTTAATATTGGGGTTAGAGTTAGGATTAGGTTTAAGTTTAGGGTTATTGTAAGGGTTAGGGTTAGTGTTAGGTTTAGGGTAATAGTGAGGTTTAGGGTTAGGGTTAGGGTGAGGTTTAGGTTCAGGGTGAGGGCTATGGTGAGGGTGTGATTTAGGTTGAGTGTGAGGGTGAGGGTGAGTTATTCAGTTAGGTAAGGATTAGGGTTAGGGTTAGGATGAGGATTAGGTTGAGGGTGAGGATTTGTTTGAGGGTTAGGGTTAGGGTGACGTTTAGGGTGAGGCTGAGGGTTAGGGGGAAGGTGACAGTTCGGGTGAGGTTGAGGGTGAGGGTTAGGGTGTGGTTTAGTGTTAGGTTTATGGTGAGGGTTATTTGACGGTGAGGGTTAGGGTGAGGTTGAGGTTTAGGGTTAGGGTGAGGATTAGGGTTAGGGTTAGGTTTAGAGTAACAGAGGTTGAGGGGTAGGATTAGGGTTAGGGAAAGGGTTAGGGTTAGTGTGACGGTTAGCGTTAGGGTTTGAGTTAGGGTTAGTATGAGGATAAAGCTTAGGGTGAGTTTTAGGGTGAGCATGAGGGTAAGGTTTATCGTTAGGATTAGGGTGAGGGTTAGGTTTAGGGTTAGGGTGAGGGTGAGGGTTATGTTGAGTTGTAGGGTTAGGGTTAGGTTTAGGGATAGGGTGAGTGTTAGGGTTAGGGTGAGGGTGAGGTTGAGGCTTAGGATTAGGGTTAGTGTGAGTGTTAATGTTAGGGTGAGTGTTAGAGAGACTGTGAGTGTAAGGGTTAGTGTGAGGGGTAGGTTTAGGGTTAGTGTTAGGGTGAGGTTTAGGTTTAGGTTGAGTGTGAGAATGAGGCTTAGTTTTAGGACTAGGCTTAGGTTTAGGGTTAGGCTGAGGGTCAGAGTTAGGTTTAGGGTGAGGGTTAGGGTTATTGTTAGGGTGAGGGTGAGGGTGAGGATGAGGGTTAGGGTGAGGGTGATGGTGAGGTTGAGGGTGAGGGTGAGAGTTAGATTTAGGTTTAGGGTTATGGTTAGTTTTAGTTTAGGTTTTGGGTGAGGGCTAGGGTGAGGTTGAGCTCTAGGGTTAAGTTTAGGATTAGGGTGAGGGTTAGGTTTAGTGTGAGGGTTAGGGTTACGGTTAGGGTTAGTGTGAGGGTAAGAGTTAGGGTGAGTTTTAGGGTGAGAGTGAGGGTTAGGGTTAGCCTGAGTGTTAGGGTGAGGGTTACGGTGAGGGTTAGGTTTAGTGAGAGTGAGGGTGTGAGTTATGGTTAGGGTTCGGGTTAGTGTGAGTGTTAGGGTTAGATTTAGGGTGAGTGGTAGGGTTAGGGTGATGTTTACGGTGAGGGTGGGGCTTAGGGTGAGGTTGAGGTTTCGGGTGAGGGTGAGGTTTAGTGTGTGTGTGAGGGTTAGGGTTAGGGTGAGAGTTAGGGTGACGGTGAGGGTTATGATGAGGGTTAGGTTTAGGGTTAGGGATCGGGTGAGGATTAGGTATAGGTTTAGTGTTAGGGTGAGGTTTAGGCTGAGGGGTTGGGTTAGGGTTAGGGTGATAATTAGGTTTAATATAAGTTAGTGTTAGGTTAAGGATTAGAGTGAGGGTAATGGTTAAGGTGATGGTTAGGCTGAGGGTGAGGGTTAGGGTTTGAATGAGGTTTAGGGTTATGGTTATGGTGAGGTTTAGGGTTAGGGTTAGGGTTAAGGTGAGGGTGAGGGTGAGGTTGAGGGTTATGGTGCGGGTGAGGGTTAAGTTAAGGTTAGGGTGAGGGTGAGGGTTAGGATGAGGGTGAGGTTTCGGGTGAGGGTGAGGTTCAGGAGAGCGTAAGGGTTAGTGTGTGGGTGAGGGTTCGGGTTCCGGTGAGTGTTAGGGTGACAATGAGGGTTGGGTGAGGGTGAGAGTTACGTTTAGGCTTAGGGTTACGGTGAGGGTTAGGGTGAGGGTTAGGTTTAGGGTGAGGGTTAGGGTTAGGGTTCGGGTGAGGGTTAAGGTTAGGCTGATGTTTAGGGTGTGGGTGAGCGTTAGGGTGAGGGTGAGGGTGAGGGTTAGGTTTAGGTTTAGGGTTAGGGTGAGGGTGAGCATGAGGGTTAGGTTTAGGATTAGAGTTAGGGTTAATGTTAGGGTGAGTGTTAGGGTGAGGGTGAGGGTGAGTGTTAGGTTGAGGGTGAGGGTTAGGGTTAGTGTGAGTATTAGGGTTAGTGTTAGTGTGACGGTACGGGTTAGGGTGAGGGTTAGGGTGAGGGTGATGTTTAGGTTTAGGGTTATGGTTAGGTTTAGGTTGAGGGTAAGTGTTAGGGTTAGGGTGAGTGTTAGGGTTAGGGTGAGCGTTAGGGTTAGTGTGAGGATAAGTGTTAGGGTGAGGGATAGCGTGAAGGTGAGGTTTAGGGTTAAGGTTAGGGTTAGGGTGAGGTTTAGGTTGAGCGTTAGGGTTAGGGTGAAGGTGAAGGTTAGTGTGAGTTTTAGGGTTGGGGTTAGGTTGAGGGTTAGGGTGAGGGGTAGGTTTGGGATAAGGGTGAGGGTTAGGGTTCCTGTGAGGGTTAGTGTTAGTGTGAGGATAAGGGTTAGAGTGTGGGTGAAGTTAAAGGTTATAGTTAGGTTTAGGGTGAGGGTTAGGGTGAGGGTTAGGGTTAGGTTGAGGGTTAGTGTTACGTTTAGAGTGAGTGTTAGGGTTATGGTGATGTTAAGGATGAGAGTGAGGGTTAGAGTGAGGGTGAGAGTGAGAGTGAGGGTGTGAGTTATGGTTAGGGTTAAGTTTAGGGTGAAGGGTAGGGTTAGATTTAGGGAAAGTGTTAGGGTTAGGGTGAGGTTTACGGTGATGATGAGTCTGAGGGTTAGGTTTAGGGTGAGGGTGAGGATGAGGTTTAACGTGTAGGTGAGTGTTAGTGTTAGGGTGAGAGTTTGGGTGACGTCAACGGTTAAGGTGAGGGTGAGGTTTAGTGTTGGGGTGAGGGTTAGGTTTAGTGTGAGGGTTAGTGTTAGGGTTAGGGTTAGGGTTAGTGTGAGGATAAGGGATAGGTTGAGGGTTAGGTTGAGGTTGAGGTTTAGGGTTTGTGTTAGGGTTAGGGTGACTGTTAGGTGGAGGGTTAGGGTTAGATTTAGGATTAGGTTTAAGGTTAGTTTTAGGCTTAGGGTTAGGGTTAGGGTTAGGGTTAGGGTTAGGGTTTGCATTAGGGTGAGGGTAGGTTTAGGGTGAGGGTGAGGTTTAGAGTAAGGGATAGGATTAGTGATAGGGAGCGGATTAGGGATAGGATAAGGTTGAAGGTGAGGGTTAATGTGAGGGTTAGGTTTAGGGTTAGGGATATGGTGAGGATTAGGTTTAGGGTAAGTGTTAGTGTGAGTTTTAGGTTGAGGGGTTGGGTTAGGGTTAAGGTCAGTATTAGGTTTAATGTGAGTTATTGTTAGTTTAAGGATTAGGGTGAGGGTAAGGGTTAGGGTGATGGTTAGGCTGAGGTGAGGGTTAGGGTTAGAATTAGGGTTAGGGTTAAGGTGAAGGTGAGGGTGAGGGTGAGGGTGAGGGTTAGGATGAGGGTGAGGTTTCAGGTGAGGGTGAGGTTCAGGAGAAGGTGAGGATTAGGGTGTGGGTGAGGGTGAGGGTTTGGATGATTGTTAGGGTGACAGTGAGGGTTAGGGTGAGGGTGAGGGTTAGGGTTAGGCTTAGGGTTCCGGTGAGGGTTCCAGTAAGGGTTAGGGTTAGGGTGAGGGTTACGGTTAGGTTTAGGGTGACGGTGAGGTTTAGGGTGAGGGTGAGGGTTAGGGTTAGGCTTAGGGTTACGGTGAGGGCGTTTGGGTGAGGATTAGGGTTAGGGTGAGGGTTACGGTTAGGGTTAGGGTGAGGGTTAGGGTTAGGGTGATGTTTAGGGTGAGGGTGAGGGTTAGGGTGAGGGTGAGGGTTACGTTTAGGTTTAGGGTTAGGGTTAGGGTGAGGGTGAGCATGAGGGTTAGGTTTTTAATTAGGTTTAGGGTTAGTGTTATGGTGAGTGTTAGGGTTTGGGTGAGGGTGAGGATGAGTGTGAGTGTTAGGGTGAGGGTGAGGCTTAGGGTTATGGTGAGGATTAGGGTTAGGTTTAGTGTTAGCGTTATGGTGAGGTAAGGGTTAGGATGAGGTTTAGGGTGATGGGTAGGGATAGCGTTAGAGTTAGGGTGAGGGTTAGGGTGAAGATGAGGGTTAGGGTTAGAATTAGGGTTAGGGTTAGTGTTAGGGTGAGGTTTAGGGTTAGTGTTAGGGTTAGGGTGAGGTTGAGGGTGAGGGTTAGGGTTAGGGTGAGGGTTAAGGTTCTGTGAGGGCTAGGCTGAGGGTGAGGGTTAGGTTGACGGTGAGGGTGAGGGTGAGGGTTTCAGTTAGGTAAGGGTTAGGGTTATGGTGATATTAAGTGAGGGTGAGGGTTAGGGTGTGGGTGAGGGTTCGGGTTCGGGTGAGTGTTAGGGTGACGGTGAGGGTTAGGATGAGGGTGAGGGTTAGTGTTAGGGTTAGGGTTCTGGTGAGGGTTAGGTTAGGGTTAGGTTTCGGGTGAGGCTTAGGTTGAGAGGTAGGTTCAGGGTTAGGGTGAGGTTTAGGGTTAGCTTTAGTGTTAGGGTGAGCGTTGGGGTGAGTGTTAGGGTTAGGGTGAGGGTTAAGGTTAGGGTTAGAGTGAGGGTTAGGGTTAGGGTGATGTTTAGGGTGAGGGTGAGGGTTAGCGTGAGGGTGAGGTTTAGGGTAAGGTTTAGGGTTAATATAATGGTGAGGGTGAGCATGAGGGTTAGGTTTAGGATTAGGGTTAAGGTTAGCGTTAGGGTGAGTGTTAGGGTGAGGGTGAAGGTGAGGGTGAGTTGAGTGGTAGGGTCTGGGTGAGGGTTAGGGTTAGGTTGAGGATTAGGTTTAGGGTTAGTGTTAGGGTTATGGGGAGGGTAAGGGTTAGGATGAGGTTTAGGTTGAGGGTGAGGGATAGGGATAGCTTTAGCGGTAGGGTGAGGGTGAGGATGAGGGTGAGGAATAGGGTTAGCATTAGGGATAGGGTGAGGATTGGTGTTTGTGTGAGTGTTAGTGTTAGTGTGAGGATAGGGTTAGGGTAAGGGTTAGGGTTCGGGTTAGGCTTAGGGTGAGGGTGAGGGTTAGAGTTAGTGTTAGGGTGAGGTTTAGGGTTATGGTAAGTGGTAAGGATAGGTTTAGGGTTAGGGTGAGGCTGAGGGTGAGGGTTAGTGTTAGGATTAGGGTTAGGTTTAGGTTTAGGCTTAGGCTGAGGCTGAGGGTGAGGGTGAGCTTAGGGTAGGGTGAGGGTTAGGGTTAGGGTTAGGATTAGTGTGAGGGTAAGGTTGAGAGTAAGGTTTAGGTTGAGTTTTAGCTTGAGGCTGAGCCTTAGGGTTAGAATGAGGTTCAGGTTTATGGTGAGGGTTAGGGTAAGGTGAGGGTTAGGGTTATCATTATTGTTATAGGGGGAGGGGGAGGGGGAGGGTTAGGGATAGGGTGAGGTTTAGGGTTAGTGTGAGTTTTAGGGTTGTGTGAGGATAAGGTTTAGGGTGAGGGTTAGTGTAGGGTTAGGGTGAGAGTTTGGGTTAAGTTTAGAGTGAGGGTTAGGATTAGGGTGATATTTAGGGTGAGGGTGAGTGTAAGGGTGAGGGTGAGGGTGAGGGTGAGGGTGAGGTTTAGGTTGAGGGTGAGAGTGAGTTTGACGGTTACGGTTAGGGTTAGGGTTAGGGTGAGGGTTAGTGTTAGAGTTAGGGTGAGGGTTAAGGTTAGGGTGATGTTTATGATGCGGGTGGGTTTTTACGTGAGGTTTAGGGTTCGGGTTCGGGTGAGGTTTAGGGTTAGGTTTAGTGTGAGGGTTAGTGTGAGTGTTAGGGTGAGAGATAGGGTGAGGGGAAGGGTTAGGTTTAAGGTGAGCGTTAGGGTTAGTGTGAGGGTAAGGGTTTTGGATAGGGTTAGGTTTAGTGTGATGATAAGGGTTAGGGTGATGATTAGTGTGATGGTGAGGATAAGGGTTAGCGTGAGAGTTGGGGTTAGGGTTAGGGTGAGCGTTAGGGTTACTGTTCGGGTGAGGGTTAGGGTGAGCATTAGAATTAGGGTTAGGATGAGGGCGAGGGTTAGGGTTAGTTTTAGTGTTAGGGTGACAGTGAGGGTTAGATTTAGGATTAGTGTTAGGATTAGGCTTATGGTGAGGGTGAGGGTAAGGGTGAGGCTTAGGATTAGGGTGAGGTTTAGGGTTAGGGTTAGCATTAGGGTGAGGGTAAGGGTTAGGGTGAGGGTTATGGTGAGGTTGAGCGTAAGGGTTAGGGTTAGGGTTAGGAATAGTGATAGGGTGTGGATTAGGGTTTGGGTAACTGTTAAGGTGAGGGTTAGCGTGAGGGTTATGATTAGGCTTAGGGATAGGGTGAGGATTAGAGTTATGGTTAGGGTTAGTTTGAGGTTTAGGCTGAGGGGTAGGTTTAGGGTTAGGGTGAGGGTTAGGTTTACTGTGAGTGTTAGGGTTATGGTAAGGTTTGGGGTGAGGGTAAGTGTTAGGGTGATGGTTAGGGTGAGGGTGAAGATTATGTTAGCATTAGGTTTAGCGTTAGGGTTAGGGTGAGTGTTAGGTTTAGGGTTAGGGTTATTGTAAGGGTGAGGGTGAGGGTGAGGTGAAGGTTAGGATTAGGGTGAGGTTTAGGGTTAGGGTGAGGGCTATGGTGAGGGTGAGGGTTTGGTTGAGGTTGAGGGTGGTGGTGCGGGTGATTATTTCAGTTAGGTAAGTGTTAGGGTTAGGGTTATGGTGAGGATTAGTGCGAGGTTGAGGGTTATTTTGAGGGTTAGGTTTTGGGTGAGGTTTATGGTGGGGGTTAGCGTTAGGGTTATGTTTAGAGTTAGGGTGAGTTTTAGGTTGAGAGTGAGGTTTCAGGTGAGGGTGAGGGTTCAGGAGAGGGTGGGGGTTAGTGTGTGGGTGAGGGTTCAGGTTCGGGGGAGTGTTAGGGTGACGGTGAGTGTTAGGTATAGTGTGAGATTTAGGGTGACGGTGAGGGTTAGGGTGAGGGTGAGGGTTAGGGTTGCGGTGAGGGTTAGGGTTAGTGTGATGTCAGTGTTAGGGTTAGGGTTAGGGTTAGTGTGAGGATAAGGGTTAGGGTGACAGTTAGGATGAGGTTGAGGGTTAGGGTTTGCGTTAGGGTTATGGTGAGGGTTAGGGAGAGGGTTAGAGTTAGATTTAGGACTAGGGTGAGGGTTCAGGAGAGGGTGAGGGTTAGGGTTTGGGTGAGCGTTTGGGTTAGGGTGATTGTTAGGGTGATGGTGAGGGTTAGGTTGAGGGTGAGGGTTAAGATTAGGGTTAGGGTTACAGTGAGGGTTAGGTTTAGTGTTAGGTTTAGAATGCGGCTTAGTTTGAGGGGTAGGGTTAATGTTAGTGTTAGGGTTAGTGTGAGGATAAGGGTTAGGGTGAGGTTTAGGGAGAGGATCAGATTTAGGGTTTGCATTAGTGTTAGTGTGAGGGTTAGGGTGAAGGTTAGGGTTAGATTTAGTGTCAGGTTTAAGGTTAGGGTTAGGCTTAGGATGAGGGTGAGGATGAGGGTTAGGTTTAGGGTGAGGGTGGGGGTTAGGGTTAGGGTTAGGGTGAGGGTTAGGGTAAAGGTGAGGGTTAGGCTTAGGTTTAGGGTTAGGGTGACAGTGAGGGTTAGATTTAGGATTAAGTTTAGGGTTAAGGTTAGGCATAGGGTGCGGGTAAGTGTTAGGATTAGGGTGAGGTTTAGGGTAAGGGTTAGCATTAGAGTGAAGGTAAGGGTTAGGGTGAGGGTTAGGGTGAGAGTTAGGGTTAGGGTTAAGGTTAGGGTTAGGATTAGTGATAGGTTGAGTATTATGGTTTGGGTAAGGGTTAAGGTGAGGGGTAGGGTGAGGGTTAGGGTTAGGCTTAGGCTTAGGGTTATGGTGAGGGTTAGGGTGAGGTTTAGGTTTAGGGTGAGGGTTAGGTTTAGGGTGATGTTTAGGGTGTTGTTGAGCGTTAAGACGAGGGTGAGGGTTAGGGTTAGGTTTAGGGTTAGCATTAGGGTGAGGGTGAGCATGAGGGTTAGGTTTAGGATTAGGTTTAGATTTAGGGTTAGGGTGAGTGTTAGGGTGGGGGTGAGGGTGAGGGTGAGGGTGAGTGTTAGGGTGAGGGTGAGGGTTAGGGTTAGGTTGAGGATTAGGGTTAGGGTTACAGTTAGGGGGTATGGTGAGGATTAGGGTTAAGATAAGGTTTAGGGTGACGGGTAAGGATAGCGTTAGAGTTAGGGTGAGGGTTAGGGTTCGGGTTAGAGTGAGGTTGAGGGTTATGGTTAGGGTTACGGTTAGGGTGAGGGTTAGTGTTAGAGTCAGGGTGAGTATTAGGGTTAGGGTGATCTTTATGGTGAAGGTGAATTTTAACGTGAGGTTTAGGGTTCGGGCGAGGGTGAGGTTTAGGGTTAGGTTTAGGGTGAGGGTTAGTGTGAGGGTTAGGGTGAGTGTTAGGGTGAGGGGCAAGGTTAGGTTTAGGGTGAGCCTTAGGGTTAGTGTGAGAGTTACGGTTAGGGATAGGGTTAGGGTTAGTTTGATGATAAGGGTTAGGGTGATGGTTAGTGTGATGGTGAGGGTAAGGGTTAGCGTTAGGGTTGGGGTGAGGGTCAGGATGAGCGTTAGGGTTAGGGTTAGGGTGATGGTGAGGGTTAGGGTTAGGGTTAGGGTTAGGGTGATTGTGAGGCTTTGTTTAGGATTAGGGTTGGGATTAGTCTTAGGGTGAGGGTGAGGGTTAGGTTTAGGCTTAGGGTTAAGGTGACTGTTAGGGTTAGGGTAAGGTATAGGGAGAGGGTAAGTGTTAGGGTGATGTTTAGGGTAAGGGTGAGGATTAGGGTTATCATTAGGGTTAGCATTAGGGTTAGGGTTAGGGTGAGGTTTAGGGTTAGTGTTAGGTTTAGGATAATGGTGGGGGTGAGGGTGAGGTTTAGGGTTAGTGTGAGGGTGGGGTTTCGGGTGAGGATAAGGGTGATGGTGAAGGTGAGGGTTAGGGTGTGGGTGAGCATTCAGGTTCGTTTGAGTGTTAGGGTGACGGTGAGGATTAAGGTGAGGGTGAGTGTTAGGGTGACGGTGAGGGTTAAGGTGAGGGTGATGGTTAGGGTCAGTGTGTGGGTTAGGTTTAGTGGTAGGGTTAAGATTAGGTTGAGGGTTAGGCTTAGTGTGAGTGTTAGGGTCAGGGTAAGTTTTAGGCTGAGGGTGAGGGTTAGGATGATGGTTACAGTGAGGGTGAGGGTTAGGTGTAACATTAGGGTTAGGGTTAGGTTTAGGGTGAGTGTTAGGGTTAGGGTTAGTGTTAGGGTGAGGGTGAGGGTAAGGGTTAGGGTGAGGGTGAGGGCTAGGGTAATTGTGAGGGTTAGGTTGAAGGAGAGGGTGAGGGTGAGGGTTAGGATTTGAGTTAGGTAAGGGTTAGGGTTTCGGTTACGTTGTGGATTAGGTTGAGGGTGAGGGTTAGTTTGAGGGTTAGGGTTAGGGTTAAAGTTAGGGTTAGGGTGAGGGTGAGGTTTAGGTTTATATTTAGTTTTAGTGTTAGGTTAGGTTGAGGGTGAGGTTTCTGGTGAGAATAAGGGTTTGGGTGAGGGTGGGGTTAGGGTGTGGGTGAGCGTTCAGGTTCGGTTGAGTGTTAGGGTGATGGTGAGGTTGAAAATGAGGGTGAGGTTTAGGATTAGGGTTATGGTGAGGGTTAGGGTTAGGTTTAGGGTTAGTGTGTGGGTTAGGTTGAGGGGTAGGGTTAGGGTTAAGGTGAGCATTAGGTTTAGTGTGAGGGTTAGGGTTAGGGTTAGTGTGAGGATAAGGGTTAGTGTGAAGTTTAGGGTGAGGGTTAGGGTTAGCATTAGGGTTAGGTGAGGATTATTGTAAGGGTTAGGTTTATGTTGAGGTTTAGAGTAAGGGTTATGGTGAGGGTTAGGGTTAGGGTGAGGGTGAGGGTTACGGTTAAGGTTAGGATTAGTGACAGGTTGAGGATCAGGTTTTGGGTAAGGGATAATGTGAGTGTTTGGGTGAGGGTTAGGCTTAGGGTTAGGGATAGGGGTAGGATTAGGCTTAGGGTTAGGATTAGGGTGAGGTTTAGGCTGAGGTGTATGTTTAGGGTTAGGGTGAGGTTAGGTTTAGTATGAGTGTTAGGGTTAGGGTAAGGATTAGGGTGAGGGTAAGGGTTAGGGTGATGGTTAGTCTGAAGGTGAGGGTTAGGTGTAGCATTAGGTTTAGGGTAGGGTTAGGGTGATGGTTAGGCTTAGGGTTAGGGTGAGGGTGAGGGTGCGGGTGAGTGTTAGGGTTAGAATTAGGGTGAGGGTTAGGGTTATTTTGAGGGTTTGGGTTAGAATGATTGTTAGGGTTAGGGTTAGGGTTAGGTTGAGGTGTGGGGTTAGGGTTAGGGTGAGGGTTAGGGTTAGTGTGAGGGTTAGGGTTAGGTTTAGGGTTAGTGTGAAGATAAGGGTGAGGGTGAGGTTTAGGGTGAGGCTGAGGGTTAGGGTTAGCCTTAGGGTTAGAATGAGGGTTAGGGTTAGGGTGAGGGTGAGGGTTAGGGTTAGGGTGATGTTTACAGTGAGGTTGAGTGTTAGGGTGAGTGTGAGGGTTAGGTTTAGGACTTTGTTTAGGGTTAGGTTTAGGATGAGGTTTAGGGTTAGAGTTCGGGAGATGGTAAGGGTAGGGTGACGTTTAGGGTGAGGTTGAGGCTTAGGTTTAGGCTTCGGGTTAGGGTGAGGTTTAGGGTGAGAGTTAGTGTTAGGGTTAGGTTTAGGGTTAAGGTACAGTTTAGGGTCAGATTAAAGGTTAATGTGAGGGTTAGGGTGAGGGTGATGAATAGGTTAAGTTGAGGGTTAGGGTGAGGGCTAGGGTTATTATGAGTTTTAGGTTTAGGGTTAGGGTTAGGGTTAGGGTTTGGGTGAGGGTTAGGATTAGGTTTAGGTTTAGGGTTAGTGTTAGTGTGAGGGGTAGGGTTAGGGTTAGGGTTAGGGTTAGTGTTAGTGTGAGGGGTACGGTTAGGGTTAGGGTGAGGGTTAGGGTTAGTGTGAGGGTTAGGGTTAGGGTGAGGGTTAGGTTGAGGGTGAAGGTAAGGGTTAGCATTAGGATTGGGGTTAGCGTTAGGGTTAGGGTTAGGTTTAGGTTGAGGGTGAGCGTTATGATTATGTTTAGGTTAATGGTTAGGATTAGGGTTAGGTTTAGGGTGAGGGTTAGGGTGAGATTTAGAGTGAAGGTTAGTACTAGGGTGAGGGTTAGTTTTAAGATTAGGGTTACGGTGAGTTAAAAGTTAGGGTTATGGTTAGGGTAAGTGTTAGGGTTAGGATTAAGGTTAATTTTAGGGTTAGGATTATAATTAGGGTTAGGGTTTGGGTGAGGGTGAGGCTGAGGGTTGGCGTTAGGTTTAGGCTTAGGTTTAGGGTCATGGTGGGGGTAATGGGTAGGTTTAGGATTAGGGATATGGTTAGGATGAGCGGCAGGCAGAGGGTGAGGGTGAGGTTTAGGGTTAGGTTTAGGTTTAGAGTTATGGTGAGGGCTAGGTTGAGGGTGAGTTTTAGGTTGAGGGTTAGGCTTAGGGTGAGGATTAGGGTTAGGATTAAAGTGAGGGTTAGGGTTAGGTTGATGTTTAGGGTGAGGGTTAGGGTTAGGGTTAGTTTGAGGGTTAGGGTTAGGTTGAGAGCTAGGGTGAGTTTGAGTGTTAAGGTGAGGGTTAGGGTGAGGGTTAGGTTTAGATTTAGGGTTAGGGTGAGGGTTAGGGTGAGGGTGAGGGTAAGTGTTATAGTTAGGGTTAGGATGCGGGTTAGTGTGAGGCTTAGGTTTAGGTTGAGTGTTAGGTTTAGGGTTAGGGTAAGAGTTAGGGTTTGGGTACTGTTTAGCGTGAGGGTGAGGGTTAGGGTGAGGGTGAGGGTAAGCGTTAAGGTTATTGTTAGGTTTACGGTGAGGGTGGGGGTGAGGGGTAGGTTTAGGATTAGTGTTAGGTTTAGGGTTAGGCTTAGGTGGAGGGTGAGGGTGAGGGTGAGGTTTAGGTTTACTGTTAGGGTTAGGGTGGGTGTTTAGTTTAGGGTGAGGTCCAGGGTGAGGGTGAGGGTTAGGGTCAGGGTTAGTGTGAGGGGTAAGGTTAGGATTAGGGTGAGGGTTAGGGTTAGTGTGAGGGTTAGGGTCAGGGTTAGGGTTAGGATTAGTGTGAGAATAAGGGTTAGGGTGAGGGTTAGGTTGAGGGTGAGGCTTAGGGTTAGCTTTAGGGTTAGTGTGAGGATTAGGTTTAGTAATAGGGTTAGGGTTATGGTTAAGGTTATTGTTAGGGTTAGGATTAGGGTTTGGGTGAGGTTGAAGGTGAAGGTTGGAGTTAGTGTTAGGGTTAGGGTTAGAATGAGGATGGGGTGAGGGTTAGGTTTAGGATTAGGGTTAGTGTGAGTGTGAGGGTGAGTGTTTCTGTTAGGTAAGTTTTAGGGTTATGGTTATGGTGAGGATTAGGGTGATGGTGAAGGTTAGGTTGAATATTAGGTTAAGAGTGAGGGTGAGGATTAGAGTTAGGGTGACGGTTAGTGTTAGGGTGATGTTTAGCATGAGGTTAAAGTTTAAGGTGAGGGTGAGGGTTCGGGTTCGGGTGAGGATTAGGTTTAGTGTTAGTGTTAGGGTTAGTTTGAGGGTTAGGATTAGGTTTAGGGTTAGGGTTAGTGTTAGAGTTAGGGTTAGGTTTAGGATTAGGGTTAGTGTGAGGATTAGGGTTAGGGTGAGGTTTAGGTTGAGGGTGAAGTTTAGGGTTAGACTTAGGGTTGCGTTTAGCGTTAATGTTAGGGTGATTGTTAATATTAGTATTAGGGTTAGGGTGAGGGTTAGGTTGAGGGTGAGCGTTAGGGTTATGTTTATTGATGGTGAGGTTTAGGGTTAGGTTTACGGTGAGGGTTAGGGTGAGGGTTAGAGTGAGGATTAGTGTTAGGGTGAGGGTTAGGATTAGGATTAGGATTACGGTGAGTTTTAGGGTTAGGGTTATGGTTAGGGTAAGGGTTAGGATTAGGATTAAGTTTAGATTTAGGGTAGGGTTATTGTTAGGGTTAGGGTTAGAGTTAGGGTGAGGGTTGGGGTGAAGGTTGGCGTTAGGGTTAGGATTTGGTTTAGGGTGATGTTGAGGGTGAGGGGTAGGTTTAGGATTAGGATTATGGTTCGGCTAATGGGGAGGCAGAGAGGGAGGGTGAAGTTTAGGGTTAGGTTTAGGTTTAGAGTTGTGAGGGCTAGGGTGAGGGTGAGGTTTAGGTTGAGGGTTACCGTTAGGGTGAGGGTTAGGGTTAGGGTTAGAGTGAGGGTTAGGGTTAGGTTGAAGTTTAGGGTGAGGCTGAGTGTTAGGGTTCTGGTGAGGGTTCGGGTGAGGGTTCGGGTGAGGTTTAGGGTGTGGCTTAGGGTTAGGGCTAGGGTGAGGGTTAGGGTGAGGTTTAGGGTTAGGGTTAGGATTAGGTTGAAGGTGAGGGTGAGGGTTAGGGTTAGGGTTATATTGAGGGTTAGTGTTAGGTTGTGGGCTAGGGTTAGTGTGAGAGTTAGGGTGAGGGTTAGGTTTAGGGTTAGGGTAAGGGTTAGGTTTAGTGTGAGGGTTAGGTTTAGGGTTAGGGTGAGAGTTAGGGTTAGGGTACTCTTTAGCGTAAGAGTAAGGGTTAGGATGAGGGTTAGGTTTAGGGTGATGTTTAGGGTGAGATGAGGGTTACGGTGAGGATGAGGGTGAGGGTTAGGGTTAAGGTTAGGATTAGGGGTTGGGTGAGGGTGATGTTCAGGGTTAGGTTTAGGATTAGGTTTAGAGTAAGGTGCGTGTTAGGGTGAGGGTAAGGATTCGGTTGAGGGTGAATTTTCGGGTGTGGGTGAGGGTTAGGTTTGGGGTGAGGATTAGGGTTAGGGTTAGGACTATGGTGAGGGAAAGTATTAGGGTTACGTTTAGAGGGAGGGTGTGGTTTTGGGTTAGCGTTAGGGATAGGGTGAGGGTTAGTGTGAGGATTAGGGTTAGGTTTAGGGTTAGGATGAGGGTGAGGTTTAGAGTTAGGGATAGGGGGAGGCTTAGGTTTAGGTTTAGGGTGATGGTAAGGGTTAGGTGAGGGTTAGGGTGAGTTTGAGTGTTAGGGTTAGCATTAGGGTTAGGGTGAGTGTGAGGGATAGGGTGAGGGTTAGGTTTAGGGTTTGGGTTAGGGTGAGGATTAGGGTTAGTGTGAGGGTTAGCTTTAGGTTTAGTGTGAGGATAAGTGTTAGGTGGACGGTTAGGGTGAGGGTGAGGGTTAGGGTTAGCATTAGGGTTAGGGTGGAGCGTAAGGATGAGAGTTAGCTTTAGGTTGAGTGTTAGGGTTAGGATTAGGGTGAGGGTTAGGGTTAGGTTTAGGAAGAGGGTGAGGGTTAAGATTAGGGTGAGGGCTAGATTGAGGGTGAGGGTTAGGGTGAGGGTGAGTGTGAGGGTTTCGGTTAGGTAAGGGTTAGGGTTAAGGTTATGGTCAGGATTAGGGTGAGGGTGAGGGTTAGTGTTAGGGTTAGGGTGAGGGTTAAGTTTAGGGTGAGAGTTAAGTTTAAGGTGAGGGTTAGGGTGAGGGTGAGAGTTAGGGTGAGGGTGAGGGTTTGGGTTAGAGTTAGGGTTAGGGTTAGTGTGAGGTTAAAGTTTAGGGTGAGGTTTAGTGTGAGGGTGAGGGTTAGGGTTATCGTTAGGGTTAGGGTGAGAGTTAGGGTGAGGGTTAGGTTTAGGGTTAGGGTGAGAGTTAGGGTTATGGTACTCTTTAGCGTGAGGGTGAGGGTTAGGGTGAGGTTTAGGGTTAGGGTGATGTTTAGGGTGGGAGGAGGGTTACAGTGAGGATGAAGCTGAGGGTTAGGGTTAGGGTTAGCGATAGTGTGCGGGTGAGGGTGATGTTGAGGGTTAGGTTTAGGATTTTGTTTAGAGTAAGGTGAGTGTTAGGGTGTGGGTAAGGATTCGGATGAGGGTGAATTTTAGGGTGTGGGTTAGGGTTAGTTTTAAGGTGAGGATTAGGGTTAGGGTTAGGGTTATGGTGAGGGTAAATATTAGGGTGAGGTTTAGGGTGAGGTTGAGGTCTGGGTTAGCGTAAGCATTAGGGTGAGGGTTAGTGTAAGGGTTAGGGTTAGGTTTAATGTTAGGGTTTGGGTGAGGTTTAGAGTTAAGGTTAGGGGGAGGGTTACGTTTAGGGTTAGGGTGATGGTAAGGGTTAGGGTGAGGATTAGTGTGAGTTTGAGTTTAGGTTTAGCATTAGGGTCAGGGTGAGAGTGAGGGTTAGGATTTTGGTTTGGTATAGGGTGAGGATTAGGGTTAGTGTGAGGGTTAGGGTTAGGTTTCTTGTGAGGATAAGTGTTAGGGGGAGGGTTAGGTTGAGGGTGAGGGTGAGATTTTCGGTTAGGTAAGGGTTAGGGTTAAGGTTATGGTGAGGATTAGGGTGAAGGTGGGGGTTAGGTTGAGGATTAGGGTTAGGGTGAGGGTTTGGGTGAGGGTGAGGGATAGGTTTAGGGTTAAGGTGATGGTGGGGGTGAGGTGTAGGTTTAGGATTAGGGTTAGGGTTAGACTAAAGGTGAGGGGGAGGTTTAGGGTTAGGTTAGGGTTAGGTGAAGGCTAGGTTGAGGGTGAGCGTTAGGGAGAGTGTGAGGGTGAGGGTGAGAGTGAGGGTTAGGGATAACTTTAGGGTTAGTGTGAGGGTTAGCATGAGGGTTAGGTTTAGGTTTTGAGTTAGGGTGAGGGGAGGGTTAGGGTTCAGTTTAGGGATATGGTTAGGGTTAGGGTTAGGGTGAGGTTTAGGGTTAGGGTTAGGGTTAGTTTGAAGGTGAGAGTAAGTGTTAGGGTGAAGTTGAGTGTTAGGGTTAACATTAGGGTTAGGGTGAGGGTTAGGGTGAGGGTTAGGGTAAGAGTTAGGGATAGGGTGAGGATTAGTGTTAGTGTGACGGTTAGGGTTAGGTTTAGTGTGAGGATAAGTGTTAGGCTGAGGTTTAGGTTGAGGGTGAGTGTTAAGGTTAGCATTAGGGTTCGGGTGAGCGTTAGGGTGAATGTTAGCGTTATGGTGAGGGTTAGGGTTAGTGTTAGGGTGATGGTTAGAGTTAAGGTCAGAGTTAGGGAGAGGGTGAGGGTTAGTAATAGGGTTCGAGTGAGGGTTAATTTTAGGTTGAGGATTAAGTTTAGGGTGAGGTCTAGGGTGAGGGTGAGGGTTAGGGTGAGGCTGAGTGTGAGGGTTTCCTTTAGGTAAGGGTGAGGATTAAGGTTTTGGTGAGGATTAGGGTGAGGTTGAGGATTAGGGTTAGGGTGAGGGTTAGAGTGAGGGTTGGGGTTATGGTTAGGGTTATGGTGAGTGTTAGGGTGAGGGTTAGGGTTAGAGTTAGGTTTAGGGTGAGGGTGAGGGTTACTGTTAGGGTTATTGTGGGGGTTAATATTAGAGTGAGGTCTAGGGTGAGGGTGAGGGTTAGGGTGAGTGTTAGTGTGAGGCGTAGTGCTAGGGTTAGGTTGAGGATGAGTGTGAGGGTGAGGGTGAGGTTTTCGGTTAGGTAAGGATTTGGGTTATGGTTAGTGTTAGGGTTAGGGTTAGGTTTACAGTGAGGGTTAGGGGTAGGGTGATGTTTAGTGTGAGGCTGAGGGTTAAGGTGATGGTGAGGGTTCAGGTGAGGTTTCGGTTTCAGGTTCCGGTTCGAGTTAGGTTGTGGGTTAGGTTTAGATTTAGGGTTAGAGTTAGGCTGACGGTGAGGGTGAGGGTGAGGGTTACGATTAGGTTGAGGGTTAGGATTAGGGTTAGCATCAGGGTGAGGGTGAATGTGATGTTTTGGGTGAGGGTGAATGCTAGGGTGAGGGTTAGGGTTCAGGTTAGCGTGAGGTTTAGGGTGTGGGAATGGGTTAGTGTTAGGGTAAAATTTAGGGTGAGGGGTTGGGTTAGGGTTAGGGTTACAGTGAGGGTTAGTTTGAGGATGATGGTGAGCGTAATTGTTAGGGTAAGGGTTAGGTTAGCGTGAGTGTGAGAGTTAAGGTTAGAGTTAGGGTGAGGGTTAGGGTTAGTTTGAGGGTTAGGGTGAGGGTGAGGTTGAGGGTCAGTGTTAGGTTGATGGTGACAGTGAGGGTGAGGGTTAGGGTTAGGATTAGGGTTATGGTGAATTTTAGGTTTGGGGTTTGAGTTAGGGTGAGGGTTAGGGTTAGGCTTAGGGTTAGGTTAGGGTTATTGTTAGGGTTAGGGTTAGGGTAAGAGTGTGGTTTACGGTTAGGTTTAGGGTGAGGTTTATGTTTAGGGTGAGGGCTATGATGAGGGTGTGGTTTAGGGTGAGTGTGAGGTTGAGGGTGAGGGTAAGGGTTATGATTTTGGATAGGGTTATGGTAAGGCTGAGGATGACGGTGAGAGTGAGGGTGAAGGTTAGGTTTAGGGTTAGGGTTAGGGTGACGGTGAGGTTGAGCGTTAGATTTAGGATTAGGGTTAGGGTTACGCTTAGGCTGAGGGTAACGGTGAGGGTGAGTGTGAAGATTAGGGTTAGGCTTAGGGTTAGGGTTAAAGTGAGGGCTAGCGTGAGTGTGAGTGTTAGGGTGAGAATGAGGGTGAACGTGAGGGTTTTGTTTAAGGAAAGAGTAAGGGTTATTGTTAGGGTGAGGATTAGGTTGAATGTGAGGGTTAGTGTGAAGGTTATGGTTATGGTTAGGGTTAGGGTTAGCGATAGGGTGAGGGTGAGGTTTAGGGTGAGGGTTAGGGTTAGGGTTTGGGTGAGGTTGAGGGTGAGGTTTAGGGTTAAGGTTAGGGTGAGGTTTAGGTTTAGGGTGAGGGCTACGGTGATGGTGTGTTTTAGGGTGAGTGTGAGGGTGAGGGTGAGGTTTTCAGTTAGGTAAGGATTACTGTTAAGTTTAGGATGAGGATTAGGTTGCGGATGAGACTTAGTTTGACTGTTAGTGTTAGGGTGAGGGTTAGGGTTAGGGTTACATTGAGGATTAGTGTTAGGGTGATGTTTAGGGTGAGCCTGAGTGTTAGGGCTAGGTTGACGGTTCGGGTGAGGTGGACGGTGAGGGTGAGGGTTAAGGTGTGGTTTAGTGTTAGGTTCATGGTGAGGGTTAGGGTGACGGTGAGGATTAGGGTGAGGGTGAGGGTTAGGGTTAGGGTGAGGATTAGGGTTATGGTTAGTGTTAGGTTTAGGGTGACTGCTACTTTGAGGGGTAGGATTAGGGTTAGGTAGAGGGTTAGGGTTAATGTGATGTTTAGCATTAGGGTTAGAGTTAGGGTTAGTATGAGGATAAAGTTTAGGGTGAGTTTTAGTGTGACCGTGAGGGAATGGTTTATCGTTAGGGTTAGGGTGAGGGTTAGGGTTAGGGTTAGGGTTAGGGTTAGGGTGAGGGTGAGGGTGAGGGTTAGGGTTAGGTTTAGGGTGATGTTTAGGGTGAGGTTGAATATTTGGGTGAGGGTGAGGTTGAGGGTGAGGGTTAGGGTGAGTGTGAGGGTGAGGGTGACGTTGAGGGTTATATTTAGAGTGAGGGTGAGGGTTAAGGTTAGGATTAGGGTTAGGTTTAGGTTTAGGCTGAGGGTGAGGGTGAGGGTGGGTGTTAGGGTGAGGGTTAGGGTGAGGGTTCGGGTTAGTTTGAGAGTTAGGGTGAAGGTGAGTTTGAGGGGGAGGGTGATGGTGAGGCTGACGGGGAGGGTGAGGATTAGGGTTAGTATTAGGGTTAGGGTAGGGTGAGGGTTAGTTTAGGGTTACGGTTAGGGTGAGGGTCAGGGTGAGGGTTAGGGTTAGGGTTAGGGTGAGGGTTATGGTTAGAGTAAGGGTTAGCGTTAGGGGTGGGTTTGGTCGAGGGTTAGGGTTAGGGTTAAATTTAGGGTAAGGGTTAGGGTTAGGGTGAGGGTTAGGGTTAGGGTTAGGGTAAGGTTTCAGTTGGGGTTAGGTTTATGGTGAGGGTTAGGTTATGGTATAGGGTGAGGGATAGGGTTAGTGTTAGTGTGAGGATTAGGGTTAGGGTTAGGTTTAGGGTTAGGGTTATGGTTAGGGTTAGGGTGAGGTTTACGGTGTGGGGTAGGGTTAGGGTAAGGGTTAGGGTTAGGGTGAGGGTTTGGTTCAGGGTTAGGTTTAGGTTGAGGGTGAGGGTAAAAGTGAGGGTTAGGTTTAGGGTTACGGTTAGGGTGAGAGTTTGTGTGACGGTTATGGTGAGGGTTAGTGTAAGGGTGAGGGTTAGGTTTAAGGTTAGGGTTAGGGTGAGGGTGAGGTTGAGCATTAGGGTTAGGGTTAGTGTGAGGATAAGGGTTAGTGTGTGGTTTAGTGTGAGGTTTAGGGTTAGGGTTACGGTAAGTGTTAAGGTTAGAGTGAAGGTTAAGTTTAGTGTTAGGGTTAGAGTGAGGCTGATGGTGAGGGTTAAGGTTAGTGTTGGTGTGAGGATAAGGGTTAGGGTGAGGTTTTGGGTGAGGGTGAGGGTTAGGGTTAGCATTAGGGTTAGGGGTGAGGATTAGGATTTAGCTTAGTGTTAAGGTTAGGCTGAGGGTGAAGGTTAGCGTGAGGGGTAGGGTTAGCGTTAGGGTAAGCGTTAGGGTTAGGGTGAGGGTTTGGTTCAGGTTTAGGTTTAGGTTGAGGGTGAGGGTGAAGGTGAGGGTTAGGGTTAGGGTTACGGTTAGGGTAAGAGTTAGTGTGAGGGTTATGGTTAGGGTTAGTGTAAGGGTTAGGGTTAGAGTGAGGGATAGGTTTAAGGTTAGGGTGAGGGTGAGAGTGAGATTGAGCATTAGGGTTTGGTTTAGTGTGAGGATAAGGGTTAGGGTGTGGGTTAGTGTGAGGGTTAAGGTTAGGGTTAGGGCAAGTGTTAAGGTTAGATTGAGGGTAAAATTTATTGTTAGGGTTAGATTGAGGGTGAGGGTGAGGTTTAGGGTTAGTGTTAGTGTGAGGATAAGGGTTAGGGTGAGGTTTAGGGTGAGGATGAGGGTTAGGGTTCGCATTAGGATTAGGGTGAGGGTTAGGGTTAGGTTTAGGGTTAGGGTTAGGGTGAGGTTTCGGATTAGGTTTAGGGTAATGGTTAGGGTTAGGCTGAGGTTTAGTGTTAGGGTTAGGGTTAGTGTGAGGCTGATTGTGAGGGTTAGGTTTAGAGTTAGGGTGAGGATTAGGTTTAGGGTTAAGTTTAGTGTAAGTGTTAAGGTTAGGTTGAGGGTTAGGGCTAGAGTGATGTTTAGGGTGACAGTGAGGTTTAGTGTGAGGGTGAGGGTGAGGGTGAGGTTTAGTGTGAGGGTGAGTGTGAGGGTGAGGGTGAAGGTGCATGTTGCGGTTATGGTTAGGTTTAAGGTGAGGGTTATGGTTGAGATTATGGTTAGGGTAAGGTTTAGGATGAGCGGGAGGGTGAGGGTTAGGGTTAGGGTTATGGTGAGGGTGAGGGTGAGGGTTAGGGTGAGGGTTAGGGTGAGGGTTAGGTTTAGGGTTAGGGTGAGGTTTAGGTTTAGGGTGAGGGCTACGGTGAGGATGAGGGTTAGGGTGTGTGTGGGGTGAGGGTGAGATTTTCGGTTAGCTAAGGGTTTGGGTTAGGTTTAATGTTAGTGTTAGGATTAGGGTTAGAGTGAGGGTTAGGGTTAGTGTTAGGGTGATGTTTAGGGTGAGGCTGAGGGTTAGGGTGAGGGTGAGGGTTCCGGTTAGGGTGAGAGTTCGGGTGACGTAGAGCGTTATGTTTTGGGTTAGGGTTAGGTTTAGGGTGTGGGTTAGGCTGATGATGAGGGTGAGTGTGAGGGTTAGTGTTAGGTTGAGGGTTAGGGTTAGGGTGAGGGTGAGGGTGAGGTTGATGTTTAAGGTGAGGGTGAGGGCTAGGGTGAGGTTTAGGATTCAGATTAGGGTGAGGTTTAGGGTGTGGGAGAGGGTTAGGTTTAGGGTGAGGGGAAGGGTTGGGATTAGAGTTAGGGTTATGGTAAGGCTGAGGGTGACGGTGAGGGTGAGGGTGAAGTTTAGGGTTAGGATTAGTGTGAGGGTGAAGTTGAGGGTTAGGTTTAGGATTAGGGTTAGGTTTAGTGTTAGACTGAGGGTGCTGGTGAGGGTGAGGGTGAAGATTAGGATTAGGGTTAAGTTTAGGGTTAAAGTGACGGCTAGGGTGAGTGTGAGGGTTAGTGTGAAACTGAGGTTGAAGGTGCGGGTTTCGGTTAGATAAGAGTTATGGTTCTTGTTAGGGTGAGGATTAGGTGGAATGTGAGGGTTAATGTGAGGGTTAGGGTTAGGGTGAGGTTTACGGTTAGATTTAGGGTGAGGTTTAAGGTTAGGGTTAGGGTTAGGGTGAGGGTGAGGGTTAGGGTGAGAGGTAGGGTTAGGGTTAGTGTGAGGGTTAGGGTTAGGGTTAGTGTTAGGGTCAGGTTGAGGGTAAAGGGTTAGGT
This sequence comes from Dipodomys merriami, assembly GCF_024711535.1. Classification (NCBI taxonomy): domain Eukaryota; kingdom Metazoa; phylum Chordata; class Mammalia; order Rodentia; family Heteromyidae; genus Dipodomys; species Dipodomys merriami. The sequence continues at coordinate 5,747,871 of NW_027206113.1, forward strand.
TGAGGGTTAGGGTAAGGGTGAGGGTTAGGGATAGGGTTAGGGTTAGGTTGAGGATTAATGTGAGGGTTAGGTTTAGGGTTAGGGTTAAGTTGAGGGTGAGGGTAAGGGTGAGGGTTAGTGTTAGGGTTTGTGTGAGGATTAGTTTTAGGGTGAGGGTTAGGGTGAGCGTGCGGGTTCACGTTAGGGTTAGGGTTAGGATGTGGGTGAGGTTTAGGCTTAGGTTTAGGGTTAGTGTGATGGTGAGGGTTAGCGTGAGGGTTAGTGATAACGTTAGCGTTAGGGTGAGGGTAAGGGTTAGGGTGAGCGTTAGGTTGAGGGTGAAGTTTAGGGTTAGGGTTAGGGTTAGGATTTGGGTGAGGGTGAGGGTGAGGTTGAGGGTTAGGATTAGGGTGAGGGTTAGGGTTAGTGTGAGGGTTATAGTTAGGGTTAGGGTTAGTATGAGGATAAGGGTTAGGGTGAGATTTAGGTTGAGGTTGAGTGTTAGGGTTAGCGTTAGGGTTAGGGTGAGTGTTAAGGTGACTTTTAGGGTTAGGGTGAATGTGAGGGTTAGGGTGTGGTTGAGGGTTATGTTTAGGGTGAGGATTAGTGTGATGGTGAGTGTGAGGGTGAGGGTGAGGTTTAGGTTTATCGTTAGGGTTATGGTGAGGTTTAGGGTTAGGGTTAGGGTGATGGTGAGGGCGAGGCTGAGGGTTTTTGTTAACGTAAGCTTTAGGGTGAGGGTAAGGGTTAGGGTGAGGGTTCGCGTGAGGGTGAGGGTTAGGGTGAGTGTTAGTGTTAGGGTTAGGGTGAGGGTTAGGGCTAGGGTGAGGATTATGGTTAGGGTTGGTGGTAGGGTGAGTGTTAGGGTTAGTGTGAGTGTGAGAGTGAGGGTTAGAGTTAGTGTTAGGGTTAGGTTTAGGGTGTGGGTGAGGTTATGTTTAGGGTTATGCTGAGGGTTAGGTTTAGTGTGAGGGTTAGGGTTTCCGTTAGGTTTAAGGTGAGGGTTAGGGTGAGTGTTAGGGTTAGGGTCAGGATTAGGTTTAGGGTGAGGGTTAGGGATAGGGATAGGGTTAGGTTAAGGGTGAGGTTTCAGGGTGAGCATTAGGGTTAGGGTTAGTGTGAGGGTGAGAGGTAGCGTTAGCATTCGAGTTAGGGTGAGGGTTAGGGTTAGGATGAGGGTTAAGGTGAGGGTGAGGGTGAGGGTGAGGCTTAGGGTTAGAGTTAGGGTTAGGGTTATGGTGAGAGTAAGGGGTAGGTTGAGGTTCAGTGTGAGGGTTAGTTTGAGGGTGAGAGGTAGGGTTAGCATTAGAGTTAGGGTGAGGGTTAGGGTTAGGATGAGGATTAGGTTGAGGGTTAGGGATGGGGTTAGGGTGAGGGTGAGGGTTAGTGTTAGGATTAGTTTTAGGGTTAGGGTGAGGGTTAGGGTTAGGCTGAGGGTTAGGTTTAGGGTGATGTATATTTTGAGGTTGAGGGTTAGGGTGAGGGTGAGTGTTAGGGTTCGGGTGAGGGTTCGGGTGAGTGTGATGGTTAAGGTGTGGTTCATGGTTAGGGTTAGGATGAGGGTTAGGGTGATGGTGAGTGTTAGGGTGAGGGTGAGGTTTAGAGTTAGCTTTAGGTTTATGGTCAGGTTTAGGGTTAAAGTTAGGGTTAGTGTGAGCGTGAGGGGGAGGGTTAGGGTTAGGGTTAGTGTTAGGGTGAGGAAGAAGGTGAGAGTTAGGCTGAGGGTGCGGGTGAGGGTGAGAGTTAGGTATAGGTTTAGACTTAGGGTGAGGTTGAGAGTGAGGGTGAGGGTGAGTGTTATGGTTAGGATTAGGGTTCATGTTAGGCTGAGGGTGAGGGCTAAGGGTTATGGTTATGGTTATGGTTATGGTTAGGGTGAATGTTATGGTTAGGGTTAGGGTGAGGTTTAGACTAATGGTTATGGTTAGGTTTAGTGTTACGTTTAGGGTTAGGGTTAGGATTAGGTTTAGGGTGAGGTTTAGAGTTAGGTTTAGGGTTATGATAAGGGTTAGGCAGAGCGTTAGATTTAGGGTAAGTGTGAGGGTTAGGTTTAGGGTTAGAGTAAATGTTAGTGTGCGGGTAAAGTTTAGGGTGAGTGTTAGGGTGAGGGTGAGGCTAAGGGTTAGATTGAGGGTTAGGGTGAAGGTTAGGTTTATGGTTCGATTTAGGGTGAGTGTTAGTGTGTGGGTAAGTTTTAGGGTGAGGGTTAAGGTGAGTGTGAGTGTTAAGGTTCGGGTCAGGGTAAGGTTAACTGTGAGGGTTAGGTTGAGAGTGAGGGATAGGTTAAGGGTTTGGTTTAAGGTTAAGGATAGGGTGAGGATTTGGGTTAGGTTTAGGTTTAGGATTAGAATTAAGCTGAGGGGTAGGGTTAGGTTAACGGTGAGGCTTTGGTTTAGTGTGAGGGTTTGGATTAGGGTTAGGGTGACGGTAAGTGTTAGGGTGAGGGTTATGGTGAGTGTGAGGTTTAGGGTTAGAATTAGGTTTAGGGTTAGGGTTTGGATGAGTGTTAGGGTTAGGTTTATTGTTAAGGTTTGTGTGAGGGCGAGGATTAGGGTTAGCGTTAGGGTGAGGGTTAGTGTAAGCGTGAGTGCTAGGGTGAGGGTGATTTTTAGGGGGAGGGTAATGGTGAGGGTGAAGTTGTGGGTTAGGTAAGGGTTAGAGCTAGGTTTAGGGTGACTATTAGGGTTAGGGTTTGGGTTAGGGTTATGTTGAGGGTGAGGATGAGGGTGAGGGTTAGTGTTAGGATGAGGGTTAGGGTGATGGTGAGGGTGAGGGTGAGGGAGAGGGTTAGGGTTAGGGTTAATGTGCGGGTTAGGATTACGGTGACGGTTATGGTTAGGGGGAGGTTTAGAATTAGGTTAAGTATTAGGGTGAAAGTTAGGGGTAGGGTGATATTTAGTGTGAGGGTTAGGGTGAGCGTGAGTTTTCAGGTCAGAGTTAGGGTTAGGGTTAGGTTTAGGGATAGGGTTAGGTTGAGGGTTAGGGTGAGGGTGAGGGTTAGGGTTAGTGTTAGGTTTAGGGTGATGTTTAGGGTGAGCATTAGGGTTAGGGTTAGTGTTAGTTTGCGGGTTAGGGTGAGGGTAAGCATTAGGGTGAGATTTAGTGTGAGGGTGTGGGTTAGGGTGAGGGTTAGCATAGGGTGAGGATTAGGGTTAGTGTGAGGATAAGTGTTAGGGTGAGGGTTAGTATCAACGTGAGGTGTAAGGTTAGAGTTAGGGATAGGGTGACCGTTAGGGTGAGGTTTAGGTTTAGGGTTAGGGTTAGGGTTAGGTTTAGAGTGAGGGTAAGGGTTAGGGTGATGTTTATGGTGAAAGTGAGTGTTAGGGTGAGAGTGAGGGTGAGGGTGAGGATTAAGTTTAGGGTTAGGGTTAGGGATAGGTTTAGGTTGAGCATGAGGGTGAGGGTGCGGGTTAGGTTTAGGATTATTGTTAGGGTTAGGGTTTGTGTGAGTGTTAGGGTGAGGATGAGGGTTCGGGTGATGATGAGTGTTAGGGTGTGAGTGAGGGTTAGGGTTAGTGTGAGGATTAGGGTTAGAGTTAGGGTTAGTGTTATGGTGAGGGTAAGGGTTAGGGTGAGGTTTAGGGTGAGGGTTAGGGTGAGGGTGAGAGGTAGGGTTAGCATTAGAGTTAGGGTGAGGCTGAGGGTTAGGATGAGGGTTATGTTGAGGGTTAGGGAGAGGGTTATGTTTATGGTGAAGGTGAAGGTGAGGGTTAGTGTTAGGATTAGGTTTAGGGTTAGGGTTAGGGTGAGGGTTAGTGTTAGAGTGATGTATATTGTGAGGGTCAGTGTTAGGGTGAGGGTAAGGGTTCGGGTGAGTATGAGGGTTAGGGTGTGGTTGAGGGTTAGGGTTAGGGTGAGGGTTAGGGTTATGGTGAGTGTTAAGGTGAGGGTGAGGTTTAGATATAGCATTAGGGTTATAGTGAGGTTTAGGGTTAGGGTTAGTGTGAGGGTGAGGGTGAGGGTGAGGGTTAGGGTTAGGGTTAGTGTGAGGATGAAGGTGAGTGTTAGGCTGAGGGTGAGGGTGAGGGTGAGAGTTAGGGTTAGGTTTAGGCTTAGGGTGAGGGTGACAGTGAGGGTGAGGGTGAGTGTTCGGGTTAGGATTAGGCTGAGGTTTAGTTTTAGGGTGAAGTATATTGTGAGGGGAGGGTTAGATTTAGGGTTAGGGTTATGGTGAGGTTTAGGGTGAGGGCTAATGTGAGGGTTAGTGTGAGGTTCAAGGTGAGGGGGAGGTTTTTGGTTAGGTAAGGGTTAGGGTTAGGTTTAGGGTGAGGATTAGGGTGATGGTTAGTGTTAGGATGATGGTTAGTTTTAGGGTTAGGGTAAGGGTGAGTGTGAGGGTGAGGGTTAGGGTTAGGTTTATTTTGAGGGTTAGGGTTACGGTGAGGGTAGGGTTAGGGTGACGGTTGAGGTTAGGGTTTTTGTGAGGGTTAGTGTTAGGGTGATTTTTGGTGTTAGGGTGTGGGTTAGGGTGAGGGTGAGTCTTTAGGTGAGAGTTAGGGCTAGGTTTAGGGTTAGCGATAGGGTTAGGTTGAGGGTAAGAATTAGGGTGAGGGTTAAGTTGAGGGTGAGGGTTAGGGTTAGGGTGAGGTTTAGGGTTAGTGTTAGGGTTAGGGTGAGGGTGAGGGCTAGGGTTAGGTTTAGGGTTAGGATGAGGGTTAGGCCGAGGTTAGGGTTAGGGTTAGTGTGAGGGTTAGGGTTAGGGTTAGGGTTAAGTTTAGGGTTATGGTGTGGGTCAGAGTTAGGGTTAGGTTTAGGTTTAGGATAAGTGATAGGCTGAGGTTTATTGTGAGTGTTAAGTTTAGGGTTAGGGTTTGGGTTAGGTTGAGGGTAAAGTTGAGGGTGATGGTTAGGGTGAGGGTGAGGGTTAGGGTGAGGGTGACGGTGAGTTTGAGGGTGAGGGCTAGGGTGTGGTTGAGCGTTAGGTTTAGGGTGAATGTTAGAGTGATGGTGAGGAATAGTGTGAGGGTGAGGGTTAGCTTTATGGTTAGGGTTAGGGTGAGTGTTAGGGTGAGTGTTAGTGTTAGGGTTAGGGTTAGGGTGAGAGTTAGGGTGAGGTGTCGGATAGGGTTAGGGGGTGGGTTAGCGTTAATGTGAGGGTTAGGGTTAGGGTTAGATTTAGTGTGAGGATAAAGTTTAGGGTGAGGGTTAGGGTGAAAGTGAGGGTTAGGTTTCGCGTTAGGGTTAGGGTGAAGGTTAGGATTAGGTTTAGGGTGAGTGTTAGTGTAAGGGTGATGTTTAGGGTGAGGTTGAGGGTTAGTGTGAGGGTGAGTGTGAAGGTGACGGTTTGGTTGAGGGTCCGGGTGAGGTTGAAGTTAAGGGTGAGTGTTAGGGTTAGGGTTAGGGTGAGGGTGAGGTTTAGGGTTAGGATTAGGGTTAGGTTTAGGGTTAGGCTGAGGGTGAGCATGAAAATTTTGGTGAGCGTTAGGGTTAGGTTTAGGGTGAGGGTTAGGTTTAGTGTGATGGTTAGTGTGATGGTGAGGGTCAGGGTGAGGGTGAGGATAAGGTTTAGGGATAGGGTGAGCATTAGGCTTAGTGTTAGGATAAGGGTTAGGAGGAGGGTGAGGGTTAGGGTTAGGGTTAGGGTTAGGGTGAGGGTGAGGGTGAGGGTTAGTGTTAGGGTTAGGGTTAGGGTTAGGGTGAGGGTGGTGTTGAGTGTTAGGGTTAGGATTAAGGCTAGGTTTAGGGTAAGCCTGAGGTGGAAGGTGTGGTTGAGGGTGATTGTTAGCATTAGTGTTAGGTTTAGGGTGAGGGCTAGGGTGAAGTTGATGGTAAAGGTGAGGGGGAGGGTTTCGGTTAGGTAAGGGTTAGGGTTAGGGATAGGATTAAGGTGAGGGTGAGGGTTAATCTGAGGTTAGGTTTAGGGTGAGGGATAGGGTTAGGGTTAGGGTGAGGGTTAGGTTTAGGCTGTTTAGGCTCAGGATGACGGTTAGCGTGTGTGTCAGGGTTAGGGTGACGTTTAGGGTGAGGGTGTGGGTGAGTGTTAGGATTAGGCTTAGGTTTAGGGTGAGTGTGAGGGTGAGGGTGAGATTTAGGATTAGGAATAGGGTTAGGATTAGGTTTAGGCTGAGGGTGACGGTCAGGGTGAGGGTGAAGGTTAGTGTTAGTGTTAGGGTGAGGGTGAGGGTTACGGTTAGTGTGAGGGTTATGGTTACGTTAATGGTTAGGGTTAAGTTGAGGGTAAGGGTTAGGTTGTGAGTTAGGGTGAGGGTGAGGGTGAGGGTTAGGGATAGGATTAGGGTTAGTGTTTGGGTTAGGGTTTGGGTGATGTTTAGGGTGAGGGTGAGGGTTAGGGTGAGGATGAGGGTTCAGGGGTGGGTTCTGGTGAGGGTAAGGGTGTGGTTGAGGATTAGGCTTAGCATGAGGGTTAGCGTTAGGTTTAGGGTTAGTGTGAGAATGAGGGTTAGGGGTAGAGTTAGGGTTAGGTTGAGGGTTAGGTTTAGGGTGAGGTTTATGGAGAGGGGTAGTGGTAGGGTTCGGGTGAGGTTTGGGTGAGTGTGAGGATTAGGGTGAGGGTAAGGGTGAGGGTGAGTGTTAGTATTAGGGTTAGGGTTAGGGTTAGGGTTAGGATTAGGGTAAGGCTGAGGCTGCTGGGGAGGGTAAGCGTGTGGTTTAAGGTTATTGTGAGGGTTAGGGTTAGGGCATGGTGAGGGTTAGGGTTAAGGTTAGGATTAGAGTTATGATGAGGGTTAGGTTGAGGGTTAGTGTTAAGGTTAGAGTTAGTGTGAGGGTTAGTTTTAGGGTTAGGATAGGGGTTAGGGTGAGGGTAAAAGTCAGAGTGATAGTTAGGGTGAGGGTGAAGTTTAGGATTAGGGGTTAAGTTAGGGTGAGTGTTAGCATTAGGGTTAGTGTGACGGTTAGGTTGTGGGTGAGTGTTAGGGTTAAGGTGAGGGTAAGGATTAGGTTGAGGTTTAGGGTGAGGGTGAGGGTTAGGGTTAGCATTAGGTTAGGGATAGTGTTAGGATGAGGGTTAGGGTAAGTATTAGTGTTAGGTTGAGGGTGAGGGTGAGGGTTTGGGTTATTGCTGGAGTGAGGGTTAGAGTTAGTGTGAGGGCTAGTGTGAGGTTGAAGGTTAGGGTGAGGTTGAGGGTGAGGTTGAGGTTTTGGGTTAGGTTAGGGTTAGAATTAGGTTTAGGGTGAGGATTAGGGTGAGGGTGTGGGTTAGGGTTAGGTTTAGGGTGAGGGTGAGGGTGACGTTTGGGTTAGGATGTTTTTGAGGTTTAGGGTTAGGGTGAGGGTGAGGGTGAGGTGCGGGTTAGGGATAGGGTTACTGTGAGGGTTAGGGTTACTGTGAGGGTTAGGGTTAGGTTGAGGGTTAGGGTTAGGATTAGGGTGAGAGTTTGTGTTAGGGTGATTTTTTGTTTGAGGTTGAGGGTTAGGGTGAGGTTGAGTGTTCGAGTGAGAGTTAGGGTTAGGTTTAGAGTCAAGGGTAGGGTTAGATTGGGTGTAAGGATTAGGGTGAGTGTTAGGTTGAAGGTGAGTGTTAGGGTTAGAGTGAGGGTTAGGGTTAGTGTTAGGTTTAGGGTGAGGGTGAGGGTAAGGATTAGGATTAGGGTAAGGATTAGGGTTAGGCCAAGGTTTAGGATTAGGGTGAGGGTGAGGTTGAGGGTGAGGGAGAGTGTTAGGGTTAAGTTTAGTGTGATGGATATTGATAGGGTGAGGGTTACGTTTAGGGTGAGGGTTAGGGTTAGGGTAAGGTTTAGGGTGAGGTTTAGGGTTAGGGTTAGGGTTAGGGTTAGGGGGAGAGTTAGGTTGAGGTGCCATAATAGGGTTAGGGTGAAGCTTAGGTTGAGGGTTAGTATTACGGTGAGGGTTAGGGTGAGGGTTAGGGTAAGGGTCAGGGTTAGGTTGATGGTTAGGGTGATGTTGATGGTAAGTGTGAGGGTCAGCGTGAGGTTTAGGATGAGGGTCATGGTGAGGGTGAGGGTTAGGGTTAGGATTAGTTTGAGGTTTAGGGTTACAATTAGGGTTAGGGTTAAGGTGAAGGTTATGGTTAGGGTTAGGGTGAGTGTTAGGGTTAGGGTGATGTTTAGTGTGAGTGTGAGGGTTAGGGTAAGGGTAAGTGTTCTGGTGGGAGATAGGGTTAGTGTTAGAGTTATGGTTAGTGTGAGGGTAAGGGTAAGGTTGAGGGTTAGGTTGAGGGTGAGGGTTAGGTTTAAGGTGAGCGTTAGAGTTAGGGTGAGGGTGAGGGTGAAGGTGAGGGTTAGGGTGAATGTTAGGCTTAGGATTAGCTTTAGTTTGGGGGTTAGGTTGAGGGTAAGGGTTAGGGTGAGGTTTAGGTTGAGGGTGAAGTTTAGGGATATGGTGAGCTTTAGGGTTAGTGTGAGGATAAGGGTTAGGGTGAGGGTGAGGTGTAGGGTTAGCGTTAGGGATAGGGTGAGTGTTAGGGTGAGGGTTACGTTTAGGGTTAGGGTTACGGTTAGGTTTAGGATGAGGGTTAGGGTTTCGGTGATGTTTATGGTAAGGATGAGTTTTATTGTGAGGGTGAGGGTGAGGGTTAGGTTTAGGGTTAGGGTTAGTGTGAGGGTGAGGGTGAGTCTTAGGTTTAGGATTAGCCTTATGGTTATGGTTAGTGTGAGTGTTAGGGTGAGGATGAGGTTTCGGGTCATGGTGAGGGTTGGGTGTAGGCGAGGGTTAGGGTTAGGGTGAGGATTAGGGTAAGATTTAGGGTTAGGGTTATGGTGAGGGTAAGGGTTAGGGTGAATTTTAGGGTGAAGGTGAGGGTTAGGGTTAGCGTTAGGGGTAGGATGAGGTTTAGGGTGATTGTTAGGGTTACGGTTAGTGTTAGGGTTAGGGTGAGGTTAAGGGTTAGTGTTAAGATTAGGGTTAGGTTTAGGATTAGGCTGAGCGTGAGGGTGAGGTTTAGGGTGAGCTTTAGGGTTAGGGTTAGGTTTAGTTTGCATGTTAGGGTTACGGTTAGGTTTATGGTTAGGGTTAGTGTGAGGGTAAGGGTAAGGGTGAGGGTTAGGGTGAGGGTGAGGGTTAGGGTGAGTGTAAGGGATAGGGTGAGGGTTAGGGTGAGGGTGAGAGTTAGGATTAGAATTAGAGTTAGGGTGAGGGTTAGGGTTAAGTTGAGCGATAGGGTTAGGGTTAGGGATAGGGTGAGCATTAGGGTTAGTGTGAGGATAAGGGTGAGGGTGGGGGTTAGGGTGAGGATAAGGTGTAGGGTGAGGGTTAGGCTTAGGTTTAGGGTGAGGGTTAGGGTGAGGTTGATTGTGAGGTTTAGGTTTAGGGTTAGGGTTAGTGTGAGGGTGAGGTTGAGGGTTAGGTTTAGGATTAGCTTTATTGTTATGTACAGTGTGAGTGTTAGGGTGAGGATCAGGTTTCGGGTGATGGTGAGGGTTAGGGTGTAGGCGAGGGTTAGGATTAGTGTGAGGATTAGGATAAGGGTTAAGGTTAGGGTTATGGTGAGGGTAAGGTTTAGGGTGAGGTTTAAACTGAAGATGAGGTTTAGGGTTAGCGTTACGGTTACGGTGAGTGTTAGGGTTAGGGTTAGGGTTAGGGTGAGGGTGAGGGTTAGTGTTAAGATTTAGGTTAGGGTTAGGGTGAGTGTTAGGTTTAGTGTGAGGGTTAGCTTTAGGGTAAGGGTTAGGTTTAGGATTAAGTTTAGTGTTAGGTTTAAGGTGAGGGTCAGGTTGAGGGTTACGGTTATGTTGAGGGTTAGGGTTAGGCTGAGGTTTAGGGCTAGGGTGATATTTATTGTGAGAGTGAGGGTTAGGGTAAGGATGAGTGTTAGGGTGAGAGTGAAGGTTCGGGTGAGTTGAGGGTTAGGGTGTGCTTGAGGGTTAGTTTTAGGTTTAGGGTTAGGGTGAGGGTTAGGGTTATGGTTAGGGTTAGGGTGAGAGTTATTGTGAGGTGTAGGGATAGGGTTAGTTTAAGGGTTAGGGTGAGGGTGAGGGTGAGCATTAGCGTTAGGGATAGGGAGAGGGTTAGGTTGAGGTTTAGGTTTAGGGTGAGGGTGAGGGTTAGGGTGAAGGTGAGGTTGAGGGTTTCTGTTATGTAAGGGTTAGCGTTATTTTTAGGGTGAGGATTAGGTTGAGGTTGAGGGTTAGTGTGAGTGTTAGGGTTAGGGTGAGGGTTGGGGTTAGGATTTGGGTGAGGGTTAGGGTGTGGGTGAGGGTTAGGGTTAGGTTGAGTGTTAGGGTGAGGTTTAGTTTGAGTGTGAGAGTTAGGGTTATCGTTGGGGTTAGGGTAAGTATAGGGTGAGGGTTAGGGTTAGGGTGAGGGTGAGGGTGAGGGTTAGAGCTAGGGTGATGTTTAGGGTGAGGGTGAGGGTTAGGGTGAGGATGAGGGTGAGGGTTAATTTGAGGGTGAGGGTGAGGGTGAGGGTGAGGGTTACAGTTAGGGTCAGGTTTAGGGTGAGGGTGAGGGTTAAGGTTAGGATGAGGATTAGGTTTACTGTGAGGGTTAGGGTTATTATTACGGTTAGGGTTAGGGTGAGGGTGAAGGTTAGGGTCACTGTTAGGATGAGGTTAAGGGTTAGGGTCAGGGTTAGGGTGAGGGTGAGGCTTAGGGTAAGGCTTAGGGTGAGGGTGAGGGTTAGGGTTAAGGTTAAGGTTAGGGTGAGGGTGAGTGTTAGCGTTAGGGTTAGGGTGAGCTTTAGGTTTAGGTTTAGGTTTATTGTTAGGATTACAGTTAGGATGAGAGCTAGGGTGAAGTTGAGGTTTAGGGTTAGGGTTAGGGTTAGGATGAGGGTTAGGTTTAGGTGAGGGTTAGGGTTAGTGTGAGGGTTTAGGGTGAGGGTTAGGGTTAGTGTGATGTTTAGTTTGAGGGTGAGGGTTAGGGTCAAGGTGAGGTTTTGGGTTAGGTTTAGGGTGAGGGTAAGTGTGATCATTAGGTTTAGGATTAGGGTTAGATTTAGGGTTAGATTTGAGGTGAGGGTTAGGTTTAGTGTGAGGGTTAGGTTTAGGGTTAGGGAGAAGGTAAGTATTAGGGTGAGGGTTAGGGTGAGAGTGAGGGTTAGGATTATCGTGAGTGTAAGTGTGAGGGTTAGTGTGAGGTTTAGGTTAGAGTTATGGTTATGGTGAGGGTGAGGGTTATTGTTAGTGTTAGGGTTAGGGTTAGGTTGAGTGTGAGTGTGAGGGTGAGGGTGAAGGTGAGGGTTAGGGTTAGTGTGAGGGTTTGGATTATTTTTAGAGTTAGGGTGAGGGTGAGGATGAGGGTTCGGGTGAGGATGATGGTAAGGGTGAGAGTTAGGGTGTCTGTGAGGGTTAGGGTAAGGGTGAGGGTTCGAGTTAAGGGTAGCATTAGCATGAGGGTTAGGGATACGGTTCGAATTAAGGTGAGGTTTAGGGAGAAGGATGGGTATAGGGTTAGGGTTATGGTTAGTGTGATGATTAGGGTTAGGGTTAGGGTTAGGGAGAGGTTTAAAGTTAGGGTTAAGGTGAGGATTAGGGTGATAGGTAGGGTTAGGGTTAGGGTGAGGGTTAGGCTTAGTGTGAGGGTTAGGGTTAGGATTAGGGTTAGGGTGAGTATAAGGGTTAGGTTGAGGGTTAGTTTGAGAGTGAGGGTTAGTGTTTGCGTGAGGGTTAGGGTTAGCGTGAGGGTTAGGGTGAAGGTTAGAGTGGGGGTTAGGGTGAGGGTTATGGTTAGGGTTAGAGTTGAGGATAGGGTGAGGATTAGGGTGAGCGTAAGGTTTAGCATGAGGGTTAGGGTGAAGGTGAGGTATAGGGTTACGGTCAGGGTAAGGGTTAGGGCGAGGGTTAGGGTAAGGTTGAGGGTTAGGTTAGCAGTTTTATTAGGGTGAGGGTGAAGGTTAAGGTGAGGTTTAGGGTTGGGTTAGGGATAGGATGAGGATTAGGGTTATGGTTACGTTTAGGGTGAGGGTTAGGCTAAGGGGTAGGGTTAGGGTTAGGGTTAGTGTGAGAGTTAGGGTGAGGGTTATGGTTTGGGACAGTGTTAGGATGACGGTGAGGGTGAGGTAGAGGTTAAGTTTTAGGGTGAGGGTTAGTGTGAGGGTGAGGTTTAGGGTTAGCATTAGGGTTAGGGTTATGGTTAGGTTGAGGGTTAGCGTTATGGTTGTGGTTAGGGTGAGTGTGAGGGTTAGGTTTAGCATTAGGGATAGGATTAGGGTTAGGGTGAGTTTAGGGTTAGGCTTATGTTGACTGTGAGAGTGAGGGTTAGGTTTAGAATTAGGGTTAGGGTTAGGGTTAGGCAGAGAGTGAGGGTGAGGGTGCGGATGAGGGTTAGGGTAAGGGATAGGTTTAGCGTGAGGGCGAGGGTCAGTGTGAAGGGTAGGGTTAGGGTTAGGGTGAGGGTGAGGGTTTTGGTTAAGAAAGGGTTACGGTTAGGGTTATGGTGAGGGTTAGGGTGAAGTTTTCGGTGATGGTTAGGGTTAGGGTTAGTGTGAGGGTTAGGGTTAGGGTGAGTGTTAGGGTGACGGTGAGGGTTAGGGTTAGTGTAAGGGTTAGGGTTAGGGTGAGTGTTAGTGTGAGGGTGAGGGTTAGGGTGAGGGTTATGGTGAGGGTGAGGGTTAGGGTTAGGGTTAACGTGAGGGTTAGGGTGAGGTTTAGGGTGAGGGACAGGGTTAGGTTTAGTGTGAGGGTTAGGGTTAGTGTGAGGCTTAGCGTTTGGGTTAGGGATAGTGTGTGGATAAGGGTTAGGTTGAGGGTCAGGGTGATAATGAGGGTTTGGGTTAGCATTAGGATTAGGGTGAGGGTTATGGTGATGGTTAGGGTTAGAGTTAGGGTTAGTGTGGGGGTGAGGGTTAGAATTAGTATTACGGTGACGGTTAGGGTTGGTTGAGGGTTAGGGATAGGGTTAGGTTTAGTTTGAGGGTTTGGGTGAGGGTTCGGGTGTAGGTGAGGGTTAGGTTCTGGGTGACGGTTAGGGTTAGGGTGAGGGTTCACGTGACAGTAAGGATTAGGGTGAGGGTGAGGATTAGGGTTAGGGTGAGCGTTAGGGTGAGGGTGAGGGTTAGGGTTAGTGTGAGGATTACGGGTAGGGTTAGGGTTATGGATATGTTGAGGGGAAGGGTTAGGGTGAGGTTTAGGGTGAGGGTGAGGGTTAGGGTTAGTGTTAGGGTTTGGGTGAAGGTTAGGGTGAAGTTTAGGGTTAGGGTGAGGGTGAGAGTTAGGGTTAGGGTTAGTGTGAGGTTTAGGGTTAGGATGAGGGTTAGGGATAGGTTTAGGGTCAGGGTGAGAGTTAGAGTAAGGGTTAGAATTAGAGTTAGGGTGAGGGTATGGCTTAGGGTGAGGTTTAGGTTTAGGTTGAGGGTTAGGGTGAGGGTGAGGGTGAGAGTAAGTGTTAGGGTGAGGGCTAGGGTTAGGGTTATGTTATGGGTGAGTGTTAGGTTTATCGTGAGTGTGAGGGTGAAGGTTAGGTTTAGGATTAGTGTTAGGGGTAGGGTGAGGCTTATGGATAGGGTTAGGGTTAGGGTGAGCATTAGGCTGATGGGTTGGGGTAGCGTTAGGTTGAGGGTGAGGGTAAAGTTAACGGGGATGGTTAGGGTTTGGGTGAAGATTAGGGATAGCATTAGGATTAGGGTTAGGGTTAGGGTGAGTTTTATGGTTAGGTTTAGGGTGAGGGTGAGGGTTTCTGTTAGGAAAGGCTTAGGGTGAGGGTGAGGGTGATGGTGAAGGTGAGGGTATAGTTGAGGGTTAGGATTAGGTTGAGGGTAGGGTGACGGTGAAGGTTAGGGTGAAGGTGAGGGTTAGGGTTAGGGTGAGGGTGAGAGCTATGGTTAGGTTTAGGGTGAGGGTTAGGGTTAATGTGAGGGTTAGGGTTAGGGTTAAGGTTAGTGTGAGGATAAGAGTTAGGGTGAGGGTTAGGGTGAGATTGAGGGTTAGTTTTAGCGTTAGGGTTAGGGTGAGCGTTAGGTTGAGGGTTAATTTGAGGTTTAGGGTTAGTATGAGGGTGAGTGTTAGAGTTAGGTTTAGGGTGAGGGTTAGGTTTAGGGTGAGGTTTAGTGTAAGATTATGGTGAGGGTGAGGGTGAGGGTGAGGGTGAGTTTTAGGTTGTGGGTGATGGTTAGGGTTAGGGTAAGGGTTAAGGTGATGGTGAGGGTTAGAGTGAAGGTGAGGGTCAGGGTTAGGGTTGCGGTAGGATTGGCGTTAGTGTTAGGGTCAGGGTTATGGTGAGGGTAAGGGATAAAATGAGGTTTAGGGTGAGGGTGAGGTTTAGGGATCAGCGTTAGAGTTAAGGTGAGAGTTAGGGTGAGGGTTAGGGTTCTGGTAAGGGTTAGGTTTAGGGAGAGGGTTAGAGTTAGGGTTAGGGTTAGGGTTAGGGTTAAGTTAAGGTTTAGGGTGAGGGTTAGGGAGAGGGTACGGGTTAGGGTTAGTTTGAGGGTTAGGGTGGGCCTTAAGGACAGTGTAAATTTTAGGTTTAGGGTTAGGTTGAGGGTTAGGGTGAGGTTTAGTGTTAGTGTTAGGGTTAGGGTTAGGATGAGTGTTGGGGTGAGGGTAAGGGTTAGAGTGAGGGTTAGGGTAAGGGTGAGGGTTAGGGTTAAGCATTAGGGTTAGGTTTAGGGTTAGGGTGAGTTTTAGGGTTAGGGTTAGGGTGAGGGTGAGGGTGAGGTTTATATTGAGGTTTAGGGTTAGGGTTAGGAATAGTGGTAGGGTGAGGTTTAGGTTTAGTGTGAGGGTTAGGGTTAGGGTTAGGGTTAGGTTGAGTGTAAGGGTTAGAGTGAGAGTTAGGGTGAGTTTGAGGTTAGCGTTAGGTTAGCGTTAGGGTTAGCGTTAAGGTTAGGGTGAGGGTTAGGGTGAGGGTTAAGTTGAGTGTTAGTGTTAGTATGAGGGTGAGCATTAGACTTAGGTTTAGGGTGAGGGTTATGTTTAGGATGAGGTTTAGGGTAAGTTTAGGGTGAGGTGAGGGTTCTGGTGAGCGAGAATTTTAGGGTGTGGGTGACGGTTAGGGTAAGGGTCAGGGTTAAGGTGACGGTGAGGGTTAGGGTGAGGGTGAGGCTTATGGTTGTGGTGAAGATTAGGGTTAGGGTTAGGTTTAGGGTTATGGTGAGGGTAAGGGTTAGGATGAGGTTTACGGTGAGGGTGAGGTTTAGGGATAGCGTTACAGTTAGGGTGAGGGTGAGGGTGAGGGTTAGGGTTCAGGTTAGGCTTAGGGTGAGGGTGAGGGTTAGGGTTAGGGTGATGTTTACGGTGAGGGTGAGTGTTACGGTGAGGGTGAAGGTGAGCATGAGGGTTAGGGTGAGGATGAGGCTTAGGGTTAGTGTGAGGGATAGGGTGAGACTGAGGGTTAGGGTGAGCTTTAGGTTTAGGGTGAGGGTGAGTGTTAGGGTGAGGGTTAGGGTTGTGGTTAGGGTTAGGGTGGAGTGAGGGTGAGGTTGAGGGCAAGGGTGATTTTGAGGTTGAGGGTGAGGGTTAGGGTTTGTGTGAGGGTTAGGGTTAGGGTTAAGGTTAGGGTGAGCGATAGGGTTAGGCTTAGCGTTAAGATGAGGGTTAGGCTGAGGGTTAGGCTTAGGGTTAGTGTGAGGGTAAGGGTTAGGGTGAGGGTGAGGTATAGGTTTAGGATTAAGTTTAGGGTTAGGGTGAGGATTAGGCATAGGGTTAGGTTTAGGGTTAGGGTGAGAGTTTTGGTTAGGGTTAGGATTAGAATTAGGGTGAGGGTGAGGGTTAGGGTTTGAATAAGTGTTAGGTTTAGGGTTAGGCTGTGATTTAGGTTGAGGCTGAGGGTGAAGTTTAGGCTGATGGCTAGGGTTAGGGTTCAGGTAAAGGTAAGGGTGAGGGTTAGGGTTAGGATTAGTGTTAGTTTGAAGTTGAGGGTGAGGGTATGGGTTAGGGTGATCGTTAGTGTGAGGTTTAGGTTTAGGGTTAGCATTAGGTTTAGGGTGAGGATTAGGGTTAGGATTAGGTTTAGGGTTGGGGTGAGGGCTAGTGTTAGCATTAGTGTTAGGCTTAGGGTGAGGGTGAGGGTGAGAGTGAGGGTTAGGGTTAGTTTTAGGATTAGGATTAGGGTTAGGGTTAGACTGAAGTTGGGGGTGAGGTTGAGGGTGAGCGTTAGGGTTAGAGTTAGTTTTAGGGTGAGAGCTAGGGTGAGGGTGAGTATTAGGGTGAGGGTCAGGGTCAGTGTCAGGGTTTCTGTTTGGAAATGCTTAGGGTTAGGTTTAGGGTGAGGATTAGGGTGAGGGTGAGCTTTAAGGTGAGGGTTAGGGTTATGTGAGGATTAAGGTTAGGGTTACGGGGAGGGTTAGGGTTAGGGTGTTGTTTACGGTGAGGGTGAGTGTTAGGGTGAGAGTGAGGCTGAGTGTGAGGGTGAAGGTGAGGGTGAGGGTTAGGGTGAAGATTAGGGTTAGGGTTAGGGTGAGGGATAGGGTGAGACTGAGGGTTAAGTTGAGCTTTAGGGTTAGGGTGAGGGTTAGGGTGAGGGTTAAGGTGAGGGCTAGGTTTAGTATGAGGGTGAGGGTTAGAGTTAGTTTTAGGGTGAGGGTTCGGATTAGGGTGAGGTTTAGTGTGTGTGTGTAGGTTAGGATTAGAGAGAGGTTTAAGGTGATGGTGAGGGTTAGGGTGAGGGTGAGGGTTAGGGTTTTGGTGAGGATTTGGTTTAGGGTTAGTTTTAGGTTTATGGTGACAGTAAGGGTTATGATGAGGTTCAGGTGAGGGTGAGGTTTACGGATATGGTTAGAGTTAGGGTGAGGGTTAGGGTTCAGGTTAGGCTTAGGGTTAGCATGAGGGCAAGGGATAGGGTGAGGGTGAGGGTGAGGGTTATGGTTATGGTTAGGGTTAGGGTGGGGGTGAGGGTGAGGTTTAGGGTGAGGGTGAGGATTAGGTTTAGGGTTAGGTTGAGGTTGAGGGTTAGGGTAAGTTTGAGGGTTTAGGGTGAGGGTTAGGGTGACGGTAAGGTTTGGAGTGAGGGTTAGTTTGAGGGAGAGGGTTAAGGATAACATTGGATAAGATTGGATTAGGATAGCTAGGATTAGGCTTAGAGGTAGGTTTCGGCTTAGGGTGAGACTGAGGGAGAAGATTAGGGTGAGGGTTGGGGTGAGGGTGAGGGTTTCGTTTAGGAAAGGCTTAGGGTTAGGGTTAGGGTGAGGATTATGGTGAAGGTGAGGTTTAAGGTGAGGTTTAGGGTTAGGGTGAGGATTAGGGTTAGGGTTAGAGTGAGGGTTAGGGTGTGGGTTAAGGTTAGGGTTAGGGTTAGTATGAGGATGAGGGTTAGAGTTAGGTTTAGGGTGAGGGTTAGGTTTAGGGTGAGGTTTAGATTAAGATTATGGTGAGGGTGAGCTTGAGGGTGAGGGTGAGTTTTAGGGTTTGGGTGACAGTTATGGTTCGGTTGAGTTTTAAGGTGACAGTGAGGGTTAGGGTGAGGGTGAGTGTTAGGGTTGTGGTGAGGAGTAGGGTTAGGCTTAGGGTTAGGGTTATGGTGAGGGCAAGGGTTAGAATGAGGTTGAGGGTGAGGGTGAGGTTTAGGGACAGCGTTAGAGTTAGGGTGACGGTTAGGGTGAAGGTTAGGGTTCAGGTTTCGCTTAGGGTGAAGTTGAGGGTTAGAGTTAGGGTTAGGATTAATGTTAGGGTGAGGGTAAGTTTTAGGGTGAGGGTTAGGGTTAGGGCGAGGGTTAGGGTTAGTTTTAGTGTTATTGTTAGTGTGAGGTTTAGGGTGAGGGTAAGGGTGAAGGTAAGGGTTACGGATAGCATTAGGGTTAGGATTAGGGTGAGGGTGAGGGTTAGGGTTAGGCTTAGGGTGAGGGTTAGGGTTAGGTTGAGGGTTAGGGATAGGGTTGGGGTTAGTATGAAAGTCTGCTTTAGGGTTAGGCATAGAGTTAGGTTGAAGGTGAGTGTGAGGGTTAGGGTTAGGATTAGGGTTAGGTTTAGGTTTAGGCTGAGGGTGAGGGTGAGTGTGAGGGTGAGGTTTAGGGTTAGGGTGAGGGTTAGGTTTAGGGTTACGTTTAGGGTTAGGCTGAGGGTAAGGGTGAAGGTGTAGGTGAGGGTTAGGGTGAAAATGAGGGTTAGGGTTAGGGTTAGAGTGAAGGATAGGTTTAGGGTTAGGGTGAGGTGTAGGTTTAGGGTTAGGGTGAGGGTTAGCATTAATGTGTGGTTTAGGGTTAGGGTTTGGGTTAGTGTGAGGATAAGCGTTAAGGTGAGGCTTAGGGTGAGAGTGAGGGTTAATGTTAGCGTTAGGGTTAGGGTGATGTTTAGGGTGAGCGTTAAGGTGAGGGTTAGGTTTAGTATGTGTGTGAAGGGTAGAGTTAGAATTGCGGTGAGAGTTAAGGTTAGGATGAGTTTTAGGTTAAGGTTAGGGTGAGTGTGACGGTTCGGCTGAGGGTGAGATTTAGTTTGTGGGTGACGGTTAAGGTTTGGGTGAGGGTTAAGGTGAAGGTGAGGGTTAGGGATAGTGTGAGGGTTAGGGTTCGATGAGGATTAGGGTTAGGGTTACGGTTAGTCTTACGGTGAGGGTAAGGGTTAGGAATAGCTTTAGGGTGAGGGTGAGTTTTAGGGATAGCATTAGAGTTAGGTTGAGGGTTAGGGTGAGGTTTAGGGTTCAGGTTAGGCTTAGGGTGAGGGTGAGGGTTAGAGTTAGGATTAAGGTAAGTGTTAGTGTAAGGGTAAAGTTTAGGGTGAGGGTTAGGTTGAGGGTGAGGTTTAGGGTTAGGTTGAGGGTTAGGGTGAGTGTTAGGGTGAGAGTTAGTTGTAGGTTTAGGGTTAGGGTGAGGCTTAGGGTGAGGGTAAGGTTTAGAGTGAGGGTTAGTGTGAGGGAGAGGTTTAGGGATTGCATTGGGGTTAGGTTTAGGGTTAGGGTGAGGGTTAGGGTAAGGGTGAGGGTTAATGTTAGGTTGAGGGTTAGGGACAGAGTAGGGGTTAGGGTGAGGGTCAGTGTTAGGGTTAGGGTTAGAGTTATGGTGAGGGTGAGTGTGAGGGTTAGGGTTAGTATTAGGGTTAGGGTTAGGTTTTGGCTGAGGGTGAGGGTGAGGGTGAGGTTTAGGGTTAGGGTGAGGGTTAGGTTTAGGGTTAGGGTTGGGGTTAGGCTGAGGGTGAGGGTGAGGATGTAGGTGAGGGTTAGGATGAAGGTGAGGGTTAGGGTTAGGGTTAGGGTGAGATTTTGGGTTAGGTTTATGGAGAGTTGTAGGGTGAGGGGTAGGCTTCCCGTTAGGGTGAGGGTTAGGGTTCATGTGAGGGTTAGGCATAGTGTTAGGGTTAGAGTTAGGATAAGGTTTAGGGTGAGGGTTAGGGTGAGAGTGAGCGTTATGTTAGCCCTAGGGATAGGGTGAGGGTTGGGGTGAGGGTTTGGTGAGCGTTAGGGTTAGTATGATGGTGAGGGTTAGAGTTAGGTTTAGGGTAAGGGGTAGGGTTAGGTGAGGTTTAGGGTAAGGTTAGGGTGAGTGTGAGGGTTTAGGTGAGGGTGAGTTTTAGAGTGTGGATGACGGTTAGGGTTAGGGTGAGGGTTAAGGTGACGGTGAGGGTTAGGGTGAGGGTAAGGGTTAGGGTTGTTGTGAGGAATAGGATTAGGGTTAGGGTTTTGGTTATGGTGAGGGTATGGGTTAGGATGAGGTTTAAGTTGAGGGTGAGGTTTAGAGATAGCATTAGAATTAGGGTGAGGGTTAGAATTCAGGTTAGGCTAAGGGTGAGGATGAGGGTTAGAGTTAATGTTAGGGTTAGTGTTAAGGTGAGGGTAAAGTTTAAGGTGAGGGTTAGGGTAAGGGTTAGGGTTAGGGTTAGGGATAGAGTGAGGATTAGGGTAAGGGTTAGGTTTAGGGTGAGACTTAGGGTTAGCCTTAGGGTTAGGGTGAGGGTTAAGGTGAGGGTTAAGGTGAGGGTTAGGGTTAGTATGAGGTTGATGGATAGAGTTAGGTTTAGGGTGAGGTTTAGGGTTAGGGTGAGGTTTATGGTAGGGCTATGGTGAGGGTGAGGGTTCAGGTGAGGGTGAATTTTAGGGTGTGGGTGGCGATTTGGTTTAGAGTGAGGGTTGAGGTGATGGTAAGGGTTAGGGTGTGGGTGAGGGTTAGTGTTATGGTTAGGGTTAGGGTTATGATTAGGGTAAGGGTTAGGTTGAGGGTAAGGGTTAGGATGAGTGAGGGTGAGTTTTAGGGATAGCGTTAGAGTTAGGGTGAGGGTAAGGGTGAGGGTTTGGGTTCACATTAGGCTTAGGGTGAGGGTGAGGGTTAGAGTTAGGTTTACTGTTATTGTTAGGGTGAGGGTAAGGTTTAGGGTGAGGGTTAGCGTGAGGGTGATGGTTAGGTTTAGGTCGAGGGTTAGAGTGAGCGTTATGGTGAGGGTTAGTTTTAGGTTTAGGTTTAGGGCGAGGATGAGGGTGAGGATTAGTGTTCGTGATAGGGTTAGGGTTAGGGTGAGGGTTAGGGTGAACGTAAGGGTTAGAATGAAGTTTAGGGTGAGGGTGAGGGTTAGGGATAGCATTAGGTTTAGGTTTAGGGTTAGGGTGAGTGTTAGGGTTAGGGTTAGGATTAGGTTGAGGGTGAGGGTGAGGGTTAGGTTTAGGGTTAGTGTTAGGTTGAGGGTTAGGGATAAGATGATGGTGAGGGTAAGGGTTAGGGTGAGGGCTAGGGTTATGGTTAGGGTTA
Source organism: Dipodomys merriami (assembly GCF_024711535.1). NCBI lineage: Eukaryota > Metazoa > Chordata > Mammalia > Rodentia > Heteromyidae > Dipodomys > Dipodomys merriami. Next base: position 5,768,311 of record NW_027206113.1, read on the forward strand.
GGGTGAGCTTTAGGTTTAGGGTGAGGGTGAGGGTGAGATTTAGGTTTACGATTAGGCTTAGGTATAGGGTTAGGCTTGGGGTGATGGTGAGGGTGAGGGTCAGAGTTAGGTTTAACGTGAGATTTAGGGTTATGGTTAGGGTGAGGGTGATGGTGAGGTTGAGGGTGAGGATGAAGGTTAGGTTTTGGGTGAGGGTTAGGTTTAAGGTTAAGGTGAGTTTTATGGTTAGTGTTAGGGTTCGGATGAGGGTTAGGCTGAGGGTTAGGCTTAGGGATAGCGTGAGGGTAAGGTTAGGTTTAGGGTGAGGGTTAGGTTTAGGATTAGGTTTAGGTTTAGGGAGAGGTTTAGGGACAGGGTTGGGGTTAGAGTGAGAGTTTTGCTTAGGGTTAGGTTTAGAGTTAGGGTGAGGGTGAGGGTGAGGGTTTGAATTAGGGTTAGAGTTAGGGTTAGATTGAGGTTGAGGTTGATGCTGAGGGTGAGGTTAGGGTTAGGGTGAGGGTTAGGATTAGGGTTAGGGTTAAGGTTAGGTTGAGGATTAAGTTTAGGGTTAGGTTTAGGATGAGGGTTAGGCTGATTGTTAGGGTTAGGGTACAGGGGAGGATGATAATTAGTGTGAGGTTTAAGGTGGGGTTGAGGGTTAGGGTTAGGCTTAGTTTTAGGGTGAGGATTAGTGTGATGGTTAGTGTTAGGGTTAGAATGAGGGTTAGGGTAAGGCTTAGGGTTAGGATTAGTGTTAAATTTAGGGTGAGGTTGAGGGTGTGGGTAAGGGTTAGGGTGAGGGTTAGGGTGAGGTTGAGGTTTGGGGTTAGCATTAGGGTTAGTGTTAGGTTTAGTGTGAGCGTTAGGGTTACGGTTAGGTTGAGGGTGGGGTGAGGTTGAGGGTGAGGGTTAGGGTTGGGTTTAGTTTTAGGGTGAGGGCTTGGGTGAGGGTGAGGGTTAGGGTGAATATTAGAGTGAAGACGAGGTTTAAGGTGATGGTAGGGGTTTAGGTGAGGTTAGAGTTAGGGTTATGGTGAGCGTTAGTGTTAGGGTGATGTTTAGGGTGAGGGTGAGGTGTAGGGTGAGGGTGAGGGGGAAGGTGAGGTTGAGGTTGTAGATGAGGTTTACAGTTAGGGTGAGGGTTAGGGTAACAGTGAGGGTTAGGGTGAAGTTGAGGGTTAGGTTTAGGGATAGTGTGAGGATAAGAATTAGGGTTAGGGTTAGGGTGAGACTGAGGGTTAGGGTTAGCGTTAAATTTAGGGTGAGAGTTAGGGTGACTGTTAAGTTTAGGGTTAGGGTTAGTATGAGGGTGAGGGTTAGAGTTAGGCTTAGGGTGAGGTTTAGGGTTAGCGTGAGGTTTACGTTAGGGCTAGGGTGAGTGTGAGTGTTCGGATGAGGGTGAGTTTTAGGGTGTTGGTGGCAGTTAGGTTTAGATTGAGGGTTAAGCTGACAGTATGGGTTAGGATGAGGGTGAGGGTTAGGGTTATAGTGAGGATTAGGGTTAGGGCTAGGGTTAAGGTCATGATGAGCTAAAGGGTTAGGGTGAGGTTTAGGGTGAGGGTGAGGTTTAGGGATAGCATTAGAGGTAGGGTGAGGGTGAGTGTTAGGGTTAGGTTTAGGGTTATTGTTAGGGTGAGGGTAAGGTTTAGGGTGAGGGTTAGGGTGAGGGTGAGGTTTAGGTTTAGGTCGAGGGTTAGGGTGAGCATTAGGATTAGGGAAAGATTTAAGGTGAGGGTTAGGGTTATAGTTAGATTTAGGGTGAGGGTGAGGTTGAGGGTTAGGGGGAACGTGATGGTGAGTTTGAGGGTGAGGGTGAGGGTTAGGGTTTTGGTTAGGGTTAAGGTTAGGGTGAGGTTTAGGGTTAGGTTTAGGGTTAGGATGAGGGTTACGCTGAGGGTTAGGCTTAGGGATAGGGTGAGGGTAAGGTGTAGGTTGAGGGTGAGGGTTAATTTTAGGATTAGGGTTAGGGCAAGGGTGAGGTTTAGGGACAGGTTTAGGGTTAGCGTGAGGGTTATGGTTAGGTTAGGTTTAGAGTTAGGTTGAGGGTGAGGGTTAAGGTTTGAATTAGGGTTAGGGTTAGGGATAGTGTTGAGTTTGAGGTTGAGGCTGAGGGTGAGGGTGAGTGTTAGGGTGAGGGTTAGTGTGAGCTTGAGGTGTAGGGTTAGCATTAGTGTTAGGGTTAGTGTGAGGGTTAGGTTAAGTTTAGGTTGAGGGTGGGGTGATGTTGAGGGTGAGGGTTAGAGTTAGGATTAGTTTTAGGGTGAGGGCTAGGGTGAGAGTGAGGGTTAGGGTGAGCGTGAGGGTCTCGGTGAGGAAAGGCTTAGGGTTATGGTTAGGGTGAGGATTAGCGTGAGGGTGAGATTTAAGGTGAGGGTTAGGGTTAAGGTGAGGTTAGGGTTAGGGTTAGGGTAACGGTTAGGGTTAGGGTGATGTTTATTGTGAGGGTGAGGGTTAAGGTGATTGTGAGGGTGAAGGTGAGGTTGAGGGTGTGGATGAGGTTTAGGGTTAGGATGAGGGTTAGGGTGACAGTGAAGTTTAGGGTGAAGTTGAGGGTTAGAGTTAGGGTTAGGGTGAGGGTTAGGGTTAGGGTTATGGTGAAGGCTAGGTTGAGGGTTAGGGTTAGGTTTACGGTGAGGGTTAGGGTTAATGTGAGTGTTAGGGTTAGGGTTAGGCATAGTGTGAGAACAATGATTAGGTTTAGGGTTAGGGTGAGAGTGAGGGTTTGAGTTAGCATTAGAGTTAGGGTGAGAGTAAGGGTGAGGGTTAAGGTGAGGGTTAGGTTTAGTATGAGGGTGAGGATTAGAGTTAGGTTTATGGTGAGGGTTAGGTTTAGGGTGAGGTTTAGGGAAAGTTAAGGGTGGGGGTAAGGTTTCAGTTGTGGGTGAGTTTTAGGGTATGGTTGACGGTTAGGGTTAGGGTGAGGGCTAATGTGAAAGTGAGGTTTAGGGTGAGGGTGAGGGTTAGGTTTGCGGTGAGAATTAAGGTTAGGGTTAGGGTTATGATGAAGGTAAGGGTTAGGATGAGGTTTAGGGTGAGGATGAGGTTTAGGGAGAGCGTTAGAATTAGGGTGAGGTTTAGGGTAAGGGTTTGGGTTCAGGTTAGGCTTAGGGTGATGATGAGGGTTAGAGTTAGGGTTAGGGTTAGGCTTAGGGTGCAGATAAGGTTTAGGGTGAGGTTTAGGGTGAGGGTGAGGGTTAGGGTTAGGTTGCAGTTTAGGGTGAGCATTAGGGTGAGGGTTATCTTTAGGTTTAGGGTTAGGGTGAGGTTTAGTGTTAGTGTTAGGGTTAGGGTTAGGGTGATGGTTAGGGTGAGGGTAAGGTTTAGAGTGAGGTTTAGGGTGAGGGTGAGGTTTAGGGATAGCATTAGGGTTAGGGTTAGGGTGAGGGTGAGGGTTAGGGTTTGGGTTAGTGTGAGGGTTAGGGTTAGTTTGAGGGTTAGGGCTAGGTTTGGGGTTAGGGTCAGGGTCAGGGTTAGGGTTAGAATTAGTGTGAGGGTGAGTGTGAGGGTTTGTGTTTGGAATAGGGTTAGGGTTAATGTTAGGCTGGGGGTGAGGGTAAGTGTGAGGGTGAGGTTTAGGGTTAGGTGAGGGTTAGGTTTAGGGTTAGGGTTAGGGTTAGGTTGAGGGTTATGGTTAAGTTTAGGAAGACGGTTTGGCTGAGGCTTAGGGTAAGGTTTAGGATTAGGGTGAGGGAAAGGTTTAGGGTTAGGTTGAGGGTTAGGGTTAGGATGAGGGTTAAGGTAAGGGTTAGGTTAAGGGTGAGGGTTAGGATGAGGTTTAGTTTTAGGGTTAGGGTTAGGTTGAGGGTAAGAGTTAGAGTGAGGGTTAGGGTGAGGGTGAGGGTAAGGGATAGCATTAGTGTTAGTGGTAGGTTTAGGGTGAGGGTTATGGTTACAGTTAGGTTTAGGGTGAGGGTGAGGGTGAGGGTGAGTTTGAGGGTTATATTGAGGGTTAGGTTTAGGGTTATTTTTAGGGTGAGTGTTAGGATAAGGCTTAGGTTTAGGGTGAGGGTGAGGGTTAAGTTTAGGCTTAATGTGAGGGTTAGGGTTACGATGAGGTTTAGAGTGATGGTCAGGGTAAGGGTTAGGGTGAGGGCTATTGTTAGGGTTAGGGTTAGGGTTAGGGTTAGGGTGAAGTTAAGGGTTAGAGTGAGGGTTAGGGTGAGGGTGAGGATTTGGGATAGCATTAGGGTTAGGGTTAGGATTAGGGTGAGTTTTAGGGTTACAATTAGGTTTAGGGTGAAGGTGAGGTTTATATGGAGGGTTAGAGTTAGGGTTCGGGTGAGGGTTTGTGTGAGGATTAAGGTTAGGGTTAGGGTGAGGGTGAGGCTGAGGTTTAGGGTTAGGGTAGGGTGAGGGTGATGATTAGGGTTAGGGTGATGGTGAGGGTGAGTGTGAGGGTTAGAGTTAGGTTTAGGGTTAGTTTTATGGTTAGGGTTAGGGTGAGGATTAGGGTTAGGGTGAGGGATAGGGTTAGCATTATTGTTAGGGTGAGGGTTAGGTTTAGTGTGAGGTTTTGGGTTAGGCTTAAGTTTAGGGTTAGAGTACGGTTTAGGGTGAGTGCTAGGGTGAGATTGAGGGTTAGGGTTAGGCTGAGTGTTAGGGTGATGGTTACGGTGAGGGTTAGGTTTAGGGTTAGGTTTAGGTTTAAGTTTAGGGTGAGGGTGAGGTTTATGGTTAGTGTTAGGGTGAGGGTTAGGGTTAGGGTGATGTTTAGGTTGAGGGTGACGGTTAGGGTGAGGTTTCATGTTCGGGTTAGGTTGAGGGTTAGGGTGTGGGTGAGGGTTAGGTTTAGAGTGAGGGTTAGGGTGACGGTGAGGGTTAGGTTGAGTTTGAGGTTTAGGGTGAGGATTAGGGTTAGTGTGAGGATTAGGGTTAAGTTTAGGGTTAGTGTGATTGTAAGGGTTAGGAAGAGAGTTAGGGTAACGGTGAGAGTTAGGGTTAGCATTAGTGTTAGGGTGAGGAATAGGGTTAGGTTTAGGGTTAGCGTTAGGGTAAGGGTTAGGGTTAGTGTGAGGGTTAGGGTTAGGGTTAGGGTAAGGTTGAGGTGAGGATGAGGGTGAGGGTTAGGGTTAGGTTTAGGTTTAGTTTTAGGGTGAGGGTTAGGTTTTGGATGAGGGTTTGGGTTAGGTTTAGGCTAAGGATGAGGGTGAGGGTGAGGGTGAGGGTTAGGTTTAGGGTGAGGATTAGTGTTAGGGTTAGGATTAGGGTGAGGATGAGGGTGAGGATTAGGGTTAGCGTGAGGGTGAGCGTGAGGTTTAGGGTGTGGGTATGGGTTAGTGTTAGTTTTACGGTTAGGATTAGGTTGATAGTTAAGTTGAGGTTTATGTTTATGTTTAGGTTTAGGGTTAGTGTGAGGATTAGGGTTAAGGTCAGGGTTAGATTTAGGGATAAGTTTAGGGTGAGGGTTAGTGTTAGGGTTAGGATTAGGGGGAGGGTTAATGTGAGGTTAAGGGTTATGTTTAGGTTTAGGGTTAGTGTGAGGATTAGGGTTAGGTTTAGGGTTACGGTTAGGGTGAAGGTGATGGTGAGGTTTAGTCTAAGGGTTAGGTTAAGAATTAAGTTTAGGGTGAGAGACAGGGTGAGGGTGAGGCTGAGGGTGAGGTTTAGGCTTTGCATTAGGGTTAGGGTTAACGTTAGAGTTAGGTTTAGGGTAAGTGTAAGGGTTAGGCTGAGGGTTAGGCTGAGAGTGAGGGATAGGGTTAGCGTGATTGTGAGGGTCAGGGTCAGGGTGAGTTTCAGGGTTAGGGTTAGGGTGAGGGTGAGGGTTATGGTTAGTGTGAGGGTGAGGGTTAGGGTTATGGTGATGTTTAGGGTAAGGATGAGGGTTAGAGTAACGGTGAGGATGAGGGTGAGGGTGAGGGTTAGGTTGTGCGTGAGGGTTTGATTTAGGCTGAGGTTTATGGTGACGGTGAGTGTTAGGGTGAGGGTGAGGGTTAGGTTAGGGTTAGGGTGTGGTTTAGGGTTAGGTTTAGGTTTGGGGTGAGGTTTAGGGTAATGGGTAGGGTCAGGGCTAGGGTGAGGCTTAGGCTTACTGTGTGGGTTAGGGTTAGGTTTAGGGTTAGTGTTAGGATAAGGGTTAGGGTGAGTGTTAGGGCTATGGTGAGGTTTAGGGTTAGCCTTAGAGTTAGGGTGAGGGTTAGGGTGAGGGTGAGGGTTTGCGTTAGGGTTAGGTTGAGTGTGAGGTTAAGGGTTAGGTTTAGGGTGAGTGTTAGTGTTAGGGTGAGGGTTACGTTGAGGGTTAGGTTAAGGGTTAGGTTGACGTTGAGATTTAGGGTTTGGTTTAGGGTGAGGGTGAGGTTGAGGGTTAGGTTTAGGATTAGGGTTAGGTTTAGGGCTAGGCTTAGGGTGAGGATGAGGTTGAGGGTGAAAGTTAGGGTTAGGGTGATAATTAGGGTTAAATTTAGGGTTAGGGTGAGGGTGAGGTTTAGGTTGAGGGTGAGGGTGAGGGTGATGGTGAGCTTTAGTGTGTGGGTGAGGGTTAGAGTAAGGTTTAGGGTGAGGGTAACGGTTAGGGTGAGGCTTAGGGTGAGGGTGACGGTTAGGGTGAGAATGAGAGTGAGGGTTATGGTTAGGGTTAGTGTGAGGGTTAGTTTTAGGGTCAGCGCTAGGGTGAGGGTGAGAGTTAGCCTGAGAGTGATAGTTAGGTTTAGGGTGAGGGTTTCAATTAAGTAAGGGTTAGGGTTAGGATTAGGATGAGGATTAGGTTGAGATTCAGGCTTAGTTTGAGTGTTAGGTTTCGGGTGAGGGTTAGGATTAGGGTTAGAGTTAGGGTTAGGATGAGGATTATGTTGAGGGTGAGGCTTAGTTTGAGGGTTAGGGTTCGGGTGAGGGTTAGGGTTAGTGTAAGGGTTAGGGTTAGGGTGATGTTTAGGGTGATGGTCAGGGTTAGGGTAAAGGTGTGGTATCGGGTGAGTTTGAGGGTTCGGGAGAGGGTGAGTGTTAGGGTGTGTGTGAGGGTTCGGGTTCGGGTGAGTGTTAGGGTGACGGTGAGGTTTAGGGTGAGGTTGAGGGTTAAGGTAAGGGTTAGGTTACAGTGAGGGTTAGGGTTACTGTTGGGTTAAGGGTGAGGCTTAGTTTGAGGGGTAGGGTTAGGGTTGAGGTTAGAGTTAGCGTGAGGATAAGTGTTAGGGTGAGGTTTAGGGTGAGGGTGAGGGTTTGGTTGAGCGTTAGGGTTAGGGTGAGGGCCTAGGTGAGGTTTCGGTTTAGAGTGAATGTTATGGATAGGGTTAGGTGAGGGTTACGGTTAGGGTTAGGGTGAGGGTTGGGATTAGGGCGATGTTTAGCGTGACTTTGAGGGTTAGGGTGAGGATGAATTTTAGTGTTAGATTTAGGGTTAGGGTTAGGGTGAGGGTGAGTGTGAGGGTTAGGTTTAGGATTAGGGTTAGGGTTAGAGTTAGGGTGAGTTTTAGGGTGAGGGTGAGGGTGAGAGTGAGTGTTAGAAGATGGGTGAGGTTTAGGGTTAGGGTGAGGATTAGGTTTAGGTTTAGGGTTTGGGTTATGGTGAGGGTAAGGGTTAGGCTGAGGTTTAGGGTGAGGGTGAGGGTGAGGGATAGCGTTAGAGTTAAGGTGAGGGTTAGGTGTAGGGTTCAGGTTATGGTGAGGGTGAAGGTGTGGGTTAGGTTAAGGGTTAGGTTTAGAGTTACGTTGAGGCTGAGGGTGACAGTTAGGGTTAGGATTAGGATTAGGTTTAGGGTTAAGCTTAGGCTGAGGCTGAGGCTGAGGGTGAGGGTGAGGTTAGGGTTAGGGTGAGGGTTAAGTTAGTGTTAGGTTTGGGGTGTGGGTAAGGGTAAGGTTTAGGGTTAGGGTGAGGGTTAGCCTGGGGGTTAGGCTGAGGGTAAGGGTTAGGATGAGGTTTAGGTTTAGGGTGAGGCTTAGGGTTAGGATAAGCGTAAGGGTTAGGGTGAGGGTTAGGGTGAGGGTTAGGGTTAGGGTTAGCATTAGTGTTAGTGTGAGGGTGAGAGTTAGGGTGAGGGATAGGGTTAGGCTTAGGGATAGGTTGAGGGATAGGGTTAGTGTGAGTGTTAGGGTTAGTGTGAGGATAAGGGTTAGGGTCAGGTTTAGGTTTAGGGTTAGAGTGAGGGTTAGGGTTAGGGTGATGTTTAGGGTGTGGGTGAGTGTAAGGGTGAGGGTGATGTTGAGGGTGAGGATGAGAGTGAGGGTGAGTGTTACGGTTATTGTTAGTGTTAGGGTGAGGGTTAGGCGTAGGGTTAGAGTGATGATTAGGCTTAGGGTGATTTTTAGGGTGAGGGTGAGTGTAAGGGTGAGGGTTATGGTGAGGGTGAGGTTTAGGGTGAGGGTGAGAGTTAGGGTGAGGGTTACAGTTAGGGTTAGCGTTAGGGTGATGTTTTGGTTTAGAGTTAGGTTGAGTATTAGGGTTAGGGTGATGTTTATGGTGAGGGTGAGGTTTAGGTTTTGGGTGAGTGTGAGGTTTAGGCTTAGTTTTAGGGTGATGGTTAGGGTGAGTGTTAGGGTGAGGGCTAGGCTGAGGGGTAGGGTTAGGGTTCAGGTTAGCATTAGGTTTAGTGTGAGTGTTAGGGTTAGGGTTAGCGTTAGGGTTAGGGTGAGGTTTAGGGTTAGGGTGAGGGTGAGTGTTAGGGTGAGGGTTATGTTTAGGGTGATGGTGAGGGTTAGATTTAGGATTAGAGTTAGGGTTAGGCTTAGGGTGAGGGTGAGGGTGAGGGTGAGGGTTACGATTAGGTTGATGGTTAGGGTTAGGATTAGCATTAGTGTGAGGGTAAGGGTTAGGGTGACGTTTAGGGTGAGGGAAAGGGTTAGGGTAAGGCTTAGGGTGAGGTTGAGAGTTAGGGTTAGGGTGAGAGTGAGGGTTAGGTTTAGGGTGAGAGTGAGGGTTAGGTTAAGGGTCAGGGCTAGGGTGAGGGTGAGAGTTAGGTTGAGGGTGATGGTGAGGTTGAGGGTGTGGGTTTCAATAAGGTAAGGGTTAGGGTTAGGGTTAGGATGAGGATTAGGATCAGGGTGAGGCTTAGTTTTAGAGTTAGGGTTGGGGTGAGGGTTAGGATTAGGGTAATGGTTAGGGTTAAGGTGATGTTTAGGGTGAGGGTAATTGTTAGGGTGAAGGTGACATTTCGTGTGAGGGTGAGGTGTCGGGAGAGGGTGAGGGTTAGGTTTTGAGTGAGCGTTCGGGTTCCGGTGAGTGTTTGGATGACGGTGAGGTTAAGGTCAGGTGGAGGGTTAAGGTTAGGGTTAGGGTTACAGTGAGGGTTAGGGTTAGTGTTTGGTTTAGGATGAGGCTTAGTTTGAAGGGTAGGGTTAGGTTTAGGTTTAGTTTTAGGGTTAGGGTTAGTGTGAGGATAAGTGTTACCATGAGATGTCGGGTGAGGGTGAGGGTTAGGGTTAGCGTTAGGGTTAGGGTGAGGGTGAGGTTTAGGGTGAGGGTGAGAGTGAGGGTGAGGGTTCCGGTTAGGGTTAGGGTTAAGGTGAGGTTTAAGGTTAGAATTAGGGTGAGTGTTAAGGTTAGGGTGATGTTTATGGTGCGGGTGAGGTTTTGGGTGAGGTTTAGGTTTCGGGTGAGGGTAAGGTTTAGTGTGAATGTTAGGGTGAGTGTTAGGGTGAGGGGTAAGCTGAGGGGTAGTGTTAGGGTTCGGTTGAGCATTAGGTTTAGTGTGAGGGTTAGGGTTAGGGATAGGGGTAGTGTTAGTGTGATGATAAGTGTTAGGTTGAGGGTTAGTGTGATGGTGAGAGTTAGGGTTAGCGTTAGCGTTAGGGTGAGGGTTAGGGTGTGGGTTATGGTTTGGTTTAGTGTGATGGTGAGAGTTAGGGTTAGGATTAGGTGATGGTGAGGGATAGATTTAGGATTAGGGTTAGGGTTAGGCTTAGAATGAGGGTAAGGTTGAGGGTTAGGATTAGGTTTAGCATTAGTGTGAGGGTAAGGATTAGGGTAAGGGTTAAGGTGAGGGAAAGGATTAGGCTGAGGCTTAGGTTGAGGGTTAGGATTAGTGTTAGGGTGAGGGTTAGGTTTAGGATCAAGGCTAGGGTGAGGGTGAGAGTTAGGCTGAGGGTGATGGTGATGTTGAGAGTGAGGGTTTCAGTAAGGTAAGAGTTAGGGTTAGGGTTAGGATGAGGATTAGGTTGAGGGTGAGGCTTAGTTGCAGGGATAGTGTTCGAGTGAGGGTTAGTATTAGGGTAAGGGTTAGGGTTAGGGTGATGTTTAGGGTGAGGGTCAGGGTTAGGGTGAAGGTGAGGTTTCGGGTGAGGGTGAGGGTTCGGGAGAGGGTGATATTTAGGTGTGGGTGAGGGTTCGGGTTCACGTGAGTGTTAGGGTGATGGTGAGGGTTAGGATGAGTGTGAGGGTTAAGGTTAGGTTTAGGGTTACAGTGAGGTTTAGGGTTACTGTTAGGTTAAGAGTAAGGCTTAGTTTGAGGGGTAGGGTTAGGGTTAGGGTTAGGGTTACTGTGAGGCTAAGTGTTAGGGTGAGGTTTAGGGTGAGGGTGAGGTTTAGGGTTAGCGTGAGTGATAGGGTGAGGGTTAGGGTTAGGGTGAGGGTTCCGGTTAAGGTTAGGGTGAGGGTTAGGTTTAGGGTGATGTTTAGGGTAAGGATGAGGGTTAGGGTGAGTGTTAGGGTGAGGGTTAGGATGAGCATTAGGTTTAGTGTGAGGTTTAGGGTTAGGGATAGGGGTAGGGTTAGTGTGATGATATGTGTTAAGGTGAGGGTTAGTGTGATGGTGAGGGTTAGGGTTAGCGTTAGGGTTAGGGTGAGGGTTAGAGTGAGGGTTAGGGTTAGGTTTAGGGTGAGGGTGAGGGTTAGGTTTAGGGTTACGTTTAGGGTGATTGTGAGGGTTAGATGTAGGATTAGGGTTATGGTTAGTCTTAGGGTGAGGGTGATGGTGAGGGTTAGGGTTAGGATTAGGGTGAGGTTTAGGGTTAGGGTTAGCATTAGTGTGAGGGTAAGGGTTAGTTTAAGGTTTAGAGAGAGGGTAAGGTTTAGGTTTAGGCTTAGGGTGAGTGTGAGGGTTAGGGTGAAGGTTAGGTATCGGGTGAGGGTGAGGGTTCTGGAGAGGGTGAGGGTTAGGGTGTGTGGGAGGGTTCGGGATCGGGTGAGTGTTAGGTTGACGGTGAGAGTTAGGGTGAAGGTTAGTGTTAAGGTTAGGGTTAGGGTTACAGTGAGAGTTAGGGATAGTGTTGGGTTTAGCGTGAGGATTAGTTTGAGTGTTAGGGTTAGGGTTAGGGTTAGTGTGAGGATAAGTGTTAGGGTGAGGTTTAGGGTGAGGGTGAGGGTTAGGATTAGCATTAGGGTTATGGTGAGGGTTAGGGTTAGGGTAAGGCTTACGGATAAGGTTAGGGTGAGGGTTACAGTCAGGGATAGGGTGCGGGTTAGAATTAGGGTGATGTTTAGGGTGAGGGTGAAGGTTTTTGTGAGTGTTAGTGTGAGGGTTAGTCTGAGGGGTAGGGTTATGGTTAGGGTGAGCATTAGGTTTAGTGTGAAGTTTAGGGTTAGGGATAGAGGTAGGATTAGTGTGATGAAAGGTGTTAGGGTGAGGGTTAGTGTGATGGTGAGGTTTAGGGTTAGCATTAGGGTTAGGGTGAGGGTTAGGGTGAGAGTTAGGTTTAGGGTTAGTGTGAGGGTGAGGGTGAAGGCTAGGGTTAGGGTTAGGGTTAGGGTAATGGTGAGGGTTATTTTTAGGATTAGGGTTAGGGTGAGGGTGAGGGTGAGGGTTATGTTGAGGGTTAGGATTAGGGTGAGGATTAGGGTTAGGTTTAGAATTAATGTGAGCGTAAGGGTTAAGGAAGTGGTTCGGGTGAGGGTAAGGGTTACTGTGAGGCTTAGGGTGAGGGTGAGAGTTAGGGTGACGGTGAGGGTGAGGGGTAGGGTTAGGGTTAGTGTGAGGGTTAGGTTTTGGGTCAGGGCTAGGGTGAGGGTGAGAGTAAGCCTGAGGGTGATGGTGAGGTTGAGTGTGAGGGTTTCAATTAGGTAAGGGTAAGGGTTAGGGTTAGGATGAGGATTAGGTTGAGGGTGAAGCTGAGATTTAGGATTAGGGTTCAGGTGAGGGTTAGTGTTAGGGTAAGGGTTAGGGTTAGGGTGATGTTTAGAGTGATGGTCAGGGTTAGGGTGAATATGAGGTTTCGGGTGAGGGTGAGGGTTCGGGAGAGGGTGAGGGTTAGCGTGTGTGTGAGGGTTCGGGTTATGGTGAGTGTTAGGGTGATGGTGAGGTTTAGGTTGAGTTTGAGGTTTAAGGTTTGGTTTAGGGTAGAGTGAGGGTTAGGGTTGGTGTTAGTTTTAAGGTGAGGCTTAGTTTGAGGGGTAGGGTTAGTATTAGGGTTAGGGTTAGGGTTAATGTGAGGACAAGTGTTAGGGTGAGGTTTAGGGTGAGGGTAAGGTTTAGGGTTAGCGTTAGGGTTAGGGTGAGGGTTAGGGTTAGGGTGAGGGTTAGGATTAGGGTGATGTTTAGGGTGAGGGTGAGGGTTAGGGTGAGGGTTAGGTTTAGGTTTAGGGTTATGGTTAGGTTGAGGGTGAGCGTGAGGATTAGCTTTAGCATTAGGGTTAGGGTTAGAGTTAGGGTGAGTGTTAGGGTGAGGGTGAGGATGAGAGTGAGTGTTAGGTGATGGGTGAGGTTTAGAGATAGGGTGAGGATTAGGTTTAGTGTTTGGGTTATGGTGAGGGTAAAGGTTAGGATGAGGCTTAGGGTGAGGGTTAGGGATAGCGATAGAGTTAGGGTGAGGGTTATGGTGATGGTTAGGATTCGGATTAGGCTTACGTAAGGGTGAAGGTTAGAGTCAGGGTTAGGGTGAGAGTTGCGGTTAGGGTTTGGGTGATGGTTAAAGTTAGAGTTAGGGTGAGGATTAGTATGTTTGTGAGGGTTAGGCTTAGGATGAGGGTTAGGGAGACGACGAGAGTAAGTGTTAGGGTGAAGTTTAGGGTTGGGTTTAGCTTTCGTGTGAGGGTAAGGGTTAGGATGAGGGTAAGGTGAGGGTGAGGGTTAGGGTTAGTGTTAGGTTTAGGATTAGGGTGAGGGTGAGGGTTAGGGTTAGGGTCAGGTTTAGGGTTAGGGTGAGGGTTAGGGTTAGGGTTAGTGTTAGGGTGAGGTTGAGGGTGAGGATGAGGTTTAGGGTTTGGGTTAGGGTTACGGTTATGTGAGGGTGACGGTGAGGGTTGGGTTTAGGATTAGGGTGTGGTTTAGGTTTAGACTGATGGTGAGGATGAGGTTGAGGGTGATTGTTAGGGTTAGGGTTAGTGTTAGGGTGAGAGCTAGGGTGCGGGTGAGAGTTAGATTTTCGGTTAGGTAAATGTTAGGGATAGGGTGAGGATTAGGGTGAGGGTTAGAGTTAGGATTAGGGTGAGGATTAAGGTGAGGGGTAGGGTTAGGGTTAGGGTGAGGGTTAGGGTTACTGTGAGGGTTAGGGTTAGGTTTAGGTTTAGGGTTAGGGTTAGGGTTATTGTGAGGATAAGGGTTAGGATGAGGGTTAGTGTGAGGGTGAGTATTAGGGTTAGCGTTAGGGTTAGGGTGAGGGTCAGGTTGAGGGTTAGTTTTAGGATTAGGGTGAGGGTGAGGGTTAGTGTTAGGGTTAGGGTTAAGGTGATGGTGAGGGGTAGAGTTAGGATTAGGGTTAGGGTTAAGGTTATGCTTAGGGTGAGGATGAGGTTTTGGATTATGGTGAGGTTTAGGGATAGGGTTAGCATTATGGTGAAGGTAAGGGTGAGTGTGAGGTTTCGGGTTTGGGTTAGCATTAATGTTTGGGTGAGGGTGAGTTTTAGGGTGAGTTTTAGGGTTATTCTTAGGGTTAGGGTGAGGTTGAGAGTGAGGGTTAATCTGAGGATTAGGGTTAGGGTTAGAGTTAGTGTGAGGGTGATTGTGAGGGTTAGTGTTAGGGTGAGGGTTAGTGTGAGAGTTAATGTGAGGGGTAATGTTAGTGTGAGGGTTAGGGTTAGCGTTATTGTTAGGGTGATGGTGTGGGTTAGGGTTAGCGTTAGAGTTATGGTATTGGTTAGGTTTACAGTGAGGGCTAGGGTGAGGGTGAGAATTAGAATGAGGGTGATGGTGTGGGTGAGGGTGAGGGTTGCAGTTAGGTAAGGGTAAGGGTTAGGGTGAGGATTAGGGTGAGGGTAAGTCTTACTTTGATGGTTAGGGTTAAGTTGAGGGGTAGGGTTAGGGTGAAGTTTGGGGTGAGGGTGAGGGTTAGGGTGACTGTGTGGTTTCGGATGAGGGTGAGGTTCAGGAGAGGGTGAGGGTTAGTTTGTGGGTGAGGGTTCCGGTTCGGGTAAGTGTTAGGGTGACGGTGAGGGTTAGGGTGAAGGTGTCGGTTAGGGTTATGGTTAGGGTTAAGGTGAGGGTTAGGGTTAGGGTTAGGTTTAGGGTGAGGTTTAGGTTGAGGGGTGGGGTTAGGGTTAGGATGAGGGTTAGGGAATGTGTGAGGGTTAGGGTTAGTGTTAGGGTTAGTGTGAGGATAAGTGATAGGGTGAGGTTTAGGGTGAGGGTTGGGTTAGGGTTAGCATTAGTGTTAGGTTGAGGGTTAGGGTGAGGGTTAGGGCTACAGTGAGAGTTTCGGTTAGGGTTATGGTTAGGGTTAGGGTTAGGGTGATGTTTAGGGTGAGGGTGAGGGTTAGGGTGAGGGTGAGGGTTAGGGTTAGGTTTAGGATGAGGCTGAGCTTGAGGGTTAGGCTTAGGATTAGGGTTAGGGTTAGGGTTTGGGTGAGTGTTAGGGTCAGGGTGAGGGTGAGTGTGAGTGTTAGGGTGTGGGTTCGGGTTAGGGTTAGGGTGAGGATTAGAGTTAGGTTTAGTGTTAGGGTTATGGTGAGGGTAAGGGCTAGGATGAGTTTTAGGGTGAGGGTGAGGGTTAGGGATAGCGTTAAAGTTAGGATGAGGGTTAGGGTGAGGTTTAGGATTCGTGTTAGGCTTAGGGTTAGGCTGAGGGTTACAGTTAGTATTAGGCTGAGGGTTAGATTTAGGGTGAGTGTTAGGGATAGGTTTAGTTTTAGGGTGAGGGTGAGGTTGTTGGTAGGTTTAGAGTGAGGGTTAGAGTTAGGGTGAGGCTGAGGGTGAGGGTTAGGTTTAGGATTATGGTTAGGGTTAGGGTTATGCTTAGGCTGAGGCTGAGCCTGAGGCTGAGGGTGAGGTTAGGGTTAGGGTGAGGGTTAGGGTTAGTGTTAGGATGAGGTTAAGGGTTAGGGTGAGGTTCAGGTTGAGGGTGAGGCTTAGGGTTAGGATGAGGTAAGGGTTATGGTGAGGGTGAGGGTTAGGGTTATCAATAGTGTTAGGGTGAGCGTGAGGGTTAGGGTGAGGGATAGAGTTAGGGTTAGGGATAGGGTGAGAGTTAGGGTTTGTGTAAGTGTTAAGGTGAGTGTTAGGGTGAGGGTTAGTGTTAGGGTTAGGGATAGGTTGAGGATTAGGGTTAGGATTAGGGTTAGGTTGAGGTTTAGATTGAGGGGTAGGTTTAGGTTTAGGGTTAGGTTTACAGTGAGTGTTAGGGTTAGGGTAATGTTTAGGGTGAGGGTAAAGTTTAGGGTGATGATTAGGGTGAGGGTGAGGATTAGCTTTAGCATTAGGGTTAGGTTTAGGATTAGGGTGAGTTTTAGGGTTAGGGTTAGGTTTAGGGTAAGGGTGAGGTTGAGTGTGAGGATGAGGTTTGGGGTTAGGGTGAGTTTAAGGGTCAGGGTGAGGGCTATGGTGAGGTTGAGGGTTAGATTGAG
Source organism: Dipodomys merriami (assembly GCF_024711535.1). Classification (NCBI taxonomy): domain Eukaryota; kingdom Metazoa; phylum Chordata; class Mammalia; order Rodentia; family Heteromyidae; genus Dipodomys; species Dipodomys merriami. Next base: position 5,783,930 of record NW_027206113.1, read on the forward strand.
GGTGAGGGTGAGGGTTAGGTTTTCAGTTAGGTAAGGGTTAGGGTTAGGGTTAGGGTTAGGTTGAGGTTTATTTTGAGGGTTAGGGTGAGGGTGAGGGTTAGGTTTAGGGTTAGGGGTATGGTGATGTTTAGGGTGAGGGTGAGGGTTAGGATGAGGGTGAGGGTTAGGGTGTGGGTGAGGGTTCGGATTCGTGTGAGTGTTAGGATGACGGTGAGGATTAGGTTAAGGGTGAGGGTTAGGTTTAGGTTTATGGTGAGCGTTAGGTGTAGGGTGATGTTTAGGGTGATGGTGAGGGTTTGGGGGAGGGTGAGGGTTAGGGTCTGGGTGAGGGTTCGCGTTCGGGTGAGTGTTATTGTGACGGTGAGGGTTAGGGTTAGGGTGAGAGTTAGGGTTAGGGTGAGGTTTGCGGTTAGGGTGAGTGTTAGGTTTAGGATTAGGGATAGGGTTAGGGTTAGGCTTAGGGTGAGGGTTAGGGTTTGGGTGAGGGTTAGGCTTAGGGTGAGGGTTAGGGTGACAATGAGGGTTAGGGTGAGGGTGAAGGTTAGGGTTAGGGTTAACTTTAGTGTGAGGGTAAGGGTTAGGATGTGGGTAAGGTGAGGTTTAGGGTTAGGGTTAGTGTTATGGTTAGGATTAGGGTGAGGGTGAGGGTTAGGGTTAGGGTAAGGGTTAGACTTAGGGTGAGGTTTAGTGTTAGTGTTATGGTGAGGGTGAGGGTGAGTTTTAGAGTTTGGGTAAGGTTACCTTTAGGGTGAGGGTGACAGTGAGTGTTAGGATTAGGGTTAGGTTTAGCGTTACACTCAGGGTGAGGGTGAGGGTGAGGGTGAAGTTTAGGGTTAAGGTGAGGATTAGGATAAGGTTTAGGTTTAGGGTCAGTGTTAGGGTGAGAGCTAGGGTGAGGGTGAGGGTTAGGGTTAGGTGGAGGGTGAGGATTAGTATAAGGTTTAGGTTTAGAGTTAGGGTGAGGGTTAGGGTGAGGCTTAGGGTTAGGGTTAGAATGAGGGTTAGGGTTAGTGGGAGGGTTAGTGTTAGTGGGAGGATAAGGGTTAGGGTGAGGTTTAGTGTGAGGGTGAGGGTTAGGGTTAGCGTTAGGTTTAGGCTGAGTGTCAAGGTGAGGGTTAGGTTTGGGGTGAGGTTGAGGGTGAGGGTTTGTATTATGTTTAGTGTTAGGGTGATGATGAGGGTGAGGGTGAGGGTTAGTATTAGGGTTCGGTTAGAGTTATGGTGAGGGTGAGGTTGAGGGTTAGTGTGAGGGTGAGGGTTAGGGTTAGCGTTATGGTTAGGGTGAGGGTGTGGGTTAGGGTTAGCGTTAGAGTTGGGGTTAATTTTTGGGTGAGGGATAGGGTTAGGGTTATGGTGAGGGTGAGGTTTCGATTTATGTTATGGTTAGGCTTAGGGTGACGGTGAAGGTGAGGGTGAGGGTTAGGATTAAGGTGCGGGTTAGGCTTAGGGTTAGCATTATGGTGAGAGTAAGGTTTAGGGTGAGAGTTAGGATTAGAGTTAGTTCTAGGGTTAGGATTAGTGATATGGTAAGTATTAGTGCTTGTGTAATGGTTAAGGTGAGGTTTAGGGTGAGGGTTAGGGTGAGGGTAATTGTTAGGGTGAGGGTAAGGGTTTGGGTGAGGGTTAAGGTTAGGGTGAGGGTGAGGGTAAGCATTAGGGTTAGGGCTAGGGTTAGGGTGAGGTTTAGGTTTAGGGTTAGGGTTACGGTGATGGTGAGGGTGAGGGTTAGGTTTACAGTGAGAGCTAGGGTGAGGGTTAGCATTATGGTGAGGGTAAGGTTTAGGGTGAGGGTTAGGATTAGAGTTAGTTCTAGGGTTAGGATTAGTGATATGGTAAGTATTAGTGCTTGTGTAATGGTTAAGGTGAGGTTTAGGGTGAGGGTTAGGTTGAGGGTAAGTGTTAGGTGAGGGTAAGGGTTTGGGTGAGGGTTAGGGTTAGAGTGAGGGTGAGGGTAAGCATTAGGGTTAGGGCTAGGGTTAGGGTGAGATTTAGGTTTAGGGTTACGGTGATGGTGAGGGTGAGGGTTAGGTTTACGGTGAGAGCTAGGGTGAGGGTGAGAGTTACGCTCAGAGTGATGATGAGGTTGAGGGTTAGGGTTTTAGTTAGGTAAGGGTTAGGGTTAGGGTTATTTTGAGGATTAGGTTGAGGGTGAGGCATAGTTTGAGTGTTTGATTTTTGGTGAGGTTTAGGGTTAGTGTTAGGTTGAGGGTTAGGGCTAGGGTGATGTTTAGGGTTAGGCTGAGTCTTAGGGTTAGGGCGAAGGTTACGGTTAAGGTTATGGTGAGCGTTAGGTTTAGGGTGATGTTTAGGGCGAGGGTGAGGTTTAGGGAGAGGGTGAGTGTTAGGGTTAGGTTTAGGGTTAGGTTTAGGGTGAGTGTCAGCGTGAGGATTAGGTTTAGGATTAGTGTTAGGGTTAGGGTTTGGCTGTGTGTTAGGGTGAGTGTGAGGGTGAGTGTTAGGGTGTGGGTGAGGGTTAATATTAGGGTGATGATTAGGGTTAGGTTTAGTGTTAGGGTTATGGTGAGGGTAAGGGTTAGGATGAGGTTTATGTGGAGGGTGAGGGTTAGGGATAGTGTTAGAGTTAGGGTTAGGGTTAGGATGAGGATTAGGGTTCGGGTTAGGCTTAGGGTGAGGTTGAGGGTTAGATTTAGGGTTAGACTTATGGTTAGATTTAGGGTGAGTGTTAGGGATAGAGTTAGGCTTAGGGTGAGGGTGAGGGTTTTGGTTAGGGTTATGGTTAGGGTGAGCCTGAGGGCGAGGGTTAGGTTTAGGATTATGGTTAGGGTTAGACTTAGGCTTAGGCTGAGGTTGAGGATGAGGGTGAGGGTGAGTTTAGGGTTAGGGTGAGGATGAGGGTTAGGGTTAGGGTTAGGGTGAGGGTAAGGGTGAGGGTTAGGGTTAGGCTTAGAGTGCTGGTTAAAGTGAGGGTAAGGGTTAGGGTGAGGTTTATTTTGAGGGTGAGTCTTAGGGTTAGGATGAGGGTAAGTGTTATGGTGAGGTTTAGGGTGAAGGTGAGGGTTAGGGTTATCATTAGTTTTAGGGTAAGGGTGAGGTTTAAGGTGTGGCATAGGGTTAGGGTTAGGGATAGGGTGAGGTTTAGGGTTAGTGTGAGTGTTAGGGTTAGTGTGAGGATAAAGGTTAGGGTGTGGGTTTGGGTGAGGGATACGTTTAGAGTTATCGTTCGGGTTAAGTTGAGGGTTAGGGTGAGTGTTAGGGTTAGGATTATGTTTAGGGTTAGGGTTAGAGTGAGGGTTAGGGTTAGGGTGATGTTTAGGGTGAGGGTGAGTGTAAGGGTGAGGGTGAGGTTTAGGTTGATGGTGAGAGTGAGTGTGAGTGTTCTGGTTAGGGTTATATTTAGGGTGAGGCTTAGGGTTAGAGTAAGGGTGAGTGTTAGTGTTAGCGTGATGTTTATGGTGAGGGTGAGTTTAGGGTGAAGTTTAGGGTTCGGGTTCTGGTGAGGTTCAGGTTTAGGTTTAGGGTGAGGGCTAGTGTGAGTGTTAGGGTAAGGGTTAGGGTGAGGGGTATGGTTAGGGTTAGGGTGAGCATTAGTGTTACTGTGAGGGTTAGGGTTAGGAATAGGTTTAGGTTCAGTGTGATATAAGGGTTAGGGTGAGGGTTAGTGTGATGGTAAGGGTTAGGGTTAGCGTTAGGGTTAGGGTGAGGGTTAGGGTGAGGTTTAGGGTGAGGTTTAGGGTGAGGGTTAGGGTTAGCGTTAGATTGAGGGTGAGGGTTAGTTTTAGGGTTAGGGTTAGTGTGTCGGTGAGGGTTAGATTTAGGATTGGTGTTAGGGTTAGGCTTAGGGTAATGGGAGGGTTAGGATTAGGGTGAGGGTTAGGGTTAGGATTAGCATCAGGGTGAGGGTAAGGGTTAGGGTGAGGGTTAGGGTGAGGGTGAGGGTTAGGGTTAGTATTAGGGTTAGGGTGAGTGTCAGGGTGAGGGTTAGGTTTAGAGTTATGTTGAGGGTGAAGGTTAGGGTTAGGGTTAGTGTTAGGGTGACTATGAGGCTTAGATTTAGGATTAGGGTTAGGGTTAAGGTTACTCTTAGGGTGAGGGTGAGGGTTAGGATTAGGCTGAGTGTTAGGTTTAGGGTTAGCATTAGAGTGAGTGTAAGGGTTAGGATGAGGGTTAGGGTGAGGGTGAGGATTAGGGTTAAGATTAGGGTTAGGGTTAGTGATAGGTTGAGTATAAGGGTTTGGGTAAGGGTTAAGGTGAGGGGTAGGGTGAGGTTTAGGGTTAGGATTAGGGTGAGGTTTAGGCTGAGGGGTAGGTTTAGGGTTAGGGTGAGGGTTAGGTTAATGTGAGTGTTAGGGTCAGTGTAAGGGTTAGGGTGAGGGTAAGGTTTAGGGTGATGTTTAGTAAAACTGTGAGGGTAAGGTGAGGGTGAGGGTTAGGTTTAGGTTTAGGGTTAGGTTTAGGGTGACGGTGAGGGTGATGGTGAGGGTGAGGGTTAGGTTTAGGGTTAGGGTGAGGGTTAGGATTAGGGTGAGGGCTTGGGTGAGGGTGAGGGTTAGATGAGGTGAGGGTAAGGGTGAGGTTTTCACTTAGGTAAGATTTAGGGTTAGGGTTAGGTTGAGGATTAATGTGAGGGTGAGCGTTAGTTTGAGGGTTAGGTTTAGGGTGAGGGTTAGGGATAGGGTTGGGATGAGAGTTAAGGTTAGGGTTAGGGTGAGGGTTAGGTTTAGGGTTAGGGTGAGGGTTAGGGTGCAGGTGAGGCTTAGGCTTAGGTTTAAGGTTAGGGTGACAGTGAGGGCTAGATTTAGGATTAGGGTTAGGGTTAAGGTTAGGCTTAGGGTGAGGGTGAGGGTTAGGATTATGGTTAAGGTTTTCGTGAGGGTTAGCATTAGTGTGAGGGTAAGGGTTAGGGACAGGGTTAGGGTGAGGGTGAAGGTTAGGGTTAAGATTTGGGTTAGGATTATTGATATGTTGAGTATTAGGGTTTGGGTAAGTGTTTAGGTGAGGGGTAGGGTGAGTGTTAAGGTTACGGTTAAGGCTTAGGGTTAGGGTAAAGGTTAGGGTCAGGTTTAGAGCTAGGATGAGGGTTATGGTTTGGGTTAGGGTGAGGGTTAGGTTTAGGGTGATATTTAGGGTGTGGGTGAGCGTTAGGGTGAGGGTGAGGGTTAGGGTGAGGTTTAGGGTTAGGGTTAGGGTGAGGGTGAACATGAGGGTTAGGTTTAGGATTAGGGTTACGGTTAGGGTTAGGGTGAGGGTGAGTTTTAGGGTGAGGGTGAGGGTTAGGGTTAGGTTGAGGATTAGGGTTATGGTTACTGTTAGGGATATGGTGATGGTAATGGTTAGGATGCGGTTTAGGGTGACGGGTAGGGATAGCATTAGTGTTAGGGTGAGGGTTATGGTGAGGGTTAGAGTGAGGGTGAGGGTTATGGTTAGGGTTAGAGTTAGGGTGAGGTTTAGTGTTAGAGTTAGGCTGAGTGTTAGGGTTAAGGTGATCTTTATGGTGAAGGTGAATTTTAACGTGAGTTTTAGGGTTCAGGCGAGGGTGAGGTTTAGTGTTAGGTTTAGGGTGAGGGTTAGTGTGAGTGTTAGGGTGAGTGTTAGGGTGAGGGGTAATGTTAGGTTTAGGGTGAGCGTTAGGGATAGTGTGAGGGTTACAGTTAGCGATAGGGTTAGGTTTAGTGTGATGGTAAGGGTTAGGGTGATGGGTAGTGTGATGGTGAGTGTTAGGGTTAGTGTTAGGGTTGGGGTGAGGGTTAGGGTGAAGTTTAGGTTTAGGGTTAGGGTGAGGGTGAGGGTTAGGGTTAGGGTTAGTGTTAGGGTGACGGTGAGGATTAGATTTAGGATTAGGGTTGGGATTAGTCTTAGGGTGAATATGACGGTAAGGGTGAGGCTTAGGTGTAGTGTGAGGGTTAGGGATAGGGTAAGGTTTAGGGAGAGGGTAAGTGTTAGGGTGATGTTTAGGGTGAGGGTGAAGATTAGGGTTAATATTAGGGTTAGCATTAGGGTTAGGGTTAGGGTTGGTATAATGTTGGGGGTGAGGGTGAGTGTTAGGTTTAGGGTGAGGGTGAGGATAAGGTTGAGGGTGAGGGTGATGGTTAGGGTGTGGATGAGCATTCAGGGTCGGTTGAGTGTTAGGGTGACCGCGAGGGTTAAGGTGAAGGGGAGGGTTAGGTTTAGGCTTAGGTTAAGGTTTAGGTTTAGGGTTAGTGTGTGGGTTAGGTTTAGGTGTAGGGTTAGGATTAGGGTGAGGGTTAGGCTTAGTGTGATTGTTAGGGTCAGGGTAAGTTTTAGGGTGAGGGTGAGGGTTAGGATGATGGTTAGGGTGAGAGTGAGGTTTAGGTGTAACATTAGGGTTAGTGTTAGGCTTAGGGTGAGTGTTAGGGTGTTAGGGTTAGGGTTAATGTTACGGTGTGGGTCAGGGTGAGGGTTAGGGTTAGGGTGAGGGTGAGGGTTAGGGTTAGGGTGAAAGCTAGGGTAATGGTGAGGGTTAGGTTGAAGGTGAGGGTGAGGGTGAAGGTGAGGGTTTCAGTTTGGTAAGGGTTAGGGTTTGGTTTAGGTGGAGGATTAGGGTGAGGTTGAGGGTTAGTTTGAGGGTTAGGGTTAGGGTTAGGGTTAGGGTTAGGGTTAGGGTTAGGGTTAGGGTTAGGGTTAGGGTGAGGCTGAGGTTTCGCGTGAGAATAAGGGTTCGGTTTAGGGTGAGGGTTAGGGTGTGGGTGAGCGTTCAGTTTCGGTTGAGTGTTAGGGTAACGGTGAGGTTGAAGGTGAGGGTGAGGGTTAGGGTTAGGTTTAGGGTGAGGGTTAGGCTTAGGGTTAGTGTGTGGGTTAGTTTGAGGGGTAGGGTTAGGGTTAGGGTCTGCATTAGGGTTACTGTGAGGGTTAGGGTTAGTGTTAGTGTGAGGATAAGGGTTAGGGTGAAGTTTAGGGTGAGGGTTAGGGTTAGCATTAGGGTTAGGGTGAGGGTTACGGTAAGGGTTAGGTTTAGGTTGAGGTTTAGGATAAGGGTTAGGGTGAGGGTTAGGTTTAGGGCGAGGGTGAGTGTTAGGGTTAAGGTTAGGATTAGTGATAGGTTGAGGATCAGGTTTTGGGTAAGGGATAAGGTGAGGGTTTGTGTGAGTGTTAGGATTAGGGTTAGGGATAGGGGGAGGATTAGCTTTAGGGTTAGGATTAAAGTGAGGTTAAGGCTGAGGTGTAGTTTTAGGTTTAGGGTGAGTTTAGGTTTAGTATGAGTGCTAGGGTTTGGTTAAGGGTTAGGGTGAGGGCAAGGGTTAGGGTGATGGTTATTTGAGGGTGAGGGTTAGGTGTAGCATTAGGGTTAGGGTAGGGTTAGCTTGAGTGTTAGGGTTAGGGTTAGGGTGAGGGTAAGGGTTAGGGTGAGGGCTAGGATGAGGGTGAGGTATAGGTTGAGGTTAAGTGTGAGGGTGAGGTTTTCAGCTAGGTAAGTGTTAGGGTTAGTGTTAGGGTTAGGATTAGGCTGAGGTTGAGGGTTATTTTGAGGGTTTGCTTTAGGGTGAGTGTTAGGGTTAGGTTTAGGGTTAGGTTGAGGGGTAGGGTTAGGGTTAGGGTGAGGGTTAGCGTTAATGTGAGGTTTAGGGTAAGGTTTAGGGTTAGTGTGAAAATAAGGGTTAGGGTGAGGTTTAGGGTGAGGCTGAGGGTTATGGTTAGGACTATGTTTAGGGTTAGGGTGTGCGTTAAGGTTAGGCTTAGGGTGAGGTTTAAGGTGACAATGAGGGATAGGTTTTGGGTGAGCGGTGGGTTTATGGTGAGTGTTAGGGTGAGGGTTATTGCTAGGGTTAGTGTGAGGATTAGGATTAGGTTTAGGGTTATGGTGAGGGTAAGGGTTAGGGTGAGGTTTAGGGTGAGGGTGCGGGATAGGTTTAGCGTTTGGGATAGGGTGAGAGTTAGGGTTAGTGTGAGGGTGAGGGTTAGGTTTAGGGTTAGGGTTAGGGTTATGGTGAGGGTTAGGGTTAAGTTGTGGCTTAGTTTTAGTGTGAGGATAATGGTTAGGGTGAGGGTGAGGGTGGCGTTTAGTGTGAGGTTTACGGTTATGCTTATGTTTATGTTGAGGTTGAGGGTAAGGGTTAGGTTTAGGGTGAGTGTTAGGGTTAGTGTGGGGTTAGGGTTAGTGTGAGGATAAGGGTTAGGGTGAGGGTTAGGTTTAGGGCGAGGGTTAGGGTTGTCGTTAGGGTTAGGGTGAGGTTTAGGGTGAGGTTTAGGGTTAGGGTGAAGGGTAGGGTTAGTGTGAGTTTTAGGGTTAGTGTTAGGGTGAGGGTTAGGGTGAGGGGTAGGGTTGGGGTAAGGGTGAGAGTTAGGGTCCGTGTGAGGGTTAGAGTTAGTGTGAGGATAAGGGTTAGAGTGAGGGTTAGAGTAAGGTTGAAGTTAAGGGTTATAGTTAGGATTAGGGTGAGGCTTAGGGTGAGGTTTAGGGTTCGGGTGAGGGTGAGGTTTAGCGTGTGCCTGAGGGTTAGGGTTACGGTGAGAGTTAGGGTGACGGTGAGGGGTAGGGTGAGGGTGAGGGTTAGTGTGAGGGTTAGCATTAGTGTTATTGTGAGGGTAAGTGTTAGGGTGAGTGTTAGGGTGAGTGTTGGGGTTAGATTTAGGATTAGGTTTAAGGTTAGGGTTAGGCGTAGTGTGAGAGTGAGGATGAGGGTTAGGATTAGGGTGAGGTAACCCTCCCCCTAGGGTTAGGGTTAGGGTGAGGGTTAGTTTGAGGGTTAGGGTGATGTTGAGGTTAGGGTTAGGGTTAGGGTTAGGATTAGTGATAGGGTGATTATTAGGGTTTGGGTAAGGGTTAAGGTGAGGGTTAGGGTGAGGGTTAGTGTTAGCGTTAGGGTTAGGGTGAGGATTAGGTTTAGGGTTAGTGTTAGGATGAGGTTTAGGCTGAGGGGGAGGGTTAGGGTTAGGGTGAGGGTTAGGTTTAATGTGAGTTAGTGTTAAGTTAAGGATTAGGGTGAGGGTTTGCTTTAGGTTGATGGTTAGGCTGGAGTGAGGGTTAGGTTTAGAATTAGCGTTAGGGTTAGGGTTAGTGTGAGTTTAAGGGATAGGGTTAGTGTTAGGGTGAGGATGAGGGTGAGGGCGTGGGTTAGGGTTAGGGTTAGGGTGAGGGTTAGGGGTAGGTTAGGGCTAGGCTGAGGGTGAGGGTGAGGTTCAGGAAAGGGTTAGGGTTAGGGTGTGGGTTTGGCTTCGGGTTCGGGTGATTGTTAGGGTGACGGTGAGGGCTGGGGTGAGGGTGAGGTTTGGGGTTAGGCTTAGTTTTACGGTGAGGGTTAGAGTTATGGTTAGGTTTAGGGTGAGGCTTAAGTTGAGGGGTAGGTTTAGGGTTAGGTTGGGGGTTAGGGTTAGTTTGAGTGTTAGGGTTAGGTTTAGTGTGAGGATAAGTGTTAGGATGAGGTTTAGGGTGAGTGTGAGGGTTAGGGTTAGTGTTAGGGTGAGGGAAAGGGTTAGTGTCAGGGTGAGCTTAAGGGTTAGGGTGAGGGTCAGATTTAGGTTTAGGGTGAGGGTTGGGGTTTGGGTGATATTTAGGGTGAGGGTGGGGGTTAGGGTATGGGTGAGTGTGAGGGTGAGGGTTAGAGTTAGGGTTAGAGTTAGGATGAGGGTTAGGATTAGGTTTAGGTTTAGGGTGAGGGTTAGTGTGAGGGTTTTGGTTAGAGTTAGTTTGAGGGTTAGGGTTAGTGTGAGGGTCAGAGTTACCGTTACCGTCAGGGTTAGTGTGAGGATAAGGGTTAGGGTGAAGTTTAGGTTGAGGGTGAGGTTTAGGATTACCATTAGCGTTAGGGTGAGGTTTAGAGTGGGGGTTAGTTTTAGCTTTAAGCTGAGGGTTAGGGTTAGGGTGAGGGTTAGGGTAAGGCTTACGGTTCGGGTTAGGTTTAGGGTTACTGTTAGGGTTAGGCTTAGGGTTAGGGTGAGGGTGAGGGTGAGGGTTAGCGTTAAGGTTATGGTTATGTTTAGGGTGAGGGTGGGGTTGAGGGGTAGGTTTAGGATTGGTGTTAGGTTTAGGGTTAGGCTGAGGTGGTGGGTGACGTTGAGGGTGAGGTTTAGGGTTAGGGTTGGGGTTAGGGTGAGTGTGAGGGTGAGATTAAGGTTTAGGGTGGGGGTGAGAGTTTCGGTTAGGTAAGGATTAGGGATAATATTAGGGTGAGTATTAGGTTGAGGGTGAAGGTTAGGGTTAGGTTGAGTGTTAGGCTTAGGGTTTTGGTGAGGGTTAGGTTTAGGTTGAGGTTTAGGGTGAGAGTGAGGTTTAGGGTGAGGGTTAGGGTGAGGGTGATATTCAGCGTTAGGCTGTAGGAGAGGGTTAGGTTTAGGGTGAGGTTTAGGGTGATGGTGAGGTTTAGGGTGACTGTGAGGGTTAGCGTTAAGTTTAGGGTGATTGTTAGTGTTAGGCTTATGGTGAGGATTAGTGTGAGCGTTAGGATTAAGGTTAGGGTGAGGTTTAGGATTAGTGTGAAGGTTAGGGTTAGGGTTAGGTTGAGGGTAAGGGTTAGGGTGAGTGTTAGGGTGATGATGAGGGTTAGTGTGAAGGTGAGTGTTAGGATTATGGTTAGGCTTAGGGTGAGGTTTAGGTTTAGGGTGAGGTTGAGGGTGATGGTTAGGTTTAGGATTACCCTAAGGTGTAGGTTTAGTCTTAGGGTGAGGGTGAAGTTGATGGTCAGAGTATGGTTTCAGGAGAGGTTTAGGGTTAGGGTTTGGATTAGGGTGATTTGAGGGTGAGGGTTAAGTTGAGGGCGATGGTGAGGGTGAGGGTGAGGGTTAGGTTTAGGGTGAGGGTGAGGGGGAGGGTTGGGGTGAGGGTGATGGTGAGGTTGAGGGTGAGGGTGATGTTTAGTGTTTGGGTGAGGGTTAGGGTTAGGGTTAGGATTAAGGTTAGGCTGAGGGTTAGGGTTAGGCTTAGGGATAGGATGAGGGTTAGGCTGAGGGTTTGGGTTAAGGTTAGGGTGAGGGTAAGGGTTAGGGTGAGGGTGAGGGATAGGTTTACATTTAGGGCGAGGGTTTTGTTTAATGTTAGGTTTAGAGTTAGGTTGAGGGTGAGGGTGAGTTTTAGGATTTGGATTAGTCTTAGGGTTATATTTAGGCTGAGGGTGAGGGTGAGGGTGAGGGTGAGGGTTAGTGTTAGGGTGAGTTTGAGGGTGACGGTGAGGGTTCCTGTTAGGTAAGGATTAGATTTAGGGTTATGGTGAGGACTAGGATGAGGGTTAGGGTTAGGTTGAGGGTTAGAGTTAGGGTGAGGGATAGGGTTAGGGTGTGGGTGAGGGTTAGAGTTAGGGTTAGGGTGACTGTTAGGGTTAGGGTGAGGGCTAGGTTGAGGGCTAGGTTGAGGTTGAGTGTTAGGTTTTGGGTGAGGGTGAGTGTTAGGGTGAGGGTGAGGGTTTTGTTTAGGTAAGGATTAGGGTTAGGGTTATGGTGAGGATTAGGGTGAGAGTGAGGGTTAGCTTGAGGGTTAGGGATAGCGTGAGGATTAGTGTGAGGGGTAGGGTTAGGGTTAGGGTGAGGGTTAGGATTAGTGTGAGGGTTAGGTTAGGGTTATGTTTAGGGTTAGTGTGAGGATAAGGGTTAGGTTGAGGGTTAGGTTGAGGGTGATGGTTACGTTTAGCGTTAGGTTTACTGTTAGCATTAGGATTAGGTTGAGGGTTAGGGTTAGGGTGAGGGTTAGGTTGAGGGTGAGGTTTAGGGTCAGGTTTCGGTTGAGGGTTAGGTTGAGGGTAATGGTTAGGGTTAGGGTGAGGGTTAATATTAGGTTTAGAGTTAGGGTTAGGGTGAAATTTAGGGTGAGGGTGAGGGTGAGGATGAGGGTGTATGTTCTGGTGAGGGTGAGGGTAAGGGTTAGGGTGAGGGTCAGGGTTAAGGTTAGGGTTATGGTGAGGGTGAAGGTTAGCATCAGGGATAGGATTAGGGTTAGGGTGAGGGTTAGGGTTAGGGTTAGATTTAGGATTAAGATTAGTGTGAGGATAAGAGTTACAGTGAGGGTTAGGTTGAGGGTGAAGTTTAGGGTTAGCATTAGGGTTAGGGTGAGGATTAGGGTGAGTGTTAGGGTTAGGGTGAGGTTTAGGTTGAGGGTGAGCTTTAGGGTTAGGTGTAGGTTGATCTTTAGGATTACGGTTAGGGTTAGGTTGAGAGTTGGGGTGAGGGTTAGTGTTAGGGTGAGGGTTCGTTTTCATATTAGGGTTATGGTGAGTTTTAGGGTTAGGGTTATGTTTAGGGTAAGGGTTAGGGTTAGTATTAAGGTTAGATATAGAGTTAGGGTTATTGTTAGGGTTAGGGTTTGGGTGAGGGTGAGGGTGAGGGTTGGCGTTAGGTTTAGGGTTAGGTTTAGGGTCATGGTGGGGGTAATGGTTAGGTTTAGGATTAGGGTTATGGTTAGGCTGAGGGGCAGGCAGAGGGTGAGGGTGAGGTTTAGGGTTAGGATTAGGTTTAGATTTACGTTGAGGGCTAGAGTGAGGGTGAGGGTTAGGTTGAGTGTTAGGGTTAGGGTGAGGGTTAGGGTTAGGGTTAGAGTGAGGGTTATGGTTAGGTTGAGGTTTATTGTGAGGCTGAGTGTTAGGGATCAGATGAGGGTTTGGGTGAGGGTTCGGGTTCGGTTTCGCGTGAGGTTTAGGGTGTGGCTTAGGGTTAGGGTTAGGGTGATGGTTACGGTGATGTTTAGGGTTAGGTTGAAGGCTATTGTGTGGGTTAGGCTAAGGGTTAGTTTGAGGGTTAGGTTTAGGTTGAGGGCTAGGGTGAGGGTGAGGGTTAGGGTGAGGGTTAAGTTTAGAGTTATGGTTAGGGTGAGAGTTAGGGTTAGGGGTAGAGTTAGGGTTAGGTTTAGGATTAGGGTTAGGTTTAGGCTGAGGGTGAGGGTGAGGGTGAGGGTGAGCTTTAGGGTTAGGGTTAGGATTAGGGTTATGGTGAGGGCTAGGTTGAGGGTGAGGGTTAGGGTGAGAGTGAGTGTGAGGGTGAGTGTTAGGTTTATGGTGAGGTTTAGGATTAGGGTTAGGCTTAGGGTTAGGGTGAGGGTGAGGGTTGGGTTAGGGTCAGTGTGAGGGTTAGGGTTAGGGTGAGGGTTAGGTTGACCGTGAGCATTAGGGTGAGTGTTAGGGTTAGGGTTATTGCTAGGGTGAGGGTAAGGGTTAGGGTTAGTGTTAGTGTAAGGTTTAGGTTTAGGGTGAGGGTTAGGGTAAGGGTTAGGGATAGGCTGACTGTGAGGGTGAAGGTTAGGGTTAGGGTTAGGGTGATGTTTAAGTTTAGGGTTAGGGTTAGGGTAAGGTTCAGTGTTAGGATGAGGGTTAGTGTTTGGTTTAGGGTGAGTGTCAGGGTTAGGTATAGGGTTAGGGTAAGTGTTAGGTTTAGGTTGAGGGTTAGGTTGAGGGTTAGAGTTAGGGTGAGTTTAAGGGTGAGGGTGAGGGTGAGGGTTAATTTTAGGGTTAGGGTGTGGGTCAGGGTTAGGGTGAGGGTTAGTGTTAGTTTTGGGGTGAGGGTGTTGATAAGGATGAGGGTTAGGTTTAGGGTTAGGGTTACGGTTAGTGTGAGGGTGAGGTTGAGAGTTTGTGTTAGGATTAGAATTAGGGTTAGGGTTAGGCTGAGGGAGAGGGTGCGGGTGAGGCTGAGGGTGAGGTTTAGGGTTATTTTTGGGGTTAGAGTGAGGGCTAGGATATCTGTGAGTTTTAGGGTGAGGGTTAGTGTGAGGCTTAGGGATAGGGTTAGGGTTAGGGTTAGGGTGAGGGTTAGTGTGAGGGTTAGGGTTAGGGTTACGTTTAGGGTGAGGGTGAGGGTTAGGGTTAGGGTTAGGTTGAGGGTTAAGTTTACGGTGTAGGATAGGGTGAGCATGAGGTTTAAGGTGAGTGTGAGGGTGAGTGTTTCTGTTAGGTAAGGTTTAGGGTTATGGTTATGGTGAGGATTAGGGTGAGGGTGAGGGTTAGGTTGAGGTTTAGGTTACGGGTGAGGGTGAGGGTTAGGTTTAGGGTGAGGGTTAGTGTTAGGTTGATGTTTAGAATGAGGTTGAAGTTTAAGGTGAGGGTGAGGGTGAGGGTTCAGGTGAGGATTAGGTTTAGGGTTAGGGTTAGGGTTAGGGTGAGGGTTAGGATTAGGTTTAGGGTTAGGGTTAGGTTTAGGATTAGGGTTAGTGTGAGGATAAGGGTTAGGGTGAGGTTTAGGTTGAGGGTGAATGTTAGGGTTAGCGTTAGGGTTGTGGTTAGCGTTAGGGTTAGGGTGAAGGATAGGGTGAGTGTTAGGGTTACGGTGAGTTTAGGTTGAGGGTGAGCATTAGGGTTATGTTTAAGTCGATGGTTAGGGTTAGGGTTAGGTTTACGGTGAGGGTTAGGGTGAGGGTTAGAGTGAGGGTTAGTGTTAGGGCGAGGGTTAGGGTTAGGATTAGGGTTACAGTGAGTTTTAGGGTTAGGCTTATGGTTAGGGTAAGTGTTAGGGTTAGGATTAAGGTTAGATTTAGAGTAGGGTTATTGTTAGGGTTAGGGTGAGGGTTTGCGTTAGGGTTAGAGTTAGGTTTAGGGTGATGGTGGGGGTGAGGGGTAGGTTTAGGATTTGGGTAGGTTAGGATTTGGGTTATGGTTAAGCTGAGGCGGAGGCAGAGAGAGAGGGTGAAGTTTAGGGTTAGGTTTAGATTTAGAGTTAGCGTGAGTGTGAGGGTTAGGTTGAAGTTTAGGGTAAGGCTGAGTGTTAGGGTTCGGGTGAGGGTTCGTGTGAGGGTTCGTGTGAGGGTGAGGGTGAGGTTTAGGGTGTGGCTTAGTGTTAGGGTTAGGGTCAGGGTTAGGGTGAGGTTTACTGTTAGGGTTAGGGTTAGGTTGAAGATGAGGGTGAGGGTTAGGGTTAGGGTTAGGTTGAGGGTTAGGGTTAGGTTGATGGCTAGTTTGAGGGTGAGGATTAGGATGAGGTTTAGGGTGAGGGTTAGGTTTAGAGTTAGGGTTAGGGTGAGGCTTAGGGTGAGGGGTAGATTTAGGTTTAGGGTGAGGGTTAGGGTTAGTGTGATAGTTTGGGTTAGAGTTAGGGTTAGTGTGAGGTTAAAATTTAGGGTGAAGTTTAGGGTGATGGTGAGGGTTAGGGTTAGGTTTAGGGAGAGGATTAGGTTTAGGTTTAGGGTGAGAGTTAGGGTTAGGGTACTGTTCAGTGTGAGGGTGAGTGTTACGGTTAGGTTTAGAGTGATGTTTAGGGTGAGTTGAGGGTTACAGTGAGGATGAGGGTGAGGGTTAGGCTTAGGGTTAGGGTTTGGGGGCGGGTGAGTGTGATGTTGAGGGTTAGGTTTAGGATTAGGTTTACAGTAAGTTGATTGGTAGAGTGAGGGTAAGGATTCGGGTGAGGGTGAATTTTAGGGTGTAGGTGACGGTTAGGTTTAGGGTGAGGATTAGGGATAGGGTTAGGGTTATGGTGAGGGTAAGTATTGGGGTGAGGTTTTTGGTGTGGTTGAGGTTTTGGGTTAGCGTTAGGGTTAGGGTGAGGGTGAGGTTTAGAGTTAGGGATGGGGGGGCTTAGGTTTAGGGTTAGGGTGATGGTAATGGTCAGGGTGAGGGTTAGGGTGAGTTTGTGTGTTAGAGTTAGCATTAAGGTTAGGGTGAGTGTGAGGGTTAGGGTGAGGGTTAGGGTTAGGGTTTGGGATAGGGTGAGGATTAGGGTTAGTGTGAGGGTTAGGTTTAGGTTTATTGTGAGGATAAGTGTTAGGTGGAGAGTTAGGGTGAGGGTGAGGGTTAGGGTTAGCATTAGGGTTAGGGTGGAGCGTTAGGGTGAGAGTTAGCTTTAGGGTGAGTGTTAGGGTTAGGATTAGGGTGAGGGTTAGGGTTAGGGTTAGGATTAGGCTGAGGGGTAGTGTTAGGATTAGGGTGATGATTTGGGTTAGGGTTAGGGTTAGGAAGAGGGTGAGGGTTAGTGATAGGGTTAGGCTGAGGGTTAAGTTTAGGCTGAGGGTTAAGTTTAGGGTGAGGGCTAGAATGAGGGTGAGGTTTAGGGTGAGGGTGAGTTTGAGGATTTCAGTTAGGTAAGTGTTAGGTTTAAGGTTATGGTGAGGATTAGGGTGAGGGTGAGGGTTAGTTTTAGGGTTGGGGTGAGGGTTAAGTTTAGGGTGACAGTTAAGGTTAAGGTGAGGGCTAGGGTGAAGGTGAGGGCTAGGGTGAGGATGAGGGTTTCAGTTAGGTAAGGGTTAGGGTTATAGTTATGGTGAGGATTAGGGTAAGAGTGAGGGTTAGCTTGAGGTTTAGGTTTAGAGTGAGGGTTACTTTGACGGTTAAGTTTAGGGTTAGGTTGAGGGTTAGGGTTTATTGTGAGGGTTAGGGTTAGGGTTAGGTTTAGGTTAGTGTGAGGACAAGGGTTAGGGTGAGGGTTATGTTGAGGTTGATGGTTAGGTTTACCGTTAGGTTAATGGTTAGCATTAGGGTTAGGGTGAAGTTTAGGGTTTGGGTGAGGGTTTGGTTGAGGATGAGGGTTAGGTTTAGGTTTAGGTTGAGGGTTAGGGTTAGGGTTAGGGTTAGGGTGAGGGTTAGGGTGAGGGTATGGGTTAGATTTATGGTTAGGGTGAGGGTTAGTTTGAGCGTTAGGGTTAGGATTATGTTTAGGGTGAGGGTGAGAGTTAGTATTAGGGTTAGGGTTAGGGTTAAGGTTAAGGTGAGGGCTAGGATGAACGTGAGGATGAGGCTGAGTGTTTCGGTTAGGTAAAGTTTAGGGTTTGTGTTATGGTGAGGATTAGTGTGAGGGTGAGGATTAGGTTGAGGGTTAGGTTAAGGGTGAGGTTGAGGGTTCGTATTACGGCGAGGGTTAGTGTTAAGGTGATGTTTAGGGTGAGGTTGAGGGTTAAGGTGAGGGTTCGGGTTCAGTTGAGGTTTTGGATTAGGTTTAGGGTTAGGGTGAGGGTTAGGGTGAGGGTTAGGATTAGGTTGAGTGTTAGGGTTAGGGTTAGTGTGAGGGGTAGGGTTAGGGTTAGGGTGAGGTTTAGGGTTAGTGTGAGGATTAGGGTTAGGTTTAGGATTAGGGTTAGTGTGAGGATAAGTGTTAGGGTGAGGGTTAGGATGATGGTGAAGGTTAGGGTTAGCGTTAGGGTTGGGGTTTGCATTAGGATTAGGGTGAGTGTTAGGGTGAGTGTTAGGGTTAGGGTGAAGTTTAGGTTGAGGTTGAGCGTTAGGGTTAGGTTTAGGTTCAGGGTTAGGGTTAGGGTTAGGTTTAGGGTGAGGGTTAGGGTAAGGGCTAGGGTGAGGGTGAGGGTTAGTGTGAGGGTGAGGGTGAGGGTTTTGATAAGGTAAGTGTTAGGCTTAAGGTTAGGTAGAGAATTAAGGTGAGGGTCAGGGTTAGGTTGAGGGTCAGGGTTAGGGTTATTGTTAGGGTTGGGGTTAGGGTGAGTGTTAAGGTTAGGGTGATGTTTAGGGTGAGGATGAGGGTTAGGGTGAAGGTGAGGGTTTGGGTGAGTGTGAGTGTTCGTGAGAGGTTGAAGGTCAGGGTGTGGGTGAGGATTAGGTTACGGTTAAGTGTTAGGGTGACAGTGAGTGTTAGGTTGAGTGTGAGGGTTAGGGTTAGGGTTAGGGTGAGTGTTAGGGTTAGGGTTAGGTTTAGGGTTTGGGTCAGTGTTAGGGTTAGGGTTAAGGTGAGGTTGAGGGTTCAGGTGAGTGTGAGTTTTCAGGTGAGGGTGAGGGTTAGAATGTGGGTGAGGGTTAGGTTTCGGCTGAGTGTTAGGGGGATGGTGAGGGTTAGGGTTAGGGTTAGCATTAGGGTTAGGGTGAGGTTTACGTTGAGGGTTAGGGTTAGGGTGAGTGTTAGGGTTATGGTGATGTTTAAGTTGAGATTGAGTTTTAGGTTGTGGGTGAGAGTTAGTGTTAGGGTGAGGATTATGGTTAGGGTTAGGGTTAGGGTTATTGTGAGTTTAAGGGATAGGGTGAGGTTTATTGTGACGTTGAGGGTTATGGTTGGTGTTAGGGTTAGGGTGAGGGTTAGGGTTAGGGTGCAGGTTAGGGTGAGAGTTAGGGTTAGGGTGAGGGTGAGGGTGAAAGTTAGGGTGAGGGTTTGGTTTAGAGTTAGGGTGAGGGTGAGAGAAGGGTTAGAATTTTGATTAGGGTTATGGTTAGAGTTAGGGTGAGGGTGAGGGTTAGGGTTAAGATTAGAGTTAGGGTGAGAGTGAGGGTGAGGTTCAGTGTTCAAATTAGGGTTAGGGTTAGGGTGAGGGTGAGTGTTAGGGTTAGGTTTAGGGTTAGGGTTAGGGTTAGGGTAAGTGTTAGTGTTAGGGTTAGGGTGAGGTTGAGGGTTCCGGTGAGTGTGAGTGTTCGTGTGAGGGTGAGGGTTAGAGTGTGGGTGAGGGTTAGGTTTCGGCTGAGTGTTAGGATGATGGTGAGTATTAGGGTTAGATTTAGCGTTCCGGTTACAGTGAGGGTTACGGTGAGGGTTAGTGTTAGGGTGAGTGTTAGGGTTAGTTCAGGGTTAGGTTTAGGGTGATATTTAGGGTGATGGTGATGGTTAGTGTGAGGGTGATGGTTAGGATGTGGGTTAGGTTTAGGATTAGGTTTAGGATTAGGGTTAGGGTGAGTGTAAGGGTGAGGGTGAGGTTTTGGGTAAGGTTGAGTTTTGTGTTTGGGGTGAGAGTTAGGGTTAGGGCGAGGATTACGTTTAGGTTTAGGGTTAGGTTTAGGGTAATTTTAAGGGTTAGGGTGAGATTTAAGGTGAGGGTGAGGTTTATGGTTGGCGTTAGGGTTGAGGTGAGGGTTAGGGTTAGGGTGCGGGTTAAGGTGAGGTTTAGGTTTAGTGTGACAGTGAGGGTGAGGATTAGGGTTAGGGTTAGAGTTAATGTGAGGGTGAGACTGAGGGTTAGAATTTGGATTAGGGTTAGGGTTAGAATTAGGGTGAGGGTGAGGGTTAGGATTAGAGTTAGGGTGAGAGTGTGGGTGAGGTTAAGTGTTAGCATCAGGGTTAGGGTTAGGGTTAGGGTGAGGATACGGGTGAATGTTAGGGTTAGGGTTAGGGTTAAGTTTACTGTGAGTATAAGGGTTAAGGTGAGGTTTAGGGAGAGGTTGAGGGTTAGGGTTAGGGTTAGGGTTACTGTTAGTATAAGGGATAAGTTGAGGGTTAGGGTTAGGATGAGGCTTAGGGTGAGTGTTATGTTTGGGGTTAGGGTTAGAGTGAGGGTTAGTGTGAGGGTTAGGGTTAGGTTTAGAATTAGGGTGAGGGTGAGGGTTAGTGTTAGAGTTAGGGTGAGAGATAAGGTTAGGATGAAGGCTAGAGTGAGGGTGTTGGTTAGGGTGAGGTTGAGTGTGAATGTGAATGTTTCGGTTAGTTAAGGTTTAGGGTTAAGGTTATGATGAGGATTAGGTGAGGGTGAGGTTTAGGTTGAGGGTTAGGTTGAGGTTGAGGGTTAGGGTGAGGTTCAGGGTGAGCGTTGTTGTTAGGGTGGTGTTTAGGGTGAGGGTGTGGTTTAGTGTGAGTTTTAGGGTTAGGGTTAGGGTTATTGTATGGGTTAAGGTTAGGGTTAGGGTGAGGGTGAGGGTAGGGTTAGCGTTAGGGTTAGTGTGAGGGTGGGGGTGAGGGGTAGGTTTAGGATTAGTGTTAGGGTTAGGCTGAGGGCTAGAGTGAGGTTAAGGGTGAGGGTGAGGTTGAGGGTTTCTATTAGGTAAGGGTTATGTTTATTGTCAGGGTGAGGATTAGGTTGAGTGTGAGGGTTAGTGTGAGGGTTCGGGTTAGGGTGAGTGTTAGGGTTACCGGTTTGGTGAGGGTTAGGCTTAGGGTGAGGTTAAGGGAGAGTGTGAGTTTTAGGGTGAGCGTTAGGGTTCGGGTGAGGTTGAGCGTTAGGGTGTGGGTGAAGGTTAAGTGAGGGATAGGGTGACTGTGAGGTTTAGGGTTAGATTTAGCGTGAGAATTAGGGTTAGTGTAAGGGTCAGCATGAGGGTTAAGATGAGGGTAAGGGTTAGGTTGAGAATTAGGGTGAGGGTAAGGGTTAGGATTAGCGTTAGGTTTAGGGTGAGGGTTACATTGAGGGTTCGGGTTTGGGTTAGATTTAGGGTTATTATGAGGGTTAGGGTGAGGGTTAGGGTTAGGTTTAGGGTTACGGTTAGGCTGAGGGTGAGGGTGAGGGTTAGGGTTAGGTTTAGGGTAAGGGTTAGGGTGAGAGTGAGGGTGAGGGTGAGGGATTCGTTTAGGTAAGGGTTAGGGTTAGGGAGAGGATTAGGGTGAGGGTGAGTGTTAGGTTGAGGGTTATGGTTAAGGTTATGGTTAGAGTGAGGGTGAGGTTGAGGTATAGGTTTAGGGTTAGGGTTAGATATAGGGTGAGGGTGAGGATTAGAAATAGGCTTAAGTTTAGGGTTAGAGTTAGGGTGAGGTTGAGGGTGAGGGTTATGGTTAGTGTTAGAGTTAGGGTGAGGGTGAGGGTTAGTGTTACGATTAGGGTTAGTGTTAGGGTTAGGGTGAGTGTGAGGGTGAATGTTAGAGTTAGGGTTAGTTTTAGGGTTATTGTGAGGATAAGTGTTAAGTTGAGTGTTATGATGAGGGTGAAGGTGAGGGTGAGTGGTAGGGTGATTTTGAGGGATAGTTTTAGGGTTAGGGTTATGCTGAGGGTTAGGGTTAGGGTTAGGGTGAGGCTTAGGTTTAGGGTGAGGTTTAGGGTTAGGGTGAGTGTTAGGGTGTGGGTTAGGGTTACGGTTTGGGTTAGGGTGAGAGTGAGGGTTCGTGTTAGGGTTACGGTGAGGGTTCAGGTTAGGGTGAGGGCTTGGGTGAGGGTGAGATTTATGGTGAGCGTGAGTGTGAGTTTGAGGGTTTCTGTTAGATAAGGGTTAAGGTTAGTGTTATGATGACGATTAGGATGAGGTTTTGGTTTAGTTTGAGGGTTAGGGTGAGGGTGAGGGTTAGGGTTAGGTTTAGGGTGAGAGTTAGGGTTTCGGTGATGTTTAGGGTGAGGGTGAGAGTTAGGGTGAGTTTGAGGTTGAGGGTGAGGATTAGGCTTATTGTTAAGTTTAGTGTGAAGGTTAGTATTAGGTTTAGGGTTAGGGTGAGAGTTCGTGTGAGGGTTAGGGTTAGGGTTAGGGTGATTGTGAGGGTGAGGGTTAGTGTGAGGGTTAAGTTTAGGGTTAGGGTTAGGGTTAGTGTGAGGATAAGGGATAGGGTGAGGGTTATGTTTAGGATGAGGGTTAGGGTTAGCCCTAGGGTTAGGGTGAGGTTTAGGGTGAGGATTAGGTTTAGGGTGAGTGTTAGTGTTAGTGTTAGAGTGAGGGTTAGGGTTAGGGTCAGGGTTAGATTTAGGATTAGGTTTAGGATTAGGGTTATTGGTAGGTTTAGGGTTAGGGTGAGGGTGAGGGTGAGGGTGAGGGTGAGTGTTAGCGCTAAGGTTAGGGTTAGGTTTAGGGTGAGGGTGGGGGAGAGGGTTTGGTTTAGGATTAGTGTTAGGGTTAGGGTTAGGCTGCCGGGGAGTCAGAGGTTGAGGGTGAGGTTTAGGGTTAGGGTTAGGTTTAGGTTTAGGGTGAGGGAGAGTGTGTGGTTGATGTTAAGGGTGAGGTTGAGGGTTTCGTTTAGTTAAGGGTTAGGGTTATTGTTAGGGTGAGGATTAGGTTGAGGGTGAGGGTTAGTGTGAGGGTTACGGTAAGGGTGAGTGTTAGGGTTAGGATTTTGGTGAGGGTTAGGGTTAGTTTGAGATTTAGGGTGAGGGTGAGGTTTAGGGTGAGGGTGAGTTTTATGGTGAGAGTTAGGATGAGGGTGAAATTGAGGGTTAGGCTGTGGGTGAGGGTTAGGGTTAGTGTGAGCTTTAGGGTGATGGCGAGGGTTAGGGTGACTGTGAGGTTTAGGGTTAGGTTTAGGGTCAGGGTTAAGGTTAGGGTTATGGTGAGGGTTAGGGTGACGGGTAGGGTTACGGTTATGGTGAGTGTTAGGGTTAGTGTGAGTGTTAGCATTAGGGTTAGGTTGAGGGTAACGGTTAGGATGAGCTTTAGGGTGAGGGTCAGGGTTAAGGTTAGGGTGAGTGTTAGGGTGAAGTTTAGGGTGAGTGTTAGGTTTATGGTTAGGTTTAGGGTGAGGGTTAGGGTGAGGGTTAGTGTTAGGGTTAGGCTGAGAGTGAGTCTGAGGTTTAGGGTTAGGGTTAGGGTGAGAGTGAGGGTGAGGATGAGGCTTTCAGTTAGGTAAGGGTTAGTGTTAGGGTGAGGGTGAGGATTAGGGTGAGGGCGAGGGTTAGGTTTAGGGTAAGGGTTAGGGTGAGGGTTAGGGTTATTGTTAGAGTGAAGGTTAGGGTTAGGGTGATGTTTAGGGTGAGGCTGAGGGATAGGGTTCGGGTTAGGGTTAGGGTGATGTTTAGGTTTATGGTGAGGGTTAGGGTGTAGATAAGGGTTAGGGTGAGGTTGAGGATTAGGGTTAGGGTTAGGGTGAGGGTCAGGGTAAGGTTTAGGGTTAGGGTGAGGATTAGGGTGAGGGTTAGGGTTTGGGTTAGGATGAGGGTTAGGTTTAGTGTTAGGGTTAGGTTTAGGAATAGAGTTAAGTTTAGTGTATGGTTAAAGGTTAGGGTGATTGTTAGGGTGAGGGTCTGGGTAGGGTTATCCTTAGGGTTAGGGTGAGGGTTAGGTTTGGAGTGAGGTTTAGGATTATGGTTAGGGTGAGGGTTAGGGTTAGGAAACTGTTTAATGTGAGGGTGAGGGTTAGGGTGAGGGTGAGGTTGAGGGTTAGGGTTAGGGTTTGGGTGAGGGCTAGGTAATGATGAAGGCTAGGCTGAGGGTGAGGGTTACAGAGAGGGTGAGGGTGAGGTTTTCGGTTTGGTAAGGGTTAGGTTTAGGATTAGGGTGAAGATTAGGTTGAGGGTGAGGGTTAGGTTGATGGTTAGGGTTAGGGGGTGGGTCATGTTAGGGTTTATTGTGAGGGTTAGGGTGTTTTTTAGGGTGAGAATGAGGTTTATTGTTAGGGTGAGTGTTAGGGTTCAGTTGAGAGTGAGGGTTAGGGTGTGGGTGAGAGTTAGGATTAGGGTGAGGTTTAGTGGGACTGTGAGCGTTAGGGTGAGTGTGCGGGTTAGGGTTAGGTTTTGGGTGAGGGTTAGGGTTAGGGTGAGGGTGAGGGTGAGGTTTAGGGTGAGGGGTAGGTTTAGGGTGAGGGTGAGGGTTCGGGTGATTGTGAGCATTAGGGTTAGGGTTATGGTTAGGTTTAGTGTGAGGATAAGTGTTAGGATGAGGTTTAGGGTGAGGGTGAGGGTTAGGGTTAGCGTTAGGGATATGGTTACAATTAGGTTGAGGGTTAGGGTTAGGGTTAGGGTTATGGTGAGGATTAGGGTGTGTGTTAGGGTTAGGTTTAGGGTGAAGGTTAAGGTGAGGGTGATGTTTAGGGTGAGGGTGAGTGTTAGGGTGAGGGTTAGGGTTTGGGTGAGGGTGAGGATTAGGGTTAGGGTTAGGATTATGGTGAAGTTTAGGTTTAGGTTTAGGTTGAGGTTTAGCGTTAGGGTTAGGTTTAGGTTGAGCATTACGGTTAGGGTTAGGGTAAGCGTGAGGGTTAGGGTGAGGGGTAGGTTTAGGGTTAGGTGAAGGGTTAGGGTTAGGGTGAGAATTAGAGTTAGGTTTAGGGTTAGGTTGAGGGTGAGGGTGAGGGTTAGGGTTAGAGTAAGTTTGAGGGTTAGAGTGTGGGTTAGGGTGATTTTTAGGGTTAGGATACGTTGAGGGTTAGGTTTAGGGTGATATTTAGTGTGAGGCTGAATGTTAGGGTGAGGGTGATGGTTAGGGTTAGGGTTAGGGTTAAAGTTAGGTGAGGGATAGGTATAGGATTAGTGTTAGGGTTAGGGTTAGCGTGAGTGTAAGGGTTCGGTTGAGGATTCGGTCACATTGAGTGTTAGGTTTTGGGTGAGGGTTCGCGTTAGGGTACATATTAAAGTTAAGGTTAGGGTCAGGATTTTAGTGAGTTTAACTGTTATGCTGAGGTTTAGGGTGAGGGTGAGGGTTAGGGTTAGCGTTAGGATTAGGCTGAGGGTTAGGGTGAGAGTTTGGGTTAGGGTTAGTGTGAGGGTGAGGGTGAGGTTTAAGATTAATGTTATGGTTAGAGTTAGGGTGAATCTGAGGTTGTGGGTTAGGGTTAGGATTAGGGTTAGGGATAGGGTTAGGCTGAGGCTGAGGCTTAGGGTGAGGTTTAGGGTTAGGGTGCAATTTAGGTTTAGGTTTAGGGTTGGGGTTTGGATGAGGGTTAGGCTGAGGGTGAGGTTTGGTTTAGTGTGAGTGTTAAGCTTAGGGTTAGTGTTAGGGTTAGCGTGACGGTAAGGGTTACGGTGAGTTTTAGGGTGAGTTTGAGGGTTAGGGATACGGTAAGGTTTAGGGTTAGGGTTAGGGTTAGGGTTAGGATGAGGGTTAGGGTGAGGGTTAGGGTTAGGTTTAGGGTTAGGGTTTGGGTGGTTGTTAGGGTGAGGGTAAGGGTTAGGGTGAGGGTTAGGGTGAGGATGAGGGTTGGGATTAGGGTGAGGGTAAGGATAAGGGTGAGGGTTAGAGTAAGGGTGCGGGTTAGGGCTATCATTAGGGTTATGTTAAGGGTGAGGGTTAGGGTGAGGGTTAAGCTTAGAGTTAGGTATAGGGTGAGGATTAGGGTTAGTGTGAGCTTTAGGGTTAGGGTTAGGTTTAGGTTTAGGATGTGGGTGAGAGTGAGGGTTAGGGTTAGGGTTAGAGTTAAGCTGAGTTTGCTGTTGAGGGTTAGTGTTAGGATCAGGGTTAAGGTTAGGGTTAGGGTGAGAGTGAGGGTGAATGTTAGGATTAGGGTCAGGATTAGGGTTAAGGTTAGTGTGAGGATAAGGGTTAGGGTGAGGGTTAGGGTGAGGGTGAGGTTTAGGGTGACGTTGAGGGTTAGGGTTAGTTTGAGGTTTACGGTGAGCGTTAGGGTTAGGGTTAGATTTAGGTTGATGGATAGGATGAGGTTTAAGGTTAAGCTTAGGTTTAGTGTGAGGGTGAGAGTAAGTGTTATGTTTAGGGTGAGAGTTAAGGTTAGGGTGAGGGGTAGGGTGAGGGTGAGGGTTAGGGTGAGGGTGAGGTTGAGGGTGAGGTTTTCGGTTATGTAAGAGTTAGGGTTAGGGTTATGGTGAAGATTAGGGTGAGGGTGAGCATTAGGTTGAGGGTTAGGGCTAGGGTGAGGGTTAGGGTTAGGGTTAGGTTGAGTGTTAGCTTTAGGGTGATGTTTAGGGTGAGGTTTCGGGTTAGGGTGAGGGTTCGGGGGAGGGCGGGTGTGAGGTTTAATGTTAGGTTTGGGTTATGGTGAGGGTTAGTATTTGGGTCAGAGTTAGGGTAAGGGTTTATGTGAGGGGTAGGGTTAGGGTTCGGGTGAGGGTTAGGGTTAGTGTGAGGGTTACGGTTAGGATTAGGGTTAGTGTGAGGATAAGGGTTAGGATGAGGGTTACGTTGAGGGTGAGGGTTAGGGTTACCATTATGGTTAGGGTGAGGTTTAGGGTTAGGGTGAGTGTTAGGGTTAGTGTTAGGTTGAGGGTTAGGTTTAGGGTGAGGATTAGGTTTAGAATTGGTGTTAGGGTGAGTTTTAGCATTAGGTTTAGGTATAGCGTGAAGGTTAGGGATAGGATTATGTTTAGGTTTAGGGTTACCTTTAGTGTTAGGGTAAGGTTTAGGGTTAGCGTTGGGGTGAGGGTGAGGGTTAGCGTGAGAGTTAGGGTCAGGGTTAGGGTTAGGCTGAGGGGGAGGGAGAGAGTGTGGGTGAGGTTTAGGGTTAGGGTTAGATTTAGGGTTAGTGTGAGTGCTAGGATGAGGGTGAGGTTTTGGGTGAGGGTGAGGGTGAGGGTAAGTGTTTAGGTTAGGTAATTGTTAGGGATATTTTTAGAGTGAGGATTAGGTTGAGGTTGAGGGTTTGTGTGAGGGTTAGTGTTAGCGTTACGGTTTTGGTGAGTGTTAGGGTTAGATTGAGGTTTAGAGTATGGGTGAGGTTTAGGGTGAGTGTTCGTGTTTGGGTGATGTTGGGCGATCGGGTATGGCTGAGGTTTAGGGTAAGGATGAGGGTTAGGGTGATGGTGAGGGTTAGGGTTCGGGTTAGGGTTAGGTTGAGGGTAAGTGTTACTGTGAGGGTTAGGGGGAGAGTAAAGGTTAGGGTTAGCATTAGGGTTAGGGAGAGGGTTAGCGTGAGGGTTAGGTTAGCGTTATGGTTAGGGTGAGGGATAGGGTGAGGGTTAGGGTTAGGGTTAGGTTTACTGTGAGGGTGAGGGTGAGGGTGAGGGTTAGGGTTAGGTTTAGGGTGAGGTTTAGGGTGATAGTGAGGGTGAGGGTTTCGTTTAAGTAAGGGTTAGGGTTAGGGTTAGGGTGAGGATTAGTGTGAGGTTGAGGTTTAGGTTGAGGGTTAGAGTTAGGGTGAGGGTTAGGATTAGGGTTAGAGTGAGGGTTAGGGTTACGGTGATGTTTAGGGTGATTCTGAGGGTTGGGGTGAGATTGAGCGTTAGGGTGATGGAGAGAGCTCGGTTGAGGCTTCCAGTAAGTTTGTGGGTTAGGGTTAGGGTTAGGGTGAGGGTTAGGGTGAAAGTGAGGGTTAGGGTGAGGGTGAGGTTAAGGGTTAGGCTGAGGGTGTGGGTTAGGGTTAGGGTGAGGGTGAGGTTTAGGGTTAGGTTTAGGTTTAGGCTGAGGGGTAGGGTTAGGTTTAGGTTGAGGGTTCGTGTTAGTGTGAGGGTTAGGGTTAGATTTAGAGTTAGGGTTAGTTTGAGGTTGAAGGTTAGGGTGGGGGTTACGGTTAGGGTGAGGGTAAGTGTTATGGTTAGGGTTAGGGTGAGGATTAGGGAGAGGGTTAGGTTTAGGATGAGGGTTATGGTTAGGGTTAGGGTGAGGGTTAGGGTGAGAGTACTGCTTAGGGTGAGGGTGAGGTTGAGGGTGAGTGTTAAGGTGATGGTGAGGGTGACAATGCCGGTGAGGTTTAGGTTTAGGCTTAGGGTTAGGGTGAGGTTGAGGGTTAGGGTTAGGATTAGGGTTAGGGTTAGGTTTAGGTTGAGGGTGAGGGTGAGGGTGAGGGTGAGGCTTAGGGTGAGGTTGTGGGTGGTGGTGAGTATTAGGGTTAGGATTAGGGTTAGCTTGAATTTTAGAATTAGGTTTAGCGTTAGGTTGAGGGTTGGGTTTAGGATTAGAGTTAGGGTTAGGGTTAGGGTTATTGTTAGGTTTAGGTTGAGAGTAAAGTTTAGGGTTAGGGTTAGGTTTAGGGTTAGGGTGAGGGTGAGGGTTAGGGTTAGGATTAGGTTAGGTTAAGGGTTAGGGGGAGGGTGACAGTGATGGTGAGGGTGAAGTTTAGAGTTAGGATTAGGTTTAGGTTTAGGGTGAGGGTTAGGGTGAGTGTGAGGGTTAGGTTTAGGGTAAGGGTAAGGCTTAGGGTTAGGCTGAGGGTTAGGGTTAGTGTGAAGGTTAGGGTTAGGTTAGGGTTAGTTTAACGTTAGGGTTAGGGTGAGGGTTAGGGTGAGGTTTAGGGTTAGGGATATGGTTACTGTCAGGGTGAGGGTGAGGGTGAGGGTTAGGGTTAGGATTAGGTTGAGGGTTAGGTTGAGACTGAGGGTGAGGGTGAGTGTGAAGGTTTTGGTAAGGTAAGCTTTAGGGTTAGGGTTAGGGTGAAGATTAGGGTGAGGGTGAGGTTTAGGTTGAGTGTTAGGGTTAGGGTGAGTGTTAGGGTTAGGGTTTGAGGGAGGGTTAGGTTTAGGGTGCTGTTTAGGGTGAGGCTGAGGGTTGAAGTTAGATTGAGAGTTCGAGTTCGGTTGAGGGTTCGGCTGAGTGTGACGGTTAGTTTGTGGATTAGGGTTAAGGTTAGGTTGAGGGTGAGTTAGGGTTCGGGTGAGGGTGAGGGTAATGGTTAGGGTGAGGGTGAGGTTTAGGGTTAGGTTTAGGTTTAGGCTTAGGGTTAGGGTGAGGGGTACTGTTAGGGTTAAGTTGAGGGTTTGGGTTATTGTGAGGGTTAGGTTTAGGGTTATAGTTATGGTTAGTTTGAGTTTTCAGGTTCGGGTGGGCCTTAGGCTGAGGTTAAGTGTTAGGGTTATGGTTAGGGTGGGGTTTAGGTTGAGGGTTAGGGTTAGGATGAGGGTTATGGTTAGGTTTAGGGTGAGGGTTATGTTGAGAGTATTGCTTAAGGTGATGGTGAGGTTTAGGGTGAGGGTGAGGTTGAAGGTGAGTGTTAAGGTGACGGTGTGGGTGACTGTGATGGTGAGGGTTAGGTTTAGGTTTAGGATTAGGGTGAGGTTGAGGGTTAGGGTTAGGGTTAGGGTTAGGGTTAGGTTTTGGCTGAGGGTGAGGGTGAGGGTGAAAGTGAGGTTTAGGGTGAGGGAGAGGGTGATGGTGAGTGATAGGGTTAGGATTAGGGTTAGGGTAACTTTTAGGGTTAGGTTTAGGATAAGGTTGAGGGTTAGGGTTAGGATTAGGGTTAGGGTTAGGTTTAGGGTTATTTTTAGGGTTAGGGTGAGAGTAAAGTTTAGGTTTAGTGTGAGGGTGAGGGTGAGGTTTAGAGTTAGGGTTAGGGTGAGCTTTAGATTTAGGTTGAGGGCCATGGTGAGGGTAAGGTTTACGTTGAGTGTGAGGGTTAGATTTTCGGTTAGGCAAGGAGTAGGTTTAGGGTTAGGGTGAAGATTAGGGTGGGTGTGAGGGTTAGTTTGAGGGTTAGGGTTAGGGTGATGTTTAGGGTGAGGCTTAGGGTTAAGGTGAGGGTGAGGGTTTGGGTGAGGATGAGGGTTCGGGTGAGGGTTCGTGTTAGGTTTAGGGTTAGGTTTAGGGTGAGGTTTAGGGTGAGGGGTAGGATTAGGGTTAGGGAAAGGTTAGGGTTAGTGTGAGGGTTAGTGTTAGGGTTAGAATTAGGGTTAGTATGAGTATAAAGGATAGGGTGATGTTTATGTTGAGGGTGAGGGTTTGGGTGAGGATGAGGGTTCGGGTAAGGGTGAGGGTTAGCGTGTGGGTTAGGGTTAGGGTTAGGTTTAGGGTGAGAGAGTGGGTGAGGGTGAGGGTTCAGGTGAGGATGAGGGTTAGGGTGTGGGTGAGGGTTAGGGTTCAGTTTATGAGTAGGGTGAGGGTTAGCGTTAGGGTTAGGGTTAGAGTGAGGGTAAGGGTGAGGGGTAGGGTTAGTGCTCAGTTTATGATTAGGGTGAGGGTTAGCGTTAAGGTTAGGGTTAGGGTGAGGTTTAGGGTGAGGCTAGGGTTAGAGTTAGTTTGAAGGTTAGGGTTAGTGTGAGGGTTAGGGATATGTATAGGGTTAATGTTAGTGCGAAGATACGGGTTAGGGTGAGGGTAAGGTGATGGTGAGGGTTAGGTTTAGGGTAAGGGTAAGGTTTACGGTGATGGTTAGAGTGAGGGTCAGGGTTAGGGTTAGCATTAGGGTTAGGGTTAGTGTGAGGGTGAGGGTGAGGTTGAGGGTTTCAGTTTGGTAAGGGATAGGGTTAGGGTGAGGATTAGGGTGAGGATGAGGGTTAGATTGAGGGTGAGGGTTAGTGTTAGTGTGAGGGTTAGGGTTGGAGTTAGGGTGAGGGTTAGGTTTAGGGTGATGTTTAGGTTGAGGGTGAGGGTTAGGGTTCGGGTGACGGTTCGGGTGAGGATGAGGGTGAGGGTGGGGTTGAGGGTTTTGTCTGGGTGAGGGTTAGGTTTCGGGCGAGTTTTAGGGTGATGGTGAGTGTTAGGGTGAGGGTGAGGGTTAGGGTTATGGTTAGAATTAGGGTTAGGGTTACCTTTAGGGTTAGGGTTAGCGTGAGGTTTAGGGTGAGGGGTAAGGTTAGGGTTAGGGTGAGGGTTAGGGTTAGTGTGAGGGTTAGGGTTAGGTATAGGCTTAAGGTTAGTGTGAGGATGAAGGTTAGGGTGAGGGAGAGGGTTAGGTTTAGCCTTAGGGTTAGGGTGAGGATTAGGGTTAGGTTTAGGGTGATATTTAGGGTGAGAGTGAAGGTGAGGGTTAGGGTTAGGGTTAGGGTGATGGTGAGGTTGAGGGTGAGGGTTAGGTGTAGGGTTAGGTTTAGGGTTAGTGTTAGAGTGAGTGTGAACATGAAGGTTCGGGTTCGGGTGAGGTTGAGTGTTAGGGTGTCTTTGAGGCTTAGGGTTAGGGTGAGGATTAGGGTTAGGGTTTGCTTTAGGGTTATAGTGAGCTTTAGAGTTAGAATGAGGTTTAGGGTGAGGGTGAGGTTTAGGGTTAGCAATAGGGTTAGGTTGAGGATTGGGATAAGGTTCAGGTTTTTGGGTAGAGTGAGGGTGAGGTTTAAGTTTAGGATTAGGGTTAGGGTTAGTGTTTCAGTTATTGTTAGGTTTAGGGTTATTTTTAGGTTGCGATATGGGTGATGGTTAGAGTTTTGTTGAGGCTGAGGGTGAGGGTTAGGGTTAGGATTAGGGTTAGGGTTGGCGTTACAGTTATTATTAGGGTTAGGGTTAGGGTTAAATTAAGTGTGACTGTTAGGGTTAGCATTAGGGTTATGGTTAGGATTAGGGTGAGAGAGGGGGTGAGGTTTAGATTTAAGATTAGGTTTAGGGTTTGGGTTAGGCTGAGGGTGAGGATGAGGGTGAGGGTGAGGGATAGGGTTACGGTGAGGGTTAGGGTTACGGTTAGGATGAGGGTTAGGTTGAGGGTAGGTTTAGGGTTAGGGTGAGGGTTTGGGTGAAGGTTAGGGTGAGGGTTAGGGTTAGGGTGAAGTTTAGGGTGAGGGTTAGGGTTAGGCTTAGGGAGAGGGTTAGTGTTAGGGTGAGGGTTACGGTTAGGGTTAGGGTGAGTTATAGGGTTAGGTTTAGGATTAGTGTGAGTGTTAGGGTTAGGATTAGGGGTATGGTTAGTGTTTCAGTTATTGATAGGTTTAGGGTTATTGTTAGTTTGAGGTTTGGGTGATGGTTAGCATTAGGGTTATGGTTAGTGTTACTGAGAGTGAGGGTGTGAGGATTAGGTTTAGGATTAGGGTTAGGGTTAGGGTTTAGCTCAGGCTGAGGGTGAGGGTGAGGGTTAGGGTTAGGTTGAGGATTAGGGTTAAGGTTAGGATGAGGGTTAGGGTGAGGGTTAGGTTTAGGGTTAAGTTTGGGGTTAGGATGAGGGATAGGGTTAGGGTGAAGTTTAGGGTGATGGTGAGGGTTAGAGTGAGGGTGAGGTTGAGGGTGAGGATTATGGTAAGTGTGAGGGTGAGGGTGATGTTGAGCATTATTCTTAGGGTTAGGGTTATGGTGAGGGTGAGGTTTAGGATTAGGATTAGGGTTTGGTTAAGGGTTAGGCTGCTTGTGAGAGTGAGTGTGAGGGTTAGGGTTAGAGTTAAGGTGAGGGTTAGGTTTAGTGTGAGGGTTAGGGTGAGGGTGAGGTTGAGGGTCAGGGTTAGGGTGACTGTGACAGTGAGGGTGAGGGTTAGGGTTAGGATTAGTTTTAGGGTGAGTTTTAGGGTTAGGGTTAGGTTTAGGGTGAGGGTTAGGGTTAGGATTAGGGTTAGGGTTAGGTTATTGTTAGAGTTAGGGTTAGGGTTAGTGTAAGAGTGAGGTTTAGGGTTAGGGTTAGGGGGAGTTTTAGGTTTAGGGTGAGGGCTACGGTGAGGGTGAGGTTTAGGGTGAGTGTGAAGGTGAGGGTGAGGGTAAGGGTAACGATTTGGGTTAGGGTTATGGTAAGGCTTAGGGTTATGGTGAGGGTGAGTGTGAAGATTAGGGTTAGGGTTATGGTTAGGGTGAGGGTGAGGTTGAGAGTTAGGGTTGGGATTAGGGTTAGGGTGAGGGATAGGCTGAGGGTGAGAGGTACGGTTAGGGTTAGTGTGAAGGTTAGGGTTAGTGTGAGGGTTAGGGTGAGGGCTAGTGTGAGGGTGAGGTTTAGAGTGGGGGTGAGGGTGAGGGTGAGGGTTTTGCTTAGGTAAGGCTTAGGGTTATTGTTAGGGTGAGGATTAGGTTCAGGGTGAGGGTTAATGTGAGGGTTAGGATTAGGTAGTGTTAGGGTTAGAGTTAGGGTGAGGGTTAGGATTAGGGTGTTGTTTAGGGTGAGGGTGAGGGCTAGGGTGAGGTTAAGCTTCAGGTTAGGGTGAGGTTTAGGGTGTGGGAGAGGATTAGGTTTAGGGTGAGATTTAGGGTGAGGGATAGGGTTAGGGTTAGGTTTAGGATGAGGGTCAGGGTGAGGTTTAGGGTTAGGGTTAGTATGAGAATAAGGGTTAGGGTGAGGGTTAGGGTCAGATTGATTTTTAGGGTTAGCTTTAGGTTTATGGTGAGGGTTTGGTTTAGGGTTACGGTGAGGGTTTTGGTGAGGGTTATTGTTAGGGTTACGGTTAGGGTGAGGGTGACGGTGAACGTTAGTGTTAGGGTTAGGTTTAGGGTGAGGGTGAGGGTGAGGGTAAGATTTGGGATTAGGGTTAGGGTTAGGCTTAGGGTGAGTGTGAGGGTGAGGGTTAGGTTTAGGATTAGGTTTGGGATAGGGTTAGACTTAGGGTTAGAGTGAGAGTGAGGGTTAGGTTTAGGATTAGGTTTAGGTTTAGGGTTAGGCTTAGGGAGAGGGTGAGGATTAGGTTTAAGGTGAGGATTAGGCTTAGGTTTAGGGTGATGGTTAGGGTTAGGGCGATGTTTAGAGTGAGGGTGAGGATTAGGGTTAGGTTGTGGGTGAGGTTTAGGCTTAGGGTGAGGTTTAGGGTGATGGTGAGGGTTAGTGTGAGGGGAGGTTTAGGGTTAGGGTTAGCGTTAGGGTGAGGGTAAGGGTTAGGGTAAGGGTTAATGTGAGGTTATGTTTAGAGTTAGGCTGAGGGTTAGGGTTACTTTGAGGCTTAGGGTTGGTGTTAGGGTTTGGGTTAGTGTGAGGATAAGGGTTAGGGTGAGGTTTAGGGTGAGGGAGAGGGTTAGGGTTACAGTTAGGTTTAAGGTGAGGGTTAGGGTGAGGGTTAGGTTTAGGGATAGGGTTAGTGTTAGGGTTAGGGTGAGGATGAGGGTCAGGGTTAAGTTTAGGATTACGTTTAGGGTTAGGGTAAAGGTGAGGGTTAGGGTGAGGGTGAGGGTACAGGTGAGGTTAAGAGTTAGGGTGTAGCTGAGAGTTAGGGTTAGGGTGAGGGTGAGGGTTAGTATTAGCGTTAGTGTTAGGGTGAGGATAAATGTGAGGGTTATGTTTAGGATTAGGGTTAAGTTTAGGGTAAGTTTGAGGGTTAGGTTGAGGGTGAGGGTTCAGATGAGGGTGAGGTTTAGGGTGTGGCTGACTGTTAGGGTTATGGTTACGGTTTTGGTTAGTGTGAGGATTAGGGTTAGGGTTAGTATTAGGGATATGGTGAATGTAAGGGTTAGGGTTAGTTTTAGGGTGAGGGAGAGGGTTAGGGTTAGAGATTGGGTAAGGGTTAGTGTTAGGGTTAGGGTGAGGGTTAGGGGTAGTGTTAGGGATAGGGTGAGGGTGAGGATGAGAGTTAGGGTTAGTGTTAGAGTTACAGTGAGGGTGAGAGTGATGGTGAGGGTGAGGGTTAGGATTAGGTTAAGGGTTAGGTTTAGGCTGAGGGTGAGGTTGAGGATGAGTGTGATCGTTAGGGTTAGATTTAGGGTTATGGTCAGGGCTATGATGAGGATGAGGGTTAGGGTGAGGGTGAGGAAGAGGGTTTCGGTTACGTAAGGGTTAGGGTTAGTGTTAGGGTGAGGATTAGGGTGAGGTTGAGGGTTAGGGTGAGGGTTAGTGTTACGATTAGGGTGAGCGTTAGGTTTAGGTTTATTGTTAGGTTTAGGGTTAGGGTTAGGGTTAGGGTTAGCCTAAGAGTGAGGGTTAGGTTTAGCGTGAGGGTTAGGGTTAGGGTTAAGGTTAGGGTGATGGTGAGGTTGAGGTTTAGTGTTAGGATTAGGGTTAGGGTTAAGGTCAGGTGAGGGTGAGGTTGAAAATTATGATTAGAGTTAGGGTTAGGTTTAGGGTGATGACTAGGGTGAGGGTAAGTTTTAGGGTGATATTGAGGTTGAGGGTGAGGGTTAGTGTGAGGGTTAGGCTTAGGGTTAGGGTGAGAGTTAGGTTGAGGGTGAGGGTTAGGGTTAGGTTAAGGTTTAGGTTTAGGCTGAGGGTGAGGGTGAGGATGAGGGTTAGGTTTAGGGATAGGGTTATGGTCAGGGCTAGGGTGAGGGTGACGTTTAGGGTGAGGGTGAGGAAGAGGTTTTCGTTTAGGTAAGGGTTAGGGTTAGTGTTAGGGTGAGGATTAGGGTGAGGTTGAGGGTTAGGGTGAGGGTTAGTGTTAGGGTGAAGTTTCGGGTTAGGATGATGTTTATGGTGAGGGTGAAGATTAGGGTGACGGTGAGGGTTCACATGAGGTTTAGGGTTAGGGTGTGGGTGAGGTTTAGGCTTAGGGTGAGCGTTAGGGTGATGGTGAGGGTTAGGGTGAAGGTTAGTGTTAGGGTTAACATTAGGGTGAGGGTAAGGATTAGGGTGAAGGTTAGGTTGAGGGTGAAGTTTCGGGTTAGGGTTAGGGTTAGGATTAGGGTGAGGGTTAAGGTAAGGATTAGGGTAAGGGTAAGGTTTAGATTGAGGGTTAGGGTGAGGGTGAGGTTTAGGGTTAAGGTGAGGGTTAGGTTAAGCCTTAGGGTTAGGGTGAGGGTAAGGTTAGGGTGAGGTTTCGAGTTAGAGTTAGGGATAGGGTGAGGATTAGGTTTATGGTTAGGTTTAGGGTGAGGTTTAGGTTGAGGAGTAGTGTTAGGGTTAGTGTGAGGGTTATGTTTACTGTTAGGGTTAGGATTAGCGTTAGGGTTAGGGTGAGGTCAGGGTTAGGGTGAGGATTAGCATTAGGGTGATGTTGAGGGTAACGGTGAAGGTTTCGGTTAGAGTGATGTTGAGGGTGAGGGTGAGGGTTTCGGTTAAGGAAGTGTTAGGTTTAGGGTGCAGATTAGGGTGAGGGTGAGGGTTAGGTTTTGCCTGAGGGTTATGTTTAGGGTTAGGGTGAGGTTTAGGGTTAGAGTGAGGGGTAGGGTGAGTGTGAGGTTGAGGGTTAGTGTTAGGGTTAGTGTTAGGATAAGGGTTAGGGTGAGGGTTAGTGTGAGGGTTAGGGTTAGGGTAAGATTTAGGGTTAGATTGAGGGTTAAGTTTAGGGTTAGGTTGAGGGTTAGGGTTTGTGTGAGGGTAGGGATATAGTGAGGTTGAGGGTCAGGTTTACGGTGAGGGTGACGGTGAGAGTGAGCTTTAGGGTTAGGATTATGGTTAGTTAGGGTTAGGTTTTGGGTTAGGGTGAGGGTTAGTGTTAGGATTAGGGTTAGGGTTAGGTTTAGGGTTATTGTTAGGGTTAGGGTTAGGGTTAGGGTTAGCATAAGATTGAGGGTTAGGTTTAGCGTGAAGGTTAGGGTTAGGGTTACCATTAGGGTGAGGGTGAGGGTGAGGTTTAGGGTTAGGATAGGGTTAGGGTTAGGGTCAGGTGAGGGTGAGGTTGAAAATTAGGATTAGGGTTAGGGTTAGGTTTAGGGTGATCACTAGTTTGAGGGTAAAGTTTAGGGTGATATTGAGGATGAGGTTGATGTTTAATGTGAGGGTTAGGGCTAGAGTGAGAGTTGAGATTAGAGTTAGGGTGAGGGTTAGGGTTAGGGTAAGGGTTAGAGTGAGGGTTAGGGTTAGGGTTAGTGTTAGGGTCATGTTGAGGTTTAGGGTTAGGTTGAGGGTTAGGGTCAGGGTGACGTTTAGTGTTAGCTTTAGGGTTAGGGTGATGGTGAGGGTTAGGGTGAGGGTTAGGGTTAGGGTGAGGGTGAGGATTAGGGTTAGGGTTAGGGTTAAGTTGAGGTTTAGGGTTAGGGTTAGGGTTAGGGTTAGGGTTAGGGTTAGCGTTATGGTGAGGGTTAGGTTTAGGGTGATGTTTAGGGTGAGGCTGAGGGCTAGGATGAGAGTTAGGTTTCATGTTAGGGTGAGGTTTAGGGTGTGGGATAGGGTTAGGGTTCTTGTGAGGTTTAGGGTGAGGGGTAGGGTTAGGGTTAGAGTTAGGTTGAGGGTGAGGGTGAGGGTTCAGGTTAGGGTTAGTATGAGAATAAGGGTTAGGGTGAGGGTTAAGGTGAGGGTTATTGTTAGGGTTAGGGTAAGGGTGAGGGTGAGGGTGAAGGTTAGGGTTATGGTTCCGTTTAGGTTGATGGTGAGGGTGAGGGTTAGGTTTAGGTTTAGGGTTATGGTTAGGGTTAGGCTTAGGGTGAGTGTGAGGGTGAGGCTTAGGTTTAGGATTAGGTTTAGGTGTAGGGTTAGGCTTAGGGTGAGAGTGAGGGTGAGGGTTAGGTTTAGGATTAGGTTTAGGGTTGGCTGATGGTGAGGGTGAGGGTTAGGTTTAGGGTGAGGTCAGGCTTAGGTTTAGGGTGAGGGTTAGGGTGAGGGTGGTGTTCAGGGTGAGGGTGAGTTTTGGGTTAAGTTGTGGGTGAGGTTTAGGCTTAGGGTGAGTGTTAGGGAGATGGTGAGTGTTAGGGTGAGGGAAGGTTTATGGTTAGGGTTAGCGTTAGGGTGAGGGTAAGGGTTATGGTGAGGGTTAGGGTGAGGTTAGGTTTAGGGTTAGGTTGAGGGTTAGGGTTAGTGTGAGGGTTAGGGTTAGTTGTAGGGTTTGGGTTAGTGTGAGGATAAGGGTTATGGTGAGGGTGAGGGTAAGGGTTAGGTTTAGGTTTAGGTTGAGGCTTAGGGTGAGGGTGAGGGTTAGTGTTAGTTTTAGTGTTAGGGTGAGGATGAGGGTCAGGGTTAGGTTTAGGATTAGGGTTAGAGTTAGGGTAACGGTGAGGGTTTGGTTGAGCGTGAGGGTTGAGCTAAGGGTGAGAGTTAGGGTGTAGCTGAGGGTTAGGTTTAGGGTGAGGGTGAGGGTTAGGGTGAGGTTGAGGGTTAGTATTAGCGTTGTTACAGTGAAGATGAGGGTGAGGGTTAGGTTTAGGATTAGGGTTATGGTTAGGGTAAGGGTGAGGGTTAGGGTGAGGGTGAGGTTTCAGGTGAGGGTGAGGTTTAGGGTGTGGCTGAGTGTTAGTGTTAGGGTGAGGATTAGGGTGATGTTGAGGGTTAGGGGGAGGGTGAGGGTTAGGGTGAGCGTTTGGGTGAGGGTTAGGTTTAGGGTTATGGTTTGGTTTAGGGTTAGGTTTAGGGTTACGGATATGGTGAAGGTAAGGGTTAAGGTGAGCTTTCGGGTGAGGGTGAGGGTTAGGGTTAGTGTTAGGTTTAGGGTAAGGATTAGGGTGAGGGTTAGGATTAGGGTTTGGGTTAGGGTGAGGGTGAGGTTTAGGGTTAGGGTTTGGGTGAGGGATAGGGTTACGGTGAGGGTTAGGGATAGGGTTACGGTGAGGGTGAGAGGTAATGCTAGGGTTAGAGTTACAGTGAGGGTGAGAGTGAGGGTGAGGGTGAGGGTTGGGGTTAGGTTAAGGGTTAGGTTTAGGCTGAGGGTGAGGGTGAAGGTGAGGGTGAGGGTTGGGGTTAGGTTAAGGGTTAGGTTTAGGCTGAGTGTGAGGGTGAACGTTAGGGTGAGGGTGAGGGTTAGGGTTAGGGTTAGGGTTATGGTCAGGGCTAGGGTTAGGGTAAGGGTGAGGAAGAGGGTTTCGGTTAGGTAAGAGTTAGGGTTAGTGTTAGGGTGAGGATTAGTGTGAGGTTTAGAGCTAGGGTGAGGGTTAGGGTGAGGCTTTGGGTTAGGGTGATGTTTAGGGTGAGGGTGAGGATTAGGGTGACGGTGAGGGTTTACGTGAGGGTTAGGGTTAGGGTGTGGGTGAGGTTTAGGCTTTGGGTGAGGGTTAGGGTGATGGTGAGTTTTAGGGTGAGGGTTAGTGTTAGGGTTAGCGTTAGGGTGAGGGTACGAGTTAGTGTGAGGGTTAGGGTGAGGGTGAAGTTTAGGGTTAGGGTTACGGTTAGGATTATGGTCAGGGTTAGAGTTAGGGTTATGGTAAGGGTAAGGCTTAGATTGAGGGTTAGGATGAGGGTGAGGTTTAGGTTTAAGGTGAGGGTTAGGTTTAGCATTAGGGTTAGGGTGAGGGTAAGGTTAGGGTGAGGTTTCGGCTTAGGGTTAGAGATAGGGTGAGGATTAGGGTTATGGTTAGGTTTAGGGTGAGTTTTAGGCTGAAGGGTAGTGTTAGGGTTAGTGTGAGGTTTAGGTTTACTGTTAGGGTTAGGATTAGGGTTAGGGTTAGGGTGAGGTCAGGGTTAGGGTGAGGGTTAGGTTTAGGGTGATGTTGAGGTGAGGGTGAGGGTTTCGGTTAGGTAAGTGTTAGGGTTAGGGTGCAGATTAGGGTGAGGGTGAGGGTTAGGTTTAGGCTGAGGTTTAAGTTTAGGGTTAGGTTGAGGTTTAGGGTTAGGGTGAGGGGTAGGGTGAGGGTGAGGCTGAGGTTGAGTGTTAGGGTTAGGGTTATTGTTAGGATCAGGGTTAGGGTGAGTGTTAGTGTGAGGGTTAAGGTTAGGGTAAGAATTAGGGTTAGATTGAGGGTTAAGTTTAGGGTTAGGTTTAGGTTGAGGGTGACGGTGAGGGTTAGGATTAGACTTAGTGTGAGGATAAGGGTTCGGGTGAGGTTTAGGGTGAGGTTGTGGTTTAGAGTTAGGATTGGGTTTAGGGTAAGGTTTAGGATGAGGGTGAGGGTGAGGGTGAGGGTGAGGGTTAGGGTGAGGGTTAGGTTTAGTGTGAGTGTTAGGGTTAGGGTGAGGTTGAGGGTCAGGTTTAGGGTGAGGATGACAGTGACAGTGAGGATTAGGGTTAGGACTAGGATTAGTGTGAGGTTTAGGGTTAGGTTTAGGGTTATGGTGAGGGTTAGTGTTAGGATTAGGGTTAGGGTTAGGTTAAGGGTTATTGCTAGGGTTAGGTTTAGGGTTAGCATAAGAATGGGGGTTAGGTTTAGTGTGAGGGTTAGGTTTAGGATTACAATTATGGTGAGGGTAAGGGTGAGGTTTAGGGTTAGGATTAGGGTTAGGGTTAGGGTCAGGTGAGGGTGAGATTGAAAATTATGATTAGGGTTAGGGTTAGTTTTAGGGTGATGACTAGGTTGAGGGTAAGGTTTAGGGTGACATTGAGGTTGAGGGTGAGGGTTAGTGTGAGGATTTGGGTGAGGATGAGTGTTGGGGTTAGAGTTAGGGGGGGGTTAGGGTTAGGGTAAGTGTTAAAGTGAGTGTTAGGGTTAGGGTTAGGCTTAGTTTCATGTTGAGGGTAAGGGTTAGGTTGAGGTTTATGTTGAGGGTTACTTTTAGGGTTAGCTTTAGGGTTATGGTGAGGGTGAGGATTAGTGTGAGGGTTAGGGTTACGGTTATGGTTAGGGTTAGGGTGAAGTTTAGGTGAGGGTTATGGTTAGGGTTAGGGTTAGGGTGAGGTTTAGGTTTAGGGTGACGGCTATGGTGAAGGGGAGGGTTATGGTGAGTGTGAGGGTTAGGGTGTGGGTTAGGGTTAGGTTTACGGTGAGGTTTAGGCTGACAGTGAGTGTGAGTTTGAGGGTTAGGGTTAGTTTGACGGTCAGGCTTGGGTTTAGGGTTAGGGTGAGGGTGAGGGTGAGGGTTAGGGATAGTGTTAGGGTTACGGTGAGGGTTAGGGTGAGGGTGAGGGTTAGCTTTAGGGTTATGTTTAGGGTAAGGGTGAGGGTGAGGGTGAAGGTTAGTGTTAGGATTAGATTTAGGTTTATGGTAAAGCTGAGGGTGATGGTGAGTGTGAGGGATAGGTTTAGGGTTAGGGTGAGGGCTAGTTTGAGGGTGCGGTTTAGAGTTGAGGTGAGGGTGAGGGTGAGGATTTAGCTTAGGTAAGGGTTAGGGTTATTGTTAGGGTGAGGATTAGGTTGAGGGTGAGGGTTAATGTGAGGGTTAGGCTTAGGGAGTGTTAGGGTTAGAGTTAGGGTGAGGTTTAGGGTTAGGGTGAGGTTGAGGGTGATGGAGAGGGCTAGGGTGAGGGTTTGGGTTTAGGTTAGGGTGAGATTTAGGGTGTCAGAGAGGGTTAGGTTTAGGGTGTGGTTTAGGGTGAGGGGTAAGTTTAGTGTTAGGGTTAGGGTGAGGGTGAGGGTGAGGGTTAGGGTTAGGGTTAGTATGAGAATAAGGGTTAGGGTGAGGGTTAGTGTGAGTGTGAGGTTTAGGGTTAGAGTTAGGTTTACGCTGAGGGTTAGGGTTAGGGTTATGGTGAGGTTTGGGGTGAGGGTTATTGTTAGGTTTAGGGTTAGCGTGAGGGTGAGGGTGCAGGTTATTGTTAGGTTTAGGTTTAGGGTTAGGGTTAGGTTAGGCTTATGGTGAGTGTGAGGGTGAGTGTTAGGTATAGGATTAGAGTTAGGGTTAATGTTAGGCTTAGGGTGAGAGTGAGGGTGAGGGATAGGTTTACGATTAGGGTTAGGGTTAGGGTTAGGATTAGTGTGAGGGTGAGGGTGAGGGTTAGGTTTAGGGTGAGGATTAGGCTTAGGTTTAGGGTGAGGGTTAGGTTTAGGGTGATGTTCAGGTTGAGGGTGAGCATTTGGATTAGGTTGTGGCTGAGGGTTAGGCTTATGGTGAGGGTTAGGGCGATGGTGAGGGTTAGGGAGAGGGGATGTTTAGGGTTAGGGTTAGCGTTAGGGTGAGGGTAAGGGTAAGGGTTAGGGTGAGGGTTAGGGTGAGGTTAGGTTTAGGGTTAGGCTGAGGGTTAGGATTACTGTGAGGGTTAAGTTAGTGTTAGGGTTTGGGTTAGTGTGAGGATAATGGTTAGGGTGAGGGTTAGGTTTAGAGTTATGGTGAGGGTTAGGGTTAGGGTTAGGGTTAGGGTTTGGGTTAGTGTGAGGGTTAGGTTAGGGTTAGAGTTAGGGATATGGTGAAGGTAAGGGTTAGGGTGAGCTTTAGGGTCAGGGTGAGGGTTAGGGTTAGTGTTAGGTTTAGAATAAGGGTTAGGTTGAGTGTTAGGTTTAGGTTAAGGGTTAGGGTGAGCGTGAGTGTTAGGGTTAGGGTTTTGGGTGAGGATTAGGCTTAGGGTGAGGGTTAGGGATAGGGTTAGGGTTAGGGTGAGGGTGAGGATGGGAGTTAGGGTTAGGGTTAGAGTTATGGTGAGGGTGAGAGTGAGGGTGAGGGAGAGGGTTAGGGTTAGGTTAAGGATTAGGTTTAGGCTGAGGTTGATGGTGAGGGTGAGGGTGAGAGTTAGGGTTAGGGTTATGGTTATGGTGAGG
Organism: Dipodomys merriami; assembly: GCF_024711535.1. Taxonomy (NCBI): domain Eukaryota; kingdom Metazoa; phylum Chordata; class Mammalia; order Rodentia; family Heteromyidae; genus Dipodomys; species Dipodomys merriami. Next base: position 5,824,702 of record NW_027206113.1, read on the forward strand.
GCTACTGTGAGGGTGAGGGTTATGGTGAGGCTGAGGAAGAGGGTTTCGGTTAGGTAAGGGTTAGGGTTAGTGTTCGGGTGAGGATTAGGATGAGGTTGAGGGTTAGGGTGAGGATTAGAGTGAGGGTGAGGAAGAGGGTTATGGTGATGTTTAGGGTGAGGGTGAGGATTAGGTTGACAGTGAGGTTTCGCGTGAGGGTTAGAATTAGGGTGTCGATGAGGTTTATGCTTAGGGTGAGGGTTAGGGTGATGGAGAGGGTTAGGGTGAGGGTTTGTGTTAGGGTTAGCGTTAGGGTGAGGGTAAGGGTTAGGGTGAGGTTTAGGGTGAGGTTGAAGTTTAGGGTTAGGGTTGGGGTTAGGATTAGGGTGAGGGTTAGGGTTAGGGTTAGGGTAAGGGTAAGGCTTAGATTGAGGGTTAGGGTGAGGGTGAGGTTTAGGGTTAAGGTGAGGGTTAGGTTTAGCATTAGGGTTATGGTGAGGGTAAGGTTAGGGTGAGGTTTCGGCTTAGGGTTAGGGATAGGTTGAGGATTAGGCTTATGGTTAGGTTTAGGGTGAGGTTTAGGCTGAAGTGTAGTGTTAGGATTATTGTGAGGGTTAGGTTTACTCTTAGGGTTAGGATTAGGGTTAGGGTTAGGGTGAGGTCAGGGTTAGGGTGAGGGTTAGGGTTAGGGTGATGTTGAGGGTAAGGGTGAGGGTTTCTGTCAGGTAAGTGTTAGGGTTAGGGTGCAGATTAGGGTGAGGGTGAGGGTTAGGTTTAGGCTGAGGGTTGAGTTTAGGGTTAGGGTGAGGTTTAGGGTTAGGGTGAGGGGTAGGGTGAGGCTGAGGTTGAGGGTTAGGGTTAGGGTTACTGTTAGGGGAAGGGTTAGGGTGCGGGTTAGTGTGAGGGTTAGGGTTACAGTAAGAATTAGCTTTAGAGTGAGGGTTAAATTTAGGGTTAATATTAGGTTGAGAGTAAGTGTGAGGGTTAGGATTAGACCTAGTGTGAGGATAAGGGTTTGGGTGAGGTTTAGGGTGAGGGTGTTTGTTAGGGTTAGGTTTGGGTTTAGGATAAGGTTTAGGATGAGGGTGAGGTTGAGTTTTATGGTTAGGTTCAGGGTTAGGGTGAGGGTTAGTGTTAAGATTAGGGTTAGGGTTAACGTTAGGCTTAGGTTGAGAGTGAGGGTGAGGGATAGGTTTAGGATTAGGGTATTGTTAGGGTTAGGCTTAGGGTTAGTGTGAGGGTGAGTGTTAGGTTTCAGATGAGGATTAGGCTTAGGTTTAGGGTGAGGGTTATGGTTAGGGTGATGTTCAGGGTGAGGATGACGATTAGGGTTAGCTTGTGGGTGAGGGTTAGGCTTAGGGTGAGGTTTACAGCGATGGTGATGGTTAGATTGAGGGGAGGTTTAGGGTTAGGGTTAACGTTAGTGTGAAGGTAAGAATTAGGTTGAGAGTTAGGGTGAGGTTAAGATTACGGTTAGGCTGAGGTTTAGGGTTACTGTGAGGGTTAGGATTAGTGTTAGGGTTTGGGTTAGTGTGAAGATAAGGGTTATGGTGAGGGTTAAAGTGAGGGTGAACGTGAGGGAGAGGGTTAGGTTTACCGTTAGTTTTAAGGTGTGGGTTAGGGTTGGGGTAAGGTTTAGGGTTAGGGTGAGTGTTAGGGTTAGTGATAGGGTTAGGGTGAAGGTGAGGTTGAAGGTTAGGTTTATGTTTATGGTGAGGGTTAAGGTGAGGGTGAGAGTTAGTGTTAGGGTTACTGTTATGGTGAGGATGAGGGTGAGGTTTAGGTTTAGGATTAGGGTTAGGGTTAGTGTAAGTGTGAGGGTTAGGGTGAGGGTGAGGGTTCAGGTGAGGGTGAGAGTTAGGGTGTGTTTGAGGGTTAGGGTTAGAGTGAGGGTTAGAGTGAGGGTTTGTGTGATGTTGAGGGTTAGGGTGAGGGTGATGGTGAGGGTTAGTTTGAGGGTTAGTGTTAGGGTTAGCGTTATGGTGAGGGTAAGGATTAGGGTGAGGGTTAGGTTGAGGATGAAGTTTAGGTTTAGGGTTAGGGTTAGAATTAGAGTGAGGGTTAGGGTTAGGGTTGATGTTACGGTCACGTTGAGGGTAAGGGTTAGGGTGAGGTTGATGTTTGGGGTAAGTGTTAGGGTTAGGGTGAGGGTGAGGGTTAGGGTAAGGGTTAGGGTTAGGGTTAGGCTTAGGGTTAGGGTGAGGTTAAGGGTGAGGGTTAGGGTTAGGCTTAGGGTTAGGGTGAGGGTTAGGTTTAGGGTTAGTGTGAGGTTTAGGTTTAGGGTGAGGGCTACGGTGAGGGTGCAAGTTACAGTGAGTGTGAGGGTGATGGTGAGGGTTTCAGTTAGGTAAGGGTTAGGGTTAGGCTTAGGGTTAGGGTTAGAGTGAGGGTTAGGGATAGGGTGAGGGTTCACATGAGGGTGAGGGGTCGGGGGAGTGTGGGGCTTATAGGGTGTGGGTAAGAGTTAAGTTTAGTGAGTGTGAGGGTGATGGTGAGTGTGAGGGTGAGGGTTGGGTTTAGTGTGAGGCTTAGGTTTAGGATAAGGGTTAGGGTAATTGTGAGGATAAAGATTTGGGTGATGGTTAGGGTGAGGGTGAGGTTTAGGGTGAGGGTGAAGGTTATGTTTAGAATTAGAGTGAGCTTTATGTTTAGGGTGAGGTTGAGGGTGATTGTGACTGTTAGGGTTAGGGTCAGGGTTAGGGTCAGGGTTATGGTGAGGCTTAGGGTTAGTGTGAGGTTTAGGGGTAGGGGTAGGGGGAGGGTGACAGTTAGGGTGAGGGTGAAGTTAAGGGTGAGTGTTAGGATTAGGATTAGGATTATGGTGAATTTTAGGGTTAGGATTAGGATTAGAGTGTGGGTTAGGGTTAGGATTAGTGTTAGGGTTAGGTTTAGGGTAATTGTTAGGGTTAGGATTAGGGTTAGGGTGAAGGTGAGGGTGAGGGTTAGAATTAGGGTTATGGTTAGGGTTAGGGTGAGGGTGAGGGTTAGGTTTAGGATTAGGGTTAGGTATAGGGTTAGGCTTAGGGTGAGGGTGAGGGTGAGGGTGAGGGTGAGGGTTAGGTTTAGGTTTAGGGTCAGTGCTAGTGTGAGGGTTAGGATTAGGGTGAGATTGAGGGTGAGGGTTTCGGTTAAGGAAGGTTTAGGGTTATTGTTAGGATGTAGATTAGGTTGAGGGTGAGTGTTAATGTGAGGCTTAGGGTTAAAGTGGAGGTTAGTGTTAGAGATAGGGTGAGGGTTAGGTTTAGGATGACGTTTAGGGTGAGGGTGAGTGTTAGGGTGAGGGTTAGGTTTCGGGTGAGGTTGAGGGTTAGGGTGTGGGTGAGGGTTAGGGTGAGGGTGAGTGTTAGGGTTTGGTATAGGTTGAGGGTTAGGGTTAGGGTTAGGGTGAGGGGTAGGGTGAGTGGTAATGTTAAGGTTATGGTGACGGTTAGGGTTAGTGTGAGGGTTAGGGTTAAGATTAGGGTTAGGGTTAGGATAAGTGTTAGGGTGAGGGTTAGGGTGAGGGTGAGGTTTAGGGTGAGGCTTAGGGTTAGGATTAGGATTAGGGTGAGGGTTAGGATTAGGATTAGGGTAAGTTTTAGGATTAGGAGGAGGGTTATGGTTAGGGTTAGGGTGAGGGTGAGGGTGACGGTGAGGATGACGGTTCGGGTTAGGTTTAGGTTTAGGTTGAGGCTGAGGGTGAGGTTTAAGATTCGAATTAGGGTTGGGGTTATGTTTAGTCTTAGAGTGAGGGTGAGGGTTAGGGTTACCCTGAGGGTGAGGGTTAGGGTTAGTGTGATTGTTCGGGTTAGGGTGATGTTTAGTTTGAGGGTGAGGGTCAGCGTTAAGTTGAGGTTTAGGATTATGGTGTGGTTGACGGTTAGGCTTAGGGTGAGGGTTAGGGTGAGGTTTAGGGTTAGGGTGAGGGTTAGAGTTAGGGTTACTATTAGGGTGAGCATGAGTGTTAGGGTGAAGGTTAGGGTTAGGGTGAGGGATACGATTATGTTGAAGCTAAGGGCTGGGTGAAGGTTAGGGTGAGGTTGAGGGTTTCGGTTAGCATTATGGTTTGGGTGAGGGTGAGGGTTAGGGTGAGGATTCTGGTTTAGGTTAGGGATAGGGTGAGGATTAGTGTTAGGGTGAAGGTTAGGGTGAGGATAAGGGTGAGGGTGAGGGTTTCGTTTAGGTAAGGGATAGGGTTAGGTGTAGAGTGAGGATAAGTGTAAGGTTGAGGGTTAGGGAGAGGGTTAGGGTTAGGGTTAGTCGGAGGGTTCGGGTTAAGGTGATGTTTAGGGTGAGAGTGAGCATTAGGGTGAGGGTTAGGCTGAGGGTTAGGGTTAGAGTTAGGGTGAGGGTGAGGTTTAGATTTAGGGTGAGGGTTAAGGTTAGGGTTAGGGTTAGGGTGAGGGTTAGGGTTAGGGTTAGCGTTAGGGTTAAGGTGAGGTTTAGTTTCAGGGAGAGTCTTCAGGTTAAGGTTATGGTTTGTGTGAGGGTTAGCATGAGGGTTAGGGTTAGGGTTAGAGTGTGATAAGGATAAGGTTAGGGTGAGGGTTATGTTCAAATTTACGGTTAGTGTTAGGGTTTGGGTTAGGGTGAGGGTTAGGGTGAGTGTAAGGGTTAGGGTGAGGGTTAGGGTGAGAGTGAGTTATAGGGTTATGGTGACTGTAAGGGATTGCTGAAGTTTAGGTTGAGGGTGAGGGTTAGGTTGAGGTTTAGGCTGAGTTTTAGTGTGAGGGTTAGTGTTAGGGTTAGGGAAAGGGTAAGGATTAGGCTTAGGGTTAGGGTGAGGTTTAGGCTGTGGAGTAGGGTTATTGATAGGGTGAAGGTTTGTGTGAGGATGTGGGTTAGGGGTTGGGTGAGTGTTAGGGTTAGTGTGACGGTTAGGTTTACGGTTAGGGTTACGGTGAGGGTAAGGGTTAGGGTTAGAGTGAGGCTAGGCTGAGGGTTTCGGTTAGGGTTAGGGTTAGGGTGAAGGTTAGGGTTCATGTGAGAGTTAGCATTAGGGTTACGGTTAGGGATACGGTGAGGATAAAGGTAGGTGAGGGTTAGGGTGAGGGTGAGGATTTAGGTTAGTGTTAGGGTTAGCTTTAGGGTGAGGGTGATGGTGAAGTTTAGGTTTAGGATGAGGGTTAGGATTAGGGTGAGGGTTAGTGTTAGGGTTAGGGTTAGAGTGAGGGGTAGGGTGAGGGTGAGGGTTAGGGTTAGTGTTAAGGTTAGGATTAGGTTGAGGGTGAGGTTGAAGCTTAGGGTTAGGGTTAGGGTTAGGGTGAGGGTGAGAGTTACGATTAGGGTTAGGGTTAGGGTAAGGTCTAGGGTGAGGGTGAGGTTTAGGGTGAGGATGAGGGTTTAGTTTAAGTAAGGGTTAGGATTAGGTTAGAATGAGTATTAGGCTGAGGGTGTGGGTTAGGGTGATGTTTTTGGTGAGGGTGAAGTTTCGAGTGAGGTGGAAGGTTATGGCTAGGGTTAGTGTGAGGGCTACTTTAGGTTTAGGGTTAGGGTGAGGGTGAGGGTGAAGGTTAGGGTGAGTGTGATGGTGAGGTTGAGGGTTAGGGTTAGGGTGAGGGTTAGGGTTAGGGTTAGGGTTAGGGTGAGTGTGAGCGTTAGGGTGAGGATGAGGTTTCGGGTGAGGGTCAGGGGAGTGTGAAGTATAGGGTTAGGGTTAATGTTAGAGTTAGGGTGAGGCTGTGGGTGAGGGTTAGGTTTAGGATTAAGGTTAGGTTTCGGGTTTCGCTAAGGGTGAGTGTGTAGGTGAGGGTGAGGGTTAGGGTTAGGGTGAGGGTGAGGGTTAGGGTTAGGTTGAGGGTGAGGGTTAGGGTTAGGGTTAGGGTTAGGATGAGGGTTAGGCTGTGGATTAGGTTTAGGGTTAGTGTGAGGGTTAGTGTAGTGTGAGTTTTAGGGTTAGGGTTAGGATTAGATAAGGGTTAGGGTGAGGGTTAAGTTGAGTGTGAGATTCAGGGTTAGGGATAGGGATAGAGTTTAGTTAAGGTGAGGGCTATGGTGAGTGCGAGTCTTAGGGTTAGGGTTATGGATACGGTGAAGATTAGGTTTAGGGTTAGTGTTAGGTTGAGGGTTAGGCTGAGGGGTAGGGTTAGGGTTAAGGTGAGGGTTAGGTTTAGTGTGAGGGTTAGAGTTAAGGTTAGGGATAGGGTCAGGATTAGGGTTAGGGTTAGGGTGAGGTTTAGGCTCTGGAGTAGGGTTGGGGTTAGGGTGAGGGTTAGGCTTAGTGTGAGGGTTTGGTTTAGGGTTAGGGTTACGGTTAGGGTTAGGAAAAGTGCAAGTTTTAGGGTAAAGGTTAGAGTGATGGTGAGGGTGAGGATTAGGGTTAGTGTGAGGGTTAGGGTTAGGGTTGGGGTGAGGGATAGGGTGAGGGTTAGGGTGAGGATGAGGGTAAGGGTTAGGGTAAGGGTTACAGTGAGTTTGAAGGTTATGGTTAGTGTTAGGGTTCGGATTAGGGTGAGGGTGAGGTTGAGGGTTAGGTTTAGGGTGAGGGTTAGGGATAGTGTGAGGTTGAGGGTGAGGATTATGTTTACATAAGGGTTAGGGTTAGGGTGAGGATTAGGGTACGGGTGAGGGTTAGTGTTCGAGTGAGGGTGAGTGTTAGGGTGTGGGTGAGGATTTGGATTGGTGTGAGGGTTAGCGTTAGGTTTAGGGTGAGTGTGAGGGTGAGGCTTAGGGGAAGTGTTAGGGTTAGGTTGAGGGTTAGGCTTAGGGTTAGGGTTAGGTGAGGGTTTGGGTGAGGGTGAGGTTTAGGGTTATGGTTAGGTTTTGGGTGAGGGTTAGCGTTTGGGTGATATTTAGGGTGAGGGTGAGGGTTATGGTGAGTATGAGGTTTCAGGTGAGTGTGAGGGTTCAGATGAGGGTGAGGGTTAGGGTCTGGGTGAGGATTAGGGTTAGGGTGAGGGTTCGCGTTAGGTTTAGGGTTAGTGTGAGGGTGAGGGTTAGGGGAACTGTTAGGGTTAGGGTGAGGGTTAGGGTTAGGGTGAGGGTTAGGGAGAGGGGTAGGGTTAGGGTTTGGGTGAGTTTAAGGGTGAGTGTGAGGTTTAGAGTGAAGGTGAGGGTGAGGCTGAGGGTTAGGGTTAGGGTGAAGGTGAGGGTGAGGTATCGCATGAGGGTTACAATCAGGGTGAGGTTTAGGGATACGTTTAGGGTTAGGGTGAGGGTGAGGGTGAGTGTTAGCGTTAGGTTTAGGTTTAGAGTTAGTGTGAGGGTGAGGGTGAGCTTTAGGATTAGGGTTACGATTAAGGTTATGCTGAGGGTGATGGGGAAGTTGAGGGTGAGGTTTAGTGTTAGGATGAGGGTTAGGGTTAGGGTTAGGGTTAGGGTTCTGGTTAGGGTTAGGATGAGGTTTAGACTGAGGTTTAGGGTTTAGGTTTATTGTGAGACTTAGGGTTAGGATTAGGGTTAGGGTTAGAGTGAGGTTTAGGGTTAGGTTTAAGTTTATGATAAGGGGTAGGCTGAGGGTTAGAGTTAGGGTTAGTGTGAGGGTTAGGGTTAGGGTTAGGGTAAGTGTTAGGGTGAGGGTAAAGGTTAGGGTGAGGGTTAGGGTGAGGGTGAGGCTTAGAGTTAGAATGAGGTTTAGGGTGAAGTTTAGGTTTATGGTTAGATTTAGGGTGAGTGTTAGGTTGTGGGTAAGTGTTAGGTTGAGGGTGAGTGTTAGGGTTCCGGTGAGGTGAAGGGTAGGGTTGAGGGTTAGGGTGAGAGTGAGGGATAGGGTGAGGGTTTTTGTTAAGGTTAAGGATAGGGTGAGGATTTGGATTAGGGTTAGGTTTTGGGTGAGGGTTAGGCTGAGGGTAGGTTTAGGTTAAGGGTGAGGCTTAGGTTTCGTGTGAGGGTTAGATTTAGGGTTAGGGTGACGGTAAGTGTTAGGGTGTCGGTTAGGGTGAGTGTGAGGTTTAGGGTTAGAATTAGGTTTATGGTTAGGGTTACGATGAGTGTTGGGGTTAGGTTTATGGTTAGAGTTAGGGTGAGGGTTAGGGTTAGGATTAGGGTGAGGGTTAGTGTTAGGGTGAGTGCTAGGGTCAGGGTGAAATTTAGGGTGAGTGTAAGGGTGAGGGTGAAGTTTTTGCTTAGATAAGGTTTAGGGCTAGGTTTAGGGTGAATATTAGGTTGAGGGTGTGGGTTAGGGTTAGGGTTAGGGTTAGGGTTAGGGTTAGGTTGAGGTTGAGAGTGAGGGTGAGGGTGAAGGTTAGTGTTAGGATGAGGGTTAGGGTTAGGGTGAGGGTGAGGGTGATGGTGAGGCTTAGGGTTAGGGTTAATATGAGAGTTAGTGTTTCGGTGAGGGTTAGGGTTAGGGTGAGGGTTGGATTAGGGTAAGGGTTAGGGTGAGGGTTAGGGATAGGGTGATGTTTAGTGTGATGGTTAGGGTGACCGTGAGTGTTCAGGTCAGAGTTAGCGTTAGGGTTAGGGTTAGGGATAGGGTTAGGGTGAGGGTTAGGATGAGGATGAGGGTTAGGTTTAGGGTTAGGGTTAGGGTTAGGCTTAGGGTGAGTCTGAGGATGAGGGTTATGTTTAGGATAAGGGTTAGGGTTAGAGTTAGTGTGAGTGTTCGGGTGAGGATGAGGATTCGTCTGATCTTGAGGGTTAGGGTGTGGGCAAGGGTTAGGGTTAGTGTGAGGGTTAGGGTTACGGTTAGGGTTATGGTGAGGGAAAGGGTTAGGGTGAGGTTTACGGTGAAGTTGAGGGTTAGGGTTAGCGTTAGGTTTAGCATGAGGGTTAGGGTGAGGGTTAGGGTTAGGTTGAGGGTGAGTGTGAGGGTGAGGGTCAGTGTTAGGAGTAGCGTTAGGGGTATTGTGAGGGTGAGGGTGAGGGTGAGGGTTAGGGTTAGGGTTAGTGTGAGGGTTAGGGTTAGGGTTACGTTAAGAGTTAGGGTGAGGGTCAGGGTGAGGCTTAGTTTTAGGTAGAGGGTTAGTGTTAGGCTGAGGGGTAGGTTTAGGGTGATGTTTATTGTGAGGGTTCAGGTGCGGTGAGGGTTAGGGTTAGGGTGATGTTTAGGGTGAGGTTTATTTTTAAGGTAATATTTAGGTTTTGGGTGAGTCTGAGGGTTAGGGTGTGGGTGAGCGTTTGGGTTACGTTGATTGTTAGGTTGACAGTGAGGGTTAGGGTGACGTTCAGGTTTAGGGTTAGGTTTAGGGTAAGCCTGAGGTGTTAGGGTTAAAGTTAGGGTGAGTGTAAATATTAGGGTGAGGGTTAGAGTGAGAGTGACTGTTAGGATTAGCCTGAGTGTTAGTGTGAGGGTTAAGATGAGAGATAGGTTTAGATTGAGGGTGAGGTTGAGGGTTAGGGTGAGTGTTAGGGTTAGGTTTATTCTGAAGGTTAGTGTTATGGTGAGGGTTAGGTTTAGGGTGAGGTTTAGGGTTAGGATAAGGGTTAGGTTGAGGGTTAGAGTTAGGGGTAGGGTGAGGGTCAGGGTGAGGCTTAGGGTTAGGCTGAGGGTTAGGGTTAGGGTGAGGGTTAGAGTTAGTGTTAGTGTGAGACTTAGGGTTAGGCTGATGTTTATTGTGAGGGTGAGTGTTAGGGTGAGGGTGAGTGTTCGGGTGAGGGTGAGGCTTTCGGTGATGCTGAAGTTTAGGGTGTGGTTGTCACTTAACATTAGAGTGAGTGTTAGGGTGACAGTGAGGGTTAGGGGAGGGTGAGGGTTAGGTTTAGGGGTAAGGTTAGGGTGAGGGTTAGGGTTAGGTTTAGGATTAAGGTGAGAGTTAGGTTGAGGTTTTGGGGTAGGGTTAGGGTGATTGTTAGGGTTAGGGTTAGGGTTAGTGTGAGGATAAAGGGTGTGAGGTTTAGGGTGAGGGTGAGGGTTAGGGTGATTTTTAAAGTGAGGTTGAGGGTTAGTGTGAGTGTGAGTGTGAGAGTGAGGCTTAGGTTGAGGGTGCGGGTGAGGGTGAGGTTGAGAGTGAGGGTTAGGGTTAGGGTTAGGATGAGGTTTAGGGTTAGGTTTAGGATTAGGGTTATGGTTAGGGTTAGGGTGAGGGTTAGGGTTAGTATGAGGGTTAGGGGAGGGTGAGGGTTGGGTTGAGGGGAAGGGTTAGGGTGAGGGTTAGGGTTATGTTTAGGGTGAGTGTTAGCGTTAGAATGATGTTTAGTATGAGGATGAGGGTTATTGTTAGGGTTAGCGTTAGGGAAAGGGTTAGGGTTAGGATTAGGTTGAGGTTTAGGGTGACGGGTAGGTATAGGGTTAGGGTGAGCGTAAAGGTTAGTGTGAGGGTAAGGGTTAGGGTTAGAGTTATGATTAGTGTGAGGATAAGTGTTAGAGTGAGGATTAGGTTGATGGTTAGTTTTAGGGTTAGGATTAGGTTTATGGTTAGGTTTAGGCTGATGGTGATGGTGAAATTGAGGGTGAGAATTAGGGTTAGTGTGAGGGTTAGGGTTAGTGTTAGGTTTAGTGTAATGATGAGGGTCAGGGTGAGGGTGAGGGTTAGAATGAGGGTGAGGTTGAGGGTGATGTTTAGGGTTAGGATGAGGGTTAGGTTGAGATTTAGGGTTAGGGTTAGGGTTAGGGTTAGGCTTATTGTTAGGGTGATGGTGAGGGTTAGGGTGAGGGTGGTGCAGAGGGTTAGGGTTAGGATTGGGGTTAGGGTTAGGGTAAGGCTGAGGGGGAAGGGGAGTTTGAGGGTGAGGTTTAGTGTTAGGGTGAGTGTGAGGGTTAGGTGCAGGGTTAGGGTTAGGGTGAGGGTTAGGTTTAGGGTTTGGGTTAGGGTGAGAGTTAGGGTGAGGTGTCTGGATAGGGTTAGGGTGCGGTTTAGGGTTAGGTTGAGGGTTAGGGATAGGGTTAGGGTTAGAGTTAGTGTGAGGATACGGGTTTTGGTGAAGGTAAGGGTGAGGGTGAGGGTTAGGGTTAGCGTTAGGGTTAGGTTGAGGGTTAGGTTTAGGGTTTCGGTTACGGTTAGGTTTAGGGTGAGAGTTAGGTTTAGGGTCATGTTTAGGGTGTGGTTGAGGGTTAGTGTGAGGGTGATGGTGAGGTTGAGGGTGAGGGTTAGGGTTAGGTTTAGGGTGAGGGTTAGGGTTAGTTTTGGGGGGAGGGGGATGGTTAGGGTTAGGAGTAGGGGTAGGGTTATGGTTAGGATGAGGGAGAGGGTGAAAGTGAGTGTAAGGTTTAGGGTTAGGGTTAGGGTTAGGGTGAGGGTTAGGTTTAGTGTGAGTGTTAGGTCAGTTGTGGGTGAGGTTTAGAACAAGGGTGAGCGTGAGGGTGAGGGTTAGGGTTAGGATTAGGTTTAGGGTGAGTTTTAGGGTTAGGGTTAGGGTTAGAGTTAAGGTTATTGTTAGGGTTACAGTTATGGTTACGAAGAGGGTGTGGACAAGGGTTAGCATTAGGGTTACGATTAGGGTTAGGGTGAGGGTGGGGTTGAGTGTTAGGGTTAGGATTAGGGTTAGGGTAAGGTTGAGGGGGAAGGGGAGGTTAAGGGTGAGGGTTAGTGTTAGGGTTAGGGTTAGCATTAGTGTGAGGGTGAGGGTGAGGGTTAGGCTTAGGGTAGATTTAAGGTTAGGGTGAGGGTGAAGGTTAGGATTAGGAATAGGGTTAGGGTTAGGGTTAGGTTGAGGGTGAGGGTCAAGGTGAGGGTGAAGGTTAGGGTTAGTGTTAGGGTGAGGATACGTATTAGGGTGAGGGTGAGGGTTAGGGTTAGGGTGATGTTTATGGTGAGGGTGAGTGTTAGGTTGAGGGTGAGGATGATTGTGAGGTTTAGGTTTAGGGTTAGGGTTAGGTTGAGGGTGAGGGTGAAGGTGAGGGTTAGGTTTAGGATTAGGATTAGGTTTAGGGTTAGTGTGAGTGTTAGGGTGAGGATGAGGTTTCGGGTGATGATGAGGATTTGCGTGTGGGCGAGGGTTAGGGTTAAGTTGAGGATTAGGTTTAGATTTAGGGTTAGGGTTATGGTGAGGTTAAGGGTTCTGGTGAGGTTTAGGGTGAGGGTTAGGTTGAGGGTGAGAGGTAGGTTTTGCATTAGAGTTAGGGTGAGGGTGAGGGTTAGAATGTGGGTTAGGGTGAGGGTTAGGGTTAGGGTTAGGGTTAGGGTGAGGGTGAGGTGAGGGTGAGGGTTAGGGTGAGGATGAGGTTTAGATTTAAGATTAGGGTTATGGTGAGATTTAGGGTTGGGCTTAGGGTTAGGGTTAGGGTGAGAGTTACGGTGAGGTGTAGGGATATTGTTGGGTGATGTTTATTGTGAGGGTGAGGGTTAGGGTGAGGGTGAGTGTTCGGGTGAAGGTGAAGGTGAGGGTGAGGGTGAAAGTTAGGTTGTGGTTGAGAATTAGGGTTACGGTGAGAGTTAGGGTGACGGTGAGGGTTAGGGTGAGGGTGAGGGTTAGGATGACGGTGAGGGTTAGTGTTAGGGTTAGGGTTAGGGTGAGAGTTAGGTTGAGGTGTCGGGATAGGGTTAGGGTTAGGATTAGGGTTAGGCTTATCGTTAGTGTGAGTATAAGGGTTAGGTTGAGGGTTAGGGTGAGGGTGAGGGTTAGTGTTAGCGTTAGGTTTAGGGTTAGGGTTAGGGTTAGGGTGATGTTTAAGGTGAGGTTGAGGGTTAGTGTGAGGGTGAGTGTGAGGCTGAGGGTTAGGCTGAGGGTGCGTGTGAGGGTTAGGTTGAGGGTGAGGGTTAGGTTTAGGATTAGGTTTAGGGTTAGGTTTAGGCTGAGGGTGAGGGTGAAATTGAGGGTGAGGATTAGGGATAGGTTGAGGGTTAGGCTTAGTGTGAGGGTTAGGGGAAGGTGAGGGTTAGGTTGAGGGGTAGGTTTTGGGTGAGGGTTAGGGTTATGATTAGGGTGTTAGCATTAGAGTGATGTTTAGTATGAGGGTCAGAGTTGCTGTTAGGGTTAGCGTGTGGGAAAGGTTTAGGGTTAGTGTTAGGGTTAGGGTGACGGGTAGGTTTAGGGTTAGGGTGAGGGTTCAGGTTTTTGTGAGGGTAAGGGTTAGGGTTAGAGTTAGGGTTAGTGTGAGGATAAGTGTTAGGGTGAGGATTAGTTTGAGGGTGAGGTTTAGGGTTAGGATTAGGGTTAGGGTTAGGGTTAGGCTGAGGGTGAGGGTGAAAGTGAAGGAGAGGGTTAGGGTTATGGTGAGTGTTAGGGTTAGTGTGAGGGTTAGTGTGATGGTAATTGTGATGGTGAGGGTGAGGGTTAGAATGAGGGTGAGGGTGAGGGAGATGTTTAGGGGTAGGATTAAGGTTAGTTTGAGTTTTAATATTTATTTAAGGGTCAGGGTTAGGATTATTGTTAGGGTTAGCGTTAGGGTGAGTGGGAGGGTGTGGGTGAGGGTTAGCGTTAGGGTTAGGGTTAGGATTAGGGTGAGGGTGGGGTTGAGTGTTAGGGTTAGGATTGGGATTAGGGTTAGGGTAAAGCTGAGGGGGAAGGGGAGGTTGAGGGTGAGGTTTAGGGTTATGTTTAGGGTGAGGATTAGGTTGAGGGTGATGGTTACACTGAGGTTAGGTTTAGGGCGAGGGTTAGGGTTACGGATAGGGTGAGTGTTATGGTTAGGGTGATGTTTAGGGTGAGGGTGATGGTTAGGGTGAGGGTGAGGTTGAGGGTTAGGGTTAGGGATAATTTTAGGGTGAGGGTGAGGGTGAGGGTTAGGATTAGGAATAGGGTTAGCGTTAGTGTTGGGTTGCAGGTGAGGGTCAGGATGACGGTTAAAGTTATGGTTATGGTTAGGATTAGGGTAAGGGTTATCCCTATTGTGAGGGTAATGGTCAGTGTTAAGGTTAGTGTTAGGGTGAGGGTGAGGGTGAGGATTAGGATTCAGAATAGGGTTAGGGTTAGGGTTAGTTTGAGGGTGAGGGTCAGGGTGAGTTTGAAGGTTAGGGTTAGTGTTAGGGTGAGGATAAGTGTTAGGGTGAATGTTAGCGTAGGGTTAGGGTGAGGGTTAGGGAGAGGGGTAGGGGTAGGGTGAGTGTGAGATTTGGGGTGAGGGTTAGTGTTAGGCTTAGGGTGAGTTTGATGGCGAGGGTTAGAGTTAGTGTTAGGGTTAGTGTGAGGGTAAGAGTGAGGGTTACGGTTAGGTTGAGGGTTAGTTTTAGGGTGAGGGCTAGGGTTAGTGTGAGCATTAGGATTAGGGTTAATAGGAAAGGGGGAGGATAAATGTTAGGGCGAGGGTGAGGTTGAGGGTGAGTGTTATAGGGTGTGGGTTAAGGTTAGGTTTATGGTGAGGTTTAGGCTGATGGTGAGTGTGAGGGGGAGGGTTAGGGTTAGGTTGAAGGTTAGGGTTAGGGTGAGTGTTAGGGTGAGGGTGAGGGTGAGGGTTCAGGTGAGGGTTAGGGTGTGCATGAGGGTTATGGCTATGGTGAGGATTAGGGTTAGGATTAGGGTTGGGGTTCTGGTGAGCTTAAGGACTAGATTGAGGTTTAGTGTGAGGATGAGGGGTAGGGTTAGTGTTAGGGGTAGGGTGAGGGTTACGGTAAGTGTTAGGGTTAGGGTAAGGGTTAGGGTTAAGGATACGGTTAGGGTTAGGGTGAGGGTGATTGTGACTGTTAGGGTTAGGTTTAGGGTTAGAGTTAGGGTGAGGGTGAAGGTGAGTGTTAGGATTAGGGTTACGATTAAGTTTAGGCTGAGGGTGATGTGGACGGTGAGGGTGAGGTTTAGGGTTAGGATGAGGGTTAGTGTTAGGGTTAGGGTTAGGTTTAAGTTTAGATTGAGTGTTAGGGTTAGGTTTAGGTTTAGGATAAGGGTTAGGCTGAGGATTAGGGTTAGGGTTAGTGTGAGGGTTAGGTTTAGGGTTAGGGTAAGTGTTAGGGTGAGGGTAAAGTTTAGGGTGAATATTAGTGAGACGGTGAAGTTTAGGGTTAGGTTGAGGTTTAGTGTGAAGGTTAGGGTTATGGTTCTTTTTAGGGTGAGTGTTAGCGTGTGGGTAAGTGTTAGGGTGAGGGTTAGGTTGAGGGTGAGGGTTAGGGTTCAGCTGAGGGTAAGGATAAGGGTGAGGATTAGGGTGAAGGTGAGAGATAGGGTGAGGGTTTTGGTTAAGGTTAAGGATAGAATGAGGATTTGGGTTAGGGTTAGGTTTAGGGTGAGGGTTAGGCTGAAGGGTAGGGTTAGGGTTTGGGTGAGGGTTAGGTTTAGTGTGAGGGTTAGGTTTATGGTTATGGTTAGGGTTAGTGTGAGGATAAGGGTTATTGTGAGGGTTAGGGTGAGGATGAGGTGTAGGGTCAGCGATAGTGATAGGGTGACATTAGGGTGAGGTTTAGGGTTAGGTTTAGGGTTAGGGTCAGGGTTCGGTTTAGGATGAGGGTTAAGGTTAGGGTGATGTTTATGGTGAGGGTGAGTGTTGGGGTGAGGGTGAGTGTTAGGGTTAGGTTTTCTGTTAGGGTTAGGGTTAGGGTGAGGTATAGTGTGAGGATTAGGGTTAATGTGAGTGTTAGTGTTAGTGTTAGGGTGAGGGTTAGTGTGAGGTGTAGGTTTAGCGTTAGCGATAGGGTGAGCGTTAGGGTGAGGGTTAGGTTTAGGCTGAGGGTGAGGTTTAGGGTTAGGGTTAGGGTTAGGCTTAAGGTGAGGGTGAGGGTGAGGGTTCAGTTTATGATAAGGGTTAGGGTTAGCTTTCCTGTGAGTGTTAGGGTGAGGATGAGGGATCGGGTGATGGTGAGTGTTAGGGTGTGGGCAAGTGTTATGTTTATGGTGAGGATTAGGGTTAGGGTTAGCGTTAGGGTTAGGGTTAGGTTTAGGGTTATGGTGGTGGTAAGTGATAGGGTTAGGTTTAGGGTGAATGTTAGGGTTAGGGTAAGGGTGAGGGTAAGTTTTAGGGTTAGGGTGAGGGTCGCGGTGAGGGTTAGGTTTAGGTAGAGGGTTAGGATTAGGCTCAGGGGTAGGGTTTGGGTGATGGTTATTGTGAGCGTGAAGGTTAGGGTGAGGGTGAGAGTTATGGTGAGTGTGAGGGTTCGGGTGAGGGTTAGGGTTAGGGTGATGTTTAGTGTGAGGTTATAGGGTTAGGGTAAGTTTTAGGCTTCGGATGAATGTGAGGGTTCGGGTGTGGGTGAGGGTTTGGATTAGGTTGAGTGTTAGGGTGACGATGAGGTTTGGGGTGAGGGTGAGGGTTAGGGTTAGGTTTAGGGTGAGGGTTAGGGTTACGGTGAGGGGTAGGGTGAGGGGTAGGGTTAGGATTAGGGTGAGGGCTAGGGTGAGTGTGAGGGTTAGTTTGAGGGTGAGGTTGAGGGTGAAGCTTCGTTTAGGTAAGGGTTAGGGTTAGAGTGAGGGTGAGGATTAGTGGAGGGTGAGGGTTAGGTTGAGGGATAGGGTTAGGGTGACGGTTAGCGTTAGGTTTAGGGTGAGGGTTAGGGTTAGTTTGATGTTTAGTAAGAGGGTGAGGATTACTATTAGGGTTCGCGTTATGGAAAGGGTTAGATTAGGGTTAGGGTGAGGGTTAGGGTTAGTGTGAGGGTAAGGGTTAGGGTTAGAGTTAGGGTTAGTGTGAGGATAAGTGTTAGGGTGAGGGTTAGGTTGCGTGTGAGTGTTAAGTTTATCGTTGGGGTTAGGGTGAGGATTAGGGTGACGGTTAGGGTTAGGGTTACGGTTTGGGTTAAGGTGAGGGTTAGGGTTTGGGTAATGTTTATGGTGAGGGTGAGGGTTAGGGTGAGTGTGAGTTTGAGGGTGAGGGTTAGGGTTAGGTTTAGGGGTGAGGGTTAGGGTTAGATTGAGGCTGAGGGTTAGAGTGAGTGTTAGGGTGAGGGTGAAGGTTAGGGTGAGGGTGAGGAAGAGGGTGAGTGTTAGCGTTTTGATTAGGGTTAGGGCGAGTTTTTGGGTTAGGGTTAGGGTTATTGTTAGGATTATGGTTAGGATGAGGGCTAGGGTGAAGATGAGGTTTAGGGTTAGGGGTAGCATGAGGGTTAGGGTTTTGGATGAGGGTTAGGGTTAGGTTTAGGGTGAGGGTTAGGGTTAGTGTGATGTTTAGTTTGAGGGTGAGTGTTAGGGTGATGTTGAGGGTGAGGGTTAGGCTTAGGGTGAGGGTGAGTGTGAGGGTTAGTTTTAGGATTAGGGTTAGGTTTAGGGTTAGAATTAGGGTGAGGGTTAGGTTTAGTGTGAGGATTAGGGTTAAGGTTTGGGTGAGGGTAAATATTAGGGTGAAGTTTAGGATGAGAGAGAGGGTTAGGATTTGCTTGAGTGTTAGTGTGAGTTTTAAGGTTAGGGTTAGGGTTAGAGTTAGGGTTAGGGTGAGGTTGAGGGTTAGGGTTAGGGTTATGGTGGGGGGTTAGGTTTAGGGTGAGGGTTAGGGTGAGGGAGAGGGTGAGGGTGAGGGTTAGGTTTAGTGTTAGTGTGAGGGTTCGGGTTAGGATTAGGGTTCGGTTTTGGGTTCGGGTTCGGGTGAGGGTTAGGGTTAGGGTGAGGGTCAGCGTTAGGATTAGAGTGATCTGGAGGTTTAGCTTTAGCATTAAGATTAGGGTTAGAGTTAGGGTTAGGGGAAAGGTGAGGTTGAGAGTGAGGGTGAGTGTTAGGGTTAGGTTTAGTGTGGGGGTTAGTGTTAGGGTGAGGGTTAGATTTAAGTTGAGGTTTAGTGTTAGGGTAGGTTTAGGGTGAGGGTTAGGTTTAGGCGTAGGATGAGGGTCAGGGTGAGGGTTAGGGTTAGGTTGAGGGTTAGGGTTAGGGTGAGGGTTAGGGTTAGCGTTAGGGTGACAGGGTTAGGTTGATGTTTATTGTGAGGGTGAGGTTTAGGTTGAGGGTGAGTGTTCGCGTGAGGGTGAGGTTTCGGGTGAGGGTGAGGGTTAGGTTGAGGTTGGGGGTGAGGTTGAGGTTGAGGGTGATGGTTAGGGTTAGGGTTAGGGTGAGGGTTAGTGTTAGGGTGATTTTTCAGGTGAGGTTGTGGGTTAGTGTGAGGTTGTTAGGGTGAGTGTTAGGTTGAGGTTGGGGGTGAGGGTGAGGTTGAGGGTGATGGATAGGGTTAGGTTTAGGGTGAGGTTTAAGGTTAGGGATAGGATTAGGTTTAGTGTTATTGTTAGGCTGACGGTGAGGGTGAAAGTGATGGTGAGGGTTAGGGTTAGTGTGAGGATCAGGGTTAGTGTGAGGGTTAGGGGAGGGTGAGGTTTAGGTATACCTATAGGGTTAGGGTGAGGTTTAGAGTTAGGGTAATATTTAGGGTTAGGGTGAAGTTTAGGGTGAGGGTGAAGGTTATATTTAGGGTTAGGGATAGTGTAAGATGTACGGCTAGTGTGACAGTTATGGTTAGTGTTAGGGTTAGGGGTAGGGTGAGGATAACGGTTAGGGTGAGGGTTAGGATTAGGGTTAGGGTTAGGGTGATGGTTAGTTTTTGGGTGATGTTTAGGTTGAGGATTAGGGTGAGGATGAGATTTCGGGTGAGGGTGAGGGTTCAGGTGAGGTTGAGGTTTAAGGTGTGGGTGAGGATTAGGGTTAGGGTGAGGGTTAACTTTAGGTTTATGGTTAGTGTGAGGGTGAGGGTTAGGGGTAGGGGTAGGGTTGGTGTTAGGGTTAGGGTTTGGGTTAGGGTGAAGACTAGGGAGAGGGGTAGGGGTAGGGGTAGGGTGCGGTTTAGGGTGAGTGTGAGGGTTAGGGTTAGATTGAGGGTGAGGGTGAGGCTTATGGTTAGGGTTAGCCTGAGAGTGAGTGTGAGGGTCAATGTTAGGATTAGGGTTAAGGTAAGGGGTATTGTGAGGGTGAGGGTTAGAGTGAATGTTAGGGTTAGGGTTAGTTTGAGGGTTAGGGTTAGGTTTAATGTGAGGTTTAGGGTTAACGTGAGGATTAGGGTGAGGGTTAGGGTCAGGGGTAGGTTTAGGGTGAGTGCGAGGGTTAGGGTTAAGTTTAGGGATAGGGTGAGGATTATGTTTAGGGTTAGGTTTAGGGTGAGGGTTAGGCTGAGGGGTAGGTATAGGGTAGGTTGAGTGTTAGGTTTAGTGTGAGGATTAGGGTTAGGGTTAGGGTGACGGTAAGGGTTAGGGTGAGGGTTAAGGTGAGTGTAAGTTTTAGGGTTAGAATTAGGGTTATTGTTAGTTTTAGGATGAGGGTTAGGGTTAGGTTTCCTGTTAGGTTGAGGGTGACCATGAGGGTTAGGATTAGGGTTAGGGTGAGGGTTAGCATTAGGTTGAGGGCTAGGGTGAGCGTGAGGGTTAGGGTGAGGGAGAGGGTGAGGGTGAGGTTTTCGTTTAGGTAAGGGTTATGGTTAGGGTTAGAGTGAGGATAAGGTGAGGGTGTGGATTAGTGTTAGGGTTAGGGTTAGGGTGAGTGTGAGGGTTAGGGTTAGGTTTAGTGTGAGGGTTAGGATTACGGTGAGGTTAGGGTTAGGGTGAGGGTTGGGGATAGGGTTTGGGTGAGGATTAGGGTTAGGGTGATGTTTAGTGTGAGGTTGAGGATTAGGGTGTGGGTGAGGGTTAGGGTTAGGGTGAGTTTTAGGTTGAATATGAGGGTAAGTGTTAGGAATAGGAATAGGATTAGAGTAAAGGTTAGGCTGAGGTGGAGTTCAGGGTGAGGGTGAAGGTTAAGGTTAAGGTTAGGGTTAGGTTGAGAGTTATGGAGAGCGGTAGGGTTAGGGTTAGGTTTAGTTTTAGGGTGAGTGTGAGGATTAAGGTGAGGGTGAGAGTGAGGGTTAGCTTTAGGGTTAGGGTTAGAGTTAGGGTGAGTTTGAAGGTGAGGGTTAGTTTTAGGATTAGGGTTAAGGTTAGAGTTAGGGTGGGTGTTAGGGTGAGGGTTCGGGTGAGGGTGAGGGTGAGGATTTGGGTGTGCATGAGGGTTAGGGTTATGGTGAGGATTAGGGTTTGGTTTAAGGTCAAGGTTCTGGTGAACTTAAGGATTAGGCTGAGGTTTAGTGTGAGGATGATGGTGAGGGATAGTTTTAGGGATAGGGTGAAGGTTACGGTGAGTGTTAGGGTTAGGGTTAGGGTGAGGGTGAGGTATAGGGTGAGGCTTGGTGTTAGGGTGAGGGTTAGGGATACAGTTAGATTTAGGGTGAGGGTGATGGTGAGTGTTAGGGTTAGGTTTAGTTTTAGAGTTAGGGTGAGGTTGAGGGTGAGTGTTAGGATTAGGGTTAGGCTGATGGTGATGTGGAGGGTGAGGGTAATGGTTAGGGTTAGGTTGAGGGTTAGTGTTAGGGTTAGGGTTAGGTTTAGGTTTAGGTTGAGTGTTAGGGTTAGGTTTAGGGTTAGGACAAGGGTTTGGCTGAGGTTTAGGGTTAGGGTTAGTGTGAGGGTTAGGTTTAGGGTTAGGGTAAGTGTTAGGGTGAGGGTAAAGTTTAGGATGAATATTAGGGTGACGGTGAGGTTAGGGTTAGGTTGAGGTTTAGGTTGAAGGTTAGGTATATGGTTCGGGTTAAGGTGAGTGTTAGGGTGTGGGTAAGTGTTAGGGTAATCTTTAGGTTGAGGGTGAGCTTTAGCGTTCGGGTGAGGGTAAGGATGAGTTTAGGATGAGGGTGAGGGTTAGGGTGAGGGTTTGGGTTAAGGTTAAGGATAGGATGAGGATTTGGGTTAGGTTTAGGTTTAGGGTGAGTGTTAAGGTGAGGGGTAGGTTTAGGGTTAGGGTGAGGCTTAGGCTTAGTGTGAGGGTTAAGGTAAGGGTTAGGGTGACAGTAAGGGTTAGAGTGAGGGTTAGGGTGAGTGTGAGGTTTAGGGTTAGCATTAGGTTTAGGGTTAGGGTTAGGATGAGTGTTAGGGTTAAGTTTAAGGTTAGGATTAGGGTGAGGGTGAGGTTTAGGGTTAGGGTTAGTTTGAGGTTTAGTGTTAAGTGTGGGCTAGTGTGAGGGTAAGGGTTGAGGTTGAGGGTGAGTGTGAGGTTTTGGTTAGGTAAGGTTCAGGGTTAGGGTTAGGTTGAGGATTAGGTTGAGGGTGTGGGTTAGGATTGGTGTTATGGTTAAGGTGAGGGTGAGGGTGAGGGTTAGGGAGAGGGTCAGGGTTAGGGTTAGGGTGCGGTTTAGGGTGAGTGTGAGGGTTAGGGTGAGAGTGAGGGTGAGGGTTAGGCTTATGGTTGGGGTTAGCCTGAGGGTGAGGGTGAGGTTGAGAGTCAGTGTTAGGATTAGGGTTAAGGTTCGGGGTATTGTGAGGGTGAGGGTGAGGATGAGTGTTATGTTTAGGGTTAGTTTGAGGGTTAGGGTTAGGGTGAGGGTTAGGTTTAGTGTGAGGTTTAGGGTTAGGGTGAGGATTAGGGTGAGGGGAAGGTTTAGGGTGAGTGTGAGGGTTAGGGTTATGTTTAGGGATAGGTTGAGGATAAGGTTTAGGGTTAGGTTTAGGGTGAGGGTTAGGCTGAGGGGTAGGTATAGGGTAGATTGAGTGTTAGGTTTAGTGTGAGGATTAGGGTTAGGGTTAGGGTGACGGTAAGGGTTAAGGTTAGGGTTAGGGTGAGTGTAAGTTTTAGGGTTAGAATTAGGGTTATGGTTAGTTTTAGGATGAGGGTTAGGGTTAGGTTTCCTGTTAGGGTGAGGGTGACCATGAGGGTTAGGATTAGGGTGAGGGTTAGAGTTAGGTTGAGGACTAGGGTGAGCGTGAGGGTTAGGGTGAGGGAGAGGGTGAGGGTGAGGTTTTCGTTTAGGTATGGGTTATGGTTAGGGTTAGAGTGAGGATAAGGTGAGGGTGTGGATTAGTGTTAGGGTTAGGGTTAGGGTGAGTGTGAGGGTTAGGGTTAGGTTTAGTGTGAGGGTTAGGATTACGGTGAGGTTAGGGTTAGGGTGAGGGTTGGGGTTAGTGTTAGGTTGAGGGTTAGGGTTAGGGTGATATTTAGTGTGAGGGTGAGGGTTAGGGTGAGGGTGAGTGTTCGGGTGAGAGTTAGGGTTAGGTTTAGTGTAAGGGATAGGATTAGGTTGAGGGTAAGTTTTTAGATGAGGGTTAGGGTGAGGGTGAGGGTTAGGTTTAGGGTGAGGGTTAGGGTTAGGGTTAGGGTGAGGTTAAGTTTTAGGGTTAGGGTGAGGGTGAGCGTTAGGGTTAGGGTTAGGGATAGGACGAGGGTTAGGCTGACGGTTAGGGTG
Source organism: Dipodomys merriami (assembly GCF_024711535.1). Classification (NCBI taxonomy): domain Eukaryota; kingdom Metazoa; phylum Chordata; class Mammalia; order Rodentia; family Heteromyidae; genus Dipodomys; species Dipodomys merriami. The sequence continues at coordinate 5,846,510 of NW_027206113.1, forward strand.
AGGGTTAGGGTGAGGTTTAGGGTTATGGTTAGGGTTAGGGTGAGTGTGAGGGTTAGGGTTAGGGTTAGTTTTAGGGTTAGGATAAGGATTAGGCTGAGGGTTAGGCTTAGCGTTAGTGTGAGTGTTAGGTTTAGGGTTAGGGTTTCGGTTAGGTTGAGGGTAAAGTTTAGGGTTAGTGTTAGTGTTAGGGTGAGGGTTAGGGTGAGGGTTAGGATGAGGGTTAGGATGAGGGTTAGGTTTACGGTTATGGTTAGGCTTAGGGTGAGGTTTAGGTTTAGGGTTAGGGTTAGGGTGAGGATTAGGGTGTGGGTAAGTGTTAGAGTGAGGGTTAGGGTTAATATTAGGGTGAGGGTGAGGGTAAGGGTTAGGGTGAGCATTAGGGTTAGGGTGTGGGTGAGGGTTAGGGTTAGGGTTAAGTTTATGGATATGGTGAGGATTAGGGTTAGGGTTAGGTTTAGGTTGAGGGTTAGGCTGAGTGGTAAGGTTAGGTTTACGGTAAGGGTTAGGTTTACTGTGAGGTTTAGGGTTAGGGTTAAATTGAGGGGTTTGTTTACTATGAGGGTTAGGGTTAGGTTTAGGTTGAGGGTAAGGGTTAGGGTGAGGGTTAGCCTGAGTTTGAGTTTTATTCTTAACCTTAGGTTTAGAGTTAGGGTTAGGGTGAGTGTTAGGGTTAGGGTAAGGGTGAGGTAGAGCGTGAGGATGTGTGTTAGGCTTATGTTTAGTTTGAGGGTTAGGGTTAGTGTTAGGGTTATTGTTAGGGTTAGGGTCATGTTTATTGTGAGGGTGAGGGTTAGGTTAAGGGTGAGTGTTCGGGTGAGGGTGAGGGTGAGTGTTAGGGTTTGGTTGAGTCTTAGGGTTAGGGTGAGGGTTAGGGTGAGGTGTCGGGATAGGTTTAGGGTGAGGCTTAGGGTTAGCATTAGTTTTACCGTTAGAGTTAGGATGAGGGATATTGTTAGGGTAAGGTTGATGGTGAGGGTTAGTGTTAGGGTTAGTGTGACGGTTACTGTTATGGTGAGGTTTAGGTTTAGGGTGAGGGTTAGGGTTAGGGTAAGGGTTTGGTTTAGGGTTAGGCCTAGGATCAGAGTCAGGGTCAGGTTTAGGTTTAGGTTGAGGTTTAGGGTTAGGGTGAGGGTTAGCAATAGGGTTAGGTTGAGGGTAAGTGTTAGGATGAGGGTTAGGGTGAGGTTGATGGTTAGGGTTACGGTGAGGGTTTGGGTTAGGTTTAGGGTGAGTGTGAGGGTTAGGGTTAGGTTTGGGGTTAGGAAAAACGTTAGGCTGAGGGTTAGGGTTAAGGTTAGTGTGAGTGTTAGGTTTAGGGTTAGGGTTTGGTTTAGATTGAAGGTAATGTTTAGGGTGAGGTTTAGGGAGAGTGTGAGGGTTAGGGTTAGTGTGAGTGTTAGGTTTAGGGTTATGGTTAGGGTTAGGTGAGGGTTAGGGTGAGGGTTAGGTTTAGGGTTAGGGTTAGGGTGAGGTTTAAGATGTGGGTAACTTTTAGGGTGAGGGTTAGGGTGAGAGTGAGGGTTAGGGTTAGAATTAGGGTTAGTATGAGGGTGAGGGTGAAAGAAGGTGAGGGTTAGGGTTAGGGTGAGGTTTAGGGTTAGGGTTAGGATGAGGTTTAGGCTGAGTGTTAAGGTTATGATTAGTGTGAGGGTTTGATGAGGGTAAGGGTGAGGGTGAGGTTTAGGGTTAGTTTTAGGGTGAGTTTTAGGGTTAGGGTTAGGGTTAGAGTTAGGGTTATTGTTAGGGTTAGTGTTAGGGTGAGGGTGAGGATGAGTTTTTCATTTAGGTAAGGGTTAGGGTTAGGGTGAGGATTAGGCTGAGAGTGAGGGTTAAGCTGAGGTTACATTTAGGGTGAGGGTAAGGGTAAGGTTAGGGTGAGGTTAGGGTAAGTTTAGGGTGTGGGTGAGTGTTAGGGTTAGGGTGAGTTTTAAGTTGAATGTGAGGGTAAGTGTTAGGAATAGGAATATTGTTAGGGTTAAGTTAGGCTGAGTTTGAGGGTCAGGGTGAGGGTGAAGATTAGGGTTAGGTTTAGGGTTAGGTTGAGAGTAATGGAGAGGGGTAGGGTTAGGGTAGGGTGAGTTTTAGGGTGAGTGTGAGGATTAAGGTGAGGGTGAGAGTGAGGGTTAGGTTTAGGGTTAGGGTTAGAGTTAGGGTGAGTTTGAAGGTGAGGGTTAGTTTTTAGATTAGGGTTAAGGTTAGAGTTAGGGTGAGTGTTAGGGTGAGGGTTCGGGTACAGGTTCGATTGAGGGTTAGGGTGTGCATGAGGGTTAGGGTTATGGTGAGGATTAGGGTTAGGATTAGGGTTAGGGTTCTGGTGAACCTAAGGATTAGGCTGAGGTTTAGTGTGAGGATGATGGTGAGGGTTAGTTTTAGGGATAGGGTGAGGGTTACGGTGAGTGTTAGGGTGAGGGTTAGGGTTAGGGTTAGGGTGAGGTATAGGGTCAGGCTTGGGGTTAGGGTGAGGTTTAGGGATACGGTCAGGTTTAGGGTGAGGGTGATGGTGAGTGTTAGGGTTATGTTTAGGTTTAGAGTTAGGGTGAGGGTGAGGGTGTGTGTTAGGATTAGGGTTAGGATTAGTGTTAGGCTGAGGGTGATGTGGAGGGTGAGGGTAAGGGTTAGGGTTAGGATGAGGGTTAGTGTTAGGGTTAGGGTTAGGTTTAGGTTTAGGTTGAGTGTTAAGGTTAGGTTTAGTGTTAGGATAAGGGTTAGGCTGAGATTTAGGGTTAGGATTAGTGTGAGGGTTAGGGTAAGTGCTAGGGCAGGGTAAAGTTTAGGGTGAATATTAGGGTGACGGTGAAGTTTAGGGTTAGGTTGAGGGTTAGGTTGAAGGTTAGATTTATGGTTCGGTTTAAGGTGAGTGTTAGGGTGTGGGTAATTGTTAGGATGATGGTTAGGCTGAGGGTGAGCTTTAGGGTTCGGGTGAGAGTAAGGATATGAGTGAGGGTTAGGATGAGGTTGAAGGTTACGGTGAGGGTTTGGGTTGAGGTTAAGGATAGTATGAGGATTTGGTTTAGGGTTGGGTTTAGGGTGAGGGTTAGGCTGAGGGGTATGTTAGGGTTAGGGTGAGCCTTAGGTTTAGTGTGAGGGATAAGGTTAGGGTTAGGCTGACAGTAAGGGTTAGAGTGAGGGTTAGGTTTAGGGTTAGCATTAGGTTTAGGGTTAGGGTTAGGATGAGTGTTAGGGTTAAGTTTAGGGTTAGGATTAGGTTGAGGGTGAGGTTTAGTGTTAGGGTTAGTTTGAGGTTTATTGTTAGGTGTGGGATAGGGTGAGGGTAAGGGTTAGGGTGAGGGTGAGGGTGAGGGTGAAGTTTTTGGTTAGGTAAGCTTTAGGGTTCGGGTTAGATTGAGGATTAGGGTGAGGGTCTGGGTTAGGGTTAGTGTTAGGGTTATGGTGAGGGTGAGAGTGAGGGTGAGTGTTAGGATGAGGGTTAGGGTTAGGCTTAGGGTGAGGGTGAATGTGAGGGTGAGGGTGAGTGTTAGGATGAGGGTTAGAGTTAGGGTAACGTTGAGGGTGAGGGTTAAGGTTAGTGTTAGTGTGAATGTTAGGGTTACGGTGAGGGTTAGGTTTAGGGTGAAGGTTAGGGTTAGGTTTAGTGTGAGGTTTAGGTTTAGGGTGATGTTTAGTGTGAGGGTGAGAGTTAGGGTGAGAGTTAGGGTTAGGGTTAGGGTTATGGCTAGGGTTAGTGTGAGGGTAATGGTTATTGTGATGGTTAGGGTGAGGGTGAGAGTTCCGGTTAGGGTGAGGGTTAGGGTTAGGTTTAGGGTTATGGTGAGGGTGAGGGTTAGGGTGAGCATTAGGCTTAGGGTTAGAGTTAGTTTGTGGGTTAGAGTCAGTGTGAGTGTTAGGGTGAGATTTAGAGTGAAGTTGAGGGTAAGGTTTAGGGTGAGGGTTAGGGTGAGTTTGAGAGTAAGGGTTAGCATTATAGTTAGGGTGAGGGTGAGGGATAGGGTGAGGGTTAGGGTTAGGGTTAAGGATAGGGTGAGGATTAGTGTTAGTGTGATGGTTAGGGTTAGGGTTATGGTTAGGTTTAGTGTGAGGATAAGGGTTATGGTGAGGGTTAGCGTGAGGGTGAGGTTTAGGGTTAGTTTTAGTGATAGGGTGACGTTAAGGTTAGTTTTAGGGTAATGGTTAGGGTTCGGTTTAGGATGAGGGTTAGGGTTAGGGTGATGTTTATGGTGAGGGTGAGTGTTGGGCTGAGGGTGAGGGTGAGGGTTAAGTTTTGGGTTAGGTTAGGGTTAGGGTGAGGTATAAGGTGAGGATTAGGGTTAATATGAGGGTTAGTGTTAGTGTTAGGGTGAGGCTTAGGGTGAAGATAAGGGATAGGGTGAGGGTTAGGGTGAGGGTGAGCTGTAGGTTTAGCGATAGGGATAGGGTGAGCGTTAGGGTGAGGGTTAGGTTTAGGGTGAGGATGAGGGTTAGGTTTAGGCTTAGGATGACGGTGAGGGTGAGGGTTAAGTTTATGATAAGATTTAGGGTTACAGTTAGTGTGATTGTTAGGGTGAGGATGAGGGTTTGGGTGATGGTGAGAGTTAGGTTTGGGCGAGGGTTAGGTTTACGGTGAGGATTAGGGTTGGGTTAGGGTTAGGGTTATGTTGAGGGTAAGGGTTAGTGTGAGGATTAGGGTGAAGGTGAGGGTTGGGGTTCGCGTTAGTGTTAGGTTTAGGTTTAGGGTTATGGTGAGGGTAAGGGTTAGGTTAGGTTTAGGTTGAGGGTTAGGGTTAGGGTAAGGGTTAGGGTGAGTGTGAGAGGTAGGGTTAGGGTTAGGGTTAGGGTGAGGGTCAGGGTGAGGGTTAGGTTTAGGTAGAGGGTTAGCGTTAGGCTGAGGGGGAGGGTTAGGGTGATGTTTATTTTGAGGGTGAAGTTTAGGGTGAGGGTAAGTGTTAGAGTGAAGGTGAGGTTTTGGGTGAGGGTTAGGGTTAGGGTGATGTTTAGGGATAGGGTAAGTTTTATGCTTCGGGTGAGTGTGAGGGTTAGGGTGTGGGTGAGAGTTTGGATTAGGTTGAGTGTTAGGGTGACGGTGAGGTTTGGGGTGAGGGTGAGTGTTAGGGTTAGGTTTAGGGTGAGGGTTAAGGGTAGGGTTAGGATTAGGGTGAGGGCTAGGGTGAGGGTGATGGTTAGGTTGAGGGTGACATTGAGGGCTTCATATAGGTAAGGGTTATGGTTAGAGTTAGGGTTAGGATTAGGGGAGGGTGAGGGTTAGGTTGAGGGGTAGTGTTAGGGTGAGGGTTAGCTTTAGGTTTAGGGTGAGAGTTAGCGTTAGTTTGATGTTTAGTATAAGGGTGAGGGCTAATATTATTTTTACCGTTAGGTAAAGGTTTTGGGTTAGGGTTAGCGTGAGGGTTAGGGTGAACGCTAGTTTTAGGGTTAGGGTGAGGGTTAGGGTTAGTATGAGGTTATGGGTTAGGTTTAGAGTTAGGTTTAGTGTTAGGATAAGTGTTAGGGTGAGGGTTAGGTTGAGTGTGAGTGTTAGGTCTATCGTTGGGGTTAGGGTGAGGGTTAGGGTGAGAGTTAGGGTTAGGGATAGGGCTTGGGTTAGGGTGAGGATTAGGTTTTGGGTGATGTTTAGGGTGAGGGTGAGGGTTAGGGTGAGGGTTAGGTTGAGGGTTAGGTTGAGGGTGAGGTTGAGGTTGAGGGTTATGGTTAGGGTTAGGGTTTGGGTGAGGGTGAGGGTTAGGGATATGGTGAGGGTTAGGGTTATTGTTACAGTTAGGGTTAGGTTGAGGGTGAGGGTTAGCGTTAGGGTTAGGGTTAGGGTTAGGGTTAGGGTTAGGATGAGGTTAAGGGTTAGGGTTAGGGTGAGGATTAATGTGACGATGAGATTTAGAGTTAAGCTGAGGGTGAGGGTGAGGGTTAAATTTAGGGTTAGGGTTAGGGTTAGGGTTAGGTTTAGGATTAGGTTTAAATTTAGGGTTATTCTGAGGTAGAGGGTTTGGGTGAGGGTGAGGGTTATTAGGTTTAGGTATGAGGGTTAGGGTTAGGTTTAGGTTGAGAGTTAGGCTTACTGTGAGGGTTAGGGTGAGGGGTAGGTTGAGGTTGAAGGTTAGGGTGAGGGTGAGGAAGAGGGTGAGGTTTACATTTTTGTTTAGGGTTAGGGTGAGTCTTAGGGTTAGCGTTAGGGTTATTGTTAGGATTAGGGTTAGGATGAGGGCTAGTGTGAAGATGAGGGTTAGGGTTAGGGCTAGGATGAGGGTTATGATTTTGGGTGAGTGTTAGTTTTAGGTTTAGGTTGAGGGTTAGGGTAAGGGTGATGTTTAGTTTGAGGGTTATGTTTAGTGTGAGGTTCACTGTGAGGGTGGGGTTTAGGGTGAGGATGAGTGTGAGGGTTAGGTTTAGGATTAGGGTTTGGTTTAGGGTTAGAGTTAGGGAAAGGGTTAGGTTTAGTGTGAGGTTTAGTGTTAAGGTTAGTTGAGGGTAAATATTAGGGTGAAGATTAGGGTGAGAGAGAGGGTTAGGATTTGTGTGAGTGTTAGTGTGAGGGTTATGGTTAGGGTTATGGTTAGAGTTAGGGTTAGGGTGAGGTTGAGGGTTAAGTTTAGGTTTATGGTGGGGGGTTAGGGTTAGGGTGAGTGTTAGGGTGAGGGAGAGGGTGAGGGTGAGGGTTAGGTTTAGGGTTAGTGTGAGGGTGAGTATTAGGGTGAGGTTACGGGTTCGGGTTCGGGTTAGGGTTAGGATTCGATTTCGGTTCAGGGTTAGTGTTAGTGTGATGTTGAGGTTTAGGTTTATCATTAGAATTAGGGTTAGGGTTCGGATTAGGGTAAGGGTGAGGTTGAGGGTGAGGTTGTGTGTTAGGGTTAGGTTTAGTGTGAGGGTTAGGTTTAAGGTGAGCTTTAGTGTTAGGGTAGTTTTAGGGTGAGGGTTAGGGGTAGGGGTAGGGTGAGGGTCAGGGTGAGGGTTAGGGTTAGGTTGAGGTTAAGGGTTAGGGTGAGGTTTAGGGTTAGTGTTAGGGTGAGAGTTAGGGTGAGGTTGATGTTTATTGTGAGGTGAGGTTTAGGGTGAGGGTGAGTGTTCACGTGAGGTTTCGGGTTTAGGTTCCAGTTAAGTATAGGGTGTGGTTGAGGGTTAGGGTTAGGGTGAGTGTTAGGGTGACTGTGAGGGTTAGGGTGAGGGTGAGGGTAAGGTTTAGGGTTAGGGTTATTGTTAGGGTTAGGGTTTGGGTGATGTTTAGGGTGAGGGTTAGGGTGAGGATGAGGTTTTGGGTGAGGGTGAGGGTTCAGGTGAAGTTGAGGGTTAGGGTGTGGGTGAGGATTAGGGTTAGGGTGAAGGCTAACGTTAGGTTTATGGTTACTGTGAGGGTGAGGGTTAGGGGTAGGGTTAGCGTTGGGGTTAGGGTGAGGATGAGTGTTAGGGAGAATGCTAGGGGTAGGGGTTGGGTGAGGTTTAGGTTGAGTGTGAGGGTAAGTGTGAGAGTGAGCTGTGGTTTAGGCTTAGGGTTAGGGTTAAGGTGAGGGTGAGGGTGAGGGTTAGTGTTAAGATTAGGGTTAGGGTTAGGGGTATTGTGAGGGTGAGGGTGAGGGTGGGTTTCGGGTTAGGGTTAGTGTGAGGGTTAGGGTTAGGGTGAGGGTTAGTTTTCGGTTGAGGATTAGGGTTCGGCTAAGGGTTAGGGTGATGGTCAGGCTGAGGTTTAGGGTTAGGTAGAGTGTTAGGGTTAGGCTGAGGGGTAGTGTTAGGGTGATGTTTATTGTGAGGGTGAGGGTGAGGGTGAAGGTTAGGGTTAAGGTGATGTTTAGGGTGAGGTTTAGGGTTAGGGTAAGGTTTAGCTTTCGGGTAAGTCTGAGGGTTAGGGTGACGGTGAGGGTTAGGGTGAGAGTTAGGGTGAGGGGTAGGTTTAGGGTTATGTTGAGGGTTAGGTTTAGGTTGAAGTTTAGAGTTAGGTTTAGGGTGAGGTTAAGGGTTATAGTGAGGGTTAAGTTGAGGGTGAAGGTGAGGGTGAGGTTTTCGTTTAGGTAAGGGTTAGGGTTAGATTTAGGGTGAGGATTAGGGGATGGTGATGGTTAGGTTGAGGGGTAAGGTTAGGATGAGGGTTAGGGTTAGGGTTAGGGTGAGGGGTAGTGTTAGAGTGTTGTTTAGTATGAGGGTGAGGGTTAATGTTATGGTTAGCGTTAGGGAAAGGGTTAGGGTTAGGGTGAGGGTTAGGTTGAGAGGTAGGTTTAGGGTTAGGGTGAGGGTTAGGGTTAGTGTGAGGGTAAGGGTTAGGGTGAGGGCTAGGGTGAGGGTGAGGGTAGGTTTAAGGTGAGGGTAAGGGTAAGGGCAAGGTTTAGGGTGACGTTGAGGTTTATTTGTAGCATCAGTGTTACTGTGAGGGTGAAGTTAGGGTGACGGTTAGAGTTAGGGTTAGGGATAGGGTGAGGATTAGTGTTGGGGTTAGGTGTAGGGTGAGGGTTAGGCATATTAATATAGTTAGGGTTAGGGTTATTGTGAGTGTTAGGGTGAGGGTTAGGGTTAGGGTTAGGGTTAGGTTACGGTGAGGATTTGTGTTAGGGTTAGGGTTTGGGTGAGGGTGAGGGCTAGTGTTCGCATTAGGGTAAAGGTTAGAGTTAGGGTGACGGTCAGGGATAGGGTGATGTTTAGGGTGATGGTGAGTGTTAGGGTTAGGATGATGGTGAAGGTTACAGTGACGGTGAATATTGGGGTTAGGGTTAGGGTTACGGTGAAGGTAAGGGTTAGGGTTAGGGTTACGGTTAGGGTAACGGATAGGATGAGTATGAGGGCGAGGGTCAGGGTGAGGGTTAGTGTTAGGGTTTGGGTGAGGGTGAGGGTTAGGGTTACTGTTACAGTTAGGGTTAGGGTGAGGTTTAGGGTGAGGGTTAGGGTTAGGGTTAGGGTGAGGGTTAGGTTTAGGGTTATGTTGAGGTTTAGGTTTAGGGTCAGGGTTGCTGTGAGGGTGAGGGTTGGGGTGAGTGTGAGGGTGAGGGTGAGGTTTTCGGTTAGGTAAGGGTTTGGGTTATGGTTAGGGTTAGGTTTAGAGTGAGGGTTAGAGTTAGGGTGATGTTTAGTGTGAGGCTGAGTGTTAGGTTGAGGGTGAGGGTTCAGGTGAGGGTTGGGGTTTGGGTTCGGGTGAGGGTTAGGTTGTGGGTTAGGTTTAGGTTTAGGGTGAGTTTTAGGTTGACGGTGAGGGTGAGGGTGAGGGTTACGGTTAGGTTGAGGGTTAGGATTAAGGTTAGGATTAGGGTGAGGGTGAGGGTGATGTTTCAGGTGAGGGTGAGGGCTAGGGTGAGGGTAAAGTTTCAGGTTAGCATGAGGTTTAGGATGTGGGAGTGGGTTAGGTTTAGGGTGAAGTTTAGGGTGAGGGGTAGGGTTAGGGTTAGGGTTAGGGTGAGGGTTAGGGTGAGGATGATGGTGAGCGTTATTGTTAGGTTAAGGGATAGGGTTAGAGTGAGTGTGATGGTTACCGTTAGGGTTAGGGTGAGGATTAGGGTTAGGATTAGGGTTCGGGTTTGGGTTATTGTTAGGGTTAGGTTTAGGGTAAGAGTGAGGTTTAGGGTTACATTTAGGGTTAGGTTTAGGTTTAGGGTGAATGCTATGGTGAGGGTGTGGTTTAGGGTGAGTGTGAGGGTGACGGTGAGGGTAAGGGTTATGATTTGGGTTAGGGTTATGGTAAAGCTGAGGATGACAGTGAGAGTGAGGGTGAAGGTTAGGTTTAGGGTTAGGGTTAGGGTGAGGGTGAGGTTGAGGGTTAGGTTGAGGATTAGGGTAAGTGTTAGGGTTAGGCTGAGGGTGACGGTGAGGGTGAGGGTGAAGATTAGGGTTAGGGTTAGGGTTACGTTTAAAGTGAGGGCTAGCGTGAGTGTGAGTGTTACAGTGAGAATGAGGGTGAAGGCGAGGGTTTTGGTTAGGTAAGAGTTAGGGTTATTGTTAGGGTGAGGATTAGGTTGAATGTGAGGATTAGTGTGAGGGTTAGGGTTAGGGTTAGGTTTAGGGTTATGGTGAAGTTGAGGGTTATGGTGAGAGTTAGGGTTAGTGTTAGTGTGAGGGTTAGGGTTAGTGTGAGGGTTAGGGTAAAGGGTTAGGGTATAGGGTCAGGTTGAGGGTAAGTGTTAGGTTGAGGATTAGGGTGTGGGTGAGGGTTAGGGTTATCGATAGGGTGAGGATTAATGTGAGGGTTAGGTTTAGGGTAGGGTTAGGGTGAGAGTGAGGGTAAAGGTGACGGTTAGGTTAGGGTTAGGGTTAGGTTTAGGGTGAGGGAGTGTGGGAGGTTTAGGGTTAGGGTTAGGGTGAGGTTTAGGTTTAGGGTGAGGGCTACGGTGAGTGTGTGGGTTAGGGTGAGTCTGAGGGTGAGGGTGAGGTTTTCAGTTAGGTAAGGATTAGGGTTAGGTTTAGGGTTAGGGTTAGGGTGAGGGTAAGGGTTAGGGTTAGGTTTAGGTTTAGAGTGAGGTATAGGTTTAGGGTTAGGCTGAGGGTGAGGTTTAGGGTGAGGGGTAGGGTTAGGGTTAGGGTGAGGGTTTGGGTTAGGGTGAGGGTTAGGGTTAGGGTGAGGGTGAGGGTGAGGGTTAGGTTTAGTGTTAGTGTTAGGGTGAGGGTTATTGTGAGGGTTAGGGTTAGGGTTAGGGTAAGTATTAGGGTTAGGGTGATGGTTAGGTTTAGGGTTAGGGTTAGGGTGATGGTGAGGGTGAGGGTAAGGGTTAGGGTTAGTGTGATGGTGAGGGTGAGGGTGAGGTTTTGGGTTAGGGTTAGTGTGAGGATAAGGGTTAGTGTGAGGGTTAGTGTGAGGGTGAGGCTTAGGGTTAGTTTCAAGTTTAGGTTGAGGTTTAGTGTTAGGGTTAGTGTTAAGGTGAGGGTTAGGGTGAGGGTGAGGGTTTGAATTAGTGTTAGGGTTAGGGTGAGATTTAGGGTTAGGATTAGGGTTAGGATAAGGGTTAGAGTTAGGGTGAGGGTTATGATTATGGTTAAGGTTTGGGTTAGGTTGAGGATTAGAGTGAGGGTTAGGGTTAGGGTTAGCTTTACGGTGAAGGTGAGGGTGAGGGTTAGTGTGACGTTTAGGTTTAGGGTGAGGGCTACGATGATGGTGAGTGTTAGGTTGAGTGTGAGGGTGAGGGTGATTCTTTCCGTTAGGTAAGGGTTAGGGTTATGGTTAGGGTGAGGATTAGGTTGATGGTGAGAATTAGTTTCAGTATTAGGGTTAGGGTTAGGGTTAGATTGAGGGTTATGGTTAGGGTGATGTTTAGGGTGAGGCTGAAGGTTGCAGTGAGCGTGACTGTTCGGCTGAGGGTGAGGGTGAGGGTTAGGGTATGGTTTAGTGTTACGTTTATGGTGAGGGTTAGGGTGACGGTGAGTGTTAGGGTGAGGGTGAGGATTAGGGTTAGTGTTAGGGATAGAGTTAGGGTTAGGTTTATGTTTACGATGAGGGTTAGTTTGAGGGGTAGGATTAGGGTTAGGGAGAGTGTTAGGGTTAGTGTGACGGTTAGCATTAGGGTTAGAGTTAGGGTTAGTATGAGGATAAAGCTTATGGTGAGTTTTAGGTTGAGCATGAGGGTAAGGTTTATCGTTAGGGTTAGGGTGAGGGTTAAGGTTAGGGTTAGGTTTAGGGTGAGGGTTAGGGTTTGGGTGATGTTTACGGTGAGGGTGAGGTTTAAGCTGAGGGTGAAGTTGAGGGTGAGGTTTAGGATGAGGGTGAGGGTGAGGGTGAAGGTGACCTTGAGGTTTAGGTTTAGGGTGAGGATGAGGGTTAGTTTTAGGGTTAGTGTTAGGGTGAGGGTGAGGTGAGGATTAGGGTTAGTTTGAGGGTTAGGGGGATGGTGAGGTTGACGGTGAGTGTTAGGGTGAGGTGACAGTGAGGGTGTGGGTTAGGGTTAGGATTAGGGTTAGGGTGAGTGTGAGAGTTAGGGTTAAGTTTAGGGTGAGGGTGAGGTTGAGGGTAAGGGTTAGAGTTAAGTAAGGGTGAGTGTAAACTTTAGGTTTAGTGTTAGGGTAAGCATTAGGTTTAGGGTGAGTGTTAGATTTAGGGTTAAGGTGAGGGTTAGGGTTAGGGTTAGGCTAAGAGTTAGGGTTAGGGTGAGGGTTAATGTTTGGGTTAGGGTTAGGGTTAAGGTTATGGTTAAGTTTAGAGTGAGGTTTAGGGTTACGGTTAGGGTGAGGTTGAGGGTTAGGGTTAGGTTTAGGGTTAGGGTGAGGTTTAGGGTTGGCGTGAAATTTAAGGTGATGGTGAGGGTTAGGGTGAGGTTGAGGTTGAGGGTGAGGGTTAGGGTGAGGGTGAGGGTGAGGGTGAGGTTTATTGTTAGGATTAGGGTTAGGGTGAGTGTGAGGGTTAGGGTTAGGCTTAGGGTTTGGTTAAGTCTTAGGCTGAGTGTGAGGGTGAGGGTGAGGGTTAGGGTTAAGTTTAGGGTTAGGGTGAGGTTTAGATTCAGGGTGAGAGCTATGGTGAGTGTGAGGTTTAGGGTGAGTGTGAGGGTGAGTATGAGGTTAAGGATTACGAATTGGGTTAGGGTTTTGGTAAGGCTGAGGGTGACAGTGAGGGTGAGCGTGAAGATTAGGGTTAGGGTTAGGGTTAAGGTGATGGCTAGCGTGAGTGTGAGTGTTAGGTTGAGAATGAGGGTGAACGTGAGGGTTTCGGTTAGGTAAGAGTTAGGGTTAATGTTAGGGTGAGGAATAGGTTGAATGTGAGGGTTAGTGTGAATGTTAGGGTTAGGGTGAGTCTTAGTGTCAGAGTTAGGGTGAGGGTTAGGGTTAGGGTTAGGGTTAGGATTAGGGTGAGTGTGAGGTTTACGGTCAGAGGTAGGGTTAGCGTTAGTGTGAGGGTTCGTGCTAGTGTTAGGGTTAGGGTTATGGTTAGGTTTAGGGTTAGGTTGAGGGTAAGGGTTAGGTTGGGGGTTATGGTGAGGGTGAAGGTTAAGGTTAATATTAGGTTTAGGGTTTGGATTAATGTGAGGGTTAGGTTTAGGGTTAGGGTTAGGGTGAGGGTGAGGGTTAGGGTGATGGTGAGGGTTATTGTTAGGATTAGGGTTAGGGTGAGTGTGACGGTTAGGTTTAAGATTAGAGTTTGGTTAAGTGTTAGGCTGAGTGTGAGTGTGAGGGTGAAGGTTAGGATTAGTGTCAGGGTGAGTTTTAGGTATAGGGTTAGGGTTAGGATTTGGGTTAGAATTAGGATTAGGGTTAGGGTTAAGGTTATTGTTAAGGTTAGGGTAAGAATGAGGTTTACGGTTAGGTTTAGGTTCAGGGTGAGGGCTATGGTGAGGGTGAGGTTTAGGGAGAGTATGAGGGTGAGTGTGAGGGTAAGGGTTACAATTTGGGTTAGGGTTATGTTAAAGCTGAGGGTGACGGTGAGGGTGAATGTGAAGATTAGGGTTAGGGTTAGGGTTAGGGTTAAGGTGACAGCTAGAGTGAATGTGAGTGTTAGGTTGAGAATGAGGGTGAACGTGAGGGTTTCAGTTAGGTAAGAGTTAGGGTTAATGTTAGGGCGAGGATTAGGTTGAATGTGAGGGTTAGTGTGAATGTTAGGTTAAGTTAGAGTGAGTGTTAGGGTCAGAGTTAGGGTGAGAGTTAGGGTGAGGGTTCGGTTTAGGGTTAGCTTGAGGGTGAGGGTTACGGTGAGAGTTAAGGTTAGGGTTAGTGTGAGGGTTAGGGTTAGTGTAAGATTTAGGGTTAGGGTTAGGGTCAGGTTGAGGGTAAGGGTTAGGTTGAGGGTTAGGGTGAGGATGAGGGTTAGGATTAGCATTAGGTTTAGTGTGAGGATTTATATGAGGGTTAGGTTTAGGGTTAGGGTTAGGGTGAGGGTTATTGTGAGGGTTAGGGTTAGGGTTAGGGTAAGTTTTAGGGTTAGGGTGAGGGTTAGGTTTAGGGTTAGGGTTAGGGTGAGGGTTAGGTTTTAGGTTAGGGTTAGTTTGAGGATAAGGGTTAGGGTGAGTGTTAGGGTGAGGGTGAGGGTTAGGGTTAGTGTTAGGTTTAGGGTGATGGTTAGTGTTAAGGTTAGGGTTAGGGTGAAGTTGAGGTTGACGGTGAGTGCTGGGGTGAGGGTGACAGTTAGGGTGTGGGTTAGGGTTAGGATTAGGGTTAGCGGAGTGTGAGAGTAAGGGTTAAGTTTTGGATGAGTATGAGGTTGAGTGTTAGGGTTAGGGTTAGGATGAGGTTAAGGGTTAGGTTTAGGGTTAGGGTAAGCCATAAGTTTAGGGTGAGGGTTAGAGTTAGGGTTAGGGTGAGGGTTAAGTTTAGGGTTACGGTTAGGGTAAGAGTTAGTGTTAGGGTGAAGGTTAGTGTTTGGGTTAGGGTGAGGGTTAGAGTTAGGGTTAGGTTTAGCGTGAGGTTTAGTGTTACAGTTATGGTGAGGGTGAGGGTTAGGGTTAGGGTTAGGGTTAGGGTGAGGGTGAGGGTTAGGGTTGGGGTGAAGTTTAGTGTGATGGTGAGGGTTAGGGTGAGGTGAGGTTGAGGATGAGGTTTAGGGTGAGTGTGAGGGTGATGGTGAGGGTTATTGTTAGGATTAGGGTTAGGTTGAGTGTGACGGTTAGGGTTAGGATTAGGCTTTGGTTAAGTGTTAGGCTGAGTGTGAGTGTGAGGGTGAGGGTTAGGATTAGGCTTTGGTTAAGTGTTAGGCTGAGTGTGAGTGTGAGGGTGAGGGTTAGGGTTAGGGTTAGGGTGAGGGCTAGGGTTAGTGTGAGGGTTAGGGTGAGGGTGAGGTTGAGTGTCAGGGTTACGGTGACGGTGACCGTAAGAGTGAGGGTTAGGGTTAGGATTAGGATCAGGGTGAGTTTTCGGTGTAGGGTTAGGGTTAGGATTTGGGTTAGAATTAGGATTAGGGTTAGTGTTAGGGTTATTGTTAGGATTAGGGTTAGGGTTAGGGTAAGAATGAGGTTTAGGGTTAGGGTTAGTGTGAGGTTTAGTTTCAGGGTGAGGGCTATGGTGAGGGTGAGGTTCAGGGTGAGTGTGAGGGTGAGTGTGAGGGTAAGTGATACTAATTGGGGTAAGGTCATGGCAAGGCTGAGGGTGACATTTAGGGTGAGGGTGAAGATTAGGGTTCGGGTTAGGGTTAGGGTTAAAGTGACAGCTAGTGTGAGTGTGAGTTTTAGGTTAAGAATGAGGGTGAACGTGAGGATTTCAGTTAGGTAAGAGTTAGGGTTATTGTTAGGGTGAGGATTACGTTGAATGTGAGGGTTAGTGTGAATGTTAGGGTTAGGGTTAAAGTTAGGGTCAGAGTTAGGCTGAGGGTTAGGGTTTGGCTTAGGTTTACAGTTAGGGTGAGGGTGAGGTTTACGGTGAGAGGTAGGGTTAGGGTTAGTGTGAGGGTTAGCTTTCGTGTGAGGGTTAGGCTTAGGGTTAGGGTTAGGGTCAGGTTGAGGGTAAGGGTTAGGTTCAGGGTTAGGGTGAGGGTGAGGGTTAGGGTTAGCATCAGGTTTAGGGTGAGGATTAATGTGAGGGTTAGGTTTAGGGTAGGGTTAGGGTGAGGGTGAGGATTTGGATGAGGATTAGGGTTAGGGATAGGGTTAGGGTTAGGGTGAGGGTGAGGGTGAGGTTTAGGGTTAGGGTTAGGGTGAGGTTTAGGTTTAGGGTGAGGGCTATGGTGAGGGTGTGGGTTAGTGTGAGTCTGAGGGTGAGGGTGAGGTTTACAGTTAGGTAAGGATTAGGGTTAGGTTTAGGATTAGGGTTAGGGTGAGGGTAAGGGTTAGGGTTAGGGTTAGGTTTAGAGTGAGGTATAGTTTAGGGTTAGGCTGAGGGTGAGGTTTAGGGTTAGGGTGAGGGTTTGGGTTAGGGTGAGGGTTTGGGTTAGGGTGAGGGTTAGGGTTAAGGTGAGGGTGAGGGTGAAGGTGAGGGTTAGTTTTAGGGTTAGTGTTAGGGAGAGGGTTATTTTGAGGGTTAGGATTAGGGTTTGGGTGAGGGTGTGGGTGAGGATGAGGGTTAGGTTTAGGGTTAGGGTTAGGGTGAGGGTTATTTTGAAGGTTAGGGTTAAGATTAGGGTAAATGTTAGGGTTAGGGTGAGTGTTACATTTAGGGTTATGGTTAGGGTGAGGGTGAGGGTGAGGGTAAGGGTTAGGGTTAGGGTGATGTTGAGGGTGAGGGTTAGGGTTTGGGTTATGCTTAGTGTGAGGATAAGGGTTAGGGTGACGGTTAGGGTGAGGGTGAGGGTTAGGTGTAGTGTTAGGTATAGGGTGAGGGTTAGTGTTAGGGTTAGTGTTAAGGTGAGGGTTAGGGTGAGGGTGAGGGTTGGGGTTAGGGTTAGTGTTAGGGTGAGATTTAGCTTAGGGTTAGGGTTAGGGTAAGGGTTAGAGTTTGGTTGAGGGTTATGGTTATAGTTAATATTAGGGTTAGGGTTAGGATTAGGGTGAGGGTTACGTTTAGTGTGAAGGTTATGGTTAGGATTAGGGTTAGTTTTAGGGTTAGGGTGAGGTTTAGGTTGTGGATGATGTTTAGGGTTTAATGTTAGGGGTAGGGTGTGTGTTAGGTTATGGGTGATGTTCAGGGTAGGGTGAGGCTTAGGGTGAGGATGATGGTTCGGGTGAGGGTGAGGGGTCGGGTTCGTGTGAGGTTTAGGGGTGGGTTAGGATTAGGGTTAGGGTTAGGGTTAGGGTGAGGATTAGGGAGAGTGGAAGGGGTAGGGTTAGGGTGAGGTTTAGGATGTGGGTAAGTGTTAGGGTGATGGTTAGGGTGAGGGTGAGGGTTAGGGTTAGGGTGAGGGTGAGGGTAAGGGTTAGGTTGAGGGTTAGGGTGAAGGTTAGGGTGAGTTTTTGGATTAAGGTTAAGTATAGGGTGAGGATTAAGGTTAGGGTTCGGGTTAGGCTGAGTGTTAGGCTAAGAATTAGCGAAAGGGTTAGGGTGAGGGTTAGGTTTAGTGTGAGGGTTAGGGTTAGGGTTAGTGTTAGGGTGACTCTAACGGTTACGATGAGGGTTAGTGTGTGAGGTTTAGGATTAGCATTAGGTTGAGGGTTAGGGTTAGGATGAGTGTTAGGGTTAGGGTTAGGGTTAGGGTTAAGGTGAGAGCTAGGTTGAGGGTGAGGGTTAGGGTGAGGGTGAGGTTGAGGGTGAGGTTTTCAGTCAGGTAAGTGTTAGGGTTAGGGTTAGGGTGAGGATTAAGGTGAGGGTGTGGGTTAAGGTTAGGGTTAGTGTTAGGATTAGGGTGAGCGTGAGGGTAAGGGTTAGGGTGAGTGTGAGGGTGAGGATTATGTTTAGGGTTAGTGTGAGGGTTAGGGTTATAATTAGGGTTAGGGTTAAGGTGCGGGTTATGGTTAGGGTTAGGGTGAATGTTAGGGTTAGTGATGTTTAGTGTGAGTGTGAGGGTTAGGGTGAGGGTGAGTGTTCTGGTGAGAGATAGGGTTAGGGTTAGTGTTAGGGATAGGGTTAGTGTAGGTGTAAGGGTAAGGGTGAGGGTCAGGTTGAGGATGAGGTTTAGGGTTAAGATGAGGGTTAGGGTTAGGGTTAAGGTAAGTGTGAGGGTGAAGGTTAGGGTTAGGGATAGGGTGAGGATTAGGGTAAGGGTTAGGGTTTGGGTTATGGTGAGGGTAAGTGTTAGGGTAAGTTTTAAAGTGAAGATGAGGGTTAGGGTTAGCATTAGGGTTAGGGTTAGGGTTAGGGTGAGGTTGAGGGTTAGTGTTAAGATTAAGGTTATGGTTAAGGTTAGGGTGAGGGTGAGGGTGTGGGTGAGGGTTAGGTTTATTGTTAGTGTGAGGGTTAGGCTTAGGGTGAGTGTTAGGTTTAGGGTGAGGGTTAGGTTTAGGGTAATGTTTAGGGTGAGGGTGAAGGTTAGGGTTAGGGTTAGGGTTAGGGTGATGGTGAGGGATAGATTTAGGATTAGGGTTAGGGTGAGGGTGAGGTTGATGTTGAGGGTGATATTTATTGTGACAGTGAGGGTTAGGGTGAGGATGAATGTTAGGGTTCGGGTGAGGGTTCGGGTGAATTTAGGGTTAGGGTGTGCTTGAGGGTTAGGTTTAAGTTTAGGGTTATGGTGAGGGTTAGGGTTAGGGTTAGGGTTAGCATGAGATTTATTGTGAGGTGTTGAGATAGGATTAGGTTGAGGGTTAGGGTGAGGGTGAGGGTTAGCGTTAGCATTAGGGTTAAGGAGAGGGTTAAGTTGAGGTTTAGGTTTAGGGTGTGGGTGAGGGTTAGGGTGAAGGTGATGGTGATGATTTCAGTTAGGTAAGGGTTAGCGTTATTTTTAGGGTGAGGATTAGGTTGAGATTGAGGGTTAGTGTGAGTGTTATGGTAAGGGTGAGGGTTGGGGTTAGGATTTGGGTGAGGGTTAGGGTGTGGGTGAGGGTTAGGGTTAGGTTGAGTTTTAGGGTGATGGTGAGCATTAGGGTAATTGTGAGGGTTAGGTTTGAGTTTAGGTTGAGGGTTAGTTTTAGAGTGAGGGTCAGGGTGAGGGTTAGGGTGAGGGGTATTTTTAGGGTTAGCGGGAGGGTTAGGGTTAATGTGAGGGTTAGGGTTAGTGTTAGAGTTAGGGTTAGTGTGAGGATAAGGGTTAGGGTGAGGTTTAGGTTAAGGGTGAGGGTTAGGATTATCGTTAGGGTTAGGGTATGTTTAGGGTGAGGGTTAGGGTTAGGGTTAGGGTTAGGATGAGGGTGAGGGTTAAGGTTAGGGTGATGTTTAGGTTGAGGGTGAGGGTTAGATTGAGGATGAGGGTGAGGGTTAGGTTGAGGGTGATGGTGATGGTGACGGTTAGGGTGAGGGTTAGGGTTAGGTTTAGGGTGAAGTTTAGGTTTACTTTAAGGGTTAGGGTTATTGTTAAGTTTAGGGTTAGTGTGAGGATGAAGGTTAGGGTTACGGTTAGGATGAGGTTAAGGTTTAGGGTGAGGGTTAGGGTGAGGGTGAGGCTTAGGGTAATGCTTAGGGTGAGGGTGAGGGTGAGGGTTAGGGTGAAGTTTATGGTTAGGATTAGTGTGAGGCTTAGGGTTAGGTTTAGGGTGAAGGTAAGTATTAGGGTGAGGGTTAGGGTGATAGTGAGGGTTAGGATTATCGTGAGTGTTAGTGTGAGGGTTAGGGTGAGTGTTAGGTTAGAGTTAGGGTTAGGGTTAGGGTGAGGGTGAGTGTTAGCGTTAGTGTTAGGTTGAGCTTTAGGGTTAGGTATAGGATTTTTGTTAGGATTACGGTTAGAATCAGAGCTAGGGTGAAGGTGAGGTTTAGGGTTAGGTTTAGTTTAGGATGAGGGTTAGGTTTAGGAGAGGATTAATGTTAGGTTTAGGGTGAGGGTTAGGGTTAGTGTGATGTTAAGTTTGAGGGTGAGGTTTAGGGTCAAGGTGAGGGTTCGGGTTAGGCATAGGGTCAGGGTAAGTGTGAGGGTTAGGTGTAGGATTAGGGTTAGGTTTAGGGGTAGAGTTGCATTGAGGGTTGGGTTTAGTGTGAGGGTTAGGGTGAAGGTAAGTATTAGGGTGAGGGTTAGGGTGATAGTGAGGGTTAGGATTATCGTGAGTGTTAGTGTGAGGGTTACGGTGAGTGTTAGGTTAGAGTTAGGGTTAGGGTGAGGGTGAGGGTTATGGTTAGTGTTAGGGTTAGGGTTAGGGTAAGGGTGAATGTGAGGGTGAGGGTTAGGGTTATTGTTATTGTTAGGGTTAGGGTTAGGTTGAGGGTGAGTGTGAGGGTGAGGGTGAAGGTGAGGGTTAGGGTTAGTGTGAGGGTTTGGATTATTTTTAAAGTTAGGGTGAGGGTGAGGTTTAGGGTGAGGGTTCGGGTTCGGGTGAGGATGATGTTAAGGGTGAGAGTTAGGGTTTCTGTGAGTGTTAGGGTAAGGGTGTGGGTTCCGGTTAGGGGTAGCATTAGCATGAGGGTTAGGGATAGGGTTTGAATTAGGGTGAGGTTTAGGGAGAAGGATGGGGATAGTGTTAGGGTTATGGTTAGTGTGAGGATTAGGGTTAGGGTTAGGTTTAGGGTGAGGTTTACACTTAGGGTTAAGGTGAGGGTTAGGGTTAGGGTTAGGATTAGTTTTAGTGTGAGTATAAGGGTTAGGGTGAGGGTTAGGGTGAGAACGAGGGTTAGGGTTAGCCTGAGGGTTAGGGTGAAGGTTAGGGTGGGGGTTAGGGTGAGGGTTAAGGTTAGGGTTAGGTGAGGATTAGGGTGAGCGTAAGGTTTAGCATGTGGGTTAGGGTGAGGGTGAGGTATAGGGTTATGGTCAGGGTAAGAGATAGGGCGAGGGTTAGGGTAAGGTTGAGGGTTAGGTTTAGCATTATTGTTAGGGTGAGGGTGAAGGTTAGGGTGAGGTTTAGGGTTAGGGTTAGGGATAGGGTGAGGATTAGGGTTAGGGTTACGTTTAGGGTGAGGGTTAGGCTGAGGGGTAAGGTTAGGTTTAGGGTTAGTGTGAGAGTTAGGGTGAGGGTTAGGGTTAGGGTTAGGGTTAGGATGAGGGTGAGGGTGAGGGTGATGGTGAGGGCGAGGGTGAACGTGAGGGTTAGGTTTAGTTTTAGGGTTATGGTTAGTTTTAGGTTTAGGTTTAGGGTGAGGACAAGGGTGAGGTTGAGGTCTAGGGTTAAGTTTAGGATTAGGGTGAGGGTTAGGTTTAGTGTGAGGGTTAGGGTTAAGGTTAGGTTTAGGGTGAGGGTAAGAGTGAGGGTGAGGGTTATGGTGAGAGTGAGGGTTAGGGTTAGCCTGAGTGTTAGGGTGAGGGTTACGGTGATGGCTAGGTTTAGGGTTAGGGTTAGTGTTAAGGTTAGGATGAGGGTGAGGATTATGGTTAATGTTAGGGTGAGTGTTAGTGTTAAGGTGATGTTTAGGTTGAGGGTGACAGTTAGGTTGAGTGTTCGGTTTAGGGTTAGGGTGAGTCTTAGGGTGTGGGTGAGGGTTAGGGTTAGAGTGAGGGTTAGGGTGACGGTGAGGGTTAGGGTGAGTTTGAGGTTTAGGGTTAGTGTTAGGGTTAGGGTGACGGTTAGGCTTAGGTTTAGGTTAAAGTTAGGGTAAGGGTGACGTTTACGGTTATGTTTAGGGTGAGGGTTAGCGTTAGTGTGAGGATTAGGGTTAGGGTTAAGGTAAAGGTTAGGGTGAGGGTTAGGGTTAGGGTTAGGGTTAGGATGAGGGTGAGGCTGTGGATTAGGGTTAGGGTTCGGGGGAGGATAAGGGTAAGGTTGAGGGTAATGTGAGGGTTAAGGTTAGGCTTAGGTTTAGGGTGAGGATTAGGGTGAGGGTTCGTGTTAGGGTTAGGGTGTGGGTTAGGTTTAGGGTTAGGTTAAAGTTAGCATTATGGTGACATGTACGGTTAGGTTAGGGTGAGGGTTAGGGTTAGTGTGAGGAATAGGGTTAGGGTTAGGGTTAAGCTTAGGGTGAAGGTGAGGGATAGGGTTAAGGTGAGAGTAAGGGTTAGGGCGAGGTTTAGTGTGAGGTTGAGGGTTAAATGTTAGCCTTAGGGTTACGGTGAAGGGGAGGGTTAGGGTGAAGGTTAGGGTTAGGTTTAGCTATAGGGTGAGGATTAGGGTTTGTCTTAGATTTAGTGTGAAGGTTAGGTTGAAGGGTAGAGTTAGGGTTAGGGTTAGGGTGAGGGTTAGTGTTAGGGAGAGGTTGAGGGTGAGTGTAAGGGTTAGGGTGAGCGTTAGTGTGAGGTTTAGGTTCAGGGTTATCATTAGGTTTAGGGTGAGGGTTAGGGTTAGGATTAGGGTTAGGGTGGGGGTGAGGGCTAGTGTTAGCATTAGGGTTAGGGTTAGGGTTAGGTTTAGTGTGAGGGTGAGATTGAGGTGAGGTTTCGGGTTAGGTTTAGGATTAGGTTTATGGTTAGGGTTAGGCTGAAGGTGGGCTTGAGGTTGAGGTTGAGGGTTAGATTTAGGGTGAGTTTTACGGTGAGGGCTAGGTTGAGGGTAAGGGTTAGGGTGAGGGTTAGGGTGAGGGTGAGGGTTTCGGTTAGGAAAGGCTTTGGGTTAGGATTAGGCTGAGGATTAGGATGAGGGTGAGGTTTAAGGTGAGGGTTAGGTTTATGTGAGGATTAAGGTTAGGTTTAGGGTGAGGGTTAGGGTTAGGGTGATGTTTAGGGTGAGGGTGAGTGTTAGGGTGACGTGAGGGTTTAGGTGAGGGTTAGGATTGGGGTGAGTGTTAGGGTGATGGTGAGGGTTAGGGTGAAGGTGAGGGTTAGGGTTAGGTTTAAGGTTAGGGGGAGGGTTAGGGTTATGGTGAGGGTATGGGTTAGGATGAGGTTTAGGGTGAGGGTTAGGTTTCGGGATAGTGTTAGAGTTAGGGTGAGGGTTAGAGTTCAGGTTAGGATTAGGGTGAGGGTGAGGGTTAGGGTTAGTATTAGGGTTAGTGTCAGGGTGTGGGTAAGTTTTAGACTGAGGTTAGTTTTAGGGTGAAGTTTAGGTTTAAGTTGAGGGTTAGGGTGAGCATTAGGGTGAGGGTTAGGTTTAGGTTTAGGGTTAGGGTGTGGGTTAGGGTGAGGTTTAGTGTTAGTGTTAGCGTTAGGGTGAGGGTGAGGGTTAGGGATAGCATTAGGGTTAGGGTTAGAGTTAGGGTGAGGTTTAGGGTTAGATTAAGGATGAGGTTTAGTGTTAGGTTGAGGGTTAGGGATAGGGTTGTATTTAGGGTGAGGGTCAGAGTTAGGGTTAGGGTTAGAGTTTGGGTGAGGGTGTCTGTGAGGGTTAGGGCTAGGATTAGTGTTAGGGTTAGGGTTAGGCTGAGAGTGAGGGTGAGAGTGAGGGTGAGGTTTAGGGTTAGTGTGAGGGTTAGGTTTAGGGTTAGGGTTAGGGTTAGAGTGAGGGTTGGGATTAGGGTTAGGGTTAGGATTAGGTGAGGGAAAGGTTTAGGGTCAGTGTTAGGGTCACTGTGAGGGTTAGGGTTAGGGTGAGGTTTAGGGTGAGCATTAGGGTCATTGTTCGGGTTAGATTTAGGGTTAGGGTGAGGGTTAGGATGAGGTTTAGTTTAAGGGTTAGGTTTAGGGTGAGGTGAGGGTTAGAGTGAGGGATAGGGTGAGGGTGAGATTTAGGGATAGCATTAGGGTTTAGGATAGAGTTAGGGGGAGGGTTAAGTTTACGGTTAAGTTTAGCGTGGGGATGAGGATGAGGGTTATGTTGAGGGTTAGGGTTAGGGTTAGGATTAGGGGTTTGGTTAGGGTTAGGTTTAGAGTGAGGGTAAAGATTAGGGTTACGGTTATGTTGAGGGTAAGTTTTAGGATGAGGGTTAGGGTGAGTGTGAGGGTTAGGTTTAGCGTTAAGTTTAGTGTGAGGTTTAGGGTGAGGGTTAAGTTGAGGGTTAGTGTTAGTATGAGGGTGAGCTTTAGATTTAGGTTTAGTGTGAGGGTTAGGGTTAGGCTGGGGTTTAGGGTAAGTTTAGGGTGAGGGTAAGGGTTCAGGTGAGGGTGAGTTTTAGGGTGTGAATGACAGTTAGGGTAAGGGTGAGGGTTATTGTGACAGTGAGGGTTAGGTTGAGGGTGAGGCTTAGGCTTGTGGTGAGGATTAGGGTTAGGGTTAGTGTTAGGGTTATGGTGAGCGTAAGGGTAAGTATGAGGTTTAGTGTGAGGGTGAGGTTTAGGGATAGCGTTAGAGTTAGTGTGAGGGTGAGGGTAAGGGTTATGATTCAGGTTAGGCTAAGGGTGAGGGTGAGGGTTAGAGTTAGGTTTAGATTTAGGGTTAGGAAGAGCTTTGGCTAAGGGTTAGGGTTAGGTTTAGGGTGAGGGATAGGTTTGGTGTGAGGGTTAGGCTTAGGGTTAGGGTTAGGATTAGGGTGAGGGAAATTTTTAGGGTGAGTGTTAGTGTGACAGTGAGTGTTAGGATTAGGGTGAGGGTTAGGGTGAGCGTTAGGTTGAGGGATAGGGTTAGATTTAGGGTTATGGTTAGTGTTAGTGTTAGGGTTAGGGTAAGGGTGAATGTGAGGGTGAGGGTTAGGGTTATTGTTAGTGTTAGGGTTAGGGTTAGGTTGAGGGTGAGTGTGAGGGTGAGGGTGAAGGTGAGGGTTAGGGTTAGTGTGAGGGTTTGGATTATTTTTAAAGTGAGGGTGAGGGTGAGGTTTAGGGTGAGGGTTCGGGTTCGGGTGAGGATGATGTTAAGGGTGAGAGTTAGGGTTTCTGTGAGTGTTAGGGTAAGGGTGTGGGTTCCGGTTAGGGGAAGCATTAGCATGAGGGTTAGGGATAGGGTTTGAATTAGGGTGAGGTTTAGGGAGAAGGATGGGGATAGTGTTAGGGTTATGGTTAGTGTGAGGATTAGGGTTAGGGTTAGGTTTAGGGTGAGGTTTACACTTAGGGTTAAGGTGAGGGTTAGGGTTAGGGTAGGATTAGTGTTAGTGTGAGTATAAGGGTTAGGGTGAGGGTTAGGGTGAGAACGAGGGTTAAGGTTAGCCTGAGGGTTTGGGTGAAGGTTAGGGTGGGGGTTAGGGTGAGGGTTAAGGTTAGGATTAGGTGAGGATTAGGGTGAGCGTAAGGTTTAGCATGAGGGTTAGGGTGAGGGTGAGGTATAGGGTTATGGTCAGGGTAAGGGATAGGGTGATGGTTAGGGTAAGGTTGAGGGTTAGGGTTAGCATTATGGTTAGGGTGAGGGTGAAGGTTAGGGTGAGGTTTAGGGTTAGGGTTAGGGATAGGGTGAGGATTAGGGTTAGGGTTACGTTTAGGGTGAGGGTTAGACTGAGGGCTAGGGTTAGGGTTAGGGTTAGTGTGAGAGTTAGGGTGAGGGTTAGGGTTAGGGTTAGGGTTAGGATGAGGGTGAGGGTGAGGTTGAGATTAAGTTTTAGGATGAGGGTCAGTGTGAGGGTGAGGTTTAGGGTTAGCATTAGGGTTAGAGTTAAGTTTAGGTTGAGAGTTAGCATTATGGTTGTGCTTAGAGTGAGGGTGAGGTTTAGGGTTAGCATTAGATTTAGGGTTAGGGTTAGGGTGAGGGTTAGAGTGAGGTTTAGGGTTAGGATGAGGGTTAGGGATAGGGTTGGGGTTAGTGTGAAAGTCAGCTTTAGGGTTTGGGTTAGAGTTAGGGTGAGGGTTAGTGTGAGGGTTAGGGTTAGGATTAGGGCTAGGGTTAGGGTAAGTGTGAGGGTGAGGGTGAAGTTTAGAGTTAGGGTGAGGGTTAGATTTAGGGTTAGTTTTAGGGTTAGGCTGAGGGTGAGGGCGAGAGTGTACGTGAGGTTTAGGGTGAAGGTGAAGGTTAGGGTTTGGGTGAGGGTTAGGGTTAGGGTTAGGATGAGGGGTATGGTGAGGTTTAGGGTTAGGGTGAGGGTGAGGGTTAGGGTGAGGTTTAGTTATAGGGTTAGGGTGAGGGTATGGCTGAGGGTGAGGGTTAGGGTTAGGGTGAGAATTAGGGTTAATGTGAGGGTTAGAGTGACGGTGAGGGGAAGGGTTAGGTTGAGGACTAGGGTAAGTTTCGGGTGAGTGTGAGGGTTCGGGTGAGGGTGAATTTTAGGGTGTTGTTGACTGTTAGAATAAGGGTGAGGGTTAAGGTGACGGTGAGGGTTAGGGTGAGGTTGAGGGTTAGGTTTGCGGTCAGGATTAGGTTAGGGTTATGGATAAGGTTATGGTCAGGGTAAGGGTTAGGATGGGGTTTAGCGTGATGTTGAGGTTTAGGGATAGCGTTAGAGTTAGAGTGAGTGTGAGGGTAAGGGTTAGGGTTCAGTTTAGGCTTAGGGTGTGGGTGAGGGTTAGATTTAGGGTTAGGGTTAGGGTTAGGAAGAGGGTTTGGCTGAGGGTTAGGGTTAGGTTGAGGGATAGGGTTAGTGTGAGTGTTAGGGTTAGGGTTAGAATTAGGGTGAAGGAAAGGTTTAGGGTGAGGATTAGGGTGACGGTGAGTGTTAGGATTAGGCTGAGCGTTAGAGATAGGTTTAGGATTAGGGTGAGGGTTAGGGTGAGGATTAGTTTTATGGTTAGGGTTAGGGTTCGGGTGAGGGTAAGTGTTAGAGTGAGATTTAGGGTGAGGGTCAGGGTTAACGATAGCATTAGTGTTAGGGTTAGGGTTATGGTGATGTTTAGTGTTACGGTTAGGGATAGGGTTAGGGTGAGGGTTAGGGTTAAGGTGAGGGTGAGGGTTAGGGATAGGCTTAGGGTGAGGGTTAGGGTTACCGTTAAATTAGGTTGAGGGTGAGGGTTATGTTGAGGTGTAGGGTGAGGTTTAGGTTTAGGGTGAGGTTGAGGGTGAGGGTTAGGTTTAGGATTAGGCTTAGGTTTAGGGTTAGGCTTAGGATGAGGGTGAGGTTGAGGGTCAGAGTCAGGTTTAGGGTGAGGGTTAGGGTTATGGTTAGGGTTAGGGTGAGGGTGAGGGTGAAGGTTAGGGTGAGGGTGATGGTGAGGATGAGGGTGAGTTTGAGAGTTAGGTTTAAGGTTAGGGTTATGTTTTGTTTTAGGCTTAGGGTTAGTGTGAGGGTAGGGTGAGGTTGAGGTCTAGGGTTAAGTTTAGGATTAGGGTGAGGATTAAGGTTAGGGTGAGTGTTAGGGTGAGGGGTAGGGTTAGGGTTAGGGTGAAAGTGAGGGTGAGGGTTAGGGTTAGGGTGGGTGTTAGGTTTAGGTTGAGGATTAGGTTTACATTGACAGTGAGGGCAAGGGTTAGGTGAGAGCTAGGGTTAGGCTTAGGGTTTGGCTGAGTTTTAGGTTTGGGTGAGGGTGAGGGTGAGGGTTATGTTCAGGATTAGGCTTAGGTGTAGGGTTAGGCTTAGGGTGAGGTTGAGGGTGAGGGTCAGAGTTAGGTTTAGGGTGAGGGTTAGGGTTATGATTAGGGTTAGGGTGAGGGTGAGGGTGAGGGTTAGGGTGAGGGTCATGGTGAGGGTGAGGGTGATGGTTAGGATTAGTGTGTGGGTTAGTTTTATGGTTAGGGTTAGGGTGAGGGTGAGTGTGAGGAGTAGTGTTAGGGTTAGGGTGAGTGTTAGGTTTAATGTGAGGGTTAGGTT
The DNA here is from genome assembly GCF_024711535.1 of Dipodomys merriami. NCBI lineage: Eukaryota > Metazoa > Chordata > Mammalia > Rodentia > Heteromyidae > Dipodomys > Dipodomys merriami. The sequence continues at coordinate 5,873,183 of NW_027206113.1, forward strand.
TAGGGTTAGGGTTAGTGTGAGGATAAGGGTTAGGGTGAGGGTTAGGGTGCGATTGAGGGTTAGGGTTAGCATTAGGGTTAGGGTCAGGGTTAGGGTGAGGGTTAAGGTGAGGGTTAAGGTTAGTATGAGGGTGAGTGTTACAATTAGGTTTAGGGTGAGGGTTAGGTTTAGGGTGAGCTATTGGGTAAGGTTATGGTGAGGGTGACGGTTCGGGTAAGGGTGAGTTTTAGGGTTGGTTGACGGTTAGGGTTAGGGTGAGGGTAAAGGTGACGGTGACGGTTAGGGTGAGGGTAAAGTTTAGGGTTGGGGTAGGATTAGGGATAGCATTAGGGTTATGGTGAGGTTAAGGTTTATAATGAGGTTTAGGGTCAGAGTGAGGTTTAGGGACCGCTTTAGAGTTTGCGTGAGGGTTAGGGTGAGGGTTAGGGTTCAGGTTAGGGTTAGGTTGAGGGTGAAGGATAGAGTTAGGGTTAGGGTTAGGATTCGGGTTAGGGTAAGTTTTAGGGTGAGGTCTAGGGTGAGGGTGAGGGTGAGGGTTAGGTTGAGGGTTAGGGTGGGCGTTAAGTATAGTGTTAAGTTTAGGTTTAGGGTTAGGGTGAGGGTTAGGGTGAGGTTTAGTGTTAGTGTTAGTGTGAGGGTTAGGGGGAGGGTTACGGTGAGGGTAAGGGTTAGATGAGGGGTAGGGTGATGGTGAGGGTTAGGGTTAGCCTTAGGGTTAGGTTTAGGGTTAGGGTGAGGTTTAGGGTTAGGTTTAGGTTGAGGGTTAGGGTTAGGATGAGGGTTAGGGATAGGGTTGGTGTTAGGGTGAAAGTCAGCGTTAGGGTTAGGGGTAGAGTTAGGTTGATCGGGAGTGTGAGGGTTAGGGTTAGGATTAGGGTTAGGGTTAGGTTTAGGCTGAGGGTGAGGGTGTGGGTGATGGTGAGGTTTATGGTTAGGGTGAGGGTCAGGTTTAGGGTTAATGTTAGGGTTATGATGACGGTGAGGGTGAGGGTGTAGGTGAGGGTTAGGGAGACAGTGCAGGTTAGGGTTAGGGTTAGGGTTAGGGTGAGGGGTAGGGTGAAGTGTGGGGTTATGCTTAAGGTGAGGGTTATCCTTAATGTGCGCGTTTGGTTTAGGGTTAGGGTTACTGTGAGGTTAAGTGTTAGTGTGAGGATTACGGTGAGAGTGACGGTTAGGGTTAGCATTAGGTTTAGGTTGAGGGATAGGGTGAGCGTTAGGATTAGGGTTAGGTTTAGGTTTAGGGTTAGGCTGAGGGTTAGGGTGAGGGTAAGAGTTAGAATGAGGGTAAGGGTGAGGGTGAGGGTTAGGGATAGCATTAGGGTTAGGGTTAGGGTGAGGGTTAGGGTAAGGTTTAGGGTGAGGGTTAGCGTTAGGTTGAGGGTTAGATATAAGGTTGGGGTTAGGGTGAGGGTCAGGATTACAGTTAGGGTGAGGGTGAGTGTGAGGGTTCGGGTTAGGATTTGTGTTAGGGTTAGGGTTAGGCTAAGGGTGAGGGTGAGGGTGAGGGTGAGGTTTATGGTTATTGTGAGAATTAGGTTTACGGTTAGGGTTAGGGTGAGGGTTAGGGTGAGGGTTAGGAAGAGGGTTTGGCTGAGGTTAGGGTTAGGGTTAGGGTGAGGGATAGGGTTAGTGTGAGGGTTAGTCTTAGGGTTATGGTTAGGATTAGGGTGAGGGAAAGATTTAGGTTGAGGGTTAGGGTGATGGTGAGTGTTAGGGTTAGGGTGAGCATAGGGTGAGGGTTAGGGTTAGGTTTAAGGTTAAGGTGAGGGTTAGGTTGAGGAATAGTTTTAGAGTTAGGGTTAGTGTTAGGGTGAGGATAAGGGTTAGAGTGAGATTTATGGTGAGGGTGAGGTTAAGGATAATATTAGGGTTAGGGTGAGGGTTACGGTTACCGTTAGGGTTAGGGTGTGGTTGAGGGTTATGTTGAGGTGTAGGGTTAGGTTTAGGTTTAGGGTTAGGGTGAGGGTTAGCATCAGGGTGAGGGTTAGAGTGAAGGTGAGGTTAATGGTTAGGTTGAGGGCTAGGTTTAGGGTTAGTGTTAGGGTGAGGTATAGATTTAGGTTGAGGGTTAGGGTGAGGGTTAAGTTTTGGACTAGGCTTAGGTTCTGGGTTAGGCTCATGGTGAGGGTGAGGGTGAGTGTGAGGGTCAGAGTTAGGTTTAGGGTGAGGGTTAGGGTTATGGTTAGGGTTAGGGTGAGGGTGAGTGTGAGGGTTAGTGTGAGGGTGATGGAGAGGGCGAGGGTGAGGGTGAGAGTTAGGTTTAGTTTTAGGGTTATGGTTAGTTTTAGGTTTAGGTTTAGGGTGAGGACTAGGGTGTGGTTGAGGTCTAGGGTTAAGTTTAGGATTAGGGTGAGGGTTAGGTTTAGTGTGAGGGTTAGTGTGAAGGTTAGGGTTAGGATGAGGGTAAGAGTGAGGGTGAGGGTTAGGGTGAGAGTGAGGGTTAGGGTTAGCCTGAGTGTTAGGGTGAGGGTTACGGTGAGGGTTAGGTTTAGGGTTAGGGTTAGTGTTACGATTAGTTTGAGGTTGAGGTTGAGGGTAAGGGTAAGTGTGAGGGTTAGGGTGAGTTTATGGTTTAGGGTTAGCATTAGGGTTAGGGTTAGGGTGAGGGTTAGGGTTAAGGGTAGGGGTAGGTTGAGGGTGGGGGTGAGGTTGAAGGTGAGGGTTAGGTTTAGGGTTAGTTTTAGGGTGAGGGCTAGGTTGAGGTTGAGGGTTACTGTGAGGGTTAGGGTGAGGATGACGTTTGTGGTTAGGAAAGGCTTAGGGTTAGTGTTAGGGTGAGGATCAGGTTGAGAGTGAGATTTAAGTTGAGGGTTAGGGTTAGGGTGAGGATTAGGGTTAGGGTTAGGGTGAGGGTTAGGTTTAGGGTGATGTTTAGGGTGAGGATGAGTGTTAGCGTGAGGGTTAGGGTTAAGGTGAGGGTTAAGGTTATGGTTAGGGTGAGTGCTAGGGTGAGGGGTAGGGTTACGGTTAGGGTGAGGGTTAAGGTTAATGTGAGGGTTAGGGTTAGGGTTAGGGTTAGTGTGAGGATAAGGTTTAGGGTGAGGGTTAGGGTGAGATTGATTGTTAGGGTTAGCGTTATGGTTAGGGTGAGGGTTAGGGTGATGGTTAAGGTGAGGGTTAGGTTTAGTATGAGGGTGAGCGTTAGATTTAGGTTTAGGATGAGGGTTAGGATTAGGGTGAGGTTTAGGGTAAGGTTATGGTGATGGTGAGGGTTCGGTTGAGGGTGAGGTTTAGGGTGTGGGTGACAGTTAGGTTTAGGGATAGGGTTAAGGTGATGGTGAGGGTGAGGGTGAGGGTGAGGGTTAGGGTTGAGATAGGATTATGTTTATGGTTAGGGTTAGGTTTATGGTGAGGGTCAGGGTTAGGATGAGGTCTAGGGTGAGGGTGCGGTTTAGGGACAGCGTTAGTGTTAGGGTGAGGGTTGGGGTTCACGTTAGGATTAGGTTGAGGTTGAGGGTTAGAATTAGGTTTAGGGTTAGGGTTAAGGTGAGGTTTAGGATTAGGGTTAGTGTGAGGGTTAGGGTTAGGTTGAGGGTTAGGGATAGGGTTCGTGTTAGGGTGAAAGTCTGCGTTAGGATTAGGGTTAGAAATAGGGTGAGGGGGAGTGTGAGGTTTAGGGTTAGGATTAGGTTTGGGTTAGGGTTAGGCTTAGGGTGAGGGTGTGGGTGAGGGTGAGGTTTAGGGTTAGGGTGAGGGTCAGGTTTAGGGTTTGGGTTAGGGGTAGGCTAAGGGTGAGGGTGAGGGTGTAGGTGAGTGTGAGGGTGTAGGTGAGGGTTAGGGTTAAGGTGAGGGTTAGGGTTAGCATAGGGTGAGGGTTAGGTTTAGGGTTAGGGTGAGGGGTAGGTTGAAGGTTAGGATTACTGTTAGGGTGAGGGTAAGCGTTAATGTGTGGGTTAGGGTTAGGGTTGCTGTGAGGAAAAGGGTTAGTGTCAGGATTAGGGTGAAAGTGAGATTTAGCGTTAGCGTTAGGTTTAGGTTGAGGGATAGGGTGACCTTTAGGGTGAGGGTTAGGTTTAGGTTTAGGGTTAGGCTGAGGGTGAGGGTTAGGAATAGCATCAGGGTTAGGGTTACGGTTAAGGTGAGTGGTGAAGGTGAGGGTGAGGTTTAGGGTTAGGGTGAGAATAAGGTTTAGTTTTAGGGTTAGGTTGAAGATTAGGGTTAAGGTTAGGAAAAGGGTTTGGCTGAGGTTTAGGGTTAGGGTTAGTGTGAGGGATAGGGTTATTGTGAGGGTTAGGCTTCGGGTTAGGGTTAGGATTAGGGTGAGAGAAAGTTTTCGGTTGAGGGTTAGGGTGACGGTGAGTGTTAGGGTTAGGGTGAGGGTTAGGGTGAGCGTTAGGGTGAGGGTTAGGTTATGTTTTGGGTTAATTTGAGGGTTAGGTTGAGGTTTAGTTTTAGGTTTAGGGTTAGAGTGAGGGTGAGGGTAAGGATTAGAGTGAGATTTAGGGTGAGGGTGAGGGGTAAGGTTAGCATTAGGGTTAAGGTAATGATTAGGGTGAGGGTTAGGGTTACAGTTAGGCTTAGTGTTAGGGTGAGGGTTAGGGTTAGGGTTAGGTATGGGATGAGGGTTATGGTTAGGGTGAGGTTTAGAGTGACAGTGCGGGTAAGGGTAAGGGTGAGGGAAAGGGTTAGGTTTAGGGTTAGGGTGAGGTTTAGATTTAGGGTTAGGGTTAGGATTAGGGTGAGGGTAAGGGTTAGGATTAGGGTTAGGGTTAGGGTTACGGTGAGTATTATGGTGTGGCTGAGGTTTGGGGTTAGAGTGAGGTTTAGGGTGACGGTGAGGGTTAGGGTGAATTTGAGGTTTAGGGTTAGGGTAAGGGTTAGGGTGAGGGTTAGGGATAGGGTTAGGTTAAAGTTAGGGTTAGAGTGATGTTTACAGTTAGGTTTAGGGTTAGGGTTAGGGTTAGTGTGAGGTTTAGGGTTAGGGTTAGGGTTAAGGTTAGGTTGAGGGTTAGGGTTAGGGTTAGGGTTAGGATGAGGTTTAGGCTGAGGGTTAGGATTAGGGTTCAGGGGAGGGTAAGGGTTAGGGTTAGGTTTAGGTTTAGGGTTAGGTTGTGATTTAGGGTTAGGTTAAAGTTAGCGTTAGGGTGACATGTATGGTTAGGTTTAGGGTGAGGGTTAGGGTTAGTGTGAGGATTAGTGTTAGGGTTAGGGTTAAGCTTAGGGTGAAGGTGAGGGATAGGGTTAAGATGAGGGTAACGGTTAGGGTGAGGTTTAGGTTGAGGTTGAGGGTTATTTGTTAGCATTAGGGATACGGTGAGGGGGAGGTTTTGGGTGAGGGTGAGTGTTAGGTTTAGCTATACTGTGAGGATTAGGGTTACGGTTAGGTTTCGGGTGAAGTTTAAGCTGAGGCGTAGTGTTAGGTTTAGGGTGAGGGTTAGGGGGAGGGTTAGGGTTAGGGTTAGGATTAGTGTTAGTTTGAGGTTGAGGGTGAGGGTAAGGGTTAGGGTGAGGGTTAGGGTGAGGTTTAGGTTTAGGGTTAGCATTAGGTTTAGGGTGAGGGTTATGGTTAGGATTAGTGTTACGGATGGGGTGAGGGCTAGTGTTAGCTTTAGTGTTAGTATTGGGATTAGGGTTAGGGTGAGGGTGAGTGTGAGGGTTAGGGTTACGTTTAGGATTAGGGTTAGGGTTAGGGTTAGGCTGAAGTTGGGGTTGAGGTTTAGGGTGAGGGTTAGGGTTAGGGTTAGTTTTAGGGTGAGGGCTTGGGTGAGGGTGAGGGTTAGGTTGATGGTCAGGGCGAGGGTGAGGGTTTTATGTTAGTAATGGCTTGGGTTAGGTTTATGGTGAGGATTAGGGTGATGGTGAGATTTAATGTGAAGGTTAGGGTTATGTGTGGATTAAGGTTAGGGTTAGGGTGAGGGTGAGGGTTAGGGTGATGTTTAGGGTGAGGGTGAGTGTTAGGGTGAGGGTGAGCATTAGGGTGAGCGTTAGGGTTAGGGTTAGGGTGAGCGATAGCGTGAGACTGAGGGTTAGGGTGAGCTTTAGGGTTAGGGTGATGGTTAAGGTGAGGGCAAGAGTTAGTATAAGGGTGAGGGTTAGAGTTAGGTTTAGGGTGAGGTTTAGGGTTAGGGTGAGGTTTAGGGTAGGGTTAGGGTGAATGTGAGGGTTCGGCTTAGGGTGAGTTTTAGGGTTTGGGTGGCGGTTAGGGTTAGAGAGAGGTTTAAGGTGATGGTGAGGGTTATGGTGAGGGTGAGTGTTAGGTATTTGGTTAGGATTAGGTTTAGGGTTATGTTTAGGTTTACGGTGACAGTAAGGGTTACGATGAGGTTTAGGGTGAGGGTGAGGTTTACGGATATGGTTAGAGTTAGGGTGAGGGTTAGGGTTCAGTTTAGGCTTAGGGTTAGCATGAGGGTAAGGAATAGGTTGAGGGTGAGGGTGAGGGTGAGGATTAGGGTTATGGTTAGGGTTAGGTTGGGGGTGAGGGTGAGTTTTAGGATGAGGGTGATGGTGAGGTTGAGGGTGAGGGTGAGGGTTAGGGTTTGGGTGATGGTTAGGGTTAGGGTTAAAGTTAGGGTGAGGGTTAGGGTTAAGATGAGGGTTAGGCTTAGGGTTGGGGTGAGGGTAAGTGTTAGGGTGAGGGTGAGGGTTAGGTTTAGGATAGGGTTAGGGTTAGGGTGAGGATTAGGCACAGGGTTAGGTTTAGGGTTAGGGTGAGAATTTTGGTTAGGCTTAGGATTAGAATTAGGGTGCGGTTGCGGGTTAGGGTTTGAATAAGTGTTAGGTTTAGGGTTAGGCTGAGGTTTAGGTTGAGGGTGAGGGTGAGGCTTAGGGTGAGGTTGAGGGATAGGGTTATGGTTATGGTTAAGGTTAGGGTGAGGATTAGGGTTAGGGTTAGTTTTAGGATGAGGTTTAGGCTGACGGCTAGGTTTAGGGTTCGTGGGAAGGTAAGGGTTAGGGTTAAGGTTTATGGTGAGGGTGAGGGTTAGGGTTAGCGTTAGAGTAAGGGTGAGGTTTAAGGTTAGTGCTAGGGTTAGGGTGAGGGTGAGGATTAGGGTTAGGCTGAGGGTTGGGTTTAGGGTGAGGGTCAGGGTTAGTGTTAGTGTTAGAGTTAGGTTGATGGTGAGGGTTAGGGTTCAGATTAGGGTTAAGGTTAGGGTTAGGCTGAGGGTTAGGTTTAGGGTGAGGTTAAGTTTACGGTTAGGGTTAGGTTTAGTTTGAGTGTTAGGTTTAGGGTTAGGAAGAGGGTTTGGCTGAGGGTTGGGTTAAGGGTTAGGGTTATGGTGAGGGTATGTTTTAGGGAGAGGGTTAGGGTCAAGGTGAGGGTTAGGGTTAGGGTTAGGGTGAGGGGTAGGCTGAGGGGTAAGGTTAGGGTTAGCATGTGTGTTAAGGTTAATGTGAGAGTTTGGGTTAGTTTTCGGGTTAGTGTTAGGATAAGGGTTAAGGTGAGGTTTAGGTTGAGAGTGAGGGTTAGGGTTAGGTTTAGAGTGAGGGTTAGGGAGAGGGTTAGGGTGAGTGTTAGGGTTAGTATGAGGATGAGGGTTAGAGTTAGGTTTAGGGTGAGGGTTAGGTTTAGGGTGAGGTTTAGGGTAAGCTTATGGTGAGGCTGAGCTTGAAGCTGAGGGGGAATTTTAGGGTGTGTGTGACGGTTAGGGTTAGGTTGAGGGTTAAGGTGACAGTGAAGGTTAGGGTGAGGTTGAGGGTTAGGTTTGTGGTGAGGATTAGGGTTAGGGTTAGGGGTAATGTTATGGTGAGGGCAAGGGTTAGAATAAGGTTGAGGGTGAGGGTGAGGTTTAGGGAAAGCGTTAGAGTTAGGGTGAGTGTTAGGGTGAGGTTTAGGGTTCAGGTTACACTTAGGGTGAAGTTGAGGGTTAGAGTTAGGGTTAGGATTAGCGTTAGGGTAAGGGTAAGTTTTAGGGTGACGGTTAGGTTGAGGGTGAGGTTTAGGGTTAGGTTTAGTGTTAGTGTTAGGGTTAGGGTTATGGTGAGGGTAAGGGTTAGAGTGAGGGTTAGGGTGAGGGTGAGGGTTAGGGATAGCATTAGGGTTAGGGTGAGGGTTAGGGTTAGGCTAAGGGTGAGGGTTAGGGTAAGTTTGAGGGTTAGGGATATGGTTGGTGTTAGTGTGAAAATCTGCTTTAGGGTTAGGGATAGAGTTAGGGTAAGTGTGAGTGAGAGGGTTAGGGTTAGGATTAGGGTTAGGCTGAGGGTCAGGGTCAGGGTGAGGGTGAGGTATAGGGTTAGGGTGAGATTTAGGTTTAGGGTTAGGTTTAGGGTTATGTTGAGGGTGAGGGTGAGGGTGTAGGTGAGGGTTAGGGTGAAGGTGATTGTTAGGGTTAGGTTTAGAGTGAGGGTTAGTGTGAGGGTTAGGGTGAGGGTTAGGTTGAGGTGTAGGTTTAGGGTTAGGGTGAGTTTTAGCGTTAATGTGCAGTTTAGGGTTAGGGTTAAGTTTAGTTTGAGGATAAGGGTTAGGGTGAGGCTTAGGGTGAGAGTGAGGGTTAGGGTTATCCTTAGGGTTAGGGTGATGGTTAGGGTGAGGTTTTAGGTGAGCGTTAGGGTTAGTTTGAGGGTGAGGGTTAGAGTAAGGTTTAGGGTGAGGGTTAGGGTTAGGTTGGGTTTAGGGTAAGGTTAGGGTGAGTGTGAGGGTTTAGGTGAGGGTGAGATTTAGGGTGTGGGTGAGGGTTAGGATTAGGGTCAGCGTTAAGGTTACGGTGATTGTTAGGGTGAGGGTGAGGGTTAGGGTTGCGTTGAGGATTAGGATTAGGGTTAGGGTTATGGTTATGGTGAGTGTAGGTGTTAGGATGAAGTTTAGGGTGAGTATGAGGTTTAGAGATAGCGTTAGAGTTAGGTGAGGGTTAGAGTTCAGGTTAGGCTTAGGGTAAGGGTCAGGGTTAGGGTTAGTGTTAGGGTTAGTGTTAAGGTGAGGGTAAGGTTTAGGGTAAGGATTAGGTTTAGGGTGAGAGTAAGGGTTAAGTTGAGTGTTAGGGTGAGCGTTAGGGTGAGGGTTAGGTTTAGGTTTAGGGTTAGGGTGGGGATTAGAGTGAGGTTTATTGTTAGTGTTAGGGTTAGGGTGAGGGTGAGGGTTAGGGATAGCATTAGGGATAGGGTTAGGGTTAGGGTGAGGGTTAGGGTTAGGGTAAGGGTGAGGGTTAGTATTAGGTTGATGGTTAGGGATAGGGTTGGAGTTAGGGTGAGGGTCAGGGATAGGGTGAGGGTTAGAGTTACGGTGAGGGTGAGTTTGAGGTTTAGGTTTAGGTTTAGGGTTAGGTTTAGAGTTAGCCTGAGGGTGAGGGTGAGGTTGAATGTGAGTGCTAGTATGAGGGTGAGGTTTGGGGTGAGGGTGAGAGTAAGTGTTTCGGTTAGGTAAGAGTTAGGGATATTTTTAGGGTGAGGAATAGGTTGAGGGTGAGGGTTTGTGTGAGGGTTAGTGTTAGGGTGAGGGTTAGCGTTACGGTTTTGATGAGGGTTAGGTTTAGACTGAGGTTTAGAGTATGGGTGGGGTTTAGGGTGAATGTTAGGGTTCGGGTGATGTTGAGCGATTGGGTGTGGCTGAGGTTTAGGGTTAGGATGAGGGTTAGGGTGACGGTGAGGGTTAGGGTGACTGTGAGGGTTAGGGTTAGGTTGAGGGAAAGGGTTAGGGTGAGGGTTAGGGGGTGGGTAAGGGTTAGGGTTAGCATTAGCGTTAGGGAGAGGGTTAGGGTGAGGGTTAGGTTAGCGTTACGGTTAGGGTGAGGGTTAGGGTTATTGTTAGGGTAACTGTGAGGGTGAGGGTGAGGGTTAGGGTTAGGGTTAGGGTGAGGGTTAGGGTGATAGTGAGGGTGAGGGTGAGGGTTTCGTTTAGGTATGGTATAGGGTTAGGTTTAGGGTGAGGATTAGGGTGAGGTTGAGGTTTAGGTTGAGGGTTAGGGTTAGGGTTAGAGTTAGGGTTAGGGTTAGGGTGATGTTTAGGGTGAGGCTGTGGGTTGGGGTGAGATTGAGTGTTCGGTTGAGGGTGAGAGTTTGGGTGAGGGTGACGGTTAGTTTGTGCGTTAGGGTTAGGGTTAGGGTGAGGGTTAGGGTGAAAGTGAGGGTTAGGATTAGGGTGAGGGTTAGGGTTAGGTTCAGGGTAAGGGTTAGGGTTAGGGTGAGGTTGAGGGTTAGAGTTAGGGTGAGGGTGAGGTTTAGGGTTAGGGTTAGGTTTAGGCTGAGGTTTAGGTTGAGGGGTAGGTTTAGGGTTAGGTTGAGGGTTAGTGTTAGTGTGAGGGTTAGGGTTAGGGTTAGAGTTAGGGTTAGTTTGAGGTTGAAGGTTAGGCTGGGGGTTAGGGTGAGGGTGAGGGTAAGTGTTATGTTTAGGGTTAGGGTGAGGGTTAGGGTGAGGATTAGATTTAGGATGAGGGTTATGGTTAGGGTTAGGGTGAGGGTTAGGGTGAGAGTACGGCTTAGGATGAGGGTGAGGTTGAGGGTGAGTGTTAAAGTGACGGTGTGTGTGACGGTAACAGTGAGGTTTAGGTTTAGGGTTAGGGTTAGGGTGAGATTGAGGGTTAGGGTTAGGATTAGGGTTAGCATTAGGTTTAGGCTGAGGGTTATGGTGAGGGTGAGCATGAGGGTTAGGGTGAGGGTGTGGGTTATGGTGAGTGTTAGGGTTAGGATTAGGGTTAGAGTGAATTTTAGCGTTAGGTTTAGTTTTAGATTGAGGGTTAGGGTTAGGATTAGGGTTAGGATTAGGGTTAGGGTTAAGATTATTGTTAGGGTTAGGCGGAGGGTGCCAGTGAGGGTGAGGGTGAAGTTTAGGGTTAGGATTAGGTTTAGGTTTAGGGTGAGGGTTAGGGTGAGTCTGAGGGTTAGGTTTAGGGTAAGGGTAAGGGTTAGGGTTAGGATGAGGGTTAGGGTCAGGGTTAAGGTGAGGGTTAGTTTAGCATTAGGGTTAGGGTTAGGGTTAGGGTTTGGGTTAGGTTTACTGTGAGGGTGAGGGTGAGGGTGAGGGTTAGGGTTAGGGTTAGGGTGAGGGTTAGGGGGAGGGGGTGGGGGAGGGGGAGGGGGAGGGTTTCAGTTAGGTAAGGGTTAGGGTTAGGTTTTGGTGAAGTTTAGGGTGAGGGTGAGCTTTAGGTTGAGGGTTAGGTTTAGGGTGTGGGTTAGGGTTAGTGTTAGAGTGAGGGTTAGTGTTAGGGTTATGTTTAGGGTGAGTCTGAGGGTTGGAGTGAGATTGAGGTTTCGGGTGAGCGAGAGGTTTTGGGTGAGGGTGACGGTTAGTTTGTGGGTTACGGTTAGAGTTAGGGTGAGGTTTAGGGTGAGAGTGTGGGTTAGGGTGAGGGTGAGGGTCAGGGTTAGGTTGAGGTTGAGGGTTATGTGTAGGGTAAGGGTGAGGGTTAGGGTTAGGGTGAGGGTGAGGTTTAGGGTTAGGATTAGGTTTAGGCTAAGGGTTAGGGTGAGGGGTAGGGTTAGGGTTAGAGTTAGGGTTAGTGTAAGGTTGCAGGTTAGGGTGTGGCTTAGGGTGAGGGTGAGGTTAATGGTTATGGTTAGGGTGAGGTTTAAGGTGAGGGTTAGTGTTAAGATGAGTGTTATGGTTAGGTTTAGTGTGAGGGTTAGGGTGAGTGTACTGCTTAGGTTGAGGGTGAGTTTTAGGGTGAGGGTGAGGTTGAAGGTGAGTGTTAAGGTGACGGTGAGGGTGAGAGTGACTTGTGGGTTAGGTTTAGGGTTAGGGTTAGGGTGAGGTTGAGAGTTAGGTTTAGGATTAGGGTTAGGGTTAGTTTTAGGCTGAGGCTGAGGGTGAGGGTGAGGGTGAGGGTTAGGGTGAGGGTGAGGGTGATGGTGAGTGATAGGTTTAGGATTAGGGTTAGGGTGACTTTTAGGCTTAGGTTTAGAATAGGTTGAGGGTTAGTGTTAGGATTAGGGTTAGGGTTAGGTTTAGGGTTATTGTTAGGGTTAGGGTGAGAGTAAAGTTTAGTGTTAGTGTTAGAGTTACGGTTAGGCTTAGGGTGAGGGTGATGGTGAGGGTAAGGGTGAAGTTTAGGGTTAGGATTATGTTTAGATTTAGGGTGAGGTTTAGGGTGAGTGTGAGGGTTAGGGTTAGGGTAAGCGTAAGGGTTAGGTTGAGGCTGAGGTTTAGGGTTATCGTTAGGTTTAGTGTGAGGGTGAGGGTCAGGTTTAGGGTTAGGGTGAGGTTTAGATTTAGGATGAGGGCTATGGTGAGGGTGAGGTTTTTGGTGAGTGTGAGGGTGAGGTTTTCGGTTAGGTAAGGATTAGGGTTAGGGTTAGGGTGACAATTAGGCTGGGGGTGAGGGTTAGTTTGAGGGTTAGGATTAGGGTGATGTTTAGGGTGAGGCTGAGGGTTAGGGTGAGAGTGAGGGTGAGGGTGAGGATGAGGGTTCGGGTGAGGGGGAGGGTTAGGGTGTGGGTTAGTGTTAGGTTTATTGTGAGGGTTAAGGTGACGGTGAGGGTTAGGGTGTGGGTGATGGTTAGGGTTAGGTTTAAGGTGAGGGTTAGCGTTATTGTTAGGGTGAGGGTTAGGGTTAGGGTTAGAGTTAGGGTTAGAATGAGTATAAAGGTTAGGGTGAGGTTTATGTTGAGGGTGAGGTTTTGGGTGAGGATGAGGGTTTGGGTGAGGGTGATGGTTAGGGTGTGGGTTAGGGTTAGGTTTAGGGTTAGGGATAGGGTGACAGTTGGGTTGAGGGTTAGGGTGAGGTTACTGTTAGGTTTAGGGTAAGGTTTAGGGTTAAGGTGAGGGTTAGGGTTAGGGTTAGGGTTAGTGTGAAATGAGGGTTAGGGTTAGCGTTAGGATTAGGGCGATGTTTAGGATGAGGGTTAGTGGTAGGGTTAGGGTTAGAGTTAGGGTTAGGGTTAGGGTAAGGTTTAGGGTTAGGGTGAGGGTTAGGCTTAGGCTGAGGATTAGGGTGAGGGTGAGTTTTACGGTGAGGTTGAGGGTGAGTCTGAGTTTTCGGGTGAGGGTTCGGGTGAGGGTGTGGGTTAGGGTTAGGGTTAGGTTGAGGTAAGGGAAAGTGTGAGGGTTAGGGTAAGGGTGAGGGTTGGCGTTTGGGTCAGGGTGAGTGTTAGGGTGAGGGTTAGGGTTAGGTTGAGGGGTAGGGTTTGTGTTAGGCTGAAAGTTAGGGTTAGGGTTAGGGTTAGGGTTAGAGTTAGTGTGAGGTTAAAGGTTAGGGTGAGGGTTAGGTTGAGGGTGAGGGTTAGGGTTAGGATTAGGTTTAGGGTTAGGGTTAGGATGACGGTGAGAGTGAGGGTGAGGGTGAGCCTGAACTGTTAGGTTAGGGTTAGGGTGAGGGTTAGGTTAATATGATGGTTAGGATGAGGTTTAGGCTGAGTGTTAGGTTTACGGGTTGGGTGAGGGTTAGGGTAAGGGTTAGAGTTAGGGTGAGGGTTAGGTTTAGGTTTAGGGTTAGGTTGAGGGTGAGGGTGAGGGTTAGTTTTAAGGTTAGGGTGAGGATGAGGGTGAGGTTTGGTTTAGGATTAGGGTTAGAGTAAGGGTTGGGCTTAGGGTGAGGGTTAGGGTGAGGTTGAGGGATAGGGTTAGGGTGAGGGGTAAGCTGAGGGTGAGGTTTAGGTTGAGGTTTAGGGTTAGGGTGAGGGTTAGCGTGGGGATTAGGGTGAGGGTTAGGGTTAGGGCGATATTTAGATTGAGGCTGAGGGTTAGGGTTCGGATTCGGGTTCGGGTTCGGTGAGGATGAGGGTTAGGGTGTGGGTGATGGTTAGGGTTCGGGTGAGTTTTAGGGTGACGGTGAGGATTAGGGTGAGGTTGAGCGTTAGGGTTAATATTATCGGTAGGGTGAAGGTTAGCGTTAGGGTTAGGGTTAGGGGGAGTGTTAGGAGGAGGGTTAGTGTTATGGTTAAGGTGAGGGTTAGTGTTAGTGTGAGGGTCAGGGTTATGTATAGGGTTAGTGTTAGTGTGAGGATAAGGGTTAGGGTGAGGCTGAAGTTTAGGGTTAGCATTAGGGTTAGAGTGAGGTTTATGGTGAGGGTTAGGGTTAGGGTGGGTGTTAGGGTTAGGGTTAGGGTGAGTGTTATTGTTAGGATTAAGGTTAGGGTTAGGGTTATTGTTATTGTTAGGGTTAGGGTTAGGGTTAGGGTGAGTGTGAGGGTGAGGTTTAGCTTTAGGGTTAGGGTTAGGGTGAGAGTGAGTGTTAGGATCAGGGTGAGGTTGAGGGTGAGGGTGATGGTGAGGGTGAGGGTTAGGATTAGGGTTAGGGTTAGGCTAAGTGTTAGGGTTAGGTTGAGGGTGAGGGTGAGGGTTAGTGTTAGGGTTAGCGTTAGGGTGAGTGTTGGGGTTACGGTTAGGGAAAGGATTAGGTTTACGGTGAGGGTTATGGTTAGGTGTAGGTTGAGGTTTAGGATTAGGGTTAGGTTTAGGGTGAGGGTTAGTGTTAGGTTTAGGGTGAGGGTTAGGGTTAGGTTTAGTGTTAGGTTGAGGGTGACGTTGAGGGTGAGGGTTAGTGTTAGGTTTGGGGTGAGGTTTAGAGTGTGGGTGAGGGTTAGGGTTAGTGTGAGGGTTAGGGTCGGGGTTAGTGTGAAGGTTAGGGTCATGTTGATTTTTCGTGTGAGAGTGAGGTTGAGGGTGAGGGTGAGGGTGATGGTGAGCGTTAGGGTTATGGTTAGTGTTAGGGTGAGGTTTAGGTTTAGGGTTAGGGTCAGGGTTAGGGTTAGTGTGATGGTTAGGGTTAGGGTTAGTGTTAGGAAAGGGTGAGGGTGAGGGTTAGGGTGAAGATGAGGGTGAGGGTTATGGTTAGTGTTAGGGTTAGGGTGATGTTTACCATGAGTGTTAGAGTTAGGGTGAGTGTTAGGGTTAGGCTTAGGGTGATGGTTAGGTTTAAGTTGTTATTTAGGTTGAGGGTGAACTTTAGTGAGGGTGATGGTTAGGTTTAGGTTTAGGGATAAGGTTAGGTTGAGGGATAGGCATAGGATTAGGGTTAGTGTTAGGGTTAGGGTGATTGTAAGGCTTCAGTTGATGATTCGGGTGAAATTGAGTGTTAGGTTTTGTGTGAGGGTTAGTGTTAGAGTGCATATTAGGATTAGGGTTAGGGTCAGGGTTTTGGTGAGATTAAGGGTTAGGGTGAAGTTTATGGTGAGGGTTAGGGTTGGGGTTAGCATTAGGGTTAGTGTGAGGGTTATAGTGGGGCTTTGGGTTAGGTTAGGGTGAGGTTTAAGGTGAATGTTAGGGTTAGGATGAGGGATTTGGTTAGGGTTAGGGTGAGACTTAGGGTGAGAGTACTGCTTAGGGTGAGTGTGAGGGTTTGGGTGAGGGTGAGGTTGAGCGTTAGTGTTAAGGTGACGGTGAGGGTGAGGGTTAGGTTTAGGGTTAGTGTTAGGGTGAGGGTGAGGGTTAGGGTTAGGATTGGGGTTAGGGTTAGGTTTAGGCTGAGGGTGAGGGTGAGGGTGAGGGTTAGTGTGAGGGTGAGGGTGATGGTGAGTGTTAGGGTTAGGATTATGTTTTGGGTGTGTTTTAGGGTTAGGATTAGGGGTAGGGTAAGGGTGAGAGTTAGGATTTGGCTGAGTTTTAGGGTGACGGTGAGGGTTAAGGTGAATGTGAGGGTTAGGGTTATGGTTAGGGTTAGGGTTTAGGTTTAGGGTGAGGGTGAAGATGAGGGTTAGTTTTAGGATTAGGCTTAGGTGTTTGGTAAGAAGGGTAAACCAAAGGAGGAGGCTGCAATGCTTGGTAAGAAATGTACGCCTTATCCTGCCCATGTAATTGTAACCCCTCTGTACAGTATGTTCACAAATAAAATTAAATTAAATATGAAAAACAGATTAGGGTGAGGGTTAGGGTTAGGGTTAGGCTGAGGGTGAGGGTGAGGGTTAGGTTGAGGGTGATGGTGAAGGTGATGGTGAGCTTGACGGTTAGGTTTAGGGTTAGGTTTAGGGTTATGGTTAGGGTTAGAGTGAGTGTGAGGGTGAGGGGTAGGGTAACGGTGATGGTGAGGTTGAGGGTGAGGTTGAGGGTTAGGGTTTTGGTGAGGGTTAAGGTTAGGGCTAGGGTTAAGGTTAGGGTGAGTGTTAGGGTTAGGGTTAGTTTTAAGATGATGGTTAGGCTGAGGTTTAGTGTTAAGGTTAGGGTGAGGGTGAGGTTTAGATTTAGGATTAGGGTTAGGGTTAGGGTGAAGTTTAGGGATAGGTTTAGGGTTAGGGTGAGGGTTTGTTTAGGGTTAGGTTTAGAGTTAGGGTGAGGGTGAGGGTGAGAGTTACGGTTTGGATTAGCAAGAGTGTTAGGGTTAGGCTGAGGGTGAGGTAGAAGGTGAGTGTGAGGGGTAGCGTTAACGTGAGGTTTAGGATTACGGTTAGGGTTAAGGGTAAGGTGAGAGTTAGGGTTAGGATTAAGTTTAATATGAGGTTTAGGCTGAAGGTTAGGTTTAGGTTCGATGGAGGGAAAGGGTTAGTGTGAGGGTTAGGGTGAGGGTGAGGGTTAGGGTTAGGCCTTAGGGTTAGGGTGAGGGTTAGGGTGAGGGTTAGTGTTAGGGTTAGGGTTAGCATAAGGTTAGGGTGAGGGTTAGGGTAAGGGTTAGGGTGATTGTTAGGGTGAGGGTTATTGTTACTGTTAGGGATAGGGTTAGGGTAAAGGTTAGGGGGAGGTTTAGGGTGACAGTGAGGGTTAGGGTGAAGGAGAAGGTTAGGGTTAGGGTTAGGGTGAGGTTTTGGGTTAAGCTGAGCTTTGGTTTAGGGTGATGTTTAGGGTGAGGGTGAGCGTTCGGTGAGGGTGAGGGTGTGGGTTAGTGTTAGGGTTAGGTTTAGGGTGAGCGTGGTTTGAGGTTTAGGATTACGAATACATTTAGGGTTAGGGTTAGGCTGAGTGTAGGGGTCAGCATGAGGGTGAAGTTTAGTGTTAGGGTTATTGTTAGAGTGAGGGTGAGGGTTAAGGTTAGTGTGAGGATTATGATTAGTGTTAAGGTTAGGTTTAGGGTGAGGGGAAGGGTTAGGGTGAGGTTAAGGGTGAGGGAGAGGGTTAGGGTTAGGGATAGGTTTAGGATGAGGGCTAGGGTGAGGGAGAGAGTTAGTGTGAGGGTTAGGGTAAGGGATTATTTTAGTAAGGTTTAGGGCTATGGGGAGAATTAGCGTGAGGCTGAGTGTTAGGTTGAGGTTTACGGTTATATTGAGGGTTAGGGTTGGGTTGATGGTAAGGGTTAGGGTTTGGGTGATGTTTAGGATGAGGGTGAGGTTTAGGGAGGATGAGTGTTCCGGGAAGGGTGAGGGTTCAGGTGATTGAGAGGTTTAGGTTGTGTGTGAGTAATAGGGTTAGGGTGAGGGTTAGTGTTAGGGTTAGGGTTTGTGGTAGGGTGAGGGTTAGGGATAGGGTTAGCATTAGGTTGAGGGTTAGGGTTAGGGTTAGTGTTAGGGTGAGGGTTAGGGTGAGCGTGAGGGTTATTGTAAGGGTGAGGGTGAGGGTTAGGGTAAGTGTTAGGGTGAGTTTCATGGTGAGGGTTGGGTTTAGGATTAGGGTTAGGGTTAGGGTTATGTTGAGTGTAAGGATGAGGGTTCGTGTTCGGGTTCGGGTGAGGGTTAGGGTGTGGGTGAATGTTAGGGTTAGGGTGAGAATTAGGGTTAGGATTAGGGTTATGGTGAAGGTAAGGGTGATGTATAGTGTGAGCATGAGGGTTAAGGTTAGTGTTAGGCTTAGGGTGAGGGTTAGGGTTATGCTTAGGGTTATGTTTAGGTTTAGGGTGAGGTTGAGGTATAGGGTGAGGGTTAGCGCTATGTTGAGGTTTAGGGCTAGGGTTAGGGTGAGGGAGAGGGTGAGTGTTAGGTTTAGAGTTAGGGAGAGGTGAGGTTGAGGGTTAGGATTACGGTAAGTATTAGGGTTACCCTGAGGGTGAGGGTGACAGTAAGTGTGTGGGTTAGGTTTATGGTGATGGTTAGGTTTAGGGTTATGGTTAGGGTGAGGGTGAGGGTTAGGGTTAGAGTTAGGGGTAGGGTGAGGGTTAGGCTGAGGGTTAGGGTTAGGTCTAGTTTGAGGGTTAGGTTTAGGGTTAGGGTTTGGGTTAGCGTGAGGGTTAGGCTTAGTTTTAGTGTTAGAATAAGGTTTAGGCTGAGGGTTAGTGGTAGGGTTAGTGTGACTGTTAGGTTTAGGGTTAGGGTTTGGGTTACTATGAGGGTAAAGGTTAGGGTGAAGTTTAGGATGAGGGTGAGGTTTAGGGTTAGGGTGAGGATTAGATGGTTAGGGTTATGTTTAGGGTTAGGGTGTGGGTTAGGGTAAGGATTAGTTTAGGGTTATTTTAAGGGTGAGGGATAGGGTGTAGGTAATTTTTAGAGTGAGGGTTAGGATAAGAGTGAGGTTTAGTTTTAGGGTGAGGCTAAGGCTTAGCGTGAGGGTTAGGGTGAGGGTGAGATTTAGGGTTACGATGAGGGTTAGGGTGACGGTGAGGGTTAGGGTTAAGTTTAGGGATAGGGTGAGGATTAGGTTTAGGGGTGGGTTTAGCGTGAGGGTTAGGCTGAAGGGTAGGTTTAGGGTTAGTTTGAGTGTTAGGTTTACTGTGAGGATTAGAGTTAGGGTTAGGGTGAGGGTAAGGGTTAGGTTGAGGGTGAGGTTTAGGGTTAGCATTAGTTTTACCGTTAGGGTTAGGATGAGGTTTAGGGTTAGGGTGAGGGTGAGGGTGAGGGTTAGTGTTAGGGTTAGTTTGACGGTTACTGTTATGGTGAGGGTTAGGTTTAGGGTGAGGGTTAAGTTTAGGTTGAGGGTTAGGTTTAGGGTGAGGGTTAGGGTTAGGGTGAGAGTTAGGTTTAGGGTGATGTTTATTGTGAGGGTGAGGGTTAGGGTGAGGCTGAGTGTTCAGGTGAGGGAGAGGGTTAGGGTGAGTGTGAAGGTTAGGTTGTGGTTGAGGGTTAGGGTTGGGGTGAGGAATAGGGTGACGGTGAGGTTTATGGTGAGGGTTAGGGTTAGGTTTAGAGTTAGGGTTAGGGTGAACGTTAGGGTTAGGGTAAGGGTTAGGGTGAGAGTTAGGGTGAGGTGTCGGGATAGGTTTAGGGTGAGGGTTAGGGTTAGTGTGAGGATAAGGGTTACGGTGAGGTTTAGGGTGATGGTGAGGTTTAGGGTTAGCGTTAGGGTTAGGGTAAGGGTTTGGGTAAGGTTTTGCGTTAGGGTGAGTGTTAGGGTAATTGTTAGGGTAAGTGTTAGAGTTAGGGTGCGGTTTAGTGTGAGGTTGGGTGTTAGTGTGAGGGTGAGGGTGAGTGTTAGGGTTAAGGTGAGAGTGAGGTTGAGGGTTAGGTTGAGGGTTAGGGTTAGGTTTAGGGTTAGGGTGAAGCTGAGGGTGAGTGTTAGGTTTGGATTAGGGTTAGGTTTAGGGTTAGGCTGAGGGTGAGGATGAAATTGAAGGATGAAGGTTAGGGTTAGGGTTAGGGTGAAGGTTAGGTTTAGTGTGAGGGTTACTGTGATGGTGAGGGTCACGGGAGGGGTAGTGTTAGAATGAGCGTAAGGGTGAGGATGAGGGTTAGGGTTAGGGTGAGTTTTAGGGTTAAGGTTAGGGTTGGGGTTAGGGTTAGGGTTATTGTTAGGTTTAGGTTTAAGGTTAGGGTGAGGGTGAAACTTAGCGATAGGGTTAGCATTAGGGTTAGAGTGAGGGTCTGGTTGAAGGTTAGGGTTAGAGTTAGGGTTAGATTTAGGTGAGGGTTAGGGTGAGGTTGAGTGTCAGGGTGAGGGTTTCAGTTAGGTAAGGGTTAGGGTTAGGGTGAGGATTAGGGTGATGGTGAGGGTTAAGCTGAGTTTAGGTTTAGGTTGAGGGTTGGGTTAGGGTGAGGGTGAGGTTTAGGCTGAGGTTGAGGGTCAGGGTGAGGTTTAGGGTTAGGTTTAGGGTGAGGGTGAGTGTGCGGGTTAGGATTAGGACTAGGGTTAGTTTTAGGGTTAGGCTAAAGTTGAGGGTCAGGGTGAGGGTGAAGGTTAGGGTTAGTGTTAGAGTTATGGTTAGGGAGATTGTTAGGGTGAGGGTGAGTGTGAGGGTGAGGGTGAGGGTTAGGTTGTCTGTGAAAGTTATGGTTAGGGTGATTATTAGGGTTAGTGTTAGTGTTAGGGTTATGGTGAGGGTAAGGGTTAGGGTGAGGTTTAGGCTTAGGATAAGGGTTAGGCTGAGGGTTAGAGTTAGGGTTAGTGTGAGATTTAGGTTTAGGGTTAGGATAAGGTTTAGGATGAGGGTAAAGTTTAGGGTGACGGTTAGGGTGAGGGTGAGGGTTAGGGTTAGAGTGAGGGTTATGTTGAGGGTTAGGGTGAGGGTTAGGTTTAGGGTTATGTTTAGGGTTATGGTGAGGTTTAGGGTGAGGTTTCGGTTTAGGGTTAGTGTTAGGGTGCGGTTTAGGGTGTGGGTAAGTTTTAGGGTGAGGGTTAGGGTGAGGGTGAGTGTTACGGTGAGGGTGAGGGAATGGGTAAGGGTGAGGGTTAGGGTTAGGCTGAGGGTTAGGCTGATGGTGAGATTTAGGGTTAGCATTAGTTTTAGGGTTAGGGTTAGGATTAGTTTGAGGGTTCGGTTTCGGGTTAGGGTGAGGGTTATGGTTAGGTTTAGGATTAGGATAAGGGTAAGGCTGAGGGCTATGGTTAGGCTTAGTGTGAGATTTAGGTTTAGGTTTAGAATAAGGGTTAGGGTTAGGGTTAGGTTTAGGGTGAGAATTACGGAGAGGGGTAGGGTTAGGGTGAGGTTTAGGGTGAGTGTGAGGATTAGGGTGAGGGTGAGTGT
The DNA here is from genome assembly GCF_024711535.1 of Dipodomys merriami. Classification (NCBI taxonomy): domain Eukaryota; kingdom Metazoa; phylum Chordata; class Mammalia; order Rodentia; family Heteromyidae; genus Dipodomys; species Dipodomys merriami. The sequence continues at coordinate 5,893,744 of NW_027206113.1, forward strand.
GAGGGTTAGGGTTAGGTTTAGAGTTAGAGTTAGGGTGAGTTTTAAGGTGAGGGTTAGGTTTAGGAGTAGGGATAATGTTAGGGTTAGGGTGAGTGTTAGGGTTTGGGTTTGGGTTCGGGTTCGGCTGAGGGTTAGGGTTAGGGTTAGGGTGAGGGTGAGTGTTAGGGTTAGGTTTAGGGTTAGATTTAGTGTGAGGGTGAGGGTGAGGGTTACGATCAGGGTTAGGATTTGGGTTAGGATTAGGGTTAGGCTGAGGGTGACGTGGAGGGTGAGGGTGAGGGTTAGGGTTAAAATGAGGGTAAGGGTGAGGGTGAGGGTAATGAGTGTTAAGGTTATGGTTGGTGTGAGGGTTAGGGTTAGGGTTAGGGTTAGGTTTAGGGTGAGGGTTAGGTTTAGGTTTAGCGTTAGGATAAGGGTTAGGCTGAGGGTTAGGGTTGAGGTTAGGGTTAGTCTGAGGGTTAGGCTTAAGGTTAGGGTAAGTGTTAGGGTGAGGGTAAAGTTTAGGGTGAATATTATGATGAGGGTGATGGTTAGGGTTAGGTTGAGGGTTAGGGTGAAGTTTTGGTTTATGGTTCGTGTTAGGGTGAGTGTTAGGGTGTGGGAAAGTGTTACGGTGAGGGTTAGGTTGAGGGTGAGGGTTAGGGTTTGGGTGAGGGTAAGGATAAGGGTGAGGATTACGGTGAGGGTGAGAGTTTGGGTTAAGGTTAAGGATAGGATGAGGACTTGGGTTATGGTTAGGTTTAGGGTGAGGGTTAGGCTGAGGGGTAGGTTTAGGGTTATGTGAGGGTTAGGTTTAGTGTGAGGGTTAGGGTTAGGGTTAGAGTGACAGTAAGGGTTATGGTGAGGGTTAGGGTGAGTGTGAGTTTTAGGGTTAGCATTAGGTTTAGGGTTAGGGTTAGGATGAGTGTTAGGGTTAGGTTTAGGGTTAGGGTTAGGGTGAGGGTGAGGGTTAGGGTTAGGGTTAGGTTGAGGGTTAGTGTTACGGTGTGGGCTAGGGTGAGCGTGAGGGTTAGGGTGAGGTTGAGGGTGAGGTTTTTGGTTAGGTAAAGTTTAGGGTTAGGGTTAGGGTGAGGATTAGGGTGAGGGTGTGGCTTAGGTTTAGCGTTAGGGTTAGGGTGAGGGTGAGGGTGAGTGTTAGGATGAGGGTTATGGTTAGTTTAGGGTGAGGTTGAGGGGGATGTTGAGGGTTAGGGTTAGTGTTAGTGTGAGTGTTAGGGTTACGGTGAGGGTTAGGGTTAGGGCGAGGGTTAGGGTTAGGTTTAGGGTGAGTGTTATTTTTAGGGTGATGTTTAGTGTGAGTGTGAGTGTTAGGGTGAGGGTGAGTGTTCTGCTAAGAGTTAGGGTTAGGGTTAGGGTTAGGGAGAGGGTTAGTGTGAGGGTAAGGGTTAGGTTGAGGGTTAGGGTGAGTGTGAGGATTAGGGTTAGGATCAGGGTTAGGGTTAGGTTTAGGGTTAGGGTGAGGGTGAGGGTTAGGGTGATCATTAGGGTTAGGTTTAGGGTTAGTTTGTGGGATAGAGTGAGTATAAGTTTTAGGGTGAGATTTAGGGTGAGGGTGAGTGTTAGCCTTAGGATGAGGTTAAGGGATAGGTTGAGGGTTAGGGTGATGGTGAGAGTTAGTTTTAGCATTAGAGTTATGGTGAGAGTGAGGGATATGGTGAGGGTTAGGGTTAGGGTTAGGGATAGGGTGAGGATTAGGGTTAGTGTGAGGGTTAGGGTTATGGTTACGGTTAGTGTGAGGATAAGGGTTATGGTGAGGGTTAGGGTGAGGGTGATGTGTAGGGTTAGGGTGAGGGTTAGGTTTAGGCTGAGTTTGAGGGTTAGGTTTAGGGTGAGGGTGAGGGTTAGGTTTAGGGTTAGGGTTAGTGTTAGGCTTAGGGTGAGTGTGTGAGTTAGGTTTATGATAAGGGTTAGATTTAGACTTAGTGTGAGTGTTAGGGTGAGGATGAGGTTTCGGGTGATGATGAGGGTTAGGGTGTGGGCGAGGGTTAGGGTTACGGTGAGGATTAAGTTTGGGTTTGGTTTAGGGTTATAGTGAGGGTAAGGGTTAGGATTAGGTTTAGGGTGAAAGTTAGGATTAGGGTAATGATTAGGGTGAGGGTTAGTGTGAGGGTGAGGTTTTGGGTTCCCTAACCATAACCATAACCATAACCCTCACTCTAACCCTTATTCTAAACCTAACCCTCACCCGAAACCTAACCCTCACCCTAACACAAACACTCACACTAAACTTAACCCTATCACTTACCCTCACCCTCAACCTCCCCCTCCCCCTAAACCTAACCCTCATCCTAACCCTTACCGTAAACCTAATGCTAACACTAAACCTCACCCTCACCCTAAACCTTACCCTCACCCTAACCCTAACCATAACCATAACCATAACCATCACCCTCACCCTTATTCTAAACCTAACCCTCACCCTAACACTAACCCTCACACTAAACTTAACCCTAACACTCACCCTCACCCTCACCCTCACCCTCACCCTAACCCTAACCCTCATCCTAACCCTAACCCTAAACCTAATGCTAACACAAAACCTCACCCTCACCCTAACCCTAACCCTAACCCTCACACTAAACCTAACCTTCAACCTAACGCTAACCCTAAACCTCACACTAAACCTAAGCCTCACCCTAACCCCAACCCTAACCCTCAGCCTAACCCTCACCCTAAACCAAACCCAAACCCTAATCCTCACCCTATCCCTAACCTTAACCTTAACCCTCACCATAACCCTCACTCTCACCCTAACCCTAATACTAAACCTAACCCTCACCCTCACCCTCACCCTCACCCTAACACTTACCCACACCCTAACCCTCACCCTAAACTAACCCTAAACCTAACCCTCAACCTAAACTTCACCCTAATCCTAACCATTACCTTAAGCGTAACCCTCACCCTCACCCTAGGCCTCACCCTAAACTTTACCCTCAATGTAACCCAAATCCTAACTCTAAACCTAACACTCACACTAACCCTAACCTTAAACCTCAGGCTAACCCTTATCCTAACCCTAAACCAAACCCTAAGGTTAACTCCCACTCTAACCCTAACGCTAACCCTTAACCGCACTATCACAATAACTGCCACCCTAAACCTTATACTCACACTAACCCTAACCCTAACCCTAAATCTCACATTAACCCTCACCCTCACCCTCACCCTCACCCTAAACCTAACCCTAACCCTAACCCTAACCCTCACCCTCAGCCTCACCTTCATCCTAAACCTAACCCTCACCCTAAACATCAATCTAACAATAACCCTAACCCTAACCCTAACCCTAATGCTCACCCTAACCCGAATCCTCACCTTATAGCTCACGCTCACTCTAATCCTCACCCTAACCCTAACAGTAAGCCTTTCCTAACCGAAACCCTCACCCTCACCCATGCCCTCATCCTAACCCCCACCCTCACTCAAGCCCTCACTCTAAACCTAACCCTAACCCTAACCCTCACCCTCACCCTCACCCCCACCCTCAGCCTAACCCTAACCATAACCCTAATCCTAACCCTAACCTTAACCCTTACACTATACCTTATCCTAACCCTAATGCTAACACTAACCCTCACCCTCACTCTAAGCCTAACCCTAACCCTAACCCTCACCCTAACCCTAATCCGAATGCTAACCTTAAACCTCAACCTCACCCTAAATCTCATCCTAACCCTTACCCTCACCTTCACCCACACCCTAATCCTAACCCTAACCCTAAGCCTCACACTAACCCTCACCCTAACCCTAACCCTAAACCTACCCCACTGCCTAACCCTCAACCTAATATAGCCCTAACAGTAATCCTCACCCTATACCTAACCCTCACCCGAACCTTCACCCTAAGCCTAACCCTAACTCTAACCCTCACCAAAACCATCACCTTAAAAATCACCCTCACCCTCATCCTCACCCTAACCCTAACCATAATCCTTTCCTAACCAAAACCCTCACCCTCACCCTTCCCCTCACACTGACCCTAGCCTTCACTCTAAACCTAAACCTTACCCTAACCGTCATCCTCACCCTCACCCTCAACCTCAGCCTAACCCTAACGCTAACCCTAAACCTAACCCTATCCCTCTCCCTCACCCTCAATCTAACATCAACCGTAATATTCACCCTAACCCTAACACTAACCCTAATGCTATCCGTAAACCTCACCATCACCCTAACCCCAACCATAACCCTAACACTCAACCTAACCATAACCCTAACCCTAACCCTAATTCTAACCCTAAATCCATTCCACACCCTAACCCTCACCCGAACCTTCACCCTAAGCCTAACCCTAACCCTAACCCTCACCCAAACTATCACCTCACACTTAACCTCACCCTCACCCACATCCTCATCCTAACCCTAACCCTAACCATAATCCTCACCCTAACTCTCACACTAACCCTAACCCTACCCCTACACCTCAGCCTAACCCTCACCCTAACCCTTACACTAACCCTAATCCTCACCCTAACCGTCACCCTCACCCTAACTATAATGCTAACCCTAACCCTCAACCTCACCCTAAACCTCGCCCTAACACTTACCCTGACCATAAAACTATCCCTCACCCACACCCTAACCCTCACCCTAAACCTTATGCTCACCCTAATCATCAGCCTAACCCTAAACTTAACCCTAACCCTAAACCTCACCCTTACCCCCACCCTAACCTTCACCCTAACCCTCACGCTAACCCTAACCCTCACTCTAACCCTAACCCTCACCCTAACCCTTAAACTCACACTAACCCTAACCCTACCCTAACCCTAACCCTCACACTAAGCCTAACATTCATCCTAAACCTAACCCTACCTCTCACCCTAAACCTAAACTTTACCCTAACGCTAACCCTCACCCTAACCCTAATGCTAATCCTAATCCTCTAACCATAACATTAACCCTATCCCCATCCTTCACCCTAACCCTCACCCTAATCCTAACTCTAACACTAACCCTCACGCTAATGTTACCCCTATCCCGATCCATCACACTTACCCTAACCCTAACAGACACCCTAACTCTCACCCTAACCATCACCCTCACAAGAACCCTCACCCTCAAACTAACCCTAACACTAAAAATAACCCTAACCCTCAACTTCACCCTTACCCTAACCCTAACCTGAACCCGAACCCTCACGTTCACACTCACTCTAACCCAAACCCTAACTTTCACCCTCACCTTAAACATCACCTTAACCCTAACCCTCATCCTAACCCTAACCATAACCCTCACCCTCATCCTAAACCTAACTATAACCCTAACCTTCACCCTAACCCTCATACTAACACTCATGCTAATCCTAACCCTCACTCTCACCCCAACCCTCACCCTAATACTTACCCTCACCCTAACCCTAACTCTAACCCTCACACTAAACCTAACCCTCACACCAAATCTAAGCCTAAACCTAACCCTAATCCTAAACCAAAACCTCACACTCACCCTCAACCTAAGCTTAACCTGAACCCGAACCCTCACCCTAAAACTAACCCTCAACCTAAACATCACACTAAACTTAACCGTCAACCTAAACCTATCCCTAACCCTCACCTAACCCTAAACCTCATCCTAACCCTAACCCTAACCCTCACCTTCACCCTAGCCCTCCTCGTAACCATAATCCTAACAATAACCCTAACCCTTACCCTAAATCTCACCCTAACCATAACCCTAACACTCACCCTCACCCTAACCCTAAACTTAACCCTAACCCTCACTCTCACCCTCACCCTAAGCCTAACGCTAAGCCTAACCCTCACCCTAACACTCACCCTAAACCTTTCCCTCATCCTAATCCTAACAATAACCCTCACCCTTACCCTAACCCGAAAAAGAACCCTAACCCTCACAGTAAACCTAACCCTCACGCTAATCCTAAACCTCACGCTCTCCCTAACCCTAACACTAACTATAACCCTCACCCTCACCCTCACCCTCAACCTAACCCTCACCCTCATCCTCACCCTAACCCTCACCCTCACCCTAAACATCACCCTAACCTTAAACCTCACCCTCACCCTAAACCTAACCCTAACCCTAACACTCACCCTAACCTCACCCTAACCCTAATGATAATCCTAATCCTCGACACTCATCCTAAACCTCACGCTAACCCTTATCCTCACACTAACACTGACCCTAACGCTAACCCTCACACTAACTATAACCCTCACCTTAACCTTAACAATACCTCTCAACGTAACCCTCACACTAACCCTAAACATAACCCTAACCCTTTCCCTAACCCGAAACTTAACAGTAACCCTCACGCTCATACTAAACATAACCCTAACGCTAAGACTCACCCTAACCCTATCCCTGAACATAAACCTCACTCTACCCTAATCCTCACCCTAAACCTCACCCTAACCCTAACACTAAACGTACCCTCATCCTCACACTAAAACTCACCCTAACCCTTATTCTCACCATAACCCTAACACTAATCCTAACCCTAATCCTTACCCTAAACCTAACCCTCTCCCACACTCTAACCCTCAACCTCACCCTCACCCTCACCCTCACCCTAACACTCTCCCTAAACCTAACCCTAACCCTAATCCTGAACCTAATCCTCACCCTAACCCTAAGCATAACAATAACCATAACACTAACCCTCACCCTCTCCATCACCCTAAACGTCACACTCACGCTAAAACTCACCCTAACCCTAAACCTACCCCTCTCCCTAACCCTAACACACAACATAACCCTAACCCTACCCCTAACCCTCACCCTCACAAGAAACCTAAACCTAACGCTAACCCTCACCCTAAACCTAATCCTCACCCACACGCTCACCCTCACACACACCCGAACCAGCATGCGCTCCCTACCCCTCAACCTCACCTTAAACATCACCCAAACACTAACCCTCACACTAATCCTAACCCTATCCCTAACCCGCACCCTAACCCTCACCGTAACACTTACCCACACCCTATCCCTAATCATAACCCTAACCATAACCCTCACACTAACTGTAACCCTCACTCTAACCCTAATTCTAACCCTAACCCTAAACTTCAAACTCACCCTGACCCTCACCCTCAGCCTAACCCTAACTCTAACACTATTCCTAATTCTAACTGTCAGCCTCACCCTCACCCTAAACATCACCCTAACCCTCACCCTCACCCTCACCCTCACCCTATCCCTCACCCTCACCCTCACATTAACCATCAACCTCACCCTAAACATCAGCCTAGCCCTAAACCTCACCCTAACCCTGACCCTAACCCTCACCCTAACGCTAACCCTCACCCTAACCCACTCTAACCCTAACGCTAACCCTAACCCTCACCCTCACCCTAAACCTCACCCTTAACCTTATCCTCACAATAAACCTAACCCTAAGCCTATCCCTAACACTAACCCTTACCCTCACCCTAACCCTATCCCGACACCTCATACTAACTCTCAAACTAACGATAACCCAAACCCTAAACCTCAACCTAACCCTAACTCTAGACTTAACCCTCACACTCACCCTAACCCTCACCGTCACCCTAACCCTCACCCTAACACTAACTCTCAACCACACCCAAACCCTCACCCTCACCCTCACCCTAACACTCACACGAACACTCACCCTCACCCTAACCATCAACCTTATAAGAAACATCAACCTAACCCTAACTCTCACCCTAACCCTAACCCTAACCCTTACCTAACCCTAACCCTAAACCTAACCCTCACCCTAACACTAACCCTCAAACTAACCCTAACCCTAACCCTCACCCTCACCCTAAACCTAACATTTATCCTAACCCTAAAGGTAAACCTAATGATAAACCTAAACCTCATCCTCACCCTAACGCTCACCCTAACCCTAACCCTACCCCTCAGCCTAACCCTGGCCCAAAACATAACCGTAACCCTAATCCTCACCCTAAACCTAACCTTTACAATAACCCTCACCCAACCCCTCACCCTAACCCTCATGCTAACCCTAACCCTCACCCTCACACTAACCCTCACCCTAACCCTTATGCTCACCCAAAACCTAAAACTCACCCTCATCCTAACCCTGACCCTAACTCTTTACTACACCCTAACCATCACCCTAAGCCTAACCCTAAACCTAACCCTCACCCTAACCCTCACAGTAACCCTAAACATAACCCTAACCCTCACCCTAAACTTTACCCTCAACCTAACCCAAACCCTAAACCTAACACTCACACTAACCCTAACCCTAACCCTCAGCCTAACTCTTATCCTAACGGTAAAACTAAGCCTAACCCTCACACTAACCCTAACCCTAACCCTCAGCCTAACCCTCACCCTAACCCTAACCCTAATCCTAACCCTGACCCTCACCCTCACCCTATCCCTAACCCTAAACCTAACCCTCACCCTAACCCTAACCCTCAACCTTACCATTACCCTAACCCTCAGCCTAACCGTAATCCTTAACCTAATCCTAACACTCACCCTCACCCTCACCCTAAACCTATCCCTAACCCTCACCATAACGCTAACCCTCACCCTATACCTCAACCTCAACCTAACCCTAAACCTAAACCTAACCCTCACCCTAACTCTAAAACTAACCATAAAACTCATCCTCACACTATACCTCACCCTAACCCTTACCTTCACCATAACCCTAACCCTAACCCTACCCCTAATTCTAACTCTAACCCTAATAGTCACCCACATCCTAACCCTCACTCTCACCCGAACCCTCACCCTCAACCTAACACTCAACCTAATCCTAACACTAACCCTAATACTAAACCTAACCATCACCCTCAAACTTACCCTAACCCTAACCCTAACCCTAACCCTCACCCTCACAATAACCCTCACCCTCACTCTAACCCTCACCCTAACCCTAACCCTCAACCTAATGTTAACCCTATCCCTAACCGTCACTCTCCCACTAACCCTAACGCTAACACTAACCCTCACCCGATACCTAATCCTAACCTACACACTAACCCTCTCCCTCAAACGAACCCTCACCTTTCCCCCAACACTCATCCTCAACCTAAACCTCAACCTCACCCTAAACTTTCACCCAAACCCTAACCCATACCCTAAACCTAACCCTAACCCTCACCCTAACCGTAAACCTCAACCTAAATCTCAACCTCACGCTAATCCTCACCTTAACCATAACCCTTAGCTAAAAGAATCCCTCACCCTAACCCTCACACTAACCCTCACACTCACCCTAGCCCTCAGCGTAAACCTATCCCTAACCCTAACCCTCACCCTTACACTTAACCTCACCCTACCCCTTACCCTCACCCTAACCCTAAACCAAACACTAATCATAATCGTCACACTAACCGTAACCCTCACCCTCACCCTAACCCTAACCCTAACCCTAAACTTCACCCTCTCCCTGACCCTTACCCTCAGCCTAACCCTAACCCTAACCCTATTACTAATCCTAACCCTCACACGCACCCTCACCCTAAACATCACCCTAAACCTAACCCTCACCCCAAGCCTAAGCCGAACACTCCCCCTAAACCTAACCTCAGCTTTACCCTCACCCTCAACCTAATCTTTGCCCTAACCCTAACCCTAAGGTAAATGAAACCCTCACCCTCACCCTAGCCCTCAACCTAAGCCTAACCTAACACTTACCCTCAACGTCACCCACCCAAACCCCCTCAGCTTAAACCTAACCCTTACCATAACCCTAACCCTAACCCTCACCATCACCCAATCGTTCACCCTAACCCTTACCTTCACCTTGACCCTAACCCTAACACTAAACCTCACCCTCACCCTCACCCTAATACTAAACCTAACACTATCCCTAACCCTCACCCTAATCCTAACCCTAACATTAACCCTAACCCTCACCCTCACCCTAACACTTGCCCTCACCCTCAACCTAAACCTAACCCTAACCATAACCATAACCATAACCCTCACCCTAACCCTAACCCTCACCCTAAACCTAAACCTCTCCCTCACCCTAAACCTAATCCAAACCCTAACAATAACCCTAACCCTCACCCTCACCCTAACCCTCACCCTAACTCTTACACTCACCTTCATCCTTACCGTAATCCTCACCCTCACAATCACCTTAACCCTAACCCTAACCCTAAACATAACCCTCACAGTAAACCTAAGCTTCATCCACACCCTAAACGTCACTCTCACCCTCACCATCACCCTTAACCTTACCCTCACCCTAAACCTAACCCTAAGATTAACCCTCACCCTCATCCTAACCCTCACCCTCATCCGAAAAATCACCCTAAACCTAAACCTCACCCTCACAATAAGCATCACCCTAATCCTAACCCTCAACCTAACGCTAAACCTAACCGTCACCCTAACTCTAACACTTAACCTAACCCTAACTCTCAACTTGACCCTCACCCTAAACCTAATCCTAACCCTAACCATCACCCTAACACTTACCCTAAACCTAAGCCTCATCCTAAACATAGACCTCACATTTACCCTAACCCTAACCATCACCCTCACCCTCACCCTCACCCTCACCCTAAAACTTACCCTAACCCTAACTTTCAACCTTACCCTGACCCTTACCCTCAGGCTAACCCTAACCCTAACCCTATTCCTAATCCTAACCCTCACATGCAACTTCACCCTAAACCTAACCCTAACACTAAACCTCACCGTCACCCTCACCCTCACCGAACGCTCACCCTCACCCTAAACCTCACCATAACCCTAACACCCACACTAAGACTAAGCCTAACCCTCACCCTAACCCTAACCTCAGCTTAACCCTCGCCCTCAACCTAATCTTCACCCTAACCCTAACCCTAACCCTAAGGTAAATGAAACCCTCACCCTCACCCTCACACTAACCCTCACCCTAGCCCTCAACCTAACCCTAAACCTGACACTTACCCTCAACCTCGCCTTCCCCCTCCCGCACAGCCTAAACCATAACCATAACCATAACCCTAACCCTAAACATCACGCAAACCTTCACCCTAACCCTTACCTTCACCCTGACCCTAACCCTAACCCTAAACCTCACCCTCACCCTCACTGTAATACTAACCTTAACACTAACCCTAACCCTCACCCTAATCCTAACCCTAACACTAACCCTACCCTCACCCTCACCATAACCCTCACCCTAACCATTACCCTCACCCTCAACCTAAACGTAAACCTAACCATAACCCCCAACCTAAACCTAACCCTCTCATTCTCCCTCACCCTAATCCAAACCCTAACAATAAACCTAACACTCACCCTCACCCTAACCCTCACCCTAAATCTTATACTCACCCTCACCCTTATCATAACCCTCACCCTCACAATCACCCTAACCCTAACCCTTACCCTCACCCTAAACATAACCCTAACACTAAACATAACCCTAACCCTAAACCTAACCCTCACACTAACCCTAAGCTTCACCCACACCCTAACCGTCACTCTCACCCTCACCCTCACCCTAAACCTTACTCTCACTCTAAACCTAATACTAACCCTAACCGTAATCCTAAACCTAACGCTCACCATACCACTCACACTAACCCTAAATCTAACCCTTAACCTCACACTCATCCTAACCCTCACCCTCACCCGAAAAATCACCCTAACCCTAAACCTCACCTTCACAATACACATCACCGTAACCCTAACCCTCAACCTAACGCTAACCCTAAACCTCACACTAAACCTAACCCTCACCCAAATCCTAACACTCACCCTAAACCTAACTCTCACCTTGAACCTCACCCTAACCCTAACCCTCACCGTAACCCTTACCCTAACCCTAACCATCACCCTAAACCTAGCCCTCACTCTTACCATAACCCTATCCCTCACCCTCACCCTCATCCTCACCCTAACCCTAAACTTAACCTTGATCCTATCACTAAACTTCACCCTCACCCTCACCCTAACCCTCACACTCACCCTAACCCTAAACCTAACCCTCATCCTAAACTTCACCGTAATCCTAACCATTACCCTAAACCTAACCCTCACAATAATCCTCACCGTAACCCTAAACCTCACCCTCATCCTAACCCTCACCCTAAATTTACCCTCAACCTAATCCAAACCCTAACCCTAAACCTAACACTCACACTAACCCTAATCCTCATCCTCAGCCTAACCCTTATCCTAACCCTAAACCTAACCGTCACCATAACCCTAACACTAACCCTAACCCTACCTGTCACACTAACCCTAACCCTAACCCTCAGCCTATCGCTAATCCTAACCCTATTCCTAATCCTAACCCTCAATCTAACCCTAAACCTAACTCTCACCCGAACACTGAACCTCACCCTAACCCTCACCCTCACACAAAAAATCACCCTAACCCTAACCCTAACCCTCACACTATCCCTAACCCTAACCCTCACCCTCACCCTCAACCTAAACCTAAACCTAACACACATCCTCACCCTAATCATCACCCTAACCTTAACCCTAACCCTTACATAACCGAAAACCTCACTCTCACCCTCACCTCACCCTAAACCTCAACCTCACACTAGCCCTCACCCTAATTCTAACCCTCACCCCTGCCTTAACCCTAACCCTCCCCTTATCCCTCCCCATAAAACTAATCCTAACCCTAACCCTCATCCTAACACTAACACTAAACCTAATGCTAACCCTAAAACTCACACTCACCATAACCCTTACCCTAAACCTTACCGTCACCTTAACCCTAACCCTAACCCTCACACTAACCCTAACCCTCAAACTAACTCTAAACCTACCCCTCGACATAACCCTCACCCTAAACCTAACCCTAATCCTAATCTTCAACCTATCCTTAACCATAACCAAAACCTTCACCCTAAACCTCACCCTCACCCTAACCCTAATGCTAACCCTAACCCTCAACCTCACCCTAACCCTCACCCTAATCCTTACCCTCACCCTAACCCTAACCCTCACCCTCAACCTAAACCTCACCCTAACACATACCCAAACCCTAACCCACACCCTGACTTTACAATCACCCTAACCCTTAGCCTAACCCTAAAACTAACCCTCACACTAACCCTAAACCTAACCCTCAGCCTAAACCTTATGCTAACCCTAAACCTAACCCTAACTCTCACCCTAACCCTAACCCTAACCCTAACACTAACCCTTACACTAACCCTAACCCTAACCCTCAACCTAACCCTAATCCTAATCCTAACACTCACCCTCACCCTGCCCTAACCCTATCCCTCACCCTAAACCTAACTCACAGTCTAATCCTCCATATCAGGCTCAGCCTAACCCTAATCCTAACACTAATCCTAAACTTGATCCTCACCCTCACCTTAACCTTAACCCTATCCCTATTCCTCACCTTTACCCTAACCCTCACCCTATAACTCACCCGCAACTTAACCCTAAACCAAACCCTAAACCTCACCTAACCTTCACCCTAACCCTAACACTAACCTTACCCTCATCCTCACATTAAACCTCACTCTAACCCTTACTCTCACTATAACCCTAACCCTAATCCTTACCCTAAACCTAAACCTCTCCAACACCCTAACTCTCAACCTCACCCTCACCCTCACCCTCACCCTAACACTCTCCCTAACCCTAACCCTAACCCTAATCCTAAACCTAACCCTCACCCTCAAACTCACCCTAACCCTAACCCTAACCCTAACCCTCACACTCACCATCACCCTAACCATCACACTCACCCTAAAACTCACCCTAAACCTAACCCTACCACTCTCCCTAACCCTAAACCTCAACAAAACCCTAACCCTCCCCCTAACCCTCCCCCTCACAAGAAACCTAATTCTAAACTTAATCCTCACCCTAACCCTAATCCTCACCCACACCCTCACTCTCAACCTCACCCGAACCATCAGCCTCTCCCGACCACTCAACCTCACCCTAAACATCACCCAAGCCCTAACCCTCACCCTAATCCTAACCCTAACCCTAACTCTCACCCTAACCCTTACCCTCAACCTATCCCTAATCGTAACCCTAACCATAACCTTCACAAAAACCGTAATCCTCACTCTAACCCTAATTATAACCTTAAACCTAAACTTCACCCTCACCCTGACCCTCACCCTCAGCCTAACCCTAACCCTAACACTATTCCTAATTCTAGCTCTCAGCCTCAACTTCACCCTAATCCTAAACCTAACCGCACCCTCACCCTGACCCTCACGCCAACCCTCACCCTCACCCTCACATTAACTATCAACTTCACCCTAAACATCACCCTAACCCTAAACCTCACCCTAACCCTAAACCTAACCCTCGCCCTAACGCTAACCCTCACCCCAACCCTCACTCTAACCCTAAGGCTAACCCTAACCCTCAACCTCACCCTAAACCTTATCCTCACACTAACCCTAACCCTAAGGCTATCCCTAACACTAACCCTAACCCTCACCCTAACCCTATGACGACACCTCACCCTAACTATCACCCTAACCATAACCCTAAAGCTAAACCTCAACCTAACCCTAACTCTAGACTTAACAATGACCCTCACCCTAACCCTCACCGTCACCCTAACCCTCACCCTAACACTAACCCACAACCACACCCAAACCCTCACCCTCACCCTCACCCTAACCCTCACACGAACACTCACCCTAACCCTAAACCTCAACTTTATAATAAACATCACCCTATCCCTAACTCTCACCCTAAACCTAACCCTAACCCTTACCCTAACCCTAACCCTCAACCTAACACTAACCCTCACCCTGACCCTCACCCTAACCCTAACCCTAACCCTCACCCTATCCCTTACCCTAACCCAAACCCTCACCCTAAACCTAACCCTCACCCTAACACTAAAGCTCACACTAACCCTAACCCTAACCCTCACCCTCACCCTAAACCCAACCCTCACCCTAACGCTAAACGTAACCCTAACCATAAACCTCATCCTCACCCTAACCATCACCGTCACCCTAACACTCAACCTAACCCTAACCCTCACCGACACACTAACCCTCACCCTCACCTGAACTCTAACCCTCACCCTAACCCTAAACCTCATCCTAAACATCACCCTAAGAATAACCCTCACCCAAATCCTAACCCTAACCCTCACTCTAACACTAAAGATCATACTAAACCTCAATCTCAACATACTTCACACCTTAAAAATAACCCTAACCCTTACAAAACAGAAACCCTCATCCTCAACCTCACCCTCACCCTAGCCATCCGCCTAACCTTAACCCTAACCCAATCCCTAACGCTAAACCTATGCCTTACCCTCATCCTAACCTCACCCACACCCTAAAACTAACCCTCACCCTAAAAGTCACCCTATCCCTAACTCTAACACTAACCCTCACCCTCATCCTAACCCTCACCATAACCCTATCCCTACACCTCACCCTAACTCTCACCCTAACCCTAACCTTAACCATCACCCTAACCCTAACCCTAAATCTAACCCTCACCCTAACACTCACTGTCACCCTAACCCTAACCCTCAAGCACACCCTAACCCTCATCCTCACCCAAACCTTCACCCTCACCCTAACACTCTCACTCACCCTAACCCTCACCCTCACAATAAACATCACCCTAACCCTACCCCTCAGCCTAACCCTAAACCTCTACCTAACTCTAAACATCACCCTGACTCTCACCCTATCCCTAACCCTAACCCTAATCTTCACACCAACCCTTAGCCTAACCCTAAGCCTCACCCTAAACGTAGCCCTCACCCTAACACTAACCCTCACAGTAAACCTAACCCTAACCCTCACCTTCACCCTCACCCTCATCCTAACACTAATCCTAATCCTAACACTAAAGAACACCCTCACTCTGACCCTCACTCTAAACCTAACCCTAACCGTAACGCTAACCCTCATCCTAACACTAACGCTAACCATAACCCCCACCTTAACCTAAACCTCACCCTAACCCTTACCCTCACCATAACCCTAACCCTAACCCTAACCCTAATCCTCACCCTAACCCTAA
This sequence comes from Dipodomys merriami, assembly GCF_024711535.1. Lineage (NCBI taxonomy): Eukaryota > Metazoa > Chordata > Mammalia > Rodentia > Heteromyidae > Dipodomys > Dipodomys merriami. Next base: position 5,909,665 of record NW_027206113.1, read on the forward strand.
CCCAAGCCCACATCCTAACCCTCACCATTACACGAACGCTCATCCGCACCCTAATACTCACACTGACCCTAACCGTTACTCTAATCCTAAACCTAACCCTCAATCTCACCCTCACCCTAAGAATAAACCTAGCCCTAACCCAAAACCTAACACTCACCCTAACCCTAAACCTAACCCTCACCCTAACGCTCACCCTATCCCTAATGCTAACCCTATACCTCACACTCAGCTTAACCCTCACCCTAACCCTTATCCTCTCACTAACCCTAATCCTAATTCTAATACTAAACCTCACACTAACCCTAATCCTCACACTATCCTCACTCTATCCCTAACTCTAACATTAACCCTAAACCTAACCCTCACCCTCACCCTCACCCTAACGCTCACCCTCACCATAACCATCACCCTAACCCTAATCCTCACCCTAAACTTAACCCTAACCCTCACCCTAAACTTAACCCTCACCCTAACACTCACCCTAACCCTAACTCTAACCCTACACCTGACCCTCACCCTAACCCTCACGCTAACCCTTATCCTCACACTAACCAAAACACAAATCCTAACCCTAACCCTCACACTAAGAGTAATCCTCCCCCTATCCATAACCCTAACCCTAACCCTGACCCTCACCCTAAGTCTAATGCTAACCCTAACTCTCACCCTCACCCTAATCCTCACTCGAAACCTTACCAACATCCTAAACCTAACCCTCACCCTCACCCTAAATCTCATCCTAACCCGCAAACTAACCCTAACCCTAAACCTAACGCTCACCCTAACCCTCACCCTAACCCTAACCCTAACCCTCACCATAACCCTAAGCCTCACACTCACCCTAACCCTTACCCTCACACTAAGCCTATCCCTGTCCCTAACCCTAACCCTAACTCACCAGAACACTCACCCTCACCATAACACTCACTCTCACTCTAAATATCACCCTAAACCTAACACTCACCCTAAGCCTAACCCTAAACCTCACCCTAACCCTAAACCTCACCATAAACCTATCCCTCACCCTAACACTAACCCTCACACTCACCCTCACCCACACCATTACCCTAAACCTAACCCTCATCCTAGCACTCACCCTCACCCCCACACTCACCCTCACCCTAACCCTAACCATAACCCACATTCTCACCTTAATTCTCACCCTAACCCTAACCCAAATCCTCACCCTAATTCTCATCCTAACACTAACGCTAACCCTAACCCTCACCTTCACCCAAAACTCACCCTAACCCTTACCCTCACCATAACCCTATCCCTAATCCTAACCCTAATCCTCACCCTAAGACTAACTTTCGCCAAATCCTAAACCTCACAATTACCCTAACTCTCATCCTCACCCTAACACTCACACTTACCCTAACCCTAACCCTCATCCTAAACCTAACCCTCAACCTCACCCTCACCCTAAGCCTAAAACTAGACCTAACCCTAAACCTAAACATCACCCTCACCCTAAACCTGACCCTCACCCTAATGCTCACCCTATCCCTAACGCTAACCCTACACCTCACCCTCAGCCCAACCCTCACCCTAACCCTTATCCTCACACTAACCCTAACCCCAATCCTAACGCTAAACCTCACACTAACCCTAATCCTCACCTTATCCCTCACTCTAACCCTAACACTAACATTAACCCTAAACCTAACTCTCACCCTCAACCTCACCCTAACACTCACCCTTACCATAAACATCACCCTAACCCTAATGTTCACCCTAAACCTAACGCTAACCCTCACCCTAAACTTAACCCTCACCCTAACACTCACTCTATCACTTACACTCACCCTACACCTCACCCTCACCCTAACCCTCACGGTAACCCTTATCCTCACACTCACCCAAACACTATACCTAACACTAACCCTCACACTAACCCTAATCCTCACCCTATCCCCAACCCTAACACGAACCCTCACCCTAACCCTCAACCTCACCCCAAGTCTAATGCTGAACCTCACTCTCAATCTCACCCTAACCCTCACCCTAAACCTTAGCCTCTTCCTAACCCTAACCCTCAACCACACCCTAAAACTCACCCTAACACTTACTCTCACCCTAACCCGCAAACTGACCCTAAACCTAACCCTAAACCTAACCCTAACCCTCACCCTAACCCTAACCCTCACCCTCATTCTAACCTTCACCCTAACACTTACCCTCACACTAACCCTATGCCTGTCCCTAACCCTAACCCTAACTCTCACCAGAACACTCACCCTCACCCTAAACCTCACTCTAACTCTAAACACCTTAAACCTAACCCTCACCCTAACCCATACCCTCACCCTAATTCTCACCCTGAACCTGACCCTAAACCTTAACTAACCAAAAACCTCACCCTCACCCTCACTGCCACCATAAAACTCAACCTCACCCTAGCACTCACCCTAACACTAACCCTCACCCTAACCCTACCGCTCACCCTCACCGTAACCCTAATCCTAAACATAACAATAAGACTCATCCTAACCCTAAACCTAAATCTAATTATAAACCTCACACTCACACTAACCCTCACCCTAACCCTTACCATCACCCTAACCCTAACCCTAACCCCCACACTAAACCTAACCCTAACTCTAACCCTAACCCTACCCTTCAGCGTAACCCTCACCCCAAACTTAACCCTAACTTTAATCCTCACCCTACTCTTACCCAAACCCTCACACTAACCCTCCCCCTCACCCTAAACCTCACCCTAACACTTACCCTCACCCTAACCCTAACCCTCACCCTCACCCTAACCCTCACCCTAACACATATCCACAACTTAACCCTCACCCTAACCTTAAACCTAAACCTAACCTTAATCCTCACACTCACCCTCACCCACACCCTCACCCTAATATTAACCCCCATCCTAACACTCACACTCACCCTCACCCACACCCTAACTCTAACCCTAACCCTAACCCACAACCTCAACCTAATTCTCACTCTGAACCTGAACCTAAAGCTTACCTAAACAAAAACCTCACCCTCACCCTCACCCTCAACCTAAACCTCACCCTCACCCTAGCCCTCAAACTAACCCTAACCCTCACCCTAACTCTAACACTAAACTTAACACTAAACCTCACCCTCACGCTCACCCTCACCCTAACCCTAAACCTAACCCTTACCCTCAACCGAACCCTCAACCTAATCCTCACCCTCACCCTAACTCTAATGCTAACCCTAACTCTCACCCTAACCCTAACCCTCACCGTAAACCTCACTCTAAACCTTACCCTCACCATAACCCTAAATCTAACTCTAACACTAATCCTCACCCTAACCCTAACCCTCGCCCATACCCTAACCCTAACCATAAGCTGAATCCTCATCCTAACCCTAACACTCACACTAACCCTAACCCTAACCCTAATCTGAAACCTAACCCTCTCCCTCAACCTCACACTCAACCTAACCCTAACCCTAACCCTAACCCTAAACCTAACCCTCAACCTCAACCTGACCCTCAACGTCACCATAAACATCACCCTAACACTAACCCTCACCCTAAAACTAACCCTAACCCTCAGCCTAAACCTAACCCTCACCCTAACGCTCACCCTATCCCTAACGCTCACCCTATCTCTAACGCTAACCTTACACCTCACCTTCAACCTAACCCTAACTCTAACCCTTATCCTCACACTAACCCTCACCCTAACGCTAACCCTCACACTTAACCTAATCCTGACCCTATTCCTAACCCTCACCCTAACCCTCACCCTCACGCTAACACTCATGCTAACCATGCCTCTCACCCTCCCCCTAACCCTCACCCTAAACCTCACCCTAAACCTTACCCTCACCCTAACCCTTAAAATAACCCTAAACATAGCCCTAACGCTCACCCTTTCCCTCGCCCTAGCCATAACCCTAACCCTCACCCTCACCCTCACCTTAAATATCACCCTAACCCTATGCCAAACCCTAAACCTAACCCTAACTCTGACCTGAACACTCACGCTCACCCTAACCCTCACACTAAACATCACCCTATCCCTAACCCTAACCCTAATCCTTACCCTAATCCTAACCCTCATCCTAAACCTAATTCTCACCCTGAACCTGACCCTAAAGCTTATCTAACCAAAAACCTCATCCTCACCCTCACCATCAACCTCAACCTAAACCTCACCCTAGCCCTCACCCTAACCCTAACCCTCACCCTCACCCTAATGCTAAACCTACCCATCACTCTAACTCTCACCCTAACCCTAACCCTAACCCTTACCTAACCGAAAACCTCACCCTCAACCTCAACCTCAACCTCAACCTAACCCTCACCCTCATCCTAGCCCTCACCCTAACACTAAATCTACACCTCACCCTACCCATCACCCTAACTCTAACACTCACCCTAACCCTAACCCAAACCCTAACACTAACCCTAACGCTCATCCTAACCCTAACCCTACCCCTCACCCTAACTCTCACCCTAACTCTCACACTAACCCTCACCGTCACCCTAAACCTAACCATAATCCTCACCCTCAACCTAACCATAACAGTCACCCTAACAGTCAATCTAACCCTAACCCTCACCCACAATCTAAACCTCACCCTCACCCGAAAGCTAACCCTCACCCTAACCCTAAACCTCACCCTAAACATCACACTAAACCTAACCCTCACCCAAATCATAAACCTAACCCTCACCCTCACCCTAACCCTAACCCTCACCCTATCCCTAACGGTAACCCTAACCCTCACCCTCACACTAACCCTCCCCCTAACCCTATCCATACACCTCACCGTAACTCTCACCCCAAACCTAACCCTAAGCCTAAACCTCACCATAACCGTAAACCTAAATCTAACCCTCACCCTCACCCTAACCCTCACCGTCACCCTAATCCTCACCCTAAACCTAACCCTCAACCACACCCTAATCCTCACACACACCCGGACCCTCACCCTCACCCTAACATTCACCCTCACCCTCATAATATACATCACCCTAACCCTAACCCTCAGCCTAACCCTAACCCTCACCCTAACCCTCACCCTCACGCTAACTTAACACTAAAAAAACCAAAAACTTAACACTAAACTTAACACTAAACCTCACCCTCACCCTCACCCTCACCCTAACCCTAACCCTAAACCTAACCCTCACCCGAACCCTCATCCTAACCCTCATCCTCACCCTAACTCTAATGCTAACCCTACCTCTCACCATCACCCTAACCCTCACCCTAAACCTCACCCGAACCTTTACCCTCACCATAACCCTAACCCTAACTCTAACCCTAATCCTCACCTTAAACATAACCCTCACCCACACCCTAACCCTCACCATAATTGAACCCTACCCTCACTCTAACACTCACACTAACCCTAACCCTAACCCAAACCCTTAACCTAACCCTCAATCTAACGCTCACCCTATCCGTAACGCTAACCCTACACCTCACCCTCAACCTAACATTCACTCTAACCCTTTTCCTCACACTAACCCTAACCCTAACCCTCAAAATAAGCCTAATCCTCACCCTATTCCTAATCATCACCCTAACTCTCACCCTCACCCTACCACTCATGCTAACCCTAACCCTCACCCTCAACCTAACCCTCACCCTAAACCTCACCCTAAACCTTACCCTCAGCCTAACCCTTAAAATAACCATATACCTAACCCTAACGCTCACCCTATCTCGCACCCTAGCCCTAACCCTAAAACTCACCCTCACCCTCACCCTAACCCTATCCTAACCCTAACCCTAACCGTAACTCTGATTTAACTCTCACGCTCACCCTAACCCTCACACTAAACATCATCCTATCACTAACCCTCACCCTAAACCTTACCCTAATCCTAACCCCCAACCTAACCCTAAAAATCACCGTAACCCTAACCTTCAAAATAACCCTAACCCTAACGCTCACCCTCACCCTCACCCTCACCCTAACCCTCATCCTAACACTAACCCTCACCCGCACCATCACCCTCAAACGAACCCTAACACTAACCCTACCCTAACCCACACCCTTACACTAATATTCACCCTAAACCTAGTCCTAACCCTTACCTAACCAAAAACTTCACCCTCACCCATACCCTCACGCTATCCCTCACCCTCACCGTAGCACTCACCCTAACACTAACCCTCACCCTAACCCTAGCACTAACCCTCACCCTCACCCTAACCATAAACCGAACCCTAACACTCATCCTAACCCTAACCCTAAACCCAATTCTAACCCTAAACCTCATACTCACTCTAACCCCCACCCTAAACCTAACCCTAACCCAAATCCTCACCCTATCCTTAACCTTAACCGAAAACCTCACCGTGTCCCTCACTCTCACCGTAACCCTCACCTTTACCCTTACCCTCACCCGAACCCTAACACTCACCCTCACCCTAACCCTCACCCTAAACTTACCCACAACCTAACACTCACCAAAAACCTAACTATAAACCTAAATTTCACCTTACCCTCAATCTAACGCTCAGCCTCACCCTCACCCTAACCCTCACCCAAATATTTACCCTCACCCTAACACTTACGCTAACCCTAACCCGAACCCTTACCCTCATCCTAACCCTAACCCTCACCCTCACCCTCTCCATCACCCTCAGCCTAACCATAATCCTAACCCTAATCCTAACCCTCACCCTCACCCTCACCCTAACTCTTACCCTAAATCTAACCATAACAGTCACCCTCACTCTCACCCTAACCCTAAACGTATCCCTAACCCTGACCCTAGCTCTAAACCTCACCCTGTACCTCACCTTCACCCTAATCCTAACCCTAACACTCATCCTCAAACTAACCCTTACCCTCACCATAACCTAACCCTAACCCTAATCCTCACCCTAACCTTAATCCTCATCCACACCCTAACTTGAACCCGAACCCGAACCCGAACCCATACACTGACACTCACCCTAACACTAACACTAAACCTAAACCTATCCCTAACCCTCAAACTCACCCTAAACCTAACCCTAAACCTAACCCTCCCCATCACCCTCACCCTCACACTCACACTCACCCTAAACCGCACACTAACCATACCCGTACCCCTCTCCCTACCCGTCTCCCAAACCCCAACCCTAACCCTAACCCTCAACATAACCTTAACCCTACCTCTAACCCTCACCCTCACACTAACCCTAAACCTAAAGCTAACCCTCACCCTAACCCTAATCCTCACCCACATCCTAACCCTCACATTCACCCGAACCCGAACCCTCACCCGAAACCTCATCCTCTCACTGACCCTCACCCTCACCCTAAACATCACCCAAACCGTAACCATCAGCCTAATCCTAACCCTAACCATAACCCTAACCCTAAACTTAACACTAACCCAAACACTAAACATAACCATAAAGCTCACACTAACCATAACCCTCACCATAACCCTAACCCTAACCATAGCCTAACCCTAACCTTCACCCTCACCCTCAGCCTAACCCTAACCCTAAAACTAATCCTAACCATGACCCTCACTCTCACCCTCACCCTCATTCTAACCCTCACTCTCATCCTGATCCTCAAAATCACACCCTTACACTAACCCTAACCCTAACACTAAACCTCAACCTCACTTTCACCCTCAACTTCAGCCTAACCCTAACCCGAATCCTAACCCTAACCCTAACCCTCACCCTTACCCTCACAATCACACTAACCCTCACCCTAAACCTAACTCTCACCCTCACCCTAACCCTAATGCTAACCATTACTATCACGCTCACCCGAACCTTCACCCCAAACCTCCCTCTAACCCTTACCCTATCACTAACCCTAACTCTAACCCTAATCCTCACCATAAACTAACCTTAACACTAACCCTCACCCTCATCTGAACCCTCACCCTCACCTGAACCATCATCCTTACACTAAACCTCACCCTAAACATCATGCAAACAATAACACTCACCCTAACCCTTACCCTAACCCTAAACCTCAACCTCACCCTAACCCTCACCCTAACACTTACCCTCACCCTAAACCTAACCCTAACCCTAACCCTCACACTCACCCTAAACCTCACCCTAACACTACCCCTATCCCTCTCCCTAACCCTCACCCTACCTACCCCTAAACCTAACCATAACCCTACCTGTAACCCTCACCCTCACAATAACCCTAAACCTAACGCTAACCCTCACCTTAAACATCACCCAAACCCTAATCCTCACCCTAACCCTAACCCTATCTCTAACCCTCACCCTAACCCTCACCCTAAAACTTGTCCTCACCCTAACTCTAACCATAACCTTCACCGTCACCCTGACCCTCACCCTCAGACTAAACCTAATTCTAACCCTATTCCTAACCCTAATCCTCACCCTCATCCTAATCCTAACCCTAACCCTAATCCTCAACCTCACCTTCACCCTCACCCTCACCCTAAACCATATCCTCACCCTCACCCTGAAACTAACCCTCAACCTCACCCTAAACATCACCGTAAACCAAACCTTCACCATAATCCTAACGCTAACCCTAACCCTCACGCTCAACCTAACCTACACCCTAAACCTTATCCTCACACTTACCCTCACCCTAAACCAACCCTAACCCTCACACTAACCCTAAACCTCACCCTAACCCTATCCCGACACCTCACCCTAACTCTGACCCTAAACAATCCCTAACCCTAAACCTCACCCTAACCCTAACCCTAAACCTAACCCTCAGCCTCACCCTAAAACTCAACGTCACGCTTACACTCACCCTAACCCTAACCCTCAACCACACCCTAACCCTCACCCTCACCCAAACCCTCACCCTCATCCGAGGACTCGCCCTCACCCTAACCCTCACACTCACAATAAACATCACCCTAACCCTAACTCTCACCTTAACACTATCCCTAACCCTCACCATAAAACTAAACCTCAACCTAATCGTAACCCTCACTCTGACCCTCACACTAACCCAACCCTAATCCTAACCCTCACTCTAACACTCACCCTAACCCTAACCCTAAACCTTATACTCACCTTAACCCTCACCATAACCCTTACCCTCATCCGTTCCCTAACCCTATCCCTACCCCAAACACTAACCCTAAACTTCACCCTAACCCTAAACCTCACCCTCACCCAAACCTAAACCTTAACCGTAACCCTCACCCTCACCGTCACCCTCAACCTAACATCAACCTCACCCTCACCCTAACCCTCACCCTCGCCCTAAACATCAACCTAAACCTAACCCTCACATTAACCCAAACCCTAACCCTCACCCTAACCCTAACGATAAACCTAACCCTCACACTCAACCTAACCCTCACCCTAACATTTATCCTCACACTAACCCTATCTCTAACCCTAACCCTTACCCTCAGACTAACCCTAACCCTCACCCTAACCCTAAACCTAACTCTAACCGTAACCCTCACCCTAACCCTAACCCTAACCCTTTCCCTAACGCTAACCCTAACATTAACACTCACCCTCATACTAAATATCACTCTAATGGTAACCGTCACCCTAACCCTAACCATAACCTTCACCCTAACCCTACCCCTCAACCTAACCCTCACCCTCACCTAATCCTCACCCAAACTCTAACCCTAAACCTTACCTAAATGAAACCCTCACCCTCACCCTCACCCTCAACTTAACCCTCACCATAAACCTTACCCTCACCCTAAACCTAACTATAACCCTCAGCCTAAACCTAAACCTCACCCTAACCCTAAACCTAACCTTCCCCCTAACCCTCATCCTAACCCTCACCCGAAACCTAACCCTAACCCTCAAACTCACCCTAACCCTCACCGTCACCCTAACACTTAACCTAACCGAAACTTTCACCCGATCCCTAAACCTTATGCTAACCCTAAACCTCACCCTAAACATCACCCTAAACCTAACTTTCAACCGAACCCTCACCCTCACAATAAATATCACACTAACCCTACCTCTCAGCCTAACCCTAACCCCCTACCTAAACCCAAACCTCACCCTGACCTTCACTCTAACCCTAACCCTCACCCTAACCCTTACCCTAAAACTAACCCTCAACATAAACCTCACCCTCACCCTCACCCTCACAATAACCCTAACCCTAACCCTAATACTAACACTGAACCTCACCCTGATCCTCACCCTAACCCTAACCCTAAACCTAAACCTTACGCTCAGTCTCACCTTAATCCTCACTCTCACCCCAAACCTCACCCTAAACCTACCCCTACCCCTCTCCCTAAAAATCATCCTAACCCTAAACCTAAACCTAACCCAAAGCCTAACCCTAAACCTAAGCCTATCCCTCACACTAACTCTAAACCTAATGTTAACCCTAACCCTAATCCTCACACACACCCTAACCCTCAAACTCACCTGAAGCCTCACCCTCACACGAAACCTCAGTCTCACCCTAAACCTCACCCTAAACCTCACCCAACCCTAGCACTCACCCTAACCCTAATCCTAACACTCACCCTAACCCTCACCTTAACCCTTATCCTCACCCTAAACCTAACCCTAACACTAGCCATAACCCTCACCCTAGCGGTAAACCTTACCCTAAACCTAACCCTAACCATAACCTTCACCCTCACCCTCACACTAAAATTAACCCTAACCCTCACCCTCACCCACCCTTAATATCACCCTAACCCTAATTCTCACCACAACCCTATACCTCAACCTAACCCTCACCCTCCCCTAACCCTCACACTAACCCTAACCCTCACCCTAATCCTAACACTCACCCTCACTTTCACCCTCACTCTAAGCCTAAACGTAACCCTAACCCTTATCCTAACCCTAACCCTAAACCTCACCCTAACCCTAACCCAAACCATCACCCTCAACCTCACCCTCACCCGCACTCTCAACCTAAACCTCACCCTCACACTCACCCTTACCCTAAACCTCAACCTCATCTTAAATATCACACTAACCCTAACCCTCACCCTAACCCTAACCCTCACCCTCACCATAAACCTAACTCTAACCCTAAGGCTAAACCTAAATCTCACCCTCACCCTAACCCTAACCCTAACCCTTATCCTCACACTAATCCTAACACTAACCCTAACCTTCACCCTAACCCTAACCGACACCTCAACCTAACTCTCACCCTAGCCCTAACCCTAACCCTCAACCTAACCCTAACCCTAAACCTAACCCTCACCCTCACCCTAACTCTCACGGTCACCCTAACACTCACCCTAACCCTAAACCTCAAATTAAACCTAACCCTGACCCTAACTCTAACCCTCACACTAACCCTAACCCTAATCCTCGACCTCACCCTCACCCTCAAAATACCCCTAAACCTAACCCTAATCCTAACACTGTCCCTCACCCTCACCATCAACCTAACCCTAACCATAACCCTAACCCTTACCCTCACTCTCACCCTAACCCTCACACTCAACCTAAATCTCACCCTACCCCTACCCCTACCCCTCTCCCTAACCCTCACCCTAACCATAAGCCTAACCCTAACCCCAAACCTAACCCTACCCCTAACCCTCACCCTCACACTAACCCTAAACCTAATGTAAACCCTCACCCTAACCCTAATCCTCACCCACACCATAACCCTCAACCTCACCTGAAGCCTCACCCTCACCCGAACCGTCATCCTCACACTAAACTTCAACCTAAACATCACCCAAACCCTAACCGTCACCTTAACCTAACCCTAACCCTCACCCTCACCCTAACCCTCACCCTAACCCTTATCCTCACCCTAACCCTAACCCTAACACTAACCATAACCCTCACACTAGCCGTAAAAGTTACCCTAACCCTAACCATAACCATAACCTTCACCCTCACCCTCACCCTAAAACCAACCCTAGCCCTAAACCTCACCCTCATCCTCGCACTCACACTCACCCTAACCTTCAACCTCACCCTAAATATCACCCTAACCCTAACCCTCACCCTAATCCTACACCTCAACCTAACCCTCACCCTCCCCTAACCTACACACTAACCCTAACCCTCACCCTAACCCTAACCCTCACCCTAATCCTAACCCTCACCCTCACTTACACCCTCACTCTAAGCCAAACACTAACCCTGACCCTAATCCTAACCCTAACACTAAACCTCACACTAACGCTAACCCAAACCATCACCCTCAACCTCACCCTCAGCCGCAACCTCAACCTAACCCTCACACTCACACTCACCCTTACCCTAACCTGCAACCTCACTTTAAACATCACCCTAACCCTAACCCTCACCCTAACCCTAACCTTAACCCTCACCCTAACCCTAACCCTAACCCTAACGCTATACCTAAACCTCACCCTCACACTAACCCTAACCCTAACACTTATCCTCACACTAACACTAACCCTAACCCTAACCCTCACCCTCTCCCTCACCCTAACCCTCAATCTAACCCTAATCCACCACCATAACCATAACCCTAACACTCATCCTCACCCTAACCCTAACTGTAACCCTAACCTTCACCCTAACCCTCACACTAACACTCACGCAAATCATAACCTTCTATCTCTCCCTCACCTTCACCCTAATATTTACCCTCACCCAAACTTAATCCTAACCCTCACACGAAACCTAACCCTCACCCTAACTCTAACCGTAAATTTAACCCTAATCCTAAACCTCACCCTCACACTCACCCTCACCCTATGCCTAACCCTCACCCTCAACCTCACCCTAACACTTACCCTCAAACTTAACATCACGCTAACCCCAACCCTCATCCTAACACTGACCCTAACCGTAATTCTAACCCTAAACTTTCCACTCACCCTAACCCTCACCCTAACCCTTACTGTCACCTTAACACTAACCCTAACCCTCACACTAAACCTAACCCAAACACTAACTCTAACCTTACCCCTCAGCCTAACCCTCACGCTAAACCAAAACAAAACCCTAAACCTCACCCTGTACTTAAACTTAACACAAAAACTCAACCTAACCCTCACCCTCACCCTAACCCTAATGCTAAACCGAAACCTCACCCTCACCCTAATCCTCACCATAACCCTTACACTCACAACCTAACCCTAACCCCCACCCTCAACCAATCCCTCACCCTAACACTTACTCACACCCTAACCTTGACACTTACCCTAACCCTAAACCAACATTCACCCTAATCCTCAGCCCAACTCTAACACTTACCCTCACCCTAACCCTCACCCTAACCTTAACCCTCACCTTACCCCATAACATAACACTAAACCTAACCCTCACACTAATCCTAAACATAATTGTCAGCCTAACACTTATCCTAACCCTAAACCTGTCCTTAACCCTGACCCTAACCCTAACTCTCACACTAATCCTAACACTAACCGTCAGCCTAACCCTTATCTTAAGCATAACCCTAACACTAACCCTCACCCTAAACCTAACCCTAACCCGTATCCTAAACCTAACCGTCACCCTCACCATCCCTATCACTCTCAGGCTAACCCTAACTCCAACATTAAACCTAACCATAACACTCACCCTCACCCTCACCCTCACCCTAACCCAAACCCTAACCCTAACCCACACCCTAACCCTCACCTTAATCCCAACGATAAACCTAACACTCACACTCAACCTAACCCTCACCCTAACACTTATCCTCACACTAACAATAACTCTAACCCTAACCCTTACCCTCACACTAACCCTTAACCTCACCCTTACCCTAAACCTACCGCGCACGCTAACCCTCACACTAACCCTAACCCTAACCCTAACCCTTTCCTTAGTGCTAACCCTAATAGTAACCCTCAACCTCATACTAAACATCAAAGTAACGCAAATCCTCACCCTAACCCTAACGCTAACCCTCACCCTAACCCTACCGCTCAACCTAAACCTTACCCTCCCCTAATCCTCACCCTAACTCTAACGCTAACCCTTATCTAAACGAAGACCTGACCCTCACCCTCACCCTCAAGCTAACCCTCACCCTCACATTATCCCTCACCCTAAACCTAACCATAACCCTCACCCTCACCCCAAACCTCACCGTCACCCTAACACTCAACCTAACCCAAACCCTCACCCACACCCTAACCCTCACACTCACCCGAAGCCTAAAACTTACCCTAACCCTAAACCTCACCCTAAACATCACCCAAACCCTAACCCTCAACCGAACCCTCATCCTCACCCTAAGAGTCACCCTCACAATAAACATCACCCTAACCCTACCCCTCAGCCTAACCCTAACCCACTACCTAAACCTAACCCTCACCCTGACCCTCACCCTCACCGTAACCCTAACCCTAACACTCACCCTAACCCTTACCCTAACCCTAACCCTCACACTAAACCTAACCTTAACCCTTACCCTCACCATAACCCTAAACCTAACCCTAACCCTAACGCTAACCCTAACCCTCACCTTCACCCTAAAGCTCACACTGACCCTTACCCTCACCATAACCCTAACCGTAACCCAACCCTAATCCTCACCGTAAACCTAACCCTCGCCCACAACCTAACCATCACAATCACCCGAACCCTCATCCTCAACCTAACAATCACACTAACTCTAACCCTAACCCTTATCATAAACTTAACCCTCACCTTCACCTTCACCCTAAGCCTAATCCTAAACCTAACCCTTAACCTAACCTTCACCCTCAAACTAAACCTAACCCTCACCCTAACGCTCACCCTATCCCTAATGCTAAACCTACCCCTCAACTTCACCCTAACCCTCACCCTAACCCTTATCCTCACCCTAACCCTCACCCGAACACTAACACTAACCCTCAGATTAAAACTAATCCTAACCCTATACCTCACCCTAACCCTAACCCTAACCCAAAACCTAACCCTCACACTCACCCTAACCTTCATCCTAACACTTACCCTCAACCTAACCCTATCCCTAACCCTCACCGTAACCTTAAACCTCAACCTAAACCTGACCCTCACCCTAACCCTAACCCTAAACCAAACCCTTACACTAAACCTAAACCTCACTCTAAACCTAACCCTCTGAATAACAGTAACCGTCACACTAACCCTAACACTAAGCCTCACCCTCACCCTCACACTAACCCTAACCCTCACCCTAACCATAACAGTAAACCTAATGCTAACCCTAAAACTCACCCTCACCCTAACCCTTACCCTCACCCTAACCCTAACTCTAACCCTCACACTAAACCTAACACTCAACCTAACCCTATACCTACCACTCAGCCTAACCCTCACCGTAAATCTAACTCTCAATCTAATCCTCACCCTATCCCGAAACTTAACCCTAACCCTCAACCTCACCCTAACCCTCATGCTAACCCTAACCTTCACCCTCACCCTCACCCTCACCCTAACCCTTAGCCTCACCCAAAACCCAAATCTCACCCTTATGCTAACCCTCACCCTAACCCTTACCTACACTCTAAACCTCACCCTAAGCCTAACCCTAAACCTAACCCTCACCCTAACCCTCACCCTTACCCTAAACATAATCTAACCCTAACCCTCAGACTAATCCTCAGCCTAACCCTAACCCTCACCCTCACCCTAACCCTCACCCTAACCTTTACCCTCAACTTAACCAAAACCCTAACCATAAAACTAACAGTCCCACTAACCCTAACCCTAACCCTCAGCCTAATCCTTATCCTAACCCTAAAAATAACCCTAACCCTCACTCTAATCCAAACCCTAACCCTAAACCTAACCCTCACACTAACCCTAACACTAACCCTCAGCCTAACCCTCACCCTACCCCTAAACCTAACCCTAACCCCCACCCTCACCCTCACCCTAAACCTAACCCTCACCCTAACCCTAACCCTAACCCTTAATGTCACCCTCACCCTCATCCTAACCCTAATCCTTACCCTATTCCTAACCCTCACCCTTACCCTAACGCTAAACCTAACACTCACCCTCACCCTCACCCTAACCCTCATCATAGCGCTAACCCTCACCCTATACCTCAACCTCACCCTAAACCTAAATCTAACCCTAAGCCTCACCCTAAAACTCACCCTAACGCTAACACTAACCCTAACCTTCATCCTCACACTATACCTCACCCTAACCCATACCGTCACAATAACCCTAACCCTAACCCTAACCCTAACCTTATTTCTCACCCTATTTCTAACATTCACCCACACCCTCAACCTCACCCTCACCCGAACCCTCATCCTCAACATAACACTCAACCTAACCCTGACCCTAACCCTAATATTAAACCTAACCTTAACCCTCACGCACACCCTCACAATAACCCGCACCCGCACCCTAACCCTCACCCTAACACTAACCCTAACCCTAATGCTCAACCTAATGCTAAAACTATCCCTAACCCTCACCCCCCCACTAACCCTAACCCTAACACTAACCCTCACCCTAACCCTAATCCTCACCCAAACCCTAACACTCTCCCTCACCCGAACCCTCACCTTTCCCCGAACACTCATCCTCACCCTAACCCTCGCCTTCACCCTAAACATCACTGAAGCCCTAAGCCTTACCCTAAACCTAACCCTAACCCTCACCCTAACCGTAACCCTCAACCTAACCCTCAATCTCACGCTAATCCTCACCATAACCCTAACCCTTACCTAAAAGAATCCCTCACCGTAAACCCCACACTAAACTTCTCCCTCACCCTAGCCCTCAGCCTAAACCTGGCCCTCACCCTAACCCTCTCCCTCACCCTTAACATCACCCTAACCCTTACCCTCAGCCTAACACTAACGCTAACCCTATTCCTATTCCTAACCCTCACATGAACCCTCACCCTAAACCTAACCCTAACCCTCAACCTAACCCTAACCTCAGCTTTACCCTCACCCTCAACCTAAACTTCACCCTAACCCTAACCCTAAGGTAAATGAAACCCTCACCCCCACCCTCACACTAACCCTCACACTCACCCTAGCCCTCACCCTAACCCTAAACCTATCCCTTACCCTCAACCTCCCCCTCCCCCTCCCCCTCAGCCTAAACATAACCCTAAACATAATCCTAACGCTAACCCTCACCATCACCCAAACCTTCACCCTAACCCTTACCCTCAAACTTACACTAAACCTAACACTCCCCCTCCCCCTCACCCTCACCCTAATCCTAACGCTAACCCTAACCCTAACCACTAACCCTCTCTGTCACCCTCATCATAATCCAAACCCTAACAATAACCCTAACCCTCACCCTCACTCTAACCCTCACCCTAACACTTACACTCACCCTCACCCTTACCGAAACCCTCACCCTCATCATCACCCTAACCCTAACCCTTACCCTCACCATAACCCTAACCCTAACCCTAAACCTAAACCTCACACTAACCCTAATCTTCACCCACACCCTAAACGTCACTCTCACCCTCACCCTAAAACTTACACTCACCCTAAAACTAACCCTAACCCCCCAACCTAACCCTAACTTTAACCCTTAACCCTCACCCTCATCCTAACCCTCAAACTCACCCGAACAATCACCCTAACCCTAACACTCACCCTCAAAATAAACATCAACCTAAACTTAACCCTCAACCTAATGCTAACCCTAAAACTCACCCTAACCCTAACACTCACCCTAACACTAACACTCACCCTGACCCTCGCACTTACACTAACCCTAACCCTAACCCTCACCCTAAGCCTCATCCTCACCCTAACCCTCACCCTCACCCTAAACATCACCCTAACGCTAACCCTAACCCTCACCCTAAACCTAACCTCAGCTTAACCCTCACCCTCACCCTAATCCTCAACCTAATCCTAACCCTTACCTAACCGAAACCCTCCCCCTCCCCTCCCCCTAACCCTAACCCTAACCCTAACAATAACCGTAACTCTATACCTAACCCTAAACCTAAAACTCACCCTGAACCTAATCCTAACCCTAACCCTCTCCCTCACAATCACCCTGATTCTAACCCTCACTCTCACTCTGACCCTAAACATCAGACTAACACTCACACTAACCCTAACCATCACCCTAACCCTAACCCTTAACCTCACATTCACCCTCACCCTCAGCCTAACCCTAATCCTAACCCTAACCCCCACCCTCACCCTAACCCTCACCCTAAACCTTACCCTCACCGTAACCCTAACCCTCATCCTCACACTAATGCTCACACTAACACTTACCCACACCCTAATCCTCACCCCAACCCTAACCCAAACCTAATCCTCACCCTAACCCTCACCCTAAGCCTAACCATAACCCTAAACCTATCCCTCATCCTAACCCTCACCCTAACCCTAACCCTCACGCTCACCCTAAATTTCACACTAACCTTTACCCTCAACCTAACCCAAACCCTAACCATGAACCTAACACTCACACTAACCCTAAACCTAACCCTCAGCCTAACCCTTATCCTAACCCTAAACCTAACACTAACCCTAACCCTCACACTCACCCTAAACCTAACCCTAACCCTAAGCCTCACCCTAACCTTCATCCTCACCCTAACCCTAACCCTCACCCTCACCCTAAAACTCCACCACACCCTAACCCTCCCCCTCACCTGAACCCTCACCCTCACACCAACACTCACCCTCACCCTAACCCTCACCATCACAATAAACATCAGGCTAACCCTAACTCTCAACCTAACATTAACACTAAACCAAAGCCTAAACCTAACCCTAACCCTCACCCTGACGCTAACCCTAACCCAATCCCAAACCTAAACCTCACCCTAAACCTTACCCTAACCCTAACACTCACCCTAAACCTAGCCCTCACCCTAACACTAACCGTCACACTAAACCTAAACCTAACACTCATCCTCACCCTCTACCTCAAACTCACCCTCACCCTAACCCTCATCCTTACCCTAACCCTAAACCTAATGCTAACCCTAAAACTCACCCTCAGCCTAACCCTAACCCTAACCCTTAGAGTAAACCTAACCCTCACAATAACCCTAAACCTCACACTAAACCTAAAACTCACACAAATCCTAACTGTACCCCTCAGCCTAACCCTCACCCTAAACCTAACCAGAAACCTAATCCTCACCCTATCCCTAACCTTAACCCAAACCCTCACCCTCATCCTAACCCTCCCCTAACACTTACCCACACCCTAAACCTCACCCTAACCATAACCCTAAACCTAATCCTCACCCTATCCCTATCCTTAACTCTAAACCTCACACTAAGCCTCACACTCACCCTTACACTAATGCTAAACATAACCCTCAGCCTAACCCTAACCCTAACCCTATTCCTAATCCTTACCATCACCCACACCCTCACATTAACCCTCATCCTCACCTCAGCCCTCACCCTCACCATAACCCTAACCCTCAACCTCACCCTAACCATAACCCTAAATCTGTCGCTCACCATCCGCATCACCCTAACCCTAACCCTTACCCTCACCCTAACCCGAACCCAAACCCTAAACCGAAATCTAGCCCTCACACTAACCCTAACCGTCACCCACACCCTAACCCTCACCCTCACCCTCACACTCAACCTAACCCTAATCCTCACCCTAAAACTTACCCTCACCCTAACGCTAACCGTAAACCTCACACTAAACCTAAACCTCATTCTAAAAGTAACCCTACCCCTCAGCCTAACCCTCACCCTAAACCTCACCCTAAACCTAATCCTCACCCTATCCCTAACCTTAACTCTAAACCTCACACTAAGCCTCACACTCACCCTTACACTAATGCTAAACATAACCCTCAGCGTCACCCTAACCCTCAACCTAACCCTCACCCTCACCCTAACCCTCACCCTAACCCTTACCCACACCTTAACCCTCACTCTAACACTAACCCTAAACCTAACCCTCTCCCTAACCTTCACCCTAATCCTAACCATAAACCTAAACCTAACCCTCACCCTAACCCTCACCATAACCCTAACCCTAACCCTCACCCTAACTTTACCCTCACCCTAACCATAACCCTAACCCTAAACCTAACCCTCACAGGAACCCTAACCCTAACCCTCAGCCTATCCCTTATCCTAACCCTAAACCTATCCCTAAACCTCGTCTTAACCCTAAAACTAACCTTAATGCTCACACTAACCCTAAAACTAACCCTCAGCCTAATGCTCACCCTAACCCTAACACTCAACCTCAACATAAACCTAATCCTAACCCTAATCCTAACCATCACCCTCACCCTAATTCTAACCTTAAACCTAACCCTAACACTCACCCTCACCCTCACTCTCATCCTAGCACTATCCCTAACCCTAACCCTAAACCTAACCTTCACCCCATACCTCACCTTTACCCTAACCCTAACACCAACACTAAACCTCACCCTAACTCTCACCCTAAACCTCACCCTAACCCTAACCCTCATCCTCACACTAAACCTCACCATAACCCTTCACCTCAACTTAACCCTTACAGTAACCCTAATCCTAATCCTCACCCAAACCCTAACCCTCATCCAAACCCTAAGCCTCACCCTCACCGAACCCGAACCCTCACCCTAACACTCACCCTAACCCTAACCGTAACCACAATCCTAACCGTAAACCTCATCCTCAAACTCACCTAACCCTAACCTTAACCCTAACCTTCACCCTTACCCTCACATTAACCCTCACCTTCAGCCTAACCGTAACCCTAAACCTCACCATAACCCTCACCCTAACACTAACCCTAATCCTAACCCTCAGCCTAACGGTAACACTACCCCTGACGCTCACCCTCATACTCACCCTAAACCTAACGCTAGCACTCAACCTAAACCTAATCCTCAACCACACCCTAACCCCCACCTTTACTCGAACCCTGATCCTCACCCTCACTCTCATCCTCACCCTAACCCTAACCCTAACCCTCAACCTAACCCTAACCCTCAACCTAAACCTCACCCTCGCCCTAATGCTCACCATAACCCTATCCCTTACCTAAAGAAACCCTCACTATAACCCTCACACTAACCCTTACCCCGATCCAAACCCTCACCCCAACCCTAACCCTACCCCTAACCCTCACACTCACACTCACCCTAAACCTAATGCTAACCCTCAAACTAACCCAAATCCTCACCCACACCCTAACACTCACCCTCACTCGAACCCTCACCCTCACCCGAACCCTAATCCTCACCCTACCCCTACCCCTTACTTAAAAATATTCCTCACCCTCAACCTCACACTAACAGTAACCCTACCCCTAGCCCTCACCCTAACCCTCAACCTCACTCTCTGCCTAACCCTAACTCTAACCCTAACCCTCAAAATTACCCTCACCATAACCCTAACCCTAAACCTAATCTTCAACCTAAACCTAACCCTGACCCTAACCCTAACCCTCAACCTCCCCCTCCCCCTCACTCTAACCTTCCTCACCCTAACCCTAACCCTCACCCTCACCCTAACGCTAACCATAACACTCAGCCTAAACCTCCCCCTTAACGCTCACTCTCACCCTAAACATCACCCTAAACCGAACCCTCAGCCTACTCCTAACCCTAACCCTCACTCTAACCCTAAACCTCACCCTTAACCTCACCCTAAACCTAACCCTTACCCAAAATAAACCCTCACCCTAACCCTCACCCTCACCCTAACCCTCAACCTAACACTAATACTCACCCTATCCCTAACCGAAACCCAAATCCTCACCCTAACCCTCACCCTCACCCTAACCATAATGCTAACCCTAACCCTCAACCTCACCCTAACCTTCACGCAGCCTTTACTTTCAACATAATTTTATCCCTCACCTTAAAACTAAATCTCACCCTAACTCTCACGCTCACCCTAATAGTAACCCTCACTCTATCCCTCACCCTAACCCTAAACCTCACCCTAACACTAACCCTCACCCTCACCCTAATGCTAACCCTAAAACTCACCCTAATACTAACCCTCACCATAACACTCAATGTAACCCTAAGCCTAACCCTCAACAACACCATAATCTTAAACCTCATGCTAACCCTCACCTTAATGCTAACCCTCACCCTCAAACTAATCATCACCGTAACCCTAACAATCACGCTAACCCTAACCATAACCCTCAGGGTAACCCTCACCCTCACCCTCACCCTAAGACTAACCCTAACCCTAACCCGAACCCTAATCCTAAACTTAACCTTTACTCTCAGCCTCACCATAACCCTAAACCTAACCCGAACACTCAACCTCACCCTCACCCTAACCCTAACCCTAACCATAACCCTCATCCTAATCCTAAACCTTACCCTATCCCTAACCCTAACCCTCAACCTAATTCTAACCCTAACCCTAACCCTCACTCTAACCCTCACACTCACCCAAACCCTCACCCTAACACTTATCCTAACCCTAACCCTAATCTTAACCCTAACCCTCACACAAACCCTAACCGTCACACTAACCTTAACATTAACACTCACACTACCCCTCACCCTAATTCTAACCCTAACCCTAACCCTCAACCTAAACCAAACCCTAACCCTCAACCTCACCATAAACCTCACCCATACCCTAACCCTCAACCTCACCTGAAACCTAACACTCACCCTAACCCTCACCCTCACCCTAAACATCATCCTAAACCTAACCCTCACCCTAACTCTAACACTAAACTCCGCCTTAACCCTAACCCTCACATTAACCCTCACCCTCAACCTTATCAACACCCTAACAATAACCTTAAAGCTTCCTTAACCGAAACCCTCACCCTCACCCTCACCCTAATCCTAAGCCGCACACTAGCACTCACCCTCACCCTAACCCTAACCATAAACCTAACTCTAACCCTCAGCCTCACCTTCACCCTAACCCTAACCCTAACCCTAACAATTACCCTAACCCTAACCCTAACCCTAATACTAACCCTAACTCTCACCCTAACCCTAACCCTAACCCTAAAACTCATCATAATCATAATCCTAATCCTAACACTCACCCTCAACTTCACCCTAACCCTAACAGTCACCCTCACACTAACCCTCACACAAACCCTAACCCCCATCCTAACAATAACCCTAACCCTCACCCTCACCTTCACCCTCACTCTCAGCCTAACCCTAAAACTAACCCTAATCCTAACCCTAACCCTCACCCTGACCCTAATCCTAACACTCATCATCACAATAACAACCCTCACCCTAAACATCTCCCTAAACCTAAACCCCAAACTAATTCTAAACCTAACCCTCACCCTAACCCTCACCCTCACCCTAAACATCACCCTAACCTTTATCCTCAAAATTACCCTAACCCTAATCCTAAGCCTAACCCTCACACTAACCCTAACACTCACCCTAAACTTACTCCTACCCCTCAAACTAACCCTCACCCGAAACCTAACCCTAAACCTCACCGTAACCCTAACCCTAACCCTCACATTCAACCTAAGCATCACTCTAACCCTAACCCTAACAGTAACCCTAACCCACAACCTAACCCTCACCCTCACACGAACCCTCACTCGAACACTCATCCCCACCCTACGCCTCAGCCTCACCCTAAACATCACCCTAACCCTCATTCTAACCCTAACCCTAATCCTCACCCTAACCCTAACCCTCAACCTAACCCTCACCACCAACCTAATGCTCACCCTAACAGTAAAGATAACCCTTTCCGACCCTTAAACCCTCACCCTCACCCTCACACTCACCCTAACCCTCATACTCACCCTAACCCTAAACCTCAACTTAACCCTAACTTTTACCCTCACACTAACCCTAACCCTCACCCTAAACCTAACCCTACCCTTCACCCTAAACCTAACCCCCAAACTAACCCTAACCCTAACACTAACACTAACACTCAGCCTAAACCTAACCCTAAACCTCACCCTTACCGTAACACTCACGGTCACCCTAACCCTAATGCTAACCCTAATGCTCACCCACACCTAACCCTCACCCTTACCCTCACCCTCACCGGAACACTTACCCTCACCCTAACCCAAACCCGAACCCTAAACATCACCCTAACCCAAAACTCCCCCCTAACCCTAACCCTCACCCTAACCCTAACCTTAACCCTAAACTTCATCCTCATCCTCTTCCTAATCCTCACCCTAACCCTAACACTTACCGAACCCAAACCCTCACACTCACCCAAACCCTAGCCCTCACCCTCACTGTAACCCTAACTCTAACCCACCTTCCTATCCTCACCCTCACCCTAACCCTAACCCCCACCCAAACCCTTTACCTCACACTAACCCTAACCCTAATCCTAACCCTCACTGTAAACCTAACCTTCACACTAACCCTAACACTACCCCTCAGCCTAACCCTCACCCTAAACCTAGCCCTAACCCTAATACTCATCCTATCCCTAACCCTAACCCGAACCCAAACCCTAACTATAACCTTCACTGTAAACCTAATGCTAACCCTAACCCTCACCCTTAACCTAACCCTCACCCTAAACCTTACCCTCACCATAACCATATCCCTCACCCTAAACCTAACCCTCACCTTAACCCTTACCCTCATCCTAAACCTCACCCTAACCCAAACCCTAACCCTAACCCTAAACTTCACACTAACCCTCACCCTAACACTAACCCTAACCCACACCCTAACACTAAACATAACCCTAGCCCTCACCCTCACCCTAACAATCATCCTAAACCTTACCCTCAACCTAACCCTACCAGTACCCCTAACCTAACCCTCAGCCTAAACCTCAAATTAACACTCACGCTCACCCTAAACATCACCCTAACCCGAACCCGAACCCTAACCCTAACCCTCACCGTCACCATAACATTAACCCTCACCCCAACACTCAACCTCACCCTAATCCTCAACCTAATCCTAACCATAACCCTTACGTAACCGAAAAACTCATCCTCACCCTCACGCTAACCCTCACCCTCATCCTAGCCCTCACCATAAACCTAAACCTAAAATTCAACCTCACCCTCACCCTCAAACTCACCCTCAGCCTAACACTAACCCCAAACCTAATACTAACACTAACCCTCACATTCATGCTCACGCTCACCCTCAACCAATTCTCATATTAACACTAATGCTAAAACTAAACCTTACCCTCACCCTAACCTCACCCTAAACATTATCCTCACACTAACTCTAACACTAACAGTAAACTGACCACTAAGCCGAACTCGAACCCTCACCCTAATCCTAACTCTAAGCCTCACCCAAACCTAACCCTCACACTAAATCTCAAACTCACCCTTATCCTCAGCCTAACCCTAACCCTAACCCTAACCTAACCGAAACCCTCATCCTCAGCCTCACCCTAACCCTCAAACTCACCCTAGCCCTCACCCTAATCCTAACCCTAACCCTCACCCTGACCCTCACCCTCACCCTCAGGCTAAAACAAAAACTAACCCTCATCCTAACAGTAACCCTCATCCTCACCTTCACCTTCCCCCTCCCACTAACTCTCACCTTAACCCTTAAGGTAACCCTAAACCTCACCCTCTTCCTATCCATCACCCTCACCCTCACCTTCAGCCTAAAACTCACTCTAGCCCTAACCCTCAATGATACCCTTACCCTCAACCTCACCCGAACCCTCACCCTCACAGAAACGCTCACACTCACCCTAAAACTCACCCTCACCTTAAACCTCACCCTCACCTTACACATCACCCTAACCCTAAACCTCACCCTAAACTTAAATTTAACCCTCAGTCAAAACCTAACCCTCACCCTCACCATCAACATCACCCTAACCCTAACCCTCCCCCTAACCCTGACCTCACACTAACACTAAAGCTAATCCTAACCCTAACAGTAAACCTAACCCTCACACACACCCTAACACTACCCCTCAGCCTAAACCTAACCATAAACCTAACCATAAGCCTAATCCTCACCCTATCTCTAACCCTAACTGGAAACCTCACCTTAACCTTACCATCACCCTAACCCTAATGCTAAACCTATCCTTCACCTTACCCCTAAACCTCAACCTCAACCTAACCCTCATCATAAGCCTTACCCTTACCCTAAGCCTAACACTAACCTTTAACCTAATCCTAACAAACACCCTTCCCCTAGCCCTGACTATAACCCTAAAATTAACCCTAACACTCACCGTCACCCTCAACCTCACCTTCACCCTCAGCCTAACCCTACACCTAACCCTAATCCCAAACCTAACACTCACCCTCACACTCAAACTAAACCCAACCCTAACCTAACAGTAATCCTAAACCTAAACCTCACCCTCACCGTCACCCGAAACATAACCCTAATCCTAACCTTCACCCTCACCCTCACCCTAACCCTAACCCTAACAATAACCCTCAGCCAAACCTTCACCGTAACAATAACCATAACCCTCACCGTAACCCTAAAGCTAACCCTAAAATTCACCCTCGCCCTAACCCTCACCCTAACCCTTATTCTCATACTAACCCTAACCCTAACCCTCACCCTCACCCTCACCTTAACCCTAAACCTCATCCAAACCCTAACACTAACCCTCACCATCACCCTAACCCTAACCCTAAACCTAAATCTAACCCTCACCCTAAACCTTATCCTAACCCTAATGGTAACCCTAACCCTCACCCTCACCCTAAAGCTCACCCTAACCATTATCTTCACCATATCCCAACCCCTAACCCTAAACCGAATCCTCACACTAACCCAAACCGTAACCCTAAGCCTAAACCTCACCATAACGATCACGGAAACCCTAACCCTCACCCTCACCCTCACGCTCACCATCACCCTAATCCTCACCCTAAACCTCACCCTAATCCCAACCCTCAACCACACCCTAACCCTCACCCTCACCTGAACCCTCACCCTCACCCTAAACCTCCCCCTTACTCTAACCCTAAACCTTAACTTAAACCTAACCCTCACCCTCATCCTCACCCTAACACTAACACTAACACTAACTCACACTAACACTAACACTAACTCTCAACCTCACCCTAACCCTCACCATAAACCTAACCCTAACCCTCAACCTCAACCTCACCCTAACCCTATCCCTATCCTGAACCTTCAACCTAACCCTTACATTCACCCTAATGCTAACCCTAACCATAAACCTCCCCTCACCCTAACCCTCACCATCACCCTAACCCTCACCCTAAGCCTAACCCTCACCAACAACCTAACCCTAATCGTCACCCTCACCCTAAACATCACCCTAATCCTAACCCTCACCCTAAACCTAAGCCTAATACTCACCCTAAAACTAACCCTCACACTCACCCTAACCCTAAGCCTAACCCTAAACCTAACCCTCATCCTAAACCTAACCCTCACCCTCACCCTGAACTTAACGATAAACCTAACCTTCACCCTCACCCTCACCCTAACCCTAACCCTAACAATAACCCTCACCCTAACCCTCACCGTAAGCCTAACCCTAAACCTCACTGTAACCATAACGCTATCCCTAAACCTCACCCTCACCCTAACCCTTATTCTCATACTAACCCTAACCTTAACCGTCAGCCTCACACTCACCCTAACCCTAACCCTAACCCTACCCCTCACCATAAACCTCTCCCTAACTCTAACCCTCTCCCACACCCAAAACCTCACTCTAACCTCAACCCTAACCCTCACCCTAGACTTCACCCTCACCCTTAACATCACCCTAACCCTCACCCTAACTCTATCACTGACACTCCCTAACACTAATCCTCACATTAACCCTCACCCTCAACCTAATCCTCACACTAACAAAAACCCTAACCCTTACCTAAGCGAAACCCTCACCCTCACCTTCACCCCCACTCTAAACCTCACCCTCACACCTGCACTCACCCTAACCATAACCTAAACCTATCCCTCACCCTCACCCTCTCCCTGACCCTCAGCCTTACCGTAACACTAAATCTAATCCTAACACTAAACTTAACCCTCACCCTCACCCTTACCCTAACCCTAACCCTAACGCTAACCCTCACCCTCACCCTAACCCTCACCCAAACCTTAACACTAACCTTAACCCTCACCCTCACCGTCACCCTAACCCTAAACCTAACCCTAACCCCCACCTAACCCTAACCCTCCCCCTCACACTCACCATCAGCCTAAACCTCACCATAAACCTAACCCTAACCACACCCGATAACCCTCACCCTCACCCGAACCCTCAACCTCACCTGAAACTTCACCCTAATCCTAAACCTCACTCTAACCCTAACCCAACCCTTACCCAACCGAAACCCTCACCCTCACCCTCACACTCACTGTAACCCTCACCCTCACCTTAGATCTCACCCTAAATCTAAACCTCACACTAACCCTAAACCTAACCCTCACCCTAACACCAAGCCTAACCTTAAACTTCACCCTAAACCTCACCCTAACCCTAATCCTAACCGTAACCCTAACCCTCACCCTAACCCTAACGCTAACCCTAACAGTCACCCTTACCCTAAACCTCAACCTAACACTTACCCTCAACGTGACCCTAACCCTAACCCTAAACTTAACCCTCACTCGAACCCTTACTCTAACCCTGAACCTCAACCTATCTCTAACCCCAACTTTCAACCTAACCCTAACCCTCACACTAAACCTCACCCTCAACCTCAATTTCACCCTAAAACTTACCCTCACCTTAGTCATCACCCTAAACCTAACCCTAACCCTAATCCTAATTTCCAACCTCACCCTCACCTGACCCGAACACTAACCCTAATCCTAACCCTAAACCTCACCCTCAACTTCACCCTCACCCTCACCCTAACCGTAACCTTAACCCTAACCCTCATGCTACACCTAAACCTCATTCTTACGCTGACCCTAACCCTACCCCTAACCCTAACAGTAAACCTAACCCTAACCCTAACAATAACCCTAAACGTAACCCTAAACCTAATCCTAACACTAACCCTCACCCTAACCCTAAAACTCACCCTAACCCTAATCCTAAACCTAACCCTCACTCTCACCGTCACTTTCACCCTAACCCTGACCCTCAACCTCACCCTAACCCTAACTCTCACACTAACCCTAACCCTCACCCTACCCCTAACCCTAACCCTCACCCTCACCCTCACCCTCATCCTCATCCTAATCCTTACCCTAAAACTAATCCTAACCCTAACCCACACCCTCACCCTAAACCTCACCCTAAACCTTATCCTCACACTAACCCTCACCCTAACCCTAACCCTCACCCTCACCCTAAACCTAATCCTAAACTTAACCCTCAGTCTAACCCTAACTCTTACCCTAACCCTAACCCTCACACTAACCCTCATCCTAACCCTTACCCTTACACTAAACCTAACCCTAACCCTCAACCTCACGCTCACCCAAACCCTAACTTTAACCTAACCCTCACACTAACCCTAATCCTTACCCTAACCCTAATCATTACCCTCACACTGACCCTCACCCTTACCCTAAACCTAACCCTACCCTTCACCCTAACCCTCGCCCTCACCCTCAGACTAACCCTAAACCTAACGCTAACCCTAACCCTAATGCTCACCCGCACCCTCACTCTAATCATAACCCTAACCCTAATCCTCACCCTCATCTTCACCCTAACGCTAACCCTAACACTTACACTCACCCTAATCGTAACACTAACCCTAAACCTAAAATTCACCTTCACCCTCACCCTCACACTAACCCATACCCTCACCCTAACGCTAACCATAAAACTAACCCTCAACCTAACACTCACCATCACCCTCAACCTAAACCTCACAATCACCCTAACACTCACACTAACCCTCACTCTAACCCTAACCCTCAACCACAACCTAACCCTCACCCTCAACTGAACCCTCACCCTCCCCCTAACCCTCACACTTACACTAAACCTAACACTAATCCTAAACCTAACCCTCACCCTCATCCTTACCGTAACACTAACCCTAACACTAACACTCACCCTAACCCTAAACCTTACCCTAAACCTAACCCTCACCCTAACCCTCACCTTAAAACTAATGGTAACCCTAAACCTCTCCCTCACGTTAACCCACACCCTAACACTCACCCTAACCCCTATCCTCACACTAACCCAAACCCTAACACTAATCCTAACCCTCACAATAACTGTAAACCCCAGCCTAACACTAAACTTAACCTCACCCTAACTCTCACCCTAACCCTTATCCTCACACTAACGCTAAGCCTAACCCTAAACCTCCCCTCACCCTAACCCTCACCATCGCCCTAAACTTCAACCTAAGCCTAACCCTCACCCACAAGCTAACCCTAATCGTCATCCTCACCCTGAACGTCAACCTAACCCTAACCCTCACCCTAAACCTAAGCCTAATCCTCATCCTCAACCTAACCCTCAACCTCACCCTAAACCTAAGCCTAACTCTAATAATAACCCTAATCCTAAACCTATTCCTCACCCTCACTCTCAACCTAAGCCTAACCCTTACCCTAACCCTAATCCTAAACCTAACCCTCACCCTCACACTCACCCTAAGCCTATCACTAAACCTAACCCTAATCCTAAACCTAACCCTCAATCTCACCCTAAATTTAACCCTAACCCTAACCTTCACCCTCACCCTAAAATTAACCCTAGCAATAACCCTCACCCTAACTGTAACCCTAACCCTCACAGAACACTAACGCTAAACCTAAACCTCAAACTAACCCTAAACCTCACCCTAAACCTTATCTTCACACTAACCCTAAACATAACCCTCACCCTCCCCGTCACCGTAACCATAACCCTAACCCTTCCCCTCACCCTAAACCTCACCCTAACCCTAACCCTCAGCGAAACCATTACACTAAACCTAACCCTAACCCTCACACTAAACCGAACCCTAACCCTAACCCTCACCCTCACCATAACCCTAATGGTAACCCTAACCTAACCCTCACCCTCACCCTAAACCTCACCCTAACCCTTATCCTCTCACTAACCCTAATCCTAACCCTCACCCTCACCCTCACCCTAACCCTAACCCTAAATTTAACCCTCACTCTAACCCTAACACTTACCCTAACCCTAACTCTAACCCCCAACTTCACCCTCACCCTAACCCTAACCCTGAACCTAAACCTCACACTAACCCTAACCCTTAACCTAACCCTAACCCTACACCTCACCCGAACCCGAACCCGAACCCTAACTAAAACCCTAAGCCTCAACCTAACCCTAAACTTAACCCTAATCCTCACCCTAATCCAAACCCTAACCCTCAACCTATACCAAACCCTAACCCTCACCCTAACTGTAATCCTCAACCTAACCCTAAACCTAAATCTCACCCTAATCCTAACCTTTACCCTAAACCTAACCCTAATCTTAATCCTTACCCTAACCCAAACCCTAACCCTAACGCTCACCCTAACCCTTACCCTAACCCTACCTTTAACCCTAAACTTCACCCTTACCCAAACCCTAACCCTAACCCTCACCCTCACCATCACCCTAACCCTAACCCTCACTCTATGCTAACCCTAATCCTAACCCTAACCCTCACCCTCACAGTCACCTTCAACCTAATCATCACCCTTAAACTCACCTTCCCCCTAACCCTCAAACTAACCCTACCCTAATCCCCACCTTCACCCTCACTTTCAAACTAACCTAAACCTAACCCTAATCCTAACCCTAACCTCACCCTCACGCTAAACATAACCTTCACTGTCACCCTCACCCTCAGCATCACCCTAAACCTCATCCTCAACCTCACCCTCACCCTAACATTCACCTTCATCCTAAACATCACCCTAACCCTAACCCTCACCCTAAGCCTAACCTTAGCCCTAACCCTAACCCTAACCCTCACCCTAACTGTTATCTTCAGACTAACCCTTACTCTAAACCTAACCCTAACCTTCACATTAACCTGAACCCTCTCCCTAAGACTTAACCTACCCCTCACCCTAACCCTTCCCCTAACCCTAAACCTCACGATAACCTTAACCCTAATCCTCACCCTCACACTAACCCTCATCGTCACTCTAAGACTCACCCTAAACCTAACACTAACCCACCACATAAACCGAACCCTCAATCGAACCCCCACCCTCACCTGAACCCTCACACTTACCCTAACCCTCAGCCTCACCCTAAACCTCACCCTAACCCTAACCCTCAACCTAACCCCCACCCTAACCCTAATCCTCACCCTAAACCTCACCATAACCCTAACACTTACCCTAACCCTAACCCTCACCCTAAACCTAACCCTAAACCTAAGCCTAACGCTCACCCTAACACAAACCCTTACCCTAACCCTCACCCTAACCCTCACCCTCACCTGAACCCTCACCCTTACCCTAACCCTCAGCCTCACCCTAAACCTCACCTTAACCCTAACCCTCAACCTAACCCTCACCCTAACCCTAATCCTCACCCTAAACCTCACCATAACCCTAACACTTACCCTAACCCTAACCCTCACCCTAAACCTAACCCTAACTCTAACCCTAACGCTCCCCCTTACCAAACCCTTACCCTAACCCTCACCCTACCCCTCACCCTAACCTTCACCCTCACCCTAACCCTAACCCTAAACCTCACTCTAAAGCTAACCCTAACCCTAACTCTCACCCTAAACCTAACACTAACCCTCACCCTAACCCTAAATTTTAACCTAACTCTAATCCTAACCCTAACCCTCATCCTTAACCTAACCCTTACCCTAACCCTAACCCGAACACTTACCCTAAACCTCACATTTAACCTAATCCTCACCCTAACAATAACCCTAACTCTTACCTAACCAAAACCCTCACCTTCACCCTCATTCTCACACTAACCCTCACCCTCACCCTAGACCTAACCTTAACCCGAACCCTAACCATAACCATAACCTTCAATCTCACCCTCACTGTCACCCTCAGCCTTACCAGAACCCTAACCCAAATCGTAAACCTTACCCTCACCCTCAAATTCACACTCACCTTAAACCTCACCCTCACCGTAGCCCTCACCCTAAACCTAAACCTCCCCCTAACCCTAACCCTAAACCTCACTCTTACACTAACCCTATCCCTAACTCTAACAATAACCCTAACCCTAACCCTAATTCTAACCCTAACCCTCACCCTAAGCCTAACCCTAACCCTAAAACTCACGCTAAAACTAATCCTAAACCTAACCCACACCCTCACTGTCACAGTCACCCTAAACCTGACCCTCAAACTCACCCTCACCCTAACCCTCACACTAACCCTAACCCTCACCCTAACCCAAACCCTAACCCTCACACGCACCCTCACACTCAGCCAAACCCTAAACCAAACCCTAATCCTAACCCTAAACCTCACACTCACCCTAACCCTAACCCTAACAATAACGCTCAAAATCACCCTCACCCTCACACTTACCGTAACCCAAACCCTAAACCTAATCCTAACCCTAACCCTCACACTAACCCTAAACCTAACCCTATAACTCACCCTAGCCCGAACCCTAACCCTCACCCTCAAACTAACCCTCACCCTAAGCCTACACCTAACCCTCACCATAAACTTCACCCTAATCATAACCCTCACCCTAATCCTAAACCTAATCCTCACCCTAACCCTCACCCTAACCCTCACCCTAACCCCAACCCTACCCCTCAACCTAACCCTCATCCTAATAGTAACCTTAACCTTCACCCTAACCCTAAACCTCACACTCACCCTCACCCTCAGCCTAACCCAAGCCCTAACCCTAATCTTAAACCTAACCTTCACCCCCTGCCTTACCCTAATCCTTACCATAACTCTAATGCTAACCCTCACACTCACACTCAACTTAACCATAACCCTAACCCTAACAATAACTCTAACCTTAACCCTAACCCTAATCCTAACCCTAACCCTCACCCTCAGCCTCACCAAAATTCTAACCCTAACCCTAATCCTAAACGTAACACTCACCCTCAACCTATCCTTAAACCTAACCCTTATTCTAATTCTCAACCTAACCCTATTGCTAACCCAAAATCTCACCCTCACCCTAAACCTCATTCTAACTCTAAAGCTCACTATAACCCTAACCCTAACCCTAATCCTCACCCTAACCCTAAACCTCAACCACACCCTAACACTCAACCTCACCCGAACCCGAACCCTCACGTTCACACTCACTCTAAACCTAAACTAACCCTAACCCTACACTTAACCCTCACCCTCACCCTCACTCTAAACCTAAACCTAACCCTAACCCTCTCTCTCACCCTAAATATCACCCTAACCCTAACACTAACACTAACCCTAACCCTAACCGTCACCATAACCCTCACCCTAACACTAACGCTAAACCTAACCCTCACCCTCACCCTAACCCTCATTCTCACACTAAGTCTAACCCTATACCTAACCCTAACCCTCACACTAACCCTAACCCTCACCCTAAACCTAACTCTACCACTCACCCTAAACTTCTCGCTTACCCTAAGACTAACGCTAACCCTCACCCTAATCCTAAACCTATCCTTAACCTTCAACCTCACCCTAACACTCACCATCACCCTAAAACTCACCCGAACCCTAACTCTTACCCACACACTAACCCTCACCCCCATCCTCACCCTCACCAATACCCAAACCGTCACCCTCACCCTAAACCTCACCCTCAACCTAAACATCACCGTAAACCTAACCCTCAACCTAACCCCAACCCTAACCCTCACCCTAACCCTAACCCTCACCCTCTATCTAACCCTCATCCTCACACTAATCGTCACCCTAACCCTATCCCTTACCTAACCAAAAACCTCAACCTCACCCTCACCCTCACGCTCACACTAACCCTAACATTAATGCTAACCCTAACCCTGACCTTCACCCTAACCATCAAAGTAACCCTTACCCTTACCCTAACACTAACCCTCACCCTCACCCTAACCCTTATCCTCACACTAACACTAACCCTATACATACCCCTAACCCTCACACTAACCCTAACCCTACCCCTCACCCTATTGCTCACCCTAACCCTAATCCTAATCATCACCCTAACGCTAACACTCACCGTCAACCTCACCCTCAGCCTCAGCTTAACCATAACCTTAACCCTAATCCTAAACCTAACCCTCACCCCTCACTCACCCTAACACTAACCCTAACCCTAATGCTAACATTCACCCTCACCTCAATCTAACCCTAAACCTTAACCTAACAATAACTGAAACCCTAAACCTAAAACTAATCCTAACTCTAACGCTCACACTAACCATAAACCTAACCCTATAACTCACCCTAGACCTAACTCTAACCCTCACCCTAACACTAAACCTCACCCTAAGCCTACCCCTAACCATCACCCTAAAATTCACCCTAATCATAACCCTCACCCTAACCCTAAACCTAACCCTCACCCTAACCCTCAACCTAACCCTCACCCTAACCCTAACCCTACCCCTCAACCTAACCCTCATCATAACAGTAACCCTAACCCTCACCCTAACACTAACCCTCAACCTCACTTTCACCCTCACCCTCAGCCTAACCCAAACCTTAACCCTAATCTTAAACCAAACCTTCACCTCCTCCCTCACCGTAACCGTAACCCTAACCCTCACCCTCACCCTAAACCTAACCCTAACCCTCACCCTCACCCTAAATATCACCCTAACCCTAACAATAACACTAACCCTAACCCTCACCGTAACCCTCACCCTAACCCTAACACTAAACCTAACCCTCACCCTCACCCTAACCCTCATCCTCACACTAACCCTAACCTTATACCTAACCCTAACCCTCACACTAAACCTAAGCCTCAAAATAACATTAACCCTACCACTCACCTTAAACCACACACTTACCCTAACACTAATGCTAACCCTCACCCTAATCCTAAACCAATCCCTAACCCTCACCCTCACCCTAACACTCACCATCACCCTAAAACTCACCCGAAACCTAACCCTTACCCACACACTAACCCTCACCCCCACCCTCAACCTCACCCTCACCCCAACCGTCACCCTCACCCAAAAACTCACCCTCAACCTAAACATCACCGTAAATCTAACCCTCACTCTAACCCCAACCCTAACCCTCACCCTAACCCTAAACCTCACCCTCAATCTAACCCTCATCATCACACTAATCCTCAGCCTAACCCTATGCCTTACCAAACCAAAACCCTCAACCTCACCCTCACCCTCACACTAACCCTAACCTTAATGCTAACCCTAACCCTGACCCTCACCCTAATCATCACCGTACCCCTTACCCTAACACTAAACCTTACCCTCAACCTAACCCTCACCCTAACCCTTATCCTCACACTAACACTAACCCTATACATAACCCTAACCCTCACACTAACCCTAACCCTCACACTAACCCTAAACCTACCCCTCACCCTAACCCTCACCCTAACCCTAACCCTAACACTAACCCTAACCCTAATCATAAACTGAACCCTAAGCCTACCGCTCACCCTAACCCTAAACCTCAACCTAAACCTAACCCTCACCCTAACCCTAACCCTAACCGTCACACTAACCTTCAACTTCACCCTCACCCTCACCCTAAGCCTAACCCTAGCCCTCACCCTAAACCTCACCCTAACCCTAACGCCAACCCTAACCCTCACCATAATCCTAACCCTCACCATACACCTTATCCTCACACTAACCTTAACCCTAAACGTAACCCTACCACTAACCCTAACCCTCACACTAACCCTAACCCTATGCCTCCCCCTATCCCTCACACTAACCCTAACCAACTCTAACTCTCACCCTAAACATAACCCTAAACCTCACCCTCACCCTAAACCTCACCGTCACCCTAACCTTCACCCTACACTAAACCTCACCAACACCCTAACCCTCACCTGAAACAGAACCCTAACCCTCACCCTAACAGTCCCCCTCACCCTAAACCTCACACTAACCCTGACGCCAACCCTAACCCTCACACTAATCCTAATCCTCACCATAACCCTTATCCTCACACTAACCCTAACCCTAAACGTAACCCTATCACTAACCCTAACCCTCACCCTTACTCTAAACCTACACCTCATCCAAAACCTCACCATCACCCTAAAACTAACCCTAACCCTCACCCCAAAAAAAGCTAACCCTAACCCTCACACTAACCCACCGTCA
The DNA here is from genome assembly GCF_024711535.1 of Dipodomys merriami. NCBI lineage: Eukaryota > Metazoa > Chordata > Mammalia > Rodentia > Heteromyidae > Dipodomys > Dipodomys merriami. The sequence goes on from NW_027206113.1 coordinate 5,946,537, forward strand.
CACTAACCCTCACTGTAACCCTAACTCTCACACACATCCTAACCCTAACTCTTACCCGAAACCTAACCCTCACCCTAACCCTCACCCTCAACTTAAACCTCACCCTAACAATAATCCTAAATCTTACCTGACTGAAACCCTCACCCTCACCCTCACTCTCACACTAACACTCAGGCTCAACCTAGCCCTCACCCTCACCCTAAATCTAACCCTTACCCTCACTCCCACCCTCGCCCTCAGCCTAACCCTAACCCTAACCCTAAATCTCACCCTCATCGTCACCTTAACCCTAACCCTAATGGTAACTCTCACCCTCAAACTCACCCTAACCCTAACGCTAGCCCTAACAATGACCCTAACCCTAACCCTAACACTAATCCTAACACTAACCCTCACCCTAACACTAAACCTCACCCTAAACTTTAACCTCAAACTAACCCTAACTCTATCCCTAAACCTAATCCTCAAACTAAAACCAGCCCTCACCCTAACCCACACACTAACCCTCACCCTCGCCCTCAGCCTAACCCTAACCCTTACCCTAACCCTCACCCTTACCCTCACCCTAAACCTCACAGTAAACCTAACGCCAACCCTAACCCTCACCCTAATCCTAACCCTCACCATAACCCTTATCCTCACACTAACCCTAACCCTAAACCTAACCCTCACACTAACCATAAACCTCACCCAAACCCAAACCCTACCCCTCACCTTAACCCTCACCCTAATCCTAACATTAACTCTAACTCTCACCCTAAACAAAACCCTATCCCTAACCCTCACCCTAACCCTCACCGTCACCCTAACCTACACCCTAACACTAATCTTCACACACACACTAACCCTCACGTGGAACCGAACCCTAACCCTCACCCTAAACCTCACCCTCACCCTAAACATCACATTAACCCTAATCCTCACCCTAACCCTCAACTAAACTTCAACCTGAACCTAATCCTCATCTTAACCCTAAACCTAAACCTAACACTTACCCTCAACCCTTCCCTCGCCCTCAGGCTAACCCTAACCCTAAACCTATCACTCACCCTCAACCTCACCCTAACCCTAACCCTCACACTCAACCTAGCCCTCACCCTAACCCTAACCCTAATCCTAACCCTAACACTAACCCTCAGCCTCTCCCTCAGCCTAACCCTAACCCTAACCGTAATCCTAACAATAAACCTCACCCTCACCCTAACCTTAACCCTAACCCTAACCCTCACCGTCACTCTCACCCTCACACTCACCCTAACACTCATCATCACCCTCAACCCTCACCCTAAACCTCAACCTCACCCTAAACTTCACCCTAACCGTAACCCTCACCCTAACCCTAACCCTCTCCCTAAACCTCAAAATAACCCTAACGCTAACCCTAACCCTCACTCTCTCCCTAACCCTCACCATAAACCTTATCCTCACACTAAACCTAAACCTAACCCTCACACTAACCCTAACCCTCACACTAAACCTAATCCTAACCCTCACTCTAACCCTCACCCTAACCCTAACCTTAACGCTAACCATCACCTGAAACATAATGCTCACCCACACCCTCACCTTAACCCTCACCATCGCCCTAACCTTCACCCTAACCGTCACCCATAACCTAACCCTCCCCTGAACCTGAACTCTAACCCAAACCCTAACCCTCACCCTCACCCTAAACATCACCCTAAACCTAACCTTCACCCTAACTCTAATCCTAAACCTCTCCCTAACCCTAAACCTCACACTAACCCCCACACTCAACCTAAACGTCACTGTAACAATAACCCTAAGCCTTACCTAAACGAAACCCTCACCGTCACCCTAGCCCTCACCTTAACCCTCACCCTAACTTTAACCCTACCGCTCAACCTAACCCTCACCCTAACAATGACCCTAACACTAACCCTAACCCTCACGTCACCCTAACCCTCAATGTCACCCTTACCCGACCCTAAACCTAAAACTAAACCACACCCTAATCCGCACCCTTACCGGAACCCTCATCCTCACCTGAAACCTCACACTCATCCTAACCCTCACCCTCACCCTAAACATCACCCTAACCATAACCCTCACTGAAAACCTAACCTCAACCCTACCTTAACCCTAACCCTCAACCTAACCCTAACCCTCACACTAACCCTCACCCTAAACTTTAACCTCACACTAACGCTAACGCTAACCCTAACCCTCACACTGACCCTAAGGCTCACCCTAACCCTAACCCTACACCTCAACCTAACCCTCAACCTAACAAATACACTAACCCTAACCCTAAACCTCACCCTCACCCTAAACCTCACCGTCACCCTAACCTGACCCTGACCCTAACCCTAAACCACACCCTAACCCTCAGACTCACCTGAACCCTCACCCTCACCCTCACCCTCACCCTAATCCTCACCCTAACGTTAAACCTAACCCTAATCCTAAACCTCAACCTAACCCTAACCCTAACCCTCACCCTAACCCTAACCATCACCTTAAACCTCACCCTCACCCTGATCCTCATCCTAAACCTAACCCTAAGACTTTCCTAAACGAAACCCTCACCCTCACCCTAACCGTCACCCTGACCCTCACCTTCACCCAAGCCCTCACCCACAAACTAACCCTAACCCTCACCCTCACCCTCACCCTCACCCCCACCCTAAGCCTAACCCTAACCCTAACCCTAACCTCAACCTCAACCTCCCCCTCCCCATCACACTAACCCTAACCCTAATCCTAATGCAAAACTAGCCATCACTTTCACACTAACCCTAACCCACAGCCTAAACCTTACCCTAACCCTAACCCTACCCCTACACCTCACCCTCACCCTAACCCTCTCCCTCACACTAGCCCTCACCCTAAACCTAACCCTCAAACTAACCTTAACCCTAAACCTCTCCTTCACCCTAACCCTCACTTTCAACCTAAACTAGCCCTAAACTTTACCCGAACCCTAACCCTAACCCTAACAGTAACACTAACCCTCACCCTAACCCTCACCCTAACCCTTACCCTCGCCCTAACCCTAACTCTAACCCTAACATTAACCCTCACCCTAACACTCACCCTAACCCTAAGCCTAAACGTAACCCTCACCCTCACCCTAACCCTCACCCTAACCCTTACCCATACATGAACACTAAACCTAACACTCAGATTAACCCTCATATTAAACTTAACCCTAAACCTAACCCTCACCTTACCCTTAACCCTAAGCCTACACCTAACACTCACCCTAACCCTAACACTCACACTCAACTTCAACCTTATCCTAAGTCTAACCCTAACAATAACCCTAATCCAAACCCTAACCCTCACCCTCACCCTCACCCTAAACTAAAAACATAACCCTAAACAAACCCTCACCCTAACCCTAAACCTATCCCTACACCTCACCCTAATCCTAACCCTAATCCTAATCCTAACCCTCACCCTAAACCTCACCCTCACCCTAAACCACACCCTCAACCTAAACCACACCCTCAACCTAAACCACACCCTCACCCTTATCCCAACACTAACCCTAACCCTAACCCTAACCCTCACACTAACCCTAACTTGACCCTAAACCTAACCCTACACCTCAGTATAACCGTCATCCTAACACTAACCCTAACCCTAACCCTCACCCTAACACTAACCATAACCCTAACGCTCACCCTCACCCTAACGCTCAACATCACCCTAACATTCAGCCGAAACCTAACCCTCACACACACCCTAACCCTCATCCTCACCCGAACCCTCACTCTCACCCTAAACATCACCCTAACCCTAACCTTCACCCTAACACCTACCCTAAACCTCACCCTAACCCTAACGCTCAACCTAACCCTCATCCTCAACCTAATCCTCACCCTAAACCTAACCTTAACCCTTACCTAACCCTAATCCTAACCCTCAACCTCACCCTCAACCTAAACCTAACCCTAACCCTAAACCTCACCGTAACCATAACCCTAACCCTAAATCTAACCCTAACCGTCTCCCTCACCCTAACTCTCACCCTCACGCTAAACATTACCCTCACCCTAACCCTCACCCTACACCTAACCCTCACCCTAACGGTCACCCTAACCCTAACGAAAACCCTAACACTCACCCTCAACCTAACCTTTAACCATACACTAACCCTAAGTCTAACCCTAACCCTAACCCTCAAACTAACACTAACAATCATCCTAATTCTAACCCTACCACTCACCCTAACCCTCACCCTAAGCCTAAACCTAACCCTAACACTAAGCGTCACCCTAAACCTCACCCTAACCCTAACCTTCACCCTCACCCTCAACTTCAGCCTAACCCAAAACCTAACCCTAATCCTAACCTTAACCCTCACATTCACCCTAAACCTAACCCTCACCGTCACCCTCACCCTCACACTCACCCTTAACCTCACCCTCACCCTAACCCTCACCCTCGCCCTAAACATCACCCTAACCCTAACCCTCACCCTAACCCTAACTTTAACCCTAACACTAACCCTAACCCTCACCCTAATCTTTATCCTCATACTAACCCTAACTCTAACCCTATCCCTAACCCTAATAATAACACTAACCCTAACCATAACCCCAATCCTAACAGTAACACTCACTCTAACGCTAACACTAACACTAACCCTCACACTCACTCTAACCCTAACCCTAACCCTAATGCTCACCCTCACCCTCACCCTAATTCTAACCCTAACCCTCACCCTCACCCTAACCCTTATCCTCACACTAACATTAACCCTATACATAACCCTAACTTTCACACTAATGCTAACCCTCACCCTAAGCCTAACACTACCCCTCACCCTAACCATAACATTAACCCTAATCCTAATCCTCACCCGAATACTCACCGTCACCCTAAAAATTCACCCGAACACTAACCCTCACCCACACCCTAACCCTCATCCTCAGCGAACCTGAACCAGAACACGAAACCTCAGCTTCACCCTAACCCTCACCCTCAACCTAAACATCACCCGGACCCTAACCCTAACCCTAACCCTAACCCTCATCCTAAACCTCAACCTCACCCTACCCCTCACCCTTACCCTACCCTCAACCTCAACCTCACCTCACCCTAAGCCTAACCCTAACACTAACCATAATCCTTAACCAAAACCTCACCCTCACCCTAACCCTAAACCTAACCCTCACCGCACCCTCAATTTAACCTTCACCCTAACTCTAAACCTTACCCCAACCCTCACCCTACCCCTAAAACTAACACTCACCCTAAACCTCACCATAACCCTCACACTGATCCTAACCCTCACCCTAAACCTAACCCTCACTCTCAAAATCACCCTCACTTTCACCTTCATCCTAACCCTACCCCTAACTCTAATCCTAACCTTAACCCTCACCCTAACCCTAACCCTCACCCTAACACTCACCCCTAACCCTAACCATCACCCTAACCCTAACCCTCACCTAAACTCTAATCCTTCCCCTAAACGTAACCCTAACACTAAACCTCACCCTAACCCTAAACCTAACCCTAACTTTCAACCTAACCGTCACCCTATTCCTAATGTTAACCCTAACCCTCACTTCACTCTAAACCTAATCCTAACCCTAACCCTCACCCTAACCATAAACTTTACCCTAAACCTAACCCTAAGCCTCACCCTCACCCTATCCCTCATCCTAACACTTATCCTTGTACTAAAACTAACCATAACCCTAACCCTAACCCTCAAATGAACTCTAACCCTCACCCTAACCCTAAACCTCCCCCTCACCCTAAACCTCACCCTCACCCTAACCCTAACCCTCACCGAAACCTAACCCTAACCCGCACACTGACCCTAACGCTCACCGTCACCCTAAACCTCACCCTAAACCCAACCCTCACCCACACCCTAACCCTCACTCTCAACCAAACCCTAACCCTCATGCTAACTCTTACCCTCACCCTAAACATTACCTTAACCCTACCCCTCACCCTAACTCTAACCCTAACCCTCACCCTAACCCTAACTCAAACAATAGCACTCACCCTCAACTTAAACCTCACCCTAACAATAAACCTAACCCTTACCTAACAGAAACCCTCACCCTCACCCTCACTCTCACCCTAACCCTCACCCTCAAACTAGCCCTCACCCTAAACCTAACCCTTACCTAACCAAAACCTTCAACCTCTCCCTCACCCTCACCCTAACAATCACCCTCACCGATGCCTCAACCTAAACTTAACCCTCACCATAAAGCTAACCTTCACCCTAAACCTCACCCTAAACCTAACGCTAACCCTAACCCTCACCCTACCTTAAACCTCACCCTAAACATTACCTGCACCATAACCCTAACCCTAAACCTAATCCTCACACTAAACCTAACCGTAATCCTCAACCTAACGCTCACCGTAAACCTAACCCTCACCCTCACCCTAACCTTCACCGTCACCTTAAGCTCACCCTAACCCTAACCGTCACCCACACCCCAAAACTCACACTCACCCAAACCCTCACCCTCGCGCTAACCCTACCCTAAAACTCACCCTAACCCTAACCGTCACTCTATACCTAACTCTAACCCTCACCCTTATCTAACCGTCCACCTAACCCTCACCCTCAACCTAATACTATCCGGAACCCTAACCCTATCCCTTACATAATAAAAATCCTCACCCTCACTCTCACCCTAACCCTGACCCTAACCCTGACCCTCACCGTCATCCTAACACTAACCCTAAACCTAACCATCACCCTAACCCTCACTCTAACCCTAATCCTAAACCTAAGCCTCACCCTAAACCTCACCCTAACCCTAACGCTAACCCTAACGCTTACCCTAACCCTAACACTCACTCTAAACCTTACCCTCAAACTAACCCTATCCCTAACTGTAATCCTAAACCTAACCCTCACACTAACCCTAACACTCACCCTAAACCTAACCCTAAACCTACCCCTCACCCTAACCATCACCCTAACCCTAACCCTAACCCTGAACCTCACCCTAAACCTATCCCTAACCCTCACATTCACCCTAAACCTCACCGTCACCCTAAACCTCAAACTCACCCACACCCTAACGATAAACCTCACCGGAACCCTAACCATCACCCAAAATCTCACCCTCACCCTAAACCTCACACTAATCCTTACCTTCACGAAAACCCATACCCTAACACTCACTCAACCCTAACTCTCACACTGACCCTCACCCTCAATCTAATCCTCACCCAAACAATAACGCTAACCCTTACCTAACCGAAACACTCACCATCTCCCTCATCCTTACCCTAACTTTCACCCTCACCATAACCCTAACCCTAAAACTCACCCTCATCCTCATCTCTCCCTCAGGATAACCCAAACTCTAACCCTAATCCTAAACCTACCCCTCAACTCCACCCTCACCCTAACCCTACCCCTAACACTCACCCTAACCCTAAACCTCACCCTAAACCTAACACTAAACCTCACACTCACCCTAACCCTAAACATAACCATAAAACTCAGCCTAACAAAAATCCTAACCCTATTCCTCACCCTAACTCTAAACCTCACCCTAACCCTAAACCTAACACTCACCCTAACCCTAAAACTCACTCTAACCCTCACCCTAACCCTAACGCTAACACTAACCCTCACCCTCAAACTAACCCTCAACCTAACCCTTATCCTCACACTAACACTAACCCAAAACCTATCCCTAACCCTCACTCTAACCCTAATCCGAACCCTATCCCGAACCCTACCCTTCACACTAACCCTCACACTAACTTTAACCCTAAACTAAACCTTCACCCTAACCCTAACCCTAACCCTCACACTCACCCAACCACTCACCCTCACCCTAACCTTCCCCCTCACCCTAAACATCACCCTAACCCTAACCCTCACCCTAAACTTAACCCTAACACTCACCCTAATCTACACCATAACCCTAACTCTAACCCTAACCCTCAACCTAAGCGTCACCCTATCCCTAACTCTAACCCTAACACTCAGCCTCACCCTACCCCTCATCCTAACAATTATCCTCACACTAAACCTAACAATAACCATAACCCTAACCCTCACATTAACCCTAACCCTCACAGTAACCCTAAACCTACCCCTCACACTAAACCTCACCTTCACCCTAACCCTAACCCTAACCCTCACCCCAAACCTAACCCTAACCCGCACACTCAACCTAACACTCACCGTCACCTTAAACCTCACCCAAATGCTAACCCTCACTCACACCCTAACCCTCACTCTCAACCGAACTCTAACCCTCACCCTTACCCTTACTCTCAAACTAAACATCACCCTAATCCTAACCCTCACCCTAACTCTAACCCTAACCCTCAACCTGACCCTAACCCTCACACTAACCCTCACCCTCAACTTAAACCTCACCCTAACAATAACCCTAACCCTTACCTAACCAAAACCCTCACCCTCACCCTCAATATCACCCTAACCCTCACCCTCAACGTAGCCCTCACCCTAACCCTAACCCTAAACCTAACACTTACCCTCAACCTCACCCTCGCCCTCAGCCTAACCCTAACCCTAACACTAACCCTCACACTCACCCTCACCCTCACGCTCACCCAACCCCAAACCCTAACCCTAACCCTAAGCCTCACCCTCACCCTAACCCTCACCCTAGCCTTTAACCTCACGCTAACCCTAACTGTAACCCTAACCCTAACCCTCACAGTAAACCTAACCCTCAACCTAACCCTAACCCTACCCCTCACCCTAACCCTCACCCTCACCCTAACACTAAACCTAACCCTAACCCTTACCCTAACCCTAACCCTCACACTAACCCTCACATTCATCCTAATCCTCATCCTAACAATAACCCTAACTCTTACCTAACCGAAACCCTCAACTTCACCCTTATTGTCACCCTAACCCTCACCCTCACCCTAGCCTTCACCTTAACACAAACCCTAACACTACCCCCTAACCTTCACCCTCATCCTCCCTGTCACCCTCAGCCTAACCCTAACCCTAGCCCTAATTCTAACCCTAATCCTCAACCTCACCCTCAACCTAACCCTAACCCTCACCCTAACCTTCACCCTCAACCTCACCGGCACCCTCAGCATTACCATTACTCTAACGGAAATCGTAACCCTTACCCTCACCCTCACCCTAACACTCAGCCTAAACCTCACCCTCACCATAGCCCTCACCCTAAACCTCAACCTCACCCTAACACTAACTCTAAACCTCACTTTTACCCTAACCCTAACCATAACCCTAACCCTCACCCTACCCCTCACCCTAACCCTAACCCTACCCCTCACCCTAACCCTACCCCTCACCCTAACCCTCATCCTAACCCTAACCCTAACCCTCATCCTATCCCTAACCCTCACCCTCACCCTCACCCTCACCCTCAGCCTAACACAAACCCTAACCCTAATGTTAAACCTAACCCTCACCCCCTCCCTCACCCTAATCCTAACCATAACTCTAAGCTAACTCTCACACCCACACTCAAATTAACCCTAACCCTAACCCTAACAAGAACTGTAAATCTAATCCTAACCCTAACCCTCACCCTCAGCCTCACCAAAACTCTAACCCTAACCCTAATCCTAAACCTAACCCTCACCCTCACCCTATCCCCAATCCTAACCCTTGCCCTAATCCTCACCCTAACCCTATTGCTCAACCTTCAACCTCACCCTCACCCTAAACCTCACTCTAACTCTAAATCTCACTATAACCCTAACCCTAAGCCTAACCCTAATCCTCATACTAACCCTAACCCTAACCCTAAGCTATGGAGAGCTTCGGAAGCCGTGACCAAAGATGGCGTGCCCGTAAGGCACTGCCACAAAAGCAACATTGTAGCTCCTTGGTAAGATGGCGCTGGCTTCGCCTTCCGTCTTCCCGGTGACGAGTGCTCTCTGTAAAAACAACTCCTTATATGGCTATGACTTTGCTCCTGGTTTGCTTCCGTGTTTGTGAACCTATTTGTATATGTCACGTGGCGCTTTGGGATTGGCCATCCAGGAGGCTTATAACCGGAGCGGGGGGGGGGGGGGGGAGCAGAGAGAAGTGGGAAAAAGCGGGCAGGAGAGAAGCAGGAGAGAAGCTTGTAACAAGGTCCTGAGTAAACTGCATTGAATCCCGGGTCGAGTCTTCCTTGCTGGTCGAGGTGGTCGCGACAGCTGGCGGCCCGTACGGGGAATTCAAAACTCTCTGCGGTCAGGGTGGTGTACCAGTAAATTCCCAGGAAAAGGGATAATCTGCAACAAGAGCGGGGGTAAGTTCCCAGGTGAAGTGGGAATCCGCGATTAAACCGGGCATAATACGGGGCTCTTCTCTGTAGATAAAAGAGAGAGCAGAAACCCGGGAAGAAATAAAATACAGGCCTAAAGTGAAAGTAACAAAAAATAAAATTTGTAATACCTATGATGGGCCCTGGAAGAGCTACTACGCTCAAAAGGACTGAAGTTAAAGAAGGGTACTTTACAGAGGTTCCTTGAAGAATGCAACATTATAGCTCCTTGGTTCATAGTGTCCGGGAGCCTTACAATAGCCTCATGGGAAAAATTAGGGAGGGATTTGGACTTTGCCTATGAAGAGGGCACATTAAAGCAGGAGTCCGCCCCATTTGGAGATTGATTAGTGGCTGCCTGGAGGATCAGAGCTGCTGTGAGATTATAGAAAATGGACAGTCAGCACTGGAGCAGTTACAGGAGGAGAGGTCAGAGAAGGCGATCAGTGAAAAGGGACACAGTGAACAGGGCAAAAGGGTGCGACTATACCCAGATCTGTCCGAGCTAAAATCGGAAAGAGGGAGTTCCAGCGAGTTAGAGGAGGAAGAAGTGAGAGCACTTATTCAACAGATGAAAAGGAGCCGTATAAAACAAGGGGAACGTAAGCTAAGCCAACCTGCACTTAATGAGGACATAGAAAGAACTTCCGGTCAGACCCCTTTAGCTCCTCCTCCATATCAACATGGAGCCAATGGGCACACATTTTGCCCGGACACTTGGCGAACTGCTCGAGCAGAAGTCGCCTTCCCAGTTTTTCAAGACAATAATCAACAGAGATTCCATGAGCCTGTAGAATTTAAAGTAATTAAGTCCCTGGCTGAATCTGTTCGGACGGATGGGCTTACAGCCTCTTTTACTGTAGCTCAAGTGGAAGCTATAAAGAGATATTGCATGACCCCCTCTGATTGGGCAAGCCTAGCACGGGCATGTTTGAGTCCAGGCCAATACTTGGATTGGAGGGCATTTTTACTGGAATTTTGTAATGAACAGGCAGCCATCAATCTAGCGAACGGACGTCAGGTTTGGGACAGAGACATGCTCCTAGGATAAGGTCGCTTTGCTAATGCTCAGATAGGATATCCCCCTGAAGTGTATCAACAGATAAATGATATTTGCATTAAGGCGTGGAAATCACTACCAAATAAGGGGGAAGTTAGCGGCAATCTCACCAAGATCCTGCAGGGGGCTACCGAGCCTTTTTCAGATTTTGTGGCCAGAATGGTGGAAGCAGCAGGCAGAATTTTTGGGAATCCTGACATGGCTATGCCTCTTATAAAACAATTAGTCTATGAGCAATGCACCAAAGAATGCAAAGCTGCCATTACCCCGTATAAAAATAGAGGGTTGGAGGCATGGATGAAAGTGTGCAGGGAGCTGGGAGGACCTCTAACTAATGCAGGCCTTGCTGCCGCAGTACTCCAGTATTCAAATAGGCGAGGGGGGGGGCTCTGGAGTGACATCTGGAGTATGTTTTAAGTGTGGTAAGGCTGGTCATTTTAAGAGAGATTGCCCAGAGAGAAAAGGAACCGGAAGGGCTGGAGGAGTTACAACGGGTAAGCAGCCAGGGCTGTGCCCCAGATGTAATAAAGGAAAGCATTGGGCCAACGAATGTAGATCACTCAAAGATGTTAACGGCCAGGCCTTGGGACCCATCATGCAGCCAAAAAACGGGCACAGGGGCCCCTGTCCCCAGGGCCCGCAAATGTATGGGGCAATGGACAGCCCAAACGAGGAAATTTTCCAAGAAGGATGGCCTACCCTGAGGCATCCCAAGAACCGCGGAAAGCCACTACAGGCTCGGCAGGACTGGACCTCTGCACCACCACCAGACTCGTACTAACCCCGCAAATGGGCGTTCAGTTAATAGAGTCAGATTTTCAAGGTCCTCTAGAACGGGGCACAGTGCGGCTACTACTTGGCCGGTCTTCCATTACTCTTAGAGGGCTTAAAATTCACCCAGCAGTTATTGACCCAGATTATACAGGTATAGTTAAAATCATGGTAGAAGCTCCAAAAGATATTGTAGCAATTTCCCCTGGAGACAGAATTGCCCAATTGTTACTCCTGCCTAGCCTACATGAAAAATTTCCTGCCATACAGTCTGAGAGAGGTAAAAAGGGTTTTGGCTCCTCCGGAATTGAGTCAGTGTACCTAGCCCTGGATTTAGACCAGAGACCCACGCTTAAGCTGGAGATTGAAGGAAAAAGGATTATAGGACTGTTAGACACAGGGGCCGATCATAGCATTATTGCCAAAAAGGATTGGCCGAGAGGGTGGCCTCAGAACATTACAGGCCTCAGAACAAACCCTGAGAGGGTTGGGCTATGCCAAAGCCCCTGACAAAAGTGCAAGACCCCTCAACTGGAAGGATGGAGAGGGACACTCTGGAAACATCCAGCCTTATGTTTTAGAATTGCCTGTCTCCCTGTGGGGTCGAGATTTACTCAAAGAGATGGGGTTTTGCCTTAGTAATGAATATTCTCCTACCTCAAAGGAAATGATGTTACAAATGGGCTACTGCCCAGGGCATGGACTGGGAAAAAACTTGCAAGGCTGTAAAGAGCCTATTGATGTCCACCAAAAACTTGATAGACATGGGCTGGGTTTTTCATAGGGGCCGCTGAGAATCAAGTTCCCATTCCCTGGAAGACGGAGGAACCGGTATGGGTAGCTCAGTGGCCTCTATCCACCAAAAAGCTTTTAGCCGCTCATAAACTGGTAGAAGAACAAGTAGCCCTGGGCCATGTGAGACCCTCAGTTTCACCATGGAATACTCCAATATTTGTGATAAAAAAGAAGTCGGGTAAATGGCGATTACTTCATGATTTGCGTGCCATAAACGCACAAGTGCAAATTATGGGCCCTGTACAAGGAGGGTTACCTTTGCTTTCCACCCTCCCTGACCATTGGCCTATTATGGTAATAGATATAAAAGATTGCATTCTGCGGATTGTGAGCGTTTTGCCTTTACTGTGCCCTCTTGTAACCATGAAGAACCTGACCAAAGATATGAGTGGGTCGTACTGCCTCAGGGTATGGCCAACAGCCCCACTATGTGTCAGCTGTTTGTCGGCAGGGCTATAGCTCCTGTTAAAGAACGGCATCCTAAACTCACGTTGGTCCATTATATGGATGACATTTTGATAGCTCATAAGGAAGAAGCTGGGTTACAAAAGGACTATGCAGAATTGGTTTTTGCCTTAAGGGAACAGGGTCTTTATCCAGCACCAGAAAAAATACAAACAGGCAGTGTGGTGGAGTAACTGGGAGCTAAGATACATCCCAGGTCGATCATGCCCCAAAAATTGACCCTGAGAAAAGATAACTTAAAGACTTTAAATGATTTTCAAAAATTGTTGGGGGATATTAATTGGATAAGAGGGTATTTGAAATTGCCAAATTATGAATTAAAACCCTTTTTGATATGTTAAAAGGAGATATAGATTTAAACGCCCCACGAGACCTGACTGAGAGCGCCCGATTTGCTCTCAAAAGGGTGGAGGAGGCTTTAAGTGCCGCCTGTTTAAACAGGCTACAAGATGGCCAACTCTTTGATTTATGCATTCTTCCCACTGAGATCCAACCAACTGGGGTACTTTGGCAAGAGGGGCCGTTGATGTGGTTACACTCTCATGTTTCCCCCGAAAGGTGCTGGAGTATTACCCTGAGGCAGTGGCGGGCTTAGCTCTGCAAGGAGTTCAACAGAGTTTACAATTTTTTGGAATTTATCCGCACTCCATCATTGTTCCCTACAATGCCTACCAAGTTCATACTTTATGTGCCACTATTGACAATTGGTCCATTTTGAGATGCATGTTTCCAGGAGATATTGATAATCATTTGCCCAAATACCCCCTACTGAGATTTGTAAAGGAACATCCAGTGATTTTTCCAAAGGTAACTGCCCAAAAGCCTATTGGAGGGGCTATAAATATTTTTACGGATGGTTCCAAAACGGAATGCGGGGTATACGTCGCAGGTAACCAAGACCCCGTGCAGCATCAATTTGTCCCTGGTAACCCACAGATTGTTGAGTTGATGATTGTAATTGAAGTATTTAAAGCTTTCCCCTGTGCCTTTAATTTAATATCAGATTCAGCCTATGTAATAAATGCTTTAAAGATATTGGAAGCGGTTGGTACAATAAAGGCTACCAGTTCTGTTCTAGCTCCTTTTATCTTGCTACAATCCCTTATATGGCAACCCAAGGAACCGTTTTTTCCAATGCATATTCGAGCACATACGGGCCTCCCAGGACCACTGACAAAGGGTAATGCCCTGGCTGATGCACACACTCGTGCTGAGTGGGCGCTCCATGCTTCTTCTGTTGACTTAGCAAAAGATTTTCATGCCAAATTTCATGTAAACGCCAGGACTTTACAAAGCCGCTTTTCCCTTTCTAGAGCGGATGCACGTCAAGTGGTAAAGGAGTGTCCCCGATGTATTATTTACCATAAGCCCCCTACGTTTGGAGTTAATCCACGTGGTTTAAGACCCTTACAAGTATGGCAAATGGATGTAACTCATGTACCAGAATTTGGCCGCTTAAAATATCTACATGTTTCTGTTGACACCTTTTCGGGTGTTATACTTGCCACCCCCCTGTCAGGGGAAAAGGCTACTGATGTAATATCTCACTGCCTGGAAGCGTGGGCGGCCTGGGGAATGCCAAAACAGCTAAAAACTGATAATGGTCTGGCCTATACTGGGCAGCGCTTTGTTTCCTTTTGCACTCAAATGGGTGTTACTCTGGTGCATTGACTGCCCTATAACCCTCAAGGACAAGGAATTGTGGAAAGAACTCATCGTACTATCAAGAAAATGTTAATAAAACAAAAAGGGGGAGCTGGACCCCTGATGGCTACAGCAAGACAAAGAATAGCCATGACACTTTTCACCCTAAATTTTTTGAATTTGGATAACGCTGGTCGCTCAGCGGCGGATAGGCATAACTGTTCCACTCCTTCGGCCTTAGGATCGGCTTTGTGGAAGGATGTGCTCACTGGTCGCTGGAACAGGCCTAACCCCGTGCTGGTATGGGCACGAGGATCTGTTTGTGTTTTTTCCTCAGAATCGTTCGGATCCAGTGTGGGTGCCCGAACGACTTGTGCGGCGAGTCCAAGATGAACGGAACACGGAAGAAACAAAAGATTGCGTTGCTGATCATACAGCTCCTGATGATCCAACAGGGCTAGACGGTAACGAGATGGGGGATACTGTCTGAATTCCCGAGGCCCATGCCCATGAGACATGACGCCTCTCTTTTCCCTAGATTTTTCACTACAAATAAGACTCTTAACCTTCCCTTTTACCCAGAGGATAAACAAATAGCAGGGATAGGTGAAGCTAGAAATATTAGCTTGACGGGCACGCTATGCTTTTGCTTAAGTGATGTGACCCTTAATGGTAGTTGCATGGCCTTGACTCGTTCCCCCGCCGCTTATATTAGATATTGGTATGGGAATCCGGGATCAACTGAGGTTTGGGCAAATGCTACTGGATTTGTTAATACTGTCTTAGGCAGA
This sequence comes from Dipodomys merriami, assembly GCF_024711535.1. NCBI lineage: Eukaryota > Metazoa > Chordata > Mammalia > Rodentia > Heteromyidae > Dipodomys > Dipodomys merriami. The sequence goes on from NW_027206113.1 coordinate 5,962,301, forward strand.
TATTATGAAAGCTTAAAGTTAAGTACTGACCTGTGGATTGTAAAGCAACCTAAATGGGCCCCTTTTTGCTAGCCTGACCGTATGGGGGAGGCTTGGCCTTGGACAGGTTGCCAATCACAATGCGCTGTTTGGGCTGATGAGTCTGAGCGTTTTTCATTCTCCCCTAGTGTTTTGTCCAATGCTAGTGTACAATTCTGGGCTGGAATTAATCCCTTTAATAATTGGCTGTTATGTGGTCTTAATGGAAGTTGCTTGCAGGCCGAACCTATAGTTATGCTGCAAGGAGGTCACTTTTTTATAGCAAACATGACTTGCAATTTGACTAGTACTGCCCGTACTGTGGGTGCCAATTGTCATTTTAGTAAGAATTATACGGTATTTAGCTATCAGCCTACACCCGTGTGTGTGGTTTCCCCTTTTGTGTTTTTGGTAATTAACAACACCTCTGTATGCTCAGATGATGTATGTGCTTGCACTAATGAAACCTGCTATTATGCTACTTGCTGGAGTTCTCAGTATCCCTTAGCTATAGTTGCACGGATCCCACGTTGGGTGCCTGTGCCAGTAGATGCTTCTCAAGCTGTAACCTTGTTTAGGCATAAGAGAGATTTTGGCATCACTGCGGCCATTGTAACTCCTATAGCTGTGGCTGCTGCGGGTGCAACGGCTGCCGCTGTTGCCATGTCACATATTGTGCAGACGGCTCAGACTTTAAATAACTTGTCGGCTACTACAGCTAGAGCTATGGATTTACAACAAGCGGCCAATGCACAATTAAAAGGAGGACTGATGCTGTTATATCAAAGGGTTGACCTTGTGCAGGAGCAGGTTGATATCCTGTGGCAGTTGGCTCAGCTGGGATGTGTTCAAAAATATGAAGGGCTTTGTATTACTGCTATTCAGTATTATAACTCTACCCAAGCAGCAAATTTGTCTAAACAACTGTCAAGTTATCTTTTAGGCAACTGGACGGGGAAATTCGAACAATTGATGTTGCAGCTACGATCGGTCATTGTCGCGATAAACTCTACCCGGATGGATGATGCCCTGTTACAAGATGTTTCCTCCTGGATTTTGACAGCTGTGGATCATTTGAAGGAGTGGGCGGGAATGGGCTCCCTTATTGGTATCCTGGCATTGGTGATCTTGCTGTGCCTGTGGTGCATATGCCGGATTAGGAGCTTGCAGGGCAGGAGTATGGCTGTGGTGGTCCAGGCCTTCACTGCCATTGAGGCCGGACAGTCCCCCTACGCGTGGCTTGCCACGTTACAGGAATAGCACAGGGTGCGCGGCAAACGCACTGCACTTGGGAATCACTCCCTGGTGTGAGCGCAAGAAGAGCATGTTGGGTTGCAAGTGGGTTGATGCCCAAGATCCCACCTCTGCAAAAAAGGCATCGGACAGGCCTGGTCATCACTGGGGAAGGCGCCCCTCAGGCGAAGACCAGTGCAAGGTCCTCTCATTAATGTTTTAGACAGAGGCCCAACCTCTACTCTTACCTTTGCTTAATAAAACAAAAAAAGGGGAGCTGTGGAGAGCTGCGGGAGCCGCGACCAAAGACGGCACGGCTGTAAGGAGCGGCCGCAACAGCAACATTGTAACTCCTTGGTAAGATGGCGCTGGCTCCCACTTTCCATCTTACCGGTGAGCAGTGCTCTCTGTAAAAACAACTCCTTATATGGCTATGACTTGGCTCCTAGTTTGCTTCCGTGTTTGCGACCCTATCGGTATATGCCACGTGGCGCTTAGGGATTGGCCATCCAGGAGGCTTAAAGCCGGAGCGCGGGTGCAGGGGGCGGAGAGAAGCGGGAAGAAGCAGGCAGGAGAGAAGCAGGAGAGAAGCTTGTAACAAGGTCCTGAATAAACCGCATTAATAAGAATCCCAGGTGGCGTCTTCCTTGCTGGTCGAGGTGGTCGCGACATTAACCCTACACCTAACCCTCACCTTTACTCTCACCCTCACCCTAACTCTAACACTAAACCTAACCCTAACATTCACCCTAACCCTAAAACTCACCCTAACGCTCACTCTAACACTAACGCTAACCCTAACCGTCAGCCTCAACCTAACCCTCACCCTAACCCTTATCCTCACCCTAAGCCTCACACTAACCCTAACCCTCACGCTAACCCAAACCCTACCCCTCACACTAAACCTCACCCTAACCCTAACCCTAATCCTAACCTTCACCTTAATCCTAACCCTAACCCTCACCCTCACCCAAACCCGCACCCTCACTCTAATGCTCCCTCTCCCCCTAAACATCACCCTAACCATAACCATCACCCTAAACCTAACCCTAAAACTTACCCTAATCCTAAAACTTAAACTAACCCTCACCCTCACCCTTATCCTCAGAATAACCCTAACCCTAACCCTAACCTAAACAAAACCCTCACCCTCACCCTCACACTCACTCTCACCCTCACCCTCTCCCTACCCTCACACTAACCTTAACCCTCCCCGTAACCCTACCACTCACCCTAACCCTCAGCCTAAACCTAACACTAACCCTAACCCTCAACCTAACCTAAACCTCGCCCCAACCCTTACCCTCAACATAACCCTAACCCTAACCCTAATCCTCACACTAACCTTAACACTAACCCTCACCCTACCGCTCTCCCTAAAACTAATTCTAACCCTCACCCTCATACTAACCCTAACCCTCACCTTATCCCTCACCCTAATCCTCACCCTAACCCTAACGCTAACCCTAACCCTCACTCTCAACCTAACCGTCACCCTAACCCTTACCCTCACCCTAACCCTTACCCTAAACCTAATCCGCACACTAAACCTAACCCTAACCCTCACCCTAATGCTCACTGTAACCCTAAACCTCTCCCTCATCCTAACCCTCAACATCACCATAACCCTCACCCTAACCCTAACCATCATCCACACCCTAAAACTCACCCTCACCCGAACCCTCACCCTGACCCTAACCCTACCCTAAACCTCACCCAACACTAACCCTCACCCTTAAACTAATTCTAAACCTCACCCCCATACTAACCCTTACCCTCACACTAAAATTAAGCCTAACCCTAACCCTCACATTAAACCTAAATCTCACCCTAACCATTACCCTACCCCTCACTTAACCCCTCACCCTAACCCTAACCCTCAACCTCACCCTAAACCTAACCCTAACTCTCACCTTCACACTAAAACTCACCGTCACCCTAACCCTCACCCTAAACCTAACCATCACCTACACCCTAATCCTCACACTCGGCCTCACCCTAACTCTCACCTTCACCCTAAACATCATCCTAATCCTAACCCTCACCCTAACCCTAACCCTAAGCCTAATCCTCACCCAAACCCTAACCGTCATCTTCAACCTCAACCTCAGCCTAACCCTCACACTCATCCTAGCCCTCACCCTAAAACTAACCCTAACCCTCACCCTCACCCTCACCCTCATCCCCACCCTCAGCCTAACTCTAACCATAACCCTAACCTCAACCTCAATCTCACCCTCGCCCTCACCCTAACCCTATACCTAACCCTAACCTTAATGCTAAAACTAGCCCTCACCCTCCCACTAACCCGAACCCTCAGCCTAACCCTAACACTAACCCTAAACCTACCCCTACCCCTCACCCTCACCCTAAACCTCTCCCTCACACTAGCCCTCACCCTAACCTTAACCCTAACCCTAACCCTAACCCTAACCTTAACCCTAACCCTCACCCTCACTCTCAACCTCACCATCACCCTCACCCTACCCCTCACCCTCACACTCACTCTTACCCTAAACATAACCCTAAACTTTACCCTAAACCTAACCCTCACCTTCATCGTCACCCTCACCATCACCCACAACCTAACCCTCACCCTCACCCTCAACCTAACCCTAACCCTAACCCTAAACCTCACCCTAATCTTAAATCTGACCCTCACGCTCACACTCATCCTAAGCCTTACCAAACACCTAAGACTAATCCTAAACCTAATACTCATCTTCACACTCACCCTAAACCTAAACCTGACCCTAACCCTAACCATAACCCTAACCCTCACACTCACCCTAATCCTCACCGTCACCCTAACACTCAGCCGAAACCTAAACCTCACCCACACCCTAAACCTAACCTTAACCCTAAAATTCACCCTAAAAATAATCCTAACCCTAACATACACCATCACCCTCAACCGCACCCTAAACCTCACCCTCACCCTAACCCTCACCCTAAACCTAACCCTAACCCCAATACTAACCCTAACTCTCAGCCTCACCCTAAACCTAACCCTAAACCTAACCCTCACCGTCACCCTCACCCTCACCGTCACCTTAACACTCACCCTTAACCTCACCCTCACCCTGACCCTCACCTTCACCCTAAGCAGTAGTCTCACCCTAACCCTCACCTTAACCCTAAATATAACCCTCATCATAACCCTAACCCTCACCCTAACCCTCACCCTAACCCTCACCCAAACCTTTACCCTAACCCTCACCCTAACCCTCTCGCTAATCCTAACTCTAACCCTCACCATAAACCTCACCCTAACCCATAAACTCATTAAACCCTGACCCTAAACCTAACCCTAATATGCACTCTAACGCTAACCCTCACCCTCACCCTAACACTCAAGGTCACCCGAAACGTCAACCGAACTCTTACAATCACCTTAACCCTAACCCTAACCCTAATCCTATACCTATCCCTCACCCTAACCTTAACCCTAACCCTAACACTAACCATCACCCTCACCCTAATATTCACCCTCACCCTAAATAAAACCCTAAACCTAACCCTCACCCTAACCCTGAACCTAACACTCACCCTAAACCTAACACTCACCGTAAACCTCACCCTTACCCTAACACTAAACCTAACATTCACCCTCACCCTCAACCTAACCCTCACCCTCATCCTTAGCCTAACACTAAACCTAACCATAACTCTAACGCTAACCCTCACACTAACCCTAAACCTGACCCTAACTGTAATCCTAACCCTCACCCTAAGCCACACCCTAACACTAATCCTAACACTAAACCTCACCCTAACACTAACCATAAACCTAATGCTCACCCTCACCCTAACCCTCATCATCACCATAACACTCAGCCGAAATCTAACCCTCAGCCACAACCTAACCCTCACCCTCACCCTCAGCCTAAACCTAACCCTAACCCTCACCCTAACCCTCACAATAACCCTAAATCTAACCCAAACCCTAACCCTCAATTTAACCCTCACCCTAAACCTAATGCTAACCCTAAACCTTACCCTCACCCTAACTCTCACCCTAACCCTTATCCTCACCCTAACCCTCACGCTGACCCTTACACTCAACCTAACCCTAACCCTAACCCTAACCCTCAAACTAATCCTAACCCTCACCCTAACCCTAACCCTAACCTCACCTAAACCTCACCCTAACCTTAACCCTAACCCTAATTCTCGCCCTAAATCTAACCCTCACCCTCACAGTTAACCTAATCCTCACCGACACCCTAAACCTCTCCCTAAACCTAACCCTCACCCACACCCTATTGCTCAACCTCACCCGAACTAACGCTCACCCTAACACTCACCCTCACCCTAAACCTCACCCTAACCCCAACTCTCACCAAAACGGTAACCCTAACACTCACCCCAACCCTAACACTCACCCTCAACCTAATCCTCACCCTGACAAAAACCATAACCCTTACCTAACAGAAACCCTCACCCTCACTCTCACCCTCAACCTGACCCTAGCCCTCAGCCTAACCCAACCCTAATCCTAAACCTACCCCTCACCCCCACCATCACACTAACCAAAACGCTAACACTACCCTCCCCTCACCCTAACCCTAACCCTAAACCATACAATAACCCTAACCCTAACCATAAAACTCAAACTAAACCACACCTTCACACTAAACAACACCCTAACCCCAAAACTCACCATAAAACTTACCCTAACCCTCAACCTCAACCTAACCCTCAACCTAAACCTCACCCTCACCCTAATCCTCATCATAACCCTAACCCTAAACCTTACCTAACAGAAACACTCACCCTCACACTCACCCTCACCCTCACCAACACCCTCACCCTAGCCTTCATCCTAACCTTAACCCTCACCCTAACCCTAACACTAACCCTCACCCTCACCCTAATCCTAAACCTAACCCTAACCCTCACCCTAACCCTCACTCTAACCCTAACCCTAAACCTGACCCTCACCCTAAATCTCATCCTAACCCTAACCCTCACCTTAAACCTAACCCTAACCCACACAATAACCCTAACCCTCAAACTCTCCCTAACCCTCACCCTAACCCTTATATTCACAGTAACCCTAACCCTAACCCTAACACTTACCCGTATCCTCACCCTAACCCTATGCCAAACCCTAATCCTAACACTGAACCTCACCCTCACTCTCACCCTAACTCTAATCTTAACCCTCACCCTCACCCTAATTCTATCCCTAACCCTAATCCAAATTCTCACCCTCAGTCTGACCCACACCCTAACTCTAAACCTAACCCTAACCCTTACCATCACCCTCACTCTCACCCATACCCTAAACCTCACCTTAACCCGCACCTAACCCTAACACTCACCCCAACCCTAATGCTAACCATAACCCTCACCCTCACCCTAAACCTCACCCTATCAGTTAAACTCACCCTAACCCTAACCCTAAACCTAACCCTAATCCTCTCCCTAACCCTAACTCTCAGCCAAAACCCAAAACTAGACCTCACCCGAAATCTCACTCTCACCCTTACACTCACCCTAACCCTTATCCTAACCCTAATACTAAACCTAACCCTCTCCCTAACCCTATCCCTAACCATCACCCTCACACTAACCCTCACCATCACCCTAAATATCACCCTAATCCTAAACCTCACCCTAACCCTAACACTAACACTAACACTAACCTCACCCTAACACTAACCCTCAGCGTAACTCTCTCCATAACGGTAACGCTAAATCTAACCCTAATCCTCACCATCAACCTAACACTCAGCCGAAACCTAACCCTCACCCACACTCTAACCCTCACCCTCACCGAACACTCACACTCACCCGAACCCTCAACCTCACCCTAACCCTAAACCTAACACTCACCCTAACCTTAATCCTAACCCTAAACCTAACCCTAACACTCACCCAAAACCTAACCCTAACCCTAATCCTAACACTGAACCTCACCCTCACTCTCACCCTAACTCTAATCCTAACACTAAACCTCACCCTCACCCTAACTCTATCCATATCCCTAATCCAAATTCTAACCCTACACTCACCCTCACCCTAACTCTAACCCTAACCCTAACCCTAACTTTCACCCTCACGCTCACCATAACCCTAACTGTCACCCTAAACCTAACCCTAACCCTAAGCCTCACCCTCACCCTAAAACTAAGCATAACCCTCAACCTCAGAGTAAATCTCACCCTAACCCTAATCCTCACCCTAACCCTAACTCTCACCCACAACCTAAAACTCAACCTCAACTGAAACATCACCCTAACCCTAACACTCACCCTAACCCTAACCCTCAACGTAACCCTCACCCTAAACCTAACGCTAACCTTAACCCTAACCCTCAACAACCCCTTAACACTCAGCCGAAACCTAACCCTCACCCAGACTCTAAACCTCATCCTCACCTGAACACTCACACTCACCTGAACCATCAACCTCACCTCATCCTAACCCTAACACTGAGCCTACCCCTAACCCTAACCCTAACACTCACCCTAACCCTAACCCTAACCCTAACCCTCACCCTCACCCTAACACTCTCTGTCACCCTAACACTGCTCTGTAACCTAATCCTCACCCACAATTTAACCTTCACTATCTCCAGAACACTCACACTCACCCGAACCCTCACCTTCACCCTAACCCTAATCCTCACCCTAAACATAACCCTAACCCTTACCCTCAACCTCGCCCTCACCCTCACCCTAACCCTAACCCTCAACCTAATCCTAACCCTCAACCTAACCCTCACCCTCACCTTAATCCTCAACCTAACACTAACCCTAACACTTACCTTATCAGAACCCTCACCCTCACCATTACTTTAGCCCTCAACCTAACCCTAACCCTAACCCTCATCCTCACCTTCAACCTAACCCTAACCCTAACCCTCACTCAGCCTTACCTTCAACCTAACCCTAACCCTAAACCCAAACCTCACCCTAACCCTAACGATAACCCTATCCCTAATCGGAAGCCTAACCCTCACCCTCACCCTAACCCTAAACGTAAACCTAACCCTCACCCTCCCCCTCCCCTCCTCCTAACCCTCATCTTCAACCTAACCCTAACACTACCCCTCACACTAACCCTCATCCTAACCCTCACCCTCACCCTAGACCTCACCCTAACCTTAACCCCCACCCTTACCCTAACACTAACACTCACCCACAACCTAAACCTAACCCTAACCCTTACCTTCACCCTAACCCTCACCATAACCCTAACCCTCACCCTAACCATCACTCTAACCCTCACCCTATCCCTAATCCTCAACCTAACCCTCACCCTCACCCTAATACTCACCATAACCTTAAATCTAACCCTTACCTAAATGAAACCCTCACACTCACCCTCACCCTAACCCTCATCCTCACCATAGCCCTCACCCTAACCTTAATCCTCAAACTAACATTAACCCTCACCCGAAATCAATCACTAAACCTCACCCTCTCCTTAACCATAAACCTAACCATCACCCTAACACTAACACTAACCCTCACCCTAATGCAAATCCTCACCCTAACCCTCACCCTAACACTTATCCTCAGAGTTAACCTAACCTTAACCCTCACACTAACCCTAATCCTCTACTTATCCCTAACTCTAATCCTAAGCCTCACCCTAACCCTCACTCTCACCCTAACCCTAATGCTAACACTAACACTCAACTTCAGCCTAACCCTTACTCTCACCATCAACCTAACCCTAACCCTAACCCTAAACGTCACCCTAACCCTAACCCTAACCCTATCCCTAAACTGAACCCTAACCCTCATTCTCACTCTAACTCAAAACCTAAAACTAACCCTCGTGCTAACCCTCACCCTAACCCTAAAGTTATCCCTAACCCTCACCCTCACCCTCACCCTCACCCTCTCCCTAACACCCTCAACCTAGCCCGCACCTAACCATAACCCTAACCCAAAACCTCCCCCTCCACCTGCCCCTTACCCTCAGCCTAACCCTAACCCTATTCCTAAACCTATACCTCTCCCCCACCATCACCCTATCCCTAATCCTCACCCGAAACTTCACCCTAAACCTAATCCTCAACCTAACCAGCAACCTCACCCTAATCCACACCATAACCTTAACCCTAACCCTTACGTAACTGAAACCCTCACACTCTCCCTCACCCTAACCCACCCCCTAACACTTATCCTCACACTAAACGGAACCCTAACCCTCACACTAACCTTAATCCTCACCCTATCAAACACTAACCTAACCCTCACCCTAACCCTCACACTCACCCTAACACTAATGCTAACCCTAACACTCAAACTCACCCTAACCCTCACCCTAACCCTTACCATCACCCTAACCCTAAACCTAACCCTCCACCTCACCCTAACCCTAAACCTCACCATCACGCAAAACCTAAACCTAACCCTAACCCTCACACTAAACTTCACCCTAACCCAAACGCTAACCTAAAACCTCAACCTCACCCTAAACCACACCCCAATACTTACCCTCACCATAAGCCTAACCCTAACACTAATCCTCACCCTAAAACTAACCCTCAACCACAACCTAGAATTCACCCTCACCCGAATACTTACCCTCACTCTAACACTCACCTTACTATATACAAAATCCTAAACCTAACACTCAACATTACCCTCAACCGCAACCTTACACTAATCATAACCCTAACCCTCACCCTCATCCTCACCCTAACCCTCACCTCACCTCACCCTAAACATCACCCTTACCCTAACCCTCACCCTAACCCTCACCCTAACCCTAACGATAAACCTAACCCTCAGCCTCAACCTAACCCTCACCCTAAACTTTAACCTCACACTAACCCTAACTCTAACCCAAACCCTCACACTAACTCTAACCCTAAACCTAACCCAAACTCTACCACTCACCCTAACCCTCACCTTAACCCTAACTCTAAACCTAACCCTAACCCTAACCCTCACCCTAGCCCTCAACATAATACTAACCCTCAACCAAACCCTAACCATAACCCTCACCCTCAACTTCAACCTAACCCTAACCCTAACCCTAAACCTCAACCTAACCCTCACCCAAAACCTAACCCTAAGCCACACCCTAAACCTCACCCTCACCCTCACACTCACCCTCACCCGAACCCTCACCCGAACCCTAACACTCAGCCTCACCCTAAACATCAACCTAACAATAACACTCTCTCTAACCCTAACACTAACCCTCACCCTAACCCTAACCCTCAACCTAACCCTTACCCTCACCCTAGCCCTCACCATAACTCTAAACCTAACCCTAACCCTAAATCTAACCCTCAACCTCTGCCTCCCCCTCAGCCTAACCATAACCCTAATCCTAAATCTACCCCTCACCCCAACCATCACCCTAAACCTAATCCTAACCCTAATGCCCACCCTCACCCTCACCCTCACCCTAACCCTAATCCTAACAATAACCATAACCCTAAATCTAACCTTAATCCTAACCCTAACCCTTACCTTAACCATAACCCTAACCCTATAACTCACCGTAACTCTAATCCTAACCCTAACCCTCACACTAACACTAACCCTCACTCTAACCCTCACCCTAACCCTCAACCTACACCTAACACTAAACCTAACAATCAACCTAAACCTAACCATAACTCTCACCCTCAAGCTAAACTTCACCCTAACCCTAACACTCACCCTAACTCTCACCCTAACCCTAACGCTCACCCCAAACATAACGCTAACCCTAACCCTCAACCTAACCCTCACCGTAACTCTTATCCTCACACTAAACCTAATCCTAAATCTAACACTTATCCTCACACTAAGGCTAATCCTAAACTTATCCCTAACACTAACACTAACCCTAAGCCTCACCTAACCCTAAACCTACCACTCACACTAACCCTAATCCTAACCCTAAAATTAATCCTAACCCTCAACCTAACACTAACCCTCAGCCTAATCCTCACCATTACCCAAACCCTAAACCTTACCCAAAGGAAACACTCACCCTTAGCCTCCCCCTAATCCTCACACTCACCCTAGTCCTCACCTTAACTTTAAACCTCACCCTAATCCTAACACTATCCCTCACCACATCCCTAAACCTAACCCTGACCCTAACCCTCACCCAAACCCTAACCCTAAGCCTAACCCTGAACCTAAACCTAACCCTAACCCTCAACCTCCACCTAACCCTCATCCTAACCCTAACCCTCACCATAACCCTAATGCTAACCGTAAACCTAACGCTAACCCTAACCATCACCCTCAAACTAACCCTCACCCTAACCCTTATCCTCACCCTAACCGTAAACCTAACCCTAACCCTAACCCTCACAATAACCCTAAACCTCACCCTAACCCTAACCCTACCTCTCACACTAACCCTCACCCTAACCCTCACCCTAACTCTAACCCTCAGGCTAAGCCTCACTCTCACCATAATCCTCACTATAACCCTAACCCTAATCCTTACCTAACGGAAACCCTCACCCTCACCCTAACCCTCACACTCAACCTCACCCTCACCTGAAAACTAACCCTCACCCTCATCCTCACTATCTCCCTAACTCTAACCCTAAATCTAACCCACAACCTCACCCTCACCCTAACATTCATCCTCACCATAAATACACCCTAACTCTAACCCTCACCCTAACCTGAATCCTCAACATAAACCTAACACTCAACCTCACCCTAAACATCACCCTAATCCTAACCCTCTCCCTAAACCTTACCCTAACCCTCAACCTTACACTAACCCTCAACCTAACCCTCACCCTCATCCTAATCCTGACCATAACCCTAACCCTAAAACTGACCTAACTGAAACCCTCACCCTCACCCTCACCATAACCCTCACCATCACCCTAGGCCACACCCTAAACTTAACCCTCACCCTAACCCTAACACTAACCCTCATCCTCACACTAAACCTAACCCTAACCCTAAAACTCACACTAACCCTCACCCTAACCCTAACCATAACCCTAACCCTAACCCTCACCCTAACCCTCACCATAACCCTAACCTCACCATAAACCTCACCATTATGCTAATCCTCACCATAACCCTAACCTTAACCCTTACCTAACCAAAACCCTCACACTCACCCTCACCAGAACCCTCACCCTCCCCTGAGCCCTCAAACTAAACTTAACCCTCACCCTAAACTTAACCCTCACCCAAACCCTAACTGTAATGCTCACCCTCACCCGTATCCGAACCCTAACCCTCTCCCTCACCCTCACTCTCACCTTAACCCTAAACCTAAACCTAAACCTAAACCTAACCCTCAACCTCACCCTCAGCCTAACACTCACCCTCACAATAAACACACCCTAACCCTCACCTCACCCTAACCCAAATGATAACCCTAACCCTCAACCTCACCCTAACCCTCACCCTAATACTTACACTCACCCTAAGCCTAACCTTAACGCTCACCCTAACCCTAACTCTAACCCTCACACCAACACTCACCTTTACCCTAACGCTAACTCTAAACCTCAGCCTCACCCTAAACCTCACCCTAAGACTTACCCTCACCATAACCCTAACCCTAACCCTAATCCTCACCCTAACACTAACCCTAACCCTCACCCTCACCCTCACTCTCACCCTAAACCTAAACCTAACCATAAACCTAACCCTCATCCTCACCTTCACACTAACACTCACCCTCACCATAAACATCACAAGAAACCTAATACTCAACCTAAATATAACCCTAAACCTCACCCTAACCCTAACCCTCACCCTACCGCTCACCATAACACTAAGGCTAACCCTAACCCCTACACTCACCATAACCCTCACGCTAACCCTTATCCTCACAGTAACCCTCCCCCTAACCCTCACACTAACCCTAAACCTCACCCTATCCCTAATCCTAACACTAACGCTAACCCTAACCCTCACCCTCACCCTAATCCTCAACCTAACCCTCATCCTCACACTAACCCTAACCCTAACCCTAACCCTCACACCAACACTAATCCTCACCCTATCCCTAATTCTAACCCTAATCCTTTCCCTCACCTTAACCCTCACCCTCACCCTAAACATCACGCTAAACCTTACCCTCACCTTATGCCTAACCCTAACCGTCACCCTAACCCTAACGCTCAATTTAACCCTCACACTCAACGTAATCCGCACCCTAACCTAAACATAACCCTTACATAACCGAAACCTTCACCTCACCCTCACCCTTACCCTAACCCAATCCCTAACCCAAACCCTCAAACTAACAGTAACCCTAATCCTCACCCTCACCCTCACCCTAACCCTAACCCTAATCCTAACACTCACCCTAACACTAACCCTAATGCTAAACCTAACCCTCACCCTCACCCTAACCCACAGCCTAATCCTTACCCTAATCCTAACCCTAAACCTAACCCTAATCCTCACACTAAACCTAACCCTCACCCTAACCCTTACCCTACCCCTCAGCCTAACCCTCACCCTAACTCTAACCCTAACCCTAATCCTAAACCTATCCCTAAACCTCACCCTAACCCTCACCCTGACCCTAACCCTAATGCTAACCCTAACCCTCACCAGCACCCTAACCCTCACCCTAATCCTTACTCTCACCCTAACCCTAACCCTAACCCTCACAGTCACCCTAACCCTCACTCTACCCTAACTCACACACTAACCTTCAACCTCACCCTAACCGTAACACTTACCTTCCCGAAACCCTCACCCTCACCCATACACTAGCCCTCACCCTAACCCAAACCCTAAACGTAAACCTCACCCTCAGCCTCACACTCACCCTGTCCCTCAGCCTAACCCTAAACGTAAACCTAATCCTAACCCTAACCCTCAACCTCACCCTCACACTAACCACTGAAAGACCCCAGACTCCTGGGATACTTTCGTCAACGGGAGGGCGCCCCAGAAACTCAGACTCCAGGCCGGGAGATGCAATAAGCAAGAGGAGTTTATTTGACGTTTGTGCAAACGGACTCTCTGTCCCATGCAGACAGGGAGCCCCGAGCAGCGGTTACAAGCCTTCTTTTAAAGGCAAAAACCACAAGATTAATCCATAACACAAAGCATCCCATGATTGGTCCATTTAAAGGTCATCATATACGCCAACAATCACTTTGCCACGCGGGAAATTTTGTAACACTCTTTGTAAAATGAATGGCCCATGGTTGGTTTAAGGGGGGTTTACATGGTTACAGGCCTATGATTGGTTGACATTTGGCTTAGCTTGTAGTCTTGCCAGGTGGTCGTTATCTCAAGGTACTGTCTGGGGAATTTCTAAATGGGAACTGAGGAACACGTACTGTCTGTTCTTTATCTACAACCACTGACCTTGTCCTGGGGCTGACACCTGGGCTCTGAGACTTTACCCAATTCCTTGTTTCCTGGGGGACTGGGTGGTTGGTGTTAGCTCAAGCAAGCAAGTTTACAGAAGCAGAGTCAGAAGTTAGTAAATTGTAAAATGGACGCAGCCCTACTTTTTCATTCCCCACTTCTTCTCAGGAGTAATTTTAACCTTAAAATTTAGGGTGTCTCTACATTATCTTTTGGGATGTCAGTTGTTCTCAGTGCTTGGTATTGAGACCTCAGAACTAATAGATGGTCTGCGCTGATTTTTTTTCTTTTAGAAAAGACATCAGTCTGTTGAGTATACAAGGTCCGATTGTAACAAAAGTAAGAGTACCAGAGCCCCTTACATTTTTTTTACCAGTCCTCCCTCCGTGTATCACAGTTCACTTAATTTTATACCAGTTGTACTTGTAAGCTCCAATTTTAAGACATACTCATACCCTTTGCGACATACTCATACCCTTTGCGACATACTCATACCCTTTGCTACATACTTAAACTTTCTGAAGTTTGTCTTCTTTCCCTTTTCCAAACAATTAAAGACAATCCTTACTTTTTGAATCCTTTCTTATCTAAAGGGGATACAAATTTTTCCCCAATTCCCTTCCCAAGGCTTTCTTTACTACCCCCCTCTCCTTTATAATTCCTTTTCCAAGGCTTTCTTTACTACACCCCTCTCTTTACAATTTTCATTGATAACACACTCAGGTTATTACCATACCAGAGCCAAACAAGGCTGTGACCATAGAGTGGATTTTCAGTCACTATGCACTGAAGTGACTAAGACAAGCAAGCCAGTGATATCCTTGTCCTCAATATCCACTGTGGGAAGAGAGGGTTTCTGGATATCACCCAAAAGAATGTCCCACAAGATCTTAGATTTAGCAGCAGTCAACCAGGAAGCAGACTCAGGTGATGGAATCAGGCAGGAGTTTCTCCAGCTGGCTGTCAGGCCATCTTTGAACTTTACCCATTAGGGTATGCAGCAGCAGCAGCAGCAGCAGCCGCAGCAGCAGCAGCAGCCGCAGCAGCAGCAGCAGGATCTCTCAGTGCCTCCAAGGGACTGTCACACCTCATGCTCGGCTGTAAATTCCTACACAGACTGGTTAAAAATACATTGCATAGGCTTGGCAGGCTTTGATCCTGCTGATTTTTAAGATCTTTAAACAATAGTCCAGGACAATTTACCAAAATCACAACTTTTTTACTAACGAGATATTTTTGTAAATAGACACAGAAGGCTCAGAAGGCTTAGTCTTGTAGCCATCTCTGACAGATGAAGTCTTTACACCTTGTACACTGACAACTGTTAACACTATTTTTTATGCCTTTTTTTAAAATTATTTTATCTATTTTGCCTCATTTCTCCAAAACTGACTCTGGACCCTTGATCTTAAAATGGGGGTAGAAGGGTGAAGGTCCATCTTCTGTAACTTGTTGATCTTACCTAGCCAGGAACCTATAACCTTAGCCTATTTTACAAAGAGGCCATCAGGGTTAGATGTCATTTAGAACAATATTTAACTTTTGACAACTGCACAGACCTTTTTTCCGTCTACAGCAGTGTAGCTTGTTTAGCACTCTGGTTTGCAAAAGCATCTTTCTAGATGGCTTAGGAATGTGATCTCTAATGATCCCAAACAATGCCTAAGTTACCTTTGCAGGCCTTTAGACAGATATCAAATAGAAACACACTCTCAGGTTTACAAACTTTTCCCTGAGCAGATGAACTTCATGTAACTAGTGTCAGCTCAATTAGAGCTTTTGGCACATTTTATAACATTGGCTTTTACTATCACAGAGGACTGGCAAGTTCCTGTCCCTTACAAGGTAGATAGTCATGGACATTTGGCATGCTTATAAACTCTTTTTATGACCTCCTGGCTCTGACCAGTTTTGAAGGGCCACGCACAAGTGACTCTAGGATCTGACATTTCTGCCATCCAAGCAGTGGCTTACTGCCTCTGGATGCTCCTCCATTGCTTTTGTCCCAGGAGTCTCTTCTTCACATTGGGAAAAATGCCTCATTGGCATTTCCCTTTAGCTGGTCGCTGGACTTGAACTCAGGACCTGAGCACTGTCCCTCAGCTCTACAGCTCAAGGCTAGCACTCTGCCACTTTGAGTCCCAGAATCAGGGCTTGAATGATGTCCCCTAACTCTTCAGTCCAGGGCTATTACTCTGCCACTGTGAGCCTCCAGCTAGGGGCTTGAGTACTGTCCCCTGACTCGTAAGTCCAGGGCTAGTACTCTGCTGGCTGAATAGAGGTGACAGTCTCACAGGAACCTTTTTGTGCCCGGGCTGGCTTTGAACCAGTTTGCAGATCAGTGAGTCTTATAAAAGGCCATTTTACTCCAATTAAAAGCAACAAGGTGGTCAACATAGAAGTAGCTTTTAAGCATGCTCTTACCTGAAACTTATTAAGAGTCAAAGTTACATCTGACAAACTTGTAAGAATCCTCTGTGCTTTGCTCTGGGCTTGCTGGAAACTTTAAAAAAAAACATCCTGCCGGGCGCTGGTGGCTCATGCCTGTAATCCTAGCTCATCAGGAGGCTGAGATCTGAGGATCGCGGTTCAAAGCCAGCCCGGGCAGGAGAGACCTTGAGACTCCTATCTCCAATAAACCACCAGAAAACCGGAACTGGGGCTGTAGCTCAAGTGGTAGAGCACTCGCCTTGAGCTGAAGAGCTGAGGGACAGCGCCCAGGCCCAGAGTTCAAGCCCCACGGCCGACCAAAAAAAAAAAAACAACCTATAAGAGCAAACTGGAATCGCAATTATTTTGGTAATCCTAATTTTTTCCTTTGTGTACATTGAGGCCAATGTTAAGAACAATTTTACATTTAAACTTTATATCCAAACATCCATTCCTAATTTTTTTTAAGCCTCTTATTTGCATTTTGAAAAAACCCATTGAAATCTTGAGGCCAAGTGTCACTCATTGCCTCTTAGTTGCTTGTTTTAAAACAGACACACAATAAGATTTTTAAACTCAAATGACAATTTTTCCTTAATGCGAAAATAACAATCATCATAACTGAACCAAAAAGCTAGACTTCGTGTCTTTATGGCTTTTAAAAACATCCTAATTGTAAAACATTAAAAGCAAGTCACATTATATAAATAACTTTTTAACCCTTTTTTAAAGGCCTTTCTAATTATAATGTAAACACATCCAAGGGGAAGTTTTAGCAATACTAATCAGATCATCACATCACTCATTTTAACCATCATGTTTTTAGAGTCTATCTGCAGGGAAAAGAAAGAACAAAGATGGGCCACTCAGCCCCTTCTATGGAATGGGTACGCACCCACTCCGACTCTTTAGGGTTAGATGAACTGCGTTTATGCCAGCTTGCCCTCTTTCACCATGCATGGACTCTTCCCAGGACCTGTCCCACCATGCATGACTAGCTGAACTGCACTTCTGCTTGTTCACCCCTTATCCCTAAAGATAGGTCTTCTGTTGGCTTCTAAGTTTTTCCCCGTCTCTTTTCTTGGTTCTTGAATGAAATACACAGTTTTTAGACAGACAGAACAGGTAACATCTTTGACAGTGTTAAACTAACCTTTACATTTAAATTTTTAATATTTATCCCAAATTTTAGCCAAGGGAACCAGATCCCAAATAGCCAATGCATTTTGTTAAGCCAGATAACTTGATTACAGTATAAACAGTCTTATGCATTTAAAATATTAGTTTTTTAAAATACCAGATTTTCTAATTTGCAAGTTAAAAAAACCTTTAAAAAGCTATTTAAAACAATGTGAAGATTTTTTTAGAATTTTTGGTAATGTCCAAACCTCATAACCTTTTGAATTTTAAATTTAAACTCATCCAATTGTTACAGCATGCTGACAATTCTTATCTTTGAACACGTTCACAGACACACACAAAACACTCACACAGATAGACAAGAGCACTTTACAAATTGTTACATTGTCAGGACTAGCTGAAAAAGTCCAAACTAGACAGACAACCTTCTACACCCTCCCTGCTGGCAGCCTCCACGAGGAGTAAATGCAGCGTGAGGCTTGAAGGGAACCAAACTAGCCCAGTAACCTTCCATGCCTCAGGGGGAGGGGGGGGCATAGCAGGTCTGTGACCAAGCCCCGCTGGAACTTTTATTTCCCCAGAGATGTTCAAATAAATAACAAAAACACAGATAAACACAAAAACCAAGGATCCACATTTAAAATTGGTACCAATTCTAAAACAGAACTAGACAAGAACTGAAGGCTGAGTTGGGGACTAATGGGCCCCAGGTAATTCCTACCGGAACTCTGTGCTGTTCTCACTCAGCAAGCTGAATCCAGAGTCTGCTGGGTGAGCCTGCCACACTCACCCAGAACTTCCCTACCCCAGAAAACATAAAACAAACATACACACTAAAGTAAACAAGACAAATAAGTGGCCACAAAGACAAAATCAGGTCTCAGTGAATGGGGCGACATCTCACCACCATTCATTTACCAGGGGACTCAACACCCCTACTCACCTCCGGAGGATTTTTCTCTTAGATTCCTGCAGACGTTGACCCAGGGGCCTTCCAAGGCGGAGGAGAATTGCCAGTCATCTTGGGGCAAGGGAAAGAAGTCCCTAGCGGCCATCGCCTCAGACTGACAGGTTCTCCCCCACGTTTAGACCCCCCCGAGCCAAGGCCCAAGGCTGATATCTAACTGAGGCCACTCGCAGGTGGTCAGTGGCAGATTCATAATTGACAAACAAGCAAGTTACAAAAGCAGAACCAGCGGTTTTTGTTTTTAAACGATCTAGGACAAGGTCTCAGGTGTCCTAGGAGTGGACTCGCTTGTTGACACATTTCCTTGAAAGTCACAAAACAAACACCAAAGACAATTAACGTCAGACAGACACAGACAAGACTAGACAAACGCTGCGCGGTCCCCGAGTGAGCACAAATCAGGAGAGAAACTTCAGAAGGGAGAGGCCGGCCGTGCCTTAACTCCCCCGAACACAGAGACACTCGGATCTCGTCCCCCCTCCACGTGACACTGGAGTAGGACTCCAGGGCAGGACTAGGGTAGTGGGCACGTCTGCTTTTCCCTCTAGTCCACCACAAATTCACGCACCCTGGGGTAGAAGCCCAGGGCGGGACCAGGGTAGTGGGCACGTCTGCTTTTTCCTCTGGTCCACCACACATGTCCTGTACAGGCACTTTTGGATCCCCAAAACATGAAATGAACACGACAAACACGAAAGACAAGAGCTCTATCTTACCTCCTGCCGGTCCTGGAATCTGGGGTTTGGGGGAGCCTGGTTCCCGGCCAACGCACCAAATGAAAGACCCCAGACTCCTGGGATACTTTCGTCAACGGGAGGGCGCCCCAGAAACTCAGACTCCAGGCCGGGAGATGCAATAAGCAAGAGGAGTTTATTTGACGTTTGTGCAAACGGACTCTCTGTCCCGTGCAGACAGGGAGCCCCGAGCAGCGGTTACAAGCCTTCTTTTAAAGGCAAAAACCACAAGATTAATCCATAACACAAAGCATCCCATGATTGGTCCATTTAAAGGTCATCATATACGCCAACAATCACTTTGCCACGCGGGAAATTTTGTAACACTCTTTGTAAAATGAATGGCCCATGGTTGGTTTAAGGGGGGGTTACATGGTTACAGGCCTATGATTGGTTGACATTTGGCTTAGCTTGTAGTCTTGCCAGGTGGTCGTTATCTCAAGGTTCTGTCTGGGGAATTTCTAAATGGGAACTGAGGAACACGTACTGTCTGTTCTTTATCTACGACCACTGACCTTGTCCTGGGGCTGACACCTGGGCTCTGAGACTTTACCCAATTCCTTATTTCCAGGGGGGTGGGGATTGGTGTTAGCTCAAGCAAACAAGTTTAAAGAAGCAGAGTCAGAAGTTAGTAAATTGTAAAATGGATGCAGCCCTATTTTTTCTAATTCTTCACCATAAACTTAACCCTAAGCCTAACTCTCATCCTTACCCACACCCTCACCCTAACCCTAACACTAACCCTCACCCTACCCTCACCCACACCCTAAACCTAAAATTAACCCTCACCCTCGCCCTTGACCTCAGCCTCACCCTAACCCTAACCCTAACTCTAAACCTCACCCTAACCCTAACCCTTACCCTAACCCTAAACCTAACCCTAACACTCACCCTAAACCAAACCCTAACCCTCACCCTAACCCTAACCCTTACCCTAACCCTAACCCTAACCCTAAACATCACCCTAACCCTAACTCTAACCCTCATTCTCACACTCACCCTATCCCTAAACCTTACCCTAACACTCACCCTAACCCTAATCCTTACCTTAACACTAACCAAAAACCTTACCCTCACCCTAACACTAACCCTAACCCTAACACTCACCCTAACCCTCACCCTAAACCTAACGCTTAACCTAACCCTCACCCTAACCATTATCCTCACAAAAACCCTAACCCTAACCCCATCCCTAAGCCTCACACTAACTCTAACCCTCACCCTAACAGTGACTCTAACCCTCACCCTAAGCCTCACCCTCACTGTAACCCTAACCCTATCCCTCACCCGAAACCTAAACCTATCCCTCACCCTAACAGTAACCCTCATTCTAACCCTAACCCAAATCTCACCCTCACCCTCAAACTAACCATAACCCTAATCCTAACCCTCACCCTAAACCTAACCCTCACCCTCACCCTCAACCTCAACCTCACCCTCACCCTAACCCTCACCCTCAACCTAGCGCTCAATGTAACCCTAAATCTAACCCTAACCCAAAACCTCCCCCTCCCCCTCAGCCTAAACCTAACCCTAATCCTAAACCTAACCCTCACCCCCACCCTCACCCTCACCTTAAACCTAACCCTAAGACCAACCCTCACCCTCACTCTCACCCAAACCCTAAACCTAACCCTAAAAATAACCCTAGCCATAACCCAAACCCTAATCCTAAACCTAACCCTCACACTAACCCTAACCCTAGCTCTAACCCTCACCCTCAACCTAAACCTCACCCCAACCCTTATACTCACACTAACCCTAAACCTAATCCTAACCCTAATGCTAAACTTAACCATAACCTTCACACTAACCCTAACCCTCACCCTAATCCTAACACTACCCATCACACTAACCCTCACCCTAACCCTCACCCTCACCCTAGACCTCACCCTAACCTTAACCCCCATCCTACCACTAGCACTAACCCTCACCCTCACCCTAAAATTAACTTTAACCCTAACCCACACCTTAACCCTAACCCTCACCTCACCCAAAACATAATCCTAACTTTAAACCTCACCCTAACCCTCACCCTCACGCTAAAGAGTACCCTAAACCTAACTCTCACCCTAACCCTAAACCTAACCCTCACCCTTACCCTCACCCTAAACCTAACTATAACCCAAACCCTCACACTAACCCTAACGCTCACCCTAACCGTAACTCTACCATTCACACTAGCCCTCAACATAACCCTAACCCTAACCCTCAACCTAACCCTAACCATAACCCGCACACTCAACTTCAACCTAACCCTAACCCTAACCCTAAACCTCACCATAACCCTCACCCTAAACCGAAATCTAAGCCACACCCTAAACCTCACCCTCAACCTAACACTCACCCTAACCCTCACCCTCACCCGAACCCTAACACTCAGCCTCACCCTAAACATCAACCTAACCCTAAATCTCACTCTAACCCTTACCCTAACCCTCCCCCTCAACCTAACCCTCACCCTCACCCTAGCCCTCACCGTTACTCTAAACCTAACCCTAACCCTAAATCTCACCCTCACCCTCTGCCTTCCCCTCAGCCTAACCATAACCCTAATCCTAAACCTAACCTTCAACCCCACCATCACCCTAAACCTAACCCTAACGCCAACCCTCACCCTCACCCTCACCCTAACCCTAACCCTAACAATAACAATAACCCTAAACCTAAATCTAAAATTAATCCTAACCTTAACCCTTACCCTAACCATAACCCTAACCCTAAAACTCACTGTAACACTTATCCTAACCCTATCCCTCACCCTAACACTAAACCTCACTCTAAACCTCACCGTAACCCTCACCCTAAACCTAACCCTAACCCTAACCATCAGCCTAAACCTAACCCTAAGGCTCACCCTCAAGCTAAACCTCACCCGATCCCTAACACTCACCCTTACCATCACCATAACACTAACGCTAACCCCAAACCTAAAGCTAACTTCAACCTCAACCTAACCCTCACCCTAACCCTTATCCTTACACTAACCCTAATCCTAAACTTAACCCGAACCCTCATACTAACCCTAACCCTAACCCTACCCCTCACACTAACCCTAACCCTAACCCTCAACCTCACCCTAGACCTCACCCTAAATTTAACCCCCACCCTAACCCTAACAATAACCCTCACCCTAACCCTAACTCTTACCGTCACACCAACCCTCACCCTTACCCTAAAACTAACCCTAAACCTCAACCTCACCCTAAGACTTACCCTCACCATAACCCTAACCCTAACCCTAATCCTCACCCTAACACTAACCCCAACCCTAACCCTCAACCTCACTCTCACCCTAAACCTAACCCTAACCCTAACCCTAACCATCATCCTCACCCTCACACTAACACTCACCCTCACCATAAACATCACACTAAACCTAATCCTCAACCTAACCATAATCCTAACCCTCACCCTAAACCTAAAACTCACCCTAATGCTTACCGTGACCCTAAGGCTAACCCTAACCCTCACCCTCAACATAAACCTCACCCTAACCCTTATCCTCACAGTAACCCTAAACCTAACCCTAACCCTAACCCTCACACTAACCCTAATCCTCACCCTATCGCTAACACTAACCCTAACACTAACCCTAAACCTCACCCTCAACCTAATCCTCAACCTAACCCTCATCCTCACACTAATCCTAACCCTAACCCTAACCCTCACACTAACACGAATCCTCACCCTATCCCTAATTCTAATCCTACTACTTTCCCTCACCTTAACCTTCACCCTCACCCTAAACTACACGCTAAACCTAACCCACAACCTAACCCTAACCCTCAATCTAACACTCACCTTCAACCTAATCCTCAGCCTAACCTAAACATAACCCTTACCTACCCGAAATCTTCACCTCACCCTCACCCTAACCCAAACCCTAAACCTAACCCTCAACCAAACAGTAACCCTAATCCTCACCCTCACCCTCACCGTAATCCTAACCTTCACCCTAACCCTAACCCTAATGCCAAACCTAACCCTCACCCTCACCCTAACACACACCCTAATCATTACCCTGACACTCACCCTAAGCCTAACCCTAATCCTCACACTAAACCTAACCCTCACCCTAACCCTTATCCTACCCCTCCGCCTAACCTTCACCCTAACTCTAACCCTAACCCTAATACTAACCCTATCCCTAACCCTAAACCTCATCCTAAACCTCAACCTCACCCTAACCCTAATGCTAACCCTAACCCTCACCAGCACCCTAACCCTCACCCTAATCCTTAGACTCACCCTAAGTCGAACCCTAACCCTAACCCAGACAGTCACCCTAACCCTTACCCTAACCCTAACTCTCACACTAAACGTCATCCTCACCCTAATCCTCACCCTAACCCTAACACTTACCTAACCGAAACCCTCACTCTCACCCATACACTAGCGCTCACCCTAACCCAAACCCTAAACGTAAACCTCACCCTCAGCCTCAGCCTCACCCCCTCACTCTGCCTAATACTAAACCTAAACCTAATCCTAACCCTAAACCGCTACCTCACCCTCACACTAACCATAACCCTAACCCTAACCCTAACCCTCATCCTTACCCCCACCCTCACCCTAACGCTAAAACTAACCCTCACCCTAACCCTCACCCACACCCTAAGCCTAAAATTAACCCTCACCCTCACCCTTACCCTCACCCTCACCCTAACCCTAACCCTCACCCTAACCCTAACCCTAAACCTAACACTAACACTAACCCTAAACCAAACCCTAATTCTCATCCTAACCCTAACCCTTACCATAACCTTCTTGCTAACCCTAACCATCAACCTAATCCTAAGTCTAATCCTCACCCTCACACTCACCCTATCCCTAACCCTTACGCTAACCCTCACCCTAACCCTAAAACTTACCCTAACACTAACCCTAAACCTTACCCTCACCCTAACACTAACCCTAACACTAACACTCACCCTAACCCTCACCCTAACCCTAACACTTAAACTAACCCTCACCCTAACCATTATCCTCACACTAAGCCTAACCCTAACACCATCCCTAACCCTAACACTTACTCTAACCCTCACACTAACACTAACGCTACCCCTCACCCTAAGCCTCAACCTCATTCGAACCCCAACCCTAACCCTCACCCGAAACCTAAACCTGACACTAACACTCACCCTAACCCTCACCGTCACCCTAACCCTCACTCTAACCCGAAACCTCACACTAACCCTAACCCAACCCTCACCCTCATCCTAACCCTAACTCTAACCCTAATCAAAATCCTCACACTAAACCTAACCCTCTCCTTCACCCTCACCCTCATCCTAGCCCTCACCATAACCCTAACCCTAACCATAACCCAAAACCTCACCCTCACACTCACCCTCCCCCTCAGCCAAAAACTAACCCAAATCCTAAACCTAACCCTCACACCCACCCTCAGCCTAACCCTAACCCTAACCCTAACGCCAACCCTCACACTCACCCTCATCCAAACCCTAACCCTAACCCTAACTATAACCGTAACCATAACCCTAACCCTAATACTAAACCTAACCCTCACACTAACCCTAACCCTAAACCTCACACTCAACCTAACCCTCACCCTAACACATATTCACACACTAACTCTAACCCTAACTCTCACACTAACCCTAACCCTCACCCTAATCCTCACGCCACCCCTCACACCAACCCTCACCCTAACCCTCATCCTCACCCTAGACCTCACCCTAACCTTAACCCCCACCCTAACCCTAACACTAATCCTCACCCTCACACTACACCTAAACCTAACCCTAACCCTCACCTCACCCTAAACATCACCCTAACCCTAACCCTCACCCTCACGTTAAACAGTACCCTAACCCTAACTCTCACCCTAACCCTAAACCTAACCCTCACCCTAAAGCTAACCCTCACCCTAACCCTCAACCTAACCCTCACCCTAACCCGCACCCTAAACCTAACCAAAACCCTAAACCTCAACCTCACCCTTACCCTCACCCTAAACTTTAACCTCACACTAACCCTAACTCTAACCCAAAACCTCACACTAACCCTTACCCTCACCCAAACCCTATTTCTGCCCCTCACCCTAGCCCTAAACCTAAACCTAACCCTGAACCTAACCCTTAGCTCACCTTCAACCTAACCCTAACCTTAACCCTAACCCTCACCGTAAACCTCACCCTAACCTGAAACCTAATCCACACCCTAAACCTCACCCTCACCCTCACACTCACCCTCACGCGATCCCTCACCCGAACCCTAACACTCAGCCTCACCCTAAGCATCAACCTAACCTTAACCTCACTCTAAACCTAACCCTAACCCTAAACCTCACCCTCTCCCTCTGCCTCCCCCTCAGCCAAACCATAACCCTAATCCTAAACCTAACCCTCACCCCCACCATCATCCTAAACC
Source organism: Dipodomys merriami (assembly GCF_024711535.1). Taxonomy (NCBI): domain Eukaryota; kingdom Metazoa; phylum Chordata; class Mammalia; order Rodentia; family Heteromyidae; genus Dipodomys; species Dipodomys merriami. The sequence goes on from NW_027206113.1 coordinate 5,988,502, forward strand.
TAACCCTAACCCTAATGCCAACCCTCACCCACACCCCCACCCTAACCCAAACCCTAACCCTAACAATAACTCTAACCCTAAATCTAACCTTAATCCTAACCCTAACCCTTACCCTAACCATGACCCTAACCCTAAAACTCACAGTAACCCTAATCCTAACCCTAACCCTCACCCTAACACTAACCCACACTCTAACCCTCAAGCTAACCCTCACCCTAAACCTAACCCTAACCCTAACAATCAACCTAAACCTAACCCTTATGCTCACCCTCAACCTAAAACTCAACCTAACCCTAACACTCACCCTAACCCTCACCCTAACACTAATGCTAACCCTAAATTTCACCCTCAATCTAACCCTCACCCTAACCCTTATCCTCACACTAAACCTAATCCTAAACATAACCCTTACCACTAACCCTAACCCTCACCCTAACCCTAACCCTACCCCTCACACTAACCCTAACCCTAACCCTAAACCTCATCCTAACCCTCATCCTAACCCTAAACCTAAACCTAAACCTAATCCTCAACCTCACCCGAACCCTCACCCTCACGTTAACGCTCAACCTAACGCTAAACATCACTTAACACTAACCCTCACCCTAACCCTAACCCTCACCCTCACGATTAAACTAACTTGCAACTTAAGCCTCACCCTCACCCTAATCCTCACCATAACCCTAACCCTAAACCTTAACTAACGGAAACACTCAGCCTCACACTCTCCCTAATCGTCATGCTCACCATAGCACTCACCTTTACCTTAACCCTCACCCTAACACTAAAACTAACACTCACCCTCACCCTAAACCTAACCCTAACGCTAAACCTCACACTAACCCTCACCCTAACCCTAATCCAAACCCTAAACCTCACCCGAACCATAACACTCACCCTAACACTCAACCTAAACCTAACCCTAACCCTAACCCTAACCCACACACTAACCCTAACGCTAACCGTAAAGCTAACGCTAAACCTAAACATCACCCTCAACCTAACACTCACCCTAACCCTTATCCTCACACTAACCCTAAACCTAACCCTAACCCTAACCCTCACACTAACCCTAAACCTCACACTAACCCTAACCCTCACCCTAACCCTAACTCTACCCCTCACACTAACCCTAACCCTCACACTAACCCTAACCCTCACCCTAACCCTAACCCTACCCCTCACACTAACCCTCACCCTAACCCTTACCCTAACCCTATCCCTCAAGCTAACCCTCACTCTCTCCCTAATCCTCACCATAACCCTAACCAAAACACTTACCTAACCGAAACCCTCACCCTCACCCTCACTGTAGCCCTCACCCTAACCTTATCGCTCAACCTAACCTTAACCCTCACCCTAACCCTCTCACTAACCCTCACCCTCTTCCTAACCCTAACCCTAGACCTAACCCTCACTCTAATCCTAACCCTAACACTCACCCCAAAGCTAACTCGCCCCCTAACCTTAACCCTAATGCTAACCCTAACCCTCACCCTCACCCTAACCCTCCACCTAACATTTATCCTCACACTAAACCTAACCCTAACCCTCACACTAACCCTAAACCTCACCCTATCCCAAACCCTAACCCTAACCCTCACCCTAACAGTCACTCTCACCCTAACCCTAATGCTAACCCTAACACTCAAACTCACCCTGACCCTAACCCTAACCCTTACCCTCATCCTAACCCTAAACCTTACCCTTACCATCACCATAACTCTAAACCTCAACCTCCCAAGAACCCTAAACCTAAACCTAACCCTCACAATAACCCTCACCGTAAAACAAAACGCTAACAAAAACCTCAACCTCACCCTAATACTTACCCTCACCATAACCCTAACCCTAACCCTAAACCTCACCCTAAACCTAACCCTCACCCACACCATAAAATTCACCCTCACCCGAATCCTTAACCTCACCCTAACACTCACCTTACTCTAAACCTAATCCTAAACCTAACCCTCAAGATAACCCTCATCCGCACCCTAACCCTAACCCTAATCCTAACACTCACCCTAATCCTCACCCTAACTCTCACCTCACCTTAAACTTCACCCTAACCCTAACCCTCACCCTAATCCTCACCCTCACGCTAAACAGTACCCTAACTCTAACTCTCACCCTAACACTAAACCTAACCCTCACCCTAAACCTAATCCTCACCCTAACCCTCACCCTAACCCTAACGTTAAACATAACCCTCACCCTCACCCTAACCCTCACCCTAAACTTTAACCTCACATTAACCCTAACTCTAACCCTAATCCTCACACTAACACTAACCCTCACACTAACCCTAACTGTACCCCACAACCTAACCATCACCCTAACCCTAACTCTAAACCTATAACTCACCCTAATCCTCACCCTCACCCTAGCCCTCAACCTAACCCTAACCCTCAACGTAACCCTAAGCCTAACCCTCACACTCACCTTCAACCTAACACTAACCCTAATCTTAAACCTCACCCTAACCCTATCCCTAAGCCACACCTAAACCTCACCCTCACCCTCACACTCACCCTCACCTGAACCCTCATCCGAACCCAAACACTCAGCCTCACACTAAACATCAACCTAATCCTAACTATCACTCTAACCCTAACACTAACCCTCAACCTAACCCTAACCCTCAACCTAACCCTCACCCTCACCCTAGCCCACACTGTAACTCTAAACCTAACCCTAACCCTAAACCTCACCCTCACACTCTGCCTCCACCTCAGCCTAACTATAACCCTAATACTAAACCTAACCCTCACCCCCACCATCACCCTAAACCTAACCCTAGTCCTAACGCCAACCCTCACCCTCACCCTCACCCTAACCCTAACCCTAGTCCTAACAATAACCCTAACCCTAAATCTAACCTTAATCCTAACCCTAAACCTTACCCTAACCTTAACGCCAACCCTAAAACTCACCATAACCCTAATCCTAACCCTAACCCTCAACCTAACACTAACCCTCACTCTAACCCTCACCCTAAACCTAACCGTAACCCTAACCATCAAGCTAAACCTAACCCTAATGCTTACCCTCAAACTAAACCTCACCCTAAACCTAACACTCACCCTAACCTTCACCATAATCCTAACGCTAACCCCAACATTAACGCTAACCCTAACCTTCACCCTCAACCTAACACTCACCCTAACCCTTATCCTCACACAAACCCTAATCCTAAATCTAACCCTAATCCTCACCATAACCCTTACCCTAACCGTCACCCAACTCTCAAACTAACCCTAACCCTAACCCTTACCCTAAATGTAACCCTCACCCTTACCGTAATGCTAGGCCTGACCCTCACCCTAAACCTCACCCTGAACCTCCCCCTCACCTGAACCCTAACCCTCACCTCACCCTCACTCTCATCCTAAACCTAAACCTAACCCTAACCCTAACCCTAACCCTCATCCTCACCCTCAACCTAACACTCACTCTCACCATAAACATCACACTAAACCTAATCCTCAACCTAACCCTAAACCTAGCCCTCACAATAACACTAATCCTCACCCTATCCCTAATTCTAACCCTAAAGTTTCCCTCACCAAAACCCTAACCATAACCCTAATCCTTGTCATCAACCAAATCCTCACCAAAAACCGAAAATTCACCCTCACCCAAACCCTTAGCCTCACCCTCTCATTCACCCTAACCCTAACCCTAATCCTAAACCTAACACACACCATCAAACTCACCCTAACCCTAACCCTAACCCTAACCCTCACACTCACCTTAACCCACACTCTCACCTTAAACATCACGCTAAACGTAACTCTCACCTTAAGCCTAACCCTAACCCTCACCCTAACGCTAACCATCAATTTAACCCTCACCCTCAACCTATTACTCAGTCTAACCTAACCATAATACTTACCTAACCGAAACCCTTACCTAACCCTCACCCTCACCCTAATGAAAACCCTAACTCTAACCCTCATCCTAAACCTAACCCTAATCCTCACCCTCACCCTAAACCTAATCCTAATCCTAACCCTCACCCGAACCCCAACCCTAATGCTAAACCTAACCCTCACCCTCACCCTAAACCACACCCTAATCCTTACCCTCAAACTAACCCTAAGCCTAAACCTAACCCTCATGTTAAACCTAAACCTCAGCCTCACCCTCACCCTCTCCCTCAGCCTAACCCTAAAACTAAACGTAATCCAAACCCTAGCCCTCAACCTCACCCTCAAACTAACCGTAACAATAACCCTAACCCAAACCTTCATCGTTGCCCACACCCTCACCCTAACCCTAACCCTAACACTCACCCTAAACCAAACCCTAACATTCACACTAACCCTAATCCTTACCCTAACACTAACCCTAACCCTAACCCTAACCCTCACCCTAAGCCTACCCCTAACCCTCACCCTCATACTCACCCTATCCCTAACCCTTACACTAACCCTCACCCTAACCCTAAACCTTACCCTAACACTAACGCTAACACTTACCCTCACCCTAAAACTACCCCTAAAAATAACATTCACACTAACGCTAACCCTGACCCTAACGCTTAACCTAACCCTCACCCTTAACCCTCACCTTAACCCTTATCCTCACACTAACTCTAACACTAACCCCAACCCTAACCCCCACACTAAACTTAACCCTCACCCTAAGCCTAACTCTCACTCTAACCCTAACCCAAACCCTCACCTGAAACCTAACCCTAAACATCACACATCCTAACCTTCACACACACACTAACCCTCACCCTCATCCGAACCCTAACACTCACCCTAACCCTAACCCTCACATTAACCCTCACCCTCAATTTAATCCTCAATAACCATAACCTTTACCTAACCGAAACCCTCCCCATCACCCTCACGCTCACACTAACACTCAACCTCACTCTAGACCTCACCCTAACCTTAACCCTAACCCTAACCCTCACCCTTACCCTAAACTTTAACCTCACATTAACCCTAACCCTAACTCTCACACTAAACATAACCTTCAACCTAAACCTAACCCTACCCCTCAACATAACCCTCACCCTAACCCTAACTCTAACCCTAACCCTCACCCTAAACGTAACCCTAACACAAACCCTAAACCTCACACTCACCCGAAACCTCAACCTTCACCCTAAGCTTCAGCCTCCCCCTAAACCTCACCCTAACCCTAAACCTCACTCTAACCCTAACCCTAAACCTCACCCTAAACCTAACCCTCAACCTAACGCTCACCCTCACCCTAATTCTCACCCTAACCCTAAGCCTAACTGTTACTGAAACGAAACCCTCAACCTCACCCTCACTCTCACCCTTACCCTCACACTAGCCCTAAACCTAACTCTCACCCTAACCCTATCCCTAACCCTAACTCAAACCCACAAGCTAACGTTCATCCTAACCTTAATGCTAACCCTAAACCTTACCCTCCCCCTAACCCTCACCCTAACCCTTACCCTCAAAGTAACCCTAACCCTATACTTAACCATAACACTCATACTAACCACAACACTCACCCTAACCCTACCCCTACCCCTCAACCTAACCCTCACCCTAACCCTAACCCTCACCCTAAAACTTACCCTCACCCACACCCTAACGCTCAAACTCACCCTCACACTAACCCTCACCCTAAGCCTCTCCCTCACCCTAAATCTCATGTTAACACTAACCGTCACGAAAAACCCTAACCCGAACCCTCACCCAAACTCTAACACTCACACTAAGCCTCACACTCAACCTAATCCTCACCATAACAATAACCCTAACCCTTAACTAACTGAAAGCCTCACCCTCACCCTAACACTCACCCTACCACTCACACTCAACCTAGCCCACAACATAACCCTTACCCGAACCCTAAACCTAAACCTCACCATCACCCTAAACTCCCCCTCAGCCTAACCCTAACCCTAATCCTAAACCTACCCTTCACCCCCACCATCACCCTAACCCTAACCCTAACCCTAATCCTAAACCTAACCTTCACCCCCACCTTCACCCTAACCCTAACCCTAAACCGAATGCAACCCTCACCCTCACCCAAACCCTAACCATAACCATAATCCTAAACCTGACCTACACCCTAACACTAACCCTAACCCTAAAACTTACCATAACACTAATCCTAACCCTATCCCTCACCCTAAACCTAACCCTCACCCTCACCCTAACCCTCACCCCAACACTACCCCTAACCCTAACTCTCAACCTAAATCTAACCCAAACCCTCACCATCAAACTTACCCTCACCCTAACCCTAACCCTCACCCTAACCCTCACACTAACCCTAACGTTAACCATAACCCTCAGCCTCAACCTAACACTCACCCTAACCCTTATCCTCACTCTATCCCTATCCCTAAGCCTAATCCTAACTCTCACACTAACCTTAACTCTCACCCTAACACTAACCTTACAACTAATCCTGACCCTCACCCTAACCCTAACCCTCATCCTCACCCTCACCCTCACCCTCACCTTCACCCTAACCCTCACCCTCAAGCTAGCCCTCACTCTAACCCTATCATTCACCCTAACTCTAACTCTAACCCTCACGCTCATCCTAACCCTAACCCTCACCATAAATCTAACCCGTATCCTAACCATAACCCTCATCCTAATCCTCACCATATACCTAAACCTAACCCTTACGTAGCAGAAACCCTCATGGTCACCCTCAACCTCACCCTAACACGCACCCTCACCCTAACCCTCACCCTCACCCTCAGCCTAAATCTAACCCTAAGCCTAATCCAAATCCTAACCCTCACCCTCAGCCTCAACCTAACTCTAAACCTAACATTAAACAAAACCCTCACCCTAACCCTAAGCCTATCCCTAACCCTCACCCTCACCCTAACCCTAACCCAAAACCTGAGCCTAACCTTCATCCTAACGCTAACCCTAACCCTAACACTCACCCTAACCTTAAACCTCACCCTAACCCTAACCCTCACCCAAAAACTAACCATCACCCTCACCCTAAACCTCACCATCACCCTCACCCCAAGCCTCACCCTCCCAATCACCCTAACCCTAACCATAACCTTAACCCTCGCCCTAAGCCTAACCCTCACCCTAACCCTCACCCTCACCCTCACCCTCACCCTCAGCCTAAATCTAACCCTAAGCTTAATCCAAATCCTAACCCTCACCCTCACCCTCAACCTAACTCTAAACCTAACATTAAACAAAACACTCACTGTAACCCTAAACCTATCCCTAACCCTCACCCTCACCCTAACTCTAACCCAAAACCTGAGCCTAAACTTCATCCTAAACCTAACCCTAACCCTAACACTCACCCTAAACTTAACCCTCACCCTATCCCTAACCCTCACCCAAAAACTAACCATCACCCTCACCCTAAACCTCACCATCACCCTCACCCTCACAATCACCCTAACCCTAACCAAAACCCTAACCCTCACCCTAAGCCTAACCCTCACCCTCACCCTCACCCTCACCATCACCCTAAACCTAACCCAAAACCTCACCTCACCCTAATCCTAACCCTAAACTTAACCCTCTCCTGAAACCTAACTCTGACTCTCAACCTCACCCTCACCCTAAGCATAACCCTACACCTAAGCCTAATCCTAAACCTAACCCTCACCCTCACACTCACCCTCATCCTAAACCTAAACCTACCCTAAGCCTAAATATAACCCTAACCCTCACCTTCACCCTAAACCTCACCATCACCCGAACACTCACCCTAACGCTTACTCTCAACCTAACCCTAATCCTAACCCTAACCATCACACTAATCCTAAACCTCACCCTAATCTTAATCCTATCCCTCACACTAACCCTCAACATAACCCTAACCCTAACACTCAACCTAAAACTAACCCTAACCCTAAGAGTCACCCGAAACCTCACTGTCACCCGAAACCTCACCCTAAACCTAACCCTCACCTACAGCCTAACGCTGAAACTCACCCTCAGCCTAACCCTCACCCTAAACCTCACCCTCACCCTAAACCTCAACCTAACCCTAACGCTCACCAAAACCCTAACCCTAACACTCAACTTAACCCTAAACATCACCCTCAACCTAATACTCACCCTAACAATATCCGTAACCCTTACCTAACCGAAACTCTCATCCTCACCCTAAACCTCAACCTCACCCTCAACCTCACCCTAACCTTAACCCTAAACCCAACCCTAAACCTCACCCACACCCTCACCCTAACTATAACCCTAAACCTATCCTTAACACTCACCCTCACCCTCACCCTCTTCCTAACCCTAATCAAACCCTAACCCTAACCCTCATGCTCACACTTACCCTAACTCTAAACCTAACCCTAACCCTCAACCTAACCCTAAACCCCACCAAAAACCTAACTCTCACCCTCACCCTAATCCTAATCATAACACTAACCCTAAACATACCCTTCAGGCTCACACTAACCCTCACCTTAAACCTTACCCTGACCCTAATCCTAACCCTACCCCTAACAGTAAACCTCACCCTAACCCTCACCCTAACCCTAAAGCTAATCCTAACCCTCACCCTAAACCTTAACCTCATACTAACCCTAACCCTAACCCTAATCCTAACCCTCACACGAAGCCTACCCCTCACCCTAACCCTCAGCCACAGTTTCTTCCTAACCCTAACTCTAACCCTCAACCTAACCCTAACCCTAAACCTAATCCTCACCCTAACACTAAACCTAACCCTCACCCTCATCCTCACCCTCAGGCTAACTCTAACCCTAACACTAATCCTAACCCTAATCCTCAAGCTCAACCTCACCCTAACTCTAACCCTAAGCCTAACACTGACCCTCACCCTAACCCCAACTCTATACCTAACCCTCAACTTAACCCTCACCCTCACCATAACGCTAATCCTAACCCTAACCCTAAACCTAACCCTTACGCTCACAGTAACCCTAACGATCACCCTATCCCTAACGCTATCCCTATCCCTCACCCTCACAATAAACCTCACCCTCAACCTTACCCTCAACATAACCCTAACCCTAACCCTAACCCTCAGACTAACCCTCACCCTAAAACTCACCGTAACCCCAACCCTCACCCAAACACTAACCCTCACTGTCACCTTAACCCTCACCCTAACCCTAAAGTTCACCCACACCCTAAAACTCACCCCCACCCGAACCCGAAACCTAACTCTAACCCTAACCTAAACCTCACCCTAAACCTAACCCTCACGCTAAATCTAACTCTAATCCTCACCCTCACACTAACCCTACCCTTCATATTAAAAATCACCCTAACACTGACCATAACACTAACGCTATCCCTAACCCTCACTCTCACCCTTAACCTCACCCTAAACTTTATCCTCACACTATCCCTAACGCTAACCCTCAAATGAAACCTAAACCTCACATTAACCCTAACCCTAAACCTCACCTTATCCCTCACCCTATCTCTCACCTTCACCCTAACCTTAACCCTAACCCTAAACCTACACCTCACACTAAACCTAAACCTCACCCTAACCCTAACCCTAACCCTCACCATAACCCTATTCATCACCCTCACCCTAACCCTCACCCTAACCCTAAGCCTAACCCTAAGCCTCACCCTTACCCTAATCCTCACCATAACCTTACCATCTCCCGAACTCTAACCCTAACCCTCATCCTAAACCTAACCCTGAACCTATCCCTCACACTAACCTTAACCCTCACCCTCACCTTAACCCTAAACATAATCCTAAACCTAACCCTCACCCTCACCCTAACACTCACTCTCAATGTAAACATCACCCTAACCCTAACCCTCACCCTCAACCTAACCCTAACACTCACCCTAACCCTAAGGCTAACCCTAACCCTGAGTCTCACCCTAAACCTCACCCTAACCCTTATCTTCACACTAACCCTTCACCTAACCCTAAAACTCACACTAACCTTAACCCTCACCCTAACCCTAACCCTACCCCTCAACCTAACCCTAACCCTAAGCCTAACCCTCACCCTAACCCAAACCCTCAAAATAACCCTTAACCTCACTGTAATCCTAACCCTAACCCTAACCCTAACACTTACCTAGCTGAAACCCTCACCCTCACCCTGAACCTCAACCTAAACCTCACCCTCAACCTGTCCCTCACCCTAACCCTAACCCTCACTCAAATCTTTGCCCTACCACTCACCTTCACCCTCACCCTCACCCTAACCCTAACCCTAACCCTCACCCTAACCATACCCTAAACCTAATGCTACACCTAACCCTCACCCTCAGACTAACCAACACCCTAACCCTTACCCTCACCCTAACCCTTACCCTAACCCTAACAATCACACTAAACCTAACCCTCCCCCTCACCCTAAACCTACACCTCAGCCTAAACCTCACCCTAATCCTAACCCTAACCCTAATCCTTCCCCTATCCCTAACCCTAAACCTAACCCTCACCCAAATCCTCACTTCATCATTTCTCAAAACCTGATCCTCAACCTATCACTAATCCTAACCCTAACCCTCAACCTCACCCTCACCCTAACACTCACCCTAACCCTTACCCTAAACCTCAACCTAAACCTAACCCTTACCCTAACCCTCACCCTAAACCTAATGCTAACCCTAACTCTCACCCTAAACTTCACTCTAAACCTTAGCCTCACACTAACCCTAATCCTAACCCTAACCTTCACACTAACCCTAACGCTCAACCTAACCCACACTCTAACCCTAACCCTAACCCTAACCCTCAGCCTAACCCTAAACCTAACCCTCACCCTCACCTTCATCCTCACCATCAACCTAACACTCAACAGAACCTGAACGCTCACCCACACCCTAACCCTCACCCATAACTGAACCCTTATCCTCACCGGAAACCTCACCCTCATCCTAACCCTAACCCTCAACCTAAACATAACCCTAAACCTCACGCTAACCCTAACCCTAATGCTAACCTTAACCCTAACCCTAACACTCAAACTAACCCTCACACTCACCCTAATCCTCAACTTAAACCAAACCCTAAACCTAACATAACTGAAATCCTCACGTTCACCCTCACCCTCACCTTCAACCTAACCCTCACCATTACCCTAGCCCTAACCCTAACCCTAACCCTCACCCTCACCCTCACGCTAACACTAACCCTAATCCTTACACTCACCCTAACCATAACCCTAAACCTAATGTTACACCTAACACTCACCCTCACACTAACAATCATCCTAACCCTCACCCTCACCCTAAACCTTACCCTGCCCCTAACACTCACACTAAGCCTAACCCTAACCCTAACCCTAACCCTACCCCTCAACCTAACCCAAACACTAACCCTAACCCTAACCCTAACCCTAACCCTCACCCTAACCCTCATTCTCACCTTAACCCTCACCGTCCGTAACACTCAACAGAACCTGAATGCTCACCCACACCCTAACCCTCACCCTCACCTTCACCCTTATCCTCACGGGAAACCTCACCCTCACCCCTAACCCTAAACCTCAACTTCACCATTAACCTTACCCTAACCCTAACCCTCACCCTAACCCTAACCCTAATGCTAACCCTAATGGTAACCCTAATCCTCACCCTCACCCTAAACATCACCCTAAAACTTACCCTCTCCCTAAACCTTACCCTAACCCTAACACTCTCACTAAACCTAACCCTCATGCTCACTCTCACCCTAAGACTAATCCTAACCCTAATTCTAAATCTAACCCTCACCGTCACCCTAACCCTAACCCTAACCCTAACCCTCACCCTCACCCTAACCCTAACCCTAACGCTCACCCTAAACTTCACCCCAACCCTAACGCTAACCCTAACCCTCACCATCACATTAACCATCAACCTAACCCTTATCATCACACTAAACCTAACCCTATCCCTAACCGTAACCCTCACACTAAACCTAATGCTCAACCTTACCGTAAAACTACCCCTCAGCCTAACCCTCATTCTAAAACTCACCCTAACCCTCACCCTAAAATTAAACCTAAACCTCACTCTCACCCGAAACCTAAACCTCACCCTCACCATAATCATCAACCTAACCCATACACTCACCCTAACTCTAACCATAAACCTCACCCTCACCCTAACCCTAACCTTAACCATAACCCTCACCCTCACTCTCACCCACATCCTAAACCTCACCCTCACCCTCACCCTCACTCTTACACTCACCCTCACCCTAAACATCACCCTAACCCTAACCCTCACTATAACCCTAACCCTAACCCTCACCATAACCCTAACCATAACCGTAACCCTCACCCTCACTCTCACCCTCAACCTAAAATTCACCCTCACAATCACCCTCACCCTTACACACACCCACACCCTAAATATCACCCTAACCCTAAACCTCACTATAACCCTAAACCTAACCCTCACCCTAAACCTAACCCTCAGCCTAACCCTCAACCTATCCCCAATGATAACCTAAACCTCACCATCAACCTAACCCAAACCCTAACCCTTATCCTCACACTAACCCTAACATTCACACTAACAATCCCTCACCCTATCCCTAACCTTTACCCTATCCCTCGCCCTAATCCTCACCCTCACCGTAACACAAATGCTAACCCTACCGCTAACCCTCAACCTAACTCACACCCTAACACTTACCTTCATCCTAACCCTAAGCCTAACATTCAACCTAAACCTCACCCTAACACTTACCCTCAGCCTAACCCACAGCCTAACCCTCACCCTAAACCTAACCCACACACTTACACTAAACCTAAACCTAACGCTAACGCTAACCCTCACCCTAACCTTAACCTCACCCTCACCCTCACGCTAACCCTAACCCTAACACTCACCCTAACCCTAATGCTAACCCTAAACCTCACCATCACACTAACCCTCACCCTAACTCTTATCATCACACTAACCCTACCCCTATCCCTAACACTAACCCTGACACTAAACCTAATGCTCACCCTAAACCTAAAAATACCCCTCAGCCTAACCCTCATTCTAACACTCACCCTAACCCTCACCCTAAACCTAAACCTAAACCTCAGCCTCACCTGAAAACTAAACCTCACCTTAAACCTCACCCTCACCGTAAACATCAACCTAACCATAACACTCACCCTAACTCTAACCCTAAACCTGACTCTAACCCTCACCCTAACCGTAAGCTTCACCCGAATCCTAACCATCACCCTAAACCTCACCCTAACTCTAATGCTATCGCTAACCCTCACCCTCACCCTAAACCTCATCCTAAACCTTACCCTCACCATAAACCAAACCCTAAACCTAATCCTTACCCTAAACCTAAATCTCACCCATCCCCTAACACTCACCCTCACCCTCATCCTCACCCTAACTCTAACCCTAACCCTAATCCTAAACCTCTCATGCTCACCCTCAACCTAACCCTAACCCTAAACCAACCCGAACCCTCACACTCACCCTAACCCTCACCCTCACCCTAAACTTCACCCTAATCCTAACCCTCACCCTAACCCTAAACTTAACCCTCACCCTAACCCTAAACTTAACCCTCACCCTAACCCTCACCCTCACCCTAACTCTCAACCTAAACCTCATCCTAACACTTATCCTCACACCAACCCTAAACCTAACCCTAACACTAACTCTCAAACTAAGCCTCACACTAAACCTCTAACTAACCCTAACCCTCACTGTATCCCTAACCATAACCTTAACCCTCACCCTCACCCTAAACCTCACATTCACCCTAACACTCATCCGAACCCGAACCCTCACACACACCCTAACCCTCACCATCTTCCGAACCCTGACCCTCACCTGAAACCTCACTTTCACCCTAACCCTGACCCTCACCATAAACAGCACCCTAACCCTAACCCTTACCCTAACACTAACCCTCACCCGAAACCTAACCCTCAAACGAAGCCTCACCCTCAACCTAATCCTCATCCTAACCCTAACCCTTACCTAATTGAATCCCTCACCCTCAACTTCACCATCACCCTCAGCCTAACTCTTACCGTCACCCTAGCCCTGACCCTAAACCTAACCCTCACCCTAACCCTATACATAACCCTCACCCTCACACTCACCCTAACCCTCACCCTCACCCTAAGCCTCACACGAACCCTTACCATCACCCTAACCCTTACCTTAACCCTTATCCTCACACTAATGCTAACCTAACCCTAACCCTCACCCTAATCCTATCCCTCACCATTACCCTCACCATCATCCTAAGCCTAACCCTAAAACTAATCCTAAATTTAACCCTCACCATGACCCTAACCCTAACCATCACCCTCACCCTCACCCTAACCCTAAACCTAACTCTCACCCTAACCCTCACGCTAACCCTAAAGCTAACCTTAACCCTCACCATCACACTAACCCTCACACTAACACTTATCATCACACTAACCCTACCCCTATCCCTAACCCTAATCTTCACACTAAACCTAATGCTCACCCTAAACCTAAACCTACCCCTCAGCCAAACCGTCACCCTAACACTCACCCTAACCGTCACCCTAAACCTAACCCTAAACCTCACCCTCACCCGAAACCTAAACCCCACCCTAAACCTCACCCTCACCATAATCATCAACCTAAACCTAACACTCACCCTAACTCTAACCCTAAACCTCACCCTAACCCTAAACCTAACCATAACCCTCACCCTCACTCTCACCCACACCCTAAACCTCACCCTCACCCTCACACTCACTCTTACACTCACCCTCACCCTAAACATCACCCTAATGCTAACCCTCACTCTAACCCTACCCCTAACCCTCACCATAACCCTAACCATAACCGTAACCCTCACCGTCACTCTCACCCTCACCCTAAATCTCACCCTCACCATCACCCTCACCCTTACACTCACCCACACACTAAACATCACCCTAACCCTAACCCTCACTCTAACCCTAAACCTAATCCTCACACTAAACCTAACCCTCAGCCTAACCCTCAACCTATCCCGAATGATAACCTAACCCTCAACATCAACCTAACCCTCACCCTAACCCTTATCCTCACACTAACCCTAACACTCACACTAACCCTAGACCTCACCCTATCCCTAACCCTTACCCTTTCCCTCACCGTAACCCTCACCCTCACCCAAACACTAATGCTAACCCTAACCCTAACCCTCACCGTAACCCACACCCTAACACTTAGGTCATCCTAATCTTAAGCCTAACCCTCAACCTAAACCTCACCCTAAACCTTACCCTCAGCCTAACCCGCAGCCTAACCCTCAACCTAACCCTAACCCTCACACTTACACTCAACCTAAACCTAACGCTAACCCAACCCTCACCCTAACCCTAATCTCACCCTCACCCTCACCCTAACCCTAACCCTAACCCAAAACCTAACCCTCACCCAAACCCTAATGCTAACCCTAAACCTCACCATCACACTAACCCTCACCTTATCACTTATCATCACACTAACCCTACCCCTATCCCTAACCCTAACCCTCACACTAAACCTAATGCTCACCCTAAACCTAACACTACCCCTCAGCCTAACCCTCATTCTAACACTCACACTAACCCTCACCCTAAACCTAAACCTAAACCTCAGCCACACCCGAAACCTAACCCTCACCCTCACCATAAACCTCAACCTAACTTTAACACTCACCCTAACTCTAACCCTAAAAATCACCCTAACCCTAACCCTAACTGTAACCCTCACCCTCACTCTCACCCTCAACCTAAACCTCACCAACACCCTAACCCTCACCCAAACTTTACTGCTAAGCCTAAACTTTACCCTCAGCCTAAACCTCACCCTAACACATAGTCACATTAACCCTAACCCTAACCCTAACCCTAACCCTACCCCTGAAACTAAGCCTCACCCTAAACCTAACACTAACCCTAACCCTCACTGTAACCTTAACCTTAACCTTAACCCTCACGCTCACCCTAACCCTCACCGTCACCATAACACTCACCCGAACCCTAACCCTCACACACACCATTACCCTCAACCTCTCCCGAACCCGAACCCTCACCCGAAACCTCAACTTCATCCAAACCCTGACCCGCACCGTAAACATCACCCTAACCCTAACCCTTACCCTAACCCTATCCCTCACTCGGACCCTAACCCTCAAACTAAACCTCACCCTGAACCTAATACTCATCCTAACCCTAACCCTAAAACTTACCTTATTGAAACCCTCACCCTCAACCTCACCATCCCCCTCAGCCTAACTCTCACCCTCACCCTAGCCCTGACCCTAAACCTAACCCTCACCCTAACCCTAACCCTAACCCTCACTCTCACCCTAACCCTAACACTCACCCTCACCCTAAGCCTCACCCTAACCCTTACCCTCACCCTAACCCTTACCATAACCCTTGCCCTGACAATAATGCTAAGCCTAACCCTAACCCTCACCCTAATCCTAACCCTCACCCTCACCCTCACCCTCATCCTAAGCATAACCCTGACCCTAATCCTAAATCTAACCCTCACCATCACCCTAACCCTAGCCCTACACCTAAACCTCACCCTCACCCTAACACTAACCCTAAACCTAACCCTATCCCTACCCCTAAAATTAAACCTCACCCTAAACCTAACACTAACACTAAACCTCAATGTAACCCTAATCCTAACCTTAACCCTCACCCTCACCCTATCCATCAACGTCACCCTAACACTCACCCGAACCCCAACCCTCACACACACCCTAACCCTCACCCTCTCCCGAACCCTCACCCTAACCCGAAACCTCACCTTCAACCTAAGCATGATCCTCACCCCAAACATCACCCTAACCCTAACCCTCACCCGAACCCTAACCCTCAAACTAAGCCTCACCCTGAACCTAATCCTCATACTAACCCTAATCCTAACCCTTACCTTATTGAAAACCTCACCCTCAACATCACCCTCAGCCTAAATTTCACCATCACCCTAGCCCTGACCCTAAACCTAACCCTAAACCTAACGTTAACCCTAACCCTCAACATCACACTAACCCTCACCCTAACATTTATCACCACACTAACCCTACCCCTATCCCTAAACCTAACCCTCACACTAAACCTAATTCTCACCCTAACCCTAACCCTACCCCTCAGACTAACCCTCACCCGAACACTCAACCTAACACTCACCCTAAACCTAACCCTAAAGCACACCCTCACCCAAATCCTGAACCTCACCCTAAACCTCACCCTCACCATAAACATCACCCTAACCCTAACACTCATCCTAACTCTTACCCTAAACCTCACCCTAACCCTAACCCTAATCGTCACCCTCACCCTCACTCTCACCCTCACCCAAAACTTCAACCACACCCTAACCCTCACCCTTACACTCACCCTCACCCTAAACATCATCCTAACCCTAACCCTCAATCTAACCCTACCCCTAACCCTCACCATAACCCTAACCATTACCGTAACCCTCACCCTCACACTCACCCTCATCCTAAAACTCACCCTCACCATCACCCTCATCCTTACACTCACTCTCACCCTAAACATCACCCTAACCCTAACCCTCACTCTAACCCTAAACCTAACACTCACCGTAACCCTAACCCTCAGACTAACCCTCAACCTAACCCAAAAGATAACCTAAACCTCATCCTAACCCTCACCCTCAGAGTAACCCTTATCCTCACAATAACCCTAACACTCACACTAAAGCTATCCCTCAACGTATCCCTAACGCTATCCCTCTCCCTCACCCTAACCCTCACCCTCAAGCTAACACTAATGCTAACCCTAACCCTAACCCTCACCCTAAACCTCACCCTAACCCTTACCCTCATTCTAACCCTAAGCCTCACCCTCAACCTAAACCTCACCCTAACTCTTACCCTCAGTCTAACCCGCATCCTAACCCTCACCCTAACCCTAAACCTCACCCTTACCCTCACCATAAACCTAACACTAACACTAACCCTCACCCTAACACTAACCTCACCCTCACCCTCAGCCTCAGCCTCAGCATAAGCTTGACCCTAATCCTAATCCTAATACTAACCCTAACCCACAACTTCACCCTCACCCTAACCCTAACCCTACACCTAACCTTCACTCTAACCCTGACTCTAACCCTCAACCTAACCATAAGCCTAACCCGAAACCTAACCCTCACCCTAACCCTCACCCAAATTCTAACGCTATCCCTAACCCTCACTCACACTCTAAACCTCAGCCTAAACCTTACCCTCACCATAAACCAAACCCTAACCCAAACCTAATCCTAACCCTAACACTAACCCTCACCCATGCCTTAACACTCACCCTCATCCTCACCCTCACCCTAACACTCACCCTAACTCTAACCCTAAACCTAATCCTAAACCTAACCCTCACACTCACCCTCACCCTAATCCTAACCCCAAATCTAACCCTAACCCTCACTCTCACCCTCACCTTCAACCTCACCCTAAACATTACCCTAATCCTAACCCTCACCCTAACCCTAAACTTAACCGTAGCCCTCACCATAACCCTAACGCTAACCCCAACCCTCACCCTCAAACTAAACCTCACCCTAACACTTATCCTCACACTAACCCTAACCTTAACCATAACCCTAACCCTACCCCTCAAACTAAGTCTCACCCTAAATCAAACACTAACCCTAACCCTCACTGTGACCCTCACCCTAACCTTAATGCTCACCCTCAACCTAAACCTCCCATCACCATAACACTCACCCGTACCCGAACCCTCACACACAGCCTAACCCTCACCCTCTCCCGAACCCTCACCCTCTCCCGAACCCTCACCCTCACCTGAAACCTCACCTTCACCCTAACCCTGACCCGCACCCTAAACATCACCCTAACCCTAACCCTTCCCCTAACCCTAACCCTCACCCGAACCCTAACCCTCAAACTAAGCCTCCCCCTGAACCTTATCCTCATCCTAACCCTAACCGTAACACTTACCTTATTGAAACCCTCACCCTCAACCTCACCATCACCCTCAGCCTAAATTTCACCCTCACCCTAGCCCTGACACTAAACCTAACCCTCACCCTAACGCTAACCCTAAACCTCACTCTCAAACTAACCCTAACACTCACCCTCACCCTAACCCCCACTCTAACCTTTACCTTCACCCTAACCATCACCCTAACCCTAACGCTAACCCTAACCCTAACACTAAACCTCACCTTAACCCTCACCCTAACCCTGAACCTAAACCTAACTCTCAGCCTAACTCTCACCCTAACACTCAGCCTAACCCTAACCCTCACCCTCAACCTAAACCTCACCCTAAACCTTATCCTCACCCTAACCCTAACCCTAACTCTAATCCTCACCATCAACCTAAGCCTAACCTGAACCCTAACCCTCATCTAAACCTCATCATAATTCTAACGCTATCCCTAAACCTCATCCTCACCCTAAACCTCACCCTAACCCTTACCCTCATCATAACCCTAACCCTAACCCTAAACATAATACACACCGCAAACCTTACCCTCACCCTCACCCTAACCCTCACCGTGATATTAACCCTCAGCCTAACGCTAACCGTCACCTACACCCTAAACCTCACCCTCACCTAAAACCTCACCCCCCACCCTTACCTTTCCCTAAACCACACCCAAACACTAAACCTAATCCTAAACCTAAATCTAACCCTCACCCTCATACTAACCCTCACCCTCACCTTAACCCTCACCCTAACTCTCACCGTAACTCTAACGCTAACTCTAACCCTCATTCTTACCCTAACCCTAACCCTAAACCTTATCCTCCCACTATCCCAAACCCTAACCCTAACACTCACATTAACCCTAACACTCACCCTAACCCTAACCCTACCCCTCACACTACCCCTCACCATAACCCTAACCCTAACCCTCACACTAACCCTAACCCTAACCCTCAACTTCACCCTAACACTCACTGTCACCCTAATCTTCACCATAACCCTAAACCTCATCTACACCCTCAACCTCACCTTCACCCTCACCCTCACCCTAACCCACACCATCACAATAAACATCACTCTAACCCTAACCCTAACCCTAACCCTAACCCTAACCTCACCTTAACCCTAACCCTCACCTTAAAACTCACCCTCACCCTAATCCTCAAGCTAACCCTAACCCTAAGCCTTTCCTAACCGAAACCCTCACCCTCACCCTAACCCTAACCCTCACCCTAGCCCTCACCCTAAAACTATTCCTAACGCTAACCCTCACTCTCAACATCACTCTACCCTCAACTTAACCCTAACCCTACCCTCAGCCTAACCCTAACACTAACCCTAATGCAAACCTTAAACCTCAACCTCACCCTAACCCTCACCCTAACACTCACCCTCACCCTTAGCCTCAACCTCAACCTCAACACTACCCCTAACCCTAAAACTAATTCAAACCCTAACCCTCACCCTCCCCCTAACTCTAAACCTAACACTAACCATAAAACTAACCCTAAACATAACTCTGACCCTCACCCTCATCCTCACCATCAACCACACCATAACACTCACCCTCACACTCACACTAACCCTAACCATAAACCTAACCCTCACCCTAAAACTAACTCTGACCCTCACCGTCATGCTCACCCTACGATTAACCCTAAACCTAAGCCTAAACCTAAACATAAACCTCAACCTCACACTCACATTAAACCTAAATCTCACCCTAACCCTAACTCGAACCCTAGCCCTCACCCTAACCCTTACCATTACTGTCACTCTAACCCTCACCCTAACCTTCACCCTCACCCTAACTCTAACCCTAACCTTCACCCTCACCCTCACCTTAACCCTCACCCTAACCCTAAATTTCACCCTAACCCTCACCCTAACCCTAACCCTAACCCTAATGCTATTTCTAACCCTCACCCTCACCGTAAACCACACTCTAACCCTTACCCTCACCCTGACCCTAAATTTACCCTCACCCTAAACCTAACCCTCACCCTAACCCTCACACTTAAACTAACCCTAACCCTACCCCTCAGCCTAACCTTCACACTAAACCTAACCCTAACCCTAATCCTCACCCTAAATCTAAACCTAACCCTTAGCCTCTCCCTAAGAGTAACCCTAACCCTAACCCTCACACTAAACCTAACCCTCACCCTAAAAATAACGCTAACTCTACCCCTCACCCTAACCCTCACCCTCACCCTATCCCTAACCATAACCCTAACCCTCACCCAAAACGTAACACTGAACCTCACCCTCAACCTCACTCTAAACCTAAACCTCACCCTAAACCTAAGCCTAATCCTAGACCTCATGCTAACCCTTACCCTCACTGTCACTCTAACCCTAACATTAACACTAACACTCACCCTAACCCTCACCCTAACCCTAACACTAACCCTACTCAACTTCACCCTAACACTCACTGTCACCCTAATCTTCACCATAACCCTAAACCTCATCTACACCCTCAACCTCACCTTCACCCTCACCCTCACCCTAACCCACACCATCACAATAAACATCATAACCCTCACACTCAACCTAAACCTAACTGTAACCCTAACACTCACCCTAACCCTAACCCTAACCCTAATGCTATTCCTAACCTTCACCCTCACCCTAACCCTCACTCTAACCCTTATTCTCACCCTAAACCTAACCCTAACCCTAAACCTAAACCTCACCCTAAACCTGTCCCTAACCCTAACCCTAACCCTAACCCTAACCCTAACCCTAATGCTATCCTTCACCCTCACCCTCGCCATAAATCTCACTCTAACCCTTACCCTCACCCTCACCCTCACCCTAACCCTAAAACTAAACCTCACCCTAACCCTAAACCTAACCGTAACCCTCACCCTAAGGCTCACCCTAACCCTCACCTTAACCCTAACACTCACTGTCACCCTAACCCACACCCTAAACCTTTCCCTCACCCTAATCCACACTATCCCTATCCCTCACCCTAACCCTAACCCTAACCCTCAGCCAAACCCTCTTCCTAACCCTAACCCTAACCCTCAACCTCACCCTAAATGTTACCTGAACCCTAAATCTCACCCTCACCCTCACCCTAAATCTAACGCTATCCCTAAACCTTACCCTCACCCTAAACCTCATCCTAACACTTACCCTCACCTTAACACTAACCCTAACCCTAATCCATACCACAATCCTAACCCTCACCCTCACCCTTATCCTCACCGTCACCTTAACCCTCACCCTTACCCAAACCGTCACCCACATCTTAAAACTCACCCTCACCAAAACCCTAAACTTACCCTAAACCTCACCCTAACCCTTATCCTCACCCTAAACCTAAGTCTAACGCTCACCCTCATACTTACCCTAAATCTCAACTTAACCCTCACCCTAACCCTCACCCTAATCTTAACCTCACCCTAAGCCTAACCCTAACCCTCACATTAACCCTAACACAAACGCTAATTCAAAACCTCCCCCTCATCCTACTCCTCCCCTATCCTTAACCCTAACCCTCAGTGTAACCCTAACCCTAACCCTCACCTTGATCCTAAGCCTCACCATCACCCTCACCCTCACCCTCACCCTCAACCTAACCATCACTGTAACCCTTACCCTCACCCTAAAACTCACCCTAACCCTAACCCTAACACTAACACTAAACCTGACTCTAACCCTCACCCTAACACTCAACCTAAACCTAATCCTCACCCTAATGCTCACCCTAACCCTCAACTAACCCTAATTCTCATCCTCACCCTCACCTTAAACCTTACCCTCACCATAACCCTAACCCTAACCCCAACACTCAGCCAAACCCTCTTCCTAACCCTAACCCTAACACTCAAACTAAACTTAACACTAACCCTAAACCTAACCCTCACCCTAAAACTAACCCTCACACCAACCCTCAGCCTAACCCTAACCCTAACCCAAATCTTAACCCTAACGCTCACCATCACCCTCACCCTCACCCTCACTCTCAACCTAAACATCACTCTAAACCTTACCCTCACCCTAAACCTCACCCTAACCCTAACCCTAAGACTAAACCTGACTCTAACGCTCAACCTAACCCTCAACCTAAACCTAAACCTCACCCTAATGCTCACCCTAACCCTCAACCTAACCCTAATCTTCACCCTCACCCTCACGCTAACCCTCACCCTAAACCTTACCCTCACCATAATCCTAACCCTAACCCCAACCCTCAGCCAAAACCTCTTCCTAACCCTAAACCTAACACTCAAACTAAACCTAACCATAACCCTAACCCTAACCCTCACCCTAAAACTAACCCTCACCCTAACCCTCAGCATAACACTATCCCTAATCCTAATCTTAACCCTAACCCTCACCATCACCCTAACTTTAACTCTAAAACTAACCCTGAGCCTCACACTAACACCAACCCTCACCCTAACCCTAACACTCATCCAACCCTAACCATAACACTCACCTTAAACCTCACCCTTACTCTAACGGTAACCCTAACCCTCACCCTAAACCTCTCCCTAAACCTTACCCTCTCCATAACCCTAAACCTAACCCTAATCCTCACACTAAGGCTCATCATAACACTCACCCTAAAAATAACCCTAACCCTCACCTTCACCCTAACCCTCACTGTCACCCTATCCCTCGCCCTAAACGTAACCCTCAACTACACGCTAACCCTCACAGTAACCCTCACCCTCACCCTCAACCTCAACCTATACATCACCCTAACCTTAACCCTCATCCTCACCCTAAGCCTAATCCTCACCCTAACCATAACCCTCAACTTAATACTGACCCTCAACCTAATCCTCACCCTACCCCTAAACCTAAGCCTTTGCTAACCGAAAACCTCAGCCTCACCCTAACCCTCACGCTAACCCTCACCCTCACACTAGCCCTAACCCTAAAACTAACACTAACCCTAAACCTCACACTCAACCTCATCGCCAAACTCAGCCGAACCCTAACCCTAATCATAATCCTAGCCCTTACCCTAACACTAACCCTCACCCTAACCCTAACCCTAACCCTAATGCTATCCTTAACCCTCACCCTAAACCTAAAACTCACTCTAACCCTTGCTCTCACCCTAACCCTAACCCTAACCGTAAAACTAAACCTCACCCTAACCCTCACCCTAACCCTAACCCTCACACTAATGCTCACCCTAACCCTCACCCTGACCCTAACCCTATCCCTAATGCTAACACTAGCCCTCAACCTCACCCTAACCCTAACCCTAAACCTAACCCTCAACTTCACACTCAACCTCAGCCTCAGCCGAACTCTAACCCTAACCCTATTCCAAACCCTAAAACTCACCCTCACCCTCACCCTAAATCTAAACCTAACTATAACCAAAACTCTCACCCTAACCCTAACCCTATCCCTAACCCTCACCCTAACCCACAGCCTAACACTCATCCTAACCCTAACACTAAACCTCACCTTACCCTTAATCCTAAACCTAACCCTCACCCTTACCTTCAACCTCAACATCACCCTCACCTTAGCCCTCAAACTCACTCTCACCCTAACCGTAACGCTAACCATAACCCTAACCCTCACCCTAAACCTAACCCTTATTCAAACCCTAACTCTCACCCTCACACTAATTCTAATGCTAACCCTAACCCTAAACCTAACCCTATGCCTAATCCTCACACTAAACCTAACCCTAATCCTAAACTTAACCCTCACCCTCACCCTACCCCTTACCCTCACCATAATCCTAAGCCTAAGCCTCAGCCTAACCCTCATCCTAACCCTAACCCTAACTCTAACCCTCACCCTAAACTTAACCCTAACCCTATACCTCACCCTCACCCTCAACCTCACCATCACCCTCACCCTCAACCTAACCCTAACCCACACCCTAACACTAAACATAACCCTAACCCTTACCCTCACCCTTACCCTAAACCTTACCCTCATGCTAACCCTAAGCCTAACCTGAAACCTACCCTCACCCTAACTCTAACCGTATCTGTAAACCTCACCCTCACCCTAAACCTCATCGTAACCCTTACTGTCACCATAAATCTAAACCTAACCCTAAACCTAATCCTCAACAAAACCCTAACTCTCATCCTCACCCTATACATCACCATCAACTTAACACTCACTCTAACCCTAATCGCCACCCACACCCTAAAACTGACCCTAACTCGAACCCTCACCCTCACCCTAACCCTACCGTAAACCTCACCCTAATCCTAATGCTCACCCTAAACCTAACTCTAACCCTCACCCTGATACTAAACATAACCCTCACCTTAACTCTCACCCTAACCCTCACCCTAACCCTAACGCTCACCCTAACCCTCAGTCTCACTATCCCTCACCCTAACCCTAACCCTAACCCTCTCCCTAACCCTCACCCTCACCCTCACCCTAACACTCACCCTCACCCTAAACATCACCCTAAACCTATCCCTTACCCTAACCCTAACCTTAATCCTCACATAAACCTAAGCCTCACATTAAACCTCACCCTCACTCTAATCTTCACCCTAAACCTAACCCAAAGCCTCTCCTAACCGACACCCTCACCCTCACCCTAACACTCACCCTAACCCTCACCCTCACCCTAGCCCTCACCGTAAAACTAACCCTAACCCTAACCCTCACCCTCAACCCTAACCCCACCTTTAGCCTAACCCTAACCCTAACCCTAATCCTAAACCTAACCCTAAATCTCACCCTCACCACCACCCTAATCCTAACCCTAACCCTAACTCTAACCCTCACCCTCAACCTAACCCTCACCTGAACCCTAACGCTAACCCTAACTCTCATCCTAACTCTAACGCTGTCCCTAAACCTCACCCTCACCCTAAACTTCATTCTAACCCTTACTCTCACCATAAGCCTAACCCTAACGCCAACCCTAATCCTACCGCAACCCTAACCCTCACCCTCACCCTAACCCTCAACATCACCTTAACCCTCACCCTAAACCTGTCACCCAAAACCTAAAACTCACCCTCACCCGAACCCTCACCCTCACCATAAACTTGCCCTAAATCTCACCCTAAACTTAAACCTCACCCTAAACCTAACTCTAACACTCACCCTCATACTAATCCTAACCCTCACCTTAACCCTCACCCTAACGCTCACCCTAACCCTAACGCTAAAACTAACCCTCACCCTAACCCTTATCCTCACACTAAACCTAACGCTAACCCTGACATTAACCCTAACCCTCACACTATCCCTAACCCTAACCCTCACCCTAGACCTCACCCTAACCCTAAACCTAACCCTCACCAGACCCTAACCCTAACTCTCACCTTCACCCTAACCCTCACCGTCACCCTACCCTCACCCTAACCCTAACCCTCACCTAGACCATCACCGTCACCATCACCCTCACCCTCACCCTAACACTCACCCTAACCCAAAACATCACCCTAACACTAACCCTCACCCTAACCCTAACTCTAATCCTCACCCTAACCCTAAACTTCACTTAAAGCTCACCCTCACCCAAATCCTCACCATAACCCTAACCCTAAGCATTTCCTAAGCGAAAGCCTCACCCTCACCCTAACCCTAACCGTAACACTCACCCTAACCCTAACCCTAATGCTATCCTTAAACTTCAACCAAATCCTAACCCTCACCGTTAACTTTACCCTCACCCTCACCCTACCCCTACCCCTACCCCTCAGCCTACCCCTCACCTGAACCGTAACCTAACTCTAATACAAACCCTAACCCTCACCCTCACCCTAAACCTCACCCTAACCCTTACCCTCAACATATCCCTAACCCTAACCCTAACCGTAATCCTCACACTAACCCTAACCCTAACCCTCACCCTAACATTCACCCTAACCATAATTCTCACCCTCACCCTTACACTTACTGTCACCTTAACCCTCACCCTAAACCTAACCTTCACCCACACCCTAACCCTCACCTTCACCCGAACCCTCACCCGAACCCTCAAACTAACCCTAAACCTAACCCTAACACTCAACCAACCCTAACCCTGACCCTAATCCTGACTCTAACCCTCAACCTCACCCTAACCCTAACCCTAACCCTAACCCTCACCATAACCCTCACACTAATCCTAACGCTAACCCAAACCCTCACTCTCACCCAGAACCTCACCGTAACGCTTATCCTCAAAGTAACCCTGCCCCTCAACCTAACCCTCAATTTAACCCTAACCCTAACCCTCACCTTAACCCTAACCCTAATCCTCACCCTCACCATAACCCTCACCCTAATGCTCACCTTGACCCTAACCCTCTACATAACCCTAACCCTCACACTAACCCTAACCCCCACCCTCACCAGATCCTTCACCCTAAGCCTAACCCTAAACCTAACCCTCACACTAATCCTCACCTTAAACCTCACCCTCATCCTAATCCTCACCCTAACCCTAACCCTAACCCTTTCTTAACCAAAACCCTCACCCTAACCCTCACCCTACCCCTCACACTGACCCTCGCCCTCACTCTAAACCTAACCCTTAGCCTAACCCTCATTCGAACACTCACCCTCACTCTCAGCCTAACCATAACACTAACCCTAATCCTAACCCTAACCTTCCCCCTCACCCTCAACATAACCCTAACCCTAACCCTCACCCTAACCCTAACCCTAATCCTAATGCTAACCCTAAACCTCACCCTCACCCTAACCCCAACCATAATGCTAACCCTCAACCTAACTGTAACCCTAACGCTAATGCTAACCCTAAACCACACCCCCACACTAACCCTCACCCTAACACTTAACCTCAACCTCACCCTCACCCTCATCCTAACCCTAACCCTAAACCTAACCCTCACGCTAACTCTCACACTAACCCTAACCTAACCCAACCCCTCACCATAACCCTCACCCTAAACGTAACCCTAAACATAATCCTCACCCTATCCCTAACCCTAACTCTAAACCTCACCCTAACCTTCACCCTCTCCCTAACAATAATGCTAACTCTAACCCTCAACCTTACCCTAACCCTCGCCCTAACCCTTACCCTGACCATAACCCTATACCTCACCCTCACCCTAACCCTCATGCTAAACCTTACGGTCACCCTAAACCTCACCCTAACTTTCACCCAAACCCTCACGCTAACCCTAACCCTCACTCTCACCCTAAAACTCACCCCAACCCTTATACTCACACTAACCCTAATCCTAACCCTAACCCTAACCCTACCACTCACCCTAACCCTCACCTTAACCCTCACTCTAAACCTCACCCTAACCCTAACACTAACCCTAATCCTCACACTAAACATAACCCTATCCCCTTCCTTCACCCTAAACCTCACCCTAATCCGAACCCTATCCTTAATCCTGTAGCTAATGCTACCCCTAACCAGAAAACTCAGCCTCACCCTAAGCCTAACCCTAGCCCTAACCCTAATCCTAAACCTAAACCTCACACTCACCCTCACCCTAACCCTAACCCTAACCCTAACCCTAACAATAAACTTAACCATCACCCTCACATTCCTCCTTACTCTAACCCTAAACATAACCCTAACCATAACCATCACCCTCACCCTAACCCTAACTCTAACCTAACCATCACCCTAACCCTCACACTAACACGATAATCCTAACCCTCAAGCTCACCCTAACCCTCACCCTAATACTTACCTTCACCCTAACCCTAACCCTAACCGTCAAACTAAACCTAACCATCACCCCAACTCTAACCCTAAACCTAACCCTAATCCTAAACCTAACCCTCACTCTCACCCTCAACCTAAGCCTAACCCGAACCCTCACCTTGTCCCTAACCCTCACCCTCAACCTAAACATCACACTAACCCTAACCCTCACCCTAACCCTAACCCTAACCCTAATCTAAACCTAACCATCTTCCTAACCCTTACCCTAACCCTCACCTTCACCCTAGCACTCATCCTAACCGTAATCCTAACAATAAACATAAACCTAAACCTAAAGCTCACCCTAACCCTAACACAAACACTCACCCTCACCCTAACACTAAATTTAAACCTAACCCTCACCCTCATCCTCACCCTAAGCCTTATCCTAACCCTCACCCTCACCCTAACCAGCATCCTAACGATTACCCTCATCCTAACCGTAAACCTAAACTTCACCCTCACCCTAACCCTAACGCTAACAATAACCCTAACCCTCACAGTAAAACTTACCCTCACCCTAACCCTAACCCTCACCCTCACACTAACACTGACCTTAACTGTAACCCTCACCCTCACCCTCACCCTCAACCTAACCCTCACCCTCATCCTCACCCTAACCCTCACCCTCACCCTAAACATCACCCTAACCCTAACCATCACCCTAACCCTATCCCTAACCCTAATCCTCACCCTAAACTTACCCTAACACTAACGATTATTCTAACCCTCACCCTCAACCTTAAGCTCACCCTAACCCTTATCCTCACACTAACTCTAACCCTAACCCTTACCTTACCCTCACACTAACCCTAAGCCTCCCGATAAACCTAAAAATACCCCTCACCCTAACCCTCACCCTAACCCTCACCCTAACCCTAACCCTCACTCTAAACCCAATCCTACCCCTCAAACTTACCCTAACCCTCACCGTCACCCTAACACTCAACCAGATCCTAACCTTAATCCACACCCCTTAACACTCACACTAACCCTAAACCTCAACCTAATCCTCACCCTAAAAATAACGCTAACCTTTACCTAACAGAAACCCTCACCCTCACCTTCACCCTATCCCTCAACCTCACCCTAAACCGAAGCCTCAACCTAACTCTCTCCCTATCCCTAACCCTAACCCTCACCCTCACCCTAACCCTCAACCTAAAACTAACCCTACTCCTCACAATAACTCTCACCCTAAGCCTAACCGTATCACTAACCCTCACCCTAACCCTAAACCTAAACCTAACCCTCAAGCACACCCTAACCCTCAAGCACACCCTAACCCTCACCTCACCCGAACCCTCACACTAACCCTAACACTCACCCTCACCCTAACCCTCAACCTAACCTTAACCCTCCGCCTTACCCTTACACTAAACCTAACCCTCACCATAAACCTAACACTCACCCTAACCCTAACCCTCACACTAACACCCTAACGCTCACCCTCACCCTAACCCTCACCCTAAACCTAACCCTAACCCTAATCTTAACACTAACCCTCACCCTCACCCTAACCCTAAACCTAACCCTAACTCTCACCCTAACCCTCCTCCTAAATCTAACGCTAACCCTAACCCTCATCTTCATCCTAAACCTCACCCTAACCCTTACCCTCACCGTAACCCTAAACCTAAACCTTACCCTAATCCTCACCCTAACACTAACCCACGCCTACACCCTAACCCTCACCATCACCCGAACCCTCATACTCACCCTAACACTCACACTAACCATAACCATAAAGCTAATCCTAAACCTAACCCTCAACCTCACCCTCACACTAAACCTAACCCTCACCCTAACCCTAACGCTAACCCTCAGCCTAACCCTCAGCCTAAACCTAACCTTAACCCTAATCCTCACCTTATCCTTAACCTTAACCCAAACACTCACCCTAACCCTCACCCTAACCCTCAACCTAACCCTTACCCTCACCCTAACCCTAACCCTCACCCTCACACTAACCCTCTCCCTAACATTTACCCATGCCCTAAACCTCAGCCTAACCCTACCCCTACCCCTCTCCCTAACCCTCCCCCTAACCCTAACACTAACCCTAATCCTAACCCCCCCTAAACCTAACCATAACCCGAACCTTCACCCTCACCCGAACCCTCATCCTCACCCTAACCCGCACGATCACCCTGAACATCACCCAAACCCTAAGACTCACCCTAACCCTAACACTAACCCTAAATATCATCCTCACCCTAACCCTCACCCTAACCCATATCCTCACCCTTATATTAAACCTACACCTAAACATAACCTTCACACTAACCGTAACCCTTACCCTAACCCTAACATTAACCCTAACCCTAAGCTTCACACTCACACTGACCTTCACCCTCAGCCCAACCCAATCCCTAACCCTGTTCCTAATCCTAACCCTCACCCTCACCCTAAACCTAACCCTAACCCTCACCCTCACCCCCACCCTAAACATCAAACAAAACCTAACCCTCACCCTAACCCTGACCCTTACCTAACCGAAACCCTCACCCTCACCCTCACCCTAAACCTCACTTTCACCCTAGCCCTCACCCTAACACTTAGCCTCACACTAACCCAAACCCTAACCTAACCCTCACCCTAACCCTATCCCGACACCTCACGTTAACTCTCCCCCTAACCCTAACCCTAACCCTCATCCTAAACCTAACCCTAAACCTAAATGTCACCCTCACCCTAACCCTCAACGTCACCCTAACCCTCACCCTAAACCTAACCCACAAGCACACCCTAACCCTCACATTTACCCGAAACCTAACCCTAATCCTCACAATAAACATAACCCTAACCTTAACTCTCTCCCTAACACTAACACTAACAGTCACCCTAACCCTAACCCTCAACCTAAACCTTAACCTAACCCTAACACTCAAACTAAACCTAACCCTAACCCTAACACTTACCCTCACACTAAAACTAAACCTAACACTCACCCTCACCCTCACCCTCAACCTCACCCTCACCCTAACCCTAACCCTCATCATCATCCTAACCCTAAACCTAATGGTAACCCTAAACCTCACCCTCACCCTCACACTAACCCTCACCCTAACACTTACCCTCACCCTAACCCTAACTCTAACCCTCACACTAAACTTAACACTCACCCTAACCCTAACCCTGAACCTCACACTCTATCTTAACCTCACCCTAAACCTATCCAAACCCCTCAGCCTAAGCCTCACCCTAAACCTAAACCTAACCCTAATCCTCACCTATCCCTAACCTTAAACATAACCTTCACCCTAACACACATCCTCACCCTAACCCTAATGCCAAACCTAACCTTCAACCTAACCCTCACCCTAAACCTTACCCTCACCCTAACCCTAACCCTATACCTAACCCTCTCCCTAATCCTCGCCCTAACTCTAACCATAACCCTCACCCTAAACTTTACCCTCAAACTAACCCAAACCCTAAGCCTAAACCTAACACTCACACTAACCCTAAACCTAACCCTCAGCCTAACCATTACTCTAACCCTAAACCTAACCCTAACCCTCACCCTAACCCTAACCCTAACCCTAATTCTAACACTAACCCTCACCCTAACCCTCACCCTAATCCTCACACTCCCCCAAACCTCATCCTAACCCTACCCCTACCCCTCTCCATAACCCTCACCCTAACCCTAAACGTCAACCTAAACATAACTCTACCCCAACCCTCACCCTCACACTAACCTTAAACCTAGTGCTAACCCTCATGCTAACCCTAATTCTCACCCACACCCTATCCCTCAACCTCACCCACACCCGAACACTCACCCTCACCCTCATCCTCACCCTAACCCTAACAATCATCCTAAACATCGCCCAAACCCTAACCCAAAACCTAACGCTAACCCTATCCCTAACCATCACCCTCACACTCACCCTAACTCACACCCTAACCCTTACCCTTAACTTAATCCTAACCATTAACCTAACCATAACTCTCACACTAACCATAATTCTCACCCTCACCCTCACCCTAACCCTAACCTTCACCCTCACACTGACCGTCACCCTCACCCTAACCCTAACCATAACCCTATTCCTAAACCTAAACTTCACCCTCACCCTCACCCTCACCCTAAAACTAAACCTAACCCTAACTTTCACCAACACCCTCACCCTGACCCTCAAATTAACCGTAACCCTCATCCTTACCCTACACATCACCTTAAACCTAACCCTCACCCTAACCCTAACACTATCCCTCACCCTAAACCTAACCTCAGCTTAACCTTCACCCTCACCCTACTCCTCTCCCAAACTCTAACCCTTACCTAACCGAAACCCTCACCCTCACCCTAATCATCACCCTCACCCTATCCTCCATCCTAAACCTAATCTTATTCCTAACCCTCACACTAAATCTCCCCTTCCCCCTCAGCCTTACCCTGAACCTAACCCTAACCCTGACCCTAACCCTAACCCTAACACTTCCCCTCAACCTCATCCTCACCCAAACTTTCACACTCACCCTCAGCCTAACCCTAAACCTAACCATAATCCTAAGCCTAACCCTCAACCTTACCCTAAACCTAACCCAAACACTCACCATCAACCTCACCCTCACCCTCACCCTCAATCAAACCCTCACCCTCACCCTCATCCTCACACTAAATCTCAACCTCACCCTAAACATCACCCTAACACTAACCCTCACCCTAAACCTAATCCTAACACTCTCCCTAATCCTAACCCTCTCCCTAACGCTAAACCTAACCCTCACTCTCATGCTAACCCTCACCCTAAACTTTATCCTCACACTAAACCTAACCCTAAGACTAACCCTCACACTAACCCTAACCCAGACCCTAACCCTATCCCGACACCTCACCCTAACTGTCACCCTAATCCTAAACCTAAACCTAACCCAAACACTCACCCTAACCCTAACCCTAAAGCTAACCCTCACCCTCACCAGAACTCTCACCATCCCTGTAAAACTCACCCGAACGGTAACACTCAACCACACCCTAACCCTCACCCTCACCCTCACCCTCACCCGAACACACACCCACACCCTAACACTCACCCTTACAACAAACATCACCCTAACCCTAACTCGAACCCTAACACTAAAAGTAACCCTCAAACTAACCCTAAAACTCAACCTAACCCTAACACTCACCCTGACCCTGACCCTAACCCTAACCCTAACCCTCACCCTAAACCTTACCCTAACCCTAAACCTCACCCTAAACCTAACCCTTACCCTAACACTAACCCTCACACTAAACCTAACCCTAACATTCACCCTCACCCTCAACCTCACCCACACCCTAAACCTAACCCTCATCCTAACCTAACCCTAAACCTAATGCTAAACCTAAACCTTACCCTCACCCTAACCCTAACCCTAACCCTCACCATAATGCTAACCCTAAACCTCAAACTAAACCTAACCCTCACCATAACCCTAAACCTAACCTCAGACTAACCCTCACCCTAAAACTTACCCACACCCTATCTCTCACCTTAACCCTAAATCTAACCCTCACCCTAAAGCTCACCCTAACCCTATCCATAACCCTAACACTAACCCTCACCCTAACCCTAACCCTCACCCTCTCCCTAACCCTCAACCTAAACTTTACCTTCAAACTAACCCAAACCCTAACCCTAAACCTAACACTCACAATAACCCTAACCCTAACCCTCAGCCTCACCCTTATCCTAAGCCTAATCCTAACCCTAACCCTAACCAAAACCATAACCGAAACCCTAACCCTATCCCTAACCCTCATAGTAACCCTAACACTAAACCTCAGCCTAACCCTCATCCTAAACCTAATCCTAACCCTAACCCTCACCCTCACCCTAACCCTAACACTATCCCAAACCCTGAACCTTACCCTAACCCTCACCCTAACCCTTACTCTAAACCTAACCCTAACTCTCACCCGAACACTCACCATCAACCTAACCCACACCCTAACACCAAAAATCACCCTAACACTAACCTTCACCCTAACGCTAAGCTTAAATCTCACCCTAATCCTACCTTCACCGTAACCCTAACCCGCACGCTAAACCTAACCCTAACACTCACCCTAACACTCACCCTCAACCTAACCCTAACACTAACC
The DNA here is from genome assembly GCF_024711535.1 of Dipodomys merriami. Classification (NCBI taxonomy): domain Eukaryota; kingdom Metazoa; phylum Chordata; class Mammalia; order Rodentia; family Heteromyidae; genus Dipodomys; species Dipodomys merriami. Next base: position 6,023,113 of record NW_027206113.1, read on the forward strand.
CTCACTCTCACCCTCACCCTCACCCTCACCCTCATCCTAAACCTAACCCTAACCCACACCCTCAGCCTAATCCTCACCCTAAACCTAACCCTAACCCTTACCTAACCAAAAACCTCACCCTCACCCTCACCCTAACCCTCACCCTCACACTAGCCTTCACCCTAACCCTAACCCTAACCCTCACCCTCACCCTCAACCTAACCCTAATCCTAAACCTAAGCCTCATCCTAACTCTAAATCTAAACCTAATGCTAACCATAAAACTCACACTCTCCTTAACCCTCACCCTAACCCTTACCGTCACCCTAAATCTAACCCTAACCCTCACAATAAACCTAACCTCAAACTTACTCTAAAGCTACTCCTCAGCCTAACCCTCACCCTAAACCTATCCCTAACCCTAATCCTCCCCCTATCCTTACCATAATTCAAACCCTCACCCTAACCCTCAACCTCACCCTAAACCTAATACTAACCCTCACCCTAACCTTAACACTAACCCTAAACCTCACCCTACACCTCACCCTAACCCTACCCTCAACATAACCCTAACCCTCACCCTAAAACTAACCCTCACCCTAAGACTTACCCATACCCTCACCCTAACCCTAATGCTAAACCTCACCCTAACCTTAACACTAACCCTAAACCTCACCCTCACCCTAAACCTCACCCTGACTTTTACCCTCATCCTAAACCTAACCCTAACCCTTACCCTAACATTCAAACTAAACCAAAACCTAATCATCATCCTAAACCTAATCCTAACCCTAACCCTCACCCTCACCCTGCCCTAACCCTATCCCTCCCTAACCCTAACCCACACCCTCACCCTCCCCATGACACTCAGCCTAATCCTAACCCTAATGCTAAACCTCACCATCACACTCAACCTAACTCTAATGCAAAACCTAACCCTAAAACTCACCCAAACCCTCACCCTAACCCTAACCTATCCCTAACCATAAACCTCACCCTATACCTCACCCTCACCCTAACCCTAAACCAAACCATAACACTCACCCTAAGTCTACCACTAACACTAACCCTCATCCTCACACTAAACCTCACCCTAAAACTTACTCTCACCATAACTCTAACCCTAACCGTAATCCTCACCTTAACCCTGACCCTCAACCATACCCTAACTCTCAACCTCACCCGAACACGAACCCTCACCCAAACATTCTCTCGATCCCTAACACTAACCCTAATCCTAAACCTAACCCTCACCCTCAAACTCACCCTAAACCTAACCTTAACCCTAACCCTCACCCTCACCCTAAATGTCACACTCACCCTAAAACGCACCCTAACCCTAACCCTACCCCTCTCCCTAACCTTAACCCTAACCCTCAACCTAACACTAACCCTACCCCTAAACCTTACCCTCACACTAAACCTAAACCTAACGATAACCCTCACCCTAACCTTAATCCTCACCCACACCCTATCCCTCACCCTCACCCTCATCCTCACCATCACCGAACCCTCATCCTCTCCCTAACACTCAACCTCACCCTAAACATCACCCAAACCCTAACCCTCACCCTAATCCTAACCTTAACCCTAACCCTCACCCTAACCCTCACCGCAAAGTTAACCCTCTCTCTAACCCTCACGCTAACCATAACGCTAAACCTAAACCTCACCCTCACCCTAACCCTCACCCTAAACCTTATCCTCACACTAACCATTACCGTCACTCTAACCCTTACCCTAACCCTAACCCTAATGCTAACACTCACCCTAAATTTAAACCTAATCCTAAACCTCACACTCATCGTAACTCTCACTCTGACCTTTACCCTCACCCTAACCCTTATCCTAACCCTAAAACTAACCCTCACACTAACCCTAACCCTAACCCTAACCCTCAACCGAACCATCATCATAACCCTAATCCTAACCCTAACCCACTCCATCACCATGCCCTATACCTAACCATAACCCTAACCGTAAACCACACTCTCACCCTCCCCATCACCCTCAGCCTTACCCTAATCCTAACCCTAATCCTAACCCTGACCTCACCCTCACCCTAACCCTAATGCTAAACCTAACCCTAACACCCACCCACACCATCACCCTAACCTTAACCCTATCCCTAACCCTCACTCTAACCCTAAACCTCAACCTATACCTCACCCTCACCCTAAATCTCACCCTAACCCTTACTCTCACAATAACTCTAAGCCTAACCTTAACCCTCACCGACAGGCTAACTCTCAACCTCACCCTCACCCTCACACTCAACCTAACACGCTCCCTAACCCTAACTCTAACCCTAATCCTAAACCTAACCCTCACTCTCAATCTCACCCTAACCCTAACCCTAACCCTAACCCTCACCCTCACCCTCACCCTAACCCTCACACTCACCCTAAAACTCACCTTAACCCTAACCCTACCCCTCTCCCTAACCCTAACCCTAACCCTCAACCTAACCCTAACAATACCCCTAACCCTTTCCCTCACACTAAACCTAAACCTAATGCTCACCCTCACCCTAACCCTAATCCTCACCCACACCCTAACCCTCACCCTCAAGCAAACCGTCACCCTCACCTGAACCCTCATCCTCACCCTAACCCTCAATCTTATCCTAAACATCACCCAAACTCTAACCCTCACCCTAATCCTAACCCTAACCCTAACCTTCACCCTAACACTCACCCTAATCCTTACCCTCACACTATCCCTAATCATAACACTAACCAAAACCCTCACACTAACCCTAACCCTCACTCTAACTCTAATCCTAACCCTAACCCTAAATTTCACCCTCACCCTCACTCTCACCCTCAGCCTAACCCTAACCCTAACACTATAACTAATTCTAACTCTCACCCTCACCATCACCCTAAACCTAATCCTAACCCACACTATCACCCCTACCCTCACCCTAACCCTCACCCTCACCCTCACACTAACCATCAACCTCAACCTAAACATCACCCTAACCCTAACCCTCACCCTAACTTTAACCCTAACCCTCACCAGAACGCTAAACCTCACCCTAACCCTCAGGCTAAACCTTATACTCACACTAACCCTATACCTAAGCCTAACCCTCACACTAACCATAACCTTAAACCCACCCTATACCGACACCTCACCTTAATTCTCACCCTAACCCTAACCATCACCCTTATCCTAACTCTAAACTTAACCCACACCCTCACCCTAACCCGCACCGTCACCCTAACCCGCACCATAAACCTAACCCTCAACCACACCCAATCCCTCACCCTCACAGGAACCTAACCCTCACACGAACACTCACCCTCACCCTAACCCTCAACCTCACAATAAATATCACCCTAACCCTAACTCTCACCCTAATCCTAAACCTAACCCTTACCCTAACCCTAATCCTAACCCTCACCTCAACCTCACCCTAACCATAACCCTCATCCTAACCCTAAGGGTCAACCTAATACTAAACCAAACCTCACCCTCACACTAACCCTCATCCTAACCCTTACGCTCAACGAAACCCTAACCCTAACCTTCATACTAAACCTAAAACTCAACCTAACCCTAACCCTCACACTAAACCTAACCCTCACCCTAACCCTAACCAGACCCCTCAGCCTAACCCTAACCCTAAACCTAACCCTAACCCTAATCCTCACCCTATCCCTAACTTTAACCCTAACCCACACCCAACGCCTCACACTCACCCTAACCCTCATGCTTACCCTAACCCTCAACCTCATCCTAACCCTCACCCTGACCCTTACCCTCACCCTAACCCTAAACCTCACCCTCAAACTAACACTCACCCTAACCTTTACCTACAACCTAAACCTCACCCTAAGCCTAACCCTAACCCTAAACCTCACCCTAACCCTAAACATAGCCCTAAACCTAACCCTCACCCTAACCCTCATCATTACCCTAAACCTCATCCTAACCTTTACCCTCAACCTAACCCAAACCCTAACCCTAAACCTAACACTCACACTAACCCTAAACCTAATCCTCAGCGTAACCCTTATCCTAACCCTAAACCTAACCCTAACCCTCAAACTAACCCAAACCTTAACCCTAACCCTAACCCTCACACTAACCCTAACCCTAACCCTCAGCCTAACCCTCACCCTCACCCTAACCCTAACCCTAAACCTCACCCTCACCCTCACCCTAACCCTAAACCTAAACCTAACCCTCACCGTAACCCTAACCCTAACCCTCAACTTAATACTAACCCTACCCCTAATCCTCAACCTCCCACTAAAACTAACAATAACACTAACCCTCACCCTAAACCTAATCCTCACCCACACCTTAACCCTCTCCCTCACCCGAACCCGCACCCTTCCCGGAACACTCATCCTTACCCTAACTCTCACCCTCACCCTAAACATCACCCAAACCCTAACCCTTACCCTAAACCTAACCCTAACCATCACCCTAAACATATCCCTTAACCTAACCTTCACCTTCACGCTAATCCTCACCATAACCCTAACCCTTAGCTAAAGGAGTGCCTCACCTTAACCCTCACCCTAACCTTAACCCTCATCCTAGCCCTCAGCCTAAACTTACCCCTAACCCCAACCCTCACCCTCACCCTTGACCTCAACCTAATCCTTACCCTCATGCTAACCCTAACCCTAACACTAATCATAATACTCACACTAACCGTAACACTCACCCGAACCCTAAACCTAAACCTAAACCTAAACTTCACCCTCACCCTGACCCTTTCCTTCAGCCTAACCCTAACCCTAACCCTATTCCAAATCCTAACCCTCACACGAACCCTCACCCTAAACCTAACCCTAACACTCACCCACACCCTTACCCTCACCGAATGCTCACCATCACCCTAAGCCTAACCCTAACCCTCACCCTAAACCTAATCTCAGCTTAACCCTCGTCCTCAACCTAATCTTCACACTAACCCTAACCCTAAGGTAAATGAAACCCTCACTCACACCCTCACACTAACCCTCACCCTCATCCTAGCCCTCACACTTACCCTAACCCTAACCCTTAACCTCAACCTCACCCTCCCCCACCACCTCAGACTAAACCTAACTCTAACCATGACCCTAACCCTAACCCTCACCTTCACCCAAACCTTCACCCTAACCCTTACCCTCACACTTACCCTAACCCGAACCCTAACCCTCACCCTGACCTTAATACTAACCCTAACACTGACCCTAAACCTCACCCTAATCCTAATACTAACACTAACCTAACCCTAACCCTCACCCTCACCCTAACCCTAACCCTCAACTTACCCTAACCCTCTCCCTCACCCTCACCCTAATCCAAACCCTAACAAGGACCCTAACACTCACCCTCACCCTAACCCTCATCGTAACCATGAACTTCTCCCTCACCCTGACTCTTCACCTCAGCCTAACCCTAACCCTAAACCTATTCCTCATCCTAACCCTCACACGCAACCTCACACTAAACCTAACCCTAACACTAACCCTTACCCTCACCCTCACCCTCACCCTCACCGAACACTCACCCTCACCCTAAACATCACCCTAACCCTAACCCTCACCCTAAGCTTAAACCTAACCCTCACCCTAACCCTAACCTCAACTTAACCCTCACCCTCAACCTAATCTTCACCCTAACCCTAAACATAAGGTAAATGAAAACTAACCCACACTCTCACACTAACCCTCACCCTCAACCTAGCCCTCACCCTTACCCTAACCCTAACCCTTACCCTCAAACTCACCCTCCCCCTCCCCCTCAGATTAAACGTTACTCTAACCTTAACCCTAACCCTAACCCTCACCATCACCCAAACCTTCACCCTAACACTTACCCTCAGGCTTACCCTAACCCAAACCTTAACAATCACCCTCACCCTAATACTAACCCTAACAATAAACTTAACCCTTACCCTAATCCTAATCCTAACCCTCACACGCACCCTCACCCTAAACCTAACCCTAACACTAACCTTCACCCTCACCCTCACCCTCACCGAATGCTCACCCTCACCCCAAGCCTAACCCTAACCATCACCCTAACACTAACCTCAGCTTAACACTCATCCTCAACCTAATCTTCACACTAACCCTAAACTTCAGGTAAATGAAACCCTCACACACACCCTCACACTAACCCTCACCCTCATCCTAGCCCTCACCCTTACCCTAACTCTAACCCTTAACCTCAAACTTACCCTCACCCACCACCTCAGACTAAACCTAACTCTAACCATAACCCTAACCCTAACCCTCACCATCACCCAAAACTTCACCCTAACCCTTTCCCTCACACTTACCCTAACCCTAACCCTAACCCTCACCCTGACCCTAATACTAACCCTAACACTGAACCTAACCCTCACACTAATCCGAATCCTAACACTAACCCTAACCCTCACCCTCACCCTAACCCTAACCCTCAACTTACCCTAACCCTCTCCCTCACCCTCACCCTAATCCAAACCCTAACAAGGACCCTAACACTCACCCTCACCCTAACCCTCATCGTAACCATAAACTTCTCCCTCACCCTGACCCTTAACCTCAGCCTAACCCTAACCCTAAACCTATTCCTCATCCTTACCCTCACACGCACCCTCACCCTAAACCTTACCCTAACACTAACACTAGCCCTCACTCTCACCCTCACCCTCACCGAACGCTCACCCTCACCCTAAACATCACCCTAACACTAACCCTCACCCTAAGCCTAAACCTCACCCTCACCCTAACCCTAACCTCAACTTAACCCTCACCCTCAACCTAATCTTCACCCTAACCCTAAACATAAGGTAAATGAAAACTAACCCAAACCCTCACACTAACCCTCACCCTCACCCTAACCCTCACACTTACCCTAACCCTAACCCTTACCGTCAAACTCACCCTCCCCCTCCCCCTCAGACTATACCTAACTCTAACCATAACCCTAACCTTAACCCTCACCATCACCCAAACCTTCACCTTAACACTTACCCTCACGCTTACCCTAACCCAAACCCTAACACTCACCCTCACCCTAATACTAACCCTAACACTAACCCTAATCCTTATCCTAATACTAATCCTAACACTAACCCTAAACCTCACCCTCACCCTAACCCTCACCCTAACCCTTACCCTCACCCTCAACCTAAACCTAACCCTAACAAAAATCATAATAATAACCCTCACCCTAACCTTAACCCTCACCCTCACCCTCACATTAACCCTCTACCTCACCCTCACCCTAATCCAAAACCTAACAATAATACTAACCCTCACCCAGACCCTAACCCTCACCCTAACTCTTACATTCACCCTCATCCTTACCATAACCCTCACCCTCACAATCACCATAAGCCTAAACCTTATCCACACACTAACCCTAACACTAACCCTAAACCTAACTCGCACACTAACCCTAACCTTCACCCACACCCTAACCATCACTCTCGCCATCACCCTCACCCTAATACTTATCCTAACCCTAAACCTAACCGTAACCCTAATCCTAACCCTAATGCTCACAATACCCCTCACCCTAACCCTAACTCTAACCATAACCCTCACCCTCATCCTAACCCTCACCCACACCTGAACAATCACCCTAACCCTAAACCTTACCCCCACAATAAACATCACCCTAACCCTAACCCTCAACTTAACGCTAACAATAACCCTCACCCTAACTCTAACACTCAACCTAACCCTACTCTCACCCTGACCCACACCCTAAACCTAACCCTAAACCTAACCCTCCCCCTACCCCTTACCCTAACCCTAACCCTCACCCTAAACCTAGCCCTCACACTTACCCTAACCCTAACCCCCATCCTCACCCTCACCCTCACCCTAACCCTGACACTAATCCTATCACTAACCCTCACCCTCACCCTAACCATAACCCTAATCCTAAACCTAACCCTCACCCTAACCCTCACTGTAACCCTAACCCTCACACTAACACAAACCCTTACCCTCACCCTCACTCTAAACCTACCTCTAACCCTAAACCTCACCCTAACCCTCACACTAACACTCACACTAATCCTAACCCTCACTCTCACCTTAACCCTGAACCTAACACTTACCCTCAACTTAACCCTAACCCTAACCCTCACACTAAAGCTAACCCTCCCCTTAATTCTAACCCTAAACCTAACCCTAATCATAAACCTAACCCTCACACTCACCCAAACCCTATCTCTCACCCTCAACCTAAACATCATCCTAACCCTAATCCTCACCCTAACCTAACACTAACCCTCACCCAAAACCGTAACTCTCATCCTAAACCGAATCCTAACCCTTACCTTCATCCTAGCCCTCATCTTAACCCTAATCCCAACAATAACAGTAACCCTAAACCTCAAACTCCCTCTAACACTTATCCTAACGCTAACCCTTACCCTCTTCCTCACCATCACCCTAACCTTCACCATCAAACTCACCCTCACCCTACACCTCACACCAACCCTACCCCCCACCCTACACCTAACTCTAACCCTCACCCCTAAACCTAAACCTAACCCTCACCCTCATCCAAACCCTCAAACTCAGCCTAATCCTAACCCTATCCCTAATCCTAAAAATAACCCTAACACTCACCCTCACCCTAACCCTAACCTTAACCCTCACCCTCACCTAAACCTAAGCCTAATCTTAAACTCACCCTAACGCTAACCCTCACCCTAAACCTTACACTCATCCTAACCCTAACCATAACCCTCACCCTCACCGTAACCCTAACAGTAACCATCACCATCAATCTAATCCTCACCCTCACACTCTACCTAATCCTCCCCCTCACCCTAACCCTAAACCTAACCTTAACCCTAACCCTCACCCTAACCCACACCCTAAAAGTAATGATAACCCTAAACCTCACCCTCAACCTATCCCTCAACCTAACCCTAACACTCACACTAACCATTAATCGCAACATAATTCTCACCCTAAAAATTACCCTAACCCTTACCTAACCGAAACTTTCACCCTCAACCTTACCCTAACATTCACACTCACCCTACCCCTCACCCTAAACCTAAACCTAACCCTATACCTAACGCTAATCATATCCCTTATCATCACACTAAACTTCCCCATCACCCTAACCCTAACAATCACCCTAACAGTCACCCTATCCCTAACGCTAAACCTAACCCTAACTCTCACTTGACCCTAACCTTAACCCTATCCCTACAACTCACCTTAACTCTCACCATAACACCAACCCTAACCCTCATCCTAAACCTAACCCTATACCTAACCTTCACCCTCACCCTAACACTCACCATCACTCTAACCCTCACCCTAACCATAACCCTCAATCATACCCTAACCCTCACCCTCACCGAATATTCACCCTCAACCTAAGACTCCCCCTCAACCTAACCCTCACCCTCATAAAAACATAACCCTAAACCTACCCCTCAGCCTTATCCTAACCCTCTACCTAACCCTAACCCTCACCCCGAACTTCACCCTAAAACTAACCCTAACCCTAACCCTCACCCTAATCCTAACCCTCACCCTGACCTTCACCCTAAACCTAATCCTAAACCTAACCCTCACCCTAACCCTTACCCTAAACCTAAGCATCACCCTAAACCTAACTCTCACAATAACTCTAACCCTCACACTAACCCTAACCCTAACCCTCACTCTCACCCTCACCTAAACCTAATCCTAAATCTAACACTAACCTTAACCCTCAGCTTAACCCTAAACCTGACCCTAACCCTTACCCTCACCATAACCCTAACCCTAACCCTAACCTTACCACTCAGCCTAACCCTCACCCCAAAACTAACCCTGATCCGAAGCATAACCCTAACAATCATCCTAAACCTAAACCTCAATGTAACACTTACCCTCACATTAAACATAACCATAACCCTCACCCTCACCAGCACCCTCACCCTCACCCTAACCCTCATCCTAACACTCACCCTAACCCTAAGGCTCACCCTAAACATCACCCTAACCCGAACCCTAACCCTAACCCTCACCGTCACCGTAAACCTCACCCTAACACTAACCTTAACACTAACACTAACCCTAACTCTGACCTGAACACTCATGCTTACACTAACCCTCACACTAAACATCACCATTACCCTAACCCTCACCCTAACCCTTACCCTAATTCTAACCCTCACCCTAACCCTAACCCTCACCCTCACCCTGACCCTAATCCTAACACTAACCTTCACCCTCTCCCTCACCCTCAACATAACCCTAACCCTAACCCTAACCCTAATATTCACCCTAAACCTAGCCCTAACCCTTACTTAACCAAAAACTTCACACTTACCATTACCCTCACCTTAAACCTCACCTTCACACTAGCACTCACCCTAACCCTTACCCTAATTCTAACCCTCACCCTAACCCTAACCCTCACCGTAATCCTTACTCCCACATTAACCCTAACACTAACCATCACCCTCACCCTAACCCTCATCCTAACACTAACTCTCCCCTCCCCCTCAACCTCAACATAACCCTAACCCTACCCTAACCCTAATAGTCACCCTAAACCTAGCCCTAATCCTTACCTAACCAAAAACTTCACCCTCACCATTACCCTCACGTAAAACCTCACCCTCACCCTAGCATTCACCCTAACACTAACCCTCACTCTAACCCTAACCCTAACCCTCGCCCTCACCCTAACCCTAACCATAAACCTAACCCTAACACTCATCCTAACCCTAACCCTAAACCTAATTCTAACCCTAAACATCACACTCACCCTAACCCTCACCCTAACACTTTTCACCCTAACCCTAACCCAAACACTCACACTAAACCTAAACCTCACCCTTAACCTAACCATACCCCTCAGCCTAACTGTCATCCTAAACCAAAACCTAACCCAAATTTCCACCCTATCCTTATCCTTAAACCAAACCCTCACCCTATCCCTCACTCTCAACCTAACCCTCAACCTTACCCTTACCCTAACCTGAACCCTAACACACACCATCACCCTAGCCCTCACACTAATACTTACCCACACCCTAACACTCACCCGAAATCTAACCATAAACCTAACTTTCACCCTAACCCTCTATCTAACCCTTAGCCTCACCCTCACCCCAATCCTCACCCTAACCTTTACCCTCAACCTAACACTTACTCTAACCCTAAACCTAAACCTCACACTAATCCTAACTCTAACCCTCTGCCTAAACCTTATTATAACCCTAAACCTAAACCTAACACTCACCCTAAACATAATCCTACCCCTAACCCTAGCGCTCACAATAAACCTAACCATAACCATCAGTCAAAACCTCACTCTAACCCTAACCCTAACCCTAACCATAACCATAACCATAACCTTCAACCTCCCCTTACCCTCAGCCTTACCCTAACCTTAACCCTAATCCTAACCCTAACACTCAACCCCACTCTCACCCTAACCCTAAACCTAATCCTAACGCTAACCCTAGCCCTCACCCTCACCCTAAGCCTAAACCTAACCCTAAATCTCACCATTACCCTCAACCTCAGCCTAACTCTCACCTTCATCCTCACCCTAACAATAAACCTAAACCTAACCCACACCCTCACCCTCACACCAACCCTAACCCTAACCCTAAACCTCACCATAAACCTAACGCTAAATTTAAACCTCACCCTCACCCTAACACTCACCATAATCCTAACCCTCAACCACACCCTAACCCTCACACTCACCCGAACCCTCACCCTCACCCTAACACTCACCCTCACCCTAACCCTCAGCCTCACAATATACATCACCCTAACCCAAACACTCAGCCTAGCTTAACCCTCTCCCTAACCCTAAAACTAATCCTAACACTAACCCTCACCCTCACCCTCACCCTCAACCTCACCCTAACCCTATCCCTAACCCTCAACCTAACCCTCATATTAACCCTCACCCTCACCCTAACTCTAATTCTAACCCTACATCTCACCCTCACCCTAACCCTCACATTAAACCTCAACCTAACCCTTACCCTCACCATAACCCTAACCCTAACTCTAACCCTAAGCCTCACCCTCACCTTCACCCTCAGGCTAAATCTCAACCTCATCCTCACCCTAACACTAACCCTAACCCTAACCTTAACCCTCATTATCACACTAACTCTAACCCTAACCCTCAGCCTCACCATAACCCTAAACCTGACCCTAAACCTAACCCTCACCCTAACCCTCACCTTAAACCTAACGGTAAACCTAACCTTCACACTAACCCTAAACCTCAGCATAACCCTAAACATAACCTCACCCTCACTCTCAACCTCACCCTAAACCTAACAATAACCCTAACTCTAACCCTAACCCTAACCCTCAAACTAACACTAAGCCTAACCCTAAAACTCACCCTACCAACAATCCTAACCCTAATTCTCTAGCCCAAACCCTCACCCTAACGCCAACCCTAACCCTCACCCATACCTAACCCTAAACCTTAGTCGAACCCTCACCCTCACCCTAATCCTCACCCTAAACTTAACCCGGCACCTAACCCTCACATTAATCCTCACCCTAACCCTAACGCTATCCCTAACCCTCACCCTCACCATAAGCCTCAACCTAACCCTAACCCTCAACATGACCATAACCATAACCCTAACCCTAACCTTAACACTAACCCTAACCCTCACACTAACCTTAACCCTACCTCTCACCCTAACCCTCAACCTCACCCTAAACCTAAACCTAACCCTAACCCTCACCCTAACTCTAACCCTAACCCTCACCCTAACACTAACCCTCACACTAAACCTCACATTCAAGCTAATCCTCACCCTAACAATAACCCTAAATCTTACCTAACCGAAACCCTCACCTTCACCCTCATTCGCACCATAACCCTCACACTCACTCTAGCCCTCACCTTAACCCTAACCCTAAACCTAACCCTAATCTTCACCCTCACCGTCACCGTCACCTTCAGCCTAACACTAACCCTAACCCTAATCCTAAACCTTCCCCTAAACCTAAACTTCACCCTAATCCTAAACCTAACCTTCACTCTCACCCCCACCGTCACACTCAGCCTTACAATAACCCTAACCGAAATTGTAACTCTTAACCTCACCCTCACCCTCACCCTCACCCTAAACCTCACCCTCACCATAGCCCTTACCTTAAACCTAAACCTCACCCTAACCCTATTCCTAAACCTCACTTTTATCCTTACCCTAACCCTAACTCTAAAAATAACCCTAACCCTAAACCTAATCCTAACCCTAATCCTCACCCTAACCCTAACCCTAAACCTAAAACTCATCCTAACCCTAATCATAACCCTAAGCCTCACACCCACTGTCACCGTTACCCTAACCCTGACCCTCAACTTCACCTTCACCCTACCCCTCAAAGTAGCCCTAAGCCTCACCCTAACTCTAACCCTAGCCCTCACCCTCACACTCAGCCTAACCCTTAACCAAACCCTAATCCTAAAGCTAACCCTCACCCTCACAGTCCCCCAACCCTAACAATAACCGTCACCATCACCCTCACCCTCACCCTAAACCTAAACCTAACCCTAACTCTACCCCTTACCCTAAACTTCTCCCTAAGCCTAACCCTCTGCCAAACCTTGAACCCTAATCTGAACCCTAACCCTCACGCTAACCCTCACCCTCACCCTAAACATCAGGCTCACCTTCACCCTAACCCTAACCCTAACCCTCAACCTAACCCTAACCCTCAAACTAACCCTCACCATCAGCCTAACCCACACTCTAAACCTAACCCTAACCCAAAACATTACCCTCTACCTCACCTGAACACGAACCCTCAACTTAACCCTCACCCTCACCCTGACCCTCAGGCCTACACTAAGCATCACCCTAACCCTAACCCTCACCCTCATTCTAACCCTAAACCTAACCCTAAAACTAACCCTAACCCAAACCCTTACCTAACCGAAAAACTCACCCTCACACTCACACTCACACTCACTGTAGCCCTCAACCGAAACCTAAAACTCACCCTAACCCTAAACCTAACACAAACTCTCACCCTCACAATAACGCTAACCCTAACCCTCAACCTCACCCTCACCCTAACCCTAAACCTAACCTCAACATTCACCGTCACTCTCACCATCACACTCACCCTCACTCTAAAACTCACACTCAAACTCACCCTCAACATAAATCTCACTGTTAACCTAAACATCACCCTCAATCTAACCCTCAACAGAAACCTAACCCTTACACTAACCCTAACCCTAAACCTAAACCTAACACTAACCCTAACCCTAAACCTCAACCTCACCCTCACTCTAACCCTAACACTAATCTTAATCCTAACTCTAACCTTAAGACTTACCCTAACCCTAACCCTAACCCTCACACTAACCCGCACCTTTAACTTATCCTCACACTAACACTAACCCTAACTCTCAACCTCAACCTCGCCCTAAACCTAACTTTAACCTAACCCTCACCCTAACCCAAACCCTTAGACTAACCCTAACCATAACCCTCACACTAACTCTCTCCCTAAACGTAACCCTAACGCTAACCCTCACCTTCAACCTAAAGCTAACTCTGAACCAAACCCTCACCCTAACTCTAAACCTTACCCTAATTCTAACCCTAGCCCTCACCCTAAACCTCAACCTCACCCTAACCCTAACCATAACCCTAAACCTAACCCTAACCCTAATCCTCACCCTAACACTTTTTCCCTCACCCTATACCAAACCCTAACCCTCACTCTAACCACAACCTAACCCTAATCCTAACCCTAACCCTCACCCTCACCGTCACCCTCACCGTCACCCTCACCCTCAAACTCACCTTAAGCCTAACCTTCAAACTAACCCGAACCCTCACACTAACCCCACCCCGAACCCACACCCTCACCCTCACCCTCAGCCTAACCCTAAACCTAACCCTAATCCTAACCGTAACAATCATCCTCACCCTAAACATAAACCTAAACCTCACCATCAGCCTCACCCTCACCCTAACCCTCACCCTCAACCTCACCCTAACCCTAATATTCAACCTCAGTCTAAACATCACCCTAAACCTAACCCTCAACCTAACCCTAAACTTTACCCTAAGCCTAACTCTAACCCTCACCCTAAACTTTATCTTCAGACTAAACCTTACTGTAAACCTAACCCTAACCCTCACACTAAACCTAACCCTCTCCCTAACCCTATACCTACACCTTACCCTAACCCTCACCCTAACCCTAAACCTAACCCTTAACCTCACCCTAACCCTAACCCTAAACCTAACCCTAACCCTCACCCTCACACTCACCATCAGCCTAACCCACACCCTAAACCTAACGATAACTCAAAACCTAACCCTCTAACACACCAAAACCCTCATCCTCACCTGAACCCTCACCCTAAACCTAACCCTCATCGTCACTCTAACCCTCACCCTAAATTTAACCATAACCCACACCCTAACCCTCAACCTCACTGGAACCCTCACCCTCACTTGAACCCTCAACCTCACCCTAACCCTCAGCCTCACCCTAACCCTCAACCTAAACCTAACCCTCAACCTAACCCTCACCCTAACCCTAATCCTCACCGTAACCATAAACCTAACCGTTACCTAAGGGAAACACTCACCCTCTCCCTCACACTCAACCTAACCCTCACCATCACCATAGCCCTCACACTCAACCTAAACCTCACACTAACCCTCACCGTAACTCTTAGCCTTACCCTAACCCTAACCCAAAACCAAAATATCAACCTAACCCTAACCCTTACCCTAACCCTCACCCTCACCCTCACCCTAAACTTAACCCTAACTCTCAACCAAACCCTAACCCTTAACCTAACCATAATTCTAACCCTCACCCTAACCCTCACCTTAAACCTAAACCTAACATTAAAACTCACCGTGAACCTAACGCTAACCGTAACCCTCACCCTCACCCTAAACCTTATCCTCACACTAACCCTAACCCTAAACCTAACCCTCACCCTCACCACCACCCAAACCCTAACCCTAACCCTAATCTTCACCCTAACCCTAATACTTACCCTAACCCTAACCCTAACCCTCACACTAACTCTCACCCTAACCCTAAACCTAATCCTAAACGTCACCCTCACCCTAACCCTAACCCTAAACCTAACCCTCACCCTAACCCTAACCCTCACTCTCACCTTCAACCTCACCCTCAGCCTAACCCAAAACAAACCCTAATCCAAACTCTAACGCTAATACAAACCCTCACCCTCACTCTCTCCCTCACCCTACCTCTAAACCTAACCCTAAACAAAAACATCACCCTAACCCTAAACCTATCCCTAACCCTCACCCTAACCCTAAACCTAATCCTAAACCTAACACTCAACCTCACCCTAACCCTTACCCTAACCCTAACCCTAACACTATCCCTCAGCCTAACCCTCCTCCTAACCCTAACCCTAAGCCCAACCCTCACCTTAACCTTAACCCTAACACTAACCCTATCCCTCACACAAACCCTAACCCTCACCCTCACCATCAACCTCACCATCACCCTCACCCTCACCCTCACCCTAACCCTAACCATAACCCTAAACCTTACCCTAAACCTAACCCTCACCCTCACCCTCAGCCTAAACCTCACTCTCAACCTAAGCCTAACGCTAACCCTAATGCTCACCCTAAACTTAACTCTGACCCTCACATTCACACTCACTCTAAGCCTTACCAAACACCTAAGCCTAATTCTAAACCTAACCCTCACCTTCACCCTCACACTAAACCTCAACCTGACCCTAACCTTAACCATAACCCTAATCCTAACCCTAAACCTAACCCTCACCGTCACCATCACCCTCATCGTCACCTTAACACTCACCCTCAACCTCACCCTCACCCTTAAACTCACCCTCACCCTAAGCAGTACTCTCACCCTAACCCTCACCCTAACCCTAACTATAACCCTCATCCCAACCCTAACACTCACCCTAACCCTCACCCTATCCCTAACCATAACACTTATCCTCATCCTCACCCTAAACCGAACCGGAATCTTTAACCTCAAAATAAACCTAACCCTAAGCCTAACCCTCACCCTCACCCTAACCCTCACCCTCACCCTCAACCTAACCCTAACCATCACCCTCGACCTAACCCTCACTCTAACCCTAACCCTCACCCTAATCCTCACCCTAAGCCTAACCGTAACCCTTACCTAACCGAAACACTCACCCTCACACTCCCTCTCACCCTAACCCTGACCCTCACCCTAACCTTATCCCTCACCCTCACCCTCACCCTCACAGTAACCCTAACCCTAAAACTTACCCTCACCCTAACCCTGACCCTAACCCTAACCCTAAAACTCACCCTAACCTAAATATTCACCCTAACCCTTACCCTCACCTTAACCCTCACTCTAATCCTTACCCTCAACCTAACCATAACCCTAATCGTAACCCTCATTGTCAAGGTATCCCTCACCGTCACCCTAATCCTCATCCTTACCCTAAACCTCACCCACACCCAATCGCTCTAGATCACCCGAACCTTAACACTCTTCCTAACCCTCACCTATACTCTAAACTTTACTCTAAACCTAACCCTCACCAAAACAGTAATGCTAACCCTCACCCTAACACTAACCCTCACACAAACCCTCACCTGCATCCTAATCCTCACCCTAACACATACCTAACAGAAACCCTTGCCCTCACCCTCACCCTCACCCAAAACTTCACGCTCAACCTAGCCTTGACACTAACACTAACGTTAACCCTAACCCTAAACCTCACCCACACTCTCTCCCTCCCCCTCAGCCTAACCCTAACCCTGCCCCTAACCCTAACGCTAACCCAAACCCTCACATTAACCCTCACCCTAACCCTAACCCTAACCCCCACCCTCACCCTAAACCTCACCCTAACCCTTAAACTCAACAAAACCTGACGTTAACCCTAACCCTAATATGCATCCTAACGCTAACCCTCACCCAAATCCTAACACTGAAGGTCACCCGAATCCTCAACCGAACCCTTACACTCACCCTAACCCTAAACCTAACCCTAATCCTATACCTAACCCTCACCCTAAACTTAACCCTAACCCTAACCCTAACCATCACCCTCACCCTAACATTTACCCTCACACTAAATATCACCCTAAACCTAACCCTCACCCTAATCCTGACCCTAACCCTAAACACATCTCTCACCCTCACCCTCACCCTAACACTAACCAAAACCTAACCCTCACCCTCACCCTAAACCTCATCGTCACCCTAACACTCAGCCGAATCCTAAACCTCACTCACACCCTAACCCGAACCCGAACCTGAACCCTCACTCTCACCCTAAACATCACCCTAACACTAACCCTCACCCTAAACCCTACCATAACACTCAGCCTAACCGTACCCCTCAACCTAATATTCACCCACAACCTAATCCTCACCCTAACCCTAACCCTAACCCTTACCTAACCAAAACCCTCACCCTCACCCTCAGTCTCACCCTCACACTAGCCCTCAACCTAACCCTAACCCTCACCCTAACCCTAACTCTAAAATTCAACCTCACCCTCACCCTAACCCTAAATCTAACCCTCACCCTCACCCTAACACTAACCCTAAGCCTAAACCCTAAATCTAACCCTAAACATCACCCTCACCCTAACCCTAACCCTCACTCTAAACAGTATCCTAACCTTAACCCTCACCCTAACCCTCACCCTAAACCTAATTCTCACCCTCAACCTCACCCTAATCCTAACTATAACCTTAACACTCACCCTCATGCTAACCCTCACCCTAACCTGTAACCATAAACTAACCCTAAGTCTAACCCTAACCCTAACCCTCACACTAACACTAACCCTCACCCTAACCCTAAAACTACCCCTCACCCTAAACCTACCCCTAACACTAATCGTAACCCTAAAACTAACCCTCAGCCTAACCCTAACAATAACCCTCACCCTCACCCTCACCCTCACCCTCAACCTAACCCTAACCCTCACCCTAACCCTAACCCTTACCCTAACCCTAAACCCACCCCTAACCCTAAACCTCAGCCTAACCCTAACCCTAACCCTAACCCTCACCCTAAACCTAACCCTAACCCTAAACCTCAACCTAACCCTAAACCTAACACTCACCCTAAACCTAATCCTTACTCTAACCTTAACCCTAACCCTCACCCTAAAGCTAACTGTAACCCCAACCCTCACCCTCACCATCACCCTAAACCTAACACTAACCATAACAATAATCCTAACCCTAACCCTCACCCTCACCGTCACCCTCACCCTAATCCTAACCCTCAAACTCACCTTCACCCTTACACTCAAAGGAACCCTAATCCTCACCCTAATCCTAACCCAAACCCTCACCCTCACCATCAACTTCAGCCTAACACTAAACCTAAACCTTATCCTAACCCTAACGCTCACATTCACCCTGAACCTAAACCTCACCGTCACCGTCACACTCACCCTCACCCTCATCCTCACCCTCACCCTAACCCTCACCCTATCTCTAACCTTAACCCTAACCCTAACCCTAACCTTCACCCTAAACCTCACCGTAACCTTTATCCTCATTCTAACCCTAACTCTTACCCAAACCCTAACCCTCACACTAACCCTATACCTAACACTAAAACTCACCCTAACACAAATCCTAACCCTAATCCTCACCCTAGCCCTAATCCTCACCCTAACCCTAACCCTAACAATCACCCTAACCCTAAAACTCACCCTAACCCTCGCTTTAACACTAACGCTAACCCTAAACCTCAAACTAACCCTCAACCTAACCTTTATCCTCACACTAACCCTAACCCTAACCTTAACCCTAACCCTCACACTAACCCTAACCCTCACCCTAACTCGAACCCTCCAGCTCACACTAACCCTCACCCTAACCCTAAACCTAATCCTAAACTTCACCCTAACCCTAACCCTAAACCTCACCCTCACCTAAACCGTCACCCTCACTCTAACACTAACCCTGACCCTAAGCCTAACCCTAACCACCTCCCTCACCCTAACACTCACCCTTACCCTTACCCTCACACGAACCCTAACCCTGACACTCAGCCTAACCCTCATATTAAACTTAACCCTAACCCTAACCCTCAATTTACCCTTAACCCAAACCCTAAACCTAAATTTCACTCTCACCCTCACCGTCACCCTAACACTAACCCTAATCCTCACCCTACCCTCACCCTAAACCTAACCCTAACCCTCACACTCACCCTAACCCTCACCCTAACTCCAACTCTCACCCTAAACCTAACTCTCACCATCTCCCTAACCTTCACCATAAACCTAACCTTAACCCTCACCCTAGCCCTCATCTTAACGCTCACCCTAACCTTAACCCTCACCCTCACCTTAACCCTAACCCTAACCCTCACACTAACCCTAAACCTCACCCTAACCTTAACCATACCCCTCACCTTAACCCTCACCCTAAACCTAAACCTAACCTAACCATCAATCTCAGCCAGTCACCCTTACCCTCACCATAAAACTAACCCTCACCAACACACTAACCCTCACCCTCAGGCAAACTCTCACCCTCACCCTTATCCTCACCCTCAACTTAAATATCACCAAAACTGTAACCATAAGCCTAAACCTCACCCTAACCCTAACCCGCTCCCTAAACCTCACCCTCAACCTAGTCCTCACCATAACTCTAAACCTAAAACTTCCCTAACCTTAACACTCATCCTCATCCTAACCCTAACACTAAACCTAACCGTAACCCTAACTCTCACACTAACGCTGACCCTAACACTCACGCTAACCCTCACCCTCACTCTCACCATAAACATCATTTTAAACGTTATAATTACCCTAAACCTAACCCTAACCCTAACACTTAGAGTAAAACTAAACCTCACCCTGACCCTAAACCTATCCCTCACCCTCACCGTCATCCTCACCCTAACCCTAATCCTAACACTAACACTCACCCTAACCCTAACTCTAACCCTAACCTTAAATGTAAACCAAACCCTAACACTCACCTTAACACTAAACCTAACCCTAACCCTCACCCTAAACCTAACCCTAACCCTCACCCTCACTCTAACCCTCACCCTAACACTAACCTTAATCCTAACCCTAAACCCTAAGCCTCACCCTAACCATAATCCTAACCCTAACACTCACACTCACCCTAACCCTCAACCTATCCCTTACCCTCACCCTAACCCAAAGCTTAACCCTCACACGAACCCTAACCCTCGCCCTAGCCCTAACACTACTCCTCAGCCTAAACCTCATCCTTATCCTAACCCTAATCTTCACACTTAACCTAACTCGAAACCTAACCCTAAACCTCACCCTAACACAAACCCTCACCCTCACACTCACCCTCAGCCTAACCATAAACCTTTCCCTAATACTAACCCTAACCCTCATGCTCACCCTCACCCGAACTCTAACCCTAACCCTAACCCAAACTCTCAACCTCACCCCCAACCTAACTCTAACCCTAACCCAAACCCTAAGCCTCACCCTCACCCTCAACCTAACCCTAACTCTATCCCTAACCGTCACTCTAACCCTAACCCTAACCCTATCCCTAAACCTCACCCTAACCCTAACCAAAATCCTATCCCTAAACCTAAAACTTACCCTCACCCTAACCTTAAACCAAACCCTAATCCTCACACTAAACCTAACCCTAACACTAAACCTCAAGCTAACCCTAACCTAACCCTAACCCTCAACCTATTTCTAACCCTAACCCTAACCCTCATTGTCCCCCTAAACCTCACTGTCACCCTAACCCTCACCCTAACCCTAACCCTCACCCACACCCTAACCCTCACACTCACCCGAACCCTCACACTCACCCTAACCCTCACCCTCACCCTTAACATCACACTAACCCTAACCCCTCCCTAACCCTTACCATAACCCTTACCCTCACCCCCTTCGCTAACCCTAACCCTAACCCTAAAACTCACCCTCAACCTAACCATCACCCTAACCCTAACCCTAACGCTAACCCTCACACTAACCTTAACCCTCACCCGAACCCTAAATCTACCCCTCAGCCTAACACTCATACTAACACTGAACCTAACCCTCACCCTCACCCTTACCCTAACACTCACCCTCACCCTAAACCTAACCCTAACACTAATCCTCACCCTCACCCTCACCCTAACACTAAACCAAACCCTAACAATAACCCTAAAGCTAACCCTAAACCTAACCCTAAATCTAACGCTCACCCTAACCCTAAACTTAACCAAACCTAGAGCCTAACCCTCACACTAACCCTACTCTATCCCTACTCACCCTTACTCTATCCCTAAGCCTAACCCTAACCCTCACCTTAACCCTCACCCTAACACTCATGCTAACCCTAATTCTAATCCTTACCTAACTGAAAACTTCACTCTCACCCTACACCTCCCCCTCACCCAGCCCTCACGCTAACCCTAACCCTAAGTCTAAACCTAACCCTTAACCTAGTCCTACCATTCCCCCTCACACTCAGCCTAATCCTAAATCTAACCCTAATACTAATCCTAACCCTCAACCTCACCCTCACCCTAACACTAACAGGAACCCTAATCATCACCCTAAACCTAAACCTAACCCTAAACTTCAGACTAACCATAACACAAACCCTAACCCTAACCCTCAACCTAACCCTAACCCTCACCCTCACCCTCAACCTCACTCTCAGCCTAACCCTAACCCTAAACCTAATCCTAACTCTAAAATTCACCCTAACCCTAACCCTAACAGAAACTCTACCCTAACCCTCAACCTAACCCGAATCCTTATCCTAACCCTCACTTTAACTTTAACCCTAAACCTAACCCTAACTCTAACCCTCACCCTAACCCTAACCCTAAATGAAACCCTAACCCTAACCCTCACCCTAACCCTAACCCTCACCCTAACCCTCACCCTAACACTCACCCTAAACCTAATGCTCACCCTAACCCTCACCTTCACCCTCACCCACACCCTCATCCTAACCCGAACCCTAACCCTAACCCTAACTCTAACCCTCACCGTAATCCTAACGCTAAACTCACCCTCACCCTAATCCTAACCCAAATCCTAACCCTCACCTTAACCCTCACCCTAACACTCATACTAACCCTAACCCTAAACCCACACTCACCCTCACCTTAAAACTAACAATAACCCGAACACTCACCCCAACCCTCACCCTAACCTTACTGCTAACCTTAAGTCTCAACCTTACCCTAACTCTCAGCCTAAAACTTACCCTCACCCTAACCCTTACCGTAAACCTCACCTCAACCTAAGCCTCACCCTAACCCTAAACCTAACCCTCACCCTAACCTTCATTTTAACCCTAACCCTAAACCTAAACCTAACCTTCACCCTAACTCTCACCCTAACCCTCCCCCAACCCTCACCCTAACCCTAAACCTAACCTAAACCCTCACACACACCCTAACCCTCACCCTAACCTCAACATAACCCTAAACGTGATCCTCACCCTAAGCTCACCCTAACCCTAACTCTAACACTCACACTCACCCTAACCCTCACCCTAACCACAACCCTCACCCTAAGCCCAACTCTCACCCTCACCCTCACCCTCACCCTAAACCTAAACCTAACCCTCACCCTAGCCCTCATCGTAAACCTCACCCTAACGCTAACCTTCACCCTCACCCTAATCGTAACCCTTGACCAACCCTCACCCTAACCTTCAACCTAACCCTCACCCTCAAACTCACACTAAGCCTAACCCTAACTCTAACCCTAATCCTAAACCTAACAATCACCCTAACCCTATCCCTCACCATAAACCTCAAACTAACACTTTGCCTCACCCTAACCGTGTGAGACAATCCCTAACCCTCACCCTAATCCTAAACCTACCCACACCCTCAACCTCATCCTAACACTAACCCTAACCCTATCCTTTAACCTTACCCCCCTCAGTAACCCTAACCCTAAACCTAACCCTCACCCTCACCCTAACCCTCACCCTAACCCTAATTTTAACCCCCACACTAACCCTAACCCTCACCCTCACCCTAACTCTAACCCTCAGCCTAAAACTCACCCTAACCCTAGCCCTAACCCTAACACTCACGCTAACCCTAACCCTAATCCTCACCCTCACCCTCATCCTAAACCTAATCCTAACCCTAACCCCCACCCTCATCCTAACTCTACCCCTCACCCTCACCCTAACCCTAATCCTAACCCTTACCCTAACCCTTACCCTCAACCTCACCCTAACCCTAACCCTAAATCTAAACCTCACCCTAACCCTCACTCTAAACTTTACTCTCACCCTAACCCTGACCCTAACACTAACCCTCACACTAACCCTAACCCTCACCCTAACCCTAACTGTACCACTCAGCCTAACCCTCATCCTAAAACTAAGCCTAACCCAAACCCTAACTCTAAACCTCACCCTAACCCAAACCCTAACCGAAACCCTAAACCTCACCCTCACCCTAAACCTAACCCTAATCCTAATCCTCACCTTAACATTCACCCTAACACTCACACTAACCCTAAACATTACTGTCACCATAATCCTCACCCTAGCCCTTACGCTCAGCCTAACCCTAACCCTAAACCTCACATTAACCCTAACTCGCACCCTAACCCTCACCCTCAACCTAATCTACACTCTAAATCTTACCTAACCGAAACCCTCACCATCACCCAAACCCCCACCCTAGCCCTCACCCTAAACATAACGCTAACTCTAAACCTCATCCTCCCCCTCCCCCTCCCCCTCACCTCAGCCTAACTGTAACCCTAACCCTAAAGCTAACCCTAACCGTCACCCTCATCCTCAACTTAACCGGAAACCTAACCGTAACCCTCACCGTCACCCTTACCCTAACCCTCACCCTAACAGTAACCCTCACACTAACCGTCACCGGAACCCTAAACTTAAACCTCTCCCATGCCCTAACCCTCACCTTAACCCTAACACTTACACTAAACCTAAACCTCACCCTAAACCTAACCCTACCGATCACCCTCACATTCACCCTCACCCTAACGCTAACACTCACTCTAACCCTCTCCCTAACTCTAACCCTAACCGTAACCCTAAGCCTAAGACTAACCCTAATAATAAGCCTCATGATAACGCTAACCCTAACCCTAAACATTACCCTCACCGGCACCCTAACCCTCACTCTCACTCTAACCCTCACCCTAACCCTTACCCTCACCCTATCTTTAACCCTAATCCTAACACTTACACTAAACCTAAACCTCTCCGTAACCCTAACCCTACCACTCAACCTGACCCTCAACCTTACCCTAACCCTAACCCTAAACTTAACACTCACTCTAACCCTTTCCCTAACACTATCCCTAAACCTAACCCTAACCCTAACCCTCACCCTCACCCTAAACCTAACCCTCACCCGCAACCTAACCCTCACCCTATCCCTAACACTAACCCTCAACCTAACCCTAACCATACCCCTCATCCTAAACCTCATCCTAATCCTCACATAACCCTAATCCTCACCCTAAACCTTATTCAAAACCGAAACCTAATTCTAACTCTCACCCTAACCCTAACCCTCACCCTGACACTCACCCTGAGCATAACACTAACTCTAACTCTAATACCAACCCTAAACGTCACCCTCACCCTCACCCTAACTCTAACCCTACCCCTAACTCTAAACCTCACCCTCACCCTCAACCTAACTCTAACCGTAACACTAACTCTCACCCAAACAGTAACCCTATCACTAACCCTCATGCTAACCCTGACCCGAACCCTCACACTCACCCTAAATCTAACCTTCACCCTAACCCACGCCCTAACACTCACCCTAAACCTAATGCTACCCCTAACAATCACCCTCACCCTAACCCTAATTCTAACCCAACCCTCACAATAATGCTAAACCTAACCCTACCGCCCTCACCCTAACACTCACAATCACCCTAACAATCACCCTAACCCTAACCGTCACCCACAGCCTAATTATCACCCTCACATGAACCCTCACACTCATTCTCACCCTCACCCTCACAATAAACATCACACTAACCCTAACCCTCAGCCTAACCCTAACCTTAACCCTCACCCTAACACTCACCCTCACCCTCACCCAAAGCCTAACCCTAACCCTAACCCTAAACCTTAACCTAACCCTCACCCTCATCCTAACTCTCACCCTAACATCACACTAACACTTTTCCTCACCCTAACTGTAATCCTCACACAAGCCATATACCTCACCCTAAACCTAACCCTACTCCTCACACTCACCCTCACACTAATCCTAATTCTAACCCTAAACCTAAACCTCACCCTCACCCTCACCCTAACCCTAAACCTAACCCTAAACCTTACACTCATCAGTACCCTATCCCTAACTCTAAAGCTAAGCCTTACCCTCACCCTAACCTTCACACTAACTCTAACCTCACCCTAACCTGATCCCTACCCCTCAGCCTAACCCTCACCCTAACCCTATCCCTACACCTCAGCCTAAACCTCATCCTAACACTAACCCTAACCTTAACCCTCACCCTAACCCTATCCCTAACCCTAACTCTAACCCTCATCCTCACCCTTACCCTCACCCTCAGCCTACCCCTAACACTTACCCTTAAATTCAACCTAAGCCTAACCCTAACCCTAATCCTAAACATAAACCTCACCCTCATCCTCAGCCTAACACTAAACCTAACCCTAATCCTAACCCTCACCCTCACCCTAACCCTAACCATATCCATAAACCTCAACCATACACTAACCCTCACCCTAACAGTAACCCTTACCCTCACACTCACCCTAACCCTAACCCTCACCGTAACCCTCAAGCTAACCCTATCAATAACCCTAAACCTCACACTAAACCTCACCCCAACCCTTAACCTCAACTTAACCCTAACCCTAACCCTAACCCTAAACCTAATCCTGACTCTAACCCTAACCCTAAACCTAACCCTAATCCTAACCCTCAGCCTAAACTTAACCCTAACCATAATCCTCATGGTAACAGCTACCCTAAACCTAAACCTTACCCTAAACGGCACCCTAACCCCACCCTAACCCTAACCCTCGCCCACACCCTAACCCAAATCCAAACCCGAACCCGAAGCCTCACTGTAAACATCACCCTAAGCCTAAACCTAATTCTAAACCTTACCCTCAAACTCATCCTCACCCTCAGCCTAACCCCAATCCTAACACTAATCCTAACCCTAGCCCTCCCCCTCCCCCTCCCCCTAACTCTAACCCTAACCCTCACTCTAAGGCTAACTCTAACCCTCACCCTCACACTAACCCTCAACCTAAAACTCAACCTAACACTTTGTCTCACACTAACCATAACCCTCACAAAAATCCTAACCCTCATCCTAATCCTAATCCTACCCCTCACCCTCACCCTCACCCTAACCCTAAACCTAAACCTAACCCTCACTGTAAACCTCACCCTAACCCTTACCCTCACCCTAACCCTAACCCTAACCCTCACGCTAACGCTAAATCTACTGCTCAGCCTAACCCTCCTCTTAACACTAACCCTAACCCTAACCCTCAACCTAACCCTAACCCTTACCCTCACCCTCAACCCCACCCTCACCCTAAACCTAAACCTAACCCTAATCCTCACCCTCACCCTAAATCTAACCCTAACCCTAACAATAACCCTTACGGAAAACCTAACCCGAACTCTAACTCTGACCCTCACCCTAACCCTAACCCTAACCGAAACCTAAACCTAACCCTCTCCCTAACCCTAACCCTAACACTCACCCTCAACCTAACCCTAACCCTAACCATAACCATAACCCTCAACCTAATGCTAACCTTCACCCTAACTCTAACTCTCACCCGCATTCTAAACCTCACCCTAACTTTAACCCTAAACCTAAGCCTCACCCTAACACTCACCCTAACTCTAATCCTCTCCGTACCCCTCACACTAACTCTAACCATAACCCTAACCCTATACCTAACCCTCACCCTAAACATCACCCTAACCCTCACCCTAACCCTCCCAGTAAACCTAACCCTCCCCCTAACGCTAACCCTAACCCTAACCCTATCTGTCAGTCTAAGCCTCAACCTACCCGTTACCCCAACCCTAACACTCAACCTCACCATTTCCCTCACCCTAACCCTTAACCTCACCTTCACCCTAACCATCACACTAACCCTAACCCTCACCCAACCCTATCCCTATCCCGCACCCTCATCCTAACCCTCAATCTCAGCAAAAACCTCACAATAGCCCTAACCCTAAACCTAACCCTAAATCTCACCCTACAACTCACCCTAACCCTAAACCGAACCCTAAGACTCAACCTCACACTATCCCTCACCCTACCACTTACCCTCAACCAAACCCTCACCCTAACCCTAACACTAACCCTAACCCTCACTCTATCCCTCACAATAACCCTAAGCCTAAACCTAACCCTCAACCTAAACGTCACCCTAACCCAAACTCTAACCATAACCCTCAACCTAACCCTAATCCTAAACCTAACCCTCAACCTCACCCTCAACCTCACTCTCACCCTAACCCTAACCCTCACGCTCACCCTAACCCTCACCGTCACCCTCACCCTAATGGTAAGCCTAACCTTAACCCTAATCCTCAACTTAACCCTCAACCTAACCCTCCCGGTAGCCCTCACCCTAACCCTAACCCTAACATTAACCCTAACCCTAATCCTAAACCTCACCGTAGCTCTCACCCTCACCCTGATCCTCACCCTCAACATAGCCCTCACCCTAACCCTCACCCTAATCTTTATCCTCACCCTAACCCTAACCTTAACCCTAATCCTAACCCATACACTAACACTAGCCCTCACCCTAACCCTGAACTTTTCCCTCACCTTAACCCTCACACTAATCCTCATCCTCAAGCTCACCCTAGCCCTAAGGCTCACCATAACCCTAAGCCTCACCCACACCGTAACACTCAACTTAAAACTGAGCCTCACCCAAACACTAACCCTCACACTCACCCGAACACAAACCCGAACCCTAAACCTGACCCTCACCCTAAATATCAACCTAACACTAACCCTAACCCTAACCCTCACCCTAACCCTAACCCTCACCCTCACCCTCACCCTAAACCTAACACTAACCCTAATCCTAAACCTTACCCTCACACTCACCCTAACCCTAAACCTCACCCTAACCCTAACCCTCGCACTAACCCTAACCCTAACCCTCAACCTCAACCTATCGATAACCCTATCCCTAACCCTGAACCTAACCATCACCCTAAATCTAACGGTAACTCTAACTCTCACCCGCACCCTAACCTTCACCCTAACCCTTATCCTCACTCTAACCCTCACCGTCATCCTAACCCTCACCCTAACCCTAACCCTCACAGACACCCTAAGCCTCACCCTAACCCTAACCATCATCCTAACCCTCACCCTCACCCTAACCCTCACCGTCAACCTATCCCTCACCCTAACCCTAACCCTCACACACACCCTAACCCTTACCCTTACCCGAAATCTCACCCTCACCCTAACAATCTCCTTCACCCTAACATTATCCTAATCCTAAACCTAAGCCTAGCCCTCACTCTAACTCTAACCCTAACCCTTACCTAAAGGAGACAATCACCCTGCCCTAACCTAACCCTAACCCTAACCCTAACCCTGACCCTCACCCTCACCCACACCCTAACCCTAACCCTAACGCTAACCCAAACAATAACCCTAAACCTAAAACTCACCCTAACCCTAACCCTCATCTTCACACTGACCCTAATCATAACCCTAACCCTTACCTAACGGAAACCCTCACTCTCCTCTCATCCTTAACCTTACCCTCACCCTTACCCTAAACCTCACCCTCACCCAAAACCTCACCCTAACAATTACGCTAAATCTAACCCTCACTCTCACCCTAACCTTCACGCTAACCCTTACCCTCACCCTAATCCTAAAACTAAACCTAACCCTAACCCTTACACTAAAGCTGACCCTCATGCTAACCCTAACCCTAACCATAACCATAACCCTAAACCTCACCCTAACTCTAAACCTCACCGTAAACCTCACCCTCATCCAAACCCTCACCCTAACACTCACGCTAACCCTAACCCTCACTCTCAACCTAACCTTCCCCCTAACCCTTAACCTCACCCTAATCTTAACCTTAACCCTAACCCTCACCCTAACCCTACCCTTAACCCTAACCCTAATCCTCAACCTAACCCTAACCCTAACCATAATCCTCAACCTCACCCTAACCCTCACCCTAACCCTTACACTCATCCTCAGCCTAACACTCACACTAACCCTAACCCTAACCATAGCCATAACCCTCACCCTAACACTCCCAATATACCTAACCCTAACCCTAACCCAATCCTCAGATTAAACCTAACCCTCACCTTAACCCTCACCCTAACCCTAATGCTAAACCTCACCCTCACCTTATCGCTAATCATAACCCTTACCCTCTCCCACACCTTAACCCTCACCCTCACCCGAACAGTCTTCCTCACCCTAAACTTCACGCTCACCCTAAACCTCACCCTCAACCTAAGGCTCACTCTAACCCTAACCCTAACCCTCACCTTAACACTTACCCTCACCCTAATCCTCACATCACCTTAATCCTCAAAGTAACCCTAACCTTAATACTTACCCTAAACCTAATTCTCACTCTAACACTCACCTTCATATTCACCCTAAACCTAATCCTCAGCCTAGCCCTCACCCTAACACTAACCATATCCCTACCCTCACCCTCACCCTCAACTTCACCCTCAGCCTAACCCCAACCCTAACCCTAGCAATAACCCTCACCCTAAACCTAACTGTACCCCTCACATTTACCCTAAAACTAACCCTAATCCTAAACCTAACCCTGACACTAACCCAAACCCTCACTCTAACCATGACCCTACCACTCACCCTAATAATCCTCCTAACCCTAACCTTAATGCTAACACAATCCCTCACCTTCACCCGCACTCGCTCCCCCAGTCTAATCCTAACCCTAACCCTAATGCCAACCCTAAACCTCACCCTCACCCTCACCCTAAACCTAAACTTAACCCTAACGCTAACCCTCACCCTCACCCTCAACCTAACACTAACCCTATTCCTAATAATCACCCTAACCCTAAAGCTAACCCTAACCCTAACCCTAACCCTCACCTTCAACCTAATCTTAAATGTAACCCTAACCCTAACCCTAACCCTAAACCTCACCCTCAGCCTAACCATAATGTTCAGCCTAATCATTACCCTAACCTTAACCCTAACACTATCCCTAACCCTAACCAGTCACCCTAACCCTCACCCTCACCCTAACCCTCACCCTAACCCTTACCCTCACCCTCATCCTAACCTTAACCTTCACCCTAACCCTCACACTAAACTTAACCATAACCCTAAGCCTAACCCTACCCCACAACATAACCCTCACCGTAACCCTAACCCTAAACCTAACCCTAACCTTAACCCTTACCTAACCAAAAACCTATACCTCACCCTCACCCTCACCCTCACCCACACCCCAAAACGCAAACTAACCCTCACCCTCACCCTCACCCTAAACATGACCCTAACCCTAACCCTCATACTAGCCCTAATCCTAACCCTCAGCCTAACTCTAACCCTCCCTCAAACCCTCGATTTCACCCTAATCCTAACCCTAATCCTAAGCCTAACACATTCCTAAATAAAACACTCTCCCTCACCCTCACCCTCACCTTAACCCTCACTCTAAACCTGGCCCACACTCTATCCCTAACCCTAACCCTCACCCTCTTTTCACCTTCACCCTCAACCTCAGCCTAACCCTAATCCTAACCCTAACCCTAACCCTTACCCTAACCCTAAACCTCACCCTAAACGTCACTCTAACCCTAACCCTTACCCTAACCCTCACACTAACCCTCACCCTAACCCTAACCCTCACCCTAAAAATAACCCTCACCCTCACCCTAACCCTCACCCTCACCTTAAATCTCACCCTAAACCTTACCCTCACCCTCACCCTCACCCTTACCCTCAAACTTACCCTAACACTGAACTTAGCCCTAATCCTAACCCTCACCCTCACCCTAACCCTAATGCTCACCATAACCCTTAGGCTAAAACTAAACCTCACCCTCACCCTAACCCTCACCCTAACACTCACGCTAACCCTAACCCTCACTCTCAACCTAACCTTCCCCTAACCCTTAGCCTCACCCTAACCCTAACCTTAACCCTAACCCTCACCCTAACCCTACCCCTACCCCTAACCTTAACCCTTACCCTAATCCTCAACCTAACCCTAACCGTAAACCTAACCTTCAACCTCACCCTAACCTTTAGATTCACCCTCATCCTAACACTCACACTAACCCTAACCCTCACCCTAAACCTAACCCTAAACCTCACCCTCTGCCACACCTTCAGCCTAACACTTACCCTCAACCTAACCCTCAGCCTAACCCTAACCCTAACCATAACCCTCATCCTAACCCTCAAAATAGACCTAACCCTAACCCTAACCTAACCCTCAAACTAAACCTAACCCTCACACTAACAATAACGCTAAACCTCACCCTCACCTTATCCCTAATCCAAAACCTTACCTTCTCCCACACCCTAACCCTCACACTCACCCGAACAGTCACCCTCACCCTAACCTTCACGCTCACCCTAAACCTCACCCTCACCCTAACCCTCACACTAATCCTAACCCTTACCCTCACCTTAAAACTTACCTTCATCCTATCCTCACATCACCCTAATACTCAACTTAACTGTAACCTTAAAAGTTACCCTAACCCTAACCCTCACTCACACCCTCACCTTCACCTTCACCCTAAACATCACCCTCAGCCTAGCCCTCACCCTAACACTAACCCTAATCCTACCCTCACCATCACCCTCAACCTCACCCTCAGCCTAACCATAAGCCTAAACCTAATCCTAACAGTAACGCTGACCCTCACCCTCACCCTCACCATAACCCTAACACTAACCCTAACCCTCACCCTAAACCTAACCGAACCCCTCACCTTAACCCTAACACTAACCCTAACCCTAAACCTAACCCTCACACTAACCCTATCCCTAATCCTAACCATGAAGCTTCCCCACACCCTAACACTCATCTTAACCCTAACCATAACCCTAACCCTCAACCTCACCCTAAACTTAACCCTAACCCAAACCCTCACACTCACCCTCACCCTCACCCCCAGTCTAATCCTAACCCTAACCCTAATGCTAACACTAAACCTCACCCTCACCCTCATCCTAACCCTAACCCTAACGCTAACCCACATCTTCACCCTCACCCTAACACTAACCGTAACCTTAACAATAACCCTAACCCCAACACTAACCCTAACAATAACCCTAAACCTAACCCTAACCCTAACCCTAACCCTCATCCTCAGCCTAATCTTAAACCTAACCCTAACCCTAACCCTAACCTTAAACCTAACCCTAATCCTAACCTTAACCCTAACCCAAACCCTCACCCTCACCCTAACCATAATTCTCACCCTTATCCTAAGCCTAACCCTAAACCAGTTACCCGAACTCTCACCCTCACCCTAACCCTCATGCTAACCCTTAACCTCACCCTCATCCTAAACTTAATCCTCACCCTAACCCTCACACTAAACCTAACCCTAACCCTAAGCCTAACCCTAACACCAAACATAACCATCACCATAACCCTAACACTAAACCTAATCCTAACCTTAACTTTTACCTAACCAAAACCCTAAACCTCACCCATACCCTCACCCCCACCCACACCCCAAACCTCACCCTAACCGAAACCAAAACCGAACCCTAACCCTCACACACACCCTCACACTAAACATGACCCTAACCCTAACCCTCATCCTACCGCTAATCCTAACACTCAGCCTAATGCTAACCCTCACTCTCACCCTAGCCCTCACTCTAACGCTAACCCTAACCCTAACCCTCACCCTCTCCTTCACCCTCACCCTCACACTCAGTCTAATCCTAACACTAACCCTAATCCTAACCCTAACCTTAAACCTCACCCTAACCCTAACCCTCAGCCTAACCCTCATTCTAAACCTAACCCTAACCCTAACCTAATCCTCACACTAACCCTCAACCTAACCCTAACCCTCACCCTAAAAATAACCCTCACCGTCACCCTAACCCACACCCTAAACTTACCTCTCGCACTAAACCTTACCCTCACCCTCACACTAACCCTCACACTTACCCTAATCCTGAACCTATCCATAAACCTCACCCTCACCCTATCCGTCTCCTTAATCCTAAGCCTAAACCTCACCCTCACACTAACAGTAATGCTCACCCTAACCCTTAGCCTAAACCTAAAGTTCACCCTCACCCTAACCCTAATGCTCACCCTCACCCTCACCCTAACCCTAACCCTAACCCTCACCCTCACCCTAATCCTACCCTAAACCTAACCTCACCCTAACCCTCACCCTCACCCTCACCCTCAGCCTAACACTAACCCTAACCCTAATCCTAAACCTAAACCTCACCCTAACCTTACCCTAACCCTCAACCTCACACTAACCTTCACCCTCACCCTAACCCTAACCCTAAAACTCACCCTCACCCTAAACGTAACGCTCACCCTAACGCTCACCCTAAACCAAACCTTAACACTTACCCTCACCCTAACCCTCACACTAACTCTCACCCTAAACCTAACTCTAAACCAAAACCTAACCCTAACCATCACCAGAAACCTAACTCTAACCCTCACCCTCACCTAACTCTTTCCTAACCCTAACACTAACACTCACCCTAACCCTCACCCTAACCCGTACCCTCACCCGAACCCGAACCCTAACCCTAACGCTGAACCTAACCCTAAAACTACCCCTCAACCTACGCCTCACCATCAACCTAACACTCACCCTATCCCTCACCCTCACCTTCACCCTAACCTTAACTCTCGCCCTAACCCTCACCCTAACCCTAACCCTAACCCTAATTCTAACCCTAACGCTTACCTAACGAAAACCCACACCCTCAACATCACCCTCACCCTAAACCTCAACCTGAACCTAGCTGTCACCCTAAACCTAACCCTAATCCTTAACCCTAAACATCACACTCACCATTAAACTAACACTAACCCTAACCCTCACCCTCAACTTAACTCTTTCCTAACCCTAACACTAACACTCACCCTAACCCTCACCCTCACCCTAACCATCTCCCAATCCCTAACCCTAACCCTCACCATCAACCTAGCCCTCAGCCTAACATTAACACTGACCCTAAACCTCACCCTCACCCTAACCATAATGCTCAACCTCAACCTAATCCTCACCCTAATCCTTACCCTCAACCTAACCCTAAATCTAACCCTTACCCTCACACTCATCCTAAACCTGAAACTCACCCTAATCATCAACCTAACCCTAACCCTAACCCTAACCCTCAACCTCACCCTAAACCTAAACCTAACCCTAACACTAACCCTAACCCTAACCTTAACCCTCACTCTAACCGTCACTTCACACTCACCCTAACACTTTCCCTCACTCTAAACCTAACCCTAACCCTAATCCTAAACCTAACCCTCACCCTCACACTCACCGTAACCCTAACCCTAACCCTCACCTTCACCTTAACCCACACCCTAACCCTAATTATAACCCTAACCCTAACCCTAAACTTAACCCTCACCCTAACCCTAACCTCACCATAACCCTAACTCTAACAGTCACCATAACCCTACCCCTAACCTTAATCCTCACCCTCACCCTTACCTTCAACCTAACCCTTACCCTAAACCTAACCCTAAGCCTAACACTTACCCTCACCCTAACCCTCACCCTAACCCTTACACTCACCCTAATCCTAAACAACCCTAATCCTATCCCTCACACTAACCCTAACATTCACCCTAACACTAACATTATCCCTCAACATAATCCTTACCCTAAACCTCACCCTCAACCTAGCCCAAACCCTAACCCTAACCCTCAACCTCACCCTCAATCTCAGCATAACCCAAACCCTAACACTAATCCTAAACCTAAACATCACCCTCATCCTCACCCTAAACCTAATCCTAATCCTCAACCTGACACTCACCCTCTCCCTCACCCTTATGCTCACCCTCACTCTAACCCTAACTTTAAACCTCACCCTAACCCTAAGCCTCACCCTAAACCTCACCCTAAGCCTAACCCTAACCCTAACACAAACCCTCACCCTAACGCTATCTCTCACACTAACCATAACCCTCACCCTCACCCTAACCCTCACCCTCACCTTAAATCTCATCTTAAACCTTACCCTCACCCTCAGCCTAACCCTCACACTTACGCTAACCCTGAACCTAACTCTAACCCTAAACCTCACCCTCACCCTAACTGTCTCCTTAACCCTAAACCTAACCCTCACCCTCACCCTAACCCTAATGCTCACCCTAAACCTATGCCTAAGCCTAAACCTCACCCTCACCCTAAACCTAATGCTCACCCTCACACTAACCCTCACCCTAACCCTTACCCTCCCCCTCCCCCTAACCCTAATCCTAACCCTACCCTAAGCCTAACACTCACTCACACCCTTACACTCAACCTAAGCCTTACCCTAACCCTAAATCTAACCCTAACCCTCACCCTCACCCTAACACTCACCCTAACCCTTATCTTCACCCTAACCCTAATCTTAATCCTAATCCTAACCCTCACACTAACCCTATCCCTCACCCTAACCTTAACCCTATTCCTCACCCTAACACTCACCCTCACCCTCACCCTCAGCCTAAACCTACCCCTAACCCTAAACCTAAACCTAAACCTCACCCTTCCCCTCCCCCAATCCTAAACTTAACGCTCACACTCACCCTCACCCTCACCTTAAACCTCACCTTCAGCCTAACCCTAACCCTAAAACTCATCCTCACCCTAAACCTAACGCTCACCCTAACCCTCACCCTAAACCAAACCCTAACACTTATCCTCACCATAAACCTCATCTTCACCCTAAGTCTAACCTAAAAACTCAAGCTAACCATAAACCCTAAACCTAACCCTAACCCTATCCCTCACCCTAACCCTAACCCTCACCCTAACCTTCACCCTAACCCTAACCCTAACCATCACACTAACCCTAACCCTCACCTTAACCCTAACCCTAACTCTCACCATCACCCTAACAATATCCCTAACCCTAACCGTAACTCTCACCCTCACCCTAGCCCTCAACTTAACCCTAAAAATAACCCTAAACTTCACCCTCACCCTAAGCCTAATGCTCAACCTCACCCTAATCCTTACACTCACACTAACGCTAAATCTCACCTTTACCCTAAAACTCATCCTAAAACTGAACCTCACCCTAACACTCACCCTCACCCTCACCCCAACCTTAACCCTAACATTAACCCTAACCCTAATCCTAAACCTCACCCTAGCCCTCACACTCACCCTGATTCTCACCCTCAACCTAGCCCTCACCCTAAACCTCACCCTAACCCTAATCCTAAGCCTAGCCCTCACCCTAAATCTAATCATAATCCTTACCTAAAGGAGACCATCACCCTTCCCTCACCCTAACCCTAACCCTAAACCTAATCCTAAACCTAACCATCACCCTCACACTCACCCTAACCCTAACCCTAACCCTCACCTTCACCTTAACCCACACCCTAACTCTAACCCTCACCCAAAACCTACCCCTAACATTAACCCTCACCCTCAACCTTACCTTCAACCTATACATTTCCCTAAATCTAACGCTAAGCCTAACCCTTACCCTCCCACTAACCCTCACCCTAACCCTTATCCTCACCCAAATCCTGACCTTAACCCTAATCCTAACCCTCCCACTAACCTTAACATTCACCCTAACACTAACCCTATCCCTCATCATAAACCTCACCCTAACCCTCACCCTCAACCTTGCACTCACCCTCACCATAACCCTCAACCTATCCCCCAACCTAAAACTCAACCTAACCCACATCCTCATCCTACCCCTCACCCTAACCCTAACCCTAACCCTCACCTCACCCTAACCCTAAACCTTACCCTCACCCTCACCCTAACCCTGACCCTAATCCTAAACCTAACCCTCAACTTCACACTCAACCTAACCCTAACCCTAATGCTCACTCTCATCCTCACCCTCACCCTAACTCTAACCTTAACCCTCAACCTCACCCTAACCCTAATGCTCACGTTAATCCTCAACCTAACCCTAAACCACACCCTCACCCTAAGCCTAATGCTCACGCTCACCCTAACCCTCCTGCTAACCCTTACCCTCACACTAACCCTAAACCTCACCCTCACCCTAACACTCAACATAGCACTTAACCTCACGCTGACCCTCACCCAAACCCTAATCCTAAACCTCACCCTAACCCTCACCCTAACACTAACCCTTACCCTCACCCTCACCCTCACCCTCAGCCTAAACTAAACCCTAAACCTAAACCTAACTATAACCCTCACCCTCACCCTCACCCTAAACCTAACCCGAACACTAAACCTAAACCTCACACTGAAACTCACCCTCACCCTAAACCTAACCCTAACCCTAAAAATAACCCTAACCCTAAACCTGACACTAAACCTAACCCTCACACTAACCCTCACCCTCACCCTAACCCTGAACCTCACCTTAACCCTAACCCTAACCCCAACCGACACCCTCACCTTAGCCCTAACCCTAACCCTAATCCTAAACCTAGTCCTCACCTTAACCCTAACCCTAACCCCAACCGACACCCTCACCTTAGCCCTAACCCTAACCCTAATCCTAAAACTAACCCTCAAACTCACACTCACCCTAACACAAACCTAACCCTCACCCTCACCTTAACCCACACCCTAACCCTAAGCCTAACCATAACCCTAACCCGAACCTTAACCCTCATAACACTCACCTCACTCTAACCCTAACTCAAACCCTCATATCAACCCTATCACTAACCATAAACCTCACCCTCACCCTTACCTTCAACCTAACACTTACCCTAACCCTAAAATTAAGCCTAAACCTTACCCTCAGCCTAACCCTCACCCTAACACTTAGCCTCACCCTAACCCTAATCTTAACCATACTCCTCACCCTCACACTAACCCTAACATTCACCCTAACACTAACCCTATACCTCACCCTAAACCTCACCCTAACCCTCACCCTCATTATAGCCCTCACCCTAACCCTAACCCTCATTCTCAACCTCACCCTCACTCTAACCCTTACCCTCAATCTAACCCTAACCCTAACGCTAATCTTAAACCTAACCCTCACACTCACACTCACCCTAACCCTAACACTAACCCTCACCCTCACCCTCACCCTCACGCTAACTCTAACCCTCACCCTCACCCTCACCGTAACCCTCTAGCTAACCCTAACCCTAACCCTCACCCTCACCCTAACCCTAATGCTCATGGTAATCCTAACCCTAACCCTAAACCTCACCCTCACCCTAATCTTAATGCTCGCCCTCACCCTAACCCTCCTCCTAACCCTTACCATCACACTAACCCTAAACCTCAACCTCACCCTAACACTAACCCTAGCACTTAACCTCACCCTAACCCTCACCCTAAACCTAACCCTAACCCTAACGCTCACCCTAACCCTCACTCTAACACTAACCTTAACCCTCACCCTCACTCTAAACCTCAGCCTAAACTTAACCCTAAACCTAAACCTAACCCTAACCCTCACCCTTACCCTCACCCTAACCCTAACACTAACACTAAACCTAAACCTCACACTCACCCTAAACCTAACCCTAACCCTAAAAATAACCCTAACCCTATCCATCACATTAAATGTAACCCTCACACTGATCCTAACCGTACCCCTCACCCTAAACCTCACCCTTACCCTAACCCTAAACCTAACCATAACCTCAACCCACACCCTCACCTTAGCCCTGACCCTAACCCTAGCCCTAACACTAATCCTCACCCTAAACCTAAACCTCACCCTCAAACTAACCCTCACCCTCACCCTAAACCTCAGCCTAAACCTAACCCTAACATTATCCCTCACTTTCACCCTAACCCTCACACTAACCCTAACCTTCACCCTAACCCTAAACCTAAACCTCACCCTCACCCTCACACTCAGCCTAACACAAACCCTAAAACTAATCCCAACCCTAAACCTCACCCTCACCCTAACCCTTACCCTAACCCTCACCCTCAACCTAACCCTAAAACTAACGCTCACCCTAAACCTCATCCTATCCCTCACCTTAACCCTAAACCTCACCCTCACCCTAACCCTAATGCTCACCCTCACCATAACCCTCACCCTAATCCTTACCTTCACACTAACCCTAACGCTCACCCTCACTCAAATGCTCATCGTAACACTTAACCTCACCCTAATACTCACCCTAAATCTAACCCTAACACTCACCCTAACCCTACCCCTAAACCTAACCCTCACCCTCACCCTTACCCTCAACATAATACTTATCCTAACCCTAACACTAATCCTAACCCTAACCCTCACCCTAAACCTCAGCCTAAACTTTATCCTCTCCCTAACCCTAAAATAACCCTAATCCTAACCCTCACCCTAACCTTAACTCTAACCCTCACCCTCACCCTAAACGTCTCCCTCACCCTAAGCCTAACCCTCACCCACGCCCTAAACCTAATGCACACGGTATTCCTAACCCCAACCCAAAACCTCACTCTCACCCTAACCCTAATTCTCACCCTCACCCTAAACCTCCTGCTAACCCTTACCATCACACTAACCCTAAACCTCAGCCTCACCCTAACACTAAACCTAAACCTCACACTGACACACACCCTCACCTTAAACCTAACCCTAACCCTAAAAATAACCTTAACCCTCACCCTCACCCTAACCCTATCCTTCACCCTAACCCTAACCCTAATCCCAACCCACACCCTGAACTTTGACTTCACCCTAACCCTAATCCTCACCCTCACACTAACCCTCACCCTCACCTAACCGTCACCCTAAAGCTAACCCTAATCCTAACCCTAACATTCACACTAACCCTTACACTAACCCTAACCTTCACCCTAACCATAAACGTAACAACCACCGTCAGCCTCACGCTCAGCCTAACCCAAACCCTAACAATAATCCAAACCCTAAACCTCACCCTCATCCTCACCCTAACCCTTACCCTAACCCTCACCCTAACACTCACCCTCACCCTCACCCTAACCCTCACCCAAAACCTAACCCTAACCCTAACTCTCACCCTAACACTCAACCTAACCCTAACCCTCACCCTCACCCTAACCCTTACCGACACCTTAATTCTCATCCTAACCCTTACCCTCACTCTCACCCTAACTCTCACATGAACCTAACCATAACCCTAAAACTCACCCTCACCCTAACCATCTCCTTAAACCTAAACCTAACCCTCACCCTCACTCTAACACTAATGCTCACCCTCACCCTAACCCTAACACTAAACCTCACCCTCACCCTAACCCTAATGCTCACCCTGACCCTAACCCTAACCCTAACCCTCACCCTAACACTTACCTTCACCCTAACCATAAACGTAACCCTCATCCTAAACCTAAACCTAACCCTAAACCTAACCCTCACACTCACACTAACTCTCACCCTAACCCTTACCCTGACACTCTCCCTAACCATCATACTAGCCCTAACCCTCACCCAAACGCTAACCCTAACACTCACCCTCACACTAAATGTCTCCCTAACCGTATCCCTAACCCTCACCCTCACCCTAGTTCTCACCCTAACCCTAACCTAACACTAATCCTCACCCTCACCCTAAAACAATTGCTCACCCTCAACCTTACCCTTAGCCTCACACTAACCCTAAACCTCACACTAACCCTAACCCTCACCCTAACCCTAATCCTACCACTAAGCCTAACCCTAAACTTAACCCTCACCCTAAACCTCACTCTCACCCTCACCCTCACCCTAACCCTAACCCGACCCCTAAAACTTATGCTAACCCTAAACCTAATCCTCACGTTAACCCTCACCCTAACCCTTACCCTCACGCTAACCCTAACCTTAACCCTAACCCTAACCCTCACAATAATCCTAACCCTCACCCTAACCCTTACCCTAAACCTCACACTCACCCTAACCCTAATGCACACCCTCAACCTAAACCTCACCCTAACCCTTACCCTCACACTAACCCTAACTCTCACCCTCACGCTAACACTCATCCTAATTCTTAACCTCACCTTAATCCTCACCCTAAACCTAAACCTAACCCTACCTAACCCTCACCCAACCCCTAACAATCACCCTAACCCTACCCCTAAACCTAAACCTCAACCTCACACTCACCCTCAACATAATACTTACCCTAACCCTAAAGCTAAACCTAAACCTCACCCTCACCCTAACACTCAACCTAACCCTTATCCTCACCCTGAACCTAACCTTAACCATAATCCTAACCCTCACAGTAACATTAACACTCACACTACCCCTAACCCTATCCCTCACCCTAAACCTCACCCTAACCCTCACCCTCACCCTCATCCTAAACCTAACCCTAATCCTAACCCTAAAACTCACACTCACCCTCACCCCAACTATAATCCTAATCCTAACACTAAACCTCACCCTAACCCTAACCCGAAACCTAACCCTAACCCAAACCCTAACTCTCATATTAACCCTAAACCTAAACCTAACCCTCACCATCACCCTAACCCTAACCCTCACCCTCACCTTAAACCGCACCATCACCCTAATCCTGACCCTAACCATAACCCTCAACCTAACCCTACCCTACTCCTCACCCTAACGCTCATTCTAACCCTAACACTAAAGCTTATCCTCAAGTAAACCCTAACCCTATCCCTCACTCTAAACCTCACCCTCATTTTTACCCTCACCCTAACACTCACTCTCAGCCTCACCCTAACCCTAAACATAATCCTAAACCTAGCCCTTACACTCACCCTAACCCTAACTCTAACCCGAATGCGAACACTTACCCTCACCCTCACCCTAATCCTCAATATAACCCTTACTTTCACCCTAACCCTAACCCCTAACCTGAGTATCACCCTCACCCTAATCCTAACTCTAACCCTCACTCTAACCTAAACCTCACCCTAACCCTTACCCTAACCCTCAACCTCAACCTAACACTCACCCTAACCCTAACCATCACCGTAACCCTAATCCTCACACTAACCCTAACAGTAACACTAACCCTAAACTTCACCCTACTCCTCCCTCTAACCCTAAACCTAACCCTCACAATCACCATACCCTTCACCCTAACCCTAACCCTAAACCTCACCCTCACCCTAAACCTCACCCTAATCCTCACCCTCACCCTAAACCTAACACTCACCCTAACCCTCACTCTAACCCTCACTCTAAACCTAACCCAAACCCTCACCCTCACACTAACCCACAACCTAACCCTAAACCTCAACCTCACCCTAACCCTAACAGTAAACCCAACCCTCATAATAACCCTAACCCTCACCCTAACCCTAACCCAACCCCTAACCCTAACCCTCATCCTAACCCTAACACTAACTCTAACCCTCACCATCTCCCTAACCCTCACCGTCTCCCTAACCCTCACCCTAAACCTAAGCCTCACCCACACCCTAACCCTAACCCTCACAGGAACCCTCAACCTCACCCCAAACATTACCCTCAACCTAACCCTAACCCTACACCTAAACCTAAACCTCACCCTTAACCTAACACTCACCCTCACCCTCACACGAACTCTAACCCTAAGCCTAACCCTAACCTTAACCCTTACCTACAACCTAACTCGAACCCTAACCTTCACCCTAACACTAACCCTAACCCTAACCCTAACCCTCACACTAACCCTAATACTAACCCTCACCCTAACCCTTACCCTAACCCTAATTCTAACAATAATCCTAACGCTAAACCTCACTCTCAACCTCACCCTCACCCTAACCCTAACCCTAACCCACCCCCTCTCCCCTCCCCCTCCCCCTCAGCCTAACACTAAACTTAACAATAAACCTAATCCTAACCCTCACCCTCACCGTCACCATCACCCTAAACCTAATGCTAAAAATAACCCTCACCCTAACCCTAACCTTCACTCTAACCCTCACACTAAACCTAAACTGCACCCTAACCCTAACACTAACCCTAACCCTCATCCTAATCCTCACCCTGACCCTAAAACTAACCCTCACCCTAACCCTCAACAAAACCCTAACGCTAACACTAACCCTCACTCTAACCCTCACCCTAAACCTAACCCAACCCCTAACCCTAACCCTCATCCTAACCCTAACCCTAACTCTAACCATCACCGTCTCCCTAACCCTCACCATCTCCCTAACCCTCACCCTAAACCTAAGCCTCACCCACACCCTAACCCTCACAGGAACACTCACCCTCACCTTAAACATTACCCTCAACCTAACCCTTACCCTACCCCTAAACCTAAATCTCATACTCAACATAACCCTCAACCTCACCCTCACACTAACTCTAACCCTAACCCTAACCCTAACCCTTTCCTAAAACCTAACTTTAACCCTTACCTTCACCCTAACCCTAACCCTAACCCTAACCCTAAACCTCACACTAACCCTAATACTAACCCTCACCCTAACCCTTACCATAACCCTAACTCTAACAATAATCCTAACCCTAAACCTCACTCTCAACCTCACCCTCACCCTTACCCTAACCCTAACCCTCCCCCTCCCCCTCCCCCTCACCCTCAGCCTAACTCTAAACCTAACAATAATACTAAATCTAACCCTCAACCTCACGGTCACCCTCACCCTAAACCTAATGCTAAAAATAAC
Organism: Dipodomys merriami; assembly: GCF_024711535.1. Taxonomy (NCBI): domain Eukaryota; kingdom Metazoa; phylum Chordata; class Mammalia; order Rodentia; family Heteromyidae; genus Dipodomys; species Dipodomys merriami. The sequence goes on from NW_027206113.1 coordinate 6,067,816, forward strand.
CCTCACCCTAACCCTAACTCTAACCCTCACACTAAACCTAATCTTCACCCTAATCCTAACACTAACCCTAACCCTCACCCTGACCCTCACCCTCAGCCTAACTGATAATAATAATAATCCTAAACCTAACCCATAACAATAATCCTAAACCTAACCCACACCCTTACCCTCACCCTAAACCTAACCTTCACCTTAACCCTAATCCTAACCCTAAACCTAACCCTCACTTTCAACCTCACCCTCACCATCTGCCTAACTCTAACCATAACAATAATCCTAAACCTAACCATCACCCTCACTCTCAGCCTCAACCTAACCCTAAACTTAATCCTCACCCTCACACTCAACCTCACAGTAAACCTAACAATAAAAATAACCCTAACCCTAACCCTCACCCTAACACTCACCCTCACCCTAAACCTACCCCTAAACCTAAACCTCACCCTCACCCTTTTCCTCAACATAATACTTACCCTAACCCTAACCCAAACCCTCACCCTCACCCTAACCCTCAGCATAAACTTTATCTTCTCCCTAACCCTAACCCTAACCCTAAACCTAAACCTAACCCTAACTCTAACCCTAATCCTAACCATTCCCCTAACCCTAACACTAACACTAAAACTCACTCTAACCCTAACCCTATCCCTCACCATAACCCTCACACTAACCTTCACACTCACCATCACCCTATCCCTCACCCTCACCTTAAACTCACCCGTAAACCTATACCTCACCCTCACCCTAGCCCTCACCCTAACCCTAATGCTCACCTTTACCCTCACCCTCACCCTAACCCTAACCCTAACCGTAATCCTAAACCTAACCCTCACCCTCACCCTCACCCTAACCCTAACCCTCACCCTCACCCTCACCCTAAACCTAAACCTACACCTCTCCCTAAAACTAACTCTCGCCCTAACCCTCACCCGAACCCTCAACCTCAACCTAACCCTAACCCTAATCCTCACCCTCACCCTCACCCTCACCCTAACACAAATCCTAACCTGAACCCTCACCCTAACCCTCACCCAAACCCTAACCCTCACCCTAACTCTCTCCCTCACCCTAATCCTCACCCTAACCTTAACCCTACCACTTTCCTAACTAAAACACTCACCCTCAACCTCACCCTCAAGCTCAACCTTACCCTAACCTAAAACTAACTCTAACCCTCACACTCACCCTCAAATAAACCTAACCCTAGCCCTCACACTGAAACTAAACCTCACCCTAACCCGAAACCTAACACACACCCTAACACACACCCTCACACTAACCCTAACCCTCACTGTAACAAAACCCTAAACCTAACCCTGACCCTCAACTTTATCGTAGCCCTAACCCTAACACTAATCCTAACTCTAATCCTCACCCTAACCCTAACACTCACCCTCACACTAACCCTCACCCTCACCCAAACCCTAACCCTAAACCTCACACTCACACTAATTCTCACCCTAAACTTTAAATTCACGCTCACCCTAACCATCTCACCAACCCTAACCTACACCCCAACCCTAACCCTAACCTTAACCCTAACCATCATCCTCACTCTCACCCTCACCCTAACCCTAACACTAATCCTAACCCTAACCCTCAACCTAACCCTCACCATAACCCTAAGGCTAACCCTAACCCTCACCTGCATCCTAAACCTCACCCTCAACCTAGCCCTCACAATAACCCTAACCCTAATCCTTACTCTAACCCTCACCCTCACCTTAATTGTCACCCTAACCCCTACCCTCACCCTCAACCTAACATTCACACTAAAGCTAACCCTGACCCTAACACTCACCTGCAACCTAACCCTCACCCTAACCCTAACTCTAACCCTCATCCTCACCCTAGTCCTCACCCTAACCCTAACCCTAAACGTCACCCTCACCCTAACAGTAATGCTCACCCTCACCCTAACCCTCAGCATACCTCACCCTAACCCTCAGCATAACCATTACCCTCACACTAACCCTAACGCTCACACTCACCCAAACACTCATCCCTACACTTAACCTCACCCTGACCATCACCCTAACCTTAACCCTAACCCTAATCCTCATTCTCACCCTAACCCTAAACCTAACCTTCATCCTAACCCTAACCCTAACACAAACCTTAACCCTCGCCATAACCCTAACCATAACCCTAACCCTCACACTAACCCTACCCCTAACCCTAACCCTCAACCTCACCCTTGACCTCAACCTAAACCTTACCCTAATCCTAATGCTAAGCCTAACCCTCAACCTCACCCTATCCCTCACTCTAACCCTTATCCTAACCCTAACCGTAAACCTAACCCTAAACCTAACACAAACCTCAAACCTCACCCTAACCATAACCTTCACCATAACCATAATCCTAACCCTCACACTAACCCTACCACTAACCCTAACCCTCAACCTCACCCTTGACCTCAACCTAAACCTTACCCTAACCCTAACGCTAAGCCTAAACATCACCCTCACCCTAATCCTCAATCTAACCCTTATCCTCACCCTAACCCTAACCTTAACACTAATCCTCACCCTCACACTAACCCAAACCTTCAACATGACCCTAACCCTATTCCTCACCCTAACCCTCACCCTAACCCTCACTCTCACCCTAGCCCTCACACACACCCTAACAATTACTCTCACTCTAACCTTAATCCTAAACCTAATCCAACAACTTACCCTCACCCTCACCCTAACCCTAACCCTAACCCTAACCCTCTACCTCACTCTCACCCTCACCTTAACCCTAACCCTAAACATCACCCTAACGCTAACGCTCGCCCTAACCCTAAGTCTAACCATCAACCTCACACTAAACCTAAACCTAACCCTCACCTCACCCTCACTCTAACCCTAACTCTAATCCTAACCCTAACCGTTAACCTCACCCTTACCCTACACCTAACCCTAAACCTCACACTCACCTTAACTCTCACCTTAACCCTTACCCTCACCCTCAACCTAACCCTCACACTAACCCTAAACCTCAATCGAACCCAAACCCTAAACCTCACCCTTACCTTCACCCTAGCCCTCACCCTAACCCTAACCCTCAAACTAACCCTCAACCTCACCCTTACCCTCACCCTAAACCTTACCCTAAACCTAATGCTAACCCTAATCCTCACCTGCACCCTAACCCTCACAGTAACACTTATCCTCACCCTAACCCTAAACTTAACCCTAATCCTAACCCTCACACTAACACTAATCCTCACCATAATTCTAACCCTATCCCTCACACTACCCGTCACCCTAACCCTCACCCTCACCTTAGCCTCACCCTTACCCTAAACCTTAGCCTCACCCTAAACTTCACCCTAATCCTAATCCTAAATCTAACCCTCACCATCAAACTCACCCTAACCCTAACTCTAACCCTCACTCTCACCCTCACTCTCACCCTAACTCTAATCCTAATCCTCACCCTAACCCTAACCCTTGCCCTTACCCTAAACCTAATCCTCAACCTCACACAAAACCTAACCCTAAACATCCCCCTCCCCTAACCCTAACACTAATCCTAACCCTAACTCACACCCTAACGCTCACCCAAACCTTAACCCTCACACTAACCCTCACCCTCACCCTAATTCTCACCCTAACCATAACCCTAACACTTTCCTAACTAAAACAGTAACCCTCACCCTCACCCTCACCATCAACCTCACCCTAACCTAACCTAAAGTCTAACGCTCACACTCACCCTCAACCTAACCCTAACCCTAAAAATAACCCTAAACCTAACCCTCACCGAAACCTAACCCGAAACCTAACCAAAACCCTAACACACACCCTCATCCTAACCTTAACCCTCAGTGTAACCCTAACCCTAACCCTAAGAGTAACCCTCACCCTCACGCTCAACGTAGCCCTCACCCTCAACTTAATCCTAACCCTAATAATCACCCTAACCGTAACAGTCACCCTAACCCTAACCCTCACCCTAACCCTAATCATAACCCTAACCCTCACCATCACCGTAACCCTAAGCTTAATCCTAACCCTCAACCTCACTCTAGCCCACACCCTAACCCTAACCCTAACTCTAACCCTAACCCTCACCCTCACCCTCAACCTCAGCCTAAACCTTACCCTAACACTCACAATAACCCTTACCGTCACACTAACCCTCAACCTAACCCACACTCTAACACTAACCCTAACTCTAAACCTAAACTTAACCCTCACACTAACCCTAACCCTAAACCTCAATCCTACACTCAACCTAACCCTTAACCTAACCCTAACAATAACCCTAACCCTAACTCTCATTCTAAACCTCAACTTAAACCTTACCCTCCCGCTAACCCTAAACCTCACCCTCACCCTAACCTTAACCCTACCCACACCCTAACACTAATGCTAACCCTAAAACTCAGCCTCAATATAACCCTCACCCTAACACTTAGCCTTTCCCAAATCTTAACCCTCACACTCACCCTAACCCTAAACTTAACCCTAACACTCACCCTAACCCTAACACTCAACCTAACCCTAAACCTAACACTCACCCTCACCCTCACCACAACCTACACCGCAATTTAATCCCCACACTCACCCTAAACCTGAACCTAACCCTAACCCTCACACTGAACCACCCTCAACCTAAAGCTTATCCTAAATCTTACTCTCACCCAAACCCTAACCCTAACCCTAACACTTAACCCTCACCCTCAACCTAGCCATCACCCTAAACCTAACCCTCACCCTAAACCTAAACCTAACAATAACTCTAACACTAACCCTCACCCTAAACCTAACCCTCACCCTAACGCTAAACCTCACAATCACCTTAACCCTCACCATAACACTGACACTCACATTCACCCTAAGCCACACTCTAAACCTAACCCTCACCCTAACCCTAATTCTAACCCTCAACCTCACCCTCAGCCAAACCATAGACATGACCCTAACCCTCACCCTCACCCTAAACCTCATCCTCACCCTAATCCTCACACTAACCCTAACCATCACCCTCACCCTAACCTTAACCCTAACCCTAACCCTCACCCTCATCCTAAACCTAACACTAATCCTAATCCTCACACATCCCCTAACCCTCATCCTAACCCATATCCTCACCCTAACCCTAAACTTAACCCTAACGCTCAACCTAACCCTTACCCTCAGCCTCACCCTAACCCTAACCCTCACCCTAACCCTCACACTAAACCTAACACTTTCCCTAACCCTAACCCTACCCCTCACCCTAACCATCAACCTAACAATAAACCTCACCCTAACTCTAACCCTAATCCTCACCATCAACTCCTCCTAACCCTCATCATCACCCTAACCCTCACTCTAACGCTCACCCTAACCAAAACCCTAACACTAATCCTAACCCTAAACCTCACCCTAACCCTCACCATATCCCTAACGCTAAACTTAACCATCACCTGCACCCTAACCCTCACCCCATACCTTATCCTTACGCTAACCCTAAACTTAACCCTAATGCTAACCCTCACCCTAACCGTTACCCTCACCCTAATATTAACCCTACCCCTCACACAAACCTTAACCCCAAATCTAACCCTCAACCTCCCCCTCGCCCTAACCCTAACCCTAAACCTAACGACACCATAACCCTAATCCTCACCCTAATCCTAACCCCAACCCTCACCCTCCCCTCACCCTAACCCTAACCCTAATCCTCACACTCACCCTCACCCTCACCCTCACACTAACCCTAACCCTAACATTAACCCTCACCCTCACCCTAACTCTAACCCTAACTCTCACCCTACAACTCATCCTGACCCTAACCCAAACCCTAACACTTACCCTAACCCTAACACTCAACCTAACACTTGCCCTGACCCTAACCCTCACGCTAACCCTAACCATAACCCTAACCCTCATCCTAACCCTCACAATAACCCTAATATTAAACCTAACATTCAAACTAACCCTAACGTTTATCTTAAACCTAATCGTCAACCTCACCCTAACCCTAACCCTTACCATAACCCTAACCCTGACTCTATGACTCAAAGTAACTCTAACCCTAACCTCACCCTAACTCTAACCCTAACCCTCAACCTACCCCTCAACCTAACCCTAACCCTAACCTCACCCTAAATCTAACCCTAGCCCTCAACCTAAGCCTCAACCAAACCCTAACCCTAACCCTAATCCAAACCCTAACACTCACCCTAACCCTAACCCTAACCCTAACCCTCACAGTAACCCTAACCCTCACCGTCACCCTTACCCGAACCCTCAAACACACCCTACCCCTCACACTCACCCGTACGCTCACCATGAACTTAAAGCTCACCCTCACCCTATACATCACCATAACCATAACCCTCACCCTAACACTAACCGTAAACCTCACCCTAAACCTATCCCTAACCCTAAACATCACCCTCAGCATAATCCTCATCCTAATCTTTTCCCTAACCTTTACCTAACTGAAATCCTCACCCTCACCCTAACCCTCACCCTAACCATCACCCTAATCCTAGCCCTCACCCTAACCCTAAACCAAACACTAACCCCAATGCTCACCCTCATCCTCACCCTCAGCCTAAACCCCACCCTAAACCTCACCATAACCCTAACCCTCACCCTCAGCCTAATTCACACCCTAAACCAATCCCTAACCCTTACCTAACTGAAATCCTCACCCTCACCCTATCCCTCACCTTAACCATCACCCACAACCTAGCTCTTACCCTAACCCTAACCCTCACCCTCAACCTCACCCACACCCTCAACCTAACCCTCAACCTCACCCTAACACTAACCCTAAACCTAAACCTAACCCTCACACTAACCCTAAACCTAGACCTCAATCTCACCCTCAAGCTAACACTAAATATAAACCTAAAAATAATCCTAAACCTAACCCTCACCCTAACCCTTACCCTCACCCTCACCCTCAGCCTAACCTTAACTCAAACACTAATCCTAACCCTAAACCTAACCCTCACCCTAACCCTAAACCTAACTCTAACCCTAACCCTAACCCTAACCTTCACTCTAACCCTCACCCTAACCCTAACCCTCACCCTAACCCTAACCATAACCCTAACCCTCACAGTCACCCTAACCCTCAACCTCACCCACAACCTCAGCCTAACCCTAACCCTAACACTCACAATAACCCTTACCATCACACTAACCCTCAACCTAACCCTCACCCTAACACTAACCCAAACCCTAAACCTAAACTTAGCCCTCACACTAACCCTAACCCTAAACCTCAATCCTACACTCAACCTAACCCTTAACCTAACCCTAACAATAAATCTAAGGCTAACTCTCATCCTAACCCTCACCTTAACCCTTACCCTCCCGCTAACCCTAACCCTCACACTCACCCTAAACCTAAACCTAACCCTAACACTCACCCTAACCCTAACACTCAACCTAATCCTAACCCTAACCCTCACGTGACCCTCACCCCACCCTACACCACAACTTAATCCTCACACTCACCCTAATCCGGAACCTAACCCTAACCCTCACACTGAACCTCACCATCAACCTAAACCTCTTCCTAAACTTTACTCTCACCCTAACCCAAACCCTCACCCTCACCATTAACCTAACCCTCACCCTAACTCTTACCCTCACCCAAACCCTTATCCTAACCCTAACCCTTAACCCTCTCCCTCAACCCAGCCATCACACTAACCCTAACCCTCACCCTAAACCTAAACCTAACAATAACCCTAACCCTAACCCTCAAACTAAACCTTACCCTCACCCTAACGCTAACCCTCACAATCACCTTAACTCTCACCCTAACCCTTACCCTCACATTTACCCTAAGCCACACACTAAACCTATCCCTCACCCTAATCCTAACTCACCCCTCACGCTCACACTCACCCTCAGCCTAACCCTAAACATGACCCTAACCTCATTCTCACCGTAAACCTCATCCTAACCCTAATCCTCACACTAACCCTAAACATCAACCTCAACCTCACCTTAACCCTATCCCTAACCCTCACTCTCATCCTAAACCTAAACCTAATCCTAACCCTCACACACCCCCTAACCCTCATCCTAACCCTTATCCTCACCCTAACCCTAAACTGTACCCTAACTCTAACCCTCACCGTCAACCTAACTAACTCTCAACCTAACCCTTACCCTCAGCCTCACCCTAATCCTCACACTAAACCTAACACTTTCCCTAACCCTAACCCTACCCCTCACCCTAACCATCAACCTAACAATAAACCTCACCCGAACCCTAACCCTAACCCGCACCATCACCTCCCTTTTCCCTCACCGTCACGCTAACCCTCACCCTAACCTTCACCCTAACCATAACCTTAACACTAATCCTAACCCTAACCCTCACACTAACCCTCACGATAACCCTAAGGCTAAACTTAACCCTCACCTGCACCCTAAACCTCACCCTATCCCTTATCCTTACCCTAACCCTAAACTTAACCCTAATGCTAACGCTCACCCTAACCCTTACCCTCACCCTAAACTTAATCCCAAATCAAACCCTCAACACCCCCTCCACCAACCCTAAACCTAAACCTAAACCACATCATAACCCTAAACTTCACCCTAAACCTAACCCCAACCCTCACCCACCCCTCAACCTAACGCTAACCCTAATCCTCAAACTCACCCTCGCCCTCACACTAACCCTAACCCTAACGCTAACTCTCACCCTAACCCTAACCCTAACCCTAACTCTCACCCTACAACTCATCCTGACCCTAACCCTAACACATACCCTCACCGTAACCCTCAACCTTACACATACCCTCACCCTAACCCTCACCCTCACCCTAACCCTAACCCTCACAATAACCCTAAACCTAACACTAACATTCAACCTTACCCTCACATTTATCTTAAACCTAATCCTCAGTCTCACCCTAAACCTCACCCTAATCATAACCCTAACCCTAACTCTAAGTCTCACACAAACCCTAACCCTAACCTCACCCTAACCCTAACCCTACCCCTCAACCTAACCCTCAACCTAACCCTAACCCTAACCATAACTCTCACCCTAACCCTAACCCTAACCCTCACCCTAACCCTCACAATAACCCTAATCCTAACCCTAACATTCAACCTAACCCTCACATTTAACTTAAACCTAATCCTCAAGCTCACCCTAACCCTTACCCTAACCATAACCCTAACCCTAACTCTAAGACTCACACTAACCCTAACCCTAACCTCACCCTAACCCTAACCTAACCCTCAACCTAACCCTATCCCTAACCCTAACTCTCATCCTAACCCTAAACCTAACCCTCACGCTAACCCTAACCCTCACCCAAACCCTACCCTTCATCATCACCCAAACCCTCAACATGAACTTATCCCTCACCCTCACCCTATACATCACGATAACCATAACCCTTACCCTAACCCTAAACCTCACCCTAAACCTCACCCTCAGACTAATCCTCACCCTAACCGTATACCTCACCTTACGTAGCCTTACGTACCCTAAACCTAACCCTCACCCTAACCATCAGCCTCATCCTAGACCTCAACCTAACGCTAACCCAAATACTAAGCCCAACCCTCACCCTCACCCTCACTTTCAAACTCATCCTAAACCCTACCCTAACCCTCACCCTAACCCTAACCCTCACCCTAACCCTCACGCTCAGCCTAATACACACCCTAACCCAATCCCTAACCTTTACCTAACTGAAATCCTCATCCTCATCCTAACCCTCACCTTAATCATCACCCTCATCCTAGCCCTCAACCTAACCCTAACCCTTACCCTCATCCTAAACTTAACCCTAACCCTCAACCTCACCCTCAGCCTAACCCTAACCGAAACACTAATCCTAACCCTAAACCCAACCCTCAACCTAACCCTGAACCTAACCCTAACCCTCACTCTCCCCTCAACCTAACCCTAACCCTAACCCTAATCCTAACCCTAACACTCACCCTAACCCTAACCCTAACCCTCACAGTAACCCTAACCTTCATCATCAGCCTAACCCTAACCCTCACCCACACGCTACACCTCACACTCACCCGAACGCTCACCATGAATTTAATCCTCACCTTCACCCTATACATCACCATAACCATAACTCTCACCCTAACACTAACCCTAAACCTCACACAAACCCTAACCCTAACCCTAAACCTCACCCTCAGCATAATCCTCATCCTAAACTTATCCTTAAACTTCACCTAACCAAAATCCTCACCCTCACCCTAACCTCACCCTAACCATCACCCTAATCCTACCCCTCACCCTCACCCTAAACCAAACACTAATCCCAACCATCACCCTCACCCTCACCTTCATCCTCAGCCTAAACCCCACCCTAACCCTTACCATAACCTTAAACCTCAACCTAACCCTCACCTTCAGCCTAATACCCACCCTAACCCAATCCCTAACCCTTACCTTACTGAAATCCTCACCCTCACCCTAACCCTCACCTTAAACATCACCCTCAACCTAGCCCTCACCCTAACCCTAACCCTAACCCTTACCCTCACCCTAAACCTAACCCTAACCCAAACCTCACCCTCAGCCTAACCCTAACCCAAACACTAATCCTAACCCTAAAGCTGACCCGCACCCTAATCCTGAACCTAATCCTAACCCTCACACTCCCCTCAACCTAACCCTAACTCTAACCCTAAACTTAATCCTAACCGTAACACTCACCTTAACCCTAAACCTAACCCTAACCCTCAACCTAACCCTACCCCTACCCCTAACCCTCACCATCACCCTAACCCTCACCCTAAACCTAACCCTCCCCCACACCCTACCACTCACCCTCACCCGAACACTCACCATGAACTTAACCCTCACCCTCACCATATACTTCACCCTAACCCTAACCATCACCCTATCCCTAACCCTAAATCTCACCCTAACACTAACCCTCAACCTAAACCACACCCTCAGCCTAATCCTCACCCTCACTCTATCCATATCCTTTACCTAAACGAAATCGTCACCCTCACTGTACCCTCAACCTAACCATCATCCTCATCCTAGCCCTCACCCTAACCATACCCCAAACACTAACCACAACACTCACCCACACCCTCACCCTCACCCTCAGCCTAAACCTCACCATAACCCTCACTCTAACCCTGTACCTCAGCTTAATCCACACCCTAATCCAATCCCTAACCCTTACCTAAATGAAATCCTCACCCTCACCCTAACCCTCATCTTAACCATCAACATCCACCTAGCTCTTACCCTAACCCTAACCCTCACCCTCAACCTCACCCACACCCTCAACCTAACCCTCAACCTAACCCTCAACCTCACCCTAACACTAAACCTAATCTTAAACATAACCCTCACACTAACACTAACCCTAGACCTCAATCTCACCCTCAAGCTAACCCTAAAAATAAACTTAAAAATAATCCTAACCCTAACCCTCACCCTAACCATTAACCTCACCCTCACCCTCAGCCCAACCCTAACCCTTACCCTCACCCTCACCCTCAGCCTAACCCTAACCCAAACACTAATCCTAACCCTAAACCTAACAGTCACCCTAATCCTAAACCTAACTCTAACCCTAACCCTAACCCTAACCCTCACTCTAACCCTCACCCTAACCATAACCCTAACCCTCACAGTAACCCTAACCCTCACCATCAGCCTAACCCTAACCCTCACCCACACGCTACACCTCACACTCACCCAAATGCTCAACATGAACTTAAACCTCACCCTCACCCTATACATCACCATAACCATAACTCTCACCCTAACACTAACCCTAAACCTCACCCTAACCCTAACCCTACCCCTAAACCTCACCCTCAGCATAATTCTCATCCTAACCCTCTATCTCAGCTTAATCCACACCCTAATCCAATCCCTAACCATTACCTAAATGAAATCCTCACCCTCACCCTAACCCTCCCCATAACCATCACGCTCAACCTAGCTCTCACCCTAACCCTAACCCTCACCCTCAACTTCACCCACACCCTCACCCTAACCCTCAACCTCACCCTAACACTAAACCTACCCCTAAAACTAACCCTCACACTAACCTTAACCCTAGACCTCAATCTCACCCTCAAGCTAACCCTAAAAATAAAGCTAACAATAATCCTAACCCTAACCCTGACCCTAACCCTTACCCTCACCCTCACCCTCAGCCTAACCCTTACCCAAACACTAAACCTAACCCTAAACCTAACCCTCACCCTAACCCTAAACCTAACTCTAACCCTAACCCTAACCCTAACCCTAACCCTCACTCTAACCCTCACCCTAACCCTAACCCTCACCCTAACCCTAACCCTCACCCTAACCCTAAACATAACCCTCACCCTCACCGTCACCCTAACCCTAAGCCTAATCCTAACCCTCACCCTCACCCTAGCCCACACCCTAACTCTAACGCTAACCCTCACCCTCAACCTCAACCTCAGCCTAACGCTAACCCTAACACTCACAATAACCCTTACCGTCACATTAAACCTCAACCTAACCCACGCTCTAACACTAACCCTCACCCTCACCCTCACCCACACCCTCACTCTAACACTAACCCTAACCCTAAACCTAAACTTAACCCTCACACTAACCCTAACCCTAAACCTCAATCCTACCCTCAATCTAACCCTTAACCTAAAACTAACAATAACCCTAACCCTAACTCTCATCCTAACAATCACCTTAACCCTTACCCTTCCGCTATCCTTAACCCTCATCCTCACCCTAACCCTCACCCTAACCTTAACCCTACCCTCACCCTAACCCTAATGCTAACCCTAAACCTCAGCCTCAACATAACCCTCACCCTATCACTTAGCCTTTCCCAAATGTTAAACCTCACACTCAGACTAACCCTAACCCTAACCCTTATCCTCACCCTAACCCTAACCCTAACCCTTACCCTCAACCCCAACCTAACCATAACCCTAACCCTAACCCTCACCCTAACCCTCACCCTATCCCTAATGCTCACCCTAACCATAACCCTACACCTCACCCTAACCCTCATCCTAACCCTAAACCTAACCCTCAACCAAAGCCTCACCCTAACTCTTACCCTCACACTAAACGTTACCCTAACCCTCACCTTCACCCTAACCCTAACCCTAACCCTAAACCTCACCCTAACCCTCACCCTAAACCTGAGCCTCAACCACACCCTAACGCAAGCTCTCAACCAAACCCTCATCCTCACCCTAAACAGCACCCTCACCCTAACCCTCACCCTATTCCTAAATCTAACCTAAACCCTAAACATAACCCTCACCCTCACACTCATCCTAAGCCTAATGCTAACCTTAATGGTAAACCTAAACCTAACCCTCACCCTCACCCTCAGCCTAATCCTAAACCGAACCCTAAGCCTAACCCTCACCCTCAACCTAACCCTAATCCTAACACTATCACTAACCCTCACACTCATCCTAACCTTCACCCTAAACCTAACCCTAACCCTCACCCTCACCCTCACCCTCACCCTAACCCTAAACCGAACCCTAAGCCTAACCCTCACCCTCACCCTAACCCTAATCCTAACACTATCACTAACCCTCACACTGATCCTAACCTTTACCCTAAACATCAACCTAACCCTAACCTTCACCCTAACCCTCACCCTCATCCTAAACATCACCTTCACCCTCAACCTCACCCTAAACCTAAACCTAACAGTCAACCTCACCCTAAAACTCACCCTCATCCTCACCCTAACTGTAAACGATCCCTAACCCTAACCCTTACTTTAAACCTAACTCTAAAACTAACCCTCACCATAAAACTCACCCTAACCCTAACGCTAACACTAATCTCACCTTCACCATAAACCTCACCATAATCCTTACCCTCACCTTAAGCCTACCCTAATCCTAATCCTCACATTAACCCTCACCCTAATCATAATCCTCACCCTAACCCTCACGCTAACCCTAACCCAAACCTTCTCCCAAACGTTAACCTTAACCCTAACCCTCACCCTCACACTCACACTCACCCTTAACGTCACAGTTACCCTATCCCTCACCCTAACCCTAGCCCTCACACACACCCTAACCCCCAAGCCTCACAAGAACCCTCACTCTAACCTAACCCTCACTCTCACCCTCACCCTAAGCCTAACCCTCATCATAATTCTAAATCTCACTCTATCCTTAATCCTCAAGCTAACCCTAAAGTTCACCCTCACCATAACCCTCACCGTAACACTAACCCTCACCCTAACCCTAATCCTCACCCACATCCTTAGCCTCACCCTCACCTGAACACTCACCCTCACCCTAACCCTCAGCCTCACCCTAAACCTCACCCTCAGCCTAATCCTCACCCTAATCCTATCCCTAAACCTTACCTAAACGAAATCCTCACCCTCACCCTCACACTCACACTAACCCACACCCTCAACCTAGCCCTCATTCTAACCCTAACCCTAACCCTCACCCTCATCTTCACCCTCAACCTCATCCTAACCCTAAGGCTAACACTCACAATAACCCTTACCATTACACTAACCCTCAACCTAACCCTCACTCTAACCCTAAACCTCACCCACACCCTCACCCACACACTCACCCTAATTTTCCCCCTCACCCTAACACTAACAATAATGCTTAACCTAAAACTAACCCTTACAATAACCCTAAACCTAAAACTCAATCCCAACCTCACCCTAACCCGAAAACTAACCCTAACAATAACCTTAACCCTAAACCTCACCCTACCCCTCACCCTAACCCTAACCCTAACCCTCACCCTAACCCTAACCCTAACACTCACCCTAACCCTCACGCTAACCCTAACCCTACCCTCTCGCTAACACTAATGCTAACCCTAAACCTCACCCTCTCCATAACTGTCACCCTAACACTTAGCCTTTCCCAAATCCGAACCCGCACAATCACCCTAAACCTCAACCTAAATCTGACCCTCACCCTAACCCTAACCTTAACCCTAAACCTCACCTAAACGTAACCCTAACCTTAACCCTAACCCTCACCCTAACCCTCACCCTAACCCTAATGTTCATTCTAACCCTAACCCTACTCATCACCCTAACCCTCATCCTAACCCTAAAACTAACCATCAACCTAAGCCTCACCCTAACCCTTACCCTCACCCTAAATGTAACCCTAACACTCACCTTCACCCTAAAACTAACCATAACCCTAACCCTCATACTAAACCTCACCCTTAGCCTCACCCTAACCCTAAACCTCAACCACACCCTAACCCTAACCCTCAACCGAACACTCATCCTCACCCTAAACATCACACTCACCCTAACCCTACCCCTCACCCTAACCCTAACCCTAACCCTCACACTAACCCTAACCCTAACACTCACCCTAACCCTCACGCTAACCCTAACCCTACCCTCTCGCTAACACTAATGCTAACCCTAAACCTCACCCTCTCCATAACTGTCACCCTAACACTTAGCCTTTCCCAAATCCTAACCCGCACAATCACCCTAAACCTCAACCTAAATCTGACCCTCACCCTAACCCTAACCTTAACCCTAAACCTCACCTAAACCTAACCCTAACCTTAATCCTAACCCTCACCCTAACCCTCACCCTAACCCTAATGTTCATTCTAACCCTAACCCTACTCATCACCCTAACCCTCATCCTAACCCTAAAACTAACCATCAACCTAAGCCTCACCCTAACCCTTACCCTCACCCTAAATGTAACCCTAACACTCACCTTCACCCTAAAACTAACCATAACCCTAACCCTCATACTAAACCTCACCCTTAGCCTCACCCTAACCCTAAACCTCAACCACACCCTAACCCTAACCCTCAACCGAACACTCATCCTCACCCTAAACATCACACTCACCCTAACCCTCACCCTAACCCTAAAACTAACCCTCACCCTAAACATAACACTCACCCTCACCCTCATCCTAATCCTAATCCTTACCCTAACCCTAACCCTAATCTTAACCTAATCCTCACATTTAACCTCACCCTAACCGTAACCCTAACCCTCACCCTCACCCTCACCCAAACCTTAACACAAACCCTATCCCTCACACTCATCCTAACCTTCACCCTAATACTAACCCTAACCCTCACCCTTACCCTAAAGCTAAGCTTAATCCTAATCCTCACCCTCACCCTCACCATCACCCTGAGCCTCAATCTAACCTTAACCCTAATCATCAACCTATCCCTCACCGTCACCCTCACCCTAAACTTAACCGTAACCCGAATCCTCACACTCACCCTCACCTTCACCCTAAACCTTACCCTAATTCTAACCCTCACCCTAACCCTAACCCTAACCGTAAAAATAACCGAACACTCATCCTAACCCTAAGCCTAACCCTTCCTCTCACCATAACCCTCACTCACACCCTAAACCTCACCCTAACACTTACTCTCATGCTAACCATAACCCTAACGCTAACTGTAAGCCTCACTCTAAACCTAACCATCACCCGAATCCTAACCCTACCAGCTACCCTAACCTTCACCCTAAACCTTACCCTAACCCTAAACCTCACCCTCACATTAGCCCTCACCGCAACCCTAACTCTAACCCTAAACCTCACCCTAACCCTAACCCTCACACTCACCCTAACCCTCACCATAACCCTAACCCTAACTCTAACCCTCAGCCTAACCATCACCCTAAACCTAAACCTAACCCTACCCTCACCCTAACCCTCACAGTCACCCTAACCCTGACCCTAACACTCACCCTCACCCTAACGCTTACCCTCGTCCTCACCCTAAACCTCACACTAACCCAAACAATCACCCTAACCATAACCCTCACCCTCACCTTCACTGTCACCCAAAACTCAGCCTAACCTTAACCAAAACTATAATCCTAACAGTAATCCTCACTCTTAACCTCACCTTCACCCTAAACCTAACACTCACCCTTACCCTCACCCTAACACTAAACCTCTTAACCCTATACCCAACCCTCACCCTCACCGTTATCCTAACCCTAACTTTAACCCTCAACCTCACCCTAACACTCACCCTAACCCTAATGCTAACCCTAACCCTTACCTCACCCTAACCCTCACCCTAATCCTTACCCTCTCCCAAACCCTAACCCTAACCCTAAACCTCAACGTCACATTAAACCTCATCCTAACCCAAACCCTAACAATTATCATAACCCTCAAACTAAACCTAACCCTCAACCACACCCTACCCATCACTCTCACCCTAATCATC
Source organism: Dipodomys merriami (assembly GCF_024711535.1). Lineage (NCBI taxonomy): Eukaryota > Metazoa > Chordata > Mammalia > Rodentia > Heteromyidae > Dipodomys > Dipodomys merriami. The sequence continues at coordinate 6,084,983 of NW_027206113.1, forward strand.
ACCCTAACCATAGCCTTAACCCTAAACCTAATCATCACCCTCACCCTAACCCTAACACTCACACTAAACCAAAACCTCATCCTCACCCTAACACTCACCCTAACCCTAACCCAAACCCTCACCCTAACCCTCACCCTCACACTCACCCTAACCATAACCCTAACCCTAAACCTCAACCTAAACCTAACCCTAATCCTCCGCTAACCCTTAACCTAACCCTATTCCTAACCTTCACCTTACGCTTCACCCTCACCCTAACCCTAACCCTAACCCTAACCAGAAACGTAACTCTCACCCTCACCCTCACCCTCACCCTCAGCCTAATCCTTACCCTAACCCTAACGCACACACTAACCCTAAACCTCACCCTAACCCTAACCCTACCACTCACCCAAACGCTCACCGTAAACATAACCCTAACCCTAACCCTAACCCTAAGCCTAACTCTAACCCTCACTCTAAACCTAATCCACACCCTCACCCTCACCCTCAGCCTAACGTTATCCATCACCCTCACCCTATCCTTCACCCTAAGCCTTAACCTCACCCTAACCCTGACTCTATACTTAACCCTCAACCTCACCCTAAACCTCACCCTAACCCTAACGCTACACCAAACCTCACTTTCATCCTAACCTTCAAATTAACCCTCACCCTCACCCTAAACTACACCCTCACCCTTACCCTCAGCTTCACCCTAAATTTCACACACACCCTAACCCTAACCCTCACTCACACCCTGACCCTAAACCTAAACCTAACCCTAACCCTAATCCTAACCCTCACCCTAGCCCTCAACCTAAACCTAATCCTAACCATCACCCTCACTATAACCCTAATGCTAACCCTAACACTCACCCTATCCCTCACCCTCACCAAACAGTAACCCTCATTCTAGACCTAAACCTAACCCTAACTCTCACCCTAAACCTAACCCTCAACCTAACCATTCCCGGAACACTAACACTCATCCTCATTCTAACGCTCACAGTAACCCTAACCCTCACCCTAAACCTAACTCGAAAACTCATCCTCACCCTAACCCTCACCCTAAACCTAACCCTAACCGTCATCCTCACCCTATCACTCACCCTAACCCTAACCCTAGCCCTCAGCCTAACCCTCATCCTAACCCTAAACCTCACCCTCACCATAACCCTAGTGCTAACCTTAACCCTCACCCTCACCTTAACCCTCACCCTAACCCTTACCCTCACCCTAAACCTAACCCTCACCCTAAACCTAAACATCACCCTCACCCTAACCCTAATGCTCACCCTAACCCTAATGCTCACCATCACCCTAACCCTCACCCTAACCCTAACGCTCACCCTCACCCTAAACCTCCCCCTAACACTAACCCCGACCCTCACCCTAACCCTCACCCTAAACCTTACCCTCACCCTAAACCTAACCATAACCCTCACACTAACCATAACACTCACCCTAAGCCTCAGCCTAAATCTAAACCTCACCCTCCCCCTCACCCTCACACTAACCCTCACCCACACCCTAACCCTCACCCTCACCTGAAACCTCACCCTCACCCTAACCCAACCCTAACCCTTAAAAAACGGAAACTCTCATCATCCCCTCACCCTAACCCTAACCCTAACCCTAACCCTCAATCTCACCCTAACCCTTACCCTAACGCTAACCCTCACCCTAACCCTAACTATAACCCTCAGCCTAACCCTAACCCTCACCCCCACCCTCACCTAATCCTAACCCTAACCCTCACCCTAATCCTCACACTCAACCTATCACTCACCCTAACCCTTTCCCTCAACCTAACCCTAATCCTAAACCTAACCCTCACCCTCACCCGAACCCTCACCCTAACACTCAAGCTACTCCTACCTTCATTCTCACCCTAACCTTCACCCTAACCCTTACCTTCACCCTAAACCTCAATCTAACAATAACCATAACCCTCACACGAAACCTAACCCTCATTCTAACCCTAACCCTAACCCTCACCATAACCCTCACCCTAACTTTAACCCTAACCCTAACCCTAGCCCAAACCCTCACTGTCAGACTAACACTAACCCTACCCCTAACCCTCAACCATAACTTACGCCTCAATCTCACCCGAAACCTCACACTTGCCCTAACCCTCACCCTCACCCTGAACATCAACCTAACCCTAAACCTCAACCAAACCCTATCCCTTCCTCACCCTGAACCTAAAGCTCCCGTAACCCTCACCCTCACCCTAATCCTCACCCTAACCCTAAGCCGGACCCATACCTAACCGAAATAATCACTCTCACCCTCACCCTCACCCTAACCCGCACTCTCACCTAGCCCTCAACCTATTCCTAATACGTACACTAAACCCAATCCTCACCCTAACCCTCAACCTAAGCCTAACCCTAACACTAACCCTCACAATAACCCTCACCGTCACCATAACCCTAACCCTTACCCTCACTCTAACCCTCACACTAACGTGAAACCTGTCCCTAACCCTCACCCACACCTTCACCCTCAGCCTAAAACTAACCATAAACTTGACCCACACACTAAACCTAACCCTCACACTATCCCTAACCCTATCCCTCACCCGAACCCGAACCCTAATACTAAACCTCACCCTCACACTTACCCTAACCCTAACCCTCACCCTCACCCTAACCCTAATGCTAACCCTAACCCTGACCATCACCCTAAAACTCACCCTAGACCTTACCCTCACCCGAACCCGAACCCCAAACCTAAACCTTACCTTAACCCTCACCCTAATCCTCAACATAACCCTAACCCTAAACCTCACACTTACTCTAACCCTCTCTGTCACCCTAACCCTCAATCTAACCCTAAACCTAACACTCACCCTCACCCTAACCCTCACCCTAAACCTAACCATAACCCTCACCCTCACCCTATCACTAACCCCATCCTTAACCCTATCTCTCAGCCTAACCCTCACCCTAAACCTAACCCTAACCCTAACCCTTACCATAACCCTTATGTAACGGAATTTCTCACCCTCCCCTCACCCTAAACCTAAAGTTATCACTAACTCTAACACTAACGCTCACCCTCACTCTCACCCTCACCCTCTCCCTAAGCCTAAGCCTAATCCTAACCCTAACCCTAATCCTAAATCTAAACCTCACCCAAAACCTCACCCTAACCCTAAACCTACCGCTAAACCTCACCCTAACCCTAACTCTCACCCTAACCCTAACCCTAAACCTAACCCTCAACCTAAACCTAAACCTAACCATAACCCTCAACCTAACACTCACCCTGATCCTAACAGTAAACTTAACCCTCACCCACACACTAACCCTCACCCTAACATTTATCCACACCCTAACCCTATGTTTAACCCTAATCCTAAACCTCACCCTCACCCTCACCCTTAACCTAACCATAACCCTCACCCTCACCCTAACCCCCACCGTCACCCTAAACTACACACTCACCCTAACCCTAACCCTCACCCTCACCCTCACCCTAACCCTAAACCTAACCCTAACCCTAAACCATACCCTCACCCTAGCCCTTACCCAAACCCTAACCCTAACCATCACCCTCACCCTAACCCTAATGCTAACCCTAACCCTCACTCTATTCCTCACCCTCCCCTAACCCAAACACTAACCCTCACCCTAAGCCTAACCCTAACACTAAATCTCCCCCTCAACCTAACCCTCAACCAAACCGTTCCTGGAACCCTAACACTCACCCTCACTCTAATGCTCACCGTCACCCTAAACCTCACCCTAAACCTAAATCTAACACTAACCCTCACCATAACCCGCACCCTAACACTAACCCTAACCCTCACCGTCACCCTGTCCCTCAGCCTAACCCTCACCCTAACCCTAAAACTCACCCTAAACCTTACCCTCACCCTAAACCTAACCCTCACCATCACCCTAACCCTAACGCTTACCCTCACCCTAATGCTCAACATCACCCTAACCCTCACCCTAAACCTAACCCTTACCCTCACCCTAGCCCTCCCCCTAACCCTAACCCTAACCCTCACCCTAACCCTAATGCTAACGCTAAATCTAAACCTCACCTTATCCCTCACCCTCACACTAACCCAAACCCGAACCCTGACCCTAAACCTAACCCTAACTTTAACCCTAACAATCACCCTCACCCTCACCCTCAGCCTAAACCTAACCCTATTCCTAATCCTAACCCTCACACTCACCCAAACCCTAACCCTAAATTTAACGCTCACCGCCAAACTCACCTTGACCCTAAACCTAATGCTAACCCTCACCACAACCCTAACTCTCACCCCAACCTAACACTAACCCTAACCCTCACCCAAACCTAACCCTATCCCTCACCTTCACCCTCAACCTAATCGTAACCGTAACCCTAACCGTAACCCTAACCCTCACCCTAAACCTAACGCTAACCCTAACCCTCACCCTCACCCTAACCCTCAACCTAAACCTTATCCTCACCCTAACCCTGACCTTAACCCTCACACTAACCCTAACCCTCACACTAACCCTAACCCTTCCCCTCACCCTAACCCTCACCCTAAACCTAAACCTCACCCTCACCCTCACCCTAACCCTCACCCTCACCCTAACCCTCACCGTCACCCTAACCCTCAGCGTAAACCTAGCCCTCACCCTCACCCTCACCCTAACCGTAACTCTAATCCTAACAGTCATCCTCACCCTAAACCTAATGCTAACCTTAACCCTAACCCTATGCCTTAGCCTAACCCTCCCCCTAAACCTAACCGTAACCCTAACCCTTACCATAACCCTTATCTAACGGACACTCTCACCCTCCCCACACACTAAATTTAATCCTAACCCTAACCCTAACCCTAACCCTAACCCTAAACCTAATGCTAAATTTCACCCTTGCACTAACCCTCGCACTAACCGTAACTCAAACCCTAACCCTCACGCTCAACCTAAACCCAACCCTAACCCTCACCCTAACGGTCACCCTGATCCTAACGGTAACCTTAAGCCTCACCCACACCCTAACACTCACCCTAACCCTTATCCTCACCCTAACCCTAACTTTAACCCTAATCCTAACCTTCAAACTAACCCTCAACCCTACCCTCACCCTCACCATAACCCTAAGCCTCATCCTCACCCTAACCCTCACCATCACCCTAAACCTCACCCTCACCTTAACCCTAACCCTCAGCCTGACCCTCACCCTAACCCTGAACCTAATCCTAACCCTAACCCTCACAGTCACCCTAACTCTCACCCTAACACTCACCTAAAACCGAACCCGAACCCTAACCCTAATGCTAACCCTAAACCTCACCCTATCCCTCACCTTCACCCTAACCTAAACACTAACCTTCAACCTGACCCTAACTCTAACCCTAACTCTCTCACCCTCACCCTAACCCTCAACCTAACCATTCCCGGAACCCTAACTCTCACCTTCACTCTAACCCTCAATGTCACCCACACCCTCAACCTATACCTAATCCTAACACTCACACTCACCGTTACCCTCACCCTCACCCTATACCTAATCCTAACCCTCACCCTCACCCTAACCCTCACCCTCAACCTAAACCTAACCCTCACCCTCACCCTATTCCTCACACTAACCCTAACCCTATCCCTCAGCATAGCCCTCATCCTAACCCTTACTCTAAACCTAACCCTTTCCATAACCCTTATCTAAAGTAAACACTAACCCTCCACTCAGCCTAACCCTAACCCTAACACTAACCTTAACCCTCACCCTCACCCTCAGCCTCACCCTAACCCTAAACCTAACGCTAAAACTCACCCTAACCCTAACCCTCGCCCTAAACCTAACCCTAACTCTGACCCTAACCCTCAAACTCAACCTAACCCTAACCCTAATACTCACCCTAATCCTCACCCTGACCCTTACCCTCAGCCTAATCTCAACCCTAATCCTCACCCTACCCCTCACACTAAACCTAACCCTCCCCTAACCCTAACTCTACCCTTCACCCTAAACCTCACCCTAACCTTAACCCTAAGCCTAACCCACACCCTAAACCTAAACCTACCCCTAAACCTAACCCTCACCCTAACCATCACCGTCAACCTAACCCTCATCCTAACCCTAACACTCACCCACAGCCTAACCCTCACTCTCACCCGAATCCTCACCTTCACTCTAACCCTCACCCTCAGTCTAAACATCACCCTAAAACTAAACGTAACCATAACCCTCACCTTAACTTTAACCCTCACCCAAAACCTCACCCTCACCCTAATCCTCACCCTCACCCTAACCCTAACCGTTACCTAACGGAAACTCTCGCCATCCCATCACCCGAACCCTAACCATAACCCTAACCCTCACCCTCACCCTCTCCCTCACGCTAACCCTAACCCTAACCCTCAGCCTAACCCTAACCTTCACCTTCACCCTCACCTAATCATAACCATAACCCTAACCATAACCCTCAACCTCACACTTTCACTCAACATGATCCTTACCCTCACTCTCACCCTAACCCTCGCCCTAACTCTCACGCTACTCCTAACACTCACTCACACCCTAACCTTTACCCTAAGCCTTACACTCACCCTAACCCTAACCATAACCCTCACACTAACCCTAACTCTTTCCCTAACCCTAACCCTACACCTCAACCTAACCTTCATCCGAACCCTCACCCTAACCCTAACCCTAACCCTCACCTTAACACTAACTCTAACACTAAACCTGACCCTAACCCTCACACCAACACTCACTCTAATCCTCAAACTAAACCTTACTCTCACCCTAAACCTAACCCTATCCCTCACCATAACCATTAACCTAACCCTCACCCTAAACCTCCAAATAATCCTTACCCTCACCTTAAACCTCCAAATAATCCTTACCCTCACCCTAAACCTAATGCTAACCCTCACCCTGAACCTCAGCCTAACTCTTACCCTCACACTAACCCTAACCCTCGCCCTCACCCTACCCCTCACCCTAACCCTAACCCTATCCTTCAGCCTAACCCTTACCCTAACACTTAATCTAAACCTAACCCTTACCATAGCCCTTATCTAATGGAAAATCTAACCCTACACTCATCCTAACCCTAACCCTAACACTAACCCTAACCCTCACCCTCACCCTAGCCCTCATTTTAAGCCTAACCCTAACACTAACCTAATACTAAATCTAACCCTCACCCTCATCCCTCACCCTAAACCTAAACCTAACAATAAACATCATCCTAACCCTAACCCTCGTCCTAACCATAACCCTAACCCTAACCCTCAAACTCAACCTAACCCTAACTCTAACCCTAAACCTAACTCTCACCCTAACCCTCACCCTAACCCTTACCATCAGCTTCATCCTAAACCTAACCCTCACCCTAACCCTCCCACTAACACTAACGATCACCCTAAATCTAACTCTAACCCTCACACTCACCTACAAACTCACCCTAACCCTCAACCCAACACTCACCCTCACCATAACCCTCACCCTAAACCTAACCCTAACCATAACCCTAACCCTAACACTTACCCTCACCCTAACCCTAAACCTATTCCTCAGCCTCACTGTAACCCTAAAGCTAACACTAACTCTCACCCTAAAACTCACCCTAACCCTCACCCTGATCCTAACTGTAACCTTAAACCTCACCCGCACCCTAATACTCACCGTAACCCTTATCCTCAACCTAACCCTAAATTGAACCCTAATTGTAACTGTCACACTAACCCTAACCCTCAAACTCAGCCTTACCCTCACCCTAACCCTAACCCTCACTCTCACCCTAAACATCTTCGTCACCCTAATCCTCATCCTAACCCTAAACCTAACACTCACCCTCAACATCACCCTAACCCTAAACCTAACCATAACCCTATCCCACACCTTAACGCTAGTTCTCACCCTAATCCTAACCTAACCCTCACCCTCAACCTAAACCTAATGCTAACCCTAACCCTAACCCTCACCCTATCCCTCACCCTCACCCTAACCGAAACCCTAAACCTCACCCTAACCCTAAACCTAACCATCAGCCTAACCCTCAACCTAATCGTTAAGGTAACCAAAACGCTAACCCTAACACTCACCCTCACCCTAACCCTCACCCTGACCGTTACCCTCACTTAACCCTAACCTTAACCCTAATCCTAACCCTCACACTAACCCTAACCCTCACCCTAACCCTAACCCTGCTCCTCACCCTAATCCTAACCCTAACCCTCACCCGAATATTCACTCTAACCCTAAACCTCACCCTCAATCTAACCCGCACTGTCACCCTAACCCTCAACCTAAACCTATCCCTAACACTCACCCTCACCCTCACCTTCACCCTAATCCTAACCCTAACCCTGACCCTATCCATCACCCTAAACCTAAACATATCCCTCAGCCTAACCCGCACCCTAACCCTAACACTAACCAAATCCCTTACCATAACCCTTATGTAATGAAAACTCTCACCCTCCCCTCACCCTAACCCTAACCCTAACACTAACCATGACCCTCACCCTCACCCTCACCCTCACCCTAAGCCTAACCCTAAACCTAACCCTAATCCTAATCCTAAATCTAACCCTCACCCTCACCCTCAACCTCACCCTCACCCTAACCCTAAACCTAACGCTAAACCTCACCCTTACAATAACCCTCGCACTAACCCTAACCCACAACCTAAACCTCAACGTCAACCTAACCCTAACCCTAATCCTCACCCTAACACTCACCCTGATCCTAACGGTAAACTTAACCCTCAAGCACACCATAAACCTCAAACTAACCCTTATCCTCACACTAACCCTAATTTAACCCTAATCCTTACCCTCACATTAACCCTCATCCTCACCCTCACCCTCACCCTAAACCTAACCCTAAAGCTCACCCTAATCCTAACCTTCACCTAGACCCTAACCCTCACCCTAACCCTAACCCTAACACTCACACTCACCCTCAACCTAAGCCAAAACCTAACCCTAATCCTAACCCTAACCCTCACCCTAGCCCTCACCCTAACCCTAACACTAACCCTCACCCTCACCCTACCCCTAATGCTAACTCTAACCCTAACCCTCACCCTATCCCTCAACCTCACCCTAACCCAAACCCTAACCCTAACCCTAAACCTAAACCTTACCCTCAACCAAACCGTTACTGTAACCCAAACGCTAACCCTAACACTCAACCTCACCCTAACCCTCACCCTAAACCTTATCGTCACCCTAACCCTAAACTAAACCCCAATCTTAATCCTCACACTAAACCTAACACTCACCCTAACCCTATCCCTGCTCCTCACCCTAACCCTAAACCAAACCGTCACCCTATCCTCATTCTTACCCTAACCCTAAAACTCACCCTCACTCTAACCCTCAACTTCACCCTAACCCTCACCCTAGCCCTAACACTAACACTCACCCTCACGCTAACCCTAACCCTAACCCTCACCTTCACCCTATCCCTCACATTAAACCTAACCCTATCCCTCAGCCTAACCCACACCCTAAACCTAACCCTAACCCTAAGCCTTACCATAACCCTTATCTAACTAAGACTATCACCCTCCCTCACCCTAACACTAACCCTAACACTAACCCTAACCCTAAACCTATCCCTCACCATAATCCTCACCCTAACCCTCACCCTAACCCTCACACTAATACTTACCCTCACCCTACCCCTACCCCTAACCCTCACCCTAAACCTAACCCTAACTCTTACCCTCACCCTAACCCTAACCCTCACTCTCACCCTAACCCTCACTCTAAACCTAACCCTACCATCACTCTAACCCTAATGCTAAGGCTAAACCTCACCTCACCCTAACCCTCACCCTAACCCTAACCCTCACCCTAACTCTAACCCTAACCCAAACTTCACTGTCACCCTAACCCTCACCAAAACCCTAACCCTCACCCACACCCTATGCTTCAACCTCACCTGAGCCCTCACCGTCACCCTAAACAATACCCTAACCCTCACCCTCCCCCTAAGCCTAGCCCTAACCCTCACCCTCACCTTAACTCTCACCCAATCCCTTACCCTCACCCTCACCCTAACCCTCCCACATACACTAACAATTACCCTAACCCTTACTCTAAACCTCAAACTCACCCTCAACATCATCCTACACCTAACCTAACCCTAACCCTCACCCTCACCCTAACTCTCACCCTCCCCCTAACCCTCACCCTCACACTACCCCCAAAACATCACCCTCACACTAACCCTCACCCTAAACCTAACCCTCACCCTAACACTCACCCTAACCCTTATCCTCACCCTAACCATAACTTTAACCCTAATACTAAACCTCACACTAACCCTCACTCTCACCCTCAACCTCACCCTAACCCTAAGCCTAACGCTCACCCTCAGCCTAACCATCACCATCACCCTAAACCTCACCCTAACCCTAATGCTAACACTCACCCTCACCCTCATCATAACCCTAATGCTAAACCGAACCCTAGCCCTCACCCGATCCCTCACCCTCACCCTAACCCAAAACCTAACCCTCAACCCTAATCCTAATACAAACCCTAACCCTCACTCTCAACCTCACCTTAAATCTAACCCTATACCTAAACCTCAATATCACCCTCACCCTAACCCTAAAAATAACCTTAACCCTAAGCCTAACCCTCACCCTAACACTAACCCTAACACTTACCCTCACATTAAACCTAACTCTCAACCTAAGCCTAAACCTACCCCTCAGCCTAACCCTCACCCTAATCCTAACCCTAACCTTTATCCTCTCCCTATCCGTAGCACTCACCCTAATCCTAACACTCGCCCTGACCCTAAAACTCATCCTAACCTTAACCCTAACACTAACCCTCAACATACGCCTCACCCTAAACCTCAACCTAACCCTAACCCTAACCCTAAACCTAACACTCACACTAACCCTCACCCTAACCCTAACCCTAACCATCACGCTGACCCTCAAATAAACTCTAATCCTAAACCTAACCTTCACCCTCAGCCTCACCCTATCCCTAACCCTAAACCTAACCCTCACACTAACACTAACACTAATCCTGACCCTAACCCTAACCCTCACACTAACCCTAACACTCACCTTACCCCTCACCCTACCCCTCACCCTAACCATCTTCCTAACACTAACCCTAACCCTAACCCTAACCCTCACCCTCATTCTAACCCTAACACTGAACCTAATCTTCACCCTATCCCTAACACTCACCCTAACCCTCAACCTCACCCAAACACTCACCCTAACACTTACTCTCACCCTAACCCTCCCCCTCCCCCTAAACCTCACCCTAACCCTTACCCTAATCCTAAACCTCATCCTATCCCTAACCCTAACCCTAAACCTAACCCTCACCGTCAACCTAACCCTAATCCTAACACTAACCCTCAAACACACGCTAACCCTCACACCCACCATCACCCTCAGTCTAACAGTAACCCTAACCCTAATCCTAAACCTAACCCTCACCCTGACCTTAACACTCACCCTAACCCAACTCTAACCTTCACCCTAACTCTAACCCTAACCCAACCAAAACCCTCAGCATCACCCTAACCCTCACCCTAACCCTAACCCTCAACCACACCCTAACCCTCACCCTCACCCTAACACTAACCCTAAACCAGCCTAACTCTAACCCTAACCCAACCCCAAGATCAACCTAACCCTAACCCTAACACTAACCCTCAAACACACCCTAAACCTCGCACTCACCCAAACCCTCACACTCACCCTCACCCTCACCCTAAGCTGAACACTCACCCTAAACCTAACCCTAACCCTAAACCTCACCCTAACCCTTACGCTAACCCTTACCGTCAACCTAACCCTCAGACTAAACCTAACCCTTACCCTAACCCTAACCCTACCCTTCAACCTAACACTCACCCTAACCTTAAACCTAACCCTCAACCTAACCATAATTCTAACCCTCACCCTCACCCTAGCCCTCACCCTCATCTGAACCCTCACCCTCACACTAACACTCACCCTCACCCTCAAGATCACCCTAACCGTAACCCTAAATCTAACCCTTCCCCTAACCCTCACCGTGACCCTAACCCTCACTGTAACCCTCAACCTCAAACTAATCAGCACCCTAACCCTAACCCTAAACTTTACCTAACCCAAAACCTCACCCTCACGCTCACCCTCACCCTAACCCTTACCCTCACAGTAGCCCTCACCCTAACCCTAACCCTAAACCTCACCCTCAAACTCACCCTCACCATCAGCCTAACCCTAAACCTACACCTAATCCTAATCAGAACCCTCACCCTCACCCTCAACCTAACCCTAACCCTAACCATAACCCTCACGCTAAACCTACCCCTCACCCTTCCCCTCACCGTAACACTAACTTTAACCCTCTCCCTCACCCTAAACTTCACCCTAACCCTTACCCTCACCCTCACCCTCACTCTAACCCTAACCTTAACCTTAAACATCACCCTAACCCTCACCTAACCCTAACATTAACCCTCATACTAAACCACTCCCTAAACCTCACCCTATCCCTAACCCTAAACCTAACCATAACTCTCACACTAACCCTAACTCTCACGCTAACCATAACATTACTCCTCACCTTAACCCTCATACTAACCCTAAACTTAGCCCTAACACTCACCCTAATCCTAATCCTAACCCTAACCCTCACCCTCACCCTAACACTCACCGTCACGCTAACCCTCAGCCTAACCCTAAGCTTCACCTATACCCTAACACTCACCCTCACCTTCACACTCACCCTCACTCTAACCCCCACCCTCACACTAATCCTTAGGCTAAACCTAACCATAACCCTAACCGAAACGCTCACACTAACCCTCACCCTCAACCTAAACCTTATCCTCAACCTACGCCTCAACATAACCATAAACCTCACCTTCACGCTCATCCTCACGGTCACCCTCACTCTAAACCTGACCCTAACCCTCAACCTCACCCTCTGCCTCAGCCTAACCCTAACCCTACCCTCACCCTCACCCTCACCCTAACCCTATACCTAACCCTAACCCTCACCCTCACCCTCAACCTCAACCTAACCCTAACCCTAACCCTCACACTCAGGCTCACCCTAAAACTAAACCTAACCCTACTCCTCACCCTCACCCTCACCCTCACCTGAAACCTAACAATAAAGCTAACGCTAATCCTAACTGTAAACCTAATCCTAAGCCTAAACCGCACCTTACCCAAACCCTATCCCTAACCCTCACCCTAACCCTAAACATAAACCTCACCCTCACACTAACCCTAACCCTAAACCTAAACCTCGCACTAAACCTAAACCTCACCCTTACCCTAAACATCACCCTATCCCTAACAATAACCCTCACCTCCACCCTAATCCTCACCCTAACCCTAACCCTCACCCTCACTCTAACAATGACACTAACCTTAACCCTAAACCTCACGCTAACACTAACTCCAACTCTAACACTAACCCTCACTCTAATCCTAACCCTCACCCTAAACCTGACACTAACCCTAACCCTCAATCTAACCCAAAACCTAACACTTAACATAACCCTCACCCTCAAACTCAGCCTAACCCTAACCCTAACTAATCCTAAACCTCACCCCCACCCTCACACTAACCCTCTCCCTCACCATCACCCTCACCCTCACCCTATCCCTAACTCTAACCATAACCCTGAACATAGCACTAGCCCTCACCCTAAACCTAACCGTCACACTAACTCTAACCCTCACACTCAGCCTCACCTTCACCCTCACCCTAACGCTCAAACTAATCGTAACCCTAACCCTCACCCTAAACCTAACCCTAACCCTAAACCTAACACTCACACTAACTCTAACCCTCGCCCTCTTCCTAACCCTAACCCTAACCCTAACACTCCCCCTCCCCCTCAACCTCACCCTTGCCCTTAGCCTAACCCTAACCCTAATCCTTATACTAACCCTAAACCTCACTCTCACCTTCACTCTAAAACTAACACTAAAACTCACACTCCCCCTCCCCCTCCCCCTAACCCTAACCCTAAAAATAACCCTAACCCTAACCCTAACCCTCATCCTAACCCTAAACATAACCCTAATCCTAACCCCCCTTCCCCCTCACCCTCAACCTCAGCCTAACACTAATCCTAATAATAATCCTAACCCTAATCCTCACTCTCCCTCACCCTAAACCTAACCCTAACCCTAAACCTCACCCTTACCTTCTTCCTCACCCTCAACCTCACACTAAACCTAACAATAATCTTAACCCTAACCTTAACTCTAAGCCTAACCCTCACCCTAACATTAACCCTAACCCTAACCCTCACACTAAACCTAACCCTCAAACTAACCCTAAACCTACCCCTCAGCCTAAACCTCACGCTAACCCTAAGCCTAATCTTAATCCTTTCCGTATCCTTAACCCTAACGCTATCCCTCACCTTAACCCTAACCCTCACCCTATCCCTAATACTCACCCTGAACTTAATTCTCATCCTAACCTTAATCTTAACCCTAAAAATCACCCTAACCATAACCCTAACACCAACCCTCACCCTACGCCTCAACCCTAACCATTACCCTAACCCTAACCCTCACCCTCACCCTAAACCTAATCCTCCCCCTAAACCTTACCCTCACCCTAACCCAAACCCTAACCCTAACCCTCACCTTAACTCTAATCCTAAACCTAACCCTCACCCTCACCGTCACCCTAAGCTTAACCTTAAACCTCATGCTAACCCTAACCTTAACCCAACAAAAACACTCAGCGTCACCCTAACCCTCAACCACACACTAACCCTCACCCTCACCGAAACCCTCACCCGGACCCTCACACTCAACCTAAGCCGAACACGCACCCTAACCCTAACCCTAACCCTAAACCTCACCATAACCCTAATATTAACCCTAAACCTCACCCTAACTCTAACCCTAACCCAACCGCAACCCTCACCGTCAATCTAACCTTAACCCTAACACTAACCCTCAACCACACCCTAACACTCACCTTCACCCGAACCCTCACCCGAACACTCACCCTAAGTAGAACACTCACCCTAAACCTAACCATATACCTAACCCTTACCTTAACCCAAACTTAACCCTAAACCTCACCCTAAACCTAACCCTCACCATAACCCTAATGCTAACCCTCAAACTCACCCTAACCCTAACCCTAACACTAACCCTCACCGAAATCCTAACCCAAACCCTCACGCTCACCCTAACCATCACTGTCACATTAACCCTCACCCTAAACCTAAGCCTTACCCGCTCCCTAACACTCACCCTCACCCAAACACTCACCCTTACACTAAACCTCACCCTCGCCCTAAACATCACCTTAACACCAACCCTGACCCTAACATTAACCCTAACCCTCACTGTAACCCTAAACCTCATCCTCACCTTCAGTCTCATCCTAAGCTTAACGCTAAACATAACATTAATCCTAATCCTAACACTAATTCACACCCTCACCCTAACCGTAACCCTCACTCTAACCCTAACCCTAACCCTCACCCTCACCCTAACACTCACCCTAACCCTAACACTAAACCTCACCCTAACTCTAACCCTGACCTTAACCCTCACCCTAACCCTAACCCTAACCCTAAACCTCACACTAACCAAACCATCACCCTAAACCTAAACCTACCCCTCACCATAACATTCACATTGTCCCTAAACCTATCCCTAACCCTCACCCTAAACAAAACCCTAACCCTCACCCTCATTCTAACCCTCACCGTCAACCTAAGCCTCACCCTAACCCTAAACCTAACACTCACGCTAACCCTTACCCTCACCCTAACCCTCACTCTCACCCCAATTCTCACCCTAACCCTAACCCTTACCTAACAGAAAAACTCACCCTAATCCTCACCCTCACACTAATCATCACCCCCACCCTAACCCTAACCCTAACCCTAAGATTAACCCAAACCAACAACCTCACCCTCACTCTAACCCTAAACATAACCGTAACCCTCACCCCAACACTCACCCTCAACCTCACCCTGACCCTCACACTCACCCACAACCTAAGCCTAAAGCTAACCTTGACCCTAAACCTCACCTTCACCCTAACACTCACCCTCACCCTTACCCTCACCCTAACCCTCACACTAACCCTAACCCTCAACCTAACCCTAACCCTCACCCTCATGCTCACCCTAAACCTCACCCTCACCCTCACACTCACCATAACCCTAACCCTAAACTTAACCCTCACCCTAAGCCTAACCCTCACCCTAAACTTAACCCTAACCTTCATCCTCACCCTCTCCCTAACGCTAACCCTAACCCTAACCCTCACCCTAACTCTAATGATAACACTAACACTCACCCTCACCCTAACCCTCACCCAAACCATTAACCTCACCCCAACGTTAACTCTAACCCTAACCATAACACTCACACCAAACCTAAACCTCACCCTAACTGTAACCCTCAACCTCACTCTAAACCTCACACTAACCCTAGCCCTCAAGCTAACCCTAAAGCTAATACTTAACATAACCCTCAACGTCCCCGTCAGCCGAACCCTAAACCTAACCTTAATCCTAAACCTAACCCTCAACCTCAACCTCACACTTACCCTCACCCTCACCATCACCCTCACCCTCACTCTAAACCTAACCCTAATCATAACACTCACCTTAGCCCTAACCCTCACGGTAACCTTTACCCTAATCCTCACCCTCACCCTCACCCTCACCCTAACCCTAAAGCTAAACCTAACCCTCATACTAAATCTAACCCTCACCCTCACCCTAAACCTAACCCTAACCCTAAACCTCCCCCTCCTCCTCGCCCTCCCCTTAAACCTAAAAATAACCCTAACCCTAACCATCATCCTAATCCTAATCCTAACCCTAATCCTAACCCTCCCCCTCCAGATCACCCCCACCCTCAGCCTAACCCTCACCCTAATCCTAATCCAAATCCTAACCCTCCCTCTCACCCTCACCCTAAACCTAAACCTAACCATAATCCTCACCCTTACCCTCATCCTCACCCTCACCCTCACCCTAAGCCTAACAATAACTATAACTATGACCTTAACCCTAAGCATTACCCTCAACCTAAGGTTAACCCTTACCCTAAACCTCACACTAAACCTAACCCTCAACCTAACCCTAAACCTTCCCCTCAGCCTAACCCTCATGCTAACCCTAACCCTAAACATAATCCTCTTTCTATCCGTAACCGTAACCCTAACACTCACCCTCACCATTGTCCTCACCCTAAACCTAACCCTAAACCTAATCCTCACCCTAGCCCTAACCCTCACCCTAACACTAACACTCACCGTGACCCTAACCCTAACCTCACCTTAACCCTAATCCTAACCCTCACCCTAAACCAAACCATCACCCTACGCTTCAACCTAATACTAACCCTAACTCTAAACCTCACCCTCAAACTAACGCTCATCCTAACCCTTAACCTCAACCTAACCCTCACCGTAACCCTAACCCTAACCTTAGTAACCCTCACCTTAACTCTAAAACTAAACCTAACCCTCCCCCTCACCCTAACCCTCACTGTTACCCTCACCCTCATCCTATCCCTAACCCTAACACTAACCCTAGCACTCACCCAGACCCTAACACTAATCCTCAGTCTAACCCTACCAATCACCCTACCCCTCACCTGACCCCTCACCCTAAACATCATCCTAACCCTAACCCTAACCCTAACACTAACCCTCACCCTCAGTCTAACCCTAACCATAAACCTAATCCTCACCCTATCCCTAACACTCACCCTGACCCTCACCCTCACCTTACCTCTCACCCTAAGCCTTACCCTCACCCTAACCCTCACACTAAACCTAAACCTCATGCTAACCCTCAGCCTAATCCTAACCCAAATCCTCACCCTCAACCTAACCCTCACAGTCACCCTAATCCTAACCCTAACCCTAACCCTAACCATAAACCTAACCCTCAGCATAACCCTCACTCTAACCCTAACCTTAACCCTCACCCTCACACTAACCCTAACCATCACACTACCCCTCACCGTACACCTCACCCTAACCCTAAACCTAACCCTAACCATAACCCTCACAATCACCCAAACCCTAACCCTAACCCTAAACCTCACCCTACACCTAACCTTAACCCTAAACCTCATGCTAACCATAAACTTAACCCAACCAAAACACTCAGCTTCACCCTGACCCTAACCCTAACCCTAACCCTCAAACATACCCTAACCCACAACCCTCACCGAAAACCTCACCCCCACCCTCACCCTCAACCTAATCCGAACACACACTATCACCCTAACCCTAACCATATACTTCACTGTAACCCTAACCTTAACAATCCTCACGCCAATCCTCACCCTCACCTTCACCCTCAGTCTAACACTAACCATAACCCTAATCCTAAACCCAACTCTCACCCTCACCCTAACAATAACCCTAACCCAACGGTAATCTTCACCCTAACTCTGACACTAACCCAACCCCAAACCTCACCATCACCCTAACCCTAAGGCTAACACTAAACCTCAACCACACTCTAACCCTCACCTGAACCCTCACCCGAACCCTAAGCAGACCACTCACCCTAAACCTAACCATACACGTAAAACTTATCCTAACCGTTACCTTAACCCTAAATCTCACCCTAAACCTAACCCTCACCATAACCCTAATGCTAACCCTCAAACTCACCCTAACCCTAATCCTAACACTAACCCTCACCCAAATCCTAACCCAAACCCTCACACTCACACTAAAACTCACGTTCACATTAACCCTCACCCTGAACCTAATCCTTACCCACTCCCTAATACACACCCTCACCCGAACACTCACCGTCACACTAACCCTCACCCTCGCCCTAAATATCACCTTAACCCCAACCCTCAACCTAACATTAACCCTAACCCTCACCGTAACCCTAAACCTCACCCTCACCCTCACACTCATCCTAAGCTTAAACCTAAACCTAATGTTAATCCTAATCTTAACCCTTACCCACTCCCTCACCCTAAAACTAAACCTCACTATAACCCTAACCCTAACCCTCACCCTCACACTAAACCTAACCCTAACCCTAACCCTAACCCTCACCCTAACCCTAACACTAAGCCTCACCCTAACTCTAACCCTCACCCTAACCCTCACCCTAACCATTACCCTCACCCTAACCCTAACCCTAACCCTAATCCTCACACTAACTTAACCATCACCATAAACCTAACCCTACCCCTCACCCTAACACTCACACTGTCCCTAAACCTAACACTAACCCTCACCCTAACCATAACCCTAACCCTCACCTTCATCCTAACCCTCACCGTCGACCACACCCTCACCCTTACGTAACCATCGCTCAAACACTAATCATCACCCTAAACCCAACCCTCACCCTAACCCTAACCCTAACACTCACGCTAACCCTAACCCTCACCCTAACACTCACGCTAACCCAAATCTTCACCCTAACCCTAACCCTTACCTAACAGAAAAACGCAACCTCATCCTCACCCTCACACTAAACCTCACCCCCACCCTAGCCCTCACCCTATCCCTAACCTAAACCCTAACCATCACCCTCACCCTCACTGTTAGACCTGACTCTAACCCTCACCCTAACCCTCACCCTCACCCTCACCCTGACCCTCAAACTCACCCCCACCCTAATCCTAACGCTAACCCTAACCCTAAACCTCACCCTCACCCTAACCCTCACCCTAACCCTTACCCTCACCCTAACCCTCACACTAACCCTACCCTCAACCTAACGCTAACCCACCACACTCACCATCACTCTCAACCTCACCCTCAGCCTAACCCTAAACGTAACCCTAATCCTAACCCTAACCCTCACACTTACATTCAGCCTAAACCTCACACTCACCCTCACGCTCACACTAACCCTAACCCTAAACCCAACCCTCACCTCAACCCTAACCCTCACCCTAAACTTAAGCCTAAACCTCATCCTAACCCTAAGCATAACCCTCACCCGAACTCTAATGCTAACCCTAACACTCAACCTCACTCTAACCCTCACCTGAACCATTAACCAAACCCTAACCCTAACTCTAATCCTAATGCTAACCCTCACACTAAACCTAAACTTCACCCTAACTGTAACCCTCACCTCACCTTAAACCTCACACTAACCCTTACCCTCAAGCTAACCCTAAACCTAACCCTTAACATAACCCTCAACCTCAACCTCAGGCTATCCCTAAACCTAACCCTAATCCTAAACCTAACCCTCACCCTCACCATCACCCTAACCCTTATGCTCACCATCACCCTCACCCTCACGCTATCCTTAACACTAAACATAACCCTCACCCTAACCCTAACCCTCACCATAACCTTAACCCTAAACCTCATCCTCACCCTCACCCTAACCCTAACCCTAACCCTTAACCTAACTCTCATACTAACTCTAACCCTTACCCTCTCCCTAACCCTAATGCTAAACCTAACCCTTCCCCTCCCACTCACCCTCGCCCTCAGGCTAATCCTAACCCTAATCCTAATCCTAACCCTAAAACTCACTCTCACCCTCACCCTTAACCTAACCCTAACCCTAAACCTCCCCCTCCCTTCCCCTTTTCCCAAACCTAAAAATAACCCTCCGTAATCCTAACCCTAAACCTAACCCTAATCCTAAGCCTCAACCTCACTCTCAACCTAAACTTAAACCTAACCTTAATCCTCAACCTTACCCTCATCCTTACCCTCACCCTCACTCTAATAATAACCTTAACCCTGACCTAAACCATAGGCATAACCCTCACCCTAACACTAACCCTAACCCTAAACCTCACACTAAACCTAACCTCAACCAATCCCTAAACCTACCCCTCAGCCTAACCCTCATCCTAACCCTAACCCTAACCCTAATACTCTCCCTCTCCGTAACCCTAACCCTAACCCTCACCCTCACCATAGTCCTCACCCTAACCCTAACCCTAAACCTAACCCTCACCCTAACCCTAACCCTCACCCTAACCCTAACACTCAACCTGACCTTAACCCTCACCTAACCTTAACCCTAACCTTAACCCTCACCCTAACCCAAACCCTCAACCTACGCCTCACCCTAATAGTAACCCTAACTCTAACCCTCACCCTCAACCTAACCCTCACCCTAACCCTTACCCTAAACATAACCCTCACCCTAACCCTAACAGAAACCATAACCCTAACCCTCACCCTAACCCTAACACTCACCCAAACCCTAACACTAACCTTCAGCCTAACCATAACCCTCACCCTACCCCTCACCCTAACCGTCATCATAACCCTAACCCTAACCCTAACCCTTACCCTCAGTCTAACCCTAACCCTTAACCTAATCCTCACCCTATCCCTAACACTCATCCTGACCCTCACCCTCA
This sequence comes from Dipodomys merriami, assembly GCF_024711535.1. NCBI lineage: Eukaryota > Metazoa > Chordata > Mammalia > Rodentia > Heteromyidae > Dipodomys > Dipodomys merriami. The sequence goes on from NW_027206113.1 coordinate 6,106,293, forward strand.
CCGTACTTCTCACCCTAATCCTTATCCTCACCCTAACCCTCACGCTCACCCTATCCCTAAAACTAAACCTCACACTAACCCTCAGCCTAACCTTAACCCTAAACCTAACCCTCACCATTACCCTCACCCTAATCCTAACTCTAACACTCACCCTCACCCTAAACCTCACGATAACCCTTACCCTCACCCTAAACCTAAACCTAACCCTAACCCTAACCCTAAAACTAACCCTCACACTAACTCTAACCCTCATCCTACTCCTCACCCTACCCCTCACCCTAGCCCTCATCCTAACCCTAACCCTAAGACTAACCCTCACCCTCACCCAAAGCCTAAACCTCACCCTTATCCTAACCCAAACCTTCACACTCATCCTCACATTCACCCTCAGGCTAAACCTAACCCTAACCTTAATCCTAAACTTAACCCTCACCCTAACCCTAACTGTAACACTAACACAACCTTAACCCTCACCCTAACTCTAACCCTAACCCAACCACAAACCTCACAGTCAACAGAAACCTCAGCCTAACCCTAACACACAACTGGATCCTAACCCTAAACACTCACGCGAGACCTCACTCTCACCCTCACCTTAAACATCACCCTAAACCGAACACTCACCCTCACCCTCAACCTCACCCTAAGCCGAAAACTCACCCCAACCCTAACCCTAACCCTAACGATCACCCAAAACTTAATTTAACCCTAACAATCACCCTAACCCTACGCCTCCCCCTAACCCTAACCCTAAACCTCAACCTCACCCTAACCTTAATCCTAACCATAACCCTCACCCTAATCCTAACATAAACCCTCACCCTAACCCTCACCCTAAACCTAACCCTGACCCTCATCCTAACCCTCACACTCACCCGAATAATCAGCCTCACACTCACCCTCACCTTAGCCCTAATCATCAACTTAACCCTAACTCTCACCATAATAATAACACTAACCCTCACCAAACCCTAAATCTCACCCTCATCCTCACCCTCACCCTAAGCCTAACCCTAAACCTAACATTAATCCTAATCCTAAACCTAACCCTCACCCTCACCCTAATCTTAACCCTCACCCTAACCCTAACCCTAAGCCTCACACTCACCCTAACCCTAAACCTAACCATAAGCCTCATCCTAACCCTAATCCTAACCATCATCCTCAACCTCACGCTCACCCTCAGACTAACCCTAAACCTAATCCTAATCCTAACCCTAACCCTCACACTCACCCTCAACCTAAACCAAACACTAACCCTAAGCCTCACCCACACCCTCACCCTCAAACTCACCTTCACCCTAACACTAACAATAACCTTAATCCTAACCTTAACCCTAAACCTAACCCTAAACCTAACCCTCACACTAACCCTAACCCTCACTCTACCCCTAACCCTAACCCTCAACCAAACCCTAACCCGAACCCTCACCCGAACCCTCACACGAACTCTCACCCTAAACATCAACCTAAACGGAACCTTCATCCTAACATTAACCCTAACTCTCACCCAAATCCTAACCCTAACACTAACCCTAACCCTCACCCAAATCCTCAACCGAACCGTAACCCTAACCCTAAACCTAACACACACCCTTACCCTAACACTACCCCTCTCGCTAAACCTCAACCTATCCCGAACCCTAACCCTAATCCTCACCCTAACCCTAACCCTAACCCTCAACCTAAACCTAACCCTCACCCCAATCCTCACCCTCACCATAATCGTCTGGCTAACACTAAACCTAACCCTTACTTAACCCAAAACCTCACCCTCAGCCTAACGCTAACTCTATGCCTACCCCTACCCCTCAGCCTAACCCTAAGCCTAACCCTAACCCTCACTCTCAACCTGATCCAAATCCTAACCCTAACCCTTAGCCTAACCCTCACCCACACCCTAACCCTCATCCTAACCCTTACCCTCACCCTAACCCCAAACCTAACCCTAACCCTAACTCTCACACTAACCCTAACACTCACCCTAACCCTAACCATAAAATTAAAACTAAACCTCAACCTAACCCTCACCCAAACCATAACCCTAACCCAAACCCTAACCCTAACCCTCACCCTACCACTCACCCTAACCTTAACCCTAACCCTAACCCTCAACCTACCACTCACCCTAATCCTAACCCTAAACCTAACCCTCATCATCACCCTAAACCTCACCCTAACACTTATCCTCACCCTACTCTAACCCTAACCCTAACCCTCACCCTAACCCTAACCCTAAAACTAATCTTAAACTTCACAGTAACCCTCACGCTAACCCTAAAAATAACCCTCACCCTCAACCTAACCCACATGCTAACCTGTACCCCCTCCCTAACCCTAACCTTAACCCTAACCCTAAACCTCATAGTAACACTAACCCTCACCCTAACCATAACCCTACCCCTCAACCTACCGTCATAGTACCCCTAACACTAACCCTCACGCTTAACCTCACCCTCACCCTAAAACTAACCCTCAACCTAATCCAAACCGCCACCCTCACCCTCACCCTCATCCTCAGTCTATCCCTAACACTAACCCTAATCCTCACCCCAACCCTCAACCTCACCCTAAATATAACCCTAATGCAACCCTAACTCTCACTATAACTCTAACCCTCACCCAACAATAACCCTCACCCTCAACCTCAATCTAACCCTAAACTTAACCCTAACTCTCACCCTAAAACATACCCTCACCCTAACCCTTACCCTAAACCTAAACCTAAACCTAACCCTAACCCTCGCACTAATCCTAATGCTAACCCAAACACTAACCCTCACCCAAACCGTAAAACTAACCCTAACCCTCACCCTAACCCTAACCCTAATACTCACACTCACCCTAACCCTCACCGTCACCCTAACCCTAACCCTAACCCACATCATAACCCTCACTCTCACCCTGACCTTCACCCTCACGCTAAACATCACCATAAATATAATCCTCACCCTAACCCTAACGCTAAGACTCACCCTAAACCTAACCCTCACCCTCACCCTCACCCTCACTCACATCCTAATCCTAACCCTAACCCTCACCCTCACCCTCACCCTAACCCTAAACCTAACCCTCACCCGAACCCTAATCCTCACCCAAACCCTAACGCTATCCCTAAACCTAAACCTCAACCTCACCCTCACCCTAAGCCTAACCCTCAACCTAACACTAATCCTAAAACTGTCACTCTCACCTTAACCCTCACCCTAAACCTAACCTAACCTTAAACCTAACCCTCACCCTAACCCTCACCCTAAACCTAACCCTAACCCTAAACCTCCCAATCACCCTAAACCTCAACCTAACCCTTATCCTAACCCTCACCCTAACCCTCACATTAACCCTAACCCTCATCCTAACCATAAGCATAAACCTTACCCTCACACTCATTGTCATCCTCAGCCTAACCCTAACCCTAACCCTAACTCTAACCCAAACCCTCACCCTCAACCTCACCCTAACTCTAACCCTAATTAAACCATAACCGTCACTCTAGCTCTAATCTTCAACCAACCCTAACCTTCACCCTCAACCTCAATCTAAACCTAACCTTAACTCTAACTCTCACCCTAACCCCAACCCTCACCCTAACACTTACCCTCACCCTAAAACTCACCCTAAACCTAGCCATCATCCTAAACCTTAACCTAACCCTCACCCTCACCCAAACCCTCAACATCTCCCTAACCCTCACCATAACCCTAACCCTCACCCACAACTTAACCCTCACTCTCACCCTGACCCTCACACTCATGCTAAACATCACCCTAAACATAACCACCACCCTAAACCTAAACCTAACCCTCACCCTAACCTTAAACCTCACCCTAACCCTCACCCTAAACTTAACCCTCACCCTAAACCTAACCTTAACCCTCACCCTCACCCTAACACTCACCATCACCCTAACCCTCAACATATCCCTAACCCTCACACACAAACTAACCCTCACTCTCACCCTGACCCTCAGCCTCACGCTAAACATCACCCTAAACATAACCCTCACCCTAAACTTAACTTTAATCCTCACACTTAACCTAACCCTCACCATCACCCTAACCCTCACCATAACTCTAACTCTAACCCACACCCTAACCCTCACTCCCACACTGACCCTCACCCTAACCCTTAACCTCACACTAAGCCTAACCCTAACCCTAAACCCTAAACCTCAGACTAAGACTAACCCTCACCCTAACCCTAACCATTCCCCTCAGCCTAATCTTCACCCTAACCCTAACTGTAACCCTAATTCTCACCGATCCCTAACACTAACCCTAACCCTCACACTCACCCTATCCCGCAACCTAACTCTAAACGATACCCTAACCCACACCCTCACCCTCAACCTCAAACTCACCCAAACGCTCAGCGTAACCCTAACCCTAACCCTAATCCCAACCCTAACCCTCACCCTCACATTAACCCTAACCCTAACCCTAACCCTCAACCTCCCTCAAACCCTCACCCTAACCCTAACCCTAACCCTAAACCGAACATTAACTCTCACCCTCACCCTCACCCACACACTAACCCTAACACTAACCCTAAGCCTAACTCTCACCCTCACCCTAAAACTCACCCTAAACCTAACCCTAACCCTAACCCTCAAACTAACCTAACCCTTCCCCTCTCCGTAACCATAACCTTAACCCTAACCCTAACCCTCACAGTAACCCTAACCCTCACCCTAACCATAACCCTACCCCTCAATCTAACCCTCAGTCTACACCTAACCCTAACCCTTTCGTTTACCCTAACCCTAACCCTCACCTTAAAAAAAAACCATCACTCTCACCCTCACCCTGACCCTCAGTCTAACCCTCACCCTAAACCTAAACCTAACCCTAACCGTCACCCTCACCCTCAGCCTAGCTCTAAACCTAATACAACAATAACCCTCACTCTAATTCTAATCCTCACGCAACCCTAACCCTCACCCTCAACCTCATTCTAAACCTAATCTTACTTCTAACTCTCACCCTAACCCTAACCCTCACCCTAACACTTACCCTCACCCTAACCCTCACCCTAAACCTAACCCTCACCCTAAACATAACCCTAACCCTCACCCTCACACAATCCCTCACCATCACCCTTATCCTAACCATAACCCTAACCCTCACCCACACCCTTACCCTCACTCTCACCCTGACCCTCACCCCATGCTAAACATTACCCTAAACATAACCCTCACCCTAAACCTAAACCTAAACCTCACCCTCACCCTAACCCTCACCCTAAACCTAACCCTCACCCTAAACCTAACCTTAACCCTTATCCTCACCCTAACCCTCACCATCAACCAAATCCTCACCATAACCCTAAACCTCACCCACACCCTAACCCTCACTCTCACCCTGACCCTCACCCACACCCTAAACAGCACCCTAAACATAACCCTCACCCTAAACCTAACCCTAATCCTCACACTCACCCTAACCCTCACCATCAACCTAACCCTCACCACAACCCTAACTCTCACACACACCATAAACCTCACTCTCACCCTGACCCTCACCCTAACCCTTAACCTCACACTAACCCTAACCCTAACCCTAAACCTCAGACTAAACCTAACCCTCACCCTAACCCTAACCATTCCCCTCAGCCTAACCCTAACCCTAACCCTAATTCTCACCCTATCCCTAACTGTAACCCTAACACTCACCCTCTCCCTAGCCTTCAACCTAACTCTAACCGTAACCCTAACCTGCACCCGAACCCGAACCCTCACCCTAACCCTCACCCTCATCCTTAATATCACCCTAACCCTATCCCTAACCCTAACCCTGACCCTAACCCTCACCCTAATCCTAACCCTCACCATAACCATCACCCTCAACCAAATCCTCACCCTAACCCTAACCCTATCACTTACCTAACCGAAACCCTCACCCGCACCCTCCCAATCACCCTAAACCTCACCCTCACAATAGCCCTCACCCTAACCTTAAACCAACCCTAACCCTAACCCACAAACTCACCCTCATCCTCAGCCTAACCATAACCCTCACTCTCATTCAAACCTTCACCCTAACCCTAACCCTAAACCTAACCCTAAACCTCACACTAACTCTCACCCTCACCCTCACCCCCACACTAATCCTAACACTACCCCTAAGCCTAAATCTCACCCTAACCCTAAACCTCATCCTAACATTTACCCTCACCCTAAACCTAACCCTAAGCCTAACCCTCACACTAACCTATGCCTTACCCTCTCCCTAACCCTAACTTTAACACTAACCCTAACTCTCACAGTAACCCTAACCCTCACCCTAACCATAAACCTACCCCTCAATCTAACCCTCATCCTACCCCTAAACCTAACCCTTTCGCTTACCCTCACCCTCACCCTAACCCGAACACTCACCTTAAAAAAAACCGTCACCCTCACCCTCACCCTCACCCTCAGTGTAACCCTAACCCTAACCCTAATCTTAACCATAACCATCGCCCTCAGCCTCACCCTAACTCTAACCCTAATCCAACCATAAACCTCATTCTAACTCTAAACCTCACCCAAACCTAACCCTCAACCTCAACCTCAATCTAACCCTAACCTTAACCCTAACTCTCACACTAACCCTAACCCTCACCCTAACCCTTACCCTCACCCTAACCCTAACCCTAACCCTCACAATAATCCTAATGCTAACCCTAACCCTAACCCTCAAACTGACCCTCAACCTAACCCTAAAACTAACGCTAACCATCACCCTAACCAGAACCCTAATTTTCACACTCACCCTAAACTTCACCGTCACCTTAACCCTAACCCTAACCCTCACCCACAGTCTAACCCTCACTCTCACCCTTACCCTCACCCTCATTCTAAACATAATCCTAAACCTAAACCTCACCCTAACCCTAACTCTCACTCTAACCCTCACCCTAAAGCTAACCCTCACCCTAAACCTAGCCCTCACCCTCACCCTAACCCTCACCCTAACGCTTTACCTCAAAATAACCCTCACCCCAACCTTTCGCTATCACTCAGCCTAACCCTCACCCTCACCCTAACCCTAACCTTCACCCTAACACTAACCCTAACCATAACCCTAAGCCTCACACTAAATCTAACACTCACCCTAACCCTTACCCTACCCCTCAGCATAACCTCACACTAACCCTGACACTAACATGCACCCTAAACCTAACCATATTCCTAAGCCTCACCCTAACACTAGCCCTAACCCTTACCCTCACCCTAACCCTCACACTAATCCTAAGCCTAACCCTAACCCTAACCCTAAACTTCACCCTAACCATCACCCCAACCTAACCCTCAGCCTCAACCTCACCCTAACCCTAACCTTCACCCTAACACTAACCCTAACCCAAACAATAACTCTAAACCTAACCCTAATGCTAACCCTCACCCGAACCCTTACCCTACATCTCAGAATAACCCTCACCCTCACCCTAACCCTAACCCTAAACTTCACCCTACCACTAACCCTAACCCTAACTCTTACAAGAAATCTAACCCTCACCCTAACACTTACCCTACACCTCAGCCTAATCCTCACCCTAACCCTGACTCTAAACTGCACACTAAACCTAACCATAACCCTAACCCGATCCCTAACCAGGACCCTAAACCTTACCCTCCCCCTAACCCTCAAACTAATCCTAAGCCTAACCCTAACACTAAACCTCACCCTAAACCTCACACTAACCCTAACACTAACCCTAACCCTTAGCCTAACCCTAATCCTAAACCTAAGCCTCATACTCACCCTAACCCTCAAATTCTCCCTCACTCTAACCCTAGGACTCAGCTTAATCCTAACACTAATCCTAAACTTAACACTCACCCTAACCCTCACCCTAAACCTAACCCTAACACTAACCCTCACACTAATCCTTACCCTCATCCTAACACTAACCCTAACCCTCACCCTCACCCTAACCCTAACCCTATCCCTAGCATTAACCCTAACCTTCACTCTAACCCTCATCCTATACCTAAACCTAACCCTTACCCTCACCCTAACCCTAACCCTAACCCTCTCACTAATCCTAATGCTAACCCTAACCCTGACCCTCACCCTAACCCTAAAACTAACTCTAACCCTCCCCCTAACCCTAACACTCACCCACACCCTAACCCTCACTTTCACCATGAACCTCACCCTCTCCATAAACATCACCCAAAACATAACCCTCACCCTAACCCTAACCCTAAGCCTCACCCTAAAACTAACCCTCAACCTCACCCTCATTCACAGCCTAAGCCTAGCCCTAACCCATCCGTCAACCTAACCCTAACCCTAAACGTAACCCTCCCCCTAACCCTAAAACTCACCCTAACCCTAACACTAACCGTAAACATCACCCTAACCCTAACCCTCACCCTTACCCTAACCCTATCCCTAACCCTAAACCTCACCCTCACCGTAACCCTAAGGCTAACTCAAAACCTAACACTAATCCTAAACCTACCTCTCACTCTCATCCTTACCCTAATGCTAACCCTAACCATAACCCACACACTAATACTCACCTTCACCATCACCCCAACCCTAATGCTAACCTAATCCTAACCCTCACCCTCACCCTAACCCTACCCCTAACCCGAACCAGAACCGTCAACCTCACCCTAACCCTCACGCTCACACTAAACCTCACCCTTACCCTAACCCTAGCGCTAACCCTCACACTAACACTTACCGTGACCGTAATCCACAATTCACCTTAATCCTCACCCTAAACCTAAAGTTAAACCTTATGCTAACCCTAACCCTCACCCTCACCCTCACCTTCACCCTCAGCCTAACCCTCACCCTCACCCTAGCCATCACCCTAACCCTAACCCTAACCCTAACCCTCACCCTGAATCTAACCCTCACACTCACCCTCACACTAACCCTAAACCTAACCGTAATGCTCACCCTAAACCTACCCCTAAACCTCACCCTCACCCTCAAGCTCACCCTCAACCTAACCCCAATCTTAAACCAAATCCTAACCATAATCCTAACACTTACCCTCACCTTAACCCTAACCTTCAAACTCACCCTCACCCTGACCCTAACCCTTAGCCTCACTCTCACAGTCACCCTAACTCTAACCCTAACAATAAACCTCACCCTCACCCTAACCCTAACCCTAAACCTATCCCTCACCCAACCCTCACCCTAAACCTAAACCTAAACCTCACCCTCACCCTAACCCTCACCCTAACCCTTACTCTCACCCTAAGCCTAATCTAACCCAAAACCTAACCGTAACCCTCAGATTTAACCCTCACACTAACCCTAACCCTACACCTGAGATTAACCCTCACCCTAAACCTAACCCTAACCCTAATTCTCACCCAACCCCTCTTCATAACCCTAACCCACACTCTCATCCTAGCCCTCACCCTAACTCTATCCCAAACCCTAACCTTCACCCGAACCCTCACACTCACCATCACCCTCACACAAATCCTAACAATAACTTTAACATAACTCTCACTGTAACCCTAACCGTACCCCTAACCCTAAGCCTCCCCCTCTCATTCCCTCTCATCCTCAGCCTAACCCTAACCCTAATCCTAATACTAACCCTAACCATCACTCTCACCCTCACTCTAAACCTAACCCTATCCCTAAACCTCACCCTCACCGTCACCCTCACGCTCACCCTAACCCTAACACTAACCCTAACACTAACACTAATCCTAACAATAACCCTCACCCTAACACTCACACTAACCCTTACACTAAACCTAAACCTCACACTAAACCTAATACTCACCCTAACCCTAAAACTACCCCTCATGCTAACCCTAAACTTAACCCTAACCCTAATGCTCACCCTAACCCTAAGCCTAACCCTAACACTCACCCTCACCCTAGCCCTAACCCTAACAATAATCCTAACCCTAAACCTCACCCTAACCCTAACCTTCATTCAAACCCTAACCCATACCCTATACCTAACCCTCACCCTAACCCTAACATTCACCCTAAAAGTTTCCCTAAAGGGAAACTTAACAATAACCCTAATCCTCACCATAACCCTAACCTAACATTAATCCTAACTCTCACCCTAACCCTAACTCTAACCCTAACCCTAAACCTCCCACTCACCCTAAACCTCAGCCTAACACTTATCCTCACCCTCACCCTAAACCTGACATTAACCCTAACCCTCACCCTAACCCTTACCCTAACCCTAACCCTATCATTAACCCTAACCTTCAGCCTAACCCTAATCCTAAACCTAACTCTAACCCTCCCCCTCACAATAAATCTCAATGTAATCCTTACCCTCACCCTCACCCTAAGAATCACAATGACCCTATCCCTCACCCTAACCCTAACCCTAACCCTCACCCTCACCCTCACCCTCAGCCTAACACTAAACGTAACCCTAATCCTAACCCTAACCCTCAGCCTCACCCGCATCCTAACCCTATCGCTAAACCTCACCCTTACCCTCACCCTCACCCTAACCCTCACCCTCACCTTCATCCTCACCCTAACCCTAACCGTAATCCTAACCCTCACCCTAACAATAAACCTCACCCTAACCCTAACCCTCACCCTCATATTAACCATAACCCTAACCCTAACCCTCACTTTATCCCTCACCCTAACCCTCATGCTAAAACTAAACCTCAAACTCACCCTAACCCTCACCCTAACCCTTACCCTAACCCTAACCCTAACCCAACCCTAACCCTAACCCTCAACCTAACCCTAATCCTACCCCTCAGCCTAACCCTCACCCTAAACTTAACCCTAACTATAATTCTCAACCTATCCCTTACCCTAACCCTAACCCTCAACCTCACCCTAGCCCTCACCCTAATTCTAACCCTATCCATAACCCTAATCCTAACCCTCACCCTCAGCCTAACCCTCACCCTCATCCTAAATATCACCCTAAGCCTAACCCTCACCCTCACCCTAACCCTAACCCCAACCCTCAATCTATCCCTAACACTCAACCTAAATCTCACCCTCACCCTAATTCACAACCTAACGCAAAAACTAACCCTTACATAAGCGAAAGCCTCAACCACACCCTCACCCTCATACTGAACCTCACCCTAGTCCTCACCCTAAACTTAACAATAACTCTAACGATCAACCACTCAATAAACCTCATCCTAACCCTAACCCTAAACCTAATCCTAAACCTAACAATCACCTTCACCCTAACCCTAACCCTAACCATAAACCTAAACCTCAACCTCACCCACACCCTCACCCTAACCCTAAATCTAAACCTAACCCTCAACCTAACCCTAAACCTGACCATAACCCTAACCCTCACCCTCACCCTAATCCTAAACCGAACCCTAACCTTAACCCTCCCTCTTACTCTCACACTAAATCTGAGCCTAAGCCTAACCCTAATCCTAATCCTAAACATAAAGCACACACTCACCCTCACCCTAAACCTAACTTTAACCCTAAACCTCACCCACACCCTCACCCTCAACTTCACCCTAATCCTAATCCTAACCCTAACACCAACCCTCACCCTTACCCTAACCCTAACCCTAACCCTAACCCTAAACCTCACACGAAACCTAACACTCACCCTAACCCTAACACTAACCCTCAGCCTAACACTCACCCTAACACTTACCCTAACCCTAATCCTAACCCTCACCCTAACCCTAACCCTCACCTAAACCTAACCCTCACCCTGACCCTAATCCTCACCCTTACACTAACCCTAACCCTAACCCAATCCCTCACTCTAACCCTCATCTTAACCCTAACCTTAACCCTATCACTAACCCTCACTCTCCCTAATCCTCACCCTAACCTTTACCCTCACCCAAAACCTCACCCTAACCCTAACACTACCCCTCAGCCTCAACCTAACCCTCACCTTACCGTCTCCCTAACCCTAACGTTAACCCTAACCCTAACCCTCAAAGTAACCCTAACCCACACCCTCACCATAACCGTACCCCTCCACCTAACCCTCATACTACCCCTAAGACTAACCCTCATGGTACCCTCACCCTAACCCTAACCCTAACCTTCAACCTAACCCAAACCCTCACCCTCACCCTCACCCTCACCCTCAGTCTAACCCTAACACTATTCCTAATCCTAAGACTAACCCTCACCCTCACCCTAATCCCACCCTAACCTTCACTCTAACTCTAAACCTCATCCAAACCTAACCCTCATTTCACCCTGACCATCACCCTCAAGCTAAACATCATCCTAAACATAACCCTCACCCTGAACCTAACCCTAATCCTCACACTCACCCTAACCCTCACCATCACCCTAATCCTCACCATAACCCTAACCCTCACCCACACCCTAACCCTCACTCTCACCCTGACACTGACCCTCATGCTAAACATCACCCTAAACATAACCCTGACCCTAAACCTAACCCTAAGCATCACCCTAAACCTAACCCTCACCTTCACCCACACCCTCACTCACAGCCTAAGACTAACCCTAACCCTAACCCTCACCCTAACCCTAACCCTCACCCTAACCTAACCTCACACTTACCCTAACCTTAACCCTAACACTAACACTCAGACCAAACCTAAACCTCACCCTAACTCTAACCATTCCCCTCAACATAGCCCTCACCCTAACGCTCAACCTAATCCTAACCCGCACCCGAACACTCACCCTCACCCTAAACCTCACCCTCATCCTAAACATCAACCTAACCCTAACCCTCACCCTAACCCTAACCCTAAACCTCACCCTAACCCAAATCCTCACCCTAACCCTAATCCTCACCTTAACCCTAAACCTAACCCTTACCTCACAGAAACCCTCACCCTCACCCTCACCCTAACCCTCACCCTCACAATAGCCCTCACCCTAACCTTAGGGTTATTGTGAAGGTTAGGATGAAGGTGAAGGTTAGGGTGAAGTTTAGGATTAGGGTGAGTGTTAGGGTTAGGGTTAGAGTTAGGCTGATGGCTAGGGTGAGGGTGAGGGTTAATGTGAGGGTGAGGGTGAGGGTTAGGGTGTCGGTGAGGATTAAGGTAGGGTGAGGGTTAGGGTGTTAGGGTGAGGGTGCAGTTTAGAGTTAGGTTTAGGTTTAGGATTATGGTCAAGGTGAGGATTACTGTTAAGGTTAGGGTTAGCATGAGGGTTAGGATGAGGGGAAGGGTTAGGGTTAGGGTTAGGTTGAGGGTAAGGCTTAGGTGAGGGTGAGAATTAGGGTTATGGTTAGGGTTAGGTTTAGGGTAATTGTTAGGCTGAGGGTTAGGATGAGGGTGAGGGTTAGGGTTAGGGTGAGGGTTAGGCAGATGTTTAAGGTTAGGGTTTGTGTTAGTGTTAGGGTTAGGCTTAGCGTGAGGGTTAGGTTGAGGGTATGGGTTAGGGTGAGGGTTAGGGTGAGTTTGAGGGTTAGAGGGAGGGTTAGGGTTAGGGAGAGGGTTAGGCTTAGGGTGACAGGGTTAGGGTTAGGGTGACGGTTAGGTTTAGGGTGATGTTTTGGGTGAGGGTGAGGGTTACTGTGCAGTGAGGGTTCGTGTGAGGGTGAGGGTTAGGGTTCGGGTAAGGGTTAGGGTGAGGGTGAGGGTTAGGATTAGGGTGCGGGTGACCATGAGGGTGAGGGTGAGGGTGAGGGGAAGGCTAGCGTGAGGGTTAGGGTGAGGGTAAGTGTTAGGGTGAGGGTGAGGGTTAGGGATAGGGTGAGGGTGAGGGTTTTCGTTAGGTAAGGTTTAGGGTTAGGGTTACGGTGCGGGCTACGTTAAGGGTGAGGTTTATGGTGAGAGAGAGGGTAAGGTTGAGCTTAGGGTGTGTGGGGGAGTTAGGGTTAGGGTGAGGGTTAAAGTGATGGTGAGGTTTAGGGTAAGGCTGAGGGTTAGGGTTAGTGTTAGGTTTAGAGTGAGGATTAGGGTCAGGATGAGGATTAGGGTGAGGGGTAGGGATAGGGTTAGGGTGAGGGTTAGGGTTAGTGTGAGGGTTAGGGTTAGGGTCAATGTTAGAGTGAGGGTAAGGTTTAGGGTGAGGGTTAGGATGAGGGTGATGTTTAGGGTTAGGTTGAGGGTGAGGGTGATGTTTAGGGTTAGGGTTAGGATTATTGTGAGGGTTAGGGTTAGGGTTAGTGTCAGTGTTAGGGTGAGGGTAAGGGTTAGGGTGAAGGTTAGGGTGAGGGTGAGGTTTAGGGTTAGGGTTAGGGTTAGGGTGAAGTTTAGAGTTCGGGTTTGGGTGAGGGTTAAGGTTAGGTTTAGGGTGAGGTTTAGGGTTAGGGTGAGAGTTAGAGTTAGGCTTAGGGTTAAGGTGAGGGTGAGGTTTAGGGTTAGAGTTAGGGTGAGGTTAAGGGTTAGTTTGAGGGTTAGGATGAGGTGAGGGTTAGGGTTAGGGTGATGTTTAAGGTTAGGGTGAGGGTTTGGGTGAGGGTTAGGTTGAGGCTTAGGGTTAGTGTTAGAGTTCGGTTTAGGATGAGGGTTAGGTTGAGGTTAAGGGTTAGGGTGAAATTTAGGGTGAAGGTGATGGTTAGGATTAGGGTTAGGGTGAGGGGTAGGGTGAGGTTTAGGTTTAGGGTTAGGGTTAGGGTAAGGGTTAGGGTTAGGGTTAGGGTTAGGGTGAGGGTTCGGGTTCGGGTTAGGGTGAGGGTGAGGGTCTGGGTGAAGTTTAGGGTTAGGGTTAGGTTTAGGGTTAGGGATAGTCTGAGGGTGAGGTTGAGTGTGAGGGTGAGGGTTAAGGTTAGGGTTAGGGTTAAGCTCAGGGCTAAGGAGAGGGTGAGGTTTAGGGTGAGATTGAGGGTAAGGGTGACGGTTTTGGTTAGGTAAGAGTTAAGGTTATGATTAGGGTGAGGATTAGGTTGAATTTGAGGGTTAGATGGAGGGATAGCTTTGGGGCAATTGTTAGGTTTTGGGTTAGGGTGAGGATTAGCGTTAGGGTGATATTTTGGGAGAGGTTGAGGGTTACCGTGAGGTGAGGGTTCAATTGAGGGTGAGGGGTAGGGTGAGGATGAGGGCTAGGTTTAGGTTTTTTTGAGGATTAGGGTGAGGTTAAAGTTTAGGGTGAGGGTTAGGTTGAGGGTGAGGGTTAGGGTTAGTGTTAGGGTTAGGGTGAGGGTTAGGGTGAGGGTTAGGGTTAGGGTTTGGGTGAGGGTGAGGTTTAGGATTAGGGTTAGTGTGAGTGTTAGGATTAAGGTTAGGGTTACGATGAGATTTAGGGTTAGGTTGAGGGTGAGGGTGAGGTTGAGGGTTTCGGTTAGGTAAGGTTTAGGGTTATGATTATGGTGAAGATTAGGGTGAGTTTGAGGGTTAGAGGGAGGGTTAGGTTTAGGGTGAGATTTAGGGTTACTGTTAGGGTGAGAGTTAGGGTTAGGGTGATGTTTTGGGTGAGGGTGAGGGTTACCCTGAGGTGAGGGTGAGGGTGAGGGTGAGGGTTAGGTTGAGGCTAAGGGTTAGGGTGAGGGTGAGGGTTAGGGTTGGGGTGATGGTGACCTTGAGGGTGTGGATGAGGGTTAGGGTTAGCGTGAGGGATAGGGTGAGGGTAAGTGTTAGGGTGAGGGTGAGGGTTAGGGTTAGGTTGAGGGTGAGGGTGAGGGTGAGGGCTCTGGTTAGGTAAGGTTTAGGGTTAGGGTTACGGTGAGAGCTAGGTTAAGGGTGAGGTTTTGGGTGAGGGTGAGGGTGAGGTTGAGGGTTAGGGCGTAGGTGAGGGTTAGGGTTAGTGTGAGGGTTAGAGTGACGGTGATTGTTAGTGTCAGGCTGAGGGTTCGGTTTATGGTTAGGTTTAGGGTGTGGATTAGGGTCAGGAGGTGGGTTACGGTGAGGGGCAGTGTTAGGGTTAGGTGAGGTTTAGGGTTAGTGTGAGGAATAGTTTTAGGGTTAGGGTAAGTGTGAGGGTAAGGGTTAGCGTGAGCGTTAGGTTGAGGGTGAGGGTTAGAGTTAGGGTGAGGGTGAGGGTTAGGGTGATGTTTAGGCTTAGGGTTACTGTGAGGGTTAGTGTTAGGGGTAGTGTGAGGGTTAGTGTGAGGGTTAGGGTTAGGGTGAAGGTTAGGGTGAAGTTGAGGGTTAGGGTTAGGGTTAGGGTGAGGGTTAGGGTTAGGGTGAGGGTTAGTGTTAGGTTGAGGGTTAGTGTTAGGTTGAGGGTTAGGTTAGGTTAGGGTTAGGGTGAGGTTGAATGTGAGTGTGAGGATTAGGGTTAGTGTTAGGGTTAGGGTGAGGGTGAGCTTTAGGGTGTGGGTGAGGATTAGGGTTAGGGTTAGGATTAGGGTGAGGGTTAGGTTGAGGTTTAGGGTGAGAGTGAGGGTTTGGGTGAGGTTTTGGTTTAGGGTCAATGTTAGGGTTAGTGTTACGCTAAGAGTTATTGTTAGGGTGATGTTCAGGTTGAGGGTTAGGGTGAGGGTGAGGGTTCGGTTTAAGATGAGATTTACGGTGTGGGTGAGGGTTAGGTTTAGGGTGAGGGTTAGGTTTACAGTGAGGTTTAGCGTGAGGGTGAGGCTTAGTGTTAGGGTGAGGGTTAGCATTAGGGTTAGTGTTAGGGTTAGGGTCAGGGGGAGGATTAGGGTTATCATGAGGGTTAGGGTGAAGTTTAGGGTTAGAGTGAGGGTTAGGGTTAGTGTGAGGGTGAGGGTAATTGTTAGGCTGAGTGTTAGGGTGAGGATGAGGTTTAGGTTTAGGGTTAAGTTTATGGTTAGGTCTAGTGGGAGGGTTAGGGTTAGGGTTAGGGTGAAGTTTAGGGTTAGGTTTAGGGTGAGGATTAGAGTGTTGGTGAAGTTTAGGGTGAGGGTTAGTGTTAAGGTGAGGTTTAGGTTTAGGATTTGGGTAAGGTTTAGGGTTAGCCTGAGGGTGAGGGTGCAGGTGAGAGAGTGGGTTAGGGTTAGGTTTAGGGTTAGGGTTAGGCTGAGGGTGAGTGTGCAGGTTAGGTTTAGGGTGAGAGTTAGGGTCATGTTTACAGTTAAGGTGAGGGTGAGGGTTAGGGTGTGGGTGAGGGTTAGGGTGGCAGTGAGGGTTAGGGTGATGGTGAGGATTTGGGACAGGCTGAGTGTTAGGGTTAGGGTTAGGGTTAGGGTGAGGTTTAGGGTTAGGTTTAGGGTTACATTGACGGTTTGGTTGAGGTGTAGGGTTTGGGTTTGGTTTAGGGTGAGGGTGAAGTTGAGGCTGAGTGTTAAGGTGAGAGTGAGGGTGAGTGTGAGGGAGAAGGTTAGGCTTAGGGTTAGGTTTAGGGTGAGGGTGAGGGTTAGTGTTAGGATTAGGGTTAGGGTTAGGATTAGGCTGAGGGTGATCTTTATGGTGAAGGTAAGGGTTAGGGTTAGGGTTAGGGTGATGGTTAGTGTTAGTGTGAGGGTTAGCGTGAGAGTGAGGGTAAGGGTTCGGTTGAGGGTTAGGGTGAGAGTAAGGTTTAGGGTTAGGTTTAGGTTTAGGTTTACATCAGGGTTAGGTTTAGGGTGAGGTTTGGGGTTAGTGTGAGGGTTAGGGTAAGGATTAATGTTAGGGTGAGGGCTAGGGTGAGGGTGAGCATTAGGATTAAGCTTAGGGTTAGGGCGAGGGTTAGGTTTATGGTTAGGGTGAGTGTGAGGGTCATGGTGAGGGTTAGGGTTAGTTTTAGGTTGAGGGTTAGGGTTAGTTTTAGGGTAAGGTTGACGGTGAGGTTAAGGTTTAGGGTGAGGATTAGAGTAAGGATGAGGTTTAGGATTAGGGTTAGGGTTAGGATTAGGGTTAGGGTGAGGGTTAGGGTAAGGGTGAGGGTTAGGTTTAGTGTGAGGGTTAGGGTTAGGGTTAGGTTTAGGGCAAGGGTGTGGTTTAGGGTTAGGTTTATTTTGAGGTTTAGGGTTAGGGTTGGGGTTAGGGTGAGGGTTAGGGTTAGGGTTAGGGTTAGGTTTAGGGTTAGGATTAGGGATAGGGTTATTGTTAGCTTTACAGTTAGGTTTAGGGTGAGGATTAGGTTTAGTGTGAGGGTTAAGTTTATAGTTAGTGTTATGCTAAGTGTAAGGGTTAGGGTGAGGGTTAGGGTGAGGGTGAGGGTTAGGGTTAGGTTTAGGGTGAGAGGTAGGGTTACGGTTAGCATTAGGGTTAGGGTGATTATAAGGATTAGGGTTAGGGATAGTGTGAGGTTTAGGGTTAGGGTTAGGGTGAGGGTGAGGGTGAGGATTAGGGTTAGGTTTATTGTTAGGCTGAGGGTGAGGGTGAGGGTTAGGGTTAAGTTTAGGGTGAGCTTTTGGGTAAAGGTGAGGGTTAGGTTTAGGGTTAGTGTTAGGGTGAGGGTGAGGATGAGGTTAAGGGTGAGCTTGAGGCTGAGGATTAGGGTTAGGATTAGTGTTAGGTTTAGGGTTAGGCTGAGGGTGAGTGTGATGTTGAGGGTTAGGTTTAGGGTTAGGGTTAGTGTGAGGGTAAGTGTGAGGGTGAGTGTAAGGTTTAGGGTGAGGATTAGGGTGAGGGTGAGGGTTAGTGTTAGAGTGAGGGTGAGGATGAGGTTAAGGGTGAGCTTGAGGCTGAGGATTAGGGTTAGGATTAGTGTTAGGTTTAGGGTTAGGCTGAGGGTGAGTGTGATGTTGAGGGTTAGGTTTAGGGTTAGGGTTAGTGTGAGGGTAAGTGTGAGGGTGAGTGTAAGGTTTAGGGTGAGGATTAGGGTGAGGGTGAGGGTTAGTGTTAGAGTTAGGATTAGGGTGAGGCTTAGTGTAAGGGTGAAGAATAGGTTTAAGGTTAGGGTTAGGGTAAGTTTTAGGGTTAGGATTAGGGATAGGGGTATTGTTAGCTATAGAGTTAGGGTGAGGGTGAGGGTTAGGGTGAGCCTGAGGGTGAGGGTTAGGGTTAGGATTAGTGTTATGTTTAGGGTTAGGCTGAAGGTAAGGTTGAGGGTGGGGGTGAGGGTTAGTGTTAGGGTTAGTGTTAGGCTGAGGGCGAGGGTTAGGGATAGGTTTAGGTGAGGGTGAGGGTTAGGGTTAGGTTTAGGGTTAGGCTTAGGTTGAGGGTTAGGGTTAGGGTTAGGGTGTGGGTGAGGAATAGGGTTAAGGTAAGGGTGAGGATTAAAGTGAAAGTTAGGTTTAGGTTAGGGTGATGGTTAGTTCGAGGGTAAGGGTTAGGGCAAGGGTTAGGGTGAGGGTGAGGGTGAGTCTTAGGGTTATTGTTATTTTGAGGCGTACTGTGAGGGTGAGGGTTAGGGTTTCGGTTAGAGAAAGGGTTAGTTTGAGGGTGAGGGTTAGGGTTTCAGCTAGAGTAAGGTTTAGAGTGAGGGTGAGGGTGAGGGTTAGGGTTAGGCTGAGGGTTAGTTTCAGGGTGAGGGTTAGTGTTAGGGTGAGAGTGAGGCTTAGGGTCAGGGTTAGGGTTAGCTGAGGGCTACGGTAAGGTTGAGGATTAGGGTTATGGTTAGGGATAGGGTCAGGTGTAGGATTAGGGTTAGGGTTAGTGTGAGGGTTAGACTCAGGGGTAGGTGTAGGGTTAGCATGAGGGTTAGGTTTAGTGTTAGGGTTAGGATTAGGGTTAGGGTTAGTGTTAGGGGGAGGGTTAGGTTTAGTGTGAATGTTAGTTTTCGGGTTCAGGTTAGGGTGAGGGTAAGGTTTTGGGTGAGGTTTAGGGTGAGGGTGAGTATTAGGGTTAGGGTGAGGGTTAGGGTGAGGTTTAGGGTTAGGGTTAGTTTTAGGGTGAGGGTTAGGGTTAAGGTGAGGGTTAGGTTTAGGGTTAGTGTTAGGGTGAGGGTGAGGTTGAGGTTGAGGGTCAGCTTGAGGGTGAGGGTTAGAGTTAGGATTAGTGTTAGGTTTCGGATTAGGCTGAGGGTTAGGGTAAGTGTGAGGGTAATTGTGAGGGTGAGGGTAAGATTTAGGGTGAGGATTAGGGTGAGGGGGAGGGTTAGTGTTTGGTTTAGGATTAGGGTGAGGGTGAGGGTAAGGGTGAGGAATAGGTTTAGTGTGAGTTTTAGTGTTAGGGTTTGGGTAAGGTTTAGGTTAGGATTAGGGATAGGGTTATTGTGAGCTTTAGAGTGAGGGTGAGGGTGAGGGTTAGGGTGAGCCTGAGGGTGAGGGATAGGGTTAGGATTAGTGTTAGGGTTAAGGTTAGGCTGAAGGAATGGGTGAGGGGGGGTGAGGGTTACAGATAGGGTTAGGGTTAGTGTGAGAGTTAGGGTTAGAGTTAGTGTTAGGCTGAGGGTAAGGGTTAGGGTGAGGGTTAGGGTGAAGGTGAGGATTAGGGGTAGGGTTAGGGTGAGGGGTAGGGTTAGGGTTAGCATTAGGTTTAGGATGAGGATAAGGATTAGCGTTAGGGATAGTGTGAGGTTTAGGGTTAAGGTTAGGGTGAGGGTGAGGGTGAGGGTTAGGGTTAGGGTTAGTGTTAGGCTGAGGGCGAGGGTGAGGGTGAGGGTTAGTGTTAGGTTTACGGTGAGGGTGAGGTTTAGGGTTAGTGTTAGGCATAGGGTGAAGTTTAGGGTTAGTGTTAGGGTGAGGTTGAGGGATAGGTTTAGGGTAAGGGTGAAGATAAAAGTGAAAGTTAGGTGTAGGTTAGAGTGAGGGTTAGTGTGCGGGTAGGGGTTAGGGTGAGGGTTAGGATGAGGGTGAGGGTTAGGCTTACGGTTATTTTTATGGTGAGGCGTAGGGTGAGGGTGAGGGTTAGGGTTTCGGTTAGAGTAAGGGTTAGTGTGAGAGTGAGGGTGAGGGTTAGTGTTAGGCTGAGGGTTAGGTTCAGAGTGATGGTTAGGGTTAGGGTTAAGGTGAGGGTTAGTGTTAGGGTTAATGTTAGCTGAGGGCTAGGGTAAGGTTGAGGGTTAGGGTTAGGGTTAGGGATAGGGTGAGGTTTAGGGTTAGGGTTAGGGTTAGTGTGAGGGTTAGACTCAGGGGTAGGGTTAAGGTTAGCATGAGGATTAACTTTAGTTTGAGGGTTAGGAATAGGGTTAAAGTTAGTGTTAGGGTGAGGGATAGGTTTAGTGTGAGGGTTAGCGTTAGGATTCAGGTTAGGGTGAGGGTAAGGTTTCGGGTGAGGTTTAGGATGAGGGTGAGAGTCAGGGTTAGTATTAGGGTTAGGGTGAGGGTTAGGGTGAGGGTTAAGATTAAGTGTAGGGTGAGCGTTAGGGTTAAGGTTAGGGTTAGGTTTAAGGTTAGAGTTAGGGTGAGGGTGAGAATGAGGTTGAGGGTGAGCTTGAGTGTGAGGGTTAGGGTTAGGATTAGTGTTAGTTTTTAGGGTTAAGCTGAGGGTGAGTGTGATGGTGAGGGTTAGGTTTAGGGTTAGGTTGAGGGTTAGGGTTAGTGTGAGGGTAAGTGTGAGGGTGAGGGTAAGATTTATGGTGAGGATTAGGGTCAGGGTGAGGGTTAGTATTAGGGTTAGGATTAGGGTGAGGGTTAGGGTAAGGGTGAGGAATAGGTTTAGTGTGAGGTTTAGGGTTAGGGTTAGCGTAAGGTTTAGAGTTAGGATTAGGGATAAGGGTATTGTTAGCTTTAGAGTTAGGGTGAGGGTGAGGGTTAGGGTGAGCCGGAGGGTGAGGGTTATGGTTAGGATTAGTGTTAGGGTTAGGGTTAGGCTGAAGGTATGGGTGAGGGTGGCGGTGAGGGTTACAGATAGGGTTAGGGTTAGGGATAGGGTGAGAGTTAGGGTTAGAGTGAAGGTTAGGGTTAGAGTTAGTGTTAGGCTGAGGGTAAGGGTTAGGGTGAGGGTTAGGGTGAAGGTGAGGGTTAGGGGTAGGGTTAGGGTGAGGGGTAGGATTTGGGTTAGCGATAGTGTGAGGTTTAGGGTTAGGGTGAGGGTGAGGGTGAGGTTGAGGGTGAGGGTTAGGGTTAGGGTTAGTGTTAGGCTGAGGGCGAGGGTGAGGTTGAGGGTTAGGTTTAGGTATACGGTGAGGGTGAGTGTTAGGGTTAGGGTTAGGGTTAGGCTTAGGGTGAGGGTTAGGTTTAGGGTTAGGGTAAGGGTGAGGGATAGGTTTAGGGTAAGGCTGAGGATTAAAGTGAAAATTAGGTTTAGGTTAGGGTGAGCGTTAGTGTGAGGGTAAGGGTTAGTGTAAGGGTTAGGTTGAGGGTGAGGGTGAGGCTTAAGGTTATTGTTATTGTGAGGCGTACAGTGATGGTGAGGGTTAGGGTTTCCGTTCTAGTAAGGGTTAGTGTGATGGTGAAGGTGAGGCTTAGGGTTAGGCTGAGGGTTAGGTTCAGGGTGAGGGTTAGGGATAGGGTGAGGGTGAGGGTTAGGGTTAGGGTTAGTGTTAGCTGGGGGCTAGGGTAAAGTTGAGGGTTAGGGTTAGGGTTAGGGATAGGGTGAGGTTTAGGGTTAGGTTTAGGGTTAGTGTGAGGGTTAGACTCAGGGGTAGGGTTAGGGTTAGCGTGAGGGTTAGGTTTAGTGTGAGGATTAGGATTAGGGTTAGGGTTAGTGTTAGGGTGAATTGTAAGTTTAGTATGAGGGATAGGGTTAGGGTTCGGTTTAGGGTGAGGGTAAGGTTTTGGGTGAGTTTTAGGGTGAGGGTGAGTGTTAGGGTTAGTATTAGCGTTAGGGTGAGGGTTAGGGTGAGGGTTAGGTTTAGGGTTAATTTTAGGTTGAGAGTGAGGGTGAGGGTTAGTGTTAAGTTTAGGGTGAGCGTTAGGGTTAAGGTGCGGGTTAGTTTTAGGGTTAGTGTTAGGGTAAGGGTGAGAATTAGGTTGAGGGTGAGTGTGAGGTTGAGGGTTAGATATAGGGTTAAGTTGAGGGGTAGGGTTAGTGTGAAGGTAAGTGTGAGGGTGAGGGTAAGATTTAGGGTGAGGATTAGTGTGAGGGTGAGGGTTCATGTTAGGGTTAGGATTAGGGTGAGGGTTAGGGTAAGGGTGAGGAATAGGTTTAGTGTGAGGTTTGGGGTTTGGGTTAGGGTTAGGGTGAGGGTGAGGATTAGGGTTAGGGTTAGTGTGTGGATTAGGTTTAGGGTTAGGTTTATGGTGAAGGTTAGGGTTAAGGTTAGGATTAGGGTGAGGGTTAGGGTTAGGGTTAAGGTGAGGGTTAGAGTGAGTGTGAGGGTTAGGGTTAGAGTGAGGTTTAGGGTTTGGGTGAGGGTGAGGGTTAGGGTTAGGGAGAATGTTAGGGTGAGGTTGTGAGTGAGAATTAGGGTTAGGTTTAGGGTGAGCATTAGGGTTAGTGTTTCGGTTAGGTTTAGGGCTAGAGTAAGGGCGAAGTTTAGGGTGAGGTTTAGGGTGAGGGTTAGTGTCAGGCTGAGGGTGAGGGTGAGGTTGAGGTTTAGGGTTATGTTTAGGTTAGGGTGAGTGTAAGTGTTAGGGTTATGTTTAGGATGAGGTTTAGGATATGTTTAGGATAGGTTGAGGGGTAGGATTAAGGTTAGGTTGAGGATGAGGGTGAGGTTTAGGATTAGGGTGAGTGTTAGGGTTAGTGTTAGGTTTAGGATGAGGGTTAGGGTGAGCGGTAGGGTTATGGTTAATGGGCGGGTTAAGGTTAGTGTGAGGCTTAAGGTTAGGTTTAGGGTTAGGGTTAGGGTTATGGTTAGGGTAGGGTGAGGTTTAGGGTGAGGTTTAGGGTTAGTGATAGGGTTAAGTTTAGGGTTAGTGTTAGTGTTAGTATGAGTGCTAGGGTTAGGGTTAGGTGTAGTGTTAGGGTGAGTGTAAGGGTTAGCGTGAGGTTTAGGGTGAGGGTGAGGGTTAGGGCAAGGTTTAAGTTTAGGATTAGGGTCAGGGTGAGGGTGAGCGTTAGGGTCAGTGAGAGGGGTAGGCTGAGGGTTAGGGTTAAGGTTAGGGTTAGGGTGAGGGTGAGGGTTAGGTTTAGGGTTAGAGAGAGGATTAGGTTTTGGGATAGGTTGAGGGTTAGTGTGAGAGGTAGGGTTATGTTTAGGTTGAGGGTTACGGTTAGTGTGAGGGTTAGGTTTAAGGGTAGGATTAGAGTGAGGGTGAGGGTAAGTGTTAGGGTGAGGGTTAGGATGAGGGTGATGTTTAGGGTTAGGATGAGGGTGAGGGTTAGGTTTTGGATTAGTGTTAGGGTTAGGCTTAGGCTTAGTGTGAGGCTGAGGGGTAGGGTGATGGAGTGGGTTGGGGTTAGGTTTTGGGTGAGAGTTAGTATGAGGCTTAGTGTAAGAGTTATGGTTAGGGTTAGTGTGAGTGTTAGGGTGAGGGTGAGGTTTAAGATTAGGGTTAGGGTTAGGGTGAAATCTAGGGTGAGTGTTAGGGTTAGGGTTAGGGTGAGTGTGAGGGTTAGGGTTAGGTTTAGGAGGAGGGTTATTTTGAGGGGTAGGGTTAGGGTTAGGGTTAGTGTGAGGTTTAGGGTTAGGGTTACCGTGAGGGTAAGGGTAGGGGTGAGGGTTAGGATGAGGGTGAGGGTTAGGATTAGGGTTAGGGTGAGGGTTAGCCTGAGAGGTAGGTTTATGTTTGGGGTGAGGGTAAGGTTTATTGTGAGGGATAAGTTTAGGATTAGGATTAGGTTGAGGGTAACGGTTAGGGTGAGGGTTAGGATGAGGTTGAGCATTAGGGTAGGGTGAGGGTTAGGGTGACGCTGAGGGTTAAGTTGAGGGTTAGGTTTAGGGTTAGGGTTAGGGTCAGGGTTAGGGTTAGGGTTAGGATTAGGGTTAGGGTGAGGCTAAGGGTTAGGGTGAGGGTGAGGATTAGGATTAGGGTGATGTTTTTGGTGAGGGTGAGTTTTACCGTGAGGTGAGGGTTAGGGTTAGGGTGAGGGTTTGGGTGAGGGTGAGGGTTAGGGTTAGTGTTAGGGTTAGGGTGAGGGTCAGGGTGAGATTTAGGGTTAGGGTTAGGGTCAGGGTTAGGGTTAGGGTTAGGATTAGGGTTAGGGTGAGGCTAAGGGTTAGGGTGAGGGTGAGGATTAGGATTAGGGTGATGTTTTTGGTGAGGGTGAGTTTTACCGTGAGGTGAGGGTTAGGGTTAGGGTGAGGGTTTGGGTGAGGGTTAGGGTTAGTGTTAGGTTTAGGTTTTGTGTTAGTGTTAGGGTTAGGGTGAGTGTTAGAGTTGGGGTTATGGTTAGGGTATGGTGAGGGTAAGGTTTAGGGCGACGGTTAAGGTTAGGCTGTCGGTGAGGGTGAGTGTGAGTGTTAGGGTTAGGGTGAGTGTTAGCGTTAGGGTTAGGGTTAGGATGAGGGTTACTGTGAGGGTAATGTTTAGGGTGAGGATTAGGGTGACGGTGAGTGTTAGACTTAGGGTTAGGCTTAGTGTTAGGGTGAAGTTGAAGGTGAGGGTTAGGGTTAGGATTAGGGTTAGTCTGAGGGTGAGGGTGAGGGTTTTGGTTAGGGGCAGGTTTAGGGTTAGGTTTAGGGTGAGGGTTAGGGTTAGGGTGAGAGTTAGCCTGAGGGTGAGGGTTAGCGTTAGGTTTAGTGTTAAGTTGAGGGTTAGGGTGAGTGTTGTGATTAATGTTAGGGTTAGCCTTAGGGTGAGGCTTAGGGTTAAGTTTAGGGTTACTGTGAGAGTGAGGGTTATGGTATGATTAGAGTGAGGCTTAGGGTTAGGTTGAGGGTGAGGGTGAGGGTGAGGTTGAGGTTGAGGGTTAGGGTTTGGGTTAGGTTTAGGTGAGTGTGAGGGTGAGGGTTATGGTTAGTGTGAGGGTTAGGGTCAGGGTTAGGGAGAGAATTAGATTGAGCGTGAGGAATAGGGTGAGGGTTAGGCTTAGGGTGAGGGATAGGTTTAGGGTTAGGGTGAGGGTTATGGTTAGGATGATGTTCAAGGTGAGGGTGAGGGTTAGTGTGAGGGTGAGGGTTCTTTGAGGGTGAGCGTTAATGTGTGGGTGAAGGTTAGGATTAGCGTGAGGGTTAGTGTGAAAATGAGGGTTGGGGTGAGGGTGAGGATTAGGGTTAGGGTTATGGTGATGGTTAGGGTTAGGATTAGTGTTAGAATGAGGGTTCGGGTGAGCTGTAGGATTAGGGTTAGGTTGAGGGTTAGGATTAGTAGGTTTATGGTTAGGTTTAGGGTTCGGGTTAGGGTGAAGGTAAGGTTTTGGGTGAGGTTTAGCGTGAGGGTGAGGGTGAGGGTTAGAGTGAGGTTTATGTTTAGGGTTAAGGTTAGAGTTAGCTTGAGGTTGAGTGTAAGGGTTAGTTTTAGGATGAGAGTTAGGGTTAGGTTTAGGCTGAAGGTGAGGGGGCGTGTGAGGGTTAGGGTTTGGGTTAGGGTTAGTCTGAGGTTAGGTTTAGGGTTAAGGTTAGGGTTACGTTGAGGTTAAGTGTTCGGGTGAGGTTTAGGATGAGGGTGAGGTTTAGGGTTAGGGTTAGGGTGAGGGTTAGGTTGAGGGTGAGGGTTAGGTTGAGGTTGTGTTTTAGGGTGAGGTTTAGGGTGAGGGTTAGGTTTAGAGTTAGGGTGAGGGTGAGGGTTAGGGTTAGGGTAAGGTTAAAGTGAGTGTTAAGGTGAGGGTGAGGTTTAGAGTTAGGGTTAGGGTTAGTGTGAGGGTAGGGTGAGGGGGAGGTTTAGGGTTAGGGTTAGGGTTAGTGTGAGGGTTAGGGTTAGGGTTAGGGTTAGGGTGAGTGTTAGGTTTAAGGTTATGATGAGGGTTAGGGTTAGGATTAGAGTAGGGTGAGGGTGAGCGGGAGGGGGAGGGTTGGATTAGGTTTAGGATTAGGGTTAGGGCAAGGGTGAGGGTTAGTTTTAGGGGTAGGGTTATGTTTAGTTGAGAGTTGGGGTGATGTTTAGGTTTAGTGTTAGGGATAGGGTTAGGGTGAGTGTTAGGGTTATAGTGTGGGTTAGGATTAGGGTTAGGTTTTTGGATTGGGTAAGGGTAAAGTTTAGGGTGAGTGTTAGGGTGAGTGTGAGGGATAGGCTAAGGATTAGGATAAGGATTAGGTTCAGGATGAGGGTGAGGGTTAGGGTTATTGTGAGTGTTAGGGGGAGGGATAGGTTATAGTTATGGTTATGGTTAGGGTGAGGGTGAGGGTGAGGGTTTCGGTTAAGTAAGGGTTGGGTTTAGGGTTAGGCAGAAGATTAGGGTGAGGTTGAGGATTAGGGTGAGGGTTAGGGTTAGGGATAGGTTGAGGGTTAGCGTGAGGCGTAACCTTAGGGTTAGGGTGTGGGTTAGGTATAGGGTTAGGGTTAGGGTTAGGGTGAGGGATAGGGTCAGGATAAGGTTAGGATGAGGGTGAGGGTGATGGTGAGGGTTAGGTTTAGGTTTAGGTTGAGGGTTAGGTTTAGTGTGAGGTTTAGGTTTAGGGTTAGGCTGAGGGTGAGGGTTACAGTTGGGGTTATGTTTAGGGTGCTGGTGTGGGTTAGTCTGAGGGCGAGTGTTCCGGTGAAGGTAAGGGTTAGGGTGTGGGTGAGGGTTAGCGTTAGGGTGAGGGTTAGGGTGATGGTGAGGGTTAGGGTTAGGGTTAGTGTTTGGCTGTGGGTGAGGGTGAGGGAGAGGGTTAGGATTAGTCATACAGCGAGGCTGAGTGTTAAGTTTAGGGTTAGGGTTAGGCTTAGGGTGAGGCTTATGGTTGGGGTTAGGTTTAGGGTTAGGTTTAAGAATAGGGTGAGGGTGAGCGTGAGGGATAGGGTTAGAGTGAGGATGAAGGTTAGGGTTAGGGTTAGGTTTAGGGTGATTGTGATGTTGAGGGTTAGGGTTATGGTTAGCGTAAGGATGAGGGTGACTGTGAGATTTAGGTTTAGGGTTAGTGTTAGATTTAAGGTTAGGCTTAGGGTGAGGGTGAGTGTGAGGGTGAGGGTTAGGTTTAGGGTGAGGTTTAGGATTAGGTTAGGGTGAGGATTAGGGTTATTGTGACGGTGAGGTTTAGGGTGAAGGTGAGGGTTAGGTTGAGGTTGAGCGTTGAGGTTAGGGTGAGGATGAGGGTTACGTTTAGGTTGAGTGTGAGGGTTAGGGTTAGGGTTAGGGTGATGGTTATTATTAGGGTTAGGGTGAGGATTATGCTTAGGATGAGTGTGAGGGTGAGGGTGAGGATTAGATTTAGCTTGAGGGTTAGTTTTAGGGTTAGGTTAAGAGGTCGGTTTAGGGATATGTTTATGGTTAGGGTGAGGGTGAGGGTTCCTGTGAGGGTGAGGTTTAGGGTGTGGTTGAGGGTGAGAGTGAGGGTGAAGGTTATGTTTACGGTTAGTGTTAGGCTGAAGGTGAGGGTGAGGGAGAGGTTTAGGTTTAGGATTAGGGTGAGGGTGAGGTTTAGGCTTAGGGTGAGGGTTTGGGTTAGGGTTACTGTGAGGGTGAGGGTGAGGGATAGTGTTAGGGTTAGGGTTAGGGTTAGGTTTAGGGTGTAGGTTATAGTTAGTGTGATGTTTAGGGTGAAGGTGTGGGTTAGTGTGAGGGTGAGAGTTCAGGTGAGGGTAAGGGTTATGGTGTGGGTGAGAGTTAGTTTTAGGATGAGGGTTAGGGTGACGGTGAGGGTTAGGGTGAAGTTGATCGTTAGGGTTAGTATTAGGGTGAGGGTTAGGGTTAGGTTGAGGGTGAGGGTGAGGGAGAGGGTTAGGGTTAGTGTTAGGCTGAGGGTGAGGGTGAGGGAGAGGGTTAGGGTTAGGCTTAGGGTGAGGGTGAGTGTTAGGGTTAAGGTTAGTGTTAGGCTTAGGGTGAGGGTTAGGGTTAGGTTTAGGGTTAGGTGAGGGTGAGGGTGAGGGTGAGGGTGAGGGTTGGGGTTAGGTTTAGGGTGATTGTGACGGTGAGGGTTAGGGTTAGGATTAGGGTTAGAGTTAGGGTGAGGGTTAGGCTAAGGGTGAGTGTGAGGGTGAGGGTTAGGTTTAGGTTTAGGTTTAGGGTGAGTTTTAGGCTTAGGGTCATGTTTAGGGTGAGGGAGTGCGTTAGTGTGAGGGCGAGTGTTCGGGTGAGGGTGAGGGTTAGGGCATGATTGAGGGTTAGGTTTAGGGTGAGGGTTAGGGTTAGGGTGAGGGTTAGAGTGACCGTGAGGGGTAGGGTGATTGTCAGGGTTATGATTAGGATTAGGGTGAGGATGAGGGTTTGGTTTAGGGATAGGGTTAGGGTGAGCGTTAGGATTAGTGTTAGGGTGAGGTTTAGAGTTAGGCACAGGGTTATTGTAAGAATAATTTTTAGGATGAGTTTTAGGGTGAGGGTGAGGGTTAGGGTTAGCATTACGGTTAGGGTGAGGGTTAGTGTTAGGGTTAGGTTTCTGGTGAGCGTGACTGTTAGGGTATGTTTTAGGGTTAGGGTTAGTGTTAAGGGAGGGTTAGATTTCGGTTAGGTTTAGAGTTAGGTTGAGGGTTAGAGTTGGGTTTTGGTTAGAGTTAGGGTGAGGATGAGGGTGAGTCTTAGGGTTAGGATTGGGATTAGGGTGAGGGTGAAGGTGAGGGCTAGGATTAGGGTTAGTGTTAGGCTGAGGGTGAGGGTGAGGTTTAGGGTTAGGATTATGGTGAGGGTGAGGATTAGGGTTAGGGTTAGTGTTAGGGTGAGGTTGAGGGATAGGGGTACGGTAAGGGTGAGAATCAAGGTGAAAGTTAGGGTTAGGTTTAGAGTGAGGTTTAGGGTAAGGGATGGGGTGATGTTTATGGTGAGGGTGTGGGTTAGTGTGAGGCTTAGGGTTAGGGTTAAGGTTAGGGTTACGGTGAGGGTGAGGGTTAGGGTTAGGGTGAGGGTTAGGGTGATGGTGAGGGTTAGGGTGAGGTTGAGTTTTAGGGTTAGGGTTAGGGTGAGGGTTAGGGATAGGTTGAGTGTTAGGGTTAATGTTCCGGTGTGGGTTAGGGTTAGGGTTAGGGTGAGGGTTAGGCTTAGTGTGAGGGTGAGGGTGAGAGTGAGGTGTTAGGTTTAGGGTGAGTGTTAGGGTTAGAGTTAGGATGAGGGTTCGGTTTATTGTGATGTTTATGATTAATGTTCTGGTGAGGGTGAGGTTTAGGGTGTGGTTGAGGGTTAGGATTAGGGTGAGGGTAAGGGTGACAGTGAGAGTGAGGGTTAGGGTTAGGGTTAGTGTAAGCTGAGGGCTAGGGTGAGGTTGAGGTTTAGGTTTAGGGTGAGGGTTAGTGTGAGTTTTAGGCTCAGAGGTAGGGTTAAGGTTAGAGTGAGGGTGAAGTTTAGGGTGAGGGTGAGTTTGAGGGTTAGGGTTTTTAGGCTGAGCATTAGGGTTAGGATGAGGGTTATGGTTAGGCTTTGTGTCAGGGTGATGGTGAGTTTGAGGCTTAGGGTGAGGGGTGGGTGAGGGTTAGGGTTAGATTTAGAGTGAGGTTTAGGTTTAGGCTTAGTGTGAGGTTGATAGTGAGGGTTAGGTTTAGGGTAAGTTTGAGGGTGGGGGTGAGGGTTAAGGTTAGGCTTAGGGTTAGGGTTAGGGTGATGGTTAGGTTTAGTGTGAGGGTTATTGTTAGGGTTAGTGTTAAGGTTAGATTGAGGTTTAGGGTTAGGCTTAGGGTGACGTTGATGATGAGGTTTCGGTTTAGGGTAAGGTTGAGGTTGGGCGTGAGGGTTAAGGTTAGGCTTAGTTTTAGGGTTAGGTTGATAGTTAGGTTTAGTGTAAGGCTTAGGGTTAGGGTTGGGGTTATGGTTAGGGTGTGGGTAAGTGTTAGGGTGTGGGTTATGGTGAGGGTGAGGGTTTGGGTTAGGGTTAATGTGAGGGTTAAGGTTAGCGTTAGCTTTAGGTTTAGGGTGAGGATAAGGATTAGGGTAAGGGATGTGTGAGATTTAAGGTTAGGGTTAGGGTGATGGTGAGTGTGAGGGTGAGGGTTAGGGTGAGGTTTAGGGTTAGGGTGAGGGTGAGGGTGTGGGTGAGGGTTAGGTTTAGGGTTTGGGTTTACCTTCGGTTGAGGGTGAGGGTGAGTTTTAGGTTTAGGGTTAGTCGTAGGTTTAGGTTTAGCCTTAGGGTGAGGGTGAGGGTTAGGAGTATGGTGAGGGTTAGGATAAGGGTGAGGGTGAGGGTTACAGTTAGGGTTATGTTTAGGGTGAGGGTGTGGGTTAGTGTGAGAGTGAGGGTTCGGGTAAAGTTAAGGGTTAGGGTGTGGGTAAGGGCTAGCGTTAGGTTGAGGCTTAGGGTGATGCTGAGGGTTAGGGTGTGGTTGAGGGTTAGGATTAGGGTGAGGGTTAGGGTTAGGGTTAAGGTTAGGGTGAGGGTTAGGGTTAGGGTTAGTGTTAGGCAGCGGGTGAGGGTGAAGGTGAGGGAGAGTTTTCGGATTAGTCATACGGTGAGGGTGAGTGTTAAGTTAGGGTTAGGGTTAGGCTTAGGGTGAAGGTTATGGTTAGGGTTAGATTTGTGGTTAGGTTTAAGGTTATGGTCAGGGTGAGGGTGAGTTATAGCGTTAGGGTGAGGGTGAAGGTTAGGGTTACGGTTAGGTTTAGGGTGATTTTTATGGTGAAGGTTAGGGTTAGTGTTAGGGTTAGCGTAAGGGTGTGGGTGACGGTGTGGTTTAGGTTTAGGGTTAGTGTTAGGTTTAGGGTTAGGCTTAGGGTGAGGATGAGGGTGAGGGTTAGGGTTAGGGTGAGGTTTAGGATTAGGGTTAGAGTGAGTGTTAGGATTAGGGTGAGGTTTAGGGTGACGGTGAGTTTTAGGGTGAGTTTGAGCGTTAGGGTTAGGGTGAGGGTGAGGGTTAGGGTTAGGTTGAGTGTGAGGGTTAGGGTTAGGCTTAGGGTGAGGGTTAGGCTTAGGATGAGGGTGAGGATTAGATTTAGCTTGAGGGTTAGTGTTTGGGTTAGGTTAAGAGTTCACTTTAGGGAGATGTTTAGGGTTAAGGTTCGGTTGAGGGTTCCGGTGAAGGTGAGGTTTAGGGTGTGGTTGTGGTTGAGGGTGAGGGTTAAGGTTAGGGTTATGGTTAGTGTTAGGCTGAAGGTGAGGGTGAGGGAGAGGGTTAGGTTTAGGATTAAGGTGAGGGTGAGGGTTAGGCTTAGGGTAAGGGTGAGGGAGAGGGTTAGGGTTACTGTGAGGGTGAGGCTGAGGGATAGTGTTAGGGTTAGGTTTAAGGTTGGGGTGAGGGTGAGGGTGAGAGTTAGGTTTAGGGTTAATCTTAGGTTTAGGTTTATGCTTAGGGTGAGGGTGAGGGTTAGAGTTAGGGTGAGTGTTAGGGTTAGGTTTAGGGTGTGGGTTAGAGTTAGTGTGATGTTTAGTGTAAGGGTGTGGGTTAGTGTGAGGGTGAGTGTACGGGTGAGGGTAAGGGTTATGGTGTGGGTGAGGGTTAGCTTTAGGGTGAGGGTTAGGGATAGGGTTAGGGTTAGGGTTAGGGTTAGGGTGAGGGTGAGGGTGTGCGATAGGGTTAGGCTTAGGGTGAGATTGAGGGTGAGGGATAGGGTTGGGGTTAGGTTTTTGGTGATTGTGAGGGTGAGGGTTAGGGTTAGGTTTAGGGTTAGAGTTAGGGTGAGGGTTAGGCTTAGGGTGAGGGTGAGGTTTAGGATTAGGGTGATGTTTAGAGTGAGGGAGTGCGTTAGTGTGAGGGCGAGTGTTCAGGTGAGGGTGAGGATTAGGATGTGATTGAGGGTTAGGTTTCGGGTGAGGGTTAGGGTTAGGGTTTGGGTTTGAGTGACGGTGAGGGGTAGGGTGATTTTCAGGGTTAGGATTAGGTTTAGGGTGTGGATGAGGGTTTGGGTTATGGTTAGGTTTACTGTGAGGGTTAGTGTTAAGGTTAGGGTCAGGGTTATTGTAAGTATAATGTTTAGGATGAGGTTTACGGTGAGGGTGAAGGTTAGGGTTAGGATTAGGGTTAGTGTTAGGGTTAGGTTTCTGGTGAGCGTGAGGTTTAGAGTATGTTTTAGGGTTAGGGTTAGGGTTAAGGGAGGGTTAGATTTGGGTTAGGGTTAGAGTTAGGTTGTGGGTTAGAGTTGGGTTTGGGTTAGACTTAGGGTGAGTGTGAGGCTGAGGCTTAGGGTTAGTATTAGGATTAGGGTTATGTTGAGGGTTAGTGATAGGGTTAGGGTTAGGGTGAGAGTTAGGGTGATGGTGAGGGTTAGGGTGAGGGTGAGGGTTAGGTTTAGGATTAGTGTTAGGGTTAGGATTAGGATTAGTGTGAGGTTTAGGGTTAGGGTTAGGGTCAGCGTTAGGGTGAGGATAAGGTTAAGGGTAATGTTTAGGGTGAAGTTGAGTGTTAGGGTTAGTGTTAGGGTTAGTGTGAGGCTTTGGGTGAGGGTTAGGGTTAGGTTTCGGGTGAGGATGAGGGTTATGGTAAGGTTTTGGGTTAGTGTTAGCGTTAGGGTGATGGATAGGGTTGGGTTAGGGTTAGAGTTAGGGTGAGGTTTAGGTTTGGGTTTAGGGTTATTGTTAGGGTGAGGGTGAGGGTGAGGGTTAGGGTTAGGATTAGGGTTAGGGTTAGGGTTAGACTGAGGTTGAGGGTGAGGGTGAGGGTTAGGGTTAGAGTTAGAGTTAGGTTATTGTGAGGTTTAGGGTTAGGGTAAGTGTTAGGGTAATGGTTAGGATGAGGGTTAGGGTGAGAGGTAGGGTTATGGTTAGGGGGAGGTTAATATTGAAAGTTAAGTTTCGGGGTTTGATGAGGGTTAGCATGAGAGTTAGGGTTAGGATTAGGGAGAAGTATAGGGATAGGATAAAATTTAGGGTTAGGTTTAGGGTAGGGGTGAGGGTTAGGGTTAGCGTAAGGGTGAGGAGTAGGGTGAGGGTTATGTTAGGGTTACGGTTAAGATGAGCTTTAGGGTGAGGGTTAGGTTTAGGGTTTGGGTTAGGGTTAGGGTTAGGGTCAGGGTGAGGGTTAGGGTTAGGGTGAGGGTAAGGGTTAGGGTGAGGTTTATGGTGAGACTGAGGGTTGGGTTAGCGTGAGTGTTAGGGTGAGGGTTAATGTGAGGTTTAGGTTTAGGGTTAGTGTGAGAGTTAGCGTGATGGTAAGGGTTAGGGTTAGGGTTAGTGTTAGTGTAAGGGTTAGGATTATTGTTAGAGTTAGGGTTAGTGTGAAAGTTAAGGTTTGGGTTAAGGTTAGGGTGAGGATGAGGGTTAGGGTTAGGATTAGCGTTAGATTTGTGGTTAGACTGAGTGAGAGGGTGAGGGTTAGGGGTAGGGTTAGAGTTAGGGTTAGGGTGAGGGCTAGAGTGTGCGTGAGAACTAGGGTGAGGGTGAGGGTGAGGGAGAAGGTTAGGGTTAAGGTAAGGTTTAGACTTAGGTTTATGGAGAGGATTAGGGTGGGGATGAGTTTTAGGGTGAGTGTTATGTTTAGGGTGAGGGTTAGGTTTTGGGTTAGGGTAAGGCTTATGGTTAGGATGATGTTTAGGGTGAGGCTGAGGGCTAGGGTGAAGGTGAGTGTTGGGGGAAGGGTGAGAGTTAGGGTGTGGGTGCGGGTTAAGATTTGGGTGAGGGTTAGGGTGAAAGTGAGGGTTAGGCTGAAGGTGAGGATTAAGGTTAGGGGTAGGGTGAGGGTTAGAATTAGGGTTAGTGTTAGGGTGAGGGTTAGGGTGAGGGGAAGGACTAGGGTTAGGGTGAGGTTTAGGATAAGTGTGAGTGTTGGGTTTAGGTTTAGGGTTCAGGTTAAGTGAGGGCAAATGTTTTGGTGAGGTACAGGGTGAGGGTTAGGGTGAAAGTGAGGGTTAGGCTGTCGGTGAGGATTAAGATTAGGGGTAGGGTGAGGGTTAGAATTAGGGTTAGTGTTAGGGTGAGGATTAGGCTGAGGGGAAGGTTTAGGGTTAGGCTGAGGGTTAGGATAAGTGTGAGTGTTGGGTTTAGGTTTAGGGTTCGGGTTAGGTGAGGGTAAGGGTTTTGGTGAGGTTTAGGGTGAGGGTTAGGGTTAGAGTTAGGGTGTGGATGAGGGTGAGGTTTAGGGTTAGGATTAGTGTTAGGGTAAGGTTTAGGCTGAGGGTGAGGTTGAGGATGAGGGTTACTGTTAGGGTGAGGGTGACAGTAAGGGTGTGGGTTAAGGTTAGTTTTAGTGTTAGGGTGAGGACTAGTGTGAGGGTGAGGGTAAGGGTTATGGTTAGGGAAAGGGTGAGGTTTAGGGTTAGGCTGAGGGGTAGGCTGAGGGGTAGGGTTATGATTAGCGTGAGGGTTAGGTTTAGTGTGAGGGTCAGGGTTAGGTTTTGGGTTAGGGTTAGGGTGAGTGTTAGGTTTAGTGTGAGGGTTAGGGTTAGGGTTAGGTTAGGGTTAGGGTGAGGATTGAGGTGAGGCTTAGTGTTAGAGTTAGGGTTAGGGTGAGGAATACGTTTAGGAATATAGTGAGGTTTAGAGTTAGTGTGAGGGTTAGGGTTAGGGTTAGGGTTACCGTGAGGGTAAGTGTAAGGGTGAGGGTTAGGATGAAGGTAAGTGTTAGGATTAGGGTTTCGGTTAGGGTGAGGGGTAGGTTGAGGTTTAGTGTTAGGGTTATGTTTAGGGTAGGGTGAGGGTTTGTGTGAGGTTTAGGGTTAGTGTTTGGGTTAGTGTTAGGGTGAGTGTTAGGGTTAGTGTGAGGTTTAGGCTTAGGGTTGGTTTAGGGTGAGCGTAAGGTTTATGGTGAGGGTTAGTGTTAGGATGAGGGTGAGGGTTAGGGTGAGGTTTAGGGTTAGGTTTAGGCTTAGTGTGAGTGTTAGGGTTAAGGTTAGGGTGAGGATGAGGTTTAGGGTGAGGGGTAAGGTTAGGGTAACTTTTAGTTTGAGATTGAGGGTGAGGTTTAGGGTTAGGTTGTGGGTTAGAGTTAGGGTTAGGATGAGTGTGAGTGTTAGGGAAAGGTTTAGGATGAGGGTTAGGGTGAGGGCTAGGGTAGGGTTATTTTGAGCGTTAGGGTTAGTGTGAGGTTTAGGGTTAGGATTAGGATTAGGGTTACAATGAAGGAAGGGTGAGGGTAAGGTTTAGGATGAAGGTCAGGATTAGTGTTAGGGTTAGGGTTAGGGTGAGGGTTAGGGTGAGGATGAGGGTTATGGTGAGGCTAAGGGTTATTGTGAGGGTTAGGTTTAGGTTTAAGGTTATGTTGAGGGGAAGGTTTAGGGTGAGGGTTAGGATGAGGGTGAGGATTAGGGTGAGGGTTAGGCTTAAGGTGAGAGTTAGGTTTAGGGTGAGGGCTAGGTTGAGGCTGAGGGTTAGGGGGAGGGGGAGGTGGAGGTTTAGTTTTAGGGTATGTGTGAGGGTTAGAGTTAGGTTGAGGATTACCGTGAAAGTGACAGTTAGGGTGAGGGTGAAGGTTAGTGTTAGTGTTAGGGTTAGGGTAAGGATTAGGATTAGGGTTAGGGTTAGGATTAGGGTTAGGGTGAGTTTTGGGGTTAGGGGTAGGGTGAGGCTTAGGGTTAGTGTGAGGGTTAGGGTGATGTTATGGTTAGGGTTAGGTTTAGGGTTAGGGTGATTGTTAGTGTGAAGTTTAGGGTTAGGGTTATGTTTAGGGTGAGGGTTAGGGTGAGGGTAAAGTTTAGGATGAAGGTTAGGGTGGTGGTGCGAATTAGGGTTAGGATTTGGGTGAGGGGTTGGGTGAGGGTTAGTTTTAGGCTTAGGGTTAGGGTAAGGGTTAGGGTGAGGTTAAGTTTTAGGGGAGGGTTAGGGTTAGGGTTACGGTTAGACTGAAGGTGAGGGTCAGGTTGAAGTTTAGGGTTAGGATTAGGTTTAGGGTTAGAGATAGGCTGAGGATGAGGGTGAGTTTGAGGGTGAGGATTAGGCATCTGGATAGGGTGAGGGTGAGGGTGAGTGTGATGGTCAGGGTTAGGGTGAGAGTGAGGCTGAGGGTTTGGGATTGGTGAGGGTTAGAGGTATGATTAGGGTAATGATTAGGGTGAGTTTGAGGGTTAGAGGGAGTGTTAGGTTTAGGGTGAGGGTTAGGGTTAGTGTGAGGATTAGGTTGAAGTTCAGGGTAAGTGTGAGGGTGAGTGTGAGGTTGAGTATTAGGTTTAGTGTTAGGGTTAAAGTGAGGATTAGGGTTAGAGTTTGTGTGATGGAGAGGTTTTCGGTTAGGGTTAGGGTGAGTGCTAGGATAAAGGTTAAGGTGAGGATGAGGGTTAGGGTTAGGGTGAGGTTGAGGGTGAGGGTGAGATTTAAGGAAACTGTTAGGGTTAGGGTGAGGGTGAGGGATCGGGTTAGGATTAGGTTTAGGGTTAGGGTTAGGCTGACGGTGAGTGTGAGGTTGAGAGGGTTAGGGTAAGGGTTAGGGTTATAGTTAGTGTGAGGATTACTGTGAGGGTGAAAGTTAGGGTGAGGGTTAGAGTTAGGGTGAGGTTTAGGTTTAGGATTAGGGTGAGGGTTAGAGTAAGGTTGAGGTTTAGGGTGAGGGTGAGTGTTAGGGTTAGGGTGTGGGTTAGGGTTAGGATTAGGGTTATGGCGAGTGTTAGGGTGAGGGTTAGGGTTAGGGTTAAGGTTAAGGTGAAGTTGTGTGTTAGTGTAAGTGTTAGGGTTAGGTTGAGGGTTAAGGTGAAGTTTAGAGTTATGTTGAGGATGAGGGTTAGGGTTAGGTTTAGGGTGAGGCTTAGGGTTAGGGTGAGAGTTAGAGTTAGGGTTAGGGTGAGGGTGAGGTTTAGGGTTAGGTTTGGGGTTCGAATTAAGGTGAGGGTGAGGTTGAGGAATAGGGTTAGGATTAGGGTTAGAGTTAGGGTGAGGGTTAGAGTGATGTTTATTTTTAGGATTAGGGTTGGGGTGAGGGTGAGGCTCAGGGTGAGTGTTAGGGTTAGGGTGAGGGTTAGGTTGAGGGTAATGGTGAGGTTGAAGGTTAGGGTGAGAGTTACGGTTAGGGTTAGTGTTTGAGTGAGGTGTAGGGTGAGGTTTAGGTTTAGGAATAGTGTGAGGTTTAGGGTTAGGGTGAGGATAAGTTTTAGGGTGAGGCTTAGGGTGAGGGTTTATATAAGGTTTAGGGTAAGGTTTAGGGTGAGATTTAGGGTAAGGAATAGGGTTAGAGTGAGGGTTAGGCTGAGCAGTAGGGTTAGGGTGAGCGTTAGTGTGAGGGTTAGGTTTAGGGTTAGGGTGAGGGTAAAGGTTAGGGTGAGGGTGAGGATTAGGTTTTGAGTTAGGGTGAGGGTAAGGATTAGGTTGAGGGTTAGGATGAGGGTAAAGATTAGGGTTAGGGTGACGGTTAGGGTGATGTTTAAGGTTAGGGTTAGGGTTAGCGTTAGGGTTAGGTTGAGGGTTAGGGTGAGGGTAAGTGTTAGGTTGAGGGTGATGGTTAGGGTGAGGTTTAGGGTTAGGGTTAGGGTTAGGGTTAGGTTCAGGGTGCGGACTAGGGTGAGGGTGAAGGTTAGCGTGAGGGTTATGGTTAGGGTTAGGTTTAGGGTGAGCCTTAGGGTTAAAGTTAGGGTTAGGATGAGGGTTAAGGTGAATGGTAGGGTTAGGGTTAGCGAGAGGGTTAGTGTTAGTGTGAGGGTGAGGTTTAGGGTTATGGTTAGGGTGAGGGTAAGGGTAGGGGTGAGGGTAAGTTTTAGGGTGAAGTTTATGGTTAGTGTTAGTGTTAGTGTGTGGGGTAGCGTTAGGGTGAAAGTGAGGTTGAGAGTTAGGTTTAGGGTTAGTGTTAGGTTTAGGGTTAAGCTTAGGGTGAGGATGAGGTTTCCGTTGAGGGTTAGGATTAGGGTGATGGTTAGGATTAGGGTTAGGGTGAGGGTTATATTTAGGGTGATGTTTAGTGTGAGGGTGTGGGTTCATGTGAGGTGAGTTTTCAGGTGAGGTTGAGGTTTAGTGTGTGGGTGAGGGTTAGGTTTAGTGTGAAGGTTAGTGTTAGTGTTAGACTTACCTTCAGCGTAAGAGTGAGGGTTAGGATGAGGAAGAATGTTAGGTTCAGGGTTTCGGTTAGGGTGAGGGGTAGGGTGATGGTTACGGTTAGGGTTATGTTTAGGGTAGAGTGAGGGTTAGGGTGAGGTTTATGGTTAGTGTTTGGGTTAGGGGTAGGGTGAGTGTTAGGGTTAGTGTGAGGGTTTGTTTAGGGTTAGGTTTAGGGTTAGGGTGAGGGTTAGGGTTAGGGTGAGGGTTAGTGTTAATTAGGGTTAGGGTTAGGTTTAGTGTGAGTGTTAGGGTTAGGGTAAAGGTGAGGATGAGGTTTAGGTTGATGGGTAAGGTTAGGGTTACGTTTAGGGTGAGGGTGTGGGTGAGGTTTAGGCTTAGGTTGAGGGTTAATCTTAGGGTTAGGGTGAGGGATAGGGTGAGGATGAGGGTTATGGTGAGGGTAAGGTTTATTGTGAGGGTTAGGTTTAGCTTTAGGGTTAGTTTGAGGGTAATGGTTAGGGTGAGGGTTAGGATGAGGGTGAGGATTAGGGTGAGGGTTAAGCTTAGGTTGAGGGTTAGGTTTAGGGTTAGGGCTAGGGTGAGGGTGAAGGTTTGGTTTAGGGTATGGGTGAGGGTTAGGGTCAGGTTGAGGATTACCGTGAAGGTGAGGGTTAGGATGAGGGTGAAGTTTATGGTTAGTGTTAAGGTTAGGGTTAGGATTAAGTTTAGGGTTAGGGTTAGGATGAGGGTTAGGGAGAGTGGTAGGGTTAGGGTTAGGGTGAGGGTTAGGGTTAGTGTGAGGGTTAGGGTGATGTTAAGGTTAGGGTTAGGGTTAGGGTTAGGGTGATTGTTAGTGTGAGGGTTAGGGTTATGTATAGGTTTAGGGTGAGGGTTTGGGTGAGGGTAAAGGGTAGAATGAAGTTTAGGGTGGTGGTGAAGTTTAGGGTTAGGGTTAGGGTGAGGGGTAGGTTGAGGGTTAGGTTTAGGCTTAGGGTTAGGTTAAAGGTTAGGGTGAGGTTAAGAGTTAGGGTGAGGGTTAGGTTTAGGGGTAGGGTTAGGGTGAGGGTGAGGGTCAGGTTGAAGTTTAGGGTTAGGATTAAGTTCATGGTTAGGGATAGGCTGAGGATGAGGGTGAGTGTGAGGGTGAGTGTTAGGCATCTGGATAGGCTGAGGATGAGGGTGAATGTGATGGTTAGTCTTAGGGTGAGATTGAGGCTGAGGGTTTGTGTTTGGTGAGGATTAGGGGTATATTTAGGGTGAGGATTAGGGTGAGTTTGAGTATTAGAGAGAGGGTTAGGGTTAGGGTGAGTGTTAGGTTTAGGGTGAAGATGAAGGTTAGGGTTAGGGTTAGGGTTACGTTTAGGGTTACGGTGAGGGTTAATGTTAGGTTTATGGTGAGGGTTAGGGTTGGTGAGAGGGTTAGGGTTAGTTGAAGTTCAGGGTTATGGTGAGGGTGAGGGTAAGTGTTGGCTGACGGTTAGTTTGAGGGTGAGGGTTAGGATTAGGGTTAATGTTAGGGTGAAGTCTAGGGTGAGGGTTAGGGTTAGGGTTCGGGTTAGGGTTAGGATGAGGGTTAGGGTTAGGGTTAGGATTAGGGTGAGGTTGAGGGTTAGGGTGAGGTTTAGAGTTAGGTTGAGGGTGAGCATTAGGGTTAGGTTTAGGGTGAGGGTTACGGTTAGGGTGAGAGTTAGAGTTAGGGTTAAGTTGAGGGTGAGTTTTAGGGTTATGTTCGGGGTTCGAATTAAGGTGAGGGTGAGGTTGAGGAATAGGGTTAGGATTAGGATTAGAGTTAGGGTGAGGGTTAGTTTGATGTTTAGGTTTAGGTTTAAGGTTAGGGTGAGGGTGAGGGTTAGGGTGAGTATTAGGGTTAGGGTTAGGGTTAGGGTGAGGGTTAGGTTGAGGGTAAGGTTGAGGGTGAATGTTAGGGTGAGGGTTACCGTAAGGGTTTGAGTTTGAGGTGTAGGGTGAGGTTTAGGTTTAGGGTGAGGATTAGGGTGTGTTTGAGTGTTAGTGTTAGGGTTAAGTTTAGGGTGAGTTTTAGGGTTAGGATGAAGGTGAGGTTTAGGGTTAGGGTTAGTGTGAGGATTAGGTTGAGGTTAAGGGTTAGTCTTAGGGTGAGGGTGAAGTTGAGGGTTAGTTTTAGTGTTAGGGTTAAAGTGAGGGTTAGGGTTAAGGTGAGGGTTAGGGTGAGTGTTAAGTTTGCGTGACTGTGAGGTTTTGGGATAGGGTTAGGGTGAGTGTTCGTGTTAAGGTTAGTGTTAGGATTAGGGTTAGGTTTAGGATGAGGTTGAGGGTTAGGGTGAGGTTTAGGTTTACGTTTAGTTTTAGTGTGAGTGTTAGGGTTAGGGTTAGGGTGAGTTTGAGGGATAGAGGGAGGTTTAGGGTTAGGGTGAGGGTTAGGGTTAGGGTTAGGGTGAGGGTTATGGTTAGTGTGATGTTTTGGATGATGGTGAGGGTTACCATGAGGTGAGGGTTCGGGTGAGGGTTCGGGATAGGGTGAAAGTAAGGGTTAGGGAGAGGATAAGGGTTATGGTTAGGATGAGGGTGACCGTGAGAGTGAGGGTGAGAGTGAGGGTTAGGGTTAATGTGAGGATTAGCGTGAGGGTAATTGTTATGGTGAGGGTGAGGTTTAGGGTTAGGGTGAGGGTGGGTTGAGGGTGAGGTTTTCTGTTATGTAAGTTTTAGGGTTAGTGGTACGGTTATGGTGCGGTCTAGGTTGACGGTGAGGTTTAGGGTGAGGATGAGGGTGATGTTGAGTGTTAGGGTGTGGTTGACCATTAGCCTTAGTTTGAGGGATAGGGTGACTGTGAGTGTTAGGGTGAGGGTGAGGTTTAGGGTTAGGGTTAGGGTTGGGGTGAGATTTAGGATCAGGATGAGGGGTAGTGTGAGGGTTAGGGTTAGGGTTAAGGTGACGTTTAGGGTTAGTCTGAGGGTTAGGCTTAGGGTTAGCTTTAGGGTTATGGTTAGTGTGATGGTAAGAGATAGGGTGAGGGTTAGGATGAGGGTGAGGTTTAGGGTTAGGGTGAGGTTTAGGGTTAGTGTGAGGGTTAGGCTTACTGTTAGGGTTAGGGTTAGGTTTAGGGTGAGGGTTAGGGTTAGGGTGAGGGTTAGGATGAGGGTGAGGGTTAGGGTTAGGGTGAGGATGTGGGTTAGGGTGATGTTTAGTGTTTGGGTTAGTGTTAGGTTTAGGGTGAGGGTTAGGTTGAGGTTTAATGTTAGGGTTAGAGTTAGGGTTAGTGTGAGGGTTAAGGTGAGGGTAGGGGTTAAATTCAAGGTGAGGGTGAGGGAGAGGGTTAGGGTTAGCGTTAGGCTTACGGTTAGGTTTAGGGTGAGGGGTAGGGTTAGGGTTATGGTGAGCGTTAGGATTAGTGTGAAGGTTAGGGCTAGTTTGAGGATTAGGGTTATGGTGAGTGTGAGGGTAAGTGTTAGGCTGAGGGTGAGTGTTAGGATTAGGTTTAACGTTAGGATGTGGTCTAGGGTGAGGGTTAATTTTAGGGTTCGGGTTAGTTAGGATGAGGGTTAGGGTGAGGGTTAGGTTTAGGGTTAGTTTGAGGGTTAGGGTTAGGTTTACGGTTAGGTTTAGGGTGAGGGTGAGGGTGAGGGTTAGAGTAACGGTTACAGTTAGGGTGAGGGTGAGGGTTAGGGTTAGGATTAGGGTTAGGGTTAGGGTTAGGCTGAGGGTGAGGGTGAGGATGAGAGTTAGGGTAAGGGTTAGAGTTATGGTTAGGGTGAGGATTAGTGTGAGGGTCAAATTTAGGGTGAGGGTTAGTGTTAGGTTGAGGTTTTGTTTCATTATTAGGGTGAGGGTTTGGGTTAGGGTGATATTTGAGGGTGAGGGTGAGGGTTAGGTTTAGGGTGTGTGTTGGGAGCCAAGAAAGTGTGTGGAAAGATAAGATTCCTCCAGCCCTAAGCAAACTACATTTGGCTAACCATAAATATTCCTCCAGCCCTAAACAGACAACATTTGACTAACCATAAACATTTCTCTTATCTCCAGCCCTAAGCAAACACGCCTGGCTAACCATAAATATTTCTTAGAAAGACTAGCACAACGGCCAAAGGAAAAGCATGACCCATACCTGACCCCGGGACTTCTCACACTTGCTTCTGCAAAGTTTTTTCATTCTTTCCCTTCACCTCTCCCTTCGGGTATATAAACCCTGCCTCACTTTAATAAAGCAGACCTTGACACGACTCAGACTGACTTTGTCTTCTTTATGCACTTGGTGTCTTTTTGCTCTCTTCCCCATTGGTTTTTAGGAGGCGCCTCCTCGAGCCTAACGAATAACTGAACCTGCTGGATGGGTCAAGTGGCTCCCAACGTGGGGCTCGAGGCACAATGGCCTGCCAGACGGCGCTGGAGACGGGGATCCCCAATAATCTAAGGGTAGAGACACCCACATCGCATCACTCATGCACCGCGTTAAGTCTTGAGGTAAGTTTGCCCTCCCATAAACCATGGGCAAGATGTTTTCTAAAGAGCCATTATTTATAAAGGATATGAAGGAAGCTCTTAGGGAGAGAGGAATAAGAGTAAAAAGAAAGGATCTTGTAAAAATTTTTTGTTTTGTCGTGGGAAAAATGTCCTTGGCTAATTTTGAGTGGCCCGGACATTCATCCTCTTACCTGGAGTAAAGTAGGGAAAAATATTAATGATTTAGCGGCTAAAGGAGAAGAAATTCCCGAGGCCTTTTTTAGTTTTTATGGGATTATTAGGGACATTTTAAAAGAGGTAGGAAAGGGAAGAGATGGTGCCCGCTTATTGATTTTAATGGAGGACACCTGCTGCCTCATGAAGAGAATTAGATTGTACAATCTTATTCTACAATATTTAATTGTACAATATTTAACCTGGAAGGCTGAATTTATAGATAAGGCAGAGGTTCAGGCTATCATAAACAAAAAACATGTTCAGATGGCCATTACCATCTGAAGTTGCTTTTTCTGTTGCAGTCCTGGTTTCCTCTGTTTCTGTTTAGTGTTAATTATCTCTGTTGTCTGTCTTGTTGTTCTTAAAGGGAAGGGGCGGCAACTAACAACCCCCTTAAGTCTGACTTTAGATCACTGGAAAAAAGTTACAGCTCGAGCCCAGATTGTCAGGTTTTAGGAACTTGCTTGTTTGTCAATTATGAAATTGTCACTGACCACCTGTGAGTGGCCCCAGTTAGATCTCAGCCTTGGGCCTTGGTTCAGGAGGTCTGAGGGTGGGGGAGAACCTGTCAGTCTGACGGGACAGCCGCTAGGGATTTTTGTTTTCCCTTGCCCCAAGATGACTGGGAATTCTCCTCTGCCTTGGAAGGCCCCTGGTTCAATGCTTGCAGGAATCTAGAAAAAAGAAAAAAAAAATCCTCCGGAGGAGAGTAGGAGTGTTGAGTCCCCTAGTAAGTGAATGGTGGTGAGATGTCGCCCCATTCACTAAGACCTGATTTTGTCTTTGTGGCCACTTGTTTGTCTTGATTAGTGTGTGTGTTCATTTTATGTTTTCTGAGGTAGGGAAGTTTTGGGTGAGTGTGGCAGGCTCACTCAGCAGACTCTGGATTCAGCTTGCTGAATGAGAACAGCACAAAGATTCAAAAGACTAATTAGTGAATTGCCTTGCTAGATAAGCAAGCTCTGGGAAAATAACGCCCAACAAAGGGACCTGGTTAAAAGAAATACTGTCTTAAATTTTTGTTTAAAAACTTTAAAAGGTGTACGTAAAACTGATTTTGATTTTTGCGCGCTTTAAGATCTGTGTGAGTGTTTTGTGTGTGTCTGTGAACGTGTTCAAAGATAAAAATTGTCAGCATGCTGTAACAATTGGGTGAGTTTAAATTTAAAATTCAAAAAGTTATGAGGTTTGGACATTGACCAAAAAAAAAAATCTTCGCATTGTTTTAAATGGCTTTGTAAGGATTCTTTAACTTGCAAATTAGAAAATCTGGTATTTAAAGACTAATGTTTTAAAATGCATAAGACTGTTTATACTGTAATCAAGTTATCTGACTTAACAAAAATGCATTCGCTGTTTGGGATCTAGTTCCCTTGGCTAAAATTTGGGATAAATATTAAAAATTTAAATGTACAGGTTAGTTTAACACTGTCAAAGATGTTACCTGTTCTGTCTGCCTAAAACTGTGTATTCCATTCGAAAACCAAGAGAAGAGATGGAGAAAAACTTAGAAGCCAACAGAAGACCTTTAGGGGTGAGGGGTGAACAAGCCGAAGTGCAGTTCAGCTGGTCATGCATGTTGGGACAGGCCCTGGGAGGGGTCCACGCATGGAGAAAGAGGGCAAGCTGATGCAAACACAGTTCATCTAACCCTTAAGAGTCAGATTGGGTGTGTGGCCATTCCATAGAAGGGGCTGAGTGGTCCATCTTTGTTCTCTCTTTTCTCTGCAGATAGATACTGAAAACATGATGGTTAAAATGAGTGATGTGATGATCTGATTAGTATTGCTAAAACCTCCCATTGGATGTGTTAAAATTAAAATTAGGAAGGCCTTAAAAGAGGGCTAAAAAGTTATTTATATAATGTGGCTTACTTTCAATTATGTTCCACAATTAGGATGCTTTTAAAAGTTATAAAGGTGTTAAGTCTAACT
Source organism: Dipodomys merriami (assembly GCF_024711535.1). NCBI lineage: Eukaryota > Metazoa > Chordata > Mammalia > Rodentia > Heteromyidae > Dipodomys > Dipodomys merriami. The sequence goes on from NW_027206113.1 coordinate 6,151,118, forward strand.
TCGTGATATAGTGAAGGTGACTATAATTCTTGCATTAAGGAAAAATTGTCATTTGAGTTTAAAAATCTTAATGTGTGTCTGTTTTAAAACAAGCAACCAGAGTTCCGGGAAGAGGGTGGAGGAGAAGCTGGAATCTGAACAAGCTCTCGCATAGAAAGCAGTTTTAGAGTTCCAGTGAACAGTCCTAAGCCAGAGAATCACACCAAGTGTGCCATCACAGGACAGAGAGTTAGTCAAGCGAGGGGAAGCCAAGAAGACACATCTGAGTGCCTGCCAGCAGCTGCCGCTGCGGTGGCAGGGTCGCGGCGGCGACCACCGCTGCGGGGTCATACCTGAGACACAGAGAGTCCGGGACGAAGGAGCCAGACGCAGTGGACGAGCAGATTCTACTCAACACCAAAAAGAACCGACAAGGAGCGGACATCTTCATCCTGCAGTTTGCAGACCAGAGACGACCCAGAATCCAAGACTCGGCATGAGTACAAGCCCGACGTCCTCACTCCTTCTCAGGGAGCAGAGGAGGGAAGGCCACCCCTCCCCCCCCCAGCACCGGTGATCTCCATCTTGGATACCGACAAAGCTCGGAGGAGCTGCTAGCTCCAGCTCAGGCCTTGGAATAAAACGAGTCATTTAGCAGGTCACAAGAACTTAACGGCGAAGTGACCTGCCAGACTCGGCTCCATCCAGGGAAAAGTCACCCAGCTCAGGCGCCAGCAATTGGATTGGCTTTCCTCACTGGGTAACCAGAGCCAGAGGCTGCCCCTCCCTCTAGCAGCCACCACAATCAATTGAAAAACAGAAACCCTGAGAATGGCTCCAGGCTGGGCGCTGTGAGTTTTATCACAAAATAGCCCCAGAGAAAAGCTACTGTTAGTTGAAAGGCCTCAACTTTACCCAGAACCTAGCCTCATCACTGCATCCCCCTCTTTTGTGATTCTCAAAGCTGATAACCCTCCCAAAAAACTAACCTGGGAGGGGGATCTCAAAATCTTGGGTAAAGCAGAGCATTTTTCTGCCTCTTCCAACAAACCGACTTAAGAAACCAATCAAGCCACAGGACCTCAAGCTGACCAGAGACTCCAACAAGAGGCTGGTTACAGACAAAAGGGAGATACAGGATTCTTCCCACCCCTCCTCCACAAAAAAAATCAAAGGACTTTTTTTTTCTTTTTTTTTCTTCTTCTTCTTTTCTTTTTTTTGTTTGGTTTTTTTGTTACCTTATATATATATATATATATATATATATATATATACATAAATTTTTTTCTCTTCTAAAACTTTTATTAATATTTAATTTTTGCCTCTTCTGAAAAAATAATTGTTTTCCAGTAACTTTATTTTTCTTTCTCCCCTTATAATTTTTATTTTAGGAATATGTGAATGAGCGTTTTCCTTTCTTTTCTTGTCTTCTTTCTCTTTTTCTTTCTTTCTTAATCATCTTTTTGTTTTTTGTCTAGCTCTACTGAACTTCTGATCTTTTCTTTTCCCTTTCCCATCCTCAAAGTTTTTCACATCTCCTCTATGTCCCTCCCTTTCTCTCAACATATTCACATTCCTCTCTAAATAGATGGTCTTTTAATCTCTATAATAACATTAATTTTTACGTTTCTATTTTTTTTCTGGTCTGTTTTCATTCCCCTTTCCGTCTCTTCTTTTTTTCTCTCTCTCTACTTGCATCCTACCCAACCCATTTCCTGCATTGTGATTAGGACATATTTAACTCTCCCTGTTCCTCCCCACACCAATCTATTCCTATTTTTTACCTACATCTCTCCCTAATCCTAATAATTTCTGGTTTTCCAAATTCTTTTCTGCGGTTCGAAGTCCTTTAACATATCTGTAGACTATTGACTGTACAAATGCAAACTTTGGTTGATGGTTGCCTTAAGATAGTGTTCTAGCACAAAACTGGTGCTATCTTCATCTCAAATGGGCAGAGTAAGCCGGAAAAACACAAGAAAAATGGCAAATTCGAGTATCTCAATTCCCAATCTTGATAATCAGGGATTAGAACAGATAAAGAATAATCCAGAGGAGAGTTCCCAAATAGCTCTACAAACACTACTAGCAAACATGATAAATGAGAAGTTTGACAATGTACAAAGGACTCAGTATGAGCGTGATAGGGAGAGAGAGGAGGCATCCCAGAAGTTTATACAGGAATATCATAAGCGTGAGGAAGCTACTCAAAAACTGATACAGTATTTGCTTGAACAACTTGAGAATACTCAAAGAGAAAGGGAGGAATGGCGTGAGCAGGCTGAGAACACTCAAAGAGAACTGCAGGAATCCCACGAACGCGAGGAAGCTAATCAAAGAGTAACACAGGAATTGAGAGACCAGGTAGAGAACACACAAAGATCACTAAAGGCATCCATAGAATCCATTAACAAAGAGCTGAAGGAAGTCAGGGAGACCACAAAGGGAAAGCTGAATGAAACCCAACAGAAGGAATGGGAGTCCACAGAAACCATATCCAACCAACTAAGTGATTTGAGGACAAACACTGAACACCAAATTAAGGAAGTAAAGAGATTCATACAAGACCTAAAACAGAGCTTCAACAAAGAACTTGAAGCCATCAAATCTGACCAATTAGAAGGAAAAGAGATAAAAAACAAAGTAGAGAGTCTTGACAGCAGGTTAGACCATGCAGAAGATCGAATCTCAGGGATTGAAGACAGCCTAGATATTATAGAGAAAGAACATACAACCATCCAAGACAAGTCCACGAAATATGATAGATCTATTCAACACCTGGAAGACACCATCAGAACGCCTAACTTAAGGATAATGGGTGTAGAGGAGCACCTAGAAACAGAAGTTAATGGTCTAGGAAATTTGTTTAACAGGATCCTAGCAGAGAACTTCCCAAACATGGAAAAAGATAAGCCTATTCAGATACAAGAAGCCTTTAGAACCCCAAATAGACCAGACCAGAATAGGACATCCCACCGTCACATTATAATCCACACAGGATCAACTCAGAACAAGGAAAAGATCCTTAAAGCTGTCAGGGAGAAAAGGGTAATCACCTATAACGGGAAACCAATAAGAATCACCTCAAATTTCTCAGCAGAGACAATCAAAGCAAGAAGATCCTGGAATGATGTATGCCATGCCCTAAAAACAAACAACTATCAACCAAGAATACTGTACCCAGCTAAACTCTCCTTCATAACTGAAGGCCAAATAAAAACCTTCCACAGCAAAGAAAAATTGAAACAATACATCTCCACCAAACCAGCCCTACAAAAGATTCTTAAAGATGTCCTACACATAGAAAACCAACAAGACCACAATAAAGACCAACAAACTGCACCCAAACTGAGAATCCAAGAACCATAGGAAGAACCCAGTTTTAAAGCCCCCAAGAAGGAAGATAACATGGCAGGAACTCCCAAATAACTCTCAGTCCTATCTCTTAACGTTAACGGACTGAAATCTCCAATTAAGCGACATAGACTGTCTAGTTGGATTAAAAAACAAGACCCTTCTATCTGCTGCCTGCAGGAGTCACATCTTGCCCGTAAAAACACACACATTTTCAATGTTAAAGGCTGGAACAAAATCTACCAAGCAAACGGCCCTCATAAACAGGAGGGAGTTGCAATCCTAATATCAGATAAAATAGACTTCAAATTTAAATTCGTGAGAAGAGATAATGAAGGTCGCTACATACTAATTAAAGGATCTCTCCTTCAGGAGGATATTACAATTCTAAATATCTATTCGCCAAACAATGGAGCACCCAAATTTATCAAAGAAACACTACTTTCCCTCAAATCCCATATAGATCCAAAGACATTAATTGTTGGGGATTTTAACACACCACTCTCCCCACTAGATAGATCAACTCAGCAAAAACTCAACAGAGAAAACGCAGATCTAAACAGCTACATAGATCAACTAGACTTAACAGACATTTACCGAACATTTCACCCAGCAGCATCAGAATACACGTTCTTCTCAGCAGCATATGGAACATTTTCTAAAATAGACCACATTTTAGGGCACAAAGCAAACTTGTCTAAATTCAGAAACATTGAAGTTATACCTTGCATTCTCTCTGACCACAAGGGAATAAAATTAGAACTCAACACCAAAAGCCACCAAAGAATGTCTGGTATCACATGGAGGCTGAACAACACACTGCTGAATCATGAGTGGGTCATGGAAGAGATTAGAAAGGAAATTCAAATGTTCATGCTATTCAACAAAAATGAACACACAAATTACCAGCTCCTCTGGGACACAGCAAAGGCAGTACTCAGAGGGAAGTTTATAGCTCTGAGCTCCTACATCAACAAATTAGAGAGATCTGAAACCAACAATTTAACGACACATCTAAACCTCCTTGAAAAAGAGCAGCAAGATAAACCCCAATCAAGTAGACGGAAAGAAATAATCAAAATTAAATCAGAATTAAATGAATTAGAATCTAAAAAAAAACTATAGAAAGAATCAACAAAACAAAGAGTTGGTTCTTCGAAAAAATTAACAAAATTGACAGACCCTTAGCAATCCTTATCAGAAAAAGGAGAGAACACACCCGAATTAATAAACTCAGAGATGAGAATGGAAACATCACCACGGAAACAACCAAGATTCAGAACATTATAAGGGAATACTTCTCAAAACTTTATGCTAATAAGTTTGAGAACTTGACAGAAATGGACCTTTTCCTAGCAAATATTGACATGCCAAAACTAAACCAAGATGAGTTAAACCAGCTTCACAGGCCCATATCAAGCATCGAAATAGAAACAGCAATAAGAGACCTCCCAGGTAAGAAAAGTCCAGGACCAGATGGTTTTACAGCGGAGCAGAGCTCACACCAATACTTCTCCAACACTTCAATGAAATTGAAAGAGAAAGCTCACTACCGAACTCATTCTATGAAGCCATCATAACCCTCATCCCAAAACCAGGCAGGGACTCATCAAAGAAAGAGAACTATAGACCCATTTCTTTGATGAACATTGATGCAAAACTTCTCAACAAAATTTTGGCCAATCGACTTCAACAATTCATCCAAAAAATCATACACCATGATCAAACAGGATTCATTTCAGGGATGCAAAGCTGGTTCAATGTACGCAAATCAATTAATATTATTCATCACATCAACAGGAGCAAGAATAAGAACCACATGGTTATCTCAATAGATGCAGAAAAAGCATTCGACAAGATCCAACACCCCTTTATGATGAAGGTTTTGGAAAAATTAGGAATCCATGGAACATTCCTCAATACAATAAAGGCTGCATATGACAAACCTACAGCCAGCATTATACTCAATGGTGAAAAACTAAAGCCATTTCCTCTTAACTCAGGAACAAGACAAGGATGCCCACTCTCTCCACTTCTCTTCAATCTAGTATTAGAATGCCTAGCTACAGCAATAAGAAAAGATGCAGACATAAAGGGGATCCAAATAGGGAAAGAAGAAATAAAATTCTCCCTCTTTGCAGATGACATGATCTTGTACTTAAATGGTGAAAAACTAAAGCCATTTCCTCTTAACTCAGGAACAAGACAAGGATGCCCACTCTCTCCACTTCTCTTCAATCTAGTATTAGAATGCCTAGCTACAGCAATAAGACAAGATGCAGACATAAAGGGGATCCAAATAGGGAAAGAAGAAATAAAATTCTCCCTTTTTGCAGATGACATGATCTTGTACTTAAAGAATCCCATAGACTCCACTCCCAAATTACTCAAGCTGATTCAAAACTTTGGCAAAGTAGCAGGTTATAAAATTAACCCCCCAAAATCAATGGCTTTTCTGTATGCCAACAATGAGAAAAGTGTGGCTGAAATTAGGAAAGCAACTCCATTTGTAATAGCCCCACAAAAAATAAAATACCTAGGAATTAACTTAACTAAAGAAGTGAAGGACCTCTATGATGAAAACTTTAAAATCTTGAAAAAGGAAATCAACACAGAACTTAAAAAATGGCAAAACCTCCCATGCTCCTGGATTGGCAAGATTAACATCGTGAAAATGGCAATACTTCCCAAGGCTATCTACAAATTCAACGCGATACCTATCAAAATTCCACCCTCATTCTTCAAGGAAATAGAAGAGGCAATCCAAAAATTCATATGGAACAATAAAAGACCCCGAATAGCAAAAACGCTCCTCAACGGAAAGAACACTGCTGGAGGAATATCAATACCAAATTTCAAACTCTACTATAAAGCCCTAGTAATCAAAACAGCTTGGTATTGGCATAAGAACAGACCTCAGGACCAATGGAATAGAATTGAAAACCCAGAAATGAACCTATAGACCTATAGCCATCTAATCTTTGATAAGGAAGCTAAAACAATAGAATGGAAGAAAGACAGCCTCTTCAGTAAATGGTGCTGGCAAAATTGGTTAACTACATGTAGAAAACTTAAGCTAGATCCTTATATATCACCCTGCACCAGAATCAACTCCAAATGGATCAAAGACCTTGAACTCAAAGCAGACACTCTGAAAACAATACAGGATGGAATAGGAGAAACCCTATTGGAGAAACCCTCCTTGGCTCAGGCCGAAATTTTCTGAATAGAGACCCGGAAACACAACAAATCAAAGAAAGGTTGGACAAATGGGATTGCATAAGGTTGCAGAGCTTCTGCAGGGCAAATGACATAGCTAGCAAGATCAATAGAAAGACCACCGATTGGGAGAAGATCTTTACTAGCCATACAATGGACAAGGGCCATATATCTAAAATATACTTGGAACTCAAAAAATTAAACCACCCAACAACAAATCCTCAAAGAAACAACTGCCCAATAAATAAGTGGGCGAAAGACTTAAAGAGAAACTTCTCTGAAGAAAAAAGAAGGATGGCCAATAGACACATGAAGAAATGTTCAACATCCCTAGCCATAAAAGAAATACAAATCAAAACAACATTGAGATATCACCTCACTCCAGTTAGAACAGCAAAAATCAAGAACTCTAACAACAACAGATGCTGGAGGGGATGTGGACAGAAAGGAACCTTACTTCATTGTTGGTGGGAATGTAAACTTGTTCAACCACTTTGGAAAGCAGTATGGAGGTTCCTCAAAAGACTTCACATAGATCTCCCCTATGATCCAGCAATCCCACTTTTGGGCATTTACCCAAATGTTTACAAACAAGACCACACTAAAGCTACTAGCACAACTATGTTTATTGCAGCATTATTTACCATAGCTAAGATATGGAACCAACCCAGATGCCCCTCAGTAGAAGAATGGATCAAGAAAATGTGGTATATATACACAATGGAATTCTATGCCTCCATCAGAAAGAATGACATTTCCCCATTTGTTAGGAAATGGAAAGGTTTGGAAAAAAATTACATTAAGTGAAGTAAGCCAGGCCCAAGGAACATAGGTCCCTTGGTTTCCCTTACTTGCAATATCAATTATAGGTATGAGTCAAGCGGAAAAGGTCAGATAATGTGATGTTAGGAAAATGAACCCTTAAATATGTATTTTAATGTTTTCGTTTCTTTCATGCATGTGTTTCTAACGCATTTATAAGATTATTTCTTTGTTGCTGTGTATGTCCCTCCCCCACATTGTAACCCCCGCTTTCACTATATTTGATGTCAGTATAACATGTGGAGGAGATCGGGACAAACAAGTAGTTTAAGGATTCAGGTGGACCTGTTGCAACAATGAGAAGTACAAAATGTCATGTCAAAACCAGCTTTACAATGTCGCTGTGGGGGGGGAGGGGGGTATGATTGGGTGGGGGGGGAGGGTGGAGGCTGGGAAGGGAGGTGAAGGGTAAACAAAGGAGGAGGCTGCAATGCTTGGTAAGAAATGTATGCATTATCCTGCCCATGTAATTGTAACCCCTCTGTACAGTATGTTCTCAAATTAAATTAAATTAAATTAAATTAAATTAAAAATAAAATAAAATAAAACAAGCAACCAAGAGGCAATGAGTGACACTTGGCCTCAAGATTTCAAGGGATCTTTTCAAAATGCAAATGAAAACTAAAGTATAAAATATTAAAGGTGATTAATAACAGGTTTTAAAAAAATTATTAGAAATGGATTTTTGGATATAAAGTTTAACTGTAAAGGTGTTCTTAACATTGGCCTCAATGTGCACAAAGGGAAAATTAGGATTACCAAAATAATTGCTATTCTAGTTTGCTCTTATAGGTTTTTTAAGTTTCCAGCAGGTCCAGAGCAAAGCACAGAAGATTCTTACAAGTTTGTCAGATGTAACTTTGACTCTTAATAAGTTTCAGGTAAGAGCATGCTTAAAAGCTACTTCTATGTTGACGACCTTGTTGCTTTTAATTGGAGTAAAGTGGCTTTCTATAAGACTCATTGATCTGAAACTGGTTCAAAGCCAGCCCGGGCACAAAAAGGTTCCTGTGAGACTGTCACCTCTGTTCAGCCAGCAGAGTACTAGCCCTGGACTAAAGAGTCAGGCGACAGTACTCAAGCCCCAAGCTCGAGGCTCACAGTGGCAGAGTACTAGCCCTGGACTGAAGAGTTAGGGGACAGCATTCAAGCCCCGAGTCTGGGACTCAAAGTGGCAGAGTGCTAGCCTTAAGCTGTAGAGCTGAGGGACAGTGCTCAGGCCCCGAGTTCAAGTCCAGCAACCAGCTAAGGAAAATGCCAATGAGGCATTTATCCCAATGTGGAGAAGACATTCCTGGGACAAAAGCAATGGAGGAGCATCCAGAGGCAGGCCACTGCTTGGATGGCAGAAATGTCAGATCCTAGAGTCATTTTGTGGCCCTTAAAAACTGGTCAGAGCCGGGAGGTCATAAAAAGAGTTTGTAAGCATGCCAAATGTCCATGACCATCTACCTTGTAAGGGACAGAAACTTGCCAGTCCTCTGTAATAGTAAAAAGATAATGTTATAAAATGTGGGGAATAGTTTAAATCTCAACTCCTTTATGTGCCAAAAACTCTAACTGGCAGCTCTAATTGAGCTGACACTAGTTACAGGAAATTCATCTGCTCAGGAAAAGGTTTGTAAACCTGAGAGAGTGTTTCTATTGATATCTGTCTCAAGGCCTGCAAAGGTAACATAGACATTATTTGGGATCATTAGAGATCACATTCCTAAGCCATCTAGGAAGATGCTTTTGCAAACCAGAATGCTAAACAAGCTACACTGCTGTAGCCGGAGAAAAGATCTGTGCAGTTTTCAAAAGTTAAAATATTGTTCTTAATGACATCTAACCCTGATAGCCTCTTTGTAAAATAGGCTAAAGTTATAGGTTCCTGGCTAGGTAAGATCAACGCCCCTAAAGTCAGCTTGAAGAAGTTACGGAAGATGGATCTTTGCCCTTCTACCCCCATTTTTAAGATCAAGGGTCCAGAGTCAGAAATTGTGGAGAAATGAGGCAAAATAGATGAAAAAAGTCATAAAGAATACTGTAATTGTTGTAGGTGTTCAAGGTGTGGAGACTGCATCTGTCAGAGATGGCTACAAGACTAAGTCTTTTGAGCCTTCTGTGTCTATTTACAAAAATATCTGGTTAGTAAAAAGAGTTTTGATTTTGGTAAATTGTCCTGGGCTATTGTTTAAAGATCTTAAAAACCAGCAGGATCAAAGCCTGCCAAGCCTATGCAATGTATCCTTAACCAGTCTGTGTAGGAATTTACAGCCCAGCATGAGGTGTGACAGTCCCTTGGAGCTACTGAGAGACCCTGCTGTTGCTGCTGCTGCTGCTGCTACATACCCTAATGGCCTGACAGCCACCTGGAGGAACTCCTGCCTGATTCCATCACCTGAGTCGGCTTCCTGGTTGACTGCTGCTAAATCTAAGATCTTGTGGGACATTCTTTTGGGTGATATCCAGAAACCCTCTCTTCCCACAGTGGGTACTGGGGACAAGGATATCACTGGCTTGTTTGTCTTAGGCACTTCAGTGCATAGTGACTGGAAATTCACTCCAAGGTCACAGCCTAGTTTGACTCTGAAATGGTAATAACCTGAGTGTTTTATCAATGAAGGTAATACTCTTAGCCTTAAAATCTAGCAAGCTTCTGCATCACAGTGGTGCCTTAACGCTGTTCTAAGATAAAGGTTCCGCAAGCCAAAAGAAAATTGGGCAGTTTTAAACTACTGCCACAAAGATGCTCAAAAAATCATAAAAAAAAGAGGATAGTGAAGAAAGCCTTAATAAAAAAGGGGGTCTCTGGTACTGTTACTTTTGTTACAATCGGACTTTGTATACTCAACAGACTGGTATCTTTTGTAAAAGAAAAAGATCAGCGTAGTCAGTCTATTAGTTCTGAGATCCAAATACCAAGCATTGAGAACAACTGACACCCCACAAGATAATATAGAGACACCCCTACGACTGAGATAAGAAACCCCTAAATTTTAAGATTGATATTAGTCCAAAGAAAAATGGGGGAATAAAAGATTAAAAATTAGAGTTATATTTTACAATTGCTAACTGCTGGTTTTGCTTCTGTAAACTTGCTTGCGCTAGCACTGACCCTTCCCCTCCCTGGAGATATATAAAAAGTTTCGGAGTCTAGATGTCGGCCCTGGGACAAGCTCTGTAGTCGTAAATAAAGGGCTAACAAGTAAATTCCCCAAATGGCCAAATGGGACCAAAGATAAGGAACAAAGGGTAGGTTCCTCTGCATTCCTGTGTAAAAATTCCCAATTTAGGGGGCTCAAGATAAGGGCCATTTGATGAGCCCAGCAGACTAGGCCAAGTGTTAATCAATCACAAGCCTGTAACACTGTAGATTCCCTAACCCTTACCTCCCAGAGTGACTACCTCAGTTTGATCATCCGCGCTAATTGTTTTATTGCAAAGAGTTTTATAAACGTCCCCAGGTAGTATGACATTGATGTTGGGATATCCTCCTTTTCCCTGTGCAACAATGTTATTAATGTTTCTGCCTCCCTATGCTCACAACAGAGCCAGGTTTTTGTTTGTGGCAATAATATGGCCTTCACTATACTTCCCCAAAATTGGACAGGGCTCTGTATTCCAGCTATTTTGCTCACAGACATTGACTTGATTTCCCGAGATGAGCCAGTACCCATTCCTGACTTTGATTATTTTGTTCCCCGACATAAAAGGGTGGTACAATTTATTCCCCTACTGATAGGACTTGGAGTGGCTGGTGCTTTAGGCACTGGGACTGCAGGATTAGCCACTGCTGTCTCCTCCTACTCCAAGCTTTCACAACAATTAGCTGATGATAATACTAAAGTTTATCAATCTGTTAAAGATCTTCAGGATCAGTTAGATTCATTAGCTGAGGTGGCTTTACAAAATTGCAGAGGTTTAGATCTTTTAACTACTGACAGAGGTGGCATTTGTTTAACTTTACAGGAAAAGTGCTGTTTTTATGCCAATAAGTCTGGCATTGTAAGAGATCAAGTTAAAAAACATCAGGAGGAGATTGAAAGACGGCGACATGAGATTTTGAGCACCCTATTTGGGCTGCTTGGGGGGGAATTTTACCCTATGTTCTTCCCCTCCTGGGGCCCCTTGTTGGATTACTTTTGCTTGTTTCCTTTGGCCCTTGGGCTTTTCAGTGCCTTATGTGCTTTATAAAAAATCAAATAGATTCTGCTCTTCCAAAAAAAATTTGATCTCGGTGCATTATCATCGCTTAGAGACTCAGGAGGACCCCACGGAGCACACCGCGGTCACCCCTAGAGAAGGCCTGCAATTCCATACATTTCTTCCCTAATGATTCCTAGAAAGCTAGAAAATATCCAATAACGGGAGTATTATGGAGCTTACCCTGAATAGCACTACATACAGAGGCCATACAGGCTGGCTCAACCAGGCATGTAGCCAGTAGCCTAAGACAGGATGTTTTCTTATAACCTACCTTTGGAAAATTTGTTGATAAAACAGGTAAATGGCTTACCACAACCCAGGGGAAACCTTCCCCCCCGAAGATGATGACTTTTCTCTTACAGATGCAGCTAGAACTCCAGACTTGGACATTCCTGTTTGAATTTATTAAATAACAGATTAATCTCTGGTCTTCTAAGCCCATACAGGTTCATCATCATCACCTCGATATGTCGGAATAAGGCATTGAGATTGAGAATTTACCCTAGGCTTTTTTTTTTTTTTTTTTTTTGTCGGCCGTGGGGCTTGAACTCTGGGCCTGGGCGCTGTCCCTCAGCTCTTCAGCTCAAGGCGAGCGCTCTACCACTTGAGCTACAGCGCCACTTCCGGTTTTCTGGTGGTTTATTGGAGATAGGAGTCTCACGGTCTCTCCTGCCCGGGCTGGCTTTGAACCGCGATCCTCAGATCTCAGCCTCCTGAGTAGCTAGGATTACAAGCGTGAGCCACCAGCGCCCGGCTTACCCTAGGCTTTTAATTAGTGCTTTGCCGTGAGCTTGTTCCAGTGGGAAACAGCCCCCCCTTTTTCTTTTTCTTATTTAGAAAATCTTTCTTCTTATTCGTAACTTCTGACCATTCAACAGGCAAGACCTATTGTCATAAGGGATAGGTTCGCCCCTCCTCCTATAGGCTCCTCCGCTTGGGGGAGGATGCACCTATGGGAGGAAAAAGAAAAGCTCTAATCAAGGGCGCAGGTAGGACTGCAGGGAGATGGATCCGCGAGATCCCAAAACCCAAGACCCCTGAGTGGCAAGCCCTGGTGCATGACGGTTGGCATGCATACCCACAAGCCATCTCCTCAAAAAACATGCCAAGGCCTGTAAAACTCCCCTCCCCGAGTGAGGATGCTCGCTCAGGAGTGGAGAAAAACCCTGGGCCCTTAGAGGAACAGAGCCTCTGTCACCCCCTTAAAAAGAGCAGCCAACAATTGATGGTCAATTTTCTAAATAAGAAAGGGGGATTTGTTGGGAGCCAAGAAAGTGTATGGAAAGATAAGATTCCTCCAGCCCTAAGCAAACTACATTTGGCTAACCATAAATATTCCTCCAGTCCTAAGCAGACAACATTTGACTAACCATAAATATTTCTCTTATCTCCAGCCCTAAGCAAACGGCGCCTGGCTAAGCATAAATATTTCTTAGAAAGACTAGCACAACGGCCAAAGGAAAAGCATGACCCATCCCTGACCCCGAGACTTCTCACACTTGCTTCTGCAAAGTTTTTTCATTCTTTCCCGTCCCTTCTCCCTTCGGGTATATAAACCCTGCCTCACTTTGATAAAGCAGACCTTGATGTGATTCAGACTGACTTTGTCTTCTTTATGCGCTTGGTCTCTTTTCTCTCTCGTCCCCATTGGTTTTTAGGAGGTGCCTCCTCGAGCCTAACGAATAACTGAACCTGCTGGACGCATCAGGTGTGGGTTAGGGTTAGGATTCGGGTTATGATGAGAGTCAGGGTGAGGCTTAGGGTTAGGCTTAGTGTTAGGGTGAGGTTGAGGGTTAGGGTTATAGTTAGGGTTAGGGTTATAGTTAGGGTTAGGTTGAGGGTTAGGGTGAGGTTTAGAGGTAGGTTGAGGGTGAGGGTTAGGGTTAGGTTTAGGGTGAGGGTGAGGTTTAGGGTTAGGTTTGGGGTTCGAAATAAGGTGAGGGTGAGGTTGAGGAATAGGGTTAGGATTAGGGTTAGGGTTAGGGTGAGGGTTAGAGTGATGTTTAGGTATAGGTTTAGGGTTAGGGTGAGGGATAGGGTGAGTGTTACTGTTAGGGTGAGGGTTAGGGTGAGGGTTAGGTTCAGGGTAAGGGTGAGGTTGAAGGTTAGGGTTAGGGTTAGTGTTAGGTTTAGGGTTTGAGTGAGGTGTAGAGTGAGGTTTAGGTTTCGGATTAGTGTGAGGGTTAGGGTTAGGGTGAGGATAAGTTTTAGGGTGACAGTTAGGGTAAGGTTTAGGGTAAGGTTTAGAGTGAGTTTTAGGGTATGGAATAGGATTAGGGTGAGTGTTAGGCTGAGCAGTAGGGTTAGGGTGAGGGTTCAGGTGAGGGTTACGATGAGCAGAAGGATTAGGGTTAGGGTGAGTGTTAGGGTGAGGTTTAAGGTTAGGGTTAGGGTTAGGTTGAGGGTTAGGGCGAGGATAAGGGTTAGGTTGAGGTTGAATGTTAGGGTGAGGTTTAGGGTTAGGGTTAGGTTTAGGTTTAGGCTGAGGGCTAGGATGAGGTTGAGGGTTAGGGTGAGGGTTATGGTTAGGTTTAGGTTTAAGGTGAGTATTAGGGTTATTGTTAGGGTTAGAATGAGGGTTAAGGTGAGTGGTAGGGTTAGGGTTAGGGAGAGGGTTAGGGTTAGTGTGAGGGTTACATTTAGGGTTACGGTTAGGGTGAGGGTAAGGTTAGGGGTGAGGGTAAGTTTTAGGGTGAAGTTTAAGGTTAGGGTTAGGGTTAGGTTGTGGAGTAGCTTTAGGGTGAAGGTGAGGGTGAGAGTTAGGTTTAAGGTTAGTGTTAGGTTTAGGGTTAGGCTTGGGGTGAGGGTGAGGGTGAGGGTGAGGGTTAGGATTAGGGTGAGGATTAGGGTTAGGGTTAGGGTGAGGGTTAGGTTTAGGGTGATGTTTAGTGTGAGGGTGTGCGTTCGTGTGAGGTGAGTTTTCATGTGAGGGTGAGGGTTAGTGTGTGGGTGAGGGTTAGGGTTAGGGTGAGGGTTAAGGTTAGAGTTAGGGTGAGGGTTAGGGGTAGGGTTAGGGTGAGGGTTAGGGTTAGGGTGATGTTTTGGCTGAGGGTGAGGGTTACCATGAGGTGAGGGTTCGGGTGAGGGTTTGAGATAGGGTGAAGTTAAGGGTTAGAGAGAGGGTGTGGGTTATGGTTAGGGTGAGGGTGACCGTGAGAGTGAAGGTTAGGGTGAGGGTAAGTGTTAGGGTGAGGGTGAGGGTTAGGGTTAGGGTAAGGGTGGGGGTGAGGGTGAGGGTTTAATTTAGGTAAGGTTTAGGGTTAGTATTATGGTTATGGTAAGGTGTAGGTTGGGGGTGAGGTTTAGGGTGAGGATGAGGGTGATGTTGAGGGTTAGGGTTTGTATGAGCATTAGGGTTAGGGTGAGGGTTAGGGTGACTGTGAGTGTGAGGGTGAGAGTGAGAGTTAGGGTTAGGGTGAGTATTAGTGTCAGAATGAGGGGTAGTGTGAGGTTTAAGGTTAGGGTTAGGGTGAGGTTTAGGGTTAGTGTGAGGGTTAGACTTATGGTTAGGTTTAGGGTTAGGGTGTGGGTGAGGGTAAGGCTTAGGGTGAGGGTTAGGATGAGGGTGAGGGTTAGGGTTAGGGTGAGGTTTAGTGTTAGTGTGACTTTTAGGCTTAGGGTTAGTGTTAGGGTTAGGGTTAGGGTGAGGGTAAGAGTTAGGGTGAGGGTTAGGATGAGGGTGAGGTTTAGGGTTAGGGTGAGGTTTAGTGTTAGTGTAAGGGTTAGGCTTAGGGTTAGGCTTAGGGTTAGGTTGAGGGTAAGGGTTAGGGTGAGGGTTAGGATGAGGGTGATGGTTAGGGTTAGGGTGACATTGCAGGTTCGGGTGATGTTAGGCTTAGGGTTAGTGTAAGGTTTAGGGTGAGGGTTAGGTTGAGTTTTAGGGTAATAGTTAGAGTTGGGGTTAGTGTGAGGGTTAGGGTGATTGTAAGGGTTAAAGTGAAAGTTAGGGTGAGGGTGAGGGTTAGGGTTAGCATTAGGGTTACGGTTAGGGTTATGGTGAGTGTTAGGTTTGGTGTGAGGGTAAGGGTTAGTTTAAGGTTAGGGTTATGGTGAGGGTGAGGGTAAGTGTTAGGCTGAGGTTTAGGTTGAGGGTGAGGGTTAGGATTAGGGTTAACGTTAGGGTGAGGTCTAGGGTGAGGGTTAGGGTTCGGGTTCGGGTTAGGGTTAGGATGAGGGTTAGGGTTAGGGTTAGGGTTAGGGTGAGGTTGAGAGTTAGGGTTAGAGTCAGGGTTAGGTTGATTGTTAGGGTGAGGTTTAGAGTTAGGTTGAGGGTGAGCGTTAGCTTTAGGTTTAGGGTGAGGGTTACGGTTAGGGTGAGAGTTAGAGTTAGGGTTCGGGTGAGGGTGAGGTTTAGGGTTATGTTTGGGGTTCGAATTAAGGTGAGGGTGAGGTTGAGGAATAGGGTTAGGATTAGGCTTAGAGTTAAGATGAGGGTTAGAGTGATGTTTAGGTTTAGGTTTAGGGTTAGGGTGAGGGTGAGGTTTAGGGTGAGTGTTAGGGTTAAGGTGAGGGTTACAGTTAGGGTTACGGTTTGAGGTTTAGGGTGAGGTTTAGGTTTAGGGTGAGGTTTAGGGTGAGTTTCAGGGTTAGAGGGAGGGTTAGGGTTAGGGTGAGGGTTAGGGTTAGGATGAAGATGAAGTTTAGGGTTAGGGTTAGTGTGAGGATTAGGTTGAGGTTAAGGGTAAGTGTGAGGGTGAGGGTGAGGTTGAGGGTTAGGTTTAGTGTAAGGGTTAAGGTGAGGGTTAGAGTGAGTGTTAGGGTAGGGTTAAGGATAGCGTTTGGGTGACGGTGAGGGTTTGGGATAGGGTTAGGGTGAGTGTTAGTGTTAATTTTAGGGTTAGGATGAGGGTTAAATTTATGATGAGGGTTAGGGTTAGGGTGAGTGTGAAGGTTAGGTTTAGTTTTAGTGAGTGTTAGGGTTAGGGTTAGGGTGAGTTTGAGGGCTAGAGAGAGGTTTAGGGCGACGGGTAGTTTCAGGTTTAGGGTGAGGCATAGGTTGAGGGCGCGGGTTAGGGTGAGGGTGAGTTTTAGGGTGAGGTTTAGGGTGAGAGTTATTTTTAGGGTTAGGTTGAGGGTTAGCGTGAGGGTGAGGGTTAGGATTAGGGTTACTGTTAGGGTGAGGTTTAGGTTGAGGTTTAGCATTAATGTTAGGGTGATTGTTAGGGTGAGTGTTAAGGTTAGGGTTAGGTTTAGGGTGAGGGTGAAGATTATGGTTAGGATTAGCTTTAGGGTAAATGTTAAGCTTTGGGTTAGGGTTAGGATGAGGGTTAGGGTGAGGGGTAGGGTTAGGATTAAGGTGAGGGTGAAGATGAGGGTGAGGTTTAGGTTTAGGATGAGGGTGAGGTTTAGGTTAGGCTTAGGTTGAGGGTTAGGTTGAAGGTTAGGGTTAGTGTTCGGCTTAGGGTTTGGGTGAGTTTTAGGGTTATGGTGAGGGTTAGTGTTAGGGTAGGATTAGGATAAGGGTTAGGGTGAGGGTTAGGTTTAGGTTGAGGTTTGGGGTGAGGGGTAGTGTTAGGGTTAGGGTGAAGGTTAGATTTAGTGTGAGGGTGAGAGTTAGGGTTAGGTTTAGGGTGAGGGTAAGGATTAGGATGAAGTTTAGGGTGAGAGTGAGGGTTAGGGTTAGCATGAGTGTGAGGGTGAGGTTTATTATGACGTTTAGGTTTAGGGTTAGGGTGAGGTTTAGAGTGAGGATAAGGGTTAGGTTAGGGTTAGAGTTAGGTTGTGGGTTAGGGTTAATGTTTGGGTTAGGATTAGGGTGAGTGTTAAGGTGAGGGTTATGGATGGATTAGCGTTAGGGTTATGGATAGGCTTAGTGTGAGGGTGAGGGTTAGGTTTAGGGTTAGGTTGAGGGTTAGGGTTAGTGTGAGGGTGAGATTAAGATTTAGGGTCAGGATTAGGGTGAGCGTGAGGGATAGGTTTAATGTGAGGGTTAGGGTTAGGGTTAGGGTGAGGGTGAGGATTAGGTTTATTGTTAAGGAAAGGTTTAGGGTTAAGTTTAGGGTGAGGGTTAGGGTTCGGGTTAGGGTTAGTGTGATGTTTAGGATTAGGGTTAGGGTTAGGGTTATTGTTTGCTTCAGAGTTATGTGAGGGTTAGGGTTAGGGTTAGGTTTAGGGTGAGCATGAGGGTGAGGGTTAGGGTTAGGATTAGGATTAGGTTAGGGTTAGGCTGAGGTTAAGGTTGAGGGTGAGGTTGAGGGTTAAGGTTAGGCTTAGGGTTAGGGTTAGTGTGATGGTTAGGTTTAGTGTGAGGTTTAGGGTTAGGGTTACGGTTATGGTGTGGGTAAGGTTTAGCGTGTGGGTTAGGGTGAGGGTGAGGTTTAGGTTTAGTGTGAGGGTTAGGGTTAGTGTGAGGATTAGGGTTAGGGTTAGCATTAGGGTTAGGATGAGGATAAGGATTAGGGTAAGGGATGGTGTGAGGTATAGAGGTAGTGTTAGGGTGAGGGTGAGGGCTAGGGTGAGGTTTAGGCTTAGGGTGAGGGTGAGGGTGTCGGTGAGGGTTAGGGTTAGGGTTAGTGTTAGACTGAGGGTGAGGGTGAGGGACAGGGTTAGGTTTAGTATTAGGGTTAGGGTAAGGTTTAGATTTAGTGTTAGGGTTAATCATATGTTGAAGGTTAGGTTTAGGTTTTCGGTTAGGGTTAGGGTTAGGGTGAGGGTGAAGGTGAGGGTGAGTTATAGGCTTAGGTTGAGGGTGAGGGATAGGGTGAGGGTTAAGGTTAGTTTAGGGTGTGGAAGAGGGTGAGGGTTAGGGTTAGGTTTAGGGTTAACCTTCGGGGAGGGGGAGGGTGAGTGTAAAGTTTAGGGTTAGTCCTAGGTCTAGGTTTAGGCTTTGGGTGAGGGTGAGTGTGAGGGTTAGAGTTACGGTTATGTTTAGGGTGATGTTGTGGGTTAGTGTGAGGGTGAGTGTTCAGGTGAGGGTAAGGGTTAGGGTGTGGGTGAGGGTTAGCGTTAGGGAGAGGGTTAGGGTGATGGTGAGGGTTAGGGTGAGGTTGAGGGTTAGGGTTAGGGTTAGGGTTAGGGTGAGGGTAAGAGTTAGGGTTAGGGTTAATATTTGGCTGAAGGTGAGGGTGAGGGAGATGAATAGTGTAAGGCTTAGGCTGAGGGTGAGTGTTAGGGTTAGTGTTAGTGTTAGGCTTAGGGTGAGGGTTCGGGATAAGTTAGTGTTAGGGTTAGGGTGAGGGTGAGGGTGAGGGATAGGGTTATGGTGAGGGTGAGGTTGAGGGTGAGGTTTAGGGTTAGGGTTAGGTTTAGGGTGATTGTGAGGGTGAGGTTTAGGGTTAGGGTTAGAGTTAGGGTGAAGGTGAGGGTGAGAGTTAGGTTTAGCGTTAGTGTTCGGTTTAGGGTGAGGCTTAGGGTGAGGGTGATGGTGAGAGTGAGGTTGAGGGTTAGAGTTAGGGTTAGGGATAGGGTTAGGGTGAGGGTGAGAGTTAGGTTTAGGGTTAATGATAGGCTGAAGATGATGGTGAGGGTGATGAATAGTGTAAGGCTTAGGGTGAGGGTGAGTGTTAGGGTTAGGGTTAGTGTTAGGCTTAGGGTGAGGGTTCGGGATACGGTTAGTGTTAGTGTTAGGGTTAGGGTGAGGGTGAGGGTGAGGGATAGGGTTATGGTGAGGGTGATTTTGAGGGTGAGGTTTAGGGTTAAGGTTAGGTTTAGGGTGATAGTGAGGGTGAGGTTTAGGGTTAGGGTTAGAGTTAGGGTGAAGTTGAGGGTGAGAGTTAGGTTTAGGGTTAGTGTTCGGTTTAGGGTTAGGATTAGGGTTAGTGTTCGGATTAGGGTTAGGCTTAAGGTGAGGGTGAGGGTGAGTGTAAGGGTTTGGGTTAGTCCTAGGTCTAGGTTTAGGCTTTGGGTGAGTGTGAGTGTGAGGGTTAGAGTTAGGTTATGTTTAGGGTGAGGGTGTGGGTTAGTATGAGGGTTAGTGTTCAGGTGAGGGTAAGGGTTAGGGTATGGGTGAGGGTTAGTGTTAGGGTGAGGGTTAGGGTGACGGTGAGGGTTAGGGTGAGGTTGAGGGTTAGGGTTAGGGTTAATGTTAGGCTGAAGGTGAGAGTGATGGAGATGGATAGTGTAAGGCTTAGGTTGAGTTTGAGTGTTAAGGTTAGGGTTAGTGTTAGGCTCAGGGTGAGGTTTCAGGATAGGGTTAGTGTTAGGTTTAGGGTGACGGTGAGGGTGAGGGATAGGGTTATGGTGAGGGTGAGGTTGAGGGTGAGGTTTAGGGTTAGGGTTAGGTTTAGGGTGATTGTGAGGGTGAGTTTTAGGGTTAGGGTTAGTGTTAGGGTGAAGGTGAGGGTGAGAGTTAGGTTTAGGTTTAGTGTCCGGTTTAGGGTTAGGCTTAGTGTGAGGGTGAGGTTGAGGGTGAGGGTTAGGGTTAGGGTGAGGTTTAGTGTGAGGGAGTGGCTTAGTGTGAGGGTGATTGTTCGGGTCAGGTTGAGGGTTATGGTGTGGGTGAGGTTTAGGTTTAGGATGAGGATTAGGGTGACGGTGAGGGTCAGGGTGAGGTTGAGCATTAGGGTTAGGGGTAGGGTTAGTTTGAGTGTTAGGGTTAGGTTTAGGGTGAGGGTTAGGGTTAGGTTGAGGTTTATTGTGTCATTTAGTGTTCGAGTTAAGATTAGTTTGAGGGTTAGTGTAAGGGTTAGGGTCAGGTTTAGGGTAAGGATAAGGGTTAGGGTGAGGGATAGGGTGAGGATAAGTGTTAGGGTGAGGTTTAGGGTTAGGGTGAGTGTTAGGGTTAGGGTTAGGGCAAGCGTGAGGTGTAGGGTGAGGGTTAGGGTTAGGATTACGATTAGGGTGAGGGTTAAGTTTAGGTTTGGGTTAGGGTTTGGGTTAGGGTCATGGTGAGGGTTAGGGATAGGGTGACCATTAGGGTTAGGGTGATTGTTAGGTTTAGGGTTAGGGATAGGTTTAGGGTGAGGGTTAGGTATAGGTTTAGGGTTAGGGTTAGGGTTAGGGTGAGGGTGAGGTTTAGGGTTAGGGTTAACGATAGGGTCAGCGTGAAGGTGAGAGTTAGGTTTAGGGTTCGTGATAGGTTTACGGATAGGCTTAGGGAGAGGGTGAGCGTGAGCGTGACGATTAATTTTAGGGTGAGCGTTATGGTTAGGTTGAGGGTGAGGGTTAGAGTGAGGTTGAAGCTTAGGGTGAGGGTGTTGGTTAGTGTGAGGGTGAGTGTTCAGTTGAGGGTGAGAGTTAGGGTGTCGGTGAGGGTTAGGGTTAGGGTGAGGGTTAGTTTTAGGGTTAGGGTTACAGTGAGTGTTAGGCTTAGGCTGCGGGTGAGGGTGAGGTGAGGGTTAATATTTACGGTGAGGATTAGGGTTAGGGTTAGGGTGAGGGTTCTGTTTAGGGTGATGTTTCGGGTGATGGTGAGGTTTCGGTTTAGGGTGAGTTTTAGGGTGTGGTTGAGAGTTAGTGTTACGGTCAGGGTTAGGGTGACGTTGAGGGTTAGGGTGCCATGAGGGTTAGGGTTAGGGTTAGAGTAAGGGTGAGGGTTTGGGTCAGGTTAGGGTTAGGGTGAGGGTTACGGTGAAATTTAGGGTTAGGGTAAGGGTTAGGGTTAGGATTAGTGTGAAGGTTATGTTTAGGGTTAGGGTGAGGGTTAGGTTTAGGGTGAGGAATAAGGTTAGGGTGAGGGTGAGGGTTAAGTTTAGGGTTAGGGTGAGGGAGAGGGTTAGGGTTAGGGTTAGGATTATGGTGAGGGTTAGGGTATGGTTTAGGGTTAGGGTAAGGGTGAGGGTGAGTGTTAGCGTGAGGTTAATGTTTAGGTGTAGTGTTAGGGTGAGGGTGAGGTTTAGGTGTAGTGTTAGGGTTAGGGTGAGGGGTAGGGTCAGGGTTAGCGTTAGGGTTATGGTTAGGGTCAGGGTTAGGGTGAGGTTTAGGGTTAGGGTTAGTTTTAGGTTTAAGGTTTGGGTTTGGTTAAGGGTAAGTGTTAGGATTAGCGTTAGGCTTAGGGTTTGGGTGAGTGTTAGGGTTAGGGTTAGGGTTAGGCCTTGGGTAGGGTAAGGATAAGTTTTAGGGAAAGGGTTAGGGTTAGGGTGTGGTTTAGGTTCAGGTTTAGGGTTAGGGTGTTTGGTAGGGTGAGGGTTAGGGTTAGGGTTAGGATTAGGGTTATGGTAAGGGTGAGGGTTAGTGTGAGGTTTAGGTTTAGTGTTAGGGTTAGGGTTAGAGTGAGTGTTAAGTTTAGTATGAGGGTTAGGGTTAGGGTTAGGTTTTGGGTTAGGGTGAGGGTAAGGGTTAGGGTGAGTGTTAGGGTGATGGTGAGGGTTAGGTTCAGGGTTAAGGTATGGATTAGGTTCAGGTTGAGCGTGAGGATTAGGGTTAAGGTGAGGGTTAGGCTGATTGGTAGGTTAAGATTTAGGGTTAGCGTGAGGGTGAGGATGAGGGTGAGGGTTAGGGTAAGGGTTAGGGTATGGCTGAGGGTGAGGTTTAGTGTTAGGGTTAGTGTTAAGCTGAGGGTGAGGGTGAGGGAGAGGGTTATTGTTAGGCTTAGGGTGAGGGTGAGGTTTAGGGTTAGACTTAGGGTCAGGATTAGGGTGAGGGTTAGGGTTAGGGTTAAGGTTAGGTTTAGGGATAGGTTGAGGGTGAGGGTGTAGGATAGGGTAGGATGAGGGTATGGGATAGGGTGAGGTTTAGGATTAGGGTTAGGTTTAGGGTGATTCTGAGGGTGAGGGTTAGGGTTATGGTTAGGGTTAGATTTAGGGTGAAGGTGAGGGTGATAGTTAGGTTTAGGGTAAGTGTTAGGTTTAGGGATAGGCTTAGGGTGAGGGTGAGGGTGAGGGTGAGTGATATGTTTAGGATGAGGGTGAGGGTTAGGGTTAGGAATAGGTTTAAGTTTAGGTTTAGAGTGATTCTGAGGGTGAGGTTGTGGGTTAGTGTTAGCGTTAATGTGAGTGTTAGTCTTAGGGTGAGGGTGAGGGTGAGGGTGAGGGTTAGGCTTAGGGTGAGGGTTAGGGTTAGGGTTAGGGTGAGGGTTCGGTTTAGGGTGTTGTTTCAGGTGAGGGTGAGGGTGAGGTTTCGTTTGAGGGTGATGTTTAGGGTGTGGTTGAGAATTTTGGTTAGGGTGAGTTTTAGGGTGATGGTGAGGCCTAGGGTGAGGGTGAGGGTTAGGGTGTTAGTGTTAGGATGAGGATGAGGTTGAGGGTTAGGTTTAGGGTTAGGGTGAGTGTAAGGGTGAGATTGAGTGTAAGGGTTACGGTTAGGGATAGGGTGAGGGTCAGGGTTAGGTTTAGGTTTACGGTGAATGTTAGCCTTAAGTTGAGGTTGAGGGTGAGGTGAGGGTTTGATTTTCTGTGTAGGTTACGGTTAGGGTTATGGTGAGGTTTCGGTTTAGGGTGATGTTTCGGGTGATTGTGAGGGTGAGGGTGAGGATGAGTTTTAGGGTGTATTTGAGGGTTAGGATTAGGGTAAGGGTTAGGGTGACGGTGAGTGTTAGGGTGAGCGTGAGGGTTAGGGTTAGGGTTAGATTTAGGGTGAGGATTTGTGTTAGGTTCAGGGTTAGGAAGAATGTTAGGGTGAAATTTAGGGTTAGGGTTAGGGTTAGGGTTAGGATTAGTGTGAAGGTTAGGATTAGGTTTCTGGTCAGGGTTATTTTGAGGATAAGGATTATGGAGAGTATTAGAGTGAGGGTGAGGGTTAGTGTTAGAGTTAGTGTTCGGGTTAGGGTTATGGTGAGCTTTTTGGTTAGGGTTAGGTTTTAGGTGAGAATGAGGGTTAGGGTAAAATTTAGAGTTAGGCATAGGATTAGGATGAGGGTTAGGGTTGGGTTAGGGTTAGAATTAGTGTGAAGGTGAGGGTGAGGGTTAGGGTTAGGATTAGGGTTAGGGTTAGCGTTAGAATGAGGGTGAGGGTGAGGGTTAGGGTAAGGGTTAGTGGTAGGGTTAAGGTGAGAATTAGGGTGAGGGGGAAGTTTAGGGTGAGTCTTAGGATTAGGGTGAGGTTTAGGTTTAGGGTTGGGGTTAGAATTAGGCTGAGGGTGAGGTTTAGATTTAGGATTAGGGTTAGGTTTAGGGTTAGGCTGAGGGTGAGGTTGAGGGTGAGGTTTAGTGTTACGGTGAGTGTTAGGTTTAGTGTTAGGGTTAGGATGAGGGTTAGGGTGAGTGGTAGGGTTAGGTTAGTGTGAGGATGAGGGTTAGATTGAGTGTTAGGATTAGTGTGAGGTTTAGGGTTAGGGTTAAGGTTAGGGTTATGGTGATGGTAAGGGTTAGGGTGAGGGTTAGGATGAGGGTGAGGTTTAGAATTAGGGTTACGGTGATGGTTACGTTGAGGGTGAGTTTTAGGGTGAGTGTTAGGATTAGGGTGAGGTTTAGGGTGAGGGTCAGGGTTAGGGTGAGGTTGAGGATTAGGGTTAGGCGAAGGGTTAGGGTGAGTGTTAGGGTGAGCGTGAGGGTGAGGGTTAGGTTTAGGGTTAGGGCGATGTTTAGGGTGAGGGTTAGGGTTAGGGTTAGGGTTATGGTGAGGATTATGGCAAGCGCTAGGATTAGAGTTAGTGTGAGGGTGAGGGTAAGGGTGAGGTTAAGTGTTAGGGTGAGTGTTAGGGTGAGGGTGAGGGTTAGGGTTAGGGTTAGGGTAAGTTTAGAGTTAGGGTGATGTTTAGTTTGAAGGTGTGCTTTAGTGTGAGGGTGAGTGTTCGGGTGAGGGTGAGGGTTAGAATGTGGGTGAGGGTTAGGTTTAGGCTGAGGGTTAGGGTGACGGTGAGGGTTAGGGTGAGGTTGAGCGTTAGGGTTAGGGTTAGGGTGAGGGTTAGTGTTAGGCTGAGGGTGAAGGTGAAGGAGAGCGTTAGGGTTAGGCTTAGGGTGAGGGTGAGTTTTAGGGTTAGGGTTAGTGTTTGGCTTAGGGTGAGGGTTAGGGACAGGGTTAGGGTTAGGGTTAGCATGAGGGTGAGGGTGAGGGATAGGGTTAGGGTGAGGGTGAGGTTGAGGATGAGGGTTAGGGTTAGGGTTAGGTTTACGGTTATTGTGAGTGTGAGGGTTAGGGTTAGGGTTAGGGTTAAATTTAGGTTGAGGTTGAGGGTGAGAGTTAGGTTTAGGTTTAGTGTTAAGTTTCGGGTTAACCTTGGGCTGAGGGTGAGGGTGAGGGTGAGGGATAGGGTTAGGGTGAGGTTTAGGGTTAGGGTTAGGAT
Source organism: Dipodomys merriami (assembly GCF_024711535.1). Taxonomy (NCBI): domain Eukaryota; kingdom Metazoa; phylum Chordata; class Mammalia; order Rodentia; family Heteromyidae; genus Dipodomys; species Dipodomys merriami. The sequence goes on from NW_027206113.1 coordinate 6,175,782, forward strand.
TAGGGTTAGGGATAGGATGAGTGTTCGGGTGAGGGTGAGAGATAGGGTGTGGGTGAGAGTTAGGGTGAGGTTGAGGGTTAGGGGGACGGTGAGGGTTAGGTTTAGGATTAGGGTGAGGGTTAGTGTCAGGGTCAGGGTGAGGGATGCTCTTAAGGTGAGGGTTAGGTTTAGGGTGAGGTTTAGGTTAACGGTGAGGTGTAGGGTGAGGGTCAGGGTTAGTATTTGGTTTAGGGTGAGGGTGAGGGTTTGGTTTAGGGTTAGGGTTAGGGTTAGGGTTAGGGTGAAATTTAGGGATAGGGTTAGGGTTAAGGTTAGGATTAGTGTGAGGGTTAGTGTTAGGGTTGGGTTCAGGGTTATTGTTCGGATAAGGGTTAAGGTGAGGTTTAGGTTGAGGTTGAGGGTTAGGGTTAGTGTTAAGGTTAGGTTGAGTGTTAGGGTGAGGTTTAAGGTCAGGATTAGTATTAGGGTTAGGTTTCTGGTGAGGGTGAGGTTTAGGGTATGGTTTAGGCTTAGGGTTAGGGTTAGGGATGCGTTAGATCTAGGTTAGGGTTAGAGTTAGTTTGAGGGTTAGAGTTGGGTTTGGGTTAGAATTAGGGTGAGGACGAGAGTGAGGGTTAGGTTTAGGATTAGGATTAGGGTGAGGGTGAGTGTGAGGGTTAGCATTAGGGTTAGTGTTAGGCTGAGGATGAGGGTGAGGGTGAGGTTTAGGCTTAGGATTAGGGTGAGGGTGAGGGTTAGGGTTAGGGTTAGTGTTAGCTGAGGGCTAGGGTGAGGTTGACGTTTAGGGTTAGGGTTAGGGATAGGGTGAGGTATAGGATTAGAGTTAGGGTTAGTGTGAATGTTAGGCTCAGGTGTAGGTTTAGGGTTAGCGTGAGCTTTAGGTTTAGTGTTAGTTTTAGGATTAGGGTTAGCGATTGTGTTAGGGTGAGGGTTAAGGTTAGTGTGCGGGGTAGGGTTATGGTTAGCGTTATGGTGATGATAAGGGTTCAGGTGAGTGTAAGCGTGAGGATGAGTGTTAGCATTAGTATTAGGGTTAAGCTTAGGGTTAGGGTGAGTGGTAGGGTTAGGTTTAGGTTTAGGGTTATGGTGAGGGTGAGGGTGAGGGTTTTTAGGGTGAGCCTTAGTGTTAGGGTGAGGGTTCAGTTTAGGATTAGTGTTAGGGTGAGGGTGAGGGTGAGGTTGAGTGTTAGGGTGATGGTGAGGGTGAGGGTTAGGATTAGGATTAGAGTGAGTGTTAGGTTTAGGCTGAGGGTGAGTTTGATGGTGAGGGTTAGGTTTAGGGTTATTTTGAGGGTTACGGTTAGTGTGCGGGTGAGGTTGAGGTTAAGATTTAGGGTGAGGATTAGGGTGAGGGTGAGGGATAGGTTTAGTGTGATGGTTAGGGTTATGGTTAGGGTTAGGGTGAGGTTGAGGTTTAGGGTTAGGGTTAGGGAGAGGGTTAGGGTTAAGTTTAGGTTAAGGGTTATGGTTCGGGTTAGGGTAGGGTGAGGATTAGGATTAGGGTTAGGGTTAGGGTAATTGTTAGTTTTAGCTTCATGTGAGGGATAGGGTTAGGGTTAGGTTTAGGGTGAGCATGAGGGAGAGGGTTAGGGTTAGGATTAGGATTAGGGTTAGGGTTAGGCTGAGGGTAAGGTTGAGGATGGGGGTGAGGTTAAGGTTAGGATTAGTGTTAGGGTTAGGGTGATGGTTAGGTTTAGTGTGAGGGTTAGGGTTAGGGTTAGGGTTACGGTTAGGGTGTGGATAAGGGTTAGGGTGGGGATTAGGGTGAGGGTTAGGGTTAGGGTTATGGTGAGGGTTAGGCTTAGTGTGAGGGTTAGGGTTAGGGTTACCATTAGGTTTAGGGTGAGGATAAAGTTTAGGGTTAGGGATCGTGTGAGCTTTAGGGTTAGGGTGAAAGTGAGGATGAGGTTGATGGTGAGTTTGAGGTTTAGGGTTAGGGTAAGGGTGACGGTGCGGGTGAGGGTTAGGGTTAGGGTTAGTGTTAGAGGGTGAGTATGAGGGAGAGTGTTAGGTTTAGTATTAGCGTGAGGGTGAGGGTTAGGTTTAGGGTTAGGGTTAGGTTTAGGGTTAGGATGAGGGTGACGGTGAGGGTGAGGAATAGGTTTAGGGTGATGGTGAGGGATATTGTGAGGGTTAAGGTTAGGGTTAGGGTGAGTAAGAGCGTAAGGGTCAGGGTTAAGTTTAGGGTTAACCTTCGGGTGAGGGTGAGGGTGAGAGTTAGGTTTAGGGTTAGTCGTAGGTTTAGGTTTAGGCTTAGGGTGCGGGTGACGGTGAGGGTGAGTGTTAGGGTTAGGGTGAGAGTTAGGGTTAGGGTGAGGGTTAGGGTTAGGGTGAGGGTGAGGGTTATAGTTAGGGTTATTGTTAGGGTGAGGGTGTGGGTTAGTGTGAGAGTTAGTGTTCCGGTGAGGGTAAGGGTTAGGGTGTGTGTGAGGGTTAGCGTTAGGGTGAGGGTTAGGGTAACAGTGAGGTTTAGGGTGAGGTTGAGTGTTAGGGTTAGGGTTAGGGTTATGGTGATGGTGAGAATTAGGGTTAGGGTTAATGTCAGGCTGATGGTGAGGGAGATGGATAGTGTAAGGCTTAGGGTGAGGGTGAGTGTTAGGTTTAGGGTTAGTGTTAGGTTTTGGGTGAGTGTAAAGGATTGGGTTAGTGAGTTGAGGGTTAGATTTACGGTGTAGATTAGGGTTAGGGTTAGGGTGAGGGTTCGTTTAGGGTGATGTTTCAGGTGAGTGTGAGGGTGAGTGTGAGGGTGAGTTTTAGGGTGTGTTTGAGAGTTAGGGTTAGGGTAAGGGTTAGGGTGACAGTGAAGGTTAGGGTGAGTGTGAAGTTTAGGGTTAGGGTAGATTTAGGGTGAGGGATTGGTTTAGGTTTAGGTTTAGGGAGAAGGTTAGGGTGAAATTTAGGGTTAAGGTTAGGATTAGTGTGAAGGTTAGGGTTAGGGTTAGGTTCAGGGTTATTGTGAGGATAAGGGTTAGGGATAGTTTTATGGTGAGGTTGATGGTTAGTGTTAGAGTTAATGTTCGGGTTAGGGTTAGGGTGAGGGTTAGGTTTAGGTTTAGGTTTCAGGTGAGAATGAGGGTTAGGGTAAAATTTAGGGTTACGGATAGGATTAGGGTGAGGGTTAGGCTTGGGTTAGGGTTAGAGTTAGGGAGAAGGTGAGGGTGAGGTTTAGGGTTAGGATTAGGATTGGGTTAGGGTTAGAATGAGGGTGAGGTTGAGGGTTAGGGTAAGGTTTAGAGTTAGGGTTAGGGTGAGAATTAGGGTGAGGGTGAAGTTTAGGGTGAGTATTAGAGTTAGGGTGAGGTTTAGGTTTAGGGTTCGGGTTAGAATTAGGGTGAGGTTGAGGTTTAGGGTTAGGATTAGTTTTAGGGTTAGGGTTAGTATGAGGGGTAGGGTGAGGGGTCGGATTAGGTTAGGGTGAGGATGAGGGTTAGATTGAGGGTTAGTGGTAGGGTTATGGTGAGGGTTAGGGTTAGGGTTAGGGTTAGGTTGAGGATTAGGGGGAGGGTTAGGGTTTGGTTTAGGGTGAGGGTTAGGGTTAGTGTGAGGGTTAGGGTTAGGGTTAAGGTTAGGTTTATGGTGAAGATAAGGTTAGGGTGAGGGTTAGGATGAGAGTGAGGTTTAGGGCTAGTGTTATGGTGAGAATGAATGTTAGGGTAAAGTTTAGTGTTTGGGATAGGATTAGGGTGAGATTTAGTGTTGGGTTAGGGTTAGAGTTAGGGTGAAGGTTAGGGTGAGGGTTATGGTTAGGATTAGGGTTAGGGTTAGGGTTAGAATGTTGGTGAGAGTGAGGGTTAGGGTAATGTTTAGAGTTAGCTTTAGGGTGAGGATTAGGGTGAGCACAAGGGTTAGGGTGAGGGATAGGGTGAGGATAAGTGTTAGGGTGAGGGTTAGTGTGAGGGTGAGTATTAGGGTTAGGGTTAGGGTAAGGGTGAGGCATAGGTTGAGGGTTAGGGTTTGAGTTACCTTTAGGGTGAGGGTAAGGGTGAGGGTTAGGATTATGTTTGGGTTAGGGTTTCAGTAAAGGTCAGGGTGAGCGTTAGGGATAGGTTGAGGGTTAGGGTTTGGGTGATTGTTAAGTTTAGGGTTAAGGATAGGCTTAGGTTGATGGTTAGGGTTAGTTTTAGGGTTAGGGTTAGGGTTAGAGTGAGGGTGAGGGTGAGGGTTAGTGTTAGGGTTAACGATAGGGTCAGCGTGGGGGTGAAAGTTAGGTTTAGGGTTAGTGGTAGGTTTAGGGATAGGCTTAGGGAGAGGTTGAGGGTGAGGGTGAGGATTGATGTTTGGGAGAGGGTTATGGTTAGGGTTAGGGTGAGGGTTAGAATTAGGGTGATGTTTAGGGTGAGGGTGTTGGTTAGTTTGAGGGTGAGGTGAGGGTTAGATTTCCGGTGAGGGTTAGGGTTAAGGTTAGGTTTAGGATGATGTTTTGGGTGATGATGAGGCTTTGGGTTAGGGTGAGTTTTAGGGTGCGGGTGAGGTTTAGTTTTAGGGTCAGGGTTAGGGTGACGGTGAGGGTTAGGGTGTCGTGAGGGTTAGGGTTAAGGTTAGAGTGAGGGTGAGGGTTTGGGTTAGGTTGAGGGTTAGGGTGAGGGTTAGGGTGAAATTTAGGGTTAGGGTTTGGGTTAGTGTGAAGTTTATGCTTAGTTTTAGGGTGAGTGTAGGGTGAGGGGTAGGGTTAGGGTGAGGGTGAGGTTTAGGGTTAGGGTTAGGGAGAGGGTTAGGATGAGTGTGAGGGTTAGGGTTAGGGTTAGGGTTATGGTGAGGTTTAGCATGAGGGTTAGGGTTAGGGTTAGGGTGAGGGTGAGGGTTAGCGTGAGGTTAAGGGTTAGGGTTCGTGATAGGGTGAGGGTGAGGGTTAGATTTAGTGTTAGGGTTAGGTTTAAGGTTAGAGTTAGGGTGAGGGTTATGGTGAGGGTTAGGTTTAGTGTTAGGCTTGGGTTTGGGTGAGGTTAAGGGTAAGTGTTAGGGTTAGCATTAGGCTTAGTGTTTGGGTGAGTGTTAGGTTTAGGCTTAGGGTTAGGCTTTGGGTAGGGTGAGGATAAGGATTAGGGTAAGGGATAGGGTCAGGGTGGGGGTTAGTTTTAGGTTTAGGGTTAGGGTGAGTGGTAGGGTGAGGGTTAGGGTTAGGGTTATGGAAAGGGTGAGGGTTAGTGTGAGGTTTAGCTTTGTGTTAAGGTTAGGGTTAGGGTGAGTGTTAGGGTTAGTATGAGGATTAGGGTTAGGGTTAGGTTTTGGGTTAGGGTGAGGGAATGGTTATGGTGAGGGTTAGGGTGATGGTGAGGTTTAGGCTAAGGGTTAGGTTATGGATTAGGTTCAGTTTGAGGGTGAGGTTTAGGTTAGGGTGAGGGTTAGGCTGAGGGGTAGGGTTAGAGTTAGGGTTAGGGTGAGGGTGAGGATGAGGGTGAGGGTTAGAGTAAAGTTTAGTGTGAGGCTGAGGGTGAGGTTTAGTGTTAGGTTAGTGTTAAGCTGAGGGTGAGGGTTAGGGAGAGGGTTAGGGATAGTCTTATGGTGAGGGTGAGGTTTAGGTTTAGACTTAGGGTTAGGCTTAGGGTGAAGTTTAGGCTTAGGGTTAAGATTAGCTTTAGGTATAGGGTGAGTGTGAAGGTGACGGGTAGGGTTAGGGTGAGGGAGAGGTTTAGGTTTAGGGTTAGGTTTAGGGTGATTCTGAGGGTGAGGGGTTGTGTGAGTGTTAGGGTTAGCGTTAGGGTGAAGGTGAGGGGGAGAGTTAGGTTTAGGGTTAGTGTTAGGTTTAGGGTTAGGCTTAGGGGGAAGGATAGGGGTAGGGTGAGATTGAGGGTGAGGGTTAGGTTTAGGGTGATTCTGGGGGTGAGGTTGAGGGTTAGGGTTAGGTTGATTTTTAGGGTTAATGTTAGGTTTAGGGAGAGTTTTAGGGTTATGGTTAGGGTTAGGGTGAGGGTGAGGTTTAGGCTTAGGTTGAGGTTGAGTGTGAGGGTGAGGGTTAGGTTTAGGGTGAGTGTAAGGGTTAGGGTTAGGGTGAGGGTGAGAGTGAGGGTTAGTGTTAGGATTAGGATTAAGGTTAGGCTTAGGCTGATGGTCAGCTTGAGTGTGAGAGTTAGGTTTTTTGTTAGGGTTAAGGTTATTGTTAGGGTTTGAGTAGGGCTAGGTTTAGGGTGAGGGTTAGGGTGAGGGTAAGTCTTAGGGTGTGTTTTAGGGTGAGGATGAGGATTAGGATTAGGGCTAGGGTTAGGGTGAAGACTAGGGTGAGGGTTAGGGTTAGGGTTTGGGTTATTTTTAAGGTGAGGGTGAGGGTGAGGGTTAGGGGTAGGTTTAGGTTTAGGGTGAGAGTTAGGGTTAGGAATAGGTTAGGGTTAGGCAGAGGGTGAGGGTGTAGGTGAGTTTTTGGTTTAGGGTAAGTGTTAGTGTTAGGGTTAGGGTGAGGATTAGGTTGAGGTTGAAGGTAAGGTTGAGGGTTAGGGTTAAGTTGAGGTTTAGGTTTCGGGTTAGGGTGAGGGTTAGGGTTAGGGTGATGTTTAGCGTGAGGGTGAGGGATAGGGTGAGGGTGAGGTTTTGGGTGAGGGTGAGGGTTAGGGTGTGGATGAGTGTTAGGGTTAGGGTGAGGGTTAAGGTGATGCTGAGAGTTAGGGTGAGGGTTTTTATTACGGTTAGGGTGAGGGTTTGTGTTACAGTTCGTGTTAGGGTGAGGGTTAGGGTGAGGGGCATGGTTAGTTGTGGTGCACGCCTTCTCGACCAGCGAGGAAGAACGAACACCACACCAGGAATCTTCTCAGATCACGCTTTATTGGAGAGCCTTTTAGTTGATGGGAGAGGTTGAGCGCGAGAGAGCGTGCACCCGAAACATGGCCACTTATATAGGGAATAGGAACACGGGTCTTTCTATCATTGGTCGTCTGCCTTTCACCGTCACCAGGTGCCACGGGATTGGCTGGGGACCCTACGTGGCTCGCGCATGCGCAAAGCCCAGGACCCACCATCCCGCCAAGCACCCCCTGAAAGGGAGTGGTTACCTCAAAGCTGCAAGGGAGTGGGCGCCATCTTGTAATGGCGTTTACCCTGGCTCCCTAAAGTTCCCCATTTTTTGTTTTTTGGCAACAGGTAAGAGTAGAGGTTGGGCCTCTGTCTAAAACACTAGGACCTTGCACTGGCCTTCGCCTGAGGGGCGCCTTCCCCAGTGATGACCAGGCCCGTCCGATGCCTTTTTTGCAGAGGTGGGATCTTGGGCATCAACCCACTTGCAACCCAGCATGCTCTTCTTGAGGAGATGGTCCTCCTCAAGTGCAGTGCTCTTGCCTCGCACCCTGTCCCAAATTGCAAATTGCATACCTGTCCCGGTGCAATGGGATCCCCTGATCCCTCAGGGTGCTAAGGCTATGCAGGATGGTATGGCTTAATTGCCTCTCAGGGCCGACAGCCCGATCTGGGGTGAGGATCCACTCTCCAAAGCGGCTAATGCTTGCGAGATAACAACCTTGTCCCTTCTGGTTTGGGCTCGAAGGCAACAGACCAACCATAGGCAGACCACGCATCCTCCCAGGCAGCAGGCTAAAAACATTCTGACTCCCACCCATTCTTTGAAAAAGGACACCGCAGAGGCCCAGTCAGTAAATTGTAACAGCCCACAGCATCATCGGTTTAGCTATCACAGGGATTGCTATTAGCACTGTTGCCAACAGCAGGAAGATCAGCTGCATCAGGAGACGAGTGGATGGCATCTTCAAGAGGGGGTTCTGCTGCAGTCTCCACCAGCCTGGTCAGTCTCGTTGGCACCCAGTGAGGTACTTCTTGACTCTGTGGAAAAACACAAACAGCTCCCCTGGATCTCGTTATTACCGGATCCGGTCCATACCATTTATTATTAATAACATCCTTCCACATAACCATGTCTTTAGTATCCATGGGGTCTCTTGTCATATGCCGATCTGCGGCAGACTGATCGTTGTCATTTAGAATTAAAAAATTAAGGGTAAAGAGCGCAAGAGAAAGTCTTTCCCTGGGGGATGCTGACTCAGCAATTCCCCCTTTTTGCTTTTGAAGCATTTCTTTTATGCTTCGATTAGCTCTTTCCACTATACCTTGTCCTTGAGGATTGTAGGGCAATCCGGTGGTGTGGGCAACCTGCATTTGTGCGCAAAAGGCGCGAAAACCATGGGAAGTATAAGCAGGGCCATTATCCGTCTTAAGTCTAAGGGGCTTTCCCCAAGCTGCCCAAGCTTCTAAGCAGTGTATTTTGACGTGAGACACCTTTTCTCCTGCCAGAGGTGTGGCATGAATGACACCAGAAAAGGTGTCCACAGACACATATAAATATTTCAACTTACCAAATTCTGTCAGATGAGTAACATCCATTTGCCATAGGGCGTTTGGTCTCAACCCCCTGGGGTTTACCCCCACATGGGGAAGATGAAGAAAGGATTTACAGGCTTTAACAATATCTCTTGCCACATGCCTGGACAAATTATATCTTTTCCTAAGGGTATTAGCAGGTACATGATACAATCTATGAAAGTCTTTTGCCAATTCTACAGGATCAGCAGCGACCAGAGCCATAGCCCGAGTTGCCTGGTCCACCAAATCATTACACCTTGCCATTGGGCCCGGCAACATAGAGTGGGCGCGAATATGTCCAATATAGAAAGAGTGTTTTCTGTTTAAGATAAGGGACTGAATCTGTAACAAAACATTAGAAACTGTACTGGCCTGCTTAATTGAAGCAGCAACTTCAAGAGAAGCAACGGCATTTACAACATATAATGAATCAGAAAATAAATTAAAAGGTTGATCAAATCTTTTAAAAACTTCAAGCACAATTAAACATTCAACAGCCTGTGGGGCATTCGGCCGAAAATTAAAGACTACCGGCTGTTTGTGTCCTTGAACAAAAAAGGCACCTTGTCCAGATTTTGATCCATCCGTAAAGATGGTCAGAGCATCAACCAAGGGCTCCTTTGAAGTGACAACAGGAAAATACACTAAATTTTTGTTAACTATGGCAAGCAGAGGATGCTTAGGATAATGGTTATCAATTACATTTGGAAATGAGCAAACAAGAATTGCCCACATATCCACTGTGGCTGCTAAAATTTCAACTTGCTCACGGGTGTATGGAATAATTAATTTATCTGGAATTTTTGCAAAGTGCATCAAACAATACTTTATACCCAAAATTGCCTTTTTTTTTCATTTTTTTTCTCTTTTTTTTTTCTCAGACCAAAATTGCCTGTTTAGCCACTAATTCAGGAAAATATTGAAGAGTTTTTGCTCCCACAGAATCATAGCATTAATAGTTAGCCTTCGAAGCAAGGCAGTGGTATAATTGGCTGTCACCCCATAAGTCCGGACTGCCTCAACTAAATCCTTAAGCTGGGAGTAGGAAACCGACTCAAAATTTCTTTCATTAGTAATTGGATTTTCAAAAACTGGAAAGGCGGCTGCCAGCCGCGACCAGGTGTTCCCTTTTATAAAGTGACTCCGCCCCGCCTCTGGGCATGGGGGAGGGGCCGACGGGTGAGGGCCAGCTCCGTTTCCTCTTCCTGGCTGCTGCGGAACTCCCACCCCTAGGGGGCGCCACCCCCCATATCTGTCTGCCTCATACTCTGCCGCAGCCTCTTCTAACTCTTCACTATCAGCTGGATTGAGCTGTTCTCCCTCCTCCTCTAACATTTCTTCCTCTGAGTCACTCACAAGATCACTGCATTCTTGGTCCCGCCCTTCCACATGTAGGGCTTAGAACCGGTTTGCTTTTAAAGAAGGGCATGGGGGTCTCCTTGAGACCCCCTCCTTTTTTGAGGGCTGCAGTCCCTCCTGCTTTAATTCTTTAGGATCCTTTTGTCCATTTTCCCTTTTTCTTTTAGGCCTATTTTCCTCCCCATTACTGGATGCTGACTCTGATAGACTATCCTGACGCTGTGTTAGTAATTTGCATCCTTCCTGGATTAAATCAAACCCTCCCTCCTCGAGGCAAGTGCGCACCATCAAAAAGACAAGCCACAAGGGAAGAAGCAATGCAAGCAACCAATAAATATCTAAATCTACAGTGAACAGCATACTGGGGGATACTTACCGACATCCCCTCTCCGCGTGTTGAGTTCTGGCTCCAGTTCGGCCTCTCACGCGGGTCCCGGGTTTCGGCACCACTTTGCGGTGCGCGCCTTCTCGACTAGCGAGGAAGAACGAACACCACACCAGAAGTCTTCTCAGATCACGCTTTATTGGAGAGCCTTTTAGTTGATGGGAGAGCTTGAGCGCAAGAGAGCGTGCACCCGAAACATGGCCACTTATATAGGGAATAGGAACACGGGTCTTTCTATCATTGGTCATCTGCCTTTCACCGTCACCAGGTGCCACGGGATTGGCTGGGGACCCTACGTGGCTCGCGCATGCGCAAAACCCAGGACCCACCGTCCCGCCAAGCACCGCCTGAAAGGGAGTGTTTATCTCAAAGCTGCAAGGGAGTGGGCGCCATTTTGTAATGGCGTTTACCCTGGCTCCCTACAGTTAGTTTTAGCGTGAGGGTTAGGAGTAGTGTGAGAGTTAGGGTTTTGGTTAGGGTTCTTGTGAGTTTAAGGGTTAGGGTGAGGTATAGCGTGAGGGTGAGGGTTTGGGTTAGCATTAGGATTAGGTTGAGGGTTAGGGTGAGTGTTAGGGTTAGGATTATGCTTAGGTTAAGGGTGAGGGTTAGGGTTAGGGTTAGGATGAGGGTTAGGGTTAGGGCAAGGGTGAGGGTTAGGGTTAGGGTTAGGGTGAGGGGGAGGGGGAGGGTGATGGTGTGCGTTAGGGGTATGGTTAGGGTTAGAATTAGTGTGAGGGTGAGTGTGAGTATTAGGGTTCAGGTTAGGGTTAGGCTGAGGGTGAGGTTGAGGTTGAGGTTTATGGTTAGTTATAGGGTGAAAGGTCGGGTTAGGGTTAAGGTGAGGATGAGGGTGAGGGTGAGGTTTAGAGTTAGGTTTATTGTGAGGGTTAGGGTTAGGGTTAGGTTAACGCTGAGGATTAGGGTGCGGGGTAGGGTTAGAGTTAGGGTTTGGATTAGGGATAGTGTGAGGTTTAGGGTTATGGTGAGGGTAAAGGTAAGATGAGGGTGAGGATGAGTATGAGGTTTAGGGTTAGGCTTAGGGTGAGGGTTATGTAGAGAGTGAGGGTGAGGGAGAGGGTGAGTTTTAGGGTGTGGGTTAGTGTTAGGGTTAGGGTTAGGGTGAGGGTTAGGGTTAGGGGGAGGGTAGGGGTAGGGGTAGGTTTAGGGTTAGTGTTAGGGTTAGTGTGAGGGTTAGGGTTAGGGTTAGGCTTAGTGTTAGGGTTAGGGTTAGGGTGAGGTTTAGGGTTAGGCTGAGGGTGAGGGTGAGGGTGATGGTAAGGGTTAGATTTAGTGTTACGGTTAGTGATAGGGTTAGGGTTAGGGTTAGGTTGAGGGTTAGGGTGAGGGTTAGGGTTATTGTTAGGCTTAGGGTTTGCATGAGTGTTATGTTTAGGGTGAGGGTTAGTGTTAGGCTAGGGTTAGGGTAAGGGTTAGGGTGAGGTTTAGGTTTAGGTTTAGGGTGAAGGATAGGTTTAGTGTGAGGGAATGAGTTTGGGTTAGGGTTACGTTTAGGGTGAGAGTAATGGTTAGTTTGAAGATTAGGGTGAGAGTGAGGTTTATGGTTAGGGTGAGTGTTAGGGTGAGGGTTAGTGTGAGGGTTAGGTTTAGGGTTAGTGTGAGGATTAGTGTGAGGGTGACTATTAGGGTTAGGGTTAGTGTTAGGGTGAGGGTTAAGTTGAGGGTTAGGGTTAATGTTAGGGTTAGGGTTAGGGTGAGTGTTAAGGTTAGGGTTAGTTTTATGTTGAGGGTGAGGGTTATGGTGAGGATTAGAGTTAGGGTTATGTTTAGGCTGAGAGTGAGAGTGAGGGTTATGGTTAGAGTTAGAGTTAGGGTTAGGGTGAGGACTAGGGTGAGCGTGAAGCTTAGGGTGAGGGTGAGGGTTAGGGGGTGAGGGTTAGGGTAAGGGAAATGGTTAGGGTTAGGTTTAGGGAGAGGTTTAGGGTGGGGGTGAGTGTTAGGGTGAGGGTTAGGGTTAGGGTGAGGATTAAGTTTAGGATTAAGGTGAAGCTAATGGTTAGGATGATGTTTAGGGTGAGGGTGAGGTTTGGGTTGAGGGTGAATGTTAGGGTGTGGGTGAGGGTTAAGGTTAGGGTGAGGGTTAAGCTGACAGTGAGGGTTAGGGTGTGGGTGAGGATTAAGGTTAGGGTTAGGGTCAGGGTTAGGGTTAGGGTTAGTGTTACTGTGAGGGTTAGGGTAAGGTCTAGGATTGGGGTTAGGGTGAGTGTTAGGATTAGTGTGAGTGTTGGGGTTAGGTTTAGTGTGAGGGTTTGGTTTAGCGTTAGCAATAGGGTGAGTGTTAGGGTTAAGGTTATGTTTAGAGTTAGGGTGAGCCTGAGGGTGATGTTTAGGGTTAGGATTAGTGTTAGGTTTAGGTTTAGGCTGAGGGTGAGGGTGAAGGTGAGGGTTACTGTTAGGGTGAGGGTGACGGTTAGGGTGAGTGTTAGGGTTAGTGTTAGTTTTAGTGTGAGGGCTAGTGTGAGGGTAAGAGTAAGGTTTAGGGTTAGGATAGGGTGAGGTTTAGGGTTAGAGTTAGGGTTAGCGTGAGGGTTAATCTGAGAGATACTCTTAGGGTTAGCGTGAGGGTTAGGTTTAGTGTGAGGGTTAGGGTTAGTATTAGAGTTAGGGTGAGGGTTAGATTTAGTGTGAGGGTTAGGGTTAGGGTTAGGGTGAGGGTGAGGGTGAGGGTTGAGGTGAGGGTTAGTGTTAGGGTTAGGTTTAGTGTGAGGGGTAGGGTTTGAGTTATAGTGAGTGTTAGGGTTAGTGGGAGGGTTAGGGTTACCGTGATGTTAAGTGTAAGGGTGAGGGTTAGGATAAGGTTGAGTGTTAGGGTTAGGTTTAGGGTTAGGTGGAGGGGTAGGGTTAGGGTTATGGTTAGGGTAGGGTCAGGGTTAGGGTGAGCTTTAGGGTTAGTGTTAGGGTTATGGTTAGTGTGAGTTTTAGGGTTAGTGTGAGGGTTAGGGTTAGTGTTAGGTTTACGGTTAGGGTGAGGGTAAGGGTCAGGGTGACTGTTAGTGTTAGGATGAGGTTGAGAGTGAGGGTAAGTTTTAGGGTTAAGTTTAGTTTTAGTGAGAGTGTTAGGGTTAGGGTTAGAGTTAGGATGAGGGGTAGGGTAGGGTTATGTTGAGGGTGAGGGTGAGGCTGAGGTTTAGGTTTAGGTTTAGGGTGAGGGTTATGGTTAGGGTTATGTTGAGGGTGAGGTTTAGGGTTAGGATTAGGATGAAGATTAGGGTGAGGGGTAGTGTTAGGGTTAGTGTTAGGGTTAGCGTTAGTGTGAGGATTAGTGTTAGTGTTAAGGTTAGGCTTATGGTGGGGGGAAGGTTAAGGGTGAGGGTTAGGATGAGGTTTAGGGTTAGGGTTAGGGTGAGTGTTAGGGTTAAGGTAAGTGTTAGGATGAGGGTGAGGGTTAGGGTGAGGGTGAGGGTTTCGCTTAGGTAAGAGTTAGGGTTATGGTTAGGGTGAGGATTAGGGTGAGTTTGAGGGTTAGAGGGAGGGTTAGGGTTAGGGTGAGGGTTAGGGTTAGGGTTAGGGTGAGGGTTAGGTTTAGGGTGATGTTTTGGGTGAGGGTGAGGGTTACTGTGAGGTGAGGGTTCTTGTGAGGTTTCGTGTTAGGGTGAAGTTAAGGGTTAGCGTGAGGGTGAGGGTTAGGGTTAGGGTGAGTGTGACCGTGAGATTGAGGGTGAGGGTGAGGGTTAGGGTGAGGTTTCTGGTTACGGTTAGGTTTAGCCTTAGGGTAAGGCCTAGGGTGAGGGTGAGGGTTAGGATGAGGGTGAGCGTTAGGGTTAGGTTGAGGGTTAGAGTTAGGGTGAGGATAAGTTTTAGGGTGAGCGTTAGGGTTAGTGTTAGTGTAAGTTTTAGGGTGAGTTTGAGGGTGAGGAATAGCGTTAGGGTGAGTGTTAGGCTGAGCAGTAGGGTTAGGGTGAGGTTTATGGTGAGGATTAGTGTTAGGGTTAGGGTGAGGTTAAGGGTTAGGGTTAGGGTGAGGTTTAGGGTGATGTTAAGGTTAGGGATAGGGTTCTGGTTATGGTGAGGGTTCTGGTTAGGGTGAGGGTAAGGGTTAGGTTGAGGATGATGGTTAGGGTTAGGTTTAGGGTTAGGCATAGGGTGAGGCCTAAGGTGAGGGTTAGTTTTAGGGTGAGGGTTACCGTGAGGGTGAGGATTAGGGTGAGGGTGAGTGTTATGGTTAGGGTTAGGGATAGGGTGAGTATTAGGTTAAGGTTAAGGTAAGGTTGAGGGTTAGTGTGAGTGGTAGGGTTAGAGTTAGGGTGAGGTTGAGGGTTAGGGTTAGAGTTAGGGTTAGGTTGAGGGTGAGAGTTAGGGTGAGGATAAGTTTTAGGGTGAGAGTTAGGGTTAGCGTTAGTGTAAGTTTTAGGGTGAGTTTGAGGGTGAGGAATAGCGTTAGGGTCAGTGTTAGGCTGAGCAGTAGGGTTAGGGTGAGGTTGATGGTGAGGGGTAGTGTTAGGGTTAGGGTGAGGTTAAGGGTTAGGGTGAGGTTTAGGGTGATGTTTACGGTTAGGTTTAGGGTGAGGGTGAGGGTTAGGATGAGGGTAAGGGTTAGGTTCAGGGTGAGTGTTAGGGTTCAGTTTAGGGATAGGCTTAGGGTGAGGTCTAAGGTGAGGGTTAGGGTTAGGGTGAGGGTTACCGTGAGGGTGAGGATTAGGGTGAGGGTGAGTGTTATGGTTAGGTTTAGGGTTAGGGTGAGTATTAGGGTTAAGGTTAATGTTAGGATGAGGGTTAGTGTGTGTGTGGTAGGGTTAGGGTTAGGGTGAGGTTGAGGGTTAGGGTTAGAGTTAGGGTTAGGTTGAGGGCTAGGTTGAGGTTTAGAGTTAGGGTGAGGGTGAAGTTAGGGTTAGGTTTAGGGTGAGGATTACGGTTAGGGTTAGAATTAAAGTTAAGGTTAGGTTGAGGGTGAGGTTAAGGAATAGGTTTAGGATTAGGGTTAAGGTAAGGGTGAGGGTTAGAGTGATGTTAAGGGTTAGGGTTAGGGTTAGGGAGAGGGTGAGGGTTAGGATGAATGTTAGGGTTAGGGTTAGGTTTACGGTGAGGGGTAGGGTGAGGGTTAGGTTTAGGCTTAGAGTTAGGGTAAGGGTTAGGGTGAGGTTAAGGGTTAGGGTGAGGGTTAGGGTTAGGGTGAGGGTGAGGATGAGGGTCAGGTTGAAATTTAGGGTTAGGATTAGGTTTAGAATTAGGGATAGGCTGAGTGTGAGGGTGAGTGTGAGGGTGAGGGTTAGGCATAGGGATAGGCTGAGGTTGAGGGTGAGTGTGATGTTGAGGTTTAGGGTGAGAGTGAGGGTGAGGGTGAGGGTTTGGGTTAGGTAAGGGTTAGGGTTATGTTTAGGGTGAGGAAAAGGCTGAGTTTGAAATTTAGGGGGAGGGTTAGGGTTAGGGTGAGGGTTAGGATTAGGGTTAGTTTGATGGTTAGGATTTTGGTGAAGTTTTCAGTGAAGTTGAGGGTTACATTGAGTTGATGTTTCGGGAGAGGGTGAGGGTTAGGGTGAAGATGAGGGTTAGGGTTAGGGTTAGTGTGAGGATTAGGTTGAGGTTAAGGGTTAGTGTGAGAGTGAGGGTGAAAGTGAGAGTGAGGGTTAGGGATCGTGCTAGGGTTAAGGTGAGGGTTAGGCTGAGGGTTAGGGTTAGATTAGCGTTAGGGATTGGGTGACGGTGAGGTTTAGGTTTAGGGTTAGGGTGAGTGTTAGGGTTACCATAAGGGTTAGGATGAGGGTCAGGGTTAGGGTGAGGGTGAGGGTGAGGGTTTCGCTTAGGTAAGATTAGGGTTATGGTTAGGGTGAGGATTAGGGTGAGTTTGAGGGTTAGGTTTAGGGTTAGGGTGAGGGTGAGGGTTAGGTTTAGGGTGATGTTTTGGGTGATGGTTAGGGTTACTGTGAGGTGAGGGTTCATGTGAGGGTTCAGTTTAGGTTGAAGGTTAGAGGTAGGGTGAGTGTGAGGGTTAGGGTTATCGTGAGGGTTAGGGTGAGGGAAAGTGTTAGTGTGAGGGTGAGGGTTAGGGTTAGGGTGAGCGTGAGGGTAAGGGTGAGGGTTTCGTTTAGGTAAGGGTTAGTGTTACGTTTATGGTGAGGGCTAGGTTGAGGGTGAGGTTTAGGGTGAGGATGATGGTGATTTTGAGGGTTAGGGTGTGGGTGAGCGTTAGGGTTAGCGTGAGGGTTAGGTTGACCTTGAGTATTAGGGTGAGGGTGAGGGTTAGGGTTAGGGTTAGGGTGAGGTTTGGGTTAGTGTGAGGGTTATGGTTAGAGTTAGGGTTAGGGTTAGGGTTAGGGTGAGGGTAAGGGTTAGGGTGAGTTTTAGGATGAGGATGAGGTTTAGGTTGAGGGTTAGAATTAGGATGAAGGTTAGGGTTAGGGTGAGGTTTAGGGTGAGGGTAAGGCTTATGGTGAAGTTTAGGTTGAGGCTGAGGTTTAGGTAGTAGTTAGGGTTAGGGTGAGGGTTAGGGTTACGTTGAGGGTTAATGTAAGGGTGAGGCTGTGGTTGAAGGTGAGGGCGACGTGCAGGTTTAGTTTGAGGGTTAGGGTGAGGGTAAGCGTTAGGGTGAGTGTTAGGTTGATGGTTAGAGTGAGAGTGAGGGTTATGGTGAGATTTTGGGTTAGGGTGAGTGTTAGGGTTAGGGTTAGGCTGAGAGTTAGGGGTACGGTGATATTTAGGGTGAGGGTGAGGGTTAGGGTGAGGGTGAGTGTTCGGGTGAAGATGAAGGTTAGGGTGTGGGTGAGGGTTAGGGTTAGGGTGACAGTGAGGGTTAGCGTGAGGTTGAGGGTTAGGGTGAGGGTGAGTGTAATTGTTAGGCTGAGGATTAGGTTGAGGTTGAGGGTTTGGTTTAGGCTTAAAGATAGGGTGAGGTGTAGGGTTAGGGATAGGGTTAGGGTTCAGGTTAGGGTTAGGATGAGAGTTACGGTGAGCGTTAGGGTTAGGGTGTGTTTGAGGGTTAGGGTTAGGGTTAGATTTAGGGTTAGAGTGAGGTTGAATGTGAGGGATAGGGGAATGGTTAGGTTTAGGGTTAGGGTGAGGGTGAGGGTGAGGGTTAGGATTAGATTTAGCGTTAATGTAAGCATTAGGGTTAGGGTGAGAATTAAGGTGAGGGTAAAGCTTAGGTTGAAAGTTAGGGTTAGGGTGAGGTTTATGTTTAGGATTAGGGTGAGGGTTAGAGTTAGGGTGCAGTTAAGGGTGAGGGTGAGGGTTAGGGTTAGGGTGTGGGTTAGGGTTAGGATTAGGGTTATGGTGAGGGTTAGGGTGAGGGTTAGGGTTAGGTTTAGGGTTAGGGTGAGGTTGAGTGTTAGGGTTAGTTTCAGGGTTAGGTTGAGGTTTAGGGTAAGGTTTAGAGTGAGGGTGAGGTTGAGGGTTAGGGTTAGGTTTAGGTTGAGTGTTAGATTTAGGGTGAGGTTTAGGTTTAGGATAAGGGTTAGGGTGAGGGTTCGGGTGAGTGTTAGGGTTAGGGTTAGGGTTAGGTTGAGGGTAAGGTTGAGGGTAAGGGTGAAGATGAAGGTTACGGTTAGGGTTAGGGTTAGGGTTAGGGTTTGTGTGAGGTGTAGTTTGAGGTTTAGGTTTAGGGTTAATGTAAGGATAAGTATTAGGCTTAGGGTGAGGTTTAGGGTGATGTTTAAGTTTAGGGTTAGTGTTAGGGTTAGGGTGAGGGTTAGAGTGAGGGTAAGGGGTAGGTTGAGTGTGAGGGTTAGGGTTAGGTTTACATTTGTCTTAGGGTGAGGCCTAAGGTGAGGGTTAAGGTTAGGGTAAGGGTTACCGTGAGTGTGAGGATTAGGGTGAGGGTGTGTGTTATGTTTAGGATTAGGATTAGGTTTAGTATTAGGGTTAAGGTTAAGGTTAGGATGAGGGTTAAGGTGAGTGGTAGGGTTAGGGTTAGGGTGAGGTGGAGGGATAGGGTTAGAGTTAGGGTTAGGTTGAGGGATATGTTGTGCTTTAGATTTAGGGTGAGGGTGAAGGTTAGAGTTAGGTTTAGGGTGAGGGTTAGTGTTAGGGTGAGAGTTAGAGTTAAGTTTAGGGTGAGGATGAGGTTGAGGAATAGGTTTAGGATTAGGGTTATGGTTAGGGTGAGGGTTACAGTGATATTTAGGGTTAGGTTGAGGGTGAGGTTTAGGGTGTGTGTTAGGGTTAGGCTTAGGGTGAGGCCTAGGTTGAGGGTGAGGGTTTGAGTGAGGGTGAGGGTTAGGGTTAGGGTGAGGGTTAGAGTTAGGGTGAAGATAAGTTTTAGGGTGAGCGTTAGGGTTAGGGTTAGTGTAAGTTTTAGGGTGAGTTTGAGGGTGAGGAATAGGGTTAGGGTGAGTGTTAAGCTGAGCAGTAGGGTTAGGGTGAGAGTTATGGTGAGGTTTAGTGTTAGGGTTAGGGTGAGGGTAAGGGTTAGGGTTAGGGTGAGGGTTAGGGTGATGTTTAAGGTTAGGGTTAGCATTAGGGTTCGGATTAGGGTGAGGGTTAGGGTGAGGGTAAGTGTTAGGTTGAGGGTTAGGCTTAGAGTGAGGCCTAAGGTGAGGGTTAGGGTTAGGGTTAAGGTTACTGTGAGGGTGAGGATTCCGGTGAGGATGAGTGTTATGGTTAGGGTTAGTGTTAAGGTGAGTATTAGGGTTAAGGTTAAAGTTAGGATGAGGGTTAGGGTGAGGGTTAGGTTTATGGTTTGTGTGAGGTTGAGGGGTAGGTTAGAGTTTGGGTTAGGTTGAGGGATACGTTGAGGTTTAGAGTTAGGTTCAGGGTGAAGGTTAGGGTTAGGTTTAGGGTGAGGGTTAGGGTTAGGGTTAGATTTAGAGTTAGGATTATGTTCAGGGTGAGGGTAAGGAATAGGTTTAGGATTAGGGTTAAGGTTAGGGTGAGGGTTAGAGTGATGTTTATTGTTAGGGTTAGTGTTAGAGTGTGGATGAGGGTTATGTTGAGGGTAAGGGTGAGGGTGAATTTTAGGGTGATAGTTAGGGCTAGTGTTAGGGTTTGAATGAGGTGCAGGGTGAGGTTTAGGTTTAGGGGTGGTGTGAGAGTTGGGGTTAGCGTGAGGATACGTTTTAGGGTGAGGGTTAGGGTAAGATTTAGGGTTAGGATTAGGATGAGGGTGAGAGTTAGGGTTAGGGTTAGGGTTAGGGTGAGGATGAGGGTGAGGGTTAGGGTGAGGGTCAGAGTGGGGTTAATTTTAGGGTGATTGTGAGGGTGAGGGTTAGGGTTAGGGTAAGGTTAATGTAAGGGTGAATGTGAGGGTGAGAGTTAGGTTCAGGGTTAGTGTGAGGGTTAGGGTGAGGGTAAGTTTCAGGGTGAGGGTTAGGGTGTGTGTTACGGGGAGAATGAGGGTTAGTGTGAGGTTTTGGGTTAGAATGAGTGTTAGGGTTCTGGTTAGGCTGAGAGTCAGGTTTAGGGTGATATTTAGGGTGAGGGTGAGCTTTAGGGTGAGAGCGAGAGTTCGGGTGAAGATGAGGGTTAAGGTGTGGGTGAGGGATAGGGTTAGGGTGAGGGTTAGGTTGAGAATGAGTGTTAGTATGAGGGTGAGGGTTAGGGTGAGGTTTAGCATTAGGGTTAGGGTTAGTGTGAGGGGTAGGGTTAGGGTTATGGTGAGGGTTATGTTTAGGGTGAGGGTTAGTGTTAGTGTGATGTTTAGGGTTAGGGTTAGGGTAAGGGTTAGGCTGAGGGTGAGTGTGAGGGTTAGGGTAAGAGTTAGGGTTAGGGTTAGGGTGAGGGTGAGGGTGAGGTTGAGGTTGATGGTTAGGGTTAGGTTTAGGATTATGTTGAGGGTGAGGGTTAAGGTTCGAGTTAGGGTTAGGCTAAGGGTTAGGGTTAGGGTTAGGTTTATTGTTAGAGTTAGGGTCAGGGTGCGGGTGAGTGTGAGGGATAGGGTTAGGGTGAGGGTGAGGGATAGGGTGAGGGATAGGGTTAGGGTTAGGGTGAGGTTGAGGGTGAGCGTTAGGGTCAGCGTTAGGGTTAAGGTTCGGATGAGGGTGAGAGTGAGAGTTACGTTTAGGGTTAGTCTTAGGATTAGGTTTAGGCTTAAGGTGAGGGTGAGGTTGAGGCTTAGGTTAAGGGTGAGGGTTAGAGTTAGGGTTAGGGTGTGGGTTAGACTTAGGATGATGTTTAGGGTGAGTGTGGGGGTTAAAGTGATGGTGAGTGTTCAGGAAATGGTATGGGATAGGGTGTGGGTGAGGGATAGCGTTAGGGTTAGGGTTAGGATTTGGGTTAGGGTTAGGGTGAGAGTGAGGGTGAGGGTTTGGGTTAGGGTTAGTGTTAAGCTGAGGGTGAGGGTGAGGGAGAGGGATAGGATTAGGTTTAGGCTTAGGGTGAGGGTTAGGGTTAAGGTTAGGGTGAGTGTGAGGGTGAGGGATAGGGTTAGGGTGAGGGAGAGAATTAGGGTGAGGCTTAGAGTGGGGTTAGTTTTAGAGTGATTGTGAGGGTGAGGGTGAGGGTTAGAGTAAGGGGTAGTGTAAGGGTGAGGGTGAGGGAGAGAGTTAGGTTTAGGGTTAGTGTGAGGGTTAGGGTGAGGGTAAGTGTTAGAGTGTGGGTTAGGGTGTGGGTTAGCGTGAGAATGAGGGTTAGGGTGAGATTTTGGGTTAGAGTGAGTGTTAGCGTTTGGGTTAGGCTGAGAGTTAGGGTTGGTTGATGTTTAGGGTGAGGGTGAGCGTTAGCATGAGAGTGAGAGTTCGGGTGAAGATGAGGGTTAGAGTGTGGGTGAGGGTTAGGGTTAGGGTGAGGGTTAGGTTGAGAATGAGGGTTAGGGTTAGGGTGAGGGTTAGGTTGAGAATGAGGGTTAGTGTGAGGGTGAGGGTTAGGGTGAGGGTTAGCGTTAGGGTTAGGGTTAGGGTTACGGTGAGGGGTAGGGTTAGGGTTATGGTGAGGGTTAGGTTTAGGATGAGGGTTAGGGATATTGTGAGGGTTAATGTTAAGGCGAGGGTGAGGGTAATTATTAGGCTGAGGGTTAGGTTGAGGGGGAGGGTTAGGATTAGGGTTAACGTTAGGGTGAGGTCTAGGGTGAGTGTTAGGCTTAGGATGAGTTTTAGGGTGAGGGTTAGGGTGAGGGTTAGTTTGAGGGTTAGGGTTAGGGTTAGGGTAAGGGTTAGGGTGAGGGTGAAGGTGAGGTTTAGGGTAACAGTTAGGGTTAGGGTTAGTGTGAGGGTGAGGTTTAAGGTTAGGGTTAGGTTTAGGCTTACGGTGAGTGTGAGGAAGAGAGTTAGGATTAGGGTTATTGTTAGGGTGAGGATTAGGGTGAGGGTGAAATTTAGGGTGAGGGTTAGGGTTAGTGTAAGGTTTAGGTTTAGGATTAGGGTGAGGGTTAGAGAGGGTGATGTGTAGGGTGAGGGTAAGTGTTAGGGTAAGGGTGAGGGTTAGGGTTAGGGTGAGGGTGAGCATGAGGGTTTCGTTTAGGGAAGGGATAGGGATAGGGTTAGGGTTAGGGTTAGGGACAGGTTGAGTGTTAGCGTGAGGGGAAGGGTTATTGTTAGGGTGAGGTTTAGGGTTAGTGTCAGGGTTAGATTTAGGAATAGGTTTAGGATTAGGGTGAGGGTAAGGGTTAGGGTCAGTGTTAGGGTGAGGGTGAGGTTTAGGTTTGCGTTAGGGTTAGGGGGAAGGTTAGGGTGAGGATTAGGGTTACGTTTATGGTGAGTGTTAGCGTTAGGGTTAGGGTTAGGGTTAAGGTGAGTGTTAGGTTCAGGGTTAGGGTTAGGGTGAGTGTGAGGTTGAGGTTTAGGGTTAGGTTTATAGTGAGGGTGAGCGTGAGGGCTAGGCTTAGGATTAGTTTTTGGGTTAGTGTTAGGCTTAGGCTTAGGGTAAGGGTGAGGGTTAGTGTTAGGGTGAAGTTTAGGGTTAGGGTTAGGGTGAGGGTGAGGGTTAGGTTTAAGGTTAGGGTTAAGGTTAGGTTTAGAGTTAGGTTGAGGTCTAGGGTTAGGGTGACGGTGAGATTTTGGGTGAAGGTTAGGTTTTGGGTGAGTCTTAGGGTTAGGGTGAGCGTTAGGTTTTGGGTGAGTCTTAGGGTTAGGGTGAGGGTTAGAGTGGCGGTGAGGGTTAGGGCGAGGGTTTGGGTTAGAGTTTGTGTTAGTGTGAGGGTTAGGGTGAGGGGTATTGTTAGGGTTATTGATAGGGTGAAGGCGGTTTTTAGGGTGAGGGTGAGGGTGATGGTTTAGTTTAGGAAAATTTTATGGTTAGGTTTAGGATGAGGAATAGGTTGACGGTGAGGGTTAGGGTGAGGGTTTGGTTCAGGGTGACGGTTAGGGTTAGGGTAAAGGTTAGGGTGAGCATTAAGGTGAGTGTAAAGGTTAGAATGTGGGTTAGGTTTAGAGTTAGGGTTAAGTTTTGGGTGAGTGTTAGGGTTAGGGTTAGGGTTATGTTTAGTGTTAGGGTGAAGGTTAGTGTGAGGGTTAGGTTTAGTGTGAGGGTTAGGTTTTGGGTGAGTGTTAGGGATAGGTTTGAGAGTTAGGGTTAGAGTAGGGTTAGGTTAGGGTGAATGTAAGTTTTAGGGTGGGGGTAAGTGTTAGGTTGAGGGTGAGGTTGAGGGTGAGTGTTAGGGTTTGGTTTAGGGTTAGGGTGAGTGTCAGGGTTAGGGTTAGGTTAGGATGAGGGTTAGGGTGAGAGTTAGGGTTAGGGTCAGTGTTAGGGTGAGGGCTAGGGTGAGGGTGAGTGTGAGGGTTAGTGTTAGTTATAGTGTGAGGCTTAAGGTTACGGTTTGGGTTAGGGTGAGGCTTAGGTTGAGGGGTAGGATTAGGGTTATTGTGAGGGTTACATTTAGTGTGAGGGTTAGTGTTAGGTTTAGGGTTAGGGTGAGGGTTAGGTTTAGTGTAAGGGTTTCGGTTAGGGATAGGGTTAGGGTTAGGTTTAGGTTGACGTTTACGGTGAGCGTTAGGGTGAGGGTTAGGGTTAGGGTTAGGTTAAGGGTGAGGGTTAAGGTGAGTGTTAAGGTTAGGTTAGGGTGAGGGTTAATGTGAGGGTAAGTGTTACGGTGAGGGTTTGGGTTAGGGTGAGGGTTAGGGTTAGGGTGAGGGTTAGGGTTAGGCTTGGGCTTAGGCTTAGGCTTAGAGGGAGGGTGATGGTGAGGGTTAGGGTTAGGGTTAGGTTGAGGTTTAGGGTTAGTTTGAGGGTAAGTGTGAGTTTGAGTGTATGGTTTAGGGTGAGGATTAGGGTGAGGGTGAGGGTGAGGGTTAGGGTTAGGGTTAAGGTGAGGGTTAGGGTAAGGGTGAGGGTTAGGTTTAGTGTGAGGTTTAGGGTTAGGGTTAGGTTTAGGTTGAGGGTGCGGATTAGAATTAGGGTTAGCGTGAGGGTTACGGTTATTGTTGGGGTTAGTTTGAGGGTTAGGGTCAGGTTTAGGGTTAGCGTTAGATTTAGGGTTAATATTAGGGATATGGTTATTGTTAGCTTTAGAGTTAAGATGAGGCTTAGGGTTAGGGTTAGGGTTAGGGTGAGCCTGAGGGTGAGGGCTAGGGTTAGGATTAGTGTTAGGGTTAGGATTAGGGTGAAGGTAAGTTTGAGTGGGGGATGAGGGTTACTGATAGGGTTAGTGTTAGGGATAGGTTTAGGGTGAGGGTGAGGGTTAATGTTAAGTTTAGGGTGAGGGTGAGGGTTAGGATTAGGGTTAGTGTTAGGATGATGGTGAGAGTGAGTTTGAGGGTTAGGGTGAGGTTGAGGGTTAAAGTTAGGGTTAAGATTAGGGTCAGTGTTAGGGTTAGGCTGAGGGTGAGGTTGATGATGAGGTTTAGGTTACGGGATAGGTTGAGAGTTGGGCTTAGTGTGAGTGTAAGTGTGAGGGTGAGGGTGAAGATTAGTGTTAGGGTTAGGGTGAGGGTGAGGGTTAGGGTAAATGTGAGGGATTGATTTAGTGTGAGGGTTAGGGTTAGGGTAAGAGTTAGGGTGAGGGTGAGGATTAGGGTTAGGGTGACGGTGAGGGTTATGTTTAGGTTTACGGTTAGGGTCAGGTTTAGGTTTAGGGTTAAGGTGAGGGTTAGGATGTGGGTGAAGGTTAGGGTTAGGGTGAGGTTTAGGGTGACTGTGAGGGTTAGGGTGAGTGGTTGGGTTAGGGTTATGTTTAGGGTGAGGGTTAGGGTTAATGTTCGTGTTAGGGTGAGGGTTAGGGTGAGGGATATGGTTAGGGTTAGGGTGAGGGTTAGGATTAGTGTGAGGGTTAGGGTTAGTGTTACGGTGAGAGTAAAGTTTAGAGTGAGGTTTAGGGTGAGTGTGAGGTTTTGGGTTAGCGTTAGTGTTAGGTTGAGGTTTTGGATGAGGGTTAGGGTTAGGGGTATGGTTACTGTGAGGGGCAGGGTTAGGGTTTTGTTTAGGTTTAGGGTGAGGGTTAGGGTGAGGGTGATCGTTAGGGCGAGGATAACGGTTAGGATGAGTTTTAGCTTGAGGGTGAGATTTAGGTTTAGGGTTAGGTTTAGGGTGAGGGGTAGGGCAATGGTTATAGTTAGAGTTAAGGTTAGTTTTAGGGTGAGGGTTAGGGTTAGTGTTAGGTTTACAGTTAGGGTGAGTATTAGGGTTAAGGTGAGGGTTAGGTTTAGGGTTAGGGTAAGAGTAGGGTGAAGGTTAGGATGATGGTTAGGGTTATGGTTAGGGTGTGGGTGAAGGTGAGGTTTTCGGTTATCTTTAGGGTAGCTTGAGGGTTAGGATGAATGATAGGGTTAGGTTATAGTTAGGGTGAGGGTGAGATTTAGGGTTTGGGTTAGGTTTTTGGTGAGGGTTAGGGTGCGGGTGATCGTTAGGGCGAGGATAACGGTTAGGGTGAGTGTTAGGGTGAGGGTGAGATTTAGGGTTAGGGTTAGGTTTAGGGTGAGGGGTAGGTTGATGGTTACAGTTAGGGTTAAGGTTAGTTTTAGGGTGAGGGTTAGGGTTAGTGTTAGATTTACAGTTAAGGTGAGTGTTAGGGTTATAGTGAGGGTTAGGGTTACGTTTTGGGTAGGGTAGGGTGAGGGTATGGGGTAGGGTAAGGATTAGGTTTAGGCTGAGGGTGAGGTTGAGGATTAGGGTTAGTGTTAGGTTTACGATGAGTGTTAGGGTTAGGGTTAGGGTTAGGATGAGGGTTAGGGTGAGGGGTAGGGTTAGGGTTAGGTTGAGGTTGAGGGTGAGGGTTAGGGTTAGGGTTAGGGTTAGGGAGAGGGTTAGGGTGAAGGTGAGGTTTAGGAGTAGGTTTAGGGTGAGGGTAAGGGTGAGGGTGTTAGGTTTAGGGTTAGGGTAGGAGAGGGTGAGGGTTAGGGTGAGGGTAAGTGTTAGGGTTTATATTAGGGTGAGGGTGTGATTTAGGGTTAGGATTAGGGTTAGGGTGAGGGGTAGGGTGAGGTTTAGGTTTAAGGTTAGGGTTAGGGTGAGGTTTAGGTTGAGGGTTAGGGTTAGTGTTAGGGTTATGTTTTGGGTGAGTGTTAGGGTTAGGGTGAGGGTTAGGTGTTAGGGTTAGGGTAGGTAGGATGGTGAAGATTAAGGGTGAGGGTTAGGGTGATGATTGTTTAGGGTGAGGGTTAGCGTGATGGTGAGGTGAGGTTAGGGTTAGTGTTAAGGTGAGGGTTAGGGTGAGAGTTATGGTTAATATTAGGGTTAGGGTTAGGGTGAGGGTTATGTTTAGTGTGAGGTTAGGGTTAGGTTTACGGTCAGTGTTATTGTGAGGGCTAGGGTTAGTGTGAGGTTTACAGTTAGGGTTAGGGATAGGGTTAGGCTTAAGGTTATGGTTAGTGTTCGGGTTAGGGGTAGGCTGAGCGGTAGGATTAGGGTTATTGTGAGGGTTACATTTAGTATGAGGGTTAGGGTTTGGTTTAGGGTAGGGGTGAGGGTTAGGTTTAGTGTGAGGTTTTCAGTTAGTGTTAGGGTTAGGGTTAGGTTTAGGCTGACGTTTAAAGTGGGCGTGAGGGTGACTGTTAGGTTTAGGGTTAGGTTAAGGGTGAGGGTTAAGGTGAGAGTTAAGGTTAGGTTTAGGGTGAGGGTTAGGTTGAGTGTTAGGGTTAGGGTGAGGGATAGGGTTAGGGTGAGTGTTAAGGTTAGGCTTATGGTTAGGAAGAGGCTTAGGGTGAGGGTGAGGGTGAGGGTTAGGGTTAGGGTTAGGTTGAGGTTTAGGGTTAGGGTGAGTGTTAGGCTGAGGAGTAGGGTTAGGTTGAGCCTGAGGGTTCTGTTTAGTGTGAAGGTTAGGGTTAGGTTGAGGGTTAGGTTTATTGTGAGGGTTAGGTTAGGGTTAGATTCACGTTGAGGGTGAGGATTAGGGTTAGGGTTAGAGTGAGGGTTAGGGTTAGCATTGGGGTTAGGGTGAGCGTAATGTTTAGGGTGAGGTTTAGTGTGAGGGTGAGGTTTGGGTATAGCGTTAGGGTTAGGTTGAGGGTTAGGATGAGGGTTAGGGTTAGGGTTATGCTTAGGGTGAGTGTGAGAGTTAGTGTTTGGGTTAGGATTAGGGTGAGGTTTAGGGTGTGGGTTATGGATAGGGCGAGTGTAAGGTTTAGGGTGAGTGTTAGGTTGAGGGTGAGATTTAGGGTTAGGGTTGGTTTTAGTGTCAAGGGTAGGGTGATGGTTACAATTAGGGTTAGGGTTAGTTTAACGGTGAGGGTTAGGGTTAGGGTTAGGTTTAGAGTTAGGGTTAGGTAGAGGGTTAAGGTTAAGGTTAAGGTTATGGTAGGGTGAGGGTAAGGGGTAGGGTGAGGATTAGGTTTAGGCTGAGTTTGAGGGTGAGGGAGAGGATTAGGGTTAGGCTTATTGTAACGATGAGTGTTAGGGTTAGGGTTAGGGTTAGATGAGTGTTATGGTGAGGGTTAGGGTTAGGGTTAGGATGAGGTAAATTTTAGAGTTAGAGTGAGGGTGAGGGTTAGGGTAGGTTTAGGGTTAGGGAAAGGGTTCGGGTGAGGGTGAGGGTTAGGGTGATTGTAAGTGTTAGGGTGAGTGTTAGGGTGAGGGTGAGGGTTACGAATAGTATTAGGGTTAGGGTGAGGTTTAGGTTGAGGGTTAGGGTTAGTGTTGGCTTAGGGTTTGGGTGAGTATTAGGTTTAGGGTGAGGGTTTGCATTAGTGTTATTGTTAGGGTAGGGTGAGGGTAAGGTTTAAAGTGAGGGTTAGGGTGCTGGTGAGGGTGAGGGTGAGGTTGAGGGTGAGCGTGAGGCTTAGGGTTAGGATGAGGGTTAGGATTAGGGTTCGGTTTATGTTGAGGGTTAGGGTCAGGGGTAGGGTAAGGGGTAGTGTGAGGTTTAGGGTTAGTGTGAGGGTTAGGGTTAGTGTTAGGGTTAGGGTGAGTGTGAGTGTTAGGGTGAGGATGAGGGTTAGGTTTAGAGTTAGGGTGAGGTTTAGGGTTAGGTTTCCGGTTATAGTGAGGGTGAGTGTTAGGGTTAGGCTGAGGGTTAGGGTTAGGGTTAGGGTTAGGGTGAGGGATAGGGTGTCCTTTAGGATTAGGTTTAGGGTTAGGGTGAGTGATAGGGTTAGTCTGAGGGTTAGCATTAGGGTTAGGTTTAGGGTTACTGTGAGGGTAAGGTTTATTGTGAGTGTTAGGGTGAGGGTGAGGGTTAGGGTTAGGGTTAGGTTGAAGGTGTGGGTGAGGGTGAGGGTTTCGGTAATGTAAGGTTTAGGTTTAGGGTTTAGCGAGAGGATTAGCGTTTGGGTGAGGGTTAGGGTGAAGGTAAGTGTTAGGGTTAGGGTGAGAGTTAGGGTTAGGGTGAGGGTGAGCATGAGGATTTCGGTTAGGTAAGGGATAGGGTTAGGGTTAGGGTTAGGGTTAGGGATAGGTTGAAGGTTAGCATTAGGCGTAGGGTTTTGGTTAAAGTGAGGGTTAGGGTTAGTTTGAGGGTTAGGTTTCGTGATAGGATTAGGATTAGGGTGAGGGTAAGGGTTAGGGTTAGGGTTAGGATTAGGGTGAGGTTTATGGTTAGCGTTAGGATTAGGGTGAGTGTTAGGGTTAGGCTTAGGGTTAGGGTGAGGGCTAGGGTTATTGTTAGAGTGAAGGTTAGGGTTAGGGTTAGGGTTAGGGTGAGGGTTAGGGATAGGGTGAGGTTGAGAGTTAGGCTGAGTGTGAGGTTTAGTCTGAGGCTGAAGGTTCTGGTGAGGTTTAAGGTATGGGTGAGGGTTAAGGTTAGGGTGAGTGTTAGTGTGACGGTGAGGGTGAGGATTAGGGTTAGGTTAAGGCTTAGGGTGAGTGTTAAGGTGAGGGTTAGGGCTAGGGTTAGGGTGAGGGTGAGGTTGATGGTGAAGTTGAGGGTTAGGATTAGGTTTAGGGTTAGCGGTAGGCTGAGGGTGAGGGTGAGTATATGGATAGGGATAGGGTTAGGGTTAGGGTTAGGGTGAGTGCTATGTTTAGGGTTTGGGTTAGGGTGAGGGTGAGGGTTTGGGTTAGGTAAGGGTTAGGGTTATGGTTAGAGTGAGGATTAGGTTGAGTTTGAGTGTTAGAGGGAGGGTTAGGTTTAGGGTGAGGGTTAGGGATAGGGTTAGGGTGAGGGTTAGGCTTAGGGTGATGTTTTGGGTGAGGGTGAGTGTTAGCGTGAGTGTGAGGGTTTGGGTGAGGGTAAGGGTTAGGGTGAGGACGAGGGTTAGGGTTAGGCTAACCCTAAGCGTTAGGGTTTGTGTGAGGGGGAGAGATAGGGGGAGGGGTAGTGTTAGGTTAAGGGTTAGGGTTAGTGTGAGGGTTAGGGTGAGGTTAAGGGTTAGGGTGAGGGTTAGGGAGAGGGTGAGGGTTAGGGATAGTGTTAGGGTTAGGGTGAGGGTTAGGGTTAATGTGAGGGTGAGGGTTAGTGTGAGGGCTAGGGTTTGGGAGAGGATTAGATTTTGGTGAGGTTAGGTTGTGGGTGAGTCTTAGTGCTAGGGTGAGTGTTAGGGTGATGGTGAGGGTTAGAGTGAGGGTGTGGGTTAGGGTTCGTGTTAGGGTGAGGGTTAGGGTGAGGGGTATGGTTAGGGTTATGTATAGGGTGAGGGTGGGTTTTAGGGTGACGGTCAGTGTGAGAGTTTGGGTTAGGTAAATGTTATGGTTATGTTTAGGGTGAGCATTAGGTGAGTGTTAGGGTGAGGCTTAAGGTCAGGGAGAGGGTTAGGGTGAGAGTGAGGGATAGGTGAGGGTGAAGTTTTGGGTGAGGGTTAGGGTGTGGGTGATGGTTAGGGTTAGGGTGTGGGTGATGGTTAATGTTAGGGTGAGGGTTAGGGTGACGGTGAGGGTTAGGGTTACGTTTAGGGTGAGGGTTAGGATTAGTGGGAGGATTAGGGTTAGCTTTAGGGTTAGGGTGAGGGTAAGGTTTAGGGTGAGGTTTAAGGTAAGGGCGAGGGTTTGGGTTAGCGTTAGGGTTAGGTTGAGGGTTAGGGTGAAGTTTAGGGTTAGGGTTATGGTTAGGGTGAGGGTAAGGGTTAGGGTGAGGGTTAGGGTGAGAGTCAGGTTTAGGGTGAGGATTAGGTTTAGTTTAAGGGTTAAGTTTAGGGATAGGGTTAGGGTGACGGCTAGGGTGAGGGTGAAGTTTAGGGTGAGGGTGAGGGTTTGGGTTAGGTAGAGTTAGGGTGAGGATTAAGGTGACGGTGAGGGTTAGGGTGAGGGTTTGGGTCAGGGTGAGGGTTAGGGTTAGGGTTAGGCTGAGGGTTAGGGTTACGGTGAGCTTTAGGGTGAAGGTGAGTGTTAGGGTGAGGCTGAGATTTCGGGTTAAGGTCAGGGTTAGTCTATTTGTGAGGCTGAGGTTTAGATTTAGGGTTAGGGTGAGGCCTAGGGTTTGGGTTAGTGTTAGGGTTAGGGATAGGGTTAGGGTGAGGGTTAGGTTGAGAGTTAGGGTGAGAGTTAGGGTGAGAGTTAGGTTTAGGGTTAGGGTGAGGTTTAGGGTTAGGTTCAGAATGAGGGTTAGGGTTAGGGTGAGTGTTAGGGTTAGGGTGTGTGTTAGGGTTAGTGTGAGGGTTAGGGTTAGGTTTAGGGTGAGGGTATGTGAGGGTAAGTATTAGCGTTAGGGTGAGGATTAGGGTGAGGGTTAGGGTTAGGGTGAGGTTTAGCGTTAGTTTGAGGGTAAGGGCGAGGGTGAGGTTAAGGTTTAGTATTAGGATTAGGGTGAGGGTGAGGATTAGAGTTAGGGTTACGGTGAGGGTTAGGGTAAGGGTGAGGGATTGGTTTAGTGTGAGAGTTAGGGTTAGGGTTAGGTTTATGGTGAGAGTGAGGATTAGGGTTATGGTAAGTGTGAGGGTTAGGGTTAGGGCTGGGTTTAGGGTGAGGTTTAGGGTTAGGATTAGGGATAAAGTGAGGTTTAGGGTTAGGATTAGGGATAGGGTTAATGTTAGCTTTAGAATTAGGCTGAAGGTTAGGGTTAGTGTTAGGTTTAGGATGAGCCTGAGCGTGAGGGTTAGGTTTAGGGTGAGTGTTAGGGTTAGGGTTAGAGTTAGGGTTAGGCTGAGGTTAAGGGTTAGGGTGAGGGTTAGCATGAGGGTGAGGGTGAGGGTGAGGGTGAGGGTTAGGGTTAGGGTGTGGGTTAGGGTTAGTGTGAGGGTTAGCGTAAGGGTTAGTATTAGGGATAGGGTGAGGATAAGGATTAAGTTTAAGGATAGTGTGAAGTTTAGGGTTAGGTTTAGGGTGAGAGTGAGGGTGAGGGTGAGGGTGATGGTAAGGTTATTGTTAGGGTTAGGGGGAGGGGGAGGGTGCGGGTTATGTTTAGGGTTAGTGTTAGGCTGAGGGTGAGGTTGAGAGTGAGGTTTAGGGTTAGGATTAGGGTGATGGTGAGGGTTAGAGTTAGGGTTAGGATTAATCTTAGGGTGAGGTTTAGGGTTAGGGTAAGGGTTAGGGTTAGGATGAGGGTTAGGGATAGGGTAAGGATAAGGGTGAGGATTAAGGTGAAAATTAGTTTTAGGTTAGGGTGAGTGTTAGTGTGAGGGTAGGGTTAGGGTTAGGTTTATGGTGAGGGTGAGGGTTATTATTAGTGTTAGGGTGAGGGTTAAGGTTAAGGTGAGGGCTAGGGTGAGCAGAGGGTTAAGGTGAGTGTGAGGGTGAGTGTTTCTGTTAGGTAAGTTTTAGGGTAATGGTAAAGGTGAGGATTAGGGGGAGGTTGAGGGTTAGGTTGAGGATTAGGTTAAGGGTGATGGTGAGGGTTAGGATTAGGGTGAGGGTTAGTGTTAGGATGATGTTTAGCATGAGGTTGAAGTTTAATGTGAGGGTTCGGGTTCGGGTTTGGGTGAGGATTAGGTTTAGGGTTAGGTTTAGGGTTAGGGTTAGGGTTAGTGTGAGGGTTCGGGTTAGTGTTAGGGTGAGGGTTAGGGTTAGTGTGAGGGTTACGGTTAGGTTTAGGATTAGGATTAGTATGAGGATAAGGGTTGGGGTGAGTGTTAGGTTGAGGGTGAAGTTAGGGTTAGCCTTAGGGTTGGGATTAGTGTTAGGGTTAGGGTGAGGGTTAATATGAGTGTTAGGGTTAGGGTGAGGGTTAGGTTGAGGGTGAGCGTTAGGGTTATGTTTAGGTTGATGGTTAGGGTTAGGGTTAGGTTTAGGGTGAGGGTTAGGGTGATAATTAGAGTGAGGGTTAGTGTTAGGGTGAGGGTTACGGTTAGGATTAGGTTTACGGTGAGTTTTAGGGTTAGGGTTATGGTTAGGGTAAGGGTTAGGGTTAGGATTCAGGTTAGATTTCGGGTAGGGTTATTGTTAGGGTTAGGGTTAGGGTTAGGGTGAAGGTTAGGGTGAGGGTTGACGTTAGGGTTAGGGTTAGGTTTAGGGTGATGGTGGGGGTGCGGGTTAAGTTTAGGATTAGGATTATGGTTAGGCTGAGGGGGAGACATAGAAGGAGGATGAGGTTTAGGGTTAGGTTTAGGTTTAGAGTTATGGTGATGGCTAGAGTGAGGGTGTGGTTTAGGTTGAGGGTTACGGTTAGGGTGAGGGTTAGGGTTAGGGTTAGAGTGAGGGTGAGGTTTAGGTTGAAGTTTAGGATGAGGCTGAGTGTTAGGGTTCTGGTTAGGGTTCGGTTGAGGGTGAGTGTGAGGGTGAGCGTAAGGTTTAGGGTGTGGCTTAGGGTTAGGGCTAAGGTGAGTGTTAGGGTGAGGTTTAGGGTCAGGGTGAGGTTTAGGTTGAAGGAGAGGGTGAGGGTTAGGGTTAGGGTTATTTTGAGGGTTAGGGTTAGGTTGAGGGCTAGGGTGAGGGCGAGGTTTATGGTGAGCGTGAGGGTTTCTGTTAGGTAAGGGTAAGGGTTAGTGTTATGGTGAGTAATCCTCACCATATGAGGTTTTGGTTTAGTTTGAGGGTTAGGGTGAGAGTGAGGGTTAGCGTTAGGTTTAGGGTTTGGGTAAGCTTGAGAGTGAGGGTTAGTGTTAGGGTTATGGTGAGGGTTAAGGTTAGGGTGAGGGCTTGCGTGAGGGTGAGGTTTATGGTGAGGGTGATGGTTTCTGTTAGGTAAGGGTTAGGGTTAGTGTTATGGTGAGGATTAGGATGAGGTTTTGGTTTAGTTTGAGGGTTAGGGTGAGGGTGAGGGTTAGCGTTAGGTTTAGGGTGTGAGTTTGGGTTTGGGTCATGTTTAGGGTGAGGGTGAGTGTTATGGTGAGATTGAGGTTGAGGGTGAGGGCAGGGCTAAGTGTTAGGTTTAGGGTGAGGGTTAGTATTAGGGTTAGGGTTAGGGTGAGGTTTAGTGTGAGGGTTAGGTTTAGGGTGAGGGTGAGGCTTAGCTTTATGTTTAGGGTTAGGTTTAGGGTGAGTGTAGGGGTGAGGGTTAGGTTTAGTATTACTGTTATGGTTAGGGTTAGGGTGCGGGGGAGGGGAGGTTGAGGGGGAGTTTTAGGTTTAAGGTTAGGTTAAGGTTTAGGGTGAGGGTGAGTGTGAGGCTGAGGTTTAGGTTGAGGGTGAGGGTTTCATTTAGGTAAGGGTTAGGGTTATTCTTAGGGTGAGGATTAGGTTGAGGCTGAGGCTTAGTGTGAGGGTCAGGGTAAGGGTGAGTTAGGGTTAGGGTTTTGGTGAGGGTTAGGTTTAGGTTGAGGTTTAGGAGGAGGGGGAGGTTCAGGTTGAGGTTGAGGGTTTGGGTGAGGGTGAGTGTTAGGGTTAGGTTTAAGGTGAGGGTTAGGGTTAGGGTTGTGGTGAGGGTTAGGGTGACGGGTAGGGTTAGGGTTATTGTGAGAGTTATGGTTAGGGTTAGGTTGAGTTTAAGGGTTAGGGTGATGTTTAGGGTGAGGGTAAGTGTTAGGGTTAGCGTTAGGGTTAGGGTGAAGTTTAGGGTGAAGGTTAGGCTTATGGTTAGGGTTAGGGTGAGGGTTAGGGTGAGGGTTAGAGTTAGGGTTAGGATGAGAGTGAGTCTGAGGTTTAAGGTTAGGGTTAGGGTGATAGTGATGGTGAGGGTAAGGGTGAGGGTTAGGTTGAGGGTAATGGTTAGGGTGTGGGTTAGGGTTATTGTTAGAGTGAGGGTTAGGGTTAGGGTGATGTTTAGGGTGAGGCTGAAGGATAGTGTTCTGGTTCCGGTGAAGGTGAGGGTTAGAGTGAGGGTTCGGGTTAGGGTTAGGGTGAGGGTTAGGGTGTAGGTGAGGGTTAGGGTGAGGGTGAGGGTTATGGTTAGGTTTAGGGTGTGTGTTAGGGTTAGGTTTATGGTTAGGGTTAGGGTGAGGATTAGGGTGAGGGTTAGGGTTAGTGTTAGGGTGAGGGTTACGTTTAGTGATGAGGGTTAGGGTTAGGGATAGAGTTAAGTTTAGTGTATGGTTAAAGGTTAGTGTGAGGGTTAGGGTTAGGGTTTGGGTAGGGTTATCCTTACGGTTAGGGTGAGGGTTAGGCTTGGGGTGAGGGCTAAGGGTATGGTTAGGGTGAGGGTTAGCGTTAGGGAACTGTTTAAGATGAGGGTGAGGGTTAGGGTAAGGGTGAGGGTTAGGGTTAGTGGTAAGTTTTGGGTGAGGGCTAGGGTAAGGGTGAGGGCTAGGGTGAGGGTGAGGGTTACGGTGAGGGTGAAGGTGAGGTTTACGGTTAGGGAAGGGTTAGGGTTAGGATTAGGGTGAAGATTAGGTTGAGGGTGAGTGTTAGGTTGAGGGTTAGGGTTAGGGTGAGGGTTAGGGTAGGGGTTATTGTTAGGGTTAGGGTGTTGTTTAGGGTGAGAGTAAGGATTATGGTTATGGTGAGTGTTAGGGTTCGGTTGAGAGTGAGGGTTAGGGTGTGGGTGAGGGTTAGGGTTAGGGTGAGGTTTAGGGTGACGTTGAGCGTTAGGGTGAGTGTGCAGGTTAGGTTTAGGTTTCGCGTGAGCTTTACGGTTAGGGTTAGGGTGAGAGTGAGGGTTAGGGTGAGGGGTAGGTTTAGGGTTAGGGTGAGGGTTAGGGTTAGGGTGAGGGTTATGGTTAGGTTTAAGGTTAGGTTGAAGGTGAGGGTGAGGGTTAGGGTTAGAGTTAGGTTAAGGGTGAGGGTTAGAGTGTGGTTGAGGGTGAGTGTTAGGGTTAGTGTTATGGTGAGGGTTAGGTTTAGGGTGATATTTAGGGTGAAGGCGAATGTTAGGGTGATGGTGATGGTCAGGGTTAGGGTTAGGGTTAAGGTTAGGGTGAGAGATGGGACAGGTATAGGATTAGGGTGAGGGTTAGGGCTAGGGTGAGTGTAAAGTTTCGGTTGAGGATTCGGGTGACATTGAGTGTTAGGGTTTGGGTGAGGGTTAGCGTTAGGGTGCATATTAGGGTTAGGGTTAGGGTCAGGGTTTTGGTGAGTTAAATGGTTAGGCTGAGGTTTAGGGTGAGTGTGAGTGTTAGGGTTAGCGTTAGGGTTAGGCTGAGGGTTAGGGTGAGAGTTTGGGTTAGGGTTAGTGTGAGGGTGAGGGTGAAGTTTAGGATTAATATTATGGTTAGAGTTATGATGAATCTGAGGTTGTGGGTTAGGGTTAGGATTAGGGTTAGGGATAGGGTTAAGCTGAGGCTGAGGCTTAGGGTGAGGTTTAGGGTTGGATTGCGGTTTAGGTTTAGGGTTAGGGTTAGGTTTTGGATGAGGGTTAGGCTGAGGGTT
Organism: Dipodomys merriami; assembly: GCF_024711535.1. Lineage (NCBI taxonomy): Eukaryota > Metazoa > Chordata > Mammalia > Rodentia > Heteromyidae > Dipodomys > Dipodomys merriami. The sequence continues at coordinate 6,210,622 of NW_027206113.1, forward strand.
AGGTTTTGGTTTAGTGTGAGGGTTAAGCTTATGGTTAGAGTTAGGGTTAGGGTGAGGGTAAGGGTTAGGGTTTGGTTGATCGTTAGGGTTAGATTTAAGGTTAGTTTGCGGGTTAGGGTGAGGGTAAGGTTTAGGGTATGGTTTAGGGTGAGGGTTAGTGTGATGGTGAGAGGTAGGGTTCACATTAGAGTTAGGGTGAGGGAGATGGTTAGGGTGAGGGTTAGGGATCAGGTGAGGATTAGGGTTAGTGTGAGGGTTAGGGTGAGGGTGAGGTGTAGGGTTATTGTTAGGGATAGGTTGAGCGTTAGGGTGAGGGTTAGGTTTAGGGTGAGGGTTAGGTTTAGGTTTAGGGTGAGGGTTAGGGTTAGGGTGATGTTTATGTTGAGGGTGAGTTTTAGGGTGAGGGTGAGGGTGAGAGTGAGGATTAGGTTTAGGTTTAGGGTTAGGGTTAGGTTGAGGGTGAGTTTGAGGGTGAGTGTTCGGTTTAGGATTAGAGTTAGGGTTAGGGTTAGTGTGAGTGTTAGGGTGAGGACGAGGGTTCGGGTGATGGTGTGGGTTAGGGTGTCGGCTAGGGTTAGGGTGAGGGTGAGGATAAGGGTTAGAGTTAGGGTTAAGGTTATGGTGAGACTCAGGTTTCGGATGAGGTTTAGGGTGAGGGTTAGGGTGAGGGTGAGAGATAGGGTTAGCATTAGAGTTAGGGTGAGGGTGAGGGCTAGGATGACTGTTAGGGTGAGGCTTAGGTTGAGGGTGAGTGTTAGGGTGAATGTGAGGGTTCGGGTGAGTGTGAGGGTTAGGTTGTGGTTGAGAGTTAGGTATAGGGTTAGGGTTAGGGTGAAGGTGAGGGTTAGGGTGAGGGTGAGATTTGATTTAGGATTAGAGTTATGGTGAGGTTTATGGTTAGGGTAAGGGTTAGGATGAGAGTTATGGTGAGGTGTAGGGATAGGGTGAGGTTTAGGGTGAGCGTGATGGTGAGTGTGAGGGTGAGGGTTTCAGTTAGGTAAGGGTTAGGGCTATTTTTAGGGTGAGGATTAAGTTGAGATTGAGGGTTAGTGTGAGTGTTAGGGTTAGGTTGAGGGTTAGGGTCAGGATTTGGGTGAGTGTTAGGGTTAGGGTGATGTTTAGGGTGAGGGTAATGGTTAGGGTGAGGGTTAGGGTGAGAGTGAGGGTGAGGATTAGGGTGTGGGTGAGGGTTAGGTTTAGGTTGAGTGTTAGGGTGACTGTAAGGTTTAGGGTGAGGGTGAGGGTTATGGTTAGGTTTAGGTTGAGGGTTAGGATTAGGTTGAGGGTTAGGTTGAGGGTTAGGGAGAGGGGTAGGTTTAGGGTTAGTGTGAGGGTGAGGGTTAGTGTGAAGGTTAGGGTTATGGTTAGGGTGAGGGTAAGGGTTAGGTTGAGGGTGAGTGTGACTGTGAGCGTTTCCGTTAGGTAAGGTTTAGGGTTAGGTTGAGGGTGAGGTTTAGGGGAGTGTGTGTGTTAGTTTGAGGGTTAGGGGTAGTGTGTGGGTTAGGGTTAGGATTTGGGTGAGGGTTAGCCTTAGAGTGATGTTAATATGAGGGTGAGGGTTACTGTTAGTGTTAGCCTTATGGAAAGGGTTAGGGTTAGTGTTAGGGTTGAGATGAGGGTTAGGGTTAGGGTTAGGTTTAGGGTGAGGGTTAGTGTTAGGGTGAGAGCTAGGGTGAGGGTGAGGGTTAGGGTTAGGGTGAGGGTTAGGGTGAGGGTGAGGGTGAGGGTGAGTGTTAGGATGAGGGTTAGGGTAGGGTAAGTGTTAGGGTGAGGGTCAGGGCGACGGATAGGTTTAGGGTTAGTGTGAGGGTAAGGGTTACTGTGAGTGTTAGGGTCAGGGTGAGGGTTAGAGTGAGGGTTTGGGTTAAGGTTAAGGATAGGGTGAGGATGAGGGTTAGGGTTAGGTTTTTTGTGAGGGTTAGGCCGAGGGTTAGGGTTAAGGTTAGAGTGAGTGTTAGGTTTAGTGTGGAGGTTAGGGTTAGGTTTAGGGTGACGGTAAGGGTTAGGTTGAGGTTTAAGGTGAGTGTGAGGTTTAGGGTTATCATTACGTTTAGTTTTAGGGTTAGGATGAGTGTTAAGGTTATGATTAGGGTTAAGATTAGGGTGAGGGTGAGGGGTATGGTTAGGGTTAGGGTGACGGTTAGTGTTAGTGTGAGGGCTAGGGTGATGGTGAGTTTTAGGGTGAGGGTGAGATTTTTGGTAAGGTAAGGTTTAGGGTCAGGTTCAGGGTGAGCATTAGGGTGAGGGTGTGGTTTATGGTTAGGGTTAGGGTGAGGGTGAGGGTGAGGGTGAGGGTGAGTGTTATGATGAGGGTAGTGTTAGGGTGAGAATGTGGGTGAGTGTGAGGTTGAGGGTTAGGCTTAGTGTGAGGGTTAGGGTTACTGTGATGGTTAGGGTTAGGCTTAGGGTGAGGGTTAGGTTTAGGGTGATGTTTATAGTGAGAGTGAGAGTTACATTGAGGGTGAGTGTTCTGGTGAGAGTTAGGGTTAGGGTTAGGGACAGGGATAGAGTTAGTCTGAGGGTAAGTGGGTGAGGCTTAGGGTGATGGTTAGGGTGAGCATTAGGTTTAGGTTTAGGGTTAGTCTGGGGGTTAGAGTGAGAATAAGGGTTAGGGTGAGATTTAGTGTGAGGGTGAGGGTTAGGGTTATGATGAATATAGCGTTTAGGGTGAGGGTTAGGGTGAGGGTGAGTGTTAGGGTTAGCATTAGACTTAGGTTGAGAATGAGGGTTAGGGTGAGGGTTAGAGTTAGGGTTAGGGATTGGGTGAGGATTAGGGTTAGTGTGAGGGTTAGGGTTAGTGTTTGGGTTAATGTGAGGATAAGGGTGAGCATCAGGGTTAGGTTGAGGGTGAGGTGTAGCGTTAGCGTTAGGGATAGGGTGAGAGTTAGGGTGAGGGTTAAGTTTAGGATGAGGGTTAGGGTTAGGTTTAGCGTGAGGGTTAGCGTTAGGGTGATGTTTATGTTGAGGGTGAGTGTTAGGCTTAGGGAGAGTCTGAGGTTGAGGGTTAGGTTTAGGATTAGGGTTAGGGTTAGGTTTAGTGTGAGTGTTAGTGTGAGGATGAGCGTTTGGGTGATGGTGAGGGTTAGCGTGTGGGCGAGGGTAAGGGTTAGGGTGAGGATTAGGTTTAGTGTTAGGTTGAGAGTTAGGGTGAGGTGTAAGGATAGGGTTAGGGTGAGGGTTAGGGTGAGGTTGAGGGTTAGGGTTAGTGTTAGGTATAGGGTGACTGTTAGGGTGAAGGTTAGGGTTAGGGTTAGGTTGAGGGTAAGGGATAGGCTTAGCGTTAGGGATAGGGTTGGGATTAGGGTTAGGGTGAGGGCTAGGGTGAGGTTGAGTGTTAAGGTGAGGTGAGGGTGCGGGTTTCGGTTAGGTAAGGGTTAGGATTATTTTTAGGGTGAGAATTATGTTGAGATTGAGGATTAGTGTGAGTGTTAGGGTTAGGAGGAGGGTTAGGGTTAGGATTTGGGTGAGGGTTAGCGTTAGGGTTATGTTTATGGTGAGGTTTAGTGTTAGGGTGAGGGTTAGGGTTCGGGTGAGGGTGAGGATTAGAGTGTGGGTGAGGGTTTGGGTTAGGTTGAGTTTTAGGGTGACAGTGAGGGTTATGGTGAGGGTGAGGTTTATGGTTAGGTTTAGGGTGAGGGTTAGGATTATGCTGAGTGTTAGGGTGAGGGTTAGGCTGAGGTATAGTTTTAGCGTTAGGGTGAGTGTTAGGGTTAAGTTTAGGTTGAGGGTAAGGTTTAGGGTGAGGGTTAGGTTGAGGGGGAGGGTGAGAGTGAGGGCTTCGTTTAGGTAAGGTTTAGGGTGAGGGTTAGGGTGAGGATTAGGGGAGGGTGAAGGTTAGGTTTACGTTTAAGGTTAGGGTGAGTTTTACGGTTAGGGTTAGGGTGAGAGTTTGCGTTAGGGTGATGTTTACTATGAGGTTGAGGGTTTCTGTTAGGGATATATTTAGGAAAAGGTTTAGGGTTAGTGTGAGGGTTAGGGTGAGGGTTCGTGTGAGGGGTAGGTTTAGGGTTAGGGTGAGGGTTAGGGTTAGTGTGAGGGTAAGGGTTAGGGTTAGAGGTAGGGTTAGTGTGAGGATAAAGGTTAGGGTGAGGGTTAGGTTGAGGGTGAGGTTTAGGGTTATCGTTAGGGTTAAGGTGAGGGTTAGGGTTAGGGTTAGGGTTAGGGTGAGGTTTAGGGTTAGGGTGATATTTAGAGTGAGGGTGAGGGTTAGTTTGAGGGTTAGGGTGAGGGTTAAGTTGAGAGTGAGGGTGAGGGTTAGGTTGAGGGTGAGGGTAAGGGTTAGGGTGAGGGTTTGGGTGAGGGTGAGGGTTAGAATTAGACTTAGGTTTAGGGTGAGGGTGAGGGTGTGGGTGAGGGTTAAGGTTAGGTTTAAGGAGAGGGTGAGTGTTAGGGTTCGGTTTAGGTTTAGGGTTAGGTTTGGGGTTAGGCTGAGGTTGAGGTTTTGTGTGAGGGTGAGGGTTAGGGTTAGTTTTAGGGTTGAGGGTTAGGAAAAGGTTTAGGGTGAGGGTGAGGGTTAGTGTTAGGGTTAGGGTGAGGGTGAGGTTGAGGGTGAAGGTTAGGGTGAGGGTGAGGAAGAGTGTGAGGGTTTGCCTTAGGATTAGTGTTAGGGTGAGTTATTGTTAGGATTAGGCTTAGGATGAAGGCTAGAGTGAACGTGAGGGTTAAGGTTAGGTTTAGGGTGAGGTTATGGGTTAGGGTGGTGTTTAGGTTGAGGGTGAGAGTTAGGTTGAGTGTGAGGGTGAGTGTTAGGCTTAGGGTGTGGTTGAGTGTGAGGGTTAGGTTTAGGATTATGTTAAGGTTTAGGGTTACAGTTAGAGTGAGGGTTAGGGTTAGGGTTAGGGTTCGGGTAAGTGTTAGGTTGAGGGTTAGGGTTAGAGTGAGGGTTAGGAGTACTGTGAGTGTTAGTTTGAGTGTTAGGGTGAAGGTTAGTGTTAGAGGTAGGTTTAGGGTGAGGGTGAGAGTAAGGGTTAGGGTTAGAGTGAGGGGTAGACTTATAGTTAGGGTTAGGGTGAGTGTGAGGATTAAGGTTAGGGTTAGAGTGGGGGTGAGGGTGAGGGTTAGTTATAGGATTAAGGTTAGGGTTAGGATTGGGGTGAGGGTGAGGGTGAGGGTGAGGGTTAGGTTTAGGGTAAGTATGAGGGCTAGGTTTAGGGTGTGGGTTTGGGTTAGGGTAAGGTTTTTTGTAAGGGTTAGGGTTAGGTTTAGTGTGAGTGTTAGGGTTAGGGTGAGGGTTAGCGTTAGGGTTAGGTTGAGGATTAGGGTTAGGGTGATGTTTATTGTGAGGGTGAGGGTTAGGGTTAGGTTGATTGTTTGGGTGACGATGAGGGTTAGGATTAGGGTTGGGGTTAGATTTAGGTTTAGGGAGAGAGTCAGGTTTAGGGTGAGGGTGAGGGTGAGAATGATGGTTAGGGTGTGGGTGAAGGTTAGGGTTAGTGTGAGGTTTAGGTTTAGGGTTGCGGTTAGGGTTAGGGTGAGGGTAAGTGTTAGGGTTAGGGTGATGTTGAGGTTGAGGTTTACTTTAAGGGTGAGGGTGAGTGTAAGAGTTAGCGTGAGGGTTAGGGTGATGGTTAGGGTTATTGTTAGGGTTTGGATTAAGGTTAGGGTGAGGGAGAGTGGTAGGCTTAGGGTGAGTGTTAGGGTTAGGGTGAGGGTTATGGTTATGGCTATGGTTAGGGTTAGGTTTAGGTTGAGGGTGAGAGTAAGGGTTAGGGTTTGCTTTAGGTTGAGGTTGAGGGTTAAGGTTAGTGTTAGGGTTATGTTTCGATGAGGGTTAGGGTTAGTTTTAGGATTAGGATTTGGGTGAGTGTGAGGGTTAGGATTATTGTTAGGGTAAGGGTGAGGGTAAGGGTTAGGGTGAAAGTTTGGTTGATGGTGAGGGTTAGTTTTAGGGTTATGGTTAGGGTTACCTTTAGGCTGAGGGGGATGGGTAAGGGGGAGGTTTAGGGTAAGGGTTAGCGTTAGGGTTAGGGTGAGGGCTAGGATGAGGGTGAGGGTTAGGGAGAGGGTGAGGGTGAGGGTTTCATTTACCTTAGGGTTATGGTTAGGGTGAAGATTAGGATAAGGATGAGGGTTAAACTGAGTTTAGGGTTAGGGTGAGGTTAGGGTTAGGGTGATGTTTAGCGTGAGGTTGAGCGTTAGATAAGGGTGAGGTGAGGATCAGGGTGAGGGTTAGTGTTAGGGTTAAGTTTAGGGTGAGGTTGGTTGTGAGGGTTAGGATTAGGAATAGGGTTAGGGTTAGATTTAGGCTGAGGGTAAGGGTCAGGGTGTGCGTGAAGTTTAGGTTAAAGTTAGGTTTAGGGTTAGGGTGTGTGTTATGGTTAGTGTGAGGATTATGATTAGTGTTAGGGTTAGGGTTAGGGTGAGGGTAAGGGTTAGGGTGAGGTTAAGGGTGAGGTTGAGGGTGAGGGCTAGGGATAGGTTTAGGCTGAGAGCTAAGGTGAGGGAGAGGGTTAGTGTGAGTGTAGGGTGAGGGTTTCTTTTAGGTAAGTGTAACGGTTATGGTGAGGATTCGCGTGAGGTTGAGGGTTAGGTTGAGGGTTACGTTTAGGGTGAGGATAAGGGTTAGGTTTAGGGTAAGGGTTAGGGTTTCGGTGATGTTTAGGGTGAGGGTGTGAGTTAGGGTGAGGGTTCAGTGAGGGAGAGGGTTAGTGTGTGGGTGAGGATTAGGGTTAGGGTGAGGTTTAGTGTTAGGGTTAGCATTAGTGTGAGGGTGAAGGTTAGGGATAGGGTTAGAATAGGTTGAGGGTTAGGGTTAGGGTTAGTGTTGGGGTGAGGGTTAGGATGAGGGTGAGGGTTATTGTGAGGGTGAGGGTGAGGGTGAGAGTGAGGGTTTCTCTTAGGTAAGAGTTATTGTTAGGCTTAGGATTAGGGTGAGGGTGATGGTTAAGCTGAGGTTAGGTTTAGGGTGAGGGTTAGGATTACGGTTAGGGTGAGGGTTAGGGTTAGGGTGATGTTTAGGTTTAGGTTGATGGTTAGGGTGAAGGTGAGGGTGAGGGTGAGGGTTAGGGTGAGGGTTATGATTAGGAACAGGGTTAGCATTCGTTTTGGGATGAGGGTGAGGGTCAGGGTGAGAGTGAAGGTTATGGTTAGGGTTAGGGTTAGGGTAAAGGTTATGGCTAGTTTGAGGGTTATGGTCAGTAAGGTTACGGTGAGGATAAGGGTTAGGGTGAGGGTGATGGTTAGAATTAGGGTTAGGGTGAGGGTTAGGGTGACGGTGAGGGTTAGGGTGAGCATGAGGGTTTGGTTTAGGGTTAGGGTTAGGGTGAGGGTTAAGGTTAGGGTTTGGTTTAGGGTGAGAGGGTGACGTGTCAGGTTAGGGTTAGGGTGAGGTTTAGGTGTAGGGTGAGGGTTAGGGTTAGGGTTAGTGTGAGGATAAGGGTTATGGTGAATGTTAGGGTGAGGGTGAGGGTTAGGGTTAACGTTAGGGTTAGTGTGAGGGTTAGGGTTAGGGTTTCGGTTAGGGTTTGCTTTAGGGTGAGAGTTAGGTTTAGGGTCATGTTTAGGATGTGGTTGAGGGTTATTGTTAGAGTGAGGTTGAGGGTGAATGTGAGGGTTAGGGTGACGGTGCGGGTGAGGGTGAGGTTGAGGGTGAGGGTTAGGGTGTTAGGGTGAGGGTTAGGGTTAGGTTTAGGGGGAGGGGGAGGTTTAGGGTTAGGATCAGGGTTAGGGTTAAGCTGAGGGTGAGGGTGAAAGTGAGGGTACGGGTTAGGGTTAAGGTTAGGGTGAGGGTTAAGGTTTGTGTGAGGGTTACTGTGATGGTGAGTGTCAGGTGAGGGTGAGGTTTAGAACGAGGGTGAGCGTGAAGGAGAGGGTTAGGGTTAAGATTAGGTTTAGGGTGAGTTTTAGGGTAAGGGTTATGGTTACAGTTAGGGTTATTGTTAGGGTTAACGTTACAGTTACAAAGAGGGTGAGGGCAAGGTTTAGCATTAGGATTAGGGTTAGGGTTATGGTGAGGGTGGGGTTGAGTGTTAGGGTTAGGATTAGGGTTATGGTAAGGCTGAGGGGGAAGTTGAGGTTGAGGGTGAGGGTTAGTCCTAGGGTTACTGTTAGGATTAGTGTGAGGGTTAGGGTGAGGGTGAGGGTGAGGGTTAGGCTTAGGTTAGGCTTAGGGTTAGGCTGAGGGTGAGGGTCAGGGTAAGGGTGAAGGTTAGGGTTAGTTTTAGGGTCAGGATAAGTGTTAGGGTGAGAGTGACGGTTAGGGTGATGTTTATCTTGAGGGTGAGTGTTAGGGTGAGGGTGAGGTTTAGGTTTAGTTTTAGGGTTAGGGTTAGGTTGAGGGTGAGGGTGAGTGTGAGGGTTAGGTTTAGGTTTAGGGTTAGGTTTACGGTTAGTGTGAGTGTTAGGGTGAGGATGAGGGTTTGTGTGATGGTGAGGTTTAGGGTGTGGGCGAGGGTTAGGGTTAAGGTGAGGATTAGGTTTAGATTTAGGGTTAGGGTTATGGTGTGGGTAAGGGTTAGGGTGAGGTTTAGGGTGAGGGTTAGGGTGAGGGTGAAATGTAGGGTTAGCATTACAGTTCAGGTGAGGGTGAGGGTTAGAATGAGGTTTAGGGTGAGGGTTAAGGTTAGGGTTAGGGTTAGGGTGAGGGTGAGGGTGAGGGTGAGGGTGAGGATTAGTGTTAGGATTAGGGTTACAGTTAAGGTGAGGGTTAGGGTTAGGCTGAGGGTTAGGTTTAGGGTGATGTATATTGTGGGGGTGAGGTTTAGGGTGAACGTGAGTGTTGGGGTGAGGGTGAGGGTTCGGGTGAGTGTGAGGGTAAGGGTTGGGTCGAGGGTTTTGGTTAGGGTTAGGGTGAGGGTTAGGGTGAGGGTGAGGTTTAGATTTAATGGTTAGGGTTATGGTGAGATTTAAGGTTAGGGTTAGGTTTAGGGTAAGGGTGAGAGTTACGGTGAGGTGTAGGGATAGTGTTAGGCTCATGTTTATTGTGAGGGTGAGGTTTAGGGCGAGGGTGAGTGTTCCAGTGAGGGTGAAGTTTCAGGTGAGGGTGAAAGTTAGGGTGTGGTTGAGAGTTAGGTTTAGGATGAGTGTTAGGGTGACGGAGAGGGTTAGGGTGAGGGTGAGGGTTAGGTTTAAGTCTAGGGTCAGGGTGAGGGTTAGGGTTAGGGTTTCGGTTAGGTTGAGAGTTAGGTTGAGGTGTCGGGATAGGTTTAGGGTGAGGGTTAGGGTTAGGGTTAGGGTTAGTGTGAGGATAAGGGTTAGGGTGAGGGTTAGGGTGAGGGTGAGGTTTAGGGTTAGCGTTAGGTTTAGGGTTTGGTTTAGTGGTAGGGTAAGGGTTAGGTTTAGGGTTAGTTTGAGGGTTAGTGTTAGGGTGATGTTTAAGGTGAGGTTGAGTGTTAGTGTGAGGGTGAGTATGAGGGTGAGGGTTAGTTTGAGGGTGCATGTGAGGGTGAGGTTGAGGGTGAGGGTTAGGGTTAGGGTTAGGATTAGGTTTAGGGTTAGGGTTTGGCTGAGGGTGAGGGTGAAATTGAGGGTGAGGGTTAGGTTTAGGGTGAGGGTTAGGCTTAGTGTGAGGTTTAGGGGAAGGTGAGGGTTCGGTTGAGGGGTAGGTTTAGGTTGAGGGTTAGGGTTATGTTTAGGGTGAAGATTAGCGTTAGAGTGATGTTTAGAATGAGGGTGAGATTTACTGTTAGGGTTAGCATTAGGGTTAGCATTAGGGTTAGCATTAGGGTTAGCATTTAGGGTTAGGGTTAGGATTAGGGTTAGGGTTTGGGTGATGGGTAGGTTTAGGGTTAGGGTGAGGGTTAAGGTTAGTGTGAGGGTAATGGTTAGGGTTAGAGTTAGGGTTAATGTGAGGATAAGTTTTAGTCTGAGGATTAGGTTGAGGGTGAAGTTTAGGGTTAGGATTATGGTTAGGGTTAGGGTTAGGCTGAGGGTGAGGGTGAAAGTGAAGTTGAGGGTTAGGGTTAGGATGAGTGTTAGGGTTAGTGTGAGGGTTAGTGTGATGGTGATGGTGAGGGTGAGGGAGAGGGTTAGAATGAGGGTGAGGGTGAGTGTGATGTTTAGGGTTAGGATTACGGTTAAGTTGAGTTTTAAGGTTCGGTTTAGGGTAAGGGTTAGGCTTATTGTTAGCGTTAGCCTTAGGGTGAGGGTGAGGGTGTGGGTGAGGGTTAGCATTATTGTTAGGGTTAGGGTTAGGATGAGGGTGGGGTTGAGCATTAGGGTTAGGATTGGGGTTAGGGTTAGGTTAAGGCTGAGCGGGAAGGGGAGGTTGAGGTTGAGGTTTAGGGTTAGGGTTAGGGTGAGGGCTAGGGTGAGGGTGAGGGTTAGGGTGAAGTTGAGGGTGAGAGTATCGTTTAGGTAAGGGTTAGGGTTAGGGTGAAGATTAGGTTGAGGTTGATGGTTAAGCTGAGGTTAGGTTTAGGGTGAGGGTTAGGGTTACGGTTAGGGTGAGGGTTATGGTTAGGGTTATGTTTAGGGTGAGGGTGATTATTAGGGTGAGGGTGAGGCTTAGGTTTAGGGTTAGAAATAGGGGTAGCATTAGTGTTGGGCTGAGGGTGAGGGTCAGGGTGAGGGTGAATGTTATGTTTAGGGTTAGGATTAGGGTAAGGGTTACGGCTAGTGTGAGGGTCAGTGTGAGGGTGAAGTTTAGGTTTAGTGTTAGGGTGAGGATAAGTGTTAGGGTGAGGGTTAGTTTTAGGGTTAGGGTTAGGGTGAGGGTTAAGGTTTGGGTGATGTTTAGGGTGAAGTTAAGGGTGAGGCTGAGGGTTCGGGTGAGGGTTCGGGTTCGGCTGAGGGTGAGGGTTAGGGTGTGGGTGAGGATTAGGTTTTGGTTGAGGGTTAACATTAGGTTTAGGATTAGTGTGAGGTTTAGGTTTAGGGGTAGAATAGGGTTAGGATTAGGGTTAGGGTGAGGGTTAGGGAGAGGGGTAGGGGTAGGATTAGGGTGCGGTTTAGGGTGAGTGTGAGATTTGGGGTGAGGGTGAGGGTGAGGGTTAGGGTTAGTGTTAGGGTGAGTTTGATGGTGAGGGTGAGCGTTAGGGTTAGGATTGGGTTACTGTGAGGGTAAGAGTGAGGGTTATGGTTAGGTTGAGTTTTAGTTCTAGGGTGAGGTTTAGGGTTAGTGTTAGGGTGAGAGTAAGGGTTAGGGTGATGTTTATTGTAAGAGTGGGGATATGGTGAGGTTGAGTGTTCGGGTGAGGGTGAGGGTTAGGTTGAGGGTGAGGGTTAGGTTTAGGGTTAGGGTTAGGGTGAGTGTTAGGGTTAAGGTTTGGGTTAGGGTGAGATTTGGGGTGAGGTGTCAGTATAGGTTTAGGGTGATATTTAGGGTTAGTGTGAGGGTAAGTTTTAGGGTTAGGGTTAGGGTTAGTGTGAGGATAAGGGTTAGGGTGAAGGTTACGGTGACCGTGAGAGTTAGGGCAAGCGTTAGGGTTAGGGTGAGGGTTAGTTTTAGGTTGAGGGTTAGGGTTAGGGTTAGGGTGAGGATTAGGTTTACGGTGATGTTTAGGGTGAGGTTGAGGGTTAATGTGAGTGTGAGTGTGAGTGTATGGATTAGGGTGAGGGTGTGGGTGAGGGTGAGGTTGAGAGTGAGGGTTAGGGTTAGGGTTAGGTTGAGGGCAAGTTTTACTGTGAGGGTTAGCGTGATGGTGAGGATCAGGTGAGTGTGAGGGTTAGAATGAGGGTGAGGGTTAGGGTAAGGATTAGGTTTAGGGTGAATTTTAGGGTTAGGGTTAGGGTTATTGTTAGGGTTACAGTTACGGTTAGTGTGAGTGTGAGGGCAAGGTTTAGCATTAGGATTATGGTTAGTGCTAGGGTGAGGGTGGGGTTGAGTGTTAGGGTTATGATTAATGTTAGGGTTAGGGTAATGTAACGACCTTCTACTCGACCAGCGAGAAAGAACGACCACCACACCAGGAGTCCTCTCAGATCACGCTTTATTGGAGAGCCTTTTAGTTGATGGGAGAGCTTGGGCGCGAGAGAGCATGCACCCGAAACACAGCCGTTTATATAGAGAAATAGGAACGCGGGTCGGTCTATTGTTGGTCGCCTGCCTTTCACCATCACTAGGTGTCATGGGATTGGCTGGGGACTCTACCTGGCTCGCACACGCGCAAAGCCCAGGCGTCCCGCCAAGCACCGTCTAATATGGGGTGGTTACCTCAAAGCTGCAAGGGAGTGGGCGGAGTCTCGCCCCGGCTCCCTACAGGGAGGGGGAATGGGAGGTAGAGGGTTAGGGTTAGGGTTATAGTTAGGTTTAGGGTGAGGTTGAGGTTTAGGGTGTTGGTGAGGGTTAGGGTGAGGGTGAGGGTGAGGGTGAGCATGAGGGTTAGAGTTAGGGTGAGGGTGAGGGTGAGGGTTAGGGTGAGGGTGAGGGTGAGGGTTAGGGTTATGTTTTGGATTAGGGTGAGTGCTAGGGTGAGGGTTAGGTTTAGGGTTAGGCTTAGGTTGAGGGTTAGGTTGTAGGTAAGGGTTAGATTAAGGGTTAGGATGAGGATGAGGTTTAGGGTTAGGGTTAGGGTAAGGGTTAGGGTGAGGGTTAGGGTGAGGGTGAGGGTTAGGGTTAGCATGAGGGTTAGTGTGAGGGTGACGGTTAGGGTGAGTGTTATGGTTAAGTTTAGGGATAGGGTGAGGATTAGGCTTAGGGTTAGGTTTAGGTTGTGTGTTTAGGGTGTGTTAGGCTGAGGCATAGGTTTAGGGTTAGGTTGAGTGTTTGGTTTAGTGTGAAGGTTAAGGTTAGGGTTAGGGTGAGGGTAAGGGTTAGAGTGAGGTTTAGGGTGAGGATGAGGTTTAGGTTTAGCATTAGGTTTACATTTAGGGTTAGGATGAGGGTTAGTGTTAGGGTGAGGGTGAAGGTGAGGGTGAGGGTGAGGGTTATTGTTAGGGTTAGTGTGATGGTTACTGTTAGGGTGAGGGTTTGGGTTAGGGTAAGCGTTAGGGTAAGGTTTTGGGTTAGGGTTAGCGTGAGGGTCAGGGTGAGGGTTAGGTTTAGGTTGAGTGTTAGGGTTAGGGTGAGGGTTAGGGTTAGGGTGAGATTTAGGGTTAGGGTGATGTTTATTTTGAGGGTAAGGGTTAGGGTGAGTGTGAGTATTCAGGTGAGGGTGAGGGTTAGGGTGAGTGTGAGGGTTAGGGTGTGGTTGAGGGTTAGGGTTTGGGTGAGGGATAGGGTTACTGTGAGGGTTAGGGTGAGGGTTAGGGTTAGGATTAGAGTTAGGGTAAGGGTGAAAGTTAGGGTTAGGTTTAGGGTTAGGGTGAGAGTTAGGGTGAGGTGTCAGGATAGGGTTAGGTTGAGGGTTAGGGTTAGTGCGAGGTTTAGGGTTAGTTTAGGGTTAGTGTGAGGTTAAGGTTGAGGGTGAGGCTTAGGGTGAAGGTGAGGTTTAGGGTTAGCTTTACGGTTAGGGTAAGAGTTAGGGTGAGGGTTAGTGTTAGGGTGAGTGTTAGGGTTAGTGTTAGGGTGAGGGTTAGGGTTAGGATTAGAGTTAGGGTAAGGGTGAATGTTAGGGTTAGGTTTAGGGTTAGGGTGAGAGTTAGGGTGAGGTGTCAGGATAGGGTTAGGTTGAGGGTTAGGGTTAGTGCGAGGTTTAGGGTTAGTTTAGGGTTAGTGTGAGGTTAAGGTTTAGGGTGAGGTTTAGGGTGAGGGTGAGGTTTAGGGTTAGCTTTACGGTTAGGGTAAGAGTTAGGGTGAGGGTTGTGTTAGGGTGAGTGTTAGGGTTAGTGTTAGGGTGAGGGTTAGGGTTAGGGTGCGGTTTAGAGTGAGCTTGAGTGTTAGTGTGAGGGTGAGTTTGAGGGTAAAGGTGATGGTGAGGGTCAGGGTGAGGGTGAGGGATAAAGTTAGGTTTATGTTTAGGGTGAAGGTGAGGGTGAGCGTAAGGTTAGGATTAGGGTTCGGGTTAGGGTTAGGCTGAGGGTGAGGTTGAAAGTGAAGGGTGAGGGTTAGGGTTAAATTTAGGGTGAGGGTTAGGGTTAGTGTGAGGGTTAGTCTGATGATGAGGGTCAGGGTGAGGAGGAGGGTTAGAATGAGGGTGAGGGTGAGGATGAGATTTAGGGTTAGGATTAGGGTTATGGTGAGTTTTAGGTTTAGGTTTAGGGTTAGGCTGAGGCTTATTGTTAGGTTTAGGTTTAGGGTTAGGTTGAGGGTGAAGCTTAGCGTTAGGTTTAGGGTTAGCTTTGGAGTGACGTTGGCGTTGAGGGTTAGGTTTAGGATTAGGGTTAGCTTTAGGGTAAGACTGAGGGGGAAGTTTCAGGTGAGGGTTAGGGTTTAGGGTTAGAATTAGGGTTAGGATTAGGGTTAGGGTGAGGCTTATTTTTAGGTTTCGGTTTAGGGTTAGGTTGAGTGTGAAGCTGAGCGTTAGTGTTAGGTTTAGGGTTGGAGTGAGGGTGGGGTTGTTGGTTAGGTTTAGGATTAGGGTTAGATTTAGGGTAAGACTGAGGGGGAAGGGAAGTTTGAGGGTGAGTGTTAGGGTTAGGATTAGGTTTAGGGTGAGGTCTAGGGTGAGGGTGAGGGTTAGGGTGAGGGTTTCAGTTAGGTAAGGGTTAGGGCTAGGGTGAGGATTACGGTGATGGTGAGTGTTAAGCTGAGTATAGGTTTAGGTTGAGGGTTTGGGTTAGGGTTAAAGTTAGGGTTAGGGTTAGGGTAATATTTAGGGTGAGTGTGAGGGTGAGGGTGAGGGTGAGGTTTAGGTTTAGGGAGAGAGTCAGGGTGAGGGTTAAGATTAGAAATAGGGTTAGAGCTAGGGTTAGGCTGAAGGTGAGGGTCAGGGTGAGGGTGAAGGTTAGGGTTAGGGTTAGGATTAGGATTAGGGAGAGTGTTAGGGTGAGGGTGAGGGTGAGGATGAGGGTGAGGATTAGGTTGTGGGTGAGGGTGAGGGTTAGGATGAGGATTAGTGCTGGGTTAGATTTAGGGTTATGGTGAGGGTAAGGGTTAGGTTGAGGTTTAGTGTGAGGATGACGGTTACGGTTAGTGTTAGTTTTAGGGTGAGGGTTAGGGTGAGGGTTAGGGTTAAGGTTAGTGTTAGGATGAGGGTGAGGGTGAGTGTTAGGGTTAGGTTTAGGGTTAGAGTTAGGGTTAGGCTGAGGGTGATGGGGAGGGTGAGGGTGAGGGTTAGGGTTAAGGTGAGGGTTAGGGTTAGGGTTAGGTTGAGGGTTAGTGTTAGGATTAGGGTTAGGATGAAAGTTAGGCTGACGGTTAGGGTTAGGATTAGTTTGAGGCTTAGGGTTAGGGTTAGGGTGATGGTTAGGGTTTGAATAAGGGTTAGGATAAGGGTTAGGCTGAGGGTTAGGTTTAGGGTTAGTGTGAGGGTTAGGATAAGGGTTAGGGTGAGGGTAAAGTTTAGGGTGAGGGTTAGTGTGAGGGTGAGGGTTAGGGTTGTGGTGAGGATTAGGGTGAAGGTTAGGTTTAGGGTTATGGTTAGGGTGAGGGTTAGGGTGTGGGTAAGTGTTAGGGTGAGGGATAGGTTGAGGGTGAGGGTTAGGGTTAGGGTGAGGGTAAGGCTTATTTTGAGGGTTACAGGTTTAGGGTTAGCATTAGGGTAAGGTGAGGGTGAGGGTTAGGGTGAGTGTTTGGTTTAAGGTTAAGGACAGGGTGAGGATTTGGGTTAGGTTGAGGTTTAGTGTGAAGGTTAGGCTGAGGGGTAGGATTAGAGTTAGTGTTTGAGTTAGGTTTAGTGTGAGGGTTAGGGTTAGGGTTAGGGCGACGGTAAGGTTAGGATGAGGGTTAGGATGAGTGTAAGGTTTAGGGTTAGAATTAGGGTTAAGGATAGTGTTAGGATGAGGGTTAGGGTTATGTTTAGGATTAGGGTGAGGGTGATGGTGAGGGTTAGGATAAGCGTTAGGGTGAGGGTTAGTGTTAGGGTGAGGGCTAGCGTGAGGGTGAGGGTTAGGATGAGGGTGAGGGGGAGGGGGAGGTTTTCGGTTAGGTATGGGTTATGGATAGGTTTAGGGTGAGGATTCGGGTGAGGATGTGGATTAGTGTTAGTGTTAGGGTTAGGGTGAAGGTGAGTGTTAGGGTTAGGGTTAGTGTGAGGTTTAGGTTTACGGTGAGGTTAGGGTTAGGGTGAGGGTTAGGGTTAGTGTTAGGTTGAGGGTTAGGGTTAGGGTGATGTTTAGTGTGAGAGTGAGGATTAGGGTGAGGGTGAGTGTTCGGGTGAGATTTAGGGTTAGGTTTAGTGTTAGGGATATTGTTAGGTTGAGGGTAAGTTTTAGGATGAGGGTTAGGGTGAGGGTGAGAGTTAGGGTTAGGGTGAGGTTTAGGGTGATGGTTATGGTTAGGGTGAGGTTAAGGGTTAGGTTTAGGGTGAGGGTGAGTGTTAGGGTTAGGACGAGTGTTAGGCAGATGTATAGGTGGAGGGTTAGGTTGAGTGATAGGGTTAGGGTTAGGGTTAGTGTGAGTGTGAGGGTTAGGGTTAGGGTTAGGTTTAGGGTTAGGATAAGGGTTAGGCTGAGGGTTAGGTTTAGGGTTAGTGTGAGTGTTAGGTTTAGGGTTAGGGTTTGGGTTACTTTGAGGGTAAAAGTTAGGGTGAGGGTTAGGTTGAGTGTGAGGGTTAGGGTTTGGGTGAGGGTTAGGATGAGGGTTAGGGTTAGGGTTATGTTTAGGCTTAGGGTGAGGTTTACTGTGAGGGTTAGTTTTAGGGTTAGGGTTAGGGTGAGATGTAGGGTGTGGGTAAGTGTTAGGGTGAGAGTTAGGGTGAGGATGAGTGTCAGGGTTAGGTTGAGGGTAAGGTTTAGAGTGAGAGTTAGGGTGAGGGTGAGGGTTAGGGTTAGGGTTAAGTTTATGGATAGGTTGAGGATTAGGGTTAGGGTTAGGGTGAGGGTGAGGTTTAGTGTGAGCGTTAGGGTTGGGGTTAGCGTGAGGGTCAGGGTTAGGTTGAGGGGTAGGCTGAGGGTGAGTTTTAGGGTTAGCCTTAGGTTTAGGGTTAGGTTTAGGATAAGTGTTAGTGTTAGGGTGACGGTGAGGTGGAGTGTGAGAATGAGTGTTAGGTTTAGGTTTAGTGTGAGGGTTAGTGTTAGGGTGAGAATTAGGTTTAGGGTGAGTGTTAGGGTTAGGGTAAGGGTTACAGTGATGGTTAGGTTTAAGGTTGGGTTAGGGTGAGGGTCAGGGTGAGGGGTAGGGTTAGGTTGAGGTTTAGGGTTAGGGTTAGGGTCATGTTTATTGTGAGGGTGAGGGTTAGGGTAAGTGTGAGTGTTCGGGTGAGCGTGAGGTTGAGGGTGAGGGTGAGGGGTAGGGTGTGGTTGAGCCTTAGGGTTAGGGTGAGGATTAGGGTGACGGGGAGCGTTAGGGTGAGGGTGAGGGTTAGGTTTACGGTTAGGGTTAGGGTGAGGGTTAGGGTTAGGATTAGGCTTAGTTTACAAGTTAGGGTGAGGTGTTGGGAGAGGGTTAGGGTGAGGTTGAGGGTTAGTTTGAGGGTTAGGTTAGTATTAGGGATAGTATGAGGATAAGGGTTAGGGTGAGGTTTAGGGTGAGTTTGAGGGTTAGGGTTAGCATTAGATTTAGGGTGAGGGTTAGGGTTAGGGTGAGGGTGAGGGTTAGAGTTAGGGTGATGTTTAGGGTGAGGCTGAGGGTTAGTATGAGGCTGAGGGTGAGGGTGAGGTGAAGTTTAGCTTGAGGGTGAGGGTGCAGGTGAGGATGAGGTTGAGGATGAGGGTTAGGCTTAGGGTTAGGGTGAGGGTGAGCGTTATGGTTAGGATTAGAGTTAGGGTTAGGGTTAGGGTTAGGCTGAGGGTGAGGGTGAAACTGAGGGTGAGTGTTAGGGTTAGGGTGATGGTTAGAGTTAGTGTGAGAGTTAGTGTGATGTTTAGGCTCAGGTTGAAAGTGAGGATTAGAATGAGGGTGAAGGTGAGGGTGAGGGTTAGGGTTAGTATTAGGTGTAGGGTGAGATTTAATGTTAAGTTTAGGGTTAGAGTTATTGTTATTGTTAGGGTTAGGGTTAGGTTTAGGGTGAGGTTGAGGGTGAGGGTTTCGGTTAGTTAAGGGTTAGGTTTAGGGTGAGGATTAGGGTGAGGTTGACGGTTAAGCTGAGGTTAGGTTTAGGGTGAGGGTTAGGGATAGGTTTAGGGTCAGGTTTAGGTTTAGGGTGATGTTTAAGGTGAGGGTGAGGTTCAGGGTGAGGGTGAGGGTTAGGGTTAGCATTAGGTTGAGGGTTAGGGTTAGGGTGAAGTTTATTTTGAGGGTGAGGTTTAGGGCTTGGGTGATTGTTCGGGTGAGGTTTAGGGTTAGAATGAGTGTGAGGGTTAGGGTTCGAGTTAGGGTTAGGGAGAGGGGTATGGTGAGCATTTGGTTTAGGATTAGGATTAGGGTTAGGGTTAGGGTTAGGTATAGGGTGAGGGTAAGTTTTAGGGTGAGGGTGAGGGTGAGAGTGGTGGTTAAGGTGTGGGTGATGGTTAGGGTTAGTGTGATGGTTAGGTTAAGGGTTAGGGTTAGGGGTAGGGTGAGGGTAAGGATTAGGTTTAGAGTGATGGTGAGGGTGAGGGTTTCAGTAAGGGTGAGGGTGAGTGTAAGTGTTATAGTGAGGCTTAGGGTGAGGGTGAGGTTTAGGATTATTTTTAGGATTTGGATTAGGGTGAGGGTGAGAGAGAGGTTTAGTGGTTAGGGTAAGGGTTAGGGTTTGGGTTAGGATTAGGGTGAGGGTGAGGGTGAGGGTGAGGGTTAGGGTTAGTGTAAGGTTGAGGGTAAGGTTTAGGTTGAAGGTTTGGGTGATGGAGAGGGTTAGGGTTAGGGTTATGTTTAGGATTAGGTTTAGGTTGAGGGGTAGAGAGAGGGCAAGGTTGAGGGTAAGGGTTAGATTTAGGGTTAGGGTGAGGGCTAGGGTGAGTCTGAGGGTTAGTTTGAGGGTGCAGGTGAGATTTTCATTTACCTAAGGGTTAGGGTTAGGTTGAAGATTAGGTTGAGGTTGAGGGTTAAGCTGCGGTTAGGCTTAGGGTGAGGGTTAGGGTTAGGCTTACGGTGAGGGGTAGGGTTAGGGTGAGGTTAAGAGTGAGGGTGAGCGTTCGGTGAGGGTGAGGGTGAGGGTTAGTGTTAGGGTTAGGTTTAGGGTGAGGGTGCATATGAGGGTTAGGATTAGGAATATGGTTAGCGTTAGTGTTAGGCTGAGGGTATGGGTTAGGGTGAGGTTAAGTGTGAGGGAGAGGTTTAGGGTTAGGTTAAGGGTGAGGGAGAGGGATAGGTTTAGGGTTAGGTTTAGCCTTAGGGCTAGGGTGAGGAGAGGGTTAGTGTGAGGGTTAGGGTGAGGGATTCTTTTAGGTAAGGGTTAGGGTTATGGTGAGGATTAGCGTGAGGTTTAGGGTTACGTTTATGGTGAGGGTTAGGGTTAGGTTTAGGGTAAGGGTTAGGGTTTGGGTGATGTTTAGGGTGAGGGTGAGGGTTAGGGTGAGGATGAGTGTTCGAGGAAGGGTGAGGGTTCCGGTGAGGGAGAGGGTTAGGGTGTGGGTGAGGATTAGGTTTCGGGTGAGGATTAGTGTTAAGGTGAGGGTTAGTGGGAGGGTGAGGGTTAGGGATAGGGTTAGAATTAGGTTGAGGGTTACGGTTAGGGTTAGTGTTAGGGTGAGGTTTAGGGTTAGGGTGCGGGTTATTGTGAGGGTGAGGGTGAGGGTGAGGGTTAGGGTTAGGGTAAGTTTGAGGGTGAGGGTTAGGTTTAGGATTAGGGTTATGTTTAGGGTTAAGTTGAGTGTTACGGTGAGGGTGAGGGTGAGGGTTAGGGTTAGGGTTAGGGTGAGAATTAGGGTTAGGGTTAGGGTTAGGGTTATGGTGAAGGTAAGGGTTAGGGTGAGTTATAGTGTGAGGATGAGGATTAGGGTTAGGGTGAGGGTTAGGGTGAGGGTTATGGATAGGGTGAGGTTAAGGGTTAGGTTTATGGTGAGGGTGAGGGTTAGGGTTAGGGTTAGGGTTAGGACGAGGGTTAGGCTGACGGTTAGGGTGAGGGTTAGGGTGAGGATTAGGTTTAGATTTAGGGTGAGTGTGAGGGTTAGGGTTAGGGTTAGGTTTAGGGTTAGGATAAGGTTTAGGCTGAGGGTTAGGTTTAGGGTTAGTGTGAGTGTTAGATATAGGTTTTGGGTTTGGGTTAGGTTGAGGGTAAAAGTTAGGGTGAGGCTTAGGGTGAGGGTGAGGGTTAGGGTTAGGGTGAGGTTTAGGATGAGGGTTAGGTTTAGGGTTATGTTTAGGCTTAGGGTGAGGGTTACTGTGAGGGTTAGTTTTAGGGTTAGGGTTAGGGTGAGGTTTAGGGTGTGGGTAAGTGTTAGGGTGAGCGTTAGGGTGAGGATGAGGGTTAGGGTTAAGGTGAGGGTAAGGGTTAGGGTTAGAGTTAGAGTATAGGTGAGGGCTAGGGTTAGCATTAGGGTTAGGGTGAGGGTCAAGGTTAGGCTTAGGGTTAAGTTTATGGATAGGTTGAGGATTAGGTTTTGGGTTAGGGTTAGGGTGAGGGTTAGGCTGAATGGTAGGATTAGGATTAGGGTGAGGGTTAGGTTTAGTGTGAGGTTTAGGGTTAGGGTTAGGTTTAGGGTTAGGTTTAGTTTGAGCGTTAGGGTTAGGGTTAGGGTGAGGGTAAAGGTTAGGGTGAGGGTTAGGCTGAGGGTGAGTTTTAGGGTTAGCCTTAGGTTTAGGTTTAGCTTTAGGATGAGGTTTAGGTTTAGGGTGACGGTGAGGTAGAATGTGAGGATGAGTGTTAGGTTTAGGTTTAGTGTGAGGGTTTAGGTTAGGGTGAGGGTTAGTTTTAGGGTGAGTGTTAGGGTTAGGGTAAGGTTTAGAGTGAGGGTTAGGGTTAAGGTTGGGTTAGGGTGAGGGTCAGGGTGAGGGTTAGGGTTAGGTTGAGGTTTAGGGTTAGGGTTGGGTTTAGGGTTAGTGTTAGGGTGAGAGTTAGGGTTTGGGTGATGTTTAGTGTGAGGGTGAGGGTTAGGGTAAGGGTGAGTGTTAGGTTGAGGGTGAGGGTGAGGGTGAAGGTTAGGGTGTGGTTGAGGCTTAGGGTGAGGGTGAGCGTTAGGGTGACAGGGAAAGTTAGGGTGAGGGTGATGGTTAGGTTTACGGTTGGGGTTAGGGTGAGGGTTAGGGTTAGGGTTAGGGATAGGTTGATAGTTAGTGTGAGGTGTCGGGATAGAGTTAGGGTGAGGGTTAGGGTTAGTTTGAGGGTCAGGGTTAGGTTAGGGTTAGGGTTTGGGTTAGGATTAGGGTGAGGGTGAGGGTGAGGTTGAGGGTTAGCTTTAGGGTAAGTTTGAGGGTAAGAAATGTTTACAAACAAGACCACACTAAAGCTACCAGCACAACTATGTTTATTGCAGCATTATTTACCATAGCTAAGATATGGAACCAACCCAGATGCCCCTCAGTAGATGAATGGATCAAGAAAATGTGGTATATATACACAATGGAATTCTATGCCTCCATCAGAAAGAATGACATTTCCCCAATTGTTAGGAAATGGAAAGGCTTGGAAAAAATTATATTAAGTGAAGTAAGCCAGGCCCAAAGAAGCATAGGTCCCATGGTTTCCCTTATTTGCAATATCTAGTATAGGTATGAGTCAAGCAGAAAAGGTCAGATAATGTGATGTTAGGAAAATGAACCCTTAAATATGTATTTTAATGTTTTCGTTTCTTTCATGCATATGTTTCTAACGCATTTATAAGATTATTTCTTTGTTGCTTTGTATGTCCCTCCCCCACAGTGTAACCCTCGCTTTCACTATATTTGATGTCAGTATAACATTTGGAGGAGATGGGGGCAAACAAGTCGTTTAAGGACTCAGGTGGACCTGTTGCAACAATGAGAAGTACAAAATGTCATGTCAAAACCAGCTTTACAATGTCGGTGGGTGGGGAGGGGGATATAATTGGGTGGGGGGAGGGGGGAGGCTGGGAAGGGAGGTGAAGTGTAAACAAAGGAGGAGGCTGCAATGCTTGGTAAGAAATGTATGCATTATCCTGCCCATGTAATTGTAGACCCTCTGTACAGTATGTTCTCAAATAAAATAAAAAAATATTAAAAAAAAAAGTTTGAGGGTAAGGGTTAGGTTGAAGGTTTGGGTGATGGTGAGGGTTAGGGTTAGCGTTATGGTTAGGGTTACGTTTAGGCTGAGGGGGAGGTTGAGGATAAGGGTTAGGTTTAGGGTTAGGGTGAGGGCTAGGGTGTGTGTGAGGGTTAGTGTGAGGGTGGAGGTGAGGGTTTCATTTACCTTAGGGTTAGGGTTAGGGTGAAGTTTAGGTTGAGGGTGAGGGTTAAGCTGAGGTTAGGGTTAGGGTGAGGGTTAGGGTTAGGCTTAGGGTGAGGGTTAGGGTTAGGGTGATGTTTAGGGTGATGGTGAGCGTTCGGTGAGGGTGAGGGTGAGGGTGAGGGTGAGGATTAGTGTTAGGGTTAGGTTTAGTGTGAGGGTGTGTATAAGAGTTAGGATTAGGAATAGGGTTAGCATTAGTGTTAGGATGAGGGTATGGGTTAGGGTGAGGTTAAGGGTGAGGGAGAGGGTTAGGGTTAGGGTTAAGTTTAGCCTGAGGGCTAGGGTGAGGAGAGGCTTAGTGTGAGGGTTAGGGTGAGGGATTCTCTTAGCTAAGGGTTAGGGTTATGGTGAGGATTAGCGTGAGGTTGAGGGTTAGATTGACGGTTATGTTAGGGTGATGGTTAGGGTTAGGTTTAGGGTAAGGGTTAGAGTTTGGGTGATGTTTAGGTTGAGGGTGAAAGTTAGGGTGAGAATGAGTGTTCGGGGAAGTGTGAGGGTTCGCTTGAGGGAACTGGTTAGGGTGTGGGTGAAGATTAGTGTTAGGGTGAGGGTTAATGTTAGGGTTAGGGTTAGTGGGAGGGTGAGGGTTTGGGATAGGGTTAGAATTAGGTTGAGGGTAAGGGTTATGGCTAGTGTTAGGGTAAGAGTTAGGGTTAGGGTGCGGGTTATTGTGAGGGTGAGGGTGAGGGTTAGGGTTAGGGTAAGTTTGAGGGTGAGGGATAGGTTTAGGATTACGGTTAGTTTTAGGGTTAGGTTGAGTGTTATGGTGAGGGTTCGGGTTCGGGTGAGGGTTAGGGTTAGGGTTAGGGTGAGAATTAGGGTTAGGGTTAGGGTTAGGGTTATGGTGACGGCAAGGGTTAGGGTGAGGAATAGTGTGAGGATGAGGGTTAGGGTTAGGTTGAGGGTTAGGGTTAGTGTTAGAGTGAGAGTTAGGCTTAGGGTCATGTTTATTGTGAGGGTGAGGGTTAGGGTAAGGGTGAATGTTCGGGTGAGGGTGAGGGGTCGGGTGAGGGTTAGGGTTAGGGTGAGGGTTAGGGTTAGGGTTAGGTTTATGGTGACAGTTAGGGTGAGGTGTCGGGATAGGGTTAGGGTGAGGGTTAGGGTTAGTTTGAGGGTTAGGGTTAGGGTTAGGTTTATAGTGACAGTTAGGGTGAGGTGTCGGGATAGGGTTAGGGTGAGGGTTAGGGTTAGTTTGAGGGTTAGGGTTAGGGTTAGTGTGAGGTTAAGGATTAGGGTGAGGGTTAGGGTGATGGTAAGGGTTAGGGTTAGTGTTAGTGTTAGGATTAGGGTGACGGTGAGGTTTAGGTTTGGGGTGATGTTTAATGTGAGTTTTAGTGTTAGTGTGAGGGTGTGGGTGAGGGTGAGGGTTAGTGTGAGTGTGTGGGTGAGGGTGTGGTTGAGGATGAGGGTTAGGTTTAGGGTTAGTTTGAAGGTGAGGGTGAAAATGAAGGTTAGGTTTAGGGTTAGTTTGAGGTTTATGTTTAGGTTTAGGGTTAAGATGATGTTTAGGCTGAGTGTTAAGGTTATGGTTAGTTTGAGGGTTAGGGTTAGGTTGCCGGTGAGGGTGAGGTTTAGGTTTAGTTTTAGGGTGAGTTTTAGGGTTAGGGTTAGAGTTAGAGTTAGGGTTATTTTTAGGGTTAGGGTTAGGGTGAAGGTGAGGGTTTCGTTTAGGTAAGGGTTAGGTTTAGGGTGAGGATTAGGGTGAGGGTGAGGGTTAAGCTGAGGTTAGGTTTAAGGTGAGGGTTATGGTCAAGGTTAGGGTGAAGGTTCGGTTTAGGGTGATGTTTAGGGTGAGGGTAAGGTTTAGGGTGAGGGTGAGGGTGAGGGTGTGGGTGAGGGTAAGGGTTAGGGTTAGTTTTAGGTTGAATATGTGGGGACGGGTTAGGATTAGGAATAGGGTTAGGCTTAGGGTTAGTCTGAGGTTGAGGGTCAGGGTGAGGGTGAAGGGTAGGTTTAGAGTTAGGGTTAATTTGAGAGTTACAGAGAGGGGTAGGTTAAGGTTAGGGTGAGGTTTAGGGTTAGTGTGAGGATTAGGGTGAGGGTGAGAGTGAGGGTTAGTGTTAGGGTTTGGGTTTGAGTTAGGGTGAGTTTGAAGTTGAGGGTTAGATTTAGGATTAGGGTTAAGGTTAGGGTTAGAGTGAGTGTTAGGGTGATTGTGAGGGTTCGGGTGAGTGTTAGGGTGGGCATGAGGGTTAAGCTTATGGTGAGGATTAGGGTTAGGATTAGGGTTAGGGTTCTGGTGAGCTTAAGGATTAGGGTGAGGTTTAGTGTGAGCATGAGGGTTAGGGTTAGTGTTAGGGATAGGGTGAGGGTTATGGTGAGTGTTAGGGTTAGGGTAAGGGTTAGGTTTAGGGATACAGTTAGGGTTAGGGTGAGGGTGATTGTGAGTGTTAGGTTTAGGTTTAGGGTTAGAGTTAGGGTGAGGGTGAGGGTGAGTGTTAGGTTTAGGGTTAGGTTTAGGGTTAGGCTGAGGGTGATGTGGAGGTTGAGAGTGAGGGTTAGGGTTAGGATGAGGGTTAGTGTTAGTGTTAGGGTTAGGTTTAGGTTAAGGTTGAGGGTTAGGGTTAGGTTTAGGTTTAGGATAAAGGTTAGGCTGAGGGTTAGGGTTAGGGTTAGTGTGAGGGTTAGGTTTAGGTTTAGGGTGTTAGGGTAAGTGTAAACTTTAGGGTGAATATTAGGGTGACGGTGAAGTTTAGGGTTAGGTTGAGGGTTACGGTGAAGGTTAGGTTAATGGTTTGGGTTAGTGTGAGTGTTAGCGTGTGGGTAAGTTAGGATTAGAGTTAGGGTTACGGTTAGGCTGAGGGTGAGGGTGAAAGTGAGGGTGAGGGTTAGGGTTAGGGTGATGTTTAGGGTTAGTGTGAGGGTTAGTGTGATGTTGAGGCTCAGGGTGAGAATGAGGGTTAGAATGAGGGTGAGGGTGAGGGTGAGGGTTAGGGTTAGGATTAGGTTTAGGGTGAGTTTTAGGGTTACGGTTAGGGTTAGAGTTATGGTTATTGTTAGGGTTAGGGTAAGGGTTAGGGTGGCGGTGAGGATGAGGGTTTCTGTTAGGTAAGGGTTAGGTTTAGGGTGAGGATTAGGGTGAAGGTGAGGGTTAAGCTGAGTTTAGGTTTAGGGTGAGGGTTAGGGTTAGGGTTAGGGTGAAGGTTAGGCTTAGGGTGATGTTTAGGGTGAGGGTGAAGGTTAGGGTGAGGGTGAGGGTTAGGGTGAGGGTGAGGTTTAGGGTTAGCATTAGGTTTACCTTTAGGGTTAGGATGAGGGTTAGAGTTTGGGTGAGGGTGAGGGTTAGGCTTATGGTGAGGGTTAGTGTTAGGGTTAGTGTGATGTTTACTGTTACAGTGAGGTTTAGGTTTAGGGAGAGGGTTAGGGTTAGGGTAAAGCTTTGGTTTAGGGTTAGGGTTAGGGTGAGGGTCAGGGTAAGGGTTAGGATTAGGTTGAGGTTTAGGATTAGGGTGAGGTTTAGGGATACGGTTAGGTTGAGGGTAAGTGTAAGGATGAGGGTTAGGGTGAGGGTGATGGTTAGGTTTAGGGTGAGGGTTAGGGTTAGGCTTAGGTTTAGCGTGAGTGTGAGAGTTAGGGTCAGGTTTGGGGTAAGCATAAGGGTTAGGCTTAGGATTAGGGTTAAGGTTAGTGTGAGTGTTAGGTTTAGGGTTAGGGTTTGGTTTAGATTGAAGGTAAAGTTTAGGGTGAGGTTTAGGGTGAGTGTGAGGCTTAGCGTTAGGGTGAGTGTTAGGTCAGGGTTAGGTTTATGGTTATGGTTAGGGTTAGGGTGAGGATTCGGGTGAGGGTTAGGTTTAGGGTTAGCGTTAGAGTGAGGTTAAGGATTAGGGTGAGGGTTAGCGTGATGATGAGTGTTAGGGTTAGTGTTAGTGTTAGTGTTAGGTTTTGGGTTAGGGTGACGGTGAGGTTTAGGGGTAGGGTGATGTTTAATGTGAGGTTGAGTGTTAGTGTGAGTGTGAAGGTGAGGGTGAGGGTTAGGATGAGGGTGCGGGTGAATGTGAGGTTAAGGATGAGGGTTAGGGTTAGTGTTAGGGTGAGGGTGAGGTTGAAAGTGAAAGTGAGGGTTAGGGTTAGAGTGATGGTTAAGGTTAGGATTAGGGTTAGGATGAGCTTTAGGCTGAGTGTTAAGGTTTTGGTTAGTGTGAGGGTTAGGGTTAGGGTTTGGGTGAGGGTGAGGTTTAGGTTTAGTTTTAGGGTGACTTTTAGGGTTGTAGTTAGAATTAGAGTTAAGTTTATTGTTAGGGTTAGGGTGAGGTTGAGGGTGAGGGTTTCGTTTAGGGAAGGATTAGGTTTAGGGTGAGGATTAGGTTGAGGGTGAGGATTAAGCTGAGGTTAGGTTTAGGGTGAGGGTTATGGTTAAGTTTAGGGTGAGGGTTAGGGTTAGGGTGATGTTTAGGGTGAGGGTGAGAGTTACGGTGACGGTGAGGGTTAGGGTGAGGGTGAGGGTGTGGGTGAGGGTTAGGGTAGGGTAGGGTTTAGGTTGGATATGTGGGTAAGGGTTAGGATTAGAAATAGGGTTAGGGTTAGGGTTAGTCTGATGTTGAGGGTCAGGGTGAGGGTAAAGTATAGGGTTAGGGTTAGGGTTAATTTGAGAGTTACGGAGAGGGGTAGGGTTAGGGTTAGTGTGAGGTTTAGGGTGAGTGTGAGGATTAGGGTAAGGGTGAGAGTGAGGGTTAGGGTTAGGGTTAGGGTTAGAGTTATGGTGAGTTTGAAGGTGACGGTTAGGTTTAGGATTAGTGTTGAGGTTATGGTTAGGGTGAGTGTTAGGGTGAGGGTTAGGTTGAGGGTGAGGGTGAGGTTGAGGGTTAGGTTTTCGGTTAGGGTTAGGGATAGGTTGAGTTATAGGTTGAGGATTAGGGTTAATGTGAGGGTTAGTGTTAGTGTTAGGGTGTGGGATATGGTGAAGATAAGAGTTAGAGTGAGGGTTAGATTGAGGGTGAGCTGTAAGTTTAGCATTAGGGATAGGGTGAGCATTAGGGTGAGGGTTAGGTTTAGGCTGAGGGTGAGGGTTAGGTTTAGGCTTAGGGTTAGGTTTAGGCTTAGGGTGAGGGTGAAGGGTAGGGTGAGGGTTAGGGTTACCGTGATGGTGAGGGTCAGGGTGAGGGTGAGGGTTAGCATGAGGGTGAGTGTGAGGGTGAGGTTTAGGGTTAGGTTTAGGGTTAGAGTGAGTTTTATTGTTAGGGTTAGGGATAGGCATAGGGTTATGGTAATTTTAAGTTTAGGTTGAGGGTGAGGGTGAGGGTGAGGGTGAGCGTTAGGTTTATGGTTAGGATGAGGGTGGGGCTGAGGTTTAGGGTTAGGATTAAAGTTAAGTTTAGGGTAAGGCTGAGAGGGAAGTGGAGGTGGAAGGTGAGGATTAGGGTTAGGGTTAGGGTGAGGGCTAAGGTGAGGGTGAGTGTTAGGGTGAAGGTGAGGGTGAGGGTGAGGGTGAGGGTGTAGGTGAGGGTTAGGGTTAGGGTGAGGGTTAGGGTGACTGTGAGGGTTAGGGTGAAGTTGAGATTTAGGGTTAGGATTAGGCTTGGGATGAGGGTTAGGCTCAGGGTTAGGGTTAGGGTTAGTGTGAGGTTTAAGGTTAGGGTTAGGGTTACGGTTATGGTTATGGTTAGGGTTAGGGTTAGGATAAGGTTAGGCTGAGTGTTAGGGTAAGGGTTAGTGTGAGTGTTAGTTTAACGGTTAGGGTTTGGGTTAGGTTGAGGGTAACGTTTAGGGTGAGGGTTAGGGTTAGGGTGAGGTTTAGGGTTAGGGTGAGGGTTAGGGTCAGGGTTAGGCTTAGGGTTGTGGTCAGTTTAGGGTGAGGTTTAGGGTGAGATTTAGTTTTAGGGTTAGGGTGAGGGTTAGGGTGTGGGTAAGTGTTAGGGTGAGGTTTATGGTGAGGGTGAGGGTTAGGGTTAGGGTGATGGCAAGGTTTAGGGTGATGGTTAGGTTTAGTGTGAGTGTTCGGGTTAGGGTGAGGCTGAGATTTAGAGTTAGCATTAGGTTTAGAGTTAGGGTTAGGATGAGGGTTAGGGTTAGGGTGAGGGTGAGGTTGAGGTGAGGGTTAGTGTTAGGGTGAGGTTTAGTGTGAGGGTTAGTGTTAGGGTGAGGGTTACGTTTAGGGTGAGGGTTAGGTTCATGTTGAGGGTTAGGATTAGGTTGAGGGTTAGGGTTAGTGTTAGGGTGAGAGTTAGGGTTAGGGTGATGGTTATTGTGAGGGTCAGGTTTAGTGTGAGGGTGAGTGTTCGCGTGAGGTTCGGTTTCTTTTGAGGGTGAGGGTTAGGGTGAGGTTGAAATTTAGGGTTAGGGTGAGGGTTAGGGTGTTGGTGAGGGTTACGGTGAGGGTGAGGGATAGGCTTAAGAATAGGGTTAGGGTGAGGGTTAGGGTTAGGTTTAGGTTTAGTGTGAGGATAAAGGTTAGAGTGAGGGTTAGGGTGAGGGTGAGATTTAGGGTAAGGTTGAGGGTTAGTGTTAGGTTAATGTTTAGGGTGAGGTTGAGAGTTAGTGTGAGGGTGAGGGTGAGGGTGAGGTTGAGGTTGAGGGTGAGTGTTAGGGTTATGGTTAGGATGAGGGTGAGTGTTAGGGTTATGATTAGGGTTAGGGTTAGTGTTAGGCTGAGGGTGAGCGTGAGGGTTAGTGTGAGGGTTAGGGTTAGTGTGATGGTGAGGGTCAGGGTGATGGTGAACGTTAGGATGAGGGTGAGTGTGAGGGTTCAGGTTAGGGTGAGGATGAGGGTTCAGGTGAGGTTGAGTTTTCGGGTGAGGATGAGGGTTAGGATGTGGGTGAGGATTAGGGTTAGGATGAGGGATAGCATTAGGTGTAGGGCTAGTGTGTGGGTGAGGGTTAAGTGTATGGTTTGGGTTAGGTTGAGTGTAAGGGTTAGGGTGAGGGTTATGGAGTGGTGTAGGGGTAGGTTTAGGTTGAGATTGTGGTGAGTGTGAGGTTTAGGGTGAGGGTGAGGGTGAGGGTTAGTGTTAGGATTAGGGTTAGGGTTAGGGTAAGGGTGAGGTTTAGGGTTAGGTTTAGGGTTAGGATAAGTGTTAGGCTGAGGGTTAGGGTTAGGGTTATTGTGAGTGTTAAGTTTAGGTTTAGGGTTTGGTTTAGTTTGAGCATAAAGGTTAGGATGAGAGTTAGTGCGAGGGTGAGGATTAGGGTGAAGGTAAGGGTTAAGGTTATGGTTAGGGTTAGGGTGAGGGTTAGGTTTAGGGTTAGGGTTAGCGTGAGTGTTAGGATGTGGGTAAGGGTTAGGGTGAGGGTTAAGGTGAGGGTGAGGTTTAGGGTTAGGTTGTGGGTAAGGGTTAGGGTGAATGTTAGGGTGAGGGTGAGTGTTCCTGTTAGGGTTAGATTTCGGGTGAGGGTGAGGGTTTCGGTGTGGTTATGGGTTAGGTTTACGGTGAGGTTTATTGTGACCGTGATTTTTAGGGTGAGGGTGAGGTTTAGGTTTAGAGTGAGGTTTAGTGTTTAGCTTAGGGTGAGCGTTAGGTTTAGAGTGAGCGGTAGGGTTAGGGTTAGGGTTATCGTGAGAGTTAGGGTGATGTGTCGGGATAGGATTCGGGTGAGGGTTCGGGTTAGAGTGAAGGTTAGGCTTAGGGTTAGGGTTAGTGTGAGAATAAGGGTTAAAGTGAGTGTTAGGGTGAGGGTAAGGGTTAGGGTTAGCGTGGGAGTTAGGGTTAGGGTGATGTTTAGGGTGAGGTTGAGCGTTAGTGTGAGGTTGAGTGTGAGGGTGAGGGTGAGGGTTAGGATTAGGGTGAGGCTAAGGGTGATGGGGTGCATGAGGGTGAGGGTTAGGGATACGGTGAGGATTAGGGTTAGGGTTAGGGTGAGGGTTAGGTTTAGGTTTAGGGTTATGATGGGGGTTAGGCTGAGGGTTAGGTTTAGGGTTAGTGTGCGGGTTAGGGTTAGGGTTAGGTTTAGGATGAGGGTTAAGTTTAGGGTTAGGGTGAGGTTTGGGGTGTGGGTAAGTGTTAGGGTGAGGATTAGTTTGAGGGCGAGGGTTAGGATTAGGGTGAAGGTAAGGGTTAGGGTGAGGGTTAGGGTGAGTGTGAGGGTTAGGGTTAGCATTATAGTTAGGGTGAGGGTGAAGGTTAGGGTGAGGGTTAGGGTTAGGTTAGGGATAGGGTGAGGATTAGGGTTAGGGTTAGGGTTAGGGTGAGGGTTAGACTGAGGGGTAGTGTAGGGTTAGGGTTAGTGTGAGAGTTAGGGTGAGGATTAGAATTAGGGTTAGGGTTAGGATGAGGGTGTGGGTGAGGGTGAGGTTTAGTGTGCGGGTGAGGGTTAGGTTGAGCGTGAGATTTAGGGTTAGCATTAGGGTTAGGGTTAGGGTTAGGTTGAGTGTTAGGTTTATGGTTGGTGTTAGGTTGAGGGTGAAGTTTAGGGTTAGCATTAGCGTTAGGGTTAATGTTAGGGTGAGTGTTAGGGTTAGGGTTAGGTTGAGGTTGAGGGTCAGTGATAGGGTTAGGATTAGAGTTAGCATTAAGGTTAGGCTGAGGTTGGGGTGAGGGTGAGGGTGAGGATGAGGGTTAGGGTAAGGGATAGGTTTAGAGTGAGGGCTAGGTTCAGTGTGAGGGGTAGGGTGAGGGTTAGGGTGAGGGTGAGGGTTTTGGTTAGGAAAGGATTATGGTTAGGGTTAGGGTGAGGATTAGGGTGAGGTTGAGGTTTAAGGTGTGGGTTTGGGTGAGGGTTAGGGTTAGGATTAGGGTGAAGGTTCGTTTGAGGGTGAGTGTTAGGGTTAGTATGAGTGTTAGGGTTAGGGTTAGGTTTAGGGTTAGTGTGAGGATAAGTTTATGTGTGAGGGTTTCCGTGAGAATGATGGTTAGGGTTAGCGTGAGGTTTAGGGTGAAGGTTATGGTGGGGGTTATGGTGAGGGTTAGGGTTAGCGTTAAGTTTGTGGTTAGGCTGAGGGTTAGGGTGAGCATACAGTTTAGGGTGAGGTTTAGGGTGACGGTGAGAGATAGGGTTATGGTCAGAGTAAGGCTTAGGGCGAGGATTAGGGTGAGGTTGAGGGTTAGGGTTAGCATTATAGTTAGGGTGAGGGTGAAGGTTAGGGTGAGGGTTA
The DNA here is from genome assembly GCF_024711535.1 of Dipodomys merriami. NCBI lineage: Eukaryota > Metazoa > Chordata > Mammalia > Rodentia > Heteromyidae > Dipodomys > Dipodomys merriami. The sequence continues at coordinate 6,241,771 of NW_027206113.1, forward strand.
GGATTAGGTTTAGGGATAGGGTGAGGATTAGGGTTAGGGTTAGGGTTAGGGTGAGGGTTAGGCTGAGGGGTAGGGGTAGGGTTAGGGTTACTGTGAGAGTTAGGGTGAGAATTAGAGTTAGGGTTAGGGTTAGGATTAGGGTGTGGATGTGGGTGAGGTTAAGTGTTAGGGTGAGGGTGAGAGTTAGGGTTAGCATTATGGTTAGGGTTAGGGTTAGGTTGAGTGTTAGTGTTACAGTTGGGGTTAGGGTGAGGGCGAGGTTTAGGGTTAGCATTAGGTTTAGGGTTTGTGTTAGGGTGAGGGTTAGGGTTAGGGTTAGGTTGAGGGTGAGGGTCAGGGATAGGGTTAGAATTGGGGTTAGCGTTAAGGTTAGGCTGAGGGTGAGGTTGAAGGTGAGGGTTAGGACGAGGGTTAGGGTAAGGGTTAGGTTTAGAGTGAGGGCTAGGGTCAGTGTGAGGGGTAGGGTGAGGGTTAGGGTGAGGGTGAGGGTTTTGGTTAGGAAAGGATTATGGTTAGGGGTAGGGTGAGGATTAGGGTGGGGGTGAGGTTTAAGGTGTGGGTTTGGGTGACTGTTAGGATTAGGGTTAGGCTTAGGGTGAAGGTTCGGGTGAGGGTGAGAGTTAGGGTTAGCATTATGGTTAGGGTTAGGGTTAGGTTGAGTGTTAGGATTATGGTTGAGGTTAGGGTGAGGGCGAGGTTTAGGGTTAGCATTAGGGTTAGGGTTAGGGTTAGTGTGAGGGTTAGGGTTAGGTTTAGGTTGATGGTGAGGGTCAGGGATAGGGTTAGGATTAGGATTAGCGTTAAGGGTAGGCTGAGGGTGAGGGTAAAGGTGAGGGTTAGGATGAGGGTTAGGGTAAGGGTTAGGTTTAGAGTGAGGGCTAGGGTCAGTGTGAGGGGTAGGGTGAGGGTTAGGGTGAGGGTGAGGGTTTTGGTTAGGAAAGGATTATGGTTAGGGGTAGGGTGAGGATTAGGGTGGGGGTGAGGTTTAAGGTGTGGGTTTGGGTGACTGTTAGGATTAGGGTTAGGCTTAGGGTGAAGGTTCGGGTGAGGGTGAGAGTTAGGGTTAGCATTATGGTTAGGGTTAGGGTTAGGTTGAGTGTTAGGATTATGGTTGAGGTTAGGGTGAGGGCGAGGTTTAGGGTTAGCATTAGGGTTAGGGTTAGGGTTAGTGTGAGGGTTAGGGTTAGGTTTAGGTTGAGGGTGAGGGTCAGGGATAGGGTTAGGATTAGGATTAGCGTTAAGGGTAGGCTGAGGGTGAGGGTAAAGGTGAGGGTTAGGATGAGGGTTAGGGTAAGGGTTAGGTTTAGAGTGAGGGCTAGGGTCAGTGTGAGGTGTAGGGTGAGTGTTAGGGTCACCCTAACACTCTCACGTCACGGTGAGGGTTTTGGTTAGGAAAGGATTATGATTAGGGTTAGGGTGAGGATTAGGTTGAGGGTGACGTTTAAGGTGAGGCTTTGGGTGAGTGTTAGGGTTAGGGTTAGGCTTAGGGTGAAGGTTCGGGTGAGGGTGAGGGTTAGGGTTAGTGTGAGGGTTAGGGTTAGTGTTAGGTTTAGGGTTAGTGTGAGGATAAGGGTTAGGGTGAGTTTTAGGGTGAGATTGAGGGTTAGGTTTAGTGTGAGGGTTAGGGTGAAGGTTATGGTGGGGTTTAGGGTGAGGGGTAGGGTTAGCGTTAAGGTTGGGTTTAGGCTGAGCGTTAGGGTGAGCATACGGTTTAGGGTGAGGGTTAGGGTGAGGGTGAGAGACAGGGTTATTTTCAGGGTAAGGGTTAGGCCGAGGGTTAGGGTGAGGTTGAAGGTTAGGGTTAGCATTATAGTTAGGGTGAAGGTGAAGGTTAGTGTGTGGGTTAGGGTTAGGTTTAGGGATAGGGTGAGGATTAGGGTTAGGGTTAGGGTGAGTGTTAGGCTGAGGGGTCGGGTAGGTTAGGGTTAGTATGAGAGTTAGGGTGTGGATTAGAGTTAAGGTTAGGGTTAGGATGAGGTTGTGGGTGAGGGTGAGCTTAAGTGTTAGGGTGAGAGTTAGGGTGTGGATTAGAGTTAAGGTTAGGGTTAGGATGAGGGTGTGGGTGAGGGTGCGGTTAAGTGTTAGGGTGAGTGTTAGGGTGAGGGTGAGAGTTAGGGTTAGCATTAGGGTTAGGGTTATGGTTAGGTTGAGTGTTAGGGTTGTGGTTGGGGTTAGTGTGAGGTGAGGCTTAGGTTTAGCATTAGGGTTAGGGTTAGGGTTAGTGTGAGGGTTAGGGTTAGGTTTAGTTTGAGGGTGAGAGTTAGGGATAGGGTTAGGATTAGGGTTACCGTTAAGGATAGGCTGAGTGTGAGGATGAGGGTTAGTTTAAGGGTTAGGTGGAGAGTGAGGGCTAGGGTCAGCGTGAGGGGTAGTATGAGGGTTAGGGTGAGGGTGAGGGTTTTGGTTAGGAAAGGATTATGGTTAGGGTTAAGGTGAGGATTAGGGTGACAGTGACTTTTTAGCTGAGGGTTTGGGTGAGGTTTAGGGTTAGGGTTAGGCTTCGGGTGAAGGTTCGGGTGAGGGTGAGGGTTAGGGTTAGGGTGAGGGTTAGGGTGATGCTGAGGGTTAGGGTGAGGGTTAGAGTTAGGGTTAGGGTGAGGTTTATGCTGAGGGGCAGGCTTAGGGTGAGGGTGAGGTTTAGGGTTAGGGTTAGGGTTAGTGTGAGGATAAGGTTTAGCGTGAGAGTCAGGGTGAGAGTGAGATTTTGAGTTAGCATTAGGTTTAGGGTGAGGCTTTTGGTGAGGGTTAGGGTTAGGGTTAGGGTTAGGTTGAGGGTGAGGGTTGGAGTTAAGATTAGGGTGAGGTTTAGGATTGGGTGAGGGTTAGGGTTAGGGTTAGGGTGAGGATTAGAGTGAGGGTGAGCTTTAGGGGAGGATTTGGGTTAGTGTGAGGATTAGGGTTAGGATTAGGGTGAGGGTTAGGGTTAGATTGATGTTTAGGGTTAGGGTGCATGTTAGGGTGCAGTTGAGGGTGAGTGTGAGGGTGTAGGTGAGGCTTAGGGTTAGGGTGAGGTTTAGGGTGACTGTGAGGGTTAGGGTGAATGTGAAGGTTAGGGTTAGGGTAAGGTGAGGGTTTGAATTAGGTCAAGGTGAGGGGTAGGGTAATGGGGAAGTTTAGGGTTAAAGTGAGGGTTAGGCTTAATGTGAGGTTTACGATTAGGGTTAGGGTTAGTGTGAGGACAAGTTTTAAGGTGCGGTTTAGTTTGAGAGTGCTGGTTATGTTTAGCGTTAGTGTTACGGTGTGGGTGAGGGTAAGGGTGAGGGTTAGGGTGAGGTTGAGGGTTAGGGTTAGGTTTAGGGTTAGGGTGAGGGTGAGGGTGAGGGTTAAGGTGTCGGTAAGGTTTAGGGTGAGGGTGAAGATTAGGGTGAGCATTAGGGTGAGGGTTAGGGTTAGGTTTAGTTTGAGGATTAGGGTTAGGCTAAGGGTTAGGGATATGTTGAGGGTTAGGATTAGCTTTAGGATTTGGGTGAGGTTTAGGGTGAGAGTTAGGGTGAGGGTGAGGGTTAGGATTAGCGTTAGGGTTTGGGTGAGAGTTAGGGTGAAGGTTAGGGTTATGGTGAGGGTGAGGGTGAGGTTTAGGGTTAGGGTGAGTGTGAGGATTAGGTTTAGCATGAGGGTTTGGGATAGGGTTAGGGTTAGGGTTAATATTAGAGTTAGGGTGAGTTTAAGGCTTAGGGTGAGGGATAGGGTGATGTTTAGGTTAGGCTTAGGGTGAGGGTGAGGGTAAGTGTTAGGGTGAGGGCTAGGATTAGGGTTAGGGTTTGGGTGAGTGTTAGGGTTATGGTGAGGGTGAGGGTGAGGGTTAAGTTTAGGATTAGGTTTGTGGTGAGCATGAGGGTTTTGGATAGGGTTAGGGTTCGGGTGAGGGTTAGGGTTAGGTTTAGAGTTAGGGTGTGGGAGAGGGTGAGGGTTAGGTTTTGGATTAGGGTTAGGGTAAGGGTTAGGGTGAGGGTTAGGCTGAGGGGTAGGGGTAGGGTTAGGGTGAGGGTGAGGGTAAAGTTGACATTGAAGGTTAGGATTTGGGTGAGGTTTAGGGTTAGCATTAGGGTTAGGGTTAAGGTTAGTGTGAGTGTTAGGATTTGAGTTAGGGTTAGGGTGAGGTGTAGGGTAAGCATTAGGGTTAAGGTTAGGTTTAGTTTGAAGGTTAGGTTTAGGGTAGGGTTAGGGTGAGGGTTAGGGTGAGGGTTAGAGTTAGGGTGAGGTTGAGGGTAAGGTTTAGGGTGAGGGCTAGGGTTAGGGATTGGTTTAGGGTGAATGTCAGGGTTATGGTGAGGGTGAGGTTAAGGGTTAGGTTTAGGATTACGGTTAGGGTTAGGGTGAGGTTTAGGGTTAGTGTTGGGGTCAGGGTGAGGGTTAGTGTTAGGGTTAGGGTTAGTATTAGGGTGAGGGTGAGGGTGAGTGTTAGGTTTTGGATTAGGGTTAGGGTTAGGTTTAGGCTGAAGTTGAGGGTGAGGGTGAGGGTTAGGGTTAAGGTGTGTGTTAGGGTTGGGGTTAGGGTTAAAGTAAGGGTGAGGGTGAGGTTTAGGGTTAGGGCTAGGATGAGGGTTAGGCTGAGGGAAAGAGTTAGGGTGAGGGTGAGGGTAAGGGTTAGGTTGAGTGTTAGGGGGAGGGTGTGGGTTCGGATAAACTTAGGGTAGGTTGAGGGTTAAGGTGAGGGTGAGCTTGAGGTTTATGTTTAGCATTAGGGCTAGGGTTAGGGTTAGGGTGATGGTTAGGCATAGGGTTATGGTTAGGGTGAGGGTCAGGGTTAGATTTAGGCTTAGTGTTAGGGTTAGGGTAAGGGTTAATGTTAGGGTTAGGGTTAGGTTTAGGGTGAGGTCTAGGGTGAGGGTGAGGTTCAGGGTGAATGTTAGGGTGAGAGTATGGGTGACAGTGTGTGTTAGGGTGAGGCTTAGGCTGAGCGTGAGCGATTGTGTTAGCATTAGGGTTACTGTTAGGGTTAGGGTTAGGGTGAGAGTTAAGGTTAGGGCTAGGGTTAGAGTTATAGTGAGGGTGAGGGTGAGGGCTAGGGTTTTGATTAGGGTTAGTGTTAGGGTTAGGGTTAGGGATAGGCTGAGGGGTAGGGTTAGGGTTGGGGTGAGTGTGAGGGTGAGGATCAAGTTTAGGGTGAGGGTTAGGGAGAGGGTGAGGGTTAGGGATAGCATAACGTTTAGGGTTCGGGTTAGGGTGAGTGTTAGGCTTATGGTGAGGGTGAGGGTAAGGGTTAGGTTTAGGATTAGGGTTAGGTTTAGGGTGAGGGTTAGGGGTAGCATTAGGTTTAGGGTGAGTGTTAGGGTTAGGGTTAGAGTTAGGGTGAGGGTGAGGGTGAGGGTTAGGGTTTGGATTAGGTTTAGGGTTTGGTTTAGGCTGAGGTTGAGGTTGAGGGTGAAAGTGAGGATTAGGGTTAGTGTGAGTGTTAGGGTTGGGGTTAGGATTAAGGTTAGGGTGCGGGTTAGTGTTATTGGTAGGGTTAGGATGAGGGTTAGGCTGAGGTTTAGGTTTAGGGTTAGTGTGAGGTTAATGGTTAGGGTGAGTGTTAGGGTGAGGGTGAGGGTTAGAATTAAGCTTAGTGTTAGGGTGAGGTTTAGGGTGAGGGTTAGTGTTAGGATGAGGGTTAGGGTTAGGTTTAGGGTTAGGATAAGGTTTAGGGTGAGTGTTAGGGTGACGGTGACGTTTAGGATTAGGCTAAGTATTAGGGTGAGGTTTAGGGTGACGTTTAGTGTTAGGGATAGGGGTAGGATGAGAGTTAGGCTGAGGGATAGTTTTAGGGTTAGGGTGAGTGGAAGGGTTAGGGTGAGGGTTAGGGTTAGGCTACGGGATAGGTTTAGGGTTAGGGTTAGGGTGAGGGTTAATGTGAGGGTTAGGGTTAGGGTTAGGGTGAGAGTGAGGGGAAGGTTTAGGGTGAGGGTTAGGGTAAAGTTGAGGTTTAGGTTTAGCATTAGGGTTAGAGTTACGGTTAGGGTGAGGTTAGGGTTAGGGTTAGATTGAGGGTGAGGGTTAGTGTTAGCATTAGGGTTAGGGTTAGGTTTAGTGTGAGGTTTAGGGTTAGGGTTAGGGTCAGGGCGATGGTGAGGGTTAGGGTTAGGGTTAGCAGTAGGGTTAAGGTTAGTTTTAGGCTGAGGGTGGGGGTGAGGGTTAGGGTGAGGGTGAGGGTTAGTGTTAGCATTAGGGTTAGGGTTAGCATTAGGGTTAGGGTGAGGATTAGGGTTAAGGTTAGGGTTAGAGTTAGAGTGAGGGTGACAGTGAGGATAAGGTTTAGGGTGAGGGTTAGGTTGAGTTTGAGGTTTAGGTTTAGCATTAGGGTTAGGGTTAGGGTTAGGATGAGGGTTAGGGATAGGGTTAGGGTTAGGGTGAGGGTCAGGGTTAGGGTTAGGTCCAGGGTTAGGGTTAGGATGAGGGTTAGCGTTAGGGTTAGGGTTAGGTTTAGGATGAGGGCTAGGTTGAGGGTGAGGTTTAGGGTGAGGGTTAGGGTGAGGGTGACAGGGTTAGGGTGAGGCTTAGGATGAGGGTGAGGGTTAGTGTTAGCATTAGGGTTAGGGATAGGGTTAGGGTTAGGGAGAGTTAGGGTAAAGGTTAGGGTTTATGTTAGAGTGAGGGTGAGGTTGAGGGTTAGGGATTTGATTAGGGTTAGTGTTAGGGTTAGGTTGAGGGTTAGGTTGAGGGGTAGGGTTAGGGATAGTGTGAGATTTAGGGTGAGTGTTCAGGTTAGGGTGAGGTTGAGGGTTAGGGATAGCATTAGGTTTAGGGTTAGGGTTAGGGTGAGGGTTAGGGTTAGGGTTAGGGTGAGGGTGAGGTTTAGGGTTAGCGGTAGGGTAATGGTTACTGTTCGGTTGAGGGTTAGGTTTAGGATAGGGTTAGGGTGGGTTTGAGGGTGAGGGTTAGGGTTAGGGTGAGGGTTTGGGTTTTGGTGAAGGTTAGGGTCAGTGGAGGTTGAGGGTGAGGGTTAGGGTGAGGGCTAGGGTTAATGTTAGGTTTAGGGTGAGTGTTAGTGTTAGGGTAAGGTTTAGGGTTAGAGTGAGGGTTAGGGTTAGGTTTATTGTTATGGTGATGGTGAGGGTGAGGGTAAGGGTTAGAGTGAGGGTGAATTTTAGATTTAGTGTTAGGTTTAGAGTGAGGTTGAGGGTTAGTGTTACCATTAGGGTTATTGTTAGGCTTAATGTGAGGGTTAGGTTTAGGGTTGGGTTGAGGGTGAGGATGAGGGTTAGGGTTAGGCCTTAGGTTTAGGGTGAGGGCTAGGATGAAGGTGAGGGTTAGGCTGAGTGTTAGGGTGAGGATGAGGTTTTCATTTAGGAAAGGCTTAGGGTTAGGGTTAGTGTGAGGATTCGGTTGAGGGTGAGGTTTAAGGAGAGGATTAGGGTTAGGGTGAGGATTAGGGTTAGGGTTAGGGTGAGGGTTAGGGTTAGCGTGATGTTTAGGGTGAGGGTGAGGGTTAGTGTAAGGGTGAGGATGACGGTGAGGGTGAGGTTGTAGCTTGGGGTTAGGTTTAGGGTGAGGGTTAGCTTGACGGTGAGGGTTAGGGTGAAGGTGAGTGTTTGTGTTAGGGTTAGGGTGAAGGTTAGGGTTAGATTTAGGGTGAGGTTTAGGGTTAATGTGGGGGTTAAGTTTAGCGTTATAGTTAGGGTGAGATTTAAGGTTAGGTTGAGGGTTAGAGTGAGGGTGAGGGTTAGGGTTAGGGTGAGGGTTAGGGTTATTTTGAGGCTTTGCGTTATGGTTCGTGTTAGTGTGAGGATAAGGGTTAGTGTGAGGTTTAGGGTGTAAGTGAGTATTTAGGGTTAGCGTTACGTTTAGGTGAGGTTTATGGTGAGGGTTAGGGTGACGGTGACGGTGACGGTGAGGGTTAGATTTAGGGTTAAGATGAGGGTTAGGGTTAGGGTTAGTTTTAGGGTGTGGGTGAAGGTGAGGGTTAGGATTAGAAATAGGGTTAGCATTAGTGTTGGGCTGAGGGTGAGGGTCAGGGTGAGGGTGAAAGTTATGGTTAGGATTAGGGTAAGGGTTACTGCTAGTGTGAGGGTTATGATCAGTGTTATGGTGAGGATGAGGATTAGGATTAGTGTGAGGGTAAGAATGAGGTTTGGTGTTAGTGTGAGGGTAAGGGTTAGGGTTAGGGCTAGGGTTAGTGTGAGGATAAGGGTTAGGTTGAAGTTTAGGGTGAGGGTGAGAGTTAGGGTTAGCGTTAGGTTTAGGGTTAGGGTTAGGTTTAGGGTTAGGCTTAGGGTGAGGGTTAGGTTGTAGGTAAGGGTTAGGGTGAGGGTTAGGATGAGGGGGAGGTTTGGGGTTAAGGCTAGGGTAAGGTTTAGGCTGAAGGTGAGGGTTAGGGTGAGGGTTAGGGTTAGCATGAGGGTTAGTGTGAGGGTGAGGGTTACGGTGAATGTTAGGGTTAAATTTAGGGAAATGGTGATGATTAGGGTTAGGTTTAGGTTTAGGGTTTGGGTTAAGCTGAATGGTAGGTTTAGAGTTAGGTTGAGTGTTAGGTTTAGTGTGAGGGTTATGGTTAGGGTTAGGGTGAGGGTAAGGGTTAGAGTGAGGTTTAGGGTGAGGATGAGCTTTAGGTTTAGCATTAGGTTTACCGTTAGGGTTAGGATGAGGGTTAGTGTTAGGGTGAGGGTGAAAGTGAGGGTGAGGGTGAGGGTTAGTGTTAGGGTTAGTGTGACGGTTACTGTTAGGGTGAGGGTTAGGGTTAGGGTAAGCGTTAGGGTAAGGTTTTGGGTTAGGGTTAGCGTGAGGGTCAGGGTGAGGGTTAGGTTTAAGTTGAGGGTTAGGGTTATGGTGAGGGTTAGGTTTAGGGTTAGGGTGAGATTTAGGGTTAGGGTGATGTTGATTGTGAGGTTTAGGGTGAGGGTGAGGGTGAGTGTTCAGGTGAGGTTGAGGGTTAGGGTGAGGGTGAGGGTTATGGTGTGGTTGAGGGTTAGGGTTAGGGTGAGGGATAGGGTGACGGTGAGGTTTTGGGTGAGGGTTAGGTTTAGGTTTAGATTTAGGGTAAGGGTGAACGTTAGGGTTAGGTTTAGGGTTAAGGGGAGAGTTAGGGTGAGGTGTCGGGATAGGGTTAGGTTGAGGGTTAGGGTTAGTGCGAGGGTTTGGGCTAGGTTAGGGTTAGTGTGAGGATAAGGTTTAGGGTTAGGGTTAGGGTGAGTGTGAGGTTTAGGGTTAGCGTTAGGGTTAGAGTAAGGGTTAGGGTGAGGCTTAGTGTTAGGGTGAGTGTTAAGGTTAGTGTTATAGTGAGGGTTAGGGTTAGGGTGCAGTTTAGGTTGAGGTTGAGTGTTAGTGTGAGGGTGAGGGTGAGGGTGAGTGTTAAGGTGAGGGTGAGGGTCAGGGTGAGGGTGAGGGTTAGAGTTAGTGTTAGGGTTAGGTTGAAGGTGAGGGTGAGGGTTAGGTTAGGATTAGGGTTAGGGTTAGGCTTAGGCTGAGGGTGAGGTTGAAAATGAAGGGTGAGTATTAGGGTTAAATTTAGGGTGAGGGTTAGGGTTAGTGTGAGGGTTAGTCTGATGATGAGGGTCAGGGTGAGGCGGAGGGTTAGAATGAGGGTGAGGGTGAGGATGAGAGTTAGGGTTAGGATTAGGTTTAGGGTGAGTTTTAGGGTTATGTTTAGGGTTAGGCTGAGGGTTATTGTTAGGTTTAGGTTTAGGGTTAGGTTGAGGGTGAAGCTTAGCATTACTGTTAGGGTTAGGGTTTGAGTGAGGTTGGGGTTGAGGGTTAGGTTTAGGATTAGGGTTAATTTTAGGGTAAGACTGAAGTGGAAGGAAAGTTTGAGGGTGAAGGTTAGGGTTAGGGTTAGGTTTATGGTGAGGGCTAGGGTGAGGGTGAGTGTTAGGGTGAGGGTTTCAGTTAGGTTAGGGTCAGGGTTAGGATTGCAGTGATGGTGAGCGTTAAGCTGATTATAGGTTTAGGTTGAGGGTTTGGTTGTGGTTAGGGTGAGTGTTAGGGTTAAGGTGATATTTAGTGTGAGTGTGAGGGTGAGGGTGATGGTGAGGGTTAGGTTTAGGGTGAGGGTGAGGGTGAGGGTTAGGTTTAGGAATAGGGTTAGGGCTAGGGTTAGGCTGAAGGTGAGGGTCAGGGTGAGGGTGAAGGTTAGGGTTAGGGTTAGGATTAGGGTTAGGGACAGTGTTAGGGTGAGGGTGAGGGTTCGTTTTAGGGTGAGGGTTAGGTTGTCGGTGACGGTGATGGTTTGGGTGAGGATTAGGGTTAGGGTTAGGGTTATGGTTAAGGTAAGGGTTACGTTGAGGTTTATTTTGACGATGAGGTTTACGGTTTTTGTTAGTTTTAGGGTGAGGGTTAGGGTTAGGGTTAGTGTTAGGGTGAGGGTGAGGGTGAGTGTTGGGTTAGGTTTGGGGTTAGAGTTAGGGTTAGGCTGAAGGTGATGGGGAGGGTGAGGTGAGGGTTAGGGTTAAGGTGAGGGTTAGGGTTAAGGTGAGGGTTAGTGTTAGGGTTAGTGTTAGGATGAGGGTTAGACTGACGGTTAGGGTTAGGATTAGTTTGAGGGTTAGTGTTAGGGTTAGGGTGAGTGTTAGGTTTTGATTTAGGGTTAGGATAAGGATTAGGCTGAGGGTTAGGGTTAGGGTTAGTGTGAGGGTTAGTTTTAGGGTTAGGAGAAAGGTTAGGGTGAGGGTAAATGTTAGCGTGAGGGTTAGTGTGAGGGTGAGGGTTAGGGTTGGGGTGAGGATTAGGGTGAAGTTTAGGTTTAGGGTTACGGTTAGGCTGAGGGTTAGGGTTTGGGTAAGTGTTAGGGTGAGGGATAGGTTGATGGTGAGGGTTAGGGTTAGGGTGAGGGTAAGGGTTATTTTGAGGGTTAGGGTGAGGGTGAGCGTTAGGGTTAGCATTAGGGTTCGGGTGAGGTTTAGGGTTAGGGTGAAGTTTAGGTTGAGGTTGAGGGTTAATATGAGGGTGAGGGTGAGGATGAGGGTTAGGGTGAGGATGTGGGTGAGGGTGAGGTTGAGGATGACGGTTAGTACTAGGGTCAGGTTTAGGGATAGGAAAAGGGTTAGGTTGAGGTTAGGGTTAGGGTTAGTGTGAGTGTTAGGTTTAGGGTTAGGGTTTGGGTTAAATTGAGGGTAAAGGTTAGTGTGAGGGTTAGGGTGAGGGTGAGGGTTAGGGTTAGGGTGAGGGTTAGGATGAGTGTTAGGTTTAGGGTTATGTTTATGCTTAGGGTGAGGGTTTTTATGGTTAGGGTTAGGGTTAGGTTTAGTGTGAGTATAAGGGTTAGGGTGAGGGTTAGGTTGAGGGTGAGGGTTAGGGTTAGCGTTAGTGTTAGGGTGAGTGTTAGGGTTAGGGTGAGGGTGAGGGTTAGAGTTAGGGTGATGTTTAGGGTGAGGTTGAAGGTTAGTATGAGGTTGAAGGTTAGGATGAGGGTTAGGGTGAGTGTGCAGGTAAGGGTGAGGTTGAGGATGAGGGTTAGGGTTAGGGTTGGGCGAGGTTTAGGGTGAAGGTTAGGGTGAGGCTGAGGGTTCGGGTGAGGGTTCGGGTTCGGCTAAGGGTGTTGGTGAGGATTAGGATTAGGTTGAGGGTTGACGTTAGCTTTAGGGTTAGTGTGAGGTTTAGGTTTAGGGGTAGGGTTTGGCTTAGAGTGAGGGAGAGGGAGAGGGTTACGGGTAGGATTATTGTGAGGTTTAGGATGAGTGTGAGATTTGGGGTGAGTGTGAGGGTGAGGGTTAGGTTTAGGGTTAGGGTGAGTTTGATGGTGAGAGTGAGCGTTAGGGTTAGGATTAGGTGTATGATGAGTTGTAGGGTTAGGTTTAGGGTTAGAGTTATGGTTCTTGTTAGGGTTAGGGTTAGGTTTAGGGTGAGGGTTAGGGTGAGGGTTTCGGTTAGGTAAGAGTTAGCTTTAGGGTGAGGCATACGGTGTGGTTGAGGGTTAAGGTGAGGTTAGGTTTAGGGTGAGGGTTAGGGATAGGTTTAGGGTGAGGTTTAGGTTTAGGGTGATGTTTAGGTTGAGGGTGAGGGTGAGGGTGAGGTTGAGGGTTAGTGTTAGCGTTAGGTTGAGGGTTAGGGTTAGGGTGATGTTTATTTTGAGGGTGAGGGTTAGGGTTTGGGTGATTGTTCGGGTGAGGGTGAGGGTTAGGATGAGTGTGAGGTTTAGGGTTAGAGTTAGGGTTAGGGTGAGGGGTATGGTGAGCATTTGGCTTAGTATTAGGGTTAAGGTTAGGATTAGGGTTAGTGTTCGGGTTAGGTTTAGGGTGAGGGTAAGGTTTTGGGTGAAGGTGAGGGTGAGAGTGATAGTTAAGGTGTGGGTGAAGGTTAGGGTTAGTGTGATGGTTAGGTTTAGGGTTAGGGTGAGGGGTAGGGTGAGAGCAAGAGTTAGGGTTTGGGTGATGGTGAGGGTGAGGGTTTCGGTAAAGGTGAGGGTGAGTGTAAGTGTTAGGGTGAGGGTTAGGTTGAGCGTGAGAGTTAGGGTTATTGTTTGGTTTTGGAGTAGGGTGAGGGTGAGAGATAGGGTTAGTTGTTAGGGTTAGGGTTAGTGTTAGGGTGTGGGTTAGGATTAGGGTGAGGGTGAGTGTGAGGGTGAGGGTTAGGTTTAGGGTAATTTTGAGGGTAAGGGTTAGGGTGAAGTTTTGGGTTATGGTGAGTGTTAGGTTTAGGGTTATGGTTAGGGTTAGGTTTAGGCTGAGGTGTAGGGAGAGGGCGAGGTTGAGGGTAAGGATTAGGTTTAGGGTTAGGGTGAGGGCTGGGGTGAGTGTGAGGGTTAGTGTGAGGGTGGAGGTGAGAGTTTCATTTACATTAGGGTTTGGGTTAGGGTGAAGTTTAGGTTGAGGGTGAGGGTTAAGCTGAGTTTAGGGTTAGGGTGAGGGTGAGGGGAAGGCTGAGGGTTCGGTTGAGGGAGAGGGTTAGGGTGTGGGTGAGGATTAGGGTTAGGGTGAGCATTAGTGTTAGGGTTAGGGTTAGTGGGAGGGTGAGTGTTAGGGATAGGGTTAGAATTTGGTTGAGGGTTAGGGTTAGTGTTAGGGTGAGGGTTAGGGTTAGGGTGCGGGTTATTTTGAAGGTGAGGGTGAGGGTTAGGTTTAGGGTTAGTGTAAGTTTGAGGGTGAGGGTTATGTTTAGGATTAGGGTTAGGTTTAGGGTTAGATTGGGTCTTACGGTGAGGTGGAGGGGAGGGGGAGGGGGAGGGCGAGGGTTAGGGTTAGGGTGAGAATTAGGGTTAGGGTTAGGGTTAGGTTTATGGTGACGGTAAGGGTTAGGATGAGGTATAGAGTGAGGATGAGGTTTAGGGTTAGTGTTAGGGTTAGGGTGAGGGTTAGGGTGAGGCTTAGGCTTACATTTAGTATTAGGGTGAGGTTGAGGTATATTGTGAGGGTTAGCGCTATGGTGAGGGTTAGTGATAGGGTTAGGTTGAGGGTGAGGGTGAGTGTTAGGTTTAGAGTTATGGTGAGGGTGAGGGTGAGGGTTAGGAAAAGGGTAAGTATTAGGGTTAGGATGAGGGTGAGGGTGACAGTAAGGGTGTGAGTTAGGGTTAGGGTGAAGGTTAGGTTTAGGGTTAGGGTTAGGGGGAGGTTTAGGGTGTGGATAACTTTTAGGGTTAGGGTTAGGGTGAGGGTAAGGGTTAGGGTTAGGGTGAGGGAAAGGGTTAGGGTGAGGGTTAGGATGAGGTGGAGGGTTAGGGTTAGCATTAGGGTTAGGGTGAGGGTGAGGTTTGGGGTTAGGGTTAAGATTAGGGATAGGGCGAGGATTAGGGTTAGGGTTAAGTTTAGGGTGAGGGTTATGATGAGGGTAGGGTTAGGATTAGGGTGAGGGTTAGGTATAGTGTGAGGTTAGGGTTAGGTTTAGGGTGAGGGATAGGTTTAGTCTGAAGGTTAGGGTTAGGGTTAGGGTGAGGGTAAGGTTTAGGGTGAGGGTTAGGCTGAGGGTGAGATTTAGGGTTAGCATTATATTTAGGGTTATGGTTAGTATTAGGATTAGGGTTAGGGTGAGGGTCACATAGAGGGTGAGGAAGAGTGTTAGATTTAGTTATAGTGTGAGGGTTAGTGGGAGGGTGAGGTTTAGTTTTAGGGTGAGTGTTAGGGTTAGGGTAAGGGTTAGGGTGAGGGTTACGGTTAGGGTTGGCTTAGGGTGAGTTTCAGGGTGAAGGTTAGGGTTAGATTGAAGCTTAGGGTTAGGGTGAGGGTTAGGGTTAGTGTTAGGGTGAGAGTTAGAGTTAGGATGATGTTTATTGTGAGGGTAAGGGTGTGTGTTCGGGTGAGGGTGAGGGGTCGGGTGAGGGTGAGGGTTAGGTTGTGGTTGAGGCTTAGGGTTAGGGTGAAGGTTAGGGTGACGGTCAGGGTTAGAGTGAGGTTAAGGATTAGGGTGTGAGTTAGGGTGATGGTGAGGGTTAGGGTTAGTGTTATTGTTAGGGTTAGGGTTAGGTTTAGGGTGACGGTGAGGTTTAGGGTTAGGGTGATGTTTAATGTGAGGTTTAGTGTTAGTGTGAGGGTGAGGTTGAGGGTGAGGGTTAGTGTGAGGGTGCGGGTGAGGGTGTGGTTCGGATGAGGGTTTGGGTTAGGGTTAGGGTGATGGTGAGGGTGAAAATGAAGGTGAGGGTTAGGGTTAGGGTTAGGGTTTGGATTACAATGAGGTTTAGGCTGAGTGTTAAGATTATGGTTATTGTGAGGGTTAGGGCTAGGGTGAAGGTGAGGGTGAGGTTTAGGTTTAGTTTTAGGGTGAGTTTTTGGGTTAGGGTTAGAGTTAAGAGTTAGGGTTATTGTTAGGGTTAGGATTAGGGTGAGGGGAAGGGTGAGGAATTCGTTTAGGTAAGGTTTAGGGTTAGGGTGATGATTAGGGTGAGGGTGAGGGTTAAGCTGAGGTTAGTTTAAGGGTGAGGGGTATTGTTAAGTTTAGGGTGAAGGTTAGGGTTAGGGTGATGTTTAGGGTGAGGGTAATTGTGAGGGTTAGTGTTTGGGTGAGGGTGAGTGTGAGGGTTAGGTTTTCGGTTAGGGTTATTGTTAGGGTGAGGTATAGGTTGAAGACTAGGGTTAATGTGAGGGTTAATGTTAGTGTTAGGGTGAGGGTTAGTGTGAGGATAAGAGTTAGGGTTAGGGTGAGGTGTAGGTTTGGCGTTATCGATAGGGTGAGCGTTAGGTTGAGGGTTAGGTTTAGGCTGAGGGTGAGGTTTAGGTTTAGGGTTAGGGTTAGGCTTAGGCTTAGGGTGAGGGTGAAGGTTAAGTTTATGGTAAGGGTTAGGGCTAGCGTTCGTGTGAGTGTTAGGGTGAAGATGAGGGTTCGGGTGATGGTGAGGGTTAGGGTGTGGGCAAGGGTTAGGTTTACGGTGAGGATTAGGGTTGGGTTAGGGTTAGGGTTATGGTGAGGGTAAGGGTTACTGTGAGGATTAGGGTGAAGATGAGGGTTAGGGTTAGCGTTAGGGTTAGGGTTCGGTTTAAGGTTATGGTGTTGGTAATGATTAGGGTTAGTTTTAGGGTGAGGTTTAGGGTTAGGGTAAGGGTTAGGGTAAGGGTTAGGGTTAGGGTTAGGGTGAAGGTCAGGGTGAGGGTTATGTTTAGGTAGAGGGTTATGGTTAGGCTCAGGGATAAGGTTAGGGTGATGTTTATTGTGATGGTGAAGGTTTGGGTGAGAGTGAGTGTTGGGGAGAGTGTCAGGGTTCGGGTGAGGATTAGGGTTAGGGTGATGTTTAGGGTGAGGTTTAGGGTTAGGGCAAGTTTTAGGCTTCAGGTGAGTGTTAGGGTTATGGTATGGGTGAGGGTTTGGGGTGAGGGTGAGGGTTACGGTTAGGTTTAGGGTGAGGGTTAGGCTGAGGGTTAGGGTTAGGGTTAGTGTGAGGGTTAGGGTTAAGGTTAGGGTTTGGGTTAGGGTGTGGTTTAGGGTTAGTTTTAGGGTTAGGATAAGGGTTAGGCTGAGGGTTAGTTTTCGGGTTAGTGTGAGTGTTAGGTTTAGTGTTAGGGTTTGGTTTAGGTTGAGAGTAAAGGTTAGGGTGAGTGTTAGGGTGAGGGTGAGGGTTAGGGTTATGTTTAGGGTTAGAGTGAGGGTTAGGGTGAGGGTTAGTGTTAGGTTTAGGCTTAGGGTGAGGGTGAGGGTGTAGGTAAGTGTTAGGTTGAGGGTTAGGAGGTGGGTCAGGTTTAGGTTTAGGGTGAGGGTAAGGGATAGGGTGAGGGTTAGTGTGAGGGTGAGGGTTAGGGTTAGCATGAGTGTTAGGGTGAGGGGTTGGTAATGGTAATGGTTAGGGATAGGGTCAGGATTAGGGTTACGGTTAGTTTTAGGCTGAGGGTTAGGCTGAGGGTTAGGGTTAGGGTTAGGGTGAGGGTTAGGTTTAGTGTGAGGGTTATGGTTAGGGTTATGGTGAGTTTTAGGTTTAGTGTGAGGGTTAGGGTGAGGTTGAGGGTAATGTTTAGGGTGAGGCTTAGGGTGAGGATGAGGTTTATGTTTAGCATTAGGTTTACACTTAGGGTTAGGATGAGGGCTAGGTTTAGGGTGAGGGTGAGTGTTAAAGTTAGGTTCAGTTTGAGGGTTAGTGTTAGGTTGAGGGTTAGGTTTAGGGTGAGGTTTAGGTTTAGGGTTAGTGTTAGACTGAGGGTTAGGGTTAGGGTTAGAGCAAAGATGAGGGTCAGGGTGAGGGTTATTGTTAGGTTGAGGGTTAGGGTAGGGTAAGGGTTAGGGTTAGGGTTAGGGTGAGAGTGAGGGTTAGAGTGATGTTTAGTATAAGGTTGAGGGTTAGGGTGAGGGTGAGTGTTCGTGTGAGGGTTAGGGTCCGGGTGAGTGTGAGGGTTTGGGTATGTTGAGGGTTAGTGTTAGGGTGAGGGTTAGCGTGACGGTGAGGGTTAGGGTGAGGGTTAAGTATAGAGTTAGGTTTAGGTTGAGGTTTAGGGTAAGGGTTATGGGTATGGTGAGAGTTAGGGAGAGGTGTCAGGATAGGGTTAGGGTGAGGGTTAGGGTTAGTGTGAGGGTTAGGCTTAGGGTTAAGGTTAGTGTGAGGATAAGGTTTAGGGTGAGGTTTAGGGTGAGGGTGAGGGTTAGGGTTAGCATTAGGGTTACAGTGAGGGTTACGGTGAGGGTTAGTATTAGGGTGAGGGTTAGGGTTAGATTTAGGGTGAGGGTTAGGTTTAGGGTGATGTTTAGTGTGAGGGTGATGGTTAATGTGATGGTGAGGGTAAGGTTTAGGGTGAGGGTGAGGGTGAGGGTGAGGGTTAGGGTTAGGATTAGGGTGAGGGTGAGGCTGAGAGTTAGAATTAGGATTAGTGTTAGGGTTAGGGTTAGGCTGAGGGTCAGGGTCAGCGTGAGGGTGAAGGTTAGGGTTAGGGTTAGGATTAGGGTTAGAGTGAGGGTTACGGTTAGTGTGAGTGTTATGGTTAGGGTTACAATTAGGGATAGGGTGAGGGTAAGGGTTAGGGTGAGGGTTAGGGTTAGGGTTAGGATTATGGTGAGGGTTAGGGTTTGGGTGATGTTTAGGGTGAGGATGAGGTGTAGGGAAAGGATGATGGTGAGGGTGAGGGTGAGGGTGAGGGTGAGGGTGAGGGTGTGGGTGAGGATTAGGGTTAGGATGAGGGTTAAGGTTAGGTTTAGGTTTCTTGTGAGGGTGAGGATTAAGGGTAGGGTTAGGGTTAGGTTGAGGGGTAGGGTTAGGGAGAGGGGTAGGGTTAGGTTTAGGGTGAGTTTTAGGGTGAGTGTTAGGGTTAGGGTGATGGTGAGGGTTAGGGTTAGGATTAGTGTTAGGGTTAGGATGAGTTTGAGGGTGAGGCTTAGGTTTTGGATTAGGGTTAGCATTAGGGTTAGAAAGAGTGTTAGGGTGAGGCTGAGGGTTTGGGTGAGGTTGAGAGTCAGGGTGTGGGAGATGGTTAGGTTTAGAGTAACCATTAGGGTTAGTGTTAGGGTTAGGGTTATGGTGAGAATAAAGGTTAAGTTGAGGTTTAGTGTGAGGATGAGGGTAAGGTTAGTGTTAGGGTTAGGGTGAGGGTTAGGGTTTGGTTTAGGGTTAGGGTGAGGGTGAGGTATATGGTGAGGGTGAGGGTAAAGGTAAGGGATAGGGATAGTGATAGGGTTAAGGTTAGGGTGAGAGTGAGAATGAAGTTTTGGATTAATGTTAGGATTAGGGTTAGGCTGAAAGTGATGGGGAGGGTGAGGGTGTGGGTTAGGGTTAGGGTGAGGGTTAGGGTTAGGGCAGGGTGAGGGTGAGGGTTAGGGTTAGGATTATGGTTAGGATGAGGGTTAGGTTGAGGGTTAGGGTTAGGGTTAGTGTAAGGGTTAGTGTTAGGTTTAGGGTTAGGTTTAGGGTGAGGGTTAGGGTTAGGTTTAGGGTTAGGATAAGTCTTATGCTGATGGTTTTGTTAGGGTTAGTGTGAGGGTTAGTTTTAGGTTTAGGATAAGGATTAGGGTGAGGATAAATGTCAGGGTGAGGGTTAGGGTGAGGATGAGGTTTAGGATTAGGGTTAAGGTTAGGGTGAGGGTTAGTTTTAGGGTTAGGTTGAGGTTTAGTCTATGGTTAAGTGTAAGGGTGAGGGTTAGGTTGAGGGTGAGTGTTTGGGTTAGGGTGAGGTTAAGGGTTAGGGTGAGATTTACGGTGAGGTTGAGGGTTAGGGTTAGCATTAGGTTTAGGGTGAGGGTTAGGGTGAGGGTTTGGTTTATGTTTAAGGATAGGGTGAGGGTTAAGGTTAGGTTTAGGTTTAGGGTGAGGTTTAAGCTGAGAGGTAGTGTGAGAGTTAGTTTGAGGTTAGGTTTAGTGTGAGGGTTAGGGTTAGGCTTATGGTGACGGTATCGGTTAGGGTGAGGGTTAGGGGGAGTGTGAGTTTTAATGTTAGCATTAGTTTTAAGGTTAATGTTAGGATTAGGGTGAGGGTGAGGCTGAGGGTTAGGGTAAGGGTTAGGGTGAGGGTTCGAGTTTTGGTGAGGGCTAGTGTGAGGGTGAGGGTTAGGGTGAGGGTGAGGGTGAGGGTGAGGTTTTCGGTTAGGTAAGGTTTAGGTTTAGGGTTAGGGTGGGGTTTAGGGTGAGGATGAGGGTGAGGGTGAGGGTAAATGTTAGGATGAGGGTTAGGTTTTGGGTTAGGGTGTGGGTGAGGATGAGGCTGAGGGTTAGGTTTAGTGTGAAGGTTATGGTTAGATTGATGGTTAGGGTTAGGGTGAGGGTTAGCTTTAGGTTGATTTTTGGTGTTAGGGTGAGGGTTAGGGTGAGGCTGAGTGTTCGTGTGAGAGTTAGGGTTAGGTTTAGGTTTAGGGATAAGTTTGTGTTGAGGGTAAGGTTTAGGGTGAGGGTGAGGGTGAGGGTTAGTGTTAGGGTGAGGATTAGGGTTAGTGTTAGGGTGAGGGTGAGAGTGAGGTTTAGGGTTAGTATTAGGGTTGGGATGATGGTTAGGCTGAGGGTTAGGGTTAGGGTTAGTGTGAGGGTTAGGGTTAGGGTTAGGATAAGGGTTAGGCTGAGGGTTACAGTAAGGGTTAGTGTGAGTGTTAGGTTTACGGTTAGGGTTTGGGTTAGGTTGAGGGTAAAGTTTAGGGTGAGGTTTAGGGTGAGGGTGAGGTTTAGGGTTAGAGTGAGGGTTAGGGTCAGGGTTAGGCTTAGGGTTGTGGTTAGGGTTAGGGTGGGGTTTAGGGTGAGAATTTGTTTTAGAGTTAGGGTGAGGGTTAGGGTGTGGGTAAGGGTTGGGGTGAGGTTTATGGTGAGGTTGAGGGTTAAGGTTAGGGTGACGGAAAAGTTTAGCGTGAGGGTTAGGTTTAGTGTGAGGGTTAGGGTTTGGGTTAGGGTGAGGGTGAGGTTTAGGGTTAGCATTAGGTTTAGTGTTAGGGTTAGGATGAGGGTTTGGGTTAGGGTGAGGATGAGGTTGAGGGTGAGGGTGAGTGTTAGGGTTAAGTTTAGTGTGAGGGTTAGTGTTAGGGTGAGGGTTAGGTTTAGAATAAGGGTGAGGGTGATGGTTATGGTTATGGTTATGGTTAGGGTTAGGGTGAGGGTAAGGTTTAGGGTGAGGGTGAGGTTTAGTGTTAGCATTAGGTTTAGGGTAAGGGTTAGGATGAGGGTTAGGGTTAGGGGGAGGGTTAGGATTAAGTTGAGGTTTAGGGTTAGTGTTAGGGTCAGAGTTAGGTTTAGGGTGATGTTTATTGTGAGGGTGAGGTTTAGGGTGAGGGTGAGTGTTCGGGTGAGGGTCGAGTTCTGGTGAGGGTGAACGTAAGGGTGTGGTTGAAACTTAGGGTTAGGGTGAGGGTTAGGGTGATGGTGAGGGTTACGGTAATGGTGAGGGTTAGGCTTAGGGTTAGGGTTAGGGTGAGGTTTAGGGTTAGCTTTAGGGTTAGGGTGAGAGTTAGGGTGAGTTTTCGGGATAGGGTTAGGGTGTGGGTTAGGGTTAGTGTGAGGGTTAGGGTTAGGTTAGGTTTAGTGTGAGGATAAAGTTTAGGGTGAGGGTTAAGGTGAGAGTGAGTGTTAGGGTTAGCATTAGGGTTAGGGTGAGGGTTAGGGTTAGGGAGAGGCTTAGGATTAGCGTTAGGTTGAGGGTTAGTGTTAGGGTGATGTTTAGGGTGAGGTTGAGAGTTAGTGTGAGGGTGAGGGTGAGGGTGAGGTTGAGGTTGAGGGTGAGTTTTAGGGTTAGGGTTACGATGAGGGTGAGTGTTAGGTTTAGGATTAGGGTTAGGTTTAGGCTGAGGGTGAGGGTGAGGGTTAGGTTAAGGGTTACGATTAGTGTGATGGTGAGGGGCAGGGTGAGGGTGAGGGTTAGGATGAGGGTGATGGTGAGGGTGAGGGTGAGGGTTAGTGTTAGGATTAGGGTTGGAGTGAGTTTATGGTTAGGATTAGGGCTAGGTTTATGGTAATTTTTATGGTTAGGGTTAGGGTTATGGTGACGATGAGGGTGAGGGTTAGTGTTAGGGTTAGGGTTAGGGTGAGGGTAGTGTTGAGGGTTATTGTTAGGATTAAGGTTAGATTTAGGGTAAGGCTGAGGGTGAAGGGGAGGTGGAGGGTGAGGATTAGGGTTAGGGTTAGTTTTAGGGTTAGGGCTAAGGTGAGGGTGAGGGTTAGGGTGAGGGTGAGGGTTTCGGTTAGGCAAGGTTTAGGGTTAGTGTGACGATTAGGGGGAGGTTGAGGGTTAGGGTTAGGGTTTGCATGAGGGTTAGGCTGAGGGTTAGAGTTAGGATTAGTGTGAGGTTTGGGGTTAGGGTTAGGGTTATGGTTATAGTTATGGTTAGGGTTAGGGTTAGGATAAGTGTTAGTCTGAGGGTTACGGTAATGGTTAGTGTGAGTGTTAGTTTTAGGGTTAGGGTTTGGGTTAGGTTGAGGGTAAAGTTTAGTGTGAGGGTTAGGGTGAGTGTGAGGTTTACTGTTAGGGTCAGGTTTAGGGTCAGGGTTAGGCTTAGGATTGTGGTTAGGGTTAGGGTAAGGTTTAGGGTGACAGTTAGTTATAGGGTTAGCATGAGGGTTAGGGTGCGGGTAAGTGTTAGGGTGAGGGTAGGGTGAGGGTGCGGGTTAGGGTTAGGGTGACGGCAAGGTTTAGGATGATGGTTAGGTTTAGTCTGACTGTTCGGGTTAGGGTGCGGGTGACGTTTAGGTTAGCATTAGGTTTAGGGTTAAGTTTAGGCTGAGGGTGAGGTTGAGGGTTAGGGTGAGGGTTAGTGTTAGTGTGATGGTGAAGGTCAGGGTCAGAGTGAGGGTTAGGATGAGGGTGAGGGTGAGGTTTAGGGTTTGCTTTAGGGTTAGGGTGAGTTATATGGTTAGGGTTAGGGTTAGGGCTAGGGTCATGGTAATTTTTAGGGTTAAGTTTAGGGTTAGGGTGACGATGAGGGTGAGGGTTAGCGTTAGGGTTAGGGTTAGGGTTAGGGTGAGTTTGGGGTTGAGGTTTAGGGTTAGGATTAAGGTTAGGTTTAGGGTAAGGCTGAGGGAAAGGGGAGGTGGAGGGTGAGGATTAGTATTAAGGTTAGGTTTAGGGTGAGGGCTAAGGTGAGGGTGAGGGTTAAGGTGAGGGTGATGGTTTCGGTTAGTTAAGGGTTAGGGTTAGGGTGAGGATTAGGGTGAGGCTGAGGGTTAAGCTGAGGTTAGGTTTAGGGTGAGGGTTAGGGTTTGGGTTATGGTGAGAGGGTTACAGTGATGTTTAAGGTGAGGATGAGGGTTAGGGTAAGGGTGAGGGTTAGGGTGAGAGTGAGGGTGAGGGTGAGTGTGAGGATTAGGGTTAGGTTTAGGTTTAGGCTGAGGGTGAGGGTGAGGGTTAGGAATAAGAATAGGGTTAGGGTTAGGTTTAGGCTGAGTGTGACAGTCAGGGTAACGGTGAAGATTAGGCTTAGGGTTAGGGTTAGGGTGAGGGGTATAGTTAGTGTGAGGGTTATGGTTAGATTTATGGTTAGTTTAGGTGAGGGTTACGGTTAGGGTGAGGGTTAGGTTGAGGGTGAGGGTTAGGTTGAGAGTGAGGGTGATGGTTAGGGTTAGGGTTCAGATTAGGGTTTGGGTGATGTTTAGTGTGAGGGTTCGGGTTAGGGTGAGGATGAGGGTTCGGGTGAGGTTGAGTTTACGGATGAGGGTGAGGGTTAGGGTGTGGGTGAGGATTAGGATTAGGGTGAGTGATAACGTTAGGTTTAGGGTTAGTGTGTGGGTGAGTGTTAGGGGTAGGGTTAGGGTTAGGTTGAGTGTTAGGGTTAGGGTGAGGGTTATGGAATGGGGTAGGGGTAGGGATAGCGTGAGGTTGTGAGGTTGTGGTGAGTGTGAGGGTTAGGGTGAGAGTGAGGGTTAGTGTTAAGATTAGGGTTAGGGTTAGGGTTAGGGTGAGGGTTAGGTTAGGTTTAGGGTATGGATAAAGGTTAGGTTGAGGGTTAGGGTTAGGGTTAGTGTGAGTGTTAGGTTGAGTGTTAGGGTTTAGGCTAGGTTGAACGTAAAGTTTAGCATGAGGGTTAGTTTGAGGCTGAGGGTTAGGGTGAGGGTAAGGTTTAGGGTTATGGTTAGGGTTAGGGTGAGGGTGAGGGTGAGGGTTCGTGTGAGTGTTAGGGTTCAGGTGAGGGTGAGGTTTTGGGTGTGGTTATGGTTTAGGTTTACGGTGAGGATTAGGGTGACCTTGAGTGTTAGGGTGGGGGTGAGGGTTAGATTTAGAGTGAGGGTTAGTGTTAGGCTTAGGGTGAGGGTTAGGTTTAGAGTGAGGGTTAGGGTTAGGGTTAGGGTTAGTGTGAGAATAAAGGTTAAAGTGAGTGTTAGGGTGAGGGTGAGGGTTGAGTTTAGCGTTAGGGTTAGGGTGAGATTTAGGGTGAGGGTTAGCGTTAGGGTGAGGTTTAGGGTTATGGTTAGCGTGAGAGTGAGGCTTAGGGTGATTTTTAGGGTGAGATTGAGGGTTAGTGTGAGGGTGAGGGTGAGGGTTAGGGTGAGGGTGAGGGTGAGGTTTAGGCTTAGGATTAGGCTGAAGGTGATGGGGAGCGTGAGGGTGAGGGTTAGGGTTATGGTGAGGATTAGGGTTAGGGTTAGGGTTAGGGTAAGGATTAGGGTGAGGGTGAGGTTTAAGGTGAGGGTTAGGGTTAGGGTGAGGATTAGGGTTAGGGTTCGGATGAGGGTTAGGGTTTGCGTCATGTTTAGGCTGAGGATGAGTGTTAGGGTTACGATGAGGGTTAGGGTTATTGTTAGGGTGAGGGTTATGGTTAGGGGTAGGGTTAGGTTTAGGGTGAGGGTTATGGTTAATGTGAAGGTTAGGGTTAGGGTTAGGGTTAGTTTGAGAATAAGGGTTAGTGTGAGGGTTAAGGTGAGGGTTAGGTTTAGTATGAGTTTGAGTGTTAGATTTAGGTTTAGGGTGAGGGTTAGGTTTAGGGTGAGGTTTCGTGTAAGGTTAAGGTGAGGGTAAGGGTGAGGGTGAGGGTGAGTTTTATTGTGGGGATGATGGTTAGGGTTAGGGTGAGGGTTAATGTGACGGTGAGGGTTAGGGTGAGGGTGAGGGTTAGGGTTAGGGTTAGGATGAGGATGATGGTTAGGGTGAGGGTTAGAGTGACGGTGAGGTAAGATTTAGGCTGAGGGATAGGGTTAGTGTTAGGGTTAGGGTGACGTTTAGGTTTAGGGTTAAGGTTAGGGTTAGGCTGAGGGTAAGGGTTAGAGTGAGGGTTAGGGTGAGGGTAAAGGTTAGGGATAGCATTAGGTTTAGGGTTAATTTTCGGGTGAGGATCAGGTTTACCATTAGGATTAGGTTGAGGGTAAGGTTTATGTTGAGTTGTAGGGTTAGGGTTAGGGTGAGGGTTATGGTTAGGGTTAGGCTGAGAGTGAGGGTGAGGGTTAGGGTTAGGGTTAGGGTGAGTGTTAGTGTTAATGTGAGGGTTAGAGTGACGCTGAGAGTAAGATTACGGTGAGGGCTAGGGTTAAAGTAAGGGTTAGGGTGAGGTTTAGGTTTAGGGTGAGGGTGAGGGTGAGCGTTAGGTTTAGGATTACGCTTAGGTTTAGATTTAGGCATAGAATGAGGCTGAGGGTGAGGGTGAGGGTGAGTGTCAGGTTTAGGGTTAGGGTTAGGATTATGGTTAGTGTTAACGTGAGGTTGAGGGTGATGGTTAGGTTGAGGGTGATGGTGAGGTGAGGGTAAGGTTGAGAGTAAGGTTTAGGGTTAGCGTTATGATTAGTTTTAGGTTTAGGGTTAGTGTGTGGGTAGGGTGAGGCTGAGGCCTAGGGTTAAGGTTAGGATTAGGGTGAGGATTAATGTTAGGGTGAGTGTTTGGGTGAGGGGTAGGTTTAGTGTGAGAGTTATGGTTAGGGTTAGGGTTAGGGTGAGGTTAAGGATTAGGGTTAGTTATAGGGTGAGGATTAGGGTTAGGCTTAGGGTGAGGGTTAGGCTGAGGGGTAGGGTTAGGTTTAGGTTAGTGTGAGGGTTAGGATTAAGGTTAGGTTTAGGGTGAGGATAAGGGTTAGGGATAGGGTGAGGGTAAGAGTTAGAGTGAGGGTTAGGGTGAGGGTGAGGGTTAGAAATAGCATTAGGGTTAGGGTTAGGGTTAGAGTGAGGGTTAGGGTTGCGGTTAGGGTTAGGGTGAGGGTACGGGTGAGGGTTATGTTGAGGGTTAGGTTTACGGTTAGGAATACAGTTAAGGTGAGGGTGAGGGTGAGGGTGAGGGTTAGTGTGAGGGTTAGGGTTAGGGTGTGGGTTAGTGACGATGAGATTATGGGTTAGGGTGAGAGCTAGGGTTAGGGTTAGGGTGAAAGTGAGGGTGAGGGTTAGGTTTAGGGTGAGGGTTAGGTTTGGGTTGAGGATTAGGTTTAGGGTGACAGTGAGGGTAAAGGTTAGGTGAGTGCTAGGGTTAGGCTTAGGGTTAAGCTGAGTTTTCGGTTTGGGTGAGGGTGAGGGTGAGGTTTAGGTTTAGGATTAATCTTAGGTGTAGGGTTAGGCTTAGGGTTAGGTTGAGGGTGAGGGTCAGAGTTAGGTTTAGGGTGAGTGTTAGGGTTATGGTTAGGGTTAGGGTGAGGTTGAGGGTGAGGGTTAGGGTGAGGGTCATGGTGAGGATGAGGGTGATGTTTAGGATTAGGGTGTGGGTAAGGGTTATGTTTAGGGTTAGAGTGAGGGTGAGTCTCAGCATGAGTGTGAGGGTTAGGGTGAGGGTGAAGGTGAGGGTTAGGTTTAGGGTGAGGGTTAGGTTTGGGTTGAGGATTAGGTTTAGGGTGACAGTGAGGGTAAAGGTTAGGTGAGTGCTAGGGTTAGGCTTAGGGTTAAGCTGAGTTTTCGGTTTGGGTGAGGGTGAGGGTGAGGTTTAGGTTTAGGATTAATCTTAGGTGTAGGGTTAGGCTTAGGGTTAGGTTGAGGGTGAGGGTCAGAGTTAGGTTTAGGGTGAGTGTTAGGGTTATGGTTAGGGTTAGGGTGAGGTTGAGGGTGAGGGTTAGGGTGAGGGTCATGGTGAGGATGAGGGTGATGTTTAGGATTAGGGTGTGGGTAAGGGTTATGTTTAGGGTTAGAGTGAGGGTGAGTCTCAGCATGAGTGTGAGGGTTAGGGTGAGGGTGAAGGTGAGGCTGAGGGTGAGGGTGAGGTTAGGGTTTGCTTTAGGTTTAGGGTTAGGGTTAGGGTTAAGGTTAGTGTGAGAGTTAGGGTTAGGGTTAGGGTTAGTATGAGGGTTAGGCTGAGGGTTAGGCTTAGGGTTAGGGTGAGGGTAAGGGTTAGGGTGAGGGTGAGGGTTAGGTTTAGGTTTAGGTTTAGGGTTAGGGTGAGGGTTAGGGATAGAGTTAGGGTTAGCCTGAGGGTTTTGGTTAGGTTAGGTTTAGTGTTATGGTGATGTAGAGGGTTAGGGTTTGAATTATGATTAGGGTTAAGGTTAGGCTGGGGTTGAGCTTGAGGTTGAGGGTGAGGTTTAGGCTTAGGGTGAGGGTTAGGGTGGGGGTGAGGGATAGGTTTAAGGTGAGGTTAAGTGTTAGGTCGAAATGTAGGGTGAGGTTGTGGGTTAATGTTTGCATTACATATATGGTGAGGGTGAGGGTTAGGGTGAGGGTTAGCTTTAGGTTTAGGTATAGGGTAAGGATTATGGTAAGGGTTATGGTTAGGGGGAGGGTTCAGCTGAGGGTTAAGGTTAGGGTTAGGGTTAGGGTGAGGCTTAGGGGAGGGTTAGAGTTAGGGTTAGTGTTAGGGTTAGGTTGAGGTTGAGGTTGAGGGTAAGGGTTAGGGTGAGGGTTAGGGTGAAGTTGAGGTTTAGGGTTAGCATAAGGGTTAGGGTTAGGTTGAGGGTTAGGGTTGAGGTTGATGGTGAGGGTTAGGGTGAGGGTGAGGGTTAGTTTAGGGTGAGGGTAGGGTGACGGTGAGGCTTAGGGTGAAAGTGAGGGTTAGGGTTAGGGTGAGGTTTAGGGTTATGGTTAAGGTGAGAGCTAGGGTGAGGATTAGGGTTAGGGTTAGGGTGAGGGTTAGGTTTGTGGTAGGATTAGTGCTAGGGTTAGGGTTAGGGTTATGGTAAGGGTGAGGGTTTGAATGAGGTTTAGGGTGAGAGTGAGCGTTAGGGTTAGGGTGAATATTAGGGTGAGGGTTAGGGTTCAGGTTAGGGTTAGGTTGAGGGTGCGGTTTAGAGTTAGGGTTAGGGTTAGGATTAGTGTTAGTGTAAGGTTTAGGGTGAGGGTTAGGGTGAGGCTGAGGGTTACGGTTAGGTTGAGGGTTAGGGTGGGCATTAAGGAGAGTGTTAGGTTTAGGGTTAGGGTTAGGGTGAGTGTTGGGGTGAGGTTTAGTGTTAGTGTGAGGGTTAAGGTGAGGGTAAGGGTTAGAGTGAGGGTTAGGGCGAGTGTGAGGGTTAGGGTTAGCATTAGGGTTAGGGTTAGGGTTAAGGTGAGGTTTAGTGGTAGGGTTAGGATGAGGATTAGGGATAGGGTTGGTGTTAGGGTGAAAGTCAGCGTGAGGGTTAGGGTTAGATTTAGGTTTAGAGGGAGTGTGAGGGTTAGGGTTAGGATTAGTGTTAGGGTTAGGTTTAGGCTGAAGGTGAGGGTGTGGGTGAGGGTGAGGTTTAGGTTTAGGGTGAGGGTCAGGTTTAGGGTTAGGTTTAGGGTTATGCTGAAGGTGAGGGTGAGGGTGTAGGTGAGGTTTAGGGTGACTGTGAGGGTTAGGGTTAGGGTTAGGGTCAGGGGTAGGGTGAAGGGTAAGGTCAGGGTTAGGGTGAGGGTTAGCCTTAATGTGCGGCTTAGGGTTAGGGTTAGGGTTACTGTGAGGATAAGGGTTAGTGTGAGGATTAGGGTGAGAGTGAGGGTTAGGGTTAGCATTAGGGTTAGGTTGAGGGATAGGGTGAGCGTTAGGGTGAGGGTTAGGTTTAGGGTTAGGGTTAGGGTGAGAGTTAGTGTGAGGGTAAGTGTTAGAGTGAGCGTAATGGTGAGCGTGAGGTTTAGGGGTAGCATTAGCGTTGGGGTTAGGGTTACGTTGAGGGTTAGGGTAAGTTTTAGGGTGAGGGTTAGAGTTAAGTTGAGGGTTAGGGATAGTGTTGGTGTTAGGGTGAGGGTCAGGGTTATTGTTAGGGTTAGAGTTAAGGTGAGGGTGAGTGTGAGGGTTCAGATTAGGATTTGGGTTAGGGTTAGGTTGAGGGTGAGGGTGAGTGTGAAGGTGAGGTTTAGGATTATTTTGAGAATTAGGTTTATAGTTAGAGTTAGGTTGAGGGTTAGGGTTAGGGTTAGTAAGAGGGTTTGGCTGAGGGTAAGGTTTAGTGTTAGGGTGAGGGATAGGGTTAGTGTGAGTGTTAGGCTTAGGATTAGGGTTAGGAATAGGGTGAGGGAAAGTTTTATGTTGAGGGTTAGGTTGACGATGAGGTTAAGGGTTAGGGTGAGAGTTAGGTTGAGGGTTAGGGTTAGGTTTAGGGTTAAGGTGAGGGTTAGGTTGAGGTTTAGTTTTAGCGTTAGTGTTAGGGTTAGGGTAAGAGTAAGGGTTAGAGTGAGATTTAGTGTGAGGGTGAGGGTTAAGGATAGCATTAGGGTTAGGGTTAGAGTTAGGTTGAGGGTTACAGTTACCGTTAGGGTTAGGGTGAAGGTGAGGATTATGTTGAGGTGTCGGGTTGGTGTTAGGTTTAGGGTTAGAGTGAGGGTTAGGGTTAGGGTGAGGGTGAGGGTGAGGCTTAGAGTTAGGGTTAGGGTGAGGGTTAGGGTTAAGGTGAGGGTTAGAGTGACGGTGAGGGTAAGGGTTAGGTTTAGGGCTAGGTTTAGGCTTAGTGTTAGGGTGAGGTTTAGGTTTAGGTTGAGGGTGAGGGTGAGGGTTAGGTTTAGGACTAGGCTTAGGTTTAGGGTTAGGCTTAGGGTGAGGGTGAGGGTGAGGGTCAGAGTTATGTTTAGGTTGAGGGTTAGGGTTATGGTTAGGGTTAGGGTGAGGGTGAGGGTGAGGGTGAGGTTTAGGGTGAGGGTGATGGTGACCGTGAGGGTCAGGGTGAGAGTTAGGTTTAGGTTTAGGGTTTTGGTTAGATTTAGGTTTAGGGTTAGGGTGAGGGCTAGGGTTAGGTTGAGGTCTAGGTTTAAGTTTAGGATTAGGGTGAGGGTTAGGTTTAGTGTGAGGGTTAGGGTTACGGTTAGTGTTAGGGTGAGTTTAAGAGTTAGTGTGAGGGTTAGGGTGAGAGTGAGGGTTAGGGTTAGCCTGAGTGTTAGGGTGAGGGTAATGGTGAGGGTTTGGTTTAGGGTTAGGGTTAGTGTTAATGTTAGGTTGAGGGTTAGGATTATGGTTAATGTTATGGTGAGGGTTTGGGTTACGGTGATGTTTAGGTTGAGGGTGACAGTTAGGTTGAGTGTTCGGGTTTGGGTTAAGGTGAGGGTTAGGCTGTGGGTGAGGGTTAGGGTTAGAGTGAGGGTTAGGTTGACGGTGATGGTTAGGGTGAGTTTGAGGTTTAGGGTTAGTGTTAGGGTTAGGGTGACTTTTAGGTTTAAGCTTAGGTTAAAGTTAGGGTTAGCGTGACATGTACGGTTATGTTTAGGGTGAGGGTTAGGGTTAGTGTGAGGATTAGGGTTAAGGTTAGGGTTAAGGTTAGGGTTCGGGTTAGCTTTAGGTTTAGGGTTAGGATGAAGGTGAGGCTGAGGGTCACGGTTAGGGTTCGGGTGAGGGTAAGGGTAAGGGTGAAGGTAATGTGAGGGTTAATTATGGCTTAGGTTCAGGGTGAGGATTAGGGTGAGGGTTAGTGTTAGGGTTAGGTTGTGTGTTAGGGTTAGGGTAAGGTTAAAGTTAGCGTTAGGGTGACATGTACGGTTAGGTTTAGGGTGAGGGTTAGGGTTAGGGTGAGGATTTGGGTTAGGGTTAGGGTTAAGCTTAAGGGGAAGGTGAGGGATAGGGTTAAGGTGAGGGTAAGGGTTAGGGCGAGGTTTAGGTTGAGGTTGAGGGTTAATGTTAGCATTAGGGTTACGGTGAGGGGGAGGGTTAGGGTGAAGGTTAGGGTTAGGGTTAGCTATAGGGTGAGGATTAGGTTTAGGGTTAGGTTTAGGGTGAAGTTTAGGCTGAGGTGTAGTGTTAGGGTTAGGTTTATGGTGAGGGTTGGTTAGTGTTATGGTGAGGTTCAGAGTGAGGGTAAGGTTTATGGTCAGCGTTAGGGTGAGGTTTAGGTTTAGGGTTAGCATTAGGTTTAGGGTGAGGGTTAGGGTTAGGATTAGGGTTAGAGTGGGGGTGAGGGCTAGTGTTAACATTAGGGTTAGGGTTAGGTTTAGTATTAGGGTGAGGGTGAGGTTGAGGGTGAGGTTTAGGGTTAGGTTTCGGATTAGGTTTAGGGTTAGGGTTAGGCTGAAGGTAGGGGTGAACTTGAGGGTGAGGGTTAGAGTTAGGGTTAGTTTTACGGTGAGGGCTAGTTTGAGGGTGAGGGTTAGGGTGAGGGTTAGGGTAAGGTTGAGGGTTTCGTTTAGGAAAGGCTTTGGGTTAGGTTTAGGGTGAGGATTAGGGTGAGGGTGAGGTTTAAGGTGAGGGTTAGGGTTACGTGAGGATTAAGGTTAGGGTTAGGGTGCGGGTTAGGGTTAGGGTGAGTGTTAGGGTGAGGGTGAGGGTGAGGGTGTAGGTGAGGATTAGGGTTGGGGTGAGCGTTTCGGTGACAGTGAAGGTTGGGGTAAAGGTGAGGTTTAGGGTTAGGGTGAGGGTGAGGGTTAGGATTATGGTGAGGGTATGGGTTAGGATGAGGTTTAATGTGAGGGTGAGGTTTAGGGATAGTGTTAGAGTTAGAGTGAGGGTTAGAGTTCAGGTTAGGCTTAGGGTGAGGAGGAGGGTTACAGATAGTGTTAGGGTTAGTGTTAGGGTGTGGGTAAGTTTTAGGGTGAGGGTTAGGTTTAGGGTGAGGTTTAGGGTTAAGTTGAGGTTTAGGGTGAGCTTTAGGGTGAGTCTTAGGTTTAAGTTTAGATTTAGGGTGAGGGTTAGGGTGAGGTTTAGTGTTAGTGTTAGGGTAATGGTGAGGGTGAGGGTTAGGTATAGCATTAGGGTTAGGGTTAGGGTTAGGGTGAGGGTTACAGTTAGGGTAAGGGTGAGTGTGAGGGTTAGGGTTAGGATTAGGGTTAGTGTTAGATTTAGGCTGAGGGTGAGGTTTTTGGTGAGGGTGAGGTTTAGGTTTAGAGTGTGGGTTAGGTTTAGGGTTAGGGTTAGGTTATGTGTTAGGGTTAGGATTAGGTTGAGGGTTGGGGTTAGGGTTAGGAAAAGGGTTTGGCAGACTTACTGTTAAGGTTAGGTTGAGGGTTAGGGTTAGAGTGAGGGTCAGGTTTAGGGTTAGGGTTAAGATTAGGGTGAGGGAAGGGTCAGTGTTAGGGTTACTGTGAGTGTTAGAGTTAGGGTGAGGGTTAGGGTGAGCGTTAGGGTCATTGTTAGGGTTTGGTTTAGGGTTAGAGTGTGGGTTAGGATGAGGATTAGTTTTAGGGTTAGGGTTAGGGTTAGGGTGAGGGTAAGGGTTAGAGTGAGGGTTAGTGTGAGAGTGAGGTTTAGGGATAGCATTAGGGTTTAGGTTAGAGTTAGGGGGAGGTTTAGGTTTACGGTTAGGGTTAGGGTGAGGGTGAGGGTGAGGGTTATGTTGAGAGTTAGGGTAAGGGTTAGGATTAATGGTAGGGTGAGGGTTAGTTTTAGTGTGAGGGTTAGTTTTAGGGTTAGGGTTAGGGTTAGGTTGAGGGTAAGGGTTAGTGTGAAGGTTAGGGTGACTGTGAGGGTAAGGGTTAGCGTGAGATCTAGGTTTAGGGTTAGTGTTAGGGTGAGGTTTAGGTTTAGTTTGATGGTGAGGGTGAGGGTTAGGTTTAGGACGAGGCTTAGGTTTAGGGTTAAGCTTAGGGTGAGGGTGAGGGTGAGGGTCAGAGTTATGTTTAGGGTGAGGGTTAGGGTTATGGTTAGGGTGAGGGTGAGGGTGAGGGTGAGGGTTAGGGTGAGGTTGATGGTGAGCGTGAGGGTGAGGGTGAGAGTTAGGTTTAGGTTTAGGCTTATGGTTAGTTTTAGAGTTAGGGTTAGGGTGAGTGCTAGGGTGAGGTTGAGGTCTAGGTTTAGGTTTAGGATTAGGTTTAGGGTTAGTTTTAGACTGAATTTGGGGGTGAGGTTGAGTGTGAGGTTTAGGGTTATGGTTAGTTTTAGGGTGAGGTCTAGGGTGAGGGTGAGGGTTAGGGTGAGGGTCAGAGTGAGGGTGAGGGTTTCGGTTAGGAAAGGCTTAGGTTCAGGTTTAGGGTGAGGATTAGGGTGATGCTGAGGTTTAAGTTGAGGGTTAGGGTGAGCATAAGTTTTAGGGTTATGTTTTGGGTGAGGGTGAGTGTTAGGTTGAGGGTGAGGCTGAGGGTGAGCGTGATGTTGAGGGTGAGGGTTAGGGTGAGGATTAGGGTTAGGTGTAGGGTGAGGGATAGGGTGAGACTGAGGGGTAGGGTGAGCTTTAGGGTTAGGGTGAGGGTTAGGGTGAGGGATAGTGTGAGGGTTAATGTGAGGGCTAGGCATAGTATGAGGGTCAGGGTTAGAGTTAGTATTAAGGTGAGGGTTAGGGTTAGGGTGAGGTTTAGGGTAGGGTTAGGGTGAGGGTGTGGGTTCGGGTTATGGTGAGTTTTAGGGTGTGGGTGGCTGTTAGGGTTAGAGAGAGTGTTAAGGTGATGGTGAGGGTTAGGGTGAGGGTGAGGGTTAGGGTTTTGGTGAGGATTAGGTTTATGGTTAGGTTTAGGTTTATGGTGACAGTAAGGGTTATGATGAGGTTTAGGATGAGGGTGAGGCTTACGGATATGGTTAGAGTTAGGGTGAGGGTTAGAGTTCAGGTTAGGCTTACGGTTAGCATGAGGGTAAGGGATATTGTGAGGGTGAGGGTGAGGGTGAGGGTTAGGTTTATGATTAGTGTTAGGGTGCGGGTGAGGGTGAGGTTTAGGATGAAGGTGATGGTGAGGTTGAGGGTGAGGGTGAGGGTTAGGGTTTGGGTGAGGTTTAGGCTTAGGGTTAAGGTTAGGGTGAGGGTTAGGGTTAAGGTTAGGGTTAAGATGAGGCTTAGGCTGAGGGTTAGGCTTAGGGTTAGTGTGAGTGTAAGGGTAAGGGTGAGGGTGAGGGTTAGGTTTATGATTAGGGTTAGGGTTAGGGTGAAGATTAGGCATAGGGTTAAGTTTAGGGTTAGGGTGAGAGTTTTGATTAGGGTTAGGATTAGAATTAGGGTGAGGTTGAGGGTTAGGGTTTGAGTAAATGTTAGTTTTAGGGTTAAGCTAAGGTTTAGGTTGAAGCTGAAGGTGAGGGTTAGGGTGAGGATGAGGGATATGGTTAGGGTTAGGGTTAAGGTTAGGATAAGGATTAGGGTTAGGGTTACGTGTAGGATGTGGTTTAGGCTGACGGCTAGGGTTAGGGTTCAGAGGAAGGTAAGGGTTAGGGTGAGGGTTAAGGTGAGGGTGAGGATTAGGTTTAGCCTTAGGGTTAGGGTGAGTGTAAGGGTTAGTGTGAGGTTTAGGGTTAGGGTGAGGTGTGGGTAAGTGTTAGGGTGAGGGCTAGGATTAGGGAGAGGTTTAGGTTTAGGGTTGGGGTGAGTGTGATGGTTAGGTTTAGGATTAGGCTTAGGTGTAGGGTTAGGCTTAGGGTGAGGGTGAGGTTGAGGGTCAGAGTTAGATTTAGGGTGAGGGTTAGGCTTATGGTTAGGGTTAGTGTGAGGGTGAGGTTGAAGTTTAGGGTGAGGGTAATGGTGAGGGTGAGGGTGAGGGTTAGGTTTAGGGTGAGGGTTAGGGTTATGGTTAGGGTTAGGGTGAAAGTGAGGTTGAGGGTTATGGTGAGGGTGATGGTGAGGTTGAAGTTGAGGGTGAGGGGTTAGGGTTAGGGTTAAGTTTAAGGTGAGGTTTAGGGTTAGGTTTAGGATGAGGGTTAGGCTGAGGGTTAGGGTTAGGGTTAGGGTGAGGGGTAGGGTGAGGGTTAGGGTAAGGTGAGGTTAAGGGTTAGGGTGAGGGTGAGGGTTAGGATTAGGATTAGGGTTAGTGTTAGGGTGAGGGTTAGGGGTAGGGTTAGAGTTAGGGTGAGGGTTTTGTTTAGAGTTAGGTTTAGAGTTAGGATGAGGTTTAGGGTGAGGTTTAGGGTTTGGATTAGGGTTAGGGTTAGGGTTCGGCTGAGGCTGATGTTGAGTGTGAGGTTGAGGGTTAGGGTAAGGTTTAGGGTTAGGGTGAGTTTGAGGGCTAGTGTTAGCATTAGGGTTTAGGTTAGGGTTAGGGTTAGTGTGAGGGTGAGGGTGAGGGTGAAGGTTAGGGTTAGAACTAGGATTAGGATTAGGGTTAGGGTTCGGTTGAGTGTGGGGTTGAGGTTGAGTGTGAGGGTTAGGGTTAAGGTTAGTTTTAGGGTGAGGTCTAGGGTGAAGGTGAGGGTTAGCGTGAGGGTTAGGATGAGGGGGAGATTTTTCGTTAGGAAAGGCTTAGGGTTAGGTGTAGGGTGAGGATTAGGGTGAGGGTTAGGTTTAAGTTGAGGGTTGTGGTTAGGGTGAGGATTAGTCTTAGGGTTAGGATGAGGGTTAGGGTTAGGGTGATGTTTAGGTTGAGGGTGAGGGTGAGGGTGCGTGTGAGGTTTAGTGTGAGGGTTAGGGTGTAGGTAAGGTTTAGGTTTAGGGTGAGGAATAGGGTGACGGTGAGGGTTAGGGTGAAGTTGAGGGTTAGGGTTATTTTTAGGGTGAGTGTTAGGGTGAGGCTTAGTGTGATGAATAGGGTTAGGTGTAGGGTAATGGAGAGGGTAAGGGTTAGGGTGAGGTTTAGGGTGAGAGTGAGGGTTAGGGTTAGCGTTAGAGTAAGTGTGAGGTTTAAGGTGAGTGTTAGGTTTAGGGTGAGGGTGAGGGTTGGGATTAGGGTGAGGGTTGAGTTTAGGGTGAGGGTCAGGGTTAGCATGTGTTAGAGTTAGGGTGATGGTGAGGGTTAGAGTTAAGATTAGGGTTAGGGTTAGGGTTAGGCTGAGAGTTGGAGTAAGGGTTAGAGTTATGGTGAGGGTAAGGTTTAGGGTGAGGGTTAGGGTGAGGGAGAGGGTGAGGACTAGGGTTAGGTTGAGGGTTAGGCTGAGCATTACGGTGAGGATTAGGTTTAGGTTTAGGGTTAGGGTGAGGGTTAGAGTCAGGTTTAGGGTTAGGGTTAGGGTTACTGTGTGGTTTAGGGTGAGGGTAAATGTTAGAGTGATGGTTAGGTTGAGGGTGAGGGTGAGGGTGAGGGTGATGGTGAGGGTTAGGGTCAAGGTGAGGTTTAGGGTTAGGGTTAGGCTGAGGGTTAGGTTTAGGCTTATGGTGAGGGGTAGGGTGCGGGTAGGTTTAGGGTTAGCGTGAGTGTTAGGGTTAATGTGAGTGTTTGTGTTAGGGTTCGGGTTAGTGTGAGGATAAGGGTTAAGGTTCAGAGCGAGGGTTAGGGTTAGCGTTAGGTTTAAGGTGAGGGTTAGGGTGAGGGTTTAGGTGAGTTTTAGTTTTAGTATGATGGTGAGGGTTAGAGTTAGGTTTAGGGTGAGGGTTAGGGTGAGGTTGAGGGTTCGAGTAAGGATGAGTTTTAGGTTGGGCGTGATGGTTATGGTTAGGGTGAGGGTTAAGGTGACGGTGAGGGTTAAGGTGAGGGTGAGGGTTAGGATTATTCTAAGGATTAGGGTTAGTGTTAGGGTTAGGGTTATGGTGAGGTTATGGGTTAGAATGAGGTTTAGGGTGAGGGTGAGGTTTAGGGATAGCGTTAGAGTTAGGGTGAGGGTTAGTGTGAGTATTAGGATTCGAATTATGCTTAGGGTGTCTGCGAGAGTTACAGTTAGGTTTACGGTTAGGGTTAGTCTGAGGGTAAAGTTTAGGGTGAGAGTTAGGATTATTGTGAGGGTAAGGATTAGGGTAAGTTTTAGGGTGAGGGAAAGGTTTAGGTTGAGGCTTAGGTTGAGGTTGAGGGTTAGGGTGAGGGTGAGAGTGAGGGTTAGGATTAGGGTTAGGGTGAAGTTTAGGTTTAGGATCAAGGCTAGGGTGATGGTGAGAGTTAGGCTGAGGGTGATGGCGATGTTGAGCCTGAGGGTTTCATTAAGGTAAGGGAAAGGATTAGGGTTAGGATGTGGATTAGGTTGAGGGTGAGGCTTAGTTTGAGGGTTAGGGTTAGGGTGAAGGTTAGTATTAATGTAAGGGTTAGGGTTAGGGTGATGTTTAGGGTGAGGGTCAGGTTTAGGGTGAAGGTGAGGTTTCTGGTGAGGGTTCGTGAGAGGGTGAAGTTTAGCTGTTAGGTTTAGGGTTACAGTGAAGGTTGGGGTTAGTGTTAGGTGTAGGGTGAGCCTTAGTTTGAGGTGTAGGGTTAGGGTTAGGGTTAGTTTGAGGATAAGTGTTAGGGTGAGGTTTATGGTGAGGGTGAGGTTTAGGGTTAGCGTTAGTGTTAGGGTGAGGGTTAGGATTAGGTTGAGGGTTACTGTTAGGTTTACGGTGAGGGTTAGGTTTAGGGTGATGTTTAGGGTGAGGATGAGGGTTAGGTTGAGTGTTAGGGTTATGGTTAGGCTGAGGGGTATGGTTAGGGTTAGGGTGAGCATTAGGTTTAGTGTGAGGGTTAGGGTTAGGGATAGGGGTAGGGTTAGTGTGATGATAAGTGTTAGGGTGAGGGTTAGCGTGATGGTGAGGGCTAGGGTTAGCGTGAGGGTTAGGGTGAGTGTTAGGGTGAGGGTTAGGGTTAGGGTTAGGGTGAGGGTGAGGGTTAGGTTTAGGGTTAGGTTTAGGGTGATGGTGAGGGTTAGATTTAGGATTAGGGTTATGGTTAGGCTTAGGGTGAGGGTGTGGGTGAGGGTTATCATTAGTGTGAGGGTAAGGTTTAGTTTAAGTTTTAGAGTGAGGGTAAGGGTTAGGGTTAGGCTTAGGGTGAGTGTGAGGGTTAGGGTGAGGGTGAGAGTGAGGGTTAGGGTTCGGGTTAGTGTGAGGGTTAGGGTTAGGGTCTGGGCTAGGTTGAGGGTGAGAGTTAGGCTGAGAGTGATGGCGAGGTTGAGGGTAAGGGTTTCATTTAGGTAAGGGTTAGGGTTAGGATTAGAATGAGGATTAGGTTGAGGGTGAGACTTAATTTGAGTGTTAGGGTTCGGGTTCGGGTTAGGGTTAGGGAAAGGGTTAGCGTTAGGGTGATGTTTAGGGTGAGGGTCAGGGTTAGAGTGAAGTTAAGGTATCGGGTAAGGCTGAGGGTTCGGAAGAGAGTGAGGGTTTAGGTGTGTGTGAGGTTTCGGGTTCGGGTGAGTGTTAGGTTGACGGTGAGTGTAAGGGTGAGTGTTAGTGTTAAGGTTAGGGTAAGGGTTACAGTGAGGTTTAGGGATAGTGTTGGGTTTAGGGTGAGTCTTAGTTTGAGGGTTAGGGTTAGGGTTAGGGTTAGTTTGAGGATAAGTGTTAGGGTGAGGTTTAGGGTTAGCGTTAGTGTTAGGGTGAGTGTTAGGGTTAGGTTGAGGGTTACGATTAGGGTTACGGTGAGGGTTAGGTTTATGGTGATGTTTAGGGTGAGGATGAGGGTTAGGGTTAGGGTTAGGTTTAGGGTTAGGGTTAGTGTGAGGATAAGTGTTAGGGTGAGGTTTATGGTGAGGTTGAGGGTTAGGATTAGAGTTAGGGTTATGGTGAGGGTTAGGGTGAGGGTTAGGATTAGGGTCATGTTTAGGTTGAGGGTGAAGGTGTTTGTGAGTGTTAGTGTGAGGGTTAGTCTGAGGGGTAGGGTTAGGGATAGGGTGAGCATTAGGTTTATTGTGAAGGTTAGGGTTAGGGAGAGGGGTAGGGTTAATGTGCTGATAAGTGTTATGGTGAAGGTTAGTATGATGGTGAGGGTTAGGGTTAGCCTTAGGTTTAGGGTGAGGGTTAGGGTGAGAGTTAGGTTTAGGGTTAGGGTTAGGGTGATGGTGAGGGTTAGATTTAGGATTAGGGTTAGGGTGAGTGTGAGGGTGAGGTTGAGGGTTATGTTGAGGGTTAGGATTACGATGAGGATTAGGGTTAGGGTTAGCATTAGTGTGAAGGTAAGGGTTAAGGTAAGGGTTACGGTGAGGGTAAGGGTTACTGTGAGAGTTTTAGGGTGAGGGTGAGGGTTAGGGTGAGGTTGAGGGTGAGGGTTAGGGTTAGGGTTAGGGTGAAGGTTAGGTTTTGGGTCAGGGATAGGGTGAGTGTGAGAGTAAGGCTGAGTGTGATGGTGAGGTTGAGAGTGACAGTTTCAATTAGGTAAGGGTTAGGGTTAGGGTAATGATGAGGATTAGGTTGAGGGTGAGGCTTAGTTTTAGTGTTAGGGTTCGGGTGAGGGTTAGCGTTAGGGTAAGGGTTCGGGTTAGGGTGATGTTTAGCCTAATGGTCAGGGTTAGGGTGAAGGTGAGGTTTCGGGTGAGGTTGAGGGTTCGGGAGAATGTGAGGGTTAGGGTGTGTGTGAGGGTTCGGGTTCGGGTGAGTGTTAGGGTGATGGTGAGGGTTAGGTTGAGGGTGAGGTTTAAAGTTAGGTTTAGGGTTACAGTGAGGGTTAGTGTTGGTGTTAGGTTTAGGGTGGGCTTAGTTTGAGGGGTAGGGTTATCGTTAGGGTTAGGGTTAGGGTTAGTGTGAGGATAAGTGTTAGGGTGAGGTTTAGGGTGAGGGTGAGGGTTAGGGATAGCATTAGGGTTAGGGTGAGGGTTAGGTTTAGGGTGAGGATTACGGTTAGGTTTCGGGTGAGGGTTAGGGTGAGGGTTAGGTTTAGGGTGAGGGTTATGGTTAGGGTTAGGGTGAGGGTTACGGTTAGGGTTAGGGTGAGGTTTAGGATTAGGGTGATGTTTAGGGTGAGGGTGAGTGTTAGGGTGAGGGTTAGGATTAGGTTTAGGTTTTGGGTTAGGTTGAGGGTGAGCGTGAGGGTTAAGTTTAGGATTAGGCTTAGGGTTAGAGTTAGGGTGAGTGTTAGGGTGAGGGTGAGGATGAGGGTGAGTGTTAGGGGATGGGTGAGGTTTAGGGATAGCGATAGAGTTATGTTGAGTGTTAGGGTGATGGTTAGGTTTCAGATTAGGTTTATGGTGAGGGTGAGGGTTAGAGTCAGGGTTAGGGTGGGAGTTACGGTTAGGGTTAGGGTGAGGGTTAGAGTTAGGTTTAGGGTGAGGGTTAGCATGTGGGTGAGGGTTAGGCTTAGGATGATGTTTAGGGTGAAGACAAGAGCAAGTGTGAGTGTGAAGTTTAGGGTTAGGGTTAGCGTTAATGTGAGGGTCAGGGTTAGGATGAGGGTAAGGTGAGAGTGAGGGTTAGGATTAGTGTTAGGTTTAGGATTAGGGTGAGGGTGAGGGTTATGGTTAGGGTCAGGTTTAGGGTTAGGTTGAGGGTTAGAGTTAGGGTTAGTGTTAAGGTGCGGTTGAGGGTGAGGATGAGTTTTAGTGTTTGGGTTAGGGTTACGGTTAGCGTGAGGGTGACTGTGAGGGTTGGGGTTATGATTAGGGTGAGGCTTAGGTTTAGACTGAGGGTGAGGGTGAGGGTGAGGGTGAGGTTGATTGTTATGGTTAGGGTTAGTGTTAGGGTGAGAGCTAGGGTGGGGGTGAGAGTGAGGGTTTCTGTTAGGTAAATGTTAGGGATAGGTTGAGTATTAGCGTGAGGGTTAGGGTTAGGATTAGGGTGAGGGTGAGGGTTAGGTTCAGAGTAAGGGTTAGGGTGAGGGTTAGGTTCCGGGTGAGTGTTAGGGTTAGGGTGAGTGTTAGGGTTAGGGTGAGGGTTATGGTGAGGTTTAGGGTTAGGGTGAGGTTTAGGGTTAGAGTGAGGGTTAGGGTGAAGCATAGTGTTACGGTTAGGGTGAGGGTTATGGTTAGAGTGAGGGTTAGGGTTAGGTTTAGGGTGAGCAGTAGGGTTATGGTTAGGGTGATGGTTAGGTTTAGTGTGCGGGTTAGGGTTAGGGTTAGGGTTAGGGTGAGGGTGAGGGTTAAGGTGAGGGTCAGGGTTATGGTTAGCATTTCGGTTAGGGTGAGGGCTAGGGTT
This sequence comes from Dipodomys merriami, assembly GCF_024711535.1. Classification (NCBI taxonomy): domain Eukaryota; kingdom Metazoa; phylum Chordata; class Mammalia; order Rodentia; family Heteromyidae; genus Dipodomys; species Dipodomys merriami. The sequence goes on from NW_027206113.1 coordinate 6,281,339, forward strand.
AAGCTTAGTGTTAGAGTAAGGGTTTGAGTGAGGGTTAGCTTTAGGGTTAGGGTGAGGCTTAGGGTTGTGGTGAGGGTTAGTGTTAGGGTTAGTGTTAGGGTGAGGTTGAGGGTGAGGCTGAGGGTTAGGGTGAGTGTCAGGGTGAGGGTGAGTGTTAGGGGTAGGGATAGAGTTAGGGTTCGAATGAGGGTGAAGGTGAGCGTTTGGGTTAGGTTTAGGGTTATGGTTAGGGTTAGGCTGAGGGTTAGGATGAGGGTGAGGGTTAGGGTTAGTGTTAGAGTAAGAGAAAGTGTTAGGGTGAGGGTTAGGGTGAGAGTGAGTGTTAGGTTTAGCCTGAGTTTTAGGGTTAGGGCAAGAGTGTGTGTTAGGCTGAAGGTTAGGGTTTGGGTTAGTGTGAGGGTTAGGTTTAATCTGAGGTTTAGGGTTAGGGTTAAGGTTAGGGTTAGGATGAGGGTAAGGGTTAGGGTTAGGGTTACGGTTAGGGTGAGGTTCAGCGTTAGTGTGATATTTAGGGTTCGGGTTAGGTTAGGTTTCGGGAAAGGGTGAGGGGTAGGGTTTGGGTTAGGGTGAGGGTTAGGTTAGTTTGAGGGTAAGGGTTTGGGTTGGGGTTAGGGTGAGGTAAGGGTTAGGGTGAGGTTTAGGGTGAGGGGTGAGGGTTAGGGTTAAGTTGAGGATAAGGTTTAGGTTGAGGGTTAGGTTGAGGGTTAGAGTTAGAGTTAGGTGAGGGCTAGGGTGAGGGTGAGGGTTACAGTTTGGGTTACTGTTAGGGTTAGGGTTAGGGTGAGTATGAGGGTTAGGGTTAGGGTTATGGTTAGGGTTAGGGTGAGGGTAAGGGTTTGGTTTAGGGTGAGGGTTAGGGTTAGGGTGTGTGTAATGGTTAGGGTGATTTTTATTGTGAGGGTGTGTTTTAGGGTTGGCCTTTTGTTAGGGTGAGGGTTAGGGTTAAGTTTAGGTTTAGGGTGAGGGTGAAGATTGTTGTTAGGCTTAGGGTGAGGGTGAGGGTTAGGGTACAGGGAGGGTTAGTGTTATGGTGAGGTTTAGGGTTGGGTAAGGTTTAGGGTTAGGGTGAGGGTGAGGGTTAGAGTTAGGGTTATGGTTAAGATGAGTTTTAGGGTGAGGGGTAGGGTTATGTTTAGGGTGAGGGTTAGACTTAGTGTGAGTGTTAGTGTTAGGGTTAGCGATAGGGTGAGAATTAGGTTTAGGTTTAGGGTTAGGGTGAGGGTTAGTCTGAGGGCTAGGTTTAGGTTTAGGGTGATTTTTAGGTTTAGTCTGAGGGTTAGCGGTAGGGTTAAGGTTATGGTTAAGGTGAGAGTAAGTGTTAGGGTGATGGTTAGGGTGAGGTTGAGGGTTAGGATTAGCATTTCGGTTAGGGTGAGTGTTAGGTTTAGGTTAGGGTTAGGGTAAGGTTGAGGGTAAGGGTTAGGGTTAGGGTTAGTGTGAGGCTTAGGGTTAGGGTGAGGGTTAGGGTGTGGGTTAGGTTTAGGGTGAGGGTTAGTGTGAGGGTTAGAGTTAGGGTTAGGGTTATGATTAGTGTGAGTGTTAGTGTAAGCGTTAGGGTTAGGGTGAGGTTTAGGGTGTGTAAGGATTAGGGTGAGGTTTAGGGTGAGGGTGAGGTTTCGGGTTAGGGTGAGAGTTAGGGTTAGGGTTAGGGTTAGGGTTAGGGTGAGTGTGAGGGTTAGGTTTAGGATTAGTGTTAGGGTTAGGGTTAGAATTACGGTTAGGATTATGGTTAGACTGAGGATGAGGATGAGGGTGAGGGTGAGGGTTTGGGTTAAGGTGAGGGTTAGGTTTAGGGTTAGGGTTAGCGTGAGGGTTAGGATTAGGGTTAGTTTTAGGATGAATATTAGGGTGAGGGGTTGGGCTACGCTTAGGGTGACTGTTAGGGTGAGGGTGAGGGTTAGGGTTAGGTTTAGGGTTAGGGTGAGTGTAAGCATTAGTGTGAGGGTTATGGTGAGAGTGAGTGTTAGGTTTAGGGTTAGGGTGAGGGTTATGGTGAGGGTTAGGGTCAGGGTTAGTGTTAGGGTGAAGGTAAGGGTGAGGCTTAGGGTGAAGATAAGGGTAAGGGTGAGGGTTAGGTTGAGGGTGAGTGTTAGGTTTAGGTTTAGGCTTAGGGTGTGGTTTAGGGTCAGGGTGAGGGTTAGGGTTAGGGTGAGGTTTAGGGTTATGGTGAGGATTAGGTTTAGGGTGAGGTCTAGGGTGAGTTTGAGGGTTAAGTTTTCGGTTAGGGTTAGGTTTATCATTAGGGTGAGGGTGCGATTAAGTTTTAGGATTAGTGTTAGCTTTAGGGTTAAGCTTAGGGTGAGGGTGAGAGTGAGGGAGAGGTTTAGGGTGAGGGTTAGGGTGAGGGTTAGGGTTAGTGTGATGTTTAGGGTGAGGGTGAGTTTTAGGGTTAGGGTGAGTGTTCGGGTGAGGGTGAGGGTTAGGGTGTGGGTGACGGTTAGGTTTAGGGTGAGGGTTAGGTTGACGTTGGTGATTAGGGTGAGGGTGAGTATTAGGGTTAGGGTTAGGGTGATGTTTAGGGTGAGGGTGAGTCTTAGGGTTAGGGTGAGTGTTCGGGTGAGGGTGAGGGTTAGGGTGTGGGTGACGGTTAGGTTTAGGGTGAGGGTTAGCTTGACGTTGTTGATTAGGGTGAGGGTGAGGATTAGGGTTAGGGTTAGTGTGATGTTTAGAGTGAGGATGAGTCTTAGGGTTAGGGTGAGTGTTCGGGTGAAGGTGAGGGTTAGGGTGTGGGTGACAGGTTTAGGGTGAGGGTTAGTTTGACGTTGAGGGTTAGGGTTAGGGTTAGGGTTAGTGTGAGGATTATGGTTAGGTTTGGGGTTAGTTTTAGGGTGAGTGTAAGGGTTAGGGTGAGGATAAGGGTTAGGTTGAGGGTTAGGGTGAGCTTTAGATTTAGGGTTGGGGTGAGGACTAAGGTGAGGGTGAGGGTTAAGGTTTGGGTTAGGGTTAGGTTTAGGGTTAGGGTGAGTGTGAGGGTTAGGGTTAGGGTTGAGGTTAGGGTTAGGGTGAAGGTAAGGTTTACGGTTAGGGTGAGTGTAAGGGTTAGGGTGAGGTTTATGGTGAGGCTGAGGGTTAGAGTTAGCATTTCTGTTAGGGCGAGGTTTAGGGTTAAGTTTAGGGTTTGGGTAAGGGTGAGGGTAAGGGTTAGGTTTAGGGTTAGTGTGAGGCTTAGGGTTAGGTTGAGGGTTAGTGTTAGGGTGTGGGTGAGGTTGAGGCTGAGGTTTAGGGTGAGGGTGAGGTTGATTTTGAGGTTTATCGTTAGGGTTAGTTTTAGGGTTAGTGTGAGGGTGAGAGTGAGCTTTATGGTTAGGATTAGGGTTACATAAGGGTTAGGCTGCGGGTGAGGGTGAGGGTGAGGGTGAAGTTTAGGGTGAGTGTTAGTGTGAGAGTAAGTGTTAGGCTGAAGGTTAGGGTGAGATTGAGGTTTAGGGTTAGCCTGAGTGTTAGGGTGAGGGTTAGGCTGAGGGGTAGTATTAGGTTTAGGGTGAGGATAAGGTTTAGTCAGAGGGTTAGGTTTAGGGTGAGGGTAAGGGTTAAGGTGAGAGTTAGGGTTAGAGATAGGATGAGGGTGAGGTTTAGAGTTAGTGTGAGGATTAGGGTTTGGTTTAAGGTTAGGTTTAGTTGTATGGTGAGTGGTAGGGTTAGGGTTTGGGTGAGGGTTTGGGTGAAGTTTAGGGTTAGGGTTAGGGTTAGGTGTAGAATTAGTGTGAGTGTTAGCATTAGCGTTAGGCTTAGGTTTACGGTGAGTGTAAGGGTTAGGGTGAGGTTTAGGGTGAAGGTGAGGTTTAGTATTAGCCTTAGGGTTAGGGTGATGGTTAGGGTGAGGTTTAGGTTTAGGTTTAAGGTTAGGGTGAGGGTGAGGGTTAGGGTTAGGGTTAGGGTTAGGGTGAGTGTGAGGTTGAATTTTAGAGTTTGGTAAGTATTAGAGATAGGGTGAGGGTTAAGGTTGGGTAAGGGTTAGAGTTACGGTCAGGGTGAGGTTGAGGTTGAGGGTGAGGTTTAGGATTAAGGTTAAGGTTAGGGTTAGGATTAGGGTTAGGATTAGGGTTAGGGTTAGGGTTAGACAGAGGGTTAGGGTGAGGTTGTGGGAGAGGGTTTTTGTTAGGGTGAGGGTTAAGGTTAGGGTTAGGGTTAGCATGAGGGTTAGGGTTAGGGTTAGAGATAGGATGAGTGTTAGGGTGAGGGGTAGGTTTACGGTTAGGGTGAGGGTTAGGGTTAGGTTGAGGTTTAGGGTGAAGTTTAGGATTAGGGTAAGGGTTAGGGTTATGATTAGTGTGTGTTAAGGTTAGAGTTAGGTTTAGGGTGAGTGTAAAATTTAGGGTAAGGTTTAGGGTGAGGGTGAGGGTGAGGGTTAGGGTTAGGGTGAGGGTTAGGGTGAGGATTAGCGTTAATTTTAAGGTTAGGGTGAGGGTGAGGGTGAGGGTTAGGGTTAGGGTTAGGATTACGGTTGGGGGTGGGTGAGTTTAGGGCTTGGTGAGGATTTGACTAAGCGTGAGGATTAGGGTTGGGTAAGGGTTAGAGTTAGGGTCAGGGTGAGGGTGAGGGTGAGGGTTATGTTTAGGATTAAGGTTAGGGTTAGGATTAGGGTTAGGGTTAGGTTTAGACTGAGGGTGAGGATGAGGGTGAGGGTTTTAGTTAGGTGAGGCATAGGGTTAGGTTTAGGGTTAGCGTGAGGGTTAGGGTTAGGGTTAGTTTTAGTATGAGTGTTAGGATAGGGGTAGGGTTACACTTAGGGTGAGGGTTGGGGTGAGGGTGAGCGTTTGGGTTAGGGTTAGGTTTAGGGTGAGTGTAAGGGCTAGTGTGAGGTTTATTGTTAGGGTGATGGTTAGGGTTAGCTTCAGGGTGAGGGTTAGGATGAGTGTTAGGGTTAGGTTTAGGGTTAGGGTGAGGGTTAGGGTGAGGTATATGGTGAGGGTTAGGGTTAGGGTGAGGGTGAGGGTTAGGGTGAAGTTAAGGGAAAGGGTGAGTGTTAGCGTATGGGTGAGTGTTAGTTTAAGGGTTAGGCTTAGGGTGTCGTTTAGGGTCAGGGTGAGGATTAGGGTGAGGGTGAGGGTTAGGTTTAGGGTGAGAGTTAGGATGAGGGTTGGGGTTCCGTTTATGGTTAGGTTTTGTGTTAGGGTGAGTGGTAGGTTTATGTTTAGGGTGAGGGTTAAATTTAGTGTGAGGGTTAGTGTTAGGTTTAGGGTGAGGCTTAAGATTAGGGTGAGGGTTAGGGTTAGGGTGAGGGTGAGCGTGAGGCTGAGGGTTAGGGTGAGATTGAGGGTGAAGGTGAGGGTTAGGTTGAGAGTAAGGGTGAGGGTGAGGGTTAGGGATAGGGATAGGAGTAAGGTTGGGGTGAGGGTGCAGTTCAGCATTAGTGTTAGGATGAGGTTAGGGTTAAGGTTAGGCTTAGGGTGAGGGTGAGGCTGACGGTTAGGGTTAGGGTTGGGGCTAGGGTGCGAGTAAGTGTTAGGGTGAGGGTTAGGGGGAGGGGGAGGGTTAGGGTTAGCTTGATTGTTAGGGTGTGGGTTAGGCTGAGGGTTAGGTTTAGGGTTAGTCTGAGGGTTAGATTTATTCTGAGGGTTAGTGTTAGGTTAAGGTCAGGGTTAGGATGAGGGTAAGGATTAGGTTGTGGGTTAGGTTTAGGGTTAGGGTTAGGGTGAGGTTTAGAGTTAGTGTGAGGATTAGGGTTATGGTTAGGTTTTGGTTTAGGTTTAGGGTGAGGGGTATGGTTAGGTTGAGGTTTAGGATTAGTGTAAGAGTTCGGGTTAGAGTTGGGATAGGGTTAGGGTGAGGGTAAGTGTTAGGGTGAGAGTAAGGGTTTGGGTGAGGGTTAGGGTTAGGTTGAGGATAAGGGTTAGGTTGAGGGTTAGTGTGAGGGTTAGGGTTAGGGTTAGGGTGAGTGTGAGGGTTCGGGTTAGGGTTGGGGTTAGGGTTAGGGTGAAGGTAAGGTTTAGGGTTAGGTTTAGGGTTACGGTGAGTGTAAGGGTTAGGTTGAGATTTAGGGTGAGGGTGAGGGTTAGAGTTAGCCTTAGGGTTAGGATGAGGTTTAGGGTTAGGTTTAGGTTTAGAGTGAGGGTGAGGGTTAGGGTTAGGATTAGGGTGAGTGTGAGGGTGAGGGTTAGGGTTCGGTGAGGTTCAGAGTTAAGGTGAGGGTTAGGGTTGGGCAAGAGTTAGAGTTAGGTTGAGGGTGAGGGTGAAGTTTAGGTTTAGGATTAGGGTTAGGGTTAGGATTTGTGTTAGGTTTAGGGTTAGCATAAGTGTTAGGGTGAGGGTTAGGGTGAGGGTTAGGGTTAGAGTTAGCATTTCAGTTAGGGTGAGGGTTAGGGTTAAGTTTAGGGTTAGGGTAAGGGTGAGGGTAAGGGTAAGGGTTAGGGTTAGTGTGAGGCTTAGCTTTAGGTTGACGGCTAGGGTTAGGGTTAGCATGTGGGTGAGGGTGAGGCTGAGGGTTAGGGTGAGGTTGAGGATGAGTTTGAGGATTATTGTTAGGGTTAGGTTTAGGGTTAGTGTGAGGGTGAGTGTGAGCTTTAGGTTTAGGATTAGGGTTACCTTAGGGTTAGGCTGAGGGTGAGGGTGAGGGTGAGGTTTAGGGTGAGGGTGAGGGTAAGAGTAATTGTTAGGCTGAGGGTTAGTGTGAGAGTGAGGGTTAGGGTTTGCCTGAATGTTAGGGTGAGGGTTTTGATGAGTGGTAGGTTTAGGTTTAGGGTGAGGGTTAAGTTTAGTCTTAGAGTTAGGGTTAGGGTTAAGGTTAGGGTGAGCGTGAGGGTAAGGGTTAGGGTGAGAGTTAATGTTAGGGTTAGGGTGAGGTTTAGGGTTAGTGTGAGGATTAGGATTAGGTTTAGGTGTAGGGTGAGGGTTAGGGTTAGGGTGATGCTTAGGGTGTGGGTGAGGTTTAGATTTAGGGTGAGTGTTCGGGTGAGGGTGAGGGTTAGGGTGTGGGTTAGGATGAGAGTGAGGGTTAGGGTTAGGGTTAGTGTTAGTGTGAGGGTTAGTGTGAGGGTGAGGGTTAAGGTTTGTGTTAGGTTTAGGGTTAGGGTTAGGGTGATTGTGAAGGTTAGGGTTAGGGTTGGGTTAGGTTTATTGTGAAGGTAAGTGTTAGGGCTAGGGTGAGTGTAAGGGTTAGGGTGAAGTTTAGGGTGAGTGTGAGGTTTAGAGTTAGCCTTAGGGTTAGGGTGAGTGTTAGGGTTAGGTTTAGTGTTAGGGTGAGGGTGAGGGTTAGGTTTCGGTGAGGTTTAGAGTTAGTGTGAGGGTTAGAGTTGGGCAAGGGTTAGAATTAGGGTGAGGGTGAGGGTGAACGTTAGGTTTAGGAGTATGGTTAGGGTTAGGATTAGGTTAGGGTTAGGTTTAGACATGGTGAGGATGAGGGTGAGGGTGGTGATTTGTGTTAGGGTGAGGGTTAGAGTTAGGGTGAGGGTTAGAGTGAGTGTTAGGGTTAGGGTTAGGGTTAAGGATAGGGTTAAGATGAGTGTTAGCGTGAGGGGAAAGGTCATGTTTAGGGTGAGGTTTAGGATTAGTGTGAGGGTTAGGTTTAGGGTTCGGGTGAGGGTTAGGGTTAGGGTGATATTTAGGCTGAGGTTGAGGGTTAGAGTAAGGGTGAGGGTTAGGGCTAGGTTTAGCATTAGGGTGAGGGCTAGGGTTCATGTTCGGGTGAGGTTTAGGGTTAGGGTTAGGGTGAGAATTAGGGTTAGGTTTAGTGTTAGGGTGAGTGTTAGGCTGAGGGGTAGGCTAAGCGATACGGTGAGGGTTAGGTTTAGTCTGAGGGTGATGGTTAGGGTTAAGGTTATGGTTAAGGTGAGGGTAAGTCTTAGGGTGAGGATTAGGGTAAGGATGAGTGTTAGTGTTAGCATTTCAGATAGCTTGAGGTTTAGGTTGAGCGTTAGGTTTAAGGTTAGGGTTAGGGTAAGGGTGAGGGTAAGGGTTAGGATTAGGGTTAGGTTTAAGGTTAGGTTTAGTGTAAGGGTGAGGGTAAAGGTTAGGTTTAGGGTTAGGGTTAGAGTAAGTGTTAGGCTGAGGGTTAGGGTGAGAGTGAGGTTTAAGGTTAGCATGGGTATTAGGGTGAGGGTTAGGCAGAGGGTTAGGGGTAGGTTTAGCGTGAGGGTTAGGTTTAGTCTGAGGGTTAGGGTTAAGATTAAGTTTAGAGTTCGGGTGAGGGTAAGGGTTAGGGTGAGGGTTAGGGTGAGGGTTAGGGTTAGGGTTAGGGTGAGGGTGAGTTTTAGGGTTATTGTGAGGATTAGGGTTAGGTTTAGGGTTAGGTTTAGGTGTAGGGTTAGTGGTAGGGTTAGGGTTAGGGTGTGGGTTATGGTGAAGTTTAGGGTTCGGGTTAAGTTTGCGGTTAGGATTAGTGTGAGTGTTAGGGGTAGGTTTAGGGTTAGGGTTATGGTGAGTGTAAGGGTTAGGGTGAGGTTTAGGGTGAAGGTGACTTTTAGTGTTAGCCGTAGGGTTAGGGTGAGGGTTAGGTTTAGGTTTATGGTTAGGGTGAGGGTGAGGGTTAGGGTTGGGGTTAGGGTTAGGGTCAGAGTGAGGGTGAGGTTTAGGGTTAAGTGAGGTTTAGAGTTAGGGTGAGGGTTAAGGTTGGGTAAGTGTTAGAGTTAGGGTGAGGGTGAGGGTTAGGTTTAGGATTAGGGTTAGAATTAGGGTTAGGATTAGGGTTAGAGTTAGGGATAGACTGAGGGATAAAGTGAGGCTGTTGGTGAGAGTTTGTTTTAAAGTGAGGGTTAGGATTAGGGTTAGGGTTAGCATGAGGTTTAGGGTTAGGGTAAGTTTAGGATGAGTGTTATGGTGAGGGGTAGGGTTCGGATTAGGGTGAGGGTGAGGATGAGCGTGAGGGTTAGGGTGAAGTTTAGGATTAGGGTTAGGTTTAGGCTTAGGATTAGTTTGAGTGTTAGGGTTAGGGTTAGGGTGAGTGTAAGGGTTTGGGTGAGGTTTAGGGTGAGGGTTAGGGTTAGGCTTAGCCTTCGGGTTATGGTGATGTTTAGGATGAGGGTTAGTGTTAGGTTTAAGTTTAGGTTGAGGGTGAGTTTTAGGGTTAGGGTGAGTATGAGGGTGAGGGTTGGGGTTCGTTGAGGGTTAGAGTTAGGGTGAGGTTTAGGGTTGGGTAAGGCTTAGAGTTAGGGTCAGAGTGAGGGTGAGGGTGAGGCTTCGGTTTAGGATTAGGGGTACGGTTAGTGTTAGGATTAGGGTTAGGTTTAGGGTTAGACTGAGGGTGAGGATGAGAGTTTGGGTTAGGGTGAGGGTTATGGTTATGGTTATTGTTAGCATGAGGGTTAGGGTTAGGGTTAGAGTTAGGATGAGTGTTAGGGTGAGGGGTATGGTTACAATTCGGGTGAGGGTCAGGGTTAGTGTGAGGCTTAGGGTTAGGTATAGGGTGAGGGTAAGGTTTAGTTTAAGTTTTAGGGTGAGGGTGAGGGTTAGGGTTAGGGTTAGAGTGAGGGTTAGGGTGAAGGTTAAGGTTAGGTTTTGGGTTAGGGTGAGGTTTTGGGTAAGGGTTAGGGTTAGGTTAAGGGTTAGGGTGAAGGTATGGGTAAGGGTGAGGGTTTCTGTGAGGGTGTTAGGTTTATGGTTAGGGTTAGGGGGAGGGTTAGATTCAGGGTAAGGTTTAGGGTTAGGATGAGGGTTAGGGTTAGGGTGAGGGTGAGGTTGAGGGTTAGGGTTAACATTATGGTTAGGGTGCGGGTTAGGGTTAAGGTTAGGGTTAGGGTAAGTGTGAGGGTGAGGGTTAAGGTTAGTGTTATGGTGAGGGGGAGGGGGAGGCTGAGGGTTAGCGTGAGATTGAGGTTGAGGGTGAGGGTTAGGGATAGGGATAGGATTATTTTTAGGGTGAGGGTGAAGGTGAGCTTTAGGGTTAGGATTAGGGTTAGGGAAAGGTTTAGGCTTAGGGTTAGGTTTAGGCTGAGGGTGAGAGTTAGGGTTTGGTTAGGGTGAGAGTAAGTGTTAGGTTGATGGTTAGGGTGAGAGTGAGGGTTAGGGTTAGCCTGAATGTTAGGGTGAGGATTAGATTGAGGGTAAGAGTTAGGGTTAGTGTGAGGGTTAGGGTTATTCTGAGGGTTAGGGTTACATTAAGGTTAGGGTTAGGGTGAGGTTCAGTGTTAGGGTGACGGTTAGGTTTAGGGTTAGTGTTAGTGTGAGGTTTAGGGTTAGATTGAGAATTAGGGTTAGGGTAAGGTTTAGGGTTAGGGTTAGGGTGAGGGTAGAGTTAGGGTGAGAGTTGAGGTTAGTGTGAGTGTTAGGGTTAGGGTTGGGGTTAGGGAGAGGGTAAGGGTTAGGGTGAGGGTTAGGATTAGTGTGAGGGTTAGGGTTTGGGTGAGTATAAGGTTTAGTTTTAATTTTAGGGTGAGAGTTAGGATTATTGTGAGGGTTAGGGTTAGGATTTGGGTTTGGGTGAGGGTGAGGGTAAGGGTTAAGTTGAGGGTTAGGGTTAGGGTGAGGGTTAGGGTTTGGGTGAGGATAAGGGTTAGGTTGAACGTTAGGGTGAGGGTTAGTGTTAGGTTAAGTGTTAGGCATAGGGTGAGGGTAAGGTTTAGGTTGAGGGTTAGGCTTAGGGTTAAGGTGAGGGTTAGGGTTAGGGTGATGTTTAGGGTGAGGGTGAGTTTTAGGGTTAGGGTGAGTGTTCAGGTGAGGGTGAGGGTTAGAGTGTGGGTGACGGATAGGGTTATGGTGAGGACTAGGGTGACGGTGAGTGTTAGGGTGAGGGTGAGGGTTAGGGTTAGGGTGAGAATTAGGGTTAGTGTGAGGGTTAGGGTTAGGGTTGGGGTTAGGGTTATGGTGAGTGTAAGGGTTAGGGTGAGGGTTAGGTTTAGGGTGAAGTTTAGGGTTAGGGTGAGGATAAAGGTTAGGTTGAGTGTAAGGTTGATGGTTAGGCTTAGGTTTAGGGTGAGGGTTGGTTGAGGGTGAGGGTTAAAATTTGGGTTAGTGTTAGGGTTAACGTTACGGTAATGGTGAGATTTAGGTTTAGGATTAGTGTTAGGTTTAGGGTTAGGCTTTGGGTGAGGGTGAGGGTGAGGGTGAGGTTTAGGGTGAGGGCTAGGGTTAGGGTTAGGGTGAGGGTTAGGGTTAGGGTGATGTTTAGGGTGAGGGTGAGTTTTAGTTTTAGGGTGAGTGTTCGGTTGTTGGTGAGGGTTAGGTTGTGGGTGATGGTTAGGGTTTGGGTGAGGGTTAGGGTTTGGGTGAGGCTTAGGGTGACGGTGAGGGTTAATGTTAGGGTTAGGGTGAGTGTTAGGCTTAGGGTTTGGGTGAGAGTTAGGTTGAAGTTTAGGATTAGGGTTAGGGTTAGGATTACGATTAATGTGAGAGTTAGGGTTAAGGTTAGAGTTAGGGTAAGAGTGAGGGTGAGGTTTAGGGTTAGGGTTAGGGTTAGATTTGGGGTGAGGGTCAGGGTGAGTGTTAGGTTTAGGAGTAGGGTTTGGTTTAGGATTAGGATTAGGTTTAGGGTTAGGTTGAGGGCAAGGGTGAGGTTTAGGGTGAAGTTTAGTGTTAGGTTTAGCGTGAGAGTTAGGGTTACGGTGAGGTTTCGGGTGAGGGTTAGGATTAAGATGAGTGTTAGGGTGGGGGTAGGGTTATGGTTAGGGTGAAGGTTAGGGTTAGTGTGAGGGTTGGGGTTAGGGTTAGGGTTAGGTTGAGGGTAAGGTTTAGTGTGTTGGTTAGGGTGAGGGTGAGGGTTAGGGTGAGTTTTAGCGTAAGGGTTAGGGTGAAGGTAAGGGTAAGGGTGAGGGTTAGGGCGAGGGTTAGGGTTAGGGTTAGGGTTAGGGTGAGGTTTGAGATGAGGGTTAGTGTTAGGGTTAGGGTTAGGTTGAGGGTAGGTTCAGGGTGAGGGTTATGGTTATGGTTAGGGTGAAGGTTAGGGTTAGGTTGAGGGTTAGGGTTCGGTTTGTGATTAGGGTGAGGGTTAGGGTGAGGGTTAGGTTTAGGGTTAGGGTTAGGGTAAGGGTGAGGTTTAATGTTAAGGTAAGGGTAAGGGTGAGTTTAGTGTGAGGTTTAGGGTGAGTATTAGGGTTAGGTTTAGGGTTAGGCTTAGGCTGAGTGGTAGTGCTAGGGTTAGGGTGAGGTTTAGGGTCAGGGTGAGGCTTAGATTTAGATTGCGGATTAGGGTTAGGGTGAGATTTATGTGATGGTGATGATTAGGTTTAGGGTCAAAGTGAGGTTTAGGGTTAGGGTGAGGGTTAGGGTTAGGGTGAGGGTTATGTTGAGGTTTAGGGTGAGTATTAGGGGTGGGTTAAATTTAGGGTTAGGGTTACGTTGAGTGGTAGGGTTAGGGTTAGGTTTAGGATTAAGGTCAGGGTGAGGGTTAAGGTTAGGTTTAAGTTTATTGTTAGGCTGAATGTGATGGTGAGGGTGATGTTTAGTGTTAGTGTTAGGGTGAGGGATAGGTTTATTGTGAGGGTTAGGGTGAGGATGAGAGTAAGTTTTAGGTTTAGGGTTAGGGTGAGGTGGAGGGTTAGGGTGAGGTTTAGGGTTAGGGTGAGGGTTAGCTTTAAGTTAAGGGTTAGGTTTAAGTTGAGAGATAGGGTTAATGTTAGCATTAGTTTTAGGGTAAGGGTTAGGGTTAGGGTGAGGGTTAGGGTTAGGGTGAGGTTTAGGGTTAGGTTGAGGGTTAGGTTTAGGATTAGGTTAGGGTGAGAGCTAGGGTGAGGTGAGGTTTACGGTTAGGTTAGGGTTAGGGTGAGGTGTAGGGTTACCGTTAGGTTTATGGTTAGTGTGAGGGGTAGGATTAGGGTTATGGTGAGGGTTAGGTTTAGTATGAGTGTTATGGTTAGGCATCAGGTTAGGGTGAGGGTAAGGATTAGGATGAGGGTAGGGTGAGAGTGAGGTTTAGGGTTAGCATGAGTGTTATGGTGAGGGTTAAGGTGAGGGTTAGGGATAGGGTTAGGTTGAGGGTGAGTTTGAAGGTGACGGTTAGGGTTAGAATTAGGTTTAGCGATAGGGTGAGGGTTTTGGTGAGGGTGAGGGTTGGGTTGTGGGTGAGGGTTATGGTACAGGTGAGGGTTAGATTGACAGGGAGGGTTAGAGTGAGGGCTAGTGTTAAGGTTAGGGTTAGTGTGATGGTTAGGGTTCGTATTAGTGTTAGGGTGAGGTTTATGGTTAGGGTTAGATTTAGGGTTAGGTTGAGGGTTAGGGTGAGTTTTAGTATTAGGGTGAGGGTTAGGGTTAAGTTTAGGGTTAGGGTGAGTGTTAGGGTTAGGATTAGGTTTAGGGTGAGTGTTAGGGTTAGGATAAGTGTTAAGGTGAGGGGTAGTGTTGGGGTTAGGGTGAGGGTTAGTGTTAGGGTGAGGGTAAGCATTAGGGTGAGGGTTAGGATGAGGGTGAGGGTTAGGCTGAGGGTTAAAGTTAGGGTTAGGGTTAGGATTAGGGTGAGGGCTAGGGTGAGTGGGAGGGTTAGGGTGAGGGTGAGGTTTAGGGTGTGGGTTAGGGTTAGTGTTAGGGTCAGGGTTACGGTAAGGGTGAGGTTTAATGTTAGGGTTAGTGTGAGGTTGAGGCTGAGGATGAGGTTTAAATGAGGATGAAGGTGTGTGTGAGGGTGAGGGTTAGGGTTCAGGTTAGTGTTAGGTTGAGGGTGAGGGTGAGGGTTAGTGTTAGTGTTAGGTGAGGTTTAGGTTTATTGTGAGGGTTAGGTTGAGGATGAGGGTAAGTTGTAGGTTGAGGGTTAGGGGGCGTAGGAAGGTTAGGGTTAGGGTTATCGTTAGGTTGAGGGTTAGGGTGAGGGATAGGGTTAAATTTAGGTTTAGGTTTAGGGTGAGATTTAGGGTTAATATTATGGTTAGGTTTAGGGTAAGGCTTAGGGTTAGGTTTAGGGTTAGGTTTAGGGTGAGGGTTATGGTTAGGTTAGGGTGAGGTTTACGGTTAGGTTTAGGGTTGGGGTGAGGTTGAGGGTGAGGGTTAGAGTTGGGGTTAGGGTTAGGGTGTGGGTGAGTGTGAGGCTTAGGGTTAGGATTAGGGTTTGGGTTAAGGTTATGCTTAGGGTGAGGGTGAGGTTTAGGGTTAGTGTGAGAGTTAGGGTTAGTTTAGGTTTAGAGTGAGGGTCAAGGTGAGAGTGACGGTCAGGGTTATGGTGAAGGTTAGGGTTAGGTTTAGGGTAAGGGTTAGAGTTAGGTTTAGGTTGAGGGTTAGGGTGAGGAGTAGGCTTAGGGTTATTCTCAGCCTTAGTGTTAGTGTGAGGGTTAGGGTTAGGTTTAGGATTAGGGTTACAGTGAGGGCAAGGGTAATTGTGAGGGTTAGGATGAGGGTGTGTGTTAGGGTTAGTTTTAGAGTTAGGGTGACAGTGACGGTTAGGGTTAGGTTAAGTGTTAGGGTGATGGGAAGGGTGGGGGTTTGGGTTAGGGTTTTGTTTAGGGTTAGGATGAGGTTGAGGGTAAGGGTTAGGGTTAGCATGACTGTGAGGTTTAGGCATAGGTTTAGGTTTAGTGTGAGGGTGAATGTTAGGTTTAGGATTAGTGTTAGGGTTAAGGTTAGGCTTAGGGTTTGGGTGAGGTTGAGGTTTAGGGTTAGTGTGAGGGTTAAGGTTAGGTTTAGGGTGCGGGTTAGGGTTAGGGTGATGTTCAGTGTGAGGGTGAGGGTTAGGGTGAGGGTGACTGTTCGGGTGAGGGTGAGTGTTCAGGTGAGTGTTCGGGTTAGGGTGTGGGTGAGGGTTACCGTTAGGGTGGGTGTTAGGGTGATGTTTAAAGTTAGGGTTAGTGTTAGTGTTAGGCTTAGGGTGAGGGTTAGGGTGAGACTAAGGGTTAGGGTGAATGTTAGGGTGAGTTTGAGGATTAGAGGGAGGATTAGGTTTAGGGAGAGGGTTAGGTTTAGGGTAAGGGTGAGAGTAAGGGTTAGGGTGATGTTTTGGGGGAGGGGGAGGGTTATCGTGAGGCAAGGGTTCGAGTGTGAGTGAGGATTTGGGTGAGGATGAGGGTTAGGGTTAGGGATTTTGTTAGGATTAGGGTGAGGTTAAGGTTTGGGTTGAGAGTTAGGGTGAGGGTGAGGGTTAGGGTAAGTTTTAGGGTTAGGTTGAGGGTTAGGGTTAGGTTTTGGGTTTGGGTGAGTGTTAGGTTTAGGTTTAGGGTTAGGGTGAGAGTTAGGGTTACGGTTAGGGTGACGGTTAGGGTTAGTGTGATGTTTTGTGTGAGGGTGAGGGTTACCGTGAGGTGAGGGTTCGGGTGAGCATGAGAGTTAGGTTGAAGGTTAGGGTTATGGTGATGGTTAGGGTTAGGGTTAGGGTGAGGTGTAGGGTGAGGGTTACGTTTAGGGTTAGGGTTAGTGTTAGGGTTAGGGTTAGGGTTAGCATGAGGGTTAGGGTTAGGGTGTGGTTTAGGGTTAGGGTTAGGGTTAGCCTGAGGTTCAAGGTGAATATTAGGGTTAGGATTAGTTTCAGGGTTAGGGATAGTCTGAGGGTGAGGGTGAGTGTTAGGGTGAGAGTGAGGATGGGGTGAGAGTTTGGGTTAGGTAAGGGTTAGGTTTATGTTTAGGGTGAGGATTAGGGTGAGTTTGAGGGTTAGAGGGAGAGTTAGCGTTACGGAGAGTTAGCGTTAGGTTTAGGATTAAGGGTAGGGTGAGGGTTAGTGTTAGGGTGATGTTTTGGTGAGGGTGAGTGTTATCGTGAGGTGAGGTTTCAAGTGTGGTGAGGGTTAGGGTGAGGATGAGCGTTAGGGTTACGGTTTGTGTGAAGATTAGGGTGAGGTTAAGGTTTAGGGTGAGGGTTAGGTTCAGGGTGAGGGTTAAGGTTAGTGTTAGGTTTGGGTGAGGGTTAGGGTGAGGGTTAGGGTTAGGGTTTGGGTGAGGGTGAGGTTTAGGGTTAGGGTTAGGGTGAGAGTTAGGGTTAAGGTTAGGGTTAGGATGAGAGTTAAGATTAGGTTGAGGGTGAGGGTGAGGGTGAGATTTTCGGTTAGGTAAGGGTTAGGGTTATGGTTAGGGTGAGGATTAGGGTGAGTTTGAGGGTTAGAGGGCGGGTTAGGGTTAAGGTGACGATTAGGGTTTGGGTGATGTTTTGGGGTAGGGTTAGGGTTACCCTGAAGTGATGGTTCGGGTGAGGGTGAGGATTAGGGTGAGGGTAAGGGTTAGGGTGAGGGTGAGGGTTAGTTTTAGGGTGAGGGTGACCGCGATGGTGAGGGTGAGGGTGAGGGTTATGGTTAGCCTGAGGATTAGGGTGAGGGTAAGTGTTAGGTTGAGGGTGAGTGTTAGGGTGAAGGGTAGGGCTAGGGTTAAGGTGAGGGTTAGGGTTAGTGTGAGGGTTAGGGTGAGGGTTAGGGTTAGGGTGAGTAAGGGTTAGGGTGAGGGTTAGGATGAGGGTGAGGTTTACGGTTAGGATGAGGGTGAGGGTGAGTGTTAGGGTGGTGTTTAGGGTTAGGGTAAGGTTTAGGGTTAGTGTGAGGGTTAGGTTTAGTGTTAGAGTTAGGGTTAGTGTGAGGGTTAAGGTTAGGTTAAGTGTTAGGGTGAAGGTTAGGGTGAGGGTGAGGTTTAGGGATAGGGTTAGGGTTAGGGTGAGAGTTAGAGTTATGTTGAGGGTGAGGGTGCGGGTTAGGTTTCGTGTTAGATTTAGGGTAAGGGTAAGGGTTAAGTTGAGGGTTAGGATGAGGTGAGGTTTAGCGTTAGAGTGATGTTTAAGTTTAGGATTAGTGTTAGGGTGAAGGTTAGGGTTAGTCTTAAGGTTAGAATTAGGATGAGGGTTAGGGTGAGGGTAAGGGTTAGGTTGAAGGTTAGGGTGATGGTGATTGTTAGGATTAGTGTTAGGGTGAGGGTTAGATTTAGGGTAAGGGTTAGTGTAAGGGTTAGAGTGAGGGTGAGAGTTTGGGTTAGGTATGGTTTAGGGTTATGTTTAGGGTGAGAATTAGGGTGAGTTTGAGGGTTAAAGGGAGGGTTAGGTTTAGGGTGACGGTTAGGGTTAGGGTGATGTTTTGGGTGAGCGTGAGGGTTACCCTCAGTTGAGGGTTCGTGTGAGGGTGAGGTTTAGGGTGAGGGTCAGGGTTAGGGTGAGTGTGAGGGTTAGTTTTAGGATGAGGGTGACCGCGAGGGTTAGGGTGAGGGTGAGGGTTAGGGTTAGCCTGAGGGTTTGGGTGAGGGTAAGTTTTAGGTTGAGGGTGAATGTTAGTGTTAGATTGAGGGTTAGCATGAGGGTGAGGGTTTCGGTTAGATAAGGTTTAGTGTTAGGGTTATGGTGAGGGCTAGGTTAAAGGTGATGTTTTGGGGGAGGGTGCGGGTTACCGTGAGGTGAGGGTTCGAGTGAGAGTGAGGGTTAGGGTGAGGATGAGGGTTAGGGTTTTTGTTAGGATTAGGGTGAGGTTAAGGTTTAAGTTGAGGGTTAGGGTGAGGTTTATGTTTAGGTTTAGGGTTTGGGTGAGTGTGAGGTTTAGGGTTAGGGTTAGGATCAGAGTTAGGGTTGAGGTTAGGGTTAGGATGAGAGTTAGGGTTAGGTTGAGGGTGAGGGTGAGGATGAGATTTTCGATTAGGTAAGGGTTAGGGTTATGGTTAGGGTGAGGATTAGGGTGAGTTTGAGGGTTAGAGGGAGGGTTAGGGTTAAGGTGAAGATTAGAGTTAGTGTGATGTTTTGGGTGGGGGTGAGGGTTACACTGAAATGAGGGTTCGGGTGAGGGTGTGGGTTAGGGTGAGGGTAAGGGTTAGGGTGAGGGTTAGTTTTAGGGTGAGGGTGACCGTGAGGGTGAGGGTGAGGGTGAGGGTTAGGGTTAGCCTGAGGGTTAGGGTGAGGGTAAGTGTTAGGTTGAGGGTGAGGGTTAGGGTGAAGGGTAGGGCTAGGGTTAGGGTGAGGGTTAGGGTTAGTGTGAGGGTTAGGGTTAGGGTTAGGGTTAGGGTGAGAGTAAGGGTTAGGGTGAGGGTTAGGATGAGGGTGAGGTTTAGGGTTAGGATGAGGGTGAGGGTGAGTGTTAGGGTGATGTTTAGGGTTAGGGTTAGGTTTAGGGTTAGTGTAAGGGTTAGGTTTAAGGTTAGAGTTAGGGTTAGTGTGAGGGTTAAGGTGAGGGTAAGCATTAGGGTGAACGTTAGGGTGAGGGTGAGGTTTAGGGTTAGGGTTAGGGTTAGGGTGAGAATTAGAGTTAGGGTGTGGGTGAGGGTGGGGTTTAGGTTTCGTGTTAGATTTAGGGTGAGGGTAAGGGTTAGGTTGAGGGTTAGGATGAGGTGAGGTTTAGGGGTAGAGTGATGTTTAAGTTTAGGATTAGGGTTAGGGTGAAGGTTAGGGTTAGTGTTAAAGTTAGATTTAGGATGAGGGTTAGGGTGAGGGTAAGGGTTAGGGTGAAGTTTAGGGTGATGGTGATGGTTAGGGTTAGGGTTAGGGTGAGGGGTAGCTTGAGGGTTAGATTTAGGGTTAGGTTTAGTGTTAGGGTTAGGGTGAGGGTTAGGGTTAGGGTGAGGGTTAGGGTTACCGTTAGGGTTAGCCTGAGGGTCAGGGTGAAGTTAAGGGTTAGGAATAGTTTTAGGGTTAAGGATAGTCTGAGGGTGAGGGTTAGTGTGAGGGTGAGGGTTAGGGTTAGGGTTTGGATAAGGCTGAGGGATAAGTGAGGGTGAGTGTTAAGGTGAGAGTGAGGGTGAGGGTGAGAGTTTGGGTTAGGTAAGGTTTAGAGTTATGTTTAGGGTGAGGATTAGGGTGAGTTTGAGGGTTAGAGGGAGGGTTAGCGTTAGGGAGAGGGTTAGGGTTAAGGTTAGGTTGAGCGTTAGTGTTAGGGTGATGTTTTCGGTGAGGGTGAGCGTTACCATGAGGTGAGGGTTTGAGTGAGGGTGAGGGTTAGGGTGAGGATGAGGGTTAGGGTTAGGGATTGTGTGAGAATTACGGTGAGTTTAAAGTTTAGGGTGAGGGTTAGGTTGAGGGTGAGGGTTAAGGTTAGTGTTAGGGTTAGGGTGAGGGTTAGGGTGACAGTTAGGGTTAGGGTTTGTGTGAGGGTGAGGTTTAGGGTTAGGGTTAGGTTGAGAGTTAGGGTTAAGGATAGGGTTAGGATGAGAGTTAGGGTTAGGTTGAGGGTGAGGGTGAGGGTGAGATTTTCAGTTTGGTAAGGGTTAGGGTTATGGTTAGGGTGAGGATTAGGGTGAGTTTGCGGGTTAGAGGGAGGGTTAGAGTTAGGGTGATGTTTTGGGGGAGGGGGAGGGTTACCGTGAGGTGAGGGTTCGAGTGAGAGTGAGGGTTATGGTGAGGATGAGGGTTAGGGTTAGGGTTTTTGTTAGGATTAGGGTGAGGTTAAGGTTTAGGGTGAGGGATAGGGTGAGGTTTATGGTTAGGGTTAGGGTTTGGATGAGTGTGAGGCTTAGGGTTAGTTTTAGTGTGAGAGTTAGGGTTACGGTTAGGGTGACGGTTAGGGTTAGTGTGATGTTTTGGGTGAGGGTGAGGGTTACTGTGAGGTGAGGTTTCGGGTGAGTGTGAGGGTTAGTTTGAGGGTTAGGGTTAGGGTGAAGTTGAGGGTTAGGTTTAGGATGAGGGTGACCTTGAGGGTGAGGGTGAGGGTGAGGCTTAGGGTTAGCGTGTGGGTTAGGTTTAAGGTAATTGTTAGGTTGAGGTTGAGTTTTACGGTTAGGGTGAGGGTGAGGGTGAGGGTGACTGTTTCGGTTAGGTAAGGTTTAGGGTTAGGGTTTCGGTGAGAACTAGGTTAAGGGAGAGGTTTGTGGTGAGAGTGAGGGTGAGGTTGAGTGTTAGGGTGTGGGTGAGGGTTAGGGTTAGCGTGAGGGTTAGGGTTAGGGTTAGGTTTAGTGTGAGGATTAGGTTTGATATGAGGATTAGGATCAGGGTGAGAGTTAGGGTTAGGGTGAGGGTTAGGTTGAGGATAAGGGTTAGGGTGAGGGCTAGGATGAGGGTGAGGTTTAGGGTTAGGGTCAGGGTGAGAGTTAGGGTTAGGGGGAGGGTTAGGTTGAGGATAAGGGTTAGGATGAGGGTGAGGTTTAGGGTTAGGGTGAGGGTGAGGGTGAGGGTGAGGGTGATGTTTAGGGTTAGGGTTAGGTTTAGGGTTAGTGTGAGGGTTAGGGTTAGGGTTAGAGGTAGGGTTAGTGTGAGGGTTAAGGTGAGGGTAAGGGTTAGGGTGAAGGTTAGGGTGAGGGTAAGGTTTAGGGTTAGGGTTAGGCTTAGGGTGAGGTTTACAGTTAGGGTGTGGGTGGGGGTTAGGTTTTGTGTTAGAGTTAGGGTGAGGGTAAGGGTTAGGTTGAGGGATAGGATGAGGTGAGGTTTAGGGTTAGAGTAATGTTTAAATTTAGGATTAGGTTTAGGATGAGGTTTAGGGTTAATGTTATGGTTGAGTTTATGATGAGAGTTAGGGTGAGGGGAAGGTGAGGGTGATGTTTACGGTTAGGGTTATGGTGAGGGTTATGGTTAGGGTTATTGTTAGTGTTAGGGTTAGTGTTAGGGTTAGGGTGACGGTGATGTTTATGGTTAGGGTTAGGGTGAGGGGTAGTGTGAGGGTTAGGTTTAGGGTTGGGGTTAGTGTTAGGGTTAGGGTGAGCTTTAGGGTTAGGGTGAGGTTTAGGCTTCGGGTTAGGGTTAGCCTCAGTGTCAGGGTGAAGTTTAGGATTAGGATTAGTTTTAGGGTAAGGGATAATCTGAGGGTGAGGGGGAGTGTGAGGGTGAGGGTTAGGGTTAGGGTTAGGCGGAGGGCTATGGTGAGGGTGAGGGTTAGGGTGATAATGAGGGAGAAAGTGAGAGTTTGGGTCACGTAAGGGTTAGGGTTATGCTTAGGGTGAGGACCAGGGTGAGTTTGAGGGTTAGAGGGAGGGTTAGCATTAGGGAGAGTGTTAGGGTTAAGGTTAGGGTGAGGGTTAGTATTAGGGTGAAGTTTTGGGTGAGGGTGAGGGTTACCGTGAGATGAGGGTTCGAGTGAGTGTGAGGGTTAGGGTGAGGTTAAGGTTTGGGTGAGGGTTATTTTGATGGTGAGGGTTAAGGTTAGTGTTAGGGTTAGGGTGAGGGTTACGGTTAGAGTTAGGGTTAGGGTTAGGATTAGTGTTAGGGTGAGGGTTAGGGTTACGGTTAGGTTGAGGGTTAGGGTTAGTGTGAGGTTTAGGGTTATGTTTAGGGTTAGGGTGGGTGTAAGTCTTAGTGTGAGGGTTAGGGTGAGGGTGAGGGTTAGGGTTAGGTTTAGGGTGAGGGTTAGGGTTAGGGGTTGGGTTAGGTATAGGTTTAGGGTGAGTGTTACGGTAAGGGTTAGGGTTAGGTTTAGGGTTAGGTTGAGGGTTAGGGTGAGGGTTAGGGTGAAGCTGAGGGTTAGTGTGAGGTGTAGAGGGAAGGGAAGGTTTAAGGTTAGGTTGAGGGTTAGGGTTTGTGTGAGGGTTAGGGTTAGGGTTAGGGTTAGGGTGAGTGGTAGGGTTATGGTTAGGCTGAGGGTTAGGGTTAATGTGAAGGTTAGGGTTAGGGTTAGGGTTAGGGTGAGTGGTAGGGTTATGGTTAGGGTGAGGGTTAGGGTTAGCATTTTTTTTAGGGTGAGGTTTAGGGTGAGGGTTAGGGTTAAGGTTAGGGTTAGGGTAAGAGTGAAGATGAGGGTTAGGGTTAGGGTTAGCATCAGGCTGTGATTTAGGGTGAGGGGTAGGGTTAGGTTTAGGGTTAGGGTGAGGTTGAGGTTTAGGGTGAGGGTGAGGGTGCGGGTTAGGGATAGGAATAGGGTTAGGGTTCGGGTGAGGGTGAAGGTGAGAGTTAGGTTTAGGATTAGGGTTAGGGTTAGGTTTAGGCTGAGGGTGAGGGTGAGGGTGAGGGTGAGGGTTAGGGTTAAGTTTAGGGTGAGAGTAAGTGTAAGGGTGAGGTTTAGGGAGAGAGTGAGCGTTAGAGTAAGCCTGAGTCTTAGGGTGAAGGTTAGGGTGAGGGTTAGGCTGAGGGTTAGGTTTAGCGTTAATATGAGGGTTATGTTTAGTCTGAGGGATACAGTTAGGGTTAAGGTTAGGGTTAGGGTGAGGATAAGGTTTTGGGTGAAGTTTAAGGTTAGGGTTCATGTTAGGTTGAGGTTTAGGGTTAGTGTGAGGATTAGGGTTAGGGTTAGGGTTACAATTAGGGTTAGGGTTAGTGTGAGGGTTAGGGTGAGGGTGAGGGAAGGGTAACAGTGAGGATTAGGGTTCGGGTTCAGGTTAGGGTTAGGGTTAGGGTGAGGGTATGGGTAAGGGTGAGGGTTGAGTTTAGTGTGAGAGTTAGGGTTACGGTTAGGCTGAGGTTGAAGTTTAGGGTTAGGGTTAGGGTTAGGGTTAGGGTGAGGTTTAGGGTTAGGGTGAGGGTTAGGGTTAGGATTAGGATTAGGGTTATAGTGATGTTTAGGGTTAGGCTTAGGTTCAGGATGAGGATGAGTGTGAGGGTTAGTGTTAGGGTGAGGGTAAGTGTTAGCGTGACAGTTAGTGTTAGGGTTAGGTTGAGGGTTAGGTTTAGGGTGATGTTTAGGGTAAGGCTTAGGATTAGGGTTAGGGTGAGTGTTCAGGTGAGGGTGAGGTTTAAACTGTGGGTGATGTTCAGGGTTAGGGTGAGGGTTAAGGTGACGGTGAGTGTTTGGGTGAGGGTGAGTTTTAGGGTTAGGTTTAGGGTTAGGGTAAGGGTTAGACTAAGTGTTAGTGTGAGGTTTAGGGTGCGGAGTAGGCTAAGAATTATGGTGAAGGTTCGGGTTAGGATTAGTGTTAGGTTGAATGTTAGGGTCAGGGTGAGGGTTAAGCTTAGGGTGAGGGTTAGGTTTAGGGTTAGGGTTAGGGTTAAGGTGTGGGCTAGGGTGAGGGTGAGGATGAGGATTAGGCTTAGCTATAGGGTTAGGGTTAGGGTTAGGGATAGGCTGAGGGTTAGGGTTAGGTAAGGTTTAGTGTGAGGGTTAGGGTGATGGTGAGGGTTAGGGTTAGAGTTATGGGGAGGTTTAGGGTGAGGGTTAGGGTTAGGTTTAGGGTTAGGGCTAGGTTGAGGGTTAGGGTGAGGGTTAGGGTTAGGGATAGGGTTTCGGTGAGAGTTAGGGTGAAGCTAAGTTTAAGGGTGAGGGTTAGGGTGAGGATGAATGTTAGGTTTAGGGTTAGGGTTAGGGTGAGGGTGAGGGTTAGGGTCAGGGTGAGTGTTAGGGTTAGGGTGAGGTTTAGGTTTAGGGTGAGTGTTAGTGTGAGGGTTAGGGTTAGGGTGAGGGTTAGGATGAGGGGTGGGGTTATGGTTAGGGAGAGGATTAGGGATTGTGTGAGGGTTAGGGTTAGGTTTAAGGTTAGGGTTAGGGTGAGGGTTAGGGTGAGGGTTAAGATTAAGTGTTAGGGTTAGGCTGAGGGTTAGGGCGAAGGTAAGGTCAAGTGTGAGGGTTAAGGTGAGGGTGAGTGGTAGGTTTAGTGTTAGGGTTAGGGTGAGTGTGAGGGTCAGGGTGGTGTTAAGGTTAGGGTGAGTGTTAGCGCTAGGGTGAGTGTTAGGGTGAGGGTTAGGGTTAGCGTGAAGGTTAGGGTGAGGGTTAGGGTTATGGTTAGGGTGAGGGTTAGGGTTAGTGTGAGGGTTAGGGTTAGGGTTAGTGATAGGGTGACAGGTAGGGTTATGGTTAGTGTGAGTGTTAAGTTTAGTGTGAGGGTTAGGTTTAGGGTTAGGTTTAGCGTGAGGGTGAGGGTTAGGGTGAGGGTGAGGGTAATGCTTAGCATTTTGGTTAGGGTGAGGGTTAGGGTGGGGGTTAGTGTTAAGGTTATGGTAAGAGTAAGGCTATGGTTGAGGCTTAGGTTTAGGCTTAGGGTTAGGTTTAGGGTGAGGGTGAGAGTGAGGGTTAGGGTTAGGATTAGGATTAGGGTTAAGGTTAGGCTTCGTGTTAGTCTGAGGTTAGAGGGAGGTGTTTAGGGTGTTGGTGAGGGTTACATTGAGGGTGAGCGTTAGGGTTAGGGTTAGGGTAAGGGTTAGGGTTATTGTTAGGGTGAGGTTTAGAGTGAGGGGGTGGGTTAGGGTTAAGTATATGATTAGTGTGAGGGTAAGGGTTAGGGTTAGGTTTAGGATGAGTGTTAGGGTGAGGCTTAGGGTCACGGTTTGGTTGAGGGTTAGGGTTAGTGTGAGTGTTAGGGTTATGTTTATGTTTAGGGTGAGGGTAAGTCTTAGTGTGAGGGTTAGGGTGAGGGTGAGGGTTAGGTTTAGGGTTAGGGTGAGTGTTATGTTTAGGGTTAGGGTTAGGGTGAGGGTTACTCTGAGGGGTAGGGTTAGTGTGAGCGTTAGGGTTATTGTTAAGGTTAGGTTTAGGGTGAGAGTAAAGGTTAGGGTTAGGGTGAGGGTTAGGGTGGGGTTTTGGGTTAGATTTAGGTTTAGGGTGACGGTTAGAGTGAGGGTTAGGGTTAGGGTTAGTGTGAGGGTTAGCGTGAACTTAAGGGTAAGGTTGAGGGTTAGTGTGAGTCTGAGTGTTAGGTTTATATTTAGGGTTAGAGTGAGGGTTAGGGTCAAGGTGAGGGTGAGGGTTGAAGTGAGGGTTAGGGTGACGGTAAGGGTTAGGGTAAAAGTGAGGGTTAGTGTGAGGTGTAGGGTGAGGGGTAGGTTTAAGGTTAGGGTGAGGGTTAGGTTTAGTGTGAGTGTGAGTGTTAGGGTTAGGGTTTGGGTTAGGGTGAATGGTAGGGTTATGGTTATGCTGAGGGTTAGGGTTAGTGTGAAGGTTAGGGTTTCGGTTAGGGTAAGGGTGAGGGTGAGGGTTAGGCTGAGGGTGAGGGATAGGGTTTAGAGTTAGGGTGAGGCTTAGGTTTTGGGATAGGGTTGGGTTTAGGTTTAGGATGAGGGTGAGGATGAGTGTAAGATTTAGGGTTAGGGTTAGGGTGAGTGTTATGGTCAGGGTGAGGGTTAGGGTTAGGGTGAGGTTTAAGGTTAGGATGAGGGTTAGGGTGAGGTGTAGGGTTATGGTTTGGGTGAGTGTTAGGGTTAGTGTGAGGGTGAGTGTTAGGGTGAGGGTTAGAGTGAGAATTAGGATTAGGATGAGGGTTAGGGTGAAGTAAGGTTAATTGTGAGGGTTACGGTGAGGGTGAGTGTTAGGTTTAGTTTTAGGGTTTGGTTGAGTGTTAGGGTCAGGGTGAGTGTTAGGATTAGTGTGAATGTTAGGGTTAGGGTGAGGGTTAGGTTGAGGTTTAGGGTTAGCGTGAGTGTTAGGGTGAGGGGTAGACTTATGGTTAGGGTGAGGGTTAGGGTTAGTGTGAGGGTTAGGGTTAGGGTTAGGGTTAGGGTGAGGGTGAGGGTTAGGGTGAGGCTGAGAGTTGTGGATAGTATTTCGGTTAGCGTGAGGGTTAGAGTGAGGGTTAGGGTTAAGGTTAGGTTTAGATTAAGGGTGAGGGTGAGGGTTAAGTTTACGGTTAGGGTGAGGCTTGGGGATAGGGTGAGGGTTAGGGTTAGGGTTAGTGTTAGGGTGAAGTTGAGGTTGAGTCTGATATTTAGGGTGAATGTGAGGGTGAGCGTGAGGTTTAGGGATAGGGATAGGGTTAGGGTTCGGATGAGGGTTAAGGTGAGCGTTTGGTTTAGGATTAGGGTGAGGCTTAGTGTTAGGCTGAGGGTGAGGGTGAGGGTGAGGGTTAGGGTTAGTGTTAGAATAAGAGTAAGTGTTAGCATGAGGGTTAGGGTGAGAGTGAGTGTTAGGTTTAGCCTGAGGGTTAGGGTGAGGGTTAGGGTTAGTGTGAGGGTTATGGTTAGTTTTGGGGTTAGGGTGAGGGTAAAGGTTAAGGTGAGGGTTATGGTTAGGGTGAGGGTTAAGTTAAGGTTTAGGGTTAAGGTTAGGGTGAGGGTCAGGGTTAGATTTAGGGTTAGGTAAAGATGAGTGTTAGAGTGAGGGGTAGGTTTATGTTTAGGGTGAGGGTTAGGGTAAGTGTGAGTCTTGGGGTTAGGGTTTGGGTTCGGGTTAGGGTTAGGGTGTTTGTAGGGTGAGGGTGAGGGTTAGGGTGAGGGTGAGGGTGAGGGTGAGAGTTAGGGTTAGTGTTAGTATTAGGGTGTGGGCTAGGGTTAGGGTGAGGGTTAGGGTTAGGGTTAGCGATAGGTTGAGAATTAGGGTTAGGTTTAGGGTTAGGGTAAGGATTAAGCTCAGGAGTAGGGTTAGTGTTAGGGTGATTTTTAGGTTTAGTCTGAGGGTTAGGGGTAGGGTTAAGGTTATGTTTAATGTGAGGTTAAGTGTTAGGGTCAGGGTTAGGGTGAGGGTGACTTTTAGGGTTAGCATTTTGGTTAGGGTGAGGCTGAGGGTTAAGGTTAGGGTGAGGGTTAGGGTAAGGGTTAGGTTTAGGTTTAAGTTTAGGGTGAGGGTGAGGGTAAGGGTTAGGTTTAGGTTTAGGGTGAGTGTGAGGGTTAGGTTTAGGATTCCGAGAGGTTAGATTTAGGGTTATGGTTAGGGTTGGGATTAGGGTTAGGGTTACTGTTAGACTGAGGGTGAGGATGAGGGTGAGGGTTAGGGTTTGGGTTAGAGTGAGGGTTAGGTTTAGGGTTAGGGTTAGCATGAGGATTAGGTTTAGGGTTAGTTTTTGGATGTGTGTTAGGGTGAGGAGTAGGGATATGCTTAGGGTGAGGGTTAGGGTGAGAATTAGGGTTAAGTTTAGGGTTAGGGTTAGGTTCAGGGTATGGGTTAGTGTGAGGGTTAGGGTGAGGTTGAGGGTTAGGGTTAGGGATAGGCAGAGGGTTAGTTTGAGGGTTAGGATTAGGGTTAGGATTAGTGTAAGCGTTAGGGTGAGGGTGAGGGTGAGATTTAGTTTTAGGACTAGTGTTAGGTTTAGGGTTAGGATTAGGGCGAGTGTGATAATGAGGTTGAGGGTGCGGATTAGGGTGAGGGTTAGGATTAGGGTTAGGGTCTGGTTTAGGGTTAGTGTGATGATTAAGGTGAGGGTGAGGTTTAGGGTTAGGGTGAGTTTTTGCTTGAGGGTGAGGATTAGGTTGTGGGTGACTGTTAGGGTTAGAGTGAGGGTTAGGTTGACAGTGATTGTTAGGGTGAGGCTGAGGGTTACGGTTATGGTTAGGGTTAGGATGAGTGTTAGTTTGCAATTTAGGGTTAGGGTAAGGGTTGGGATTAGTGAGGGTTAGGGTTAG
Organism: Dipodomys merriami; assembly: GCF_024711535.1. Taxonomy (NCBI): domain Eukaryota; kingdom Metazoa; phylum Chordata; class Mammalia; order Rodentia; family Heteromyidae; genus Dipodomys; species Dipodomys merriami. The sequence goes on from NW_027206113.1 coordinate 6,308,196, forward strand.
GGTTAGGGTTAGAGTGAGTGTAAGAGTTAGGGAGAGGTTCAGGGTGAGGGTGAGGGTTAGAGTTAGCCTTAGGTTGAGGGTGAGGTTTAGGGTGAGGGTTAGGGTTAGGTTTAGGTTTAGAGTTAGGGTGAGGGTGAGGGTTAGGGTTAGGGTTAGGCTGAGTGTGAGGGTGAGGGTTATGGTTCGGTGAGGGTTAGAGTTAGGGTGAGGGTTATGGTTGGGTAAGGGTTAGAGTTAGGGTGAGGATGAGGTTGAGGGTTAGGGTTATGATTAGTGTGAGTGTTAGGGTTAAGATTAGGGTTATGGTTGGGTTAGACTGATGGTGAGGGTGAGGGTGAGGGTGAGGTTTGGGATTAGGGTGAGGGTTAGGGTTAGGGTGATGGTTAGGGTTAGGGTTAGGAAGAGTGTTAGGTTTAGTGGTAGGGTTAGAGTTAGGGTGAGGCTTAGTTTTAATGTGAGTGTTAGAGTTAGGTTTTGGTTTAGGGTTAGGATGAGTGTAAGGGTTAGTGTGAGGTTAAGGGTGAGTGTGAGGGTTAGGGTTCGGGTTAGGGTGAGGGTGAGGTTTAGGGTTAGGTTTAGGATTAGGTTGAGCCTTAGGATGAGTTTTAGGTTTAGGTTTAGGGTTTTGGTTAGGATTTGGGTTAGGGTTAGGGTTAGACTGTGGGTGCGGGTGAGTGTGAGGGTGAGAGTTTGGGTTAGCGTGAGGGTTAGGGTTAGCCTGAGGGTTAGGATGAGTGTTAAGGTGAGGGGCAGGGTTACGGTTAAGATGAGGGTTATAGTTAGTGTGAGGGATAGGGTTAGGGTTAGGGTTAAGTTTAGGGTTAGGGTCAGGGTGAGGGTTACGTTTAGGTTTATGGTTCGGGTTAGGGTATGGATTAGAGTGAGGGTAAGTGTTAGGGTTAGGGTTAGGGATAGGTTGAGGGTTAGTGTTAGGATTAGGGTGAGGGTTAGGCTGAGTGGTAGGGTTAGGGTTAGGGTGATGGTTAGGTTGAATGGTAGGGTTAGGGTTAGGGTTAGGGTGAGTGTTCGGGTGAGGCTTAGGGTGAGGGTGAGGGTTAGGGTTAGGTTTAGGGTGAGGGTTAGGGTTAGGGTTAGTGTGAGGGATAGTAGGAGGGATAGGGTTATGGTTAGAGTTAGGGTTAGGGTGAGTGTAAGGGTTAGGGTGAGGTTTAGGTTGAGGGTGAGGGTTAGTGTTCGCCTTTGGTTATGGTGAGGGTTAGGTTTAGGTTTAGGGTTAGGGTTAAGATGAGTGTTAGGGTGAGGGTTAGGATTAAGGTTAGGGTGAGGGTTAGGCTTAGTGTGAGGGTTGGGGTTAGGGTTAGGGTGAGGGTAAGGTTTAGTGTGAGGGTTAGAGTGAGGTTGATGGTTAGGGTGATGTTTAGGTTGAGGGTTAGGGTTAGGTTTAGGGTTAGGGTGAGATCTAGGGTGAGGGTTAGGGTGAGGGTTAGGGTTAGGTTTAAGGTTAAGATGAGTGTTAGGGTGAGGTTGAGGGTTATGGTGAGGGTTAGGGTGAGGGTTAGGGTGAGGCGTAAGTTGACGTTAGGTTTAGGGTTAGGGTTAGGGTGAGGTTTAAGGTGAGGGTTAGTGTTAGTGTTAGGGTTAGGTTGTGGGATAGGGTAAAGGTGAGGGTTACGGTTAGGATTAGTGTTAAGGTTAGGGTTAGGGTGAGGGTTAGGGTTCGATTTATGATTAGAGTGAGGTTTAGGGTTAGGTTTAGGGTGAGGGTGAGTGTCAGGGTGAGGTTTAATGTTAAGGTAAGGGTAAGGTTATGGGTTAGGGTGAGGTTTAGGGTGAGTATTAGGGTTAGGTTTAGGGTTAGGTTTAGGTTGAGTGGTAGGATTAGGTTTAGGGTGAGGGTTAGGGTCAGGGTGAGGCTTAAGTTTAGGGTGAGGGTTAGGGTTAGGGTCCGGGTTAGGGTGATGGTTATGGTTCGGTTTAGGGTTAGGATGTGGGTCAGGGTGAGGTTTAGGGTTAGGATGAGTGTTAGGCTTAGAGTGAGTGTTATGGTGAGGTTTAGGGTTAGTATTAGGGTTAGGGTTAATTTTAGGGTTAGGGTTAGCCCGAGTGGTAGTGTTAGGGTTAGGGTGAGGTTTAGGGTTAGTGTGAGGGTTAGGTTTAGGGTTAGGTTTAGTGTTTGGGTGAGGATTAGGGTAAGATTTAGAGTTAGGGTTACGGTTATTGTTAGCGTTCTGGTGAGGGTGAAGTTTAGGATTAGGTTTAGGTTTAGGGTGAGATTGAGAGAGAGGGTTAGGGTTAGGATTAGGATTAGGGTTAGGGTTAGGCTTTGGTTGATGGTGAGGGTGAGGGGGTGGGTAAGGGTTAGGCCTAGGTTTGGGTTAGGGTGAGGATCAGGGTAAGGTTTTGTGTGAGGTTTAGGTTTAGGGTGAGGTTTCGGTTGAGGGTTAGGTTTAGGGTTACATTTAGAGTTAGGGTTAGGTTTAGGGTTAGGGTTCGTGTGAGGGTTAAGGTTAAGGTGATGTTTATTGTGAGGGTGACGGTTAGGGTGAGGTTGAGGGTTAGGGTGAGAGTTAGCGTTAGGGTTAGGTTTACCAGGAGGGCTAGTGTGAGTGTGAGGTTTAGGGTTAAGGTTAGGGATAGGGTGAGAAATAGGGTAAGGTTTACTGTTAGGGTGAGGGTTAGGGTTAAGGTTAGGTTTAGGGTAAGGGTGTGGGTGAGGATTAGGTTTAGATTTAGTGTGAGCCTTAGGGTTAGCGTGAGGGTTATGGTTAGGGTTAGAGTTAGGGTTAGGGTGAGCATGAGGCTGAGGGTTAGTGTGAGGCTGAGGGTTAGGGTGAGCATTAGGGTGAGGATTAGGGTGAGGGGTATGGTGAGGTTTAGGGTGAGGGATAGGTTTAGTCTGAGGGTTCGGGTTCGGGTTAAGTTTAGGGTTAGATTGAGGGTTAGGGTTAGGGTGAGGTTTAGGTTTAGCATTACAGTGAGGTTTAGCGTTAGTGTGAGGATTAGGGTTAGAATTAGGGTTTGGTGTAGGGTTAGGGTGAGGGGTAGGGTTAGGATTAGGGTGAGGGTTAGGGTGAAGTTTAGGGTTAGGGTTAGGGTTAGGATTAGATTGAGGGTTAGGGTTAGGTTTAGGGTTAGTGTTAGGGTTACGGTGAGTCTAAGGGTTAGGGTGAGGTTTATGGTTAGGGTGAAAGTTAGGGTGAAGTTTAGTGTGAGGGTTAGGTTTAGGTTTAAGATTAGGGTGATGGTGAGGGTTAGGGTTAAGGTGAGTGTGAGGGTGAGGGTTAGGATTCACACAGGGTTAGAGTTAGAATGAGGGTTTGGTTTTGATAAGGGTTAAAGTTAGGACTAGGGTGAGTGTTAGGTTTAGGTTTAGGGTTAGTTTTAGGGTTAGGATTAGCTTTAGGGTTAGGTTTAGACTGAGGGTAAGGGTGAGGGTGAGGGTGAGGGATTGGGTAAGGTTGAGGTTTAGGGGGAGGGTGAGTGTCAGCTTTAGGTTTTGGCTTAGGGTGAGGGTTAGGGTTAGGTTTAGGGTTAGCGTGAGGGTTAGGTTGAGGGGTAGGGTTATGGTTAGGGTGAGGGTTAGTGTTTGTGTGAGAGTTAGGGTTAGGTTTAGGGTTAGCGTGAGGGTAAGGTTTAGTGTGAGGGATATTGTGAGGATGAGTGTTAAGGTTAGGGTGAGGTTTAGGGTTAGGTTTAGGGTCAGGGTGCGGGCTAGTGTTAGGTTTAGGGTGAGGGTTAGGGTTATGTTTAGGATGTGGTTTAGGGTGCAGGTAAGGGTAAGGATGAAAGTTAGGATGAGCATGAGGCTTAGGGTTAATGTTAGGGTTAGTGTGAGGCATACAGTGAAGGTTAGTGTTAGGGTTAGGGTTAGGGTTAAGGTGCGGTTTAGGGTTACGATACGGTTAAGGTTAGGTTTAGGGTTAGGTTCAGGGTGAGGGTTAGGGTGAGGTTTAGAGTTAGGGTGAGGTTTACGTTTAGGTTTAGTTTTAGGGTGTGGGCTTGGGTGAGGGTAATGGTTAGGGTTAGGCTTATGGATAGGGTGAGGATGAGGGTTAGGGTTAGGGTTAGAGTAAGGCTTAGTCTGAGTGGCAGGGTTAGGGTTAGGTTGAGAGTTAGGTTTAGTGTGAAGGTTAGGGTTAGGGTTAGTGTTAGTGTTAGGGTAAGATTTAGGTTTAGGGTTAGGGTGAGGGTGAGGATGAGTGTGAGGGTGAGGTTTAGGGTTAGGGATAGGTTTAGGGTGAATGTGAGAGTGAGAGTTAGGGTTAGGATTAGGATTAAGCTTAGGGTTAGGCTGAGGGTGTAGCGGAGGTCTAGGGGGCGGGTTAGGGTTAGGTTTAGGGTTAAGGTTAGGATGAGGGTTAGGGTGAGGGTGAGTGTGAGCATTAGGCTTAGGATTATGGTTAGGGTTAGGTTTTGGCTGTGGGTGAGGGTGAGGGTGATTGTTAGGGTGAGGGTTAAAGTTGAGGTTAGGGTAAGTTTTAGGGTTAGTGTTATGATTAGGTTTAGGGTTAGGTTTAGGTTTAGGGTTAGGGTGAGGTGTATGGTTAGGGTTAGGGTGAGGGTTAGGGTTAGTGAGAGGGTTAGAATTAGATTTGGGGTTAGGGTTAGGGTGAGGGTAATGGTTAGGGTGAGGTTGAGGTTTAGATTTAGACTTAGTATTAGGGTTATGGTTACGGTGAGGGATCGGGTTATTGTGAAGGTTAGGGTTAGGGTTGGGTTTAGGGTTAGGGTGAGTGTAAGGTTTAGGGTGAGGGTTAGGGTTAGGGTGAGAGTTAGGGTTAAGTTAAGTGTAAGGGTTAGGTTGCGGTTTAGGGTTACGTTTGGGGTTAGGATTAGGGTGAATGTAATGGTCAGGGTGAGGGTTAAGGTTAGGGTTAGGTCTAGGTGTAGTTTTAGTTTGAGGGTGAGGGTGAGATTTAGTTTTCGAATTAGTGTTAGGTTTAGTGTTAGGTTTAGGGTGAGGGTGGGGGTGAGGTTTAGGATGAGGGTTAAGTTGAGGGTTAGGGTTAGGATTAGGGTGATGTTTAGGGTGTGGGTGATGTTTAGGGTGAGGGTGAGGTTTAGGGTTACGTTGAGTGTTCGGGTGAGGGTGAGGGTAAGGGTGTGGGTGAGGGTTAGGGTGACGGAGAGGGTTAGGGTGAGGGTGAGGGTTAGCGTTAGCTTTAGGGTTAGGGTGCGGTTTAGGTTTAGGTTTAGGGTGATGGTTAGGGTGAAGTTTAGGGTTAGGGTTAATGTTAGGGTTAGGATTAGTGTGAGGGTTAGGGTCAGGGTTAGGTTAGGGTTAGGGTTAGTGTAAAGGTTAGGGAGAAGTTTAGGGTGAGGGTGAGGGTTAGAGTTTGCCTTAGGGTAAGGGTGAGGGTTAGGGTGAGGTTTAGGTTTAGGTTTCAGGTAAGGGTTAATGTGAGGATTAAGGTTATCATTAGGGTTAGGGTGAGTGTGAGGGTGAGGGTTTGGGTTCGGTGAGGGTTAGAGTTATGATGAGGGTTAGGGTTAGGGTTGAGTAAGGGTTAGAGTTATTGTTAGGGTTAGAGTGAGGGTGAGGGTGAGGGAGAGGATGAGGGTGATGTTTAGGTTTAGGGTGAGTTTGAGAGTTAGAGTTTGTGTGAGGATTAGGATTAGGGTTAGGGTTAGGCTGAGGTTGAAGGGGAGTGGGAGGGAGCGGGTGAGGGTTAGGTTTAGTGTAAATGTTAGGATTATTGTAAGGTTTAGGGTGAGGGTAAGGGTGAGGTTGAAGGTAAGGGGGAGGGGGAGGGGAGTTTTAGTTTTAGGTTTAGGTTTAGTGTGAGGGTGAGAGTGAGGGTTAATATTATGATTATGATTAGGGTTAGGGTTATGCTGAGGGGGAGGGGGAGGGGGAGGGTGAAGGTTAGGATTAGGGTTAGGGTGAGGGTTAGGTTTAGGGTGAGTGTTAGGTTTAGGATTACGGTTAGGGTGAGGGTGATGGTGAAGATTAGGGTTAGGGTTAGGGTTAGGGTGAGGGTGAGTGTGAGTGTTATCGTTAGGATAAGGGTTAGGTTTAGGCTTAGGCTTATGATGACGGTGAGGGTGAATGTGAGGGTTAGCGTGAGGTTTAGGGTTAGGGAAAGTCTTAGGGTGAGGTTTAGGTTTAGTGTGAGGATTAGGGTTATGCTTAGGGTTAGATTTAGGCTTAGGGTGAGGGGTAGGGTTAGGGTTAGTGTGGGGGTTAATGTTAGTGTGTGGGTTATGGTTTGGGTTGGGCTTAGCTTTAGGGTGAGGGTAAGGTTTAGGGTGAGGGTTAGAGTTAGGTTGAGGGTTAGGGTTAGGGTTGTGGTTAGGGTTGGAGTTAGGGCTAGGTTTAGGGTGAGGTTTAGGGTGAAATTTAGGGTTAGGTTTAGGGTTAGGGTTAGTGTGAGGTTTAGAGTTATGGTTAGGTTAGGGTTAGTGTTAGTGTCAGGGTTATGGAGAGGTTTAGGGTGAGGGTGAGGGTTAGAGTTAGACTTAGGGTTAGGCTTAGGGTTGGTGTGAGGCTTAGGGTTAGTTTGAGGTTTAGGCTTAGTGTTGTGGTCAGGGTTAGGGTGAGGGTAAGGGTTAGGGTTAGGGTTAGGGTGAGGTTTAGGGTTAAGATTAGGGTTAGGTTTAGGGTTAGGGTGAGGGTAAGGGTTATTGTGAGGGTTAGGATAAGGGTGAGGGTTAATGTGAGGGTTAAAATTTGGTTTAGGGTTAGGATGAGGGTTAGGGTGAGGGCTAGGTTTTGGATTAGGTTTAGAGTAAGGGTGTGGTTGAGGGTTAGCTTGAAGGTAAGGCTGACATGTAGTGTTAGGTTTAGGGTGAGAGTTAGGTTTAGTCTGAGCGTTAGGGTTTGGGTTAAGGTTACGTTTAAGGTGAGGCTAAGGGGTACGTTGAGGGTTAGGGTGAGTTTGAGGTTTAGTGTTATCATTTCGGTTAGGGTGAGGGTTAGGTTGAGGATGACTGTTAGGGTTAGGGTAAGAGTGAGGGTAAGGGTTAGGTTTAGGGTTAGGGTGAGAGTTAGGGTTATGGTGAGGGTTAGGGTTAGGGTTATTGTGAGGGTGAAGGTGAGACTGAGGTTTAGGGTGAGGTTGCGGGTGAGGGTGAGGGTAGGGTTAGGGTTAGGGTTATGGTGAGGGTGAAGGTGAGACTGTGGGTTAGGGTGAGGGTGCGGGTGAGAGTGAGGGTAGGGTTAGTGTTATTGTTAGGGTGAGGGTGAGGGTGAGCCTTAGGGTTAGGATTAGGGTTAGGGTGAGGGTAAGTGTTAGAGTGAGTGTTAGGATGCGAGTGAGGCTTAGGGTTAGCCTGAGTGTTAGGGTGAGGGTTAGGGTGAGGGTTAGGCTGAAGTGTATGGTTATGGTTATGGTGAGGTGTCGGTTTAATCTCAGGGTGAGGTTTAGTGTTAACGTTAAAGTTAGGGTGAGGGTAAGGGTTAGGGTAATGTTAAGGATAGGGTTAGGGTTAGGGTGAGGTTTAGGGTGAGTTTGAGGATTAGAGTTAGGGTTAGGTTTAGGTTTAGTGTTAGGGTGAGGGCTAGGCTCAGTGTTAGGATTAGGGTTATGGTTAGTGTGAGGGTTAGGGTTAGAGTTGGGGTTAGGGTTAGGGTGAGTTTAAGGGTTAGGGTGAGTTTAAGGGTTAGGGTGAGTTTTAGGCTTAGGGTGAGGGTTCGGCTTAAGGTGAAGGTAAGGGTTAGATTGAGGGTTAGGGTGAGGGTTAGGGTTAGTTTTAGGGTCAGGGCTAGTTTGAGGGTGAGGTTTAAGGTTAGGTTAGTGTTAGGGTTAGCATTAGGGTGAGGGTGAGGGTGAGATTTAGATTTAGGTGTAGTGTTAGGTTTAGGTTTAGGCTTAGGGCGAGTGTGAGGATGAGGTTGAGTGTGAGGGTTAGTGTGAGGTTTAGCATTAGGGTTAGGGTGGGTGTTAGGGTTAGTATGATGATTAAGGTGAGGGTGAGATTTAGGGTTAGGGTGAGTGTTTGCCTGTGGGTGAGGATTAGGTTGTGGGTGACTGTTAGTGTTAGAGTGAGGGTTAGGTTGACAGTGAGTGTTAGGGTGAGGCTGAGGGTTACAGTTAGGGTTAGGGTTAGGATGAGGATTAGGTTGCAATTTAAGGTTAGGGTAAGGGTTAGGATTAGTGTGAGGGTTAGGTATAGGGTTAAGGTTAGAGTGAGTGTAAGAGTTAGGGAGAGGTTTAGGGTGAGGGTTAGGGTTACGTTTAGGGTTAGGGTTAGGGTTAGGGTGAGGGAGAGGGTTAGGGTTAGGGTTAGGGTGATGGTTAGGTTTCAGTAAGGGTTAGAGTTAGGGTGAGTGTTAGGGTTGGGTAAGGGTTAGAGTTAGGGTGACGGTGAGGGTGAGGGTTAGGGTTAGGATTAGTGTTAGGGTTAGGGTTAGGATTAGGATTAGGGTTAGGGTTAGACTGAGGTTGAGGGTGAGGTTTGGGATTAGGGTGAGTGTTAGGGTTAGGGTGAGGGTTAGGGTTAGGTTTAGGGTCTGGATGAGTTTTAGGATGAGGAGTAGGGTTAGAGTTAGGGTTAGGCTTAAGTTTAGTGTGAGGGTTACGGTTAGGTATTGGGTTAGGTTTAGGGTGAGGGTAAGAGTTAGTGTGAGGTTTAGGGTGAGGGTGAGGGTTAGGGTTAGGGTGAGGGTGACTTTTAGGTTTAGGTTTAGGGTTAGGTTGAGGGTTAGGGTGAGTGTAAGTTTTAGGTTTAGGGTTAGAATTACTGTGCGGGTGAGGGTAAGGGTAAGTTTTAGGTTTAGGTTTAGGGTCATTGTTAAGGTTAGGGTGAGGGTGAGGTTGAGGGTGAGGTTTAGGGATAGGGTTAGGTTTAAGGTGAGGCTGAGAGTGAGAATTAGGGTTAGGATTAGGATTAGGGTTAGGGTTAAGCTGAGGTTGAGATGGAGGGTGAAGGGGCTGTTTAGGCATTGGGTTAGGTTTAGGGTTAGGGTTAGGGTGAGGGTTAGGGTTAGGGTTAGGTTTAGTGTTATTGTAAGGGTTAGGGTGAGGGTGAGAGTGAGGTTTAGGGTTAGGGTTAGGTTTAAGGTGGGGTTGAGAGTGTGGGTTAGGGTTTGGATTAAAGTTAGGGTTAGGCTGACGGTAAGGGTGAGGCTGAGCGTGAGGGTTAGTGATAGCGTTAGTTTTATCCTTAGGGAGAAGGTGAGGGTGAGATTTAGGTTTAGGATTAGTGTTAGGTTTAGGGTTAGGCTTAGGGTTACAGTGAGTGTGAGTGTGAGGGTGAAGTTTAGATTGAGGTTTAAGGTTAGGTTTAGGTTTAGGTTGAGGGTTAGAGTTAGGGTGATGTTTAGGGTGAGGGTGAGCTATAGGGTGAGGGTGAGTGTTCAGGTGAGGGTGAGGTTTAGGGTGGGGGTGAGTTTTAGGGTTAGGTTTAGGGTTAGGTTGAGGTTTAGGGTCATGTTTAGGATTAGTGTGAGGGTTAGGGTTAGTTTTAGGGTGAGGGTAATGTTAGGGTGAGTTTTAGTGTGAGGGTGAGGCTTAGGGTGAGAGTTAGGGTTAGGGTTAGGTTTAGGCTTGGGCTGAGGGTGAGGGTGAGGATTATGGTTATCGTGAAGGTTCAGTTTAGGGTGAGGCTTAGGGTTATGGTTATGATTAGGGCAAGTTTTAGGGTGAGTGTTAGGGTAGGGTGAGGGTTACCTTTGTGTAAGGGTTAGAGTTAGGATGAGGTTGATGGTGAGGGTTAGGTTTAGGATTAGGGTTAGGTTTAGGGTTAGACTGAGGGTGATGGTGAGGGTGCGGGTGAAGTTTTGGATAAGGGATAGAGTTAGGGTGAGGGTGATGTTTAGGGTTAGGGTAAGGGTTAGGATGAGGGTTAGGGTGAGGGTTAGGTTGAGGGTTAGGGTTAATGTTAGGGATAGGGTGAGGGTGAATTTGAGGTTGAGGGTTAGGGTTAGATTTAGGGTGAGGGTGAGATTGAGGGTTAGGGTTAGAGTTAGGATTAGTGTGAGGGTTAGGGTTTGGGTGAGTGTTAGGTTGAGAGCTAGGTTGAGGATGAGGGTTAGGGTTAGGCATAGGGTGATGGTTAGGCTGAGGGGTAGGTTAGGATTAGGTTTAGAGTGAGGGTGAGAGTAAGGGTTAAGTTTAGGAGTAGGGTTAGGGTTTGGGTTAGGGGGAGGGTTAGGTTTAGGTTTAGGTTGAGGGTGAAGGTGAGGGTTAGGTTAGGGGTTAGGGTGAGATTTTGGTATAGGGTGAGGGATACGGTTAGGATTAGGGTTAGGGGTAGGGTGAGAGTGAGGCTGAACTTTAGGGTGAGAGTGAGGGTGAGGGTGAGTGTGAATGGGTGAGTTTGGGTTAGGTTTAGGTTTAGGGTGAATGTGAGGGTGAGGGTTAAGTTTAGGAGTAGGGTTAGGCTTTGGGTTATGGGGAGGGTTAGGTTTAGGTTTAGGTTGAGGGTGAAGGTGGGGGTTAGGTTAGGGGTTAGGGTGAGATTTTGGTATAGGGTTAGTAATACGGTTAGGATTAGGGTTAGGGTGAGGGTGAGGGTGAGGCTGAACTTTAGGGTGAGGGTGAGGTTGAGGATGAGGGTGAATGTGTGGGTTAGGGTTAGGGTTAGGTTTAGGGTGAAGGTAAGGGTGAGGGTTAAGCTTAGGAGTAGGGTTAGGGTTTGGGTTAGGCTGAGTGTGAGCGTGAGTGTGAGGGTGAGGGTTAGGGTTAGGGTGAGTGTTAGAGTTAGTGTGAGGGTTAGGGTGAGGGCGAGATTAAGGGTTAGGTTGAGGGTTAGAGTGAGGGTGAGTGTTAGGGTTAGGGTTAGGGTTATGGAGAGGGTTAGGGTGAGGTTTAGGGTTAAGATTAGGGTTTTGGGTAAGGGTGAGGGTTAGGGTTAATGTTTGGGTTAGGATTAGGATGAGGGTTAGGGTTAGTGTGAGGGTTAGAGTGAGGGTGAGGGTAAGGGTTAGGTTGAGGTTTAGGGGGAGGGGGAGGGTTAGCCTCAGGGTTTGGGTTAGGGTGAGGGTTAGGGTGAGGGTTAGGGTTAAGGTTAGGTTTAGGGTTAGGGTGAGGGTTATGGTTAATGTTAGGGTTAGTGTTAGGGTAAGGGATAGGTTAAGTGTGAGATTTAGGTTTAAGGTGAGGTTTAGGGTTAGAGTGAGGGTTAGGGTTAGGATTAGGGTTAGGATGAGGGCTAGGGTTAGCTTGAGGGTTAGGGTTAGGTTTAGGGTTAGGCTGAGGGTTAGGGTTACAGTTAGGTTTAGGGTGAGGGGTAAGTTTAGGATTAGGGTGGGGGTTAGCTTTAGTGTGAGGGTTAGGGTTAGGGTGAGTGTTAGGTTTAGGGTTAGGGTTAGGGTTAGGGGGAGGGGGAAGTTGAGTGTGAAGTTTAGGGTTAGCGTTAGGATGAGGGTCAGGGTTAGGGTGAGTGTTAGGGTTAGGATTACGGTTAGGATGAGGGTAATGGTGAGGCTGAGAGTTAGGCTGAGGGTGAGTGTGAAGGTGAGGGTTAGGGTTAGGGGTAGGGGTAGGGTGAGGGCGAGCATTAGGGTTAGGATTAGGGTTAGGGTTAGGCTGAGGGTGAGGGTGAGGGTGCAGGTGAGGGTGAGGTTTAGTTTGAGGGTTAGGGTTAGGGTAAGGGTTACGGTGAGGTTTAGTGTTAGTGTGAAGATTTGGGTTAGGATTACGGTTAGGTTTTGGGTTAGGGTGAGGGTTAGTGTTAGTGTGACGGTTAAGGTTAAGGTTGGGCTTAGATTTAGGGTGAGAGTAACCGTTAGGGTGAGGGTAAGAGTTAGGTCGAGGGTGAGGGTTAGGTTTGGGTTAGGGTTAGGGTGAAGCTAAGGGTTAGGGTGAAGGTTAAGTTTAGGTTTAGGGTGAGCGTTAGGGTGAGGTTTAGGGTGAGATTTAGGTTTAGGATTAGTGTTAGTTTTTGGGTTAGGCTTAGGGTGAGGGTGAGAGTGAGGTTGAGGGTGAGGGTTAGGATGAGAGTTAGGGTTAGTGTGAGGGTGAGGGTTAGGGTTAGGGTTAGGGTGAGGGTTAGGGTTAGGGTTAGGATTTGTTTGAGGGTTAAGTTTAATGTTAGGTTAGGGTTAGGGTTAGTGTAAGGGTTGGGAGAGGTTTATGGTGAGGGTGAGGGTTAGAGTTAGCCTTAGGGTTAGGGTAAGGGTTTTGGTGAGGGTTAGGGTTAGTGTGAGGGTTAGGCTTAGGGTTGGGGTTAGGGTTAGGGTAAAGAGGAGGGTTAGGGTTACCGTGAGGGTTAGGGTTAAGGTGAGGGTAAGGTTTAGTGTTAGGGTTAGGGTGAGGTTTAGGGTTAGCATTAGGGTGAGGGTAAGGGTTAGGGTGAGGGTTAGGGTTAGGATGAGGGTTAGGGTTAGTGTGAGTGTTCTGGTGAGGGTGAGGGATAGGGTTAGGGTTAGGGTGAGGGTGAGGGTTAGGGTTAGGATGAGGGTTAGGTTGACTGTTAGGGTGAGGATGAGAGTTAGGTTTATGCTTAGGGTTAGGGTGAGGGTTAGGGTTACTGTGAGGGTTTGGGTTAGGTGTAGGTATAGGATTAGGGTGGGGCTTAGCTTTAGTTTGAGGGTTAGGTTTAGGGTTAAGTTTAGGGTGAGTGTGAAGTTGAGGATGAAGTCTAGGGTTAGGGTTAGGGAGAGGGTTAGGTTTAGGTTGAGTGTTTGGGTTAGTATTATGTTTAGGGTGAGGGTGATGGTGAGGCTGAGAGGTAGGCTGAGTGTGAGCATGAAGGTGAGGGTTATGGTTAGAGATAGGGTTAGGGTGACTGTGATTGTTAGAGTGAGTGTGAGGTTTAGGGTTAGGGTTAGGTTTAAGGTGAGGGTTAGGCTTTGTATTAGGGTTAGAGTGAGGGCTAGGGTGAGGGTGAGTTTTAGGGTTAGGCTTAGGGTTAGCGTGAGGGTTAGGGTTACTGTTAGGGTTAGGGTGAGTGTTATGGTTACTGTTAGGTTTAGGGTGAGGGGCACGTTTAGGATTAGGTTGGGGGTTAGCTTTAGTGTGAGGGTTAGTGTTAGGTTTAGGGCTAGGTTTAGTGTTAGGGTTAGGATTACGGTTAGGGTGAGGGTGATGGTGAGGCTGAGTGTGAGGGTGAGGGTGAAGGTGAGTGTTAGTGGTAGGGGTAGGGTTAGGGTGAGGGTGAGTGTTAAGGTTAGGATTAGGGTTATTGTTAGGCTGAGGCTGAGGGTGAGGGTGAGGGTGAGGTTGAGGGTTAGGTTGAGGGTTAGGGTAAGGATTAGTGTGAGGTGTAGTGTTAGTGTGAGGATTTTGGTTAGGGTTAGGGTTAGGTTTAGGTTTAGGGTGATCGTTAGGGTTTGTGTGAGGTTTAGGGTTAGGGTTGGGCATAGGGTTAGGGTGAGGGTAACGGATAGTGTGAGCATAAGAGTTAGGTTGAGAGTGAGGTTTAGGGTTGGGGTTAGGATTAGAATGAGGGTAAGTGTTAGGATGAGGTTTACTGTGAGGGTGAGGTTGAGGGTGAGGGTTAGGGTGAGGGTTAGGGTTAGGGTAAGGGTTAGGGTTAGTGTGAAGTTTAGGGTGAGGGTGAGGTTTAGGGTTAGGGTGAGTGTACAGGTGAGGGTGAAGTTAAGGGTGTGGATGAGGGTTAGGTTTAGGTTGAGGGTTAGGGTGACGGTGAGGGTTACTGTGAGAGTGAGGGTTAGGGTTAGGGTTACGATTATTGTGAGGGTTAGGTTTAGGTTAGGGTTAGGGTTAGTGTAAGTGTTAGGGAGAGGTTTAGGGTGAGGGTGAGGGTTAGAGTTAGCCTTTGGGTTAGGGTTAGGGTGAGGGTTAGGGTTAGTGTGAGGGTTAGGCTTAGGGTTGGGTTTAGGTTTAGTGTGAGGGTAAGTGTTAGGGGGAGGGTTATGGTTACGGGGAGGGTTAGGGTTAAGGTGAGGGTAAGGGTTAGGTTTAGGGTTAGGGTGAGGTTTAGGGTTAGGATTAGGGTGAGGGTAGGGGTTAGGGTGAGGGTTAGGGTTAGGGTGAGGGTTAGGGTTAGGGTGATGTTTAGGGTGAGGGTGTGATTTAGGGTTAGGTTGAGTGTTCCGTTGAAGGTGAGGGTTAGGGTGTGTGTGAGGGTTAAGGTTAGGGTTAGGGTGAGTGCTAGGTTTAGTGTTAGGTTGAGGGTTTGGGTGAAGTTGAGATTTAGGGTTAGGGTTAGGATTAGTGTGACGGTTAAGTTTAGGGTTAGGATAAGTTTAGGGTTAGTGTAAGGGTTAGGGAGAGGTTTATTGTCATGACCGCCTCGACCAGCACGGAAGATGCGACACCGAGCTCTTCTTTCTGCAGTTTATTCAGGACCATTGAGCAATCTTCTGACCCCAACCCCGGGGAGAATTCCTCACAGCCATAAATACCCGCTGGGTAGCCAACCTTGATACACCACGTGGGAACCACCAATAGTTTCAGGGGCACGGAAGCAAGCCAGATTCTTTGCCTTAGCCATATAAGTTGTTTACCTCAGAGAGCACTCGCCATTGGGAAGGCGGAGGGCGAAAGCCAGCACCATCTTTCAGGTGCTGCTGCACGCAGCTCTCTACAGTTTATGGTGAGGGTGAGGATTATAGTTAGCCTCAGGTTTACGGTGATGTTTAGGGTGAGTGTTAGGGTTAGGTTTAGAGTTCGGATGAAGATGACGGTTAGGGTTAGGTTTAGGGTTAGGTTGAGTGTGAGGGTAGGGCTTGGGGTTCAGTGAGGTTTCGAGTTAGGGTGAGGTTTAGGGTTAGGTTTGTGTAAAGGTTAGAGTTATGGTGAAGGTGAGGGTGAGGGTTAGGGTTAGGATGAGGGTTAGGGTTAGGATTAGCATTAGGATTAGGGTTAGGGTTAGGCTTTGACTGAGGTTGAGGGTGAGGGTGAGGGTGAGGGATTGTGTTACAGTGAGGGCTAGGGTTAGGTTTAGGGTGAGGGTGAGGGTTAGGTTTAGGTTTAGGGTTAGGGTTAGTATGAGTGTTAGTTTAAGGGGTAGGATTACGGTTAGGGTGAGGGTTATATTTAGTGTGAGGGATAGGGTTAGGGTTAGGTTTCGGGTTAGGGTGAGGGTTAGGGTGAGGGTGAGGGTTATGGTGAGGGTTTGGGTGAGGGTTAGGGTGAGGTTTAGGTTGAGCGTTAGGGTGATGGTTAGGGTTAGGTTGAGGGTGAGGGTGAAGGTAAGGGTAAGGGTGAGGGTTAGGGTGAAGTTGAGTGTTAGGTTTAGGGTTAGGATTAGGGTGAGTGTAAGGGTCAGGGTGAGGTTTAGGGTTAGGGTTAGGATGAGGGTGAGGGTTAGGGTGAGGGTTAAGGTGAGGTTTAGGGTTAGGGTTAGCATTATGTTGAGGCCTAGGTTGAGGGTGAGGGTTAGGTTAGGTTTAGGGATAGGGTGAGAATAAGGGTTAGGTTTAGTGTTAGTGTGAGAGTTAGGCTGAGGGGTAGGGTTAGGGTTAGGGTGATAGCTTGGTTTAGTCTGAGCATTAGGGTAAGGTTTTACGTTATGCTTAAGGTATGGGTAAGGGTTCTGGTGAGGGTTAGGGTGAGGGTGAGGTTTAGTGTTAGCATTTCAGTTAGGGTGAGGGTTAGGGTGAGGGTGAGGGTGAGTGTTAGGGTTAGGGTAAGGGAGAAGGTAGGGTTTGGGTTAGGGTTAGGGTGATAATTAGGGTTAGGGTGAGGGTTAGTGTTATGACTAAGTTGAGGGTGAGGGTGAGGATGAGGGTTAGGTTGAGGGTGAGGGTGAGGGTGAAGTTTAGTGTTAGGGTTAGTGTTAGGGTAAGGGTGAGGGTGAGCGTTAGGGTTAGGATTAGGATTAGGGTTAGGGTTAGGCTGAGGGTGAGGGTGAGTGTGAGGGTAAGTGTTAGAGTGAGGTTTAGGATGAGAGTGAGGTTTAGGGTTAGCCTGAGTGTTAGGGTGGGCGTTAGGGTGAGGGTTAGGCTGAGGGGTAGGTTTATGTTTATGGTGAAATGTAGGTTTAGTCTGAGGGTTAGGGTTAGGGTTAACATTAGGGTTAGGGTGAGGGTGAGGGTGAGATTTAGGGTTAGTGTGAGGATTAGGGTTAGTGTTAAGGTTAGCTTTAGAGTTAGGGTGAGGGATAGGGTTAGGGTTATGGTTAGGGTTAGTTTGAGGTTTAGGATTAGGGTTGGGGTTAGGGTTAGGGTGAGTTTAAGGGTTAGGCTGAGTGTTAGGGTTAGGGTGAGGGTTAGGTTTAAGTTGAGGGTAAGGGTTAGGTTGAGGGTGAGGTTGAGGGTTAGGTTTAGGGTTAGGGTGAGATCTAGTGTGTGGGTGAGCGTTAAGGTTAGTTTTAGGGTTAGGGTTAGAGTTAGGATGAGGGTGAGGGTGAGATTTAGGTTTAGGACTAATGTTAAGTTTAATGTTAGGCTTAGGGTGAGTGTTAGGATGAGGTTGAGGGTGAGGGTTAGGGTGAGGTTAGGGTTAGGTTTAGGGTGGTTGTTAGGGTTAGTGTGATGATTATGGTGAGGGTGAGGTTTAGTGTTAGGGTGAGTGTTCCCCTGAGGGTGAGGATTAGGGTGTGGGTGAGGGATAGGTTTAGGGTGACAGTTAGGATGATGGTGAGGGTTAGGGTGTGGCTGAGGTTTACGGTTATGCTTAGGGTTAGGAAGAGGGTTAGGTTGCAATTTAGGGTTAGAGTCAGTGTTAGGTTTAGGATTAGGGTTAGGGTGAGGTTCAGGGTCAGGGTGATGGTTAGGTTTAGGGTGAGGGTTAGGGTTAGGGTGAGTGTTAGGTTTAGGTTTAGGGTTGATGTTAGGCTAAGATTTAGTGTTCGGGTGAGGGTTAGGGTAAGGTTTAGGGTTAGGTTTAGGATTATTGTTAGGGTTAGGTTGAGGGTTAGTGTGAGGGTGAAGTTTAGGGTGAGGGTTAGGTTTGGGGTGAGGTTGAGAGTCAGAATTAGGGTTAGGATTAGGATTAGGTTTAGGGTTAAGCTGAGGTGGAGAGGGAGGGGGAGGGGCGGTTTTGGCATAGGGTTAGGTTTAGTATTTGGGTTAGGGTTAGGGTTAGGGTTAGTGTTATTGTAAAGGTTAGGGTGAGGGTGAGAGTGAGGGCAGGGGTAGGGGGAGGGCGAGGTTTAGGGTTAGGGTTAGGTTTAAGGTGACGGTGAGAGTGTGGGTTAGGGTTAGTATTTGAATTAAGGTTAGGGTTAGGCTGAGGGTGAGGGGAGGGGAGGGTGAGTGTTACGATTAGGGTTAGGGGTAGGGTTAGGGTTAGAGGGAGGGGGAGGGGGAGTGTTAGGTATAGGGTTAGGGTTAGGGTTTGGGTGAGGGTGAGGGTTAGGGTTAGGGTGAGGGTTCAGGTAAATGTTAGGGTTATTGTTAGGGTTATGGTGAGGGTGAGGTTGAGGTTGAGGGTGAGGGTGATTGTGAGGTTGAGTGTTAGGGTTAGGTTTAGTGTGAGGGTGAGACTGAGGGTTAGGGTTCGTGTTAATATTAGTGTGAGGTTTAGGGTTAGGGTTAGGGTTGGGGTGAGGGATAGGGTCAGGGTGAGTGTTAGGTTGAGAGCTAGGGTGAGGATGAGGGTTAGGGTTAGGGATATGTTGATGGTTAGGCTGAGAACTAGGTTAGGGTTAGGTTTAAGGTGAGGTTGAGAGTGAGGGTTAGGGATTGGATTAGGCATAGTTTTAGGGTTAGGCTGAGGTTGAGGTTGAGGAAGAGCGTTAGGTTTAGGGCTGAGGTTAGAGTTAGGGTTAGGGTTATGGTTAGAGTAAGGGTTAAGGTTAGGGTTAGGGTAATGTTCAGAGTTAGGATGACAGAGAGTTTGAGGGTGAGGGGGAGATTTAGGGTTAGGTTTAGGTTTAGGTTGAGGTTGCGAGTGAGGGTGAGGATTAAGATTAGGGTTAGGTTTAGGCTCAGGGTGAGAGTGAGGGTGAAGGTTAGGGTTAGGCTAAGAGTTAAAGTAATGTTTAGAGTTAGGATGAGAGTTAGAGTGAAGGATAGGTTTAGGGTTAGGGTTAGCGTTAGGATCAGTGTGAAGATTAGGGTTAGGGTTAAGGTTAGGTTGAGGGAAAGGTTTAGGGTGAAGTTTCCAGTGAGTTTGAGGGTTAGGGTGAGGGTTAGGTTTGGGTTCGGTTTAGGGTTAGGGTGAGGGTGAGTGTGAGGGTGAGGGTGAGGGTGAGGGTAGGGTTATGATTAGGCTTAGGGTTAGGGTTAGACTAAGGGTGAGGGTGAGGGTGAGGGTTTGGGTTAGAATGAGGGTTAGGGTTAGGGTTAGGTTTAGGGTGAGGTTGAGGCTGAGGGTTAGGGTTACGGTTAGGGTTAGGATGAGTGTTAGGGTGAGGTGTAGGGTTATGGTTAGGGTGAGGTTTAGGATTATGGTTTTGGTGAGGGTTAGGTTTAGTGTTAGGGTGACAGTTTGGGTGAGGGTAAGGGTTAGCTTGAGGGTTAGGGTGAGGGTTATGGTTATGGTTAGGGTTAGGGTTAGGGTGAGGAATACAGTGAAAGTTAGGGTTGGGGTGAGAGTGAGGGTTAAGGTGAGGTATAGGGTTAGGGTTAGGGTTATGCTGAGGGTAAGTGTCAGGTTGAGGGTTAGGTTTAGGGTGAAGGTTAGGGTTAGGGGAAGGGTTAGGTTTAGGGTTAGGGTTAGGGTGAGGGCTAGGTTGAGGGTGAGGGTTACGGTTAGGGTTAGGGTTAGGGTGAGGATTAGGTTTAGTTTTAGGGTTAGGGTGAGGGTTAGGCTGAGGGGTAGGGTTAGGCTGAGAGGTAGGGTTAGGGTAAGGGTGAGGGTTAGGGTTAGGGTTATTTTTAAGGTTAGCGTGAGGTTCAAGGTGAGGGTAAGTGTGAAGTTGAGGGTGAGTTTTAGTGTTAGGGTTAGGGTTAGGCTTAGGGTGAGAGTGAGGGGGAGAGGGAGGGTTAGGATTAGTGATGGGGTTAGGGTTAGGGTGAGGGTTAGTGTTAGGGTTAGGGATAGGGTGAGAATTAAGGTGGGGGTTTGGGCTAGGGTGAGGGTTAGGCTCTGGGGTAGGGTTAGGGTTATGGTGAGGGTTAGGTATAGTTTGAGGGTTATTGTTAAGTTTAGGGTTAGGTTTAGGGTGAGGTTTAGGTTTAGGGTGAGGGATACGGTTAGGGTTAGGGTTAGGGTGAGGGTGAGGGTGAGGATGAAGTTCAGGGTGAGAGTGAGGGTGAGGGTCAGTGTGTGGATTAGGGTTAGGGTTAGGTTTAGGGTGAAGGTGAGGTTGAGGGTTAAAGTTAGGATTAGGGTTAGGTTTTGGGTTAGGCTGAGGGTGAGTGTGAGGGTGAGGGTGAGGGTGATTTTTAGAGTAAGTGTGAGGGTTAGGGTTAGGGTGAGATTAAGGGTTAGGTTGAGACTTAGGGTGAGGGTGAGGGTTAGGGTTAGGGTTAGGGAGAGTGTTAGGTTTATGGTTAGGGTTTTGGGTAAGGGTCAGTGTTAAGGTTAATGTTAAGTTTAGGATTAGGGTGAGGGTTAGGGTTAGTGTGAGGGTTAGAGTGAGGGTGAGGGTAAAGTTTAGTTTGAAGGTTATGGGGAGGGGTGTGTTAGCGTCAGGGTTTGGTTTGCGGTGAGGTTTAGGTTAAGAGTTAGCGTTAAGTTTAGGTTTAGGGTTAGGGTGATGGTTATGGTTAATGTTAGGGTTAGGGTTAGGGTAAGGCTTAAGATGAGGGTGAGGTTTAGTTTTAGGGTGAGTGTTAGGGTTAGGTTTAGGTTTAGGGTTAGGATTAGGGTTAGGGTAAGTGCTAGGGTGAGGGTGAGGGTTAGTGTTAGGCTTAGGGTTAGGGTGAAGTTTAGTGTTACTGTTAGGGTTAGGGTGAGGGGTAGGTTTAGGATTAGGGTGAGGGTTAGCTTTAGTGTGAGGGTTAGGTTTAGGGTTAGGGTAAGTGTTAGGGTGAGGGTAAGGGTTAGGTTGATGGTTAGTGTGAGAATGAGGGGTAGAGTTAACTTGAGTTTTAGGGTGAGGGTTAGAGAGAGGATTAGGGTTAGGTTTACACTTAGGTTGAGGGTGACTATTAGGGTTAGGGTTAGTGTGAGGGTTATGGTTAGTCTTAGGTTTAGTGTGAGGATTAGGGTTAGGGTAAGTTTTATTATTAGGGTTAGGGTTAGGCTTATGGTGAGGGTGATGGTGAGGGTGTGGTTTAGGGTTAGGGTTCAGTTTAGGGTGAGGTTGAGGGTGAGGGTTAAGGTTAGGATTAGGATTAGGTTTAGGATTAGACTGAGTGTGAGGGTGAGGGTGAGGGTTAGAGTTAGTGTTAGGGTGAGGTTTAGGGTTAAGTTGAGGATTAGGGTTAGAGTTAGAGTTAGGGTGAGAATGTGGGTGAGGGTTCAGGTTCGGGTTAGGTTTAGGCTTAGGGTGAGGGTGAGGGTGACGGTTAGGGTTATCATTAGTGTTACGGTGAGGTTTAGGGTTAGGGTGAGGGTTAGGGTTAGGGTTAGAATTAAGGTGAGGTTGTGGGTGAGGGTGAGGGTTAGGGTTAGGTTTAGGGGTAGGGTGAGGGTGAGGGTGAGGGTTAGGGTTAGGATTAGGTTTAGGGTTAGGATTAGGCTGAGGGTGAGGGTTTGTTTTAGGGTTAAGGTTAGGGTGAGGGTGAGGGTGAGGGTGAGGGTTAAGGTTAGAGTGAGGGTTACGAATAGGTTAGGGTGAGGGTTGGGTTATGGTGATGTTTAGGGTGAGGGTGATTGTTAGGGTGAGGGTGAGGGTAAGGGTGAGTGTTAGGGTTAGGGTTAGAGTTAAGTGAAGGCTAGGGTGAGGGTAAGGGTTAGCGGTAGGTTTAGGAATAGGGTGAGAATTAGGGTTAGGGTTATGGTGTGTGTTAGGGTTAGTGTTAGGGTTAGGGTAAGGGTTAGGGTGAGGGTGAGGGTTAGGGTTAGTGTGAGGGTTAGAGTGAGGGTGAGGGTAAGGGTTATGTTGATGGTTATGGTTAAGTTTAGGTTTAGCGTTAGAGTGAGGGTTATGGTTAATGTTAGGGTTAGGATGAGGTTCAGTGTTAGAGTGAGGTTGAGGGTTAGGGTGAGAGTTAGGGTTAGGATTAGGGTTAGGGTGAGGACTAGGGTGAGGGTGAGGGTTAGGGTTAGGCTTAGTTTTAGCGTGATGTTTAGGGTTACTGTTAGGGTTAGGGTGAGGCGTAGGATTAGGATTAGAATGAATGTTAGTTTTTGTGTTAGGGTTAGGCTTAGTTTTAGCGTGAGGTTTAGTGTTAGGGTTAGGGTTAGGGTGAGGGTAAGTGTTAGGGTGAGGTTTAGTTTGAGATTGAGTTTTAGAGTTAGCGTGAGTGTTAGGGTGAGGTTTAGGGTTAGGCTTCGGTTGAGGGTGACAGTGAGGGTGAGGTTTAGGGTTAGGGTTCGTTTTAGGGTGAGTTTGAGGGTGAGGGTTACAGTTAGGATTAGGATTAGGTTTAGGTTTCGACTGAGGGTGAGGGTGAGGGTGATGGTTAGGGTTAGTGTTAGGGTGAGATTTAGGGTTAGGATGAGGGTTAGAGTTAGAGTTAGAGTTAGGGTGAGGGTGTGGGTAAGGGTGAGGGTGAGGGTTAGCTTTAGGGTTAGGGTGAGAGTGAGTGTGAGGGTTAGGATTATCGTTAAGGTTAGGGTGAGGTTTAGGGTTAGGGTGCGTGTTAGGGTTAGGGTTAGAATTAAGGTTAGGGTGTGGGTGAGGGTGAGGGTTAGGGTTAGGTTTAGTGGTAGGGTGAGGGTGAGGGTGAGGGTAAGGTGAGGGTTAGGGTTAGGGTTAGAGTTAAGTGAGGGCTAGGATGAGGGTAAGGGTTAGCGGTAGGTTTAGGGATAGGGTGAGAATTAGTGTTAGGGTTAGGGTGACGGTTAGGATTAGGGTAAGGGTTAGAGTGAGGGTTAAGTTGAGGTGAGAGTTAGGGTTAGCATTAGTGTTAGGGTGAGTGTTAGGGTGAGTTTTAGGTTAAGGGTAAGTGTTAAGGTGAGAGTGAGGGTTAGGGTTAGTGTGAGGGTTAGAGTGAGGGTGAGGGTAAGGGATAGGTTGAGGCTTAGTGTGAGGGGGACGATTAGGGTTAGGGTTTGGGTTAAGGTGCCGGTTAGAGTGAGGGTGAAGGTCAGGGTGAGGGTTAGGGTTAGGGTGAGCGTTACGGTTAGGGTAGGGTGAGGGTTGGGTTAGGGTGAGGTTTAGGGTGAGGGTGATGGTGAGGGTGAGGTTTTCAGTTATGTAAGATTTAGGGTTAGGGTTAGTATGAGGATTAGGGTGAGGGTGAGGGTTAAGGTGAGTGTTATGGTTGGGGTGAGGATGAGGGTTAGGGTGGGGGTGAGGGTAAGGTTGAGGATTAGGGTTTTTAGAGATAAGTGAGGGCTAGGGTGAGGGTGAGTGTTAGGCGTAGGGTTAAGAATAGGGTGAGAATTAGGTTTAGGTTAAAGGTGAGCATTAGGATTAGGGTGAGGGTTAGGCAGAGGGGTAGGATTAGGATTCGGGTGAGGGTTAGGTTTAGTCTGAGGGTTAGGGTTAGGGTGAGGATAAGGGTTAGGGTGTGGGTTAGGGTGAAGCTGAGGGTTAAGGTTAGCGTTAGGGTTAGGGTGAGTAATAGGGTGATGGTTAGGGTTAGGGTTAGCTTGAGGGTTAGGTTTATGGTGAGGGATACGGTTAGGGTTAGGTTTAGGGTGAGGGTGAGAGTGCGGCTGAAGTTTAGGGTGAGGGTGAGGGTGAGGTTTTGGGTTAGGGTTAGGGTTAGGTTGAGTTTGAGGGTGAGGGTGAGGGTTAGGGTTAGGATTTGGGTTAGGGTAAGGGTTATCCTGAGGGTGAGCGTGAGTGAGAGGGTGAGGGTTAGGGTTAGGGTTAGGATGAGGGTTAGAGTTAGTGTGAGGATTACATGGAGGGTGAGATTAAGGGTTACGTTGAGGGTTAGGGTGAGGGTGAGGGTTAGGGTTAGGTTTATGGTTAGGGGGAGGGTTAGGTTGAGGGTTAGGGTTAAGGTTAAGGTTAGGGTTAGGGTGAGGTTTAGGGTTAATGTTAGGGTTAGGGTTAGTATAATGGTTAGCGTGAGGGATAGGGTGAGGGTTAGGGTTAGTGTGAGGGTTAGATAGAGGGTGAGGGTAAGGGATTGGTTGAGGCTTAGGGGGAGACGGGGGATTAGGGTTAGGGTTTGTGTTAGTGTGGGGGTTAGGGTTATGGTTAGGGTGAGGGTTAGGGTTAATATTAAGGTTAGGTTTAGGGTAAGGTTTAGGGTGAAGGTTAGGTTAGGGTTAGGATTAGTGATAGGATGAGGGCTAGGGTGAGTGTAAGGGTTAGGGTTAGGCTTAGGGATAGGGTGAGTGTTAGGTTTAGCGTTAGTTTTAGGTGAGTGGTAGGTTTAGGGTTAGGGTGAGGGTTAGGTTTAGTGTGAGGGTGTGTGTTAGGGTTAGGGTTAGGTTTAGGGTGAGGGTAAGCGTTAGGGTGAGGGTTAGTGTGAGAGTGAGGGTTAGGGTTAGCATGAGTGTTAGGGTGAGCGTTAGGGTGAGGATTAGGGTTAGTTTAGGGTTAGAGTGACGGTGTGGTTGAGGGTGATGGTGAGTGTTAGGGTGAGGATGAGTATGAGGATGAGGGTGAGGGTGAGGGTGAGGTTTAGGGTTAGGGTTAGAGTTAGGGTTAGGGTTAGGATTTACAAGGAGATGTCCACCCAGAACACCCGGAGGACTGTCGGCAGCAAGATTCTGGAATTCTTCCTAAGAAGCCTTGAAAGGATTGAAACGCTCCTCTGTTGCAAAACTCAGAACATCATTCTGAGTGTTCCCAGGAGAGGTCATTCGGCTGAAGACAACCATGGACTAATTGGAGCCTGACATAGGTAGTGCCTTCCATAGTCCTGGATGGACAGTGGTCGCTTCCCAAACAACTGAGTTCTAGTTCTCCAAACTTTCACAGAGAGCCATAAGTAGAGGTTCAACTTACTCCTCAGGTTGAGTAGAGTGTAGCTGTCAAAGTTTAACCAGTAGCACTCAGGTGAGAAGAACGGGAAGCAGATATTCCCAGTCAACTGGAAGTGACCAACGGGGACAAGCAAATGTGGCTAGCATGTCTGAATGTTTGCAAGCACGGCAGCGGATTGCATGAGAAATTCTGCAGCAATGCAAACTGCATAACCTTGCCAATCTTCACGGGTGTAGAAGAAACCACGGAGGATTTACAAGGAGATGTTCACCCGGAACACCAAGAGGCCTGCCGGCAGCAAGATTCGTGTTAGGGTGAGGGTGAGGGTGAGGGAGAGGGTTAGGGTTAAGGTAAGGGTTAGGGTCAGGGTAAGGGTTTCGGTGAGGGTGAGTGCTAGGGTCAGGGTGAGGGTGAGGGTGAGGGTTAGGTTTAGGGGAAGATTTAGGGTTAGGGTTAGGGTGAGGATTATGCTGAGGGTGAGGGTTAGGGTTAGGGTGAGGGTTATGGTTCAGATAAGGGTTAGGATGATGTTTAGGGTAAGGATTCGGGATAGGGTGTGGGTGAGTGTTAAGGTTAGGGTGAGGGTTAGGGTGACAGTGAGGGTTAGGGTGAGGGTGAGGGAGAGGGTTAGGGTGTGGGTTTGTGTTAGGGTTAGGGTGAGGGTTAGGTTGACAGTGAGGGTTAGGGTGGGGGTGAGGGTTAGGTTTAGAGTTAGGGTAAGGGTTATGGTGAGTGTGAGGGTTAGTTTTAGGGTTAGGTTTAGGGTGAGGGTGAGGGTAAGTGTTAGGGTGAGAGTTAGGGTGAGGGTGAGGGTTATAGTGAGGGTTAGGGTTAGGGTTAGGGTTAGGATTATGGTGAGGGTGAAGGTGAGGGTTAGTGTTAGGTTTAGGATTATTGTGAGGGTGAGGGTAAGGGGGAGGTTAAGGGTTAGCTTTAGGTTTAGGTTGAGGATGAGTGTGAGGGTTAGGGCTAGGATTAAGATTAGGGTTAGATTTAGGCTAAGGGTGAAGGTGAGGGTGAGGGCGAGGTTTAGGTTGACCGTGAGGGTTAGGGTGAGGGTGAAGGTTAGGGTCAGGCTTAACGTTAAGGTAATTGTTAGAGTTACGATGAGAATTAGGGTGAGGGAAAGGGTTACGGTTAGGGTTAGCGTTAGGATTTGTGTGAGGGTTATGGTTAGGGTTACGGTTAGGGTGAGGGTAAGGTTTAGGGTGAGGTTTAGGGTTAGGGTTACAGTAACGGTGAGTGTGATGGTGAGGGTGAGGTTTAGCGTTAGGTTTAGGGTTAGGGTTAGGTTTAGACTGAGGGTGAGGGTGAGGGTGAGGATTTGGGTTAGGGTGAGGTTTAGGGTTAGGGTTAAGTTTAGGGTGAGGTTTAGGGTTAGGGTTATGGTTAGGATAAGGGTTAGGGTTGGGGGTAGGGTTATGGTTAGTGTGAGGGTTACGTTTAGTGTGAGGGTTAGGGTTAGGGTTAGGGTGAGGGCTAGGGTGAGGGTTAGGGTTAGGTTTAGGGTTAGCTTGAGGGTTAGGGTGAGGTTTAATGTTAGGGTAAGGGTGAGGATTAGGGTGAGGGTAAGGGTTAGCGTGAGGGTTAGGGTGAGTGTGAGAGTTAGGGTTAGGTTTAGGGTTAGGTTGAGGATTAGGGTGAGGGTTAGGGTTAGGGTGAGAGTGAGCATTAAGGTGAGGTCAGGGTTAGGGTTAGGGTTAGGGTGAAGGTAAGTGTCAGTGTGATGGTTAGGGTAAGGGGGAGTGTTATGTTTAGGGTTACGGTTAGGGTGAGGGCTAGGGTGAGGGTGTGGGTTAGGGTTAGGATTAGGGATAGGGTGAGGATTAGGTTTAGGGTTACGTTTAGGGTGAGGGTTAGGGTTAGGGTGAAGGATAGGTTTAGTGTGAGGGATAGGGTTAGGGTGAGGGTTAAGTTGAGGGCGAGGGTGAGACTGAGGTTAGGGTTAGGTTTAGGGTGAGGGTGAGAGTTAGAATGAGGGTTAGTGTTAGGGTTAGGGTTATTGTTAGGGTTAGGGTGAGGTGGAGGCGTAGGGGAGTGGGAGTTTTAGTGTTAGTTTTAGGGTAAGGGTTTGGGTGAGGGTTAGGGTTAGGATTATTATTGGGGTTAGGGTTAGGCTGAGGGTGATGTGCAGGGTGAGGGTTAGGGTTAGGGTTAGGGTTTGGGTGAGGGTGAGGGGAAGGGTTTGTGTGAGGCTTAAAGTGATGATTGGGGTGAGGGAAAAGTTTTGGGTGAAAGTTAGGGTGAGGGTGATGTTTAGGCTTAGGGTTAAAATTAGGATTAGTGTGTTGGTGAAGGTGAGGGTTAGGGTAAGCTTTAGGGTGATGGTGAGGGTGATGGTTAGGGTTAGGGTAGGGTTAGGGTGAGGTTTAGGGTTAGGGATAGAGTTCGGGTGAGGGTGTTGGTGAGGGTGAGGGTTAGGGTTAGGTTTAGGGTTAGGGTGATCGTGAGGGTGAGGGTGAGGTGTAGGTTTAGGATTAGTGTTAGGGTTAGGGATAGCGTTAGGCTGAGGGTGATGATGAGGTTCAGGGTTAAGTTTATGGTTAAGGTTAGGGTGAGGGCTAGGGTGCAGGTGGGGTTTAGGGAGAGTGTGAGGGTGTGGGTGAGGTTTTCGGTTATATAAGTTTTAGGGTTAATGTTAGTGTGAGGATTAGGGTGAGGGTGAGGGTGAGGGTGAGGTTTAGGGTGAGGGTGAGGGTTTGGGTTAAGGGAGGGTGAGGGTTGGGTTACGGTGATGTTTAGGGTGAGGCTCAGGTTTAGGGAGAGGATAAGGCTAAGGGTGAGGGTTAGACTTAGGGTTAGAAATAAATGAGGTAGGTGTAGAGATATGGTGAGAATTAGGGTTAGGATAAGTGTGAGCATTATGGTTAGAGTGAGGTTTAGGTTGAGGATTAGGGTTAGAGTTGGGGTGAGGTTTAGGTTTAATCTGAGGGTTAGGTTTAGGTTGAGGATAAAGGTTAGGGTGAGAGTTAAGGTGAGGGTTAGGTTTAGGGTTAGGGTTTGGATTATGGTGAGGGTGAATGTGAGGGTTAGGGTGTGGGTGAGGGTTATGGATAGGGTGAGGGTGAGTGTGAGGGTTAGGGTGTCGTTGAGGGTTAGGTTTATGGTGAGGGTTAGGGTTAGGATTAGGGTAAGTGTGAGTGTGATGGTTAGGATTAGTGTTATGGTTAGGGTGAGGGTGAGGTTTAGGCTTAGGATGAGGGTTAGGGTTAGGGTTCAGCTGAGGTTGAGGGTGAATGTGAGGGTGATGGTTAGGGTTAGAGATGGGTTAAGTTGAGGTCTACGGTGAGGGTTAGTGTTAGGGTGAGGTTGAGTTTGATGGTGAGGCTTTGGGTTAGGTAAGGGTTATGGTTAGTGTCAGAATTAAAATGAGGGTGAGGTTTAGGGTTAGGGTTAGGGTTAGGGTTAGGGTTAGGGTTAGTGTGAGGGTTGTATTTAGGTGATGTTTAGGGTTTGGGTGAGGGTTAGGGTGAGTGTGATGGTTCAGGTGCGAGTGAGCGTTAGGGTTAGGGTGAGGGTTAAGTTTAGGGTGAAGGTTAGGGTTAGGCTTAGTGTTAGGGTGAGGGTGACGGTGACGGTTAAGTTTTGGGTGAGGGTTAGGGATAGTATGAGGGTTAGGGTTAGGGTTAAAGTTACAGTGAGGGTTTAGGTGAGTGTTAGGGTTATTGTGAGGGTTAGGGTTAGGGTTAGGGTTCCAGTTAGGTTGAGGTTAAGCGTTAGAGTTAGGGTTAGGTTGAGTGTTAGGGTTATTTTGAGGGTTAGGGTTAGGGTTAGGTTTCCAGTTAGGTTGAGGTTTAGGGTTGGGGTGAGGGTTAGTGTGAGGGTTAGGGTTAGTTTTAGGTTTAGGGTTAGGATTAGGTTGAGAGTTAGGGTGAGGGTTAGGGTGAGGGTTAGGGTTAGGGTTAGGATGAGGGTGAGGGTTAGGGTTAGGGTTAGGGTTATGCTGGGGGTGATGTTTAGGGTGAGGTTTAGGGTTAGGGTTAGGTTTAGGATTAGGGTGAGGGCTAGTGTGAGCGTGAGGTTTAGTGTGAGTGTGAAGGTGAGGTTGAGGTTGAGCTTAGGGTTAGGTTAAGGGTTAGGGTTAGATTGAGGATTAGTATGAGGTATAGGGTGAGGGTGACGGTTTGGGTGAGGGTGAGGATTAGGGTGTGGGAGAGGGTTAGGGTTAGGATGAGCTTTTATGGTGATGGTGAGGGTTAGGCTGAGTGTGAGGGTTAGGTTTAGAATTAGGTTAGGATGATATTTAGAGTGAGGGGTAGGGTTAGGGTTATGATGAGGTTTAAGTTTAGTGTGAGGGTTAGGGTGAGGGTTAGGGTTTGGGTGAGGTTTAGCGTTAGGGTGAGGGTGAGAGTTACGGTTAGGGTTAGAGTGAGGGTTAGCGATAGGGTTAGGGTTAAGTTTAGGATTTAAAAAGAAATGTTCACGGGGAACACCCGGAGGCATGCTGGCAGCAAGATTCTGGTATTTGTCCTAAGAAGCATTGAAAGGATTAAAACGCTCCTATGTTGCAATACCTCAGAACTTCATTCTGAGTGTTACCGGCACAGGTCATTCTAATGCTCACAACCATGGACTAATTAGAGCCTGACATAGCTAGTGCCAACCATAGTCCTGGATGGACAGTGGTCGTGTCCCAAACAACTGAGGTCTAGTTCTCCAAACTTTCACAGTGTGCAATAAGTACAGGTTCAAATTACTCCTCAGGTTGAGTAAAGTGTAGCTGTCAAAGCTGTAATCCGTAGAGGGTTAGGGTTAGGGATATTGATAAGGTGAAGGTTAGGTTCAGGGTTAGGGTTTAGGGTTAGCGTTAGGGTCATGGTTAGGGTTTAGGGTTAGGGTTAGGGTTAGGTTTATGGTTAACACGAGGGTCAGGGTTAGGATTAGGGATAGGATTAGGGTTAGGATTTTCAAGGAGATGTTCACCAGGAACACCCGGAGGCCTGCCGGCAGCCAGATTCTGAAATTCTTCCTAGAAAGCCTTGAAAAGGAGTGAAACGCACCTATCTTGCAATAACTCAGAACCTCATTCTGAGTGTTTCTGGCAGAAGTCATTCAGCTGAACACAACG
Organism: Dipodomys merriami; assembly: GCF_024711535.1. Taxonomy (NCBI): domain Eukaryota; kingdom Metazoa; phylum Chordata; class Mammalia; order Rodentia; family Heteromyidae; genus Dipodomys; species Dipodomys merriami. The sequence continues at coordinate 6,336,907 of NW_027206113.1, forward strand.
GTGGACTAATTAGAGCCTGATATAGCCAGTGCCGTCCATAGTCCTCATTGGACTGTGGTCCAGTCCCAAAAACTGTGGTCCAGTTCTCCAAAATTTTATAGAGTGCCATAAGTAGAGGTAAAACTTGCTCCTCAGGTTGAGTAGAGTGTGGCAGTCAAAGCTGTAATCAGTAACACTCAGGTGATAAGAATGGGAAGCCGATATTCTCAGTCAGCTGGCAGTGTTCTACGGGGCCAAGCAGATCTGGCTGCCATGTCTGAATGTTTGCAACTTCGGCAGAGATCTGCAGGCGCAATTGTGCAGCAATGCAAACTGTGTGCCCTTGCCAAACAACACGGGTGAAAAATAAACCACGGGGGATTTACAAGGAGATGTTAAACCGGAACATCTGGAGGCCTGACGGCAGCAAGATTCGGGTTAGGTTTAGGGTGAGGTTGAGGGTGAGGGTTAGGGTTAGGTTTAGGATAGGGTTAGGGTTAAGTTGAGGGTGAGGGTGAGCGTGAGGATGAGGGTTAGTTTGAGGGTTACTGTGAGGGATAGGGTGAGGGTGAGGCTGAGGGTGAGGGTGAGGGTTAGGGTTAGGCTTTGGGTTAGGGTTGGGAGAAGGTGAGGGATAGGGTAAGAGTTAGGGTTGGGGTTAGGGTGAGAGTAAGTGTTAGGGTGAGGGTTTGGGTGAGGGTGAGGATTAGGGTTAGCCTGAGTGTTAAGGTGAGGGTTAGGCTGAGGGTTAGGTTTAGGTTTAGTGTGAGGGTTAGGTTTTGTCTGAGGTTTATGTTAAGGTTAAGGTTAGGGTGAGGGTGAGGGTTAGGGTTAGGGTGAGGATTAAGGTTAGGTTTGGGGATAGGATTAGGGTGAGGGTAAGGGTTAGGGTGAGGGTTAGGGTTAGGGTGAGGGTTAGGGTTAGGGTGAGGATAAGGTTTAGGTAGTGGGTTAGGGTGAGGTTTAGGGTTAGGGTTAGGGTGACGTCTAGGGTGCAGGTGAGGGTTAAAGTTTGGGTTAGGGTTAGGGTTAGAGTTAGGGTGAGGGTGAGATTTAGTTTTAGGTTTAGTTTTAGCTTTAGGGGTAGACTTAGGGTGAGGGTGAGGGTGAGGTTTAGGGCGAGGTATATGGTAACGGTTAGGGTGAGGGTTAGGGTTAGGGTGATGTTTAGGCTGAGGGTGAGGTTTAGGGTTAGGGTGAGTGTTCAGGTGAGGGTGAGGCTTAGAGTGAGGGTGATTGCTAGGGTTAGGATGAGGGTTAGGGTGATGGTGAGGGTTAGGGTTAGGGTGAGGGTTAGGGTTAGAGTTAGGGTTAGTGTGAGGGTTAGGGTTATAGTTGGGGTTAGGGGTAGGGTGAGGGTAAGGGTTAGCGTGAAGATAAGGTTTAGGTTGACGGTTAGGGTGAGGGTTAGAGTTAGAGTTAGGGTTAGGGTTAGGGTGAGTGTGAGGTTTAGGGTTAGGGTTGTGGATAGGTTTAGGGTGAAGGTAAGGGTTAGGGTTAGGGTGAGTCTAAGGTTTAGGGTTACGGTTAGTGTGAGGGTTAGGGTTAGGTTTGGGAATAGGTTTAGGGTGAGGGTAAGTGTTAGGTTGAGGGTTAGGGTTAGGGTGAGGGTTAGGGTTAGGGTGTGGATAAGGGTTAGGTTGAAGGTTAGGTTGAGGATTAGGTTTAGTTTTAGGGTGAGGTCTATGGTTCAGTTGAAGGTTAAAGTTTGGGTTAGGGTTAGGTTTAGAGTTAGGGTTAGGGTGAGATTTAGGTTTAGGATTAGTGTTAGCTTTAGGGTTAGGCTTAGGTTGAGGGTGAGGGTGAAGGTGAGGGTGAAGTTTAGGCTGAGGGCTAGGGTAAGTGTTAGGGTGAGGGTTAGGTTTAGGGTGATGTTTAGAGTGAGGGTGAGGTTTAGGGTTAGGGTGAGTGTTCAGGTGAGGGTGAGGGTTAGGGTGTGGGTGATGGTTAGGGTTAGGATGAATGTTAGGGTAACAGTGAGGGTTAGGCTTAGGATTAGAGTTAGGTTTAGTGTGAGGGTTAGGGTTATATTTGGGGTTAGGGTGAGGGTGAGGGTAAGGGTTAGCGAGCGGATAAGGGATAGGTTGAGAGTTAGGGTGAGGGTTTCAGTTAGGGTTAGGGTGAGGGCTAGGGTGAGGGTGAGGGTTAAGTTTTGGGTTAGGGTTAGGTTTAGGGTTAGGGTGAGTGTGATGTTTAGGGTCATGGTTGGGGTTAGGGTTAGGGTGAAAGTAAGCGTTAGGGTTAGGGGTCGGATGAGTCTAAGGGTTAGGGTGAGGTTTAGGGTGAGGGTGAGGGTTAGGGTTAGCCTTAGGGTTTGGGTGAGGGTTAGGCTTAGTTTTAGTGTTAGGGTGAGAGTGAGGGTTAGGATTAGGGTTTGGGTGAGTGTGAGGTTGAGGGTTAGGATTCGGTGATGGTTAGAGTTAGGTTTAGGTTTGGGTAAGGTTTAGAGTTATGGTGAGGGTGAGGGTGAAGGTTAGGTTTATGAGTAATGTTAGGGTTAGGGTTAGGGTTAGGATTAGGGTTAGGGTTAGGGTTAGACTGAGGGTTAGGGTGAGGTTGAGGTTGAGTGTTTGGGTTAGGGTGAGGGTAGAGTTAGGATTATCGTTAGGGTGAGGGTAAGGTTTAGGGTTAGGTTTAGTGCTAAGATGAATGTTATGGTGATGTGTAGGGTTATGTTTAGGGTGAGGGTTATGGTTAGGGTGAGGGTTAGTGTTAGGGTTCGGGTGAGGGTTAGGTTCAGGGTGATGTTTAGGGTGAGGGTGAGGGTTAGGGTGAGGGTGAGGGTTCGGGTGAGGGTTATGGTTATGGTTAGAGTTAGGGTGAGGGCTAGGGTTCAGGTGAGGGTTAGGGTTAGGATTAGCGATAGGGTGAGAATTAGGGTTAGGTTTAGGGTTATGGTTATTGTTAGGCTGAGAGGTAGGGTTAGGGTTACAGTGAGGGTTAGGTTTAGTCTGAGGGTTAGGGTTAGGTTAAGGTTATGGGTAAGGTGACGGTGTTAGGGTGAGGTTTAGGTTGAGGTTGAGGGTTAGGGTTAGCATTTCAGTTAGGATGAGAGTTAGGGTGAGGGTTAGGTTTAAGGTTAGGGATAGGGTAAGTGTGACAGTAAGAGTTAGGGTTAGGGTTAGATTGACGCTTAGGGTTAGGTTGAGGGTTAGGGTTAGGGTTAGGGTGCGGGTGAAGGTGAGGCTGAGGGTTAGGGTGAGGGTGAGGATGAGGGTGAGGGTTAGCGTTAGGGTTAGGGTTAGGGTTAGTGCAAGGGTGACTGTGAGCATTAGGGTTAGGATTAAGGTTAGGGTTAGGGTTAGGCTGAGGGTGAGGGTGAGGGTTAGCGTTAGGGTTAGGGTCAGAGTAAGTGTTAAGCTGAGGGTTAGGGTGAGAGTGAGGGTTCGGATTAGCTTGAGTGTTAGGGTGAGGATTATAATGATGGTTAGGCTGAGGGGTAGGGTTACGTTTAGGGTGAGGGTTAGGTTTAGTCTGAGGGTTAGGGTTAGTGTTAAGGTTAGGGTTAGTGTGAGGGTAAGGGTTAGGGTAAGGGTTAGGGTTTAGGGTTCGGTTTAGGGTGAGGTTTAGGGTTAGTTTGAGATTTACGGTTAGGGTTAGGATTAGGTTTCAGTGTAGGGTGAGAGGTAGGGTTAGGGTTACGGTCAAGTTTAGGGTTAGGATTAGGGTTAGAGTTAAGATTAGTGTGATTGTTAGGGTTAGGTTTAGGGTTAGGGTTAGGGTGAGCGTAAGGGTTAGGGTGATGTTTAGGGTGAAGGTGAGGTTTAGTGTAAGCCTTAGCTTTAGGGTGAGGGTTAGGGTGAGGTTTAGTGCTAGGTTTAAGGTTAGGGTGAGGGTGATGGTTAGGGTTAGGGTTAAGTTAAGTATGAGGGTGAGGTTTAGGGTTCGGTGAGGGTTAGAGATAGTGTGAGGTTTAGGGTTGGTTAAGGGTTAGAGTTAGGGTGAGGGTTAGGTTGAGGGTTATGTTTAGGATTAGTGTTAGGGTTAGGCTTAGACTGAGGGTTAGTGTGAGGGTGTCGGTGAGGGCTTGGTTTAATGTGAGGGTTAGGGTTTGGTTAAGTTTAGGATTAACTTGAGGGTTAGTGTTAGGGTTAGGATGAGTGTTAGGGTGAAGGATGGTGTTACGGTTAGGGTCAGGTTTAGGGTGAGGCTTAGGGTGATGTTTAGGGTTAGGTTTAGGATTAGGATTAGTGTGAGTGTTAGGGTTAGGGTTAGGGTTAGGGTGAGTGTAAGGTTTAGTGTGAGGTTTAGCGTGAGGGTGAGGATTAGGGTTAGACTTAGGTTTAGGGTGAGGGTTGGGGTGAGGGTTAGGGTTAGGTTTAAGGTAGGGTTGAGGGTGAGAATTAGGGTTAGGTTTAGGGTTTGTGTGAGGGTGTGTGTTAGGGTTCGGTGAGGGTTATGTTTGGGTAAGAGTTAGAGTTAGGGTCAGGGTTAGGCATAGGTTGAGGGTCAGGTTTAGAATTAGGGTTAGGGTTAGTGTTAGGATTATGGTTAGGTTTATGTTTAGACTGAGGGTGAGGGTGAGGGTGAGGGTGAGGGTTTGTGTGAGGTTGAGGGTTAGGGTTAGGGTTAATGTTAGCGTGAGGGTTAGTGTTATGGTTAGAGTTATTAGGAGTGTTAGGGTGAGGGGTAGGTTTATGGTTAGGGTGATGGTTAGGTTTAGTGTGAGGGTTAGGGTTAGGGTTAGGTTTAGGGTGAAATTAAGGTTTAGGGTGAGGGTGAGGGTGAGGCTGAAGGTTAGGGTGAGATTGAGGTTGAGGGTGTGGGGTAGGGTTAGGGTTAAGGTTATTGTTATGGTTAGTGTGAGGGTTAGGTTTAGGGTTGGTGTTAGGTTTAGGGAGAGTATAAGTATTCGGGTGAGTTTTAGGGTTAGGGTGAGGGTTAGGATTAAGGGGAGGGTAAAGGTTAGCTTGAGGGTTAGGGTCAGGTTTAGGGTGAGGGCTAGGGTGAGGGTGAGGGTTAAGTTTAGTGTTAGGGTTAGGGTTAGCATTAGGTTGAGGGTGAGGGTGAGATTTAGGTTTAGGACTAGTGTTAGGTTTAGGGTTAGGCTTAGGGTGAGTGTAAGGGTGAGGTTGAGGGTGAGGGTTAGGGTGAGGGTTAGGGTTAGGGTTAGGTTGGGGGTTAGAATTATTTTGATGTTTATGCTGAGGGTAAGTTTTAGGGTTAGGGTGAGTGTGTGAAGTTGAGGATTAGGGTGTCAGTGAAGGTTAGTGTTAGGGTGAGTGTTAGGATGACGGTAAGGGTTAGGGTGAGGGTGAGGGTTAGGATTAGGGTGAGGGATAGGGTTAGGGTTAGGTTTAGAATGAGTTTTAGGGTGAGGGGTAGGGTTACAGTTACAGAGAGGTTTAGGGTTAGTGTGAGGGTTAGGGTTAGGTTTTGGGTTAGGATTAGGTTGAGGGTAAGGTTTAGTGTGAAGGTTAGGTTGAGGGTGGGGGTTACGGTAGGGTTAGCATGAGGGAGAGGTTTCAGGTTAGGTTGAGGGTTAGGGTGAAGCTTAGGTTTAGGGTTAGGGTTAGGGTGAGTGTTATGGTGAAGATAAGGGTACGGGTGAGGGTTAGAGTGAGGGTGAGTGTTAGGTTTAGTGTTAGGGTTAGGGTTAGGTTTAGGGTGAGGGTGAAAGTGAGAATTAGGGTTAGGATTACAGTTAGGGTTAGGCTGATGGGGAGGGGGCGGATTAGGGATAGCGTTAGGTTTAGGGTTAGGGTTAGGGATAGGGTTAGTTTTAGTGTTATTGTTAGGGTTAGGGTGACGGTGAGAGTGAGGGGAGGGTTAGGTTTAGGGTTAGGGTTAGGGTTAAGGTGAGGGTGAGGATTAGGGTTAGTGTGAGGGTTAAGATTAGGGTGAGGGTTCAGGTGAGCGTTAGGGTTAGGGTTAGAGTTAGGGTGAGGTTTCGGGTTAGGGTAAGTGTTAGGATTAGGGTTAGGTTGAGGGTTATGTTTAGGGTGATGTTTAGGGTGAGGGTGATGGTTAGGGTTCGGGTGAGAGTTCGGGTGAGGGTTAGGGTTAGGGTTAGATTTAGGGTGAGGGCTAGGTTGAGGGTGAGGGGTAGCATTAGGGATAGGGTGAGACTTAGGGTTAGGGTTAGGGTTAGGTGCGGGTTAGGCTGAGGGGTAGGGTTAGTGTGAGGTTGAGGTTTATTGTTAAGGTTATGTTTATGGTGATAGTAAGGGTTAGGGCTAGCATTAGGTTTTGGGTGAGGGTTACGATGAGGGTTAGGGTTAGGGTGTGAGTGAGGGTTAGCGGTAGCCTGAGTGTTAGGGTGAGGGTTAGGTTTAGGGTTAAGGTTAGGGTTATGTTAAGGGTAGGGTGAGGGTGATGGTTAGGGTTAGGGTTAGGGTGAGAGTTAGGGTTAGGTTTAGGGTCAGGCTTAGGGTTATTTTTAGGGTTAGGATTAGGCTGAGTTTGAGGCTGACAGTGAGGATGAGGGAGATTTTTAGGGTTCGGCTTAGGTTTACGGTGAGGGTGAATATGCGGTTAGGGTTAGGTTTAGGATTAGGGTTAGGGTTAGGGTGAGGGTGAGGGTGACGGTTAGGATTAGGATTGGGGAGAGGTTTAGGGTTAGTGTGAGGATTAGAATGAGCGTTAGAATTAGGGTGAGGATTAGAGTTATTATGAGGTTTAGGGTTAGGGTGAGGGCAAGTGTTAGGTTGAGGGTGAGGGTGAGGGTCAGGGTTAGGGTTACCGTTAGGAAGAGGGTGAGGATGAGATTTACGTTTAGGATTAGTGTTAGTTTTAGGGTTCAGCTTAGGGTGAGTGTGAGGGTGAGGTTGAGGGTGAGGTAAGTGTGAGGGGTAGGGTTAGGGTTAGGGTGGTGGTTAGAGTTAGTGTAAGGTTTAGGGTTAGGTTTTGGGTTAGGGTTCGGGTGAGGGTAAGGGTTAGTGTGAGGGGTAGGTTGAAGGTAAGGGGAAGGGTGAGGTTTAGAGTGAGGGTGTGTGTTAGGTTTAGTGTTACTCTTAGGGTAAGGGTCAGGATCAGGGTAAGGGTTAGGGTTAGGGTGAGGGTTAGGGTTAGGTTGAGTGTTAGGTTTAGGTTTAGGGTTGAGGTTAGGGTTAAAGTTAGTGTTAGTTTGAGGGTTAGGGTAAGGTTTAGCGTTAGGTTAATGGTTATTTTAAGGGTTAGGGTGAGGGTGAGGGTGAGGGTGAGGTTTAGGGTTAGGTTGAGGTTTAGGGTGAGGGTGAGAGTGAGAATTAGGGTTAGGATTAGGATTAGGGTTAGGGTTAGCCGGAGGGGGACGGGGAAGGGGAGGGGGTGGTTTAGGGATAGGTTTAGTTTTAGGGTTAGGTTTAGAGTGAGGGTTAGGTATAGGGTTAGGGTTAGTGTTATTTTTAGGGTTAGGGTGAGGGTGAGAATGAGGGGAGGAGGAGGGGAAGGGCTAGTTTAGGATTAGGGTTAGGTTTAAGGTGAGGGTGAGAGTGTGGTTTAGGGTTAGGATTTGGATTATGGTTAGGGTTACGGTTAGGGTTAGGGTTAGGGTTACGGTTAGGGTTAGGGTTAGGGTGAGGGTTAGGGTTAGGGTGATGTTTAGTGTGAGGGTGAAGTTTCGGGTTCTGTTGAGTTTTCGGTTGAGGGTTAGGGTTAGGGTTGGATTTAGTGTGAGGGCTAGGTTGAGGTAGAGGTTTAGGGTTAGGGATAGGGTGAGACTTAGGGTTAGGGATAGGGTTAGGGTGAGGGTTAGGCTGAGGGGTAGGGTTAGTGTGAGGGTTAGGGTTACTGTTCAGGTTAGGGTTAGGGTAAGAATAAGGGTTAGTGTTAGCATTATGGTTTGGGTGAGGGTTACGGTGAGGGTTAGGGATACGTTTAGGTTTAGGGTGAGTGTGAGGGTTAGAGTTAGCCTGAGTGTTAGGGTGAAGGTTAGTGTTAGGGTTAGGTTTAGGGTTAAGGTTAGGTTTTTGTTAGGGTTAGGGTGAGGGTGAGGTTTATGGTTAGGTTAGGATGAGAGTTATGGTTAGGGTTAGGGTAAGGGTTAGGGTTATTTTTAGGGTTAGGGTTATGCTGAGGGTGAGGCTGTCAGTGAGGGTGACGGTGAGTTTTTGTGTTTGGGTTAGGTTTAGGGCGAGGGTGAGTGTGGGGGTTAGGGTTAGGATTAGGATTAGGTTTAGGGTTAGGTTGAGAGTGAGGGTGAGGGTTAGGGTTAGGGTTACTGTTAGGTTTAATGTTAGGGTTAGGTTGAGGGTTAGGGTGAGGGTTAGGATTAGGGGTAGGGTTAGGGTGAGGTTGAGTGTTAGGTTTAGGATTAGGGTTAGGGTTATTGTAGGCTGAGGGTTAGGTTCAGGGTGAAGGTTAGGGTTAGGTTTTGGGTTTGGTTTAGGCTGAGGGCTAGGGTGAGGGTGAGAATTAGTGTGAGGTTGAAGGTGGGGTTGAGGTTGAGCTTAGGGTTAGGGTAAGGGTTAGGGTTAGGTTTAGGGCGAGGATTAGGATGAGGGTGAAGGAAAGGGTGATTGTTAGGGTTAGGGTTAGGTTTAGGTTGAGGGTTAGGGTGAGGTTTAGGGTTAATGTGAGGGTTAGGGTTAGGGGTAGGGTTTGAGTTAGGGTGAGTGTAAGGATTAGGGTGAGAGTTAGGTGAGGATGAGGGTTAGGGTTAGGGTTAGGATTATGGTGATGATGAGGGTGAGGGATAGAGTTAGGGTGAGGGTGATGGTGAGGGTTAGGGTTAGTGTTAGGTTTAGGGTGAGCGTGAGGGTTAGGCTTTCGATGAGGGTTAAGTTTAGGGTTAGTTTGAAGGTAAGGGTTAGGCTTAGGGTGAGGGCTAGGGTGAGGATGAGTGTTAGGGTGAGGATTGATTTAGGGTGAGGTTTTGGCTTAGGTAAGGGTTAGGATTAGGGTGGCAATTTGGATGAGGGTGAGGTTTTGGGTTAGGTAAGGGTTAGGGTTAGGGTGGCAATTTGAATGAGGGTGAGGATTAGGTTGAGGGTTTGGGTTAGGGTGAGGGTTAGGGTTAGGGTTAGGGTGAGGGTTAGGGTTAGGGTGATGTTTAGAGTGAGGGTGAGGGATAGGGTGATGTTTAGGGTGAAGGTGAGGCTGAGGATTAGGGTTAGGCTTAGGATTAGGATTAGTGTGAGGGTGAGTGTGACGGTGAGGGTTAGTCTGTGGGTGAGGGTTATGGTTAGTGTGAGGGTTAGGGTGACGGTGAGGGTTATGGTGAGTCTGAGGGTTAGGGTTAGGGTTAGGGTGAGGGTTAGGGTTAGGGTCAGGGTTATGGTGAGGTATAGGGTGAGGGGTAGGGTTAAGATTAGGGTAAGTGTTAGTGTTAGTGTGAGGGTTAGGTTTAGGGTTAGGAGTAGGGTTAGCTTGAGTGTAAGGGTTGGTGTGAGGGTTAGCGTGAGGGTTAGGGTTACTGTTTGAATTAGGGTTAGGGTTAGTTTGAGGGTTAGGGTAAGGATTAGGGTTAGCGGTAGTGTTAAGATGAGGTTGAGTGTTAGGGTTAGGATTAGGGTTACGGTTATTGTAGGCTGAGGGTGAGGGTTAGGGTTAGGTATAGTGTTAGGTTTGTGGTAGGTGCTAGGGTAAGGGTGAGAGTTAGTGTGAGGGTGAAGGTGACGTTGAGTTTAAGCTTAGGGTTAGGGTAAGCGTTAGGGTTAGGATTAGGGTGAGGATTAGGATGAGGGTGAATGTTAGGGTGAGGGTTAAGGTTAGGGTTAGGTTTCAGTTGAGGGTTAGGGTAAGGGTTAGTGTGAGTTTTCGGTTAGAGTGTGATTTAGGTTTAGGGTTTGGTTAGGGATAGCGTTAGGGTTAGGTGTAGGGTTAGCTTGAGGGTGATGGTTGAGGTTAAGATTTGGGTTAAGCTTAGGGTTAGGCTGAAGGTTAGGCTTAGAATTAGTGTTAGGGTTACGGTTAGGCTTAGGGTGAGGGTGAGGTTGAGGGTGAGGCTTAGGGTTAGTGTGAGGGTTAGGATAAGGGTGAGGGATAGTGTTAGGATTAGGGTTAGGGTTAGGGTGAGAGTTAGGGTTAGACTTAGGGTGAGGGTGAGGGTTAGGGTTATTTTTAGGGTGAGGGTTACGTTTAGGGTTAGGGTGAGGGTTAGGATGAGGGTTAGGGTTAGGGTTAGGGTTAGGGTTAGTGTTAGGTTGAGATTAGGGTTATTGTTAGGGTTAGGGTTAGGGGGAGGGTTAGGGGGAGGGTGAAGTTTAGAGTGAGGATTAGGCTTTGGGTTAGGCTTAGGGTAATGGTTAGGTTGAGGGTTAGGGTGAGAGTGAGGTTTAGGATTAGCGTGAGTGTTAGGGTGAGAGTTAGGGTGAGGGTTAGGATTAGTTTTTGGGTTAGGGTAGTGTTACAGTTAGGGTGAAGTTGAGGGTTAGGTTTAGGGTGAGGGTTAGGGTTAGGTTTAGGTTTAGGGTTAGGGTGAGGGTTAGGATTAGGGTTAGTGTTATTGTTAGTGTTAGGTTTAGGTTGAGGGTGAGTGTGAGGGTGAGGGTGAGGGTTAGGTTAGGTTGTGAGTTAGGGTTAGGGTGAGATTCAGGGTTAGTGTGAGGGTTAGTGTTAGGGTAAGTTTTACACTTAAGGTTAGGTTTAGGGTTAGGATGATGGTGATGGTTAGTGTTAAGATTAGGATTAATGTGAGTTTTAGGGTGAGGGTTGGGGTTCGATGAGGGTTAGAGTTAGGGTGAGGTTAAGGGTTAAGTTTTGGTAAGGGTTAGATTTAGGGTGAAGTTGAGGGTGAGGGTTAGAGTTAGGATTAGGGTTAGGGTTAGGTTTACGATTAAGATCAGGGTTAGGTTTACACTGAGGCTGAGTGTGAGGGTGAGGCGTTGTTGTAGGGTGAGGGTTAGGTTTAGGTTTAGGGTGATTGTTAGGGTGAGGGTTAGGTTTAGGGTTAGGGTTAGGATGAGTGTTAGGGTGAGGGGTAGGGTTACTGTAAGGGTGAGGGTTAGAATTAGTGTGAGGGTTAGGGTTAGGGTTCGCTTTAGTGTTAGGGTGAGGGTAAGGGTTAGTTTGAGAGTTAGGGTGAGTTTGAGGATTAGGTTTATAGTTAGGGTGAGGGTTAGGGTTAGGGTTAGGTTTAGGGTAAGTTTGTGGGTTACGTTGAGGGTTAGGGTTAGGATTAGGGTTAGGGTGAGGGTGAGGGCTAGCGTGAGGGTGAATGTTAGGTTTAGGGTTAGGGCTAGGGTGAAGGTTCGGGTCAGGGTGAGGTTTAGTGTTAGGGTTAGGATGAGGGTGAAGGTTCGGGTGAGTGTTAGGGTTAGGGTTAGTGTTAGGGTGAGGGCTAGGATGAGGGTGAGGGTTAGGGTTAGGTTTAGGGATAGGGTGAGAATTAGGGTTAGGTTTAGTGTTAGGGCGAGGCTTAGGCTTAGGGGTAGTGTTAGGTTTAGTGTGAGGGTTAGGTTTAGTCGGAGCATTAGGGTTAGGGTTAAGTTTACGGTTAAGGTTAGTGTAAAGGTTATGGTGAGGGTTAGGGGGAGGGTGAGGTTTAGTGTTAGCATTTCGGGTAGGGTGAGGTTTAGATCGAGGGTGAGGGTTATGGTTAGGGTAAGGTGAGGGTGAGGGTTAGGTTTAGGGTTAGGGTGAAGTTTAGGGTTAGGTTGAGGGTTAGGGTTAGGGTTAGGTTTAAGGTGAGGGTGAGAGTGTGGGTTAAGGTTAGTATTTGGATTAAAGTTAGGGTTAGGCTGAGGGTGATGGGGAGGAGGAGCGTTAGGGTTAGGGTTAGGGTTAGTGTTAGCCTTTGGGAGAAGGTGAGGGTGAGATTTAGGTTTAGGATTAGTGTTAGGTTTAGGGTTAGGCTTAAGGTTACAGTGAAGGTGAGCGTGGGGTGAAGTTTAGATTGAGGGTTAGGGTTAGGTTCAGGGTGAGGGTTAGGTTTAGAGTGATGTTTAGGTTGAGGGTGAGCTTTAGGGTGAGGGTGAGTTCAGGTGCGGGTGAGGGTTAAGGTGTGGGTGAGGCTTAGGGTTAGGCTTAGGGTTAGGTTGACGTTTAGGCTTATGGTTAGGATTAGTGTGAGGTTTAGGGTTAGGGTTAGGGTGAGGGTAAGGTTTAGGGTGAGTTTTAGAGTGAGGGTGAGGATTAGGGTTAGAGTTAGGGTAAGGGTTAGGTTTGGCTTGGGGTGAGGGTGAGGGTGAGGTTTATGTTTAGGGTGAAGTTTCGGTTTAGAGTGAGGCTTAGGGTTAGGGTTAGGGTTAGGGTGAGTTTTAGGGTGAGGGTTAGGGTACGGTGAGGGTTAGAGATAGGGTGAGGGTTAGGGTTGTGTAAGGGTTAGAGTTAGGATGAGGTTGATGGTGAGGTTTAGGGTTAGAATTAGGGTTAGACTGAGGGAGATGGTGAGGGTACAGGTAAAGTTTTGGGTAAGGGATAGAATTAGGTTTAGGGTGATGGTTAGGGTTAGGGTAAGGGTTAGGATGAGGGTTAGGGTTAATGTAAGGTTATAGTTAGGGTTAGGGTGAGGGTGAGGTTGAGGTTGAGGGTGAGGGTGAGGGTGAAGTTGAGGTTGTGGGTTAGGGTTAGGTTTAGGGTGAGGGTGAGAGTGAAGGTTAGGGTTAGGGTTAGGATTCGTGTGAGGGTTAGGGTTTGGGTGAGTGTTAGGGTGAGAACTTGGGTGAGGCTGAGTGTTATGATTAGGGATAGAGTGATGGTTAGGCTGAGGGGTAGGTTAGGGTTAGGTTTAGAATGAGGGTGAGAGTGAGGGTTAGGGTTATCGTTAGAGTTAGGGTGAGGAGTACGGTAAAGGCTAGGGTTAGGGTGAGAGTGAGCATTAAGGTGAGAGTTAGGATTAGGGTTAGGGTTAGGGTGAGGGTTAGGGTTAAGGGAAGGGTTAGGTTTAGGGTTAGAGTTAGGGTGAGTGCTAGAGTGAGGGTGAGGGTTAGGGTTAGGGTTAGGTTTGGTTAAAGGTGAGGGTGAGGGTGAGGGGAGGTTTAGGGTTAGGTTTAGGTTTAGGGTGAGCGTGAGAGTGAGGGTTAGGGTTAGGATTAGGATTAGGGTTAGGGTTAGGGTGAGGGTGAGAGTGAGGGGGAGGGGGAAGGTTAGGGTTTTTGATGGGGTTAGGTTTATGGTGAGGTTAGTGTTAGGTTTAGGGTTAGGGTTATGATTAGTGTGTGGGTGAGATGAGGTTTAGGGATATGGTGAGGTTTAGGGTTAGGTTGAGGGTTAGAGTTAGGGTTAGATTTAGTGTGAGGGTGTGGGTGAGGGTGAGGGTTAAGGTTAGGTGTAGGTTAGGGTGAGAGTGAGGGTGATGGGTAGGGTAAGGGTAATGGTTAGGTTTTGGGTTAGGGTTAGGCTGAATTTGAGGGTGAGGTTGAGGTTTAGGGTTAGGGTTAAGGTTAGGGTGAGGACTAGAGTAAGAGTGAGGGTTAGGGTGAGCGTGAGGGTGAGGGTGACTTTTTTGGTAATTTAAGGGTTAAGGTTAGGATTAGTGTATGGATTAGGGTGAGGGTAAGGTTTAGGGTGAGAATTAGGGTTAGGGTGAGGGTTAGGGTAAGGGGAGGGTGAGGGTTTGTTTAGGGTGATGTTTAACGGTGAGGGTGAAAATGAGGGTAAGGGTGAGGGTTAGGGTTAGAGTTAGAGTTAAGTGAGGGCTAAGGTGAGGGTGAGGGTTAGGGTTAGAGTAAGGGTTAGGGTTAGTGTTAGGGTGAGGGTTACGCTGAAAGATAGGTTTAGGGTTAGGGTGAGGATTAGTTTTAGTGTGAGGGTTAGGGTTAGGATGAGGGTTAGGGTTAGGTTTAGGGTGAGGGTGAGAGTGAGTGTTAGGGTTAGGATTAGGATTAGGTTTAGGGTAGCATGAGGGAGAGAGTGAAGGTGAGGGTGAGTGTTAGGTTTAGTGATGGGGTTAGAGTTAGGGTGAGGGTTAGTGTTAGGGTTTGGCTTAGGATTATTGTTAGGATTTGGGTGAGGGGGAGGGACAAGGGAGCAGTTAGGGTTACAGTTAGGGTTAGGTTTAGGGTGAGGGATAGGGTGAGTGTTAGGGTTAGGATTAGGATTAGGGTTACGGTTAGGCTGAGGGTGAGGGTGAGGATTAGGGTTAGGGTTAGGGTGAGTGTGAGGGTTAGGGTTAGTGTGAGTGTGAGGGTTAGGATTAGGGTGAGGGAAAATGTTTGGGTGAGGGTTACGGTGAGGGTGAAGGTTAGGTTTAGGGTTATGGTTAGGATCAGTGTATGACTGAGGATGAGAGTTAGGGTTATGGTGAGGTTTAGGTTTAGGGTGAGGGTTACGTTTAGGTTTAGAATTAGTGTGAGGGTGTGGGTGAGGGTGACGGTTAGGGTTAAGTTTAGGGTTAGGGTGAGGGTAAGGGTGAGGGTGAGGGTGAGGGTGACGGGTAGGGTAAGGGTTAGGGTTAGGGTTTGGGTAAAGGTTAGTCTGAAGGTGAGGGTGAGGTTGAGGTTTAGGGTTAGGGTTAAGGGTAGGGTGAGGTCTAGAGTAAGACTGAGGGTTAGGGTGAGCATGAGAGTGAGTGTGAGAATTTAGGTAAGGTAAGGGTTAGTGTTAGGATTATTGTGAGGATTAGGGTGAGGGTGAGGATTAGGGTGAGGGTTAGGGTTAAAGTGAGGTTTAGGGTTAGGGTAGGGTGAGGGTTTGTTTAGGGTGATGTTTAGGTTGAGCGTGAAGTTTAGGATGAGGGTGAGGGTAAGGGTGAGGTTTAGGGTTAGTGTTAGAGTTAGGTGTGGGCTAGGGTGAGTATGAGGGTTAGGGGTAGGGTTAGGGATAGGGTGAGAATTAGGGTTAGGGTTAGTGTTAGGGTGAGGATTAGGGTTAGGGTGAAGGTTAGGCTGAGGGGTTGGGTTAGGGTTAGTGTGAGGGTTAGGTTTAGTCTGATGTTTAGTATTAAGTTTTGGGTTAGGTTTAGGTTGAGGTTAAGGGTTAGGGTAAAGGTGAGTGTGAGGGTGAGGGTTAGGGTTAGCATTAGGGTTGGGGTGAGGGGTAGGGTGAGGGTTAGGTTTTGGTTTAGGTTGAGGGTGAAGGTGAGGGTTAGGTTAAGGGTTAGGGTGAGATTTAGGTAAAGGGTGAGGGATATGGTTAGGGTTAGGGTTAGAGTGAGGGTGAGGCTAAAATTTAGGGTGAGGGTGAGTGTGAGGGTGAGGGTGTGGGTCAGGGTTAGGATTTGGTTTAGGGTGAAGGTGAGGGTGAGGGTTAAGGTTAGGATTAGGGTTAGGGTTTGGGTTAGGATGAGGGTGAGCGTGAGGGTGAGGTTTAGGTTTAGGGTGAGTGTTAGAGTTAGTGTGAGAGTTAGTGTGAGGGCGAGATTAAGGATTAGGTTGAGGGTGAGGGTTAGGATTAGGGTTAGGTTTAGTGGGAGGTTTAGGGGGAGGGTTAGGGTTAAGGTTAGGGTTTAGGGTAAAGGTGAGGGTTTGGGTTAATGTTTGGGTTAAGATTAGAGTGAGGGTTAGGGTTAGTGTGAGAGTTAGAGTGAGGGTGAGGGTAAGGGTTAGGTTGAGGGTTAGGGAGAGGGGGAGGATTAGCGTCAGAGTTTGGGTTAGGGTGAGGGTTAGGGTGAGGGTTAGGGTTAAGGTTAGGTTTAGGGTTAGGGTGAGGATTATGGTTAATGTTAGGGTTAGTGTTAGGGTAAGGGTTAGTTTGAGGGTGAGGGTTAGTTTGAGGGTGAGGGTTATGTTTCGGGTTAGGGTTAGGGTGAGGGTGAGGGTTAGGATAAGGGTTCCAGTTAGGGTGAGGGTGAGGGTGAGGGTTAGTTTTAGTATTAGGGTGAGGGTTAGGGTTTGGCTGAGGGTGAGTGTGAGGATTAGGGTGAGTGTTAGGGTTAGGGTGTGGGTTAGGGTGAGCTTTAGGGTTAGTGTGAGAATTAGGGTTAGGGTTAGGGTTTTGGTTAGGGCTAGGGTGACGGTAATGGTTAGGGTGAGGTTTAAGGTTAGGGTTAGGGTGAGGGTGAGTGTGAGATTTAGGTTTAGGATTAGTGTTAGGTTTATTGTCAGGCTTAGGGTGAGGGTGAGAGTGAGGTTGAGGGTGCGGGTTAGGGTGAGGGTTAGGGTTAGTGGGAAGTTTAGGGTGAGGGTGAGGTTTAGGGTTAGGATGAGTGTCCGGGTGAGGGTGGGGGTAAGGGTGTGGGTGAGGGTTAGGTTTAGGTTGAGGGTTAATTTGATGGTGAGGGTTATTGTGAGGGTGAGGGTTAGGGTTAGGTTTAGGGTTAGGGTTAGGTTTAGGGTTAGGGTGAGGGTTAGGGTTAGGGTTAGGATTAGTGTGAGGTTTAGGGTTAAGGTTAGGTTAGCGCTAGGTTTAGTGTAATGGTTAGGGATACATTTAGGTTGAGAGTGAGGGTTAGAGTTAGCCTTAGGGTTAGGATTAGGGTTAGGGTGAGGGTTAGGGTTAGTGTGAGGGTTAGGCTTAGGGTTGGGGTTACGTTAGGATAAGGGTAAGGGTTAGGAGGAGCGTTAGTGTTACGGAGAGGGTTAGGGTTAAGGTGAGGGTAAGGGTTAAGGTCAGGGTTAGGGTAAAGGCTAGGGTGAGGATCAGAGTTAATGGGTAGAATTAGGGATAGGGTGAGGGTTAGGTTTAGGGTTAGGGTTAGGGGGAGAGTTAGGCTGTGGGGTAGGGTTAGGTGAGGGTTAGGTTTAGTGTGAGGTTTAGGGTTAGAGTTACGATTAGGGTTATGGTTTTTGTTAGGTTTAGGGTGAGGATAAAGGTGAGGGTGAGGGTGAGGTTTAGGGTTAGGGTTAGGGTTAGGGTGAAGTGTAGTGTTAGGATTAGGATTAGGGTTAGGGTTAAGCTGAAGGTGAGGGGGACGGGGAGGTTTAGCTTTAGTGTTAGGGGTAGGGTGAGTGTGAGGGTTAGGGTTAGTTTCAGAGTTAGGGTTAGGATTAGGGTGAGGGAAAATATTTGGGTGAGTGTTAGGGTCAGGGTGAAGGTTAAGCTTAGGGTTGGCATTAGGATTAGTGTGTGGGTGAGGGTGAGTTTTAGGGATATTGTGAGGTTTAGGGTTAGGGTGAGGGTTAGGGTTAGGGTTAGAGTTAGTGTGAATGTGTGGGTGAGGGTGAGGGTTAGGGTTAGGTTTAGAGTTAGGGTCAGAGTGAGGGTGAGGGTGAGGGTGATTTTTAGGGTAAGGGTTAGGGTTAGGGTTTGGGTTAGGGTTAGGCTGAAGGTGAGGGTGAGGTTGATGGTTAGGTTTAGGATTAAGGCTAGGGTGAGGGCTAGAGTAAGAGTGAGGGTTAGGGTGAGAGTGAGGGTGAGGGTGAGGGTGAGTTTTTCGGTAAGGTAAATGTTAGGGTTAGGATTAGTTTGAGGATTAGGGTGAGGGTGAGGGTTAGGAATAAGGTGAGGATTAGGGTAAGGGGAGGGTGAGGGTTTGGTTAGGGTGATTTTTACGGTGAGGGTGAAGGTTAGAATGAGGGTGAGGGTAAGGGTGTGGGTTAGGGTTAGTGTTAGAGTTAGCTGAGGGCTAGGGTGATTATGAGGGTTAGGGGTAGGGTTAAGGATAGGGTGAGAATTAGGGTTAGTGTTAGGGTGAGGGTTAGGCTGAGGGATAGGTTTAAGTTTAGGTTGAGGATTAGTTTTAGTGTGAAGATTAGGGTTAGGATGAGGGTTAGGTTTAGGTTTAGGGTGAGGGTGAGAGTGAGTGTTAGGGTTAGGATTAGGATTAGTTTTAGGTAGGCTGACGGTGAGAGTGAGGGGGAGGGGGAGTGTTAGGTTTACTGATGGGGTTAGGGTTAGGGTGAGGGTTAGTGTTATGGTTTGGGTTAGGATTATTTTTGGGATTTGGGTGAGAGGGAGGGATAAGGGAGGGGAATGTTTACGGTTAGGGTGAGGGATAGGGTGAGGGTTAGGGTTAGGATTAGGAATTGGGTTAGGTATAGGCTGAGGGTGAGGGTGAGGTTGAGGTTTAGGGTTAGGGTTAGGGTTAGGGTTAGGGTGAGTGTTAGGTTGACAGTGAGGTTTAGGGTGAGGGTGATGGTTAGGGTTAGGGTGAGACTGAGGTTTAGGTTTAGGGTTAGGGTAAGGGTTATGGTGAGTGTGAGGGTTAGTTTTAGGGTTAAGGTTAGGGTGAGGTTTAGGGTTAGGTTAGGGTTAGGATTATGGTGAGGGTGAGGGTGATGGTTATGGTGTGTGTGAGGGTTAGGGATAGGGTGAGATTGAGGGTTAGGGTTAGGGTGAGGATTATGATGAGTGTGAGGGTGAGGGTTAGTGTTAGGTTTAGGATGACAGTGATGGTGAGGGTAAGGGGGAGGTTTAGGGATAGGTTTAGGTTTAGGTTGAGGATGAGTGTGAGGGTTAGGGTTAGGATTAGGATTAGGGTTAGATCTAGGCTAAGCGTGAGGTTGAAGGTGAGGGGGAGGTTTAGGGTGACCGTGAGGGTTAGGGTGAGGGTGAAGGTTAGGGTCAGGCTTAACGTTAGGTTACTAGTTATAGTTACAATGAGGTTTAGTGTGAGGGAAAGGGTTAAGGTTAGGGTTAGCGTTAGGATTTGTGTGAGGGTTAGGGTTAGGGTTACGGTTAGTGTGAGAGTAAGGTTTAGGGTGAGGTTTAGGGTGAGTTTCAGGTTTAGGGTGAGGGTTAGGTTTAGAGTTACGGTGAGTTTGATGGTGAGGGTGAGGTTTAGCGTTAGGATTAGGGTTAGGTTTAGGGTTAGACTGAGCATGAGGGTGAGGGTGAGGGTTTGGGTTATTGTGAGGGTTAAGGTTAGGGTTATGTTTAGGGTGATGGTAAGGTTTAGTGTTAGGGTTAGGGATAGGATGAAGGTTAGGGTGTGGGGTAGGGTTATGGTTAGGGTGAGGGATACATTTAGTGTGAGGTTTAGGTTTAGGGTTAGGTTGAGGGTGAGACTGACAGTGAGGGTTAGTGTTAGTGTTAGGTTTATTGTTAGGGTTAGGGTGAGGTGGAAGGGGAGGGGAGGGGGAGTTTTATCGTTAGGGTTAGTTTTAGGGTAATGCTTAGGGTGAGGGTTAGGGTTAGGATTAGGATTGGGTTTAAGGTTAGGCTGAGGGTGATGGGGAGGGGGAGGGTTAGGGTTAGGGTTAGGGTTTGTGTGAGGGTTAAGGTTAGGATTAGGGTGAGGGAAAAAGTTTGGGTGAAGGTTAGGGTGAGGGTGAAGGTTAGGCTTAGGGTTAAGGTTAGGATTAGTGTGTGGGTGAGGGCGAGGGATAGGGTTATGGGGAGGTTTAGGTTTAGGGTGAGGGTTAGGCTTAGGGTTAGAGTTAGTGGGAGGGTCTGGGTGAGGTTGACGGTTAGGGTTAAGTTTAGGGTTAGGGTGAGCATGAGAGTGAGGCTGAAGGTGAGTGTGTCAGGTAGGTTTAGGATTAGGGTTAGGGTTAGGGTTAGTCTGAAGGTGAGGGTGAGGTTGAGGTTTAGAGTTAGTGTTAAGGTTAGGGTGAGGTCTAGAGTAAGAGCGAGGGTTAGGGTGAGCTTGAGGGTGAGGTTGAGTTTTTCGGTTAGGTAAAATTTATGGTTAGGTTTAGAGTGAGGATTAGGGTGAGGGTGAGGTTGAGGGTGAGGGTTACGGTTATGTTAAGTCTTAGGTTTAGGGTAGGGTGAGGGTTGGGTTAGGGTGATGTTTATGGTGAAGTTGAGGGTTAGGATGAGAATGAGGGTAAGGGTGAGGGTTAGGGTTAGGGTTAGAGTTAGTTGAGGGCTAGGGTGAGGGTGAGAACTAGGGGTAGGGTTAGGGATAGGGTGAGAATTCGGGTTAGGTTTAGGGTTAGGGTGAGGGTTAGGGTTAGGGTGAGGGTTAGGTTGAGTCTGAGGGTTAGTGTTAAGTATAGGGTTAGGTTTAGGGTGCGGTTAAGGATTAGGGTGAGGTTTCGGGTTAGCATTAGTGTTAAGGTGAGGGTGAGGGTGAGGGTTAGAATTAGGGTTAGGTTTAGGTTAAGGGTGAGGGTGAGGGTTAGGTTTAGTTTGAGGGTGAGGGTTAGGTTTAGAGTGAGGGAAACGGTTAGGGTTAGGGTTAGCGTGAGGGTGAGGCTGAAGTTTAGGGTTAGTGTGAGGGTGAGGGTGAGGGTGTGTGTTAGGGTTAGGGATAGGGTGACGGTGAGGGTGAGGGTGAGGTTTAGGATTAGGATTAGTGTTACGGTTTTGGTTAGGCTGAGGTTGAGCATGAGGATTAGAGTTGAGGGTTAGAGTTAGTGTGAGGGTTAGGGTGAGGGTGAGAGTAAGTGGTAGGTTGAGGGTTAGGTGGAGTGTTAGGGTGAGGGTGAGTGTTGGGGGAGGGGGAGGGTTAAGTATAGTGTTACGGTAAGGGTGAGGGTTAGGGTTAATGTTAGGGTGAGAATTAGCGTGAAGGTTAGTGTTAGTGTGAAGGTTAGAGTGAGTGTGAGGGTAAGGGTTAGGTTGAGGTTTAGGGTGAGGGGGAGGATGAGGGTTAGTGTTTGGGTTAGGGTGATGGTTAGTTTGAGGGTTAGGGCTAAGGTTAGGGTTATTGTTAGGGTGAGGGTTATGGTTAACTTTAGTGTTAGGGTTAGGGTAAGGGTTAAGGTGAAGGTAAAGGTTAGGGTTAGGGTAAATTTTAGGGTTAGGGTGAGGGTTAGGTTTAGGATTATGTTTAATGTGAGGGCTAGTGTGTGGGTGAGGGTTAGGGTTAGGGTGAGGGTTAGGGTTAATGTTAGGGTTAGGGTGAGGGGTAGATTTAGGGTGAGGGTGAGGGTTAGGTTTAGTGTGAGTGTTAGCGTTTTGGTTAGGTTTAGGTTTAGGGTGAGGGTAAGGGTTAGGGTGAGGGTTAGTGTGAGAATTAGAGTTAAATTCAGAGTGAGTGTTAGGGTGAGTGTTAGGGTGAGGATTAGGGGGAGGGTTTGGTTTAGTGTTAGGGTTGTGATGACTGTGACTGTTAGGGTTAAGGTTAGGCTGAGGGTGAGGGTGACAGTGAGGGTGAGGTTTATGGTTAGGGTTATGTTTAGAGTAAGGGTGAGAGCGAAGTTTAGGGTTAGGATTAGGATTAGGTTTAGGGTTAGGCTGAGGTTGAGGGTGAGGGTGAGTGTTAGGGTTAGTGTTAAGGTGAGGTGTAGGGTTAGGGTGAGGGTTTGGGTTAGAGTTAGTGTGAGAGTGTGGGTGAGGGTGAGGGTTAGGGTTAGCTTTAGGGTTAGGGTGAGGGTGAGGGTGAGGGGTAGGGTTAGGATTAGTGTTAGGGTTAGGGTTAGCATTTGGTTTAGGGTGAAGGTTAGGTTGAGGGCTCGGGTGCTTCTGGGGTTTAGGGAGAGGATCAGGGTGTGGGTGAGGTTTTCGGTTATATAAGTGTTAGGGTTAGGGTTAGTGTGAGGATAAGGGTGAGGGATAGGGTTAGGGTGAGGTTTAGCATTAAGTTAGGTTGAGGATTGGGTTACGGTGATATGTAGGGTGAGTCTCAGGCTTAGGGAGAGGGTGAGGGTAAGGGTGAGGGATAGGGTTAGGGTTAGAGATAAGTGAGGGCTAGGGTGAGGGTGAGGGTTAGGGGTAGGTTTAGTGATATGGTGAGAATTAGGGTTAGGTTAAATGTGAGCATTAGGGTTAGAGTGAGGGTTAGGCTGAGGGGTAGGGTTAGGATTAGGGTGAGGGTTAGGTTTAATCTGAGGGTTAGCTTTAGGTTGAGGATAAGGGTTAGGGTGAGGGTTAGGGTGAGGGTGAGGGTTAGGGTTAGCGTTAGGGTTAGGGTGAGTATTTGGGTGATGGTTAGGTTTAGGGTTAGCTTGAGGGATAGGTTTAGGGTGAGGGATACGGTTAGGTTTAGGGTTAGTGTGAGGGTGAGGTTGAGGCTGAAGTTTAGGTTGAGGGTGTGGGTGAGGTTTGGGGTTAGGGTTAGGTTTAGGTTGAGTTTGAGGGTGAGGGTGAGCATTAGGTTTAGGATTAGGGTTAGGGTTATGGTTATGCTGAGGGTGAGCGTGAGTGAGAGGGTGAGGGTTAGGGTGAGGGTTTGGATGAGGGTTAGAGTTAGTGTGAGGGCTACATTGAGGGTGAGAGTAAGGGTTAGGTTGAGGGTTAGGGTGAGGGTGAGGGTTAGGGTTAGGTTTAGGGTTAGTGGGAGGGTTAGGTTGAGGATTAGGGTTAAGGTTAGTATTAGGGTTAGGGTTAATGTTAGGGTTAGGGTTAGGGTAATGATTAGGGTGAGGGTTATGGTGAGGGTTAGGGTTAGTGTGAGGGTTAGAGAGATTGTGAGGGTAAAGGATAGGTTGATGCTTTGGGGGAGAGGTAGGATTAGGGTTAGGGTTTGTGTTATGGTGAGGGTTAGGTTGAGGTTTAAGGTTAAGGTTAGGGTAAGGGTTAGGCTGAGGGTTAGGGTTAATGTTAGGGTTAGCGTTAGGGTAAGGTTTAGTGTGAGGGTTAGGTTTAGGATTAGAGTTAGGGTGAGAACTAGGGTTAGGGTTAGGTTTAGGTGAGTTGTAGGTTTAGGGTTAGGGTGAGCGTTAGGTTTAGTGTGAGGGTTAGGGTTAGGGTTAGGGTGAGGTTAAGCGTTAGGGTGAGGTTTAGTGTGAGAGTGAGAGTTAGTGTTAGCATGAGTATTAGGGTGAGGATTAGTGTGAGGGTTAGGGTTAGTATAGGGTTAGAGTGACGGTGAGGGTGAGGGTGATGGTTAGTGTTAGGGTGAGAGTGAGGATGAGGATGAGGGTGAGGGTGTGGTTGAGGTTTAGAGTTAGGGTTAGCGTTAGGTTTTACAAGGAGATGTCCACCGGGAACACCCGGAGGCCTGCCCGCAGCAAGATTCTGGAATTCTTCCTAAGAAGCCTTGAAAGGATTGAAACGCTCCTTTGTTGCAATAACTCAGAAATTCTTTCTGAGTGTTCTCGGCAGAGGTCATTCTGATTAACACAGCCGTGGAATAATTAGAGCCTGACATAAGTAGTGCTGTCCATAGTGCTGGATGGACAGTGGTCGCGTCCCAAACAACTGAGATCTAGTTCTCCAAATTTTCACAGAGTGCCATAAGTACAGGTTCAATTTGCTCCTCAGGTTTAGTAGAGTGTAGCCGTCAAAGGTGTAATCAGTAGAGGGTTAGAGTTAGGTTAGGGATAGGGTGAGGTTTAGGTTCAGGGTTAGGGTTTTGGGTTAGGGTTAGGGTCAGGGTTAGGGTTTAGAGTTAGGGTTAGGCTTTAGGGTTAGGGTCAAGGTTAGGGCTAGGGTTAGGGTTAGGGTTAGGATTTACAAGAAGATGTTCACCAGGAACACCCGGAGGCCTGCCGGCAGCCAGATTCTGAAATTCTTCCTAAGAAGCCTTGAAACGGAGTGAAACCCACCTAGCTTGCAATAACTCAGAACCTAATTCTGAGTGTTTCCGGCAGAAGTCATTCAGCTGAACACAATGGTGGACTAACTAGAGCCTGATATAGCCAGTGCTGTCCATAGTCCTGCATGGACAGTGGTCGCATCACAAACAACTGAGGTCTAGTTCTCCAAACTTTTACAGAGTGCCATAAGTAGAGGTAAAACTTACTCCTCAGGTTGAGTAGAGTGTAGCTGTCAAAGCTGTAATCAGTAGCACTCAGGTGAGAAGAACAGGAAGCAGATATTCCCAGTCAGCTAGCAGGGTCCTATGAGGACAAGCATATATGGCTACAACGTCTGAATGTTTGCAAGCTTGGCAGAGCTCTGCAGGCGCAATTGTGCAGCAATGCAAACTGCGTAGCCTTGCCAAACTTCACGGATGTAGAAGAAACCATGGAATATTTACAAGGAGAATGTTCACCCTGAACACCCGGAGGCCTGCCAGCAGTAAGATTTGGGTTAAGTTTAGGGTGAGGGTAAGGGTGAGGGTTAGGGTTAGGTTTAGGTTTCGGGATTGGGTTAGGGTTAGCGTCAGGGTGTGGGTGAGGGTAAAGGTGAGGGTGAGGGTGAGGGTAGGTTTAGGGTTAGGGTTAGGGTTGTGTGAGGGTTAGGATTTACATGGAGATATTCACCTGGAACACCTGGAGGGCCGCAGACACAAAAATTCTGGAATTCTTCCTAAGAAGCCTTGAAAAGGAATGGATTTACATGCAGATATTCACCTGGAACACCTGGAGGGCCGCAGACACAAAAATTCTGGAATTTTTCCTAAGAAGCCTTGAAAAGGAATGAAACGCTCCTCTGTTGCAGTAACTCAGAACCTCATTCTGAGTGTTCCCAGCAGAGGTCATTTGGCCGAATACAACCGTGGACTAATCAGATCCTGATATAGCCAGTGCCGTCCATAGTCCTGGATGGACAGTGGTCGCTTCCCAAACAACTGAGGTCTAGTTTTCCAAACTTTCACGAGAGCCATAAGTAGAGGTTCAACTTACTCCTCAGGTTGAGTAGAGTGTAACCGTCAAAGCTGTAATCATTAGCACTCAGGTGAGAAGAACAGGAAGCAGATATTCCCAGTCAGCTGGCAGTGTCCAACGGGGACAAGCAAATGTGACTACCAAGTCTGAATGTTTGCAAGCACGGCAGAGGATTGCAAGCGAAATTGTGCAGCAATGCAAACTGCATACGCTTGCCAAACTTCACGGGTGTAAAAGAAACCACCGAGGATTTACAAGGAGATGTTCACCCGGAAAACCCAGAGGCCTGCCGGCAGCAAGATTCCTGTTAGTGTGAGGGTGAGGGTGAGGGTGAGGGTTAGGATTAGGGTTAGGATTAGGTTTAGGGTTAGGGTGAGGGCTTCGGTGAGGGTGAGGGTGAGGGCTAGGGTGAGGGTGAGGGTTAGGTTTAGGGGAAGGTTTAGGGTTAGAGTTAGGGTGAGAATTATGCTGAGGGTGAGGGTTAGGGTGAGGGTTAGGGTTAGGGTGAGGGTTATGGTTCGGATTAGGGTTAGGGTGATGTTTAAAATGAGGGTGAGGTTTAGGGTGAGAGTGAGGGTTCAAGTGAGGATTCATGTTAGTGTGTGGTTGAGTGTTAGGGTTAGGGTGAGGGTTAGGGTGACAGTAAGGGTTAGGGTGAGGGTAAGGATAAGGGGTAGGGAGAGTTTTATTGTTAGTGTGAGGGTTAGGGTTAGGGTTAGGTTGAGAGTTAGAGTTAGGGAGATGGTTATGCTGAGGGTGAGGGTTAAGGTGAGTGTGAGGTTTTGTGTGAGGGTGAGGGTTAGTGTGTGGGTGAGGATTAGGGTTACAGTGAGGGTTAGGGTGATGGTGAGGGTTAGTGTGAGCATGAGGGTTAGGCTTAGGATGAGCAATAGGGTTACGGTTTGGGTGAGGGTGAGGGTGAGGAACAGGTTGAGGTTTAGTTTGAGGGTGAGGGTGAGGGTTAGGGTGTGGGTGAGGGTTAGGTTTAGGCTGAGGGTTTGGTTGACAGTGAGGGTTAGGGTGAGGGTGAGGTTTAGGTTTAGGGTTAGGGTAAAGGTTATGTTGAGGGTGAGGGTTAGTTTTAGGGTTAGGGTTAGGGTTAGGTTGAGGGTAAGTGTTAGGGTGAGGGTAAGGGTTAGGGTGAGATTTACGGTGAGGGTGAGGGTTAGGTTTAGGTTTAGGGTTTGGATTATGGTGAGGGTGAGGGTGAGGGTTAGGGTGTGGGTGAGGGTTACCGATAGGGTGAGGGTGAGGGTTAGGGTTAGGGTTAGGGTTAGGATTATAGTGAGGGTGAGGGTGAGGGTTAGGGTGTGCTTAAGGTTTAGGTTGAGGGTGAGGGTTAGGGTTAGGGTTAGGATTGGGATGAGGGTGAGTGTGATGGTTAAGATTAGTGTTAGCGTTAGGGTGAGGGTGAGGTTTAGGCTTAGGATGAGGGTTAGGGTTAGGGTTCAGCTGCAGTTGAGGGTGAATGTGAGGGTGAGGGTTAGGGTTAGGATTAGGGTTAGGGTGAGGTCTAGGGTGAGGGTTAGTGTTAGTGTGAGGTTTAGGTTGAGGGTGAGGCTTTGGGTTAGGTAAGGGTTAGGGTTAGTGCCAGAATTAAAATGAGGGTAAGGTTTAGGTTTAGGGTTAGGGTTAGGGTGAGGGTTAGGGGTAATGTGAGGTTTATGGTTAGGGTGATGTTTAGGTTGAGGCTGAGGGTTAGGGTGAGTGTGAACGTTCAGGTGCGAGTGAGGGTTAGTGTTAGGGTGAGGATTAAGTTTAGGGTGAAGGGTAGGGTTAGGCTTAGGGTTAGGGTGAGGCTGACAGTGACGGTTAGGGTGTGGGTGAGGGGTAGGGTTAGTGTGAGGGTTAGGGTTTGGGTTAAGGTTACGGTGAGGGTTAGGGTGAGGGGTAGAGTTAGGTTTAGGGTGAGTGTCAGGGTTATTGTGAGGGTTAGGGTTAGGGTTCCTGTTAGGTTGAGCTTAAGGTTTGGGGTGAGGGTTAGGGTGAGTGTTAGGGTTAGTTTTCGGTTTAGGGTTAGGGTTAGGATTAGGGTTAGGCTGAGGGTGAGGTTGAAGGTGAGGGTTAGGGTTAGGGTTAGGGTTAGGTTTAGGGTGAGGGCTAGTGTGAGCGTGAGGGTTAGTGTGATTGTGAAGGTGAGGTTGAGGTTTAGCTTATGGTTAGGGTAAGGATTAGGGTTAGGGAGAGGATTAGGATGAGGGTGAGGGTTAGGTTGAGGGTGAGGGTTAGGATGAGGGTTAGGGTTAGGGTTAGGGTGAGCATTAATGTTCGGATGATGTTTAGGGTGAGGGTTAGGGTGAGGGTGATGGTTTGGGTAAGGGTGAGGGTTAGTATGTGGGAGAGGGTTAGGGTTAGGATGAGCATTAGGGTGATGGTGAGGGTTAGGCTGAGTGTGAGTGTTAGGTTTAGGATTAGGTTAGGGTGATGTTTAGAGTGAGGGGTAGGGTTAGGATTACAATGAGGTTTAAGTTTAGTGTGAGGGTTAGGGTTAGGGTTATGGTTTGGGTGAGGGTAAGGTTTAGGGTGAGGGTTAGGTTGAGGTTTATGGTTAGAGTTAGGGTGAGGGTGAGGGTGAGAGTTACGGTTAGGGTTAGGGTGAGTGTGAGGGTTAGGGTGAGTGTGAGGGTGAGGGTGAGGGTGAAGTTAGGGTTAGGGTTAGCGATAGGGTTAGGGTTAAGTTTAGGATTTAAAAGGAAATGTCCACGCGGAACACCCAGAGGCATGCCGGCAGCAAGATTCTGGCATTCATCCTAAGAAGCCTTGAATGGAATGAAATGTTCCTATGTTGCAATATTTCAGAACCTCATTCTGAGTGTTTGCAGCTGAGATCATTCTGATGAACACAACCGTGAACTAATTAGAGCGCGATATAGCCAGTGCCGTCCATAGTCCTGGATGGACAGTGGTCGCGTCCCAAACAACTGAGGTCTAGTTCTCCAAACTTTCACAGAATGCCATAAGTAGAGGTTCAACTTACACCTCAGGTTGTGTAGTGTGTAGCTGTCAAAGCTGTAATCGGTAGCACTCAGGTGAGAAGAAAGGGAAGCAGATATTCCCAGTCAGCTAACAGTGTCCTACGGTGACCAGGATATCTGGCTGCCACTTCTGAATGTTTGCAAGTGCGGCAAAGCTCTGCAGGCGCAATTGTGCAGCAATGCAAACTGCGTACCCTTGCCAAACTTCACGAGTGTAAACCACGGAGGATTAACAAGGAGATGTTCACCTGGAACATCCGGAGGCCTGCTGGCAGCAACATTCTGGAATTCGTCCTAAGAAGCGTTAAATGGAGTGAAACGCTGCTATGTAGCAATAATTCAGAACCTCATTCTGAATGTTTGCGGCCGAGGTCATTCTGATGAACACAACCGTGGCCT
Organism: Dipodomys merriami; assembly: GCF_024711535.1. NCBI lineage: Eukaryota > Metazoa > Chordata > Mammalia > Rodentia > Heteromyidae > Dipodomys > Dipodomys merriami. The sequence continues at coordinate 6,364,322 of NW_027206113.1, forward strand.
ATTTGAGCCTGATATAAACAGTGCCGTCCATACTCCTGGATGGACAGTGGTCGCGTCCCAAACATCTCAGGTCCAGTTCTCCCAACGTTCAGAGAGTGCCATGAGTACAGGTTCAACTTACTCCTCAGGTTGAGTAGAGTGTAGCCGTCAAAGCTGTAATCAGTGGCACTCAGGTGAGAAGAAAGGGAAGCAGATATTCCCAGTCAGCTGACAGTGTTCTACGGAGGCAAGCATATCTGACTGCCACGTCTGAATGTTTGCAAGGGCGGCATAGCTCTGCAGGCGCAATTGTGCAGCAATTCAGTCTGCATACCCTTGCCAAACTTCACGGGTGTAGAAGAAACCACGGAGGATTTACAAGCAAATGTTCACCCGGAAAACACGGAGGCCTGCCGGCAGCAAGATTCGGGTTAGGTTTAGGGTTAGGGTTAATGTTAGGACTTAGGGTTAGCATTAGGTTTAGGGTAGGGTAAGGGTTACAGTGAAGATGAGGGTGAGGGTGATGGTGAGTGTTAGGGTGAGGGTGAGGGTGACGATGACGTTGAGGATGAGAATGAGGTTGAGGTTGAGGGTTAGAGTTAGGCTTAGGGTTAGGATTTACAAGGAGATGTCCAACCAGAACACCCGGAGACCCGCTGGCAGCTAGATTCTGGAATTCTTCCTAAGAAGCCTTGAAAGTATTAAAACTTTCCCATGTTGCAATAACTCAGAACTTCATTATGAGTGTTACTGGCACAGGTCATTCTGATGCACACAACCGTGGACTAATTAGAGCCTGACATAGCTAGTGCCAACCATAGTCCTGGAAGGACAGTGGTCATGTCCCAAAAAACTGAGGTCTAGTTCTCCAAACTTTCACAGAGTGCCATAAGTACAGGTGCAAGTTACTCCTCAGGTTGAGTAGAGTGTAGCTGTCAAAGCTGTAATCCATAGAGGGTTAGGGTTAGGGATAGTGATATGGTGAGGTTTAGGTTCAGGGTTATGGTTTAGGGTAAGCATTAGGGTCATGGTTAGGGTTTAGGGTTAGGTTTAGGGTTAGGGTTTAGGGTTAGGGTTAGGGTTAGAGTTAGGGTTAGGACGAGGATCAGGGTGAGGGTTAGGGTTAGGATTTTCAAGGAGATGTTCACCAGGAACACCTGGAGGCCTGCCGGCAGCCAGATTCTGAAATTCTTCCTAGAAAACCTTGAAAAGGAGTGAAACGCACCTATCTTGCAATAACTCAGAACCTCATTCTGAGTGTTTCTGGCAGAAGTCATTCAGCTGAACACAACGGTGGACTAATTAGAGCCTGATATAGCCAGTGCCGTCCATAGTCCTCTATGGACTGTGGTCGAGTCCCAAAAACTGAGGTCTAGTTCTCCAAACTTTTATAGAGTGCCATAAGTAGAGGTAAAACTTGCTCCTCAGGTTGAGTAAAGTGTAGCAGTCAAAGCTGTAATAAGTAGCACTCAGGTGATAAGAATGGGAGGCCGATATTCTCAGTCAGCTGGCAGTGTTCTACGGGGCCAAGCAGATCAGGCTGCCACGTCTGAATGTTTGCAACTTCGGCAGAGATCTGCAGGCACAATTGGGCAGCAATGCAAACTGTGTGCCCTTGCCAAACATCATGGGTGAAAAATAAACCACGGAGGATTTACAAGGAGATGTTAACCCGGAACACCCGGAGGCCTGACAGCAGCAAGATTCGGGTTATGTTTTGATTAGGGTTAGGGTTACGGTTAGGGCTTAGGGTTAGCATTAGGGTTAGGGTAAGTTTTGGGTTACAGTGACGGAGAGGGTGAGGGTGATGATGAGTGTTAGGGTGAGGGTGAGGTTGAGGATGAGGGTGAGGGTGAGGGTGAGGTTTAGAGGTAGGATTAGAGTTACGGTTAGGGTTAGGATTTACAAGGAGATGTCCACCCGGAACAATCGGAGGCCTTCGGGGAGCCAGATTCTGAAATTCTTCCTAAGAAGCCTTGAAAAGGAGTGAAACGCACCTATCTTGCAATAACTCAGAACCTCATTCTGAGTGTTTCCCGCAGAAGTCATTCAGCTGAACACAATGGTGGACTAACTAGAGCCTGATATACGCAGTACTGTCCATAGACCTGGATGGACAGTGGTCATGTCACAAACAACTGAGGTCAAGTTCTCCAAATTTTTACAGAGTGCCATAAGTAGAGTTAAAACTTACTCCTCAGGTTCAGTAGAGTGTAACTGTCAAAGCTGTAATCAGTAGCACTCAGGTGAGAAGAACGGGAAGCAGATATTCTCAGTCAGCTGGCAGGGTCCTATGGGGACAAGCATATCTGACTGCCACGTCTGAATTTTTGCAAGAGCAGCAGACCTCTGCAGGCGCAGTTGTGCAGCAATGCAAACTGCGTATACTTGCCAAACTTCACGGGTGTAGAATAAACCACAGAGGATTTACAAGGAAAATGTTCACCCTGAACACCCGGAGGCCTGCCAGCAGTAAGATTCTGTTGAAGTTTAGGGTGAGGTTGAGGGTGAGGGTTAGGGTTAGGTTTAGGATAGGGTTAGGGTTAGGTTGAGGGTGAGGGTGAGCGTTAGGGTGAGGGTTAGTGTGAGGGTTAGGGTGAGGGTGAGGCTGAGGGTGAGGGTGAGGGTGAGGGTGAGGGTTAGGGTGAGGGTTGGGAGAGGGTTAGGGATAGGGTAAGGGTTAGGTTTAGGGTTAGGGTGAGAGTAAGTGTTAGAGTGAGGGTTAGGGTGAGGGTGAGGGTTAGGGTTAGCTTGAGTGTTAGGGTGAGGGTTAGGCTGAGGGATAGGGTTAGGGTCAGTGTGAGGGTTAGGTTTAGTCTGAGGTTTAGGTTAAGGTTAAGGTTAGGGTTAGGATGAGGGTTAGGGTTAGGGTGATGGTTAGGCTTAGGGTTATGATTAGGGTGAGGTTTAGAGTTAGTGTGAGGATTAGGGTAAGGGTCAGGTTTTGGTTTAGGGTTAGGTTGAGGGTTAGGGTTAGTGTGAGGTTTAGGGTTTGGTTGGGGATAGGGTAAGGGTGAGGGTAAGGGTTAGGGTGAGGATTAGGGTTAGATTGAGGGTTAGGTTTAGGGTGAGGATAAGGGTTAGGTTGAGGGTTAGGGTGAGAATTAGGGTTAGGGTTAGGGTGAGGTCTAGGGTGCAGGTGAGGGTTAAGGTTTGGATTAGGGTTAGAGTTAGGGTGAGGGTGAGATTTAGGTTTAGAATTAGTGTTAGGTTTAAGGTTAGGCTTTTGGTGAGGGTGAGGGTGAGGGTGAGGGTGAGGGTGAGGTTTTGGGTAAGGGTTTGGGTAAGGGTTAGGGTGAGGGTTAGTGTTAGGGTGATGTTTAGGGTGAGGGTGAGGTTTAGGGTTAGGGTGAGTGTTCAGGTGAGGGCGAAGGTTAGGGTGTGGGTGACAGTTAGGATTAGGAAGAGGTTTAGGTGAAGGTGAGGGTTAGGGTTAGGGTGAGGGTCAGGGTTAAGGTTAGGATTAGGGTTAGGGTTAGTGTGAGGGTTAGGGTTATAGTTGGGGTTAGTGTTAGGTGAGGGTAAGGGTTAGCGTGAGGATAAGGGTTAGGTTGAGGGGTAGGGTGAGGGTTAGAGTTAGGGTTAGTGTGAAGGCTGGATTGAGGGTTAGGGTTAAGTTTTGGGTTAGGGTTAGGGTTAGGGTGAGTGTGAGGTTTAGGGTTAGGGTTGGGGTTAGGCTTTGGGTGAAGATAAGGGTTAGGGTTAGGGTTAGGGTGAGTCTAATGGTTAGGGTGAGGTTTAGGGTGAGAGTGAGGGTTAGGGTTAGCCTTAGGGTTAGGGTGAGTGTTAGGGTAAGTTTTAGTGTAAGGGTGAGAGGGTTAGGGTTAGGTTTAGGGTGAGTGTGAGGTTGAGCGTTAGGGTTCGGTGAGGGATAGAATTAAGTTTAGGTTTGGGTATGGGTTAGAGTTAGGGTGAGGGTGATGTTGTAGGTTAGGTTTAGGAGTAGGGTTAGGGTTAGGGCTAGGATTAGGGTTAGGGTTATGGTTAGACTGAGGGTGAGGGTGAGGGTGAGGGTGAGGGTTTGGGTTAGGGTGAGGCTAGAGTTAGGGTTAAGGTTAGGGTGAGGGTAAGGTTTAGGGTTAGGGTTACAGCTAAGATGAATGTTATGGTGAGGGGTAGCGTTATGTTTACGGTGAGGGTTAGGGTTATTTTGAGGGTTACTGTTAGGGTTCGGGTGAGGGTTAGGTTTAGGATGATGTTTAGGGTGAGTGTGAAGGTTAGGGTGAGGGTGGGTGTTCGGGTGAGGGTATGGTTAGTGTTAGAGTTAGGGGGAGGGCTAGAGTCCGGGTTAGGGTTAGGGTTAGGTTTAGCCATAGGGTGAGAATTAGGGTTAGGTTTAGGTTAGGGTGATTGTTAGGCTGAGGGGTAGGTTTAGGCTTAGAGTGAGTGTTAGGTTTACTCTGAGTGTTAGGGTTAGCGTTAAGGTTATGGTTAAGGTGAGGGTAAGTGTTAGGTTGAGGGTTGGTATGAGGGTGAGGGTTAGGGTTAGAATTTCGGTTAGGGTGACGGTTAGGGTGAGGGTTAGGGTTAAGGTTAGGGTTAGGGTAAGTGTGACGGTAAGGGTTAGGTTTAGGGTTAGTGTGAGGCTTAGGGTTAGGTTGAGGGTTAGGGTTAGGGTTAGGTTTAGGGTGCGGGTGAGAGTGAGGCTATGGGTTAGGGTGAGAGTGAGGATGAGGGTGAGGTTCAGCGTTAGGGTTAGGTTTGGTGTTAGTACAAGGGTGAATGTGAGCATTGGGGTTAGGATTAGGGTTAGGCTGAGGTTGAGGGTGAGGGTTAGGGTTAGGGTGCGGGTTAGGGTGAGGCTATGGGTTAGGGTGAGAGCAAGGATGAGGGTGAGGTTCAGCGTTAGGGTTAGGTTTGGTGTTAGTACAAGGGTGAATGTGAGCATTAGGGTTAGGATTAGGGTTAGGCTGAGGGTAAGGGTGAGGGTTAGGGTAGTGTGCGGGTGAGGGTGAGGCTATGGGTTAGGGTGAGAGCAAGGATGAGGGTGAGGTTCAGCGTTAGGGTTAGGTTTAGTGTTAGTACAAGGGTGAATGTGAGCATTAGGGTTAGGATTAGGGTTAGGCTGAGGGTGAGGGTGAGGGTTAGGGTTAGGGTTAGGGTGCGAGTGAGGGTGAGGCTATGGGTTAGGGTGAGAGTGAGGCTGAGGGTGAGGTTCAGCGTTAGGGTTAGGTTTAGTCTTAGTACAAGGGTGAATGTGAGCATTAGGGTTAGGCTGAGGGTGAGGGTGAGGGTGAGGGTTAGCATTAGGGTTAGCGTGAGAGTAAGTGTTAGGCAGAAGTTTAGGGTTAGAGTAAGTGTTAGGATTAGCTTGGGTGTTAGGGTTAGTGTTAAGGTTAGGGTTAGGGTGAGGGTAAGGGTTAGGATGAGGGTTAGGATTAGGTTTTGGTGTAGGGTGAGAAGTAGGGTTAGGGTTAGGGTGAAGTTTAGGGTTAGGGTGGGGTTAGGTTTAAGATTAGTGTGAGTGTTAGGGTTAGGGTTAGTGTTAGGGTTAGGATTAGGGTGATCATAAGGGTTATGGTGGGGTTTAGGGTGAAGATGAGGTTTAGTGTAAGCCTTAGGATTATGGTGAGGGTTAGGGTGAGGGTTATGGTTAGGTTTAAGGTTGGGGTGAGGGAGAGGGTTAGGGTTAGGGTTAGGGTAAGTGTGAGGTTGAGGTTTAGGGTTCAGTGAGGGTGAGAGTTAGGGTGAGGGTTAGGGTTGGTTAAGGGTTAGAGTTAGGGTGAGAGTGAGGTTGAGGGTTAGGTTTAGGATTATGGTTAGGGTTAGGGTCAGGATTAGTGTTAGGGTTAGGCTTAGACTTGAGGGTTAGTGTGAGGGTGTGGATGAGTGATTGGGTTAGTGTGAGGGTTTGGGTTAGGGTTAAGTTTAGGGTTAGCGTGAGTGTTAGGGTTAGGGTTAGGATGAGTGTTAGGGTGAGGGGTAGGGTTATAGTTAGGGTGAGATTTAGGCTTCGGATTAGTGTGAGTGCTAGGGTTAGGGTTAGCGTGAGTGTAAGGTTTAGGGTGAGGTTTAAGGTGAAGGTGAGGGTTAGGTTTAGATTTAGGGTTTTGTAAATGTTAGGGTGAGGTTTAGGGTTAGGTTTAAGGTTAGGTTGAGGGTGAGAGTTAGTGTTAGGTTTAGGGTTAGGGTGAGTGTGAGGGTGAGGGTTAGGTTTCAGTGAGGGTTATGGTTGTGTAAGAGTTTGAGTTCGAGTCAGGGTGAGGCTGAGGTTGAGGGTCAGGTTTAGGATTATGGTCAGGGTTAGGGTTAGGATTATGGTTAGGTTTAGGGTTAGAGTGACGGTGAGTGTGAAAGTTTGTGTGAGGGTGAGGCTTAGGGTTAGGGTTAATGTTAGCGTGAGGGTTAGTGTTAAGGTTAGAGTTAGGATGAGTGTTGGGGTGAGGGTGAGGGTTACGGTTAGGTTGAGGGTTAGGGTTAGTGTGAGGGTTATTGTTAGGGTTAGGTTTAGGGTCAGGGTAAGGTTTAGGGTGAGGGTGAGGGTGAGGCTGAGGGTTAGGGTGAGATTGAGTTTGAGGGTGAGGGTTAGGGATAGAGAGAGGATTAGGTTTCAGATGAGGGTGAAGCTGACCATTAGGGTTTGGATTAGGGTTAGGGTTAGGGTGTGGCTTAGGTTGAGGGTGAGGGTTAAGGTTTGGGTTAGGCTGAGAGTAAGTGTTAGGTTGAGGGTTAGGGTGAGAGTGAGGTTTTGTGGTAGCCTGTGTGTGATCGTGAGGGTTAGGCTGAGGGTTAGGGTTAGGGTTAGTGTGATGGTTAGGTTTAGTCTGAGGGTTAGGGTTATGATAAGGTTAGGGTTAGCGTGAGTTTAAGAGTTAGGGTGAAGTTTAGGTTTATGGTTAGGGTTAGGGTGAGTTTTAGGGTTAGTGTGAGGATTAGGGTTAGGGCTAGGTTTAGGTTTAGGGTTAGGGTGAGGGGTAGGGTTAGGGTGAGGATTAGGGTTAGTGTGAGTGTTAGGGTTAGGGTTGGGGTTAGGGTTAGGGTGAGGGTAAAGTTTAGGGTGAGGGATAGGGTGAGTGTTAGGTTTAGGGTCAGGATAAGGGTTAAGTCGAGGATTAGGGCGAGGGTTATATTTAGGATTAGTGTGAGGGCTAGGGTGAGGGTGAGGGTTAAGATTTGGGTTAGGGTTAGGTTTAGGGTTAGAGTCAGGGTTAGGTTTAGGGTTAGGGTGAGGGTTTGGGTGAAGTTAAGGTTTAGGGTTAGGGTTATAGTTAGGATTAGTGTGAGGGTTAGGGTTAGGGTTAGGGTTAGGGTTAGGGTTAGTGTGAGGGTTAGGATGAGGTTTAGGGTGAGTATGAACGTTAGGTTTAGCCTTAGGTTTAGGGTGAGGGTTAGGGTTAGGGTGAGGTTTAGGGTGAATATGAAGGTTATGTTTAGCCTTAGGTTTAGGGTGAGGGTGAGGATTAGGGTTATTGTTAGGGTTAGTGTTAGGGTGAGGGTGATGTTTAGGGTGAGATTGAGGGTTAGGGTGAGGGTGAGGTTGAGGTTGAGGGTTTTGGTTAATGTTAGAGTTAGGGTGAGGGCTAGGGTTCGGGTGAGGGTTAGGGTTAGGGTTAGCGATAGGGTGAGAATTATGGTTAGGTTTAGGGTTAGGGTGATTTTGAGGCTGAGGACTAGGCTTAGGTTGAGTGTAAGGGTGAGGTTGAGGGTGAGGTTAGGGTGAGGGGTAGGATTAGCGTTAGGTTTTTGGTTAGGTTTAGTGTGAGGGTTAGGGTTAGGTTTTGGGTTAGGTTTAGGGTGAGGGTAAGGGTTAGTGTGAGGGTTAGTGTGAAGTTACGGGTAAGGGTGAGGTTTAGAGTGACGGTGAGTGTTAGGTTTAGTGTTACTGTTAGGGTAAGGGTCAGGTCAAGGTGAGGTATAGGGTTAGGGTGAGGGTTAGGTTTAGGGTGAGTGTTAGGATTAGGTTTAGAGTTGAGGTTAGGGTTAGAGTTAGTGTTAGGGTGAGGGTTAGGGTAACATTTAGGGTTAGGTTAATGGTTATTGTAAGGGTTAGGGTGAGGGTGAGGTTTAGGGTTAGGTTTAGGTTTAGGGTGAGGGTGAGAGTGAGAATTAGAGTTAGGATTAGTATTAGGGTTAGGGTTAGCCTTAGGGGGACGGGGAGGGAAAGGGGTTATTTTAGGTATAGGGTTAGGTTTAGGGTGAGGGTTAGGGTTAGGGTTAGGGTTAGGGTTAGGGTGAGAATGAGGTTTAGAGTTAGCCTGAGTTTTAGGGTGAAGGTTAGTGTTAGGGTTAAGGTTAGGGTTATGTTACGGTTAGGGTGAGGGTGAGGTTTATGGTTAGGTTAGGGTGAGAGTTAGGTTTAGGTTTAGGATCAGGGTTAGGGTTATTTTTAGGGTTAGGTTTAGGCTAAGGGTGAGGCTGTCAGTGAGGGTGAGGGTCAGTTTTAGGTTTGGTTAGGTTTATGGTGAGGGTGAGTGTGGGGGTTAGGGTTAGGATTAGGATTAGGGTTAGGGTTAGGTTGAGAGTTAGGGTGAGGGTGAGTGGTAGGGTTAAGTTTAGGGTTAGGGTGACGTTAAGGGTTAATGTGAATATTAGGGTTAAGATAGGGTTAGGGTTAGGGTTAGGGTGAATTTTAGGGTTAGGGTTAGGGTGAGGGTTAGGGTTAGTGTGAGGGTGAGGGTTAGGGTTAGGGTTAGGGTGAGGGTTAGGGTTAGTGTGAGGGTGAGGGTTAGGGTTAGGGTTAGGGTGAGGGTAAGGTTTAGGGTGAGTGTTAGGGTTAGGGTGAGTGTTAGGGTTAGGGTGAGGGTAAGGGTTAGGTTGAGTGTTAGGTTTTGAGTTAGGGTTAGTGTGATGGCTAGGGTGAGGGTCAGGGTTAGTGTTAGGATTAGGGTTAGCATTAGGGAGTGGGTAAGGGTGAGATTTCGGTTTAGGATTAGTGTTAGGTTTAGGGTTAGGCTTAGTGTTAGGGTGAGGGTGAGGGTGAAGATGAGGGTGAGGTTTAGGGTTAGGGTTAGGGTTAGGGTTTGGGTTAGGGTTAGGCTGAGGATGAGGGTGAAGTTAAGGGTGAGTGTTAGGTTTAGTTTTAGGGTTAGGGTGAGGGCTAGGGTGAGGGTGAGTGTTAGGTTGAGGGTGAGGGTTTGAGTTAGGTAAGGGTTGGGGTTAGCGGGACAATTAGGATGATGGTGAGGAATAGTTTGAGGTTTAGGGTTAGGGTGAGGGTTAGGGTTAAGGTTAGGGTGAGGGTTAGGGTTAGGGTGATGTTAAGGGTGAGGGTGAATGTTAGGGTGAGGGTGTGGGTTCTGGTGAGGGTGCGGGTAAGTGTTAGGGTGAGGGTTAGGATTAGGTTTAGGGTGAGGGTTAGGGTTAGGGTTAGGGTGAAGGTGAGGGTTAGCATTAGGATTAGGATGAAGGTTAGGGTGAGGTTTAGTGTAAGGGTTAGGATGACGTATAGGGTGAGTGTTAGGGTGAGTGTGAGGGTGAGGGTTAGTTTTAGGATTAGGGTTAGGGTTGGGTTAGGCTGAGTGTGAGGTTTACGATTAGTGTTAGGGTTAGGCTAGGCTTAGGGTGAGGTTTAGGGTGAGGGTTAGGGTTAGTATGAGGGTTAGGGTTAGTGTGTGGGATATGGTTAGGTTTAGGGTTAGGGTTAGGGCGATGGTTATGTTTATTTTTAGGGGTGGTGTTAGAGTTAGGGTGAGGTTGAGAGTTAGGTTTAGGATTAGTGTTAGGGTTAGGGTTAGGCTTAGGGTGAGGATGAGCTTGTGAGTTAGGTTTAGGATTAAGTTCGTGGTTAAGGTGAGGGTGAGGGTTAGTGTTAAGTTGATGTTTAGGGTGAGGGTGAGGGTTAGGGTGAGTTTGAGGGTTCGGGTGAGGGTGAGCTTTAGTGTGTGAGTGAGGGTTATGGTTAGAGTGTGGTTTAGGGTGACTGTGAGTGTTAATGTGAGGGTGAAGTTTAGGGTTATGGTGAGGGTAAGTGTTAGGGTTAGGGTTAGTGTTAGGGTTGTGATGGTTAGGGTTAGGGTTAGGTGAGGGTTTGGGTTAGGTTGAGGGTTAGGGTTAAGGTTAGGGTTAGGGTGAGAGAGAGTGGTAGGTTTAGGGTTAGGGTTAGGGTGAGGGTGAGGGTGAGGGTTAGGGATAGGGTTATGCTGAGGTTTAGGGTTAGGGTTAGGATGAGGGTTAAGGTGAAGTTTAGGGTTAGGGTTATGGTGAGGGTTAGTGTTAGTGTTTGGGATAAGGTTAGGTTTGTGATGGTTAGGGTTAAGGTTAGGTCAGGCATAGTGTTAGGGTTAGGGTTAGGGTGAGGGTGAGGGTTGAGATTAGGGTTAGTGTTAGTGTAAGTATTAGGGTTATTGTTATGTTTAGGATTAGGCAGAGGGTGAGTGTGAGGGTGAGGTTTAGGGTTAGGTTTAGGTTTAGGGTAAAGGTGAGTTTTAGGGTTAGTGTGAGGGTTAGAGATACGGTTAGGGTTTAACTTAGTGTGAGGGTAAGGATTAGGGTGAGAATTAGGGTGAGGATGAGGGTTAGAGTTAGGGTTAGGATCATGTTGAGGGTGAGGGTGAGGTTTAGAGTTAGGGTGAGGGTGAGTGTGAGGGTTAGGGTTTGTGTTAGGTTTAGGGTGAGAGTGAGGGTTAGGCATTCGAGGAGGGGTAAGGTTAGGGTTAGATTGAGGGTTAGGTTTAGGTTGAGGGTGAATGTTTGGGTTAGGTAAGGTTTAGGGTTAGGGTGAGAATTAGGATGAGGGTGAGGATTAGGGTGAGAGTTTGGGTTAGGGTGAGGGTTAGGGTTAGGATTAGGGTGAGGGTTAGGTTTAGAATGATATTTAGGGTGAGGGTGAGGGTTAGGGTGAGGGTGAGAGTTCGGGAGAGGCTGAGGGTTAGGGTTACGGTTACGATTAGGGTTAGGTTTATGGTGAGGTTTAGGGTGAGGGGTAGTGTTAAGATTAGGGTGAGTGTTAGGGTTACTGTGAGGGTTAGGTTTAGGGTTAGGGGTAGGGTTAGTTTGAGGGTAAGGGTTGAGGTGAGGGTTAGGGTGAGGGTTACGTTTAGTGTTAGGCTTAGGTTGAGGGTTAGGGTGAGGGTTAGGGTTAGGGATAGGGTTAGGTTTAGGGTGAGGGCTACTTTGAGGGTTAGAGTTAGTGTAAGGTTGAAGGTGATGTTGAGGTTGAGCTTAGGGTTAGGGTAAGGGTTAGGGTTAGGTTAAGTCGAGGATTAGAAGAAGGGTGAAGGTTAGGGTGAGGGTTAGTGTTATGGTGAGGGTTAGGGTGAGCGTAAGGGTTAGGGTTAGGGTGAGTTTTCAGTTAGGGTGAGGGTTAGGGTTAGGGTTTGGTTAGGGTTAGGATTACGGTGAGGGTGAGGGTTAGGGTTAGGGTGAGGGTTAGGTTTAGTGGTATGGTTAGGGTTAGGGTGAGGGTGAGGTAAGGATTAGGATTAAGGATATTGTTAGGGTTAGCTTTAAGCTGAGGGCGAGTGTGAAGATGAGGGTGAGGGTTAGGGTTATGGTTAGGTTTAGGGTCAAGGTGAGGTTTAGGGTTAGTGTAAGGGTTAGGATTAGGATTAGGGTTAGACTTAGGGTGAGGGTAAGGGTTAGAGTGAGTGTGAGAGTTAGGGTTACTGTTAGGTTTAGGGTGAGGTTGAGGGTGAGGTTTAGGTTGAGGGTGAGGGTTTGTGTTAGGTAATGTTTAGGGTTTGGGTGAGAATTAAGATGAGGTTGAAGATTAGGGTGGGAGTTTGGGTTAGGGTGAGGGTTAGGGTTAGGGTTAGGGCGAGGATTAGGATGAGGGTGAAGGTTCGGGTGAGGCTTAGGGTTACGGTGAGGGTTAGGTTGAGGGTTAGGTTGAGGTTTAGGGTGAGTTTTCGGTTAGAGTGATTGTTAGTGTTAGGCTTTGTTTAGGGTTAGGGTTAGGTTTAGTGTTAGCATGAGGGTGAGGGTTCAGGTTAGGATTAGGGTTAGGGTTAGGGTTAGGCTGAGGGTTAGGTTTAGAATTAGTGTTAGGGTTAGGGTTAGGCTTAGGGTGAGGGTGAGCTTGAGGGTGAGGGTTAGGGTTAGTGTGAGGGTTAGGATAAGTGTGAGGGATAGTGTTAGGGTTAGGGTGAGAGTTAGGGTTAGTGTTAGACTAAGGATGAGGGTGAGGGTGAGGGTTAGGTTTAGTTTTAGGGTTAGGATTATTGTAGCCTGAGGGTGTGGTTAAGGGTGAGGGTTAGGGTTATTGTTAGGGTTAGGTTTAGTGTGAGGGCTAGGGTGAGGGTGAGAGTTAGTGTGAGGGTGAAGGTGAGTTTGAGGTTGAGCTTAGGTTTAGGGTAAAGGTTAGGAGTAGGTTTAGGGTTAGGATTAGGATGAGGGTAAAGGCTAGGGTAAGGGTTAAGGTTAGTGTGAGGGTTAGGTTGAGGCTTAGGTTGAGTGTTAGGGTGAGTTTTCAGTTAGGGAGAGGGTTAAGGTTTGGGTTTGGTTAGGATTAGGGTTGGCTGAGGGTGAGGGTTAGGGTTAGGGTGAGGGTTAGGTTTAGCGTTAGGGTTAGGGTTAGGTTGAGGGTGAGGGTGAGGGTTAGGATTAGGGTTAAGGTTATTGTTAGGTTTACGGTCAGGCTTAGGGTGAGTGTGAGGATGAGGGTGAGGGTTAGGGTTATGGTTAGGTTTAGGTTTAAGGTGAGGTTTAGGGTTAGTGTGAGGGTTAGGCTTAGGGTTACGGTTAGACCTAGGGTGAGGGTAAGGGTTAGAGTGAGAATGAGGGTTAGGGTTAGTGTTAGGGTTAGGGTGAGGGTGAGGATTAGGGTTAGGGTTAGGGTGAGGTTAGGTTTAGGGTTAGGATGAGGGTTAGGGTGATGGTTAGGGTTAGGTTTAGAGTGAGGGTGAGGGTTAGTGTTAGTGTTAGGCTTAGGGTGAGGATTGTGATGGTTAGTGTTAGGGTTAGGTGAGGGTTAGTGTTAGGGTTAGGGTTAGGTTGAGGGTGAGGGGTTGGATTACGGTTAGTGTTATTGTTAGGGTACGTTTTAGGCTGAGGGTGAGTGTGAGGGTGAGGGTGAGGGTTAGGGTTATTGTTAGGGTTAGGGTTAGGCTGAGGGTTAGTGTGAGGGGGAGGGTTAGGGTTAGGTTTAGGTTGAGGGTTAGGGTGAGTTGTAGGGTTAATGTGAGGGTTAGGGTTAGGGTTAGGTTTTGACTGAGGTTGAGGTTATGGATTAGGGTGAGCTTTAGGGTGAGGATGAGGGTTAGGGTTATGGTTAGGATTATGGTGATGGTGAGGGTTAGGGTGAGGGTTAGGATGAGGGTTAGGATTAGGGTGAGTTTTAGGGTTAGGTTTAGGATTAGGGTAAGGGTGAGTGTGAAGGTTAGGGTTAGTGTTAGGGTTAGGGCGAGGATTAGGTTGAGGGTGAGGTTAGGTTCAGGGTTAGGGTGAGGGTTATGGTGAGGTTTAGTGTTAGTGTGAGGGTTAGGGTTAGGGTTAGACTTAGGATGAGGGTAAGGGTTAGGGTGAGAGTTAGGGTGAGGGTGAGGGTTAGGGTTAGGGTTAGGGTGAGAAATTATGGTGAGGGTGATGGTGAAGGTTAGGGTTAGTGTGAGGGTTAGGTTTAGGCTGAGGGTTAGGGTTAGGAGTAGGTTTAGGGGTTCAGTTAGTGTTAGGTTTACGGTTAGGATAAGGGCTAGGGTGAGGGTGAGGGTGAGGGTTAGGATTAGTATAGGCTGAGGATTAGGGTTAGGGTTAGGGTGAGGTTGAGGGTTAAGCTGAAGTGTAGGTTTAGGGTTTGGGTGAGGGATCGGTTTAGTGTGAGGTTTAGGGTTAGGTATAGGGTTAATATTAGGGTGAGGGCAAGGGTTAAGGTGAGGGTTATGTTTATGATGAGGGTGAGGGTTAGCATTAGGGTTAAGATGAGGTTTGGGTGAGGGTTAGGGTTACGGTTAGGCTTAGGCTTAGGGTTAGGTTTAGGGTGAATGTGAAGGTTAGGGTTACGTTAGGTTGAGGGTTAGGGTTAGGGTGAGGTTAAGGGTAGGTATTAGGGTTAGGGTGAGAGAGGAGTTTAGGGTTAGGGTTAGGGTTAAGGTGAGGGTGAGGGTTAGGTTTAGAATTAGTGTTAGGATTAGGGTTAGGCTTAGGGTGAGGGTGAGGGTGGGGGTTAGGTTTAGGATTAGTGTTAGGATTAGGGTGAGCATGAGAGTGAGTGTTAGCGTTAGGATTAGTGTTAGTGTTAGGGTTAGTGTTAGTGTTATTGTGAGGGTTAGGGTTAGGGTTAGAGGTAGGTTGTGTGTTAGGTTTAGGGTGAGAGTAAGGGCTAGGGTGAGGGTTAGGGTGAGAGTGAGGGTTAGGGTTAGCATGAGTGTTAGTGTGAGGATTACGGTGAGGGTGAAAGTTAGGGTTAGGGTTTGGGTGAGAGTTAGGGTTAGGGGTATGGTGAGGGTAAGGGTGAGGTTGAGGGTTAGGGTGAGAGTGAGAGTGATTTTTAGGAATTGCGTGAGTGTTATGGTGCGAGTTATGGTGAGGGATAGGGTTTGGGTTTGGCTTAGGTTTAGGGTTAGGGTTAGGGTGAAGTTGAGGGTTAAGGTTAGGGTGAGGGTTAGTTTTAGGGTTAGGGTTAGGTTAGGGTACAGTTAGGGTTAGGGTTATGGTTAGAGTTAGGGATAGGCTAAGGGTGACTGTGAGGGTGTGGTTGAGGGTTAGGGTTAGGTTTGGGTTTAGGTTTAGGGTGAGGTTTAGGGTTAGTTTGAGGGTTAGGGTTGGTGTTAGGTTTAGACTTAATGTGAGGGTAAGGGTTAGGGTGAGTGTTAGGGTGAGGATGGGTTTTAGGGTTAGGGTTAGTGTTAGGATTATGGTGACTGTGAGAGTTAGGGTGAGGGTGAGGGTTTGGATTAGGGTGAGGGTTAGGGTCAGTGTTAGGATTAGGGTATTGTTGAGTGTGAGGGTTAGGGTTAGTTTTATGGTTAGGGTTATGGTGATGTTTAGGGTGATGGTGAGGGTGTGTGTTCTGGTGAGGGTGAGGTTAAGGGTTAGGGTGAGGGTTAGGATTAGGGTTAGGGGTAGGGTTATGGTGAGGGTGAGTGTTAGAATTAGGGTTAGGATGAGGGTTAGGGTGAGGGTTAGGGTTAGGGTTTGGGTTTGAGTGAGGGTGAGGGTGGGGGTGAAGATTATAGTTAAGGTTAGGGTGAGGGTTAGGGTAAGGGTGAGGCTAATCATTAGGGTTAGGGTTAGGGTGAGGGTGAGGGTGAGGATGAGGGTTAGGGTGAGGGTGTGGTTTATGTTTAGGATTAGGTTTAGGGTTAGGGTTAGGCTGAGTGTTAGTTTTAGGATTAGTGTTGGGGTAGGGTTAGGCTTAGGGTGAGGGTGAGGGTGAGGGTTAGGTTTAGTTTTAGGGTGAGGGTTAGGTTTAGGGTTAGGGTGAGGGTTAGGATGAGGGTTAGGGTTATGGTGAAGTTAGGGTTAATGTTAGGGTGAGGGTTAGGGTTAAGGTGAGGGTTAGAATGAGGGTTAGGTTTAGAGTGAGGGTTAGAGTCACGTTAGGGTTAGGGTTAGGCTTAGGGTAAGGGTTAGGTTGAGGGTTAGGGTGAGAGTGAGGTTAAGGATTAGCATGAGTGTTACGGTGAGGGTTAGGATTAGTTTTTGGTTTAGGGTAGGGTTAGTGTAATTGTGAAGTTGAGGGTTAGGCTTAGGGTGAGGGTTAGGTTTAGGTTTAGGTTTAGGGTTAAGATTAGGGTGAGGGTGAGGGTTAGGATTAGGGTTAGTGTTATTGATAGGGTTAGGTATAGGCTGAGGGTGAGTGTGAGTGTGAGGGTGACGGTTAGGGTTAGGTTGAGATTTAGGGTTAGGGTGAGATTCAGGGTTAGTGAGAGGGTTAGGGTTAGGATTAGGTTTAGATTTAGGATTAGGTTGAGGTTTAGAGTTAGGGTTATGTGAGTGGTAAGGTGAGTTTAGGGTTAATGTTAGGGTTAGGGTGAGGGTGAGGGTGAGGGTGAGGGTTAGGGTTAGGGTGAGGGTGAGTTTGAGGGTTATGGAGAGGTTTAGGGTGAGGGTGAGGGTTAGAGTAAGCCTTAGGGTTAGGGTGAGGTTTGGGCTGAGGGTTAGGGTTAAGTTTAGGTTTAGGATGAGGGTGAGGGTTAGGGTTAAGTTTAGGGTTAATGTGAGTTTTAGCGTGAGGGTTGGGGTTCGATGACGATTAGAGTTAGGGTGAGGTTTAGGGTTAAGTTTTGGTAAGGGTTAGTGTTAAGGTGAAGGTGAGGGTGAGGGTTAGGTATAGGATTAGGGTTAGGGTTAGGGTTACGATTACGATTAGGCTTAGGCTTAGACTGAGGGTGAGGGTGAGGGTGAGGTGTTGTTGTAGGGTGAGGGTTAAGGTTAGGTTTAGGGTGAGCGTGAGGGTGAGGGTTAGGTTTAGTGTTAGGGTTAGGATGAGTGTTAGGGTGAGGGGTAGTGTTACGGTAAGGGTGAGGTTTAGATTTAGTGTGAGGGTTAGGGTTAGGGTTAGGTTTAGTGTTAGGTTTAGGGTAAGCGTTAGTGTGAGGGTTATGGTGAAGGTTAGGGTTAGGATTAGGGTTAGGGTGAGGGTGAGGGTTAGGTTGAGGGTGAGTGTTAGTTTTAGGGTTAGAGTTAGGGTGAGGTTTAGGGTCAGAGTGAGGTTTAGTGTTAGAGTTAGGAGGAGGGTCAAGGTTCAGGTGCGGGTTATGCTTAAGGTTAGAATTATGGTGATGGTGAGGTTTGGGGTTAGGTTTAGGGATTGGGTGAGGCTGAGGGTGAGTGTTATGGTTAGGATTAAAGTTATGGTTAGGGTTAGGGTGAGGGTAAGGGTGAGGGTGAGGGTTAGGAGTAGGGTTAGGGTGAGGGTAAATATTAGAGTGAGGGTTAGGATGAGAGTGAGGGTTAGGGTTAGCCTGAGTGTTAGGGTGAGGGTTAGCATGAGGGTTTGGATGAGGTGTAGGTTTATTGTTATGGAAAGGTGTAGGTTTAGTCTGAGTGTTAGTGTTAGGGTTAACGTTAGTGTTAGCGTGAGGTAAGGGTTAGGCTAGGGTTGGGGTTAGGGTTAGGATTAGGGTGTGGTTTAGGGTTAGTGTGAGGATTAGTGTTAGGGTTAGGTTTAGGGTTAGGGTGTGGGGTAGGGTTAGGGTTAAGGTTAGTGTTATGGTTAGTGTGAGGGTTAGGGTTAGGGTTGGTGTTAGGTTTAGGGTGACTGTAAAGGTTAGGGTAAGTGTTAGGGTTAGGGTGAGGGTTAGGGTTAAGGGGAGGGCAAGGGGTAGCTTGAGGGTTAGGGTGAGGCTTAGGGGTCGTTTTAGGGTAAGGGCTAGGGTGAGGGTGAGGGTTAAGTTTGGGGTAGCGATAGGGTTAGCATTAGGGTGAGGGTGAGGGTTAGATTAAGTTTTAGGACTAGTGTTAAGTTTAATGTTAGGCTTAGGGTGAGTGTGAGAGTGAGGTTGACGGAGAGGGTTAGGGTTACAATTAGGGTTAGGGTTAGGTTGGGGGTTAGAGTTAGTGTGATGTTTAAGGTAGGGTGAGGTTTAGGGTTAGGGTGAGTGTTTGCGTGAGGGTGAGGATTTGGGTGTGGGTGAGGGTTAGTGTTAGGGTGAGGGTTAGGATGACGGTGAGGGGAGGGGGAGGGGGAGGGTTACGGTTAGGGTTATGGTTAGGGTGAGGGATAAGTTGAAATTTAGGGTTAGGATTAGGGTTACGATTAGTGTGAGGGTTAGGGTTAGTGTTAGGGTTAGAGTGAGTGTTAGGGTTAGTGAGAGGTTTAGGGTGAGGGAGAGAGAGTTAGCCTTAGGGTTAGGGTGAGGGTTAGGGTGAGGGTTAAGGTTAGGTTTAGGGTTAGGGTGATGGTGAGGGTGAGGCTTAGGGTTAAGGTTTGTCTGATTGTGAGTGTGAGGGTTAGGGTTCGGTGAGGTTTAGAGTTAGGGTGAGGGTTAGAGTTGGGTAAGGGTTAGAGTTAAGGTGAGGCTGAGGGTGATGTTTAGGGTGAGGATTAGTGTTAGTGTTAGGGTTAGGATTAGGGTTAGATTTAGGGTTATACGGAGGGTGATGGTGAGGGTGAGGGTGAGGTGTTGGATTAGGGTGAAGCTTAGGGTTAGGGTGAGGCTTAGAGTTAGGGTTAGGTTTAGAATGAGTGTTAGGTTGAGGGGTAGGGTTACAGTTAGGGTGAGGTTTAGTGTTAGTGTGAGGGTTAGGGTTAGGTTTTGGGTTAGGGTTAGGTTGAGGGTAAGGTTTAGGTTGAGGTTAATGTGAGGGTGCGGGTTAGGGTTAGGGTTATTGTGAGGGTGAGGTTTAGGGTAAGGTTGAGGGTTAGGGTGAGGGTTAGGTTTAGGGTTAAGGTTTGGGTGAGGGTTAGGGTGAATGTAAGGGTAGGGGTGAGGGTTAGAGTGAGGGTGAGTGTTAGGTTTAGGGATAGGGTTAGGGTGAGTGTCAGGGTCAGTCTGAGAGTTAGTGTTAGGGTGAGGGTTAGGGTTAGGGTAAGGGTTAGGTTTAGGTTTAGGGTTCAGGTTAGGGTTAGAGTTAGTGTTTGGGTGAGGGTTAGGGTAAGGTTTAGTGTTAGGTTAAGGGTTATTGTTAGGGATAGGGTGAAGGTGAGGGTGAGGGTGAGGTTTAGAGTTAGGGGTAGGTTTAGGGTGAGGGTGAAATTGAGAATTAGGGTTAGGATTAGGATTAGGGTTAAGGTTAGACTGAGGGGGAGGGGGCGGTTTAGGGATAGGGTTAGGTTTAGGCTTAGGGTTAGGGATAGGGTTAGGGTTAGTGTTATTGTTAGGGCTAGGGTGACGGTGAGAGTGAGGGGAGGGTTAGGTTTAGTGTTAGGGTTAGGGTTAAGGTGAGGGTGAGGTTTAGGGTTAGTGTGAGGTTTAATATTAGGGTTCTGGTTTGGGTTCGGGATAGGTTTAGGGTTAGAGTTAGTGTGAGGGTTAGGGATAGGGTAAGTGTTAGGGTTAGGGTTAGTGTGAGGGTTATGGTTAGGGTGATGTTAGGGTGAGGGGGATGGTTAGGGTTCGGGTGAGAGTTTGGGTGAGGTTTAGGGTTAGGATTAGATTTAGGGTGAGGGCTAGGTTGAGAGTGAGGGTTAGGGTTAGGGATAGGGTGAGACTTAGGGTTAGGGTTAGGGTTAGGGTGAGGGTTAGGTTTATTGTTAATGTTAGGTTTACGGTGACAGTAAGGGTTAGGGTTAGCATTACCTTTTGGGTGCGGGTTACTATGAGGGTTAGGATTAGGGTCAGAGTGAGTGTTAGGGTTAGCCAGAGAGTTAGGGTGAGGGTTAAGTTTAGGTTTAAGGTTATTTTTATGATAGGGGTAGGGTGAGGGTTAGGGTTAGGGTTAGGGTTAAGATGAGAGTTAGGGTTAGGTTTAGGGTCAGGCTTAGGGTTAGGGTTAGGCTGAGGGTGAGGTTGACAGTGAGGGTGAGGGAGAGTTTTAGGGTTCGGCTTAGGTTTAGGGTGAGGGTGAGTGTGGGAGTTAGGGTTAGGTTTAGGATTAGGGTTAGGGTTAGGCTAAGGGTGAGGGTGAGGGTGAGGGTGAGGGTTAGGGTTAGGGTTAGGGTTAGGGAGAGGTTTAGGGTTAGTGTGAGGATTAGGGTGAGGGTTAGGGTTAGAATAAGGGTTAGGATTAGGGTAAACTTTAGGGTTAGGGTTAGGGTTAGGGTGAGACTTAGGTTTAGGGATAGGGTTAGGGTGAGTGTTAGGCTGAGGAGTAGGGTTAGTGTAAGGGTTAGGGTTATTTTTAAGGTTAGGGTTAGAGTGAGAATGAAGGTTAGGGCTAGCATTACATTTTGGGTGAGGGTTATGGTGAGGGTTAGTGTTAGGGTTAGGTTCAGGGTAAGGTTAGGGTTATGTTAGGGTTAGGGTGAGGGTGAGGTTTATGGTTAGGTTAGGGTGAGAGTTAGGGTTAGGGTCAGGGTTGGGGTTATTGTTAGGGTTAGGTTTAGGCTGAGAGTGAGGCTGTCAGTGAGGGTGAGGGTGAGTTTCAGGGTAAGGGTTAGGTTTACGGTAAGGGTGAGTGTGGGGGTTATGGTTAGGATTAGGATTAGGGTTAGGGTTAGGTTGAGAGTGAGGGTGAGGGTGAGGGTGAGGGTTAGGGTTAGGGTTAGGGTTAGGGTGAGGTTTAGGGTTAGTTTGAGGATTAGCGTTAGGGTGGGGTTAGGATTAGGTTTAGGATGAGTTTTAGGGGTAGAGTTAGGGTGAGGGTTATGGTTAGTGTGAGGGTGAGGGTTAGGGTTAGGGTTAGGGTGAGGGGTAGGTTTAGGGTGAGGATAAGGGTTAGGTTGAGGTTTAGGGTTAGGGTTAGGGTTAGTGTGAGGGCACGGGTGAGGCCCAGGGTTATTTTTATGGATAGGGATAGCGTTAGGGAGAGTGTGAGGGTCAGATTTAGGTTTCGGATTAGTGTTTGGTTTATGGTTAACCTTAGGGTGAGGGTGAGGGTGAGGGTGAGGGTTACTGTCAGATTTAGGGTTAGGGTAAGGTTTATGGTAAGGGTTAGGTTGAGTGTTAAGGTTAGGGTGAGGGTTAGGGTTAGGGTGAGGATAAGGATTAGGTTTAGGTTTAGGGTTTGAGTCAGGGTTAGTGTGAGGGCTAGGCTGAGGGTCAGGGTTAGTGTTAGGGTTAGGGTTAGCGTTAGAGAGTGGGTGAGGTTGAGATTTAGGTTTGGGATTAGTGTTAGGTTTAGGGTTAAGCTTAGGGTTAGGGTGAGGGTGAGGGTGAGGGTGAGGGTTAGTGTCAGATTGAGGGTTAGGTTTAGGGTGAGGGTTAGGGTTAGGGTGATGTTTAAGGTGAAGGTGAGCTTTAAGGTGAGGATGAGTGTTCAGGTGAGGGTGAGGGTTAGGGTGTGGGTGAGGGTTATGGTTAGGGTGAGGGTTAGGTTGAGCTTTAGTGTTAGGCTTATGGTTATGTTTAGGATTAGTGTGAGGGTTAAGGTTAGTGTTAGGTTGAAGGAAAGGATTAGGGTGAGTTTTAGATTGAGGGTGAGGGTTAGGGTTAGTATTAGGGTTATAGTGAGGGTTAGGGTTAGTTTTAGGGTTAGGGTGATAGTGAGGATTAGGGTTATGGTGAAAGTTAGGGTTAGCGTGAGGCTTAGGGTTAGGGTGAGTTTTAGGGTGAGTGTTAGGATTTGGTTAGGGTTAGAGTTTGATTGAGGGTTAAGGTTGGGTAAGGGTTAGAGTTAAGGTGAGGGTGAGGGTGAGGGCTAGGTTTAGGATTACGGTTATGTTTAGGGTTAGATTGAGGGTGAGGGTGAGGGTGCCGGTGAAGGTTTGTGTTAGGGATAGAGTTAGTGTGAGGGTGATGGTTAGGGTTAGGTTTAGGATTAGGATGAGTGTTAGGGTGAGGGCTAGGGTTAGGGTTAGTGTTAGGGTTAGGTTTAGAGTGAGGATTAGGGTTAGAGTTAGGGTGAGGATTCGTGTTAGGATTGGTGTTAGGGTGAGTTTTAGGGTTAGGTTTAAGGTTAGGGTGAGGGTTAGGGTGAGGTTTAATGTTAGGATGAGGGTGAGGTTGCAGGTGAGGTTTAGTGTTAGGGTAAGTGTTAGGCTGAGCGTGAGGGTGTGAGAGAGGGTTAGGTTTAGGATTAGGGTGAGTGTGAGGGTTAGGTTTAGGGTTAGATTTAAGTTTAAGGTTAGGGTTAGGGTGAGGGTGATGGATAGGCTGAGGGTTAGAGTTAGGGTTAGGGTGATGAAGCGGGTGAGGGTTAGGTTTAGGATTAGGGTTAACCTTTCGGTGAGAATGAGGGTGAGAGTTAGCTTTAGGGTTAGTATGTTTATGTTTAGGTTAAGTGTGAGGGTGTGGGTGAGGGTTAGTGTTAGGGTGAGGGTGAGGGTTAGGATTAGTTTAGGCTGAGGGTGAGGGATAGGGTTAGGGTGAGGTTATAGGTTATGGTGAGGGTTAGGGTTAGGGTTAGGTTAAGGGTGATTGTGAGGGTGAGGGTTAGGGTTAGGGTTAGGGTTAGTGTAACGGTGAGGGTGAGGGTGAGATTTAGGTTTAGGGTTAGTATTAGGTTTAGGGTTAGGCTTAGGGTGAGTGTGAGGGTGAGGGTGAGGGTTAGGGTTAGGGTGAGTGTGAGGGTGAGGGTGAGGGTTAGGGTTAGGGTGAGGGTTATTTTGACAGTGAGGCTTAGGGTGAGGTTGAGCCTTTTGGTTAGGGTGAGGGTGAGGGTAAGAGTTAGGTTGAGTGTGAGGTTTAGGGTTAGGGTGAGGGTGTGGGTTACCTGTTAGGGTTAGTGTGAGGGTTAGGCTTAGGATGACAGTGAGGGTGAGGGTTAGATTTAGCGTGAGGGTTAGTGTTAGGGTTAGGTTGAGCGTTCTCTTTAGGGTGATGTTTAGGGTTCGAGTGAGGGTTCGAGTGAGGGTGAGGTTTAGGGTGTGGTTGAGTGTTAGGGATAGGGTGATGGTTAGAGTTAGGGTGAGATTTAAGGTTAGCATTAGGTTAAGGTTAGGGTGAGGGTTTGGGTTAGCGATAGGGTTAGGGTGAGTGTGAGGGTGAAATTTAGGATTAGGGTTATGGTTAGGTTTAGGATTAGTGTGAGGGTTAAGGTAAGGGTTAGGGTCAGGGTTAGAGTGAGTATAAGGGTTAGGGTGAGGTTTAGGTTGAGCATGAGGGTTAGTGTTAGTGTTAGGGTTAGGGTGAGGTTTAGGGTGAGGGTGAGGGTCAGGGCGAGGGTCAGGGTTTGGTTTCTGGTGAGGGTGAGGGTTAGGGTAAGTTTTAGGGTTAGGGTTAGGCTTAGTGGAGGGTTAGGTTTGGGTTAGGGTTAGAGTTAGGGTGAGGGTTGTGGTTAGGATTATGGTTAGGGTGAGGGTGAGGGTGAGGTTGAGGGTGAGGGTTAGAGTTACGGTTAGTGTTAGGCTGAGTGTGAGGGTGAGGGTTAGGAATATGGTGAGGGTGAAAATTAGGATTAGGGTTAGTGTTAAGCTTAGGTTGAGGGTTAGGGTTAGTGTTAGTCTTAGGGTTAGTGTTAGGGTGAGGGTGAGGGATACGGTTAGGGTAAGGGTGAGGATTAAGGTGAAAGTTAGTATTAGGGTTAGCGTGAGTTTTAGAGTGAGGGTGAGGGTTAGGGTTATGGTTAGGGTGAGGCTTAGGGTGAGGGTTAATATTAGAATTAGGTTTAGGTTTAGGGTGAGGGTGAGATTGAGGGATAGGTTTACAGTGAGCGTGAGGATTAGGGTGAGTGTTAGGGATAGGGGTAGGGTGAGGGTTAGGTTTAGGTTGATGTTTAGGGTTAGGGTGAGGGTGGGGTTTGGTGTGAGGGTGAGGTTTAGGTTGTGGTTGAGGATAAGGGTTAGGGTGGGGTTTAGGGTGACAGTGAGGGTTAGGTTAAGGGTGAGGGTAAGGGTTGGGGTTAGGGTTAGGGTTAGGGTTTGGGTTAGGGTGAGGGTGAGGTTTAGGCTGTAATTTAGGGTTAGGGTTTAGGATTAGTGTGAGGGTTAGGGTTAGAGTTAGGGTCAGGGTTAGGGTGAGGATAAGGTTTAGGTGAGAGATAGGGTGAGGTTAAGGGTTAGGGTTAGGGTTAGGGTTAGGGTAAGGGTGAGGTGTAGGGTCAGGGTTAGGGTTAGGCTTACTGTTAGGGTGAGGTTTAGGTTGAGGGTTAGGTTTAGGTTTGGGTTAGGGTTTGGGTTAGGGTCAGTGTGAGGGTGAGGGATAGTGTGAGGGTTAGGGTTAGGGAGAGTGTTAGGTTTAGGGTTAGGGTTAAGCTTAGGGTGAGGTTTCGGTTTAGGTTTAGGGTTATGGTTAGGTTTAGGGTGAGAGTGAGGGTGACTGTTAGGGTTAGGGTTAACGTTAGGGTCAGCTTGAGGGTGAGAGTTAGGTTTAGGGTTAGTGATAGGTTTAGGGTTAGGCTTAGGGAGAAGTTGAGGGTGAGAGAGGATTAAGGTTAGGGTGAGGGTTAGGGTTAGGGTGAGGGTTAGAGTTAGGGTGATGTTTAGGGTGAGGGTGTTGGTTAGTGTAAGGGTCAGTGTTCGTGTGAGGGTGAGGGATAGGTTTAGGGTGAGGGTTAGGGTGATGGTGAGTGTTACGGTGAAGTTGAGGGTCAGGGTTAAGTTTAAGGTGAGCATTAGGGTTAGGGTGAGTGTGAGGGTGAGGGTGAGGGTTACGTTTAGGTTTAGTGTTAGGCTGAGCGTGAGGGTTAGGGAGAGTGTTAGGGTTAGGCTTAGGGTGAGGGTGAGGGTTAGCGTTATGGTAACGGTTAGGAGTAGGGTGAGGGTGAGGGTGAGGGATAGGTTTAGGGTGAGGGTGAGGGTTAGGGTGAGAATTAGTGTTAGGATTAGGTTTATGGTAATCGTGAGAATGAGGGTTAGGGTTAAGGTTAGCGTTAGGGTGAGGTTGAAGTTGAGAGTTAGGTTTAGGATTACTGTTAAGTTTAAGGTTAGGTTTAGGGTGAGGGTGAGAGTGAGGGTTAGGGTTAGGCTGAGGATTAGGTTGAGGTTGAGTGTTAGGGTTACAGTTAGGGTTAGGGTGAGGGTTAGGTTTAGGGTTAGGTCTAATGTGAGTGTTAGGCTTAGGGTGAGGGTGTGTGTGAGGTGAGGGTTAGATTTACGGTGAGGGTTAGTGTTAGGGTTAGGGAGAGGGTTCGGTTTAGGGTGATGTTTCGGGTGAGGGTGAGGATTCGGGAGAGGGTGAGTTTTAGGGTGTGGTTGAGGGTTAGGGTAAGGGTGAGGTTTAGGGTGACGATGACGGTTATTGTGAGCGTGTGGGTTAGGGTTAGTGTTAGAGTGAGGATGAGGGTTTGTGTTAGGGTTAGGGTTAGGGTGAGGGTTAGGGTGAAATTTCGGGTTAGGGTTAGGGTTAGGGTTAGGATTAGTGTGAAGATTAGGGTTAGGGTTAGGGTCAGGATTAGGGTGAGGTTTAGGGTGAGGGTGTGGGTTATGGTGAGCGTTAGTGTTCGGGTGAGGGTTAGGGTTAGGGTTAGGTTTCCAGTGAGAATGAGGTTTAGGGTAAAGTTTAGGGTTAGGGATAGGATTAGGGTGAGGGTTAGGTTTGGGTTAGGGTTAGAGTTATCGTGAAGGTTAGGGTGATTTTTAGGTTTAGGATTAGGGTTAGGTTTATGGTTAGGGTTAGAATGAGTGTGAGGGTGAGGGTTAGGGTAACTGTAAATGTTAGGGTTAGGGTGAGAGTTAGGGTGATGGTGAAGTTTAGGGTGAGTGTTAGGGTTAGGTTGAGGTTTAGGTTTAGGGTTAGGGTTAGAATTAGGGTGAGGGTTAGGTTTAGTGTTAGTTTTAGGGTTAGGCTGAGGGTGAGGTTGAGGGTGAGTTTTAGGGTTAGGGTTAGTGTTAGGGTTAGGGTTAGGATGAGGTTTAGGGTGAGGGGCAGGCTTAGGGTTAGGGTTAGGATGAGGGTGAGATTGACAGTTAGTGGTAGGGTTATGGTGAAGGTTAGGGTTTAGATTAGGTTTAGGTTTAGTGTTACGGTGAGTTTTAGGATTAGGGTTAGGGTTAGGGTTAGGGTTAGGATTAGTGGGAGGCTGAGGGTTAGGATTAGTGGGAGGGTTAAGATTAGGTTTAAAGTTAGGGTTACGGTGAGGGTAAGGTTAGGGTGAGGGTTATGATGAGGGTGATGTTTAGGGATAGTGTTAGGGTGAGAATGAGGGTTAGGGTAAATTTAGCTTTAGGGATAGGATTAGGGTGAGGGTTAGGGTTGGGTAGGGTTACTGTTAGGGTGAAGGTGAGGGTAAGGGTTATGGTTATGGTTAGGGTTAGAATGAGGGTAAGGGTTATGGTTATGGTTAGGGTTAGAATGAGGGTGAAGGTGAGGGTTAGGGTAAGGGTTAATGGTAGGGGTAGGGTGAGGATTAGGGTGAGGGTGAAGTTTAGGGTGAGTTTTAGGTTTAGGATGAGGTTTAGGTTTTAGGGTTAGGGTTAGAATTCGGGTGAGGGTGAGGTTTAGGGCTAGGATTATGGTTAGGGTTAGGGTTCGGCTGAGGTTGAGGTTGAGGTTGAGTGTGAGGTTTAGGGTTAGGGTTAGTGTTAGGGTGAGTGTTAGGGTTAGGGTTAGGGTTAGGATGAGGGTTAGGGTGAGGGGTAGGTTTAGGTTTAGGGTTCGGCTGAGGTTGAGGTTGAGGGTGAGGTTTAGGGTTAGGGTTAGTGTTATGGTGAAGTTTAGTGTTAGGATTAGATTTAGGTTGAGGGTTAGGTTGAGGGTTAGGGTTAGGATTAGGGTGAGGGTTAGGGTTAGTATGAGGGTTAGGGTTAGGGTTAAGGTTAGGGTTACGGTGAGGGTGAAGTTTAGTGTGAGTGTGAGTTTTCGGGTGAGGTTTATTGTGAGGGTTAGTGTTAGGGTTAGGGTGAGGTTGAGGTTTAGGATTAGGCTAAGGGTTAGGGTGAGTGTTAAGGTGAGGGTGAAGTTTAGAGTTATTGTTAGGGTTAGGGTGAGGGTAGGGTGAGGTGTAGGTTTAGGGTTAGGGTTAGGGTTAGGGTGAAGGTTAAAGTTAGGGTTAGGGTTAGTGTATGGGTTAGGGTTTGGTTGAATGTTAGGGTTAGTGTGAAGGTTAGGTTTAGGGTTAGCGTAGTGAGAGGTTAAGGGTTAGGGTGAGAGTTAGGTGTAGGCTAAAGGGTGAGGGTGAGGGTGAGGGTAAGGTTTAGAGTTAGTGTTACAGTTAGTGTTAGGTTCAGTGTTACGCTTAGGGTGAGTGGTAGGGTGAGGGTTAGGGTTAGGGTTAGGTTTTGGGTTAGGGTGAGGGTAAGGGTTACAGTGATGGTGAGGGTTAGGATCAGGGTTAGGGTAAGGATTAGGGTCAGGTTGAAGGTGAGGGTTAGGGTTAGAGTGAGGGTTCGGCTGAGGGGTAGGGTTAGAGTTCGGGTTAGGGTGAGGGTGAGGATGAGGGTGAGGGTTAGGGTTAGGCTTGGGGTGAAGTTGAGGTTTAGGGTTAGACTTAGGGTTAGGCTTAGGGTGAGGGTTAGGTTTAGGGTTAAGGTTAGGTTTAGGGTTAGGGTTAGGTTTATGGTGAGTGTTAGGGTTAGGGTGAAGGTAAGGGTGAGGTGAGGGTTAGATTTACGGTGAGGGTTAGGGTAAGGGTTAGGGAGAGGGTTCGGTTTAGGGTGATGTTTCAGATTCTGGTTCGGGTTCAGCTGAAGGTGAGTTTCAGGTGGTTGAGGGTTAGGGTAAGGGTGAGGGTTAGTGTGACGGTGAGTGTTAGTGTGAGCATGAGTGTTAGGGTTAAGGGTTAAGGTTAGAGTTAGTGTGAGGGTTTAGGTTAGGTTTAGGGTTAGGGTGAGGGTTAGGGTGAAATTTAGGTTTAGGGTTAGGGTTAGGGTTTGGATTAGTGTGAAGGTAAGAGTTAGGGTTAGTGTGAGGATAAGGGTTAGGGTGAGGTTTAGGGTGAGGGTGAGGTTTAGGGTTAGCGTTAGTGTTCGGGTGAGGTTTAGGGTGAAGGTTAGTGTTAGGGTTAGGTTTCGGGTGAGAATGAGGTTTAGGGTAAAGTTTAGAGTTAGGGATAGGATTAGGGGGAGGGTTAGGGTTGGGTTAGGGTTAGAGTTAGGGTGAAGGTGAGGGTGAGGTTTAGGGTTAGTATTAGGGTTAGGGTTAGGGTTAGAATGAGGGTGAGGTTGAGGGTTAGGGTAAGGGTTAGTGGTAGGGTTAGGGTGAGGATTAGGGTGAGGGTGAAGTTTAGGGTGAGTGTTAGGGCTAGGATGTGGTTTAGGTTTTAGTGTTAGGGTTAGAATTAGAGTGAGGTTGAGGTTTAGGGTTAGGATTAGGGTTAGGGTTAGTGTTAGGGTGAGTGTTATTGTTAGGGTGAGGGTTAGGATTAGTGTGAGGGTTCGGGTTAGGGTTAAGGTTAGGGTTACGCTGAGGGTAAGGGTTATGATGAGGGTGATGGTTAGGGTGAGTGTGAGGTTTAGGGTGAGGGTTAGGGGTCGGGTTAGGGTGAGTTTGAGGGTTAGGGTTAAGCTAAGGGTTAGAGTGAGTGTTATGGTGAGGGTGAGGTTTATAGTTCTGGTTAGGGTTAGGGTAGGGTGAGGTGTAGGGTTAGGGTTAGGGTTAGGGTTAGGGTTAAGGTTAGGTTTAGGGTTAGTGTAATGGTTCGGGTTAGGGTGAGGGTTAGGGTTAGTGTGAGGGTTAGGGTTAGGGTTAGGTTAGGGTGAGAGTAAGGGTTCCGGTGAGATTTTGGGTTAGGCTGAGGGGTGAAGGTGAGCGTGAGGGTAAATGTTACGGTTAGTGTTCCGGTTAGTTTTAGTCTTAGGGTTAGGGTTAGGATGAGGGTTAGGGTGAGTGGTATAGTTAGGATTAAGGTGAGGGTGAAGGTGAGGGTGAGAGTTAGGGTTAGGGTGAGGGTGAGGGTTAGGGTTAGGGTTAGGGAGAGGGTTAGTGTGAGGGTGAGGGTTATGGTTCGGGTTAGGGTTATGGTGAGGGTTAGGGTGAGGGTTAGGGTTAGGGTTAGGGTGAGGGTGAGGGTTAGCATGAGGTTAAGGGTTAGGGTGAGTGTTAGGGTGAGGGTGAGGGTTAGGTTTAGTGTTAGGGTTAGGATGAGGGTTAGGGGGAGGTTTAGGTTTATGTTTAGGGTTAGGGTGAGGGTTAGGGTGAGGGTTACAGTTAGTGTTAGGCATGGGGTTTGGGTGAGGGTTAGGGTATGGGTTAGGGTTAGCATTAGGCTTAGGGTTTGGATAAGTGTTAGGGTTAGGTTTAGGGATAGGCTTAGGGTACGTTGAGGATAAGCTTTAGAGTAAGGTTTAGGGTGATGGTGGGGGTTAGGTTTAGGTTTAGGGTTAGGCTGAGTTGTAGGGTGAGGGTTAGGATTAGCGGTAGGATTAGGGTTATGGTTAGGGTGAGAGTAGTGTGAGGTTTAGGTTTAGTGTTAGGGTTAGGCTTATGGTGAGCCTTATGGTTAGTATGAAGGTTAGGGTTAGGGTTAGTTTTTGGGTTAGGGTAAAGGTAAGGGTTAGGGTGATGGTTAGGCTGATGGTCAGGTTTAGGATCTTCGTTATGGTAAGTATTAGGGTCAGGTTGTGGGTGAGGGTTAGGGTTAGGTTGAGGGTTAGGCTGAGGGGTAGGGTTAGAGTTAGCGTTAGGGTGAGGGTGAGGATGAGGTGAGGGTTAGATTTACGGTGAGGGTTAGGGTTTGGGTTAGGGAGAGGGTTCAGTTTAGGGTCATGTTTCGGGTGAGGGTGAGGGTTCGGTTGAGAGTGAGTTTCAGGTTGTGGTTGAGGGTTAGGGTTAAGGTGAGGGTTAGGGTGACGGTGAGGTTTAGTGTGAGCATGAGGATTAGGGTTAGCTTTAGAGTTAGCATGAGGGTTTGGGTTAGGTTTAGGGTTAGGGTGAAATTTAGGGTTAGGTTTAGGATTAGGGTTAGTATTAGTGTGTAGGTTAGGGTTAGGGTTAGGGTCAGGGTTGGGGGAGGTTTAGGGTGAGGGTGAGGTTTAGGGTTAGCGTTAGTGTTCGTGTGAGGGTTAGGGTGAGGGTTAGGATTAGGGTTAGGATTCGGGTGAGAATGAGATTTAATGTAAAGTTTAGGGTTAGGGATAGGATTAGGGTGAGGGTTAGCGTTGGGTTAGGGTTAGAGTTAGGGTGAAGGTGAGGGTGAGGGTTAGGGTTAGGATTAGGGTTAGGGTTAGGGTCAGAATTAGGGTGAGGGTGAAGTTTAGGGTGAGTGTTAGGCTTAGGGTGAGGTTTAGATTTA
The DNA here is from genome assembly GCF_024711535.1 of Dipodomys merriami. Classification (NCBI taxonomy): domain Eukaryota; kingdom Metazoa; phylum Chordata; class Mammalia; order Rodentia; family Heteromyidae; genus Dipodomys; species Dipodomys merriami. The sequence continues at coordinate 6,393,767 of NW_027206113.1, forward strand.
GGGTTAGGGTTAGAATTAGGGTAAGGGTGAGGTTTAGAGTTAGGATTAGGGTTATGGTTAGGGTTAGGCTGAGGGTGAGTTTTAGGGTGAGGTTTAGGGTTAGGGTTAGTGTTAGGGTGAGTGTTAGGGTTAGGGTTAGTGTTCGGATGAGGGTTCTGGTGAGGGGTAGGATTAGGGTTAGGGTGAGGATGAGGCTGAGATTGACAGTTAGTATTAGGGTTATGGTGAGGGTAAGGATTTGTGTTAGGTTTAGGTTGAGTGTTAGGGTGAGGGTTAGGGTTAGGGTTAGGCTGAGTTTTAGGATTAGTGTGAGGGTTCGGGTTAGGGTTAAGGTTAGGTTTACAGTGAGGGTAAGGGTTGGGGTGAGGGTTAGGATGAGGGTGAGGTTTACGGTTAGGGTTAGGGTGAGAATGAGGGTTAGGGTAAAGTTTAGGGTTAGGGATAGGAATAGGGTGAGGGTTAGGGTTGGGTAGAGTTAGAATTATGGTGAAGGTGAGGGTAAGGGTTAGGGTTAGGATTAGGGATAGGGTTATGGTTAGAAAGAAGGGGAGGGTGAGGGTTAGGCTAAGGGTTAGTGGTAGGGTTAGGGTGAGGTTTAGGGTGAGGGTGAAGTTTAGGGTGAGTGTTAGTGTTAGGGTGAAGTTTAGTTTTTAGGGTTAGGGTTAGAATTAGGGTGAGGGTGAGTTTTAGGGTTAGTTTTAGTTTTAGGGTTAGGGTTCGGCTGCGGGTGAGGTTAAGGGTTAGGGTTAGTGTTAGGGTGAGTGTTAGGGTTAGGTTTAGGGTTAGGATGAGGGTTAGGGTGAGGGGTAGGGTTAGGGTTTTGGTGAAGATGAGGGTGAGATTGAGGGTTAGGGTTAGGTTTAGGGTGAGGGTTAGTTTTAGGGTTACGTTCAGGTTGAGGTTTTCGGTGAGGGTTAGTGTAAGGGTTAGGGTGAGGGTTAGGGTCAGGGTTAAGTTTAGGATTATGGTAAGGGTAAAGTTTAGGGTGAGGGTTAGAATGAGGGTGAGGTTTATGGTTAGGGTTAAGGTGAGAATGAAGATTAGTGTAAAGTTTAGGGTTAGAGATAGGATTAGGGTGAGGTTTATGGTTGGGTTAGTGTTAGAGTTAGGGTGAAGGTGAGGGTGAGGGTTAGAGTTAGGATTAGGGATAAGGTTAGGCTTAGAATGAGGGTGAGTGTTAGGGTTAGGGTATGGATTAGTGGTAGGGTTAGGGTAAGGATTACAGTGAGGGTGATATTTAGGGTGTGTGTTAGGGTTAGGCTGAAGTTTAGGTTTTAGGGTTAAGGTTAGAATTAGGGTGAGGGTGAGGTTTAGGGTTAGGATTATGGTTAGGTTTAGGGTTAGGCTGATGGTGAGGTTGAGGGTGAGGTTTAGGGATAGGGTTAGTGTTAGCGTGAGTGTTAGTGTTAGGGTTAGGGTTTGGATGAGGGTTAGGGTGAGGGTTAGGGTGAGGGTGAGGGGTAGGGTGAGTGTGAGGTTTAGGGTGAGGTTTAGGGTGAGGGTTAGTGTTTGGGTTAGGGTGAGGTTGAGGGTTAGGTTTAGGCTAAAGGTTAGGGTGAGTGTTAGGTGAGGGTGAGGTTTAGAGTTATGGTTAGGGTTCGGGTGAGGGTAGGGTGAGGGGTAGGTTTAGGTTGAGGGTTAAGGTGAGGGTTAGGGTTAGGGTTAGGGTGAGGGTTAGGATTAGTGTGAGTGTTAGGGTTAGGGTGATGGATAAGGTAAGGGTTAAGGTGAGGGTTAGGATGAGTCTGAGGTTTAGGGTTAGGGTTAGGGTGAGAATGAGGGTTAGGTTAAAGTTTAGGGTTAGGGATAGATTTAGGGCGAGAGTTAGGGTTGGGTAGGGTTACAGTTAGGGTGAACGTGAGGGTGAGGTTTAGGGTTAGGATTAGGGTTAGGGTTAAGGTTAGAATGAGGGTGAGGGTGAGGGTTAGGGTAAGGATTAGTGGTAGGGTTAGGGTGAGGATTAGGGTGAGGGTGAAGTTTAGGGCGAGTGTCAGGTTTAGGGTGAGGTTTAGGTTTTAGTGTTAGGGTTAGAATTAGGGTGAGGGTGAGGTTTAGGGTTAGGATTACAGGTATGGTTAGGGTTAGGCGGAGGGTGAGATTGAGGGTGAGGTTTAGGGTTAGGGTTAGTGTTAGGGTGAGTGTTAGGGTGAAGGGTAGGTTTAGGGTTAGGAGAGGATGAGGGTGAGATTGAGGGTTAGGTTTAGGGTTAGGGTGAGGCTTAGGGATAGGGTTAGGTTAAGTTTCAGGGTTTGGGTGAGGATTAGTGTTAGGATTAGGGTGAGGGTTAGGGTTAGGGTCAAGGTTAGGGTTATGGTGAGGGTAAGGGTTAGGGTGAGGGTGAGGGTTAGGGTTAGTGTGAGGGTTAGGGTTAGGGTTAAGTTTAGGGGTATGGTGAGGGTCTGGGTTAGGGTAAGGTTTAGAATGTTGATGAGGCTTAGTGTTATGGTTAGGGTGAGAATGAGGGTTAGGGTAACGTTTAGGGTTGTGGATAGGATTAGGGTTAGGGTTAGCGTTGGTTAGGGTTAGAGTTAGGGTGAAGGTGAGGGTGAGGGTTAGGGTTAAGATTAGGGTTAGGGTTAGGATTAGGGTTAGAATGAGGGTGAGGGTGAGGGTTAGGGTAAGTGTTAGTGGTAGGGTTAGGGTGAGAATAAGGCTGAGGGTGAAGTTTAGGGTGAGTGTTAGGGTTAGGGTTTGGTTTATGTTTTGGGGTTAGGGTTTGAATTAGGGTGAGGTTGAGTTTTAGCTGTAGGATTAGTGTTAGGGTTAGGGTTTGGTTGAGGGTGAGGTTGAGGGTGAGGTTTAGGGTTAGGGTTAGTGTTAGGGTGAGTGTTAGGGTTAGGGTTAGTGTTAGGATGAGGTTTAGGGTGAGGGGTACCGTTAGGGTTAGGGTGAGGATGAGGGTGAGATTGAGGGTTAGGGTTAGGGTTATGGTGAGGGTTCGGGTTAGGGTTAGGTTTAGGTTGAGGGTTATTGTGAGGGTTAGGATTAGGGTTAGCGTGAGGGTTAGGATGATGGTGAGGTTTAGGGTTAGGGTTAGGGTGAGAATGAGGGTTAGGGTGAAATTTAGGGTGAGTGTTAGGGTTAGGGTGAGGTTTAGGCTTTAGGGTTAAGGTTAGAATTAGGGTGATGGTGAGGGTGAGGTAAAGTTTAGTTTTAGGGATAGGATTAGGTTGAGGGTTAGGGTTAGAGTTAAGGTGAAGGTTAGGGTGAGGGTTAGGGTTAGGATTAGTGTTAGGGTTAGGTTTAGAACGAGTTTGAGGGTGAGGGTTAGGGTAAGGATTAGTGGTAGGGTTAGGGTGAGGATTAGGGTGAGGGTTAGGTTTAGGATGAGGGTTAGGGTTAGGGTTAGGGTGAGGGTTAGGATGATGGTGAGGTTTAGGGTTAGGGTTAGGGTGAGAATGAGGGTTAGGGTGAAATTTAGGGTGAGTGTTAGGGTTAGGGTGAGGTTTAGGCTTTAGGGTTAAGGTTAGAATTAGGGTGATGGTGAGGGTGAGGTAAAGTTTAGTTTTAGGGATAGGATTAGGTTGAGGGTTAGGGTTAGAGTTAAGGTGAAGGTTAGGGTGAGGGTTAGGGTTAGGATTAGTGTTAGGGTTAGGTTTAGAACGAGTTTGAGGGTGAGGGTTAGGGTAAGGATTAGTGGTAGGGTTAGGGTGAGGATTAGGTTTAGGATGAGGGTTAGGGTGAGGGGAAGGTTTAGGGTTAGGGTGAGGATGAGGGTGAGATTGAGGGTTAGGTTTAGGGTTATGGTGATGGTTAGGGTTAGGATTAGGTTTATGTTGAGGGTAAGGGTGAGGGTTAGGGTTAGGGTGAGGGTTATGATTATTGTGAGTGTTAGGTTTAGGGTTAAGTTTAGGGTTATGGTGAGGTTGAGGGTTAGGGTGAGTGTGAGGTTTAGGGTGAGGTTTAAGGTGAGGGTTAGTGTTTGGGTTAGGGTGAGGTTGAGGGTTAGGGTTAGGCTAAGGTTTAGGTTGAGTGTTAGGTGAGGGTAAGTTTTAGAGTTATGGTTAAGGTTAGGGTGAGGGTAGGTTGAGGGGTAGGTTTAGGGTGAGGGTTAAGGTTAGGTTTAGGATTAGTGTAAGGGTTAGGTTTAGGGTGAGTGTTAGGGTTAGGGTGAGGGTTAGGGTTAGGGTTAGGGTAGTGTGAGGGTAAGGGTTAGGGTGAGGGTTAGGGTTAGGCTTAGGGGTGAGGGTGAGGGTGAGGGTAAGTGTTAGGATTAGTGTTACGGTTAGTGTTAGACATAGGGTTAGGGTTAGGATGAGTGCTAGGGTGAGTGGTAGTTTTAGGATTAGGGTGAGGGTGAAGATGAGGGTGAGGGTTAGGTTTAGGGTGTGGGTGAGTATTAGGGTTAGGGTTATTGATAGGGTTAGGGTTAGGGTGAGGGTTAGGTTTAGGGTTAGGCTTATGGTGAGGGGTAGGGTGTAGGTTAGGGTTAGGTTTAGGGTGAGGGTGAGGGTTAAGTTTAGTGTTAGTCTTAGGGTTTGGGTGAGGGTTAGAGTAAGGGTTAGGGTTAGCATATGGCTTAAGGTTTTGGTGAGTGTTAGGGATAGGTTTAGGGTTAGGCTTAGGGTAGGGTGAGGATAAGTTTTAGGGTAAGGTTTAGCGTTTGGGTGTCAGTGAAATTTAGTGTTAGGGTTAGGGTGAGTGTTAGGATTAAAGTTAGGGTTAGGATGAGGGTTAGGGTTAGGGTGAGGGTGACGGTTTCGCTTAGGTAAAGGTTAGGGTTATGGTTAGAGTGAGGATTAGGGTGAGATTCAGGGTTATAGGGAGGGTGAGGGTGAGGATTAGGGTTAGCGTGAGGGTTAGGGTGAGGTTAAGAGTTAGGGTGAGGGTGAGGGTTAGGGATAGGGTGAGGGTGAGGGTTTCGGTTAGGTAAGTGTTAGGGTTAGTGTTACGGTTGTGGTGAGGGCTAGGTTAAGGGTGAGGTTTAGGGTGAGGATGAGGATGAGGTTGAGGGTTAGGGTGTGGGTGAGCGTTAGGGTTAGTGTTAGGGTTAGGGTAACCGTGAGGGTTAGTGTCAGGGATAGGGTTAGGGTTAGGGTTAGGGTTAAGGTGAGGATTAAGGTCAGGATGAGGGTTAGTGTGAGGGTTAGGGTTAGGGTTAGGGTGAGGTTTAGGGTTAGTGTGAGGTTTAGGTTTAGTGTTAGTGTTAGGGTTAGGGTTAGGGTTAGGGTAAGGGTTAGGGTGAGGGTTAAAGTGAAAGTGAGGGTGAGGGTGAGGTTGAGGGTGAGGGTTAGGTTGAGGGTTAGGCTTAGGGTTAGTCTGAGGGCTATGTTGACTGTGAGGGTTAGGTTGAGGGTGATGGTTTGGGTTAGGTAAGGGTTAGTGTTATGTTTAGGATGAGGATTAGGTTGAGTTTGAGATTTAGGGTTATGGTGAGGGTTAGGGTTAGGGTTAGGGTGAGAGTTATGGTTAGCGTGATGTGTTGGGTGAGGGTGTGCGTTAGCGTGAGGTTGACGGTTTAGGTGAGGGTTAGGGTTAGGTTAAGGGTGACGATAAATGTGAAAGTTAGTGTTAGGTTTAGGGTGAGGGTTAGGGTGAGGGATAGGGTTAGGCTCAGGGTGAGGGTTAGGGTTAGGGTTAGGTTTAGGGTGAGGGTTAGTGTGAGGGATAGGGTTAGCGTTAGGGTGAGGTTTAGGGTTAGGGTTATGGTGAGGGTTAGGGTTAGGGTGATGTTTAGTTTGAGGGTGTGGATTAGTGTGAGAGTGAGTGTTTGCTTGAGTGTGACGGTTAGGGTGGGGGTGAGGGTTAGGGTTAAGGCGAGGGTTAGGGTGAAGTTGAGGTTTAAGGTTAGGATTAGGGTGAGGGTTAGAGATAGGATGAGTGTTAGGGTTAAAGTTAGGGTGAGGGTTGGGGTTATGGTTAGCGTTAGGGTGAGGGTTAGGCTTAGTGGGATGGGAGGTTGAGGGTGAGGGTTATGTTTAGGGTGAGGGTTGGGGTTCGAGTTAGGGTGAGGGTTCAGTTTAGTGTGATGTTTATGAATAGGTTGATGGTAAGGATTCTGGTGAGGGTGAGGTTTAGGGTGTGGGTGAGGTTTAGGGTTAGAGTGAGGGTTAGGGTGATGGAGAGGGTGAGGGTTTGGGTTAGGGTTAGGTTTAGGGTGAGGGTGAAGGTGAGGGTTAGGGTTTTTAGGGTGAGCGTTAGGGATAGGGTGAGGGTTAGGTTTAGGGTTAGTGTTATGGTGAGGGTGAGGGTGAGGTTGAGCGTTAGGGTGAGGGTGAGGGTGAGGGTTAGGGTTAGGATTAGAGTGAGGTTTAGGGTTAGGCTGAGGGTGAGGTGATGGTGAGGGTTAGGTTTAGGGTTAGGTTGAGGGTTAGGGTTAGTGTGAGGGTAAGGGTGAGGGTGAGGGTAAGATTTTGGGTGAGGATTAGGGTGAGGGTGAGGGATAGGTTTAGTGTGAGTTTTAGGGTTAGAGTTAGGGTTAGGGTGAGGGTGAGGATTAGGGTTAGGATTAGGGAGAGGTTTAGGATTAGGGTTAAGTTTAGGGTGAGGGTTAGGGTTAGGGTTAAGGTGAGGTTTAGCATTAGTTTTAGGGTTAGGGTTATTGTTAGCTTTAGAGTTATTTGAGGATTAGAGTTGGGGTTATGTTTAGGGTGAGGTTTAGGTTGCGGGTGAGGGTTAAGGTCAGGCTTAGGGTTAGGATTAGGGTGATGGTTAGGTTTAGTGTGTGGGTTAGCGTTAGGTTTAGAGTTATGGTTAGGGTGTGGGTAAGGGTTAGGGTGAGGGTGAGGGTGAGGGTGAAGGTTTGGGTTAGGTTGAGGGTTAGGGTTAGTGTGAGGTTTAGGGTTAGGGTTAGCGTTAGGGTTAGGCTGAGGATAAGGATTAGGGTTAGGGATGGTGTGAGTTTTAGGATTAGGGTTAGGGTGAAGGTGAAGATGAGGGTGAAGGTTAGGGTGAGGTTTAGGGTTAGGGTGAGGGTGAGGGTGCAGGTGAGGTTTAGTGTTAGGGTAAGTGTTAGGCTGAGTGTGAGGTTTAGGGAGAGGGTTAGGTTTAGGATTAGGGTGAGGGTAAGGGTTAGGTTTAGGGGTAGGGTTAGGCATAGGTGGAGGGTTAGTTTTAGGTTTAGGTTTAGGGTTACGGTTAGGGTGTGGGTCAGGGTGAGGAATAGGTTTAGGGTGAGAGTGATGGATAGGGTGAGGGTTAGGCTTAGGGTTAGGGTGAAGATGAGGGTGATGGTTAGGGTAATGATTAGGGTTAACCTTCGGGTGATGGTGAGGGTCAGATTTAGTTTTAGTGTTAGTAGTAGGTTTAGGGTGAGGGTTAGGATGAGGGTGAGTGTTAGGGTGAGGTTTAGGGTGAGGGTGAGGGTTAGGGTTTGTGTTAGCCTTAGGGTGAGGGTAAGGGTGAGGTTTTGGTTTAGGGTGTGGGTGTGGGTGAGGGCTAGGGTTAAGGTGCGGGTTAGGGTTACGGTGAGGGTTAGGGTGAGTGTTAGGGTTAGGGTGAGGTTTCGGATTAGTGTTAAGGTGAGGGTGAAGGTGAGGGTGAGGGTTAGGTTTAGGTTTAGGCTTCAGGTTAGGGTTAGAATTAGTCTGAGGGCTAGGGCTACGGTGAGGGTGAGGTTTTGGTTGAGGTTTAGGTTGTGGGTGAGTCTTAGGGTTAGGGTGACGGTGAGGGTTTGGGTGAGGGTGTGGTTTAGGGTTCGTGTTAGTGTGAAGATTAGGATGATGGGTATTTGTAGGGTTATGTTTAGCGTGAGGGTGGGCTTTAGGGTGAGTGTTAGGGTGAAGGTTTGGGTTAGGTAAATGTTAGGGTTAGGTTTAGGGTGAAGATTTGTGTGACAGTGAGGGTTAGGGTGAGGGTTAGGATTAGGATAAGGGTTAGGGTTAGTGTTAGGGTGAGGATGAGGGTAGGGTTTCGGTTAGGTAAGGGTTAGGGTTATGGTGAGGGGTAGGTTTAGGGTGAGGGTGAGGGTGAGGTTGATGGTTAGGGGGTGGGTGAGCATTAGGGTTAGGGTGACCGTGAGGGTTAGGATGAGGGTGAGCATTAGGGTTAGGGTTAGGGTTAGGGTGACCGTGAGGGTTAGGATGAGGGTGAGTGTTAGGGTTAGGTTTAGGATTAGGGTGAGTATTAGGTGTAGGATGAGATGTATGCTGAGGATTAGGGTTAGGTTTAGGGTGAGCTTTAGTTTTAGTCTGAGGGTTAGGTTTAGAGTTAGGGTTAAGGATAGGGTTACGGTGAGGGTGAGGTTTAGGGTGAGGGTTAGGATGAAGGTGAAGGTTAGTGTTAGGGTGAGAGTTAGGTTTAGGGTGATGTTTAGTGTTAGGGTTAGGGTTAGGGTTAGGGTTACGGTGAGGTTTAGGTTGAGGGTTAGGGTTAGGGTTACAGTTAGGTTTAGTGTGAGTGTTAGGGTGAGGGTAAGGTTTAGGGTGAAGGTGAGGGTGAGGGTGAGGGGTAGTGGTAGGGGTAGGTTTAGGGTGAGGGTTATGGTTAGGGTGAGGTTTAGGTTGAGGGTTAGGGTTAGGGTTACAGTTAGGTTTAGTGTGAGTGTTAGGGTTAGGGTTAGGTTTAGGTTGAGGTTGAAGTTGAGGGCGACGTATAGGGTTAGTGTGAGTGTTAGGGTGAGGGTAAGGTTTAGGGTGAGGGTTAGGGTGAGGGTTACGGTGAGGTTTTGTGTTGGGGTGAGTGTTAGAGTTAGGGTTAGGCTGAGAGTTAGGGTTAGGGTGATATTTAGGGTGAGGGTGAGGGTTAGGGTGAGGGTGAGAGTTCGGATCAAAGTGAGGGTTAGGGTGTGGGTGAGGGTTAGGGTGAGGGTGAGGGTTAGGGTGACCGTGAGGGTTAGTGTGAGGGTGAGGATTATTGTGAGTGTTAGACTTAGGGTTATGGTTAGGGTTAGGGAGAGGGGTAGTGTTAGGGTTATTATGAGGGTTATGGTTAGGGTGAGGGTTAGGGTAAGTGTGAGGGTTAGGGTTAGGGTGAGGGTGGGGGTAATTGTTAGTCTGAAGGTTACGTTGAGGGTAAGGGTTAGGATTAGGGTTAAGGTTAGGGTGAGGTCTAGTGTGAGGGTTAGAGTTAGGGTTCAGCTTAGGGTTAGGATGAGGTTTAGGCTGAGGGTGAGGGTGAGGATGAGAGTTAGGGTTAGGGTAAGGGTTATTTTGAGGGTTAGGGTGAGGATTCGGGTGAGGGTGAACTTTAGGGTGAGGGTTTGCTTTAGGGTGAGGTTTAGGTTTAGGATTAGGGAGAGGGTTACAGTTAGGGTGATGTTTAGGGTGCGGGTGAGGATTAGGGAGAAGGTGAGGGTTAGGGTTAGGGTTAGCGTTATGGTGAGGGTTAGGGTCAGGGTTAGGGTTTGGGTTAGGGTTAGGATGAGGTTGAGGGTTAGGGTTAGAGTTAGGGTTAGTTTGAGGGTTAGGGTGAGGTTTAGTGTGAGGTTTAGGGTTAGAGTGAGATTTAGAGTTAGGGTTAGGTTGAGGGTGAGGGTTAGGGTTAAGTTTGGGGTTTCATTTAGGGTAAGGGTGAGGTTGAGGAATAGGGTTAGGATTAGGGTTAAGATTAGGGTGAGGGTTAGAGTGATGATTAGGGTTAGGGTTAGGGTGAGGGTGAGGGTGAGGGTTAGGGGGAGTGTTAGTGTTAGGGTTAGGGTTAGGGTGAGGGTTAGACTGAGGGTAAGGGTGAGGGTGAAAGTTAAGGAGAGGGTTAGGATTAGGGTTATTGTGAGGGTTAGGGTTAGATTGAGGATAAGTTTTAGGGTGAAGGTTAGGTTGAGGTTTTTGTTAAGGTTTAGGGTAAGGTTTAGCGTGAGTTTGAGGGTGAGGAATAGGGTTAGGGTTATGCTTAGGCTGAGCCGTAGGGTTAGGGTGAGGGTTAGGGTGAGGGTGAGGATAATGGTTAGGATTAAGGTTTAGGGTGAGTATTAGTGTTAAGTTTAGTGTGAGGGTTAGGGTGAATAGTTGGGTTAGGGTCAGGGTGAGGATTAGGGTTAATATGATGGTTAGGTTTAGTGTTACGGTTAGGGTGAGGGTAAGGGTTAGGGTGAGTGTTAGGATGAAGGTGAGGGTTACGGTTAGGATGAGGTTTAGGGTGATGTTTAAGGTGAGGGTTAGGGTTAGGGTGAGGGTTAGGATTAGTGTTAGGTTTAGGTTTAGGATGAGAGTTAGGGTGAGGGTAAAGTTTAGGTTAAAGATTTGGGTTAGGGTTAGGGTTAGGGGTAGGTTGAGGGTTAGGTTTAGTGTTAGGGTTAGGGTTAGGGTTAAGGTGAGGGTGAATATGAGGGTGAGTGTTAGGGTTAGGTTTAGGGTTAGGGATAGGGTGAGGTTTAGCATTAGGGTTAGGGTTAGTGTGAGGGTTAGGCTCAGGGGTAGGGTTAGTTTTGCGTGAGGGTTAGGTTTAGTGTGACGGATAGGGTTAGGGTTAGGGTTAGTGTTTGGTTGAGTGTTAGGTTTATTGTAAGGGTTAGGGTTAGGGTTAGGGTTAGGGTGAGGGTGACGGTAAGGGTTCGGGTGAGTGTTAATGTGAGGGTGAGTGTTAGCGTTAGTATTAGGGTTAGGGTAAGTGTTAGGGTGAGGATTAGGGTTAGGGTTAGGTTTAGGGTGAGGGTGAGTGTGAGGGTTAGGTTTAAGTTTAGGGTGAGTGTTAGGGTTAGGGTGAGTGTTAGGGTTAGGTTTAGTGTAAAGTTGAGGCTGAGGCTGAGGTTGAGGTTGAGGGTGAGGGTTAGGGTTAGGATTAGGGTTACAGTTAGGGTTAGGCTGAGGGTGAGTGTGATGGTGAAGGTTAGCTTTATGGTTAGGTTGAGGGTTAGGCTTAGTGTGGGGGTAAAGGTGAGGGGGAGGGTAAGGTTTGGGTTGAGGATTAGGGTAAGGGTGAGGGTTAGTGTTAGGCTTAGGGTTAGGGTGAGGGTTAGGGTAAGGGTGAGGGATAGGTTTAGTGTGATGTTTAGGGTTAGTGTTAGAGTTAGCATGTGTGTAAGGTTTAGGGTTAGGGTTAGGGTAAGGGATAGGTTTAGGTTTAGGGTTAGGGTGAGGGATTGGTTTAGGGTTAGGGTGAGGTTTAGGGTTAGAGTTAGGGTTAGGGTTATTGTTAGTTTTAGAGTTATGTGAGGGTTAGGGTTCGGGTTAGGTTTAGGGTGAGCATTAGGGTGAGGGTTAGGGTTAGGATTAGGGTTAGGGTTAGGGTTAGACTGAGGGTAAGGGTGAGGGTGGGGGTGAATGATAAGGTTAGGGTTAGCGTTTGGGTTAGGGTGATTGTTACGTTTAGTGTGACTGTTAGGGTTAGGGTTAGAGTTACTGTTAGGGTAAGGATTAGGGTTAGGGTGTGGGTTAGGGTCAGGGTGAAGTTTAGGGTTAGGGTGAGAGTTAGGGTGAGGATGAGGGTTAGGGTGAGGGTGAGGGTTAGGGTGAGGGTTAGGGTGAGGGTGAGGTTTAGGGTTAGGGTTAGTGTTAGGCTGAGGGTGAGGGTGAGGGTGAGGGTGAGAATTAGGTTTAGAGTTAATCTTTGGTTAGGTTTAGGATTAGGGTGAGTGTGAGGGTGAGAGTTAAGGTTAGGGTTGGGGTGGGGGTTAGGGTTAGGGTTAGGGTGAGGGTTAGTGTTAGGGTGATGTTTAGGGTGAGAGTGGGGGTTAGTTTGAGGGTGAGTGTTCGGGTGACGGTAAGGGTTAGGGTGAGGATGAGGGTTAGGGTGAGGGTGAGGGTTAGGGTGAGGTTTAGGGTTAGGGTTAGTGTTAGGCTGAGCGTGAGGGTGAGGGTGAGAATTAGCTTTAGAGTTAATCTTAGTTTAGGTTTAGGCTTAGGGTGAGGGTGAGGGTGAGAGTTAAGGTTAGGGTTAGGGTGGGGGTTAGCATTAGGGTTAGGGTGAGGGTTAGAGTTAGGGTGATGTTTAGGGTGAGAGTGGGGGTTAGTGTGAGGGTGAGTGTTAGGGTGAGGGTAAGGGTTAGGGTGTGGATGAGGGTTTGCTTTAGGGTGAGGGTTACGGTGACAGTGAGGGTTAGGGTGAGGTTGAGGGTCAGGGTTAGGGTTAGGCTGATGGTTAGGGATAGGGTGAGGGTGAGGGTGAGGGTGAAGATTAGGGTTAGGGTTAGGCTGAGGTTTTGCATTAGGCTGACTGTGAGGTGAGAGTTAGCGGTAGGTAAGTTTTAGGGTGCGAGTAAGGGTTATGGAGAGGGTTAGTCTGAGGGTGAGGATTAGGGTTAGTATTAGGTTAGGGTGATGGATAGGGTTAGGTTGAGGATTAGGGTAAGGGTGAGGGTGAGGGTGAGGGTGAGGTTGAGGGCTAGCGTTAGGGTGAGGGTGAGGGTAAGGTTGAGGGTTAAGGGTAGGATTAGGTTTTGGGTTAGGGTTAGGCTGAAGGTTGGCTGAGGGTGAGGGTGAGAGGTAGGGTTAGTGTGAGAGTGAGGGTGAGGGTTAGGGTGAGGGTTAGAGTTAGGGGTAGGGTTAGGGTGAGGGTTAGGGTGAGGGTGAGGGTTAGGCTTAGTGTAAGGGTTAAAGTTAGGATTAGGGTTAGGGTGCTGGCTAGAGTGAGGGTGAAGTTTAGGGTGAGGGTGAGGGTTTGGGTTAGTTTAGGTTTAGGATGAGGATTAGGGTGACGTTAAGGGTTAGGGTGATGGTTTGGGTCAGGGTGAGCGTTATGGTTAGGGTGATGTTTAAGGTTAGGCTTATGGTTAGGGTTAGGGTTAGGGTGAGGGCCAGGGTGAGGGTTAGTATTAGTGTTACGGTTAGGTTTAGGATGAGAGTTAGGTGAGGATAACGTTTATGGTGAAGATTAGGGTTAGGGTTAGGGTTACGGTGAGAGGTAGGGTGAGGGGTAGGTTTAGGGTTAGGGTTAGGGTTAGGATTAGTGTGAGGGTTAGGTTTAGGGTAAGGGTGAGGGTTAGGGTTAGGGTTAGGGTGAGGGTGAGGGTTAGAGTTAGGGTGAGGGTTAGGGTTAGGGTTAGGGTTAAGTGAGGGTGAGGGTGAGGGAGAGGGTGAAGTTTAGTGTTAGGATTAGGTTTAGGGTTAGGGGTAGGTTGAGGATTAGGTTGAGTGTGAGGGTTATTGGGAGGGTTTGGGTTAGGGTGAGGGTTAGGGTTTGGGTTAGGGTGAGGGTTAGGGTTAGCGTGATATTTTGGTTGAGGGTGAGGGTTAGCGTGAGTGTGAGGGTTTGGGTGAGGGTAAGGTTTAGGGTGAGGATGAGGGTGAGTGTTACGCTTAGGGTTAGGGTTTGTGTTAGGGGTAGGGTGAAGGTAAGGGCTAGTGTTAGGGTAAAGTTTAGGGTTAGTGTGAGGTTTAGGGTGAAGTTAATGGTTTGGGTGAGGATTAGGGTGAGGGTTAGGTTTAGGGTTACGTTTAGGGTTAGATTTAGGATGCGGGTTAAGGTTAAGGTTAGAGTGAGGGTTAGGGTGATGGTTAGGGTTAGAGTTAGGGTGAAGGTTAGTGTGAGGGTTCGGGTGAGGTTTAGGGTTAGTGTGAGGTTTAGGGTGAGGGTAAGGGTTAGGGAGACGGTTAGTCTGTGGGTGACAATTAGGTTTAGCATTAGGGTTTGGGTGAGGTTTAAGGTTAGGGTGAAGGTTAAGGTTAGGGTAAAAGTGAGGGTTAGGGTTAGGGTTAGGGTTAGGGTGAGTGTGAGGGTGAGGGTAAGTGTTAGGGTGAATATTAGGGTGAGGGTGAGGGTTAGGGTTAGTATCATGGTTAGGGTGAGGGGTAGGTTGAGTGTTAGTTTTAGGGTAAGGTTTAGGGTTAGAGTTAGTGTGAGGTTTAGTGTGAGGGTTAGGGTTAGTGTTAGGGTTAGGTTTAGGGTGAGTGTTAGGGTTGGGGTAAGGGTTCCTGTTAGTGTTAGGGTTAGGGTAGGGTGAAGGTAAGATTTAGGGTTAGGATTATGTTTAGGGTTAGGGTTAGGGATAGGATTAGCGTGAGGGTGAGGGTTAGGGTTAGGGTTAGTGTTAAGGTGAGGGTTAGGGTGAGTGTTATTGTTAATGTTAGGGTTATGGTTAGGGTGAAGGTAAGGGTTTGGCTGAGGTTTAGTGTGAAGGTGAGGTTTACATTTAGGGTGAGGTGAGGGTTAGGGTGAGGGTTAGGGTTAGGGTCAGTGTTATTGGGAGGGCTAGGGTGAAGGTGAAGGTTAGGGTTAGGGTTAGGGATAGGGTGAGGCTTAAGGTTATGGTTATGGTTAGGGTGAGGGGTAGGCTGAGGGGTAGGATTAGGGTTATTGTGAGGGTTACATTTAGTGTGAGGGTTAGGGTTAGGTGTAGGTTTATGGTGAGGGTTAGGTTTAGTGTGAGGTTTTCTGTTAGAGTTAGGGTTAGGGTTAGCTTTAGGCTGACAGTTAAGGTGAGCGTGAAGGTGAGGGTTAGGGCTAGGTTTAGGTTAAGGGTGAGGGTTCAGGTGAAGGTTAAGGTTAGCTTAGGGTGAGAGTTAGCATGAGGGTAAGGGTTAGGGTGAGGGTGAGGGTGATGGTGAGGGTTAGGTTTAGGGTGAGAGTTAGGGTTAGGTTTCGGGTTAGGGTTAGGCTTGGGGTGAAGGTGAGGGTGATGGTGAGGGTTAGAGTTAGGGTTAGGTTGAGGTGTAGGGTTAGTTTGAGGATAAAGGTGAGGGTGAGAGTAAGTTTTAGGGTGAGGATTAGGGTGAGGGTGAGGGTTAGGTTTAGGGTTATGGTTACGGTAAGGGTTAGGGTAAGGGTGAGGGTTAGGTTTAGTGTGAGGGTTGGGGTTAGGGTTAGGTTAATGTTGAGGGTGAGGATTATGGTTAGGATTAGCGTGAGGGTTAGGGTTAGCATTGGGGTTAGGGTGATGGTAATGTTTAGGGTGAGTTTTAGGGTGAGGGTGAGGGTAAGGGTTAGGGTTAGGTTAGGGTTAGAGTTAGCGTTAGGTTGAGGCTGAGGGTTAGGGTTAGGATTAGGGTTAGGCTGAGGGTGTGGGTGAGGGTGAGGTTTAGGGTGAGGGTTAGGGTTAGGGTTAGGTTTATGGTGAGGGTTATGGTTAGGATTAGGGTTAATATAAGGGTTAGGGTGAGGGATATGTTTAGGGTTAGGGTGAGGGTTATGTTTAGTGTGAGGGTTAGGGTTAGGTGAGGGTAAGTGTTAGGGTGACGTTTAGCGTGAGGGTGAGATTTAGGGTTAGGGGGTGTGTTAAGGTGAGGGTTAGGGTGAGTTTTATGCTTAATGTTAGGTTTAGGGTTAGGGTGAGGGTTAGGGTTAGGGATAGGGTAGGATTAGGGTTAGGTTTAGGGTTAGGCTGAGGGTGTGATTGACTTTGAGGGTGATGGTTAGGGTTAGGGTTAGGGTTAGGGTGAGGGTTAAGGTGAGGGTTAGGGTTAGGGTGATGGATAGGTTTAGGGTTAGGGCGAGGGTTATGGTTAGGATGATGTTTAGGGTGAGGGTGAGGATTAGGGTGAGGGTGAGCGTTTGGGTGAGGATGAGAGTTAGTGTATGGGTGAGGGTTAAGATTAGGGTTAGGGTTAGGGTGAAAATGAGGATTGTGGTGAGGGTTAGGATTAGGGTTAGTGTTAGGGTGGTTAGTATTAGGGTTAGTGTTAGGGTGAGGGTTAGGGTGAGGTGTCGGATTAGGGTTAGTGTGAGGGTTAGGTTTAGTTTTAGGGTTAGGCTTAGGTTTAGGTTCGGGTTAGGGTGAGGATAAGGGTTTGGGTGACGTTTAGGATGAAGGTGAGGGTTAGGGTTAGCCTTAGGATTAGGGTGAGGTTTAGGTTTAGGGTTAAGGTTAGAGTTAGCTTGAGGGTGAGGGTGAGGGTTAGGGTTAGGATTAGTGTTAGGGTTAGGTTTAGGCTGAGGCTGAGGTTGAAGGTGAGGGTGAGGATTACTTTTAGGGTGAGGTGAGGGTGAGGGTGAGGGTTAGGGTTAGGGTGAGGTTTAGGCTGAGGTGTAAGATTCGGGTTATTGTGAGGGTTACATTTAGTGTGAGGGTTAGGGTTAGGTTTAGGTTTAGGGTGAGGGTTAGGTTTACTGTGAGATTTTCGGTTAGTGTTAGTGTTAGGGTTAGGTTTAGGCTGACGGTAAAGGGGAGCGTGAGGGTGAATGTTAGGGTTAGGTTAAAGGTGAGGGTTAAGATGAGGGTTAAGGTTAGGGTTAGTGTGAGGATTAGTGTGAGGGTAAGGGTTACAGTGAGGGTTAGGGTTAGGGTGACGGTTAGGGTGAGGGTTAGGTTTATGTTGAGGGTGAGGATTAGGGTTAGGTTTAGCGTGAGCGTTAGGGTTAGAGTTGGGGTTAGGTTGAGGGTTAGGTTTAGGGTTATGGTTAGGGTGAGGTTTAGGATTAAGATTAGTGATAGGGTTATTGTTAGCTTTAGAGTTAGGATGAGGGTTCCGGTTAGGGTTAGGGTGAGCTTGAGGGTGAGGGTTAGGTTTAGGATTAGTGTTAGGGTTAGGGCTGAAGGTAAGTTTGAGTGTGGGGGTGAGGGTTACGGATAGGGTTATGGTTAGGGTTAGGTTTAGGGTGAGGGTGAGGGTGAGGGTTAGTGTTAAGTTTAGGGTGAGGGTTAGGGTGAGGTTGAGGGTTAGGTTTAGGGTTTGTGTTAGGGTGAGGGTGAGGGTGTGGTTGAGGGTTAGGGTGAGGGTGAGGGTGAGGGTTAGTGTTAGGATTAGGGTTAGGGTTAGGGTTAGGCTGAGGGTGAGGTTGATGGTGAGGTTTAGGTTAAGGGTTAGGTTGAGGGTTAGGCTTAGTGTGAGGGTAAGGCTGAGGGTGAGGGTGGGGGTTATTGTAAGGGTTTGGGTAATGGTGAGGATTAGGGTAAGGGTGAGGGATAGGTTTAGTGTGAGGGTTAGAGTTAGCTTGATGGTGATTATTAGGGTTAGGGTGAGGGTGAGGTTTAGGTTTAGGTTTACGGTTAGGGTGAGGTTTAGGTTTAGGGTTAAGGTGAGGGTTAGGATGTGTGTGAGGGTTAGGGTTAGGGTGAGGTTTACTGTGACTGTGAGGCTTAGGATGAGTGGTTGTGTTAGGGCTTTGTTTAGGGTGAGGATTAGGGTTAGTGTTCGTGTTAGGGTGGGGGTTAGGGTAAGGGGAATGGTTCGGGTTAGGGTGAGTGTTAGGATTAGAATGAGGGTTAGGGTTAGGTTTAGAGTGAGGGTAAAGTTTAGGGTGATGTTTAGGGTGAGTGTGAGGTTTTGGGTTAGCGTTAGGGTTATGTTGAGGTTTAGGGTTAGGGTTAGGGTGAGGGTTAGTGTAAGGGTGAGGGTTAGGTTTAGTGTGAGGGTTAGGGTTAGGGATAGGTTCATTTTGAGGGTGAGCATTAGGGTTAGGTTTAGCGTGAGGGTTAGGGTTAGCGTTGGGGTTAGGTTGAGGGTTAGGTTTAGGTTTAGGGTTAGGGTGAGGTTTAGGATTAAGATTAGGGATAGGGTTATTGTTAGCTTTAGATTTAGGATGAGGGTTAGGGTTAGGGTTACGGTTAGGGTGAGGTTTAGGTTTAGGGTTAAGGTAAGGGTTAGGGTTAGGGTTAGGTTTATGTTGAGGGTGAGGTTTAGGGTTAGTGTTAGAGTGAGGGTTAGGGTTAGCGTTGGGGTTAGGTTGAGGGTTAGGTTTAGGTTTAGTGTTAGGGTGGGCTTTAGGATTCAGATTAGGGATAGGGTTATTGTTAGCTTTAGAGTTAGGATGAGGGTTAGGGTTAGGGTTAGAGGTAGGGTGAGCTTGAGGGTGAGGTTTAGGGTTAGGATTAGTGTTAGGGTTAGGGTTAGGCTGAAGGTAAGTTTGAGTGTGGTGGTGAGGGTTACGGATAGGGTTAGGGTTAGGGTTAGGTTTAGGCTGAGGCTGAGGGTGAGGGTTAGTGTTAAGTTTAGGGTGAGGGTGAGGGTTAGGTTTAGGGTTTGTGTTAGGGTGAGGGTGAGGGTGTGGTTGAGGGTTAGGGTGAGGGTGAGGGTGAGGGTTAGGGTTAGGATTAAGGTTAGGGTTAGGGTTAGGCTGAGGGTGAGGTTGATGGTGAGCTTTAGGTTACGGGTTAGGTTGAGGGTTAGGCTTAGTGTGAGGGTAAGGGTGAGGGTGAGGGTGGGGGTTAGTGTAAGGGTTAGGGTGATGGTGAGGGTTAGGGTAAGAGTGAGGGATAGGTTTAGTGTGAGGGTTAGTGTTAGGGTTAGTGTTAGCTTGATGGTGAGTATTAGGGTTAGGGTGAGGGTGAGGGTTAGGTTTAGGTTTACGGTTAGGGTAAGGTTTAGGTTTAGGGTTAAGGTGAGGATTAGGATGTGGGTGATGGTTAGTGTTAGGGTGAGGTTTACGGTTACATTGAGGCTTAGGGTCAGTGGTTGGGTTTGGGTTATGGTTAGGGTGAGGGTTAGGGTTAGTGTTCATGTTAGGTTGGGGGATAGGTTGAGGGGTATGGTTAGGGTTAGGGTGAGGGTTAGGATTAGAATGAGGGTTAGGGTTGGGTTAGAGTGAGGGTAAAGGTTAGGGTGAGGTTTAGGGTGAGGGTGAGGTTTTGGGTTAGCGGTAAAGTTAGGTTGAGGGACTGGATGAGGGTTAGGGTTATGTTTAGGGTGAGGGTGAGGGTTAGGGTTTTGGTTAGGTTTAGAGTGAGGGTTAGGGTGAGGGTGATGGTTAGTGCGAGGGTAACGGTTTGGGTGATTTTTAGGTTGAGGGTGAGATTTAGGGTTAGGGTTAGGGCTAGCGTGAGGGGTATGGTGATTGTTACGGTTAGGGTTAGGTTTAGTTTTAGGGTGAGAGTTAGGGTGAGGGTTAAGGTTACTTTTACATTTACAGTTAGGGTGAGTTTTAGGTTTAGGGTGAGGGTTAGGGTTAGGTTTAGGGTAGGGTGAGGGTTAGGATGATGGTTAGTGTTAGGGTTATGATTAGGGTGAGGGTGAGGATGAGGTTTTGGTTAGCTTTAGGGTTAGGTTGAGGGTTAGAATGAGGATTGGGTTTAGGGTTATGGTTAGGGTCAGGGTGAGATTTAGGGTTTGGGTTAGGTTTATGGTGAGGGTTAAGGTGATGGTGAGGGTTAGGGTTTTGGTTAGGTTTAGGTTGAGTGTTAGGGTGAGGGTGAAATTTAGGGTTAGTGTTAGGGTTAGGGTGAGGGGTAGGGTGATGGTTACAGTTCGGGTTCGGGTTTGTTTTAGGGTGAGGGTTAAGGTGAGGGTTAGGGTCAGTGTTAGGTTTACAGTTAGGGTGAGTGTTAGGGTTATGGTTAGGGTTAGGGTTAGGGTAGGGTGAGGGTAAGGGTTAGGTTGAGGGTTAGGGTTAGGCTGAGGCTGAGGGTGAGGGTTAGGGTTAGGGTTAGGGTTACGATGAGTGTTAGCGTTAGGGTTAGGGTTAGGATGAGGGGTAAGATGAGGGGAAGGGTTAGGTTTAGTGTGAAGGTAAGGGTGAAGGTTAGGTTTAGGGTGAGGGTGAGTGTTAAGGTTAGGGTTAGGGTTAGGGAGAGAGTAAGGGTGAGCGTTAGGGATAGCGTTAGGGTGAGGGTAATGGCGAGGGTTAGGTTTAGGGTTAGGATTAGGATGAGGGTGAGGGTTAAGGTGAGGGTAAGTGTTAGGGTGAATATTAGGGTGAAGGTGAGGGTTAGGGTTAGGATTAGGATTAGGGTGAGGGGTAGGGTGAGCGTTATGTTTAGGGTAAGGTTTAGGGTTAGAGTTAGTGTGAGGTTTAGTGTGAGGGTTAGGGTTAGTGTTAGGGTTAGGTTTTGGGTGAGTGTTTGGTTTAGGGTGAGCGTTCGGGTTAGTGTTAGGGTAAGGCTAGGGTGAGGGTGAGGGTTAGGGTTAGGGTTAGGGATAGGGTATGGCTTAAGTTTACGGTTAGGGTTAGGCTGAGGGGTAGGCCTAGGTGTATGATTAGGGTTATTGTGAGGGTTACATTTAGTGTGAGGGTTAGTGATAGGTGTAGGTTTAGGGAGAGGGTTAGGTTTTGGGTGAGGTTTTCCGTTAGTGTTAGTGTTAGGGTTAGGTTTAGGCTGACGGTTAAGGTGAGCGTGAGGGCGAGGGATAGGGTTTGGGTTAGGTTAAGGGTGAGGTTCAGGTGAAGGTTAAGGTTAGGTTAGGGTGAGAATTAGTATGAGGGTAAGGGTTATGGTCAGGGTTAGGTTTAGGTGAAGGTTAGGGTTAGGGTGAGGGTTAGGGTTAGATATCGGGGTTGGGTTAGGCTGAGGGTGAGGGTTAGGTTGAGGCTGAGGGTCAGGGCTAGGATTAGGGTTAGGCTGAAAGTGAGGGTGAGGTTTAGGGTGAGGGTTAAGGTTAGGGTAAGGTTTAGGTTGAGGGTTGGTGTAAGGGTTAGGTTTATGATGAGGGTTTGGGTGAGGGTTATGATTAGGGTTAGTGTGAGGGTTATGTTTAGTGTGAGGGTTAGGGTTAGGTGAGGGTAAGGCTTAGGATGAGGGTTAGCGTGAGGGTGAGGTTTAGGGTTAGGGTGAGCGTTAAGGTGAGGGTTAGGGTGAGTGTTATGGTTAATGTTAGGGTTATGGTTAGGGTCAGGGTTAGGGTTAGGGTTAGGTTTAGGGTAGGATTAGGGTTAGGGTTATGGTTAGGCTGAGGTGTGGGTGAGGTTGAGGGTGAGGGTTAGGGTTAGGGTTAGGGTTAGAGTGAGGGTTTGGTGAGGGTTAGGTTTAGGGTGAGCGATAACGTGAGGGTGAGTTTTAGGGTTAGTGTTAGGGTTACGGTGAGGTTTAGGTTTAGGATTACGGATAGGGTTATTGTTAGCTTTAGAGTTAGGCTGAATGTTAGGGTTAGGGTTAGATTTAGGATGAGCCTGAGGGTGAGGGTTAGGGTTAAGATTAGTGTTAGATTTAGGGTTAGGCTGAAGGAAAGGGTGAGTGTGGGTTTGAGGGTTACAGATAGGGTTAGGGTTTGGTTTAGGGTTTGGGTTAGGTTTAGTTTGAGTGTTAGGATTAGAGTTAGGGTTAGACTTGGTTAAGGGTTAGGTTGAGGGTTAGCGTGAGGGTGAGGGTTAGGTTTAAGGTTGGGTGGGGGTTAGGGTTAGTGTGAGGGTTAGGATTAGGCTTAGTATTAGGGTTAGGGTGAGGATAAGGATTAGGGTTAGGGATAGTGTGTAGGTTAGGGTTAAGTTTAGGGTGAGAGTGATGTTGAGGGTGAGGGTGAGGTTTAGGTTTAGAGTTAGAGTTAGGGTTAGGTTGAGGCAGAGGGTAATGATTAGGATTAGGGTTAGGCTGATGGTGAGGGTGACGGTGAGGGTTAGGGTTAGGGTTAGGGTTAGTGTGAGGGTGAGGGTGAGAGTGAGGGTGAGGGTAACGGTTATGGTTAGGATAAGGTTTAGGGCGAAGATTAGGGTGAGCATGAGGGTTAGGGTGAGGGTTAGGGTTAGGTTGAGGATTAGTTTTAGGGTGAGGGTTATGGTTAGGATGATGTTTAGGGTTAGGGTTAGGATTAGTGTGATGTTGAGTTTTCGGGTGAGGTTGAGATTTAGTGTGTGGGTGAGGGTTAGGATTGGGTGAAGTTTAGGGTGACAATGAGGGTTGGGGTGAGGGTGAGGATTAGGGTTAGTGTTAGGGTTAGGGTGAGGGGTAAGGTGATGGTTACAGTTAGGGTTAGGGTTAGTTTTAGGATGAGGGTTAGGGTGAGGGTTAGGGTTAGTGTTTGGATTACAGTTAGGGTGGGTGTTAGGGTTAGGGTGAGGGTTACTTTGAGGGTAAGGGTTAGGGTGAGGTTTAGGGTTAGGGTTAGGGTTAGGGTTAGGGTGAGGTTTAGGGTTAGGGTTAGGGTTAGGCTTAGGGTGAGGGTGATGGTGAGGGTTAGAGTTAGGGTTAGGTTGAGGTTTAGGGTTAGTTTGAGTGTAAAGGTGAGGGTGAGGGTAAGGGTAAGGTTTAGGTTGAGGTTTAAGGTGAGGGTTACAGTGAGAGTTAGGGTAAGGGTTAGTGTAAGGGTGAGAGTTAGGTTTAGTGTGAGGGTTAGGTTTATGTTGAGGGTGAGGATTAGTGTTAGGTTTAGCATGAAGGTTAGGGTTAGCCTTTGAGTTATTGTGAGGGGAATGTTTAGAGTGAGGTTTAGGGTGAGGGTGAGGTTTATGGTTAGTGTTAGGGTTACACTTATGGATAGGTTGAGGCTGAGGGTTAGGTTTAAGATTAGGGTTAATCTGAGGGTGAGAGTGAGGGTGAGGGTGAGGTTTAGGGTGAGGCTTAGGGTTAGGGTTAGTTTTAGGGTGAGGGTTGGGGTTAGGGTTAGGGTTAGGATGAGTGTTAGGGTGAGGGTTATTGTTAGGGTTAGGGTGAGGGTTATGTTTAGTGTGAGGGTTAGGGTTAGGGTGAGGGTAAGTATTAGGTGAGGGTTAGCGTGAGGGTGAGGGTTAGGGTTAGTGTTAGTGTTAAGGTGAGGGTTAGGGTGAGTGTTATGGTTAATATTTGGGTTAAGGTTAGGTTTAGGGTAGGATTAAGGTTAGGGTTATGGTTAGGCTGGGGTTGAGGGTGAGGTTGAGGGTTAGGGTTAGGGTTAGGTTTAGGGTTAGGGTGAGGTTGAGGGTTATGTTTAGGGTAAGGGTTAGGGTTTGGGTTAGGGAGAATATTAGGGTGAGCGGGAAGTTTAGGGTGAGGGTTAGGGTTAGGGTGAGGGATAGGTTTACGGTTAGGGTGATGATTATAGTTAGGATGATGTTTAGGGTGAGGGTGAGGATTAGTGTGAGGGTGAGGGTGAGGGTGAGGATGAGACTTAGTGTGTGGGTGATGTTTAGGATTAGGGTGAAGGTTAGGGTGACAATGAGAGTTGGGGTGATGGTGAGGATTAGGGTTAGTGTTAGGGTGATGGTTATGGTTATGGTTAGTGTTAGGGTGAGGATTAGGGTGAGTTGTAGGATTAGGGTTAGGGTGAGGGTTAGGATTAATGTGAGGGTGAGGGTTAGGTTTAGTGTTCGGGTTAGGTTGAAGTTAAGGGTTTGGGTTAGAGTGAGGGTTAGGATTAGCGTTAGAATTAGGGGGAGGTTTTGCTTTAGGGTTAAGGTTAGAGTTAACTTGAGGGTGAGGGTGAGAGTTAGGGTTAGGATTAATGTTAAGGATAGGTTTAGGCTGAGGGGGAGGGGGAGGGTGGGGTTTACGGTTAGGGTGAGTGTGAGGGTTACGTTTACGGTGAGATGATGGTTAGGGTGAGGGTTAGGATTAGGGTCAGTGTTAAGGTGAGGGCTAGGGTGAGGGTGAGGGTTAGGGTTAGTGTTATGGATAGGGTGAGGCTTAAGGTTAGGGTTAGGGTTAGGATGATGGTTAGGCTGAAGGGTAGGATTAGGGTTATTGTGAGGGTTACATTTAGTGTGAGGGTTAGGGTTAGGTTTAGGTTTAGGGTGAAGGTTAGGTTTAGTGTGAGGTTTTCAATTAGTGTTAGGGTTAGGGTTAGGTTTAGGCTGACGGTTAAGGGGAACGTGAGGGTGAGGGTTAGGGTTAGGGTTGGGTTAAGGGTGAGGGTTGAGCTGAGTTTTAAGGTTAGGGTTAAGTTGTGTGTTACTGTAAGGTTAAGGGTTACAGTGAGGGTTAGGGTTAGGGTGAGGGTTAGGGTTAGGTTGAGGGTTAGGGTTAGGGTAGGTTTAGGCTTCGGGTGAGGGTGATGGTGAGGGTTAGGGTTAGGGTTAGGTTGAGGTTTAGGGTTAGGTTGAGGGTAAAGGTGAGGGTGATGGTAAGGTTCAGTGTGAGGATTAGGGTGAGGGTGAGGGTTAGCATTAGGATTAGGGTTACGGTAAGGGTTAGGGTAAGGGTGAGGGTTAGGTTTAGTGTGAGGGTTTGGTTTATGTTGAGGGTGAGGATTATGGTTAGGGTTAGATTTAGGGTTAGGGTTAGCATTGGTGTTAGGGTGAGGGTAATGTTTAGGGTGAGGTTTAGGGTGAGGGTGAGGGTTAGGGTTAGGATTAGTGTTAGGTTTAGGTATAGGCTGAGGGTGAGGATGAGGGTGAGAGTGAGGGTTACGGTTAGGGTGAGGGTGAGCTTTACGTTTAGGGTGAATTGAGGGTTATGGTGAGGGTTAGGGTTAGGGTCAGTGTTAGTGTGAGGGCTAGGGTGAGGGTGAGTGTTAGGGTTAGGGTTAGGGATAGGGTGAGGCTTAAGGTTACGGTTAGGGTTAGCATTAGGTTTAGCCTGATGTGTAGGATTAGTGTTATTTTGAGGGGTATATTTAGTGTGAGGTTTAGGGTTAGGTTTAGGTTTAGGGTGAGGGTTAGGTTTAGTGTGAGGGTTTCGATTAGTGTTAGGGTTAGGGTTAGGTTTAGGCTGATGGTTAAGGTGAGCATGAGGGTGAGGCTTAGGGTTAGGGTCAGGTTAAGGTTTAGGGTTAAGGTGAGGGTTAAAGTTAGGGTTAGGGTGAGAGTTAGTGTGAAGGTAAGGGTTTTGGTGAAAGTTAGGGTTAGTGTGAGTGTTAGGGTTAGGGTGAGGGTTAGGGTTAGGGTTAGGGTGAGGGTTAGTCTTAGGGTGAGGGTGATGGTGATGGTGAGGTTTACGGGTAGGTTCAGGTTTAGGGTTATGGTTAGGGTGAGGGTGAGTGTTAGGCTAAGAGGTAGGGTTAGGGTTAGTGGGAGGGTGAGGGTTAGGTTGAGTTTTAGGATTAGGGTTAACATGAGGTTTAGGGTTAGCATAGGGTTAGGGTGAGGGTAATGTTTAGGGTGACGTTTAGGGTGGGGGTGAGTGTGAGGGTTAGTGTTAGGGTTAGAGTTAGGGTCAGGTTGAGGCTGAGGGTTATGGTTAGGATTAGGTTTAGGCTGAGGGTGAGGGTGAGGGTTAGGGTTAGGGTTAGGGTTAGGTTTAGGGTGAGGTTTGGGGGTAGGGTTAAGGTTAGGATGACGGTTAGGGTGAGGGGTATGGTGAGAGTTAGGGTGAGGGTTATGTTTAGTTTGAGGGTTAGGGTTAGGGTGCAGGTAAGTGTTAGGGTGATGGTTAGCGTGAGGGTTAGGGTTAGGTTAGTGTTAGTGTTAAAGTGAGGGTTAGGGTGAGTGTTATGCTTAAAGTTAGTGTTAGGGTTAGGGTGAGGGTTAAGGTTAGGGTTAGGGTTAGGTTAGGAATAGGGTTAGTGTTATTGTTAGGCTGAGTGTGAGGGTGAGATTGAGGGTTAGGGTTAGGGTTAGGGTTAGGGTGAGGGTGAGGGTGAGGGTTATGGTTAGGGTAAGGGTTAGGGAGAGGATTAGGGTGAGCGTGAGGGTTAGTGTGAGTGTTAGTTTAGTGTGAGGGATAGGTTTAGGGTTAGGGTGAGGGTTATGGTTAGGATGATGTTTAGAGGGAGGGTGAGGATTAGTGTGAGGGTGAGGGTGAGGGTGGGTAAGAGAGTTAGTGTGTGAGTGAGGGTTAGTTTTGGATGAGGGTTAGGGTGACAATGAGTGTTGGGGTGAGGGTGAGGATTAGGTTTAGTGTTAGGGTGATGGTTAGGGTTAGGTTAAGGGTTAGGGTGAGGGTTAGGTTGAAGTGTAGGATTAGGGTTAGGGTGAGGGTTAGGATTAGTGTGACGGTTAGGTTTAGGTTTAGTGTTCGGGTTAAAGTGAGGTTGATGGTTAGGGTTAGCCTTAGGATTAGGGTGAGGTTTTGGTTTAGGGTTAAGGTTAGAGTTAGCTTGAAGTTGAGGGTGAGGGTTAGGCTTAAGATTAGTGTTAGGGGTAGGTTTAGGCTGAATGTGAGGGTGAGGGTGAGTGTGAGGGTTACGGTTAGGGTGAAGGTTATGTTTAGGGTGAGGTGAGGGTTTGGGTTAGGGTCAGTGTTAGGGTGAAGGCTAGGGTGAGGGTGAGGGTTAGGGTTAGTGTTAGGGATAGGGTGATGCTTAAGGTTATGGATAGGGTTAGGGTGAGGGTTAGGCTGAGGGGTAGGATTAGGGTTATTGTGACGGTTATTTTTAGTGTGAGGGTTAGGGATAGGTTTAGGGTTAGGGTGAGGACTAGGGTGAGGGTGAGGGTTAGGTTTAGGATTAGGGTTAGGTTGAGGTTTAGGTTTAGAGTTAGGGTAAGTGTGAGGGTTAGGCTAAGGGGTAGGGTTAGGTTTAGCGTGAGGGTAAGTTTTAGTGTGAGGATTAGGGTTAGGGTTAGTGTGAGGTTAGGTTTAGTGTGAGGGATAGGGTTAGGGTTAGGTTTTTTTTTGAGGGTGCGGATTAGGTTTAGGGTTATCGTGAGGGTTAGGGTAAGCATTGGGGTTAGGTTGAGAGTAATGTTTAGGGTGAGGTTTAGGGTGAGGGTTAGGGATAGGTTTAGGGTTAGGGTGAAGGCTAGGGTGAGGGTGATGGTTAGGTTTAGGATTAGGGTTAGGTTGAGGTTTAGGTTTAGGGTTAGGGTAAGTGTGAGGGTTAGGCTAAGAGGTAGGGTTAGGTTTAGCGTGAGGGTTAGTTTTAGCGTGAGGGTTAGTTTTAGTGTGAGGGTTAGGGTTAGGATTAGTGTGAGGTTAGGTTTAGTGTGAGGGATAGGGTTAGGGTTAGGTTTTTTTTTGAGGGTGCGGATTAGGTTTAGGGTTATCTTGAGGGTTAGGGTAAGCATTGGGCTTAGGTTGAGAGTAATGTTTAAGGTGAGGTTTAGGGTGAGGGTTAGGTTTGGGGTCAGCGTTAGGTTTAGGTTGAGGGTTAGGATGAGTGTTAGAGTTATGGTTATGATTAGGGTGGATGTGAAGCTTAGGGTTTATGTTAGGATTAGTGTGAGGGTTAGGGTGAAGGTGATTTTTATGGTGAGGGTAAGGTTTAGGGTGAGTGTGAGGGTTATGGTTTGGGATAGAATTAGGGTGAGGGTTAGTGTGAAGGTAAAGCTTATGGCTAGGGTAAGGGATAGGGTGAGTGTTAGGGTGACGGTGAGATTTAGGGTTAGGGTTAGGTTTAGGGTGAGGGGTAGGGTGATGGTTACGGTTAGGGTTAGGGTTAGTTTTAGGGTGAGGGTTAGAGTGAGGATTAGGGTTAGTGTTAGGTTTAGATTTAGGGTTAGGGTGAGGGTAAGGGTTGGGTTAGGGTTGGGTGAGGGTAAGGGGTAGGGTGAGGGTTAGGGTTTCGCTGAGGGTGAGGGTGAGGGTTAGGGCGAGGCTGAGGTTGAGGGATAGGGTTAGGTTGCGGGTGAGGGTTAGGTTAGGGTTACGGTTAGGGGGAGGGGGAGTGTTAGGATGATGATAAATGTTAGGGTGAGTGTTAGGGTGAGGGTGAGGTTTAGGGTTAGGATTAGTGGTAGGGTGAGGGGTAGGGTGAGGGTTACGTTTAGGGTTAGGTTTACTGTTAGGGTTAGGGTGAGGTTTAGGGTAAAGTTTAGGGTTAATGTTAGGGTTAGGGTTTGGGTGAGTGTTAGGTTTAGGGTGAGGGTTCAGGTTAGTGTTAGGGTTAGGGCAGTGTGAGGGTAAGGTTTAGGGTGAGGGTTAGGTTGAGGTTGAGAGTGAGGGTGAGGGTTAGGGTTAGGATGAGGGTTAGGATTAGGGTAAGGTTTATGTTGAGGGTTAGGGTCAGGGGTAGTTTAAGGGTTAGTATGAGGGTTAGAGTTAGTGTGAGGGTTAGGGTTAGGGTTAGAATTAAGGTGAGGGTGAGTGTTAGGGTGAGGATGAGGATTAGATTTGGGGTTAGTGTGAGGTTTAGGGTTAGGTTTCCGGTTGTAGTGAGGGTGAGTGTTAGGGTTAGGATGAGGGTTAGGGTTAGGGTTAGGGTGAGGTTGAGGGTTAGGGATAGGGTTATGGTGAGGGTTAGGGTGAGGTTTAGGCTTAGTGTTAGGTTTAGGGTGAGGGTGAGTGTTAGGGTTAGTGTGAGGGTGAGAATTAGGGTTAGGTTTATGGTTAGTGTGAGGGTAAGGTTTAGTGTGAGTGTTAGGGTGAGGTTGAGGATTTGGGTGAGGTTGAGGGTTAGGTTTAGGGTTAGGGTGAAGGTGAGGGTTAGGTTTAGGGTTAGGGTTACAATGAGTGTGAGGTTGAGGTTTAGGGTTAGGTTTAGGGTGAGGGTGAGGGTGAGGGTTACGCTTAGGGTTAGGGTGAGGGTGAGGGTGATGGTGAGGGTTAGGGTGAAGCTTTGGGTTAGGTTTAGGGTGAGGGTGAGGTTTAGGTTTAGGGTTAGGGTTAAGGTGAGGGTTAGAATTAGGTTGAGGGTTAGGGTTAAGTTGAGGGTGAGGTTTTCATTGAGGGTTAAGGTATGGGTGAGTCTTAGGGTTAGGGTGAGGTTTAGGGTGATGGTGAGGATTAGGGTGAGGGTGTGGGTTACGGTTCGTTTTAGTGTGAGGGTTAGGGTGAGGGGTATGGTTAGGGTTATGTATAGGGTGAGCTTGGGGTATAGGGTGAGGGTGAGGATGAGGGTTTTGGTTAGGTAAATGTTATGGTTAGATTTGGGTGAGGATTAGGGTGACGGTGAGGGTTAGGGTGAGGGTTTGGGTGAGGGTGAGTGTTACGGTTAGGGAAAGGGTTAGGGTTAGGTTTAGAGTGAGCATTAGAGTGAGGGTGAAAGTTAGGATGAGGGTAGGTTTAGTGTTAGGGTTAGGTTTTGGGTGAGTGTTAGGGTTAGTGTTACAGTTATGCTTAGGGTTAGGGTGAAGGTTAGGGTGAGCGTTAGGTTTAGTGTTAGGGTTAGGTTTTGCGTGAGCATTAGGTTTAGGTGTGAGGGTTAGGGTTAGGGTTATGGTTAGGGTACGGTGAGGTTAAGGTTTAGGGTGTGGGTAAGGGTTAGGCTGAGGGTGAGGGTGAGGGTGAGTGTTAGGGTTAGGTTTAGGTTTAGGGTGAGTGTCAGGGTTAGGGTTAAAGTTAGGATGAGGGTTAGGGTGAGGGGTAGGGTTACATTTAGGATTAGGGTGAGGGTGAGGGTGAGAGGTAGTGTTAGCGTGAGGGTTAGGGTTAGGGTGATGGTTAGCGTGAGGGGTAGGGTTAGGGTTAGCGTGTGGGTTAGGTTTAGTGTGAGGGTTAGGTTTAGGGATAGGATTAGAGTTATGGTTAGTATGAGGGTTAGTGTTAGGGTGAGGGTTAGGGTTAGGGTAATGTTTAGGGTGAGGTTTAGGGTGAGGGTGAGGGTTAGGGTTAGGTAGAGGCTGAGGGTTAGGGTTAGGATTAGGGTTAGGATGAGGGTGATTTTTAGGGTTAGGGTTAGGGTGAGAGTGAGGGTGAGGGTTAGGCTTAGGATTAGTGTTAGGTTTAGGGTTAGTGTTAGTTTAGGGTGAAGGTTAGGGTGAGGGTTAAGTTTAGTGGGTGGGTAAGGGTTAGGCTGAGGGTGATAGTGAGGGTGAGTGTTAGGGTTAGGTTTAGGGTTAGGGTGAGTGTCAGGGTTAGAGTTAGGGTTAGGATGAGGGTTAGGATGAGGGGTAGGGTTAGGTTTAGGATGACGGTGAGGGTGAAGGTGAGAGCTCAGGTTAGGGTGAGGGTTAAGGTTAGCGTGATGGTTAGTGTGAGAGGTAGGGTTAGGGTTAGGGTGAGGGTTAGGGTTAGTGTGATGGTTAGGTTTAGGGATAAGATTAGGGTTAGGGTTAGTGTGAGGGTTAGTGTTAGGGTTAGGGTTAGGGTGAGCGTAATGTTTAGGGTGAGGTTTAGGGTGAGGGTGAGGGTTAAGGTTAGGCTTAGGATTAGGTTGAGGCTGAGGGTTAGGGTTAGGAAAAGGGTTATGATGAGGGTGAGGTTTAGGGTTAGGGTAAGGTTTAGGGTGAGATTTGGAGTTAGGGTCAGGGTTAGGATGATGTTGAGGGTGAGGGTTATGGTTAGGGTTATGGTGAGGGTTATGTTTAGTGTTTGTGTTATTGTTAGGGTCAGGGTAAGTGTTAGGGTGAGGGTTAGTGTGAGGGTGAGTGTTAGGGTTAGGGATAGTGTTAAGGTGAGGGTTAGGGTGATTGTTATGGTTACTGTTAGGGTTAGGGTTAGGGTAAAGTTTAGGGTTAGGGTAGGATTAGGGTTAGGGTTATGGTTAGGCTGAGGGTGAGGGTGAGGTTGAAGGTGAGGGTTAGGGTTAGGGTTAGGGAGAGGATTAGGGTGAGGGCTAGGTTTAGGGTTAGGGTGAGGGTTATGGTTAGGATGATGTTTAGGGTGAGGGTGAGGCTTAGTGTGAGGGTGAGGGTTCGGGTGAGGATAAGAGTTAGTGTGTGGGTGAGGGTTAGGATTAGGGTGAGGGTTGGGTGACAATGAGCTCTGGGGTGAGGGTGAGGATTACAGTTAGTGTTAAGGTGATGGTTAAGGTTAGAGTTCGTGTTAGGGTGTGGGTTAGGGTGAGGTGTAGGATTAGGGTGAGGGTGAGGGTTAGGATTAGTGTGAGGTTTAGGATTAGGTTTACGGTTCGGGTTACTGTGAGGTTAAGGGTTTGGGTGAGTTTTAGGGTGAGGGTGAGGGTTAGGGTTAGCGTTAGGATTAGGGTGAGGTTTAGGTTTAGGGTTAAGGTTAGAGTTAGCTTGAGGGTTAGGGTGAGGGTTAGGGTTAGCATTAGTGTTAGTGTTAGGTTTAGGCTGAGGGTGAGTGTGAGAGTGAGATTGAGGGTTACGGTTAGGGTGAGGGTGAGGGTTACGTTTAGGGTGAGGTGAGGGTTAGGGTAAGGGTTCGGGTTAGGGTCAGTGTTAGGGTGAGGGCTAGGGTGAGGGTGAGGGTTAGCGTTAGGGTTAGGGATAGGGTGAGGCTTAAGGTTATGGTTAGGGTTAGGGTGAGGGTTAGGCTGAGGGGGAGGATTAGGGTTATTGTGAGGATTACATTTAGTGTGAGGCTTAGGGTTAGGTTTAGGGTGAGGGTGAGGGTTAGGTTTAGTGTGAGGGTTTCGATTAGTGTTAGGGTTAGGTTTAGGGTTAGACTGACTGTTAAGGTGAAGCGTGAGGGGAAGGTTAGGGTTAGGTTAAGCGTGAGGTTTAAGGTGAGGGTTAAGGATAGGTTAGGGTGAGGGTTAGTGTGAGGTAAAGGGTTATTGTGAGGGTTCGGTTAGGGTGAGGGTTAGGGTTAGGGTGATGGTTAGGGTTAGGGTTAGGGTTATGCTTAGTGTGGGGGTGATGGTGAGGGTTAGGGTTAGGGTTATGTTGAGGTTTATGTTTTTTTGAGGGTAAGGGTTAGGGTGAGGGTTAGGTTTAGGCTTACATTTAGGGTGAAGTTTAGGTTTAGGGTTAAGGTGATGGTTAGGATGTGGGTGAGGGTTAGGTTTAGGTTGAGGTTTAGTGTGACTGTCAGGGTTAGAGTGAGTGATTCTCTTAGGGTTATGGTTAGGGTGAGGATTAGGTTAGTGTTCGTGTTAGGGTGAGGGTTAGGGTGAGGGGTATGGTTAGGGTTAGGGTGAGGGTTAGGATTAGTGTGAGGGTTAGGGTTAGGGTTAGGGTGGGGGTGCGGTTTTGGGTTAGCGTTAGGGTTAGGTTGAGGGTTAGGGTTGGGTTAGGGTGAAGGTGAGGGTAAGGATTACTGTTTGTTTTAGGTTTATGGTGAGGGTTAGGTTAGGGTGAGGGTGATGGTTAGGGCGAGGTTAACGGTTCGGGTGAGTGTTAGGGTGAGGGTGAGATTTAGGGTTAGTGTTAGGGTTAGAATGAGGTGTAGGGTGATGGTTACAATTAGGGTTAGGGTTAGTTTTAATGTGAGGGTTAGGTTGAGGGTTAGGGTTGGTGTTAGGTTTACAGTTAGGGTGTTCATTAGGGTTAGGGTGAGGGTTAGGTTTAGGGTAGGGTGAGGGTAAGGGGTAGGGTGAGGCTTAAAGTTAGGCTGAGGGTGAGGGTTAGGGTTAGGATTAGGGTTAGGGTTATGTTGAGTTTTAGGGTTAGGTTTAGGGGTAGGATGAGAGGGTGACGAGAAGGGTTAGGGTTAGGGTGAGGGTGAGGGTGAGGGTTACGATAAGGGTGAGGGTGAGGGTTAGGTTGAGGGTGTTAGGGTGAGTATTAGGGTGAGGGTGAGGGTTAGGGTTAGGATTAGGATTAGGGTGATGGGTAGGGTGAGGGTTATGTTTAAGTTTAGGTTTAGGGTTAGGGTTAGGGTGAGCTTTACATTGAGGTTGAGGGTTAGTGTTAGCGTTAGCCTTTGGGTGAGTATTAGGATTAGGGTTCGGGTTCGGGTTAGTGTTAGGTTTAGGGTAGGGATAGGGTAAGATTTAGGGTGAGGGTTAGGGTTAGGTTGAGGTTGACGGTGAGGGTTAGGATTAGGTTTAGGGTAAGTGTGAAGAGTAGGGTGAGGGTTAGGTTTATGTTTACGGTGAGGGTTCGGGTGAAGGTGAGGCTTCGGCTGAGGGTTAGGGTTAGGATGAGCCTTAGGATTAGGGTAAGGTTTAGGATGTGGGTTAGGGTGAGGGGTAGGGTAAGGGTTGGTGTGAGGGTTAGGGTTAGTGTGAGGGTTAGGATTAGGGTTAGGTTTAGGGTGAGGTTGAGTGTTAGGGTGAGGATTAGTGTTAGGTTTAGGGTTAGGGTTAGGGTGAGGGTTAGGGTGAAGGTTAGGGTTAAGTTTAGGGTTAGGGTGAGGGTGAGTGTTAGGGTTAGGGTAAGGGTAGGGTGAGGGTTATGTTTAGTGTGAGAGTTAGGGTTAGGGTGAGGGTTAGGGTTTGGGTGATGGTTTGGGTTAGGGTTAGGGTGAGGTCTAGGGTGAGGATGAGGATTAGGGTTAGGGTTAGCGCTAGGGTGAGGATTAGGGTTAGGGATAGAGTGTGGGTTAGGATGAGTGTTAGAGTTAGTTTTAGGGTGCGGGTTCGGTTTAGTGTGAGGGTTAGGGTGAGGGTGAGGGTAAGGCTTTAGGTGAGAGAGTTAGGTTGAGGGTGAGTGTTTGGGTTAGCATTAGGGTTAATGTGAGGGTTAGGGTGATGGTTAGGGTTAGTGTTGGGTTAGCGGGAGTGTGAGGGTGAGGGTTATGGTGAGGGTTAAGGTTAGGGTTAGGGTGAGATTTAGGGTCAGGATTAGGGTTAGAATTAGGTTTAGGGTTATTTAAGGGTGAGAGTTAGGGTGAGGGTGAAGGTTAATATTAGGGTTAGGTTTAGAGTGTGGGTTAGGGTGGGGGTGAGGGTGAGGTTTAGGGTGAAGTTTAAGGTTAGGGTGAGGGTTAGGGTTAGGATTAGGTTTGGCGTGAGGTCTAGTTTGAGGGTGTGGGTTAGGGTTAGTGTTTGGTTAGGGAGAGGCTTAGTGTTAGGGTTAGGGTGAGGGTTACTTTGAGGGGTAGGGTTAGGGTTCGGGTGAAGGTTAGGTTTAGTATGAGGGTTAGAGTAAGAGTTAGGGTTAAGGTTAGGGTGAGGTAAGGGTTTGGGTTAGGGTTAGGGTGAGAGTTAGGGTTAGGGTTAGAGTGAGTGTTAGGGTGAGGGTTAGTGTGAGGGTTAGGTTTAGGGTTAGGGTGAGGGTTAGCATGAAGTTTAGAGTTAGGGTTAGGGTGAGGGTTAGCATGAAGTTTAGAGTTCAGGTTAGGGAGAGGGTTAAGTTGAGGGTTAGGGTTAGGTTTGGGGTGAAGGTTAGGTTTAGTTTGAGGGTAGAGTTAGGGTTATGGTTACGGTTAGGGTGAGGTTAAGGTTTAGGGTGAGGCTTAGTGTTAGAATGAGGGTTAGGATTAGGGTGCGGGTTATGGTGAGGTTTAGGATTAGGGCGTGGGTTAGCGTGAGGGTTAGGTTTAGGGTTACGGTTAGGGTGAGGGATATGGTCAGGGTAAGGGTTAGTGTGAGGGTGACGGTTAGGGTTAAGGTTAGTGTTAGTGTTAGGGTGAGGGTTAGGGTGAAGTTTAGGATTAGGGTTATGTTGAGGTTTAGGATTAGTGTGAGGGTTGGGGTTAGATTTAGGGTTCGGGTTAGGGTTCGGGTAAGGGTTTTCATGAGGTTTAGGGTGAGGGTGAGGGTTAGGGTTAGCATTAGCGTTAGGTTGAGGGTTATGGTTATGGTTAGGTTTAGTGTTAGTGTTATGGTTAGGCTGATGTTTAGGGTTAGGATTAATGTTAGAGTTAGGTTTAGGCTGAGGGTTAGGTTGAGGGTGAGGGTTAATGTTTGGTGAGGGTGAAGGTTAGGGTGAGGGTTAGGGTTAGTGTTAGTTTTAGGGTGAGGGCTAGTGTGGGGGTGAGTGTAAGGGTTAAGTTTAGGGATAGGGTGAGGTTTAGGATTATGGTTAGGGTGAGGGTGAGTGTTTGGCTGAGGGGTAGGGTTAGGGTTAGCCTGAGGGCTAGGTTTAGTGTGAGGTTTAGGGTTAGGGTTAGGGTTAGGGTGAGGATTAGTTTTAGGTTTTGTTTTAGGGTTGGGTTAGGGTGAGGTTTGAGGTGAAGGTTAGGGTTAGAGTAAGGGTTAGGGTGAAGGTTAGTGTGAGGGTAAGTTTTAGGGTGAGGGTTCTGATTAGGGTGAGGGTTAGGTTTAGGGTTAGGCTGAGAGTTAGGGTTAGGGTTATAATTATGGTGATGGTGAGGGTTAGGGTTTGGGTTAGGTTTACGGTTAGGTTTAGCGTTAGGGTGAGGTTTAGGGAAAGGGTTAGGATGAGGCTTAAGGTTAGGGGTAGATTTAGGTTTAGGGTGAGGGTGAGGGTTAGTGTGAGTGTTAGGGTTAGTGTTAGTGTTAGTGTTAGGGTGAGGTTAAGGGTTAGGGAGAGGGTTAGTGTTAGGATGAGGGTTAGGATTAGCGTGAGGGTTATGGTGAGTTGTAGGGTTAGTTTGAAGGTTAGCGTGAGGATTAGGGTTAGGGTTCGGGCTAGGGTGAGGGATAGGGTCAGGGTAAGGTTTAGGGTGAGGGTTACGGTGAGGGTGAGGGTTAAGGTTAGGGTTAGGTTAATGGTGAGGCGTAGGGTGAGGTTTAGGGTTAGGGTTACGGTTAGGGTGAGGGTTAGGTTGAGGGTGAGGGTTAGGGTGAGGGTTAGGGTGAGGGTGAGGGTCAGGATGAGGTTTATGGTTAGGGTGAGGGTTATGGTTAGGGTGAGGGTGAGGTTTAGGGTTAGGGTTAGGATGAGGGCTAGATTGAGGTTGAGGGTTAGGTTTAGGTTTAGGGATAGGGAGAGGATTAGGGTTAGGGTTAGGGTGAGGGTGAGGTTTAGACTGAGGTTTAGGTTTCGGTTCAGTTTGAAGGTTAGTGTTAGGGTTAGTGTTAGGGTGAGGGTTAGGGTTAGAGTTAGGTTTAGGTTTAGGGTTATTGTTATGGTTAGAGTGAAGGTGAGGCTGAGGGTGATTTTTAGGGTTAGGGTTAGGTTTAGGGTGAGGGTGAGAGTGAGGGTTAGGGTTAGGATTTGTATTAGGGTTAGGATTAGGGTTAGGGTGAGGGTTAGGGTTAAGGTGAAGGTTGGGGTTACAGTGAGGGGGAGGGGGAGGTTAGGTTTCGGTTTAGAGGTAAGGTTAGGGTGAGGGTTAGGGTGAGGGCTAGGTTGAGGGGTAACTTTAGGGTGAGGGTAAGGGAGAGGGTGAGGTTTTGTGTTCAGGAAGGCTTAGTGTTATGTTTAGTGTGAGTATTAGGGTGACAGTGATTGTTAGGGTGAGGGTTTGGTTTAGGGTGTGGGTTTGGTTTAGAGTGAGGGGTAGGATTAGGGTTAGGCTCAGAGATAGGGTTAGGGTGATGTTTAGGGTGAGGGTGAGGGTTAGTTTAAGTTGAGAGTTCGGGTGAAGTTGAGGGTTAGGGTGTGGGTGAGGGTTAGGGTTAGGGTGATGGGGAGGGTTAGCGACAGGGTGAAGGTTAGGGTTAGGGTTAGGATGAGGCTTAGGGTGAGGGGTAGGGATTGGGTGAGCCTTAGGATAAGTTTGAAGGTTGGGTTTGGGTTAGGTTTAGGGTGAGTCTAAGGGTTTGGGTGAGGGTGAGGTTGAGGATGAAGTTTAGGGTGAGGGTTAGGGTTAGGGTTAGGGCTATTGATGGGGTTAGGGTGAGGGTGAGTTGGAGGGGGAGAGGGAGGGGGAATGTTAGGGTTAGGGTTAGGTATAGGGTGAGGGTGAGTGTGAGGGTTAGATTTAGGATTAGCATTAGGTTTAGGGTTAGGCTGAAGGTGAGTGTGAGCTTTAATGTTAGAGTTAGGGTGAGGGTTAGGTTGAGGGTCATGGTTAGGGATAGGTTGAGGTTTAGGGTTAAGGTGAGGGTTAGGATTAGGGTGACGTTGAGGGTGAGGGTTAGGCTTAGGATTAGGGTTAGGATTAGGTTTAGGGTGAGCTTGAGTGTGAGGGTGATTGTGAGGGTTAGGTTTAGTGTTAGGTGTAAGGTTAGGGTTAGGGTTCTGGTGAAGGCTAGGTTGAGGGTGAGGGTTAGGGTGAGGTTGAGGGAGAAGGTGAGGGTTTGGGTTAGGAAAGGGTTAGTGTTATGTTTAGGGTGAGGATTAGGGTGACGGTGACAGTTAGGATGAGCTTTTGGGTTTGGGTTAGGGTTAGGGTTAGGATTAGTCTCAGAGTTATGGATAGGATGATGTTTAAGGTGAGGGTTAGGGTTGGGTTGGGTTAGAGTTAGGGTGAAGGTGACGGTGAGGGTTAGGGTTAGATTTAGGGTGAGGTTTAGGGTTCGGATTTGGGTTAGGGTTTGGGTTAGAATGAGGGTGAGGGAGGGTTAGGGTAAGGGTTAGTGGTAGGGTTAGGGTGAGAATTAGGGTGAGGGTGAAGTTTAGGGTGAGTGTTAGGATTAGGGTGTGGTTTAGGTTTTAGGGTTAGGGTTAGAATTAGGGTGAGGTTGAGGTTTAGGTGTAGGGTTAGGTTTAGGTTTAGGGTTAGGCTGAGGGTGAGGTTGAGGGTGAGTTTTAGGGTTAGGGTTAGTGTTAGTGTGAGTGTTAGGGTTAGGGTTAGGGTTAGGATGAGTGTTAGGGTGAGGGGTAGGGTTAGGGTTAGGGTAAGGCTGAAGGTGGGTTTGAGGGTTAGGGTTAGGGTTTTGGTGAGGTTTAGGGTTAGGGTTAGATTTCGGTTGAGGCTTTGGGTGAGGGTTAGGGTTAGGGTTAGGGTAAAGTTTAGGGTTAGGGTTATGGTTAGGGTTACGGTGAGGGTAAGGGTTAGGGTGAGGGTTAGGGTTAGGTTTAGTGTGAGGGTTAGGGTTAAGATTAGTGGTATGGTGAGGGTAAGGGTTAGGGTGAGGTTTAGGATGAGGGTGAGGATGAGGGTTAGGGTGAAAATGAGGGTTAGGGTAAAGTTTAGGGTTAGGAATAGGATTAAGGTGAGGGTTAGTTTTGGGTAGGGTTAGAGTTAGAGGGAAATTTGGTAAGGGTTAGGTTTAGGTTTAGGGTGAGGATTAGTGTGAGGGTGAGAGTTAGAGTTAGGGTTAGGGTGATGGTTAGAGTTAGGTTGATGTATAGGGTGAATGTGAGGATGTGGGTGAGGGTTAGGGTTAGGGTGAGTGTTAGGGTGATGGTGAGGGTTAGGGTGAGGGTGCGTGTAAGGGTTACAGTTAGGGTTAGGGTGAGGTTTAGGGTTAGGGTTAGGGTTAGGGATAGTATTAGGGTGAGGATAAGTGTTGGGTAGGGTTAGAGTTATGGTGAAGGTGACAGTGAGGTTTAGGGTTAGGATTAGGTTTAGGTTTAGGGTTAGAATGAGGGTGAGGGTTAGGGTGAGGGTTAGTGGTAGAGTTAGGGTGAGGATTAGGGTGAGGGTGAAGTTTAGGGTGAGTGTTAGGGTTAGGGTGTAGTTTAGGTTTTAGTGTTAGGGTTAGAATTAGGGTGAGGTTGAGGTTTAGGGGTAGATTTAGGGTTAGGGTTAGGGTTATGGTGAGTGTTAGGGTTAAGGTTAGGTTAAGGTTGAGGGTTATGTTGAGGGTTAGGGTTAGGGTTACGGTTAGTGTGAGGGCTAGGGTTCGGGTTGAAGTTAGGGTTACAGTGAGGGTAAGATTTAGGGTGAGGGTTAGGATGAGGGTGAGGTTTAGGTTTTAGGGTTAGGGTTAGAATTAGGGTGAGGTTGAGGGTGAGGTAAGGTTTAGGTTTAGAGATAGGATTAGGGTGAGGGTTAGGGTTGGGTTAGGTTTAGAGTTAGGGTGAAGATGAAGGTGAGGGTGAGGGTTAGGATTAGGGTTAGGGTTAGGGTTAGAATGAGGGTGAGGGTGAGGGTTAGGGTAAGGGTTAGTGGTAGTGTTAGGGTGAGGATTAGGGTGAGGTTTAGGGTTAGGATGAGGGTTAGGGTGAGGGGAAGGGTTAGGGTTAGGGTGAGGATGAGGGTGAGGTTGAGGGTTAGGGTTAGGCTTATGGTGAGGGTTAGGGTTAGGATTCGTTTTTTGTTGAGGGTTAGGGTGAGCGTTTCTGTGAGGGTTATTGTAAGGGTTAGGGTAAGGGTCAAGGTTAGGGTTACGGTGAGGGTGAGGGTTAGGATGAGTGTGAGGTTTAGGTTGAGGTTTAGGGGGAGGTTTAGAGTTATGGTTAGGGTTAGGGTGAGGGTAGGGTGAGGGGTAGGTTTAGGGTTAGAATTAGGGTTAGGTTTAAGGTTAGGGTTAGGGTTAGTGTAAGGTTTAGGGTTAGGGTGAGTGTTAGGGTTAGTGTGAGGATTAGGGTTAGGTTTAGGGTAAGGTGAGGGTTAGGGTTAGGTTTATGGTGAGTGTTAGGCTTAAGGTGAGGGTGAGGGTGAGGTGAGGGTTAGATTTACGGTGAGGGTTAGGATGAGGGTTCGGGTTCGGGTTCGGGTGAGTTTTAGGGTGTGGTTGAGGGTTAGGGTTAGGGTGAGGGTTAGGTTGACGGTTAGGGTTAGTGTGAGCGTAAGGGTTAGGTTTAGCGTTAGAGTTAGGGTGAGGGTTTGGGTTAGGTTTAGTGTTTAGGGTGAGGGTTAGGTTGAAATTTAGGGTTAGGTTTATGGTTAAGTTAGGATTAGTGTGTAGGTTAGCATTAGGGTTAGGGTCAGGTTTAGGGTGAGGTTTAGGGTGAGGGTGAGGTTTAGGTTTAGCGTTAGTGTTCGGGTGAGGGTTAGGGTTAGGGTTAGGTTTCGGGTGAGAATGTGGTCTAGGGTAAAGTTTAGGGTTAGGTATAGGATTAGGCTGAGGGTTAGGGTTGGGTTAGGGTTAGAGTTAGGGTGAAGATTAGGGTGAGTGTTAGGGTTAGGATTAGGGATAGGGTTAGGGTTAGAATGAGGGTGAGGGTTATGGTAAGGGTTAGTGGTAGGGTTAGGGTGAAAATTAGGGTGAGGGTGAAGGTTAGGGTGAGTGTTAGGTTTAGGGTGAGGTTTAGGTTTAGGGTTGGTGTTAGAATTAGGGTGAGGGTAAGGTTTAGGTTTAGGATTAGGGTTAGGGTTAGGATTAGGCTGAGGGTGAGGTTGAGGGTGAGGTTTAGGGTTAGGGTTAGTGTTAGTGTGAGTGTTAGGGTTAGCGTTAGGATGAGGGTTAGGGTGAGGGGTAGGGTTAGGGTTAGGGTGAGGATGAGGGTATGATTGAATGTTAGTGTTAGGGTTATGGTGAGGGTTAGGGTTTGGGTTAGGTTTAGGTTGAGGGCTAGGGTGAGGGTTAGAGTTATTGTGAGGGTGAGGGTTAGGATTATTGTGAGGGTTAGGGTTAGGGTTAAGGTTAGGTTTATGGTGAGGGTAAGGGTTAAGGTGTGGGTTAGTATGATGGTGAGCTTTATGGTTAAGGTTAGGGTGAGAATGAGGTTTAGGGTAAAGTTTAGGTTTAGGGATAGGATTAGGGTGAGGGTTAGGATTGGGTAGGGTTAGAGTTAGGGTGAAGGCGAGGGTGAGGGTTAGGGTTAGGATTAGGGTTAGGGTTAGGTTTAGAATGAGGGTGAGGGTGAGGGTAAGGTTAAGGGTTAGTGGTAGGGTTAATGTGAGGGTGAAGTTTAGGGTGAGTGTTATTGTTAGGGTGAGTTTTAAGTTTTAGGGTTAGGGTTAGATTTAGGGTGAGGGTGAGGTTTAGGGTTAGGATTAGGGTTAGGGTTAGTGTTAGGCTGAGGGTGAGTTTGAGGGTGAGGTTTAGGGTCAGGGATAGTGATAGGGTGAGTCTTAGGGTTAGGATGAGTGTTAGGGTGAGGGGTAGGGTTTGGGTTAGGGTGAGGATGAGGGTGAGATTGAGGGTTAGAAATAGAGTTATGGTTTGGTTTAGGGTTAGTTTTAGGTTTAGGTTGAGGGTTTGGATGAGGGTTAGGTTTAGTGTTAGGGTGAGGGTTAGGGTTAGAGTTATGGTTAGGGTTACAGTGAGGGAAAAGTTTTAGGGCGAGGGTTAGGATGACGGTGAGCTTTAGGGTTATGGTTAGGGTGAGAATTATGATTAGTGTAAAGTTTAGGATTAGGGATAGGATTAGGGTGAGGATTATGGTTGGGTTAGGATTAGAGTTAGGGTGAAGTTGAGGGTGAGGGTTTATTTTTAGGATTAGGGATAGGTTTAGGGTTAGAATGAGGGTGAGGGTGAGGTTAAGGTAAGGGTTAGTGGTAGGGTTAGGTTGAGGATTAGTGTGAGGGTGAATTTAAGGTGACTGTTAGTGTTAGGGTGAGGTTTAGGTTTTAGAGTTAGGGTTAGAATTAGGGTGAGGGTAAGGTTTAGTGTTAGGATTAGGTTTAGGATTAGAGTTAGGCTGAGGGTTAGTTTGAGGGTGAGGTTTAGTGTTAGGTTTAGTGTTAGGGTGAGTGTTTGTGTTAGGGTTAGGGTTAGGATGAGGTTTAGGTTGAGGGGAAGAGGTAGGGTTAGGGTGAGGATGAGGGTGAGATTGAGGGTTAGGGTTAGGTTTATGGTGA
Source organism: Dipodomys merriami (assembly GCF_024711535.1). Classification (NCBI taxonomy): domain Eukaryota; kingdom Metazoa; phylum Chordata; class Mammalia; order Rodentia; family Heteromyidae; genus Dipodomys; species Dipodomys merriami. The sequence goes on from NW_027206113.1 coordinate 6,433,950, forward strand.
GGGTTAGGGTTAGGCTTAGTTTTAGGTTGAAGATTAGGGTGAGGGTTAGGGTTAAGGTTAGGGTGAGTGTTAGGGTTTGCGTGAGGGTTTGGTTTAGGGTTCACTGTAGGGTTTCGGTGAGGGTGAGAGGGTGAGTTTGAGATTTAGGGTGAGGTTTAGGGTGAGGTTTAGAGTTAGGGTTAGGGTGAGGTTGAGGTTTAGGGTTAGGCTAAGGGTTAAGGTGAGTGTTAGGGTGAGGGTGAGGTTTAGAGTTTTGGTTAGGGTTCGGGTGAGGGTAGGGTGATGGGTAGGGTTAGTGTGAGGGTTAAGGTTACGTTTAGGGTTAGTGTAAGGTTTAGGGTTAGGGTGCGTGTTAGCGTTAGGGTTAGGGTTAAGGTAGGGTGAGGGTAAGGGTTACGGTGAGGATTAGTGTTAGCCTGGGAGTGAGGGTCAGGGTCAGGGTAAGGGTTAGGGTTAGTGTTACGGTTAGTGTTAGACTTAGGGTTAGGGTTAGGATGAGTGTTATGGTGAGTGGTAGGGTTAGGATTAGGGTGAGGGTAAGGGTTATGGTTAGGGTGAGGGTGAGTGTTAGCGTTAGGGTTAGGGATAGGGTTAGGGTTAGGGTGAGGGTAAGGGTTAAGGTTAGGGTTATGGTGAGGGGTAGGGTGAAGGTTAGGGTTAGGGTAAGGTTTAGGGTGAGGGTTAGGGTTAGTGTTCGGCTTAGGGTTTGGGTGAGGGTTAGGCTTAGGGTTAGGGTTAGGTTTAGGTTTAGGGTGAGGGTAAGGGTTAGGGTGAGGGTTAGGATGAGTGTGAGGGTTAGGGTTAGTGTGAGGGTGTGGATTAGGGTGATGTTTAAGTTTAGGTTTAGGGTTAGGGTTAGGTTTAGAATGAGGGTTAGGTTGAAGTTTAGAGTTAGGGTTAGTGTTAGCGTTAGTTTGAGGGTTAGGGAGAGGGTAAGGGTTAAAGTGAAGGTTAGGGTGAGGGTGACGGTCAGTGTTCGGGTTAGGATTAGGGTTAGGGTGAGGGTTAGGGTGAGGGCTATGTTGACTGTGATGGTTAGTTTTAGGATGAGGGGTATGGTTAGTGTTCGGCTTAAGGTTTGGGTGAGGGTTAGGTTAAGGGTTAGGTTTAGCGTTAGGCTTAAGGTTTGGGTGAGTTTTAGGGTTAGGGTTAGGGTTAGGCTTAGGTTAGGGTGAGGATAAGGTTTAGGGTAAGAGTTAGGGTTTGGGTGACGGTGAGATATAGTGTTAGGGTTAGGGTGAGTGTTAGGGTTATAGTTAGGGTTAGGATGAGGTTTTGGTTAGGGTGAGGGTGAGGGTGAAGGTGAGGGTTTCGCTTAGGTAAGGGTTAGGGTTATGGTTATGGTGAGCATTAGGGTGAGTTTGAGGGATAGAGGGAGCGTTAGGGTTAGGGTGAGGGTTTGGTTTAGGGTGATGTTTTGGTTGAGGATGAGTGTTACCGTGAGGAGAGGGTTTGGGTGAGGGTGAGGGTTAGGTTCCAGGTAAGGGTTAGGGTGAGGGTGACAGTTAGGGTTAGGGTGAGGTTGACCGTGAGAGTGAGGCTGATGGTGAGGTTTAGAGTTGGCGTGAGGGTTCAGGTGAGGGTAAGTGTTAGGGTGAGGGTGAGGGTTAGGGTTAGGCTGAAGGTGAGGATGAGGGTGAGGGTTTCGGTTAGGTAAGTGTTAGGTTTAGTTTTACCGTTATGGTGAGGTCTAGGATGAGGGTGAGATCTAATGTGAGGATGAGGGTGAGGTTGAGGGTTAGGGTGTGCGTGAGTGTTAGGGTTAGTGTGAGGGTTAAGGTAACCATGAGGGTTAGGGTGAGGGTGAGGGTTAGGGTTAGGGTTAGGGTGAGTATTAGGGAAAGGATGAGGGGTAATGTGAGAGTTAGGGTTAGGGGTAGGGTAAGGTTTAGGGTTTGTGTGTGTGTTAGGCTTCGGGTTAGGGTTAGGGTTATGGTTAGGGTGAGGGTAAGGGTTAAGGTGAGGGTTAGGATGAGGGTGAGGATTAGGGTTAGGGTGAGGGTGTGGGTTAGGGTGATGTTTAGGGTTAAGGTTAGGTTTAGAATGAGGGTTAAGTTGAGGTTTAGGGTAAGAGTAAGTGTGAGGGTTAGGGTGAGGGTAAGGGTTAAAGTGAAGATTAGCGTGACGGTGAGGGTGAGGGTTAGGGTTAGGCTTAGGCTTAGGCTTAGGGTTAGGGTTAGGGTGAGGGCTATGTTGACTGTGATGGTTAGGTTGAGGGTGAGGGTTTGGGTTAGGTAAGGGTTAGTGTTATGTTTAGGGTGAGGATTAGGTTGTGTTTGAGAGTTAGGGTTAGGGTGAGTGTTAGCGTTAGGGTTAGGGTTAGGGTGAGGGCTATGTTGACTGTGATGGTTAGGTAGATTGTGACGGTTTGGGTGAAGGTTAGAGTTAGGTTAAGAGTGAGGATTAAGGTGAAAGTTAGTGTTAGGTTTAAGGTGAGGGTTAGCGTGAGGGATAGGGTTAAGCGTAGGGTGAGGGTTAGGGTTATGTTTATGGTTAGGGTGAAGGTGAGGGTGAGGGATAGGGTTAGCATTAGATTGAGGGTTAGGGTTAGGTTTAGAGTAAGGGTTAGGTTTAGGGTGATGTTTAGGTTATGGGTGTGGGTTAGTGTGAGAGTGAGTGTTGGTGTGACTGTGACAGATAAGGTGTCGTTGAGGGATAGGGTTAGGGTGACGGTGATGGTTAAGGTGAGGTTGAGGTTTAGGGTTAGGATCAGGTTGAGGGTTAGGGATAGGTTGAGTGTTAGTGTTAAGGTTAGGATGAGGATTAGCTTTAGGGTGAGCGTTAGGGTGAGGGTTAGGCTTAGGAGGAGGGGAAGGGGAGGGTGAAGGTTAGGTTTAGGGTGAGGGTTAGGGTTAGAGTTAGGGTGAGGGTTCGGTTTAGGGTGATGTTTATGACTAGGGTGAGGGTGAGGATTCAGGTGAGGGTGAGGTTTAGGGTGTGGTTGAGGGTTAGGGTTAGGGTGAGGGTTAGGGTGACGTTGAGGGTGAGGGTTAGGGATAGGGTTAGTGTTAGCTCAGGGCTATGGTGAGTTTGAGGTTTAGGATTAGGGTTAGGGATAGGGTGAGGTGTAGGATTAGGGTTAGGGTTAGTGTGAGTCTTAGGCTCAGGTAGAATTAGGGTAAACATGGGGGTTAGGTTTAGTTTGAGGGTTAGGGTTATGGTTAGGTTTTGTGTTAGGTTGAGGGTTAGGTTTAGTGTGAGGGTTAGGGTTAGGGTTATGGGGAGGGTAAGGGTTCAGGTGAGGGTGAGGGTGAGTGTTAGCGTTAGGATTAGGGTTACGGAGAGGGTTAGGGTGAGGTTTAGGGTTAGGGGTAGGTTTAGGGTGAAGGTGAAGGTGAGGGTTAGGGTTTTTAGGGTGAGCGTTAGGGTTAGGGTGAGGGTTAGGGTTAGGGTTAGTGTTAGGATGAGGGTGAGGTGATGTTGAGGGTTCTGGTGAGGGTGAGGGTGAGGGTTAGGGTTAGGATTAGAGTGAGGGTTAGGGTTAGGCTGAGGGTGAGGTTGATGCTGAGGGTAGGTTTACGGTTAGGTTTAGGGTTAGAGAGTGTGTGGGTAAGTGTGAGGTTGTGGGTAAGATTTAGCGTGAGGATTAGGGTCAGGGTGAGGGATAGGTTTAGTGTCAGTGTTAAGGTTATTGTTAGGGTGAGGGTGAGGATTAGGGTTAGGGTTAGGGAGAGGTTTAGGTTTAGGGTTAAGTTTAGGGTGAGGGTTAGGGTAGGGTTAGGGTGAGTTTTAGCATTAGGGTTAGGGTTAGGGTTATTGTTAGCGTTAGAGTTATGTGAGGGTTAGGGTTAGGGTTATGTTTAGTGTGAGGTTGAGGTTGGGGGTGAGGGTTAAGGTTAGGCTTAGGTTTAGGGTTAGGGTGACAGTTAGGTTTAGTGTGAGGGTAAGCGTTAGGTTTAGAGTTACGGTTAGGGTTTCTGTTAGGGTTAGGGTGAGGGTTAGTGTGAGGGTGAGGGTTAGGGTTAGGTTGAGGGTTAGGGTTAGTGTGAGGGTTAGGTTTAGGTTTAGCGATAGGGTTAGGCTGAGGATAAGGTTTAGGGTTAGGGATGGTGTGAGGTTTAGGATTAGGGTTAGGGTGAGGGTGAGGGTGAGGGTTAGTGTGAGGTTTAGGGTTAGGGTGAGGGTGAGGGTGCAGGTGAGGTTTAGTGTTACGGTAAGTGTTAGGCTGAGGGTGTGGGTGAGGGAGAGGGTTAGGTTTAGGATTAGGGTGAGGGTGAGTGTTAGTTTTAGGGTTAGGGTTAGGCATAGGTTGAGGGTTAGGTTTAGGTTTAGTGTTAGGGTTAGGGGTAGGGTGAGGGTGAGGGTGAGGAATAGGGTTAGGGTGAGGGTGACAGATATGTTTAGGATTAGGGTGAGGAAGAGTGTGAGGGTTAGTGTTAGGATTAGTGTTAATCTTCGGGTGATGGTGAGGGTGACAGTTAGTTTTAGGGTTAGTAGTACGTTTAGGTTTAGGCTTAGGGTAAGGGTGAGGGTGAGGGTGAGGGTTAGAATTAGGGTTATGTTTAGGGTGAGTGTGTGGGTTAATGTGAGGGTGAGTGTTCGGGTGAGGTTAAGGGTTAGGGTTTGTGTTAGGGTTAGCGTTAGGGTGAGGGTGAGGGTTAGGTTTAGGTTAGCCTGAGGGTGAGTGTGAGGAATAGGTTTAGGGTGAGGGTGAAGATTAGGGTGAGGGTTAGGGTTAGGGTTAGGTTTAGGGTGATTGTGAGGGTAAGGGTTAGGTTTAGGTTTAGGGTTAGTGTAAGGGTGAGGTTGAGTGTGAGATTTAGGTTTAGGGTTAGTGTTAGGTTCAGGGTTAGGCTTAGGATGAGGGTGAGGGTGAGGGTGAGGGTGAGGGCTAGGTTGAGGTTGAGCATTAGGGTTAGGGTGAGGTTGAGGGTTAGGGCTAGGTTGAGTGTTAGAGTTAGGGTTAGCGTAAGGGTGAGGGTTACGGTTAGGGTTACGGTGAGGTTTAGTCTTAGGATGACGGTGCGGGTGAGGGTGAGGGTTAGTTTTAGCGTGAGGGTGAGTGTTAAGTTTAGGTTGAGTGTTCGGTTTAGGGTGATGTTTAGTGTTAAGTTTTGGGTGAGGGTGCAGGTGAGGGTGAGGTTTACAGTGTGGTTGAGTGTTAGGGTTAGGGTGACGGTGAGGGTTAGGATGAGGGGGAGGGTTAACTGTAGGGTTAAGGTTAGGGTGAGGGTTGGGGTTAGGGTTAGGGTTAGGGTGAGGATTAGGATGAAATTTAGGGTTAGGGTTATGGTTAGGGTTAGGATTAGTGTGAGGGTTAAGGTTAGGGTTAGGGTCAGGGATAGAGTGAGTATAAGGGTTATGGTGAGGTTTAGGGTGAGCATGAGGGTTAGGGTTAATATTAGGGTTAGAGTGAGTGTTAGGGTGAGGGTGAGGGTGAGGGTTAGGGTTAGGGTTAGGATTCTGGTGAGGGTGAGGGTTAATATAAGGTTTAGGGTTAGCGTTAGGTTTAGTGGAGGGTTAGTTTTGGGTTAGGGTTAGAGTTGGGGTTAGGATCTGCATTAGGGTGAGGGTGAGGTTGAGGGTGAGGGTTGGAGTTTCGGTTAGTGTTAGGCTGAGGGTGAGGGTGAGGGTGAGGGTTAGGGTTAGGAATAGGGTGAGGGTGAAAATTAGTGTTAGGGTTAGGTTTAGGCTTAGATTGAGGGTTAGGGTTAGTGTTATTGTTAGGGTTAGGGTTAGGTTGAGGGTGAAGCATAGGGTTAGGATAAGGGTGAGGATTAAGTTGAAAGTTAGGGTTAGGGTTAGGGTGAGGCTTAGTGTGAGGGTTAGGTTTAGAATTAGGGTTAGGGTTAGGGTGAGGGTGAGGGTGAGGGATAGGGTTAGGTTGATGGTGAGGGTTAGGGTGAGGGTTAGGTTTAGGGTTAGTGTGAGGGTTAAGTTTTTAGGATGAGGGTGTGGGTTAGTGTTCGGGTGAGTGTTCGGGTGAGGGTGAGGGTGAGGGTGAGGGTTAGAGTGTGGTTGCGTGTTAGGTTGCGGGTTAGGTTGCCGGTTAGGCTTAGGGTGACAGTGAGGGTTAGGGTGAGGGTGAGGGTAATTGATAGGGTTAGGGTTAGGGTTAGGTTTTGGGTTAGGGTGAGGGTGAGGTTTAGTTTGTAATTTAGGGTTAGGTTTAGGATTAGTGTGAGGGTTAGTGTTAGAGTTATGGTGAGGATAAGGGTTAGGATGAGGGATAGGATGAGGATGAGGGTTAGGGTCAGAGTTAGGGTGAGGGTAAATGTTAGCCTTAGGGTTAGGGTAAGGGTGAGGCTTAGGATGCGGGTTACAGTTAGGGTTATGGTTAGGGTGAGGTTTAGGTTGAGGGTTAGGTTTATGTTTTCGTTAGGGTTTGGGTTAGGGTCAGGGTGAGGGTTAGGTATAGGGTGAGGGTTAGGGTGACATTGAGGTTTAGGGTAAGGTTTGGGCTGAGGGTTAGGGTTAGGTTGAGTGTGAGGGTTAGGTTTAGAGTTAGGGTGATTGTTAGGGTTAGGTTTAGGGTGAGGGTTAGGCTTAGGTTGAGGGTGAGGGTGAGGGTTATGTTTAGGGTGAGTGTTATGATTAGGGTTAGGATGAGAGTTCAGTTTAGCGTGATGTTTATGGTTAGGTTGAGTGTGGGGATTCATGTCAGGGTGAGGTTTAGGTTGTGGTTTAGGTTTAGGGTTAGGGTGAGGCTTAGGTTGACAGTGAGGGTTAGGGTGAGGGTGAGGGTAATTGATAGTGTTAGGGTTAGGTTTAGGTTTTGGGTTAGGTTGAGGTTGAGGTTTAGTGTGTAATTTAGGTTTAGGTTTAGGATTAGTGTGAAGATTAGTGTTAGAGTTAGGGTGAGGATAAGGGTTAGGATGAGGGATAGGGTGAGGATGAGGGTTAGGGTCAGAGTTAGGGTGAGGGTAAGGGTTAGCCTTAGGGTTAGGGGAAGGGGGAGGCTTAGGGTGCAGGTTAGGGTTAGGGTTATGGTTAGGGTGAGGGTTAGGTTTATGTTTGGGTTAGGGTTTGGGTTAGGGTCAGGGTGAGGGTTAGGTATAGGGTGAGGGTTAGTGTTAGGGTGAGTGTTAGGTTTATTGTTAGGTTTAGGGTTTGGGTGAGGGTGAAGGTGAGGGATAGGGTTAGGGTGAGGTTGAGGGTTAGGGTGAGGGTTAGGGTTAGCATTAGTTTTAGGGTAATTGTGAGGGTGAGTTTTCGGGTTAGGGTTAGGGTTAGCGTTAGGGTGAGGGTGAGGGTTAGAGTTAGGTTTAGGGTTAGTGTTAGGTTTAAGGTTAGGCTTAGGGTGAGGGTGAGTGTGAGGGTGAGGGTTAGGGTGAGGTTTAGGGTTAGGGTTAAGATGAGGGTTAAGTTTAGGGTGATGTTTAGGGTTAGGGTTTGGTTTATTGTGAGGGTGAGTGTTCAGGTGAAGGTGAGGGTTAGGGTTTGGGTGAAGGTCAGGTTAAGTGTGAGGGTTAGGGTGATGGTGAGGGTGAGGGTTAGCCTGAGTGTTAGGGTTAGGGTGAGGGTTAGGGTGAGGTTGAGTGTTAGGGTTACGGTTAGGGTTAGGTTGAGGGTTAGGTTTAAGGTGAGGGTCACGGTGATTGTTAGGCTTAGGGTGAGAGTGAGGGTGAGGTGAGGGTTAGATTTACGGTGAGGGTTAGGGTTAGGGTTAGGGAGAGGGTTCGGTTTAGGGTTAGTGTGAGGGTTTGGGTTAGGGTTAAGATTAAGGTTACGGTGAGGGTAAGGTTTAGGTTGAGGGTTAGGATGAGGGTGAGGTTTAGTGTTAGGGTTAGTGTGAAAATGAGGGTTAGGCTGAAGTTTAGCGTGAATTTTAGGGTTAGGGTGAGGTTTAGGTTTTAGGGTTAGTGTTAGAATTAGGGTGAGAGTGAGGGTGAGGTAAAGTTTAAGTTTAGGCATAGGATTAGGGTGAGGGTTAGGGTTGGGTTAGGTTTAGAGTTAGGGTGAAGTTGAGGCTGAGGGTTAGGTTTAGGTTTAGGGTTAGGGTTAGGTTTAGAATGATGGTGAGGGTGAGGGTTAGGGTAAGGGTTAGTGGTAGGGTTAGGGTGTGAATTGGGGTGAGAGTGACGTTTAGGGTGAGGATTATGGTTAGTATGAGGGTTAGGTTAATGTTAAGGTTAGGGTTACAGTGAGGGTGAGAGTTAGGGTGAATGTGATGTTTAGGGTGAGATTTAGGGTGAGGGTGAGGGTTAGGGTTATGGTGAGGTTGAGGGTTAGGGTTAAGCTAATGGTTAGGGTGAGTGTTAGGATGAGGGTGAGTTTTAGAGTTATGCTTATGGTGAGGGTAGGTTGAGGGTTAGGGTGAGGGTTAAGGTTAGGTTTAGGGTTAGTGTAAGGGTTAGGGTTAGGGTGAGTGTTAGGGTTAGCGTGAGGGTTAGGGTGAGGGTAAGTGTCAGGGTGAGGGTGAGGGTTAGGGTTAGGGTGAGAGTGATGGAGAGGGTGAGGGTTTCGGTTAGGTAAGGGTTAGGGTTAGTGTTACGGTTATGGTGAGGTCTAGTTTGAGGGTGAGGTTTAGTGTGAGGATGAGGGTGAGGTTGAGGGTTAGGGTGTGGGTGAGCTTTAGGGTTAGGGTGAGGGTTAGGGTAACCGTGAGGGTTAGGTTGACGGTGAGTGTTAGCGTTAGGGTTAGGGAAAGTGTGAGTTTTAGGGTCAGGATGAGGGGTAGTGTGAGGGTTAGGGATAGGGTTAGGGTGAGGTTTAGGGTTAGTGTGAGGGTTAGGCTTAGGGTTAGGGTTAGGGTTAGGGTTAGGGTGAGGGTAAGGGTTAGGGTGAGGGTTCGGATGAGGGTGAGGTTTAGGGTTAGGTTGAAGGTGTGGGTTAGGATAATGTTTAGGGTTATGGTTAAGGTTAGGGTTAGGTTTAGAATGAGGTTTATGTTGAGGTTTAGGGTTAGGGTTAGAGTTAGTGTTAGTGTGAGGGTTCGGGTGAGGATAAGGGTTAAAGTGAAGTTTAGGGTGAAGGTGAGGGTGAGGGTTAGGGTTAGGTTTTGGGTTAGGGTTAGGGTAAGGGTTTTGTTGAGTGTTATGGTTAGGTTGAGGGTGAGGATTTGGGTTAGGTAAGGGTTAGTGTTATGTTTAGGGTGAGGATTAGGTTGTGTTTGAGAGTTGGAGGGTTAGCGTTAGGGTGAGGGTTAGGGTTAGGTTAGGGTCAGGGTTAGGTTTAGTGTGATGTTTTGGGTTAGGGTGAGGGTTAGCGTGAGCGTGACGGTTTGGGTGAGGGTAAGGATTCGGGTGAGGATGAGCGTTAGGTTAGGGTTAGGGTGAGGGTTAAGGTTAACGTTAGGGTTTCGGTGAGGGGTAGGGTTAGTGTTAGGTTAAGGGTAAGGGTTAGTGTGAGGGTTAGGGTGAGGGTACGGGTTAGGGTGAGGTTTAGGGTGAGGATGAGTGTTAGGGTTAGTGTTAGGGTTAGGGTGAGCGTTAGGGTGAGGGTTAGGGTTAGGGTTAGGTTTAGGGTGATGTTTTGGGTGAGGGTGAGGGTTACCGAGAGGTGAGGGTGGGGATGACGGTTCGGGTTAGGGTGAATGTAAGGGTTAGGGTGAGAGTGTGGGTTAGGGTTAGGGTGCAGGTGACCCTGAGAGTGAGGGAGAGGGTGAGTGTTAGGGTTAGCGTGAGGATTAGGATGAGGTTAAGTGTTAGGGTGAGGGTGAGGGTTTGGGTTAGGTTGAGTGTGAGGGTGAGGGTGAGGGTTTCTGTTAGGTAAGGATTAGTGTTAGTGTTAAGGTTATGGTGAGGGCTAGACTGAGGCTGAGGTTTAGGGTGAGGATGAGGGTGAGGTTGAAGGTTAGGGTGTGGGTGAGTGTTAGGGTTAGGGTGAGGGTTACGGTAACCATGAGGTTAGGGTGAGGGTGAGGGTGAGGGTTAGGGTTAGGGTTAGGGTGAATATTAGGGTCAGGATGAGGGGTAGAGTGAGGGTTAGGGTCAGGTTTAGGTTGAGGTTTAGTGTTAGTGTGAGGGTTAGGCTTAAGGTTAGGGTTAAGGTTAGGGTTAGGGTGAGGGTAAGTGTTAGGGTGAGGGTTAGGATGAGGGTGAAGTTTAGGGTTAGGTTGAGGGTGTGGGTTAGGGTGAGAGTTATGTTGAGCTTTAGGGTTAGGGTTAGATTTAAGGTTAGTGTGAGGGTTAGGGTGAGGGTAAGGGTTAAAGTGAAGGTTAGGGTGAGGTTGAGGGTTAGGTTTAGGTTTAGGGTTAGGGTTAGGGTGAGGGCTATGTTCAGTGTGAGGGTTAGGTTGAGGGTGAGGGTTTGGGTTAGGTAAGGTTTAGTGTTATGGTTAGGGTGAGTATTAGGTTCAGTTTGAGGGTTAGAGGGAGGGTTAGGTTTAGGGAGAGGGTTAGGGTTAGGGTTAGGGTTAGAGTTAGGTTTAGGGTTAGGGTTAGCATGATGTTTTGGGTGAGGGTGAGGGTTAGCATGAGGGTGAGTGTTTGGGTGAGATTAATGGTTAGGCTGAGGATGAGGGTTAGGTTTAGGGTTAGGGTGAGGGTTAGGTTTAGGGTTAGTGTAGGATTAGGGTTAGGGTTAGGGTTAGGCTGAGTGTGTAGCTGAGGCTGAGGGTGAGGGTTAGGGTTAGGATTAGGCTTAGGGTGAGGGTGAGGGTGAGGGTTATGGTTAGGGTAAGGGTTAGGGTTAGGGTTAGGGAGAGGATTAGGGTGAGCGTGGGGGTTAGGTTGAGGGTTAGGTTTTGGGTGAGGGATAGGTTTAGGTTTATGGTGAGGGTTATGGTTTGGATGATGTTTAGGGTGAGGGTGAGGATTAGTGTGAGGGTCAGGGTGCGGATGAGAGTTAGTTTGTCCGTGATGTTTAGGATTAGGGTGAGGGTTAGGATGACAATAATGGTTGGGGTGAGGGTGAAGATTAGTGTTAGTGTTAGAGTGATGGTTAGGTTAAGGGTGAGTGTTAGGGTTAGGGTGTTAAGGGTCGGGTTAGGGTGAGGTGTAGGATTAGGGCGAGGGTGAGAGTTAGGATTAGTGTGAGGGTTAGGGTTAGGTTTCTGGTTAGGGTTAGGGTGAGGTTAAGGGTTTGGGTGAGGTTTAGGGTGGGGTGAGGGTTAGGGTTAGCGTTAGGATTAGGGTGAGTTTTAGGTTTAGGGTTAATATTAGAGTTATCTTGAGGGTGAGGGTGAGGCTTAGGGTTAGGATTAGTGTTAGGGTTAGGTTTAGGAGGAGGGTGAGGGTTACGGTTAGGGTGAGGGGGAGGGTTACGTTTTGGGTGAGGTGAGGGTTAGGGTGAGGGTTAGTGTTAGGTCAGTGTTAGGGTGAGTGCTAGGGTGAGGGTGAGGGTTAGGGATAGGGTTAGGGATAGGGTGAGGCTTAAGGTTATGGTTACGGTTAGTGTGGGGGTTAGGCTGAAGGATAGGATCAGGGTTATTGTGAGGGTTGCATTTAGTTTGAGGGTTCGGGTTAAGTTTAGGGTTAGGATGAGGGTTAGGTTTAGTGTGAGGGTTTCAGTTAGTGTTAGGGTTAAGGTGAGGTTTAGGCAGACGGTTAAGGTGAGCGTGAGGGTGAGGGTTAGGGTTAGGTTTAGATTAAGGGTGAGGGTTAAGGTGAGGGTTAATGTTAGGGTTAGGGTGACGGTTAGTGTGAGGGTAAGGGTTAGGGTGAGGGTTAGAGTTAGGGTGAGGGTTAGGGTTAGGGTGAGGGTAAGGGTTAGGGTTAGGGTTAAGGTTAGGCTTAGGGTGAGGGTGAGGGTGAGGGTTAGTTTTAGGGTTAGGTTGAGATTTAGGGTTAGGGTTAGGGTGAAGGTGAGTGTTAGGCTGAGGGTTAGGGTTAGGGTTAACATGAGGGTTATTTTTAATGTGAGGGTTAGGGTTAGAGTTAGGGTGAGGGTGAGTGTTAGGTTCAGTGTGAGGGTGAGGGTTAGGATTAGGTTTTTGTTGAGGGTTAGGATTAGGGTTAGGGTTAGCGTGAGGGTGAGGGTTAGCATTGGGGTTAGGTTGAGTGTAATGTTTAGGGTGAAGTTTAGGGTGAGGATGAGGTTTGGGCTTAGCGTTAGGGTTAGGATGAGGGTTAGTGTTAGGGTGAGTGTGAGGGTTAGGGTTTGGGTTAGGATTAGGGTTAGGTTTACGGTGAGTGTTATGGTTAGTGCAAGTGTAAGGGTTAGGGTGAGTGTTAGGGTGAGGGTGAGATTTAGGGTTAGGGTTAGGTTTAGAGTTAGGATTAGGTTTAGAGTTAGGGTGAGGGTTAGGGTTAGGGTTATGGTAGGGTGAGGGTAAGGGGTAGGATGAGGGTTAGTGTTAGGCTGAGGGTGAGGGTAAGGGTGAGAGTTAGGGTAAGGCTTAGTGTTATGATGAGTGTTAGGGTTTGGTTTAGGGTTATAATGAGGGTTAGGGTGAGGGGTAGGGTTAGGTTTAGGGTGAGGGTGAGGGTTGTTATTAGGGTTAGGGTGAGTGTTAGGGTGAGGGTTAGGTTTAGGTTTACCGTTAGGGTTAGGGTTAGCGTGAGGTTAAGTGTGAGGGTTAGGGTTAGTGTTAGGGTTAGGGTTTGGGTGAGTTTTAGATTTAGGGTGAGGGTTTTTCTTAGTGTTAGGGTTAGGGTCGGGTGAGGGTAATGTTTAGGGTTGAGGGTTAGGGTTAGGGTTAGGGTGAGGGTTCGGGTGAGGGTTCGGGTGAGGGTTAGAGTTAGGATGAGGGTGAAGTTTAGGGTTAGGTTTATGTTGAGGGTTAGGGTCAGGGGTAGGGTAAGGTTTATTGTGAAGGTTAGGGTTAGTGTGAGGGTTTGGGTTAGGGTTAGGGTTAGGGTGAGGGTGAGTGTTAGGGTGAGGATGAGGGTTAGGTATAGGGTTAGGGTGAGGTTTAGGGTTAGGTTTCAGGTTATAGTGAGGGTGAGTGTTAGGGTTAGGATGAGGTTTAGGGTTAGGGTTAGGGTTAGGGTGACATTTAGTGTTAGGTTTAGGATTAGGGTAAGGGTCAGAGTTAGGGTTAGGCTTATGTTTAGGGTTAGGGAGAGGTTTAGGGTTAGTGTTAGGTTTAGGGTTAGGGTGAGTGTTGGGTTGAGGGTTAGGGTTAGGGATACGGTTAGGCTTAGGGTGAGGATGATGGTGAGGTTTAGGTTTAGGGTTAGGGTGAGGGTGAGGGTTAGGGTTAGGGTTATGTTTAGGGTTAGGGTGAGATTTAGGGTTAGTGTTAGGTTTAGGGTTAGGGAGAGTGTTAGGGTTAGTGTGAGGGTAAGTATTAGGGGTAGGTTTAGGGTTAGTGTGAGGGTAAGATTTATTGTGAGTGTTAGTGTGAGGGTGAGGGTGAGCGTTTCGGTGAATTAAGGTTTAGGTTTAGGGTTAGAGAGAGGATTAGCGTTTGGGTGAGGGTTAGGGTGAGTGTTGGTGTTAGGTTTAAGGTGAGGGTTAGGGTTAGGGTGAGGGTGAGCATGAGGGGTTCAGTTAGGTAAGGGATAGGTTTAGGGTTAGGGATAGGTTGAGGGCTATTGTGAGGCATAGGGTTATGGTTAGAGTGAGGGTTAAGGTTAGTGTGAGGGTTAGGTTTAGGGATAGCATTAGGATTAGGTTGAGGGTAAGGGTTAGGGTAAGTTTTAGGATGAGGGTGAGGTTTAGGGTTATCCTTAGGGTTAGGGTTTGGGTTAGGGTGAGTGTTAGGGTTAGGTTTAGGGTGAGGGTGACGGTTAGGGTTAGGGTTAGGGTTAGGGTGAAGGTTAGGGTTAGTGTTTGGGCTACGGTGAGAGTGAGGGTGAGCATTAGGGGTTCGGTTAGTTAAGGGATAGGGTTAGGGTTAGGGATAGGTTGAGGGCTAGTGTGAGGCGTAGGGTTATTGTTAGAGTGAGGGTTAGGGTTAGTGTGAGGGTTAGGTTTAGGGATAGCATTAGGATTAAGGTGAGGGTAAGGGTTAGGGTAAGTGTTAGGATGAGGGTGAGGTTTAGGGTTAGCCTTAAGGTTAGGGTTTGGGTTAGGGTGAGTGTTAGGGTTAGGTTTAGGGTGAGGGTGAGGGTTAGGGTTAAGGTTAGGGTTAGGGTTAGGGTGAAGGTTAGGGTTAGGGTTAGCGTGAGTGTGAGGGTGAGTTTTAGGGTTAGGTTTAGGGTGAGTGTTAGGGTTAGGTTTAGTGTTAGGGTTAGGGTTGGGCTTAGTGTTAGGGTGATGGTGAGGGTTATGGTAAGGGTGAAGGTTAGGGTTAGGGTTAGGGTGAGGTTTAGGGTTAAAGTAATGTTTAGGGTGAGGTTGAGAGGATGATGTTGATTGTTAGGGTGAGGGTTAGAGTTAGGTTTAGGTTTAGGGGTAGGCTGAGGGTTAGGGTTAGTGTCATGGTTATGGTTATGGTTAGGGATAGGATGAGGGTGAGGGTGAGGGTGAAGTTTAGGCTTAGGTTTATGTTTAGGGTTAGGGGTAGGCAGAGGGTTAGGGTGAGTATGAGGCTGAGGGATAGGGTTAGGGTTAGGGTGAGGGCTAGGTTGAGGGTTTGGGTTAGGGTGAGAGTGACGGTTTGGGTTAGGTTAGGGTTAGGGTTATGGTTAGGGTGAGGATTAGGTTGTATTTGAGGGCTTGAGGGAGGGTTAGGGTTAGGTTTAGGGTGAGGGTTAGGGTTAGGGTGAGGGTGAGGGTTAAGGTTAACGTGATGTTTTGGTGAGGGTGAGGGTTAGCGTGAGTGTGAGGGTTTGTGGGAGTGTGAGGGTTAGGGTGAGGATGAGGGTTAGGCTTAGGGTTAGGGTGAGGGTTAGGGTTAGCGTTAGGGTTTGGGTGAGGGGGAGGGGGAGAGGAGGGTTAGTGTTAGGGTAAGGGTTAGGGTTAGTGTGAGGGTTAGGGTGAGGGTAAGTGTTAGGATGAGGGTTAGGGAGAGGTTGACGTTTAGGGATAGTGTGTTAGGGTTAGGGTGAGGGATAGGGTGAGGGTTAGGGTTAATGTGAGGGTGAGGGTTAGGGTTAGGATTAGGGTTAAGGTTAGGGTTATAGTTAGGGTGAGGGCTAGGTTTAGAGTGAGGGTGAGATTTTGGATGAGGGTTAGGGTATGGGTGAGTCTTAGTGTTAGGGTGAGGTAAGGATTAGGGTGTGGATGAGGGTTAGCGTTAGGGTGAGGGCTAGGTTAGGGGTAGGGTTAGGGTTAGTGTTAGTTTTAGGGTTAGGGTTAGGGTTAGGGTGAGGTTTAGCATTAAGGTTATGGTAGGGTGAGGGTAAGGGTTAGGGTGATTGTTAGTGTTTGGCTGAGGATGAGTGTGAGTATGAGTGTAAGGGTTATGGTTAGTGTTACGGTTAATGTTAGGCTTAGGTTAGGGTTAGGATGAGGGTTAGGGAGAGGGGTAGGTTTAGGATTAGGGTGAGGGTGAAGGTGAGGGTGAAGTTTAGGGTAAGGGTGAGGGTGAGGGTTAGGGTTAGGGTTAGGGTTAGGGAGAGGGTTTGGGTAAGGTTGAGGGTTAGGGTTAGGGTTGGGTTATGGTGAGGGTTAGGGTGAGGGTTGGGGTTAGTGTTAGGGTTAGGGTGAGGTTGAGTTTTAGGGTGAGGTTAAGGGTTAGGGTGAGTCTTAGGGTGAGTGTGAGGGTTAGGTTTAGTGATAGGGTTAGATTGAGTTGTAGGGTGAGGGTTAGGTTTAGGGTTAGTTTTAGGAGAGGTTTAGGGTGAGGGTTATGGTTAGTGTTAGGCTTAGGGTTTGGGTGAGTGTTAGGATTAGAGTGACAGTTAGGGTTAGGTTTAGGTTTAGAGTAGGGTGAGGATAAGGGTTAGGGTGAGGTTTAGGGTGAGGGTGAGGGTTAGGTTTAGGGTTAGGTTTAGGATGAATGGTAGGGTGAGGATTAGGGTTAGGGTTAGGTTTACGGTAATTGTTAGGGTGAGGGTTAGGGTGAAGTTTAGGTTTAGTGTTACGGTTAGGGTTAGGGTGAGTGTTAGCGTTAGTGTGAGAGTTAGGGTTCGTGTTAGGTTTTGGGTTAGGGTGAGGGTAAGGGTTAGGGTGAAGGTTAGAGTGAGGGTGAGGGTTAGGCTAAGGGTTAGGGTAAGGATTTGGGTCAGGTTGATGGTGAGGGTTAGGGTTAGGCTGAGGGTTAAGCTGAGGGTTAGGGTTAGGGTTAGAGTTAGGGTGAGGCTGAGGGTGAAAGTTTCGTTAAGTAAGGTTTAGGTTTAGGGTTAGCCAGAGGATTAGGGTGAGGTTGAGGATTAGGATGAGGGTTAGGTTTAGGTTGAGAGTTAGGTTTAGGTTGAGGGTTAGGGTTAGGGTGAGGGTGAGGTTTTGGATTAGGGTTAGGGACAAGTTGAGGTTTAGCGTGAGGGGTAGCGTTAGGGTTCGGGTGAGGGTTAGTTTTAGGGTTAGGGTTAGGGTTAGGGTGAGGGATAGGGTCACAGTAAGGGTTAGGGTTAGGAGAGAGGTAGGGGGAGGGTTAAGGTTAGGGTTAGGGTTAGAGAGAGGGTTAGTGTGAGGTTTATGGTTAGGGTGAGGGTTAAGGTGAGTGTTAGGGTTATGGTTAATGATATGTTGAAAGTTAGCATGAGGGTTAGCGTTAGTTTTAGGGTGTGGGTTATGGTAAGCGTTAGGGTTATTGTGAGGGATAGGGTCAGGGTAAGGGTGAGGGTGAGGTTTAAGGTTATGGTTGCGGTTAGGGTGAGGTTTAGGGTGAGGCTTAGGTTTTGGGTTAGGGTGATAGTTAGTGTGAGGGTTAGGGTTAGGGTTAGGGTGAGTTTTAGGGTGAACGTGAGGGTTACATCTAGGGTGAGAGTTAGGGTTAGGGTGATGGTTTGAGTTAGGGTTAGGGTGAGGTCTAGGTTGGGGGTGAGGTTTAGGGTTAGGGTTAGGGATAGGTTGAGGATTAGGGTTAGGGTTAGGGTGAGGGTTAGGCTGAGTGGTAGAGTTGGTTTTAGTGTGAGGGTTAGGTTTAGTGTGAGGGTTATGGTTAGGGTTAGGGTGAGGTTATGGGGTCGGGTGAGGGTTAGGGTGAGGGTGAGTGTTTGGTTTAGCAATAGGGTTAGGCTGAGGGTTAGGGTGATGGTTAGGGTTAGCGTTAAAGTTAGCATGAGTGTGAGGTTGAGGGTTAGGGTGAGGGTATGTGTGAGGGTTAAGGTTAGGGTTAGGGTGAGATTTAGAGTCAGGGTTAAGGTTAGGTTTAGGTTTAGGGTTAGGTTAAGGGTGAGAGTAAGGGTGCGGGTGAGGGTTAATGTTAGGGTTAGGTTTAGGGTGAGAGTTAGGGTGGGGTTGAGGGTGAGGGTTAGGGTGAATTTTAAGGTTAGGGTTAGGATTAGGTTTAGGGTGAGGGCTCAGTTGTGGATGAGGGTTACGGTTAGTGTTTGGGTTAGGGAGAGGCTTAGGGTTAGGGTGAGGGTGAGGGTTAGGTTGAGGGGTAGGGTTAGGGTTAGGGTGAAAGTTAGGTTTAGTGTGAGGATTAGAGTTAGAGTTAGAGTTAGGGTTAGGGTGAGGGTAAAGTTTAGGGTGAGGTTTAGGGTGAGTGTGAGGGTTAGGGTTAGTGAGTGTTAAGGTGAGGGTTAGTGTGAGTGTTAGATTTAAGGTTCAGGTGAGGGTTAGCGTCAAGTTTAGGGTTAGGGTTAGGGTGATGGTGAGGTTGAGGGTTAGGGTTAGGGTTCGGGTGAAATTTAGGTTTAGTGTGAGAGTAGAGTTAGGGTTAGGGTTAGGGTTAGGGTGACTGTAAGTGTTAGGGTGAGAGTGAGGGTTAGAGTTAGAGTGAGTGTTATGGTGAGGGTTAGTGTGAGGGTTAGGTTTAGGGTTAGGGTGAGGTTTAGCGTAAAGTTAAGGGTTGGGAATAGGGTTAGTGTTAGAGTGAAGATTAGGGTGAGGGTTTTGGTTAGGGTGAGGGTTAAGGTTAGGGTTAGGGTTAGAGTGAGGGTGAGTGTTAAGGGTTAGGATTACCATTAGAGTTATGGTTACACTGAGTGTGAGGGTGAAGGTTAGGTTTAGGGTTAGAGTTAGGTTTAGGGTTAAGGCTAGGGTGAGCGTGAGGCTTAGGGTGAGGGTGAGGGTGAGGCTTATTGTTAGGATGATATTTAGGGTGATGATGAGTGTTCGGTTGAGGGTGAGGGTTGGGGTGAGGGTGAGAGTTAGGGTGTGGGTGAGAGTTAAGATTAGGATGAGGGTTAGGGTGACAGTGAGGTTTAGGCTGAGGGAGAGTTTTAGGGTTAGGGTTAGGGTGAGGGATAGGTTTAGGTTTAGTGTTAGGGTGAGGGTTAGTGTGAGGGTTAGGATTACGGGTATGGTGAGGGTTAGGATTAGTGTGAGCCTTGGCGTTAAGTTTAGGGTTCGGGTTAGGGTTCGGGTAAGGGTTTTGGTGAGGTTTAGTTTGAGGTTGAGGGTTAGGGTTAGCATTAGCATTAGGTTGAGTGTTAGGGTTATGGTTAACTTTAGAGTTATGGTTGGGGTGAGGGTGAGGTTTAGGGTTAGGATTAAATTTAGGGTTAGGTTTAGGCTGAGGGTTAGCATGAGCGTGAGGGTTACGGTTAGGGTGAGGGTGACGGTTAGGGTGAGGGTTAGGTTTAGGGTATGTGTTAGTGTTCGGTTGAGGGCTAGGGTGAGGGTGAGGTCATGGGTTAAGGTTAGGGATAGGGTGAGGTTTAGGGTTAGGGTTAGGGTTAGGGTGAGGGTTAGGCTGAGGGTAGGGTTAGGGTTAGCGTGAGGGTTAGGTTTAGTGTGAGGGTTAGGGTTAGGGTGAGGGTTAGGTTTAGTGTGAGGATTAGATTAGGGTTAGGGTTAGGGTGAGTGTTATTGTGAGGGTAAGTGTTAGGGTGAGGGTTTGGGTCTCGGTGTGGGTTAAGGTTAGGGTTAGGGTTATGGTAATATGTAGGGTGAGTGTTGGGGTTAGGGTTACGGTTAGGGTCAGGGTAAGTTTTAGGGTTACGAATAGGTTTAGGGTTATGCTGAGGGTTAGGTTCATGGTGAGGGTTAGGGTTAGGGTGAGTGTTAGGGTTTGCATTAAGGTTAGGTTTAGGGTTAGTGTTAGTGTGAGGGCTAGGGTGAGGGTGAGGTTTCGTGTGGGGGTTAGGTTTAGGGTGAGTGTTAGGTTTAGTGTGAGGGTTAGGGTTAGTGTTAGGGATAGGGTGAAGTTTAGGTTTAGTGTGAGGGTTAGGTTTAGTGTGAGGGTTAGGCTGAGGGGTAGGGTTAGAGTTAGGGTAAGGATTAGGGTGAGGGTGAGTGTTAGGTTAGCATTATGGTTAGGGTGAGTGTTAGCGTTAGGGTTCAGGTTAGGGTGAGGGTGAGTTTGAGGATTAGGGTTAAGATTCGGGTGAGCGTTAGGGTTAAGGTGAGGGTTAGGGTCTCCATTAGGGTTAGTGTGAGGTTGAGGGTGATGGTGAGTGTAGGGAGAGGGTGAGGGTGAAACATTACAGGATGGAATAGGAGAAACCCTAGGTCTCCTTGGCTCAGGCCAAAATTTTTTGAATAGAGACCCGGAAACACAACAAATCAAAGAAAGGTTGGACAAATGGGATTGCATAAAGTTGCAGAGCTTTTGCAGGGCAAATGACATAGCTAGCAAGATCAATAGAAGGCCCACGGATTGGGAGAAGATCTTTACTAGCCATACCACGGACAAGGGTCTCATATCTAAAATATACTTGGAACTCAAAAAATTAAACCCCCCAACAACAAATCTTCAAAGAAACAACTGCCCAATAAATAAGCGGGCAAAAGACTTAAAGAGAAACTTCTCTGAAGAAGAAAGAAGGATGGCCAATTGACACATGAAGAAATGTTCAACATCCCTAGCCATAAAAGAAATGCAAATCAAAACAACATTGAGATATCACCTCACCCCATTTAGAATGGCAAAAATCAAGAACTCTAACATCAACAGATGCTGGAGGGGATGTGGACAGAAAGGAACCTTACTTCATTGTTGGTGGGAATGTAAACTTGTTCAACCACTTTGGAAAGCAGTATGGAGGTTCCTCAAAAGACTTCACATAGATCTCCCCTATGACCCAACAATCCCACTTTTGGGCAATTACACAAATGTTTAAAAACAAGACCACACACTACCAGCACAACAATGTTTATTGCAGCATTATTTACCATAGCTAAGATATGGAACCAACCCAGATGTCCATCAGCAGATGAATGGATCAAGAAAATGTGGTATATATATACACAATGGAATTCTATGCCTCCATCAGAAAGAATGACATTGCCCCATTTGTTAGGAAATGGAAAAACCTGGAAAAAATTATATTATGTGAAGTAAGCCAGGCCCAAAGAAACATAGGTCCCATGGTTTCCCTTATTTGCAATATCTAGTATATGTATGAGTCAAGCGGAAAAGGTCAGATAATGTGAGGTCAGGAAAATGAACCCTTAGATATGTATTTTAATTTTTTTCTTTCATGCATGTGTTTCTAACGCATTTATAAGATTATCTCTTTGTTGCTTTGTATGTCCCTCCCCCACAGTATAACCCCTGCTTTCACTATATTTGATGTCAGTATAACTTGTGGAGGAGATGGGGAAAAACCAGTTGTTTAAGGATACAGGTGGACTTGTTGTAACAATGAGAAGTACAAGTTGTCATGTCCAAAATGAGCTTTACAATGTCGGTGCGGGGGGGGAGGGGGAGGGAAGGAGAAGGATTGGGATTGGGGGGAGGGGGGAGGCTGGGAAGGGATGTGAAGGGTAAACCAAAGGAGGAGGGTGCAATGTTGGTAAGAAATGTACGCATTATCCTGCCCATGTAATTGTAACCCCTCTGTACAGTATGTTCACAAATAAAATAAAATACAATTTAAAAAAAAGAGTTAGGTTGAGGGTTAGTGTTATGGTTAGGTTTAGAGTTAGGGTTAGGGTGAGGGTGCGGTTTAGGGTTAGGATTAATGTTAGGATTAGATTTATGCTGAGGGTTAGGGTGAGGGGGAGGGTTTTTGTTAGGGTGAGGTTGATGGTTAGGGTGAGGGTTAAGGTTAATGTTAGTGTTAGGGTGAGGGCTAGTGTGAGGATGAAGGTAAGGGTTAGGGTTTAGGGATAGGGTGAGGTTTAGTGTTAGGGTTAGTGTTAGGGTGAGGGTTAGGTTGAGGGGTAGGGTAAGGGTTAGCGTGAGGGTTAGGTTTAGTGTGATGGTTAGGGTTAGGTTTAGGGTTAGGGTGAGGGTGAGGTTTAGTGTGAGGGTTAGAGTTAGGGTTAGGGTTAGGGTGAGGGTTGAGGTGAGTGTTAGGTTTAGATTTAGGGTTAGGTGAGGGTTAATGTGAAAGTAAGGGTTACGGTGAGGGTTATGGTGAGGCGTAGGGTGAGTGTTGGGGTTAGGGTTAAGGTTAGGGTGAGGGTAAGGGTTAGGGTCAGGTTGAGGGTTAGGGTTAGGGTTCGGGTGAAGGTTAGGTTTAGTGTGAGGGTAGAGTTAGGGTTAGGGTTAGGGTTAGGGTGACTGTGTTAGGGTGAGGGTTAGGGTGAGAGTGAGGGTTAGAGTTAGAGTGAGAGTTAGCGTGAGGGTTACTGTGAAGGTTAGGGTTAGGGTTAGGGTGTGGGCTAGAGTGAAGTTGAGGGTTAGGATTAGGGTTAGTGTTAGGGTGAAGTTTAGGGTTAGGGTGAGGGTTAAGTTTAGGGTTAGGTTTAGAGTGAGGGTGAGTGTTAAGGTTTAGGATTAGCGTTAGGGTTACGGTTAGGCTGAGTGTGAGGGTGAAGGTTAGGGTGAGGGTTAGAGTTAGGTTTATGGATAGGGCTAAGGTGAGCGTGAGGCTTAGGGTGAGGTTGAGAGTGAGGCTTATTGTTAGGATGATATTTAGGGTGAGGGTGAGTGTTCGGGTGAGGGTGAGGGATGGGGACAGGGTGAGAGTTAGAGTGTGGGTGAGAGTTAAGATTAGGGTGAGGTTTAGGGTGACAGTGAGGGTTAGGCTGAGGGTGAGGTTTAGGGTTAGATTTAGGGTGAGGGGTAGGTTTAGGTTTGGTGTTAGGGTGAGTGTTAATGTGAGGGTTAGGATTAGGGTTATGGTGAGGGTTAGGATTAGTGTGATCATTGGGGTTAAGTTTAGGGTTCGGGTTAAGGTTCGGGGAAGGGTTTTGGTGAGGTTTAGGTTGAGGGTGAGAGTTAGGGTTAGCATTAGCATTAGGTTCAGTGTTGGGGTTGTGGTTAACTTTAGATTTAGGGTTGGGGTGAGGGTGAAGTTTAGGGTTAGGATTAAATTTAGGGTTAGGTTTAGGCTGAGGGTTAGCATGAGCGTGAGGGTTACGGTTAGGGTGAGGGTGACGGTTAGGGTGAGGGTTAGGTTTAGGGTTAGTGTTAGTGTTCGGTTGAGGGCTAGTGTGAGGGTGAGGTTATGGATTAAGGTTAGGGATAGGGTGAGGTTTAGGGTTAGGGTTAGGGTTAGGGTGAGGGTTAGGCTGAGGGTAGGGTTAGGGTTAGCGTGAGGGTTAGGTTTAGTGTGAGGGTTAGGGTTAGGGTTAGGGTTAGGGTGAGGATTAGGTTTAGTGTGAGGGTTAGATTAGGATTAAGATTAGGGTGAGGGTTATTGTGAGGGTAAATATTAGGGTGAGGGTTTGGGTCTGGGTGAGGGTCAGGGTTAGGTGTAGGGTTATGGTAATGTGTAGGGTGAGTGTTGGGGTTAGGGTTATGGTTAGGGTGAGGGTAAGGTTTAGGGTTAATAATAAGTTTAGGGTTAGGCTGAGGGTTAGGTTCAGGGTAAGGGTTAGGATTAGGGTGAGTGTTAGGGTTAGCATTAAGGTTAGGGTTACGTTAGTGTTAGTGTGAGGGCTAGGGTGAGGGTGAAGTTTCGAGTGGGGGTTAGGGTTAGTGTGAGTGTTAGGTTTAGGGTGAGGGTTAGGGTTAGTGTTAGGGTTAGGGTGAGGTTTAGGTTTAGTGTGAGGGTTAGTATTAGTGTGAGGGTTAGGCTGAGGGGTAGGGTTAGAGTTAGGGTGAGGATTAGGGTGAGGATGAGTGTTAGGGTTAGCATTATGGTTAGGGTGAGGGTTAGCGTTAGGGTTAGGGTTAGGGTGAGGGTGAGTTTGAGGATTAGGGTTAAGGTTCGGGTGAGCGTTAGGGTTAGGGTGAGGGTTAGGGTTTCCGTTAGGGTTAGTGTGAGGGTGAGGGTGAGGGTGAGCGTTAGGGTTAGGGTTAGAGTTAGGCTGTGTGTGAGGTTGATCGTGAGGGTTAGGGTTAGGCTGAGGGTTAGGTTGATGTTTAGGGTTAGTGTGAGGATAAAGGTGAGGGTGAAGGTAAGGTTTAGGGTGAGGATTAGGGTGAGGGTGAGGCTTAGGGTTAGTGTTAGGGTTATGGTGAGTTAGGGTGAGGGTTAGGGTTAGGGTTAGGGTTAGGGTTAGGCTTAGGGTGAGGATGAGGGTTATGGTGAGGATGAGGGTTAGGGTTAGTTTTGGGTTAGGGTTAGGGTTAGATTTAGAGTTAGGGTTAGGTTTAGGTTTTGGATTAGGGTGAGGGTGTGGGTTAAGGTGAGGGTTAGGGTGAGGGTGAGGGTTAGGCTAAGGGTTAGGGTAAGGATTTGGGTCAGGTTGAGGGTGAGGGTTAGGGTGAGGGTGAGGGTTAAGCTGAGGTGTATGGTTAGGGTTAGAGTTAGTTTGAGGGAGAGGGTGAGGGTTTTGGTGAAGTAAGGGTTAGGTTTAGGGTTAGCCAGAGGATTAGGGTGAGGGTGAGGATTAGGGTGAGGGTTAGGTTTAGGTTGAGGCTTAGGGTTAGGGTTAGGGTGAGGGTTTGGGTTAGGTTAGGGATAGGTTGATGTTTAGCGTGAAGGGTAGCATTAGAGTTAGGGTTAGCATTAGGGTTAGGGTTAGGGTTAGGATGAGGGATAGGGTCAGGGTAAGGGTTAGGGTGAGGGTGAGGGTGAGGGTGAGGGTTAAGTTTAGGGATGGGGTTAGAGTGATGGTTAGGGTGAGGGTTAGGGTTAGGGTGAGGGTTAAGGTGAGGTTTAGGGTTAGGTTTAGGGATAGGTTTAGGGTTAGCATTGTGTGTGGCGTTAGGGTTATTTTTTGGGTTAGTGTTAGGGTTAGGGTGAGGGATAGGGTCAGGCTAAGGGTTAAGGTTAGGGTTAGAGTGAGGTTTAGGTTGAGGTTTAGGGTTGAGGTTAGTGTGAATTTTAGGTTGAGGGTTAGGGTTAGGGTTAGGATGAGGTTTAGGGTGAATGTGAGGGTTAGGTTTAGTGTGAGGTTTAGGGTTAGGTTTAGGGTGAGGTCTAGGGTGAGGGTGAGGGTTAGGGTTAGGGTTAGGGATAGGGTGAGGATTTGGGTTAGGTTTAGGTTTAGGCTGAGTGGTAGAGTTAGGGTTAGTGTGAGGGTTAGGTTTTGTGTGAGTGTTAAGGTTAGGGTTAGGGTGAGGGTAAGGTTTTGGGTGAGGGTTAGGGTTAGGGTTAGGGTTAGGGTTAGGGTTAGGGTGATGGTTAGGGTTAGCATTAGGTTTAGCGTGAGCGTGAGGGTGACTGTTAGGTTGAGGGTGAGGGTGAGGGTTAAGGTTACGGTTAGGGTGAAAATTAGGATCAGGGTTTGGGTTAGGTTTAAATTTAGGGTTAGGGTATGTGTGAGGGTTAGGTTGAAAGTTAGAGTGAATTTTATGGTTAGGTTTAGGGTGAGGATTAAGATGGGGGTGAGGGTGAATGTTAGGGTGAAGTTTAGGGTTAGAGTGAGGGTTAGGGTTAGGATTAGGTTTAGGGTGAATGTTAGGTTGCGTGTGAGGATTAGGGTTCATGTTATGGTTAGTGTGAGGGTTAGGGATGGGGCTAGGTTGAGGGTTATGGTGAGGGGTAGGGTTAGGGTTGGTTTGAAGTTTAGGTTTAGTGTGAGGGTTTGAGTTAGGGTCAGGGTTATTTTGACTGAAAGGGTTAAGTTGAGGGTTAGGGTGAGAGTGAGGGTTAGGTTTAGCGTGAGTGTTCGGGTCAGGGTTAGTGTGAGTGTTAGTTTTAGGGTTATGGTGAGGTTTAGTGTGAGGGTGAGGTTAGGGTTAGGGTTAGAGTTAGGGTGAGGGTTAGGGTGAGGGTTAAGTTTAGGGTTAGGGATAGGGTGAGGGTTAGGGTTAGGGTTAGGATTTGCATTAGGGTTATGATTAGGATGAGTGTGAGGGTGAGGTTTAGGGATAGGGTTAGAGTTAGGTTAGGTGAGGGCTATGGTGAGCATGAGGCTTAGAGTGAGGATGAGGGTGAGGGTGAGGGTTAGGGTTATGGTAAGGATTAGGGTTAGGGTTATGGAGAGGATTAGGGAGTTGGTGAGGGTTAGAGTGAGGGTTAGAATTAGGGTGAGGATTAGAGTTAGGTTTAGGGTGAAAGTTGGGGTTAGCGTTAGTGTTAGGGTGAGTGTTAGGTTGAGGGTTAGGATTAGGGTTAGGGTGGGGGTTAGGATTAGTGTGAGGGTTGGGGTTAGGGTTAGGTTTCGGATTAGGGTGAGGGTAAGGGTTTTGGTGACGTTTAGCGTGAGGTGATGATTAGGGTTTGGCTTAGGCTTAGAGTTAGGGTGAGGCTGAGGTTGAGGTTTAGGGTTAGGATTAGTGCTAGGGTAAAGTTTAGGCTGAGGGTGAAGGTAAGGGTGAGGGTTACTGTTACGGTGAGTTTGATGGTTAGGGTGAGTGTTAGGTTAGTGTTAGGGTGAGGGGTAGTGTGAGGGTGAGGGTAAGGGTCAAGGTTATGGATAGGTTGAGGTTTAGGGTTAGGGTTAGTTTTAGGGTGAGGCTTAGGCTGAGGGATAGTGTTAGGGTTAGTGTGAGGTTAAGGTTTAGTCTGAGGGTTAGGGTTAGGGTTAGGGTTAGGGTGAGGGTTAGGGTTAGGATTAAGGTTAGGGTTATAGTGAGGGTAAGGTTTAGGTTGAGGGTTAGGATGATGGTGAGTTTTAGGGTTAGGGTTAGGGTGAGTGTTAGTTTTAGGGTTTGGTTTTGGGTTAGGGTGAGGGTAAGGGTTAGGTTGAGGTTTAGGGTGAGGTTGAAGGTTAGGCTAAGGTTTACGTTAAGGATTAGGATCAGGTTGAGTGTGAGGGTAAGGGTTAGGGTGAGGGTTAAGCTGAGGGGTAGGGTTAGGGTTACAGTTAGGGTGAGGCTGAGGGTGAGGGTGAGGTTGAGGGTGAGGGTTAAAGTTAGGTTTAGGCTTAGGTTGAGGGTTACGGTGAGGGTTATAGTTAGGGTAAGGGTCAGGTTTAGGGTTACCGAGAGGATTAGGGTGGGCCTGAGGTTTTGGGTGAGGGTTCGGTTTAGTGTTAGTGTTAGGGTTTGGGTTAGAATGAGGTTTCGGTTAGTGTTAGGGTTAGGGTAGGGTGAGGGTAAGATTTAGGGTGATGGTTAAGGTTAGGTTGAGGTTGAGGGTGAGGGTTAGGGTTAGGTTTACAGTGAGGATGAGGGTTAGGGTGAGGGGTAGGTTTAGGTTGTGGGTTAGGGTGAGGGGTAGGGTAAGGGTTAGTGTGAGTGTTAGGGTTAGTGTGAGGGTTAGGATTACGGTTAGGGTTAGGGTGAGGGTGAGTGTTAGGGTGAGGATGAGGGTTAGGTTTAGTGTTAGGGTTAAGGTGAGAGTTCGGGTGACGATTAGGTTTAGGTTTAGGGTTAGGGTTAGGGTTAGGGTGAGGTTTAGGGTATGTGTTAGGGTGAGGGTTATGTTTAGTGTGAGGGTTAGGGTTAGGATGAGTGTAAGTGTTAGTGTGAGGGTTAGCGTGAGGGTGAGGGTTAGCGTTAGGGTTAGTGTTAATGTGAGAGTTAGGGTGAGTGTTATGGTTAATGTTAGGGTTAGGGTTAGGTTGAGGTTTAGGGTTAGGGTTAGTGTTAGGGTAAGGCTTAGGGTGAGGGTGAGGGTTAGGGTTAGGGTTAGGTTGTTTTAAGGGTTAGTTTGAAGGTAAGGGTGAGGGTGAGGTTAATGTTTAGGGTGAGGATTAGGGCGAGGGTGAGGGTGAGGGTTAGGGTTATGGTAAGGATTAGGGTGAGGGTGAGGGTTAGGTTTAGTGTGAGGTTTAGGGTAAGGGTTAGGTTTATTTTGAGGTTGAAGATTAGAGTTAAGATTAGGGGGAGGGTTAGGGTTAGCATTGGGTTTAGGGTGAGGGTAATGTTTCGGGTGAGGTTTAGGATTAGGGTTAGGCTGAGGGTGAGGATGAGGGTGAGGTTTAGTGTTAGGGTTAGGATTAGGTTTAGGGTGAGGGTTGGGGTTAGGGTTAGGGTTAGTATGAGGGTTAGGATGAGGAGTATGGTTAGGGTTAGGGTTAGGGTTAAGTTTCGGATTAGTGTTAGGGTTAGGGTTAGGGTTAGGCTGAGGGTTAGGGTTAGGGTTAGGATTAGGATGAGGTTAAATATTAGGGTGAGGTTAAGGGTTAGGGTAAGTGTTAGGGTGAGGGTGAGGGTTAAGTTTAGTTTTAGGGTTAGGTTGAGGTGTAGGGTGAGGGTTAGGGTTAGGGCTAGGGTAAGGGTGAGGTTTAGGGTGAGGTTTAGGGTGAGGGTTAGGCTTAGGGTTTTGGTGAGTGTTAGGGTTAGGGTGATGGTTAGGGTTAGGGTTATGCTTAGAGTAGGATGAGGATAAAGGTTAGGGTGACGTTAATGGTGAGGGTGAGGGTTAGGTTTAGGGTTAATGTTAGGGTGAGGGTTAGGGTGAGGGTTAGGATTAGGGTTATGGTGAGGGTTAGGATTAGTGTGAGGGTTGGGGTTAGGTTTAGGGTTCCGGATAGGGTGAGGGTAAGGGTTTTGGTGAGGTTTAGGGTGAGGTTGATGGTTAGGGTTAGCGTTAGCTTTGTGTTGAGAGTTAGGTTTATGGTTAGGTTTAGTGTTAGGGTTAGGGTGAGGGTGAGGTTTAGGGTTAGTATTATTGTTAGAGTTAGGTTTAGGCTGAGGGTTAGGGTGAGGGTGGGGTTTAGTGTTAGGGTGAGGGTTAGCGTGAAGTTGAGGGGTAGGATTAGACTTAGTGTTAGGGTGAGGTTTAGGGTTAATGTTAGGTTTAGGGTTAGGGTGAGGGTTAAGTTTAGTGTTAGGGTTAGGGTGAGGGTGAGGTTTAAGTTTAAGAATAGCGTTAGGGTTAGGGTTAGACAGAGTGTGAGGGTGAAGTTTAGGATTAGGGTTAAAGTTAGGGTTAGGGTGAGGGCTAAGGTGAGCGTGAGGCTTCGGGTGAGGGTGAGGGTGAGGGTGAGGTTTAGGGTGAGGTTAAGAGTTATGGTTAGGGTTATGGAGAGGTTTAGGGTGGGGTGAGGGTTAGGGTGAGGTTTAGGGTTAGGGTGAGGGTTAGGTTTATGGTTAGGGTGAGGCTTATTGTTAGGATGATATTTAGGGTGAGATTGAGGGTTATGTTGTGGGTAAGGGTTGGGGTGAGGATGAGAGTTAGGGTGTGGGTGAGAGTTAAGATTAGGGTGAGGGTTAGTGTTACAGTGAGGGTTAGGCTGAGGGTGAGGATTAGGCTTAGGTTTGGATGAGTGTTAGGGTTAGGCTGAGGTTTTGCGTTAGGTTTAGGGTTAGAGTAGGGTGAGAATAAGGGTTAGGGTGAGGTTTAGGATGAGGGTGAGGGTTAGGGTGAGTGGTATGGTGAGGTTTGTGGTTAGGTTTAGGGTTACAGATATTGTTAGGGTGAGGGTTAGGGTGAGGTTTAGATTTAGTGTTAGGGTAAGGTTTAGGCTGAGAGTTAGGGTTAGTGTGAGAGTTAGGTTGAGGATTAGGTTTTGTGTTAGGGTGAGGGTAAGGGTTAGGGTGAGATTTAGGGTGAGGGTGAGGGTTAGGCTAAGGGTTAGGGTAAGGATTTGGGTCAGGTTGAGGGTGAAGGATAGGGATAGGGTGAGGGTTAAGCTGAGGGGTAGCGGTAAGGTTAGAGTTAGGGTGAGGTTGAGGATGAGGGTTTCATTTAAGTAAGGGATAGTTTTAGGGTTAGCCAGAGGATTCGGGTGAGGGTGAGGATTAGGGTGAGGGTTATGTTTAGGTTGAGGTTTAGGGTTAGGGTTAGGGATAGGTTGAGGTTTAGCGTGAGGGGTAGCGTTAGGGTTTGGGTGATTGTTAGGGTTAGGGTTAGGGTTAGGGTTAGGTTTATGATTAGGGATAGGGTCAGGGTAAGGGTTAGCTTGAGGGGGAGTGGGAGGGTGAGGTTTAAGTTTAGGGTTAGGGTTAGAGTGATGGTTAGGGTGAGGGTTAGGTTTAGGGTAAGGGTTAGGCTGAAGGTTAGAGTTAGGGATAGTTTGAGGATTAGCATGAGGGGTACAGTTAGGGTTAGGTTGTGGGTTACAGTTAGGTTGAGGTTTAGGGTGAGGGTTAGGGTCAGGGTAAGGATTAGGGTGAGGGTGAGGTTGAGGGTGAGGTTTAAGTTTAGGGTTAGAGTGAGGTTTAGGGTGAGGGTTAGGCTTAGGGTTAGGATGAGGGTTAGTTTGAGGGTTAGGGTTAGGGTTAGGTTGAGGTTTAGGGTGAGGGTGAGGGTTAGGTTTAGGGTGAGGGTTAGGGATAGGGTGAGGGTTAGGTTTAGGTTTAGGGTGAGGTCTAGGATGAGGGTGAGGGTTAGGGTTAGGGTTATGGATAGGGTTAGGATTAGGTTTAGGTTTAGGGTTAGGCTGAGTGTTAGGCTGAGTGGTAGAGTTAGGGTTAGGGTGAGCTTAAGTTTAGTGTGAGGGTTAGGGTTAGGGTTATCGTAAGGGTAAGTTTTCAGGTGATGTTTAGAGTGAGGGTATGTGTTTGGGTTAGCATTATGGTTAGGGTGAGGGTTAGGCTTAGCGGTAGATTTAGCATGAGGGTGAGGGTGAGGGTTAGGGTGAGGTTGAGTGTGAGGGTTAAGGTTAGGGTTAGGGTTAGAATTAGGGTCAGGGATAGGGTTAGGTTTAGGGTTACTGTAACGGTGTGCGTGAGGGTGAGGGTTAGGGTGAAGGTTAGGTTTAGGGTGAGGGTTAGGGTTAGGGCTAGGTTGAGGTTTAGGGTGAGGGATAGGATTTGGGTTCGTGTGGTTAGGTTTAGTGTAATGGTTAGAGTTAGGGTTAGGGTTAGGGTTATTGTGACGTTAAAAGTTAGGGTGAGGGTTAGGGTGAGAGTGAGTGTTAGGGTTAGCGTGAGTGTTAGGTTGAGGGTTAGTGTGAGGTTTAGGTTTATTGTTAGGGTGTGGGTTAGAGTGCGGCTGAGGGTTAGGTTTAGGGTTAGTGTTGGGGGTGAGGGTTAGGGTGAGGTTTGGGGTTAATGTTAGGGTTAAGGTTACGGTGAGGGTTAAGGTTAGGGTTAGGTTTAGGGTAAGAGTGAGGGTTAGGGTTAGGATTTGCGTTAGGGTTATGATTAGGCTGAGTGTGAGGGTGAGGCTTAGGGTTAGGTTTAGAGTTACGGTTAGGTGAGGACTAGCGTGAGCGTGAGGCTTAGAGTGAGGATGAGGGTGAGGGTGAGGGTTAGGGTTAGGGTAAGGGTTAGGGTTAGGCTTATGGAGAGGATTAGGGTTGGGATGAGGGTTATGTTGAGGGTTAGGGTTAGGGTGAGTGTTAGGTTTAGGGTTAGGGTGAGGCTTATGGTTAGGATGATGTTTAGGGTGAGGGTGAGGTTTAGGGTGAGGGTGAAGTTTGGTGTGAGTGTGAGGGCTAGGGTGTGGGTGAAGGTTAAGATTAGGGTGAAGGTTAGGGTGACTATGAGGGTTAGACTGAGGGTGAGGATTAGGGTTAGGTTTAGGGTGAGGATTAGGGTTAGTTTTAGTTTTAGGGTGAGGGTTAGGTTTCCGGTTAAGGTGAGGGTCAGGGTTTTGGTGAGGTTTAGGGTGAGGGTGAGGGTTAGGGTTAGCGTTTGAATTGGGGTGAGGGTTAGGGTTAGGGTTAGGGTTAGAGTTAGGGTGAGGGTGAGGGTGAGATTTAGGGTTAGGATTAGTGTTATGCTTAGGTTTATGTTGAGGGTGAGGGTTACTGTTAGGTTGACAGTGACGGTTATGGTGAGGGTTAGGGTTAGTGTTAGTGTTAGGGTGAGGGCTAGTGTGAGGGTGAAGGTAAGATTTAGTATTATGGATAGGGTTAGGTGTAAAGTTAGTGTTAGTGTGAGGCTGAGGGTTAGGTTTAGTGTGAGGGTTATGTTTAGGGTTAGTGTGAGGGTTAGTGTGAAGGTTTGGGTTAGGGTAAGGGTGAGGGTTAGGTTGAGGGATAGGGTTAGGGTTCGGGTGAATGTTAGTTTTAGTGTGAGGCTTAGAGTTAGAGTTAGGATTAAGGTTAGGGTGAGGGTAATGGTTAGGGTGAGGGTTAGGGTGAGGGTTAGCATGAAGTTTAGAGTTACGGTTAGGGTGAGGGTTAGTGTGAGGGTTAGGTTTAGAGTTAGGGTGAGGGTTAGCATGAAGTTTAGAGTTACGGTTAGGGTGAGGGTTAGGTTTAGGGTTAGGTTTAGGGTTCGGGTTAAGGTTAGGTTTAATGTGAGGTAGAGGTAGGGTTTTGTTTAGGGCAAGGGTGAGGTTAAGTGTTAGGGTGAGGTTTAGGGTTAGGATGAGGGTTAGGATTAGGGTGCGGTTTATGGTGAGGTTTAGGGTTAGTGTGAGAGTTATCGTGAGGGTTAGGGTTAGGGTTAGGGTTAGGGTGAGGGATATGGTCATGGTAAGGGTTAGGGTGAGGGTGAGGTTTAGGGTTAGGTTTAGGGTTAGGGTGATGATTAGGGTTAGGGTTAGGGTGTGGGTTAGGCTGAGTGGTAGAGTTAGTTTTAGGGTGAGGGTTAGGTTTAGTTTGAGAGTTAGGGTTAGGGTTAGGGTGAGGGTAAGGCTTCGGGTGATGGTTGGGTTGAGGGTGAGTGTTTGGGTTAGCATTAGATTTAGGGTGAGGTTTAGGGTGATGGTTTGGGTTAGCGTTAGGTTTAGCGTGAGGGGTAGGGGGAGGGTTAGGGTGAGTTTGAGGGTAGGGGTTAAGGTGAGAATTAGGGTCAGGGGTAGGGTTACGTTTAGGTTAAGGGTTAGTTTAAGGGTCAGAGGGTGAGGGTGAGAGTTAATGTTAGGGTTAGGTTTATGGTGAGGGTTAGGGTGGGGGTGAGGGTGAGGGTTAGGGGGAAGTTTAGGGTTAGGTTGAGTGTTATGGTTAGGATTAGGTTTAGGGTGAGGGCTAGGTTGAGGTTGAGAGTTAGGGTTAATGTTTGCATTAGTTAGAGGGTTAGGGTTAGGGTGAGGGTGAGGGTAAGGTTAAGGGGTAGGGTTAGGGTTCGGGTGAAGGCTAGGTTTAGTGTGAGGTTTAGAGTTAGAGTTAGGGTTAGGGTTAGGGTGAGGGTAAGGGATAGGTTGAGGGTTAGGGTGAGTGTGAGGTTTAGGGTTAGAGTGAGTGTTAGGATGAGGGTTAATGTGAGGGTTAGGATTAGGGTTAGGGTGAGGGTTAGCGTGAAGTTTAGGGTTAGGTTTAGTGTGAGGTTTAGGTTGAGGGTTAGGGTTAGGGGTCGGGTGAAGGTTAGGTTTAGTGTGAAGGTAGAGTTAGGGTTAGGGTTAGGTTTAGGGTGAGGGTAAGGTTTAGGTTAAGGGTTAGGTTGAGAGTGAGGGTTAGAGTTAAAGTGAGTGTTAGGGTGAGGGTTAGTGTGAGGGTTAGTTTTAGGGTTAGGGTGAGGGTTAGCGTGAAGTTGAGTGTTAGGATTAAGGTTAGTGTTAGGGTGAGGTTTAGGGTGAGGTTTAGGGTGAGGTTTAGGGTGAGGTTTTGGGTTAATGTTAGGGTTAGGGTAAGTGTGAGGGTTATGGTTATGGTTAGGGTTAGGGTTAGGGTGAGGGTGAGGGTTAGGTTTAGTGTTAGGGTGAGGCTTATTGTTAGGATGATTTTTAGGGTGAGGGTGAGTGTTAGGGTGAGGGTGAGGGTTGGAGTGAGGGTGAGAGTTAGGGTGTGGGTGAAAGTAAGATTAGGGTGAGGGTTAGGGTGACAGTGAGGGTTAGGCTGAGGGTGAGGTTTAGGGTTAGGGTTAGTGTGAGGGTTAGGGTTAGGGTTAGTGTTAGGGTGAGGGTTAGGTTGAAGGTTAGGATTAGGGTTATGGTGATGGTTAGGATTAGTGTGAGGGTTGAGGTTAGGTTTAGTGTTCTGGTTAGGTTGAGGGTAAGGGTTTTGGTGAGATTTAGGGTGAGGTTGAGTGTTAGGGTTAGGGTTAGCGTTAGGTTGAGGGTTAGGTTTAGGGTTAGGTTTAGGGTTAGGTTTAGGGTGAGGGTGAAGTTTAGGGTTAAGATTAATTTTAGAGTTAGGTTTAGGCTGAGGGTTAGGGTGAGGGTGAGGTTTAATGTTAGGGTGAGGGTTAGCGTGAAGTTGAGGGTTAGGATTAGGCTGAGTGTTAGGGTGAGGTTTACGGTGAGGGTTAAGCTTAATGTTAGGTTTAGGATTAGGATGAGGGTTAAGGTTATTGTTAGGGTTAGGTTGAGGTTGAGGTATAGGTTTAAGATTAGCGATAGGGTTAGGTTTAGGCAGGGTGTGAGGGTGAAGTTTAGGGTTAGGGTTAGAGTTAGGGTTAGGGTGAGGGCTAGGGTGAGCGTGAGGCTAAGGGTGAGGGTGAGGGTGAGGGTTAGGGTTAGGGTAAGGGTTAGGGTTAGGGTTATGGAGAGTATTAGGGTGAGGTGAGGGTTAGGGTGAGGGTTAGCATTAGGGTGAAGGTTAGGTTTATGGTTAGAATGAGGCTTATTGTTAGGATGATGTTTAGGGTGAGACTGAGGGTTAGGGTGAGGGTGAGGATTAGGCTTAGGGTTTTGGTGAGTGTTAGGGTTAGGGTGAGGGTTAGGGTTAGGGTTAGAGTAGGGGGAGGATAAGGGTTAGAGTGAGGTTTAGGATGAGGGTGAGGGTTAGGGTGAGTGGTAGGATGAGGGTTAGGGTTAGCTTTAGGCTTACAGTTATTGTTAGGTTGAGCGTTAGGGTGAGGTTTACATTTTGTGGTAGGGTTAGGTTTAGGGTGAGTGTTAGGGTTAGTGTGAGAGTTAAGGTTAGGGTTAGGTTTTGTGTTAGGGTGAGGGTAAGTGTTAGGGTGATGTTTAGGGTGAGGGTGAGGGTTAGGCTCAGGGTTAGGGTAAGGATTTGAGTCAGGTTGACGGTGAGGGTTAGGGTTAGGGTGAGGGTTAGGCTGAGGGGTAGGGTTAGGTTTAGACTTAGGAAGAGGTTGAGGGTGAGGGTTTTGGTTAAGTTAGGGATAGTTTTAGGGTTAGCCAGAGGATTAGGGTGAGGTTGAGGATAAGGTAAGGTTTAGATTTAGGTTGAGGGTTAGGGTTAGGGTTAGGGTGAGGGTTAGGCTTAGGGTTAGGGATAAGTTGAGTTTTTGCGTGAGGGTTTGCGTTAGGGTTAGGGTGAGCCTTAGGGTGTGGGTTAGGGTTAGGGTTAGGGTTAGGGTGAGGGATTGGTTCAGGCTAAGGGTTTGGGTGAGCGTGAGGTTGAGGGTGAGGGTTAAGGTTAGGGTTACAGTGAGGTTTAGGGTGAGGGTTACGGTGAGGGATAGTGTGAGGTTTAGGGTGAGCAAGAGAGTGAGGTTGAGGGTGAGGATTTTGGTGAAGTTTAGTGTTAGGGAGAAGTTTAGCGTTAGGATTAGGTTTAGATTGAGGTCTAGGGTGAGGGTGAGGTTTAGACTTAGGGTTAGGGTTAGGGTGAGAGTTAGGGTTAGGGTTAGATTTAGGGATAGGTTGAAGGGTAGGGTTAAGGATAGGGTGAAAGTTTGGTTTAGTGTGAGGTTTAGGTTTGGGGTTAGGGTGAGGGTTAGCGTGAGGGTGAGGGTTAGGATTAGGGTGTGTGTTAGGGGAGGGTTAGGATGAGGGTTAGGGTTAATGTTAGGGTTAGGTTTAGGTTGAGGGTTAGGTTTAGGGTTAGGTTTAGGGTGAGGTTGAAGGTTAGGGATAGGGTTAGGGTGAGGGATAGGTTCAGGGTAAGGGTTAGGGTGAGGGTTAGTGTGAGGGTGAGGGTTATTGTTAGGGTTAGGTAAGGGTGAGGCGTAGGGTGAGGTTTAGGGTTAGGGTTATTGTTAGGGTTAGGGTGAGTGTTAGGTTTAGGGTTAGCGTTAGGGTGAGTCCTGAATTGATGTTGAGGGTTAGATTTAGGGATAGGGAGAGGTATAGGGTTAGGGTTAGTGTTAGGGTGAGGTTTAGGCTGAGGTGTTTGTCGGTTTAGGTTCAGTGTGAGGGTTAGGGTTAGGGTTAGGGTTAGTGTTAGGTTGAGGGATAGGGTTATTGTTAGGGTTATTGTTAGGGTTAGGGTGAGGGTGAGGGTGAGTGGGAAGGGGATTGTTAGGGTTAGGATTAGGTTAAAGCTGAGGATGAGAGTGAGGGTTAGGGTGAGGATTAGGATTAGGGTTAGTGTTAGGGTGAAGGTGATGGTGAGGGTTAGTGTTAGGGTTGAGTGAGGGTTAGGGTGAGGGTTAGGGTTAGTGTTAGGTTGAGGGTCAGGGTTAAGTTTAGGGTGACGGTTAGGGTTAAGGTGAGGGTTAGCTTAAGGGTGAGGCTGAGGGTGAAGTTTAGGGTTAGGATTAGGGTTAGGTTAAGGGTTAAGGTGAGCTTAATTTTGAGGGTGAATGTGAGGGTTAGATTTAGGATTAAGGTTAGGGTTAGGGTGAGGGTGAGGACTAGGTTGAGGGTGAAGGTTAGGGTGAGGGTGAGGGAGAGGGTGAGGGTTTGGATTAGGTAAGGGTTAGTGTTAGGTTTAGGGTAAGGATTAGGGTGAAGGTAACGGTTAGGGAGAGGTTTTTGATTAGGGTGAGGGTTAGGGTTAGGGATAGGCTCAGAGTTAGGGTTAGGGTTATGTTTAGGGTGAAGGTGAGGGTGAGGGTTTGGGTTGGGTTTAAGGTTATGTTTAGCATTAGGGTGAGGTTTAGGGATAGGTTTAGGATGAGGCTTAGGGTGATGGGTAGATTTAGGGTTAGGGTGAGGTTTAGGGTTAGTGTGAGGGTTAGGTTTAGGGTTAGTGTTAGGGTGAGGTTATGGGTTAGGGTGAGGGTTAGTGTTAGGATGAGGGTTAGGGTTAGGGTGAGTGTTATGGTGAGGTTTATGGTTCGGTTGAGGTTTAGCGTGAGGCTTAGGGTTGGGTTAGTGTTAGGGTGAGGGATAGGGTCAGGGTAAGGTTTAGGGTGAGGGTTAGGGTGAGGGTGAGCGTTAAGGTTAGGGTTAGGTTAAGGGTGAGGCTTAGGGTGAGGGTTAGGGTTAGGGTTGTTGTTAGGGTGAGGGTTAGGTTAGGATTAGGTTTAGGGTGAGGGTTAGGGTCCGGATGAGGGTTAGTGTTAGGGTGAGGGTTAGGGTTAGGGTGAGAGTTAGGTTTAGGGTTAGGCTTAGGGTGAGAGCTAGATTGAGGTTGAGGGTTAGGGTTAGGGTTAGGGATAGGGAGAGGATTAGGGTGAGGGTGAGGGTTAGGCTGAGTTGTAGGTTTAGGTTCAGTTTGAGGGTTAGGGTTAGGGTTAGTGTTAGGGT
Organism: Dipodomys merriami; assembly: GCF_024711535.1. Lineage (NCBI taxonomy): Eukaryota > Metazoa > Chordata > Mammalia > Rodentia > Heteromyidae > Dipodomys > Dipodomys merriami. The sequence continues at coordinate 6,469,982 of NW_027206113.1, forward strand.
GAGTGTTAGAGTTAGGTTTAGGTTTAGGGTTATTGTTAGGGTTAGTGTTAGGTTGAGGGTAAGGGTGAGGGTGACTTTTAGGGTTAGGGTTAGGTTTAGGGTGAGGGTGAGTGTGAGCGTTACGGTTAGGATTTGTATTAGGGTTAGGGTTAGGGTTAGGGTGAGGTTTAGGGTTAAGGTGAGGGTTAGGGTTAGAGTGAGGGTGAGGGTGAAGGTTAGCGTTAGGGTTAGGATGAACGTCAGTGTGGGTGCGAGGGTTAGTTTTCGGTTTAGGGGTAATTTAGGGTTAGGGTTAGTGTGAGGGCTAGGTTGAAGCTGAGGTTTAGGGTGAGGGTGGGGGAGAGGGTGAGGGTTTGGGTTAAGGAAGGATTAGTGTTATGTTTAGGATGAGTATTAGGGTGACAGAGACGGTTAGGGTGGGGGTTCGGTTTAGGGTTAGGCTCAGAGATAGGGTTAGGCTGATGTTTAGGGTGAGGGTGAGGGTTAGGTTGTGGGTGAGTGTTAGGGATAGGGTGATGGGGAGAGTTAGCGACAGGGTGAGGGTTAGGGTTAGGGTTAGGGTGAGGGTTAGGGTTACTTTGAGGGTTGGGTTTGGGTTAGGGTTAGGGTGAGTCTAAGGGTTTGGGTTAGAGTGAGGGTGAGGGTTAGGTTTAGGTTTACGGTGAGGATTAGGTTGACGGGGAGGGTTAGCAAGAGGATGAGGTTTAGGGTTAGGGTGAGGGCTAGAATGAGGTTGAGTGTTAGGTTTGGGTTAGGGATAGGGAGAGGATTAGGTTAGGGTGAGGGTGAGGGTGAGGGTTAGGCTGAGGTGTAGGTTTAGTTTCAGTTTGAGTTTTAGTGTTAGGGTTAGTGTTAGGGTGAGGGTTAGAGTTAGATTTAGGTTTAGGGTTAGGTTTATTGTTAGGGTGAGGGTGAGGGTGAGGGTGAGGGTGAGGGTGAGGGTGAGTTTTAGGGTTAGGGTTAGGTTTAGGGTGAGGGTGAGAATGAGGGTTAGGGTTAGGATTTGTTTTAGGGTTAGGGTCAGGGTTAGGGTTAAAGTGAGGATTAGGGTTAGAGTGAGGGTGAGGGTGAGGGTTAGGGATAGGATTAGGGTTCACATAAGGGTTAGGGTGAACTTGAGTGTGAGGGTGAGTGTGAGGGTTAGGTTTCCTTTTAGGGGTAAGGTTAGGGTTAGTGTTAAGGTGAGGGCTAGGTTGAGGGTGAGGATTAGGGTGAGGGTGAGGGAGAGGGTGAGGGTTTGGTTTAAGGAAGGGTTAGTGTTATGTTTAGGGTGAGGATTAGGGTGACAGGGACGGTTAGGGTGAGGGTTTGGTTTAGGGTGAGGGTTTTGTTTAGGGTGAGGTTTAGGATTAGGGTTAGGCTCAGAGATAGGCTTAGGGTGATGTTTAGGGTGAGGGTGAGGGTTAGGTTAGTGTGAGAGTTCGGGTGAAGTTGAGGGTTAGGGTGTGGGTGTGGGTTAGGGTTAGGGTGATGGGGAGTGTTAGCGACAGGGTGAGGGTTAGGGTAAGGGCTAGGGTGAGGGTTAGGGTTACTGTTAGGATTAGGATTAGGATGAGGGGTAGGGTTAGGGTGAGGTTTTAGGTTTAGTTTGAGGGTTGGGTTTGGTTTAGGGTTAGGGTGAATCTAAGGGTTTGGATGAGGGTGAGGGTGAGGGTTAGCGTTAGGGTGAGGTTTAGGGTTAGGGTTAGGGTTATTGGTAGGGTTAGGGTGAGGGTGAATTTGAGAGGAAGGGTTAGGGTTAGGCTGAGGGTTGGGTGAGGGTGAGGGTTAGGGTTAGGTTTGGTGTGAGGGTTAGGGTTAGGGTGAGTTTTAGGGTATTGGTTAGGGTTAGGGTTAGGATGGGACTGAGGGTTAGGTTTAGGGTTAGGGTCAGGTTTAGAGTGAGGATAAGGGTTAGGGTGAGGTTTAGAGTGAGGTTGAGGCTTAGGCTTGGGTTAGGGTTAGACTTAGGTTGAAGGTTAGGGTTGGGTTAGGGATAGAGTTAGAGTGCGGTTGAGTGTGAGGTTGAGGGTTTGGCTTAGGGTGAGGGTTAGGAGAAGGGTTAGTGTTAGGGTGAGGGTGAGTGTTAGGGTTAGGGTTAGGGTTAGGATGAGGGTTATTGTGAGTGGTAGGGTTATGGTTAGGGTGAGGTTTATGGTTAGTGTGTGGGTTAGTTGTAGTGGTAGCGTTAGTCTTAGGGTGAGGTTAAGGGTTAGGGTGAGGGTTAGGGTTAGGGTTAGGGTGAGGCTTAGGGTGAGTTTTAGGGTTAGGGTTAGGGTTAGGGTTAGGATGAGAGTGAGTGTTAGGTGTTGGGTTAGGGTCAGGTTTAGAGTGAGGATAAGGGTTACGGTGAGGATTAGGGTGAGGTTGAGGGTTAGGCTTGGGTTAGGTTTAGAGTTAGGTTGAGGGTTAGGGTTGGGTTTGCATTAGAGTTAGGGTGCGGGTGAGTGTGAGGGTGAGGGATTGGGTGAGGCTGTGGGTTAGGGAAAGGGTTAGGTTAGGGTAAGTGTGAGTGTTAGGATTAGGGTTAGGGTTAGGATGAGGGTTACTGTGAGAGGTAGGGTTATGGTTAGGGTGAGTGTTATGGTTAGTGTGAGCTTTAGGGGTAGGTTTAGGGTTAGGCTTAGCGTGAGGTTAAGGGATAGGGTGAGGGTTAGTGTGACGGTGAAGTTTAGGTTTAGGGTTAGGGTAAGGGTTATGGTGAGGGTTAGGATTAGGGTGAGGGTTAGTGTGAGGTTTAGGGTTAGGGTGAGAGTGAGGGATAGGTTCAGGATAAGGGTTAGGGTGAGGGTAAGAGTTAGGGTTAGGGTTCGGGTAAGGGTGAGGCGAAGGGTGAGGGTTAGGGTTAGGATTACGGTTAGGGTGAGGGTTAGGTTTAGGTTTAGGGTGAGGGTTATGGTCAGGGTGATGGTTAGTGTTCGTTTGAGAGTTAGAGTTCGGGTGAGGGTTAGGTTTAGGGTTAGCCTTAGGGTGAGTACTAGATTGATGTTGAGGGTTAGGTTTAGAGTTATGCATAGGGAGAAGATTAAGGTTAGCTTTAGGGTGAGGGTGCGGGTAAGGTTGAAGGTGAGGATTAGTGTGAGGGTTAGGTTTAGGGTTAGGGTTAGTGTTAGGGTGAGGGTTAGGGTTATTGTTATGTTTAGGGTGAGGTTGAAGGTGTGAGTGAGGTTTAGGGTTAGTGTTAGATTTAGGGTGAGGGTGAGAAAGAGGGTTAGGGTTAGGATTAGGGTTAGGGTTATGGTTAGGGTTAAGGTGAGGGTAAGGGTTATGGTTATGTTTAGGGTGAGAGTGAGGGTTAGGATTAGCTTGAGGGTTAGTTTGAGGGTTAGTTTGAGGGTTAATTTTACTGTTAGTTTTAGTGTTAGGGTGAGGGCTAGTGTGAGGGTGAGAGTAAGGGTTAGGGTTAGGGATAGGGTGACGTTTAAGATTAGGGTTAGGGTTAGCGTGAGGGTTAGGCTGGGGGTAGGGTTAGGGTTAGCGTGAGGGTTAGGGTTAGGGTGAGGATTGAGGTGAGGGTTAGGGTTAGGGTTAGGTTTAGGGTGAGGTTTAGTGTGAGGGTAAGGGTTAGGGTGAGGGTTAGGGTCAGGGTGAGAGTTAGGGAAAGGGTTAGGCATATGGTGAGGTGTAGGGTGAGGGTTAGGGTTAGGGTTACGGTTAGGGTGAGGGTGACGGTTAGGGTTAGGAATAGGGTTAGGGTTAGGCTGAAGGTTAGGTTCAAGGTGAGGGTTAGGGTTAGGGTGAGGGTTAGGATTAGTTTGAGGGTTAGGGTTAGGGTTAGTGATAGGATGAGGTGTAGGGTATGGGTTAGGTTTAGGATGGGGGTTAGGGTTAGGGTGAGGTTTAGGGTTAGGATTGTGAGTGTTAGGCTGAGGGGTAGGGTTCGGTTAACGGTGAGAGTTAGGTTTAGTTTGAGTGTTAGGGTTAGAGTTTGGGTGAGGTTTAGGGTTAGGGTGAGTGCTATGGTTAGCAATAGGGTTAGGGTGAGGGTTAGCGTTAGGGTTAGGATTAGGTTGAGGGTGAGTTTGAGGGTTATGTTTAAGATTCCGGTGAGCATTAGGGTTAGGGTGAGGGTTAGGGTGTCTGTTAGGGTTAGTGTAAGGATGAGGGTGAGGGTGAGTGTTAGGGTGATGGTGAGGTTGAAGGTTAGGGTTAGGTTGAGGGTTAGGAATAGTGTGAGGGTAAGGGTGAGGGTGAGGGTAAGGTTGATGGTGAGGATTAGGGTGAGGGTGTGGGTTAGGGTTAGGGTTAGGATGACGTCTAGGGTGAGGGTGTGTGTTAGGGTTAGGGATAAGGTGAGGATTAGGGATAGGGTGAGGGTTAGGCTGAGGGGTAGGCTGAGGGGTAGGGTGAGGGTGAGTGTGATCATTAGGGTTAGGGTTAGGGTGAGGATTTGGCTCAAGGTTAGGGTTAGGTTTAGGTTTATGGTAAGGGTAAGTGTCAGTGTTAGTTTGAGGGATGGGATTCATGTTAGGCTTAGGGTTACTTTGAGGTTTAGGGTTAGGATTCAATTTAGAGTGAGGGCTAGGGTGAGGGTGAGGGTTCGGTTTAGGGTTAGGGTTAGGGTGAGGGTTAAGGTTAGGGTTAGGGTGAGGGTTAGGTTTGCTGTGAGGATTAGGGTTAGGGTTATGTTTAGGGTTAAGGTGAGGGTAAGGTTTAGGGTGAGAGTGTCGTTTAGGGTTAGCTTGAGTGTTACTGTGAGTGTTAGGGTGAGTGTTAGGTTTAGGGTTAGGGTGAGGGTTAGCGTGAGGGTTCGTGTTCAGATTAGGGTGAGTGTTAGGGTGAGGGTTAGGGTGAGGGTTAGGGCTAGCATTAGCGTTAGGGTTAGGATTAGGCTGAGGGTGAGGGTGAGGGTGAGGGTTAGGGTTAGGGTAAGGGTTAGTGTTAAGGTTAGAGAGAGGATTAGGGTAAGGGTGAGGGTAATTTTGTGGGTGAGGGTTAGGATTATGTTTAGTGTTATGGTGACAGTGTGACAGTGAGGGTTAGTGTGAGGGTGAGGATTAGGGTTAGGGTTAGGGTGAGGGTTAGGGTTAGTGTTAGGGTGAGGGTGAGGGTGAGGGTTAGGGTTAGGAGTAGTGTTAGGTTTAGGTTTAATCTGAGGGTGAGGGTTAGTGTTAGGATGAGGGTGAGGGTTAGGGTGAGGGTTTGGGTTAGGGTTAGGGTGAGGGTGAAGTTTAGGCTGAGGTGTAGGCTTAGGGTTAGCGTGAGGGTTAGGTTAAGTGCGAGGGTTACGGTTAGGGTTAGAGTGAGGGTTATGTTTAGTTTGAGAGTTAGGGTTAGGGTTAGGGAAAGCGTGAGGTTTAGGTTTGGTGTGAGTTTTAGTGTTAGGGTGAGGTTTAGGGTGAGGTTGATTTTTAGGTTGAGTGTTAGGGTTAGGGTGAGGGTGAGGGTTAGGGTGATGATTAGGGTTAGGGCTAGGTTGAGGGTGAGGTTTAGGGTAAGGGTGAGGGTTAGGTTAATATGAGGGTTAGGGTTAGGTTTAGGGTGAGGGTGAGGCTTAGGGTTAAGGTTAGGATTAAGGTCAGGCGTAGGGAGAGGGTTAGTGTTAGGTATATGGTTAGGGTGAGGGTTAGGGTGAGGGTTAGATTTATGGTTAGGGTTAGAGTGAGGGTGAGGGTTAGGGTAAGGGTGAGGGTAAGGTTTAGGGTGAGGGTTAAGTTTAGGGTTAGGGTTAGAGTGAGGGATAGGATGAGGGTTAGTGTTAGGGTGAGGGTTAGGTTTAGGGTTGGGGTGAGGTTTAGGGTTAGAGTTAGGGTGAGGTTTAGTGTTAGGGTGACGGTCAGGTTTAGGTTTAGTGTTAGGGTGAGGTCTAGGGTGGCATTGAGGGTTGGGGTTAAGGTTAGGGATAGGGTGAAGATTAGGGTTAGGGTTAGGTTTAGGGTGAGGTTTAGGCTGAGGGGTAGGTAAGGGTGAGGGTTATTGTTAGGGTGAGGGTTAGGGTGAGGGTTAGGCTCAGGTTTAGGTTTAGATTTAGGTTTATTTAAAGGGTAAGGGTCAGGGTTACGGTAAGAGTTAGGATTAATATTAGGGTTAGGGTTAGGGTGAGGGTGAGGGTTAGGGTGAGGGTGAGGGTGAGGGTGAGGGTTAGGGTGAAGTATAGGGTTAGGATGAGGGTTAGGGTTAGGATTAGGTTTAGGGTGAGGTCTAGGGTGAGGGTCAGGGTTAGGCTTAGGGTTAGGGTTAGGGTGAGGGTTAGGGTGAGGGTGAGGATTAGGTTGAGGGGTAGGGTTATGGTTAGCCTGAAATTAGGTTTAGTGCGAGGGTTAGAGTTAGGGTTAGTGTTAGGGTGAGGTTAAGGGTTAAGGTGAGGGTTAGGGTGAGGGTGAGGGTTAGGGTTAGCTTGAGTGCTGGGGTGAGGGTTAGGGTGAGGGTGAGGTTTAGTGTGAGGGTAAGGTTTAGGATTAGGATGAGTGTTAGAGTGAGGGTTAGGGTTAATGTTAGGGTTAGGGTTAGGTTTCGGGTTAGGTTAAGTTGAGGGTGAGGGTTTGGGTAAGGATTAGCGTTAGGGTTAGGATTAGGCTGAGGGTGTGGGTGAGGTTGAGGGTGAGGCTTAGTGTTAGGGTGATATTTAGAGTTCGAGTTATGGTTAGGGTGAGGGCTTGGGTGATTTTGAGGGTTAGGGAGAGGATTAGGGTGAGGTGAGGGTTTTGGTTGGGGTGAGGGTCATGATTATGGTGATGGTTAGGGTCAAAGTGAGGGTTAGTGTGAGGGTGAGTGTTAAGGTTAGGGTTAGGGTGAGGATTAGGGTTAATGTTATTGTTAGGGAGAGGGTTATGGTTAGGATTAGTGTTAGGGTTAGGTTTAGTCTGAGGGTGAGTGGAGGGTGAGGGTTAGTGTTAGGATAAGGGTGAAGGTTAGGGTGAGGTTTAGGGTTAGGGTTAGTGTGAAGGTGAGGGCTCGGGAGAGGGTCTCGGTTAGGTTTAGGGTTATGGTGAGGCATAGGGTGAGGCTTAGGGTTAGGATTATCCTTAGGGTGAGGGTTTGGGTGAGGGTTAGGGTAAGGGTTAGTATTAGGTCGAGGGTAAGGTTCAGGTTGAAGTTTAGGGTTAGACTGAGGTTTAGGGTTAGGGTGAGGGTTAGGGTTAGGTTTGGTGTGAGGGTGAGGGTTAGGGTTCGGGTGAGGGTTAGGGTGAGGTTTAGGGTTAGTGTTAGGGTTAGGGTTAGGATTAGAGTGAGGGTTAGGTTTAGGGTTAGAGTCAGGTTTAGAGTGAGGATAAGGGTTAGGGTGAGGTTTAGGGTGAGGGTGAGGGTTCAGGTTGGGTTACGGTTAAATTTAGGTTGAGGGTTAGGGTTGGGTTAGGGTTAAAGTTAGGGTGAGGGTGAGTGTGAGGGTGAGGGTTTGTGTTAAGGTGAGGGTTAGGGGTACGGTTAGTGTTAGGGTCAGGGTGAGTGTTAGGGTTAGGGTTAGGGTTATGATGACGGTTATTGTCAGGGGTAGGGTTATGGTTAGGGTGAGGGTTAGGGTTAGTGTGAGGGTTAGGGTTAGGTTTAGGCTTAGGCTTAGGGTGTGGTTAAGGGTTAGGTTGAGGTTTAGGTTGAGGGTGAGGGTTAGGTTTAGGGTTAGAGTGAGGGTTAGGATTAGGGTGAGGGATAGAGTGAAGGTTAGGGTTAGGGTTAGGGTTAGGGTGAGGGATAGGTTCAGGGTAAGGGTTAGGGTGAGGGTTAGGGTTAGGATGACGTCTAGGGTTACGGTGAGGGTTAGGTTTAGGGATAAGGTGAGGATTAGGGATAGGGTGAGGGTTAGGGTGAGATTTAGGCTGAGGGTTAGGGTGAGAGTGAGGGTGATCATCAGGGTTAATGTTAGGGTGAGGGTTAGGCTCAAGGTGAGGGTTGGGTTTAGGTTTAGGTTTAGGGTAAGTGTCAGGGTTAGTGTGAGGGATGAGATACATGTTAGGCTTAGGGTTACTGTGAGGTTTAGGGTTAGGATTAGATTTAGGGTGAGGGCTAGTGTGAGGGTGAGGGTTAGTTTTAGGGTTAGGGTTAGGGTGAGCGTTAGGGTTAGGGTTAGGGCGAGGGTTAGGTTTGCTGTGAGGATTAGGGTTAGGGTTATGGTTAGGGTTAAGATGAGTGTAAGGTTTAGGGTGATGTTTAGGGTGAGAGTGTGGTTTAGCGTTAGCTTGAGTGTTATTGTGAGTGTTAGGGTGAGTGTTAGGTTTAGGGTTAGGTTGAGGGTTAGCGTGAGGTTTCGTGTTTGGATTAAGGTGAGTGTTAGGGTGAGGGTTAGGGTGAGGGTTAGGGTTAGCATTAGCGTTAGGGTTAGGATTAGGCTGAGGGTGAGGATTAGGTTTCGGGTGAGGATTAGGTTGTGGGTGAGGTTTAGGGTTAAGGTTAGGGTTAGATTTCGAGTTACCGTTAGGGTGAGGGCTTGGGTGAGCTTGAGGGTTTGGTTGAGGGTGAGGGTGAGGGTGAGGGTTAGGGTTAGGTTAAGGGTTAGTGTTAAGGTTAGGAAAAGGATTAGGGTAAGGGTGAGGGTAATTTTGTGGGTGAGGGTTAGGATTAGGGTTAGTGTTATGGTGACAGTGAGGGTTAGTGTGAGGGTGAGGATTAGGGTTAGGGTTAGAGTGAGGGTTAGGGTAAGTGTTAGGGTGAGGGTGAGGGTGAGTGTGAGGGTTAGGAGTAGTGTTAGTGTTAGGTTTAGTCTGAGGGTGAGGGTTAGTGTTAGGATGAGGGTGATGGTTATGGTGAGGGTTTGGGTTAGGGTTAGGGTGAGGGTGAAGGTTAGGCTGAGGTATAGGCTTAGGGTTAGCGTGAGGGTTAGGTTTAGTGCGAGGGTTACGGTTAGGGTTAGAGTGAGTTTTATGTTTAATTTGAGGGTTAGGGTTAGGGTTAGGGTGAGGTTTAGTGTTGAGGGTAAGGGTTAGGGTGAGTGTTAGGGTGAGGGTGAGGGTTAGGGTTGGGATATGGTGAGGCGTAAGGTGAGGCTTAGTGTTAGGATTACTGTTATAGTAAGGGTTAGGGTTAGGGTTAGTTTTAGACTGAGGGTTAGGTTCATGGGGAGGTTTATGGTTAGGGTGAGGGTTAGCGTTAATGTGAGGGTTAGAGTTAGGGTTAGTGTTAGGGTGAGAGCTAGGGTGAGGTTGAGTTTTAAGGTTAGGGTTAGTGTTAGTATGTGGGTTAGGCTGAGGTGTAGCGTTAGGTTTAGCATGAGGTTTAGGTTTGGTGTGTGTTTTACTGTTAGGGTGAGGGTTAGGGTGAGGGTGATTGTTACGTTGAGTGTTAGGGTTAGGGTGAGGGTGAGGGTTTAGGGTGAGGATTAGGGTGATGATTAGCGTTAGGGCTAGGGTGAAGGTGAGGGTTAGGGTAAGGGTGAGGGTTAGGTTTAGTATGAGGGTTAGGGTTAGTGTTAGGGTTAGTGTGAGGCATAGGTTTTGGGTTAGGGTTAAGGTGAGGAGTAGGGAGAGGGATAGTTTTAGGTATATGGTTAGGTTGAGGGTTAGGGTGAGGGTTAGGGTTATGGTTAGGTTTAGAGTGAGGGTGAGGGTTAGGGTGAGGGTGAGGGTTAGTTTTAGGGTGAGGGTTATGTTTAGGGTAAGCGTTAGAGTGAGGGATATGGTGAGAGTTAGGGTTAGGGTGAGGGTGAGAGTTAGGGTGAGGGTTAGTGTTAGGGTGAGGGTTAGGTTTAGGGTTAGGGTGAGGTTTATGTTTAGGGTTAGGGTGAGGGGTTAGGGTTAGGTTGAGGGTTAGTGTTAGGGTGAGGGTTAGGGTTAAGATGACGGTTATTGGGAGGGGTAGGGTTATGGTTAGGGTGAGGGTTAGGGTTACGGTTAGTGTGAGGGTTAGGCTTAGGCTTAGGGTGTGGTTAAGGTTTAGGTTGAGGGTTAGTTTGAGGATGAGGTTAGGTTTAGGGTTTGAGTGAGGGTTATGGTGAGGGTTAGGATTAGGGTGTGGGTTAGAGTGAAGGTTAGGGTTAGGGTTAGGGTAGGGTGAGGGATAGGTTCAGGGTAAGTTTTAGGGTGAGGTTTAGGGTGAATGTCAGTGATAGGGTTAGGGTTAGGGTTAGGGTGGGGTTAAGCGTTAAGGTGAGGGTTAGTGTTAGGATGAGTGTTAGGATTACGGTGAGGGTTATGTTGAGGTTTAGGGTTAGGGTGAGGATTAGCGTTAGGTTTAGGTTTAGGGTTAGGGTTAGGGTGAGGGATAGGGTGAGGGATAGGGTGAGGGTAAGGGTTAAGGTTAGGGTTAGGTTAAGGGTGAAGCGTAGGATGAGGGTTAGGGTTAGGGTTATGTTTAGGGTGAGGGTTAGGTGGAGGGTTAGGGTTAGGATTAGGGTGAGGTTTAGTGTCAGTGTGAGGGCTAGGGTTAGGATTAGGGTGAGGTTTAGGTTTAGGGTTAGTGTTAAGTTGAGGGCTAGGGTGACGGTGAGGTTTAGGGTTAGGGTTAGGGTTAGGCTGAGGTTTAGGGTTAGGTTCAGTGTGAGGGTTAGGGTTACACTTAATGTTAAGGTGAGAGTTAGGGTTAGAGTTAGGGTCAGGGTTAAGTTTATTGTTAGGGTTAGGGTGAGGGTGAGGGAGAGGGTGAGGGTGAGGTTTACAGTTAGGGTTAGGGTGAGTGTGAGGATTAGGGTTAGGATTTGTATTAGGGTTAGGGTTCGGCTGAGGGTGAGCGTGAGAGTTTGTTTTAGGGTTAGGGTGAGGGTTAGTTTGAGGGTTAGGTTTAGGGTTAGGGTTAGGTTGAGTGTCAGTATTAGGGTTAGGGTGAGGGTGAGGATGAGGGTTATGGTTAGGATTAGGTTTAGGATTAGGGTTAGGGTGAACTTTAGTGTGAGGGTGAGGGTGATGGTTAGGTTTAGGCTTAGGGGTAAGTTTAGGGTTAGGGTTAGGGTGCGGGCTAAGTTGAGGGTGAGGGTTAGGGTGAGGGTGAGGGAGAGTGTGAGGGTTTGGGTTAAGGAAGGGTTAGTGTTATAATTAGGGTGAGGATTAGGATGGTAGTAATTTTTAGGGTGAAGGTTTGGGTTAGGGTGAGAGTTAGGGTTATGGTTAGGCTCAAAGTTAGGGTGAGGGTAATGTTTATGCTGAGGGTGAGGTTTAGGTTAGGGTGAGAGTTTGGGTGAAGTTGAGGGTTAGAGTTTGGCTTAGGGTTAGGGTGAAGGTTAGGGTGAAGGGGACGGATAGCGAGAAGTTGAGGATTAGGTTTAGGGTTCGGGTGAGGGTTAGGGTTAGGATGAGGCTCAGGGTGAGGGGTAGGTTTATGGTTCGGGTGAGGGTTAGGGTTAGTTTGCGGGTTGGGTTAGGGTTAGGGTTAGGGTAAGTCTAAGGGTGCGGGTGAGGGTTACGGTTAGGGTGACAGTTAGGGTGAGGGTTAGGGTTAGGGTGAGGGTGAGGGTGAGCATTATTGTTAGGTTTAGGGTGAGGGTTTGTGTGAGTGTTAGGGTAAGGTTTAAGGTTAGGGTTAGGGTCAGGGTTAGGGTGAAGGTGAGGGTTAGGCTTAGGGTGGTGGGGGAGGCTTAGGGTCAGGGTTAGGTATAGGATGAGGGTGAGTGTTAGGGTTAGGTTTAGGATTAGGATTAGGGTTAGGGTTAGGCTGAGGGTTAGGGTGAGCATTATTGTTAGGTTTAGGGTGAGGGTTTGTGTGAGTGTTAGGGTAAGGTTTAAGGTTAGGGTTAGGGTCAGGGTTAGGGTGAAGGTGAGGGTTAGGCTTAGGGTGAGGGTGAGGGTGAGGGTTAGGCTTAGGATTACCTTTAGGATTAGGTTTAGAGTGAGCTTGAGTGTGAGGGTGAGTGTGAGGGTTAGGTTTAGTGTTAGGGTTAAGGTTAGGGTTAGGGTTAGGTTGAGGGCTAGTTTAAGGGTGAGGTTTAGGGTGAGGGTGAGGGAAAGGGTGAGGATTTGGGTTAGGGAAGGGTTAGTGTTATGTTTAGGGTGAGGATTAGGGTTACGGTGAAGGTTAAGGTGAGTGTTTGGGTTAGGTTTAGGGTTAGGGTTAGGGTTAGGATCAGAGTTAGCGTTAGGGTGATGTTTAGGGTGAGGGTGAGGGTTAGGTTTATTGTTAGGGGTAGGATGAGGGTGAGTTTGATGGGGAGGGTGAGGGTTAAGGTTTGGGTTAGCTTTAGGGTGAGGGTTAGGTTTAGGATTAGGATTAGGTTTAGGCTTAGGCTGAGAGTGAGGGTGAGGGTTAGTGTTAGGGTGCGGGTGAGGGTTAGGGTGAGGGTTATGGTTAGGGTTAGGGTTCGGGTTAGGGTTAGGGTCAGGGGTTAGGGTTAGGGTGAGGGTTAGGGTTAAGGTGAGGGTTAGGGTTAGGGTGAGGGTGAGGGTGAGGGTGAGGGTGAGTCTTAGGGTTCGGATTAGGGTTAGGGTGAACTTGAGTGTGAGGGTGAATGTGAGGGTTATTGTTAGGGTTAGGGTTAGGTTGAGGTTTAGGGTGAGGTTTAGGGTTAGGGTTAGGGTTAGGGTGAGTTTCAGGGTGAGGTTTACGGTTAGGCTTAATGTTAGGTTGAGGGTCAGGGTGAGGATAAGTTTTAGCATGAGGGTTAGGGTGAAGGTTAGGGTGAAGGTTAGTTTTAGGGTGAGGCGTTGGCTGAGGGTTAGGATTAGGGTTAGGGTTAGGGTGAAGTTTAGGGTGAGGGTTAGGGTCGGGGTTCTGGTTAGGGTGTGGGTGATGGTTAATGTTAGAGTGAGGGTTAGGGTGAGGTTTGGGGTTAGGGTTAGGGTGAGGGTGAGTGTTACGCTGAGTTGTATTGTTAGGGTTAAGGCAAGGGTGAGATTTACTGTGAGGTTTAGGGATAGGGTTAGGGTGAGGTTAAGGGTTTGGGTTAGGGTTAGGGTTCGGTTTTGTGTTAGGGTTAGGCTTAGGGTTAGGGAGAGCGTTAGGGTCAGGGTGAGGGTTACAGTTAGGGTGAGGGTTAGGTTTAGGGTGAGGTTTAGGTTTAGGCTTAGCGTTAGTGTGAGGGCTAGATTGATGTTGAGGGTTAGGTTTAGGGTTAGGTATAGGGAGAGGATTAGGGTTAGGTTTAGGGTGAGGTTTAGGCTGAAGTGTAGGGTTAGGTTCAGTGTGAGGGTTAGGGTTAAGGTTAGGTTTAGTGTTAGGGTTAGTGTTAGGGTTAAGATGAACCTTAGGGTGAGGGGTAGGGTTAGGGTTAGGTTCAGGTTTAGGGTTAGTTTGAGGGTAGGGTTAGGGTTAGGATTAGGGTGAGTCTAAGGGTTTGGATGAGGGTGAGGGTGAGGGTTAGAGTTAGGGTGAGAGTAATGGTGAAGGTTAGGGTTAGGGTTAGGGTGAGGGTAAGTTTGAGGGGGAGGGGGAGATTTAGGGTAAGAGTTAGGTATAGGGTGAGGGTGAGTGTTAGGGTTAGATTTAGGATTAGGATTAGTGTTAGGGTTAGGCTGAGGGTGAGGGTGAGAGTTATTGTTAGTTTTAGGGTGAGGGTTAAGGTGAGAGTTATTGTAAGGGTCAGGGTTAGGGTGAGAGTTAGGATTAATGTTAGGGTTAGGGTTAAGATTATGTTTAGGGTGAGGTCTAGGGTGAGGGTGAGTGTTAGGCTTATGGTTAAGGTTAGGGTGAGGTTTAGGTTTAGGGTTAGGGTAAGGGTTAGGGTGAAAGGTAGGTTTAGTGTGAGAGTTAGGGTTAGGGTTAGGGTTAGAGTGAGGTTTAGGGTCACGTTTATTGTTAGTGTTAGCGTTAGGGTGAGGGTTTGGGTCAGTCTGAGGGTTAGGGTTAGGGTTAGTCTTAGGGTTAGGGTTAGGGATAGGATGAGGCTAATGGTGAGTCATAGGGTTAGGGTGAAGGTTATGGTTAGTTTGAGGGTTAGGTTAGGTTTAGGGTTAGGGTGAGTCTAAGGGTTTGGATGAGGGTGAGGGTGAGCATTAGGGTTAGGGTGAGGGTTACGTTGAGGGTTAGGATTAGGGTTAGGGTGAGGGTGAGTTTGAGGGGGAGGGGGAGGGTTAGGGTAAGGGTTAGGTATAGGGTGAGGGTGAGTGTGAGGGTTAGGTTTAGGATTAGGATTAGGGTTAGGGTTAGGCTGAGGTTGAGGGTGAGCGTTATTGTTAGTTTTAGGGTGAGGGTTAGGGTTAGGGTTAGGGTAAGGGTCAGGTTTAGGGTGAGAGATAGGATTAATGATAGGATTAGGGTTAAGATTAGGTTTAGGGTGAAGTCTAGGGTGAGGGTGAGGGTTAGGCTTAGGGTTAGGGTTGGGGTGAGGTTTAGTGTTAGGGTTAGGGTGAAAGTTAGGTTTAATGTGAGAGTTAGGGTTAGGGTTAGGGTTAGGGTGAGGGTAAGGGTTAGGGTGAGGTTTAGGTTGAGATTTAGTGTTAGGGTTAGCTTGAGTATTAGGATGAGGGTTAGGGTGAGGGTTATGTTTAGGGTTAGGGTGAAGGTAAGTGTGAAGGTGAGGGTTACGATTAGGGTGAGTGTTAGGTTGAGGGTAAGGATGAGGGTTAGGGATAATATTCGGTTTAGGGTTAGGGTATGGGTTAGGTTTAGGATTAGGGTTAAGGTGAGGGTGAGGGTTAGGGTTAGGATTAGCGTTAGGATTAGGATTAGGCTGAGGGTGAGGGTGAGGTTAAGGGTGAGGGTTAGGGTTAGGGTTAGGGTGAGGGTGAGGGTGAGGGTTACGGTTAGGGTAAGGGTTAGGGTTAGGGTTAGGTTTAGGGTGAAGGTCAGGGTTAGGGTTAGGGTGAGGGTTATGGTTAAGGTGAGGTTTAGGGTTAGGGTATGGGTAAGGTTTAGGGTTAGGGGTAGGATTAGGTTTAGGATGAGGGTTAGGGTGAGCTTGAATTTGAGGGTGAGTTTGAGGTTTAGGGTGAGGGTTAGTGTTACGGTGAGGTTTACGGTTAGGGTTAGTGTTAGGGTGAGGTTTAGGGTGAGGTTTACGTTTAGGGTTAGGGTTAGGGTGAGGGTTAGGGTCAGTGTGAGGGTTAGGGTGAGGGTTAGTTTTAGTGTTAGGGTTAGGGTGAGGGCTAGATTGAGTTTGAGGTTTAGGGTTAGGGTTAGGGCTAGGGAGAGGCTTAGTGTTAGGGTTAGGGTGAGGGTGAGGTTTAAGCTGAGGTGTAGGGTTAGGTTCTGTGTGAGGGTTAGGGTTAGGGTTAATGTTAGGGTGACAGTTAGGGTTAGCAAGAGGGTGAGGTTTAGGGTTAGGGTGAGTCTAAGTGTTAGGGTGAGGGTTAAGGTTAGTGTGAGGGTTAGGGTGAGGGTTAGGGTTAGGGTGAGGTTGAGCGTGAGTTTGAGTTGGAGGGGGAGGCTTAGGTTTAGGGTTAGGTTGAGGTTGAGGGTGAGTTTGAGGTGGAGGGGGAGGCTTAGGGTAAGGGTTAGGTATAGGGTGAGGGTGAGTGTGTTGGTTAGGTTTAGGATTAGGATTATGGTTAGGGGTAGGTTGAGGGGGAGCGTGAGCATTATTGTTAGGTTTATGGTGAGGGTTAGGGTGAGGGTTAGTGTTAGTGTTAGAGTTAGTGTGAGGGTCAGGGTTAGGTTTAGGGTGAGGTTTAGGGTTAAGGTGAGGTTTAGGGTTAGGGTGAGTGTGAGGTTGAGGGTTACACTTAGGATTAGTTTTAGGATTAGTTTTCGGGTGAGCTTGAGTGTAAGTGTGAGTGTGAGGGTTAGCTTTAATGTTAGGGTTAAGGTTAGGGTTAGGGTTAGGGTGAGGGTTAGTTTGAGGGTAAGGGTTAGGGTGAGGGTGAGAAGAGTGTGAGGGTTTGGGTTAAAAAAGGGTTAGTGTTATGTTTAGGGTGAGGATTAGGGTGAGTGTTTGGGTTAGGTTTAGGGTTAGGTTTAGGTTTAGAGTTAGGGTTAGGGTGAGGGTTAGGGTGAGGTTTTGGGTTATGGTTAGGGTTACTGTGCGGTTTAGGGTGAGGTTTACGCTTAGGCTTAGGGTTAAGTTGAGGGTTAGGGTGAGGGTAAATTTTAGGGTAATGCTTAGGGTGAAGGTTAGGGTAAGGTTTAGTGTTAGGGTAGGGGTTCTGGTTAGGGTAAAGTTTAGGATGTGGATGATGGTTAGGTTTAGGTTGAGGGTTAGGGTGAGGGTGAGGGTTAGACTTAGTTGTAGGGTTAGGGTTAAGTTGAGGTTGAGATTTCCTGTGAGCTTTAGTGTTAGGTTTAGTGTTAGGGTTAGGGTGAGGTTAAAGGTTCGGGTGAGGGTTAGGGTGAGGGTTAGGGTTAGGGTTCTGGTGAGGGTTAGTGTCAGGGTTAGGGTTCGGGTTAGGGTTAGGGTGAGGGTTAGGTTTAGGCTTAGCGTTATGGTGAGAGCTAGAATGATGTTGAGGATTAGGTTTAGGGTTAGGTATAGGGAGAGGATTAGGGTTAGGGTTAGGGTGAGGTTTAGGCTGAGGGTTAGGGTTAGGGTTAGGGTTAAGGTGAGGGTTGGTGTTAGGGTGAGGGTGAGGGTGAGTGTTAGGGTTAGGATTAGTGTTAGGATTAGGGTTAGGTTGAGCTTGAGTGTGAAGGTGTGTGTGAGGGATAGGTTTAGGGTTAGGTTTAGGCTGAGGGATAGGGTGAGGTTTAAGGTGAGGGTGAGGGTTAGGTTAGGGTGAGAATTCGGGTGAAGGTGAGGGTTAGGGTGTGGGTTAGGTTGTGGGTTAGGGTGTGGGGTAGGGTTAGTGTTAGGGTGAGGGTTAGGGTTAGGGTTAGGATGAGGCTTAGGTTGAGGGGTAGGTTTAGGTTTAGGGTGAGGTTTAGGGTTAGTGTGAGTGTTAGGGTTAAGTTTAGGGTTATGGTAAGGTTAAGGGTTAGGTTGAGGTTTAGTGTGAGGGTGATAGTTAGGGTTAGGGTGAGGGTTATGGTGAGGTTTAGGGTTAGGTTGAGGGTTAGCGTGAGGGTTAGGGTTAGAGTTAGTATTAGGGTGAGGGATATGGTAATGGTAAGGGTTAGGTTTAGGGTTCGGTTGAGGGTGATGTTTAAGGTTAGTTTTAGGGAAAGTTTGAGGCGTAGGGTGAGGGTTAGTTTTAAGGTTACGGTTAGGGTAAGTGTTGGGCTGAGGGTAAGGGTTAGGGTTACGGTTAGTGTTAGGGTAAGGGGGAGGTTTAGGGTTAGGGTGAGGGTTAGGTTTAGGGTGAGAGTAATGATCAGGGTGAGGGATAGGGTGAGGTCTAGATTGGGGTTGAGGGTTAGGGTTAGGGTTAGGGATACATAGAGGATTAGGGTTCGGGTGAAGGTTAGGCTGAGTTGTAGGGTTAGGTTCAATGTGAGGGTTAGAGTTAGGTTTAGTGTTAGGGTGAGGGTGAGGGTGAGGGTGAGGGTGGGGTTAAGGGTTAGGGTTAGGTTTAGGGTGAGGGAGAGAGTGAGGGTTAGGGTTAGGATCAGGATTAGGATTAGGTTTAGGCTGAGGGTGAGTGTGAGGATTAATGTTATTGTTAGTGTGAGGGATAGGGTGAAGTTCAGGGTTTGGGTTAGTTGAGGGTTAGGGTTAAGTTGAGGTTTAGGGATAGGGTGAGGGTGAGGGTGAGGGTTAGTTTTAGGATTAGGGTTTGGGTGAACTTTAGTGTGAGTGTGAGGGTGAGGGTTAGGTTTAGGGTTACGGGTAAGGTTAGGGTTAGGTTTAGGGTGAGTGCTAGGTTGTGGGTGAGGGTTAGGTTGAGGCTGAGGGAGAGAGTGAGGGTTTGGGTTAAGAAGGGTTAGTTTTATGTTTAGGGTGAGGATTAGGGTGACAGTGATGCTTAGGGTGAGGGTTTGGGTTAGGTTGTGTGTGAGGGTTAGGGTTAGGGTGAGGGTGAGGGTTAGGGTTAGGGTGAGCGGTAGGGTTAGGGTTAGGGTGAGTGTTAGGTTTAGTTTGGGGGTTGGGTTAGGATTAGGGTTAGGGTGTGTCTAAGGGTTTGGGTGAGGGTGAGGGTGAGGGTTAGGTTTAGGATTAGGATAAGGGTTAGGTTTAGGCTGAGCGTGAGGCTGAGGGTTAGTTTAGGGTTAGGGTGAGGGTTAGGTTTAGTGTGAGCTTGAGTGTGAGGGTGAGAGTGAGGGTTAGGTTTAGGGTTAGGGTTAAGTTTAGGTTTAGGGTTAGGCTAATAGTTATGGTGAGGTTTAGGGTTAGGTTGAGGGTTAGCGTGAGGGTTAGGTTTAGAGTTAGTGTTAGGGTGAAGGATATGGTAAGGGTAAGGGTTAGGTTTAGTGTTCGGTTGAGGGTGAGGTTTAAGGTTAGTTTTAGGGAAAGTTTGAGGCGTAGGGTGAGGGTTAGGTTTGAGGTTACGGTTAGGGTGAGTGTTAGGGTGAGGGTTAGGGTTAGGGTTACGGTTAGTGTAAGGTTCAGGGGGAGGTTTAAGGTTAGGGTGAGGATTAGGTTTAGGGTGAGAGTTATGATCAGGGTGAAGGATAGGGTGAGGGCTAGATTGTGGTTGAGTGATAGGGTTAGGGATAGATAGAGGATTAGGGTTCGGGTGAATGTTAGGCTGAGGTGTAGGGTTAGGTTCAGTGTGAGGGTTAGGGTTAGGGTTATTGTTAGAGTGAGGGTGAGGGTGAGGGTGGGGTTTAGCGTTAGGGATAGGTTTAGGGTGAGGGAGAGAGTGAGGGTTAGGGTTAGGATTAGGATTAGGATTATTTTTAGGCTGAGGTTGAGTGTGAAGATTAGTGTTAATGTTAGGGTGAGGGATAGGGTTAGGGTCAGGGTTTGGGTTAGGTGAGGGTTAGGGTTAAGTTGAGGTTTAGGGATAGGGTGAGATTGAGGGTGAGGGTTAGGGTTAGGATTAGGGTTTGGGTGAACTTTAGTGTGAGTGTGAGGGTGAGGGTTAGGTTTAGGGTTAGGGGTAAGGTTAGGGTTAGGTTTAGGGTGAGTGCTAGGTTGTGGGTGAGGGTTAGGTTGAGGCTGAGGGAGAGAGTGAGGGTTTGGGTTAAGAAGGGTTAGTTTTATGTTTAGGGTGAGGATTAGGGTGACAGTGACGCTTAGGGTGAGGGTTTGGGTTAGGTTGTGTGTGAGGGTTAGGGTTAGGGTTAGGGTTAGAGTGACGGGGAGGGTTAGTGAGAGGGTGAGGGTTCGGGTTAGGGTTAGGGTGAGGGTTAGGGTTAGGGTGAGCGGTAGGGTTAGGGATAGGGTGAGTGTTAGGGTTAGTTTGGGGGTTGGGTTAGGATTAGGGTTAGGGTGAGTCTAAGGATTTGGGTGAGGGTAAGGGTGAGGGTTAGGCTTAGGGTGAGGGTTAGGGTGAGGGTTAGGTTTAGTGCTGTGGTTATTGTTAGGGTTAGGGTGAGGGTGGGTTTGAGGGTGAGGGTTAGAGTTAGGGTTAGGGTGAGGGTGAGGGTGAAGGTTAGGTTTAGGATTAGGATTAGGGTTAGGGTTAGGCTGAGCGTGAGGCGGAGTGTTAGTTTAGGATTAGGGTGAGGGTTAGGTTTAGTGTGAGCTTGAGTGTGAGGGTGAGAGTGAGGGTTAGGGTTAAGTTTAGGGTTATGTTTAGGGTGAGGGCCAGGTTGAGGCTGAGGGTTAGGGTGAGGGTGAGGGTTTGTGTTAGGGAAGGGTTAGTGTTATGTTTAGGGTTAGTATTAGGCTTACCTTGAAGTTTATGTTGAGTGTTTGGGTTAGGGTTAGGGTTAGGGTTCAGGTTAGGATCATAGTTAAGTTTAAGGTGATATTTAGGGTAAGGGTAAGGGTTAGGGAGAGGGATAGGGTTAGCGTTAGGATTAACGTTAGGGTTAGGGTTAGGATTATTGTTAGGGTTAGGGTGAAGGTGAGTTTGAGTAGGAGGAGGATTAGGTTTAGGTTTAGGTTTAGGGTGAGGGTTAGTGTGAGGGTTAGGTTTAGGGTTAGGATTAGGGTTAGGGTTAGACTGAGGGTGAGGGTGAGGGTTAGTGTTAGGTTTAGGGTGAAGTTTAGGTTGAGGGTTAGGGTTAGGGTTAGGGTGAGGGTGAGAGTTAGGGTTGGTAAGGCTTAGGATTAAGGTGATGGTTAGGGTTAGGGCGAGGGTGAGGATGAGGGTTAGGGTTAGGATAAGGTTTAGGATTAGGTTTAGGGTGAGCTTGAGTGTGAGGGTGAGTGGGAGGTTTAGGTTTAGTGTTAGGGTTAGTGTTAGGGTTAGTGTGACAGTTAGGGTGAGGGTTAGGGTTAGGTTTAGGTTAGGGGGAGGTTTAAGGTTAGGGTTAGGGTTAGGTTGAGGTTTAGGGTTAGGGTTAAGTTAAGGGTTAGTGTTAGGGTGAGGCGTTGGGTGAGGGTTAGGTTTAGAGTTAGGGTTATGATTAGGGTGAAGGTTAGGGTGAGGGTTAGGGTGGGGTTTCTTTTGAGGGTGAAGTTTAGGGTGTGGCTTATGGTTATGGTTAGGGTGAAGGTTAGGGTGAGGGTTAGGTTGGGGGTTCTGCTGAGGGTCAAGGTTAGAGTGTGGGTGATGGTTAGGGTTAGTGTGAGGGTTAGTGTTAGGGTCAGGGTGAGTGTTAGGTTTAGAGTGAGGTTAAGGGTTAGGGTTAGGGATAGGGTGAGGTTTAGGGTGAGTGTGATGATTAGGGCGAGGGTGATGGTGTGGGTTAGGATAAGGATAAGGTGAGGGTTAGCATGATGGTTAGGGTTAGGGTTAGGGTGAGGGTTAGGGTGAGGGTAAAAGTTAGGGTGAGTGTTATGCTGAGGGTGAGAGTTAGGGTTAGGGTGAGGGTGAGACATAGGGTGAGTATTAGTGTTAGGGTTATGTTTAGGATGAGGATTATGGTTAGGGTTAGGGTTAGGGTTAAGGTTAGGATTAGGGTTAGGATCAGGGTGAGTGTTAGGGTTAGGGTGAGTGTTAGGGTTAGGGTGAGGTTTAGGTTTAGGGTGAGGGTTAGTTTGAAGGCTAGGGTGAGGGTGAGGATTAAGGTTAGAGTTCGGGATATGGGGAGGCTTAGGGTAGCCTTAGGGTTAGGGTGAGTGTTAGACTGAAGGGTAGGTTTAGGGTTAGTTTGAGGGTTAGGTTTAGTGTGAGAGTTAAGGTTAGGGTTAGTGTTAGGGTGAGGGTTAGGCTTAAGGTTAAGGTTATTGTTATCATAAGGGTGAGGGTGAGGGTGAGGTTGAGGTTTATGGTTAGGTTTAGGTTTAGGGTGAGTGTGAGTGTGAGGGTTAGCATTAGGATTAGCATTAGGATTCGGGTTAGGCATAGGGACCGGGGAGGGAGAGAGGGAGGGTTAGGATTAGGGTTAGGATTAGGGTTAGGATGAGGATTAGGGTGACCTTATGGTTAGGGGTAGAGGGAGGGGCAGGGGTGGGGGAGGGGGAGGTTTAAGGTTAGGATTAGGTTTAGGGTGAGGGTGAGAGTGAGGGTTAGGGTTAGGATTAGGATTAGGGTTAGGGTTAGGCTGAGGGTTATGGTGAAGTTGAAGGTGAGGGGGAGGTTTACGGTTAGGGTGAGGGTGAGGGATAGAATAAGTGTGAGGTTTAGGTTTAGGTTTAGGCTTAGGGTTAGGATGAGGGTGAGGGTGAGGGTTACGGTTAAGGTTAGCGTGAAGTTTAGGATTATGGTGAGGGTTATGGTTAGGGTTAGATATAGGGTGAGTTTGAGGGTGATGGTTAGGGTGAGTGTTAGGGTGAGGGTGAGGGTTAGGTTTAGGATTAGTGTTAGGGTTAATGTTTGGCTGAGAGTGAGGGTGAGTGTTATGTTGATGGTTCAGTTTCGGGTTAGATTGAGGTTTAGGGTTAGTGTGATGTTTTGGGTGAGGGTGAGGGTAAGGGTTCGGGTGAGGGTTAGGGTGAAGGTAAGGGTTAGGGTCAGCATTAGGGTTAGGGTAAGGGTGAGGGTGATGTGAAGGTTTAGGGCTAGGGTTAGGTTTAGGGTTAGGGTGAGGGTGAGGGAGAAGGTGAGGGTTAGGGTAAGGATTAGGGTTAAGCTTAGGGTTATGGTGAGGGTTATGGAGAGGGTTAGGTTTAATGTTAGGGTTAGGGTGAGGGTACGGGGAGTTTGAGGGTGAGGGTTAGGGTTAGGTTGAAGGTTAGGGTTAGGGTGAGGGTTAGGGTTAGGAATAGGGTTAGGGTGAGGGCTAGGGTGAGGATGAGGGTTAGGTTTAGTGTGAGGGTTAGGGTTAGGGTTAAGGTGAGTGTTAGGTTTAGGGGTAGGGTTAGGGTTAGGGTGAGGGCTAGGGTGAGGGTCAGGATTAGTTTTAGTGTTAGAGTTAGGGTGAGGGTTAGGTTTAGTGTTAGAGTTAGGGTGAAGGTGAGGGTGAGGGATAGGTTTAGGATTATGGTTAGGGTTAGGTTTAGGCTTTGGGTGACGGTGAGTTTGAGGGTTAGGTTTAGGGTGAGTCTGAGGGTTAGGGCTAGGGTGAGGTTTAGGGTTAGGGTTAGGTTTAAGGTGAGTCTAAGAGTTACGGTAAGGGTTAGGGTGGGGGTGATGGTGAGGGTGAGGGTTAGGGTGAGGGTTAGGGTTAGGGTCAGGGTGAGGGTTAGAGTAAGGGTTAGGGTTAGGGTCAGGGTTAATGTTAGGGTGAGAGTTAGGGTGAGGGTTAGGGTTACGGTTAGGGTTAAGCTTAGGGTTATGGTGAGGGTTAGGGTGAGGGATAGGATTAATGTTTGTGTTATGGTTAGGGTGAGGGTTAGGGGAAATTTAAGGATGATCGTTAGGGTTAGGTTGAAGGTTAAGTTTAGGGTGAGGGTTATGGTTAGGAATAGGTTTAAGGTGAGGGCTAGGATCAGGGTGAGTGTTAGGTTTAGGCTTAGGTTTAGGGTGAGGGTTAGGGTTAGGTTTAGGGTTAGGGTGAGTTTAGGGTTAGGGTTAGAATTAGGGTGAGACTGAGGGTGGGGGTTAGGTTTATGATAAGTGTTAGGGTTAGGTTAGGCTGAGGGTGAAGTTGAGGTTGGGGTGAGGGTTAGGGTTGCGGTTAGAATTAGGGTTAGGGTGAGGGTTAGGTTTAGTGTGAGGGGTAGGATTAGGATAAGAGTGTTAGCGTGAGGGTAACAGTTAGGTAGAGGGTTAGAGTGAGGTTGAAGTTAAGGGTTAGGATTAGGGTGAGGATTAGGTTTAGTGTGAGGGTTAGAGTTTGGGTTAGGTTTATGTTTAGGATTAGGTTTAGGGTGATGGTGAAGGTGAGGGTTTGGGTTAGGATTAGGTTTAGGGTGAGGTTTAGGGTGAGGCTTAGGGTGAGGGTTCGGGTTCGCCTTAGGGTGAGGGAGAGGGTGAGCGTGAGGGTTCGGGTGATGGTCAGGGTTAGTGTCTGGTTTAGGTTAAGCTTAGGGTGAGGGATAGGATGATGGTGAGGTTTTGGTTTGGTTTAGGTTTAGAGTTAGAGTGAGGGTTAAGGTTGGGTTTGGGTTAGAGTTAGGGTGAGGGTGAAGGTTAGGTTTAGGATTAGGGTTAGGTTTAGGGTTAGATTGAGGGTGACGGTTTGGGTTAGGGTGAGGTTTAGGCGTTGGGTTAGGGTGAGGGTGAGGTTTAGGCTTAGGGTTAGGGTTAGGATGAGGGTTAGGGTTAGGGGTAGGGTGAGGTCTAGGGTGAGGGTTAGGATTAGTGTGACCGTTAGGTTTAGGGTTAGGGTTAGGGTTTAGTTTAGGGTTAGGGTAAGGGTGAGTGTTAGGTTGAGGATTAGCGTGAGGTTAAGAATTAGGGTTAGGGTTCGGGTAAAGTTTATGATGAGGGTTGGTTTAAGGTTTAGGGTTAGGGTGAGGGTTATTTTGAGGGTTAGGTTTAGGGTTAGGGTGAGGGTTCTGGTGAGGGTAAGGGTAAGGATTAGGGAGAGCGTTAGGATGAGGGTGAGCGTCAGGGTGAGTGTCAGGGTTAGGGTGAGGGTTAGGGTTAGGATGAGGGTTAGGTTTAGGGTTAGGCTTAGGGTGAGGGCTAGTGTGAGGGTGAGGGTTACGGTTATGGTTAGGGAAAGGGAGATGATTAGTTTTAGGGTTAGGGTAAGGGTTAGGGTTAAGGTGAGGGTTATGGTTAGGGTGAGGGTGAGGGTGAGGGTTAGGTTTAGAATTAGGTTTTAGGGTGAGCTTGTGTGTGAGGGTGGGTGTGAGGGTTAGGTTTAGCTTTAGGGTTAGGGTTAAGTTTAGGGTTAGGGTTAGCGTAAGGGCTAGGTTAGGGGTTAGGTTTAGGGTGAAGGTGAGGGAGAAAGTGAGGTTTTGGGTTAGGGAAGGGTTAGTGTTATGTTTAGGGTGAGAATTAGGGTTACGGTGAAGGTTAGGGTGACTGTTTGGGTTCGTGTTAGGGTTAGGGTAAGGCATAGGATCAGAGTTAGTGTTAGGGTGAGGGTTAGGCTTATGATTAGGTTGATTAGGTTTAGGTTTAGGGTTAGGCTGAGGGTGAGGGTGAGGGTTAGTGTTAGGGCTAGGGTGAGGGTTAGTGTGAGGGTTAGGGTTAGTGTTAGGGTTAGGGTGACGGTCAGGGTTAGGGATAGGTTGAGGTTTACGGTTAAGTTGAGGGTTAGGGTTAAGTTTAGGGTTAGAGTTAGGGTTAGGGTGAGTGTTAGGGTGAGGTTTACGGTTAGGGTAAGGGTTAGGGTGAGGGTTAGGGTGAGGGTAAGGTTTAGGGTGAGGGTTAGTGTGAAGGTAAGTGTAAGGGTTAGTGTTAGGGTGAAGCGTTGGGTGAGGGTTAGATTTAGGGTTAAGTTTAGGGTGAAGGTTAGAGTGAGGTTTAGGGTGTGGGTGATGTTTAGGGTTAGGGTGAGGGTTAAGGTGACGGTTAGGGTAGGGGTTCTAGTGAGGGTAAAGTTTAAGGTGTGGGTGATTGTTAGGGTTAGGTTGAGGTTTAGGGTGAGGGTTGGAATTAGCGTTAGGGTGAGGGTGAGGGCTGGGCTGAGTTGTAGCGTTAGAATTAAGTTCAGGGTGAGGTTTACTGTGAGGTTTAGGGTTAGGGTTTAAGTTAGGGTGAGGGTAAGGGTTCAGGTGAGTTCTAGGTTGAGGGTGAGGGATAGGTTTAGGGTTAAGGTGAGTTAGAGGGTCAGGGTGAGGGTTACTGTTAGGGTGAGGGTTAGGTTTAGGGTTAGCATTAGGGTGAGGACTAGATTTATGTTGAGGGTTATTGTTGGTTTTAGGTATAAGGAGAGGATTAGGGTTAGGGTTAGAGTTATGGTGAGGTTTAGGCTGATGGGTATGGATAGGTTCAGTGTGAGTGTTAGTGTTATGGTGAGGGTCAGGATTAGGGTTAGAGTGAGGGTTAGGGTTAAGGTGAGTGTTAGGGTTAGGGTGAGGGAGAGGGTTGGTTTAGGGTTAGGAATAGGGTTAGGTTTATGGTTAGGGTGAGCTGGAGGGTGAGGGTGAGGGTAAGGGTTGGATTTAGGTTTAGGGTTAAGGTTAGGGTTAGGGTTAGGGTGAGTGCTAGGTTGAGGTTTAGGATTAGGGTGTGGGTGAGTAGAGGGTGAGGGTTTGGGTTAGGGAAGGGTTAGTGTTATGATTAGGGTGAGGATTAGGGTGACGGTGATGGTTAGGGTGAGGGTTTGGGTTAGGGTGTTGGTTAGGATTAGGATTAGGCTTAGAGTTAAGGTTAGGGTGATGTTTAAGTTGAGGGTGAGGGTTAGGTTAGGGCGAGAGTGCAGGTGAAGGTGAGGGTTAGGTTGTAGGTTAGGGTTACTTTTCGGGTTAGGGTTAGAGTGAGGATTAGGGTTAGGGTTGGGGTTAGGGTGAGGGTTAGGGATAGGTTTAGGGTTAGGGTTAGGCTGAGGGCTAGGGTGAGGGTGAGGGTTAGGGTTAGATTTAGCGATATGGAGAAGATTAGGGTTAGGGTTAGGGTGAGGGTTAGAGGGGTAGGTTTATGGTTAGGTTGAGGGTTATGTTTAGTGTGAGGGTTAGGGTTAGGGTTAGTGTTAGGGTGAGGGTTAGGCTTAGGTAGGTTGAAGGTGAGGGTGAGGGTGAGGGTGTGGGTGAGGTTTAGGGTTAGGGTTAGGTTTAGGGTGAGGGTGAGAATGAGGGTTAGTGTTAGGATTAGGATTAGGTTTAGGGTTGGTCTGAGGGTGAGGGTGAGGGGGACGGGGAGGGAGAAGGTTAGGGTCAGGATTAGGGTTAAGCTTAGGGTTATGGTGAGGGTTATGGAGAGGGTTACAGTTAATGTTAGGGTTAGGGTGAGGTTAGGGGGAGTTTGAGGATCAGGTTTAGGGTTAGGTTGAAGGTTAGGTTTAGGGTGATGGTTAGGTTTAGGAATACTGTTAGGGTGAGGGCTAGGGTGAGCATGCTGGTTAGGTTTAGGTTTAGGTTTAGGGTGAGGGTTAGGGTTAGGGTTAAGGTGAGGGTTAGGGTTATGGGTAGGGTTAGTGTTAGTGTGAGGGCTAGGGTAAGGGTCAGGTTTAGTTTTAGCGTTAGAGTTAGGATGAGGGTTAGGGTTAGGGTTAGAGTTAGGGTGAGGGTGAGGGTGAGGGATAGGGTTACGCTTAGGTTTAGGGTTAGGTTTAGGCTGAGGGTGAGGGTGAGGTTGAGGGTTAGGGTTAGGGTGAGGGTTAGTTTTAGGGTTAGGGTGAGGGTTAGGGTTAGGGTTAGGTTTAGGGTGTGTCTAAGGGTTAGGGTAAGGATTAGGGTGAGGGTGACGGTGAGGGTTAGGTTTAGGGTCAGGGTTAGTGTTAGGGTTAGGTTTAGGGTGAGACTGAGAATGGGGGTTATGTTTACTATTAGCGTTAGTGTTAGGGTTATGTTGAAGGTGACTGTGAGGTTTGGTTTTGGGTTAGGGTTAGAGTTAGGGTGAGGGTGAGGGTTTGGGTTAATGTGAGATTTAGGCTTAGGGTTAGGGTGAGGGTGAGGGTTAGGGTTATGGTTAGGGTTAGGATGATGGTTAGGGGTAGGTGTAGGGTGAGGTCTATGGTGAGGGTTAGGGTTAGTGTGAGGGTTATGTTTAGGGTTAGGGTTAGGGGTTAGTTCAGGGTTAGGGTGAGGGTAAGGGTTAGGGTGAGGATTAGGGTGAGGTTGAGGGTTAGGGTTAGGGTTCCGTTGAGGGTTATGGTGAGGGTTGGGTTTAGGTTTAGGTGAGGGTGAGGGTCAGGGTCAGGGTGAGTGTTATTGTTAGGGTGAGGGTTAGTATTAGGATGAGGGTTAGGTTTAGGGTTAGGGCGAGGGTGAGGGTCAGGGTGAGTGTTAGGGTTAGGGTGAGGGTTAGGGTTAGGATGAGGATTAGGTTTAGGGTTAGGCTTCGGGTGAGGGCTAGGCTGAGCGTGAGGGTTAGCGTTATGGTTAGGGATAGGGTGAGGTTTAGGCTGAGGGGTAGGTTTCCGGTTAGGTTTAGTGTGAGGGTTAAGATTAGGGTTATTGTTAGGGTGAGGGCTTGGCTTAGGTTTAAGGTTATGATTAAAGTTATTGTTAGGGTTAGGGTGAAGTTGAGGGTGAGGGTGAGGGTATGGTTGAGGTTTAGGGTTAGGGTTAGGTTTAGGGTGAGGGTGAGTGTGAGGGTTAGGATTAGGATTAGGATTAGGGTTAGGGTTAGGCTGACGGTGAGGGTGAGGGTGAGGATGATGGTTAGGATTAGGTTTAGGGTTAGGATGAGGGTTATGGTTTGGGTTAAGGTTAGGGTGAGGGTGAGGGTGAGGCTTAGGGTTAGGGTTAGGGTGAGTGTTAGTGTTAGGGTGAGGGTGAGGGTTAGGGTTACGATAGGATTAATGTTAGGTTTAGGGTTAGGCTTAGGGTGAGTGTGAGGGTGAGGTTTAGGGTTAGGTGAGGGTTAGGGTTAACATTAGGGTGAGGGTTAGGATTAAGGTGATGTTTAGGGCCAGGGTGTGGGTTAGTGTGAGGCTGAGTAATTGGATGATTGTGAGGGTTAGGGTATGGTTGAGGGTTAGGTTTAGGGTGAGGTTTAGGGTGATGGTGAGGGTTAGTGTGAGGGTGTGGTTTGGGTTAGGATTAGGGTGAGGGTTAGTATTAGGATTAAGGTTAGGGTGACGGTGAGAGTTTGGTTTAGGGTTAGGGTGAGGGTTAGGGTTTGGCTGATGGTTAGGGTTAGTGTTAGGGTTAGGGTGAGGGTTAGGGTTCGGGTTAGCGTTAGGGTGAGTGTTCGGCTTAGGGTGATGGTGAGGGTGAGGTTGGGGTTTAGGGTGAGGGTTAGTGTTAGGGTTATGGTGAGGGTTCGGTTTAGGGTGATGTTTAGGGTTAGGGTGAGTGTGAGGGTTCGAGTGAGGGTTCGGGATAGGGTGTGGTTGAGGGTTAGGGATAGGGTGAGGATTAGTGTGAAGGTGAGGGTTGGGGTTGGGTTAGGGTTAGACTTATGGTGAGGGTTAGTGTTGGGTTAGGGTTACAGTTAGGGTGAGGGTGAGGGTTACGGTTAGGATTAGGGTTGGGGTTAGGTTTAGATTGAGGGTAAGTGTGAAGATGAGTGTGAGGGTTTGGGTTAGGGTGAGGGTTAGCTTTAGGGTTAGGATGAGGGTTAGGCTTATGATTAGGGTTAGGGTTAGGGTTTTTTTAGGGTTAGGCTGAGGTTGAGGATGAGGGTTAAGTTGAGGTTTAGGGTTAAGGTTAGGGTTAGATTGAGGGTTAGTGTTAGGTTTAGGGTGAGTGTTCGGCTTGGGGTGAGGGTGAGGGTGAGGTTGGGGTTTAGGGTTAGGGTGAGGGTTAGAGTTAGGGTTAGTGTGAGGGTTCGGTTTAGGGTGAGGTTTAATATGAGTGTGAGTGTGAGGGTTTGGTTAAGGGTGAGGTTGGGGTGTTGTTGAGGGTTAGGCTTAGGGTGACTCTGAGTTTTGGGTTTGGGTTAGTGTTAGGGTTAGGGTGAGGGTAAGGGTTGGGTTAGGGTTAGAGTTAGGGTGAGGGTGAGGGTTAGGGTTAGGATTAGGGTAGGGGTTAGGGTTAGGATAAGGGTGAGGGTGAGGGTTTGGGTTAGGGTGAGTGTTAGGGTAAGAGTTAGGGTGAGGGTGATTGTTAGGTTTAGCTTTAGGGTTAGGTTTAGTGTGAGGGTTAGGTTTAGGTTTAGGGAAAAGTTTAGGTTTAGGGTTAGGGTGAGGGTAAGTGTTTGGGTGAAGGTTAGGTTTAGGGTGAGTGTTAGGGTTAGGGTTAGGGTGAGGGTTATGGTGAGGGTTAGATTGAGGGTTAGGGTTAGTGTGAGGCTTCGCGTGAGGGTTAGTGTTAGGGTTAGGGTTAGGGTGAGGTTTAGCATGAGGGTAAGGGTTAGGTTGAGGTTTAGGGTGAGGGTGAGGGTCAGGGTGAGTGTTAGGGAAGGGGTGAGGATTAAGTTTAGGTTTAGGTTTAGGCTGGGGGTGATAAAAGTTTGTATCATTGATAGGGTGAGGGGTAGGATGAGGGTTAGGGTTAGTGTGAGGGTTATGTTGAGGGTAAATGTTAGGGTGAGGGTTAGGGTGAGTGTGAGGATTAGGGTTACACTTAGGGTGAGGCGTAGGCTGAGTGTTAGGGTTAGGTTTATGGTTAGGGTGACGGTTATGGTGAGGGTTACGATTAGGTTTAAACGTTGCATGAGGGTTAATGTCAGAGTTAGTGTTAGGGTTACGGTGAGGGTTAGGGTGAGGGTGAGGTTTAGGTTTAGGATTAGGGTTAGAGTGAGTGCTAGGGTGAGGGTGAGGGTTTGGGTTAGATTTAGGGATATGGAGAAGAATAGGGTTAAGGTTAGGGTGAGAGTTAGACTGAGGGGTAAGATTAGGGTCAGGTTGAGGGTTAGGTTTAGTGTGAGGATTAGGGTTAGGGTTAGTGTTAGTGTGAGGCTTAGGCTTAGGGTTAAGGTTAGGATTAAGGTTATTGTTAGAGTTAGGTTGAATGTGAGGTTGAGGGTGAGGGTGTGGGTGAGGTTTATTGTAAGGTTTAGGTTTAGGGTGAGGATGAGTTAGAAGGTTAGTGTTAGGATTAGGATTAGGGTTAGGGTTAGTCTGAGGCTGAGGGGGAGGGGGAAGACGAGGGGGAGAGTTAGGATTAGGGATAGTGTTAAGCTTAGGGTTATGGTGAGGGATAAGGAGAGGGTTAGGGTTTAAGTTAGGGTTAGGGGGAGGTTAGGGGGAGTTTGAGGGTTAGGGTTAAGGTGAAGGTTAGAGTTAGGGTGAGGGTTAGGGTTAGGAATAGTGTTAGGGTGAGAGCTAGGGTGAGGGTGAGAGTTAGGTTTAGGCTTAGGTTTAGGGTGAGGGTTAGGGTTATGTTTAAGTTGAGGGTTAGGCTTATGGGTAGGGTTAATGTTAGGGTGAGGGCTAGGGTAAGGGTCAGGTTTAGTTTTAGCGTTAGAGTTAGGGTGAGGGTTAGGGTTAGGGTTAGGATTAGAGTTAGGGTGAGGGTGAGGGTGAGGGATAGTGAGTTTAGGGTTAGGGTTAGTTTTACACTGAGCGTGAGGGTGAGGTTGAGGGTTAGGGTTAGGCTGACCATTAGGGTTAGGGTTAGAGTGAGGTTTATGGTTAGGGTTAGGTTTAGGGTGAGTCTAAGTGTTAGGGTAAGGGTTAGAGTGAGGGTGACTGTGAGGGTTAGGGTGAGGGTTCGGGTTAGTGTTAGGGTTATTTTTACAGTGTGGGTTAGGGTTATGGTTAGGATTAAGCTTTGGGTTATGGTGAGGGCTAGGGTGAGGGATAGGTTTAATGTTAGGGTTAGGCTTAGGGTGAGGGAAAGGGGGAGTTGAAGCGTGAGGGTTAGGGTTAGGTTGAAAGTTAAGGTTAGGGTGAGGGTTAGGGTTAGGAATAGTGTTAGGGTGAGGGCTATGGTGAGAGTGAGGGTTAGGTTTAGCCTTAGGTTTACCGTAAGGTTTAGGGTTAGTTTTAGGGTTAGTGTTAGGGTGAGGCTTAGGGTTAGGGTTAGGATTAGGGCGAGGGTTAGGGTGAGGTTTAGGGTTAGGGTTAGGGTTAGGGTGAGGATGAGGGTGAGGTTTTGTTTTAGGGTTAGGGTGAGGGTGAGGGTGAGGGTGAAGGTTAGGTTGAGTGTGCTGTTTAGGGTTAGGGTGAAGTTTAGGTTTAGTCTGAGGGGTAGGGTTAGTGTTAGGGTGAGGGTAAGTGTGAGGGTAATGGTTAGGTTTAGGGTGAGACTGAGGGTGGGGTTAGGTTTAGGATTAGCGTAAGGGTTAGGGTTATGCTTAGGGGGAGGTTGAGGGTGGAGTGAGGGTTACGGTTAGGGTTAGGATTATGGTTAGGGTGAGGGTTAGGTTTAGTGTGAGGGTTAGGGTTAGGGTTAGAGTTAGGTTTAGTGTGAGGGTAAGGGTTAGGGTGAGGGTTAGGGTGAGGGTTAAGGTAAGGGTTAGGGTTAGGGTGAGGGTTAAGTTTAGTGTGAGGGCTAGGGTTTGGGTTAGGGTTAGGGTTAGGGTGACAGTGAGGGTTAGCGTGAGGGGGACGGATTGGGTTAGGATTATGGTGAGGGCTAGGGTTACGATTAATGTTAGTGTGAGGTTTAGGGTTATGTTTAGGTTTAGGTTGAGGGTTAGGGTTAGGGTTTAGTTTAGGGTTAAGTTTAGTCTTATGGTGAGGGTTAGGGTTGGGGTTAGGGTGAGGGTTCGACTTAGGGTGAGGGTGAGGGTGAGCGTGAGGGTTCGGGTGAGCATCAGGGTAAGGGTGTGGTTTAGGGTTAGGTTTAGGGTCAGGGATAGGGTGACAGTGAAGGTTGAGTTTAGGTTAGGGTTAGAGTTAGGGTGAGGTTGAGGGTTAGCGTTAGGATTAGGGTTAGGTTTACGGTTAGACTGAGGGTGAGGATGAGGGTGAGTGTTTGCGTTAGGGTGAGGTTTAGGCTTAGGGTTAGGGTGAGGGTGAGGGTTAGGATTAGGATGATGGTGAGGGTTAGGGATAGGATGAGGGCTAGGGTGAGGGTTATGGTTGGTGTGAGGGTTAGATTTAGGGTTAGGTGTAGGGTTTAGTTTAGGGTTAAGGTGAGGGTAAGGGTTAGGGTGAGGATTAGGGTGAAGTTGAGGTTTAGGGTTAGTTTTCGGGTGAGGGTTATCGTGAAGTTTGGGTTTATGTTTAGGGTTAGGGTGAGGGCTACTTTGAGGGTTAGGTTTAGGTTTAGGGTGAGGGTTAGAGTGAGGGTAAGGGTTAGGGTGAAGGTTAGGGCGATGGTGAAGATAAGTGTGAGTTTTAGGGTTAGGTGAGTGTTAGTGTTAGGATGAGGGTTAGGCTTAGGGTTAAGTTTAGGATTAAGATTATTGTTAGGGTTAGGTGAAGGTGAGGGTGAGGGTGAGGGTATGGGTGAGATTTAGGGTTAGGGTTAGGTTTACGGTGAGGGTGAGTGTGAGGGTTAGGGTTAGCATTAGGATTAGGGTTAGTGTTAGGCTGAGGGTGAGGGTGAGGGTGAGGATGATGGTTAGGTTTAGGTTTAGGATTAGGGTTAGAGGAGGGCTATGGTTAGGGTTAGGGTCAGGGTGAGGGTGAGGGTTAGGGTTAGGATTAGGATTAATGTTAGGTTTAGGGTTAGGCTTAGGGTTAGGGTGGGGGTGAGGTTTAGGTTTAGGTGATTGTTAGGTTTAGGGTGAGGGTTAGGGAGACGTTGAGGGTCAGAATGAGGGTGAGGTTTAGGGTTAGGATTAGGTTGAGGATTAGGGTTAGGATTAGGGTGAGGGTTAGGATTAGGATTAAGGTTAGGGAGAGGTTGACGGTTAGGGTTACCGTTAGGGTGAGGGTTAGGGTTAGGGTGAGGGTTTGGGTTAAGTTAAGTTTAGGGTGCGCGTTAGGGTTAGGGTTAGGGTGAGAGTGAATTTTCGGCTAAGGGTGAGTGTGAAGTTTCGGGTTAGGGTTAGGTTTAGGGTTAGGGTGAGGGTAAGGGTTATGGTGAGTCTTAGGGTGAGGGTGAGGTTTAGTGTTAGGATTAGGATGAGGGTTATGGTGAGGGTTAGGTTTAGGGTTAGGGTTAGGGTTAGGGTTAGGGTGAGGGTTAGCATGAGTTGTAGATTTAGGGTTAGTGTGAGGGTGAGGGTTAGCCTGAGGGTAAGGATTAGTGTGAGGGTTAGGGTCAGAGTGAGGGTCAGGGTGAGTGTTAGGGTGAGGATAGGGTGAGCATTGGGTTTAGGGTTAGGGTAAGACTGCGGTGAGGATTAGGGTTAGAGTTAGGTTTAGGGTTAGGGTGATGGTTTGGGTGAGGGGTAGGTTGAGTTTTAGGGTTACGGTGAGGGTTAGTGTTAGTGTCTGGGTGAGTGTTAGATTTAGAGTGAAGGTTAGGTTTTGGGTTGTGGATAGCATGAGGGTGAGGGTGACAGTGAGGGTTAGGGTGAGGGTGAGGGTTAGGTTTAGGATTAGAGCTAAGATGAGGGTTAGCGTAAGGGTTAGGGTTATGGTAAGGGTTAGGGTGATGGTTAGGTAAAGTGTAGGGGTTAGGATGAGGGTTAGGGTGAGGTTGAGGGTTTGTGTTAGGATTTGTATTAGGGTTAGGTTTAGGGTGAGGGTGAGGGTGAGCGGGAGGGGGAGGTTTAGTATTAGGGTTAGGATTAGTGTTAGGATGAGGGTTAGGGTTAGAGTTATTTTTAGGGTTAGGCTACGGTTTAGGATAAGGGTTATGTTGAGGGTTAGGGTTAGGGTTAGCTTGAGGGTTAGGGTTAGTGTGAGGTTTAAGGTGAGGGTGAGGGTTTCGTTTGGGTGAGTTTAGATTAATCTGAGGGTTAAGGTTAGGGTTAAGGTTAGGGTTATCGTTAGGGTGAGGGTAACGTTTAAGGTGAGGGTTAGGGTGAGGGTGATTTTAAGGGTTAGCATGAGAGTTAGGGTGACAGTTAGGCTTAGGGTTAGGATTAGGGTGAGGGTGAGGGTGAAGTTTAGGTTTAAGGTTAGGATGAGGTTTAGGGTTATGGTTAGGTGTAGGGTTAGGCTTAGGGTGAGTGTGAGGGTGAGGTTTAGGGTGAGTGTGAGGGTGAGGGTTAGGTTTAGGATTAGGATTATGGTTAGGTTTAGACTGAGCGTGAGGGTGAGGGTGAAGTTGAGGGTGAGGGTGAGTGTGAGGGTGAGGGTTAGGGTGAGTGTTAGGGTTAGGTTTAGGGTTAGAGTGAGGTTGAGGGTGATGGTTAGTGTGAGTGTTAGGGTTAGGGTGAGGGTGAGGGTTAGGTTGAGGTTGAGTGTGAGGATGAGCGTGAATGTTTCACTTAGGTATGGGTTAGGGTTAAGGTGAGGATTGGGGTGGGGGTGAGTGTTAGGGTGAGGGTTAGGGTTAGGGTTAGGCTGAGGGTTAGGTTTAGGGTGATGATTAGGGTGAGAGTGATGGTTAGGGTTAGGGTGAGGGTTAGGTTGACGGTGAGGGATAGGTTCAGGGTAAGGGTTAGTGTGAGGGTTAGGTTCAGGCTGAGGGTTAGGGTTAGGGTGAGAGTTTGGGTTAGGGTGATTGTTAGGTTTAGGTTTAGATTTAGGATGAGGGTGAAGGTGAGTTTTAGGATTAGGGTTAGGTTTAGGGTTAGGGTGAGCTTGAGGGTGAGGGTGAGGGTGAGGGTTAGGTTCAGGGATAGTGTTAATGTTAGGGTTAGGGTTAGGGTGAGGGCTAGGTTGAGGGTGAGGTTTAGGGTGAGGGTGAGGGAGAGAGTGAGTTTTTGGGTTAGGGAAGGGTTAGTGTTATGTTTAGGGTGAGGAGTAAGGTTACGGTGACTGTTAGGGTGAGGGTTTGGGTTAGGGTGATGTTTAGGGTGGGGGTGAGGATTACGTTAGCAT
This sequence comes from Dipodomys merriami, assembly GCF_024711535.1. Taxonomy (NCBI): domain Eukaryota; kingdom Metazoa; phylum Chordata; class Mammalia; order Rodentia; family Heteromyidae; genus Dipodomys; species Dipodomys merriami. The sequence goes on from NW_027206113.1 coordinate 6,504,215, forward strand.
TAGGCTGACGTACATGTTTGGGTGAGGTTAGGGTGAGAGTTCGGGTGAAGGTCAGGGTTAGGGTGTGGGTTAGGTTTACGGTGAGAGTTAGGGTTAGGGTGAGGGATAGTTTGAGGTGTAGGGTTAGGTTCAGTGTGAGGGTTAGGGTTAGGGTTAGTGTTAGGGTTAGGTCAAGGTTTAGGTTGAGGGTTAGTGTTAGGATGAGGGTTAGGATTAGGGTGAGGTTTATGGTGAAGTTTAGAGTTAGACTGAGGGTTAGGTTGAGGATTAGGGTTAGGGCGAGGGATGGGGTCAGGTTAAGCATTAGGGTGAGGGTTAGGGTGAGGGTGGGTTTTAGTGTTAGGGTTAGGTTTAGGGTGAGGGTAAGAGTGAGGGTTAGGTATAGGATTTGTATTAGGGTTAAGGTTAGGCTGAGGGTGATGTTGAGGGTTGGTGTTAGGTTAGGGTGAGGTTTAGAATGAGGGATAGGTTTAGGGTTAAGGTCAGGGTCATGGTTAAGGTTAGGGTGAGGGTTAGGGTTAAGGTGAGGGTTAGGGTTAGGGTGAGGGTGAGGGTGAAGGTTAGGGTTAGGATTAGGGTTACAGTGAACTTGAGTGTGAGCGTGAGGGTAAGGGTTAGGGTAAGGTTAGGGTTAAGGTTAGGGTGACGGCTAGGTTGAGGGTGAGGGTTAGGGTGAGGGTGAGGGAGAGTGTGAGGGTTTGGGTTAAGGAAGTTTTAGTGTTATGTTTAGGCTGAGGATTAGGGTGACAGTGACGCTTAGGATGAGGGTTTGGGTTAGGGTGAGGGTTAGGGTTAGGGTTAGGCTCAGAGTTAGGGTTAGTGTGATGTTTAGCGTGAGGGTGAGGGTTAGGTTAGGGTGAAAGTTCGCGTGAAGTTGAGGGTTAGGTTGTGGGTGAGGGTTAGGATTAGGGTGAGGGTTAGAGTGATAGGGAGGGTTATCAAGAGAGTGACGGTTAGGGTTAGGGTTAGGGTGAGGCTTAGGGTTAGTTTGAGGGTTGGGTTTGGGTTAGGGAAAGGGCGAATCTAAGGGTTTGTGTGAGGGTGAGGTTGAGGGTTAGGGTTAGGGTGAGTGTTAGGTTGAGGTTTAGGATTAGGACTAGCGTTATTTTTAGGGTTAGGGTGAGGGTGACTTTGAGGGGGAGGGGTAGGGTTAGGGTAAGGGTTATGTATAAGGTCAGGGTGAGTGTGAGGGTTAGGTTTAGGATTAGGATTAGGGTTAGGGTTAGGCTGAGGGTGAGGCTGAAGGTTAGTGTTAGGGTTAGGGTGAGCGTTAGGGTGAGCGTCTGGGTTCGGGTAAGGGTGAAGTTTAGGGTTAAGGTGAGGATTAGGCTTAAGGTGACTATGAGGGTGATTGTTAGGCTTAGGATTAGGGTTAGGATTAGGTTTAGGGTGAGCTTGAGTGTGAGGCTTAGGTTTAGGGTTAGGTTTAAGATGAGGGTTAGGGTTAGGGTGAGGGTGAGTGTGAGGGTTAGGGTTAGGATTATGGTTATGGCGATCATGAGTTTGAGGGTGAGTGTGAGGGTTAGGTTTAGGGTTAGGGTTAGGGCGAGGGTTAGGGTGGGGGTTAGGGTTTAGGTTTAGGATTAGGGTGAGGGTTAGGGTGAGGTTTACAGTTAGGGTTAGGGTTAGGGTGAGTGTAAGTGTTAGGGTGAGGGTTAGGGTGAGGGTTTGAGTAAGGGTTACTGTTAGGGTTAGGCGTTGTGTGAGTTTAGGTTTAGGGTTCGGGTTCGGGTGAAGGTTAGGGTGAGGTTTAGGGTGGGGATTCTGGTGAAGGTGAAGGTTAGGGTGTGGGTGATGGTTATGGTTAGGGGGAGGGTTAGGGTGAGGGTTAGGGTGAGGGTGAGGGTTAGGCTGAGTTGTAGGGTTAGTGTTAAGGTGAGGGTGAGGTTTAGTGTGAGGTTTAGTGTTAGAGTTAGGGTTAGGGTTAGCATGAGGGTAAGGGATAGTGTGAGGGTTAGGGTTAGCTTTAGCGTTAGGATGAGGGTTAGGATGATGTTTAGGGTTATGGCTAGGGTTAGGGTTAGGTTGAGGTTGAGGGTTAGGGTTAGGGTTTGGATGAGGTTTAGAGTTAAGATTAGGGTTAGGTTGAGTGTTATTGTTAGGGATAGAGGGAGGGTTTGGCTTACGGTGAATGTGAGGGTGAGGGTGAGGGTTAGAGTTAGGATGAGGGTTAGGTTTAGGGTTAGGGTGAGTGTTCGGATTAGGGTGATGTTTAGGGTGAGGGTGAGGGTGAGGGTTAGGTTGAGGGTTAGGGTGTGCATGAGGGTTGGGGTTAGGGTGAATGTTACAGTGACGGTGAGGGTTGGGATTGGGTTGCAGTTAGAATTAGGTTGAGTGTTAAGTTTGGATTAGGGTTAGAGTTAGGGTGAGCGTGAGGGTTAGGGTTAGGTTGAGAATGAGGGTTAGGTTTAGCGTTAGGATTAGGGTTAGGATGAGGGTTCGTGTGAGGGATAGGGTGAGGGTGAGAGTTAGGGTAAGGGTGAGGGTTCAGTTTAGCGTTAGTGTTAGGGTTAGGATGAGGGTTAGGTTGAGGGATAGGGTGAGGGTTCGGGTTAGTATGAGGGTTAGAGTGAGGGCAAAGTTTAGGATAAGTGTTAGGGTGAGGGTGAGGGTTAGAGTTAGAGTTAGGGTGAGGCGTAGGCTGAGTGTTAGGGTTAGGGTTACGGTTAAGGTAAGGGTTATGGTGAGGGTTAACATTAGCGTTAAACTTAGGATGAGGGTTAGGGTCAGAGTGAGTGTTAGGGTTAGGTAGAGGGTTAGGGTTAGTGTGAGGTCTAGGTTTAGGTTTAGGGTTAGGGTTAGAGTTAGCGATATGGAGAAGATTAGGGTTAGGGTTAGGGTGAGGGTTAGACTGAGGAGTAGTTTTAGGGTTTGATTAAGTGTTAAGTTTACTGTGAGGGTTAGGGTTAGGGTTAGTGTTACGGTGAGGGTTAGGCTGAGGGTTAAGGTTAGGATTAAGGTCATTGTTAGGGTTAGGTTAAAGGTGAGGGTGAGGGTGAGGGTATGGTTGAGGTTTACGGTTAGGGTTAGGTTTAGGGTGAGGGTGAGTGTGAGGGTTAGGATTAGGATTAGGATTAGGGAAAGGGATAGTCTGAGGGTGAGGGGGAGGGGGAGGGAGAGGGGGAGGGTTAGAGTTAGGGTTAGGGTTAGGTTTAGAGTGAGGGTTAAAGTTAGTGTGAGGGTTAGTTTTAGGATTAGGGTTAGGGTTAGGATGAGTGTGAGGGTGAGGGTTAGGGTTAAGTTTAGTGTCAGGGTTAGGGTTAGGGTGAGGATTATGGTTAGGGTTAGTGATACGGTGAGGGTGAAGTGATGATGAGGGAGAGGGTTAGGGTGAGGTTGAGGGTAAGGTTTAGGTTTAGGATTAGTGTTAGGGTTAGGGTTAGGCTGAAGGTGAGGGTGAGTGTTATGTTGAGGTTTAGATTGAGCGTTAGGGTTCCAGTGAGGTTTAGGGTGAGGGTGAGGGTTAAGGTTAGCCTGAGGTTTAGTTTTAGTGTGAGGGTTACGGTTAGTGTTAGGGTTAGGGTGAGGGTAAACGTTCGAATGAGGGTTAGGGTTAGGCTGAGGGTTAGGTTTGCATTAGGGTTAGCGTGAGGGTTAGGGTGATGTCAAGGTTTAGGGCTAGGGTTAAGGTTAGTGTGAGGGTGAGGATTATGGTTGGCGTTAGGGTGAGTGGTAGGGTTGGGTGAGTGTTAGGTTTAGGTTTAAGGTGAGGGTGAGGTTGAGGGTGAGGGTGAGGGAGAGGTTTAGCGTTAGGGTGAGGGTTAGGCTGAGGGTTAGGTTTAAGTTTAGGTTTAGGCGTAGGGTTATGGTGAGGGTTAGGGTGAGGGTTAGGGGGAGTTTGAGGCTGAAGGTTAGGGTTAGGTTGAAGTTTAGGGTGAGGGAGAGGGTTAGGTTTAGGCTTAGGCTTAGGGTTTGGGTTAGGGTTAGGGTTAGGATGAGGGTTACAGTTAGGGGTATGGTTAGGGTTAGGTTGAGGGCTGGGGTGAGGTTTAGGTTTAGTGTTACTGTTAGGGTTAGTGTGAGGGTAAGGTTTAGTGTTAGAGTTATAGTTAGGGTGAGGTTGAGGGTGAGGGATAGGGTTAGGATTAGGTTTAGGGTTAGGATTAGGCTGAGGGTGAGGGTGAGATTGAGTGTTATGGTTAGGGTGAGGGTTAGGGTTAGGGTTAGCGTTATGATGAGGGTTAGTGTGAGAGGTAGGGTTAGTGATAGTGTGAGGGTAAGAGTTAGTTTGAGGGTTAGGGTTATGGTTAGGTTTAGGGTGAGTCTAATGTTTAGAGTGAGGGCTAAGGTGAGGGTGATGGTAAGGGTTAGGGTGAGGGTGAGGGTTAGGGTTAGTGTTAGGGTGAGGTTTAGGGTTAGGGTTAGGAGTAGGGTTAGGGTTAGCGTAAGGATTAGGGTGTGGGTTAGGATTGGGTTTAGGGTGGGGTGATGTTTAGGGTGAGGGTTAGGGTTAGGTTTAGGGTTATTGTGAGGGTGAGGGTGATGGTAAAGGTTAGGGTTAGGGTCAGGTTGAGGGCTAGGGTGAGGTTGAGGTTTACGGTGAAAGTGAGGATGAGGGTGAGTGTTTCGGTAAGGTAAGGTTTAGGATTAGGGTGAGGTTGAGTGTTAGGGTGAGGTTTAGGGTTAGGGTTAGAGCTAGGGTTAGGGTGAGGGTGAGGGTTAGGATTAGGGTGAGGGTGAGGGTTAGGTTTAGGGTTAGGGGGACGGTTAGCGTTAGGTTTAGGGTGAGGGTTAGGGTTAGGGTGAGGGTGAAGGTTAGGGTTAGGGTTAGGGTGAGGGTTAATGTTAGGGTAAGGGTGAGGATTAAGGTTGGATTAGGATTAATGTTAGGTTTAGGGTTAGTTTTATGGTGAGGATGAGGGTCAGGGTGAGTTTTAGGTTTACGGTGAGGATTAGGTTTAATGTTAGGGTGAAGGTTAGCATTAAGGTGATGTTTAGTACGAGGGTGAGGTTTAGTGTGAGGGTGAGTGTTCGGGTGAGGATGAGGGTTATGGTGTGGGTGAGGGTAAGGTTTAGGGTGAGGGTTAGCATGACAGTGAGGGTTAGCTTTAGGGTTAGATTTAGGGTTAAGGTTAGGGTGAGGTTTAGGCTTAAAGTTAGGTTTAGGGTGAGGGTTAGGGTTAGGGTTAGGGTGACTTTGAGGGTTAGGGTTTGGGTTAGCATTAGGGTGAGAGTAAGGGTTAGGATTAGGGTTAGGGTGAGGTTGAGGATTACGTTTAGGTTTAATGTGAGGTTAGAGTTAGGGTGAGGTTTAGGGTTAAGTTTAGTTTTACAGTGAGGGTTAGGGTTAAGGTTAGGGTGAGTGTTTGCCTTAGGGTGAGGGTGAGGGTGAGGGTTCAGGTGAAGGTGAGGGTTAGAGTTAGGGTGAGGGTTAGGGTTAGGGTGAGGGTAAGGGTGACGGTGAGTGTTGGGGTTGGGTTAGCGTTAGGGTTAGTGTGAGGGTTAAGTTTGGGTTAGGGTTAGAGTTAGGGTGAGGGTGAGCGTTAGGGTTAGGATTATGGTTAGGTTTAGTGTTAGACTGAGGGTTAGGTTGAAGGTGAGTTTTTGGGTTTGGGTGAGCGTTATTGTGAGGGTTGGGGTGAGGCTGAGGTTAGGGTTAGGATTAGGGTTAGGATGAGGTTTAGGGTTAGGAGTAGGTTGAGGGGTAGGTTGAGGGTTAGGGTTAGTGTGAGGGTTAGGTTTATGGTTAAGTGTAGGGTAAGGTTTAGGGATAGAGTGAGGGTAAGGGTTAGGGTGAGGGTGAGGATGATGTTCAGGGTTTGGCTTAGGGTAAGGATTATTGTGAGGGTTAAGGTTGGGGTTAGGATGAGTGTTAAGTTGAGGGTAAGGTTTAGGTTGAGGGTTAGGGTAAGGGTGTCAGGTTGATTGTTAGGGTTAGGGTTAGGGTTAGGGTTAGTGTGAGGGTTAGGTTTATGGTGAGGTTTCGGGTGAGGGCTAAGTTGAGGGTGAGGGTTAGGGTTATGGTTAGGGATAGGGAGAGGAACAGGGTTAGGTTTAGGGTTAGAGTGAAGGTTAGGCTGAGGGGTAGGTTTAGGGTTAGGTTGAGGGTTAGCCTTGGTGTGAAGTTTAAGGTTAGGGTTAGAGTTAGGGTGAGGGTTAGACTTAGGTTTAAGGTTAGGATTAAGTTTATTGTTAGGGTTAGCGTGAAGTTGAGGGTGAGGGTGAGGGTGTGGGTTAGGTTTAGTGTTAGTGTTAGGTTTAAGGTGACTGTGAAAGTGCCGGTTAGTGTTAGGATTAAGATTAGGGTTAGGGTTAGTATGAGGGTGAGGGTGAGGGTGAGTGAGATGGTTAGGATTAAGGTTAGGATTAGGGTTAGGATGAAGGTTATGGTTAGGTTTAGGGTTAGGGTTAGGGTGAAGGTGAGGGTTAGGATTAGGATTAGGATTAATGTTAGGTTTAGGGTTAGGCTTAGTGTGAGGGTGAGGCTCAGGGTGAGGTTTAGGGTTAGGTGAGGGTTAGGGTTACTGTTAGTGTGAGGGTTAGGTTTAAGGTGATGTTTAGGGTGAGGGTGAGGTTTAGTGTGAGGCTGAGTGTTCAGGTGAGGATGAGGGTTAGGGTGTAGGTGAACATTAAGTTTAGGGGGAGGGGTAGGGTGACGGTGAGTGTTATGGTTAGGGTTAGGGTGAGGGTTAGGGTTAGGGTGAGGTTTAGGGTTAAGGTTAGTTTTAGGGTGAGGGTTAGGGAAAGGGTTAGGGTTACGGGGAGGGTTCGGGTGAGTGTGTGGTTTTGGATTAGGTTTAGGGTGAGGTTAAGGGTTAGGATTAGGGTTAGGTTGTGGTTGAGGTTTAGGGTGAGGGTTAGGGTTAGGGTGTGGTTTAGGGTTAAGTTTAGTGTTAAGGGTTAGGGTTAGGGTGAGTGTTCGCCTTAGAGTGAGGGTGAGGGTGTGGGTGAGGGTTTGGGTTGGGGTTCGGGTTCGGGTTAGGGTGTGGTTGAGGGTTAGGGTTAGGGTGATGGTTAGGGTGACGGTGAGGTTTGGGGTTGGGTTAGGGTTAGAGTTAGGGTCAGGGTTAAGTTTGGGTTACGTTTAGAGTTAGGGTGAGGATGAGCTTTAGGTTTAGGATTAGGGTTAGGTTTAGGGTTAGACTGAGGGTGAGGGTTTGGGTTAGGGTGAGGGTTAGGGTTAGGGTTAGGGTGATGGTTAGACTGACGGTGAGGTTTAGGGTGAGTGTTTCGGTTAGGGTGAGTGTGAGGGGTAGGGTGAGGTGTAGGTGATGTTTAGGGCTAGTGTTAGGGTTAGGTTTACGGTTAGGTTTAGGGTTAGGTTTAGGGTTACAGTGAGGGTAAGGGTTAGGTTGAGGGTGAGGGTGAGGTTGAGGTTTAGGGTTAGGTTTCGGATGAGGGTTATGGTTAGGGTTGGGTTTAGGCTTAGAGTGAGGGTGAGTGTTTCTGTGAGGGTTAGGGTTAAGATTAGGGTGCGGGTTAGGGTGAGTGTAAGGGTTAGGGTGAGGGATAGGGTGAGGGAGAGGGTCAAGGTGAGTGTTAGGATTAGGGTGAGGGTGAGGGTTACGGTGAGATTTAGGTTTAGGATTTTGGCTTAGGCTGAGGGCTAGGTTGAGGGTGAGGTTTAGGGTTATGGTTAGGGATAGGGAGAGGATTAGGTTTAAGGTTAGGTTTAGATTGAGGTTTAGGCTGAGGTGTAGGTTTAGGGTTAGGTTGAAAGTTAGGTTTAGTGTGAAGGTTAATGTTAGGGTAGTGTTAGTGTGAGGGTTAGGCTTATGGTTAAGTTTAGGATTAAGGTTATTGTTAGGGTTATGGTGAATGTGAGGGTGAGGGTGAGGGTGTGGGTGAAGTTTAGGGTTAGGGTTAGGTTTATGGTGAGGGTGTGAGTGAGGGTTCGGGTTAGGATTAGGAATAGGGTTAGGGTTAGTCTGTGGGTGAGGGTGAGGGTGAGGGTGATGGTTAGGATTAGGTTTAGGATGAGGGTTATGGTTATGGTTTGGGTTAGGGTTAGGGTGAGGGTGAGGCTTAGGGTTTGGATTAGGATTATTGTTAGGTTTAGGGTTAGGTTTAGGGTGAGGGTGAGATTGAGGGTGAGATTTAGGTTTATTTGAGGGTTAGGGTTAATGTTAGGGTGAGCGTTAGGGCTAATGTTAGGGTGATTTTGGTTAGGGTTAAGGTGATGTTTAGGGCTAGGGTGAGGGTTAGTGTGAGGCTGAGGATTCAGGTGAGTGTGTGGGTTAGTTTGTATGTCGGGGTTAGGTTTAGGGTGAGGGTTAGTGTGACGGTGAGGGTTAGGGTGAGGGTGAGGTTTTGGGTTAGGATTAGGGTGAGGGTTAGGGTTAGGATTTAGGTTAGGGTGAGGTTGATGGTTAGGGTTAGGTTTAGGGTGAGGGTTAGGGTTAGGGTGAGGTATAGGGTTAAGGTAAGTTTAGGGTGAGCATTAGGGTTAGGGTTATGGTAGGGTGAGGGTTAGGGTTGGGTTAGGGTTAAAGTAAAGGTGAGGGTGAGGGTTAAGTTTAGGATTAGGGTTAGGGTTAGGGTTAGACTGAGGGTGAGGGTGAGGATGAGTGTGAGGGTTTGGGTTAGGGAGAGGGTTAGGTTTAGGGTTAGGGTGAGGGTGAGGGTTAGGCTTACAGTTAGGGTTAGGTTGAGGGTTAGGGTGATGGGTAGGGTGAGGAGTAGGGTGAGGGTTAAGGTTAGTGTGAGGGTTAGGTTTAGGGTTAGGGTTAGGATTTTCCCTTAGGGTTAGGGTAATGGTTATGGTGAGGGTTAGGTTGAGGGTAAGGGTTAGGGTTAGGATTATGGTGAGGGTTAGTCTTAGTGTTAGGATGAGGGTTATGGTTATGGTTAGGGATAGGGTGAAGGTGAGGGTGATGTTGAGGATGAGGTTTAGGGTGAGGTTGAGGGTGAGGGATAGGTTTAGGATTAGTGTTAGGGTTTGGGTTAGGCTAAGTGTGAGAGTAAGGATTATATTGAGAGTTACGGTTAGGGTTAGATTGAGGGTTAGGGTTAGTGTGAGGTTTAGCGTGAGGGTGAGAGTTATGGTTAGCGTGAGGTTTAGGTTTAGTGTGAGGGTTAGGTTTAGGGTTAGGGTGAGGGTAAGTGTTCGTGAGAGGGTTAGGGTCAGGGTGAACTTTGGGGTTAACATTAGGTTTAGGGTGAGGGTTAAGGTGATGTTAAGGTTTAGGCCTAGGTTTAGGGTTAGGGTGAGGGTGAGTGTTACGTTTGGGGTTAGGGTGAGTGTAAGAGATGGGTGAGGGTTAGGTTTAGGGTTAAGGTGAGGGTGAGGGGGAGAGGGAGGTTGAGGGGGAGGGTTCGGGTGAGGGTTAGGGTGAGGGTTAGTGTTAGGCTTAGGGTTAAGCTTAGGGTTATGTTGAGGGTTACAGTGAGGGTTAGGGTTAATGTTAGGGTTAGGGTTAGGTTGAGGGTTAGGGGGATTTTGAGGGTGAGGGTTAGGTTTAGTTTGAAAGTTAGGGTTAGTGTGAGGGTTAGGGTTAGGAATAGGTGTAGGGTGAGGGCTAGGTTGAGGGTGAGGGTTAGGTTTAGGCTTAGGTTTAGAGTCAGGGTTAGGTTTAGGCTTAGGTTGAGGGTTAGTGTTAGGGATAGGGTTAGGGTTAGGGTGAGGGCTAGGGTGAGGGTGAGGTTTAGTTTTAGTGTTAGATTTAGGGTGAGCATTAGGGTTAGGGTTAGGGTTAGATTTTGGGTGAGAGTGAGTGTGAGAGATAGGTTTAGGATAAGGTTGAGGGTTAGGTTTATTCTGAGGTTGAAGGTGAGGTTGAGGGTTAGGGTTAGGGTGAGGGTTAGGGTTAGGGTTAGGGTGAGGGTTACGTTTAGGGTTAGATTTAGGGTGAGTCTAAGGGTTAGGGTGAGGTTGACCGTGAGAGTTGGGGTGAGGGTTAGGGTGAGGGTTAGGCTTAGTCTTAGGGTTAAGCTTAGGGTTATGTTAAGTGTTAGGGTGAGGGTTAGGGTTAATGTTAGGGTTATGGTTAGGGTTAGTTTTAGGGGGAGTTTGAGGGTGAGGGTTAGGTTTGGTTGAAGTTTTAGGTTAGGCTGAGGGCCAGGGTGAGGGTGAGGGTGGGGGTTAGGATTAGGGTTAGGGTTTGTGTGAGGTTTAGGGTTAGGATTAGAGTTAGGGTGAGGGTGAGGGTTAGGTTTAGTGTTAGGTTGAGGGTTCGGGTGAGGATGAGGGTTAGGGTGAGGGTGATGGTTAGGGTTAGGGTGAAGTTTAGGTTTAGTGTGAGGGTTAGGGTTAGGGTTATGTTTAGGGTTATTTTTAGGGTTCGGGTTTGGGTTCGGGTGAGGGTTAGGGTTAGGTTTAGGGTGAGCCTGATGGTGGGAGTTATGTTTAGAATTAGGGTTAGGGTTAGGCTGAGGGTGAGTTTGAGTGTGGGGTGAGGGTTACGGTTAGGGTTAGGATTAGGGTTGATTTTAGGGTTAGGTTTAGGGTTAGAGTTAGGGTTAGGGTTAGGGTTAGGGTGAGGTGAGCATTAGGAGTTGGATAAGGGTTAGGGTGAGGGTGAAGGTAAGTGTTAGGGTTCACGTTAGGGTTAGGATTAGGGTTAATATTAGGGTTAGGTTTAGTGTTATAGTTAGGGTTATTTTGAGGGTTAGGGTTAGGGTTAGGGTGAGGTGAGCGTTAGGATTAGGGTGACGGTTACGGTGAGGGTGAAGGTGTTAGGGTTCACGTTAGGACTAGGGTGTGGCTTAGGGTTGGGGTGAGGGTGAGGTTGAGGGTTAGGTTTTGGATTAGGATTAAGGTTAGGGTTAAAGTTAGTGTGAGAGTAGGGTTCGGGTGAGGGTGAGGTTTTCGATGAGGGTTAGGGTGTGGGTGAGTCTTAGGGTGAGGGTTAGGGTTCGGGTTAGGGTGAAATTGATGTTTATGTTTAGAGTGAATTTTAGGTTTAGTGTGAGGGTTAGGGTTACTGTTAGGGTTAGGGTGAGTGTGAGGATGAGGTTTAGGGTTAGGTTTAGGGTGAGGGTGAGGGTGAGGATTAGGCTTAGGATTAGTGTTAATGTTAGGCTTAGGCTTAGGGGTAGGGTGAGGGTGAGGGTTAGGGTTAGGGTGAAGTTTAGGGTTATTGTTAGTGGGAGGGTTAGGGTGATGTTTAGGGTGAGGTTGAGAGTTAGGGTGAGGGTTCGGTGAGAGTTCGGGAGAGGGTGAGGGTTAGGGTGTGGGTGATGGTTAGGGTTAGGGTGAGTGTTAGGGTGACGATGAGGATGAGGGTTAGGGTGAGTGTTAGGGTGAGGGTTAGGGTTAGGGTTTGGGCTAGGGTGAGGGGTAGGGTGAAGGTTAGGGTTAGGGTTATGATAAAGGTTAGGGTTAAGGTTAGGGTGAGGGTGAGCCTGAGAGTATAGTTTAGTGTTAGGATTAGGTATAGGGTTAGCGGTAGGCTGAGGGTGAGGGTGAGTATGAGGGTGAGGGATAGGTTTATGTTTAGGGTTAGGGTCAGGGCTATGTTAAGGGTGAGAGTTAGGGTGAGTGTGAGGGTTAGGGTTGGGGCGAGGGTTAGGGTTAGGGTGAGGGTGAGATTTAAGGTTAGCGTGATTTTTTCCTTGAGGGTGAGGGTTAGCGTGAGTGTGAGGGTTTGTGTGAGGGTAAGGGTTAGGGTGAGGATGAGGGTTAGGGTGAGGGTTAGGGTTAGTGTTACGGTTAGGGTGAGGGTTAGGGTTAGTGTTCCTGTTAGGGTGAGAGTTAGGGAGAGGGGTATGGTTAGAGGTAGGTTGAGGGATAGGATTAGTGTGCGGGTTAGGGTTAGGTTTAGGGTGATGTTTAAGGTGAGGCTGAGGGCTTGGGTTAACTTCAGGGTTGGTTGAAAGTTAGGGTGAAGGTTAGGGTTATGGTTACGGTAAGAGTGAGTGTTAGGGTTTGGGTTAGGGTGAGGGTTAGGGTTAGGGTTAGAATTAGCGTGAGTGTGAGGGAGAGGGTTAACGTGAGAATGAGGGTTAGGTTTAGGTGTAGGGTTAGGGTTAGGGTGAGGGTTAGGGTTAGTGTGAGGGTTAGACTTAGGATTAGGCTTAGGGTTAGGTTGAGGGTAAGGGTTAAGTTGAGGGTTAGGGGGACAGTGAGGGTTAGGGTTAGGGTTAGGTTTAGGGTGAGGATTAGGGTGAGGTGTAGGTTTAGAGTTAGGGTGAGTGTTAGGGATAGGGTTAGGGTGCGGGTTAGGGTTAGGGTTAGTGTGAAGGTTAAAGTTAGGGTTAGGTCTGGCTGAGGGTAAGGGTAAGGTTGAGGTTTAGCGAGAGGGTGAGGGTTAGGGTTAGAGTTAGCGTTAGGGTCAGGGAGAGGCTGAGAGTGAGGGTGAGGGTCAGCGTTAGGGTTAGGATGAGGTTAAGGTTTAGGTTTAGGGTTAGGGTTAGGTTGAGGGTTAGGTTTAGGGTTAGGGTTAGCATGAGGTTTAGGTTTAGGATGATAATGAGGGTCAGGGTTAGGGTTAGGGTTAGGGTAAGGGTTAGTGTTAAGGTGAGGGTGAGGGTTAGGTTTAGCATTAGGGTTAGGGTTAGGATTAGGCTTAGGGTGAAAGTTAGGTTTAGAGTTATAGGTTTAGATTTAGGGTGAGGGTTAGGGTGAGGGTGATGTTCGGGGTGACGGTGAGGTTTCGGGAGAGGGTTAGGTTAGGGTGTGGGTGAGGCTTAGGGTTCGGGTGATGGTTAGGGTGAGGGTGAGGGTTAGGGAGAGGGTTAAGGTAAGGGTTAGGGTTAGGGTGAGGGTTAGTGTGAGGGATAGGGTTAGGGTTAGCGTTAGCGTGAGGGTTAGGTTTAGGGTGAAGTATAGTGTTAGGGTTGAGGTTAGTGTGAAGGTGAGGGTTAGGGTTAGATTTAGGGTTATAGTTAGTGTGAGGGTGAGGGCAGGATTAGGATTAGGGTTAGGTTTAGGGTGAGGCTGAGAATGAAGATGAGGGTGAGGTTTAATGTTATGGTTAGGGTGAGGTTTAGGGTTAGGGTTTGGGTTAGTGTGAGGAATAGGGTGATGTGTAGGGTTAGGGTTAGGGTGAGGATTAGGGTTAGTGTGAGGGTTAGAGTTAGAGATACGGTTAGAGTTAGGTTGAGGGTAAGGGTTAGGTTGAGGATTAGGGTGAGGTGTAGGTATAGGTTTAGTGTGAAAGTTAGGTTGAGGGGTAGGGTTGGGTTAGGGTGAGGGTTAGGGTTAGGAGAGGGTTAGGGTTAGGGTTATGATTAGGCTGAGGGTAACTGTTAGATTGATGTTTAGGGTGAGGGTGACGGTGAGGGTTAGGGTTAGGATTAGGGTGAGAGTTAGCGTGAGTGTTAGGGTGAGGGTGAGGGTTAGGTTGAGGGTTAGTGTTAGGGTTAGGGTTAGGGTGAGTGTTAGGGTGAGGGTAAGTGTTAGCATGAGCATTAGGGTTAGGGTTAGGGTGAAGGGTATGGTGAGAGTTAGGGTTAGTGTTAGGGTTAGGTTTAGGGTGAGGTCTAGGTTGAGGATTAAGGTTAGTGTTAGGATTAGGGTTAGGGTTAGGGTTAGGGTGAGGTTTAGAGTAAGGGTGAGGGTTATAGTTAGTGTGAGGGTTATGTTTATTGTTAGGTTAGGTTTAGTTTGAGGGTGAGTGTTAGGTTTAGGGTTAGGTTGAGGGTTAGTTTTAGGGTTAGGGGGAGGGTGAGGGTTAGGTTAGGTTTAGTTTGAGGGTGAGTGTTAGGTTTAGGGTTAGGTTGAGGGTTAGTTTTAGGGTTAGGGGGAGGGTGAGGGTTAGGATTAGGGTTATGGTTATGGTTAGGCTGAGGGTGAGGGAGAGCGTTAGGTTTAGGATTAGGTTTAGGGTTAGTGTTAGGCTTCGAGTGAGGGCGAGGGTGAGTGTTAGGTTTAGGTGCTGGTTAGGGTTTGTGTTAGGGTTAGGGTTAGGGTGATGTTTAGGGTGAGGGTGCGTGTGAGGGTGAGGTTTAGGGTGAGGGGTAGGGTTAGGGTGAAGGGTTGGGTGAGAGTGAGGGTTAGGATGAATTTGAGGGTTAGGGTTAGGGTTACGTTAGGGTGATGGTTAGGTTTAGGGTTCGATTTAGGGTGCGTGTTAGGTTAAGGTTTACAGGTAGGGTTAGTGTGAGGATTAGGATTAAGTTTAGGTTTAGGTTTAGGTTGAGTGTTTTAGGGTGAAGTTTAGGGTGAGGGTGAAGTTTAGGATTAGCGTTAGGTTTAGGGTGAGGGTTAGGTGTAGAATTAGGTTTAAGTTAAGGTTTAGGGTTAGTGTTAGGGTTAGAGTTAGGGTGAGGGTGAGGGTGAAGTTTAGCGTGAGTGTGAGGGTTAGGTTTAAATTTAGGGTTAGGGTTAGGGTGAGGGTGATGTTTAGGATGAGGGTTAGGTGAGGTTTTGTTTTAGGGTTAGGGTTAGTGTGAGGATTAGGGTTAGGGTTAGAGTTAGGTTGAGCGTAAGGATTAGAGTGAGGGTTAGGGTGAGCGTGAGGGTTGGGATTAGCATTAATGTGAGGTTTAATGTTAGGGTGAGGTTTGAGGTTAGGGTTCGGGTTAGGATTAGTTTGAGGGTTAGGGTTAGAGTTAGGGTGAGAGTTAGCATTAGTGTGAGGGTTAGGTTGAGTGTGAGGGTTAAGTTTAGGGATAGTATTATGGTTGGGTTGAGGGTAAAGGTCAGGTTGATGGTTAGTGTTAGTGTTAGGGTTAGGGTTAGCATGAGGGTTAGGGTGAGGGTTAGGTTTAGGTTTAGGTTTAGAATGAGAGGTAGGGTGAGGGTAAGGTTTAGGATCAGTGTTAGGGTGAGAGTGAGGGTTAGGGTTAGGGTTAGGGTGAGGTGTAGGTTAAGGGTTTGGGTTAGTGTTAGGTTTAGGGTTAGGGTGAGGGTTAGGTTGAGGATTACGGTTAAGGTTAGCATTAGTGTTAGGGTGAGGTTTAGGGTGAGGGTGAGGGTTAAGGTTCAGGTTAGGGTGAGGGTTAGGGTTAGTGGGAGGGTTAGGGTTAGGTTTAGGTTTAGGGTTAGGGTGAGGGTAAGGATGAGGGTAAGGTTGAGGCTGAGGGTTACGGTGAGGGTGAGGGTTAGGGTTAGCCTTAGGTTCGTCTGAGATTTAGGGTGAGAGGTTTAGGATTAGGGTTACAGTTATGGTAAGGTTTAAGGTGAGGGTGAGGGTGAGATTGAGGTTTAGGGTGTGGGTAAGGGGTAGGTTAGGGTGACGGTTATGGTTAGTGTGATGTTTAGGGTGAGGGTGAAAGTTAGGGTGAGTGTGAGTGTTTGGGTGAGTGTGAGCGTTAGGGTGTGTGTGAGGGTTAGTGTTAGGGTGAGGGTTAGGGTTAGAGTGAGGGTGAGGGTGAGGGCTAGCGTTATGATTAAGGTTAGGGTTAGGCTTAGGCTGAGGGTGAGGGTGAGGTTAGGTTTAGTTTTAGATTTAGGATTAGGGTTAGATTTAGTGTTAGGCTAAGGGTGAGGGTGAGGGTGAAGGTGAGGGTTAGGGTTAGGGTGAGTGTTAGGGTTAGGTTGATGTTTAGAGTCAGGGTGAAATTGTGGATGAGAGTTAGGTTGAGAGAGAGGGGTCAGGTGAGGGTGAGGGTTAGGGTGGGTGTGAGGGTTTGGGTTAAGGTGATGGTTAGGTTAAAGGTGAGGGTTAGGGTTAGAGTTAGGGTTATCGTTAGGGAGATGGTTAGGGTTAGGGTTAGGGTTAGGTTGATGGTTAGGGTTAGGGTTAGGGTTAGGTGAGTGTAAGGGTTAGGGTGAGGTTTAGGGTTAACGTTAGGGATAGGGTGTGGGTTAGGGTGAGTGTTAAGGTTAGTGTTAGGGTTAGGGTGAGGGTGACGGTTAGGGTGAGGGTTTCTGCTAGGGTTAGGTTTAGGGTGAGGGTGAGAGTTAGGGTTAGGGTTACCGTGAGGGTTAGAGTTAGGGTGAAGTTTAGGATTAGAGTTTCGTTTAGGTTGTGGGTTAGATTTAGGTTTAGGTGAGGGTTAGTGTTAAGGTGAGGGTTAGGGTTTGAATGATCCTTAGGGTTAGGGTGAGGAAAAGGGTTAGGGTGAGGGTGAGGGTTTGGTTTAGGTTTAGGGTCAGGGTTAGCTTTAGGATTAGTGTGATGGTTAGGGTTAGGGTTACCGTGAGGGTTAGGGTTAGGGTGAATGTTAGGGTTAGTGTTAGGGTGAGCTTGACGGTTAGGGTTAGGGATGGGGTTAGGGTTAGTGTTAGGTGAGGGGTAGTGTTAGCTTCAGGGTTAGTGTTAGGGTTAGGGTCAGGGTGAGGGTTAGTGTTAGGTTGAACGGTAGTGTTAGGGTTAGGTTTAGTATGAGGGTGAGAACAAGGTTTAGGGTTATGGTTAGAGTTAGGGTGAGGGTGAGGGATAGGTTTAGGATTAGGGTTAGGGTTAGGGTGAGGCTGAGAATGAAGGTGAGGGTGAGGGTGAAGGTTAGGGTTTGGGTGAGGTTTAGAGTTAGTGTAAGGTTTATAGTTAGTTTTAGTGTTAGTGTTAGGTTGAGGGTAAGGGTTAGGTTGAGGGTTCTGGGGAGGATGAGGGTTAGGGTTAGGGTTAGGGTTAGGTTTAGTGTTAGGATGAGGATTAGTTGAGGGGTAGGTTTAGAGTTGGGTTGAGGACTAGGGTGAGGGTGAGGGTGAGGCTAGGGTTAGGGTTACGGTGAGGGGTAGGGTGAGAGTAAGGTTTAGAGTGAGTGTTAGGGATAAGATTAGGGTGAGGAATAGGGTGAGAGTTAGGGTTAGTTTTAGGATTTGTGTTAGGGTGAGGGTTAGAGTGAGTATTAGGGTTAGGGTTTGCGTCAGGGTTAGGGTGAGGTTTAGGGTAAGGGTGAGTGTTAGAGTTAGGGTTAGGGTGAGGGTTAGGGTTAGGATTAGGGTTATGGTGAGAGTGACGGTTAGGGTTAGGGTTAGGTTTAGGGTTACGGTTAGAGTGAGGGTGAGAGAGAGCGTTAGGTTTAGGATTAAGTTTAGGGTTAATGTTAGTCTTCGGGTCAGGGTGAGGGTGAGGATTAGGGTTATCATTAGGGTTAGTGTTAGGGTTAGGGTGATGTTTAGGGTAAGGGTGAGGGTTAGGGTGAGGGTTATGTTGAGGGTTAGGGTGAGGGTAAGGGTTAGGGTGAGGGTGAGGGTTAGGGTGTGGGTGAGGGTTAGGGTTAGGGTGAGGATTTTGGGTGAAGTTTAGGGTTTCGGTTAGGTTTAGTGTGAGGTTTAGTTTGGGGTTTAATGTTAGGGTTATTGTTAAGATTAGGGTTAGTGTTAGTTTGAGAGTTAGGGTGAGGGTAAGATTTAAGGTGAGTTTTAGGTTGAGGGTGAAGGTTAGGGTTAGCATTAGGGTTATTGTGAGGGTTAAATTTATATTTAGGTTTAAGGTAAGGTTGATGGTTAGAGTTAGGGTTAGAGTAAGGGTGAGGGTGAGGGTGAAGGTTATGGTTAGCGTTAGCGTGCAGGTTAGTGTTAGGGTGAGTTTTAGGGTTAGGGTTTGGTTTAGTGTTAATGTTAGGTTAAGGATTAGGTTTAGGGTTAGGGTTAGGATAAGGGGTAGGGTGAGGGGTAGGGTTATGGTTAGGGTGAGGTTTAGGTTTAGTGTGAGTGTTAGGGTTAGGGGGAGGGGGAGGGTTAGTGTTAGGATGAACTTTAGGGTTAGGGTGAAACTTAGTGTTAGGGTTAGGGTTAGGGTTAGGGTGAGGATATGGGTTAGGGTGAGGTTTAAGGTGAGCATTAGGTTAGCATTAGGGTTAGGATGAGGTTTAGTGTGAGGGTTAGGTTTAGTGTTAGGGTTAGGGTCAGAGTGAGGGTGAGGATTAGGGTTAGGGTAAGGGTTAGGGTTAAGGTGAGGTTTAGGGATAGTATTAGGGTTAGGGTGAGGGTGAGGGTTAGGATTAGTGTTAGGGTTAGATTTCGGGTGAGAGTGAGTGTTAGGGTTAGGATTAGGGTTAGGGTTAGGGTTAGGCTGGGGGTGAGGGTAAGTGTGATGGTGAGGGTTAGGGTTAGGATAAGGGTTAGTGTTAGGGTTACGGTAAGGGCTAGGGTGAGGGTGAGAGTTAGGGTTAGGTTTACCGTGAAGGTTAGGGAGAGGGTGAGGGTTAGGGTTACTGTTAGGGTGAAGGTCAGTGTAACGGTTTGGTTATGTTGAGAGTGCGGGTTAGGCTTAGGTTTAAGTATAGGGTGAGGATTAGGGTTAGGTTTAGGGTTAGGGTGAGGGTTAGCGTGGGTTAGGTTTAGGGATAGGGTGAGGGTTAAAGTTAGTGAGAGTGTTAGGGTTAGGGTTAGGGTTAGGGTAACTGTAAGGTTTAGGGTGAGGGTTATGATTTGTGTGAGCGATAGGGTTAGGGTTTGGGTGAGGGTGAGGGAAAGGGTTAGGGTGAGGGTTAGGGGGAGTGTGAGGGTTAGAGGCAGGGTGAGGGTTAGGGTGAGGATTAGGGTAAGGGTGAGTATTAGGGTTAGGGTGAGGGTTAGGTTGAGCGTTAGGGTGAGGGTAAGGGTTACGGTGAGGTTCACTGTGAGGGTTATGGTTAGGGTTAGTATGAGGGTTACGGTGAGGGGAAGGGTCAGGTTTATGGTGAGCGTTAGGTTTAGGGTGAGGCTTAGGGTGAGGGTTAGGGTTAGGTTTAGGGTTAAGATGAACGTGAGGGTTAGGTTTAGTGTGATATTTAGGGTTAGGGTGTGGGTGAGGGTTAGGGTGTGGGTGACGATTAAGGTTAGGGTGAGGGTTAGGTTGAGGGTTAGGGTTAGGGTTAGTGTTAGGATGAGGGTGACGGTAAGGGTTAGTGTGAGGTTTAAGGTGAGGATTAGGGTTAGGTTTAGGATGAGGGTTACATTCAGGGGAAGAGAGGTTTATGGTGAGCGTTAGGGTTAGGGTGAGGCTTAGGATAAGGGTTAGGGTTACGGTTAGGGTTTGGATGACGGTGAGGTTTATGGTTAGTGTGATATTTAGGGTTAGGGTGAGGGTTAGGGTGAGTGTGATTCTTCAGGTGTGGGTGAGGGTTAGGTTGTGGGTGAGGGTTAGGGTGATGGTGAGGGTTTGGATGAGGGTGAGGGTTAGGGTTAGGGCTAGGGTTATGGTGAGTGATATGGTTAGGGTTAGGGTTAGGGTGAGGGTTAGGGTGAGGATTATGGTTAGGGTTAGGGTTAGGGTTAGTGTGAGGTTTAAGGTTAGGGTTAGTGTTAGAGTTAGGTTGAGGTTAAGGTTTATGGTGAGTTTTAGGGTGAACGTGAGTGTTAGGATTAGTGTTGGGGTTAGGGTGAGGTTTAAGGTGAGGGTGAGGATAAGGGTTAGGTTTACACTGATGGTTAGGGTTAGTGTTAGGGTTAGGGTGAGGGTTAGGGTTAGGGTTATTGTTAGGGTTAGGTTAAGGGTGAGGGTTAGGGTTAGGGATAGGGATAAGGAGAGGATTATGTTTAAGGTTAGCGTTAGGGTGAGGGTTAGGCTGAGGGGTAGGGTTGGGGTTAGGGTGAAGGATAGATTTAGTTTGAGGGTTAGTGTTAGGGTTAGGGTTAAAATTAGGGTGAGGTTAAGAGTTAGGGTGAGAGTTAGGGTTAGGGTGAGGATAGGGTTACCATTAGTGTTAGGATGATGGTTAGGGTGAGGGTTAGGGTTAGGGTTAGAGTTAGGGTGAGGGTAAGTTTGAGGGTTAGAGTGAAGGTTAGGGTGAGGGTTAGGGCTAGGGTGAGGCTAAGGGTTAGTGTTAGGTTTAGGGTGAGGGTGAGGGTCAGGGGGAGGGGAATTCTGAGGGTGAGGGTTAGGGTTAAGGTTAGTGTTAGGGTTAGGGTTAGGCTGAGCTTGACGTTGAGGTTTAGTGTTAGCGTTAGTTTTAGGGTTAGCTGAGAGTGAGTGTTATGGTTAGGATTAGGGTTAAGGTTAGGGTTAGGCTGAGGGTGAGGATTAGGGTTAGGATTAGGGTTAGGGTGAGGTTTAGGGTGATGGTTAGCATAATAATTAGGGATAGGGTGAGGGTTAGGGTTAGGATTAGGGATAGGGTTTGAATTAGTGTTAGGGTTAGGGTTAGGCTGAGGGTTAAGGTGCGGAATAGGTTTAGGGTTAGGATGAGAGTTAGGGTTAGTAATGAGGGTTAGGGTTAGGTTTAGTTTTAGGTTGAGGGTAAGGCTTAGGGTCAGGGTTAGGGTTTGTGTGAGCATTAGGGTTAGGGTTAGTTTTAGGGTAAGGGTCATTGTTATTGTTATGGTTAGTGTTAGGGTGAGGGTGAGGGTGAGGGTAAGGGTGAGGGTTTGTTTTAGTGTTAGGTTTAGGGTGAGGGTGAGTGTGACAGTTAGGGTTGGTTTAGTTTTAAGCTAAGGGTGAGGGTGAGCGTTAGCGTTAGTGTGATGTTTAGGGTGAGGGTGAGGTTTAGGGTGAGAGTGAGGGTTCGAGTAACGATGAGGGTTAGCTTGATGGTGAGGGATAGGGTTGGGTGAGGGTTAGGGTTATGTTTAGGGTTAGGGTTATGGTGAGAGTAAGGATTAGGGTGAGAGTTAAGGTGAGGGTAAGTGTTAGGGTTGGCATTAGCATGAGTGTTAGGGTTTGGGTGAGTGATAGGTTTAGGTTTAGGTTGAGGGTGGGGGTTAAGGTTAGGGTTAGTGTTAGAGTTAGGGTGAGGGTGAGGGTGAGTGCTAGGGTTAGGATTAAGATTAGGTTTAGGTTTAGGCTGAGGGTGAGAGTGAGAGTGAGGGTTACAGTTAGATTAATGTGAGGTTTAGGGTTAGGGTTAGGGTTAGGGTGACGGTTAGGTTGAGGTTGATGGGTAGGGTTAGTGTTTGGGTTAGGGTTATTGTGAGGATTAAGGTTAGAGTTAGGGTGAGGGTAAGGGTTATGGTGAGGTTTACGGTGAGGGTTAATTAACGTTAGAGTTAGGGTGAGGGTTAGGTTTAGTGTTAGGGTTAGGGTGAGTGTGAGGGTTAGGGTTAGGGTTAGGGTGATGGTTAGGTTTAGGATGAGCTTTTTGGATAGGGTTAGGGTGAGGGTGAGGTTGAGGGTGAGGGTTAGGATTAGGGTTAGTGTTAGAGTTAGGGTGAGGGTGAAAGTAAGGGTTAGGGTTAGGGTTAAGATTAGGGTAGGGTTAGGCTGAGGGTGAGGGTAAGTGTGAGGATGAGGGTTAGGGTTAGGATGAGGGTTAGGGTTAGGGTTAGGTTGAGGGTTAGGATTAGGGTTATGATTAGGATGAGAGATAGGCTGAGGGGTCGGGTTAGGGTTAGGGTGAGGTTTAGGGTTAGTGTGAGGGTTAGGGTTAGGGCTTGGTTTAGGTTGAGGTTAAGGTTTAGGGTGAGGTTAGACTGAGGGTTAGTGTGAGGTTAAGTTTAGGGTGAGGGTGAGGCTTAGGGTTAGTGTTAGGGTGAGGGATAGGTTGAGGGTGAGAATTAGGATTAGGGTTATGGTGAGAGTTAGGATGAGGGTGATGGGTAGGTTTAGGATGAGGGTTAGTTTGAGGGGTAGGGTAGGGTAAGGCTTAGGATGAGGGTTAGGTTGAAGTTTACAGTTAGGGTTAGTTTGAAGATTAGGGTTAGTGTTAGGTTTATGGTTAGGGTGAGGGTACAGATTAGGGAGAGGTGTAGGGTGAGGGTCTAGTTTAGGTTTAGCCTTAGGGTTAGGGTGAGGTTTAGGTTTAGAGTTAGGTTTAAGGTAAGGGTTACGGTTAGAGTTAGGATTGGAGTTAGGGTGAAGGTGAGGGCGAGGATTAGCGTGAGCGTGAGGGTTAGGTCTAGGATGAGGGTTAGGGTTAGGGTTTCGGTTAGGTTGAAGTTTAGGGTTAGGGTTATGATTAGGATGAGAGATAGGCTGAGGGGTCGGTTTAGTGTTATGGTGAGGGTTAGGGTTAGTGTGAGAGTTAGGGTTAGGTTTAGGGTTAGGTTGAGGTTAAGGGTTAGGGTGAGGTTAGAGTGAGGGTTAGTGTGACGGTGAGTGTTAGGGTTAGGGTGAGGCTTAGGGTTTGTGCTAGGGTGAGGGCTACGTTGAGGGTGAGAATTAGGGTTAGGGTTATGCTGAGGGTTAGGGTGAGGGTGAGGGTTAAATTTAGGTTTAGGGTGAGGGTTAGGTTGAGGTTTACATTTAGGGTTAGTGTGAAGGTTAGGGTTAGGGTTAGGTTTAGTGTTAGGGTGAGGGTACGGGTTAGGGTGAGGTGTAGGGTGAGGGTGAAGTTTAGGGTTAGCCTTAGGTTTAGGGTGAGGTTTTGGTTTAGAGTTAGGTTTAAGTTATGGGTTACGGTTAGAGTTAGGGTTAGAGTTTGGGTGAGGGTGAGGGTGAGGGTTAGCGTGAGGGTGAGGGTTAGGTTTAGGGTTAGGGTGAGAGTTAGCCTGATGGTGATGTTTAGGGTGAGCGTGTGCGTTCGGGTGAGGGTTTGGGTTAGGGTGTGGGTGAGGCTTACGGTTAGTTTGAGGGTTAGAGTGATGGTGAGGGTTAGGGTGAGGGTTAAACTAAGGGTTACGGTTAGGGTTAGGTTTAGGTTTAGTGTGAGGGTTAGGGTTAGGGTTAGGTTGACAGTAAGGGTTAAGGTGAAGTTTAGGTTGAGGGGGATGTTTAGGGTTAGCATTAGCATGAGGGTTAGTTTTAGGGTGAGGTTTAGGTTTAGGGTTAGGGTTAGTGTTAGGTTGAGGGTTAGGCTTAGGGTTAGGATGAGGTTTAGGGTGAGGGTTAGGGTTAGGCTTAGGGTGAGGGTTAGGGGTAGTATGAGGGTTAGCGTTAGGGTTAGATTTGTGTTGAGGGTAAGGTTTAGGTTGAGGCTTAGGGTGAGGGTGATGGTTAGGGTTAGGGTTAGGGTAAGGGTGAGTGTGAGTGTTAGGCTTAGGATTTGGTTTTGGTTTAGGGTTTGTGTTAGGTTAGTGTTAGGGTTATGGTTAGAATTAGGGTGAGGGTGAGGGTGAGTTTTAGGTTTAGGATTAGGGTTAGGGTTAGTGTTAGCCTCAAGGTGAGGGTGGGGGTGATTGTTAGGGTGAGGGATAGGATTAGGGTTATGGTGAGGGTTAGGGTTAGTGTGATGTTTATCATGACAGTGAGGGTTAAGGTTAGGGTGATGTTTAGGGTTAGTGTTAGGGTGAGAGTAAAGGTTAGTGTGAGGGTTAGCGTGAGGGTGAGGGTAGGGTTAACTTTTGCGTGTTTTTTAGGGTTAGGGTGCAGATTAGGTTTAGTATTAGGTTTATGGTGAGGGTTAGGGTTAGGGTTAGGTTTAGAGTTAGGGTGAGGGTGAGGGTGAGGGCTAGGGTTAGGATTAAGTGTAGGGTTAGGGTTCGACTGAGATTGAGGTTGAGTGTGAGTGTTAGATTTAGGATTAGGGTTAGGTTTAGTGTTAGGCTTAGGGTGAGGGTGAGGGTGAAGGTGAGGGTTAGGGTGCACGTTAGGTTTAAGGTTAGGGTGAGGTTTAGGGTTAGTGTGATGTTTACAGTGAGGGTGAGGGTGTGGATATCGGTTAGGGTGAGAGTGAGGGTTCAGGTTATGGTGAAGTTTAGGTTGTGTGTGAGGTTTATGTTTAGGGTGATGTTTAGTTTGATGGTGAGGTTTAGGTTTAGGGCTAGGCTTAGCATTAGGGTTAGGGTTAGGGTAAAGGTGATGGTTAGTTTACAAGTCAGGGTTTTGGGTGAGGGTTAGTGTGAGGATTAGGGTTAGGTTTACGGTTACAGTTAGGGTGAGGGTACATTTAGGGTGAGGTTAGGGTTAGCGTTAGGTTTAGTGTGTGGGTTAGGGTGAGGGTTAAGTTTAGTGTTAGGGTTAGAGTGAGGGTGACTATTATGGTGAGGTATACGGTTAGGGTTAGGGGTAGGGTTAGGTTAAGGGTGAGGGTGAGGGTGAGGGTTAGGGTTAGGGTTAGTGTGAGGGTTAGGGTTAGGGTGTGGGTTAGGGTTAGGGTTAGGGTTCGGGTGAGGGTGAGGGTTAGGTTGAGGTTTAGTGTGAGCATTATGTTTAGGGTTAGGGTAATGGGTAGGGTGAGTTTTAGGGTTAGTGTTAGTGATAGGGTGAGGATTACGGTTAGGTTTAGGGTTAGGGTGAGTGTTAGGCTGAGGGTTAAGTTTAGGTTTAGAGTGAGGGTTAGCTTAGTTCGAGGGTTAGGGTTAGGGTGAGGGTGAGGGTGAGGGTTAGGGTTTGGGTTAGGATTAGAGTAAGGGTTAGAATGAGGGTTACAGTGAATGTGAGGTTTAGGATTAGCTTTTGCGTGAGGTTTAGGTTTAGGATGAGGGTTAGATTTAGTGTTAGAGTTAGCTTAAGTGTGAGGGGTAGGGTTAGGGTTAGGGTTAGAATTAGGGTGAGGGTGAGGGTGAGGGCTATGGTTAGGATTAAGTTTAGTGTTAGGCTGAGGGTGAGGGTGAGGGTGAGGGCTAGAGTTAGGATTAAGTTTACCATTAGGCTGAGGGTGAGGGTGAGTTTTAGTTTTAGATTTAGGATTAGGGTTAGGGTTAGTGTTAGGCTTAGGGTGATGGTGAGGGTTTAGGTGAGGATTAGGGTGAGGATTAGGGTGAGGGTGAGGGTTAGTGTGATGTTTAGAGTGAGGGTGAGGTTGTGGATGAGGGTTAGGTTGAGAGTGAGGGGTCAGGTGATGGTGAGCGTTAGGGTGTTTGTGAGTGTTTTGGTTAGGGTGATGGTTATGTTGATGGTGAGTGTTAGGGTTAGTGTTAAGGTTATCGTTAGGGTGATGGTTATGGTTATGGTTATGGTTAGGGTTAGGGTTAGGGTGAGTGTAATTGTTAGGGTGAAGTTTAGGGTGAGGGTTAGGTTTGGCGTTAGGGTTAGGGTGTGTGTTAGGGTGAGGGTTAAGGTTAGTGTTAGGGTTAGGGTGAGGGTAACGTTTAGGGTGCGGGTTTCGGCTAGGGTTAGGATTATGGTGAGGGTAAGGTTAGGGTTAGGGTTACTGTGAGGGTTAGGGTTAGGGTGAAGTTTAGGATTAGAGTTAGGCTTAGGGTGAGGATGAGGGTGTGGGTTAGATTTAGGGTTAGGTGAGGGTTAGTGTTAAGGTGAGGGTTAGGGTTTGAGTGAGCCTTAGGTTATTGTTGAGAGCCATGAAATTGTATGGAAAGATAAGATTCCTCCAGCCCTAAGCAAACTACATTTGGCTAACCATAAATATTCCTCCAGCCCTAAGCAGACAACATTTGACTCACCATAAACTTTTCTCTTATCTCCAGCCCTCTGCAAATGGCGCCTGGCTAACCATAAATATTTCTTAGAACGCCTACCACAACGGCCAAAGGAAAAGCATGACCCATCCCTTACCCCGGGAATTCTCACCCTTGCTTCTGCAAAGTGTTTTCATTCTTTCCCTTCCCCAGTCCCTTCAGGTATATAAAACCTGCCTTACTTTAATAAAGCAGACTTTGACACGACTCAGACTGACTTTGTCTTTCTTTATGCGCTTGGTCTCGTTTCTCTTTCACCCCCATGGTTCTTAGGAGGTGCCTCCTCGAGTCAAACAAATAACTGAACCTGCTGGACGGGTCAAGTGGCGCCCAACGTGGGGCTCGAGGCGCGGTGACCTACCCGACGGCGCTGGAGATGGGGATCCCCAATCATTTAAGGGTAGAGACGCCCACATCGCATCACTCGTGCACCATGGGAAGCCTTGAGGTAAGTTTGCCTTTCAATCAACCATGGGAAAAGCAGGCTTTATTTATAAAGGAAATGAAGGAAGCTCTTAGGGAGAGAGGAATAAGAGTAAAAAGAAAGGATCTTGTAATTTTTTTTTGTTTTGTTGGGAAAAATGTCCCTGGCTAATTTTGAGTGGCCCCGACATTCATCCCCTTAGCTGGAGTAAAGTATGGAAAAATATTAATGATTTAGCGGCTAAAGGAGAAGAAATACCCGAGGCCTTTTTTAGTTTTTATGGGATTATTAGGGACATTTTAAAAGAGGTAGAAAAGGGAAGAGATGGTGCCCGCTTATTGATTTTAACAGAGGACACCTGCTGCCTCATGAATGGAATAAGATTGTACAATCGGTCCTGACCAGAGGTCAATATTTAACCTGGAAGGCTGAATTTATAGATAAGGCAGAGGCTCAGGCTATCATAAACAAAAACATGTTCAGATGGCCACTCCCATCTGAAGTTGCTTTTTCTGTTTGCAGTCCTTCGACTGCCTCGCAGCGCCTGTCTGGTTTCCTCTGTTTCTGTTTAGTGTTAATTGTCTCTGTTGTCTGTCTTGTTGTCCTTAAAGGGAAGGGGCGGCAACTAACAACCCCCTTAAGTCTGACTTTAGATCACTGGAAAAAAGTTACAGTTCGAGCCAAGATTGTCAGGTTTTAGGAACTTGCTTGTTTGTCACTTATGAAATTGCCACTGACCACATGCGAGTGGCCCCAGTTAGATCTCAGCCTTAGGCCTTGGTTCAGGGGGTCTGAGTGTGGGGGAGAACCTGCCAGTCTGAGGGGATGGCCGCTAGGGATTTTTCTTTTCCCTTGCCATGACTGGAAATTCTCCTCCACCTTGGAAGGCCCCTGGGTCAACGTCTGCAGGAATCTAAGAGAAAAAAATCCTCCGGAGGTGAATAGGGGTGTTGAGTCCCCTGGTAAGTGAATGGTGGTGAGATGTCGCCCCATTGACTGTGACCTGATTTTGTCTTTGTGGCCACTTGTTTGTCCTGTTTAGTGTGTGTGTTCGTTTTATGTTTTCTGAGGTAGGGAAGACTTGGGTGAGAGTGACAAGCTCACTCAGCAGACTCTGGATTAAGCTTGCTGAATGAGAACAGCACAGAGATTCAAAAGACTAATTAGTGAATTGTCTTACTAGTTAAGCTTGGGAAAATGAAGCCCAACAAAGGTACCTGGTTTAAAAGAAATACTGTCTTAAATTTTTGTTTAATAACTTTAAAAGGTGTACGTACAACTGATTTTGATTTTTGCGCGCTTTAAGATCTGTGTGAGTGTTTTGTGTGTGTCTGTAAACGTGTTCAAAGATAAAAATTGTCATCGTGCTGTAACAATTGGGTGAGTTTAAATTTAAAATTCAAAAAGTTATGACGTTTGGATATTGACAAAAAAATCTTCGCATTATTTTAAAT
This sequence comes from Dipodomys merriami, assembly GCF_024711535.1. Taxonomy (NCBI): domain Eukaryota; kingdom Metazoa; phylum Chordata; class Mammalia; order Rodentia; family Heteromyidae; genus Dipodomys; species Dipodomys merriami. The sequence goes on from NW_027206113.1 coordinate 6,531,021, forward strand.
GGCTTTGTAATGATTCTTTAACTTGCAAATTAGAAAATCTGGTATTTTAAAAGAATAATGTTTTAAAATGCATAAGACTGTTTATACTGTAACCAAGTTATCTGGCTTAACAAAAATGCATTGGGATCTAGTTCCTTTGGCTAAAATTTGGGGATAAATATTAAAAATTTAAATGTAAAGCTTAGTTTAACACCGTCAAAGATGTTACTTGTTCTATCTAAAACTGTGTATTTAATTCGAGAACCAAGAGATAAAAAAAGGGAAAACTTAAAAACCAACAGAAGACCTTAAGGGGTAAGGGGTGAACAAGCACAAGGGCAGTTCAGCTGGTCATGCATGGTGGGGCAGGTCCTGGGAGGAGTCCATGCATGGTGAAAGAGGGCAAGCTGGCACAAACTCAGTTCATCTAACCCTAAAGAGTCGGATTGGGTGTGTGCCCATTCCATAGAAGGGGCTGAGTGGCCCATCTTTGTTCTCTCTTTTCTCTGCAGATAGACACTGAAAACATGGTGGTTAAAATGAGTGATGTGATGATCTGATTAGTATTGCTAAAACTTCCCCTTGGATGTGTTAACATTAAAATTAGGAAGGCCTTAAAAAGAGGGTTAAAAACTCATTTATATAATGTGGCTTACTTTCAATTATGTTCTACAATTAGGATGTTTTTAAAAGTTATAAAGGTGTTAAGTCTAGCTTCGTGGTATAGTGATGGTGACTGTAATTCTTGCATTAAGGAAAAATTGTCATTTGAGTTTAAAAATCTTAATGTGTGTCTGTTTTAAAACAAGCAACCAAGAGGCAATGAGTGACACTTGGCCTCAAGATTTCAAGGGACCTTTTCAAAATGCAAATAAAAACTAAAGTATAAAATAGTAAAGGTGATTAATAAGAGGTTTAAAAAAAATTAGAAATGGATTTTTGGATATAAAGTTTAACTGTAAAATTGTTCTTAACATTTGCCTCAAAGTACACAAAGAAAGAATTAGGATTACCAAAATAATTTCTATTCTAGTTTGCTCTTATAGGTTTTTTAAGTTTCCAGCAAGCCCAGAGCAATGCACAGAGGATTCTTACAAGTTGTCTGATGTCACTTTGACTCTTAATTAGTTTCAGGTAAGAGCATGCTTAAAAGCCACTTCTATGTTGACCACCTTGTTGCTTTTAATTGGAGTAAAATGGCCTTTTGTAAGACTCATTCATCTGCAAACAGGTTCAAAGCCAGCCCGGGCACAAAAAGGTTCCTGTGAGACTGTCACCTCTATTCAGCCAGCAGAGTACTAACCCTGGACTAAAGAGCCAGGGGACAGTACTCAAGCCCCAAGCTCCAGACTCAAAGTGGCAGAGTGCTAGCCTTAAGCTGTAGAGGTGAGGGACAGTGCTCAGGCCCCGAGTTCAAGTCCAGCAACCAGATAAAAGGAAATGCCAATGAGGCATTTATCCTAATGTGGAGAAGACACTCCTGGGACAAAAGCAATGGAGGAGCATCCAGAGGCAGTAAAGCCACTGCTTGGATGGCAGAAATGTCAGATCCTAGAGTCATTTTGTGGCCTCTCAAAACTGGTCAGAGCCGGGAGGTCATGGGAAGAGTTTGTAAACATGCCTAATGTCCATGACTATCTACCTTGTAAGGGACAGTAACTTGCCAGTCCTCTGTGATAGTAATAAAAAGCTAATGTTATAAAATGTGGGGGATAGTTTAAATCTCAACCCCTTTATGTGCCAAAAAATGTCTAATTGGCAGCTCTAATTGAGCTGACACTAGTTACATGAAGTTCATCTGCTCAGGAAAAAGTTTGTAAACCTGGGAGTGTGTTTCTATTGATATCTTTCTAAAGGCCTGCAAAGGTAACTTAGGCATTATTTGGGATCATTAGAGATCACATTCCTAAGCCATCTAGGAAGATGCTTTTGCAAACCAGAGTGCTAAACAAGCTACACTGCTGTAGCCGGGGAAAAGGTCTGTGCAGTTGTGAAAAGTTAAACATTGTTCTTAATGGCATCTAACCCTGATAGCCTCTTTGTAAAATAGGCTAAAGTTATAGGTTCCTGGCTAGGTAAGATCAACGCCCCTAAAGTCAGCTTGAAGAAGTTACGGAAGATGGACCTTCGCCCTTCTACCCCCATTTTTAAGATCAAGGGTCCAGAGTCAGAAATTTTGGAGAAATGAGGCAACATAGATGAAAAAAAGGCATAAAGAATAGTGTTAATTGTTGTAGGTGTTCAAGGTGTGGAGACTGCATCTGTCAGAGATGGCTACAAGGCTAAGCCTTTTGAGCCTTCTGTGTCTATTTACAAAAATATCTGGTTAGTAATAAGAGTTGCGATTTTGGTAAATTGTCCTGGGCTATTGTTTAAAGATCTTAAAAACCAGCAGGATCAAAGCCTGCCAAGCCCATGCAATGTATCCTTAACCAGTCTGTGTAGGAATTTACAGCCCAGCATGAGGTGTGACAGCCCCTTGGAGCCACTGAGAGACCCTGCTGCTGCTGCTGCTGCTGCTGCTGCTGCATACCCTGATGGGTAAAGATCAACGATGGCCTGACAGCCACGAGGACCTCCTGCCTGATTCCATCATCTGAGTCTGCATCCTGGTTGACTGCTGCTAAATCTGAGATCTTATGAGACATTCTTTTAGGTGATATCCAAAAATCCTCTGTATTCCCACAGTGGATACTGGGGACAAGAATATCACTGGCTTGCTTGCCTTAGGCACTTCAGTGCATAGTGACTGAAAATCCACTCTATGGTCACAGCCTAGTTTGGCTCTGATATGGTAATAACCTAAGTGTATTATCAATGAAGGTAATACTGTTAGCCTTAAAATCTAGCAAGCTTCTGCATCACAGTGGTGCCTTAACGCTGTTCTAAGATAAAGGTTCCACAAGCCAAAGGAAAATTGGCCAGTTTTTAAAATCCAGCCACAAAGATGCTCAAGAAATTGTAAAAAAAAAAAAAAAAAAAAAAAAAGGTAGTAAAGAAAGCCTTGGAAAGGGAATTGGGAAAATTTAAAAAGTAAGGATTGTCTTTAAGACAAACCTCAAAAAGTTTCAGTACGTAGCAGATGGTATGAGTTGTCTTCAAACTGGAGCTTACAAGTAAAGCTGGTATAAAATTAAGTTAACTACGATACACGAGTCAGGACTGGTGGAAAAAAATGTAAGGGTCTCTGGTACTGTTACTTCTGTTACAATCAGACCTTGTATACTTAACAGAATGGTGTCTTTTGTTAAAGAAAAAGATCAGCGTAGTCCGTCTATTAGTTCTGAGATCCAAATACCAAGCATTGAGAACAACTGACACCCCACAAGATAATATAGAGACACCCCTACGACTGAGATAAGAACCCCCTAAATTTTAAGATTAAAATTAGCCCAAAGAAAAAAGAGGGAATAAAAGATTAAAAATTAGAGTTACATTTTACAATTGCTAACTGCTGGTTTTGCTTCTGTAAACTTGCTTGCGCTAGCACTGACCCTTCCCCTCCCTGGAGATATATAAAAACTTTCGGAGTCTAGATGTTGGCCCTGGGACAAGCTCTGTAATAGTAAATAAAGGGCTAACAAGTAAATTCCCCAAATGGCCAAATGGGACCCAAGATAGGGAAGAAAGAGTATGTTCCTCCGCATTCCTGTGTAAAAATTCCCGATTTAGGGGGCTCAAGATAAGGGCCACTTGATCAGCCCAGCAGACTAGGCCAAGTGTTAATCAATCACAAGCCTGTAACACTGTAGATTCCCTAACCCTTACCTCCCAGAGTGACTACCTCAGTTTGATCATCCGTGCTAATTGTTTTATTGCAAAGAGTGTTATAAACTTCCCCAGGTAGTATGACATTGATGTTGGGATATCCTCCTTTTCCCTGTGCAACAATGTTATTAATGTTTCTGCCTCCCTATTCTTACAACAGAGCCAGGTTTTTGTTTGTGGCAATAATATGGCCTACACTGTACTTCCCCAAAATTGGACAGGGCTCTGTATTCCAGCTATTTTACTCCCAGACATTGACTTGATTTCCGGAGATGAGCTAGTACTCATTCCTGACTTTGATTATTTTGTTCCCCGACATAAAAGGGTGGTACAATTTATTCCCCTACTGATAGGACTTGGAGTGGCTGGTGCTTTAGGCACTGGGACTGCAGGATTAGCCAATGCTGTCTCCTCATACTCCAAGCTTTCACAACAATTAGCTGATGCTATTACTAAAGTTTATCAATCTGTTAAAGATCTTCAGGATCAGTTAGATTCATTAGCTGAGGTGGCTTTACAAAATCGCAAAGGTTTAGATCTTTTAACTGTTAACAGAGGTGGCATTTGCTTAACTTTACAGGAAAAGTGCTGTTTTTATGCCAATAAGTCTGGCATTGTAAGAGATCGAGTTTAAAAACATCAGGAGGAGATTGAAAGACGGCGACACGAGTTTTTTTGAGCGCCCTATTTGGGCTGTTGAGGGGGACTTTTAACCTATGTTCTTCCCCTCCTGGGTCCCCTTGTTGGATTACTTTTGCTTGTTTCCTTTGGCTCTTGGGCTTTTCAGCACCTTAAGTGCTTTATAAAAGATCAAATAGATTCTGTTCTTCCAAAAATTTGATCTCGGTGCATTATCATCGCTTAGAGACTTGGGAGGACCCCACGGAGCACACCGCGGCCACCCCTAGAGAAGGACTGCAATGCCATACACTTCTTCCCTAATGATTCCTAAAAAAGCTAGAAAACATCCAATGACAGGAGTATTATGAAGCTTAACCTGGGTAGCACTACATATAGAGGCCGTACAGGCTGGCTCAACAAGGCATGTAAGCAGTGGTAAGGTGGCCCTCCATATAACCTAAGATAGGATGTTTTCTCATAACCTACCTTTGGAAAATTTGTTGATAAAACAGGTGCATGGCTTGCTATAACCCAGGGGAAACCTTCCCCCCGAGGATGATGAATTTTCTCTTACAGATGCAGCTAGAACTCCAGACTTGGACCTTCCTGACTTAATTTATTAAATAACAGATTAATCTCTGGTCTTCTAAGCCCATACAGGTTCATCACCATCACCTCAATATGGCGGACTAAGGCATTGAGATCGAGCATTTACCCTAGGCTTTTAATTAGTGCTTTGCCGTGAACTTGCTCCAGTGGGAAACAGCCCCCCTTTCCTTTTTCTTATTTAGAAAATCTTTCTTCTTATTCGTAACTTCTGACCATTCAACGGGCAAGACCTATTGCCATAAGGGACAGGTTCGCCCCTCCTCCTATAGGACCCTCCGCTTGGGGGAGGATGCACCTATGGGAGGAAGAAGAAATGCTATAATCAAGGGTGCAGGTAAGACTGCAGGTGGATGGATCCGCGAGATCCCAAAACCCAAGACCCCTGAGTGTCAAGCTCTGGTGCTTAACGGTTGGCATGCATAAACAAGAGCCGTCTCCTCAAAAAATATGCCAAGGCCTGTAAAACTCCCCTCCCCGAGTGAGGACGCTCGCTCGGGAGCGGAAAAAATCCCTGGGCCCTTAGAGGAACATAGCCTCTGTCACCCCCTTAAAAAGAGCAGCCAACAATTGATGGTCAATTTTCTAAATAAGAAAGGGGGATTTGTTGGGAGCCAAGAAAGTGTATGGAAAGATAAGATTCCTCCAGCCCTAAGCAAACTACATTTGGCTAACCATAAATATTCCTCCAGCCCTAAGGAGACAACATTTGACTAACCATAAACATTTCTCTTATCTCCAGCACTCAGCAAATGGCGCCTGACTGACCATAAATATTTCTTAAAACGACTAGCACAACGGCCAAAGGAAAAGCATGACCGAGCCCTGACCCCGGGACTTCTCACCCTTGCTTCTGCAAAGTTTTTTCATTCTTTCCCTTCCCCTGTCCCTTCAGGTATATAAAACCTGCCTCACTTTAATAAAGCAGACCTTGACGCGACTCAGACTGACTTTGTCTTTCTTTATGCGCTTGGTCTCGTTTCTCTTTCACCCCCATGGTTCTTAGGAGGTGCCTCCTCGAGTATAACGAATAACTGAACCTGCTGGACGGATCCGGTTAGGGTGAGGAAAAGGGTTTGGGTGAGGGTCAGGGTAAGGGTTAGGGTTAGGGTGAGGGTGAGAGTTACTTTTAGGTTTAGGGTAAGGGTTAGCTTTAAGATTAGGGTGAGGGTTAGGGTTAGGGTACAGGTGAGGGTTAGGGGGATGGTGAGGGTTAGGGTTAGGGTTAGGGTGAGGGTGACAGTTAGTGTTAGGGGTGGGGTTAGGGTTAGTGTTAGGTGAGGGTTAGTGTTAGGGTTATGGTTAGGGTTAGGGATAGGGTCAAGGTGAGGGTTATGTTAGGGTGAACGTTAGAGTTAGGGTTAGGTTTAGGGTGAGGGTTAGGAAGAGGGTTAGGGTTAGGGTTAGAGTTAGGGTGAGCATGAGGGATAGGTTTAGGATTAGGGTTAGGGTTAGGGTGAGGCTGAGAATGAAGGTGAGGGTGAGGGTGAAGGTTAGTGTTAAGGTGAGGTTTAGTATTAGGGTTAGGGTGAGGTTTAGAGTTAGTGTGAGGTTTAGAGTTAGTGTTAGGGTTAGGGTTAGGTTGAGGGTAAGTGTTAGGTTGAGGGTTAGCGGGAGGATGAGGGAAAGGGTTAGGTTTAGGGTTAGGGTGAGGGTTAGGGTTAGGTTTAGTGTTAGGATGAGGATTAGGTGAGGGGTAGGTTTAGGGTTAGGTTGAGGACTAGGGTGAGGGTGAGGGTGAGGCTAGGGTTAGGGTTACAGTGAGGGTTAGGGTGAGAGTAAGGGTTAGGGTGAGTGTTAGTGTTAGGATTAGGGAGGGATAGGGTGAGAGTTAGGGTTAGATTTAAGGTTAGGGTTAGGGTTAGGGTTAGGGTTAGGGTTAGGGTGAGGGTGAGGGTTAGGGTTAAGTTAAGGGTTACGGTTAGAGTGAGGGTGACAGAGAGCATTAAGTCTAGGATTAAGTTTAGGGTTAGTGTTAGGCTTAGGGTCAGGGTGAGGGTGAGGATTAGGGTTAGCATTCGAGTTAGGGTTAGAGTTAGGGTGATGTTTAGGGTGAAGGTGAGGGTTAGGGTGAGGGTGAGGGTTAGGTTTAGGGTGAAGGTGAGGGTTAGGGTGAGGTGAGTGTTAGGGTGTGGGTGAGGGTTAAGGTTAGGGTGAGGGTTTGGGGGAAGTTTAGGGTTACGGTTCCGTTTAGGGTGAGGTTTAGGTTGGGGTTTAATGTTAGGGTTATTGTAAATATTAGGGTTAGGGTTGGGTTTAGGGTTAGGGGGAGGGTAAGATTTAGGGTGAGTTTTAGGTTGAGGGTGAAGGTTAAGGATAGTGTTAGGGTTATTGTGAGGGTTAGATTTAGATTTAGGTTTACGGTAAGGGTTACGGTTAGCGTTCGGGTTGGTTAGGGTGAGGGTTAGGGTGAGGGTTATCGTGAGGGTGAGGGTTAGATTTAGTGTTCAGGTGAGGGTTAAGGTGAGAGTGATGTTTAGGGTGAGGGATTGGGTTCCTTTGAGGGTTAGGGTTAGGGTGTGGGTGAGGCTTACTGGTAGGGTTAGGGTTAGGGTTAGGGTGAGTGTTAGGGTGAGGGTGATGGTTAGAGTGAGGGTTAAGGTGAGGTTTAGAATTAGGGTTTGTGTGAGGGTTAAGGTTAGGGTTAGGGTTAGGGTGAGCGTAAGGTTAGGGTGAGGCTTAGGGTGAGGTTGATTGTTAGGGTTAGCTTTAGCATGCAGGTTATTGTTAGGGTGAGGTTTAGGGTTAGGGTTAGCGTTAGGGTTAGGTTGAGGTTTAGGGTTAGGGTTAGTTTTAGAATGAGGGATAGGGTGAAGGGTAGGGTTAGGGATAGGGTGAGGTTTGGTTTAGTGTGAGGGTTAGGGTTAGGGTGAGGGTGAGGGTTAGGATTAGGATGAACTATAGGGTTAGGGTGAACCTTAGTGTTAGGGTTAGTGTTAGGGTTAGGGTTAAGATATGGGTTAGAGTGAGGATTAGGGTGAGCGTTAGGTTAGCGTTGGGGTTAGGATGAGGTTTAGTGTGAGAGTTAGGTTTAGTGTTAGGGTTAGGGTCAGAGTGAGGGTGAGGGTTAGGGTTAGGGTAAGGATTAGGGTTAAGGTGATTTTTAGGGATAGTCTTAGGGTTAAGGTGAGGGACAGGGATAGGATTAGGGTGAGGGTTAGTTTACGGGTGAGAGTGAGGGTTAGGGTTAGGATTAGGGTTAGGGTTAGGGTTAAGCTGGGGTGTGGGTAAGTATGATGGTGAGGGTTAGGGTTAGGTTTAGGGTTACGGTAAGGGCTAGGGTGAGGGTGACAGGGTTAGGTTTAAGGTGAGGTTTAGTGTTAGGGTGAGGGTTAGGGTTAGTGTTAGGGTGAGGGTCAGGGTGATGGTGTGGTTTAGGGTGAGGGTGAAGGTTAGGGTTAGGTTTAGGAATAGGGTGAGGATTAGGGCTGAGTTTAGGGTTAGGGTGAGGGTTAGCGTGGTGTTAGGGTTACGGTTAGGGTGAAGGTTAAAGTTAGTGTGAGGGTTAAGATTAGGCTTAGGGTTAGGGTGACAGTAAGGGTTAGGGTGAGGGTTATGGTTTGTGTGAGCGATCGGTTTAGGGTTAGGGTTAGGGTGAGGAAATGCGTTAGGGGGAGGGGGAGGTTTAGAGTGTGGGTGAGGGTTAGGGTGAGGATTAGGGTAAGGGTGGGGATTAGGGTTAGTGTGAGGGTTAGGGTGAGTGTTAGGTTGAGGGTTAGGGTGAGGGTAAGGGTAACGGTTTGGTTTACGGTGAGGGTTAGGGTTAGGTTTATTATGAGGGTTACGGTGAGGGGAATGGTCAGGTTTATGGTGAGCGTTAGGGTTAGGGTGAGGCTTGGGGTGAGGGTTAGGGTTAGGGTTAGGGTTAAGATGAAAGTTAGGGTTAGGTTTAGTGTGATATTTAGGGTGAGTGTGAGGGTTAGGGTTAGTGTGAGTGTTCAGGTGAGGGTGAGGGTTAGGGTGTGGTTGAGGGTTATGGTTAGGGTGAGGGTTAGGGTGAGTGTGATATTTACGGTTTGGGTTAGGGTGAGGGTGAGTGTTAGTGTTAGGCTTAGGATGAGGGTTTGATTTAGGGTTAGTGTTAGGTTAGGGTTAGGGTTAGGGTTAGGTTTAGAATTAGGGTGAGGGTGAGGGTGAGGACTACGGTTAGGATTAGTGTTAGGGTTAGGGTTAGGCTGAGGGTGAGGGTGAGGGTGAGTGTTAGGTTTAGGATTAGGGTTATGGTTAGTGTTAGGCTCAGGGTGAGGGGGAGGGTTAGGGTGAGGGTTAGGTTTAAGGTTAGGGTGAGGGTTAGGGTTAGTGTGATATTTAGGGTGAAAGTGAGGGTTAGGGTTAGGGTGATGTTTAGGGTTAGTTTTAGGGTGAGAGTAAGGTTAGTGTGAGGGTTAGTGTGAGGTTGAGGTTAGGATTAGCTTTTCCGTGAGGTTTAGGGTTAGGGTGAGGATTAGGTTTAGTGTTAGTTTTATGGTGAGGGTCAGGGTTAGGGTTAGGGTTAGAGTTAGGGTGAGGGTGAGGGTGAGGGCTAGGTTTAGGATTAAGTGTAGGGTTAGGGTTAGGCTGAGGGTGAGGGTGAGGGTGAGGGTGAGTGTGAGATTTAGGATTAGGGTTAGGTTTAGTGTTAGGCTTAGGGTGAGGGTGAGGGTGAATGTGAGGCTTAGGGTGCAAGTTAGGTTTAGGGTTAGGTTGAAGGTTAGGGTTAGTGTGATGTTTAGAGTGAGGGTGAGGGTGTGGATTTTGATTAGGGTGAGAGTGAGGGTTCAGGTTATGGTGAAGGTTAGGGTGTGTGTAAGGGTTATGGTTAGGGTGATGGTTAGGTTGATGGTGAGGTTTAGGTTTAGGGCTAGGCTTAGCGTTAGGGTGATGTTTATGGTTAGGGTTAGGGTTTGAGTGATGATTAGGGTATGGGTTAGGGTTTTGGGTTAGGGTTAGTGTGAGGATTAGGGTTAGGGTTACGGTTAGGGTTAGGGTTAGTGTGATGATTAGGTTGAGAGTGAGGTTTAGGGTGAGTGTGAGGGTTCGGATGAGGGTGAGGGTTAAGGTTAGTGTTAGGGTTAGGGTGAGGGTGAGGATTAGGTTGAAGGATATGGTTAGGGTTAGGGTTATATTTAGGGTTAGGTTAAGGGTGAGGGTGAGTATGAGGGTTAGGTTTAGGGTAAGTGTGAGGGTCAGGGTTAGGGTGTGGGTTAGGGTTAGGGATAGGGTTAGGGTGAGGGTGAGGGTTAGGGTGAGGGTTAAGGTGAGCATTAGGTTTAGGGTTAGGGTAATGGGAAGGGTGAGTTTTAGGGTTAGGGTTAGTGATAGGGTGAGGATTAGGGTTAGAGTTAGTGTTAGGGTGAGTGTTAGGCTGAGGGTTAAGTTTAGGGTTAGGGTGAGGGTTAGCTTAGTGTGAGGGTTAGGGTTAGTGTGAGGGTGAGGGTTAGGTTTTGGGTTAGGGTTAGAGTAAGGGTTAGGGTGAGTGTTACAGTGAGTGTGAGGGTTAGCGTTAGAGTTTGCGTGAGGTTTTGTGTTAGGGTCAGGGTTAGATTTAGGGTTAGAGTTAGCTTAAGGGTAAGGGGTAGGGTTAGGTTTAGGGTTAGAATTAGGGTGAGGGTGAGGGTGAGGGCTTTGGTTAGGATTAAGTTTAGGGTTAAGCTGAGGATGAGTGTGAGGTTTAGTTTTAGATTTTGGGTTAGGGTTAGGTTTAGTGTTAGGCTCAGGGTGAGGGAGAGGGTTTAGGTGACGGTTAAGGTGAGGGTTAGGGTTAGGGTTAGGGTGAGGGTTAGTGTTAATGTGATGTTTAGAATGATGGTGAGGGTGTGGATGAGGGTTAGGTTGAGAGTGAGGGGTCAGGTGAGTGTGTGTGAGGGTTTGGGTTAGGGTGATGGTTATGTTGACGGTGAAGGTTAGGGTTAGAGTTAGGGTTATCGTTAGGGTGATGGTTAGGGTTTGGATTAGGGTTAGTTTGATGGTTAGGGTTAGGGTTAGGGTTAGGGTGAGTGTAAGGGTTAGGGTGAGGTTTAGTGTGAGAGTTAGGGTTGGTGTTAGGGATAGGGTGTGTGTTACGGTGATGGTTAATGTTAGTGTTAGGATTAGGGTGAGGGTGATGGTTAGGGTGGGTTTTTGGCATGGGTTAAGATTACGGTGAGGGTGAGGGTTAAGGTTAGCGTTATCGTGAGTGTTCGGGTCAGGTTGAAGGTTAGGATTAGAATTAGGCTTAGCGTGAAGTTGAGGGTGTGGGTTAGATTTAGGGTTAGGTGTTGGTTAGCCTTAAGGTGAGGGTTAGGGTTTGAATGAACCTCAGGTTTAGGGTGAGGAAATGGGTTTGGGTGAGAGTCAGGTTAAGGGTGAGGGTGAGGGTTAGGTTTAGCTTTAGGTTAAGGGTTAGCTTTAGGATTAGGGTGAGGGTTAGGGTTAGGGTACAGGTGAGGATTAGGGTGATGGTGAGTGTTAGGGTTAGGGTTAGGGTTAGGGTGAGGGTGACGGCTAGGGTAAGGGTTGGGGTTAGGGTTAGTGTTAGGTCAGGGGTAGTGTTAGGGTTAGGGTTAGTGTTAGGGTTAGTGTCAGGGTGAGGGCTAGTGTGAGGATTAATGTTAGGGTTAGCATTAGGATTACGGTGAGGGTTAGGGTGTGGGTGAGGGTTAGTGTTAGGGTGAAGGTTCGGGTTAGAGTGACGGTTAGGGTTAGGGTTAGTGTGAAGCTGAGGGCTAGAATGAGTGTGAGGGTTACGGTTAGGGTTAGTGCTAGGGTGAGGATTAGGGTTAGTGTTAGGGTTAGTGTGAGGGTTAGACTGAGGTGTAGACTTTGGTGTAGTGTGCGGGTCAGGGTGAGGGTTAGGTGTAGGATTAGGGTTACGGTTAGGGTTAGGCATAGGGTGAGGGTGAGGGTAAGGGTTAGGGTGAGGGTTAGTGTGTGGGTGAGGGTTAGGTTTAGGTTGAGGGTTAGGTTTTTGGTTTGGGTTAGAATGAGGGTGAGGATTAGGGTTAGGGTTAGGGTTAGAGTTAGGTGAAGGTGAGGGTCAGGGCCAGGGTTAGGGTGAGGTTTAGACTGAGTGTGAGGGTGAGGGTGAGTGTTAGGTTTAGAATTAGGGTTAGGGTTAGGCTTAGGCTTAGGGGGAGGTTGAGGGTGACGGTGAGGTTTAGGGTGAGGGTTAGGTTTAGGGTTAGGGTGAGGTTTAGGGATAGTGTGATGTTTAGTGTGAGGGTGAGGGTTAGGGTGTGGTTTAGTGTGAGGGTTAGTGTTAGGGTTAGGGTTAGGGTGAGGGTTAGGGTAAAGTTTAGGGTGAGGGTTAGGTCTAGGGTTAGGGTGAGGGTTATTTTTAGTGTTAGTGTTAGGGATAGGTTTAGGGTGAGAGTGAGGGTGAGGGTCAGGTTTAGCATGAGGGTTAGGGATAGGGTTAGTGTTATTGTGAGTGTGAGGGTTAGGGTTAGGATTAGAGTTACGTTGAGGGTGAGGGTGAGGTTTAGAGTTAGCATTAGGGTTGGAGTTAGGGTGAGGTTGTGGGTGAATTTTAGGGTTAATATGAGAGTTAGGTTTAGGGTTAGACTGAGGGTGAGGGTGAGGGTGAGGGTTAGGGTTAGGGTGAGGGTTAGGATTAGGTTTTGTTTTCGGTTAAGGTTTAGGGTGAGGATTAGGGTTAGGGTTAGGATGAGGTTTAGGCTGAGGGGTATGGTTAGGGTTAGGGTGAGGGTTAGGGTTAGTGTGTGGGTTAGGGTTAGGGTTAGGGTGAGGTTTACAGTTAACGTTAGGGTTATGGTTAGCGTTAGTGTTAGAATTAGGGTTATTATTAGGGTTAGGGTGAGGGTGAGGGTAAGGGTGAGGATTAGGGTTAGGGCTAGGTTTAGGGTGAGGTGAGGGTTAGGGTTATGGTTAGGGTTAGGGTGAGGGTTAGGGTTAGTTTTAGGATGAGGGTTAGGCTGAGTGGTAGAGTTAAGGTTAGGGTGAAGGTTAGGGTGAGACTGAGGGTTAGGGTGCAGTTGAGGGTAAGGTTTAGGGTTAGGTGTAGCGATAGAGTGAGACTTATGGTTAGGGTTAGGGTTAGGCTTAGGGTTACGGTAAGGGGTAGGGTTAAGTTTAGGGAGCGGGTTAGAGTGTGTGTTAGGGTTAGGATTAGGGTAAGGGTGAGGGTGAGGGTGAGAGTGAGGGGTAGGTTTACGGTTAGGGTGAGGTTTAGTTTTAGTGTAAGTGATAGGGTTAGGTTTAGGGTTAGGGTGAGGTTTAGAGTGTGGGAGAGGGTTAAGTTTATGGTTAGGGTGACGGTAAGGGTGAGGGTTAGTGTTAGGGTGAGAGTGAGGTTGATGGTTAAGGTTAGGGTTAGTGTTAGCTTGATGGGGGTTAGGGTTACGGTTAGGGGTAGGTTGAGGGCTAAGGTGTGGGTTTGGGTGAGGGTGAGGGTTTCAGTTAGGTAAGGGTTTACTTAGAGTTAGGGTGAGGATTATGTTGAGCATTAGGGTTAGGTTGCAGATTAGGTTTAGGGTTAGGGTTAGGTTTAGGGTGATATTTAGGGTTAGGGTGAGGGTTAGGGTGTGGATGAGGGTTAGGTTTAGACTGAGGTTTAGGGTGATTGTTAGGATTAGGGTGACGGTTAGGGTTAGGGTTGCTTCAGGGTAAGGGTAGGGTGAGGGTTAGGGTTAGGGTTAGGTTTAGGGTGGCGGTTAGGGGTAGGGTGAAGGTTAGGTTTAGGGTTAGGGTTAGGTTAGTGTTAATGTGAGGTTTAGGGTGAGGGTTTGGTTAGGTTGAGTGTTAGGGTGAGGCATATGGTCAGGTTTAGGTTAGGGTGAGGGTTAGGTTGAAGGTGATGGTTAGTGTTATGGTGAGCGTTAGGGTAAGGTGAGGCTTAGGTTTAGGATTAGGGTTAGGGTGAGAGTAAGTGTTAGGATTAGGGTTAGGGTGAGGTTTAGGGTTAGGCTTAGGGTTAGGGTGAGTGTTAGAGTTAGGGTTAGGGTTAGGGTTAGTGTTAGGATTATTGTTAGGGTTAGGGTTAGGGTTAGGGTGAGGGTGAGGGTGAGGGTGAGGAATATCGTTTCGGTTAGGTTTAAGATGAGGGTTAGTGTTTGTCTCACACAGTTAGGGTGAGGCAAAGTGTTAGGTTGAGATTTAGGGTGAGGATTAGGGTTAGGGTGAGTGTTAGGTTTAGGATTAGGGTTATAGGGTTAGGATTAGGCTTAGGGTGACGTTGAGGGTTAGGGTTAGGTTGAAGGTTATGGTGAGGGTTTTGGTTAGGGTGATGTTAAGGGTGAGGGTGAGGGTTAGGGTAAGTGTGAGGGTTCGGGTGAGTGTGAGGGTTTGCGTGAGGGTTAGGGTTATGGTTAGGGAGAGAGTTAAGTTGACGGTGAGGGTTAGGGTGAGGGTGAAGGTGAGAGTTAGGGTTAGGGTTAGCAATAGGGTGAGATGTAGGGTTAGGTTAGGTTTAGGGTGAGGGTTAGGGTTAGATTTATTGTGAGATTTATGGTTAGGGTTAGGGTGAGGGTGAGGGTTAGTGATAGGATTATGGTTAGGGTGATGGTGACCGTGAGTGTGAGGGTTATGGTTAGGGTTAGCGTTAGAGTTAGGTTGAGGGTGAGGTAGGAAGTTAGGGTTAGGGTTAGGATTAGGTTTAGAGTGAGGGTTAGGGTGAGGGTGAGGGTTAGGGTTAGGTTTAGGTTTAGGGTGAGGTTTAAGGTTAGGTTTAGTTTTAGGGTTCGGGTTAGGGTTCGGTTTACGGTTAGGGTTAGGGTTAGATTTAGGGTTGGGGTGAGTATCAGGGTTCGGACTAGGGTTAAGGTGAGGGTGAGGGTGAGGTTGAGGGGTAGGGTTAGTGTCAGGGTCAGGTTTAGGTTTAATGTATGTGTTAGGGTTAGGGTTAAGGTTAGGGTAAGGGTAATGTTTAGGGTGAGGGTTAGTGTGAGAATGAGTGTTAGTGTTAGCGTTAGTGTTAGGGTGAGGGTTAGTTTCAGGGATAGGGTTAGTGTTAGGTGTAGTTTTAGGGTTAGAATGAGGGTGAGGGTTAAGTTTAGGTAATGGTCAGGGTTAGAGTTAGGGTGAGGATAAGGTTGACTGTGAGGGTTATTGTGCGGGTTAGGGTTAGGGCGATGTTTAAGGTGAGGGTGAGGGTTAAGTTGAGAGAGAGGGTTCGGGTGAGGGTGGGGGTTTGGGTGTGGGTGAGGGTTAGGTTTAGGGTGAGTGTTAGGGTGACTGTGAGTATTAGGCTGAGGCTGAGGGTTAGGTTAAGGTTATTGTTAGGGTAAGGGTTATAGTGAGGGGTATGTTTAGGGTTAAAGTGAGGGTTAGGTTTATTGTGAGGGTTATGGTTAGTGTTAGGGTGAGGGTGTGGGTTAGGTTTAGGGTGACAGTTTGGGTTAGGGTGAGGGTTAGGGTGAGTGCGAGTGTTAGGGTTAGGGTTAGGGTTAGGGTGAGGTTAGGGTGAGGGTCACGGTTAGGGTTAGGGTGAGGTTAGGGTGAGGGTCATGTTTAGGGTTACGGTGAGGTTAGGTTGAGGGTTAGGGTTTGTGTGAGGGTTAGGATTAGGGTTAGGTTTAGGGTGAGGGTTAGGGTAAGGGTTAGGGTGATGGTGAGGGTAAGTTTTAGGCTGAGCGTTAGGGTGAGGTTGAGACTTCGGGTTAGCACTAGGGTTAGGGTGAGGGTTGGGGTGAGGGTGAGGGTTAGGGTTAGGGTTCGGGTTAGGGTTAGCGTGAGTGTTAGGGTGATGGTTAAGGTGAGGTTTAGGATTTGGGTTAGGATTAGGGTGAGGGTGAATTTAGGGTTAGGGTTAGGGTGAGGGTTATAGTTAGGGTTAGGGTTAGGGTTAGGGTTATGGTGAGGGTGCGGGTGAGGGTGAGGTTTAGTGTTAGGGTTAGGTTTAGGGTTTCGGTTAGGCTTAGGGTTAGGGTGAGGTATAGATTTAGGGTTAGGCTGAGAGTGAGGTTGAGGGTGAGGGTGAAGCTTAGGGTTTGGTTCAGGGTTAGGGGTAGGTTTTGTGTTAGGGTTAGTGTGAAATTTGTGGTTAGGTTTAGGGTTAGGGTGAGGGTTATTGTTCCTATTAGGGTTAGGGTGAGGGTGAGGGTGAGGGTTAGGATTAGTATTAGGGTTAGGTTTAGGGTTAGGCTGAGGGTGAGTTTGAGGGGGAGGTTGAGGGTTAGGTTTAATCTTAGGATTAGGGTTAGGATGAGGGCTGGGTGAGTGTGAAGATTAGGGGGAGGGGGAGGTTTTCAGTTAGATAAGGTTTAGGGTGAAGGTTAGGGTTAGTGTTATGTTAAGGGTGAGGGTGAGGGTTTGGGTTAGTGTTAGGGTTAGAGTTCAGCTGAGGGTGTGGTGAGGGTTAGGGTGAGGGTGAGGGTTAGGGTTAGGGTGAGGTTTAGGTTTAGGTTTCGGGTTAGGTTAAGTGTGAAGATTAGGGTTAGGTTAAGGATGAGTTTTAGGCTGAGGAGTAGTGTTAGGGTTAAGGCGAAGGTTAGGCTTAATGTGAGGGTTAGGATTTGGGCTAGGTTGAGGGTAAGGTTTTGGATGAGGTTTAGGGTGAGCGTGAGTGTTAGGGTTAGGGTTATGGTTAGCGTGAGGCTTAGGGTGAGAGTTAGGATTAGGGTTAGGTTTAGGGTGAGGGTGAGAGTTTGGGTTAGGTTTAGGTTTTGGGTAAGGGTTAGGGTTAGATTTTGGGATGAGGTGAGGGTTAGGGTTAGGTTTACATTTAAGGTTAATGTTAGAGTTAGGGTTAGAGGGAGTGTTAGGTTTAGGATTAGGGTTAGAGTGAGGGTGAGGGTGAGGGATAGGGTTAGGGTCAGGGTGAGGTTTAGGTTTATTGTAAGTGTTAGGGTTAGGGTTAGGTTTAGGGTAAGTGTAAGGTTTAGGGTGAAGATTATGGTGAGAGTGAGTGTTAAGGTTAGGTTGAGAGTTAGGGTGAGGGTTAGTGTGAGGGTTAGGGTTAAGAGTAGGTTTAGTGTTAGGTTTAGGATGAGGATGAGTCTTAAAGTTAAGTAAGGGTTTGGGTTAGAGTTAGGGTGAGGACTAGGTTGAGGGTGAGTGTTAGGGCGCGGGTTAGGGTTAGGGTGAGGTTTAGGCATATGGTTAGGGTTTGGGTGATGTTTAAGTTGAGGGTGAGGATTAGGGTGAGGGTGAGGGTTCGGTTGAGGGGGAGGGTTAGGGTGTGGGTGAGGGTTCGGTTTAGGGTGCGGGTTAGGGTGACTGTGAGTGTTTGTCTGAGGGTGATGGTTAGGTTTAGGTTTAGGTTTATGGTGAGGGTTAAGGTGAGGGGTATGGTTAGGGTTAGGGTGAGGTTTAGGGTTACTGTGAGGGTTAGGGTTAGGTTTAGGGTGAGGGTGAAGTTTAGGGTTACGGTGAGGGTTAAGATGAGGGCTAGGTTGAGGGTCATGGTTAGGTTTAGGGTGAGGGTTAAGGAGAGGGTGAGGGTTAGGTTTAGGGTGAGAGTTGGGGTAAGGGTGAGGGTTAGGGTGAGTGTGAGGGTTAGGGTTAGAGTTAGGGTTAGGGTGAGGGTAGGGTGAGGATTAGGGTTAGGGTTAGGGTGAGGGTGAGGTGTAGAGTGAAGTTTAGTTTTAGGTTTAGGTTTAGGGTTAGGGTTATGATGAGGGTTAGGGTGAGGGTGAGGTTTGGGCTGAGGGTGTGGTTTAGGGTAAGGGTGAGTGCTGTGTTTAGATTTAGGGTTAGTGTGAGTGTTAGGGTGAGGGTTATGGTTAGCCTAAGTGTTAGGGTGAGGTTTAGGGTTAGGGTTAGGTTTAGGCTGAGGTTGAGGTTTTGGGTTACAGTTAGGGTTAGGGTTAGATTGAGAGTGAGGTTGAGGATGAGGGTGAAGATTAGGGTAAGGTTGAGGTTTAGGGTAAGCGTTAGGGTTAGGGTGAGGGTGAGGGTGAGGGTTAAGGTTAGGGTGAGGGTGAGGGTTAGGGTTAGGATTTGGGTAAGGGTTAGTGTGAAGTTTAGGGTTAGGGTTAGGGTGAGGTTGAAGGTTAGTGTTAGCGGTAGGGTTATGGTGAGGATTAGGGTGAGGGTTAGGGTTAGAATTAGGTTTAAGTTAAGGATAAGTGTTAGGGTTAGGTTTAGAGTTAGGGTGATGGTGAGGGTGAGGTTTAGCGTGAGGATGAGGGTTAGGTTTCGGGTTCGGGTTCGGGTTCGGGTTAGGGTTAGGGTTAGGTTGAAGTTTAGGGTAAGGGTGAGGGTTAGGGTTAGGGTTAGTTTTAGGGTGAGGCTAAGAGTGAGGGAGAGTTTTAGTTTTAGGATTAGGGTTAGGGTTAGGGTTATATTTAGGGTGAGGGTGAGGGTTAGCATGAGGGTGAGGTTTCTGGTGAGGGTGAGGTTTAGGGTATGGTTGAGTTGTAGGGTTAGGGTGAGGGTTTGGGTGACGGTGACGGTTAGGATGAGAGTGAGGGTTAGGGTTAGGGTTAGCATTAGGGTAAAGTTTAGGGTTAGTTTTAGGGTTAGGGTGAGGGCTCGGGTGAGCGTTACGGTTAGGGTTAGCATTAGGGTTTGGGTTATTTTTAGGCTGAAGTTTAGGTTTAGGGTTAATGCTTTAGGTGAGGGTTAGAGTTAGGTTTAGGGTGAGGGTTAGCGTTAGGGTGAGGGTTTAGGGTTAGGTTTAGGGTGATGGTGAGGGTGAGGGTTAGGGTGAGGATGAGGGTGAGGGTTAGGGTTGGGGTTAGAGTTAGGGTGAGGCTGAGGGTGAGAGTTAGTGTTCGGATTACGGTTAGGGTTAAGGTTAGGCAGCGGGTGAGGTGAGGGTTAGGGTTAGGTTTATGGTGAGAGTGACGTTTAGGGTGAGGATTAGGATTAATGTGAGATTTAGGGTTAGGATTAGGGTTAGGGTGAAGGATAGGGTGAAGGTGAAGTTTAGGGTTAGGGTGAGGGTGAGGTTTATGGTTAGGTTTAGTGTGAGGTTTAGGGTTAGTGTTAGGTAAGCGTAAGGGTGAGGGTTAGGCTGAGAATCAAGGTTAGGGTTAGCGTGAGTGTTAGGGTCACGATTAGGTTGAGAGTTAGTGATACGTTTAGGTTTAGGGTTAGGGTGAGGGTGAGGGTGAAGGTTAGCGTTAGGGTTAGCGTGAGGTTTAGGGTTAGGTTTAGGGTTAGGGTGAGGGTTAGGGTTTTCTGAAGTGTAGGATGAGGTTGACGGTTAGGGTTAGGGTCAGGGTTAGGTTGAGGGAGAGGTTGAGGGTTAGGGTTAGTGTGAGGGTTAGGTAAGGGTGAGGGTTAGGATTAGGGTTAGGGTGAGAGTGAGGGTGAGGTTTAGGGTTAGGGTTAGCTTTAGGGTGAAGGTGAGGGTTAGGTTTAGGATTAGGGTTAGGGTTAGATTTAGGCTGAGGGTGAGGGTGAGGGCTAGGGTGAGGGTTAGGTTTAGGTTGAGAGTGAGGATGAGGTTGAAGGTGAGGGTTTCGGGTAGGTAAAATTTAGGGTTAGGGTTAGGGTTAGGGTTATGATTAGGATGAGGTTGAGCCTTAGTTTGAGGGTTAGGTTTAGGGTGAGGTTTTGGGTTTGGGTTAAAGTGACTGTTAGGGTTAGGGTGATGTTAATGGTGAGGGTGAGGTTTAGATTGAGGCTGAGGATTCTGGTGAGGGTGAGGGTTATAGTGTGTGTGTGAGGGTTAGGGTTAGGTTGAGGGTTAGGGTGCGGGGTAGCTTTAGGGTTAGGGTGAGGTTTAAGCTTAGTGTGAGGGTTAGGCTTAAGTTTAGGTTTAGTGTGAGCATAAGGGTTAGGGTGAGGATTAGTGTGAGAATAAGGGTTAGGATGAGGGTTAGGGTGATGGTGAGGGTTAGGGTTAGCGTTAGGGTTATTGTGAGGGATAGGGTGAGTGTTATGGTTATGGTTAGGGTGAGGGTTAGTGCTAGGGTGAGGTTTAGGGTTAGTGTTAGGGTTAGGGTGAGGGTGACGGTTAGGGTGAGTTTTACGGTTTGGGTGAGGGTGAGGGAGAGCTTTAGGTTTAGTTTTGGGGTTAGTGTTAGCGCTAGGCTTAGAGTGAGTTAAATGGTTAGGGTTGGGTGAGGGTTATGGTTAGAGTTAGGGTGAGGGTTAAGGTTAGGGTGATGTTTAGGGTGAGGGTAAGTGTTGGGGTAAGGGTGAAGGTTCTGTAGAGGGTTAGGGTTAGGGTGTGGTTGAGTTGTAGGGTTAGGGTGAGGGTTTGGGTGACGGTGATGGTTAGAGTGATGGTGAAAGTTAGGGTTAGTGTTAGCGTGAGGGTGAAGTATAGGGTTAGGGTTAGGGTTATGGTGAGGGTTAGGGTAAGGTTTACGGGTAGGGTTAGCATTAGGGTTAGGGTTATTTATAGGTTGAAGTTTAGGTTTAGGGTTAGTGTTAGTTTGAGTGTGAGGCTTAGGATTAGGTTTCCATTGAGGGTTAGTGTTAGGGTGAGGATTAGGGTTAGCTTTAGGGTGAGGGAGAGGGTGAGTGTTAGGGTGAGGTTGAAGGTGAGGGTGAGTTTTAGGGTTCGGTTTAGAGTTAGGGTGAGGTTGGGGGTGAGGGTTAGGGTTAGGGTTATTGTGAGGTTGAGGTTTCCGGTTAGGATGAGTGTTAAGTTTAGGGTGAGAGTTAGGGTTAGGTTTTGGGTTCGGGTGAGGGCTACACTGAAGGTGAGGTTTAGGGTTAAGGTTAGATTTAGGGTGAGGGTGAGGGTTAGGTTTATTATGAGGGTTAGTGTTAGTGTTAGTGTGAGCGTAAGTGTTAGGGTGAGGGTTAGGGTGAGAGTGAAGTTTAGGGTTAGCGTGAGTGTAAGGGTGACTGTTAGGGTGAGATTTAGGGTTAGGGTTAGGGGTAGGTTGAGTATTAGGGTTAGGGATAGGGTGAGGATTAGGGTTAGGTTTAGGGTTAGGTTTAGGATTAGGCTGAGGGAGGGTGAGGGGTAGGATTTGGGTGAGGTTTAGTTTTAGGGTGAGGGCTAGGGTGATGGTGAGCGTTAGGGTGAGGGTGAAGGTGAGGGTGAGGGTGAGGATGAGGGTTAGGGTGAGGGTTAAGGTTAGGGTTAGTGTCAGGTTTACGGTTACGGTGATGTTTAGTGTGAGGGTGAGGCTTAGGGTGAGTGTGAGGGTTCGGGTGAGGATGAGGGTTAGGGTGTGGGAGAGTGTTATGATTAGTGTAGGGTGACGGTTTGGGTTAGGGTGATATTTAGGGTGAGGGTGAGGGTTAGTGTGAGTGTGAGGGTTAGGGTGTGGGTGAGGGTTAGGGTTACGATGAGATTTAAAGTGAGGTTGAGTGTGAGGGTTAGCGTTAGTGTTAGTGTTAGGTTTAGGGTAAGTGTTAGGGTTAGGGTTAGGGTTACTGTAAGGGTGAGGGTTAGGGTTAGGGTTAGGGTGAGTTTTAGGGTTAGGGGGAGGTTTAGGGACAGAATTAGGATTAGGGTGATGGTGAGGGTGAAGGTTAGGATTAGGTTTAGGGTGAGGGTTAGGGTTAGTGTTAATGTTAGGGTTATTATTAGTGTTAGGGTTAGGTTGATGTTTAGGGTGAGGGTGAGGATGTGGGTGAGGGTTAGGGTTAAGGTTAGGGTTAGGGTAAGGGTTAGGCTGAGGGTTCAGGTTAGGGTTAGGGTGAGGGTTAGGGTTAGGGTGGGGGCTAGGTTAAGGTTGAGTTTTAGGTTGAGGGTGAAGGTGAGGGTGAGGGCGAAGGTGAGGTTTACGGTGAGAGTTAGGTTTAGGGTAGGGTGAGGGTTAAGTTTAGGGTGATGTTTAGGGTGAGCATGAGGGTTAGTGTGAGTGTGAGTGTGAGTGTGAGTGTGAGGGTGAGGATTAGGTTTAGGGTGAGGGTGAGGGTGAGGGTGAGCCTTAGTGTTAGGGCTCAGGTTAGGTTTAAGCTAAGGGTGAGGGTTAGGTTTAGGTTGATGTTTAGGATGAGGGTGAGTGTTAGGGTGAGGGTGATGGTTCGGGCGAGGGTGAGGGTTAGGTTGTGGGTGAGGGAAAGATTTAGGGTGAGGGTTAGGGTGACGGTGAGGGTTAGGGTGAGGGTGAGTGTTAAGGTTAGGGTTAGCGTTAGGGTGAAGTTTAGGGTTACAGTTAGGTGAGGGTGAGGGTGAGGGTTACTGTTAGGGTTAGTGTGAGGTTTAGGTTTAGTGTTCGCGTTAGGGTGAGGGTAAGGTTTAGGGTGAGGTTTAGGGTGAGGGTGAGGATGAGGGTTAGTGTTAGGGTTATCGAGAGGGTGATGTTTAGGGTGAGGGTGATGGTAAGGGTTAGGTTTAGGGTTAGCGTGAGTGTAAGGGTGACTGTTAGGGTGAGATTTAGGGTTAGGGTTAGGATAGGGTTAGGTTGAGTGTTAAGGTTTGGGTTAGTGTGAGTATTAGGGTTATTGTTAGGGTGAGGTTTAGGGTTAGGTTTAGGGTTAGGATTATATTTTGGGTTAGGGTTAGGATTAGGGTGAGGGTAAGGGTTAGGTTTAGGATTAGGTTTAGGATTTGGCTGAGGGAGGGTGAGGGGTAGGTTTAGGGTGAGGTTTAGTTTTAGGGTGAGGGCTAGGGTGAGGGTGAGGTTTAGGGTGAGGGTGAAGGTGAGGTTGAGGATGAGGGTTAGGGTTTGTGTTAAAGTTAGGTTTAGTGTGAGGTTTACGTTTATGGTGATGTTTAGGGTGAGGGTGAGGCGTAGGGTGAGTGTGAGGGTTCGGGTCAGGGTGAGGGTTAGGGTGTGGGAGAGGGTTATGTTTAGGGTTAGGGTGACGGTTTGGGTTAGGGTGATGTTTAGGGTGAGGGTGAGGGTTAGTGTGAGTGTGAGGGTTAGGGTGTGGGTGAGGGTTAGGGTTACAATGAGACTTAAAGTGAGGGTGATTGTGAGGGTTAGCGTTAGTGTTAGGGTGAGGTTTAGGGTAAGTGTTAGGGTTAGGGTTAGGGTTACTGTTAGGGTGAGGGATAGGGTTAGGTTTAGGGTGAGTTTTAGGGTTAGGGGGAGGTTTGGGGACAGAGTTAGGATTAGGGTGAGGGTGAGGGTGAAGGTTAGGGTTAGGTTTAGGGTTAGAGTTAGTTTGATGGTGAGGGTGTGGTTTAGCGTGTGGGTGAGAGTTAGCTTACGGTGAGGTTTAGGGTGAGGTTGAGAGTTAGGTTTAGCGTTAAGATTAGGGTGAGGGTAAGGGTGATGTTTTGCGTCAGGGTTAGAGGTAGGGTTAGGTTGAGTGTTAGGGTTAGGATGAGGGTTCAGGTTAGGATTAGGGTAAGAATGAAGGTTAGGCTGAAGGGTATGGTTAGGGGTAGGCTGAGGGTTAGGGTTAGGTTTAATGAGAGTGTTAGGGTTAGGGTTAGGGTTAGGATTAGGGTGAGGGTTAGGGTTAGGTTTAGGGTTAAGGTGAGGGCTAGGGTGAAGTTGAGGGTTATGGTTAGATTTACGAATAGGGTTAGGATGAGGGTGAGGGTTAGGTTTAGTGTTAGGGTTAGGATGGGGTTAGGGTGAGGGTTGGGGTTAGGGTAAGGGTGAGGGTTAGGATGAAGGTTAGGGTTAGGGTTAGAGTGAGGGTTAGGATGAGGGTTAGGGTGAGGGTTAGGGTTAATGTGAGGGTGAGGGTTAGGGTTAGGGTTAGGTTTAGGGTGAGGGTTAGGATTAGGGTTAGGGTGAGTGTTAGGGTTAGGGTGAGTTTTATGGATAGAGTTAGGGTTAGGGTGAGGGTGAAGGTGAGGTTTAGGTTTAGGGATAGGTTTAGAGTTAGTGTGAGGGTGAGGGTGAGGGTTAGTATTAGGATTAGAATTAGCGTTAGGTTTAGGATGCGGGTGAGGGTGAGGTTGAGGGTTAGGTTGAGGGTTAGGGGGAGGTTTAGGGTGAGAGTTAGGGGTAGAGTTAGTGTTAGGATTAAGATGAGGGTTAGGGTTAGGTTTAGAGTTAAGTTGAGGACTAGGGTGAAGGTGAGGGTAGGCTTAGGTTTAGGGTTAGGGTTAGGTTGAGTGTGAGGTTTAGGATTAGGGTTAGGGTTTTTGTTAGGGTTTGGGTTAGGGTGAGGGTTGGGGTTAGGGTGAGGTTGAGGGTGAGGGTTAGGTTTAGTGTTAATGTTAGGGTTATTATTAGTGTTAGGGTTAGGTTGATGTTTAGGGTGAGGGTGAGGATGTGGGTGAGGGTTAGGGTTAAGGATAGGGTTAGGGTAAGGGTTAGGCTGAGGGTTAGGGTTAGGGTTAGGGTGAGAGTTAGGGTTAGGGTGAGGGCTAGGGTAAGGTTGAGTTTTAGGCTGAGGGTGAACGTGAGGTTGAGGGTTATGGTGAGGATTAGGGTGAGGGTTAGTGGTTATGGTGAGGGTTATGGTTAGAGTGATATTTAGGGTGAGGTTGAGGGTTAGGGTGAGTGTGAGGGTTGGGATGAGGGTGAGGGTTACTGTTTGGGTGAGGGTTAGGGGGAGGGTTAGGGTTAGGGTGAGTTTGAGGGTTGCCGTGAGGGTGAGGGTTAGGGTGTGGGTGATGGTTAGGGTGAGGATTAGGGTTCTGGTTAGGGTGAGGGATATGGTTAGGGTGATGTTTAAGGTGAGGGTCAGGGTTCGGGTGAGTGTGAGTGTTCAGGTGAAGGTGACGATTAGTTTGTGCATGAGGATTAGGGTTGGGTGAGGTTGAAGGTTAGTGTTAGTGTTAAGCTTAGGGTGAGGGTTAGTGTGAGGGTGCGGGTTAGGCTTAGGGTTAAGGTGAGGGTGAATTTTAGGGTTAGGATTAGGGTGAGGGTTAGGGTTAGGATGAGGGTTCTGATTAGGGTTAGGGTTAGGATGAAGTTTAGGCTGAGGGATATGTTTAGCGTTAGTGTGAGTGCGCGGCTGACGGTGAGGGTTTCCGTTAGGTAAGCGTTAGGGATAGGCTTAGGGTGAGGGTTATGGTTAGGGTGATGTTTAGCGAGAGGATGAAGGTTAGGGTGAGGGTAATGGTGAGGGTGAGATTTAGGGTTATTTTTAGGGTGAGGGTTAGGGTTAGGTTTAGAGTGAGTGTTAGGTTTATGGTGAGATTTAAGATTAGGGTAAGTGTTAGGTTTAGCGTTATTGTTAGGATAATATTTAGGATGAGTGTTAGGGTTAGGTTTAGGGTTAGTGTGAGGGTCAGTTTTAGGGTTAGGGTGAGGTTTATTGTTAGATTGAGGTTTAGGGATAGAGGTAGGTTTAGGGTTAGGGTGAGGGTGAGCGTTGGGTTTAGGGTTAGGGTGAGAGTTAGTCTGAGGTTGAGGATGAGTGTTAGGGTGTGGGTGAGTGTTAGAGTTAAGGTGAGGTTTAGTGTGAGGGTCAGAGTTAGGGTTAGCGTTATGGTTAGGGTGAGCATTAGGGTTACGGTTAGGGTTAGTGTGAGAGTGAGGGTTAGGTTTACGGTGAGGGTGAGGGTTATGTTTAGGGTTATGTTTAGGGTGAGGGTGAGGGTTAGGGTTAGGGTTAGGGTGAGGGTTAGGGTGACGGTTAAGGAGAGGGTTAGTGTTAGACTTAGGTTTATATTTAGTGTTAGGATAAGGGCGAGGGTGAGGTTGAGGTTTAGGATGAGGGTTATGGTGAGGGTGGGGTTTAGAGTTAGGGAGAGGGTTAGGGTTAGTGTGTGGGTTAGGGTTAGGTTTAGGATTAGGGTTAGGGTGAGGGCTAGGTTGAAGGTGAGGTTTTCGGTTAGGGTTAGGGTTAGGGTGAGTGTTAGGTTTGGTTTTAGGGTGAGGGTTCGTTTGAGGGTTAGGGTTAGGTTTAGGTTTAGGGAGAGGGTCAGGGTTAGGGTGAGGGTTAGTGTGAGAGTGAATTTTAGGGTTAGCCTGTGTGTTAGTGTGATGGTTAGATTTAGGGTTATGTTTAGGGTGAGGGTGAAGGTGAGGGTTAGGGTAAGGGCTAGGGTGAGCATTAGGGTGAAGGTTAGGGTGAGGGTTAGCTTTAGGCTTAGGCTGATTGTGAGGGTTAGTGTTAGGGTGAGGGTTAAGGTTAGGGTGAGGGTTAGGGTTAGGGTGAGGTTTAAGGTTAGGGTGAGTGCTAGGGTGTGGGTGTGGGTTAGGCTGAGGGTGATGGTGAGGGTGAGGGTGAGGACTAGGGTGAGGGTTTGGGTTAGGTTGAGAGTGAGGGTTATGGTTAGGGTTCTGTTTAGGAGAGGATGAGGGCTAGGGAGAGTGTGAGGGTTCAGGTGAGGGTGAGGGTTAGGTTTAGGGTGAAGGTGAGGGTTAGGGTTTGGGTTATGTTTATGGTGAGGGTTAGGGTGAGGGTTAGGTTGAGGGTTAGGGGTAAGGTGAGGGTTAGGGTTGGGGTAAGGTTTAGGGTTAGTGTTAAGGTTAGGGTGAGGGTTAGGGTTACAGTTAGGTTTAGGTTAAGGGATAGGGTTAGGGTTTGAGTTAGGGCATGGGTGAGGGTGAGGTTTAGGGTGAGGGTGAGGTTTAGGGTTAAGGTTAGTGTGAGGGTTAGGGTTAGTGTTAGGATGAGGGTTATGCTGAGGGTGAGGCTGAGGGTGAGGGTGAAGATAAGGGTGAGGGTTAGGGTTAGGGTGAGGGTTAGGGATTGTGTGAGGATTAGGATTAGGGTTATGGTTATGGTGAGGGTTAGGCTGAGGGGTAGGGTTAGGTTTAGGATGAGGGTTAGGATTTCTGTGAGGGTTATGGTTAATGTTAGGGTGAGGTTAAGGGTTAGGGTTAGTGTTAGGGTGAGGGTGAGAGTTAGGTTTTGTTTTAGGGCAAGGGTTAGCTTTATGGTGAGGTTTAGAGTTAGGTTTACGGTGAGGGTGAGGGTGAGGTTTAGGCTTAGGTTTAGGGTTAATGTTTGGTTTATGGTTATGGTTAGGGTTAGGGTTAGCGTTAGCGTTAGGGTAAGGCTAAGGCTGAAAGTGAGGGTGAGGTTTAGGGTGTGAGTGAGGGTTAGGGTTTGGGTTCGGGTTAGTGTAAGGGTTAGGATGAATGTTTAGCTGAGGGGTATGTTTAGGTTTAGGCTGAGGGTTAGGGTTCGGGATAGGGTGAGTGTTAGGTTAAGGTAAATTTAGGAATAGGGTGAGGGTTAGGTTTAGGTTTAGGGTTAAGGTGAGGGCTAGGGAGAAGGTGAGGGTTAGGGTTAGGGTTAGCATTAAGGTTAGGGTTAGGGTTAGGGTGAGAGTGAACGTTTGGTTTAGGGTGAGGGATTTTGGTTAGGGTTAGGTTTAGGGTTACTGTTATGGTTAGGGTTAGAGTGAGGTTTATTTTGAGGGGCAGGGTTAGGGTTAGGGTGAAGGTTAAGTTTAGTGTGATGGTTAGGGTTAGGTTTAGGGTTAGGGTGAGGGTAAGTGTTAGGGTGAGGGTTAGGGTGAGAGTGAAGTTTAGGATTAGCGTTAGTGTTAGGGTGAGGGTTAGGTTGAGGGTTAGGTTTAGGGTTAGGTTTAGGATGAGTTTGCGTGTGAGGGTTAGGGTTACGGTGAGGTTTAGGGTGAGGTCAGAGTTACGGTTAGCGTTAGGGATAGGGTGAGCGTTAGGGTTGGGCTTAGGGTTAGTGTGAGAGTGAGGGTTAAGGTTAGGGATAGGTTGAGGGTTAGGTTGACGACTATGGTTAGGGTTATTTTTAGATTTAGGGTTAGTGTTATAGGTATTGTTAGGGTTAGGGTTAGGTTTAGGTTTAGGCTGAGGTTGAGTGTTAGGTTTAGGATGAGGGTTATGGTGAGGTTGAGGTTTAGATTGAGGGAGAGGGTTAGGGTTAGGCTGTGGGTTAGGGTTAGGATTAGGTTTATTGTGAGAGTGAGGGTAAGGGTTAGGATTAGGGTGAGTGTTAGAGTTAGGGTGAGGTTTAGGGATAGAGTTAGACTTAGGATGAGGGTGAGGGTGATGGTTAGGGTTATTGTAATGATTAAAGTTATTGTGAGGTTGATGGTGTGGGTTAGGTTTAGGATTAGGATTAGGATTAGTGTTAGACTGATGGTGAGGGTGAGGGTGAGTTTATGGATTAGGATTTGGGTTAGTGTGAGGTTTAGGGTGAGGGTTAGGTTTAGGGTTAGGGTGAGGGTTAGGATTAGGGTTAGGGTGAGGTCTAGGGTGAGGGTGAGTATTAGGGTTAGGGTGAGGGTTAGTGTGAGGGTGAAGATTAGGTTTAGTGTGAGGATTAGCGTTAGGGTTACGGTTAGGGTGAGGGTAAATATTAGAGTGAGGATTTGGGTGAGAGTGAGGTTTAGGGATAGCTTGAGTGTTGGGGTGAGTGTTAGGGTGAGGGTTATGGTTATGGTTAGGGTTAAGGTGAGGGTGAGGGTCAGGGTTAGAATTAAGGTTAGGGTTAATGTTTGGTTTATGGTTAGGGTTAGGTTTAGTGTTAGGGTTAGTGTTAGTGTTAGGGTTAGGGTTAGGGTTAGGCTAAGACTGAGGGTGAGGCTGAGGTTTAGGGTTAGGTTGAGGGTTGGAGGTAGGTTAGGGTTAGGCTGAGGTTGAGGGTGAGGTTTAGGGTTAAGGTGAGGATGAGGTTTAGGTTTAGAATTATTTTTAGTGTTTGGTTTAGGGTCAGGGTTAGGTTTAGGGTTAGGTTCAGGGTTAGTGTTCGGGTTAGGATTGGGGTGATTATTAGGGTGAGTGTTAGATTTAGTATTAGGGTTAGGTTAGGATTAGGCTGAGGGTGAGGATGAGGTGAGGGTGAGGGTAAGGGAAATGGTTAGGGTTAGATTTAGGGTGAGGTCTAGGGTGAGGGTGAGGGTTATGGTGAGAGTGAGGTTGAAGTTGAGTGTTTCGGTAAGCTAAGGTTTAGGGTTAGGGTTAGGGTGTGGTTAGTTTTAGGGTGATGTTTATGGTGAGGCTGAGGGTTAGGGAGAGGATGAAGGTGAGAGTTAGGGTTAGGGTGAGAGTTGGGGATAGGTTTAGTGTGAGGGTGAGGGTTAGGTTTCGGGTTCGGGTTAGAGTAAGGGTTAGGATGAATGTTAAGCTGAGGGTTATGGTTAGGGTTAGGCTGAGGGTTAGGGTTCGGTATAGGGTGAGTGTTAGGTTTAGGGATAGGGTTAGGAATAGTGTTAGGGTTAGGGTTCGGTTTAAGCTTAAGGTGAGGGCTAGGGAGAAGGTGAGGGTTAGGGTTAGCGTTAAGGTTAGGCTTAGGATTAGGGTGAGCGTGAAGGTTTGGGTTAGGGTGAGGATTTTTGGTTAAGGTTAGTTTTAAGGTTATTGTTAGGGTTAGGGATAGAGTGAGG
Source organism: Dipodomys merriami (assembly GCF_024711535.1). Classification (NCBI taxonomy): domain Eukaryota; kingdom Metazoa; phylum Chordata; class Mammalia; order Rodentia; family Heteromyidae; genus Dipodomys; species Dipodomys merriami. The sequence goes on from NW_027206113.1 coordinate 6,559,939, forward strand.
TTTAGTTTGAGGGGTAGGGTTAGGGTTAGGGTGAGGATTAAGTTTAGTGTGAGGGTTAGGGTTAGATTTAGCGTTAGGCGGAGGGTAAGGGTTAGGGTGAGGGTTAGGGTGAGAGTGAAGTTTAGGGTTAGAATGAGTGTTCGGGTGAGGATTAGGTTGAGGGTTAGGTTTCGGGTTAGGTTTAGGATGAGGGTGAGGGTTAGGGTTAGGGTTAGGGTGAGGTTTAGGGTGAGTGTTATGGTGAGGGTTAGGGTTAGACATAGGTTTAGGGTTATAGTTAAGTTTAGGTTGAGGCTGAGGGTGAGGGTGAAGGTGAGAGTTAAGTTTAGGGTTAAGCTGAAGGTGAGGGATAGAGTGTGTGTGAAGATTAATGTTAGGGTGAGGTCTAGGGTGAGGGTGAAGGTTAGGCTGAGGGTGAAGGTGAAGATGAGGGTGAGGGAGCGGATTAGGTGAGGGTTAGTTTTAGGGTTAGTGTGAGGGTTATGGTTAGGGTGAGGTTGAGGGTGAGGGTGAGTGTGAGGCTTGGGGTGAGGGTGAGGGTGAGGGTGTGGGTGAGGTTTAGGGTGAAAGTGACGGTGAGGGTGAGGGTGAGAGTTAGGGAAAGTGTTTAGGTTAGGTTTAGGGTGAGGGTGAGGGTTTTGGTGAGCATGAGGTTGAAGGTGAGGGTTTCCTTTAGGTAAGATTTAGGTTTAGGGTTAGTGTGAGGGTTAGTTTTAGGGTTAGGTTTAGGGTGAGGCTGAGGGTTAGGGTGAGGGTGAGGGTGAGTGTGAGGGTGAAGGTTAGGGTAAGGGTGAGTGTTGGGGATAGGTTTAGGGTGAGGGTGAGGGTTAGGATGAGGGTTAGGCTGAGGGGTATGGTTAGGGTAAGGCTGAGGGTTAGGTTTAGAGTTAGGGTGAGTGTTAGGTTTAGAGTTAAGATTACGATTAGGGTGAGGGTTAGGGTTAGGTTCAGGGATAAGGTGAAGGCTAGGGAGAAGGTGAGGGTTAGGTTTAAGCTTAGCCTTAGTGTTCGTGTTAGTGTTAGGGAGAGGGTGGGTGTTCGGTTTAGGGTGAGGGTTTGCGTTAGGGTTAGGGTTATTTTTAGGGTTAGGGTTAGGGTGAGCGTTAGTTTGAGGGGTAGGGTTAGGTTTAGGCTGAGGGTTAAGTTTAGTGTGAGGGTTAGGTTTAGGTTTAGGGTTAGGGTGAGGGTAAGGGTTAGGGTGAGGGTTAGGGTGACGGTGAAATTTAGGGTTAGCGTGAGTGTTAGGGTGAGGGTTAGTGTGAGGGATAGAGTTAGTGTTAGGGTGAGGTGTAGGGTTAGGGTGAGTTTTAGGGATAGAATTATGGTTAGGGTGACGGTGAGGGTGAGGGTTAGGGTTAGGGTTAGTGTTAGTGTGAGGGTGAGGGTGAGTGTTAGGGTGAGCATTAGGGTTAATGTTAGGATTATTGTGAGAGTGAGGGTTAGGGATAGGGTTAGGTTGAGTGTTAGAGTTAGAGTGAGTTTTAGGGATAGAGTTGGAATTAGGGTGAGGGTGAGGGTGAGGGTGAGGGTTAGGGTTAGGGTAGGGATTAGAGTTACTGTGAGGTTGAGGGTGTGGGTTAGGGTTAGGATTAGGATTAGCCTTATTGTTAGACTGATGGTGAGGGTGAAAGTGAGGTTTCGGGTTATGGTGAGGGTTAGGGGTAGGGTTTGGTTTAGGCTGAGGGTGAGGGTGAGTGTGAGGGTTAGGTTTAGGGTGAAGGTGAGACATCGGTTTAGCATTAGTGTTAGGTTGAGGGTTAGGGTTAGGGTTATGGTTAGGGTGAGTGTGAATTTATGGGTTAGGGTTAGGGTTAGTGTGAGGTTTAGGGTGAGGGTTGGGTTTACGGTTAGATTTAGGTTTAGGGTTAGGGTTAGGGTCAGGGTTAGGTGAGGGTTAGGGTGAGTCGAAGGTGAGGGTGAGTAATAGGTTTAGGGTGAGGGTTAGGGTGACCGGTAGTGTTAGTGTTAGGTTGAGGATTAGGTTTAGTTTGAGGATTAGGGTTAGGGTTAGGATTAGAGTGAGGGTAAGGATTAGGGTGAGGATTAGGGTGAGAGTGAGGTTTAGGGTTACCGTGAGTGTTGGGTTGAGTTTTAGGGTGAGGGTTAGGGTTATGGTTAGGGTTAAGGTGAGGGTGAGGTTAGGGTTAGGGTGAGGGTTAGGGTTAGGGTTTCACTTAGGGTTAGGGTTAGGGTGAGGGTTAGAGTTAGGCTGTGGTGAGGGTGAGTGTTAGTGTTATCGTTAAGGTTAGGGTGAAGGTTAGGGTTAGTGTGAGGGTTAGGGTTAGGATTAGGTTGAGGGTAAGGGTTAGGGTTTGGGTAAGGTTGAGGGTTAGGTTGAGGGTGAGTGTTAGGGTTAAGTTTAGGGTAAGGATTAGGCTGATGTTGAGGGTTAGGGTTAGGGTGAGTTTGACTGTGATGCTGAGGGTTAGGATTAGGGTTAGGGTTATTGTGAGGGTGAGGGTGAATGTTAGGGTTAGGATTAGGGTTAGGGTTTTGGTTAGGATGAGGGTGAGGGTGAGGTTGAGGGTGAGGGTTATGGTTAGGGTGAGGTTGAAGAAAAGGGCTATGGTGAGGGTGAGGTTTAGGGTGATGTTTAGGGTGAGGGTGAGGGTTAGGTTTAAGGTTTGGGTTATCGTGAGGGTGAAGTTGAGGTTTAGGGAGAGGATTAGGGTTTGGGTGAGGGTTAGGCTGAGTGTAAGTGTTAGGGTTTGGGTGAAGGTTAGGGTTAGGGTGAAGCTGAAGTTGAGGGTTTTGTTTAGGTAATGGTTAGGGTTAGGGTTAGTGTTAGGGTTAGGTTTAGGGATATGTTGTAGGTTAGAGTGAGGGGTAGGTTTAGCATTAGGGTGAGGGTTAGTGTTAGTGGGAGGGTTAGGTTTAGGAATAGGATGAGGGATAGGGTGATGGTAAGGGTTCATGTGAGTGTTAGGATGAGGGTGAGGTTTACTGTTAGTGTTAGGGTTAGGGTGTTGGTTAGGGTGAGGGTTAGGGTCAGGTTTAGGTTGAGGGTGAGGGTAACGGTTAGGTTTAGGGTGAGGGTGAGGTTTAGGTTTACGGTTAGGGTGAGGGTGAGTGTTAGGTTTAGGATTAGTGTTAGTGTTAAGGTTAGGGTGAGGGTTTTGGTTAGGGTTAGGGTGAGGGTTAGGGTTAGGTTTAGGGTTAGGTTGAGGGTGAGTGAGGGTTAGATCTGGGGTTAGGTGTAGGGTGAGAGTGAAGTTACGGTTAGGATTAAGGTTTGGGTTAGGGTTAGGCTGAGGGTGAGGGTGAGGGTTAGGGTTAGCTTGAGGGTTAGTTTGAGGGTGAGGTTTAGGTTGAGGGTTATGGTGGAGGTTAGGTTTATGGTTATGTTGAGGGTTTGGGTGAGGGTAAGGTTTAGGGTGGTGGTTAGGTTAGGGTTAGGTTTAGGTTGAGGGTTAGGGTGAGGGGTATGGTTAGGGTTAATGTGAGCCTTACTGTTAGTGTGAGGGTTAGGGTTAGGGTTAGGGTTAGGGTTACCATGAGGGTAAGGGTAAGGGTGAAGGTTAGGATGAGGGTGAGGGTTTGGAATAGGGTTAGGGTGAGGGTGAGTGTTAGGGTGAGGATGAGGTTTATGGTTAGGATTAAGGTGGGGGTTAGGGTTAGGGTGAGGCTTAGGTTTAGGTTTAGGTTTAGGGTGAGGGTGAGGGTTATGGTTAGGTTAAGGGTTAGGGTGAGGGGTAGGGTGAGGTTTAGGGTTAAGGTTTTGATTAGGTTTAGGGTGAGGGTGAGGGTTAGGGTTAGGTTTAGGGTGAGTGTGAGGGTGAGGTTAATGATAGGTTTAGAGTTAGGGTGAGGGTGAGTGTTAGGTTTAGGATTAGTGTTAGGTTTAGTGTTAGGTTTAGGGTTGGGGTGAGTGTGAGGGTTAGGGTTAGGGTGAGGGTAAGGGTTAGGGTTAGGGAGCGGGTTAGGGTTACGGTTATTTTTAGTGTGAGGGTGAGGGTTAGGGTGAGGATTAGGGTTCAGTGAGGGTTTGGGTTTGGGTGTGGGTGAGGGTTAGGCTTAGGGTGAGTGTTAGTGTGACGGTGAGTTTTAGGGTTAGGTTTATTGTAAGTGTTAGGGTGAGTGTTAGGGTGAGCGCGAGGGTTAGGTTTATGTTTAAGGTTAGTGTTAGGTTTAGACTTTGTGTGAGTGTTAGGGTTAGGGTTTGGTTTAGGGTTAGGGTAGTTTGAGGGTTAGGGTTACTGTTTGGTTTAGGCTGAGGGCTAGGGTGAGGTTGAGGGTAAGGGTGAGTTTGAGGGTGAGGGTTAGAATGTCGGTGAGGATTACGGTCGGTTGAGATTTAAGGTGTCAGTGAGGATTAGGATGAGGGTGAGGTTTAGGTTGATGGTTAGGGTTAGGGTGAGGTTAAGGGTTAGGGTGATGGTGAGGTTTAGGGTTAGTATTAGGGTTAGGGTGAGGGTAATTGTTAGGGTGAGGGTTAGGATGAGGGTGAAGTTTAGGGTTAGGGTGAGGGTTAGGGTGATGTTTAAGGTTAAGGTTAGGGGATGCGTTAGGGTTAGGGTCAGGGTGAGAGTTACGGTGAGGGTAAGGGTTAGGTTGAGGGTGAGGATTAGGGTGAGGATTAGTGTTAGAGTTAGGGTTAGGTTTAGGGTGTGGACTAGGGTGAGGGTGAGTGTTAGGCTGAGGGTTGGGCTGAGCCTTAAGTTTAGGGTATGGGTGAAGGTTAGGGTTAGGGTGAGGGTTACTGTGAAGGTGAGGGTTAGGATGAGGGTGAGTGTTAGGGTTAGTGTTAGGGTTACGGTGAGGATTTGGTTTAGTGTAATGGTTAGGGTTTGGGTTAGGGTTAGTGTGAGGGTTAGGTTTAGGTTTAGAGTTAGGGTGAGGGTCAGGGATAGGGTGAGGGTTAGGATGAGGGTGAGCTATAGGGTTAGTGTGAGGGTCAGAGTGATGTTTAAGGTTAGGGATAGGGTTAGGGTTAGGGTGAAGTTGAAGGTGAGGGTTATGGTTAGGGTGAGAGTGAGGGTTAGGTTTAGGGATAGGGTGAGGGTGAGAGTTAGTTTTAGGATTAGTGTTAGGTTGAGGATTAGGCTTAGGGTGAGGTTGAGGGGTAGGGTGAGGGTTTGGGTTAGGGTTAGGTTTAATGTGAGGTGAGGGTTAGGGTGAGGGTTAGGGTTAGGTTTGGGTGAGTGTTAGGGTGCAGGTGAGGTTTAGGGTTAGGGTTAGGGTTAGGGAAGGGTGAGGGTAAGAGGAATGTTGAGGTTTAGTTTTAGGCTAAGGTGAGATTTAGGTTTAGGTTTAGGATTAGTGTGAGCATTAGGGATAGGGTTAGGATGAGGGTCAGGGGGAGGGTTAGGGTTATGGTTAAGTTGAGGGTGAGGGTGAGGGTGAGGTTTAGGGTTAGCTTGAGGGTTAGGGTTAGGGTTAGGATGAGGGTGAGGGTTAGGGTGAGGGTTAGGATGAGGGTGAGGGTTAGGGTTAGGGTGAGGGTTAGGGTGATGTTTAACGTTAAGGTTAGGGGTAGGGTTTGGGGTAGGGTCAGGGTGAGATTTAGGGTGAGGGTAAGGGTTAGGTTGAGGGTGAGGATTAGGGTGAGGATTAGTGTTAGGTTTAGGACTAGGTTTAGGGTGTGGACTAAGATGAGGGTGAGGGTTAGGGTGAGGGTGAGGGTGATGCTTAAGATTAGGTATGGGTGAGTGTTAGTGTTAGGTTTAGGGTTACCGTGAAGGTGAGGGTTTGGATGAGGGTGAGGTTTAGGGTTAGTGTTAGGGTTAGGGTGAAGATTAGGTTTAGGGTTATGGTTAGTATGAGGGTTAGGTTGAGTGGTAGGGTTTTGTTAGGGTGAGGGTTAAGGTTAGTGTGATGGTTAGGTTTAAGTTTATAGTTAGGGTGAGGGTAAAGGTTAGGGTGAGCGTTAGGATGAGGGTGAGGGATAGGGTTAGGGTGAGGTTTATGGTGATTTTTAAGGTGAAGGGTAGGGTTAGGTTTAGGGTGAGGGTGAATGTGAGGGTTATGGTTAGGGTGAGAATGAGGGTTAGGTTTAGGGTTAGGGTGAGAGTGAGAGTTAGGTTTAGGATTAGTGTTAGGGTTAAGATTAGGCTTAGGGTGAGGGTGAGGGGTAGGGTGAGGGTTTGGGTTAGGGTTCGGTTTAATGTGAGGTGAGGGTTAGGGTGAGGGATAGGGTTAGGGTTTCGGTGAGTGTTAGGTTGCGGGTGAGGTTTAGGCTTAGGGTTAGGGTTAGGGAAGTGTGAGAGTAAGGGTTATGGTGAGGTTTAGTTTGAGGCTGATGGTGAGGTTTAGGGTTAGGTTTAGGATTAGTGTGAGCGTTAGGGTTAGGGATATGGTTAGGATGACGGTTAGGGTGAGGGTTAGGGTTAGGGTTAAGTTGAGGGTGAGGGTGAGGGTGAGGTTTAGGGTTAGCGTGAGGGTTAGGGTTAGGGTTAGGGTGAGGGTGAGTGTTAGGGTGAGGGTTAGGGTGAGGTTTAGAATTAGCGTTAGGGTTAGGCTGAGTGCTAGGATGAGGGTGTGGTTTAGGGTGAGGGTGAGGGTGAGGGTTAGGATGTCGGTGAGGGTTAGGTTAGAGTGAGGGTTAGGGGGACGATGAGGATTAGGGTGAGGGTGAGGGGTAGGGTGACGCTTAGGGTTAGGGTAAGGTTAAGGGTTAGGGTGATGGTGAGGGTTAGGGTTAGGTTTAGGGTTAGGGTGAGGGTAATTGTTAGGGTGAGGGTTAGGATGAAGGTGAGGGTTAGAGTTAGGGTGAGGATTAGGGTGATGTTTAAGGATAAGGTTAGGGGTTGGGTTAGGGTTAGGGTCAGGGTGTGAATTAGGCTGAGGATAAGGTTTAGGTTGAGGGTGAGGATTAAGGTGAGGATTAGTGTTAGGGTTAGTGTTAGGGTAGGGTGTGGACTAGGTTGAGCGTAAGGATTAGGGTGAGGGTGAGGGTGAGTCTTAAGTTTAGGGTATGTATGAGGGTTAGGGTTAGGGTGAGGGTTAGGGTAAGGTTTAGGATTAGGGTTAGGGTGAGGAGTAGGGTTAGGGTTAGAGTTAGTGTGAGGGTTAGGGTTAGTTTGTGGGTTAGGTTTAGGGTGAGGTTTATTTTGAGGGTTAGAGTTAGCGTTAGGGTTAGGCTGAGGGCTAGGATGAGCGTGTGGGTTAGGCTGAGGGCGAGGGTGAGAGTTAGATTGTCGGTGAGGGTTAGGGTAGGTTGAGGGTTAGGGGGATGATGAGGATTAGGGTGAGGGTGAGGGTTAGGTTTATGGTTAGGGTTAGGGTCAGGTTGAGGATTAGGGTTACAGTTATGGTTAGGATGAGGGTTAGCTTTAGGGTTAGGTTAAGGGTTAGCATGAGGGTAAAGATTAGGGTGAGGGTGAGGGTTAGGGTTAGGGTGAGGGTGAGGGTAAATTTTAGGGTGAAAATTAGGATGAGGGTGAGGGTTAGGGTTAGGGTGATGTTTAAGGTTAAGTTTAGGGTTAGGGTTAGGGTTATGGTGTGGGTGAGGGTTAGCGTGAGTTTGATGGTTAAGGTTAAGGTTAGGGTTAGTGTTAGGGTTATGGTGAGTGTTAGGGTAGGGCAAGGGTAAGGGTTAGGTTGATGGTGCGGATTAGGGTTACGGTTAGGTTTAGTTTGAGGGGTAGGGTTAGGGTTAGGGTGAGGGTTAGGTTTAGTGTGAGGGTTATGGTTAGGGATAGGGTTAGGGTGAGGGTAAGGGTTAGGATGAGAGAAGGGAGAGAGTAAGGTTTAGTGTTAGCATGAGTGTTAGGGTGAGGGTTAGGGTTAGGTTTAGGGATAGGGTGAGGTTTGGGTGAGGGTGAATGTTGGGCTGTGGTTCAGGGTTAGGGTAAAGTTGAGGGTTAGGTTGACGGGGAGTTTTAGAGTGAGGGCGAGGGTTAAGTTTAGGTTTAAGGTGATGGTTAGGGTGAGGGGTATAGTTAGGGTTAGGGTGAGGGTTAGGATTAGTGTGAGGGTTAGGGTTAGTGTTAAGGTTAGAGTGAGGGTAAGGGTTAGTGTGAGGTTATGGTGAGGTTTGGGGTTAGTGTTAGAGTTAGGGTTAGATTGATGGTTAGGGTGAGGTTTAGAGTTAGGGTGAGGGTGAGGGTTAGAGCCAGGGTAAGGGTGAGTGTTAGGGTTAGGTTGAGAGTTACAGTTTGGGTTAGGGTGAGGGTGAGGGTTAGGGTTAGTGTTAGGGTTAGAATTAGGGTGAGGGTGAGGGTGAGGAATAGGGTTAGGATTAGGTTTAGGGTTAGGTTGAGGGTGAGAGTGAGTGTTAGGGTTAGGGTTAGGGTTAGGGTGAGTTTTAGGGTTAGGCTTAGGGTTAGGATGAGGGTTAAGTTGAGGGGTAGGGTTAGAGTAAGAGGGAGGGTTAGGGTTAGGGTGAGGGTAAGGGTTAGGGTGAGGGTTAGGATGAGGGTGAGGATGAGGGTGAGGGTTAGGGTGTGGGTTAGGGTTCAGGTTAGGGTTAGCTTGAGGGTGAGGGTGAGGGTTATTTTTTGGATTAGTATTAGGGTTAGATTATTCTGAGGCTGAGCATGAGGGTGAGGGTGAGTGTTAGTGTTAGGTTTAGGGTGAGGGTTAGGTTTATTGTGGGGGTTAGGGTGAGGATGAGGGTAAGGTTTAGGTTGAGTGTTTGGGTGATGGGGTGTGTTAGAGTTAGGGTTGGGGTTAGGGTGAGGATTAGGGTGAGGTTTAGGGTTAAGTTTAGGGTTACTTTTAGGTGAGGGTTATGGTTAATGTTAGGGTGAGGTTTAGTTTAAGTTTTAGGGTTAGGGTTAGGGTAAGGGTGAGGGTTACGTTTAGTTTTAGTGTGAGGGTTAGGGTTAGGTTTAGTGTTAGGGTGAGGGTGAGGTTGAGGGTTAGGTTTGGGGTTAGGTTTATGGTGAGGGTGAGGTTAGGGTTAGGATTAGGGTTTGGGTTAGGGTTAGGCTGAGGGTGAGGGTGAGGGTTAGGGTTAGCATGAGGGTTAAGTTTAGGGTTAGGTTTAGGTTGAGGTTTAAGGTGAGGGGTAGGTTAAGGGTTAGGGTTAGGGTGAGGGTAAGGATGCGGTGAGGGTTAGGGTGAGGGGTATGGTTAGGGTTACTGTGATCCTTACTGTTAGTGTGAGGGTTAGGGTTAGGGTTACAGTGATGCTATCGGTAAGGTTGAGAGTTAGGATGAGGGTGAGGTTAAGGGATAGGGTTTGGGTGAGGTTGAGGGTTAGGGTGAGGGTTAGGGTTAGTGGTAGGGTGAGGGTTTGGGTGAGTGTAGGATGCAGGTGAGGGTTAGGGTTAGGGTTAGGGAAGGGTGAGGTTAAGGGTTATGGTGAGGGTGTTAGGATGCGGGTGAGGTTTAGGGTTATGTTTAGGATTAGTGTGAGTGTTAGGGTGAGGATTAGGGTTAGGATGAGGGTTAGGATGAGGGGTAGGGTTAGGGTTAGTTTGAGGGTGAGGGTGAGGGTGAGGTTTAGGGTTACGGTGAGGGTTAGGGTTAGGGTTAGGGTGAGGGTGAGGATTAGAGTTAGGTTTAGGATGAGGGGTAGGGTGAGGTTTAGGGTTAGGTTTAGTGTGAGGGTTAGGGTTAGGTTTAGGGTTAGGTTGAAGGTTAGGGTTAGTGTTATGCTTAGGCTGAGGGCTACGGTGAGAGCCTGGGTTAGGGTGAGGGTGAGGATGAGGGTTAGGGTGTCGGTGAAGGTTAGGGTAGTGTGAGGGTTAGGGTGACGGTGAGGGTTAGGATGACGGTGAGGGTTAGGGTTATGGTTAGGGTTAGGTTCAGGTTGAGGATTAGGGTTAAGGTGATTGTTAGGATTAGTCTGAGGGTTAGGGTTTGATTTAGGGTTAGAGTGAGGGTAAATGTTAGGGTGAGGTTTAAGGTGAGGTTTATGGTTAGTGTTAGGGTTAAGGTTATGTTGAGGGTTAGGGTGAGGTTTAGAGTTAGAGTGAGGGTGAGGGTTAAGGTTAGGGTTATGGTTAGAATTAGGGTGAGGGTGAGGGTGAGGAATAGGGTTAGGATTAGGGTTAGGGTTAGGGTTTGGCTGAGGGTGAGGGTGAGTGTTAGGGTTAGGGTTAAGTTGGGTGTTAGGGTTAGTCTTAGGGTTAGGATGAGTGTTAAGTGGTAGGGTTACGGTTAGGTTGAGGGTTACGGTTAGTGTGAGGGTAAGGGTTAAGGTTAGGGTTAGTATGAGGCTGAGGGTTAGGTGAGGGTTAGAGTTAGTGTGAGGGTTAGGGTTAGGGTTAGGTTGAGGGCTAGGGTGACTGTTAGTGATAGGGTGGAGCTTAGGGTTAGGTTTAGGTTTAGATTGACTGTTAGGGAGAGGGGTATAACTAGGGTTAGTGTGAGCTTTAGTGTTAGTGTGAGGGTTAGAGTTAGGGTAAGTTTTAGGGTTACCGTGAGGGTAAGGGTAAGGGTGAGGGTTAGGGTGATGGTTTGGGTTTGGGATAGGGTTAGATTGAGGGTGAGTGTTAGGGTGAGGATGAGGGTTAGGGTTAGGGTGAGGGTTAGGGTTAGGTTTAGGGTTAGGTTGAGGGTGAGGTTTAGGGATAGGTTTAGGTTTAGGGTGAGGGGTAGGGTGAGGTTTAGGATTAGGGTTTTGATTAGGGTTAGGGTGAGGGTGAGGTTTAGGGTTAGGTTTAGGTTGAGTGTGAGGGTGAGGTTTACTGCTCGGTTTAGGGTTAGGGTGAGGGTGAGTGTTAGGTTTAGGATTAGTGTTAGGTTTAGAGTTAGGCTTAGGGTTAGTGTGAGGGTGAGGGTTAGGGTAAGGGTGAGGGTTAGGTTTAGGTTTAGGATGCAGGTTAGGGTTAGGGTGATTTTTAGTGTGAGAGTGCGGGTGAGGGTTCGGGTGAGGGTGAGCGTTAGGGTGTGGGTGAGGGTTACGGTTAGGGTGAGTGTTAGGGTGATGGTGAGTTTGAGGGTTAGGTTTAGGGTAAGTGTTAGGGTGAGTGTTAGGGTCAGCGTGAGGGTTAGGGTTAATTTCAGGATTAGTGTTAGGGTTAGGCTTTGGATGAGTGAAAGTGTTAGGATTAGGGTTAGGGTAGGTTGAGGGTAAGTTTTAGGGTGAGGGTTAGGGTTAGGCTAAGGTTGAGGCTTACACTCACGGTAAGGGTTAGGATTAGGTTTAGGGTGAGGGTTAGGGTGAGGAGTATTGTTAGGGTTAGGGTTACGGTTAGAATTAGGGTGTATGTGAGGGTGAGGAATAGGGTTAGGATTAGGGTTAGGGTTAGGGTTAGGCTGAGGTTCAGGGTGAGTGTTAGGGTTAGGGTTAGAGTGAGTGTTAGGGTTAGGCTTAGGGTTAGGATGAGGGTTAAGGTGAGGGGCAGTGTTAGGGTTAGGGTGAGGGTTAGTTTAAGGATGAGGGTGAGGGTTAGGGTGAAAATTAGGGTTAGATTTAGGTTTAGGGGTAGGGCTAGGATGAGGGTGAGGTTTAGGGTGAGGGTGAGGGTGAAGTTGAGGGTTAGGTTTTGGGTTAGGGTTAGGGTCAGGGTTACGGTTAGGGTTCGGGTTAGGGTTCGGGTCAGGGTTGGGTTGAGGTTGAAGGTGAGGTTTAGTGTTAAATTTATGGCGAGGGTTAGGTTTATTGTGAGGGATAGGGTGAGGATGAGGGTAAGGATAAGGTTGAGGGTTAGGGTGAGGGGGAAGGGTAGGTTTAGGGTTAGGGTTAGTGTGATCCTTAGGGTGAGGGTTAGGTTTAAGTTAAGGGCTAGGTTTAGGGCGAGAATTAGGGTTAATGTAAGGGTTATGTTTAGGGTAAGGGTTAGGGTTTATCGTTAGGGTTAGGGTGAATTTTAGGGTTAGGGTGAGGTTTACGGTGAGGATTAGTGTTAGGGTGAGGGCTAGGTTGAGGGTGAGGGTTAGGCTTAAGCTTAGGGTTAGGGTTAGGGATAGGGTGAGTGTGAGGGTGAGGGTTTGGGTGAGGTTGAGTGTCAGGTTTATGGTTAGGGCGAGGGTTAGGATTAGGGTGAGGGTGAGGCTGAGGTGAGGGTTAGGTTTAGGCTAAGGTTGAGGGTTGGGTGAAGGCGAGGGTTGGGTTGTGGGTGAGGGTTAGGATTATGGTTAGGGTGAGGGCTAGGGTCAGTGTTAGGCTTAAAGCTTAGGGTTAGGGTGAGGGTTAGGGTTAGGAGGAGGGTGAGGGTGAGAGTTAGATTTACGGTTCTGTGAGGGTGAGGGTTAGTGTTAGTGTTAGGGTGAGGGTTAGGGTGAGGATGAGGTTAAGATTTAGGTTGAGGGTTAGGGTGAGGGTGAGGGTTAGCGTTAGGGTTAGTGTTTGGTTGAGGGTTAGAGTGATGGTTAGGTTTAGGCTGAGGTTGAGCGTGAGGATGAGGGTGAGGGTTAGTGTTAGGGTTAGGGTGAGTGTTAGGTTTATTGTGAGGGTTAGGGTGAGGATGAGCGTAAGGATTATGTTGAGGGTTAGGATGAGTTGGAGGCTTAGCGTGAGGGTGAGGGATAAATTTAGGGTTCGCTTTAGGGTTCGGGTTAGGGTCAATATTAGGGTTAGGTTTAGGACAAGGGTTAGGTTAGGGTGAGAGTTACGGTTAGGTTTAGGGTGAGTGTTAGGGTTAGGGTGAGGGTTAGGTTTAGGTTTAGGGGTAGGTTGAGGGTGAGGGTGAGGCTTAGGTTTAGGGTTAGGGTTTGGGTTAGGGTGAGAGTGAGGGTGAGGGTGCGGCTTAGGGTTAGGATTAGGGTTTGGATTAGGGTTAGGCTGATGGTGAGTGTGAGGGTTAGGGTTAGCGTGAGGGTTAGGGTTAGGGTTAGGTTTTGGTTGAGGGTTAGGGTGAGGGCCAAGTTTAGGTTTAGGGTGAGGGTGAGGCTGAGGGTGAGGGTTAGGGTTAATGATAGTGTTAGGGTGAGGGTTAGGGTGAGCGTTAGGGTTAGGGTGAGGGTTAGGGTTAGGGTTAGGTTTAGGTTGAGGGTTAGGATGAGGGGTAGGTTTAGGGTGAATGTGAGCCTTAGTGTTAGTTTGATGGTTAGGGTGAGGTTTAGGGTTAGGATTACCGTGAGGGTAAGGGTAATGATGAGGGTTAGGATGAGGGTGAGGTTTAGGGATAGGGTTAGGGTGAGGGTGAGTGTTAGGGTGAGGATGAGGATTAGTGTTAGGTTTAGGATGAGGGTTAGGATTAGGGTGAATGTTAGGGGTAGGTTTAGGGTTAGGGTGAGGGTGAGGGTGAGGCTTAGGGTTAGGGTTAGTGTTAGGATTAGGTTAAGGGTTAGGGTGAGGGATAGGATTTGGGTTAGGGTTAGGGTTTTGGATAGGAGTAGGGTGAGGATGAGGGTTGGGGTTAGTTTGAGTGTGAGGGTGAGTTTAGGGATAGGTTTAGGTTTAGGGTGAGGGTGAGTGTTAGGTTTAGGATTAGTGTTAGGTTAGGGTTAGGCTTAGGGTTAGGATGAGAGTGAGGTTTAGGGTTAGGGTGAGGGTTAGGTTTAGGGTTAGGGTGCGGGTTTGGGTTAGGGTGATGGTTAGTGTGAGGCTGTTAGGGAGACGATGAGGTTAGGATGAGGGTTCGGTTTAGGGTGCGGGTGAGGGTTAGGTTTAGTGTGAGTGTTAGGGTGACAGTGAGTGTGAGGGTTAGGTTTAGGGTAAGGGTTAGGGTGACTGTTAGGTTGAGGGTGTGGGTTAGGTTTAGGTTTAGTGTTAGTGTTAGGGTTAGAGTTTGGGTGAGTTTTAGGGTTAGGGTTAGGGTGAGGATGAGTGTAAGGTTTAGGTTGAGGGTTAGGGTGAGGGGGAGGGTTAGGCTTAGGGTTAGGGCTAGGGTGTGGGTTAGGGTTAGGCTGAGGCTGAGCGTGTGGGTGTGGTTGAGGGTTAGTGTTAGGGTTAGGGTGAGGGTTAGGTTTATTGTGAGGGTTAGGGTGAGGGGGAGGATTAGGGTTAATGTTAGGGTTAGGGTTTGGGTTAGGGTTAGGCGGAGGGTGATGGTGAGGGTTAGTGTTAGCTTGAGGGTTAGAGTAGGGTTAGGTTTAGGTTGAGGTTTAGTGCGAGGGCTAGGTTTAGTGTTAGGGTGAGGGTGAGGATGAGGTTGAGGGTGAGGGATAGGGTGAGGGTTAGTGTTAGGGTGAAGGTTAGTGTTAGGGTTAGGTTTTGGTTGAGGGTAATTGTGAGGGGTAGAGTTAGGTTTAGTGTGATCCTTCGTGTTAGTATGAGGGTTAGGGTTAGGGTTAGGGTTAGGGTTACCGTGAGGGTAAGTGTAAGGGTGAGGGTTAGTATTTGGGTGAGGTTTAGGGATAGGGTTAGGGTGAGGGTTAGTATTATGGTGAGGATGAGGGTTAGGGTTAGGGTTAGGATGATGGTAAGGGTTGGGTTGAGGGTTAGGGTTAGGTTTAGTGTTAGAGTGAGGGTGAGGGTTAGGGTGAGGTTAAGGGTTAGGGTGAAGGGTAGGTTGAGGGTGAGGTTTAGGGTTTTGGTTAGGGTATGGTGAGGGTGCAGGTTAGGGTTAGGGTTAGGGTGAGTGTGAGGGTGAGTTTTAGGGATAGGTTTAGGGTTAAGGTGAGGTTGAGGGTGAGGCTTAGGTTTATGATTAGGAATTGGTTAGGGTTAGGCTGAGGGTGAGGTTGAGGGTTTGGTTTAGCCTGACGGTTAGGTTTAGGGGTAGGGTGCAGGTTAGGGTTTGGGTGATAATTAGTGTTAGGGTGAGGTTTAGGGTGATGATGAGTGTTCGGGTGAGGCTGAGGGTTAGGGTGTGGGTGAGCGTTAGGGTTAGGGTGAGGGTTACGGTGATGGTGAGTTTGAGGGTTAGGTTTCCGGTAAGGGTTACAGTGAGTGTTTGGGTGAGGGTGAGGGTTAGGTTTAGGTTTAGGTTTAGGGTTAGGGTTAGGGTTTGGGTGAGTGTTAGTGGTTGGGTTGGGTAAGGGTTAGGGTAGGGTGAGGGTAAGGTTTAGGATGAGGGTTAGGGTTAGGCTGAGGGTGAGGGTGAGGGTGAGGTTTAGGGTTAGGTTTAGGATTAGAGTGAGGGTTAGGGTGAAGGGTATAGTTAGGGTTAGAGTTAGGGTTAGAATTACAGTGAGGTTGAGGAATACTGTTAGGATTATTGTTAGGGTAAGGGTTAAGATGAGGTTGAGGGTTAAGGTGATATGGTTAGGGTGAGGGTTAGGATTAGGGTTAGGGTTAGGGTAAGTGCTAGGTTGAGGGTGAGGGTGAGGGTGAGGGTGAGGGTTAGGTTGTGGGTTAGGGTTAGAGTTAGGTTCAGGGTTAGGTTTAAGGTGAAGGTTCGGGTTAGGCTTATGGTTAGGGTGAGGTTGAGGCTGAGGCTGAGGTTTAATTTGAGGGTCAGAGTGAATGTGAGGGTGAGGGTTAGGGTTTGGGTTAGGGTTAGGTTTAGGGTGAGGGTGAGGTTTAGTGTTTGGATTAGGATTAGCGTTAGGGTTAGGCTGAGGGTGAGCATGAGGGTGATGGTGAGGGTCAGTGTTAGGGTTAGGTTTAGGGTTAGAGTTATTTTGAGGATTAGGGTTAGGATGAGGGTAAGGGTTAGGTTGAGGGTTAGGGTGAGGGTGAGGGTTAGGATTAGGTTTAGGGTTAGGGTGAGGGTTAGGGTGAGGGTTAGGGTTAAATTTAGGGTAAGGTTTAGGGTGAGAGTTAGGGTTAATTTTAGGGTTATGTTTAGGGTAAGCGTTAGGGTGAGGGTGAGGGTTAGGGTTAGGGTGAGGTTGAGGGTTAGGGTGAGGTTTAGGGTTAGGATTAGGGTTAGGGTGAGGGCTAGGGTGAGGGTGAAGGTTAGGATTAGGCTTAGGGTTAGTGTTAGTTTTAGGGTTAGGGTTAGGGTTAGGTGAAGGGTAAGGTTAGGGTTACAGTGGGGGTTAGGTTTAATGTGAGGATTATGGTTAGGGGTAGGATTAGGGTGAGGGTAAGGGTTAGGATGGGGGTAGGGTGAGAGTGAGGCTTAGGATTAGCATGAGTGTTAGTGTGAGGGTTAGGGCGAGGGTTAAGGTTAGGGTTAGGGTGATGATTAGCTTTCGTATTAGTGTTAGGGTGATGGTTAGGGTGAGGGGTATAGTTAGGTTTAGGGTGAGGGTTACGATTTTTGTGCAGGTTAGGTTTAGGGTTATTGTTAGAGTGAAGGTAAGGGTTAGGGTGAGATTTAGGGTGAGGTTTAGGGTTAGGTTTAGAATTAGGGTTAATTTAAGGTTTAGGGTGAGGTTTAGAGTTAGGGTGAGGGTGAGAGTTAGGGTTAGGGTGAGGGTGAGGGTTAGGGTTATGGTGAGGCTTAGTGTTAGTTTGAGGGTGAGTGTGAGGAATAGTGTTGGGATTAGGGTTAGGGTTAGGGTTAGGCTGAGGGTGAAGGTGAGTGTTAGGGTTAGGGTTAGGGTTATTGTGAGTGTTAGGGTTAGTCTTAGTGTTAGGATGAGGATTAAGGTGAGGGTTAGGGTTAGGATGAGGGTTAGTGTTGGGTTGAAGGTAAGTGTTAGTTTGAGGTTTACGAAGAGGGTGAGGGTTAGGGTGAGGGTTAGAGTTACGGTGAGATTTAGGGTTAGGTTTACGGTGAGGGCTAGGTTCGGAGTGTTGGTTAGTTTGAGGGTGAGAGTGAGGGTTAGGTTGTGGGTTAGTTTTAGGGTTAGGGTCAGGCTAACGTTTAGTGTGATGGTTAGGGTTAGACTTAGGGTGAGGTTGAGGGTCAGGCTGAGGTTTAAGGTCAGGGTGAGGGTGAGTGTGAGTGTGACGGTTAGGGTTCGGGTTAAGGTAAGGTTGAGGGTGAGTTTGAGGGTTAATGTTTGGATTACTGTTAGGATTAGGATTAGGCTGAGGGAGAGGGTGAGGGTGAGGGTTAGGGTTAGGTTTAGGGTTAGGGTGAGTGTACCGGTTAGGGTTAGGGTTAGGATTAAGGCTAGGGTGAGGGGCAGGATTAGGGTTAGGGTGAGGGTGAGGGTGAGGGTTAGGGTTAGGGTGAGGGTTAGGCTAAGGGTTAGGGTGAGGGTTAGGGTTAGTGTTAGGTATAGGATGAGGGTTAGTGTGAGGGTTAGGGTTAGGGTTAGTGTGAGGGGTAGGGTTATTGTGAGGGTTAGGGTTTGGGTTAGGTTTACCGTGAGGGTATGTGTAATGGTGAGGGTTAGGGTTAGAGTTAGGGTTAGGGTGAGGGGTAGGGTGAGGGTTAGTGTTAGGGTTATGGTTAGGGTAGGGTGAGGGTTAGGGTGAGGTTTAAGGTTAGTGTTAGGGTTAGGCTGAGTGTTAGGGTTAGTGTGAGGGTTAGGGTTAGGTTTAGGTTTAGGATTAGGGTGAGGGTAAGTGTTAGGGTGAGGATTATAGTGAGGGTGAGGGTTAGGGTTAGTGTGACGGTTAGGCTGAGGGGTAGGGTTAGGTTTAGGGTTAGGGTGAGGGTGAGGGTTTCGGTTACATAAGGGCTAGGATTAGTGTTAGAGAGTGGATTAGGCTTTGGGGAAGGGTTATTGTGAGATTAAGTGTTAGGGATTGGGTGAGGGTTAGGGTTAGGGTGAAGCTGAGGGTGAAAGGTTTTTTTAGGGACGGGTTAGGGTTAGGGTTATGGTCAGGTTTAGGGATAGGTTGAGGGTTAGCGTGAGGGGTAGGGTTAGGGTTACGGTGAGGGTTAGGGTTAGTGTGAGGGTTAGGTTAAGGGATAGGATTAGTGTTAGTGTGAGGGTAAGGGTTAGGGTGAGTCTTAGGATGATGGTGAGGTTTAGGGTTAGTGTTAGGTTTAGGGTGTCGTTTAGGGTGAGGTTTAGTGTTAGGTTTAGGGGGAGGGTGAGTATGATGGTTAGGGATAGGGTTAGGGTGAGCGTTAGGTTTAGGGTTAGGATTAGTGTTAGGGTGAGGGTCAGGCTTAGGGTGAGGGTGAGGGGTAGGGTGAGGGTTTGGGTTAGGGTTAGGTTTAGGGTGAGTGTGAGGGTTAAGATGAGGGTTAGGGTTAGTGTTACTGTTAGGGTTTGGGTGAGTGTTAGGGTGAGGGTGAAGGTTAGTTTTAGGGATAGCTTTAGGGAAGGGTGAGAGTCAATGTTAGGGTGAGGGTTAGTGTTAGACTGAGGGTGAGGGTGAGGGTGAGGTTTAGGATTAGGTTTAGGTTTAGTGTGAGTGTTAGGGTTAGGGTTAGGTTTATGATGAGTGTTAGGGTGAGGGGTAGGTTTAGAGTTAGGTTGAGGGTGAGGGTGAAGGTGAGATTTAGGGTAAATATGAGGGTTAGGTTTAGGGTTATGGTTAGGGTGAAGGTTAGGTTTAGGTTTAGCATGATGTTTAGGGTGAGGAGTAGGATTAGGTATAGTGTGAGTGTTAGGGTTAGTGTGATGGTTAGGGTTAGGTTTAGGGTTATGGTTACCGTGAGTTTAAGGGTAAGGTTGAGGGTTAGGTTGAGGGTCAGGGTTATTGTAAGGGTGATGGTGAGGGCTAGGGTGAGGTTGAGGGTTAGCATTAGGATTAGGGTTAGAGTTATGGTTAGGGTGAGGGTTAGGATTAGGTTTAGGGTTAGGGTGAGGGTGAGGATTACTGTGAGGTTAAGGGTTAGTGTGAGGGTTAGGTTTACTGTTAGGTTGAGGGTAATGGTTAGGGTGAGCGTTATTATGAGGGTGAGGTTTAGGGTGATGGTTAGAATTAGGGTGAGGGTTAGGGTTAGGGTTTGGGTTAGGCTGAGGACTAGGTTGAGGGTGGGTGTGAGCGTGAAGGTTAGGGTTAGGGTTAGGGTTAGGTTTAGGTCAGGGTGAGGATTAGGGTTAGAGTTAGGGTTAGGATGAGGTTTAGGCTGAGGGTAGGGTTACTGTTTGGGTTAGGGTGAGGGTTAGGGTTAGGGTGAGAATGAGGGTTAGGGTTAGTTTTAGGGTTAGGGTGAGGGTAATTGTTGGGGTGAGGGATAGGATGAGGGTTATTTTTATGGTAAGGGTTAGGGTGATGTTTAAGGTTAAGGTTAGGGGTTGGGTTAGGGTTAGGTTCAGGGTGAAGGTTAGGATGAGTTTAAGTGTTAGGTTGAGGGTGAGGATTAGGGTGAGGTTTACGGTTAGTGTTAGATTTAGGTTTAGGGTGAGGACTAAGGTGAAGGTTAAGTGTATGGTGAGAGTGAGGGTGAGGCTTAGGTTTAGGTTATGGGTGAGGGTTAGTGTTAGGGTGAGGGTTACCTTGCAGGTGAGGGTTAGGATGAGGGTGAGGGTAAGGGTTAGTGATAGGGTTAGGGTGAGGATTAGGGTTAGGGTAATTGTTAGGATGAGGGTTGGGTTGAGTGGTAGGGTTAGGATTAGGGTGAGGGTTAGGCATAGTGTGAGGTTTAGGTTAAGGGTTAGATTTAGGGTGAGAGTAAGTGTTAGCATGAGGTTTAGGATGAGGGTGAGGGTTAGGGTTAGTGTGAGGTTTAGGGTGATGTTTAAGGTTAGGTTAGGGTTAGGGTTACGATGAAGGTGAGGGTGAGGGTTAGGTTTAGGTTTCGGGTTAGGGTGAGGTTTAGGTTTAGGGATAGGGTGAGGGTGAGGGTTAGGTTTAGGATTAGTCTTAGGTTTAGGCTTAGTCTTAGGCTGAGGATGAGGGGTAGGGTGAAGGTTTGTTTTAGGGTTAGTGTTAGGGTGAGGGTGAGGGTTAGGGTGAGAGTTAGGGTTAGTGTTGTGTTTGAGTTTGGGTGAGTGTTATTTTGAGGGTGAGGTTTAGGGTTAGGGTTAGGGTTAGGGAAGGTGAGAGTAAGGGTTAGGTTGAGGGTTAGTTTTAGGCTGAGGGTGAGGTTTAGGGTTAGGTTTAGGATTAATGTGAGTGTTAGGGTTAGGGTTAGGGTTAGCATGAGGGTTATGGTGAGGGGTAGTGTTAGGTTTAGGATGAGCGTGAGGTGAGGGTGAGGTTTAGGGTTAGATTGAGGGTTAGGGTTAGGGTTAGGTTGAGGGTGAGGTTTAGGGTGAGGATTAGGATGAGGGTTAGTGTGAGGGGTAGGGTTAGGGTTAGTGTGAGGTTAAGTGTTAGTGTGAGGGTTAGGTTTAGGTTTAGGGTTAGGGTTAGGATGAGGGCTAGGGTGAGGGTTAGGGTTAGGGTGAGGGTGAGGGTGTCAGTGAGGGTTAGGGTAGGGTGAGGCTTCGGGGGACGTTGATGGTTAGGGTGAGGGTGAGGGTTAGGGTTATGGTTAGGGTTAGGGTTAGGGTCAGGTTGAGGATTATGGTTACGGTTAAGGTTAATGTGAGGGTTAGGCTGAGGATTAGGTTTAAGGTTAGGGTTAGGATTATGATGAGGGTGAGGGTTAGCGTGAGGGTGAGGGTTAGGTTTAGGGTTAGGGTTAGGATGAGGGTAATTGTTAGGGTGAGGGTTAAGGTGAGGGTAAGGGTTAGGGTTAGGTTTGTGTTTAAGGTTAAGGTTAGGGTTAGGGTTAGGATTAGGGTGAGTGTGAGGGTTTCAGTGAATGTAAGGTTTAGGTTGAGGGTGCGGATTAGGGTTAAGATTAGGGATAGTGTGAGGGGTAGGGTTAGTGTGAGAGTTATGGTTAGGGATAGGGTTAGGGTGAGGGTAAGGTTTAGGATGAGGTTAGGGTGACAATGAGTTTTAGTGTTATCATGAGTGTTAGGGTGAGGTTTAAGTTTAGGTTTAGGAATATGGTGAGGGTTGGGTGAGGGTGAGCGTTGGGTTGTGGGTGAGGATTAGGGTAAAGGTGAGGGTTAGGTTGACTGGGAGGGTTAGAGTGAGGGCAAGAGTTAAGGTTAGGGTTAGGGTGATGGTTAGGGTTCGTATTAGTGTTAGGGTGAGGGTTAGACTGAGGGGTATAGTTAGGGTTAGGGTGAAGGTTAGGATTACTGTGAGGGTTAGGGTTAGGGTTATTGTTAGAGTGAGGGTAAGGGTTAGGGTGAGGTTTTGGGTGAGGTTTAGGGTTAGGGTTATAGTTAGGGTTAGGTTGAGGGTTAGGGTCAGGTTTAGAGTTGGAGTGAGGGTGAGGGTTTGGTTTAGGTTAAGGGTGAGTGTTAGGGTTAGGGTGAGAGTTAGAGTTAGGTTTAGGGTGAGGGTGAGGGTTAAGGTTAGTGTTAACGTTAGAATTAAGGTGAGGAATAGGGTTAGGATTAGAGTTAGGGTTAGGGTTAGGCTGAGGGTGAGGGTGTGTGTTAGGGTTAGTATAAGGTTTAGGGTGATTGTTAGGGTTAGACTTAGAGTTAGGATGAGGGTTAAGGTGAGGGTTAGGGTTAGGGTGAGGGTTAGGGTTAGGTTGAGGATAAGCGTTAGGTTGAGGGTTAGGATGAGGCTGAGGTTTAGTGTGAGGCTTGGTGTTAGGGTGAGGTTTAGGGTTAATTTTATCGTTAGGATGAGGGTGAGGTTGAGGGTTAGGATTGGGGTTAGGGATAGGGTGAGTGTGAGACTTAGGGTTAAGATTCGGTTTTGGGTTAGGGTTAGATTGAGGGTGAGGGTGAGGGTTAGGTTTAGCGTGAGGGATAGGGTTAGGGTTAGGTTTAGGTTGAGGCTTAGGCTGAGGGTGAGCTTGAGGGTGAGGGTGAGGGTTAAGGTGAGGGTGAGGGTAAGGGTTAGGGTGAGGGTTAGTGTTATGGTTAGGTTTAGGTTGAGGGTTAGTGTTCGGGTTAGGGTGCGGGTTAGGGGTAGGGTGATGTTTAGTGTGAGAGTGAGTGTTTGGGTGAGGGTGAGGGTGAGGATGAGGGTGAAGGTTATGGTGTGGGTGAGGGTTAGGTTTAGGGTGTGGGTGAGGGTTAGGGTTAGGGTGAGTGTTAGGTTGAGGGTGAGTTTATGGTTAGGTTTAGTGTAAGGTTTAGGGTGATTTTTAGGGTGAGGGTGAGGGTTAGGATTAGGTTTAGGGTTAGGCTTAGGGTTAAATTTTGTGTGAGTGTTAGGGTTAGGGTTAGGGTAGAGTGAGGATAAGGTTTAGGGTGAGGGTTAGCGTTAGGCTGAGGGTGAGTGTGAGGGTGAGGTTTAGGGTTAGTTTTAGGGTTAGGGTGATGGGTATAGTTAGGGTTAGAATTAGGGTGAGTGTGAGGGTTAGGAATAGGGTTAGGATTAGTGTTAGGGTTAGGGTTAGGCTGAGGGTCAGGGTGAGTGTTAGGGTTAGGTTTAGGATGAGTGTTAGGGTTAGGCTTAGGTTTAGGATGAGTGTTAAGGTGAGGGGTAGGGTTAGGGTTAGGGTGAGGGTTAGGGTTAGGAAGAGGATAAGGGTTAGGGTGAGGTTTAGGATGAGGGTGAGGGTTAGGGTGAGGGTTATTGTAAGGGTGAGTATTAAGTTTAGAGTTAGGATTAGGGTGAGTGCTAGAGATAGGGTGAGGGTTAGCATGAGGGTGAGGGTGAGGGTGAGGGTTAGAGTATGGGTTAGGGTTAGGGTTAGGGTCGGGGTAGGGTTATGATGAGGGTTAGGGATAGGGTTAGGGTGAGGGTGAGGTTGAGGGTGAGGGTTAGGTTTAGGGTTGGGGTTAGGAATAGGGTAATGGTTTGTGTGAGGGTTAAGTTGTGTGTGAGGTTTAGGGTAAAGTTGAGAGTTAGGTTGACAGGGAGGGTTAGAGTGTGGGCGAGGGTTAAATTAGTGTTAGGGTGATGGTTCGGGTTTGTATTAGTGTTAGGTGGAGGGTTATGGTGAGGGGTATAGTTAGGGTTAAGGTGAGGGTTAGGATTAGTGTGAGGGTGAGGGTGAGGCTTTGGGTTAGGATGAGGGTTTGGGTTAGGGTTATGCTGAGGGTGAGGTTGAGGGTTAGAGTTAGCTTGAGGGTTATGGTTAGGGTTAGGTTTAGGTTGAGGGTTAGGGTGAGGGCTATGTTTAGGGATTGGGGGAGGGTGAGGATGAGGGTTAGCATTAGGATTAGGGTTAGGTTGAGGTTGAGGGGAAGGGTGAGGGGTAGGGTTAGGGTTAGTGTGAGCCTTAGTGTTAGTTTGAGGGTTAGGGTTAGGTTTAGGGTTAGGGTTAATGTGTGGGTAAGGGTAATGGTGAGGGTTAGGATGAGGGTGATGTTTGGGTTTAGGGTGAGTGCTAGGGTGAGTATGAGGGATAGGTTTAGGGTCAGGTTGAGGGTTAGGTTTAGGGTTAGATTATGGTTAGGGTGAGGGTTAGTGTTAGTGTTAGTTTAAGGGTTATTGTGAGGGGTAGGATGAGGGTAAGTTTTAGGGATAGGTTTAGGGTTAGGGTGAGGTTGAGTGTTAAGTTTAGGATTAGTGTTAGGATTAGGCTTAGGCTTAGGGTTAGGGTGAGGGTGAGGGTTAGGGTTAGGATGAGGGTTAGGGTTAGGGTTAGGGTTCGGGTTAGGGGTAGGGTGATGTTTAGTGTGAGGGGGAGTTTTAGGGTGAGGGTGAGGTTTCGGGTGAGAGTGAGGATTAGTGTGTGTGTGAGGGTTAGGGTTAGTGTGAGTGTTAGGGTGACGGTGAGTTTGAGGTTTAGGTTTAGGGTAAGGGTTAGGGTGAGTGTTATGGTGAGGTTGAGGGTTAGGGTTAGGTTTAGGGTTAGTGTTAGACTTAGGGATAGGCTTTGGGTTACCGTGAGGGTAAGTGTAGCGGTGTGGGTTAGGATGAGGGTGTGGTTAGGATTAGGGTTAGGTTTAGGGTTAGGGTGAGGGGTAGGGTGAGGTTTAGGGTTAGGCTTAAGGTTAGTGTTAGGGTGAGGGTTAGGGTTTGTGTAAGGTTAGGGTTTGGTTGTGTGTTAGGGTGAGGGTTTGGGTTAGTGTTAGGGTTAGGGTGAGGGTGAGGGTTAGTTTGAGGGTTAGGGTTAGTGTTATGGTTAGGGTTTGGGTTAGGCTGATGGCTAGGATGAGGGTGAGGGTTAGAGTGATGGTGAGGGTGAGGGTGAGGGTTAGGTAGTCGGTGAGTGTTAGAGTCGATTGAGGGTTAAGGTGAGGGTTAGTGTTAGGCTGAGGGTGAGGGTGAGGTTTAACGTTAGGTTAAGGATGAGTGTGAGTGTTAAGATTAGGGTTAGGTTTAGTATGAGGTTCAGGTTGAGGGGTAGGGTTAGGGTTAGGGTTAGGGTGAGGGTGAGGGTTAGGGTTAGGTTTAGGATGAGTGTTACGGTGAAGGGTACGGTTAGGGTTAGTGTGAGGCTTAGGCTTAGTGTGAGGTTTAGGGTTAGGTTTAGGGTTAGGGTGAGGCTTAGGTTTAGGGTTAGTTAGGCTGAGAGCTAGGGTGAGGGCTAGGGTGAGGGTGAGGGTGAGGGTGAGGTTGAGGGTTACGGTGTCGGTGAGGGTTACTGTAGGGTGAGGGTTACGGGGACTGTGAGGTTGAGTGTGAGGGTTAGGGTTAGGATTAGGGTGAGGATTAGGTTTAGGGATAGGGGGAGGGGGAATGTTTGGTTTAGGATTAGTGTTAGGGTTAGGACTAAGCTTAAGGTGAGGGTGAGGGGTAGGGTCAGGTTTTGGGATAGTTTTAGGGTTATGGTGAGGGTGAGGGTTAGGGTTAGGGTGAGGTGTAGGGTGAGGGTTAGGGTTAGGGTTATGTATAGGGTAGGCTGAGGGTTAGGGTGAGGTTTAAGGTTAGTGTTAGGGTTAGGGTAGGGCTCAGTGTTAGGGTTAGGTTGAGGTTTAGGGTTAGGGTTAGGTTTTGCTTAGGGTGAGGGTAAGGGTTAGGGTGAGGGTTAGAGTGAGGGTGTGGGTTAGAGTTAGTGTGAGGGTTAGGATGAGGAGTAGGGTTAGGGTTCGGGTGAGGGTGAGGGTTAGGGTTTGGGTGAGGATTACGGTGAGGGTTAGGTTTAGGGTTAGATTGAGGGTGACGGTTAGGGTGAGAGTTAGAGTTAGGGTTAGGGTGAGGGTGAGGCTTAGTGTTAGGGTTAGGGTGAGGGTAGGGTGAGGATGCGGGTAAGGTTTAGGTTGAGGGTTAGGGTGAGTGTTAGGGTTAGGCTGAGGGTGAACGTGAGGGTGAGGGTTACTATTAAGGTTTTGGTGAGGGTTAGGTTTATTGTGAGGGTTAGGTTGAGGATGAAGGTAAGGATTAGGTTGAGGGTTAGGGCGAGGGGGAGGTTTAGGGTTAGGGTGAGGGTTAGGTTAAGTTTAGGGTTAGGTTTTGGTTGAGGGTTAGGGTTAATGTTAGGGGTAGGTTTAGGGTAAGGGTAAGAATAGGGTTAATGTTAGGGTTAGGTTTAGGGTTACGGTTAGGTTTAGGGTTAGGGTTTGGGTTAGGGTGAGGTTTAGGTTTAGGTTTAGGGTTAGGGTGAGGGTGAGGGTGAGGGTTAGGTTGAGGGTTAGTGTTAGGGTGAGGGTAACGGTTAGTGTTAGGTTTTGGTTGAGGGTAAGGGTGAGGGGTATGGTTAGGGTTAGTGTGAGCCTTAGTGTTAGTGTGAGGGTAAGGGTTAGGGACAGGGTTAGGGTTAACGTGAGGGAAAGGGAAAGGTTGAGGGTTAGAATGAGGGTGAGGGTTAGGGATAGGGTTAGGGTGAGGTTTAGGGTTAGGGTTAGGGTGAGTGTGAGGGTTAGGTTTAGGTTTAGGATGAGGGTTATGGTGAGGGGTAGGGTTAGTGTTAGTGTGAGGGTTAGGCTTAGTGTGAGGTTTAGGGTTAGGTTTAGGGTTAGGGTGAGGGTTAGATTTAGGTTTGGGGTTAGGGTGAGGACTAAGGTGAGGGTGAGGGTTAGGGTGCGGGTGAAGGTGAGGGTGAGGGTTAGGGTGTCAGTGAGGATTAGTGTAGAATGAGGGTTAGGGTGACCGTGAAGTTTAGTGTCAGGGTGAGTGTTAGGTTTAGGGTTAGGGTGAGGATTAGGTTTAGGGTTAGGGGGAGGGGGAGGGTTTGGTTTAGGATTAGTGTTAGGGTTAGAGTTAGGCTTAGTGTGAGAGTTAGGGGTACGGTGAGGATTTGGATTAGTTTTAGTGTTAGGCTGAGGGTGAGGGTTAGGGTGAGGTTTAGGGTTAGGGTGAGGCGTAGGATGAGGGTCAGGGTTAGGGTCATGGATAGGGTAGGGTGAGGGTTAGGGTGAGGTTTAAGGTTAGTGTTAGGGTTAGGGTTAGGCTGAGGGTTAGGGTTTAGTTGAGGTGTAAGTTTAGGGTTAGTGTTAGGTTTAGACTTAGGGTGAGAGTAAGTGTTAGGGTGAGTTTTAGAGTGAGGGTGAGGTTTAGAGTTATTGTGAGTGTTACGCTGAGTTAGAGTTATGGTTCGGGTCAGGGTCAGGGTTATGGTGGGGTTTAGGGTTAGGGTGAGGGTTAGGGTGAGCGTTAGGTTTAGGGTTAGGGTGAGGGTGAGGGTTAGGGTGAGAGTTTGAATTAGGGTTATTGTGAGGGTTAGGCTTAGTGTTAGGGTTAGGGTGAGGGTTAGGGTGAGGATGAGCGTAGGTTTTAGGTTTAGGGATAGGGTGAGGGGGAGGGTTAGGGTTAGGATTAGGTTTAGGGTGAGGGTTAGGTTGAGGATTAGGTTTAGGCTGAGGGTGAGCGTGAGGGTGAGTGTTAGTGTTAGGTTTATGGTGAGGGTTATGTTTATTGTGAGGGTTATGGTAAGGATGAGGGTAAGTATTAGGTTGAGGGTTAGGGGGAGGGGGAGGTTTAGGTTTAGGGTGAGGGTTAGGGTTAAGTTTAGGGTTAGGTTTAGGTTGAGGGTTAGGTTTAATGTTAGGGTTAGTTTTAGGGTCAGGGTTAGGGTTAGGGTTAGGTTTAGGGTAAAGGTTAGGTTTAGGGTTAGGTTTAATGTTAGGGTTAGGGTTAGGATGAGGGTGAGGGTTACGGTGAGGTTTAGGCTGAGGTTTATGGTTAGGGTAAGGGTTACAGTTAGGGTTAGTTTTACGTTGAGGGTAAGGGTGAGGGGTAGATTTAGGGTTAGTGTGAGCCTTAGTGTTTATGTGAAGGTTAGGGTTAGGTTTAGTGTTAATGTGTGGTTAAGGGTAAAAGTGAGCGTTAGGATGTGGGTGAGGGTTAAGGATAGATTTTGGGTGAGAGTGAGTGTTAGCGTGAGGATGAGGGTTAAGTTTAGGGTCAGGGTGAGGGTTAGGTTTAGGGTGAAATTGAGGGTTATGTTTAGGGTAAGGGTGCGGGTGAGGGTATGGGTTAGGTTAAGAGTTGTGGTGAGGGGTACGTTGACAGTTAGGGCTAGGGTTTTGGTTAGGGTACGGTGAGTGTGAGGGTTAGTATTAGGGTTAGGGTGTGAGGGTAGTGTTAGGGATAGGTTTAGGGTTAGGGTGGGAGTGAGTGTTAGGTTTAGGATTAGTGTTAGGGTTAGGCTTAGGTTTAGGGATAGGGTGAGGGTTAGGGTTAGCATGAGGGTTAGGGTTAGGTTTAGGGTGCAGGTTAGGGTTAGGGTCATGTTTAGAGTGAGGGTGAGGTTTCGGGTGAGAGTGAGGGTTAGTCTGTGTGTGAGGGTTAGGGTTAGGGTGAGTGTTATGGTGACAGTGAGTTTGAGGTTTAGGTTTAGGGTAAGGGTTAGTGTGAGTGTTAGGGTGAGAGTGAGGGTTAGGGTTATGTTTAGGGTTAGTGTTATAGTTAGGGTGAGGCTTAGGGTTACCGTGAGGGTAAGTGTGACGGTGAGGGTTAGCATGACGGTGAGGGTTAAGGTTAGGGTTAGGGTTAGTGTTAGGGTGAGGGGTAAGGTGAGGGTTAGTGTTAGGGTTATGGTTAGGATAGGGTGAGGGTTAGCGTGAGGTTTAAGGTTAGTATTAGGGTTTGAGTTAGGTTGAGTATAAGGGTTAGTGTGAGGTTTAGGATTAGGGTTAGGTTTAGGGTTAGGGTGAGGATAAGGGTTAGGGTGAGGGTTAGAATGAAGATGAGGGTTAAGGTGAGGTTTATGTTTAGGATTAGGGTCAGGCTGAGGGTGAGGGTTAGGGTTAGTGTGAAGGTTAGGCTGAGGGGTAGGGTTAGGGTTCCGGTGACGGTGAGGGTTAGGGTGAGGCTTAGGTTTACATTGAGGCTTAGGGTAAGGGTTAGGATAAGGGTTAGGTTTTGTTTTAGGGTGAGGGTGAGGGTTAGGTTTAGGATTAGTTTTAGGGTTAGGGTTAGGCTTAGGGTGAGGGTAAGGGGTAGGGTGAAGTTTTGGGTTAGGGTTAGGGTGAGGGTAAGTGTTAGGGTTTGGGTGAGGGTTAGGGTTAGTGTGAAGCTGAGGGTGAGGGTTTTGTTTAGATAAGGGTTAGGGTTAGGGTTAGGGTTAGGTTTAGGTTTAGAGATAGGTTGAGCGTTAGCATGAGGGGTAGGATTAGGGTTAGGGTTAGGGTTAGGGTTATAGTGAGGTTTAGGTTTAGGGATGGATTAGGGTTAGGGTGAGGGTAAGGTTTAGGGTGAGGGTTAGGATGAGGGTGAAGTTTAGGGTTAGCGTTAGGGTTAGGGTGTCAGTTAGGGTGAGGGGTAGGGTTATGATTAGGGTGATTTTGATGGTGACGGTTAGGGTTAAGGTGAAGGTGACGGTTAGGTTTAGGGTTAGGGTGAGTGTGAGGGTTAGGTTTAGGAGTAGTGTTAGGGTTAGGGTTAGGCTTAGGGTGAGGGTGTGTGGTAGTGTGAATGTTTGTGTTAGGATTAGGTTTACTGTGAGGGTGAATGTAAGGGTGAGGGCTATTGTTAATGTTAGGTTTAGGGTTTGGGTGAGTATTAGGGGGAGGGGGAGGTTTAGGGTTAGTTTTGGGGTTAGGGAATGGTGAGCGTAAGGGTTAGGGTGAGGGTTGGTGTTAGGCTGAGGGTGAGGGTGAGGGTGAGGTTTAGGGTTAGGTTTAGGTTTAGTGTGAGTGTTAGGCTTAGGGTTAGGTTTATGATGAGATTTAGGATGAGGGGTAGGTTTTAGGTTAGGTTGAGGGTTAAGGTGAGGGTTAGGTTTAGGGTTAGGGTGAGGGTGAAGGTTAGGGTTAGGTTTAGGATGAGGGTTAGGGTGAGGGGTAGGGTTAGGGATAGTGTGAGGGTTAGGGTTAGTGTGAAGGTTAGGGTTAAGTTTAGGTTTACCCTGGGGGTAAGGGTAAGGGTGAGGGTTAGGATGTGGGTGAGGGTTAGTGTTATTGTGAGTGTTAGGTTTAGGGTGAGGGTTAGGGTTAGGATGAGGTTTAGGTTTAGGGTGAGGGTTTGGCTGAGGGTTAGGTTTAGGATTAGGGTGAGGGTGAGGGTTAGGGTTAGGGTGAGGGTTAGTTTTAGGATTAGGGTTAGGTTGAGGTCTAGGTTGAGGTTGAGGGTGAGGGTGAGGGTGAGGTTTAGGGTGTCGGTGATTGTTAGGGTACTGTGAGTGTTAGGGTGACGGTGATGGTTAGGGTTAGGGTTAGGGTTAGGGTTAGAGTCAGGGTAAGGATTAGGGTTATGGTTAGGGTTAGGATTAGGGTTAGTTTGAGGGTTAGGTTTAAGGTTAGGGTGAGGATAAGGGTAAGGGTGAGGGTGAGGGTTAGGTTTAGGTTTAGGGTTAGGGTGAGGGTAATTGTTAGGGTAAGGGTTAGGATGAGGTTGAGGGTTAGCTTGATGTTTAAGGTTAAGGTTAGGGGTTGCGTTAGGGTTGGGGTCGGCATGAGGGTTAGGCTGAGGGTAAGGGTTAGATTGAGGGTGAGGATTAGGGTGAGGATTAGTGTTAGGGTTAGGGCTAGGTTTAGGGTGTGGACTAAGGTGAAGGTGAGTGTTAGGGTGAGGGTGAGGGTATGGCTTAAGGTTAAGGTTAGGGTTAGGGTTAGGGTTAGGGTTAGGGTTAGTGTGAGGGTTAGGGTTAGGGTGAAGGTGAGGGTTAGTTTTAGTGTGAGGTATATGGTTAGGGATAGGGTTAGGGTGAGGGTAAGGGTTAGGATGAGGGTAAGGTGAGATTGAGGTTTAGGGTTGGCATGAATGTTAAGGTGAGCATTAGGGTGAGTGTTAAGGTTAGGGTTAGGGAGAAGGTGAGGTTGAGGGTTAGGTTAGGGTTAGGTTTATGGTCTGGGTTAGGGTTAGTGTGAGGGTTAGGGTCAGGGTTAGTGTGAGGGTGAGTTTGCGGGTAACGGTTAGGTTTAGGTTTAGGGTTAGGGATAGGGTGAGTGTTTGTGTGAGGGTGAGGGTTGGGTTGTGGTTGAGGGTTAGGACAAAGTTGAGGGTTAGTTTGACGGGGAGGGTTAGAGTGAGGGCGAGGGTTAAGGTTAGGTTTACGGTGAAGGTTAGGGTTCGTATTAGTGTTTGGGTGTGGTTTAGGCTTAGGGGTATTTTTAGGGTTATGGTGAGGGTTAGGATTAGTGTGAATGTTAGGATTAGAGTTAGAGTGAGGGTTAGGGTTAGGGTGAGTGTTAGGGTTAGAATTAGGTTTAGGATGAGGGTTAAGTTGACGGTTAGGGTGAGGTTTGGAGTTACGGTGAGGGTGAGGGTTAGGGATAGTGTTAGGGTCAGAGTTAGGGTTAGGGTGAGAGTTAGAGTTAGGGTTAGGGTGAGGGTGAGGGTTAGAATTATGTTTAGTGTTAGAATTAGGGTGAGGGTGAGGGTGAGTAATAGGGTTAGGATTAGGGATAGGGTTAGGGTTAGGCTGAGGGTGAGGCTGAGTGTTAGGGTTAGGGTGAGTGTTAGGGTTAGGATTAGGGTTAGGATAAGTTTTAAGGTGAGGTGCAGGTTTAGGGTTAGGGTGAGGGTTAGGGTTAGTGTGAAGTTTAGGATTAGGGTGAGGGTAAGGGTTAGGGTGAGGGTTAAGATGAGGCTGAGGGTTAGGGTGAGGCTTATAGTTAGAGTGAGGTTTAGGGTTAGGGTTAGCATTAGGGTGAGGGCTAGGGTGAGGTTTAGGGTGTGGGTGAGGGTGAGGGTTAGGGTTAGGGTGTGTGTTTGGGTTAGGGTTAGGGTCAAGGTTATGGTTAGTGTAAGGGTTAGGGTTGGGGTTAGGGTGAGGTTGAGGCTGAGGCTGAGGTTTAAGGTGAGGGTAAGGGTGAGTGTGAGGGTGAGCGTTAGGGTTCGTGTTCGGGTTAGCTTGAGAGTGAGGGTGAGTGTTAGTGTTTGGATTAGTGTTAGTGCTATGGTTAGCCTGAGGGTGAGCGTGAGGGTGAGGATGAGCGTTAGGTTTATTCTGAGGGTTAGCCTGAAGATGACGGTAAGGGTTAGGTTGAGTGTTAGGGTGAGGGAGCGGGTTTGGGTTAGGGTTAGGGTGAGGGTTATGGTTAAGTTTAGGTTTAGCTTTAGGGTGAGGTTAGGGTTAATGTTAGGGCTATGTTTTTTTTAAGGGTCAGGGTTAGGGTTAGTGTTAGGGTGAGGTTTAGGGTTAGGGTGAGGGTTAGTGTTAGGTTTAGGGTTAGGGTGAGGGTGAGGGGGAGGGTTAGGGTTGGGGTTAGGATTAGGGTGAGGGTGAGAGTGAGGGTTAGGCTTAGGCTTAGCATTAGGGTTTGGGTTAGGTTTAGGCTGAGAGTGAGGGTGAAGGTTAGTGTGAGTGTTAGGGTTAGGTTAAGGTTTAGGATGAGGAGTAGGGTGAGGGTTAGGTTTAGTGTTTTTTTATGGTTAGGGTGAATGTGAGTGTTAGGGTTTGTGTTAGGCTGAGGGTTAGGGTTAATGTTAGGGTTTTGGTTAGGGTTAGGTTTAGAGTGAGGGTGAGGGTTGGGGTTAGGGTGAGGGTTAGGATTAGGGTTAGGTTTAGGGTGAGGGATTAGGGTTAGTGTTAGGGTTAGTGTTAGGTTTGGGATGAGGGTTAGGGTGAGGGGTTGGGTTATGGTTAGGGTGAGGTTTAGGGTTAGTGTGATGGTTAGGCTTTAGGGTTAGGGTGAGGGAAACGATTAGGGTGAGGCTAAGCGTTCAGGTTAGGTTTAGGGTGGGGGTTAGGGTTTATTTTAGGTTTAGGATGAGGGTTAGGGTGAGGGTTAGGGTTAGGGTGAGGTTAAGGGTTAAGTTGAGGTTTAGGATGAGGGTGAGATTTAGGTTGAGGGTTAGAATTAGGGTGAGGGTTAGGGTTAGGGTGAGGTCCATGGTAAGGGTGGGGGTTAGGTTTAGAGTTAGGGTTAGGTTGAGGGTTAGGGTGAGCTTTAGAATTAGAGTGAGTTTGAGACTTATGGTTGTGGTTAGGTTGAGATTGAGGCTGAGGCTGAAGTTTAAGGTGTGGGTGAGGGTGAGTTTGAGGGTGAGGATTAGGTTTCAGATTAGGGTTAGCTTGAGGGTGAGGGTGAGGGTTGGGTTTTCATTATTGTTAGGATTAGTGTTAGGCTGAGGGTGAGCAAGAGAGTGACTGTGAGGGTTAGTGTTAGGATTAGGGTGAGGGTTAGGTTTATTGTGAGGGTTAGGGTGAGCATGAGGGTAATGGTTAGGTTGAGGCTTAGAGTTAGGTGTAGGGGTAGGGTTAAGGTTAGGCTTAGGGTGAGGGTTAGGGTGAGATTTAGGGTAAAGTTTAGGTTTAGGTTTAGGGTCAGGGTTAGGGTTACTGTTAGGGTTAGGTTTAAGGTAAGGGTTAGGGTTAGGTTTAGCGTTAGGTTGAGGGTTAGGGTTAGGTTTAGGGTAACAGTGAGAGTGAGGGCAAGCGTTAGGGTTAGGTTTATGGTTAGGTTTAGGTTGAGGGTTAGGGTGGGGGGTAGGTTTAGGGTTAGGGTTAGGGTGAGATTGAAGGTAAGGGTTAGGGTTAGGGTGAGGGTTAGGATTAGGGTTAGGTTTATGTTGAGGGTTAGGTTGAGGCATAGCATTAGGGTTAATGTGAGCCTTAGTGTTAGTGTGAGGGTTAGGATTAGGCTTAGGGTTCCGGTTACCGTGAGGGTAAGGGCAAGGGTGAGGATTAGGATGAGGGTGAGGGTTTGGGATAGGTTTAGGGTGAAGGTGAGTGTTAGGGTGTTGATGAGGCTGAGGGTTTGTGTTAGGGTGAAGCTTAGGGTTAGGGGGAGATTTAGGGTTAGGTTTAAGGTTAGGGTGAGGGTGAGGATTAGGGTTAGGTTAATGGTTAGGTTGAGGGGTAGGATGAGGGTTAGGGTTATTGTTTTGTTTAGGGTTATGGTGAAAGTGAGGGTTAGGGTTAGGGTTAGCGTGAGGGTTAGCCTGAGGGTTAGGGTTAGGGTGAGGGTTAGGTTTAGGGTTAGGTTTAGGGTGAGGGTGAGCATGAGGGTGAGTGTTAGGGTAAGGATTAGGTTGAGGGATAGGGTTAGACTGAGGGTGAGGGTGAGGGTGAGGTTTGGGTTAGGTTGAGGTTTCGGGTTAAGGTTCGGTTTATGGTGAGGGTGAGGGTTAGGATTAGGGTTAGGGTTAGGATGAGGGTTAGGTGAGGGGTAGTTTTATTGTTAGGGTGAGGGTTAGGGTTAGTGTGTGGGTTAATGTTAGGGTTAGAGTGAGGGTAAGGGTTAGTTTGAGTGTTAGGCTGAGGGTTAGGGTTAGGTTTAGGGTTAAATTCAGGGTTAGGGTGAGGGTTAGGGTCTGGTTTAGGGTTAGGATTAGGGTTAGGGTGAGGGTTAGGGTTAGAATTAACGTTAGGGTGAGGGTGATTGTGAAGGTAAGGGTAAGGATGAGGGTTAGGAGGAGGGTGAGTGTTAGTTTTAGTGTTAGGTTTAGGGTGAGGGTTATGTTTAGGGTTAGGTTGAGGGTTAGGTTTAGGGTGATGTTTAGTGTGAGGGTGAGAGTTATTGTGAGGGTTAATGTGTTGGTGAGGGTTAGGGTTAGGTTGAGTGTTAGAGTGACGGTGAGTTTGAGAGTTAATTTTAGGTTAAGTGTTAGTGTGAGTGTTAGGGTTAGACTGAGGGTTAGGGTTAGGTTTAGGGTAAGTGTTAGGATTAGGGTTTGGGTGAGTGTTAGGGTAAGGGTTAGGGTTAGGTTAGGGTGAGGGTAAGGTTTAGGGTGAAGGTTAGGGTTAGGCTGAGGGTGAGGGTGAGGGTGAGTGTTAGGGTTAGGTTTAGGGTTATGGTAAGGGTTAGAGTGAGTGGTACATTTAGGGTTAGGGTTAGGGTTAGAATTAGGGTGAGTGTGAGGGTGAGGAATAGGGTTAGGATTAGGGTTAGGGTTAGGATTAGGCTGAGGCTCACTGTGAGTGTTATGGTTAGGCTTAGGGTTAGGGTGAGTGTTAGGGTTAGGCTTAGGGTTAGGATGAGGTTTAAGGTGAGGGGTAGGGTTAAGGTTTGGGCGAGGGTTAGGTTTAGTGTGAAGTTTAGGGTTAGGATGAGGGTAAGTTTTAGGGTGAGGGTTAGGATGAGGGTGAGGGTTAGGTTGAGGGTTAGGTTTTGGGTGAGGGTTACAGTTAGAGTTAGGATTAGGGTGAGGGCTAGGGTGAAGTGGAGGGTTAGGGTGAGGTTTAGGGTTAGGGTGAGGGTGAGCGTGAGGGTGAGGGTGAGTGTGTGGGTAAGGGTAGGCTTAGGGTCAGTGTTACGTTTAGGGTGAGTGTTAGGGTTAGGGTTAGGTTTAGTTTGAGGGTGAGGTTGAGGCTGTGGTTTAAGATGAGGGTGAGATTGAGTGTGAGGGGATGGTTAGGTTTCGGGTCAGGGTTAGGTTGAGGGTGAGGGTGAGTGTTAGTGTTTGGATTAGGGTTAGGTTTAGGGTTAGGCTGATGGTGAGGTTGAGGATGAGGGTGATGGTTAGTGTTAGGGTTAGGGTGAGGGATAGGTTTATTGTGAGGTTTAGGTTGAGGATGAGGGTAAGGATTAGGTTTAGTGTTAGGGTGAGGGGGATGGTTAGTGTTAGGGTTTGGGTTATGGTGAGGGTTATGGTGAGGGTTAGGGTTAAGGGTTAGGTTTAGGGTGAGAGTTAGGGTTAATGTTAGGGTTATATTTAGGGAAGTGTTAGGGTGAGGGTGAGGGTTAGGGTTAGGGTGAGGTTTAGGATTAGGTTGAGGGTTAAGGTTAGGATTAGGGTTAGGGTGAGGGCTAGAGTGAGGGTGAGGGTTACTATTAGGCTTAGGGTTAGGGTGAGGTTTAGGGTTAGGGTTAGTGTTAGGGTTAGTGTGAGTGGTAGGGTTAGGGTAAGCCTGAGGGCTAGGTTTAGTGTGAGTGTTGTAGTTAGGGATAGTGTTAGGGTGATGGTAAGGGTTAGGAGGAGGGTAGGCTGAGAGTGAGGCTTAGGGTTAGCATGAGTGTTAGGTGAGGTTGTGGGTGAGTGTTAGGTTGAGGGTGAGGTTGTGGGTGAGGGTTAGGGTTAGGGTTAGGCTTAGGGATAGGGTGAGGTTTTGGGTGAGGGTGAGGGTTGGGTTGTGGGTGAGGGTTAGGGTGAAGGTGAGGATTAGGTTGACAGGGAGGGTTAGAGTGAGGGCGATGGTTAAGGTTAGGGTTAGGGTGATGGTTAGTTCGTATTAGTGTTAGGGTGAGGGTTAGGGTGAGGGGTATAGTAGGGTTAGTTTGAGGGTAAAGATTAGTGTGAGGGTTAGGGTTAGGGTTAGGGTTAGAGTGAGGGTAAGGTTTAGGGTGAAGTTTAGGGTGAGGTTTAGGGTTAGGGTTAGAGTTAAGTTTAGGTTGAGGGTTAGCGTGAGGTTTATAGTTACGGTGAGGGTGAGGGTGAGGATTAGGTTTAGGGTGAGTGTTAGAGTTAGGGTGAGAGGTAGAGTTAGGGTTAGGGTGAGGGTGAGGATTAGGGTTAGGTTTAGGGTTAGAATTATGGTGAGGTTGAGGGTGAGGTATAGGGTTAGGATTAGGGTTAGGCTTAGGGTTATTCTGAGGGTGATGGTGAGTGTTAGGGTTAGGGTTAGGTTTGTGGTGAGTGGTAGGTTTAGGCTTAGTGTTAGGATGAGGCTTAAGGTGAGGGATAGTGTGAGGGTTAGGGTGAGAGTTAGGGTTAGGGTGAGGGTAAGGGTTCGGTTGAGGGTTAGGATGAGGGTGAGGGTTAGGGTGAGGGTTAGAGTTAGGGTGAGGTTTAGGGTTAGGGTGTGGGCTAGGTTAAGGTTGAGGGTTAGGGTGAGTGTGAGGGTTAAGGTTTGGATTAGGGTTAGTGTAAGGGTCAGGGTTACGCTTAGGGTGAGGGTTAGGGTTAGGTTTAGGTTGAGGGTGAGGCTGGGGATGAGGTTTAAAGTGAGGGTGAGTGTTAGTTTGAGGGTGAGTGTTAGGGTTCCAGTTAGGGTTAGGTTGAGGGTGAGGGTGAGGATTAGTGTTTGGATTAGGGTTAAGGTTAGTGTTAGGCTGAGGGTGAGCTTGAGGGTGAGGGTAGGTGTTAGTGTTAGGTTTAGGGTGAGGGTTAGGTTTATTGTGAGGGTTAGGGTGAGGATGAGGGTAAGGTTTAGGTTAATGTTTAGGGTGAGGGGGAGGGTTTGGGTTAGGGTTAAGGTTAAGGTGAGGATTAGGGTGAGGGTTAGGGTAAAGTTTAGGGTTAGGTTTAGTGTGAGGGTTAGGATAACGTTAGGGTTAAGTTTAGGTTAAGGGTTATGGTTAGGGTTTAGGGGAGGTTTAGGGTGAGGGTTATGGTTAGGTAAGGGTGAGGGTTAGGGTTATGTTTAGGGTTAGGGTGAGGGTGAGGGTGAGGGTTAGGTTTGGGGTTAGGGTTAGGGTTAGGGTGAGTGTAAGGGTTAGTGTTAGGATTAGGGTTTGGCTTAAGGTTAGCATGAGTGTGAGGGTGAGGGTTAGGGTTTGTGTGAGGGTTAGGGTTAGGGTTAGGTTTAGGTTAATTGTTTGGGTGATGGTGAGGTTTAGATTGGGATTAAGGTGAGAGTTATGGTTAAGGTTAGGCTGAGGATGAGAGTTAGGTTTAGGTTGAGGGTGAGGGTGAGGGTTAGGGTTTAGGTTAGGTAAGGGTTAGGGTTAGGGTGAGGGTCAGGGTCAGGGTCAGGGTCAGGGTGAAGTTTAGGGTTAGGATTAGGTTTACAGTAAGGGATAGGCTGAGGGTGAGGGTGAGTGTGAGAGTGAGGGTTAGGTTTATGGTTAGAATTAGGGTGAGTGTAAAGGTTAGGGTAAGGTTTAGGATGAGGGTGAGGGTTAGGGTTAGAGTGATGTTTGAGTTTAAGATTAGGGTTAGGTTGAGGGCTAGGGTGAGGGTGAGCGTTAGGATTAGACTTAGGGTTAGGGTTAGGGTGAGGTAGGGTTCGGTTTAGGGTGAGCGTTAGGTTTAGTGTGAGGGTTAGGGTTACGGATAGGGTTAGTATGAGGGTAAGGGTTAGGGTGAGGGTTAGGGTGAGAGTGAGGGTTAGGGTTAGTTTGAGTGTTAAGGTGAGTGTTAAGATGAGGGATAGGATTAGGGTTATGGTTAGGTTTAGGGTTAAGTTAGGGTGAGGGTGAGGGTTAGGGTTAATGTGAGGGTTAGGATTAGGGTTAGGGTTATGGACAGCGTTAGGGTTAGGGTTAGGGTTGGCGTTTACAATTAGATGTTTACCAGGAACATACGGAAGCCTACAGCCAGGCAGAATCTGAAATTCTTCCTAAAAACCCTTGAAAAGGAGTGAAACGCACCTGTCTTGCAATAACTCAGAACCTCATTCTGAGTGTTTCTGGCAGAAGTCATTCAGCTGAACACAACGGTGGACTAATTAGAGCCTGATATAACTAGTGCCATCCGTATTCCAGGATGGACAGTTGTCACGTCCCAAACAACTGAGGTGTAGTTCTCCAAACTTTCACAGAGTACCATAAGTACAGGTTCAACTTACTCCTCAGGTTGAATAGAGTGTAGCCGTCAAGGATGTAATCAGTAGAGGGTTAGGGTTGGGGTTCATGTTAGGGTGAGGGTTAGGGTTAGGGTTTAGGGGTAGGGTTAGGGTAAGTGTTAGGTTTAGGGTTACGGTAAGGGTGAGAGCTAGGGTGAGGGTTAGGGTTAGGGTTAGGTTTAGGGTTAGGGATAGGGTGAGGGTTAGGGTGAGGGTTATACTGAGAGGTAGGGTTAGAGTTAGGTTTAGTGTTAGCGTGAGAGTGAGGGTTAGGGTTAGGATTAGTATTAGAATTAGGTTTGGCTGAAGCTGAGGGTGAAGGGGAGGGTTAGGGTTAGGGCAAGGGTGAGGGTTAGGTTTAGGGTTAGGATTAGGATTAGGATTAGTGTTAGGGTGAGGCTGAGTGTTAGGGTGAGGGGGAGGGGGAGAGTTAGGGTGTTGGTGAGGGTTACATTGAGGGTGAGGGTTAGGTTTAGGGTTAGGGTTAGGGTAAGGGTTTGGGTTAGGTTTAGGGTGAGGTTTAGAGTGAGGGGGAGCCTTAGGGTTAGGGATAGAATTAGTGTGAGGGTGAAGGTTAGGGTTAGGGCTAGGGTTAGGGTGAGGTTAAGGGTTAGGATGAGGTTTAGGGTGAGGGTGAGGTTTAGGGTTTGCCTGAGTGTTAAGGTGAGGATTAGGGTGAGGGTTAGGCTGAGGGGTAGGGGTAGTTTTAGGGTGAGGGTTAGGTTTTGTCACAGTGTTAGTGTTAGGGTTAAGGTTAGGGTTATGGTGAGGGTAAGGGTTAGGGTGAGGCTTAGGATTAGGGTTAGCATTAGGGTGAAGCTTAGTGTTAGTGTGAGGATTAAGATTAGGGTTATGTTTAGGGTTAGGGTGAGGGGTAGGCTAAGTGTTAGGGTGAGGGTTAGGGTGAAGTTTAGGGTTAGGTTTAAGGTTAGGATTAATGCGAGTGTTAGGGTCAGGGTTAAGTTTAGGGTTAGGGTTAGGGTTCGGGTGAGTGTAAGGGTTAGGGTTAGGGTGAGTGTGAGGGTGAGCGTTAGGATTCGGTGATGGTTAGAGTTAGGGTGTGGGTTAGGGTTGGGTAAGTGTTAGAATTAGGTTGAGGGTGAGGGTGAGGGTTAGGTTTAGGATTAATGTTAGGGTTAGGGTTAGGATTAGGGTTAGGGTTAGATTGTTGTTGAGGGTGAGGGTTAGGGTTAGGGTTAGGGTTAGGTTTAGGGTTAGGCTTAGTGTGAGGGTTAGGGTTAAGGTTAGCGTTAGGGTTAGGGTTAGGGTGAGTGTTAGGGTGAGGGTTAGGTTTACGGATAGGTTGAGGGTTAGGGTTAGTGTGAGGGTTAGGGTTACGGTTAGGGTTAGGGTGGGGATAAGTCTATGTGTGAGGGTTAGGGTGAGGGTAAGGGTTAGGGTTAGGGTGAGGGTTAGGGTGAGGGTTTGGGTTAGGTTTAGGCTTAGGTTGAGTGTTATTGTGAGGGATAGGTTTAGGGTTATGGTTAGGGTGAGGGTTAGGGTGAAGGTAAGGGTAAGGCTGAGGGTTAGTGTGAGGCTGAGTGTTAGGTTTACTTTTAGGGTTAGGCTGAGGGTTAGGTTTAGTGTGAAGGATAGGGTTAGGGTTAGGGTAAGGGTGAGGGTGAGGGTGAGTGTTAGAATGAGAGTTAGGCTTAACATTTCCTTTAGTGAGAGGGTTAGGATTAAGGTGAGGGTTAGGTTAAGGGTGAAGGTGAATGTTAGGGTTAGGGTTAGCGTCAGGCTTTGGTTTAGAGTGAGGGGTAGTGTTAGCTTTAGGGTTAGGGTCAGTTTGAGTGTGAGGCTGAGGATTAGGGTGAGGGTGAGGGTGCCGGTTAGGGATAGGAATAGTGTTACCGTTCGGGTGAGGGTGAAGTTGAGAGTTAGGATTAGGATTAGGGTTAGTGTTAGGTTTAGGCTGAGGGTGAGGGTAAGGGTGAGGGTGAAGTTTAGGATTAGGGTTAGGGTGGGAGTAAGTGTAATGGTGAGGGTTAGGGTGAGAGTGAGTGTTAGGGTTAGCCTCAGTGTTAGGGTGAGGGTTAGGGTGAGGGTTAGGGTTAGGATTAGTGTTAGAGTGAGGTTTAGGGTTAGGCTTCGTTTAAGGGTGAGGATGAGTGTGAGTGTGAGTGTTAGAGTGAAGGTAAGGGTTAGCGTGAGAGTTAGTGTTAGGGTTAGTTTGAGGGTTAGGTTTAGTGTGATGTTTAGGGTAAGGGCTAGGATTAGGGTTAGGGTGAGTGTTCAGGTGAGGGTGAGGGTTAGAGTGTGGGTGATGGTTAGGGTTAGGGTGAGGGTTAGGGTGACAGTGAGTGTTAGGGTGAGGCTGATATTTAGGGTTAGGTTTAGGAATAGGGTGAGTTTTAGACTTAGGGGAGTGTGAGGGTTAGGGTGTGGGGAAGGCTAAGAATTATGGCGAGGGTTAGGGTTAGGATTAGTGTTAGGTTGAGGGTTAGGGTCAGGGTGAGGGTTAAGGTTAGGGTGAGGGTTAGGTTTAGGTTTAGGTTTAGGGTTAGGTTGTGGGCTAGGGTGAGGGTGAGGATGATGGTTAGGCTTAGGGATAGGGTTAGGTTAGGGTAAGGGATAGCCTGAGGGTTAAGGTTAGCTAAGGTTTAGTGTGAGGGTTAGCGTGAGGGTGAGGGCTAGGGTTAGAGATAGGGTGAGGTTTAGCGTGAGGGTTAGGGTTAGGTTTAGGGTTAGGGTGAGGGTTAGGGTGAGGGTTCATGTTAGGGATAGGGTTACGGTGAGGGTTAGGGTGAAGGTAAGGGTAAGGGTGAGGGTCAGGCTGAGGATGAGTGTTAGGTTTAGGGTTAGGGTTAAGGTGAGTCTTAGGGTCAGGGTGAGGGTTAGTGTTAGTGTGAGGTTTAGGGTTAGGGTGAGGGTTAATGTGAGGGTTAGGGTTAGGGTGAGGGTTAGGATGAGGTGTAGGGTTATGTTTAAGGTGAGGTTTAGGGTTAGTGTGAGGGTGAGGGTTGGGGTTCGGTGAGAGTATGAGTTAGGGTGAGGTTTAGGGTTAGGGTTGGGTAAGGGTTAGAGTGAGGGTGAGGGTGAGGGTGAGGGAGAGTGTTAGGGTTATGATTAGGGTTAGGGTTTGGGTTAGGATTTGGGTTAGAGTTAAGTTTAGACTGAGGGTGAGGTTGAGGGTGAGGGTGAGGTTTTGGGTTAGGGTGAGGGTTAGGTTTAGGGTTAGGGTTAGCCTGAGTGTTAGGATGAGTGTTATGGTGAGGGGCAGGGTTACGGTTAAGATGAGGTTTAGGGTTAGTGTGAGGGTTAGGGTTAGGGTTAGGCTTAGGGTCAGGGTGAGGGTTAGGGTTAGGGTGAGGGTTACGTTTAGGTTTAGGGTTCGGGTTAGGGTGTGTATTATGGTGAGGGTA
Organism: Dipodomys merriami; assembly: GCF_024711535.1. Taxonomy (NCBI): domain Eukaryota; kingdom Metazoa; phylum Chordata; class Mammalia; order Rodentia; family Heteromyidae; genus Dipodomys; species Dipodomys merriami. The sequence goes on from NW_027206113.1 coordinate 6,600,392, forward strand.
AGGGTTAGGTTTAGGGTTAGGGAAAGTTTGAGGATTAGGGTTAGTGTTAGGATTAGGTTAAGGTTTAGGCTGAATTGTAGGGTTAGGATTAGGGTGAGGGTTAGGCTGAGTGTTAGGATTAGGGTTAGGTTTCCGGTGAGTGTTCGGCTGAGGATTAGGGTGAGGGTGAGGGTTAGGTTTCGGTTTAGGGTGAGGGTTAGGGTTAGGGTTAGCTTGAGTTAGTGTGAGGGATAGGTTTAGTTTTAGAGTTCGGGTTAGGGTGATTGTAAGGGTTAGGGTTAGGGTGAAGATTAGGTTTAGCCTTTGGGTTAGGGTGAGGGTTAGGGTTAGGTTTAGGGTTAGGGGGGTTAAGGGTTAGGGTTAGGGTTAGTGTTAGGTTTGGGTGAGGGTGAGGGTGATGGTTAGGGTGAGGGTAAGGTTTAGTGTGAGAGTTAGGGTGAGGGTGAGGGTTAGGGTGAGGGTTAGTGTGAGGGTTAGGTTGAGGATTAGGTTAGGTTTAGGGATAGGGTGAGGACTAGTGTGAGGGTTAGGGTGAAGGTAAGAGTAAGGGTTAAGGTTAGAGCGAGGGTTAGGTTTAGGGTGAGGGTTAGGTTTAGGGTTAGTGTGAGGTTTAGGGTTATGTTGAGGGTTAGGGTTCGATTTATGGTTAGGGTGAGGGTTAGGGTGAGGTTTAGGGTTAGGGTTATTGTGAGGGTGAGGTAGAGCTTTAGTGTTAAGTTTAGGGTAAGGGTGAGGGTTAGGGTGAGGATTAGGTTAGGTTTAGGGTTAGGCTGAGTGGTAGGATTAGGGTTAGGGTGAGGGTTATGTTTAGCGTTAAGGTTAGGGTGAGGGTCAGGGTTATGGTTAGGGTTAGGGTTAGGTTTAGTTTTAGGGTGAGGTTTAGGGTTAGGATTAGTGTGAGGGTGAGGGTGAGATTTAGTGTTAAGGTAAGGGTAAGGGTGAGGCTTAGGGTGAGGTTTAGGGTTAGGTTTAGGCTGAGTGGTAGGAATAGTGTTAGGGTGAGGGTTAGGGTTAGGGTCAGGGTGAGGCTTAGGTTTAGGCTGAGGGTTTGGATTAGGGGGAGGGTTAGGGTGATGGTTATGGTGAGGTTTAGGGTTGGATGAGGGTCAGGGTGAGGTTTAGGGTTAGGGTGATGGTTAGGGTTATAGTGAGGGTTATGGTTAAGTTTATGCTTTGTATTAGGTTTATTGTTAAGTTTAGGGTTAGGGTTAAGGTTAGTGTGAGGGTTAGGGTGAGGGTGAGGGTTAGGGTTAGTGTGAGAGATAGGGTTAGGTTTAGGGTTAGTGTTTGGTTGAGGGTTAGGGTAAGGTTTAGGGTTAGGGTTAGGGTTATTGTTGGTGTTATTTTGAGGGTGAGGTTTAGGATTAGTTTTTGGTTTAGGGTGAGTGTGAGATTGAGGGTTACGGTTAGGATTAGGATTAGGTTTAGGTTTAGGGTGAGGGTGAAGGTGAGGGTTAGGGGGTGCATAAGGGTTAGTGATAGGGTTAGGGTTAGGGTGAGGGCTAGGGTGAGCTTGAGAGTTAGGGTTAGGTTTAGGGTTAGGCTGAGGGTTAGGGTTACTGTTAGGGTTAGGGTAAGGGGTAGGTTTAGGATTAGGTGGGGGTTAGCTTTAGTGTGAGGGTTAGGGTTATGGTGAGTGTTAGGTTTAGGTTTAGGGTTAGGGGGAGCGGGAGGTTGAGTGTGAAGGTTAGGGTTAGGATTAGGTGAGGGTCAGGGTTAGGGTGAGTGTTAGAGTTAGGATTACGGTTAGGGTGAGGGTGATGGTGAGGCTGAGGGTTAGGCTGAGGGTGAGTGTGAAGGTGAGGGTTAGGGTTAGGGGTAGGGGTAGGGTGAGGGTTAGCGTTAGGGTTAGGATTAGGGTTAGGGTTAGGCTGAGGGTGAGGGTTAGGGTGAGGGTGAGGTTTAGTTTGAGTGTTAGGGTTAGGGTAAGGGTTACGGTGAGGTTTAGGGTTAGTGTGAAGATTTGGGTTAGGGTTAGGGTTAGGTTTAGGGTTATGGTGAGGGTTAGTGTTAGTGTGACGGTTAGGGTTAGGGTTGGGCTTAGGGTTAGGGTGAGAGTAACGGTTAGGTTGAGGGTAAGAGTTAGGTTGAGGATGAGGGTTAGGCTTGGAGTTAGGGTTAGGGTGAGGGTAAGAGTTAGGGTGAGTGTTAAGGTTAGGGTTAGGTTGAGCGTTAGGGTGAGGGTTAGGGTGAGATTTAGGTTTAGGATTAGTGTTAGGTTTAGGGTTTGGCTTAGGGTGAGGGTGAGAGTGAGGTTGAGCGTGAGGGTTAGGATGAGGTTTAGGGTTAGTGTGAGGGTGTGGGTTTGTTTTAGGGTTAGGGATAGGGTGAGGGTTAGTGTTAGGTTTAGGATTAGTTTGAGGGTTAAGTTTAGAGTTAGGTTAGGGTTAGGGTTAGTGTAAGGGTTAGGGAGAGGTTTAGGGTGAGGTTGAGGGTTAGAGTTAGCCTTAGGGTTAGGGTTACTGTTTTGGTGAGGGTTAGGGTTAGTGTGAGCATTAGGCTTAGGGTTGGGGTTAGGGTTAGTGTGAGGGTAAGGGTTAGGAGGAGGGTTAGTGTTACGGTGAGTGTTAGGGCTATGGTGAGGGTAAGTTTTAGGGTTAGTGTTAGGGTGAGGTTTAGGTTTAGGATTAGGGTGAGGGTAAAGGTTAGGGTGAGGGTTAGGGTTAGGATGAGGGTTAGGGTTAGGGTGAGTGTTCCAGTGAGGGTGAGGTTTAGGGTGACAGTGAGGGTTAGAGTGAGGGTGAGGATTAGGGTTAGGGTTAGGGTTAGGGTGAGGGTGATGGTTAGGGTTAGGATAAGGTTTGGGTGACTGCTAGGGTGAGGGTGAGAGTTAGGGTTAGGTTTAGGGATAGCATGAGGGTTAGGGTTACTGTTAGGATTAGGGTGAGGGTTAGGGTTACTGTTAGGGTTAGGGTGAGGGGTAGGTTTAGGATTAGGGTGGGGCTTAGCTTTAGTGTGAGGGTTAGGGTTAGGGTTAGGGTTAGGTTTAGTGTTAGGGTTAGGATTACGGTTAGGGTGAGGGTGTTGGTGAGGCTGAGGGTTAGGCTGAGGGTGAGCGTGAAGTTGAGGGTTAAGGTTAGGGTTAGGGTTAGGGTGAGGGTGAGTGTTAAGGTTAGGATTAGGGTTATTGTTAGGCTGAGACTGAGGGTGAGGGTGAGGGTGAGTTTGAGGGTTAGCTTGATGGTTATGGTAAGGGTTAGTGTGAGGTGTAGGGTTAGTGTGAAGATTTTCATGAGGGTTAGGGTTGGGTTTAGGGTTAGGGTGATGGATAGGGTTTGTGTGAGGTTTAGGGTTAGGGTTGCACTTGGGCTTAGGGTGAGGGTAACGGTTAGGGTGAGCATAAGAGTTAGGTTGAGAGTGAGGGTTAGGGTTGGGCTTAGGATTAGAGTGAGGATAAGGGTTAGGGTGAGGTTTACCGTGAGGGTGAGGGTGAGGTTGAAGGTGAGGGTTAGGGTGAGGGTTAGGGTTAGGGTTAAGGTAAGGTTTAGGGTTAGTGTGAAGTTTAGGGTGATGGTGAGGCTTAGGTTTAGGGTGAGTGTTCAGGTGAGGGTGAAATTAAGGGTGTGGATGAGGGTTAGGTTTAGGTTGAGGGTTAGGGTGATGGTGAGGGTTACTGTGAGAGTGAGGGTTAGGGTTAGGGTTAGGATTATTGTGAGGGTTAGGGTTAGGTTAGGGTTAGGGTTAGTGTAAGGGTTAGGGTGAGAGTGAGGGTGAGATTTAGCCTTTGGGTTAGGGTTAGGGTTAGGGTGAGGGTTAGGGTTAGTGTGAGGGTTAGGGTTAGGGTTGGGGTTAGGGTTAGTGTGACGGTAAGTGTTAGGGGGAGAGTTATGGTTACGGGGAGGGTTAGGGTTAAGGTGAGGGTAAGGGTCAGGTTAGGGTTAGGGTGAGGTTTAGGGTTAGGATTAGGGTGAGGGTAAGTGTTAGGGTGAGGTTTAGGATTAGGGTGAGGGTTAGCTTTAGGGTGATGTTTATGGTGAGGGTGTTTTTTAGGGTCAGGTTGAGTGTTCCGTTGAGGGTGAGGGTTAGGGTGTGGGTGAGGATTAGGGTTAGGGTTAGGGTTAGTGTTAGGGTGAGTTTTAGGTTTAGGGTTAGGGTGAGGGTTTGGGTGAAGTTGAGATTTAGGGTTAGTGTTAGGATTAGTGTCACGGTTAAGATTAGGGTTAGGATAAGTTTAGGGTTAGTGTAAGGGTTAGGGCGAGGTTTATTGTCACGACCTCCTCGACCAGCAAGGAAGACGCGACACCGAGCTCTTCTCTCTGCAGTTTATTCTGTACCTTTGAGCAATGTTCTGACCCCAACCCTGGGGAGAATTCCCCACAGCCTTAAGTACCCGCTGGGTAGCCAACCCTGATAAGCCACGTGGGAACCACCAATAGGTTCAGGTGCGCAGAAGCAAGCCAGATTCTTTGCTTTAGCCATATAAGGAGTTGTTTACCACAGAGAGCACTCGCCATTGGGAAGGCGGAGGGCGGAAGCCAGCACCATCTTTCAGTTGCGGCTGCATGCAGCTCTCTAGAGTTTATGGTGAGGGTGAGGGTTAGAGTTAGCCTCAGGGTTTGGGTGATGTTTAGGGTGAGGGTTAGGGTTAGCTTTAGAGTTTGGATGAATGTGAGGGTTAGGGATAGGTTTAGGGTTAGGTTGAGTGTGAGGGTGGTTCTTGGGGTTCGGTGAGGTTTAGAGTTAGGGTGAGTTTAGGGTTAGGTTTGTGTAAGGGTTAGAGTTAGGGTGAAGGTGAGGGTGAGGGTTAGGGTTAGGATTAGGGTTAGGGTTAGGGTTAGCATTAGGATTAGGGTTAGGGTTAGGCCTTGACTGACGGTAAGAGTGAGGGTGAGGGTGAGGGATTGTGTTACGGTGAGGGTTAGGGTTAGGTTTAGGGTGAGGGTTAGGTTTAGGTTTAGGTTTAGGGTTAGGGTTAGTATGAGTGTTAGTTTAAGGGGTAGGATTACGGTTAGGGTGAGGGTTATATTTAGTGTAAGGGATAGGGTTAGGGTTAGGTTTCGGGTTAGGTTGAGGGTTAGGCTGAGGGTGAGGGTTAGTGTTAGGGTTAGGGTAAGGTTTAGGGTGAGGGTTAGGTTGAGCGTTAGGGTGATGGTTAGGGTTAGGTTGAGGGTGAGGGTGAAGGTAAGGGTATGGGTGAGGGTTAGCGTGAAGTTGAGTGTTAGGTTTAGGGTTAGGATTAGGGTGTGGGTTAGGGTCAGGTGAGGTTTAGGTTTAGGGTTAGGATGAGGGTGAAGGTTAGGGTGAGGGTTAGGGTTAGCGTTAGCGTTATGGTGAGGGCTAGGTTGAGATTGAGGGTTAGGTTAGGTTTAGGGATAGGGTGAGAATTAGGGTTAGGTTTAGTGTTAGGGTGACAGTTAGGCTGAGGGGTAGGGTTAGGGTTGGGGTGAGGGCTTGGTTTAGTCTGAGCATTAGGGTAAGGTTTAAGGTTACGCTTAAGGTATGGGTAAGGGTTCTGGTGAGGTTTAGGGTGAAGGTGAGGTATAGTGTTAGCATTTCAGTTAGGGTGAGGGTTAGGGTGAGTGTGAGGGTGAGTGTTAGGGTTAGGGTAAGGATGAGGGTGAGGGTTAGGGTTAGGGTTAGGGTGAGAATTAGGGTTAGGGTGAGGGTTAGTGTTATGACTAAGGTGAGGGTGAGGGTGAGGATGAGGGTTAGGTTGAGGGTGAGGGTGAGGGTGAAGTTAAGGGTTAGGGTTAGTGTTAGGGTTAGCGTTAGGGTTAGGATTAGGGTTAGGGTTAGGGTTAGGCTGAGGGTGAGGGTGAGGGTGAGGGTAAGTGTTAGAGTGAGGTTTAGGATGAGAGTGAGGGTTAGGGTTAGCCTGAGTGTTAGGGTGAGGGTTAGGGTGAGGGTTAGGCTGAGGGGTGGGTTATGGTTATGGTGAAGTGTAGGTTTAGTCTGAGAGTTAGGGTTAGGGTTAACATTAGGGTTAGGGTGAGGGTGAGAATTAGGGTTAGTGTGAAGATTAGGGTTAGGGTTAAGGTGAGGTTTAGGGTTAGGGTGAGGGATAGGTTTAGGGTTAGTGTTAGGGTTAGTTTGAGGTTTAGGATTAGGGTTGGGGTTAGGGTTAGGGTGAGTGTAAGTGTTAGGCTGAGTGTTAGGGTTAGGGTGAGGGTTAGGTTTAAGTTGAGGGTAAGGGTTAGGTTGAGGGTGAGGGTGAGGGTTAAGGTTAGTGTTAGGGTTAGGGTAAGTGTTAGGGTGAGGGTGAGGGTGAGATCTAGTTTTAGGACTAGTGTTAAGTTTAATGTTAGGCTTAGCGTGAGTGTGACGATGAGTTTGAGGGTGAGGGTTAGGGTGAGCGTTAGGGTTAGGTTTAGGGTGGGGGTTAGGGTTACTGTGATGATTAAGTTGAGGGTGAGGTTTAGTGTTTGGGTGAGTGTTCCCATGAGGGTGAGGATTAGGGTGTGGGTGAGGGTGAGGTTTAGGGTGACAGTGAGGTTTAGGGTGAGGCTGAGGTTTATGGTTATGGTTAGGGTTAGGTTGAGGGCTAGGTTGCAATTTAGGGTTAGGGTGAGCGTTAGGTTTAGGATTAGGGTTAGGGTGAGTTTCAGGGTCAGGGTGAGGGATAGGATTAGGGTGAGGGTTAGGGTTAGGGTGAGGATTAGGTTTAGGTTTAGTGTTGATTTTAGGGTTAAAGTTAGTGTTCGGGTGAGGGTTAGGGTAAGGTTTAGGGTTAGGGTTAGGGTTATTGTTAGGGTGAGGGTAAGGGTTAGGTGAGGGTGAGGTTTAGGGTTAGGGTTAGGTTTGGGGTTAGGGTGAGAGTCAGAATTAGGGTTAGGATTAGGATTAGGTTTAGGGTTACGCTGAGGTGGTGTGGGAGGGGGAGGGGTGGTTTAGGCATAGGGTTAGGTTTAGTATTAGGGTTAGGGTGAGGGTTAGGGTTAGGGTTAGTGTTATTGTAAAGGTTAGGTGAGGGTGAGAGTGAGGGGAGGTTTAGGGGGAGGGCGAGGTTTAGGGTTAGGGTTAGGCTTAAAGTGAGGGTGAGAGTGTGGGTTATGTTTAGGATTTGGATTAAGGTTAGGGTTAGGCTTAGGGTGAGGCGAGGGGAGGGTGAGTGTTAGGTTTAGGGTTAGGGTTAGGGTTAGGGTGAGGAGGAGGGGAGGGTGAGTGTTAGGTTTAGGGTTAGGGTTAGGGTTTGGGGGAGGGTGAGGGTTAGGGTTAGGGTGAGGGTTAGGGTTAATGTTAGGGTTATTGTTAGGGTTATGGTGAGGGTGAGTTGAGGTTGAGGGTGAGGGTCAGGTTTAGTGTGAGGGTGAGAGTGAGGGTTAGGGTTCGGGTTAGGATTAGTGTGAGGGTTAGGGTTAGGGTTAGGGTTAGGGTGAGAGATAGGGTCAGGGTGAGTGTTAGGTTGAGAGCTAGGGTGAGGAAAAGGGTTAGGGTTAGGGATATGGTTATGCTTAGGCTGAGAACTATGTTAGGCTTAGGTTTAGGGTGAGGTTGAGAGTGAGGGTTAGGGTATGGATTAGGCTTAGTTTTTGGGTTAGGCTGAGGTTGAGGTTGAGGAAGAGGGTTAGGTTTAGGGTTGAGGTTAGGGTTAGGGTTAGGTTTAGGGTGAGATTAAGGGTTAGGGTTAGGGTTAGGGTAATTTTCAGAGTTAGGATGACAGAGAGTTTGAGGGTGAGGGGGAGATTTAGCGTTAGGTTTAGGTTTAGGTTGACGATGAGAGTGAGGGTCAGGGTTAGACTTAGGATTAGGGTTAGGTTTAGGCTCAGGGTGAGGGTGATGGTGAAGTTTAGGGTTAGGCTTAGGGTTAAGGTAATGGTTAGAGTTAGGATGAGAGTTAGAGTGAAGGATAGGTTTAGGGTTAGGGTTAGCGTTAGGATCAGTTTGAAGATTAGAGTTAGGGTTAAGGTTAGGTTGAGGGTAAGGTTTAGGGTGAAGTTTCGGGTGAGTTTGAGCGTGAGGGTTAGGTTTGGGTTAGGTTTAGGGTTAGGGTTAGGGTGAGGGTGAGGGTTAGGGTGAGGGTTACGATTAGGCTTAGGGTTAGGGTTTGACTGAGGGTGAGGGTGAGGGTTTGGGTTAGGGTTAGGGTTATGTTTAGGGTGAGGTTGAGGCTGAGGGCTAGGGTTAGGGTTTGGGTTAGGATGAGGGTTAGGGTGAGGGGTAGGGTTATGTTTAGTTTGAAGGTTAAGGTTATGGTTTGGTTGAGTGTTAGGGTTAGAGTTAGGGTGAGGGTTTGGGTGAGTTTAAGGGTTAGCTTGAGGGTTAGGGTGAGGGTTATGGTTATGGTTAGGGTTTGGGTTAGGGTGAGGAGTACACTGAAGGTTAGGGTTAGGGTGAGAGTGAGGGTTAAGGTGAGGGATAGGGATAGGGTTAAGGTTATGGTGAGTGTAAGGGTCAGGGTGAGGGTTAGGTTTAGGGTGAAGGTAAGGGTTAGGGGAAGGGTTAGGTTTAGGGTTAGGTTTATGGTGAGGTTGAGGGTTAGGTTTAGTGTTAGTGTTAGGGTGAGTGTTAGGCTGAGGGGTAGGGTTAGGCTGAGGGGTAGGGTTAGGGTAAGGGTGAGTGTTAGGGTTAGTGTGAGGGTTAGGGTTAGGGTTATTTTTAAGGTTAGGTTGAGGTTAAAGGTGAGGGTGAATGTGAAGTTGAGGGTGAGTTTTAGCGTTAGGGTATGTTCAGGGTGAGGGTGAGAGTGAGGGTTAGGGTTAGGATTAGCATTAGGGTTATGGTTAGGCTTAGGGTGAGAGTGAGGGGGAGGGGGAGGGTTAGGGTTAGTGATGGGGTTAGGGTTTCGGTGAGGTTTAGTGTTAGGGTTAGGAATAGGGTGAGAATTAGATTTAGGGTTAGTGTTAGGGTGAGGGTTAGGGTTAGGTTGAGGGTTAGGCTGGGGGGTAGGTTTAGGGTTAGGGTGAGGCTTAGGTATAGTTTGAGGGTTAGTGTTAAGTTTAGGGTTAGGTTTAGGGTGAGGTTAAGGGTGAGGGTAAGTGTGAGAGTGAGGGTGAGTCTTAGGGTTAGCATTAGGGTGAGGGTTAGGGTTACAGTGAGGGTTAGGTTTAGATTTAGTTTGAGGGTGAAGGTGAGGGTTAGGTTAAGGGTTAGGGGGAGGTTTCGGTTTAGGGTGAGGGATCAGGTTAGGGTTAGGGTTAGGGTTAGGGTGAGGGTGAGGATGAAGTTCAGGGTGAGAGTGAGGGTGTGGATTAGGGTTAGTGTTAGGTTTAGGGTGAAGGTGAGATTGAGGGTTAAGGTTAGGATTAGGGTTAGGTTTTGGGTTAAGCTGAGGGTGAGTGTGAGGGTGTGGGTGGGGGTTAGGGTTAGAGTGATTTTTAGAGTAAGTGTGAGGGTTAGGGTGAGGGCGAGATTAAGGGTAAGTTTGAGACTTAGGGTGAGGGTGAGGGTTAGGGTTAGTGTTAGGGGGAGGGATCGGGTTAAGGTTAGGCGTTTGTGCAAGGGTCAGGGTTAAGGTTAATGTTAAGTTTAGGATTAGGGTGTGGGTTAGGGTTAGTGTGAGGGTTAGAGTGAAGGTGAGTGCAAGGTTTAGGTTGAGGGTTGGGGGAGGGGAGGGTTAGGGTCAGGGTTTGGTTTGGGGTGAGGGTTAGGTTGAGAGTTAGGGTTAAGGTTAGGTTTAGGGTTAGGATGAGGGTTATGGTTAATGTTAGGGTTAGGGTTAGGGTAAGGTTTAGGATGAGGGTGAGCTTTAGTGTTAGGTTGAGGGTTAGGGTTAGGGTGAGGTTTAGGTTTAGGATTAGGGTTAGGGTGAGTGCTAGGGTGAGGGTGAGGGTTAGTGTTAGGCTTAGCCTTAGGGTGAGTTTTAGAGTTACTGTTAATGTTAGGGTGAGGGGTAGGTTTAGGATTAGGGTGAGGGTTAGCTTTAGTCTGAGGGTTAGGTTTAGGATTAGAGTAAGTGTTAGGATGAGGGTAAGGGTTAGGTTGAGGGTTAGTGTGAGAATGAGGGTTAGAGTTAGCGTGAGTTTTAGGGTGAGGGTTAGGGTGAGGGTTAGGATTAGGGTTAGGGTTACAGTTAGGTTGAGGGTGAATTTTAGGGTTAGGGTTAGTGTGAGGGTTAGGGTTAGGGTTAGGTTTAGGGTGAGGTTTTGGTTTAGGGTAAGTTTTATTATTAGGGTTAGGTTTAGGCTTAAGCTGAGGGTGACGGTGAGGGTGAGGTTTAGGGTTAGGGTTCGTTTTAGGGTAAGGTTGAGGGTGAGGGTTACGGTTAGGATTAGGATTAGTTTTAGCGTTAGACTGAGGGTGAGGGTGAGGATGAGGGTTAGGGTTAGTGTTAGGGTGAGGTTTAGGGTTAGGGTGAGGGTTAGGGTTAGAGTTAGGGTTAGGGTGAGGGTGTGGGTGAGGGTTCGGGTTCGGGTTAACTTTAGGGTTAGGCTGAGGTTGAGGGTGATGGTTAGGATTATCATTAGGTTTAGGGTGAGGTTTAGGGCTAGGGTGAGGGTTAGGGTTAGGGTTAGAATTAAGGTGATGGTGTGGGTGAGGGTGAGGGTTAGGGTTAGGTTTAGGGGTAGGGTGTGGGTGAGGGTGAGGGGTAGGGTTAGGATTAGGTTTAGGGTTAGGCTTAGGCTGAGGGTGAGGGTTTGGTTTAGGGTTAAAGTTGGGGTGAGTGTAAGGGTGAGGGTGAGGGTTAAGGTTAGGGTGAGGGTTAGGAATAGGTTAGGGTGAGGGTTGGGTTAGGGTGATGTTTAGGGTGAGGGTGATGGTTAGGGTGAGGGTGAGGGTAAGGGTGAGGGTGATGGTTATGGTTAGAGTTAAGTGAGGGCTAGGGTGAGGGTAAGGGTTAGCGGTAGTATTAGGGATAGGGTTAGAATTAGGGTTAGGGTTAGGGTGTGTGTTAGGGTTAGGGTTAGGTTTAGGGTAAGGGTTAGGGTGAGGGTGAGGGTTAGGGCTAGTGTGAGGGTTAGAGTGAGGGTGAGGGTAAAGGATAGATTGAGGCTTAGGGTGAGGGGGACGATTAGGGTTAGGGTTTGGGTTAAGGTGAGGCTTAGGTTGAGGGTTAAGGTTAAGGTTAGGGATAGGTTTCGGGTGAGGGTTAAGGTTAATGTTAAGTTTAGGGTTCGCATAAGGGTTAGGGTGAGGGTTAGGGTTAGGGTTAGGCATAGAGTTAGGGTGAGAGTTAGCATTAGTTTTAGGGTTAGGTGAGGTATAGGTTTAGGTTTAAGGTGAGGGTTAGGTTTAGTGTGAGTGTTAGGGTTCGAGTTTGGGTTAGGGTTAGGGTGAGGATAATCTTTAGGTTGAGGGTTAGTGTGAGAGATAGGGTTAGGGTTAGCGTGAGTGTTTGGGTGAGTGTTAGGGTGAGGGTTAGTGTGAGGGTTAGGTTTAGGATTGTGGTGAGGGTGAGCGTTAGGGTATGTGTTAGGGTTAGTGTTAGATTTAGGTTTAGGGTTAGGCTTAGTGTTAGGGTTAGGGTTAGGGTTATTTTTAGGGTTAGGGTTAGGCTGAGGGTGAGGGTGACGGTGAGGTTGAGGGTGAGGTTGAGGGTTAGAGTTAGGTTTAGTCTGAGGGTGAGGGTGAAGTTTAGGGTTAGGGTTAGTTTTATGCTTAGGTTTAGGTTGAGGGTTGGGTGTGTGAGCGTTAGGTTTAGGGTTAGGTTTAATTTGAAGGTAAGGGTTAGCGTGAGTATTAGGGTGAGGGTGAGGTTTAGGCTTAGGGTTAGGGTTAGGAGTAGTGTGTAGATGTGAGGGAGTGTTAGGGTTAGGATGAGGTTTAGGGTTAGTTTGAGGGTTAGGGTTAGGGTGAGGGTAAGGCTTAGGGTGAGGGTGAGGGTTAGGATTAGGATTAGGGTTAGTGTTAGGGTGAGGGTTAGGGATAGGTTTAGGGTTAGTGGTAGGGTTAGGCTGAGGGTGAGGTTAAGGGTGAGGGTTAGGGTTAGGGTGAGGGTTTGGTTTAGGGTTAGGTTTAAGGGTAAGGTGAGGGTTAGGTTTAATATGAGTTTTAGGCTGAGGGTTAGGCTTAGGGTTCGTGTGATGGTAAGGGTTAGGGTGAGTGTTAGGGTGAGGGTGAGGGTTAGGCTTAGGCTTAGGTTTAGGGTGAGGGTTAGTGTTATGGTAAGGGTTAGGGTGAGTGTTAGGGTGAGGGTTAGGGTTAGGGTGAGGGTTAGGGTTTGGGTTAGTGGTAGGATTAGGGTTAGGGTTAGGGTGAGGTTTAGGATGAGGGTAAGGTTTACGGTAAAGTTTAGGGTGACGGTGAGGTTTAGGGTGAAGGAGAGGGTTAGGGTTAGGGTTAGGGTGAGGGTTATGGTTAGAGTGAGGGCTAGTGTGAGCGTGAGGGTTAGGTTGAGTGTGAGGGTTAGGTGTAGGGTTAGGGTTAGGGTTAGGTTTAGGCTGGCGTTTTGGTTAGAGTGAGTGTGAGGGCTACTTTTAGCATTAGGGTTAGGGTTAGGGTTAGGGTGAGGCTGAGGGTGGGGGGGAAGGTGATGGTGAGGGTGAGGGTTAGGGTTAGTTTTAGGGTGAGGGCTAGGGTGAGGGTGACGGTTAGGGTGACGGTTATGGTGAGCATGAGAGTTTGCTTTAGGAAAGGCTTAGGATTAGGATTAGGGTGAGGATTAGGGTGAGGGTGAGGTTTAAGGTGAGTGTTAGGTTTAGGGTGAGGATTAGGGTTAGGGTTAGGGTGAGGGTTAGGATTAGGGTGATGTTTAGGGTGAGGGTGAGTTTTAGGGTGAGGGCAAGTGTGAGGGTTAGGGTTTAGGTGAGGGTTTATTTTAGGGTGAGTGTTAGCGTGACGGTGAAGGTTAGGGTTAGGGTCGGGGTTAGGTTTAGGGATAGGGTGAGGGGTTGGATGAGGGGTAGGGTAAGGGTTCGGGTCAGGGTTAGGGTAATTGTGAGGGTTAGGGTTAGGGTTAGGGTTAGGGTGAAGTTTAGTATTAGGGTTAGGGTTAGGGTGAGGGTTACTGTGAGGGCTAGGGTTCGGGTTGGGGTGAGGGTTAGGGTTAGTGTGAGGGTTACGGTTAGGGATAGGGTTAGGGATAGTGTGAGGATAAGGTTTAGGTTGAGGGTTAGGTTGAGGGTGAGGGTTAGGTTTAGTGTAAGGGTTAGGGTGAGGGTTAGGGTGAGTTTTAGGGTTAAAGTGAGTGTTAGGGTTGGGGTTAGGGTGAGGGTTAGGGTTAGGGTGAGGATTCGTTTTAGGATTGGTGTTAGGGTGAGTTTTAGGGTTAGGTTTAGGGTTAGTGTCAGGGTTAGGTTTAGGAATAGGGTTAAGGTTAGTGTTAGGATTATTGTTAATGTTTCCGATAGGGTTAGGGTGAGTGTGAGAGTTAGTGTTAGGGTTAGGGTGAGTGTTAGGGTGAGGTTTAGGGTTAGGGTGAGTGTTAGTTTTAGGGTTAGGGTAAGGGTGAGGGTGGTGTTGAGGGGTAGGTTTAGGATTAGGGTTAGTGTTAGGGTTAAGGGGAAGGGGAGGGAAGGGGGAGGGTAAGGTTTAGAGTTAGGGTTAGGGTGAGGGCTAGCATGAGGGTGTAAGTTAGGGTGAGGGTGAGGGTGAGGGTGAGTGTTTCGGTTAGGAAAGGGTTAGGGTTATTGTTAGGGTGAGGATTAGGTTGAGCTTGTGGGTTAGTGTGAAATTTAGGGTTGGGTGAGTGTTAGGGTTAGGGTTTTGGTGAGTGTTAGGATTAGTGTGAGGTTTAGGGTGAGGGTGAGGTTTAGGGTGATGGTTAAGGTTCGGGTAAGTTTGAGAGTTAGGGTGTGGGTAAGGATGATGGTTAGGTTGAAGGTTTAGGTTTAGGGTGAGGGTAAGTGTGACTGTGAGGGTTAGGGTTAGAGTTAGGGTTAGGGTTAGGGTGATGGTTAGGTTGAGGGGTAGGTTTAGGTTTAGTGTTAGGGTGAGGGTTAGGGTTAGTGTGAGGGTGAGGTTTAGGTTAGGGTTCGTTTGAGGGTAAGGGTTAGAGTGAGTTTTGGGTGAGGGTAAGCCTTAGAGTTAGCATTAGTGTTAGGGTGCGTGTTAGGGTGAGGCTTAGGGTGATGGTTAGGGTGAGAGCTAGGGTTAGGGTTAGGGTAAGGGTGAGGTTTAGGGTGAGAGTGAGGGTGAGGCTTTCAGTTAGGTAAGGTTAGTGTTAGGGTTAGGGAGAGGATTAGGTTGAGGGTGAGGGTTAGGTGGACGGTTAGGATTAGGGTGAGGGTTAGGGTTAGGGATAGATTGTGGGTTATGGTTAGGGTGAGGTTTCGGGTAGGGTTAGGGTTAGGGTTAGGTTAGGGTTAGGGTTAGGGTTAGGATTATTTTTAGGGTTAGGGATAGGTTTAGGGTGAGGGTGAGGGTTATCCTTAGGGTTAGGGTGAGGGTTAGGTTTCGAGTGAGGTTGAGCCTTAGCGTGTGGGTGAGGTTGAGGTTTAGGTTGAGGGTTAGGTTGACTGTGAGGCTTAGGGTGACTGTGAGGGTTAGGGATAAGTTTAGGATGAGGGTTAGGAAAAAGGGTAAGGGTTAGGTTTAGGGTAACGCTTAGGGTGAAGGGTAGGGTTAGGATTAGGTTGAGGTTCAAGTTTAGTGTTAGTGTTAGGGTTAGGGTTAGGTTGAGGGAAAGGGTTAGCGTGAGTGTTAGGGTGAGGGTAAGCGTTAGGTTTAGCGTTAGGGTTAGGGTTAGGGTTAGTGTGAGGGTTAATGTTAGGATTAGGGTTAGGTTTATGGTTAGGGTGAGAGTGAGGGTGAGTGTTAGGGTTAGGGTTAGGGTTCGGCTGAGGCTGAGGGTGAGGGTGAGGGTTAGGGTTTGGGTTAGGCTTACGGTGAAGGTGAGGGTTCAGGTGAGGCTGAGTTTTCGGGAGAGGATGAGGGTTGGGTGTGGGTGAGCGTTATGGTTCGGGTGAGTTTTTGGGTGACGGTGAGGGTAAGGGTGAGGATGAGTGTTAGTGATAGGGTTCGGGTTAGAGTTAGGGTGAGAGTGAGGGTGAGGTTTAGAATTAGGATTAGGGTTAGGGTTAGAGTTAGGGTGAGGGTGAGGGTGAGCGTGAGGTGTAGGGTTAGGATTAGGTTTGTGTGAGGTTGAGGTTTAGGGTTAGTGTGAGGATCAGAGTTAGGGTGAGGTTTAGAGTGAGGGTGAGGGTGAGGGTTAGAGTGAGCTTGGGGGTTAGGGTTAGGCTGAGGGTTTGGGTGAGGGTTAGGTTTAGGTTTAGGGTAAGGGTTTGATTTAGGGTGAGGGTGAGGGTTAGGTTTAGAGTTAGGGTGAGAGTGAGGGTGAGGGTTAGGGTTAGGGTTAGGGTTAGGAGGAGGGTGGGGGTGAGGGTTTGGTTTAGCATTAGAGTTAGGGTTAGGGTTAGGCTTAGGTTGAGTCTGAGGGTGAGGGTGAAGGTTAGGGTTAGGGTGAGGATAAGGGTGAGGGTGAGTGTTAGGTTCAGTGTTATATTTAGGGTGAGGGTTAGTGTTCTGGTTAGGGTGAAGGTTATGTTTAGGGTGAGGTTTAGGTTGAGTGTGAGGGTTAATGTGAGGATTCGCGTACGGGTTAGCGTGAGCATGAGGGTTAGGTTGAGGGTTAGGTTTAGGGTTCAGGTGAGTTTTAGGGTGACGGTGAGGGTTAGGGTGAGGGTGAGGGTTAGGATTAAAGTTATGATTAGGGTGTGTGTTAGCGTTAGGAGTAGGGTTAGGGTGAGGTTTAGGATGAGGGTTAGGGTTAGGTTAGGGTGAGGGTTAGGGTTAGTGTGAGAGTTAGGGTTATGTATAGGGTTATTATTAGTGTGAGAATAAGGGTTAGGGTTAGGGTTAGGATGAGGGTGAGGGTTAGGGTTAGCTTTAAGGTTAGGGTGCTGTTTAGGATGAGGGTTAGTGTTAGGGTTAGAGTGAGGGTTAGGGTGATGGTTAGGGTTAGGGTGAGGGTTAGGGTGAGACTGAGGCTTACGGTTAAAGTTAGGGTTAGGGTTAGGGTTAGGGTTAGGGTGAGTGTGAGTGTGAACATGAGGGTTCTAGTGAGGTTGAGTGTTAGGTTGTGGTTGACGGTTAGGGTTAGGGTGAGGATTAGGGTTAGGGGTAGGTTTAGCATTATTGTTAGAGTAAGGGTTAGGGTGAGGGTGAGGGTGAGGGTTAGGGTTAGCAATAATGTTAGGGTGATGTTGAGAGTTAGGGATAAGGTTAGACTTTTGGTGAGGCTGAGGGTTAGGTTTAGGGTTAGGTTTAGGATTGGGGTTAGGTTAAGGTTAGGCTGAGGCTGAGGGTGTGGATGAGTGTTAGGGTTTTGAGGGAGGGATAGGGTTAGGGTTAAGTTTAGGATGAGCGTTAGGCTGAGGGTGAGCTTTAGGGTTAGTGTTAGGGTTAGGGTTAGAGGGAGGTTTAGGGTGAGGGTTAAGGTGAGGGTTAGGGTTAGTTTTAGGGTGAGGGTTCGGATGAGGGTAAGGGTTAGAGTGAGGGTTTTGGTGAGGGTGAGAGTTAGGGTTATGGTGAGGGTAAGATTTAGGGTGAGGGTGAGGGTGAGGGTTAGTTATAGGGTTAGTGTTAGATTTAGTGTGAGTGTTAGGGTGAGGGTTAGGTTAAGGGTGTGGGTTAGGGTTAGCCTTAGGTTTAGGGTGAGGGTTAGTGTTAGGGTTAGGTTTAAGGTGAGGGTTAGGGTGAGGCTTAGGATTAGAGTTACGGTAAGAGTTAGGGTTAGGGTGAGAGTTAAGGTTAAGGTTAGAGTTAGGGTGAGGGTGAGGGTTACAGTTAAGGTTAGGGTTAGGGTGAGATTGAGGGTTAGTGTTAGGGTTAGGGTTAGGGTAAGGGATAGATTTAGGATGAGGGTTAGGGTTAGGGTTAGGGTGAGGGTGAGGGTTAGGGTTAGGGTTAGGGTTAGTGTTAGGTTGAGGGCTACCGTGATGGTGAGTGTTAGGGTGAGGGTGAGGGTGAGGGTGAGGTTTTCCCTTAGGTAAGGGTTAGCGTTAGGGTTATGGTGAGTATTAGGTTTAGGTGAGGGTTAGGTTGAGGGTTAGGGTTAGGGTGAGGGTTAGGGTGAGGGTGAGGGTTCAGGTGAGGGTGAGGGTTCAGTTGAGGGTGAGGGTGAGGGTGAGGGTGAGGGTTAGGGTGTAGGTTAGGGTTAGGTTTAGGGTGAGGATTAGAGTGATGATGAGGATTAGGGTGAGGGTGAGGGTTAGGGTTAGGGTAAGGGTTAGGGTTAGGTTTAGGGTTAGGGTGAGGGATAGAGTGAGGGGTAAGGTTAGGTTTAGGGAGAGGGTTAGGGTTAGTGTGAGGCTTAGTGTTAGCTTTAGAGTAAGGTTTAGTCTGAAGTTAATGGTTAGGGTGAGGGTTAAGGTTAGTTTTAGGTTTAACGTTAGGGTTATGGTGAGGTTTAGGGTTAGGGTGATATTTAATGTGAGGGTGAATGTTAGGGTGAGGTTGAGTTTGAGGATGAGGGTTAGGTGTGGGTGAGGGTGAGATTGATGGTGAGGGTTATGTTTATTGTGAGGGCGAGGGTTAGGTATAGGATTCGGATTAGGGTTAGAGTTAGGCTGAGGGTGAGGGTGAAGGTGTGGGTTAGGGTTAGGGTTAGGGTTCGTTTGAGGGTTAGGGTGAAAGTGAGTTTGAGGGTGAGGTTTAGGGTGAGGGTGATGGTGAAGGTGAGGGTTAGGTTTAGGATTAGGGTTAGGGTAGGTTGAGGGTTAGGGTTAGGGTTCGGGTTAGGGTGACCATGAGGTTGAGGGTTAGGGTTAGGGTTAGGGTAAGGGTTAGCGTGAGGGTTTGGGTTAGGGTTAGGGTTAGTGTGAGAATGAGGGTTTGCTTAGTTAGTTTTAGTGTTAGGGTTAAGGTGAGGGTTAGGCTTAGGGTGATATTTAGGGTGAGGGTGAGGTTTAGGGTTAGGATTAGGGTGAGGGTGAGGGTGAGGGTGAGGGTTAGGTGTATTGTTAGTGTTAGGGTTAGGGTTAGCGTGAGTGTGAGCATCAGGGTGAAGTTGAGGGTGAGGTTGAGTGTTATGGTGTAGTTGAGGGTTTGGGTTTGGGTGAGGATTAGGGTTAGGTTTAGGGTTAAAGTGAGCTTTAGAGTTAGAGTGAGGTTTAGGGTGAGGGTGAGGTTTAGGGTTAGCAATAGGGTTAGGGTGAGGATTAGTGTAAGGGTTAGGTTTAGGGATAGGGTGAGGATGATGGTTAGGTTTAGGATTAGGGTTAGGGTTAGAGTTTTGGTGCGGCCGAGGGTGAGGCTTAGGGTTATGATTAGCGTTAGGGTTAGGGTTAGGATGAGGGTTAGGGTTAGGGCGAGAGTTAGGGTTAGGGTGAGTGGTAGTGTGAGGTTTAGGGTTAATGTTAGGGTTAGGGTTAGGGTGAGGGTTAGGGTTACAGTGAGGGTTAGGGTTAGGATGATATTCAGGTTGAGGGTGAGGGTTAGGGTTAGTGTTAGGGTTAGGCTGAGGGTGAGGGTGAGCGTCAGTGTGAGGGTTAGGGTAAGGTTGAGGGTTAGGTTTAGGGTTAGAGTTAGGGTTAGAGTTAGGATGAGGGTTAGGGCTAGGGCGAGGGTTAGGTTTAGTGTGATGGCAAGGGTTATGTTGAGGCTTAGGCAGAGTTTGAGAGTTAGGCTTAGGGTGAGTGTTTGGGTGAGTTTTAGGTTTAATGTTAGGGTTGGGGTTAGGGTGAGGGATAGGATTAGGGTTAGGGTTAGGTTTAGGGTGCTGGTTAGGGTGAGGGTAATCGTTAGTTTTAGGCTTAGGTTTAGGGTGAAAGTTAGGGTTAGGGTGAAGTTTAGGGTGATGGTAAGGGTTAGGGTGAGGTTGAGGTTGAGGGTGAGGGTGAGGTTGAGGGCTTTGGTGAGGGTTATTGTTAGTGTTAGGGTTAGGGTGAGTGTGAGGGTTAGGGTTAGGATTAGGGTATGGTTAAGGGTTACGCTGAGTGTGAGGGTGAGGTTGTGGGTTAGGCTTAGCGTTATGGTGAAGGTTAGGTTTAATGTGAGGGTTAGGGTTAGGGTGAGGTTGAGGGTCAGGATTAGGGTGAAGGTGACAGTGTGTGGGGGTTAGGGATAGGATTAGGTTTAGGGTGAGTTTTAGGGTTAGGGTTAGGGTCAGTGTGAAGGTTAGGATTAGGATTAGGGTTAGGGTTAGGGTTATTGTTAGGGTTAGTGTTAGGGTGAAAATGAGGTTTATGGTTATGGTTAGTATGAGGTTTAGGTTTAGGGTGAGGGCTACGATGAGGTTGAGGTTTAGGGTGAGTGTGAGTGTGAGGGTGAGGGTAATGGTTAGTATTTGGGTTAGGGTTATGGTTAAGGTGAGGATGACGGTGTGGGTGAGGGTGAAGGTTAGGGTTAGGTTTAGGGTTAGGGTTAGTGTGAGTGTTAGGGTTAGTGTTAGGGTTAGGGTAAGGGTTAGGTTGAGGGTTTGGGTGAGGATGAGGGTTTGGCTTAGCATTAGGGTTAGGTTGAGGGTGAGGATTAGGGTGAGGTTTTGGGTTAGGGTTAGGGATAGGGTGAGGATTAGGGTTAGTGTGAGGGTGAGGGTTAGGTTTAGGGTTAGGGTTACATTTAGGGTTACATTTAGGGTGAGGGTGAGGGTTAGAAGTAGGATTAGAGTTAGGATGAGGGTGAGGGTGAGGGAGAGGGTTAGGGTTTGGATTAGGGTGAGGATTAGGGTGAGGTTTAGGGTTAGGGTGAGAGTTAGGCTAGGGTGAGGTTTAAGTTGAGGGTGAGGGTGACGGTGTGGGTTAGGTTGAGCTTTAGGTTTAGGTTTAGGGTGAGGGTTAGGGTGAGGTTTTGGGTTAGGGTGAGGATTAGAGCTAGGGTGATGTTTAGGGTGAGGGTGAGGGTTAGGCTGAGGGATTTTATAAGGGTTTGGGTTAGGGTTAGGGTGAGGCTTATGTTAAGGATTATGTTTAGGTTTAGGTTTAGGGTGAGGGTGAAGGTGAGGGTTTGTGTTAGGGTTCGTGTGAGGGTTAAGTTTAGGGCGAGGGCTAGGGTAAGGGGGAGGCTTAGGGTGAGGGTGAGCATTTCGGGTAGGAATGTGTTTCGCTTTGGGTTACGGTGAATATTGTGTTGAGGGTGTGGGTTAGGTTGAGGGTTAGGGTTAGGGTGAGGGTTAGGGTTAGGGTTAGGGTGAGGGTTAATGTTAGGGTGATGTTTAGGGTGAGGGTTCGGTTGAGGGTTCAGGTGAGGGTGAGGGTTAGTGTTAGGTTTAGGGTTTGGGTGAGGGTTAGGATTAGGTTTAGGTTTAGGGTCAGGGATAGTATGAGGGGTAGGGTTAGTTTTAGGGTGAGGGTTAGGGTTAGTGTGAGGGTTAGGGTTAGGGTTAGGTTTAGGGTTAGTGTGAGGACAAGGGTTAGGGTTAGGTTTAGTTTGAGGGTGAGGGTTAGTGTTAGCTTTAGGGTTAGGGTGAGGGTTAGGGTGAGTGTTATGTTTAGGGTGAGCGTTAGGTGTAGGGTTAGGGTGAGGCTTAGTGTAACGGTGAGGGTTAGGGTTAGGTTTAGGGTTAGGGTGAGTTATAGGGTTAGGTTTAGGATTAGTGTGAGGGTTAGCGTTATGGTTAGGTTTAGGGTTAGGTTTACCGTTATTGTTAGGGTGAGGGTGAGGGTTAGGGTTAGGGTTAGGCTGAGGCTGAGAGTGAGGCTGAGGTTGATGGTAAGGGTGATTGTGAGGGTTATTTTTAGGATTAAGGTTAGGGTGAGTGTGAGGGTTAGGGTTAGGATTAGGGTTTGGTTAAGGGTTAGGCTGAGTATGATGGTGAGGCTGAGGGTTAGGGTTAGGGTTAGGGTGAGGGTTAGGGTTAATTTTAGGGTTAGGTTGAGGGTGATGGTGAGGGTTAGGGTTAGGGTTAGGATTAGCGTGAGTGTTAGCGTTAGGTTTAGGGTTAGTGTGAGGTTTAGGGTGAGGGGTATGGTTAGTGTTAGGGTGAGGGTTAGGTTAGTGTGAGGGTTAGGGTTAGGTATAGGGTTAGGGTTAATGTGAGGATGAGGGTTACGATGAGGGTGAGGGTTTGGGTTAGCGTTAGGGTTAGGCTGAGGTTACGATGAAGGTTAGGGTTAGGGTTAGTGTTAGGGTTAGGGTTAGGGTGAGGGTTAGGGTTAGGGTGATATTTTGGGTGAGGGTGAGGGTTAGGTTCTAAGGTTAGGGTTAGTATGATTGTGAGGTTGAATTTTAGGGTTAGAGTTAGGGTTGGGTTGAGAGTAATGGTTAGGTTTAGGGTTAGGGGAAGGGTTAGGTTTAGTTTGAGGTTTAGAGTTAGGGTTAGGGTGAGGCTTAGGTTTAGGGTTAGGGTTAGGGTAAGAGTTAGGGTGAGGGTTATTGTTAGGGTTAGTGTGAGGTTTAGAGTGAGGTTTAGGGTTAGGGTTAGGGTGAGGGTGAGGGTTAGGGGGAGGGGGAGGGTTAGGGTTAGGGTAAGGGTTGAACGACCCTAGTCCCCTAGGATACTTTCTTCAATGGGAGGGCGCCCCAGAAAACTCAGACTCCAGGCTGGGAGATGCAATAAACAAGAGGAGTTTATTCGACGTTTGCGCAAACGGACTCCCTGCCCCGGGTGGTCAGGGAGCCCTGAGCAACGGTTACAAGCCTTCTTTTAAAGGCAAAAACCAGAAGATTAATGCATAACACAAAGCATCCCATGATTGGTCCATTTAAATGTCATCATATACGCCAACAATCACTTTGCCAAGCGGGAAATTTTGTAATACTCTTTGTAAAATGACTGGCCCATGGTTGGTTTAAGGGGGGGGGGGGTTTACATGGTTACAGGCCAATGATTGGTTGACACTTGGCTCAGCTTGTTGTCTTGCCAGCTGGTCGTTATCTCAAGTTCCTGTCTGAGGAATTTCTAAATGGGAACTGAGGAACACGTACTGTCTATTCTTTATATACAACCACTGACCTTGTCCTGGGGCCGGCATCTGGTCCCTGAAACTTCTTCACTCATTTCTGGGAAGGGAAGGGTCAATGCTGGCGTAAGCAAGTTTACAGAAGCAGAATCAGCAGTTAGCAAGTTAGTAATGGTAATGGTCAATTTTTAATCTTTCAGGGTTTGGTTTAGGGTGAGGGTTAGAGTTAGGGTTAGGGTTAGGGTGAGGGTAAGGGTGAGAGTGAGGGTTAGGGTTAGGGTTAGGGTGAGGGTGAGGGTGAGGGTTAGGTTTAGGGTGAGGGTGATGGTGAGGTTGAGGGTTAGGTTTAGGGATAGGGTTAGTATGAGGATAAGGGTTAGGATGAGGGTTAGGGTTAGTTTTATGGTTAGGGTTAGAGAGAGGGGGAGGGATAGGTTTAGGGTTAGGGTGAGGGTTAGAGTTAGTTTGAGGAATAGGGTGAAGGTGAGGTTGATGGTGAGGGTTAAGGTGAGGGTGACAGTGAGGGTTTGGGTTAGGGTTAGGATTAGGGTTAGGGTGAGTGTGAGAGTTAGTGTTAAGTTTAGGGTCAGGGTTAGGGTTAGGGTGAGGGTTATGTTGAGGTTTAGGGTTAGGTTTAGGGTTAGGTTTAGGATGAGGGTGAGGGTCAGAGTTAGGGTTAGGTTTACTGTGAGAGTTAGGGTGAGAGTGAGGGTGAGGGTTTCAGTTAGGTAAGGGTTAGGGTTAGGGTTAGGGAGAGGATTAGGTTGAGGGTGAAGGTTAGGAGGACTGTTAGGATTAGGGTGAGGGTTAGGGTTAGGAATAGAGTGAGGGTTATTGTTAGGGTGAGGTTTAGGTTTAGGGTTATGGTTTGGGTTAGTGTGAGGATACGGGTTAGGGTGAGGGTTAAGTTGAGGGTGAGGGTTAGTGTTAACGTTAGTGTTAGAGTGAGGGTTAGGGTTAGGGTGAGTGAAAGGGTTTGGGTGAGTGTGAGGGTTAGTGTTTGGGTGAGGGTTAGCGTTAGGGTTAGGGTCAGGGTTAGGGTTAGGCTGAGGGGGAGGGGGAGAGTGTAGGTGAGGTTTAGGGATAGTGGGAGGACTAGAGTGAGTGAGATGTTTTTGGTGAGGGTGAAGTTTTGGGTGAGGGTGAGTGTGAGGTTAAGGGTTTCTGTTAGGTAAGGGTTAGGGTGAGTGTTAGGGTTCAGATGATGTTGAGCGATCAGTTGTGGGTGCGGTTTAGGTTAAGGATGAGCGTTAGGGTGACGGTGAGTGTTAAGGTGATTGTGAGGGATAGGGTTAGGGTTAGGGTCAGGTTGAGGGTAAAGGTTAGTGTGAGGGTTAGGGTGAGGGTAAGGGTTAGGGTTAGCGTTAGGGTTATGGTGAGGGTTAGGGTGAGGGTTAGGGTTAGGTTTAGGGTGAGGGTGAGGGTTAGGTTGAGAGTGAGTGTAAGGGTGAGGGTTTCGATTAGGTAAGGGTTAGGGTTAGGATTAGGGTGAGGATTAGGTTGAGGGTGAGGTTTAGGTTGAGCGTTAGGTTTAGGGGGAGGGTTAGGGTTAGTGTGAGAGTGAGGGTTAGCGCTAGGTTTAGGGTTTAGGTGAGGGTGAGGGTGAGGGTGAGGGTTAGGGTTGGATTAGGGTTAGGGTTAGCGTTAGGCTGAGGGTGACGGTGAGGGTGAGGTTAAAGTTTAGGGTTAGGGTGAGGGTTAGGATGAGAGTGAGGGTTAGGGTTTGGGTAAGGTTTACAGTTAGGCTGAGGCTTAGGGATTGGGTTAGGGTTAGGGTGAGTGTGAAGGTGAGGGTTAGGGTGTGGGTGAGGATTAGGATTAGGGTGAGGGTTAGGGTGACGGTCAGGGTTAGGGTGAGGGTGAGGTTAGGGTTAGGGTTAGGTTTAGGATGAGGGTTAGTGTGAGGGGTAGAATTAGGGTTAGGGAAAAGTTTAGTGTTAATTTGAAGGTTAGGTTTGGTTGATAGTTAGGGTTAGTATGAGGATAAATTTAGGGTGAGGTTTATGTTGAGGGTGAGGGTGAGGGTGAGGTTTATGTTGAGGGTGAGGGTTAGGGTGTGGGTTAGGGTTAGGGTTAGGGTTAGGGTGAGGGTAGGGTTAGGGTGAGGTTGAGGGTTAGGTTTACTGTGAGGGTTTGGGTTAGGGTTAGAGTTAGGGTTAGTGTGCGGTTAAAGGTTTGGGTGAGGGTTAGGGTGAGGGTGAGGGTTAGGGTAAGGGTTAGGGTTTGGATTAGGGTGAGGGTGAGGGTGAGGGTGAATGTTAGGGTTAGGGTTAGGGTTAGGCTGAGGGCGAGTGTGAGGTGAAGGTAAGGGTTAGGTTGAGGATGAGGGTTAGGGTGAGGGTGAGGGTGAGGGTGACGTTGAGGGTTATGTTTAGGGTGAGGGTGAAGGTTAGGGTTAGGATTAGGATTAGATTTAGGGTTAGGCTGAGGGTGAGAGTGAGGGTGGGGTTTATGTTTAGGTTTAGGGTGAGGGTTAGGGTTTGTTTAAGGGTTACGCTGAAGGTGAGATTAAGGGTGAGCGTTAGGGTGAGGTTGATGATGAGGGTGAGGGTTAGGTTTGGATTCGGTTTAGGGTAGGGTGAGGGATAGGGTTAGGGTTAAGGTGAGGGTGAGGTTGAGGGTTAGGGTTAGGGTGAGGGTTAGCGTTCGGTTTAGGGTTAGGGTAAGGGTTAGAGTTTGGGTTAGGGTTAGGTTTAGGGTTAGGGTTAGGTTGAGGGTTTGGGTTAGTGTGAGGATGAAGGTTAGCTTTAGGGTGATATTTAGGGTGAGGGTGAGGGTTAGGGTTAGGGTTAAGTTGAGGTGAGGGTGACTGTGAGGGTTAGGTGTAGGGTTAGTGTTAGGGTTAGGGTTAGAGTGAATGTGAGCGTTAGGGTGAGGGTGAGGTTGAGGTTGAGTGTTAGGGTGTGGTTGAGGTTTAGGGTTAGAGTGAGTATTAATGTTAGTTTGAGGGTTACAGTGAGCTTTAGAGTTAGAGTGAGGTTTAGGGTGAGTGTGAGTTTTAAGGTTAGCAATAGTGTTAGGGAGAGGATTAGGATAAGGGTTAGGTTTAGGGATAGGGTGAGGGTGAGGGTTAGGTTTAGGATTAGGGTTAGTGTTAGAGTTTTGGTGAGGCAGAGGTTGAGTGTTAGGGTTAGGATTAGGGTTAGGTTTAGGATTAGGCTGAGGGTGAGGGTGATCGTCAGTTTGAGGTTTAAGGTAAGGGTAAGGGTTAGGTTCAGGGTTAGAGTTAGGGTTAGGTTAGGATGAGGGTTAGGGTTAGAGCGAGGGTTAGGTTTAGGGTGATGGCAAGTGTTATGTTGAGGTTTAGGCTGAGTTTGTGGGTTAGGGTTTGGCTGAGTGTTAGGGTGAGTTTTAGGGTTAATGTTAGGGTTAGGGTTCTGTTGAAGGTTAGAGTTAGGGTTAGGGTTAGTGTGAGGATCAGGGTTAGGGTGAGGGTTAGGTTGAGGGTGAGGATGAGGGTTAGCGAGAGCTTTAGTTTTAGAGTTAGAGTGAGGGTTAGGGTGATGTTTAGTGTGAGGGTGAGGGTTAGGGTTAGGTTGAGGGATAGGGTGTGGGTGAGGGTTAGGGTGGCGGTTAGGGTGAAGGTTAGTTTTAGGGTTTGTTTTAGGGTGAGGCTGAAATTGAGGGTTAGGGTTAGGGTGAGGGTTAAGTATAGGGTGAGGGCTAGCGTGAGGATGAGGGTTAGGGTGAAGGTGTGGATGAGGTTGAGGGTTTCTGGTAGGTAAGGTTTAGTGTTTGGTTACGGTGAGGATTGACTTGACAGTGAGGATTAGGTTGAGGGTTTGGGTTAGGGTGAGTGTTAGGTTCAGGGTTAGGGTGAGGGTTAGTGTTAAGGTGATATTTAGGGTGAGGTTTCGGGTGAGGGTGAGGGTTCCGGTGAGGGTGAGGGTTAATGTTAGGCTTAGCATTAGGGTGAGGGTTAGGATTAGGGTTAGGGTTATTGTTAAGTTGAGTGTGAGTGTGAGGGTTAGCGTTAGGTTTATGGTTAGGGTTAGGGTGAGGGAGGCGTTGTGGGTTAGGTTTAAGATTAGGGTTAGTCTTAGGTTTAGGCTGAGGGTGAGGGTGAGGGTGAGGTTGAGGGTTAGGGTTAGGGTGAGGTTTAGGGTTAGTGTTAGGATGAGGATTCGGGTGAGGGTAGGGTTATCTTTAGGGTGAGGGATAGGGTGAGGTTTAGGGTGAGGGTTAGGGTTAGGGTTAGGTTTA
Source organism: Dipodomys merriami (assembly GCF_024711535.1). Taxonomy (NCBI): domain Eukaryota; kingdom Metazoa; phylum Chordata; class Mammalia; order Rodentia; family Heteromyidae; genus Dipodomys; species Dipodomys merriami. Next base: position 6,626,191 of record NW_027206113.1, read on the forward strand.
GGGTTAGGGTGAGGGTTATGGTTAGGTTTGAAGTTTAGGGTGACGGTGAGTGTTAGGGCGAGGGTGAAGTTGAGGGTGAGGTTAGTGTGAGAGTGAGGGTGATGGTGAGGGTTATTGTTAGGGTTAGGGTGAGGGTTAGGGTGAGTGTGACAGTTAGGGTTAGGATTAGGGTTTGGTTACAGGTTAGGCTGAGTGTGAGGTTGAGGGTGAGGTTTAGGCTTAGGATTAATGTGAGGGTTAAGTTTAGTGTGAGGGTTAGGGTGAGGGTGAGGTTGAGGTTCAGGGTTAGGGTGACGGTGACAGTGAGGTTAAGGGTTAGGGTTAGGATTAGGGTTAGGGTGAGTTTTATTGTTAGGGTCAGTGTTAGGGTGAGGGTTAGGGTTAGGATTATGGTTAGGGTTAGGGTTATTGTTAGGGTGAGGTTTAGGGTTAGGTTTAGGTTTACGGTCATGTTTAGGTTGAGGGGTAGGATTAGTGTTAGGGAGAAGGTTAGGGTTAGTGTGACGGTTAGCGTTAGGGTTAGAGTTAGGGTTAGTATGAGGATAAAGCTTACGGTGAGTTTTAGAGTGAGCATGAGGGTAAGGTTTATCCTTTGGGTTAGGGTGAGGTTTAAGGTTAGTGTTAGGTTTACAGTTCGGGTTAGGGTTCGGGTTATGTTTTCGGTGAGGGTGAGGGTTAGGATGAGGGTGAAGTTGAGGGTGAGGGTTAGGATGAGGGGGAGGGGGAGGGTGATCTTGAGGATTAGGTCTAGGTTGAGGATGAGGGTTAGGGTGAGGATTAGGGTTAGTTTTAGGGTTAAGATTAGGGTGAGGGTGAGGGTGAGGGTTAGGGTTAGTTTGAGGGTAGGCGTGAAAGTGAGGTTGACGGTGAGGGTTAGGGTGAGGGTGACAGTGAGGGTGTGGGTTAGGGTTAGGATTAGGGTTAGGGTGAGTGTGACAGATAAGGTTAAGTTTAGTGTGAGGGTGAGGTTGAGGGTTAGGGTTAGTTCAGGGTAAGGGTTAGTTTTAGGGTTAGGGTCAGCATTAGTTTTAGGGTGAGGGTTAGAGTTAGGTTTAGGGTGATGGTTAGGGTTAGGTTTAGGGTAAGAGTTAGGGTTAGTGTGAGGGTTAGTGTTAGGGTTAGGTTGAGGGTTAGGGTTAGGTTTAGTGTGAGGTTTAGGGTTAGGGTGAGGGAGAGGGTTAGGGTTAGGGTTAGGGTTAGAGTGAGGGTTATGGTTAGGGTGAAGTTTAGGGTGATGGTGAGGTTTAGGATGAGGGTGAGGTTGAGGGTGAGGGTTAGGGTGAGGGTGAGGGTGAGGGTGATGGTGAGGGTTATGGTTAGGATTAGGGTAATGGTGAGCGTGAGGGTTAGGATTAGGATTAAGGTTTGGTTAAGTGTTAGGCTGAGTGTGAGGGTGAGGCTGAGGGTTAGGGTTAGGGTGAGGGCTAGGGTTAGTGTGAGTGTTAGGGTGCGGGTGAGGTTGAGGTTCAGGATTAGGGTGATGGTGAAAGTGAGGGTGAGGGTTAGGGTTAGGATTAGAGTTAGGGTGAGTTTTAGGTATAGGGTTTGATTTAGGATGAGGGTTAGAGTTAGGATTAGGTTTAGGGTTAGGGTTATTGTTAGGGTTAGGGTTAGGGTAAGAGTGAGGTTTAGGATTAGGGTTAGGGTGAGGTTTAGGTTCAGGGTGAGGGCTATGGTTAGGGTGAGGTTAAGGGTGAGTGTGAGGGTGAGTGTGAGGGTAAGGGTTACGATTTGGGTTATGGTTATGGTAAGGCTTAGGGTGACGGTGAGGGTGCAGGTGAAGGTTAGGTTTAGGGTTAGTGTTAGGTTGAGGGTGAGGTTGAGGGTTAGGTTGAGGGTTAGGTTTAGGGTTAGGGTTAGGCTGAAGGTGACGGTGAGGGTGAGAGTGAAGATTAGGGTTAGGTTTAGGGTTAGGGTTAAGTTGAGGGCTAGCGTGAGTGTGAGTGTTAGGGTGAGAATGAGGGTGAACATGAGGGTTTTGGTTAGGTAAGAGTTAGGGTTATTTTTTAGGGTGAGGATTAGGTTGAATTTGAGGGGTAGTGTGAGGGTTAAGTTTAGGGTGAATGTTAGGGTCAGAGTTAGGGTGAGGGTTAGGGTTACGGTTAGGTTTAGGGTTAGGGTGAGGGTGAGGGTTACGGTGAGAGGTAGGGTTAGGGTTAGTGTGAGGGTTAGGGTTAGTATGAAGGTTAGGATTAGGATTAGGTTTAGGGTCAGGTTGTGGATAAGGGTTATGTTGAGGGTTAGTGTTAGGGTGATGGTTAGAGTTAGGGTTAGGGTTAGGGTTAGGGTGAGGTTTAGGGTGAGGGTTAGGGTTAGGGTTAGGGTGAGGGTGAGGGTGAGGTTTAGGGTTAGGGTTAGGTTGAGGTTTAGGTTTAGGGTGAGGGCTACGGTGATGGTGTGGTTTAGCGTGAATGTGAGGGTGAGGGTGAGGTTTTCAGTAAGGTAAGGATTAGGGTTAAGTTTAGGATAAGGATTAGGATGAGGGTGAGGGTTCTTTTGAGGGTTAGGGTTAGGGTGAGCTTTAGGGTTAGGGTTAGATTGAGGGGTAGGGTTAGGTTGAGGTTTAGGGTGAGGCTGAGGGTTAGGGTGAAGGTGACGTTTTCAGTGAGGTTGAACTTGAAGGTGAATGTTAGTGTGTGGTTTAGTGTTAGGTTTATCGTGAGGGTTAGGGTGACGGTGAGGGTTAGGGTGAGGGTGAGGTTTAGGGTTAGGGTGAGGATTAGGGTTAGGGTTAGGTTTAGGGTGCGGGTTAGGGATAGGGTTAGCGTTAGGTTTAGGTTTAGGGTTAGGGTGAAAGTTAGGGTTAGGGTTAAGTTTAGGGTGACGTTGAGGGTTAGGGTGAATGTAAGGCTGAGGGTGAGGATTAGGGGGAGTGTGAGAGTGAGGGTGATGGTGAGAGTTATTGTTTGGGTTAGGGTTAGCGTGAGTATGAGGGTTAGGGTTAGGATTAGGGTTTGGTTAAGCGTTCGGCTTAGTGTGAGTGTGAGGGTTTGGGTAAGGCATAGGGCTAGGGTGAGGATTAGGTTTAGGGTGAGGGTTAGTGTGAGAGTGAGGGTTAGGGTTAGTGTTAGTGAGAGGATAAGGGTTAGGGTGAGGTTTACGGTGAGGGTGAGGGTTAGGGTTAGCATTAGGTGTAGGGTCGGGGTTAGGGTTAGGGTTAGGGTGAGGGTGAGGGTGAGGGTGAGTGTTCGGATTAGGGTTAGGGTAAGGTTTAGGGTTAGGCTGAGGGTTTGGGATAGGGTTAGGGTTAGGGTGAGGGTGAGGGTTAGGGTGAGGGTTAGGTTTAGGGTGAAGATTAGGTTTAGGTTTAGTTTTACTGTAAGGGTTAGGGTTAGGTTGAAGGTTAGGCTTAGGGTGATGTTTAGGGTGACAGTGAGGGTGAGGGTGAGTGTGAGGGTGAGGGTGACGGTGAATGTTGGGGTTAGGGTTAGAGTTAGAGTGAGTGTGAGTGTTAGGGTTGGGGTTATGGTTATGGTAATTGTTAGGATGAGGGTGAGCCTGAGGTTGAGGGTTAGGGTTAGGGTTAGGGTGAGGGTGAGGGTTAGAGTTAGGGTTACATTTAGGTTTAGGGTTAGGGTGACTTTTAGGGTGTGGTTTAGGGTAAGGGTTAGGGTGAGGGTTAGGTTTCGGGTGAGGTTTAGGTTTAGGGTGAGGGCTACGGTGAGTGTGAGGGTTACAGTGAGTGTGAGTGTGAGGGTGAGGTTTTCGGTTAGGTAAGGTTTTCAGTTAGGGTTAGTGTTAGGGTTAGTTTTGGGGTGTGAGTGAGGGTTAAGGTTAGGGTAGGGTGATATTTATGGTGAGGCTGTGGGTTAGGGTGAGGGTGAGGTTTCAGGTGAGGTTGAGGGTTCGGGTGAGTTAGAGGGTTATGTTGTGGTTTAGAGTTAGGTTTAGGATGTGGGTTAGGTTGATGGTGAGGGTGAGGGCGAGGGTTAGGGTTAGGTTGAGGGGTAGGGTTAGGGTTAGGTTGAATGTGAGTGTGATGTTTAGGGTGAGGTTGAGGGCTAGGGTGAGGTTTAGGGTTCAGATTAGGGTGAGGTTTAGGGTGTGGGAGAGGGTTAGGGTTAGGGTGAAGTTTAGGGTGAGGGGAAGGGTTAGGGTTAGTGTTAGGGTTAAGGTGAGGGCTAGGGTTAGTGTGAAGGTTAGGGTGAGAATGAGGGTGAAGGTGAGGGTTTCGGTTAGGTAAGACTTAGGGTTATTGATAGGGTGAGGATTAGGTTGAATGTGAGGGTTAGTGTGAGGGTTAGGGTTAGGGTGAGTGTTAGGGTTAGCATTAGGGTTCGGGTGAAGGTTAGGTTTAGGGTTAGGGTTAGCATAACAGTTAGGGTTAGGGTGAGGTTTAATGTTAGGGTTAGGGTGAGGGTTAAGGTTAGGTTAGGTTTACAGTGAGGTTTAGGGTTAGGGTTAGGGGGAGGGGGAGGCTTAGTTTAAGGGTTATTGTTAGGGTTAGGGTAAGGGTTTGGGTTAGTGTGAGGGTTAGGTTTAGGGTTAGGGTGAGTGTCAGGGTGAGAGGTAGGATTAGGTTTAGGGTTAGGGTGAGGGTTAGTGTGAGGATTAGGGTTGGGGATACTGTAAGTGTTAGGGTTAGGGTGAGGGTTAGGGTTAGGGTTAGGGTTAGGGTGATGGTGAGGGTGAGTGTTAGGGTTAGGGTTAGGGTTAGTGTGAGGATATGGTTTAGGATGAGTGTTATGGTGAGGGTGAGTGTTAGGGTTAGCGTTAGGTTTAGTGTGAGGGTTAGTGTTAGGATTAGGGTTAAGTTGAGGGTTAGGGTGAGGCTTAGGATTAGGGTTAGGGTAAGGATTAGGTTTAGGGTGGGAGTTAGCATTAAGGTTAAGGTTAGGGTGAGGGTGAGGGTTAGGGTATGTTAGGGTTAGTTTGAGATTTAGGGTTAGGGTTAGGGTTAGAGTAAGGGTAAGAGTTAGGGTGAGGTTTAGGGTTAGGGTTAGGGTTAGGGTGAGGGTGAGGGTTAGTGTGAGGTTAATGTTGAGGGTGAGGGCTATGGTGATGGTGAGGTTTAGGTTGACTGTGAGTGTGAGTGTGAGTGTTTCCCTTAGGTAAGGGTTAGGTTTATGGTTAGGGTGAGGTTCAGGGTTAGGGTGAGGTTCAGGTTTAGGGTGAGGGTTAGGTTGAGGGTTAGGGTAAGGGTAAGGTTTAGTGTGAGGCTCAGGGTTAGTGTGAGGGTGAGGGTTCAGGTGAGGGTGAGGGTTCCGGTGAGTGTGAGGGTTAGGGTGTGGGTTAGGGTTAGGTTTAGGGTGAGGGTTAGAGTGACGATGAGGGTTAGGGTGATGGTGAGTGTTAGGGTTAAGTTTAGGGTGAGGTTAAGGGTTAGGGTTAGAGTTAGGGTGAGGGTTAGGGTGCGGGGTATTGTTAGGGTTACGGAGAGGGTTAGGGTTAGTGTGAGGGTTAGGGTTCGGTTTAGAGTAAGGGTTAGTCTGAAGATAAAAGTTATGGGGAGTGTTAGGTTTAGGGTTATGATAAAGGTTAGGGTTAGGTTGAGCATTAGGGTTAGGGTGATGTTTAGGGTGAGGTTGAATATTAGGGCGAGGGGGAGGTTGAGGATTAGGGTTAGGGTGTGTGTGAGGGTGAGGGTGACGTTGAGGGTTATGTTTAGGGTGAGGGTGAGGGTTAAGGTTAGGATTAGTGTTAGGTTTAGGGTTAGGCTGAGGGTGAGGGTTTAGGGTTAGGGTTACATTGAGTGTTCGGGTTAGTTTGAGGGTTAGTGTGAAGGTGAGTTTGAGGGTGAGGGTGATGCTGAGGGTGACAGTGAGGGTGAGGATTAGGGTTAGGATTAGCTTTAGGGTAGGTTGACTGGTAGGGTTAGTGTTAGGGTTAGGGTTGAGGTTGAATGTGAGGGTTAAGGGTTAGGGTTAGGGTGAGGGTGAGGGTTAGGTTTAGGGTTAGGGTTAGGGTAAGGGTTAGGGTGAGGTTTAGGGTTAGGGGTGGGTTAGGTTTACGGTTAAGTTTAGGGTAAGGGTTAGGTTTAAGATGAGGGTTAGGGTTAGGGTTAGGGTGAGGTTACGGTTAGGCTTAGGTTTAGCGTGAGGGTTAGGTTTTGGTATAGGGTGAGGGATAGGGTTAGTGATAGGGTGAGGATTAGGGTTAGGGTTAGGTTTAGGGTTAGTGTTAGGGTTAGGGTTAGGGTTAGGGTGAGGGTGAGGTTTAGGGTGAGGGTTAGGGTTAGGGTTAGAGTAAGGGTTAGGTTTAGGGTGAGTGTTTGGTTCAGGGTTAGGTTTATGTTGAGGGTGAGTGTGAAGGTGAGGGTTAGGGTTAGGGTTACGGTTAGGGTGAGAGTTAGTGTGAGCGTTATGGTTAGGGTTAGTGTAAGGGTTAGGGTTACGGTTAGGGTTAGGTTTAAGGTTAGGTTTAGGGTGAGGGTGAGGTTGAGCTTTAGGGTTAGGTTTAGTGTGAGGATAAGGGTTAGGGTGTGGGTTAGTGTGAGGGTTAGGGTTAGGGTTAGGGTAAATGTTAAGGTTGGAGTGAGGGTTAAGTTTTGTGTTAGGGTTAGATTGAGGGTGAGGGTGCGGGTTAGTGTTAGGATTAGATTTAGGGTTAGGATGAGGGTTAGGGTTAAGCTGGGGGTTAGGTTTAGTGTGATGTATATTGTTAGGGTGAGGGTTAGGGTGAGAGTGAGTGTTAGGGTGAGGGTTCGGGTTCGGGTGAGTGTGACGGTTAGAGTGTGTTTGAGGGTTAGGGTTAGGATGAGGGTTAGGGTGATGGTGAGTTTTAGGGTGAGGGTGAGGTTTAGATTTAGCGTTAGGGTTTTGGTGAGGTTTAGGGTTAGTGTGAGGGTTAGGGTTAGTGTTAGTGTTAGGGTAAGGATGAAGTTGAGAGTTAGGCTGAGGGTAAGGATGAGGGTGAGAGTTAGGGTTAATTTAAGGCTTAGTGTGAGGGTGAGAGTGAGGGTGAGGGTGAGTGTTAGGGTTAGGATTAGGGTTAGGGTTATGCTGAGGGTGAGGGTTAGCATTAGGATTAGGTTTAGGGTTAGGGTGAGAGTGGGGTTGAGTGTTAGGGTTAGGATTAGGGTTAGGGTTACGGTAAGGCTGAGGGGGAAGGGGAGGTTGAGGGTTATGTTAATTGTTATGTTTAGGAGTAGGGTTAGGGTTATGGTTAGTGTTAGCGTGAAGTTTAGACTGATGGTTATGGTTAGGTTTAGTGTGAGGGTTAGGGTTAGGTTTAGGATTAGGTTTAGGGTGAGGATTAGGGTTAGGTTTAGGGTTATGATAAGGGTTAGGCAGAGGGTTAGAGTTAGGGTTAGTGTGAGGGTTAGGTTTAGGGTTAGGCTAAGTGTTAGGGTGAGGGTAAAGTTTAGGGTGAGAGTTAGGGTGAGGGTGAGGCTAAGGTTTCGTTTGAGGTTTAGGGTGAAGGTTAGGTTTGTGGATAGATTTAGGGTGAGTGTTAGGGTGTGGGTAAATGTTAGGGTGAGGGTTAGGGTGAGGGTGAGTGTTAGGGTTCGGGTGAGGGTAAGGGTAAGGGTGAGGGTTTGGTTGGGAGTGAGGGATAGGGTGAGGGTTTGGTTAAACGTTGAGGATAGGGTGAGGATTTGGGTTAGGTTTAGGGTTAGAGTTAGGCTGAGGGGTAGGGTTAGGTTAAGTATGAGGTTTAGGTTTAGTGTGAGGGTTAGGGTTAGGGTTAGGGTGAACGGTAAGGGTTAGGGTGTGGGTTAGAGTGAGTGTGAGGTTTAGTGTTAGAATTAGGTTTAGGGTGAGGGTTAGGATGAGTGTTAGGTTTAGGTTTATGGTTAGAGTTAGGGTGAGGGCGAGGGTTAGGTTTAGGGTTAGGGTGAGGGTTAGTGTTAGGTTGAGTGCTAGGCTGAGGGTGAGGTTTAGGGGGAGGGTATTGGTGAGGGTGAAGTTTTTGGTAAGGTAAGGGTTAGGGCTAGTTTTAGGGTGACTAGTAGTGTTAGGGTTTGGGTTAGGGTTATGTTGAGGGTGAGGGTGAGTTTGAGGTTTAGTGTTAGGATGAGGGTTAGGGTGAGGGTGAGGGTGAGGGTTAGGGTTAGGGTTAATGTGCTGGTTAGGATTATGATGAGGGTTAGAATTAGGGTGGTGTGAGGGTGAAGGTTAGGGTTAGGGTGATGTTTAGTGTGAGGGTTAGGGTGAGCGTGAGTGTTCAGGTCAGAGTTAGGCTTAGGGTCACTTTTAGGGATAGGTTTAGGGTGAGGGTTAGGATGAGGGTGAGGGTTAGGGTTAGTGTTAGGTTTAGGGTGATGGTTAGGGTGAGCGTTAGCTTTACGGTTAGTGTTAGTTTGAGGGTTAGGGACAGGGTAAGCATTAGGGTGAGTTTTAGGGTGAGGGTTAGGGTGAGGATTAGGATGAGTGTGAGGGTTAGGGTTAGGTTTATGGTTAGTGTGACGATAAGGGTTAGGATGAGGGTTAGTATCAGGGTGAGGTGTAGGATTAGCGTTAGGGATAGGGTGAGCGTTAGGGTGAGGGTTAGGTTTAGGGTTAGGGTTAGTGTTAGGTTTAGGTTGAGGGTTAGGTTTAGGGTGATGTTTATGGTGAGGGTGAGTGTTAGGGTGAGAGTGAGGGTGAGGGTAGGATTAGGTTTAGGGTTAGGGTAAGGGTTAGCGTTAGGGTTAGGTTGAGGGTGAGGGTGAGGGTGAGGGTTTTTGTGAGGGTGAGGGTTAGGGTGTGGGCAAGGGTTAGGGTTAGGGTTAGGATTAGGGTTAGAGTTAGGGTTAGGGTTATGGTGAGGGTAAGAGTTAGGGTGAGGTTTAGGGTGAGGGTTATGGTGAGGGTGAGAGGTAGGGTTAGCATTAGAGTTAGGGTGAGGCTGAGGTTTAGGATGAGGTTTATGGTGAGGGTTAGGGATAGGGTTATGTTTAAGGTGAGGGTGAGGATTAGTGTTTGGATTAGGTTTAGGGTTAGGGTGAGTGTTAAGGTTAGACTGAGGGTTAGTGTTAAGGTGAGGGTGAGTGTTAGGGTGAGGGTGAGGGTTAGATTTAGGGTTAGGGCTATGGTGAGGTTTAGTGTTAGCGTTAGGGTTATGGTGAGAGTTACGGTGAGGTGTAGCGATAGGGTTAGGGTGAGGGTTAGTGTCAGAGTGAGCGTTAGGGTTAGCGTTGGGGATAGGGTGAGTGTTAGGGTCAGTGTGAGGGTGGGGGTTTCGGTTAGGTAAGGATTAGGGTTAATTTTAGCGTGAGGATTAGGTTGAGGTTTAGGGTTAGTGTGAGTGTTAGGGTTAGGGTGAGGGTTAGGGTTAGGGTGAAGTTTAAGGTGACGTTTAGGGTTAGGGTTAGGGTTCGGGTTTGGTTGAGGGTTAGGGTGTGGGTAAGGGTTAGGGTTAGACTGAATGTTAGGGTGACTGTGAGGGTTAGGGTGACGGTGAGGGTTATGGTTACGTTTAGGCTGACGGTTAGGGTGAGGGTATGGGTTAGGGTGAGTGTTAGGGTGAGGGTGAGGGTGAGGGTGAGGGTTTTGGTTAGTTAAGGGTTAGGGTTAGGATTACGGTGAGGGGTAGGTTTAGGGTTAGGGTGAGGTTTAGGGGAGTGTGAGGGTTAGGTTGGGTGTTAGGGTTAGGTGAGGGTTAGCGTTAGGGTTAGGGTGAGGATTAGCGTTAGGGTGATGTTTAGTAGGAGGGTGGTGGTTAAAGTGAGGGTTAGCCTTAGGGAAAGTGTTAGGGTTACCATTAGGGTAGGGTGAGGTTTAGAATGATGGGTAGTGTTAGATTTAGGGTTAGGGTGAGGGTTAGGGTTAGGGTGAGGGTTAGGTTTAGGTTTAGGGTTAGGGTGAGTTTTAGTGTTAGGTTGAGGGCTAGGGTGAGGGTGAAGTTTAGTGTGAGGGTGAAGGTGAGGGTGAGGTTTTTGATTAGGTAAGGTTTAGGGTCAGGTTCAGGGTGATATTTAGGGTGAGGGTGTGGGTTAGGGTTAGGGTTAGGGTTATGGTGAGGGTGAGGGTGAGGGTGAGTGTTAGGATGAGGGTTAGGGTGAGGATGAGGGTGTTGGTGAGGGTGAGGGTTATGGTTAGGATTAGTGTGAGGGTTAGGGTTATGGTGAGAGTTAGGGTTAGTGTGAGGGTTAGGGTAGGGCTTAAGGTCAGGGTTAGGTTTGGGGTGAGGTTTAGGCTGAGGCGTAGGCTTACGGTTATGGTTAGTGTTATGGTGAGGGAAAGGGTTAGGGTGAGGTTTAGGGTTAAGTGGACAGTTAAGGTTAGCTTTTGGATTAGGATTAGGGTTACGGTTAGGGTGAGGGTAGGTTTTAGTGTGAGTGTTAGGTTTAGGGTTACGCTTAGGGTTAGGGTAAGGGTTATAGTGAGGGTTAGGGTTAGGATTAGGTTTAGGTTGAAGGACAGGTTGAGGGTTAGGGTTAGGTAGTGGGTTAGGGTTTGGCTGAGCGGTAGGATTGGTGTGATGTTTATTGTGAGGGTGAGGGTTAGTTTGAGGGGGAGTGTTAGGGTAAGGGTTAGGCTGAGGGTTAGGGTGAGGGTAAGTGTTAGAGTGAGGGTTAGGATGAGGGTGAGGGTTAGGGTTAGGATTAGTGTTAGGGTTAGGGTGTGGGTTAGGGTTAGGGTTAAGTTAAATTTAGCGTTAGGGTGACATGTACGGTTAGGTTTAGGGTGAGGTTTAGGGTTAATGTGAGGATTAGGGTTAGGGTTAGGGTTAAGGTTAGGGTGAAGATGAGGGATAGGATTAAGGTGAGGGTAAGGGTTAGGGTGAGGTTTAGGATGAGGTTGAGGGTTAATGTTAGCATTAGGGTTATGGTGAGGGGTAGGGTTAGGGTGAGGGTTAGGGTTATGTTTAGCTATAGGGTGAGGATTAGGGTTACTGTTAGGTTTAGGGTGAAGGTTAGGCAGAGGGGTAGTGTTAGGGTTAGGGTTAGGGTGTGGTTGAGGGTGTGAGTAAGGGTTAGGGTGAGCGTTAGGGTGAGGTTTAGGTTTAGGGTGAACATTAGGTTTAGGGTGAGGGTTCGGGTTAGGAATAGGGTTAGGGTTGGGGTGAGAGCTAGTGTTAGCATTAGTGTTAGTGTTAGGGTGAGGGTTAGGGTGAGGGTGAGTGTGACGGTTAGGGTTAGGTTTAGGATTAGTTTTAGGGTTAGGGTTAGGCTGAATTTGGGGGTGAGCTTGAGTGTGAGGGTTAAGGTTAGTTTTAGGGTGAGGGCTAGGTTGAGGGTGAGGGTTAGGGTGAGGGTCACTGTGCGGGTCAGGGTTTCGGTTAGGAAATGCTTAGGGTTAGGTTTAGGGTGAGGATTAGGGTGAGGATGAGGTTTAAGGTGAGGGTTAGGGTTATGTGAGGATTGAGGTTAGGGTTAGGGTGAGGGTTATTGTTAGGGTGATGGTTAGGGTGAGGGTGAGTGTTAGGGTGAGGGTGAGGGTGAGGGTGAGGGTGTAGATGAGGGTCAGGGTTGGGGTGAGCATTAGGATGACAGTGAGGGTTAGAGTGAAGGTGAGGGTTAGGGTTAGGGTTAGGGTGAGTGTTAGGGTTATGGTGAGGGTACGGGTTAGGATGAGGCTTAGGGTGAAGGTGAGGTTTAGGGATAGTGTTAGAGTTAGGGTGAGCGTGAGGGTGAGGGTTAGGGTTCAGCTTAGGCGTAGGGTGTGGGTGAGGGTTAGATTTAGTGCTAGGGTTAGTGTTAGGGTATGGGTAAGTTTTAGGGTGAGGGTTAGTTTTAGGGTGAGGTTTAGGGTTAAGTTGAGGGTTAGGTTGAGCGTTAGGGTGAAGGATAGTTTTAGGTTTAGGGTTAGGTTGAGGGTTAGGGTGAGGTTTAGTGTTAGTGTTAAGTTAGGGTGAGGGTGAGGTTTAGGGATAGAATTAGGGTTAGGGTTAGGGTTAGGGTGAGGGTTAGGGTTAGGGTAAGGGTGACGGTTAGTGTTAGGTTGAGGGTTAGAGATAGGGTTGGAGTTAGGGTGAGGGTCAGGGTTAGGGTTAGGGTTAGAGTTAGGATGAGGGTGAGTGTGAGGTTTAGGGTTAGGATTAGGGTTAGAGTTATGTTTAGGCTGAGGGTGAGGGTGAGGTTTAGGTTTAGGTTGAGGGTTACGTTTAGGGTTAGGATTAGGGTTAGTTTGAGGTTTAGGGTTAGGATTAGGTTGAGGGTTGAGGTTAGGGTTAGGAAAAGGGTTTGGCTGAAGGTTATTGTTAGGGTTAGGGTGAGGGTTAGAGTTAGAGTGAGGGTTAGGATTATGGTTAGGTTTAGGATTAGGGTGAGGGAAAGGTTTAGGGTCAGTGTTAGGGTCACTGTGAGGGTTAGGGTTAGGGTCAGGGTTAGGGTGAGCGTTAGGGTCATTGTTAGGGTTAGTTTTAAGGTTAGGTAGAGGGTTAGGATGAGGTTTAGTTTTAGGGTTAGGGTTAGGGTTAGGGTGAGGGTAATGGTTAGAGTGAGATTTAGGGTGAGGGTGAGGGTTAAGTTTAGCATTAGGTTTAGGGTTAGGATTAGGGTTAGGGTGAGGGATAGGATGAGGGTGAGGGTGAGTGTTATGTTGAGAGTTAAAGTTATGGTTAGGGTTAGGGTGAGGGTTAGGGTTAGGGTTAGGGTTAGGGTGAAGGTTAGGGTTAGGGTTAGGGTGAGGGTGATGTTTAGGGTAAGGGTTAGAGTGACGGTGAGGGTAAGAGTTAGGGTGACAGGATTAGGTGTAGGGTTAGAGTGAGGTTTAGATTTAGTGTTATGGTTAGGTTTAGGGTGAGGGTAATGGTTAGAGTATGGGTTAGGTTGAGGGTGAAGTTTAGCGATAGCATTAGGGTTAGGGTTAAGTTTCGGATAAGGATTAGTGTTAGCGTTAGGATTAGGTTGAGGGTGAGGGTTATGTTGAGTTGTAGGGTTAGGGTTAGGTTTAGGGTTAGGGTGAGGGTTAGGGTTAGGGTTAGAGTGAGAGTGAGGGTGAGGGTTATGGTTAGGTTTAGGATGAGTGTTAGGGTTAATGTGAGGGTTAGAGTGACGGTGAGAGTAAGGTTAGGGTGAGGGCTAGGGTTAGGGTTAGGGTTAGGGTGAGGTTGAGGGTGAGGGTAAGCATTAGGGTGAGTGTTAGGGTGAGGTTCAGGTTTAGGTTTAGCATTAGGTTTAGGGTGAGGGTGAGGGTGAGGGTCAGAGTTAAAATTAGTGTGAGGGTTAAGGTTATGGTAAGTGTTAGGTTGAGGGTGAGGGTGAGGATTAGGGTGAGGGTGATGGTGAGGATGAGGGTGAGGCTGAGAGTTAGGTTTAGGGTTAGGGTTATGGTTAGTTTTAAGTTTAGGGTTTGGGTTAGTGATAGGGTGAGACTGAGGTCTAGGTTTAAGTTTAGGATTAGGGTGAGGATTAAGGTTAGGGTGGGTGTTAGGGTGAAGGGTAGGGTTAGCGTTACTGTTAGGGTGAGGGTTAGGTTTAGTTTGAGGGTTAGGGTTAGTGTTAGGGTGAGGGTAATGGTTAGGGTTAGGTATAGGTTGAGGATTAGGGTTAGGGTTAGGTTTAGGGTGAGGGTTAGGCTGAGGGGTAGGGTTAGGGTTAGGGTGAGTGTGAGGGTTAGAGGGAGGGTTAGGTTTAGGGTGAGGGTAAGGGTTAGGGTTAGGGTGAGGGTAAGTGTTAGAGTGAGGGTTAGGGTGAGGGTGAGGAATAGAAATAGCATTAGGTTTAGGGTTTGGCGTAGGGTGAGGGTTAGGGTTGTGGATAGGCTTAGGGTGAGGGTAAGGGTGAGGGTTAGGTTGAGGGTTAGTTTTAGGGTTAGGAATAGGGTTAGGGTGAGTTTGGGGGTTAGGGTTGAGGGTGAGGGTTAGAGTTAGGTTTAGGGTTAGGGTGAGGGTTAGGGTTAGGGTGAGGTTTAGAGTGACAGCGAGGGTAAGGGTTAGGGTGAGGGCTAGGGTTAGGTTTAGGGTTAGTGTGAGGGTGAGGGTTAAGGTTACGATGGGGGTTAGGTTATGTTAAGGATTAGGGTTAGGGTGATGGTGAGGATAAGGGTTAGGTGAGTGCTAGGGTTAGGCTTAGTCTTATGTGGGGTTTTAGGTTTGGGTAAGGGTGAGGGTGAGGGTTAGGTTTAGGATTAGGATTAGGTGTAGGGTTAGGCTTAGTGTGAGGGTGAGGGTAAGGGTCAGAGTTAGGTTTAGGGTGAGGGTTAGGGTTATGTTTAGGGTTAGGGTGAGGGTGAGGGTGAGGGTTAGGGTGAAGGTCATTGTGAGATTGAGTGTGATGGTTAGGTTTAGGGTGAGGGTTAGGGTGAGGGTTCGGGTGAGTGTGAGGGTTAGGATGAGTGTGATGGTGAGGTTGATGGTGAGGGTGAGGTTTAGGGTTGGGTTGAGGTTTAGGGTTAGGGTTCGGGTTAGGGTTAAGGTTAGGGTGAGGGTTAAGGTTAGGGTTAGGGTTGTATGAGGGTTAGGCCGAGGGTTAGGCTTAGGGTTAGGGTGAGGTTAAGGGTTAGGGGGAGGTTGAGGGTTAGGTTTAGGATTAGGTTTAGGGTTAGGGTGAGGGTTAGGGATAGAGTTTGTGTTAGCCTGAGGGTTTGGGTTAGGGTTAGGTTTAGAGTTAGTGTGAGGTTTAGTGTTAAGGTTTGAGTTAGGGTTAGGGTTAGTTTTAGGCTGAGGTTGAGCTTGAGGCTGAGGGTGAGGTTTAGGCTTAGGGTGAGGGTTAGGGTGGGGGTGAGGGATAGGTTTTAGATGAAGGTAAGGTTTAGGGCGAAGTGGAGGGTTAATGTTAGCATTAGATTTATTGTGAGGCTGAGGGTTAGGGTGAGGGTTAGCATTAGGTTTAGGTATAGGGTAAGGATTAGTGTTTGCGTTAGGGTTAGGCTGAGGGTTAGGGGAGGCTTAGCATTACGGTTAGTGTTAGAGTTAGGTTGCGGTTGAGGTTGAGGTTAAGGGTTAGGGTGAGGTTTAGGGTGAGGTTGAGGTTTAGGGTTATCATTGGGTTTAGGTTTAGGGTGAGGGTTAGGGTTAGGGTTAGGGTTAGGTTGAGGGTGGGGGTGAGGTTGACGGTGAGGGTTATGGTGAGGGTTAGGGTGAGGGTGAGGGTTAGGGTTAGGGTGAGGGTAGGGTGACGGTGAGGGTTAGGGTGAAAGTGAGGGTTAGGGTTAAGGTTAGGGTGACGTTTAAGGTTATGGTTAAGGTGAGGGCTAGGGTGAGGAGTAGAGTTAGGGTTAGGGTGAGGGTTAGGTTTAATGTGAGGGTTAGGATTAGGGTTAGGGTTAGTGTGAGGATAAGACTTAGGTGAGTGTTAAGGTGAGATTGAGGTTTAGGGTTAGCGTTAGGGTTAAGGTGAGGGTTAGGGTAAGGGTTAAGGCTAGGCTTAAGGTTAGTATGAGGGTGAGTGTTAGAGTTAGGTTTAGGGTGAGGGTTAGGTTTAGGGTGAGGTTTAGGGTAAGGTTGTGGTGAGGGTGAGGGTTCCAGTGAGGGTGAGTTTTAGGGTGTGGTTGACGGTTAGGTTTAGGGTGAGGGTTAAGGTGACGGTGAGGTTTAGGGTGAGGGTGAGCTTTAGGGTTGTGGTAGTATTAGGGTTAGGGTTAGGGATATAGTGAGGGTAAGGGTTAGAATGAGGTTTAGGGTGATAGTGAGGTTTAGGGACAGCGTTAGGGTTAGGGTGAGTGTTAGGGTGAAGGTTAGGGTTCAGGTTAGGGTTAGGTTGAGGGTTAGCGTTAGAGTTAGGGTTAGGGTTAGGGTTAGGGTTAGGGTAAGGTTTAGGGTGAGGGTTAGGGTGAGGGTGAGGGTTAGGGTTAGGTTGAGTGTTAGGTTGGGCATTAAGGAGAGTGTTAAGTTTAGGTTTAGGGTTAGGGTGAGGGATAGGGTGAGGTTTAGTGTTAGTGTTAGTGTGAGGGTAAGGGTTAGAGTGAGGGTTAAGGTGAGGGTGAGGGTTAGCATTAGGGTTAGTGTTAGTGTTAGGGTTAGGGTGAGGTTTAGTGTTAGGATTAGGGTGAGGGTCAGGGTTAGGATGAGGGTTATGGATAGGGTTGGTGTTAGGGTGAAATTCAGCCTTAGGGTTAGGGTTAGAGTTAGGTTGAGGGGGAGTGTGAGGCTTAGGGTTAGGATTAGGGTTAAGATTAGGTTTAGGCTGAGGGTGAGGGTGTGGGTGAGGGTGAGGTTTAGGTGTAGGGTGGGGGTCAGGTTTAGGGTTAGGGTTAGGCTGAAGTTGAGGGTGCGCATGTAAGTGAGGGTTAGGGTGACATTGAGGGTTAGGGTTACGGTTAGGTTGAGGGGTAGGGTGAAGGGTAGTGTTAGGGATAGGGTGAGGGTTAACGTTAATGTGCGGGTTAGGGTTTGGGTTAGGGTTACTCTGAGGATAAGGGTTAGTGTGAGGATTAGGGTGAGAGTGAGGATTAGGGTTAGCGTTAGGGTTAGGTTGAGGGATAGGGTGAGCGTTAGGGTGAGGGTTAGGTTTAGCTTTAGGGTTAGGGTGAGGGTTAGGGTGAGGGTAAGATTTAGAGTGGGGGTAAGGGTGAGTGTGAGGGTTAGGGATAGCATTAGGGTTAGGGTAAGGGTTAGGGTGCGGGTTAGGGTAAGGTTTAGGGTAAGGGTTAGAGTTAGGTTGAGGGTTAGGGATAGGGTTGTGGTTTGGGTGAGGGTCAGTGTTAGGGTTAGGGTTAGAGTTAGGGTAAGGGTGAGTGTGAGGGTTCGGGTTAGGATTTGGGTTAGGTTTAAGGTTAGGCTGAGGGTGAGGGTGAGGGTGAGGGTGAGGTTTAGGGTTATTGTGAGAATTAGGTTTAGTTTTAGTGTTAGGTTGAGGGTTAGGGTGAGGGTTAGGAAGAGGGTTTGGCTGAGGGTTGGGTTAGGGTTAGGGTGAGGCTGCGGGATAGGGTTAGGGTTCGGGTGAGGGTAAGGGTAAGGTTTAAGGCTAGTGTAAGGGTTAGGCTTAAGTTTAGGGTTAGAATTAGGGTGAAGGAAATTTTAGGTTGAGGGTTAGGGTGACAGTGAGTGTTAGGGTTAGGGTGAGCGTTAGGGTGAGGATTAGGGTTAGGTTTATGGTTAAGGTGAGGGTTAGGTTGAGGTTTAGTTTTAGGGTTAGGGTTAGGGTTAGGGTGAGGGTAAGTGTTAGAGTGAGATTTAGGGAGAGGGTGAGGGTTAAGGATAGCATTAGTGTTAGGGTTAGGGTTAGGGTGAGTGTTACTTTTACCGTTAGGGTTAGGGTGAGGGTGAGGGTTATGTTGAGTTGTAGTGTTAGGGTTAGGTTTAGGGATAGGGTGAGGTTTAAGTTAGGGTGAGGGTGAGGGTGAGGCTTAGGGTTAGGGTTAGGGTGAGGGTTAGAGTGACTCTGAGGGTAAGGGTTAGTGTGAGGGCTAGGTTTAGGGTTAGTGTTAGGGTGTAGTTTAGGTTTAAGTTGAGGGTGAGGGTGAGGGTTATGGTTAGTTTTAGGTTTAGGGTTAGGGTGAGGGCTAGGGTGAGGTTGAGGTCTAGGGTCAAGTTTAGGATTAGGGTGAGTGTTAGGTTTAGTCTGAGGGTTAGGGTTACTGTTAGGGTGAGGGTGAGGGTAAGAGTTAGGGTGAGGGTGATTGTGAGGGTGAGTGTGAGGGTGAGAGTGAGGGTTAGTGTTAGCCTGAGTGTTAGGGTGAGAGTTACAGTAAGGGTTAGGTTTAGGGTTAGGGTTAGTGTTAAGGTTAGGGTGAGGGTGAGGATTATGTTTAATGTTAGGGTGAGGGTTAGGGTTAAGGTGATATTTAGGTTGAGGGTGACGGTTAGGTTGAGGGTTGGGGTTTGGATTAGGGTGGGAGTAAGGGTTAGGGTTAGAGTGAGGGTTAGGGTGACGGTGAGGGTTAGGGTGAGTTTGAAGTTTAGGGTTAGTGTTAGGGTTAGGATGACGGTAAGGTTTAGGTTTAGGTTAAAGTTAGGGTTAGGGTGACGTGTAAGATTATGTTTAGGGTGAGGATTAGGGTTAGTGTGAGGATTAGTGTTAGGGTTACAGTTAAGGTTAGCGTGAGGGTTAGGGTTAGGGTTAGGGTAGGATGAGGGTGAGGGTGCGGGTTAGGGTTAGGGTTGAGGGGAGGGTAAGGGTAAGGGTGAGGTTAATGTGAGGGTTAAGGTTAGGCTTAGGGTTAGGGTGAGGATTAGGTTGAGGGTTAGTTTTAGGGTTAGGGTGTGGGTTAAGGTTAGGGTTAGGTAAAAGTTAGGGTTAGGGTGACATGTATGGTTAGGTTTTGGGTGAGGTTTAGGGTTAGTGTGAGGAGTAGCGTTAGGGTTAGGTTTAAACTTAGGGTGAAGGTGAGGGTAAGGGTTGGGGCGAGGTTTAGGGTGAGGTTGAGGGTTAATGTTAGCATTACTGTTATGGTGAGGGGGAGGGTTAAGGTGAGGGTTAGGGTTAGGGTAAGCTATAGGGTGAAGATTAGGGTAAGGGTTAGGTTTAGTGTGAAGGTTAGGCTGAGGGGTAGTGTTAGGGTTAGGGTTAGGGTGAGGGTTAGGGTTGGGGTGATGTTTAGGGTGAGGGTGAGTGTTATGGTGTGGGTGAGGGTGAGGGTGAGGCTGAGGGTGTAGGTGAGGGTTAGGGTTGGGGTGAGCATTAGGGTGACGCTGAGATTTAGGGTGAAGGTGAGGGTTAGTTTTAGGTTTAGGGTTATGGTGAGGGTATGGGTTAGGATGAGGTTTAGGGTGAGGGTGAGGTTTAGGGATAGTGTTAGACTTAGGGTGAGGTTTAGAGTTCAGGTTAGGCTTAGGGTGAGGGTGAGGGTTAGAGTTAGTCTTAGGTTTAGTGTTAGGGTGTGGATAAGATTTAGGGTGAGGGTTACGTTTAGGGTGAGATTTAGGGTTAAGTTGAGGGTTAGCGTGAGCGTAAGGGTGAGGGTTAGCTTTAGGTTTAGGGTTAGGGTGAGGTTTAGTGCTAGTGTTAGTGTTAGGGTGAGGGTGAGGGTTGGGCATAGCATTAGGGTTAGGGTTAGGGTTAGGGTGAGGGTTAGGCTTAGGGTAAGGGTGAGGTTTAGTGTTAGGTTGAGGGTTAGGGATAGGGTTGGAGTTAGAGTGGGGGTCAGGGTTAGGGTTACGGTTAGAGTTATTGTGAGGGTGAGTCTGAGGGTTAGGGTGAAGGTAAGGGTTAGGTTTAGGTATAGGGTGAGGATTAGGTTTAGGGTAAGGTTTATGGTGAGGGTTAGGCTGAGGGGTAGGTTCAGGGTTAGGGTTAGTGTGAGGGTTAGGGTGAGGGTTAGGTTTAGGGTGAGGGTAAGAGTTAGGGTTAGGGTGAGGGTAAGGGGTAGAGTGAGGGTTAGGGTGAGGGTGAGGGTTAGAAATAGCATTAGTGTTAGGGTTTGGGTTATGGTGAGGGTTAGTGTTAGGATGATGTTTAGGGTGAGGATGAGTTTTAGGGTGAGGGTTAGGGTGAAGGTGAGGGTTAGGGTTAGGTTTAGGGTGAGGGCGAGGGTGAGGAGTAGGGTTAGGGTTAGGGTTAATGTGAGGGTTAGGGTTAGTGTTAGGATTAGTGTGAGGATAAGTGTTAGG
Organism: Dipodomys merriami; assembly: GCF_024711535.1. Lineage (NCBI taxonomy): Eukaryota > Metazoa > Chordata > Mammalia > Rodentia > Heteromyidae > Dipodomys > Dipodomys merriami. The sequence goes on from NW_027206113.1 coordinate 6,645,490, forward strand.
GTGAGGGTTAGGGTGAGATTGATTGTTAGGGTTACCGTTAGGGTTAGGGTGAAGGTGAAGGTTAGCATTAGGTTTAGTATGAGGGTGAGTGTTAGAGTTAGGTTTAGGGTGAGGATTAGTTTTAGGGTGAGGTTTAGGGTACGGTTATGGTGATGGTGAGGGTTCAGGTGAGGGTGAGTTTTAGGGTGTAGGTGATGGTTAGGGTTAGGGTGAGGGTTAAGGTGTCGATGAGGGTTAGGGTGAGGGTGAGGGTTACGGTTGCGATAGGATTAGGGTTAGGGTTAGGGTTATGGTGAGGGTCAGGATTAGAATGAGTTTTAGGGTGAGGGTGCGGTTTAGGGACAGCGTTAGAGTTAGGGTGAGAGTTAGGGTGAGGGTTGGGGTTCAGGTTAGGGTTAGGTTGAGGGTGAGGGTTAGAGTTAGGGTTAGGGTTAGTTTTAGGTTTAGGGTAAGGTTTAGGGTGAGGGTTAGTGTGAGGTTGAGGGTTAGGGTTAGGTTGAGGCTTAGCGTGGGCGTTAAGGAATGTGTTAGGTTTAGGGTTAGGGTGAGGTTAGGGTTAGTTTTAGTGTTAGAATTGGGGTTAGAATTAGGGTGAAAGTTAGGGTGAGGGTAAGGGTTAGAGTGAGGCTTAGGGTGAGGGTGATGTTTAGGGTTAGAATTACGGTTAGGGTTAGGGTTTGGGTGAGGTTTAGGTTTAGGGTTAGGGTGAGGGTTAGGGTTTGGTTGAGGGTTAGGGATAGGGTTGGTGTTAAGGTGAAAGTCAGCATTAGGGTTAGGGTTAGAGTTAGCATGAGGGGGAGTGTGAGGGTTAGGGTTAGGATTAGGGTTAGGGTTAGGCTGAGGGTGAGGTTGTGGGTGAGGGTGAGGTTTAGAGTTAGGGTAGGGTCAGGTTTAGGGTTAAGGTTAGGGTTAGGCTGAGGATGAGGGTGAGGGTGTAGGTGAGGTTTAGTTGAATGTGAGGGTTAGGGTTAGGATTAGGGTGAGGGTTAGCATTAATGTGCGGGTTAGGGTTAGGGTTACTGTGAGCATAAGGGTTAGTGTGAGGATTAGGGTGAGAGTGAGTTTTAGGTTTAGCGTTAGGTTTAGGTTGAGGTATATGGTGAGCGTTAGGGTGAGGATTAGGTTTAGGTTTAGGGTTAGGGTGAGGGTAAGATTTAACGTGAGGGTTAGGGTGAGGGTGAGGGTTGGGGATAGCATTAGGGTTAGGGTTAGGGTTAGGGTAAGGGTTGGGTAAGGGTTAGGGTGAGGGTTAGTGTTAGTTTGAGGGTTAGGGATAGGGTTGGGGTTAGGGTGAGGGTGAGGATTAGGGTGAGGTTTAGGGTTAGGGTGAGAATTAGTTTTAGGTTTAGGTTTAGGATTAGGTTGTGGATTAGGTTTAAGGTTAGGAAAAGGGTTTGGCTGAAGGGTTAGGGTTAGGGTTAGTGTGAGCGATAGGGTTAGTGTGATTGTTAGGCTTAGGGTTAGGGTTAGGATTAGGGTGATAGAATGTTTTTGGTTGAGGGTTAGGTTGACGGTGAGTGTTAGAGTTAGGTTGAGGTTTAGGGTGAGCGTTAGGGTGAGGGTTAGGGTTAGGTTTAGGCTTAAGGTGAGGGTTAGGTTGAGTTTTAATTTTAGGGTTAAGGTTAGGGTTAGGGTGAGGGTAAAGTTTAGAGTGAGATTTAGGATGAGGGTGAGGTTTAAGGATAGCATTAGATTAGGGTTATGCTTAGGGTGAGGTTTAGTGTTACTGAGTTTTAGGGTGAGTGTGAGGTTGAGTGTTATATTGAGGGTTAGGGTTATGGTTAGGGTTAGGGTTCGGGTGAGGTTTAGGGTTAGGGTTAGGTTGAGGATGAGGGTTATGGTTATGGTGAGTGTTAGAGTGGCGGTGAGGGTAAGGGTTAGGGTGAGGGATAAGGTTAGGGTTTGGGTTAGGGTGAGGTTTAGGTTTAGGGTTAGGGTTAAGTTTATGGTGAGGGTAAGGTTTAGGGTTAGGTTTAGGTTAGGGTGAGGGTTAGGGTGTGGGTGAGATTTACGGTTAGAGTGAGGGTTAGGGTGATGATGAGGGTTAGGTTGAGTTTGACGTTTAAGGTTAGGTTAAGGGTTAGGCTGAGGGTTAGTGTTAGGTTTACGTTAAAGTTAGGGTTAGGGTGATGTGTACGGTTAGGTTTAGGGTGAGGGTTAGGGTTAGTGTGAGGATTAGGGTAGGGTTAGGGTTAAGGTTAGGGTAAGGTTTAGGGTTAGGTTTAGGGTTAGGATGAGGGTTAGGCTAAGGGTTAGGGTTAGGGTTCAGGGGAGGGTAAGGTTAAGGGTGAGTGTAATGTGATTGTTAAGGTTAGGCTTAGGTTTAGGGTGAGGATTAGGGTGAGGGTTAGTGTTAGTGTTAGGTTGTGGGTTAGGGTTAGGGTTAGGTTAAAGTTAGCATTAGGGTGACATGTATGGTTACGTTTAAGGTAAGGATTAGGGTAAGTGTGAGGATTACGGTTAGGGTTAGGGTTAAGCTTAGGGTGAAGGTGAGGGATAGGGTTAAGGTGAGGGTAAGGGTTAGGGCGAGGTTTAGGGTGAGGTTGAGGGTTAATGTTAGCATTAGGGATACGGTGAGGGGGAGGTTTTGGGTGAGGGTTAGATTTAGGGTTAGCTATAGAGTGAGGATTAGGGTTAGGGTTAGGTTTAGAGGGAGGTTTAGGCTGAGGTGTAGTGTTAGGCTTAGTGTGAGGGTGAGGGTTAGGGTGAGGGTTAGGGTTTGGGTTAAGATTAGTTTTAGTTTGAGGTTGAGGGTGAGGGTAAGGGTTAGGGTGAGCGTTAGGGTGAGTTTTAGGTTTAGGGTTAGCATTATATTTAGGGTGAGTGTTAGGGTTAGGATTAGGGTTAGGGTTGGGGTGACGTCTAATGTTAGCATTTATGTTAGGGTTTGGGTTAGCGTTAGTGTGAGGGTGAGGGTGAGGTTTAGGGTTAGGTTTAGTTTAGGTTTAGGGTGAGGGTTAGGCTGAAGTTGGAGGTGAGGTTGAGGGTGAGGGTTAGGGTTAGGGTTAGTTTTAGGGTGAGGACTTGGGTGAGGGTGAGTGTTACGGTGAGGGTCATTGTGAGGGTGAGGGTTTCGGTTAGGAAAAGCTTAGTGTTAGGTTTAGGGTGAGGATTAGGTAGAGAGTGAGGTTTAAGGTGAGGGTTAGGCTTATGTGAGGATTAAGGTTAGGGTTAGGGTGAGGGTTAGGGTTAGGGTGATGTTTAGGGTGAGGGTGAGTGTTAGGGTGAGGGTGCGGGTGAAGGTGAGTGTGAAGGTGAGGGTTAGGCTTAGGGTGAGGGTTAGGGTTAGGGTTAGGGTGAGGGATAGGGTGAGACTGAGGGTTAGGGTGAGCTTTAGGGTTAGTGTGAGGGTTAGGGTGAGGGCTAAGGTGAGGGCTAGGGTTAATATGAGGATGAGGGTTAGAGAGGTTTAGGGTGAGGGTTATGTTTAGGGTGAGGTTTTGGGTAGGGTTAGAATGAGGGTTCGGGTTCGAGTTAGGGTGAATTTTAGGGTGTGGGTGGCGGTTAGGGTTAGAGAGAGGGTTAAGGTAATGGTGAGGGTTAGGGTGAGGGTGAGGGTTAGGGTTTTGGTGAGGATTACGTTTAGGTTTAGGTTTAGGTTTATGGTGACAGTAAGGGTTAAGATGAGGTTTAGGGTGAGGGTGAGGTTTACAGATATGGTTAGATTTAAGGTGAGGGTTAGGTTTCAGTTTAGGCTTAGGGTTAGCATGAGTGTAAGGTATAGGGTGAGGTTGAGGGTGAGGTTGAGGGTTAGTGTTATGGTTAGCGTTAGGGTGGGGGTGAGGGTGAGGTTTAGGGTGAGGGTGATGGTGAGGTTGAGGGTGAGGGTTAGGGTTAGGGTTTGGGTGAGGGTTAGGGTTAGGGTTAAGGTTAGGTTGAGGGTTAGGGTTAGATTTAGGGTTAAGATGAGGGTTAGGCTGAGGGTGAGGATTAGGGTTAACCTTAGGGTTAGGGTTAGGGTGAGGGTGAGGGTTTAGGCTTAGGGTGAGGGTGAGGGTGAGGGTTAGGGTTAGTGTAAGGGATAGGGTGAGGGTTAGGTTTAGGTGAGGTGTGTGTAAGGGTTAGGGTGAGGGCTAGGTTTAGGGTTTGTGTTAGTGAGAGGTTTATGTTTAGGGTTGGGGTGAGTGTGATGGTGAGGTTTATTATTAGGCTCAGGTGTAGGGTTAGGCTTAGGGTGAGCTTGAGGGTGAGGGTCAGATTTAGGTTTAGGGTGTGGTTTAGGCTTGTGGTTAGGGTTAGTGTGAGGGTGAGGTTGAAGGTGAGGGTGAGGGTAATGGTGAGGGTGAGGGTGAGGGTTAGGTTTAGGGTGAGGGTTAGGTTTATGGTTAGGGTTTGGGTGAGAGTGAGGTTGAGGGTTATGGTGAGAGTGATGGTTTGGTTGAAGGTTAGGGTTAGGGTTAGTTTTAGGGTGAGGGCTAGGGTGAGGGTGAGGGTTAGCGTGAGGTTTAGGGTGAGGGTGAGGGATTCGGTTAGGAAAGGCTTAGGGTTAGGGGTAGGGTGAGGATTAGGGTTAGGGTTAGGATGAGGGTTAGGTTAGGGTGATATTTAGGTTGAGGGTTAGGGTGAGGGTGAGGGTGAGGGTTAGGATGAGGGTTATGGTGTAGGTGAGGTTTAGGTTTAGGGTGAGGGACAGGCTGACGGTGAGGGTTAGGGTGAAGGTGAGGGTTAGGGTTATTTTTAGGGTGAGTGTTAGGGTGAGGCTTAGTGTGAGGATTAGGGTTAGATTTAGGGTTATGGAGAGGGTAAGGGTTAGGGTGAGGTTTTGGGTGATGGTGAGAGTTAGGGCTAGCATTAGAGTAAGGGTGAGGTTTAAGGTGAGTGTTAGGGTTAGGTTGAGGGTGAGGGTTAGGGTTAGGTTGCGGGTTGGGGTTAGGTTGAGTGTCAGGGTTAGTGTTAGTGTTAGATTTAGGGTGATGGTGAAGGTTAGGGTTAAGTTTAGGGTTAGAGTTAGGGTTATCCTGAGGGTTAGGGTGAGGGTTAGTTTTAGGGTGAGTTTTAGGGTGAGGGTTAGAGTCAGGTTTGGTGTTAGTGTTAGGGTTAGGGTTAGGATGAGGTTTAGGGTGAGGGTAAGTGTTAGAGTGATGGTTAGGTTGAGGGTGAGGCTGAGGATGAGGGTGATGGTGAGGGTGAGGGTCAAGGTGAGTGTTAGGGTTAGTGTTAAGCTGAGGGTTAGGGTTTGGGTTAGGGTGGGGGTAGGGTGAGGGGTAGGTTTAGGGTTAGCGTGAGTGTTAGGGTTAATGTGAGGGTTTGGGTTAGGGTTCGGGTTAGTGTGAGGATAAGGTTTAAGGTGAGGTTTCGGTTGAGATTTAGGTTTAGGGTTAGAGTTAGGTTTAGGGTTAAGGTGAGTTTTAGTTTTAGTATTCGGTTGAGGGTTAGAGTTAGGTTTAGGGTGAGGGTTAGCTTTAGGGTGAGGTTTAGGGTAGGGTTAGGGTGAGGGTGAGGGTTCAGGTGAGGGTGAGTTTAGTGTGGGCGTGATGGTTATGGTTAGGGTGAGGGTTAAGGTGACGTTTAGGGTTAGGGTGAGGGTGAGGGTTAGGATTACATTAAGCATTAGGTTTAGGGTTAGGGTTAGGGTTATGGTGAGGGTAAAGGTTAGGATGAGTTTTTGGGTGAGGGTGAGGTTTAGGGATAGCGTTAAAGTTAGGGTGAGGGTTAGTGTGAGTGTTAGGATTCGGGTGAGCCTTAGGGTGAGGTTGAGGGTTACAGTTAGTTTTAGGGTTAGGGTTAGGCTGAGGGTAAAGTTTAGGGTGAGGGTTAGGATTAGGGTGAGGTTGAGGGTTAGGGTGAGGATTAGGTTTAGGGTTAGGTTGAGGTTGAAGGTTAGGTTTAGGATTAGGCTTAGGGGTAAGTTTAGGCTTAGGGTGAGGCTGAGGGTGAGGGTTGGGGTGAGGGTGAGGGTTTCGTTTATGAAAGGTTTTTTGTTAAGGTTAGGTTGAGGATTATGGTGAAGGTGAGGTTTAATGTGAGGTTTAGGTTTAGGGTGAGGATTAGGGTTAGGGTTAGGTTGAGAGTTAGGGTGAGGTTTAAGGTAAGTGTTAGGTTTAGTATGAGGATGAGGGTTAGAGTTAGGTTTAGGGTGAGAGTTAGGTTTAGGGTGAGGTTTAGGGTAAGGTTATGGTGAGGATGAGCTTGAGGATGAGGGTGAATTTTAGGGTGTGGTTGGCGGTTAGGGTTAGGTTGCGTGTTAAGGTGACAGTGAGGGTTAGGGTGAGGGTGAGGGTTAGGGTTGTGGTGAGGATTAGGGTTAGGTTTAGGGTTAGGGTTATGGTGAGGACAAGGGTTAGAATGAGGGTGAGGGTGAGGGTGAGGTTTAGGGACAGCGTTAGAGTTAGGGTGAGGGTTAGGGTTCAGGTTTCACTTAGGGTGAGGTTGAGTATTAGAGTTAGTGTTAGCATTAGCATTAGGGTGAGGGTAAGTTTTAGGGTGAGGTTTAGGGTGAGGGTGAGGGTTAGGGTTAGGTTTAGTGTTAGTGTTAGGGTTAGGGTTAGGGTGAGGGTTAGGGTGAGGGTAAGGGTTAGAGTGAGGTTTAGGGCGAGGGTGAGGGTTAGGGATAGCATTAGGGTTAGGGTTAGGTTTAGGGTTAGTGTGAGGGCAAGGGTTAGACTGAGGGTTAGGGTGAGGGTGAGGGTTAGGGATAGCATTAGGGTTAGGGTGAGGGTGAGGGTGAGGTTTAGGGTTAGGATTACGGTTAGTGTTAGAGTTAGGCTGAGGGTTATTGTGAGGGTAAGGGTGAGGTTTAGGGTTACGGTGAGGGTTAGGTTTAGGGTTATGCTGATGGTGAGGGTCAGGGTGTTTGTGAGGGTTAGGTGGAAGGTGAGGGTTAGGGTTAGAGTTAGGGTGAGGGTTAGGGTTAGGGTTAAGGTGAAGGTTAGGGTGAGGTGTAGGGTTAGGGTTAGGGTGAGGGTTACCGTTAATGTGCGGTTTAGGGTTAGGTTTAGGTTTAGTGTGAGGTTAAGGGTTCAGGTGAGTCTTAGGGTGAGATTGAGGGTTAGGGTTAGCGTTAGGGTTAGGGTGATGTTTAGGGTGACGGTTAAGGTGAGGGTTAGGCTTAGTATGTGGGTGAGGGTTAGAGTTAGAATTAGGGTGAGGGTTAGTGTGAGGATGAAGTTTAGGGTAAGTTTAGGGTGAGTGTGAGGGTTCGGCTGAGGGTGAGTTTTAAGGTGTGGGTGACGGTTAGGGTTTGGGTGAGGGTTAAGGTGATGCTAAGGGTTAGGGTTAGTGTGAGGTTTAGGGTTGCAGTGAGGATTAGGGTTATGGTTAGTGTTCGGCTTACTGTGAGGCTAAGGGTTAGGAATAGCTTTAGGGTGAGGGTGAGGTTTAGGGATACCATTACAGTTAGGGTGAGGGTTAGGGTGAGGGTTAGGGTTCAGGTAAGGCTTAGGGTGAGGGTGAGAGTTAGAGTTAGGATTAGGGTTAGGGTGAGGGTAAGATTTAGGGTGAGGGTTAGGGTGAGGGTGAGGTTTAGGGTTAGATTGAGGGTTAGTATAAGGGAGAGGGTTAGGGATAGCATTGGGGTTAGGTTTAGGGTTAGGGTGCGGGTTAGGTTTAGGGTTAGGGTGAGGGTTAAAGTTAGGTTGAGGGTTAGGGACAGGGTAGGGGTTAGGGTGAGGGTCAGAGTTAGGGTTAGGGTTAGATTTAGTGTGAGGGTGAGTGTGAGGTTTAGGGTTAGGATAAGGGTTAGGGTTAGGGTTAAGCTGAGGGTGAAGGTGAGGGTGAGGGTGAGGTTTAGGTTTAGGTTGAGGGTTAGGTTTTGGGTTAGGGTTATGGTTAAGCCGAGGGTGAGGGTGATGGTGTAGGTGAGGGTTAGGGTGAAGGTGAGGGTTAGGGTTAGGGTTATGGTGAGTTTTAGGTTTAGGTTTAGGGTGAGGGGTAGGGTGAGGGGTAGGGTGAGGGGTAGGCTTATGGTTAGGGTGAGGGTTAGGGTTCATGTAAGGCTTAGGGATAGTGTAAGGGTTAGAGTTAGGATAAGGGTTAGGGTGAGAGTGAGCATTAGGGTTAGTGTTAGGGTTATAGGGTGAGGATTAGGGTGAGGGATTAGGTGAGCGTTAGGGATAGTATGAGGGTGAGGGTTAGAGTTAGGTTTAGTGTGAGGGTTAGGGTTAGGATGAGGTTTAAGGTAAGGTTAGGGTGAGTGTGAGGGTTTAGGTGAAGGTGAGTTTTAGGGTGTGGGTGAAAGTTAGGGTTAGGGTGAGGGTTAAGGTGAGGGTGAGTGTTAGGTTGAGGGTGAGGGTTAGGGTTGCAGTGAGGATTAGGATTAGGGTTATGGTTATGGTTATGGTGAGGGTATGGGTTAGGATGAGTTTTAGGGTGAGGGTGAGGTTTAGAGATAGCGTTAGAGTTAGGGTGAGGTTTAGAGTTCAGGTTAGGCTCAGGGTGAGGATGAGGGTTAGAGTTAAGGTTAGGGTTAGTGTTGAGGTGAGGGTAAGGTTTAGGGTAAGGGTTAGGGTTAGGGTGAGGGTTAGGATTAAGTTGAGGGTTAGGGTGAGCGTTAGAGAGAGGGATAGGTTTTGGTTTAGGGTTAGGGTTAGGGTTAGGGTGAGGTTGAGTGTTAGTGTTAGAGTTAGGGTGAGGGTGAGGTTTAGGAATATCATTAGGGTTAGGGTTATTGTTATGGTTAGGGTAAGGGTGAGGGTTAGTGTTAGGTTGAGGGTTTAGGGATAGGTTTGGTGTTAGGGTGAGGGTCAGGGTTAGGGTTAGGGTTAGAGTTAGGTTGAGGGTGAGTGTGAGCGTTAGGGTTAAGATTAGGGTTATGTTTAGGGTTAGGATGAGGGTGAGGGTGAAGCTGAGTGTGAGGTTTAGATTTAGGGTGAGGGTTAGGTTTAGTGTTAGGGTTAGGGTTAGGTTGAGGGTTAGGGTTAGGGTTAGTAAGAGGGTTTGGCTGAGGGTTACGGTTAGGGTTAGGGTGAGGGTTAGGCTTAGTGTGATGGTTATGGTTACGGTTAGGGTTAGGGTGCGGGTAAGGGTTAGGGTGAGATTTAGGGTTAATGTCAGGTTAAGGGTTAGGGTGAGGGATAGGTTTAGCGTTAGGGTGAGTGTGAGGGTTAGTGTTAGCTTTAAGGTTAGGGTGAGGGTTAGGGTGAGGGTTAAGTTGAGGGTTAGGGTTAGTATGAAGGTATGGGTGAGGGTGAGTTTTAGGGTGTGACGTTTAGGGTAAGGGTGAGGGTTAAGGTGACTGTGAGGTTAAGGATGAAGGTGAGGTTTAGGGTTGTGGTGAGGGTTAGGGTTAGGGTTAGGATTATGGTGAGGGTAAGTGTTAGGTGAGGTTTAGGGTGAGGGTGATGTTTAGGTATAGCGTTAGAGTTAGGGTGAGGTTGAGGGTGAGGGTTAGGGTTAAGGTTAGGCTTAGGGTGAGGGTGAGGCTTAGAGTTAGGCTTAGGGTTAGGGTTAGGAAGAGGCTTTGTCTGAGGGTTAAGGGTTAGGGTTGGGGTGAGGGATAGGTTTAGTGTGAGGGTTAGGCTTAGGGTTAGGGTTAGGATTAGGGTGAGGGAAAGGTTTAAGGTTAGGGTTAGGGAGACAGTGAGTGTTAGGGTTAGGGTGAGGATTAGGGTGAGCGTTAGGTTGAGGGTTAGGTTTAGGTTTAGGGTTAGGATGAGGGTTAGGGTGAGTTTTAGTTTTAGGGTTAGGGTTAGAGTTAGGGTGAGGCTAATGGTTAGAGTGAGATTTAGGGTGAGGGTGAGGGTGAAGGATAGCATTATGGTTAGGGGTAGCGTTAGGGTGAGGGTTAGGGTTACGGTTAGGGTTAGGGTGAGGGTGAGGGTGAGGTTTATGTTGAGAGTTACGGTTAGGTTAAGGTTAGCGTGGGGTTAGGTTTAGGTTTAGGGTTAGGGTGAGTGTGAGGGTGAGGGTTAGCGTTAGGGTTTGGCTGAGGTTAATGGTTAGGGTGAGGGTTAGAGTGAAGGTGAGGGTAAGAGTTAGGGTGAGGGATAGTGTTAGGGTTAGGTTTAGGGTGAGATTAAGGTTTAGGGTTAGGTTTAGGTTTAGGGTGACGGTAAGGGTTAGATTGAGGGTTAGGGTGAGGGTGAAGGTTAGGGATAGCATTAGGGTTAGGGTAAGGGTTAGGGTGAGGGGTAGGGTTACCGTTAGTTTTAGGTTGAGTGTGAGGGTTATGTTGAGGTGTAGGGTTAGGGTTAGGGTTACGGTTAGGGTGAGGGTGAAGGTGAGGGTTAGGTTTAGGGGTAGGTTGAGGGTTAGCGTTATGGTGAGGGTTCGAGTGACGGTGAGGGTTAATATGATGGTTAGAGTGAGGGTGAGGTTAAGGGTTAGGGTGAGGGATACGGTTAGGTTTAGTGTTAGGCTTAGGATGAGCGTGAGGTTGAGGGTCAAAGTTAGGTTTAGGGTGAGGGTTAGAGTTATGCTTAGGGATAGGGTGAGGGTGAGGGTTAGGGTGAGGGTGATGGTGAGAATGAGGGTGAGGGTGAGATTTAGGTTTAGGGTTAGGTTTATGGTTAGTTTTAGGTTTGGGTTAGGGTGAGGGCTAGGGTGAGGCTGAGGTCTAGGGTTAAGGTTAGGATTAGGGTGAGGATTAAGTTAAGGGTTAGTGTTGGGGTGAGGGGTAGATTTAGCGTTATTGTTAGGGTGAGGGTTAGGTTTAGTTTGAGGGTTAGGTTTAGGGTTAGGGTTAGGGTGAGGGTAAGGGTTAGGGTTAGGTATAGGGTGAGGATTAGGGTTAGGGTTAGGTTTAGAGTGAGGGTTAGGCTGAGCGGTAGGGTTAGGGTTAGGGTGAGTGTGAGGGTTAGAGGGAGGGTTAGGTTTAGGTTGAGGGTAAGGGTTAAGATTAGGGTGAGGGTAAGGGTTAGAGTGAGGTTTAGGGTGTGTTTGAGAGTTAGAAATAGCATTAGGGTTACGGTTAGGGTGGGGGTGAGGGTTAGGTTTGCAGTTAGGGTTAGGGTGAGGGTAAGGGTGAGGGTTATGTTGAGGGTTGGGTTTGGGGTTAGACACAGGGTTAGGGTGAGGTTTAGGGTTAGGGTTAGGGTTAGGGTGAGGGTGAAGGTGAGGGTTAGGTTTAGGGGTAGGTTGAGGGTTAGCGTTATGGTGAGGGTTCGAGTGACGGTGAGGGTAAGTTTTCGGGTGAGGGTTAGGGTTAGGGTTAGGTTGAGGGTAAGGTTTAGGTTTAGTGTGAGTATGAGGTTGAGGGTTAGGTTTAGGTTTAGGCTTAGGTTTAGGGTTAGGCGTAGGGTTTGGGTGAGGGTGAAGGTCAGAGTTAGTTTTAGGGTGAGGTTTAGGGTTATGGTTTGGTTTATGGTGAGGGTGAGTGTGAGGGTTATGGTGAGGTTGATGGTGAGCATGAGGGTGAGGGTGAGAGTTATGGTTAGTGTTAGTTTTATGGTTAGTGTTAGGTTTAGAGTAAGGGTGAGTGCTAGGGTGAGGCTGAGGGCTAGGTTTAAGGTCAGGATTAGGGTGAGGTTTATTGTTATGGTGAGTGTTAGTGTGAGGGTTAGGGTTAGCTTTATTGTTAGGGTGAGGGTTAGGTTTAGTGTGAGGGTTAGGGCTAGGGTTAGGGTTAGGGTGAGTGTAAGGGTTAGGTTGAGTGTTAGGGTTTGGTTGAGGGTTAATGTTAGCATTTGGGTTACGGTGAGGGTTAGGGTAAGGGTTAGGGTTAGTTTTAGGGGTAGGTTGATGATTAGGGTTAGGGTTAGGTTTAGGTTGAGGGTTAGGCTGAGTGGTAGGATTAGGGTGAGGGTTAGGGTGAGGTTTAGGGTTAGGGTTAGATTTATGGTTAGGGTGAGGTTGAGGGTGAGGGTAAGGGTTAGGGTGAGGGTTAAGTTTAGGTTGAGGTTTAGGGTTAGTATTAGGGTTAGGGTGAGGGTTAGGGATAGGATTAGGGTTAGGGTGAGTGTGAGGGGTAGTTTTAGCATTAGAGTTAGGGTTAGGGTTAGGGTTAGGTGAGGGTGAGGGTGAGGGCTAAGGTTAGGGTTAGGATTAGGTTTAGGGTTAGGGTTAGGCTGAAGTTGGGGGTGAGGTTGAGGGTGAGGGTTAGGGTTAGGGATAGTTTTAGGATGAGGTCTATGGTGAGGGTTAGGGTTAGGGTGAGGTTTAGGATGAGGGTGAGGGTTTAGGTTAGGAAAGGCTTAGGGATAAGGTTAGGGTGTGGATTAGGGTGAGGGTGAGTTTTATGGTGAGGGTTAGGGTTATGTGAGGATTAAGTTTAGGGTTAGGGTGAGGATTAGGTTGAGGATGAGGGTGAAGGTGTTGTTGAGGGTTAGGGTTGGGGTGAGGGTTTTGGTGACAGTGAGAGTTAGGGTGAAGGAGAGGTTTAGGGTTAGTGTTAGAATGAGGGTTAGGATTAGGGTTAGGGTGAGGGGTAGGTTTAGAGTTAGGATGAGGGTTAGGGTTTATGTGAGGGTTAGGGTTAGGGTTATGGTTAGTGTGAGGATAAGGTTTAGGGTGAGGTTTAGGGTGAGACTGAGGGTTAGGGTTAGCACTAGGGTTAGGTTGAGGGTTAAGGTGAGGGTTAAGGTTAGGGTTAGAGTTAGTATGAGGATGATGGATAGATAGGTTTCGGGTGAGGTTTAGGGTTAGGGTGAGGTTTAGGGTAGGGCTAGGGTGAGGGTGAGGGTTCGGGTGAGGGTGAATTTTTGGGTGTGGGTGGCCGTTAGGTTTAGAGTGAGGGTTAAGATGACGGTAAGGGTTAGGATGAGGGTGAGGGTTAGGTTTATGGTTAGGGTTAGGGTTATGATGATGTTAAGTGTTAGGGTGAGGGTAAGGGTTAGGATGAGTTTTAGGGTGAGGGTGAGTTTTAGGGACAGCGTTAGAGTTAGGGTGAGTTTGAGGGTGAGGTTTAGGTTTCACCTTGTGCTTAGGGTGAGGGTGAGGTTTAGAGTTAGGTTTAGTGTTATTGTTAGGGTGAGGGTAAGGTTTAGGCTGAGGGTTAGGGTGAGGTTGACGGTTAAGTTTAGGTCGAGGGTTAGAGTGAGTGTTACGGTGAGGGCTAGTTTTAGGTTAAGTTTAGGGTCAGGATTAGGGTGAGGTTTAGTGTTAGGGTTAGGGTTAGGGTGAGGGTGAGAGTTAGGATAAACGTAAGGGTTAAAATTAGGGTTAGGGTGAGGGTGAGGGTTAGGGATAACATTAGGTTTAGGTTTAGGGTTAATGTGAGTGTTAGGGTTAGGTTTAGGGTGAGATTTAGGGTTATGGTTAGGGTGAGGGTGATGGTGAGGTTGAGGTTGAGGGTGAGGGTTAGGGTTTGGGTGAGGGTAAGGGTTAGGGTTAAGGTTAGGGTGAGGTTTAGGGTTAGGATGAGGGTTAGGCTGAGGGTTAGGCTTAGGGATAGGGTGAGGTTAAGGTTAGGTTGAGGCTGAGGTTTAGGTTTAGGATTAGGATTCGAGTTAGGGTGAGGTTTAGGGACAGGGTTATGATTAGGTGAGAGTTTTGCTTAAGGGTAGGTTTAGAGTTAGGGTGAGGGTGACGTTGAGGGTTTTAATTAGTGTTAGGGTTAGGGTTAGATTGAGGTTGAGGTTGAGGCTGAGGTTGAGGTTAGGGTTAGGGTGAGGGTTAGGATTGGGGTTAGGGTTAAAGTTAGGTTGAGGGTTAGGGTTAGGGTTAGGTTTAGGATGAGGGTTAGGCTGATTGTTAGGGTTAGGGTTCAGGGGAGTATGAGGGTTAGTGTGAGGGTTAAGGTGAGGTTGAGGGTTAGGGTTAGGCTTAGGGTTAGGGTGAGTATTAGGGTGATGGTTAGTGTTAGGGTTAAAGTGAGGGTTAGGGTGAGGGTTAGGGTTAGGGTTAGTGTTAAGGTTAAGGTGAGGTTGAGGGTGAGGTTAAGGGTTATCATGAAGGTTAGGGTGAGGTTGAGGTTTAGGGTTAGCATTAGGGTTAGGGTTAGGGTTAGTGTGAGCGTTAGGGTAAGGGTTGGGTTGAGCGTGGGGTGTACTTGAGAGTGAGGGTTAAGGTTAGGGTTACTTTTAGGGTGAGGGCTAGGGTGAGGGTGAGTGTTAGGGTGAAGGTTAGGGTGAAGGTGAGGTTTAAGGTGAGGGTTAGGTGTAAGGTGAGGTTAGGGTTAGGGTTAGGGTAGGGTTAATGATAGGGTGATGTTTAGGGTGAGGGTGAGTTTTAGGGTGAGGGTGAGGGTGAAGGTGAGGGTGAGGGTGTAGATGAGGGTTAGGGTTAGGGTGAGGGTTAGGGTGACAATGAGGGTTAAGGTGAAGTGGAGTGTTAGGGTTAGGGTTAGGGTGAGGGTTAGGGTTAATGTGAGTGTTCAGGTTAGGTTTGGGGATAGTGTGAGGATAAGGATTAGGGTTAGGGTTAGGGTGAGAATGAAGCTTAGGGTTAGCGTTAGAGATAGGGTGAGAGTTAGGGTGACTGTTAAGTTGAGGGTTAGGGTTAGTATGAGAGTGAGTGTTAGAGTTAGGTTTAGAGTGAGGTTTAGGGTTAGGGTGAATTTTAGGGTAGTGTTAGGGTGAGGGTGAGGGTTCGGATGAGGGTGAGTTTTAGGGTGTGGACGGCAGTTAGGTTTGGAGTGAGGGTTAAGGTGACAGTAAGTGTTAGGGTGAGGGTGAGGGTTAGGGTTATGGTGAGGATTAGGGTTAGGGTTAGGGTTATGATGAGCGAAAGGGTTAGGATGAGGTTTAGGGTGAGGGTGAGGTTTAGGGATAGCGTTAGAGTTAGGGTGAGGTTGAGGGTTAGGGGTCAGGTTAGGCTTAGGGTGAGGGTGAGGGTTAGAGTAAGGTTTAGGGTTATTGGTAGTTTGAGGGTAAGGTTTAGGGTGAGGGTTAGGGTTAGGGTGAGGTTTAGGGTTAGGTCGAGGGTTAGGGTGAGCGTTAGGCTCAGGGTTAGGTTTAGGGTGAGGGTTAGGGTTATAGTTAGGGTTAGGGTGAGGGTGAGGTTGACGGTTAGGGGGAGCGTGATGGTGAGGTTGAGGAGGAGGGTGAGGGTTAGGGTTTTGGTTAGGGTTAAGTTTAGGGTGAGGTTTAGGGTTAGGTTTAGGGTTAGGATTAGGGTTAGACTGAGGGTTAGGCTTAGGGATAGGGTGAGGGTAAGGTTTAGGTTGAGGGTGAGGGTTAATTTTAGGATTAGGGTTAGGGTAAGGGTGAGGTTTAGGGACAGGTTTAGGGTTAGGGTGAATGTTATGGTTAGAGTTAGGTTTAGAGTTAAGTTGAGGGTGAGGGTTAGGGTTTGAATTAGGGTTAGGGTTAGGGTTAGTGTTGAGGTTGAGGTTGAGGCTATGGGTGAGGTTGTTAGGGTGAGGGTTAGGCTGAGGTTGAGGTTTAGGGTTAGGTTGAGGGGGGGTGATGTTAAGGGTGAGGGTAGGGTTAGGGTTGTATTAGGGTGAGGGCTAGGGTGAGGGTGAGGGTCAGGGTGGGGATGAGGGTTTCGGTTAGGAAAGGCTTAGGGTTAGGGTTAGGGTGAGGATTAGGGTTAGGGTGAGGTTTAAAGTGAGGGTTATGGTTAAGGTGAAGTTAGGGTTAGGGAAAGGGTTAGGGTTAGAGTGATGTTTATTGTGAGGGTGAGGGTTAGGTTGAGGGTGAGGGTTTAGGTGAGGTTTAGGGTTAGGGTGAGGGTTATGGTGACAGTGACGCTTAGGGTGAAGTTGAGGGTTAGGGTTAGGGTTAGGTTGAGGGTTAGGGGTTAGGGTTATGGTGAGGGGTAAGGTGAGGGGTAGGGTTAGGGTTAGGTTGAAGTTTAGTGTTAATGTGAGTGTTAGGGTTAGGGTTAGGGATAGTGTGAGGATAAGGATTAGGGTTAGGTTTAAGTTGAGAGTGAGGGTGATGGTTAGCGTTAGAGTTAGGGTGAGAGTTAGGGTGAGGGTTAAGGTGAGGGTTACGGTTAGTATAAGGGTGAGGGTTAGAGTTAGGTTTAGGATGAGGTTCAGGGAAAATTAAGGGTGGGGGTGAGGTTTCAGTTGAAGGTGAGTTTTAGTGTGTGGGTGACGGTTAGTGTTAGGGTGAGGGTAATGTGACGGTGAGGTTTAGGGTGAAGTTGAAGGTTAGGTTTGCGGTGACAATAGGGTTAGGGTTAGAGTTAGGGCTACGATGAGGGTAAGGGTTAGGATGAAGTTTAGGGTGAGGATGAGATTTAGGGAGAGAGTTAGAATTAGGGTGAGATTTAGGGTTTGGATTAGGGTTTAGGTTAGGGTTAGGGTGATGGTGAGCGTTAGGGTTAGGGTTAGGGTTAAGGTTAGGCTGAGGATAAGCTTCAGGTTGAGGTTTAGGGTGAGGGTGAGGGTTAGGGTCAGGTTGAAGGTTAGGGTGAGCGTTAGGGTGAGGGTTATGTTTAGGTTTAGGGTTAGGGTGAGGTTTAGTGTTAGTGTTAAGGTTAGGGTTTGGGTGATGGTTAGGGTGAGGGTAATGGTTAGAGTGAGGGTTAGGGTGAGGGTGAGGTTTAGGTATAGCATTAGGGTTAGGGTTAGGGTGAGGGTGAGGGTTAGGGTTAGGGTTAGCTTGAGGGTTAGGGATAGGTTGAGGGTTAGGGATAGGGTTGGGGTTAGGGTGAGTGTCAGGATTAGGGTTAGGGTTAGAGTTAGGATGAGGGTGAGTGTGAGGGTTAGGGTTATGAATAGGGTTAGGGTTAAGGTTAGGCTGAGGGTGAGGGTGAGGGTGAAGGTGAAGTTTAGGGATACGGTGAGGTTTAGGGTTATGGTTATCGTTAGGGTTAGGTTGAGTGTTATGGTTAGGGTTAGGAAGACGGTTTGGCTGAGGCTTAGGGTTAGGTTTAGGATTAGGGTGAGGGAAAGGTTTAGGGTTAGGTTGAGGGTTCGGGTTAGGGCAAGGGTCAGGTTTAGGGTTAGGTTTAGGGTGAGGGTTAGGATGAGGTTTAGTTTTAGGGTTAGGGTCAGGTTGAGGGTAAGAGTTAGAGTGAGGGTTAGTGTGAGGGTGAGGGTTAGGGATAGCATTAGGGTTAGGGTTAGGGTGAGGGTGAGGGTTAGGGTTAGGGTTAGGGTTAGGGTGAGGGTTTGGGTGAGGGTTATGTTGAGGGTTAGGGTTAGGGTTAGGGTTAGGGTGAGTATTAGAATTAGGCTTAGGGTTAAGGTGAGGTTGAGGGTGAGGTTTAAGGTTAGGCTTAGGATGAGGGTTAGGGTTACAATGAGGTTTAGAGGGATGGTGAGAGTAAGGGTTAGGTTGAGGGCTATTGTTAGGGTTAGGGTTACATTGAGGTTTAGGTTTAGGGTTAGGGTTAGGGATAGGGTGAGGTTAAGGTTTAGAGTGAGTGTTAGCGTGAGGGTGAGGATTTGGGATAGCATTAGGTTTAGGGTTAGGGTTAGGGTGAGTTTTAGGGTTACGGTTAGGTTTAGGGTGAGGGTGAGGTTTATGTTGAGGGTTAGAGTTAAGTTTAGGGTTAGGGTTAGGGTGAGGGTTAAGGTTAGGGTTAAGGTGACGGTGAGGGTGAGGATTAAGGTTAGGGGAGGGTGAGGGTGAGGGTGATGATGAGAGTGAGGGTGAGGGTTAGAGTTAGGTTTATGTTTAGTTGTATGGTTAGTGTTACGTTTAGGGTTAAGGTGAGGGCTAGGGTGAGGCTGAGGGGTAGGGTTAAGGTTAGGATTAGGGTGAGGGTTAGGGTTAGGGTGAGGGATAGGGTTAGCACTAATGTTAGGGTGAGGGTTAGGTTTAGAGTGAGGGTTTGTGTTAGGCTTATGGTTAGGGTGAGTGTAAGTTTTAGGGTGAGTGTTAGGTTGAGATTGAGGGTTAGGGTTAGCCTGAGTGTTAGGGTGAGGGTTACGGTGAGGGTTAGGTTTAGGGTTAGGGTTAGGGTTAAGGTTAGGGTGAGGTTGAGGTTTATGGTTAGTGTTAGGGTGAGGGTTAGGTTTAGGGTGATGTTTTGTTTGAGGGTGACGGTTAGGGTGAGGTTTCATGTTTGGGTTAGGGTGAGGATTAGGGTGTGGTTGAGGGTTAGGATTAGAGTGAGGGTTAGGGTGAAGGTGAGGGTTAGTGTGAGTTTGAGGTTTAGGGTTAGGATTAGGGTTAGTGTGAGGATTAGGGTTAAGTTGAGGGTTAGTGTGAGTGTAAGGGTTAGGAAGAGAGTTAGGGTAAAGATGAGGGTTAGGGTTAGCATTAGTGTTAGCGTGAGGTTTAGCGTGAGGATTAGGGTTAGGTTTAGGGTTAGCTTTAGGGTGAGGGTTAGGGTTAAGGTGAGGGTTAGGGTTAGGGTTAGGGTCAGGTTGAGGGTGAGGTTGAGGGTGAGGGTTAGGGTTAGGTTTAGGTTTAGGGTGAGGGTGAGGGTTAGGTTTAGGATTAGGTTTAGGGTTGGGGTTAGGCTAAGGATGAGTGTGAGTGTGAGGGTTAGGGTTAGGGTGAGGATTAGTGTTAAGGTTAGGATTAGGGTGAGGATGAGGGTGGGGGTTATTTTGAGGTTGAGGCTGAGGGTGAGAGTGAGGGTTAGGGTTAGTTTTAGGGTGAGAGTTAGGGTGAGGGTGAGGGTCAGGGTTAGGTTTAGCATTAGGGTGAGGCTTAAGGTGAGGTTTAAGGTTATGTTTAGGCTTAGGTTTAGTGTGAGGATTAGGGTTAGGATCAGGGTTAGGTTTAGGGTGAGGGTTAGGGTGAAGGTGAGGGTGAGGTTTAGTCTTAGGGTTAGGTTAAGAGTTAAGTTTAGGTTGAGGGTTAGGGAGAGGGTTAGGGTGAGGGTAAGGATAAGGATGAGGGTGAGGATGAGGGTGAGAGTGAGGGTTAGGCTTTGCATTAGGTTTAGGTTTAGGGTTAGACTTAGGTTTAGGGTAAGTGTAAGGGTTAGGCTGAGGGTTAGGTTGCGAGTGAGAGATAGGGTTAGCGTGAGTGTGAGGGTGAGGGTTAGGGTGAGTTTCAGGGCTAGGGTTAGGGTGATGGTGAGTATTTTGGTTAGGGTGAGGGTGAGGTTTAGGGTTATGGTGATGTTTAGGGTAAGGGTAAGGGTTAGAGTAACCGTGAGGTTTCGGGTGAGGGTGAGGGTTAGGTTGTGTGTGAGGGATAGAATTAGGGTGAGTGTTAGGGTGACGGTGAGTGTTAGGGTGAGGGTGAGCGTTAGGGTTAGGGGTAGGGTTAGGGTGTGGTTTAGGGTTAGGGTTAAGTTTGGGTTGAGGTTTAGGTTGATGGGTAGGGTCAGGGTTAGGGTGAGGGTTAGGGTTATTGTGAGGCTTAGGGTTAGGTTTAGGGTTAGTGATAGGATAAATGTTAGGGTGAGTGTTACGGTTATGGTGAGGGTCAGGGTTAGCCATAGGGTTAGGGTGAGGGTTGGGGTGAGGGTGAAGGCTAGCGTTAGGTTTAGGGTGAGTGTGAGGCTAATGGTTAGGTTTAGAGTGAGTGTTAGGGTTAGGGTGAGGGTTACGGTTAGGGTTTGGTTTAGGGTGAGGGTGACGTTGAGGGTTAGGTTTAGGATTTTGGTTAGGTTTACGGCTAGGCTTAGGGTGAGGGTGAGGTTGATGGTGAATATTAGGGTTAGGGTGAGGATTAGGGTTAAGTTTAGGGTTAGGGGGAGGGTGAGTTTTAGGTTGCGGGTGAGGGTGATGGTGATGGTGAGGTTTAGTGTGTGGGTGAGGGTTAGGGTAAGGTTTAGGGTGAGAGTAAGGGTTAGGGTGAGGCTTAGGGTGAGGGTGAGGGTTAGGGTGAGGGTGAGAGTGAGGGTTAGGGGTAGGGTTGTGTGAGGGTTAGGTTTAGGCTCAGGGCTAGGGTGAGTGTGAGAGTTAGGCTGAGAGTGATGGTGAGGTTGAGGGTGAGGTTTTCAATTAATTAAGGGTTAGGGTTAGGGTTAGGATGAGGATTAGATTGAGGGTGAGGCTTAGTTTGAAGTTTAGGGTTCGGGTGAGGGTTAGGGTTAGGGTAAGGGTTAGGGTTAGGGTAATGTTTAGGGTGATGGTCAGGGTTACGGTGAACGTGAGGTATCGGGTGAGGGTGAAGGTTCAGGAGAGGGTGAGTGTTACGGTGTGTGTGAGTGTTCGGGTTCAGGTGAGTGTTAGGGTGACGGTGAGGATTAGCGTGAGGGTGAGGGTTAAGGTTAGGGTTAGGTTTACAGTGAGGGTTAGGGTTACTGTTGGGTTTAGGGTGAGGCTTAGTTTGAGGGGTAGGTTTAGGGTTAGGGTTATGCTAAGGGTTAGTGTGAGGATAAGTGTTAGGGTGAAGTTTATGCTTAGAGTTATGGTGAGTGTTAGGGTTAGGTTGATGTTTATGGTGTGAGTGAGGTTTAGGGTGAGGTTTAGGTTTCGGCTGAGGGTGAGGTTTACCGTTAGGTTTAGGGTGAGGGTTAGGGTGAGTGTTAGGGTGAGGGGTAGGCTGAGTGGTAGGGTTACGGGTAGGGTGAGGGATAGGGGTAGTGTTAGTGTGATGATAAGTGTTAGGTTGAGTGTTAGTGTGATGGTGAGGGTTAGGGTTACAGTTATTGTTAGGGTGAGGGTTAGGGTGAGGGTGAGGGTTAGGATTAGGGTGAGGCTTAGGGTTAGGGTTAGCATTATTGTGAAGGTAAGGATTAGGGTAAGGGTTAGGGTGAGGGAAAGGGTTAGGTTGAGGCTTAGGTTGAGGGTGAGGGTTAGGGTGAGGGTGAGAGTGAGGGTTAGGATTAGGGTGATGGTGAGGGATAGATTTAGGATTAGGGTTAGGGTTAGGCTTAGAGTGAGGGTGAGGTTGAGGGTTAGGATTAGGTTTAGCATTAGAGTGAGGGTAAGGATTAGGGTAAGGGTTAAGGTGAGGGAAAGGATTAGGCTGAGCCTTAGGTTGAGGGTGAGGGTTAGGGTGAGGGTGAGAGTGAAGGTTAGGTTTAGGGTTAGGGTGAGGGTTAGGTTTAGGGTTAAGGCTAGGGTGAGGGTGAGAGTTAGGCTGAGGGTGATGGGGATGTTGAGGGTGAGGGTTTCAGTAAGGTAAGGGTTAGGGTTAGGGTTAGGATGAGGATTAGGTTGAGGGTGAGGCTTAGTTTGAGAGTTAATGTTCAGGTGAGGGTTAGTGTTAGGGTAAGGGTTAGGGTTAGGGTGATGTTTAGGGTGAGGGTCAGGTTTAGGGTGAAGGTGAGGTTTCGGGTGAGGGTGAGGTTTCGGGAGAGGGTGAGGTTTAGGTGTGGGTGAGAGTTCGGGTTCGGGTGAGTGTTAGGGTGGCGGTGAGGGTTAGGATGAGAGTGAGGGTTGAGGTTAGGTTTAGGGTTACAGTGAGGGTTAGGGTTACTGTTAGGTTTAGGGTGAGGCCTAGTTTGAGGGTTAGATTTAGGGTTAGGGTCAGTGTGAGGATAAGTGTTAGGGTGAGGTTTAGGGTGAGGGTGAGTGCTAGGGTTAGGGTTAGGGTTAGGGTGAGGTTTAAGTTTAGGGTGAGGGTTACGGTTAGGGTTAGGGTGAGGGTTAGGTTTAGGGTGATGTTTAGGGTGAGGATGAGGGTTAGGTGAGTGTTAGGGTGAGGATTAGGCTGAGGGGTAGGATGAGGGTTAGGGTGACCATTAGGTTTAGTGTGAGGGTTAGGATTAGGGTTAGGGGTAGGGTTAGTGTGAGGATATGGGTTAGGGTGAGGGTTTGGGTGAGGTGGGGCATTAGGTTTAGTGTGAGGGTTAGGGTTATTGATAGGGTAGGGTTAGTGTGATGCTAAGAGTTAGGGTGAGAGTTAGTGTGATGTTGAGGGTTAGGGTTACCATTAGGGTTAGGGTGAGGGTTTGGGGGAGGGGGAGGGGGAGAGGGAGGGTTAGGATTAGGGTGAGGGTTAGCATTCGTGTGAGGGTAAGTATTAGGGTAAGGGTTAGGGTGAAGGAAAGGGTTAGGGTGAGGCTTAGGTTGAGGGTTAGGGTTAATGTGAGGGTAAGAGTGAGGGTTAGGGTTAGGCTTTGGGTGAGGGTTTGGTTTAGGATCAAGTCTAGGGTGAGGTTAAGAGTTAGGCTGAGGGTGATGCGGATGTTGAGGGTGAGGGTTTCAGTAAGGGAAGGGTTAGGGTTAGGGTTAGGATGAGGATTAGGTTGAGGGTGAGGCTTAGTTTGAGAGTTAGGGTTTGGTTGAGGGTTAGTGTTAGGGTAAGGGTTAGGGGTAGGGTGATGTTTAGGGTGAGGGTCAGGGTTAGTGTGAAGGTGAGGTTTCGGGTGAGGATGAGGGTGAGGGAGAGGGTAAGGTTTAGGTGTGGGTGAGGGTTCGGGTTCAGGTGAGTGTTAGGGTTACAATGAGGGTTAGGATGAGGGTGAGGGTTAAGGTTAGGTTTAGGGTTACAGTGAGGATTAGGGTTACTGTTAGGTTTAGGGTGAGCCTTAGTTTGAGGGGTACGGTCAGGTTTAGGTTTAGGGTTAGAGTTAGTGTGAGGATAAGTGTTAGGGTGAGGTTTAGGGTGAGGGTGAGTGTTAGGGTTAGCGTTAGGATGAGGGTGAGGTTTAAGTTTAGGGTGAGAGTTACGGTTAGGATTAGGGTGAGGGTTAGGTTTAGGGTGATGTTTAGGGTGAGGATGAGGGTTAGGTGAGTGTTAGGGTGAGGATTAGGCTGAGGGGTAGGGTTAGGGTTAGGGTGAGCATTAGGTTTAGTGTGAGGGTTAGGGTTAGGTGTAAGGGTAGGATTAGTTTGAGGATAAGGGTTAGGGTGAGGGTTTGGGTGAGGTTGAGCAGTAGGTTTAATGTGAGGGTTAGGGTTAGTGATAGGGTAGGGTTAGTGTGATGATAAGTGTTAGGGTGAGAGTTAGTGTGATGTTGAGGGTTAGGGTTACCGTTAGGGTTAGGTTTAGGGTTAAGATGAGGGTGAGGTTGAGGCTGAGGGTTAGGATTAGGGTGAGGGTTAGGGTTAGGGTTAGCATTAGTGTGAGGGTAAGTATTAGGGTAAGGGTTAGGGTGAGGGAAAGGGTTAGGGTGAGGCTTAGGTTGAGGGTTAGGGTTAGGGTGAGGGTGAGAGTGAGGGTTAGGCTGAGACTTTGGGTGAGGGTTAGGTTTAGGATCAAGTCTAGGGTGAGGTTAAGAGTTAGGCTGAGGGTGATGCGGATGTTGAGGGTGAGGGTTTCAGTAAGGTAAGGGTTAGGGTTAGGGTTAGGATGAGGATTAGGTTGAGGGTGAGGCTTAGTTTGAGAGTTAGGGTTTGGGTGAGGGTTAGTGTTAGGGTAAGGGTTAGGGTTAGGGTGATGTTTAGGTGAGGGTCAGGGTTAGGGTGAAGCTGAGGTTTCGGGTGAGGATGAGGGTGAGGGAGAAGGTGAGGTTTAGGTGTGGGTGAGGGTTCGGGTTCAGGTGAGTGTTAGGGTTACACTGAGGGTTAGGATGAGGGTGAGGGTTAAGGTTAGGTTTAGGGTTACAGTGAGGATTAGGGTTACTGTTAGGTTTAGGGTGAGCCTTAGTTTGAGGGGTACGGTCAGGTTTAGGTTTAGGGTTAGAGTTAGTGTGAGGATAAGTGTTAGGGTGAGGTTTAGGGTGAGGGTGAGTGTTAGGGTTAGCGTTAGGATGAGGGTGAGGTTTAAGTTTAGGGTGAGAGTTACGGTTAGGATTAGGGTGAGGGTTAGGTTTAGGGTGATGTTTAGGGTGAGGATGAGGGTTAGGTGAGTGTTAGGGTGAGGATTAGGCTGAGGGGTAGGGTTAGGGTTAGGGTGAGCATTAGGTTTAGTGTGAGGGTTAGGGTTAGGTGTAAGGGTAGGATTAGTTTGAGGATAAGGGTTAGGGTGAGGGTTTGGGTGAGGTTGAGCAGTAGGTTTAATGTGAGGGTTAGGGTTAGTGATAGGGTAGGGTTAGTGTGATGATAAGTGTTAGGGTGAGAGTTAGTGTGATGTTGAGGGTTAGGGTTACCGTTAGGGTTAGGTTTAGGGTTAAGATGAGGGTGAGGTTGAGGCTGAGGGTTAGGATTAGGGTGAGGGTTAGGGTTAGGGTTAGCATTAGTGTGAGGGTAAGTATTAGGGTAAGGGTTAGGGTGAGGGAAAGGGTTAGGGTGAGGCTTAGGTTGAGGGTTAGGGTTAGGGTGAGGGTGAGACTGAGGTTTAGGGTTAGGCTTAGGGTGAGGTTTATTTTTAGGATCAAGGCTAGGGTGAGGGTGAGAGTTAGGCTGAGGTTGATGGGGATGTTGAGGGTGAGGGTTTGAGTAAGGTAAGGGTTAGGGTTAGGGTTAGGATGAGGATTAGGTTGAGGGTGAGGCTTAGTTTGAGTGTTAGGTTTTGGATGAGGGTTAGTGTTAGGGTAATGGTTAGGGTTAGGTTGATGTTTAGGGTAAGGGTCATGGTTAGGGTGAAGGTGAGGTTTCAGGTGAGGGTGAGGGTTCGGGAGAGGGTGAGGTTTAGGTCTGGATGAGGGTTCAGGTTCGGGTGAGTGTTAGGGTGACGGAGAGGTTTAGGATGAGGGTGAGGGTTAAGGTTAGGTTTAGGGTTACATTGAGGGTTAGGGTTACTGTTAGGTTTAGGGTGAGGCTTAGTTTGAGGGGTAGGGTTAGGATTAGGTTTAGGGTTAGGGTTAGGGTTAGTGTGAGGATAAGTGTTAGGGTGAGGTTTAGTGTGAGCGTGAGGGTTAGGGTTAGCATTAGGGTTAGGTTTAGGTTTAGGGTTAGGATGTGGGTTACCGATAAGGTTAGGGTGAGGGTTAGGTTTAGGGTGATGTTTAGGGTGTGGATGAGTGTTAGGGTGAGTGGTGGGGGGAGTGTTAGGCTGAGGGGTAGGGTTAGGGTTAGGGTGAGCATTAGGTTTAGTGTGAGGGTTAGGGTTAGGGTTACTGGTAGGGTTAGTGTGAGGATAAGCGTTAGGTTGAGGGTAAGGGTGAGGTTGAGGTTAGGGTTTGCCTTAGTGTTAGGGTGAGGGTTAGGGAGAGGGTTAGGGTTAGATTTAGGATTAGGGTAAGTGTTTTGGAGAGGTTGAGGTTTAGGTTGTGTGTGAGGGTTCGGGTTTTGGTGAGTGTTAGGGTGACGGTGAAGTTTAGGTTGAGGATGAGGGTTAAGGTTATGATTAGGGTTACAGTGAATGTTAGGGTTAGTGTTGGGTTTAGGGTGAAGCTTAGTTTGAGGGATAGAGTAGGGTTAATTTTAGGGTTAGGGGTAGTGTGAGGATAAGTGTTAATGTGAGGTTTATGGTGAGGGTGAGGATTAGGGTTAGCGTTATGGTTAGGGTGAGGGCTAGGGTGAGGGTTAGGGTTAGGGTTAGGGTTAAGTATAGAGTTAGGGTGAGGGTTACGGTTAGGGTTAGGGTGAGGGTTAGGATTAGGGTGATGTTTAGGGTAAGGTTGAGGGTTAGGGTGTGGTGAGGGTTAGTGTTAGATTTAGGGTTAGGGTGAGGGTGAGCGTGAGGGTTAGGTTTAGGATTAGGGTTAGGTTTAGAGTTAGGGTTAGTTTTAGGGTGAGATTGAGGGTGAGGGTGAGTGTTAGGTGATGGGTGAGGGTTAGGGTTATGGTGAGGATTAGGTTTAGGGTTAGGGTTTGGGTTATGGTGACGGTAAGGGTTAGGCTGAGGTTTAGGGTGAGGGTGAGATTTAGGGATAGCGTTAGACTTAGGGTGAGGGTTAGGTTGAGGGTTATGTTTCAGGTTAGGCTTACAGTGAGGTTGAGGTTTAGAGTCATGATTAGGGTGAGGGTTAGGTGTAGGGTTCGCGTTAGTGTGAGGGTGAAGGTGTGGGTTAGGGTAAGGGTTAGGTTTAGAGTTACGTTGAGGCTGAGGGTGAGCATTAGGGTTAGGATTAGGATTAGGTTTAGGGTTAAGCTTAGGCTGAGGCTGAGGCTGAGGCTGAGGGTGAGGTTAGGGTTAGGGTGAGGGTTAGGGTTAGTGTTAGGTTTAGGGTCAGGGTAAGGGTGAGGTTTAGGTTTAGGGTGAGGGTTAGGCTGCGGGTTAGGCTGAGGGTAATGGTTAGGGTGAGGTTTAGGTTCAGGGTGAGGCTTAGGTTTAGGATGAGGGTAAGGATTAGGGTGAGGGTTAGGGTGAAGGTTAGGGTTTGGTTTAGCATTAGTGTTAGGGTGAGGGTGAGAGTTAGGTTGAGGGATAGGGTTAGGGTTAGGGATAGGTTGAGGGATAGGGTTAGTGTGAGTGTTAGGGTTAGTGTGAGGATAAGGGTTAGGGTGCCGTTTAGGTTGAGGCTGAGGGTTAGGTTATCATTCGGGTTAGGTTGAGGGTTAGGCTGAGTGTTAGGGTTAGGGTGAGGGTTAGGTTTAGGGTTATGTTTAGGGTGAGGGTGAGTGTAAGGGTGAAGGTTAGGGTGAGGGTGAGATTTAGGGTGAGGGTGAGAGTGAGGGTGAGGATTACGGTTAGGGTTAGGGTTAGGGTGAGGTTTAGGGTTAGAGTTAGGGTGAGTGTTAGGGTTAGGTTGATGTTTATGGTGAGGGTGAATTTTAGGGTGAGGTTTAGATTTCGGGTGAGGGTGAGGTTTAGGGTTAGGTTTAGGGTGAGGGTTAGGGTAAGTGTTAGGGTGAGGGGTAGGCTGAGGGGTAGGGTTAGGTTTCGGTTGAGCATTAGGATTAGTGTGAGGGTTAGGGTTAGGGATAGGGATAGGGTTAGTGTTATGATAAGTGTTAGGGTGAGGGTTAGTGTGATGGTGAGGGTTAGGGTTAGCGTTAGGGTTAGGGTGAGGATTAGGTTGAGGATTAGGTTTAGGGTTAGGGTGAGGGTGAGGGTTAGATTTAGGGTTGGGGTTAGGGTGATGGTGAGGGTTAGATTTAGGATTAGGGTTAGGCTTAGGCTTAGGGTGAGGGTGAGGGTGACTTTGAGGGTTAGGATTAGTGTGAGGGTTAGGGTCAGGGTTAGCATTAGGGTGAGGGTAAGGGTTAGGGTAAGTTTTGGGGTGAGGAAAAGGTTTAGGATGAGGCTTAGGGTGAGGTTGAGGGTTAGGGTTAGGGTGAGAGTGAGGGTTAGGTTTAGGGTGAGGGTGAGGTTTAGGTTTAGCTTCACTGTTAGGGTGAGTGTGAGAGTTAGGTTGAGGGTGATGGTAAGGTTGAGGGTGAGGGTTTCAATAAGGTATGGGTTAGGGTTAGGGTTTGCATGAGGATTAGGTGGAGGGTGGGGCTTAGTTTGAGGGTTAGGGTTCGGGTGAGGGTTAGGATTAGGGTAAAAGTTAGGGTTAAGGTGATGTTTAGGGTGAGGGTCAGGGTTAGGGTGAAGGTGAATTTTCTGGTGCGGGTGAGGCTTCGGGAGAGGTTGAGGATTCGGGAGAGGGTGAGGGTTAGGGGGTGGGTGAGGGTTCGGTTTTGAGTGAGTGTTAGGGTGACAGTGAGGTTTAGGTTGAGGGTAAGGGTTAAGGTTAATGTTAGGGTTACAGTGATGGTTAGGGTTAGTGTTAGGTTTAGGATGAGGCTTAGTTTGAGGGGTAGGGTTATGTTTAGGGTTAGGGTTATGGTTAATGTGAAGATAAGTGTTAGGGTGAGGTTTAGGGAGAGGGTGGGAGTGAGGGTGAGGTTTACGGTTAGGCTTAGGGTTAGGGTGCGGTTTAGGGTTAGAGTTAGGGTGAGTGTTAGGGTTAGGGAGATGTTTATGGTGAGGGTGAGGTTTATGGTGAGGTTTAGGTTTTGGGTGAGCGTGAGGTTTAGGGTTAAGTTTAGGGTGAGGGTTAGGGTGAGTGTTAGGGAGAGGGGTAGGCTGAGGTTTAGGGTTAAGGTTCGGGTGAGCATTAGGTTTAGAGTGAGGGTTAGGGTTAGGGATAGGGGTAAGGTTAGTGTGATGATAAGTGTTAGGGTGAGGGTTAGTGTGATGGTGAGGGTTAGGGTTAGCATTAAGGGTTAGGGTGAGTGTTAGTGTGAGGGTTAGGGTTTGGTTTAGGGTGAGGGTTAGGGTTTGGGTTAGGGTGATGGTGAGAGTTGGATTTAGGATTAGGGTTAAGGTTAGGTTTAGGGTTACAGTGAGGGTTAGCGTTACTGTTAGGTTTAGGGTGAGGCTTAGTTTGAGGGGTAGGGTTAGGGTTATTGGTTAGGGTTAGGGTTAGTGTGAGGGTAAGTGTTAGGGTGAGGTTTAGGGTGAGGGTGAGGGTTAGGGTTAGCGTTAGGGTTAGGGTGAGTGCTAGGGTTAGGATGAGGGTTATGGTTACGGTTAGGGTGAGGGTTAGGTTTAGGGTGATGTTTAGGGTAAGGATGAGGTTTAGGGTGAGTGTTAGGGTGAGGTTTAGGCTGAGGTGTAGGGTTAGGGTTAGAGTGAGCATTAGGTTTAGTTTGAGGGTTAGGGTAATGGATAGGGGTAGGGTAAGTGTGATGATAAGGGTTAGGGTGAAGGTTAGCGTGATGGTGAGGTTTTGGTTTAGCGTTAGGGTTAGGGTGAGAGTTAGGGTGAGGGTTAGCGTTAGTGTTAGGCTGAGGGTGAGGGTTATTGTTATGATTAGGGTTAGGGTGATAGTGAGGGTTAGATTTAGGATTAGGATTAGGGTTAGTATTATGGTGAGTGTGAGGGTGATGGTGAGGGTTCTGATTTGGGTGAGGGTTACGGTTAGGGTTAGCATTAGTGTGAGGGTAACGGTTAGTTTAAGGTTTAGAGTGAGGGTAAGGTTTAGGGTGAGGCTTAGTTTGAGTGTGAGGGTTAGGGTTAGGTTGAGAGTGAGGGTTAGGTTTAGCGTTAGTGTGAGGGTTAGGTTTAGGTTCAGGGCTAGGGTGAGTGTGAGAGTTAGGCTGAGAGTGATGGTGAGTTTGAGGGTGAGGGTTTCATTTAGGTAAGGGTTAGGGTTAGGATTAGGATGAGGATTAGGTTGAGGATTAGGCTTAATTTGAGTGTTAGGGTTGGGGTGAGGTTTAAGGTAAGGGTTAGGCATAGGTTTAGGGTGATGTTTACGGTGAGGGTCAGGGTTAGGGTGAAGGAGAGGTATCGGGTGAGGGTGAGGTTTCGGGAGAGGGTGAGGGTTAGGGTGTGTGTGAGGGTTTGGGTTCGAGTGAGTGTTAGGTTGACAGTGAGGGTTAGGGTGAGGTTTAGGGTTAAGGTTAGGGTTAGGGTTACAATGAGGATTAGGGATAGTGTTGGGTTTAGGGTGAGGCTTATTTTGAGGGTTAGGGTTAGGGATAGTGTGAGGATAAGTGTTAGGGTGAGGTTTAGGGTGAGGGTGAGGGTTAGGATTAGCGTTAGGTTTAGGTTGAGGGCTAGGGTGAGGGTTAGGGTTAGGGTGAGGATTATGGTTAGGCTTAGGGTGAGGGTTATGGTTAGGGTTAGGGTGAGGGTTAGGATTAGTGTGATGTTTAGGGTGAGGGTGAGTGTTTTTGTGTTAGTGTGAGGGTGAGGCTGAGGGGTAGGGTTAGGGTTAGGGTGAGCATTAGGTTTAGTGTCAAGGTTAGGGTTAGGGATAGGGGTAGGGTTAGTGTTATGATAATTGTTAGGGTGAGGGTTAGTGTGATGGTGAGTGTTAGGGTTAGCGTTAGGGTTAGGGTGAGGGTTAGGGTGAGAGTTAGGGTTAGGGTTAGGGTGAGGGTGAGGGTCAGGTTTAGGGTTAGGCTGATGGTGAGAGTTAGATTTAGGATTAGGGTGAGTGTTAGGTTTACGGTGAGGGTGAGGGTGAGTTTGAGGGTTAGGATTACGGTGAGGGTTAGGGCTAGGGTTAGCATTAGTGTGAGGGTAAGGGTTAAGGTAAGGGTTAGGGTGATGATAAGGGTTACTGTAAGGCTTAGGGTGAGGGTGAGGGTTAGGGTGAGGGTGAAGGTGAGGGTTAGGCTTAGGGTTAGGATGAGGGTTAGGTTTTGGGTCAGGGCTAGTGTGAGGGTGAGAGTTAGGCTGAGGGTGATGATGAGGTTGAGAGTGAGGGTTTCAATTAGGTAAGGGTTAAGGTTAGGGTTAGCATGAAGATTAGGTTGAGGGTGATGCTTAGTTTTAGGGTTAGGTTTCGGGTGAGGGGCAGTGTTAGGGTAAGGGTTAGGGTTAGGGTGATGTATAGGGTGAGGGTCAGGGTTAGGGTGAAGATGAGCTTTCAGGTGAGGGTGAGGTTTCGGGAGAGGGTGAGGGTTAGTGTGTGTGTGAGGGTTCGGGTTCGGGTGATTGTTAGAGTGAGGGTTAACGTGAGGGTGAGGGTTAAGGTTAGGGTGAGGTTTAAGGTTAGGGTTAGGGTTACAGTGAGGGTTAGGGTTGTTGTTAGGTTTAGCGTGAGGCTTAGTTTGAGGGTAGGGGTAGGGTTAGGGTTAGGGTTAGTGTGAGGATAAGTGTTAGGGTGAGGTTTAGGTTGAGGGTGAGGTTTAGGGTTAGCGTTAGGGTTAGGGTGAGAGTTAGGTTTAGGGTGAGGGTTATGTTTAGCGTTAGGGTGAGGGTTACAGTTACGGTTAGGATTAGGGTGATGTTTAGGTTGAGGGTGAGGGTTAGGCTGAGGATGAGGTTTAGGGTTTGGTTTAGGGTTAGGGTTAGGTTGAGGGTGAGCATGAGGGTTAGGTTTAGGATTACGGTTAGGGTTAGAGTAAGGGTGAGTGTTAGGTTGAGGGTGAGGGTGAGTGTTAGGGGATAGGTGAGGTTTAGGGATAGGGTGAATATTAGGTTTATGGTTTGGGTTATGGTGAGGGTAAGGGTTAGGATGAGGTTTAGGTTGAGGGTGAGGGTTAGGGAAAGCGATATAGTTAGGTTGAGGGTTAGGGTGCTGGTTAGGTTTCGGATTAGGCTTACGGTGAGGGTGAGGGTTAAAGTCAGGGTTAGGGTGAGGGTTACGGTTAGGGTTAGTGTGAGGGTTACGGTTAGGCGTCTGGTGAGGGTTAGGATGTGTGGCTAGAGTTAGGATTAGTGATATGTTGAAGATTAGGGTTTGGGTAACGGTTAAGGTGGAGGTTAGTGTGAGGGTTAGGTTGAGGTTTAGGCTGAGGGGTAGGTTTAGTGTTAGTGTGAGTGTTAGGTTTAGCGTGAGTGTTAGGGTTAGGGTACAGGTTAGAGTGAGGGTAAGGGTTTGGGTGAGGGTAAGGTGAGGGTGAGTGTTAGGGTAAGCATTAGGTTTAGGGCTAGTGTTAGGGTGGGATTTAGGCTTAGGGTAAGGGTTAGGGTGAGGGTGAGGGTGAGGGTGAGATTTAGATTGAGGGTGATGGTGAGGTTGAGGGTGAGGGTTGCAGTTAGGTAAGTGTTACTGTTAGGGTTAGGGTGAGGATTAGGGTGAGGGTGAGTCTTAGTTTGATGGTTAGGGTTAAGGTGAGGTTTAGGATTAGGATGAAGTTTGGGGTGAGGGTGAGGTTTAGGGTGACTGTGTGGTTTCGGGTGAGGGTGAGGTTCAGGAGAGGGTGAGGGTTAGGTTGTGGGTGAGTGTTCCGGTTCGGGTGAGTGTTAGGGTGACGGTGAGGGTTAGGGTGAAGGTGTCCTTTAGGGTTAGGGTTAGGGTTAAGGTGAGGGTTAGGGTTAGGTTTAGGTTTAAGGTGAGGTTTAGGTTGAGGGGTAGGGTTAGGGTTAGGATGAGGGTTAGTGATAGTGTGAGGGTTAGGGTTAGTGTTAGGGTTATTGTGAGGTTAAGTGATAGGGTGAGGTTTAGGGTGAGAGTGAGGGTTAGGGTTAGTGTTAGGGTTAGGGTGAGGGTTAGGGTTAGGGTGAGGGTTACGGTTAGGGTTAGAGTGAGTGTTAGGGTTAGGGTTAGGTTTAGGGTGAGGGTGAGCGTGAGGGTTAGGCTTAGGATTAGGGTTAGGGTTAAGGTTTGGGTGAGTGTTAGGGTGAGGGTGAGGGTGAGGGTGAGTGTTATGGTGTGGGTTAGGGTTAGGGTTAGGGTGAGGATTAGGGTTAGGGTTAGGGTTAGGGTTATGGTGAGGGTGAGGTTTAGGATGAGGTTTAGGGTGAGGTTGAGGTTTAGGGATAGTGTTATATTTAGGATGAGGGTTAGGGTGAGTTTTAGAGTTAGGGTTAGTGTGAGGGTTAGATTTAGGTTGAGTGTTAGGGATAGGGTTAGGGTCAGGGTGAGGTTGAGGTTGTTGTTTAGGGTTAGAGTTAGGGTGAGGCTGAGGGTGAGGGTTAGGGTTAGGATTATGGTTAAGGTTAGGGTTATGCTTAGACTGAGGCTGAGGCTTAGGGTGAGGGTGAGGTTAGTGTTAGGGTTAGGGTTAGGGTGAGTGTAAGGTTTAGAGTGAGGTTTAGGTTGAGGGTGAGGCTTAGGGTTAGGATGAGGGTAAGGGTTATGGTTAGGGTGAGGGTTAGGGTTATCATTAGTGTTAGGGTGAGCGTGAGGGTTAGGGTGAATGATAGAGTTAGGGTTAGGGATAGGGTGAGGGTTAGGTTTTGGGTATGTGTTAAGGTGAGTGTTAGGGTGAGGGTTAGTGTTAGGGTTAGGGATAGGGTGAGGATTAGGGTTAGGATTAGTGTTAGGGTGAGGCTGAGGGTTAGAGTTAAGGTTAGAGTGAGGGTTAGATTTAAGGTGAGTGTTAGGGATAGAGTTAGGCTTAGGGTGAGGGTGAGGGTGTTGGTTAGGGTTAGGGTTAGGGTGAGTCTGAGGGCGAGGGTTAGGTTTAGGATTATGGTTAGGGTTAGGGTTAGGCTTAGGCTGATGTTGAGAATGAGGGTGAGTGTGAGCTTAGGGTTCGGGTGAGGGTTAGGATTACAGTTAGGGTTAGGGTGAGGGTAAGGGTGAGGGATATGGTTAGGCTTAGAGTGCGGGTTTGGGTGAGGGTAAGGTTAGGGTGAGGTTTAGTTTGAGGATGAGGCTTAGGTTTAGGATGAGGGTAAGGGTTATGGTGAGGTTTAGGGTGAGGGTGTGGGTTAGGGTTATAATTAGTTTTAGGGTGAGGGATAGGGTTAGGTTTAGGGATAGGGTGAGGTTTAGGGTTAGTGTGAGTGTTAGTGTTAGTGTGAGGATAACGGTTAGGGTGAGGGTTAGGCTTAGAGTGAGGGTTAGGGTTAGAGTGATGTTTACCGTAAGGGCGAGTGTAAGGGTGAGGGTGAGGTTTAGGTTGAGGGTGAGAGTTACGGTTAGGGTTATGGTTAGGGTGAGGCTTAGGGTTAGAGTAAGGGTGAGTGTTAGGGTTAGCGTGATGTTTAAGGTGAGGGTGGGTTTTAGGGTCAGGTTTAGGGTTCGGGTTCGGGTGAAGTTCAGGGTTAGGTTTAGGGTGAGCGTTAGATTGAGTGTTAGGGTGAGGGTTAGGGTGAGGGGTATTGTTAGGGTTAGGGTGAGCGTTAGGGTTAGTGTGAGGGTTAGGGTTAGGAATAGGGTTAGGTTCAGTGTGATATAGGGGTTAGGGTGACGGTTAGTGTGATGGTGAGGGTTAGGGTTAGCGTTAGGGTTAGTGTGAGGGTTAGGGTGATTTTTTGGGTGAGGGTTAGGGTTAGGGTTAGGGTGAGGGTGAGGGTTAGGGTTAGGGTTAGGGTTAGTGTGACGGAGAGGGTTAGATTTAGGTTTGGTGTTAGGGTTAGGCTGAGGGTGATGGTGAGGTTTAGGATTATGGTGAAGGTTAGGGTTGGGATTAGCATTAGGGTGAGGGTAAGGTTTAGGGTGAGGTTTAGTGTGAGGTTGAGGTTTAGTGTTAGGATTAGTGATAGTGTGAGGATTAGAGTTTGGGTAAGTGTTAAGGTGAGAGTTAGGGTGAGGGTTAGGTTTCGGGTTAGGGATAAGGTAAGGAATAGGGTTAGGGTTAGGGTTAGGTTGAAGTTTAGGCTGATTGTTAGGTTTAGGGTTAGGGTGAAAGTTAGGTTTAGTGTGAGTGTTAGGGTTAGGGTAAGGTTTAGGTTGAGGGTAAGGTTTAGGGTTATGGTTAGGGTGAGGGTGAGGATTAGGGTTAGCATTAGGTTTAGGGTTAGGTTTAGGGTGTGGGTTAGGGTTAGGCTTTGGTTTAGGGTAAGTGTGAGGGTGAGGGTGAGGGTTAGGGTTAGTGATATTTAGGGTTAGCGTGAAGGCTATGGTGAGGGTAAGGGATAGGTTGAGGTTGAGGGTGAGGGTGAGATATTCACTTAGGTAAGGGTTAGGGTTACGGAGAGGATTAGGGTGAGGTTGAGGGTTATTTTGAGTGTTAGGGTTAGGATGAGGGTTAGGGTTAGGGTTAGGGTGAGGGTTAGGTTGAGGGTTATGTTTAGAGTGAGGGTGAGATTTTGGTTGAGGGTGTGGTTGAGGGTGAGCTTGAGGGTTGGGGAGATTGTGAGGGTTAGGGTGTGGGTGAGGTTTCGTGTTCGGGGGAGTGTTAGGGTGACAGTGAGGGTTAGGGTTAGGGTTAGGCTTAGGGTTAGGGTTGGGGTGAGATTTAGGGTGAGGGTCAGGGTTAGGATTAGGATTAGGGTTAGGGTTAGGGTGAAGCTTAGGTTGAGGGTTAGGGTTAGGGTTAGGGTTAGGGTTAGGGTTAGGGTTAGGGTTAGGGTGAGGGTGAGGGTTAGGTTTAGGGATAGGGTAAGGTTTAAGTTGAGGGTGAAGGTTAGGTTTAGGATTAGGGTTAGGGTTAGGTTTAGGCTTAGGGTGAGGGTTAGGGTATGGGTGAGGATTAGGCTTAGGATGAGGGTTAGGGATACAGTGAGGGTTAGGGTCAGGGTGAAGGTTAGGGTTAGGGTTAGCGTTAGTGTGAAGGTAAGGGTTAGGATGAGGGTAAGGTGAGGGTGAGGATTAGGGTTAGGGTTAGGT
The DNA here is from genome assembly GCF_024711535.1 of Dipodomys merriami. NCBI lineage: Eukaryota > Metazoa > Chordata > Mammalia > Rodentia > Heteromyidae > Dipodomys > Dipodomys merriami. Next base: position 6,679,714 of record NW_027206113.1, read on the forward strand.
TTAGGATTAGGGTGATGGTGAGGGTTAGGGTTAAGTTCAGGGTTAGGGTTAGGGTGAGGGTTAGGGTTAGGATTAGTGTTAGGTTTAGGGTGAGGGTGAGGGTTAGGTTTATGGTTAAGTTTACTGTTAGACTGAGGGTGAGGGTGAGGGTGAGGTTGAAGGGTAGGGTTAGGTTTAGGGTTAGAGTGAGGGCTAGGGTGAGGCTGAGGGTGAGGGTTTCTTTTAGGGTTAGGGTGAGGATTAGGGTGACTGTGAGTGTTAGATTTAGGATTACGTTTAGTGTTAAGGTTATGCTTATGGTGAGGGTGAGGGTTAGGTTTAGGCTGAGGGTTAGGATTAGGGTTAGCATTAGGGTGAGGCTAAGTGTTAGGGTGAGGCTTAGGGTGAGGGTGAGGGTTAGGGTTAGGGTTAGGATTAGTGATAGGTTGAGTATTAGGGTTTGGGTAAGCGTTTAGGTGACATGTAGGGTGAGGATTAGGTTTAGGGTTTAGGTTAGGGTGAGGTTTAGGATGAGGTGTAGGTTTAGGGTTAGGGTGAGGGTTAGCTTTAGTGTGAGTGTTAGGGTCAGTGTAAGGTCTAGGGTGAGGGTGAGGGTTAGGGTGATGTTTAGGGTGAGGGTGAGGGTTAGTTGTAACATTAGGACTAGGGTAAGGGTTAGGGTGAGTGTTAGGGTTAGTGTTAGGTTGAGGGTGAGGTTGAGGGTTAGGGTTAGGATGAGGGCTAGGGTAATGGTGAGGGTTAGGTTGAAGGTGAGGGTGAGGGTGAGGGTGAGGGTTTCAGTTAGGTAAATCTTAGGGTTAGGGTTAGGTTGAACATTGGGGTGAGGGTGAGTGTTAGTTTGAGCGTTAGCGTTAGAGTGAGGGTTAGGGTTAGGGTTAGGGTGAGTGTTAATGTTAGGGTGATGTTTAGGGTTCGGGTTCTGGTGAGTGTTCACGTGAGGGTGAGGGTTTGTGTTAGGGTTAGGGTTAGGGTTAGGGTTAGGGTCAGGGTTAGTGTGAGGGGAAGGGTTATTGTTAGGGTGAGGTTTAGGATTAGTGTGATGGATAGGATTAGGGTTATGTTTAGAGTTAGTGTGAGGATAAGGCTTAGGGATAGGGTTAGGGTTAGGGTTAGGGTTAGGCTGAGGGAGAGGGTGATGGTGATGCCGAGGGTGAATTTTAAGTTTAGGACTGGTGTTAGGTTGAGGGCTAGTGTATGGGTGAGTGTGAGGGTTTCGGTTATGTAAGTGTTAAGGTTAGGGTGAGGAATAGGGTGAGGGTGAGGGTTAGGGTTAGACTTAGTGTTAAGGTGAGCCTTAGCGTGAGGGTTAGTGTTAGGGTGAGGGTTAGGGTTATGTTTAGGTTGAGGATTAGGTTTAGTGTGATATTTATGGTGAGGGTGAGTGTTAGTGTGAGGGTTAGGGTTAGGGTTAGCGTTAGGGTTAGGGTTAGGGTTAGGTTTAGGGTGAGAGTGAGTGTGAGGGTGAGGGTTAGGGTTAGCGTTAGGGTGAGGATTAGGGTTAGGGTTAGGGTTATAGTGAGGGTAATTCTTAGGATGGGGTTTAGGGTGAGGTTGAGGTTTAGGTTTAGCATAAGGGTAAGCGTGAGGGTTGGTGTGAGTGTTAGTGTTAGGGTTAGGGTTTGGATGAAGATTAGAATTAGGGTTAGGGTGAGGTTTAGGGTTAGGGTTAGGGTGAGTGTAAGAGTTAGGGTGAGGGTTAGGGTGAGGTTGAGGGTTAGGCTTATCATTAGGGTTAGATTGAGGGTGAGAGTTAGGGTGATTGTTAGGGTTAGTGTGTGTTTATTGTGAGGGTGAGTGTTAGGCTGAGGGTGAGGTTGAGGGTTAGGTTTAGGGTTAGGGTTAGGTTTAGGGTTAGGGTGAGAGTGAGGGTGAGGGCGAGGCTTAGAGTTCGGGAGCGGGTGAGGGTGAGCGTTACTGTTAACGTTAGGGTGAGGGTGAAGTTTAGGGTGAGGGTAAATGTTAGATTGACGGCTCGGGTGACGGTGAGGGTTAGGGTGAGGGTGAGTTTGAGGGTTTCGGTTAGGTAAAAGTTAGGGTTAGGCTTATGGTGAGGATTATCGTGATTCTGAGGTTTAGGTTGTGTGTTAGCGTTATGGTGAGGGTTATGGTTAGGGTTTTGGTTAGGGTTAGGGTGAGGGTTAGTGTGAGGGTTAGGGTTAGGGGTAGGGTTAGGGTGAGGGTGAGGGTTAGTGTTAGGGTTAGGGTGAGAGTTAAGGTTAGGGTTTAGGCTAGGGTGATAGTGAGGGTTATGGTGAGGGTGAGGGTGAGGGTTTCGGTTAGGTAAGGTTTAGGGTTAGGGCTATAGTGAGGATTAATGTGAGGGTGAGCGTTAGGTTGAGGGTTAGGGTAAGGGTGAGAGTTAGGGTTAGGGTTAGGGTGAGGGTCAGGGTTAGGGTGATGGTTAGGGTGCGGTTGAGGGTTAGGTTGAGGGTGAGGGTTCGGGTTAGGGTGAGGGTTGGATTAGAGTGTGTTTATGGTGAAGGTGAGTGTTAGGGTGAGGGTGAGGTTGACGGTTAGTGTTAGGGTTAGTGTTAGGGTTAGGGTTAGGGAGACAGTGAGGGTGAGGGTGAGGGTTAGGTTTCGGGTGAGGGTGAGGGTGAGCGTTAGGGTTAGGGTGAGGGTGAAGGTTTCGGTTATGTAAGGGTTAGTGTTAGGGTTATGGTGAGGATTAGGGTGAGAGTGAGGGATAGCTTGAGGGTTAGGGTTAGGGTGAGGGATAGGATGAGGGTTAGTGTGAGGGTTTGGGTTAGGGTTAGGGTGATGGTTAGGCTTAGTGTGAGGGTTAGGGTTAGGGTTAGGTTTAGGGTTACTGTGAGGATAATGGTTAGGGTGAGTGTTAGGTTGAGGGTGATGGTTAGGTTTAGCGTTAGGTTTAAGGTAAGCATTATGGTTAGGGTGAGGGTTAGGGTCAGGGTTGGGGTTCGGGTTAGGGTTAGGTTTAGGGTGATGGTGGGGTTGAAGGGTAGGTTTAGGATTAGGATTATGGTTAGGCTCAGGGGGAGTCAGAGAGGGAGGGTGAGTTTTAGTGTTAGGTTTAGGTTTAGAATTATGGTGAGGGCTAGGGTGAGGGTGAGGGTGAGGTTGAGGGTTAGGGTTAGGGTGAGGGTTAGGGTTAGGGTTAGGGTTAGAGTGAGGGTTACGGTTAGGTTGAAGTTTAGGATGAGGCTGAGTGTTAGGGTTCTGGTGATGGTGAGGGTAAGGGTGAGTGCGAGGGTGAGAGTTAGGTTTAGGTTGTGGCTCAGGGTTAGGGCTAGGGTGAGGGTTAAGGTGAGGTTTAGGGTTAGGGTTAGGATTAGGTTGAAGGTGAGGGTGAGGGTTAGGGTTAGGGTTATGTTGAGGGTTAGGGTTAGGTTGAGGACTAGGGTGAGGGTAAGTTTTAGGGTGAGGGTTAGGTTTAGAGTTAGGGTTAGGGTGAGGGTTAGGGTGAGGGGTAGTGTTAGGGTTAGGGTGAGGGTTAGGGTTAGTGTGAGGTTTTGGGTTAGAGTTAGGGTTAGTGTGAGGTTAAAGTTTAGGGTGAGGGTTAGGGTGAGTGTGAGGGTTAGGGTTATCGTTAGGGTTAGGGTGAGGCTTAGGGTAAGGGTTAGGTTTAGTGTGAGCGTTAGGTTTAGGGTTAGGGTGAGAGTTAGGTTGAGGGTACTGTTTAGCTTGAGGGTGATGGTTAGGGTGAGGGTTAGGCTTAGGGTGATATTTAGGGTGAGTTCAGGGTTACGGTGAGGATGAGGGTGAGGGTTAGGGTTAGGGTTAGGGTTCGCGTTCAGGTGAGGGTGATGTTGAGGGTTAGGTTTAGGATTAGGTTTAGGGTAAGGTGAGTGTTAGGGTGTGGGTAAGGATTCGGTTGAGGTTGAATTTTAGGTTGTGGGTGAGGGTTAGTTTTAGGGTGAGGATTAGGGTTAGGTTTAGGGTTATGATGAGGGTAAGTATTAGGGTTAGGTTTAGGTTGTGGTTGTGGTTTTGGGTTAGCGTTCGGGTTAGTGTGAGGGTTAGTGTGAGGGTTAGGGTTAGGTTTAGGTTTAGGGTGAGGGTGAGGTTTAGAGTTAGGGATAAGGGAGGCTTAGGTTTAGGGTTGCGGTGATGATAAGGATTAGGGTGAGGGTTAGGGTGAGGGTTAAGTTTAGGGTGAGAGTTCAGTTTAAGGTGAGGGCTAGGGTGAGGGTGAGGGTTAGGGTGAAGTTGACAGTGTGGATTAGGGTTAGGGTTAATGTGAGGTTAAAGTTTAGGGTGAGGGTTAGGGTGAGGGTGAGGGTTAGGGTTCTCATTAGGGTTAGGGTGAGGGTTAGGTTTAGGGTTAGGGTGAGAGTTAGGGTTAGGTTACTGTTTAGCGTGAGGGTGAGGGTTAGGGTGAGGGTTAGGGTTAGGGTGATGTTTAGGGTGAGATGAGGGTTAGGGTGAGGATGAAGATGAGGGTTAGGGTTAGGGTTAGCATAAGTGTGCGGATGAGGTTGATGTTGAGGTTTAGGTTTAGGATTTTGTTTAGAGTAAGGTGAGTGTTAGGGTGAAGGTAAGGATTCGGATGAGGGTGAATTTTAGGTTTTGGGTGAGGGTTAGGTTTAAGGTGAGGATTCGGGTTAGGGTTAGGTTTATGGTGAGGGTAAGTATTAGGGTGAGGTTTAGGGTGAGGTTGAGGTTTTTGGTTCGCGTAAGGGTTAGGGTGAGGGTTAGTGTAAGGGTTAGGGTTAGCTTTAGGTTTAGGGTGAGAGTGAGGTTTAGAGTTAGGGTTAGGGGGAGGGTTAGGTTTAGGGTTAGGGTGATGATAAGGGTTAGGGTGAGGGTTATGGTGAGTTTGAGTGTTAGGTTTAGCATTAGGGTTAGGGTGAGAGTGAGGGTTAGGGTGAGGGTTAGGACTTGGGTTTGGTATAGGGTGAGGATTAGTGTTAGTGTGAGGGTTAGGGTTAGATTTAGTGTGAGGATAAGTGTTAGGGGGAGGTTTAAGGGGAGGGTGAGTGTGAGAGTTTCCGTTATGTAAGGGTTATGCTTAAGGTTATGGTGAGGATTAGGGTGAAGGTGGGGGTTAGGTTGAGGATTAGGGTTAGGGTGAGGGTTCGGGTGAGGGTTAGGTATAGGTTTAGGGTTAGGGTGATGGTAGGGATGAGGTGTAGGTTTAGGATTAGGGTAAGGGTTAGGCTGAAGGTGAGGGGGAGGGGGAGGGGGAAGTTTAGGTTTAGGGTTAGGGTTAGGTGAGGGCTAAGTTGAGGGTGAGCATTAGGGAGAGGGTGAGGGTGAGGGTGAGAGAGTGAGGGTTAGGGATAACTTTAGGGTTAGGGTGAGGGTTAGCGTGAGGTTTAGGTTTAGGTTTTGAGTTAGGGTGAGGGCGAGGGTTAGGGTTCAGTTTAGGGATAGGTTTAGGGTTACGGTTAGGGTGAGGTTTAGGGTTAGGGTTAAGGTTAGGTTGAAGGTGAGAGTAAGGGTTAGGGTGAAGTTGAGTGTTAGGGTTAGCATGAGAGTGAGGGTTAGGGTGAGGGTTAGGGTAAGAGTCATTGATAGTGTGAGGATTAGTGTTAGTGTGAGGGTTAGGGTTTGGTTTAGTGTGAGGATAAGTGTTAGAGTGAGGGTTAGGGTGAGGGTGAGGGTTAAGGTTAGCATTAGGGTTAGGGTGAGCATTAAGGTGAGGGTTAGCGTTAGGGTGAGGGTTAGGGTTAGTGTTACGGTGATGGTTAGGGTTCGGGTTCGGGTTAGCTAGAGGGTGAATGTTAGTAATAGGGTTCGGTTGAGCGTTAATGATAGGTTGAGGATTAAGGTTAGGGTGAGGTCTAAGGTGAGGGTGAGGGTGAGTGTTAGGGTTAGGGATAGGATGAGGATTAGGGTTTTGGGTGAGGGTTAGGGTTAGGTTTATGGTGAGGGTTATGGTTAGGGTGATGTTTAGTTTGAGGGTGAGTGTTAGGGTGATCGTGAGGGTGAGGTTTAGGCTTAGGGTGAGCATGAGTGTGAGGGTTAGATTTAGGATTAGGGTTAATTTAAGGGTTAGAGTTAGGGTGAGGGTTAGTTTTAGTGTGAGGGTTAGGGTTAAGGTTAAGTTGAGGGTAAATATTAGGGTATGGGTTAGAGTGACAGTGTTAGGATTAGTGTGTTAGGATTAGCGTGAGTGTTAGTGTGAGGGTTAGGATGAGAGTTAGGGTGAGGGTGAGTGTTAGGGTGAGGGTGAGGTTGAAGGTTAGGTTGAGGGTGAGGGTGAGGGTGATGGTTACGATTAGAGTTTGGGTTTGGGTGTGGGTGAGGGTTACTGTTAGTTTGATTTTTAGGGTTATTGTGAGGGTTACGGTTAGGGTGAGAGTGCGGGTTAGGTTTAGGGAAAAGATGAGGGTAAGTTTTACCGTGAGGGTTAGGGTGAGGATAAGGTTTATGGTTAGGCTGAGGGTGTGGGTGTGGGTTAAGGTTAGGGTTCGGATGACGGTGAGTTTTAGGGTTAGGTTTAGGATTAGGGTTAGGATTAGGGTTAGGCTGAGCTTGAGGGTTTGGGTGAGGGTGAGGGTTAGGGTTAGATTTAGGGGTGAGGGTTAGGTTTAGGTTTAGGTTGAGGACTAGGGGTAGTGTGAGTGTTAGGGTGAGGGTGAGGTTGAGGGTGATGTTTAAGGTGAGGGTGGGGAAGATGGTGAGGGTTAGCGTTAGGATTAGGGTTAGGGTGAGTTTTAGATTTAGGGTTAGGTTTATTGTTAGGATTAGGGTTAGGATGCGGGCTAGGTTGAAGATGAGGTTTAGGGTTAGGGATAGGATGAGGATTAGGGTTAGTATTAGGGGGAGGGGGAGGATTAGGATTAGGAATAGGGATAGCTTTAGTGTTATGCTGAGGGTGAGGGTCAGGGTGAGGGTGAAGATTATAGTTAGGGTTAGGGTTAGGGTAAAAGTTACGGCTAATGTGAGGGTTATGGTCAGTGTTAGTTTTAGGGTTAGGGTTAGGATAAGGGTTAGGGTGAGGGTGATTTTTAGGATTAGGTTTAGTGTGAAGGTTAGTGTGACGGCGAGGGTTAGGGTGAGGGTGAGGTTAAGGTTTAGGGTTAGGGTTAGGGTGAAGGTTAGGGTTAGCGTTTGGGTTAGGGTGAGAGTTAGTGTGAGGTGTCGGGATAGGGTTAGGGTGAGGTTTAGGTTTAGGTGAGGGTTAGTGTTAGGGTTAGGGTTAGTGTGAGGATTAGGGTTATGGTGAAGGTTAGGGTGAGGGTGAGGGTTAGTGTTAGCATTAGCGTTAGGGTGAGGGTTAGGGTTAGGGTTTCGCTTAGGGTAAGGTTTAGGGTGAGAGTTAGGTTTAGGGTCATGCTTAGGGTGTGGATGAGGGTTAGTGTGAGGGTGAGGGTGAGGGTGAGGGTGAGGTTGAGGATTAGGTTGAGGGTGCGGGTGAGGGTGAGGTTGAGGGTGAGGGTTAGGGTTAGGTTGAGGGTTAGGGTTAGTTTTAGGGGGAGGGGGAGGATTAGGATTAGGATTAGGGTTAGGTTTAGGGTTAGGCTGAGGGTGAGGGTGAATGTGAGAGTAAGGTTTAGGGTTAGGGTTAGGGTGAGGATTAGGGTTAGTGTGAGGGTTAGTGTGATGGTGAGGGTCAGGTGAGGGTGAGATTTAGAACGAGGGTGAGGGTGAGGGTGAGGGTTAGGGTTAGGATTAGGTTTAGGGTGAGTTTTAGGGTTAATGTTAGGGTTAGAGTTAGGGTTATTGTTAGAGTTAAGGTTACGGTTACGAAGAGGGTGAGGGCAAGGGTTAGCATTAGGATTAGGGTTAGGGTTAGGGTTAGGGTGAGGGTGTGGTTGAGTGTTAGGGTTAGGATTAGGGTTAGGGTAAGGCTGAGGGGGAAGGGGAGGTTGCCTGTGTGGGTTAGTGTTAGGTTTAAGGTTAGGATTAGTGTGAGGGATAGGGTGAGTGTGAGGGTGAGGGAGAGGGTTAGGCTGAGGGTAGGGGAAGGGTTAGTGTGAGGTTTAGAGTGAGAGTTAGGGTGAGGGTGAGAGGTAGGGTTAGCATTAGAGTTAGGGTGAGGGTGAGAGTTAGAATGAGGGTTAGGGTGAGGGTTAGGGCTAGGGTTAGTGTTAGAGTGAGGGTGAGGTTGAGGGTGAGGGTTAGTGTTAGGATTAGGGTTACGGTTAAGGTGACCGTTAGGGTTAGGCTGCGGGTTAGGGTTCGGGTGATGAATATTGTGAGGGTGAGGGTTTGGGGAAACATGAGTGTTGCGGTGAGGGTGAGGGTGAGGGTGAGTGTGAGGTTAAGGGTGTGGTTGAGGTTTAGGGTTACGGTTAGGATGAGGGTTACGGTGAGGGTTAGGGTTAGTTTGAGAATAAGGGTTAGGGTGAGGGTTAGTTTGAGGGTGAGCGTTAGGGTTAGCGTTAGGTTTTGGGTTAGGGTTAGGGTTAGGGTGACTGTCAGGTTTAGGGTTAGTTTGAGGGTTAGGGTTAGGGTGATGTTTAAGGTGAGTTTGAGGGTTAGTGAGTGTGAGGGTGAGGGTTAGGTTAAGGGTGCGTGTGAGGGTGAGGTTGAGGGTGAGGGTTAGGGTTAGGTTTAGGGTGAGGGTTAGGGTTAGGGTAAGGATGAGGTTTAGGTTCAGGGTTAAGCTGAGGGTGAGGGTGAAATTGAGGGTGAGTGTTAGGGTTCGTGTGAGTGTTAGGCTTAGTGTGAGGGTTAGGGGAAGGTGAGGGTTAGGTTGACGGGTAAGTTTACGATGAGGGTTAGGGTTATGATTAGGGTGAGGATTAGCGTTAGAGTGATGTTTAGTATGAGGATGGGGTTTACTGTTAGGGTTAGTGTTAGGGAAAGTTTTAGGGTTAGGTTAAGGGTTAGGGTTAGATTTAGGGTTAATGTGAGGATAAGTGTTAGGCTGAGGATTAGGTTGATGGTGAGGTTTAGGGTTAGGATTAGGGTTAGGGTTAGGGTGAGGATGAAGGTGAGGGTGAAAGTGAAGGTGAGGGTTAGGGTTAGGGTGAGTGTTAGGGTTAGTGTGAGGGTTAGTGTGATGGTGATGGTGAGGGTGAGGGTGAGGGTTAGAATGAACGTGAGGGTGAGGGTGATGTTTAGGGTTAGGATTAGGGTTAGGTTCAGTTATAAGGTTAGGTTTAGGGTTAGGATTAGGCTTAATGTTAGCGTTAGCCTTAGGGTGAGGGTGAGGGTGTGGGTGAAGTTTAGCGTTAGGGTTAGTGTTAAGGTTAGGGTGAGGGTGGGGTTGAGCGTTAGGGTAACCCTGAGGGGGAGGGGAGGTTGAGGGTGACGGTTAGGTTTAGGGTTAGGGTGAGGGCTAGGATGAAGTGAGGGTTAGGGTGCGGGTGAGGATGAGTGTTTCGGTTAGGTAAGGGTTAGGGTTTGGGTGCAGATTAGGTTGAGGGTGATTGTTACGCTGAGGTTAGTTTTAGGGTGAGGGTTAGGGTTACGGTTAGGGTTATGGTTAGGGTGAGGGTGAGGGTGAGGGTTAGGGTTAGGGTTAGTGTGAGGGTGAGGGTGAGGGTTAGGGTTAGGGTTAGGGTGAGGGTCAGGGTGAGGGTTATGGTTAGGTTGAGGGTTAATTTTAGGCTGAGGGTTAGGGTTAGTGTTAGGGAGAGAGTTAGGGTTAGGGTGATGTTTATTGTCAGGGTGAGGGTTAGGGTGAGTGTGAGGGTGAGGGTTAGGGTTAGGGTTAGGTTTTGGGTGAGGGTGAGGGTTAGGATTAGGAATAGGGTTAGGGTTAGGGTTAGGCTGAGGTTGAGTGTCAGGGTGAGGTTGAAGTTTAGGGTTAGGATTAGCGTTAGGGTTAGGGTTAGGGTTACGGTTAGTGTGAGGGTTATGGTTAGGATTAGGGTTAGGGTGAGGGTAAGTGTTAGGGTGAGGTTTAGGGTGAGTGTGAGGTTCAGGGTTAGGGTTAGGTTTAGGGTGAGGGTTAGGGTTTGAGTGATGTTTAGGGTGAGGGTGAGAGTTATGGTAAGGATGAGGGTTCAGATGAGAGTGAGGGTTCGGATTAGGTTGAGGTTTAGGGTGTGGGTGAGGATTAGGGTTAGGGTGAGGGTTAGCGTTAGGTTTAGGGTAAGGGTGAGGGTTAGGGAGAGGGGTAGTGTTAGGGTTAGAGTGAGGGTAAGGGTTAGGTTGAAAGTTAGGGTGAGGTGTAGGTTTAGGATTAGGATGAGGGCTAGGGTGAGGGTGAGATTTAGGTTGAGGGTGAGGGTGAGGGTAAGGTTTTCGGTTAGGTAAGGGTTAGGGTTAGGGTTCGGATGAACTTTAGGGGAGTGTGAGGGTTAGGTTGAGGGTTAGGGTTTGGGTGAGTGTTAGGGTTAGGGTTAGGGTGAGGGTTAGCGTTAGGGTGATATTTAGTATGAGGGTGATGGTTACTGTCAGGGTAAGCCTTCGGGAAAGGGTTAAGTTTAGTGTTAGTGTTAGGATGAGGGTTAAAGTGATGGGTAGGGTTAGCGTTAGTTTTAGGGTGAGGGTTAGGGTAAGAGTGAGGGTTAGGGTTTGGGTTGGGCTGAAGTTTAGTTTTAAGGTGATGTTTAGGGTGAGGTTGAAGGTTAGTGCGAGGGTGAGGGTGAGGGTGAGGGTTAGGGTCATGGGGCTGGTGAGGGTGAGGTTGAGGATGAGGATTAGGGTTAGGTTTAGGGTGAGGGTGATGGTTAGTGTTAGGGTTAGGCTGAAGTTGAGGGAGAAAGTGAGGGTGAGGTTTAGGTGCGGGTTAGGGTTAGTGTGAGAATAAGTGTGATTGTGAGGGTCAGGATGAGATTGAGGGTTAGAATTAGGGTGAGGGTGAGAGTGAGGGATAGGGTTAGGATTAGGGTTAGGGTGAATTTTAGGGTTAGGGTTAGGGTTAGGCTTAGGGTTATTTTTAGGGTTAGGGTTAGGGTGAGGATGAGGGTGAGGGTTAGTTTAGGGTTAGTGTTAGCGTTAGGATGAGGGTGGGGTTGAGGGTTAGGGTTAGGATTAGGATTACGGTTAGGGTAAGGCTGAGGGGGAACGGGAGGTTGAGGGTGAGGGTTAGGGTTACGGTTAGGGTGAGGGCTAGGTTCAGGGAGAGGGTGAGGGTGAGGGTGAGGATGAGCGTTTCATTTAGGTAAGGATTAGAGTGAGGTTTAAGCTGAGGTTAGTTTAAGGGTTAGGGTTAGGGTTAGGGTTAGGGTTATGGTTGAGGGTAAGGGTTAAGGTGAGGTTTAGTGTGAGGATGAGGGTTAGGTTTAGTGTTAGGGTTAGTGTGAGAGTTAGTGTGAGGGTTAGGGTTAGGGATAGGATTAGGGTGAAGGTGAGGTATAGGGTGAGGGTTAGAGTTGGGGTCAGGGTTAGGGATACATAGGGGTTAGGGTGAAGGTGAGGTATAAGGTGAGGGTTAGAGTTGGGGTCAGGTTTAGGGTGAGGGTGACAGTGAGTGTTAGGGTTTGGTTTAGGGTTAGAGTTAGGGTTAGGGTGAGGGTGAGGTTTAGGATTAGGGTTAGGATTAGGGTTAGGCTGAGGGTAAAGTGGGGAGTGAGGGTGAGGGTTCCTGTTAGGATGAGGTTTAGGGTTAGGGTTAGGGTTAGGGTTATTATTAGGGTAAGAATGAGGTTTAGACTGAGGGTTAGGGTTAGGTTTAGTGTGAGGGTTAGGGTTAGGGTTAGGGTTAGGTTTAGGATGAAGGTTAGGGTTAGGTTTAGGGTTATGATAAGGGTTAGGCTGAGGGTTAGAGTTAGGGTTAGTGGGAGGATTAGGGTAAGTGTTAGGGTGAGGGTAAAGGTTAGGGTGAGGGTTAGGTTGAGGGTGAGGCTTAGGTTTAAATTGAGGATTAGGGTGAAAATTAGGTTTATGTTTAGCTTTAGGGTGAGTATTAGGGTGTGGGTAAGTGTTAGGGTGAGGGTTAGGTTGAGGGTGAGTGTTAGGGTTCGGGTGAGGGTAAGGGAAAGGGTGAGGGTTAGGGTGAGAGTGATGGATAGAGTGAGGTTTTGGGTTAAGTTTAAGGATAGGGTGAAGATTTGGGTTAGGGTTAGCTTTAGGGTGAGGGTTAGGCTGAGGGCTATAGCTAGGTTAAGGGTGAGGGTTAGGTTTAGGGTGTTTGTTAGGGTTAGGGTTAGGGTGTTGGTAAGTGTTAGGGTGAGGGTTAGGGTGAGTGTGAGGTTTAGGGTTAGAATTAGGTTTAGGGTTAGGTTAAGGATGAGTGTTAGGGTTAGGTTTATGGTTAGGGTTTGGTTGAGGGTGAGGTTTAGAGTTAGGGTTAGGGTGAGGGTTAGTGTTAGGGTGAGTGCTAGGGTGAGGGTGAGGGTTAGGGAGAGGGTAATGGTGAGGGTGAATTTTTTGTTAGGTAAGGGTTAAGGCTAGTTTTAGGGTGAGTATTAGGGTGAGGGTGTGGTTTAGGGTTAGGGTTAGCGTTAGGGTTAGGTTGAGGTTGCGGGTGAGGGTGAGGGTTATGGAATGGTTTAGGATTAGGGTAAGGGTTAGCATGAGGGTTAGGGTTAAGGTAATGTTTAGTGTGAGGGTTAGGGGGAGCGTGAGTGTTCAGGTCAGAGTTAGGGTTAGGGTTACGGTTAGGGAAAGGGTTAGGGTTAGGGTTAGGTTGAGGGTGAGGGTAAGGGTTAGGGTGAGGGATAGGTTTAGGTTTAGGTTGAGCGTTAGGGTTCGGTTTAGGGTTAGTTTGCAGGTTAGGGTGAGGGTAAGTATTAGGGTGAGGTTTAGGGTGAGGGTTAGTGTGTGTGAGAGTTAGGGTTCGCATTAGAGTTAGGGTGAGGGAGATGGTTAGTGTGAGGGTTAGGGATAGGGTGAGGATTAGGGTTAGTGTGAGGGTTAGGGTGAGGGTGAGGTGTAGGGTTAGCGTTAGGGATAGGTTGAGCGTTAGGGTGAGGGTTAGGTTTAGGGTGAGGGTGAGGATTAGGTTTAGGGTGAAGGTTAGGGTTAGGGTGATGTTTATGGTGAGCGTGAGTTTTAGGGTGAGGGTGAGGGTGAGAGTGAAGATTAGGTTTAGGGATAGGGTTAGGGTTAGGTTGAGGGTGAGGGTGAGGGTTAGGTTTAGGATTAGAGTTAGGGTTAGTGTTAGTGTGAGTGTTAGAATGAGGATGAAGGTTCGGGTGATGGTGTGCGTTAGGGTGTCGTCGAGTGTTAGGGTGAGGGTGAGGTTATGGTTTAGAATTAGGGTTAGGGTTATGGTGAGATTAAGGTTTCGGGTGAGGGTTAGGGTTAGGGTTAGGGTGATTGTGAGAGATAGGGTTAACATTAGAGGTAGGGTGAGGGTGAGGGCTAGGATGAGTGTTAGTGTGAGGTTTAGGGTGAGGGTGAGTGTTAGGGTGAGGGTTGGGGGGACGGATAGGGTTAGGGTTAGTGTGAGGTAAGGGTTACTGTGAGAGTTAGGGTCAGGGTGAGGGTTAGAGTGAGGGTTTGGGTTAAGGTTAAGGATAGGGTGAAGATTAGGGTTAGCGTTAGGTTTTGGGTGAGGGTTAGGCCGAGGGTTAGGGTTAAGGATACAGTGAGTCTTAGGTTTAGTGTGGAGGTTAGGGTTAGGGTTAGGGTGACGGTAAGGGTTAGGTTGAGGGTTAGGGTGAGTGTGAGGTTTAGGGTTATCATTAGGTTTAGGTTTAGTGTTAGGATGAGTGTTAGGGTTAGGATTAGGTTTAAGGTTAGGGTGAGGGTGAGGGGTATGGTTAGGGTTCGGGTGAGGGTTAGTGTTAGTGTGAGGGCTAGGGTGATGGTGAGTTTTAGGGTGAGGGTGAGGTTTTTGGTTAGGTAAGATTTAGGGTCAGGTTCAGGGTGAGAATTAGGGTGAGGGTGTGTTTAAGTATTAGGGTTAGGGTTAGGGTGAAAGTGAGGGTGAGGGTGAGGATGAGTGTTATGATGAGGGTATTGTTAGGGTGAGGGTGTGGGTGAGTGTGAGGTTGAGGGTTAAGCTTAGTGTGAGGGTAACAGTTACGGTGATGGTTAGGGTTAGGCATAGAGTGAGGGTTAGGTTTAGGGTGATGTTTAGAGTGAGAGTGAGAGTTATGGTGAGGGTGAGTGTTCTGGTGAGATTTAGGGTTAGGGTTAGGGACAGGGATAGGGTTAGTGTGAGGGTACGTGTTAGGGTGAGGTGTAGGGTGAGGGTTAGGGTGAGCATTAGGTTTAGGGTTAGGGGTAGTCTGGGGGTCAGGGTGAGAATAAGGGTTAGGGTGAGATTTAGGGTGAGGGTGAGGGTTAGGGTTAGGATGAATGTAACGTTTAGTGTGAGGGTTAGGGTGAGGGTGAGACTTAGGGTTAGCATTAGACTTAGGTTGAGGGTGAGGGTTAGGGTTATGGTTAGGGATTCGGTGAGGATTAGGGTTAGTGTGAGGTTTAGGGTTAGGGTTAGTGTTTGGGTTAGTGTGAGGATAAGGGTTAGCATCAGGTTTAGGTTATGGGTGAGGTGTAGCGTTAGCGTTAGGGATAGTGTGAGCGTTAGGGTGAGGGTTCAGTTTAGGGTGAGGGTTAGGGTTAGGTTTAGCGTGAGGGTTAGGGTTAGGGTGATGTTTATGGTGAAGGTGAGTGTTAGGCTTAGGGAGAGGGTGAGGTTGAGGGTTAGGTTTAGGATTAGAGTTTAGGGTTATCGTTAGGGTTAGGGTGAGGGTTAGGATTAGGGTTAGGGTTAGGGTGAGGGTTAGGGTTAGGGTCACATTTAGTGTGAGGGTGAGGGTTAGGTTGAGGGTTAGGGTGAGAGTTAGGTTGAGTGTTAGGGTTCAGTTTAGGTTTAGGGTTAGGTTTGGGGTTAGGCTGAGGTTGAGGTTTTGGGTGAGGGTGAGGGTTAGGGTTAGGTTTAGGGGTGAGGGTTAGGGATAGGTTTAGGTTGAGGGTTAGGGTTAGTGTGAGGGTTAGGGTGAGGGTGAGGTTGAGGGTGAAGGTTAGGGTGAGGGTGAGGAAGAGTGTGAGGGTTTGCCTTAGGATCAGTGTTAGGGTGAGTTTTAGGATTAGGGTTAGGGTTATTGTTAGTATTAGGGTTAGGATGAAGGCTAGGGTGAACGTGAGGGTTAGAGTTAGGTTTAGGGTGAGATTTTGGGTTAGGGTGATATTTAGGTTGAGGGTGAGAGTTAGGTTGAGGGTGAGGGTGAGGGTGAGGATTAGGCTTAGGGTGAGGGTGAGTGTGAGGCTTAGGTTTAGGATTATGGTAAGGTTTAGGGTTACAGTTAGAGTGAGAGTTAGGGTTAGGGTTAGGGTGCGGGTAAGTGTTAGGTTGAGGGTTAGGGTTAGAGTGAGGGTTAGGATTAGTGTGAGTGTTAGTGTGAGGGTTAGGGTGAAGGTTAGGGTTAGAGGTAGGTTTAGGGTAAGGGTGAGGGTAAGGATTAGGGTTAGAGTGAGGGATAGGCTTACAATGAGGGTTAGGGTGAGTGTTAGGATTAGGGTTAGTGTTAGGGTGGGGGTGAGGGAAAGGGTTAGTGATAGAATTAAGGATAGGGTTCGGGTTAGGGTGAGGGTGAGGGTGAGGGTTCGGGTTAGAGTTAGGGTAAGTGTGAGGGCTAGGTTTATGGTGTGGGTTTGGGTTAGGGTAAGGGTTAGTGTGAGGGGTAGGCGTAGGGTTAGTGTGAGTGTTAGGGTTATGGTGAGGGTTAGCGTTAGATTTAGGTTGAGGATTAGGGTTAGGGTGATGTTTATTGTTTGAGTGAGGGTTAGGGTTAGGGTGATTGATGAGGGTTAGGATGAGGGTGAGGGTTAGGGTTAGAGTTAGCATTAGGGTGAGTGGTATGGTGAGCGTGAGGGTTAGGATTAGGGTTAGGGTTAGATTTAGGTTTAGGGAGAGGGTAAGGCTTAGGGTGAGGGTGATGGTGAGAGTGACGGTTAGGGTGTGGCTGAAGGTTATGGTTAGTGTATGGGTTAGGTTTAGGGTTACGGTTAGGGTTAGGGTGAGGGTAAGGGTTAGGGTTAGGGTGAGGTTGAGGGTGAGGTTTATGGTAAAGGTGAGGGTGAGGGCGAGAGTTAGCGTGAGGGTTAGGGTGAGGGTGAGGGTTAGGGTTATTGTTAGGTTTTGGAATAGGGTGAGGGTGAGGGAGAGTGGTAGGGTTAGGGTGAGGGTTAGGGTTAGGGTGAGGGTTATGGTTATGGATAGGGTTAGGGTTACGTTTAGGTTGAGGGTGAGAGTAAGTGTTAGGGTGAGCTTTAGGATGAGGGTGAGGGTTAAGGTTAGTGTTAGGTTTAGGATTTGGATAATGGTTAGGGTTAGTGTTAGGGTTAGGATTAGGGTGAGTGTGAGGGTTAGGATTAGGGTTAGGGTAAGGGTGAGGGTAAGGGTTAGGGTGAAGGTTTGTTTTATGGTGAGGGTTAGGGTTAGGGTTATGGTTAGGGTTACCTTTAGATTGAGGGGGAGGGGGAGGGGGAGGTAGATGGTAAGGGTTAGCGTTATGGTTAGGGTGAGGGCTACTGGGAGGGGGAGGGTTAGTGAGAGGGTGAGGGTGAGTGTTTCATTTACCTTAGGGTTACGGTTAGGGTGAAAATTAGGTTGAGGGTGAGGGTTAAACTGAGTTTAGGGTTAGGGTGAGGGATAGGGTTAGGCTTAGGGTGATGGTTAGTGTTAGGGTGATGTTTAGGGTGAGGGTGAGTGTTCGTTAAGGGTGAGGTGAGTGTCAGGGGGAGGGTTAGTGTTAGGGTTAGGTTTAGGGTGAGGTTAGTTGTGAGGGTTAGGATTAGGAATAGGGTTAGGGTTAGAGTTAGGCTGAGGGTCAGGGTGAGGGTGAAGTTTAGGGTTAAGGTTAGGTTTAGGGTTAGGGTGTGTGTTATGGTTAGTGTGAGGATTACAATTAGTGTTAGGGTTAGGGTTAGGGTGAGGGTAAGAATTATGGTGAGGTTAAGGGTGAGGGTGAGGGTGAGGGCTAGGGATAGGTTTAGGCTGAGCGCTAAGGTGAGGGAGAGGGTTAATGTGAGGGTAGGGTGAGTGTTTCTTTTAGGTAAGGGTTAGGGTTATGGTGAGGATTCGCGTGAAGTTGAGGGTTAGGTTGAGGGTTACGGTTAGGGAGAGTGTTAGGGTTAGGTTTAGGGTAAGGGTTAGGGTTTGGGTGATGTTTAGGGTGAGGGTGAGGGTTAGGGTGAGGGTTCAGGTGAGGGAGAGGGTTAGGGTTTGGGTGAGGATTAGGGTTAGTGTGAGGGTTAGGGTTAGTGGGGGGTGAAGGTTAGGGATAAGGTTAGAATTAGGTTGAGGGTTAGGGTTAGGTTTAGTGTTAGGGTGAGAGTTAGGATGAGGGTGAGGGTTATTGTGAGGGTGAGGGTGAGGGTGAGCGTTTCGCTTAGGTAAGAGTTATTGTTAGGATTAGGATTAGGGTGAGGGTGATGGTTAAGCTGAGGTTAGGTTTAGGGTGAGGGTTAGGATTACGGTTAGGGTGAGGGTTAGGGTTAGGGTGATGTTTAGGGTGAGGTTGATGGTTAGGGTGAGGGTGAGGGTGAGGTTGAGGGTGAGGGTTAGGGTTAGTTTTAGGGTGAGGGTTAGGATTAGAAACAGGGTTAGCGTTAGTTTTGTGATGAGGGTGAGGGTCAGGGTGAGGGTGAAGATTATGATTATGGTTAGGGTAAGGGTAAAGGTTATGGTTAGTGTGAGGGTTATGGTCAGTATTAGGTTTAGGGTTAGAGTGAGGATAAGGGTTAGGGTGAGTGTGATGGTTAGGATTAGGGTTAGGGTGACGGTGAGGGTTAGGGTGAGCGTGAGGGTTAGGTTTAGGGTTAGGGTTAAGGTGAGGGTTAGGGTTAGGGTTTGGGTTAGGGTGAGAATTAGGGTGAGGTGTCGGGATAGGGTTAGGGTGAGGTTTAGGTTTAGAGTGACGGTTAGGGTTAGGGTTAGGGTTAGGGTTAGTGTGAGGATAAGGGTTATGGTGAAGGTTAGGGTGAGGGTGAGGGTTAGGTTTAACGTTAGGGTTAGTGTGAGGGTTAGGGTTAGGACTTTGGTTAGGGTTTGGTTTAAGGTGAGAGTTAGGTTTAGGGTCATGTTTAGGGTGTGATTGAGGGTTAGTGTGAGGGTGAGGGTGAGGGGGAATGTGAGTGTTAGGGTGAGGGTGCGGGTGAGGGTGAGGTTGAGGGTGAGGGTTAGGGTTAGGTTTAGGGTAGTGTTAGGGTTAGGTTTAGGGAGAGGGTGAGGGTTAGGGTTAGGATTAGGGTTAGGGTTAGGTTTAAGCTGAGGGTGAGGGTGAAAGTGAGGGTAAGGATTAGGGTTAAGGTTAGGGTGAGGTTTAGGGTTTGTGTGAGTGTTACTGTGATGGTGAGTGTCAGGTGAGGGTGAGGTTTAGAAAGAGGGTGAGGGTGAGGGTTAGGGTTAGGATAAGGCTTAGGGTGAGTTTTATGGTTAGGGTTATGGTTACAGTTAGGGTTATTTTTAGGGTTAAGTTTAAGGTTACGAAGAGGGTGAGGGCAAGGGTTAGCATTAGGATTAGGGTTAGGGTTAGGGTGAGGGTGGGGTTGAGTGTTAGGGTTAGGATTAGGGTTAGGGTAAGGCTGAGGGGAAAGTTGAGGTTGACTGTGAGGGTGAGTGGTCAGGTTACTGTTAGGATTAGTGTGAGGGTTAGGGTGAGGGTGAGGGTGAGGGTTAGGCTTAGGTTAGGGTTAAGGTTAGGGTGAGGGTGAGGGTGAAATTTAGGATTAGGAATAGGGTGAGTGTTACGGTTAGGCTGAGGGTGAGAGTCAGTGTGAGGGTGAAGGTTAGGGTTAGTTTTAGGGTGAGGACAAGTGTTAGGGTAAGGGTGAGGGTTAGGGTGATGTTTATTGTGAGGATGAGGATTAGGGTGAGGGTGAGTGTTCGGGTGAGGGTGAAGATTCGGGTGAGGTTGAAAGTTAGGGTGTGTTTGAGAGTTAGGTTTAGGATGAGTGTTAGGGTGATGGGGAGGGTTAGGGTGAGGGTGAGCGTTAGGTTTAGGTCTCGGGTCAGGGTGAGGGTTAGGGTTAGGGTTAGGGTTAGGGTGAGAGTTAGGTTGAGGTGTCAGGATAGGATTAGGGTGAGGGTTAGGGTTAGTGTGAGGATAAGGGTTAGGGTGAGGGTTAGGGTGAGGGTGAGAGTTAGGGTTAGCGTTAGGTTTAGGGTTAGTGTTAGGTTGATGGTTAAGTTTAGGGTTAGTTTGAGGGATAGGGTTAGGGTGATGTTTAAGGTGAGGTTGAGTGTTAGTGTGAGGGTGAGTGTGAGGGTGAGGGTTACATTGAGGGTGCGTGTGAGGGTGAGGTTGAGGGTGAGGGTTAGGGTTAGGGTTAGGATTAGGTTTATTGTAAGGGTTAGGCTGAGGGTGAGGGTGAAATTGAGGGTGAGGGTTAGGGATAGGGTGAGGGTTAGGCTTAGTGTGAGGGTTAGGGAAAGGTGAGGGTTTGGTTGAGGGTTAGGTTTAGGGTGAGGGTTAGGTTTATGTTTAGGGTGAGGATTAGCGTTAGAGTGATGTTTAGTATGAGGGTGGGGGTTACTGTTAGGGTTAGCTTTAGGGAAAGGTTTAGGGTTAGGGTTAGGGTTAGGGTTACGGTGACAGGTAGGTTTAGGGTTAGGGTTCGGGTTAAGGTTAGTGTGAGTGTAATGGTTAGGGTTAGAGTTAGGGTTAGTGTGAGGATAAATGTTAGACTGAGGATTAGGTTGAGGGTGACGTTTAGGGTTAGTATTAGGGTTAGGGTTAGGGTTAGGCTGAGGCTGAGGGTGAAATTGAAGGTGAGGGTTAGGGTTAGGGTGAGTGTTAGGGTTAGTGTGATGGTTAGTGTGATGGTGATGGTGAGGGTGAGGGTGAGGGTTAGAATGAGGGTGAGGGTGATGTTTAGGTTTAGGATTAGGTTTAGGTTGAGTTTTAAGTTTAGGTTTAGGGTTAGGTTTAGACTTATTGTTAGTGTTAGCCGTAGGGTAAGGGTGATGGTGTGGGTTAGGGTTAGCGTTGGGGTTAGGGGTAGGGTGAGGGTGGGGTTGAGAGTTAGGGTTAGGATTGGGGTTAGTGTTAGGGTAAGGCTGAGGTGGAAGGGGAGGTTGAGGGTGAGGGTTAGGGTTAGGGTGAGGGCTAAGGTGAGGGTGAGGGTTAGGGTGAAGTTGAGGGTGAGAGTTTGGGTTAGGTAAGGGTTAGGGTTAGGGTGAGGATTAGTTGAGGTTGATGGTTAAGGTGACGTTAGGTTTAGGGTGAGGGTTAGGATTACTGTTAGGGTGATTGTTATGGTTAGGGTGATGTTTTGGGTAAGGGTGATGGTTAGGGTGAGGGTGAGGTTTAGGGTTAGGGTTAGTATTAGTGTGAGGGTGAGGGTGAGGGTTAGGATTAGAAATAGGTTGAGCATTAGTGTTGGGCTGAGGGTGAGGGTCAGGGTGAGGGTGAACGTTATGGTTAGGTTTAGGATTAGGTTAAGGGTTAAGGCTAGTGTGAGGGTCATGGTCAGTTTTAGGGTTAGGGTTAGGGTGAGGGTGTGAGGATCAGGATTACGAATAGGGTTAGATTTAGGCTGAGGGTGAGGGTCAGGGTGAGGGTGAAGATTAGGTTTAGTGTTAGGGTGAGGATAAGTGTTAGGGTGAGGGTTAAGGGGAGGGTTAGTTTTAGGGTTAGGGTTAGGGTGAGGGTTAAGGTTTGGGTGATGTTTAGGGTGAAGGTTAGGGTGAAGCTGAGGGTTCAGGTGAGCGTTCGGGTTAGGCTGAGGGTGAGGTTTAGGGTGTGGGTGAGGATTAGGTTTAGGATGAGGGTTAACGATAGGTTTAGGGTTAGTGTGAGGTTTAGGTTTAATGGTAGGGTTAGGGTTAAGGTTAGGTTTAGAGTGAGGGTTAGGGAGAGGGGAAGGGGTAGGATTAGGGTGAGGTTTTGGGTGAGTGTGAGATTTGGGGTGAGGGTGAGGGTGAGGGTTAGTGTTAGGGTTAGGGTTAAGGTTAGGGTGAGTTTGATGGTGAGGGTGAGCGTTAGGGTTAGGATTGGGTTACTGTGAGGGTAAGAGTGAGGGTTATGGTTAGGTTGAGGGTTAGTTTTAGGGTGAGGGTTAGGGTTAGTGTTAGGGTGAGTGTTAGGGTTAGGGTTTGGTTTAGGGTGAGATTTAGGGTGAGGTGTCGGGATAGGTTTAGGGTGAGGTTTAGGGTTAGTGTGAGGGCAAGGGTTAGGTTTAGGGTTAGGATTAGTGTGAGGATAAGGGTTAGGGTGAAAGTAAGGTTGAGGGTGAGAATTAGGGTTAGCGTTAGGGATAGGGTGAGGGATAGTTTTAGGGTGAGGGTTAGGGTTAGGGTTAGGGTGAGGATTAGGTTTACGGTGATGTTTAGGGTGAGGTTGAGGGTTAATGTGAGGGTGAGTGTGAGTGTATGGATTAGGGTGAGCGTGTGGGTGAGGGTGAGGTTGAGCGTGAGGGTTAGGGTTAGGGTTAGGTTGAGGATAAGTGTTAGTGTGAGGGTTAGTGTGATGGTGAGGGTCAGGTGAGGGTGAGGGTTAGAATGAGGGTGAGGGTTGGGATTAGGATTAGGTTTAGAGTGACTTTTAGGGTTAGGGTTAGGGTTAGATTTAGGTTTATTGTTAGGGTCACAGTTAGGGTTAGGGTGAGTGTGAGGGCAAGGGTTAGCGTTAGGATTATGGTTAGGGTTAGGGTGAGGGTGGTGTTGAGAGTTAGGCTTATGATTATGGTTAGGTTTAGGGTAAGGCTGAGGGGGAAGAGGAGGTAGAGGGTTAGGTTTAGGGTTAGGTTTAGGGTTAGGGTGAAGTTTAGAGTGAGGTTGAGGTTTAGGGTGAGGGTGAGGTTTAGGGTGAGGGTGAGGGTGAGGTTGAGCGTGAGGGTTAGATTTAGGATGAGGGTGAGGGTGAGGGTTAGGGTTAGGATGAGGGTGAGGGTGAGGGTGAGGGTTATGTTTTGGGTTAGGTTGAGGGTTAGGTTTAGGGTTAGGCTTAGGGTGAGGGTTAGGCTGTAGGTAAGGTTTAGGGTGAGGGTTAGGATGAGGGTGAGGTTCACGGTTAGGGTTAGGGTAAGGGTTAGGGTAAGGGTTAGGGTGAGGGTTAGGGTGAGGGTTAGGGTTAGGGTTAGCATGAGGGTTAGTGTGAGGGTGAGGGTTAGGGTGAGTGGTAGTGTTAACTTTAGGGATAGGGTGAGGATTAAGGTTAGGGTTAGGTTTATTGTGTGGGTTAGGCTGAGGGGTAGGTTTAGGGTTAGGTTGAGTGTTAGGTTTAGTGTGAGGGTTAAGGTTAGGGTTAGGGTGAGTGTAAGGTTTAGAGTGAGGTTAAGGGTGAGGATGAGCTTTAGCTTTAGCATTAGGTTTATGGATAGGGTTAGGATGAGGGTTAGTGTTAGGGTGAGGGTGAAGGTGAGGGTGGGGGTGAGGGTTAGTGTTAGGGTTAGTGTGACGGTTACTGTTAGAGTGAGGGTTAGGGTTAGTGTAAGGGTTTGGGTTAGGGTTAGGTTGAGGGTCAGGGTGAGTGTTAGGTTTAGGTTGAGGGTTAGCGTTAGGGTGAGGGTTAGGGTTAGGTTTAGGGTGAGAATTAGGGTTAGGGTGATGTTTATTGTGAGGGTGAGTGTTCAGGTGAGGGTGAGGGTTAGGGTGAGGGTGAGGGTTAGGGTGTGGTTGAGGGTTAGGGTTAGGTTGAGGGATAGGGTGACGTTGAGTGTTATGGTGAGGGTTAGGGTTAGGTTGAGAGTTAGGGTAAGAGTGAACGTTAGGGTTAGGTTTAGGGTTAGGGTGATTGTTAGGGTGAGGTGTCGGTATAGGGTTAGGGTTAGTGCGAGGGTTAGGGTTAGGTTAGGGTTAGTGTGAGGATAAGCTTTAAGCTGAGGTTTAGGGTGAGGTTAAGGTTTAGGTTTAGCGTTAGGGTTAGAGTAAGGGTTAGGGTGAGGGTTAGTGTTAGTGTGAGTGTTAGGGTTAGGGTTATGGTTAGGGTTAGGTTTAGGCTGAGGGGGAGGGGGAGGGCGAGGTGGAGGGTAAGGGTTAGGTTAAGGGTTAGGGTGAGGGCTAGGGTGAGTGTGAGGGTTAGTGTGAGGGTGGAGGTGAGGTTTTCATTTACCTTAGGGTTAGGGTTATGGTGAAGTTTAGGTTGAGGTTGAGGGTTAAGCTGAGTTTAGGGTTAGGGTGAGGGTTAGGGTTAGGCTTACGGTGAAGTTTAGGGTTAGGGTGATGTTTAGGGTTAGGGTGAGCGTTCAGTGAGGGTGAGGGTGAGGGTGAGTGTGAGGGTGTGGGTGAGGGTTAGTGTTAGGGTTAGGTTTAAGGTGAGGGTACGTATGAGGGTTAGGATTAGGAATAGGGTTAGCGTTAGTGTTAGGCTGAGGGTATGGGTTAGGGTGAGGTTATGTGTGAGGGAGAGTGTTTGGGTTAGGGATAGGTTTAGCCTGAGGGCTAGGGTGAGGAGAGGGTTAGTGTGAGGGTTAGGGTGAGGGATTCGTTTAGGTAAGGGTTAGGGTTATGGTGAGATTTAGCGTGAGGTTTAGGGTTAGGTTGAGGGTTACGGTTAGGGTGAGGGTTAGGGTTAGGTTTAGGGTAAGGATTAGGGTTTAGGTGATGTTTAGGGTGAGGGTGAGTGTTAGGGTGAGGATGAGTGTTCGGGGAAGTGTGAGGGTTCCGGTGAAGGAGAGGGTTATGGTGTGGGTGAGGATTAGGGTTAGGTTGAGGGTTAGTGATAGGGTTAGGGTTAGTGGGAGGGTGAGGGTTAGGGATAGTGTTAGAATTAGGTTGAGGGTTAGGGTTAGGGTTAGTGTTAGGGTCAGGGTTAGGGTTAGGGTGCGGGTTATTGTCAGGGTGAGGGTGAGGGTTAGGGTTAGGGTAAGATTGAGGGTGAGGGTTAGGTTTAGAATTAGGGTTAGGTTTAGGTTTAGGTTGAGTGTTATGGTGAGGGTGAGGGTGAGGGTGAGGGTGAGGGTTAGGGTTAGGGTGAGAATTAGGGTGAGAATTAGGCTGATGGTTATGGTGAAGGTAAGGGTTAGGGTGATGTATAGTGTGAGGATGAGGATTAGGGTTAGTGTTAGGGTTAGGGTAAGGGTTAGGGTGAGGCTTAGGCTTACATTTAGTTTTACGGTGAGGTTGAGGTATAGGGTGAGGATTAGCGCTATGGTGAGGGTGAGGGATAGGGTTAGATTGAGGGTGAGGGTGAGTGTTAGGTTTAGAGTTAGGGTGAGGGTGAGGGTGAGGGTTAGGAATAGGGTAAGCATTAGGGTTAAGATGATGGTGAGGGTGACAGTAAGGGTGTGGGTTAGGGTTAGAGTGAGGGTTAGGTTTAGGGTAAGGGTTAGGGGGAGGTTTAGGGTGTGGGTAACTTTTAGGGTAAGGGTTAGGATTAGGGTAAGGGTTAGGGTTAGGGTGAGGGAAAGGGTTAGGGTGAGGGTTAGGGTGAGGTGGAGGGTTAGGCTTAGCATTAGGGTTAAGTGAAGGTGAGGTTTGGGGTTAGGGTTAAGATTAGGGATAGGGTGAGGATTAGGGTTAGGGTTAGGGTTAGGGTGAGGGTAAGGTTTCGGGTGAGGGTTAGGCTGAGGGTGAGATTTAGGGTTAGCATTATGTTTAGGTTTAGGGTTAGGATGAGGGTTAGGGTTAGGGTGAGGGTGAGGTAGAGGGTGAGGAAGAGTGTTAGTTTTAGGTATAGTGTGTGGGTTAGTGCTAGGGTGAGGGTTAGTTTTAGGGTGAGTGTTAGGGTTAGGGTAAGGTTTAGGGTGAGGGTTAGGGTTAGGGTTGGGTTAGGTTGAGTTTCAGGGTGAAGGTCAGGGTTAGGTTGAGTCTTAGGTTTAGGGTGAGGGTTAGGGTTAGTTTTAGGGTTAGATTTAGGGTTAGGTTGATGTTTATTGTGAGGATGAGCGTTAGGGTAAAGGTTAGGTTTAGGGGTAGGGTGAGGGTTAGAATTAGGTTGAGGGTTAGGTTTAGGGTTAGTGTTACGGTGAGGGTTAGGGTTAGGGTCAGGGTTATTGTCAGGGTGAGGGTGAGGGTTAGGGTTAGGGTTAGAGTAAGTTTGAGGGTGAGGGTTAGGTTTAGGATTAGGATTAGGTTTAGGAATAGGTTGAGCAATATGGTGAGGGTGAGGGTTTGGGTGAGGGTTATTGTTAGGGCAAGAATTAGGGTTAGGTTTAGGGTTAGGGTTATGGTGAAGTTAAGGGTTAGGGTGATGTATAATGTGAGGATGAGGATTAGGGTTAGTGTTAGGGTTAGGGTGAGGGTTAGGGTGAGGCTTAGTCTTTCATTTAGTTTTAGGGTGAGGTTGATGTATAGGGTGACGGTTAGCGCTATGGTGAGGGTTAGGGATAGGGTTAGGGTGAGGGTGAGGGTGAGTGTTAGGTTTAGAGTTCAGGTGAGGGTGAGGGTGAGGGTTAGGAATATGGTAAGTATTAGGGTTAGGATGATGGTGAGGGTGACATTAAGGATGTGGGTTAGGGTTAAGGTGAGGGTTATGTTTAGGTTAGGGTTAGGGGGAGGTTTTGGGTGTGGGTAACTTTTGGGGTGAGGGTTAGGGTGATGGTAAGGGTTAGGATTAGGGTGAGGCAAAGGGTTAGGTTGAGGGTTAGGGTGAGGTGGAGGGTTAGGGTTAGCATTAGGGTTAGGGTGAGGGTGAGGGTTGGGGTTAGGGTTAAGATTAGGGACAGGGTGAGGATTAAGGTTAGAGTTAGGTTTAGGGTGAGGATTAGGATTAGGTGAGGGTTTGGTTTAGTGTGAGGTTTAGTGTTAGGGTTAGGGAGAGGGACAGGTTTAGTCTGAGGGTTAGGTTTAGGGTTAGGGTGAGGGTAAGGTTTCGGGTGAGGGTTAGGCTGAGGGTGAGATTTAGGGTTAGCTTTATGTTTAGGGTTAAGGTTAGGATGAGGGTTAGTGTTAGGGTGAGGGTGAGGTAGAGAGTGAGGAAGAATGTTAGTTTTAGGTATAGTGTCAGGGTTAGTCGTAGGGTGAGGGTTCGTTTTAGGGTGAGTGTTAGGGTTAGAGTAAGGGTTAGGGTGAGGGTTAGGGGTAGGGTTGGGTTAGGGTGATTTTCAGGGTGAAGGTTAGGTTAGGTTGAGGCTTAGGGTTTGGGTGAGGGTTAGGGTTAGTGTTAGGGTGAAAGTTAGGGTTAGGGTGATGTTTATTGTGAGGGTGAGGGTTAGGGTAAGGGTGAGTGTTCGGGTGAGGGTGAGGGGTCGTGTGAGAGTGAGGGATAGGGTGTGGTTGAGGCTTAGGGTTAGGGTGAAGGTTAGGGAGACGGTGAGGGTTAGGGTGAGGGTGAGGGTTATGTTTACGGTTCGGGTTAGGGTGAGGGTTAGGGTTAGGGTTAGGGTTATGCTGACAGGGTGAGGTGTCGGGATAGGGTTAGGGTAAGGGTTAGGGTTAGTTTGAGGTTTAGGGTTAGGGTTATGGTTATTGTGAGGTTAAGGATTAGGGTGAGGGTTAGGGTGATGGTGAGGGTTAGGGTTAGTGTTAGTGTTAGGGTTAGGGACAGGGTGACGGTGATGTTTAGGGTTAGGGTGTTGTTTAATGTGAGGTTTAGTGTTAGTGTGAAGTTGAGGGTGAGGGTGAGGGTTAGTCTGAGGGTGTGGGTGAGGGTGAGGTTGAGGATGAGAATTACGGTTAGGGTTAGGGTGAGGGTGAGGGTGAAAGTGAAGGTGAGGGTTAGGGTTAGGTTGTGGGTTAGGGTTAGGGTTAGGGTTAGGATGATGTTTATGCTGAGTGTTAAGGTTATGGTTAGTGTGAGGGTTAGGGTTAGTTTGCGGGTGAGGGTGAGGTTTAGGTTTAATTTTAGGGTTTGTTTTAGGGTTACGGTTAGAGTTAGAGTTAGGGTTATTGTTAGGGTTATGGTTATGGTTATGGTGAGGGTGAGGGTTTCGTTTAGGTAAGGGTTAGGTATAGGGTGAGAATTAGGGAGAGGGTGAGGGTTAAGCTGAGTTTAGGGTTAGGGTGAGGGTTATGGTTAAGGTTAGGGTGAAGGTTAGGGTTAGGTTGATGTTTAGGGTGAGGGTGAGGGTTAGGGTGAGGGTGTGGGTGAGGTTTAGGGTTAGTGTTAGGTTTAGGTTGAATATGTGGGTAAGCGTTAGGATTATTAATAGGCTTAGGGTTAGGGTTAATCTGAGCTTGAGGGTCAGGGTGAGGGTGAAGTGTAGGGTTAGGGTTAGGGTTAATTTGAGTGTTACAGAGAGGGGTAGGGTTAGGGTTAGTGTGAGGTTTAGGGTGAGTGTGAGGATTAGGGTGAGGGTGAGTGAGGGTTAGTGTTAGGGTTAGGGTTAGATTTAGGGTGAGTTTGAAGGTGATGGTTAGGTTTAGGATTAGGGTTAAGGTTAGGGTTAGGGTGAGTGTTAGGGTGAGGGTGAGGGTTCTGGTGAATGTTAGGGTGTGCATGAGGGTTAGGGTTATGGTGAGGATTTGGGTTAGGATTAGGGTTAGGGTTCTGGTGAGCTTAAGGATTAATGTCAGGTTTAGTGTGATGATGAGGGTTAGGGTTAGTGTTAGGGATAGGGTGAGGGTTATGGTGAGTACTAGGGTTAGGGTTAGGATGAGGGTTAGGGTTAGTGTGAGGGTTAGGGTGAGGGTGAGGTTGAAGGTGAGGGTTAGGGTGAGGGTGAGTGTGAGGTTGAGGGTTAGCGTTAGGGTTAGTGTCAGGGTTAGGGTGAGGTTGGGGGTTAGGTTTAGGATTAGGGTTAGGGTTTGTGTTAGGCTGAGGCTGAGGGTGAGGGTGAGGTTGAGGGTTAGGATTAGGCTGAGGTTGAGGTTGAGAATCAGGGTTAAAGTTAGGGTGAGTGTTAAGGTGGGGGCTAGGTGGAGGTTGAGGGTTAGGGTTAGGTTTAGGGGTAGGATAAGGGTTAGGCTGAGGGTTAGGGTTAGGGTTAGTGTGAGGGTTAGGTTTAGGGTTAGGGTAAGTGTTAAGGTGAGGGTAAAGTTTAGGGTGAATATTAGGGTGACGGTGAAGTTTAGGGTTTGGGTGAAGGTTAGGTTTATGGTTAGGGTTAGGGTGAGTGTTAGCGTGTGGGTAAGTGTTAGGGTAAGGGTTACGTTGAGGCTGAGGATTAGGGTTCAGGTGAGGGTAAGGATAAGGGTGAGGGTTAGGGTGAGGGTGAGGGATAGGGTGAGGGTTTGGGTTAAGGTTAAGGGTAGGATAAGGATTTGGGTTAGGGTTAAGTTTAGGGTGAGGGTTAGGCTGAGGGGTAGGGTTAGGGTTAGGGTGAGACTTAGGTTTAGTTTGAGGGTTAGTGTTAGGGTTATGGTTAGGGTTAGTGTGAGGATAATGGTTATTGTGAGGGTTAGGGTGAAGATGAGGTGTAGGGTTAGCGTTAGTGATAGGGTGACGTTATGGTGAGGGTGAGGGTTAGGTTTACGGTTAGGATTAGGTTAAGGGTTAGGATTAGGGTTAGGGTTAGGTTGAGAATTAGTTTGAGGTGTCAGAATAGGTTTAGGGTTAGGGGTAAGGTTAGTTTGAGGTTTAGGGTTAGGGTTAGTGTGAGGATAATGGTTATGGTGAGGGTTAGGGTGAGGGTGAGGGTTAGGGTTAGGGTTAGCATTAGGGTTAGCGTGAGGGTTAGGGTTAAGGTGAGGGTTAGGGTTAGGGTGATGTTTAGGGTGAGGTTGAGGGTTAGTGTGAGGGTGAGGGTGAGGGTTAGGGTGAGGGTGCGGGTGAGGGTGAGGCTGAGGATGAGGGTTAGGTTTAGGGTTTGGGTCAGGATAAGGGTTAGTGTTAGGATTAGAGTTAGGGTTACAGTTAGGCTGAGGGTGAGGGTGAAAGTGAGGGTGAGGGTTAGGGTTAGGGTGATGCTTAGTGTTAGTGGTAGGGTTAGTTGATGTTGACGCTCAGAGTGGGGGTGAGGGTTAGAATGAGGGTGAGGGTTAGGGTGAAGGTGAGGTTTAAGGTTAGCATTAGGTTTACCATTAGGTTTAGGATGAGGGTTAGGTTTAGGGTAAGGGTGAGGGTGAGGGTGAGGGTTATGGTGAGGGTTAGTGTTAGGGTTAGTGTGACGGTTACTGTTATTGTAAGGGTTAGGTTTAGGGTGAGGGTTAGGGTTAGGGTAAGGGTTTGGTTTAGGGGTAGGGTGATGGTGAGGGTCAGGATGAGGGTTAGGATTAGTTTGAGGTTTAGGATTAGGGTGATGGTTAAGGATAGGGTTAGGTTGAGTATAAGTGTTAGGATTAGGGTTAGGGTGAGGGTGAGGGTGATGGTTAGGTTTAGGGTGAGGGTGAAGGTTAGGTTTAGGGTGAGGGTTAGGGTTAGGTTTAGGGTTAGGGTGAGTGTGAGGGTTAGAGTTAGGTTTGGGGTTAGGATAAGGGTTAGGCTGACTATTAGCGTTAATGTTAGTGTGAGTGTTAGGTTTAGGGTTAGGGTTTTGGTTAGATTGAAGGTAAAGTTTAGGTTGAGGTTTAGGGTGAGTTTGAGGGTTAGGGTTAGGGTGAGTGTTAGGGTCAGGGTTATGTTTAGGGTTATGTTTAGGGTTAGGTTGAGGGTTCGGGTGAGGGTTAGGTTTAGGGTAAGGGTTAGGATGAGGTTTAGGATGTGGGTAACTTTTAGGGTGAGGGTTAGGTTGAGGGTGAGGTTTAGTGTTAGGATGAGGGAAAGGGTTAGGGTGAGGGTTAGGATGAGGTGGAGGGTTATGGTTAGCATTAGGGTTAGGGTGAGGGTGAGGTTGAAAGTGAAGCTGAGGGTTAGGGTTAGGGTGAGTGTTAGTGTTAGGTTAGTGTTAGGATGAGGTTTAGACTGAGTGTTAAGGTTAGGATTAGTGTAAGGGTTAGTTTGAGGGTGTGGGTGAGGGTGAGGTTTAGGGTTAGTTTTAGGGTGAGTTTTAGGGTTAGGTTTAGGGTTAGAGTTAGGGTTAGTGTTAGGGTGAGCGTGAGGATGAGGGTTTCGTTTAGGTAAGGGTTAGGGTTAGGGTGAGGATTAGGGTGAGGGTGAGGGTTAAGCTGAGGTTAGGTTTAGGGTGAGGGTTAGGGTTAGGTTTAGTTTTAGGTTGCATGTGAGGGTAAGTGTTAGGAATAGGAATAGGGTTAGGTTCGGGTTAGGCTGAGGTTGAGGGTCAGGGTAAGCGTGAAGGTTAGGGATAGGGTTAGTGTTAGGTTGAGAGTTATGGAGAAGGGTAGGGTTAGGGTTAGGGTGAGGTTTAGGATGAGTGTGAGGATTAAGGTGAGGGTGAGAGTGAGGGTTAGGATTAGGGTTAGAGTTAGGGTGAGATTGAAGGTGAGGGTTAGGTTTAGGATTAGTGTTAAGGTTAGGGTTAGGGTGAGTGTTAGGTGAGGGTTCAGATTTGATTTCGGGTGAGGGTTAGGGTGTGCATGAGTTTTAGGGTTATGGTGAGGATTAGGGTTAGGATTAGCGTTAGGGTTCTGGTGAATTTAAGGATTAGGGTAAGGTTTAGTGTGAGGATGAGGGTGAGGGTTAGTGTTAGAAATAGGGTGAGGGTTACAGTGAGTGTTAGGTTTAGGGTTAAGGTTAGGGTGAGGGTGAGGTATAGGTTGAGGCTTAGGGTTAGGGTGAGGGTTAGGGATACATTTAGGGTTAGGGTGAGGGTGATGTTGAGTGTTAGGGTTAGGTTTA
The DNA here is from genome assembly GCF_024711535.1 of Dipodomys merriami. NCBI lineage: Eukaryota > Metazoa > Chordata > Mammalia > Rodentia > Heteromyidae > Dipodomys > Dipodomys merriami. The sequence continues at coordinate 6,709,911 of NW_027206113.1, forward strand.
GTGTTAGATTTAGGGTGAGGGTTTGGGTGAGTGTTAGGATTATGGTTAGGATTAAGGTTAGGCTGAGGGTGATGTGGAGGGTTAGGGTAAGGGTTAGGGTTAGGATGATTGTTATTGTTAGGGTTAGGATTAGGGTTAGTTTTGGGTGAGGGTTAGATTTGGTTGATGTTTAGGATAAGGTTTAGGCTGAGGGTTAATGTTAGGTTTAGTGTGAGGTTTAGGTTTAGCGTTAGGGTAATTGCTAGGTTGAGAATAAATTTTAGGGTGAATATTAGGGTGATGGTGAAGTTTAAGTTTATGGTGAGGGTTAGGTTGAAGGTTAGGTTTATGGTTCGGGTTAGGGTGAGTGTTAGGGTGTGGGTAAGAGTTAGGGTGAGGGATAGGCTGAGGGGTAGGGTTAGGGTTAGGGTGAGGCTTAGGTTTAGTGTGAGGGTTAGGGTTAGGGTTAGGGTGACAGTAAGGGTTACAGTGAGGGTTAGGGTGAATGTGAGGTTTAGGGATAGAATTAGGTTTAGGGTTTGGGTTAGGATGAGTGTTAGGGTTAAGTTTAGGGTTAGGATTAGAATGAGGGTGAGGTTTAGGGTCAGGGTTCATTTGAGGTTTAGTGTTAGGTGTGGGCTAGGGTGAGGGTTAAGGTTAGGGTGAGGGTTAGGTTTAGGGTTAGGGTTAATGTGAGGGTGAGGGTCAGGGTTAGGGATAGGGTTAGGGTTAGGGTGAGGGTTAGGCTGAGGGTTAGTGTTAGGGTTAGTGTGAGGGTTAGGGTTATGGTTAGGGTTTGGGTTAGGGTGTGTTTTAGGGTTAGTTTTAGGTTTAGGCTGAGGGTTAGGGTTAGCGTCAGTGTGAGTGTTAGGTTTAGGGTTAGGGTTTGGGTTAGGTTGAGGGTAAAGTTTAGGGTGAGTGTTAGGGTGAGGGTGAGTGTTAGGGTTATGTTTAGGGTTAGGGTGAGTGTTAGGGTGAGGGTTAGATTTAGGGTTAGGCTTAGGGTGAGGGTTAGGGTGTAGGTAAGTTTTAGGGTGAGGGTTAGGAGGAGGGTGAGGTTTAGGTTTAATGTGAATGTTAGGGTTAGGGTCATGGTGAGTTTTAGGTTTAGTGTGAGGGTTAGGGTGAGGTTGAGGGTTATTGTTAGGGTGAGGTTGAGGGTAAGGTTTATGCTGAGGCTTAGGGTGAGGATGAGGTTTATTTTTAGCATTAGGTTTACAGTTAGGGTTAGGATGAGGGTTAGGTTTAGGGTGAGGGTGAGGGTAAGGGTTAGGGTCACTGTGAGGGTTAGTGTTAGGGTGAGGGTTAGGTTTAGGGTGAGGGTTAGGTTTAGGGTAAGTGTTAGGGTTAAGGTTAGGGTTAGGGTTAAGGTGAGGGTCAGGGTGAGAGTTAGTGTTAGGTTGAGGGTTAGGGTTAGGGTAAGGGTTATGGCTAGGGTTAGGGTGAGAGTTAGGGTTAGGGTGAAGTTTAGTATAAGGTTGAGGGTTAGGGTGAGGGTTAGTGTTCATGTGTGGGTTAGGGTTCGGGTGAGGGTTAGGGTTTGGGTGTGGTTGAGGGTTAGTGTTAGGGTGAGGGTTAGGGTGTCGGTGAGGGTTAGGGTGAGGGTGAGGGTTAAGTCTAGATTTAGGGTTAGGTTGAGGTTTAGGGTAAGGGTTATGGTTAAGGTGAGAGTTAGGGTAAGGTTTCGGGATAGGGTTAGGGTGAGGGTTAGGGTTAGTGTGGGGGTTAATCTTAGGGTTAAGGTTAGTGTGAGGAAAAGGTTTAGGATGAGGTTTAAGGTAAGGGTGAGGGTTAGCTTTAGTGTTAGGGTTACAGTAAGGGTTAGGGTGAGGGTTAGCATTAGGGTGAGGGTTAGGGTTAGGTTTAGGGTGAGGGTTAGGGTTAGGGTGATGTTTAGGGTGAGGGTGATGGTTAATGTGAGGGTGAGGTTGAGGTTTAGGGTGAGGGTGAGGCTGAGAGTTAGAATTAGGATTACTGTTAGGGTTAGGGTTAGGCTGAGTGTGAGTGTCAGCGTGAGGGTGAAGGTTACGGTTAGGGTTAGGATTAGGGTTAGGGTGAGGGTTACAGTTAGTCTGAGTGTTATGGTTAGGGGTACAATTAGGGATAGGGTGAGGGTAAGGGTTAGGTTGAGGGTTAGGGTGAGGGTTAGAGTTAGGGTTAGGATTAGAGTGAGGGTTAGGGTTAAGGTGATATTTAGGTTGAGGTTGAGGGGTAGGGAGAGGATGATGGTTCAGTTGAGGGTGAGGGTGTGGGTGAGGGTGTGGGTGAGGATTAGCGTTAGGATGAGGGTTAGGGTTAGGTTTAGGTTTCTTGTGAGGGTGAGGGTTAAGGGTAGGGTTAGGGTTAGGTTGAGGGTTAGGGTTCGGGAGAGGGGTAGGGATAGGTTTAAGGTGAGTTTTAGGGTGAGTGTGAGGGTTAGGGTTACGGTGAGGGTGAGTGTTAGGGTTAGGTTGAGTTTGAGGGTGAGGGTTAGGTTTATGATTAGGGTTAGGGTTAGCGTTAGAAAGTGTGTTAGGGTGAGGGTGACGGTTCGGGTGAAGTTAAGAGTTAGGGTGTGGGAGAGGGTTAGGTTTAGGGAAACGATTAGGGTTAGGATTAGGGTTAGGTTTATGGTGAGAGTAAAGTTTATGGTGAGGTTTAGTGTGAGGATGAGTGTAAGGTTAGTGTGAGGTTTACGGTGAGGGTTAGGGTGAGGGTCTGGGTTTGGTTTAGGGTTAGGGTGAGGGTGAGGTATAGGGTGAGGGTTAGGATAATGGTAAGGAATAGGGATAGGGATAGGGTTAAGGTTAGGGTGAGGGTGAGGATGAAGGTTTGGATTAATGTTAGGATTAGGGTTAGGCTGAGGGTGATAGGGAGGGTGAGGGTGTGGGTTAAGTTTAGGGTGAGGTTTAGGGTTAGGGCAGGGTGAGGGTGAGGGTTAGGGTTCGGATTATGGTTAGGATGAGGGTTAGGTTGAGGGTAAGCGTTAGGGTTAGTGTGAGGGTTAGGGTTAGGGTTAGGGTTAGGTTTAGGGTGAGGGTTAGGGTTAGGTTTAGGGTTAGGATAAGTCTTATGCTGAGGGTTAGGGTTAGGGTTAGTGTGAGGGTTAGTTTTAGATTTAGGATAAGGATTAGGGTGAGGATAAATGTCAAGGTGAGGGTTAGGGTGAGAATGAGGTTTAGGAGTAGGGTTAAGGTTAGGGTGAGGGTTAGTATTAGGGTTAGGGTGAGGGTACGAGTTGGGCGAGATTTAGGGTGAGGTTTAGTGTGAGGGTTAGGGTGGGGGTTTGGTTTATGGTTAAGGATAGGGTGAGGGTTAAGGTTAGGTTTAGGTTTAGGTTGAGGGTTAAGCTGAGGGGTAGGGTTAGAGTTAGTGTGAGGTTAGGTTTAGTGTGAGCATTAGAGTTAGGGTTACGGTGATGGTATCAGTTAGGGTGAGGGTTAGGGTGAGTGTGAGTTTTAGGGTTAGCATTACGTTTAAGGTTAATGTTAGGATTAGGGTTAGGGTGAGGGTGAGGGTGAGGGTTAGGGTTAGGGTAAGGGTGAGGGTTAGAGTTAGGGTGAGGGCTAGTGTGAGGATGATGGTTAGGGTGAGGGTGAGGGTGACGGTGAGGTTTTCTGTTTGATAAGGTTTAGGGTTAGGGGTAGGGTGAAGTTTAGGTTGAGGGTGAGGGTGAGGATGAGGGTGAGGGATAGTGTTACGATGAGGGTTAGGGTTTGGTTTAGAGTGTGGGTGAGGATGAGGATGAGGGTTAGGGTTAGGGTTAGTGTGAGGGTTAGGGTTAGGTTGAGGTTTAGGGTTAGGGTGAGGGTTAGGTTTAGGGTGATTTTTGGTGTTAGGGTGAGGGTTAGTGTGAGGCTGAGTGTTCATGTGAGAGTTAGGTTTAGGTTTAGGTTTATGGATAGGTTTATGTTGAGGGTAAGGGTTCCGGTGACGGTCAGTGTGTGGGTGAGTGTGAGGGTTAGGATTAGGGTTAGTGTTAGGGTTAGGGTGAGGGTGAAGATTAGTGTTAGTATTAGGGTTGGGATGAGGGTTAGGCTGAGGGTTAGGTTTAGGGTTAGTGTGAGGGTTAGGATTAGGGTTAGGGTTACGGTTATGGTGAGGGTTAGGGTTAGGGTTAGGAAAAGGGTTAGGCTGAGGGTTAGGGTAAGGGTTAGTGTGAGTGTTAGGTTTAGGGTTAGGGTTGGGTTTAGGTTCAGGGTAAAGTTTAGTTTGAGAGTTAGGGTGAGGGTGAGGTTTAGGGTTAGGGTGATGGTTAGTGTCAGGGTTAGGCTTAGGGTTGTGGTTAAAGATAGGGTGAGGTTTAGGGAGAGAGTTAGTTTTAGAGTTAGGGTGAGGGTTAGGGTGTGGTTAAGTGTTAGGGTGAGTTTATGGTGAGGGTGAGGGTTAGGGTTATGTTGACGGAAAGGTTTAGGGTGAGGGTTAGGTTTAGTGTGAGGGTTAGGGTTAGGGTGAGGGTGAGGGTGAGGTTTAGGGTTAGCATTAGGTTTAGAGTTAGGGTTAGGATGAGGGTTAGGGTTAGGGTGAGGGTGAGGTTGAGGGTGAGGGCGAGTGCTAGGGTTAGGTTTAGTGTAAGGGTTAGTGTTAGGGTGAGGGTTAGGTTTAGGGTGAGGGTTAGGGTTAGGTTGAGGGTTAGTATTAAGTTGAGGTTTTGGGTTAGTGTTAGGGTGAGAGTTAGGGTTAGGGTTATGGTTATTGTGAGGGTGAAGTTTAGGGTGAGGGTGAGTGTTCGGGTGAAGGTCTAATTCTGGTGAGGGTGAGGGTTAGGGTGTGGTTGAAATTTAGGGTTAGGGTGAGGGTTAGGGTGATGGTGAGGGTTACACTGAGGGTGAGGGTTAGGCTTAGGGTTACGGTTAGTTTTAGGGTTAGGTGAGAGTTAGGGTGAGTTTTTGGGATAGGGTTAGGGTGTGGGTTAGGGTTAGTGTGAGGGTTAGGGTTAGGTTTAAGTTTAGTGTGAGGATAAAGGTTAGTGTGAGGGTTAGGGTGAGGGTGAGGGTTAGGGTTAGCGTTAGGGTTACGGTGAGGGTTAGGATTAGGGTTAGGTTGAGGGTTAGTGTTAGGGAGATGTTTTGGGTGAGGTTGAGAGTTAGTGTGAGGGTGAGGGTGAGGGTGAGGTTGAGGTTGAGGGTCAGTGTTAGGGTTAGGGTTAGGATGAGAGTGAGTGCTAGGGTTAGGATTAGGTTTAGGTATAGGTTTAGGCTGAGGGTTAGTGTGAGGGTTAGGGTGAGGGTTAGGGTTAGTGTGATGGTGAGGGTCAGGGTGAGGGTAAGGGTTAGGATGAGGGTGAGGGTGTGGGTGAGGGTTAGCGTTAGGTTTAGGGTTAGGTTGAGTTTTATGGTTAGGGTTATTGTTAGGGCTAGGGTTATGGTAATTTTTAGGGTTAGGGTTAGGGTTAGGTTAAGGGTGAGGGTGAGGGTTAGAGTTAGGGTTAGGGTTAGGGTTAGGGTGAGGGTGGGGTTGAGGGTTAGGGTTAGGATTAACGTTAGGTTTAGGGTAAGACTGAGGGGGAAAGGGAGATAGAGTGTGAGGATTTGTGTTTGGGTTAGGTTTAGAGTGAGGGCTAGTGTGACGGTGAGGTTTAGGTTTAGGGTGAGGGTTCCGGTTAGGTAAGGGTTAGGGTTAGGGTGAGAATTAGGGGAAGGGGTAGGGTTAGGATGAAGGTGAGGTTTAGGGTTAGGATTAGGGTTGGGATGAGGGTTAGGCTTAGGGTTAGGGTTAGGGTTAGTGTGAAGGTTAGGGTTAGGGTTAGGGTTATGGTTATTGTTATGGTTAGGGTTAGGGTTAGGATAAGGGTTAGGCTGAGGTTTAGGGTAAGGGTTAGTGTGAGTGGTAGATTTAGGATTAGGGTTTGGGTTAGGTTGAGGGTTAAGTTTAGGGTGAGGGTTAGGGTGAGGGTGAGGTTTAGGTTTAGAGTTAGGGTTAGGGTCAGGGTTAGTCTTAGGGATGTAGTTAGGGTTAGGGTGAGGATTAGGGTGAGAGTTAGTTTTAGGGTTAGGGTGAGGGTTACAGTGTGGGTAAGTGTTAGGGTGAGGTTTATGGTGAGGGTGAGGGTTAGGGTTAGGGTGATGGAAAGGTTTATGGTGAGGGTTAGGTTTAGTGTGAGGGTTAGGGTTAGGGTTAGGGTGTGGGTGAGGTTTAGGGATAGCATTAGGTTTAGGGTTTGGTTTAGGATGAGGGTTAGGGTTAGAGTGAAGGTGAGGTTGAGGGTGAGGTTGAGTGTTAGGGTTAGGTTTAGTGTAAGGGTTAGTGTTGGGTGAGGGTTAGGTTTGTGGTGAGGGTTAGGGTTAGGTTGAGGGTTAGGATTAAGTTGAGGTTTTGGCTTAGTGTTAGGATGAGAGTTAGGGTTACGGTGATGGTTATTGTGAGGGTGAGGTTTAGCGTGAGGGTGAATGTTCGGGTGAGGATCTAGTTCTGGTGAGGGTAAGGGTTAGGTTGTGGTTGAAATTTAGGTTTAGGGTGAGTGTTAGGGTGATGGTGGGGGTTACAGTGAGGGTGTGGGTTAGGCTTAGGTTTAGAGTTATTGCGAGGGTTAGGGTTAGTTTTAGGGTTAGGGTGATAGTTAGGGTGAGTTGTCGGGATAGGGTTAGGGTGTGGGTTAGGGTTAGTGCGAGGGTTAGGATTAGGTTTAAGTTTAGTATGAGGATAAAGGTTAGGGTGAGGGTTAGGGTGAGGGTGAGGGTTAGGGTTAGCGTTAGGGTTATGGTGAGGGTTAGGGTTAGGGTGAGGCTTAGGATTTGTGTTAGGTTGAGGGTTAGTGTTAGGGAGATGTTTAGGGTGAGGTTGAGTGTTAGTGTGAGGGTGACGGTGAGGGTGAGATTAAGGTTGAGGGTGAGTGTTAGGGTTAGGATTAGGGTTAGGGATAGGTTTAGGCTGAGGGTGAGGGTGAGGGTTAGGGTGAAGGTAAGGTGAGGTTGAGGGTTAGGATTAAGTTGAGGGTTTGGGTTAGTGTTAGGTTGAGAGTTAGGGTTAGGGTGATGATTATTGTGAGGTTGAAGTTTAGGGTGAGGGTGAGTGTTCGGGTGAGGGTCTAATTCTGGTGAGGGTGAGGGTTAGGGTGTGGTTGAAATTTAGGGTTAGGGTGAGGGTTAGGGTGATGGTGAGGGTTACGCTGAGTGTGAGGGTTAGGCTTAGGGTTAGGGTTAGTGTGAGGGTTAGGGTTAGTTTTAGACTTAGGTGAGAGTTAGGGTGAGTTGTCGGGATAGGGTTAGGGTGTGGGTTAGGGTTAGTGTGAGGGTTAGGGTTAGGTTTAAGTTTAGTGTGAGGATAAAGATTAGGGTGAGGTTTAGGGTGAGGGTTAGGATTAGAGTTAGGTTGAGGTTTAGTGTTAGGGAGATGTTTAGGGTGAGGTTGAGAGTTAGTGTGAGGATGAGGGTGAGGTTGAGGATGAGGGTGAATGTTAGGGTTAGGGTTAGGATGAGGGTGAGTGTAAGGGTTAGGATTAGGGTTAGGGATAGGTTTAGTCTGAGGGTGAGGGTGAGGGTTAGGTTTAGTGTGATGGTGAGTGTCAGGGTGAGGGTGAAGGTTAGGATGAGGTTGAGGGTGTGGGTGAGGGTTAGCCTTAGGTTTAGTGTTAGGGTGAGTTTTATGGTTAGGGTTATTGTTAGGGCTAGTGTTATGGTAATTTTTAGGGTTAGGGTTAGGGTGAGGGTGAGGATGAAGATTAGCGTTAGGGTTAGGGTTATTGTTAGGGTGAGGGTGGGGTTGAGGGTTAGGGTTAGGGTTAAGGTTAGGTTTAGAGTAAGGCTGAGGGGGAAGGGGAGATGGAGGGTGAGGATTAGGGTTAGGGTTAGGTTTAGGGTGATGGCTAGGGTGAGGGTGAGTGTTAATATCAGGGTGAGTGTTTCAGTTAGTTAAGGTTTATGGTTAGGGTGAGAATTAGTGGGAGGGGGAGGGTTAGGGTGAGGGTGAGGTTTAGGGTTAGGATTATGGTTGGGATGATGGTTAGGCTGAGGGTTAGGGTTAGGGTTAGTGTGAGGGTTAGGGTTAGGGTTAGGGTTACGGTTATGGTTATGGTTAGGGTTGGGGTTAGAATCAAGGTTAGCCTGAGGTTTACGGTATGGGTTAGTGTGAGTGTTAGGTTTAGGGTTAGGGTTTGGGTTAGGTTGAGGGTAATGTTTAGGGTGAGGGTTAGGGTAAGGTTGAGTTTTAGGTTTAGAGTTAGGATTAGGGTCAGGGTTAGGCTTAGGAATGTAGTAAGGGTTAGGGTGAGGTTAAGGGTGAGAGTTAGTTTTAGTGTTACGGTGAGGTTTACGGTGTGGGTAAGTGTTAGGGTGAGGTTTATGGTGAGGGTGAGAGTTAGGGTTAGGTTGACGAAAAGGTTTAGGGTGAGGGTTAGGTTTAGTATGAAGGTTAGGTTTAGGGTGAGGGTGAGGTTTAGGGTTAGCATTAGGTTTAGGGTTATGGTTAGGATGAGGGTTAGGGTTAGGGTGAGGGTGAGGGTGAGTGTTAGGGTTAGGTTTAGTGTTATGGTTAGTGTTAGGGTGAGTGTTAGGTTTAGGGTGAGGGTTAGGTTGAGGGTTAGGGTTAGGTTGAGGCTTAGGATTAAGTTGAAGGTTTGGGTTAGTGTTAGGGTGAGAGTTAGGGTTAGGGTGATGTTTATTGTGAGCATGAGGTTTAGGGTGAGGGTGAGTGTTCGGGTGAGGGTCTAATTCTGGTGAGGGTGAGGGTTAGGGTGTGGTTGAAATTTAGGGTTAGGTTGATGGTTAGGGTGATGGTGAGGGTTACGATGAGGGTGAGGGTTAGGCTTAGGTTTAAGGTTAGTGTGAGGGTTAGGTTTAGTTTTAGTGTTAGGGTGAGAGTTAGGGTGAGTTGTCGGGATAGGGTTAGGGTGTGGGTTAGGGTTAGTGTGAGGGTTATGGTTAGGTTTAAGTTTAGTGTGAGGATAAAGGTTAGGGTGAGGGTTAGGGAGAGGGTGAGTATCAGGGTTAGCATTAGGGTTATGGTGAGGGTTAGGGTTAGGGTGAGGGTTAGGATTAGGGTTAGGTTGAGGGTTAGTATTAGGGAGATGTTTAGGGTGAGCTTGAGAGTTAGTGTGAGGGTGAGGGTGAGGGTGAGGTTCAGGTTGAGGGTGAGTGTTAGGTTTAGGTTTAGGACGAGGGTGAGTGTTACTGTTAGGAGTAGGGTTAGGGATAGGTTTAGGCTGAGGGTGAGGGTGTGGGTTATGGTGAGGGTTAGGGTTAGTGTGATGGTGAGGGTCAGGGTAAGGGTGAGGCTTAGGATGAGGGTGAGGGTGTGGGTGAGGGTTAGCGTTAGGTTTAGTGTTAGGGTGAGTTTTATGGTTAGGGTTAGGGTTAGGGCTAGGGTTATGGCAATTTTTAGGGTTAGGATTAGGGTTAGGGAGAGGGTGAGGGTGAGGTTTAGCGTTAGGGTTAGGGTTAGGGTTAGGGTGAGGGTGGGGTTGAGGGTTAGGGTTAGGATTAAGGTTAGGTTTAGGGTAAGGCTGATGGGGAAGGGGAGGTTGAGGGTGAGGATTAGGGTTAGGGTTAGGTTTAGGGTGAGGGCTAGGGTGAGGGTGAGGGTAAGTGTGAGGGTGAGGGTTTCGGTTAGGTAAGGTTTAGGGTTAGGGTGAGAATTAGGGGAGGGGGAGGGTTATGGGGAGGGGGAGTTTTAGGGTTAGGATAAGGGTTGTGATGAGGGTTAGGCTGAGGGTTAGGGTTAGGGTTAGTGTGAGGGTTAGAGTTATGGTTAGGGTTACGGTTATGGTTAGGTTTAGGATTAGAGTTAGGATAAGGGTTAGGCTGAGGCTTAGGGTAAGCGTTCGTGTGAGTGTTAAGTTTAGGGTTAGGGTTTGGGTTAGGTTGAGGGTAAAGTTTAGGGTGAGGGTTAGGGTGAGGGTGAGGTTTAGGTTTAGAGTTAGGGTTAGGTTCAGGGTTAGGCTTAGGGATGTGGATAGGTTTAGGGTGAGAGTTAGTTTTAGGGTTAGGGTGAGGGTTACCTTGTGGGTCAGTGTTAGGGTGAGTGTAGGGTGAGGGTGAGGGTTAGGGTTAGGGTGAAGGAAAGGTTTAGGGTGATGGTTAGATTTAGTGTGACGGTTAGGGTTAGGGTGAGGGTGAGGTTTAGGGTTAGCATTAGGTTTAGGGTTAGGTTTAGAATGATTTTTAGGGTGAAGGTGAGTGTGAATTTGAGGGTGAGGGAGAGTGTTAGGGTTAGGTTTAGTGTGAGTTTTAGTGTTAGGGTGATGGTTAGAGTTAGGGTGAGGGTAGTGTCAGGGTGAGATTTAGGGTGATGGTGATGGTGAGGTTTTCTCTTAGGTAACGTTTACGGTTAGGGTTAGGGTGAGGTTTAGGGTGAGGAGGAGGATGAGGGTGAGGGGGAGGGGGAGGGTTAGTGTTAGGATGAGGGTTAGGGTTAGGGTTAGGGTGTGGGTTAGGATGAGGGTTAGGTTTAGGGTTAGGGTTAGTGTGAGGGTTAAGGTTAGTTTGAGAGTTAGGGTTAGTTTGAGGGTTAGGTTTAGGGTGATTGTTGGTGTTAGGGTGAGGGTTAGGGTGAGGCTGAGTGTTGTTGTGAGAGTTAGGGTTAGGTTTAGGTTTATGGATAGGTTTATGTTGAGGGTAAGGGTTAGGGTGAGGGTTAGGGTGAGGGTGAGGGTGAGGGTTAGGGTTAGTGTGAGGATTAGGGTTAGTGTTAAGGTTAGGGTGAGGCTGAGTTTTGGGTTAGAATTAGGGTTGGGATGAGGGTTAGGCTGAGGGTTAGGGTTAGGGCTAGTGTGAGGGTTAGGGTTACGGATATGGTGAGGGTTAGGGTAAGGGTTAGGATAAGGGTTAGGCTGAGGGTTACGGTAAGGGTTAGTGTGAGTGTTAGGTTTAGGGTTAGGGTTTGGGTTAAGTTGAGGGTAACGTTTAGGATGAGGGTTAGGGTGAGGTTGAGGTTTAGGGTTAGGGTGAGGGTTAGGATCAGGGTTAGGCTTAGGGTTGTGGTTAGGGTTAGGGTGAGGTTAAGGGTTAGAGGTAGTTTTAGATTTAAGGTGAGGGTTAGGGTGTGGGTAAGTGTTAGGGTGAGGTTTATGGTGAGGGTGAGGGTTAGGGTTAGGGTGATGGAAAGGTTTATGGTGAGGGTTAGGTTTAGTGTGAGGGTTAGGGTTAGGGTGAGGGTGAGGATTAGGGTTCGCATTAGGTTTAAGGTTAGTGTTAGGATGAGGGTTAGGGTGAGGGTGAGGTTGAGGATGAGGGTGAGTGTTAGGGTTAGGTTTAGTGTAAGGGTTTGTGTTAGGGTGAGGGTTAGTTTTAGGTTGAGGGTTAGGGTTAGCTTGAGGGTTACGATTAAGTTGTGGTTTTGGGTTAGTGTAAGGGTGAGATTTATGGTTAAGGTGATGTTTATTGTGAGGGTGAGGTTTAGGGTGAGGGTTAGTGTTCGGGTGAGAGTCTAGTTCTGGTGAGGGTGAGGGTTAGGGTGTGGTTGAAATTTAGGGTTAGGGTGAGGGTTAGGGTGATGGTGAGGGTTACGGTGAGGGTGAGTGTTAGGCTTAGGGTTAGGGTTAGTGTGAGGTTTAGGGTTAGTTTTAGGGTTAGTTTGAGAGTTAGGGTGAGTTGGCGGGATAGGGTTAGGGTGTGGGTTAGGGTTAGTGTGAGGGTTAGGGTTAGGTTTAAGTTTAGTGTGAGGATAAATGTTAGGGTGAGGGTTAGGTTGAGGGCGAGGGTTAGGGTTAGCATTAGTGTTATGGTGAGGGTTAGGGTTAGGGTGAGGCTTAGAATTAGGTTTAGGTTGAGGGTTATTGTTAGGGAGATGTTTAGGGTGAGGTTGAGAGTTAGTGTGAGGGTGAGGGTGAGGTTGAGGTTGAGGGTGAGTGTTAGGGTTAGGCTTAGGATGAGGGTGAGTGTTAGGGTTAGGATTAGGGTTAGGGATAGGTTTAGGCTGAGGGTGAGGGTGAGGGTTAGGGTGAGGGTTAGGGTTAGTGTGATGGTGAGGGTGAGGGTGAGGGTGAGGGTTAGGATAAGGGTGAGGGTGTGGGTGATTGTTAGTGTTAGGTTTAGTGTTAGGGTCAGTTTTATGGTTAGGATTAGGGTTAGGGCTAGGGTTATGGTAATTTTTAGGGTTAGGGTTAGGGTGAGGGTGACGATGAGGATTAGCGTTAGGGTTAGGGTTATTGTTAGGGTGAGGGTGGGGTTGAGGGTTAGGGTTAGAGTTAAGGTTAGGTTTAGAGTAAGGCTGAGGGGGAAGGGGAGTTGGAGGGTGAGGATTAGGGTTAGGGTTATGTTTAGGGTGATGGCTAGGGTGAGGGTGAGTGTTAATATCAGGGTGAGTGTTTCAGTTAGTTAAGGGTTAGGGTTAGGGTGAGAATTAGTGGGAGGGGGAGGGTTAGGGTGAGGAGGAGGTTTAGGGTTAGGATTATGGTTGGGATGAGGGTTAGGCTAAGGGTTAGGATTAGGGTTAGTGTGAGGGTTAGTGTTAGGGTTAGGGTTACGGTTATGGTTATGGTTAGGGTTGGGGTTAGGATCAGGGTTAGCCTGAGGATTACGGAAAGGGTTAGTGTGAGTGTTAGGGTTAGGGTTTGGGTTAGGTTGAGGGTAATGTTTAGGGTGAGGGTTAGGGTGAGTTTGAGGTCTAGGTTTAGAGTTAGGGTTAGGGTCAGGGTTAGGCTTAGGAATGTAGTAAGGGTTAGGGTGAGGTTAAGGGTGAGAGTTAGTCTTAGTGTTACGGTGAGGTTTACAGTGTGGGTAAGTGTTAGGGTGAGGTTTATGGTGATGGTGAGAGTTAGGGTTAGGGTTAGGTTTAGAGTTAGGGTGAGGATGATGGTGATGGTGAGGGTTAGCGTTAGGGTTAGGTTGAGGGTGTGGTTGAGGTTTAGGGTTAGGATTAAGGTTAGGTTTAGGGTAACGCTGATGGGGAAGGGGAGGTGGAGGCTGAGGATTAGGGTTAGGGTTAGGTTTAGGGTGAGGGCTAGGGAGAGGGTGAGGGTTAGTGTGAGGGTGAGAGTTTTGGTTAGGTAAGGGTTAGAGTTAGGGTGAGACTAAGGGGGAGGGGGAGGGTTAGGGTGTGAGTGAGGTTTAGGGTTAGGATTAGGGTTGGGATGAGGGTTAAGCTGAGGGTTAGGGTTAGGGTTAGTGTGAGGGTTATGGTTAGAGTTAGGGTTACGGTTATGGTTAGGGTTAGGTTTAGCGTTAGGATAAGGGTTAGGCTGATGGTTAGGGTAAGGGTTAGTGTGAGTGTTAGGTTTAGGGTTAGGGTTTGGGTTAGGTTGAGGGTAAAGTTTAGGGTGAGGGTGAGGTTTAGGTTTAGAGTTAGGGTTATGGTCAGGGTTAGGCTTAGGGATGTGGATAGGTTTAGGGTGAGGTTTAGGTTTAGGGTGAGGGCTAGGGAGAGGGTGAGGGTTAGTGTGAGGGTGAGAGTTTTGGTTAGGTAAGGGTTAGAGTTAGGGTGAGACTAAGGGGGAGGGGGAGGGTTAGGGTGTGAGTGAGGTTTAGGGTTAGGATTAGGGTTGGGATGAGGGTTAAGCTGAGGGTTAGGGTTAGGGTTAGTGTGAGGGTTATGGTTAGAGTTAGGGTTACGGTTATGGTTAGGGTTAGGTTTAGCGTTAGGATAAGGGTTAGGCTGATGGTTAGGGTAAGGGTTAGTGTGAGTGTTAGGTTTAGGGTTAGGGTTTGGGTTAGGTTGAGGGTAAAGTTTAGGGTGAGGGTGAGGTTTAGGTTTAGAGTTAGGGTTATGGTCAGGGTTAGGCTTAGGGATGTGGATAGGTTTAGGGTGAGGTTTAGGGTGAGAGTTAGTTTTAGGGTTAGGTTGAGGGTTACCGTGTGGGTAAGTGTTAGGGTGAGGGTAGGGTGAGGGTGAGGGTTAGGGTTAGGGTGACGGAAATGTTTAGGGTGATGGTTAGGTTTAGTGTGACGGTTAGGGTTAGGGTGAGGGTGAGGTTTAGGGTTAGCATTAGGTTTAGGGTTAGGGTTAGGATGAGGGTGACGGTGAGGGTGACGGTGAGTTTGAGGGTGAGGGTGAATGTTAGGGTTAGGTTTAGTGTGAGGGTTAGTGTTAGGGTGAGGGTTAGGTTTAGGGTGAGGGTTAAAGTTAGGTTGAGGGTTAGGATTAGGTCGAGGGTTAGGGATAGTGTTAGGGTGAGAGTTAGACTTAGGGTGATAGTTATTTTGAGGGTCAGGATTAAGGTGATGGTGAGTGTTCCTGTTAGGGTCGGGTTCTGGTGAGGGTGAGGGTTAGGGTGTGGTTGAAATTTAGGGTTAGTGTGAGCGTTAGGGTTATGGTGAGGGTTACGGTGAGGGTGAGGGTTAGGCTTAGGGTTAGGGTTAGTGTGAGGGTTAGGGTTAGGCTTAGGTTTAGCGTGAGGATAAAGGTTAGGGTGAGGGTTAGGGTTAGGTTGAGGGTGAGTTTTAGGGTTAGCTTGAGGGTTAGTGTTAGGGAGATGTTTAGGGTGACGTTGAGAGTTAGTGTGAGGGTGTGGGTGAGGGTGAGGTTGAGGTTGAGGGTGAGAGTTAGGGTTTTGGTTAGGATGAAGGTGAGTGTTAGAGTTAGGATTAGGTTTAGGTTTAGGGTTAGGCTGAGGGTGAGGGTGTGGGTTAGGGTGAGGGTTAGGGTTAATTTGATGGTGAGGGTCAGGGTGAGGGTGAGGGTTAATGTGATGGTGAGGGTCAGGGTGAGGGTGAGCGTTAATATGAGGGTGAGGGTTAGTGTGAGGGGTAGGGTTATGTTTAGGGTTAGGGTGAGTTTTATGGTTAGGGTTAGGGTTAGGGCTAGGGTTATGTTAATTTTTAGGGTTAGGGTTAGATTTAGGGTGATGATGAGGGTGAGGGTTAGCGTTAGGGTTAGGGTTAGGGTTAGGGTGAGGGTGGGGTTGAGGGTTAGGATTAGGATTAAGGTTAGGTTTACTGTAATGCTGAGGGGGAAGGGGAGGTGGAGGGTGAGGATTAGGGTTAAGGTTAGGTTTAGGGTGAGGGCTAGTGTGAGGGTGAGGGTTAGTGTGAGGGTGAGGGTTTCGGTTAGGTAAGGGTTAGGGTTCGGGTGAGGATTAGGGTGAGCGTGAGGTTTAAGCTAAGGTTAGGTTTAGTGTCAGGGTTAGGGTTATGGTTACGGTGAATGTTATGGTTACGGTGATATTTAGGGTGAGGATGAGGTTTAGGGTGAGGGTGGGGTTTAGTGTGAGAGTGAGGGTGAGAGTGAGTGTGAGGGTTAGAGTTAGGTTTAGGTTTAGGCTGAGGGTGAGGGTGAGGGTTAGGAATAAGAATAGGGTTAGGGTTAGGTTTAGGCTGAGCATGACAGTCAGGGTGAGGGTGAAGATTAGGCTTAGGTTTAGGGTTAGGTGAGGGGTGCGGTTAGTGTGAGGGTTATGGTTAGATTTATGGTTAGGGTTAGGGTGAGGGCTAGGGTGAGGATTAGAGTTAGGGTTCGGGTTAGGGTTTGGGCTAGGGTTTATGTGATATTTTGTGTGAGGGTTCGGGTTAGGGTAAGGATGAGGGTTCAGGTGAGGTTACTTTTTCGGGTAAGGGTGAGGGTTAGGGTTTGGGTGAGGATTAGGGTTAAGTTGAGGGTTAGCCTTAGGTTTAGGTTTAGTCTGTGGGTGAGGGTTAGGGGTAGGGTTAGGGTTAGGTTGAGTGTTAGGGTTAGGGTGAGGGTTATGGAGTGGGGTAGAGGTAGGGTTAGCTTGAGGTTGTGGTGAGTGTGAGGGTGAGAGTTACTGTTAGGATTAGGGTTAGGGTTAGGGTTCAGGTGAGTGTTTGGTTTATGGTTATGGTTTGGTTTAGGTTGAAGGTAAAGTTTAGGATGAGGGTTAGTGTGAGGGTGAGAGTTAGGGTGAGGGTAAGGGTTAGCATTAGGGTTAGGGTTAGGGTGAGGGTGAGGGTTAGGTTTAGGGTTAGGGTTAGCGTGAGGGTTAGGATGTGGGTAAGGGTTAGGGTGAGGGTTAGGGTGAGGGTAAGGTTTAGGCGTAAGGTGTGTGTAAGGGTTAGGGTGAGTGTAATTTTGTGGGTGAATGTTCGTGTGAAGGTTAGGGTTCGGGTTCGGATGAGGGTTCGGGTGTGGTTATGGGTTAGGTTTACGTTGAGGTTTAGGGTCACCGTGAGTGTTAGGGTGAGGGTGAGGCTTAGGTTTAGAGTGAGGGTTAGTGTTAGGCTTAGGGTGAGCGTTAGGTTTAGAGTGAGGGTTACGGTTAGGGTTAGGGTTATGGTGAGAGTTAGGGTGAAGTGTCGGAATAGGATTAGGGTGAGGGTTAGGGTTAGTGTGAAGGTTAGGCTTAGGGTTAGTTTTAGTGTGAGAATAAGGGTTAAAGTCAGCGTTAGGTGAGAGTGAGGGTTAGGGTTAACGTTAGGGTTAGGGTGAGATTTAGGGTGAGGGTTAGCGTTAGGGTGAGGTTTAGGGCTATGTTTAGCATGAGAGTTAGGTTTAGGGTGATGTTTAGGGTGAGGTTGAGGGTTAGTGTGAGCGTGAGTGTGAGGGTTAGGGTGAGGGTGAGTTTGAGGGTTAGGATTAGGGTTAGGGTGAGGGTGATGGGGAGCGTGAAGGT
Source organism: Dipodomys merriami (assembly GCF_024711535.1). Taxonomy (NCBI): domain Eukaryota; kingdom Metazoa; phylum Chordata; class Mammalia; order Rodentia; family Heteromyidae; genus Dipodomys; species Dipodomys merriami. The sequence goes on from NW_027206113.1 coordinate 6,726,307, forward strand.
GAGGGTTATGATTACAGTGAGGATTAGCATTAGGGTTAGGGTTAGGGTGAGGTTTAGGTTTAGGTTGAGGGTTAGGATGGGGGTTAGGCTGAGGGTTTGGTTTAGGGTTAGTGTGCGGGTTAGGGTTAGGGTTAGGTTTAGGGTGAGGGTTAAGGTAAAGGTTAGGGTGAGGGTTTGGGTGTGGGTAAGTGTTAGGGTGAGGATTAGTTTGAGGGTGAGGTTTAGGATTAGGGTGAGTGTAAGGGTTAGGGTGAGGTTTAGGGTGAGTGTGAGGGTTAGGGTTAGCATTATAGTTACGGTGAGGGTGAAGGTTAGGGTGAGGTTTAGGGTTAGGTTTAGGGATAGGGTGAGGTTTATGGTTAGTGTGAGAGTTAGGGAGAGGATTAGAGTTAGGTTTAGGGTTAGGTTGAGGGTGTGGGTGAGGTTGAGGTTAAGTGTTAGGGTGAGAGTTAGGGTGAGGGTGAGACTTAGGGTTAGCATTAGGGTTAGTGTAAGGGTTAAGTTGACTGTTAGGTATATGGTTGGGGTTAGTGTGAGGGTGAGATTTAGGGTTAGCATTAGGGTTAGGGTTAGGTTTAGGGTTAGGTTGAGGGTGAGTGTCAGGGATAGGGTTAGGATTAGGGTTAGCTTTAAGGTTAGGCTGAGGGAGAGGGTGAGGTTGTGGGTTTTGGTTAGGAAAGGATTATGGTTAGGGTTAGGTTGAGGATTCGTGTGCCGGTGAGGTTTAAAGTGAGGGTTTGGGTGAGGGTTAGGGTTATGGTTAGGCTTAGGGTAAAGGTTCGGGTGAGGGTGAGGGTTAGGCTTAGTGTGAGGGTTAGGGTTAGGGTTAGGTTTAGGGTTAGTGTGAGGATAAGGGTTAGAGTGAAGGTTAGGGTGAGAGTGAGTGTTAGGGTTAGCGTGAGGGTTAGGGCGAAGGTTATGGTGGGGGTTAGAGTGAGGGTTAGGTTTAGCGTTAAGTTTGGGGTTAGGCTGAGGGTTAGGGTGAGCATACGGTTTAGGGTGAGTGGTAGGGTGAGGGTGAGAGATAGGGTTATGGTCATGGTAAGGCTTAGGGCGAGGGTTACGGTGAGTTTGATTGTTAGGTTTAGCATTATAGTTAGGGTGAGGGGGTGAAGGTTTATGTGAGCGTTAGTGTTAGGTTTAGGGATAGGGTGAGGATTAGGGTTAGGGTTAGGCTTAGGGTGAGGATTAGGCTGAGGGGTAAGGGTAGGGTTAGGGTTAGTGTGAGAGTTAGGGTGAGGATTAGAGTTAGGGTTAGGGTTAGGATGAGGGTGGGGTTGAGGGTTTGGTTAAGTGTTTGAGTGAGGGTTAGGGTGAGGGTGAGAGTTAGGGTTAGCATTAGTGTTAGGGTTAGGGTTAGGTTGAGTGTTAGGGTTATGGTTGGGGTTAGGGTGAGGGTGAGGTTTAGGGTTAGCATTAGGGTTAGGTTTAGGGTTAGGGTGAGGGTTAGGGTTAGGGTTAGGTTGAGGGTAAGGGTCAGGGATAGGGTTAGGATTAGGGTTAGAGTTAAGGTTTGGCTGAGCCTGAGGGTGAGGGTGAGGGTGAGGATGAGGGTTAGGTTTAGGAATAGGTTTAGAGTGAGGGCTAGGGTCAGTGTGAGGGGTAGGGTGAGGGTTAGGGTGAGGGTGAGGGTTAGGGTTAGCATTATAGTTAGGGTGAAGATGAAGGTTAGTGTGAGGGTTAGGGACAGGGTTAGGATTAGGATTAGGGTTAGGTTTAGGGTGAGGGTTAGGCTGAGGGGTAGGGGTAGGGTTTGCGTTAGTGTGAGAGTTAGGGTGAGGATTAGAGTTAGGGTTAGGGTTAGGATGAGGGTCTGGTTGAGGGTGAGTTCAAGTGTTAGGGTGAGTGTTAGGGTGAGGTTGAGAGTTAGGGTTAGCATTAGGGTTAGTGTTAGGGTTAGGTTGAGTGTTAGGTTTATGGTTGGGGTTAGGGTGAGTGTGAGGTTTGGGTTAGCATTAGGGTTAGGGTTAGGGTTAGGTTGAGGGTTAGGGTTAGGTTTAGGTTGAGGGTGAGGGTCAGGGATAGGGTTATTATTAGGGTTAGCGTTAAGGTTAGGCTGAGTGTGAGGTTGAGGGTGAGGATTAGGGTTAGGGTAAGGGTTAGGTGGAGAGTGAGGGCTAGGGTCAGTGTGAGGGGTAGTGTGAGGGTTAGGGTGAGGGTGAGGGTTTTGCTTAGGAAAGGATTATGGTTAGGGTTCGGGTGAGGTTTAGGGTGAGGGTGAGGGTTTAGGTGAGGTTTAGGGTTAGGGTTAGGCTTAGGGTGAAGGTTGAGGTGAGGGTGAGGGTTAGGGTTAGGGTGAGGGTTAGGGTGATGGTGAGGTTTAGGGTGAGGGTTAGGGTTAGGGTTAGAGTGAGGTTTATGGTGAGGGGCAGGGTTAGGGTTAGGGTGAGATTTAGGGTTAGTGTGAGCTTTAGCGTTAGAATTAGGGTTAGTGTAAGGTTAAGGTATAGGGTGAGAGTCAGGGTGAGAGTGAGGGTTTGGGTTAGCGTTAGGTTTAGGGTGAGGCTTATGGTGAGGGTTAGGGTTAGGGTTAGGGTTAGGTTGATGGTGAGGGTTAGAGTTAAGATTAGGGTGAGGTTTAGGGTTGGGTGAGGGTTAGGGTTAGGGATAGGGTGAGGATTAGCGTGAGGGTGAGCTTTAGGGGAGGATTAGGTTTAGTGTGAGGATTAGGGTTAGGGTTAGGGTGAGGGTTAGGGTTAGATTGATGTTTTGGGTGAGGGTGAGTGTTAGGGTGCAGGTGAGGGTGAGGGTGAGTGTGAGAGTGTAGGTGAGGGTTAGGGTTAGGGTGAGGGTTATGTTGACTGTGAGGTTTAGTGTGAGGGTGAGGGTTAGGGTTAGGGTTACGGTGAGGGTTTGGATTAGGTTAAGGTGAGGGGTAGAGTAATGATTAGGGTTAGGGTTAAGGTGAGGATTAGGCTTAATATGAGGTTTAGGATTAGGGTTAGTGTTAGTGTGAGGACAAGTTTTAAGTTATGGTTTAGGGTGAGAGTGCAGGTTAGGTTTAGCGTTAGTATTACCGTGGGGGTGAGGGTAAGGGTGAGGGTTAGGGTGAGGTTGAGGGTTAGGGTTAGGTTTAGGGTTAGGGTGAGGGAGAGGGTGTGGGTTAAGGTGACGGTAAGGGTTAGGGTGAGGATGAAGATTAGGGTGAGCATTAGGGTGAGGGTTAGTGTTAGGTTTAGTGTGAGGATTAGGGTTAGGTTAAGGGTTAGGGATATGGTGAGGGTAAGGGTTAGGGTGATGTTTAGGGTGAGGGTGAGGGTTAGGGTTAGCTTTAGGTTTTGGGTGAGGGTGAGGGTTAGGGTTAGGTTTAGGGTGTGGGTTAGGTTTAGGATGAGGGTTAGGGATATTGTTAGGTTTAGTGTGAGATTTATGTTTAGGATTAGAGTTAGGGTGAGGGAAAGGCTTAGGGTGAGGTATATGGTGAGGTTGAAGGTTAGGGTGAGGGTGAGGTTGAGGGTTAGGGTTTGGATTAGGGTTAGGGTTAGGCTTAGGCTGAGAGTGAGTTTGAATGTGAGGGTGAGGGGTAGGGTTGTGGTGAGTGTTAGGGTTGGGGTTAGGGTTAATTTTAAGGTGATGATTAGGGTTACGGTTAGGGTTAGGATGAGGGTTAGGCTGAGGGTTAGGGTTAGGTTTAGGGTGAGGGTAAGGGTTAGGGTGAGGTTTAGGGTGAGGGTGAGGGTTAAGATTAGGTTTAGGTTTTGGGTGAGCGTTCGGGTTAGGGTTAGGATAGGGTGAGGATTAGTGTTAGGGTTAGAATAGGGTGGGGGTTAGGCTGAGGGATAGGGTTAGGGTTAAGGTTAGGTTGAGGGTTAGTGTGAGGGTTAGGGTTAGGATTAGGGTGAGGGTGAGGGTGAGGGTAAAGGTTAGGGTGAGTTTTAGGCTGAGGTTGAGGTTTAGGGTTAGCATTCGGATTAGGGTTAGGGTGAGGGTTAGTGTTAGGGTTAGGCTTAGAGTGAGGGTGAGGTTTACTGTTACCATTAGGGTTAGGATTAGATATAGTGTAAGGGTTAGGGTTAGGGTTAGGATTAGGGTTAGGGTTAGGGTTAGGTTGAGGGTAGGATTGAGGGTGAGGGTGAGGTTTAGGGTTAGGTTTAGGTTTATGGTGAGGGATTAGGTTGAGGATGGGGGTTAGAAAGAGGGTATGGGTGAGGGTGAGTGTTTCGGTTAGGAAAGGCTTATGGTTAGGTTTAGGGTGAGGATTAGAGTGAGGGTGAGCTTTAAGGTGAGGATTAGGGTTAGGGTGAGCATTATGGTTAGGGTTAGGTTTAGGGTTATTGTTAGATTGATGTTTGGGGTGAGGGTTAGGGTTTGGGTGAAGGTTAGGGTGAGGGTGAGGGTGTAGGTGAGTGTTAGGTTTAGGGTGAGGTTAAGGGTGACTGTGAGTGTTAGGGTGAAAGTGAGTGTTAGGGTTAGGGTTAGGGTATGTGTTACTCTTAGGTTTAGGGTGAGGGGTAGGGTGAGGGCTACGGTTAGGTTTAGGGTGAGGGTGAGAGTTAATGTGAGGTTCAAGTTTAGGGTTAGGGTTAGTGTGAGGATAAAGTTTAGGGTGTGAGTTATTGTGAGAGTGAGGGTTAGGTTTAGTGTTAGGGTTATGGTGGGGGTTAGGGTTAGGGTGAGGGTTTGTGTGAGGGTGAGGCTTAGGGTTAGGTTTAGGTTTAGGGTGAGAGTTAGGTTTAGCTTTAGGGTGAGGTTAAGCGAGAGGGGCAGGGTTAAATTTTGGGTGAGGGTTCGGGTGAGCATGAGGGTTAGGGTGTGGGTGACGGTTAGTGTTAGGGTGAGGGTTAAGGTGACGGTAATGGTTTGGGTGAGGGTGAGGATTAGGGTTAGGGTGAGCATTAGGGTGAGTGTTAGGGCTAGAGTTAGTGTGAGGATTAGGTTTAGAGTTAGGGTTATTGTTAGGATTATGGTGAGGATGAGGGCTAGGGTGAAAGTGAGGGTTAGGGTTAAGGTTAAGATGAGGGTTAGGGTTAGCTGAGGGTTAGGGTTAGGTTTAGGGTGAGGGTTAGGGTTAGTGTGATCTTTAGGTAGAGGGTGAGGATTAGCGGGAGGGTGAGGTTTTGCCTTAGGCTTACAGTGAGTGTGAATATGAGGGTTAGGTTTAGGATTAGGGTTAGGTTTAGGGTTAGATTTGGTGTGAGGGTTAGGTTTAGTGTGAGGGTTATTGTTAGGGTTAGGGTGAGGGTAAGTATTAGGGTGAGGGTTAGGGTGAGAGTGAGGGTTAGGATGAGCGTGCGTGTTAGTGTGAGGGTTAGGTTTAGAGTTAGGTTTAGTGTGAGGGTAAGTGTTAGGGTGAGGTTTAGGGTGAGGGTGAGGGTTAGGGTTAGCTTTAGGGTTTGGGTGAGGGTTAGGGTTAGGGTTAGGGATAGGGTGAGGATTAGTGTTAGTGTTAGGGTTAGGGTGAGGGTTAGGCTGAGGGGTAGGGTTAGGGTTAGGGTTAGGGTGAGGGTTAGTGTGAGAGTTAGGGTTAGCGTTTGGATTAGGGTGTGGGTGAGGGTGAGGGTAAGGGTTAGGGTGAGTTTTAGGCTGAGGTTGAGGTTTAGTGTTAGCATTCAGATTAGGGTTAAGGTGATGGTTAGGGTTACGGTTAGGCTAAGAGTGAGAGTGAGGGTTAGTGTTAGCATTAGGGTTAGGATTAGGTATAGTTTAAGGGTTAGGGTTAGGGTTAGGATTAGAGTTATGTTTAGGTTTAGGCTGAGGTCGGGGGTGAGGTTGAGGGTGAGGGTTAGGGTTAGGTTTATGGTGAGGGCTAGGGTGATGGTGGGTGTTAGGATGTGGGTATGGGTGAGGGTGAGGGTTTCGGTTAGGAATGGCTTACAGTTAGGGTTATGGTGAGGATTAGAGTGAGGGTGAGCTTTAAGGTGAGGATTAGGTTTAGGGAGCATTAGGTTTAGGGTTATTCTTAGATTGATGTTTAGGGTGAGGGTTACAGTTAGGGTGAAGGTGAGGGTGAGAGTGAGGGTGAGGTTGTATGTGAGGGTTAGGGTTAGGGTGAGGGTTAGGGTGACTGGAAGGGTTAGGGTGAAGGTGAGGGTTAGGGTTAACATGAGGGTTAGGGTTAGGTTTAGGGTGAGGGGTCCGGTGATGGCTAGGGTTAGGGTTAGGGTGAGGGTGAGGGTTAATGTGAGGGTTAGGGTTAGGGTTAGGTTTAGGGTGTGGATAAGGATAAGGGTGTGAGTTATTGTGAGAGTGCGCGTTAGGGTTAGGCTGGGGGTTAGGGTTAGGTTGAGGTTTTGGATTCAGGTGAGGGTTAGGGTTAGGTTTAGGTTTAGGGGGAGGGTTAGGGTGAGGTTTAGGGTGAGGGTAAGCGTGAGGGGCAGGGTTAGGTTTTGTGTGAGGGTTCGGGTTCGGGTTCGGGTTCGGGTTAGTGTGTGGGTGACGGTTAGGTGTAGGTTGAAGGTAAAGGTTAAGGTAAGGGTTAGGGTAAGGGTGAGGATTAGGGTTAGAGTGGGCATTAGGGTGTGTGTTAGGGTTAGTGTTAGTGTGAGGGTTAGGGTTAGGGTTAGGGTTAGGGATATGGTGAGGGTAAGGGTTAGGTTGAGGTTTAGGGTGAGGGTGAGGGTTAGGGTTAGCGTTAGGGTTTGGGTGAGAGTTAGGGTGAGGGTTAGGGTTTGGGTGAGGGTGAGGGTTAGGGTTAGGGTGAGGGTGAGGGTTAGGTTTAGCATGAGGGTTTGGGATAGGATTAGGGTTAGGTTGAGAGTTAGGGTTAGGGTCAGCATTAGTGTTAGGGTGAGTTTAAGGCTTAGGGTGAGGGATAGGGTGATGTATAGGGTTAGGTTTAGGGTGAGGGTGAGGGTGTTAAGGTGAGGGCTAGAGTTAGGGTTAGGTTTTGGGTGAGTGTTAGGGTTATGGTGAGAGTGATGGTGAGGGTTAAGTTTAGGATTAGGTTTGTGGTTAGCATGAGGGTTATAGATAGGGTTAGGTTTAGGGTGAGGGTTAGGGTTAGGGTTAGGTTTAGAGTTAGGGTGTGGATGAGGGTGAGGGTTAGGGTTTGGATTAGGGTTAAGGTAAGGGTTAGGCTGAGGGGTAGGGGTAGGGGTAGGGTGAGGGTGAGGGTGAGGGTGGGGGTGAGGGTAAATTTGAGAGTGAAGGTTAGGATTTGGTTCAGGGTTAGGGTTAACATTAGGGTTAGTGTGAGTGTTAGGATTAGGGTTAGGGTTAGGGTGAGGTGTAGGGTTAGCATTAGGGTTAAGGTTAGGTTTAGGTTGAGGGTTAGGTTTAGGGTAGTGTTAGGGTAAGTGTGAGGGTGAGGGTTAGGGTGTGGGTTAGGGTGAAGGTTAGTTTTAGAGTGAGGTTGAGGGTAAGGGTTAGGATGAGGGCTAGGGTTAGGATTTGGTTTAGGGTGAGTGTCAGGGTTATGGTGAGGCTGAGGTTAAGGGTTAGGTTTAGGATTAGGGTTAGGGTTAGTGTGAGGTTTAGGGTTAGGGTTGGGGTCAGTGTGAGGTTTAGGTTTATGGTTAGGGTTAGAGTTAGGGTGAGGGTGAGGGTAAGGGTTAGGATTTGGATTAGGTTTAGGGTTAGGTTTAGGCTGAGGTTGAGGTTGAGGGTGAGGCTGAGGGTTAGGGTTAGGGTGTGTGTTAGGGTTGGGGTTAGGGTTAAGGTAAGGGTGAGGGTTAGTGTTAGGGTTAGGATGAGGGTTAGGCTGAGGGTTAGGTTTAGCGTTAGGGTGAGGGTAAGGGTTAGGGTGAGGGTTAGGGTGAGGGTTAGGATTAAGCTTAGTGTTAGGATGCGGTTTAGGGTGAGGATTAGCTTGAGGTTTATATTTAGCATTAGGGCTAGGGTTAGGGTTAGGGTGATGGTTAGGCATAGGGTTAGGGTTAGGGTGAGGGTCAGGGTTAGGGTTAGAATTAGGGTTAGTGCTAGGGTGAGGGTTAGTTTTAGGGTTAGGGTTAGGTTTATGGTGAGGGCTAGGGTGAGGGTGAGGTTCAGGGTGAATGTTAGGGTGAGGGTTTCGGTGACAATGTGTGTTAGGGTGAGGCTTAGGCTGAACGTGAGGGATAGTGGTAGCATTAGGTTTAGAGTTAAGGTTAGGGTTAGCGTCAGAGTTAGGGTTAGAGTTAGCGTGAGAGTTAGGGTTAGTGTTAGGGTTAGAGCTAGAGTGAGGATGAGGGTGAGTGCTAGGGTTTTGATTAGGGTTAGTGTTAGGGTTAGGGTGAGGGGTAGGCTGAGGGGTAGGGATAGGGTTGGGGTGAAGTTGAGGGTGAGGGTCAAGTTTAGGGTGAGGGTTAGGGTGAGGGTTAGGGTTAGGGATAGCATAACTTTTAGGGTTAGGGTTAGGGTGAGTGTTAGGCTTATGGTGAGGTTGAGGGTAAGGGTTACGTTTAGGATTAGGATTAGGGGGAGGGGGAGGGTTATGGATAGTGTTAGGGTTAGGGTGAGGGTTAGGGTTAGGGTTAGGGTTAGAATTAGGGTGAGCGTGAGGGTGAGGGTTAGGGTTTGGATTAGGGTTAGGGTTAGGTTTAGGCTGAGGTTGAGGTTGAGGGTGAAGGTCAGGGTTAGGATTAGCGTGAGTGTTAGGGTTGGGGTTAGGAATAAGGTTAGGGTGATTTTTAGTGTTATTGGTAGGTTTAAGATGAGGGTTAGGCTGAGGTTTAGGGTTAGGGTTAGGGTGAGGTTAATGGTTAGGGTAAGGGTTAGTGTGAGGGTGAGGGTTAGGATTAAGCTTAGTGTTAGGGTGATATTTAGGGTGAGGGTTAGTGTTAGGATGAGGGTTAGGGTTAGGTTTGGGGAGAGGATAAGGGTTAGGGTGAGTTTTAGGGTGAGTGTGAGGGTTAGGATTTGGCAAAGGTTTAGGGTGAGGGTTAGGGTGACGTTTAGGGTTAGGGATAGGGTAAGGATGAGAGTTAGGGTGAGGATTAGGTTTAGGGTTACGGTGAGTGGAAGTGTTAGGGTGAGGGTTAGGGTTAGGCTAAGGGGTAGGTTTAGGGTTAGCGTTAGGGTGAGGGTTAATGTGAGGGTTAGGGTTAGGGTTACGGTGAGAGTGAGGGGAAGGTTTAGGGTGAGGGTTAAGGTGAGGTTGAGGTTTTGGTTTAGCATTACGGTTAGGGTTACAGTTAGGGTGGGGGTTAGGGTTAGGGTTAGAATGAGGATGAGGGTTAGTGTTATTCTGAGTGTTAGGGTTAGGTTTAGGGTGAGGACGAGGGTGAGGGTTAGCCTTAGGGTTAGCAATAGGGTTAAGGTTAGTTTTAGGCTGAGGGTGGGGGTGAGGGTGAGGGTGAGGGTGAGGGTGAGGTTTAGTGTTAGCATTATGGTTAGGGTTAGGTTTAAGGTTAGAGTGAGGATTAGGGTTAGGGTTAGGGTTAGAGTTAGAGTGAGGGTGACAGTGAGTGTCAGGGTTAGGGTGAGGGTTAGGTTGAGTTTGAGGTTTAGGTTTAGCATTAGGGTTAGGTTTGGGGTTAGGGTGAGGTTTAGGGACAGGGTTAGGGTTAGGGTGTGCATCAGGTTTAGGGTTAGGTCTAGTATTAGGGTTAGGGTGAGGGTTAGCGTTAGGGTTAGGTTTAGGATGAGGGGTAGGTTGAGGGTGGGGTTTAGGTTGAGGGTTAGGATGAGGGCTAGGGTGACAGTTAGGGTTAGGGTGAGGCTTAGGATGAGGGTGAGGGTTAGTGTTAACATTAGGGTTAGGGATAGGTTTAAGGTTAGGGTGAGTGTTAGGGTTAGGGTTAGGGTTAGAGTTAGAGTGAAGGTGAGGTTGAGGGTTAGGGATTTGATTAGGGTTAGTGTTAGGGTTAGGTTGAGGGTTAGGCTGAGGGGTAGGGTTAGGGTTAAGGTGAAATTGAGGGTGAGTGTTCTGGTTAGGGTGAGGGTTAGGGTGAGGTTGAGGGTTAGGTTTAGGTTTAGGTTTAGGGTTAGGGTTAAGGTGAGGGTTAGGGTTAGGTTTAGGGTGAGGGTGAAGTATACGGTTAGCAATAGGGTAATGGTTAGGGTTAGGTTGATGGTTAGGTTCAGGATAGGGTTAGTGTGGATGTAAGGGTGAGGAATAGGGTTAGGGTTAGGGTGAGGGTTAGGGTTTGGGTGAGGGTTAGGGTTAGTGGAAGTTGAGGGTGAGAGTTACGTTGATGGCTAGGGTTAATGTTAGGGTTAGGTTGAGTGTTAGTGTTAGGGTTAGGTTTAGGGTTAGAGTGAGGGTTAGGGTGAGGGTTAGGGTTAGGGTTAGGGTTAGGGTTAGAGTTGTGTTGAGTGTGAGGGTGAGGGTAAGGGTTAGGGTGAGGGTGAGGGTTAGAGTTAGTGTTAGTGTTAGAGAGAGTGTGAGGGATAGTGTTAGCATTAGGGTTAGTGTTAGGCTTAGTGTGAGGGTTAGGTTTAGGGTTAGGGTGAGGGTGAGGATGAGGGTTAGGTTTAGACTTAGGTTTAGGGTGAGGGCTAGGATGAGGGTGAGGGTTTGGCTGAGTGTTAGGGTGAGGATGAGGTTTTCATTTAGGAAAGGCTTGGGGTTAGGTTTAGGTTGAGGTTTAGTTTGAGGGTGAGGTTTAAGGTGAGGATTAGGGTTAGGGTGATGATTAGGGTTAGGATTAGGGTGAGTGTTAGTGTTAGGGTGATTTTTAGGGTGAGGGTGAGGGTTAGGGTAAGGGTAAGGATGTGGGTGAGGGTGAGGTTGTAGCTTGGGGTTAGGTTTAGGGTGAGGGTTAGCTTGACGGTGAGGGTTAGGGTGAAGGTGAGTGTTAGGTTTAGGGTGAAAGTTAGCGTTAGGTTTAGGGTGAGGTTTAGGGTTAATGTGGGTGTTAAGTTTAGCGTTATGGTTAGGGTGAGATTTAAGGTTAGGGTGAGGGTTAGGGTGAGGGTGAGGGTTATGATTAGCGTGAGGGTTAGGGTTAGTTTGAGGCTTTGCGTTAGGGTTCGGGTTAGTGTGAGGATAAGGGTTAGTGTCAGGTTTAGGGTGTGAGTGAGTGTTTAGGGTTTGCATTAGGTTTAGGGTGAGATTTATAGTGAGGGTTAGGGTTAGGGTTAGGGTGACGGTGAGGGTTAGATTTAGGGTTAAGATGAGGGTTAGGGTTAGAGTTAGTTTTAGGGTGTTGGTGAAGGTGAGGTTTAAGATTAGAAATAGGGTTAGCGTTAGTGTTGGGCTGAGTGTGAGGGTGAACGTTATGGTTAGGGTTATGATTAGGGAAAGCGTTACTGCTAGTGTGAGGGTTAAGGTCAGTGTTAGGGTGAGGGTGAGGGTGAAGATTAGGATTAGTGTGAGGGTAAGAGTGAGGTTTAGGATTAGTGTAAGGTTAAGGGTTAGGATTAGGGTTAGGGTTAGTTTGAGGATAATAGTTAGGGTGAAGGTTAGGGTGAGGGTGAGAGTTAGGGTTAGCGTTAGTGTTAGGGTGAGGGTTAGGGTTAGGGTGAGGGTTAGGTTTAGGGTTAGGGTGAGGGTTAGGTTTACGGTGATGTTTAGGGTTAGGTTGAGGGTTAGTATGAGGGTGAGTGTGAGTGTATGTGTTAGGGTGAGCCTGTGGGTGAAGGTGAGATTGAGCGTGAGGGTTAAGGTTAGATTTAGGGTGAAGGTAAGTGTTAGTGTGAGCATTAGTGTTATGGTGAGGGTCAGGTGAGGGCGAGGGTTAGAATGAGGGTTAGGGTTAGGGTTAGGATTAGGTTTAGAGTGACTTTTAGGTTTATGTTTAGGGTTAGGGTTAGAATTAGGGTTATTGTTAGGGTTACAGTTACGGTTAGGGTGAGGGGGAGGGCGTGGGTTAGCGTTAGGATTATGGTTAGGGGTAGGGTGAGGGTGGGGTTGAGTGTTAGGGTTATGTTTAGGGTTAGGTGGAGGGTTAGGGTGAGGGTTAGGTTTAGGGTTAGGCTTAGGGTGAGGGTTAGGGTGTAGGTAAGAGTTAGGGTGAGGGTTAGGATGAGGGTGAGCTTTGGGGTAAGGGTTAGGGTAAGGGTTAGGGTGAGTGTTAGGGTTAGGGTGAGGGTTAGGGTTAGCATGAGGGTTAGTGTGAGGGTGAGGGTTAGGGTGAGTGTTAGGGTTAAATTTAGGGATAGGGTGAGTATTAGGGTTAGGGTTAGGTTAAGGGTTTGGGATAGGCTGAGGGGTAGGCTTAGTGTTAGTTTCAGTGTTAGGTTTAGTGTGAGGGTCAAGGTTAGGGTTAGGGTCAGGATAAGGGTTAGAGTGAGGTTTAGGGTGAGGATGAGCTTTAGGTTAAGCATTAGGTTTACCGTTAGGGTTAGGATGAGGGTTAGTGTTAGGGTGAGGGTGAAGGTGAGGGTAAGGGTGAGGGTTAGTGTTAGGGTTAGTGTGACGGTTACTGTTAGGGTGAGGGTTAGGGTTAGGGTAAGCGTTAGGGTAAGGGTTTGTGTTAGGGTTAGGGTGAGGCTTAGGTTTAGGTTGAACGTTAGCGTTAGGGTGAGGGTTAGGGTTAGGTTTAGGGTGAGATTTAGGGTTAGGGTGATGTTTATTGTGAGGGTGAGTGTTAGGGTGAGGGTGAGTGTTCGGGTGAGGGTGAGGGTTAGGTTTAGATTTAGGGTAAGTGTGAACTTTAGGGTTAGGTTTAACGTTAGGGTGAGTTGTCGGGATAGGGTAAGGGTGAGGGTTAGGGTTAGTGCGAGGATTAGGGTTAGGTTAGGGTTAGTATGAGGATAAGGTTTAGGGTTAGGGTTAGGGTGAGGGTGAGGTTTAGGGTTAGCGTTAGGGTTAGGGTAAGGGTGAGTGTTAAGGTTAGTGTTAGGGTGAGGGTTAGGGTTAGGGTGCGGTTTAGGGTGAGGTTGAGTGTTAGTGTGAGGGTGAGGGTGAGGGTGAGGGTGAGGGTTAAGGTGAAGTTGAGGGTCAGGGTGAGGGTGAGGGTTAGAGTTAGGGTTAGGATGAAGGTGAGGGTGAGGGTTAGGTTAGGATTAGGGTTAGGGTTAGGGTTAGGCTGAGGGTGAGGTTGAAAATGAAGGGTGAGCGTTAGGGTTAAATTTAGGGTGAGGTTTAGGGTTAGTGTGAAGGTTAGTCTGATGATGAGGGTCAGGGTGAGGGGGAGGGTAAAATGAGGCTGAGGGTGACGATGAGAGTTAGGGTTAGGATTAGGTTTAGGGTGAGTTTTAGTGTTAGGTTTAGGGTTAGGCTGAGGGTTATTGCTAGGTTTAGGTTTATGGTTAGGTTGAGGGTGAAGCTTAGCATTGTGGTTAGGGTTAGAGTTGGAGTGAGGGTGGGGTTGAGGGTTAGGTTTAGGATTAGGTTTAATTTTAGGGTAAGACGGAGGGGGAAGGGAAGTTTGAGGGTGAGGTTTAGGGTTAGGGTTAGGTTTAGGGTGAGGGCTAGGGTGAGGGTGAGGGTTAGGGTGAGGGTTTCCGTTAGGTAAGGGTTAGGGTTACGGTGATGGTGAGTGATAAGCTGAGTATAGGTTTAGGTTGAGGGTTTGGGTTATGGTTAGGGTGAGGGTTAGGGTTGGGGTGATATTTAGGGTGAGTGTGAGGGTGAGGGTGAGGGTGAGGGTTAGGTTTAGGGTGAGGGTGATGGTGAGGGTTAGGATTAGGCATAGTGTTAGGGCTAGGGTTAGGCTGAAGGTGAGGGTCAGGGTGAGGGTGAATGTTAGGGTTTGGGTTAGGATTAGGGTTAGGGAGAGTGTTAAGGTGAGGTTGAGTGTTCATGTTCGGGTTAGGGTTATGTTGTCATTGAGGGTGATGGTTAGGGTGAGGATTAGGGTTAGGTTTAGGTTTATGGTGAGGTTGAGGGTGAAGCTTAGCATTGTGGTTAGGGTTAGAGTTGGAGTGAGGGTGGGGTTGAGGGTTAGGTTTAGGATTAGGTTTAATTTTAGGGTAAGACGGAGGGGGAAGGGAAGTTTGAGGGTGAGGTTTAGGGTTAGGGTTAGGTTTAGGGTGAGGGCTAGGGTGAGGGTGAGGGTTAGGGTGAGGGTTTCCGTTAGGTAAGGGTTAGGGTTACGGTGATGGTGAGTGATAAGCTGAGTATAGGTTTAGGTTGAGGGTTTGGGTTATGGTTAGGGTGAGGGTTAGGGTTGGGGTGATATTTAGGGTGAGTGTGAGGGTGAGGGTGAGGGTGAGGGTTAGGTTTAGGGTGAGGGTGATGGTGAGGGTTAGGATTAGGCATAGTGTTAGGGCTAGGGTTAGGCTGAAGGTGAGGGTCAGGGTGAGGGTGAATGTTAGGGTTTGGGTTAGGATTAGGGTTAGGGAGAGTGTTAAGGTGAGGTTGAGTGTTCATGTTCGGGTTAGGGTTATGTTGTCATTGAGGGTGATGGTTAGGGTGAGGATTAGGGTTAGGTTTAGGGTTATGGTGAGGGTAAGGGTTAGGTTGAGGTTTATTGTGAGGATGAGGGTTACGGTTAGTGTTAGTTTTAGGGTGAGGGTTAGGGTTAGGGTTAGTGTTAGGGTGAGGGAGAGTTTTAGGTTTAGGTTTAGGTTTAGAGTTAGGGTTAGGCTGAGGGTGATGGGGAGGGTGAGGGTGAGGGTTAGGTTTAAGGTGAGGGTTAGGGTTAGGGTTATGGTGAGGGTTAGGATTAGGATGAGGGTTAGGCTGACAGGGTTAGGATTATTTTGAGGGTTAGGGTTAGGGTTAGGGAGAGTGTTAGGGATTGATTTAGGGTTCGGATAAGGGTTAGGCTGAGGGTTAGGGTTAGGGTTAGTATGAGGGTTAGATTTAGGGTTAGGATAAGGGTTAGGGTGAGGGTAAATGTTAGGGTGAGGGTTAGTGTGAGGGTGAGGGTTAGGGTTGGGGTGAGGATTAGGGTGAAGTTTAGGTTTAGGGTTACGGTTAGGGTGAAGGTGAAGGTTTGGATAAGTGTTAGGGTGAGGGATAAGTTGAGGGTGAGGGTTAGGGTTAGGGTGAGGGTAAGGGTTATTTTGAGGGTTAGGGTGAGGGTGAGTGTTAGGGTTAGCATTAGGGTTAGGGTGAGGGCGAGGGTTAGGGAGAGTGTATGGGTTAAGGTTAAGGACAGGGTGAGGATTAGGATAAGGTTTAGGTTTAGTGTGAGGGTTTGGCTGAGGGGTAGGATTAGAGTTAGTGTTTGGGTTAGGTTTTGTGTGAGGGTTAGGGTTAGCGTTAGGGTGACGGTAAGGTTAGGGTGAGGGTTAGGGTGAGTGTAAGGTTTTGGGTTAGAATTAGGTTTAAGTTTAGTGTTAGGATGATGGTTAGGGTTAGGTTTAGGGTTAGGGTGATGGTGACGGTGAGGGTTAGGATAAGGGTTAGGGTGAGGGTTAGTGTTAGGGTGAGGGCTATGGTGAGGGTGAGGGATAGGGTGAGTGTGAGGGTGAGGGTGAGGTTTTCGTTTAGGTATGGGTTATGGTTATGGTTAGGGTGAGGATTAGGGTGAGGGTGTGGATTAATGTTAGGGTTAGGGTTAGGGTGAGGGTGAGCGTTAGAGTTAGGGTTAGTGTGAGGGTTACGGTTACGGTGAGGTTAGGGTTAGGGTGAGGGTTAGGGTTAGTGTTAGGTTGAGGGTTAGGTTTAGGGTGATGTTTAGTGTGAGGGTGAGGGTTAGGGTGAGGATGAGAGTACGAGTTAGAGTTAGAGTTAGGTTTAGTGTTAGGGATATTGTGAGGTTGAGGGTAAGTTTTAGTATGAATGTTAGGGTGAGGGTGTGGGTTAGGTTTAGGGTGAGGGTTAGGGTGAGGGTTATGGTTAGGGTGAGGTTAAGGGTTTGGTTTAGGGTGAGTGTGAGGTTTAGGGTTAGGGTTAGAGTTAGGACGAGAGTTAGGCTGACGGTTAGGTTAAGGGTTAGGGTGAGGGTTAGGGTTAGGTTTAGGATGAGGGTGAGGGTTAGGGTTAGCGTTAGGGTTAGGGTGACGGTTAGTTTTAGGGTGAGGTTGAGGGTTAGAGTTAGGGTGATGTTTAGGGTGAGGTTGAGGGTTAGTATGAGGGTGAGGGTGAGGATGAGGGTTAGGGTGAGGTTGAGGGTGAGGGTGAGGTTTAGGATGACGGTTAGGGTTAGGTTTAGGTTTAGGATAAGGGTTAGGCTGGGGGTTAGCGTTAGGGTTAGTGTGAGTGTTAGGTTTAGGGTTAGGGTTTGGGTTAGTTTGAGGGTGAAGATTTGGTTGAAGGTTAGGCTGAGGGTGAGGGTTAGGGTTATTGTGAGGGTTAGGATAAGGGTTAGTTTAGGGTTATGTTTAGGCTTAGGTTACTGTGAAGGTTAGTTTTAGGGTTAGGGTTAGGTTTAGTGTGAGGATAAGGGTTAGGGTGACGGTTAGGGTGAGGGTGAGGGTTAGGGTTAGCGTTAGGGTTAGGGTGAGGTTTAGGGTTAGGGTGAGTGTGAGAGTTAGAGTTAGGGTGATGTTTAGGGTGAGCTTGAAGGTTAGTATGACGGTGAGGCTGCGGATGAGGGTTAGGGTGAGGGTGCGTGTGAGGATGAGGTTGAGGATGAGGATTAGGGTTAGGATTAGTTTTAGGGATAGTGTTAGGGTGAGGGTTAAGGTTTGGGCGATGTTTAGGGTTAAGTTTAGGGTGAGGCTGAGGGTTCGGGTGAGGGTTCGGGTTCAGCTGAAGGTGTGGGTGAGGATTAGGTTTAGGTTGAGGGTTATCCTTAGGTGTAGGATTAGTGTCACGTTTAGGTGTAGGGGTAGGGTTAGGGTTAGAGTCAGGGTTAGGTTGAGGGTTAGGGAGAGGGGTAGATGTAGGATTAGGGTGAGGTTTAGGGTGAGTGTGAGATTTGGGGTGAGGGTGAGGGTGAGGGTTAGGGTTAGGGTTAGGGTGTGTTTGATGGTGAGGGTGAGCGTTAGGGTTAGGATTAGGTGTAGGGTGAGTTTTAGAGTTAGGTTTAGGGTTAGAGTTATGGTTATTGTTAGGGTTAGTGTTAGGGTTAAGGTGAGGGTGAGGGTGAGGGTTTCGGTTAGGTAAGGGTTAGGTTTATGGTGAGGATAAGGGGGAGGTTGAGATTTAAGCTGAGGATAGGTTTAGGGTGAGGGTTAGGGATAGGGTTATGGTGAGGATTAGGGTTAGGGTGATGTTTAGGGTGAGAGTGAGGGTCACGGTGAGGGTGAGGTTTAGGGTTAGCGTTAGGTTGAGGGTTAGGATTAGGGTGATGTTTATTTTGAGGGTGAGGGTTAGGGTTTGGGTGATTGTTCGAGTGAGGGTGAGGGTTAGGATGAGTATGAGGGTTAGAGTAAGAGTTAGGGTTAGGGTGAGGGGTATGGTGAGCATTTGGTTTAGGAATAGGTTTAGGGTTAGTGTTAGGATTAGGGTTAGGGTTCAGGTTAGGTTTAGGGTGAGGGTAAGGATTAGGGTGAGAGTGAGGGTGAGAGTGATGGTTAAGTTGTGGGTGACGTTTAGGGTTAGTGTGATGGTTAGGTTTAGGGTTAGGGTTCGGGGTAGGATGAGGGGAAGGGTTAGGGTTAGGGTAATGGTGAGGGTGAAGGTTTCGGTAAGGGTGAGGGTGAGTGTAAGTGTTAGGGTGAGGGTTAGGCTGAGGGTGAGGATTAGGGTTATTGTTAGTATTTGGATTAGGGTGAGGGTGAGAGAGAGGGTTAATGGTTAGGGTTAGGGTTAGGGTTTGGTTTAGGATTAGGGTGAGGGTGAGTGTGAGGGTGAGGGTTAGGGATAGAGTAAGGTTGAGGGTTAGGGTTAGGATGAAGGTTTGGGTGATGGTGAGGGTTAGGTTTAGGGCTATGGTAAGGGTTAGGTTTAGGCTGAGGGGGAGGCGGAGGGAGAGGTTGAGGGTAAGGGTGAGGTTTAGGGTTAGGGTGAGGGCTAGGGTGAGTGTGAGGGGAAGTGTGAGGGTGGAATTGAGGGTTTCACTTACCTTATCGTTATGGTTAGGGTGAAGTTTAGGTTGAGGGTGAGGGTTATGGTGAGGTTAAGTTTACGGTGAGGGTTACTGTTAGGCTTAGGGTGAGGGTTAGGGTTAGGGTGATGTTTAGGGCAAATGTGAGCATTCGGTGAGGGTGAGGGTGAGGGTGAGGGTTAGTGTTAGGGTTAGGTTTAGGGTGAGGGTACATATGAGGGTTAGGATTAGGAATAGGGTTAGCGTTAGTGTTAGGCTGAGGGTATGGGTTAGGGTGAGGTTAAGGCTGAGGGTTAGGGTTAGGTTAGGGATAGGTTTAGCCTGAGAGCTAGGGTGAGGAGAGGGTTAGTGTGAGGGTTAGGGTGAGGGATTCGTTTAGGTAAGGGTTAGGGTTATGGTGAGGATTAGCGTGAGGTTGAGGGTTAGGTTGTGGGTTATGGTTAGGGTGAGGGTTAGAATTAGGTTTAGGGTAAGGGTTAGGTTTTGGGTGATGTTTAGGGTGAGGGTTCGGGTTAGGGTGAGGATGAGTGTTCGGGGAAGGGTAAGGGTTCGGGTGAGGGAGAGGGATAGGATGTGGGTGAGGATTAGGGTTAGGGTTAGGTTTAGTGGGAGGGTGAGTTTAGGGATAGGTTTAGAATTAGCTTGAGGGTTAGGGTGAGGGTTAGGGTGAGGGTTAGTGTTAGGGAGCGGGTTATTGTGAGGGTGAGAGTGAGCATTAGGGTTAGGGTTAGGGTAAGTTTGAGGGTTAGGGTTAGGTTTAGAATTAGGGTTAGGATTAGGGTTAGGTTGAGTGTTACTTTGAGGGTGAGGGTGAGGGTGAGGGTGAGGGTTAGGGTTAGGGTGAGAATTAGGGTTAGGGTTAGGCTTAGGGTTATGGTGAAGGTAAGGGTTATGGTGAGGTATATTGTGAGGATGAGGGTTAGGGTTAGTGTTAGGGTTAGAGTGAGGGTTAGGGTGAGGCTTAGGCTTACATTTAGTATTAGGGTGAGGTTGAGGTATAGGGTGAGGTTTAGTGCTATGGTAATGGTTAGGTTTAGGGTTAGGGTGAGCTTGAGGGTGAATGTTAGGTTTAGCGTTAGGGTGAGGGTGACGGTGAGGGTTAGGAATAGGGTAAGTATTTGGGTTAGGATGAGGGTGAGGGTGACAGTAAGGGTGTGGGTTAGGGTTAGGGTGAGGGTTAGGTTTAGGGTTAGGGTTAGGAGGAGGTTTATGGTGTGGGTAACTTTAGGGTGAGGTTTAGGGTGAGGGTAAGGATTAGGGTTAGGGTGAGGGTAAGGGTTGGGGTTAGGGTTAAGATTAGGGATAGGGTGAGGATTAGGGTTAAGTTTAGGATGAGGGTTACGATGAGGGGTAGGTTTAGGATTAGAGTGAGGGTTAGGTTTAGTGTGAGGTTTAGGGTTAGGGTTAGGGTGAGGGATAAGTTTAGTCTGAGGGTTAGGGTTAGGGTTAGGGTGAGGGTAAGGTGTAGGGTGAGGGTTAGGCTGAGAGTGAGATTTAGGGTTAGCATTATATTTAGGGTTTTGGTTAGGATGAGGATTAGGGTTAGGGTTAGGGTGAGATAGAGGGTGAGGAAGAGTGTTAGATTTAGGTAAAGTGTGAGGGTTAGTGGTAGATTGAGGGTTAGTTTTAGGGTAATTGTTAGGGTTACGGTAAGGGTTAGGGTGAGGTTAAGTGTTATGTTTGGTTTAGTGTGAGTTTCAGGGTGAAGATTAGCGTTAGGTTGAGGCTTAGGGTTAGGGTGAGGGTTAGGGTTAGTGTTAGGGTGAAAGTTATGGTTAGGGTGATGTTTATTGTGAGGGTAAGGGTGAGGATAAGGGTGAGTGTTCGGGTGAGGGTGTGGGGTCGAGTGAGGGTGAGGGTTAGGGTGTGGTTGAGGCTTAGGGTTAGGGTGAAGGTTAGGGTGACGGTGAGGGTTAGCCTGAGGGTTAGGTTTAGGGTTAGGGTTAGGGTGACAGTTAGGTTGAGGTGTCGGGATATGGTTAGGGAGAGGGTTAGGGTTAGTTTGACGGTTAGGGTTAGGGTTAGGGTTGGTGTGAGGTTAAGGATTCGGGTGAGGTTTAGGGTGATGGTGAGGGTTAGGGTTAGTGTTAGGTTTAGGGTTAGGGTTAGGTTTAAGGTGTCGGTGAGGTTTAGGGTTAAGGTGATGTTTAATGTGATGTTTAGTGTTAGTATGAGGGTGAGGGTTAGTGTGAGGGTGTGGGTGAGGTTGTGGTTGAGGATGAGGGTTAGGGTTAGGGTTGGGGTGAGGTGAGGGTGAAAATGAAGGTGAGGGTTAGGATTAGGGTGAGGGTTAGGGTTAGGGTTAGGGTTAGGATGAGGTTTAGGCTGAGTGTTAAGGTTATGGTTAGTGTGAGGGTTAGGGCTAGGGTGTGGTTTAGGTTTAGTTTTAGGGTGAGTTTGAGTGTTAGGGTTAGATTTAGATTTAGGCTAATTTTTAGGGTTAGGGTTAGGGTGAGGGTGAGGGTGAGGGTTTGGTTTAGGTAAGGGTTAGGTTTAGGGTGAGGATTAGGGTGAGGGTGAGGTTTAGGGTGAGGGTGAGTGTTGGGGTGAGGGTGAGTGTGAGGGTTAGATTTTCGGATAGGGTTAGGGTTAGCGTGAGGTATAGGTTGAAGATTAGGGTTAATGTGAGGGTTAATGTTAGTGTTAGGGTGAGGGTTAATGTGAGGATAAGGGTTAGGTTGAGGGTTAGGGTGAGATTGAGGAGTAGGTTTAGCGTTAGCGATAGGGTGAGTGTTAGGGTGAGGGTTAGGTTTAGGCTGAGGGTGAGGTTTAGGTTTAGGTTTAGGGTTAGGGTTAGGCTTAGGGTGAGGGTGAGGGTGAGGGTTAAGTTTATGATAAGGGTAAGGTTTAGGGATAGGGTTAGGGTGAGGGTCAGGGTGAGGGTTATGTTTAGGTAGAGGGTTAGGGTTAGGCTTAGGGGTAGAGTTAGGGTGATGTTTATTGTGAGGGTGAAGGTTAGGGTGAGAGTGAGTGTTAGAGTGAGTGTGAGGGTTCGTGTGAGGGTTAGGGTTAGGTTGATGTTTAGGGTGAGGTTTATAGTTAGGGTAAGTTTTAGGCTTCGGATTACTGTAAGGGTTAGGGTGTGGGTGAGGATTTGGTTTAGGTTGAGTGTTAGGGTGACGATGAGGTTTGGGGTGCGGGTGAGGGTTAGGGTTAGGTTTAGGGTGAGGGGTAGGGTTAGGATTAGAGTGAGGGCTAGGGTGAGGGTGAGGGTGAGGGCTTCGTTATGTAAGGGTTAGGTTTAGATTTAGAGTTATGATTGGAAGAGGGTGAGGATTATATTGAGGGGTAGTGTTAGGGTGAGGGTTAGCGTTAGGGTTAGGGTGAAGGTTAGGGTTAGTTTGATGTTTAGTATGAGGGTGAGGGTTACTATTAGGTTTAGCGTTAGGGAAAGGGTTAGATTAGCTTTAGTGTTAGGGTGAGGGTTAGGGTTAGTGTGAGAGTAAGGGTTAGGGTTATAGTTAGGGTTAGTGTGAGGATAAGTGTTAGGGTGAGGTTTAAGTTGCATGTGGGTGTTAGGTTTATTGTTGGGGTTAGGGTGAGGGTTAGGGTGAGGGTTAGGGTTAGGGTTACGATTTGGGTTAAGGTGAGGGTTAGGGTTTGGGTGATGTTTAGGGTGAGGGTGAGGGTTAGAGTGAGGGTGAGGTTGACGGTGAGGGTTACGGTTAGGGTTAGGGTTTGGGTGAGGGTGAGGGTTAGGGTTCGGGTGAGGTTTACGGTTAGGCTGAGTTGAGAGTGAGGGTGAGGGTGAGGGTTAAGTTTAGGGTTAGGTTGAGGGTGAGTGTTAGGGTTAGGTTTAGGATTAGGGTTAGGGTTAGGGTTATTCTGACGTTTAGGGTTTGGGTGAGGGTGAGGTTTAGGGTTAGGTCTAGGGGTGAGGGTTAGTGTTAGGTTTACGTTGAGGGTTACGGTGAGGGGTAGGTTGAGGGTGATGCTTATGGTGAGGGTGAGGAAAAGGGTGAGGGTTAGCATTTTGATTAGGGTTAGGGTGAGTTTTATGGTTAGGGTTAGGGATATTGTTAGGATTATGGTTAGGATGAGGGCTAGGGTGAAGATGATGGTTACTGTTAGGGCTAGGATGAGGGTTAGGTGTTTGGGTGAGGGTTAGGGTTAGGTTAATGTGAGGGTTAGGGTTAGGGTTAGGGTTTGGGTTAGGTTGAGGGTAAATTTTAGGGTAAGCGTTAGGATGAGGGTGAGGGTTAGGGTGAGGATGAGGGTTAGGATGAGGGTTAGGTATAGGGCGAGGGTTAGGGTGAGGGTTAGGGTTAGGGTTAGGGTTAGGGTGAGGTTTAGGGTGTGGGTAAGTGTTAGGGTGAGCGTTAGGGTGAGGATGAGGGTTAGGGTTAGGGTGAGGGTAAGGGTTAGGGTGAGGTATAGGGTGAGTGTGAGGGTTAGGGTTAGCATTAGGGTTAGGGTGTGGGTGAGGGTTAGGGTTAGGGTTAAGTTTATGGATAGGGTGAGGATTAGGGTTAGGGTTAGGTTTAGTGTAAGGGTTAGGCTGAGTGGTATGGTTAGGATTAGGGTGAGGGTTAGGTTTACTGTGAGGTTTAGGGTTAGGGTTAGGTTGAGGGTTAGGTTTACTATGAGGGTTAGGGTTAGGTTTAGGGTGAGGGTAAGGGTTGGGGTGAGTGTTAGGCTGAGGGTGAGTTTTAGGATTAGCCTTAGGTTTAGATTTAGGGTTAGGATGAGTGTTAGGGTTAGGGTGAGGGTGAGGTTGAGGGTGAGGATGATTGTTAGGTTTAGATTTAGTGTGAGGGTTAGTGTTAGGGTGAGGTTTAGGTTTAGGATGAGTGTTAGGGTTTGGGTAAGGTTTAGAGTGAGGGTTAAGTTTAAGGTTAGTTTAGGGTGAGGTTCACGGTGAGGGTTAGGGTTAGGTTGAAGCTTAGGTTTAGGGTGAGGGTTAGGGTTTGTGTTAGGGTGAGAGTTAGGGTTAGGGTCATTTTTATTGTGAGGGTGAGGGTTAGGGTAAGGGTGAGTGTTCGGGTGAGGGTGAGGATTCGGGTGAGGTTGAGGGTTAAGTTGTGGTTGAGGCTTAGGGGTAGGGTGAGGGTTAGGGTGATGGGGAGGGTTAGGCTGAGGGTGAAGTTTAGGTTTACGATTAGGGTTAGTTTGAGGGTTAGGATTAGGGTTAGGGTTAGTCTGAGTATAAGGTTTATGGTGAGGTTTAGGGTGAAGGTGAGGGTCAGGATTAGCGTTAGGGTTAGGGTGAGGGTTAGGGTTAGGGTGATGTTTAGGGTGAGGTTGAGGGTTAGTGTGCGGGGGAGGGGGAGGGTTAGTGTGTGGGGGAGGGGGAGGGTTAGGGTGAGTGTGCAGGTGAGGGTGAGGCTGAGGATGAGGGTTAGGTTTAGGGTTTGGTTCATGGTGAGGGTTAAGGTTAGGATTAGAGTTAGGGTTAGGGTTAGGGTTATGCTGAGGGTGAGGGTGAAAGTGAGGGTGAGGGTTAGGGTTAGGGTGATGGTTCGGGTTAGTGTGAGGGTTTGTGTGATGTTGAGGGTCAGCGTGAGAGTGTGGGTTAAAATGAGGGTGAGGGTGAGGGTGAGGATTAGGGTTAGGATTAGTTGTAGGGTGAGTTTTAGGGTTGGGGTTAGGGTTAGAGTTATGGTTATTTTTAGGGTTAGGGTTAGGGTGAGGGTGAGGATGAGGGTTTCCGTTAGATAATGGTTAGGTTTAGGGTGAGGATTAGGATGACGGTGAGAGTTAAGCTGAGGTTAGGTTTGGGGTGAGGGTGAGGGTTAGGGTTAGGGTGAGGATTAGGGTTAAGGTGATGTTTAGGGTGAGGGTGAAGTTTAGGGTGAGGGTGTAGGTTAGGGTGAGGGTGAGGTTTATGGTTAACATTACGTTTACCGTTAGGGTTTGGATGAGGGTTATGGTTAGGTTGAGGGTGAGGGTGAGGGTGGTGGTGAGGGTTATTTTTAGGGTTAGTGTGATTGTTATTGTTATGGTGAGGGTTAGGTTTAGGGTTATGGTTAGGGTTCGGGTGAGGGTTCGGGTGAGGGTTAGGTTTAGGTTGAAATTTAGGATTAGGGTGAGGGTTAGGTTTAGGTTGAGGTTGAGGGTAAGAATTAGGATGTGGGTTAGCGTGAGTGTGATAGGGTTAGGGTGAGCGTTAAGGTTAGGGTTAGAGTTAGGGTGAGTGTGAGGGTTAGGGTCAGGTTTGGGGTTAGGATAAGGGTTAGGCTGAGGGTTAGGGTTAAGGTGAGTGTGTATGTTAGGTTTAGGGTTAGGGTTTGGGTTAGATTGAAGGTAAAGTTTAGGGTGAGGTTTAGGTTGAGTGTGAGGGTTAGGGTTAGGGTGAGTGTTAGGGTGAGGGTTAGGTTTAGGGTTATGGTTAGGGTTACGGTGAGGGTTCGGGTGAGGGTTAGGTTTAGGGTTAGGGTTAGGGTGAGGTTTAGGATGTGGGTAACTTTTAGGGTGAGGGTGAGGGTGAGGGTTAGGGTTAGGGTTAGGGTTAGGGTGAGGGAAAGGGTTAAGTTGAGGGTCAGGGTGAGGTGGAGGGTTAGGGTTAGCGTTGGGGTTAGGGTGATGGTGAGGTTGAAAGTGAAGATGAGGGTTAGGGTTAGGGTGAGTGTTAGGGTTAGGTTAGGTTTAGGATGAGGTTCAGGCTGAATGTTAAGTTTAAGATTAGTGTGAGGGTTAGGGTGAGGGTTCGGGTGAGGGTGTGGTTTAGGGTTAGTTTTAGGGTGAGTTTTAGGGTTAGGGTAAGGGTTGAAGTTAGGGTTATTGTTAGGGTTAGTGTTAGGGTGAGGGTGAGGATGAGGGTTTCGTTTAGATAAGGGTTAGGGTTAGGGTGAGGATTAGGGTGAGGGTGAGGGTTAACCTGAGGTTAGGTTTACGGTGAGGGTTAGGGTAAGGGTTTGGGTGAGGGTTAGGTTTATTGTGATGTTTAGTGTGAGGGTGAGGGTTAGGGTGAGGGTTAGGGTTACAGTGAGGGTGAGGGTGTGGGTGAGGGTTAGAGTTAGGGTTAGTTTTAGGTTGCATGTCAGGGTAAGTGTTAGGAATAGGAATAGGGTTAGTGTTAGGGTTAGGCTGAGGTTGAGGGTCAGGGTGAGGGTGAAGGTTAGGGTTAGGGTTAGTGTTAGGTTGAGAGTTATGGAGAAGGGTAGTGTTAGGGTTAGGGTGAGGTTTAGGGTGAGTGTGAGGCTTAAGGTGAGGGTCAGTGTGAGGGTTAGGTTTAGGGTTAGGGTTAGAGTTAGGGTGAGTTTGATGTTGGGGGTTAGGTTTAGGATTAGGCTTAAGGTTAAGTTTAGTGTGAGTGTTAGTGTGAGGGTGAGGGTTCGGGTGAGAGTGAGGGTTAGGATGTGCATGAGGTTTAGGGTTTCGGTGAGGATTAGGGTTAGGATTAGGGTGAGGGTTCTGGTGAATTTAAGTATTAGGGTGAGGTTTAGTGTGAGGGTGTGGGTGAGGGTTAGTGTTAGGGATAGGGTGAGAGTTACGGTGAGTGTTAGGTTTAGGGTTAGGGTTAGGGTGATGGTGAGGCTTAGGGTTAGGGTGAGGTTTAGGGTTACAGTTAGGGTTAGTGTGAGTGTGATGGTGAGTGTTAAGGTTAGGTTGAGGGTTAGAGTTTGGGTGAGGGTGAGGGTGAGTGTTAGGATTAGTGTTAGGATTAGGGTTAGGCTGAGGGTGATGTGGAGGGTGAGTGTAAGGGTTAGGGTTAGGATGAGGGTTAGTGTTAGGGTTAGGGTTAGGGTTAGGTTTAGGGTGAG
Organism: Dipodomys merriami; assembly: GCF_024711535.1. Taxonomy (NCBI): domain Eukaryota; kingdom Metazoa; phylum Chordata; class Mammalia; order Rodentia; family Heteromyidae; genus Dipodomys; species Dipodomys merriami. The sequence continues at coordinate 6,751,637 of NW_027206113.1, forward strand.
GTTTAGGGTTAGGTTTAGAGTTAGGCTGAGGGTTAGGGTTAGGGTTAGTGTTAGGGTTAGGTTTAGCGTTAGGGTAAGTGCTAGGGTGAGGGTAAATTTTAGGGTGAATTTTAGGGTTACGGTGAAGTTTAGGGTTAGGTTGAGGGTTAGGTTGAAGGTTAGGTTTATGGTTAGTGATAGGGTGAGTGTTAGGGTGTGGGTAAGTGTTAGGGTGAGGGTTAGGTTGAGGGTGAGGGTTAGGGTGAGGGCAAGGGTTAGGGTGAGGATTTGTGTTAAGGTTAAGGATAGGATGAGGATTTGGGTTAGGCTTAGGTTTAGGGTGAGGGTTAGGCTGAGGGGTAGGGTTAGGGTTAGGGTGAGGCTTAGGTTTAGTGTGAGGGTTAGGGTTAGGGTTAGGGTGACAGTAAGGGTTACAGTGAGGGTTAGGGTGATTGTGAGTTTTAGGGTTAGCATTAGGTTTAGGGTTAGGCTTAGGATGAGTGTTAGGGTTACGTTTAGGTTTAGGATTAGGATGAGGGTGAGTTTTCGGGTTAGGGTTAGGTTGAGGCTTAGTGTTAGGTGTGGGCTAGGGTGAGGGTCAGGGTTAGGGTGAGGGTGAGGGTGAAAGGTGAGGTTTTTGGTTATGTAAGGTTTAGGTTTAGGGTTAGGTTGAGGATTAATGTGAGGGTGTGGATTAGGGTTAGTGTTAGGGTTAGCGTGAGGGTGAGGTTGAGGGTGAGGGTGAGTGTTAGAATGAGGGTTAGGGTTAGGTTTAGGGTGAGGGTGAGGGTGAGGGTGAAGGTTAGGGTTAGGGTTAGGATGAAGCTTAGGGTTAGGGTGACGGTTAAATTTAGGGTGAGGGTTAGGGTTTGGGTGACGGTGAGGGTAAGGGTTAGGGTGAGGGCTAGGGTTAGGGTTAGGGTTAGGGTTAAGTTGAGGGTGAGGGTCAGAGTTAGCATTAGGGTTCGGCTTAGGGTTCGGTGAGTGAAAGTATAGGTTGAGGGTTAGGTTGAGGGTTAGGATTAGGGTTATTTTTCGGGTGAGGGTTAGTGTGAGGGTTAGTTTTAGTGTTAGGGTTAAAGTTAGGTTGTGAGTTAGGCTGAGGGTAACTTTTCGGGTGAGGGTTTTGGGGAGGGTGAGGGATATGGTTAAGGTGAGGGAAAGGTTAGGGCGAGGTTTAGGGTATGGTTGAGGGTTACTTTTAGCAATAGGTTCATGGTGAGGTTGAGGGTTAGGGTGAGGTTGAGGGTTTAGGGTTAGCATTAGGATTAGTGTTAGGGTTAGGGTGAGGGTTAGGTTTAGGGATAGGTTTAGGGTTAGGTTTAGAGTTAGGGTGAGTTTGAGAGTGAGGTTTAGGGTTAGTATTAGGGTTAGGTTTAGGGTTAGGTTTAGGGTTAGGCTGAGGGTGAGGTTGAGGGTGAGGGTGAGTGTTAGTGTTAGGTGAGGGTTAGGGTTTGTTAGGACTAAGGTCAGGATGAGGATTAGGGTTAGGGGGTAAGGGTTAGGTTTAGGTTGAGGGTTAGGCTGAGGGGTAGGGTTACTGTTTGTTTGAGGATAAGGGTTAGGGTGAGTGTTAGGGTGAGTGTTAGGTTTAGGTTTAGGCTTAGGGTTCCGATGAGGGTTAGGGTGAGATTTAGTGTTAGTGTTAAGGTTAGGTTTAGCGTGAGGGTTAGGGTGAGTCTAAGTGTTAGGGTGAAGGTTAGGGTGAGGGTGAGGGATAGGGTTAAAGTGAATGTAAGGGTTAGGGCGAAGTTTAGGGTGAGGTTGACTGTTAATGTTAGCATTAGGGTTAAGGTGAGGGTGATGGTTAGGGTGAGGGTTAGGTTTAGGGTTAGGGATAGGGTGAGGATTAGTGTTAGGGTTAGGTTTAGGTTGAGGATTAGGCTGAGCGCTATGGTTAGGTTTAGAGTTAGGGTGAGGGTTAGGGTGAGGGTTATGGTTATGGTTATGGTTAGGGTGAGATTGAGGGTGAGGGTAAAGTTTAGGGTGAGGTTTAGGGTGAGTTTGAGGTTTAGGGTTAGCATTAGGATTAGTGTTAGGGTTAGGGTGAGGGTTAGGTTTAGGGTTAAGTTTAGAGTTAGGGTGAGTTTGAGGGTGAGGTTTAGGGTTTGGATTAGGGTTAGGTTTAGGGTTATGCAGAGGGTGAGTTTGAGGGTGAGGGTGAGGGGTAGTGTTAGGTGAGGGTTAGGGTTTGTGTTAGGACTAAGGTCAGGATTAGGATTAGGGTTAGGGGTTAGGGTTAGGTTTAGGATGAGGGTTACGCTGAGGGTTAGGGTTACTGTTTGTTTGAGGGTAAGGGTTAGGGTGAGTGTTAGGGTGAGGGTTAGGTTTAGGTTTAGGCTTAGGTTTGGGAAGAGGGTTAGGGTGAGGTTTAGTGTTAGTGTTAGGGTTAGGTTTAGCGTGAGGGTTAGGGTGAGTGTAAGGGTTAGGGTGAGGGTTAGGATGAGGGTGAGGGATAGGGTTAAAGTGAATGTAAGGGTTAGGGCGAAGTTTAGGGTGAGGTTGGGTGTTAATGTTAGCATTAGTGTTAAGATGTGGGTGAGGGTTAGGGTTAAGTTTAGGGATAGGGTGAGGATTAGGGTTAGGGTTAGGTTTAGGTTGAGGATTAGACTGAGCAATATGGTTAGGGTTAGTGTTAGGGTGAGGGTTAGGGTGTGGGTTATGGTTAGGGTTATGGTTAGGGTGAGGTTCAGGTTGAGGGTAAAGTTTAGGGTAAGGTTTAGGGTGAGTTTGAGGTTTAGGGTTAGCATTAGGGTTAGGAGTAGGTTTAGGTGAGGGTTGGGTTTAGGGTTAGGGTTACAGTGATGGTTAGGGTTAGGGTTAGGGTGAGGGGTAGGGTGAGGAATTAGGGTGAGAGTTAGGGTTAATGTGAGGGTTAGGGTTAGTGTTAGATTTAGTGGGAGGATAAGGGTTAGTGTGTGGGTTAGGCTGAGAGTGAGGGTTAGGGTTAGCGTTAGCGTTAGGGTGAGGTTTAGTGTGAAGGTTAGAATTCGGGTGAGGTTTAGGGTAGGGTTAGGGTTCAGGTGAGGGTTCGGGTGAGGGTGAGATTTAGGTTTATGTTTAGGGTTAGGTTGAGGGTTAAGGTGATGGTGAGGGTTAAGGTGAGGGTAAGGGTAAGGATTAAGGTGAGTATTAGGGTTAGGGTTAGGGTTAGGGTTAGGTTTATGGTGAGGGTAAGGGTTAGGAATGAGGTTTAGGGTGAGGGTGAGGTTTAGGGGTAGCGTTAGAGTTAGGGTGAGGGTTAGGGTGAGGGTTAAGGTTCGGGTTAGGCTTAGGGTGAGGGTGAGGGTTGGAGTTAGGGTTAGGGATAGGGTTAGGTTGAGGGTTAGCGTGAGCGTTAGGGTGAGGTTTAGGTTTAGGTGTAGGGTTAGGGTGAGGGTTAGGTTGAGGTTTTGTGTTAGTGTTTGGGTTAGGGTTAGGGTGAGTTTTAGGCTGAGGGCAAGGGTTAGAGTGAGGGTTAGGGTGAGGGTGAGGGTTAGGGATAGCATTAGGTTTAGGGTTAGGGTTTCGTTGAATGTTAGCGATAGGGTTAGGGTGATGGTGAGTTTTAGGGTTAATGTTAGGGTGAGAGTGAGGGTTAGGGTTAGGTTTAGGGTGAGGGTGAGGGTTAGGGTTAGGGTGTGGTTTAGGTTTAAGCTGACGATGAGGTTAAGGGTTAGGGTGAGGGTTAGGGTTAGGGTGAGGATTAGGTTTAGGGAGAGGGTGAGTGTTAGGTTTAGGATTGGGCTTAGGTGTAGGGTTAGGCTTAGGGTTAGGGTGAGATTGAGGGTCATATTTAGGTTTAGGGTGAGGGTTAGGGTTATGTTTAGGTTTAGGGTGAGGGTGAGATTGAGGGTTAGGGTGAGGGTGATGGTGAGGGTGAGGGTGAGGGTGAGGGTTAGGTTTAGGATGAGTGTTACAGTTATGGTTAGTGTTAGGTTGAGGATGAGTGTGAGGGTTAGGGTGAGGGTGATGGTGAGGTTTATGTTGAGGGTAAGGATTACGGTTTGGGTGAGGGTTAGTTTTAGGGTTAGTGTTAGGATGTGGGTTAGGCTGAGGGTTAGGGTTAGGGTGAGGGTGAGCGTTAGGTTTATTGTTGGGTTTACAGTTAGTGTGAGGGTTAGGTTTAGGTATAGGATTAGGCTGAGGGTTAGGGTCTGGGTTCGAATGAGGGTAATGGTTACGTGAGGGTTAGGGTGAGGGTGAGGGTGAGGGTTAGGCTTAGGGTTAGTGTGAGGGTAAGGGTTAGGGTGAGGGTTAGGTTGAAGGTGAGGATAGGGTTAAGGTGAGGGTAAGGGTAAGGGCATGGTTTAGGGAGAGGTTGAGGGTTATTGTTAGCATTAGGGTTACTGTGAGGGTGAGGTTAGGGTGAGGGTTAGAGTTAGGGTTAGGAATAGGGTGAGGATTAGTGTTGTGGTTAGGTGTAGTGTGAGGGTTAGGCTGAGGGATAGGGTTAGGGTTAGTGTTAGGGTGAGGGTTAGGTTGAGGGTTAGGGTTAGGTTTAGGGATAGGGTTAGCTTAGGGTGAGCGTTTGGGTTAGGGTTAGGGTTTGGGTGAGGGTGAGGTCTAGTGTTAGCATTAGGGTAAGGGTTAGGGTTAGGGTAAGGGTTAGGGTTAGTGTGAGGATTACAGTTAGGGTTAGGATTAAGTTTAGGGTTAGGGTTAGACTGAGGGTGAGGGTGAGGTTGAGGGTGACTGTTAGGGTTAGGGTTAGTTTTAGGGTGAGGGCTAGGGTGAGGGTGAGGGTTAGGATGAGGGTTAGGGTCAGGGTGAGTTTTAGAGTTCGGTTTAGGGTGAGTTTTAGTGTTAGGGTGAGGTTTAGGGTAGGGTTAGGTTTCGGGTGAGGGTTCGGGTGAGGGTGAGATTTAGGGAATGGGTGATGGTTAAGGTTAGGCTGAGGATTAAGGTGATGGTCAGGGTTAGGGTGAGGGTGAGCCTTAGCATTACGGTGAAAATTAGGGTTAGGGTTAGGGTTGGGCTTATGTTGAGGGTAAGGGTTAGGATGAGGTTTAGGCTGAGGGTGAGTTTTAGCGATATTGTTAGAGTTAAGGTGAGGGTTTGGGTGAGGGTTAGGGTTCAGGTTTGGCTTAGGGTTAGGGTGAGGGTAAGAGTTAGTGTTAGGGTTAAGGTTAGGTTGAGGATAAGGTTTAGTGTGAGGGTTAGGGTGAGGGTGAGGTTTAGGCTTAGGTTCAGGGTTAGGGTGAGCATTAGGGTGAGGTTTAGGTTTAGGTTTAGTGTTAGGGTGAGGGTTGGGGTGAGGTTTAGTGCTATTGTTAGTGTTAGCATTAGGGTGATGGTTAGGGTGAGGGTACGAGTTAGAGTGAGGTTTAGGGTGACGGTGAGTGTTAGGGATAGCATTAGTGTTATGTTTTGGTTTATAGTGAGTGTTAGGGTTAAGATTAGGGTGAGGTTGAGGGTGAGGGTTAGGGTTAGCATTAGGTTAGGGTTAGGGTGAAGGTGAGGGTTAAGATTAGGGTTAGGTTTAGGGTGAGAGTGAGGGTGAGGGTTAGGGTTAGGGTTAGGGTGAGGGTTAGGGTGACGGTGAGGGTAAGGGTTAGGTTGAGGGCTAGGGTTAGGGTTAGGTTTAGGGTGAGTTTTAGGATTAGGGTGAGGGTGAGTGTTAGGTTTAGGATTAGGCTTAGTTGTAGGGTTAGGCTAATGGTGAAGGTGAGGGTGAGGGTCAGAGTTAGCATTAGGGTTAGGGTTTGGGTGACGTGAGTGTTAGGATTAGGGTTAGAGTTAGGGTGAGAGTGAGGGTGAGGGTAAGATTTAGGGTTAGGGTTAGGGTTCGGATGAGGGTTAGGGTGAGGGTTAGGTTTAGGCTTAGTTTTCGGGTGAGTGTTAGTGTTAGGGTTAAGTTTAAGGTTAGGTTGTGGGTTAGGCTGAGGGTAACTTTTAGGGTGAGGGTTTTGGTGAGGGTGAGGGATATGGTTAAGGTGAGGGAAGGGTTAGGGCGAGGTTTAGGGTATGGTTGAGGGTTAATATTAGCATTAGGTTTACGGTGAGGGTGAGGGTTAGGGTGAGGTTGAGGGTAAGGGTTAGGGTGAGGACTAGGTTTAGGGTGATGGTTAGGGTGAGGGTTCGTGTTAGGCTGAGTGTTAGGGTTATGGTGAGGTTTTGGGTTAGGATATGTGTGAGGATTAGGGTTAGGGTTAGGGTTATGGTGAGGGTAAGGGTTAGGGTGAGGTTTATGTTGAGGGTGAGGGTTAGGGTTAGCATTAGAGTTAGAGTGATGGTTAGGGTGAGGGTTAGGGTTAGGTCGAGGGTGAGGTTTAGGGTTAGGTTTAGGGTGAAGATTAGGGTTAGGGTGAGGGTTAGGGATAGGTTTACGTTTAGGGTGAGGTTCAGGGTTAGGGTTAGGTTTAGAGTTAGGGTGAGGTTGAGGGTGAGGGTTAGGTTTAGGATTAGGTTTAGGGTTAGTGTTCGGCTGAGAGTGAGGGTAAGGGTGAGGTTGAGGGTTAGAGTTACGGTGAGGGTTAGGACTAAGTTTAGGTTGAGGGTTTGGGTTTGTGTTAGGGTGAGGTTTAGGGTGAGGGCTAGGGTTAGGGTTAGTGTGAGGCTTAGGTTTAGTGTGAGGGTTAGTGTTAGGATTAGGGTTTAGTTTAGGGTGAGTGTAAGGGTTAAGGTGAGGATTAGTGTGAGGGTGAGGATTAGGGTTAGGTTAGGTTGAGAGTGAGCATTAGGTTGAAGTTTAGGGTTAGGTTTAGGGTTAGGGTGATGGTTAGGGTGAGGGTTAGTGTTAGTGTTAGGGTTATGGTTAATGTGAGGGTTAGGTTTATGGTTAGAGTTAGAGTGAGTTTGAGGGTGAGTGTTAGGGTTAGGGTTTGGTTTAGGGTGAGGTTGTGGGTAAGGGTTTCAGTTAAGATAGTCGTAGGGTTAGGATTAGGTTGAGGGTGAGGTTTAAGGTGAGGGTTAGGGTGAGGGTAAGTGTGAGGTTGAGGATTTCAGTTAGGAAAGGCTTAGGGTTAGGGTTAGGGTGAGATTTAGTTTGAGAGTGAGGTTTAAGGTGAGGGTTACGGTTAGGCTTAGGGTGAGGGTGAGGGTTATAGTTAGGGATAGGGTTAGGATGAGGATTAGGCTGGGGTTTATGGTTAGGGTTCAGGTTAGGGTAAGGGTTAGGGTGAGGGTTAAGGTGAGGGTGAGGGTTAGGTTTAGGCTTAGGGTTAGGGTGAGGGTTAGGGTTAGATTACTGTTAGGGTTAGGATTATGATGAGGATTTGGGTTAGGGTTAGGTTTAGGATGTGGGTTAGGCTGAGGGGATGGGTTAGGGTTAGGGTTAGGGTTAGGTTTAGGGTTAGGTTGAGAATTAGGGTAAGGGTGAGGGTGAGGATTAGGTTGAGGTTGAGGGTGAGGGTAAGTGCAAGGGTGACGGTTAGGGTGAGGTTGAGGTTGAGGTTTAGCTTTAGGGTTAGAGTTAGGGTTAGGGTGAGGTTTAGGGTTAGGGTTAGGGTGAGGGTGAGGGCTAGTGTGAGCATTAGGGTTAGGGTTAGAGTTAGGGTTAGGGTGAGGTTTAGGATTATGGTTAGGATTAGGGTTAGGGTTAGGTTTAGGCTGAGGTTGAGGGTGAGAGTGAGGGTGAGGGTTTGGGTTTGGGTTAGTTTTAGGGTGAGGGCTAGGTGGAGGGTGAGGGTTAGAGTTATTATTAGGGTGAGGGTGAGGGTTTCAGTTAGGAAAGGCTTAGGTTTAGAGTTGGGGTGAGGTTTGGGGTGAGGGAGAGGTTTCAGGTGAGGGTTAGGTTTAGGGTGAGGTTTAGGGTTAGGGTTAGGGTGATTGTTTGGGTTAGGGTTATGTTTAGGGTGAGGGTGAGAGTGAGGGTGAGGGTGAGTGATACGGTGTAGGTGATGGTTAGGTTTAGGGTTAGGGTGAGGTTTAGGGTTTGGGTGATATTTAGGGTGAGTGTGAGGGTTAGGGTTAGCTTTAGTTTTAAGGTGAGGGTTTGGGTCTGGGTTGGGTTAGGGTGAGGTGAGGGTCAGGGTTAGGGTTAGGGTTAGAGTTAGGGTGAAGGTGAGGGTTAGGGTTAAGTTTAGGTTTAGGTTTAGGGTGAGACTGAGGGTGAGTGTGAGATTGAGGGTTCCGGTGAGGGTTAGGTTTAGGGTTAGGGTTTGGTTATGGTGAGGATTAGGGTTAGTTTTAGGGTGAGGGTTATGGTGAGGATAAGTTTTAGGGTGAGGGTTGGGAGAGGGTGAGGGTTAGGTTTAGGTTGAGTGTTAGGGTGAGCGTTAGTGTGAGGATTATGTTTAGGGTTTTGCTTAGGGTAAGGTTTAGAGGTAGGGTGAGGGTGAGGTTGAGGTTTAAGATTTGGATTATGGTTATGGTTAGGGTTAGGCTGAGGGTGTGGTTGAGGTTGAGGGTGAGGGTTAGGGATTGAGTTAGGGCTAAGGTCAGGGTTAGGGTTAGGGTTAGGGTTACGTTTAAGATGAGGGTTAGGCTGAGAATTAGGGTTAGTGTTGGTGTGAGGGTTAGGGTTAGGGTTAGGGATAGGGTGAGGATTGGTGTTAGGGTTAGGCTTAGGTTGAGGATTATGCTGAGGGGTAGGTTTAGGTTTAGGGTTAGGGTGAGGGTTAGGGTGAGTGTTATGGTTAGGGTTAGGGTTAGGGTTAGGTTGAGGGTGACAGTAAAGGTTAGGGTGAGGATGAGGTTTAGGGGTAGCATTAGGGTTAGGGTTAGGTTTAGGGAGAGGGTTAGGTTTAGGTTTAGGGTTAGGTTGAGGGTCAGGTTTAAGGTTAGGGTGAGGGGTAGGGTGAGGCGTTATGGTGAGTGGGTTAATGTGAGTGTTAGCGTTAGGGTTAGCATTAGTGTGAGGATAAGTTTTAGGTTTCGGGTTAGGCTGAGAGTGAAAGTTAGGTTTAGCGTTAGGGTTAGGGTGAGATTTAGGGTGAAGTTTAAGATGAGGGTCAGGGTTAGTATGAGGGTGAGGTTTAGAGTTAATTTTAGGGTGAGGGTTAGAGTTACGGTGAGTTTTAGGGTAGGGTTACGGTGAGGGTGAGGGTGAGGGTGAGGGTGAGTTTTAGGGTATGGGTGATGGTTAGGGTTAGGGTGAGGGTTAAGGTGATGTTGAGGCTTAGGTTGAGGGTGATGGTAAGGATTTCCGTGAGTATTAGAGTTATGGTAATGGTTAGGGTTACGGTGAGTGTCAGGGTTAGGGTGACATTTAGTGTGAGGATAAGGTTTAGTGTGAGGGTTAGTGTTAGGATTAGGGTTTAGGTTAGGGTGAGGGTAAGTGTTATGGTGAAGGTTAGTGTTAGTGTTAGTGTTAGGGTTAGGTTTAGGGTTAGAGTTAGGGTGAGGTTGAGGATGAGGTTATGGTTAGGGTATGGTTTAGGGTGAGGGCTAGGGTGAGGTTGAGGGTAAGGGGGTGGGTTAGGGTGAGGGTGAGGGTTTCAGTTAGGATAAGCGTAGGGTTAGGGTTAGGGTGAGGGTGAGGTTTAAGGTGAGGGTTAGGGTGAGGGTTAGTGTGAGGCTGAGGGCTTCAGGTAGGAAAGGCTTAGGGTTAGGGTTAGGGTTAGGGTGAGGATTAGGTTAAGGGTGAGGTTAAAGGTGAGGGTTAGGGTTAGGCTTAGGGTGAGGGTGAGGATTATGGTTAGGAATAGGGTTAGGATGAGGATTAGGCTGAGGGTTATGGTTAGGATTCAGGTGAGGGTAAGGGTTAGGGTGAGGGTTAGGGTGAGGGTGAGGGTTAGGGTTAGGCTTAGGGTTAGGTTTAGGGTTAGTGTTAGGGTTAGGATTATGGTGAGGATTAGGGTTAAGGTTAGGTTTAGGGTTTGGGTTAGGCTGAGGCGATGGGTTAAGGTTAGTGTTAGGGTTAGGGTTAGGGTGAGAATTAGGGTAAGGGTGAGGGTGAGGGTTAGGTTGAGGTTGAGGGTGAGGGTAAATGTTATGATGCCGGTTAGGGTGAGGTTGAGGTTGAGAGTTACCATTAGGGTTAGAGTTAGGGTTAGGGTGAGGGTTAGGGTTAGGGTTAGTGTGAGGGTGAGGGTGAGGGCTAGTGTGAGCATTAGCGTTACGGTTAGGGTTAGAGTTAGGGTTAGTGTGAGGGTGAGATTTAGGGTTAGGGTTAGGATTAGGGTTAGGGTTAGGTTTAGGCTGAGGTTGAGGGTGAGAGTGAGGGTGAGGGTTGGTGTTTGGGTTAGTTTTACGGTGAGGGCTAGGGGGAGTGTGAGGTTTATGTGATTATTAATGTGAGGGTGAGGGTTTCAGTTAGGAAAGGCGTAGGTTTAGATTTGGGGTGAGGTTTGGGGTGAGGGTGAGGTTTAAGGTGAGCGTTAGGTTTACGTGAGGATTAGGGTTAGGGTTAGGGTGATTGTTAGGGTTAGGGTTATGTTTAGGGTGAGGGTGAGAGTGAGGGTAAGGGTGAGTGTGGGTGATACGGTGTAGGTGATGGTTAGTTTTAGGGTTAGGGTGAGGTTTAGGCTTTGGGTGATATTTAGGGTGAGAGTGAGTGTTAGGGTTAGATTTAGTTTTAAGGTGAGGGTTAGGGTGTGGGTTAGGGTTAGGGTGAGGTGAGGGTCAGGGTTAGGGTTAGTGTTAGAGTTAGGGTGAAGGTGAGGTTTAGGGTTAGGATTAAGGTTAGCTTTAGGGTTAGGATGAGTTTTAGTGTTAGTGTAAGGGTTAGGGTTAGGGTGAGGGCTAGTGTGAGGTTTAGTGTTAGTGTAAGGGTTAGGGTTAGGGTGAGGGTCACGGTGAGGGTAAGGGTTAGGGTGAGGGTCACGGTGAGGGTAAGGGTTAGGGTGAGGTTTAGGGTGAGGTTGAGGGTTAGGGATAGCATTAGGTTTAGGGTTAGGGTTAGGGTGAGGGTGAGGTTTAGTGTTAGCATTAGGGTTAGGGTTAGGGTGAGGGTTAGGTTTAGGGTTAGGTTTAGGGTGAGGGTGAGGGTGCGTGTGAGCGTTACATTTAGGGTTAGGGTGAGGGTTAGGGTGAGGGTGAGGGTGAGGGTGATTGTTAGGGTAAGGGTGATTGTGAGGGTGAGGGTGAGGGTTAGGTTTAGGGTGAGGGTAAGGTTATGTTTAGGGTTAGGGTGAGGGTGAGGCTGAGGGTTAGGGTGAGGGTGATGGTGATGTTGAGGGTGAGGGTGAGCTTTAGGGTTTGGATGTGGGTTAGGTTTAGGGTTAGGATGAGAGTTAGGTTGAGGGTTAGGGTTAGGGTTAGGGTGAGGTTAAGTGTTATGGTAAGGGTGAAGGTTCAGTTTTGGATTAGGGTTAGGGTTAGGGTGAGGGTTAGGCATAGGGTTAGGTTAGGGTGAGGGTTTTGCTTAGGGTAAGGTTTAGAGGTAGGGTGAGGGTGAGGTTGAGGTTTAGGATTTGGATTATGGTTAGGGTTTGGGTTAGGCTGAGGGTGAAGTTGAGGTTGAGGGTGAGGGTTAGGGATTGTGTTAGGGCTAAGGTCAGGGTTAGGGGTAGGGTTAGGGTTACGTTTAGGATGAGGTTTAGGCTGAGAATTAGGGTTAGTGTTGGTGTGAGGGTTAGGATTAAGGTTAGGGATAAGGTGAGGATTGGTGTTAGGGTTAGGCTTAGGTTGAGGATTATGCTGAGGGGTAGGGTTAGTGTTAGGGTTAGGGTGAGTGTTATGGTTATGGTTAGGGTTAGGGTTAGGTTGAGGGTGAGAGTAAAGTTTAGGGTGAGGATGAGATTTAGGGGTAGCATTAGGGTTAGGGTTAGGGTTGGGGAGAGGATTAGGTTTAGGGTTAGGATTAGGTTGAGGGTTAGGTTTAAGGTTAGGTTGAGGGGTTGGGTGAGGGGGTAGGGTGAGGATTTGGGTTAATGTGAGTGTTAGGGTTAGGGTTAGCATTAGTGTGAGGATATGTTTTAGGTTTGGGGTTAGGCTGAGAGTGAGGGTTAGGTTTAGCGTTAGGGTTAGGGTGAGATTTAGGGTGAAGTTTAAGATGAGGGTTAGGGTTAGTATGAGGGTGAGGATTAGAGTTAGGTTTAGGGTGAGGGTTAGAGTTACGGTGAGTTTTAGGGTAGGGTTATGGTGAGGGTGAGGGTGAGGTTGAGGGTGAGTTTTAGGGTGTGGGTGATGGTTAGGATTAGGGTGAGGGTTAAGGTGATGTTGAGGCTTAGGTTGAGGGTGATGGTAAGGATTACGGTGAGTATTAGAGTTATGGTTAGGGTTAGAGTTACGGTGAGTGTAAGGGTTAGGGTGACGTTTAGTGTGAGGGTGAGGTTTAGGGGTAGGGTTAGAGTTAGGGTGAGGGTTATTTTGAGGGTTAGGGTGAGGGTTAGGCTTAGGGTGAGGGTGAGGGTTAGAGTTAGGGTTAGGTATAGTGTGAGGGTGAGGGTAAGATTTAGGGTGACGGTTAGGATGAGGGTGAGGGTTAGGGTTAGGTTGAAGGTTAGGTTGAGCATTAGGGTGAGGGTTAGGTTTAGGTTTACGGTTAGGGTGAGGGTTCGCTGAGGTTTAGTGTTAGTGTTAGGGTTAGGGTTAGGGTGAGTGTTAGGCTGAGGGTAAGGTTTAGAGTGAGGGTTAAGTTGAAGTTGAGGGTTAGGGATAGCATTAAGGTTAGTGTTAGGGTTTGGGTGAGGGTTAGGGTTAGGTTTATGGTGATTGTGAGTGTTAGGTTTAGGTTTAGGGTTAGGTTAGGGTGAGGGTGAGGGTTAGGGTTAGGGTGAGGGTGAGGGTTAGGGTGAGGGTTAGGGTTAGGGTGACGGTAAGGTTAAAGGTTAGGGTGAGGTCTAGGGTTAGAGTTAGTGTTAGGGTGAGCTTTAGGTTTAGGGTGAGGGTGAGGGTTAGGTTTTGGGTTAGTCTTAGGTGAAGGGTTAGGCTTAGGGTGAGGGTGAGTGTAAGGGTCATAGTTAGGTTTAGGGTGAGGGTTAGGGTTATGTTTAGGATTAGGGTGAGGGTGAGGGTGAAGGTTAGTGTGAGGGTGATATTTAGGGTGAGGGTGAGGGTTAGGTTTAAGGTGAGATTTAGGGTAAGGGTTAGTTTTAGTGTGAGGGTGATTGTGAGGGTTTGGGTGAGGGTGATGGTGAGGTTGATGGTGAGGGTGAGGGTTAGGGTTTGTGTGAGGGTTAGTTTTAGGGTTAGGGTTAGGATGAGGGTTAGGCTGAGGCTTAGGGTTAGGGTTAGGGTGAGGGTAAGGGTTAGAGTAAGGTTTAGTGTTAGGGTGAGGGTGAGGGTTAGGGTTAGTGTTGGGTTTACAGTTAGGGTGAGGGTTAGGGTTAGGATTAGGATTAGGCTGAGGGTTAGGGTCTGGGTTCGAGTGAGGATAAGGGTTAGGTTGAGGGTTAGGGTGAGGGTGAGGGTTAGCATTAGGCTTAGGGTTAGGGTGAGGTTTAGGGTGAGGGTAAGTGTTAGGGTTAGGGTTTGGGTGAGGGTGAGGTTCGGGTTAAGGTGAGAGTAAGGGTAAAGGCGAGGTTTAGGTTGAGGTTGAGGGTTATTGTTAACATTAGGGTTACGGTGAGGGTGAGGGTTAGGATGAGGATTAGGTTTAGGGTTAGGGATAGGGTTAGGATTAGGGTTGTAGTTAGATGTAGGGTAAGGGTTAGGCTGAGGGGTAGGGTTAGGGTTAGGGTTAAGGTGAGGCTTTGGTTGAGGGTTAGGTTTAGGGTTAGGGTTAGGTTAGGGTGAGGGTTTGGGTTTGGGTTAGGGTGAGGGTGAGCGTGAGGATTACAGTTAGGGTTAGGATTAAATTTATGGTTAGGGTTAGACTGAGGGTGAGGGTTAGGTTGAGGGTGAGTGTTAGGGTTAGGGTTAGTTTTAGGGTGAGGGCTAGGGTGAGGGTGAGGGTTAGGGTGAAGGTTAGGGTCAGGGTGAGTTTTAGAGTTCGGTTTAGGGTGAGTTTTAGGGTTAGGGTGAGGTTTAGGGTAGGATTAGTGTTCTGGTGAGGTTTCGGGTGAGGGTGAGTTTTAGGGAGTGGGTGATGGTTAAGGTTACGCTGAGGATTAAGGTGATGGTGAGAGTTAGGTTGAGAGTGAGGGTTAGGATTATGGTGAGGATTATGGTTAGGTTTAGGGTTAGGCTTATGTTGAGTGTAAGGGTTAGAATGAGTTTTAGGCTGAGGGTGAGTTTTAGGGATATAGTTAGAGTTAGGGTGAGGGTTTGGGTGAGGGTTAGGGTTCGGGTTTGGCTTAGGGTTAGGGTGAGGGTAAGAGTTAGTGTTAGGGTTAGGGTTAGGGTGACGATAAGTTTTAGTGTGAGGGTTAGGTTGAGGGTGAAGTTTTGTTTTAGGTTTAGCGTTAGGGTGAGGGTTAGGGTGAGGGTGAGTGTTAGGGATAGCATTAGTGTTAGGGTTAGGTTTAGGGTGAGTGTTAGGGTTAGGATTAGGGTGAGAGTGAGGGTGAGGGTTAGAGTTAGGGTTAGGGTGAGGCTTAGGGTTAGGGTGAGGGGCAGGTTTAGGGTGAGGGTTAGGGTTAGGGTGACGGTGAGGGTAAGGGTTAGGGTGAGGGCTAGGGTTAGAGTTAGGGTTAGGGTGAGTTTTAGGATTATGATGAGGCTGAGTGTTAGGTTTAGGATTAGGCTTAGGTGTAGGGTTAGGCTAAGGTTGATGGTGAGGGTGAGCGTCAGAGTTAGCATTAGGGTTAGGGTTAGGGTGAGGGTGAGTGTTAGGATTAGGTTTAGAGTTAGGGTGAGAGTGAGTGTGAGGGTAAGAGTTAGGGTTAGGGTTAGGGTTAGGATGAGGGTTAGGCTGAGGGTTAGGGTTAGGGTTCGGGTGAGTGAAAGGTTAGGTTGAGGGTTAGGGTGAGTGTTAAGTTTAGGCTTAGTTTTCGGGTGAGGGTTAGTGTAAGGATTAGGGTTAAGTTTAGGTTGTGGGTTAGGCTGAGGGTAACTTTTAGGGTGAGGGTTTTGGTGAGGGTGAGGGATATGGTTAAGGTGAGGGAAAGGTTAGGGCGAGGTTTAGGGTATGGTTGAGGGTTAATATTAGCATTAGGTTTATGTTAGGGTGAGGGTTAGGATTAAGTTGAGTGTAAGGTTTGGGGTGAGGACTAGGGTTAGGGTGATATTTGGGTGAGGGTTCGTGTTAGTGTTAGTGCTAGGGTTAGGGTGAGGTTTTGGGTTAGGATATGTGTGAGTATTATTCCTAGGGTTAGGGTTATGTTGAGGGTAGGGGTTAGGGTGAGGTTTATGGTGAGGGTGAGGGTTAGGGTTAGCATTAGGGTTAGAGTTATGGTTAGGGTGAGGGTTAGGGTTACGGTGAGAGTGAGGTTTAGGGTTAGGTTTAGGGTGAGGTTTAGAGTTAGGGTGAGAGTTAGGGATAGGTTTACGTTTAGGGTGGGGTTCAGGGTTAGGGTTAGTGTTAGAGTTAGGGTGAGGTTGAGGGTGAGGGTTGGGTTTAGGATTAGAGTTAAGGTTAGGGTTCGGCTGAGGGTGAGGGTGAGGGTGAGGTTGAGGGTTAGGGTTAGGGTGAGGTTTAGAATTAGGTTTAGGTTGAGGGTTGGGGTTTGTGTTAGGGTGAGGTTTACGCTGAGGATTAGGGTTAGGGTTAGTGTGAGGTTTAGGTTTAGTGTGAGGGTTAATGTTAGGTTAGGGTTTAGGTTAGGGTGAGGGTAAGTGTTATGGTGAGGGTTAGTGTGAGGGTGAGGATTAGGGTTAGGGTTAGGTTGATAGTGAGCGTTAGTTTGAAGTTTAGGGTTAGGTTTAGGGTTAGGGTGATGGTTAGGGTGAGCGTTAGTGTTAGTGTTAGGGTTATGGTTAGTGTGAGGTTTAGGATTATGGTTAGAGTTAGGGTGAGGTTGATGGTGAGGGTTAGGGTTAGGGTTTGGTTCAGGGTGAGGGCTAAGGTGAGGTTGAGGGTAAGGGGGAGGGTTAAGGGGAGGGGGAGGGTTTCAGTTAGGATAGGCGTAGGGTTAGGGTTAGGGTGAGGGTGAGGTTTAATGTGAGGGTTAGGGTGAGGGTTAGGGTGAGGTTTTCAGTTAGGAAAGTCTTAGGGTTATGGTTAGGGTGAGGATTAGGGTGAGGGTGAGGTTTAAGGTGAGGGTTAGGGTTAGGGTTAAGGTGAGGGTGAGGGTTTTTTTACGGATAGGGTTAGGATGAGGTTTAGGCTGAGGGTTCGTGTTAGGTTTCGGGTGAGGGCAAGTGTTAGGGTGAGGGTTAGGGTGAGGGTGAGGGTAAAGTTTAGGCTTATTTTTAGGATAAGTGTTAGGGTGAGCGTTAGTGTTATGGTTAGGGTGAGGTTTAGGTTGAGGGTAAGGTTTAGGGTGGGAGTTAGGGTGAGCTTGAGGGATAGGGTTATGGTGAGTGTAAGTGTTAGGGCGAGGTTTAGGGTGAGGTTGAGGGTTAATGTTAGCAGTAGGGTATGGTGAGGGTGAGGGTTAGTGTGAGGGTTAGAGTTAAGATTAGGAATAGGGTGAGGATTAGGTTTAGGGATAGGTTTATGGTGAGGTTGAGGGTTAATGTTAGCAATAGCGTATGGTGAGGGTGAGGGTTAATGTGAGGGTTAGAGTTAAGATTAGGGATAGGGTGAGGATTAGGGTTAGGGATAGGTTTAGGGTGAGGGTTAGGCTGAGGATTAGGGAAAGTGTGTGGGTTAGGGTTAGGGATAGGGTGAGAGTTAGAGTAAGGGTTATGGTTAGGGTTAGGGTGAGGTTTAGGGTGAGGCTTGTGTTAGGGTGCCGATTAGGTTGAGGTTGAGGTTTAGGATTATCATTAAGGTTAAAGTTAGGGTTAGGATGAGGGTTATGGTTAGGGTTAGGGTTAGGGTGAGGGGGACGTCTAGTGTTCGCATTAGGTTTAGGGTTAGGATTAGAGTTAGGGTTAGGGTGAGGGTTAGGTTTAGGAATAGGGTTAGGGTTAGGGTTAGGCTGAGGTTGAGGGTGAGGGTGAGGAGTGGCTTAGTGTTTGGGTTAGTTTTGGGGTGAAGGCTAGCGGGAAGGTGGGGTTAGGGTGAGGATTAGGGTGAGGTTGAGGGTTTCTGTTAGCAAAGGCTTAGGGTCAGTGTTGGGGTGAGGCTTAGGGTGAGGGTGAGGTTTAAGGTGAGGGGTAGGGTTCTGGTGAGGATAAGGGTTAGGGTTAGGTTGAGGGTTAGGGTTTGTGTTATGATTAGGGTGAGGGTGAGAGTGAGGGTGAGGGTATAGGTGATGGTTAGGGTGAGGTTTATTGTTTGGGTGATATTTAGGGTGAGGGTGAGGGTGAGGGTTAGGGTTAGCGTTAGGGTTAGGGTGAGGGTTAAGTTTAAGGTGAGATTGAGGGTGTGGGTCAGGTTTAGGGTGAGGGTTGGGGTTAGGGTGAGGGTCAGGGTGGTGTTAGGTTTAGAGATAAGGTGTGGGCGAGGGTGTTGGTTATGGTGAAGTTTTCGGTTAGAAAATGCTTAAGTTTACGTTTAGGGTGAGGTAAGGGTGAGGGTGATGTTTAAGTTGAGGGTTAGGGTTACGGTTAAGGTGAGGATAAGGTTTAGGGTTAGTATGAGGGTGAGGGTTATATTTAGGTTTAGGGTGAGGGTTAGGGTTAGGGTGAGGTTTAGGGTAGGGTTAGGGTTCGGGTGAGGGTTCAGGTAAGGGTGTTTTAGGGAGTGGGTGATGGTTAGGGTTAGGGTGAGGGTTAAGGTGACAGTGACGGTTAGGGTGAGGGTGAGGGTTAGGATTATGGTGAGGATTAGGGTTAGGGTTAGGGTTATGTTGAGGGTAAGGGTTAGGATGAGGTTTAGTGTGAGTGTGAGTTTTAGGGATATAGTTAGAGTTAGGGTGAGGGTTTGGGTTCGGGATTCGCTTAGAGTGAGGGTGAGGGTAAGAGTTAGGGTTAGGATTAGGGTTAGGGTGAGAGTAAGCTTTAGTGTGAGGTTTAGGGTGAGGGTGAGTGTTAGGGTTAGGTTGAGGGTTACGGTGAGCATTAGGGAGAGGTTTAGGTTTAGGTTTAGGGTTAGGGTGAGGGTTAGGGTGAGGTTAGTTTTAGGGTTATGGTTAGGGTTAGGGAGAGGGTTAGGGTGAGGTTAAGGATTAGAATGAGGTTTGAGGTGAGGGTTAGGTTTAGACAGTTAGGGTTAGTGTTCGTTTGAGGGTGAGTGTGAGGGTTAGAGTGAGGTGATGGTGAGATTGATGTTGAGGGTGAGGGTTATGGTTTGGGTGAGGGTTAGTTTAAGAGTTAGGCTTAGGATGAGTGTTAAGCTGACGGTTAGGGTTAGGGTTAGTGTGAGGGTTAGGGATAGGGTGAGGGTTAGGGTTAGGGTAAGGGTAAGTATCAGGTTGAGGATGAGGGTTAGGGTTAGGGAGAGGGTTAGGGATAGGGTTAGGGTTAGGGTGAGGGTTTTGGTTAGTTAGGTTTAGAGTTAGGGTGAGGGTGAGTGTGATGTTTTGGGATTGGATTAGGGTTAGGGTTAGGCTTAGGCTGTGGCTGAGGTTGAGGGTTAGGGTTAGGGTGAGGCTGAGCGTTAGTGTTAGTGTTGGGGTTACAGTTAGGATGAGGTTAGGGTTAGGTTTATGATTATTCTGAGGGTTAGGCTGAGGGTTAGGGTCTGGGTTCGAATGAGGGTAATGGTAAGGACGAGGTTTAGGGTGAGGTTGAGGGTTATTTTTAGCATTAGGGTTACTGTGAGGGTGAGGTTAGGTTGAGGGTTAGAGTTAGGGTTAGGAATATGGTGAGGATTAGTGTTGGGGTTAGATGTAGGGTGAGGGTTAGGCTGAGGGATAGGGTTAGGGTTAGTGTTAGTGTGAGGGTTAGGTTGAGGGTTAGGGTTAGGGTTCGGGTTAGGGTTAGGGTTAGGTTAGGGTGAGTGTTTGTGTTAGGGTTAGATTTTGGGTGAGGGTGAGGGCTAGTGTTATCATTAGGGTAAGGGTTAGGGTTAGGGTTAGGGTGAGGGTGAGCGTGAGGATTACAGTTAGGTTTAGGATTAAGTTTAGGGTTAGGGTTAGACTGAGGGTGAGGGTGAGGTTGAGAGTGAGTATTAGTGTTAGGGTTAGTTTAAGGGTGAGGGCTATGGGGAGGGTGAGGGTGAGGGTGAGAGTTAGGGTCAGGTGAGGTTTAGAGTTCGGTTTAGGGTGAGTTTTAGGGTTAGGGTGAGGTTTAGGGTAGGGTTAGGGTTGGGGTGAGGGTTCGGGTGAGGGTGAGTTTTAGGGAGTGGGTGATGGTTAAGTTTAGGGTGAGGATTAAGGTGATGGTGGGGGTTAGGGTGATGGTTTGGGTGAGGTTTATGTTTCGGGTTAGGCTTAGGGTGAGGGTGAGGGTAAGAGTTAGGGTTAGGGTTAGGGTTAGGGTGAGGATAAAGTTTAGTGTGAGGGTTAGTGTGAGGGTGAGGTTTAGGGTTAGGTTGAGGGTTAGGATGAGCATTAGTGTGAGGTTTAGGTTTAGGTTTAGGGTTAGCGTGAGGTTTAGGGTGAGGTTTAGTGTTAGGGTTAGGTTTAGGGTTAGGGTGAGGGTTAGGGTGAGGGTTAGGTTTAGCGTGAGGGTTTGGGTGAGGGTGAGTGTTAGGGACAGCATTAGTGTTAGGGTTAGGTTTAATGTGAGTGTTAGGGTTATGATTAGGGTTAGGGTGAGGGTGTGGGTTAGGGTGAGGGTTAGTGTTAGGGTTAGGATGAAGCTTTGGGTTAAGGTGATGGTTAAGTTTAGGGTGAGGGTTAGGGTTAGGGTGATGGTGAGGGTAAGGGTTAGGGTGAGGTCTAGGTTTAGGTTTAAGGTGAGGGTGAGGGTCAGAGTTAGCATTAGGGTTAGTGTTAGGGTGAGGGTGAGGATTAGGTTTAGGGTTAGAGTTAGGGTGACAGTGAGGGTGAGGGTAAGAGTTATGGTTATGGTTATGGTTAGAATGAGGGTTAAGCTGAGGGTTAGGGTTAGGGTTCGGTTGAGTGAAAGTTTAGGTTGAGGGTTTGTGTGAGGGTTAGGTTTAGGTTTAGTTTTTGGGTGAGGGTTAGTGTGAGGGTTAGTGTTAGGGTTAGGGTTAATGTTAGTTTGTGGGTTAGGCTGAGGGTAACTTTTAGGGTGAGGGTTTTGGTGAGGGAGAGGGATATGGTTAAGGTGATGGAAAGGTTACGGCGAGGGTTAGGGTATGGTTGAGGGTTAATGTTAGCAATAGGTTCATGGTGAGGTTGAGGGTTAGGGTGAGGTTGAGGGTAAGGTTTAGGGTGAGGACTAGGGTTAGGGTGATGTTTAGGGTGAGGGTTCATGTTAGGGTTAGTGTTAGGGTTAGGGTGATGGTTAGGGTTAGGATATGTGTGAGCATTAGGGTTAGGTTTAGGGTTATGGTGAGGGTAAGGTTTAGGTTGAGGTGTATGGTGAGGGTGAGGGTTAGCGTTAGCATTAGGTTTAGAGTGATGGTTAGGGTGAGGGTTAGGGCTAGTGTGAGGGTGAGGTTTAGGGTTAGGTTTAGGGTGAGGTTTAGTGTTATGGTGAGGGTTAGGGATAGGTTTACGTTTAGGGTGAGGTTCAGGGTTAGGGTTAGGGTTATAGTTAGGGTGAGGCTGAGGGTTAGGGTTAGGGTGATGGTTAGGGTGAAGGTTAATGTTAGTGTTAGGGTTAGGGTTAGGGTGAGGTTTAGGTTTAGGGTTAGAGTTAGGGTGAGATTGAGGGTGAAGGTTAGATTTAAGGTTTGGTTTAGGGTGCGGGCTAGGGTGAGGGTGAGGGTAAGGGTGAGGGTTAGGGGGAGGGGGTGGTTTCCAGTTAGGATAGGCGTAGGGTTAGGGTTAGGGTGAGGGTGAGGTTTAAGGTGAGGATTAGGGTGAGGGTTAGGGTGAGGCTGAGGGTTTCAGTTAGGAAAGGCTTAGGGTTAGGGTTAGGGTGATGATTAGGGAGAGGGTGAGGTTTAAGGTGAGAGTTAGGGTTAGGCTTATGGTGAGGGTGAGGGTTATGTTTAGGGATAGGTTTAGGATGAGGATTAGGGTGAGGTTTCGGGTTAGGGTTCGGGTGAGGGTAAGGTTTAGGGTGAGGGTTAGGGTGAGGGTGAGGGTTGGGGTTAGGCTTAGGGTTAGGGTGAGGGTTAGGGTTAGTGTTAGTGTTAGGTTTAGGGTTATGGCGACGATTAGGGTTAGGGTAAGTTTTAGGGTGTGGATTAGGCCGAGGAGATGGGTTAGGGGTAGGGTTAGGGTTAGGGTTAGAGTGAGAATTAGGGTAAGGTTTAGGGTGAGGTTTAGGTTAAGGTTGAGGGTGAGGGTAAGTGTTAGTGTGCGGGTTAGGTTGAGGTTGAGGTTTAGGGTTAGCATTAGGGTTAGAGTTAGAGTTAGGGTGAGTGTTAGGGTTAGGGTTAGGGTGAGGGTGAGGGCTAGTGTGAGCATTAGGGTTAGGTTAGGATTAGAGTTAGGGTTAGGTTGAGGGTGAGGTTTGGGGTTAGGGTTAGGATTAGGGTTAGGGTTAGGTTTAGGCTGAGGTTGAGGGTGAGAGTGAGGGTGAGGGTTGGTGTTTGGGTTAGTTTTAGGGTGAAGGCTAGGGGAGGGGGCGGGTTAGAGTGATTATTAGGGTGAGGGTGAGGGTTTCAGTTAGGAAAGGCATAGGTTAGGGTTAGGGTGAGGGTTAGGGTTAGGGTTATATTTAGGGTGATGTTGAGAGTGAGGGTGAGGGTGAGGGTGAGGGTGAGGGTGTAGGTGAGGGTTAGGTTTAGGGTTAGGGTGAGGGTTAGGGTTTGGGAGATATTTAGGTTCAGTGTGAGGGTTAGGCTTAGCTATAGGGTTAGGTTGAGGGTTAGGGTTAGGGTGAGGGTGAGGATCAGGGTTATGATGAGGGTTGGGGTTAGGGTGAGGGTCAGGGTAGTGTTAGGGTTAGAGTTAGGGTGAGGGTGAGTGTTAGGGTAAGGATTAATGTTAGGGTGAGGGCTAGGGTGAGGGTTAGGTTTAGGTTTAGGTTTAGGATGAGGGTTAGGGTAAGGCTTAGTGTTAGTGTTAGGGTTAGGGTTAGCGTGAGAGTTAGTGTGAGGGTTAGGCTTAGAGGGAGGGTTAGGGTTAGGGTGAGGTTTAGGGTTAGCATTATGGTTAGGGTGAGGGTGACTTTTAGGGTTAGCATTATCGTTAGGGTTAGGGTTAGGGTGACGGTTTGGCTTAAGGTAACGGTTAGGGTGAGCGTGATGTTTAGTATTAGGGTTAGGGTTAGGGTTAGCTTGAGGGTTAGGTTAGGGAGAGGGTTAGGGTTTGGTTGAGGGTGAGGGTTAGGTTTAAGTTTAGGCTTAGGTGTAGGGTTAGGCTTACGGTGAGGGTGAGGGTTATGGTTAAGGGTGAGGGTTAGGGTTATGGTTGGGGTTAGGGTGACGGTGATATTGAGGGTTAGGGTGAGGGTAATGGGGAGGTTGAGGGTGAGGGTGAGGGTTAGCGTTTGGGTGTGGGTTAGGTTTAGGTTTAGTGTTAGTAGGAGAGTTAGGCTGACGGTTAGGGGTAGGGTTAGGATGATGGTTAGGGTTAGGGTGAGGGTAAGGGTTAGCTTTTGGATTAGTGTTAGGGTTAGGGTGAGGGTTAGGCATAGGGTTAGTGTTAGGGTGAGGGTTTTACTTAGGGTTAGTGTTAGAGTTAGGGTGAGGGTGAGGGTGAGATTTAGGGTTAGTATTAAAGTTAGAGTTAGGCTTAGGCTGAGGGTGAGTTTGAGTGTGAGGTTGAGGGTTAGTATTCGGTTGAGGGTTAGGGTTTGTGTTAGCGCTAAGGTCAGTGCGAGGGTCATGGTTAGGTTTAGGTTAAGGATGAGGGTTAGGCAGAGGGTTAGTGTTACTGTTCGTGTGAGGGTAATGGTTAGGGTGAATGTTAGGGTGAGGGTTAGGTTTAAGTTTAGGCTTAGGTTTCGGGTGAGGGTTAGGTTTAAGGGTATTGTTAGGGTTAGGGCTAGGGTTAGCGTTAGGGTTAGGGTGAGTGTAAGGGTTAGGATGAGGGTTAGGGTGAGGGTGAGGGATAGGGTTAAGGTTCAGGTAAGGGTTAGGGTGAAGTTTAGGGTGAGGTTGAGGATTAACGTTAGCATTAGCATTAAGGTTAGGATGAGGGTTAGGGTAAGGGTTAGGGATAAGGTGAAGATTGGTGTAAGGGTTAGGTTTAGGTCGAGGTTTAGGCTGAGGGGTAGGGTTTGGGTTAGGGTGAGGGTGAGGGTTAGGGTGAGGGTAAAGGTTAGGGTGAGGTTTAGGGTGAGGTTGAGGTTTAGTGTTAACCTTAGGATTAGGGTTAGGATTAGGGTGAGGGTTAGGTTTAGGGTTAGTGTGAGGGTTAGGGTGAGGGCTTAGGGTGAGGGCTAGGGTTAATATGAGGGTTAGGGACAGGATTAGCATTAGTGTGAGGATAAGGGTTAGGGTGTGGTTTAGGCTAAGAGTGAAGGTTAGGGTTAGCGTTAGGGTTAGTTTGAGGTTTAGGGTGAAGTTTAAGGTGAGGGTTAAGGTTAGTATGGGGGTCAGGGTTAGGGTTAGGTTTAGGGTGAGGGTTAGAGTTAGGTTGAGTTTTAGGGTAGCGTTAGGGTGAGGGTGAGGGTTAGGTTAAGGGTGAATTTTAGGGTGGGGGTGATGGTTAGGCTTAGGGTGAGTGTTAAGGTTATGGTGAGGGTTAGGTTGAGGGTGAGGGTAAGGATTACGGTGAGTATTAGGGTTATGGTTAGGGTTAGGGTTATGGTGAGGGTAAGGGTTAGATTGAGGTTTAGGGTGAGGGTGAGGTTTAGGGGTAGCGTTAGATTTCGGGTGAGGGTTAGGGTGAGCGTTAGGGTTCAAGTTAGGCTTAGGGTGAGGATGAGGGTTAGAGTTAGAATTAGGTACAGGGTTAGGGTGAGGGTAAGGTTTAGGTTGAGGGTTAGGATGAGGGTGAGGTTTAGGGTTAGGTTGAGGGTTAGGGTGACCGTTAGTGTGAGGGTTAGTTTTAGGTTTAGGGTTAGGGTGAGGATTAGGGTGAGGTTTAGTTTTAGTGTTATGGTTGGGGTTAGGGTGAGTGTTAGGGTGAGGGTAACGGTTAGAGTGAGGTTTAGGTTGAGGGTGAGAGTTAGGGATAGGTTTAAGGTTAGGGTTAGGGTTTGGGTGAGCATTAGGGTTAGGGTTAGGGTGATGGTGAGTGTTAGGGTTAGATTTAGGGTTAGGGTTAGGGTGAGGGTGAGGGTTAGGGTTAGGGTGAGGGTGAGGGTTAGGGTGACGGTGAGGGTTAGGTTTAGGGTGACAGTGACTGTAAGGGTTAGGGTGAGGGCTAGGGTAAGAGTTAGGATTAGGTTTAGGTTTAGGGTTAGGGGGAAGGTGGCGGTGAGGTTGACGGTGAGGGTTAGGGTTAGGGTTAGTTATATGATGAGGGCTAGGGTAAGGGTAAGTGTTAGGGTGAGGGTGAGGGTATGGGTTAGGAAAGGTTTAGGGTTAGGTTTAGGGTGAGGATTAGGGTGAGTGTGAGGTTTAAGGTGAGGGTTAGGGTTATGTGTGGATTAAGGTTAGGGTTAGAGTGAGGGTTATGATTAGGGTGATGTTTAGGGTGAGGGTGAGGATTACGGTGAGGGAGAGGGTGAGGGTGATGGTGTGGGTGATGTTTAGGTTTGGGGTGATATGTTGGGTTACGGTGAGGGTCACGGTGAAAGTGAGGGTTAGGGTTAGGGTTAGGGTGAGGTTTAGGTTTTGGTTTAGGGTGAGAGGTAGGGTTAGGCTTAATGTGAGGGTTAGGGTTAGGGTTAGGGTTAGTGTGAGGATAAGGGTTTTGGTGAGGGTTAGGGTGATAGTGAGGTTTAGGTTTCGGTTGAGTGTTAGGTTGAGCGTTAGGGTGAGGGTTAGTTTTAGGTTTAGGATTAGGGTGAGGGTTAGGGTGAGGTTTAGTGTTATGGTTAGGTTTAGGGTTAGGGTGAGTGTTAGGGTGAGGGTAAGGGTTAGAGTGAGTGTTAGGGTTAGGGTGAGGGTTAAGGTTAGTATTAGGGTTAGGGTTAGGGTTAGGGTGAGGGTTACAGTTAGGGTTTGGTTTACGGTGACGGTGAGGGTGCGGGTTAGGGTTAGCATTTGGGTTTGGGTTAGGGTTAGGGTGAGTGTTAGGGTTAGGGTTAGGCTTAGGGTGAGGTTGAGGGTTAGGGTTAGGGTTAGGGTTAGGGAGGGGGTTATGTTTAGTTTGAGGAATAGGGTTAAGGTGAAGGTGAGGGTAAGGGTTAGGTGAGGGCTAGGGTTAGGCTAGGGTTAGGCTGAGTTTTAGGATTGGGTGAGGGTGAGGGTGTGGTTTAGGTTTAGGTTTAGGCTTGGCGGTATGTTTAGGCTTACGGTGAGGGTGAGGGTGATGGTCTGAGTTAGGTTTAGGGTGAGGTTTAGGTTTATGGTTAGTTTTATGGTGAGTGTGAGGGTGAGGTTTAGGGTGAGGGTCATGGTGAGGGTGAGGGTGATGGTTAGGTTTAGGGTGAGAATTATGGTTACGTTATGGTTTAGGGTGAGGTTGAGTGTGAGGTTGAGGGTGAGGGTGAGGGTTTGGTTTTGGGTGACGTTTAGGGTTAGGCTTAGGGTTAAGGTTAGGGTGAGGGTTAGGGTTAGTGTTGGGTTCAGCGTGAGGGTTTTGGTTAGGGGGAGGTTGAGGTTAAGGCTGAGGGTGAGGGTTAGGGTGAGGTTGAGGGTTAGGGTGGGGGTAAGGGTTAAGGTGAGGGTTAGGTTGAGGGTAAGGGATAGGGTTAAGGTGAGGGTAAAGTTTAGGGCGAGGTTAAGGGTGAGGTTGAGTGTTAAAGTTAGCATTAGATTTATGTTGAGGGTGAGGGTTAGGGTTAAGATTAGGTATAGGGAGAGTATTAGGTTTAGGGTTAGGTTTAGGGTGAGGGTTAAACTGAGGGGTAGGGTTAGGGTTAGGGTTAGCGTGAGGGTTAGGGGAGGTTTAGGGTTAGGGTTAGTGTTAGGGTTAGGTTTACATTGAGGTTGAGGGGGGGATAGTTTGAGGGTTAGCGTGAGGTTGAGGTTTAGGGTTAGCATTAGGGTTAGGGTTAGGGTGAGGGTTATGGTTAGTGTTAGGGTTAGGTTGAGGGTGGTGGTGAAGTTGAGGATGAGCCTTAGGGTTAGGGATAGTTTTAGGGTGACGGCTAAGTTGAGGGTGAGGGTTACGGTGAGGGTTAGGTTAGGTTGAGGGTGAGGGTTTCGGTTAAGAAAGGCTTAGGGTTAGGTTTAGGGTGAGGATTAAGTTGAGGGAGAGATTTAAGCTGAGGTTTAGGGTTAGGTTGAGGATTAGGGTTAGGGTTAGGGTGAGGGTTTGGGTTAGGTTGATTTTTAGGGTGAGGGTGAGTGTTAGGGGAAGGGTGAGGGTGATGGTGAGGGTGAGGGTATAGGTGAGGGTTAATGTTAGATTGAGGGTAGGGTGATGGTGAGGGTTAGGGTAAAGTTGAGTGTTAGCGTTAGGGTTAGATTGAGGGTTATGGTTAGGGTTAGGGTGTGGGCTAGGGTGAGGGTTAGGGTTAGGGTTAATGTGAGGGATAGGGTTAGGGTTAGTGTGAGTATAAGTGTTAGGGTGAGGTTTAGGGTGAGGGTTAGGGTGAGGGTTAAGGTGAGGGTAAGGTTTACTATTAGGGTGAGAGTTAGAGTTAGGTTTAGGGTGAAGGTTAGGTTTTGGGTGAGGTTTAGGATAAGGTTAGGGTAAGGTGAGGGGGAGGGGGAGGGGGAGTTTTAGGGTATTGATGACGGTTAGGGTTAGGGTGAGTGTTAAGGTGATGATGAGCGTTAGGGTAAGGGTGACGGCTAAGGTTGCGGTGAGGATTAGGGTTAGGGTTAGTGTTAGGTTTATGGTGAGGGTAAGGTTTAGAATGAGGTTTAGGCTGAGGGTGAGGTTTAGGGACACCGTTAGGGTTAGGGTGAGGGTTAGGGTGAGGGTTAGGGTGCAGGTTAGGCTTAGGATGAGCGTGGCGTTTAGAGTTAGGGTTAGTGTTTGGGGTAGGGTAAGGGTAAGTTTTAGGGTGAAGGTTAGGGTGAGGGTGAGGGTTAGGGTTAGGTTGAGGGTTAGGGTGGCCTTTAAGGTGAGTGTTCGGTTTAGGATTAGGGTTATTGTGAGGGTTAGGGTGAGGTTTAGTGTTAGTGTTAGGGTTAGGGTTAGGGTGAGGGATAGGATGAGGTTAAGGTTTAAAGTGAGGGTTAGGGTGAGGGTGAGGGTTAGGGATAGCATTAGGGTTAGGGTTAGGGTTAGGATGAGGGTTAGGCATAGGGTTAGGTTGAGGGTGGGGTGACGTTGAGGGTGAGGGTGAGGGTTAGGGTAATGTTTAGGGTTAGGGTGGGGGTGAGGTTGAGGGTGAGGTTGAGGGTTAGGGTTTTGGTGTGGATTAGGCTTAGGGTTAAGGTTAGGGTTAGGGTTAGGGTTAGGATGAGGTTTAGGCTGAGCGTGAGACTTAGGGTTTGGGTGAGGGTAAGGATTATGATGAGGGTGAGGTTTAGATTTATGATTAGGGTTAGGGTTAGAGTTAGGATTAGGGATAGTGTTAGGTTTAGGGTTATGGTGAGAGTTTTTCTTAGGGTTAGAATTACAATTAGGGTGAGGTTGAGGGTTAAGTTTTGAATTAGGGTTAGGGTTAGGGTTACACTGAGGTTGAGGTTGAGGCTGAGGGTGAGGGTTAGAGTGAAGGTGAGGGATAGGGTTAAGGTGAGAGTAAGATTTAGGGCGAGGTTAACGGTGACATTGATGGTTAATGTTAGCATTAGGGATACAGTGAGGGTGATGGTTAGGGTTAGGGTTAGGGATAGGGTGAGGATTTGGGTTAGGGTTAGGTTTAGGGTGAGGGTTAGGCTGAGGGGTGGGGCTAGGTTTAGGTTTAGTGTGAGAGTTAGGGTGAGGTTTAGGTTGAGGTTGAGGTTTAGGATTAGCATTAGGGTTACAGTTAGGATGAGGTTTAGGGTTCGGTTTAGTGTAAGAGTGAGGGTGAGGGCTAGTGTTAGCATTAGGGTTAGTGTTAGCGTTAGGGTTAGCGTTAGGGTGAGGGTGAGGGGAGGTTTAGGTTTAGGATTAGGTTTAGGGTTAGGGTTAGGCTGAGGGTGAGGGTGAGATTGAGGATTAGGGTTATGGTTAGGGTTAGTTTTTTAGGGTGAGGACTAGGGTGAGGGTGAGGTTTAGGGTGAGGGTTAGGGTGAGGTTGAGAGTTTCGGTTAGGTATGTCTTAAGGTTTGGGTTAGGGTGAGGGTGAAGTTTAAGGTGAAGATTAGGGTTAGGGTGAGGATTAGGGTTAGGATTAGGGTGATGGATAGGGTTAGGGTGACGTTTAGGTCCAGAGTTTGTGTTAGGGTGAGGGTGAGGGTGAGGGTGATGGTGAAGGTGAGGTTGTAGGTGAGGTTTAGGTTTAGGGTGAGGGTTAGTGTGACAGTGAGGATTAGGGTCAAGATGAGGGTTAGGGCTAGGGTTAGGGTGAGGGTTAGGCTTAGGGTTAGGGTGAGGTGTAAGGTGAAGTGTAGGTTTAGGGTTAGGGTGGGAGTTAGGGTTAATTTAAGGGTTAGGGTTAGGGTTTGGGTTAGTGTGAGGATAAGGATTAGGGTGATGATTAGGGTGATAGTGAGGGTTAGGTTTAGCATTAGGTTTAGGGTGAGGGTTGGGTGAGGTTTAAGGTGAGAGTTAGTGTTAGCATGAGGGTGAGGGTTAGAGTTAGGATTAGGGTGAGGGTTAGGATTAGAGTGAAATTTAGGAAGGGTTAAGGTGAGGGTTCGGGTTCAGGTGAGGATGACTTTTAGGGTGAATGTGATGGTTAGGGTTAGGGTGAGGGTTAAGGTGACGGTGTGGGTTAGGGTGAGTGTGAGGGTTAGGATTATGGTGAGGATTAGGCTTAGGGTTAGTGTTAAGGTTATGGTGAGGGTAAGGGTTAGGATGAGGTTTAGGTAGAGGGTGAGGTTTAGGTATAGCATTAGCGTTAGGGTGAGGGTTAGTGTGAGGGTTAGGATTCGGGTTAGGCTTAGGGTGAGGGTGAGGGTTACAGTTAGGGTTAGGGTTAGGGTTAAGGTGAGGGCAAGGTTTAGGGTTAGGGTTAGGGTGAGGGTGAGGGTTAGGGATAGGGTGAGCATTAGGGTGAGGATTAGGTTTAGGGTGAGGTTGAGTGTGAGGGTTAGGTTTAGGATTAAGCTTAGGTGTAGGGTTAAGCTTAGGGTGAGGGTGAGGGTGAGGGTTAGGGTTAATGTTAGGGTTACAGTTAAGTTGAGGGTTAGGGTTAGGGTTAGGGTTAGGATGAGGGTGAAGCTGAGGGTTAGGTTTAGGGTTTGGGTGAAGGTAAGGTTTACGGTGAGTGTTAAGGTGAGGGTGAGGGGAGGGTTAGGCTTAGTGTTATGGTGATCTTTAGGGTGAGGGTTAGGGTTAGGGTGAGGTTGAGGGTTAATGTTAGTGTTAGGGTTACGGTGAGGGTAAGGGTTAGAGTGAGCGTTAGAGTTAGGGTTAGGGATAGGGTGAGGATTAGGGTTAGGGTTAGGTTTAGGGTGAGGGTTCGGCTGAGGGGTAGGGTTAGTATTAGGGTTAGGGTTAGGGTGAAATGGATGGTGAGGGTAAGGTTTAGGGTGAGGGTTAGCGTGAGATTGAGTTTTTGGGTTAGCATTAGGGTTAGGGTGAGGTTTTGGGTTAGGGTTAGGGTTAGGGTGAGGGTGAGGGCTAGTGTTAGCATTATGGTAATGTTTAGGGTTATGGTTATAGTGGGGGTGAGGGTTAGGTTTACAGATAGGCTTAGGATTAGCGTTAGGATTAGGGGTAGGCTGAGGGTGGAGGATAGGTTGATGGTGAGGTTTAGGATTAAGGTTAGTTTTAGGGTGAGGGCTAGGGTGAGCGTGAGGGTTAGGGTGAGGGTGAGGATTTTCGGTTAGGAAAGGCTTAGGGTTCGGTTTAGGGTGAGTATTAGGTTGAGGGTGAGGTTTAAGTTGAGGTTTATGTTTAGAATGAGGATTAGGGTTAGGGTTAGGTTGAGGGTTAGGTTTAGGGTGATGTTTAGGGAGAGGGTGAGGTTGAGGTTGAAGGTAAATTTGTAGGTGAGGTTTAGGGTTAGGTGAGGGTTATAGTGAATGTGAGGGTTAGGGTTAGGTTTAGGGTGAGGGTTCAGGTTAGGGTTAGGGGGAAGGGTAGGGTGAGGGGGAGAGGGAGGGGTAGAGTGAGGGGTAGCTTTAGGGTTAGGTTGGGGGTTATTGTTAATGTAAGGGTTAGGGTTAGTGTTAGGGTTAGTGTGAGGATAAGGGTTAGCGTGAGGGTTAGGATGAGAATGAGGGTTAGGGTTAGCCTTATGGTTAGAGTGAGGATTAGGCTGAGCATTAAGGTGAGGGTTAGGGTTAGGGTTAGTATGAGGGTGAGGTTTAGAGTTAGGTTTAGGGTGAGTGTTAGGTTTACGGTGAGGTTTAGGGGAGGTTTAGGGTCAGGGTGAGGGTGAATTTTAGGGAGAGGGTGATGGTTAGGTTTAGGGTGAGGGTTAAGGTGATGGTGAGGGTTAGGGTGAGGGTGAGAGTTTGGATTATGGTGAGGATTATGGTTAAGGTTAGGCTTATGTTGAGGGTAAGGGTTAGGATGAGCTTTAGGTTGAGGGTGAGTTTTAGGGATAACGTTAGAATTAGGGTGAGGGTTTGGGTGAGGATTAGGGTTCGGGTAAGGCTTAGGGTGAGGGTGAAGGTTAGAGTTAGGTTTAGGGTTAGGGTTAGGGTGAGGATAAGGTTTAGGGTGAACGTTAGGCTGAGGGTGAGGATTATGGTTAGGTTGAGGGTTAGGGTGAGCATTAGGGTGAGGATTAGGTTTAGATTTAGGGTTAGGGTGAGGGTTAGGGTGAGGTTTAGTGTTAGGGTTAGTGTTAGGGTTAGGGTTAGGGTTAGGCTTAGGCTTAGGGTTAGGGTGAGAGTGAGGTTTAGTGTTAGCATTAGGGTTAGGGTGAAGGACAGTGTTAGGTATAGGGTTAGGTTTAGGGTGAGGGTGAGGGTTAGGGTTAGGATTAGGGCGATGGTTAGGTTTAGGTTGAGGGTTAGGTTTAGGGTGGCGGTGAGGGTAAGTGTTACGGTGAGGGCTAGCGTTAGGCTTAGTGTTAGGATGAGGTTTAGGGTGAGTGTAAGGTTAAGAGTTAGGTTTAAGTTGAAGGTTAGTGTTACGGTTAGGGTTAGGGTGAGGGTGAGGGTGAGGGTTAGTGTGAGGGTGATGGTGAGGGTGAGGTTGAGGGGTAGGTTTAGTGTGAGGGTTAGTGTTATGGTTAGGGTTAGGTTGAGGGTGAGGGTGAGGGTTAGGGTGAGGGTGATGGTGAGGTTGAGCGTGAGAGTGAGGTTTAGGGTTTCGGTGAGGGTTAGGGTTAGGGTTAGTGTGAGGGTTAGGGTTAGGGTTAGGGTTAGTATGGGGGTGAGGTTTAGAGTTAGGTTTAGGGTGAGTGTTAGAGTTAAGGTGAGGTTTAGGGTAGAGTTAGGGTCAGGGTGAGTGTTCGGGTGAGGGTGAGTTTTACGGAGAGGTTGATGGTTAGGTTTAGGATGAGGGTTAATTTGACTGTGAGAGTTAGGGTGAGGTTGACGGTTCGGGTTACGGTAAGGATTAGGGTTAGTGTTAGGTTTGGGGTTATGTTGAGGGTGAGGGTTAGGATGAGGTTTAGGGTGAGGGTGAGTTTTAGGGGTATCATTATAGTTAGGGTGAGGGTTTGGGTGAGGGTTAAGGTTCGGGTTAGGCTTAGGGTGAGATTGAGGGTTAGAGTAAGGGTTAGGTTTAGGGTTAGGATGAAGGTAAGATATAGGGTGAGGGTTAGGGTGAGGGTGAGGATTATGGTTAGGTTGAGGGTTTCAGTGAGCATTAGGGTGAGGGTTAGGTTTAGGTTTAGGGTTTGGATGAGGGTTTGGATGAGGTTTAGTGTTAGGGTTAGGGTTAGGGTTAGCGTGAGGGTTAGGTTGAGGGTAAGGTTTAGAGTTAGTGTTAGGGTGAGGGTGAGGTTTAAGGATAGCATTAGGGCTAGGGTTAGGGTTAGGGTGAGGGTTAGATTTAGGGTGAGGGTTATGGTGAGGTTAAGGATGGGGGTTAGGTTTAGCATTACGGTTAGGTTTAGGTTTAATGTGAGGGTTAGGGTTAGGGTTAGGGTGAGGGTGTGGGTTAGGGTTAGGGTTAGGTTGAATGTTAGGTTTAGGTTGACGATTAGTGTTAGGGTGATGGTGAGTGTAAGTCTTACGGTGAGGGCTAGGTTTAGGCTTAGAATTAGGCTGATTTTTAGGTTTCGGTGAGGGGGAGGGGGAGGGTTAGGTTTAGGATTTGGCTTAGGTGTTGGGTTAGGCTTAGGTGAGGGTGAGGGTGAGGGTCAGAGTTTGGTTTAGGGTGAGGGTTAGGGTTATGGTTAGGGTTAGGGTGAGGGTGAGGGTGAAGGTTAGGGTGAGGATAATGTTGAGGGTGAGGGTGATGGTTTGGTTTAGGGTGAGGTTTAGGGTTAAGGTTAGGGTTAGTGTGAGGGTGTTTGTGAGGTTTAGGGTGAGGGTGATGATGAGGTTGCGGGTGAGGGTGAGGGTTAGGGTTAGGGTTAGGGTTAACATTGCAGTGAATGTTAGGGTTAGGTTTAGGGTTAGTATGAGGATTAGGCTGAGGTTTAGTCTTAGGGTTAGGGTGAGGGTAAGGTTTAGGGTGAGGGTGAGGGTTAGGTTTAGGATTAGGTTTAGGGTTAGGGTGATGATGAATGTTAGGGTTAGGGTGAGGGTTAGGGTGAGCATTAGAGTGAGGATTAGTATTAGGTTTAGGGTGAGGATTAGGGTTAGTGTTACATTTAGGGTGAGGTTTAGGCTGAGGGTTAGGGTTATGTTTAGGGTTAAGGTTAGTGTGAGGGTTAGGGTGAGGGTGAGTTTTAGGGTGTGCATGACAGTTAGGGTAAGGGTGAGGGTTAAGGTGACCGTTAGGGTTAGGGTGAGGGTGAGGGTTAGGGACAGCTTAGAGTTAGGGTGAAGGTGAGGTTGAGGGTGTGGGTTCAGGTTAGGCTTAGGGTGAGGGTGAGGGTTAGAGTTAGTGTTAGGGTTAGGTTTAGGATGAGGTTATGGCTGAGGATCAGGGTTAGGGTTAGGGTGATGGATAGAGTTAGTGTGAGGGTTAGGGTTAATGTTATGGTTAGGATTAGGGTGAGGGAAAGGTTTAGGTTGAGGGTTAGGGTTTTGGTGAGTGTTAGGGTTAGAGTGAGGGTTAGGGTGAGCATTAGGGTGAGGGTTAGGGTTAGGTTTAGGGTTAGTGTGAGGGTTAGGGTGAGGGTTAGTGTTAGGTTTAGTGTTAAGGTTAGGGTGAGGTTGAGGGTGAGGTAAGGGTTAGGTTGAGGTTTAGGGTGAGGTGGAGTTTTAGGACTATCATTAGTGTTAGGTTTAGGGTTAGGGTGAGAGTTAGGGTTTGGGTTAGTTTGAGGGTGGGGGTGAGGTTGAGGGTGAGGGTTAGGGTTAGGGTAAGCTTTAGGGTGAGTCCTAGGGTGAGGGTGAGGTTTAGGGAAAGAGTTATGGTGAGGGTGATTGTTTCGTTTAGGAAAGGCTTAGGGTTAGGGTTAGGGTGAGGATTAGGGTCATGGTGAGGTTTAAGGTGAGGGTTATTGTTAGGGTGAGGATTAGGGTTAGGGTTAGGTTGAGGGTTAGGTTTAGGTTTATGTTTAGGGTGAGGGTGACGGTTAGGGTGAGGGTGTGAGTGATGTTGAGGTTGAGGGTGTAGGTGAGGGTTCGGGTTAGCGTGTGGGTTAGGGTGACTTGAGGGTTAGGGTGAAGGTAAGGGTTAGGGTTAGGGTTAGACTGAGGCTTAGGGTTAGGTTTGGGTAAGGTTAGGTTAGGATGAGGATTTGGGTAAGGTTTAGGGTTAATGTGAGGGTTAGGGTTAGGGTTAGGTTTAGTGTGAGGATAAGGTTTAGGGTGAGAGTTAGAGTGAGAGTGAGGTTTAGGGTTAGCGTTAGGGTTAGTGTGAGGGATAGGGTGAGGGTTAAGGTGAGGGTTAGTGTTAGTATGAGGGTGAGGGTTAGAGTTAGGTTTAGG
Source organism: Dipodomys merriami (assembly GCF_024711535.1). Lineage (NCBI taxonomy): Eukaryota > Metazoa > Chordata > Mammalia > Rodentia > Heteromyidae > Dipodomys > Dipodomys merriami. The sequence continues at coordinate 6,785,247 of NW_027206113.1, forward strand.
GTCATTGATAGGGTTAGTCTCAGGTTTAGGGTAACGTTACGGTTCTTGTGAGGGTTTGGGTGATGGTGAGTTTTAGGGTTTGGGTGTCGGTTAGGGTTAGGGTGAGGGTTAAGGTGATGGTTAGGGTTAGTATGAGGGTGAGGGTTAGGGTTGCAGTGAGGATAAGGGTTAGGGTTAGGGTTAAACTTATGGTGAGGATAAGGATTAGGATGAGGTATAGGGTGAGGGTGAGGTTTAAGGATAGCGTTATAGTTAGTGTGAGGGTTAGGGTGAGGGTTAGGGTTTACGTTAGGCTTAGGGTGAGGGTGAGGCTTAGAGTTGGGTTTAGGGTTAGGGTTAGGGTGAGGGTAAGGTTTAGGGTGAGGTTTAGGATGAGGGTGAGGGTTAGGGTTAGGTTGAGGGTCAGGGTGAGCCTTAGGCTGAGTTAAGTTTATGTTTAGGGTTAGGTTGAGGGTTTAGTGTTAGTGTTAGGGTTAGGGTTAGGGTGATGGTAAGGGTTGGAGTGAGGGTTATGGTGAGGGTGTGGGTTAGGGATAGCATTAGCATTAGTGTTAGGGTTAGGGTGAGTGTTAGGTTTAGTGTTAGGGTGAGGGTTAGGGTTAGCTTGAGGGTTAGGAATAGGGTTGGCGTTAGGGTGAAGGTCAGGGTGAGGGTTAGGGTTAGAATTAGGTTGAGGGTGAGTGTGAGGGTTAGGGTTAGCATTAGGGTTAGGGTTAGGGTTAGGTTGAGGTTGAGGTTTAGTGATAGGGTTGGAGTTAGGGTGATGGTGAGGGTTAGGGTTAGGGTGAGGGTTAGGTTGAACGTTAGGATGAGGGTTAGGTTTAGGTTTAGGGTAAGGTTGAGTGCAAGGGTGAGGTTTAGTTTTAGGGTTAGTGTTAGGGTTAGGGTGAGGGCTACGGTTAGGGATAGGGTGAGGTTTAGGTTTTGGTTGAGGGTTAGGGTGAGGGGGATGGTGAGGGTGAAGGTGAATGTGAGATTTATGTTTAGGTTTAGTTTTTTGGTTAGTGTTAGGTTTAATATTAGGGTGAGGGATAGGGTGAGGCTGAGGGCAAGGCTTACGGTTAGGATTAGGGTGAGGGTTAGGGTTAGGGTGAGTGTTAGTGGGAGGAGTGGGGTTTAGCGTTATTGTTAGGGTGAGGTTTAGGTTTAGTGTGAGGGTTAGGGTTAGGGTTAGGTTTAGGGTGAGGGTAAGGTTTAGGGTGAGGGTTAATGTTAGCATTAGAGTTACGGTGAGGTTGAGGGTTAGGGTGAGGGTTAGGGTTAGTGTTAGGGTTAGGGTGAGAGTGAGGGTTTGGGTTAGCCTGAGTGTTAGCGTGAGGGTTACCGTGAAAGTTAGGTTTAGGGTTAGGGTTTGTGTTAAGGATAGGGTGAGGTTGAGGATTATGGTTAGTGTTAGGTTGAGGGTTAGGGTTAAGGTGATGTTTAGGTTGAGGGTGACGGTTAGGGTGAGTGTTCCGGTTCGGGTTATGGTGAGGATTAGGGTTTGAGTGAGGGTTAGTGTGAGTTTGAGGTTTAGGCTTATGGTTAGGGTTAGGGTTGGTGTGAACTTTAAGGTTAGGGATAGGTTAAAGTTAGGGTTAAATTAACGTGTACGGTTAGGTTTAGGGTGAGGTTTAGGTTTAATGTGAGGATTAGTGTTAGGGTTAAGGTTAGGGTGAGGGTTATGATTAGGGTTAGGTTTAGGCTGAGGGTTAGGCTGAGGGTTAGGTTTAGGGTTTGGGGGAGGGTAAGGGTTAGGGTGAGGGTAATGTGAGGGTTAGGGTTAGGCTTAGGTTAGGGTGAGTATTAGGGTGAGGGTTAGTGTTAGATTTAGGGTTAGGTTTAGGGTGAGGGTTAGGGTGAGCCTAACGGTTAGGGTTAGGGTTAGGGTGAAGGTGAGGGATAGGGTTAAGGTGAGGGTAAGGGTTATTTCGAGGTTTAGGGTGAACTTCAGGGTTAATGTTAGCATTAGGTTTATGGGGAGGGTGATGGTTAGGGTGAGGGTTAGGGTTAGGTATAGGGTGAGGATTAGGTTTAGGGTTAGGTTTAGGTTGAAAGATAGGCTGAGGGGTAGGGTTAGGGTTTAGGGGAGGGTAAGGGTTAGGGTGAGGGTAATGTGAGGGTTAGGGTTAGGCTTAGGTTTAGGGTATGGGTTAGTGTTAGATTTAGGGTTAGGGTGAGGGTGAGGGTTAGGGTGAGCCTAACGGATAGGTTAAACGTTAGGGTGAAGGTGAGGGATAGGGTTAAGGTGAAGGTAAGGGATAGGGTAAGGTTTAGGGTGAGCTTGAGGGTTAATGTTATCATTAGGGTTACGGTGAGGGTGACAGTTAGGGTGAGGGTTAAGGTTAGGTTAGGGATAGGGTGAGGATTTGGGTTAGGGTTAGGTTTAGCGTGAGGGTTAGGCTGAGGGGTAGGATTAGGGTTGGTGTTAGGGTGTGGATTAGGTTGAGGGTTATTTTTAGGGTTAGGTTTATGTTTAGGGTGATGTTGAGGGTGAGGGTAACAGTTAGGGTGAGATTTAGGGTGAGGTTTATGTTTAGGGTTAGCATTAGGTTAAGGGTGAGGGTTAGGGTTAGGATTAGGGTTAGGGTGAGGGTGAGGGCTAGTGTTAGCATTAGGGTTAGGGTTAGGGTTAGGGTGAGGGTGAGGGTGAGGGTTAGGGTGAGGTTTAGGATTAGGTTTAGGGTGAGGGCTAGGGTAAAGGTGAAGGTTAGGGTGAGGGTTATGGTGAAGGTGAGGGTTTTGGTTAGGAAAGGCTTAGGGTTAGGTTTAGGGTGAGGATTAGGATGAGGGTGAGGTTTAAGGTGAGGGTTTCAATGGTGTGAGGATTAAGGTTAGGATTAAGGTGAGGGATAAGTTAGGGTGATGTTTAGGGTGAGAGTGAGTCTTAGGGTGAGGGTGAGGGTGAGAGTGAGGGTGAGGGAGAGGGTGTACGTGAGGGTTAGGGTTGGTATGAGCGTTAGGGTGACAGTGAGTGTTAGGGTGAATGTGAGGGTTAGGCTTAGGGTTAGGGATAAGGTTAAGTTGAGGGTTAAGGTTACGGTTAGGATGAGGGTTAGGCTGAGGGTTATGCTTAGGATTAGGTTGAGGATAAAGGTTAGGGTGAGGGTGAGGGTTAGGTTTAGGATTAGGGTTAGGGTTAGGGTGAAGGTTAGGATTAGGGTTAGGGTTAGGGTGAGGGTGAGGGTTTTGGTTAGGGTTAGGTTTAGAGTTAGTGTGAGGGTGAGAGTTAGGGTTTGAATTAGATTTAGGCTGAGGGTGAGGGTTAGGTTTAGGATGAGGGTTAAGGTTAGGGTTAGTGTTAAGGTTTGGGTGAGGGTTAGTGTTAGGATTAGGTTTAGGATGAGGGTTAGGGTTATGGGGAGGATAAGGGTTAGGGTGAGTTTTAGGGGGAGGGTGAGGGATAGGGTTAAGGTGAGGGTAAGTTTTAGGGCGAGGTTAGGGTGATGTTGAGGGTTAATGTTAGCATTAGTTTTATGGTGAGGGTGAGGGTTAAGGTGAGGTTTAGGGTTAGGATTAGGTATAAGGTGAGGATTTTGGTTAGGGTTCTTGTTAGGGTGAGGGTTAGGTTTAGTGTGAGGGTTAGGGTTAGGGTTAGGGTTAGGGTGAGTGTAAGGTTTAGCATGAGGGTTAGGTTGAGGTTAGGGTTAATGTTAGCATTAGGGTTACGGTAAGGTTGAGAGTTAGGGTGAGGGTTAGGGTTAGGATTAGGGATAGGGTGAGGATTAGGTTTAGGGTTAGGTTTAGGGTGAGGGTTAGGCTGAGGTGTATGGTTAGGGTTCGGTTTAGGGTGAGGGTTAGTGTGAGGATTATGGTTAGGGTTAGAGTTAGGGTTAGGATGAGTTTGAGGGTGAGGGTAAGGGTTAGGATGAGGGTTAAGGTGAGGTTGAGGTTTAGGGTTAGTGTTAGTGTTAGGGTGAGATTTAGGGTTAGGATTACGGTTAGAGTGAGGTTGAGGGCTAGTGTTAACATTAGAGTTATGGATATGGTTAGGGTTAGCGTGAGGGTGAGGGTGAGGGTGAGGGTTAGGGTTAGGTTTACGTTTTGGATGAGGACTATGGTGAGGGTGAGGGTTAGGGTTAGTGTTAGAGTGAGTGTTAGGGTGAGGGTGAAGGTTTCGTTTAGGAAAGGCTTAGGTTTAGGGTTAGGGTGAGGATTAGGGTGAGGGTGAGGTTTAAGGTGAGGGTTAGGTTTATGTGAGGATTAAGGTTAGGTTTAGGGTGAGGGTTAGGGTCAGAGTCAGAGTGAGGGTGAAGGTGTAGGTAAGGGTTAAGTTTGGGGTGAGGGTTAAGGTGATGTTGAGGGTTACCGTGAAGTGAGAGTTAAGGTTAGGGTTAGGGCTAGTGTTAGGATTAGGGTTAGGTTGAAGGTTGGCGTGAGCGTTAGGGTGAGGGTAAAGTTTAGGTTTAGGGTTAGAGTGAGGGTTAGGGTGAGGTTTAGTGTTAGTGTTAGGGTTAGTGTTAAGTTCAGGGTTAGGGTGAGCGTTAGGGTGAGCTTTAAGTTTAGGTTTAGGGTTAGGGTGAGGTTTAGGGTGATGGTAAGGGTTGGAGTGATGGTTAGGGTGAGGGTGAGGGTTAGGGATAGCATAAGCGTTGGGGTTAGTGTTAGGGTGAGGGTTAGGGTTAGGGTTAGGGTGAGGGTTAGGGTTAGGGTGAGGGTTAGGGTTAGGGTGAGGTTTAGGGATAGGGTTGGGATTAGGGTGAGGGTCAGTGTTAGGGTTAGGGTTAGATTTAGATTGAGGGTGAGTCTGAGGGTTAGGGTTAGCATTATGGTTAGGGTTAGGGTTAGGCTGAGGGTGAGGGTGAGTGTGAGGTTTAGGTTTTGGGTGAGATTTAGGTTTAGGTTTAGGCTTAGGGTTAGGATTAGCGTTTGGCTGAGGGTTAGTTTATGGGTTAGGGTAAGAGAAAGGTTTAGGGTGAGGGTTAGGGTGACGGTGAGGGTTAGGGTGAATGTGAGCTTTAGGGTGAGTGTTAGGATGAGGGTTAGGGTTAGGTTTAGGGTGAGGGTGACGGTTAGGGTGAGGTTTAGGTTTAGGGTTAGGGTTAGGGTTAGGGTGAGGGTAAGGGTTAGAGTGAGGATTAGGCTGAGGTTGAGGGTTAGAAATAGCATTAGGTTTAGGATTAAGTTTAGGGTGAGGGTTAGGGTTGAGGTTAGGGTTAGCGTGAGGGTAAGGGTTTGGGTTATGTTGAGGGTTAGGGTTAGGCTTATGGTTAGTGTGAGGTTTAGGGTTAGGGTTAGGGTTAGGGCGAGGGTGAGGGTCAGGGTTAGGGTTAGTGTTAGGGTGAGGGTTATGGTTAGGGTGAGGGTTAGAGTGATGGTGAGGGTAAGGGTTAGGGTGAGGGCTAGGGTTAGGGTTAGTTTTAGGGTGAGATTTAGGTTTAGGGTGAGGATGAGTGTGAGGGTTAGGTTTAGCATTAGGCTTACGTTTAGGGTTATGCTTAGGGTAATTGAGAGGGTGAGGGTCAGAGTTAGTTTTAGGATGAGGGTTAGGGTTAGGGTTAGGTTAGGGTGAGGGTGAGGGTGAGGTTTCGGGTGAGGTTGATGGTGAGGGTGAGGGTGAGTGTGAGGATTAGGGTTAGGGTTAGGTTTAGGGTGAGGGTTAGGCTGAGGGGTAGGGTGAGGGTTAGGGTGAGGGTTAGCATGAGGTTTAGGGTTAGGGTTAGAGTTAGGGTTAGGGTGAGGTTGAGGGTGAGGGTAAGGTTTAGGGTGAGGTTTAGGGTGAGCTTGAGTTTTAGGGTTTTATTAGGGTTAGGGTGAATTTTAGGATTAGGATTAGGGTTAGGGTGAGTGTGAGGGCTAGTGTTAGCCTTAGAGTTAAGGTTAGGGTTAGGCTGAGGGAGAGGGTAAGGGTTCGATTTGAGGCTAGTATTAGGTTTAGGGTTAGGGTTAGGCTGAAGTTGGGCATGAGGTTGAGGGTGAGTGTTAGGGTTAAGGTAAGTTTTAGGGTGAAGGCTAGGGTGAGGGTGAGGGTTAGGGTGATGGTTAGGGTGAGGGTGAGGGTTTCTGTTAGGAAAGGCTTAGGGATAGGTTTAGGGTGAGGATTAGGATAAGGGTGAACTTTAATGTGAGGGTTAGGGTTATGTGAGGATTAAGGTAAGGGTTAGGGTGAGGGTTAGGGTGAGGGTGAGGGTGATGGTGAGGGTGTAGGTGAGGGTTAGGCTTAGGGTGAGGGTGAGGGTTAGAGTTAGGTTTAGGGTTCTTGTTAGGGTGAGGGTAAGGTTTAGGGTGAGAGATAGTGTGAGGGTGAGGTACAGGTTTAGGTTGAGGGTTAGGGTGAGCATTAGGGTGAGGATTAGGTTTAGGTTTAGGTTTAGGGCCAGGGTTAGCATGAGGTTTAGTGTTAGTGTTAGGGTTAGGGTTAGGGTGAGGGTTAGGGTGTAGGTAAGGGTTAGAATGAGGGTTAGGGTGAGGGTGAGGGTTAGGGATAGAATTTGGGTTAGGTTTAGGGTTAGAGTGTGGGTTAGGGTTTGGGTTAGGGTTATGGTGAGTGTGAGGGTTAGGGTTAGCATTAGGGTTAGGGTTAGGGTTAGGTTTAGGGTGAGGGTGAGGGTGACGGTAAGGGTTAGGTTTAGGGTTAGTGTTAGGGTGAGGGTTAGGGTTAAGGTGAGGGTGAGGGTAAGGATTAGTGTGAGGGCTAGTGTTAGTGTTAGCGTTAGGGGGAGGTTTAGCTTTAGGGTGAAAGTGAAGGTGAGAGTTTGGTTTAGGATTAGGCTTAGGTGTAGGGTTAGGCTTATGATGAGGGTGAGGTTGAAGGTCAGAGTTAGGTTTATGGTGAGGGTTAATATTATGGTTAGGGTTAGGGCGAAGGTGAGGGCTAGGGATAGGTTGAGTTTGATGGTCAGGGTGAGGCTGAGGGTTAGGTTTAGCGTGAGGTTTAGGGTTAGGGTTAGGGTTATGGTGATGGTGAGGGTTAGGGTGAGGGTGATGGTGAGGTTGAGGATGAAGGGGAGGGTTAGTGTTTGAGTGAGGGTTAGGGTTAATATTAGGTTTAAGGTTTGGGTGAGGGTTAGGGTTAGAGTTAGGGTTAGGATGAGTATTAGGCTGAAGGTTAGGCTTAGGGTTATGGTGAGGGTAAGGGTTAGGGTGAGGGTGAGGGTTAGGTTTAGGATTAGGGTTAAAGTTAGGGTGGGGTTTAGGGATAGGTTTAGGGTTAGCGTGAGGGTTTTGGTTAGGGTTAGGTTTAGAGTTATGGTGAGGGTAAGGTTTAGGGTTTGAATTAAGCTTAGGGTTAGGGTTATACATAGGTTGAGGTTGAGGCTGAGTGTGAGGGTTAGGGTTAGGGTGAGGGTTAGGATTAGGGTTAGGGTTAAGGTTAGGGTGCGGGTTAGAGTTAGGGTTAGGTTTAGGATGAGGGTTAGGCTAAAGGTTAGGTTTAGGGTTCGGGGGAGGACAAGGGTTAGGATGAGGGTGAAGGTGAGTGTGAGGGTTAGGGTTAGGCTTAAGGTTAGGGTGAGTGTTAGGGTGAGGGTTACTGTTAGGTTTTGGGTTAGAGTGATGGTTAGGGTGAGGCTGAGGGATAGGTTTAAGATGATTGTTCCTGTTAGGGCGAGGTTTAGGGTGAGATTGAGGTTTAATGTTAGCATTAGGTTTATGGTGAGTGTGAGGGTTAGGGTGAGGTTTATGGTTAGGGTTAGGTATAGGGTGAAGATTAGCGTTAGGGTTAAGTTTAGGGTGAGGATTATGCTGAAGGTTAGGGTTTTGGTTAGTGTGAGTGTTAGGGTGAGTGTTAGGGTTAGTGTTAAGTTTAGGGTGAGGTTGAGGGTGAGGGTAAGGGTGAGTGTGAGGGTTAAGATGAGGTTGAGGTTTAGGGTTAGCATTAGGGTTAGGGTTAGTGTTAGGGTGAGTGTTAGGTTTAGTGTTATGTTGAGGGTGGGATGAGCTTGGGGGTGAGGGTTAGGGTTAGTGTCAGTTTTAGGGTGAGGTCTAGGGTGAGCGAGAGTGTTAGGGTGAGGGTGAGGGTTGCGGTTAAGAAAGGCTTAGGGTTAAGTTTAGGGTGAGGATTAGGGTTAGGGTGATGTTTAAGGTGAGGGTTAGGGTTAAGGTGAGGATTAGGGTTAGGGTTCGGTTGAGGGTTATGTTTAGGGTGAAGGTAATTGGTAGGTTGAGGGGTAGGGTGAGGGGTAGGGTTAAGGTTATGGTGAGGGTTCGGCTTAATGTGAGTGTTAGGGTTAGGATTAGGGATAGTGTGAGGATAAGGTTTAGGGTTAGGGTTAAGGTGAGAGTGAGGGTTAGGGTTAGCTTTAGAGTTAGGGTGAGAGTTATTGTGAGGGTTAAAGTGAGGGATAGTGTTAGTATGAGGGTGGGGGTTAGATTTAGATTTAGGGTGAGGGTTAGGGTTAGGGTGAGGTTTAGGGAAAGACAAGAGTGGGGGTGAGGGTTCGGGTGAAGGTGAGATTTAGGGTGTAGGTGATGATTAGGGTTAGGGTGAGGGTTAATGTGAAGGTGAGGGTTAGGGTGAGGGTGAGGGTTAGGGTTTAGGGTTAGGTGAGGATTAGGTTTATGGTTATGATTAGGGTTATGATGAGGGTAAGGTTTAGGATGAAATTTAGGGTGAGGGTGAGGTTTAGGGATAGCGTTAGAATTAGGGTGCGGTTTAGGGTGAGGGTTATGTAGGAGGTAAGGTTTCGGGTGATGGTGAGGGTTAGAGTTAGGGTTAGGGTTTGGGTTAGGCTGAGGGTGAGGGTGAGGGTGAGGGTGAGGTTTAGGGTTAGGGTGAGGGTTAGGTTTATGGTTAGGGTTCGAGATAGATTGAGGGTTATGGTTATGGTTAGGGATACTGTTTGGCTGAGGTTTAGGGTTAAGGTTAGGATTAGGGTGAGGGAAAGGTTTAGGGTTAGGGTGAGGGTCAGGGTTAGGGTGAGCGTTAGGGTGAATGTTAGTGTGAGGGTTAGGGTTAGGTTTAGGTTTAGGGTGAGGGCTAGGGTGAGGTTTAGTTTTAAGGTTAGGGTTAGGTTGAGGGAAAGAGTTAGAGTGAGGTTTATGTTGAGCGTGAGGCTTAGGGATAGCATTAGGGTTAGAGTTACGGTTAGGGTGAGGATTAGGGTTACAGTTAGGTTTAGGGTGAGGGTGAGGGAGAGGGTTATATTGAGGGATAGGGTTAGGGTTAGGGTTAGGGTTAGGGTTAGATTGAGGTTTAGGTTTAGGATTAGGTTAGGGTTAGGGTGAGTTTAAGGGTTAGAGTGAGTGTTAGGGTTAGGGTGAGGTTTTGCGATAGCATTAGGTTTAGGGTTAGGCTTAGGGTGAGGGTTAGGGTTTTGGTTAGGTTTAGGGTGAGGGTAAGAGTTAAATTTAGGGTTAGAGTTCGAGGTAGGGTTAGTGTTAGTGTGAAGGTTAGGGTTAAGGTTAGGGTGAGTGTTAGGGATAGGGTTAGGTTGAGGGTGAGGGTTAGGGTTAGGGTTAAGGTTAGGGTGAGGGTGACGGTTAGGGTGAGTATAAGGGTGTGGGTGACATTTAGGTTTAGAGTGAGGGTTAGGGTGACAGTAAGGGCTAGGGTGAGTTTGAGGTTTAGGATTAGGATTAGGGTTAGTGTGAGGATTAGGGTTAGGTTTAGGGTTAGTGTGAGTGTAAGGGTTAGGGAGAGGATTAGGGTAAGGGTGAGGGTTAGGATTAGCATTAGTGTTAGGGTGAGGGTTAGGGTGAGGGTTAGGGTTAGCGTTAGGGTGAAGGTTAGGGTTAGGGTTAGGGTGAGGGTTAGGGTTAGGGTTAGGGTAAGGTTGAGGCTGAGGGTGAGGGTGAGGGTGAGGTTTAAGTTTAGGTTTAGGTTTAGGGTAAGGGTGAGGGTTGGGGTGTCGATGAGGGTTAGAGTTAGGTTTAGGGTTAGGGTTAGGGTGAGGGTGAGGGTTAGGGGAAGGTTGAGTGTTAGAGTTAGGGTTAGCATTAGGGTGAGGGTTAGTGTTCAGGTTAGGATTAGGGTAAGTGTTAAGGTGAGGGTTAGGGTTATGGTTAGGTTTAGGGTTAGTGTGAGAATTAGGGTTAGTGTGAGGGTTAGGTTTAGGGTTAGGGTTAGGGTGAAGGTGAGGGTGATGTTTAGGTTTAGGGTAAGGTTGACGGTTAAGCCTAGGGTGAGGTTTAGGGTGAGTGTGAGCGTGAGGGTAAGGGTGTAGAATGAGGGTTTGGGTGAGGGTGAGGTTTAGGCTTTGCATTTGGGTTAGGGTTAGGGTGAGCATTAGGTTTAGGGTTAGGGTTTGGGTGAGGGTGAGCTTGAGGTTTAGGGTTAGGGTTAAGGTTAGGGTTTGGATTAAGGTTAGGGTGAGGGCTAGGGTGAGGGTGAGGTTTAGGGTTAGGGTTCGGGTGAGGGTTAGGTTTAGGGAGAGTTTTATGGTTAGGGGTAGGTTTAGTGTTAGGGTTAGGTTGAGGGTTATGGTTAGTGTGAGGTTTACGGTTAGGGTTAGAGTTAGGTTTAGGTTAAGTGTAAGGGTTAGGCTGAGGGTTAGACTGACAGTGAGGGATAAGGTTAGCGTCAGTGAGAGGGTGAGGGTTAGGGTGAGTTTCAGGGTTAGGGTTCTGGTGAGGGTGAGGATTGTGGTTAGGGTGAGGATGAGGGTTAGGGTTAGGGTGATGTTTAGGGTAAGGGTAGGGTTAGAGTGATGGTGAAGGTTCTGGTGAGGGTGAGGGTTAGGTTTTCCGTGAGGGTTAGACTTAGAGTGAGGGTAAGGTTGATGGTGACTGTTAGGGTGAGGGTGAGGATTAGGGTTAGCGTTCGGGTTAGGGTTTGGTTTAGGGTTAGGTTTAGGATGAGGTTTAAAATGAGGGGTAGGGTCCGGGTTAGGGTGAGGGTTAGGGTTACTGTGAGGGTTAAGGTTAGGGTTAGGGTTTGTGTTAGGATAAGGGTTAGGGTGAGGGTTAGGGTGAGGGTGAGTGTCAGGGTTAGCCTTAGGGTTACTGTGAGGGTTAGGGTGAGGTTGAGGGTTAGGGTTAGGTTTAGGGTGAGTGTGAGGTTAATTGTTAGGGTTAGGGTGAGTGTTAGGGTTAGGGTGTGGGTTAGGGTTAGGGTTAGGGTAAGGGTGAGGATGAAGGTGAGGTTTAGGTTTAGGTTTAGGGTGAGGGTGAGGTTGAGGGTTAGGTTTAGGATTAGGGTTCGGGTTAGGGTTAGGCTTAGGGTGAGGGTGAGGTTGAGGCTGAAGGTTAGGGTTAGGGTGAGGATTAGGGTTAGCGTTAGGGTTAGGGTGAGGGTGAGTTTTAGGTTAAGTGTGAGGGTGAGGTTGATGGTGAGGTTTAGTGTGTGGGTAAGGAATAGGGTTATGTTGAGGATCAGGGTGACAGTGAGGGTTAGGGTGAGGGTGTGGGTTAGGGTTCGGGTTAGTGTTCATGTGAGGGTTAGGGTTAGGATTTGAATTAGGGTTAGGGTTAATGTGAGGGTTAGTGTTAATTTTAGGGTTAGGGTTAGTATGAGTATTAGGGTTATGTTTAGGTTTAGGGTTTGGTTGAGGTTTAGCATGAGGTTGAGGGTTAGGGTTAGCGTTAGGGTTAGAGGGAGTGTTAGGGGTAGGGGTAGGGTTAGGATGAGGGTTAAGGTTATGGTGAGGGTTAGGCTTAGGGTGAGGGTGAGGGTGAGGGTGAGGATTAGGGTGAGCGTGAGAGTGAGCGTTAGGTTAGGGTTAAGGTTAGGGTTAGTGTGAGGATTAGGGTTAGGGTGATGTTTAGGTTAAGGTTTAGCGTGTGGTTTAGGGTGAGGGTTAGGGTGAGCTTTAGGGTGAGGGTAAGGGTGAGTGTGGGGGTGAGGGTTAGGTTGTGGGTGAGAGTTAGGTTTATTTTGAGAGTTAGAGTGAAGGTGAGGGTTAGGGTCAGGGAGATGGTTAAGGTTAGGGTTAGCTTTAGGTTGAGTATTAGGGTTAGGTTTAGTATTAGGTTGAGGGTGAGGGTGCAGCTTAGGTTTAGGGTTAAGGTTAGGGTTTGTGTGAGGATTAGGGTTAGGGTTAAATTTAGGGTGAAGGTAAGGTTGAGGGTGAGGTTTAGGGTGAGGGTTATGGGTAGCGTTAGGGTTAGTGTGTGGGTTAGGGTGAGGGTTAAGGATAGGATTACGGTTAAGTTTAGGGTGAGGGTGAGGGATAGGGTTAGGTTTAGGGTTAGATTTTGGCTGAGGGTGTGGGTGATGGTTAGGGTTAGGATGAGGGTTTGGTTTAGGCTGAGGGTGATTGTGAGCGTGAGGGTGAGGGATAGAGTTCGGGTGAGGGTTAGGGTTAAGGTTAGGGTTATGGTGAGGGGTAATATGAGGGGTAGGTTTAGGGTTAGGTTTTATGTGAGGGTTAGGGTTAGGGTTAGTGTGAGGATAAGGGTTGGGGTGAAGTTTAGGGTTAGGGTTTAGTTTAGTGAGGGTTAGGGTTAGCGTTGGGGTTAGGGTGAGGTTTAAGTTGAGGGTAGGGTTACTAGGAGGGTGATGGTTAGAGTTAGGTTTAGGGTGAGGGTTAGGGTTAGGGTGAGGTTTAGGGTAGGGCTAGGGTGAGGGTGACGGTTCGTGTTCGGGTGAGTTTTAGGGTGTGGGTGGTGGTTTGGTTTAGAATGAGGGTTAAGGTGACTGTGAGGGTAGGGTGAGGGTGAGGGTTAGGGTTATAGTAAGGATTAGGGTTAGGTTAAGGTTAAGGGTTATGGTGACGGTAAGGGTAAGGATGAGGTTTAGGGTGAGGGTGAGGATTAGGGATAGCGTTAGAGTTAGGGTGAGGGTAAGGGTGAGGGTTAGGGTACAGGTTAGTCTTAGGGCAAGGGTGAGGGTTAGATTTATATTTAGGGTTATTGTTAGTGTGTGGGTAAGGTTTAGGGTGAGGGTTAAGGTGAGGGTGAGGGTTAGGTTTAGGTTGAGGGTTAGGGTGAGCATTAGGGTGACTGTTAGGTTTGGGTTTAGGTTTATGTTCAGGGTAAGGGTGAGGTTTAGTGATAGTATTAGGGTTAGGGTTAGGGTGAGGGTTAGAGTGAAGGTAAGGGTTAGAATGAGGGTTAGGGTGAGGGTGAGGTTTAGGGATAGCATTAGGGTTAGGTTTAGGGTTAGGGTGAGGGTTAGGGTCAGGTTGAGGTTTAGGCTCAGCATTAGGGTTAGGGTGAGGGTTAGGGTTCGGGTTAGTTTGAGGGTGGGTTGAGGGTGAGGGTGAGGGTTAGGGTTAGGGTCAGTTTTAGGGTGAGGGCTAGGGTGAGGGTGAGGCTTAGGGTTGCGGTGAGGATTAGGGTTAGGGTTAGGGTTAGGGTTATGATGAGGGTAAGGGTTAGGATGAGGTTTAGGGTGAGGGTGAGGTTTAGGGATAGTGTTAGATTTAGGGTGAGGTTTAGGGTTCAGGTTAGGGTTAAGTTGATGGTGAGGGTTAGAGTTAGGGTTAGGGTTAGGGTTAGGTGGAGGGTAAGTTTTAAGGTGAGGTTTAGGGTGAGGGTGAGGTTTAGGGTTAGGTTGAGGGTTAGGGTGGGCGTTAGGGTGAGGGTTAGGTTTAGGTTTAGGGTTAGAGTTAGGGTTAGGGTGAGGTTGAAGTTTAGGGATAGCATTACGGTTAGGATTAGGGTTAGGGTGAGGGTTAGTGTTAGTGTTAGGGTTAGGGTTAGAGTTAGGTTGAGGGTTAGGTATAGGGTTGGGGTTAGTGTTAGGGTCAAGGATAAGGTTAGGGTTAGAGTTAGTGTGAGGGTGAGTGTGAGGCTTAGGTTTAGGTTTAGGGTTAGGTTTTGTGTTAAGCTGAGTGTGAGGGTTTGAGTGAGGGTGAGGTTTAGGGTTAGGGTTAGGGTTTCATTTAGGGTTAGCGTTAGGGTTAGGTCGAGGTTTATGGTTAGGGTTAGTGAGACGGTTTGGCTGAGGCTTAGGGTTAGGGTTAGGATTAGGGTGAGGGAATGGTTTAGGGTTAGGGTGAGCGTTAGGGTTAGGATGAGGTTTAGGGTGCGCATTAGGGTTAGGGTTAGGGTTAGGTTTAGGTTTCGGATGTGGGTTAGGGTGAGGTATAGTTTTAGGGTTAGGTTAAGTTGAGGGTAAGATTTAGAGTGAGGATTACGGTGAGGGTGAGGGTTAGGGAGAGCATTAGGGTTAGGGTTACGGTTAAGGTGAGGGTTAGGGTTATGGTTAGATTTAGGGTGAGGGTGAGGGTTAGGGTTATGTTGAGGGTTACGGTTAGGGTTAGAGTTAGTGTTAGGGTGAGAGTTAAGGTTAGGATTAGGGTTATGGTGAGGGTAAGGGTGAGGGTTAGTGTTAGGTTTAGGGTGAGGTTTAGGGATACGGTGAGGTTTAGAGTGACAGTGAGGGTAAGGGTTAGGGTGAGGGCTAGGGTTAGGTTGAGGTTTAGGTTTAGTATTAGGGTTAGGGTTAGGGTGAGTGTAAGGGTTAGAGTGAGGGTTAGGGTGTGGGTGAGTTTTTTGGAAAGCATTAGCGTTAAGGTTATGGTTAGGGTGAGGGTTAGGGTTACAGTGAGGGTGAGGGTTATGTTGAGGGTTAGAGTTACGGTTGGGGTTAGGGTGAGGGTAAGGGTTAGGGTGAGGGCGAGGTGAGGGTGAGGGTTAGGGTTAGGGTGACGGTTAGGGTTAGGATGAGGGTTAGAATGACAGTGAGGGTAAGGGTTAGGGCGAGGGTTAGGGTTCAGCTTAGGGTTAGGGTGAAGTTTAGGTTTGGGTGAGGGTGAAGGTGAGGGTTAGGTTTAGGATTAGGCTTAGGTTTAGGGTTCGGCTTAGGGTGAGTTTGAGGGTGAGGGTCAGAGTTAGGTTTAGGGTGAGGTTAAGGGTTATGGTTAGGATTAGGGTGAGGTTGAGAGTGAGAGTTAGGGTGAGGGTGATGGTGAGGGTGAGGGTGAGGGTGAGAGTTAGGTTTAGGGTTAGTTGTATGTTTAGTGTTAGGTTTAGGGGTAGATTGAGGGCTAGGGTGAGGCTGAGGGCTAGGATTATGGTTAGGATAAGGGGGAGGGTTAGGGTTATGTTGAGTGTTAGGGTGAGGGGTAGGGTTAGCGTTATTGTTAGGGTGAGGTTTAGGTTTACTGTGAGTGTTTGCGTAAGGCTTAAGTTTAGGATGAGAGTAAGGTTTATGGTGAGTGTTAGGGTGAGAGTTAGCTTGAGTGTTAGGGTGAGTGTTACGGTGAAGGTTAGGATTAGGGTTAGGGTTAGCGTTAAGGTTAGGGTGAGGGTGAGGGTTATGTTTAGTGTTAGGGTGAGGGTTAGGGTTAGGGTGATGTTTAGGTTGAGGGTGGCGGTTAGGGTGAGTGTTAGGGTGTGGGTGAGGGTTAGGTTTAGAGTGAGGGTTAGGGTGACTGTGAGTGTTAGGGTGAGTTTGAAGTACAGGGTTAGAATTAGGGTTAGTGTGAGGATTAGGGTTCGGTTTAGGGTTAGTGTGAGCGTAAGGGTTAGGGAGAATGTTAGGGTAAGGGTAAGGGTTAGGATTAGCATTAGTGTTAGGGTGAGGGTTAGGGTTAGTTTTAGGGTTAGGGTTAGGGTTAGGCTGATGGTTTGAGTTAGGGTTATGGTAAGGTTGAGGGTGAGGGTGAGTGTGAGGTTTAGGGTTACGTTTAGGTTTAGGGTGAGGGTGATGGTTAGGTTTAGGATTAGGCTTAGGCTTAGGGCTAGGCTAAGGATGAGGGTGAGGTTGAGGGTGAGGGTGGGGGTTAGGGTGAGGATTAGTGTTAGGGTTAGTATTAGGGTGAGGGTGAGGGTTAGGGTGAGGGTTCGGGTTCGGGTTTGGGTTCGGGTTAGGGTGTGGGTGAGGGTTAGGGTTAGGTTTAGGGTGAGGGTTAGGGTGAGGGTTAGGGTGAGGGTTAGGGTTAGGGTGAGCGTTAGGATTAGGGTTAGAATTAGTGTGAGGGTGAGGTTTAGGGTGAGTTTGAGGCTGAGAGTTAGGGTGAGAATTAGGGTGAGTGTTAGGGTTAGCGTTGGGTTTAGGGTGAGGGTTAGGGTGTGGGTGAGTGTTAGGGTTAAGATGAGGGTGAGGTTTAGGGCTATGGTTAGGATGAGAGTTTTAGGGTGAGGGTTAGGAATAGGTTTACGGTTAAGTTAAGGGTGACGGTGAGGGTGAGGGTTAGGGTTAGGTTTAGGGTTAGAGTAAGGATGAGGGTGTGGGTGATGGTTATGGTTAGGATGAGGGTTAGGATTATGGTTAGGCTGAGGGTGAGTGTGAGTGTGAGGGTGAGAGATAGGGTTCGGGTGAGGGTTAGGGTTAGTGTGAGGGTTAGGTTTAGGTTTACCATTCGGATGAGGATTAGGCTGAGGAGTAGGATTAGGATTAGAGTGAGGGTTAGAGTTAGTGCAAGGGTTAGGGTTAGGGTTAGAGTTAGGGTAAGGGTAATGTTGAGGGTGAGTGTTAGGGTGTTGGTTTGGTTAGGGTCAATGTTAGGGTTAGGGTTAGGGATAGGGTGAGGATTAGGGTTATGGTTAGGGTTAGGGTTTTTTCAGGGTTAGTGTGAAGGTTGGGGTTAGGTTTAGGATTAGGGTTAAGGTGAGGGTAAGGTTTAGGTGAGGTTAGGGTGAGGGTGAGGGTTAGGATTAGCATTAGCGTTAGGGTTAGGGTGAGGGGTAGGGTTAGGGTTAGGGTTAGGGTGAGAGGGTGAGGTTCAGGATAAGGGTGAGGGTTAGGTTTAGTGTGAGGGTTAGGGTTAGGGTTAGAGTTAGGATGAGGGTAAGTGTTAGGGTTAGGGTGAGGGTGAGAGTGAGGGTTAGAGTTAGCATGAGTTTTAGTTTGAGGGTCAGGGTGAGTGTTAGGGTTAGGGTGATGGCTAGGGTGAGTGTGAGGGTTATGGTTAGGTTTAGGGATAGGTTGAGGATTAGGTTGATGGTTAGGTTTAGTGTGAGTGTTAGGATTAGGGTTAGGGTGAGGGTGAGGGTAAGGGTTAGGGTGAGGGTAAGGGTGAGGGTGAGGTTTAGGTTGAGGGTGTGGTGAGTGTTAGGATTGGGTGAGGGTTAGAGTGAGGGTTAGGGTGAGGGTTAGGGTTCAGGTTAGGGTTAGGTTGAGTGTTAGGGTTAGGGTTAGGGTGACAGTGAGGGTGAGTGTGAGTGTTAGTGTGAGGGTCAGGTTGAGGGTGAGGGTGAGGGTCAGGTTTAGGGTTAGGTTTAGGGTAGGATGAGGGTGAGGGTTAGGTATAGGATTAGGGTTAGGGTTAAATTAAACTGAGGGTGAGTGTGAGGGTTGGGGTTATGGTTAGGGTTAGGGTGTTGGTTAGGGTTAATGTGAGGGTTAGGGTGAGGGTGAGTGTAAGGGTTTGGGTGAGACTTACTGTGACTGTGAGGTTTAGGGTGAGGGTGAGGGTGAGGGTGATGGTGAGGGTGAGAGTTAAGGTGAGGGTGAATGTTAGGGTTAGGATGAGGATAAGGGTTAGGATTACAGTTAGGGTGCGGACTAAGGTGAGGGTGAAGCTTAGGGTTAGGTTGAGGGTAAGGTTTAGTGTGAGGGTTAGGGTTAGGGTGAGGGTAAGATTTAGAGTTAGGGCTTGGGTGTGGGTAAGGGTTAGGGTGAGGGTGAGGGTGAGGAAGATGTTTAGGGTGACGGTGAGGGTTATTGTGACGGTTAGGATTAGGGTTATGCTGAGGTTGAGGGTGATGGTGAGGGTTAGAGTTAGGGTTAGTGTTAGCGTGAGGGCTAGGGTGAGGTTGTGGGTTAGCATTTTCGTGAGGGTGAGCGTGAGGATTTCGGTTAGGTAAGTGTTAGGGTTAGGGTTAGGGTGAGGATTAGGTTGAGGGTGAGGGTTAGCGTGAGGGTGAGGGTTATTGTTAGGGTTACATGTTAGGGTTAGGGTGAGGTGTAGTGTGAGGTGTATGGTTAGTGTTAGGGTGAGGGTTACGGTTAGAATTAGGGTGAGGGTTAGGTTCAGGTTGATGTTTAGGGTGAGGTTGAGGGTTAAGGTTAGGGTTAGGATTAGGGTGAGTGTTTAGGTTAGGGTTAGGGTTAGGGTTAGGGTGAGGGTTTGGGTAAAGTTTAGGTTAGGGTTAAGGTGAGGGTTAGGCTTATTGTTAGGGTTAGGGTTAGGGTAAGTGTTAGGGTGAGTGTTAGGGTTAGGGTGAGGGTTAGGTATATGGTGTGGGTTAGGGTTAGAATGAGGGTTAGGTTTAGGGTGAGGTTTAGGGTTAGGATTATTGTTAGGGTGAGGGCTAGGGAGAGGGTGAGTGTTAGGGTTAGGGTGAGGGTTAGGTTTAGGTTTAGGGTTAGGGTTAGCGTGAGGGGTAGTTTTAGTGTTAGAGTGAGGGTTAAGTTTAGTGTGAGGTTTAGGGTTTGTGTTAGGTTTAGTGTGAGTGTTAGATTGAGTATTAGGATGAGGGTTATTGTTAGGATTAGTGTTATTGTTAGGATTAGGGTTAGGTTTAGGGTTAGGGTGAGGTTTAGGGTTAGGGTTAGGCTTACGGTGAGGTTGAGGGTGAGGGATATTCTTAGAATTAGGATTAGGGTTAGGTTTAGGATTAGGGTGAGGTTGTGGGTGAGGGTTAGTGTTAGGTTTACAGTGAGGGTCAGCGTGAGAGTTGGGTTTGCTTTTGTTTTAGGGATAGGGTGAGGATTAGCATTAGGGTTAGGTTTAGTGTGAGGGTTAGACTGAGGGGTAGGGTTACGTTTAGGGTGAGGGTAAGGTTTAATGTGAGGATTAGGGTTAGGGTTAGTGTTAGGATGAGGATTTGTGTTAGGGTTAGGGTTAGAGTTGGGCTTATTGTTAGGGTTAGGGTGAGGGTGAGGGTGATGGTGAGGGCGAGGTTCAGGGATAGGGTTAGGTTTAGTGTGAGGGTGGGAGTGAGGGTTAGGGTTAGGATTAGGATTATGTTTAGGGTTAGGCTGAGGATGAGTGGGAAGGGGAGTGGAAGGGTTAAGGTAAGGGGTAGGTTTAGGGTTAGGGTTACATTGAGAGTTAGGTTAAAGTTATTGTTAGGATTAGGGTGACGGTGATGGTGAGTGTGAGGGTTCGGGTGAAAGTTAGGGTTAGGGATAGAGTTAGGGTGAGGGCTAGGGTGAGTG
Organism: Dipodomys merriami; assembly: GCF_024711535.1. NCBI lineage: Eukaryota > Metazoa > Chordata > Mammalia > Rodentia > Heteromyidae > Dipodomys > Dipodomys merriami. The sequence continues at coordinate 6,804,097 of NW_027206113.1, forward strand.
TGAGGGTTAGGGTTATGGTGAGGGATAGGGAAAGAATTAGGGTTAGGGTTAGGTTTAGGGTGAGGGTTAGGTTTAGTCTGAGGTTTACGGTTAGGTTTTGGGTTAGGTTAGGCTTAGGGTGAAGGTAAGGGTTAGGGTGAGGCTGAGGTTTAGGGTTAGGTTTAGGTTGAGGGTTGGGTGAAGGATACGGTTAGGGTTAGGTTTAGGGTGAGGGTGAGGGTGAGGCTGATGGTCTGGGTGAGGGTGAGGTTGAGGTGAGTTTGAGGGTTAGGGTTAAGGTGAGGGTAAGGGTGAGAATTATGGTAAGGATTTGGTTTAAGATTAGGGTTAGGCTGAGGCTGAGCTTGAGGGTGAGGGTTAGGTTTAGGGGTAGGTTTAGGGTGAGTGTTAGGGTTAGGGTTAGGGTTAGATTGAGGATGAGGGTGAGGATTAGTGTTGGGTGAGGTTTAGAGTTTGAATGAGGGTTATGGTTGGATTACGGTTATATTTAGAGTGAGGGTGAGGGTGAGGGATAGGGTTAGGATTAGGGTTAGGGTTAGGGTTAGACTGAGGGGAAGGGGGAGGTTGAGGGTGATGGGTTTTTTTCAGGTGAGGGTTAGGGTTAGGGTGAGGGTGAGGGTAAGTGAAAGGGTTAGGAGGAGGGTTAGATTGAGGGGTAGAGTTTTGTTTAGTGTGAGGGTTAGGGTTGCTGTGAGGGTTAGGGTTAGCGTTAAGGTTAGGGTTAGGGAGAGGGTAAGGCTTCGGTTAGCGTGAGGGTTAGGGTTAGGTTAGGGTTAGGTTTAGGTGATTGTAAGGGTTAGGGTGAGGTTTAGGGTGAGGGTGGGAGTTAAGCTTAGGGTTAGTGTTAGGATTAGTGTGTGGGTGAGGGTGAGGGTGAGAGTTAGTGTGAGGTTTAGGGTTATTTTTAGGGTGAGGGTTTGAGTGAGGGTGAGGGTTAGGGTTAGGGTGAGGGTGAGGGTGAGGGTTGTGATTAGGTTAGGGTTAGGGTTAGGCTGAGGGTGAGGGTGAGTTCGTTGGTTAGGGTTAGGGTTGTGTTAAGGTTAGGGTGAGGGCTATTGTGAGAGGGAGGTTTAGGGTGAGGGTGAGGGTGAGGGTGAGAGTTTCGGTTAGGTAAGTGTTATGGTTAGGGTGAGGCTGAGGATTTGGTTGACAGAGAGGTTTAGGGTGAGTGTTAGGGTTAGGGTGAGGGTTAGGTTTAGGGTTAGGGTGAGGGATAGGGTTAGGGTGATGTTAAGGATGAGGGTGAGGGTTAGGGTTCGGGTTCGGGTTCGGTTGCGGGTTAGGGTTATGGCTAGCGTTAGGCTGAGGGATAGGGTGAGGATGAGGGTTACGGTTTGGGTTAGGGATAGGTTGAGAATTAAGGTTAGGGTCAGGTTTAGGGTGAGGGTTAGGCGGAGGGGAATGTTTAGGGTTTGGGTGAGGGTTAGGGTTAGTGTGAGGTTAAGGGTTAGGGTGAGGGTGAGGGTGAGCGTGAGGACTAGGGTTAGGGTTAGGGTTAGGGTGAGGGTGAGGGTGAGGTTTAGGTTTCGGGTGAGGGTTAACTTTAGTGTGAGGGTTAAGGTGAGGGTTAGGGTTAGGGTGAGGTTTAGGTTTAGGGTTAGGGTGAGGTTTAGGTTTAGGGTTATCCTTATGCTGTGAGTGAAGGGGAGTCGGAAGGGAAGGGTTAGGTTTAGGTGAGGCTTAGGGTTAGGGTTGGGGTGAGGGTGATGTTTAGGGTGAGGGTGAGGATCAGCTTGAGAGTGAGTTTTAGGGTGTGGGTGAGGGTTAGGTTTAGGGTGTGTTAAGGTGACGGTGACGTTTAGGGTGAGGGTGCGGATTATGTTTAGGTTTAGGTGAGGGTTAGGGTTAATTTTATGGTTAGGGTGAGGGTCAGTTTGACGGTTAGTGTTAGGGTTATCATTAGCATTATTGTAATGGTTAGGGTTAGGGTTAGGGTGAGGGTAAGTGCTAGGGTGAGGGTTAGGGTTAGGGTGAGAGTTAGGGTTAAGGTTAGGCTAAGATTGAGGTTGAGGGTGAGGGTTAGGGTTGGGTGAGGGTTAGAGTTAGAGTGAGGTTTAGGGTTGGATTAGGGTTAGACTGATGGCGAGGGTATGGGTGAGGGTGACGGTTTTTTTTTAAGGTGACTGTTAGGGTTAGGGTGAGGGTGAGGGTAATCGTGAGGGTTAGGGTTAGGGGTAGGATGAGGTTTAGATTGAGGGGTAGGGTTATGGTTAGGATGATTGTTACGTTTACTGTGAGGGTGAGTGTTAGGGTTACGGATAGGGTGAGAATTAGGGTTAGGGTCAGGGTTAGGTTTAGGGTGAGGGTTAAGTTTAGGGTTAGGGTTAGGGTGAGGGTGAGAGTGAGGCTGAGGGTTAGGGTTAGGGTGAGGGTGAGGGTGAGTTTGAGGGTTAGGGTTAAGTTGAGGGTAAGAGTGAGGATTATGGTAAGGATTTGGTTTAGGTTTAGGCTGAGGGTGAGCTTGAGGGTGAGGGTGAGGTTTCGGTGTAGGGTTAGGGTGAGGTTTAGCGTTAGGTTTAGGGTAAGTTTTAGGGTGAGGGTGAGGGTTAGGGTTAGGGTTATTGTTAGGATTAGGGTAAAGGTGTGGGGGAGGGGGAGGGGAGGTTTAGGGTTAGGGTTTGGTTTAGGGTGAGGGTGAGGGTGAGGGTGAGGGAGAAGGTTAATGTTAGGCTTACGCTTAGGGTGAGGGTGAGGATGAGAGTTAGGTTATTGTGAGGGTTAAGGTTAGGGTTAGGGTTAGGGTGAGGGTGAGGGTTAGGGTTAGGATATCGGTTAGAGTTAGGTTTAGGCTGAGGGTGAGGATGAGTTTGAGGGTTATAGCTAGGGTTGGGTTAAGATTAGGGTGAGGGCTATTGTGATTGTGAGGGTTAGGGTGAGGGTGAGGGTGAGTGTGAGGGTTTCGGTGAGGTAAGTGTAAGGGTTAGGGTTAGGGTTAGGGTGAGGGTGAGGGTTATGGATAGTGTGAGGGTGAAGGTTAGGGTTAGGGATAGGGTTAGAGTAAGAGTTAGGGTGAGGATTAGTATGACGGTGAGGGTTAGGGTCAGGGTGAGGGTTAGGGTTAGGGTTAGGGTTAGGGTGAGGTTTAGAGTTAGGCTGAAGGTTAGGCAGAGGGTGAAGGTGAGGGTGAGGGTGAGGGTTAGGGTTAGCGTAAGTTTTAAGTTTAGGGTTAGGGTGAGGATAAGGGTGACTTGAGGATTAGGGTGAAGGTAAGTGTTAGGGTGAGGGTTAGCGCTAGGGTTAGGGTGAGGGTTAGTGTGAGGGTGAGGTTTAATGTGAGCGTGAGGGTTAGGGTGAGGTGACGGTTCGGGTTCGGGTTAGGTTGCGGGTTAGGTTAGGCTAAGGGTTAGGGTGAGGGTGAGGGTGAGGGTGAGTATTAGTGTGTGGGTTAGGGTTAGGGTTAGCATTAGGGTAAGGAAGAGAGTGAGAGTTAGGTTTAGGATTAGTGTGAGGTTTAGGTTTAGGCTTAGGGTTAGGGTGAGATTGAGTTTTAGGGTTAGGGATAGGGTTAGGGTAAGGGTGAGAATTAGGGTTATGGTGATGTTTAGGGTTAGTGTTAGGGTGAGGGTGAGGGTTAGGGTTAGGTTGAGGGTTAGGTTAATGTTATGGTTAGGGTGAGGGTTAGGATTAGGGTTAGAATTAGGCTGTGAATGAGGCTGAGGGTGAGGGTGAGGCTTAGGTTTAGGGTGAGGCTTATGTTTATGTTTAGGGTGAGAGCTATGTTTCGGGTGATATTTAGGGTGAGGGTGAGAGTCATGGTGAGAGTGAGGGTTAGGGTGTAGGTGATGGTTAGGGTTAGGGTGAGGGTTAGGTTGACGATGAGTGTGAGGATTAGGGTTAGGGATAGGGTGAGGTTTAGGGTAAGTTTAATGTTAGGGTGAGGGGTAGTGTGAGGGTTAGGGTTGGGGTTAGCATTAGGATTAGTTTGAGGGTTAGGGTTAGGGTTAGGGGTATGGTGAGGGTGTGGGTAAGTGTTAGGGTGAGGTTTAGGGTTGGGCGAGGGTTATCGTTAGACTGAGGGTTATGGTTGGATTAGGGTTACAGTTAGGGTGAGGGTGAGGTTGAGGGTTAGAATTAGGATTAGGGATACGGTTAGGGTTAGACTGAGGGTGAAGGTGAGGGTGAGGAAGACAGTTTATTTTTAAGTTGAGGGTTAGTGTTAGGGTGAGGGTTAGGGTAAGCGAAAGTGTTAGGGTTAGTGGTAGGATGAGGGTTAGATTGAGGGGTAGTTTTATGGTTAGGGTGATTGTTAGGTTACTGTGAGGGTTAGGGTTAGGTTTAGGGTGAGGGTAAGGGATAGGGTGATGTTAAGGGTGAGGGTGAGACTTAAGTTTGGGGTTAGTGTTAGGATTAATGTGTGGGTGAGTGTGAGGGTGAGACTTAGTGTGAGGTTTAGGGTTAGGTTTAGGGTTAGGTTTAGGGTGAGGGTTTGAGTGAGGGTGAGGTTTAGGGTTAGGGTTAGGGTTAGGGTGAGGGTGAGTGTTAGGGTTAGGATTAGGGTTAGGTTTAGGGTTAGGCTGAGGGTAAGGGAAAGTTGGAGGGTTAGGGTGAAGTTGGGTTAAGGTTTGTGTGAGGGTTATTTTGAGTGTGAGGGTTAGGGTGAGGGTGAGGGTTTCGGTTAGGTAAGTGTTAGGGTTAGGGTTAGGTTGAGGATTTGGTTGAGGGAGAGGGTTAGGGTGAGGGTTAGAGTTAGGTTGAGGGTTAGGGTTAGGGTTAGGGTGAGGGATAGGGTTAGGTTGATGTTAAGGATGAGGGTGAGGGTTAGGGTTCGGGTTCGGGTTTGGGAGCGGGTTAGGGTAATGTTTAGAGTTAGGTTGAGGGCTAGGGTGAGGGTGAGGGTTAATATTAGGGTTAAGGATAGGGTGAGAATTAGGGTTAGGGTCAGGGTTAGGGTGAGGGTTAGGCTGAGGGGAATGGTTACGGTTAGGGTGAGGGTTAGGTTTAGTCTGACGGTTAGGGTCAGGGTTAGGGTTAGTGTGAGCTTAAGGGTTAGAGTGAGGGTTAGGGTGAGGGTGAGGGTTAGGGTTAGGGTTAGGGTGAGGGTGAGGGTTACGGTTAGGTTTAGGGTGAGGTTTAGGTTTAGGGTGAGGGTTTGGGTGAGGTTTAGTGTTAGGGTAAGGGTTAGGTTTAGGGTAAAGGTGAGGGTAAGGGTTAGGGTTACTCTTAGACTGTGAGTGAGGGTGAGGGTGAGGGTGAGGCTTAGGGTTAGGGTTAGGGTGAGGGTCATGATTAGGGTGATGTTTAGGGTGAGGGTGAGGGACAGGGTGAGAGTGAGGGTTAGGGTGTCGGTGAGGTTTATGGTGATGGTGAGGGTTAGGGTGAGGGTGAGGATTAGGGTTAGGGTTACGGTGAGGGTTAGCCTTACTTTTAGGGTTAGGGTGAGGGATAGTTTGAAGGTTAGGGTTAGGGTTAGCATTAGTATTAGTGTGAGGATTAGGTTTAGGGTTAGGGGTAGGGTGAGGGTAAGGCTTAGGTTGAGGGTTAGGGTTAGTGTGAGAGTTAGGTTTAAGGTTTGGTTTAGATTGAAGTTGAGGGTTAGGGTTAGGTTTGGGTGAGGGTTAGAATTAGAGTGAGGGTTATGGTTGGATTAGGGTTAGAGTTAGGGTGAAGATGAGGGTGAGGGTTAGGATTAGGGTTAGGGTTAGGGTTAGGGTGAGGGTTAGGAAGAGTGAGGGTTAGGGTTAGGGTTAGGGTTACGGTGAGGCGTAAGGTGAGGGTTAGGGTTACGATTAGAGTTAGGATGAGGGTTAGGGTGAGGGTTAGGGTTAGGGGTATGATGAGGGAGGTTGAGGGTTAGGGTTTTGGTTAGGGTGAGGGTTAGTAATACTATGAGGTTTAGGGTTAGGGTTAAGTTTAGGGTTAAGGAGAGTGTAACGGTTAGCTTGAGGGTTAGGTTGAGGGTGAGGTTTAGGGTTCGGGTTAGGGTGAGGGTTATTGTGAGGTTTAAGGTTAGTGTTAGGGTGAGGATTATAGTGATGGTAAGGGTTAGGGTGAGGGTTAGTGAGAGTGAGGGTTAGGTTTAGGATTGGGGTTAGGTTGAGGCGTAAGGTGAGGTTTAGGGTTACAGTTAGGGTTAGGATGAGGGTTAGGGTGAGGGTTAGGGTTAGGTTTAGAGTGAGAGTGAGGGTTAGGGTTAGAGTGAGGCTTAGGTTTAGGATGAGGTTTTGTGTCACGGTGAGGGTGAGGATTAGGGTGAGGGTAAGGGTTAGGGTGAGAGTTAGGGTTAAGGATAGGATTAGATTGAGGTTGAGGGTGAGTGTTAGGGTTGGGTGAGGCTTAGATTTAGAGTGAGGTATACGGTTGGATTAGGGTTAGAGTTAGGGTGAGGGTGAGGGTGAGGGTTAGGGCTATGATTAGGCTTAGCGTTAGGTTTAGACTTATGGTGAGGGTGAGGGTGAGGTTTAGGGTTAGAGTTAGGTTTAGTGTGAGGGTGAGAGTGAGGTTTAGGGTTAGGATTAGGATTAGGTTTAGGCTTAGGCTCAGGTTGAGGGTGAGAGTAAGAGGGAGGGTTAGGGTTAGGATTAGGGTTCGGGTTAGGGTTAGGGTTCGGGTGAGGGTGAGGTTTAGGGTTAGGGTGAGGGTTAGGGTTGGTTTAGGGTTAGGGTAAGGGTGTGGGTGAGGGTGACAGTGAGGGTTATGGTGAGGGTTAGGGCTAGGGTTAGGGTGAAGGTGAGGTTTAGGATTTAGGATTAGGGTAAGAGTTAGGGTTAGACTGAGGGTGAGGGTGAGGTTGAGGGTTTGGTATTAGTGTGAAGGTTAGGGTGAGGGCTAGGTTGAGGGTGAGGGTTAGGGTGAGGTTGATGGTGCGGTGAGGGTTTCGTTTAGGTAAGGGTTAGTTTTAGGGTTAGGTTGAGTATGAGGGTGAGGGTGAGGATTAGGGTGAGTGTTAGGGTCAGTGTGAGGGTTGGGTTTAGGGTTAGGGAGAGGGTTAGGGTTAGGTTTAGGGTGATGTTTAGGATGAGGGTGAGGGTTAGGGTGAGGATGATGGTTCGGGTGAGGGATAGGGATAGTGTTAGAATTAGGGTGAGAGCTAGGGTGAGATTGAGGGTTAGGGTTAGGATAGGGATAGCGTGAGAATTAGGGTTAGGGTTAGGGTTAGGGTGAGGCTTAGGCTGAGGGGTAGGGTTAGGGTTAGGGTGAGGGTTACGTTCAATCTGAGGGTTAGGGTTAGGCTAGGGTTAGGGTTAGGGTTAGGGTAAGGTTTAGGGTGAGCTTTAGGGTGAGGATGAGGGTTAGTTTTAGCATTAGGGTTAGGGTGAGGGATAAGGTTAGGGTTATGTTTAATGTGAGGGTTAGGTTTAGGGTGAGGTTGAGGGTTAGGGTGAGGGTTAGGATTAGGGTTATCTTTAGGTTTGAGGGTTATGCTGTGACTGAGGGTTAGGGTGAGGGTGAGCATGAGGGTGAGGGTGAGGTTTAGGGTTAGGGTGAGGGTGAGGCTAAGGGTGAGGGTTATGATTAGGTTTAGGTTTAGGGTTAGGGTTAGGCTGAGGGTGAGCGTCAGATTGAGGTTGAGGGTTAGTGTTAGGGTTAGGGTGAAGGTTAGGTTTAATGCTAGGTTTAGGGTTGAGGGTAAGGGTTAGGGTGAGGGTTAGGGTTAGGGTGAAGGTTGGGGTTAGGGTGAGGCTTATGGTTTGGATTAGTTTAAGGTGAGGGGTAGGGTGAGGTTGAGGGTTAGGGTTAGGCTTATGGTGAGGGTAAGGTTTAGGTTTAGGCTTAGGTTTAGGGTTAGGGTGAGGGGTAGGTTTAGTGTTAGTGTGAGGTTTAGGATTAGTGCGAGTGGTAGGTTTAGGGTTAGGGTTAGTGTAAGGATGAGGCTAAGGATTAGGGTGTGGGTTAGTGTTAGGGTTAGGTTTAGGGTGAGTTTTAGGGTGAGTGTTAAGTTTAGGATTAGTGTTAGAATTGGGGTTAGGCCTAGGGTGAGGTTGAGGATGAGGGTGAGGGTGAGGGTTAGGTTGTGGGTGAGGGTTAGGGTTAGGGTGAGGGTTAGGGTGAGGGTGAGGCTTAGGTTTAGGATTAGGGTTAGGCTGAGGGTTAGGTTAGGGTTAGGGTTAGGGTGAGGTTTAGGGTGAGGTTTATGGTTAGGGTTAGTTTTAGGATTAGTTTGAGGGTTAGGGGGAGGGTAAGGTTTTGGGTCCTGGTTAGGGATCGGGTTAGGGTTATGGTTAGGTTTGGGGTTCAGGTTAGAGTCAGGGTTAGGTTGAGGATTAGGCTGAGGGCTAGGGTAAGGGCTAGGGGGAGGGTTGGATTTCGTGTAAGGGTTAGGGTTAGGGTTAGTGTTAGGGTGAAGATTAGGGTGAGGGTTAGGTTGAGGGTGAGGGTTAGGCTGAGGGGTAGGGTAAGGTTTGGGGTAGGGTTAGGGTTAGGTTTAGGTTCAGGGTTATTGTTCGGGTAGGTTGAGGGTGAAGGTGAGGGTGAGGGTGAGGTTTAGGTTTAGGGTTAGGGTTAGGGTGAGGGTAAGGGTGAGGTTTAGGGCTAGTGTTAGGGTTACGCTTAGGATTAGTGTGAGGGTTAGGGTGAGGTTTAGGCTGAGGGGTAGGTTAAGGGTTAGGGTGAGGGTTAGATTTATTGTGAGGCTTAGGGTTATGGTTAGGGTTACTGTTAAGGTGAAGATTAGGGATAGGGTGAGGGTGAGGGTTAGGCTGAGGGTTAGGGAAAGTTTGGGGGTGAGGGTTTGGGTTAGGGTTCAGGTTATTGTTAAGGTAAGGGTGAGGGTGAGGGTGAATTTGAGGGTGTGGGTGAGGTTTAGAGAAAGGGTTAGGTTTAGGGTGAGGGTGAGATTGAGGGTTAGGTTTAGGATTAGGATTAGGTTTAGGGTTAGGCTGAGGATGGGGGTGAGGGGTAGGGGGAGGTTTAGGGTTTCGGTTAGGGTTAGGGTAAGGGTTAGGGTGAGGTTTAGGGTTAGGGTTAGGGTTAGGTTTCTTTTTAGGGTTACAGTAAAGGTGCGGGTGAGGGGGAGGGGGAGGTTTAGGTTTAGGGTTTGGTTTAGGGTGAGGGTGAGAGTGAGGGTTAGGGTTAGGATTAGGATTACGGTTAGCATTAAGATGAGGTTGAGGGTGAGGGTGAAGTAGAAGTTTAGTGTTAGGGTTAGGGTTAGGGTGAGGGTGAGGGTGAGAGTTAGGTTAGTGTGAGGGATAGGGTTAGGTTTAGGGTCAGGAATAGGGTTACGGTGATGTTTAGGATGAGGGTGAGGGTTAGGGTTCAGGTGAGGGTTCGGGTGCAGTTTAGAGTGAGGGTTACCGTTAGGGTTAGGGAGAGGGTGAGAATTAGTTTTAGGGTTAGGGTTTGGCTGAGGGTTAGGCTGAGGGGAATGGTTATGGTTTGGGTAAGGGTTAATATTTCTCAGGGTTAGGGTGAGGGTTAGGGTTAATATGAGGGTTAGGGTGAGGGTGAGGATAAGGGTTAGTTTGAGGGTTAGGGTGAGTGGGAGGTTTAGGGTGAGGGTTAGGTTGAGTTTTAGGGTTAAGGTTAGGTTAGGGTTAGGATGAGAGTTAGGGTTAATGTAAGGCTTAGGGTTAGGGTAACTGTTAGGGTGAGGATTAGGGTTAGGGTGAGGGTTAGGTTTAGGGTGACGGTTAGGGTTAGAATGAGGTTTTGGGTTAGGGTGAGGTTTAGGGTTAGGATTATGGTTAGAGTTAGGGCTAGATTGAGGGTGAGGGTTAGGGTTAGGCTTAGGGTTAGGGTGAGGGTTATGGTTACTTTTAGGGAGAGTTAGCTTGAGGGGTAGTTTTAGGGTTAGGGTGAGGGTTAAGTTTAGTGTGAGGGTTAGGGTTAGGGTTAGGGTGAGGGTGAGGGTAAGGTTTAGGCTGAGATTGAGTATTAGGGTGAATTTGAGGGTTAGGGTTATCGTGAGTGTTAGGGTGCAGGTTAGAGTGAGGGTTAGTGTTAGTGTTAGGTTGAGGGTGAGGGTTAGGGTTAGGGTTAGGGTGAAGGTTAGGGTTAGGGTGAAGTTTAGGGTTAGGTTTAGGTTTAGCATGAGGGTGAGGGTGAGGGTGAAGTATAGGGTTAGAATTAGGATTATGGTTAGGCTTAAGATGAGGGTGAGTTTGAGGGTGAGCGTTAGGTTAGGGTTACAGTGAGGTTCAGGGTGAGATTTAGGATTAGGGATTTGGTAGGGATAGGGTGAGGAATAGCGTTAGGGTTAGGTTTAGTTTGAGGGTTAGTTTGAGCTGTAGGGTTACGTTTAGGGTGAGGGTAAGGTTTAATGTGAGGGTTAGGGTTAGGGTTAGTGTTAGGTGAGGGTTAGGGTTAGGGTTAGGGTTAGAGTTGGGTTATTGTTACGGTTAGTGTGAGGGTGAGGGTGTGGGTGAGGTTTACTTTAGGATTAGGTTTAGATTTAGGTTTGGAGTGAGGGTTAGGTTTAGGATTAGGATTAGTGTTCGGACTAGGCTGAGGGTGAGTGGGAAAGGGAGGGAGAGGGTTAGGGTTAGGGGTAGTTTTAGGGTTAGCATTACGGTGAGAGTTAGGGTTAAAGTTATTTTTAGAATTATGGTGAGGGTTCGGGTGAGTGTTCAGGTGAGGGTTAGGGTTAGGGATAGAGTTAGGGTGAGGGCTAGGGTGAGTGTGAGGGTTAGGGTTATGGTTAGGGATAGGGTGAGAATTAGGTTTAGGTTTAGGGTTAAGGTGAGGGTTAGGCTCAGGGTTAGGGTTAGGGTTAGGGTGAGGGTTAGGTTTAGTCGGAGAGTTACAGTTAGAGTTAGTGTTAGGGTTACGGTTAAGGTGAGTGTAAGTGTTAGGGTGAGGGTTAGGGTGAGGGTATTGTTTAGGTTTAGGTTTACAGTGAGGGTTGGGTGAGGGTTAGGTTTAGGTTAGGGTGAGGGAGAGATTTAGGGTTAGGTTTAAGGTGAGGGTGAGGTTTAGTGTTATGATGAGTGTGAGGGTGAGGATGAGGGATAGGGTGAGGGTGAGGGTGATTTTGAGGGTTAGGTTTAGGGTGAGGGTGAGTGTGACGGTTAGGGTAAGGATTTGGGTTAGGATTAGGGTTAGGCTGAGGGTGAACTTGATGGTGAGGTTGAGGGTGATAGTTAGGGTAAGGATTAGGGTTAGGATTAGGGTTAGGCTGAGGATGAGTTTGAGGGTTAGGGTTAGAGTTAGGGTGAGGGCTAGGGTCAGTTTGAGGGTTAGGGTGACGGTAAGGGTAAGGTTTAGATTGAAGTTTAGGGTGATAGGGAGCTATAGGGTTAGTGTTAGTATTAGGATGAGCGTTCAGTTCAAGGTTAGGGTTAGGGTTAGGGTGAGGGTTAGGTTTTATGTTAGGCTTAGGCTTAGAGTATGGGTTAGGGTTAGTGTGAGGGTTAGGGTTAGGGTGAGGGTTAGGGTTTGGATTAGGTTTAGGGTGAGGGGTAAGGTGAGGGTGAGGATTAGGTTTAGTCTTAGGGTTAGGGTGATGGTTAGGGTTAGATTGAGGGTTAGTGTTAGGGTGAGGGATAGGTTTAGGTTTAGGCTGAGGGTTAGGTTTAGTGTGAGGGTTAGGGTGAGGGTAAGGGTTAGGGTGAGGGTTAGCTTGAGAATGAGGGTTAGGGATAGCTTAAGTGTTAGAGTGAGGTTTAGGGTGGGGGTAACGGTTAGGGTTAGGGTGAGGGTGAGGGTTAGGATTAGGGTTAGGGTGAGGATAAGGGTTAGGTGTAGGGTGAGGGTTAGGGTTAGGGTTAGGGTTAGTGTTAGGGTGACGGTGAGTATGAGGGTTAAGTTTAGGATTAGTGTTAGAGTTAGGGATAGTTAGTTATGTTTAGGGTTAGGTTTAGGGTTAGAGTGAGGGTGAGAGTGAGGGATAGAGTTAGGATTAGAATTAGGTTTAGGGTTAGGCTGAGGGTGAAGGTGAAGGTGAGGGTTAGGATTAGGGTTAGTGTTACTGTTAGGGTTAGTGTGAAGTTTAGGTTTAGTGTGAGTGTTAGGGTTAGGTTTAGGGTGAGGTGTAGGGTTAGGGTTAGGATGAGTTTTAGAATTAGTGTGAGGGTTAGGTTAGGGTAAGGATGAGGGTAAGGGTTAGGATGAGGGTTAGGATGAGGGTGAGGGTAAGGGTTAAGGTGAGGTTTGTTAGGTTGAGGGTTAGGGTGCGGGTTAGGGTTAGGCTTAGAGTTAGGTAGAGGGATAGGGTGAGGGTGAGAGTTAGGGTTAGGGTTAGGGTTAGGATTAGCCTTAGGGTGAGTGTGAGGGTGAGAGTTAGGTTTAGGATTAGAGTTAGGTTTAGGGTTAGGCTTAGGGTGAGGGTGAGGGTGAGGGTGAGGGTTAGTGTGAGGGTTAGCGTAAGGTTTAGGGTGAGGGTTAGGGTGAGTGTTAGGTTTAGGGTGAAGGTTAGGGTTGGGGTTAGGGTTAGGATGAGAGTTACGGTTAGGGTGAGGGTTAGTGTTAGTGTTAGGTTGATGGTGAGTGTGAGGGTTAAGTTTAGGATTAGTGTTAGGGTTAGGGTTAGTCTTAGGTTTAGGGTTAGATTGAGGTTGAGTCTTAAGTTTAGGGTGAGGTGTAGGTTGTGGGTGAGGGTTAGGGTTAGGGTGAGGTTTAGGGTAACGTTGAGGGTTAGGGTGAGGGTGAGTGTTAAGGCGTAGTGTTAGGGTGAGTTTTAGGGTTAATGTGAGGATTAGGGTGAGGGTGAGGATAAGGGTTAGGTTGAGGTTTAGGATGAGTGGGAGGTTTAGTTATAGTGTTAGTGTTAGGGTGAGGGTTAGGGTTAATATTAGTTTAAGGTTAGGGTGAGGGTTAGGGTTAATGTTAGGGTTAGGGTTAGGGCAAGTTTTAGGGTGATGTTTAGGGTTAGGATTATGGTTAGGGTGAGGGTTAGAGTCAGGGTGAGGATTAGGGTTAGGCTTAGGGTTAGAGTTAGGATTATGGTTAGGGTGAGGTCTAGAGTGAGGATGAGGTTTAGGGTTAGCCTTAAGGGTAGGGTGATGGTTAGGTTTAGTGTGAGGGTTAGGGTGACAGTTAGGGTTAGATTGAGGATAAGGGTTAGGGTGAGGTTGAGGGTTAGGTTGAGAGTGAATGTTACGGTTAGCGTGAGTGTTAGGGTGAGGGTTAGGGTGAGGGTTCGTGTTAGGGTTAAGGTTTGGTTTAAGGTTAGGGTGACGGTGAGAGTTAGGTTTAGAATTAGGGTGAAGTTTATTGTTAGGGTTAGTGTTAGGGTGAGGTTTAGGGTTAGGGTTATTTTTAGGGTGAGGATGAGGGTGAGGGATAGTGTTAGATTTAGGATTAGGGTTAGGGTTAGGATTAAGGTGAGGTTGAGGGTGAGGGTTAGGTTTATGGTGACAGTGAGGGTCAGGGTGAGGGTTCGGGTTCGGGTTAGGCATAGGGTGAGGATTAGCATTAGGGTTTGGTTTAGTGTGAGGGTTACGCTGAGGGGTAGGTTTATGTTTAGGGTGAGGGTAAGGTTTAATGTGAGGGTTAGGGTGAGGGCTAATGTTAGGGTGAGGGTAAGGGATAGAGTTGGAGTTATTGTTAGGTTTAGGGTGAGCGTGAGGGTGCCGGTGAGGGTGAGGTTTAGTTATAGGATTAGGTTTAGAGTGAGTTGGGAGTGAGGGTTAGGGTTAGGATTAGTATTAGTGTTAGGTTTAGGCTGAGGGTGAGTGGGAACGGGAGGGGAGGGTTAGGGTTAGGGGTAGGTTTAGGGTTAGGGTTATGGATAGAGTTAGGGTTAAAATTATTGTTAGGATTATGGTGAGGGTGAGGGTGAGAGTTCAGGTGAGGGTTAGGGTTAGGGTGAGGGTTAAGTTTAGTCTGAGTGTTACTGTTAGGTTTAGCATTAGGGTTACGGTTAGGGTGAGGGTAAGGGTTAGGGTGAGGGTTAGGGGGAGGGGGGGGGTTAGGTTTAGGTTTACGGTGAGGTTTGGGTGAGGGTTAGGTTTAGGGTTAGTGTTAGGGGGAGTGGGAGGGTTAGGGTTAGTGTGAGGGTGAGGGTTAGGGTTAGGGTTAGGGTTATTGTTAGGTTTAGTGTGATTGTGAGGTTGAGGAGTAGGTTTAGGGTTAGTGTTAGGTTTAGGGTGAAGGTGAGAGTGAGGGTTAGGGTTAGTATTAGGATTAGGGATAGATTTAGTCTGAGGGTGAGGGGGAAGGGGAGAAGGAGGGTTAAGGTGAGGGTTAGGTTTAGCCCTAGGGTTTGGGTGAGGGTTACGTTTAGGATTAGGGTTAGGGTAAGGGTAAGGGTTAGGGTCAGCGTTAGCGTTAGGGTTAGGGTGAGGGTTAGGGTTGGTTGAGGGTTAGAGTGAGGTTGAAGATTAGGGTTTTGTTATGGTTAGAATTAGGTTGAGGTGACCGTGAGGGTTAGGTTAAGATTATGGTTAGGATTAGGGTTAGACTTGGGTTGAGGGTGAGGGTGAGTGTGAGGGTTTGGGTTAGGGTGAGGTTTAGGTTTAGGGTTAGGTTGAGGGTTAGGGTTAGAGTTAGGGTTAGGGTGAATATGAGGGTGAGGGTTAGGTTTGGGGGAGGGTTAGAGTTAGGGTGAAGGTTAGCGTCGGGTAAGGGTTAGAGTTTTTGTGAAGATGAGGGTGAGGGTTAGGGTTAGGATTAGGGTTAGGGTTAGGGTTAAACTGAGGGTGAGGGTGAGGGTGAGGGTCAGGGTATGGGTTAAGTTTAGGGTTAGGCTTAGGGTGAGGGTAAGGGTTAGGGTTAGGATTAGAATTAGGGTGAGGATGAGTGTCAGGGTTAGGGTTAGGATTAGTGTTTGGTTTAGGGTTAGGCTGAGGTTGAGGGTGAGGGTGAGGTTTATGGTGAGGGAGAGGTTTAGGGTTAACGTTAGGGTTAGGGTGAGTGTTAGGGTGAGTGCTAGGTTTAGGGTGTGGGTGAGGGTTAGGCTGAGGGGTTGGCTTAGCTTTAGGGTGAGGGTTAGGGTGAGCGTTAGCGTTATGGTTAGGGTTAGGGTTAGGGTGAAGGTGAGGTTGAGAGTTAGATTTGTTGAGGGTTAGAGTGAGGGTGAGGATTAGGGTTGAGCTATGGTTAGAGTTAGGGTGAGGTGAGGGTGAGGGTTAGGGATAAGATTAGGGTAGGGTTAGACTTAGGGTCAGGGTGAGGGTGAGCATCAGGGTTTGGGGTAGGGTGAGTGTTAGGGTTACGGTTGGGGTGAGGGTAAGGGTTAGAGTTAGGGTTAGGGTGGATGTGAGGGTGAGGGTTAGGTTTGGGTGAGGGTTAGAGTTAAGGTGAGGGTTAGGGTTGGGAAAGGGTTATGGTTAAGGTGAGGGTGAGGGTGAGAGTTAGGGTTAGGATTAGCGTTAGGGTTAGGGTTAGTCTGTGGGTGAGGTTGAGGGTGAGGGTGAGGATTTGGTTTAGTGTTAGGGTTAGGGTTAGGGTGAGGTGAGGGTTAGGGTTAGGGATAGAATTAGGGTGAGGATGAGGATCAGGGTTAGGGTTAGAATTAGGGTTAGGGTTAGGGTTAGGCTGAGAGTGTGGGTGAGGGTGAGATTTAGTGTTAGGGTTTGGGTGAGAATTCGGTTGAGGGTTAGATTTAGGGTTAGGGTGAGGGTTATGGTGAGGGTTATGTTTATGTTTAGGGTTAGGGTGAGGGTCAGGGTGAGGGTAAGGGTTAACATGAGGTTTAGGGTGAAGTTGAGGGTTATGGTTAGGCTGAGGGTGAGGAGTATGATGAGGGTTAGGGTTAAGGTGAGGGTGAGTGTTAAGTTGAGGTTGAGGGTTAGGGTTAGGGTGAGGGTTAGGTTGCGTGTGACGTTTAGGGTTATTGTTAGGGTGAGGGTTAGGTTTAGGGTGAGCGTTAGCTTTAGGGATAGGATTAGGTTTAGGGTGAGGTTGAGGATGAGCGTTATGGTTTGTTGAGGGTTAGAGTGAGGGTGACGATCATTGTTGGGTTATGGTTAGAGTTAGGATGAAGTGAGGGTGAGGGTTAGGATAAGGATTAGCGTTAGGTTTAGGGTTAGGCTGAGGTTGAGTGTGAAGGTGAGGTTTCGGGTAGGGTTCGGGTGAGGGTTCGGGTGAGGGTTAGATTTAGGGTTAGGGTGAGGGTTAGGGTGAGAGTTATGGTTATGGTTAGGGTTAGGCTGATGGTCAGGGTTAGGGTAAGTGTTAACGTGAGGTTTTGGGTGAAGTTGGGGGTTACGGTGAGGAGTATGATGAGGTTAGGGTTAAGGTGAGGGTGAGCGTTAAGTTGAGGTTGAAGGTTAGGGTTAGGGTCAGGGTGAGGGTTAGGGTTAGGGTGAGGGTTAGGGATAGAGGAGGGTTAGGTTTAGATTTAGGATTAGCGTGAGGGCTAGGGTGACGTTGAGGTTTAGGGTTAGGGTTACGGTTAGGGTTAGGGTGAGGTTTAGGGTTAGGGTTAGGGTTAGGGGGAGGTGTTGACTTATGGTTAGGGTGAGGGTTATGTTTAGTGTGAGAGTTAGGGTTAGGGTAGGGTTACTGTTAGGTTGAGGGTTAGGGTTCGGGTTCGGGGTATTGTTAGAGTTAGTGTAAGGGTTAGGGTTAAGGTTAGAGTTAGGGATAGGGTTAGGGTGAGGGTTAGGGTGAGAGTGTGAGTTAGAGTTAGGGTTAGGGTGAGGGTGAGGGTTAGGGTTAGTTTTAGACTTAGAATTAGGGTGAGGGTGAGGGTGAGGAATAGGGATAGGATTAGTGTTAGGGTTAGGGTTAGGCTGAGGGTGAGGTTGAGTGTTAGGGTTAGGGTTAGGTTTAGGGTGACAGTGAGGTTGAGGGGTAGGATTAGTGTTAGGGAGAGGTTTAGGGTTTGTGCGACGGTTAGCGTTAGGGTTAGAGTTAGGGTTAGTATGAGGATAAAAGTTTAGGGTGAGTTTTATGGTGAACGTTAAGGTAATTTTTATCGTTAGGTTTAAGGTGAGGGTGAGGGTGAGGGTTAGGGTTAGTGTTAGGGTTAGGGTTAGTTTTAGGGTGAGGGTTATGATTAGGGTTAGTTTTAGGGTGAGGGTTAGCGTTTGGTATGGGGTGAGGGATAGGGTTAGTGTTAGGTTGAGGATTAGGGTTATGGTTAGGTTTAGGGTTAGGGTTAGGGTTAGAGAGAGGGTGCGGTTTAGGGTGAGGGGTAGGGTGAGGGTTAGGGTAAAGTTTAGGGTCAGGGTGAGGGTTTGGTTCAGGGTTAGGTAAAGGTTGAGGGTGAGGGTGAGTGAAGGTGAGGGTTAGCATTAGGGTTACGGTTAGGGTGAGAGTTAGTGTGAGTGTTAGGGTGAGGGTTAGGTATAAGATTAGGGTTAGGGTGAGGGTAAGGTTTAAGGTTAGGGTTAGTGTGAGGTTGAGGTTGAGCGTTAGGTTTAGGGTTAGTGTGAAGATAAGGGTTAGTGTGCAGGTTAGGGTTAGGGTAAGTTTTAAGGTTAGAGTGAGGTTAAGTTTAGTGTTAAAGTTAGACTGAGAGTGACGGTGACGCTTAGGGTGAGGGTTAGTGTGAGGATAAGGGTTAGGGTGAGGTTTAGGGTGAGGGTGAGGGTTAGGGTTTGCATTAGGGTTAGGGTGAGGGATAGGGTTAGGTTTAGGGTGAGGGTTAGGCTGAGGGTTTGGATTAGGGTTAGGGTAAGGCTTAGGGTTAGGCTGAGGGTTTGGGTTAGGGTTAAGGTTAGGGTGAGGGTGAGGGTTAGGTTTAGGTTTAGGGTGAGGGTCATGGTTAGTGTTAGGTTTAGGGTGACAGTGAGTTTGAGAGGTAGGATTAGGCTTAGGGAGAGGGTTAGGGATAGTGTGACAGTTAGCGTTATGGTTAGAGTTATGGTTAGTATGAGGATAAAAGCTTAGTGTGAGTTTTATGGTGAACGTGAGGGTAAGGTTTATCGTTAGGTTTACCGTGAGGGTTAGGGTGAGGGTTAGGGTTAGGGTGAGGGTTAGGGTGAGGGTGAGAGTTAGGGTTAGGGTAATATTTACGGTGAGGGTGAGGGTTAGGTTGAGGGTGAGGGTGAGGGTGAGGTTGAGGGTGAGGGTGAGAGTGATGGTGAGGGTTCGTTTCAGGGTGAAAGTGAGGGTTAGCGTGGGGATTAGGGTTAGGTTTAGGGTTAGGGTGAGGGTGTGGGTGAGGGTTAGGGTTAGGGTGAGTGAGAGGGTTAGGGTTAGTTTGAGGGTTATGGTGAAGGTGAGGTTGACGGTGAGGGTTAGCGTGAGGGTCACAGTGAGAGTGTGGGTTAGGTTTAGGATTAGGGTCAGGGTGAGTGTGAGAGTTATGGTTAAGTTTAAGGTGAGGGTGAAGTTGAGGGTCAGGGTTAGGTTTAGGGTTAGGGTTAGGATGAGGGTTAGGGTGAGGGTTAGGGTTAGGTTTATGTTTAGGGTTAGGGTGAGGTTTAGGGTTAGGCTTAGGGTGAGGCTTAGGTTGTAGGTAAAGGTTAGGGTGAGTGTTAGGGTGAAGGTGAGGTTTAGGGTTAGGGTGAGGATAAGGGTTATGGTGAGGGTTATTGTGAGGGTGAGGGTTAGGGTTAGCATGAGGGTTAGGTTGAGGGTGAGGGGTTGGGTGAGGGTTAGGGCTATGGTTAGGGATAGGGTGAGGATTAGGGTTAGGGTTAGGTTTAGGGTTAGGGTTAGGCTGAGGGGTAATGTTAGGGTTAGGGTGAAGGTTAGGTTTAGTGTGAGGGTTAGGGTTAGGTTTAGGGTGAGTTTTAGGTTTAGTGTGAGGGTTAGGGTCAGGTTGAGGGTAAGGTTTTGGGTGAGGGTTAGGGTGAGGGTGAGGTTTAGGTTTAGCATTAGGTTGACCCTTAGGGTTAGGATGAGGGATATGTTTAGGGTGAGGGTGAGGGTGAGGGTTAGGATTAGGGTTAGTGTAAGGGTTAGGGTGAGGTTATGATTAGAGTGAGGGTTACGGTGAGGGTCAGGGTGAGGGTTAGTATTAGTTTGATGGTTAGGTTTAGGGTAAGGGTTAGGGTTAGGGTTAGGGTGAGAGTTATGGTTAGGGTGATATTTATTGTGAGGTTGAGGGTTAGTTTCAGGGTGAGTGTTCATATGAGGGTTAGTTTCGGTTGAGGGTGTGGGTTTAGGTTTGGTTGAGGGTTAGGTTTATGGTGCGGGTTAGGGTGACGGTGCGGTTTAGGTTGAGGGTATGGGTTAAGTTTAGAGTTAGGATTAGGGTGAGGTTTAGGGTTAGGGTTAGGGTTATAGTGAGAATTAAGGTGAGATGTCGGTATAGGGTTGGGTTTAGTGTCATGGTTAGTGTGAGGGTTAGGCTTAGGTATAGGTTTAGTGTGAGTATAAGGTATAGGGTGAGGGTTAGCGTTCTGGTGAGGGTTAGGGTTAAGCTTAGGGCGAGGGTTATGGTTAGGGTGATGTTTAGGGTGAGGTTGATGGTTAGTGTGAGGGTGAGTGTGAGGGTTAGGGTGAGGTTAGGGGTGAGGGTGTGGGTTAGGATTAGGTTTAGGGTGAGGGTGAGGGTGAGAGTTAGAATTAGTTATAGTGTTAGGGTTAGGGTTAGGCTGAGGGTGAAGGTGAGGGTGAGGGTGAAGGTTAGGGTTAGGGTTAGGATTAGAGTTAGAGTGAGGGGTAGGGTTAGGGGTAGTGTGAGGGTTTTTGTTAGGGTTATGATTAGGGATAGTGTGAGGGTAAGCGTTAGGGTGAGTGTTAGGGTGAGGGTTAGGGTTTCGGTGATGTTTAGGTTAACATTGAGGGTTAGGTTGAGGATGAGGGTTCTGGTTCGGGTGACGGTTCACTTGAGGTTGAGGGTTATGGTGTGGGTGAGGGTTAGGGTTAGGGTGAGGGTTAGCATTAGGTTTAGGTTTAGTGTGAGGGAGAGGGTTAGGGGTTGGGTTAGGGTTAGATTGAGGGTTAGGGTTAGGGTTTGGGAGAGGGGTAGGTTTAAGTTTACGGTGAGTTTTAGGGTGAGTGTGAGGGTTAGGGTGAGGGTGAGGGTAAGGGTTAGGGTTAGGGTTAGGGTTAGGGTGAGATTGAGGGTGAGGGTTAGGTTTAGGATTATGGTTAGGGTTAGGGAGCATGTTAGGGTGAGTGTGAGGGTGAGGGTGAGGTTGAGAGTTTGGGTGTGGGTGAGGGTTAGGGTTAGGCTTAGGGTTATGGTGAGAGTAAGGGTTAGGGTGAGCTTTGGGGTGAGGATGAGGGTTAGGGTTAGTGTTAGTGTTAGGGTGAGGGTTTGGGTGAGTGTTAGGGTTTAGTTTAGGGTTAGGGTGAGGGTGAGGGATAGGGTGAGGTTTAGGGTTAGGGTGAGGGATAGGTATAGGGTTAAGGTTAGGGTGAGGGTGTGAGCGAGTGTTAGGGTTAGGTTTAGCATTAGAGTTAGGGTGAGGGTGAGGGTCAGAGTTAGGATTAGGGTTAGGATTAGGGTAAGGCTGAGGGTGATGGGGAGGGTGAGAGTGTAGTTTACTGTTAGGGTTAGGGTTAGGGATAGGGTATGGTGATGGTGTGGGTTAGGGTTAGGATTAGGGTTATGATGAGGGTTCGGTTTAGTGTTAGGGTTAGGGTTAGGGTTAGTGTGAGGGTTAGTTTTAGGGTTAGGATAAGGGTTACGGTGAGGGTAACGTTCAGGGTGAGAGTTAGGATGAGTGTCAGGTTTAGGATTAGGGTTAAAGTTAGGGTGAGTGTTAGCATTAGGGTTAGGGTGAGGGTTAGGTTGAGGGTCAGGGTTAGGGTTAGGGTGAGGGTAAGTGTTAGGTTGAGGGTGAGTGTGAGGGTGAGGTTTAGGGTTAGCATTAGGTTACGGTTAGTGTTAGGATGAGGTTTAGGGTTAGGATTAGGGTTAAGGTAAGGGTGAGGGTTACTGTGAGGGTTAGGTTTAGGGTGAGGGTTATGGTTAGGGTTAAGGTGAGGGTGACGGTTAGGTTTAGGGTGATTTTTGGTGTGAGGGTGAGGGTTAGGGTGAATTTGAGTTTTCAGGTGAGAGTTAGGTTTAGGTTTAGAGTTAGGGATAGAGTTAGGTTGAGTGTAAGGGTTAGGGTGAGGGTTAGGTTGAATGTGAGTGTTAGGTTTAGGGTGAGGGTGAGGGTTAGTGTTAGGCTTAGGGTGAGGGTGAGGGTTAGGATGGATTAGAGTGAGGATTATGGTTAGGCCTAGGGTTAGTATTAGGGTGAGGGTGCGATTGTGGGTGAGGTTGAGTGTTGGGGTTAATTTTAGTGTGAGGGATAGTGTTAGGTTGAGGGTTAAGTTTAGGGTGAGGGTTAGTTTTAGGGTAAGGGTTAGGGTGAGTGTTAGGTATAGGGTTAGGGGGAGAGTTAGGGTGAGGTGCCGGGATAGGTTTAGGTTGAGGCTTAGGGTAAGTGTGAGGATAAGGTTTAGGGTGAGGGTTAGTGTGAGGGTGAGGCTTTGGGTTAGCATTATGGTTAGGGTGAGGGTTAGGGTGAGGGTTATCTTTACGGTGAGGGTTAGGGTCAGGGTTAGGGTGAGGCTTAGGGTTAGGGTGATGTTTAGGGTGATGTTGATCGTTAGTGTGAGGGTGAGGGTGATTGTTAGGTTGAGGGTCAGGGTGAGGCTGAGGTTTAGGGTTAGGTTTAGGGTGAGGTTGAGGGTGAGATTTAGAATTAGGAATAGTGTTAGGGTTAGGGTTAGGCTGAGGGTGAGGGTCAGGGTGACGGTGAAGGGTAGGGTTAGGGTTTGGATTAGGGTTAGAGTGAGGGTTATGTTTAGTGTGATTATTATGTTTAGGGTTATTATTAGGGATAGGGTGAGGGTAAGGGTTAGGGTGAGGGTTAGGGTGAGGGTTAGGGTTAGGGTTAGGATTAGGGTGAGGGTTAGGGTTTGGGTGATGTTTAGGGTGAGGTTGAGTGTTAGGGAGAGGATGAGGGTTCGGGTGATGGTGAGGGTGAGGGTGAGTCTGAGGGATAGGGTGTGGGTGTGGATTAGGGTTAGGGTGAGGGTTATCGTTAGGTTTAGGTTCATTGTGAGGGTGAGGGTTAGGTGTAGGGTTAGGGTTAGGTTGAGGGTTAGGGTTACGGTTAGGGAGAGGGGTAGGATTAGGGTTAGCGTGAATTTTAGGGTGATTGTGACAGTTTGGGTGTGGGTGAAGGTGAGGATTAGTGTTAGGGTTAGGTTTAGGGTGAGTTTGAGGGTCAGGGTTAGGTTTAGCATTAGGGTTAGTGTTAGGGTTAGGATTAGGGATCGGGAGAATGTTAGAGTGAGTGTGAGGGTGAGGGTGAGGTTGAGAGTTAGAGTATGGTTGAGGGTTAGGGTTAAGGTGAGGATTACGGTTAGGGTTAGTGTTATAGTGAGAGTAAGGGTTAGGGTGTGGTTTAGTGTGAGGATGAGGTTTAGCGTTAGTGTTAGAGTTAGGGTCAGGTTTAGGGTGAGGGTTAGGGTTTGGTTTACGTTTAGGGTGAGGGTGAGGTTTAGGGTGAGGGTTAGGGTTAGGGTGAGGGTTAGGAATAGGTTAGGGATAGGGTGAGGGTTTGGGTGAATTTTAAGGTTAGGTTTAGCATTAGAGTTAGGGTGAGTGTGAGGGTGAGGTTTAGCATTAGGGTTAGGATTAGGATTAGGCTGAGGTTGATGGAGAGGTTGAGGGTGTGGGTTAGGGTTAGGGTCAGGGTTAGGTTTAGGGCAGGGTGAGGGTGAGGGTTAGGGTTAGGATTAGGTTGAGAATGAGGTTTAGGTTTTGGGTTAGTTTGAAGGTTAGGGTAAGGGTTAGGGTTAGGTTTAGGTTGAGGGTAAAGGTCAGGGTGAGGGTTAGGGTGGAGGTGAGGTTTAGGGTTAGGGTTAAGGTTAGGGTGAGGGTTAGCGTTAGGGTTATGGTCAGGGTTAGGTTATGGGTAATTGTTAGTTTGAGGGTTAGTTTGAGGTTGAGCGTTAGGGTTAGGGTGAGGGTAAGGGTTAGGGTGAGGTTTAGGGTGAGGTTGAAGATTAGGGTTAGCATTAGGTTTAGGGTGAGGGTGAGGGTGAGGGTGAGGGTTTGGTTTATGGGTAGGATAGGGGGAGGATTAGGGTTAGGGTTAGGTTGAGGGTGAGGGTTAGGCTGAGGGGTAGCGTAAGAGTTAGTTTGAGGTTAGGTTTATTGTGAGGGTTAGGGCTAGGGTTAGGGTGACGGTAAGGGTTAGGTTGAGGGTTAGGGTGAGTGTGAGTTTTAGGGTTAGCATTATGTTTAGGTTTAGAGTTAGGATGAGGTTTAGGGTTAGGATTAGGGTTAGGTTGAGGGTGAAGGTGAGGCTTAGGGTTAGGGTTAGGGTGAGGGCTAGTGTGAGGGTGAGGGTTAGGGTGAGAGTGAGGTTTTCGGTTAGGTAAGGTTTAGGTTTAGGGTGAGGATTAGGCTGAGGGTGTGGGTTAGGGTTAAGGTTAGGATGAGGGTGAGGGTTAGGGTTAGTGTTAGGATGAGGGTTAGGGTTAGGTATATGTTGAGAGTGAGTGTGAGGGTGAGGGTTAGTGTAAGGTTTAGTGTGAGGGTTAGGGTTACGGTGAGGGTAGGGTTAGGGTGAGGGTTCAGGTTAGGGTTAGGGTGAGGGTTAGTGTTAGGATAATTTTTGGTGATATGGTGTGGGTTAGGGTGAGGGTGAGTGTTCAGGTGAGAGTTAGGGTTAGGTTTAGGGTAAGTTTTAGGGTGAGGGTTAGGGTGAGGGTGAGGGTTAGGGTTAGGTTCAGGGTTTGGAATAGTGTTAGGGCTAGGGTGATGGTGAGGGTTAGGGTTAGGATTATGGTTAGGATGAGGGTTAGGCTGAGGGTTAGTGTTAGGGCTAGTGTGAGGGTTAGGGTTAGGGTTAGGGTTATGGTTATTGTGTGGGTTAGGGTTTTGTTTAGAATTAGGCTTAGGATAGGGGTTAGGCTGAGGGTTAGGTTTAGGGTTAGTGTGAGAGTTAGTTTTAGGGTTAGAGTTTGGGTTAGGTTGAGGGTAAAGTTTAGGTTGAGGGTTAGGTTGAGGGTGAGGGTTAGGGTTAGAGTGAGGGTTAGGGTGAGTGTTAGGGTGAGGGTTAGGCTGAGGTTTAGGGTTAGGGTTAGGGTGAAGTTTAGGGTGAGGGTTAGATTTAGGGTTAAGGTGAGAGTTAGAGTGTGGGTAAGTGTTAGGGTGAGGCTTAGTCTGAGGGTAGGTTTAGGGTTAGGTTGAGGGTTAGGTTTGGCATTAGGGCTAGGGTGTGGATGTGTGTTATGGTGAAGGTTATGGTTAAGGTTTGGGATAGGGTGTGGATTAGGGTTAGGTTTAGGTTTAGGGTGAGGTTTAGGCTGAGGGGTTTGGATAGGTTTAGGCTGAGGGTAAAGTATAGTGTGAGGTTTAGGGTTAGGATTAGGGTGAGTGTTAGGTTTAGTGTGAGGGTTAGGGTTAGGGTTAGGGTGAGGGTAAGTGTTAGGGTGAGGGTTAGTGTGAGGGTCAGGTTTAGGGTTAGCATTAGGTTTATAGTTAGGGTGAGGATGAGTGTTAGGTTTAGTTTTAGTGTGAGGGTAAGTGTTAGGGTGAGGGTTAGGTTTAGGGTGAGGGTTAGGGTTAGGTTAGGGTTAGGTTGAGGGTTAGGTTTAGGGTGAGGGTTAGTGTTAGTCTTAGGGTGAGAGATAGGGTTAGGGTTATGTTTATTGTGAGGGTTATTGTTAGGGTGAGGGTGAGTGTTCGGGTGAGGTTTAGGGTTCAGGTAAATGTGGGGGTTAGGCTGTGTTTGCGGGTTAGGTTTAGGGTGAGGGTTATGGTGACATTGAGTGTTTGTGAGAGGGTGAACTTTAGGTTTAGGGTTAGGCTTAGGGTGAGGGTTAGGGTTAGTGTTAGGGTGATGTTTATGGTAAGGGTGAGTGTTAGGGTGAGGGTGAGGGTGATGGTTAGGTTTAGGGTTGGGTTAGTGTGAGGGTGAGGTTGAGGGTTAGGTTTAGGCTTAGCTTTATGGGTATGGTTAGTGTGAGTGTTAGGGTGAGGATGAGGGTTCGTGTGATGGTGAGGGTTAGGGTGTATGTGAGGTTTAGGGTTAGGGTGAGGATTAGGGTAAGTTTTAGGGTTAGGTTTATGGTGAGGGAAAGGGTTAGGGTGAGGTTTAGGATGAAGATGAGGGTTAGGGTTAGCGTTAGGGTTAAGAGGAGGGTTAGTGTGAGTGTTAGTTTTAGGGTTAGGTTTAGGGTGAGGGTGATGGTTATTGTTAAGATTAGGGTTAGGGTTAAGGTGAGGGTTAGGGTGAGGGTGAGGGTTAGGGTTAGTGTTAGTGTGAGTGTTAGGGTTAGGGTGAGTGTTAGGTTTAGGGTGAGGTTTAGGTTTAGGGTAAGGGTTATGATGAGGATTAGGGTTAGGGTTAGGTTTAGGGTGAGGGTCAGGGTGAGGGTTAGAGTTAGGTTGAGGGTGAGGGTGAGGGTGTTAGGGTTAGTGTGAGGGTTCGGGTGAGGTGAAGGTTAGGGTGTGCTGGAGGGTTACGTTAAGGTTTAGGGTTAGGGTGAGAGTTAGGGTTAGGGATAGGGTTATGGTGAGAGTTATTGTGAGGTGTAGGGATAGGGTTATGTTGAGGGTTAGGGTGAGGATGAGGGTTTGGGTTAGCGTTTGGGATAGGGGGAGGGTTAGGTTGAGGCTTAGGTTTAAGGTGAGGGTGAGGGATAGGGTGAAGGTGAGGGTGAGGGTTTCTTTTAGGTAAGGGTTAGCGTCATTTTTAGGGTGAGGATTAGGTTGAGATTTAGGGTTAGTGTGAGTGTTAGGGTTAGGGTGTGGGTTAAGGTTAGGATTTGGTTGAGTGCTAGGGTGACGGAGAGGGTTAGTGGAAGGGTGAGGTTTAGGGTTGGGTTTAGGGTGAGTGTTAGGGTTAGGGTGAGGGTTAGGGTGAGGGGTATTGTTAGGGTTAGCGGGAGGGTTAGGGTTAGTGTGAGGGTTAGGGTGAGGGTTAGGTTTAGGGTTAGTGTGAGGATAAGGGTTAGGGTGAGGTTAAGGTTGAGGGTGAGGGTTAGAATTATCGTTAGGGTTAGGGTAAGGTTAGGGTGAGGGTTAGGGTTAGGGTTAGGGTTAGGGTGATGGTTAGGGTTAGGGTGATGTTTACGGTGAGGGTGAGGGTTAGGGTGAGGATGAGGGTGAAGGTTAGGTTGAGGTTGAGGGTGAGGGTGAGGGTTACAGTTAGGGTCAGGGTTAGTGTGAGGGTTAGGGTTAGGGTTAGGTTGAGGGTTAGCATTATGGTTGGGGTTAGGGTGAGTGTGAGGTTTAGGGTTAGAATTCGGGTTAGGTTTAGGGTGAGGGTGAGGTTTAGGGTTAGGGTTAGGTTTAGGGTGAGGGTGAGGGTGTGGGTTAGGATTAGGGTTAGCGTTAGTGTTAGGCTGAGAGTGAGAGTGAGGGTTCGAATGAGGGTTAGGCTAAGGGTTAGGTTTAGAGTGAAGGCGAGGGTCAGTGTGAAGGGTAGGGTGAGGATTAGGGTGAGGGTGAGGTTTTTGGTTAAGAAAGGGTTAGGGTTAGGGTTAGGGTGAGGATTACTGTGAGGGTGAGGTTTAAGGTTAGGATTAGGGTGAGGGTTAGGGTTACGGTTAGGCTTAGGGTGAAGGATCCGTTGAGGGTGAGGGTTAGGGTTAGTGTGAGGGTTAGGGTTAGGGTGAGGGTTAGGGTGACGGTGAGCATTAGGGTGAAGATTATAGTGAGGGTGAGGATTAGGGTTAGGGTTAAGGTGAGGTTTAGGGTTAGGGTTAAGTTGAGGATTATGGTGAGGGTCAGGGTTAGTGTGAGGATAAGGATTAGGGTTAGGTTCAGGGTGAGAGTGAGGGTTTGGGTTAGCGTTAGGATTAGTGTGAGGGTTAGGGTTTTTTGAGTGTTAGGGTTAGGGTTAGGGTTAGTTTGAGGGTTCGGTTGAGGGTTCGGGTGAAGTTGAGGGTTAGGGTGTGGGTGACGGTTAGAGTTAGGGTGAGGGTTAAGATGACAGTAAGTGTTAGGGTGCGGGTGAGGACTATGGTTAGGGTGAGTGTTAGCGTGAGGGTTAGGGTTAGGGTTAGTGTGAGGATTACGGTTAGGGTTTGGGTTAGGGATATGTTGAGGGTAAGGGTTAGGGTGAGGTTTAGGGTGAGGGTGAGGTTTAGGGTTAGCGTTAGGGTGAGGGTGAGAGTTAGGGTTAGGGTTAGTGTGAGGGTTATGGTTAGGATGAGTGTTAGGGATAGGTTTTGGGTTAAGGTGAGAGTTAGAGTAAGGGTTAGATTAGAGTTAGGGTGAGGGTATGGCTTAGGGTGCAGTTTAGGGTGAGGTTGAGGATTAGGGTTAGGAAGAGGTTGAGGGTAAGTGTTAGGGTGAGGGCTAGGTTTAGGGTTAGGTTTTGGGTGAGTGTAGGGGTTATGGTGAGTGTGAGGGTGAAGATTAGGTTTAGGATTAGGGTTAGGGTTAGGGTGAGGGTTATGGATAGGGTTAGGTTTAGGGTGAGGTTTAGGGTTAGGGTTAGCTTTAGTTTTAATGTGAGGGTGAGGGTGAGAGTTAGGGTTTGTATTAGGGTTAGGATTATGGTTCGGGTGAGGGTTAGGCTGAGGGGTAGGGTTAGGGTGAGGTTGAGGGGGAGGGGGAGGGTTAGGGTGAGGGTGATGTTGAGGGTGAGGGTGAGGGTGAGAGTTAGGTTTAGGGTTAGGGTTATGATAAGTTTTAGGTTTAGGGTTAGGGTGAGGGCTAAGGTGAGGGTGAGGTCTAGTGTTAAGTTTTGGATTAGGGTGAGGTTTAGGTTAGGGTGAGTTTTAGGGTGTGGGTTAGGTATAGTGTGAGGGTTACAGTTACGGTTAGGGTTAGGGTGAGGGTAAGAGTTAGGGTGAGGGTGAGGGTGAGAGTGAAGGTTAGGGTGACGGTGAGGTTGAGGGTGAGTTTGAGGTTTAAGGTTAGGGTTAGGGTTAGGGTGAGAGTTAGTGTTAGGGTTAGGTTAAAGTTAGGGTTAGGGTGACATGTACGGTTAAGTTTAGGGTGAGGGTTAGGGTTAGTGTGAGGATTAGGGTTAGGGTTAGGGTTAAGTTTAGGGTGAGGGTTAGGGTTAGGGTTAGGGTTAGGATGAGTGTTAGGCTGAGGTTAGGGTTAGGGTTTGGGGGAGGATAAGGGTTAGGGTGAGGGTGAGGGTAAGGTGAGGGTAAGGGTTAGGGTGAGGATGAGGGTTAGGTTTAGGATTAGGGTTAGGGTTAGGGTGAAGGTTAGGGTTAGGGATAGGTTTAGGGTGAGGGTTTTCATTAGATTTAGGTTTAGATTTAGGGTGAGGGTGAGGGTGAGGTTTTGGTTTTGGTTTAGGGTAAGGGTTTGGGTTCGGCTGAGGCTTGGGTTGAGTTTGAGGGTGAGCAGTAGTGTTAGGTTTAGGGTTAGGATAAGGTTGAGGGCTAGTGTTAGCATTAGGGTTAGGGTTAGGGTGAGGGTGAGGGTGAGGATTAGGGTTAGGACTAGGATTAGGGTTAGGGTTATGGTTAGGCTGAGCGTGGGGGTGAGGTTCTGTGTGAGGGTTATAGTCAGGGTTAGTTTTAGGGTGAGGGTTAGGGTGAGCGTGAGGGTTAGCTTGAAGGTTAGGGTGAGGGTGAGGTTTTCAGTTAGGAAAGGTTTAGGATTAGGTGTAGTGTGAGGATTAGGGTGATGGTGAGGTCTAAGATGAGGGTTAGGGTTAGGGTTAGGATTAGGGTTAGGATTAGGATGAGGTTTAGGGTTAGGGTGTGTTTAGGTTGTGGGTGAGGGTGAGGGTTAGGGTGAGGGTTAGGGTGTAGGTGAGGGTTAGGTTTAGGGTGAGGGTTAGGGTGACCGTGAGGGTTAGGATGAAGCTGAGGGTTAGGGTTACTTTTAGGGTGAGTGTTTGGGTGAGGCTTAGTGTGAGGATAAGGGTTAGGTTTAGGGTTATGTAGAGGGTAAGGGTTAGGGTGAGGTTTAGGGTGAGTATGAGGGTTAGGGTTAGTGTTAGAGTAAGGGTGAGTTTTAAGGTGAGTGTTAATGTTAGGGTGAGGGTGAGGTTTAGGGTTAGGGTGAGGGTTGCGGTTAGGGTGAGGGTCAAGGTTAGTGTTAGAGTTAGATTTAGGGTGATTCTGAGGGTTAGGGTTAAGATTAGGGTTAGTGTTAATGTTAGGCTGAGGGTTAGGGTGAGGCTTAGGTTTAGGGTTAGGGTTAGGGTTATTTGAGTCTTTGTGTTAGGTTTAGGAAGAGGGTTTGGCTGAGGGTTGGGGTTATGTTTAGGGTTCTGGTGAGGGTAAGGCTTAGGGTGAGGGTTAGGTGAGGGTGAGGGTGAGGATTAGGGTTAGGTTGAGTGTTAGGGTGAGCATTAGGGTGAGGATTAGGTTTAGGATGAGGGTTAGGGTGAGGGTTAGAGTGAGGATTAGTGTTAGTGTTAGGGTTAGGGTTAGAGTAAGTATTAGGGTGAGGGTAACGGTTAGAGTGATGGTTAGGTTGAGGGTGAGGGTGAGGGTGAGGGTGAGGGTGAGGGTGAGGGTTAGGGTCAAGGTGAGGGTTAGGTTAGGGTTTGGGTGAGGGTTAGGGTTAGGGTGAGGTTGAGGGGTAGGTTGAGGGGTAGGTTTAGGGTTAGGGTAAGTGTTAGGGTTAATGTGAGGGTAAGGTTAGGGTTAGAGTTAGTGTGAGCAAAAGGGGTAGGGTGAGGTTTAGGGTGAGGGTTAGGGTGAGGGTTAAGGTGAGGTTTACTTTTAGTATGAGAGTGAGGGTTAGAGTTAGGTTTAGGGTGAGGGATAGGGTTAGGGTGAGGTTTAGGGTAGGGTAAGGGTGAGGGTGAGGGTTCCGGTGAGGGTGAGTTTTAGGGTGGGCATGATGGTCATGGCTAGGGTGAGGGTTAAGGTTACCATGAGGGTTAGGGTGAGGGTGAGGGTTAGGATTACTGTGAGGATTAGTGTTAAGATAATGGTGAGGATTAGTGTTAAGTTTAGGGTTAGGGTTATGGTGAGGGTAAGGGTTAGGATGAGGTTTTGGGTGAGGGTGAGGTTTAGGGATAGCATTAGATTTAGGGAGAGGGTTAGTGTGAGGGTTAGGATTCGGGTTAGGCTTAGGGTGAGGGTTAGGGTGAGGGTGAGGTTTATGGTTAGTTTTAGGGTTAGGGTGAGGATTAGGTTTAGGGTGAGGTTGAGGGTGAGGGTTAGGTTTAGGATTAGGCTTAGGTGTAGGGTTAGGGTGAGGGTTAGGGTTAGGGTGATGTTTAGGGTGAGGGTGGGTGTTGGGATGAGGGTGATGGTGATGGTGAGGGTGAGGGTGTAGGTGAGGGGTCGTGTTAGCGTTAGGGTAGGGTGAAGGTGAGGGTTAGGGTGAAGGTTAGGGTTAGGGATAGGGTTAGGGTGAGGGTTAGGGTTAGGGTTAGGCTGACGGGTAGTGTGAAGGGTAATGTTAGGGTTAGGGTGAGGGTTAGGGTTAATGTGAGGTTAGGGTTAGGGTTAGGGTTAGTGTGTGGATAAGGGTTAGGGTGAGGGTTAGGGTGAGATTGAGTGTTAGGGTTAGCGTTAGGGTTAGGGTGAGGGTTAGGGTGAGGGTTAAGGTGATGGTTAGGGTTAGTATGATGATGAGGGTTAGAGTTAGGTTTAGGGTGAGGGTTAGGTTTTTTGAGGTTTAGGGTAAGGTTATGGTGACGGTGAGGGTTCAGGTGAGGGTGAGTTTTAGGGTGTGCGTGACGGTGATGGTTAGGGTGAAGGTGAGGGTTTGGGTTGTGGTGAGGATTAGCTTTAGGGTTACTGTTAGCTTTATGGTGAGGGTAAGGGTTAGAATGAGTTTGAGGGTGAGAGTGAGGTTTAGGGACAGCGTTAGAGTTTGCGTGAGGGTTAGGGTGAGAGTTAGGATTCAGGTTACACTTAGGGTGAGTGTGAGGGTTAGAGTTAAGGTTAGGGTTAGGGTTAGGGTGAGGCCAAGCTTTAGGGGGAGAGTTAGGGTGAGGGTGAGGTTTAGGTTTAGGTTGAGAGTTAGTTTGGATGTTAGGGTGAGAGTTAGGTTTAGGTTTAGTGTTAGGGTGAGGGTTAGGGAGAGGTTTACTGTTCGTCTTAGGGTTAGGGTTAGGGTTAGGGTGAGGTTTAGGGTGAGGATAAGGTTTCGAGTGAGGGTTCGGGTGAGGGTGAGGGTTAGGGATAGCATTAGGGTTAGGGTTAGGGTGAGGATTAAGGTTATGTTTAGGGATAGGGTAGGGGTTAGTGTGAAAGTCAGTTTTAGGATTAGGGTTAGAGTTATGGTGAGTGTGATTGTGAGGGTTAGGGTTACGATTAGTGTTAGGGTTAGGGTTAGGCTGAAGGTGAGGTTGAGGGTGAGGGTGAGGTTTAGGATTAGGTTGAGGGTTAGGTTTAGGGTTAGGTTTAGGGTTAGGCTGAGGGTGAGGATTAGGATGTAGGTGAGGGTTAGGTTGAAGGTGAGGGTTAGGGTTATTGTTAGGGTGAGTGTTAGGTTTAATGTTAGGATGAGGGGTAGGGTGAAGGGTAGGGTTAGGGTTAGGGTGAGGGTTAGCGTTGATGTGCGGCTTAGGGTTACTGTGAGGATAAGGGTTAGGGTGAGGCTTAGGGTGAGAGTGAGGTTTAGGGTTAGCATTAGATTAGAGTGAGGGTTAGGGTGAGGGTTCAGGTGAGGGTTAAGGATAGTATGTGGGTGAGGTTTAGAGTTAGAATTAGGGTGAGGTTTAGGGTTAGGATGAGGTTTAGGGTAAGGTTAAGTTGAGTGTGAGGATTTGGGTGAGGGTGAGTTTTACGGTGTGGGTGACGCTTAGTGTTAGGGTGAGGGTTAAGGTGAAGGTGAGGGTTACGGTGAGTGTGAGGGTTAGGGTTGCGTGGAGGATTAGGGTTAGGGTTAGGGTTACTGTTATGGTGAGGGTAAGGGTTAGGAATAGCTTTAGGATGAGGGTGAGGTTTAGGGATAACGTTAGAGTTAGGTTGAGGGTTAGGGTGAGGGTTAGGGTTAAGGTTAGGCTTAGGGTGAGGTTGAGGGTTAGAGTTAGAGTTATGGTTAGTGTTATGGTGTGGGTAAGGTTTAGGGTGAGGTTTAGGTTTAGGGTGAGGTTTAGGGTTAAATTGAGGGTTAGGGTGAGCGTTAGGGTGAGGGTATAGGTTAGGATGTGGTTTAGCGTGAGGGTTAGGTTTAGGGATATCGTTAGGGTTAGGGTGAGTTAGAGCTCAGGTTAGGGGTAGGGTGAGGGTGAGGGTTAGAGTTAGGGTTAGTTAGGGTTAGGGTTAGTGTTAGGGTGTAGGTAAGGTTAAGGGTGAGGGTTAGGGTTAGGGTGAGTGTAAGGGTTAAGTTGAGGTTTAGGGTGATCTTTAGGGTGAGGGTTAGGTTTAGGGTTATGGTTAGGGTGAGGATTAGGGTGAGGTTTAGTGTTAGGGTTAGGGTTGGGGTGCGGGTGAGGGTTAGGGATAACATTAGGTTAGGGTTAGGTTTAGGGTGAGTGTTAGGTTTAGGGTAAGGGTGAGGGTTTGTGTTAGGTTGCAGGTTAGGGATAGGGCTGGAGTTAAGGTAAGGGTCAGGGTTAGGGTTAGGGTTAGGGTTAGGATGAGGGTGAGTGTGAGGGTTAGGGTTAGGATTAGGGTTAGGTTTAGGGTTAGGGTGAGGGTGAGGGTGACGTTTGCGGTTAGGAAGAAGGTTAGGTTTAGGGTTAGGGTTAGGGTTAGGTTGAGGGTTAGGGTTAGGATTAGGTTGAGGGTTAGGGTTAGGGTTAGGAATAGGGTTTGGCTGAGGGTTACGGTTAGGGTTAGGGTGAGGTTTAGGGTTGAGTGTGGGTTAGGATTAGGGTTATGGTTAGGATTAAGGTGAGGGAAATGTTTAGGGTCAGTGTTAGGGTGACTGTGAGGGTTAGGGTTAGGGTTAGGTTTAGGGTGATTGTTAGTGTTAGGTTTAAGGTTAGGGTGAGGGTTAGGGTAAGGTTTAGTTTTAGGGTTAGGGTTAGGGTTAGGGTTAGGGTGAGAGTAAGGGTTAGAGTGAGATTTAGGTTTAGGGTGAGGGTTAAGGATAGAATTAGTGTTAGGGTTAGAGTTAGGGTGAGGGTTAGGGTTACGGTTAGGGTTAGGGTTAGGGTGAGGGTGAAGGTGAGGGTTAGGGTTAGGGCTAGGATTAGGATTAGGGTTAGAGTTGGGCTGAGTTTAGCGGTGAGGTTGAGTGTGAAGTTTAGGGTTAGGGTTTGTTTTAGGGTGAGGGCTAGTGTGAGGGTGAAGGTTAGCGTGAGGTTTAGGGTGAGGTTGAGGGTTTCGGTTAGGAAAGGCTTAGGGTTAGGGGTAGGGTGAGAATTAGGGTGAGGGTCAGGTATAAGGTGAGGGTTATGTTTAGGGTGAGGATTAGGCTAAAGGTGAGGATGAGGGTTAGGGTTAGGTTGATGTTTAGGTTGAGGGTGAGGGTGAGGTGAGGGTTACTGTGAGGGTTAAGGTGTAGTTGAGGATTAGGTATAGGGTGAGGGATAGGGTGACGGTGAGGTTTAGGGTTAGGGTGAGGGTAAGGGTAGGGTTAGGGTGAGGGTGAGGGTTCAGGTTTGAGTGAGTTTTAGGGTGGGCATGATGGTTAGGGTTAGGGTGAGGGTTGGGGTGAAGGTGAGGGTTATGGTGAGGGTGAGGGTAAGTATTACTGTGAGGATTAGGGTTAGGGTTAGGGTTAGGGTTATGGTGAGGGTAAGTGTTAGGATGAGGTTTAGGTAGAGGTTGAGGTTTAGGGATAGCCTTAGAGTTAGGGTGAGAATTAGTGTGAGGGTTAGGATCGGGTTAGGCTTAGGGCGACTGTGAGGGTTACAGTTAGTTTTAGGGTTAGGGTTAGGCTGAGGGTAATGTTTAGGGTGAGAGTTAGGGTGAGGGTGAGTGTTAGGGTTAGGTTGAGGGTTAAGGTGAGGATTAGGTTTAGGGTTAGCTTGAGGTTGAGGGTTAGGTTTAGGATTAGGCTGAGGTGTAGGTTTAGGCTTAGGGTGAGGCTGAGCGTGAGGGTTAGGGTGAGCATTGGGGTGAGTGTGAGGGTTTCGTTAGGGTTAGGGTTAGGGTGAGGGTTAGTGTTTGGTTGAGGGTTAGAGTGCCTGTGAGGGTAAGGGTTCGCGTGAGGGCTAGGGTTAGGGTTAGTGTTAGGGTGAGGTTTAGGTTTAGGTTGAGGATGAGGGTGAGGTTTAGGTTTTGGACTAGGCTTAGGTTTAGGGTTAGGCTTAGGGTGAGGGTGAGGGTGAGGGTCAGAGTTAGGTTTAGGCTGAGGGTTAGGGTTATGTTTAGGGTTAGGGTGACAGTGAGGTTGAGGGTTAGGGTGAGGTTTATGGTGAGGGTGAGGGTGAGGGTGAGGGTGAATATTAGGTTTAGGGTTAGGGTTATGGTTAGTTTTAGGTTTAGGGTTAGCGTGAGGGCTAAGGTGAGGCTGATGTCTAGGGTTAAGTTTGAGGTTTAGGGTTAGGTTTAGGGTTAGGGTGAGGGTTAGGGTTAGGCTTAGGATGAGGGTTAGGCTGAGGGTTAGGTTTAGGTTTAGGGTTAGGGGGAGGGTAAGGTAAGGGTGAGTGTAATGTGAGGGTTAATGTTAGGCTTAGGTTTAGGGAGAGGATTAGGTTGAGGGTTAGTTTTAGGGTTAGGGTGTGGGTTAGGGTTAGGGTTAGGTTAAAGTTAGTGTTAGGGTGAAATGTTCGTTTAGGTTTAGGGTGAGGGTTAGTGTTAGTGTGAGGATTAAGGTTAGGGTTAAGGCTAAGGTTAGGGTGAAGTTGAGGGATAGGGTTAAGGTGAGGATTAGGTTTAGGGCGAGGTTTAGGGTGAGGTTGGGGGTTAATGTTAGCATTTGGGTTAGGGTGAGGGGAAGGGTTAGGGTGAGGGTTAGGGTTAGGGTGAAGGTTGGGGTTAGGGTGAGGCTTAGGGTTTGGATTAGTTTAAGGTTAGTTAAAGTTTAGGGTTAGGTTTAGGTTGAGGGTTAGGCTGAGGGGTAGTGTTAGGGTGAGGCTTAGGGTGAGGGTTAGGGTGAAGGTTAGGGTGAGGCTGAGGGTGAAGGTAAGGTTTAGGGTGAGCGTTAGGGTGAGGTTTAGGTTTATGGTTAGCATTAGATTTATGGTGAGGGTTAGGGTTAGGATTAGGGTTAGGGTGGGGTTGAGGGCAAGTGTTAGCATTAGGGTTAGTTTTAGGTTTAGGTTTAGGTTGAGGATGAGGGTGAGATTTAGGGTTAGGTTTAGGATTAGGTTTAGTGTTAGTGTTAGGCTGAAGGTGGGGGTGTGGTTGAGGGTGAGGGTTAGGGTTAGGGTTAGTTTTACAGTGAGGGCTAGAGTGAGGGTGAGCGTTAGGGTGAGGGTTAGGGTGAGGGTGAGGGTATCGGTTAGGAGAGACTTTGGGTTAGGCTTAGGGTGAAGATTAGGGTGAGGGTGAGGTTTAAGGTGAGGGTTAGGGTTATGTGAGGATTAAGGTTAGGGTTAGGGTGAGGGATAGGTTTAGGGTGATGTTTAGGGTGAGGGTGAGTGTTAGGGTGAGGGTTAGGGAGAGGGTTAGGGTTAAGGTTAGGGTGAGGGATAGGGTGAGACTGAGGGTTAGGGTGAGCGTTAGGGTTAGGGTGAGGGTTAGGGTGAGGGTTAAGATGAGGGCTAAGGTTAGTATGAGGGTGAGGTTTAGAGTTAGGTTTAGGGTGAGGGTTAGGGTTAGGGTGAGGTTTATAGTAGGGTTAGGGTGAGGGTGAGGGTTCAAGTTAGGGTGAGTTTTAGGGTGTGGGTGGCGGTTAGGGTTAGAGTGAGGGTTAAGGTGATGGTGAGGTTTAGGGTGAGGGTGAGGATTAGGGTTTTGGTGAGGATTAGGTTTAGGTTTAGGTTTAGGTTTATGGTGACAGTAAGGGTTACGATGAGGTTCAGGGTGAGGGTGAGGTTTAAGGATACGGTTAGAGTTAGGGTGAGGGTTAGGTTTCAGGTCAGGCTTAGTGTTAGCATGAGGGCAAGGTATAGGGTGAGGGTGAGGGTGAGGGTGAGGGTTATGGTTATGGTTAGTGTTAGGGTGGGGATGAGGGTGAGGTTTAGGGTGAGGGTGATGGTGAGATTGAGGTTGAGGGTGAGGGTTAGGGATAGGGATAGGGTTAGGATGAGGGTTAGGCTGAGGGTAAGGCTTTGGGTTAAGGCGAGGGTAAGGGTTAGGGTGTGGGTGAGGCTTATGTTTAGGATTAAGGTTAGGGTTAGGGTGAGGATTAGGCATAGGGTCAGGTTGAGGTTTAGGGTGAGAGTTTTGGTTAGGGTTAGGATTAGAATTAGGGTGAGGGTAAGGGTTAGGTTTTGAATAAGGTTTAGGTTTAGGGTTACGCTGAGGTTTAGGTTGAGGCTGAGGGTGAGGGTTAGGGTGAGGGTGAGGGATAGGGTTAGGGTTAGGGTTAAGGTTAGGGTGAGGATTAGGGTTAGGGTTAGGCTTAGGATGAGGTGTAGGCTGACGGCTAGGGTTAGGGTTTGGGGGAGTTTAAGGTTTTGGGTGAAGGTTAGGGAGAAGGGGAGGATTAGGGTTAGGCTTAGGTTTAAGGTTAGGGTTAGGGTGAGGTTGAGGGTGAGGGTATGGGTTAGGGTTAGGGTGAGTGTTAGAGTTAGGGTGAGGGTTAGGGTTACGGTGAGGTGTGGGTAAGGGTTAGGGAGAGGGCTAGGGTTAGGGTTTGGGTTAGGGTGAGGTTTAGTTCTAGGGTGAGGGTGAGTGTGATGGTTAGGTTTAGGATTAGGCTTAGGTGTAGGGTTAGGCTTAGGGTGAGGGTGAGGGTGAGGGTCAAGGTTAGGTTTAGGGTGAGGGTTAGGTTTATGGTTAGTGTGAGTGTGAGGGTGAGTTTGAAGGTTAGGGTGAGGGTGATGGTGAGGGTGAGAGTAAGGGTTAGGTTTAGGGTGAAGGTTAGGGTTATGGTTAGGTTTAGGGTGAGAGTGAGGTTGAGGGTTATGGTGAGGGTGATGGTGATGTAGAAGGTGAAGGTGAGGGTTAGGTTTAGGGTTAAGATTAAGGTGAGGTTTAGGGATAAGGTTAGGATGAGTGTTAGGCTGAGGGTTAGGGTTAGGGTTAGGGTGAAGTTTAGGGTTAGGGTGAGTGTTAGGGTAATGCGATGGTAAGGGTTAGGGTGAAGTTGAGGGTTAGGATTAGGATTAGGGTTATGGTTAGGGTGAGGGTTATGGAGAGGGTTAGGGTTAGGCTGAGGGTTTTGGTTAGAGTTAGGTTTAGATTTAGGGTGAGGGTGAGGGTGAGGTTTAGGTTTGGATTACTGTTATGGTTAGAGTTCGGCTGAGGCTGAGGTTGAGTGTGAGGGTGAGGGTTAGGGTTAGGTTTAGGGTTAGGTTCAGTTTGAGGGCTAGTGTTAACATTAGGGATAGGGTTAGGGTTAGTGTTAGTGTGAGGGTTAGGGTGACGGTGAGGGTTAGGTTGAAGTTGAGGGTTAGGGTTACTTTCAGGGTGAGTGTTAGAGTAAGGCTTAATGTGAGGATTAGGGTTAGGTTTAGGGTTACGGAGAGGGTAAGGGTTAGGGAGAGGTTTAGGGTGAGGGTGAGGGTTAGGGTTACCGTTAGAGTAAGGGTTAGGTTTAAGGTGAGTGTTAGGGTTAGGTTGAGGATGAGGATTAGGGTTAGGGTGAGTGTTGGTGTTAGGGTGAGGGTCAGGTTTAGTTTTAGAGTTAGAGTTAGGTTGATGGTGAGGGTTAGGGTTAAGATTAGGGTTAGGGTTAATGTGAGGCTGAAGGTTAGGGTGAGGGTTAGGTTCAGGTTGAGGGTTAAGTTTTGGGTTAGGGCTAGGTTTAGTTTGAGTGTTAGGGTTAGGGTTAGGAAGAGAGGTTGGCTGAGGGTTGGGGTTATGGTTAGGGTTATGGTGAGGTTAAGGTTTAGGGTGAGGGTCAAGGTGAGAATTAGGGTTAGTTGAAGGTTAGGGTGAGCATTAGGGTGAGGATTAGGTTTTGGTTGAGGGTTAGAGTCAGGTTTAGTGTTAGTGTTAGGGTTAGGGTGAGGTTTAGGGTGAGGGTGAGGGTTACAGTGATGGTTATGTTGAGGGTGGGGGTGAGGGTGATGGTGAGGGTTAGGATCAAGGTGAAGGTTAGGGTTAGGTTTAGCTGAGGGTTAGGGTTAGGGTTAGTGTGAGGATAAGGGTTAAGTTGAGGTTTAGGGTGAGAGTGAGGGATAGGGTTAGCGTTAGGTTTAGGGTGAATGTTAGGGTGAGGGTTAAGGTGAGGTTTAGTTTTAGGATGAGGGGAAGGGTTACAGTTAGGTTTAGGGTGAGGTTAAGGTTAGCGTGAGGTATAGGGTTGAGTTAGGGTGAGGGTGAGGGTGCGGATTTGGGTGAGTTTTAGGGTGGGCGTGATGGATAGGGTTGGGTGAGGTTTGGGGTGAAGGTGAAGGTTATGGTGAGGGTGAGGGTTAGGATTACTGTGAGGATTAGGGTTAGGGTTAGGGTTAGGGTTATGGTGAGTGTAAGTGTTAGGATGAGGTTTAGGGAGAGGGTGAGGTTTAGTGATAGCCTTAGAGTTAGCGTGAGAGTTAGTGTGAGGGTTAGGGTTCAGGTTAGGCTTCGGGAGACTGTGAGGGTTACAGTTAGCTTTAGGGTTAGGGTTAGGCTGAGGGTAATGTTTAGGGTGATGGTTAGGGTGAGGGTGAGTGTTAGGGTTAGTTTGAGGGTTAAGGTGAAGATTAGGTTTAGGGTTAGGTTGAGGTTGAGGGTTAGGTTTAGGATTAGGCTGAGGTGAAGGTTTAGGCTTAGGGTGAAGCTGAGGGTGAGGGTTATCGTGAGGGTTGGGGTGAGGGTGAGGGTTTCGTTTAGGAAAGGTTTAGGGTTAGAGTTAGGGTGAGGATTATGGTGAGGGTGAGGTTTAAGGTGAGGGTTAGGGTTAGGGTGAGGATTAGGGTTAGGGTTAGGGTGAGGGTTAGGGTTAGGGTGACTTTTAGGGGGAGGGTGAGTGTTAGGGTGTGGGTGATGTTGAGCGTGAGGGTGTAGGGGAGATTTAGGTTTAGGGTGAGGCTAGGGTGACGGTGTGGGTTAGGGTGAAGGTGAGGGTTAGGGTTATGGTTAGGGTTAGGGTGAGGGGTAGGGTGAAGTGTAGGGTTAGGGTGAGGGGTATGGTGAAGTGTAGGGTGAGGGTTAGGGTGAGGGTTAGGTTTAATGTGAGGGTTAGGGTTAGGTTTAGTGGGATGATAAGGGTTAGGGTAAGTGTTAGGGTGAGATTGAGGGTTAGGATTAGCTTTAGGGTTAGGGTGATGTTTAGGGTGAGGGTTAAGGGAAGGGTTAGGGTTAGTATGAGGATGAGGGTTAGAGTTAGGTTTAGGGTGAGGGTTAGGTGTAGGGTGAGATTTAGGGTAAGGTTATGGTGAAGGTGAGCTTGAGGGTGAGGGTGAGTTTTAGGGTGTGGATGACGGTTAGGGTTAGAGTGAGGGTTAAGCTGACAGTGAGGGTTAGGTTGAGGGTGAGGGTTAGGGTTGCAGTGAGGATTAGTGTTAGAGTTAGGGTTAGGGTTAGGGTGAGGGCAAGGGTTAGAATGAGGTTGAGGGCGAGGTTGAAGTTTAGGGACAGCGTTAGAGTTAGGGTGATGTTTAGGGTTAGGGTTAGGGTTCAGGTTACGCTTATGGTGATGTTGAGGGTTAGAGTTAGGGTTAGGGTTAGAGATAGGGTGAGGGTAAGGTTTAGGGTGAGGGTTTGGGTGAGGGTGAGGTTTAGGGTTAGGTTGAGACTTAGGGTGGGCGTTAGGGTGAGAGTTAGGTTTAGGTTTAGGGTTAGGGTGAGGTTTATTTTTAGTGTTAGGGTAAGGGTTAGGTTGACTGTTAGGGTGAGGGTAAGGTTTAGGGTGAGGGTGAGGGTTAGGGATAGCATTAGGGTTAGGGTTAGGGTTAGGGTCAGGGTTAGGGTTAGGGTTAGGTGAGGGTTAGGGTTAGGGATAGGGTTGGGGTTAGTGTGAAGTTCAGCTTTAGGGTTAGGGTCAGAGTTAGGGTGAGGGTGAGTGTGAGGGTTAGGGTTAGGATTAATGTTAGGGTTAGGGTTAGGCTGAGGGTGAGGGTGAGGGTTTAGGTTAGGGTTAAGGTGAAGGTGAGGGATAGGTTTAGGTTTAGGGTGAGGGTGAGGGTTAGGGTTAGGGTGAGGGGTAGGTTCAGGGGTAGGGTTAGGATTAGGGTGAGGGTTAGGGTTAGGGTTAGTGTGAGGATATGGGTTAGGGTGAGGGTTAGTGTGAGAGTGAGGGTTAGGGTTAGCGTTAGGGTTAGGGTAATGTTTATGGTAAGGGTTAAGGTGAGGTTTAGGGTTAGTATGTGGGTGAGGGATAGAGTTAGAATTAGGGTGAGAGTTAGGGTTAGGATGAAGTTTAGGGTAAGGTTTGGGTGAGTGTGAAGTTTCGGCTGAGGTTGAGTTTTAGGGTGTGGGTGACATTTAGGGTTTGCGTGAGGGTTAAGGTGACGATGAGGGTTAGGGTGAGTGTGAGGGTTAGGGTTGCAGTGAGGATTAGCGTTAGAGTTAGGGTTAGGGTTAAGGTGAGTGTAGGGGTTAGGAATAGCTTTACGGTGAGGGTGAGGTTTAGGGATAGTGTTAGAGTTAGGATGACGTTTAGGGTGAGGGTTAGGTTTCAGGTTAGGCTTAGGGTGAGTGTGAGGGTTAGAGTTAGGATTAGGGTTAGGGTTGGGGTGAGGGTAAGGTTTAGGGTGAGGGTTAGGGTGAGGGTGATAGTTAGGGTTAGGTAGAGGGTTAGGTGGAGCGTTAGGGTGAGGGTTAGTTTTTGGTTTAGGTTTAGAGTGAGGGTTAGTGTGAGGGAGAAGGTTAGGGATAGAATTAGGGATAGGTTTAGGGTTAGGGTGAGGGTTATGGTTAGGGGTAGGGTGAGGTTTACTGTTAGGTTGAGTGTTAGGGATGTGGTAGGTGTTAGGGTGAGGGTCAGAGTTAGGGTTAGGTTTAGAGTTAGGGTGAGGGTGAGTGTGAGGGTTAGGGTTAGTATTAGGGTTAGGGTTAGGGTTAGGCTGAGGGTGAGGGTGAGGGTGTAGGTGAGGGTTAGGGTGAAGGTGAGGGTTAGGCTTAGGTTTAGGGTGAGGTTTAGGGTTAGGTTTAGGGTGAGGTGTAGGGTGAGGGGTAGGGTTAGGGTTAGGGGCGGGTTAGGGTTAATGTGACGGTTAGGGTTAGGGTTAGGGTTAGAATTAGGATAAGGGTTAGGATGAGGGTTAGGGTGAGGGTTTAGGTGAGCTTTAGGTTTAGTATGAGGGTGAAGGTTAGATTTAGGTTTAGGGTGAGGGACAGGGTTAGGGTGAACTTTAGGGTAAGGTTAGGTTGAGTGTGGGGGTTCAGGTGAGGGTGAGTTTAGGGTGTGGGAAACGGTTAGGGTTAGGGTGAGGGTTAAGGTGTCGGTGAGGGTTAGGGTGAGGGTGAGGGTAAGAGTTGCGTTGAGGATTAGTGTTAGGGTTAGTAAGAGGGTATGGGTTAGGATGAGGTTTAGGGTGAGGATGATGTTTAAGGATAGCGTTAGAGTTAGGGTGAGTGTTAGAGTTCAGGTTAGGCTTAGGGTTAAGGTGAGTGTTAGAGTTAGTGTTAGGGTTAGTGTTAAGGTGAGGGTAAGGATTAGGGTGAGGGTGAGGTTTAGGGTGAGGGTTAGGGTTAAGTTGAGGGTTAGGGTGAGCGTTAGGGTGAGGCTTAGGTTTAGGTTTAGGTTTAGGGTGAGGGTTAGGGTGAGGTTTAGTGTTAGTGTTAGGTTTAGGGTGAGGGTGAGGATTAGGGATAGCATTAGGGTTAGGTTTAGGGTTAGGGTGAGGGTTAGGGTTAGGCTAAGGTTGAGGGTTAGTGTTAGGTTGAGGGTTAGGAATAGGGTTGGAGTTAGGGTGATGGTCTGGGTTAGGGTTAGGGTTAGATTTAGGGTGAGGGTGAGTGTGCGGGTTAGGGTAAGGACTAGGGTTAGAGTTAGGGTTAGGCTGGGGGTGAGGGTGAGGGTGAGGGTGAGCTTTAGGTTTAGGGTAAGTGTGAGGTTTAGGTTTAGGTTTAGGGTTAGGTAGAGGGTTAGGGTTAGGGTTAGGTTGAGGGTTAGGGTTAGGGTTAGTAAGAGGTTTTGGCTGAGGGTTAAATTTAGGGTTAGGGTGAGGGTTAGGTTTAGTGTGAGGGTATGGTTACGGTTAGGGTAAGGTGAGGGTAAGGATTAGGGTGAGGGTTAGGGTGAGTGTGAGGGTTAGGGTTAACGTTAATGTTAGGGTGAGGGTTAGGGTGAGGGTTAAGTTGATGGTTAGGGTTAGTATGAGGGTGAGCGTTAGGCTTAGGTTTAGGGTGAGGGTTAGGGTTAGGGTGAGGTTTAGGGTAAGTTTAAGGTGAGGGTGAGGGTTTTGGTGAGGGTGAGTTTCAGGTTGTGGGTGACGGTTAGGGTAAGTGTGAGGGTTAAGGTGACGGTGAGGGTAAGGGTGAGGGTGATGGTTAGGGTTGTGGTGAGGGTAAGTGTTAGGATAAGGTTAGGGTGAGGGTGAGGTTTAGGGATAGGGTTAGATTTAGGGTGAGGGTGAGGGTGAGGGTTAGGGATCAGGTTACATTTAGGGTGAGGGTGAGGGTTAGAGTTAGTGTTAGGGTTAGGGTTAGGAAGGGGGTTTGGCTGAGGGTTAGGGTTAGGGTTAGGGTGAGGGATAAGTTTAGTGTGGATTAGAGTGAGGGAAAGTTTAGGGTGAGGGTTAGGGTGACAGTGAGTGTTAGGTTTAGGGTGAGGGTTAGGGTGAGCCTTAGGGTGAGTTTTAGGGTTAGGTTTAGGGTTAGTGTGAGGGTTAGGATGAGGTTTAGTTTTAGGGTTAGGGTTAGGGTTAGGGTGAGGGTAAGGGTTAGAGTGAGATTTAGGGCGAGGGTGAGGGCAAAGGATAGCATTAGGGTTAGGGTTAGGGTGAGGGTTAGGTTTATGTTTAGGTTTAGGGTGAGGGTGAGAGTGAGGGTTATGTTGACAGTTACGGTTAGGTTTAGGATTAGGGTGAGGGTTAGGGTTAGTGTTAGGGTTAGGGTAAGTGTGAGTGTGAGGGTTAGGGTTAGGGTTGGAGTGAGGGTGATGTTTAGGGTTAGGGATAGAGTCACGGTGAGGGTAAGAGTTAGGGTGAGGGATAGGGTTAGGGTTAGCTTTAGGATGTGGTTTAGGTTTAGGGTTAGGGTTATGTTTAGGGTGAGAGTAAGGGTTAGAGTGAGGGTTAGGGTGAGGGTGAAGGTTAGGGATAGCATTAGGGTTATGGTTAGGGTTAGGGTGAGTGTTAGGGTTATAGTTAGTGTTAGCTTGAGTGTGAGGGTTATGTAGAGATGTAGGATTAGGGTTAGGGTTAGGGTGAGGGTTAGGGTTAGGGTTAGGGTGAGGGTGAGGGTGAGGCTTAGGGTGAGTGTTAGGGTTAATGTGAGGGTTAGAGTGAAGGTGAGGGTAAGGGTTAGGTTGAGGTCTAGGATTAGGGTTAGGTTTAGGGTGAGGCTTAGTTTTAGGGTGAGGGTGAGGGTTAGGTTTAGGATTAGGCTTAGGTTTAGGGTTAGGCTTAGGATGAGCGTGAGGGTGAGTGTCAGAGTTAGGTTTTGGGTGAGGGTTTGGGTTATGGTTAGGGATAGGGTGAGGGTGAGGGTTAGGGTGAGGGTGATGGTGATGATAAGTGTGAGGGTGAGAGTTAGGTTTAGGTTTAGGTTTATGGTTAGATTTAGGTTTAGGGTTAGGGTGAGTGCTAGGGTGAGCCTGAGGTCTAGGGTTAAGGTTAGGATTAGGGTGAGGATTAAGGTTAGGGTGAATGTTAGGGTCAGGTGTAGAGTTAGCGTTATTTTTCGGGTGAGGGTTAGGTTTAGTGTGAGGTTTAGGATTAGGGTTACTGTTAGGGTGAGGTTAAGGGTTAGGGTTAGATATAGGGTGAGGATTAGGGTTAGGGTTAGGGTTAGGTTTAGGGTGAAGGTTAGGCTGAGGGGTAGGGTTAGGGTTAGGGTTAGTGTGAGGGTTAGTGTGAGGGTTAGGTTTAGGGTGAGGGTTATGGTTAGGTTCAGGGTGAGGGTAAGGGTTAGAGTGAGGGTTAGGGTGAGGGTCAGTGTTAGAAATAGCATTAGGGTTAGGGTTAGTGTTAGGGTGAGGGTTAGGTTGAGGTTTAGGGTTAGGTTCAGGGTTAGGGTGAGGGTGAGTTTGAGGGTTAGGGTTAGGGTTAGGGTGAGGGTTAAGGTTAGGGTGAGGGTTAGAGTGACGGTGAGGCTAAGGGTTAGGGAGAGGGCTAGGGTTAGGGTTAGTGTTAGGGTGAGGTTTAGGTTTAGTGTGAGGGTGAACTTGACGTTTAGGTTTAGGTTTAGGCTTAGGTTTAGGGTTAATCATAGGGTGAGCGTGAGGGTTAGGGTCAGAGTTAGTTTTAGGGTGAGGTTTAGGGTTATGGTTAATGGTTAGGGTGAGTGTGAGGGTGAGGGATATGGTGAGGTTGATGGTGAGGATGAGGGTGAGGGTGAGAGTTTTGTTTAGGGTTAGTTTTATGGTTAGTGTTAGGTTTAGAGTTAGGGTGATGGTGAGGGTTAGGGTTTGAATTAGTGTTAGGGTTAGGGTTAATATTGAGGTTGATGTTGAGGCTAAGGGTGAGGGTGAATGTTAGGGTGAGGTTTAGGGTGAGGTTGAGGTTTACAGTTTGCATTAGGGTTAGTGTTAGTGTTAGGGTGAGGGTTAGGGTTAGGATTAGGTTGAGGGTAGAGTATTGTTGAGGGTGAGAGTTAAGGTTAGGATTAGTTTTAGGGTGAGGGCTAGGGTGAAGGTTAGGGTTAGGGTGAGGGTGAGGGTTTCGGTTAGGAAAGGCTTAGGGTTAGGGTTAGGGTGAGGATTAGGCTGAGGGTGAGTTTTAAGGTGAGTGTTAGGGTTAAGGTGAGGTTAGGGTTAGGGTTAGGGTAAAGGTTACGGTTAGGGTGATGTTTATTGTGAGGGTGAGGTTTAGGGTGAGGGTTAGGCTGATGGTGAGGGTGAGGGTGTAGATGAGGTTAAGGATTAGGGTGAGGTTTAGGGTGACAGTGAGGGTTAGGGTGAAGTTGAGGGTTAATGTTAGGGTTAGTGTGAGGGTTAGGTTTAGGGTTATGGTAAGTGGTAGGGTGAGGGGTAGGGTTAGGGCTAGGGTGAGGGTTAGGGTTAATGTGTTAGGGTTAGTGTTAGGGATAGTTGGAGGATAAGGTTTAGGGTTACGTTTAGGGTGAGAGTGAGGGTTAGAGTTAGCCTTAGAGTTATGGTGAGAGTTAGGGTGTGGCGTAAGGTGAGGGTTAGGGTTAGTATGACAGTGAGGGTTAGAGTTAGGTTTAGGGTGAGGGTTAGTGCTAGGCTGAGGTTTAGGGAAAGGTAAGGG
Organism: Dipodomys merriami; assembly: GCF_024711535.1. NCBI lineage: Eukaryota > Metazoa > Chordata > Mammalia > Rodentia > Heteromyidae > Dipodomys > Dipodomys merriami. Next base: position 6,848,904 of record NW_027206113.1, read on the forward strand.
TGGGGGTGAGGTTTCAGGTGAGGGTGAGTTTTAGGGTGTAGGTGACGGTTAGGGTTATGCTGAGGGTTAATGTGATGGTGAGGGTTAGGGTGAGGGTGAGGGTTAGATTTGTGGTGTGTATTACGGTTAGGGTTAGGGTTAGGGTTATGATGAGGGTAAGGATTAGGATAAGGTTTAGGGTGAGGATGAGGTTTAGGGATAGTGTTAGAATTAGGGTGAGGTTTTGGGTGAGGGTTAGGGTTAAGGTTAGGCTTAGGGTGATGGTGAGGATTAGAGTTAGGGTTGAGGTAAGGGTGAGTATAAGTTTTAGGGTGAGGGTGAGGGTTAGGGTTAGGTTGAGCGTTAGGGTGAGCGTTAGGCTGAGAGTTAGGTTTAGATTTAGGGTTAGGGTGAGGGTTAAGGTGAGGTTTAGTGTTAGTGTTGGGGTTAGAGTTAGGGTGATGGTTAGGGTGAAAGTAAAGTTTAGAGTGAGGGTTAGCGTGAGGGGGAGGTTTAGGGATAGCATTAGGGTTAGGGTTAGGGTGAGGGTGAGGGTTGGGGTTAGGGTTAGGGTGAGGGTTAGGGATAGATTGAGGGTTAGGAATAGGGTTGGAGTTATGGTGATGGTCAGGGTTAGGGTTAGGGTTAGAGTTAGGGTGAGGGTGAGTGTGAGGGTTAGGGTTAGGAATAGGGTTAGGGTTAGGGTTAGGGTTAGGCTGAGGGTGAGGGTGAGGGTGAGGGTGAGGTTTAGGGTTAGGGTGAGGGTTAAGTTTAGGGTTAGGGTTAGGATTAGGTTGAGGGTTATGGTTAGGGTTAGGAAGACGGTTTGACTGAGGCTTAGGGTTAGGTTTAGGATTAGTGTGAGGGAAAGTTTTAGGGTTAGGGTGAGGGATAGCGTTAGGGTGAGGGTTATCGTGAGCATTAGGGTGAGGGTTAGGGTTAGGTTTAGCTTGAAGGTGAGGGTTACTATGAGGTTTAGTTTTAGGGTTAGGTTTAGGGTGAGGGTAAGAGTTATCGTGAGGGTTAGGGTGAGGGTGAGGGTTAGGGATAGCATTAGAGTTAGGGTTAGTGTTAGGGTGAGTGTTAGCGTTACAGTTAGGTTCAGGGTGAGGTTGAGGGTGAGGGTTATGGTGAGGGTTAGGTTTAGGGTTAGGGATACCTTGTGTGTTAGGATTAGGCTTAGGGTTTGGGTGAGGGTGACGGTGAGGGTTCAGGTTAGGCTTAGGGTGAGGGTTAGGGTTACAATGAGTGTTTAGGGTTAGGGTCAGGGTTAGGGTGAGGTTAAGGGTTAGAATGAGGGTTAGGGTGAGGGTGAGGATTGGGTATAGCATAAAGGTTAGGTTTAGGATTAGGGTGAGTGTTAGGGTTATGGTTAGGTTTAGGGTGAGGGTGAGGTTTATGTTGAGGGTTAGAGTTAGGGTTAGGATTAGGGTTAGGGTGAGGGTTAGGGTTAGGGTTAGGGTGAGGGAGAGGGTCAGGGTTAGGCTTATTGTTAGGGTGAGGGTGAGGGTTAGGGTGAGGGTGCTGGTGAGGGTGATGGTGAGGGTTAGAGTTAGGTTTAGAGTTAGTTGTATGGTTAGTGTTAGGCTTAGGGTTAAGGTGAGGGCTAGATTGAGGCTGAGGGCTAGGGTTAAGGTTAGGATTAGGGTGAGGGTTAGGGTTAGTGTGAGGGGTAGGGTTAGCCTTATTTTTAGGGTGAGGGTTAGGTTTAGTGAGAAGTTTTGGGTTAGGCTGAAGGTTAGGGTGAGAGTAAGGTTTAGGGTGAGTGTTAGGGTGAGAGTGAGGTTTAGGTTTAGCCTGAGTGTTAGGGTGAGGGTTACAGTGAGGGTTAGGTTTAGGGTTAGGTTTAGGGTTAATGTTAGAGTGAGGGTGAGGTTTATGGTTAGTATTAGGTTGAGGTTTAGGGTTAGGGTGATTTTTAGTTTGAAGGTGACTATTAGGGTGAGGTTTCGTGTTCGGGTTAGGATGAGGGTTAGGGTGTGGGTGAGGGTTAGGTTTAGAGTGAGGGTTAGGGTGACGGTGAGTGTTAGGGTGAGTTTGAGGTTTTGGGTTAGGATTAGAGTTAGTGTGAGGATTAGGGTTAGTTTTAGGGTTAGTGTGAGTGTAAGGGTTAGGATAGAGGGTTAGGGTAAGGGTGAGGGTTAGGGTTAGCATTAGTGTTAGCGTGAGGATTAAGGTGAGGATTAGGGTTAGGTTTAGGGTTAGTGTTAGGGTGAGGGTTAGGCTTAGTGTGAGGGTTAGGGTTAGGGTTGGGTAAGGTTGAGGGTGAGGTTGAGGGTTAGGTTTAGGTTTAGCTTTAGAGTGAGGTTGAGGGGTAGGTTTAGGATTAGGGTTAGGGTTAGGGTTAGGCTAAGGATGAGGGTGAGGGTGAGGGTGAGGGTTAGCGTTAGGGTGAGGGTTAGTGTTAGGGTTAGGATTAAGGTGACGGTTAAGTTGAGGGTTAGGTTTATGTTTAGGTTTAGGGTTAGTGTGAGGATTAGGGTTAGGGTGAGGGTTAGCTTTAGGGTTAGGGTTAGGGTGAACGTGAGTGTGAGGTTTAGGCTTAGGATTAGGTTGAGAGTTAAGTTTCGGGTGTGGGTTAGGGTGACGGTGAGGGTGAGGATAAGGGTTAGGATGAGGGTTAGGGTGAGGGTGTGGGTTAGGCTTTGCATTAGGGTTAGGGTTATTGTTAGACTTAGGTTTAGGGTAAGTGTAAGGTTTAGGCTGAGGGTTAGGCTGAGAATGAGGGATAGGGTTAGCGTGAGAGTGAGGGTGGGGGTTAGGGTAAGTTTCAGGGTTAGGGTTAGGGTGAGGGTGAGGGTTATAGTTAGGATGAGGGTGAGGTTTAGGGTTATGGTGATGTTTAGGGTAAGGGTGAGGGTTAGAGTGACGATGACGGTTCAGGTGAGGGGGAGGTTTAGGTTGTGCGCGAGCGTTAGATTTAGGTGATGGTGAGGGTGATGGTGTGTGTTAGGGTGAGGGTCAGTGTTAGGCTTAGGATTAGGGTGAGGGTTAAGGTGAGGGTTAGGGTTATGTTTAGGTTTAGGGTTAGTGTGAGGATTAGGGTTAGGTTTAGGGTTAGCTTTAGGGTTAGGGTTAGGATGAAGGTGAGTGTGAGGTTTAGGCTTAGGGTTAGGTTGAGAGTTAAATTTAGGGTGTGTGTTAGGGTGAGGGTGACGGTGAGGGTAAGGGTTAGGATGAGGGTTAGGGTGAGGGTGTGGGTTAGGCTTTGCATTAGGGTTAGGGTTATTGTTATACTTAGGTTTAGGGTAACTGTAAGGTTTAGGCTGAGGGTTAGGCTGAGAATGAGGGATAGGGTTAGCGTGAGAGTGAAGGTGGGGGTTAGGGTGTGTTTCAGGGTTAGGGTTAGGGTGAGGGTGAGGGTTATCGTTAGGATGAGGGTGAGGTTTAGGGTTATGGTGATGTTTAGGGTAAGGGTGAGGGTTAGAGTGACGGTGATGGTTCAGGTGAGGGTGAGGGTTAGGTTGTGCATGAGGGTTAGATTTAGGTGATGGTGAGGGTGACGGTGTGTGTTGGGGTGAGGGTGAGTGTTAGGGTTAGGGTTAGGATTAGGGTGTGGTTAAGGTTAGGGTTAGGTTTAGGGTGAGCTTTAGGGTGATGGGTAGGGTCAGGGTTAGGGTGAGGGTGAGGGTTACTGTGAGAGTTAGGTTTAGGGTTAGTGTTAGGATAATGGTTAGGGTGAGGGTTAGGGTGACGATGAGGGTCACGGTTAGACTTACGGTTAAGGTGAGGGTTTGGGTGACGGTGAGGGTTAGGGTTAGGGTGAGTGTGAGGTTAAGGGTTAGGGTTAGGGTGAGTGTGAGGGTTAGGGTGAGGGTTACGGTTAGGTTTTGGGTAAGGTTGAGGGTGACGTTGAGGTTTAGGGTTTGGTTTAGGGTTAGGGTGAGGTTGAGGGTTAGGTTTAGGATTAGTGTTAGGTTTAGTGTTAGGCTTAGGGTGAGGGTGAGGTTGAGGGTGAAGGTTAAGGTTAGGGTGAGGTTTAGGGTAAGTTTAGGGTTAGGGTGAGGGTGAGTTTTAGGGTGAGGGTGAGGGTGATGGTGAGGTTTAGTGTGTGGGTGAGGGTTAAGGTAAGGTTTAGGGTGAGGGGAAGGGTTAGGGTGAGGCTTAGGGTGATTGTGAGGGTTAGGGTGAGGGTGAGAGTGAGGGTTAGGTTTATGGTTAGTGTGAGGGTTAGGTTTAGGGTCAGGGCTAGGGTGAGGGTGAGAGTTACGCTGAGATTGATGGTGAGGTTGAGGGTGAGGGTTTCAATTAAGTAAGGGTTATGGTTAGGGTTAGGATGAGGATTAGGTTTAGGGTGAAGCTTAGTTTGAGGGTTAGGGTTCGGGTGAGGCTTATGGTTAGGGTAAGGGTTAGGGTTAGGGTGAGGTTTAGGGTGAGGTTCTGGGTTAGGGTGAAGGTGAGGTTTCAGGTCAGGGTGAGGGTCCAGGAGAGGTGAGGGTTAGGGTGTGTGAGAGGGTTCGGGTTCGGATGAGTGTTAGGATGACTGTGAGGTTTAGGGAGAGGGTGAGCGTTAAGGTTTGGGTGAGGGTTACAGAGAGGGTTAGGGTTAGTGTTCGGTTTAGGGTGAGGCTTAGATTGAGGGGTAGGGTTAGGGTTATGGTTAAGGTTAGGGTTAGTGTGAGGATAAGTGTTAGGGTGAGGTTTAGGGTGAGGGTGAGTGTTGGGGTTAGCGTTAGGGTTATGTTGAAGGCTAGGGTGAGGGTTAGGTTTAGGGTGAGGGTTACGGATAGGGTTAGGGTGAGGGTTAAGGTTAGGGTTAGGGTGAGGGTTAGGATTAGGGTGATGTTTAGGGTGAGGTTGAGGGTTAGGGTGAGCGTGAGGGTTAGGGTTTGATTTAGGGTTAGGGTTAGGGTGAGGGTGAGTGTGAGGGTTAGGTTTAGGATTAGGTTTAGGGTTAGAGTTAGGGTGAGTGTTAGGGTGAGGGTGAGGGTGAGGGTGAGTGTTAGGGCATGGGTGAGTGTTAGGGTTAGGGTGAGGATTAGATTTATGGTTAGGGTTTGTGTTATGGTGAGGGTAAGGGTTAGGATGAGGTTTAGGGTGAGGGTGAGGTTTAGCGATAGCGTTAGAGTTAGGGTGAAGGTTAGGGTGAGCGTTAGGTTTCAGGTTAGGCTTACGGTTAGGTTGAGGGTTAGAGTCCGGGTTAGGGTGAGGGTTAGGTGTAGGGTTAGGGTTAGGGTGAGGGTGAAGTTGTGGGTTAGGTAAGGGTTAGTGTTAGAGTTACGTTGAGGCTAAGGATGAGGGTTAGGGTTAGGATTAGTATTAGGATTAGGGTCAAGCTTAGGCTGAGGCTGGGGCTGAGGGCGAGGGTGAGGTTAGGGTTAGGGTGAGGGTTAGTGTTAGTGTTAGGTTTAGGGTGATGGTAAGGGTGAGGTTTAGGGTTAGGGTGAGGGTTAGGCTGCGGGTTAGGCTGAGGGTAAGGGTTAGGGTGAGGTTTAGGTTGAGGGTGAGCCTTAGGGTTAGGATGAGTGTAAGGGTTAGGGTGAGGGTTAGGGTTAGGGTTAGCATTAGTGTTAGGGTGAGGGTGAGGGTTATGTTGAGGGATAGGGTTAGGGTTAGGGATACGTTGAGGAATAGCTTTAGTGTGAGTGTTAGGATTAGTGTGAGGATAAGGGTTACTGTGAGGGTTAGGTTGAGGGTGAGGGTTAGGTTATCTTTTGGGCTAGGTTGAGGGTTAGGCTGAGGGTTAGAGTTAGGGTGAGTGTTATGTTTAGGGTTAGAGTGAGGGTTAGGGTTAGGGTGATGTTTAGGGTCTAGGTGAGTGTAAGGTTGAGGGTGATGGTGAGGGTGAGTTTTAGGGTGAGGGTAAGTGTGAGGGTGAGGCTTACGGTTATGATTAGGGTTATGGTGAGGGTTAGGGGTAGGGTTAGAGTTAGGGTTATAGTTAGGATGATGTTTAGGTTGAGGGTGAGTGTAAGGGTGAGGGTTAGGGTGAGGTTTAGGTTGAGGGTGAGAGTAAGGGTGAGGGTTACGGTTAGTGTTAGGGTTAGGGTGAGGTTTAGGGTAAAAATGAGGGTGAGTGTTAGGGTTAGGTTGATGTTTATGGTGAGGGTGAGGTTTAGGGTGAGGTTCAGGTTTCGGGTGAGGGTGTGGTTTTAGGGTTAGGTTTAGGTGAGGGTTAGGGTTAGGGTGAGGGTGAGGGTGAGGGTAAGGGTTAGGGTTAGGTTTAGGGTGATGGTGAGGGTTAGATTTAGGATTGGGGTTAGGGTTAGGCTTAGGGTGAGGTTGAGGGTGAGGGTGAGGGTTAGGATTAGGGTGAGGGTTAGGGTTAGGTTTAGCATTAGTGTGAGGGTAAGGGTTAGGGTAAGAGTTAGGTTGAGGGAAAAGTTTAGGATGAGGCTTAGGGTGAGGGTGAGGCTTAGAGTTAGTTTGAGAGTGAGAGTTAGGGTGAGGGTTAGGGTGAGGGTTAGGTTTAGGGTCAGGGCTAAGGTGATGGTGATAGTTAGGCTGAGGGTGATGGTGAGGTTAAGGGTGAGGGTTTCAATAAGGTAAGGATTAGGTTTAGGGTTAGGTTGAGGATTATGTTCAGGGTGAGGCTTAGTTTGAGGGTTAGGGTTCGGGTGAGGGTTAGGGTTAGGGTAAGCTTAGGGTTAGGTTTAGGGTGATGATTAGGGTGAGGGTCAGAGTTAGGGTGAAGGTGAGGTTTCGGGTGAGGTTGAGTGTTAGGGAGAAGGTGAGGGTTAGGGTGTGGGTGAGGGTTCGGGTTCGGGTGAGTGTCAGGGTGACGGTGGTGGTTAGGGTGACGGTAAGGGTTAAGGTTAGGGTTAGGGTTACAGTGAGGGTTAGGGTTAGTGTTAGGTTTAGGGTGAGGATTAGGTTTAGGGTTAGGGTTAGGCTGATGGTGAGGGTTCGATTTAGGATTGGGGTTAGGGTTAGGCTTAGGGTGAGGTTGAGGGTGAGGGTGAGGGTTTGGATTAGGGTGAGGTTTAGGGTTAGGGTTAGCATTAGTGTGAGGGTAAGGGTTAGGGTAAGTTTTAGTGAGTGGGAAAGGTTTAGGGTCAGGCTTAGAGTGAGGGTGAGGGTTAGGGTTAGTTTGAGAGTGAGGGTTAGGGTTAGGGTGAGGGTTAGGTTTAGGGTCAGGGCTAGGGTGAGGGTAATATTTAGGCTGAGGGTGATGGTGAGGTTGAGGGTGAGGGTTTCAATAAAGTAAGGTTTAGGGTTAGGGTTAGGATGAGGATTAGGTTCAGGGTGAGGCTTAGTTTTAGGGTCAAGGTTCGGGTGAGGGTTAAGGTTAGGGGAATTGTTAGGGTTAGGGTGATGTTTAGGGTGAGGATCAGGGTTAGGGTGAAGGTGAGGTTTCGGGTGAAGGTGAGGGTTAGGGAGAGGGTGAGGGTTAGGGTGTGGGTGAGGGTTCGGTTTCGAGTGAGTGTTAGGGTGACAGTGATGGTTAGGGTGAGGGTGAGGGTTAAGGTTAGGGTTATGGTTACATTGAGCGTTAGGGTTAGTGTTAAGTTTAGGGTGAAGCCTAGTTTTAGGGGTACAGTTAGGGTTAGGGTTAGGGTTAGGGTTAGGGTGAGGGTGAGGGTTAGGTTTAGGGTTAGGGTTAGGGTGATGGTGAGGGTTAGATTAGGCTTAGGCTTAGGCATAGGGTGAGGGTGAGGGATAGGATTAGGTTGAGGGTTAGTGTTAGGGTTAGCATTAGTGTCAGAGTATGGGTTAGGGTAAGGGTTAGGGTGTGGGTTAGGGTTAGGTTGAGGCTTAGGGTGAGGGTGAGGGTTAGGGTTAGGGTGAGAGTGAGGGATAGGGTTAGGTTTAGGGTGAGGGTTAGGTTTAGGGTCAGGGCTAGGGTGAGGGTGAGAGTTAGGCTGAGGGTGATGGTGAGGTTAAGGGTGAGGGTTTCAATAAGGTAAGGGTTGGGGTTAGGGTTAGGATGAGGATTAGGTTCAGGGTGAGGTTTAGTTTGAGGGTTAGGGTTCGAGTGAGGGTTAGGGTTAGGGTACGGGTACAGGTTAGGGTGATGTTTAGGGTGAGGGTCAGGGTTAGGGTGAAGGTGAGGTTTCGGGTGAGGGTGAGGGTTCGGAGAGCTTGAGGGTTAGGGTGTGGTTGAGGGTTTGGGTTCGGGTGAGTGTTATGGTGACGGTGAGTGTTAGGGTGAGGGTGAGGGTTAAGATTAGGGTTAAGGTTACAGTGTGGGTTAGGGTTAGTGTTAGGTTTAGGGTGAGGCTTAGTTTGAGGGTTAGAGTTAGGCTTAGGTTTAGGGTTAGGGTAAGTGTGATGATAAGTGTTAGGGTGAGGTTTAAGGTGAGGGTGAGTGTTAGGGTTAGCGTTAGGGTTTGGGTGAGGGTTAGGGTTAGCGTTAGGGTTTGGGTGAGGGTTAGGGTGTGGGTGAGGTTTAGGTTGAGGGTGAGAGTGAGGGAGAGGGTTACGGTTAGGTTTAGTGTTAGGGTGAGGTTTAGGGGTAGAATTAGGTTTAGTGTTAGGGTGCGGTTGAGTTTTATGGTGAGGGCGAGGTTTAGGGTGGGGTTTAGGTTTCGGGTGAGGCTGAGGTTTAGGTTTAGGTTTAGGGTGAGGGTTAGGGTGAGTGTTAGAATGAGGGTTAGGCTGAGGGGTAGTGTTAAGGTTAGGATGAGCATTAGGTTTAGTGTGAGGGTTAGGGTTAGGAATGGGATAGGGTTAATGTGATGATAAGTGATATGGTGAGGGTTAGTGTGATGGTGAGGTTTAGGGTTAGCACTAGGGTTAGGGTGAAGGTGAGGGTTAGGGTTGGGGTTAGGGTGAGGGTGAGGGTGAGGTTAAGGTTAGGGTGAGGGTTACGGTTAGTGTTAGCTTTAGGTTGAGTGTAAGTGTGAGGGTTAGGGTTAGTGTGAGGGTTAGGCTGCGGGTTAGGCTGAGAGTCAGGGTTAGGGTGAGGTTTAGGTTGAGGGTTAGGCTTAGTGTTAGGATTAAGGTAAGGTTTAGGGTGTGGGTTAGTGTGAGGTTTAGGGTTAGGGTTAGCATTAGTGTTTGGGTGAGGGTGAGGGTTATGGTGAGGGATAGGGTAAGGGTTAGGGATAAGGTGAGGGATAGGGTTAGTGTGAGTGTTAGGGTTAGTGTGAGGATAAGGGTTAGGGTGAGTGTTAGTTTGATGGTGATGGATAGGTTTAGGGTTAGAGTGAGGGTTAAGGTTAGGGTGTTGGTGAGTGTAAGGGTGAGGGTGAGTTTTAGGGTGCGGGTGAGAGTGAGGGTGAGGGTTACGGTTATGGTGAGGGTTATGGTGAGGTTTAGGGGTAGGGTTAGAGTGATGGTTAGGGTTAGGGTGATGTTTAGGGTGAGGGTGAGTGCAAGAATGAGGGTGAGGGTGAGGTTGAGGTTTAGGTTGTGGGTGACAGTGAAGGTGAGGGTTATGGTTATGGTTAGGTTTAGGGTTAGGGTGAGGTTTAGGGTTAGAGTTAGGGTGAGTGTTAAGGTTAGGTTGATGTCTATGGTGAGGGTGAGGTTTAGGGTGAGGTTTAGGTTTTGGGTGAGGGTGAGGTTTAGGGTTAGGTTTAAGGTGAGGGTTAGGGTGAGTGTTAAGGTGACGGTTAGGCTGAGGGTTAGGATTAGGTTTAGGGTGAGCATTAGGTTTAGTGTGAAGGTTAGGGTTAGGGATAGAGGTAGGGTTAGTGTGATGATAAGTGTTAGTGTGACGGTTAGTGTGATGGTGAGGGTTAGGGTTAGCGTTAGGGTTAGGGTGAGGGTTAGGGTGAGAGTTAGGTTTAGGGTTAGGGTGAGGGTGAGGGTCAGAGTTACGGTTAGGGTGATGGTGAGGGTTAGATTTGGATTAGTGGTAGGGTTAGGCTTAGGGTGATGGTGAGGGTGAGGGTGAGGGTTAGGATTAGGGTGAGGGTTAGGGTTAGGGTTTGCATTAGTGTGAGGATAAGGGTTAAGGTAAGGGTTAGGGTGAGGGTAAGGGTTAGTGTGAGGCTTAGGGTGAGGGTGAGGGTTAGGGTTATTTTGAGGGTGAGGGTTAGGGTTCGGGTTAGGGTGAGGGTTAAGTTTAGGGTCAGGGCTAGGGTGAGGGTGAGAGTTAGGCTGAGGGTGATGGTGAAGTTGAGGGTGAGGGATTCAACTAATTAAGGGTTAGGGTTAGGGTTAGGATGAGGATTAGGTTGAGGGTGAGGCTGAGTTTGAGGGTTAGGGTTCGGGAGAGGGTTAGTGTTAGGGTAAGGGTTAGGGTTAGGGTGATGTTTATGGTGAGAGTCAGGGTTAGGGTAAAGGTGAGGTTTCAGGTGAGGGTGAGGGTTCAGGAGAGGGTGAGGGATAGGGTGTGTGTGAGGGTTCGGGATCGGATGAGTGTTAGTGTGACCATTAGGTTGAGGGTGAGGTTGAGGGTTAAGGTTAGGGTGAGGGTTACAGTGAGGGTTAGGGTTAGTGTTAGGTTTAGAGTGAGGCTTAGTTTGAGAGTTAGTGTTAGGGTTAGGGTTAGGCTTAAGGTTAGTGTGAGGATAAGTGTTAGGGTGAGGTTTAGGGTGAGGATGAGGGTTAGGGTTAGCGTTAGAGTTAGGGTGAGGGTTAGGTTGAGGGTTAGGGTTAGGGTGAGGTTTATGGTTAGGGTTAGGGTGAGGGTTAAGGTTAGGGTTAGGATGAGGGTTAGAATTAGGGTGATGTTTAGGGTGAGGGTGAGGGTTAAGGTGAGGGTGAGGGTTAGGGTTAGGTTTAGGGTTAGGGTTATGTTGAGGTTGAGCGTGAGGGTTAGGTTTAGGATTAGGGTTAGGGTTAGATTTAGGGTGACGGTGAGGGTGAGGGTGAGGTGAGGGTGAGGGTGAGGGGATGGGTGAGATTTAGGGTTAAGGTGAGGATTAGGTTTAGGGTTTGGGTTATGGTGAAGATAAGGGTTAGGATGAGGTTTAGGGTGAGGTTGAGGGTTATGGATAGCGTTAGAGTTAGGGTGATTTTTAGTGTGATGGTTAGGTTTCGGGTGAGGCTTATGGTTAGGGTGAGGTTTAGAGTCAGGTTTAGGGTGAGGGTTTTGGATAGGGTTAGGATTAGGGTGAGGGTGAAGGTGTGGGTTAGGGTTAGGGTTAGGGTTAGAGTTAGGTTGAGGCTGAGGGTGAGGGTTAGGGTTAGGATTAGGATTAGGGTTAGGGTTAAGCTTAGGCTGAGGCTGAGGCTGATGGTGAGTGTGAGGATAGGCTTAGGGTGAGGGTTAGGGTTAGCGTTAGGTTTAGGGTGAGTGTAAGTCTGAGGGTTTAGATTAGGGTGAGGGTTAGGCTGCGGGTTAGGCTGAGGGTAAGGGTCAGGGTGAGGTTTAGGTTGAGGGTTCGGCTTTGGGTTAGGATGAAGGTAAGTGTTAGGGTGTGGGTTAGTGTGACGGTTAGGGTTAGGGTTAGCATTAGTGTTAGGGTTAGGGTGAGGGTTAGGGTGAGGGATAGGGTTAGGGTTAGGGATAGGGTGAGGGAGAGGGTTAGTGTGAGTGTTAGGGTTAGTGTGAGGATAAGGGTTAGGGTGAGAGTTAGATTGATGGTTAGGGTTCGGTAATAGTTCAGGTTAGGTTGATGGTTATGCTGAGGTTTAGGCTTAGTGTGAGGGTAAGGTTTAGGTTTAGAGTGAGGCTTAGGGTTAGGGTGATGTTTAGGGTGTGGGTGAGTGTAGGGGTGAGGGTGATGGTGAGGGTAAGTTTTAGGGTGAGGGTGAGAGGACGGTGAGGATTACAGTTAGGGTTAGGGTTATGGTGAGGGTTAGGGGTAGGGTTAGATTGAGGGTTACGTTTAGGGTGATGTTGAGGGTGAGGGTGAGGGTGAGGTTTAGGGTGAGGGTTAGAGTGAGGGTGAGGATTATGGTTAGCGTTAGGTTTAGGGTGAGGTTTAGGGTTAGAGTTAGGGTGAATGTTAGGGTTAGGTTGAGGTTTATGGTGAGGGTGAGGTTTAGGGTGAGGTTTAGGTTTCCCTTGAGGCTGAGGTTTAGGTTTAGGTTTAGGGTGAGGGTTAGGGTGAGTGTTAGAATGAGGGTTAGGCTGAGGGGTAGTGTTAGCGTTAGGGTGAGCATTAGGTTTAGTGTGAGGGTTAGGGTTAGGGATAGGGGTAGGGTTAGTGTGATGATAAATATTAGGGTGAGGGTTAGTGTGATGCTGAGGTTCAGGGTTAGCATTAGTGTTAGAGTGAGTGTTAGGGTGAGGGTTAGGGTTAGGGTTAGGGTTAGGGTGAGGGTGAGGGTGAGGTTAGGGTTAGGGTGAGGGTTAGGATTAGGGTTAGGTTTAGATTGAGTGTAAGTGTGAGGGTTAGGGTCCGGGTGAGGGTTAGGCTGCGGTTAGGCTGAGGGTAAGCGTTAGGGTGAGGTTTAGGTTGAATGTTAGGCTTAAGGTTATGATGAAGGTAAGGGTTAGGGTTAGGTTTAGCTTTAGTGTTAGGGTGAGCGTGAGTGTTCGGGTGAGGGATAGGGTAAGGGTTAGGGATAGGGTGAGGGATAGGTTTAGTCTGAGTGTTAGGGTTAGTGTGAGGATAAGGGTTAGGGTGAGGTTTAGGTTGATGGTGAGGGTTAGGTTAGCGTTCGGGATAGGTTGAGGGTTAGGCTGAGTGTTAGGGTTAGGGTGAGGGTTAGGTTTAGGGTTAGAGTGAGGGTTAGATTTATGGTGATGTTTAGGGTGTGGGTGAGTGTAAGGGTGAAGGTGATGGTGAGGGTGAGTTTTAGGGTGAGGATGAAAGTGAGGGTGAGGGTTACGGTTAGGGTTAGGGTTATGGTGAGGTTTAGGTGTAGGGTTAGAGTGAGGGTTTGGGTTAGGGTGATGTTTAGGGTGAGGGTGAGTGTAAGATTGAGGGTGAGGGTGAGGGTGAGGTTTAGGGTGTGTGTGAGAGTGAGGGTGAGTGTTATGGTTATGGTTAGATTTAGGGTTAGGGTGAGGTTTATGGTTAGAGTTAGGGTGAGTTTTAGGTTTAGGTTGATGATTATGGTGAGGGTGAGTTTTAGGGTGAGGTTTAGGTTTCGGGTGAGGGTGAGGTTTAGGGTTTGATTTAGGGTGAGGGTTAGGGTGAGTGTTAGAATGAGGGTTAGGCTGAGGGATAGTTTTAGGTTTAGTGTGAGCATTAGGTTTAGTGTGAGGGTTACGGTTAGGGACAGAGTTAGTTTTATTGTGAGGATAACGGTTAGGGTAATTTTTAGTGTGATGGTGAGGGTTAGGGTTAGCGTTAGGGTTGGGGTGAAGGTTAGGGTGAGCGTTAGGTTTAGGGTTAGGGTGAGGGTTAGGGTTAGTGTCAGTGTTAGGGTGATGGTGAGGGTTAGATTTAGAATTAGGGTTAGGATTAGTCTTAGGTTGAGGGTGAGGTTTAGGATCATGGTTAGGGTGAGGGTTAGGTGTAACATTAGGGTTAGGGTTAGGGTTAGGGTGAGTGTAAGGATTAGGGTTAGTGTTAGAGTGAGGGTGAGTGTGAGGGTTAGGGTTAGGGTTAGGGCTAGGGTAATGGTGAGGGTAAGATTGAAGGTGAGGGTGAGGGAGAAGTTGAGGGTTTCACTTAGGTAAGGTTTAGGGTTTGTGTTAGGTTGAGGATTAGGTTGAGGTTGAGGGTTAGTTTGAGTGTTAGGGTTACGGTAAAGTTTAGTGTTAGGGTTAGGGTGAGGGTGAGGTTTAGGGTTATGTTTAGGTTGAGGGTTAGGGTGAGGCTGAGGCTGAGGTTTCGGGTGAGAATAAGCGTTCATGTTTGGGTGAGGGTTAGGGTGTGGATGAGCGTTCAGGTTCGGATGAGTGTTAGTGTGATGGTGAGGGTTAAGGTGAGGGTGAGGGTTAGGGTTAGGATTAGGGTGAGGGTTAGGGTTAGGTTTAGGGTTAGTGTGTGGGTTAGGTTTCGGGGTAGGATTAGGGTTAGGTTGTGCATTAGGGTTAGTGTGAGGGTTAGGGTTAGTGTTAGGGTTAGTGTGAGGATAAGGTTTAGGGAAAGTTTAGGGTGAGGGTTAGGGTTAGCATTAGGGTTAGGGTGAGGGTTAGGGTAAGGGTTAGGTTTAGGTTGAGGTTTAGGGTAAGGGTTAGTGTGAGGGTTAGGGTGAGGGTTAGGGTTAGGGTTAGGATTAGTGATAGGATGAGGATCAGGTTTTGGTTAAGTGATAAGTTGAGGGTTAGGTTTAGGGTTAGGGATAGGGGAAGTATTAGGTTTGGATTAGGATTAGGGTGAGGTTTAGGTTGAGGTGTAGGTTTATGGTTAGGGTGAGGGTTAGGTTTAGTGTGAGTGTTAGGGTTAAGGTAAGGGTTAGGGTGAGGGTAAGGTTTAGGGTGAGGTTAAGGGTTAGGGTGTTGGTTAGTCTGAGGGTGAGGGTTAGGTGTAGCAGTAGGTTTAGGGTATGGTTAGGGTGAGGGTTAGGGTTAGGATTAGGGTTAGGGTGAGGGTGAGGGTGAGTGTTAGGGTTAGGATTAGGGTGATGGTTAGGGTTAGGGTGAGGGCTAGGTTGAGGGTGAGGTTTAGGTTGAGGTTCAGGGTGAGGGTGAGGGTTTCAGCTAGGCAAGTGTTACAGTTAGTGTTAGGGTTAGGATTAGGGTGAGGTTGAGTGTTATTTTGAGGTTTTGTTTTAGGGTGAGGGTGAGGGTTAGGGTTAGGGTTAGGTTGAGGGGTAAGGATAGGGTTAGGGTGAGGTTTAAGGTAAGTGTGAGTTTTAGGGTTAGGTTTAGGGTTAGTGTGAAGATAAGGGTTAGGGTGGGGTTTAGGGTGAGGCTGAGGGTTAGGGTTAGCCTTAGGGTTAGGGTGAGAGTGAGGGTTATGGTTAGGGTGATGTTTACAGTGAGGGTGAGTGTTAGGGTGGGGGTGAGGGTTAGGGTTAGGATTATGTTTAGGGTTAGGGTTAGGATGAGGGTTAAGCTTAGTTTGAGGGATAGGGTTAGCGTTAGGTTTAGGATGAATTTTAGGGTTAGAGTTCGGGAGATGATAAGTTTATGGTGAGGTTTAGGGTGAGGGTGAGGCTTAGGGTTAGGCTTAGGGTTAGGATGAGGGTTAGGGTGAGGGTGATGAATAGGGTTATGGTGAGGGTTAGGGTTAGGTTTAGGGTGAGGTTTAGGTTTAGTGTGAGGTTTAGGGTTAGGGTTAGTGTTAAGGTTAGGGTGAAGTTGAGAGATAGGGTTAGGGTGAGGGTTAGGGTGAGGTTTAGGGTTAGGGTTATGGTGAGGTTTAGGTTTAATGTCAGGGTTAGGGTTAGGGTTAGTGTGAGGATAAAGTTTAGGGTGAGGATAAGGGTGAGTGTGAGGATTAGAGTTAGCGTTAGGGTTATGGTGAGTGTTAGGGTGATTTTTAATGTGAAGGGTAGGGTTAGTGTGAGGTTGAGGATTAGAGTTCGCCATAGAGTGAGGGTTAGGTTTAGGGTGAGGTTTAGGGTAGGGTTAGGGGGAGGTTTCCGGTTCGGGTTCGGGGGAGTTTTAGGGTGTGGGTGAAGGTTAGGGTTAGGGTGAGGGTTAAGGTGACAGTGAGGGTTAGGGTTTGGGTGAGGGTTGGGGTTACGGTGAGTGTTAGGGTGAGGGTTAGTGTTAGGGTCAGTGTGAGGATTATGGTTAGGGTTAGGGTTATGTTGAGGGTAATGTTTAGGGTGAGGTTTATTATGAGTGTGAGGGATAGGGTTAGTGTTGGGGATAGGGTGAGGGTTAGGGTTAGTGTGAGGGTGAGGGTTAGGTTTAGGGTTAGGGTTAGGGTAATGGTGAGGGTGAGGGCTAAGTTGAGGTTTTGGTATAGGTTTGGGGTTAGGGTGAGGGTCAGGGTTAGGCTTAGGGTTAGAGTTAGGGTGAGGGTGAGGGTGAGGGTGAGGGTGAGGATTAGGGTTAGGTTTAGGATTAGGGTTAGGGTTAGAGTTAGGTTGAGGGTGAGGATGAGGGTGAGGGTTAGGGTTAGTGTTAGGATGAGGATTTGGGTTAGGGTTAGGGTTAGGTTGAGGGTTAGAGTTAGGATTAGGAAGAGATTGTGGCTGAGGTTTAGGGTGAGGGTTAGGATGAGGGGTAGGCTTAGTGTGAGGATTAGTATTAGGGTTAGGGTTAGGGTTAGGATGAGGTTAAGGTTTAGGGTGAGGGTTAGGGTGAGGTTTAGTGTTAGGGGTAGGTTTAGGGTTAGGGTGAGTGTAAGGGTTAGAGTGAGGGTTAGGGTGAGTGTGAGGGTTAGGGTGAGGGTAAGGGTTAGGGTGAGGGTTAGTGTGAGCCTGAAGGGTAGGTTTAGGGTTAGTGTTATGATTAGGATTAGGGTGAGGGTGAGAGTTAGGTTTAGGGTGAGGTTTAGGGTTAGGGTGAGGGTTAGGGTTAGGTTTAGGGTTAGGGTAAGTGTGAGCATGAGGGTTAGGGTTAGGGTTTGGGTTAGGTTTAGGATGAGGGTGAGGGTGAGGGTGAGTGTTAGGGATAGGTTTAGGGTTATACTTAGGTTGTGGGTGTGGGTGAGCTTTAGGGTTCGGTTTAGGGTGAGGGTTAGGGTTAGGGTTTGGGTGAGGGTGAGCATGAGGGTTGCGTTAGGTTTAGGGTTATGCTTAGGGTGATGGTGGGGGTGAAGTGTAGGTTAAGGATTAGGGTTAGGGTGATGCTGGGGGTGAAGGATAGGTTTAGGATTATGGTTAGGGTGAGTGTGAGGGTTAGTGTGAGGGTTAGAGTTTGGGTGAGGGTTCGGGTTAGGGTTTTTTGTGATGGTTAGGGTTAAGGTGAGGTTTAGGGTGAGGGAGAGGCTTAGGGTGAGGGTTAGGGTGAGGTTGAGGTTGAGCGTTAGATTGTGGGTGAGGGTAAGTTTTAGGGTGAGGATTAGGGTGACGGTGAGGGTTAGGGTCACTGTGAGGATTAGGCTTAGCTTTAGGGTGAGTTTTAGTGTTAGGTTGAGGCGTAGGATTAGGGTTAGGGTGAGTGTTAGGGTTAGTTTGAGTGTTAGGGTTAAGTATAGGGTTAGGGTTAGTTTGAGGGTAAGGGTTAGGGTGAGGGTTAGGGGGAGGGTAAGGTTTAGGGTTAGCATTAGGGTTAGGGTGAGTGTTAGCATGTGGTTTTGGGTTAGGGTTAGGCATAGGGTTAGGGTGAGAGTTAGGGTTAGGGCTAGGGTGAGGGTAAGGGTGAGAGTGAGGGTGAGGTTGAGGGTTTCGTTTTTGTAAGGGTTAGGCTTAGCGTTAGGGTGAGGATTAGGGTGAGGGTGAGGGTTAGGTTGAGGGTTAGGGTTAGGGTTAGCTTTAGGGTGAGGATTAGAATTAGGGTTAGGGTTATGGTGAGGGTAAGTATTAGGGTGAGGTTTACGGTGAAGTTGAGGTTTAGGGATAGGGTTAGAGTGAGGGTTAGGGTTAGGGTGAGGTTTAGGGTGAGGTGAGGTTTAGGATTTGTCTTAGGGTTACGGTTAGGGTGAGGGTTAGGGTGACAGTGAGGGTTAGGGTGAGGGTGAGAGTTAGGGTTAGGGATAGTGTGAGGTTAAAGTTTAGGGTGAGGGTGAGGTTTAGGATTAGGGTTAGGGTTAGGGTGAGGTCTAGGGTGAGGTTTGCCTGTTAGTGTGAGAGTGAGGGTGAAGGTGAGTGTTTTGTTTAGTTAAAGGTTATGGTTATTGTTAGGGTGAGGATTAAGTTGATGGTGAGGGTTAGTGTGAGGGTTAGGGTTAGTGTGAGGGTTATGGTTCGGATGAGGGTGAGGGTTAGTGTGTGTGTGAGGGTTAGGCTGAGTGTGAGGGTTACGGTTAGGTTTCAGGTGAGGGTTTGGGTTAGGGTTAGAATGAGGGTTAGGCTTAGGGTGAGGGGTAGGATTAGTGTTAGGGTGAGGGTTAGAGTTAGTGTGGGGGTTAGGGTTGGGGTTAGGGTTAGGGTTTGTGTGAGGATAAGGTTTAGGGTGAGTGTTAGGGTGGGGTTTAGGGTAAGCGTTAGGGTTAGGGTTAGGGTGAGTGGTATTGTTAGGGGTAGTTTTAGGGTGAGGGTAAGTGTTAGCGTTAGTGTTAGGGTAAGGTTTAGGGTTAGGGTGAGGTTTAGGGTAAGGGTTAGGGATAGGGTGAGTATGAGGGTGAGGGTTATGGTTAGGCTTAGGGTGAGGTTTAGGGTTAGGGTTCGGGTTAGGGTTATGTTTAGGGTAAGGATTAGGGTTAGTGTGAGGGTTAGGGTTTGGTTTAGGGTGAGTGTTAAGGTTAGGGTTAAGGTGAGGGTGTGGGTAAGGATGAGGGTTAGGGTTAGGGTTATGGTTATGGTTAGTGTGAGGGTGAGGTTGAGGGTTAGGGTTTGGATTACATTTAGTTTTAGGGTTAGGCTGAGGGAGAGGTTTAGGATTAGGGTTAGGTTTAGGGTGAGTGTGAGGATTAGGGTTAGGTTTAGGTTGAGGGTTAGGGTTAGGGTTTGTGTTAGGGTGAGGGTGAGGGTGAGGTGAGGGTTTCGGTTAGGTAAGTGTTATGGTTAGGTTAGACTGAGTAATAGGTTGACGGGGAGTGTTAAATTGAGGGTTAGCATTAGGGTGAGGGTTAGGGTTAGGCTTAAGGTGAGTTAGGTTTAGCGTGATGTTTAAGGTGAAAGTAAGGGTTAATGTGAGTGTGAGGGTTAGGGTTAGATTTAGGGTTAGGGTGAATGTTAGGGTGAGGGTAAGGTTTTGGGTGAGGGTGAATTTTAGGGTGTGGGCGAGGGTTAGGTTGAGGGCGAGGATTAGGGTTAGGATTAGGGTTTTGTTGAGGGAAAGGTTTAGGGTTAGAATTAGGGATAAGGTGAGGATTAGTGTTAGTGTGACTGCTAGGTTTAGGTTTAGGTTGAGGATTAGGTTTAGTGTGATTTTTATGGTGAGAGTGAGTGCTAGGGTGAGGGTGAGGATGAAGGTTAGGGTTAGGGTTAGGTTTAGGTTTAGGATGAGACTGAGGGTGAGGTGGGGGTTAGTGTTCGGGTGAGAGTGAGGTTCAAGTTGAGGGTTAGGGCGAGGGTCTGGCTTAGGGTTAGGGTATGGGTGAGGGCTACATTTAGAGTGAGGGTTAGGGTTAGGGTTAGTTTTAGAGTTAGGGTGATGGTAAGGGTTAGGGTTATGGTGATTGTTAAGGTTAGGGTTAGGGTTAGGGTTAGGGTGAGGGTGAGGGTTAATATTAGGGTTATTGTGCGGGTTAAGGTTAGGGGGAGGGCTAAGGTGAGGGTGAGGGTTAGGGTGAGGGTGAGGGTTTCATTTAGTTAAAGGATAGGTTTATGGTTAGGGTGAGGATTAGGGTGAGGGTGAGGGTTAGGTTGAGGGTTAGGGTTAGGGTTAGCTTTAGGGTTAGTGTTAGTGTGAGGATAAGGGTTAGGTTGAGGAGGGTTAGGGTTAGGGTTAGGGTTAGGGTGAGGGTTAGGTTTAGGGTGAGGTTTAGGGTTATGGCTAGGGTGAGGGTTAGGGTTAGGGTGTGTTTATGGTGAGGGTGAGTGTTAGGGTGAGGTTTAGGTTGAGAATTAGGTTTATGGTTAGGGATAGGGTTATGGTGAGAGTGAGTGTGAGGGTGAGGGTTAGGGTTCGGGTGCGGGTGAGGGTGAGGGTGAGGTTTAGGGTGAGCGTCAGGGTTAGGTTTAGGGTTGCGGTGAGGTTGAGGGTTAAAGTTAGGGATCGGGCTCCAATGAGGGAGAGGGTTAGGGTGAGGGTGAGGGTGAGGGTTTGGTTTAGGTAAGGGATAGGGTAGGGTTATGGTGAGGATTAGTGTGAGGCTGAGGATTAGGTTGAGTGTTAGGGTAAGGGTGAGGGTTAGGGTTAGGCTTAGGTTGAGGGTTAGGGTTAGGGTGATATTTCCGGTGAGGTTGAGGGTTACGTTGAGGGTGAGGTTGAGGATTAGGTTTAGCGTAGGATGAGGGTTAGGGTTAGAGTGTGTTTATGGTGAGGGTGAGTGTTAGGGTGAGGCTGAATTTGAGTGTTAGGTTTAGGGTTAGGGTGAGAGTGAGGGTGAGGGTGAGTTTTAGGTTTAGGTTGAGGGTGAGGGTGATCGTTAGGGTGAGGGTCAGGGTTATTGTTACGTTTAGGGTGAGGTTGAGGTTTAATGTTAGGGTGAGGGTGAGGGGGAGGGTGAGGTTTAGGGTGACGGTGAGGTTTAGGGTGAATGTGAGGGTTAGGGTTAGGTTTAGGGTGAGCATTATGGTTAGGGTTGTTGTGAGGGTTAGGAGTAGTGTTAGGGTAAGGTTTAGATTCAGTGTGAGGGTTAGGGTTAGGGTTAGGTTGAGGGTAAGGGTTTGGGTGAGTGTTAGGGTGATGGTGAGGGTTAGGGTGAGGGTGAGTGTTAGAGTTATGGTTAGGCTTAGGGTGAGGTTTAGGTTTAGGATGAGGGTGAGGGTGAATGTTAGATTTAAGATTAGGCTTAGGTGTTGGTTTAGGCTTAGGGTGAGGTTGAGGGTGACGGTCAGAGTTAGGTTTCGGGTGTGGGTTAGGGTTAGGGTTAGGATTAGGGTGAGGGTGAGGGTGAGCTTTAGGTTGAGGGTGATGGTGAGGGTGAGGGTGACGGTTAGGGTTAGATTTAGCGTGAGGTTTAGGGTTATGGTTAGGGTTAGGGTGAGTGTAAGGGTGAGGGTTAGGTTAAGGGTGATGGTGAGATTGAGGCTGAGGGTGAGGGTTAGTGTTTGGGTGAGGGTTAGGGATAGGGTTAGGGTTAAGGTTAGGGTGAGGGTTAGGGTTAGGGTTAGTTTTAGGATGAGGGTTAGGCTGAGGGTTTGGGTTAGGTTTAGGGTGAGTGTAAGGGTTAAGGTGAGGGTGAGGGTGAGGGTTAGGTTTAGGGTTAGGGTTAGGGTTAGACTGAGGGTTAGGGATAGCGTTAGGGTTAGGGTGAGGGTTTTGTTTAATGGTAGGTTTAGAGTTAGGTTGAGGGTGAGGGTGAGGGTTAGGATTTATATTATGTTTAGGGTTAGAGTTAGGCTGAGGGTGAGGGTGAGGGTTAGGCTTAGGTTGAGTGTTAGGGTTAGGGATTTGGTGAGGGTTAGGGTTAGGTTGAGTTTTAGGGTGAGGTTGAGGTTTAGGGTGAGGGTTAGGGTGAGGGTGATGTTGAGCGTTAGGCTGTGGGTGAGGGTTAGGTTTAGGGTGAGGTTTAGGGTGATGGTGAGGTTTAGTGTGACTGTGAGGGTTAGGGTTAGTTTTAGGGTGAGTGTTAGGGTTAGGGTTATGGTGAAGCTTAGTGTGTGGGTTAGGATTAGGGTTAGGGTGAGGTTTAGGGTTAGTGTGAGTGTGAGGGTGCGGGTTAGGGTTAGGTTGAGGGTAAGGGTTAGGGTGAGTGTTAGGGTTATTGTGAGGGTTAGGGTGAGGGTGAGGGTTAGATATACGGTTAGGCCTAGGGTGAGGTTTAGGTTTAGGGTGAGGGTGAGGGTGAGGGTTAGATTTAGGATCAGGCTTAGGTGTAGGGTTAGGCTTAAGGTGAGGGTGAGGGTGAGGGTTAGAGTTAGGTTTCGGTTGAGGTTTAGGCTTAGGGTTAGGATTAGGGTGAGGGTGAGTGTGAGGATTAGGTTGAGAGTGATCGTGAGGGTGAGGGTGAGGTTTAGATTTAGGGTGAGGGTTAGGGTTAGGATTAGGGTGAGTGTGAGGGTGAGGATTAGGGTGATGGTGATGCTGGGGTTGAGGGTGAGGGTGAGAGTTAGTGTTTGGGTGAGGGTTAGGTTTAGGGTTAAGGTTAGAGTGAGGGTTACTGTTAGGATTAGTGTTAGGATGAGGGTTAGGCTGAGGGTTTGTGTTAGGGTTAGGGTGAGGTTAAGAGTTAGAGTGTGGGTGAGGGTGAGGGTTAGGTTTAGGATTAGGTTTAGGGTTAGGGTGAGGGTTAGGGATAGGGTTAGGTTTAGGGTGAGAGTTTTGTATAATGTTAGGTTTAGAGTTATGTTGAGGGTGAGGGTGAGGGTTAGGTTTTAGATTAGGCTTAGGTTTAGAGTTAGGTTGAGGGTGAGGGTGAGGTTGAGTGTGAGGGTTAGGGTTAGGTTGAGTGTTAGGGTTAGGGTTTTGGTGAGGGTTAGGGTTTGGTTGAGGTTTAGGGTGAGGGTGAGGTTTAGGGTGAGGGTTAGGGTGAGGGTGAGGTTGACCGTTAGGCTGTGGGTGAGGGTGAGGGTTAGGGTGAGGTTTTGGGTGACTGTGAGGGTTAGGTTTAGGTTTAGGTTGAGTGTTACGGTTAAGGTGATGATGAGGGTTAGTGTGAGGGTTCGGATTAGGGTTAGGGTGAGTTTTAGCTTTAGTGTGAGGGTTAGGGTTAGGGTTATGGTTAGGTTGAGGGTGAGGGTTAGGGTGAGTGTTAGGGGGATGGTGAGATTAGGGTGAGGGTGAGGTTTAGGGTTATGGTTAGGCTTAGGATGAGCTTTAGGTTTAGTGTGAGGGTGAGGGGTGTGGGTTAGATTTAGGATTAGGCTTAGGTGTAGTGTTAGGCTTAGGGTGAGGGTGAGGGTGAAGGTCAGAGTTGGGTTTCGAGTGAGGGTTAGTGTTAGGGTTAGGATTAGGGTGAGGGTGAGGGTGAGGGTTAGGTTGAGGATGATGGTGAGGTTGAGGGTGAGGGTGAGGTTTAGGTTAAAGTGAGGTTTAGGATTATGGTTACGGTTAGGGTGAGTGTGAGGCTGAGGGTTAGGGTGAGTGTGATGGTGAGGGTAGGGGTTAGTGTTGGGGTGAGGGTTAGGGTTAGGGTTAAGGTTAGGGTGAGGGTTAGGGTTAGGATTAGGGTTAGGATGAGTGTTAGACTGAGGGTTTGGGTTAGGGTTAGGGTGAAGATGGAGGTTATGGTCAGGGTGAGGGTGAGGGTTTCGGTTAGGTAAGGTTTAGCGTTAGGTTTATGGTGAGGATTAGGGTGAGGGTGAGGGTTAGGTTGTGGTTTAGGGTAAGTGTGATGGTTAGTGTTAGGGTTAGGGTGAGGGTTAGGGTTAGGGTGATATTTAGGGTGAGTTTGAGGGTTAGGTTGAGGGTGAGGGTTCGGGTTAGTTTGAGGGTTAGTGTTAAGGTGTGTTTATGGTGAGGGTGAGTTTTATGATGAGGGTGAAGTTGAGGGTTTGCTTTAGGGTTAGGGTTAGGGAGAGAGTGAGGGTGAGGGTGAGGGTGAGGGTGAGGGTTAGGTTTCAGTGAGGGTGAGGGTGAGGGTTTCGGTTATGTAAGTGTTAGGTTTAGGGTTATGGTGAGGATTAGGGAAAGAGTAGGGGTTAGCTTGCGTGTTAGGGTTAGGGTGAGGGTTAGGGTGAGGGTTAGTGTGAGGGGTAGGGTTAGGGTTAGGGAGAGGGTTAGGTTTAGTGTGAGGGTTAGGGTTAGGGTTAGGTTTAGGGTTAGTGTGAAGAAAAATGTTAGGGTGAGTGTTAGGTTGAGGGTGATGATTAGGGTTAGCGTTGGGTTTACGGTTAGCAATAGGTTTAGGGTGAGGTTTAGTGCTAGGGTGAGGGTTAGGTTGAGGGTGAGGGTTAGGGTTAGGTTTAGGTTGAGGTTTAGGTTTAGGTTTAGGGTTAGAGTGACGGTTAGGGTGAGGGTTAGGATTAGGGTTAGGGTTAGGGTTAGGGTGAGGGTTAGTGTGAGGGTTAGGGTTAGGGTTAGGGTTAGGATGAGGGTGAGGGTAAGTGTTAGGTTTAGGGTGAGGTTTAGGGCTAGGGTTAGGGTTAGGTTGAAGGTGAGGGTGAGGGTTAAGGTTAGGGTTAGGTTGAGGGTTAGAGTTAGGTTGAGGGCTAGGGTGAGGTTGAGTGTTAGGGTGAGGTATAGGTTTTGAGTTAGGGTTAGGTCGATAGTTAGGGTGAGGGGTAGAGTTAGGGTTAGTGTGAGGTTTAGGGTTAGTGTGAGGGTTTGGTTTGAAGTTAGGGTTAGTGTGAGGTTAAAGTTTAGGTTGAGGGTTAGGGTGAGGGTGAGGGTTAGGGTTATCATTAGGGTTAGTTTGAGGCTTAGGGTGAGGGTTAGGTTTAGGTTGAGGGTTAGATTTAGGGTTAGGGTGAGAGTTAGGGTTGGGGTACTGTTTAGTGTGAGGGTGAGGATTAGGGTGAGGGTTAGTGTTAGGGTGATGTTTAGGGTGAGGTGAGGGTTAGGGTGAGGATGAGGGTGAGGGTTAGGATTAGGGTTAGGTTTAGGGTGCGGATGAGTGTTATCTTGTGAGTTAGGTTTAGGATTAGGTTTAGAGTAAGGTGAGTGTTAGGGTGAGGGTAAGGATATGGGTGAGGGTGAATTTTAGGGTGTGGGTGAGGGTTAGGTTTAGGGTGAGGGTTAGGGTTAGGGTTATGGTGAGGGTAAGTACTGGGTGAGGTTTAGGGTGAGGTTGAGGTTTTGGGTTAGCATTTTGGGTAAGGGTGAGGGTAAGTGTGAGGTTTAGGTTTAGGTTTAGTGTTAGGGGGAGGGTGAGGTTTAGAGTTAGGTTGATGGTAAGGGTTAGGTTTAGGGCTAGGGTTATGGTAAGGGTTACGGTGAGGGTTAGGGTGAGTTTGAGTGTTATGGTTAGCATTAGGGTTAGGGTGAGAGTGACTGTTAGGGTGAGGGTTAGGGTTAGATTATGGGATAGGGTGAGGATTAGGGTTAGTGTGAGGGTTAGGGTTAGGTTTAGTGTGTGAATAAGTGTTAGGTGGAAGGTTAGAGTGAGGTTTAGTGTTAGCATTTGTGTTAGAGTTAGCGTTAGGGGGCGAATTAGCTTTAGGTTGAGTGTTAGGGGTAGGATTAAAGTGAGGGTTAGTGCTAGAGTTAGGTGAGGGAGAGGGTGAGGGTTAGTGAGAGGGTTAGGGTGAGGGTTAAGGTTAGGGTGAGGATTAAGGTTAGTGTAAGGGCTAGAGTGAGGGTGAGGGTTAGGATGAGGGAGAATGTGAGGGTTTCAGTTAGGTAAGGGTTAGGGTTAAGGTTATGGTGAGGATTATGGTGAGGGTGAGGGTTAGTGTTAGGGTTAGTGTGAGGGTTAATTTTAGGGTGAGAGTTAAGGTTAAGGTGAGGGCTAGGGTGTGGGTGAGTGTTAGGGTTAGGGTGAGGGTTAGTGTTAGGTGATGTTTAGCGTGAGGTTGAGGGTAAAGGTGAGGACTGAGGTTTCAGGTTCGGGTGAAGATTATGTTTAGGTTTAGGGTTAGGGTTAGGGTGAGGATTAGGATAAGGTTTAGGGTTAGGGTTAGTTTGAGGGGTAGTGTTAGGGTTAGGGTGAGGGTTAGGGTTAGTGTGAGGGTTAGCGTTAGGGTTAGGGTTAGGGTGAGAGTTAGGGTTAGGGTGATGTTTAGGGTGAGGTGAGGGTTAGGGTTAAGGTGTGTGTTAGGGTTAGGTTTAGGTTTAGGGTGAGGGTGAGGTTTAGTGTTAGGGTTATGGTGGGGGTTAAGGTTAGGGTGAGGTCTAGGGTGAGGGTGAGGTTTAGGGTGAGGGTTAGTGTGAGGGGTAGCGTTAGGAATAGGGTGAGGGTTAGGGTTAGGGTTAGTGTGAGGATAAGTGTTAGGGTGAGGGTTATGTTGAGGGTGAGGGTTAGGGTTACGGTTAGGGTTAGTGTGAGCGTTAGGTTTAGTATTAGGGTAAGGCTTACGGTTAGGTTTATAGTTAGGGTTAGGGTTTGGGTGAGGGTGAGTGTGAGGGTTGGCGTTAGGGTTAGGGTTAGGGTTAGGGTGAGGGTGGGTGTGAGGGTTAGTTTTAGGATTAGGGTTAGGTTTAGGTTGAGGGGGAAGGGGAGGGTGAGTGTGAGGTTTTGGGTTAGGGTTTGGGTTAGGGTTAGGGTGAGGGCTAGGTTGAGGGTGAGTGTGAGGGTGAGCGTGAGGGTGAGGGAGAGGGTTAGGTTTAGGGTGAGGTTTAGGATTAGGGTTATAGTTAGTGTTAGGATGAGGGTGAGGGTTGGGTTAGGATTAGTGTGAGGGTTAGGGTTAGAGTGAGTGTTAGGGTGACGGTGAGGGTTAGGGTGAGTGTTAGTGTTAGGCTTAGGTTTCGGGTGAGGGTTAGGGTTAGGATTAAAATGAGTTTGAGGCTTAGGGTGAGGGGTAGGGTGAGTGTTAGGGTGAGGGTTAGAGTTAGTGTGAGGGTTAGGGATGGGGTTAGGGTTAGGATTAGTGTGAGGATAATTGTTAGGTGGAGGGTTAGGTTAAGCGTTAGGGTTAGGGTGAGTGTTAGGGTGAGTGTTAGGTTTAGGGTTAGTGTTACGGTGAGGGTAAGGTTTCAGGTTAGTGTTAGGGAAAATTTTAGGGCTAGGTTGAGGGTTAGGGTAAGGTTTAGGGATAGGGTGAGTGTGAGGGTGAGGGTTAGGTTTAGCATTAGGGTGATGGTTAGGGTTAAGGTGAGGGGTATGGTAAGGGTTAGGGTTAGGGTGAGAGTTAGGATTTGGTTTACGGTGAGTGTTAGGGTTAGGTTTAGGGTTAGGGTTAGGGTGAGGTTTAGGGTTAGGGTTAGGGTGAGGGTGAGGATGAGGGTAAGGTTGAGGGTGAGGGTTAATTTTAAGGTTAGGGTGTGGGTGAGGGTTAGTGTTAGCGTTAGGGTGAGGGTGTGGGTAAGGATGAGGGTTAGGGTTAGGGTGAGGGTTAGGGTTATATTTAGGTTGAGTATTAGGTTTAGTGTGATGTTTATGGTGAGGGTGAGTGTTAGTGTGAGGGTGAGGATGATGGTTAGGTTTAGGGTTATTGTTAGGGTTAGGTTTAGGGTGAGAGTGAGGGTGAGGGTGAGGGTTAGTGTTAGCGTTAGGGTGAGGATTAGGGATAGCGTTAGGGTTATGTTGAGGGAAAGTCTTAGGGTGAGGTTGAGTTTTAGGGTTAGCGTTAGGGTAAGGGTGAGGGTTGGTTTGAGGGTAAGAATTAGGGTTAGGGTGAGGGTTATTGTTAGGATTAGGGTGGGGGTTAAGGTTAGGGTGAGGTCTAGGGTGAGGGTGAGGGTTAGGGTTAGGTTTAGTGTGAGGGGTAGGGTTAGGGTTAGGGTGAGGTTGAGGGTTAGTATTAGGGTTAGGGTTAGGTTTAGGTTTAGGATTAGTGTGAGGATAAGGGTTAGGGTGAGGGTTAGGTTGAGGTTGAAGTTTAGGATTAATGTTAGGGTTGGGGTTAGCGTTAGTGTTAGGGTGAGGTTTAGGGTGAGTGTTAGGGTTAGGGTGAGGTTTAGGTTGAGGGTGAGCCTTAGGGTTAGGTTTTGGTTGATGGTTAGGGATATGGTTAGGTTTAGGGTGAGGGTTAGGGTGAGGGTTAGGGTGGGGGTTAATGTTAGGGTGAGGGTTAATGTTAGGATTTGGGTTACAGTGAGTTTTAGGGTTAGGTTTATGGTTAGGGTAAGGGGTGGGTTTAGGATTAAGGTTAGATTTAGGGTGAGAGTTATTGTTAGGGTTAGAGCTAGGGTTAGGGTGAGGGTGAGGGTGAGGGTTGGCGTTTGGGTTAGGGTTAGGTTTAGGGTGATGGTGGGGGTGAGGGGTACGTTTAGGATTAGGGTTATGGTTAGGCTGAGATGAAGGTAGAGGGTGAGGGTGAGATTTATGGTTAGGGTTAGGTTTGGAGTTACGGTGAGGGCTAGGGTGAGGGTGAGGATTAGGTTGATGGTTAGGTTTAGGGTGAGGGTTAGGGTAAGTGTTAGAGTGAGGTTTAGGGTTAGGTTGATGTTTAGGGTGAGGCTGAGTGATAGGGTTCGGGTGTGGGTTCAGGTGGGGGTGAGTGTGAGGCTGAGGGTGAGGTTTAGGGTGTGGCTTAGGTTTCGGGTTAGGGTGAGGGTTACTGTGAGGTTTACTGTTAGGGTTAGGGTTAGGTTGAAGGTGAGGGTGAGGGTTAGGGTTAGGGTTAGGTTGAGGGTTAGGGTTAGGTTGAGGTCTAGGGTGAAGTGTAGCGTTAGGGTTAGGGTGATGGTTAGGGTTTGTGTGAGGGTTTGGGTTAGAGTTAGGGTTAGGGTGAGGGTTAGGGTGAGGTTTAGGTTTCGGGTTAGGGTGAGAGTTAGGTTTAGGGTCCTGTTTAGCATGAGGGTAAGTGTTACCATGAGGGTTATTGTTATGGTGATGTTTAGGGTGAGGTGAGTGTTAGGGTTAAGCTGTGGGTTAGGGATAAAGTTAGGTTTAGGGTGAGGGTGAGGGTTAGTGTTAGGGGTAGGATGGGCGTTAAGGTTAGGGTGAGGTCTAGCGTGAGGGTGAGGGTTAGGTTGAGGGTTAGTGTGAGGGGTAGCGTTAGGATTAGGATGAGGGTTAGTGTGAGGGTGGGGGTGAGGGTTAGGTTTAGGATTAGGGTTAGGTTTAGGCTGAGGGAGAGGGTGAGGGTGAGGCTGAGGGTGAGGTTTACGTTTATGGTTTGGGTTAGGGTGAGGGCTAGTGTATGGGTGATGGTGAGGGTTTCTGTTAGGTAAGTGTTAGAGTTAGGGTGAGGATTAGGGTGAGGGTGATATTTAGAGTGAGAGTTAGGGTTAGGGTGAGGGTTAGAGTGACTGTGAGCGTTAGGGTTAGGGTTAGGTTTAGGGTGAGTGTAATGGTTAGGGTCAGGGTTAGGGTGCTGATAAGGGTTAGGGTTAGCATTAGGGTTAGGGTGAGTTTGATGTTTAGGGTGAGGTTTAGGGTTAGGGATTGGTTTAGGATTAGGGTTAGGGTTAGAGTTAGGGTGAGGGTTAGGCTGAGGGGTAGGGTAAGGATTCGGGTTTGGTTTAGTGTGAGGATTAGGGTTAGGTTTAGAGTTAGGGTGAGGGTAATGATTAGGCTGTGGTGTTGTGTGAAGGTGAAGGTTAGGTTTTGCATTAGGGTGAGGGATAGGGTGAGGGTTAGTATTAGGGTTAGGGTTAGGGTGAGGGTGAGGGTGAGGATTAGGGTTACTGTTACATTGAGGGTTTGGTTTAGGGTTTGGATTAGGGTGAGGGTGACGTTGAGTTGAAGTTTTCGGTTAGGTAAGGGTTATGTTTAGTTTAGGGTGCGGATTAGGTTGAGTGTGAGGGTTAGATTGAGGGTTAGGGTTAGGGTGAGTGTTAGAGTTAGGCATAAGGTGAGAGTTAGGTTTAGCGTGATGTTTAGGGTGAGGGTGAGGGTTAAGGTGAGGGAAAGTATTAGGGTTAGAATTAGGGATAGGGTGAGGATAAGTGTTAGTGTGAGGGTTAGGGTTAGGGTTAGAGTTAATGTGAGGTTTAGGGTTAGGTTGAGGATTAGGGTGATGATGAGTGTTAGGGTTAGCGTTAGGGTTAGGATTAGGGATAGGGTGAGGTTTAGGGTTAGTGTGAGGGTTAGGGTTAAGGTTAGGGTTAATGTGAGGATAAGGGTTAGGGTGAGTTTTATGGTGAGGGTGGGGGTTAGGGTTAAACTTAGGGTTATGGTGAGCGTTAGGGTGAGGGTTAGGGTGAGGGTGAGGGTTAGGGTTATTTTTAGGTTGAGTATTAGTTTTAGTGTGAGGTTTATGGTGAGGGTGAGTGTTAGTGTGAGGGTGAGGATGAGGGTTAGGGTTAGGGTTAGGGTTAGGTTTAGGTTTAGGTTGAGAGTGAGGGTCAGGGTGAGGGTTAGGGTTAGTGTTAGGTTGAGGATTAGGGTTAGGGTTAGGGTTATGGTGAGGGTAAGTCTTAGGGTGAGATTTAGGTTGAAGTTGAGGTTTAGGGTTTGCGTTGGGGTAAGGGTGAGGGTTGGTGTGAGGGTTAGAGTTAGGGTTAGTGTGAGGGTTAGGGTTAGGGTTAGGGTGAGTGTAAGAATTAGGGTGTGGGTTAGGGTGAGGTTGAGGGTTAGGGTTATCATTAGGGTTAGGGTGAGGTGAGGGTTAGGGTGTGTTTATTGTGAGGGTGAGTGTTTGGCTGAGGGTGAGCTTGAGGGTTAGGTTTAGGGTTAGGATTAGGTTTAGGGTTACGGTGAGAGTGAGGGTGAGGGAGAGGGTTAGGGTTAGGATGCGGGTGAGGGTGAGTGTTAATGTTAGGGTTAGGGTGAGGGTTAAGTTTAGGGGGAGGGTTAAGGTTAGGTTGAGGGCTCGGGTGAGGGTTCGGGTTCGGGTGACGGTGAGTGTGAGGGTTTTGGTTAGGTAAGGGTTAGGGTTAGGGTTATGGTGAGGATTAGCGTGATGGTTAGGTTTATGTTGAGGATTAGGGTGATGTTTAGGGTTAGGGTTAGGGTGAGGGTTAGGGTTAGGGTTATAGTTATGGTTAGGGTGAGGGTTATTGTGAGGGTTAGATTTAGGTTTAGGTTTAGGGTGAGGGTGAGGGTTAGCATTAGGGTTAGTGTGAGGGTTAAGGTTAGGATGTGGGCTAGGATGATGTTGAGGGTGAAGGTCAGGGTTTCGGTTAGTATGTTTTCGGGTTAGGGTCATGGTCAGGATTAGGGTGAGGGTGAGGGTTAGTTTGAGGGTTAGGGTAAGGGTGAGGGTTAGGGTTATGGTGAGGGTTAGTGTTAGGGTGATGTTTAGGGTGAGGTTGAGTGTTAGGTTTAGGGTGAGGGTTCGGCTTAGCGTGAGGGTTAGGTTGTATTTATGGTGAGGATGAGTGTTAGGGTGAGGGTGAGATTGAGGGTTAGGTTTAGGGTTAGAGTTAGGGAGAGAGTGAGAATGAGGGTGAGGGTTAGTTTTCGGGTGAGGGTGAGGTTGAGTGTGAGGGTTAGGGTGAGGGTGAGGGTTTCGGTTAGGTAAGGGTTAGGGTTAGGGTTATGGTGAGTATTAGGGTGGGAGTGAGGTTTAGCCTGGGGGGTTGGGTTAGGGTGAGGGTTAGGTTGAGCGTTACTGTGAGAGGTAGGGTTAGGGTTAGGATGAGGGTTAGGTTTATTGTGAGTGTTAGGCTTAGGTTTAGGTTTACGGTTAGAGTGAGGATAAGGGTTAGGGTGAAGGTTAGTTTGGGGGTGATGGTTAGGGTTAGCGTTAGGTTAATGGTTAGTATTAGGGTTATGGTGAGGGTTAGGTTTTATGATGAGGGTTAGGTGGAAGGTGAGGGTCAGGGTTAGGTTTAGGTTCAGGGTTAGGGTTAGGGTTAGGGTTTGGGTGAGGGTTAGGGTCAGGGTTAGGTTTAGGGTTAGCGTGAGGGATAGTGTTAGGGTTAGGGTGAGGGTTAAGGTTAAGGTGAGGACTAGGGTGACTCTGAGGATTAGGGTGAGGGTAAGGGTGAGTGTTTCCTTTAGGTGAGGTTTAGGGTTTGAGTTATGGTGAGGATTAGGGTAAGTGTGAGGGTTAGGTTGGGGGTTAGGTTAAGGGTGAGGGTGAGGGTTAGGGTTAGGGTGAGGGTTAGGATTAAGTTCAGGTTTAGGGTTAGCGTTAGTGTAAGGGGTAGGTTTAGGGTTAGGGTTAGTGTGAGGGTTAGGGATAAGTTTAAGATTAGGGATAGTGTGAGGATAAGGGTTAGGGTGAGGGTTAAGTTGAGGGTGAAGGTTAGGTTTAGGGTTATGGTTGGGGTTAGCTTAAGGGTTAGGGTGAGGTTTAGGGTGAATGTTAGGGTTAGGGTGAAGGTTAGCTTGAGGGTGAGCGTTATGGTTAGGTTTAGGTTGATTATTAGGTTTAGGGTTAGGTTTAGTGTGAGGGTTAGTGTGACGGTTACAGTGAGGGTTAGTGTTAGTGTGAGGGGTAGGGTTAGGATTAGGGTAATGGTGAGTTTTAGGGTTAGGGTTATGGTTAGGGTAAGGGTTAGGTTTAGGATTAAGGTTAGATTTAGGGTTATGGTTATTGTTAGGGTTAGGGTTAGGGTTAGGGTGAGGGTGAGGGTGAGGGTGAGGGTGGGAATTAGGGTTAGGGTTAGGTTTAGGGTGATGGTGGGGGTGAGGGGTAGATATAGGATTAGGGTTATGGGTAGGCTGAGGGGGAGGCAGAGGGTGAGGGTTAGGTTTAGGGTTAGGGTTAGGTTTAGAGTTACAGTGAGGGCTAAGGTGAGGGTGAGGGTTCGGTTGAGGGTTAGGGTTAGGGTGAGGGTTAGGGTAAGGGTTAGAGTGAGGTTTAGGGTTAGGTTGATGTTTAGGGTGAGGCTGAGTGTTAGGGTTCGGGTGAGGGTTCGGGTGAGGATGAGGGTGAGGTTTAGGGTGTGGCTTAGGTTTAGGTTTTGGATGAGGGTTAGGGTGAGGTTTAGGATTAGGGTTAGGGTTAAGTTGAAGTTGAGGGTGAGGGTTAGGCTTAGGGTTAGGTTGAGGGTTAGGATTATGTTGAGGGCTAGGGTAAGGGTGAGGTTTAGGGTGAGGGTTAGTGTTAGGGTTAGGTTGAGGGTTAGAGTTAGTGTGAGGGTTTGGGTTAGGGTTAGGGTTAGTGTGAGGTTAAAGTTTAGGGTTAAGGTGAGGGTGAGGGTGAGGGTTAGGGTTATCGTTAGGGTTAGGTGAGGGTTAGGGTGAGGATTAGGGTTAGGGTGATGTTTAGGGTGAGGTGAGGGTTAGGGTGAGGATGAGGGTGAGGGTTAGGGTTATGGTTAGCATTAGGTGTCGGGTGAGGGTGATGTTGTGTTAGGTTTAGGACTTTGTTTATAGTTAGGTGAGAGTTAGGGTGAGTGTAAGGATTCAGGTGTGGGTGAATTTTAGGGTGTGGTTGAGCGTTAGGTTTAAGGTGAGAATTAGGGTTAGGGTTAGGATTATGGGGAGCATAAGTTTTAGGGTGTGGTTTAGGGTGAGGTTGAGGTTTTGGATTAACGTTTGTTTTAGGGTGAGGGTTAGTGTGAGGATTAGGGTTAGGTTTAGGTTTAGGGTGATGGTGAGGTTTAGAGTTAGTGTTAGGTGGAGGGTTAGGTTTAGTGTTAGGGTGATGGTAAGGGTTAGGGTGAGGGTTAGTTTGAGTTTGAGTGTTAGGGTTAGCATTAGAGTTAGGTTGAGGCTTAGGGTTAGGGTGAGGGTAAGTATTAGGGTGTGGTTTAGGGTGAGGTTGAGGTTTTGGGTTAACGTTTGTTTTAGGGTGAGGGTTAGTGTTAGGGTTAGAGTGAGGGTTATTGTTAGGTTGATGTTTAGGGTGAGGCTGAGTGTTAGGGTTCGGGTGAGGGTTCGGGTGAGGGTGAGTGTGAGGTTTAGGGTGTGGCTTAGGGTTAGGTTTTGGGTGAAGGTTAGCGTGAGATTTAGGGTTAGGGTTAGGGTTAGGTTGAAGTTGAGGGTGAGGGTTAGGCTTAGGGTTAGGTTGAGGGTTAGGATTATGTTGAGGGCTAGGGTGAGGGTGAGGGTTAGGTGAGGGTTAGTGTTAGTGTTAGGTTGAGGGTTAGAGTTAGTGTGAGGGTTTAGGTTAGAGTTAGGGTTAGTGTGAGGTTAAAGTTTAGGGTGAGGGTTAGGGTGAGGGTGAGGGTTAGGGTTATCGTTAGGGTTTGGTGAGGGTTAGCGTGAGGATTTGGGTTAGGGTGATGTTTAGGGTGAGGTGAGGGTTAGGGTGAGGATGAGGGTGAGGGTTAGGGTTATGGTTAGCATTAGGTGCGGGTGAGGGTGATGTTGAGTGTTAGGTTTAGGATTTTGTTTATAGTTAGGTGAGTGTTAGGGTGAGGGTAAGGATTCGGGTGTGGGTGAATTTTAGGGTGTGGTTGAGGGTTAGGTTTTAGGTGAGAATTAGGGTTAAGGTTAGTGTTATGGTGAGGGTAAGTATTAGGGTGTGGTTTAAGGTGAAGTTGAGGTTTTGGGTTAAGGTTTGTTTTAGGGTGAGGGTTAGTGTGAGGGTTAGGGTCAGGTTTAGGTTTAGGGTGATGGTCAGGTTTAGAGTTAGTGTTAGGTGGAGGGTTAGGTTTAGGGTTAGGGTGATGGTAAGGGTTAGGGTGAGTGTTAGGGTGTGTTTGAGTGTTAGGGTTAGCATTAGGGTTAGGGTGAGTGTGAGGGTTAGGGTGAGGGTTAGGGTTAGGGTTTGGTATAGGGTGAGGATTAGGGTTAGTGTGAGAGTTAGGGTTAGGTTTTGTGTGAGGATAAGTGTTAGGGGTAGGGTTAGGGTGAGGATGAGTGTGAGGGTTTCAGTTATGTAAGGGTTAGGGTTAAGGTTATGGTGAGGATTAGGGTGAGGTTGCTGGTTAGGTTGAGCATTAGGGTTAGGGTGAGGGTTCGGGTGAGGGTTAGGGATAGGGTTAGGGTTAGGGTGATGGTGGGGGTGAGGTGTAGGTTTAGGATTAGGGTTAGTGTTTGGCTGAGGGTGAGGCGGAGGGGGAGGGGAAGTTTTGTGTTAGGGTTAGGGTTAGTTGAAGGCTAGGTTGAGGGTGAGTGTTAGTGAGAGCGTGAGGGTGAGGGTTAGGGATAACTTTAGGGTTAGGGTGAGGGTTAACGCTAGGGTTAGGTTTAGGTTTTGAGTTAGAGTGAGAGTAAGGGTTAGGGTTCAGTTTAGGGATAGGGTTAGGGTTATGGTTAGGGTGAGGTTTAGGTTTAGAGTTAGGGTTAGGTTGAAGTTGAGAGTAAGCTTTAGGGTGAAGTTGAGTGTTAGGGTTAGCATTAGGGTTAGGGTGAGAGTGAGTGTTAGGGTGATGGTTAGGGTTAGAGTTAGGGATAGGGTGAGGTTGAGGTTTAGTTATAGGGGTCGAGTAAGGGTTAATATTAGGTTGAGGATTAAGGTTAGGGTGAGGGTGAGGGTTAGCGTGAGGGTGAGTGTGAGGGTTTCGTTTAGGTAAGGGTTAGATTTAAGGTTATGGTGAGGATTAGGGTGAGGGTGTGGGTTAGGTTGAGGATTATGGATAGGGTGAGGGTTAGAGTGAGGGTTAGGGTTAGGGTTAGGATTAGGGTTATGGTGAGGGTTAGGGTTAGGGTTAGGGTTAGGGTTAGGTTTAGGGTGAGGGTGAGGGTTAGTGTTAGGGTTAGGGTGGGATTAAGGTCAGCGTGAGGTCTAGGGTGAGGGTGAGGGTTAGGATCAGGGTTAGTGTGAGGGGTAGTTTTAGGGTTAGGTTGAGGGTGAGGGTTAGGGTGACGGTGAGGGTGAGGGTGAGGTTTAACATAACGTTAGTGTTAGGGTGACGTTTAGCGTGAGGGTTAGCTTTACGTTTAGAGTTAGGGTGAGGGTAAGGGTTAGGTTTCGGGTTAGGGATAGGGTTATCATTAGGGTTAGCGTGAGGTTTAGGGTTAGGGTTAGGTTTAGGTTGAAGGTGAGGCTGAGGGTTAGGGTTAGGGTTAGGTTGAAGGTGAGGCTGAGGGTTAGGGGTAGGGTTAGTTTGAGGGCTAGGGTGAGGGTGAGGTTTAGGGTGAGGGTGAGGGTGAGGGTTTTGATAAGGTAAGTCTTAGGGTTAGAGTTAGGTTGATAATTAAGTTGAGGGTGAGGGTTAGGTTGAGGGTTAGTTTTAGGGTGATTGTTAGGTTTGGGGTTAGGGTGAGGGTTAGGGTTAGGGTGATGTTTAGGGTGAGGATGAGGGTTAGGGTGAAGGTGAGGGTTCGGGTGAGTGTGAGTGTTCGGGAGATGGTGAAGGTTAAGGTGTGGGTGAGGATTAGGTTACGGAGTAGTGTTAGGGTGACAGTGAGTGTTAGGGTGAGGATGAGGGTTAGGGTTAGGGTTAGGGTTAGGGTGAGTGTTAGGGTTAGGGTTAGGGTTAGGGTCAGTGTTAGGGTTAGGGTTAGGGTGAGGTTGACGGTTCCAGTGAGTGTGTGTGTTCAGGTGAGGATGAGGGTTAGAGTTTTGGTGAGGGTTAGGTTTCGGCTCAGTGTTAAGGGGATGGTGAGTGTTAGGGTTTGGGTTAAAGTTAGTTTTAGGGTGAGGGTTACGTTGAGGGTTAGGGTTAGGGTGAGTGTTAGGGTTAGGGTGATGTTTCAGTTGAGGTTGAGTTTTAGGTTGTGGATGAGCATTAGGGTTAGGGTGAGGATAAGAGTTATGGTTAGGGTTAGGGTTATGGTGAGTTTAAGGGATAGGGTGAGGTTTAGTGTGAGGTTGAGGGTTATGGTGAGTGTTAGGTTGAGTGTGAGGATTAGGGTGAGGGTGCGGGTTAGGGTGAGAGTTAGGGTTAGAGTGAGGGTGAGGGGGAAAGTTAGGGTTAGGGTTAGAGTTAGAGTTAGGGTGAGGGTGAGAGTAGGGTTAGAATTTGGATTAGGGTTATGGATAGAGTTAGGGTAAGGGTTAGAGTTAGGTTGAGGATGAGGGTTAGGGTTAGGATGAGTTAGGGTGAGAGTGAGGGTGAAGTTCAGTGTTAGGATTAGGGATAGGGTTAGGTTTAGGGTGAGTGTTAGGTTTAGGTTTAGGGATAGGGTTAGGGTGTTATGGTTAGGTTTAGGGTGAGGTTGAGGGTTCGGGTGAGTGTGAGTGTTCGGTTGAGGGTAAGGGTTACAGTGTGGGTGAGGGTTAGTTTTCGGCTGAGTGTTAGGGTGATGGTGAGTTTTAGGGTTAGATTTAGCGTTACGGTTAGGTTGAGGGTTTTGGTGAGGGTTAGTGTTAGGGTGAGTGTTAGGGTTAGGGTGAGGCTTAGGGTTAGGGTGATATTTTGGGTGATGGTGAGGGTTAGTGTGAGGGTGAGGGTTAGGTTTAGTATTAGAGTTAGGGTTAGGGTTAGGGTGAGTGTAAGGGTGAGGGTGAGGGTGAGGTTTCGGGTGAGGTTTAGTTTTGGGTTTTGGTTGAGAGTTAGGGTTAGGGCGAGGATTAGGGTTAGGGTTAGGGTTAGGGTTAGGGTGAGTTTAAGGGTTAGGGTGAGGTTTAGGGTGAGGGTGAGGGTTACAGTTAGCATTAGGGTTGGGGTCAGTGTTAGGGTTAGGTGTGGGTTTGGGTGAGGTTTAGGGTTAGGGTGAGAGTGAGGGTGAGGGTTAGGGTTAGGGTTAGGTTTAGAGTTAGGGTGTGGGTGAGACTGAGGGTTAGAATTTGGATTAGGGTTAGGGTTAGAATTAGGGTGAGGGTGAGGGTTAGGATTAGAGTTAGGGTGAGAGTGAGGGTGAGGCTCAGTGTTAGGATTAGGGTTAGGGATAATGTTAGGGTGAGGATACGGGTAAATGTTAGGGTTAGGTTTAGGGTTAGGGTTACTGTGAGTATAAGGGTAAGGGTGAGGGTTAGGGAGAGGTTGAGGGTTAGGGTTAGGGTGAGGGTTAGGTTTAGGGTTAAGGTGAGGTTTAGGGTTAGGATGAGATTTAGGGTGAGGGTTAGGGTCAGAGTGTGGGTTAGGGTGAGGGTTAGAGTTAGGTTTAAGATTAGGGTGAGGGTGAGCGTTAGTGTTAGGGTTAG
Organism: Dipodomys merriami; assembly: GCF_024711535.1. Lineage (NCBI taxonomy): Eukaryota > Metazoa > Chordata > Mammalia > Rodentia > Heteromyidae > Dipodomys > Dipodomys merriami. The sequence goes on from NW_027206113.1 coordinate 6,885,525, forward strand.
GGTAAGGGTTAAGTTTAGGATGAAGGCTAGGGTGAGGGTGTTGGTTAGGGTGAGGGTGAGTGTGAGGGTGAGTGTTTCGGTTAGGTAAGGTTTAGGGTTAGGGTTATGATGAGGATTAGGTTGAGGGTGAGGTTTAGGTTGAGGGTTAGTTTGAGGTTGAGGGTTAGGGTTAGTTTTAGGGTGAGGGTTGGGGTTAGGGTGGTGTTTAGTGTGAAAATATGGTTTAATGTGAGTTTTAGGGTTAGGGTTAGGTTTATTGTATGGTTTAGGGTTAGGGTTAGGGTGAGGGAGAAGGTAGGGTTAGCGTTAGGGTTAGTGTGATGGTGGGTGTGAGGGGTAGGTTTAGGATTAGGGTTAGGGTTAGGCTGAGGGCTAGGGTGAGGTTGAGGTTGAGGGTGAGGGTTTCTGTTAGGTAAGTGTTATGGTTATTGCAGGGTGAAGATTAGATTGAGGGTGAGGATCCGGGTTAGGGTTAGTGTTAGGGTTATCGTTTTGGTGAGGGTTAGGGTTAGGGTGAGATTTAGGGTGAGGGTGAGTGTTAGGGTGAGCGGTAGGGTTCGGGTGAGGTTGAGCGTTAGGGTGCGGGTGAGGGATAGGGTGAGGTTGAGGGTGTCGGTGAGGGTTAGGTTGACTGTGAGGAGTTAGGGTTAGATTTAGGGTGAGAATTAGGGTTAGGGTTAAGGTCAGGGTGAGGTTTAGGGTGAGGGGTAGGGTTAGGGTTAGGGTGAGGGTTAGGATTAGGTTGAGGGTTAGGGTAAGGTTTAGGGTTAGGTTGAGTATAAGGGTCAGCGTGAGGGTTAGGGTAAGGGTAAGGGTTAGGGTGAGAGTTAGGGTGAGGGTAAGGGTTAGGGTTAGCGTTGGGTTTAGGGTGAGGGTTACATTGAGGGTTAGGGTTTGGGTTAGTTTTAGGGTTATTGTGAGGGTTAGGATGAGGGTTAGGGTTAGGTTTAGGCTGAGGTTGAGGGTGAGGGTTAGGGTTAGGGTTAGGTTTAGGGTAAGGGTTAGGGTGAGAGTGAGGGTGAGGGTGAGGGTGAGGGTTTCGTTTAGGTAAGGGTTAGGGTTAGAGTGAGGATTAGGATGAGGGTGAGGGTTAGGTTGCGGGTTAGGGTTAGGTTTACGGTTAGGGTGAGGGTGAGGTTGAGGTATAGGGTTATGTTTATGGTTAGATTTAGTTTGACGTTGAGGATTAGAAATAGGATTAAGTTTAGGGTTAGAGTTAGTGTGAGGTTGAGGGTGAGGGTTAGGGTTAGGGTTAGATTTAGTGTGGTGGTGAGGTGAGGGTTAGTGTTAGGATTAGGGTTAGTGTTAGGGTTTGGGTGAGGGTGAGGATGAATGTTAGGGTTAGGGTTAGGGTTAGGGTTATTGTGAGGATAAGGGTTAAGTTGAGGGTTAGGCTGAGGATGAGAGTTAGGGTGAGGGGTAGGGTGAGGTTGAGGGTTAGGGTTAGGTTTAGGGTTAGGGTAAGTGTTAGGGTTACGGTTAGGGTGAAGCTTAGGGTTAGGGTGAGGTTTAGGGTTAGGGTGAGGGTTAGGTATAGGGTTTGAGTTAGGGTGAGACTGAGGGTTAGTGTTAGGGTTACGGTGAGGGTTAAGTTTAGGGTGATGGCTTGGGTGTCGGTGAGGTTTAGTGTGTTGGTGAAGGTGAGGGTGAGGGTTTCTGTTAGATAAGGGTTAGGGTTAGTGTTATGGTGAGGATTAGGACGAGGTTTAGGTTTAGTTTGAGGGTTTAGTTTAGGGTGAGGGTGATGGTGAGTTTTAGGGTTAGAGTCAGGGTGAGGGTTGGGGTGAGGTGAAGGTTAGTGGTAGGGAGAGGTTTAGGGTTAGGGTTAGGTTTAGAGTTAGATTTAGTATGAGGATAAAGGTTACGATGAGGGTTAGGGTTAAGGTTAGGGTTAGGGTGAGGGTTAGTGTTAGTGTTAGGGTTAGCGTTAGGGTGAATGTTGGGGTTAGGGTTAGGGTAAGTATTAGGGTTAGGGTGAGGGTTAGGGTTAGGGTTAGGTTGAGGTTTAGGGTTAGGGTTAGGTTTAGGTTGAGGGTTAGGTTTAGGATTAGGGTGAGGGTGAGGGGTAGGGTGAGGGGTAGGTTTAGATTTAGGGTAAGGATTAGGGTTAGGGTGAGGGTTAGTGTTAAATTTAGGGGTAGTTTGAGGGGGTGGGGAGGGGGACGGTTAGGGTTAGGTTTAAGGTGAGGGTTAAAGTGTGGGTGAGGATTAGGGTTACGTTGAGGGTTAGGGAGACCCAGAGGGTTAGGGTGAGGGTGAGGATTAGGGTTAGGGTTAGGGTGAGGGTTAGTGTTAGGGTTAGGTTCAGGCTTAGGGTGAGGGTTAGGGTGAGGGGTAGGGTTAGACTTAGGGTGAGGGATAGTGTTAGAGTGAGGGTTAGGGTTAGGGTTCGACTTAGGGTTAGTGTGTGGTTAAAAGTTAGAGTGAGGGTAGGGTGAGTGTGAGTGTTAGGGTTACTGTTAGGGTTAGGTTAACGGTTAGGGTGAGGGTTAGGTTTAGGGTGAGGGTTAGGGTGAGAGTACTGTTTAGCGTGAGGGTGAGGGTTAGGGTGAGGGAGAGGGTTAGGGTTATGTTTAGGGTTACGGTGAGGGTTAAGTTTAGGGTGAGGTTCAGGTTGAGGGTTAGAGTTAGGGTTAATTAAGGGTTAGGCTTAGGGTTAGGGTGAGGATTAGGTTGAGTGTGAGGGTTAGGTAGAGGTTTAGGGTTAGGGTGAGGGTTAGGGTAGGGGTTAGGGTGAAGGTTAGGTTTAGGTTGATGTTTAGGGTGAGAGTGAGGGTTCGGGTGAGGGTGAGGGTTAGGGTGTGGGTGAGGGTTAGATTTCAGGTGAGTGTTAGGGTGACGATGAGGGTTAGGGTGAGGTTGAGCGTTAGGGTTATGGGTGTGAGTTAGAGTGAGGGTTAGGGTTAGGGTTAGGGTCAAGTTTAGCGTTAGTGTGAGTGTTAGGGTTAGGGTTATGATTAGGGTTAGTGTTAGGATAAGGGTGAGGCTGAGGGTTAGGTTGAGGGTGAGCTTGAGTGTTAGGGTTAGTGTTAGGGTAAGGGTGACTTTTACGGTGAGTTTTAGGGTTAGGGTGAGTGTTAGGGTCAGGGTTAGGGTCAGGGTTAGGTTTAGGGTGTTATTTATGGTGAGGGTGAATGTTAGGGTGAGGGTGATGGTTAGGGTTAGGGTTAGGGTTAATGTTAGGGAGAGGGATAGGTATAGGATTACGGTTACGGTTAGGATTAGGGTGATTGTAAGGGTTCGGTTGATGTTTCGGGTGACCTTGAGTGTTAGGGTTTGGGTGAGGGTTAGCATTAGAGTGCATGTTAGGGTTAGGGCTAGGGTCAGGGTTTTAATGAGTTTAAGGGTTAGGGTGAGGTTTATGGTGAGGGTTAGGGTTAGGATTAGCGTGAGAGTTAGGGGGAGGGTTTGGGTTAGGGTTATGGTGAGAGTTAGCGTTAGGATGAGGGTTATATTTCGGGTGAGGGTGAGATTATTGTTTAGGGTGAGGGTCAGGGTGAGGGTGAGGTTGAGGGTGAGTGTTAAGGTGAAGGTGAGGGTGACGGTGACGGTGAGGGTTAATTTTAGTGTTAGGGTTAGGCTGAGGTTGAGGGTTAGGGTTAGGATTGAGGTTAGAGTTAGGTTTAGGCTTAGGGTTAGGGTGACAGTGAGGTTTAGCGTGAGGGTGAGGGTGATGGTGAATATTAGGGTTAGGATTATGTTTAGGGTGAGTTTTAGGGTTAGGGTTAGGGTTAGGGTGTGGGTGAGGGTTAGGTTTCGGCTGAGTGTTAGGGTGACGGTGAGGATTAGGGTGAGTGTGAGGGTTAGGGTTATGGTTAGGTTTAGTGTCAGGTTTAGGTTTAGGGTGAGTGTGAAGGTAAGGGTTAGGTTTAGAATTAGTCTTAGGTGTTTGGTAAGGCTTAGGGTGAGTGTGAGTGTGAGGGTCAGAGTTAAGATTAGGGTGAGAGTTAGGGTTAGGGTTAGGGTTAGGTTGAGGGTGAGGGTGAGGATTAGGTTGTGGGTGATGGTGAGGGTGACGGTGAAGGTGAGGGTTAGGTTTAGGGTAAGGTTTAGGGTTATGTTTAGGGTAAGATTGAGTGTGAGGATGAGGGGTAGGTTGAGGGTGATGGTGAGGTTGAGGGTGAGCGTGAGGGTTAGGGTTTGGGTGAGGGTTAGGGTTAGGCTTAGGGTTAAGGTTAGGGTGAGGGTTAGGGTTAGGGTTAGGGTTAGGATGACGGTTAGGCTGAGGGTTAGGTTTAGGGTTAGGGTGAGGGTGAGGGTTAGGATTAGGATTAGGGTTAGGGTTAGGTTAAGGTTTAGGGATAGGTTTAGGGTTAGGTTCAGGGTTTGTTTAGAGTTAGGTTTAGGGTTAGGGTGAGGGTGAGGGTGAGGGTTAGGGTTGCATTAGGGTTAGTGTTAGGGTTACCCTGAGGGTGTGGTTGAGGGTGAGTGTGAGGGTTAGGGTTAAGGCAAGGTTTAGGATTAGGTTTAGGCTTAAGGGTAAGCTGAGGGTTAGGTTTAGGATTAAGTTTAATATGAGGGTTAGGCTGAGGGTTAGTGTTAGGGTTCGTTGGAGGGTAAGGGTTAGGGTGAGGGTTAGGGTGAGGGTGATGCTTAGGGTTAGGACTTAGGGTTAGGGTGAGTGTTAGGGTTAGGGTTAGGGTTAGAGTTAGGGTGAGGGTTAGGGTGAGGGTAAGGGTTAGGGTGATTTTTAGGGTGACGGTTCGTGTTACAGCTAGGATTAGGGTTCGGGTGAGGGTTAGGTTGAGGGTCAGGGTTAGAGTGAGGTTTACGATGACAGTGAGTGTTCGGGTGAAGGAGAGGGTTAGGGTTAGCTTTAGGGTGAGGGTTAAGGTTAGGGTGAGGGCTAGTGTGAGGGAAAGGGTTAGGGTGAGAGTGAAGGGTAGGGTTAGGGTTAGGGTTAGGGTTAGGTTTAGGCTGAGGGTTCGGGTTAGTGTGAGGGTGAGGGCTAGTTTTAGCATTAGGGTTAGGGTTAGGTATAGGGTTAGGGTGAGGGCGAGGGTGAGATTGAGGTTGAGGTTAGGGTAAGGTTTAGGGTTAGACTGCGGGTGGGGGTGAGGGTGAGGGTGAGGTGAAGTTTAGGGTTATTTTTAGGGTGAGGGCTAGGGTGAGGGTGATGGTTAGGGTGACGGTTTGGGTGAGGGTGAGTATTAGGGTGAGGTTGACGTTGAAGATGAGTGTTAGGGTTAGGGCGAGGATTAGGTTTAGGCTTAGTGCGAGGGTTACGATTAGGGTGATGTTTAGGATGAAGGTTAGAGTTAGGGTGAGGGTGAGTGTGAGGATTAGGGTGTAGGTGAAGGTTAGGATTAGGGTGAGGGTTAGGGTGATGGTGAGGGTTAGGGTGAAGGTGAGGGTTAGGGTTAGGGTGAGCTTTAGGGTTAGGGTTAGTGTGAGGGGTTAAGTGAGGGGTAGGGTAAAGGTTAGGGTGAGAGTTAAGGTTAATGTGAGCGTTAGGGTTAGGCTTAAGGTTAGTGTTAGGGTAAGTGTTAGGGTGAGGGTTAGGTGGAGAGTGAGGGTTAGGGTTTGCCTTAGTGTTAGGGTGAGGTTTATTGTGAGGAATAAGGTGAGGGTTAGGGTTAGTATGAGGGTGAGGGTTAGAATTATTTTTATGGTGAGGGTTAGGGTGAGGGTGAGGTTTAGGGCAGGGTTAGGGTCAGGGTGAGGGTTCCGGTGATGGCGAGTTTTAGTGTGTGGATGATGGTTAGGGTTAGGGTGAGGGTTATGGTGATGTTGAGGGTTAGGATGAGGGAGAGTGTTAGGGTTAGGGTGAGCGTTAGGTTTATTGTGAGGATTAGGGTTAGGGTAAGGGATAGGGTGAGGGCGAGGGTGAGATTCAGGTTGAGGTTAGGGTTAGGGTTAGGGTTAGACTGAGGGTGGAGGTGAGGGTGAGGGTGAAGGTTAGGGTTAGTTTTAGGGTGAGGGCTAGGGTGAGGGTTAGGGTTAGGCTGACGTTTTGGGTGAGGATGAGGATTAGGGTGAGGTTGAGGTTGAAGATGAGGGTTAGGGTTAGGGTGAGGATTAGGTTTAGGGTTAGGGTGAGGGTTAGGGTGATGGTTAGGGTGAGGGGTAGGGTTAGGGTTAGGGTGAAGGCGAGGGTTAGGGTTAATGTGAGGGTTAGGGTTAGGGTTACTGCTAGGGCTAGGGGTAGTTTGAGGGTAAGGGTTAGAGTGAGTATTAGGGTTAGGGTAAGCATTAGGGTTAGCTTTAGGGTTAGGGTGAGGGTTAGGGTGAGGCCTCAGGTTTAGGATTAGGGTTAGGGTGAGTGTTAGGTTGAGGGTTAGGATTAGGATTAGTGTTAGGATGAGGGTGAGTGTCAGGGTGAGGGTTAGGGTTAAGGTGAGAGTGAGGGTGAGGGTTTCGGTTATGTAAGGGATAGGGTTAGGGTTCGGGAGAGGATTAGGTTGAGGGTGAGGGTTAGGTGGACGGTTAGGATTAGGGTGAGGGTTAGAGTTAGGTATAGAGTGATGGTTAGGGATAGGGTGAGGTTTAGGGTAGGGTTAGCGTGAGGGTGACGGTTTGGGTGAATGTGAGTTTTAGGGTGTGGGTGACGGTTAGGGTTCGGGTGAGCTTAAGGTGACGGTGAGGGTTAGGGTGAGGGTGAGGGTTATGTTTAGGGTGAGGGTGAGGGTTAGGTTTACGGTGAGCATTAGGGTGAGCATTAGGGTTAGGATTAGTGTTAGGATTAGTGTTAGGGTTAGGGTTATGGTTCAGGTATGGTTTAGGGTGAGGTTTAAGGTAGGGTGAGGGTTAGGGTTAGCGTTAGGTTTAGGGTGAGGTTTAGGGTGAGGGTTAGGTTTAGGGTGAGGGTTAAGGTTAGGTTGAGGCATCGGTGAGGGTGATTGTTAGGGTTGAGGGTGACGGAGAGGGTGAGGGTTTTGGTTAGGTAAGGGTTAGGTTTAGGGTGAGGGCTAGTTTGAGGGTGAGGGCTAGGGTGAGAGTGAGGGTGAGGGTGAGGGTGAGGGTTTCGGTTAGGTAAGGGTTAGGTTTATTGTTAGGGTGAGGTTTAAGTTGAGGGTGAGTGCTAGTGTGAGGGTTAGGGTTATGGTTAGGGTGAGGGTGAGGTTTAGGGTGAGGGGTAGGTTTAGGTTTAGGGTGAGTGTTACGGTTCATGTGAGTGTTAGGGTTAGGGTTATGGTTAATTTTAGTGTGAAGATAAGTGTTAGGATGAGGGTTAGGGTGAGGGTGAGGGTTAGGGTTAGGTTTACGGTAAGGTTTATAGTTAGGGTGAGGGTTAGGGTTAGGGTTAGGATTAGGGTTAGAGTGAAGTGAGGGTTAGGGTTAGCGTTAGGTATAGGGTGACGGTTAGGTTGAGGGTTAGGCTTAGGTTTAGGGTTAGGGTGAGGGTTAGTGTTAGGGTTAGGTTTAGGGTAAGGTTTAGGTTTAAGGTGAGGGTTAGGGTTAGGGTTGGGGTGATGTGAGGGTCAGGGTTAGCGTTAGGGTTAAGGCAGGGGTTAGGGTGAGGGTGAGGGTTAGGGTTAGGATTAAGGTTAGGGTGAGGGTGAGGGTTAGGGTTAGGATTAGGGTTTAGGTAAGGTTTACGGTGAGGGTTAGGGTTAGGGTGATTGCTAGGGTTAGGGTGAGTGTGAGTGTTATTGTTAGGATTAGGGTTATGGTTAGGGTTAGTGTTATTGTTAGGGTTAGGATTAGTGTGAGGGTGAGGTTTAGCGTTAGGGTTAGGGTTAGGGTGAGTGTGAGGGTGAGTGTTAGGGTTAGGGTTAGAGTGAATGTTATTGTTAGGATTAGGGTTATGGTTAGGGTTAGTGTTATTGTTAGGGTTAGGGTTACGTTTAGAGTTAGGGTTAGTATGAGGATAAAGATTATGGTGAGGGTTAGTGTTAGTGTTAGGGTTAAGGTTAGGGTTAGGGTGAGGTTTAGGGTTAGGGTGGTGTTTAGGGTGAGGGTGAGGGTTAGCGTGAGGGTGAGGTTGAGGGTGAGTGTGAGGGTGAGGGTGATGGTGAGGGTTAGGTTTAGGGTGAATGTGAGGGTTAGGGTTAGGATTAGGGTTAGGTTTAGGGTTAGGCTGAAGTTGAGGATGAGCGTGAGGGTTAGGGTTAGGGTGAGGTTTAGTTTGAGGCTTAGTGTTAGGGTTAGGTTTCGGCTTAGTGTGAGGGTTAGGGTGAGTGGTAGGGTTAAAGTTCGGTTGAGGGTTAGTGTTAGTTTGAGGGTTAGGGTTAGGTTTAGACTTAGGGTTAGTGTATGGTTAAAAGTTAGGGTGAGGGTTAGGGTGAGGGTTAGGGTGAGGGTGAGTGTTAGGGTTATCGTTAGGGTTAGGTGTAGGGTGAGGGTTAGGGTGAGGGTAATGTTTAGCGTGAGGGTGAGGGTTAGGTTGAGGGAGAGGGTTCGGTTTAGATTTAGGGTTAGGGTTACGGTGAGTTTTAGGGTTAGGGTTAGGTTTAGGTTGAGGGTGAGGTTGAGGGTTAGAGTTAGGGTTAGGTAAGTGTTAGGGTTAAGTTTAGGGTGAGTATTAGGTTGATGGTGAGGGTTAGGGTGAGATTTGGGTAGGGGTTAGGGTGAAGGTTAGGGTTAGGGTGATGTTTAGGGTGAGAGTGAGGGTTCGGGTGAGGATGAGGTTTAGGGTGCGGGTGAGGGTTAAGTTTCGACTGAGTGTTAGGGTGACGATGAGTGTTAGGGTGAGGGTGAGCGTTAGGGTTATGGTTAGTGTTAGGGTGAGTGTTAGGGTTAGGGTTAGTGGTAGGGTGAGGTTTATGGTGATGGGTAGGGTTAGGGTTAGGGTCAGGTTAGTATTAGTGTGAGGGTTAGGGTTAGGGTTAGGGTTAGGGTTAGGGTTAGGATAAAGGTGAGGGTGAGGTTTAGGGTGAGGGTGAGGGTTAGGGTGAGGGTTAGGGTTTGGATTAGTGTTAGTGTTAGGGTTAGACTTAGGATAAGGTTGATGGTGAGTGTGAGTGTTAGGGTTAGGGTGAGTGTTAGGTTTAGGCTTAGGGTTAAGGGTAAGGTGAGGGTTAGGGTTATGGTTAAGTTTAATATGAGGTTTAGGCTGAATGTTAGGTTTAGGGGTCATGTATGAGTAAGGGTTAGGGTGAGGTTTAGGGTGAGGGTGAGGGTTATGGTTAGGCTTAGGGTTAGGGTGAGCGTTAGGGTGAGGGTTAGTGTTAGGGTTAGGGTGAGGGTTAGGGTGAGGATAAGGGTTAGGGTGAGGGTTAGGGTGAAGACTACTGTTAGGGTAGGGTTAGGGAGAGGGTAAGGGTTAGGGCTAGTTTAGGGTGAAGGTGAGGGTTAGGGTGAAGGAGAGGGTTAGGGTTAGGGTTAGTTTGAGGGTTAGGTTTAGGGTGAGGGCTCGTGTGAGGGAGAGGGTTAGGGTGTGGGTAAGGGGTAGGGGTAGGGTTAGGGTTAGTGTTAGGTTTAGGCTGAGGGTTAGGGTTAGTGTGAGGGTGAGGGGTAATTTTTGCATTAGGGTTAGGATTAGGGTGAAGGTTATTGTGAGGGGGAGAGGGAGGTTGAGGTTGAGGTTAGGGTTAGGGTTAGGCTTAGGGTGGGGGTGAGGGTGAGGATGAGGGTGAGTTTTAGGGTTAGTTTTTGGGTGAGGGCTAGGTGAAGGTCAGGGTGAGGGTGACAGTTAGGGTGACGGCGAGGTTTTCCGTTAGTAAAGGCGTACGGCTAGGGTTAGGATGTGGATCAGGTTGAGGTTGAGGTTTAAGGTGATGGTTAGGGTTAGGGTGAGGGTTAGGGTAAGGGTGAGGGTCAGGGTGACGGTGAGGGTTAGGTGAAGGTGAGGGTTAGGGTTAGGGTGAGGGTGAGCTCTTAGGTGAGGGGTAGGGTAAGGGTTAGGGTGAGGGTTAGGGTTAATGTGAGGGTTAGGGTTAGGTTTAGGGTTAGTGTGAGGATAAGGTTTAGGGTGAGGGTTAGGTTGAGAGTGAGGGTTAGGGTTAGCTTTAGTGTTAGGGTGAGGGTGAGGGTTAGGGTGAGTGTAAGGGTGAGGCTTAGGGTGAGGGTTAGTTTTAGTGTGAGGATTAGGGTTAAGGAGAGAATTAGGGTTATTGTGAGGTTAAAGGTTAGGATGAGGTTTAGGTTGAGGGTGAGGGTTAGGGTTAGGGTTAGGGTTGGGGTGAGGGTTAGTGTTAGGATTAGGGTTAGGTTTAGGGTTAGTGTTATTGTTAAGGCTAGGGTTAGGGTTAGGGTGAGAGTGATGGTGAAGTTTAGCGTTAAGGTTAGGTTTAAGGTGAGGATGAGGGTGAGTGTTAGGGTTAGGGTTACGGTTAGGCTGCGGGCGAGGCTGGGGTGAGGGTAGGTGTTAGGGTTAGGGTTACGGGGAGGGCTAGGTTGAGCGTGAGTGTTAGTGTGAGAGTGACGGTGAGGGTGAGGGTTTCAATTACATAAGATTTAGGGTTATTGTTAGGGTGAGGTTTAAATTGAGGGTGAGGGTTAGTGTGAGTGTTAGGGTTAGGGTGAGGGTAAGGTTTATAGTTAGGTTGAGGAGTAGGTTTAGGGTGATGTTTAGGGTGACCTCACCCTACCACTCACCCTAACCCTAAACCTCACCCAAACCCTCACCCTCACCCTAAGCCTAAACCTAACCCTAACACTAACCCTAAACCTAACACTCACCCTCACCCTAACCCTAAACCTAACCCTCACCCTAAACCTAAACCTAATCCTCACCCTTACCCTAACACTCACCGTCACCCTCACCCTCACCCTAACCCTAACCCTCACCCTCACCCTATCCTCTTCCTAACCCTAACCCTAAACCTCACCCTAATCCTAAGCCTAACAGTAACCCTCACACGAACCCTAACCCCCCCTTTAAAAGTAACCCTATCCCTCACCTTAACCCTCATCCTAAACCTAACCTTAACCATCACCCTCACCCTAACGCTAACCCTAAATCTCACCCTAACCCTAAACCTCACGCTCACCCTCACCCTCAACCTAACCCTAACCCTACCCCTCACCCTAAACTTCATCCTAACCCTAACGCTAACCCTAACACTCACACTAATCCTAAACCTAACCCTAAACCTCACCCTCACACTCATTCTCACCCTAAACCTAAACCTAACCCTAACCCTCACCCTAACCGTAACCCTCACTGTAACCCTCACCCTAAACCTCATCCTCTCCCTAACACTCACCCTCACCCTAACCCTATCCCTAACCCTCACCCTCATCCTAACCCTCACCCTTACCCATATCCTCACGGGAAACCTAACCCTAAACCTAGCCATAACCCTCACCCTAAACCTAACGCTAACCTTAAAATTAACCCAAAACCCCCCTCACACTCACTGTCATCCACAGCCTAACTGTGACCGAATCCTAATCCTAAACCTAACTCTCACTCTCACCCTCACCCTAAACCTAACCCTAACCCTAAACCTCACCCTCACCCTCACTCTCACACTCACACTCACCTTCACCGTCACCCTTACCCTAAACCTAACCCTAACCCTAACCCTCACCCTACACTAACCCTAACACTAACCCTAACTCTCACACTAAACCTAACCCTCACCCCAACTCTAAACCTATACCTCAGCCTAACTCTCATCTTAACCCTAACCCTAACCCTAATCCTCACCCTATCCCTAACAGTTACCCTAACCCTAAACCTCACCCTCAACCTAGCCCTGAACCTAAACGTAACCCTAAACCTAACCCTCCCCTAACCCTAACCCTCACCCTAAACCTAACTCTCACCCTGACCCTAACAATCACCCTAACCCTAACCCTAACCCTAAACCTAAACTTAACGCTCACCCTCACACTAACCCTAACCCTCACCCAATTCCTCACCCTAAACCTAACTCTAACCCTCACCCTCAACCTAAACCTCACGTTAACACTTACCATCACCCTGATCCTCACCCTAACCCTAACCCTAACCATAAACCTCACCCCAACCCTCAACCTAACCCTAAATCTAATCGTCAGCTGAACCCTCACCTGAACACAAACCCTAACCCTCACCCTCAACCTCACCCTCAGCCTAAACCTAACCCTAACCCTAATCCTAACCCCAACCCTCACCCTCACCTAACCCTAACCCTAACCCTAATCCTAACCCTAACCCTCACCCTCAGCCTCACCCTAACTCTAACCCTTACCCAAACCTAACTATCACCCTAACTCTAAACCTCACCCAAACCTATCCCTCTCCCTCATATTCACCCTAACCCTAACTCTAACACTAATCCTCACACTAACCCTAACCCTAACCCTCACCTTAACCCAAACCCTCACCCACACCCTCACCCTCACCCTCACAATAAGTCTAACCCTAACCCTAAACCTAATCTTAACCATAACCTCAACCTCACCTCACCCTAACTCTAACCATAACCCAAGCCTAATCCTCACCCTAACTCTAACCCTCAACCAAACCTAAACCTCACCCTCAAAATCAAGCTAAACCGAAACCTAACCCTAATGCTAACGCTTACCCTAACCCTAACCCTCACCCTAACCCTAACCCTAAACTTCACCCTCACCCTAACCATAACCCTAAACCTAACCCTCACCCTAACACTCACCCTAACCATAACGTTAATCCTAAACCTCACACTCACCCTAAACCTCACCCTAACCCTTACCCTCACCCTAACCCTAACCCTAACACTAACACTAACCCTCACACTAATCCTAACTCTAACCCTAAACCTAATACTAAACCTAACCCTAAGCCTCACTGTAACCCTAACTCTAACCCTAACCCTAAGCCTTACACTAACCCTAACACTAACCCTAACCCTCACCCTCACACTAACCCTAAAACTAACCCTAACCCTCCCCCTCCCCCTTCCCGTCAGCCTCAGCCTAACACTAAGCTTAATCCTAATCCTAACACTAACCTCACTCTCAACCACACCCTAAACCTAACCCTAACCATGAACATCCCCTCCCCCTCCCGCTCCCCATAACCCTAAAAATAACCCTAACCCTAAACCTAACCTTAATCCTCACCCTAACCCTAACCCTAACCCCACCCTCCCCCTCCCCCTCAGCCAAACCCTAAACCTAATCCTTATCCTAACCCTAATCCTCATTCTCACCCTAACCATAAAACTAACCTAACAATACCCCTCAGCCTAAACCTCACCCTAACCCCAACCCTCATCCTAATCCTCAACCTATCCCTAACCTTCACACTAACCCTCACATTCACCCTAGCTCTCACCCTAACTGTAATAATAGACCTAACCCTCAACCTAACCCTAACACTCACCCTAACACTAGCACTCACCCTGAACCTGAACCTCACCCTAAGTCTAACCCTAACCCTCATCCTGAGCCTAACCCTCACCCTAAACCTAACCCTAAACCTAAACCTCAACTTAACGCTCACACTCACCCTTACCCTAACCCTCACTCTACTCCTCACCCTAACCGTTACCCTAACCCTCACCCAAACCCTCACCCGAACACACACCCTAATCCTCACCCTCACCCTCACCCTAATCCTAACCCTAACCCTAACCCTAATCCTAACCCTCACCCTCATGCTAGCCCTCACCCTAGCTCTAACCGTAACCCTAACCCTCACCTGAACTCTCAACCTCACCCTAACCCTCACCCTCATCCTAAACATCACCATAACCCTAGCCCTCACCATCACCCTAAACTTACCCCACACAATAACCCTCAACTTAACCCTTATCTTCATCCTCACCCTAACCCTCACATTAACTCTAACTCTCACCCTAACACTAACCCTAATCCTCACCCTAAACATCACTCTAATCCAACCCTCACGCTAGCCTAAACCTAACCCTCACCCTAACCCTAATCCTCACACTCACCCTCACCCTAACCCTCACCCTAACTCTAGCCCTCACCATAAACTTAAACCTCACCCTAACCCTAACCCTGAACCTCAACTTCACCCTCAGCCTAACCCTAACCCTAACCCTACCCATAATCCTAACCCTAACCCTCACCCTCACCCTCAACCAAACCCTAAACCTAACCCTATCCCTCACCCTCAACCACACCCTCACCCTAACTCTAACCCTAACCCTAACCCTCACCCTAACCCAAACACTAAACTTAACCCTAACCCTCCCCCTCACTCTCAACCTAAGACTAACCTTAACCCTAACCCTAACCCTAACACTAACCCTAACCCTAAAACTAATCCTAACACTAAACCTCACCTTCATCCTAACCCTAACCCTAACCCTAACCCCAACCCTCACACTCACCCTAACCCTCATGCTAACCCTAAACCTAATGCTAACACTAACCCTCACCCTCACCCTAACCCTTACCATAAACCTAACCCAAATTCTCACCCTCATATTAGCCCTCACCCTAACTCTAACCCTAAACCTAACCCCCACCCGAAACCTCACACTCACACTAACATTCAACTTCAGCCTAAACATCACCCTAAGCCTAACCTTCAAACTAAACCTACTCTTAACCTTCACCCTAACACTAACCTTAACCCTAATCCTCACACTAACCCTAACCCTAAACCTTACCTAAACAAAACCTCACCCTCACCATAGCCCTCACCCTAACCTTAACCATAACCTTAACCCTAACCCTTAACCTCATCCTCATCCTCAGCCTAACCCTAAACCTAACCCTATCCTAAACCTAACCCTCACCTTCACCCTCACCCTAAAACTAACCCTAAACCTCACCCTCACCCACACCCTCTCCCTAACTCTAACCCTAAACCTAACCCTAATCCTAACCCTAACCTTAATGCTAACCCTAAACCTAACCCTCACCCTAACCCTCACCCTAACCCTTACCCTCACCCTAACCCTCACCCTAAACTTTTCCCTCACCCTAAACCTAACCCTAACCCTCACACTTACCCTAACCCTCACCCTCACCCTAACCCTAAATGTAAACCTAACCCTCCCTCTCCCTTCCCCCTCCCCCTCAGCCTAACCCTAACCCTAATCCTAATAATAAACCTAACCCTCACTCTCACCCTCAACCTAAACCTAACCCAACCCTAAACCTAACCCTCCCTCTCCCCATACCCCTCCCACTCCGCGTCACCCCAACAATAAAAATAAGCCTAAACCTAAACCTAACTTTCATCCTAATCCTAATGCTCACCCTAAACCTCCCCCTCACTCTCACCCTCACCCTAAACCCAACCCTAACCCTAAACCTCACCCTCACCCTCACCCTCACCCTCACCTTCACACTCACCCTAAACCTAACAATAAACCTAACCCTAACCCTAACACTCACCCTAACACTAACACTAACCCTAACCCTAACCCTAACTCGCACACCAAACCTAATCCTCACCCTAAACCTAACCCTACCCCTCAACCTAACCCTCAACATAACCCTCAACAAAAGCCTTAACCTCACCCTCACCCTAACCGTCACACTAACCATAACCCTCACCTTAACCCTAACCCTCACCCACACCCTCACGCTCACCCTCAGCCTAAACCTAACCCTAACCCTAAACCTAATCCTAACCCTAAACCTCACCCTCACCTTACCCTAAACCTAACCCACTCCCTTATTCTCACCCTCACCCTAAACTTCAGGCTCACCCTCCCCCTCATCTTAACCCCAAACCTAACCCTAAACATCACCCTAACCCTAATCCTCAACCTAACCCTAACCCTCACACTAACCCTAACCTTCACCCTCACCTTAACCCTAAACGTAAACCAAACCCTCCCCCTCCCCCTCCCCCTCCGCCTCAGCCTAACCCTAACCCTAATCCTAATCCTAAACCTAACCCTCACTCTCACCCTCAACCTAAACCTAACCCAACCCTAAACCTCCCCCTCCCTCTCCCCCTACCCCTCACACTCCGCCTCACCCCTACAATAAACATAACCCTAAACCTACACCTAACCTTCATCCTAAACCTAAAGCTCACCCTAACCCTCCCCCTCCCCCTCACTCTCACCCTCACCCTAAAACTAACCCTAACCCTAAACCTCACCCTCACCCTCACCCTCACCCTCACCTTCACCCTCACCCTAAACCTAACAATAACAATAAACTTAACCCTAAGCCTAACCCTCACCCTAACACTAACACTAACCCTAACCCTAACCCTAACTCCCACACTAAACCTAATCCTCACCCTAACCCTAACCCTACCCCTCAGCCTAACCCTCAACAAAACCCTCAACAAAAGCCTTAACCTCACCCTCACCCTAACCGTCACACTAACCCTAACCCTCACCCTAACCCTAACCCTCACCCACACCCTCACGCACACCCTCAGCCTAAACCTAACCATAACCCTAATCCTAATCCTAAGCCTAAACCTCACCCTCACCTTACCCTAACCCTAACCCACTCCCTCAACCTCACCCTCTCACTAACCTTCAGGCTCACCCTCTCCCTCATCCTAACCCCAACACTAACCCTAACCATCACCCAAACACTAGTTCTCACCCTAATCCTAAGCCTAACCCTCAACCTCACCCTAATCCTAACACTAACCCTCACCCTAAACATCACCCTAACGCTAATGCTAATCCTAACCCTCACGCTCACCATAACCCTCACCCTAACCCTTATTCTCACCCTCACCCTAACGCTAATCCTAATTCATACCCTATCCCTAACCCTTACCTTAAACCTCACAATCTCCCTATCTCTCACCCTAACTCTAACCCTCACCCGAACTCTCACCTTCACCCTAACACTCACCCTCACCCTAAACATCACCCTAACCCTAACTTTCACTCTAAACCTAACCCTAACCCTCACCCTAACCCTAACCCTCACCCTAACCATCACCCTCATCGTAATCCTCACACTAACACTAACCCTAATACTTACCAACCAAAACGCTCACCCTCACCCTCACCCTCAGCCTAACCCCAACCTAACCCTCAGCCTAATCCTAATCCGAACCCTAACCCTCACCCTCACCCTCACTCTTACCCTAACCCTCACCCTCACCCACACCCTTACCTAACTCTAACCCTAAACCCAAGCCTCAACCTAACCCTAAACCTCACACTAACCCCAACCCTCACCTTCACCCAAACACTAATCCTAAAGCTAACCCTAAGCCTAACCCTCACTCTCACCCTAACCCTCACCCTAACCTTTACCCTCACCCTAAACCTAACCCTGACCCTAACCCTCACACTAACACTAATCTTAACCCTAAACCTAACCCTAAAGGAAACCCAAACCCTAACACTCACACTATCCCTAACCCTCACACTCACAATCAACTTCACCATAACCCTCACCCTCACCCTAACCTTAACTCTAACCCTAAACCTCAACCTCACCCTCACCCTCACCTTAACCCTAACCTAACCCTAACACTAATCCAAACCCTAACCCTAAACATCACACTCACCCTGACTCTAAACCTAACACTAACACTCTCCCTCACCCACACCCTCTACGTAAATCTGACCCTAAACCTAACCATCAACCTAAACCTAAATCTCACCCTAAATCTAACCCTCACACTCCCGCAAACAATAATCCTAACCTTAATCCTAAGCCTAACACTCACACTCACCCTAAACCTCCACCTAAACTTTTCCCTCACCCTAACCCTAAACCTAACACTCACACGAACCCTACACTCACCCTCACCCTAACTCTAACCCTAACCCTAAACCTAACCCTCCCCCTCAGCCTAACCCTAACCCTAATCCTAATCCTAAACCTAACCCTCACTCTCACCCTCACACTAAACCAAACCCCAACCCTAAAATTCACCCTCACCCTCACTCTCACCCTCACCCTCAACTTCAACCTCAACGTAAACTTACACGTAAAACTAACATTAACCCTCACCCTAACACTAACCCTAACACTAATCCTAACTCTCAAACTAAACCTAACCCTCACCCTAAGCCTACGCCTACCCCTCAGCCTAACCCTAACCCTAACCCTAACCCTAATCCTCACCAAATCCCTAACCGTAACCCTAACCCTAAAACTCAATCTCACCCAAGCCATCACCCTAACGCTAAGCGTAAACCTAACCCTCTCCTAACCCTAACCCTCTCCCTAATTCTAACCCTCACACTGACCCTAACCCTAACCCTCACCCTAAACCTCAACCTAACCCTAAAACTAACCCTCACCTGAACCCGAACCCAAAACCTAAGCCTAACCCTCACCCGAAACCTCACTCTCAGCCTAACGCTAAACCAAACCCTAATCCTAACCCTAACCCTTACCCTCACCCTCAACCTCAACCTCACCCACAGTCTAACCCTAACTCTAACCCTAACGCTCATCCTCACCCTCAACATAACTATTACCCTAACCTAACCCTAACCCTCACCCTAACTCTAACCGTCACCCAAACCTAACCCTAACCCTCACATTCACCCTAACCCTAACTCTAACCCTTACCCTCACCCTAACCCTAACACTAACACTCACCCTAACCCAAACCCTGATGCTCACCCTCACCCTCACCATAATTCTAACCTTATCACTACCCTAATCTTTAGCCTAACCCTCACCCTCACCTCACCCTAACTCTAACCATAACCCAAACCTAATCCTCACCCTACCTCTAACCCTTAAACAACCGTAACCCTCACCCTCACCCACACCCTAACCCTAACCCTAACCTTAACGCTAACGCTCACCCTAACCCATACCCTAACCCTAAGACAACCCCTCAGCCAAACCCTCACCCTCACCCTAACCCTAAACCTAACCCTCACCCTAACACTCACCCTAACCCTAACGTTAACCCTAAATCTCTCCCTCAACATAAACCTCACCCTAACCCTTACCCTCACCCTAAGCCCAACCCTAACCCTAACACTAACCCTCACACTAATCCTAACCCTAAATCTAACCCTAACACTAAACCTCATCTTAACCCTCATCTAACCCTAACTTTAACCCTAACCCTAATCCTTACACTAAGCCTAACAATAACCCTAATCCTAACCGTAACCCTCAACCTAACACTAACTCTAACCCTAACCCTAACTCTCATACTAAACTTACACCTCAACCTAACCCTAAGCCAACCCCTCAGCCTAACCCTAACCCTAACACAAAACCTACCCCTAATCCTCACTCTATCCCGAACCGTAACCCTAACACTAAACCTCACCCTCAGCCTAGCTCTCACCCTAACCCTAACCCTAAACCTAACCCACCCCTAACCCTAACCCTCACCTTAATTCTAAACCTCACCCTGAACCTAACCCACAACCTAACCCTAACCCTAACCCTCAAACTCAACTTAACGCTTACCCTCACCTTAACCCTAACCCTCAACGTACTACTCACCCTAACCCTAACCTTAACCCCCAACTTCACCCTAAACCTGACATTAACCCTTACCCTCACCCTGACCCTCAGCCTAACCCTAACCATAACCATAACCCTCACCCTAACCCTAAATCTAACCCTCACCGAAACCTCACCCAAACCCTAACCCTAAAACACACCTTCACCCTCAACCTCAGCCTAACCCTAAACCTAACACTAATCCTTACCCTAACCCTCATCCTCACTTCACCCTAACTCTAACGATAACCCAACCCTTAATGTCATCCTCACTCTAACCCTCAACCAACCATAACCCTCATCTTCACCCTCACCCTCACCCTAACCCTAACCCTAAAGCTAATGCTCACCATAAATCTAACCTTCACCCTAACACTAACCCTAAACGTCACCCTCACCCTAACCCTAACCCTAAACATAACCCTCACCCTAACCCTAACATTAACCCTAAACCTCACCCTCAACATAAACCTCACCCTAACCCTTACCCTCACCCTAGCCTAACCCTAACACTAACCTTCACACTAATCCTAAACCTAAACCTAACTCTAACACTAAACCTCACCCTAACCCTCACACTAACCCTAACTGTAACCCTAAACCTTACACTACCCCTAACAATAACCCTAACCCTAAACCTCACCCTAACACTAACCCTAACCCTAACCCTAACTCTCACACTAAACCTAACCCACACCCTAACACTAAGCCAAACCCTCAGCCTAACCCTAACCCTAACCCTTAGCCTAACCCTCACCCTATCCCTAACTGTAACCCTAATCCTAAACCTCACCCTCACCCTACCACACACCCTACCCCTAAACCTAAATCTAACCCTCCCCTAAACCTAACACTCACCCTAACCCTAACCCTAACCCTCACCCTGACCCTAACCCTCACCCTAACCCTAACCCTAACCCTCAACCTCAACTTAAAGCTCACCCTCAACTTAACCCTAACCCTCTCCGTACTCCTCACCCTAAACCTAATCATAACCCTCAACTTCACCCTAAACCTCACGTTAACACTTACCCTCACCCTGACCCTCACCCTAAGCCTAACCATAAACATAACCCTCAACCTAACCCTCAACCTAACCCTAAATCTAACCCTCACCCTCAACCTCAGCCTAACCCTAACCCTAACCTTAATCTTAAACCTAACGCTGACCCTTACCCACACCCTAATTCTAATCCTAACCCTAACCCTCACCCTCACCCTTACCATAACTCTAACTCTTACCCAACGCTTACCCTCACCCTAACTCTAACCCTAACCCAATCCTAAACCTCACCCTCATATTCACCCTAACCCTAACTCTAACCCAAACCCTCACCCTAACCCTAACCCTAACATCACCCTAACATAAACCCTCACACTCACCCTCACCCTCACCCTAAGTCTAACCCTAACCCTAACCCTAATCTTAACCCTAACCCTCACCCTCACCTCAACCTATTTCTAACAATATCCAAACCCTAATCCTCAACTTCACTCTAACACTCAACCTACCCTAACCCTCACCCTTAACCTCACACTAACCCTAACCCTAACCCTAACGCTAATGCTGACCGTAACCCTTACCCTCACCCTATCCCTAAGCCTAAACGTCACTCTCACCGAAAACCTAGCGCTAAACCTAACCCTCACCTTAACCCTGCTTCTCCCCCTTCCCCTCCCCCTCAGACACAATCTATCCCTAATCCTAATCCTAACCCAACCCTCACTCTCTCCCTCAGCGTAAATCTAACCTTAACCCTAAACCTCCCCCTCAAACTCCCCCTAACAATAAACCTAAAAATAACCCTAACCCTAACCCTAACTCTCACCCTCACCCTAACCCAAACCTTCCCTCTCCCCCTAACACTAACCCTAACCCTAACCCTCACCCAACCCTCACCGTAAACCTAAACCTAAACCTCACCCTCACCCTAACCCTCAACCTAAACCTTACCCTCACCCTAAATGTAACCCTATCGCTAACCCTAACCATAACTCTCAGACTAAACCTAACCCTCACCCTAACCCTAACCCTACCCCTGAGCCGAACCCTCACCCTAACCGTAACCCTAACCCTAATTCTCACCCTACCCCTAAACATAACCCTAACCCTCACACTCACCCTATCCATCAACCTAACTCTATCCCTAACCCTAACCCTGACCTGAACTCTCACCCGAATCCTAACAATAATTTTAACCCTAACTGTCTCCGTAACCCTAACCCTAAACCTACCCCTAACCCTAACTCTCCCTTCCCCTTCCCACTCACCCTCAGCCTAAACCTATCCCTAAACCTAATCCTAACCCTAACCCTCACTCCCACCCTCACTCTAAACCTAACCCAATCCCTAAACCTCACCCTCACTGTAACCCTCACCATCACGCTAACCCTAACAATAACCACAACTCTAACCCTAACCCTAAACCTAACCCTCACACTAACACTAACACTAACCCTAATCCTCACATTAAACCTTACCCTCACATTAAAGGTAAACCTACGCCTCAGCCTAAGCCTCACAATAAACCGAACCCTAAAGCTAATCCTCACCCTATCTCTAACCCGAACCCTAACGCTCACCCTGACCCTCACTGTCACCCTAACCCTAACCCTCACCCTCAACCTCACCCTAATTTTAACCCTAACCCTAGTCCTAATCCTAATTCTAACACATTCCCTCACCGTCACACTCACCCTAAACATAAACATAACCCTAAACCAAAACCTAACCCTAACACTATCCTTCACCCTAAATCTAAACCTAACCCTCACCCTCACACTAACCCTAACCCTAAACCTAACCCTAACCCTAACACTAACCCTCATCCTAACCCTCACCCTACCACTCAAGCTAAATGTAACCCTCACTCTCACTCTAGCCCTCACCCTCCCCTAACCCTTATCCTCACCCTAATCCTAAGTGTCACCCTAACCCTCACACTAAACCTAACCCTCACCTTAACCCTAAAACTACCCCCTCGCTAACCCTAACCCTAAACCTAACCCTAACCCTCACCCTAACCCTAAGCCTAACCCTAACCCTCATCCTCACTCTAGCCTTCACCCTAACAATAATCCTAACTCTAAACCTCACCCTAACCCTAACCCTCATTCTAACCCTAACCCACACACTAAACCTAACCCTCACCCTAACCCTAACACTCACCCTAAAACTTACCCTAACCCTAACCCTAATATTAACCCTAACCCTCACCATAAGCTTAACCTAATATGAACCCTAACCTTCACCCTAAAACTAACCCTCTAACTAAACCTCCCACTCATCTTAACCCTCAAACTAAACCTTATCCTCACCCTCACCCTAACCCTCACATTAACCCTAAACCTCACCATAACACTAAGCCTAACCCTCACCCTCAACCTAAACCTCAACATCACCCTAACCCTCACCTTAACCCTAACCCTCAACCACACGCTACACCTCACCCTAAACTTAAGACTCACCCTCAACCTAACCCTCATCCTAAGACTAACTCAAACCCTAACACTAATCCTAAACTTAACCCTCACACTCACCATCACCCTAACACTAACCCTAACCCTAAACCTAACCGTAACCCTCATCCTAACCCTAACCCTAACCCTAACCCTCACCCTAAACCTAACCATCACCCTAAACCTAACTATAACCCTCACCCTAATCCCAACCCTAACCCTAACCCTCATCCTCACCCTCACCCTCAGCTTAAGACTAACCCTAACTCTCACCCTCACCTTATCTCTCTCCCGAACCGTAAGCCTAGCCCAAACCCACACCCTAACCCTAACCCTAACACTTAACCTCACCCTAACCCTTACCCTCACCCTCACCCTAACACTCACCCTAAACCTTACCCTCATCCAAACCCTAACCTAACCCTCACACTAACCCTAAAACTCATCTTAACCCTAACCCTACCCCTCACCCTAAACCTAACCCTAACCCTCACACTAAACCTAAACTTCACCCTACCCCTAACAATAACACTAACTCTAATCCTAACCCTCACTGTCACCCTCACTCTAACCCTAAACCTAACCCTAAACCTCATCCTCACTGTCACCTACACCCTCACCCCCAGCCTAAACCTAACCATAACAGTAACCCTAACCCTAACCCTAAACCTCACCGCAAACATAATCCTAACACTTAACCTCACCCTAACCCTAACCCTAACCCTCACCCTCACCTTAACCCTAACCGTAAACGCCACCTTAACCTTCACCCTAAACCTAAACCTATCCCTCACCCTAACCTTAACCCTCAACCTAACCCTAACCATCACCCTAACCCTAAGCCTAACACTAATCCTCACCCTCACCCTACCCCTCACCCTAAACCTAATCCTAACCCTAACCCTCACCCTCACCCTAAACCTCACACTAACCCTCGCCTTCACCCTAACCCATACCCTAAGCCTAATCCTAAAATTAACCCTAACCCTAAGCCTAAGCTTAAACGGAACCCTCATCCTAACCCTCACCCTAACCCTAACCCTAAGCCTGTCCCTCCCCCTCACCCTAACCTTCAATCTAATCCTTACCCTTATCCTCACCCTAACCCTCACACTGACCCTATCCCTCAACCTAACCCTAATCCTAACCCTAAAACTCACCCTCAAGCTCATCCTCAGCCTAACCCTAATCCTAACCCTAATCCTTACCCTAACCATCACCCTCACCCTCACCCTAAACATAACCCTCACCCTAAACCTAACCCTAACTCTGTCCCTCACCCTAACCCTAACCCTAACCCTCACCCAACCCTCACCCTAAACCTAAACCTAAACCTAAACATCACCCTCACCCTAACACTCACCCTAACCCTCATCCTCACCCTAAATTTAACCCTATTCCTAACCCTAACTGTAACTCTCAGACTAAACCTAACCCTCACCCTAACCCTATACCTATCCCTGAGCCTAACCCTCACCCTCACCCTAACCCTAACCCTAATTCTCACCCTATCCCTAACCATAACCATAACCCTCACACTCACCCTATCCCTCATCCTAACTCTATCCCTGACCCTAACCCTCACCCGAACCCTCACCCAAACCATCACCCTAATCCTAACAATCACTTTAACCCTAACTCTCACCGTAACTGCAACCCTACCCCTAACCCTAACCCTCCCGCTCCCTTTCCCACTCACCCTCAGCCTAACCCGAACACTAATCCTAATCCTAACCGTAACCCTCACTCCAACCCTCACTCTAAACCTAACCCTAAAGTAAACCTCACCCTCACCCTCAACCTAACCCTACGTCTAACCCTAACCCTAACCCTAATCTTAACCCTAACCCTCACCCTCACCTCAACCGAATTCTAACCATAACCAAACCCTAATTCTCAACCTCACTCTAACCCTCAACAAACCCTAACCCTCACCCTCAACCTTACCCTAACCCTAACCCTAACCCTAACGCTAAGGCTTACCATAACCATTACCATCACCCTAACCCTAACGCTAAACGTCACCCTCACCCAAACCCTAGCGCTAAACCAAACTCTCAACCTAACCCTCCTTCTCCACCTCCCCCTCACCCTCAGACTAAATCTATCCTGAATACTAATCCTAACACTAACCCTCAATCTCACCCTCACCCTAAACCTAACTCTAACCCTCACCCTCATCCTCACACTAAAACTAACAATAACCATAACCCTCAACCTCACCCTAACCCTAACCCTCCCTCTCCCCCTAACACTAACCCTAACCCTAACCCTCACCCAACCCTCACCGTAAACCTAAACCTAAACCTCACCCTCACCCTAACACTCAACCTAAACCTTACCCTCACCCTAACCGTAACCCTATCGCTAACCTTAACCCTAATTATCAGACTAAATCTAACCCTCACCCTAAACCTAACCCTACCGCTGAGCCTAACCCTCAACCTAACCCTAACCTTCCCTCTCCCCCTAACACTAACCCTAACCCTAACTCTAACCCTAAACCTAACCCTCACCCTAAACCTAAAACTAAACCTCACGCTCACCCTAACCCTCACCCTAACCCTTGCCCTCACCCTAACAGTAACCCTAAAGCTAACCCTAACCATAACTCTCAGACTAAACCTAACCCTCCCCCTAACCCTAACCCTACCCCTCAGACAAACCCTCACCCTAACCTTAACCCTAACCCTAATTCTCACCCTATCCCTAAACCTAACCCTAAACATCAACCTCACTCTAGCCCTCAAGCTAATTCTAACCCTATCTCTAACCCTCACCCGAACCATCACCCTCACCCTAACCCTCAACCTCATCCTAAACATCATCCTAAAACTAACACTAACCGTCACCCTGACCCTAATCCCAACCCTCACCCTAACCCTAACCCTCACCCTAACACTTAACCTCACCCTAATCCTCAACCTAACACTAAAACTAACCCTGACCTAACGGAAAACCTCACCCGCACCCTCACCCTCAACCTAAACCTGACCCTTACCCTAGACCTCACCCTAACTTTCACACTAATCCCAAACCCTCAACCTCACCTTCACCCTCAGCCTAACCCTAACCCTAAACCTAATCCTAAACTTAAACCTCATCTTCATATTAACCCTAACCCTAACCCTCACAATAACCCTCACCCTAACCATCACCTTCCCCCACACCGTCACCCTAGCCCTAAACCTAACCCTAACCCTCACCCTAACCCTCACCCTCACCCTAACCCTAACCCTCACCCTCACCCTAACCCTAACCCGAAACCTAACCCTCACCCTAACCCTCCCTTCTTCTCTCACACTCAACCTTTTCCTAAGCCTAAACCTAATGCTACTCCTAACCCTAAAACTCACTCTCACCCTCACCCTAAACCTTACTCTAACTCTAAACCTCACCCTCACCCTCATCCACAGTCTGAAACATAACCTAACCCTAATCCTAACCCTAACCCTCACACTCACCCTCACCCTCACATTCACCCTAAATCTAACCCTAATCCAACCCTAACCCTCACTCTAATTCTAACCCTCACCCAACCCTAAACCTCATTCTCAACCTCAATCTAAACCTAAACATAACCCTAACTCTCACCCTAACCCTTAGCCTCACCATAATCCTAACCCTCGCCCTAAACCTAACCCTCACCCTAACCCTTATCCAAACCCTAACCGTAACCCTAACCCTCTCCCTATGCCTCACCCTAACCCTAACCCTAACCCTCACTCTCCCTAACCCTCACCCTAACCCTTACCATCACCCTAATCCTCACCCTAACCCTAACACTAACACTAACATTAAACTTCACAGTAACCCTCACCCTAACCCTAACCCTCACCCTCACCCTCAACCTAACCCTCATACTAACCCTTATCCTCTCCCTAAACCTAAACTTAACCCTCACCCTAAACCTCATAGTAACCCTAACGCTCACCCTAACTATAACCCGACCCCTCAACCTACCATCATCCTACCCCTAACCCTAACACTCAGGCTTACCCTCACCCTCACCCTAACCCTAACACTCACGATAACCCAAACCTCCACCCTCACCCTCAACCTCACCCTCAGTCTAACCCTAACACTAACCCTAATCCTAACCCTAATCCTCACCCTCACCCTCACCCTAACTCTAACACTAATCCAACCATAACCCTCACTCTAACTCTACCCCTCACCCAACCTTAACCCTCACCCCCAACCTCAATCTAAACCTAACCTTAACCGTAACTCTCAACCTAACCCTAACCCTCACCCTAACCCTAACTCTAACCCAAACCCTCACAATAAACTTAATGCAAACCCTTAACCTAACCCTCAAACTGACCCTCACCCTAACGCTAAAACTAACGCTAACCCTCACCCTAAACCTAACCCTAATTTTCACCCTCACCCTATATGTCACCATCACCATAACCCTCACCCTAACCTAACTCTCACCAACACCCTAACCCTCATTCTCACCCTGACCCTCACACTCTAAACATCATCCCAAACATGACCCTCACCCTAACCCTAAACCTAAGCCTCACCCTAAACCTAACCCACACTCTCACCCTCACCCTCACTCACAATCTAAGCCTAACCCTAAGCTTAAACCTCAGCCTAACACTAACCCTAAGCCTAAACCTCACCCTAACCCTTACCCTCACCATAACCCTCACCCTAAAGCTAACCCTCACCCTAAACCTAGCCCTCACCCTCACCCTAACCCCGCCCTAACGCTTAACCTCACAATAACCCTAACCCCAACCCTAACCGTCACCCTCAGACTTAACATAACACTCACCCTAACCGTAAACATTCCCCTCATCGAAACCCTCACCCTAACCCTGACCCTAACCCTAATTCTCACTCTATCCCTAACCCTAACCCTAACTCTCACCCTCAACCTATCCCTCAACCTAAATCTAACTGTAACCCTAACCTGCACCCGAAACCTCACCCACAACCTAAATCTCACCCTCATCCTTAACATCACCCTAACCCTATCCCTCACCCTAACCCTAACACTAACCCTCACCGTAACCCAAACCTTCACACTAACCCTCTCCCTCAACCAAATCCTTACCCTAACCCAAACCCTAACACTTACCTGACGGAAACCCTCATCCTCACCCTCACCCTCAACCTAAACCTCACCCTCACAATAGCCCTCACACTAACATTAACCCAACCCTAAACCTAACCCTCAAACTCACCCTCAACCTCAGCCTAAACCTACCCCTAACCCTAATCCAAAACCTAACCCTCACCTTCACCCTAACCCTAAACCTAACGCTAACCCTCACCCTCCCTCAAACACTCACCCTAACCCTGACCCTAACCCTAACCCTCAACCTCACACTAACTCTCACCCTCACCCTCACCCACACACTAATCCTAACACTAACCCTAAGCGTAACTCTCACCCTCACACTAAACCTCAGCCTAAACCTTACCCTTACCCTAAACTTAACCCTAAACCTAACCCTCACACTAACCTAAGCCTTACCCTCTCCTTAACCCTAACCTTAACCCTAACCCAAATCCTCACCCTACCCCTCAATCTAACCCTCATCCTACCCCTAAACCTAACCCTTTCGTTTACCCTCACTCTCACCCTAACCCTAACCCTCACCTTAAAAAAACAATCACCCTCACCCTCACCCTCACTCTCAGTCTAACCCTAAGCCTAACCGTAATCCTAACCCTAACCGTCACCCTCAACATCACCCAAACTCTAACCCTAAACCAACCATAACCCTCACTCTAACTCTAATCCTCACCCAAACCTAACCCTCACCCTCAACCTGAATCTAACACTAACCTTAAACTTCATTCTCACCCTAAACCTAACCCTCACCCTAACACTTACCCTCACCCTAACCCTAACCCTAACCCTAACCATCTCACTAATCCTAATGCTAACCCTAACCCTAAACCTCAACCTAACCCTAAAACTAACCTTAACCCTCTCCCTAACCCTAACCTTAATCCTCACCCTCACCGTCACCCAAACCCTAACCCTCACCCACACCGTAATCCTCACTCTCACCATGACCCTCACCCTCACCCTAAACATCACCCTAAACATAACCCTCACCCTAACCCTAACCCTAACGCTCACCCTAACGCTAACCCTAAACCTAACCCTCCCCCTAACCCTAAAATTCACCCTAACCCTAACACTAACCCTAAACATCACCCGAACCCTAAACCACACCCTTACCCTGACCCTATCCCCAACCCTAAACCTCACCCTTACCCTCACCCTAAGGCTTACCCTAAACCTAACACTAATCCTAAACCTACCTCTCACTCTCATCTTTACCCTAATGCTAAACCTAACCCTAACCCACACACTAATACTTACCCTCACCTTCACCCAAACTCTAACACTAACCCTAACCCGAACGGTCACCCTCACCCTAACCCTCACGCTCACACTAAACCTCACCTTCACCCTAACCCTCATCCTAACCCTACCGCTAACCCTCACCCTAAGACTTACCGTCACCCTAATCCTCAAGTCACCCTAATCCTCACCTAACCCTAAAGTTAAACCTTATGCTAACCCTAACCCTTACCCTCACCCTCACCCTCACCTTCACCCTCACCCTCACCCTCACCATCACCCTAGCCCTCACCCTAACCCTAACCCTAACCCTAACCCTCACCTTGACCCTAACCCTCACCGTCATACTAATACTCACCCTAACTCTTACTCTAACCCTAACCCTAACCCTCACCCTCACCCTCACCCTATCCCTAAACCTCACCCTCACCCTAACCCTAATCCTAAACCTAACCCTAACCCTAACCATCACCCTCACCCTAACCCTAACCCTATCCCTCACCCAACCCTCACCCTAAACCTAACCCTAAACCTCACCCTCACCCTAAACCTCACCCTAACCCTTACCCTCACCCTAAGCCTACCCTAACCCAAAACTTAACCGTAACCCTCAGACTAAACCTAACCCTCACCCTCACCCTAACCCTAACCCTAATTCTCACCCTATCCCTCACCATAACCCTAACCCTCACACTAACCTTAGCCATCACCCTAACTCTATCACTAACCCTAACCTTCACCCGAACCCTCACACTCACCATCACCCTCACTCTAATCCTAACAGTAATTTTAACCGCACTCTCACTGTAACCCTAACCCTAAACCTACCCCTAACCCTAACCCTCCCCCTCCCCTTCCAACTCATCCTCAGGCTAACCTTAACGCTAATCCAAATCCTAACCATAACCCTCACTCCCAACCACAGTCTAAGAATAACCCTAATCCTAATCCTAACCCTAACCCTCACTCTCACCCTAACCCTAACTCTAACCCTAATCCAACCATAACCCTCACTTTAACTCTAACCCTCACCCAACCCTAACTCTCACCCTCAACCTCAATCTAACCCTAACCTTAACCATAACTCTCACCCTAACCTTATCCTCACCCTAACCCTTACCCTCACCCAAACCCTAACACTAACACTAACCTTAACCCTAACCCTAACCCTCACAATAATCTTAATGGTAATCCTAACCCTAACCCTCAGACTGACCCTCACCCTAACCCTAAAACTAACAATAAACCTCACCCTAACCCTAAACCTAATCCTCACCCTCACCCTAAAGGTCACCGTCACCTTAACCCTCACCCTAAACCTAACCCTCACCAACACCCTAACCCTCACTCTCACACTGACCCTCACCCTCACCCTAAACGTCATCCTAAACATAACCCTCACCCTAACCCTAAACCTAAGCCTCACCCTAAACCTAACCCTCAGCCTCACCCTCACCCTCACTCAGCCTAAGGCTAACCCTAACCCTAAACCTCACCCTAACACTAACCCTAAACCTAAACCTCACCCTAACCCTAACCCTCACCCTAACCCTCACCCTAAAGCTAACCCTCACCCTAAACCTAGCCCTCACCCTCACCCTCACCCTCACTCTAAACCTTAACCTCACAATAATCATAACCCTAACCCTATCTCTAACCCTCAGACTAAACCTAACCCTCACCCTAACCCTAAACATTCACCTCAGCCTAATCCTCACCCTAACCCTGACCCTAACCCTAATTCTCACTCTATCCCTAACCCTAACCCTAACTCTCAACTTCACCCTATCCCTCAACCTATCTCTAACCATAACCCTAAATGCTCCCGAACCCTCACCCTCAACCTAAACCTCAACCTCATCCTTAATATCACCCTAACCCTATCCCTCACCCTAACCCTACCACTACCCCTCACCCTAACCCTAACCCTCACCCTAACCCACTCCCTCAACCAAATCCTCACCCAACCCTACCCTAACACTTACCTAACGGAAACCCTCACCCTCACCCTCACCCTAAAGGTCACCCTCACAATAGCCCTCACCCGAACCTTAACCCAACCCTAACCCTAACCCTCAAACTCACCCTCACCCTCAGCCCAAACCTACCCCTAAGCCTAATCCCAACCCTAACCCTCACCCTCACTTAACCCTAACCCTCACCCTAAACCTCACCCTCACTCAATCCTTCACCCTAACCCTGACCCTAACCCTGACCCTAACCCTAACCCTAAACCTCACAATAACTCTCACCCTCACCCTCACCCACACACTAGTCCTAACACTACCCCTAAGCCTAACTCACACCCTCAACCTAAACCTCACCCTAAACTTTACCGTCATCTTAAACCTAACCGTAACCCTAACCCTCACACTAACCGAAGCCTTACTCTCTTCAGAACCCTAACCTGAACCCTAACCCTAACCCTCACAGTAACCCTAACCATTACCCTAACCATAACCCTACCCCTCAATCTAGCCCTCATCTTACCCCTAACCCTAACTCTTTCGCTTAACCTCTCCCTCACCCTAACCCTAACCCTCACCTTAAAAAAAAACCGATCACCCTCACCGTCACCCTCACCCTCAGTCTATCCCTAACCCTAACCCTAATCCTAACCATAACCCTCACCCTCACCCTAACTCTAAACCTAATCCAACCATAACCCTCAATCTAACACTAACCCTCACCCAACCCTAACCCTCACCCTCAACCTCCATGTAACCCTAAACTTAACCCTAACTCTCACCCAATCCCTAACCCTCACCCTAACACTTACCCTCACCCTAACCCTAACCCTAACCCTAACCCTCACCCTCAAGCTGAGCTTCAGCCTAAACCTAATCTTAAACCAAATCCTTACCATAATTCTCACCCTTAACCTCACCTTAACCCTAACCCTCAAACTCACCCTCACCCTCACCCTCACCCTAACCCTCAGCCTTACTCTCAACCTCACCCTAACCCTAACCCTAACCCTAACCCTCAACTTCACCCTCACCCTAACCCTAACCCTAACCCTATCCCTCACCCAACCCTCACCCTAAACCTAACCCTATACCTCACCCTCACCCTAACCCTCACCCTAACCCTTACCCTCACCCTAAGCCTACCCTAACCCAAAACCTAACCGTAACCCTCAGACTAAACCTAACCCTCACCCTATCCCTAACCCTACACCTGAGATTAACCCTCACCCCAACCCTAACCCTGAACCTAATTCTCACCCAATCCCTCACCATAACCCTAAACCTCACATTCACCCTAGCCATCACCCTAACTCTATCCCTAACCCTAACCTTCATCCGAACCCTCACACTCACCATCATCCTCACCCTAATCCTAACAATAATTTTAACCTAACTCTCACTGTAACCCTAACCCTAAACCTACCCCTAACCCTAACACTCACCATCACCCTCACCCTCAGTCTAACCCTAACCCTAACCCTAATCCTAACCATAACCCTCACCCTCACCCTCACCCTAACTCTAAACCTAATCCAACCATATACCTCAATCTAACACTAACCTCACCCAACCCTAACCCTCACCCTCAACCTCAATGTAACCCTAAACTTAACCTTAACTCTCACCCTCACCCTAACACTTATCCTCACCCTAACCCTAACCCTAACCCTAACCCTCACCCTAAACCTACCCCTAAA
Source organism: Dipodomys merriami (assembly GCF_024711535.1). Classification (NCBI taxonomy): domain Eukaryota; kingdom Metazoa; phylum Chordata; class Mammalia; order Rodentia; family Heteromyidae; genus Dipodomys; species Dipodomys merriami. The sequence continues at coordinate 6,918,179 of NW_027206113.1, forward strand.
CCTAACCCTCACCCTCAAGCTCAGCCTCAGCCTAACCCTAATCTTAAACCAAATCCTTACCATAATTCTCAAACTTACCCTCACCTTAACACTAACACTCAAACTCACCCTCACCCTCACCCTCACCCTAACCCTCAGCCTCACTCTCACCCTCACCCTAACCCTAACCCTAACCCTCACCTTCACCCTCACCCTAACCCTAAACCTATCCCTCACCCAACCCTCACCCCAAACCTAACCCTATACCTCACCCTCGCCCTAACCCTCACATTCACCCTAGCCATCACCCTAACTCTATCCCTAACCCTAACCTTCACCCGAAACCTCACACTCACCATCACCCTCACCCTAACCCTAACAATAATTTTAACCTAACTCTCACTGTAACCAAAACCCTAAACCTACCAATAACCCTAACCCCCCCTGCCCTTCCCACTCTTCCTCAGCCTAACCCTAACACTAATCCTAATCCTAACCCTAACCCTCACTCCCACTCTCACTATAAACCTAAACCTATCCCTAAACCTCACCCTCACTGTCACCCTCACCCTCACCTTAACCCTAACAATAACCCCAACTCTAACCCTAACCCTAAGCCTAAACCTCACCCTAACACTAATCCTAACCCTAACCCTCACATTAAACCTTACCCTCACCCTAAATGTAACCCAACCCCTCAGCCTAACCCTCACAATAAACCTAACCCTAACGCTAATCCTCACCCTATCCCTAAACCTAAACCTAACCCTAAACCTCACCCTGACCCTCACTGTAACCCTATCCCTAACCCTCACCCGCAACCTGACCCTAATCCTAAACCTAAACCTAATCTTCATTCTAACAATATCCCTCACCCTCAACCTCACCGTAAACCTAACCCTAACCCTAAACCTCACCATAACCCAAACCTTAACCCTAACACTAACACTAATCCTAACAATAACCCTGACCCTACCCCTCAGCCTAACACTCAAACTAACCCTAACACTAACCCTAAACCTCACACTAAACCTAATCCTCACCCTAACCCTAAAACTACCCCTCATGCTAACTCTAACCCTAACCCTAACCCTAAGACTAACACTAACACTCACCCTCACCCTAGCCCTCACCTTAAAAATAATCCTAACCCTAAACTTCACCCTAACCCTAACCTTCATTCTAACCCTAACCCATACCATATACCTAACCCTCACCCTAACCCTAACACTCACCCTAACAATTTCCCTAACCGTAATCCTAACAATAACCCTAACCCTCACCCTAACCCTAACCTAACCTTAAGCCTAACCCTCCCCCTAACGCTCACCCTAACCCTAACCATAACCCTAAAACTCCCACTCATCCTAACCCTCAACCTAACCGTTCTCCTCACCCTCACCCTAACCTTCACATTAACCCTAACCCTCACCCTAACCCTAAGGCTAACTGTCACCCTCATTCTAACCCTCACTGTCACCCTAATACTCAACCTAACCCTAACCCTCACCCACACACTAACCCTCACCCTAAACTTAACCCTAACCCTCACCCTAACCCTCAACCTAAGACTAACGCTAACCCTAACACTTATCCTAAACTTAACCCTAACACTCACCCTCACCTTAACACTATCACTAATCCTCCCCCTAACCTTAACCCTCATCCTAACCCTAACCCTCACCCTAACCCTCACCCTAAACCTAACTCTCACCATAACCTAACCCTAACCCTAACACTCACCCTAATCCTAACACTAACCCTAACCCTCACCCTCACCCTAAACATCAACCTTTACCTAACTCTCACCCTAACCCTAACCCTAATCCTCATTCTAAACCTTACCCTCAACCTAAGTCTAATCCTAAACCTAACACTAATCCTAAACTGAACTCTCACCCCCACCCTCACCCTAAGGCTAATCCTAAGCCTAAACCTAACCCTAACTCTCATCCACACCCTAGCACTCTCCCTAACCCTAAGCCTAACACTAACCCACAACCTAACCCTCAAGCTTACCCTTACCCTCACCCTAACCCTAAACCTCACCCTCACCCTAACCCTCTCCCTAACCCTTACACTCATCCTAACCTTAACCCCAACCCTCACACAAACCCTAACCCTCATCCTAACCCTACCACTACCCCTCACCCTAACCCTAACCCTCACCGTCACACTAACCCTAAACTTCACCCTAACCCTAACACTAACACTCACCCTAATCCTAACCCTCACTGTCACCCTCACCCTCAGGCTAACCCTAACCCTAAACCTAACCCTAAACCTCAACATCACGGTCACCATCACCCTCAGCCTCAGCCTTAACCTAACCCCCCAATAAACCTAACCCTAACCCTAACCCTAACCTTCACCCTAAAACTAACCCTAAACGTTAACTTCACCCTAACCCTAAACCTAACCCTCACCCTTACCCTAACCCTAACCCTAACCCTCAACCTAACCCTCACCCTAACACTTACGGTATCCCTAAACCTCATTCTCAAGCTAACCTTAACCCTAAACCTTACCCTCACACTAAACGTAACCCTCACCGTAACCCTAAACCTACCCTCACCCTAACCCTAACCCTCTACCTAAGCCTAACCATCACCCAAACCCTAAGACTAACCCTAAACCTCACCCTAAACCTACCCCTCTCCCTAAGCTTAACCCTAAACCTCACCCTAACCGTAACCCTCACACTAACCCTAACCCTCACCCTAACCCTTACCACAAGCCTAAATCTAACATTAACCCTAACACTCACCCTAACCCTCAAGCTAACCTTAAACTTAACCCTCATTCTAACCCTCACCCTCACCCTAACCCTAAGCCTAACCCTCCACCAAACCCTAACTTCAATCTAAACCTTGCCCTTACACTCACCCTAACAATAAGCCTAACCCTCCCCCTCCCACTAACCCTCACCCTAACCCTCACCCTAAACCTCAAGCTCATCCTCAGCCTAACCCTAATCCTAACACTAATCCTTACCCTAATCCTTACCCTTAACCTCACCTTAACCCTAACCATCAAACTCACCCTCACCCTCACCCTCACCTTAACCCTCAGCCTCACTCTCACCCTCATCCTAACCCTAACCCTAACCCTAACCCTCACCCTCACACTAACCCTAACAAAAACCCTAACCCTCAACCAACCCTCACCCTAAACCTCACCCTCACCCTAACCCTTACCCTCACCCTATGCCTAAACCTAACCCTAAACCTAACCGTAAATCTCAGACTAAACCTAACCCTCACTCGAAACCTAACCCCAACCCTAATTCTCACCCTATCCCTAACCATAACCCTAACCCTCACACTCACCCTAGCCCTCATCCTAACTCTATCGCTAACCCTGCCCTCACCTGAACCCTCACCCTCACCTTCACCCTAATCCTAACAAGAACTTTATCCCTAAGTCTCACCGTAACCCTAACTGTAAACCTTCCCCTAACCCTAAACGTACCCTCCACTTCCCACTCACACTTAGTGTAATCCTAAACCTAATCCTAATAATAACCCTTACCCTCTCTCCCACCCTCAATCTAATTCTAACCCTATGCCTAATCCTCACCCTCACAGCCAGCCTCACCCTCACCCTAACCCTAACTATAACCCCAACTCTAAACCTAACCCTAACCCTAACCCTCACCCTAACACTATCCCTCACCCTAAACCTCTCCCTAACATTCACGCTAACACTAACACTCACTCTCACCCTAAACCTCACCATTGCCCTAACCCTTACCCTCACCTAAACCTAACCCTAACCCTAACACTCACACTAAACCTAACCCTAAACATAAACCTAAAACTACAACTCACATTAACCCTAACCCTAAACCTAACCCTAACCCTCACCTTCACCCTAAGCCTAAACCTAACACTCACCCTTACCATAATCCTAACCCTAAACCTCACCCTAACCCTGACCGTCAATCTAACCCTAACCCGCAACCTAAACCTAAACCTACCCAATACCCTAACCTAACCTTAACCCTAACCGTCACCTTAACTCTCACCCTAAACCTCCTACTCACCTTAAACCTCAAACTAACCCTTATCCTCACCCTCACCCTAACCCTCACATTAACAGCAACCCTGGCTCGAACCCTAAGCCTAACCCTCACCCACACCCTCATTCTCACCCTCAGCCTAACCCTAACCCTAACCCTAATCGTAACCCAAACCCTAAACCTAACCCGAACACTCACCCTCACCCTAACGCTCACCCTCATACTAAATATCACCCTAACCATATCCCTCACCCTAACCCTAACCCTAACCCTCACCCTAACCCTAATCCTCACCTTAACCATCACACTCTACCTAATCCACACCCTAACCCTCAACCTAACCCTTAACTAACAGAAACCCTCACCCTCACCCTCACCTTAACCCTCACACTCACCCTCAAAATAGCTCTCACCCTAACCTTAACCCAAACCTAACCCTCAACCTCACACTCACCCTCAGCCTAACAACCCTAACCTTAACCCTAATCCTAACCCTAATCCTCACCCTCACCCTAACCCTAACCCAAACCATAACCCTCACCCTCACTCAAGCCCTCAACCTAAACTTAAACCTTACCCTCACCCTAAACCTCACCCTAACCCTCACCCTCACCCACACACTTATACTAAAACTGACCCTAAGCCTAAACCTCACCCTCAAGCTCACGCTAACCCTTACCTTCACCCTAAATCCAACCCTAACCCTAACCCTCACACTAACCTAACTCTCACCCTCACCCTAAACCTAACCCTAACCCTAACACTAACCTTCCCCCTCACCCTCACCCTCAACCACACCCTAATGCTAACCTTCACCCTAACGCTAACTCTCACCCTAACCCTTACCCTAACCCTAACCCTAACCCGTACCTAACCGAAACCCTCAACCTAACCCTAATCCTCACCCTAAGCCTCACCCTCATGCTAATACTCACCCAAACCCTAACCCTAACCCTTACCTAACCGAAACCCTCAACCTAACCCTCCCCTTCACCCTCACCCACACACTAATCCTAACACTAACCCTAAAACGTACACTCACACTAAACCTAAACCTCACACTAACCCTAAACCTATGCCTCACTAAACCCTAACCCTTATCCTAAATCTAAACCTTACCCTCACCCTAATCCAAACCCTAACCCTCACCCTCACCCTAACCTTCACCCTAACGCTAACCCTCACCCTAAACCTTACCATAACACTAACCCTATCATCAACCCTAACCTTCAACCTAACCCTCATCCTAAACCTAACACTAACCCTCCCCCTCCCCCTAACTCTCAACTTAACCCTTACCCTCACCCTCACCCTAAGAATCACACTGACCATAACACTCACGCTAACCCTAACCCTAACCCTCACCCTCACCCTCACCCTCAGCCTAACCCTAACCCTAACCCTAATCTTAACCCTAACCCTCACACTCACCCTCATCCTAACACTATCCCTAATCCTCACACTCACCCTCACCCTCACACTAACCCTCAGCCTCACCCTCCCCCACACACTAATCCTAACACTAACCCTAAACCTAACACTCACACTAAACCTAAACCTCACACTAACCCTAAACCTACCCCTTACTTAACCCTAACCCTAATCCTAAACCTAAACCTTACCCTCACCCTAAGCTTAACCCTAACCCTCAACCTCACCCTAGCCTTCACATTAACCCTAATCCAAACCCTAACCCTCACCCTAACCCTAACCGTCACCGTAAAGCTAACCCTCACCCTATCCCTTACCCTAACCCTAACTCTATCATTAACCGTAACCTTCACCCTAAGTCTGATCCTAAACCTAACACTAACCCTCCCCCTCACACTAACACTCAATGTAACCCTTACCCTCACCCTCACCCTAAGAATCACACTGACACTAACACTCACCCTAACCCTAACCTTAACCCTAACCCTCACCCTCAACCTCACTCTCAGCCTAACACTAACTCTAACTCTAATCCTAACCTTAACCCTCACCCTCACAGTAATCCTAAATTTATCCCTAAACCTCACCCTCACCCTCACCCTCACTCTCACCCTAACCCTCAGCCTCACCTTCACCCTCATCTTAAACCTACCCCTAATCCTAAACCTCACCCTCACCCTAAACCTCACCCTAACCCTAACCCTCACCCTCACATTAACCAAAACCCTAACCCTCAACTTATCCCTCACCCTAACCGTAATGCTAAATCTAAACCTCATCTTCACCCTAACCCTCACGCTAACACTTACCCTAACCCTTACCCTAACCTTACCCTAACCCTACCCTAACCCTAACCCTGAGACTAACCTTAAACCTAACTCTAATTCTCACCCTATCCTTAACCCTCACCCTCACCCTCAACCTCACCCTAGCCCTCAACCTAATTCTAACCCTATCCATAACCCTCATCCGAACCTTCACCCTCACCCTAAACCTCACACTCATCCTAAACATCACCCTAAACCTAACCCAAGCCTTACCCTAACCCTAACCTCAACCCTCACCCTATCCCTAACCCTCACCGTAATCCTCAACCTAACCCTAAAACTAACCCTTACCTAAGCGAAACCCTTACACTCACCATCACCCTGACCCTCACCCTAGCCCTCATGCTAACCTTAACAATAACCCTAACCCTCAACCTCACAATCACACTCAGCCTAGCCCTAATCCTAAACCTAATCCTAAACCTAAACCTCACCTTCACGCTAACCCTAACCCTAACCCTCAACCTCACAAACACCCTCACCCTAACCCTAAACCTAACCCTAACCCTCAACGTAACCCTAACCCTCACACTCACCCTAACCATAACCCGAACCCTAACCCTAACCCTACCTCTTACTCACAACCTCAACCTGAGCCTAAGCCTAACCGTAATCCTAATCCTAACCCTAAACCTCACTCTTACCCTCACCCTAAAACTAACTCTAACCCTAAACCTCACCCACACCCTCACCCTCATCCTAACCCTAATCCTAATCTTAACCCTAAACCTCACTCTTACCCTCACCCTAACCCTAACCCTACCTCGAACCCTAAAACTCACATGAAACGTAACCCTCACCCTAACCCTAACCCTACCCTTCAGCCTAACCCTCACCCTAACACTTACCAAAACCCTAATCATAACACTCACCTTAACCCTAACCCTCACCCTAAACCTAACCATCACCCTACCACTTACCCTAACCCTAACCCTAACATTAACCCAAACCCTCACCCTAATCTTAACCTAATATTAACCCTAACCCTCACCCTTACCCTCACCCTAACACAAAACCTATAACTAAAGCTCCCACTCATCCAACCACTCAACCTAACCCTTTTCCTCACCCTCACATTAACCCTCACATTAACCCTAAACCTCACGCTAACACTATCCCTTAACTCTCACCTTCACCCTAACACTCAACGTCACCCTAACCCTAACCCTCACCCACACCCTACCCCTCACCATAAACTTAAGACTCATCCTCAACCTCAGCCTCACCCTAAGACTAACACTAACTCTAACACTAATCCTAAACTTAACTCTCACACTCAACGTCACCCTAACACTCTCTCTAAATGTAATCCTAATCCTAACCCTAACCCTAAACCTAAAACTCATCCTAACCCTAACCCTACCTCTGAGCCTAACCCTCACCCTAACCCTAACCCTAATTCTCACCCTATCCCTAACCATAACCCTAACCCTCCCACTCACCCTAGCCCTCACCCTAACCCTATCCCTAACCCTAACCCGAACCCGAACCCTCACCCTCACCCTCACCCTAATCCTAACAATCACTTTAACCCGAACTCTCACCTTAACACTAAACCCAAACTTACCCCTAAACCTAAACCTCCTCCTCCCTTTCCCACTCACCCTCAGCCTAACCCTAACACTAATTCTAATCCTAACCCTAACCCTCACTCCCAACCTCACTCTAAACCTAACCCTAACGTAAACCTCACGCTCACCCTCACCCTCACCCTAACACTCACGATAACCCTAACCCTCACCCTCACCCTAATCCTCACTCTCAGCCTAACACTTACCCTCAACCTAACCCTAACCCTCACACTAAACCTAACCCTTACCCTAACCCTAAAACTACCCCTAAGGCTAACTCTAACCATAAACCTAACCATAAACCTCAACCTAACCCTAAACCTAACCCTAACCCTCACCCTCACCCTAGCCCTAATCCTAAAGATAATCCTAACTCTAAACCTTACCCTAACCCTAAACCTCATTGTAACCCTAACCCTCACCCTCACCCTAACACTTACCCTAAGCCTAAGCCTAACATTAACCCTAATTCTCACCCTAACCCTAACCTAAACTTAACTCCAACTCTGAACCTAATCCTCACCCTAAACATCCCAGTCACCCTAACCCTCAACCTAACCCTTATCCTCACCCTCACCCTAACACTCATATTAACCCTAACCCTCACTCTAACTCTAAGCCTAACCCTCATCATCACCCTCATTATCACCCTGAGGCGAACCCTAACCCTAACACTAATCCTAACCCTAAACGTCACCCTCACTCTTACCATAACCCTAACCCTCACCCTCACCCTCACCCTAAACCTCAGCCTCAACTTCACCCTCACCCTATCCTTAACCCTAACCCTAACCCTCACCCTAACCCTCACCCTAACTCTAACCCAAACCCTAAACCTAACCCTTACCCTCACCCTCACCCTCACCCTAACCTTAACCCTAACCCTAACCCTCACCATCACACTAACCCTCACCCTAACCAGTAAGCTCACACTAACCCTAACCCTAACCCTAACCCTCAAATTAAACTTAAACCTCTCTCTAACCCTAACCATTCCCCTCAGCCTAACACTCACCGAAATCCTAACACTCCCCCTAATTCTCACCCTATCCCTAACCCTAACCCTAAACCTCTCACTCACCTTAGTGCTCACCCTCAACCTACGCCTAACCCTAACCATCACCATAACCCTAACCCTCACCCTAACCCTCACCCTCAACCTAATCCTCACCCTAACCCTAACCCTAAGCCTTACATCAACGAATCCCTCACACTCACCCTCAACCTCACCCTTACCCTCACTCTCACAATAGCCTTCACCCTAACCTTAACCCATCACTAGCCCTAACCCTCAACCTCACCCTCACCCTCAGCCTAAACCTAACCCTAACCCTCACCCTCACCCTAAACCTAAACCTAACTTTAACCCTTGCCCTCACTCAAACCCTCACCCAATCCCTAACCCTAACCCTAACCCTAACCCTCACACTAACCTAGCTATCACCCTCACCCTCACCCTAAGCTTAACCCTAACCCTAACCTACTCCCTAACACTAACCCAAACCCTAACACTAAACCTTACACGAAATCTAACCCTCACTCTCACCCTTACCCTTCCCCTCAGCCTAATCCTCACCCGAACCCTGACTCTAACCTGCACCATAAACCTAACCCTAACCCGGACCATAACCCTTAAACTCACTCTAAACCTCAAACTAATCCCAAGCCTAACTCTAACCCTAAACCTCACCCTAACCCTCACCCTAAGCTTAACACTAACCCTAACTCTCAGCCTAACCCTAAGCCTCACCCTCACCCTAGTTCTCACCCGAACCCTAACCCTCACCCACAACCTAAACCTCACCCGTCAGCCTCACACTCACCCTAGGCATAACCCTAATCCTAACACTAATCCTAAAGTTAACACTCACCCTAACACTCACCCTAAACCTAACCCTAACCCTAACCATCACCCTAATCCTTACCATCATCCTAACACTAACCCTAACCCTAAAACTAACACTCACACTAAACCTAAACCTCACACTAACGCTAAAGCTACCCCTCACCCTAACACTAAACCTAACCTTAAACCTAAACCTTAACCTAACCCTAACCCTAACCCTCAGCCTCACCGTAGCCCTCACCTTAACCTAATCCAAACCCTAAGCCTCACCCTAACTCTAAACTTCACCCTAACCTTAACCCTCACCCTAACACTTACCCTATCCATAACCCTAGCATTAACCCTAATCTTCACCCTAACCCTCATCCTTTCCCTAACCCTAACCCTCACCCTCAGCCTAACCCTCAACCTAACCCTTATCCTCAAACTCACCCTACGACTCACACTGACCCTAAACGTCACCCTAACCCTAACACTAACCCTCCCCCTCCCCCTCACACTCACCTTCAGCCTAACCCTAACACTAACGCTAATCCTAACCCTAACCCTCACCCTAAACCTTACCCTAACCCAAACAGTTAATCTCACCCTCACCCTCACCCTCACCCTCACCATAACCCTCTGCCTCACCTTCACCCTCACCCTAACCCTAAACCTAATCCTAACCCTCACCCTAATCCTCACCCTCAACCTAACCCTAACGCTCACCTTCACATTAACCATAACCCTAACCCTAACCCTAAACTTATCCCTCACCCTAACCCTAATGCTAAAACTAACCCTCATTCTCACCCTAACCCTCACCCTAACCCTTACCTTAACACTAACCCTAAGCCTACCCTAACCCTAACCCTCAGATTAAACGTAACACTCACCCTAACCCTAATCCTAACCCTCACACTAACCCTAACCCTAACCCTAATTCTCACCCTATCCTTAACCATAACCCCAATCCTAAAACTCACCCTAGCCCTCACCCTACTTCTAACCCTAACCCTCACCCTAACCCTAACCCCAAACCTCCCCCTAAACCTAACACTCACCTCAACCCTCACTCTCACCCTAAACCTCAACCTAACCCTAATACTAAGGCTTAGCTAACCGAAAGCCTCACCCGCACCCTCACCCTCACCCTAACCCTTACCCTCACCCTAGCCCTCACCCTAACCTTCACACTAATCCCAAACCCTCAAACTCACCCTCACCCTCAGCCTAACCCTAACCCTAACCCTAATCCTAAACCTCACCCTCAACCACCCAGTCACCCTAACCCTAAACCTAACCCTAACCCTCACCCTAACCCTAAAACTCACACTAACCCTAAACCTCACCCTCAACCTGAGCCTAAGATTAACCCTAATCCTAATCTTAACCCTAAAACTCACTATCACCCTCATCCTAAACCTAACTCTAAACCCAAACCTCACCCTCACCATCACCCTCAGTCTAACCCTAACCCTAACCCTAATCCTAATCCTAACCATCACCCTCACCCTCACCATAACTCTAACCCTAATCCAACCCTAACCATCACTCTAACTTTAACCCTCACCAAACCCTAAACCTCAAACTCAAACTCAATCTAACCCTAACATTAACCCTAACTCTCACCCTAACCCTTACACTCACCCTAATCCTAACCCTCACCCTAACCCTAACCCTCACCCTAAACCTAACCCTCACTGTGACACTTACCCTCACCCTAACCCTAACCCTAACCCTAACCCTCACCCTAACCTTCACCGTAAACCTAACCCTAACCCTAACCCTCACCCTACGCCTCACCCTAACCCTAACCCTAACCCTAAATCTCCGTTTCCCTAACCCTCACCCTAAACCTTACCATCACCCTAATCCTCACCCTAACCTTGACCCTAACACTAAACTTAAATCTCACAGTAACCCTCACTCTAACCCTAACCCTAACCCTCACCCTCAACCTAACCCTCATTATAACCCTTTCTCTCTCCCTAACCCTAACCTTAACCCTAAACCTAAACCTCATAGTAGCCCTAACCCACACCCTAACCCTCACGCTTACCCTCACCCTAACACTAACCCGAACCCTCTCCCTAACGCGTTGCGCTCACCCTTACCTTCAAACTCAGTCTATGCCCTAACCCAAACCCTAATCCTCACTCTTACCCTAACTCTAACCCTAATCCAACCCAAATCCTCACTCTAAATCTAACCCTCACCCATCCCTAACCCTCACCCTCAACCTCAATCTAACCCTAACTTTAACCCTAACTGTCATCCTAACCCATACCCTCACACTAACCCTTACCCTAAACCTAAGCCTAACACTATCCCTAACCTTCACACTAATCCTAATGCTAACCATAACCCTAACCCTCCACATAACCCTCAACCTCACGCTAAAACTAACCCTAACCATCATCCTAATCATAACCCAAATCCTCACACTCACCCTAAACCTCACCGTCACCCTAACCCTCACCCTAACCCAAACCCTAACCCACACCCACACTCATTCTCCCCCTGACCCACAACCTCACGCTATACATCACCGTAAACATAACCCTCACCCTAACGCTAATCCTAAGCCTCACCCTAACCTAACTCTCACCCTCACCCTCACCCTCACTCACAGCCTAAACCTAACCCTAAACCTAACACTCACCCTAACCCTAACCGTAAAACTAACCCTCACGCTAACCCTAACCCTCAACCTAACCCTAACCCTAACCCTATACATCACTCTAACCCTAAACCTCACCCTAACCTTAACGCTATCCCTAACCCTACACCACACCCTCAGCCGCACCCTAGGCCTATCCCTAAACCTATCACTAATCCTAAACCTAACTGTCACTCTCACCCTAACCCTCACCCTAACCCTAACCTAACCTTAACCCTAACCCTCACCCTAACCCTCACCCTAACCGTAACCCTAAACCTAAACCTCCCACTCACCCCAATAATCAACCTAAATCTTATCCTCACCCTCACCCTTACCCTCACCTTAACCCTAACCTTCACCCTAACCCTAAGCCTAACCCTCACCCTCACCCTCATTCTCACCTTTAGCCTAACCCTAACCCTAACTCTAACCCTAACCCTCACCGTCACCCTTAACCTATCCCTAACCCTCACCCTCACACTCACCCTCACCCTAAATCTCAACCTCAACCTCACCCTCACCCTATCCTTAACAATAACCCTAACCCTCACCCTAAACCTAACCCTAACCCTCAACCTAATCCTAACTCTCAAGCTCACCCTCACCCTCACCCTAACCCATACCCTAACCTAACCCTAAGACTCACCCTCACCCTAACCCTAACCCTAACCCGAACGGTCACCCTACCCTAACCCTCACGCTCACACTAAACCTCACTCTCACCCTAACGCTTACCCTAACCCTCACCTTAACACTTACCATCACCCTAATCCTCAAGTCACCCTAATCCTCATCCTAACCCTAAATTAAAACGTTACGCTAACCCTAACCCTCACCCTCACACTCACCTTCACACTCAGCCTAACCCTCACCCTGACCCTAACACTCACCGTCATACTAATACTCACTCTTACTCTTACTCAAACCCTAAACCTAACCCTCACCCCCACCCTATTTCTAACCTTCACCCTCACCCTAACCCTAACCATCACCCACACCCTAACCGTCACTCTCAACCTGACCCTCACCCTCACCCTAAACATAACCCTGACTCTAACCCTAACCCTAAGCCTCACCCTAACCCTAACCCTCACCCTCACCCTCACTAACAGCCTAAGCCTAAACCTAACCATAACCTTCACCTTAATCATAACCCTAAACCTAACCATCAACCTAACCCTAACCCTCACCCTAACCCTAACCCTAAACCTAACCCTAATCCTAACCCTAAACCTAACCCTCACCCTAACCCTAACCCTCACCCTAACCCTCACCATCACCTAACCCTCACCATAACCCTAACCCTCAACCACATCCTAAACATCACTCTCACACTGACCCTCACCTTCACGCTAAACATCACCCTAAACATAACCCTCACCCTAAACCTAACCCTAATCCTCACAGTCACCCTAATCCTCACCATCACCCTAACCCTCACCATAACCCTACCCCTCACCCATAACCTAACCCTCACTCTCACCCTGACCCTCAACCTAACCCTTAACCTGAAACTAATCCTAACACTTACCCTAACCCTAATCCTCAGACTAAACCTAACCCTCACCCTAAGCCTCACCCTCATCATCAATATCACCCTAACCCTATCCCTCACCCTAAACCTAACCCTAACCCTCACCCTAACCCTAACCCTAACCCTCACCCTAACCATCACCCTCAACGAAATCCTCACCCTAACCCTAACCCTTAATCTTACCTAACCGAAACCCTCACCATCATCCTCATCCTCACCCTAATCCTCACCCTCAAAATAGCCCTCACATTAACATTAACACAACCCTAAACCTAACCCTCAAACTCACCCTCAACCTCAGCCTAACCCTAAAACTAACCCTAACCCTAACCCTAACCTTCACTCTCACTCAAACCTTCTCCCTAACCCTAACCTTTAACCTAACCCTAAACCTGACACTAACTCTCACCCTCACCCTCACCCCCACACTAATCCTAACACTAACCTTAAGCCTAACTTTCACCCTCACCCTAAACATCATCCTAATATTTACCCTCACCCTAAACCTAACCCTAACCCTATCGCTCACACTAACCTAAGCCTTTCCTTCTCTCTAACACTAACCTTAAACCTAACCCTAACTCTCACAGTAATCCTCACACTAACCATAACCCTACCCCTCAATCTAACCATCATCCTACCCATAATCCTAATCTTTTCACTTACCCTCACCCTCTCCCTAACCCTAACCTCCACCTTAAAAAAAACTGTCACCTTCACCCTCACCCTCACCCTCAGTCTAACCCTAAACCTAACCCTAATCCTAACCCTAACTTTCACCCTCACCCTCACTATAACTCTAACCCTAATCCAACCGTAACCCTCACGCTAACTCTAAACCTCACCCAACCCTAACCCTCACCCTCAAACTCAATCTAACCCTAACCTTAACCCTAACTTTCACACTAACCCTAATCTCACCCTAACACTTACCCTCACCCTCCCTAACCCTAACCCTAAACTTAACCTTCACACTAATCCTAATGCTAACCCTAACCCTAACCCTCACACTAACCCTCAACCTAACCCTAACCCTAATCCTAACCCTCACCCACACCCTAACCCTCACTCTCACCATTACCCTCAATCTCACGCTAAACCTCACCCTAAACATAAACCTCACACTAACCCTAACCCTAAGCCTCATCCTAAAGCTAACCCTCACCCTCTCCCTCACCATCATTCACAAACTAAGGCTAACCCTAACTCTAAACCTCACCCTAACACTTACCTTCACTCTAACCCTAACCCTAACCCTAACCCTCACACTAATCCTAATGCTAACCCTAACCCTAACCCTCACACTAACCCTCATCCTAACCCTAAAACTTGCCCTAAACCTGACGCTAAACCTAACCCTAATCCATACTCTCACCGTAAACTTAACCCTCACCCTAAACCTAAACCTCACCCGCACCCTAACCCTCACTCTCACCATGATCCTCACCCTCACCCTAAATATCACCCTAAACATAACCCTCACCCTAACCATAATCCTAAACCTTAACCTAAACCTAACCCTCACCCTCACCCTCAGGCTCATTCACAGCCTAAGCCTAACCCAAACCCTAACCCTCACCCTAAACCTAACCCTAATCCTAACCCTCACCCTAACCCTAAACCTCACCCTAACCCTAACACTAACCCTAAACATCACCCTGACCCTAATCCTCACCCTTACCCTAACCCAATCCCTAACCCTAAACATCAACCTCACCCTCACCCTAAGCCTAACCCTAAACCTAACACTAATCCTAAACCTAACTCTCCCTCTCATCCTTACCCTAATGCTAACCCTAACCCTAACCCACACACTAACACTCACTCTCACCCTCAACCTCACCCTAACCCTTACTCTAACCTAACCCTAACACTCACCCTCACCCTAACCCTAACCCTAACCCGAACTGTCACTCTCTCCCTAACCCTCAAGCTCACACTAAACCTCACCCTCACCCTAAACCTTACCCTAACCCTAGCGCTAACCCTCACCCTAACACTTACAGTCACCCTAATCCTCAAGTCACCCTAATCCTCACACTAACCCTAAACTAAAACGTTACGCTAACCCTAACCCTCAGCCTCACCCTCACCTTCACCCTCAGCCTAACCCTCACCCTCGCCCTAGCCCTCACCCTAACCCTTACCCTCACCCTGACCCTAACCCTCACCGTCATACTAATCCTCACCCTAACTCTTACTCTAACCCTAACCCTAACCCTCACCTTCACCCTATCCCTAACCTTCACCCTCACCCTAACCCTAACCCTAACCCTGACCTCAACAAAACACTCACCAGCACAACTATGTTTATTGCCGCATTATTTACCATAGCTAAGATATGGAACCAACGCAGTTGCCCCTCAGTAGATGAATGGATCAAGAAAATGTGGTATATATACACAATAGAATTCTATGCCTCCATCAGAAAGAATGATATTTCCCCATTTGTTAGGAAATGGAAAGGCTTGGAAAAATTTATATTAAGTGAAGTAAGCCATGCCCAAAGAAACATAGGTCCCATGGTTTCCCTTATTTGCAATATCTAGTATAGGTATGAGTCAAGCGGCAAAGGTCAGATAATGGGATGTTAGGAAAACGAACCCTTAAATATGTATTTTAATGTTTTCGTTTCTTTCATGCATGTGTTTCTAATGCATTTATAAGATTATTTCTTTGTTGCTTTGTATGTCCCTCCCGCACACTGTAACCCCTGCTTTCACTATATTTGATATCAGTATAACATGTGGAGGAGATGGGGACAAACAAGTCGTTTAAGGATTCAGGTGGACCTGTTGCAACAATGAGAAGTTCAAAATGTCATGTCAAAACCAGCTTTACAATGTCGGTGGGGGGGTATGATTGGGAGGGGGGAGGGGGAAGGCTGGGAAGGGAGGTGAAGGGTAAACAAAGGAGGAGGCTGCAATGCTTGGTAAGAAATGTATGCATTATGCTGCCCATGTAATTGTAACCCTTCTGTACAGTATGTTCTCAAATAAAATAAAGTAAAAAAATAAAAAAAAACACACTCACCCTCACCCTCACCCTAACCCTGACTCTCACAATAGCCCTCACCCTAACCTTAACGCAAACCTAACCCTAACCCTCAAACTCACCCTCACCTTCAGCCTAAACCTAACCCTAACCCTAATCCTAACCCTAACACTCACCCTCACCCCAACCCTAACCCTAACCCTAAACCTCACCATCACACAAACCCTCACCCTAACCCTAACCCTCATACTAACCTAACTCTCACCCTCACCCTCACCCTAACCTTAACCCTAACACTAACCTTCTCCCTCACCCTCACCCTCAACCTCTTCCTAATGCTAACCGTAATCCTAATCCTAAACCTAACCTTCACCCTAAACCAAACCCTAACCCCAAACCTCCCCCTCCCATTCCCGCTCACCTTTACCCTATCCCTAACAATAACCCTAAACCCAACCCTAACGCTAACCCTCATCCTAACCCTTACCCTAACCCTAAACGTAACCCTACCCTCCCTCTAGTCCTCACTCTCATCCTCAGCCTAACTCTAACCCTAATCCTAATCCTAAACCTAATCCTCAAACTCACACTCACCCTAAAACTAACCCTATCCCTAAAACTCACCACACCCTCAACCTCACCCTCACCCTCACCCTAACCCTAACAATCACCCTAATCCTAACCCAAACCCTCACCACAACCCTTTCCCTACCCTCAGCCTAAACGTCACCCTCACCCTAACCCTAACATTCACCCTAAGACTAACCCTAACCCTAAGTCTCACACTAAACCTAACACTCACCCTAACACTTACCCTACCCCTCACCCTAAACCTGACCCTAACATGCACCCTAAACCTAACCATAATCCTAACCCTCACCCTAACCCTTTCCTCACCCTAACCTTCACACTAATCCTAAGCCTAACCCTAACTCTAACCCTAAACCTCAATCTAACCATCACCCTCACCCTAACCCTAATAATAACACTAACCCTAACATTAACCCTCACCCCAACACTTACCTTACCCCTCAGCCTAACCCTCACCCTCACCCTAACCCAAACCCTAAACTTCACCCTAACACTAACCCTAACCCTAACCCGTACACGAAATCTAACCCTCACCCTAACCATTACCCTACCCCTCAGCCTAAACCTCACCCTAACCCTGACTCTAAACTGTACCCTAAACCTAACCATAACCCGAACCCGATCCCTAACCAGGACCCTAACCCTTACACTCCCCCTAACCCTCAAACTAATCCAAAGCCTAACCCTAACCCTAAACCTCACCCTAAACCTCACCCTCACCCTAACCCTAACCCTAACCCTCAGCCTAACCCTAATCCTAAACCTAAGACTCACGCTCACCCTAACCTTAAACGTCACCCACAACCTAAACCTCACCCTCACTTTCACACTCACCCTAGGCCTAAGCCGAATCCTAACACTAATCCTAAACTTAACATTCACCCTAACACTCACCCTAAACATAACCTCAACACTAAAACTCACACTCATCCTTACCCTCATCCTAACACTAACCCTAACCCTAAACCTAACACTCACACTAAACCTAAACCTCACACTAAACCTAAACCTACCCCTCACCCTACCCCTAAACCTAACCCTAAACGTAAACCTTACCCTCACCCTAAGCCTAACCCTAACCCTCACCCTCACCCTTGCCCTCAACTTAACATAATCCAAACCCTAAGCCTCACCCTATCCCTAACCTTCACCCTAACCCTAACCCTCACCCTAAACCTTACCCTAAACCTAACCCTAGCATTAACCCTAATCTTCACCCTAACACTCATCCTATCCCTAAACCTTACCCTCACCCTCAAACTAATACTCAACGTAAACCTTAGCCTCACCCTCACCCTAAGACTCACACTGACCCTAGCTTTCACCCTAACCCTAACATTAACCCTCACCCTCACTCTCACACTCACCCTCAGCCTAACCTTTACCCTCACCCTAATCCGAACCCTAACCTTCACCCTCACCCTAACCCTAACCCTAAAACACACCCTCACCCACAACCTCACCCTCACCCTAACCCTCAGCCTTACATTCACCCTCACCCTAACGCTAACCCTAATCCTAACACTCAACCTCACCCTAATCCTAACACTCACCCTCACATTAACCATAACCCTAACCCTAACCATAAACGTATCCCTCACCCTAACTCTAATGCAAAACTAACCCTCATCCGGACCCTAAAGATCACCCTAACCCTTACCCTAACCCTAAACCTAACGCTACCCTAACCCTAACCCTCAGATTAAACGTAACCCTCACCATAACGCTACCCCTACCCCTCAGCCTAATCCTCACCCTAACCCTAACCCTAACCCTAATTCTCACCCTATCCCTAAACATAACCCTAACCCTCAACCTCACCCTAGGCCTCACCCTAATTCTAACCCTATCCCTAACCCTCACCTGAACCATCACCCTCACCCTAACACTCAACCTCATTCTAAACGTCACCCTGAACCTAACCCTAACCCTCACCCTAACACTATCCTAACACTAACCCTAACGTTAACCCTCACCCTTACCCTTACCCTCACCCTAATCCTCAACCTAACCCTGAAACTAACCCTTACCTAACCGAAAGCCTCACCCTCACCCTAACCCTGACCCTCACCCTAGTCCTCACCCTAACCTTCACACTAATCCCAAACCCTCAACCTCACCCTCAACCTCAGCCTAACCCTAACCCTAACACTAACCCTAAACCTAAATCTCACCTTCACCCTAACCCTAACCCTAACCCTCACCCTAACCCTCAACCTCATCCACAACTTCACCCCAAATCTAAACCTAACCCTAACCCTCACCCTAACCCTAAACCTGACCCTAACCCGAAACCTCACCCACACCCTAACCCTAACCCGAAACCTAATCCTCACCCTAACCCTCCCTCTTACTCTCACACTCAACCTTAGCCTAAGCCTAACCCTAATCCTAATCCTAACCCTAAAACTCACTCTCACCCTCACCCTAAACCTAACTCTAACTCTAAACCTCACCCTCACCCTCACCCTCAGTCTAACCCTAACCCTAACCCTAATCCTAACCCTAAACCTCACCCTCACAATAACCCTAATTTTCACCCTAACATTAACCCTAACCCTAAGTCTCACACTAAATCTAACACTCACCATAACACTTAACCTACCCCTCAGCCTAACCCTCACCCTAAACCTGACCCTAACATGCACCCTAAACCTAACCATAATCCTAACCCTCACCCTAACCCTAGCCCTAACACTTACCCTCTCGCTAACCTTCACACTAATCCTAAGCCTAACACTATCTCTAACCCTAAACCAAATCCTAACCATCACCCTCACCCTAACCCTCACACTCAACCTCACCCTCACTCTCAACCTCACCCTCAACCTCACACTAACCCTAACAATAACCCTAACCCTAACCTTAACCCTCCCCCCAACACTTACCCTACCCCTCAGCCTAACCCTCACCCTCACCCTAAATCTAACCCTAAACTTCACTCTAACACTAACCCTAACCCTAACCCATACACGAAATCTAACCCTCACCCTAACCATTACCCTACCCCTCAGCCTAAACCTCACCCTAACCCTGACTCTAAAATGTACCCTAAACCTAACCATGACCCTAACCCGATCCCTAACCAGGACCCTAACCCTTACCCTCCCCCTAACCCTCAAACTAATCCTAAGCTTAACCCAAACCCTAAACCTCACCCTAAACCTCACCCTCACCCTAACCCTAACCCTAACCCTCAGCCTAACCCTAATCCTAAACCTAAGACTCACGCTCACCCTAACCCTAAACCTCACCCACAACCTAACCCTCACCCTCACACTCACACTCACCCTAGGCCTAACCCTAATCTTAACACTAATCCTAAATTTAACATTCACCCTAACACTCACCCTAAACATAACCCTAACACTAACCCTCACCCTAATCCTTACCCTCATCCTAACACTAACCCTAACCCTAAACCTACCACTCACACTAAACCTAAACCTCACACTAACCCTAAATCTACCCCTCACCCTAACCCTAAACCTAACCCTAAACGTAAACCTTACCCTCACCCTAAGCCTAACCTACCCTCACCCTCACACTACACCTGAACTTAACCTAATCCAAACCCTCAGCCTCAACCTAACCCTAAACTTCACCCTAACCCTAACCCTCACCCTAAACCTTACCCTAACCCTAACCCTAGCATTAACCCTAATCTTCACCCTAACACTCATCCTATCCCTAAACCTTACCCTCACACTCAAACTACCCCTCAACCTAACCCTTACCCTCACCCTCACCCTAAGACTCACACTGACCCTAGCCTTCACCCTAACCCTAACATTAACCCTCACCCTCACTCTCACACTCACCCTCAGCCTAACCCTAACCCTCACCCTAATCCGAACCCTAACCTTCACCCTCACCCTAACCCTAACCCTAAACCAAACCCTTACCCTCACCCTCACCCTCACCCTAACCCTCAGCCTTACCTTCACCCTCACCCTAATGCTAACCCTAATCCTAACCCTCAACCTCACACTAATCCTAACGCTCACCCACACATTAACCATAACCCTAACCCTAACCATAACCTTATCCCTCACCCTAACCCTAATGCAAATCTAACCCTCATCCGGACCCTTAAGGTCATCCTAACCCTTACCCTAAGCCTAAACCTAATGCTACCCTAACCCTAACCCTCAGATTAAAGGTAACCCTCACCCTAACCCTAACACTACCCTTCAGCCTAACCCTCACCCTAACCCTAACCCTAACCCTAATTCTCACCCTATCCCTAACCCTAACCTTAACTCTCAACCTCACCCTAGCCCTCACCCTAATTCTAACCCTATCCCTAACCCTCACCCGAACCATCACCCTCACCCTAACACTCAACCTCATCCTAAACGTCACCCTCAACCTAACCCTAACCCTCACCCTAATACTAACCTAACCCTCAACCTAACCCTAACCCTCACCCTTACCCTTACCCTCACCCTAATCCTCAACCTAACCCTAAAACTAACCCTTACCTAACCGAAAGCCTCACCCTCACCCTAACCCTGACCCTCATCAAAGCCCTCACCCTAACCTTCACACTAATCCCAAACCCTCAGCCTCACCCTCAACCTCAGACTGAACTTAACCCTAACATTAACCCTAAACCTAAACCTCATCTTCACCCTAACCCTAACCCTAGCCCTCACCCTAACCCTCACCCTCACCCACACCGTCACCCTAACTCTAAACCTAACCCTAACCCTCACCCTAACCGTAAACCTGACCCTAACACTAAAACTCACCCACACCCTAACCCTAACCTGAAACCTAACCCTCAACCTAACCCTCCCTCTTACTCTCACACTCAACCTTAGCCTAAGCCTAACCCTAATCCTAATCCTAACCCTAAAACTCACTCTCACCTTCACCCTAAACCTAACTCTAACTCTAAACCTCACCCTCACCCTCACCCTCAGTCTAACCCTAATCCTAACCCTAAACCTCACCCTCACCCTCACCCTAACTCTAACCCTAATCAACCCTAACCCTCACTCTCAACCTCTATATAACCCTAACCTTAACCCTAAGTCTCGCCCTAACACTTAGCCTAACCCTAACCCTAACCTTCACCCTAACCCAAACCCTCACCATAAACCTAACCCTCATCGTGACCCTAACCCTCACCCTAACAATAACCTTAACCCTAATCCTCACCCTATTCCTCACCCTAAACCTAACCCTAACCCTAACCCTCACTCTACCTAACGCTCACCCAGCCCTTACAATCACCCTAATCCTCACACTAACCCTAATCCTAAAACTAATCTTAAACTTCACAGTAACCCTCACCCTAAACCTAAAAATAACCCTCACCCTCAACCTAACCCTCATGCTAACCCTTACCCTCTCCCTAAGCCTAACCCTAAACCTCATAATAACCCTAACACTCACCCTAACCATAACCCTACCCCTCAACCTACTGTCATTCTACCCCTAACCCAAACACTCACGCTTACCCTCAACTTCACCCTCACCCTAACTCAAATCGCCACCCTCAGCCTCATCCTCACCCTCAGTCTAACCCTAGCACTAACCCTAATCGTAAACCTAACCCCCACCCTCACCCTAAGTATTACCCTAATCCAACCCTAACTCTCACTCTAACTCTAACCCTCACCCAACCCTAACCCTCACCCTCAGCCTAAATCTAACCCTAAACTTAACCCTAACTCTTACCCTAACCCATACCCTCACCCTAACACTTACCCTAAACCTAAACCTAAACGTAACCCTAACCCTCACACTAATCCTAATGCTAACCTTAACACTAACCCTCAACCTAACCCTAAAACTAACCCTAACCCTCACACTAACCCTAACCCTAATCCTCACACTCACCCTAACCCTCACTGTCACCCTAACCCTCACCCTAACCCTAACCCTAACCCACACCATCACCCTCACTCTCACCCTGACCTTCACCCTCACGCTAAACATCACCATAAATGTAACCATCACCCTAAACCTCACCCTAAGACTCACCCTAAACCTTACCCTCACCCTCACCCTCACCCTCACCCAATTCCTAAACCTAACCCTAACACTAACCCTAACCCTAAACCTAACCCTCACCCTATCCCCAAACCTCAACCTAACCCTAACCCTATCCCTAACCCTAAACCTCACCCTCACCCTCACTCTAAGCCTAACCCTCAACCTAACACTAATCCTAAAACTAACTGTCACTCTCACCCTAACCCTCACCCTAAGCCTAACCTAACCTTAAACCTAAACCTCACCCTAACCCTCACCCTAAACTTAACCCAAACCCTAAACCTCTCACTCACCCTAACCCTCACATTTACCCTAACCCTCACCCTAACCATAAGACTAAACCTTACCCTCACACTCATTGTCACCCTCAGCCTAACCCTAAACCTAACCCTAACCCTAACTCCAACCCTAACCCTCACCCTCACCTTTTCCCTAACCCTAACCCTCACCCTCACCCTCAAGCTAAACCTCAGCTTAAACCTCACCCCCACCCTATCCTTAACAATAACCATAATCCTCAACCTAACCCTCACCCTAAACCTAATCCTCACCCTAAACTTAACCCTAACCTCACCCTCACACTCACTCTAAGCCTAACCCTAAACCTAACACTCACCCTCACCCTAACCCTCACCATTACCCTTACCTTCACACTAACCCTCAACCTCACCCTCAACCTAACTCTAACCCTAATCCAACCATAACCCTCACTCTAACTCTAAACCTTACCCAAAGCTAACCCTCAACCTCAACATCAATCTACCCCTAACCTTAACCCTAACTCTCACCCTAAACCTCACCCTCACCCTATCCCTTACCCTCACCCTAAACCTAACCCTAACCCTAACCCTAACCCTCACCCAAACCCTAAAACTAACGATAACGCTCACCCTAAACCTAACCCTAATTCTCACCCTCACAATAACCTTCAGCGTCATCCTGACTCTCACCTAAACCTAACCCTCACCCACACCCTAACCCTCACTCTCACCCTGACCATCACCTTCACCCTAAATATCAACCTAAACATAACCCTCACTCTAACCCTAACCCTCCCTCAGCCTCAACCTAAACCTAACCCTCACTCTCACCCTCACTCTCACTCACATCTGAAACCTAATCCTAAATCTAAATTTCATCCTAAATCTAACCCTAAACCTAACCCTCAACCTAACCCTAACCCTCACCCTAAAACTCACCCTAAAACTTACCCTAAACCTCACCCTCACCCTAACCCTAACCCTAACCCTAGCCCTCACCCTCACCCTCACCCTCACCCTAACTCTAACCTTAATCCAACCATAACCCTCACTCTAACTCTAAACCTCACCCAACGCTAACCCTCAACCTCAACATCAATCTACCCCTAACCTTAACCCTAACTCTCACCCTAAACCTCACCCTCACCCTATCCCTTACCCTCACCCTAAACCTAACCCTAACCCTAACCCTCACCCAAACCCTAAAACTAAGGGTAACACTCACCCTAACCTAACCCTAATCCTCACCCTCACAATAACCTTCACCGTCAGCCTTACTCTCACCTAAACCTAACCCTCACCCACACCTTAACCCTCCCTCTCACCCTGACCATCACCCTCACCCTAAACATCACCCTAAACATAACCCTCATTCTAACCCTAACCCTCTCTCAGCCTCAACCTAAACCTAACCCTCACTCTCACCCTCACTATCACTCACATCCGAAACATAACCCTAAATCTAAATTTCATCCTAAACCTAACCCTAAACCTAACCCTCACCCTAACCCTCACCCTCACCCTAACACTCACCCTAAAACTTACCCTAAACCTCACCCTCACCCTAACCCTAACCCTAGCCCTCACCCTCACCCTAACCCTCACCCTAAACCTTAACCTCACACTAAACCAAACCCTAACCCTAACCTCAGACTAAACCTAACCCTCACCCTAGCCCTAACCATTCCCCTCAGCCTAACCCCCACCCTAATATTGACGCTAACCCTAATTCTCACCCTATCCCAAAACCTAAACCTAACCGTCACCCTCAACCTAACACTAACGCTAACCCTAAAACTCACACTAACTCTCACCCTCACCCTCACCCACACACTAATCCAAACATTACATCTAAGCCTAACTCTCACCTTCACCCTAAACATCACCCTAACCCTTACCCTCACACTAAACCAAACCCTAACTCTAACCCCCACACAAAACTAAACCTTTCCCTCTCCCTAACCCTAACCTTAACCCTAACCCTAAACCTCACAGTAACCCTAACCCTCACCCTAAGCATAACCCTACTCCTCAATCTAACCCACATCCTACCCCTAACAATAACCCTGTCGCTTACCCTCACTTTCATCCTAACCCTAACCCTCACCTTAAAAAAAAACGTCACCCTCACCCTCACCCTCACCCTCAGTCTAACCCTAACCCTAACCCTAATCCTAACCCTAACCCTCACCCTCACCCTCACCCTAGGGTTAGAGTAACCCTAATCCAACCATAAACCTCACTCTAACTCTAACCCTCACCCAAATCTAACCCTCACCCTCAACCTCAATCTAACCCTAACCTTAACCTTAACTCTCACCCTAATCATAACCCCCACCCTAAACCTTACCCTCACCCTAAACCTAACCCTAACCCTAACCCTCACAATAATCCTAATACTAACCCTAACCCTAACCCTCAAACTGACCCTCAACATAACCCTAAAACTAACGCTAACCCTCACCCTAACCATAACCCTAATTTTCACCGTCACCCTAAACTTCACCGTCACCTTAACCCTAAACCTAACCCTCACCCACACCCTAACCCTCACTCTCACCCTGACCCTCACCCTCACTCTAAACATCATCCTAAACATAACCCTCACCCTAACCCTAACCCTAAACCTAAACCTCTCCCTAACCCTAACCCTCACACTAACCCTCACCCTAAACGTAGCCCTCACACTCACCCTAACCCTCACCCTAATGCTTAACCTCAAAATAACCATAACCCTAACACTCACCCTAACCCCCTGACGAAACCTAACCCTCATCCTAACCCTAAACATTCCCCTCAGCTAACCCTCACCCTAACCCTGACCCTAAACCTAATTCTCACCCTATCCCTAACACTAACTCTAACCCTCACACTCATCCTATCCTCAACCTAACTCTAAACGAAACCCTAAACCGCACCCTCACCCTCAGCCTCAACCTAACCCTAGCCCTCATCCTTAATATCACCCTAACCCTACCCCTCACCCTAACCCTAACCCTCACCATAACCCTAACCGTCACACTAACCCTCTCCCTCAACCAAATCCTCACCCTAACCCTAACACTAACACTTATCTGACGGAAAACCTCACCCTCACTCTCACCCTAACCCTAACCCTCACCCTCACAATAGCCCTTACCCTAACTTTAACCCAACCCAAACCGAACCCTCAAACTCACCCTCACCCTCAGCATAACCCTAACCCTAACCCTAACCCTAACCCTCATCCTCACTCAAAACCTCACCCTAACCCTATCCCTAACCCTAACCCTAAACCTCACACTAACTCTCACCCTCACCCTCACGCACACACTAATCCTAACACTAACCCTAAGACTAACTCTCAACCTCACACTAAACCTCACCCTAACCCTTACCCTCACAGTAAACCTAACCCTAACCCTAAACCTCACACTAACCTAACTCTTACCCTCTACCTAACCCTAACCTTAACCCTAACCCTAACCCTCACAGTAACCCTAACCCTCACACTAACCATAACACTACCACTCAATCTAACGCTCAACCTACCCCTAATCCTAACCCTTTCGTTTACCCTTACCCTCACTCTAAACCTAAACCTCACTTAAAAAAAAACATCACCCTCATCCTCACCCTGACCCTCAGTCTAACCCTAACCCTAAACCTAAACCTAACCCTAACCCTCACCCTCACCCTCACCCTAACTCTAACCCTAATACAACCATAACCCTCACTCTAACTCTAATCCTCACCCAACCCTAACCATGCCCCTGAACCTCAATCTAACCCTATCCTTAACTCTAACACTCACGCTAATGCTAACCCTCACCCTAACACTTACCCTCACCCTAACGCTTACCCTAAACCTAACCCTCACCCTAAACCTAAACCTAAATCTCACCCTCACCCAAAAACTCACCATCACCCTAACCCTCACCATAAACCTATCCCTCACCCACACCCTAACCCTCACTCTCATTCTGACCCTCACACTCATGCTAAACATCACCCTAAAACTAACCCTCACCCTAAACTTAAACCTAACCCTCACCCAAACCCTAACTCTCACCCTAACCCTTACCCTAAACCTAACCCTCACCCTAAACCTAACCTTAAACCTCACCCTCACTGTAACCCTCACCATCACCCTAACCATCACCATAACCCTAACCCTACCCACACCCTAACCCTCACTCTCACCCTGACCATCACCCTCAAGCTAAACATCACCCTCCACATAACCCTCACCCTAAACCTAACCCTAATCCTCAGACTCACCCTATCCTCACCATCACCCTAACCCTCACCATAACCCTAACTCTCACCCACACCCTAACCCTCACTCTCACCCTGACCCTCACCCTAACTTTTAACCTCACACTAACACTAACACTAACCCTAATCGTAACCCTCAGACTAAACCTAAACCTCACCCTAACCCTAACCATTCCCCTCAGCCTAACCCTCACCCTAACCCTAACCCTAACTCTAATTCTCACCCTATCGCCAACACTAACCCTAACCCTCATACTCACCCTATCCCTCAACCTAACTCTAAATGAAACCCTAACCCGCACCCTCATCCTCACCCTCAACCTAAACCTCGTACTCATCCTTAACATCATCCTAAAGCTATCCCTCACCCTAACTCTAACCCTAACCCTCACCATAACCCTAACCCTCACACTAACCCTCTCCCTCAACCAAATCCTCACCCTAACCCTAACATTAACACTTACCTAACGGAAAACCTCACACTCACCCTCACCCTCACCCTAACCCTCACCCACAAAATAGCCCTCACCCTAACCTTAACCCAACCCTAAGCTTAACCCTCAAACTCACCCTCACCCTCAGCCTAACACTAACACTAAGACTAATCCCAACCCAAACCCTCACCCTCACACTAACACTAACCCTAACCCTAACCCTCACCCTCACTCAAAACCTCACCCTAACCCTAACCCTAACCCTAACCCTATACCTAACACTAACTCTCACCCTCACCCTCACCAACACACTAATCCTAACACTAACCCTAATCCTAACTCTCACCCTCAGATTAAACATCAACCAAACCCTTACCCTCACCCTAAAACTAACCCTACCCTAACCCTCACACTAACCTAACCCTTAACCTCTCCCTATCCCTAACTTAAACCCTAACCCTAACCCTTACAGTAATCCTACCCCTCACCCTAACCATAACCCTACCCCTAAATCAAACCCTCATCCTACCCCTCCCCCTAACCAATTCATTTACCCTCACCCTCATTCTAACCCTAACCCTCACCTTAAAAAAACCATCACCCGCACCCTCACACTGACCCTCAATCTAACCCTAACCCTAAAACTAAACCTAACCCTAACGCTCACCCTCACCCTCACCCTAACTCTAACCCTAATACAACCATAACCCTCACTCTAACTCTAATCCTCACGCACCCCTAACCCTCACACTCAACCTCAATCTAACCCTAAACTTAACTCTAACTCTCACCCTAACCTAACGCTCACCCTAACACTTACCCTCACCCTAACACTCTCCCTAAACCTAACCCTCACCCTAAACCTAAACCTAACACTCACCCTCAACCAAACCCTCAACATCACCCTAATCCTCACCATAATCCTAACCCTCACCCACACCCTAACCCTCACTCTCACCCTGACCCTCACCCTCATGCTAAACATCACCCTAAACATAACCCTCACCCTAAACCTAAAGCTAACCCTCACCCTAACCCTAAAACTCACCCTAACCCTCACCCTAAACCTAACCCTCACCCTAAACCTAACATTAACCCTAACCCTCACCATAACCCCAACACTCACCATAACCCCAACCCTCAACCACACCCTAACCCTCACTCTCACCCTGACCCTCACCATCACGCTAAACATCACCCTAAAGATAACCCTCACCCTAAACTTAACCCTAATACTCACACTTCCCCTAACCCTCACAATCACCCTAACCCTCATCATAAACCTAACTCTCACCCAAACCCTAACCCTCACTCTCACCCTGACCCTCACCCTAAACCTTAACCTCACACTAACCCTAACCCTAACCCTAACCCTCACC
Source organism: Dipodomys merriami (assembly GCF_024711535.1). Classification (NCBI taxonomy): domain Eukaryota; kingdom Metazoa; phylum Chordata; class Mammalia; order Rodentia; family Heteromyidae; genus Dipodomys; species Dipodomys merriami. The sequence continues at coordinate 6,947,953 of NW_027206113.1, forward strand.
CTCAGACTAAAACTAACCCTCACCCTAACCCTAACCATTCCCCTCACCCTAACCCTCACCCTAAAACTAACCCTAACCCTAATTCTCACCCTATCCCTAACCCTAACCCTAACCCTCACCCTCTCCCTAGCCCTCAACCAAACTCTAACTGTAACCCTAACCCGCACCCGAACCCTCACCCTCAACCTAAACCTCACGCTCATCCTTAATATCACCCTAACCTATCCCTCACCCTAACCCTAACTCTCACACTAACCTTCTCCCTCAACCAAATCCTCATCCTAACCCTAACCCTAACACTTACCTAAATGAAAACCTCACCCTCACCCTCACAATCACCCTAAACCTCACCCTCACAATAGCCCTCACCCTATCCTTAACTAACCCTAACCTTAACATTCAAACTCACCCTCACCCTCAGCCTAACACTAAACCTAAACCTAACCCCAACCCTAACCCTCACTCTCATTCAAAACTTCACCCTAACCCTAACACTAAACCTCACACTAACTCTCGCCCTCACCCTCACCCCCAAACTAATCTTAACAATAACCCTAAGCCTAACTCTCACCCTCACCCTAAAACTCATCCTAACATTTAACCTCACCCTAAACCTAACCCTAACCCAAACCCTCACACTAACCTAACCCTTACCCTCTCCCTAACCGTAACCTTAACCCTAAACCTAACCCTTCAAAGTAATCATAACCCTCACCATAACCATAACCCTACCCCTCAATCTAACCCTCATTCTACCCCTAACCCTAAACCTTTCACTTACCCTCACCCTCACCCTAAACCTAACCCTCACTTTAAAAAAAACCGTCACCCTCACCCTCATCCTCACCCTCAGTCTAACCCAACCCTAACCCTAATCCTAATCCTAACCCTCAACCTCAGCCTCACTCTAACACTAATCCAAACATAACCCTCACTCTAACTCTAACCCTCACCCAACCCTAACTCTCACCCTCAACCTCAATCTAACCCTAACCTTAACCATAACTCTCACCCTAACCCTAGCCTCACCCTAACACTTACCCTAACCCTAACCCTAACCCGAACCCTAACCCTAACCCTCACACTAATCCTAATGCTAAACCTAACCCTAACCCTCACACTAACCCTCAAACTAACCCTAAATCTAACCCTAACCCTCACCCACACCCTAACCCTCACGCTCACCATGACCCTCACCCTCACCCTAAACATCACACTAAACATAACCCACACACTAACCCTAACCCTAAGCCTCACCCTAAACCTAACCTTCACCCTCTCCCTCAACCTCATTCACAGCGTAACCCTAACCCTAACCCTCACCCTAACACTTAAACTCACCCTAACTCTAACCCTAACCCTCACACTAATCCTAATGCTAACCCTAACCCCAACCCTCACACTAACACTCACCCTAACCCTTAAACTTGCCCTAACCCTCACCCTAAAACAAAACCTAATCCTCACTCTCACCGTCAACCTAACCCTCACCCTAACCATAACCCTCACAAACACCTTTACCGTCTCTCTCACCATGACCCTCACCCTCACCCTAAATATCACCCTAAATATAATCCTCACCCTAACTATAACCCTAAGCCTCACCCTAAACCTAACCCTCACCCTCACCCTAAGCCTCATTCACAGCCTAAGCCTAACCCAAACCCTAACACTCAACCTAACCCTAACCCTAAACTAACACTCACCTTAACCCTAACCCTCACCCTAACCCTAACACTAACCCTAAGCATCACCCTAACCCTAATCCTCGCACTTACCCTAACCTTATCCCTAACCCTAAACCTCAACCTCACCCTCATCCTAAGCCTAACCCTAAATCTAACACAAATCCTAAACCTATCTCTCCCTCTCATCCTTATCCTAATTCTAACCCTAACACTAACCCAGACACTAACACTCACCCTCACCCTCACCCTCACCCTAACCCTTACCCTAACCTAACCATAACACTCACCCTGACCCTAACCATAACCCGAAAGGTCACCCTCACCCTAACACTCACGGTCACACTAAACCTCACCCTCACCATAACCCTTACCCTAACCCTAGTGCTAACCACCCAAACACTTACAGTCACCCTAAACCTCAAGTCACATTAATCCTTACCCTAACCCTAAACTAAAACGTTACACTAACCCTAACCCTCACACTCACCCTCACCCTCACCTTCACCCTCAGCCTAAGCCGCACCCTCACCCTAGCCCTCACCCTAACCCTAACCCTAACCCTAACCCTCACCCTGACCCTAACCCTCACCTTCATACTAATCCTCACCCTAACTCTTACTCTAACCCTCACCCTAACCCTCACCCTCACCCTAACCCTAACCTTCACCCTCACCCTAACCCTAACCCTAATCCTTACCTCACCCTCACCCTCACACTCACCCTCACCCTCACCCTAACCCTCAATCTCACAAGAGCCCTCACCCTAACCTTAACCCAAACCTAACTCCAACCCTCAAACTCACATTCACCCTCAGCCTAAACCTAACCCTAACCCTAATCCTAACCCTAACCCTCACCCTCACCCTAACCCTAACCCGAACTCTAAACCTTCCCATCACTCAAAACCTCACCCTAACCCTCACCCTAAACCTAACCCTAACACTAATCTTCTCCCTCACCCTCAACCGCAACCACATCCTAATGCTAACCGTAATCCCAATCCTAACCCTAACCCTCACTCTCACCCTCAAACTAAAACAAACCCTAACCAAAAACCTCCCCCTCCCCCTCACCCTCACCTTTACCCTAAACATAACAATAACCCTAACCCTAACCCTAACCCTAACCCTCACCCTAAACCTTACCCTAACCCTAACTTTAACCCTACCCTCCCCCTACCCCTCACTCTCATCCTCAGCCTAACCCTAACCCTAATCCTAATGCTAAACATAATCCTCAATCTCACCCTCATGCTAAAACTAACCCTATCCCTAAACCTCACCCACACCCTCAACCTCACCCTCACCCTCACCCTAAAACTAACAATAACCCTAACCCTAACTCAAACTCTCACCCCAACCCTTTCCCTATCCCTCAGCCTAACCCTCACCCTCACCCTAACCCTAACCTTCACCCTAACACTAACCCTAACCCTAACCCTAAGCCTCACACTAAATCTAACACTCACCCTAACCCTTACCCTACCCCTCAGCCTAACCCTCACCCTCACCCTAACCCTAACCCTAAACTTCACCCTACCACTAACCCTAACCCTAACTCTTACAGGAAATCTAACCCCCAACCTAATCCTTACACTACACGTCAGCCCAATCCTCACCCTAACCCTGACTCTAACCTGCACCCAAAACCTAACCATAACCCTAACCCGATCCCTAACCAGTACCCTAACCCTTACCCTCCCCCTAACCCTCAAACTAATCCTAATCCTAACCCTAACCATAAACCTCACCCTAAACCTCACCCTAACCCTAATCCTAACCCTAACCCTAAGCCTAAACCTAATCCTAAACCTAAGCCTCACCCTCACCCTAACCCTAACCCTCACCCACAAACTAACTCTCACATTCACCCTCACTCTCACGCTAGGCCTAACCCTAATCCTAACACTAATCCTAAACTTAACACTCACACTAACACTCACCCTAAACCTAACCCTAACACTAACACTCACCCTAATTTTTACCCTAATCCTAACACTAACCCTAACCCTCTCCCTCATCCTAACCCTAACCCTAACCCTAGCATTAACCCTAACCTTCTCCCTAACCCTCAACCTATCCCTAACCCTAACCCTCACCCTCACCCTAACCCTAACCCTAACCCTAACCCTCTCACTAATCCTAATGATAACCCTAACCCTAACCATCACCCTACCCTAACACTCACCCTAACGCTAAAATTAACCCTAAACCTCACCCTAAACCTAACCCTAGTCCTCACCCTCACCGTCAACCTAACCCTCAACCTAACCTTAACCCTCACCCACAACCTAACCCTCACTCTCACTATGACCCACACCCTCACCCTAAACATAACCCTCATCCTAACCCTAACACCAAGCCTCACCCTAAACCTAACCATCACCCTCACCCTCATTCACAGTATAAGCCTAAACCTAAACCTAACACTCACCCCAACCCTAACCCTAAACCTAACCCTACCCCTAACCCTAAAACTCACCCTAACCCTAACACTAACCCTAAATATCACCCTAACCCTAACCCTCACCCTTATCCTAACCCTTTCCCTAACCCTAATCCTCACCCTCACGCTCACCCTAAGGCTAACCCTAAATATAACACTAATCCTAAACCTACTTCTCACTCTCATCCTTATCCTAATAGTAACCCTAACCCTAACCCACACACTAATACTCACGTTCACCTTCACCCTAACACTAACTCTAACCTAACCCTAACCCTCATCCTCACCCTCACCCTAACCCTAACCCTAACCCTAACCTGAACCATCACCCTCACCCTAACCCTCACGCTCACACTAAACCTCACCCTCACCCTAACCCTAGCGCTAACCCTCACACTAACATTTACCGTCACCTGAATCCTCAAGTCACCCTAATGCTCACACTAACCCTAAAGTTAAACCTTATGCTAAACCTAACCCTCAACCTCACCCTCACCTTCACCCTCAGCCTAACCCTCACCCTCACCCTAGCCCTCACCCTAACCCTAACAATAATCCTAACCCTCACCCTGACCCTAACCCTCACCCTCACACTAACCCTAACCCTAAACCTAACCGTAACCCTCACTCTAAACCTACCCCTAAACCTAATGCTCACCCTCAACCTAACACTAATCTTAAACCAAATCCTTACCATAATCCTCACACTTACCCTCACCTTCACCCTAACCCTAAAACTCACCCTCACCCTCACCCTCACACTAACGCTCAGCCTCACTCTCACCGTCACCCTAACCCTAACCCTAAACCTCACCCTCACACTAACCCTAACACTAACCCTAATCCTAACCCAAATCCTTACCCTAAAGTTTACCCTTACCCTCACCTTAACCCTAACCATCAAACTCACCCTCACCCTCACCCTCACCCTAATGCTCAGCCTCACTTTCACCCTCACCCTAACCCTAACCCTCACCCTCACCCTCACACTAACCCTGACACTAAACCTAACCCTCAACCAACCCTCACTCTAAACCTAACCCTAAACCTCACCCTAACCCTTACCCTCACCCTAAGCCTAAACCTAACTCTAAACCTAACCGTAAACCTCAGACTAAACCTCAACTTCACACGAACCCTAACCCTAAACCTAATTCTCACCCTATCCCTAACCATAACCCTATCCCTCACACTCACCCTAGCCCTCATCCTAACTCTATCCCTAACCCTAACCCTCACCTGAACCCTCACCCTCACCTTCACCCTAATCCTAACAATAATTTAACCCTAACTCTCACCGTAAACCTAACCCTAAACCTACCCCTAACCCTAACCTTCCCCTCACCTTCCCACTCAGCCTCAGCCTAAACCTAACCCTAATCCTAATTCTAACCATAACCCTCTCTCCCACCCTCATTCTAATCCTAACCCTATCCCTAAACCCCACGCTCACTGTCAACAACACCCTCACCCTAACCCTAACAATAACCCAAATCTAAACCTAAACCTAACCGTAACCCTCACCCTAACACTAACCCTAACCCTAACCCTCATATTAAACTTTACCTCACCATAAAGGTAACCCTATCCCTCAGCCTAACCCTCACACTAAACCGAACTCTGACACTAATCCTCACCCTACCCTTAAGCCTAACCCTAACCTTAACCCTCACCCTGACCCACACTGTCACCCTAACCCTAACCCTCACCCTCAACCTCTCCCTAATATAAACCTTAACCCTAATCCTAAATCTAACACTATCCCTCACCCTAAACCTAACCCTAACCCTGACACTGACCCTAACACTAACCCCCACCCTAACACTCACGCTAACCCTAACACTCACTCTCAACCTAAACCTCCCCCTCACCCTAAACCTTACCCTCACCCTAAACCTAACCCTAACCCTAACACTCATACTAAACCTAACCCTAACCATAACTCTAAAACTACAACTCACACTAACCCTCACCCTAAACCTAACCCTAACCCTCACCTTCACCCTAGTCCACACCCTAACCATAATCCTAACCCTAAACTTCAACCTAACCCTAACCCTCAATCTAATCCTAAGCCACAACCTAAACCTAACCATCACCCTTACCCTAACCCTCACCCTAACACTTACCCTAACCCTAACACTAACCCTAACCCTCACCCTAACCCTAACCTAACCTTAAACCTAACCCTCACACTAAACCTCACCCTAAACCTCCCACTCACTTTAACCCTCAACCTAAACCTTATCCTCACCCTCACCCTAACCCTCACATTAACACTAACCCTCGCCCTAACCCTAAGCCTAACACTCACCCTAACACTAACCTTCCTCCTCACCCTCACCCTCACCTTCAGCCTAATGCTAAACTTCACCCTAACTCTAACCCTCACCCTAACCCTTACCCTAACCCTAACCCTAACTCTTACCTTAATGAAATCCTCAACTTAACTCTAATCCTCACCCGAAACTTCCCCCTCCCCCTAATACTCACCCAAACCCTAACCCTAACACTTACCTAAACAAAACCCTCACCCTAACCCTCACCCTCACCCTCAACCACACACTAATCCTAACAGTAACCCTAAACCTAACATTCACACTAAACCTAAACCTCACACTAACCCTAAACCTACCCTTCATTAACACTAACCCTAATCCTAAACCTAAACCTTACCCTCACACTAAGCTTAACCCTAACCCTCACCCTCACCCTAGCCCTCACAATAACCATAACTCAAACCCTAAACCTCACCCTAACCCTAATATTCACCCTAACGCATAAGGTCACCCTAACCTTTACCCTAACCCAAACCTAACCTAAACCTAACCTTCACCCTAAACCTCATCCTCAACCTAACTCTAACCCTCCCCGTCACCCTAACTCTCAATGTAACCCTTACCCTAATCCTCACCCTAAGAATCACACTGAACCTAACCCTCCCCCAAACCCTAACCCTAAGCCTCACCCTCACTCTCACCCTCACCCTAAGCCTAACACTAAACTTAACCCTAATCCGAACCCTAACACTCACCCTCACCCTCATCCTAAACCTATCCCTAAACCTCACCCTCAGCCTCACACTCACACTAACCCTAAACCTCACCCTAACCCTAAACCTCACCCTAACCCTCACCTTCACCCTCACATTAACCATAACCCTAACCCTAACCCTCAACTTATCCCTCACCCTAAACCTAATGCTAAAACTAAACCTCATTCTCACCCTAACCCTCACCATAACCCTTACCCTAACCATAACCCTAACCCCACCCTAACTCTAACCATCAGACTAAACATAACCCTAACCTTAACCCTAACCCTACCCCTCAGCCTAACCCTCACCCTAACCTTAACCCTAACTCTAATTCTCACCCTATCCCTAAACCTAACCCAAACCCTCAACCTCACTCTAGCCCTCACCCTAATTCTAACCCTATCCATAACATTCATCCGAACCCTCACCCTCACCCTAACCCTCACCCTCATCCTAAACATCACCCTAAACTTAACCCTAACCCTCACTCTAACCCTAACCCCAACCCTAACCCTATCCCTAACACTCACCCTAAATCTCACCCTCAACCTAATCCTCATCCTAAACCTAAAACTAACCATTACCTAAGCGAAACTCTCACCCTCAACCTGACTCAAACCCTAGCTCTCACCCTATCCTTAACACTACTCCTAACCCTCAACCTCACAATCACCCTCAGCCTAACCCTAATCCTAAACCTGATCCGAAACCTAACCCTCACCTTCACCATAACCCTAACCCTAACCAGAACCCTAACTCTAATACTACCACTTACTCACAACTTCAATCAGAGCCTAATCCTAAGTCTAATCCTAATCCTAACCATAAACCCCACTCTAACCCTTACCCTAAACCTAACTCTAATACTAAACCTCACCCACACCTTCACCCTCAAACTAAACCTAATCCTAATCCTAACCCTAATACTAATCCTCACCCTCACCCTAACCCGAACCCTAACTCTAACCCTAAAACTCACACGAAACCTAACCCTCACCCTAAACCCAACCATCAGCCTAACCCTCACCCTAACACTTACCCTAACCCTAATCCTAACACTCACCCTAAACCTAACACTCACCCTAAACCTAACCCTCACCCTGACCTTAACCCTCACCCTAACACTAACCCTATCCCTAAACCAAACCCTCACTCTAACCCTCATCATAAACCTAACCCTAGTCCTAAACCTAAACCTAAACCTAACCCTAACCCTCACCCTAAGCCTAACCCTAACACTAAATTTAACCCTCACCTTAACCATCACCCTAACCCTAAACCTAACCCTCACCCTCACCCTAAACTTCATGCTAACCCTTACCGTCTCCCTAACCCTAACCTTAACCCTAACCCTAACCCTCACAGTAACACTAACCCTCACCCTCACCATAACCCTACCATTGACCTAACCCTCATACTACCCCTAACCCTAACCCTCACGTTTGCCCTCACCCTAAACCTAACCCTAACCCTCAACCTAACCCAAAACGTCACCCTCACCCTCACCCTCACCCCTAGTCTAACCCTAATACTAACCCTAATCCTAAGCCTAACCCTCACCCTCACCCTCACCCTAACTCTAACCTTAATCCAACCCTAACCCTCACTCTAACTCTAACCCTCACCCAACACTAACCCTCACACTCAACCTCAATCTAACCCTAACCTTAACCCTAACCCTCACCGTAACCCTGACCATCACCCTAACGCATACCCTCAACCTAACCCAAACCCTAACCCTAACCCTAACCCTCACACTAATCCTAACGCTAACCCTAAACCTAACCCTCACCCTAACCCGAAAACTAACACTAACCCTCCCCCTAAACCTAACCCTAATACTCAAACTCACCCTAACCCTCACCGTAACCCTAAACTTCACCATAACCCTAACCCTCACCCACACCCTAACCCTCATTCTCACCCTGACCCTCACCCTCACGCTAAAAATCACCCTAAACCTAACCCTCACCCTAACCCTAACCCTAAGACTCACCCTCACCCTCACCCTAACTCTAACCCTAATCCAACCCTAACCCTCACGCTAACTCTAACCCTCACCCAAACTTAACCCTTATCCTCAAACTCAATCGAACCCTAAACTTAACACTAACTCTCAACCTAATCCTAACCCTCTCTCTAACCCTAACCCTAACCCAAACCCTAACCCTAACCCTCAGATTAAACCTAAACCTCAACCAAAACTTAACCCTATCCCTCAGCCTAATCCTCACCCTGACCCTAACCCTAACCTTAATATTCCCCCTATCATTAACCCTCACCTAACCATCACCCTCACCCACACACTAATCCAAACCCCAACCCTAACCCTAAGCCTCACGCTCACCCTAACCCTCACCATAACCCTTTCCCTCACCCTAACCCTAACCCTAACCCTAACCCTCACACTAAACCTAACCGTCACACTAAACATAACCGTACACCTCAACCTAACCCTAACACTAAACGTGACCCTAACTTTCAAACTAACCTTAATCCTCACACTAACCATGACCCTACCCCTCACACTAAACTTCATCTTAACCCTAACCCTAAGCCTAACCTTAATCTTCACCCTAAGCCTAACCCTCACTCTAACAAAAACCCTCACCCTCACCCTCACCCTCACCCTCACCCACAGTCTAACCCTAACACTAATCGTAATCCTAACCCTAACCCTCACCCACACCCTCAACCTATCCCTAACCCTAAACCTCACCAACCAACACCTTCACCGTCACTCTGACCCTCACACTTACCCTAACCCTAACACTAACCCTAACCCTCACCCTCACCCTCACCCTAAACCTTACCCTATCCCTAAACCTTAACCTAACCCTAACACTCACCCTAACTCTAACACTCAATCTCACACACACTGTAATCTTAATCTTAACCCTATCCCTAAACCTCACCTTCAACCTAACCCTCATCCACACCTTAACACTCACTCTAACCCTTATCCTCACTTAAACCGAACTTTAAACCAAATCCTAACCCTCACCCTAACCGTCACCCTCACCCTAACCCTTACCCTAACCCTTACCCTCAGCCTCTTCCTATCCCTAACCCTCACCCTTACCCTCACCCTAAACCTAACCCTATTCCTAAACCTCACACAAACCCTAACCCTAACCCTAACCCTCACCCTCAGTTTTACCCTAACCCTAATCCTAATCCTTACCCTAACCCTCAACCTAACCCTAAACCTAACCCTCAACCTAACCCTAACCCTAACACTCATGCTAACCCTAACCCTCACTCTCACCCTATCCTTAACCCTAACCCTTACCCTCCCCCCAATCCTAACACTAACCTCAACCCTAACACTCACACTAAACCTAAACCTCCCCCTAACCCTAACCCTAATCCTAACCGTCACCCTAACCTCAACCTAAACCTTACCCTAACCCTAACCCTCAACCTCACCCTATTCCTCACCCTAAACCTTTACCTCATCTTCACCCTAACCCTCACACTAAACCTAACCCTCACCCTAACCCTAACCCTAACCATAACACTCAATCTTACCCTAACCCTCACCCTAACACTTACCCTCACACTAAACCTCATTTTAACCCTAAAACTAACCCTAAACTTAACCCTAAACTAACCTAAAACCCCACCTTCAACCTCAACCGCACACTAACACTCACCCTCACACTAACCCTCACCCTATCCCTAACCATAACCCTCACCCTAACACTCACCCTAACACTCACAGTAACCCTAACCCTCACTTTCACCTTAACCTTAACACTAATCCTTACACTCACCCATATCCTAACCCTAACACTAAACCTAACCCTCACACTAAACATAACCCTCACCCTAACCGTAAACTTAACCCTAACCCTAACCCTCACCCTAACTCTAAAACTCAACCCTACACGCACCATAATCCTAACCTTAACCCTATCCATAAACCTCACCTTCACCCTAACCCTCACCCTAACCCTTTCCCTCAAATTAACCCTAACCTTATTCCTAAACCTAACACAAAAGTTAACCCTAACCCTAACCCTATCCCTAACCCTCACCCTCACCCTCAGCTTTACCCTAACCCTAATCCTAATCCTAACCCTAACCCTCACCCTAACCCTAACCCTAACCCTCAGCCTAACACTCACCCTAACTCTCACGCTAACCCTAACCCTTACTCTCAACTTAACCTTAACCCTAATCCTTACCCTCACCCAAATCCTAACCCTAACCCTAAACCTAACCCTCAAACTAAACCTAACCCTCCCCCTAACCGTAACCCTAACCCTAACCCTAACCGTCAACCTTACCCTAACCCTCAACCTCACCCTAACCCTCGCCCTCACGCTTAACCTCACTTTCACCCTAACCCTCACACTAACCCTAACCCTCACCCTAACCCTATCCCTATACCGTACCCTCACCCTCACCCTCAACCTCAGCCTAACCCTCATGATAACCCTAACCTAACCCTAAATCTCACCCTATACCTCACCCTAACCCTGACCCTAAACCTCACCCTCAACCTCACACAAGCACTAACCGTCACCCTAAACCTAAGCCTCACCCACACACTAACCCTCAACCTAAACCTAAGTCTCACTCTCAACCTAACCCTCACCCTCATCCGAACCCGAACGCTCACCCTAACCCAGACCCACACCCTAAACATCAATCTAATGCTAACCCTCACCCTAACCCTAACCCTAACCCTAACTCTAACACTCACTCTCACTGTCACCCTAAGCCTAAGCCCAACCCTAACCCTAATCCTAAACTTTACCCTAACCCTCACACCAACCCTAACCCTAACCCTCACCCTCACCCTCACCCTAATGCTAACCCTAAACCTAAAACTCACCCTAACCCTATCCCTAACCCTCAACCTCAAACTAACGCTAACCCTAACACTAAGCCTGACACTAACCCTCACCCTAACTCTGACGGTAACCCGAAACCTCACAGGCACCCTAACCCTCACACTATCACTTATCCTCACCCAAACCCAAACTTTAACCCAAATCCTAACCATCACCCTAACACTCACCCTCAACCTAACCCTTACCCTCAGCCTATTCCTATACCTAACGCTCCCCCTAACCCTCACACTAAACCTAACCCTCACGCTAATCATAACCCTATGCCTCAACCTATCCCTCACCCTCACCCTGACCTTAACCCTAACCCTAACGCTTACCCAAACAATAACCCTAAACCTAAGCCTCACCCTAACCCTAACCCTCACCTTCACCCTCAGCTAAATCCTAACCCTAACCCTAACCCTGACCCTAAACCTAACCCTAAACCTAACCGTAAACCTCACCCTAATCCTCAACCTAAGCCTAACCCTAAACCTAACACTAACCCTCACCCTAGCCCTCAACATAACTCTTACACTCACCCTCACCCTAAACCTCACACTAACCCTAACCCTCAACCTAACCCTAACCCTAACCTCACCCTCACCCTCACACTCAGCCTAAAACTTACCCTCAACCTAACCCTCACCCTAACCCTAACCCTAACCCTAACCCTCACCCTAACCCTCACAATAGACGTAATCCTAACTCTAATCCTCAACCTAATCCTCACCCTAACCCTAACCCTGACCCTAACACTCACTCTCACCCTAACCCTTTCCCTCACACTAACCCTAACTCTAAACATAATCCTAACGCACACACTAACACTAAACCTCACCCTATCCCTAAACCTATCCCTCAACCTAAACCTCATCCTAAACCTTACCCTAACCTTAACCCTCACCCTAATCCCAAACCTAACCCTAAACCTCACGCTAACCCTAATCCTCAGCCTCAGCCTCACCATCAGCCTAACCTTATCCATAACCCTAATCCTAACCGTAACCCTCATCCTCACCCTCACCCTAACCCTAACCTAAACCCTAAACCTCACCCTCAACCTCACCCTAACCCTAACCCTAAACCTAACACCAACCCTCACCCTAACGCTAAACATCACCTTAAACCTAACCCTAACCCTCACCCTCACCCTCACCCTAACCTTAACCCTAAACCTAACATTCACCCTAATCCCAACGCTATCCCTAAACCTCACCCTCACCCTAAACCTCACCCCAATCCTTACCCTCACCCTAACACTAACCATAACCGTCACAGGAACCCTCACCCTCAACCTAACCCTAACCCAAAACCTTACACTACACCTCACCCTAACCATAAACCTAACCCTAACCCTCACCCTAATCCTAACTCTAACCCAAACCTAACCGTCAATCTAATGCTCACCCTAACCCTCACCCTCACCCACACACTACGCTTCACCCTCACCCTCACCCTCACCCTCACCCTAAATCTCACACTCACCCTAAACATCACCCTAACCCTAACTCACACCCTAACCCTAACCCTAACCCTCACCCTAACCCTAAGCCTCACCCTCACCCTAACACTCACCCTCAACCTAATCCTCACCCTAACCCTAACCCTTACACTTACCTAACAGAAATCCTCAGGCTCACCCTCATGCTCACGCTAACCCGCACCCTCACCCTAGCCCTCAACCTAACACTAACCCTAACTCTAACCCTCACCATCACCCTCAACCTCAGCATAACCCTAACCCTATCCATCACAATAACCCACACCGTAACCCTAAACATCACCCTCACCCTCACACTCACCCAAGCCCTCACTCTTAACCTTACCCTAAACCTAATCCTAACTCTCACACTAAACCTAACCCTCACCCTAACCCTAAGATTCAACCTCACCTTAGTCCTCACCCTAACCGTAATCCTAACCCTAATCCTCATCCTAACCCTAACATTCACCCTCACCCTCACCCTCACCCTCACACTCACCTTCACACTAACCCTAACCTACACCCTAACCCTAACCCTAACCCTCACCCTCACCCTCACCCTCACCCTCAGCCTAATACTAACCCTAACCCTAATCCTATCCCTAACCCTCACCCTCATCCTACCCTAACTCTAACCCTAAACCTCACCTTCACCCTCACCCTCAACCTCACCCTCACACTAACCCTCACACTCACCCTCACCCTCACCCTAACCCTAACCATAACACTTACCTAACCGAAATCCTCACGCTCACCCTCACGCTCACACCAACACACACCCTCACTCTAGCCCTCAACCTAACACTAACCCTTACTGTAACACTCACCATCCCCCTCAACCTCAGCATAACCCTAACCCTAACCATCACAATAACCCTCACCGTCACCCTAAACATAACCCTCACCCTCACCCTCACCCTAACCCTCACCCTCACCCAAGCCCTCACTCTTAAACTTACCCTCACCCTAATCTTAACCCTCACACTAAACCTAACCCTCACCCTAACCCTAAGCTTCACCCTCCACTTAGTCCTCACCCTAACCGTAATCCTAACCCAAATCCTCATCAAAACCCTAACATTCACCCTCACCCTAACCCTCGCCCTCACCCTCACCCTCACCATCACCCTCACCCTCACCCTAACCCTAAACCTTATGGTCATATTAAGTATCACCCTAAACTTTACACTCACCCTCACCCTAACTCTCACACTAACACTAACCTACACCCTCACCCTAACCCTAATCCTAACCCTAACCCTCAACCTAACCCTGACCCTAATGCTAATCCTAAACCTCACCCTCACCCTAACCCTGACCTAACCCTTACCCTCACCTTAACCCTAATCCTAAACCTAACCACAACCTTCACACTAACCCTAAATCTAACCCTAACCCTAATCATAACCCTAATCCTCACCCTATCCCTAAACCTAACCCTAACCCTGACATTCAACCTAGCCCTCACCCTAACTCTAAACCTAATCCTAGGCTCAACCTCACCCTAACCATAATGCTATCCCTAACCCTCACCCTCAACCTAACCCTCACCATAACCCTTACCCTCACCTAACCCTAATGTTAACATTAAACCTCACCCTCACACTAACCCTCACCATAACCCTTACTCTCACCCTATCCCTAACCCTTACCCTAACCCTTACCCTCTACCTCACACTAACACTAAATTTCACCCTAACCATAACTCTAACCCTAACCCTAAACCTCACCCTCACCCTCACCCTAAACCTAATGGTCACTCTAACCCTAATCTTATCCCTCACCCTAACCCTCATCTTAACCCTAAACCTAACCATCACCCTAACCCTGATCTGAACCCTAAACCTAACCATCACCCTAACCCTAACACTACTCCTCAAACTAACCCTCACCCTAACCCTCAGCCTCAGCCTCACCCTCACCCTAACCCTAACCATAACCCTAAACCTCACCCTAAACCTAACCGTACCCCTCATCCTAACCCTAAATCTAACCCTAACCCTAACACTAACCCTCACACTAACCCTAACACTCACCCTAACCATGACCCTACCCCTCACCCTAACACTCATCCTAACCCTAACCATAATCCTAATCCTCATCCTTACCCTAAACTTAACCCTAACCCTAACCCTCACCCTAATTCAAACCCTCACCCTCACGCCCAGTCTAACCCTAACCCTAACCCTAACGCTAACCCTAAACCTCACCCTCACCCTCACCCTAACCCTAACCCTAACCATAATGCTACCGCTCATCCTCACCCTCACTTTAACCCTAACAATAACCCTACTCCTATCCCTAACCTGAAACCTAACCGTAACCCTTACCCTAACCCTAACCCTAACCCTAACACCATTCCTAACCCTAACCCTCACCCTAATCCTAACCCTCACACTAACCTCACCCTAATCCTAATTCTCACTCTAACCCTAACCCTAACCCTATCCTAACCTAAACCGTCACCCTCAACCTCAACCACACACTAACACTCCCCCTCACCCTAGATTCACCCTAACCATAACCCTAACCCTAAACCTCACCCTCACCTTCACACTCACTCTCACCCTCAGCCTAACCCTAAACCTAACTCTAACCCTAACCATCACCCTCACCCTAACCCTAAAACTAACACTAAAACTCACCCTCATCCTCACTCTAAACCTAACCCTAACCCTCACCCTAACTCTAACATTCAACCTCACACACACCATATTCCTAAACCTATCCCTATCCTTAAACCTCACCTTCACCCTAATCCTCACCCTAACCCTTACTCTCACCCTAACACTAACCCTATTCCTAAACCTCACACAAACGCTAACACTAAACCTAACCCTTTCCTCATCGCTCATCCTCACCCTCAACATCACCCTCAGCTTTACTAAACCTTATCCTAATCCTAACCCTAACCCTCACCCTAAGCCTAACCCTAAACCTCACCCTAACCCTCCCCCTAACACTCACGCTAACCCTAACCCTCACTCTCACCCTAACCTTAACACTAACCCTTACCATCACCCTAATCCTGTCCCTATCCCTAACCCTAACCCTCCCACTAAAACTCCCCCTCCCCCTAACACTAACCCTAACCCTAAACCTATCCGTCACCCTAACCCTCAACCTAACAGTTACCCCAACACTAACACTCAACCTCACCAATCCTTCACCCTAACCCTTAACCTCAACTTCACCCTAACCATCACACTAACCCAAACCTCACCCTAACCCTATCCCTATCTCGCAACCTCATCCTCAACCTCAACCTCAGCCTAACCCTCACAATAACCCTAACACTAACCCTAACACTAAATCTCACCCTACAATTCACCCTAACCCTAACCCTAACGCTAACCCTCAACCTCACCCAAACAGTTACCCTCAACCTAACCCTCACCCTAACCCTCACTCTAACCCTCACAATAACCCTAAGCCTAAACCTAACCCTCAACCTAAATGAAACCCTGACCCAAACTCTAACCATAACCCTCAACCTAAACCTAATCCTAAACCTAACCCTCAAACTCACCCTAACCCTCACACTCACCCTAACCCTCACCCTAATCTTAACACTGACCCTCACCCTGTACCTAAACCTCACCCTCACCCTAACCCTAACCCTATCCCTAACCCTCACCCTCATCCTAACCCTCACCCTTACCCTTAGCCTCAAGGTAACCCTAAACCTAACCCTAACCCTAACCCTCACACTAACACTAAGGCTCACACTAACCCTAACCCTAAACCTCAACCTAAACCTCAACCTGATCCTAACCCTAACCCTTACCCTCACCCTAACTCTAACCCTCGCTCTAACAATTACCCTCACCCTCACCCTCACCCTCACCCTAACCCTAAACCTAGCCCTCACACTAACCATCAACCTATCCGTTACCCCAACCCTAACACTCAACCTCACCCTTCCCTCACACTAACCCTTAACCTCATCTTCACCCTAACCATTACACTAACCCTAACCCTCACACTAACCCTAACACTAACCCTAACCCTCACTGTAACCCTCACAATAACCCTAAGCCTAAACGTAACCCTCAACTTAAACGTCAACCGAACCCAAACCCTAAAAGTAACCCTCAACCTAACCCTAATCCTAAACCTAAACCTCAACCTCACCCTAACCCTCACCCTCACCCTAACCCTCACCCTAAACCTACCCCTCACCCTCACACTAAAACTCACCCTCTATTAACACTACCGGTAACCCTAACCCTAAAGCTAACCCTCAACCTAACCCTCTCCCTACCCCTCACCCTAACCCTAACCCTAACTTTAACCCTAACCCTAATCCTAAACCTCACCATAGCCCTCACACTCACCCTGATCCTCACCCTCACCCTACCCCTCACCCTAACTCTCACCCTAATCGTTTTCCTCACCGTAACCCTAACCTTAACCCTGATCCTAACCCGCACACTAACACTAACCCTCACCCTAACTCTGACCTTATCCCTCACCCTAACCCTCACACTAACCCTAACCCTCAACCTCACCCTAGCCCTAACACTCACCATAAACCTAAGCCTCACCCACACCCTAAAACTCTACCTAAACCTAAGCATCAACCACACCCTAACCCTCACCCTCACCCGAACCTGAACCCTCACCCTAAACCTGACCCTCACCCTAAATATCAAACTAATGCTAACCCTCACCCTAACCCTAACTCTAACCCTCACCCTCACCCTCACCCGAAGCCTAACGCTATCTCTCACCCTAACCAAATCCCTAAACCTAAACCTAAACCTCACCCTAACCCTAACAATCGCCCTAACCCTAACCCTAACCCTCAACCTCAACTTAATGCTAACCCTAACCCTAACCCTAACCCTGACCCTAACACTCACACTAACCCTAACGGTAATCCTAACCCTCACCTGCACCCTAACCCTCACCCTAAACCTTATACTCACCCTAACCCTAACTTTAACCCAAATCCTAACCCTCACCCTAACCCTCACCCTCACCCTAACCCTCACCCTAACCCTTACCCTCAGCCTCGTCCTATCCCGAACACTCACCCAAACCCTCACATTAAAATTAACCCTCACCCTAACCGTAACCCTACCCCTCACCCTAAACCTCACCCTCACCCTAACCCTAACCCTAACTCTCACGCTCACCCTAACATTCAACGTCATCCTAAACCTCACCCTAACCCTAACCCTCACACACACCTTAACCCTCAAACTTACCTGAAACCTCACCCTCACCCTAACAATCAACCTCACCCTAAATATCACCCTAACCCTAACCCTAACCCTAGCCCTCACACTAACCCTAACCTTGACCCTAAACCACACCCTCACACTAACACTCACCCTAACCATTACTCTCACCCTAACCCTAAACCTAACCCTAACCCTATCCCTCACACTAACTCTAATGCTC
Source organism: Dipodomys merriami (assembly GCF_024711535.1). Taxonomy (NCBI): domain Eukaryota; kingdom Metazoa; phylum Chordata; class Mammalia; order Rodentia; family Heteromyidae; genus Dipodomys; species Dipodomys merriami. Next base: position 6,966,859 of record NW_027206113.1, read on the forward strand.
ACCCTAAACCTAACCATACTCCTAAGCCTAACCCTCATCCTCACCCTCACCCTCAACCTCACACTCACCCTCAGCCTAACGGTAACCCTAATCCTCATCTTAATCCTAACTATCACCCACACACTCAGCCTAACTCTAACCCTAATCCTAATCCTCACCCTCGCCCTCACACTAAACTCAACCATAACCCTATACCTAACCCTCACCCTAACAATAAATCTCACCCTAACAATAGCCCTAAACCTCACCCTCACCCTAACCCTAACCTAAACCCTCACCCTCACCCTAAACTTCACCCTAACCCAAACGCTAACCCTAACCCTAAATCTCACCCTAAAACTTACCCTCACCCTAACCCTAACCCTAATCCTCACACTAACCCTAACCTTAACCCTAACCCTAAAGCTCACTCTAACCTTTACCCTAATCCTAAGATAACCCTAACTCAAGCTAACCCTCACCCTAACCCTAAACCTCACCCTAACCCTAACCCTAACCCTAAACCTAACCTTTACACTATCGCTAACCCTAACCCACACGCTCATCGTAACCCTCACCATCACCCTAAACTTCAACCTAAACCTAACCTTCACCCACACACTAAACCTCACCATCATCCGAACCCGAATCCTCACCCTAACACTCACTCTATCCCTAACCCTAAGCCTCATCCTAACCGTAATCCTAACCCTATCCCTCACCGCAACCCTAACCCTAACCCTAACCCTCACCCTAAACCTTATCTTAACACTCACCCTCAGCCTAAGTTTAAAACTAAACCTAATCCTGCACCTAAACCCCACCAACACACTCATCCTAAGTATAAACCTAAACCTATCCCTAAACCTCACACTCAACCTCAACCTCACCCGAAGCCTAACCCTAACCATAACCTTAATACTAAATCCTAACCATCACCCTCACCCTCACCCTCACAATAACCCTAAACCTAACCTTAACCCTCACACACTCACGCTAACAATAACCCTAACCCTAACCCTAACCCTCACCCTAATCTGAAAACTAACCCTCACCCTAACCCTAACCCTAACCCTCACCCTAACCCTAAAAATCACCCTCAATCTAATCCTCACCCTAACACTAACTCTAACCCTTACCAAAAGGAAAACCTCACCCTCACCCTAACATTCACCCTCACCATAGTCCTCACCCTAACCCTAACCCTATCACTAACACTAAGCCTCACACTTACCCTCACGCTAACCATAACCCTAACCCTAACCCTAACCCTCACCCTAAACTTAACCCTCACCCTAACCCTAACACAAACACTCACCCTCAACCTAAACTTAACCCTAACACTCACCCTAAACTTCATCCTAACCCTAACCATCATCCTCACCCTAATCCTCACCATAACTCTTATCCTCACACTAACTTTAACTCTAACCCAAACACTAACCCTCACACTAAGCCTAACCCTAACCCTCACCCTAACCCTAAACCTTACCTTAACACTCACCCTCAACCTAATCTTCACCCTAACCATAACCCTAACTCTAACCAAAAGGAAAACCTCACCCTCACACTCACACTCACCCTAAAATTCACCCTCATCCTAGTCCTCACCCTTACCCTAACCTCTCAACCTCACCCTCACCCTAACACTAATATTAACCCTAACCCTCACCGTAACCCTAAGCATCACCCTAAACCTAAACCTCAACCTCGCACAAACCCTCACCCTAACCCTTACCCTCATCCTTACCCTAACCCTAAACCTCACACTAACCCTAACCCTAACCCTAACCTTCCCCCTAATGCTAACCCTAACTCTAACCCTAAACCTCACCCTTACCCTCAACCTTAACCTAACCCTAACCATAATCCTAACACTAACCCTAACACTCACCCTAACCCTAACCCTAACCCTTACCCTAACGCTAACCCTAAATCTAACCCTAAACCTCACCCTAACCCTCAACCTTACCCTAACCCTAACCATAATCCTCACACTATCCCAAACACTCACACTAACCCTAACCCTAACCCTCACCCTCAACGTTACCCTAACCCTAACTATAATCCTCACACTAACCCGAACCTTCACTCTAACCCTAATCCTAAACATAACCCTCACCCTCAACCTAAACCTAAACCTAACCCTAACCCTCACCGTCACCCTCACCCTCAACCTTACCCTAACCCTAACCATCATCCTCACACTAACCCTAACACTCACCCTAACCCTAACCCTAACCCTCACCCTAACGCTAATCCTAACTCTAACCCTAAACCTCACCCTAACCCTCACCCTAACACTAACGCTCATCCTAACCCTCAGGCTTACCCTAACCCTCTCCCTAACCCTTACACTCACACTAACCATAAACCAAACACTAATCCTCACACTAATCCTAATCCTAACCCTAAACCTCAAACGCACCCTAACCCTCACCGTCACCCTAACCCTCACTCTAAACCTAACTCTCACCCACACCCTAACCCTCACCCTAACCGTCACCCTCAACCTAAACATCACCCTACCCTAACCCTCACCCTAACACTAACCATAACACTCACCCTCACCCTAACCTTAACGCTAACCCTAACCCTAACCCTCACGCTAACACTCAACCTAACACTCAGGCTAACCCGAACCCTCACTCTCACCCTAACACTCACCTTAAACCTTAATTCCACCCTAAACTTAAGGTTTACATAAACCCTCACAATAAACCTAAGTCTCACAGTAACAATCACGCTAACCCTACCCCGCACCCTAACACTCACCCTTTTCCTAAACTTACCCCTAGCCCTCAGCATCACCCTAGCCCTCACGCTAACCCTAAACCTAACACTAACCATACAACTAACCCTAAACCTAACTCTCACCCTCACCTTCACCCTCACCTTCACCCTCACACTAATCCAAGCCATAACCCTAACCCTCACCCTAAACCTAACTCTGACCCTCACCCTCACCCTCACCCTCACCCTAAGCCTAACCCTAAACCTAAGCCTAATCCTAAACCTAACTCTCACATACACCCTCACCCAAACCTAAACCACACCCTAACCCTAACCCTAACCCTAGCCCGCGCCCTAACCTTTACCCTCTCTGTCACTCTAACCCTCACCCTAACCCTAACCGTCACCCTAACCCTAACGCTAACCCTCACCCTCACCCTCACCCTAACCCTAACCCTTACCCTCACGCTAACCCTAACCCTAACCGTAACTCTAACCCTCAACATAACCCTCGCCCTCACCCTAACCCTAACCGTAACCCTAACCCTCACCCTAACCTAACCTAAACGCTAATGCTTTCCAAAAACCTCACCCTCACCCTAAACCTCACTCTAACCCTTGTAGTCACCCTAACCCTAACCCTAATCCTAAACCTAAACCTCACTCTAACCCTAAACCTAACCTAGCCCTCACCTAAACCCTTAACCTCACTGTCACTCTAAACCTCACCGTATCCCTAACCCTCACCCTAACTCTAACACTAACCCTCACCCTCACCCTCAACCCAACCCTAACCCTAACCCTAACCCTCACCCTAAACCTAACCTTAACCCTTACCCTCAACATAACCCTCACCCTCACCCTCAACCTAACCCTAATCCTAACAGTAACCCTAACCCTCACGCTAACCTTAACCATAAACCTAATGCTATCCCTAAACCTCACCCTCACCCTAACCCTCACTCTAACTATTACCCTCAAACTAACCCTAAGGCTAAAACTAATCCTCACCCTAACCCTCACCCTAAACCTAAACCTAACCCTAACCCTCACCCTAACGCTCACCCTAACCCTCATCCTAACCCTCACCCTAACCATAAACCTTTCCCTCACCCTAATCCTAAACCTAACCCTAAGCCTCAGCCAAACCGTCTCCCTAACCCTAACCATAACCCTGAACCTAACCCTAACGCTAACCCTAGACCAAATCCTCACCCTAAGACTAAACCACACCCTCACTCACACCCTCACACTCAGCCTAACCCTAACCCTAACCCTAATCCTAACCCTAACCCTTCACCCTCACCCTAACTCTAATCCTAACCCTAACCCTGACCCTAACACTAACCCCAACCCTAACTCTAACCCTCAACCTAACCCTAACCCTCAACCTAACCCTAACCGTACCCTCACCCTAACCCTAATCCTAACCCTAATGCTATCCCTAAAACTCACCCTAACCCTAACCCTCACTCTAACCCTAAACCTAAACCTAAATCTCACCCTAACGCTCACCCTAACTGTCAACCTAACCCTAACCCTCACCCTCACCCTAAACCTCACCCTAAACTTTACTGTCCCCCTAACCCTAAACCAAACCCTAACTCTAAACCACACCATCACCCTAAGACTAACCTGAACCCTAACACTCACCCTAAAACTCACCCTAAATCTAACCCTATCCCTAAACCTCACCCTCACACTAAACTTCATCCTAACCCTTACCCTCATCATAACTCTAACCCTAAACCTAACCGTAATCCTCACCACAACCCTAACCCTCACCCTCACCCTAGACCTCACCCAAAAACTGACCCTAACCCTAACCTTCACCCTCAACCTCATCCCACCCTCAACCTAACCCTAACCCTAAACCTCACCCTAACCCTAATTCTATCCCTAACCCTCACACTCACCTTAACCCTCATACTAACCCTTAACTTCACTGTAATCCTCACCCTAACCCTAACCCTAACACTAACACTAAACCTCACCATAACCCTGGCCCTAAACCTAAACCTAAACCTAACCCTCACCCTAATGCTTACCCTAACCCTCAACCTAACCCTAACCCTCACCCTAAACCTTACCTTCACCCTAACAATAACACTAAAACTAACTCTAACCCTCACCCTCACCCTAAGCCTAACCTGAACCCTAACCCTCACCCTCACCCTCACCCTAACTCTAACGCTATCCCTAAACCTCACTCTCACCCTAAATGTCATCCTAACCCTTACCGTCACCATAACACTAAACCTAACCCTAACCCTAATCCTCACTATAATCCTAACCCTCACCCACACCCTCACCCTCACAGTCACCTTAACCCTCACACTAAATCAAACTGCCACCCACACCCTAAAACTCACCCGGACCCGAACCCGAACCCTGACCCTAGCCCTACCCTAAAACTCACCCTAACCCTAAACCACACCCTAAACCTAACTCTAACCATCACCCTCATACTAACCCTAACCCACACCTTAACCCTCACCTTTACCCTAAAGCTAACCCTAACCCTCACTCTCACCCTAAACTTCACCCTAACCCTTATCCTCACACTAAACCTACCCCTAACCCTCACATAAAACCTAACCCTCACCCTAACCCTAAACCTACCACTCACATTACCCCTCACCCTAACCCTAAACCTAACCCTCACCAAAACCTAACCGTAGCCCTCACTTTCACCCTAACCCTCACCATGACCCTAACCCTCACCCCAACCCTAATCCTCTCCTACACCCTCACCCTTACCCTCACCTTAAACCTCACACTAACCCTGACCCTCACCCTAGCCCTCACCCAAAAACTAGCCCTAACACTAACCCTCACCCTCAACCTCACCCCTAACTTCAGCCTAACCCTAATCCTAAACCTAATCTCAACCCTAACCCTCACCCTCACCCTAAACCTAACCCTAACCCTAACTCTAATGCTAACACTAGCCATCACCCTCACCCTAAACCTAACCCTACCCCTACCCCTCAGCCTAACCCTCACCCTAACCTTCACACTAACCCTAACCCTAACCCTAAACCACACCCTCACCCTAACACTCATCCTAACCATTACCCTCACCCTAACTCTAACCCTAACCCTAACCCTCACACCAACTATAACCCTAACCCTATACCTAAACTTACTCCTCAGCCTAACCATCATCCTAACCTTAAACCTAAACCTAACACTCACCCTACCCCTAACCTTAACCCTAACCCTCAGCCGAACCCTATCCCTCACACGCACCCTCACACTCACCCTCAGCCTAACCCTAAACCTAACCCTCATCTTAATCCTAACCATCAACCACACCCTCAGCCTAACTCTAACCCTAAACCTAACCCTAAACCTCACCCTCATCCTCACCCTAAACATAACCTCAAATCTAACCCTAACCCTCACCCTAACCCTAACCCTCACCTTAACCCTTACCCACACCCTAACCTTAACGCTAACCCTAACCCTCACCCTAAACCGTACCTTCACCATAAACTTAACCCTAACCCTAGTCCTCACACCAAACCTAACCTTAACCCTAAACCTAAACCTCACTCTCACCCTCACCCTAATCCTCAACCTAACCCTAACCCTCAACCTAAATCTAACGCTAACCCTAACATTCACCCTAACACTCACCGTCACTCTAACCCTCACCCTAACCCTAATGCACACCCACACCATAACCTTTACCCTCACCCGAAACCTCACCCTCACCCTAAACTTCACACTCACCCTAACCCTAACCCTAATCCTCACCCTAACCCTAATCCTAACCCTCACCCTAACCCTCACGCTCACACTCACACTAAACCTCACCCTCACCATAACGCTAATCCTAAGCCTAACACTCACCCTCACCCTCACCCTAACCCTAACAATAACCCTAAACCTAACACTCACCCTTACCCTCACCATAACTCTGAACATAACCATCACCATCACCCAAAACCTAACCCTCACCTCCACCCTAAACTTAACCCTCACCCTAAACCTAACGATAAACCTCACCCTCACCCTAACCCTTACCCTAACCCTAACACTCACCCTAAACTTCACCCTAAACCTAACGCTAACCCTAAACCTCACCAGAATCATAACCCTCACCCTAACCCTTATCCCCACAGTAACCCTAAACATAACCCTAAATCTAACCCTACCCCTCCCCCAACCCTCACCATAACCCTAACCCTAACCCTCACCCTCACCCTAACCCTAATCCTCAGCCTCACAACAAACCTCACCGTCACCCTAACCCTCACCGCCAAAATAACCCTCACCCACACCCTAACCCTCACCCTCACCCTCACCCGAACCTGAACCCTAAACATCACCCTAAACCTAACCCTCATCCTAGACGTGACTCTAACCCTCACCCGAACCCTAATCCTCACACTCACCCTCAACCTCACACTAAGCCTAACCCTCACCTTAACCCTAACCCTCATCCTAAACCTACCCCTAACCTTAACCCTCCCACTAACCCTCACACTAACCCTAACGCTAACCCTAACCCTCAACCTCACGCTAAACCTCACCCTAACCCTAAACCTAAACATAACCCTAATACTCATACTAACCCTAACTCTAATCCTAACCCTAACCCTCACATTAACCCTCACCCTAATTCGAATCCTAACCCTAACCCTCAAACTAACTCTAACCCTAAACCTAACCCACACCCTCACCCTAACCCTCAGTGTCACCCTGAACCTCCACCTAACCCTAACCCTTACCCACAAACTATACCTCACCATCACCCTCATCCTCAACCTAAACCTCACCCTCACCATAACCCTAACCCTAAACTTAATCCTCACCCTAAACCTAACCTTCAGCCTTAACTGCACCCTCAACCTAAGCCTAACCCGAACCTGAACCATAATCCTAAACCTAACCCTCACCCTCACCCTCACCCTAAACCTAAACCTAAACCTCACTTTCATCCTCACCCTTACCCTAAACCTAACCCTAACCCACACCCTAACCTTAACACTCACCCTAACCATAACCCTTAACCTCACACTCACCCTAACCCTAACACTAACCCTCAACCTCACCCTAGCCCTCACCCTAAACCTAAGACTAACCCTGACACTCACCCTCACCCTAATCCTCACCCTAACCCTTATCCTAACACTAACCCTAACCCTAACCCTAACCCTCACAGTAACCCTAAACCTCACCATAACCCGGACCCTACCCCGCATCCTAAACCTCACCCTAAACCTAACCCTAATCCTAAACCACACCCTAACCTGAACCCTACCCCTAATCCTCACCCTCACCCTAACACTCACCATCACCCTAACCCTCACTCTAAATCTAACCGTCACGGACAACCTAACCCTCACCCTCACCCTCACCCTCACCGTCACTCTAACCCTCACCCTTACCTAAACATGACCCTAACCCTAACCCTCACCCTCACCCTACCATAACCCTCACTCTCACCTGAACCCTAACCCTGAAACTCACCCTAACCTTCAAATTCACATTCACGCTAATCTTAACCCTCTCTCAGTCTTACCCTCAGCCTAACCCTTACACTTACCCTAAACCTAACTCTAACCCTAACCCTAACCTCACACTAAAGATAACCCTCACCATAACCCTACCCCTGAACCTACCCCTCATCATAAAACTCACCCTAAACCTAACCCTAAACCTCACCCTCACCATAGACCTCACCCTAACTCTAATCCAAACCTAACCCTAAACCTAACCCTTAAACTAACCCTAAACCTCAACCTAACCCTCACCCAAACCCTAACCCTAAACATAACACTAACCCTATCCCTATCCCAAATGCAAAGCCTAAACCTCACCCTCACCCTAACCCTCATCCTAACCCTTACCCTCACCCTCAAACTAAACCTCATCCTAGGCTTAACCCTCAACCTAAGCCTAAACCTAAACCTCACCCTCAACTTCACCCCAACCCTAACCCTAAACCTAACCCTCACCCTAAGACTAATCCTCACACTAACCCTAATCCTATCCATAACCCTAACCCTCACCTTAACCCTTACCCTAATCCTAACCTTAACACTAACCCTCACCCTAATGCTAACACTAACCCTAACCCTCACCCTTACCCTAAACCTCACCCTCAACCTAACCCTCACCCTAAACCTAACCCTAACCCTCACCCACACTTTAAACCTCAACCGAACCCTCACACTCACCCTAACCCTCAAACTCACCCTCACCCTAATCCTAACCCTAACACTAATCCTCACACTAACCCTAACCCTCACCCTCAACCTCACCCTCATCCTTAGCCTAACCCTAAACCTAACCCTAATCCTAAACCTAACCCTCACACTCAAACTCACCCTAACCGTAACAGTAACCCTCCCTGTCCCCCTCCCCCTAACCATCACACTCACCCTAAACCTCACACTAACCCTAACCATAAACCTAACCATAACCCTCACACTAACCATAACACTCACCCTAACCCCAACCATAAGCCTAACCTTCACCCTCACCCTGACAATCACCCTCAGCCTAAACCTAACACTAACCCTATTCTTATTCCTAACCCTCACACTCACCCTAACCTTCACCCTCACCCTAAACCTCATCCTCACCCTAAACATCACCCTAACCCTAACACTCACCGTAACACTAACCCTAACCCTCACCCTAAACCTAACCTCATCTTAACCCTCACCCTCACCCTAATACTTACCCTAACCCTCAACCTTACCCTCAACTTCACCCTAACCCTTACCCTCACCCTAACCCTCAAGCTCATCCTCATCCTAACCCTCACCCTGACCTTTACCCATCCTAAACCTAAAACTAACCCTCACACTAACCCTAACCCTAACACTCAGCATAACACTTTTCCTAACCCTAAACCTAACCCTAACCCTAACCATAACCCTCACACTAACACTAACCCTAACCCTCAACCTAACCCTCATCCTAACCCTAATACTAATCCTAACCCTCAACCTCACCGTGCCCTAACACTAACCCTCACCCGAACCGTAACCCCCCCCCTCCCCCTCCCCATCACCCTCAGTCTAACCCTAATCGTAACCCTAATCCTAACCCTCACCCTCACCCTCACCCTAACTCTAATGCTCAACCTAACCCTAACATTCACCCACACCCTCACCCTAAACCTAACCCTATCCCTACACCTCACCCTAACCCTAATTCTCAACCTATACCTCACCCTCACCCTAACCCTAAACCAATCCCTAACCTTCACCTAACTCTAACACTAACCTTAACCCTCATCCTCACACTAAACCTCACCCTAACCCTGACTCATACCATAACCCTAATCCTAACCCTAACACTAACCCTCTCCCACACCCTAACTCACAACCTCACCCGAATTCTCACCCTCACTCTAACATTCTACCTAACACTAACCCTAACCCTAAGGTTAGGGTTTGGGTGAGGTTTAGGGAGAGGGTTAGGGTTAGGGTGATGTTTATGGTGAGGGTGAGTGTTAGTGTCAGGGTGAGGGTGAGGGTGAGGTTTAGGTTTAGGGTTAGGGTTTGGGTTAGGATTAGGTTGAGGGTGAGGGTGAGGGTGAGGGTTAGGTTTAAGATTAGGGTTAGGGTTAGGGTTAGTGTGAGTGTTAGGGTGAGGATGAGGGTTAGGGTGATGGTGAGGGTTAGGGCATGGGCGAGGTTTAGGGTTAGATTGAGGATTAGGGTTAGAGTTAGTTAGGGATATGGTGAGGATAAGGGTTACCGTGAGGTTTAGGGTGAGGGTCAGGGTGAGAGTTAGGGTGAGGGTGAGGGTGAGGTTTCGGGTGAGTGTGAGGGTTAGATTTAGGGTTAGATTTATGGTAAGGTTCAGGGTTAAGGTTAGGATTAGGGTGAGAGTTACAGAGAGGTCGAGGGATAGGATTATTGTGAGGGTTAGGGTCAGGGTGAGGGTTAGGATTAGCGTTAGGGATAGCGTGTGGGTTAGGTTGAGGGTGAGGGTTAGGGTGTGTGTGAGTGTGAGATTTTCTTTTAGGTAAGGGTTAGGGTTATTTTTAGGGTGAGGATTCGTTTGAGGTTGAGGGTTAGTGTGAGTGTTAGGGTTAGGGTTAGGATATTGGTGAGGGTTAGTGTTAAGGTGATGTTTAGGGTGATATTTAGGGTGAGGTTGAGGGTTAGTGTGAGGGTGAGGGTGAGGGTTAGGGCGAGGGGGCTGGTGAGGTTAGGGTTGAGCATGAGGTTTAGGGTTAAGGTTAGGGTGAGGGAGAGGTTTAGGGTTAGGATTAGGGTTAGGGTTAGGGTTAGTCTGAAATTGAGGGTGAAAGTGAGGGTGAGGGTTAGTGTTAAGGTTACGGTGAGGGTTAGGGTTAGTGTGAGGGTAAGTGTGACTTTGAGGATCAGGATGAGAGTGAGGGTTAGAATGAGGGTGAGGGTGAGGGTGAGGGTGAGGGTTAGGATTAGGTTTAGGGTGAGTTTTACGGTTAGGGTTACAGTTAGTGTTAGGGTTATTGTCAGGGTTAGGGTTAGGGTGAGGGTGAGGGTGAGGGTTAGCTTTAGGGTTAGTGTTAGTGTTAGGATGAGGGTGGGGTGGATGGTTAGGGTTAGGATTATGGTAAGGGTTAGGGTAAGGCTGGGGGGGAAGAGGAGGTTAAGGGTGAGGTTTATGTTTATGTTTAGGGTGAGGGCTTGATTCATTGTGAGGGTGACGGTGAGCGTGAGGATGATGGTTTCCGTTAGGTAAGGGTTATGGTTAGGGTGAGGATTAGCGTGAGTGTGAGGGTTAAGCTGAGTTTAGGTTTAGGGTGAGGGTTAGGGTTAAGGTTAGGGAGAGGTTTAGGGTTATGATAATGTTTAGTGTGATGGTGAGGGTTAGTGTGTGGGTGAGGATTAGGGTGAGGGCAAGGGAGAGGGTGAGGGTGAGGGTTAGGATTAGGAATAGGGTTAGGGTTAGGGTTAGGCTAAGGGTGAGGGTCAGGGTGAGGGTGAAAGTTAGGGTTAGGTTTATGCTTATGTTTAAGGATATGGTGAGAGTTATGGTTAGTGTGAGCATTATGGATAGGGTTAGGGAGAGAGTAACATTAGGGTGAGGGTTAGCGTTAGGGTGAGGGATAGGGTTAGGGTTAAGGTTAGGGTTAGGGTGAGGGTTAAGATTTGGGTGATGTTTAGGGTAAGGGTGTGGGTGAGGATTAGGTTTAGGGTGATGGTTAGCGTTAGGTTTAGTGTTAGTGTGAGGGTGAGGGTTATGGGTAGGGTTAGGGTTAGGTTGAGGGTTAGGGTGAGGGTTTGGGTGAGGGTTAGGGAGAGGGGAGGGGAAGGGTTAGGGTGCAGATTAGGGTGACTGTGAGGGTTAAGGTGAGGGTGAGGGTGAGGGTTAAGGTTAGGGTTAGGGTTAATGTTAGTTTGAGGGCGAGGGTTAGGTTTAGGATTAGGTTTAGGGTTAGGGTTAGGGTGAGTGTTAGGGTGAGGATTAGGATTAGGATTAGGGTTAGGGTTATGGTGAGGGTTAGGATTAGGGTGAGGTTTAGTGTGAGGATGAGGTTTAGGGTTAGTTTTAGTGTTAGGGTGAGGGTTAGTTTGATGGTTAGGGTCAGGGTTAGGATTAGGGTGAAGGTAAGATATAGGGTGAGGGTTAGAGTTAGGATCAGGGTTAGGGATACGTTTAGGGTTAGGGGGAGAGTGAGGGTGAGTGTAAGGTTTAGGTTTAGGGTTAGAGTTAGCATGAGGATGAGGGTGAGGGTTAGGATTAAGGTTAGGTTTAGGGCTGAGGGTGATGGGGAGGGTGAGGGTGAGGGTAACAGTTAGGATGAGGTTAAGGTTTAGAGTTAGGGTTAGGGTTATGCTTAGGTTTAAGATGAGGTTTAGACTGAGGGATAGGATTAGGTTTAGTGTGACGGTTAGGGTTAGAGTTAGGGTTAGGTTTAGGGTGAGGGTTAGGTTTAGGTTTAGGGTTAGTATAAGGGTTAGGCTGAGGGTTGGAGTTAGGGTTAGTGTGAGGGTTAGGTTTAGGGTTAGGGTAAGGTTTAAGGTGAGGGTAAAGTTTAGGGTGAGGGTTAGGGTGTGGGTGAGGCTTAGGGTTAGATTAAGGGTAAGGTGAAAGTTAGGTTTATGGTTAGGTTTAGTGTGAGTGTTTGGGTGTGGGTATGTGTTAGGGTGAGGGTAAGGGTGAGGGTGAGTCTTAGGGTTCGGGTTCGGGTAAGGGTAAGGGTGAGGGTTAGGGTGAGAGTGAGGGATAGGATGATGGTTTGGGTTAAGGTTAGGTTTATGGTGAGGGTTAGGCTGAGGGGTAGGATTAGGTTAAGTGTGAGGGTTAGGTTTAGTGTGAGGGTTAGGTTTAGGGTTAGGATGACGGTAAGTGTTAGTGTGAGGGTTAGGGTGAGTGTGAGGTTTAGGATTAGAATTAGGTTTGGGGTTAGGGTTAGTATGAGTGTTAGGGTTAGGTTTATGGTTAGGTATAGGGTGAGGGTGAGGGTTAGGTTTATGGTTAGGGTGAGAGTTAATGCTAGGGTGAGTGCTAGGGTGAGAGTGAGGTTTAGGGTGAGGGTAAGGGTGAGGGTGAAGTTTTTGGTAAGGTAAGGGTTAGGGCTAGGTTTAGGGTGAGTATTAGGGTGAGGGTTTGGGTGAGGGTTAGGATGAAGGTTAGGGTTAAGGTGAGGGTGACGGTGAGGGTGAGGGTGAGAGTTAGGGTTAGGGTTAATGTGACGGTTAGGGTTAAGGTGATTGTTAGAGTTAGGGTGAGGGTTAGTATTAGGGTTTGGGTTAGGCTGAGGGCTTGGGTGAGGGTGAGGTTGAGGGTGAGTGTTAGTGTTAGGATGAGGGTTAGGGTTAGAGTGAGCCTGAGTGTTCAGGTCAGAGTTAGGTTTAGGGTTAGAGTTAGGGATAGGGTTAGGGTGAGGTGTAGGGTGAGTGTGAGGGTTAGGGTTAAGGTTAGGATGAGGGTTATGGTGAGGTTTAGGGTGAGGGTTAGGGTGAGGGTGACAGGTAGGGTTAGTATTAGTGTTAGGGTGAGAGTGAGGGTTAGGGTGAGTGTTAGGAATAGGGTGAGGATTAGGGTTAGTGTGAGGGTTAGGGTTAGTGTTAGGGTTAGTGTGAGGATAAGGGTTAGAGTGAGGGTTAGGTTGAGGGTGAGGTGTAGGGTTAGCGTTAAGGATAGGGTGAGCGTTAGGGTGAGGGTTAGGTTTAGGTTGAGTGTTAGGGTTAGTTTTAGGGTGACGGTTAGGGTTAGGGTGATATTTTTGTGAGGGTGAGTGTTAGGGTGAGGGTGAGGGTTAGGTTTAGGGTTAATGTTAGGGTTAGGGTTAGAGTGAGGGATACGGTGAGGATTAGGGTTAATGTGAGGTTTAGTGTTAGGATTAGGGTTAGGGTTAGTGTGGACATAAGGGTTAGGGGGAGGGTTAGGCTGAGGGTGAGGTGTAGGGTTAGCATTAGGGATAGGGTGAGGTTAGGGTGAGGGTTAGGGTTTGGGTGAGTAGGAGGGTTAGGTTTAGGTTTAGGGCTAGGTTTAGGCTTATGGTGAGGGTGAGGGTGAGGTTGAATGTTAGGTTTAGAATTAGGGTTAGGGTTAAGTTTAGTGTGAAGGTTAGGGTGAGGATGAGCTATTGGGCAATGTTGAGGGTTAGGATGTGGGGGAGGGTTAGGGTTAGGGTGAGGATTAGGGTTAGGGTTAGGGTTAGGTTATGGTGAGGGTAAGGGTTAATGTGAGGTTTAGGATTAAGGTGAGGTTTAGGGTTAGTGTTAGTGTTAGGATGCGGGTTAGGGTGAGGGTAAGGTTTAGGGTTAGTGTGAGGGTGAGGGTGAGGGTGTGGGTTAGTGTTAGTATTAGGATTAGGGTTAGGGTGAGGGTGAGGGTGAAGGTAAGGTTTAGGGTTAGGGTTAGTGTGAGGGCTAGGTTTAGGGTGAGGATTAGGGTTAGATTAAGGGTTAGTGTGAAGGTTAGGGTTAGAGTAATTGTTAGTGTGAGGGTCAGGGTGAGGTTTAGGGTAAGGTAGAGGGTTAGGGATAGCCTGAGGGTTGGGGTTAGGGTGTGTTTGAGGGTTAGGGTTAGGGTTAGGTTAAGGGTGACGGTGAGTTTTAGAGTGAGGGTGAGGGTTAGGTTTAGGGTTAGGTTTAGGGTGAGGGTTAGGTTTAGAGTTAGGGTGAGAGTTAGGGTGAGGTTTAGGGATATAGTTAGGTGAGGGTTAGGATGAGGGTGAGGGTTAGGGTTAGCGTTAGGGATAGGGTGAATGTTAGGGTGAGGGTTAGGGTTAGGTTGTGGGTGAGGTTTAGGGTGACGGTAAGGGATAAGGTTAGGGTTATGGATAGGGTTAGGGTTAAGGTTAGGGTGATGGCTAGGGTCAGGTTGAGGGTTAGGATGAGGGTGACGGTGAGGTTTTTGGTTAGGTAAGTGTTAAGGTTATTTTTATGGTGAGAATTATTTTTAGATTGGGGGTTAGTGTAAGTGTTAGAGTTAGGCTGAGTGTTAGGGTTAGCATTTGGGTGAGAGTTAGGGTTAAGGTGATGTTTAGGGTGAGGTTTAGGGTTAGGGTGAGGGTTAGGGTTCAGGTGAGGGTGAGGATTAGGGTGTGGGTGAGGGTTACAGTTAGGGTGAGTGTTAGGGTAACGGTGAGGGTTAGGGTGAGGGTGAGGGTTATGGTTAGGTTTAGGGTGAGGGTTAGGGTGAGAGTTAGGTTTAGGGTGATGGTTAGCATGAGGGTTAGGGTGAGGGGTAAGGTTAGGATTAGGGTGAGGCATAGGGTTAGAATTAGGGTGAGGGTTAGGTTTAGTGTGAGGGTTAGAGATAGGGTTTGGGTGAGGGTAAGGGTTAGGGTGAGGGTTAGGGTGAGGGGTAGGTTTAGGTTTAGGGTGAGGGCTAGGGTGAGTGTGAGGGTTAGGTTTAGGGTGAGGGTGAGTGTGAGGGTTTCGATTAGGTAAGGGTTAGGGTTAGGGTTAGGTTGAGGTTTAGGGGAGTGTGATGGTTAGGTTGAGGGTCAGGTTTAGGGTGAGGGTTAGGGTTAGTGTTACGGTGAGTGTTAATGTTAGGGTGATGTTTAGTATGAGGGTGAGGGTTACTGTTAGTGTTAGCCTTAGGGAAAGCGTTAGGGTTAGCGTTAGGGTTATGGTGAGGGTTAGAGTGATGGGTAGGGTTACCGTTAGGGTTAGCGTGAGGATTAGGGTTAGGGTGAGGGTTAGGGTTAGGGTTAGGGAGAGGGTTAGGGTTAGGGTGAGGTTTAGGGTGAGGTTGAGGTTTAGTGTGAGGGTGAGTGTGAGGGTGAGGGTGAGGGTTAGGGCGAGGGGCTGGTGAGGGTGAGGTTGAGCATGAGGTTTAGGATTAGGGTTAGGGTGAGGGTGAGGTTTAGGGTTAGGATTAGGGTTAGGTTTAGGGTTAGTCTGAAGTTGAGGGTGAAAGTGAGGGTGAAGGTTAGGGTTAGTGTGAGGGTAAGTGTGATTTTGAGGATCAGGATGAGAGTGAGGGTTAGAATGAGGGTGAGGGTGAGGGTGAGGGTGAGGGTTAGGATTAGGTTTAGGGTGAGTTTTACGGTTAGGGTTACGGTTAGTGTTAGGGTTATTGTCAGGGTTAGGGTTAGGGTGAGGGTGAGGGTGAGGGTTAGCTTTAGGGTTGGTGTTAGTGTAAGGATGAGGGTGGGGTGGAGTGTTAGGGTTAGGATTAGGGTTAGGGTGCGGGTAAGGCTGAGGGGGCAGGGGAGGTTGAAGGTGAGGGTTAGGGTTATGGTTCGGGTGAGTGCTAGGGTCATTGTGAGGGTGAGGGTGAGCGTGAGGATGAGGGTTTCCATTAGGTAAGGGTTATGGTTAGGGTGAGGATTAGGGTTAGTGTGAGGGTTAAGCTGAGTTTAGGTTTAGGGTGAGGGTTAGGGTTAAGGTTAGGGAGAGGTTTAGGGTTATGATGATGTTTAGTGTGAGGGTGAGAGTTAGTGTGTGGGTGAGGATTAGGCTGAGGGCCAGGGTGAAGGTGAGGGTGAGGGTTTGGGTTATGGTTAGGATTATGGTGAGGGTGAGGGTTAGGATTAGGAATAGAGTTAGGGTTAGAGTTAGGCTGAGGGTGAGGGTCAGGGTGAGGGTGAAATTCAGGGTTAGGTTTATGCTTATGTTTATGGTTATGGTGAGGGTTATTGTTAGTGTGAGCGTTATGGATAGGGTTAGGGTTAGGGTTAGGGAGAGAGTAACATTAGGGTGAGGGTTAGGGTGAGGGTGAGGGTAGGGTTAGGGTGAAGATTAGGGTGAGGGTTAAGGTTTGGGTGATGTATAGGGTAAGGGTGAGGGTTAGTGTGAGTATGAGGTTTCGGGTGAAGTTTCGGGTGAGGGTGAGGGTGAGGGTTAGGCTGTGGGTAAGTATTAGGTTTAGGGTGATGGTTTGCATTAGGTTTAGGGTTAGTGTGAGGGTGAGGGTTAGGGGTAGTGTTAGGGTTAGTTTGAGGTTTAGTGTGAGGGTTTGGGTGAGGGTTAGGGAGAGGGGGAGTTGTAGGGTTAGGTTGCAGTTTAGGGTGAGTGTGAGGGTTAGGGTGAGGGTGAGGGTGAGTGTTAGGGATAGGGTTAGGATTAGGGTTATGGTGAGGGTAAGGGTTAAGGTAAGGTTTAGTGTGAGGATGAGGTTTAGGGTTAGTGTTAGTGTTAGGGTGAGGGTTAGTGTGATGGTTAGGGTCAGGGTTAGGGTTAGGTTGATGGTAAGGTATAGGGTGAGGGTTAGAGTTAGGGTCAGGGTTAGGGATACGTTTGTTGTTAGGGGGAGAGTGAGGGTGAGTGTTAGGTTTTGGTTTAGGGTTAGAGTTAGCATGAGGATGAGGGTGAGGGTTAGGATTAGGGTTAGGATTAGGGCTGAGGGTGATGGGGAGGGTGCGGGTGAGGGTTAGGGTTAGGATGAGATTAAGGTTTAGGGTTAGATTTAGGGTTATGGTTAGGGTTAGGATGAGGTTTAGACTGAGGGTTAGCATTAGGTTTAGTGTGACGGTTAGGGTTAGGGTTAGGGTTAGGTTTAGGGTGAGGGTTGGTTTAGGTTTAGGGTTAGTATAAGGGTTAGGCTGAGGGTTGGAGTTAGGGTTAGTGTGAGGGTTAGGTTTAGGGTTAGGGTAAGTGTTAGGGTGAGGGTAAAGTTTAGGGTGAGGGTTAGGGTGAGGGTGAGGCTTAGGGTTAGATAGAGGTTAAGGTGAAAGTTAGGTTTATGGTTAGGTTTATTGTGAGTGTTAGGGTGTGGGTAAGTGTTAGGGTGAGGGTAAGGTTGAGGGTGAGTCTTAGGGTTTGGGTGAGGGTAAGTGTAAGGGTGAGGGTTAGGGTGAGAGTGAGGAATAGGGTGATGGTTTGGGTTAAGGTTAGGTTTAAGGTGAGGGTTAGGCTGAGGGGTAGGGTTAGGTTAAGTGTGAGGGTTAGGTTTAGTGTGAGGGTTAGGGTTAGGGTTACGATGACGGTAAGTGTTATTGTGAGGGTTAGGGTGAGTGTGAGGTTTAGGGTTAGAATTAGGTTAGGGGTTAGGTTTAGGATGACTGTTAGGGTTAGGTTTATGGTTAGGGTTAGGGTGAGGGTGAGGGTGAGGGTTAGGTTTAGGATTAGGGTGAGAGTTAGTGGTAGGGTGAGTGCTAGGGTGAGAGTGAGGTTTAGGGTGAGGGTAAGGGTGAGGGTGAAGTTTTTGGTTAGGTAAGGGTTAGGGCTAGGTTTAGGGTGAGTATTAGGGTGAGGGTGTGGGTTAGGGTTAGGATGAGGGTTAGGGTTAGGGTGAGGGTGAGGGTGAGGGTGAGAGTTAGGGTTAGTGTTAATGTGATGGTTAGGGTTATGGTGATTGTTAGAGTTAGGGTGAGGGTTAGGATTAGGGTTTGTGTTAGACTGAGGGCTTGGGTGAGGGTGAGGTTGAGGGTGAGTGTTACTGTTAGGATGAGGGTTTGGGTTAGGCTGAGCCTGAGTGTTCGGGTCAGAGTTAGGTTTAGGGTTAGGTTCAGGGACAGGGTTAGGGTGAGGGGTAGGGTGAGGGTGAGGGGTAGGGTTAGGGTTAGGATGAGGGTTAGGATGAGGTTTAGGGTGAGGGTTAGGGTGAGAGTGAGAGGTAGGGTTAGTATTAGTGTTAGGTGAGGGTGGGGGTTAGGGTGAGTGTTAGGAATAGGGTGAGGATTAGGGTTATTGTGAGGGTTAGGATTAGTGTAAGGATAAGGTTTAGAGTGAGGGTTAGGTTGAGGGTGAGGTGTAGGGTTAGCCTTAGGTATAGGGTGAGCGTTAGGGTGAGGGTTAGGTTTAGGGTGAGTGTTAGGTTTAATTTTAGGTTGACGTTTAGGGTTAGCGTGATATTTATGGTGAGGGTGAGTGTTAGGGTGAGGATGAGGGTGAGGGTTAGGTTTAGGGTTAATGTTAGGGTTAGAGTTAGAGTGAGGCATACGGTGAGGTTCAGGGTTAGTGTGAAGTTTAGCGTTAGGAATAAGGTTAGGTTTAGTGTGGACATAAGGGTTAGGGGGAGGGTTAGGCTGAGGGTGAGGTGTAGGGTTAGCATAAGGGATAGGGTGAGGTTTAGGGTGAGGGTTAGGTTTAGGGTGAGGGGGAGAGTTAGGTTTAGGTTTAGGGCTAGGTTTAGGCTTATGGTGAGGGTGAGGGTGAGGTTGAATGTTAGGTTTAGAATTAGGGTTAGGGTTAAGGTTAGTGTGAAGGTTAGGGTGAGGATGAGCTATTGGGCAATGTTGAAGGTTAGGATGTGGGGGAGGGTTAGGGTTAGGGTGAGGATTAGGGTTAGGGTTAGGGTTAGGGTTATGGTGAGGATAAGGGTTAGGGTGAGGTTTAGGATCAAGGTGAGGGTTAGGGTTAGCATTAGTGTTAGGATGAGTGTTAGGGTGACGGTAAGGGTTAGGGTTAGTGTGAGGGTGAGGGTGAGGGTGTGGGTTAGTGTTAGTATTAGGATTAGTGTTAGGGTGAGGGTGAGGGTGAAGGTAAGGTTTAGGGTTAGGGTTAGTGTGAGGGTTAGGGTTAGGGTGAGGGCTAGGTTTAGGGTGAGGCTTAGGATTAGCGTAAGGGATACTATGAGGGTTAGGGCTAGGGTTATTGTGAGGGTTAGGGTTAGGTTGAGGGCTAGGTTTAGGGTGAGGATTAGGTTTAGGGTAACGGTTAGTGTGAGGGTTACGGTTAGGGTTATTGTTAGTGTGAGTGTCAGGGTGAGGTTTAGGGTTAGGTAGAGGGTTAGGGTTAGGCTGAGGGGTAGTGTTAGGGTGATGTTTATTTTGAGGGTGAGGGTTTGGGTGAGGAGAGTGTTAGGGTAAGTGTGAAGGTTCGGGTGAGGGTGAGGGTTAGGTTGTGCTTGAAGGTTAAGGTTAGGGTGAGGGTTAGGGTGACTGTGAGTTTTAGAGTGAGGGTGAGGGTTAGGTTTAGGGTTAGGTTTAGGGTGAGGGTTAGGTATAGTGATAGTGTGAGAGTTAGGGTGCGGTGTAGGGATATAGTTAAAGTGAGGGTTGGATGAGTGTGAGGATTAGGTTTAGCGTTAGGGATAGGGTGACTGTTAGGTTGATGGTTAGGGTTAGGGTGAGTGTGAGGTTTAGGGTGACGTTAAGGGATAAGTTTAGGGTTAAGGATAGAGTTAGGGTTAAGGTTATGGTGATGGCTAGGTTCAGGGTGAGAGTTAGGTTGAGGGTGAGGGTGAGGTTTTCGGTTAGGTAAGGGTTAGGTTTATTTTTAGGGTGAGAATTTTGTTTCGATTGAGGGTTAGTGTGAGTGTTAGGGTTAGGCTGAGGGTTAGGGTTAGGATTTGGGTGAGGGTTAGGGTTAAGATGATGTTTAGTGTAAGGTTTAGTGTTATGGTGAGGCTTAGGGTTCAGTTGAGGGTGAGGGTTAGGGTGTGGATTAGGGTTACGGTTAGGGTGAGTGTTAGGGTAACGGTGAGGGTTAGGGTTAGGGTGAAAGTTAGTGTTATGAGTAGGTTTAGGCTTATGGTGAGAGTAAGGGTTAGGGTGAGTTTTAGGGTGCGGGTGAGGGTTAGGGTTAGTGTTAGCATGTTGGTTATGTTTAGGGTGAGTGTTAGGATTAGGTTGAGGGGGAGGGTTAGGGATAGGGTAGTTTTAGAGTTAGGGAGAGGGGGAGGGGGAGGGGGAGGGGGAGGGTTAGATTTAGGATGAGGTTTAGATTTAGGGTTAGGATTAGGGTGAGGGTTATGGATAGGGTTAGGGTTACGTTTAGGGTTAGTGTGAGGATTAGGGTTAGGTTTAGGGTGATTTTTGGTGTGAGGGCGAGGGTTAGGGTGAGGTTGTGTGTTCCGGTGAGATTTAGGGTTAGGTTTAGGGTTAGGGATAGGGTTATGCTGAGGGTAAGGTTTAGGGTGAGGGTTAGGATGAGGGTGAGGGTTAGTGTTAGGGTGAGGATTAGGGTTGGTGTTAGGGTTAGGGTGAGGGTGAGGGTTAGGGTGAGGATTAGGGTTAGGATGAGGGATAGGCTGAGGTTTAGGGTTAGGGTTAGTGTGAGGGTTAGGTTTAGGGTTAGGGTTCTGGTGAGGGTTTGGATTAGGGTTAGGTTTAGGGTTAGGATAAGGTTTAGGCTGAGGTTTAGGGTAAGGGTTAGTGTAAGTGTTAGGTTTAGGGTTAGGGTTTGGTTTAGGTTGAGGGTAAAGTTCAGGGTGAGGTTTAGGGTGAGGGTGTCGTTTAGGGTTAGGGTGAGGGATAGGGTCAAGGTTAGGCTTAGGGTTATGGTTAGGGTTAGGGTGAGGTTTGGGGTGAGGGTTAAGTTTAGGTTTAGGTTTCAGGTTAGGGAGTGGGTAAGGGTTAGGGTGAGGGTTAGGTTGAGCGTGAGGGTTAGGGTTAGCATTAGGGTTAAGGTGAGAGTGAGAGTTGGGGTGAGGGTTAAGTTTAGGGATAGGGTGAGGATTAGGGTGCGTGTTATTTTTAGGGTGAGGGTTAGGCTGAGGGGCAGGGTTAGGGTTAGGGTGAGGATTTGGTTTAGTGTGAGGTTTAGGGTTAGCATTAGTGTGAGGGTTAGGTTTAGTGTGAGGGTTAGGTTTAGGGTTAGCGTGAGGGTTAGGTTTAGGGTTAGCATTAAGTTTATGGTTAGGGTTAGGATGAGGGTTAGGGTTAGGGTGAGGGTGAGGTTGAGCGTGAGGTTGAGTGTTAGGGTTAGGTTTAGTGTGAGGGTCAATGTTAGGGTGAGGGTTAGGTTTAGGCTGAGGGTTAGGTTTACGTTGAGGGTTAGGGTTAGTTTGAGGGTTAGCGTTATTGTTAGGGTGAGAGTTAGGGTTAGGGTGATGTTTATTGTGAGGGTGAGGGTTAGGGGGAGGGTGAGTGTTGGGGTTCGGGTGAGGGTTCGGGTTCGGGTTCGGGTTAGGTTGTGGTTGAAGGTTAGGTTTAGTTTGAGGGTTAGGGTGACGGTGAGGGTTAGGGTGAGGGTGAGGTTTAGGTTTAGGGTTAGGGTTAGGATGAGGTTTTCGTTTAGGGTTATGGTTATGTTGAGAGTGAGGGTGAGGTGTCGGGATAGGGTTAGGGTGTGGGTTAGGGTTAGTGTGAGGTTTAGGATTAGGGTTAGGTTTAGTGTGAGGATAAAGTTTAGGGTGAGGGTTAGGGTGAGGGAGAGGGGTTGGGTTAGATTGAGGGTTAGGGTAAGGGTGAGGTTTAGGGTGAGGTTCAGGGTTAGTGTGAGGGTGAGGGTGGTGGTGAGGTTGAGGTTGAGTGTGAGTGTTAGGGTTAGGGTTAGGATGAGGGTGAGGGTTAGGGTTAGGATTAGGGTTAGGGTTAGGGTTAGGGTGAGGGTGAGGGTGAAAGTGAGGGTGAGGGTTAGGTTTAGGGTTAAGGTGAGGGTTAGCCTTAGTGTGATGGTTAGTGTTATGGTGACGGTGAGGGTGAGATTGAGGATGAGGATGTGGGTGAGGGTGAGGGTTAGGGTTTGGTTTAGGGTTAGGGTGAGTTTTAGGGTTAAGGTTAGGGCTAGGGTGAGGGTTATTTTTAGGGTTAGGTTTAGGGTTAGGGTGAGGGTGAGGGTCAGGTTTAGCGTTAGGTGGGGTTGAGGTTTAGGGTTAGGATTAAGGTTAGTTTTAGGATAAGGCTGAGCGGGAAGGCGAAGTGGAGGGTGAGGTTTAGGTTTAGGGTTAGGTTTAGGGTGAGGAGGACTATGGTGAGGGTGAGGGTTAGGGTGAGGGTGAAGGTTTCGTTAGGTAAGGGTTATGGTTAGGGTGAGAATTAGGGTGAGTTTGTGGGTTAAGATAAGGTTAGGTTTAGGGTGAGGGTTAGGGTTAGGGTTAGAGTGAGGGTAAGTGTTAGGGTGATGTTTAGGGTTTGGATGAGTATTAGGGTGTGGATGAGGGTTAAAGTGAGGGTGAGGGTGAGGGTGAGTGTGAGGGTTAGGGTTTGGTTTAGGTTTAAGGCGAGGGAGAGAGTGAGTGTTGGGAATAAGAATAGGTTTACGGTTAGGTTTAGGCTGACGGTGACGGTGAGGGGGAGGGTGAAGTTTAGGGTTAGCGTTAGGGTTAGGGTGAGGGTTACAGTTAGTGTGAGGGTTATGATTAGGTTTATGGTTAGGGTTAGGTTGAGGGTAAGGGTAAGCGTGAGGGTTTTGATGAGGGTTCGGGTGAGGGTTAGGGTTAGGGTTAGGGTTTGGGTGTTGTTTAGGGTGAGGGTTCGAGTTAGGGTGAGGATGAGGGTTCATTTTCGGGATCAGGTTCGGGTTCGGGTTCGGGTTCGGGTTAGGGTGTGGGTGAGTATTAGGGTTAGGGTGAGGGTTAGCGTTAGGTTTAGGGTTAGTGTGTGGGTGAGGGTTAGGGGTAGGGTTAGGGTAAGTTTGAGGGTTAGGTTTAGGGTGAGGGTTATGGAGAGGTGTAGGGGTAGGGTTAGGTTGAGGCTTGGGTGAGTGTGAGGGTTAGGGTGAGGGTGAGGGTGAGGGTTAGTGTTAGGATTAGTGTTTGGGTTAGGGTTAGAGTGAGGGTGAGGGTTAGTGTTAGCATTAGGGTTAGGGTTAGGTTTCGGTTGAGGGTTAGGGTTAGGTTTAGGGTTAGGATAAGGATTAGGCTGAGGGTTAGGGTTAGGGTTAGTGTGAGTGTTAGGTTTAGGGTTAGGGTTTGGGTTAGGTTGAGGGTAAAGTTTAGAATGAGGGTTAGTGTTAGGGTGAGGTTTAGGGTTAGGTAGAGGGTTAGGGTGAGGTTAAGGGTTAGGGTTATGGTTAGCTTTAGGGTGAGGGTTAGGTTTAGTGTTAGTGTTAGGGTGAGGGTGAGGGTGTGGTTAAGGGTTTGGGTGAGGGTGAATTTTAGGTTTCGGGTGTGGGTAAGGGTTAGGGTGAGCGTTAGGGTGAGGGTGAGTGTTCGTGTGAGGGCAAGGTTTCGGGTTCGGTTCAGGGTTTGAGTGTGGTTATGGGTTAGGGTTATGGTGAGGTTTAGGGTGACCGTGAGTGTTTGGGTGAGGGTGAGTGTTTGGTTTAGAGTGAAGGTTAGTGTTAGGCTTAGGGTGAGGGTTAGGTTTAGTGTGAGGTTTAGGTTTAGGGTTAGGATTATGGTGAGAGTTAGGGTGAAGTTTCGGGATAGGATTAGTTTGTGGGTAGGGGTTAGAGTGAAGCTGAGGCTTAGGGTTAGGATTAGTGTGAGAATAAGGGTTAAAGTGAGTGTTAGGGTGAGGGTGAGGGTTAGGGTTAGTGTAAGGATTAGGGTGAGGTTTAGGGTTATGGTTAGCGTGAGGGTTAGGGTTAGGGTGATGTTTAGGGTGAGGTTGAGGGTTAGTGTGAGGGTGAAGGTTAGGGTGAGTGTGAGGGTGAGGGTGAGTGTTAGCGTTAGGTTTATGGTGAGAGTTAGGGTGAGCGTGAGGGTGAGAGTTAGGATTAGGATTTTGCTGAGGGTGATGGGTAGAGTGAGGGTGAGGATTAGGGTTATGGTTAGGATTCAGGTTAGGGTTATGGTTAGTGTTAGGGTGAGGGTTAGGTTTAGGGTTAGGGTTAGGATGAGGGTTAGGCTGAGGGTTAGGTTTAGGGTTAGTGTGCGGGTTAGGGTTAGGGTTAGGGTTAGGGTTAGGGTTAGTTATAGGTTGTGGGTAAGTGTTAGGGTGAGGGTTAGATTGAGGGTGAGCGTTAGGGTTAGGGTGAGGGTAAGGTTTAGGGTGAGGGTTAGGGTGAGTGTGAGGGTTAGGTTTAACATTAGGGTTAGGGTGAGGGTGAGTGTTAGGGTGAGGGTTTGGGTTAAGCTTAAGGATAGGGCGAGGATTTGGGTTGGGTTTGGTTTAAGGTGAGGGTTAGGCTGAGGGGTAGGTTTAAAGTTAGTTGGAAGGTTAGGTTTAGTGTGAGGGTTGGGGTTAGGGTTAGGGTGACGGTAAGGTTTAGGGTGAGGGTTAGGGTGAGTTTGAGTTTTAGAGTTAGCATTAGGTTTAGGGTTAGTGTTAGGAATAGGGTTAGGGTTAGGTTTAGGGTTAGGGTGAGGTTGAGGGAGAGTTTTAGTGTTAGCGTTAGGGTGAGGGTTAGTGTTAGAGTGAGGGCTTGGGTGAGGGTGAAGGTTAGTGTGAGGGTGAGGTTGAGCCTGAGGTTTTCGTTTAGATAATAGTTAGGGTTAGGGTTAGGGTGAAGATTACGGTGACCATGTGGTTTAGCGTTTGGGTTAGGTTTAGGGTGAGGGTGAGGGTGAGAGTTAGTGTTAAGATGAATGTTAGGGTTAGGATTAGGGTGAGGGGGAGTGTGAGGGGGAGGGTTAGGATTAGGGTTAGTGTGAGTATTAGGTTTAGTGTTAGGGTTTGGTTTAGGTTGAGGTTAAAGTTTAGGATGAGGGTTAGTGTGAGGGTGAGGGTTAGGGTTAGGATTAGGGTTAGGGTGTGTGTAAGGTTTAGGGGGAGGGTTAGGGTACGGGTGAGTTTTAGGGTTAGGGTTTGTGTAAGGGTTAGTGTGAGTGTTAGGGTGAGGGTGAGTTTTCGTGTGAGGGCTAGGGTTTGGGTTCGGGTGAGGGTTTGGTTGTAGTTATGGGTTAGGGTTACGGTGAGGTTTAGGGTGACTGTGAGTTTTAGGGTGAGTGTGAGGGTTAGGTTTAGAGTGAGGGTTAGTGTTAGGCTTAGGGTGAGGGTTAGGTTTATTGTGAGGGTTAGGGTTAGGTTTAGGGTTATGGTGAGAGTTAGGGTGAAGTGTAGGGTTAGGATTAGGTTGAGGGTTAGGGTTAGAGTGAAGGTTAGGCTTAGGGTTAGGGTTAGTGTGAGAATAAGGGTTAAAGTGAGTGTTAGGGTGAGGGTGAGGGTTAGGGTTAGTGTTAAGGTTAGGGTGAGGGTTACAGTTAGGTTTAGTGTTAGGGTGAGGTTTCGGGTTATGGTTAGCGTGAGGGTTAGGGTTAGGGTGATGTTTAGGGTGAGGTTGAGGGTGAGGGCTATGGTGAGGGTGAGGGTGAGGGTGAGTATTAGGGTTAGGTTTAGGGTTAGATTTAGGGTGAGAGTAATGGTGAGGGTTAGGATTAGGGTTTTGCTGAGGGTGATGGGTAGCGGGAGGGTGAGGGTTAGGGTTACGGTGAGGGCTCGGGTTAGGGTTAGGGTTAGTGTTAGGGTGAGGGTTAGGTTTAGAGTTAGGATTAGAATGAGGGTTAGGTGAGGGTTAGGTTTAGGGTTAGTGTGCGGGTTATGATTATGGTTAGGGTTAGGGTGAGGGTTAGGGTTTGTGTGAGGTGTAGGGTTAGCGTTAGGGATAGGGTGAGCGTTAGGATTTGGGTGAGGGTTAGGGTGAGGTTGAGGGATAGGATTGGGTTTAGGGTGAGGGTTAGCGTTAGGGTGAGGATGAGGGTAAAGGTTAGGTTGAGGCTTAGGGTTAGATTTAGGGTTAGTGTGAGTGTTAGGGTTAGGATTAGGGAAAGGGTTAAGGTTAGGGTTAGGGTGAGGGCTAGGGTTAGGGTTAGGGTGAGGGCCAGGGTGAGGTTTAGGGTGAAGGTGAGGGTTAGGTTGAGGTTGAGGGTAAGGTGAGTGTTTCGGTTAGGATAGGGTTTGGGTTAGTGTTAGTGTGTGGATTAGGGGAGAGTGAGGGTTATGTGGAGGAATAGGTTAGGGTGAGGGTTAGGGTTAGGGTTAGTGTGAGATTTAGCGTTAGGATGATGTTTAGTAAGAAGGTGAGGTTTACTGTTAAGTTTAGATTTAGGGAAAGGGTGAGGGTGAAGGTTAGTTTGAGTGTGATGGTTAGGGTTAGGGTTAGGTTTAGTGTGAGGATAAGGGTTAGGGTGAGGTTTATGATGAGGGTGAGGCTTAGGATTGTCGTTAGGGTTAGGGTGAGGTTAGGGTGAGTGTTAGGGTTAGGGTTATGGTTAGGGTTAGTGTGAGGGTTAGGGTTAGGGGAGGTTTAGGGTGAGGGTGATGGTTAGGGTGAGGATGAGGGTGAGGGTTAGGTTGAGTGTTAGGGTGAGTGTGAGGGTTACAGTTAAGGTTAGGGTTAGGGAGAGTGTGAGGGTTAGGGTTAGGGTGAGGGTTAGGTTTACTGTGAGGGTTAGGGTTCTTGTTAGGGTTAGGGTTAGGGTGAGGGTGAGGGTTAGTGTTAGATTTAGGGTGCGGGAAAGGGTGAGGTCAGGTTTAGGTTTAGGGTGAGGTTTTGCGTGAGGGTGAGGGTTACTGTGTTAGTGAGGGTTAGGGTTAGGGTGAGGGTTAAGCTGATGGTAAGCTTTAGGGTGAGGGTGAAGATTTGGTTGAGCATTAGGGTGAGGGTTAGGTTTAGGGTTAGTGTGAAGATTAGGGTTAGGGTTAGGTTAGGTTTAGGGATATGGTGAGGGTAAGGGTTAGATTGAGGTTGAGGGTTAGGGTTAGCTTTAGGGTTTGGGTGAGGGTTAGGGTGAGGATTAGGGTTAGGGTTAAGGTGTGAGCTAGGTTTAGGATGAGGGTTAGGGAAAGGGTTTGGTTGAGTGTTAGAGTTAGGGTTAGGGTTAGGATTAGATTTTGGGTGAGGGTCAGGATTAGGGTGAGGTTTAGGGTAAAGTTGAGGGTTAGTGTGAGCATGAAGGTGAGGGTTAGAATTTGGATTAGGGTTAGGG
The DNA here is from genome assembly GCF_024711535.1 of Dipodomys merriami. Taxonomy (NCBI): domain Eukaryota; kingdom Metazoa; phylum Chordata; class Mammalia; order Rodentia; family Heteromyidae; genus Dipodomys; species Dipodomys merriami. The sequence continues at coordinate 6,994,414 of NW_027206113.1, forward strand.
ATAGGGTTAGGCTGAGGGGGAGTTTGAGTGTGAGCATTAGGGTTAAGGTTAGGGGGAGTGTTAGGGTTTGGGTTAGGGTTAAGGTTAATGTGATGATTAGGGTTAGGGTTAGGGTTAGGATGAGAGTTATGCTAAGGGATATGGTTAGTGTTAGGGTGAGGGTAAGGGTTAGCTTGAGGTTGAGGGTCAGGATTAGGCATAGGGTTTGGGTGAGAGTTAGAGTGAGGGTTAGGGATAGGCTTAGGTTGAGGGTTAGGGCGAGGCTTAGGGTTAGGGTTAGTGTTAGGGTGAGGGTGATGGTAAGGTTTTGGTGAGGGTTAGGGTGAGGGTGAGGGATAGGGTTATGGTGAGGTTAAGGGTTAGGTTGAGGTTTAGGTTGAGGTTTAGGCTTCATGTTAGCATTAGGCATAGGGTAAGGTTGAGGGTTTGGGTGAGGGTTAGGGTTATGGTTAGTGATAGGGTGAGGGTTAGGGTTTTGATTAGGGTTAGTGTTAGGGTTAGGGTGATGGTTAGGCTGAGGGGTAGGGTTAGGGTTAGGGTTAGGGTGAGGGTTAGTGTGAGGGTTAGGGTTAGGTATTGGATTAGGGTGCGCTTGAGGGTGAGGGTAAGTGTTAGTATGATGTTTAGGGTGAGGTTGAGGATTAGGGATAGAATTAGGATTAGGGTTAGGGTTAGGGTTAGGCTTAGATTTATTGTGAAGGTTAGTGTTAACATTAGGGTTAGGATTAGGTTTAGTGTAAAGGTTATGGTTAGGGTTAGGTGTAGGTTTATGGTTAGGTTTAGGCTGAGGGTGGGGTGAGGGTGAGAGTGCAGGTTAGGGTTAGGGTTAGGTTTTGGGTGAGGGCTAGGGTGAGGGTGAGGGTTAGGGTAAGGGTATGGGTGAGGGTGAGCGTTTCAGTTAGGAAAGGCTTATGGTTAGGTTTAGGGTGAAGATTAGAGTGAGGGTGAGCTTTAAGGTGAGGATCAGGGTTAGGGTGAGCCTTACGGTTAGGGTTAGGGTGCGAGTTAGGGTTAGATTGATGTTTAATATGAGGGTGTCTTGTTAGTGTGAAGGTGAGGGTGAGGGTGAGGGTGAGGGTGTAGGTGAGTGTTAGGATTAGGGGTGACTGTGAGGGTTAGGGTGAAGGTGAGGGTTAGGTTTACGGTTATTGTAAGGATTAGTATTAGGTTTAGGGTGAGGGTTTGTGTGAGTGTTTGGTTTAGGGTGAGTGTGAGGGTGAGGTTTAGGGTTAGGGTTAGGGTTAGCATGAGGGTTTGGAATAGTGTTAGTGTTAGGGTTAGAGTTAGGGTTAGGGTTAGTATTAGAGTTAGGGTGAGAGTTAGGCTTAGAGTGAGGGATAGTGTGATGTTGAGGATTAGGGTTATGGTGAGGGTGAGGGTAAGTCTTAGGGTGAGAGCTCGGGTTAAGATTAGGGTTTGGGTGAGTGTTAGGGTTGTGGTGAGGTTGAGGGTGAGGGTAAAGTTTAGGATTAGGGTTATGGTTAGCATGAGGGTTATGGATTGTGTTAGGGTTAGTGTGAGGTTTAGGGTTAGTTTTAGGTTTAGAGTTAGGGTGAAGGTGAGGGTGAGGGTTAGGGTTTGGATTAGGTTTAGGTTAAGGTTTAGGGTTAGGGTTAGGCTGAGGGATAGGGGTAGGGTTAGGGTGAGGGTGAGGGTAAAGTTGACGGTGAGGGTTAGAGTTTGGGAGAGGGTTAGGGATAGCATTAGGGTTAGGGTTAGGTTTAGTGTGAGTGTTAGGGTTAGGTTTAGGGTGAGGGTGACGTGTAGGGTTAGCATTAGAGTTACACTTAGGTTTAGGTCGAGGGTTAGGGTTAGGGTAGGTTTAGGGTGAGTGTGAGGGTGAGGGTTAGGGTTAGGGTTAGGGTGAAGGTTAGGGTGAGTGTTAGGGTTACGGTGAGTTTGAGGGTAAGGGTTAGGCTTAGGATTAGGGTTAGGGTTAGGGTGAGGTTTAGGGATAGAGTTAAGGTGAGTGTGAGTGTTAGGGTGAGGGTTAGGGTTAGAATTAGGTTTGGGGTGAGGATGAATGTTAGGGTTTGGATTAGGGTTATGTATAGGCTGATGTTGAGGTTTAGTTTGAGGGTGATGGTTAGGGTTAGGTTGAGTGTTAGGGTTTGGGTTAGGGTTAAGGTTAGGGTGAGGGTTAGGGTTAATGTTAGGCTTGGGATGAGGGTTAGGCTGAGGGTAAGGGTTAGGTTTAGTGTGTTTGTAAGGGTTAGGCTGAGGGTTAGGGTGAGGGTGAGGGTTAGGATTATGCTTAGGCTTAGCGTGAGGATTAGGGTGAGCGTGAGTTTGAGCTTTATGTTTAGCATTATTGTTAGGTTTAGGGTTAGTGTGATTTTTAGGGATAGGTTTAGGGTTAGGGGGCGGGTGAGGGTTAGGGTTAGGCTTAGGGTTAGGTTTAGGGTGAGGGCTAGGGTGAGGGTGAGGTTTAGGGTGGAGTTTAGGGTGAGGGTGAGGGTGAAAGTTAGGGTTAGGGTGAGGCTTAAGGTGAGGGTGAGGGATAGTGTTGGCTTTAGTGTTAGGGTTAGGGTTAGGGTTAGGTGAGAGTTAGGGTTAGGGTTAGAGTTAGAGTTAGAGTGAGGGTGAGGGTGAGGGTTAGGGTTTTGATTAGGGTTAGTGTTAGGGTTAGGGTGAGGGTTAGGCTGAGGGGTAGATTTAGGGTTGGCTGAGGGTGAGGGTGATGGTTAAAGTTAGGGTGAGGGTTAGGTATAGCATTAGGTTTAGGGTTAGGGTTAGGGTGAGTGTTAGATTTATGGTGAGGGTGAGATTAAGGGTTAGGTTTAGGATTAGGATTAGGTTGAGGGTGAGGGAGGGTTAGGGTTAGGGTGATGTTTAGGGTAAGGGTTAGGGTTAGAGTTAGGGTGAGGGTGAGGGTTAGGTTTTGGATTGGAGTTTGGGTTAGGTTTAGGCTGAGGTTGAGGTTGAGTGTGAGGGTGAGGGTTAGGTTTAGATTGAGTGTTAGGGTTGGGGTTAGGGTTAAGGTTAGGGTGAGGGTTAGTGTTTGGGTTAGGGTTAGGATGAGGGTTAGGCTGAGCGTTAGGGTTAGGGTTAGGGTGAGGGAAAGGGTTAGGGTGAGGGTTAGTGTTAGGGTGAGGGTTAGGGTGAGGGTGAGGTTTAGGGTTAAGGTGAGGGCTAGGGTGAGGTTGAGGTTAGGGTGAGGGTGAGGGTTAGGGTTAGGGTGAGGGTAAGGTTTAGTTTGAGGGTTAGGGTGAGGGTGACGTTTAGAGTTAGTTGAGGGCTAGGGTGAGTTTGATGGTTAGGGTGAACATTAGTGTGAAGGTTAGGTTTACGTTTAGTTTTAGGCTGAGGGTTAGGTTGAGGTTTAGTGTTAGTGTTAGGTTTAGGGTTAGGATGAGGATAAGGGTTACAGTGAGCTTTAGTGTGAGGGTGAGGTTTAGGGATAGCATTAGGGTTAGGGTTAGGGTGAGGGTTCGGCATAGGGTTAGGGTTAAGGTGAGGGTGAGGTTTAGTGTTAGCATTAGGGTTAGGGTTATGGTTAGGGTGAGGGTGAAGTTTAGTGTTAGCATTAGGGTTAGGGTTAGGGTTAGGGTGAGGGTTACGGTTAGGGTTAGGTATAGGGTTAGGGTGAGCGTGAGTGTTAAGTTTAGGATTAGGGTGAGGGTTAGGGTTAGGGTGACAGGGTTAGGATGAGGGTGAGGGTTAGGGATAGGATTCGGCTTAGGTATAGGGCTAGGCTCAGGGTTAGGGTGACTGTGAGGGTTAGTTTTTGGGTGTGGTTTAGGGCTAGGTTTAGGATCAGAGTTAGGCTGTGGTTTGGGGTTAGGGTTAGGGTGTGGGTAAGGGTTAGGATGTGGGTGAGGGTTAGGTTTTGGATTAGGTTTAGGTTAGTGTGTGGGTTAGGAATAGGGTTAGGGTTAGGGTGAGGGTTTTGCCTAGGGTTAGGTTTAGAGGTAGGGTGAGGGTGAGGGTGAGGTTTAGGGTTTGGATTAGGGTTAGGGTTAGGGTTAGGCTGAGGGTTCGGGTTTGTGTTATGGCTAAGGTCAGGATGAGGGTTAGGGTTAGGGATAGGATTTGGATGAGGGTTAGGATGAGGGTTACTGTTAGTTCTCATTTGAGGGTAAGGATTAGTTTGAGTGTTAGGTTGAGGGTTAGGCTTAGGTTTAGGCTTAGGGTTCAGGTGAGGGTTAGGTTGAGGGTTAGTGTTAGTGTTAGTGTTAGGGTTAGCTTGAGGGTTAGTGTGAGTGTAACGGTTAGGGTTAGGGTTAGGGTTAGTGTTAGGGTGAGGATTATGGTTAGGGTTAAGATAAGGGTGATGTTGAGGGTGAAGGTAATGTTTAGGGTGAGGTTTAGTGTGAGGTTGAGTTTTAGGGTTAACATTAGGTTTAGGCTTAGTGTTAGGCTGACGGTTAGGTTTAGGGTTAGGGTTAGGGTGAGGGTTTGGTTTAGGGTTAGGGTGAGGGCTAGGGTGATGGGTTAGGGTGAGGTTTAGGGTTAATGTGAGGGTTAGGGTTAGGTTTAGCGTTAGTGTGAGGATAATGGTTAAGGTGTGGGTTAGGCTGAGAGTGAAGTTTAGGGTTAGCGTTAGGATTAGGGTTAGGTTTTGGGTGAAGGTTAAGGTAAGGGTTAGGGTTAGTATGAGGGTGAGGGTAACAGTTAGGTTTAGGGTGAGAGTTAGAGTTAGGGTGAGGTTTAGGGTAGGGTTAGGGTGAGTGTTAAGGTGATAGTGATGGTTAGGGTGAGGGTGAGGATAAGGATTACGATGAGAGTTAGGGTTAAGGTTAGGGTTAGGGTTATTGTGTGTGTAAGGTTTAGGATGAGGTTTAGATTGAGGGTGAGGTTTAGGGGTAGCATTAGAGTTAGGGTGAAGGTTAGGCTTAGGGTGAGGGTGAGGGTTAGAGTTATGTTTAGGGATAGGGTTAGGGTGAGGTTAAGGTTTAGGGTGACAGTTAGGGTGAGGGTGAGGGTTAGCGTTAGGTTGATGGTTAGGGGGAGTGTTAGGGTGAGGGTTAGGTTTAGATTTAGGGTTAGGGTGAGTGTTAGGCTGAGGGTAAGGGTTAGGGTGAGGGTGAGGGTTAGGGAAAGCATTAGGGTTAGGGTTAGGGTTTGGGTGAGTGTTAGGGTTAGGGTTAGAGTGATGGAGAGTGTTAGGGTTAGCTTTAGGGTTAGGGTGAGGGTGAGGGTTATGGTTAGGGTGAGGGTTAGGGTTAGGGTTAGGGTGAGGATTAGGGTTACGGTGACAGTGAGGTTAAGGTTTAGTTTTAGGATTAGGCTTAGGTGTAAAGTTAGGCTTAGGCTGAGGGTGAGGGTCATAGTTAGGTTTAGGGTGAGGGTTATTGTTATGGTTAGGTTTAGGGTTAGGGTGAGGGTAAGGGTTAGGGTTAGGGTGATGGTGAGGGTGAGGGTGAAGGTGAGGGTTAGGTTTAGCGTGAGGGTTATGGTTAAGATGAGGGTTAGGATGAGAGTTAGTGTTAGGGTTAGGCTGAGGGTAATGATTAGTGTGAGGGTTAGGGTTAGGGTGAGAGTAAGGATTAGATTTAGGGTGAGGGTTAGGATTAGGATTAGGGTTAGGGTTAGGGAGAGTTTTAGGGATAGGGTTAGGGTTAGGGTGAGGGTTTTGGTTATAGTTAGGTTTAGAGTTATGGTGAGGTGAGGGTGAGGTTCAGGTTTTGGATTTGGGTTAGGGTTAGAGTTAGGCTGAGGCTGAGTTTGAGGGTGAGGGTGAGGGTGAGGGTTAGGGTTAGGGTGAGGTGACCGTTAGGGTTAGTGTTGGGGTTACAGTTAGGATGAGGGTTAGGGTTAGGGTTAGGATGTGGGTTAGGCTGAGGTTTAGGGTCTGGGTTCGAGTGAGGGTAATGGTTAGGGTGAGGGTTAGGGTGAGGGTGAGGGTGAGGTTTGGGCTTAGGTTTAGGGTGAGGTTTATGTTGAGGGTAAGGGTTAGGGTGAGGATAAGGGTGATGGTGAGGTTGAGGGTTAGGCTTAGGGTTAGGGTGACGTTTAGGGTGAGGGTATGTGTTATGCTGAGGGTTAGGTTGAGGGTGAGGGTAGGGTTAAGGTGAGGGTAAGGGTAAGGGCGAGGTTTAGGTTTATTGTTGGCATTAGTGTTACGGTGAGGGTGAGGGTTAGGGTGAGGGTTAGGGTTAGGGTTAGGGATAGAGTGAGGATTAGAGTTGGAGTTAGGTGTAGTGTGAGGGTTAGGCTGAGTGGTAGGGTTAGGGTTAGGGTTAGGGTGAGGGTTAGGTTGAGGGTTAGGGTTAGGGTGAGGGTTAGGGTTAGGTTAGGGTGAGGGTTTGGGTTAGGGTTAGGTTTTGGTTGAGGGTGAGAGCTAGTGTTAGCATTAGGGTAAGGGTTAGGGTTAGGGTTAGGGTGAAGTTGAGGGTGAGGATTACATTTAGGTTTAGGATTAAGTTTAGGGTTAAGGTTCGACTGAGAGTGAGGGTGAGTGTTAGGGTTAGGGTTAGTTTTAGGGTGAGGGCTAGGGTGAGGGTGAGGGTTAGGGTCAGGGTTAGGGTCAGGATGAGGGTTTTGGTTAGGAAAGGCTTAAGTTTAGGGTTAGGGTGAGGATTAGGGTGATGGTGATATTTAAGTTGAGGGTTAGGGTAATGGTTAGGGTGGCGATTAGGGTTAGGTTGAGGGTGAGTGTTTCAGTTAGGATTGTCGTAGGGTTAGGCTGAGGGTGAGGGTGAAGTTTAAGGTGAGGATTAGTGTGAGGGTTAGGGTGAGGCTGAGGGTTTCAGTTAGGAAAGGCTTAGGGTTAGGGTTAGGGTGAGGATTAGTGTGAGGGTGAGGTTTAAGGTGAGGCTTAGGGTTAGGGTTAGGGTGAGGGTGAGGGTTAGGGTTAGGGATAGGGTTAGGATGAGGGTTAGGCTGAGGGTTTGGGTTAGGGTTTGGGTGAGGCTTAGGGTTAGGGAGAGGGTTAGGGTGAGGCTTAATATTAGGTTTAGCATTAAGGTTAGGGTGAGGGTTAGGGTTAGGGTTAGGTTTAGGATTAGGTTTAGGCTGAGGGTTAGGGTTAGGGTTCCGGTGAGTGAAAGGTTAGTTTGAGGGTTAGGTTTAGGCTTAAGTTTTCGGGTGAGGATTAGTTTTAGGGTTAGGGTTAAGGTTAGGTTGAGGGTTAGGCTGAGGTTAACGGTTAGGGTGAGCGTTATGGTGAGGGTGAGGGACAGGTTTAAGGTGAGGGAACGGTTAGGGAGAGGTTTAGGCTATGGTTGGGGGTTAATATTAGCATTAGGTTTACGGTTAGGTTGAGGGTTAGGGTGAGGTTGAGCGTAAGGGTTAGGGTGAGGACTAGGGCTAGGGTGAGGGTTAGGGTGAAGGTTCGTGTTAGTGTTAGGATTAGGGTGAGGGTTAGAGTTAGGATATGTGTGAGGATTAGGGTTAGGGTTAGGGTTAGGTTGAGGGTAAGGGTTAGGGTGAGGTTTATGGTGAGGGTGAGGTTTAGGGTTAGCATTAGGGTTAGTGTGATGGTTAGGGTGAGGGTTAGGGTTAGGGTGTGGGTGAGGTTTAGGGTTAGGTTTAGGGTGAGGGTTAGGGTTAGTGTGAAGATTAGGGAAAGTCTTAGGTTTAGGGTGAGGTTCAGGGTTAGGGTTAGGGTTAAAGTTAGGGCGAGGTTGAGGGTGAGGGTTAGGTTTAGGATTAGGGTTAAGGTTGGTGTTAGGCTGAGGGTGAGGGATAGGGTTAGGGTGAGGGTAAGGGGGAGGGTTAGAGTGAGGGAGAGGGGTAGATTTCGGATTAGAGTTAGGGTTAGGGTGAGGGTTATGCTAGGGTGAGGGCGAGGGTTAGGGTTAGGATTAGGCTTAGATGTAGGGTTAGGCTTAGGGTGAGGGTGAGGGTGAGGGTCAGAGTTAGGTTTAGGGTGAGCTTTATTCTTATGGTTAGGTTTAGGGTGAGGGTGAGGGTGATTGTTAGGGTAAGGGTGATGGTGAGGATGAGGGTGAGGGTTAGGTTTAGGTTGAGGGTTACGTTATGGTTAGGGTTGGGGTAATGGTGAGGGTGAGGTTTAGGGTGAGGTTGAAGATGAGGTTGAGGGTGAGGGTGAGCTTTAGGGTTTGGGTGTCGGTTAGGGTTAGGGTTAGGATGAGAGTTAGGCTGAGGTTTAGCGATGGGGTTAGGGTGAGGGTTAGCGTTAGGGTGAGTGTGAGGGTAAGGTTTTGGTTTATTGTTAGGGTGAGGGTTAGGCATAGGTTTAGCATTAGGGTGAGGGTTTTGCTTACGGTTGGTTTAGAGTTAGGGTGAGGGTGAGGGTGAGGTTTAGGTTTTGGATTAGGGTTAGGGTTAGGATTAGGCTGAGGGTGAGGTTGAGGGTGAGAGTGAGGGTTAGGGTTAGGGTGAGGGTTAGGGTTTGTGGTAGGGCTAAGGTCAGAGTGAGGGTTAGGGTTAGGGTTAGGTTTAGGATGAGGGTTAGGCTGAGGGTTAGGGTTAGTTTTCGTGTGAGGGTAAGGGTTAGGGTGAGTGTTAGGGTGAGGGTTAGGGTTACGTTTAGGCTTAGGTTTCTGGTGAGGGTTAGGGTGAAGTGCAGTGTTAGGGTTAGAGTTTGGGTTAGCGTGAGGGTTAGGGTATGTGTAAGGGTTAGGGTGAGGGTGAGGGTTAGGGTTAAGGTGAAGGTAAGGGTTAGGGTGAAGTTTAGCGTGAGGTTGAGAGTTAATGTTAACATTAGTGTTAAGGTGAGGGTAAGGGTTAAGGTGTGGGTTAGGTTTAGGGTTAAGGATAGGGTGAGGATTAGCGTTAGGGTTAGGTTTAGGTTGAAGATTAGGCTGAGGGGTAGGGTTAGGGTTAGGGTTAGGGTGAGGTTGAGGGTGAGGTTATAGGTTAGGGTGAGGTTTACGGTAAGGTTGAGGTTTAGGGTTAGCATTAGTGTTAGTGTTAGGGTTAGGGTGAGGGTTAGGGTTAGGGTGAGGGCTAGGTTTAGGCTTAGGGTGAGGGGTAGGGTGAGGAGTTAGGGTGAAGGTAAGGGTTAATGTAAGGTATAGGGTTGGGGTTATCGTTAATGTGAGGATAAGGATTAGGGTGTGGGTTAGGCTGATAGTGAGGGTTAGGTTTAGGGTTAGGGTTAGGGAGAGGTTTAGTGTGAAAGTTAAGGTTAGGGTTAGGGTTAGTATGAGTGTGACGGTTAGAGTTATGTTTAGGGTGAGGGTTAGAATTAGGGTGAGGTTTAGGGTAGGGTTAGGTTGCGGGTGAGGGTTCGGGTTCGGGTGAGTTTTAGGGTGTGTGTAATGGTTAGGGTTAGGGTGAAGGTTAAGGTGATGGTGAGGGTTAGGGTGAGGGTGAGGGTAAGGATTATGGTGAGTATTAGGGTTAGGGTTAGGTTTCTGGTGACTGTAAGGGTTAGGATGAGGTTTAGGGTAAGGGTGAGTTTTAGGGGTAGCGTTAGAGTTAGGGTGAGGGTTAGGGTGAGGGTTAAGGTTCGGGTTAGTCTTAGGGTGAGGGTGAGGGTTAGAGTTAGGGTTAGGGATAGGGATATGGTGATGGTAAGGTTTAGGTTGAGAATTAGGGTGAGGGTTAGGGTTAGCGTTAGTTTGAGTTTTAGGGTGAGCGTTAGGGTGAGGGTTAGGTTTAAGGTTAGGGTTAGGGTGAGGGTTAGAGTCAGGTTTAGTGTTAGTGTTAGGGTTAGGGTTAGGGTGAGTGTTAGGGTTAGTTTTAAAGTTAGGGTTAGGGTGAGGGCTAGGGTTAGGGTTAGGGTTAGGGTGAGGTTTAGGTTTAGGGTAAGGGTGAGGATTAGGTATAGGATTAGGCTTAAGTGTAGGGTTATGCTTAGGGGGAGGGAGAGGGGGAGGGTCATAGTTAGGTTTATGGTGAGGGTTAGGGTTATGTTTAGGTTTAGGGTGAGGGTGAGTGTTAGGGTGAGGGTGATTTTGAAGTTGAGGATGAGGGTGACGGTTAGGTTTAGGGTGAGGGTTAGGGTTAGGGTTAGGATTAGTGTGAGGGTGAGGGTGAGGGTGAGGGTTAGGGTGAGGGTGATGGTGAGGTTGATGATGAGGGTGAGGGTCAGGGTATGGGTGAGGGTTAGCTTTAGGGTTAGGGTTAGGATGAGGGTTAGGCTGAGGGTTAGTTTTAGGGTTAGGTTGAGGGTAAGTGTTAGTGTGAGGTTTAGGGTTAGGGTGAGGGTGAGGGTTAGGGTTAGGTTTAGGGTCAGGGTTAGGGAGAGGGATAGGGATAGGGTTAGGTTTAGGGTGAGGGTTTTGGTTAGAGTTAGGTTTAGAGTCAGGGTGAGGGTGAGTGTGAGGTTTAGGGTTTGTATTAGGGTTAGGGTTAGGGTTAAGTTGAGGGTGAGGGTGAAGGTGAGGGTGAGGGTTAGGGTTAGGGTGAGGTTGAGGGTTAGGGTTAGTGTTTGGGTTATTGTTAGGGTGAGGGCTAGGTTTAGGTTTAGGGTTAGGCTGAGGGTTAGGGTCTGGGTTCGAGTGAGGGTAAGTGTTAGGATGAGTGTTAGGGTGAGTGTGAGGGTGAGGGTTAGGCTTAGTGTTAGGGTGAAGTTTAGGGTGAGGGTTAGGGTGAGGGTGAGTATAGGGTTAAGGTGAGGATAAGGTTTAGGGCGAGATTTAGGGTGAGGTTGAGGGTAATTTTTAGCATTAGTGTTAGGGTGAGGGTGAAGGTTAGGGTGAGGGTTAGGGTTAGGGTTAGGGATAGGGTAAGGATTAGGGTTGGGTTTAGTTGTAGGGTGAGGGGTAGGGTTAGGTTTAGGGTTAGGGTGAGGGTTAGATTGAGGGTTAGGGTTAGGGTTAGTGTTAGGGTTAGGGTGAGTTTGAGGGTGAGGATAAGGGTTAGGGTGAGTTTTAGGGTGGGGTTGATGTTTAGGGCTAGCATTAGGGTTAGGGTTAAGTTAGGGTGAGGGTTTGGGCTAGGGTTAAGTTCAGGGTCAGGGTTTCGGTTAGGAAAGGCTTAAGTTTAGGTTTAGTGTGAGGATTAGGGTGAGGGTGATGCTTAAGGTGAGGGTTAGGGTTATGGTTAGGGTGAGTATTAGGGTTAGGCTTTGGGTGAGTGTTAGGGTTAGGGTGATTTTTTGGATGAGGGTGAGGTTGAGGGTAAGGGTTAGGGTGTAGGTGAGGTTTAGGGTTAGGGTGAGGGTTAGGGTGAAGTTAAGTGTTAGGGTGAAGTTGAGGGTTAGGGTTAGGGGAAGGGGGAGGATTAGGGGTAGGTTTTGTGTTAGGTTGGGGGTTAGGGTTAATGTGAGGATTAGTGTTAGGGTTAGGGTTAGTGTGAGGATAAGGGTTAGGGTGAGGGTTAGGGTGAGAGTGAGGGTGAGGGTTAGTCTTAGGGTTAGGGTGAGGATAAGCTGAAGATTAAGATCAGGGTTAGAGTTAGGATTAGTATGAGGGTGAGGGTTAGAGTTAGGGTTAGGGTGAGGGTTAGGGTTATCTTGAGGTATAGGATAGGGTCAGGGTGATGGTTAGGGTTCGGTTGAGGGTGAGTTTTCGGGAGTGGGTGATGGGTAGGGTTAGGGTGAGAGTTAAGGTGAGGGTGAGGGTTTGGATGAGGGTGAGGGTTAGGATTATGGTGAGGATTAAGGTTAGGGTTAGGCTTAGGCTTATGTTGAGGGTAAGGGTTAGGATGAGGTTTAGAGTGAGGGTGAGTTTTAGCGATATAGTTAGTTAGGGTGAGGGTTTGGGTGAGGGTTAGGGTTCGGGTTTCGCTTAGGGGGAGGGTGAGGGTTAGAGTTCGGGATAGGGTTAGGGTTAAGGTGAAGGGTAAGGTTTAGTGTGAGGGTTACGGTGAGGGTGAGGGATAGGGTGAGGTTGAGGGTTAGGGTGAGCTTTAGGGTGAGGTTTAGGTTTAGGTTTTGGTTTATGGTGAGGGTTAGGGTGAGGTTTAGTGTTAGGGTTAGTGTTAGCGTTAGGGTGAGGGTTAGGGTGAGGGTAAGGGTTAGAGTGAGTTTTAGGGTGAGGGTTAGGATTAGGGTTAGCATTAGGTTTAGTGTTAGGGTGAGGGTGAGGGTTAGGATTAGATTTAGGGTGAGGGTTAGTGTTAGGGTGATGTTTAGGGTTATGGTGAGGGTTAGGGTTAGGGTTAGGTTTAGGGTGAGTTTTAGGATTAGGGTGAAGGTGAGTGTTTTGTTTAGGATTAGGCTTAGGTGTAGGGTTAGGCTAAGGGTGAAGTTGAGGATGAGGGTCAGAGTTAGGTTTAGGGTGAGGGTTAGGGTTATGCTTAGGGTTAGGTGAGGGTGAGGGTGAGGGTTAGGGTGAGGTTGATGGTGAAGGTGTGGGTGAGGGTGAGGGTTAGGTTTAGGGTGACGGTTAGGGTTATGGTTAGGGTTAGGGTGAGGGTGAGTGTGAGGGTGATGGTGAGGTTGAGGGTTAGGGTGAGGGTTAGTATTTGGATGAGGGTTAGTTTTACGGTTAGGTTAAAGGTTAGGGTGAGTGTTAGGGATAGGATTAGTGTTAGGGTGAGGGTTAGGGTGAGGGTTAGCATTAGGGTTAGGGTGAGGGTAAGGTTTAGTTTGAGGGTTAGGATTAAGATTAGGGTTAAGTTTAGGGTGAGTCTTAGGGATATGGATAGGATTAGGGTGTGTGTTTTGGTTAGGGTTAGGTTTAGAGTTAGGGTGAGGGTGAGGGTGAGGCTGAGGGTGAGTGTTAGGTTTAGGGTGAGGGTTAGGGTTAGGGTTTGCGTTAAGGTTAGGGTGAGGGTTAGGGTTAGGGTTAGGATGAGGATTAGGCTGAGGGTTAGGGTTAGGGTTTAGGTGAGTGAAAGGGTTAGGTTGAGGGTTAGGGTGAGGGTTAGGTTTAGGCTTAGGATTCAGGTGAGGGTTAGTGTGATTGTTAGTGTTAGGGTTAGGGTTAAGGTTAGGTTGAGGGTTAGGCTGAGGGTAACGATTAGGGTGAGGGTTATGGTGAGGGTGAGGGATAGGGTTAAGATGAGGGAAGGGTTAGGGCAAGGATTAGTATATGGTTGAGGGTTAATGTTAGCATTAGATTTAGGGTGAGGATGAGGGTTAGGGTGAGGGTTAGGGTTAGGGATAGGTTGAGGATTAGTGTTAGGGTTAGGTTTAGGGTGAGGGTTAGGCTGAGGGGTAGGGTTAGGGTTAGGGTTAGTTTGAGGGTTAAGGTGAGGGTTAGGTTTAGGATTAGGTTTAGGGTCAGGGTGAGGTTGAGGGTGAGGGTAAGGTTTAGGGTGAGTGTTAGGGTGAGGTTGAGATTTAGGGTCAGCATTTGGATTAGGGTTAGTGTTCAGGTTCGGGTTAGGGTGACGGTTAGGGTGAGGGTGAGGGCTAGAGTTAGCATTAGGGTTAAGTTTAGGATTAGGGTTAGTGTGAGGGTGAGGGTGAGGGTTAGGGTTCGGGTTAGAATTAGGTTTATGGTTAGGGTTAGACTGAAGGTGGGTTGAGGTTGAGGGTGAGGTTTAGGGTTAGGGTTAGTTTTAGGGTGAGGGCTAGGGTGTGGGTGAGAATGAGGGTTTCAGTTAAGAAAGGTTTAGGGTTAGGATTAGGGTGAGGGTTACATTTAACCTGAGTGTTAGGGTTATGTGTGGATTAAGGTTAGGGTTAGGGTGAGGATTATGGGTAGGGTGATGTTTAGGGTGAGGGTGAGTGTTAGGTGTGGGAGACGGTGAGAGTGAGGGTGTAGGTGATGGTTAGGGTTGAGGTGAGGGTTAGGGTTACGGTGAGGGTTAGGGTAAATGTGAGGGTTAGTGTTAGGGTTAGGGTGAAGGTTAGAGTTTGGGTTAGGGTGAGTGGTAGGTTGGGGGGTAGGGTTAGGGTTAGGGTGAGGGTTAGGGTTAATGTGAGGTTTAGGGTTAGGGTTAGGGTTAGTGTGAGGATAATGATTTTGGTGAGGGTTAGTGTGAGAGTGAGGGTTAGGGTTAGCGTTAGTGTTAGGGTGAGGGTTAGGGTGAGGATTAAGGTGAGTGTTAGGGTTAGTATGAGGGTGAGTGTTAGAGTTAGGTTTAGGGTGAGGGTTAGGGTTAGGGTGAGGTTTAGGGTAGGTTTAGGGTGAGGATGCGGGTTCGGGTGAGGGTGAATTTTAGGGTGTGGGTGGCGGTTAGGTTTAGAGTGAGGGTTAAGGTGACGGTGAGTGTTAGGGTGAGGGTGAGGGTTAGGGTGAGGGTGAGGATTAGGGTTAGGTTTAGGTTTAGAGTTATGGTGTTGGTAAGGGTTATAATGTGGTTTAGAGTGAGGGCGAGATTTAGGGATAGCGTTAGAGTTAGGGTGAGGGTTAGGGTTCAGGCTAGGCTTAGGGTGAGGGTGAGGGTTAGAGTTAGGGTTACGGTTAGGGTTAGGGTGAGAGTAAGGTTTAGTGTGAGGGTTAGGGTGAGGGTGAGGGTTAGGGTTAGGTTGAGGGTTAGGGTCAGCGTTAGGGTAAGGGTTAGGTTTAGGTTTAGGTTTAGGGTGAGGGTAAGGGTGAGGTTTAATGTTAGGGTTAGTTTTAGGGTTAGGGTGAGGATGAAGGTTATGGATAGCAATAGGTTTAGTGTTAGGGTGAGGGTTAGACTTAGGGTTAGGGTTAAGGTGAGGGTGAGGGTGAGTATTAGGGTTAGTATTAGGGATAGGGTTAGGGTTAGGGTTGGGGTGAGGGTGAGGGATAGGGATAGGGTTAGGGTGAGGTTGAGCTTGAGGCTTAGGGTTAGGGTTAGGGTGAGGGTTAGGTTTAGGTTGAGGATTAGGGTTAGGGTGATGGTGAGGGTAAGGGTTAGGGTGAGGGCTAGGTTTAGGCTTAGGGTTAGGCTGAGTTTTAGGTTTGGGTGAGGGTGAGGGTGAGGGTTAGGTTTAGGATTAGGCTTAGGTGTAGGTTTAGGCTTAGTGTGAAGGTGAGGATGAGGGTCACAGTAAGGTTTAGGGTGAGCGTTAGGGTTATGGTTAGGGTTAGGGTTTGGATTAGGGTGAGGGTCATGGTGAGGGTGAGGTTGATGGTTAGGTTTAGGGTGAGGGTTAGGATTATGTTTAGGGTTAGGGTGAGGGTGAGTGTGAGGGTTAGGGTTTGTGTGAGGTTTAGATATACGTTAGGCTTAGGGTGAATTTGAGGGTGAGGGTCAGAGTTAGTTTTACGTTGAGGGTTAGGGTTATGGTTAGGATGAGGGTGAGGGTGAGGGAAGGGTTAGGGTGAGGGTCATGGTGAGCGTGAGGATGATGGTTAGGTTTAGGGTGAGGGTTAGAGTTATGGTTAGGATTAGGATGAGGGTGAGTGTGAGGGACAGGGTCAGGTTGATGGTGAGGTTGAGGGTGAGGTTGAGGCTTAGGGTTTGGGTGAGTGTTAGGGTTAGGGTTCGGGTTAAGGTTAGGGTGAGGGTTAGGGTTAGGGTTAGTGTTAGTATGAGGGTTAGGCTGAGGGTTAGCCTTAGACTTAGGGTGAGGGTAACGTTAGGGTCAGGGTGAGGGTTAGATTTAAGATTAGGTTTAGGTTTAGGTTGAGGGTTTGGGATAAGGTTAGGCTTAGAGTGAGGGTTTTGGTTAGGGTTACGTTTAGAGTTAGGGTGAGGGTGAGGGTTAGGGTTTGAATTGGAGTTATTGTTAGGGTTAGGGTGAGGTTGAGGTTGAGGCTGAGGGTGAGGGTTAGGGGGAGGGTTAGGGTGAGTTTTAAGGTGAGGTTTAGGGTTAGTATGAGGGTGAGGGTTAGAGTTAGGTTTAGGGTGAGGATTAGTTATAGGGTGAGATTTAGTGTAATGTTATGGTGAGGGTAAGGGTTAGGGTGAGGTGAGTTTTAGGGTGTGGGTGACGTTTAGGGTTAGGGTGAGGGTTAAGTTTAGGGTTAGGGTTCGGGTGAGGGTGAGTTTTAGGGTTAGGGTGAGGATTAGGGTTAGGGTTAGGGTTAAGGTTAGGATGAGGGTTAGGGTTAGGGATAGGTTTAGGTTGAGAGTTAGGCTGACGGTTAGGGTTAGGGTTTGGGTGAGGGTAAGGGTTAGGGTGAGTGTTAGGGTGAGGGTGAGGTTTAGGGTGAGGGTCAGCATTAAGGTGAGTGTTAGGGTGAGTGTTAGGAATAGGGTTAAAGTGAAGGTAAGGGTTAGGGCGAGGTTTAGGGTGATTTTGAGGGTTAATGTTAGCATTAGATTTATGGTGAGGGTGAAGGTTAGGGTGAGGGTTAGGGTTAGGGTTAGGTATAGGGTGAGGAATAGGGTTAGGGTTACGTTTAGAGTGAGCGTTAGGTTAAAGTTTAGTGTTAGGGTTAGCGTTAGGGTGAGGGTTGGAGGAAGGTTAGGGTTAGGGTTAGTGTTAGGATTAGGTTGAGGGTTAGGGTGAGCGTTAGGGTGAGCTTTAGGTTTTAGCTTAGGGTGAGGTTTAGGGTGAGGTTTATTTTTAATGTTAGGTTTAGGGTTAGGGTGAGTGTTATGGTGAGGGTAAGTTTTAGAGTGAGGGTTAGGGTGAGGGTGAGAGTTAGGGATAGCATTAAGGTTAGGGTTAAAGTTTGGGAGAAGTTTAGGGTTAGGGTTAGGGTGATGGTGAGTGTTAGGGTTAGCTTTAGAGTTAGGGTTAGGGTGAGGGCTAGGGTTAAAGTTAGGGTTAGGGTGAGGTTTAGGTTAACGGTCAGTGTGAGGATTAGGTTTATGTGTAGGGTTATGCTTAGGGTGAGGGTGAGGGTGAGGGTAATAATTAGGTTTAGGGTGAGGATTAGGGTTAGGGTTGGGGTGAGGGTTAGGGTTAGGGTGATGTTTAATATAAGGGTGAGGTTGAGGTTGTAGGTAAGAGTTTAGGTGAGGTTTAGGGTTAGGTTGAGGGGAAGGTTGAAGGTGAGGGTTAGGGTTAGGTTTAGGGTTAGAGTGAGGGTGAGGGGTAGTGTTAGCATTAGGGTTAGGGTTAGGATTAGGGTGAGGGTGAGGGTGATGGTTAGGGTTAGGGCTTGGATTAGTGTTAGGGTTAGGGTTAGGCTGAGGGTGGGGGTGAGGTTGAGGTTGAGGTTTAGGGTTAGGTTTAGTTTTAGGGTCAGGGTTAGGGTGAGGGTGAGGGTTAGGGTGAGGGTGAGGGTTTCATTTACGAAAGGCTTAGGGTTAAGGGTAGGGTGAGGATTAGGGTGAGGGTGAGGTTTAAGGTGAGGGTTAGGGTTAGGGTGAGGATTAGCGTTAGGGTTAGAATGAGGGTTAAGGTTAGGGTGATGTTTAGGTTGAGGGTGAGGATGAGGGTGAGGGTGAGTGTTAGGGTGAGGGTTAGGGTGTAGGTGAGAGTTAGGTTTAAGTTGAGTTTTAGGGTGACGGTGAGGTGAGGCTTAGGGTGAAGGTGAGGCTTAGGGTTAAATTTAGGGTGAGTGTTAGGGTGAGTCTTAGTGTGAGGATTAGGGTTAGGTTTAGGGTTATGGAGAGGGTAAGGTTTAGGATGAGGTTTAGGGTGAGGGTGAGGATTAGGGTTAGCGTTAGATTAAGGGTGAGGGTTAAGGTGAGTGTTAGGGTTAGGTTGAGGGTGAGGGTTATGGTTAGGGTGAGGGTTGGGGTTAGGGTGAGTGTCAGGGTTAGTGTTAGGGTTAGAGTTAGGGTGATGGTGAGGGTTAGGGTTAAGATTAGGGTTAGGGTTAGGGGTTGGCTGAGGTTTACGGTAAGGGTTAGGTTTAGGGTGATGGTTAGGTTTAGGGTTAGGGTTCGGGTTAGTTTGAGTGGTAGGGTTAGGGTTAGGAAGAGGGTTTGGCTGATTGTTGGGATTAGGGTTAGGGTTATGTTGAAGGTAAGGTTTAGGGTGAGGGTGAGGGTGAGTATTGGGGTTATTTTGAGGGTTGGGTGAGCATTAGGGTGAGGATTAGGTTTCGGTTGAGGGTTAGGGGGAGGGTTAGAGTGAGCTTTAGTGTTAGTGCTAGGTTTAGGGTTAGCATGAGGTTTAGGGTGAGGCTAAGGGTTAGAGTGATGTTTAGGTTGAGGGTGAGGGTTAGGGCTAGCATTAGTGTTGGGTTTAAAGTTAGGGTGAGGGTTAGGGTTAGGGTGAGACTGAGGTTTAGTGTTAGCATTAGGGTTAGGGTTAGGGTGAGGTATAGGTTTATGGTTAGGGTTAGGGTTAGGTTGAGTGTGAGGTTTAGGGTTAGGATTAGGGTGAGAGTTAGGTTTAGGTTGAGGGTTAGGGTTAGTGTTCTGGTGGGGGTAAAGGTTAAGGTGAGGGCTATCTTTA
Organism: Dipodomys merriami; assembly: GCF_024711535.1. Classification (NCBI taxonomy): domain Eukaryota; kingdom Metazoa; phylum Chordata; class Mammalia; order Rodentia; family Heteromyidae; genus Dipodomys; species Dipodomys merriami. The sequence continues at coordinate 7,012,376 of NW_027206113.1, forward strand.
GGTTTAGGGTTAGGATGAGGTTTGGGTTAGGTTGAGGTTCAGAGTTAGGTTTAGGGTGAGGGTTAGGGTTATGGTTAGGGTTAGGGTGAGGGTGAGGGTGATAGTTAGGGTGAGGGTGATGGAGAGGGTGAGGGTGAGAGTTAGGTTTAGGATGAGGATTATTGTTATGGTGAAGGTTAAGTTGAGTGTGAGGGTGAGGGTCATGGTCAGGGTGATGGTGAGGTTGAGCTTGTGGGTGAGGGTTAGGGTTTGGGTGAGGGTTAGGCTTAGGATTAGGGTTAAGGTTAGGGTTAGGCTTACGGTTACAGTTAGGGTTAGTATGAGGGTGAGGTTTAGAGTTATGTTTAGGGTGAGTGTTAGGGTTACGGTGAGGTTTAGGGTAGGGTTATTGTCAGGGTATGGGTTCGGGTGAGGGGGAGTTTTAGGGAGAGAGTGATGGTTAGGTTTAGGGTGCGGGTTAAGGTGACAGTGAGGGTTGGGGGAGGGTGAGGGTTAGGATTACGGTGAGGATTAGGGTTAGAATTAGGGTGAGGGTTATGTTGAGTGTAAGGGTTAGGATGAGGTTTAGGGTGAGGGTGAGTTTTAGGGATATCGTTAGAGTTAGGGTGACGGTTTGGTTCAGGGTTAGGGTTCGGGTTAGGCTTAGGGTGAGGGTGAGGGTTAGAGTTAGGGTTAGGGTTAGGGTTAGGGTGAGGGTAAGGTATAGGGTGAGGGTTAGGGTGAGGTTGATGTTGAGGTTGAGGGTGAGGGTGAGTGTTAGTGTTGGGTTTAGCGTTAGGGTTAGGCTTAGAGTTAGGGTTAACGATAGAGTGAGGTTTAGGGTTAGAGTTAGTGTTAGTATGAGGGTTAGGCTGAGGGTTAGGCTTAGGGTTAGGGTGAGGGTAAGGATTAGGGTGAGGGTGAGGGTTAGGTTTAGGATTAGGTTTAGGGTTAGGGTGAGGGTTAGGGATAGAGTTAGGTTTAGCGCGAGGGTTTTGGTTAGGGTTAGGTTTAGATTTAGGGTGAGGGTGAGGGTTAGGGTTTGAATTCGGGTTAGGGTTAGGGTTAGGGTTAGGCTGAGGTTGAGGTTGAGGCTGAGGGTGAGGGTTTGGGTTAGGGTGAGGGTTAGAGTTAGGTTTAGGGTTAAGGTTAGGGTGAGGGTTAGGGTAAGGGTTAGGTTTACGATGAGGTATAGGTTGAAAGTTAGGTTTAGGGTTCGGGAGAGTGTTAGGCTTAGGGGGAGGTTTAGGGGGAGGTTGAGCCATAGTATGAGAGTAAGTGTTAAGGCGAGGGTTAGGGTGAGGGTGAGAGATATGGTTAAGGTGAAAGTTAGGGTTAAGGCGAGATTTAGGGTGAGGTTGAGGGTTAATGTTAATATTAGATTTATGGTGAGGGTGAGGGTTAGTGTGAGGGTTAGGGTTAGGGTTAGGTATAGGGAGAATATTAGGGTTAGGGTTAGGTTTAGGGTGAGGGTTAGTCTGAGGTTGAGGTTTAGGGTTAGCATTAGGGTTAGGGTTAGGGTGAGGGTTAAGGTTAGGTTTAGGGTTAGGATGAGGGTGGGGGTGAGGTTGAGGGTGAGGGTTAAGGTTAGGGTTAGTTTCACAGTGAGAACTAGCGTGTGGGTCAGGGTTAGGGTGAGGTTTAGGGTTAGGGTGATGTTTAGGGTGAGGGTGAGTGTTAGGCTGAGGGTGAGGGTGATGGTGAGGGTGAGGGTGTAGGTGAGGTGTTGGGTCAGGGTGAGCATGAAGGTTAGGTTTAGGATTAGGGTGAGGGGTAGGGTGAAAGGTAGGATTAGGGTTAGTGTGAGGGTTAGGGTTAATGTGAAGGTAAGAAGGAGATTGACGTTTAGGTTTAGTGTTAGGGTTTGGGTGAGGGTTAGGGTGTTGTTTAAGGTGAGGGTAAGGGTTAGTATGTGGTGAGGGTTAGAGTTAGGTTTAGGTTGAGGGTTAGGTTTAGGGTAAGATTATGGTGAGCGTTCGGGTTCGGGTGAGGGTGAGTTTCAGGGTGTGGGTGAAGGTTAGGGTTACGGTGAGTGTTAAGGTGACGGTGAGGGTTAGGGTGAGGGTGAGGGTTAAGGTTGCGGTGAGGATTAGGTTTAGGGTTAGGTTTAGGGTTATGTTGAGAGTAAGGGTTAGAATGAGGTTTAGGGTGAGGGTGAGGTTTAGGGACAGCATTGGAGTTAGGGTGTGGGTTAGGGTTAGGGTTAGAGTTCAGGTTAGGCTTAGGGTGAGGGTGAGGGTTAGAGTTAGGGTTAGCGTTAGGGTTAGGGTGAGGGTAAGGTTTAGGGTGAGGGTTACGGTTAGGGTGAGGTTTAGGGTTAAGTTGAGGGTTAGGTTGAACATTAGGATGAGGGTTAGGTTTCGGTTTAGGTTTAGGGTGAGGGTTAGGGTGAGGTTTAGTGTTAGTGTTAGGGTTAGGGTCAGGGTGAGGGTTAGGGATAGCATTAGTGTTTGGGTTAGTGTGAGGGTTATTGTTAGCGTAAGGGTGTGAGTTATTGTTAGGTTGAGCGTTAGGGATAGGTTTGGAGTTAGAGAGAGGGTCAGGGTTAGGGTTAGGGTTAGAGATAGGATGAGGATGAGTGTGAGCGTTAGGCTTAGGATTAGGGTTATGGTTAGGGTTAGGCTGAGGGTGAGGGTGAGGTTTAGGGTTAGGTTTAATGTTAGGGTTAGGGTTAGGTTGTCGGTTAGGGTTAGGTTGAGGGTTAGGGTTAGGGTTAGGTTGATGGTTAGGTTTAGGGTTAGGAAGAGGGTTTGGTTGAGGTTTATGGTTAGGGTTAGGGTGAGGGTTAGGGTTAGTGTGAGGGTTCGGATTAGGGTTAGGGTTGGGATTAGGGTGAGGGAAAGGTTTAGGGTTAATTTTAGGATGAATGTTAGGGTTAGGGTTAGGGTGAGGGTTAGGGTGCGGGTTAGGGTGCGGGTTAGGGTTCGGTTTAGGGTTAGGGTGAGGGTTAGGATGAGGTTTAGTTTTAGAGTTAGAGTTAGGGTTAGGGTAAGGGTAAGAGTTAGGATGAGGTTTAGGGTGAGGGTGAGGTTTAAGGATAGCGTTCAAGTTAGGGTGAGGGTTACGGTGATGGTTAGGGTGAGGGTTAGGCTTAGGGTTAGGGTGAAGGTTAGAGTTGGGCTTAGGGTCAGGGTTAGGCTGAGGGTAAGGTTTAGGGTGAGAGTTAGGGTTAGGGTGAGGGTAAGTGTTAGAGTGAGGGTTAGGGTGAGGGTGAGGGTTAGGGTTGCGGTTAGGGTTGGGGTGAGGGTAAGGCTGAGGGTTATGTTGAGTGTTAGGTTTAGGGTTATGGTTAGGGTTAGGGTGAGGTTTCGGTTTAGGATTAGGGTTAGGGTGAGGGTAAAAGTTAGGGTTAGGGTGAGGGTTAGGGTTTGGCTGAGTGTTAGTGATAGCATTAGGGTTAGGGTTAGGTATAGGGTGAGGTTAGGGTTATGGTTAGGGTTAGGTGAGTTTGAGGGTTATTTTGAGAGTTAGGGTTCGGGTTAGGGTTACCGTGAGGGTGAGGGTGAGGATTAGGGTTAGTTTGAGGGTTAGAGTGATGGTTTGGGTTAGGGTTAGTGTGATGGCTAGGTTTAGTGTTAGGGTGAGGTTTAGGTTTAGGTTGAGGGTTAGGGTGAGAGGGTTGGTGAGGTTGAGGGCGAGGGTGAGAGTTAGGTTTAGGGTTAGTATTATGATTAATGCTAGGTTTAGTGTCAGGTGAGGCCTAGGGTCAGGCTGAGGGCTAGGGTTAAAGTTAGGATTAGGGTTAGGTTGAGTGTTAGTGTGAGGGGTAGGGTTAGCGTTATTGTTAGGGTGAGAGTTAGGTTTAGTGTGAGGGTTAGGGTTATGGTTAGGGTTAGGGTGAGATTAAGGGTTAGGGTTAGGGTGAGGTTGAGGGTTAATATTAGCATTAGGGTTATGGTGAGGTTGAGCGTTAGGGTAAGGGTTAGGGTTAGGATTAGGGATAGGGTGAGGATTAGGGTTAGGTTTACGTTTAGGGTGAGGTTTAGGCAGAGGGGTAGGGCTAGGATTAGGATTAGGGTGAAGTTTAGGGTTAGGGTTAGAGTTAATATTAGGGTGAGGTTGAGGTTGAGGGTAAGGGTTAGGGTGAGGGTTAGGTTGAAGTTGAGGTTTAGGGTTAGTATTAGGGTTAGGGTAAGGGTTAGGTTTAGGATTAGTGTTAGGGTGAGGGTGGGGGCTAGTGTAAGCATTAGAGTTAGGGTTAGGGTGAGAGTGAGGGTGAGGGTGAGGGTGAGTGTTAGGGTTATGTTTAGGATTAGCTTTAGGGTTAGGGTTAGGCTGAAGTTGGGGATGAGGTTGCGGGTGAGGGTTAGGGTTAGGGTTAGATTTAGGGTGAGGGCTATGGTGAGGGTGAGGGTTAGGGTGAGGCTTAGAGTGACGGAGAGGGTAAGTGCTAGGGTGAGGGTTAGGGTTAGGGTTAGGTTTAGGGGGAGTTTTAGGTTTAGGGGGAGGGGTAGGGGGAGGGTTAGATTTAAGATTAAGCTTAGGTTTAGGGTTAGGCTTAGGGTGAGGGTGAGGGTCAGGTTTAGTTTTTGGGTGAGGGTTAGGGTTATGGTTTGGGTTAGGGTGAGGGTGAGAGTGAGGGTGAGGGTGAGAGATACTGTTAGGATGAGGGTTAGGGATAGCATGAGGGTGATTGTGAGGGTGAGGTTTAAGGTTAGGGTTAATGTGAGGGTTAGGTTTATAGTGAGGGTTAGGGTTAGGGGATGGGTTAGGATTAGGGTAAGGGTTAGGGTGAGGTTTAGGGTTAGGGTGATGTTTAGTTTGAGGGTTAGGGTGAGCGTGAGTGTTCCGTTCAGAGTTAGGGTTATGGTTAGGTTTAGGGATAGGGTTAGGGTGAGGGTTATGGTGACCGTTAGGGTTAGGGTTAGGTTTAGTTTGCAGGTTAGGGTGAGGGTAAGGGTTAGGGTGTGTTTTAGGTTGAGGGTTAGGGTGAGGGTGAGAGGTAGTGTTAGCATTAGAGTTAGGGTGAGGGTGAGGGTTAGGGTGAAGATTAGGGTTAGGGTGAGGATTAGGGTTACTGTGAGGGTTAGGGCTAGGGTTAGGTATAGTGTGAGGATAATGGTTAGGGTGAGGTTTATGGTGAGGCTGAGGTGTAGGGTTAGCGTTAGGGATAGGGTGAGCGTTAGGGTAAAGGTTAGCTTTAGGGTGAGGGTTAGGGTTAGGTTTATGGTGAGGGTTAGGGTTAGGGTGATGTTTATGGTGACGGTGAGTGTTAGGTTGAGGGTGAGGGTGTGGGTGACGGTTAGGCTTAGGGTTAGCGTTAGGTTGAGAGTGAGGGTGAAGGTGAGGATTAGGTTTAGGATTAGGGTTAGGGTTAGAGTTAGTGTGAGTGTTAAGCTGAGGATGAGGGTTTGGATGATGGTGAGGGTTAGGGTGTGGGCGAGGGTTAGGGTTAGGGTGAGGATTAGGGTTAGAGTTAGGGTTAGGGTTATGGTGAGGGTAAGGGTTCGCCTGAGGTTTAGGGTGAGGGTTAAGTTGAGGGTGTGAGGTAGGGTTAGCATTAGATTTAGGGTGAGGGTGAGTCTTAGAATGAGAGTTAGGGTGAGAGTTAGGTTTAGGCTTAGGTTTAGGCTGTGTGTGAGGGTGAGGGTGAGGGTAAGTGTTAGGATTAGGGATACGTTTAGGGTGAGGGTTAGGGTTTGCCTGAGGGTTAGGTTTAGGTTGATGTATATTGTGAGGTTGAGGGTTAAGGTGAGGGTTTCAGAGTGAGTCTGAGGGTTCAGGTGAGTCTGAGGGTTAGGGTGTGGTTGAGGGTTAGGGTTAAGTTGAGTGTAAGCGTGACGGTGAGGGTTAGGGTGAGGATGAGGGTCAGATTTAGTGTTAGGGTTATCGTGAGGTTTAGGTTTAGCGTTAGGGTTAGGGTGAGAGTTACGGTGATGTGTAGGGATAGGGTTAGGGTGAGGGTTAGGGTGAGGGTGAGGGTTAGGGTTGGGGATAGCATGAGTGTTAGGTTGAGGGTGAAGGTTAGGGTGCTTGTGAGGGTGAGGGTTTCGGTTAGGTAAGGGTTAGGGTTATTTTTAGGGTGAGGATTAGGTTGAGGTTGAGGGTTAGTGTGAGTGTCAGGGTTAGGGTGAGAGTTAGGGTCAGGATTTGGGTGAGTGTTAGAGTTAGGGTGATGTTTAGGGTGAGGTTTAGTGTTAGGGTAAGCGTTAGGATTCGGGTGAGGGTGAGGGTTAGGGTGTGGGTGAGGGTTAGAGCTAGGTTGAGTGTTAGCTTGACTGTGAGTGTTAGGGTGAGGGTGAGGGTTATGGTTAGGTTTAGTGTTAGGGTTAGGGTTATGGTGAGGGTTAGGGTGAGGGTTAGGGTGACCGTAGGGTTAGGGTTAGGGTGAGGGTTAAGGATAGTTTGAGGGTTATCGTTAGGGTTAGGGTAAGGTTTAGGGTGAGGTTTAGGGGGAGGGATAGGGTTAGGGTTAGGTTGAGGGCTAGGGAGGGTGAGGGTTAGGTTGAGGGTGAGGGTGAGGGTGAGGTTTTCGGTTAGGTAATGTTGAGGGTTAGGTTTAGGGTGAGGTTTAGGGGAGTGTGAGGGTTAGGTTGAAGGTTAAGGGTAGGGTGAGGGTTAGGGTTAGGGTTAGGATGTGGGTTAGCGTTACGGTGATATTTAGTGTGAGGGTGAGGGTTACTGTTAGGGTTATCCTTAGGGAAAGGGTTAGGGTTAGCATTAGGTTAAGGTGAGAGTGAGGGTTTGGGTGAGGGTTAAGTTTAGGGATAGGTTGAGTATTTGGATGAGGGATATTTTTAGGGTGAGGGTTAGGCTGAGGGGTAGGGTTAGGGTTAGTGTGAGGATTAGGTTTAGTGTGAGGTTTTGGGTTAGCATTAGGGTGAGGGTTAGGTTTAGTGTGAGGGTTAAGGTTAGGGTGAGGGTGAGGGTGAGGTTTAGTTTTAGCATTAGGTTTAGGGTTAGGGTTAGGATGAGGGTTAGGGTTAGGGTTAGGGTTAGGGTAAGGGTTAGGGTTAGGGCTGGTGTGAGAGTTAGAGTTAGGGTGAGGGCTAGTGTGAGGGTGAGAGTTAGGGCGAGGGTGAAGGTGAGGATGAGGTTTTTCGTTAGGTAAAGGTTAGGGTTAGGGTTAGGGTGAGGATTATTGTGAGGTTGTGGTTTAGGGTTAGGGTTAGGGTGAGGGTTATTGTTAGGATGAGGGATAGGGTTAGGGTTAGGGTGAGGTTGAGGGTGAGGTTTAGGGTTAGGGTTAGTGTGAGGGTTAGGGTTAGGGTGAGGGTTATGGTTAGGGTGATTTTTATTGTGAGGCTGAGCGTTAGGTTGAGGTTGAGTGTTCGGGTGAGAGTTGGGGTTAGGTTTAGGGTTACGGATAGCATTAGGTTGAGGGTAAGGGTTAGAGTGAGGGTCAGGGTGAGGGTGAGGGTTAGTGTTAGGGTGAGGGTTAGCGTTAGCGTTAGGGTTAGGGTGAGGTTGAGGGTTAGGGTTAGGTTTAGGGTTAGGAGTAAGTTTGGGCTGAGGGTTAGTGTTAGGGTTATTTTGAGGGTTACGGTTAGGTTTAGGGTTCGCGTTAGGTTGAGGCTAAAATTTAGGGTGAGGTTTAGGGTGAGGGTGAGAGTTAGGGTTAGGGTGAGGATTAGGGTGAGGTTTAGGCTTAGGGTAATGGTTAGGATTAGGGTGAGGTTTAGGGTGAGGATTAGGTTTAGGCTTAGGGTGAGTGTGAGGGTTCGCGTGTGGGTAAGTGTTAGGGTGAGGGTGAGGCTTAGGTTTAGGGTCAGGGTAATGTTTAGAGTGAGGGTTAGGTTTAGCATTAGAGTGAGGGTTAGGGTTAGCATTAGGGTTAGGGTGAGAGTGAAGGTTAGGGTGAGGAATAAGGTTAAGGTTAGGGATAGGGTGAGGATTAGGGTTAGGGTTAGGTTTAGGGTGAGGGTTAGGCTGAGGGGTAGGCTTAGGGTTAGGGTGAGGGTTAGGTTTAGTGTGAGGGTTAGGTTTAGGGTTAGGGTGAGGTTTATGGTTAAGGATAATTTGAGGATTAGGTTTAGAGTTAGTTTTAGGGTGAGGGTTAGGCTGAGGGGTAGGGTTAGAGTTAGATTGAGGTTTAGGTTTTGTGTGAGGGTAAGGGTTAGGGTTACGGTGATGGTAAGGTTAGGGTGAGGGTTAGGGTGAGTGTGAGTTTTAGGGTTAGCATTAGGTTTAGGGTTAGTGTTAGGATGAGGGTTAGGTTTAGGATTAGGGTTAGGGTGAGGGTGAGGGTTAGTGTTAGGGCTGGGGTGAGTGTTAGAGTTAGGGTGAGGGCTAGTGTGAGGGTGAGGGATAGGGTGAGGCTGAGGATGACAGTGAGGTTTTTGCTTAGGTAAGGGTTAGTGTTAGGGTTAGGGTGAGGATTAGGGTGAGGGTGTGTGTTAGGGTTAGGTTTAGGGTTTGGGTGAGGGTGAGGGTGAGGGTGAGGGTTAGGGTTACGGTGAGGGTTAGGGTTAGGGTTAGGGTGAGGGTTAGGTTTAGGGTGATTTTTGGTGTGAGTGTGAGGGTTAGGGTGAGGTTGAGTGTTCATGTGAGAGGGTTAGGTTTAGGTTTAGGGAGAGGGATATGTTGAGGGTAAGGGTTAGAGTGAGTGTTAGGGTGAGGGTGAGGGTTAGTGTTAAGCTGAGGATTAGGGTTAGTGTTAGGGTTAGGGTGAGGGTGATAGTTAGGGTTAGCATTAGGGTTAGGATGAGGGTTAGGCTGAGGGTTTGGGTTAGGGTTAGTGTGAGGGTTAGGGTTAGGGTTACGTTAAGGGTTATGGTGAGGTTTAGGGTTATGTTTAGGGTTAGGGTAATGGTTAGGCTGAGGGTTAGGTTAAGTGTTAGTGTGAGTGTTAAGTTTAGGATGAGGGTTTGGGTTAGGTTGATGGTAAAGTTTCAGGTGAGGTTTAGGGTTAGTGTGAGGTTTACGGTTTAGGTGAAGCTTAGGGTCAGGGTTAGGCATAGGGTTATTGTTAGGGTTAGGGTGAGGTTTAGGGTGAGGGTCAGGTTTAGCGTTAGGGTGTGGGTAGGTGTTAGGGTGAGGGTTAAGGTGAGCGTGAGGGTTAGGCTTAGGGTGAGGGCAAGGTTTAGGTTGAGGGTTAGGGTGAGCTTGAGGGTTTGGGTTAGCTTTAGGGATAAGGAGAGAGTGAGGGTTAGGTGAGGGTTAAGTTTAGGGATAGTGTGAGGATTAGGGTGAGGGTTATTTTTAGGGTGTGGTTTAGGCTGAGGGGTAGGGTTAGGTTTAGGTTGAGGATTAGGTTTAGTGTGAGGTTTAGGGTTAGCATTATGGTGAGCTTTAGGTTTACTGTGAGGGTTAGGGTTAGGGTTAGGTTGAGGGTGAGGTTTATGGTTAGCATTAGGTGTAGGGTTAGGGTTAGGATGAGGGTTAGGGTTAGGGTGAGGGTGGGGTTGAGGCTGAGGTTGAGTGTTAGGGTTAGGTTTAGTGTGAGGGTTAGTGTTAGGGTTAGGGTTAGTGTGAGAATAAGGGTTAAAATGAGTGTTATGGTGAGGGTGAGGATTAGTGTTATTGTTAAGGTTAGGGTGAGGTTTAGGGTGAGGTTTAGCTTTAGGGTTTTATGATTATGGTTAGCGTGAGGGTTAGGGTTAGGTTGATGTTTAGGTTGAGGTTGAGGGTTAGTGTGAGGGTGAGGGTTAGGGTGAGGATGAGGGTGAGGGTGAGGGTGAGTGTTAGGGTTAGGTTTATGGTTAGAGTTAGGGTGAGTTTGAGGGTGAGGGTTAGGATTAGGGTCATGCTGAGGGTGATGGGGAGAATGAGGGTGAGGTTTAGGGTTACAGTGAGGGTTCGGGTTCGGGTTAGGGTTAGTGTTAGGGTGAGGGTTAGGTTTAGGGTAATGGTTAGGATGAGGGCTAGGATGAGGGTTAGGTTTAGTGTTAGTGTGTGGGTTAAGGTTAGGGTTAGGGTTAGGATGAGGTTTAGGGTGTGGGTAAGTGTTAGGGTGAGGGTTAATTTGAGGGTGAGGGTTAGGTTTAGGGTGAAGGTAAGTGTTAGGTTGAGGGCTTGGGTGAGTGTGAGTGTTAGGGTTAACATTAGGGTTCAAGGATAGGGTGAGGATTTGGGTTGGGATAGGTTTAGGTTGAAGGTTAGGCTGAGGGGTAGGGTTAGAGTTAGTTTGAGGGTTAGGTTTAGTTTGAGGGTTAGGGTTAGGATTAGGGTGACGGTAAGGTTTAGGGTGAGGTTTAGGGTGAGTGTGAGTTTTAGGGTTAGCATTAGGTTTAGTGTTAGTGTTAGGATGAGGGTGAGGGTTAAGTTTAGGGTTAGGGTGAGGTTGAGGATGAGTTTTAGGGTTAGGGTTAGGGTGAGGGTTAGAGTTAGGGTTAGGGCTTGGGTGAGGGTTAAGTTTAGGGTGAGGTTGAGGTGGAAGGTGAGGTTTTCTGTTAGGTAAGGTTTAGGGTTAGGGTTAGGGTGAGGATTAGGATGACCTTTTGGGTTAGGGTTAGGGTTAGGGTGAGGGTGAGGGTGAGGGTGAGTGTGAGGGTGAGGGTGAGAGTTAGTGTTAGGATGAATGTTAGGGTTAGGATTAGGGTGAGGGTGAGGGTGAGGGTGAGGGTTAGGGTTAGGGTTAGTGTGAGTGTTAGGGTTAATGTGAGGGTTAGGTTTAGGGTGAGGGTTAGGGTTAGGGATAGGGTGATGGTTAGGGTTAGGGTGAACTTTAATGTGAGGGTGAGGTTTAGGGTGAGGGTTAGTGTTCGGGTGAGATTTAGGGTTAGGTTTAGGTTTAGGGATTGCGTTAGGTTGAGGGTAAGTTTTAGGGTGAGGGTGACGGTGAGGGTTAGGTTGAGGGTTAGGTTTAGGATGAGGGTTAGGTTGAGGGTTAGGGTTAGGGTTTGTTTGAGGGTTAGGGTTAGGGTTAGGTTTACAGTGAGGGTTAGGGTTAGGGTTAATGTTAGGGTTAGCGTGACGTTGAGGGTTACAGTTAGGGTTAGGGTTAGGTTGAGAGTTAGGATTAGCGTTAGTGTGAGTGTTAGGTTTAGGGTTAGGGTTTGGGTTAGGTTGAGGGTAAATTTCAGGGTGAGGATTAGGGTGAGTGTGAGGGTTAGGGTTAGGGTGAGGGTTAGGTTGAGTTTTGGGGTTAGGGTTAGGGTGAGGATTAGGGTGAGGGTTAGGTTGAGGGTTAGGTTTCGCGTGAGGGTAAGTTTTAGGGTGAGGATTAGGATGAGGTTGAGTGTTAGGTTTAGCATTAGGGTGAGGGTGAGTGTGAGGGTTAGGGTTAAGGTTAGGGATAGTGTGAAGTTTAGGGTTAGGTTTATGGTTAGGGATAGGGTAAGGATAAGGGTTAGGGTGAGGGTTAGGGTGAGGGTGAGGTATAATATTAGCATTAGCTTTAGGGTTAGGGGAAGGATGAGAGTTAGTGTTATGTTGAGGGTGAGGTTGAGGGTGAGGGTGAGTGTTAGGTTTAGGTTGAGGGTCAGGGTGAGGGTTAGGGTTAGGGATAGGGTGAGGATAAGGGTTAGGGTGAGGGTTAGGGTGAGGTTGAGGTATAATATTAGCATTAGCTTTAGGGTTAGGGGAAGGATGAGAGTTAGTGTTATGTTGAGGGTGAGGTTGAGGGTGAGGGTGAGTGTTAGATTTAGGTTGAGGGTCAGGGTGAGGGTTAGGGTTAGTTTGAGGGTTAGGTTTAGGGTGAGTGTTAGGGTTAGTGTTAGGGTGAGTGTGAGGGTAAGGGTGATGATTATTGTGAGTGTGAGGTTAGAGTGAGTGTTAGTGTTCGGTGAGGGTTCGGGTTCAGGTGAGTGTGAGAGTTAGGGTGTGCTTGAGGGATAGGTTTAGTGTGAGGGTTTGGGTGACAGTGAGTGTCAGGGTGAGGGTGAGGTTTAACTTTAGGGTTAGGGTTAGGGTGAGTGTTAGGGTTAGGGTTAGGTTTAGTGGGAGAGTTAGGGTGAGGTGTCGGGATATGGTTAGGGTGAGGGTTAGGGTTAAGGTTTGGGTTAGTGTTCGGATAAGGGTTAGGGTGAGGGTAAGGGTTAGGATTAGCTTTAGGGTGAGGGTTAGGGTTAGGGTTAGGATGAGTGTGAGGGTGAGGTTGAGGTTTTCGGTTAGGTATGGGTTAGGGTTATGGTTAGGGTGAGGATTAGGTTGAGGGTGTGGGTTACAGTTAGGGTTAGGTTTAGGACTAGAGTGAGCGTGAGAGTGAGGGTTAGGGTGAGGGTGAGGTTGAGGGTTAGGTTTAGGGTTAGTGTGAGGGTTAGGGTTACGTTTAGGGTTAGGGTTAGTGTGAGGGTTAGGGTTAGCGTTAGGGATAGGGTGAGGGTTAGGCTGAGGGTTAGGGTTAGGGTGAGGTTGAGGTTAGGGTGAAGGTGAAGGTGAGGTTTTCTGTTAAGTAAGGGTGAGGGTTATTTTTAGGGTGAGGATTAGGTTGTGGTTGAGGGTTAGCGTGAGTGTTAGGGTTATGGTGAGGTTTAGGGTTAGGATTTGGGTGAGGGTTAGGGTGAGGGTGAAGGTGAGGTTTAGAGTTGGGTGTAGGGTGAGGGTTAGGGTTAGGATGAAGTTGAGATTGAGGTTTAGAGTTGGGTGTAGGGTGAGGGTTAGGGTTAGGGTTAGGGTTAGTGTGAGTCTTAGGGTTAGGATGAGGGAAAGGGTTAAGGTTAGGGTTAGGGTGAGGTCTAAGATGAGGGTGAGGGTTAGTTTGAGGTTGAGGGTGAGGTGAGTGTTTCGGTTAGGTAAGGGTTACTGTTAGGGTTAGGGTGAGGATTAGCGGAGAGTGAGGGTTATGTCGAGGGATAGGGTTAGGGTGAGGTTTAGGGTTAGGGTTAGGGTGAGGTATAGCGTTAGGGTGATATTTAGTATGAGGGTGAGGGTTAGTGTTAAGGTTAGGGTTAGGGAAAGGGTTTGGGTTAGGGTTAGGGTTAGTGTGAGGTTTATGGTGAGGGGTATTGTTAGAGTTAAGGTGAGGGTTAGGGTTAGTGCGAGGGTTTGGGTTAGGTTTAGGGTTAGTGTGAGGATAAGGGTTAGGGTGAGGTTTAGGATGTGGGTGAGGGTTAGGATTATCGTTAGTGTGAGGGTGAGGTTAGGATTTGTGTTAGGATTTGGGTTAGGGTTAGGGTTAGGGTGAGGTTAGTGTTAGGGTGATGTTTAGGGTTGTGGTGAGGGTTAGGGTGAGGATGAGGATGAGGGTTAGTTTGAGGGTGTGGGTGAGGGTGAGGGTTACAGTTAGGGTTAGGGTTAGGGTGAGGGTTAGTGTGAGGGTTAGGTTTAGGGTTAAGATTAGGGTGCGGGTGAGGTTGAGGGTAAATGTTAGGGTGAGGGTTAGGGTTCTTGTTAGGATTAGGTTTAGGTTGAGGTTGAGGGTTAGGGTTAGGTTTATGGTGAGGGAAAGGGTGAGGGGCAGGTTAGGTTGAGTGTGAGGGTTTGGATGAGGGTGAGGGTTAATGTGTGGCTGACGGTTAGGGTTAGGGTGAGGGTTAAACTGATGGTAAGGTTCAGGGTGAAGGTGAAGATTAGGGTGAGCATTAGGGTGAGGGTTAGGGTTAGTGTTAGTGTGAGGATTAGGGTTAAGGTTAGGGTTAGGGTTAGTGATTTGATGAGGGTAAGGGTTAGGTTGAGGTTTAGGGTGAGTTTGAGGATTAGGGTAAGCTTTAGTGTTTGGGTGAGGGTTAGGGTGAGTGTTAGGGTTAGGGTGAGGGTGAGTGTGAGGGTTAGGGTTAGGGTTAGGGTGTGAGTTAAGTTTAGGATTAGGGTTAGGTATAGGGTTTGGTTTAGTGTGAGAGTTAGGCTTAGGGTTTGGATTAGAGTTAGGGTGAGGGTAAGGCTTAGGGGGAGGTTTAGGGTGAGGTTGAGTGCTAGTGTGAGGGTGAGGGTGAGGGTTAGGGTTTTAATTAGGGTTAGGGTTAGGGTTAGGTTGAGGGTGAGTTTGAGTGTTAGGGTGAGGGTTAGGGTTAGGGGGAGTGTTAGGGTTGGGGTTAGGGTTAAGTTTAAGGTGATGATTAGGGTTAGGGTTAGGGTTAGGATGAGTTTTAGGTTCAGGGTTAGGGTTAGGGTTAGGGTGAGGGTAAGGGTTAGGGTGAGGGTGAGGGTTAGTATTAGGCATAAGGTTAGGGTGAGAGAGTGAGGGTTAGGGTTAGGGTTGGATTTAGGTTTAAGGTGAGTATTAGGTTGAGGGTTAGGGGTAAGGTTAGTGTTAGGGTGAGGGTGAGGGTGAGTATTAGGGTTAGGTTGAGTGTTAGGCTGAGGGGTAGGGTTAGGGTTAGGGTTAGGGTTAGGGGGAGGGTTAGGGGGAGGGTTAGAGTTAGGGTTAGGATTAGGGTGCGGGTGATGTTGAGGGTAAGTGTTAGGGTGATGGTTAGGGTGAGGTTGAGGTTTAGGGTTAGAATTCAGATTAGGTTTAGGGTTAGGGTTAGGCTTAGAGTGATTGTGAGGGTTAGTGTTAGCATTAGGGTTAGGATTAGGGTTAGTTTAAGGGTTATGGTTAGGAGTAAGGTTATGGTTAGGGTTAGGCTGAGGGTGGGGGTGAGGGTGAGGGTGAGGGTTACAGTTAGTGTTAAGTTTAGGGTGAGGGTGAGGGTTAGTATGAGTGTATGGGTGTGGGTGAGGATTTCTGTTAGGAAGGGCTTATAGTTAGGGTTAGGGTGATGATTACAGTGAGGGTGAGTTTTAAGGTGAGGATTAGGGTTAGGGTGAGCATTAGGGTTAGGGTTAGGGAGAAGGTTAGGGTTAGATTGATGTTTAATGAGCGGGTGAGGGTTAGGGTTAAGGTGAGCCTGAGGGTGAGGGTGAGAATGTAGGTGAAGGTTAGGGTGAGGGTGTGGGTTAGGGTGACTGCAAGGGTTAGGATGAAGGTGAGGGTTAGGGTTAGGGTTAGTGTGAGGATTAGTGTTATGCTTAGGGTGAGTGGTAGGGTGAGGGTTAGGTTTAGGGTGAGGGTGAGGGTGAGGTTTAGGGTCCACGTTAGTGTTAGTGTTAGGTTTAGCATGAGGGTTTGGGATAGGGTTAGGGTTAGGGTTAGAGTTTGGGTTAGGGTTTGTATTAGAGTTAGGGTGAGGTTAAGGCTTAGGGTGAGGGATAGGGTGATGTTGAGGATTAGGGTTAGGGTGAGGGTGAGGGTAAGTCTTAGGGAGAGGGCTGAGGTTAGGGTTAGGGTTTGGGTGAGTTTTAAGGTTATGGTGAGGATGAGGGTGAGGGCTAAGTTTAGGATTAGGGTTATGGTTAGCATGAGGGTTATGGATAGGGTTAGGTTTAGGATGAAGATTAGGATTAGGGTTAGGTTTAGTGGTAGGGTGAGGGTGAGGGTGAGGGTTCGTGTTTGGATTAGGTTTAGGGTAAGGGTTAGTGTGAGGGTTAGGCTGAGTGGTAGGGGTAGGTTTAGGGTAAGTGTGAGGGTAAATGTGATGGTGAGGGTTAGGGTTTGGGTGAGTATTAGGGATAGTATTAGGGTTAGGGTTTGTGTGAGTGTTAGGATTAGGGTTAGGGTGAGGGTGAGGTGTATGGTTAGCATTAGGGTTGCAGTTAGGTTTAGGTTGAGGGTTAGTGTTAGGGTAGGGTTAGGGTGAATGTGAGGGTGAGGGTTAGGGTTAGGGTGAGGGTGAGGGTTACGGTGAGTGTTAGGGTTAGGGTGAGGTTGAGGTTAAGGGTTAGGGTGAGGGATAGGGTTAGGATTAGGGTTATGGTGAGGGTGAGAGTAAGGGTTAGGTTTAGGATTAGGGTTAGGTTTAGGGTGAGGGTTAGGGATAGGTTTAGGGTTAGGGTGAGGGTTAGGTTTACAGTTAGGGTTAGAGTTAGGTTGAGGGTGAGGGTGAGGGTTATGGTTTGGATTAGGGTTAGGGTTAGGTTTAGGCTGAGGTTGAGGTTGAGGGTGAGGGTGAGGGTTAGGGTTAGGGTGAGTGTTAGGTTTGGGGTTAGGGTTAAGGTTAGTGTGAGGGTTAGGCTTAGGCTTAGGCTTAGGATGAGGGTTAGGCTGAGGTTTAGGGTTAGGGTTAGGGTGATTGTAAGGGTTAGGGTGAGGGTTAGGTTGAGGGTGAGTGATAGGATTAAGCTTAGGTTTAGGGTGAGGGTTAGGGTGAGGGTGAGTTTGACGTTTATGTTTAGCATTAGGCTTAGGGTTAGGGTTAGGGTTAGGTTTAGTGCTAGGATTAGGGTTAAGGTTAGAATTAGAGTGATGGTAAGTGTGAGGATTTGGGTTTTGATTAGGGTTAGTGTTAGGGTTAGGGTGAGGGTTAGGCTGAGTTGTAGGGTTAGGGTTGGTTGAGGGCAATGGTGAGGGTGAGGTTTAGGGTGAAGTTTAGCGTGAGGGTGAGGGTGACAGTTAGGGTTAAGTTGAGTCTTAGGCTGAGGGTGAGTGATATTGTTAGCAATAGGTTTAGTGTTAGGGTTAGGGTTAGGTGAGAGTTAGGTTTAGGGTTAGGGTTAGAGTTAGAGTGAGGGTGAGGTGAGGGTTAGCGTTTTGATTAGGGTTAGTGTTAGGGTTCGGGTGAGGATTAGGCTGAGCGGTAGGGTTAGGGTTAGGTTGAGGGTGAGGGTGAGGGTAAGGTTAGTGTGAGGGTTAGGGTGAGGGTGAGGGTTAGGGATAGCTTTAGGTTTAGGGTTAGGGTTAGGGTGAATGTTAGGTCTATGGTGAGGGTGATTGTAAGGGTTAGGTTTAGGATTAGAGTTAGGGTTAGGGTGAAGGTGATGGTTAGGGTTTCGATTAGAGTTAGGGTTAGGTTTAGGCTTAGGTTGAGGTTGAGTGTGAGGGTGAGGGTTAGGATTAGAGTGAGAGTTAGGGTTGGGGTTAGGGTTAAGTTTAGGGTGAGGGGTCGTGTTAGGGTTAGGGTTAGGATGAGGGTTAGGCTGAGGGTTAGGGTTAGGGTTAGGGAGAGGTTAAGGGTCAGGGTGAGGGTTAGGGTTAGGCTAAGGGGTAGGATTCGCGTTAGGTTTAGGGTTAGGGTTAGGTTGAGTGTTAGGGTTAGGGTTATAATTAGGGTGAGGTTGAGGGTGAGGGGAAGTGTTAGGGTGAGGTTTAGAGTGAGGTTGAAGTTTAGGTTTATCATTAGGGTTAGGGTGAAGATTAGGGTTAGGGTTAGAGTGAGTGTGAGGGTTACTGTTACCATTAGGGTTAGGGTTAGTGTGATGGGTAGGGTTAGGGTTATGGTGAGGGCGAAGGTGAGGGTTAGGTTTAGGGTTAGCTGTAGGGTTAAGTTCAGGGTTAGGCTGAGGGTGGGGGTGAGGGTTAGGGTTAGGGTGAGGGTTAGGGTGATGGTGAGGGTTAGTATTAGTATTAGGGCTAGGGTTAGGGTTATGGTTAGGGTGAGGATTAGAGTTAGGCTTAGGGTTAGAGTTAGAGTGAGGGTGAGGGTGAGGTTTAGGGTTTGGATTAGGTTTAGTATTAGGTTTAGAGTGTGGGTGAGGTTGAGGGTAAGGGTTAGGGTGAGGGTTAGGGTGATGGTGAGGGTTAGTATTAGTATTATGGCTAGGGTTAGGGTTATGGTTAGGGTGAGGATTAGAGTTAGGGTTAGGGTTAGAGTTAGAGTGAGGGTGAGGGTGAGGTTTAGGGTTTGGATTAGGTTTAGTATTAGGTTTAGAGTGTGGGTGAGGTTGAGGTTAAGGGTTAGGGTGAGGGTTAGGGTGAGTTTGAGGTTTAGGTTTAGCATTAGGGTTAGTGTAAGGGTTAAGTTGAGTGTTAGGGATAGGGTTAGGGTGAGGGTGATTTTCAGGTTTAGGGTTAGGTTTAGGGTTAGGGTTAGGGTGAGGCTTAGGTTTACGATTAGGGTTAGGTTTAGGGTGAGTGCTAGGGTGAGGGTGAGGTTTAGGGTGAGGGTTAGGGTGAGGATGAGGGTGACAGTTAGGGTTAGGTTGAGGCTTAGGGTGAGTGTGAGTGTTAAGGTTTTGATTAGGGTTAGTGTTAGGGTTATGGTGAGGGTTTGGCTGAGGGGTAGGGTTAGGGTAAGGGTAAAGGTGAGGGTGAGTGTTAAGGTTAGGGTGAGGGTTACTGGTGAGGTTGAGGGTTAGGGATAGCATTAGCTTTAGAGTTAGGTGTAGGTTGAGGGTTAGGGTTAGGGTTAGGGTGAGGGAGAGTTTTATGGTTAGCATAAGGGTAACGGTTAGGGTTAGGTTGAGAGTTAGGGTTAGGATAGGTTTAGGATGTGTGTGAGGATGAGGGTTAGGGTTAGGGTTAGGGTGTGGGTTAGGGTTAGGGTTAGGGTGAAGGTTATGTTTAGGGGAGCTTGAGGGTGACCGTTAAGGTGAGGGCTAGGGTTAATGTTATGTTTAGGGTGAGTGTTAAGGTTAGGGTTAGGTTTAGGGTTAGACTGAGGGTTAGGGTGAGGGTTAGGGTTACGTTTAGGGTTAGGGTTAGGGTTATGGTGAGGGTGAGGGTGAGGGCAAGCGTTAGGGTGTGGGTGACGGTTAGAGTTAATGTTAGGGTTAGAGTGAGGGTGAGGGTTGGTATTACCATTAGGGTAAAGGTTAGGCTTAGTTTGGGGGTTAGGGTTAGTGTTAGGTTGAGGGTAAGGATGAGGGTTAGAGTTAGGGTTAGGTTTAGGGTGAGGGATAGGGTGAGGGGGAGGATTAGGCTGAGGGTTAAGGTGAGGGTGAGGGTGTAGGTTAGGAAAGGCTTAGGGTTAGGGTCATGGTGAGGATTAGGGTGAGGGTGAGGTTTAAGGTGAGGATTAGGCTTAGGGTGACGATTAGGGTTAGGGTTAGGGTGAGGGTTAGAGTTAGATTGATGTTTAGAGTGAGGGTGAGGGTTAAGGTAAGGGTGAGGGTGATTGTGAGGGTGAGGTTGTAGGTTGGGGTTAGGATTAGGGTGAGGGTTAGGGTGACCATGAGGGTTAGGGTGAAGGTGAGTGTTAGGGTTAAGGTTAGGATGCGGGTTAGGTTTAGGTTTAGGGTGAGGTTTAGGGTTAATGTGGGGGTTAGGTTTACGGTTAGGGTTAGTGTGAGGATAAGGTTTAGGGTGTGGATTAGGGTGAAAATGCGGGTTAGGGTTAGCGTTAGGGTTAGGGTGAGATTTAAGGTTAGGGTGAGGGTTACGGTGAGGTTGAGGTTCAAGTATAGGTTGAGGGTAAGGGTTAGTTTGAGGCTTTCCGTTAGGGCTCTGGTTAGTGTGAGGATAAAGGTTAGGGTGAGGTTTAGGGTGAGAATGAGGGCTAGGGTGAGCGTTAGGTTTAGGGTGAGGTTTATTGTGAGGGTTAGGGTTTGGGTTAGGGTGACGGTGAATGTTAGATTTAGGGTTAAGGTGAGGGTTATATTTACGTTGAGGGTTAGGTTTAGGCTTACGGTGAGGGTTAATGTGAGGGTGAGGGTGAGGGTCAGTGTGAGGTTTAGGGTGTGGGTGACGGTTAGGGTTAGGGTGAGGGTGAAGGTGACTGTGAGGGTTAGGGTGAGGGTGAGGATTAGGGTTATGGTGAGAATTAGGGTGAGGGTTAGGGTTAGGGTTAGTGTGAGGATTAGGGTTAAGGTTAGGGTTATTGTTATGATGAGGATAAGGGTTATGGTGAGGTTTAGGGTGAGAGTGAGGATTAGGGTTAGCGTTAGGGTTAGGGTGAGGTTTAGGGTTTGGGTTAGGCTAAGGGCTATTGTTAGGGTTAGGGTGAGGGTTAGGATTAGGGTGAGGGTTAGGTAGAGTGTTAGGGTTAGGATGAGGGTTAGGCTGAGGGTTAGGTTTAGGGTTAGGGTGAGGGTGAGGGTGAGGGTAAGGGTTAGGGTGAGGGTTAGGTTGAGTGTAAGGGATATGGTTAGGTTTAGGGTTCGTGTGGGCGATAGGATGAGTGTTATTGTTTGGTTTAGGGTAAGGGTTAGGGTGAGGGTTAGGGTGAGCTTAAGGGTTAGGTTGAGGGTTAGGTTGAGGGTGAAGGAGAGGGTTATGATGAGGGTAAGGATTAGGGTGAGGGTTAGAGTGAGGTTGAGGGTTAGGTTTTAGGTGATTGTAGGGTAAGTGTTAGGGTGTGGGCTACGGTTAAGGTTAGGGTTAGGATGAGTGTTAGGGTTATGGTGAGGGTGAGGTTGCGTGTTACCTTTAGGATTAGCTTTAGGGTTAGGGTGAGGGTTAGGGATAGGTTTAGGGTTAGGGTGAGGTTTAGGGTTAGGGTTAAGGTTAGGGTTAGATTTAGAGTGAGGGTGAGGTGAGGTTTAGGGTTTGGATTAAGGTTACTGTTAGGGTTAGGGTGAGGGATAAGCTGATGGTAGGGTTAGGGTTATGGTGAGGGTGAGAGTTAGTGTTAAGGTTAGAGTGATGGTTAGGGTGAGGCTGAGGGTAAGGGATAGCAATATGCTTAAGCATAGGGAAGGGTAAGGGTTAGGGTTAGGGTTAGGGTGAGGGTGAGGTTTAGGTTTAGAATTAGGGTTTCGATTAGGCTTACGTTGAGGATTAGGGTCATGGTTAGGGTTAGGGTGATGGTTAGGTTTAGGGTGAGGTTGAGGTTAAGGGTTAGGGTTGAGGGCTAGTGTTAGGGTAAGGGTTAGGTTGAGTGTTATGGTTATGGTGAGCGTGAGGGTGAGGTTTAGGTTTAGGATTATGTTTAGGGTCAGGTTGAGGGTTAGGGATAGGCTTAGGAGTAGGGATAGGTTTAGAGTTAGGGTGAGGGTGAGGGTGAGGATTACTATTTGGATTAGTGTTAAGTTTAGGCTTAGGCAGATGGTGAGTTTGAGTGTGAGGGTGAGGGTTAGTTTTAGGGTGTGTGTTAGGGTTAGGGTTAGGGTTAAGGTTAAGGTGAGGGTTAGGGTTAGGGTTAGGGTTAGGATGAGGGTTAGGCTGTGGGTTAGGTTTAAGTTTAGGGTGAGGGTAAGCGTTAGGGAGAGGGTGAGGCTTAGTGTTAGGCTTAGGGTCAGGGTGAGAGTTAGGGTGAGGGTTAGGGTTCGGGTTAGGTTTAGGGTTAGTTTGAGGGTTAAAGTGAGGGTTAGGGTTAGTGTTATGGTTAGGGTGAGGGTGAGGGTGAGGTTAAGTCTTAGGTGAGGGTTAGGGTGAAGGTGAAGGATAGGGTTTTTGGTGAGGGTGAGGGTTAGGGTGAGGTTTAGGGTGAGGTTTAGGGTTAATGTTAGCATTAGCCTTAGGGTAAGGGTGGGGTTTAGGTGAGGGTTAGGGTTAGGGATAGGGTGAGGATTAGGGTTCGGGTTAGGGTTAGGGTGAGGGTTAGGCAGAGGTGTAGGTTCAGGGTTAGCGTTAGGGTGAGGGTTAGTTTGAGGGTTAGGTTGAGGGTGAGGTCTAGTGTGAGGTTGAGGTTTACGGTGAAGTTTAGGGTGAGGGTGAGGGTGACAGTAAGGGTTAGGGTGAGGCTTAGGGTGAGGGTGAGTGATAGTGTTAGCATAAGTGTTAGGGTTAGGGTTAGGGTTAGGGTGAGAGTTAGGGTAAGGGTTAGGGTTAGAGTTAGAGTGAGGGTGAAGGTGAGGGTTAGGGTTTTGATTAGGGTTATTGTTAGGGTTAGGGTGAGGGTTAGGCTGAGGGGTAGGGGTAGGGTTAGGGTGAGGGTGAGGGTTAAGTTTAGGGTGAGGGTTAGGGTGAGGGTGAGGATTAGGGATAGCATTAGGTTTAGGGTTAGGTTTAGGGTGAATGTTAGGGTTATGGTGAGTGTGAGAGTAAGGGTTAGGTTTAGGATTCGGGTTAGGCTTAGGGTGAGGGTTAATGATAGTTTTAGGGTTAGGGTGAGGGTTAGGGTTAGGGTTAGGGTTAGGGTTAGAGTTAGGTTGAGGGTGAGGGTGAGGTTTAGGGTTTGGATTAGCTTAGGATTAGGGTTAGTTTGTGGGTTAGGCTGAGGGGTAGGGTTAGGGTTATGCTGAGGGTGAGCGTGAGTGTTAAGTTTAGGGTGAGGTTTAGGGTGAGTGTGAGGGTTAGGGATAGCATTAGGTTTAGGGATAGGGAAGGGTGAGGTTAGGGTTAAGGTTAGGGGGAGAGTGAGGTTTAGGGTTAGCATTAGGCTTTGGGTTAGTGTTACGTTGAGGGTTAGGGTTAAGGTAGGGTTAGGGTGAGTGTGATGGTGAGGGTTAGGTTTAGGGTTAGGGTCATGGTTAGGGTTAGGTTGAGGGTTAGGTTTAGGGTGAGGTTGAGGTTAAGGGTTAGGGTGAGGGCTAGGGTTAGGGTTAGGGTTAGGGTGAGTGTTAGGGTTATGGTGAGGGTGAGGGTGACGGTTAGGTTTAGGATTAGGGTTAGGGTCAGTATGAGGGTTAGGGATAGAGTTATGGTTAAGTTTAAGATTAGAGTTAGGGTGAGGGTGAGGGTGAGGGTTACGCTTTGGATTAGGGTTAGGGTTAGGGATAGGCTGAGGGTGAGTTTGAGTGTGAGTGTGAGGCTTAGGGTTACAGTGAGTGTTTGGGTTGTGGTTAGGTTTAAGTTTAAGGCAAGGGTTAGGGTTAGGGTTAGGTTAGGATGAGGACTAGCCTGAGAGGTTGGGTTAGGGTTATGGTGAGGGTAAGTGGTAGGGTGAGTGTGTGGGTTAGGATTAGGCTTAGGGTAAGGGTGAGAGTTAGGGTGAGGGTTAATGTTAGGGTTAGGTTTAGGGTTAGATTGAGGGTGAGGCTGAGGGTAAGGCTTAGGTGAGGGGTAGGGTGAGGGTGAGGGATAGGGTTTTTGGTGAGGGTAAGTGTTAGGGAGAGGTTTAGGTTGAGGTTAGCATTATCCTTAGGGTAAGTGTAAGGGTTTGGTTGAGGGTTAGGGTTAGGGTTATGGATAGGGTGAGGATTAGGTTTCGGTTTAGGGTTAGGATGAGGGGTAGGGTTAGGGTTAGGGTGAGGGTGAGGGTTAGTTTAAGCATTAGGGTTAGGGTTAGGTTTAGGCTGAGGTTGAGGTTGAGTGTGAGGGTGAGGGTAAGGGTTAGGGTGAGTGTTAACGTTGGGGTTAGGGTTAAGGTTAGGGTGAGTGTTAGTGTTAGGGTTTGGATTAGGATGAGAGTTAGGCTAAGAGTTAGGGTTAGGGTTAGGGTGAGGATAAGGGTTAGGGTGAGGGTTAGGATGAGGGTGAGGGATAGGGTTATGGTGAGGGTAAAGGTTAGGGTGAGGGTTAGGGTGAGGGTGAGGGTTAGGGATAGCATTAGGGTTAGGGATATGTAAGGGTGAGGGTGAAGGTTCCAGTTAGGGTGAGGGTGAAGTTTAGGGTTAGCATAAGGGTTTCGGTTAGGGTTATGTTGAGGGTCAGGGTTAGGGAAGGGTTAGGGTGAGTGTGATGGTTAAGGTTAAGGTTAGGTTTAGGGTCATGGTTAGGTTTAGGGTGAGGGTTAGGGTTAGGGTGAGGTTGAGGGTAAGGGTTAGGGTGAGGGCTAGGTTTAGGATTAGGGTTAGGGTGAATGGTAGGGTTATGGTGAGGGTGAGGGTGAGGGTTAGGTTTAGGATTATGGTTAGGGTTAGGTTTAGGCTGAGGTTGAGGGTGAGGGTGAGGGTTAGGGTTAAATTGAGGTTTAGGGTGAGGGTAAGGGTTAGGGTGAGGTTTAGGGTGAGGGTGAGGGATAGGGTGAGGGTGAGGGTAAGATTTATCGGGAGGGTTAGGTTGAAGTTGATGGATAGGTTTATGGTGAGGGTAAGGGTTAGGGCGAGGTTTAGGGTGAGGTTGAGGGTTAATGTTAGCTTTAGGGTTACGGTGATGCTGAGGGTTAAGGTGAGGTTTAGGGTTAGGTTTAGGGAGAGGGTGAGGATTAGGGTTAGTTTTATGGTTATGGTGAGGGTTAGGCTGAGGGGTAGGTTTAGGGTTATTGTTAGGGTGAGGGTTAGGGTTAGGGTGAGGATAAGTGTTAGGGTGAGGGTTAGAATGGGGTGGAGTTTTAGGGTTAGCATTAGGGTTAGGTTTAGGGGTAGGGTGAGGGTTACAGTTAGGGTTAAGGTGAGGGTGAGGGTTAGTTTAAGCATTAGGGTTAGGCTTATGGGTGAGCGTTATAGGGTTATAGGGTTAGCATTAGGGTGAGGGTGAGGGTGAGGGTTAGGGTTAGGGTGAGGGTGAGGGTGAGGGTTAGGGTTAGGTTTAGGATTAGAGTTAGGGTTAGGGTTAGGCTGATTGTGGGGGTGAAAGTGAGGGTGAGGGTTAAATTTAGGTTGAGGTCTAGGGTCAGTGTGAGGGTTAGAGTGAAGTGAGTGTTTGGGTTAAAAGGCTTAGGGTTAGGGTTAGGGTGAGGATTAGGGTGAGGGTGAGGTTTAAGGTGAGGGTTAGGTTTAGGGTTATGGTGAGGGTGAGGGTGAGGGTGAGGATTAGGGTTCGGGTTAGGATTAGGGTTAAGGTTGGGGTTAGGCTGAGGGTGGGGGTGAGGGTGAGCGTGAGGGTGACGCTTCGGCTTTAGGTGAGGGTTTGTGTTAGCGTGAGGGTTAGGGTGACAGTGAGGGTTAGCTTAAAGTGACGGTTACAGTTAGGGTGAGGGTTCGGGTGAGGTTTCAGGTGAGGGATAGGGTGAGGGGTAGGATGAGGGTTAGGGTTAATGTGTGGTTTAGGTTTGGGTTTAGGGTTAGAGTGAGAAAAAGGGTTAGGGTGAGGGTTAGGATGAGAGTGAGGGTTAGAGTTAGTGTTAGGGTTAGGGTGAGGATTAGCGTGAGGGTTATAGTGAGGGTTAGGATTAGGGTTAGGGTTAGAATTAGGGTGAGGTTGAGGGTGAGGGTTAGGGTTTGGATTAGGGTTAGGGTTAGGTTTAGGCTGAGGTTGAGGGTGAGGGTGAGGGTGAGGGTTAGATTTATGGTGAGTGTTAGGGTTGGGGTTAGGGTTAAGGTTAGGGTGAGGGTTAGTGTTAGGATTAGGGTTAGGATGAGGACTAGGCTGAGGGTGAGGGTTAGGGTAAGGGTGAGGGTAAGGTTTGGGTGAGGGTTAGAGTGAGGTTGAGGGTTAGGATTAAGCTTAGGGAGAAGGTTAGGGTGAGGGTTAGTGTTAGGATGAGGGTTAGGGTGAGTGTTAGGGTTAGGGTTAGGGTTAGCGTGAGGGTAAGGTTTAGGGTCAGGGTTAGGGTGAGGTTGAGGTTTAGGATTAGGCTAAGGGTTAGGGTGAGGGTTAGGGTGACTTTAGTGTTAGGGATAGGGTTTTGTTGAGATTTAGGCTGTGGTTTAGGTTTAGGGTTAGGGTGATGTTAAGGGTTACGTTTGGGTTAGGGTTAGGCTAAGGGGTATGGTTAGGGTTAGGTTTAGGGTGAGGGTTAGGGTGAGTGTTAGGGTGAGAGGAGGTTTAGGATGAGGGTTAGGGTGAGGTTGAAGTTTAGGTTTAGCATTAGGGTTAGGGTTAGGGATAGGGTGAGGGTTAAAGTTAGGGTTAGAGTGAGGGTGAGGGTTAGTTTTAGTATTAGGGTTACGGTTACGGTTAGTGTGAGGGTTAGGGTTAGGTTTAGGTTGAGGGCGATGGTAAGGGTAAGGGTCGGGGTTAGCATTAGGGTTAAGGTTAGGGTGAGGCTGAGGGTGCGGATAAGGGTTAGTATTAGGGTGAGGGTTAGGATGAGGGTGAGGGTTAATGTAAGCATTAGGATTAGGGTTAGGATTAGGGTTAGGATGATGGTTACTGTTTGGGGTAGGATTCGAGTTAGAGTGAGGGTGAGGGTGAGCGTTAAGGTTTCAATTTGGGTTAGTGTTACCCTTAGAGTGAGGGTGAGCTTAAGGGTTAAGGTGAGGATTAGGGTGAGTTTGAGGTTTAGGTTTAGCAATAGGGTTAGGGTTTGGGTTAGGGTGAGGGTTAGGGATAGGGTTAGGGTTAGGGTGAGGGTCAGTGTTAGGGTTAGGGTTAGGGTTAGGGTTAAGGTAAGGGTTAGGGTTAATGTTAGGGTTGGGTTTATGGTGAGGGCTAGGGTGATGGTGAGGTTTAGTCGGAGGGGTAGGGTGAGGGTGAGGGTAACAGGGTTAGGGTGAGGCTTAGGGTGAGGGTGAGTGTTAGTGTTAGCATTAGGGTTAGGGATAGGGTGAGGGTTAGAGTGAGAGTTACGGTTATGGTTAGCTTAATAGTTAGAGTGAGGTTGAGGGTGAGGGTTAAGGTTTTGATTAGGGTTAGTTTTAGGGTTATGGTGAGGGTTAGGCTGAGGGGTAGGGTTAGGGTTAGGGTGAGGGTGAGGGTGAGTGTGAAGGTTAGGGTGAGGGTTAGGGTGAGGTTGAGGGTTAGGGATAGCATTAGGTTTACAGTTAGGGTTAGGGTGAGGGTTAGTGTTAGGGTTAGGGTGAGGGTGAGGTTTAGGGTTAGCATTAGGGTAACGGTTAGGGTTTGGTTGATGGTTAGGGTTAGGATAAGGATAGGATGTGTGTGAGGGTGAGGGTTAGGGTTAGGGTTAGGGTGAGGGTTAGGGTTCGTGTGAGGGTTAGGGTTAGGGGAGGTTGAGGGTGAGGGTTAGTGTGAGGGCTAGTGTTAATGTTAGGGTTAAGTGAGTGTTAGGGTTAGGGTTAGGTTTAGGGTTAGAGTGAGGGTTAGGGTGAGTGATTGGGTGAGGGTTAGGGTTAGGGTTAGGTTTGTGGTGAGGGTGAGGGTGAGGGCAAGGGTTAGAGTGAGGGTGAGGGTTAGTGTTTGCATTAGGGTTGGGGTTAGGCTTAGTGTGAGGGTTAGGGTGAGGGTGAGCATGAGGGTTAGGGTTAGGGTTAGGTTTAGGGTGAGGGCTAGGGTGAGGGTGAGGGTTAGGCTGAGGGTTAGGGTGAGGGTGAGGGTTTCCTTTAGGAAAGGCTTAGGGTTAGGGATAGGATGAGGATTAGGGTGAGGGTGAGGTTTAAGGTGAGGATTAGGGTTAGGGTAAGGATTAGGGTTAGGGTTAGGGTGAGGGTTAGGGTTAGGGTGATGTTTAGGGTGAGGGTGAGGGTTAGGGTAAGGGTGAGGTTGATGGTCAGGGTGAGGTTGTAGGTTGGGGTTAGGTTTAGGGTGAGGGTTAGGGTGACAGTCAGGGTTAGGGTTCAGGTGAATGTTAGGGTTAGGGTTAGGACGAGGGTTAGGGTTAGGTTTAGGGTGACTTTTAGGGTTAATGTGGGGGTTAGTGTTAGGGTTAGAGTTAGTGTGAAGATAAGGTTTAGGGTGTGGATTAGGGTGAGAATGCGGGTTAGAGTTAGGGTTAGGGTGAGATTTAAGGTTAGGGTTCGGGTTAGTGTGAGGATAAGGGTTAGGGTGAGGTTTAGGGTGAGAATGAGGGTTAGGGTTAGCGCTATGTTTAGTGTGTGGTTTATGGTGAGGTTTAGGGCAAGGGTTAGGGTGACAGTGAATGTTAGATTTAGGGTTAAGCTGAGGGTTATGGTTAAGCTGAGGGTTAGGTTTAGGCTTACAGTGAGGGTTAGGGTGAGGGTTCGGGTGAGGGTGAGGGTGAGGTTTAGGGTGTGGGTGATGGTTAGGGTTAGGGTGAGGGTGAAGGTGACTGTGAGTGTTAGGGTGAGGGTGAGGATTAGGGTTATGGTGAGAGTTAGGGTGAGGGTTAGGGTTAGGTTTAGTGTGAGGATTACGGTTAGGGTTAGGGTTAGGGTAATGATGAGGTTAAGGTTTAGGGTGAGGTTTAGGGTGAGGGTGAGGATGAGGGTTAGCATGAGGGTTAGGGTGAGGTTTAGGGTTAGGGTTAGGGTGAGGGTGAGGGTTAGGGTTAGTGTGAGGGTGAGGGTTAGGTTTAGGGTGAGGGTTAGGGATAGGGTTAGGGTTAGGATGAGGGTTAGGCTGAGGGTTAGGTTTAGGGTTAGGTTGAGGGTGAGGGTGAGGTTAAGGGTTACAGTGAGGGTTAGAGTGAGTGTGAGGGATAGGGTTAGGATTAGGTTTAGTGTGGGCGTTAGGGTGAGGGTTAGGGTTTGGTTTAGGCTAAGGGTTAGGGTGAGGGTTAGGGTGAGTTTAAGGGTTAGGGTGAGGGTTTAGTCGAGGGTGAGGGATAGGGTTATGAAGAGGGTAAGGGTTAGGGTGAGGGTTAGGGTTAGGTTGAGGGTTAGGTTTTGGTGAGTGTAGGGTAAGTGTTAGGTTGTGGGCTAGGGTTAGGGTTAGGGTTAGGATGAGTGTTAGGGTTATGGTGAGGGTGAGGTTGAGTGTTAGCTTTAGGATTAGGGTTAGGATTAGGGTGAGGGTTAGGGATAGTTTTAAAGTGAGGGTTAGTGTGAGGATAATGTTGAGGGTGAAATTTAGGGTGGGAATGAGTGTTAGGTTTAGCGTTTGGTTTAGGGAGAGGTTTATGGTGAGGGTTAGGGTTAGGGTTAGGGTGAAGGTGAATGTTAGAATTAGGGTTAAGGTGAGGGTTATGGTCAAGAGGGTTAGGTTTAGGTTTAGGGTGAGGGTTAGGGTGAGGGTGAGGGTGAGGGTGAGGTTTAGGGTGTGGGTGACGGTTAGGGTTAGGGTGAGGGTGAAGGTGACTGTGAGGGTTAGGGTGAGGGTGAGGATTAGGGTTATGGTGAGAGTTAGGGTGAGGGTTAGTGTGAGGATTAGGGTTAGGGTTAGGTTAGGGTTATGATGAGTTTAAGGGTTAGCGTGAGGTTTAGGGTGAGGGTGAGGATTAGGGTTAGCATTAGTTAGGATGAGGGTTAGGCTGAGAGTTAGGCTTAGGCTTAGAGTTTGCAAGAGATTGAGGGTGAAGTTAAGGATTATGCTGAGGTTTAGGTTGGTTGTGAGGGATAGGGTTAGGGTTAGTTTTAGTGTGGTCGTTAGTGTGAGGGTTAGGGTTTGGTTTACGGTAAGGGTTAGGGTGAGGGTTAGGGTGAGGTTAAGGGTTAAGGTGAGGGTTAGGTTGAGGGTGAGGGATAGGGTTCTGATGAGGGTAAGGATTAGGGTGAGGGTTAGGGTGAGGTTTAGGGTTAGGGTTTGGTTGAGTGTAGGGTAAGTTCTAGGGTGTGGGCTAGGGTTAGGGTTAGGGTTAGGATGAGTGTTAGGGTTATGTTGTGGGTGAGGTTGAGTGTTAGCTTGAGGATTAGGATTATGGTTAGGGTGAGTGTTAGGGATAGGGTTAGGGTTAGGGTAAGGTTTAGAGTTAGGGTTAGGGTGAGCGTGAGGTTTAGGGATAGCATTAGGGTTAGGGATAGGGAAGGGTGAGGGTTAGTGTTAGGGTTAGGGTAAGGGTGAGGTTTAGGGTTAGCATTAGGGTTTCGGTTAGGGTTAGGTTGAGGGTTAGGGTTAGGGTAGGGTTAGGGTGAATGTGAGGGTGAGGGTGAGGGTTAGGGTTAGGGTCTTGGTTAGGGTTAGGGTGAGGGTTAGGTTTAGGGTAAGGTTGAGGGTAAGGGTTAGGGTTGAGGTTTAGGGTTAGCGTGAGGGTTAGGGTGAGTGTTAGGATTATGGTGAGGCTGAGGTTGAGGGTTACGTTTAGGATTAGGGTTAGGCCAGGGTGAGGTTTAGGGATAGGGTTAGGGGTAGGGTTAGGGTTAGAGTTAGGGTGAGGGTGAGAGTGAGGGTTACGATTTTCATTAGGTTGACGTTTAGGCTTAGGCTGAGGGTGAGTTTGAGTGTGAGGGTGAGGGTTAGGGTGAGTGTTAGGGTTGGGGTTAAGGTTAATGTTAAGGTGAGAGTTTGGGTTAGGTTTAGGTTTAGGACGAGGGTTAGGCTGAGGGTTAGGGTGAGGGTAAGTGTTAGGGTGAGGGTGAAGGTTAGGTTTAGGTTTAGGGTTAGGGTGAGAGTTGGGGGAGGGTTAGGTTTAGGTTTAAGTTTATGGTGAGGGTGAGGGTTAAGGTGAGGGTTAGGGTTAGTGTTAGGGTTAGGGTGAGGGTGAGGGTGAGGGTAAGGCTTAGGTGAGGGTTAGGATGAGGGTGAGGAATAGGGTTTTTGGTGAGGGTAAGTGTTAGGTCGAGGTTTAGGGTGAGGTTTAGGGTTAATGTTAGCATTAGCCTTAGGGTAAGGGTGGGGTTTCGGTGAGGGTTAGGGTTAGGGTTAGAGATAGGGTGAGGATTAGGGTTCAGGTTAGGGTTAGTGTGAGGGTTAGGCTGAGGGTTAGGGTTAGGGTTAGGGTTAGGGTGAGGTTTGATGTGAGGGTTAGGGTTAGGTTTAGGCTTAGATTTAGGGTGAGGGTTAGGTTTAGGGTGAAGTCTAGGGTTTGGGTGAGGTTTACGGTGAAGGTTAGGGTGAGGGTGAGGGTTACAGTTTGAGTTAGGTTGCTGCTTAGGTTCAGAGTGAAGGATAGTGTTAACATTAGGGTTAGGGTTAGGGTTAGGGTGAGAGTTAGGGTTAGTGTTAGGTTTAGAGATAGATTGAGGGTGAGGGTGTGGGTTAGGGTTTTGCTTAGGGTTAGTGTTAGGGTAAGGGTGAGGGAAAGGCTGAAGGGTAGGGATAGGGTTAGGGTGAGGGTGAGGGTGAGGGTTAAGGTTAGGGTGAGGGTTAGGGTGAGGGTGAGGATTAGAGATAGCATTAGTTTTAGGGTTATGGTTAGGGTGAGAGTTAGGGTTATGGTGAGGGTGAGGGTAAGGGTTAGGTTTAGGATTAGGGTTAGGCTTAGGGTGAGGGTTAGGGATAGGATTAAGGTTAGGGTGAGGGTTAGGTTTAGGGTTAGTGTTAGAGATAGAGTGAGGTTGAGGGTGAGGGTTAGGGTTTGGATTAGGGTTAGGGTTAGGTTTAAGCTGAGGTTGAGGTTGAGGGTGAGCGTGAGGGTTAGGGATAGCATTAGGTTTAGGGATAGGGAAGGGTGGGTTAGGATGGGGGTTAGGTTTAGGGTTAAGGTGAGAGTGAGGTTTAGGGTTGGCATTAGGGTTTGGGTTAGGGTTTCGTTGAGGGTCAGGGTTAGGGTAGGGTTAGGGTGAATGTGAGGGTGAGGGTTAGGGTTAGGGTTAGGGTCATGGTTAGGGTTAGTGTGAGGGTTAGATTTAGGGTGAGGTTGAGGGTAAGGGGTCGGGTGAGCCTTAGAGTTAGGGTTAGGGGTAGGGTGAGTGTTAGGGTTATGGTGAGGGTGAGGGTGATGGTTAGGTTTAGGATTAGGGTTAGGGTCAGGGTCAGGGTTAGGGATAGTGTTAGGGGTATTTTTACAATTATGGTTAGGGTGAGGGTGGGGGTGAGGGTTACGTTTTGGGTTAGGGTTAGGTTTAGTGTTAGGCTGAGTGAGAGTTGGACTGTGAGTGTGAGTGTTATGGTTAATGTGAGTGTTATGGTTGGGGTTTGGGTTAAGTATAAGGTGAGGGTTAGGGTTAGGATGAGGGTTAGGCTGAGGGTTAGGGTTATAGTTAGGGTGAGGGTAAGCGTTAAGGTGAGGGTGAGGGTTAGGATTAGGCTTAGTGTTAGGGTGAGATTTAGGGTGAGGTTTAGGGTTAGGGTTAGGTTTAGGGTTAGTGTGAGGGTTAGTGTGAGGGTTAGTGTTAGTGTTAGGGTTAGGGTGAGGGTGAGGGTGAGGGTAAGGGTTAGGATGAGGGCTTGGGTGAGGTTGAGGTTTAGGGTTAGCATTCAGATTAGGGTTAGTGTGAGGGTTAGCGTTACGATTAGGGTTAGAGAGAGGGTGAGGGTTAGTGTTAGCATTAGGATTAGGATTAGGGTTAGTGTGAGGGTTAGGGTTAGGGTTAGGATTATGGTTATGGTTATGATTAGGCTGAGGTTCAGGTTGAGCGTGAGGTTGAGGATTAGGGTTAGGTTGAAGGTTAGAGTTAGGTTTAGTGTTAAGTTTAGGGTGATGGTTAGGGTTAGGGTTAGGGTTAGGATAAGGGTTAGGGTTATATTTAGGCTTAGGGTGAGGGTTAGGGATAGGGTTAAAGTGAGGGTTTGTGTGAGGGTAAGGGTTAGGGTTAGGGTTAGGGTGAGGGTGAGGAATAGGGTTATGGTGAGGGTAAGGGTTATGGTGAGGGTTAGGGTGAGGGTGAGGTATAGGTTTATGGTGAGAGTAAGGGTGAGGGCGAGGTTTACGGTGAGGTTGCGGGTTAATGTTAACAATAGGGTTATTGTGAGGGTGAGGGTTAAGGTGAGTGGTAGGGTTAGGTTTAGGGAGATGGTGAGGATTAGTGTTAGTTTTATGGTTAGGGTGAGGGTTAGGCTGAGGGGTACTGTTACGGTTATTGTTAGGGTGAGGGTTAGGGTGAGGGCTGGGTTAGGGTTAGGGTGAGGTTGAGGGTGAGTGTAAGGGTTAAGGTGAGGGTTAGCGTGAGATGGAGTTTTAGGGTTAGCATTAGGGTTAGGTTTAGGGTTAGGGTGAGGGTTCCAGTTAGGGTTAGGGTGAGGGTGAGGGTTAGGTTGAGGGTGAGGGCGAAGGTTAGGGTTAGGGTTAGGATTAGAGTTAGGGTTAGGGTTAGGCTGATGGTGGGGTGACGGTGAGGGTGACGGTGAGGTTTAGGGTGAGGTGTAGGGTCAGTATGAGGGTTAGAATGAGGGTGAGTGTTTCGGTTAGAAAAGGCTTAGTGTTAGGGTTAGGGTGAGGATCAAGGTGATGGTGAGGTTTAAGGTGAGGGTTAGGGTTAGGGTTAATCTGTGGTTTAGGTTTAGGTTTAGGGTTAGAGTGAGAATAAGGGTTAGGGTGACGGTTAGGGTGAGAGTGAGGGTTAGAGTTAGCGTTAGGTTTAGGGTGAAGGTTAGAGTGAGGGTTAATGTGAGGGTTAGGCTTAGTGTTAGGGTTAGAGTTAGGTTGAGGATGAGGGTGAGGGTTAGGGTTAGGCTTAGGGTTACAGTTAGGTTTAGGCTCAGGTTGAGTTTGAGGGTGAGGGTTAGGGTTAGGGTGAGTGTTACTGTTGGGGTTAGGGTTAAGGTTAGGGTGAGGGTTAGTGTTAGGGTTAGGGTTAGATTGAGGGTTAGGGTTAATGTGTTGTTTAGGTTTAGGTTTAGCGTTAGAGTGAGAATAAGGGTTAGGGTGAGGGTTAGGGTGAGAGTAAGTGTTAGTGTTAGCGTTAGGGTTAGGGTGAGGTTTAGGGTGAGGGTTAAGGTGAGGGTTAGGTTTAGGGTTAGGGTTAGAGTTAGGGTGAGGGTTAGGGTGAGTGTTAGTGTTAGGGTTAGTGTGAGGTTTACGGTGAGGGTAAAGTTTAGGGTGAGAGTTAGGGTGAGGGTGAGGGATAGGGTTATGGTGAGAGTAACTGTTAGGGCGAGGTTTAGGGTGAGCTTGAGGGTTAATGTTAGCATTAGGTTTAGGGTGAGGGTTCGAGTGACAGTGAGGGTAAGGGTTAGGGGGAGGGCTTGGGTTAGGGTTAGTGTTTGGGTGAGGTTTAGGTTTAGGGTGAGGGTGAGGGTGAAGTTTAGGTTTAGGACTAGGCTTAGGTTTAGGGTTAGTATTAGGGTGAGGGTGAGGGTCAGATTTAGGTTTAGTGTGAGGTTTAGGGTATGGCAAGGGTTAGGGTGAGGGTGAGGGTGAGGTTGAGGGTGAGGGTGAGAGTTAGGTTTAGGGTTAGGGTTATGGTTAGTTTTTGGTTTAGGTTACGGTGAGGGCTAGGGTGAGGCTGAGGTCTAGGGTTAAGGTTAGGATTAGGGTGAGGGTTAGGGTTAGGGTGAGTGTTAGGGTGAGGGGTAGGGTTAGCTTTATTGTTATGGTGAGGGTTAGGTTTAGTGTGAGGGTTAGGGTTAGGCTTAGGATTAGCGTGAGGGTAAGGGTTAGGTTTAGGTTTAGAGTTAGTGTTAAGGTTAGTGTGAGGGTGAGGATTATGGTTAGTGTTAGGGTGAGGGTTAGGTTTAAGGTGATGTTTAGTTTGAGGGTGACAGTTAGGGTTAGTGTTCAGGTTCGGGTTAGGGTGTGTTTGAGGGTTAGGGTTAGAGTGAGGGTTAGGGTGACTGTGAGGGTTAGGGTGAGTTTGAGGTTTAGGGTTAAGGTAAGGTTTATGGTGAGGGTTAGGGTTAGGTTAATGTTAGGGTTAGGGTGACGTGTAAGGTTAGGTTTAGGGTGATGCGAAGGGTTAGTGTGAGGATTAGGGTTAGGGTTAGGGTTAAGGTTAGGCTGAATGTTAGGGTTAGTTTTTGGGGGAGGGTAAGGTTTTGGTGAGGGTAATGTGAGGGATTGGGTTAAGCTTAGGTTTAGGGTGAGGTTTAGGGTGAGGGTTAGTGTTAGTGTTAGGGTGTGGGTTAGGGTTAGGTTAAAGGTTAACCTTATCATTAGGGTGATGTGTACGGTTAGGTTTAGGGTGAGGGTTAGGGTTAGTGTGAGGTTTAGGGTTATGGTTAGGGTTAAGATTAGGATGAAAGTGATGGATGGGGTTAAGGTGAGGGTAATGGTTAGGGCGAGGTTTAGGGCGAGGTTGAGGGTTAATATTACATTTAGAGTTACGGTGAGGAGGAGGGTTAGGATGAGGGGTAGGATTAGGGTTAGGGATAGGGTGAGGATTACGGTTAGGGTTAGGTTTAGTGTTACGGTTAGGCTGAGGGCTACTGTTAGGGTTAGGGTTAGATTGAGGGTTACAGTGAGGGTTAGGGTTAGGGTTATTGCTAGGCTGAGTTTGAGGGTGAGGGAAAGGGTTAGGGTGAGTGTTAGGGTGAGGTTTAGGTTTAGGGTTAGCATAAGGTATAGGGTAAGGGGTAAGGTTAGAATTAGGGTTAGGGTGGGGGTGAGTGTTAGTGTTAGCATTAGGGTTATAGTTAGGTTTAGGGTGAGGGTGAAGGTGAGGGTTAGGTTTAGATTTAGGATTAGGTTTAGGGTTAGCGTTAGGCTGAAGGTGGGGGTGAGGTTGAGGGTGAGTTTTAGGGTTAGGGTTAGTTTTAGGGTGAGGTTTATGTTTAGGGTAAGCATTAGGTATAGGGTAAGTGTTAGGGTTAGAATTAGGGTTAGGGTCGGGGTGAGTGTTAGTGTTAGCATTAGGGTTAGAGTTAGGGTTAGGTTTAGGGTGAGGGTGAGGGTGTGGTTTAGGGTTAGATTTAGGATTAGGTTTAGGGTTAGGGTTAGGCTGAAGGTGTGGGTGGGGTTGAGGGTGAGTTTTAGGGTTAGGGTTAGTTTTAGGGTGAGGGCTAGGATGAGGGTGAGGGTTAAGATGAGGGTTAGGGTTAGGGTGAGGGTGAGGTCTACCGTTAGGGTTAGGATTAAGATTAGGGTTAGGGTTAGACTAAGGGTGACAGTGAGTTTGAGGGTGAGTGTTAGGGTTAGGGTTAGTTTTAGGGTGTGGTCTAGGGTGAGGGTTAGGGTGAGGTTGAGGGTTTTGGTTAGGAAAAGCTTCGGGTTGGGTTTAGGTTGAGGATTATGGTGAAGTTGAGGTTTAATGTGAGGGATAGTGTTATGTGAGGATTAAGTTTAGGGTTAGGGTGAGGGATAGGGTTAGGGTGGTGTTTAGCGTGATGGTGAGTGTTACTGTGAAGGTGAGGGTGAGGGTGAGGTGGAGGGTGCAGGTGAGGGTTACGGTTGGGGTGAGCGTTAGGGTGACCATGAGGGATAGGGTGAAGGTGAGGGTAAGGGTTAGGGTTAGTGTGAGGGTGAGTGTTAGGGTTTGGGTGAGGGGTAGGGTGAGACTGACGGTTAGGGTGAGCGTTAGGGTTAGGGTGAGAATTAGGGTGAGGGTTAAGGTGAGCGTTAGGGTTAGTATGAGGGTGAACGTTAGATTTAGGTTTCAGGTAAGGTTTATTGTTAGGGTGAGGTTTAAGGTAGGATTAGGGTGAGGGTGAGGGTTAGGATTAAGCTTAGGGAGAAGGGTAGGGTGAGAGTTAGGTTTAGGATAAGGGTTAGGGTGAATGTTATGGTTAGGGTTAGGTTGAGGGTAAGGTTTAGGGTCAGAGTTAGGGTGAGGTTGAGTGTTAGGATTAGGCTAAGTTTAGGGTGAGGGTTAGGGTGATTTTAGGGTTAGGATGAGAGTTAGGCTGAGGTTAGGTTTAGGGCTAGGTTGAGGGTAAGGGTTAGGATGAGGGTTAGGGTTACGCTAAGGGGTAGTGTTACAGTTATGGTGAGTGTTAAGGTAGGGTTAGGGTGAGTGTGAGGGTTAAGGTTAGGGTTAGGGTTAGGGTCATGGTTAGGGTTAGGGTGAGGGTTAGGGTTAGGGTGAGGTTGAGGGTAAGGGTTAGGGTGAGGGCTAGGGTTCAGATTAGGGTTAGGGTGAATGGTAGGGTTATGATGAGGGTGAGGGTGAGGGTTAGGTTTAGGATTATAATTAGGGTCAGGGTGAGGGTTAGTTATAGGGTTAGAGGTAGAGTTAGGGTTAGATTTAGGGTGAGGGTTATGGTTTGGATTGGGGTTAGGTTTAGGGTTATGCTGAGATTGAGTTTGAGTGTGAGGGTGAGGGATAGGGTTAGGGTGTGTGTTAGGGTTGGGGTAGGGTTAAGGTTAATGTGAGGGTTAGGGTTACGGTTAGGGTTAAGGTTAGGATGAGGATTAGGCTGAGGGTTAGGCTTAGGGTTAGTATGAGGGTAAGCATTAGGGTGAGGGTGAGGGTTAGGTTTAGGGTTAGGATTAGGGTGAGAGTTACGGTGAGGTTTAGGGTTAGGGTTAGCTTTAGGGTGACAGTGAGTGTAAGGGTAAGGCTTAGGTGAGGTTTAGGGTGATGGTGACGGACAGGGTTTTTGGTGAGGGTAAAGTAAACTTTAATTTAGGTGAGTTTTAGGGTGAGGTTTGGGTTAATGTTAGCATTAGCCTTAGTGTAAGGGTGAGGGTTTGGGTGTGAGTGAGGGTTAGGATTAGGGATAGGGTGAGTATTAGGGTTTGGGTTAGTGTTAGGTTGAGGGTTAGGCTGAGGTGTAGGGTTAGGGTTAGGTTTAGGGAGAGGGTAAGTGTGAGGTTTAGGGTTAGAATGAGGGTGAGGGTGAGGGTAAGTGTTAGTTTGAGGGTTAGGGTGAGGTTGAGGTTTAGGATTAGCATTCGTATTAGGGTTAGGGTGAGGGTTAGTGTTAGGGTTAGGGTTAGAGTCAGGGTGATGGTTAGTGTTAGCATTAGGGTTAGGATTAGGGTTAATGTGAGGGTTAGGGTTAGGGTTAATATTATGGTTATGGTTAGGGTTAGGCTGAGGGTGAGGTTGAGGGTGAGGGTGAGGGTTAGGGTTAGGTTGAGTGTAAGTGTTAGATTTAGGGTTAAGTTTAGGGTGAGTGTTAGGGTTAGGGTAAAGGTTAGGATGAGAATTAGGGTTAGGCTTAGGGTTCGGGTGAGGTTTAGGGTGAGGGTTAGGGTTAGGGTTAAAATGAGGGTTAGGGTGAGGGTAAGGGTTAGGGTGAGGTTTAGGGTGAGGGTGAGCGTAAGATTTATGGTGAGGGTTAGGTTGAAGTTGATGGATAGGTTTATGGTGAGGGTAAGGGTTAGGGCGAGGTTTAGGGTGAGGTTGAGGGTTAATGTTAGCTTTAGGGTTACGGTGATGGTGAGGGTTAAGGTGAGGGTTAGGGTTAGGTTTAGGGAGAGGGTGAAGATTAGGGTTAGTTTTATGGTTATGGTGAGGGTTAGGCTGAGGGGTAGGTTTAGGGTTATTTTTAGGGTGAGGGTTAGGGTTAGGGTGAGGTTGAGGGTGAAGATAAGTGTTAGGGTGAGGGTTAGAATGGGGTGGAAGTTTAGGGTTAGCATTAGTATTAGGTTTAGGGGTAGGGTGAGGGTTACAGTTAGGGTTAGGGTGAGGGTGAGGGTTAGTTTAAGCATTAGGTTTAGGGTTATGGGGAGGGTTAGCGTTAGGGTGAGGGTGAGGGTGAGGGTTAGGGTTAGGTGAGGGTTAGAGTGAGGGTGAGGGTGAGGGTTAGGGTTAGGTTTAGGATTAGAGTTAGGGTTAGGGTTAGGCTGATTGTGGGGGTGACAGTGATGGTGAGGGTTAGATTTAGGTTGAGGTCTAGGGTCAGTGTGAGGATTAGAGTGAGGGTGAGTGTTTGGGTTAAAAAGGCTTAGGGTTAGGGTTAGGGTGAGGATTAGGGTGAGGGTGAGGTTTAAGTTGAAGGTTAGTGTTAGGGTTATGGTGAGGGTGAGGGTGAGGGTGAGAATTAGGGTTCAGGTTAGGATTAGGTTTAAGGTTGGGGTTAGGCTGAGGGTGGGGGTGAGGGTGAGCGTGAGGGTGATGCTTCGACTTTAGGTGAGGGTTTGTGTTAGCGTGAGGGTTAGGGTGACGGTGAGGGTTAGCTTAAAGTGACGGTTACGGTTAGGGTGAGGGTTCGGGTGAGGGTTCAGGTGAGGGGTAGGGTGAGGGGTAGGATGAGGGTTAGGGTTAATGTGTGGTTTAGGTTTGGGTTTAGGGTTAGAGTGAGAAAAAGGGTTAGGGTGAGGGTTAGGATGAGAGTGAGGGTTAGAGTTAGCGTTAAGTTTAGGGTGAGGTTTAGGGTGACGGTTAAAGTGAGGGTTAGGATTAGGGTGAGGTTGAGGGTGAGGGTTAGGGTTTGGATTAGGGTTAGGGTAAGGTTTAGGCTGAGGTTGAGGGTGAGGGTGAGGGCGAGGGTTAGAGTTATGGTGAGTGTTAGGGTTGGGGTTAGAGTTAAGGTTAGGGTGAGGGTTAGTGTTAAGTTTAGGGTTAGGATGAGGGCTAGTCGGAGGGTGAGGGTTAGGGTAAGGGTGAGGGTAAGGTTTAGGTGAGGGTTAGAGTGAGGTTGAGGGTTAGGATTAAGCTTAGGGAGAAGGTTAGGGTGAGGGTTTGGGTTAGGATGAGGCTTAGGGTGAGCATTAGGGTTAGGGTTAGGGTGATGGTAAGGTTTAGGGTCAGGGTTAGGGTGAGGTTGAGTGTTAGGATTAGGTTAAGTTTAGGGTGAGGGTTAGGGTTACTTTAGGGTTAGGGATAGGGTTAGGATGAGAGTTAGGCTGAGGTATAGGTTTAGGGTTAGTTTGAGGGAAAGGGTTAGGTTGAGGGTTAGGGTTACACTAAGGGGTAGGATTAAGGTTAGGGTTAGGTTGAGGGTTAGGGTGAGGCTTAGGGTTAGGGATAGTGTTAGGGTGAGTGTGAGGGTGAGAGGAAGGGTTTGGATGAGGGTTAGGGTGAGGTTGAAGTTTAGGTTTAGCATTAGGGTTAGGGTTAGGGATAGGGTGCGGGTTTAGGTTAGGGTTAGAGTGAGGGTGAGGGTTAGTTTTAGCATTAGGGTTACGGTTACCATTAGTGTGAGGGTTAGGGTTAGGGTTAGGGTGAGGGCGAGGGTGAGGGTAAGGGTTAGGGTTACCATTAGGGTTAAGGTTAGGGTGAGGCTGAGGGTGGGGGTAAGGGTTAGGGTTAGGGTGAGGGTTAAGGTGAGGGTTAGGGTTAGGGTTAGGTTGAGGTTGAGGGTGAGGGTAAGGGTTAGGGTGAGGGTTAGAGTGAGCTGGAGGTTTAGTGTTAGCA
This sequence comes from Dipodomys merriami, assembly GCF_024711535.1. Lineage (NCBI taxonomy): Eukaryota > Metazoa > Chordata > Mammalia > Rodentia > Heteromyidae > Dipodomys > Dipodomys merriami. The sequence goes on from NW_027206113.1 coordinate 7,051,148, forward strand.
TTATGGTTAGGTTTAGGTTTAGGGTGAGGGTGAGGGTTAGTTTAAGCATTAGGGTTAGGGTTATGGTGAGGGTTAGCGTTAGGGTGAGGGTGAAGGTGAGGGTTAAGGATAGGGTTAGGGTAAGGGTTAGGGTTAGGGTGAGGGTGAGGGTGAGGGTTAGGGTTAGGTTTAGGATTAGAGTTAGAGTAAGGGTTAGGCTGTTTGTGGTGGTGACGGTGAGGGTGAGGGTTAGGTTTATGGTGAGGTCTAGGGTCAGTGTGAGGCTTAGGTTGAGGGTGAGGGTTTCAGTTAGATATGGCTTAGGGTTAGGGTTAGGGTGAGGATTAGCGTGAGGGCGAGGTTTAAGGTGAGGGTTATGGTTAGGGTTAGGGTGAGGGTGAGGGTGAGGGTGAGGATGAGGATTAGGGTTAGGATTAGGGTTAGGGCTGGGGTTAGGCTGAGGGTGGGGGTGAGGGTGAGGGTGAGGGTGATGCTTAGGCTGTTGGTGAGAGTTTGTGTTAGGGTGAGGTTTAGGGTGACGGTGAGGGTTAGGGTGAAGGTGACTTTTACGGTTGTGGTGAGGGTTCAGGTGAGGGTTCAGGTGAGGGTTCGGGTGAGGGGTAGGGTTAGGGGTAGGATGAGGGTTAGGGTTAATGTGTGGTTTAGGTTTAGGTTTAGGTTTAGAGTGAGAATAAGGGTTAGGGTGAGGGTCAGGATGAGAGTGAGCGTTAGAGTTAGAGTTAGGGTTAGGGTGAGGTTTAGGGTGAGGGTTAAAGTGAGGGTTAGGATTAGGGTTAGGATTAGAATTAGGGTGAGGGTGAGGGTGAGGGTTAGGGTTTGGATTAGGGTTAGGGTTAGGGTTAGGCTGAGGTTGAGGTTGATGGTGAGGGTGAGGGTTAGAGTTATGGTGAGTGTTAGGGTTGGGGTTAGGGTTAAGGTTAGGGTGAGGGTTAGTGTTAGGGTTAGGGTTAGGATGAGGGTTAGGATGAGGGTTAAGTTTAGGGTTAGGGTGAGGGTAAGGGTTAGGTTGAGTGTTAGGGTGAGGGTGTGGTATAGGTTTATGGTGAGGGTAAGGGTTGGGTGAGGTTTAGGGTGAGGTTGAGGGTTAATGTTAGCATTAGGGTTAAGGTGAGGGTGAGAGTTAGGGTGAGGGGTAGGGTTAGGGTTAGGGAGAGGGTGAGGATTAGGGTTAGGGTTATGGTTAGGGTGAGGGTTAGGCTGAGGGGTAGGGTTAGGCTTATTGTTAGGGTTCGGGTTAGATTGAGGGTTCGGGTTAGGGTTAGGGTTAGGGTGAGGTTGAGTGTGATGGTAAGGGTTAGGTTGAGGGTTAGAGTGAGGTGGAGGTTTAGGGTCAGCATGAGGTTTAGGTTTAGGGTTAGGGTGAGGGTTAGAGTTAGGGTTGGATTGAGGGTGAGGGTTAGTTTTAGCATTAGGGTTAGGGTTATGGTGAGGGTTAGGGTTAGGTTGAGGGTGAGGTTGAGGGTTATGTTTAGTGTTAGGATCAGTGTTAGGTTAGAGTTAAGCTGATGGTTGGGGTAACTGTGAGGGTGAGTGTTAGGTTTAGGTTGAGGTCTAGAGTCAGTGTGAGGGTTAGGGTGAGGGTGAGGATTTTGTTTAGAAAAGGCTTAGGGTTAGGGTTAGGTTGAGGATAAAGTTTAGGGCGAGGGTTAGGGTGAGGGTGAGGGTTAGGGTTAGAGTTAGGTTTAGGGTGAGGTTTATGGTGAGGGTTAGGGTTTGGGTTAGGGTGACGCTGAGGGTTAGATTTAGGGTTAAGGTGAGGGTTAGGGTTAAGGTGAGGGTTAGGTTTAAGGTTACGGTGAGGGTGAGTGTTCAGGTTCGGGTGAGGTGTTGGGTGTTGGTGACGGTTAGGGTAAGTGTGAGGGAGATGGTGACTTTGAGGGTTACGGTGAGGGTGAGGATTAGGGTTAGCGTTAGAATAAGGGTGAGGGTTAAGTTTAGGGTTAGGGTGTGGGTGAAAGTTAGGATTAGGGTTAGGCTGACTGTTAGGATTAGGGTGAGGGTTAGGGATAGGGTTTGGGTTAGCATGAGGGTTAGACTGAGGGTTAGGTTTAGGGTTAGGGTGAGGGTGAGGGTGAGGGTAAGGGTTGGGGTGAGGGTTAGGTTGAGTGTGAGGGATAGGGTTAGGTTTATATTTAGTGTGGGCATTAGTGTTAGGGTTAGGGTTTGGTTTAGGGTAAGGGTTAAGGTGAGGTTAAGGGTGAGGATAAGGGTTAGGGTAAGGGTTAAGTTGAGGTTGAGTAATAGGGTTCTGATGAGGGTAAGGATTAGGGTGAGGGTTAGGTGAGGTTGAGGGTTAGGGTTTGGGTGAGTGTAGGATAAGTGTTAGGGTGTGGGCTAGGGTTAGGGTTAGGGTTAGGATGAGTGTTAGGGTTATGTTGTGGGTGAAGTTGAGTGTCAGCTTTAGAATTAGGGTTAGGTTTAGGGTGAGGGTTAGGGATAGGGTTAGGGTTAGGGTAAGTTATAAGGTTAGGTTTAGGGTGAGGTGAGGTTTAGGGTTTGGATTAGGGTTAGTGTTAGGGTTAAGGTGAGCGTTAGGTTGAGGGTTAGTGTTAGGGTTATGGTGAGGGTGAGGGTGAGTGTTAAGGGTAGCATGAGAGTTAGGTTGAGGGTGAGGGATAGGGTTAGGGTTAGGGTTAAGTTTAGGGTGAGGTTTAGGGTTAGGGTTAGGTTTAACATGAGGGTTAGTTTGATGGTTAGGGTTCGGGGAAGGGTAAGGGTTAGGGTGAGGTATAGGGTGAGGATGAGGATTAGAGTTAGGCTTATGGTTAGGTTTAGGATATAGGGTAAGGGTGAGGGTTAGAGTTAGGGTTAGGGTCAGGGTCAGGGTGAGGGTTAGGTTAGGTTTTGGGTTAAGGTGAGGGTTAAGGTGACAGTGAGGGTTAGGGTGAGGGTGAGGGTTAGGTTTTGGTTTAGGGTTAGGGTTAGGGTGATGGTTAGTGTTAAGTTTAGGGTTAAGTTGAGCGTTTTGGTTAGGGTTAGGTTTAGAGTTAGGGTCACAGTGAGGGTGAGGTTTAATATTTGGATTAGTGTTAGGGTTAGGTTTAGGATGAGGGTGAGGTTGAGGGTGAAGGTGAGGGTTAGGGTTTGGTTGAGGGTTAGGGTTAAGGTTAATGTGAGTGTTAGGGTTAGGGTTAAGTTTAGGATGAGTTTTTGGCTTAGGGTTAGGTTTAGATTTCCGGTGAGGGTAAGGTTTAGGGTGAGCATTAGGGAGAGGGTGAAGGGTAGGCTGAGGCTTAGCCTTAGGGTGAGGGTTAGTCTGAGGATAAGGGTGAGGGTAAGGTTTAGGGTGAGGGTTAGGGTGAGGGTGAGGGATAGGGTTAAGGTGAGGGTAAGATTTAGGGCAAGGTTTAGGGTGAAATTGAGGGTTAATATTAGGGATACGGTGAGGGTGAAGGTTAGGGTTAGAGTTAGGGATAGGGTGAGGATTAGGGTTAGGGTTAGGTTTAGGGTGAGGGTTAGGCTGAGGGGTGTGGTTAGGTTTAGGGTTAGGGTGAGAGTTAGAGTGAGGTTTAGGGTTAGGTTTGGGGTTAGGGTTAGGGTGAGGTTGAGGGTGAGTGTAAGAGTTAGGGTGAGGGTTATGGTGAGGTTGAGGTTTAGGGTTAGCATTAGGGTTAGGGTTCGGTTGAGGTTTAGGGTTAAGTTTAGGGTTAGAGTGAGTGTGAGGGCTATTGTTAGCATTAGGGTTAGGGTTAGGTTTAGGTTTAGTGTTAGGGTGAGGTTGAGGGGGAGCTTTCAGTTTAGGATTAGGGTTAGGGTTAGGGTTAGGGAAGGGTGAAATTGAGGATTAGGGTTAGGGTTAGGATTAGTTTTAGGATGAGGGCTAGGGTGAGGGTGAGGTTTAGAGTAGGGTTAGGGTGAGGGTGTGGGTTTGGGTTCATTTGAGTTTTAGGGTGTGGGTGATGTTTAGGGTTAGGGAGAGGGTTAAGTTTAAGGTGTGGGTTAGGATATGGGTGAGGGTTAGGATTAAGGTGAGGATTAGGGTTAGGGTTAGTGTTAGGGTTATGGTGAGGGTAAGGGTTAGGATGAGGTTTAGGGTGAGGGTGAGGTTTAGGACTAGCGTTAGAATTGGGTGAGTGTTAGTGTGAGGGTTAGGATATTGGTTACGCTTAGGGTGATGATGAGGGTTACAGTTAGGGTTAGGATTAGGGTTAGGGTGAGGATTAGGTTTAGGGTGAGGTTGAATGTGAGGGTTAGGTTTAGGATTAGGCTTAGTTTTAGGGTTAGGCCTAGGGTTAGGGTGAGGTTGAGGCTCAGAATTAGGTTTAGGGTGAGGATTAGGGTTATGGTTAGGGTTAGGGTGAGGGTGAGGGTGAGGGTTGGGGTGAGGGTGATGCTGAGGGCGAGGATGAGGTTGAGTGTTAGGTTTAAGGTGAGGGTTAGGGTTAGGGTTAGGGTTAGGGTTAGGGTTAGGGTGAAGGTGGTGGTGAGGTTGAGGGTAAATGGTGAAGTTTAGGGTTTGGGTGAGGGTTAGGTTTAGGGTTAGGTTGAGTGTGAGGGTTAGGGTTAGGGTTAAGGTTACCGTTAGGGTGAGGGTTAGGGTTATGGTTAGGGTTAGGATGAGGGTTAAAGTGAAGGTTAGGGTTAGGGTTCGGGTGAGCATAAGGGTTAGGGTGAGCGTTAGGTTGAGGGTGAGAGGATGGTTAGGCTTAGGGTTATGATGAGCTTTAGGTTGAGGGTAAGTGTTAGGGTGAGGGTTAGAGTGGGGGTGAGGATACGGTTAAGGTGAGGGTAAGGGTTAGGGCGAGGTTTAGGGTGAGGTTGAGGGTTAATGATAGCATTAGGGTTATGGTGAGGGTGAGGGTTAGGGTGATCGTTAGGGTTAGGGTTAGGTATAGGGTGAGGATTAGGGTAAGGTTTAGGTTTAGGGTGAGGTTTAGGCTGAGGGGTAGGGTTATGATTAGGGTTAGGGTGATGGCTATGTTGAGGTTTTGGGTTAGGATTAGGGTTAGGTTTAGGGTGAGTTTGAGGGTGAGGGTAAGGGTTAGGGTGAGGTTTAGTGTGAGATTGAGCTTTAGGGTTAGCATTAGGGTTAGGGTTATGGTTAGGGTTAGGGTTTGGGTTACGGTTAGGGTTATGGTGAGGGTGAAGTCTAGTGTTAGCATTAGGGTAAGGGTTAAGGTTAGGGTTAGGGTGAGGATGAGGGTTACAGATTGGGTTAGGATTAGGGTTAGGATTAGGGTTAAGCTGAGTGTGGGGGTGAGGTTAAGGGTGAGGGTTAGGGTTAGGGTTGGTTTTAGGGTGAGTGATAGGGTGAGGGTGAGGGTTAAGGTGAGGGTTGGGGTGAGGGTGAGTGTTTTCCGTTAGGAAAGGCTTAGTTTTCGGGTTACGGTGAGGATTAGGTTGAGGGTGAGGTTTAAGGTGAGGGTTAGGGTTAGGGTGAGGATTAGGGTTATGGTTAGGGTGAGGGTTAGGTTTAGGGTGATGTTTAGTGCGAGGGTGAGGTTGAGGTTGAGGGTAAGTGTTTAGGTGAGGTTGAGGGTTTGGTTGAGGGTTAGGTTGAACGTGAGGGTTAGGGTTAGGTTTAGGGTAAGGGTTAGAGTTAGGGTTAGGGGGAGGGATAGAGTGAGGGGCAGGTTTAGGGTTAGGTTTGGGGTTAGGGTTAATGTAAGCGTTAGGGTTAGTGTTAGGGTTAGTGTGAGGGAAAGGGTTGGGGTGAGGGTTAGGGTGAGAATGAGGGTTAGGGTTAGCCTTAGGGTTAGGGTGAGGATTAGGGTGAGGGTTAAAGTGAGGGTTAGGGTTAGGGTTAGTATGAGGGTAAGGTTTAGAGTCAGATTTAGTGTGAGTGTTAGGGTTAAGGTGAGGTTTAGCGTAGGATTATGGTCCGGGTGAGGGTCGGGTGAGGGTGAGTTTTAGGGATTGGGTGATGATTAGGTTTAGGGTGAGGGTTAAGGTGACAGTGAGGGTTAGGGTGAGGGTGAGGGTTAGGATTACTGTGAGGATTAGGGTTAGGGTTAAGGTTAGGTTTATGTTGAGGGTAAGGGTTAGGATGAGGTTTAGGGTGAGGGTGAGTTTTAGGGATATCATTAGAATTAGGGTGAGTGTTTGGTTGAGGGTTAGGTTTCTGTTTAGGCTTAGGGTGAGGGTGAGGGTTAGAGTTAGGGTTCGAGTAAGGGTTAGGGCAAGGGTAAGTTTTAGGGTGAGGGTTAGGGTGAGGGTGAGGATTAGGGTTAGGTTGACTGTTAGGGTGAGCATTAGGGTGAGGGTTAGGTTTAGGTTTAGGGTTAGGGTGAGGTTTCATGTTAGGGTTAGTGTTAGGGTTAGGGTGAGGGTAAGGTTTAGAGTGAGGGTAAGGGTGAGGGTGAGGGTTAAGGATAGCATTAGGGTTAGGGTTATGGTTAGGTTGAGGGTTAGAGTTAGGGTTAGTGTTATGGTGAGGGTGAGGGTGAGGGTTAGGGTTAGCATTCGGTTTAGGGTTAGGCTGAGAGTGAGGGTTAGTGTTAGGGTTAGGGTGAGGTTTAGGTTTACGTTTAGGGTGAGGGTTAGTGTTAGGGTGACCGTGGTGGTGAGGTTGAGTGTAAGGGTGAGGTTTAGGGTTTGGGTGAGGGTTAGGGTTAAGGTTAGGGTTAGGCTGAGGTTGAGGTTGAGGGTGAGGTTGAGAATTAGGGTTACGGTTAGGTTGAGGGTTTGGGTTAGGGTTCTGGTCAGGTTAAGGGTTATGTTGAGGGTTTGGGTTAGAGTGAGGCGAGGCTTAGGCTTAGGGTTATGGTGAGCTTTTGGGTGAGGTTAAGGGTTAGGGTGAGGGAGAGGGTAGTGTTAAGGTGAGGGTAAGGGTTAGGGCGAGGTTTAGGGTGAGGTTGAGGGCTAATGTTAGCATTAGGGTTATGGTGAGGGTGAGGGTTTGGGTTAGGGTGAGGGTGAGGGTGAGGGTGAGGGTGAGGGTGAGGGATAGGGTTAGGGCTAGGATTAGAATTAGGTTTAGGTTTAGGCTGAGGGTGGTAGTGAGGTTGAGGTTGAGGGTTAGGGTTAGGGTTAGTTTTAGGGTGAGGGTTGGGTGAGGGTGAGGGTGAGGGTGAGGGTTACGTTGAGGGTGAGGATTAGGGTTAGGGTTAGATTGAGGGTTAGGGTTAGGGTGATGTTTAGGGTGAGGGTGAGGGTGAGGGTGAGGGTGAGGGTTAGGGTGAGCGTTAGGGTGTAGGTGAGAGTTAGTTTTAGGGTGAGTGTTAGGGTGATGGTTAGGGTTAGGGTGAATGTGAGGGTTAGGGTTAATTTTAGGGTGAGTGTTAGGGTGAGTCTTAGTGTGAGGATTAGCGTTCGGTTTAGGGTTATGGAGAGTGTAAGTTTTAGGGTGAGGTTTAGGGTGAGGGTGAGGGTTAGGGTTAGCGTTAGAGTAAGGGTGAGGTTTAAGGTGAGTGTTAGGGTTAGGGTGAGGCTTAGGGTTAGGGTTCGGGTTCGGGTTAGGGTGAGGATCAGGGTTAGTGTTAGGGTTAGATTTAGGGTGATGGTGTGCGTTAGGGTTAAGATTAGGGTTAGGGGTAGGGGTAGGCTGAGGTTTAGGGTGAGGCTTAGGTTTAGGGTGAGGGTTAGGTTTCGGTAAGGATTCGGGTGAGTTTGAGTGGTAGGGTTAGGGTTAGGAAGAGGGTTTGGCTGAGGATTGGCATTATGGTTATGGTTAGGTTGAGGGTAAGGTTTAGGGTGAGGGTTAGGGTGAGGGTGAAGGTGAGGATTAGGGTTAGGTTGAGGGTTAGGGTGAGCATGAGTGTGAGGGTTAGATTTAGGTTGAGGGTTAGGGGGAGGGTTAGAGTGAGGATTAGTGTTAGGGTTTGGGTAAGGGTTAGGTTGAGGGTGTGGGTTAGGGTGAGGTTGAGGTTTAGGCTTAGTATTAGGGTTAGGGTGAGGGTTAGGGTTAGGTTTAGGGTTAGGGTGAGGGTGAGGGTTAGGGTTAGGTTTAGGGTTAGGGTGAGGGTGAGGGCTAGTGTTAGCATTAGAGTTAGGGTTAGTTTTATGGTTAGGGTGAGAGTGAGGGTTTGGGTTTGCCTGAGTGTTAGGGTGAGGTTTACAGTGAGGGTTAGGTTTCGGGTTAGGGTTAGTGTTTAGGTTAGTGTGAGGGTGAGCATTATGGTTAGTGTTAGGTTGAGGGTTAGGGTTAAGGTGATGTTTAGGTTGAAGGTAACGGTTAGGGTGAGTGTTCTGGTTCGGGTTAGGGTGAGGGTGAGGGTCAGAGTTAGTTTTAGGGTGAGGGTTAGGGTTATGGTTAGCTTTAGGGTGAGTTTGAGGGTGAGGGTTAGGGTGAGGGTGATGGTGAGGTTGAGGGTGAGAGTGAGAGTTATATTTAGGGTAAGTATTATGGTTAGTGTTAGGTTTAGAGTTAGAGGCTGAGGGCTTTGGTTAAGGTTAGGATTAGGGTGACGGTTAGGTTTAGGGTGAGGGTTAGGATTAGGATTAGGGTTAGGGTGAGGGTGAAGGCTAGTGTTAGCATTAGAGTTAGGGTTAGGGATAGGGTTAGGGTAAGGGTGAGGATGAGGTTTAGGGTTAGGATTAGGATAAGGTTTAGAATTAGGGTTAGGCTGAATTTGGGGTAAGGTTGAGGGTGAGTGTTAGGGTTAGTTTTAGGGTGATGGCTAGGGTGAGGGTGAGGGTTAGGTTGAGGGTGAGGGTTTCGGTTAGGAAAGGCTTAAGTTTAGGGTTAGGGTGAGGATTAGGGTGAGGGTGAGGTTTAAGGTGAGGGTTAGGGCTATGTGAGGTTTAAGGTTAGGGTTAGGATGAGGGTTAGGGTTAGGGTGAGGGTGAGGGTGAGGGTGTAGGTGAGGGTTAGGGTTATGGTGAGGATTAGGGTGACGGTGAGGGTTAGGGTGACGGTGAGGGTTAGGGTGCAGGTGAGAGTTAGGGTTAGGGTTAGGGCTAGGGTTAGGGTTAGGGTTTGGTTGAGAGTTAGGGTGAGCGTTAGGGTCCAGGTTAAGTTTAGGTTTAGGGTTAGGGTTAGGGTTAGGGTGAGGTTTAGTGTTAGTGTTAGGGTTAGGGTTAGGTTCAAGGTTAGGGTGATCGTTAGCGTGAGGGTTAAGTTTAGGTTTAGGGTTAGGGTGAGGTTTAGGGTGAGGTTTAGTGTTAGTGTTAGGGTTGGGGTTAGGGTGAGGGGTAGGGTGATGGTAAGGGTTGGAGTCAGGTTTAGGGTGAGGTTGAGGGTGAGGTTTAGGTTTAGGGTGAGGGTTAGGTTTAGTGTGAACGTTAGGATAAGTGTTAGGTTTAGGTTTAGGGTGAGGGTTAGGTTTAGTGTGAAGGTTAGGCTAAGTGTTAGGGTTAGGATTAGGGTGAGGGAAAGGTTTATGGTGAGGGTCAGGTCGACGGTGAGGTATAGGGTTAGGGTGAGGATTACGGTGAGCGTTAGGATGAGGGTTAGGTTTAGGTTTAGGGTGAGGGTGAGGGTTAGGGTTAGGGTTTGTATTAGGGTTAGGGTTAGGGTGAGGTTTAGGGATAGGAATAGGGTTAGGGTGATTGTTTGGTTTAGGTTTATGTTTAGATTTCGGGTGAGGGTGAGGGTTAGGTTTTGAATTAGGGTTAGGGTTAGTGTTATACTGAGGTTGAGGTTGAGTCTGAGGGTGGGGCTTAGGGTAAGGATGAAGGTTAGGATTAGGGTTAGTGTTAAGGTTAGGGTGAGGGTGAGGGTTAGGGTTAGGTTTAGGATGAGGTTTAGGCTGATGGTTAGGGTTAGGGTTCGGGGGAGGATAAGGGTTAGGGTGAGGATTAAGGTGAGGATGAGGGTTAGGGTTAGGCTTAGGGTTAGGGTGAGTGTTAGGGTGAGGGTTAGTGTTAGGTTTAGCATTACGGTTAGGATGAGGGTTAGGGTGAGGATAAGGGTTAGGGTGAGGTTGAGGGTGAGGGTGAGGGATAAGGTTAAGATGAGAGTATGTGTTAGGGCGAGGTTTAGGGTGAGGTTGAGGGTTAATTTTAGTATTAGGTTTATGGTGAGTGTGAGGGTTAGGTTGATGTTTAGGGTTAGGGTTAGGTATAGGGTGAAGATTAGGCTTAGGTTTAGGTTTAGCGTGAAGGTTAGGCTGAGGGTTAGGATTAGAGTGAGGGTTAGGTTGAGGGTTAGGGTTATGGTTATTGTTAAGGTTAGGGTGAGTTTGAGGGTGAAGTTAAGGTTTAGGGTGAGGCTTAAGGTGAGGTTGAGGTTTAGGGTTAGCATTAGGGTTAGGGTTAGGCTTAGGGTGAGGGTTAGGGTTAGGGTTATGTTGAGGGTGGGGTGAGGTTGAGGGTGAGGTTTAGGGTTAGGTTGAGTTTTAGGTTGAGGGCTAGGGTGAGGGTGAGGGTTAGGGTGAGGGTTAGGGTGAGAGTGAGTTTTTCGGTTAGGAAAGGCTTAGGTTTAGGGTTAGGTTGAAGATTAGTGTTAGGGTGAGGTTTAAGGTGAGGTTTAGGGTTAAGGTGAGGATTAGGGTTAGGGTGAGGGTGAGTGTTAGTGTTAGAGTGATGTTTAGGGTGAGGGTGAGGGTTAGGGTGAGGGTGAGGGTGATGGTGAGGGTGAGGATGTAGATGAGGATTAGGGTTAGGGTGAGGGTTAGGGTGAAGTTGAGGGTGAGGGTTAGGTTTATGGTGAGGGTTAGGGTAAGGGGTAGGGTGAGGAATAGGGTGAAAGGTAGGGTTAGGTTTAGGGTGAGGGTTAGGGTTAATGTGAGTGTTAGGTTTAGGATTAGGGATAGTGTGAGGATAAGGTTTAGGCTTAGGGTTAAGTTGAGAGTGAGGATTAGGTTTAGAGTTTGAGTTAGGGTGAGAGTTACTCTGAGGGTTAAGGTGAGGGTTAGGGTTAGAGTTAGGTTTAGGGTGAGGGTTAGGTTTAGGGTGAGGTTTAGGGAAAGTTAAGGGTGTGGGTGAGGGTTCGCGAGAGGGTGAGTTTTAGGGTGTGGGTGACGGTTAGGGTTAGGGTGAGGGTTAATATGGCGGTGAGGGTTAGGGTGAGTGTGAGGGTTAGGGTTGTGGTGAGGATTACGGTTAGGGATAGGGTTAGGGTTATGATGAGAGTAAGGGTTACGATGAGGATTAGGGTGAGGGTTAGGGTTCAGGTTAGGCTTAGGGTGATGGTGAGGGTTACAGTTAGTGTTAGGATTAAGGTTAGGGTTAAGCTGAGGGTGAGGGTGTGGGTGAGGGTGAGGTTTAGGTTTAGGGTGAGGGTTAGGTTCAGGGTTAGGTTTAGGGTTAGGTTGAGGGTTATGGTTAGGATTAAGAAGACGTTTTGGCTTAGGCTTAGGGTTAGGGTTAGTATGAGTGTGAGGGAAAGGTTTAGGGTTAGGGTGAGGTTTAGGTTAAGAATTAGAGTGAGGGTTAGGGTGAGGGTGAGGGTTAGGAATAGCATTAGGTTTAGGTTTACGGTTAGGGTGAGGGTTAGATTTACAGTTAAGTTTAGGGTGAGGGTAATGTTGAGGGTTAGAGTTAGGGTTAGAGTTAGGGTTAGGGTGAGTGTTAGGGTTAGGGTTAGGGATAGGGTGAGGGCGAGGGTGAGGGTTAGGGTTAGGGTGAGGATTAGTGTTACAGTGAGGTTTAGAGTGACAATGAGGTTAAGGGTGAAGGTGAGGGCTATGGTTAGGGTTAGGGTTAGAGTGAGGTTTAGGTTTAGGATTAGGGTTAGGCTTAGTGTGAGGTTAAGGGTTAGAGTGAGTGTTAGGTTGAGGGTGAGGTTTTGGGATAGCATTAGGTTTAGGGTTAGGGTTAGGGTGAGGGTGAGGATTACGTTTAGGGGTAGAGTTAGGGTTAAGGTTAGGGTTAGGGTGAGGGTTAGGTTTAGGGTTAGGGTTAGGTTGAGGGTGAAGGTTAGGGTTAGGGTGAGTGTTAGGGTGAGGGGTAGGGTTAGAGTTATTGTTAGGGTGAGGGTTACGTTTAGTGTGAGCGTTTGGGTTAGGCTTAAGTTTAGGGTGAGAGTAAGGTTTAAGGTGAGTGTTAGAGTGAGAGTAAGGGTTCGATTTAGCCTGAGTGTTAGGGTGAGTGTTACTGTGATGGTTAGGGTTAGGGTTAGGGTTAGGGTGAAGGTTAGGTTGAAGGTGAGGGTTATGGTTAGTGTTAGCGTGATGGTTAGGGTGAGGGTGATGTTTAGGTTGAGGGTGACGGTTAGGGTGAGGGTTAGGGTCTGCATGAGGGTTAGGTTTAGAATGAGGGTTAGGGTGATGGTGAGGATTAGGGTGAGTATGAGGGTTAGGGTTATGTTGAGGGTTATGGTTAGGGTTAGGAAGACGTTTTGACTGAGGCTTAGGGGTAGGGTTAGGATTAGTGTGAGGGTAAGGTTGAGGGTGAGGGTGAGGGTGAAGTTTAGGGTTAGGGTTAGGTTTAGGTTTAGGTTAAGGGTGAGGGTTAGGTTTAGGATTAGGGTTAGGGTTAGGGTTAGGCTAAGGATGAGAGTGAGGGTGAGGGTTAGGGTTAGGGTGAGGATTAATGTTAGGGTAGGGATTAAGGTGAGGGTGAGTGTGAGGGTTAGGGTGAGGGTGAGGGTAAGGATTTGGGTGAGGGTTAAGGTTAGGTTTAGGGTGAGGGTTAGGGTGAGGGTGAAGGTTAAGGTTAGGTTGAGGGTTAGGGTTAGTTTTAGTGTTAGGGTGAGGGTTAGTGTTAAGATTAAGAATAGGGTGAGGGTTAAGGTGAGGGGAAGGGTTATGGTTAGGTTTAGGGTTAGTGTGATGATTAGGGTTAGAGTGAGGGTTAGGTTTATGGTTAGGATTAGGGTGAAGTTGAGGTTGAGGTTTAGGTTTAGGGTTAGGTTGAGGTTTAAGGTTAGGGTGAGGGTTATAGTGATGGTGAGGTTAAGGGTAAGGGTTAGGATGAGGTTTATGGTGATGGTGAGGGTTAGGGTTAAGCTTAGGGTTAGGGTGAGGGTTAGGTTTAGGTTTAGGGTGAGCGTTAGGGTGAGGGTGTGGTTTAGAGTTAGGGTTAGGGTTAGTGTGAAGTTTAGGGTGAGGGTTAGGCTGAGGGTTAGGGTTAGGTTTAGGTTTAGGGTGAGGGTGAGGGCTAGTTTTAGCATTAGAGTTTGGGTTAGGGTTAGAGTTAGGGTGAGGGTGAGGGTTAGGGTTACGGTTAGGATTAGGTTTAGGTTTAGGGTTAGGCTGAAGTTGGGGGTGATGTTGAGGGTGAGGTTTAGGGTTAGTTTTAGGGTGAGGGCTAGGGTGAGGGTGAGGGTTAGGGTGAGGGTTAGTTTGAGGGTGAGGGTTTTGGTTAGGAAAGCCTTAGTGATAGGGTTTGGGTGAGGATTAGGTGAGGGTGAGGTTTAAGGTGAGTGTTAGGGTTATGTGAGGATTAAGGTTAGGGTTAGGGTGAGGGTGAGGGTGAGGGTGAGGGTGTAGGTGAGGGTTAGGATTAGTGTGAGGGTTAGGGTTTAGGTGAGTGTTAGGGTTAGAATGAGTGTGATGGTTAGAGTTAGGTTTAGGGTGAGGGTTAGTGTTAGAGTGAAGTTTAGGCTAAGGCTAGGGTGAGGGTGAGGGTTCGGGTGAGGGTGAGGGTGATGCTGAGGTTGAGGATGATGGTGAGGATTAGGGTTTGGGTGAGGGTTAGGGTTAGGGTTATGGTTAAGGTTAGGGTGAGGGTTAGGGTTAGGGTTAGGGTTACGATGAGAGTTAGGCTGATGGTTAGGCTTTGAAATAGGGTGAGGGTAAGGGTTAGGTTGAGGGTGAGGTTTAGGTTTAGTATTAGGGTTAGGGTTAGGGTGAGGTTTAGGGATAAGTTTAGGGTTACGATGAGGGTTTTGGTTAGGTTTAGGTTTAGAGTTAGGGTGAGGGTGAGGGTTAGGGTTTGAATTAGGGTTAGGGTTAGGGTTATACTGAGCTTGATTTTGAGGCTGAAAATGAGGGTTAGGGTTAGGGTGAGAGTTAGGATTACGGTTAGGGTTAAGGTTAGTGTGAGGGTTAGGGTTAGGGTTAGGTTTAGGATGAGGGTTAGGCTGAAGATGAGGGTTAGTTGTCGGGGGAGGATAAGGGTTAAGGAGAGGGTTAAGGTGATGGTGAGGGTTAGGCTTATGCTTTGGGTTAGGCTGAGGGTTAGTGTTAGGTTTAGGGGTAGGGTTAGGGTGAGGGTTAGGGTGAGGATAAGTGTTAGGGTGAGGTTTAGGTTGAGGGTGAGGTTTAGGGTTAGGGTTAGGGTTATTGTTAGGGTTAGGTTTAGGCTGATGGTGAGAGTGACTGTGAGGGTGAAGGTGAGATTTAGGGTTAGTGTGAGGGTTAGTGTTAGGGTGATGGTAAGGTGTAGAGTGAGGGCTAGGGTGAGGTTGAGGGTTAGGTTGAGGTTGCAGGTGAGGGTGAGGTTTAGGCTTAGGTTTAGGGTGAGGCGAGGGTGAGGGTTTAAAATAGGTAAGGGTTAGGGTTATGGTTAGGGTGAGGGTAAGGTTTAGGGTGAGGGATAGGGTGAGTGTGAGGGTAAGGATTAGCGTTAGGGTTAGGGTTAATGTTAGGGATTAATGTTTGGCTTAGGGAGAGGGTTAGAGTGAAGGTTAGGTTTAGGGTGAGTGTTAGGGTTAGGTTTATAGTGTTTGGGTGAGGGTTAGGGTTAGGGTGAGGATTACCGTGACGGTGAGGGTTTGGGATAGAGTTAGTGTTAGGGTGAGTGTTAGGGTTAGGTTTAGGGTTAGAGTGAGGGTTAGTGTGAGGGTTAGTGTTAGGTTTAGGGTGAGGGTTAGGTTTAGGGTTAGGATGAGGGTTAGGGTGAGGGGTAGGTTTAGGGTTAGCGTGACCGTTAGGTTTAGGGTGAGGGTTGAGTGAAGGTTAGGGTTAGGGTTAGGTTTAGGGTGAGAGTGAGGTAAGGGTTAGGCTGAGGGTTAGGGTTAAGGTGAGTGTAAGTGTTAGGGCGTGGGTTAGGGTGAGAGTGAGATTTAACGTTAGCATTAGGGTTAGGATGAGGGTAGCTTTAGGGTTAGGGTGAGGGTTAGGGTGAGTGTGAGCTTGAGGGTTAAAGTTGGGTTGAGGGTGAGGGTGAAGGTTAAGGTTAGGGTTAGGGTTAGGCTTAGGGTTATGGTGAGTGTTAGTGTTATTGTTAGGGTTAGGGTGAGGGTGAGAGTGAGGGTTAGTGTGAGGGTGAGTTTGAGGGTGAGGGTGAGGGTGAGGTTTAGGGTTAGGTTTAGGGTTAGGATGAGGGTGAGGGTTAAGGTTAGGATTAGGGTTATTGTTAGAAGTAGGCTGCGGGTGAGGGTGAATGTGAGGGTGAGGTTTGCGGTTAGGGTTCAGGTGTAGTTTAGGGTTAGTGTGAGGGTTAGGGTGAGGGTGATTGTAAGGGTTAGGGTGAGAGTTAATGTGACCATGAGGTTTAGGGTTAGGGTTAGGTTGAGGATTAGGATTAGGATTAGGGTTAGGGTGAAGGCTATTGCGAAGGTGAGGGTTAGGGTGAGGGTTCGGGTTAGGGTTAGGGTTAGGTGTATGGTGAGGGTTAGGGTAGGGTGATAGCTTGGGTGCGGTGAGGGTTACAGTGAGGGTGAGGGTAAGGTTTGATGTGAGGGTTAGTGTTAGGGTGACGGTAATGTTTAGACTGAGGGTAGTGTGAGGGTCAGGGTTAGGGTGAGGGTCAGGGTGAAGGTTAGGGTTAGGGGTTAGGGTTAGGGTGAGGGTCAGGTTTAGTGTAAGGGTTAGGTTTCAGGTTAGTGTTAGTATTAGGGTGAGGGTAAGGGTTAGGGTGAAGGTTAGGTTGAGAGTGAGGGTTAGGGTTAGAGTGAGTGTTAGGATGAGGGTTAGGGTGAGAGTGAGGTTTAGGTTGAGGTTTAGGGTGAGGTAGAGTGTTAGGGTTAGGGTTAGGGTTAGTGTGAGGGTCAGGTTTAGTGTAAGGGTTAGATTTAAGGTTAGGATTAGGATTAGGATGAGAGTAAGACTTAGGGTGAAGGTTAGGGTGAGAGTGAGGGTTAAGTTTAGCGTGGTTATTAGATTGAGGGTTAGGGTGAGTGTGAGGTTTAGGGTTAGGGTGAGGGTAAGTGTAAGGAAGAGGAGAGGGTGAGGTTTTCCGTTAGGTAAGGATTAGGGTTAGGATTATGGTGAGTGTGAATCTGAGCGTTAGGGTTAGGTTGAGGGTTAGATTTTGGGTTATTGTGTGGGTTAGCGTTAGGTTTAGGGTTAGGGTGAGGGTGAGGATGAGTGTGAGGGTTAGGGTTAGGGTTAAATTTAGGGTGAGAGGAGGGTGATCGTCTCCTTTAGGTAAGTGTTAGGTTTAGGGTTAGGGTAAGTGCTAGGGTTATGGTTAGGTTCAGGGTGATGTATAGTGTGAGAGTGATTGTTAAGGTGAGGCAAAGGTTTCGGGTAAGGGTGAGGGATAGGGTGTGTGTGAGGGTTTGTGTTAGGATGACGGTGAGGTTTAGGGTGATGGTGAGGGTGAGGGTTAGGGTTAGGGTTAGCGTGAGGTTTTGGGTGAGGGGTAGGTTTAGGCTTAGGGTGAGGGTTAGGTTTAGTGTGAGGGTTTGGGGGAGGGTTAGGGATAGGACGAGGCTGAGGGTAAGGGTTAGGTTAAGGTTAGGTTGAGAGTGAGGTTTAGGATTAGCGTGAGTGTTAGGGTGAGGGTTAGGGTGAGGGTTAGGGTTAGGGTTAGTGTGAGGGTTAGGGTTAGGATTAGGATTATGGTTAGGGTAAAGCTGAGGGTGAGGGTGAGGGTGAGGGTGAGGGATAGGGTTCGGGTTAAGGATCGCCTTTGTTTGAGGTTTAGGAATAGGGTCAGTTTTAGGGTGAGAAGAAGGGTTAGGGTGAGGGGTAGGGTGAAAGTTAGTTTTAGGGATAGGGTTAGGGTTAGGATTATGATGTGTGTGAGGTTGAGTGTTAGAGTAAGGGTGAGGGTTAGGGTTAGGGTTAGAGTGAGTGTGAGGGTGAGGGCTAGGTTTAGTGTTAGGTTTAGGGTGAGGGTGAGGGTTAGGTTTAGGGTTAGCCTGAGGGTGAGAGTGAGTGTGAAGGTGAGGGTGAGGTTTAGGGTTAGGGTTAGGGTGAGGGCTAGGGTGAGAGTGAGTGTTAGTGTGTGTTTGAGTTTTAGGGTGTGGGTTTAGGTTAGGTTAGGGTTAGGGATAGGGTAAGAGTGAGAATTAAGATGAAAGTGAGGGTAAGGGTGAGGTTTAGGGTTAGGGTGAGGGTTAGGGTTAGGAATGGTGTTAGTGTTAAGGTTAGGGTTAGGGTTACGGTAAGGTTTAAGTTTAGGTATAGGGTTAGGGTTAGGGTTAGGGTTATTGTTAAGGTTGCGTTAGTGTTAGGGTGAGGGTGAGGATGAGGGTGAGCATTAGGGTTAGGGTGAGTGTGAGGGTGAGTTTTAGGGTTTGCATTAGGGTTAGGGTTAGGGTTAGACTGAGAGTGAGGGTGAGAGTTTGGGTTTGGGTGAGGGTTAGTGTTAGAGTTAAGATTAGTGTGAGGATGAGGGTTAGGGTTATGGTTAGGGTTCGGATGAGTGTTAGGGTGACGGGTAGGGTCATGGTTAGTGTGAGGGTTAGGGTTAGTGTGAGGGTTAGTGTTAGTGTTAATGTTAGGTTTAGGGTGAGGGGTACGGTTAGGTTTATGGTGAGGGTTAGGGTTAGGGTTATGGATAGGTTGAGGTGAGGGTGAGGCTGAGGGTTAGGGCAAGGGTTAGTGTGAGGGGTAGTGTTAGGGCTAGGGTGATGGTTAGGTTTAGGGTTAGGATGAGGGTTAGGGTGCGCGTGAGTGTGAAGGTGAGGTTTTCCTTTTGGTAAGGGTTAGGGTTAGGGTTAGGGTGAGGATTAGGTTGAGGGTGAGGGTTAAGGTGAGGGTTAGGGTTAGGGTGACAATTTGGGTTAGGGTGAGGGTGAGGGTTACGGTTAGGCTTAGTGTGAGAGTTAGTCTTAGTGAGAGGGTTAGGGTTTGGTTTAGAGTCAGAGTTAGTGTGAGGATAAGGGTTAGAGTGAGGATTAGGGTGAGGGTGAGGGTGACAGTTACCGTCAGGGTTAGGGTGAGGGTTAGGGTCAGGGTTAAGCTTAGGGTTAGGTTTAGCATTAGTTTGAGGTTGAAGGTTAGGGTTATGGTTAGGGCGAGGGTTAGGGTAAGGATGAGGTTTCGGTTTAGGGTTAGGTTTAGGGTTAGGGTGAGGGTGAGGGTCAGGTTTAGGGTTAGTGTTAGGGTGAGGGTGAGGTTAAGGTTTAGGATTAGGGTTAGTGTTAGTCTTAGGGTGAGGGTGAGGATGAGGGTGAGGGTTAGGGTGAAGTTTATGGTTAGTGTTAGGTTTAGGTTGAGGGTTAGGTTGAGAGGTAGGTTTAGGTTTAGTGTGAACCTTAGTGTTAGTTTGAGGGTTAGGGTTAGGTTTAGGTTTAGGGTTACTGTGAGGCTAAGGGTAAGGGTAAGTTTTAGTATGAGGGTGAGGTTTAGGGATAAGGTTAGGGTGAGGGTGAGGGTTAGGGTGAGGGTTAGGGTGAGGTTGAGGTTTAGTCTTACCGTTAGGGTTAGGGTGAGTTATAGGGTGAGATTTAGGGTTAGGGTCAAGTTTAGGCTTATTGTGAGGGTTAGGCTGAATTTGAGGGGGAGGGGGAGGGTGCGGGATAGGGATATGGTTAGGTTTAGGTTTAGGATTAGTGTTAGGCTGAAGTTAGGGGTTAGGTTGAGGGTGAGGGTTACGGTTAGATTTAGTTTTAGGGTGAGGGCTAGTGTGAGGGTGATGGTTACGGTGAGGGTTAGGGTGAGGATGAGGGTTTCGTTTAGGAATGCCTTAGGGTTAGGGTTAGGGTGAGGATTAGGGTGAGTGTGAGGTTTAAGGTGTGGGTTAGGGTTATGTGAGGATTAAGGTTAGGGTTATGGTGAGGGTGAGGGTGAGGGTGTAGGTGAGGGTTGGGGTTGGGGTGAGGGGTAATTTGAGGGGTAGGTTTAGGGTTAGTGTGAGGATAAGGGTTAGGGTGAGGGTTAGGGTGAGAGTGAGGGTTAAGGTGATGGTTAGGTTTAGTATGAGGGTGATGGTTAGACTTAGATTAGGGTGAGGGTTAGGTTTAGGTTAAGGTTTAGGTCCAGGTTTACGGTGAGGTTTAGTGTTAGATTTAGGGTTAAAGTTAGGATGAGGGTTAGAGTGAAGGTAAGGGTTAGAATGAGGGTTAGGGTGAGGGTGAGGTTTAGGGATAACATTAGGGTTAGGTTTAGGGATAGGGTGAGGGTGAGGGTTAGGGTTAGCAGTAGGGTTAGTGTTAGTGTTAGTGTTAGGGATAGGGTTAGTGTGAGGGTGAGGGTAAGGGTTAGGATTAGGTTTAGGTTTAGGGTGAGGGTTAGGGTTAAGGTGACAGTGAGTGTAAGGGTTAGGATGAGGGCTAGGGTTAGGGTTAGGGTTAGGGTTGGTTTAGGTTTAGGGTGAGGGTGAGGGTGAGAGTTAGGTTTAGGATTAGGCTTAGGTGAAGGGTTAGGCTTAGTGTGAGAGTGAGGGTGAGGGTCAGAGTTAGGTTTTAGGTGAGGATTAGGGTTATTGTTAGGCTTAGGGTGAGGGTGAGGTTGAGGGTGAGGGTGAGGATTAGGGTTTTGGTGAGGGTTAGGGTTAGGGTTAGGTTTAAAGTTAGGGTGAGTGTTAGGTTTAGGGTTAGGGTCAGAATGATAGTTAGGCTGATGGTTAGGCTTAGGGATAGGGTGAGGGTAAAGGTTAGGGTGAGGGAGACGGTTAGGTTTAGGATAAGGGTTAGGGTTAGGGTGAGGTTTAGGGATAGGGTTAGTTTTACGGTGAGGATTTTGGTTAGGGTTAGGTTTAGAGTTAGGGTGAGATTGAGGGTTAGGGTTTGAATTAGGGTTAGGGTTAGGGTTATACTGAGGTGGAGTTTGAGGCTGAAGGTGAGGGTCAGGGTTAGGGTGAGTGTTAGGATTAGGGTTAGGGGTAAGGTTAGGTTGAGTTTTAGGGTTAGGGTTAGGTTTATGATGAGGGTTAGGCTGACGATGAGGGTTAGGGTTCGGGGGAGGATAAGGTTTAGGGTGAGGGTTAAGTTGAGTGTGAGGGTTAGGGTTAGGCTTAGGGATAGTTTGAGGGTTAGGGTGAGACTTTAGTGTTTCCTTTAGGGTTAGGGTGAGGCTGAGGGTTAGGGTGAGGATAAGGGTTAGGGTGAGGGTCAGGGTGAGGGTGAGTTTTAGGGTTAGGGTTAGGGTTTGGGTTATTGTTAGGGTTAGGTTTAGGCTGAGGGTGAGATTGATGGTGAGGGTGCGGGTGAGATTTAGGGTTGGTGTGAGGGTTAGTGTTAGGGTGAGTGTGAGATTTAGAATGAGGGCTAGGTTGAGGGTGAGGGTTAGAGTGAGGGTGCAGGTGAGGGTGAGGGGTAGGTTTAGCGTTAGGGTGAGTTGAGGGTGAAGGTTTCCGATAGTTAAGGTTAGTGGTATGGTTAGTGTGAGGTCTGGGTTAGGGTGAGGTTTAGGGTGAGTGTGAGGGTGATGATTAGCTTTAGAGTTAGGGTTAATGTTAGGGTTAATGTTTGGGTTAGGGTGAGGGTAAGGTTGAGGGTTAGGTTTAGGGTGAATGTTAGGGTTAGGTTTAGGGTGTGGGTTAGTGTTAGGGTGATGTTTAGGAT
The DNA here is from genome assembly GCF_024711535.1 of Dipodomys merriami. NCBI lineage: Eukaryota > Metazoa > Chordata > Mammalia > Rodentia > Heteromyidae > Dipodomys > Dipodomys merriami. Next base: position 7,071,534 of record NW_027206113.1, read on the forward strand.
GAGGGTGAGGGTGAGAGTGAGGGTGAGGGTGAGGCATAGTGTTTGGGTGAGGGTTAGGTTTAGTGTGAGGATTACCGTGACGTTGAGTGTTTGGGATAGTGTTAGGGTTAGGTTGAGTGTTAGAGTTAGGGTTAGGGTTAGGGTGAGTGTTATTGTGAGGGTTAGTGTTAGGGTTAGATTGAGGGTTAGGTTTAGGGTTAGAGTGAGGGTTAGGGTGAGGTTTAGGGTTAGTGTTAGGGTTAGGGTGAGGGTTAGTGTTAGGGTGAGTGTGAGGGTAAATGTTAGTGTTAAGTTGAGAGTAAGGGTTAGGGTGAGGGTGAGGTTTAATTTTAGCATTAGGCTTATGGTGAGGGTAGCTTTAGGGTTAGGGTGAGGGTGAGGTTTAGGGTTAAGGTTGGGGTGAGTGTGATGATGAGGGTTAAGGTTACTGTTAGGGTGAGGGTGAGGGTTAGGGTTAGGATTAGGGTTATTGTTAGAATTAGGCTGTGGGTGAGGGTTAGGGTGAGGGTGAGGGTTAGGGTTGTGTTCGGGTGTAGGTTAGGGTTAGTGTGAGGGTTAGGTTGAGGTTGAGTGTAAGGGTTAGTGTGAGACTTAAAGTTACCGTGAATTTTAGGGTGAGGGTGAGGGTGAGGGTGAGGGTGAGGGTTAGTGTGAGGGTGAATGTTAGGGTTAGGATGAGGTTTACGGTTAGGATTACGGTTAGGGTGAGGGCTAGGGTGAGGGTAATGTTTAGGGTGAGGGTCTGGGTGAGGGTTAGGCTGAGGGAAAATGTTATGGTTACATTGAGGTTTAGGTTTAATCTGAGGATTATGGTTAGGCTTAGGTTGAGGGTGAGGCTGAGGTTTAGGGTGAGCGTGAGTGTGAGGGTGAAGGTTAGGGTTAGGGTTAGGGTAAGGGTGAGCTTTAGTGTGAAGGGGAGTGTTAGGGTTATGGATAGGGTGTGGGTTAGGGTGAGGGTTTGGGTTAAGGATAGGGTTAGGTTTAGTGTGAGGGTTAAGGTAATTGTTAGCGTTTCGGTTAGTGTAAGGGTTAGTGTGAGTGTGAGGGTGAGGGTTAGGGTTAGGTTGAGGTTTAGGTATAGGGTGAGGGTTAGGGTTAGGATTAGGGTTAGGGTGAGGGCTAGGGTGAGGGTGAGGGTTAGGGTTAGAATTAGGGTAGGGTGAGGTTTAGGGTTAGTGTTAGGATTTGGGTGAGGTGTAGGCTTAGGGTTAGGGTGAGGGTTAGGCTTAGGGTTAGGGTTAGGGATAGGGTGAGGGTGAGGTTAAGGCTTAGGTTTAGGGTTAGGGTGAGGGTGAATGTTAGGGTTAGTTTTAGGGTTAGGGTGAGGGTTAGGGTTACGGTTAGAGTTAGGGTTAGTGTGAGGGTTAGGGTTAGGTTTAGCGTGAGGGTAAGGCTTAGGGTGAGGGTTAGGGTTAGTGTGAGAGTTAGGGTTAAGATTAGTGTTAGATTGAGTTTGAAGGTGAGGGTTAAGGTTGGGTGAGGTTTAGAGATAGAGTGAGGGTTAGGGTTGGATAAGGGTTAGAGTTAGTGTGAGGGTGAGGGTGAGGGTTAGACTAAGGGTGATGGTGAGTGTGAGGGTGACGGCTTGGTTTAGGGTGAGGGTTACGGTTATGGTTAGGGTGAGGGTAAGCGTGAGGGTTAGGGTTAGGGGTAGGATGAGTTTTAGGTTTAGGGGTAGGGTTATGGTTATTGTGGTGGTCGGGTTCCTGTGACTGTAAGGTTTACGGTTAAGGTTAGGGTTAGGGAGAGGTTAAATGTTAAGTTAGTGTGAGGGTTAGGGTTAGGGTTAGGTTTAGGGTGAGGGTAAGGTTTAGGGTGAGTTTTAGTGTGAGTTTGAGGGTTAGGCTTAGGGTTAGTGTTAGGATTAGTGTGTGGTTGAGGGTGAGGTTGAGGGTAAGTGTGAGGTTTAGGGTTAGGGTTAGGGTTAGGTTTAGGGTGAGGGTTGAAGTGAGGGTTAGAGTAAGGGTTGGGGTTAGGGTTAGGGTTAGAATGAGGTTTAGGTTTAGGATCAGGGTTAGGGTTAGGGTTAGGCTGAGGGTGAGGGTGAGGTTGAGGGTTAGGGTTAATGTTGGGTTAATGCTAGGCTGACGGCTATTGTGAGGGTAAGGGTTAGGGTGAGGTAGAGGGTGAGAGTGTGGGTTTCATTTAGGGGTTAGGGCTAGGTTTAGGGTGAGGATTATTTTGAGGGTGAGGCTTAGGGTTAGGATGCGGGTTAATGTTAGGGTTAGGTTGAGGGATAAGTTTAGGGTGATGTTAAAGATAAAGGTGAGAGTTATGGTGTGGGTGAGTGTTCGGGTGTGGGGTACGGTTATGGTTAAAGTTTGGTTGAGGACTAGGGTGAGGGTGAGGGTTAGGTTTAGGGTTAGGTATAGAGTGAGAATTAGGTTTAGGGTTGGGGTTAGGGTGAGGTTTAGGCTGAATGGAATGGTTAGGGTTAGGGTGAGGGTTAGGTTTAGTCTGAGGGTTAGGGATAGGGTTAGGGTAAGTGTGAGGTTAATGGTTAGGGTGAAGGTTAGCTTGAGGGTGCGGGTTAGGCTTAGGGTTATGGTTAGGGTGAGGGTGAGGGTTACGTTTAGGTTTAGGGTGAGGGTTAGGGTGAGGGTTAGGATTAGGGTTAAGCATAAGGTGAGGGCGAGGTTTAGGCTGAGGTTTAGGGTGAGGTTGAGGGTGAGGGTTAGTTTTAGGGTAAGCTTGAGGGTTTGGGTTAGGGTTAGGTTTAGGATTAGGGTTAGGGTTAGGGTTGGGCTGAGGGTGAGAATGAGGGTGAGGGTGAGGGTTAGGCTTAGGGTTAGGGTGAGGGTTAGGGTTAATCTGAGGGTTAGGTTGAGGGTGAGGATAAGGGTTAGGATGAGGGTTAGGGTGAGTGGGAGATTTAGGGTTAGGCCTAGTGTTAGGGTGAGTGTTAGGGTGAGGGTTAGGGTTAAGGTTAGGTTAGGGTTAGGGCGAGGGTTAGGATGAGAGTGAGAGTTAGGTTTAGGTTTAGTGTTAGATTTAGGGTTAGGCTTAGGGTGAGGGTGAGGGTGAGGTTTAGGGTTAGGGATAGTGTTAGGGTTACGGTGAGGGTTAGGGTTAGGTTGATGTCTAGGGTCAGGGTTAGGGTTAGGGTGCGGGTTAGGGTTAGGATGAGGCTTAGGGTTAGGGTTAGGATTAGGGTGAGGGTTAGGGTTAGGCTTAGGCTTAGGCTGTGAGTGAGGTTGAGTGTGAAGATGAGGGTTAGGTTTAGGGTGAGGCTTAGGGTTAGGTTTAGGGTGTGGGTTATGTTTAGAGTGATGTTTAGCGTGAGGTTGAAGTTCAGCGTGAGAGTAAGCGTTAAGGTTTGGGTGAGGGTTAGGGTTAGGGTGAGGGTTAGGGTGACGGTGAGGTTTAGGGTGAGTGTGTGGATTAGGTTTACGTTTAGGGTGCGGGTTAGGGTTACTTTTTGGGTTAGGGTAAGGGTTAGGTTTAGGGTTAGCGTTAGGATTAGTTTGCGGGTTAGGGTTAGGGTTAGTGTTTGAGTTAGGGTGAGGGTAAGGGTTAGGGTGATGGTAAGGGTTAGGGTGAGAGTTATGGTTAAAGTTTAGGGTTATATTGAGGTTGAGTTTCAGGGTTAGGGTTGGGTGAGGTTTAGAGTTACAATGAGGGTTAGGGTTGGATTAAGGTTAGAGTTAGGGTGAGGGTGAGTGTGAGGGTTAGGGTTAGGATTAGGGTTAGGGTTAGGGCAAGTGTTAGTGTGAGGATTAGGGAGACTGAGGGTTAAGGTTAGGGTTAAGTTTAGGGTGAGGCATAGGGTGAGGGTGAGGGTTAGGTTTAATGTTAGGATGAAGGTTAGAGTGAGGGTTACGTTTAGGGTTAGGGTTAGGTTGAGGGTTATGATCAGAGTGCGGGTTAGGTTGAGGATGAAGGTTAGGGTTAGGGTGAGGGTATTGATTAGTTTTAGGTTAAGTGTTAGGGTGAGGGTTAGGGTGAGGGGTAGGGTTAGGGTTAGGGTGAGGGTTAGGCTTAGTGTGAGGTTTAGGGTTAGAGTTAGAGTTCCTGGCAGTGCTAGGGTGAGTTTGAGCGTTAGAATTAGGGTTAGGATTAGGATTAGGGTTAGGGTGAGGGTGAGGGTGTGGGTGAGATTTAGGGTTAGAATTAGGTTTAGGGGGAGCATGAGAGTGAGGGTTAGGTTTAGGATTAGGATTAGGGTTAGGCTTAGGCTCAAGTTGAGGGTGAGAGTAAGAGGTAGGATTCGGGTTCGGGTTAGGGTTCAGGTTCAGGTTAGGGTGAGGGTTAGGGTTAGGGTGAGGTTTAGGATAAGGATGAGATTGAGGGTTGGGTTAGTTTTAGGGTGAGGGTTAGGGTTAGGATTAGGATTAGGGTTAGGTTAAACCTGAGGGTGAGGGTGAGGGTGAGGGTAAGGGTGAGGGTGAGGGTTAGGGTTAAGTGAGGGATAGGGTGAGGTTTAGGTTTAGTTGTGAGCGTTAGGTTTAGTGTGAGGGTTAGGGAGAGGTTTAGTGATAGGACGATGCTGAGGGTAAGTGTTAGGGTGAGTGTTAGGGTGAGGGTGAGGGTTAAGGTGAGGGTTAGGGTGAGGTTTAGGGTTAGGGTTAGGGTTAGGGTGAGGGTGAGGGTGAAGCTTAGGGTTAGTGTTAGGTTTAGGGTAAGTGTGCGGGTGAGGGTTAGGGTTAGGGTTAGGCTGAGAGTGAGAGTGACGGTGAAAGTGAGGGTGAGATTTATGGTTAGGGTTAGGGTATGGGTTAGGGTGAGGTCTAGGGTGAGGGTGAGTGTTAGTGTGTGGTTGAGGTTGAGGGTGAGCGTTTAGGTTAGGTTAGGGTTAGGGTTAGTGTTCGGGTGAGAATTAGGATGAGGCTGAGGGTTAGGGTGAGGGTTAGGGTTAGGGTTAGGTTTAGGGTTAGGAATGGTTTTAGGGTTAGGGTTAAGGTAAGGGTTAGGGTTAGGATTAGGGTTAGGGTTAGGGTTAGGTTTATTGTTAGGGTTAGGGTTAGGGTTTGGGTGAGTGTGAGGGTGAGGGATAGCGTTAGGGTTAGTGTTAGGTTTAGGTTTAGGGTGAGGGTGAGGGTTAGGGTTAGGATTACGGTTAGGGTTAGGGTTAGACTGTGGGTGAGAGTGAGGGTGAGGGTTGGGCTTAGGGTTATTTGTAGGGTTAGGGTTAAGATTAGGGTGAGGGTGAGTTTTAGTTTTAGCGTTAGGGTGAGGGTTAGGGTTAGGGCTAGGCTTAGGTTGAGGATGAGGGTTAGGGTTAGGGTTAGGGTTAGGATGAGGTTTAGGGTGAGGGTTCGGGTCCTGGTTATGGTGAGGGTTAGGGTTAGTGTGAGTGTTAGGGTTAGTTTAGTGTTAGGGTTAGGTTGAGGGGTACATTTATGGTTAGGGTGAGGGTTAGGTTTAGTTTGAGGGTTAGGGTTAAGGTTTGGATTAGCGTGAGGGAAAGGTTTATGGTGAGGGTTAGGGTCAGGTGAGGTTTGGGTTTAGTGTGACCGTTAGGGTTAGGGTTAGGGTGAGGTTAATTAAGGGTTAGGGTGAGGGTGAGGGTTAGGGTGAGACTGAGGATTAGGGTTAGTGTGAGTGATAAGGTGAGGGTTAGGTTGAGGGTTAGTGTTAGTGTTAGGGTTAGGGTTAGTGTGAGGGTGAGGGTTAGGGTTAAGGTTAGGATGAAAGTTAGGGTTAGGCTTAGTGTGAGGTTTAGGGTTAGGGTTAGGTTTAGAGTCAGGGTAAGGGTGAGGGATAAGGTTAGAATTAGGATTGTGGTTAGGATTAGGATGAGGGTGAGGTTGACTGTGAGTGTTAGGGTTAGGGTGACAGTTATGGTCAGGGTTAGGGTTAGGGATTGGGTGAGGGTTAAGGTGAGGTTTTGGTTTAGTATGAGGGTTAGGCTGAGGGCTAGGGTTAGGGTTAGGGTGAGGGTTATGTTTAGTGTGAGGGTTAGAATTAGGGTTAGTGTTAGGGTGATGGTTAGGGTTAGGTTTAGGGTTAGAGTTAGGGTTATAGTTAGGGTTAAGATGAGGGTGAATGTGAGGGTGAGGGTGAGGTTTAGGGTAAGGTTTAAAATGAGGGTTGGGTGAAGGTTAGGGTTAGGGTTAGGGTGAGGTTTAGGGTTAGGATTAGGGTTAGGGTGAGGGGTAGGTTGAGGGTGAGGGTTTGGTTTAGTGTGAGGGTAAGTGTTAGGGGGAGGGTTAGCTTGAAAATGAGGGTTAGGGTTAGCGTAAAAGTTTTAGTTTGAGGGTTAGGGTGAGGGTTAGGGTTAAGGTGAGGTGAGGGTTAGGGTTAGGGTTAGGTTTACGGTGAGGTTGAGGGTGAGGGGTATTGTTAGAATTAGTATTCGGGTTAGGTTTAGGATTAGGGTCAGGTTCAGGGTGAGGGTTAGGTTTAGGGTTACAATGAGGTTCAGGGTGAGGGTTAGGCTTAGGTTTATGGTTAGGGATAGGGTGAGGATTAGCTTTAGGGTTAGGTTCAGTGTGAGGGTTAGGGTGAGGTGTAGGGTTATGTTTAAGGTGAGGGTAATGTTTAATGTGAGGGTTAGGGTTAGGGTTAGTTTTAGGGTGAGGGTTTAGTGTTAGGGTTAGGGTTAGAGTTGGGGTTATCTTTAGGGTTACGGTGAAGGTGAGGGTGATGTTGAGGGTGAGGTTTAGGGATAGGGTTAGGTTTAGTGTGATGGTGAGAGTGAGGGTTAGGATTAGGATTAGGATTAGGGTTAGGTTTAGGATGAGTGTGAGTGGGAAGGGGAGGGGGAGGGTTAGGTTTAGGGGTATGTTTAGGGTTAGGGTTAGAGTGAGAGGTAGGTTAAAGTTATTGTTAGGATTAGGGTGAGTGTGACGGTGAGTGTGAGGGTTCGGGTGAAGGTTAGTGTTAGGGATAGAGTTAGGGTGAGGGCTAGGGTGAGTGTGAGGTTTAGGGTTATGGTGAGGTATAGGGTGAGAATTAGGGTTAGGTTTAGGGTTAGGGTGAGGGTTAGGTTCAGGTGTAGGGTTAGGGTTAGGGTGAGGGTTAAGTTTAGTCTGAGGGTTACGGTTAGTTTTTGGGTTAGGGTTAAGCTTAAGGTGAGGGTAAGGGTAAAGGTGAGGGTGAGGTTTAGGGTTAGGTTTAGGGTGAGGCTTTGTTTGAGGGTTAGGGTTAGGGTTAGGGTTAGGGTTAGGGTGAGGGTGAGGGTTAGAGTTAGGGTAAGGGTGAGGGTGAGAGTGAGGCTGAGGGTTAGGATGAAGGTGAGGGTGAGGGTGAGGGTGAGGGTTAGGGTTGAGGTGAAGGTAGGGGCGAGGATTACAGTAAGGTTTTGTTTTAAGATTAGGGTTAGGCTGAGGGTGAGGTTGACGGTGAGCGTGAGGTTTAGGGTTAGGTTTAGGGTGAGTGTGAGGGTTAGGGATAGGGTGAGGTTGAGGGTTAGGATTAGCGTTAGGGTTAGAGTAAGAGTTAGGGTGAGGATTAGTATGAGGGTGCGGGTTAGGGTCAGGGTGAACGTTAGGTTTAGGTTTAGGGTTAGGGTGAGGGCTACGGTGAGGGTAAGGGTTAGGGTGAGGGTGAAGGTGAGGGTGAGGGTGAGGGTGAGGGTTAGGGTTAGCTTAAGGTTTATGTTTAGGTTTAGGGTGAGTATTAGGGTGACTTGATGATTAGGGTGACGGTAAATGTTAGGGTGAGGGTTAGCGCTATGGTTAGGGTGAGGGTTAGGGTGAGGGTGAGGTAAAATGTGAGCGTGAGGGTTAGGGTGAGTGTGAAGATTTAGGTTAGGGTTAGGTTTAGGGTTAGGGTGGGGGTGAGGGTTAGGATTAGGTTAGGGTTAGATTTAGGGTGAGGGTGAGGGTGAGTATTAGTGTGTAGGTTACGGTAAGGGTTAGCATTGGGGTAAGGATGAGAGTGAGAGTTAGGTTTAGGATTAGTGTTAGGTTAGGGTTAGGGTTAGGGTAGGGTGAGGGTGAGGTTTCTGGTTAGGGATAGGGTTAGGGTTAGGTTGAGTGTTAGGGTTAGGTTGATGTTTAGTGTTAGTATTAGGGTTAGGGTGAGGGTTAGTGTTAGGTTGAGGTTTAGGTTTAGGGTTAGGGTTAGGGTGAGTGTTAGGCTTAGGGTAAGGCTTAGGCTGTGAGTGAGGGTGAGGTTGAGGGTGAGGGTTAGGTTTAGGGAGAGGCTTAGGGTTAATGTGATGGTTATGTTTAGGGTGATGTTTAGTGTGAGGGTGAGGGTCCTGGTGAGAGTGAGGTTTAGGTTTTGGGTGAGGGTTAGGTTTAGGGTGAGGGTTAGGGTGACTGTGAGGGTTAGGGTGAGGGTGAGGATTAGGGCTAGGGTTAGGGTGAGGCTTAGGTTTATTTTTAGGGTTAGGGTGAGGTTTAGTGTGAGGTTTAGATTTAGGGTTAGCATTACGATTAGTGTGAGGGTTTGGGTTAGGTTTAGGCATTGGGTTAGGGTGAGGGTAAGGGTTAGTGTGAGGTTTAGGGTTAGGGTGAGATTTAGGGTTAAGGTTAGGGTTAGATAGATTTTGAGGGTGGGGTTTATGGTTGGGTGAGTGTTAGAGTTAGACTGAGGGATATGGTTGGATTAGGGTTAGAGTTAGGTTGAGGGTGAGGGTGAGGGTTAGAGTTAGGATTAGGGTTAGGGTTAGGGTTAGACTGAGGGTGAGGGTGAGGGTGAGAGTGAGGGTTAGGGTTAGGTTTATGACTAGGGTGAGTTTTAGGGTTAGGGTTAGGTTGAGCGTGAGGGTTAGTTTTAGGGTGAGGGTTAGGGTTAGGGTTACGGTTAGGATGAGGGTTAAGGTTAGGGTGAGGGTTAGGGTTAGTGTTAGGTTGAGGGTGAGAGTGAGGGTTAAGTTTAGGATTAGTGTTAGGGTTAGGGTTAGTCTTAGGGTGAGGTTTAGGGTGAGGGTGAGGCTTAAGTTTAGGGTGAGGGTTATGGTGTGAGTGAGGGTTAGAGTTAGTTTGAGAGTCTGGGTGATGGTGAGGGTTAGGGCGAGAGTGATGGTTAGACTTAGGGTTAAGGTCAGGGTTAGGGATAATGTGAGCCTTAGTGTGAGGGTGAGGATAAGGGTTAGGTTGAGGGTTAGTATGAGTGGCAGGTTTAGCTTTAGCGTTATTGTTAGGGTGAGGGTTAGGGTTAAGATTAAGTTAGGGTCAGGGTGAGGTTTAGGGTTAATATTAGGGTTAGGTTTAGGGTAAGTGTTAAGGTGAGTTTTAGGGTTAGGGTGAGGGTTAGGTTTAGTGTGTGGGTTAGGGTTAGAATGAGGGTTAGGGTTAGGATTATGGTTAGGGTGAGGGCTAGGGTGAGGGTGAGGTTTAGGGTTAGACTTAGGGTTAGGGTGAGTATTAGGGTTAGGGTTAGTGTTAGGGTTAGTGTGAGTTGAAGTTGTTGTTGTTTTTTTTTTTTTTTTTTTTTTTTGTCGGTCGTGGGGCTTGAACTCTGGGCCTGGGCGTTGTCCCTTAGCTCTTCAGCTCAAGGCGAGTGCTCTACCACTTGAGCTACAGCGCCCCTTCCGGTTTTCTGGTGGTTTTATTGGAGATAGGAGTCTCACAGTCTCTCCTGCCCGGGCTGGCTTTGAACCGCGATCCTGAGATCTCAGCCTCCTGAGTAGCTAGGATTACAGGCGTGAGCCACCAGCGCCCGGCGTGAGTTGAAGTTTTGGGTTAGGGTGAGGGTTAGGTTTAGTGTGAGGGTTAGGGTTAGGGTTAGGGTAAGGGTGAGGGTTAGGGTGAGAGTGAGGGTTAGGGTTAGCGTGAGTGTTAGCGTGAGGGTTAGGTTTAGGGTTAGTTTTAGTGTTAGGGTTAGGTTTAGGGTGAGGATGAGGGTAAGGGATAGTGTTAGAATTAGGATTAGGGTTAGGGTTAGGATTAGGGTGAGGTTGAGGGTGTGGTTTAGGTTTATTGTGACAGTCAGGGTCAGGGTGAGTTTTAGGGTTAGGTTTAGGGTTAGGGATAGGGTGAGGATTAGTGTTAGGGTTCGGTTTAGTGTGAGGGGTAGGCTGAGGGGTAGGGTTACCTTTAGGGTGAGGGTAAGGTTTAATGTGAGGGTTAGAGTTATGGTTAGTGTTAGGGTAAGGGTTAGGGTTAGGTTTACGTTTAGTGTTGGGGTTATTGTTAGGGTTAGGGTGAGGTTGAGGGTGACAGTGAGGGTGAGGTTTAGGGATAGGGTTTGGTATAGAGTGAGGGTGGGAGAGAGGGTTAGTGTTAGGATTATGATCAGGGTTAGGGTTAGGCTGAGGGTGAGTGGGAAGGGGAGGGGAGGGATAGGTTTAGGGGTAGGTTTAGGGGTAGGGTTACGGTGAGAGTTAGGGTTATATTTATTGTTAGGATTAGGGTGAGGGTGAGGGTGAGGGTTCAGGTGAGGGTGAGGGTTAGGGATAGATTTAGGATGAGGGCTAGGATGAGTGTGAGGGTTATGGTTATGGTTAGGGATAGGGTGAGAATTAGGGTTAGGGTTAGGGTTAGGGTGAGGTTTAGGCTCAGGGATAGAGTTAGGGTTAGGGTGAGGTTTAGGTTTAGTCTGAGGGTTACGGTTAGGTTTAGGGTTTGGTTTAGGCTTAGGGTGAGGGTAAGGGTAAGTGTGAGGTTTAGGGTGAGGGTGAGGTTTAGGGTTAGGTTTATGTTGAGGGTTGGGTGAGGGTTAGGGTTAGGGTTAGGTTTAGCGTGAGGGTGAGGGTTAGGGTTAGGTTTAGGGTTAGGGTTAGGGTTAGGGTTAGGATTACGGTGAGGGTGAGGGTTAGGGTGAGGTTTAGGGTTAGGGTGAGGGTGAGAGTGAGGCTGAGGTTTTGGGTGAGGATGAGGGTGAGGGTGAGTGCGAGGTTTAGGGTCAAGATGAGGGTAAGGGTGAGGATTAGGGTAAGGATTTGTGTTAGAATTAGGGGTAGGATGAGGGAAAGCTTGAGGTTGAGGTTGATTGTGAGGGATAGGGTAAGGATTAGGGTTAGGATTAGTTAGGTTGAGGATGAGCTTGAAGATGAAGGTGAGGGTTAGTTTTAGGTTTAGGGTCAGGGTTAAGGTTAGTGTGAGGGTTAGGTTGAGTATAAGGGTAAGGTTTAGATGGAAGTTACAGAGGGTGTGGGTGAGGGTTAGGGTTAATGTGAATGTGAGGCTTAGGATGAGGGTTAAGTTTAAGGATAGGGTTAGGGTTAGGGTGAGGGTTAGTGGTAATGTTAGAGTTAGGCTTAGGGGAAGGGTTAGGGTTAGGGTTATGGTTAGTTTGAAGGTTAGGGTTAGGGTGAGGGTTATGGTTAGGATTAGGGTTAGGGTGAGGGGTAGGGTAAGGGTGAGGGTTAGGGTGAGGGTTAGGGTTAGGGTTAGTGTGAAGTTAAGTGTTAGGGTTAGGTTTAGGGTGAAGGTTAGGTTTAGGGTTAGGGTTAGGGTTAGGATTATTGTTAGGATTAGGGTAAGGCTGAGGGTGAGGGTGAAGGTGAGGTTGAAGTTGAGGTTTAAAGTTAGGTTTATGGTTAGGGTGAGGGTGAGAGTGAGGGATAGGGTTAGGATTAGAATTAGGTTTAGGGTTATGCTGAGGGTGAGGGTGACGGAGAGGGTTAGGATTAGGGTGAGTGTTAGTGTTCAGTTTAGGTTGAAGTTTAGGTTTAGTGTGAGGGTGAGGGTTAGGTTAGGGTGAGGGTAAGGGTTAGGGTTAGGATGAGGGCTAGGGTCAATGTGAGGGTTAGGGTTAGTGTTAGTATGAGGTTAAGAGTTAGGGAGAGGGTTAGGGTGAGGTTGAGGTTTAAGGTTAGTTTGAGGTTAAGGATTAGGGTGAGGGTTAGGGTGTGGGTAAGGGTTAGCCTTAGGGTTAGGCAGAGTGCTAGAGTGAGGGTGGGAGTTAGGGTTAGGTTTAGGGTTAGGGTTTTTCATAGGGTGAGGGTGAGGGTGAGAGTTAGGTTTAGGATTGGTGGTAGGTTCAGGGTTAGACTTAGGGTGAGGATGAGGGTGAGGGTAAGGGTTAGGGTGAGGGTTAGGTTAAGGTTGATGTTTAGGGTGAGGGTGAGGGTTAGGGTTAGGTTTAGGATTAGGGTGAGTGTTAGGGTTAGGGTTAGGGTGACTGTTAGGTTTGGGGTAAGGGTTAGGGTTAGGGTTTGGGTTAGGATGAGTGTTACGGTTAGGGTGAGGGTTAGGGTTAGTGTTAGGTTGAGGGTGAGGGTGAGGGTTAAGTTTCAGATTAGTGTTAGGGTTAGTGTTAGTCTTAGGGTGAAGGATAGGTTAAGGGTGAGGCTTAAATTTAGGGTGAGGATTAGGGTTAGGATGAGGATTAGAGTGACAGTGAGGGTTAGTTTGAAGGTGACAGTTAAGCTTAGGTTTAGGGTGAGGGTTAGGGTTAATGTGAGGCTTAGGGTGAGGGTGAGGATAAGGGTTAGGTTGAGGGTTAGGATGAGTGGGAGGTTTAGAGTTAGGGTTAGGGTTAGGGTGAGGGTCAGGGTTAAGGTTAGGTTAGGGTTAGGGTGAGGGTTAGGTTTATTGTCAGGTTAGGGTTAGGGTTAGGGTGAGATTTAGGGTTAGGGTTAGGTTTAGCGTGAGGTTGAGGGTGAGGGATATTGTTAGAATTAGGATTAGGGTTAGGTTCAGGATTAGGGTGATTTTGAGGGTGCGGGTTAGGTTTAGGTTTACAGTGAGGGTCATGGTGAGGTTTAGGGATAGGTTTAGGCTTAGGGATAGGGTGAGGATTAGCATTTGGGTTAGGTTTAGTGTGAGGGTTAGTCTGAGGGTTAGGGTTACGTTTAGGGTGAGGGTAAGGTTTAATGTGAGGGTTAGGGTTAGGGTGAGGTTGAGGGTGATGGTGAGGGTGAAGTTTAGTGATAGGGTTAGGTTTAGAGTGAGTGTGCGAGTGACTGTTAGGGTTAGGATTAGGATAAGGGTTAGGGTTAAGCTGAGGGTGAGTGCGACGGGGAGGGGGAGGGTTAGGGTTAGGTTTAGGTTTAGGGTTAGGGTTACAGTGAGAGTTAGGTTAAACTTATTGTTAGGATTAGGATTATTGTGAGGATGAGGGTGAGTGTGAGAGATCGGGTGAAGGTTAGGGTTAGGGTTAGGGTGAGGGTGAGGGTGAAGGTTAGGTTAGTATGAGGGTTAGGGTTAGGGTTAGTGTCAGGTTTAGGGTGAGGGTTTGAGTGAGGGTTCGGGTTAGGGTTAGGGTTAGGATTAGGGTGAGGGTGAGGGTTAGGGTTAGGATTAAGTTTACGGTTATATTTAGGCTGAGGGTGAGGGTGAGTTTGAGGGTTAGGGTAGGGTTGGGTTAATGTTTGGCTGTGGGCTATTGTGAGAGTGATGGTTCGAGTGAGGCTGTGGGTGAGTGTGAGGGTTTCGGTGAGGTAAGGGTTAGTGTTAGGGTTAGGGTGAGGATTAGGATGATGGTGAGGGTTAGGATTAGAGTGAGTGTTGGTGTTAGGGTTAGGGTCAGGGATAGGTTTATGGTGATGTTTAGGATGAGGGTGAGGTTTAGGTTGAGGGTTCGGTTTCCGGTGCTGTTTAGGTTTACGGTTAGAGTTAGGGTGAGGGTTAGGGTGAGGGTCAGGGTTAGGGTTAGGGTTAGGGATAGCGTGAGAATTAGGATTAGGTTTAGGGTTTGGGTGAGTGTTAGGCTGAGGGGAATGGTTAGGATTAGGGTGAGGGTTAAGTTTAGTCTGAGTGTTAAGTTTAGGATTAGGGTTAGTGTGAGTTCAAGGGTTAGGGTGAGGGTTAGGGTGAGGGTGAGAGTTAGGGTTAGGTTTAGGGTGAGGGTTATAGTTAGGGTGAGGATTAGTGTGTGCTATGGTTAGGGTTAAGGATAGGGTGACGGTGAGGTTGAGGCTAAGATTTAGGGTGAGGGTGAGGGTGAGTGTGAGGGTTAGGGTTAGGGTAAGAGTGAGGGTGAGGGATAGGGTTAGGTTTAGGGTTAGGGTTATGGTTAGGATAAGGGTGAGAATGAGGGTGATGATGAGGGTTTGGCTTAGGTTTAGCTTGAGGTTTAGGGTTAATGTGAGGGTTAGGTTGAGGGTGAGGGTAAGGGTTAGGTTTAGGGTTAGGGTGAGTGGGATGTTTAGGGTGAGGGTTAGTTTGAGAGTTAGGGTTAAGGTTAGGTTAGGGTTAGGGTGAGAGTTAGGGTTAATGTTAGGCCTAGGGTTAGGGTAAGTGTTAGGGTGAGGGTTAGGGTTAGCGTGAGGGCTAGGGTGAGGTTTAGTGTTAGGGTAAGGGTTAGGGTTAGGGTTAGGGTGAGGGTGAAGGTTAGGGTTAGGGTTAGGGTGAAAGTTAGGGTTAGGTTTAGGGTTAGGGTGAGGTTTAGGTTTAGAGTTAGGTTTAGTGTGAGGGTGAGGGTGAGGGATAGGGTTAGAATTAAGATTATGGTTAGGCTTAATATGAGGGTGAGTTTTAGGGTGAACTTTAGGGTTAGGGTGACAGTGAGGGTCACGGTGAGATTTAATGTTAGGGATGGGATAGGGATAGGGTGAGGATTAGCGTTAAGGTTCGGTTTAGTGTGAGGGTTATTCTGAGGGGTAGGGTTCGGGTTAGGGTGAGGGTTAGGTTTAGTGTGAGGGTTAGGGTTAGGGTTAGTGTTAGGGTGAGGGTTAGGGTTAGGGTTAGGCTTAGAGTTGAGGTTATTGTTAGGGTTAGGGTGAGGGTGACGGTGAGGTTTATGTTAGAGTTAGGTTTAGAGTGACGGTGGGAGTGAGGGTTAGGTTTCGGATTAGGATTATTGTTAGCGTTAGGCTGAGGGTGAGTGTGAAAGCGAGGGGGAGGGTTAGGATTAGGGGTAGGTTTAGGGTTAGTGTTAAGGTGAGAATTAGGGTTAAAGTGATTATTAGGATTAGGGTGAGGGTGAGTGTGAGGGTATGGGTGAGGGTTCGGGTGAGGGTTAGGTTTAGAGATAGATTTAGGGTGAGGGCTAGGGTGAGTGTGAATATTAGGGTTATGGTTAGGGATAGGGTGAGAATTAGGGTAGGGTTAGTTTTAGGCTGAAAGTTAGGCTCAAGGTTTTGGGATAGGTTTAGGGTGAGGGTTAGGTCTAGTCTAAGAGTTACAGTTAGGATTAGTGTTAAGGTTACGGTTAGGGTGATGGTAGGGGTTAGGGTGAGGGTTAGGGTGAGTGTGATGTTTAGGTTTACATTTACGGTGAAGGTTGGGTGAGGGTTAGGGTGAGGTAGAGAGTTAGGTTTAGGTTTAGGGTGAGGGTTATGGTTAGAGTGAGGGTTAGGGTTAGGGTTATGATGAGGGTGAGGGTGAGGCTGAGGGTTAGGTTGAGGGTGAGTGTGAGGTTGTGTTTGAGGGTTCGGGTTAGGGTGAGGGTGAGGGTGAGGGTGAGGGTTAGAGTAAGGATTTGGGTTAGGATTAGGGTTAGGCTTAGTGTGAGCATGAGGGTGAGGGTAAGGGTTAGTGTGACCGTTAGGGTTAGGGTTAGGGTGAGGGTTAGGTTTAGGTTGAGGTTTAGGGTGAGGGTGAGAATTAGGGTTAGGGTTAGGATTAGGGTGAGGGTTAGGGTTAGGGTTAGGGTGAGGGTGAGGGTTAGGTTTAGGCTGAGGGTTAAAGTTAGAGTTAGGGTTAGGATGAGGCTTACTGTTAGGGTGAGGGTTAGGGTTAGTATTAGGTTTAGGGTGAGGGTGAGTGTTAAGTTTAGTTTTAGTGTTAGGGTTAGGGTTATTCTTAGGGTGAGGGTTAGGGTGAGGGCGATTCTTCAGTATAGCCTGAGAGGTAGGGGGTGGGTGAGGGTTATGGTTAGGGTGAGGGTTAGGGTGACGTTGAAGGTTAAGTGAGGGTGAGGGTTGGTCTTTGTTTTACAGTGAGGTTTAGTTTTTATGTGAGGCTTAGGGTGAGGGTGAGAATAAGGGTTAGGTTGAGGGTTAGGATGAGTGGGAGGTTTAGTTATAGGGTTAGTGTTAGGATCAGGGTTAGGGTGAGGGTTAGGGTTAATATTAGGTTAAGGTTAGGGTGAGGGTTAGGGTTAATGTTAGGGTTAGGTTTAGGGTAAGTGTTAGGGTTAGGGTGAGGGTTAGGTTTAGGTTGTGGTTTAGGGTTAGAATGAGGGTCAGGGTTAGGGTGAGGTTTATGCTAAGGATTATGGTTAGGGTGAGGGCTAGGGTGAGGGTGAGGGTTAGGGTTAGGCTAAGGGTTAGGCTGAGGATTAGGGTTTGGTTTAGGTTTTGGGTTAGTGTGAGTTGTAGTTTTAGAGTTAGGGTGATGGTTAGGTTTAGTGTGAGTGTTAGGGTGACAGGTTTAGGGTGAGGGTAAGTGGTAGGGTGCGGGTGAGGTTTAGGGTGAGAGTAAGGGTTATGGTTAGCGTGAGTGTTAGGGTGAAGGTTAAGGTGAGGGTTAGTGTTAGGGTTAAGGTTAGGTTTACAGTGAGGGTGAGGGTTAGGTTTAGAATTAGGGTTAAAGTTAGGTTTAGGGTTAGGGTTAGGTTTAGGGTGAGGTTTAGGGTTAGGGTTTGGTTTAGCATGAGGGTGAGGGTGAGGGATAGGGTTAGAATTAGGATAATGGTTAGGCTTAAGATGAGGGTGAGTTTAAGGGTGAGCGTTAGGGTTAGGGTGACAGTGAGGGTCAGGGTGAGATTTAGGGTTATGGACGGTTAAGAGATAGGGTGAGGATGGTTTAGTGTGAGGGTTAGGCTGAGGGGTAGGGTTATGGTTAGGGTAAGGGTTAGGTTTAATGTGAGGGTTAGGGTTAGTGTTAATTTGAGGGTTATGCTTAGGGTTATGGTTAGAGTTGGGGTTATTGTTAGGTTTATGGTAAGGGTGAGGGTGAGGCTGAGGGTGAGGGTGAGGTTTACGTTAGGTTTAGGTTTAGAGTCAGTGTGGGAGTGAGGGTTAGGGTTAAGATTAGGATTAGTGTTAGGGTTAGGCTCAGGGTGAGTGGGAAAGGGAGGAGGAGGTTTAGGGGTAGGGGTAGGTTTAGGGTTAGCGTTAAGGTAAGAGTTAGGGTTAAAGTGATTGTTAGGATTAGGGTGAGGGTGAGCGTGAGGGTTCGGTTGAGGGATCGGGTGAGGGTTAGGGTTAGTGATAGAGTTATGGTGTGGGCTAGGGTGAGTGTGAGGGTTAGGGTTATGGTTAGGTATAGGATGAGAATTAGGGTTAGGGTTAGGGTTAGTGTGAGAATTAGGCTCAGGGGTACTTTTAGGGTTAGGGTGAGGGTTAGGGTGAGGGTGATGTTTAGTTTTAGGTTTACGGTGAGCGTTGGGTGAGGGTTAGGTTTAGGGTGAGGGAGAGAGTTGGGTTATGATGAGGGTGAGGGTGAGGCTGAGGCTTAGGTTGAGGGTAAGGGTGAGGTTGAGCTTGAGGGTTAGGGTTAGGGTGAGGTTGATGGTGAGGGTGAGGGTTAGGGTAAGGATTTGGGTTAGGATTAGGGTTAGGCTGAGGGTGAGCTTGATGGTGAAGGTGAGGTGATGGTTAGGGTTAGGACTAGGGTTAGGATTAGGGTTAGGCTGAGGATGAGCTTGAGGGTGAGGTTGAGGGATAGGGTTAGAGTTAGTGTGAGGGTTAGGATTAGGGTAAGGGTAAGGTTTAGATTGAAGGTTAGAGTGAGGGGGAGGGTTAGGATTAGGGTTAGGGTTAGGGTGAGGTTTAGGATGAGGGTTAAGTTTAAGGTTAGGGTTAGCGTTAATATTAGGGTTAGGCTTAGGGTAAGGGTTAGGGTGAGGGTTATGGTTAGTGTGAGAGTTAGGGTTAAGGTGAGGGTTAGGATTAGGATTATGTTTAGGGTTAGGGTGATTTTTAGGTTTAGGTTGAGGTTTAGGGTTAGGGTAAGGGATAGGTTTAGGGTTAGGGTGAGGGTTAGATTTAGTGTGAGGGTTAGGGTGAGGGTAAGGGTTAGGGTGAGGTTTAGCTTGAGAATGAGGGTTAGGGATAGAGTAAGTTTTAGGGTGAGGGTTAGGGTGGGTGTTACGGTTAGGGTGAGAGTGAGGGTTAGGTTTAGTGTTAGGGTGAGTTTAAGGGTTAGGGTTTGGTTTAGGGTGAGGGTTAGTGTTAGTGTTAGGGTTAGGGTTATTGTTAGGGTTAGCGTTAGGCTGAGGGTGAGTGTGTAGGTGAGGATGAGGTTTAGGGTTAGGTTTAGGGTTAGAGTGAGGGTGAGAGTGAGGGATAGGGTTAGGATTAGAATTAGGGTTAGGGTTAGGCTGAGGATGAGGGTGAAGGTGAGGGTTAGGATTAAGGTTACTGTTATTGTTAGGGTTAGGGTGAAGTTGAGGTTTAGTGTGAGGGTTAAGGTTAGGGTTAGGGTGAGGTGTAGGGTAAGGGTTAGAATGAGATATAGGGTTACTGTGAGGGTTAGTTTAGGGTTAGGATGAGGGTAAGGGTTACGGTGCGGGTGAGGGTGAGGGTGAGGGTAAGGGTTAGGGTGAGGTTAAGGGTTAGGGTGAGGGTTAGGGTGTGGGATAGGGTTAGGCTTAGGGTTAGGGAGAGGGCTAGGATGAGGGTGATAATTAGGGTTATGGTTAGGGTTAGTTTTAGCCTTAGGGTGAGGGTGAGGTTGAGGGTTAGGTTTAGGATTAATGTTAGGTTTAGGGTTAGGCTTAGTGTGAGGGTGAGGGTGAGGGTTAGTGTGAGGGTTAGGGTTAGGTTTAGGGTGAGGGTTAGGTTTAGGTTGAGGTTTAGGCTGCGGGTGAGGTTTAGGGTTAGGGTTAGGATTAGGGTGAGGGTTACGGTTAGGGTTAGGTGAGGGTTAGGTTTAGCGTGAGGGTTAGGGTTAGGCTTAGGGTTAGGATGAGGTTTAAGGTTAGGATGAGGGTTAGGCTTAGTGTTAGGGTGAGGGTGAGAGTGAGGATTAAGTTTAGGATTAGTGTTAGTGTTAGGGTTAGTCTTAGGTTGAGGGTTAGGGTGAGGGCGATTCTTCAGTTTAGGGTGAGATGTAGGGTGTGGGTGAGGGTTAAAGTTAGGTTGAGGGTTAGGGTGTCGTTGAGGGTTAACTGAGGGTGAGGTTTAGTCTTAGTTTTAGGGTGAGGATTAGGGTTAATGTGAGGGTTAGGGTGAGGGTGAGGATAAGAGTTAGGTTGAGGGTTAGGATGAGTGGGAGGTTTATTTATAGGGTTAGTGTTAGGGTCAGGGTTAGGGTGAGGGTTAGGGTTATTATTAGGTTAATGTTAGGGTGAGGGTTAGGGTTAATGTTAGGGTTAGGGTTAGGGTAAGTGTTGGGGTGAGGGTTAGGGTTAGGGTGAGGTTTAGGTTTAGGGTGTGGTTTAGGGTTAGAATGAGGGTCAGGGTTAGGGTGAGGTTTAGGCTTAAGATTATGGTTAGGGTGAGGGCTAGGGTGAGGGTTAGGGTTAGGCTTAGGGTTAGGGTTAGGGTGAGAGTTATGGTTATGGTTATGTTTAGTGTTAGGGTTAGGGTTAGGTTTAGGTTGAGGGTGAGGAATTGTGTTAGAATTAGGATTAGGTTTTGGGTTAGGATTAGGGTGAGGTTGAGGGTGAGGGTTAGGTTTAGGGTGACAGTGCGGATAACGGTGAGGGTTAGGGTTAGGGTTATGTATAGGGTGAGGATTAGCTTTAGGGTTCAGTTTAGTGTGAGGGTTAGGCTGAGGGGTAAGGTTACATTTAGGGTGAGGGTAAGGTTTAATGCGAGGATTAGGGTTAGGGTTAATGTTAGGGTGAGGGTTAGGGTGAGGGTTAGGGTTAGAGTTGGGGTAATTGTTAGGTTTAGGGTTAGGGTTAGGGTTAGGCTGAGGGGTTTGCTTAGCTTTAGGTTGAGGGTTAGGTTTGGTGTGAGAGTCAGGGTTAAGTTTAGGGTTAGTGTTAGGGTGAGGGTTAGGGTTAGTGTTAGGTTTATTGTTAGAGTTAGTGTAAGGGTAAGGGTTAGGCTTAAAGTTAAGTTTAGGGTGAGGGCTAGGGTGAGGTTTAGTGTTAGGGTTAGGATTGGGGTTAGGATTAGTGTATGGGTTAGTGTTAGGGTTAGGGTTAGGCTTAGGGTGAGGGTAAGGGTTAAGGTGAGTTTTATGTTTAGGATGATGTTTAGGGTTAACGTTAGTATTATGGTGACTTTTAGGGTGAAGGTTATGTTTAGGGTTAGGGTTAGGGTGAGGGTGACGTTTAAGGTTAGGGTTTGGGTTAGGGTTAGGGTTAGGGTGAGGGTGAGATTGAGGGTTAGGGTTCGTTGAGTGTTAGAGTGAGGGTGAGGATTAGGGTTGGGCTATTGGTAGAGTTAGGGTGATGTGAGGGTGAGGGTTAGGGTTAAGATTAGGGTAGGCTTAGGGTTAGACTTAGGGTGAGGGTGAGGGTGAGCACCAGAGTTTGGGTTGGATTAGTGTTAGGGTTAGGGTGAGGGTGAGGGTAAGGGTTAGAGTTAGGGTTAGGGTGAATGTGAGGGTGAGGGTTAGGTTTGGGTGAGGGTTAGAGTTAGGGTGAGGGTTAGGGTTGGGTAATTGTTATAGTTATGGTGAGGGTGAGGGTGAACATTAGGGTTATGAATAGGGTTAGGGTTAAGATTAGACTGTGGATGAGGTTGAGGGTGAGGGTGAGGGTTTGGGTTAAGTGTTAGGGCTAGGGTTAGGGTGAGGGTGAAGGTTAGGGTTAGGGTTAGAATAAGGGTGAGGGTGAGGGTGAGGGTTAGGATTAGGATTAGTGTTAGGGTTAGGGTTAGGCTGAGAGTGAGGGTGCACGTTTGGGTTAGTGTTAGGGTTCGGTTGAGGGTTCAGGTGAGGGTTAGATTTAGGGTTAGGGTGAGGGTTAGAGTGAGGGTTAAGGTTAGGATTAGGGTTAGGGTGAGAGTTAGGATTAGTGTTAGGGTTAGTGTTAATATGAGGTTTAGGGTTAGGTTTAGGGTTAGGGTTAGGTTTAGGTTTTGGGTTAGGTTGAGCGTTAAGTTGAGGTTTAGGGTTATGGTCAGGGTGAGGGTTAGAGTTAGGGTCAGTGTGAGGTTTAGAGTTACGTCAGGGTTCGGGTTAGGGGAGGGTTAGGTTTATGGTTAGGGTTAGGGTGAAGGCTTGGGTGAGATTTTGGTTTAGGGTTAGGGTTACATTTAGGGATAGGGTGAGGATTAGGGTTAGGGTTAGAGTTAGGGTTAGGCTGAGGGGTAGTGTTAGGGTTAGGGTGAGGGTTAGGTTTAGTGTGAGAGTTAGGATTAGTGTTAGGGTTAGTGTTAGGGAGAGGGTTAGGGTTAGGGTTAGGGTTAGGTTTAAGGTTAGGGTGAGGGTGAAGGTGAGGGTGAGGTTGAGAGTGAGGGAGAGGGTGAAGTTTATGGTTACGGTTAGGTTTAGTGTGAGGGTGATTGTGAGGGTTAGGGTTAGGATTAGTATTAGGGTTAGGTTTAGGCTGAGGGGGAGGGTTAGGCTTAAGGATAGGGTGAGGGTGAGTGTTAGGTTTAGTGTGAGTATTAGGTTTAGTGTTAGGGTGAGGGAAAAGTTTAGGGGTAGGGTTAGGTTGAGTGTGAGTGTTAGGCTTACGGTTAGAGTTAGGATTAGTGTGTGGGCGAGGGTGAGCGTTAGATTTCGGGTGAGATTTAGGTTTAGGGTGATGATTAGGGTTAGGGATAGAGTTAGGGAGAGGGTGTGGGTGAGGGTGAGGGTTAGGGTTAGATTTAGAGTTAAAGTGAGTGTGATGGTGTGGGTTATGGTTAGGATTAGGGTTAGGGTTAGGTTAGAGATAGGCTGAGGGTGAGGGTGAGGTTGAGTGTTAGTGTTAGGGTTATGGTTAGTGTTAGGGTTTGGGTGATGGTGAGGATTCGGGTGAGGGTGAGGGTGAGTGTGAGGGTTAGGGAAAGGGTGAGTGTTAGGGTTAGGGTTTCCTTTAGGGTTAAGGTTAGGGTGAAGTTTAGGGTTAGTGTGAGGGTTAGGGTTAGGTTGAGGGTGAGGGTAAGGTTTAGGGTGAGGGTTAGGGGGAGGGGGAGGTTTTGGCTTAGGGTTAGGTTTAGGATTAGTGTTTGGGTGAAGGTGAGGCTTGGGGTTAGAGTGAGGTTTAGGGTTAGGCTGAGGCTTGGGTTTATGGTTACAGTTCGGTAAGGGTGTGGGTTAGGGTGAGGGTTAGGGTTAGGGTGAGCGTGAGAGTGAGGGTTGGGGTTGTAATTAGGGTTTGGTTTATGGTTAGGCTGAAGGTGAGGATAGGGGTTACGGTGAGGTTGAGGGTGAGGGTGAGCGTTTCGGTTGGTAAGGGTTAGGGTTAGGGTTAGTGTGAGGATTAGGATGAGGGTGAGGGTTAGGTTGAAGTTTAGGGTTAGGGTGAGGGTTAGGGTTAGATTTAGAATGAAAGTTAGGGTTAGTGTGATGTTTAGGGTGAAGGTGAGTGTTAGGGTGAGGGTGAGGGTTCGTGTGACGTTTAGGGTTAGGGTTAGAGTTAGGGTGAGGGCTAGGGAGATTGTGAGGGTTAGGGTAAGGGTGAGGGATAGGGTGAGAATTAGGGTTAGGCTTAGGGTTAGGGTGAGGATAAGGATTAGCGTTAGTATTAGGGTTAGGGTGATGTTTAGGGTGAGGGTTAGTGTTAGAATTAGAGTTAGGGTGCGGGTGAGGGTGAGGGTTAGGGTTTTGATTAGGTTGAGGATTAGATTGAGGGTTAGTGTTAGGGTTAGGGTTAGGGTGAGGGTGAGCTGAGGGTTAGTGTTTTGGTTAGGTTGAGGATTAGGTTTAGGGTGATGGTTAGGGTTAGTGTTGGGGTTAGTGTGAGGGTGAGGGTGAGCCTGAGGTTTAGGGTGTGGGTGAGGGTGAGGGTGATGGTTAGGGTGAGTGTTAGGGTTAGGGATACGTGTAGGGTGAGGGTTAGTGTTAGGTTTATGGTAAGTGTAGGGTGAGGGTTATTGTGTGCTTTAGGGTTAGGGTTAGGTTTAGGCTTAGGGTGAAGGTAAGGGTTAGGGTGAGGTTTAGAGTGAGGGTGGGGGTTAGGGTTAGGGTGAGGGTGAGGGTTAAGGGTAGAGTGAGGCTGAGGCTTAGTGTTAGGGTTAGGGTGAGGGTTCAGGTGAGGATGAGGGTAAGGTTTAGGTTGAGAGTTAGGGTGAGGGGGAGGGTTAGGGTTTTGGTTAGTTTTAGGGTGAGGGTTAGGGTTAGGCTGAGGGTGAGCTTGAGGGTGAGGGTAAGTGTTAGTGTTAGGGTTTTGTTGAGGGTTAGGTTTATTGTGAGGGTTAGGGTGAGGATGAGGATAAGGATTAAGTTGAGGGTTAGGGTGAGCGGGAGGGTTAGGTTTAGGGTTAAGTTTAATGTGAGGTTTAGGTTGAGGGTAGGGATTAATGTTAGGGTTAGGTTGAGGGTAAGGGTTAGTGTTAGGGTGAGGGTTAGGGTTAGGTTTAGGGTTAGGGTGATGGTGAGGGTGAGGCTTAGGGTTAGGATGACTGTTTGGGTCAGGCTGAGGTTGAGGGTGAGGCTTAGGGTTAGGATTAGGGTTTGGTTAGGATTACGCTGAGGGTGAGGGTGAGTGTTAGGGTGAGGGTGAGTGTGAGGGTTAGGGTTAGGGTTAGGTTTAGGTTGAGGATAAGGAAGGGGTTAGTATTAGGGTTTGTGTGAGCCTTAGTGTTAGTGTGAGTGTTAAGGTTAGTGTTAGGGTTAGGGTTCAGGATAGGGTTACCATGTGGGTAAGGGTAAGTGTGAGGGTTAGAATGATGGTGAGGTTTAGGGATAGGCTTATGGTGAGGGTCAGTGTTAGGGTGAGGATGATGGCTACAGTTAGGATCAGGGTGAGGGTTAGGTTTAGGGTGAGGGTTAGGGTTAGGTTTATGGTTAGGGTGAGGGTGAGTGTTAAGGTTAGGTTAAGGTTTAGGGTGAGGGGTAGGGTGAGGTTTAGGGTTAGGGTTTCGGTTAGGGTAGGTTGAGGGTTAGGTTTAGGGTTAGGGTGAGTTTGAGGGTGAGTTTTAGGGATCGGTTTAGGGTTAGGGTGAGTGTGAGTGTTAGGTTTAGGATTAGTGTTAGGCTTAGGGTTAGGATGAGGGTGAGGTTTAGGTGTAGCATTAGGGTTAGGGTGCGGTTAGGGTTAGGGAGATATTAAGGGTGAGAGTGAGGTTCAGAGTTAGGGTGAGGGTGAGGGTGAGGGTTAGGGTGTGGGTGAGGTTAAGGGTTAGGGTGAGTGTTAGAGTGAGGATGAGGGTTAGGGTTAGGGTTATGGTTACGTTTAGGGTGAGGGGTAGGGTGAGGGTTAGGGTTAGGGTTATGGTTAGGGTAGGGTGAGGGTTACGGTTAGGCTTAAGTTTAGTGTTATGGTGAGGGTTAGGGTGAGTATTAGGGTTAGGGTTTGGTTGAGTGTTAGGGTGAGGTTTTGGGTTAACGTTAGGGTTAGGGTGAGTGTGAGGTTTAGGGTGAGGGTTACGGATAGGGTTAGGGATTGGGTTAGGCTGAGGGGTAGGGTGAGAGTGGGGTTAGGGTGAGGGTGAGGGTGAGATTTAGGGTATCAGTGAGGGTTAGGGTAGGTTGAGGTTTAGGGTGTGGGTTAGTGTTAGGCTGAGGGTGAGGGTGAGGGTGAGGTTTAAAGTTATGTTTAGGATTAGTGTGAGTGTTAGGGTTAGGGTTAGGTTTAGGATGAGGTTTACGTTGAGGGGTAGGGTTAGTGTTAGGTTGAGGTTGAGGGTGAGGGTGAAGTTTAGGGTTAGGTTGAGGGTTAGGGTTAGGGTTAGGGTGAGGGTGAGGGTTAGGGTTGGGTTTAGGATGAGGGTTAGGATGAGGGGTAGGGTTAGGGTTAGTGTGAGGGTTAGGCTTAGTGTGAAGTTTAGTGTTAGGGTTAGGGTTAGGGTGAGTGTTATAGGGTTCGGGTTAGGGTTAGGCTGAGGGCTAGGGTGAGGTTTAGGTTTAGGGTGAGGGTGAGGGTTAGGGTGTCGGTGAGGGTTAGGGTAGTGTGAGGTTTAGGGTAATGGTGAGGTTTAGGGTGAGGGTGAGTGTTAGGTTTATGGTTAGGGTGACGATTAAGTTTAGGGTGAGGGTGAGGGTTAGGGTTAGTGTTAGCGTGAGTGTTTGGGTGAGTGTTATGTTAAGGGTGAGGGTTAGGGTTAGGGTTGGGGTTAGGGAAGGGTGAGGGTAAGGGTTAGGGTGAGGGTTGGTGTTAAGCTGAGGGTGAGGGTGAGGGTGAGATTTAGGGTTAGGTTTAGATTTAGTGTTAGTGTTAAGGTTAGGGTTAGAGTTATGGTAAGTTTTAGGGTGAGGGGTAGGTTTAGCGTTAGATTGAAGGAGAGGGTGAAGGTGAGGTTTAGGGTAAGTGTGACTGTTAGGTTTAGGGTTAGGGTGAGGATGAAGGTTATGGCTAGGTTTTGGATGAGGGTTAGGGTTACAGGTACAGTTAGGGATATTGTGAGGGTTAGGGTTAATGTGAGCATTAGGGCTACGTTTGAGAGTTAAGGTGAAGATGAAGGTTAGAGTTAGGGTAAGGCTTAGTGTGAGTTTTACGGTGAGGGTGAAGATGAGGGTGAGGGTGAGGGTTAAGGTGAGGGTAAGGGTTTGTGTGAGGGTTAGGTTTAGAATTAGGGTTAGGTTGAGGGTAAGGGTTAGGGTGAGGGTTAGGATGAGGGTGAGGGTTAGGGTGAGTTTTAGGATGAGGGTGAGGGTTAGGGTTAGGGTGAGAGTTAGGGTTAGGGTTTGG
The DNA here is from genome assembly GCF_024711535.1 of Dipodomys merriami. Lineage (NCBI taxonomy): Eukaryota > Metazoa > Chordata > Mammalia > Rodentia > Heteromyidae > Dipodomys > Dipodomys merriami. The sequence goes on from NW_027206113.1 coordinate 7,096,878, forward strand.
GTTAGGCTGAGGTTAAGGGTTAGGGTGAAGTTGGGATGGGGGTGAGGGTTAGGGTGAGTTTTATCATGAGCGTGAGGGTTAGGGTGATTGTTAGGGTTAGGGTGAGGGTTAGGGTTAGGGTTTGGGTTCGGCTGAGGGCTAGCGTGAGGGTGAAGGTGAGGGTGAGGGTGAGGGTTACTGTGTCGGTGAGGGTTAAGGTAGGGTGTGGGTTAGGATGACGGTGAGGATTAGGTTTACGGTTAGGGTTAGGGTTAGGGTCAGGGTAAGGATTAGGGTTATGGTTAGGGTTAGGATGAGGGTTAGGATGAGGGGTAGGCTTAGGGTTAGGTTTAGGGTTAGGGTGAGGATAAGGTTAGGGTGAGGGTAAGGGTGCGGGTTAGGATGAGGGTGAGGGTTATGGTTAGGGTGAGGGTTAGAGTCATCTTTAAGGTTAAGGTTAGGTGTTGGGTTATGGTTAGGGTCAGGGTGAGGGTTAGGGTGAGGGTAAGGTTTAGGTTGAGGGTGAGGATTAAGGTGAGGTTTAGAATTAGGGTTAGGGTTAGGTTTAGGGTGAGGACTAGGGTGAGTGTGAGGTTTAGGATGAGGGTGAGTGTGAGGCTTAGATTTAGTGTATGGGTGAGGTTTAGGTTTAGGGTGAGGATTACCATGAAGGTGAGCATTAGGATGCGGGTGAGGGTTAGGTTTAGTGTTAGGGTTAGGGTGAGGATTAGGCTTAGTGTGAGGGTTAGGTTTAGGGTTAGAGTTAGGGTGAGGGAAAGGGTTAGGGTGAGGGTTAGGATGAGGGTGAAGGTTAGGGTTGGGGTGAGGGTTAGGGTGATGTTTAAGGTTCAGGTTAGGTTTAGGTTGAGGGTGAGGGTGAGGTTTAGTGTTAGGCTTAGGGATAGTCTGAGAGCTAGGGTGAGGGTGAGGTTTAGGGTGCGTGTGAGTATGAGGGTGAGGGTTAGAGTGTGGGTGAGTGATAAGGTAGAGTGAGGGTTATGGGGACAGTGAGGTTTATGGTGAGGGTGAGTGTTACTGTTACGTTTATGGTTAGGGTGAGGCTCAGGTTGAGGATTAGGGTTAGGGTTAGGGTTAAGATGAGGGTTAGGGTCAGGGGTAGCTTTAGGATTAGGGTTAGGGTGAGGGTGAGGGTAAGGGTTAGGGTGAGGGTGAAGGTTATTGTTAGGGTTAGGTTTAGGCTGAGTTTAATCGTTAAGGTGAGGGTTAGGCCTAGGGTGAGGTTTAGAGTTAGGGTGATGTTTAAGGTTAAGTTTAGGTTTAGGGTTAGGCTTAGGGTTAGGGTGTGGGTGAGGGTTAGGGTTAGGGTTAGGATTAGGTTTATGGTGCAGGTTAGGCTTAGGTTGATGTTTAGTGTGAGAGTGAGTGTTTGGGTGAGGTTGAGTGTTCAGGTGAGGGTGAGGGTTAGCGTGTGGATGAGGCTTAGGGTTAGGGTGAGTGCTAGGGTGACTGTGAGTTTGAGGGTTATGTTTAGGGTAATGATTAGGGTGATTGTAAGGGTGAGGGTGAGGGTTAGGGTTAGGGTTAGGGTTAGTGTTAGGGTTAGGGTTTGGGTGAGTGTTAGGGTTAGGGTTAGTGTTAGGGTAGGGTGAGGGTAAGGTTGTGGGTTTGGTTTCGGGATAGGCTGAGGGTGAGGGTGAAGATGAGGGATCGGGTTAGGTTTAGGGTTATGGTGAGGGTTTGGGTGAGTGCTATAGTTAGGGTTAGGGTTTGGTTTAGAATTAGGATGAGTGTGAGGGTGAGGAATAGGATTCGGGTTCGGGTTCGGGTTAGAAGCTGAGTGTCTGGGTGAGTGTTAGGGTAAATTTTACAGTTAGGGTGAATGTTAGGGTTAGGCTTAGGGTTAGTATGAGGGTTAAGTTGAGCGGTAAGGTTAGGGTTAGGGTGAGGTTTAGGGTTAGGGTGAGTGTAAGAGTTAGGGTGAGAGTTAGGATGAGGGTTAGGTTTAGGGTGAGGATTAGGGTTAGGGTGAGGATTAGGGTTAGGGTGAGGATTAGGGTTAGAGGTAGGATTATGGTGAGGGCTAGGGAGAGTTAGATGGTTAGGGTGAGGTTGAGGCTGAGGCTGAGGTTTAAGTTGAGGGTGAGGGTGAGTGTGAGTATGAGGGTTATAGTTAGGATTATGGTTAGGGTGAGGGCTGGGGTGAGGGTGAGGGTTAATATTAGGCTTAGGGCTGGGTTTAGGTTTAGGGTTAGTGTTAGGGTGAGGGTGAGGGTGAGGGTGAGTGTTAGGGTTAGTGTTAGGGTGAGGGTGAGGGTGAGGGTGAGTGTTAGGGTTAGTGTCTATGTTAGGGTTGGGATGAGGGTTATGGTTAGGGTTAGGGTGAGGGTGAGATTGAGGGTGAGGTTTAGGTTTAGGGTTAGGTTTAGGGATAGGGTGAGGTTTTGGGGGAGGTTGACGGTTGGGTTGTGGGTGAGGGTTAGGATTAAGGTGATGGTTAGATTGACGGGGAGGGTTAGAGTGAGTGCGAGGTTTAAGGTTAGAGTTGGGGGATGGTTAGGTTTCATATTTGTGTTACGGTGAGGGGTAGGGTGAGGGGTATAGTTAGGGGTGGGTTAAGGTTAAGATCAGTGTGAGGGTTAGGGTTAGGGTTAGAGTGTGGGTAATGGTTACGGTGAGGTTTAGGGTGAGGTTTAGGGTTAGTGTTAGAGTTAGGGTTAGGTTTAGGATTAGGGTGAAGTTTAGACTTAGGTTGACAGTGAGAGTTAGGGTTAGTGTTAGGGTGAGGGTTATGGTTAGGGTGAGAGTTAGAGTTCGGTTTAGGGTGAGGGTGAGGGTTAGTGTGATGGTTAGGGTGAGGATGTGGGTAAGGTTTAGGTTGAGTGTTAGGGGGAGGGGGAGGTTTAGGGTTAAGGTTAGGGTTATGGTGAGCGTAAGGATGAGGGTTAGGGTTAGGCTGAGGGTGAGCGTGAGGGTGAGGGTGAGGGTTAGTGTGAGGATTAGGGTGAGGGTTAGGTTTATTGTAAGTGTTAGGGTGAGAATAAGGATAAGGATTAGGTTGAGGGTTATGGTGAGGGGCAGGGTTAGGGTTAGGGTTAGGGTTAAGGTGAGGGTTAGCATGAGGGTTAGATTTAAGGTGAGGGTTAGTTTAGGGAGAGGGTTAGGTTTAATATTAGGATTAGGTTTAGGGTAAGGTTTGGGTTAGGGTTAGGGTTAGGCTCTAGGGTTAAGGTTAGGGTTAGGGTTAGAGTGAGGGTGAGTGTTAGGTTTAGGATTAGTGTTAAGGTTATGGTTAGGCTTATGGTTAGGGTGAGGGTGAGGTTTAGCGATAGCGTGAGGGTTAGGGTTAGGGTTAGTGTGCAGGTTAGGGTTAGCTGATATTTATTGTGAGGGTGAGGTTTACGGTGAGGGTGAGGGTGAGGATGATGGTGAGGTTTAGGGTTAGGCTGAGGGTGAGGGTTAGGGTGACGGTGAGTTTGAGGGTTAGGTTTAGGGTTAGTGTTATTGTTAGGGTTAAGGTAGGGTGAGGGTAAGGTTTTCGGTTTGGGTTAGGGTTAGGCTAAGGGTGAGGGTTAGGGTAAGTATGAGGGTGAGGGTGAGGATTATGGTGACCTTTCGGGTTAGGATTAGGCTTAGGGTTAGGGTAAGTGTTAGGGTGAGTGTGAGCGTGAGGGTTAGGGATAGGGTTAGGGACTGGGTTCAGGTTAGGATGAGGGTTAGATTTTGGGTTATGGTGAGGGTGAGGTTCAGGGTGTGGGTTAGGTTTAGGGTTAGGGTTAGGGATAGGGTGAGGGTTTTGGTGAGGGTGAGGGTTGGGTTGTGCGTGAGGGTTAGGGTAAAGATGAGGGTTAGATTGACTGGTAGGCTTAGAGTGAGGGCAAGGGTTGAGGTTAGGGTTAGGGTGATGCTTAGGTTTCGTATTAGTGTTAGGGTGAGGGTTAGGTTGAGGGGTATATTTAGCGTTAGGGTGAAGGTTAGGATTGCTGTGAGCATTAGGATTAGAGTGAGGGTAAGGTTTAGGGTGAGGTTTAGGGTTACTGTTAGTGTTAGGGTTAGGTTGAGGGTTAGGGTGAGGTTTAGAGTTACAGTGAGGAAGAGGGTTAGAGTTAGGGTGAGAGTGAGGGTTAGGGTTAGGGTGAGAGTTAGAGTAAGGGTTAGGGTGAGGGTGAGGTTTAGTGTTAGGTTTAGGGTGAGGGTTAGGGTGAGGATGAGGGTAAGGTTTTGGTTGAGGGTTAGGGGTGGTGGGAGGTTTAGGGTTAGGGTTATGGTTTGGGTGAGATTTAGGGTTATGGTTAGGGTTAGGTTTAGGGTTAGGGTGAGGGTTTATGTTAGGGTTAGGTTTAGGGTAAGGGTTATGTTTAGGGTTAGGGTGAGGGTCACGGTTATGTTTAGGGTGAGGGTTATGGTTAGGTTTAGGATTAGGGTGAGGCTGAGGGTGAGGCTTAGGTTTAGGATTAGTGTTTGGGTTAGGGTTAGGGTGAGGGTGAGGCTTAGGATTCGATTATAATTTTGCTTAGGGTTAGGCTGAGCATGAGGGTGAGGGTTAAGGTTAGCGAGAGGGTTAGGGTTAGGGGTAGGTTTAGGGTTCCGGTGAGGGTGAGGGTTAGGGTGTGTTTTAGGGTTAGGTTTAGGGTGTTTGTTTGGGTGATGTTGAGTTTGAGGGTTAGGTTGAGGGTTAGTGTTAGAGTTAGGGTTTGGGTGAGTGTTAGGGTTAGAATTAGGATTAGGTTGAGAGCTAGGTTGAGGGTGTGGGTTAGGATGAGGGTGAAGGTGAGGGTGAGGGTAAGGGTGTGGGTTAGGGTTAAGGTTAGGCACAGGGTTACCGTTAGGGTGAGGGTTAGTGTTAGGTTTAGGGTTAGGTTGAGGTTGAGGCTGAGGCTGAGATTTAATATGAGGGTGAGGGTGAGTGTGAAGGTGAGTGTTAGGGTTAGGATTAGGGTTAGGGTTAGGTGAGTGTTAGGGTTAGCATTGGGTTTAGGATGAGGGTTAGGTTGAGGGGTAAGGTTAGGGTTAGTGTGAGGGGTAGGTTTAGTGTGAGGGTTAGAGTTAGGGTTAGGGTTGCTGTGAGGGTAAGTGTAACGGTGAGGGTTAGGATAAGGGTGAGGCTTAGGGTTAGGGTTAGGGTTAGGGTGAGGAGTAGGGTTCGGTTTAGGTTTCGGGTTATGGTTAGGGTAGGTTGAGGCTTAGGGTTAGGCTAAAGGTTAGTGTTAGGGTGCGGGTTAGGTTTAGTGTTAGGTTTAGGGTTTGGTTGAGTGTTAGAGTGAGTGTTTTGGTTAGGCTTAAGGTTATAGTGAAGGTGAGGGTTAGGGTGAGGGTTAGTGTCAGGCTGATAGTGAGGTTGAGGGTGATTTCTTGGGTTAGGTTTAGGATTAGTGTGAGTGTTTGGGTTAGGGTTAGGGTTAGGATGAGTTTTAGGGTGAGGGGTAGGGTTAGGGTTAGGTTGAGGGTGAGGGTTAGGGTTAGGTTTAGGATGAGGGTTGGTGTGAGGGGTAGGGTTAGTATTAGTGTGAGTGTTAGCGTTAGTGTGAGGGTTAGGGATAGGGTTAGTGTTAGGGTTAGGGTGAGGGTTAGGGTTAGGTTGAGGGTGAGGGTTAGGGTTAGGTTTAGGATGAGGGTTGGTGTGAGGGGTAGGGTTAGTATTAGTGTGAGTGTTAGCGTTAGTGTGAGGGTTAGGGATAGGGTTAGTGTTAGGGTTAGGGTGAGGGTTAGCGTTAGGGTTAGTGTTAGGCTGAGGGCTGGACTGAGTGTGAGGTTTAGGGTGAGGGTTAGGGAGAAGGTGATGGTGAGGGTGTCGCTGAGGGTTAGGGTAGGGTGAGGGTTAGGGTGACGGTGCGGGCTAGGGTGAGGGTGAGGGTTAGGTTTAGGGTTAGGGTCAGGGTGCGGATTAGGGTTATGGTTAGGGTTAGGATGAGGGTTAGGGTAAGGGGTAGTTTTAGGGTTAGTGTTAAGGTTACTGTGAGGGTAACGGTTAAGATGAGGGTGAGGGTTAGGTTTAGGGTTAGGGTTAGGATGACGGTAATTGTTAGGGTGAGGGTTAGGATGAGGGTGAGGGTTTGGGTTAGGGTAAGGGTTAGGGTGATGTTTAAGGTTAAGGTTTGGGTTAGGGTTAGAGTTAATTTTAGGGTGAGGGTTAGGGTGATGCTAAGGGTTAGGTTGAGGATGCGGATTAGGGTTAGGGTTAGGGTTAGTGTGAGGTTTAGGGTTAGGGGTAGAGTAACGGTTAGGTTTAGTGTGAGGGTTATGGTTACAGATAGGGTTAGGGTGACGGTAAGGGTTAGGATGAGGGTAGAGTGAGATTGAGGTTCAGGGTTAGCATGAGTGTTAATGTGAGGGTTATTGTGAGTGTTAGGGTTAGGGTTAGGTTGAGGGTGAGGGTTAGGGTTAGGCTTAGGATCTGGGTTAGGTTTAGTGTGAGGGTTAGGGTTAGGGTTAGTGTTAGGGTGAGGGTTTGGTTGATGGTGAGGTTTGGGTTGTGGGAGAGGGTTAGGGTAAAGGTGAGGGTTAGTTTGAAGGGAAGGGTTAGAGTGAGGGCGAGGTTAAAGTTGGGTTAGGGTGATGGATAGTATTCGTATTAGTGTTAGGTTGAGGGTTAGGGTGAGGGGTATAGTTTGGGTTAAGTTGAGGGTTAGGATTAGTGTGATGGTTAGGGTTAGGGTTAGGGTTAGAGTGAGCATACGGGTTAGGTTGAGGTTTAGGGTGAGGTTTAGGGTTAGGGTTTGAGTTACAGTTAGGTTGAGGGTTAGGGTGAGGTTTAGAGTTAGGTTGTGAGTGATAGTTAGGGTTAGGTTTAGGGTGAGTTTTAGGGTTAGGGTGAGAGTTAGAGTTAGGGTTAGGGTGAGGGTGAGGGTGAGGGATAGGGTTTGGTTAAGGTTTAGGATGAGGGTTAGGGTAAGGGGTATAGATAGGGTTAGGGTTAGGGTGAGAATTAGGGTGAGTGTGAGGGTTCGGATTCGGGATCGGATTAGGTTTAGGGTTAGAGTTAGGCTGAGGGTCAGGGTGAGTGTTAGGGTTAGGGTTAGGGTTAGGGTGAGTGTTAGGTTTAGGCTTAGGGTTAGGATGAGGGTTAAGGTGAGGGGTAGATTTAGGGTTAGGTTGAGAGTTACTGTTAGGATGAGGATATGGGTTAGGGTGAGGGTTAGGATGAGGGTGAGGATTAGGGTGAGGTTTAGGGTTAGGGTTAGAGTTAGAATTAGGGTGATGGCTAGGATGAGTGTGAGGGTTTGGGTGAGGGTGAGGGTGAGGTTTAGGGGGTGGGTTAGGATTGGGGTTAGGGTCAGGGTTATGTTGAGTGTGAGGGTTAGGTTAGGGTTAGGGTTAGCATGAGGTTTAGGCTGAGGATTAGGTTTAAGGTGAGGGTGAGTTTGGGTGTGAGGTTGAGGGTCAGAGTTCGGGTTAGGGTTAGGTTGAGCTTATGGGTGAGGGTTAGTGTTTGGATTAGGGTTAGGTTTAGGGTTAGGCTGAGGGTGAGCGTGAAGGGTTAGTGTTTGGATTAGTGTTAGGGTTAGTGTTAGGCTGAGGGTGAGCCTGAGAATGAGTGTGAATGTTAGTGTTAGGGTTAGGGTGCGGGTTAGGTTTATTGTGAGGGTTAGGGTGAAGTTGAGGGTAAAGGTTAGGTTCAGGGTTAGGGTGAGGGGGAGGGTTAGGTTTAAGGTTAGTGTTAGGGTGAGGGTTAGGGTTAGGATTATGGTTAAGTTAAAGTTTAGGTTTACGTGAGAGTTAGGGTTAATGTTAGGGTTATGTTTAGTGTAAGGATTAGGGTTAGTGTGAGGGTTAGGGTTAGGGTGAGGTTTAGGGTTAGGGTGAGGGATAGGGTTAGGATTAGTGTTAGGGTGAGGGCTAGGGTGAAGGTAAGGTTTAGGATTAAGCTTAGGGTTAGGGTTAGGGTTAGTGTGAGTGTGAGTGTGAGGGTTAGGGTTAGGGTTAGGGTCTGGGTTAGGGTTAGGGTAGGGTTAGGTTTAGGGTTAGGGTTACAGTGAGTTTGACGGTGAGTGTTAGGTTTAGGGTTAGAGTTAGGGATAGGGTGAGGTTTGTATTGTGGGTGAGGGTTAGGGTAAAGGTGAGGGTTAGGTTGAAGGGGAGGGTTAAAGTGATGGCGAAGTTTAAGGTTAGGTTTAGGGTGGTGTTTAGTGTTCGTATTAGTGTTAGGCTGAGGGTCAGTTTGGGTGTTAGGGTTATGTTTATTGTTAGGGTGAGTATTAGGTGTAGGCTTACGGTTAGGATGAGGGTTAAGGTGAGGGCTAGGAGTAGGGTTATGGTGAGGGTTAGGGTTAGGTTGAGGTTTAGGGTTAGAATTAGGATTATGGTAAGGGCTAGTCTGAGGGTGTGGGTTAGCATGAAGGTGAGTTTGAGGGTGAGGGTTAGGGTTACGTTAAGGGTCAGGGTGAGGGCTAGGGTGAGGTTTAGGGTTAGGATTTTGCTTAGGGTTAGGGTGAGGGTGAGGGTTAGGATTAGGGTTAGGGTGAGTCTGAGGTGAGCTTTACTGATAGATTTAGGTTTAGGGTGAGGGTGAGTGTTAGGTTTAGGATTAGTGTTGGACTTAGGGTTTGGCTTAGGGAAAGGGTGAGGGTGAGGATTAAGATTAGGTTGAGGGTTAGGGTTAGGGTTAGGTTTGAGGTTATGGTTAGGGTGATGTTTAGTGTGAGGGTGAGGTTTAGGGTGAGGGTGAGTGTTCGGGTGAGGCTAAGGTTTAGGGTGTGGGTGAGGGTTAGTTTTAGGGTGAGTGTTAGGGTGACCGTGAGTTTGAGTGTTAGGTTTAGGGTTAGGGTTTGCATGAGTGTTAGGATTAGGGTTAGGGTTAGGGTAAGGTGGGGTAAGTTTTAGGGTGAGGGTTAGGGTTTTGTTGAGGGTGACGGTGAGGGTGAGGTTTAGGGTAGGTTTAGGGTTAGGGTGATTGTTAGGGTGAGGGTTAGAGTTAGGGTTAGAGTTAGGGTTAGAATTAGTGTGAATGTGAGCCTGAGGATAAGGGTTCAGATCTGGGTTAGGGTTAGGATTAGGCTGAGGGTCAGAGTGTGTGTTAGGTTTAGGGTTAGGGTGAGTGTTAGGGTTAGGCTTAGGGTTATTGTGAGGGTCACAGTTAGGTTTAGGGAGAGGGTAATGTTTAGGGTGAGGGTTAGATTTAGGTTTAGGATTATTGTGAGGCTGAGGGTGAGGCTTAGGGTCAGGATTAGTGTTTGGGTTAGGGTGAGGGTGAGGGTGAGGCTTAGGGTCCGATTAGATTTTGGCTTAGGCTTAGGCTGAGCATGAGGGTGAGGGTTAATGTTAGCATGAGGTTTAGGTCTAGGGTTAGGTTTAGGACAAGGGTTCGGGTGAGGGTGAGGGTTAGGGTGTGTGTGAGGATTAGGGTTAGGGTGAGTGTTAGATTTAGGGTTTGGGTGAGTGTTAGGGTTAGAGTTAGGGTTAGGGTGAGGGCTAGGTAGAGGATAAGGGTTAGTTTGAGTGTGAGGGTGAGGGTGAGAGTAAGGGTGTGGGTTAGGGTTAGGGTTAGGCTCAGGGTTACCGTTAGGGTGAGGGTTACGCTTAGGGTTAGGGTTAGGTTGAGGTTGAGGCTGAGGCGGAGTTTTAACGTGAAGGTGAGGGTGAGGGTGAGGGTGAGAGTTAGGGTTAGGATTAGTGTTAGGGTGAGTGTTAGTGTTAGTGTTAGGTTTAGTATGAGGGTAAGGGTGAGGGGTAGGTTTAGGCTTAGTGTGAGAGGTATGGTTAGTGTGAGGGTTAGAGTTAGGGTTAGGCTTACCATGAGGTTAAGTGCAATGCTGAGGGTTAGGATGAGGGTGAGGGTTAGGGTTAGGCTGAGGCTTAGGGTTAGGGTGAGGTTGAGGGTTAGGGATAGAGTGAGTGTTAAGTTTAGGGTTAGTGTGAGGGTTAGGGTTAGGTGACGTTTAGTGTGAGCGTGAGGTGTAGGGTGAGAGTTCGTGTTCGGGTGAGGGTGAGGGTTAGGTCGTGTGTGAGAATTAGGATTAGGGTGAGTGTTAGTGTGATGGTGAGTTTGAGGGTTAGGTTTAGGGTTAGTGTTATTGTTAGGGTTTGGGTGAGTGTTAGGGTCAAAGTTAGGATTAGGGTGAAGAGTAGTGTGAGGTTGAGGATTAGGGTGAGTTTGAGGGTGAGGGTCAGGGTTAGGATTAGGCTTAGGGTTAGGGTAAGTGTTAGGGTGAGGGTGAGGGTTATGGTTAGGGTTAGTGTTAGGGTCTGGGTTAGGTTTAGGATGAGGGTTAGGGTTAGGGTTATTGTGAGGGTGAGGTTGAGGTTGTCGGTTAGGTTTAGGGTTACGGTTAGGGGTAGGTTGAGGTTTTGGGTGAGGGTGAGGGTTGGGTTGTGGGTGAGGATTAAGGTAAGGGTGAGGGTTAGATTGACGTGGAGGGTTAGAATGAGGGCGAGGGTTAAGGTTAGGTTTAGGGTAATGGTTAGGGTTCGTATTAGTGTTAGGTTGAGGGTTAGGGTGAGGGGTATAGTTAGGGTTTGGTTGAGGGTTAGAATTGGTGTGAGGGTTAGGGTTAGGTTTAGGGTTAGAGTGAGGGTAAGGATTAGGGTGAGGTTTAGGGTGAGCTTTAGTGTTTGTGTTAGAGTTAGTATTAGCTTGAAGTTTAGGGTGAGTTTTAGAGTTAAGGTGAGGGTGAGGGTCAGGGTTAGGGTAAGGGTGAGTGTTAGGGTTAGGGTGAGAGTTAGAGTTAGGGTTAGGGTGAGGGTGAGGGTTAGGGTGAGGGATAGGGTGAGGGTCAGGTTTAGGTTGAGGTTTAGAGGGAGGGGGAGGGTTAGGGTTTGGGTGAACTTTAGGGTTAAGTTTAGGTTTAGGTTTAGGGTGCATGTTAGGGTTAATGTTAGGGTTAGGTTTAGAGTAAGGGTTAGGGTTAGGGTTAGGGTGAGTGTCATGGTTAGGTTTAGGGTGAGGTTTATGGTTAGGCTGAGGGTTAGATTTTGGTTTAGGTTTAGGGTGAAACTGAGGGTGAGGCTTAGGGTTAGGATTAGTGTTTGGGTTAGGGTGAGGGTGAGTGTGAGGCTTAGGGGTTGGGTTTGTGTTCGGGCTATGGTTAGGGTAGGGTGAGGGTTAGGGTTAGGCTAAAGGTTAGTGTTAGGGTGAGGGTTAGGGTTAGTGGTAGGGTTAGGGTTTGCTTGTGTGTTAGGGTGAGTGTTTGGGTTAGGTTAGTTTTAGGGGGAGGGTGAGGGTTAGGGGGAGTGTTAGGGTTAGCGTATGGGTTAGGCTGAGGGCTAGGTTTAGGGTGAGGGTTAGGGTGAGGTTGAGGGTGAGGGTGAGGTTTAGGGAGTAGGTGAGATATAGGCTAAGGTGTGGGTTAGGGTGAGGGTTCATGATAGGCTGATAATGAGCATGAGGGTGAGGTTTAGGGTTAGGTTTAGGATTAGTGTCAGTGTTAGGGTTAGGGTTAGGGTTAGGATGAGGTTTAGGGTAAGGGGTGGGGTTAGGGTTAGGTTGAGGGTGAGGGTGAGGATGAGGTTTAGGGGTAGGTTGAGTGTTATGGTTAGGGTTGGGGTGAGGGTGAGGGTTAGGGTTAGGTTTAGGATGAGGGTTAGTGTGAGGGTTAGGGATAGGGTTAGATTTAGGGTTAGGCTGAGGGCTAGGGTGAGGGTGAGCGTGAAGGTGAGGGTGAGGGTGTTGCTGAGGTTAAGGGTAGGGTGAGGGTTTTGGTGACGGTGAGGTTTAGGGTCATGTTTATGTTTAGGTTAAGGGTAAGGGTGAGGGTTAGGCTTAGGCTTAGTGTGACCCTTAGTGTAAGTATGAGGGTTAGGATTAGGTTTAGGGTTAGGGTTACCGTGAGGGTAAGTGTAAGCGTGAGTGTTAGGATGCGGGTGAGGGTTAGGGATAGTTTTAGGGTGAGGGTGAGTGTTAGGGTGAGAATGAAGGTTAAGGTTAGGGTTAGGGTAAGGGTTAGGGTTAGGGTGAGGTTGAGGGTTAGTTTTAGGGTTAGGGTGAGGGTTACGATTAGGGTTAGGTTAAGGGTTAGGGTGAGGGGTAGGGTGAGGTTTAGTGTTAGGGATTTGTTTAGGGTTAGGGTGAAGGTGAGGGTTAGGGTTAGGGTTAGCGTGAGGTTTAGGTGAGGGTTAGGGTTAGGGTGAGGGTTAGGTTTAGGGTTAGGTTTAGGGTGAGGTTAGGGTGAGGGTGAGGGTGAGGGTTAGGGTTAGGATTATGGTTAGGGTTAGGGTTAGAATGAGGGTGAGGGTGAGGGTGAGGGTGAGGGTTTGTTTAGTTTGAGGTTTAGGGTTAGGGTTAGGTTTGGGATTAGTGTGCGTGTTAGGGTTAGTGTTAGTGTTAGGGTTCGGATGAGGATTAGGGTGAGGTGTAGGGTTAGGTTAGGGTGAGGATGAGGGTGAGGGTAAGGTTTAGGTTTAGGTTTAAGATTAGTGTGCATGTTAGGGTTAGGGTTAGTGTTAGGATGAGGTTTAGGATGAGGGGTAGGGTTAGGGTTAGGTTGAGGAGGGGGTGATGGTGAGGTTTAGGGTTAGGGTGAGGGTTAGGGTTAGGGTTATGGTGAGCGTGAGGGTTAGGGTTAGGTTTAGGATGAGGGTTAGGTTTAGGGTTAGGGTTAGCGTTAGGGTTAGTGTGAGGGTTAGGGTTAGGGTAATGGTTAGGGTTAGGCTTACGGTTATGCCGAGGGCTAGGGTGAGGGTGAGGGTTAGGGTGAGGGTGAGGGTGAGGGTGAGGGTTAGTGTAGGGTGAGGATTAGGGTGATGTTGAGTGTTAGATTAAGGTTGAGCATATGGGTTAGTGTTAGGGTTAGGTTCAGGGTGAGGATTAGGGTTAATGTTAGGGTTAGGATGAGGGTTAGGGTGAAGGGTAGGTTTAGGGTTGGGGTTAGGTTTACGGTGAGGGTAAGGATTAGTTTGAGGGTGAGGGTTAGGTTTAGGGTTATGGTGAGGGTAATTGTTAGGGTGAGGGTTAGGATGAGGGTTAGCGTTTGGGTAAGGTTTAGGGTGATGTTTAAGTTTAAGGTTAGGGTTTGGTTAGGGTTAGGGTTAGGGTGAGGGTTAGGGTGAGGGTAAGGGTTAACTGGAGCGTGCGGATTAGGTTTAGGGTTAGGGTTAGTGTGAGGGTTAGGTTTAGGGTTAGGGTGAGGGTTACGTTTAGTGTGAGGGTTATGGTTAGGGATAGGGTAAGGGTGAGGATAAGGGTTAGGATCAGGGTAGGGTGAGAGTTAGGTTTAGGGTTAGCATTAATGTTAAGGTGAGGTTTAGGGTGAGGTTTATGGTTAGGGTTAGAGTTAGGGTTAGGTTGAGGGTTAGGGTGAGGTTTAGAGTTAGGGTGAGGGTGAGTGTTAGGTTTAGGGTTAGGGTGAGGGTTAGGGTTAGGGTGAGAGTTAGAGTTAGGTTTAGGTTTAGGTTGAGGGCTAGGGTGAGGATGAGGGTTAGGGTAAGGGTGAGGGTGACGGTGAGTGTTAGGGTGTGGGTTTGGGTTCGAGTTAGGGTCAGGGTTTCGTTTAGGGCAAGGGTTATAGTTTGGGATAGGTTGAGGTTGAGGCTGAGGCTGAGGTCTAAGGTGAGGGTGAGGGTGAGGGTGAGGGTGAGGGTGAGGGTTCGGGATAGGGTTAACTTGAGGGTGAGGTTGAGCGTTAGTGTTTGGATTGGTGTTAGGGTTAGGGTTAGGCTGTGGGTGAGCGTGAGCGTGAGGGTGAGGGTTAGGTTTTTTGTGATGGTTAAGGTGAGGATGAGTGTAAGGGTTAGGTTGAGGGTTAGGGGGAGGGGGAGGGTTGGGAAGGTTAGGTTTAAGTTTAGGTTTAGGGTGAGGGTTAGGGTTAGGTTTAGGGTAAGGGTTAGGGTTAGGGTTATGGTTAGGGTGAGGGTTACAGTTAGGTTTACGGTAAGGGTTAGGGTTAGGGTGAGGGTTAGGGATAGGTTTAGTGTTTGGGTGGGGGTGAGAGTGAGGGTTAGGTTTATGGTTATGGTTAGGGTGAGGGTGAGAGTGAGGGTGAGGCTTAGGGTTAGGAGTAGTGTTTCAGTTAGTTTTAGGCTGAGAGTGAGGGTGAGGGTTAGACAGAGGTTTATGGGTATGTTGAGGGTTAGGCTTAGGGTTAGGTTTAGGTTGAGGGTTATGGTGAGGGGTAGGGTTAGGCTTAATGTGAACCTTAATGTTAGTGGGATGTTAGGATTAGTGTTAGGGTTAGGGTTACCGTGAGGGTAAGGGTAAGGATGAGGGTTAGGATGAGGGTGAGGGTTAGCAATAGGTTTAAGGTGAGGGTGAGTGTTAGGGTGAGGATGAGGGTTAGGATTAGGGTTAGGTTTAGGTTTATAGTTAGGGTTAGGTTTTGACTGAGGGTGTGGGTGAGGGTGAGGGTTTGGGATAGGGGGAGGGTTAGGTTTAGGGTGAGTTAGAGGGTTAGGTTATGGTTAGGGTTATGGTTAGGATGAGGGGTAGGGTGAGAGGTAGGGTTATGGTAAGGGTGAGGGTTAGGGATAGTGTGAGGTTTAGTGTTAGGGTTAAGGTGAGGGTAAGAGTTAGTGTGAGGGTGAGGGTAGGGTTAGGGTTAGGGTGTGGGTGAGGGTTAGGGCTAGGGAGAGAGTTAGAGTGACGGTGAGTTTGAGGGTTAGGTTTAGGGTAAGGGTTAGGGTGAGTGTTAGGGTGAGGGTGAGGTTTAGGGTTAGATTTGATGTTAGTGTGAGGTTTAGGGATGGGTGAGTGTTAGGGTTAGGGTTACTGTTAGGGTTAGGGTAGGGTGTGGGTAAGGTTTTGGGTGAGGTTTAAGGTTAGGCTGAGGGTGAGGGTGAGGGTGAGGCTTAGGGTTAGGTTTAGAGTGAGGATGAGGGTTTGGGTGAGGGGTATAGTTATGGTTATGTTTACGGTTAGAATTTGGGTGAGTGTGAGGGTGAAGGATAGGTTTAGGATTAGGGTAATGGGTAGGGTTAGGCTGAGGGTCAGGGTGAGTGTTAGGGTTAGGGTGAGGGTAGTGTTTAGGGTGAGGGTTAGTATGAGCCTGAGGTTTAGGGTGAGGGTTAGGGTTAGGGTGAGGGTTAGGTTTCGATTTAGGATTATGGTAAGGGCTAGGTTGAGGGTGAGGGTTAGGGTGAGAGTGAGAGTGAGGGTGAGGATTACGTTGTGGGTTTGGTTTAGGGTTAGGGTCAGGATTACGGTTATGGTTCGGGTTAGGGTTAGGTTGAGGGTGAGGCTGAGGCTGAGCTTTAAATTGAGGGTGAGGGTGAGGTTTAGGGTTTGTGTTAGGGTTAGGTTGAGAGTGAGGGTGAAAGTTCGTGTTTGGATTAGGGTTAGGGTTAGTGTTAGGCTGAGGGTGAGCGTGAGTGTTAGGGTGATGGTTAGTGTTAAGGTTAGGGTGAGGGATAGGTTTATTGTGAGGGTTAGGGTGAGGAGGAGGGTAAGGGTTAGGTTGAGAGTTAGGGTGAGGAATAGTGTTATGGTTTGGGTTAGGGTAAGGGTGAGGGTTAGGGTGAGGTTTAGGGGTAAGTTAAGGGTTAGGTTTAGGGTGAGAGTTAGGGTTAATGTTAGGATTAGGTTTAGGGTAAGGGTTAGGGTGAGGGTGAAGGTTAGGGTTAGGGTGAGTTTTAGCGTTAGGATGAGGGTTCGGGTTAGGGTTAGGGTTAGGGTGAGGGCTAGTGTGAGGGTGAAGGTTAGGATTAGGCTTAGGGTTAGGGTGAGGTTTAGGGTTAGGATTGGGTTTAGGGTTAGTGTGAGGGGTAAGGTTGGGGTTAGGGTGAGGGTTAGGTTTAGTGTGAGTGTTATGGTTAGGGATAGGGTTAGGGTGAGGGTGAGGGTTAGGGTTAGGTTTAGGGTTAAGGTGAGTGTTAGGGTTAGGATGAGGGTTAAGGAGAGGGTTAGGGTTACTGTTATTGTGAGGGATAGTGTTAGTGTGTGGGTAAGGGTTAGGGTGAGAGTTAGAGTTAGGGTGAGGGTTAGGGTGAGGGTGAAGGCCAGGGTGAGGGTGAGGGTTAGGGTTAGAGTTAGGGTTAGGTTGAGGGTTAGTTTCAGGTTTAGAGTTACCATGAGGGTTCACGTTAGGGTTTGAGTTAGGGTGAGGTTGAGGCTGAGGCTGAGGTTTAACGTGAGGGTGAGGGTGAGGTTGAGGGTCAGGGTTAGATTTCAGGTTAGGGTTAGCTTGAGGGTGAGGTTGAGGGTTAGTATTTAGATTAGTGTTAGGGTTAGGGTTAGTCTGAGGGTGAGCGTGAGGGTGAGGGTGAGATTTAGTGTTAGGATTAGTGTGAGGGTTAGGTTTCTTGTGAGGGTTAGGGTAAGGATGAGGGTAAGGTTTAGGTTGAGGTTTAGGTTGAGGGGGAGGGTTAGGGTTAGGGTGAGGTTTAGGGTGAGAGTGAGGGTTTAGTTTAGGTTTAGGTTTATGGTGAGGGTTAGGGTTAATATTCAGGTTAGGTTTAGGGTAAGTGTTAGGGTTAGGGGTAGGGTTAGGTTGAGGGTTAGTGTTAGGGTGAGCGTTAGGTTTAGGTTTAGGGTTAGGATATGGTTGAGGGTGAGGTTTAGGGTTGGGGTTAGGGTTAAGGTGAGGGTGAGGGTGAGGGTGAGGGTGAGGTTTAGAATTAGAGTTTGTGTTAGGTTTAGGCTGAAGGTGAGGGTGAGAGTTAGCGTGAGGGTTAGGGTTAGGATTAGGATTAGGTTGAAGTTAGGGTGAGGGGTAGGATTAGGGTTAATTTGAGCCTTAGTGTAAGTGTGAGGGTTAGGATTAGGTTTAGGGTTTGGGTTACCGTGAGGGTGAGGGTTAGGATGAGGCTGAAGGTTAGGGATAGGTTTAGGGTGAGGGTGAGTGTTGGGGTGAGATTGAGGGTTAGGGTTAGGGTTAAGGTCAGGGTTAGAGTTAGGATGATGGTGAGGTTTAGTTTTTAGGGTTAGGGTGAGGGTTAGGATTAGGGTTAGGTTAAGGGTTAGTGTGAAGGGTAGTGTGAGGTTTAGGGTTAGGGTTTTGTTTAGGTTTAGGGTGAAGGTGAGGGTTAGTGTTAGGGTTAGAGTGAGGGTTAGGGTGAGGGTTAGGGTTAGGGTGAGGGTTAGGTTTAGGGTTAGGTTTAGGGTGATGTTAGGTTTAGGTTTAGGGTGAGGTTAGGTTGAGGGTGAGGGTGAGGGTTAGGGATAGGATTACGGTTAGGGTTAGGGTTAGACTGAGGGTGAGGGTGAGGGTGAGGGTGAGGGTTTGGTTTAGGTTGAGGGTAAGGGTTAGGGTTAGGTTTAGGGTGAGGGTGACGGTTAGGGCTAGGGTTAGGGTTAGGGTTAGGATGAGGGTTAGTGTGAGGTGTAGGGTTAGGTTAGGGTGAGGATGAGGGTGAGTGTGAGGTTTAGTGTTAGGTTTAGGATTAGTGTGCGTGTTAGGGTTAGGGTTAGTGTTAGGATGAGGTTTAGGTTGAGGGGTAGGTTTAGGTTTAGGTTGAGGGTGAGGGTGATGGTGAGGTTTAGGGTTAGGGTGAGGGTTAGAGTTAGGCTTAGGGTGAATGTGAGGGTTAGGGTTAGGTTTAGGATGAGGGTTAGTGTGAGGGTTAGGGTTAGGGTTAGTGTTAATGTTAGGGTTAGTGTGATGGTTAGGGTTAGGTTTAGGTTTAGGGTAATGTTTAGGGTTAGGTTTATGGTTAGGCCGAGGGCTAGGGTGAGGGTGAGTGTTAGGGTGAGGGTGAGGGTGAGGGTGCAGTTTAGGGTGTCGGTGAGGTTTAGGGTAGGGTGAGGATTAGGGTGACAGTGAGTGTTAGATTGAGGGTGAGGGTAAGGGTTCGGGTTGGGTTATGGTCAGGGTGAGGATTAGGGTTAGGATGAGGGTTAGGGTGAGGGGTAGTTTTATGGTTGGGGTTAGGGTTACGGTGAGGTTAAGGGTTAGGGTGAGGGTGAGGGTTAGTTTTAGGGTTATGGTGAGGGTAATTGTTAGGGTGAGGGTTAGGATGAGGATGAGGGTTAGGGTTAGGGTAAGGGTTAGTGTGATGTTTAAGGTTAAGGTTAGGGTTTGGATTAGGGTTAGGGTTCGGGTGAGGGTTCGAGTGAGGGTAAGGGTTAACTTGAGCGTGTGGATTATGTTTAGGGTTAGGATTAGTGTGAGGGTTAGGCTTAGGGTTAGGGTGAGGGTTAGGTTTAGTGTGAGGGTTATGGTTAGGGATAGAGTTAGGCTGAGGGTAACAGTTAGGATAAGGGTAAGGTGAGAGTTAGTTTTAGGGTTAGCATGAATGTTAGGGTGAGGTTTAGGTTTATGGTTAGAGTGAGGGTTAGGTTGAGGGTTAGGGTGAGGTTTAGAGTTAGGGTGAGGGTGAGTGTTAGGTTTAGGGTTAGGGTTAGCGACAGAGTTATAGTTAGGTTTAGGGTTAGGTTGAGGGGTAGGATGAGGGTGAGACTTAGGGTGAGGTTGAGGGTGAGGGTGAGGGTTAGGGTGTGGGTTTTGGGTTAGATTTAGGATCAGGGTTTCGGTTAGGGTAAGGGTTAGGGTTGGGGTTAGGGTGAGGTTGAGGCTGAGGCTGAGGTTTAAGGTGAGTGTGACGGTGAGTGTGAGGATGAAGGTTAGGGTTCGGGATAGGATTAACTTGAGGGTGAGGGTGAGGGTTAGTATTTGGATTGGTGTTAGGTTTAGGGTTAGGCTGAGGGTGAGGGTGAGGGTGAGGTCGAGGGTTAGGTTTATTGTGAGGGTTAAGGTGAAGATGAGGGTAAGGGTTAGGTTGAGGGTTAGGGTGAGGGTGAGGGTTAGGATTAGGGTTAGGGTGAGGGATAGTGTTAAGTTTAGGTTTAGGTTTAGGGTGAGGGTTAGTGTTAATGTTATGGTTAGGTTTATGGTAAGGGTTAGGGTTAGGGTTATTTTTAGGGTGAGGGTTACAGTTAGGCTTACAGTGAGGGTTAGGGTTAGGGTGAGATTTAGGGTTAGGTTTAGGGTTAGGGTGGGGGTGAGAGTGAGGGTTAGGTTTGGGATTAGGGTTAGGGTGAGGGTGAGGGTGAGGATGAGGCTTAGGGTTAGGATTAGTGTTTCGGTTAGGTTTAGGCTGCGGGTGAGGTTGAGCGTTAGCGTGAGTGTTAGGGTTAGGGTTAAGTTTAGGTTAAGGGGTAAGGTGAGGGTTAGGTTTAGGTTTAGGGTGAGGGTGAGTCTGAGGGTTGGGCTGAGGTTTAGGGTTAGGTTGAGGTTTAGGGTTAGGGTTAGTTTTAGGTTGAGGGTTATAGTGAGAGGTAGGGTTAGGCCTAGTGTGAACCTTAGTGTTATTTTGAGGTTAGGATTAGTGTTAGGGTTAGGGTTACCGTGAGGGAAAGGGTAAGGATGAGCGTTAGGATGAGGGTGAGAGTTAGGGATAAGTTTAGGGTGAGGGTGAGGGTTAGGGTGAGGATGAGGGTTAGGATTAGGTTTAGGGGTAGGTTTAGGGTTAGGGTTAGGGTTAGATTGAGGGTGAGGGTGAGGGTGAGGGTTTGGGATAGGGGGAGGGTTAGATTTAGGGTTAGGTTTAGGGTGAGGTTGAGGGTAAGGGTTATGGTTAGGGTTATGGGTAGGATAAGGGGTAGGGTGTGGTGTAGGGTTATGGTTAGTGTGAGGGTTAGGGTTAGTGTGAGGTTTAGTGTTAGGGTAAAGGTGAGGCTAAAGGTTACTGTGAGGGTTAGGGTGAGGGTGAGTGTAGGGTTAAGGTTAGGGTGTGAGTGAGGGTTGGGGTTAGGGTGAGTGTTAGTGTGACGGTGAGTTTGAGGGTTAGGTTTAGGGTAAGGGTATTGTGAGTGTTAGGGTGAGGGTGAGGTTTAGGGTTAGATTTAAAGTTAATGTGAGGTTTAGGTTTTGGGTGAAATTTAGGGTTAGGTTTAGGGTTAGGGTTAGGGTAGGGTGCGGTTAAGGTTTAGGGTGAGGGTTAGGGTTAGGCTGAGGGTGAGGGTGAGGCTTAGGGTTAGGTTTAGTGTTAGGCTGAGGTTTCAGGTGAGGGGTATAATTAGGGTTAGGGTTAGGGTTACAATTAGGGTGAGTGTGAGGGTGAGGTTTAGTTTTAGGATTAGGGTAAGGGTTAGGATTAGGGTTAGGCTGAGGGTCAGGGTGAGTGTTAGGGTTAGGGTTAGGCTTAGGGTGAATGTTAGGGTTAGGCTTAGGGTTAGGATGAGGGTTAAGGTGAGGGGTAGGGTTAGGGTTAGGTTGAGGGTTAGGGTTAGTTTGAGTGTTAGGGTTAGGGTGAGGGTAGTGTTTAGGCTGAGGGCTAGTATGAGCGTGAGGGTTAGTGTTAGGGTGGGGGTTAGTTCTCCAGTTAGGATTACGGTGAGGGCTAGGGTGAGGGTGAGATTTAGGGTGAGGGTGAGAGTGAGGGTGAGGATTACGTTGTGGGTTAGGTTTATGGTTAGGGTCTGGGTTACATTTAGGTTTCGGGTTCGGGTTAGGTTGAGGGTGAGGCTGAGGCTGAGGTTTAAGTTGAGGGTGAGGGTGAGTGTGAGGGTGAGGTTTAGGGTCGGGTTAGGGTTAGGTTGAGGGTGAGGTTGAGGGTTTGTGTTTGGATTAGGTTTAGAGTTAGTGTTAGGCTGAGCGTGAGCGTGAGTGTGAGGGTGATGGTTAGTGTTAGGTTTAGGGTGAGGGATAGGTTTACTGTGAGGGTTAGGATGAGGATGATGGTGTGGGTTAGGTTTAATGTCAGGGTGAGGGATAGGGTTAGGGTTAGGGTTAGGGTGAGTGTTAGGGTTAAGTTAAGGGTTAGGTTTAGGGTGAGAGTTAGGGTTAATGTTAGGGTTAGGTTTAGGGTAAGGGTTAGGGTGAGGGTGAGGGTTAGGGTTAGGGTGAGGTTTAGTGTTAGGGTGAGGATTCGGGTTAGGATTAGGTTTGTGTTTAGGGCTAGGGTGAGGGTGAAGGTTAGGATTAGGCATAGGGTTAGGTTGAGGTTTAAGGTTAGGATTAGGTTTAGGGTTAGTGTGAGGGGTAGGGTTAGGGTTAGGGTGAGGGTTAGGTTTAGTGTGAGTATTATGTTTAGGGATAGGGTTAGGGTTAGGGTGAGGGTGAGGGTTAGGGTTAGGGTTAGGTTTAGGGTGAGTGTTAGGTTTAGCCTTAGGGTTAGGATGAGTGTTAAGGAGAGGGGTAGGGTTACAGTTAGGGTGAGGGCTAGGGTTAGTGTAAGAGTAAGGGTTAGGGTGAGGGTTAGGATGAGGGTGAGGGTTAGGGTGAGCATTAGAGTTAGGGTGAGGATTAGGGTTAGGTTAAGGACCAAGGTCAGGGTGAGGGTTAGGGTTAGAGTTAGGGTTAGGTTGAGGGTTAGGTTAAGGTTTAGAGTTAGCGTGAGGTTTCAGGTTAGGTTGAGGTTTAGAGTTAGCGTGAGGTTTCGGGTTAGGTTTCAGGATAGGTTGAGGCTGAGGCTGAGGTTTAACGTGAGGGTGAGGGTGAGGTTGAGGGTCAGGGTTAGGTTTCAGGTTAGGGTTAGCTTGATGGTGATGTTGAGCTTTAGTGTTTGGATTACTGTTAGGTTTAGGGTTAGGCTGAAGGTGAGCGTGAGGGTGAGGGTGAGTTTTAGTGTTAGGATTAGTGTGAGGGTTAGGTTTCTTGTGAGGGTTAGGTTAAGGTTGAGGGTAAGGGTTAGGTTGAGGTTTAGGGTGAGGGGGAGAGTTAGGGTTAGGGTTAGGGTTAGGGTGAGGTTTAGGGTGAGAGATAGGGTTAAGTTTAGGTTTAGGTTTATGGTGAGGGTTAGGGTTAATGTTCAGGTTAGGTTTAGGGTAAGGTTTGGGTTAGGGTCAGGGTGAGGGTGAGGGTTAATGTTAGGTTTAGGGTTACGGCGAGGGTTTGGGTGAGGGTTAGGGTTAGGTTTAAGGTTAGGGTGAGAGTTAGCATGAGGGTTAGGGTTACAGTTAAGTTTAGGGTTAGGGTTAGGTTGAGGGTGAAGGTTAGGATTAGGCTTAGGGTTAGGGTGAGGTTTAGGGCTAGGGTCTAGGTTTAGGGTCAGAGTGAGGGGTAGGGTTAGGTTTAGGGTGAGGGTTAGGTTTACTGTGAGTGTTATTTTTAGGGATAGGTTGAGGGTGAGGGTAAGGGTTAGGATGAGGGTAGGGTGAGAGTGAGGTTTAGGGTTAGCTTGAGTGTTAATGTGAGGGTTACTGTTAGGGTTAGGTTCAGGGTTAGGTTGAGGGTGAGATTGAGGGTGAGGGTTAGGGTTATGGTTAGGGTTAGGATAGGGTGAGGGTTTGGGTGAGGGTGAAGTTTGGGTTTGGTTGACGGTTAAGGTAAAGGTGAAGGTTAGGTTGGCAGGGAGGGTTAGAGTGAGGGCGAGTGTTAAGGTTAGGGTTAGGGTGAATCTTAGGGTTCGTATTAATATTAGGATGTGGGTTAGTGTGAAGGGTATAGTTAGGGTTGAGGTGAGGGTTAGGATTAGTGTGAGGTGATGGTTAGGGTTAGTGTTAGAGTGAGGGTAAGGGTTAGGGTGAGGTTTAGTATGAGATTTACGGTTAGGCGTAAAGTTAGTTTTAGGTTGATGGTTAGGGTGAGGTTTAGATTTAGGGTGAGGGTGACAGTTAGGGTTAGGGTTAGGGTGAGGGTTAGGGTTAGGGTGAGAGTTAGAGTTAGGGTTAGGGTGAGTGTTAGAGTGGCGGTGAGTTTGAGTGTTAGGTTTAGGGTAAGTGTTAGGGTCAGTGTTAGGTTGAGGGTGATGGTTAGGCTTAGGTTTAGTGTTAGTATTACGATTAGGGTTTGGGTGAGTATTAGGGTTAGGGTTAGGGTTAGTGTAGGGTGAAGGTAAGATTTAGGGTGAGGGTTAGGCTTAGGCTGAGTGTGAGGGTGAGGGATAGGTTTAGGGTTAGGGTAGGGGTTAGGGTGAGGGGTATAGCTAGGGTTATGGTTAGGGTTAGAATTAGGGTGAGTGTGAGGGTGAGGAATAGGGTTAGGATTAGGGTGAAGGTTAGGTTTAGGCTGAGGGTCAAAATGAGTGTAAGTGTTATGGTTAGGATTAGGGTGCGTGTTAGGGTTAGGCTTAGGGTTAGGATGAGGGTTAAGTTGAGGGGTAGGTTTAGGGTTAGGGTGAGGGTTAGGGTTAGTGTGAAGTTTAGGGTTAGGGTGAGGGTAAGGTTTAGGGTGAGGGTTAGGATGAGGGTGAGGGTTAGGGTGAAGATTAGGGTTAGGGTGAGTGTTAGGGTTAGAGTTAGGATTAGGGTGAGAGCTAGAGTGAGGTTGAGGGTTAGTGTGAGGTTGAGGGTGAGGGTGAGGATTAGGGTGTAGTTTAGGGTTAGGGTCAGGGTTACGGTTAGTGTGCGTGTTAGGGTTAAGTTTAGGGTTAAGTTAAGGGTGAGGCTAAGGCTGAGGTTTAAGGTGAGGTTGAGGGTGAGTGTGAGGGGAGGTTTAGGTTTTGGTTTAGGGTTAGGTTGAGGATGTGTGTGAGGGTTAGTGTTTGGATTAGGGTTAGGGTTGGGTTAGGCTGAGGGTGATGGTGAATGTGAGGGTGATGGTTAGTGTTAGGGTTAGGGTGAGGGAGAGGTTTATGGTGAGGTTTAGGGTGAGGATGAGTGTAAGGGTTAGGTTTAGGGTTAGGGTGAGGGGCAGGGTTAGGTTTAGGGTTAGGGTTAGGGTCAGGGTTAGGGTGAGGGTTAGGGTTAAGTTAAGGGTTAGGTTTAGGGTGAGAGTTAGGGTTAATATTAGGGTTAGGTTTAGGGTAAGGGTTAGGGTGAGGGTGAGGGTCAGGATTAGGGTCAGGTTTAGGGTTAGGGTGAGGGTTAGGGTTACGATTAGGGTTAGAGTGAGGGGTAGGGTCAGCGTTAGGTTTAGTGTGATTGTTATGGTTAGGGATAGGGTTAGGGTGAGGGTAAGGGATAGGATGAGGGTAGGGTGAGAGTGAGGTTTAGGGTTAGCATGAGTGTTAGGGTGAGGGTTATTTTGAGGTTTAGGGTTAGGGTTAGGTTGAGGGTGAGGTTGAGGGTGAGGGTTAGGGTTAGGCTTAGGGTTAGGTATAGGGTGAGGGTTTGGGTGACGCGGAGGGTTGGATTGTGCGTGAGGGTTAGGGTAAATGTGAGGGTTAGGTTGACAGAGAGGGTTAGAGTGAGAGCGAGGTTTAAGGTTAGGGTTAGTGTGAAGGCTAGGGTTCGAATAAATGTTAGGGCGAGTGTTAGGGTGAGGGTTAGGGTGAGGATTATAGTTAGGGTTGAAATGAGGGTTAGGATTAGTGTGAGGGTTAGGATTAGTGTGAGGGTTAGGGTTGGCTTAGGGTTAGAGTGAGGGTAAGGGTTAGGGTGAGGTTTAGAATTAGGGTTAGAATTAGGGTTAGGTTGAGGGTTAGGGTGAGGTTTAGATTTAGGGTGAGGGTGACGGTTAAGGTTAGGGTTAGTGTGAGGATTAGGGTTAGGGTGAGAGTTAGAGTTAGGGTTAGATTGAGGGTGAGGTTTAGGGTTAGCTTTAGGGTTAGAATTAGGGTGAGGGTGAGGGTCAGGTATAGGTTTATTATTAGAGTTAAGGTTAGGGTTAGGCTGAGGTTGAGGGAGAGTGTTAGGGTTAGGTTAGGGTTAGGGTGAGTGTTAGGGTTAGGCTTAGGTTTAGGATAAGGGTTAAGGGGAGGGCTAGGTTTAGGATTTGGGTGAGGGTTTGGTGTGGGTTATGGTTAGTGTTAGGGTCAGGGTTACGGATAGGGTGAGGGTTAGGGTTAGGTTTAGAGTTAGGGTGAGGGTGAGGTTTAGGCTTAGGTTAAGTGTTAGGGTGAGGGGAAGGGTTATGGTTAATTTTAGGCTGAAGCTGAGCTTTAATTTGAGGGTGAGGGTGAGTGTGAGGGTCAGGATTAGGGTTTGTTTTAGGGTTAGCTTGAGGGTGAGGGTGAGGGTTAGTGTTAGGATTAGTGTTAGGTTTAGGGTTAGGCTGAGGGTGAGCATCAGGGTGAGGGTGAGGTTTAGTGTGAGGGTTAGAGTGAGGGTTAGGTTTCTTGTGAGGGTTAGGTTGAGGATGAGGGTAAGGGATAGGGTGAGGTTTAGGGTGAGAGTTAGGGTTAAGTTTAGGTTTAGGTTTAGGGTGAGGGTTAGGGTTAATGTTAGGGTTAGGTTTAGGGTAAGGGTTAGGGTTAGGGTTAGGGTGAGAGTTACGGTTAGGTTTAGGGTGAGGGTTAGGGTTAGGGTGAAGTTTAGGGCTAGGTTTAGGGTTAGGGTGAGGGTGAGGGTGAGGTTTAGGTTTGGGGTTAAGGTTAGGGTGAGGGTGAGGTTGAGGGTGAGGCTGAGGGTTAGGATTAGGGTTTGGGTTAGGTTTAGGCTGAGGGTGAGGATGAGGGTAGCGTGAGGGTTAGGTTTAGGGTTAGGTTTAGGTTGAGGGTTAGGGTGAGGGGTAGGTTTAGGGTTAGTGTGAGCCTTAGGGTTAGTGTGAGGGTTAGGATTGGAGTTAGGTTTAGGGTTACCATGAGGGAATGGGTAAGGTTTAGGCTTAGGATGAGGGTGAGGGTTAGGGATAGGTTTACGGTGAGGGTGTGTGTTAGGGTGAGGATTAGGGTTAGGGTTAGGGTTAGGGTGAGGGTTAGGGTTACGGTGAGGGTGAGGTTTAGTTTTAGGGTTAGGGTGAGGTTGAGGATTAGGGGTAGGTTAAGGGTTAGGTTGAGGAGTAGGGTGAGATTTAGGGTTAGGTTTTTGTTTAGGGTTAGGGTGAAGGTGAGGGTTAGGTTTAGGGTTAGTGGTAAGGGTTAGTGTGAGGGTTAGAGTTAGGTTTAGTGTTTGGATTAGGTTGAGGATTAGGGTGACTGTGAGGGTGAGGGTTAGGGTTAGGATTACAGTTAGGGTTAGGGTTAGACTGAGGGTGAGGGAGAGGCTGAGGGTGAGGGTTTCGGGTAGGTTGAGGGTTAGGGTTAGGTTTAGGGTTAGGGTGACGGTTAGGGTTAGGGTTAGGGTTAGGTTTAAGTTGAGGGTTAGGGTGACGGTGAGGGTGATGGTTAGGGTTAGAATTACGGTTAGGGTTAGGGTTAGACTGAGGGTGAGGGTGAGGGTTTGGTTTAGGTTCAGGGTTAGGGTTAGGTTTAGGGTGAGGGTGATGGTTAGGGTTAGGGTTAGGATGAGGGTTAGAGTGAGGGGTAGGTTTAGGTTAGGGTGAGGGTTAGGGTTAATAAGAAGCTTAATGTTAGGGTTAGGGTTAGGATGAGGGTTAGGGTGAGGGGTAGGGTTAGGTTAGGGTGAGGGTTAAGGTTAATGTGAAGGTTAATGTTAGGGTTAGGGTGAAGGTAAGTGTTAGTGTGAGTGTTAGGATGAGGGTGAGGGTTAGGGTTAGGGTTAGGGTTAGGTTTAGGGTTTGGTTTAGGGTTAGGATGGGGCTTAGAGTGAGGGTTAGGTTTAGGATTAGGTTTAGGGTGAGGGTGAAGGTGAAGGTAAGGCTAAGGATGAGGGTTAGAGTGAGGGTGAGTGTTAGGTTTAGGGTAAGGTTTAGGGTGAGGGTTAGGTTTAGGGTGAGTTTGAGGTTTAGGGTTAAGGTGCAGGTTAGGGTTAGGGTGATGTTTAGTGTGAGAGTGAGGGTTAGTTTGAGGGTTCGGGTTTGGGTTCGGGTTACGGTTAGGGTGAGTGTTAGAGTGACAGTGAGTTTGAGTGTTACGTTTAGGGTCAGGATTAGGTTTAGTGTTAGGGTGAGTGTGAGGGTTAGGGTTAGGTTTAGGGTTAGTGTTAGGATTAGTGTTTGGGTGAGTGTTAGTGTTAGGGTTAGGTTTAGGGTTAGGGTAGGGTGAGGGTAAGCTTTAGGGTGAGGGTGAGGGTTAGCGTTAGGGTTAGGGTGCGGGTTAGGGTTAGGTTGATGTTTAGTGTGAGGGTGAGGGTTCGATTGAGCGTTCGGGTTCGGGTTCGGGTGAGGGTTAGGGTTAGGGTGAGTGTCAGAGGGACGGTGAGTGTTACGTTTAGGGTAAGTGTTAGGGTGAGTGTTAGGGTGAGGGTTAGGGTTAGGTTTAGGGTTAGTGTTAGGATTAGGGTTAGGGTTAGGATTAGGTTGAGGGTAATGGTTAGGTTATTGTGAGGTTAGGGTTAGGTTTATGGTTAGGGTGAGGGGGAGGGGGAGGTTTATGGTTGAGGTTAGGGTTTCGGTGAGGGTGAGGGTGAGGCTTAGGGTTATAATTAGGGTTTGGGTTAAGGTTAGGCTGATGGTGAGCTTGAGGGTTAGGGTTAGTGTGAGGGTTAGTTTCAGGGTTAGGTTTAGGTTGAGAGTTAGGGTGAGGGGTAGGTTTAGGGTTAGGGTAAGGGTGAGAGTGAATGGGAGGTTGAGGGTTAGGGTGAGGGTTAAGGTTAGGATGAGGGTAAGGGTTAGAATTAGGTTTAAGTTGAGGGTTAGGGTGAGGGGTATTGTTAGGGTTAGTGTGATGATTATGGTTAGTGTGAGGGTTAGGGTTAGGGTTAGGATTAGGGTTAAAGTGAGGGCAAGGGTAAGATTTAGGGTGAGGGTGACGGTTAAGGTTAGGGTTAGTGTGAGGATTAGGGTTAGGGTGAAGTTTACGGTTAGGTTTAGATTTAGGGTGAGGTTGAGGTTTAGGGTTAGGTTAAGTGTTAGGGTGAGGGGAAGGATGAGGGTTAGGGTTAGGGTTTTTTTTAGGGTTAGCGTGAGGGTGAGGGTTAGTGTTAGATTTAGGGTGAGTGTGTGGGTGAGTTTTAGTTATAGGTTTAGTGTGAGTGTGAGTGTTATGTTTAGTATTAGTGTTAGGATTAGGGTTAGGCATAGAGTTAAGGTGAGGTTGAGGGTTAGGGTTAGGGTTAGGGTGAGGATGAGGTTTAGGGTTAGGTTTAGGGTGCGAGTTAGGGTTAGGGTGATATTTAGTGTGAGGGTGAGGTTTAGGGTGAGGGTGAGTGTTCGGGTGAGGGTTAGGGTGTGAGTGAGGGTTAGGGTTAGGGTGAGCGTTAAGGTGACAGTGAGTTTGAGGGTTAAGTTTAGGGTAAGGTTTAGGGTTAGTGTTAGGGTGAGGGTGAGTTTTAGCGTTTGGTTTAAGATTAGTGTTATCCTGTCCATGTAATTGTAACTCCTCTGTACAGTATGTTCACAAATAAAATTAAATTAAATAAAAAAAAAAGGTTAGTGTTAGTGTTAGGGTTTTGGTGAGTGTTAGGGTTAGGGTTAGTGTTAGGGTAGGGTGAGGGTAAGGTTTAGGGTTAGACTGAGGGTGAGTGTTAGTGTGAGGGTTAGAGTTAGTGTGAAGGTTAGGTTTAGCGTTAGGGTTAGGGTGAACGTGAGGGTAAGGGTAAGGGGGAGGGTTATGATGAGGATGAGGGTTAGGGTTAGGGTTAGGTTTAGGGTGAGGCTTAGGGTGAGGGTTAGGGTTATGGTGAGCGTGAGGGTGATGGTTAGGTTTGGGGTAAGGTTTAGTGTGAGGGTTAGGTTTAGGGATAGGTTTAGGTTGAGGGTAAGGGTTATTGTGAGGGTTAGGATAAAGTTGATAATTTGGTTGAGGGTTAGTTTTAAGGTGAGTGTTAGGGTTATGGTTAGGGTTAGGCAGATGGCTACTGTGAGGGTGAGGGTTAGGGTGAGCGTGAGGGTGAGGGTTAGGGTGTCAGTGAGGATTAGGGTAAGGTGAGGGTTAGAGTGTTAGGTTGAGGATGAGGGTTAGATTTAGGGTTAGGTTTAGTGTCAGGGTGAGAATTACTGTTAAATGTAGGGTTAGCATGAAGGTTAGGGTGAGGGGTTGGGTTAGGGTTAGGTGTAGAGTGAGGGTAAGTGTTAGGTGAGCGTGAGGGTTAGGGTTACTGTTAGGGTTAGTGTTAGGGTAATTGTTAGGCTGAGGGTTATTATGAGGGTGAGGATTAGGCTTAGGGTAATGTTTAAGTTTAGGGGTAGCGTTAGTGTTAGGGTTAGGCTTTGCGTGAGGGTTAGGGTGAGGATAAGGGTTAAGGTGAGGGTTAGGTTGAGTTTGAGGGTTAGAAGGAGGGTGAGGGTTATGTAGAATGTTAGGGTTAGGGTTAGGGTGAGGGTAAGGGTTAGTGTGAGTGTAAGTGTTAGGGTGAGGGTTAGGATGAGGGTGAGTTTTAGGGTTAGGGTGCGGGTGAGGGTTAGGGTGATGTTTAGGGTTAGGGTTAGGGTTAGGGTTACTGTGAAGGTTTGGGTTAGGGTTAGAGTTAGGGTTAGTGTGAGGGTTAGGGTGAGGGTAAAGGTTAGGGTGAAGGTTAGGTTGAGGGTGAGGTTTAGGGTTTGGATTAGGGTTAGGGTGAGGTTTAGACTTAGGGTGAGGGTTTGGGATAGGGTCAGGTTTAGGGTGAGCGTTAGGGTTAGGGTGAGAGTTAGAGTTAGGGTTAGGTTGATGGTGAGGGATAGGTTTAGGGTTAGAGTTAGGTAGAGGGTAAGGCTTAGGTTGAGGGTTAGGATGCGGTGAGTGTTAGGGTTAGGGTGATGTTTAAGGTTGGATTAAGGTTAGGGTGAGGGTTATGGTGAGGGTTAGTGTTAGTGTTAGGGATAGGTTTAGGATGAGGTTTAGGGTGAAGGTTAGGGTGAGGGTGATGGTTAGAGTTAGGGTTAGGGTAAGGTGTAGGGTGAGGGTTAGGTTTACATTTAGGGTTCGGGTAAGCTTTAGGGTGAGGTTTAGGGTTAGGGTGAGGATTAGGGTTAGGGTTAGGGTTAGGGTGAGGGTGAGGGTTAGGGTTAGGGTGAGGGTTAGGGTTAGGGTGAGGGTCAGGGTCAGGGTAAAGTTTAGGGTTAGGATTAGTTTTAGGGTTAGGAATTGTTTCAGGGTGAGGGTGAGTGTGAGTGTGAGGGTGAGGGTTAGGGTTAGGGTTAGGCTGAGGGCTACAGTGAGGGTGAGGTTTAGGGTGAGAGTGAGTGTGAGGGTGAGAGTTTGGGTTAGTTAAGTGTTAGGGTTATGTTTAGGTTGAGGATTAGGGTGAGTTTGTGGGTTAGAGGGTGCGTTATCCTTAGGGATAGGGTTAGGGTTAGGCTTAGGGTGAGGGATAGGTTTAGGGTGATGTTTTGGTTGAGGGTGAGGTTTACCGTGAGGTGAGGGTTCGAGTGTGTGTGAGGGTTAGGGTGAGGTTTAGGGTAAGGGTTATGGTGAGGGTTAGGGTTAGGGTGATATTTTGGCTGAGGGTGAGTGTTACCCTGAGTTGCGGGTTCAGGTGAGGCTGAAGGTTAGGCTTTTAAGGCTTAGGGTGAGGTTGAGGGCTAGGTTTAAGGTGAGGGTGACCGTGAGGGTGTGGATGAGGGTGATGGTTAGGGTTAGCGTGAGGGTTAGGGTTAGGGTATGGGTTAGGGTTAGGGTTCGGGTGAGGGTTAGGGTTCGGGTGAGGGTGAGGGTGAGGGTTTCGGTTAGGTAAGGTTTAGGGTTAGGGTTATGGTGAGGGCTAGGTTAAGGGTGAGGTTTTGGGTGAGAGTGAGGGTGAGGTTGAGGGTTAGGGTGTGTGTGAGGATTAGGGTTGGGGTGAGGGTTGGAGTGACGCTGAGGGTTATGGTGAGGCTGAGGGTTAGGTTTAGGGTGAGTATTAGGGTCAGGAGGAGGGTTAGGGTGAGGGTTAGGGTTAGGGTTAGGGTTAGGCTGAGGGTAATGTTTAGGGTGAAGTTTAGGATGAGGGTGAGTGTTAGGGTTAGGGTTAGGATGAGGGTTAGGGTGAGTGGTAGGGTTAGGGTTAGTTGGAGGGTTAGGGTTAGGGTTAGCGTTAGGATGAGGATGAGGGTGAGGGTTAGGGTAATGGTTAAGGTAAGGTTTAGGGTCAGGGTGAGAGTTAGGGTTAGGATTAGGGTTAGGGTTTTTGTTAAGCTGAGGGTGAGGGTGAGGGTGAGGATTAGGGATAGGGTAAGATTTAGGTTTAGGGTTAGTGTGAGGATTAGAGTGTGGGTGAAATTTAGGGTGAGGGTTAGCATTAGGGTGAGGGTTAGGTTTAGGATTAGGGTGAGGGTTAGAATTAGGGTTATGTTTAGGGTGAGGCTGAGTGTAAGGGTAAGGGTGAGGGTTAGGTTAATGGTTAGGGTTAGGGTTAGGCTAGGGTGAGGGTAAGGTTTAGGGTGAGGTTCAGGATCAGGGTGAATGCTAGGGTTTGGGTGAGTGTTAGAGTTAGGTTGAGGGTTAGGTTTAGGATTAAGGTTAGGGTGAGAGCTAGGGTGAATGTGAGGGTTAGTGTGAGGGTTAGGAATAGTTTGAGGATTAGTGTGAGTGTTAGGGTTAGGGTGAGGTTTAGGCTGAGGTGAAGGGTTAGGGTTAGTTTTAGGGTGAGGTTGAGAATGAGGATTAGGTTTAGGATAAGTATTACGTTTAGGATTAGGCTGAGGGGGAGAGGAAGGGGGAGGGTTAGGGTTAGGGTTAGGTTTAGGGTTAGGGTTATTGTTAGGGTTAGGTTGAGGGTGAGGGTGAGGGGGATGTTTAAGGTTAGAGTGAGGTTTATGGTGAGGATGAGAGTGAGGGTTAGTGTTAGGATTAGTATTAGGGTTAGTGTTAGGCTTAGGGTGAGGGGAAGGGGGAGGGTTAGGGTGACGTTGAGGGTTAAGTTGAGAGTGAGGGTTAGGGTTAGTGTTAGGGTTAGTGTAAGGCTTTGGGTTAGGGTTATAGTTAGGGTTAGGGTGAGGTTTAGGTTTAGGTTTAGTGTTAGGGTTAGGGTTAGAGTTAGGGTTAGTGTTAGGGTTAGGGTTAGGGTTAGGGTGAGGGTAAGGGTTAGAGAGAGGTTTAGGGTGAGGGTGAGGTTTAGGGTTAACGTTAGGGTTAGGGTGAGTGTTAGGGTAAGGGTTAGGTTTAGGTTTACGGTTTGGGTAAGTGGGAAGTTTAGGATTAAGGTTCTGGTGAGGGTTAGGGTGATCGTTAGCGTTAGGGTTAGGGTTAGGGTTAGGTTGAGGGTGAGGGTGAAGGTTAGGGTTGGTTGAAATTTAGAGTTAGGGTGAGAATTAGGGATGGGTTATGGTTAGAGTTAGGTTGAGGTGAGGGTGAGGGTTAGGGTTAAGATTAGGTTTAGGGTTAGGGTTAGACTTAGGGCGCGGGTGAGGGTGAGGGTGAGGGTTTGGGTTAGGGTGAGGGATAGGGTTAGAGTTAGGGTTAGGGTGAATGTGAGGGAGAGGGTTAGGTTTGGGTGAGGGTTAGATTTAGGGTGAGAGTTAGGGTTTGGTATGGGTTAGGGTTAGACTGAGGGTGAGGTTGAGGGTTAGGGTTACGGTTAGGGTTAGACTGAGGGTGAGGGTGAGGGTTAGGGTGAGGGTTGGGGTTAGGGTTAGTGTGAGGGTGAGGGTGAGGGTTAGGGTTAGGGTTAGAATTAGGGTGAGGATGAGAGTGAGGGTTAGGGTTAGGATTAGGGTTATGGTTAGGTTTAGGCTGAGGGTGAGGGTGAGGGTTAGGGTTAGTGTTCCGGTTATTTTTCCTGTGAGGATTAGATTTAGGGTTAGGTTGAGGGTTATGGTGAGGGTTATGTTTAGGGATAGGGTTAGGGTGAGGGTAAGAGTGAGATTTAGTGTTAACGTGAGGTTTAGGTTGAGTGTGAGGGTTATGGTTAGGTTTAGCGTGATGTGTAGTATGAGGGTTAGGGTGAGGTTGAGGGTAAGCATTAAGTTGAGGGTTAGGGTTAGGGTTAGGGTGATGGTTAGGTTCAGGGTGAGCGTTAGGGTTAGGGTGAGGGTTAGGGTTAGGGGAGGGTTAGCTTTAGGGTTACGTTTAGGGTGAGGGCTAGGGTGAGAGTGAGGTTTATGTTTAGGGTTACTATTAGGGATATGGTGAGGATTAGGTTTAGGGTTATGGTTAGGATGAGAGTTAGGCTGAGAGGTAGGGTTAGCGTTAGGGTGAGGGTTAGATTTAGTGTGAGAGTTAGGGTTAAGGTTAGGATGAGGGGTAGGGGTAGGGTGAGGGGTAGGGTTAGGTTTAGGGTGAATGTGAGTGAGAGGGTGAGAGTGAGGGTGAGGGTGAGATTTAGGGTTAGGTTTTGGTTTAATGTGAGGGTGAGACTGAGGGTTAGGGTTAGGATTAGTATTACGTTGAGGGTTAGGCTGAGGATGAGAGTGAGGTTCAGCGGGAGTGTTAGGTTTAATGTGAGGGTTAGGTTTAGGGTTATTTTTAGTGTTAGGGTGAGGGGGATGGGGAGGCGTAGGGGGAGAGGGAGGTGGAGGTTTAGGTTTAGGGTTAAGTTTAGGGTGAGAGTGAAAGTGAGGGTTAGGTTTAGGATTAGGATTAGGGTTAGGGTTAGGCTGAGGGGGAGGGGGGGTTAGGGTTAGGTTTAGTGTTCGGGTGAGGTTGATGGTTAGTGTTAGTGTTAGGTTTAGGTTTCGGCTTAGGTTTAAGGTGAGGGAAAAGTTTAGGGGGAGGTTTAGGGTGAGTGTGAATGTTAGTCTTAGGGTTAGGATTAGGATTATTGTGTGGGTGAGTGTGAGGTTTATATTTAGGGTGAGATTTATATTTAGGATTAAGGTTAGGGTTAGGGTTGGTCTGAGCGTGAGGGTGAGGTTGAGGGTTAGGTTTAGGTTTAAGATTATTGTGAGGGCTAGGGTGAGCGTGAGGGTTAGGGTGAGGTTCAGGGTGAGTGTGAGGTTTAGGAATAGGGTGAGGGTTAGGGTTAGGGTTTCGTCTAGGGTAAGGGTCAGAGTGAGGAGGGTTAGGGTTAGTGTGAGGCTTACGGTGAGGGTTAGGTTTGGGGTGAGGGTAAGGGTTAGGGTGTGGGTTAGGGTGAGGGTGAAGGTTAGGCTTAGGGTTAGGGTTAGGAATAGTGTTTGGGTGAAGGTGAGGGTTGGGGTTCCGGTGAGGTTTTGGGTTTGCCTGAGGCTTAGGTTAAGGGTTAGAGTTAGGGTGAGGGTGTGGGTGAGGGTGAGGGTTAATGTTGGGTGAGGGTGAGGGTGAGGGTTAGGGTTATGATTAGGGTTATGTTTAAGTTTAGGCTGACTGTGAAGCTGATGGTTAGGGTGAGGGTGAGGGTGAGGGTGAGGGTTTCGGTTAGGTTAGGGTTAGCTTTAGGGTTAGTGTGAGATTAGAATGTGGGTGAGGATTAGGATGAGGGTTAGGGTTAGGGTGAGGTTTAGGGATAGGGTTATGGCGAAATCTAGGGTCATGGTTATGTTTAGGATCAGGGTGAGTTTTAGGGTGAAGGTAAGGGTTCGGGTGACGGTTAGGGTTAGGGTTAGAGTTAGGGTGAGTGCTAGGGAGAGGGTAAGGTTTAGGGTAAGGGTTAGGGATAGGGCGAGAATGAGGGTTATATTTAGGGTTAAGCTGAGGATAATGATTAGGGTGAGGGTTAGGGTGAGGTTGAGTGTTAGGGTTAGCATTAGCGTTAGGGTGATGTTTAGGGTGAGAGTTAGTGTTAGTGTTAGGGTTAGGGTGAGGGTGAGCTTGAAATTTAGGGTTAGGGTTAGGTTGAGGGTTAGGGTTAGGGTTGAGGTTAAGCTTAGGGTTAGGTTTGGGGTGAGGGTGAGGCTGAGGGTGAGGCTGAGGGTTAGGGTGAGTTTTAGGGTGAGGCAGTGGATTAGGGTTAGGGTTCAGGTGATGGTAAGGGTGATGGTTATGGTTAGGATTATGGTTAGGGTTAGGTTTAGGTTGAGGGTGAGCGTGAGTGTGTGGGTGAGGGTTAGGGTTAGGGTGAGGGTTACGGAGAGGGTAAGGTTTAGGGTAAGGGTTAGGGATATGGTGAGAATGAGGGTTATATTTAGGGTTAAGATGAGGATAATGATTAGGGTGAGGGTTAGGGTGAGGTTGAGTGTTAGGGTTAGCATTAGGGTTAGGGTGATGTTTAGGGTGAGAGTTAGTGTTATTGTTAGGGTTAGGGTGAGGGTGAGTTTGAAGTTTAGGGTTAGGGTTAGGGTTGAGGGTAGTCTTAGGATTAGGGTTGGGGTGAGGGTGAGGCTGAGGGTGAGGCTGAGGGTTAGCGTGAGTTTTAGGGTGAGGCAGTGGATTAGGGTTAGGGTTAGGGTGAGGGTGAGGGTGAGGGTTATGGTTAGGTTTATGGTTAGGGTTAGGTTTAGGCTGAGGGTGAGCGTGATGGTGTGGGTAAGGGTTAGGGTTAGGGTGAGGGTTAGGGTTAGTGTGACAGTTAGGGTGTGGGTGAGGGTAAGGGTTATGTTGAGGGTTAGGTTGAGGGTTAGGCTGAGGGGTAGGTTTAGGGTTAGGTTGAGGGTTAGGTTTAGTGTGAGAGCTAGGGTTAGGTTTAATGTTAGTTTTAAGGTGAGGTTTAGTGTTAGGGTTAGGGTTATTCCTATTGTTAGGGTTAGGTTGTGGGTGAAGGTGAGGGTGAGTGAGGGTTAGGGTGAGGTTTAGGGTTACGGTTAGGTTTAGGGTGAGGGTAGTGAGGGTGATGAGGAGGGTTAGGGTAAGGGTTAGGATTAGTGTTGGGGTTAGGATGAGGGTTAGGGTTCGCGTTATTTTTAGTGTTAGGGTGCGGAGGAGGGGGAGGGGGAGCGGGAGAGGGAGAGGCAGGTTTAGGGTTAGGGTTAGGTTTAGTTTGAGGGTGAGAGTGATTGTTAGGTTGAGGATTAGGATTAGGGTTAAGTTTAGGCTGATGTTGAGGGGGAGGGGGAGGGGGAGGGTTAGGTTTAGGGTTAGGGTTAGGGTGAGGGTGTGGGTTCGGGTTAGTGTGAGTGTTAGGTTTAGGTTTACGTTGAGGGCAAAGTTTAGCGTGAGGTTTAGGGTAAGTGTGAGTGTTAGGCTTAAGGTTTGGGTTAGGATTAGTGTGTTGGTGAGAGTGAGGGTTAGGGTTATTTTGAGGTTTAGGGTTAGGGTGAGGGTTAGAATTAGGGTTAGAGTTAGGGTGAGGGCGTGGGTGAGTGTGAGTGTTAGGGTTAGTTTTAGGATTATGGTGAGGCTGAGGGTGAGGATTAGTTTTAGGATTAGTGTTAGGGTTAGAGTTAGAGTTAGGATGAGGGTGAGCATGAGGGTGCGGTTTAGGGTTAGGGTTAGAGTTATGGTGAGGGCTAGGGTGAGCGTGAGGGTTAGGGTTAGGATTAGGGATAGGGTGAGATTTAGTATTAGAGTTAGGTTTAGGGTGAGGGCAAGGGTAGGGTGAGGCTTAGGGTTAGGTTTAGGGTTAGGGTTAGGGTGAGGGTAAGGGTTAGGGTGAGGGTTTGTGTGAGGGGGAGGGTTAGGTTTAGGGTTAGGGTTAAGATTAGTGTGTGGGTGAGGGTGAGGCTTAGGGTAAGGGTGAGGTTTAAGTTTAGGGTGTGGGTTAGGGTTATGGTTAGGGTTAGGGTGAGGGTGTGGGTGAGTGTGAGGCTTAGGGATAGGACTAGGATTAGGGTGATGGTGAGGTTGAGGGTTACGGATAGGGTTAGGCTTAAGGTTAGGGTAAGGGCTAGGGTTAGGATTGGGGTTAGGGTTAGAGTTAGGGTGAGGATGAGGGTGAGGGTGAGCGTAAGGGTTATTGTGAGCGTTAGTGTGAGGGTTGGGATAGGGTAAGGGTGATGGTTAGGGTTAGGATGAGGGTTAGGTTTATAGTTAGATTTAGGGTGATGGTTAGGGTTAGGGTTAGGATTAGGGTGAGGGTGAGCGTGAGGGTTAAGTTTAGGATTACTGTTAGGGTTAGGGTTAGGCTTAGGGTGAGTTTGAGTGCTAAGGTGAGGGTGAGGGTTAGGGTTATGTTTAGGGTGAGGGTTAGGTTTAGGGTGTGGGTGACGGTTAGGGTTAGGGTGAGGGATAGGTTGACGGTGAGGTTTAGGTTGTGGGTGAGGGTGAGGTTTAGGGTTAGTGTTATGGTGAGGGTTAAGGTTAGGGTTTTGTTAGGGTGAGGTTTAGCGTGAGGTTTTGTGTTAGGGTTAGGGTGAGGTTGAGGGTGAGGGTTAGTGTTTGGATTAGGATTAGGGCTATGGTTAGGTTGAGGGTGAGCGTGAGGATTTGGGTAAGGGTTAGGTTGAGGGTTAGGGTGAGGGTGAGTGTTAGGGTTAGGGTTAGGGTAAGGGTTTGGGTGAGGGTTAGGGTTATGTTTAGGGTTAGGTTTAGGGTGGGAGTTAAGTTTAATGTTAGGGTTAGGTTTAGGGTAAGGGCTAAGATGAGGGTGAGGGTTAGGGTTAGGGTGAGCTTTAGGGATAGGGTGAGGGTTAGGGTTAGGGTTAGGATTAGGGTTAGGGTGTGGGCTAGGGTGAGGGTGAGGGTTAGGATTAGGCTTAGGTTTAGGGCGATGTCCAGGGTTAGGTTTAGGTTTAGGTGAGGGGTAGGGTGAGGGTTAGAGTGAGGTTTAGGTTTAGTGTGAGAGTTAGTTAGGGATAGGTTAGGGTGAGGTTAAGGGTTAGGATGAGGGTAGGGTGAGAGTGAGGTTTAGGGTTAGCATGAGTGTTAGGTTGAGGGTTAGGGTGAGGGTTAAGGTTAGGGTTAGGGTGATGTTTAGGGTTCGTATTAGTGTTAGGGTGAGGGTTAGGGTGAGGGGTATAGTTATGGTTAGGGTGAAGGTTAGGATTACTGTGAAAGTTTAGGTTAGGGTTACAGATAGAGTGAGGGTAAGGGTTAGGGTGAGGTTTAGGGTGAGGTTTAGGTTTAGGGATACAGTTAGGGTTAGGTTGAAGGTTAGGGTGAGGTTTAGAGTTAGGGTGAGGGTGAGGGTGAGGAATAGGGTTACGATTAGTGTTAGGGTTAGGGTTAGGCTGAGGGTGAGTTTTAGGGTTAAGTTTAGGGTTAGGTTTAGGGTAAGGGTAAGGGTTAAGGTGAGGGTTAAGGTTAGGTTTAGGGTTGGGGTGAGGTTGAGGGTTAGGGTTGGGGTTTGGATTAGGCTGAGGTTGAGGGTGAGGCTTAAAGTTAGGATTAGGTTTTGGGTTAGGGTTAGGCTGAGGGTGAGTGTGAGGGTTAGGGTTAGGGTTAGGTTTAGGTTGAGTGTTAGGGTGAGGGATAGGTTTATGGTTAGGGTGAGTGTGAGGGTGAGTTTTAGGGATAGGGTTAGGGTTAGGCTGAGGGTGAGTATTAGGTTTAGGATTAGAGTTAGGGTTAGGGTTAGAGTTAGGGTTAGGGTGAAGGTTAATGTGAGAGTTAAGGTTAGGATTAGGTTTAGGGTTAGGGTGAGGGTAAGGGTTAGGGTGAGGGTTAGAGTGAAGGTGAGGGTTAGGGTAAGGTTTAGGTTTAGGATTAGGGTCATGTTGAGGGTGAGGGTTCATGTTAGTGTGAGGGTTAGGCTGAGAGGCAGGGTTACGGTTAGGGTGAGGGTAGGGGTGAGGGTTTTGGTTACGTGAGGTTTAGGTTTAGGGTTAGGGAGAAGCTTACGTTTTGTGTGAGGTTTAGGGTGAGGGTAAGTGTTAGGGTTAGAGCGGAGCTGAGGTCAAGGGTTTTATTAGGTTAGGGTTAGGATTAGGGTTAGGGTTAGGGTTAGGTTGAGGGATAGGTTGAGGGTTTGCATGAGGGTTAAGGTTAGAGGGTTAGATTTAGGGATAGGATTAGGGTTAGGGTGAGACTACGGGTTAGGGTGAGGGTTAGGATGAGAGTGAGGTTAAGGGTTAGCGTGCGTGTTAGTGTTTTGTTTAGGGTGAGGGTTAGGGTTAGGTTTAGGGTGAGATTGAGGGTGAAGTTTAGCGTTAGGGTTAGGGTGAGGGTTAGGTTTAGGGTTAGGTTGATGGTGAGGGTTAGGTTTAGGATTAGTGTTAGGGTTAGGTTTAGGCTTAGTGTGAGGGTGACGGGTAAGGTGAGGGTTAGTGTTAGGGTTAGGTTTAGGGTGAGGGTGAGGTTTAGAGGTATCGTTAGAGTTAGGGTGAGTGTGAGTGTGAGGGTTAGGGTGACAGTGAGGGTTAGTGTAGGGTGAGGTTTAAGGTGACATTGAGGGTTAGGCTTTGGGGTTGGGTTAGGGTTAGGGTTAAGGTGAGGGGTAGGGTTGGGGTTAGTGTAAGGGTTTAGGGTTAGGGTGAGGGTTAGGGTTAAGGTTAGAGTTAGGGTGAGTTTTAGGGTTAGGGTTAGGCTGAGGGCTAGGGTGAGGGTGAGGTTTAGGGTGAGCGTGAGTGTGAGGATGAGGGTTCGGGTGTCAGTGAGGGTTAGGGTAGGGTGAGGGTTAGGGGGACGGTGAGGGTTAGGGTGAGGGTGAGCATTAGGGTTATGGTTATGGTTAGGGTTAGGGTCAGGTTGAGGTTTAGGATTACCATTAGGGTTAAGATGTGGGTTAGGATGAGGGGTAGTTATAGGGTTAGGGTTAGGGTTAGGGTTTACGTGAGATTAAGTGTTAGGGTGAGTGTGATGGTTAGGGTTAGGGTTAGGGTGAGGGTAATTGTTAGTGTGAGGGTTAGGATGAGGGTAAGGGTTAGGTTTAGGGTGATGTTTAAGGTTAATGTTAGGGTTAGTGTTACGGTTAGGGTGAGGGTAATGGTTAGGTTCAGGGTGTGGTTTAGGGTTAGTCTGAGGGGTAGTGTTACGGTTAGGGTGAGGGTAAGGGTTAGGGTTAGGGTGATGTTTAAGGTTAAGTTTAGGGTTAGTGTTACGGTTAGGGTGAGGGTGAGGGTTAAGGTGAGGGTAAGGGTTAGGTTGAGGGTGCGGTTTAGGGTTAGTCTGAGGGGTAGGGTTAGGGTTAGGGTGAGGCTTAGGTTTAGTGTGAGGGTTATGGTTACCGATAGGGTTAGGGTGAGGGTCAGGATTAGGATGAGGGTAGGGTAAGAATGAGGTTTAGGGTTAGGATGAGGGTTAGGTTTAGGTTTAGGGATAGGGTGAGGGTTTGGGTGAGGGTGAGGTTTGGGTTGTGGGTGAGGGTTAGGGTAAAGGTGAGGGTTAGGTTCACGGGGAGGGTTAGAGTGAGGACGAGGGTTAAGATTAGGGTTAGGGTGATGGTTAGGGTTCGTATTAGTGTTAGGGTGAGCGGTAGGGTGAAGGGTATAGTTAGGGTTAAGGTGAGGGTTACGATTAGTGTGAGAGTTAGGGTTAGGGTGAGGTGTAGGGTTAGGTTTAGGGTTAGGGTTATGGTTAGGGTAGGGTGAGGGTTAGGGTGAGGTTAAAGGTTAGTGTTAGGGTTAGGGTTAGGGTGAGTGTTAGGGTTAGAGTTAGTATTAGGGTAAGGGTTAGGTTTAGGGGTAGGGGTAGGGTAAGAGTTAGGTTGAGGGTTAGACTGAGGGTGAGGGTTAGGGTAAGGTTTAGGTTTAGGATTAGGGTCAGAGTGGGGGTGAGGCTTAGGGTTAGTGTGAGGGTTAGGCTGAGGGTGGGGTTAGGTTTAGGGTGAGGGTGAAGCTGAGGGTTTCGGTTACATAAGGGTTAGGTTTAGGGTTAGGGAGAGGATTAGGTTTGGGGTGAGGGGTAGGGTGATGGTAAGTGTTAGAGTTTGGGTGAGTGTTAGGGTGTGGGTGAGGGTTAGTGTTAGGGTGAGGGTTAGGTTGAGGGGTATAGTTAGGGTTAGGGTGATGGTTAGGATTTTTGTGATGGTTACGATTAGGGTCAGGGTTAGAATGAAGGTAAGGGGTAGGGTGAGGTTTATGGTGAGGTTTAGGGTTAGGTTTAGATTTATGGTTAGGTTGAGGGTTAGGGTGAGGTTTAAAGTTAGGGAGAGGGAGAGGGTTAAGGTTAGGGTTAGGTTGAGGGTTAGGGTTAGGGTGAGAGTTACAGTTAGGGTTAGGGTGAGGGGGAGGTTTAGGATTAGGGTTAGGGTTAGAATTAGTGTGAGGGTGAGGGTGAAGAATAGGGTTAGGATTAGGGTTAGGGTTAGTGTTAGGCTGAGGGTGAGGATGAGTGTTAAGTTTAGGGTTAGTGTTAGGTTGAGTGTTAGGGTAAGGTTTAGGGTTAGGATTAGGTTTATGGTGAAGGGTAGGTTTAGGGTTAGGGTGAGTGTTAGGGTGAGAGTGAGGGTGAGGGTTAGGGTGAGGTTTAGGTTTAAGTTTAGAATTAGTTTAGGGTGAGGGTTAGGGTTAAAATTAGGGATAAGTTTAGGGTAAGGGTTATGGTTACGGTTAGTGTGAGGGTTATGTTTAGGTTTAGGGTGAGGGCTAAGGTGAGGGGAAGGTTTAGGGTTAGGGTGAGGGTGAGGGTGAGCCTTAGAGTTAGGATTAGGATTTGGGTTAGGGTTAGGCTGAGGGTGAGGTTGAGGGTTAAAGTTAGAGTGAGGGTTAGGGTTAGGGACAGGTTTAAGTTGAGGGTTAAGTTGAGGGGTAGGTTTAGCGTTAGGTTGAGGGAGAGGCTGATGGTGAGAGTGAGGGTTAGGGTGAGGCTAACGGTTAGGGTGAGGGTTAGCGTTATGGTTAGGTTTAGGTTCAGGGTTATGGTGAGGGGTAGGGTCCGGGTTAGTGTGAGCCTTAGCGTTAATGTGAGGGTAAGGGTTAGGGTTAGGGTTACCGTGAGGTTATGGGTAAGGGTGAGGGTTAGGATGAAGGTGAGGGTTAGGTATAGGGTCTGGGTGAGGGTGAGTGTTAGGGTAAGGATGAGGGTTAGGGTTAGGGTTAGGATGAGGTTTAGGATTAATGTGAGGATTAGGGTTAGGTTTAGGGTTAGGGTGAGGCTGAGGTTTAGGGTTAGGTTAAGGGTTAGGGTGAGTGGTAGGGTGAGGTTTAGGGTTAGGGTTTTGTATAGGGTTAGGGTGAGGGTGAGGGTTGGGGTTAGGGTTAGGGTGAGTGTGAGGGTGAGGTTTACTGTTAGGATTAGGCTTAGGGTGAGTGTGAGTGTTAGGTTTAGGATTAGTGTTAGGGTTAGGGTTAGGTTTAGGTTTAGTGTTAAAGATAGGGTTTGGGAGAGTTTTAGGGTTAGGGTTGGGGTTAGGGTAGGGTTAGGTTAAGGTTTAGGGTGAGGGTTAGGGTTAGGCTGAGGGTGAGGGTCAGGGTGATGGTTAGGGTTTGGTTCAGGGTTAGGGTGAGGGTTATGATGAGGGTTATAGTTAGGGTAGGGTTAGGTTTAGAATTAGGTTGAGTGTGAGGGTGAAGAACAGGGTTAGGGTTAGAGTTAAGGTTTGGCTTAGGGTCAGGGTGATTGCTAGGGTTAGGGTTATGTTTAGGTTGAGTGTTAGGGTTAGGCTTAGGGTTAGGATGAGGGTTAAGTTGAGGGTTAGGGTTAGGTTTAGGGTGAGGGTTAGGGTTAAGCTGAGGGTAAGGGTTAGGGTGAGGGTTACGAGGAGGGTGACTGTTATGGTGAGGGTTACAGTTAGGGTGAGGGTTAGGGTTAGAGTTAGGATTAGGGTGAGGGCTAGGGTGAGGGTGAGGGTTAGTGTGAAGGTGAGGGTGAGGGTGAGGGTTAGGGTGTTGGTTAGGGTTAGGGTTAGGTTCAGGGTTACAGTTAGGGTGAGAGTAAGGGTTAGGGTTAAGATTAGAATTAGGCTGAGGGTGAGGGTGAGGAATAGGTTTAGGATTAGGGTTAGGGTTAGGATTAGGCTGAGGGTGAGGGTGAGTGTTAGGGTTAGGGTTAGGGTTAGGGTGAATGTTAGTGTTAGGCTTAGGGTTAGGATGAGGGTTAAGGTGAGGCGTAGGGTTAGGGTTAGGGTGAAGGTTAAGGTTAGGGTGAGGGTTAGGGTTAGGGTGAGGTTAAGGGTTAGGGTGAGTGTTAAGATGAGGCTGAGGATTAGGTCGAGGGTTAAATTTAGGGTGAGGGTTAGGGTTATGGTGAGGGTTAGGGTAAGGGTTAATGTGAGGGTGAGGCTTAGGGTGAGGATGAGGGTGAGGGTGAAAGTTAGGGTGTGAGTTAGGGTTAGGGTTAGGGTCAGGGTTACAGTAGGGTGAGGCTTATGGTTAGGTTTAGGGTGAGGTTGAGGCTGAGGCTGAGGTTTAAATTGAGGGTGAGGGTGAGTGTGAGGGTGAGGTTTAGGGTTCGGATTAGTGTTAGTTTGAGGGTGAGGGTGAGGGTTAGTGTTTGGATTATTGTTAGGGTTAGGGTAGGCTGAGGTTGAGCATGAGGGTGAGGGTGAGGGTTAGGTTTATTGTGAGGGTTTGGGTGAGCAGGAGGGTAAGGTGTAGGTTGAGGGTTAGGGTGAGGGGGAGGCTTAGGGTTAGGATGAGGGTTAGGGTGATGTTTAGCGTTAAGTTTAGGGTTAGTTTTAGTGTGAGGTTTAGGGTTAATGTTAGGGTAAGGGTTAAGGTTAGGGTTAGGGTTAGGATGAGGGTTGCGGGTAGGTTTAGGGTGAGCATTAGGGTGATGGGTAGGTTTAGGGTTAGGTTGAGTTTGAGGGTGAGGCTTAGGTTTAGGATTAGGTTTTGGGTTAGGGTTAGGCTGAGGGTGAGTTGAGGGTTAAGGTTAGCGTGAGGCTTAGGGTTAGGTTTAGGTTTAGGTTGAGGTTTAGGGTGTGGGGTAGGTTTATAGTTAGGGTGAGGGTGAGGATGAGGGTCAGGGTGAGGGTGAGGTTAAGGGTTAGGGTGAGGGTTAGGTTTAGGGTTAGGATTAGGTTTTTGGTTAGGGTGAGTGGTAGCATTAGGGTTAGTGTGAGCCTAAGTGTTAGTGTGAGGGTTAGGGTTAGGGTTAGGGTTACCGTGAGGGTAAGGGTAACGGTGAGGGTTAGGATGAGGGTGAGGGTTAGGGATAAGGTTTGGGTGAGGGTGAGTGTTAGGGTGAGGATGAGGGTTAGGGTTAGGGTGAGGGTGAGGGTTTTGATTAGGGTGTGGATTAGGGTTAGATTTAGATTTAGGTTGAGGTTGAGGTTTTGGCTTAGGTTAAGGATTAAGGTGAGGAGTAGGGTGAGGTTTAGGGTTGGGTTTTGTTTAGGGTTAGGGTGAGGGTGAGGGTTAGGGTTAGGGTTAGTGTGAGTGTGAGGGTGAGGTTTACTGATAGGTTTAGGTTTAGGGTGAGGGTTAGGGTTAGGGTTAGAGTTAGGATTAAGGTGAGGTCTAGGGTGCGGGTGAGAGTTAGTGTGTGGGTCAGGGTGAGGCTGAGGTTTAGGGTGTGTGTTAGGGT
Source organism: Dipodomys merriami (assembly GCF_024711535.1). NCBI lineage: Eukaryota > Metazoa > Chordata > Mammalia > Rodentia > Heteromyidae > Dipodomys > Dipodomys merriami. The sequence goes on from NW_027206113.1 coordinate 7,140,252, forward strand.
CAGGGTTAGGGTCAAGGTTTCAGATAGGGTGAGGGTTAAGGTTAGGATTAGGGTTAGGGTGAGGTTCAGGCTGAGGCTGAGTTTTAAGGTGAGGGTGAGTGTGAGGGTGAGGGTGAGGGTTAGAGTTCGGGTTATGGTTAGGTTGAGGGTGAAGTTGAGGGTTAGTGTTTGGATTAGGGTTAGGGTTAGGCTGAGGGTGAGCGTGAGGGGGATGGGGAGGGTTAGTGTTGTTAGTGTTAGGGTGAGGGTTAGGTTTCAGGTGAGGATTAGGTTGAGGATGAGGGTAAGGGTTAGGTTGAGGATTAGGGTGAGGATGAGGGTTAGGTTTGTGGTTAGGGTTAGGGTTAGGGTTAGGGTTAGGGTTAATTTAAGGGTTAGGTTTAGGCTGAGAGTTACGGTTAATGTTAGGTTTATGTTTAGGGTAACGGTTAGGGTGAGGGTGAGGGTTAGGTTTTGGGTGAGATTTAGGGTTAGGGTGAGGGTTAGGGTTAGGATTAGGGTGAGTGTTAATGTTAGTGTGAGTGTTATGGTTAGGTTTATGGTTACCGTGAGGGTAAGAGTAAGGGTGATGGTTAGGATGAGGTTGAGGGTTAGGGATTTCGTTAGGGTGAGGGTGAGTGTTAGGGTGAGGATGAGGGTTAGGGTTAGGGTTAGGGTGAGTGTTAGTGTTAGGGTGAGGTTTAGGGTTAGGTTTAGTGTTATGGTGAGTGTGAAAGTTTTGGTTAAGTGTTAGGGTGAGGGGTAGGGTGAGGGTTAGGGTTAGGGTTTTGGTTAGGGTAGGGTGATGGTGAGGGTTAGTTTAGGGTTAGGGTGAGTGTGAGGGTGTTTTAGGGATAGGTTTAGGGTGAGGGTGAGTGTCAGGTTTAGGATTGGTGTCAGGGTTAGGCTTAGGCTTAGGGTTAGCATGAGTCTGAGGATTAGGGTTAGCGTGAGGGTTAGGGTTAGGGTTAGGGTGATGTTTAGTGTGAGGGTGAGTTTTAGCGTGAGACAAGGGTTCGGGTTCGGGTTCGGGTTAGGTTGTGGGTGAAGGCTAGGTTTAGGGTGAGTGTTAGGTTAAGGGAGAGGTAAAGTGTTAGGTTTAGTGTTTTTGTTAGGGTTAGGGTTTGGGTGAGTGTTAGGGTTAGGGTTAGGGTTAGGGTTAGGGTTAGGGTAGGGTGAGGGAAAAGTTTAGGGTGAGTGTTAGTGTTAGGCTGAGAATGAGGCCGAGGATGAGGGTTAGGGTTAGGTTTAGGGTTAGGGTGAGTGTAAGGGTGAGGTTTAGGTTTAGGATGAGGGTTAGGGTGAGGTGTAGGATTAGGTTTAGGGTGAGTGTGAGGGTGAGGTTTAGGTTTAGGGTGAGGATTAGGCTTAGGGTTAGGGTGAGTGTTAGGGATAGTGTTAGGTTTAAGATGAAGGTTAGGGCGAGGGTTAGGGTTAGGGTTATTGTTAAGGGCAGGGTTAGTGTGAAGGTTAGGGTTAGGGTTAGGGTTAACATGAGGGTAAGTGTAATTGTGAGGGTTAGGATGAGGGTGAGGGTTAAGGTTAGGATTAGGGTTAGGGTAGGGTGAGGGTTAGGGTTAGGCTTAAGTTTAGTGTTAGGGTGAGGGTTAGGGTTACTTTTAGCGTTAGGGTTTGGGTGAGTGTTAGGGTGAGGGTTTGGGTTAGGGTTAGGGTTAGGGGGAGGGGCAGGGTTAGCTTGAGGGTTAGGGTTAGAGTTAGGTTTAGGGTATGGGTTAGGCTGAGGGCTAGGCTGAGGGTGAGGGTTAGGGTGAGGGTGAGGGTGAGGGTGAGGGTGATGATGAGGGTTAGGTTGTCGGTGAGGGTTAGGGTAGGGTGAGGGTTAGGGTGAGGGTTAGTTTCACGCTCAGGGTGAGGGTGAGGGTGAGGTATAGGGTTAGGTTTAAAATTAGTGTGAGTGTAAGGTTAGGGTTATGGTTAGGATGAGGTTTAGTGTAAGGGGTAGGATTAGGTTGAGGGTGAGGGTGAGGGTGAGTGTGAGATTTAGGGTTAGGGTGCGGGTTACGGTTAGGGTGAGGATTAGGCGAAGGGTTAGTGTGAGGTTTCGGGAGAGGTTTAGGGTTAGGAATAGAGTTAGGGTTTGGTTGAGGTTTCGAGTGAGGTTTAGAGTTAGGGTGAGGGTGAGGGTTAGGGTTAGGGTTAGGGTGAGGGTTAGGGTTAAGGTGAGATTAGAGTTAGGGATAGGGTGAGGGTGAGGGTTAGTGTTAGGGCTTGGGTGAGGGTTAGGGTGAAGATGAGGTTAAGGCTTAGGTTGAGGGTTAGGGTGACGGGGAGGTTTAGGGTTAGGGTTAGGATTAGTATGAGTGTGAGTGTTAGGGATAGGGTTAGGATGAGGGTGAGTGTTAGGTTCAGGATGAGGTTTAGGGTTAGGTTTAGGGTGAAGGTTAGGTTTAGGGTGAGGGTTAGGGTTAAGTTTAGGGTTAGGTTGAGGGTCAGGGTTAGGGTTAGGTTAAGGGTAAGGATGAAGGGTAGGGTGAGGGTTAGGGTTAGGGTTTTGGTTAGGGTAGGCTGAGGCTGAGGGTTAGGGTCAGGGTTAGGGTGAGTGTGAGGGTGGTTTAGGGATAAGTTTAGGGTTAGGGTGAAGTTAAGTGATAGGGTGAGGGTTGGAATGAGTGTGAGGGTTAGGGTTAGGGTGATGTTTAAGGTTAAGATTAGGGTTAGGGTGAGGGATAGGATTAGTGTGAGGTTTAGGGTTAGGGTTAGGGTTGGAGTGAGATTAAGGGTTAGGGTGAAGTTAGAATTAGGGTTAGGTTTAGGTTGAGGATTAGGGTGAGGAGTAGGGTTAGAGTTAGTGTGAGCCTTAGTGTTAGTGTGAGGCTTAGGGTTAGGATTAGGTTTAGGATTACTGTGAGGGTAAGTGTAAGTGTGAGGGTTAGGATGAGTGTAATGGTTAGGGATAGGGTTAGGGTGAGGGTGAGTGGTAGGGTGAGGATGAGGTTTAGTGTTAGGTTTAGGGTGAGGGCTAGGGTTAAGTTTAGGGTTGGGTTGAGGTTGAGGTTTAGGGTTAGGTTAAGGGTTAGGGTGAGGGTTAGGGTTAGGGTTTTGGTTAGGGTAGGCTGAGGGTGAGGGGTAAAGTCAGGGTTAGGGTGTGTGGGAGGGTGGTTTAGAGAGGTGTTTAGGGTTAGGGTGAGGGTAAGGGTTAGGGTGAAGTTGAGGGGTAGGGTTACGTTTAGGGCTAGGATGAGGGTAATAGTTATTGTGTGGGTTAGGATGAGTGTGAGGGTTAGGGTTAGGGTGATGTTTAAGGTTAAGATTAGGGTTAGGGTGAAGTTAGGATTAGTGTGAGGGTTAGGGTTAGGGTTAGCGTTGGAGTGAGGTTAAGGGTTAGGATGAGGTTTATGTTGATATTTAGGGTTAGGGTTAGAGTTAGGGTTAGGTTGAGTGTTAGGGTGAGTTTTAGAGTTAGGGTGAGTGTGAGGGTTAGGGATAGGGTTAGAGTTAGGGTTAGGGTTAGGGAGAGAGTTAGAGTTAGATTTAGGCTGAGGGTGAGGTTAGGGTTAGGGTTAGGGTGAGGGTTAGGTGAGGATGATCTTAAGGTTTAGGTTGAGGGTTAGGATGGGGGGAGGTTTAGGGTTACGGTTAGGTTTAGGTTTAGGGTTAGGATGAGGGTTAGGGTTAGGCTGAGGGTGAGCCTGAGGGTGAGGTTGAGGGTTAGTGTTAGGGTTAGGGTGAGGGATAGGTTTATTGTGAGGTTTAGGCTGAGGATGACGGAAAGGATTAGGTTGAGGATTAGGGTGAGGGGGAGGTTTAGTGTTAGGGTTAGGGTTAGGGTGTGGGTTAGGGTTAATGTTAGGATTAGGTTTAGGGAAAGGGTTAGGGTGAGGGTGAGGGTTAGGGTTAATGTTAGAGTTAGGTTTAGTGTAAGGGTTAGGGTTAGGGTGAATGTTACTGTTAGGTTTAGGATGGGGGTTAAGTTTAGGGTAAGGTTTAGGGTTAGGTTTGGGGTTAGGTTTTGGGTGAGGGTGAGGCTTAGGGTTAGGATTAGGGTTTTAGTTAGGGTTAGGCTGAGAGTGAGGGTGAGCCTTAGGGTTAGCATTAGGGTTAGGGTTAGGGTTCGTTTTAGGCTGAGGTTTAGGGTGGGGGCTAGGTTTAGTGTTAGGGTGAGGGTGAGGGTGAGGGTGAGGGTTAGGGTTAGGGTTAGGATTAGGTTGAGGGTTAGGGTTAGGGTTAGGTTTAGGTTGAGGTTTTCCGTGAGGGGTAAGGTTAGGGTTAGTGTGAGCCTTCGTGTTAGAGTGAGGGTTAGGGCTAGGGTTAGGGTTAGGTTTTCCATGAGGGTAAGGGTAAGCGTGAGGGTTAGGATGAGGGTGAGGGTTAGGGATAGGGTTAGGGAGAGGATGAGGTTTATGGTTAGGGTTAGGGTGAGGTTTAAGGTTAGTGTGAGGGTTAGGGTTAGGTTTAGGGTTAGGGTGTGTGTGAGGGTTAGGGTTAGGTTAAGTGTTATGGTGAGGGGTAGGGTGAGGGTTACGGTTAGGGTTTTGGTTAGGGTAGGGTGAGGGTGAGGTTAGGGTTAGGTTAAGTGTTATGGTGAGGGGTAGGGTGAGGGTTACGGTTAGGGTTTTGGTTAGGGTAGGGTGAGGGTGAGGTTATGGTTAGGGTGAGTGTGAGGTTGTTTTAGGGATAGGGTTAGAGTTAGGGTGAGGGTTAGTGTTATGGTTAATTTTAGGCTGAGGGCTAAGGTGAGGGTGAGGGTTAGGGTGACTGTGAGGGTGAGGGTGATGGTTAGGGTGTTGGTGAGGTTTAGGGTAGGGTGAGGTTAAGTGCGACGCTGAGGTTTAGGGTGAGGGTGAGGGTTAGGGTTATGGTTACGATTAGGGTTAGAGTCAGGTTGAGGATTAGGGTTACGGTTAGGGTTAGGATGAGGGTTAGGGTTAGGGGTAGGTTTAGGGTTAGGGTTAGGGTGAAGGTGAGGGTTAGGGTTACGGTTAGCGTTAAGGTGAGGGTTACGATGAGGGTGAGGTTTAGGGTTAGGGTGATGTTTAAGGTTATGGTTATGGTTAGGGTTAGGGTGACGGTGACGGTGAGGGTTAGGGTGAGGGTAAGGGTTAAGTTGAGGGTGCAGATTAGGGTTACAATTAGGGTTAGTGTGAGGGGTAGGGTTAGGCTTAGGCTGAGGGTTAGGTTTAGTTTGTGGGTTATGGTGAGCGACTGGGTTAGGGTGAGGGTAAGGGTTTGGATGAGGGTAGTGTGAGAGTCAGGTTTAGGGTTAGCATGAGTGTTAGGGTGAGGGATATGGTTAGGTTTAGGGATAGGCTGAGGGTTGGATGAGGGAGAGGGTTGGGTTGTGAGTGAAGGTTAGGGTAAAGGTGAGGGTTAGGTTGAGGGGGAGGGTTAGAGTGAGGGCGAGGGTTAAGGTACGTGTTAGGTGATGGTTAGGGTTCATATTAGTGTTAGTGTGAGGGTGAGGGTGAGTGTTGTAGTTAGGGTTAGTGTGAGGGTTAGGATTAGTGTGAGGGTTAGGGTTAAGGTTAGAGTGAGGGTAAGGGTTAGGGTGAGGTTTAGGGTGAAGTTTAGGGTTAGGGTGAGGGTGAGGGTTAGTGTTATGGTGAGGGTGAGTGTTAGGGTTAGGGTGAGAGTTAGATTTAGGGATAGGGTGAGGGTGAGGGTTAGTGTTAGGGTTAGGGTAAGGGTTAGGTTGAGGATGAGGGTAAGGTTTAGGTTGAAGTTAGGGTGTGGGGGAGGGTTAGGGTTAGGGTTAGGGTTAGGGTTAGGTTTATTGTGAGGATTAGGGTTTTGAGGAGGGTAAGGTTTAGGCCAGGGTTAGGGTTAAGTTTAGGGTTAGAGTTAGGGTGAAGGTTAGGGTTAATATTAGTGTTAGTTTTAGGATAAGGTTTAGGTTTAGGGTAAGGGTTACTGTTAGGGTGAGTGTTGGGTTTAGGGTGAGGGCTAGATTTAGGTTTGGGGTTAGGGTGAGGGTGAGGGTGAGGCTAGGGTCAGGATTAGCGTTTGAGTTAAGGTGTGGGTGAGGGTGAGGCTTAGAGTTAGGATTAGGGTTTGAGTTAGAGTTAGGCTGAGTGTGAGGGTGAGGTTTAGGGTTAGCGTGAAGGTTAGGGTTAGGGTTAAGTTTAGGTTGATGGTTAGGGTGAGGGCTAGGTTTAGGGTTAGGGTGAGGGTGAGCTTGAGTGTTAGGGTGAGGGTTAGGTTTAGGGTGAGCGTTAGGGTTAGGGTTAGTTTTAGGTTGAGGGTTAGGGTGAGGGGTAGGGTTAGGTTTACCGTGAGGCTAAGGATAAGGATGAGGGTTAGGATGAGAATTAGTGTTAGGGTTAGGATGAGGGTTAGGATTAGTGTTAGGGTGAGGGTTAGGGTTAGGGTGTGTGTTAGGGTTAGGTTTAGGGTTAGGGTGAGGTTGAGGGTTAGAGTGAGTGTGAGGGTGTTTTAGGGATAGTCTTAGGGTTAGGGTGATGGTTAGGGTTAGGGTTAGGGTGCGGGTTAGGTTTACGGTGATGTTTAGTGTTAGGGTGAGGTTTAGGGTAAGGGTGAGGGTGAGGGTGAGGGTGAGGGTTAGGGTGTGTGTGAGGGTGAGGGTTAGGGTGAGTGTTAGTGTGAGCATGAGGGTTATGGTTATGTTTAGGTTTAGTGCTAAGGTTAGGGTTTGTGTGAGTGTTAGGGTTAGGGTTAGGGTTATGGTAGGGTGAGGGTAAAGTTTAGGGTTAGGGTTAGGTTTAGGCTGAAGGTGAGGGTGAGGGTGAGGGTTAGAGTTATGTTTAGGGTTAGGTTGAGTGTAAGGGTTAGGGTGAGTTTTAGGATGAGTGTTAGGGTGAGTTGTAGGATTAGGTTTAGGGTAAGGCTGAGGGTGAGGGTGAGGTTTAGGCTTAGGTATAGGATTAGTGTGAGTGTTAGGGTTAGGTTTAGGGTTAGGATGAGGTTTAGGGTGAGGGGTAGGTTTAGGTTTAATGTGAGGGTGAGGGTTAGGGTTAGGTTTAGGATGAGGGTTAGGGTGAGGGTTAGGGTTAGGTTTAGTGTGAGGGTTATGGTTATTGTGAGGGTTAGAGTTAGGAATAGGCTTAGGGTGTGGTTTAGGGTTAGGGTTAGTGATAGGCTGAGTGTAGGGTGAGGGTGAGGGTTAGGGTGAGGATGATGGTGAGGGTGAGGGTTAGGGTGTCGTTGAGGGTTATGGTACAGTGAGGGTTAGGGTTAGCGTGAGAGTTAGATTTAGGGTTTGGGTGAGGGTTAGGTTTAGGATTAGTGTTAGGGATAGGGTTCGGCTTAGGGTGAGGGTGAGCGGAAGGATGAGGGTTTGGGTTAGGGTTAGGGTTAGTGTGAGGTTGAGGGTTAGGGTGAGGGTTAGGGTTAGGGTGTTGGGTAGGGTGAGGTTTAGTGTTAGTTTTATGATTAGGATAGGGTGAAGGTTAGGGTGAGGTTTAAGGTTCGTCTTAGGGTTAGGGTTAGGTTGAGTGTTAGGGTTAGTGTGACGTTTAGGGTTAGGTTTAGGTTTAGGGCTAGTGTTAGGGTGAGGGTAAGGTTTAGGGTGAGGGTTAAAGTTAGTGTGAGGGTTAGGGTAAGGTTTAGTTTTAGGATTAGGGTCAGGGTAAGGGTGAGGGTTAGGGTTAGTGTGAGGGTTAGTCTGAAGGGTAGAGTTAGGGGTAGGTGAGGGTGAGGGTGAGAGTTTGAGTTTTGTAAGGTTTAGGTTTAGGGTTTGGGAGAGGATTATGGTTTGCGTGTCGGTTAGGGTGAGGGTAAATGTTAGGGTTTTGTTGAGGGTTAGGTTTAGGTTGAAGCTGAGGGTGAGGGTTTTCCTCAGGTAAGGGTTAGGTTTAGGGTTAGGGTTATGGTTAGGTTTAGGGATAGGATGAGGGTTAGTGTGAGGGGTAGGGTTAGGGTTAGGGTGAGGGTTAGGGTTAGTGTGAGGGTTACACTGAAAATGATGGTTAGGATTAGGGTGAGGGTTAGGGTTAGTGTTAGGGTTAGGATTACTTTTAGGGTTATGATTAGGATTAGGGTTAGGTTGAGTGGTATGGTTAAGGTTAGGGTGGGGGTTAGGTTTAGGGTTAGAATTAGGGTGAGGGTAAGGGTTAGGGTGAGGGTTTGGATGAGGGTGAGGGTTAGGATGAGGGTGAGGGTTAGGGTTAGGGTGAGGGTTAGGGTGATGTTTAAGGTTAGGGTTAGGCTTAGAGTGAGGGTTAGGTTTAGGGATAGGGTGAGGGTGAGCTTTAGTTTTAGGATTAGTGTTAGGGTTAGGGTTAGGCTTAGTGTGAGGGTGAGGGGTAGGGTGAGGGTTTGGGTTAGGGTTAGGGTTAGGGATAGGGTGAGGGTTAGGGTTAGTGTTAGGGTTAGGGTTTTGGTGAGTGTTATGGTGAGGGCAAGGGTTAGGGTTAGGAAGGATGAGGGTAAGGGTTAGGGTGAGGGTTAGTGTTACAATGAGTGTGAGGTTGAGGGTGAGGATTAGGGTTAGGTTTAGGATTAGTGTGAGTGTTACGGTTTCTGTTAGGGTTAGGAAAAGGGTTAAGGTGAGAGGTAGGCTTAGGGTTAGGTTGATGGTGAGGGTGAGGGCGAGGTTTAGGGTTAGAGTGAGGGTTATTGTTAGGGTTAGGGTGAGGGTGAGGATTAGTGTTAGGCATAGGATGTGGGTTATGGTGAGCGGTAGGGTTAGGTTTAGTGTGAGCTTTAGGGTTAGTTTGAGGCTTAGGGTTAGGGTTAGGGTGAGGGTTTGGTTTAGGGTTAGGTTTCGGCTGAGGGTTATTGTGAGGGTGAGGATTAGGGTGATTGTGAGGGTAAGGTTGAGGTTTAGGGTGTCGGTGAGAGTTAGGGTAGGGTGAGGGTAAGGGCGACAGTGAGGGTTAGGGTGAGGGTGAGGTTTAGGGGTAAGTTTAGGGTTAGGGTTAGGGTTAGGTTGAGGGTAAATGTTAGGGTGAAGGTGAGCGTTAGGGTTACGGTTAGGGTTAGGGTGAGGTTAATTTTTAGGTTGAGGGTTAGGATGAGAGTGAGGGTTGGTGTTAGGGTGATGTTTAAGGTTTAGGTTAGGGTTAGGGTGAGGGAGAGGGTTAGGGTGAGGGTATGGGTTAGTTTGAAGTTGCGGATTAGGGTTACGGTTAGGGTTAGTGTGAGGGGTAGGGTTAGGGTTAGGGTAAGGGTTAGGTTTACTGTGAGGTTTATGGTTAGGGATAGGGTTAGGGTGAGGGTAAGGGTTTGGATGAGGGTAGGGTGAGATTAAGTTTTAGGGTTATCATGTGTGTTATGGTGAGTGTTAGGGTTAGGTTTAGGGATAGCGTGAGGTTTGGGTTAGGGTTAGGTTTGGGCAGTTGGTGAGGGTTAGGGTAAAGGTGAGGGTTAGGTTGACGGGGAGGGTTAAAGTGAGGGCGAGGGTTAAGGTAAGGTTTAGGGTGATGGTTAGGGTTCGTATTAGTGTTAGGGTGAGTGTGAGGGTGAGGGGTATAGTTAGGGTTAGGGTGAGGGTTAGGATTATTGTGAGGGTTAGGTTTAGGGTTAGGGTTAGAGAGAGGGTAAGGTTTAGGGTGAGGTTTAGGGTTAGGGTTAGAGTTAGGATTAGGCTGAGGGTTAGGTTGAGGTTTAGAGTTAGGGTGAGGGTGAGGGTTAGGGTTACGTTTAGGGTGAGGGTTAGGTTGAGGATGAGGGTAAGGTTTAGGTTGAGGATTAGGGTGAGGGTAAGAGTTAGGTTTAGGGTTAGGTTTAGGGTGAGTGTTAGGGTGACGGTTACGGTTAGACTGAGGGTGAGCATGAGGGTGAGGCTGAGGGTTAGTGTTAGGGTTAGGGTGAGGGTTAGGTTTATTGTGAGGGTTAGCGTGAGGATGAGGGTAAGGATTAGGTTGAGGGTTAGGGTGAGGGAGAGGTTTAAGGTTGGGTTAGGTTTATGGTGAGGTTTAGGTTGAGGGTTAGTGTTAAGTTTAGGGTTAGGTTAATTGTGAGTGTTAGGGTTAATGTTAGGTTTAGGGTAAGGGTTAGGATTAGGGTAAGTGTTAGGATTAGGGTTGTAGGGACCATCTACTCGACCAGCGAGGAAAAACGACCACCACACCAGGAGTCTTCTCAGATCACGCTTTATTGGAGAGCCTTTTAGTTGTAGGAGAGCTTGGGCGCGAGAGAGCGTGCACCCGAAACTCAGCCGCTTATATATGAGAATCGGAACGCGGGTCTTTCTATTGTTGGTCGCCTGCCTTTCACCGTCACCAGGTGTCATGGGATTGGCTGGGAACTCTACCTGGCTCATGCACGCGCACAGCCCAGGCGTCCCGCCAAGCACCGTCTGGGGTGGTTACCTCAAAGCTACAAGGGAGTGGGTGGAGTCTTGCCTCGGCTCCCTACAGTTCCCCCTTCTTTGTTTTATGGCAACAGGTAAGAATAGAGGTTGGGCCTCTGTCTAAAACATTAGGACCTTGCACTGGCCTTCGCCTGAGGGGCGCGCCTTCCCCAGTGATGACCAGGCCCGTCCGATGCCTTTTTTGCAGAGGTGGGATCTTGGGCATCAACCCACTTGCAACCCAGCATGCTCTTCTTGAGGAGATGAGAACCATCTCCTCACGTGCAGTGCACTTGCCTTGCACCCTGTCGCAAATTGCAAATTGCATACCTGTCCCGGTGCAATGGGATCCCCTGATCCCTCGGGGTGCTAAGGCTATGCAGAATGGTAAGGCTTAACTGCCTCTTAGGGCCGACAGCCAAATCTGGGGTGAGGATCCACTCTCCAAAGTGGCTAATGCTTGCGAGATAACAACCTTGTCCCTTCTGGTTTGGGCTCGAAGGCGACAGACCAACCATAGGCAGACCACGCATCCTCCCAAGCAGCAGGCTAAAAACATTCCGACTCCCACCCACTCTTTGGAAAAGGACACCGCAGAGGCAATCCAGTCAGTAAATTGTAACAGCCCACAGCATCATCGGTTTAGCTATCACAGGGATTGCTATTAGCACTGTTGCTAACAGCAGGAAGATCAGCTGCATCTTCAAGAGGGGGTTTTTCTGCAGTCTCCACCAGCCTGGTCAGTCTCGTTGGCACCCAGTGAGGTAGTTCTTGACTCTGTGGAAAACACAAACAGCTCCCCTGGATCTCGTTATTACCGGATCCGGTCCATACCATTTATTATTAATAACATCCTTCCACATAACCATGTCTTTAGTATCCATGGAGTCTCTTGTCATATGCCGATCTGCGGCAGACTGATCGTTGTCATTTAGAATTAAAAAATTAAGGGTAAAGAGCGCAAGAGAAAGTCTTTCCCTGGGGGACGCGGACTCAGCAACTCCCCCTTTTTGTTTTTGAAGCATTTCTTTTATGCTTCTATTAGCTCTTTCCACTATACCTTGTCCTTGAGGATTGTAGGGCAATCCGGTGGTGTGGGCTACCTGCATTTGTGCGCAAAAGGCTCGAAAACCATGGGAAGTATAAGCAGGGCCATTATCCGTCTTAAGTCTAAGGGGCTTTCCCCAAGCTGCCCAAGCTTCTAAGCAGTGTATTCTGACGTGAGACACCTTTTCTCCTGCCAGAGGTGTGGCATGAATGACACCAGAAAAGGTGTCCACAGACACATGTAAATATTTCAACTTACCAAATTCCATCAGATGAGTAACATCCATTTGCCATAGGGCGTTTGGTCTCAACCCCCTGGGGTTTACCCCCACATGGGGAGGATGAAGAAAGGTAACACAAGATTTACAGGCTTTAACAATATCTCTTGTCACATGCCTGGACAAATTATATCTTTTCCTAAGGGTATTAGCAGGTACATGATACAATCTATGAAAGTCTTTTGCCAATTCTACAGGATCAGCAGCGACCAGAGCCACAGCCCCAGTTGCCTGGTCCACCAAATCATTACACCTTGCCATCGGGCCCGGCAACATAGAGTGGGCACGAATATGTCCAATATAAAAAGGATGTTTTCTGTTTAAGATAAGGGATTGAATCTGTAACAAAACATTAGAAATTGTACTGGCCTGCTTAACTGAAGCAGCAACTTCAAGAGAAGCAACGGCATTTACAACATATAATGAATCAGAAAATAAGTTAAAAGGTTGATCAAATCTTTTAAAAACTTCAAGCACAATTAAACATTCAACAGCCTGTGGGACATTCGGCCGAAAATTAAAGACTACCGACTGTTTGTGTCCTTGAACAAAAAAGGCACCTTGTCCAGATTTTGATCCATCCGTAAAGATGGTTAGAGCATCAACCAAGGGCTCCTTTGAAGTGACAACAGGAAAATACACTAAATTTTTGTTAACTATGGCGAGCAGAGGATGCTTAGGATAATGATTATCAATTACATTTGGAAATGAGCAAACAAGGATTGCCCACATATCCATTGTGGCTGCTAAAATTTCAACTTGCTCACGGGTGTATGGAATAATTAATTTATCTGGAATTTTTGCAAAGTGCATTAAACAATACTTTATACCCAAAATTGCCTGTTTAGCCACTAATTCAGGAAAATATTGAACAGTTTTTGCTCCCACAGAATCATAGCATTAATAGTTAGCCTTTGAAGCAAGGCAGTGGTATAATTGGCCGTCACTCCATAAGTCCGGACTGCCTCAACTAAATCCTTAAGCTGGAAGTAGGAAATCCGCTCAAAAATTCTCTCATTGGTAATGGGATTCTCAAAGACTGGGAAAGCGGCTGCTAATCGCGACCAGGTTTTTTCTTTTATAAAGTGACTCTTCCCTGCCGGCGGGCACGGCGGGGGGGCCGACGGGTGAGGGGCAGCTCCGTTTCCTCTCCCTGGCTGCTGCAGTACTCCCACCCCTAGGGGGCGCCACCCTCCATATCTGTCTGCCACGTGCTCCGCCGCAGCCTCTTCTAAGTCTTCACTATCAGCTGGATCGAGCTGTTCTCCCTCCTCCTCTAACATTTCTTCCTCTGAGTCACTCACAAGATTACTATATTCTTGGTCCCGCCCTTCCACATGTAGGGCTGAGAACCGGTTTGCTTTTAAAGAAGGGCAAGGGGGTCTCCTTGAGACCCCCTCCTCTCTGAAACCCTTCTCGTTTTGTGAGGGCTGCAGCCCCTCTTTCTTTAATTCTTTAGGATCCTTTTGTCTTTTTTCCCTTTTTCTTTTAGGCCTATTTTCCTCCCCCTTACTGTATGCTGACTTTGATAGACTATCCTGATGCTGCGTTAGTACTTTGCGTCCTTCCTGGATTAAATCAAACCCTCCCTCCTCGAGGCAAGTGCGCACCATCAAAAAGACAAGCCACAAGGGAAGAAGCAATGCAAGCAACCAATAAATATCTAAATCTACAGTGAACAGCATACCGGGGGATATTTACCGACGTCCCCTCTCCGCGTGTTGAGTTCTGGCTCTGGTTCGGCCTCTCGCGCGGGTCCCGTCCCTGGTTCGTTCCCGGGTCTTGGCACCACTTGTAGCGACCGTCTACTCGACCAGCGAGGAAAAACGACCACCACACCAGGAGTCTTCTCAGATCACGCTTTATTGGAGAGCCTTTTAGTTGTAGGAGAGCTTGGGCGCGAGAGAGCGTGCACACAGCCGCTTATATATGAGAATCGGAACGCGGGTCTTTCTATTGTTGGTCGCCTGCCTTTCACCGTCACCAGGTGTCATGGGATTGGCTGGGAAATCTACCTGGCTAGTGCACGCGCACAGCCCAGGCGTCCCGCCAAGCACCGTCTGGGGTGGTTACCTCAAAGCTACAAGGGAGTGGGCGGAGTCTCGCCTCGGCTCCCTACATAGGGTGAGGGTTACGGTTAGTTTTAGGGGGAGGGTTAGGTTTAGGGTGAGGGTTATGTTTTGGGTGAGGTTTAGGGTTAAGTTTAGGATTAGGGTTTGGGTTAGGGTGAGGTTGAGGGTGAGCCTTAGGTTAGGAGTAGTGTTTGAGTTAGGGTTAGGCTGAGGGTGAGGGTGAGCATTAGAGTTAGCATGAGGGTTAGGCTCAGGGTTAGGTTTAGGTTGAGGCTTATGGTGAGGGTTATGTTTACGGTGAGGGTTAGGGTTATGGTTAGCTTTAGGTTGAGGGTTAGGGTGAGGGCTAGGGTTAGGGTTAGAGCCTTAGTGTTAGTGTGAGGATTAGGGTTAGTGTAAGCTTTAGGGTTACCGTTAGGGTAAGGGTAAGGGTGAGGGTTAGGATGAGGATGAGGGTTAGGGTGAGGGTTATGTTTAGGGTTAGGGAAGGGTGAGGGCAAGGGTTAGGGTGAGGGTTAAATTTAGGCTGAGGGTGATGGTGAGGGTGAGGTTTAGGGTTAGGTTTAGGTTTAGTGTGAGTGTTAGTGTTAGGGTTAGGGTTATGATGAGGTTTAGGGTGAGGGGTAGATTTAGGCTTAGGTTGAGGGTGAGGGTGAGGGTGAGGTTTGGGGTAAGTGTGAGGGTTAGCTTTTGGGTTAGGGTGAGGGTGAAGGTTAGGGTTAGGTTTAGGATAAGGGTTAGAGTGAGGGGTAGGGTTAGGGATAGTGTGAGGGTTAGGGTTAGTGTGAGGGTTAGGGTTAGGGTTAGGTTTAGGGGTACTGTGAGGTTAAGGTTAAGGGTGAGTGTAAGGATGAGGGTGAGGTTTAGGGTTACAGTGAGGGTTAGGTTTAGGGTGAGGGTTAGGGTGAGGGTTAGGGTGAGGGTTAGGGTTAGGGTGAGGGTGAGGTAAAGGGTGAGGGTAAGGGTTAGTGTGTGGGTTAGGTTTAGGATTAGCTTTAGTGTTAAGGTAAGGGTTAGGGTTAGGTTTAGGGTTATGATTAGGTTTAGGTTTAGGTTTAGGGTTAGGGTTAGGGTTAGTGTGAGGGTTAGGGTTAGGGTTAGGGTGAGGGTTAGGGTTAGTCTGAGGGTTAGGTTTAGGGATAGGATTAGGGATACGGTGAGGGTAAGGGTTAGGGTAATGGTTAGGATGAGGGTGAGGTTTACGGTTAGCGTTATGTTTAGGGTGTCGGTTAGGGTGAGGGTAAGGGTTAGGTTTAGGTTGAGGGTGAGTGTGACGGTTAGGTTTAGTGTGAGGGTGAGTGTGAAGTTTATGGTTAGGGTGAGGGTGAGGGTTAGGTTTAGGAGTAGTGTTAGGGTTAGGCTTAGTTTGAGGGTGAGGGGAAGGGTGAGGGTTTGGGTTAGGGTAAGGATTAGGGTTAGGGTGAGGTTGAGGCTTAGGGTTAGTGTTAGGGTTGGGGTTTGGTTGAGTGTTAGGGTGAGGGTGAGGGTTAGGGTTAGGTTAGGGAAGGTTGAGGGTAAGGGTTAGGTTGAGGGTTAGTGTTAGGCTGAGGGTGAGGGTGAGGGTGAGATTTAGTGTTAGCGGTAGGGTGAGAGTTATGGTGAGGTTTATGGTTAGTGTCAGGGTGAGGGTGAAGTTTATGCTGAGGTTAAGGGTTAGTGTGATGGTTAATTTTAGGATTATGTTTACGATGAGGGTAAGGGTTAGGATGAGGTTAGGATGAGGGTGAGGGTTAGGGTGAGGGTTAGATTTAAGGTGAGGGATCGGTTTAGGTTTTGGGTTAGGCTGATGGCTTGGCTGAGGGTGAGGGTGAGGGTGAGGGTGAGGTTGAGGGTGAGGGTTAGAGTGTCGGTGAGGGTTAGGGTTGAGTGAGGGTTACGGTGATGTTTAAGGTTAGGGTTTGGGTGAGGGTGAAGGTGAGGCTCATGGTTAGGGTGAGGGTGAGAGTTAGGTTCAAGGATAGGATGAGGGTGAGCATTAGGTATATGATTAGTTATAGGGTTAGGGTTAGGGTTAAGGAAGTGTGAGGGTAAGGGTTATGGTGAGGGTTAGTGTTAGGCTGAGGGTCAGGATGAGGGTGAGGTTTAGGGTTAGATTTAGGATGAGTGTGAGTGTTAGGGTTAGGGTTAGGGTTAGGATGAGGTTTAGGGTGGGAGGTAGGGTTAGGATTATGTAGAGGGTGAGGGTGAAGGTTAGGTTTAGTGTGAGGGTTAGGGTAGGTTTAGGGTTAGGGTGAGGGTTAGGGTTAGGGTTAGGGTTAGGCTGAGGGCTAGGGTGAGGGTGAAGGTTAGGGTGAGGCTGAGGGTTAGGGTTATGGTTATGGTTAGGTTTAGGGTCAGGTTGAGGATTAGGGTTACGTTTAGGGTTAGATTGAGAGTTAGGGTGAGGGGTAGGTTTAGGGTTAGGTTTAGGGTTAACGTTAGGGTAAGGGTTAGGGTGAGGGTCAGGGTTAGATTTAGGGTGAGGGTGAGGGTAATTGTTAGGGTGAGGGTTAGGATGAGGGTGAGGGTTAGGGTTAGAGTGATGTTTAAGGTGAAGTTTAGGGTTAGGGTTGGGTTAGTGTGAGGGTGAGTGTTAGGGTGAGGGTAAGGGTTAGGTTGAGGGTGCAGATTAGGGTTACGGTTAAGGTTAGTGTTAGGGGTAGGGTTAGGTTTAGGGTGAGGGTTAGGTTTAGTGTGAGGGTTATCGTTAAGGATAGGGTTTGGGTGAGGGTAAGGGTTAGGATTAGGGTAGGGTGAGAGTAAGGTTTAGGGTTAGCATGAGTGTTAGGGTGAGGTTAGGGTTAAGTTAAGGGATAAGGTGAGGGTTGGGTGAGGGTGAGTGTTGGGTTGTGGGTGAGGGTTAGGGTAAAAGTGAGAGTTAGGTTGACGGGGAGGGTTAAAGTGAGGGCGAGGGTTAAGGTAAGGTTTAGGGTGATGTTTAGGTTTTGTATTAGTGTTAGGGTGAGGGTTAGGGTGAGGGGTATATTTAGGGTTAGTGTGACGGGTAGGATTAGTGTGAGGGTTAGGATTAGGGTTAGAGTGAGGGTAAGGGTTAGGGTGAGGTTTAGGGTGAGGTTTGGCATGAGGATTAGAGTTAGGGTGAGGTTTAGAGTTAGGGTGAGTGTGAAGGTTAGGGTTAGGTTTAGGGTGAGGGTTAGGGTTAGGATGAGAGTTAGAGTTAGGGTTAGGGTGAGGGTGAGGTTAGGGTTAGGTTAGGGTTAGAATGAGGGTGAGGGTGCGGGTGAGGAATAGGGTTAGGATTAGGGTTAGGGTTAGGGTTAGGGTTAGGCTGAGGGTGAGGGTGAGTGTTAAGGTTAAGGTTAGGGTTAGTGTTAGTGTTACATTTTGGCTTAGGTTTAGGATGAGGGTTAAGGTGAGGGGTAGGGTTAGGCTTAGGGTGAGGGTAAGGGTTAGGGTGAGGTTTAGGCTTAGGGTGTGGGTAAGGGTTAGGGTGAGGGTTAGGATGAGGCTGAAGGTTAGGTTGAGGATTAGAGTTAGGGTGAGTTTTAGCATTAGGTTTAGGGTTAGGGTTTGGGCTAGGGTGAGGGTGAGGGTTAGGTTGAGGGTGAGGGTGAGGGTTAGCGTGAGGGTAAGGGTTAGTGTGGGGGTTAGGGTTAGAGTTAGGTTTAGGTTGAGGGTTATGTGAGGTGTATGGTTAGGGTTAGTGTGAGCCTTAGCATTAGTGTGAGGGTTAGTGTTAGGGTTTCAGTGAGGGTAAGGGTAAGGTTGAGGTTTAGGTTGAGGGTGAGTGTTAGGGATAGGTTTAGGGTGAGTGTTAGGGTGAGGATGAGGGTTAGGGTTAGGGTTAGTGTTAGAGTGAAGATTAGGGTTAGATTTAGGGTGTGTTTAAGGTTTAAAGTGAGGGTTACGATGAGGGTGAGTATTAGGGTTAGGTGAGGGTTAGGGTGATGTTTCAGGTTAGTGTTATGGTTAGGGTTAGAGTGAGGGTGAGTAGTAGGGTGAGGGATTGGGTTATGGTTAGGGTTAATGTGAGGGTGAGGGTTAAGCTGAGGGTTAGCCTTAGTCTTAGATTTAGTGTTTGGGTGATTGTTAGGGTGAGGGTGAGGGTTATGATGAGGGTTAGGGTGAGGGGTATGTTTAGGGATAGGTTGAGGTTGAGGATGAGGGTGAGGTTTAGGGTAAGTGTGAGGGTTAGGTTTAGGGTTAGGATGAGGTTGAAGGTTAGGGTTAGTTTTAGGATGAGCGTTAGTTTGTGGGGTAGGATTAGGGATAGTGTGAGGTTTAGGGTTAGGGTTAGGGTTACCGTGATGGTAAGGGTAAGCGTGATGGTTAGGATGAGGCTTAGGGTTCGAGTTAGTGTTAGGTTTAGGGAGAGGATTAGGTTGAGAGTAATGGTTAGGTTAAGGGTTACGTTGAATGGTAAGGTTAGGATTAGGGTTAGGTTTAGGTTGAGGGTTAAGGTGAGGGCTAGGTTGAGGGTTAGGGTGAGGGGGATGGGGAGGGGGAGGGGGAGGGTTAGGTGAGGGTTAAGGTTAGGGAGAGTGTAAGGGTTAGGGTTAGGTTTAGGATGAGGGTTAGGGTGAGGTGTAAGATTAGGGTTAGTGTGAGGGTGAGGGTGAGGGTTAGGGTTAAGGTGAGGTTTAGGCTAAGGGTTAAGGTGACTGTTAGAGTTAGTGTTAGGTTTAGGATGAGGGTTAGGGTTTGGTGTCGTATTAGGGATAGTGTGAGGGGTAGGGTTATTGTGAGTGATAGGGTTAGGGTTAAGGTTACCGTGAGGGTAAGTGTAAACCTGAGGGTTAGGATGAGGCTGAGGGTTAGGGTTAGGGTTAGGGTTAGGGTGAGGGTTAGGTTTAGGGTTATTGAAAGGGTAGGATGAGGGTTAGGGTTAGGCTTAAGGGTAGTTTTAGGGTGAATGTTAGGGTTAGTGTTAGGGTTAGGGTTTGTTTGAGTGTTTGGGTGAGGGTTTGGTTTAGGGGTAGGGTAAGGAAAGGGTGAAAGTTAGGGTGACGGTTAGTGTTAGGTTAGGGTTAGGGTTTGGGTTGGGCTGAGGGCTAAGATGAGGGTGAGGTTTAGGGTGAGGGTGAGGGTGAGGGTGAGGTTTAGGGTGTCGGTGAGGGTTAGGTTAGGGTGAGGGTTAGGGTGAGGGTTAGTGTTAGGCTGAGGGTGAGGTTGAGGGTGAGGTTTAGGGTTAGGTTTAGGATTAGTGTGAGCGTTAGGGATATGGTTAGGGTTAGGATGAGGTTTAGGGTGAGGGGTAGGTTTAGGGTTAGGTTGAGGGTGAGGGTGAGGGTGAGGTTTAGTGTAAGGTTTAGGATTAGTGTGAGCGTTAAGGTTAGGGTTAGGGTTAGGATGAAGTTTAGGGTGAGGGATAGGGTTAGGGTTAGGTTGAGGGTGAGAGTGAGGGTGAGGTTTATGGTTATGGTGAAGGTTAGGGCTAGGGTTAGGGTGAGGGTGAGGGTTAGGGTTAGGTTTAGAATGAAGGTTAGTGTGAGGGGTAGGGTTTGGGTCAGTGTGAGAGTTAGGGTTAGTGTGAGGGTTAGGGTGAGGCTTAAGGTTAGAGTGAGGGTTAGGGTTAGGGTTAGGATTAGGCTGAGGGTAGGGTAAGGGTTACGGTTAGGGTGAGGGTGAGGGTGAGGTTGAGGGTTAGGGTGACTGTGAGGGTTAGGGTGATGGTGATGATTAGGGTTAGGGTTAGGGTGAGCGTTAGGTTTAGGGTTATTGTGAGGGTGAGGTTTAGGTTTTGGATTAGTGTTAGGGTTAGGGTTAGGCTTAGGGTGAGGGTGAGGGTTAGGTAGAGGTTTAGGGTGAGGATTAGGGTTAGGGTTAGAGTTAGGGTTAGGTTGAGGTTTAGGGTGAGGTTTAGAGTTAGGGTGAGGGTGAGGGTTAGGGTTAGGTTTAGGGTGAGGGCTAGGGTTAGGGTGAGAGTTAAA
Organism: Dipodomys merriami; assembly: GCF_024711535.1. NCBI lineage: Eukaryota > Metazoa > Chordata > Mammalia > Rodentia > Heteromyidae > Dipodomys > Dipodomys merriami. The sequence continues at coordinate 7,159,708 of NW_027206113.1, forward strand.
GTTAGGGATAGAGTGAGGGTGAAGGTTATGGTTCGGCATAGGGTGAGTTTGAGGGTGAAGGTGAGGGTTAGTGTTAGGGTTAGAAAGAGGGTTCGGTTAATTGTGAGGGTTAGTGTGAGGATGAGGGTGAGGATTAGGTTAGGTTTTGGGTTAAGTTTAGGGTTAGATTTAGGGTGTGGGTTAGGGTTTATATTAGGGTTAGGTTTAGTGTAAGGGTTAGGTTTAGGGCAAGGGTTAGTTAGTGTGAGGGTTACGGTTAGATTTAAAGTGAGGGTTAAGTTTAGAGTGAGGGTTAGGTTTAGGGTTAGGGTTAGGCTGAGGCTTAAGGTTAGGATTAGGGTTTGAGTTAGGGTTAGGCTGAAGCTGACGCTGAGGGTGAGGGTGAGGGTTAGGGTTGGCGTTAGGGTTAGGTTGAGGGTTAGGCTTAGGTTTAGGATTAGGTTTTGGGTTAGGCTGACGCCGAGACTGAGGGTGAGGGTGAGGGTTAGGGTTAGCGTGAGGGATAGGTTTAGAGTTAGGTTTAGGTTGAGTTGTACTGTGAGGGGTAGGTTTATGGTTAGGTTGAGGGTGAGGGTGATGGTGAGGGTGATGGTTAGGTTGAGGGTAAGGATTAGGGTGGGGGTTAGGGTTAGGGTTAGGTTTAGGTTGAGGGTTAGGGTGAGGGATTTGCTTAGGGTTAGTGTTACCCTTACTGTTAGTTTGAGGGTTAGGTTTAGGGTTAGGTTAAGATTTAGGGTTACAGTGAGGGTAAGGGTAAGTGTGAGGGTTAGGATGAGGGTGAGGGTTAGGGATAAGGTTAGGGTGAGGGTGAGTGTTAGGGTGAGGATGATGTTGAAGGTTAGGGTTAGGGTAAGGCTTAGGGTTAGGGTGAGGGTTAGGGTTAGGTTTAGCATTAGTTTGAAGGGGTAGGGTTTTGATTAGGGTTAGGGTGAGGGTGAGGGTTAGGGTTAGGGTTAGGGTGAGTGTGCGGGTGACGTTTACTAATAGGTTTACTGTTAGGGTGAGGGTGAGTGTTAGGTTTAGGATTAGTGTTAGTGTTAGGGTTAGGCCTAGCGTTAGGTTGAGGGTGAGGGTTAGGGTTAGGGTGAGGGTTAGGGTTGGGGTTAGGGAGTGGGTTAGTGTTAGGATGATTTTTAGTGTGAGGGTGAGGGTTAGGGTGAGGGTGAGGGTGAGGGAGAGGTTTAGGTTTAGGTTTAGGATGAGGGTTACGGTGAGGGATAGGGTTAGTGTGAGGGTTAGGGTATTGGTTATGGTTAGGTTTAGGTTGAGGGCTAGGGTTAGGGTTAAGGTTAGGCTGAGGGTGAGGGTAGGTGAGGATTAGGCTGTCGGTGAGGGTTAGCGTAGGGTGAGGGGTAGGGGATGCTAGGGTTAGGGTGAGGGTGAGGGTTAGGGTTATGGTTAGGGTTAGGGTTAGGTTGGGTTGACGATTAGGGTTACGGTTAGGGTTAGGATGTGGGTTAGGGTGAGGAGTAGGTTTTAGGGTTAGGGTTAGGGTTAGGGTGAGGGTAAGGTCAGGGTGAGGGTGAGTGTTAGGGTTAGGGTTAGGTTTAGGGTGAGGGTAATTGTTAGGGTGAGGGTTAGGATGAGGGTGATGGTTAGGGTTAGGGTTATGTTTAAAGTTTAGGTTAGGGTTAGGGTTAGGGTGATTGTGAGTTTTAGGGTGAGGTTAAGGGTTAAGTTGAGGGTGCGGATTAGGGTTACGGTTAGGGTTAGTGTGAGGTGTAGGGTTAGGGTTAGGGTGAGGGTTAGGTTTAGTGTGAGGGTTATGGTTAGGGATAGGGCTAGGGTGAGGGTAAGGGTTACAATAAGGGTAGGGTGAGCTTGAATTTTAAGGTTAGCATGAGTGTCAGTTTGAGGGTTAGGTTTAGGTTTAGGGATATGGTGAGGGTTGGGTGAGGGTCAGGGTTGGATTGTGGGTGAGGGTTGGGTTACAGTGAGGGTTAGGTTGATGGGGAGGGTTAGAGTGATGGCAAGGTTTAAGGCTAGGGTTAGTGTGATGCCTAGGGTTCATATTAGTGTTAGGGTGAGGTTTAAGGTGAGGGGTATTGTTAGGGTTCAGGTGAGGGTTAGGATTAGTGTGAGGGTTTGGGTTAGAGTGAGGGTAAGTGTTAGGGTGAGGTTTAGGGTGAGGTTAAGGGTTAGGGTTAGAGTAGGTTTAGGTTGATGGTTATGGTGAGGTTTAGAGTTAGGGTGAGTGTGAGGGTTAGGGTTAGGGTGATGGTGAGTGTTAGTGTTAGGGTGAGAGGTAGAGTTAGGTTTAGGGTGAGGGTGAGGGTTAGGGTTAGGGTTAGAATTAGGGTGAAGGAGAGGGTGAGGAATAGTGATAGGATTAGGGTTAGGGTTAGGGTTAGGCTGAGGGTGAAGGTGAGTGTTAAGGTTCGGGTAAGGGTTAGGGTGAGTGTTAGGGTTAGGTTTAGGGTTAGGGTGAGGGTTAAGGTGAGGGGTAGAGTTAGGGTTAGGGTGAAGGTTAGTGTTAGTGTGAGTGTTAGGGTTAGGGTGAGGGTAATGGTTAGGGTCAGGGTTAGGGTGAGGCTGACATTTAGTGTGAGGGTTGGGGTTAGGGTGATGTTTATGGTTAGGTTTAGCGTTAGGGTGAGGGTGAAGTAGAGTGTTAGGGTTGGGGTTAGGGTTAGGGTGAGTGTGACGCTGAGGGTTAAGATTAGGGCTTGGGTTAGGGTTAGGCTGAGGGAGAGGGTGAAGGTTAGGTTTAGCGTGAGAGATAGGGTTAGGGTTAGGTTTAGGTTAAGGATTAGGTTGAAGGGTAGTTTTAGGGTTAAGGTGAGGGTGAGTGTGAGGGTGAGGGTAAGGGTTACGGTGAGTGTAAGGGTTAGGATAAGGGTTAGGGTTAGGGTAAGGATTAGGGTGAGGGTTAGGGTTTGGGTTAGGGTGCGGTTAGGGGTACAGTGATGTTTAGTTTGAGAGTGAGGGTTAGGGTGAGGGTGAGCGTTAGAGTGTGTGTGAGGGTTAGGGTTAGGGTGACAGTTAATTTGATGGTTAGGTTTAGGGTAAGGATTAGGGTGAGTGTTAGGGTGAGGGTGAGGGTTAGTGTTAGGTTTTTGGTTAGTGTTAGTGTTAGTGTTTGGGTGAGAGTTGGGCTTAGGGTTAGGGTTAGGGCAGGGTGAGGGTAAATTTTAGGGTGAGGGTTAGGGTTAGGCTGAGGGTGAGGCTGAGGGTGAGGTTTAGGGTTAGGTTTAGGGTTAGGGTGTGGGTTAGGGTGAGGGGTATAGTTAAGATTAGGGTTAAGGTTTGAATTAGAGTGAGTGTGAGGTTTAGGAATTGGGTTAGAATTAGTGTTAGGGTTAGGGTTAGGCTGAGGGTCAGGGTGAGTGTTAGGGTTAGGGTTAGTGTTAGCATGAGTGTTAGGGTTAGGCTTAGGGTTAGGATGAGGCTTAAGGTGAGGGGGAGTTTTAGGATTAGGGTGAGGGTTAGGGTTAGGAAGAGGGTAAGGGTTAGGGTGAGGGTTAGGATGAGGCTGAGGGTTAGGTTGAGTGTTAGGTTTAGGGTGAGGGTTAAGGTTAGAGTTAAGATCAGGGTGAGGGCTAGGGTGAGGGTGAGGTTTAGGGTGTGCATTAGGGTTAGGATTAGGGTCAGGGTTAGGGTTAGGTTGAGGGTTAGTGTTAGGGTTAAGTTGAGCGTGAGGTTGAGGGTGAGGGTTAGACTAAAAGTTATGGTTAAGGTTAGGTTGAGGTTTAGGGTGAGGTTTAGATTTAGGGTGAGGGTGAGGTTTAGGGTTAGTGTTAGGGTGATGGTTAGGGTAAGGTTGAGAGTTTGAGTTAGGGTTAGGGTGAGGGTTATTGTTAGTGTTAGGGTGAAGTTTAGGGTGAGGATGAGGGTAAGGTTTAGGTTGAAGGTTAGGGTGAGGGTGAGGGTTAGGGTTAGGGTTAGGTTTATGGTAAGGATTAGGGTGAGGGTTAGCGTTAGGCTAAGGGTGCGCATAAGTGTGTGGGTGAGGGTTAGTGTTAGGGTTAGGTTTAGGGTAAGGGTTAGGTTTAGGGTTAATGTTAGGGTTAGGGTCGGGTTACGTTTAGGTTTATGGTTACGGTTAGGGTTAGGGTGAAGGTTAGGCTTAGGTTTAGGGTTAGGGTGACTGTTAGGGTGAGGCTTAGGGTTAGGATTAGGGTTTGGGTTAGGGTGAGGGTTAGGATGAGGCTGAGTGTTAGGTTTAGGGTTAGGGTTAGCGTGAGTGTTAGGGTTAGGTTTAGGTTTAGGTTGAGGTTTATGGTGATGGCTAGGCTTAGGGTTACGTTGAGGGTGCGGGTGCGGGTTAGGGTTAGTTTTACGGTTAGGTTTAGGTTGAGGGTAAGGTGAGGGGTAGGGTTAGGTTTAGTGTGAGCCTTAGTATTAGTGTGAGTGTTGGGTTAGGGTTAAGGTTAGGGTTAACATGTGGGTAAGGGTAAGGATAAGGGTTAGGACGAGGGTGAGATTTCGGGATAGGGTTAGGGTGAGGGTCAGTGTTAGGGGGACGATGAGGGTGACGGTTAGGGTCAGGGTTAGGATTAGGTTTAGGGTGAGGGTTAGGGTGAAGGTGAGGGTTAGGTTAAGGGTTAGGGTGAGGGGTAGTGTGAGGTTTAAGGTTAGGGTTTTGGTTACGGTAGGGTGAGGTTGAGGGTTAGGATTATGGTTAGGGTGAATGTGAGGATGTGTTTTGGGGATAGGTTTAAGGTTAGGGTAAGGGTGAGTGTTAGGTTTAGGGTTAGGGTTAGGGTTAGGCTTAGGCTTAGGGTTAGGGTGAGGGTGAGGTTTAGGGTTAGGATGAGGGTTAGGGTTAGGGTTAGGGTGCGGGATAGGGTAAGGGTGATGTTTAGTGTGAGGGTGAAGTTTAGGGTGAGGGTAGGTGTTCGGGTGAGGGTGAGGGTTAGGGTGCGTGTGAGGGTTAGGTTTAGGGTGAGTGTTAGGGTGACGGTGAGTTTGAGATTTAGGTTTACTATAAGGGTTAAGGTGAGTGATAGGGTGAGGGTGAGGGTTAGGGTTAGGTTTAGGGTTAATGTTAGGATTAGGTTTAGGGTTACCGTGAGTGTAAGTGTAAGGGTTAGGGTTAGGGGTAGGGTCAGGGTTAGGGTTAGGTTTATGGTTAGGGAAGGGTGAGGGCTAGGGTTAGGCTTAAGGTTAGTGTTAGGGTGAGGGTTAGTGTTAGTGTTTGGGTTAGGGTTTTGTTGAGTGGTAGGGTTAGGCTTTGGGTTAGGCTGAGGGCTAGGGTGAGTGTGAGGGATAGGGTGTGTGTGAGGGTTAGTCTTTCAGTGAGGGTTAGGGTAGATTGAGAGTTAGGGTGATGGTGAGGGTTAGAGTGTGGGTGAGTTTTAGGGTTAGGGTTAGGGTTAGGTGAGGCTTAGGGTTAGGCTAACGGCTAGAGTGAGGGTGAGGGTGAGGGTGAGGGTGAGGTTTAGGGTGTCAGTGAGGGTTAGGGTAGGGTGAAGGTTTGGGTGATGGTGAGGTTTAGTGTGAGGGTGAGGGTTAGGTTTATGGTTAGCGTGAGGATTATGTTTAGGATTAGGGGGAGGGTGAGGGTTTGGTTTAGGATTAGTTATAGGGTTAGGGTTAGGCTGAGGGTGAGGGTGAGGGGTAGGGTGAGTGTTTGCTTTATGGATAGGGTGATGGTTATGGTGAGTGTTAGGGTTAGGTTTATGGGTAGGGTGACGGTTAGTGTTAGGTTTATGGTTAGGGTAGGGTGAGGGTTATGGTGAGGTTTAAGCTTAGTGTTAGGTTTAGGGTTAGGGTGAGTGTTAGGGTTAGTGTGAGGTTTAGGGTTAGGGTTAAGTTTAGGCTTAGGATGAGGGTAAGAGTTAGGGTGAGGGTTAAAGTTAGTGTGAGCTTTAGGCTGAGGGGTAGGGTTAAGGTTCGCTTGAGGGTGAGGGTTAGGGTGAGGGTTAGGGTTAGGTTTAGGGTTAGGGTTAGGGTTAGGGTGAGGGTTAGGTTTAGGGTTAGGTTGACGGTGAGGTTTAGGGTGAGAGTTAGGGTTAGGGTGAGGGTGAGGCTTAGGGTTAGAGTGAGGGTTCGGATGAGGATGATGGGAAGGTTTAGTTTGAGGGTTAGGGAGAGGGGGAGGGTTAGGTTTAGGGTTAGATTTAGGGTGAGGGTTAGGGTGAGTGTTAGGGTTAGGCTGAGGGTGAGCGTGAGGGTGAGGGTACGGGTCAGTGTTAGGGTTATAGTGAGGTTTAGGTTTATTGTGAGGGTTAGGGTGAGTATGAGGGTAAGAATTAGGTTGAGGGTTAGTGTGTGGGGAAGGGTTAGGGTTAGGTTTAGGTTGAGGATTAGGGTTAATGTTAGGGTTAGGTTTAGGGTAACGGTTAGTGTGAGGGTGAGGGTTAGGATTAGGGTTATGGTTAGTGTGAGGGTGAGGGTTAGGCTTAGGTTTAGGATTAGTGTTTGGGTTAGGCTGATGTTGAGATTGAGGCTTAGGGTTAGGATTAGGGTTTGGGTTAGGATTACGCTGAGGGTGAGGGTGAGGGTTAGGGTTAGCGTGAGGGTTAAGGTTAGGGTTAGGTTTAGGTTGAAGGTTAGGGTGAGGGCTTGGTTTAGGGTTCAGGTGAGGGTGAGGGTGAGGGTAAGGGTTAGGCTTAGGCTTAGGTTTAGGTTGATGGTAAGGGTGAGAGGTAGCATTAGGTTTAGTGTGATCCTTAGTGTTAGTGTGAGGTTTAGTGTTTGGGTTAGGGTTAGGGATAGGGTTACCGTGTGGGTAATGGTAAGGGTGAGGGTTAGGATAATGGTGAGGTTTAGATGTAGGGTTAGGGTGAGGGTCAGTGTTAGGGTGAGCATGAGGTTCATGATTAGGGTCACGGTGAGGGTTAGTTGTAGGTTGAGGTTTAGGGTTAGGTTTAGGGTTTGGGTAAGGGTGAGGGTTAGGTTTAGGTTAAGTTTTACGGTGAGGGGTAGGGTGAGGGTTAGGGTTAGGGTTTTGTTTAGGGGAGGGTGAGTGTGAGGGTTAGGGTTAGGATTATGGTGAGTGTGAGGGTGAGTTTTAGGGATAGGTTTAGGGTTATGGTGAGGGTGAGTGTTAGGTTTAGGATTAGTGTTAGGGTTAGGCTTAGGCGTAGGGTTAGGGTAAGGGTGAGGGTTAGGGTTAGGATGAGGGTTAGGGTTAAGTGTTATTGTGCGGGTTAGGGTTAGTGTGATCTTTAGTGTGAGGATGAGTTTTAAGGTAAGGGTGAGTGTTCGGGTGAGGGTGAGGTTTAGGGTGTGTGTGAGTGTTAGGGTGATGGTGAGTGTTAGGTTGACGGTGAGTTTGATCTTTAGGTTTACTGTAAGGGTTAGCGTTAGTGTTAGGGTGAGGGTGAGGGTTAAGGGTTAGGTTTAGGGAAATTGTTAGGGTTAGGGTTAGGTTTAGGGTTACCGTGAGGGTAAGTTTAATGGTGAGGGTTAAGATGAGGGTGAGGGTTAAGATTAGGATTAGGGTTAGGGTGAGGGGTAGGGTGAGGGTTAAGGTTAGGGTTATAGTTAGGGTAGGGTGAGGGTGAGGGTTAGGCTTAACGTTAGTGTTAGGGTGAGGGTTAGGTTTAGTATTAGGGTTAGGGTTTCATTTAGTGTTAGGGTGAGAGTTTGGGTTATGGTTAGGATTAGGGTGAGTGTGAGGGTTAAGGTGAGGGTTAGGGTTAGTGTTAGGGTAAGTGTTTGGGTTAGGCTGGGGGCTAGGGTGAGGGTGAGGGTTAGGTTGTGGGTGAGGGTGAGGGTGAGGGTTAGGGTGTCGGTGAGGGTTCAGGTAGATTGAGGTTTAGGTTGAGGGTTAGTGTTAGTCTGAAGGTGAGGCTGAGGTTGAGGTTTAAGGTTAGGTTTAGGATTTGTGTGAGTGTTACGGTTAGGGTTAGGTTTAGGATGAGGTTTAGGTTAATGGGTAGGTTTAGGGTTAGTTTGAGGGTGAGGGTGAGGGTGAGGTATAGGGTTAGGGTGAGGATTACGGTTAGGGTTAGGGTGAGGGTGAGTGTTAGGTTTAGTTTTAGGATGAGGGTTAGGGTGAGGGTTAGGGTTAGGGTTAGTTTGAGGGTTAGGCTTAGTGTGAGGGTTAGGGATATTGTTAGGGTTAGGGTGAGAGTTAGGGTTAGGGTTAGGGTTAGGCTGAGGGCTAGGGTGAGGGTGAGGGTTAGGGTGAGTGTGAGAGTGAGGGTGAGGGTTAGGGTGTCAGTGAGGGTTAGGGTTGGTTGAGGGTTAGGGTGACCATGAGGGTTAGTGTGAGGGTGAGTGTTAGGTTTAGGGTAAGTGTTAGGGTGAGGGTTAGGGTTAGGGTTAGGGTTAGGGTCAGGGTAGTGTTTGGTTTAGGATTAGTGTTAGGGTTAGGGTTAGGCTTAGGGTCAAGGTTAGGTGTAGGGTGAGGGTTTGGGTTATGGATAGGGTTTGGGTGAGGGTGATGTTTAGGGTGAGGGTTAGGGTTAGGGTTTGGTGTAGGGTGAGGGTTAGTGTTAGTGTTATGGTTAGGGTAGGGTGAGGGTTAGTTTGAGGTTTAGGGTTAGGGTTGATTTTAGGCTTAGAGTGAGGGTAAGGGTTAGGGTGAGGGTTAGAGTGATGGTGAGGCTTAGCGTTAGTGTGAGGGTTAGGCTGAGGGGTAGGGTTAGGGTTCGCGTGAGGGTGAGGTTTAGGGTGAGGGTTAGGTTTAATTTGGGGGTTAGTGTTAAGGTTAGGGTGAGTTTGAGGCTTAGTTTTAGGGTTAGAGTGAGGGTTCGGTTGAGGATGAGGGTAAGGTTTAGTTTGAGGGTTAGGGTGAGGGGGAGGGTTAGGGTTAACGTTACATTTAGGGTGAGGGTTAGGGTGAGGCTTAGGGTTAGGGTGAGGGTGAGCGTGAGAGTAAGGGTAAGGGTTCTTGTTAGTGTTATTGTGAGAGTTAGTTTTATTGTGAGGGTTAGGGTGAGGATGAGGGTAAGAATTAGGTTGAGGGTTACGGTGAGGGTTAGTGTTAGGATTAGGGAAGGATCAGGGTAAAGGTTAGGTTGAGGGTTAGTGTTAGGCTGAGGATGAGGGTGAGGGTGAGGGTTAGGGTGAGGGTTTGGGTGAGGGTGAGGGTTAGGTTTAGGTTTAGGATGAGGGGTAGTGTGAGGGGTACGGTTAGGTTTAGTTTGAAGGTTATGGTTAGTGTGAGGGGTAGGTTATTGTTAGGGTGAGGGTGAGGTTTAGGGTTAGGATTAGGTTTAGGCTGAGGGCTAGGGTGAGGGTGAGGATTAGGGTGATTATGAGGATGAGGGTGAGGGTGAAGGTTAGGTTTAGGGTTAGGGTTAGGGATAAGGTGAGGTTTTGGGGGAGGGTGAGGGTTGGGTTGTGGGTGAGGTGTAAGGTTAAAGTGAGGCTTAGATTGACGGGGAGGGTTAGAGTGAGGGCAAGGGTTAAGGTTAGAATTATGGGGATGGTAAGGGTTCATATTTATGTTAGGGTGAGTGGTAGGGTGAGGGGTATAGTCAGGGTAACTGTGAAGGTTAGGATTAGTGTGAGGGTTAGTGTTAGGGTTAGAGTGTGGGTAAGGGTTAGGGTGAGGTTTAGGGTTAGTTTTAGGGTTAGTGTTAGAGTTAGGGTTAGGTTGAGTGTTAGGGTGAAGTTTAGAGATAGGGCGATGGTGAGAGATAGGGTTAGGGTTAGGATGAGGTTTACAGTTATGTTGAGAGTTAGAGTTAGGGTGAGGGTGAGTGTGAGGGTTAGTGTTAGGGTTAGGGTGAGGGTTAGGGTGAGGATGAGGGTAAGGTTTAGGTTGAGGGTTAGGAGGAGGGGGAGGTTTAGTGTTAGGGTTAGTGTTATGGTGAGGGTAAGGATGAGGGTTAGGGTTGGGCTGAGGGTGAGGGTGAGGGTGAGGGTGAGGGTTAGTGTTAGGATTAGGGTGAGGGTTAGGTTTATTGTGAGGGTTAGGGTGAGGATAAGGGTAAGGATTAGGTTGAGGGTTAGGGTGAGGGGGAGGGTTAGGTTTAGGGTTAGTTTAGGGTGAGGTTTAGGTTTAATGTTAAGGTTAGGTTTAGCGTAAGGTTTAGGGTTAGGGTGAGGGTCATGGTTAGGTTGAGGGTGAGGGTTAGGGTTAGTGTGAGGGTTAGGGTTAGGTTTAGGGTTAGGGTGAGGCTGAGGGTGAGGCTTAGGGTTAGGATTAGTGTTTGGGTTAGGGTGAGGTTGAGGGTGATGCTTAGGGTTGTGGTTTTGGGTTAGGGTTAGGCTGAGCATGAGAGTGAGGTTTAGGGTTAGCTTAAGAGTTAGGGTTAGGGTTAGGTTTAAGTTGAGTGTTAGGATGAGGGCTAGGTTTAGGGTTAGGGTGAGGGTGAGGTTGAGGGTGAGGGTGAGAGTTAGGCTGCGGGTTAGGGTTAGGGTGAGGGTTAGGGTTAGTGTTAGGTTTAGGTTGAGGGTTAGGGTGAGGGGTAGGGTTAAGGTTAGTGTGAGCCTTAGTGTTATTGTGAAGGTTAGGGTTAGGGTTAGGATTAGGGTTACCGGGAGGGTAAGGGAACGTGTGAGTGTTAGGATGAGGGTGAGGGTTAGGGATAGGGTTAGGTTGAGGGTGAGTGTTAGGGTGAGGATGAGGGTTAATGTTAGGGTTGGGGTTAGTGTGAGTGTGAGGTTGGGGTTTACTGATAGGGTTAGGGGTAGAGTGAGTGTGAGTGTTAGGTTAAAGTTTAGTGTTAAGCTTAGGCTTAGGCTTATGGTTAGGGTGAGGGTGAGGGTTAGCGATAGCGTGAGGGTTAGAGCTAGAGTTACTGTGCAGGTTAAGGTTAGGTGATGTTTAGTGTGAGCGTGAGGTTTAGGGTTCGGGTGAGGGTGATGGTGAGGGTTATGGTGTGGGTGAGGGTTAGTGTTAGGGTGTGTATTAGGGTGACGATGAGTTTGAGGGTTAGGTTTAGGGTTACAGTTATTGTTAGGTTTTGGGTGAGTGTTAGGGTTAGATTTAGGATTAGGATCAGGGCTAGGGTGAGGGTGAGGGTTTGGGTGAGTTTGAGGGTGAGGGTGAGGGTTAGGGTGAGGTTGATGGTTAGGGTGAAGTTTAGAGTTAGGGCAAAGGTGAGAGATAGGGTTAGGGTTAGGGTGAGGTTTACGGTTAGGTTGAGGGTTAGAGTTAGGGTGAAGGTGAGTGTGAGGTTTAGTGTTAGGGTTAGGGTGATGGTTAGGGTGAGGATGAGGGTAAGGTTTAGGTTGAGGGTTAGGGGGAGGGGGAGGTTTAGTGTTAGGGTTAGGGTGAGGGTGAGGGTAAGGATGAGGGTTAGGGTTGGGCTGAGGGTGAGGGTGAGGGTGAGGGTGAGGGTTAGTGTTAGGATTAGGGTGAGGGTTAGGTTTATTGTGAGGGTTAGGGTGAGGATAAGGGTAAGGATTAGGTTGAGGGTTAGGGTGAGGGGGAGTGTTAGGGTTAGGGTTAGTTTAGGGTGAGGTTTAGATTTAATGTTAGGGTTAGGTTTAGCGTAAGGTTTAGGGTTAGGGTAAGGGTCATGGTTAGGTTGAGGGTGAGGGTAAGGGTTAGTGTGAGGGTTAGGGTTAGGTTTAGGGTTATGGTGAGGCTGAGGGTGAGGCTTAGGGTTAGGATTAGTGTTTGGGTTAGGGTGAGGTTGAGGGTGAGGCTTAGGGTTGTGGTTTTGGGTTAGGGTTAGGCTGAGCATGAGGGTGAGGTTTAGGGTTAGCTTAAGAGTTAGGGTTAGGGTTAGGTTTAGGTTGAGTGTTAGGATGAGGTCTAGGTTTAGGGTTAGGGTTCGGGTGAGGGTGAGGGTGAGGGTTAGGGTGTGGGTGAGGGTTAGGGTTAGGGTGTGTATTAGGGTGACGATGAGTTTGAGGGTTAGGTTTAGGGTTACTGTTATTGTTAGGTTTTGGGTGAGTGTTAGGGTTAGATTTAGGATCAGGGTCAGGGCTAGGGTGAGGGTGAGGGTTTGGGTGAGTTTGAGGGTGAGGGTGAGGGTTAGGGTGAGGTTGAGGGTTAGGATTAGACTTAGTTTTAGGGTTAGTGTTAGGGTGAGTGTGAGGGTGAGGGTTAGGGATAGGGTTAGGGTCTGGGTTAGGGTTAGGATGAGGGTTAGGTTTAGGGTTATGGTGAGGGTCTAGTTGAGGGTGTGGGTTAGGTTTAGTGTTATGGATAGGGTGAGGAATTGGGTGAGGATGAGGGTTGGGTTGTTGGTGAGGGTTAGGGTAAATTTGAGGGTTAGATTGACAGGGAGGCTTAGAGTGAGGATGAGGGTTAAGGTTAGGGTTAGGTTGATGGTTACGTTTCGTATTAGTGTTAGGGTGAGGGTTTGGGTGAGGGGAATATTTAGGGTTCGGGTGAAGGTTAGGATTGGTGTGAGGGTTAGGGTTAGAGTGAGGGTAAGGTTTAGGGTTAGGTTTAGGGTTACTGTTGGAGTAAGAATTAGGTTGAGGGTTAGGGTGAGGTTTAGAATAAGGGTGAGGGTGAGGGTTAGGGTTAGGGTGAGAGTTAGAGTTAGGGTTAGGGTGAGTGTGAGGTTTAGTTTGAGGGTTAGGGGGAGGGGGAGTGTTAGTGTTAGGTTTAGGGTTTGGGTGAGGCTTAGGGTTAAGGTTAGGGTTAGGTTTAGCGTGAGGGTTAGGGTCAATGTTAGGGTTAGGTTTAGGGTAAGGGTTAGGTTTAGGGTTAGGGTGAGGGTTATGGTTAGGGTGAGGGCTACAGTTAGGTTTAGGTTTAGGGTGAGGCTGAGAGTGAGGCTTTAGTTTGAGGGTTAGGGGGAGGGGGAGTGTTAGGGTTAGGGTTATGGTTTGGGTGAGGGTTAGGGTTAAGGTTAGGGTTAGGTTTAACGTGAGGGTTAGGGTCAATGTTAGGGTTAGGTTTAGGGTAAGTGTTCTGTTTAGGGTTAGGGTGAGGGTTATGGTTTGGGTGAGGGTTAGAGTTAGGTTTAGGTTTAGGGTGAGGCTGAGAGTGAGGCTTAGGGTTAGGATTAGTGTTTGGGTTAGGGTGAGGGTGAGGGTGAGGTTTAGGGTTCGATTAGAGTTTGACTTAGTGTTAGGCTGAGCATGAGGCTGAGGGTTAGGATTAGCGTGAGGGTTAGGGTTAGGGTTAGGTTTAGGATGAGGATTTGGGTGAGGGTGAGGGTTAGGGTGTAGTTGAAGGTTTGGTTTAGGTTGAGTGTTAGGGTGACGTTGAGTTTGAGGGTTAGGTTTAAGTTTAGTGTTAGAGTTAGGGTTTGGGTGAGTGTTAGGGTTAGATTTAGGATTAGGGTGAGGGCTAGGGTGAGGGTGAGGGTTAGGGTGAGGGTGAGTGTGAGGGTGAGGGTTAGAGTGTGGTTTAGGGTTAGGTTTAGGCTCAGGGTTACCGTTAGGATGAGGGTTAGGGTTAGGTTTAGGCTTAGGTTGAGGTTGAGGCTGAGGCTGAGGTTTAAGGTGAGGGTGAGGGTTAGTGTGAGTGTGAGGGTTAGGGTTAGGATTAGGGTTAGGTTGAGTGTTAAGATTAGCGTTAGGTTTAGGTTGAGGGTTAGGGTGAGGGGTAGGGTTAGGGTTAGTGTGAGGGGTAGGGTTAGTGTGAGTGTTAGAGTTAGGTTTAAGGTTACCGTGAGGGTAAGTGTAACGGTGAGGGTTAGGATGAGGGTGAGGGTTAGGGTTAGAGTTAGGATTAGGGTGAGGGGTAGTGTTCTGGTTAGGTTTTGGGTTATGGTTATTGTAGGGTGAGGCTTATGTTTAGGTTAAAAGTTAGTGTTAGGGTGAGGGCTAGGGTTAGTGTTAGGGCTAGGGTTTGGTTGAATTTTAGGGTGAGTTTTTGGGTTAGGCTTAAGCTTAGGGTGAGGGTGAGGGTAGGGGTGAGGTTTAGGGTTAGTGTTAGGGTTAGGTTTTGTGTTAGGTTGAGGGCTATGTTTAGGGTGAGGGTTAGGGTGAGGTTGAGGGTGAGGGTTAGGTGTAGGTGAGGGTTAGGCTAGGTTGAGTGTTAGGGTGAGGTTTAGTGTTTGGTTGATAGTGAGGGTGAGGGTGAGGTTTAGGGTTAGGTTTAGGATTAGTGTGAGTGTTAGGGTTAGGGTTAGGTTTAGGATGAGGTTTAGGGTGAGGGGTAGGGTTAGGGTTAGGTTGAGGGTGAGGGTTACGGTGAGGTTTAGGGTTAGGGTGAGTGTTAGGGTTAGGGTTGGTGTGAGGGTGAGGGTTAGGGTTAGGTTTAGGATGAGGGTTAGTGTGAGGGGTAGGTTTAGTGTTAGTGTGAGGGTTAGGGTTAGTGTGAGGATTAGGGATAGGGTTAGTTTTAGGATTTGCCGCGGACCGGGTTCTGTGGGGACGATGGAGGATACCTAGGGGAGGAACCTGGAATAGGATGGGGAGATGGCAAACAGACAATTCACACACATTAGGAGTGGATGCTGAGTGCTGAGTGCTGAGTGCTGAGTGCTGAGTGCGATTTAATGCAGAGGATAACAAACTTTTATAACAGAAGTCTTCATAAGAAAAGGGCAAAAGGTTTCATAATCTTGCTGCAGGGCTTCCTTCTTGGATGGTCACCAGCTAGTCGCCTGAAAGGGCAAAAGTTTACACAATGTTGCTGCAGGGCTTCATTCTTGGGTGGTCACCAGCTGGTCGCCTGATAGGCACTTTTTTCCGGCTTATCTCTAAGAAATATAATGGGTTTCGACGTTTGTCACCAACTAACCATTACCTTATTTCTATAGAGACCTTAATTATCCCATAAGATTTTTCCTCGTCCTTCTTTAACAGTAAGGTTACGGAGGCCTAGATCTAGCAAGTCTCTTAGTAAATGAGAGTACCAGGAAGTTCTTTCTCCTAAGTAATTTCCGCAATTGCCATACATTCCTTCTGTTCTAGCCGCGCCTATAGCTTTTTGAAAATCTCTTACAAACAATTCCTTCTGCTGAAGTGACTTTTTGAAACCCCCAATACTTTTATATTTACTTATGTTTGCCTACTAGCCTCCATAAGAGGGGTTTCAGGGTAGCACTTAACTCTGGTGAGTTAGTCATATTTTTGAGACACTCATCAGATATTGGAGTCATCAACACTCTTAAGAAAGAGCTTTGAATAAGGGAACGTTGACAATTGGTAAGCACAATGAGCAGCAGAAACAGTAAAAGATTAATGAGGAGAAGAAAGACAGAAACACATCTTTCCCAGGGGTTTGCTAGCCTTTTTCCAGGAGTAGGCCTCTTACAAGCCCTATTTTTCGAGGTAGAATTCGGTGAAGTCCCAAAACTTGGAGATAGGTTTCTGTAAAGCCACATTCTCTGAGGTAGACTTCAGTGAAGTCCCAAAACTCAGAGATAGGTCTCTGAAGCCCGTATCTTGGTCTGATAGATGGTTTCCCATTCTAAGCAGACTCCACTGGAGTCGGGGTGGCAAGGGTTAGGTGAGGTTTAGGGTTAGGGTTAGTGTTAGGATGAAGGCTGGAGTGAAGGTGAGGTTTAGGGTGAGGGTTAGGGTGAAGGTGAGGGTGAGGGTGTCACTGAGGCTTAGGGTAGGGTGAGGGTTAGCGTGACGCTGAGGGCTAGGGTGAGGGTGAGGGTTAGGGTTAGGGTTAGGGTTAGGGTCAGGGTGGGGATTAGGGTTACGGTTAGGGTTAGGATGAAGATTAGGGTGAGGGGAAGTTTTAGAGTTAGGGATAGGTTTAGAGTGAGGGTAACAGTTAAGGTAAGGGTGAGGGTTAGCGTTAGGATTAGGGTTAGAGTGATGTTTAAGGTTAAGGTTTGGGTTAGGGTTAGGGTTAATTTTAGGGTGAGGGTTAGGGTGAGGGTAAGGGTTAGGTTAAGGATGCGGATTAGGGTTAGGGTTAGGGTTAGTGTGAGGGGTAGGGTTAGGGTCAGAGTGAGGGTTAGGTTTAGTGTGAGGGTTATGGTTAGGGATAGGATTAGGATGACGGTAAGGGTTAGGATGAGGGTAGAGTGAGATTGAGGTTTAGGGTTAGCATGAGTGT
Organism: Dipodomys merriami; assembly: GCF_024711535.1. Lineage (NCBI taxonomy): Eukaryota > Metazoa > Chordata > Mammalia > Rodentia > Heteromyidae > Dipodomys > Dipodomys merriami. The sequence goes on from NW_027206113.1 coordinate 7,175,483, forward strand.
TAATGTGAGGGTTAAGGTGAGTGTTAGGGTTAGGGTGATGGTGAGGGTTAGGGTTAGGCTTAGGGTCTGGGTTAGGGTTAGTGCGAGGGTTAGGGTGAGGGTGAGGGTTTGGGTGAGGGTGAGGTTTGGGTTGTGGGTGAGGGTTAGGGTAAAGGTGAGGGTTAGGTTGACGGGGATGGTTAGACTGAGGGCGAGGGTTAAGCGTAGGATTAGGGTGATGGATAGTTTTCATATTAGTGTTAGGGTGAGGGGTATCCGTTAGGGTTAACGTGAGGTTTAGGATTAGTGTGATGGTTAGGGTTAGGGTTAGACTGTGGGTAAGGGTTAGGGTGAGGTTTAGGGTGAGGTTTAGGGTTAGGATTAGAGTTACGGTTAGGTTGAGGGTTAGGGTGAGGTTTAGAGTTAAGTTGTGGGTGATGGTTAGGGTTAGGGTTAGGTTGAGGGTTATGGTTAGGGTGAGAGTTAGAGTTAGGGTTAAGGTGAAGGTGAGGGTGAGGGATAGGGTTTGGTTTAGGGTTAGGATTAGGTTTTGGGTGAGGGGTATAGTTAGGGTTAGGGTTAGGGTGAGAATTAGGGTGAGTTTGAGGGGGAGGAATAGGGTTCTGGTTCGGGTTAGGGTTAGGGTTAGGCTGATTGTCAGGGTGAGTGTTAGGGTTAGGGTTACGGTTAGGTTTAGGGTGAGTGTTATGATTAGGCTTAGGGTTAAGATGAGGGTTAAGGTGAGGGGTAGATTTAGGTTTAGTTTGAGAGTTACTGTTAGGATGAGGGTAAGTGTTAGGTTGAGGGTTAGGATGAGGGTGAGGGTTAGGGTGAGGGTTAGGGTTAGAGTTAGGATTAGGGTGAGGGCTAGGATGAGGGTGAGGGTTAGGGTGAGGGTGAGGGTGAGGGCGAGGTTTAGGGGTTGGGTTAGGTTTGGGGTTAGGGTCAGGGTTACGGTGAGGGTGAGGGTTAGGTTAGGGTTAGGGTGAGGTTTAGGCTGAAGATGAGATTTAAGGTGAGAGTTAGGGTTAGGGTGAGGTTTAGGCTGAGGATGAGGTTTAAGGTGAGGATGAGGGTGGGTGTGAGGATGAGGGTTAGGGTTCGGGTTAGGGTTAGGTTGAGCTTGAGGGTGAGGGTTAGTGTTTGGATTAGTGTTAGGGTTAGGGTTAGGATGAGGGTGAGCGTGAGGTTGAGGGTGAATGTTAGTGTTAGGGTTAGGGTGAGGGTTAGGTTTATTGTGAGGGTTAGAGGCTGAGGATGAGGGTAAAGGTTAGGTTCAGGGTTAGGGTGAGGGGAGGGTTAGGTTTGGGGTTAGTGTTAGGGTGAGGGTTACGGTGAGGTTTAGGTTTAAATTAAAGGTTACGTTTATGGTGATAGTTTGGGTTAATGTTAGGGTTATGTTTAGGGTAAGGGTTAGGGTTAGGGTGAGGGTTATCGTTAGGGTGAAGTTTAGAGTTAGGGTGAGGATTAGGGTTAGGATTAGTGTTAGGGTGTGGGCTAGGTTGAAGGTGAGGGTTAGGATTAGGCTTAGGGTTAGGGTTAGCGTTAGGGTTAGGGTGAGGGTGAGGGTGATGGTTAGGGTTAGGATTAGGGTCTGGGTTAGGGTTAGGGAAGGGTTAGGGTTAGGGTTAGGGTGAGGGTGAGGGTGAGGGTGAGGGTTATGTTTAGGGTTAGAGTTAGTGATAGGGTGAGGGTTTGGGTGAGGGTTGGGTTGTGGTTGAGGGTTATTGTAAAGGTGAGGGTTAGGTTGACGGGGAGGGTTAGAGTTATGGCGAGGGTTAAGGTTAGGGCTAGTGTGATGGTTAGGGTTCATATTAGTGTTAGGCTGAGGGTCAGGTTGAGTGTTAGGGATAGGGTTACAGTAAGGTTGAGTGTTAGGTTTAGGCTTAGGTTTAGGATAAGGGTTAAGGTGAGGGGTAGGGTTAGGGTAAGGGTGAGGGTTACGGTTAGGGTGAGAGTTAGAGTTAGGGTTACGGTGAGGGTGAGGGTTAGTGTTCAGGTTAGGGTGAGAGCTAGGGTGAGGATGAGGGTAAGGTTTAGGTTGAGGGTTAGGGGGAGGGGGAGGTTTAGGGTTAGGGTAAAGGTTAAGATGAAGGTAAGGATGAGGGTTAGGTTTAGGCTGAGGTTGAGCTTTAGGGTGAGGGTGAGGGTTAGTGTTAGGATTAGGGTGAGGGTTAGATTTATTGTGAGGGTTAGGTTGAGGATAAGGGTAAGGATTAGGTTGAGTGGTAGGGTGAGGGGGAGAGTTAGGGTTAGGGTTAGGGTTAAGGTGAGGCTTAGCATGAGGGTTAGGTTTAAGGTTAGGGTTAGTTTAGGGTGAGGGTTAGGGTTAATGTTAGGGTTAGGTTTAGGGTAAGGGTTAGGGTTAGAGTGAGGATCATGGTTTGGTTTAGGGTGAGGTTTTGGTGTAGGGTGAGGGTTAGGGTTAGTTTTAGGGTTAGGGTGATGCTGAAGCTGAAGCTTAGTGTTAGGATTAGGGTTTGGGTTAGGGTGAGGTTGAGGGGGAGGCTTAGGTTTGGGATTAGATTTTGGGTTAAGATTAGGCTGAGCATGAGGGCGAGGTTTAGGGTTAGCGTGAGAGTTAGGGTTAGGGTTAGGTTTAGGTTGAGTGTTAGGGTGAGGGCTAGGTTTAGGGTTAGGTTGAAGGTGAGGTTGAGGGTGAGGGTGAGGGTTAGGGTGAGGGTTAGAGTTAGTGTTAGGTTTAGGTTGACGGTTAGGGTGAGGGGTAGGGTTAGGTTTAGTGTGAGCCTTAACGTTATTGTGATGGATAGGGTTAGGGTTAGCATTAGGGTTACCGTGAGGGTAAGGGAAAGTGTGAGGTTTAGGATGAGGGTGAGGGTTAGGGATAGGGTTAGGTTGAGGGTGAGTGTTAGGGTGAGGATGAGGGTTAGGGTTAGGTTTAGGGTTAAGTTGAGAGTGCGGATTAGGGTTAGGTTAAGGGTTAGCGTGTGGGGTAGGGTGATGATTAGGGTTAGGGTTTTGGTTAGGGTAGGTTGAGGGTTAGGGTTAGGGTTAGGGTGAGTGTGAGGTTGGGGTTTACTGATAAGGTGAGGGGTAGAGTGAGGGTGAGTGTTAGGTTTAGGATTAGTGTTAGGGTTAGGCTTAGGCTTATGGTTAGGGTGAGGATGAGGGTTATCTAGAGCGTGAGGGTTAGGGTTAGGGTTAGTGTGCGGGTTAGCTTTAGGTGATGTTTAGTGTGAGCGAGAGGTTTAGGGTTCGGTTGAGGGTGAGGGTGAGGGTTAGGGTGTGGGTAGGGTTAGGGTTAGGGTGTGTGTTAGGGTGCCAATGAGTCTGAGGGTTAGGTTTAGAGTTAGTGTTATTGTTAGGTTTTGGGTGAGTGTTAGGGTTAGAGTTAGGATTAGGGTGAGGGATAGGGTGAGGGTGAGGGTTTGGGTGAGTTTGAGGGTGAGGGTTAGGGTTAGGTTGATGTTGAGGGTTCGAATTAGGCTTCGGGTTAGGGTAAGTGTTAGGGTGAGTGTGAGGGTGAGGGTTAGGGATAGGGTTAGGGTCTGGGTTAGGGTTAGGATGAGGGTTAGGTTTAGGGTTATGGTGAGGGTGAGTTGAGGGTGTGGGTTAGGGTTAGGGTCAAGGTTAGGGATAGAGTGAGGCTTTGGGTGAGGGTGAGGGTTGGGTTGTGGGTGAGGGTAAGGGTAAAGGTGAGGGTTCTATTGACAGGGAGGCTTAGAGTGAGGGTGAGGGTTAAGGATAGGTTTAGGGTGATGGTTAAGTTTCGTATTAGTGGTAGGGTGAGTGTTAGGGTGAGGGGTATATTTAGGGTTAGGGTGAAGGTTAGGATTGGTGTGAGGGTTAGGGTTAGAGTGAGTGTAAGGTTTAGTGTGAGGTTTAGGGTTACTGTTGGAGTAAGATTTAGGTTGAGGGTTAGGGTGAGGTTTAGATTTAGGGTGAGGGTGAGGGTTAGGGTTAGGGTTAGGGTGAGGGTTAGGGTTAGGGCGAGGGTGAGGTTTAGTTTGAGGGTTAGGAGGAGGGGGAGTGTTATGTTTAGGGTTAGGGTTTGGGTGAGGGTTAGGGTTAAGGTTAGGGTTAGGTTTAGGGTGAGGGTTAGGGTTAATGTTAGGGTTAGGTTTAGGGTAAGATTTAGGTTTAGGGTTAGGGTGACGGTCACAGTTAGTTTTAGGGTGAGGGTTATGGTTAGGGTGAGGGTTAGAGTTAGGTTTAGGTTTAGGGTGAGGCTGAGGGTTAGGCTTAGTGTTAGGATTAGTGTTTGGGTTAGGGTGAGGGTGAGGGTGAGGCTTAGGTTTCGATTAGAGTTTGGCTTCGTGTTAGGCTGAGCATGAGGGTGACGGTTAGGATTAGCGTGAGGGTTACGTAGGGTTAGGTTTAGGATGAGGGTTCTGGTGAGGGTTCGGGTTAGGGTGTGGTTGAGGGTTAGGTTTTGGGTGAGTGTTAGTGTGACGTTGAGTTTGAGGGTTAGGTTTAAATTTAGTGTTAGAGTTAGTTTTTGGGTCAGTGTAAGGGTTAGAGTTAGGATTAGGGTGAGGGCTAGGTTGAGGATGAGGGTTAGGGTGAGGGTGAAGGTGAGGGTGAGGGTAAGGGTGTGGGTTAGGGTTAAGGTTAGGCTCAGGGTTACCGTTAGGGTGAGGGTTAGTGTTAGGTTTAGGGTTAGGTTGAGGTTGAGGCTGAGGCTGACATTTAAGATGAGGGTGAGGGTGAGTGTTAAATTGAGTTTTAGGGTTAGGATTAGGGTTAGGTGAGTGTTAGGGTTAGCATTAAGTTTAGGATGAGGGTTAGGTTGAGGGGTAAGGTTAGGGTTAGTGTGAGGGGTAGGGTTAGTGTGAGGGTTAGAGTTAGGGTTAGGGTTACCGTGAGGGTAAGTGTAACGGTGAGGGTTAGGATGAGGGTGAAGCTTAGGGTTAGGTTTAGGGTTACGGTGAGGAGTAGGGTTTGGTTTAGGTTTCGGGTTATGGTTAGGGTAGGTTGAGGCTTAGGGTTAGGCTAAAGGTTAGTGTTAGGGTGCGGGTTAGGGTTAGTGTTAGGGTTAGGTTTTAGTTGAGTGTTAGAGTGAGTGTTTTGGTTAGGCTTAAGGTTATAGTGAGCGTGAAGGTTAGGGTGAGGGTTAGGGTTAGTGTTAGGGTTAGGTTTTGTGTTAGGCTGAGGGCTCGGTTAGGGTGAGTGTTAGGGTGAGGGTGAGATTTAGGGTGCACGTGAGGTTTAGGCTAGGGTGAGTGTTAGGGTGAGGTTTAGTGTTCAGTTGATAGTGAGGGTGAGAGTGAGCTTTAGGATTAGGTTTAGAATTAGTGTGAGTGTTAGTGTTAGGGTTAGAGTTAGGATAAGGTTTAGGGTGAGGGGGAGGGTTAGGGTTAGGTTGAGGGTGAGAGTGAGGGTGAGGTTTAGGGTTAGGGTGAGTGTTAGGGTTAGGGTGAGGGTGAGGGTTAGGGTTAGGTTTAGGATGAGGGTTAGTGTGAGGGGTAGGGTTAGTGTTAGTGTGAGGGTTAGGGTTAGTGTGAGGGTTAGGGATAGGGTTAGTGTTAGGGTTAGGGTGAGGGTAAGGGTTAGGTTGAGGATGCGGATTAGGGTTAGGGTTAGGGTTAGTGTGAGGGGTAGGGTTAGGGTCAGAGTGAGGGTTAGGTTTAGTGTGAGGGTTATGTTTAGGGATAGGGTTAGGTTGATGGTAAGGGTTAGGATGAGGGTAGCGTGAGATTGAGATGCAGGGTTAGCATGAGTGTTAATGTGAGGGTTAGGGTGAGGGTTAGGGTTAGTTTTAGGGTGTGGGTGAGAGTTAGGGTTGGGCTTAGGGTCTGGGTTAGGGTTAGTGTGAGGGTTAGGGTTAGGGTTAGGTTGAGGGTGAGGGTTTGGGTGAGTGTGAGTTTTGGGTTGTGGGTGAGGGTTAGGGAAAAGGTGAGGGTTAGGTTGACGGGGATGGTTAGTGTGAGGGCGAGGGTTAAGCCTAGGTTTAGGGTGATGGTTAGTTTTAGTATTAGTGTTAGGATGAGGGGTATCGTGAGGGTTAAGTTGAAGGTTAGGATTAGTGTGATGGTTAGGGTTAGGGTTAGAGTGTGGGTAAGGATTAAGGTGAGGTTTAGGGTGAGGTTTATGGTTAGGATTAGAGTTATGGTTAGGTTGAGGGTTAGGGTTTAGAGTTAGGTTGTGGGTGATAGTGAGGGTTAGGGTTAGGTTGAGGGTTAGGGTTAGGGTGAGAGTTAGAGTTAGGATTACGGTGAAGGTGAGGGTGAGGGATAGGGTTTGGTTTAGGGTTAGGATGAGTATTAGGGTGAGGGGTATAGTTAGGGTTAGGGTTAGGGTGAGAATTAGGGTGAGTTTGAGGGTGAGGAATAGGGTTCAGACTAGGGTTAGGGTTAGGCTGATTGTCAGGGTGAGTGTTAGGGTTAGTGTTAGGGTTAGGGTGAGTGTTAGGATTAGGCTTAGTGTTAAGATGAGTTTTAAGATGAAGGGTAGATTTAGGTTTAGTTTGAGAGTTACTGTTAGGATGAGGGTAAGGATTAGGTTGAGGGTTAGGATGAGGGTGAAGGTTAGGGTGAGGGTTAGGGTTAGGGTCAGGGTTAGGGTTAGAGTTAGGATTAGGGTGCGGGGTAGGATGAGGGTGAGGGTTAGGGTGAGGTAAGGGTTAGGGTGAAGGTTAGGGTGAGGGTGAGGTTTAGGTTTAGGGTTAGGGTTAGGGTGAGCTTTAGACTTAGGGTGAGGGTTTGGGTTAGGTTTAGGTTTAGGGTGAGGGTTAAGGTTAGGGTGAGAGTTAGAGTTAGGGTTAAGGTGAGGGTGTGGTTAGGTTTAAAGTTAGAGTTAGGGTGAGTGTAAGGTTTAGGTTGAGGGTTAGGATGATGTGAGTGTTAGGGTTAGGGTGATGTTTAAGGTTAGGATTAGGGTTAGGGTGAGGGTTAGGGTGAGAGTTAGGGTTAGTGTTTGGGATAGGTTTAGGTTTAGGTTTATGGTTAGGGTTAGGGTAAGGGTTAAGGTGAGGGTTATGTTTAGGGTGAGTGCTAGATTTAGGTTTAGGGTTAGGGTGAGGCTGAGGTTGAGGCTTAGGGTTAGGATTAGTGTTTGGGTTAGGGTGAGGGTGAGGGTGAGGCATAGGTTTCGATTAGAGTTTGGCTTCGGGTTAGGCTGAGCATGAGGGTGAGGGTTAGGGTTAGCGTGTGGGTCAGGGTTAGAGTTAGATTTAGGATGACGGTTCCGGTGAGGGTGAGGGTTAGGGTGTGGTTGAGGGTTAGGGTTAGGGTGAGTGTTAGGGTGACGTTGAGTTTGTGGGTAAGGCTTAGGTTTAGTGTTAGAGTTAGGTTTTAGTTGAGTGTTAGGGTTAGAGTTAGGATTAGGGTGAGGGTTAGGGTGAGGGTGAGTGTGAGGGTTAGGGTGTGGGTTATGGTTAGGTTCAGGCTCAGGGTTACCATTAGGGTGAGGGTTAGGGTTAGGTTTAGGGTTAGGTTGAGATTGAGGCTGAGACTTAGGTTTAAGGTGAGGGTGAGGGTGAGTGTGAGGGTGAGGGTTATGGTCAGGATTAGGGTTATGGTGAGTGTTAGGGTTAGCGTTAGATTTAGGATGTGGGTTAAGATGAGGGGTAGGGTTAGAGTTAGTGTGAGGGGTTAGGGTTAGCGTTAGATTTAGGATGTGGGTTAAGGTGAGGGGCAGGGTTAGAGTTAGTGTGAGGGGTAGGGTTAGTGTTAGGGTTCAAGTTAGGATTAGGATTACCCTGAGGGTAAGTGTAACGGTGAGGGTTAGGATGAGGGTGAGGTTTAGGGTTAAGGTGAGGGGTAGGGTTTGGGTTAGGTTTCGGGTTAAGGTTAGGTTATGGTGAGGCTTAGGGTTAGGCTGAAGTTTAGTGTTAGGGTGAGGTTTAGGGTTAGTGTTATGGTTAGGGTTTGGTTGAGTGTTAGGGTGAGTGTTTGGATTAGGCTTAAGCTTAGGGTGAGATTGAGGGTTAGGTTGATGATTAGTGTTTGTGTTAGGGTTAGGTTTTGTGTTAGGCTGAGGCCTAGGGTTAGGGTGAGGTTTAGGGTGAGGGTGAGGGTGAGGGTGAGGTTTAGGATGAGGGTTAGTGTGAGGGGTAAGCTTAGTGTTAGTGTGAGGGTTAGGGTTAGTGTGAGGGTTAGGGTTAGGGTTAGGTTGAGGGTTCGGGTTAGGGTTAGTGTTCGTCTGAGGGCTGGGGTCTGTGTGAGATTTAGGCTGAGGGTGAGGGTGAAGATGAGGGTGAGGTTGTCGCAGAAGGTTAGGGTAGTGTGAGGTTTAGGGTGACGGTGAGGGCTAGGTTGAGGGTGAGGGTTAGGGTTAGGGTTAGGGTTAGGGTCAGGGTGGGGATTATTGTTACGGTTAGGGTTAGGATGAGGGTTAGGGTGAGGGGTAGTTTTAGGGTTAGGGTTAAGTTTAGAGTTAGGGTAACAGTTAATGTGAGGGTGAGGGTTAGGGTTAGAGTTAGGGTTAGGATGACTGTAATTGTTAGGTTGAGGATTAAGATGAGGGTGAGGGTTAGGGTTAGGGTAAGGGTTAGTGTGATGTTTAAGGTTAAGGTTTGGGTTAAAGTTAGGGTTAATTTTAGGGTGAGGGTTAGGGTGATGGTAAGGGTTAGGTTGAGGATGCGGATTAGGGTTAGGGTTAGGGTTAGTGTGAGGGGTAGGGTTAGGGTCAGATTGAGGGTTAGGTTTAGTGTGAGGGTTATGTTTAGGGATAGGGTTAGGGTGACGGTAAGGGTTAAGAGTGAGATTGAGGTTTAGGGTTAGCATGTGTGTTAATGTGAGGGTTAGGGTGAGTCTTATGGTTAGGGTGAGGGTGAGGTTGAGGGTGAGGGTTAGGGTTAGTGTTAGTGTGAGGGAGAGGGTGAGGGTTGGATTTAGGATTAGGGTTAGGGTTAAGGTTAGGGTGAGGGTAAAGTTTACGGTGAGTGTGATGGCTAGGGTGAGGGTTAGTGTGAGGAATAGAGTTAGGGATATGGTGAGGGTTAAGGTTATTGTGAGGGTTAGGATTAGGGTTAAGGTTAGGTTTAGGCTGATGATAAGGTTTAGGGTGAGGATTAGGGTTAGGGTGAGTGTTAGGTTTAGCGTTAGGGTTAGGGTAAGGTTTATGTTGAGGGTAAGGGTGAGGGTGAGGTTTAGGGTTAGGGTTAGGGTGAGGGTAAGGGTGAGGGTTAAGGTGAGGATGAGGGTCAGGGTTAGGGTTAGGGTGAGAGTGAGGATTACGGTTAGGGTTAGAGTTAGGGTGAGGATTAATGTGAGGTTAAGGGTTAGGATGCGTGTGTGGGTGGGGGTAAGTGTTAGGGTTAGTGTGAGGGTAAGGGTTAGAGTGAGGTTTAGGGTAAGGGGGAGCTTTAGGGTTAGGGTGAAGGTGAAGTTGAGGGTTAGGGTTAGGGTGAGGGTTAGGGTTAGTGTGAGTCTTAGGGTGAAGGTGAGTTTTAGGGTTAGGGTTAGGGTGAGTATGAGGGTGAGGGTGAGGGTTAGGTTGACAGTGAGAGTGAGGGTTAGGTTGACGGTGAGGGTTAGGGTGAGGTTGAGAGTTACAGTTAGGTTTAGGTTTAGGTTGAAATTTAGGGTTAGGATTAGGGTTAGAATTAGTGTGAGGGTTAGGTTTAGGTTTAGGGTTAGGGTGAGTGTAAGGTTTAGGGAGAGTTTTAGGGTGAGGGTGAGGGTTAGAGTTAGACTTAGGGCTAGGGTGAGGGTTAATTTTATGGTGAGGGTGAGGTTGAGGGTGAAGGTTAGGGTTAGGGTGAGGGTGAGGGTTAGGTTTAGGGTGAGTGTTATGGTTAGTGTTACAGTTAGGGTGATAGTGATGGTGAGGCTGAGGGTTACGCTGAGGGTGAGCGTGAAGCTGAGGGTTAGGGTGAGGGTGAGCGTTACGGTTAGGATTAGGGCTAGGGTAAGGGTTAGGCTGAGGGTGAGGGTGAGTTTGACGGTGAGGGTGAGGGTTAGGTTGAATGTTAGGGTTAGGTTAAGGGTTAGGGTGAGGTTTAGGATTAGTGTGAGGATTAGAGTTTTGGTTAGGGTTAGGTTTAGGTTTAGGGTGAGGGTTAGTGTTAGTGTGAGGTTTAGGGTTAGGGTTGGGCTTAGGGTTAGGGTGAGGGTAACGGTTAGGGTTAGGGTTAGGGTTAGGTTTAGGATTAGTGTGAGGGTTTGGGTTAGGGTTAGTTTAGGGTTATGGTTAGTGTAAGGGTTAGGGAGAGGTTTAGGGTGAGGGTGAGGGTGAGGTTTAGAGTTAGCCTTAGGGTCAGGGTTAGGGTTAGGGTGAGGGTCAGGGTTAGTGTGAGGGTTAGGCTTAGGTTTGGGGTTAAGGTTAGCATGAGGGTAAGGGTTAGGGGGAGGGTTAGGGTTACGGTGAGGATTAGGGTTAAGGTGAGGTTAAGGGTTAGGGTTAGGGTTAGGGTGAAGTTTAGGTTTAGGATTAGTGTGAGGTTAAGTTTTAGGGTTAGGGTTAGGGTGAGGTTTAGGTTTAGGATTAGGGTGAGGGTAAGGGTTATGGTGAGGGTTAGGTTTAGGATGAGGGTTAGGGTGAGAGTTAGAGTGATTTTTAGAGTGAGGGTGTGGTTTAGGGTTAAAGTGAGTGTTCCGGTGAGGGTGAGGGTTAGGGTGTGGTTGAGGGTTAGGGTTAAAATGAGATTTAGGTTGACGGTGAGGGTTGGAGTGAGGGTGAGGGTTAGTGTTAGGGTTAGGGTGAGGGTGAGGGTTAGGTTTAGGGTTAGGGTGAGTGTTAGGGTGAAGTTTAAGGTTAGGGTTAGGGTTTGGGTCAGGATTAGTGTGAGGGTTAGGGTTAGAGTTAGTATAGGTTTAGGGTTATTAGTAGGAGTGGTTTAGGGTGAGGGTGAAGGTTAGAGTTAGCTCTAGGTTTCAGGTGATGTTTAGGGTGAGGTTTAGGGTTAGGATTAGGATTAGGAGGAGGGTGAGTGTTAGGGTTAGGGTCAGGGTTAGGGTGAGTGTGAGGGTTAGGGTTGGGGTTCAGTTAGGGTTAGAGTTTGGGTGATGTTTAGGGTTAGGTTTGCATAAGGGTTAGAGTTGGGGTGAGGGTGAGGGTTAGGGTTAGGGTTAGGATTAAAGTTAGAGTTAGTATTAGGATTAGGGTTATGGTGAGGCTTAGACTGAGGGTGAGAGTGAGGGTGAGGGATTATGTTACGTTGAGGGTTGGCGTTAGGTTAAGAGTGAGGGTGAGGGTTAGGTTTAGGTTTAGTGTTAGGGTTAGGATGGGTGTTAGGGTGAGGGGTAGGATTACTGTTAATGAATGTTAGATTAAATTTGAGGGAGAGGTTTAAGATTAGGTTTAGGGTTAAGGTGAGGGTAAGGGTTAGTGTGAGGGTTAGGGTGAGTGTGAGGGTTAGGGTAAGGTTTAGGGTGAGGATTAGGGTGAGGGTTAGGGTTAGGTTTAGGGTTAGGTTGAGGGTTAGGGTGATGGTTAGTGTTAGGATTAATGTTAGGGTGAAGGTGTGGGTGAAAGTAAGGGTAAGGGTGAGGGTTAGGGTGAGGGTTAGTGTTAGAATTAGGATTAGGATTAGGGTGAGGGTTAGGGTCAGGGTGAGCTTTAGGGTTAGGGTTAGGATGAGGGTGAGGGTAAGGATTAGGGTTAGCAGTAGGGTGAGAGCTAGGGTGAGGGTGAGGGTTAGGGTTAGTTTTAGGGATTGGGTGAGAATTATGGTTAGGTTTAGTGTTAGGGTGAGGTTTAGGCTGAGGGGTAGGTTTAGGGTTAGGTGGAGGGTTTGGTTTAGTCTGAGCGAAAGGGTAAGGGTTAAGGTTACCCTTACAGTGAGGGTAATGGTTACAGTGAGGGATAGGATGAGTGTGAGGGTTAGTGTTAGCATTTCGGTTGGGTGAGGGTTAGGGTGCGAGTGAGGGTTAGGGTTACGCTAAGGTTGAGGGTGAGTGTTAGGGTTAGCGTTAGGGTGAGAATTATTGTTATGGTGAGTGTTAGGGTTAGGTTTAAGGTGAGGGTCAGTGTGAGGATGAGGTTTAGGGTGAGGTTGAGGCTGAGGGTGAAGTTTAGGGTTAGGGTTAGTGTTAGTGTGAGGGTGAGGGTGAGCGTTAGGGTTAGGATTAAGTTTAGGGTTAGGGTTAGGCTGAGGGTGAGGGTGAGGGTGAGGTTGAGGGTGAGAGTTAGTATTAGGGTTAGGGTGAGGGTAAGTGTTAGAGTGAGGGTTAGGATAAGAGTGAGGGTTAGGGTTAGCCTGAGTGTTAGGGTGAGTTTTAGGGTGAGGGTTAGTCTGAGGGGTAGGATTAAGGTTATGGTGAGGTATAGGTTTAGTCTGAGGTTTAGGGTTAGGGTTAACGTTAGGGTTTGAGTGAGGGGGAGGGTGAGATTTAGGGTTAGTTTGAGGATTAAGGTTAGGTTTAAGGTTAGGTTTAGGGTTAGGGTGAGCGGTAGGGTTAGGTTTAGGTTTAGGGTTATGGTTAGTGTGAGGGTTAGGATTAGGGTTGGGGTTAGGGTTAGTGTGAGTGTAAGGGTTAGGGTGAGTGTTAGCGTTAGGGTGAGGGTTAGGTTTAATGGGAGAGTAAGGGTTAGGTTGAGGGTTAGGCTGAGGGTTAGGGTTAGGGTGATATCTATGGTGAGGGTGAGGGTTATGGTTAGGGTTAGGTTTAGGGTTAGCGTTAGGGTGATGGTTAGGGTGAGATTTAGGTTTAGGACTAGTGTTAGGTTTAGGGTTAGGCTTAGGATGAGTGTGAGGATGAGGTTGAGGGTGAGGGTTATGGTTAGGTTTAGGGTGGGGGTTAGGGTTAGTGTGATGATTAAGGTGAGGGAGAGGTTTAGGGTTAGGGTGAGGATTACGGTGTGGGTGAGGTTTATGGTTAGGATGAGGGTTAGGTTGCAATTTAGGGTTAGGGTAAGGGTTAGGATTAGTGTGAGGGTTATGTTTAGGGTTAGAGTGAGTGTAAGAGGGAGAAGTTTAGGGTGAGGGAGTGGGTTAGAGTTAGCCTTAGGTTTAGGGTAAGGTTTAGGGTTAGCTTTAGGATTAGGGTTAGGGTGAGGGTGAGGGCTAGGGTTAGGGTTAGGGTGAGCTTTAGGGTGAGGGTTAGGGTTAGGGTGAAGATTAGGGTGACGGTGAGTTTTAGGGTGAGGAATGTGTGTTAGGTTTAGGGTTAGGGTTATGCTGAGGATGATGGTGAGGGTGAGTGTTAGAGTTAGGCTTAGGTTGATGGTTAGGTTTAGTGTGTGGGTTAGGGTGAGGATTAGAGTGAGTGTGAGGGTTAGGGTTAGGGTGAGTGTTAGGGTTCAGTTTAGGGTTAGGGTGAGGGTGAGGTTGAGGTTGAGGTTGAGGTTGAGGTTGAGGTTGAGGGTGAGGGTTAGGGTTAGGTTTAGGGTTAGGGTGAGAGTGAGGGTGTGGGGTAGGGATAGGATTAGGGTTAGGTGTAGTGTTATGCTGAGGTTGAGGGTGAGGGTGAGGGTGAGGGTGAGGGTTAAGTTTAGGGTTAGGGTGTAGGTTAGGGTTAGTGCGATGGTTAGGGTGAGGGTGAGTGTAAGGGTTAGGTTGAGAATTAGTGTGAGCTTGAGGTTTAGGAATAAGGTTAGATTGAGGGTTAGGGTGAGGGTGAGTGTAAGGGTTAGTGTGAGAGTAATTGTGAGCGTGAGTTTTAGAGTTAGGGTTAGGGTTAGAGTTAGGGTGAGGGTGAGTCTGAGGGTGAGGGTGAGTGTTAGGGTTAGGGTGAGTATTAGGGATAGGATTACTGTTAGGGTGAGGGCTAGGGTGAAGGTGAGGGTTAGGGTAAGTGTTAGGGTTAAGGTTAGAGTGAGGGTTAGGTTTAGTGTGAAGGTGTGTGTTAGGGTGTGGGTTAGGGTGAGGTTGAGGGTGAGGTTGTGGTTGAGGGTGAGGGTTAGGGTGAGGGTTAAGGTTGGGTTGAGGATCAGGGTTAGGGTTAGTGTGAGGGTCAGTTTTAGGTTGACTGTGAGGGTGAGCGTGAGGATGAGGGTTAGGTTTAGGTTTAGGGTGAAGGTGAGAGTGAGGTTTAGGGTTAGGATTAGTGTTAGGGTTAGGTTTAGGCTGAGGGTGAGGGTGAGGGTGAGCGTTAGGTTAAGGGTTAGGGTGATGGTTAGGTTTAGTGTGAGGGTTGGGTGAAAGGGAGGGTTAGGGTTAGGGTTAGGGTTAGGGTGAGGGTGAGGGTTAGGGTGATGGTGAGGGTTAGTTTGAAGGAGAGGGTTAGGGTTACGGTGAGGATTAGGGTTAGGATTAGGGATAGGGTGAGGGCTGAGATGAGGGTGAGGGTGAGGGTTAGCGTTAGGGCGAGGGTTAGGTTTAGGGTGAGGTTGAGGGTAAGTGTGAGCGGTATTGTTAGGGTTAGTTTGAGTGTAAGGTTTAGTGAGAGGGTTTGGGTTAGGTTTAGGTTTATTTTTACGGTTAGGATTAGGTTTAGGGTGAGGGTGAGTTTGAGGGTGAGAGTTATGTTTAGTGTTAGAGTTAGGGTGAGTTTGAGGGTGAGGGTGAGGGTTAGGGTTAGGTTTTGGGTTAGGGTTATGATTAGGCTGAGTGTGAGGGTTAGGGTGAGGGTTTACGGCTAGTGTTAGGGTGAGGGTTAGGGTTAGGGTGAGGGTTAGGTTTAGGTTTAGGATGAGGCTTAGGTTGAGTTGTAGGGTGAGGGTTAGGGTGAGCAATAGGGTTAATTTGTGGGTTAGGGTGAGGTTTAGGTGTAGGGTTTGGTTGAGGTTGAGGGTTAGGGTTAGGTTTTGGGTTAGGGTTATTACTAGGCTGAGTGTGAGGGTGAGGGTGAGGGTTAGGGTTGGTGTTAGGGTGATGGTTAGGGTTAGGTTGAGGGTTAGGTTTAGGTTTAGGATGAGGCTTAAGTGGAGGTGTTGGGTGAGGGTTAGGGTGAGCATTATGTTTAATTTGTGGGTTAGGGTGAGGTTTAGGGTTAGGGTTAAGGTGAGGGTGAGGGTTAGGGTTAGGATTAGGGTGAGGGTGAGATTTAGGGTGAGGGTTAGGGTTAGACTGAGAATAAGGGTTAGGGTGAGGGTGAGGGTTAGTGTTAGCATTAGGGTTAGGGTGAGTGTAGGGTTCGGGTTAGGGTGAGGGTTCGGGTTAGGGTGAGTGTGAGGGTTAGGTTTAGGTGAGGGTAAGTGTTAGGGTGAGAATGAGCATGAGGTTGAGTGTTTTAGTTAGGAAAGTGTTAGGGTTAGGGTTAGGGTGAGGATTAGGGTGAGGGTGAGGGTTAGGTTTACGCAGAGGTTTAGGGTTAGGGGTAAGGTGAGGGTTACGGTTAGGGTTATATTAAGGGTGAGGATGAGTGTTAGGATTCGGTTTCGGGTTCGGGTGATGGTAGGGTTAAGGTTAGGATGAGGGTGAGGGTGAGGGTTAGGGTGAGGATTAGGGTGCGGGTTAGGGAGAGGGTGAGGGTGAGGGTGAGGTTTAGGGTTAGGGTTAGGGTGAAGGTGAGAGTGAAGTTTAGGGTTAGGATTAGGGATTGGGTTAGGGTTAGGCTGAGTGTGAGGGTGAGAGTGAGGGTTAGGGTTAGGGTTAGGGTGAAGGTTAGGTTTAGTGTGAGGGTTAGGGTGAAAGTGATGTTTAGGGTTAGAGTTAGGTTTAGGGTTAGGTTGAGTGTTAGGGTGAGGGTTAGGGTTAGTCTGAGGGTGAGGGTTAGGGTTAAGTGAGGATTAGGGTTAGGATTAGTTTTAGGGTGAGGGTGAGCATTAGGGTTAGGGTTAGGGTGAGGTTTAGGTTTAGGGTTATGGAGATGGTTAGGATGAGTGTGAGGCTTAGGCTTAGGGTTAGGGTGAGGGTTAGGCTGAGGGTGAGGGTTAGGGTGAGGGCTACAGTTAGGGTTAGTGTGAGAGTAAGGCTTAGTGAGAGGGTTAGGGTTAGGCTTAGGTTTACGGTTTTTTTATGGTTAGGGTTAGGTTTAGGGTTAGGGTGAGTGTGTGTGTGAGAGTTATGTTTAGTGTTAGGGCTAGGGTGATGGTGAGGGTTAAAGTTATGGTTAGTGTTAGGATTAGGTTTGGGGTTAGGTTTAGGGTGAGGGTCAGGTTTAGAGTTAGGATTTGGGTGAGGGTGAGGTTTAGGGTGAGGTTGAAGGTGAGTGTGAGGGTGAGGGTTAGGGTTAGGGTTAGTGTGAGCGTAAGTGTTATGTTGAGGGTTAGGGTTAGGGTTAGAATAAGGGTTAGGGTGAGGGTTAGTGTGAGGGTGAGTATTAGGGTTAACATTAGGCTTAGGTTGCGGGTTAGGGTATGTGTGACTATACGGGTTAGTAGAGGGTAAGGGTTAGGATGAGGGTTAGGCTGCGGGTGAGGTTTAGGGATAGCATTAGGGTTAGGTTGAGGGTGAGGGTGAGGGTGAGCGTGAGGGTTAGGGTTAGGGTTAGGGTGAGGGTGAGGGTGAGCGTGAGCTTTAGTGTTAGGCTGTGGGTCAGGTTGATCGTGAGGGTTAGGGTTAGGATTAGGGTTAGGATTAGTGTTAGGCTGTGGGTGAGGGTGAGGGAGAGGGTGAGGTTTAGGGTTAGTGTTAGGGTGAGGGTTAGGTTGAGGGTGAGGTTTAGGGTGCGGGTGAGTGTTGGGTTAGGGTGAGGATTATGGTTAGGTTTAGGGTTAGGGTGAAGGCTAAGGTGAGGGTGAGGGTTAGGTAAAGGTTTAGGGTTAGGGTTAGATTGAGGATTAGGGTTAGCGTGAGGGTGTGTGTTCAGGTGTGGTTTAGGGTTCGGGTTAGGGTGAGGGTTAGGATTAGTGTGAGGGAAAGGGTTAGTGTTATTTTTAGGGTTAGGATTAGGTTGAGGGTGAGTGTGAGGGTTAGAGTTAGGGTTAGGTTAGGGTGAGGTTGAGGGTGAGGGTAAGGGTGAGGGTGAATGTTTTAGTTAGGAAAGTGTTAGGGTTAGGGTTAGGGTGAGGATTATGGTGATGCTGAGGGTTAGGGTGAAGGTTAGGGATTGGGTGAGGGTTAGGGTGAGATTTTGGGATAGGATTAGGGTTAGGGTTAGGGTGAGGTTCAGTGTCCAGGTGAAGGTTAGGGTTAGGGATAGGGTGAGGTTGAGGGTAAGGGTTAGGTTTAGGATTAGGGTTAGGATTAGTGTGATGGTAAGGTTTAGGTTGAGGTTGAGGGTGAGCCTGAGGTTTAGAGTGAGGGTGAGGGCTAGGGTGAGGGTGAAGGTTAGGGTGATATTTAGGGTGAGGAACAGGGATAGGGTTAGGCTGAGGTTTAGAGTTAGTGTGAGGGATTGGATTAGGGTTAAGTTTACGGATAGGGTGAGGATAAGGGTTTGGGTGAGGGTTAGGGTGAGGGTTAGGGTTAGCGTCAGGGTTAGGGTAAGGTTTAGGTTGAAGTTAAGTGTGAGGTTGAGGGTTAGGGTTAGGGGTAGTCTTAGGGTGAGGGTTAGGGTTAGGGTTAGGGTGAGGGTGAGGGTTAGGGTGAGGGTTAAGGTTAGGGTTAGGGTTAGAATTAGGGTTAGGGTTAGGTTTAGGGTGAGGGTGACGGTTAGGGTTAGGGTTAGGTTTAGGGTGAGGGTTAGGGTGAGGGTTAAGGTTAGGGTGAGTGTGAGGGTCTGGGTTAGGGTGAGGGATAGGGTGAGGATGAGGGTTAGGTTGAGCCGTAGGTTTAGGGTTACGGTGAGCATTAGGGTTAGGGTGAGGGTTAGGGTGAGTGTTAGGGTTAGGGTTAGGGTACTGTGAGGGTGAGGGTTAGGATTATGATTAGGGTTAGAGTTGGGGTGATAGCTAGGTTGAGGGGGAGGTTTATGGTGAATGGGAGGTTGAGGGTGAAATTTTGGTTAGGAAAGTGTTGGGTTATGATTAGGGTTAGTGTGAGGTTTAGGGTGAGGGGTTAGGGTTAGGGTTAGGGTTCGTGTGAAGGTGAGGTTTCATGTGAGGGTTAGGATGAAGGTGAGGGTTAGGTTGAGAGGTAGTTTTAGGGTTAGGTTGAGCGTTAGGGTTAGGTTGAGTGTTCGGGTGAGGGTTAGGGTTAGGGTTAGCTTTAGTGTGAGGGTGAAGGTTAGGGTTAGGATTAGGGTGAGGGTAAGTGTTAGGGTGTGGGTTAGGGTGAGTGTTAGTGTTAGGTTTAGGAAAGTTTTAGGGTGAGGGTGAGGGTGATGATAAGGCTTAGGGTGAGGGTTATGGTGAGGGTTAGGGTTAGGGTTAGGCTTAGTGGTAGGGTGAGTCTTAGGGTGAGGGTTAGTGTTAGGGTTAGGAAAGTTTTAGGGTGAGGGTGAGGGTGAGGGTTAGGGTTAGGGTGAGTTTTAGGTTGAATGTTAGGGTTAGGGTTAGGCTTAGTGTGAGGGTGAGGGTTAGGATTAGGGTGAGCTTTAGGGTTAGGGTGAGGGTTAGGGTGAGGATTAGGGCTAGGGTTAGTTTACTGTGAGGGTAAGGGTTAGGGTTATGATTAGGGTTAGGATTAGGGTCACAGCTAGGTTGAGGGTGAGGGTGAGTTTGATGGTGAGGGTTTTGGTTAGGTAAGGGTTGGTTTAGGATTAGGGTTAGGGTTAGGGTTAGGGTGAGGTTTAGGTTGAGGGATAGGTTTAGGGTAAGGGTGAGGGTGAGGTTTAGTGTGAGAGTTAGTGTGAGGGTTAAGATTAGGGTGAGGGTGAGTTTAAGGGTTAGGGTGAGGTTTAGGGGGAGGGTGAGGGCTAGGTTGAGGGGTAGTTTTAGGGTTACGTTGAGCGTTATGGTTAGGTTTAGGATTCGGGTGAGGGTTAGGGTTAGGTTTAGTGTGAGGGTGAGGTTTAGGGTTAGGATTAGGGTGAGGGTAAGTGTTAAGGTGAGGGTTAGGGTGAGGGTTAGGGTTAGTCTGAGGATTAGGGTGAGAGTGATGGTAAGGGTTAGAGTGAGTGTTAGGGTTAGGGTGAGGTTTGGGGTTAGGGTTAGTGTTAGGGTGAGGGTTAGGGTGAGGTTTAGGGTTAGGGTTAGTGTGACCGTTAAATTAGTGTGAGGGTTAGGGTATGGTTTAGGGTTAGAGTGAGGGTAAGGGTTAGGGTGAAAGTGAGGGGTAGTGTTAGCGTGTTAGAGTGAGGTTTAGAGTGACTGTTAGGGTTAGGATCAGGGTTAGGTTTAGGGGTAGTGTTAGGTTGAGTGTTAGGGTTAGGGTGAGGTTTAGGGATATGGTTAGGGTTAGGGTAAGTTTGAGGTTGAGGGTTAGGATTAGGGTGAGGGTAAGATTTAGGCTGAGGGTGAGGGAGAGGGTTAAGTTTAGGATTAGGGTTATGGTTAGTTTGAGACTGAAGGTTAGGGTAAGGGTGAGGGTGAGGGTGAGGGTTAGGGTTAGGGTTAGTGTTAGGGTGAGGGTGAGGGTTATTGTTAGGTACAGGGTTACTGTTAGGGCTAGGGTGAGGGTGAGAGTTCGGGTTAGGTTTAGGGTGAGAGTTAGGTTGACGGTGAGGTTTAGGGTTGGGGTTAGGTTGTGGGTTAGGGTGAAGGTGAGGGTTAGGTTGAGGATGAGTGTTAGGTTTAGATTTACATATAGGGTGAGGATTAGGGTGAGGGTTAGGGTTATGGTGAAGGTTAGGGTGAGGGGTAGGGTTAGGGTTAGGAGGAGGGTTATGGTTAGTGTGAGGTTTAAGGTAAGGGTTACGTTTACTGTGAGGGTAAGGTTTAAGGTGAAGGTGAGGGTTTGTGGGAGGGTTAGTGTTTGGGTTAGGGAAAGGGTGAGGAAAAGGGTTAGGGTGAGGGTTACGGTGAGGGGGAGGATTAGGGTTAGGGGGTGTGTTAGGGTTAGTGTGAGGGTAAGGGTGAGTGTGAGGGTAAGGGTTAGGGTGAGTGTTAAGTTGAGGTGAAGGTTAGGATTAGGGTTAGGATGAGGGTGAGGGTGAGGGTTAGGTTCAGTTTTAGGGTTAGTGTTTGGGTGAGGGCTAGGTTGACGGTGAGGTTTAGGGTGAGGGTGAGGGTTAGGGTTATAGTACTGATGAGGTTTACCGTTTCGGATAGGGTTAGTGTTAGGGTGAGGGTTAGGTTTAGTGTGAGGGTTAGGGTTAGGGTTAGGGTAAGGTTTAGGGTGAGAGTTATGGTAAGAGTGAGTGTTAGGGTTAGCGTGATTATTACGGTGTGGTTTAGGTTCAGGGTTAGAGTGAGGGTGAGGGTTAGGGTTAGGCTGAGTGTGAGTGTGAGGGTTAAGGTTAGGTTTGCGGTGAGGTTTAGGTTTAGTGTGAGGGCTAGGGTGAAGGTGATGTTTAGGGTTAAGGATAGGTTTAGGGTGAGGGTAAGGGTGAGAGTGAGGGTTAGGTTGAGTGTGAGGGTTAGGGATAGGGTGAGGATTATTTTTAAGATTAGGATTAGGGTTAGGGCAAGGGGTAGGGTTAGGGTGAAGGTTGGGGTTAGGGTGAGTGTAAGGGTTGTGGTAGGGTGAGGGTTAGGTTTAGTGAGAGCCTTAGGGTTAGGGTAAGGGCAAAGGGTAGGGATAGGTCGAGGGTGAGAGTGAGGGTGAGGGTAGGGTTAGGGTTAGGGTGAAGTTTAGGGTGAGGGTGTGGGTTAGGGTGTGGGTGAGGGATTGGGTGAGTGTGAGGGTTCGGCTGAGGGTGAGGGTTAGGGTTAGGGTTAGCGTTGGGTGAGGGGTACGTTTATGGTTAGGGTGAGGTTTAGGGTTAGGGTTGATTTAGTATTAATGTGAGGATTAGGGTTAGGGTTAAGGTTAGAGTCAGGTTGAGGGTAAGGATTAGGGTGAGGTTTAGGTTGACGGGGAGGGTTAGGGTTAGTTTTGGGTTAGGCTGTGTTTTAGGGTGAGTGTGAGCGTTAGGGTTAGGGATTGGTTTAGGGTTAGGTTTAGGATTAGTGTTAGGGTTAGGGTGAGGTTTAGGCTTAGGGTTAAGTTTAGGTTAAGTTTACTGTTAGTGTTAGAGTTAGGGTAAGGTTGAGGGTGAGGGTGAGGGTTAGGGTTAGGGTTAGGGTGAGGGTTAGGGTGAGGGTTAGGATGAGGGTTAGGGTTAGGATGAAGGTTAGGGTTAGGGTTAGGGTTAGGTTTAGGGTGAGGGTGAGCGTGAGAGTTAGGGTTAGGGTTAGGCTTAGGGTGAATTTTATGGTGAGGGTGAGTGTGATTGTTAAGGTTAGAGTTAGGGTTATTTTTAGGGTTAGGGTTAGGCTTAGGGTGAGGGTGAGTGTGACAGTTAGGGTTAGGATTAGGGTTAGGGTGAGGATTAGGCTGAGGGTGAGGGTTAGGGTAAGGGTGAGGGTTAGTTTTAGGGTGAGGATTAGGGTTAGGATTAGGTTTAGGGTGAAGACTAGGGTGAGGGTTAGGGTTAGGGTTAGGATTAAGGTGAGGGTTAAGGTTAGGGTGAGGGTGATTGTTAGGTTGTAAGTTAGGGTTAGGGTTAGGTTTCGTGTGAGGTTTAAGTTTAGGGTTAGGCTGGGGTTTAGGGTTTGTGTGATGTTTAGGTTGAGGGTGAGGGTTTGGGTGAGTGTGATTGTTTGGGTGAAGGTGGGGGTTAGTTTGTGGGTGAGGGAGAGGTTTTGGGTGAGGGTTAGGGTGACGATGAGAGTTAGTGTGGGGGTGAGGGTTTGGGTTAGGGTTAGCGTTAGGGTGAGGTGTAGGCTTTGGGTTAGTGTGAGGGTTAGGGTTAGGGTTTAGTTGGTATTTGTTTGAGGATTAGGTTTAGGATTAAAGTTAGAGTTAGGTTTTCGGTAAAGGTTAGGGCCAGGTTTAGTGTGAAGTTGAGGCTTAGGGTTAGTGTTAGGGTTAGGGTGAGGTTTAGGGTGAGGTTGAGGGTTAGGGTTAGGGATAGGGTTAGTGGTAGGGTTAGGGTTTGGGTGAGGAAAATGGTTAGTCTTAGGGTTAGGGTTAAGGTGTGGGTGAGGGTGAGGGTGAGGGTGAGGGTTAGTGTGAGGGTTTGGGATAGGGTAAGGGTGAGGGTAAGGGTTAGTGTGATATTTAGTGTGAGCGTGAGGTTTTGGGTGAGTTTGAGGGTTCGGGTGAGGGTGAGGGTTAGGGTTAAGGTTAGGGTGAAGGTTAGGGGGACGGTGAGGGTTACGGTGAGGGTGAGGGTTAAGGTTAGGGTTAGCGTTAGTGAGAGGGGTAGGGTTAGTGTTAGGGTTAGTGTGAGGGTTAGGGTTAGGGTTAGGTTTAAGTTTTGTGTGAGGATTATGGTTAGGTTTAGGGTTAGAGTTAGGTTGAGGGTAAGGGTTATGGTGAGGTTTAGGGTTAGGGCGAGGGTTAGGTTTAGCGATGAGGTTAGTGTTAGGTTTAGGGTTTGGGTTATTGTTAGGCTTAGAGATAGGGTGAGGGTGAGGTTGACGGTTAGGTTTAGCGTTAGGTTTAGGGTGAGGGTGAGCGTGACGGTTAGGGTTAGGATTAGGTTCAGTGTTAGGTTTTTGCTTATTGTGAGGGTGAGGATGAGGGTGAGGGTTAGGGTAAGGTTTATCTTTAGGGTTAGGGTTAGGGTTAGGTTGAGGGTGAGGTTGAGGTTGAGGGTGAAGGTTAGGGTTAGGGTGACGGTGAGGGTTAGGGTGATGGTGAAGGTTAGGGTGAGGGTGAAGGTTAGGGTTATGGTAAGAATAAGGGTTAGTGTGAGTGTTAGGGTGATTGTGAGGCTTGGGCGTAAGATTAGCGTGAGAGTTAAGTTTGCGATGAGTGTTAGTGTTAGGGTTAGATTGAGGGTTAGGTTTAGGGTGAGGTTTAGTTTTAAGGTTAGGGTTAGGGTGAGTGTGACTGTGAGGGTTGGAGTTAGGGTTAGTGTGAGGGTTAGGGAGAGGGGTAGGATTAGGGTTAGGGTTAGGGTTAGGGTAAGGATTAGGGTGAGGTTGAGGGTTAGCCTGAGAGTTAGGGTTAGGGTGAGTGTTTGGGTTTGGTTTAAGGTGAGTGTTAGGGTTAGGGTGATGTTTACGGTGAGGGTGAGGGTTAGGGTGAGGGTGTGGTTTCGTGTGAGGGTGAGGGTTAGATTGTGAGTGCGGTTTAGGGTTAGGGTGAGGGGTAGGGTGAGGTGTAGGTTTGGGATCAAGGTGAGGGTTAAGGTTAGAGAGAGGGTTAGGCTTAGGGTTAGGGTTAGTGTGAGGATAATGGTTAGGGTGAGGTTTAGGGTGATGGTGAGGGTTAGGTTTAGCGTTAGCCTTAAGGTGAGATTTAGGGTTAGAGTTAGGGTTATGGTGAGGGTGAGGGTGAGGTTTAGGGTTAGGGTTAGTCTGAGGGTGAGGATGAGGGTTATGGCTAGGGTGATGTTTAGGGTTAGGGTGAGTTTGAGGGTTCTGGTGAGGTTGAGGGTTAGTGTGTGGGTGAGGGGTAGGGTTAGGATGAGGGTTTGGGTGACTATGACGGTTAGGGTGAGGGTGAGGGTTAGGATTAGAGTTAGCTTTAGGGTGAAGGTTAGGGTTATGGATAGGGGTAGGGTGAGGGTTAGGGTGAGGGTTATAGATAGGGTTAGTGTTAGTGTGAGTATTAGGGTTAGAGTTAGTGTTAGGGTTTGGATGAAGGTAAGGTTTTGGGTGAGGTTTTGGGTGAGGGTGAAGTTTAGGATTAGCATTAGGGTTAGGGTCAGGGTTAGTGTTAGAGTTAGGTTTAAGATAAGGGTTAGGGTTATGGTTAGGGTTAGAGTTAGGGCGAGGGTGAGGGTGAGGGTCAGGGTGAGTGTGAGGATTAGGGTTAGGGTTAGGGTGAGTGTTAGGGTTAAGGTTAGGGTCAGGGGGAGGGTGAGGGTTAGGGTAAGGGTCATGTTTAGGGTGAGGTTGAGAGTGAAGTTTAGGGTTAAGATTAGGGTTAGGGTTAGGGTTAGCCTGAGGGTGAGGTGAGGGCTAGGGTGAGGGTGAGGGTGAGGGCTAGGGTTAGGATTAGGGTTAGGGTTTGGGAGAGGCTGAGATTGAGGGTGAGGTTGAGGGTTAGGGTTCGGGTGAGCTTTAGTATTAGGTTTAGTGATACGGGAAGGTTAGGGTTAGGGTTAGTTTGAGGGTTAGGTTTAGGGTTAGGGTTAGAATGAGGGTTAGGGTTAAGATGAGGGTTAGGGTGAGGGTTAGGGTTAGGGTTAGGTTTACGGTGAGTGTTAGGTTTAATGTGAGGGTTTGATTTATGTTTAAGTTTAGTATGTTGAGGGTCAGGATTAGGTTGAGGGTGATGTTTAGGGTGAGGGTGAGGGTTTGGGTGAGGGTTTATGTAAGGTATATGTTTAGGGTTAGGGTTAATGTGAGGGTTAGCGTTAAGCTTAGGGTGAGAGCAAAGTTTAGGGTGAGGGTTAGATTGATGGTAAGGGTCACGGTTAGCGTTAGCCTGAGGGTGAGGTTTAGGGTGAGGGTTAGTGTTAGGGTTAGGGTAAGGGTGAGGGTGAGCGTTAGGGTTAGGGTTAGGGTTAGAGTTAGGGTGACGGTCAGGGCTATGTTTAGGATTAGGGTTAGGGTTAGGGTGAGGCTTAGAATGAAGGTGAGGGTGAGGGTGAATGTTAGGTTTAGGATGAGATTTAGAGTTAGGGTTACGGTTAGGGAGAGGATTAGGATGAGGTGTAGGTTTAGGGTTATGTTGAGGGTTAGGGTTAGTGTGAAGGTTAGAGTTAGGTTTAGGCTTAGGTTTTGGTTGAGGGTAAGGGTTAAGTTGAGGGTTATGGGGAAGGTGAGGGTTAGGGTTAGGGTTAGGGTGAGGATTAGGGTGAGGTGTAGGTTTAGGTTTAGGGTGAGAGTTAGGGTGAAGTGTAGGGTTAGGGTAAGGCTGAGGATTAGGTTTAGAGTTAGTGTGATGGTTAGGTTTAGGGTTATGCTTAGGCTGAGGGTAAGGGTTAGGTTGCTGTTTGGGTTGAGGGTGAGGGTTAGGGGTAGTGGTAGGGTTAGGGTGAGGGTGAGGGTTGGGGTTAGGGTTCGGGTTAGGGTGAAGGTTAAGGTTAGTGTGAGGATTAGGTTTAGTGTTAGGGTTAGGGTGAGGGTAAGGGTTAGGGTGAAGGTTAGTGAGAGAGTGAGGGTTAAGGTTATATTTAGGATTAGGTTGAGGTTGAGGGTGAGGGCTAGTGTTAGTGTTAGGGTAAGGGCAAGGGTGAGGGTTTGGTTAGGGTTAGGTTTATGATGAGGATGAGGGTGTGGGTGAGAGTTAGTGTTAGGGTTAGGGTTAGGTTTAGGGTGAGGGTGAGTGTGAGGGTGAGGGTTAGGGCTATGATGAGGGTTAGGGTTAGGGTTAGGCTGAGGGTGAGGGTGAGCGCTATGGTGAGGGTGAGGGCTATGGTGAGGGTGAAGGTTAGGTGAGTGTGAGGGTGAGGTTGAGTGTGAGGGTTTCGTTTAGGTAAGTGTTAGGGTTAGGTTTAAGGTGAGGATTAGGATGAGGGTGAGATTTAGCGTGAGAGATAGGGTTAGGGTGAGTGTTTGGGTTAGGGGTAAGGTGAGGGTTAGGGTTAGGTTGATGTTTACGGTGAGGGTGAGGGTTAGGGTGAGGTTGTGGTTTCGTGTGAGTTTGAGGGTTAGGGTGTGGTTGAGGGTTAGGTTTAGGGTGATGGTTAGGGTGAGGGGTAATTTTAGGTTAGGGTGAGGTTTAAGGTTAGTGGGAGGGTTAGGCTGAGTGTTTCGGTTAATGTGAGGATAAGTGTTAGGGTGAGGGTTAGGGGGATGGTGAGGGTTAGGGTGAGGATGAGGGTTAGGCTTAGTTTTAGGGTGAGGTTTAGGGTTAATGTGAGGGTTAGGGTGATGGTGAGGATAAGGGTTAGTTTGAGGGTTAAGATGAGTGGGAGGTTTAGTTAGAGGGTTAGTGTTAGGGTGAGGGTTAGGGTGAGGTGTAGGTTTAGGTTTAGGGTGAGGTTTGAGGTTAGTGTGAGGGTTAATCTGAGGGTTTCGGTTAATGTGAGGATAAGTGTTAGGGTGAGGATTAGGGGGATGGTGAGGGTTAGGGTTAGCGTTACGGTTAGGATGAGGGTTAGGGTTAGATTTCGGCTTACAGTGAGGTGAGGGTGAGGGTTAAGTTTAGGGTTAGTGTTAGGGTGAGGGTGAGGGAAAGCGTTAGTTTTAGGATTAGGGTTAGGGTTAGGGTTAGGCTTAGGTTGAGGGTTAGTGTTAGGGTTAGTGTGAGGGTGAGGGTTAGGGTTATGGTGATGTTTAGGGTGAGGGTGAGGGTTTGGGTGAGGGTAAGGGTTCTGGTGAGGATGAGGGTTAGGGTGTGAATGAGGGGTAGGGTTAGAGTGAGGGTTTGGTTGACGGTGACGGTTAGGGTGAGGGTAGGGTTTAGGGTTAGAGTTATCGTAAGGTTGAAGTTTAGGGTTAGTGTTAGGTTTATTGTGAAGGTTGGTGTGAGTGTTACGGTTAGGGTTAGTGTTAGTGTGAGGATTAGGTTTAGGATTAGGGTTAGGGTATGGATGAGGGTAAGGGTTAGGGTGAGGTTTAGGGTGAGGGTGAAGCTTAGGGTTAGCGTTAGGGTTAAGGTGAGAGTTATGGTGAGGTTTACAGTTAGAGTTAGGTTTAAGGTAAGGGTTAGGGTTAGGGTTAGAGTTAGGGTGAGGGTGTGGGAGAGTGTTAACGTGAGAGTGAGGTTTAGGTTTAGGTTTAGGGTGATTGTTAGGTTGAGGCTGATATTTAGGTTGAGGGTGAGGGTGAGCGTGAAGGTTACTCTTAGAGTGTGGTTGAAGCTTAGCTTAGCGTGAGTGTTAGGGTGACGGTGAGAGTTACTGTGAGGTTTTAAGTGAGGGTTAGGATTAGGGTAAGATTTAGGGTTAATGTGAGGGTTAGGGTTAGGTTTAGGGTGAGGGTTAGGGTAAGGGTGAGAGTTAGGGTTAGTGTTAGGGTGAGGGTGAGGATGAGGGTTAGGGTAAGGGTTAGGTTTAGGATGAGGGTGAGGGTGAGGTTTAGGGTTAGTATTAGTGTTAGGGTTAGGGTTAAGCTGAGGGTGAGGGTGAGGGCTGGTTTGAGGGTGAGAGTTAGGGTGAGGGTGAGGGTGAGCTTGAGGGTGAGGATTTTCGTTATGTAATGGTTAGGATGAGGCTTAGGGTGAGGATTAGGTTGAGGGTGAGGGTGAGGGTTAGGTTTAGGATTAGGGTTAGGGTTAGGGTTAGGCTGAGGTCGAGGGTCAGGGCTAGGCTCAGAGTGAGGTTTAGGGTTAGGATTAGGGTTAGGGTTAGGGTTAGGCTAAGGGTGAGGGTGAGGGCTAGGGTGAGGGTGAGGGTGAGGGCTAGCGTTAGGATTAGGGTTAGGGTTAGGGAGAGGCTGAGATTGAGGGTGAGGGTGAGGGATAGTGTTAGGGGAGCTTTACGATTAGGGTTAGGTATAGGGGAGGGTTAAGGTTAGGGTTAGGTTGAGGTTTAGGGTTAGGGTTAGGGTTAGGTTGAGTTTTAGGGTTAAGATGAAGGTTAGGGTGAGGGTGACGGTTAGGGTTAGGTTTAGGGTGAGTGTTAGATTTAGTGTGAGGGTTTGGTTTAGGGTTAAGTTTAGTATGAGGTTGAGGGTCAGGGTTAGGTTGAGGGTGATGTTTAGGGTGAGGGTGAGGGTTTGGGTGACGGTGAAGGTTAGGGTGAGAGTGAGGGTTAGGCTGGGGGTTAAGGTAAGGGTTAGGTTTAGGGTTAGGGTTAATGTGAGGGTTAGGGTTAGGGTGAGAACAAGGTTTAGGGTGAGGGTTAGGGTGATGGTGAGGGTCAGGGTTAGCGTTATTGTGAGGGTTAGGTTTATGGTGAGGGTTAATGTTAAGGTTAGGTTTAGGGTGAGGGTGAGGGTTTGCGTTAGGGTTAGGGTTAGAGTTAGGGAGAGGTTCAGGGCTGGGTTTAGGATTAGGGTTAGGTTTAGGGTGAGGCTGAGAATGAAGGTGAGGGTGAGGGTGAATGTTAGGTTTAGGATGAGGTTTAGAGTTAGGGTTAGGGTTAGGGAGAGGATTAGAGTGAGGTGTAGGTTTAGGGTGAGGGTGAGGGTTAGGGTTAGTGTGAGGGTTATAGTTAGGTTTAGGGTTAGAGTTAGGTTGAGGGTAAGGGTTAGGTTGAGGGTTATGGGGAGGGTGAGGGTTAGGGTAAAGGTTAGGGTTAGGGTGAGGATTAGGGTGATGTTTAGGTATAGGATTAGAGTGAGAGTTAGGGTTAGGGAAGGGTTAGGGTTAGTGTGAGGGTTAGGGTTAAGGTTAGGATTAGGCTGAGGGTAACTGTTAGGTTGAGATTTAGGGTGAGCGTGAGGATTAGAGTTAGGGTTAGTGTGAGAGTTAGAATGAGGGTTAGGGTGAAGGTTAGGTTTAGGGTGAGGGTTAGGTTGAGGGTTAGTGTTAAAGGTTAGGGTTAGGTTTAGGGTGAGGTTAACTTTTAGCTTGAGCGTTAGGCTTAGGGTTATGGTGAGGGGTACGTTGAGAGTTAGGGTTAGGGTGAGGGTGAGTTTTAGGGTAAGAATTCGGGTTAGGGTTTGTGTTAGGGTTAGGCTGAGGTTTAGAGTGAGGGTGAGGGTTATACTTAGGGTGAGGATTACGGTTAGTGTTAGTGTTAGGGTTAGTATGGGTGTGAGGGTTAGGGTTAAGATTAGGTTGAGGAATAGGGTTAGGTTTAGGGTGAGTGTGAGGGTTAGCTTTAGGGATCATGTTCCGGTTCGGGTGAGGGTGAGGGAGAGCGTTATATATAGGATTAGGTTTAGGGTTAGTGTTAGGCTTAGAGTGAAGGTCAGTGTGATGGTTAGGGTTAGGTGAGGGTTAGGATTAGGGTTAGGTTTACGGTTAGGGTGAGGTTTAAGGTGAGGGTGATGTTTACGGTGAAGGTTAGGGTGACATTGAGGGTTAGGCTGAGGGTGAGGGTTAGGGTGAGGGTTAAGGTGAGGTTTAGAGTTAGGGGGAGGATTAGGTGTAGGGTTAGAGTTAGGGTGAGAGTAAGGGTTAGGGTGAGGAATAGGGGGAGATGGAGGTTAGAGTTAGGTTTAGGATTTCGTGAGGGTGAGGATGAAGTTTAGGGTTAGGCTGAGTGTTAGGTTTAGGGTTAGGGTGAGGATTAGGGTGAGGGTGAGGTTTAGTGTGAGGGTTAGGGATAGGGTGAGGGTTATGATTATGGTTAGGTTTAGGGTGATGTTTAGGGTGAGGCTGAGAGTTAGGGTGAGTGTGAGGTTTCAGGTGAGTGTGGTGATATGGTGTGGGTGAGGGTTTGGGTTAGGGTGAAGGTTAGTGTGACGGTGAGGTTTAGGGTGAGGGTGAGGTTTAGGGTTTGGTTTAGGTTTGGGGTGAGGGTTAAGTTTAGGGTTAGGGTTAGTATCAGGGTTAGGGGGAAGGATACGGCTAGGGTTAATATGAGGGTTAGGTTTAGTGTGAGGGTTAGGGTGAGGGTTAGGTTTAGGGTGAGGCTGAGGATAAGGGTTAGGTTGAGGGTTATGGTGAGGGTGAGGGTTAAGGTAATGTTTAGGATTAGGGTTAAATTTAGGGTTAGAGTGAGGATAAGGGTTAGGGTGATGGTTTGTGTGCGGGTGAGGGTTAAGTTTACCGTTAGGATCAGGATGAGTGTTAGGGTGAGGGTTAGGGGTAGGGTTAGGTTGAGGTTGAGAGTTAGGGTTAGGGTTAGGGTTAGGGTGATGGTGAGTGTCTGGGTGAGGGTGAGGGCTAGGTTGAGGGTGAAGTTTAGGTGAGTGTGAGGGTGAGGTTGAGTGTGAGGGTTTCGGTTAGGTAAGGGTTAGGGTTAGGGTTAGGGTGAGGATAATGGTGAGGGTGAATTTTAGCCTGAGAGTTAGGGTTAGGGTGAGGTTTTGAGTTTGGGTTAAGGTGAGGGTTATGGTTAGGGTGATGTTTACGGTGAGTGTGAGGGTTAGGGTTAGGGAGAAGTTTCTTGTGTGGGTGAAGGTTAGGGTTTGGGTGAGGGTTAAGGTGAGGGTTAGTGTTAGGGTGAGGGGTAGGTTTAGGATTAGGTTGAGCGTTAAGTTTAGTGTGGGTTAGGCTTAGGGTTACGGTTAGTGCGAGGATAAGGTTTATGGTGGGGGTTAGGGTTAGAATTAGCGTTCGGGTTAGGGTTAGCCTGAGGGTGAGGGTGAGGGCTAGGGTGAGGGTGAGGATGAGGGCTAGGGTTAGGATTAGTTTTAGGGTTATGGAGAGGCTGAGAGTGAGGTTGAGATTGAGGATTAGGTTTAGGGTGAGTTTTAGGGTTAGGTTTAGACTTAGGTTTAGGTTGAAGGTTAGGGTTAGGGTTAGTGTTAGAATGAGGTTTAGGGTTAGGATGAGGGTTAGGGTGAGGGTGAGGGTGAGCGTTAGGATTAGGGTTAGTGTTAGGGTTAGGGTGAGAGTGAGGTTGAAGGTTAGTGTTAGGGTTAGGGTTAGGATTAGGGTGAGGGTTAGGTTGAGGGTTAGTGTTAGGGTTAAGGTTAGGGTGAGGGTTAGGGTGAGGGTAAGGGTTAGTGTGATCGTTAGGGTTAGGGAGAGGTTGAGGGTTAGGGTGAGCGTTAGGGTTAGTGTTAGGGTGACGGTTAGGTTGACGGTTAAGGTGAGAATTCATGTTAAGGTGTGTGTTAGGTTTAGGCTGAGGGTTAGGGTGAGGGTGAGTGTTATAGTTAGGGTGAGGGTTAGGATTAGTGTGAGGGTTAGGTTGAGGGTTAAGGTAAGGTTTAGGTTTAGGCTTAGGGTTAGTTTTAGTGTTAGTGTGAGGTTTAGGGTTAGGGTTAGGGTTAGGTTGAGAGTAAGGTTTAGGGTGAAGTTTAGGGTGATATTGAGGTTCAGGGTTAGCGTTAGCGTGAGGGTTATGTTTAATGTGAGGTTTAGTGTTAGTTTTAGGGTTAGGGTTATGGTTAGGGTTAGGGAGAGGCTGAGATTGAGGGTGAGGGTGAGGGTTAGGGTGAGGGTGAGGGTGAGGGCTAGGGTTAGGATTAGGGTTAGGGTTAGGGAGAGGCTGAGAGTGAGGGTGAGGGTGAGGGTTAGGGTTAGGATGAGTTTTAGGGTTAGGTTTAGTGTTTGGGTTAGTTTGAGGGTTAGGGTTAGGGTTAGTGTTAGGTTGAGATTTAGGGTTAGGATGAGGATTAGATTGAGGGTTAGGTTTAGGGTTAGAATTAGGGTTACAGTTAGGGTGAGTGTGAAGGCTAAGTTTAGGATTAGGTTTAGGGTTAGGGTAAGGTTGAGAATGAAGTTGAGGGTAAGGGTGAATGTTAGGATTAGGATGAGTTTTAGAGTTAGGATTAAGGTTAGGGAGAGGATTAGGGTGAGGTGTACTGTTAGAGTTACATTAAGGGTTAGGGTTAGTGTGAGGATTAGAGTTAGGGTTAGGCTTAGGGTTAGGTTGAGGGTAAGGTTTAGGTTGAGGGGTTGGGGGAGGGTTAGTGCTAGGGTTAGGGTTAGGGTGAGGATTAGGGTGAGGTGTAGGTTTAGGATTAGGGTGAGATTTAGGGTGAGGGGTAGGGTTAGGGTTAGGCTGAGGGTAAGGGTTAGGTTGAGGTTTGGGCTGAGGGTGAGGGTTAGGGTTATGTTTAGGGTTAGGGTGAGTGTTTGGGTGAGGGTTAGGGTTATGGTTAGGGTTAGGGTGAAGGTTAGGGTTAGTGTGACAGTTAGGTTTATGGTTAGGGTGAGGGTGAGTGTAAGGGTTAGGGTGAAGTTTAGAGTGAGGGTGAGGGTTAAGGTTAGGATTAGGATTAAGGTGAGGGTGAGGGTGAGGGTTAGGGTTAGTGTGAGGGTAAAGGTAAGGGTGAGGGCGAGGTTTAAGGTTAGGGTTAGGGTGATGGTGAGTGTGTGGGTGAGGGTTAGTGTTAGGGTTAGGTTTAGGGTGATGGTGAGTGTGAGGGTGAGGGTTAGGGCTAGGATTGCTGTTAGGGTTATGGTTAGGCTGAGGGTGAGTTTGAGGGCTAGGTTGAGGGTGAAGATTAGGTGAGTGTGAGGGTGAGATTCAGAGTGAGGGTTTCAGTTAGGTAAGGGTTAGGTTTAGGGTTCGGGTGAGGATTAGGGTGTGGGTGAGATTTAGTGTGAGAATTATGGTTAGGTTGAGGGTTTGGGTTAGTGTTAGGTTGACGGTTAGGGTGACGGTTAGGGTGAGAATTCGGGTTACGGTGTGTGTTAGGTTTAGGCTGAGCGTTAGGGTGAGGGTGAGAGTTATAGTTAGGGTGAGGTTTAGGGTTAGGGTGATGTTTACGGTGAGGGTGAGGGTTAGGGTGAGGGTGATGTTTCCTGTGAAGGTGAAGGTTAGGATTTGGATGAGGGTTAGTGTTAGGTTGAGGGTTAGGGTGAGGTGTAGGTTTAGGATTAGGGTGAGGGTTACTGTTAGTGTGAGGTTAAGGGTTAGGGTGAGGGTTAGGGTTAGGCTTAGGTTTAGGGTTAGGGTTAGCCTGAGGGTGAGGGTTAGAGCTAGGGTGAGGGCTAGGGTTAGGATTAGGGTTAGGGTTAGGGAGAGGCTGAGAGTGAGGGTGAGGGTGAGGGTTAGGGTGAGGGTGAATGTTAGCGTTAGGGTGAGTTTTAGGGTTAGGTTTAGGGTTAGGGTTAGGTTGAGGGTTAGTGTTAGGGTTAGTGATAGGATGAGGTTTAGGGTTAGGTTGAGGGGTAGGGCGAGAGGGAGGGTGATGGTTAGGGTTAGAGTTAGGGTGAGGGTGAGGGCTAGGTTTAGGATTAGGTTTAGGTTTAGGGTGAGGCTGAGAAGGAAGGTGAGGGTGAAGGTGAATGTTAGGTTTAGGATGAGGTTTAGATTTAGGGTTAGGGTTGGGGAGAGGATTAGGTGAGGTGTAGGGTTAGGGTTAGGGTGAGATGTAGGGTTAGTGTGAGGGTTAGGCTTAGGGTTACGTTTAATTTGAGGATAAGGTTTAGGGTGAGGGTTAGGGCGATTGTGAGGGTTAGGGTTAGCCTTAGGGTTAGGGTGAGGGTTGGGTTAGAATTAGGGTTAAG
This sequence comes from Dipodomys merriami, assembly GCF_024711535.1. Lineage (NCBI taxonomy): Eukaryota > Metazoa > Chordata > Mammalia > Rodentia > Heteromyidae > Dipodomys > Dipodomys merriami. The sequence continues at coordinate 7,207,959 of NW_027206113.1, forward strand.
GTGAGGGTGAGGTTGAGGGCTAGGTTTAGGGTTAGTGTTAGGGTGATTGTGAGGGAGAACGTTAGGTTTAGGATTAGGTTTAGGGTTAGGGTTAGGCTTAGGGTGAGGGTGAGGGTTAGGGTTAGGGTTAGGGTGAGTGTTAGGTTTAGGGTGATGTGTAGGGTGTGGGTGAGGGTTATGGTGAGGGTGAGGGTTCTGGTGAGGTTGAGGGTCAGGGTGTGGGTGAGGGGTAGGGTTAGGGTGAGGGTTTGGTTGACGTTGACTTTTAGGGTGAGGGTTATGGTTAGCGTTAGGGTTAGGGTGAAGGTTATGTTTAGGGTTAGGGTTAGGGTGAGGGTTAGGTTGAGGGTTACGGTTAGGGTGAGTGTTATTGTGAGTATTAGGGTTTGGATTAGGGTTAGGGTCTGGATAAGGGTAAGGGTTAGGGTGAGTTTTAAGGTGAGTTTGAAGGTTAGGGATAGCGTTATGGTTAGGGTGAATGTTAGGGTGAGTTTTAGGGTTAGACTTAGGTTTAAGTTAAGGGTTAGGGTTAGGGTTAGGTTTAGAGTTAGGGTGGGGTGAGGGAGAGGGTCAACGTGAGAGTGAGTGTTAGGTTTCGAGTTCGGGTGATGGTTAGGGTGAGGCTGATGTTTAGGGTGAGGATTAGGGTTCAGTTGAGGGTTACAGTTAGGGTGTGGGTGAGGCTTAAGCTTAGAGTGAATGTTAGGGTAACGGTGAGAGTTACAGTGAGCGTGATGGTTAGGGTGAGGTTTAAGTTGAGGGTTAGGGTTAGGGTAAAAGTTAGGGTTAATGTGAGGTTTAGGGTTAGGTTTAGGGTGAGGGCTAGGGTAAGGGTGAGATTTAGGGTTAGGGTTAGGGTAGGGGTGAGGGTGAGGGTTAGGATAAGGTTTAGGTTTAGAGTGACGGTGATGGTGAGGGTTAGGGTTAGGGTTAGTCTGAGGTTGAGGGTGAGGGTTAGGTTGAGGGTGAGAGTTAGGGTCAGGGTGAGAGTGAGCTTAAGGGTGAAGATTTCTGTAGGTAAGGGTTAGGATGAGGGTAAGGGTGAGGATTAAGGTGAGGGTGATATTGAGGCTTAGGGTTAGGATTAGGGTTATGGTTAGGGTTAGGCTGAAATTGAGGGTCAGGTCTAGGGTGCGGGTGAGGGATATGGTTAGGATTAGGGTTAAGATTAGGGTTAGCCTGAGGTTGAGGGTGAGGGCTAGGGTGAGGGTGAGGCTGAGGGCTAGGGTTAAGATTAGGGTTAGGGTTAGGGAGAGGCTGAGATTGAGGGTGAGGGTGAGGGTTAGTTTTAGCGTGAGGTTTAGGGTTAGGTTTAGGGTTAGGTTTAGGTTGAGGGTTAGGGTTAGGGTTAGTGTTAGGATGAGGTTTAGGGTTAGGGTGAGGGTTAGGGTGAGGGTGAGGGTTAGGGTTACGGTTAGGGTTAGAGTTAGGGTGAGGAGTGGTCTAGGTTTAGGATTCGGTTTATGGTTAGGATGAAGCTGAGCAGGAAGGTGTGGGTGAATATTAGGTTTAGGATGAAGTTTAGAGTTAAGGTAAGGTTTAGGAAGAGGTTTAGGGTGAGGTGTAGGGTTAGGGTTAGTATGAGGGGTAAGATTAGTGTGAGGGTTAGAGTTAGTGTTAGGCTTAGGGTTAGGTTTAGGGTAAGGGTTATGTTGAGGTGTAGGGGGTGGGTAATGTTTAGGATTAGGGTTAGGGTGAGGATTAGGGTGAGATGTAGGTTTAGGGTTATGGTGAGAGTTAGGGTGAGGCGTATGGTTAGGGTTAGGGTTAGGTGAGGGTTAGGGTTAGTGTGAGGGTTAGGGTTAGGTTTAGGCTGAGGTTAAGGGTTAGGGTTATGGTTAGGGTCAGGGTGAGGGTTTGGGTGAGGGTTAGGGTTAGGTTTATGTTTAGGGTGAGCGTTAGTTTGAGCGATAGTGTTAGGGTTAGGGTTAGGGTGAGCTTTGGGGTGAGGGTAAGGTATAGAGTGAGCGTTAGGGTTAGGGTTAAGGTGAGGGTTAATGTGAGGATTAGGGTTTGGGTTTGCATTAAGCTTAGGGTGAGGGTTAGGATGAGGGTGAGGGTTAGGGTTACAGTGAGGGTTACGGTTAGTGTTAGGGTTAGGGTTAGTGTGAGGGTGAGTGTTAGGGTTAGAGTTAGGTTGAGGGTTAGGGTTAGGGTGAGTGTTAGGGTTAGAATGAGGTTAAGGGTGAGGATGAGGTTTAGGGTTAGGGTTAGGGTTACGGGTAGGGTGAGGGTGACTAAGAGCTTTAGGTTTAGGATTAGGTTTAGGGTTAGGGTGAGGGTTAGGGCTAGTGTGAGGGTTAAGGTTAGGGTTAGCATTAGGGTTGGATTATAGGTAAGGGTTAGGTTGAGGGTTAGGTTGAGGGTTAGCGTGAGGGTTAGGGTGAGTGTTAGGGTTAGGGTTAGTGTTAGAATGAGAGGTAGGGTGAGGGTAAGGATTGGGGTCAGGGTTAGATTGAGGGTGAGGGTTAGGGTTAGGGCTAGGGTAATGGGTAGGGTATGGGTTTGGGTTACTGTTAGGGTTAGGGTTAGGTTGAGGGTTAGGGTGAGGATTATGGTTAGGGTCAGCGTTAGTGTTAGGGTGAGCTTTAGGTTGAGGGTGAGGGTTAGGATTCGGGTTAGGGTGAGGGTTAGGGTTAGTGTGAGGGTTAGGTTTAGGGTTAGGTTTAGGGTGAGGGCTTTTTGTCAGGGTTAGGGTTAGGGTGAGGGTGAGGGTTAGGGTGAGGGTTAGTGTTAGGGTTAGGTTTAGGGTGACGGTTAGTGTGAGGGTAAGGGTTAGCGTGAGCGTTAGGGTTAGGTTTAGGGTGAGGGGTAGGGTGAGATTTTGGGTTAGTGTAAGGGTTAGGGTGAGGGTAGGGTGAGAATTCGGGTTATGTTTTGTGTTAGGGTTAGGCTGAGGGTTAGGGTGAGGGTGAGGGTTATAGTTAGGGTTAGGATTTTTACTGTTAGGGTTAGGATTAGGTTGAGGGTTAGGGTTTGGGTTAGCGTGAGGGTGAGTGTTAGGGTTAGGGTACCGTTTCCGGTTAGGGTGAGGGTGAAGGAGTGCATTAGATATAGGATTAGGTTTAGGGTTAGTGTTAAGCTTAGAGTGAGGGTGAGGTTGAGGTTTAGGTTTACGTGAGGGTTAGGATTAGGTTTAGGTTTAGGTTTAGGGTGAGGTTTAGGGTGAGGGTGCTTGTTAGGTTTTGGTTAGGGTTAGTGTGAGGGTGAGGGTTAGGGTTAGGGTTAGGGTGAGGGTCAGGGTCAGGGTTATGGTTAGGGTTAGGGTGAGGATGAGGGTGAGGGTGAGGTCTAGGTTTAGGATTAGGTTTGGGGTTAGGATTAGGATAAGGGTGAGGTTTAGTGTTAGGGTGAGTGCTAGGTTGAGGGTGAGGGTTACGGTTAGGTTTAGTGATAGGGTGAGGATTATGGTTAGAGTTAGGGATATGGTGAGATTTAGTCTGATGGGTAGGTTTAGGATTAGGGTGAGGGTAAGGTTAGATTGAGGGTTAGGGTTAGGTGAGGGTGAGGGTTAGGGTGAGGGTTAGGGTTAGGGTGAGCGTTAGGGTTAGGATTACTGTGATGTTTAAGGTGAGCGTGAGGTTTAGGATGAGGGTGAGGATGAGGTTAGTTTGAGAGTGTGGTTTCGGGGGAGGCTGAGGGTTAGTGTGTGTGTGGGGCTTAGGGTTTGGGTGATGGTTAGGTTGATGGTGAGGGTTAGGGTTCGAGTTTGAGTTAGGGTTAGGGTAATGGTTTGGGTGAGGGTTAGGGTTAGGGTAATGTTTAGGGTTCGGGTTCGTGTTAGGGTTAGGGTAATGGTTAGTGTGAGCATTAGGGTTAGAGTTAGGGTTAGTTTGAGGGTAAGGGTTAGGGTGATGTTTAGGGTGAGGGATAGGGTTAGTGTTAGGGTTAGGGTATGATTTTGGGTGAGGGTTAATGTTACTGTTAGGGTTAGGGTGAGGGTGACGTTTAGGGTGAGGGTTAGGGATAGGATTAGGGTTATGGTGAGGGCTAGGGTGACGGTTAGGGTTAGGGTTAGGGTTAGGTGAGGGTTAGTGTTAGGGTGAGGTTTAGGGTTAGGGTTAGGGTGAGCGTTAGTGTTAGTGTTTGGTTGAGGGGTAGGGTGAGGGTTAGGTTCAGTACTAGGGTTAGGGTTAAGGTTAGTGTGAGGTTAGGTTTAGGGTAGGGGTTAGGGTGAGCGTTAGTTTTATGGTTATGGTGAGGTGTAGGGGGGGTTAGGGTTAGTGTTATGGTTAGGGTTAGTTTTAGGGTGAGGCTTTTGGTTAGGGTTAGTGATAGTGAGAGGATTTGGGTTAGGGTTAGGGTTAGGGTGAGGGTTAAGCTGAGGGGTAGGGTTAAGGTTAGGGTCAGGCTTAGGTTAGGGTTAGGGTTAGGGTTAGGGTGGTGAGGGTGAGGGTAAGGGTTAGGGTGAAGGTGAGGGTAAGGGTGAGGGTGAGGGTTTGGGTTAGGGTTAGGGTGATGGTGGCTGTGAGTGTTAGGTTTAGGGTTAGAATTAGAGTTAGGTTGAGGGTGAGGGGGAATTTTAGGTTTAGGATTAGGGTTACAGTTAGGGTTAGGCTGACGTGAGGGTGAGGGTGAGGATTAGGGTTAGGGTGAGGGTGATGTTTAGGGTTAGGGTTAGGTTGATGGTTAGGGTTATTGGAAGGTTTGTTTTAGGATTTTGGTGACGGGTATAGTGAGTATTAGGTTTAGTGTTAGGGTTAGGTTTAGGGTGAAGTTGAGGGGTAGGGTGATGTTTAGGGTTAGGGTTAGGTGTAGGGTTAGTGGAGGGTTAGGTTGAGCGTTAGGTTTAGGGTTAGGGTGAGTATTAGGGTGAGGTTTAGGTTTAGGGTTAGGGTTAGAGTTAGGGTGAGTGTTAGTGTGAGGGTGAGGGTTATGGTTAGAGTGATGGTTAGATTGATGGTGAGGGTAAGGTGTAGGGTTATGGTTAGCGTTAGGGTGATGGTTTGGGGTAGGGTTAGGATTAGGGTGATGGTTAGGGTTTGGGTTCGTGTTAGGGTTAGGGTTAGGGTTAGTGTGAGCATTAGGTTTAGGGTTCGGGTTAGGGTTAGGGTGAGGGTAAGGGTTAGGTTGAGGTTTAGGATGAGGTTTAGGGTTAGTGTTAGGGTTAGGGTGTGGGTTAGGCTGAGGGTTAAGGTTACTGTTAGGGTTAGAGTGAGGGTGACGGTTAGGGTTAGGGTTACGGTGAGGGTTAGGGTTAGGTTTAGGGTTAGGGTGAGGGTGAGGGTGACGTTTAGGTTTAGGGTTACAGTTAGGTGAGGGTTAGTGTTAAGGTGAGTTTTAGGGTTATGGTTAGGGTTAGGCTAAGGCTTAGGTTTAGTGTTAGGGTTACGGTGATGGTTAGGGTTAAGTGTTAAAGTGAGCGTTAGTGTTAGGGTTAAGGTGAGGGATAGGGTGAGGGTTAGGGATAGTGTTAGGGTTAGGGTTAGGGTTAGGGTGAGGGTTATGGTTAGGGTAAGGGTTAGGTTGAGCGATAGTTTTAGGGTTAGAGTGAGGTGTAGGGTGACGCTTAGGGTTAGTGTTAGGGTTAGGGTGAGGGTTAGTGGTAGGGTTAGGGTTAGGGTGAGGGTGAGGGTTAGGGTTAGGCTTAGGGAGAGGGTTTGGTTTAGGGTTAGGTTTAGTATCTGGATGAGGGTCAGGGTTAGGGTTAGGGTATGGGTTAGGGTTAGGGTGAGTGTGAGGGTTAGGTTTAGGATTAGGTTTTGGGTAAGGTTTAGGCTTAGGATGAGGGTTCGTTTTAGGGTGAGGGTTCGGTTTAGGGTTATGTTGAGGGTTAGGTTGAGGGTGATGTTTAGGGTGAGGGTGAGGTTTCAGGTGAGGTGAGTGTTAGGGTGAGTGTTAGGGTTAGGGTGAGAGTAAGGTTTAGGGTAATGGTTAGGGTATTGATGAGGGTCAGGTTTAGCGTTAGGGTGAGGGTTAGGTTTAAGGTGAGAGTTAGTGTTAGGGTTAGGGTTAGGGTGAGGGTGAGGGTTAGGCTTAGGGTTAAGGTTAGAGTTAGGGTGAGGGTGAGGGCGAGGTTTATGATTAGGGTTAGGGATAGGGTTAGGCTGAGAATTAAGGGGAGGGTGAGGATGAATGTTAGGTTTAGGATGAGGTTTAGAGTTAGGGTTAGGGTTAGGGAGAGGATTAGGTTGAGGTGTAGGTTTAGGGTGAGGGTGAGGGTTAGGGTTAGTGTGAGGGTTAAAGTTAGGCTTTGGCTTATGGTTATGTTGAGGGTAAGGGTTATGGTGAGGGTTAAGGGGAGGGTTAGGGTTAGGGTTTGGTTTAGGGTGAGGATTAGGGTGAGGTGTAGGTTTAGGTTTAGGGTGAGAAATAGCCTGAGGGTTAGGGTTAGGGTTAGGGTTAGGGTTAGGGTTAGTGTGAGGGTTACGGTTAGTGTTAGGATTAGGCTGAGGGTAAGGGTTAGGTTGAGGTTTGGCGTGAGGGTGAGGGTTAGGGTGAGGGTTAGGGTTACGGTTAGGGTTTGGGTTTAGGTTAGTGTTAGTGTGAGGGTTAGGTTTAGGGTTAGGGTTAGGTTGTGGGTGAGGGTAAGGGTTAGGTTGAAGTTTAGCATGAGTGTGAGAATTAAGGTTAGGATTAGGAATAGGGTGAGGGTGAGGGTGAGGCTTAGGGTTAGTGTGAGGGTAAGGGTAAGGGTGAGGGTTAGGGTTAGGGTTAGGGTTAGGGTGAGGGTGAGTGTGTGGGTGAGGGTTAGGGTTAGGGATAGTGTTAGGTTGAGGGTGAGGGTGAGAGTGAGGGTGAGGTTTAGGGCTAGGATTGGGGTTAGGTTTAGGGTTAGGCTGAGGGTGAGGGTGAGGGCTAGGTTGAGGGTGAAGGTTAGGTGAGTGTTAGGTTACGGTTGAGTGTGAGGGTTTCAGTTAGCTTTACGGTTAGGATGGGGGTTAGGGTTATAGTTAGGGTTATGGTGAGGGTGAGGGTGAGGTTTAGTTTTAGGGTTAGGGTGAGGGTTAAGGTTATTGTGAGAGTTAGGCTTAGGGTTATGGTTAGTGAGAGGATAAGGGGTAGGGTTATGGTGAGGGTTAGGGTTAGCGGTAGTGTTAGGGTGTTGGTTAGTTTTAGAGTTAGGGTTATGGTGAGGGTGAGGGTGAGGGTTATTTTAGGGTTAGGGTTAGGGTGAGGTTGAAGGAGAGTTTTAGGTTTTGGATTAGTGTTAGGTTTAGGGTTAGGCTTAGGGTGAGGGTGAGTGTTAGGGTTAGGGTTAGGGTTAGGGTTAGGGTTAGGGTTAGGGTGAGGGTTAGGGTTAGGGTGATGTTTAGTGCGAGGGTGAGGGTTAGGGTGTGGGTGAGGGGTAGGGTAAGGGTGAGGGTTTGGGTGATGGTGACGATTAGGGTGAGGGTGAGGGTTAGGGATAGAGTTAGCATTAGGGTGAATGTTAGGGTTAGGGTGAGGTTTCGGGTGACTGTTAGGTTGACTCTCTTTAGGTTAGGGTGAGTGATAGTGTGAGGATTAGTGTTAGGGTTAGGTTTTGGATGAGGTTAAGGGTTAGGGTGAGGTTTAGGGGGAGGGTGAAGTTTAGGGTTAGCGTTACAGTTAGGGTGAGGGTTAGGGTGAGGTTTAGTTTTACAGTTAGGTTTAAGGTAAGGGTTAGGGTTAGGGTTAGGGTTAGAGTTAGGGTGTTGGTCAGGGAGAGTGTTAACGTGAGAGTCAGGGTTAACTTAGGGTTTGTGTGATGGTTAGGGTTCGGGTGATGTTTAGGGTGAGGGTGAGGGTTTGGGTGAGGGTTACGGTTAGGGTGTGGGTGGGGGAGGCTTAAGCTTAGGGTGAGTGTTATGGTGACGGTGAGTGTTACGGTGAGGGTGAGGGTTAAGGTTAGGGTTAAGTTGAGAGTTAAGGTTAGGGTAAGGGTTAGGGTTAATATGAGGGTTAGGGTTAGGGTTAGGGTGAGGATTAGGGTAAGAGTGAGAGTTAGGGTTAGGGGTAGGGTGAGGGTGAGAGATAGGGTAAGGGTTAGGGTTAACGTGAGGGTTAGGGTTAGGGTGAGGGTGAGGGTTAGGGTAAGTATGAGAGTTAGGGTTAGGGTTAGGCTGAGGGTGAGGGTGAGGGCTAGTTTGAGGATGAAAATTAGTTGAGTGTAGGGTGTGGTTGAGTGTGAGGGTTTCCGTTAGGTAAGGGTTAGGGTTAGGGTTAGGGTGAGGATTAGCGTGAGGTTGAGGTTTAGCGTGAGAGTTAATGTTAGGGTGAGGGTTTGGGTTAGGGTTAAGTTGAGGGTTAGGGTTAGGGTGATGTTTACAGTGAGTGTGAGTGTTAGGGTGAGCGTGAGGTTTCCTGTGAGTGTGAAGTTTAGTGTTTGGATGAGGATTAGTGTTAGGGTGAGGGGTAGGTTTAGGATTAGGGTGAGGGTTAAAGTTAGTGTGAGGGTTAGGCTTAGGGTTACGGTTAGTGTGAGGATAAGGGTTAGGGTGAGGATTAGGGTTAGGGTTAGGGTTAGCCTGACCGTGAGAGTGAAGATTAGGATGAGGGTGAGGGTGAGGGCTAGGGTTAGGATTAGGATTAGGTTTACGGAGAGGCTGAGAGTGAGGGTGAGTGTGAGGGCTACTTTTAGGGTGAGTTTTAGGGTTAGGTTTAGGGTTAGGGTTAGGTTGAGTGTTAGAGTTAGGGTTAGTGTTAGGATGAGGTTTAGGGTTAGGAAGAGGGTTAGGGTGAGGGTGAGGTTGAGGGTCAGGGTTAGGGTGACTGTGACAGTGAGGGTGAGGGTTAGGGTTAGGATAAGTGTTAGGGTGAGTTTTAGGGTTAAGGTTAGGTTTAGGGTGAGGCTGAGAAGGAAGGTGAGGTTAAGGGTGAATGTTAGGTTTAGGATGAGGTTTAGAGTTAAGGTTAGGATTAGGGAGAGGATTAGTGTGAGGTGTAGGGTTAGGGTTAGGGTGAGGTTTAGGATTAGTGTGAAGGTTAGAGTTAGGGTTAGGCTTAGGGTTAGGTTGAGGGTAACGTTTAGGTTGAGGGTTAGGGGGAGTTTAAGGGTTAGGGTTAGGTTTAGGGTGAGGATTAGGCTGAGGTGTAGGTTTAGGGTGAGAGTTTGGGTGAGGGGTAGGGTTAGAGTTAGGGTGAGGGTTATGATTAGGGTGATGTTTTTGGTGAGCGTTAGGGTTAGGGTGAGGGTTAGGGTTAGTGTGATATTTAGGGTGAGGGTGAGGGTTAAGGTGAGGGTGAGGGTGAGGGTTAGGGTGAGAGTGAGTGTTCAGGTGAGGGTGAGAGTTATGGTGTGTGTGAGTGTTAGGGTTAGGGTGATGGTTAGGGTAACGGTGAGGGTTAAAGTTAGGATTAGGTTTAGCGTTATGGTGATGGTTTCGGTTAGGGTTAAGGTGATGGTTTGGTTCCGGTTAGGGTTAGGGTTAGGTTTAATGTGAGGATTAGGGTTAGGGTTAGGATTAGGGTGAGTTTGAGGTTAAGGGTGAGGGTGAGGCTTAGGGTGAGCTTAGGGTTAGGATTAGCGCTACGGTTAGGCTGAGGGTTAGGGTGAGGGTTAGGTTTAGGATTTGGGTTATGGTTAGGATTAGCGTTAAGGTGAGGGTGAGGGTGAGGGTGAGGGTGACGGTTAGGATGAGGGTAAGTGTAAGGGTTTGGGTGACGTTAGGGTTAGTGTGAAGTTTAGGGTGAGGGTAAATTTTAGGGTGAGTGTGAGTGTACGGGCAAGGGTATGGGTTAGGATGTGGGTGAGGGTTAGGTTTAGGTTGAGGGTTAGGATTAGGGTGAGGATTAGGGTGAGGGTGAGGGTTAGTGTTATGGTTAGGTTTAGGGTTAGGTTGAGAGTAAGGTTTAGGGTGAGGTTCAAGGTGAGTGTGAGGGTTAGGGTTAGCGTTCACGTGAGGGTTAGGGTTACGGTGAGGGCTAGGTTTAGGGTTAGGGTTAGGGTGAGGTTGAGGGTGAGGGGAAGGGTGAAGGTTAGGGTTAGGTTTAGGTCTAGGGTTAGTGGAGAGTTAGGGTTAGGGTTAGTTTTAGGGTTAGGGTGAGTGTTAGGGTGAGGGTTAGGGTGAGGGTTAGGGTTAGGATTAAGGTGAGGGTAGGGTGACGTTGAGGGTTAGGGTTAAGGTTAGGGTGAGTGTAAGGGTGAGGTTTAAGTTTAGGGTTAAGGTAGGGTGAGGGTTAGGTTTAGGATTAGGCTTAGGGTTAGGGGAAGTGTGAGGTTTAGCGTAAGGGTTAGGGGGAGGGGGAGGGTAAGGATTAGGGGAAGTTTAGGGTGAGGGTTAGGGTTGGGGTTAGGGTTAGGGTGAGGATTTGGGTTAGTGTTAGGGTTAGGGCGAGGTTTAATTATTGGGTTAGGGTTAGGGTTAGGCTGAGGGTGAGGGGTAGGATTAGGTTAAGGTTAGAGATAGGGTGAGCATGAGGGTGAGAGATATGTTTAGGATTAGGGTTAATTTTAGGGTTAGTCTGAGGGTGAGGGTAATGGTTATGGTGAGTGTTAGGTTTAGGGCGAAGGTTAGTGTTAGTGTTAGGGTTAGGGTTAGGATGAGGGTTAGGCTGAGGGGTATGTTTACGATAGGGTGAGGGTTAGGGCTAGTGTGAGGGTTAGGGTTAGGGTTAGGCTTAAGGTGAGGGAAAGGGTTAGGGTGAGGGTTAGTTTGAGTGTGAGGTTTAGTGTTAGTGTTAGGGTTAGGGTGACAGTGAGGCTTAGGGTTAGGGTGAGAGTTAGTTTTAGGGTTAGCGTTAGGGTGAGAGGTATGGTTAGGGTTAGGTTTAGGGTGAGTGTTAGGGTGAGGTTTAGTGTTAGGGTTAGGATTAGGGTTAGTGTGAGGATTAGGGTTAGGTTTAGGGTTAGAGTTAGGTTGAGGGTAAGGGTTATGGTGATGTTTAGGGTGAGACTGAGTGTTAGGTCTAGCGTTGGGGTTAGGGTGAGGTTTAGGGTGAGACTGAGGATGAGGTTTAGGGTTAGGCTGAGGTTTAGGGTTAGGGTTATTGTTAGGGTTAGATTTAGGGTAAGTGTGAGAGTTAGGGTGAGGTGTAGGTTAAGGTTAGGTTTAGGTGAGGGTGAGGGTGAGGGTGAGGGTTAGGTTTAGGTTAAGGTTTAGATTTAGGGTTAGGCTGAGGGTGAGCTTGAGGGTGAGGAGTAGGATTAGGGTTAGAGTGAGGATAAAGTTTACAGTGAGTTTAGGGTGAGGGTTAGGGTTGGGGTTAGGTTTAAGGTGAGGGGTAGGGTTAGGGTGAGGGTTAGGATTAGGTTGAGGGTGAGGTTGAGGGTGAATGTTAGGGTTAGGGTTAGGGTTAGGTGAGGGTTAGGGTTAGGGTAAGGGTTAGCATTATGGTCAGGGTGAGGGTGAGGATTAGGGTGAGGTTAGGGTGAGCATTAGGGTTAGGGTTAGGATTAGGGTTAGGGGGAGGGATAGGTTGAGGATTAGGGTAAAGTTTAGGGTGGGGATTAGGGTTAGGGTTAAGGTTAGTGTGAGGGTGAGGATTAGGGTTAGGGTTAGTGTTATAGTGAGGGTTAGGCTGAGGGTTAGGGTTAGGGTTAAGGTGAGGTTTAGGTTACTGTGAGGGTTTGGGTTAGGGTTACAGTGATGGTGAGGTTTAGGGTTAGGGTGAGGGTTAGAGTGAATGTGAGGGTGAGGGTTACGGTTAGGATTATGGTGAGGGTAAGGGTTAGGGTGATGGTAAGGATTAGGGTGAGGGTTAGGGTTATGGTGAGGGTTATGGTGAGTGTTAGGGTGACGGTGAGGGTTAGGGTGAGGGTGAGGCTTAGGGTTAGTGTTAGGATAATGGTGAGGGTTAGTGTGAGGATTAGGTTTAGTGAGAGTGAGGGTTAGGGATAGGGTTAGGGTAACGGTTAGGGTTAAGGCGAGATATAGGGATAGGCTTAGGGTTAGGGTGAGGTTGATGGTGAGGTTAGGATTAGGGTAAGTGTTAGAGTTAGGGTGAAGGTGAGGGTTAGGGTTAGGATTAGGGTGAGGGTAAGGGTTAGGGTGAGGGTTAGGGTTAGGTGAGGGTCAGGGGGAGGTGTAGGTTTAGGGTTAGGGTGAGGTTTAGGGTTAGTGTGAGGGTTATTGTTAGGCTTACGGTTAGGTTGAGGATGAGTGTTAGAGTGAGGGTGAGGTTTAGGTTTTTAATTAGGGTATGGGCTAACGTTAGGGTTAGGGTTAGGGTTAGGGTTAGGGTGAGGGTGAGGGGCAGGTTGAAGGTTAGGGTTAGGCTTAGGTGTAGGGTTAGTGGAGGGTTAGGGTTAGGGTTAGGTTGAGGGTTAGGGTTAGGGTTAGATTTAGGTTGAGTGTTAGGGTGAGGGTTAGGCTTACGATTAGGGTGAGGGTTAAGTTGACCGTGAGGGTTAGGGTTAGCTTAGGGTTAGGGTTCGGGGAAGGTTTAAGTTTAGGGTTAGGTTAGGGTGAGGGTTAGGTTGAGGATTAGGATTATATTTAGGCTTAGGGTTAAGGTTAGTGTGAGGATTTGCATTGGGTTTAGGGTTAGGGTGATAGTAAGGGTTAGGGTGAGGTTTAGCATGAGGGTTACGGTTGGGGGCAGGGTTAGGGTAAGGTTTAGGGTGAGGATTTAGGTTAGTGTTAGGGTTAGGTTGAGGTTTAGGTATTGGGTTAGGGTTAGGCTGAGGGTGAGGGTGAGGATTAGGTTTAGGTTAGGGTTAGAGTTAGGGTGAGCATGAGGATGAGAGACATGGTTAGGATTTGGGTAAGTTTTAGGGTTAGTCTGAGGGTGAGGGTAAGGGTGATGGTTAGGGTTAGGGTTAGGGTGATGCTTAGGGTTAGGGTTAGGGTTAGGATGAGGTTTAGGCTGAGGGGTAGTTTTAGGGTTAGGGTGAGGGTTAGAGTTAGTGTGAATGTTAGGGTTAGTTTTAGGTTGAGGGAAAGGGTTAGGGTGCAGGTTAGGTTGAGGTAGAGGGTTAGGGTTAGCTTAAGGGGTAGTGTGAGGGTTACGGTTTGGGTGAGGGTTAGGGTTAGGTTTAGGGTTAGAGTGAGGGTGAGGGGGAGGGGTATGATTAGTGTTAGGGTTACAGTGAAGGTGACCGTGAGGTGAGAGATAGTGTTAGGATTAGGGTTAGTTTTAGGGTTAGTCTGAGGGTGAGGGTAAGGTTGATGCAGGGTTAGGTTTAGGGTGAGTGTTACGTTGCCTGTTAGGGTGAGGGTTAGGGTGATGGTGAGGGTTAGCGTTAGGGTTAGCGTTAGGGTGAGGTTTAAGTTTAGGGTTATTGTAGGGTGAGGGTTACGGTTGGGGATAGGGTTAGGGTGAGGGTTAGGGTTTGGATTTGGATTACTGTTAGGGTTAGGGTGAGGTTTAGGTATTGGGTTAAGTTTAGCATGAGGGTGAGGGTGAGGGGTAGAATTATGATTAGGGTTAGTGTTAGGGTGAGCTTGAGGGTGAGGAATAGGTTTAAGATTATGGTTAGTTTTAGGGTTAATCTGAGGGTGAGGGTAAGGGTGATGTTGAGGTTTAGTGTTAGGATGAGGGTTAGGGTTAGGGTTAGGGTGAGGAAAAGGGTGAGGGTGAGGGTTAGGGTTAGGGTGAGTGTTAGGTTTAGGATTCGATTTATAGGTTAGGGTTAGGCTTAGGGTGAGTGTGAGGGTGAGAGTGAGGGTTAGGGTGAGGTTTATGGTTATGGCTAGGGTTAGGGTTAGGGTTAGTGTGATGTTTAGGGTGAGTGTGAGGGTTAGGGTGACTGTGAGGTTTCGGGTGATGATGAGGGTTACTGTTTTGGTGACCATTAGGGTTAGGGTGAGTGTTAGGGTGCTGGTGTGGGTTAGGGCGAGGGTGAGGGTTACGGTTTGGTTTAGCATAAGGTTGAGGGATAGGGTTAGGGTTAGGGTTAGGGTGAGGGTTAGGGTGAGGTTGAGGGTTAGGTTTATGGTTAGTGTGAGGATTAGGGTTAGGGTTAGAGTTAGGTTGAGAGTAAGGGTTATGGTGAGGTTTAGGGTGAGGGTGAGGGTTAGGGTTAGCGTTGGGGTTAGGGTGAGTGTTAAGGTGAGGGTGAGGGTTTGTGTTAGGGTTAGGGTTAGGTTGAGTATTAGGTTTAGGGTTAGATTTAGGTTTATGTTTAAGGTTAGGCTGAGGGTGAGGGTGATGGTGAGGTTGAAGGTTAGGTTTAGTGTGTTGTTAAGTTTGAGGGTGAGTGTTAGGGTGATAGTGACGTTTTCTGGTGAGAGTGAGGGTTAGGGTGTGGATGAGTGTTAGGGTTATTGTGAGGGTTAGGGTGACGGTGAGTGTTAGGGTGATGAGGGTTAGGGTGATGCTGAGGGTTAGGTTGAGGGTGAGGTTTTGGGTTATGGTTAGGGTTAGGGTTAGTTTGAGAGGAAGAATTATTGTGATTGTTAGGGTTAGGGTGAGGGTGAGGGTTGGGGTTAGCGTTAGCGTGAGGGATAGGGTTAGGGTTAGAGTTAGTTTGAGTGTGAGAGTTAGGTTTAGACTTAGGGTGAGGGTGAGGGTGTGGGCTACGGTTTGGGTTAGGTTTAGGCTGAGGGTAGGGGTAAGGGTGAGCGTGGGGGTTATGTTTAGCGTTGGGTGAGGTTTAGGGTTAAGCTTAGGGTTAGCTTGAGGGATAGAGTGAGGGTTAGGGATAGGTTTAGGGTTAGTGTGAGCAGTAGGGTTAGGGTTAGGGTGAGGTTATGGGTTAGGGTGAGTTTAAGGGTGAGGGTTAGGTTAGGGTGAGGGTTAGGGTGAGGGTTAGTGTGAGGGTTAGGTTTAGTGTTAGGTATAGGGTGAGAGTGAGGATTAAGGATAGAGATACGGTAACTCTTAGGGTTAAGGTGAGGTATAGGGAGAGGCTTAGTGTTAGGGTGAGTTTGATGGTGAGGTTTAGGATCAGTGTTAGGGTTAGAGTTAGGGTGAGGGTTAGGGTTAGGATTAGGGTGAGGGTAAGGGTTAGGGTGAGGGTTAGGTTAGGGTAACGGTGAGGGTTATGGTGAGGATTAGGGTAATGGTGAGGGTTAGGGTGAGGGTGAGGGTTAGTTTTAGGGTTAGGGCTATTGAAAGGGCTAGGGAGAGGATGGGAGTTAGGGTTAGGTTTAGGGTGAGGGTTAGGGTGAGGGTGAGGGTTAGGGTTAGGGATAAGGTGAGGTTTAGAGTTAGGCTTAGGTTTAGGGTGAGGGTTAGGGTGAGGTGTAGGCTTAGGGTTAGGGTGAGGTTTAGGGTTAGTGTGAGGGTTAGGGTTAGGCTTAGTGTTAGGGTGAGGGTAAGGGTTAGGGTGAGGAAAAGGTTTAGGGTGAGAGTTAGGGTGAGGGTGAGTGTTAGAGTGAGGGTGAGTTTTAGGTTAATAAATAGGGTAAGGTTTAGAATTAGGGTTAGGGTGAGCGTTAGGATGAGGGTTAGGGTTAGGGTTCGGGTGAGGGTTAGGGTGAGGGGTAGGTTTAGGGTTAGGGTGAGAGTAATGTTTAGGGTGAGGATTAGGGTGAGGTTGAGGGTTAGGGTTAGCATTAGCGTAAGGTTTAGGGTTATGGTTTGAGTTAGGGTGACGGTTATGTTTAGAGTTAGAGTTAGGACGAGGGTTAGTGTGAGGATTTGGGTTAAGGTTAGGGTTATGGTTAGGGTGAGTCTGAGTGCTAGGGTTAGGATTAGGGTTCGGTTAGGGTTAGGTTGAGGGTGCGTGTGAGGCTGAGGGTTAGCGTTAGTGTTAGGGTTAGGGTTAGGGGGAGTGTTAGGTTGAGGATTAATGTTATTGTTAGAGTTAGGGATATGGTGAGGGTTAGGGTGAAGGTGAGGGTTAGGATGAGGCTGAGGGTTAGTGTTAGGGTTAGGGTTATGGTAAGGGCTAGGGTGAGGGTGAGAGTTAGGTTTCGGTTTAGGTGAGGGTTAGGGTGAATGTTAGGGTTAGGGTTAGGCATAGGGTGAGGATTAGGGTTAGGCTTAGGGTTAGGTTGAGGGGTAGGGTGAAGGGTAGGTTTAGGGTTAGGGTGAGGTTTAGGGTTAGTGTGAGTGTTAGGGTTAGGCTTAGGGTTAGGGTGAGGGTAAGGGTTAGGGTGAAGCTTAGGTTTTGTGTGAGCAATAGGGTTAGGGTTAGGGTTAGAGTGAATAAAAGGGTTAAGGTGAGGGTTAGGCTGAGTGAGAGTGTTAGATGGAGGGTGAGGTTTAGATATATTTTTAGGGTAAGGGTTGGTATTAGGGTTGGGATGAGGGTTAGGGTGAGGGTTAGGGTGAGGATGAGGGTTATGGTTAGGGTTAGGGATAGGGTGAGGATTACGGTTAGGCTTAGGGTTAGGTTGAGGGGTAGGGTGAAGGGTAGGTTTAGGGTTAGGGTGAGGTTTAGGGTTAGGGTGTGTGTTGGGGTTAGGCTTAGGGTTAGGGTGAGGGTAAGGTTTATTGTGACGCTTAGGGTTTGTGTGAGCAATAGGGTTAGGATTAGTGTTAGGGTGAGGAAAAAGGTTAGGATGAGGGTTAGGGTGAGTGCGACTGTTAGAGGGAGGGTGAGGTTCAGGTTTATTATTAAGGTAAGGGTTGGCATTAGGGTTAGGATGAGGGTTAGGGTGAGGGTTAGGGTTATGTTTAGGGTGAGGGTGAGGGTTAGGGTGAGGTTGAGGGTTAGGGTTTGCGTTAGCGTCAGGGTTAGTGTTAGGGTTTGAGTTAGGGTGAGGGTTAGGTTTAGCGTTATGGTTAGAGTTAGAGTTAAGGCGAGTGTTAGTGAGAGGATTAGGTTTAGGGTTAGGGTTAGGGTTAGTTTGAGGGTGAGGGTTATGGTTAGGGTGAGGATTAAGGTAGGGTGAAGGTTAGGGTTAGTATGAGGGTTAGGGTTAGGGTGAGGGTGAGGGTAGAAGTTAGGGTGAGGGTTAGGTTGAGTGTGAGGATTAGGGTTAGTTTTAGGGTTAGGGTGAGCATTAGGGTTTGTGGGAGGGTAGGGGTTAGGTTTAGACTTAGGTTGAGGAAAAGGGTGAGGATGAGGGTTAGGGTGAGGGTGAGGATTACGGTGAGGGTGAGGGTTAGGTTTAGGATTAGGATTAGTGTTAGGCTTAGGCTTAGGGTGAAGATGAGGGTGAGGTTGAGAGTTAGGGTGAGGGTTAGGGTTAGGGCTAGGGTGAGGGTTAGGTTTAGTGTGATTTTTAAGGTGAGGGTGAGGGTTAGGGTGAGTGTGTGGTTTCTGGTGAGGGTGAGGGCTACTGTGTAGGTGAGTGTTAGGATTAGTGTGAGAGTTAGCGTGATGGTGAGGGTTAGGGTGAAGGTGAGTGTTAGGGTGATTGTGAGGGTTAGGGCGATGGTGAGTGTTAGGGTGATGAGGGTTAGAGTGATGCTGAGGATTAGACTGAGGGTGAGGTTTTGGGTTATGGTTAGGATTAGTTTGAGAGCAAGTTAGGGTGATGGTTAGGGTTAGGGTGAGGGTTAGGGTGAGGGTGAGGTTTGGGGTGAGTGTTAGCGTGAGGGTTAGGGTTAGTGTTAGGGTTAGGTTGAGCGTAAGGGTTAGGGTGAGACTTAGGGTGAGGGTTAGTGTGAGGGTTAGGTTTAGTGTTATATTTAGTGTGAGAGTGAGAGTTAGGGATAGGGTTAGGGTAACGTTTAGGGTTAAGGTGAGGTATAGGGATAGGCTTAGGTTTAGGGTGAGGTTGATGGTGTGGTTTAGGATTAGGGTTACGGTTAGATTTTGGGTGAAGGTGAGGGTTAGGTTTAGGATTAGGGTGAGGGAAAGGGTTAGGGTGAGGGTTAGTGTTAGGGTGAAGGTTAGGGTAAGGGTTAGGGTGATGGTGAGGTTTATTGTGAGGGTGAGGGTTAGGATTAAGGTTAGGACTATGATAAGGGCTAAGGTGAGGGTGAGTGTTAGGTTTACGGTGAGGGTTAGGTTTAGGGTTAATGTTAGGGGGAGGGTCATGTTACAGGTGAGGTTTCGGTGAGGGTGAGGGTTACGGTAAGTGTGGGGGTTATGGTTAGCTTTAGGGTGAGGGTTAGGATTAGGATTATGGTGTTAGGGTGAGGGTTAGGGTTAGGGTTAGGTTTACTGTGAGTATTAGTTTTAGGGTTAGCGTTAGGGTGAAGGTATGGGTTAGGGTTACATTCAGGGTGAGGTGTAGGTTAGCTTTACGATTAGGGTGAGGGTTCCTGTGAGGGTTAGGTTTAGTGTTAGGGTTAGGGTCAGGGTGAGGGTTAGGCTTAGGGTTAGTTTAAGTATTAGGTTTAGTGTGAGGTTTAGGAATAGGCTTAGGGTGAGTGTGAGGGTGAGGGTTAGGATTAGGTTTAGGGTTAGAGTTCGGGTGAGAGTGAGGGTTACAGTTAGGATTAGTGTTAGGGTTAGCGTTAGGCTGGGGGTGAGGATAAGTGTGATCGTGAGGATTAGGGTTAGGATGAGGGTTAGGGTTAGGGTTACTGTTAGGTTGAGAGTTAGGGGTAGGGTGAGGGTTAGGGTGAGGGTAAGGGTTAGGGTTTAGTGTTAGGGTGAGTGTTAGGGTGACGGTGAGTATTAGGGTGATGGTGAGTGCTGGGGTTTGGTTTAGGGTGAGGGTTAGGGTGAGGGTTATGGTTAGAGTTAGAGTTAGGGTGATGGTTAGTGTGAGGATTAGGGTTAGGTTTAGGGTTAGGGTGAGTGTGAGGGTGAGGGCTAGGTTTAGGATTAGGTTTAGGGCTAAGGTTAGGCTGAGGATCTGGGTGAGGTTGATGGTTAGGGTTAGGGTGAGGGTTAGGGTTAGGGTTAGGATTAAAATTAGGTTGAGGATGAGGGTGAGGGTTAGGTTGAGGTTAGGGTGTGTGTTAGGTTTAGGGTTAGGGTGAGGTGTAGGGTGAGGGTTAGGGTTAGTGTTAGGGTTAGGGTTACGAGGAGGGTTAGGATGAGGATTAGGGTTAGGGTTAGTATTAGGGATAGGTTACAGGTTAGGGTGAGCGTGAGAATTAGGTTTAGGGTGAGGATTAGTGTAGCTTGAGGGTTAGGGTGAGGTTTAGGTTTAGGGTTAGTGTTAGGATGAGGGTTAGGCTGAGGGGTAGGTTTAGGGTTAGGGTGAGGGTTAGGGTTCATATGAGGGTGGGGGTTAGGTTTAGGCGGTGGGTAGGGGTTAGGGTGAGGATTTGGTTGTGGGTTAGTGTTAGGGTTAGGTTTACGGTTAGGGTGAGGAAAGGGTGAGGATGAGGTTTAGGGTGAGGGTGAGGATTAGGGTGAGGGTGAGGGTTAGGTTTAGGATTAGGGTTAGGATTAGGCTTAGGCTAAGGGTGCAGGTGAGGGTGAGGGTGAGGGTTAGTGTGAGGGTTAGCGTTAGGGTTAGGGTAAGGGTTACGGTTAGTGTGATGTTTAGGGTGAGGGTGAGGGTTAGGGTGCTTGTGAGGGTTCTGGTGAGGGTGAGGGCTACTGTGTGGGTGAGAGTTAGGATTAGTGTGAGACTTAGGCTGACCTTGAGGGTTAGGGTGAAGGTGAGATTTAGGGTTATGTTTAGCGTTAGGGTGATTGGTAGGGTTAGGGTTAGGTTTAGTTTGAGGATTAGAGTTAGGGTTAGGCTTAGAATTTGGTTGAGGGTAAGGGTTATGGTGTGGTTTAGGGTGAGGGTGAGGGTTAGGGTTAACGTTGGGGTTAGGTTGAGGCTTAAGATGAGGGTGAGGGTGATGGTTAGGCTTAGTGTGATGTTTAGGGTGAGCTTGGGTGTTAGGGTGAGAGTGATGGTTCTGATGAGGGTGAGGGTTAGGGTGTGGGTGAGGGTTAGGGTGACAGTGAGTGTTATGGTGATGGAGAGGTTTAGGGTGATGGTGAGTGTTAGTGTGAGGGTGAGGTTTTGGGTTATGATTAGGGTTAGTGTTAGGGTGAGTGTAAGGGTTAGGTTGATGATTTGGTTTACGGTGAGGTTGAGGGTGAGGGTGAGGGTTGGGGATAGCGTTAGCGTGAGGGTTAGGGTTAGGGTTAGGTTGACAGTGAGGGTTATGTTTTGACTTAGCGTGAGGGTGAGGGTGAGGGTGAGGGCAAGGGTAAGGATTAGTGGTAGAATTAGTTTTAGGCTGAGGGTGAGGTTTCGGGGTATGCGTCTGGGATATGGTTAGCTTTAGGGTGAGGGTTAGTGTTAGGGCTAGGGTTAGGGTGAGTTTGCAGGATAGGGTTAGGTTTAGTGTGAGCAATAGGGTTAGGGTGACGGTATGGGTTAGGATGAGGTTTAGTGTGAGGTTTAGGTTAGCGTTAGGGTTATGGTGAGGGTTACTGTGAGGGTTAGTTTCAGTGTTAGCTTTAGGGTCAGAGTGAGGATTAGGGTTAGGTTTAGGGTAAGGGTTAGGGTTAGGGTGTGGTTTGGGGATAGGCTTCGGGTTAGGGTTAGGGTGAGGTTGAGGGTTAAGATTAGGGTTAGTGTTAGAGTTCGGGTGAGAGTTCGGGTCAGGGTTAGTGTGAGGGTTAGTGTTAGGGTGAGGATTAGGGTTAGGATGAGGGTTACGGTGAGGGGAAGGGTTAAGATTATGGTGGGCATTAGGGTTAGGGTGATGCTTAGGGTGAGTGTTAGTGTTAGGATTAGGGTTAAGATAAGTGTGAGGGTTAGCTTTAGTGTGATATTTAGGGTGAGGGTGAGGGCTAGGGTGAGTGTGAGTGTTCAGGTGAGAGTGAGGATTAGGGTGTTGGTGAGGGTTAGGGTTAGGGTGAGGGTTAGGGTGAGGGTTAGTTTGAGGGTTAGGGTTAGGGTTAGGGTTAGGGTGAGGGTAAGGGTTAGGGTGAGGTTTAAGGTGAGGGTTAGGGTTAGGTTTAGGATTAGGGTTATGGTGAGGGGAAGGGAGGATTATGGTGAGAGTTAGGGTTAGGTTGAGGTTTAGGGTGAGGATTAGGTTTAGGTTTAGTGTTAAGATGAGGGTGAGGGTTAGGGTTAGTGTGATATTTAGGGTGAAATTGAGGGTTAGGATGATTGTGAGTGTTCAGGTGAGGGTGGCAGTTAGGGTGTGGGTGAGGGTTAGGGTTAGGGTGAGGCTTAGGGTGTTGGTGAGGGTTAGGCTGAGGGTGAGGGTTAGGGTTGGGTTAGCGTTAGGGTGAGTGGTATGGTTAGGGTTAGGGTAAGGGTGAGGGTTAGGATGAAGTTGAGGGTTAGGTTTAGAGTTAGGGTTAGTGTGAGGTTTAGGGTTAGGGTTAGGGTTAGAGATAGTTGAGGTTAAGGATTTTGGTGAAGTTTAGGTTGAGCGTGAGAGTTAGGGTTAGCATTGGGTTTAGGGTGAGGTTTAAGGTGAGTGTGAAGACGAGGGTTAGGTTTAGGCTGAGGGTTAGGGTTAGGGTTAGCGTTAGTGTTAGGTTTAGGGTGAAGGTTAGGGTTATGGTTAGGGTTTGGGTTATTGTTAGGGTTAGAGTTAGGGTAAAGTTGAGGATGAGGGTGAGGTTTAGGTTTAGGGTTAGGTTTAGGGTGAGGGTGAGGGGGAGGGTTAGCGTTAGGTTTTGGTTTAGGCTGAGGGTGAGGGTAAGGGTAAGGGTTAGGGTTAGTGTGATATTTAGGGTAGGGTGACGGTTAGGGTGAGTGTGAGGGTTAGGGTGAGGGTGCGGGTTAGGTTGTTGTTGAGGGTTAGGGTGACGGTGAGTTTTAGGGTGATGGTGAGGGCCAGGGTTAGGATTAAGTTTAGGGTTAGGGTTAGGCTGAGGGTGCAGTTGAGTGTGAGGGTTAGATTTAGGGTGAGGGTGAGGTTTAGGGTAAGTATTTGGGTTAGGGTGAGAGTAAGGGATAAGGTGAAGGTTAAGGTAAGGTTGAGGGTTATGGTCAGCTTTAGCTTGATTGTTTTGATGAGGGTTAGGCTTAGTGGTAGGGTTGGGGTTAGGGTGCGGGTTAGGGTTACTGTGTGGGTTAGGGTAAGGGTTAGGATGAGGGTTAGGCTGCGGGGTAAGTTGGGGTTAGGGTGAGGGTTAGGGTTAGTGTGTGGGTTAAGGATAGGGTTAGGGTTAGGGTTAGGGTTAGGGTTAGGATTAGGATTAGGCTTAAGTTTAGGCTGAGGGTTAGGGGTAGGGTGAGGGTTATAGTGTGGGTGAGGGTTAGTGTTAGGGTGAGGGTTAGGGTTATAGTGAGGGTTAGGGTTAGGGTTAGTGTTAGTGTGAGGGCTAGAGATAGCATGAGGGTTAGGGTTAGGGCTAGTGCTAGGGTGAGTATTAGGTTTAGAGGTAGGGTTAGTGTGAGGGTTTGGCTGAGGGGTAGCATTAAGTTTAGGGTAAGGGTGAGGGTGAGGGTTAGGTTTAGGATTAGGGTTATGGTTAGTGTTAGGCTAAGGGTGAGTGTGAGAGTGAGGGTTAGGGTGAGGGTAAGGGTTAGGGTTAGGGTGAATGTTAGGGTTAGTGTGAAGTTTACGGTGACGGTGAGTGTTAGGGTGAGCGTGAGGGTTCAGGTGAGGTTGAGGTTTAGGGTGTGGGTGAGGGTTAGGGTTAGGGTAAGGGTTAGGTTTATGATTTTGTTTAGAATGTGGGTGAGGCTTAGGGTTTGGGTTATGCTAACACTTAAGCTGAAGGTGAGGGTGAAGCCAGGGTTAGGATTAGGGTTAGGGTTAGGGTTAGACGGAACATGAGGGTGAGTGTGACAGTGAGGGTGAGTGTTAGGTTTAGGATTAGTGTTAGGGTGAGGGTTAGGCTTAGGGTTAGAGTGAGGGTGAGGTTGAGGTTTAGGCTGAGGGTTAGGGTTAGGGATATTGTGAGGGTTAGGGATACTGTGATGTTTAGTGTCAGGGTGAGAGTTAGGGTGAGGGTGAGGCTAAGGTTTAGGGTGAGAAGGAGGGTTTGGGTGAGGGTCAGGGTTAGGTTTTGGGTGAGGGTTAGATTTAGGGTGATGGTTAGTGTGACCGTGAGGGTGAGGGTTAGGGTTAGCGTTAGGGTGAGAGTTAAGCTTAGGGTTAGGGTTAGGGTGATTGGTTAGGTTTCAGGTTCGGGTTCGGGTTAATGTTAGGGTTAGTGTGTGGATTAGGGTGAGGTTAAGGGTTAGGGTGAGGTTTAGGGTGAGGGTTAGGTTTAGCGTTACGGTTAGATTGTGGGTTAGGGTGAGGGTTAACGTTAGTGTTAGGGTTAGGGTGAGGGTGACGGTTAGGGTGAGCGTTACGGTTAGGGTTAGGGTTAGGGTTAGCATGAGGGTGAGGGTTAGGCTGAGGATGAGGGTTAAGTTTAGGGTTAGGGTTAGGGTGAGGTTGAGAGTGAGGGGTAGGTTTAGCGTAACAGTTAGGGTGAAGGTGAGGGAGAGCATTAGGTTTAGGATTAGGATTAGGGTAAGGCTTAGGTTGAGGGTGAGAGTGAGGATGAGCCTGAGGGTAAGGGTTAGGGTTAGTGTTAAGGTGCATGTTAGGTTTAGGGTTAGGGTGAGGGCAATTTTGAGGGTTAGGGTTAGAATGAGTTTTAGGGTAAGGTTTAGGGTGAGTGTTAGGTTTAGAGTGAGGGTTGGGTTTAGGATAAGGGTGAGGATTAGGGTTATTGTTTGGGTTAGGGTAAGGTTTAGTGTGAGGGTGAGGGTTAGATTTAGGATTAGAGTTAGTTTTAGTGTTAGGGTAAGGGTGAGGGTGAGGGTGAGGTTTAGGCTGAGTGTTAGAGTTAGGGTTAGGGTGAAGTTTAGGGTTAGTGTGATGTTTAGGGTGCGGGTGAGGGGTAGGGTGAGTATGAGGGTTCGGGTGAGTGTTCGGGTGAGGGTGAAGGTTCGTGTTAGGGTTAGGGTGAGTGTTAGGGTTAGGGTGAGGGTTAGGGTGAGGGTGCGGGTAGGGTTATGGTTATGGTTAGGGTTAGGGTGACAGTACGTGTTAAGGTGAGGATTAAGATGAGGGTGAGCGTTCGGGTGAGGGTTAGGGTTAGGGTTAGGGTTAGGGTGAGGGTTAGTGTGAGGGCTAGGGTTAGGCTTAGGCTTAGGTTGAGGGTATGGGTTAGGGTTAGGGTTAGGCTGAGGGTGAGGTTAAGGTTGAGGATGAGGGTTAGGTTTAAGTTGAGGGTGAGGGATAGTGTTAGGGTTGGGATAGGGTTAGGGTGAGGGTTAAGTTTAGGGTTAGTGTTAGCCTGAGGGTTAAGCTGAGGGGTAGGGATAGGGTTAGGGTGAGGTTAGGGTTAGTGTGAGGGTTAGGATGCGGGTGAGGGTTAGCTTTATGATTAGGGTGAGGGTTAGGGTTAGTGTGATCCTTAGGGTGAAGGTGAGGATTAGGGTGAGGGTGAAGGTGAGGGTTAGGATGAGGATGAGGGTTCGATTGAGGGTTAGGGATTGGGTTAGGGTTAATTTGAGTATTAGGGTTAAGGTTAGAGTTAGATTTAGGGTTAGGGTAAAGGTTAGGGTGAGGTTTAGGTTGAGATTTAGGGCTAGAGTTAGTGTTAGTTTGAGGGTTAGGGTGAGGATTGGGGTTAGCGTTAGGGTTAGGTGAGTTTTAGGGTTAGAGTGAGGTTTAGGGATAGGGTTAGGATTAAGGTGAGGGAGAGGGTTAGGATAGGGTTAGGTTTAGAGTTAGGGTGAGAGTGATGGTGAGGGTGAGTGTTAGGGTTAGGATTAGGGTTAGGGTTAGGGTTATGCTGAGGTTGAGTTTAAGGTTTAGGGAGCGGTTAAGTGTTAGTTTCAGGATTAGGGTTAGGGTTAGGGTAAGGGTTAGTATGAGGATTAAGGTAGGGGCTAGGTTTAGGGTGAAGGTAAGTTTTAGGTTGAGGCTTGGGGTGAGGGTGAGAGTTAGGGTTAGGTTTAGGGTGAGGGTTAGGTTGAGGGTTAGGGTTAGGTTGAGGGTAAGGGTTATGGTGAGGGTTGGAGTGAGGGTAGGTTTAGGGTAAGGGTTAGGTTTAGGGTGAGGGTTAGGTTGCGGGTTAGGGTGAGGGTTAGGGTTAGGGTGAGGGTTTGGATTAGTGTGAGGGTTAGGTTTAGGGTTCGGGTTAGGGTGATGGTGACGGTGAGGGTGTGGGTGAGGGTTAGGTTTAGGGATTTGGTGAGGATGAGGGATAGGTTAAGGGTTTGGGTTATTGTGAGGGTTAGAGTTAGGGTTAGGGTGAGAGTTATGTTTAGTCTTAGGGTGAGGGTAAGTGTTAGGGTTAGGGTTATTGTGAGGGTTAGGGTGAGGGATAGTGTTAGAGTTAGGTTTGTGGTAAGGGTTATGGTTAGGATTAGGTTTATGGTTAGGGTTAGGCTGAGGGTGAGAGTGAGGGTTAGGTTTAGGATAAGGGTTAGGGTTATGGTTAGGCTGAGGGTGGGGGTGAGGGTTAGGATTAGTTTTAGGGTTAGGGTTAGGCTGAGGGTCAGGGGGAGGGAGCGGAGGAGGGTTAGGGTTAGTTTAGGGTTAGGGTGAGGGTTGGGTTTAGGGTAAGGGTGAGGGTTAGGGTTATTGTTAGGGCTGGGGTAAGGTTTAGTGTGAGGGTGAGGGTTAGATTTAGGATTAGTGTTAGGGTTAGGGTTAGGTTTAGGGTGAGGGTTAGGGTGAGGGTGAGTTTTAGATTTAGGGATAGGGTGAGGGTTAATGTTAGTGTGATGTTTAGGGTGAGGGTGAGGCTTAGGTTTAGGTGTTTAGGTTTCGGGTGAGGGGGAGGGGGAGGGGGACGGTTAGCGTGAGGTTTAGGTATAGGGTTTGGTTTAGGGTGAGTGTGAGGGTTAGGATTAGGGTTAGGTTTAGAGTAAGGGTGAGGGTGATGGTGATGGTGAGGGTTAGGGTTAGGATTAGGGTTAGGGCTAGGTTTAGGCTGAGGTTGAGGTTAAGGATTATGGAGAGATTAAGTGTTAGTTTGAGGGTTAGGGTTAGTGTGAGGATTAAGGTAGGTTTTAGGGTTAGGATGAAGGTAAGGTTTAGGGTGGGGCTTCGGGTGAGGGTGAGATTTAGGGTTAGGTTTAGAGTGGGGGTTAGGTTGAGGGTTAGGGTTAGGGTGAGGGTAAGGGTTATGGTGAGGGTTGGAGTGAGGGTTAGGGTTAGGGTAAGGGTTAGGGTTAGTGTGACAGGTAGGTTGTGGGTTAGGTGAGGGTTAGGTTTTTGGTGAGGGTTAGTATTAGTGTGAGGGTTAGGGTTAGGGTGAGGGTCAGGGTGACTGTGAGGGGTAGGGTGTGGGTCAGGGTTAGGGTTAGGTTTAGGGTGAGGATGAGGGTTACGTTAAGGGTGAGGGTTAGGTTGAGGGTTAGGGTGAGGGTTAACTTAGTGTGGGGGTTAGAGTTAGGGTTAGGGTGAGTTTTAGGTTTATGGTTAGGGTGAGTGTGAGGGGTAGGGTTAGTGTTTGGTTTACGGTGAGAATTAGGGTGAGGCTTAGGTTTAGGATTTCGGTTATGGTTAGGGTTAGGCCTAAGGTGAGGGTTAAGGTTAGGGTAAGGTTTAGGTTTAGGGTGAGGTTTAGGTATAGGCTTAGGTTTAGGGTGAAGTTGAGGGTGAGTTTTAGGGTGAGAGTAAGTTTTAGGGTGAGAGTTAGGGTTAGGTTTAGTGTTAGCGTTAGGGTTACGGTGAGGCTAAGGGTTAGGTTTTAGTGTTAGGGTGAGATTTAGGGTGATGGTGACGGTTAGGGTATGGGTGAGGGTGAGGGTTAGGGTTAGGGTTAGGGTATGGATTAGGGTGAGGGTGAGAGTGAGGGTTAGGTTTAGGGTGAGGGTTAGGGTGAGGGTGAGGTTAAGGGTTAGTGTTAGGGTGAGGGTCAGGCTGACTGTGTGGTTTAGGGTCAGGGTGAGGTTAAGGGTTATGTTTAAGGATAGGGTGAGGATTAGGTTTAGGGTGAGGTTTAGGATGGGGGGTAGGGTTAGCGTTAGGGTGAGTGTTAAGGTTAGTGTGAGGATTAGGGTTAGGGTTAGGGTGACTGTAAAAGCGTGAGGGTTATGATTTTTGTGAGCGATAGGGTTAGGTTGAGGAAAACGGTAAGGGTGAGTTTTTGGGTGAGGGTGACTGTTAGAGTGAGGGTGAGGATCATTGTGAGGATTAGAGTTAGGGTGAGGGTAAGGGTTAGGGTGAGTTTTACGGTGAGGGTTACAGTTAGGTTTAAGGTGAGGGTTACGGTGAGGGGAAGGGTTAGGTTTATGTTGAGCGTTAGAGTTAGGGTGAGGGTTATGGTGAGGGTTAGGGTTAAGATGAACGTGAGTGTTAGGTTTAGTGTGATATTTAGGGTGTGGGTTAGGGCTAGCGTTAGGATGAGGGTTAGGGTGAGGTTTAGGGTGAGGCTTAGGTTTAGGTTTAGGGTTAGATTTAGGGTGAGGGTAAGGGTTAGGGTGAGGTTTAAGGTGAGGGTTAGGGTTAGGTTTAGGATGAGGGTTACAGTGAGGGGAAGGGAGGATTATAGTGAGTGTTAGGGTTAGGGTGAGGCTTAGGGTGAGGATTATGGTGAGGGTTAGGGTTAAGAGGAGGGTGAGGGTTAGGGTTAGTGTGATATTTAGGGTAAAGTGAGGGTTAGGGTGAGTGTGAGTGTTCAGCTTAGGGTGAGGTTTAGGATGTGGGTGAGGGTTAGTATTAGGGTGACAGTGAGGTTTAGGGTGAGGGTGAGTGTTAGGGTTAGGGTTAGCTTTAGGGTGCATGGTATGGTTAGGGTTAGGGTTAGGGTGAGGGTTAGGGTGAGGTTTAGGGTTAGGGTTAGTCTTAGTGTTAGTGTAAGGTTTAGGGTTAGGGTTAGGGTTAGAGTTAGGTTGAGGTTAAGGTTTATGGTGAGGTTTAGTGTGAGCGTGATTGTTAGGGTTAGCATTGGGGTTAGGGTGAGTTTTAATTTGAAGGTGAAGATGAGGGTTAGGGTTAGGCTGAGGGTTAGGGTTACGGTTAGGGTTAGTCATAGGGTTAGGGTGAAGGTTAGGGTTCGGGTTACGGTTAGTGTTATTGTTAGGGTTAGAGTTACGGTAAAGGTGAGGGTGAAGGTGAGGTTTAGGTTTAGAGTTAGGTTTAGGTTGAGGGTGAGGGTGAAGGTTAGGTTTAGGTTTAGGTTTAGGGTTAGGCTGAGTGTGAGGGTGTGGGTAAGGGTTAGGGTTAGTATGATATTTAGGGTAGGGTGACGTTTATAGTGAGTGTGAGGCTTTGGGTGAGCATGCGGGTTAGGTTGTGGGTGAGGGTCAGGGTGACGGTGAGTGTTAGGGTGATGGTGAGGGTTAGGGTGAGGTTGAGGGATAGGGTTATGGTTATGGTTAGGGTTAGGGTAAGAGAAATGGTTAGGGTGATGGTGAGGGTTAGGGTGAGGTTGAGGGTTAGGATTATGGTTATGGTTAAGGTTAGGGTAAGAGAAATGGTTAGGGTGATGGTTACGTGAGGTTGAGGGTTAGGGTTAGCGTTAGCGTCAGGGTTAGGGTTAGGTTTTGGGTTAGGGTGAGGGTTACAGTGAGGATTATGTTTAGAGTTAGGGTGAGTGTTCGTGTGAGTATTAGTTTTAGGGTTAGGGTTAGGGTGAGGATGAGGGCTAGGGTTAGGATTAGAGTTAGGGTTAGTGTTAGGTTGAGGGTGTGGGTGAGGTTGAGGGTTAGGGTTAGGGTGAGGGTGAGGGTGGTTAGGGTTAGTGTTAGGGTTAGGGTGAGAGTAAGGGTTAGGGTGAGGGTAGAGTGAGGTGGAGGTTTAGGGTTATTGTTAGCTTGAGCGTTAGCATGAAGGTTAGGCTGAGGGGTAGGGTTGGGTTTAGGGTGAGGGTTAGGATTATATTGTGGGTTAGGTTTAGGGTTAGGGTTAGAATGAGGGTTAGGCTGCGGGGTTAGGTTAGGTTAGGGTGAGGGTTAGGTTTAGTGTGTGTGTTAGGGTGAGGTTTAGAGTGAGATTAAGGGTTATGGTAAGGGTTAGGTTGAGGGTTAGGGATAGGGTGAGGGTTATTGTTAGGGTTAGGGTTAGGGCTAGGTTTAGGATTAGGGTGAGGTTTAGGGTTAGGTTTATGGTGAGGGTTATGCTGAGGGTTAGGTTTTGGGTTAGGGTTAGGGTTATGGATAGTGTGTGGGTTAGTGTTAGGGTTAGGGTAAGGCTGAGGGTAAGGGTTAGGGTGAGGGTTCGATTGAGGGTTAGGGTGACGGTGAGGGTTAGGATGAGGGTGAGGGTTAGGGTAGGTTTAGGGTGAGGGTAAGGTTTTTTGTTAGGGTTAGAGTGAGTTTGAGGGTGATGGTTAGGATTAGGGTTAGGGTTAGGGTTAGGATGAGGGTTACGTCTAGGGTGAGGGTGAGGGTTATGGTTTGCTTTAGGGTGAGGGTTAGGGTTTGGGTTTGGGTTAGGGTGAGGGTTAGGGTGAGGGTTATGGTTAGGGTTAGAGTTAAGTTTAGATTTAGTGTGAGGATTAGGGGTAAGTTTAGGGTTAGGCTTAGTGTGAGGGTAAGGTATAGGGTGAGGTTTAGGGTGAGGTTGAGGGTTAGGATTAGTGTTAGTGTTACAGTTAGGGTGAGGGTGAGGGTGAGAGCTAGGTTTAGGGTGCGGGGTAGGGTTAGGGTTAGGGTGAGAGTTAGGTTTAGTGTGAGGGTTAGGGTTAGGGTTTGGTTTAGGGTGAGGGTAAGGGTTAGGGTGAGGGTTAGTGTTTGTGTGAGCATTAGGGTTAGGGTTAGGGTTAGGGTGAGGAAAAGGTTTAGGGTGAGGGTTAGGGTTATTGTTAGGGTTAGAGTTAGGTTGAGGGTGAAGGTGTGAGTAAGGTTGAGGTTTTGGTTTAGGGTTAGGTTTAGGGTGAGGGTGACGGTTAGGGTTAAGTTTAGTTTTAGGGTTGGGTTTAGGTTGAGGGTGAGTGTGAGGGTGAGAGTTAGGGTTAGTGTGATGTTTAGCAGAAGGGTGATGGTTAGGGTGAGATTGATGGTTCGGGTGACAGTGAATGTTAGGCTGATGGTGAGGGTTAGGGTTAGGGTGAGAGTTAGGGTTATGGTTAGGTTTAGAGTTATGGTGAGAGTAAGGGTTACTGGGAGGTTGAGGGTTAGGCTTAGTGTTAGCATGAGGGTTAGGGTTAGGGTGAGAGTTAGGGTTATGGTTAGGTTTAGAGTTATGGTGAGAGTAAGGGTTAGGGTGAGGGTTAGGGTTAGGTTGAGGGTTAGGTTTAGCGTTAGCAGGAGGGTTAGGGTTAGGGTGAGTGTTAGGATTAGGGTTAGGGTTAGGTTGAGGGGGAAGGTTAGGGTTAGGGTTAGGTTTAGAGTTAGGGTGAGGTTGAGGGTGAGGACTAGGCTTAGGATTAGGTTTAGGTTTAGGGTTAGGGTTAGGGTTAGGGTTAGTGTTAGAGTTAGTGTGAGGATTAGGGTTAGGGTTACTGTTATGGTTAGGGAGAAGGTAAGTGTTAGGGTGAGGTTTAGGGTGAGGGTTAGTTTAGCGTTTTTGTTAGGGTGAGGGTGAGAGTTAGGTTGAGGTTTAGGTTTACTGTTAGTGTTAGGGAGAGTGTGAAGGTTAGGGTTAGGGTGAGTGTTAGAGTTAGGGTGAGGTTTTGGGATAGAGTTAAGATTAGGGTAAGGGTGAGGGTGAGGGTTAGGATTAGGGTTAATGTTTGAGTTAGGGTGAGGGTGATGGCGAGTGCTAGGATTAGAATTAGGGTTAGGATTAGGTTTAGGCTGAGGGTGAGGCTTAGGTTTAGGGTGAGGGGTAGGTTTAGGTTTAAGGTGAGGGATATGGTTTGTGTTAGTGTTAGTGTTAGGGTTAGGGTTAGGGTGAGGGTTATAGTTAGGGTTAGGGTAGGATGAGGGCAAGGGTTAGGGTGAGGGTTAGGGTGATGGTTAGCATAACTGTTAGGGTTAGGGTGAGTGTGAGGTTTAGGTTTAGCATTAGGGTGAGGACTACGGTGAGTGTGAGTTAGGGTTAGGGTTAGGGTGAGGGTTGGGGATATGGTGAGGATTAGGGTTAGGGTTAGGGTTACGGTGAGGGTTAAGGTGCGCGGTAAGGTGAGGGTTAGGGTGAGAGTTAGGGTTAGTGTTAGGGTTACGGTTAGGGTTAGGTTTAGGGTTAGGGTAAGGCTTAGGGTGAGGGTTAGGGTTTGTGTGAGCATTAGGGTTAGGGTTAGGGTTAGGGTGAGTGTTAGGGTTATTGTTAGGGTTAGTGTTAGGTTGAGTGTGAGGGTGAGGGAAAGGGTGAGGGATTGTTTTAGTATTAGGTTTAGGGTGAGGGTGAGGGTGACAGTTAGGGTTAGGTTTAGTTTTAGGTTTAGATTTAGGCTGAGGGTGAGGGTGAGTGTGAAGGTTAGCGTTAGTGTGATGTTTAGGGTGATGATGAGGTTTAGGGTGAGAGTGAGGGTTTGGGTGATGGTGAGGGTTAGGATGATGGTGAGGGTTAGGTTTAGGGTTAGTTTTAGAATTAGGGTGAGGGTGAGGGTTAAGTTTAGGATTAGGATAAGGGTTAGGTTTAGGCTGAGGGTGCGGCTGAGGGTCAGGGTTAGAGTGAGGGGTAGGGTTAGGGTTAGAGTGAGGGTTTCGTTTTGGGTTATGGTTAGGGTTAGGTTTAGGGTTAGGGTGAAGGTTATAGTTAGGGTTAGGATTAGGTTGAGGTAAAGTTTAGGGTGAGGGTTAGGGTGATGGTTGGCATAAATGTTAGGGTTAGGGTGAGGGTTAGGGTTAGGATTAGGGTGAGCGCTACTGTGAGGATTAGAGTTAGGGTGAGGTTTAGGGCATGGGTTAAGTTGACGGTGACGGTGAAGGTTAGGGTGAGGATAAGGGTTAAGTTTAGGGTTAGGGATAGGGTGAGGATTAGGGTTAGGTTTAGGGTTAGGCTGAGAGTTAGGGTGCGGGATAGGGTTAGGGTTAGGGTGAGAGTTAGGGTTAGTGTGAGGGTTAGGGTTAGGTTTAGGTTTAGGGTGAGGGTAAGGCTTAGGGTGAGGTTTAGGTTTTGTGTGAGCATTAGGGTTAGGGTTAGGGTTAGGGTGAGGGAAAGGGTTAGGGTTAGGGTTAAGGTTATTGTTAGGGTTAGTGTTAGGGTGAGTGTGAGGGAGAGGGTAAGGTTGAGGGTTTGTTTTAGTGTTAGGTTTAGGGTGAGGGTCAAGGTGACGGTAGGGTTAGGTTTAGTTTTAGGCTGAGTGTGAGTGTGAGGGTGAGGGTGAGGGTTAGCCTTAGTGTGATGTTTAGGGTGAGGTTGAGGTTTTGGGTGAGAGTTAGGGTTCTGGTAATGGTGAGGGTTAGGTTGATGGTGAGGGTTATGGTTAGATGAGGGTTAGGGTTAGGGTAATGGTGAGAGTAAGGGTTAGGGTGAGGGTTAAGGTGAGGGTGAGGGTTAGGGTTAGCGTTAGCATGAGGATTAGGGTTAGGGTGACTGTTAGCGTTAGGTTTAGGTTGAGGGTGAGGGTTAGGGTGACGATGAGGGTGAGGGTTAGGTTTAGTGTTAGGGTGAAGGCTAGGGTGAGGATGAGAATTAGGAATAGGGTTATGGTGAGGGTTAGGGCGAGGGTGAGGGTTCGGGTTAGGTTTAGGGTGAAGGTTAGGCTGACAGTGAGGGTTAGGGTGAGGGTGAGGGTTAGGGTTAGGGTTAGGGTGAGGAATCGGGTTAGGGTTAGGGTTAGGGTTAGGGTGAGGGATAGGGTTAGGGTTAGGTTGAGGGTTAGGTTTAGTGTGAGGGTTAAGTTTAGGGTGAGGTTTAGGGTGAGGGTAAGAGATAGGGTGAGGGTTAGTGTTTGTGTCAGCCTTAGGTTTAGGGTGAGGAAAAGGGTTAGGGTGAGGGTTAGGGTAAAGGTGAGGGTTAGGGTGAGGGGGAGTGTTAGGGTTAATTTTAGGCTAAGTGTTAGCTTTAGGATTAGGGTGAGGATTAGGGTTAGGGTACAGGTGAGGGTTAGATTGAGGGTGAGGTTTAGGCTTAGTGTTAGGTGAGGGTTAGGGTTAGGTTTAAGATTAGTGTTATGATTAGGGACAGGGTGAGTGTTGTTAGGCTGAACATTAGTGTTAGTGTTAGGTTTAGGGTGAGGGTGAGGATGAGGGTTAGGGTTAGGGTTAGACTTATGGTGAGGGTGAGGGATAGGTTTAGGTTTAGGGTTAGGGTGAGGCTGAGAATGAAGGTGAGGGTGAGGGTGAGGGTGAAGGTTAGGGTTAGGGTGAGGTTTAAGGTTAGGTTTAGGGTGGAGTTTAGGTTAGTGTGAGGTTTAGAGATAGTGTTAGGGTTAGGGTTAGGTTGAGGCTTAGGGGGAGGATGAGGGTTAGAGTTAGGGTTAGGGTTATGTTGAGGGTTAGAGTGGGGGTTATGGTTAGGTTTAGTTTTAGAATGAGGATTAGGTGAGGGGTAGGGCTAGGTTTGGGGTTGAGTTTTAGGGTTAGGGTTAGGGTGAGCGTTAGGGTTAGGGTAATGGTGATGGTGAGGGTTAGGTTTAGGGTCACGGTTAGGGTGAGGGTGAGAGAGAGCGTTAGGTTTAGGATTAAGTTTAGGGTTAGTGTTAGGCTTAGTGTCAGGGTGAGGGTGAGGATTAGGTTTAGGCTTATGGTTAGGGTTAGGGTAAGGGTTAGGGTGATGTTTAGGGTGACGGTGAGGGTTAGGGTGAGGGTGAGGCTTAGGGTGAGGGTGAGGGTGAGGGTTAGGGTTTGGGTGAAGGTTAGGGTTAGGGTGAGGTTTTGGGTGAAGTTTAGGTTTACAGTTAGGTTTAGGGTGAGGTTTAGGTTGGGGTTTAATGTTAGGGTTAGTGTTAAGATTAGGGTAAGTGTTAGGTTTAGGTTTAGGGTGAGGGTTAGGGTTAGGGTGATGTTTAGGGTGAGGGTGAGTGTGAGGGTGAGGGTGAGTGTGAGGGTGAGTTTTAGTGTGAGGGTGAGGGTTAGGGTTTGGGTGAGGGGTAGGGTTAGTGTGTGTGTTTCGGGATGAGTGACTGTTATGGTTAGTTTTAGGGTTAGGGTTAGGGTAATGTTTTGGGTTAGGGTTATGTTTAGGGTGAGGTTTAGTGTTAGGATTAGTGTGAGGGTGAGTGTTAGATTGATGGTAAGGGTTAGGGTGAGTGTTAATATTAGGGTTAGGGTGAGGGTAGAATGATTGTTAGGGTTAGTGTTAGTGTTAGGGTTAGGATGAGGGTTAGGGTGAGGATTAGGATTAGGGTTTGCATTAGGGTTAGCAAGAGGGTTAGCGTGAGGTTGAGGGTTAGGGTGAGGGTGAGGGTTAAAGTTAGTGTTAGGTTTAGGGTTAGGGTGAGGGTCTGCGTTAGGGTTAGTGTTAGGGTGAGGGTTAGGGTTAGGGTTAATGTTAGGGTGAGGGTGAGCGAGAGGGTTAGGATTAGGATTACGTTTAGGGTGAGGGTGACAGAAAGTGTTAGGTTTAGGATTAGGGTTAGTGTTAAGCTTCGGGTGAGGGTGAGGGTGGGTGTGAGGGTTAGGGTAAGGGTGGGTGTTAGGTTTAAGGTTAGGGTTAGGGCGATTGTTAGGGTGAGGGTGAGGGTTAGGGTGAGGCTGAGGTTTAGGGTGAGGGTGAGGGTTAGGGTGTGGGTGAGGCGTAGGGTTCGGGTGAGGATTTGGGTGACAGTGAATGTTAGGGTGAGTTTGAAGGTTAAGGTTAGGTTTAGTGTTAGTGTGAAGGATAGGGTTAGGGTTAGGTTTAGGGTGAAGGTTAGGTTGAGGTTTACATTTAGCATTAGTGTGATGATTAGGGTTAGGGTTAGGTTTAGGGTTAGGTGAAGGTATGGGGTAGGGTGAGGTGAAGGGTGAGGGGGAAGTTTAGGGTTAGCGTTAGCGTTAGGGTCAGGTTTGGTTTAGAGTTAAGTTTAAGGTAAGGGTTACGGTTAGAGTTAGGGTTAGAGTTAGGGTGAGGGTGAGGGTGAGGGTTCGGTTTGGGGTTAGTTTGAGGGTTTGCCTGAGGGTGATGTTTAGGGTGAGCGTGTGCGTTCGGGTGAGGTTTAGGGTTAGGATGTGGGTGAGGCTTACGGTTAGGTTGAGGGTTAGGGTGACGGTGAGGGTTAGGGTGAGGGTGAGGTTTAGGGTGAGGGTTTAGTTGAGGGTTATGGTTAGGTTTAGGGTTAAGGTTAGGGTTAGGGTGACAGTAAGGGTTAAGGTGAGGTTTAGGTTGAGGTTTAGCGTTAGTGTGAGGGTTAGAGTTAGGGTGAGTTTTAGGTTTAGGGTTAGGGTTAGTGTTAGGTTGAGGGTTAGGGTTAGTGATAGGATGAGGGTTAGGGTGAGGGTTAGGGATAGGCTTAGGGTGAGGATTAGGGGTAGTGTGAGGGTTAACGTTAGGGTTAGAGTTATGTTGAGGTTAAGGATTAGGTTGAGGGTTAGGGTGAGCGTGATGGTCAGGGTTAGGGTTAGGGTGATGGTGAGTGTTAGTGTTAGAGTTAGGATGAGGGTTTGGTTTAGGGTGAGGGTTAGGGTTAGTGTTAGGTTGAGGGTGAGGGTTAGGGTTTGGGTTAGATTTAGTGTTATGATTAGTGTGAGGGTGAGGGAGAGCATTAGGTTTAGGATTAGGTTTAGGGTTAGTTTTAGGCTTAGGGTGAGTGTGAGGGTTAGGGTTAGGGTGAGGGTTAGGGTGAGGGTTAGCGTGAGGATGAGGGTGAGAGTGAGGGTGTGGGTGAGGTGTAAGCTTAGGGTGAGGCTTTCGGTGACAGTGAGGGTTATGGTGAGTTTGAGGGCTAGGGTTAGGGTTAGTGTTAGGTTGAAGGTTAGGGTTAGGGTTAGGTTTAGGGTTAGGATGAGGGTTACGGTGAGGATTAGGGTTAGGGTTTTCATTAGGGTTAGCGTGAGGGTTATGGTGAGTGTGAAGGTTAGGTTTATGGTTAGGGTTAGAGTTAGAGTGAGAGTCAGTGTTAGAGTGAGGGTTAGGGTGAGGCTGAGGGTTAGGGTTAGAATTTGTGTAAGGTTTAGGATTAGGTTGAGGGTTAGGGTTAGGGTGAGGGTTAGGGTTAGGGTTAGGGTTAGAGTTAGAATTAGGTTGAGGGTGACGGTGAGGAGTAGGGTTAGGGTTAGTGTTAGGGTTAGAGTTAGGCTGAGGGTGAGGGTGAGGGTTTGGATGAGGGTTAAGGTGAGGATTAGGTTTAGGATTAGGGTGAGGGTTAGGGTTAGTGTGATGTTTAGGGTGAGGTTGAGGTTTAGTGTGAGGGTTAGGATGAGGGTGAGGGTTAGGGTTTGGGTTAGGTTTAGATTAAGGGTTAGGGTGAGAGTTACGGTGAGTGTGAGGGTTAGGGTTAGGTTTGTGTGAGGTTTAGGGTTAGGGTGAGGGATAGATTTAGGGTTAGGGTTATGGTGAGGGTGAGGGGTAGGGTTAGTGTTAGGGTTAGAGTTAGGGTGAGGGTTAGGTTTAGGGTAAGGGTGAGCGTTATGGTTAGGGTTAAAGTTAGGGTGAGGGTTAGGGATAGGGTGAGGGTGAGTGTTAGGTTTAGGGTTAGTGTTAGAGTTAGGATGAGGGTGAGGGTGAGGCTTAAGGTAAGTTTTAGGGTTATGGTTAGGTTTCGGCTGAGAGTGTGGGTGAGCGTGAGGGTGAGGGTTAGGGTTTGGGTGAGGGTTAGGATTAGGGTTCGGTTAGATTTAGGGTGAGAATTAGGGTTAGGATTAGGATGAGATTTAGGCTGAAGGGGAGGGCTAGGGTGAGGTTTAGGGTTATTGTGAGGGTTCGGGTTAAGGTGAGTGTGAGGGTTAGGTTTAGGGTTAGGGTTTTGGTTAGGTTGAGGGTTATGTTTAGGGTTAGTGTTAGGGTGAGTGTTAGAGTTAGGTTTAGGTTTAGGGTGAGGGTGAGGGTGAAGGTGAGGAGTACAGTTAGGGTTAGGGTAAGGTTTAGGTTTAGTGTAAGTGTTAGGGTTAGGGTTAGAGTGAGGGTAAGGGTTAGGTTGAGGGTTAGGGTGAAGGTAAGGTTTGGGTTGAGGGTTAGGGTTAGATTGACGGTTAGGTTTAGCGTGAGTGTTAGGGTGAAGGTTAGGGTGAGGGTTAGGGTTAGGGTTAGGATTACGGTGAGGCTTCAGGTTATGTTTATGGTGAGGGTTAGTGTGTGGGTTAGTGTTGGGGTGAGGGTTAGGGTGAGGGTGAGGGTGAGTGTTAGAGTTAGGTTTAGGTTTAGTGTTACAGTGAGGGTGAGGCTGAAGTTTATGATAAGTTTTATGTTAAGGTGAGGGCTACTATGAGGGTTTGGGTGAGGATGAGGCTGAGGTTGAGGTTTTCGGTTAGGTAAGGTTTAGGGTTAGAGTTAGGGTGAGGAATAGGTTGAGGGTGAAGGTTAGGGTGCGGGTTAGGTTTAGGGTGAGGTTTAGTGTTAGGGTTAGTGTTAGGGTGATGCTTACGATGAGCATGAGGGTTAGGGGGAGGGGGAGGGGGAGGGTCCGGGTGATGTGAGGTTTAGTGTGACTGTGAGGGTTACAGTGAGGGTGAGGTTTAGGACTAAGTTTGGGTTTAGGGTTAGGGTGAGAGTTAGGATGAGTGCTAGGTTGAGGGTTAGGGTTAGGGTTAGGATGAGGTTTAGTGTGAGGGTGAGAGTTAGGTTTAGGTTGAGGGTAACATTTAGGGTGAGGTTTAGCGTGAGGGTGAGGGTTATGCTTAGGGTTAGGGTTAGGTTGAGGGAAGGGTGAGGGTTAGGGTATGGGTTACGGTTAGTGTTAGGGTGAAGGTTAGGGTGAGGTTTAGGGTGAGGGTGAGGGTTAAGGTGAGGGTGAGGGTTAGTCTGAGGGTTAGGGTAAGGGTTAGGTTTAGGGATAGAGTTAGGGTGAGGATCAGTGTTAGGTTTAGGATTAGGGTTTGGTTGAGGTTTAGGGTTATTGTGAGGGTTAGGTTTAGGTTGAGGGTAAGGGTTAGGTTGACGTTTAGGGTGAGGGTGAGGTTTAGGGTTATGGTTAGGGTTAGGGAGAGTGTTGGGGTTAAGGTTTTGGTTACGTTTGGTGTGAGGTTTAGTGTTAGGGTTAGAGTTAGGGTGAGGGGTAGTTTGAGGGTCAGGGTTAGGTTCAGGGTTAAGGTGACGGTGAGGATTAGGGTAAGAGTTAGCGTTAAGGTTAGGCTGAGGTTTAGGGTGAGGGTTAGTGTTAGGGTGAGGGTTAGGGTTAGGGTGAGGGTTAGATTTAGGTTTAGGTTTAGCGTTAGGGTGAGGCTTAGGGTTAGGGTGAGTGTTTGGGTGAGAGTCAGGGTTAGGTTTTGCGTGAGTGTTAGGGTAAGCATTAAAGATAGGGTTAGGGTTAGGTTTAGGGTGAGGGTGAGGGTTAGGTTTAGTATTAGGGTTAAGGTTAGAGTTAGGCTAAGGGTGAGGGTGAGGGTGAGGGTTAGGGTTGGTGTTACGGTGAAGTTTAGGGTTAGTGTGAGAATTAGGGTTAGGGTTAGCGTTAGGGTGAGGGTAAGCTTAGGTTAAAGATTAGGTAAGTGTGAGGGTTAGTGTTAGGTTTAGGATTAGATTGAGGGTGAGGGTGAGGGTTAGTTTTAGGGTGAGTGTTAAGGTAAGGGTGAGGGTTAGGGTTAGGGTTAGGGTCAGGGTGAGGGTTAGTGTTATGGTAAGGGTTAGGATGAGGGTGAGGGTGAGGTTTTCGGTTACGGTTAGGATTAGGGTTAGGATTAGGGTTAGGCTGAGTGTGAGGGTGAGGGCTAGGGTGAGGATGAGGGTTAGGGTGAGGTTGAGGGTGAGGTTGTGGGTGAGGATTTCGGTTAGTTAAGAATTAAGATTAGGGTTACAGTGAGGATTAGGGTGAGGGTGAGGGTTAGTGTGAGTGTTAGGATTACGGGGAGGTTTAGGTTTACTGCTAAGGTGAGGGTTAGCGTAGGGTGATGTTGACGGTGAGGGTTCGGGTTAGGGTGTGGTTGAAGGTTAGGGTCAGGTTGAGTGTTAGGGTGAGGGGTTGTGTTAGGGTGAGTGTGAGGTGTAGGGTTAGTGTGAGAGATAGGCTTAGGGTTAGGTTTAGTGTGAGTATAAGTTTTAGGGTGAGGGTTAGGTTGATGGTGACGGTTAGGGTTAACATTAGGGTTGGGGTGAGGATTAGGGTGAGGTTGAGGGTTAGAGTTTATGTTAGGGTGAGGATTAGGGATAGTGTGAGGGTTAGGATTAGGTTTATGGTTAAGATGAGGCTTAGGGTGAAGGGTAGGCTTAGGGTTAGAATGAGGGGTAGTTTTAGGTTGAGGGTTCGGGTGAGGGTGAGGGTTAGGTTTAGGGTTAGGGTTAGGGTGAGGGTTAAGGTTAGGTTTAGAGTTAGGATGAGTGTTAGGGTGAGGGTTAGGGTTAGGGTTACATGATTGTTAGGGTTAATGTGAGGGTTAAGGTTAAGGTTAGGTTGAGGGTAAGGGTTAGGTTGAGGATTAGGGTGAGGGTATGGGTTAGGCTGAGGGTTAGCGTGCGGTTTAGGGTTAGAGTTAGGTTTAGGGTGAGGGTTAAGGTGACGGTTAGGGTTAGGGTTAGGATTAAGGTGAGGGTTAGGGTGAGGGTAAGGGTTAGGGTGAGCGTTAGGGTTAGGGTTAGGTTGAGGTTTAGGGGGAGGGTTAGAGTTAGTGTCAGGGTTAGGGTTAGGGTGACGCTTAGTGTGAGGATTAATGTTAGGGTTAGGGTGAGGGTTATGGTGAGGGTTAGGGTGTGGGTTAGGGTTAGTGTTAGGGTGAGGGCTAGAGTGAGCATGACGATTAGGGTTAGGTTTAGTGCTAGGGTGAGGATTAGGGTTAGAATTAGGGTTAGTGTGAGGGTTAGGCTGAGGAGTAGTGTTAGGTTTAGGGTGAGGGTGAGGGTGAGGGTTAAGTTTAGGATTAGGGTTATGGTTAGGGTTAGGCTTAGGTTGAGGGTGAAGGTGAGGGTTAGGGTGAGGGTAAGTGTTAGGGTTATGGCGACGGTTAGGGTTAGTGTGATATTTAGGGTGAGGGTGAGTGTTAGGGTGAGCGTGAGGGTTCTGGTGAGGGTGATGTGTAGTGTGTGGTGAGGGTTAGGTTTAGGATGAGGGTTAGGTTTATGGTTTGGGTTAGAATGTGGGTGAGGTTTAGGGTTAGGTTTAGGGTTACAGTTAGGGTGAAGGTGAGGGTGATGGACAGTTTTAGGATTAGGGTTAGGGTTATGGTTAGGCTGAGGATGAGGGTGAGTGTGAGGGTGAGGGTGAGTGTTAGGTTTAGCTTTAGGGTTAGGGTTAGGGTTAGGGTTACTATGAGGGTCAAGGTCACGGTGAGGTTTAAGGTGAGTGTTAGGGTTAGTGTTAGGGTGATGGTTAGGGTTAATGTGCTGTTTAGTGTGAGGGTGAGGGTTAGGGTGAGGTTTAGGGTGAGGGTTAGGGTTAGGGTTAGGGTTACGGTGAGGGTTAGGGTTAGGTTTAGGTTTAAGGAGAGCATTAGAGTGACTGTTAGGGTTAGGGTTAGGGTTAGGGTGAAGGCAAGGGTGAGGGTGAGGGTGAGGGTGAGGGGTAGGTTTAGGCTGAGTTTTAGGTTAGGGTGAGGTTTAGGTTGAGGGTCAGGGTTACGGTTAGGGTTACGGTGAAGGTTAGTGTTAGGTTTAGGGTTAGGTTTAGGGTTAAGGAGAGGGTTAGAGTGAGTGTTAGGGTTAGGGTTATGGTTAGGGCTAGGGTGAGGGTGAGGGTGAGGGTGAGGGAATAGGGTTAAGGTTAGGGTGAGGTTTAGTTTTAGTGTAAGTGTTAGGGTTGGTTTAGGGTTAGGGTGAGGTTCAGGGTGTGGGAGAGGGTTAAGTTTACGGTTTGGGTGACGGTAAGGGTGAGAGTTTTTGTTAGGGTGAGGGTTAGGGGGAGGGGGATGTTGAGGGTTACGGTTAGTGTTAGGGTTAGGGTGAGGGTGAGGTGGAAGTTTAGGGTTAGGATTAGGGTTAAGGTTAGGGAGAGGACTAGGGTGTGGGTTTGGGTGAGGGTGAGGTTGAGGGTGAGGGTTTCGGTTAGGTAAAGTTTTAGTTAGAGTTAGGGTGAGGATTAGGTTGAGGGCGAGGGTTAGGGTGCGGGTTATCGTTAGGGTGAGGTTTAGGGGTAGGGTTAGGTTTAAGGTGATATTTAGGGTGAGGCTGAGGGTTAGGGTGAGGGTGAGGTTTAGGGTGCGGGTGAGGGTAAGGTTTATGTTGAGGTTTAGGGTGACTGTGAGGGTTAGGGTGATGGTTAGGGTTAGGGTTAGTGTTAGGGTGAGGGTAGGGTGAGGGTTAGGGTTAGTGTTAGGGTGAGGGTTAGAAGTAGGGTTAGGATTAGGGTTAAGGTGAGGGTTAGGGTGAGGGTTAGGGTCAGGGTTATTGTGAGGGTAAGGGTAAGGTTTAGGGTGAGGTTTAGGATTAGGTTTAGGATGAGGGTGAGTGTTAGGGTTAGCGTTAGAATTAGTGTGAGGGTTAGGGTGAGTGTTAGGGTTAGGGTGAGAGTTAGGGTGAGGTTTATTGCTATGGGTAGTGTTAGGGTGAATGTTGGTTTGAGTTTGAGGGTTAAAGTTAGGTTGAGGTTTAGGGTTAGGGTTAGGGTTAGGATTAGGATTAGGGTTAGGGTAAGGTCTAGGGTGAGGGTGAGGGTTAGGGATAGTGTGAGGGTTAGGGTGAGGGTTAGGGTGAGGGTTAGGGTGACGGGTAGGGTTAGGGTTAGGATGAGGATTAGGTTTAGGGCGAGGGTTAGCTTTATGGTTATTGTTAGGGTTAGGCTGAGGTTAAGAGTTAGGGTGAGGATTCTGGTGAGAGTGAGGTTTAGGGTTAGTGTCAGTGTTAGGGTGAGTGTTAAGGTGAGGATTAGGGTTAGGGTTATGGTTAAGGTGAAGGTTAGGGTTAGGTTTAGGGTTAGGGTGAGGGTTAAGTTTAGTGTTTCAGTTATGGTTAGGGTTAGGGTGAGGTTTAGAGTTAGGATTAGGGTTAGGGTTTGTGTAATTGTTAGCATCAGGGTTAAAGTTATGGTTAGGTTTAGGTTGAGGGTGAGGGTGAGGATTAGGGATAGGGCTAGGTTTAGAGTGAGGGTGAGGGTGAGGCTTAGGATTAGGTTTAGGGTGAGGTTTAGGGTTAGTGTTAGGATGAGGATTAGGCTGAGTGGTAGAGTTAGGATTAAGCTGAGGGTTAGGGTTTGTGTGAGGTTAGCGTTAGTGTGAGAGTAAGGGTTAGGTTTAGGGTTAGGGTGAGGGTTAGGGCGAGGGTTAGGGTTAGGGTTAGAGTTAGGGTGAGGTTTAGGGTGAGGGTGAGAGTTAGGGTGAGTGTTAGGTTGAGGCTTAGGTTTAGGGTTCGGTTAGTGTTAGGGTTAGGGTGAGGGTTAGTTTAGGTTGAGGGTTAGTGTTAGCATTAGGGTTAGGGT
The DNA here is from genome assembly GCF_024711535.1 of Dipodomys merriami. NCBI lineage: Eukaryota > Metazoa > Chordata > Mammalia > Rodentia > Heteromyidae > Dipodomys > Dipodomys merriami. The sequence goes on from NW_027206113.1 coordinate 7,249,654, forward strand.
GAGGTCTAGGGTGAGGGTGAGGGTTAGGGATAGGGTGAGGGTTAGGGTGAGGGTTAAGGTGAGAGTTAGGGTTAGGGTTAGGGATAGGGTGAGGGTGAGTGTTAGGGTTAGGGTTAGGGTGATTGTGAGTGTTATGGTTAGGGTTAGGTTGAGGGTTAGAGTTAGGGTTAGGGTTAGGTTTTTCATTAGGTTTTTTGTTAGGGTTAGGTTTAGATTTAGGGTGAGGTTGAGAGTGAGGATTTGGGTTAGGTTTAGGTTTAGGGAGAAGGTGAAGGTGAGGGTAAGTGTTATGGTAACGTTGAGGGTTAGTGTTCGGTTTAGTGTTAAGAGGAGGGTTAGGCTGAGCGGTAGAGTAAGGGTTAGGGTGAGGGTTAGGGTTAGTGTGAGGGTTAGCGTTAGGGTTAGGGTGAGGTTGAGGGTGAGGGTGAGGGTTAGGGTTAGGGTTAGCAAGGGGGGTGAGTGTAAAGGATAGGGCAAGGGTTATGGTTAGGGTTAGGGTCAGGGTGAGGGTGAGGGGTAGGGTTAGGATAAGTTTGAGGGTTAGGGTTTGTGTGAGGTTTATGGTTAGCGTGAGGCAAAGTGGTAGGTTGAGGTTTAGGATGAGGGTTCGCGTGAGGGTGAGGGATAGGGTGTGGGAGAGGGTTAGGGTTAGGGTGAGGGTTAGGGTGCCATTGAGGGTAAGGTTTAGGTTTAGGGTAGGCGTTAGCATGAGGATTATGGTTAGGGTTAGGTTTAGGCTGAGGGTTAGGATTAGGGTTAGTGTTAGTGTTAGTGTGAGGATTAGTGTTAGGGTTAGGGTTAGGGTTAAGGTGAGGGTAAGGGTTGGGGTGAGGTTTAGTGTGAGGTTTAGGGTTAGTGATAGGGTTAGCTTGAGGCTTAGGTTGAGGGTTAGGTTTATTGTTAGGGTTAGGGTTAGGGTGAGGGTAAGGGTTACGGTTAGGGTGAGGGTTAGGGTCAGGTTGAGGTTTAGGGATATGGTTAGGGTTAGGGTGACAGTGAGGGTTTGGATTAAGTTTAGGGTTAGTGTTAGGCTGAGGATAAGGGTGAGGGTTAGGTTAACTATTAGGTTTAGGGTTAGGGTTAGGCTTAGGTTGAGGGTAAGGTTTAGGGTTAGGGTTAGGCTTAGGTTGAGGGTAAGGATTAGGGGTAGGGTTAGGCTGAGGGTGAGAGTAAAGTTGAGCGTGAGGGTTAGGTTTAAGTTGAGGATGAGGGTTAGTGTTACGGTTAGGGATAGGGTTAGGGTGTGGGTTAAGGTTAGGGTTATTGTTAGGATGATGGTTAGGCTGAGGGGTAGGGATAGGGTTAGGGTGACGTTAGGGTTAGTGTGAGGGTTAGGGTGAGGGTGAGGGTTAAGTTTAGAGTTAGGGTTAGTTTTAAGGTGAGGGTGAGTGTGAGGTTTAGGTTTAGGATAAGTGTTAGGGTTAGGATTAGGTTTAGGGTGAGGGTGAGTATGAGTAGGGTTATGTTTAGGGTGAGGTGTAGGGTTTGTGTCAGGGTTACGGTTAGGGTGAGTAAAAGTGTTAGTGTGAGGGTTAGGGTGAGAGTTAGGGTGAAGGTGATGGTTAGGTTTAGGATTAGGGTTAGGGTTAGGTTTAGGCTTTGGGGTAGGGTGAGTATGAGGGTTAGGTTGAGGGTTAGGGTTAGTGTTAGGGTGATGGTTAGTGTGAGGGTGAGGGTTAGAGTGAATGTGAGGGTTTGTGTGAGGGTGAGGATTAGACTGTGGGTGAAGGTTAGTTTTAGGGTGAGTGTTAGGGTGATGGTGAAGTTTAGGGTGAGGGGTTAAAGTTAGATTTAGCATTAGGGTGAGCAGTTGGGTTAGAATTATGGTTAGGGTGAGGGTAAGGGTTAGGGTGATGTTTAGGGTGAGGGTGAGTGTTAGGGTTAGGGTTAGTGTGAGGGTTAGAGCGAGGGTTAGGGTTAGAGTTAGGGTTAGTGTGAGGTTTAGGGTTAGTATTAGAGTTAGGGTTAGGGTTAGGCTGAGAATGAGTGTGAGATTGAGGGTTAGGGTGAGGGTTAGGATTAGGATTAGGGTTCGGTTTGAGGTAAGGGTTAGGGTGAGGATTTGGGTTAGGGTTAAGATGAGGTTTAGGCTGAGGAGTATGGTAGGGTTAGGGTGAGGTTTAGGTTTAGTGTGAGTGTTAGGGTTATGGTTAGGGTGAGGGTTAGGTTGAGGGTGAGGGTTATGTTTAGGGTGAGGGTTAGAGTGAGTTTTAGTTTTAGTGTAAGTGTTAGGGTTAGGGTTAGGGTTAGGGTGAGGGTAAGGGTTATGGTGAGAGTGAGGGTTAGGGTGCCGGTGAGGTCAAGGTTTAGGGTTAGGGTTAGCGTTATCGTGAGGCTTATGGTTAGGGTTAGGCTTAGGCTTAAGGTTAGGTTTAGTGTTAGGGAGAGGGTTAGAGTGAGTGTTAGGGTTAGGGTGAGGGTTAGAGTGAGGGTGAGTGCGAGGGTGAGCGCTAGAGTTAGAGTTAGGGTGAGGTTTAGGGTTAGTGTAAGTGTTAGGTTTAGGGTTAGGGTTATGGTGAGGGTTAGGTTGTGGGAGAGGGTTAAGTTTAGGTTTAGGGTGATGGTTAGGTTGAGGGTTAGTGTTAGGGTGAGGTTTAGGGTGAGGGTGAGGTAGAGGGTTACGTCTAGGGTTAGGGTTAGGGTGAGGGTATGGTTGAGGGTTAGGGTTAGGATTAGGGTTAGGGTTAGGCTTAGGTGAGGGGGAGAGGGAGCGGGAGGGGGAGGGTTAGACTTAGGGTTAGGTTTAGGCTGAGGGCTAGGGTGTGGTTTGAGTGCAGGTGAGGGTTTCGGTTAGGTAAATGTTTAGTTAGAGTAGGAGAGTGAGGATTAGTTTGAGGGTGAGGGTTAGGGTTCAGGTTAGGGTTAGGGTGAGGTTTTGGGTTAGGGTTAGGATGAGGGTAAGTGTTAGCGTGAGGATTATGGTGAGAGTGAGGTTTATGGTTAGTTTGAGTGTTAGGGAGAATGTTAAGGTGAGGGTTAGGATTAGGGTTAGGTTTAGGGTGAGGGTGAGGTTTAGAGTTAGGTTTAGGGTGAGGCTTAGGGTTAGGGTTTCGGTTAGGGTTAGGATTAGGGTAAGGTTTAGAGTTAGGGTTAGTGTTAGTGTTAGTGTTAGCATTAGGGTTATTGTTAGGGTTAGGGTGAGGGTGAGGGAGAGGATTAGGGCTAGGTTTAGTGTGAAGGTGAGGTTGAGGATTAGGGTTAGGGTTAGGGTGAGGGTTAGGGTTAGATTTATGATGAGGGATAGGCTGAGTAGTTGAGTTAGGGTTAAGGTGAGGGTTAGGATGAGAGTGAGGGTTAGGGTGACGGTGAGGGTAAGGTTTATGTACAGGTTTAGCAATAGAGTGAGGCTTATGTTAAGGGTTAGAGTAAGGCTTAGGGTTATGGTAAGGGTTAGGAAGAGTGAGTGAGTGTTAGGGTTAGGGTGAGGGTGAGGGTGAGGTTGAGGCTGAGGGTGAGGGGTAGAGTTAGAGTTAGGCTGAGGTTAAGGGTTAGTGTAAGTGATAGGGTTTGGGTTAGGGTTAGGGTGAGGTTTAGGGTGAGGGTGAGGTAAGGGTAAGGGTGAGGATTAGGGTGAGTGTTAGGTTTAGGGTGAGGGTTAGCGTTATGGTTAGGGTTAGGGTTAGGCTGAGGTTAAGAGTGATGGTGAGGATTATGGTGAGAGTGAGTTTTAGGGTCAGCATGAGTGTTAGGGTGAGGGTTAAGGTGAAGGTTAGGGTTAGGGTTAGGGTTAAGGAGAGGGTGAGTTTTAGGGTTAGTGTTAGGTTGAGGGTTAGGGTGAGGTTTAGAGTTACGATTAGGTTTAGGGTTAGTGTAATTGTTAGCATCAGGGTTATTGTTAGGGTTAGGGTTAGGTTGAGGGTGAGGGTGAGGATTAGGGTTAGGGCTTGGTTTAGAGTGAGTGTGCATGTGAGGGTTAGGGTTAGGGTTAGGGTGAGAGTTAGATTTAGTGTTAGGATGAGAGTTAGGCTGAGGGGTAGAGTTAGGTTTAGGCTGAGGGTTAGTTTTAGTGTGAGGGTTAGCGTTATGGTTAGGGTTTGGCTGAGAGTAAGCGTTAGGGTGAGGGTTAGAGTGAGGGTTAGGGTGAGGGTTAGGGTTAGGGTGAGGTTGAGTGTTTGGGTTAGGGTTACAGTTAGTGTGAGGTTTAGGGTGATGGTTAGAGTTAGGGTTTGATTTAGGGTGAGGCTTAGGTTTAGGGTTAACGTTTGGGTGAGGGTTGGAGTTAGGGTGAGGGTTAGTGTTAGGTTGAGGGTTAGTGTTAGGATTAGGTTTAGGGTGAGGACTAGGGTGAGGGTGAGGGTTAGGGATAGGGTGAGGGTTAGTGTGAGGGTTACGATGAGGGTTAGGGTTAGGGTTAGGGTGAGGGTGAGGTTAACTGTTAGGGTTAGTTTTAGGGTGAGGGTTAGGTTTAGGGTTCGGTTAGGGTTAGGGTTAGGGTGAGGGTTAGAATTAGGGTTAGGGTTAGGTTTTCCCCTAGGTTTATTTTTAGGTTAGTGTTAGATTTAGGGTGAGCGTGATGATGAGGATTAGGGTTAGGTTTATCTTTAGGGTTAGGGTGAAGGTGAGGGTAAGGGTTAGAGTTAGGTTGAGGGTTAGGTTTAGGGTTAGTGTTAAGAGGAGTTTTAGGCTGAGCGTTAGAGTTAGGTTTAGGGTGAGGGTTAGGGTTAGTGTGTGGGTTAGCGTTAGGGTTAGTGTTAGGATGAGGTTGAAGGTGAAGGTGTTAGAGTTAGGGTTTAGGGTTAGCAAGGGGGTGAGGGTAAAGTTTAGGGTAAGCGTTATGGTTAGGGTTAGGGTGAGTGTGAGGGTGAGGGGTAGGGTTAGGATTAGGGTGAGGGTTAGGGTTTGTGTGAGGGTTATGTTTAGCATTAGGCATAGTGTTAGATTGAGGTTTAGGGTGAGGGTTAGTGTGAGGGTGAAGGATAGAGTTAGCCTTAGCGTGAGGGTTAGGGATAGAGTTAGGATTAGGGTTAGGGTGAGGGTTAGGGTTAGGGTTAGGGAGACAGAGTGAGTGTTAGGGTTAGGGTTAGTGTTAGGGTGAGGGTGAGGGTCAGGGTGAGGGGTAGGGTTAGGGTTAAATTGAGGTTAATTTTAGTGTAAGTCTTAGGGTTAGGTTTAGGGTTAGGGTGAGGTTTAGGTTGTGGGAGAGGGTTAAGTTTACGGTTAGGGTGTCGGTAAGGGTCAGGGTTAGTGTTAGGCTGAGGGTTAGGGTGAGGTTGAGGGTTAGGATTAGGGTTAGGTTTTGGTTGAGGGTGAGGGTGAGGTTTAGGGTTAGGATTAGCGTTAGGGGTAGGGTAGGCTGAGGTGGGCGTGAGGATGAAGGTGAGCGTGAGGGTTAGGGTTAGGTTTAGGTTTAGGGTGAGGGCTAGGGTGTGGGCTTGGGTGAGGGTGAGGGTGAGGGTTTCGGTTAGGTAAGGATTTAGTTAGAGTTATGGTGCGGATTAGGTTAAGGGTGAGGGTTAGGTTGCGGTTTAGGGTGAGGTTTAGGGTTAGGGTTAGGTTTAAGGTAATATTTAGGGTGAAGATGAGGGTTAGGGTGAGGGTTAGGGTTAGGGTGTGTGTGAGGGTTGGGTTATGGTGAGGTTTAGAATGACTGTGAGGTTTATGGTGACGGTTAGGGTTAGGGTTAGGGTCTGGGTGAGGGTAGGGTGAGGGTTAGGGTTAGGATGAGGGCTAGTAGGGGTAGGGTGAAGGTTAGGTTTAGGGTTAGGATTAGGGTTAAGGTGAGGGTTAGGGTGAGGGTTAGGGTTAGGGTTATTGTGAGTGTAAGGGTAAGGTTTAGGGTGAGGGTTATTCTGAGGGTGAGACTTAGAGTTAGCATTAGGGTTAGGGTGAGGGTTAGGGTTGGGGTTTGTGCTAGCTTTAGGATGAGGGTGAGCGTTAGGGTTAGGGATAGAGTTAGTGTGAGGGTTAGGGTTAGGGTGAGAGTTAGGGTGAGGTTTATGTTTAGGGTTAGGGTTAGGGTGAGGGTGAGGGTTAGAGTTAGGTTGAGGTATAGGGTTAGAGTGAGGGTTAGGGTTAGGATTAGGGTTAGTGTGAGGTCTAGGGTGAGGGTGGGGATTAGGGATAGTGAGAGGGTTAGGGTTAGTGTTAGGTTTAGGGTTAGGGTTAGGGTTAGGGTTAGGGTTAGGTTGAGGGTTAGGGTTAAGGTTAGGGTGAGGGTTAGGCTTAGGTTTAGGGTTAGGGTTAGGGTTAGGTTTAGGATTAGGTTTAGGGTTAGGGTTAGGTTTAGGGTGAGGGTGAGGGTAAGGGTTAGGGTTAGGGTTATGGTGAGGTTTAGGGTGATTGTGAAGTTGAGGGGTAGAATTAAGATGAGTTTGAGGGTTAGGTTTTGTGTAAGGGTTACGGATAGGGTAAGGAAAAGGGTTAGGGTGAGGTTTAGGCTTAGGGTTAGGTTGAGTGTGAGGGTTACTTTTAGGATTAGGGTTAGGGTTAGGGTTAGGCTTAGAGTGTGGATGAGTGTTAGGGTGAGTGTGAGGGTTCGGGTGAGTGTGAGGTTTAGGGTGTGGTTGAGCGTTAGGTTTATTGTGTGGGTTAGGGTGTCAGTGAGGGTTAGGGTGAGGGTGAGGTTTAGTGTTAGGTTAAGCAATAGGGTGAGGTGTCGTGTTAGGTTAGGTTTAGGGTGAGGGTTAGGGTGAGAGTGAAAGTAGGGTGAAGGTTAGGTTAAGGGTTTGGGTTAGGGTTAGGGTGCGGGTTAGGTTGAGGTTAAGTTTTAGGGTTAGGGTGAGGGTTAGGGTGAGGTTGAGGGTTAGGGTTAGGGTGAGGGCGAGGGTGAGGGTAAGGGTAAGGGTCAGGGTTAGGGTGAGTGTGATAGTTTGTGTTCGCATTAGTGTTAGGGTGAGGGTTAGCGTGAGGGTTAGGGTGAGAGTTAGGTTGTGGGTGAGGGTTAGAGATAGGGTGAGGGTTAGCATTAGGGTGAGGGTTAGTGTTACTATTAGGGTTAATGTGAGGTCTAGGGTGAGGGTGAAGTTTAGGGATAGGGTGAGGGTTAGGGTGAGTATTAGGGTGAGGGCTAAGTTTAGGGTTACTTTGATAGATAGGTTTAATGTGAGGGTTAAGGTTAAGGTTAGGGTTAGGGTTAGGTTGTGGTTAAGGTTTAGGGTGAGATTTAGGGTGAGAGTGAGGTTTAGGGTTAGCGTGACTGTTAGATTGAGGGTTAAGGTGAGGGTTAGGGTTAGTGTTAGGGTTAGGGTGAGGGTGAGTGCTAGGTTTAGGGTGAGGGTTAGGGTTAGTGTTTGGTTAGGCTTAGGGTTAGGGTGAGGGTTAGAGTTAGGGTTAGGGTTAGGGTTCGTGTTATGTTTATTGTTAGGTTTACGGTTAGGGTTAGGTTGAGGGTGAGTGTGAGGGTGAGGGTTAGGGCTAGGGTGAGGGTGAGGTTGAGGGTGAGGGTTAAGGTTAGGGTGAGGGTGAGGGTGAGTGTTAGGGTTAGGGTTTGGGTTAGGGTTAGTGTGAAGTTTAGGGTTAGGGTTGGGGTGAGGTTGAAGGTTAGTGTTAGCTTTAGGGTTAGGGTGACGGTGAGGTTGAGGGTGAGGGTTAGAGTTAGTATTAGGGTTAGCTTAGGGTTAGGCTGAGTGGGAGGGAGAGGTGGAGTTTGAGGGTTAGGGTTAGGGTTATGTTGAGGGCTGGGTGAAAGTGAGGTTAAGGGTGAGGTTGAGTGTTACAGTTAGGTAAGGGTTAGGGTTAGGGTTAGGGTGAGGGTTTGGGTTAGGTTGATGTTTAGGGTGAGGATGAGGGTTAGGGTGAGGGTTCGGTTGAGGTTTAATGTTTGGATGAGGGTAAGTTTTAGGGTTAGGGGAGGGTGAGGGTGAGCGTGAGGGTTAGGGTTAGGTTAAGTGTTAGGGTTAGGGTAGGGGTTAGAGTTATGTTTAGGATAAAGGTTTGGGTTAGGGTTAGGGTTAGGGTTAGGCTTAGTGTTAGGGTTAATTTTAGGGTGTGGGTAAGGGTTAGGGTGAGGGTGATTTTAGGGTTAGGGTGAGGGTAATTGTTAGGACGAGGGTGAGGGTTAGGGTGAGGGTGTGGGTTATGGTTAGCATTAGGGTTAGGGATAACTTGAGGGTTAGGGTTAGGATTAGGCTTAGTGTGAGGGCTAGGGTGAGGTTCAGGGTTAGGTTTAGGGATAGGTTGAGGATTAGTGTTAGGGTTAGGCTAAGGGTGAGGGTCAGCTTGAGTTTGAGGGTTAGTGTTAGGGTGAGCTTTAGGTTAGGGTTAGGGTGAGTGTTAGGGTGAGGGTGAGGGGTAGGGTTAGGGTGAGGGTATCGGTGACGATGACGGTTAGGGTGAGGGTGAGGTTTAGGGTTAGGATTAGCGTTAGCATGAAGTTTAGGGTTAGGATTAGGGTTAGGGTGAGGGTTACTGTTAGGGTTAGTGTTAGTGTGAGGATTAGGGTTAGGGTTAGGTTTAGGGTGAGGGATAGGGTTCGAGTTAGGTTTAGGGTGAGGTTTAAGGTTAGGATGAGGGTTCTGGTTATGGTTAGTGGTAGGATGAAATTTAGGCTGAGGGGTATGGTTAGGGTGAGAGTGAAGGTGAGGGTAAGGGTGATTGTTTCACTTAGGTAAGTGTTAGGGATAGGGTTAGGGTGAGGGTCATGGTTAGGGTGATGTTTAGTGTGAAGGTGAGTGTTAGGGTGAGGGTGAGGGTGAGGGTGTGGTTGAGGGTTAGGGTGAGGTTGAGGGTTAGGGTTAGGATAAGGGTTCGGGTGAGGGTTAGGGTTAGAATGAAGTTTAGGCTGAGGGGTATGGTTAGGGTTAGTCTGAGGTTTAGTTTTAGGGTAAGGGTGAATGTTAGGGTGGGGGTGAGGGTTAGGGTTAGGGTGAGGATTAGGATTAGAATGAGGGTTAGTTTTAGGATTAGGGTAAGTGTGAGGGCTAGCGTGAAGTTGAGGGTTAGGGTTAGGGTTAGGTTTAGGGTGAGGGTGAGGGTTAGGGTTTGGGTTAGTTTGAGGGTTAGGGTTAGGCTGAGGTTTAGGGTTAGGGTAAGGGATAGGGTTATAGTTAGGGTTAGGGATAGTGTGAGGGTGCGGGTGAGGGTGAGAGTTAGGTTTAGGATTAGGCTGAGAGTGAGGTTTAGGGTGAGAGTGAGGTTTAGGGTTAGGGATAGAGTGAGGGTTAGTGTTAGTTAAAGGGTGAGGGTTAGGCTGAGGGTGAGGGTGAGGGTGAGGATTAAGATTAGGGTCAGGGTTAGGGTTAGGGTGAGGGTTAGGGTGAGATTTAGGGTTAGGGTGAGGGTTAAGGTTAGGGTTAGGGTTAGGTTGAGGGCTAGGGTTAGGGTTAGGGTTAGGGTTAGGGATTGTGTGAGGATTAGGTTTAGGGTTATTGTTATGGTGAGGGTTAGGCTGAGAGGTAGGGTTAGGGTTAGGGGGAGGGTTAGGATTACTGTGAGGGTGAGGTTAGGGTTAGGGTTATGATGAGGGTTAGAGTTAGGTTGAGCGTTAGGGTTAGGGTGAAGATGAGGGTGTGCGTCAGGGTGAGGGTTAGTTTTAAGGTTAGTGTTATGGTTAGCGTGAGTGTTAGGGTGAAGGTTAGGGTTAGGGGTTCGCTTATGGTTAGGGTTAGGGTGATGGTTAGATTTAGGGTTAGGGTTAGGTTTAGGAGTAGGGTGAGGGTGAGGTTAAGGGTTAGGGTTAGGGTGAGGGTTAGGGTGAGGGTTATGGTGACGGTTAGAGTTAGGATTAGGGTTACGGTTAGGCTGAAAGTGAGGTTGAAGGTGAGGGTGAGGGTTAGGGATAGGTTGAGGGTCAGGGTTAGGATCAGGGTTAGGCTGAGGATTCGGGTGAGGGTTAAGGTTAGGGTGAGGTTGAGGGTTAAGTTTAGGGTTTGGGTTTGGTTTAGTGTGAAGTTTAGGGTTAGGGTTATGGTGAGGGTTAGTGTTAGCGTTAGGGTAAGGGTGAGGGTGAGGGTGAGGGTTAGGGGTAGTATTAGGGTTAAGATTAGGGTTAGGTTGAGGGGGAGTGGGAGGGGGAGGTTGAGGGTTAGTTTTAGGCTTAGGGTTAGGGTTAGGGTGAGGGCTGGTTGAGGGTGAGGTTTAGGGTGAGGTTTAGGGTTTCAGTTAGGTAAGGGTTAACATTAAGATTAGCATGAGTGTTAGGGTGAGGGTTAAGTTCAGGGTTAGGGTTAGGGTTAGGGTTAGGGTTAGAATTAGGGTGAGGGTGAGGTTTAGGGTTAGGGTTAGGTTGAGGGTTAGGGTTAGGGTTCGGTTATGGTTAGGGTTAGGGTGAGCGTTAGACTTACGGTTAGGGTTAGGGTTAGCGTTAGGATTATTGTTAGGGTTAGGTTTAGTGTTAGAGTGAGGGTGAGGGTGAGGATTAGAGTTAGGTTAGGTGTATTGTAAGGGTGAGGGTGAGGGTTAGGGTTAAGGTAAGGGTGAGTGTTAGGGTTAGGTTTAGTGTTAATATGAGGGTTAGCCTGAGGGGTAGAGTTAGTGTTATGGTGAGGGTTAGGGTTAGTGTGAGGGTTAGCGTTAGGGTTAGGGTTAGGGTGAGGGTGAGGGTTAGGGTTAGGGTTAGCAAGGGGAGTGAGGGTAAGGCTTATGGTAAGGGTTAGTGTGAGGGTTAGGGTTAGTGTGATGTTAAGGGTGAGGATGAAGTTTAGGGTGACTGTGAGGGTTCGGGTGAGGGTCCAGGTTAGGGTGTGGGTGAGGGTTAGGGTGTGGGTGAGGATTAGGTTGAGGGTGAGTGTTAGGGTTAGGGTTAGAAATAGGGTGAGGGGTAGGTTTAGGTTAGGGTTAGCGTGAGGGTTAGGGTTAGGGTTACAGTTATTGTGAGGATTAGGATTTGGGTTAGGGTTAGGGTGACGTTAATGGTTAGGTTTAGAGTTTGGGTTTTGGTTAGGGTTAGAGTAGGTTTAGGGATAGGGTTAGGGTTAGGATTAGGGTGAGGGTTAGGGATAGAGTTAGGGTTAGGTTGAGGGTGAGGTTGAGAGTTAGGGTTAGGGTCACAGTTTGGTTGAGGTTGAGGGTGAGGGTCAGGGTTAGTATTAGGTTTAGGTTTAGGGTTAGGCTGAGGGTGAGGGTGAGTGTGAGGGTTAGGGTTAGGGTGAGGTTTAGGGTTAGGTTTCAGGTTAGGGTAAGTGTGAAGATTAGTGTTAGGATAGGTATGAGGTTTAGCCTGAGGTGTAGGGTTAGGGTTCGGCTTGGGTAGGATTAGTGGGAGGGTTAGGATTTGGGTTAGGGTAAGGTTAAGGGTTAGGATGAAGATTAGGGTGAGCGTGAGTTTTACGGTTAGGGTTATGGTTAGGGTGAGGCTTAGGGTGAGCATTAGGATTAGCGTCATTTTTAGGGTGAGTGTGAGGGTTAGGGTTAGGTTTAGGGTGAGGGTAAGGTTTAGGGTGAAGTTTAGTGTGAGAGTGAGGGTTAGAGTCAGTGTGAGAGTTAGGGTGAGGGTTAGTGTGAGGGTTAGGGGTACGGTTAGGTTTAGTGTTAGGGTTAGGATGAGGATGAATGTTAAGTTTAGGTAAGGGTTAGGGTTAGAGTTAGAGTGAGAAATAGGTTGAGGGTGAGGGTTAGGGAGCGGTTTAGTGTTAGGTTGTGGTTTAGGCTTAGGGATAGGGTTTGGGTGATGTTTAAGTTGAGGGTGAGAATTAGGTTTAGGGTGAGAGTTCGTTTGAGGTGAGGGTTAGGGTGTGGGTGAGGGTTAGGTTTAGGGTCAGGGATAGGGTGACTGTGAGTGTTTGGCTGAGAGTGAGGGTTCGGGTGCTGGTGGGATTTAAGGTGTGGGTGAGGGTTAGGTTTAGTGTGAGGATTAGGGTTAGGGTTAGGGTTATGGTGATGTTAAGGATTAGGGCGAGGTTTAGGGTGAGGGTGAGGTTTAGGGTTAGCGTTAGGGTTAGGGTGAGGCTTAGTGTGATGGTTAGGGTTAGGGTTAGGGTTAGGGTGAGAGGGACGGTTAGAGTTAGGGTTGGTGTGAGGGTTAGACTTATGGTTATGGTGAGGGTAAGGGTTAGGGTGAGGTTTAGGGTGAGGATGAGTGTTAGGATTAGTTTTAGTGTTAGGGTGAGGGTGAGGGTTACAGTTAGGGTTAGGGTTAGTGTGATATTTAGGGTGAGGGTGAGGGTTAGGGTGCGGGTGAGGGTGAGGGGTAGGGTTTGGGATAGGTTTATGGTAATGGTGAGGGTGAGGGTGAGGGTTAGGTTAAGAATTAGGGTTATTGTTAGGGTGAGTGTTAGGGTGAGGGTGAGGGTGAGGGTGAGGGTTAATTTTAAGGTGTGGTTGAGGGTTAGGTTAAGGGTTAGAATTAGGGTTATGGTTACTGTTATGGTGTGGGTAAGGATTAGGGTGAGGTTTAGGGTGAGGGTGAGGTTTAGGGTTAGCTTTAGTGTTAGGGTGAGGGTTAGTGTGAGGGTTAGGATGGGATTGAGGGTTAGAGTTAGGTTTAGAGTGACGGTTAGGGTGAGGGTTAGGGTGAGAGTAAGGGTTAAGGTGAGGTTTACGGTGAGGATGAGGTTTAGGGTTAGCTTTAAGGATAGGGTGAGGGTGATGGTTAGGGTGAGGTTTAGGTTTAGGGTTAGGGATAGGATGAGGATTAATGTTAGTGTGAGGGTTAGGGTTAGGGTTAGGCTTAGTTTGAGGATAAGGGTTAGGGTCAGGGTTAGGGTGTGCGTGAGGGTTGGGTTAGCATTAGGAATAGGGTGGGCGTTAGGGTGAGGGTTAGGGTTAGGGTGATGTTTATGGCTAGGGTGAGTGTTAGGGTGAGGGTGAGGATGAGGGTTAGGGTTAGGGTTAGGGTTAGGTAGAGGGTTAGGTTGAGAGTGAGGGTGATGGTGAGGGTGATGGTGAGGGTTAAGGTGCGGGTCAGGGTTAGGGTTAGGGTTAGGGTTAGGGTTAGTTTTAGGGTGATTGCTAGGTTAGGGTGAGGGTTACGGTGAGGTTTACGTTTAGGGTTAGGTTTAGGGTGAGTGTTAGGTTGAGGGTTAGGGTTAGGCTTAGTGTTAGGGTGAGGGTGAGGGTTAGTGTTAAGGTTAGGGTGAGGGTCAAGGTTAGGGTGAGATCTTATTTCATGGTGAAGTATAGTGTGGTGAGGGTGAGGGTGAGGGTTTCGGTTAGGTAAGGTTTAGGGTTAGGGTTAGGGTGAGGATTAGGGTGAGGGTGAGGGTAAGTTGAGGGTCAGGGTGAGGCTTAGGTTTGGGGTTAGGGTGAGGGTTAGGTTAAGGGTGAGGGTGAGGTTTAGGTTGAGTGTGAGGGTGAGGATGAGGGTGAGGTTGAGGGTTTGGGTGAGGCTGATTGTTAGGGTGTGGTTGAGGGTTAGGTTTAGGGTGAGGTTTAGGGTGATTTTGAGGGTTACGCTGAGGGTGAGGGTTAGGGTTAGGGTTAGGGTGAGGGTTAGGGTTAGGGTTGGGGTTTGGGTGAGGGTTAGGGTGAAGGGTAGGGTTAGGGTTAGGGTGAGTCTTAGGGATAGTGTGAGGTTTAGTGTTAGGCTTATCGTTAGGTTTAATGTGAGGACAAGGATTAGGGTGAGTGTTAAGGTGAGGGTTAGGCTTAGGGTTAGCGTTAGGGTTAGGGTGATGGTGGGGGTGAGGGGTACGTTTAGGATTAGGGTCAGGGTTAGGCTGAGGTGGAGGGAGTGGTTGAGGATGAGGTTTAGGTTTAGGGTTAGTGTCAGGGTTACGGTGAGGGCTAGGTTGAGGGTGTGGTTTAGGGTGAGGGTGAGGGTGAGGGTGAGGGTTGCGTTGAGGGTCAGGGTGAGGGTTAGGATGAAGGTTGAGCTGAGGGGTATGATTAGGGTTAGACTAAGTGTTAGGGTTAGGGTTAGGGTGAGTGTTAGGCTGAGGGTGAGGGTTATGGTTAGTTTTAGTTTGAGGGTTAAGGTTAGGGTTAGGGTTAGAGTGAGGATTAGTTTGAGGGTTAGGGTTAGGGTTAGGGTGAGGATTAGGTTTAGCTTGAGGGTTAGGGTTAGGATTAGTGTTAGTTTTAGGCTTAGGGTTAAGGTTATTGTTATTGTTAGGGTTAGGGTTAGGATGATGGTTGGGGTGAGGGCTAGGTTTAGGATTAGGGTTAGGGTTAGGAGGAGGCTGATGGGGAGAGTGCGGCTGAAGTTTAGGGTTAGGGTTAGGGTTACTGTGAGGGCTAAGTTGAGGGTGAGGGTTAGGGTGAGGGTGAGTGTGAGGGTTACGGTTAGGTAAGGGTTAAGGTTATTGTTAGGGTGAGTATTAGGTTGAGTGTGAGGTTTAGTGTGAGGGTTATGATTTGGGTGAGTGTTCGGTTAGGGTTTTGGTGACGTTTATGGTTTGGGTGAGGTTTAGGGTGAGGGTGAAGCTTAGGGTTAGGGTTAGTGTTCGGGTGAGATTGAGCATTAGATAGTGGATGTGGGTTAGGGTTAGGGAGAGAGTTAGGGTGACGGTGAGGGTTAGGTTGACTGTGTGGGTTGGGGTTAGGTTTAGGATGAGGTTTAGGGTTAAGGTGAGGGTTAGGTTGAGGGGTAGGGTTAGGGTTAGGGTTTGTGTGAAGATAAGGGTTAGGGTGAGGGTTAGGGTGAGGTTTAGGGATATCATTAGCGTTAGGGTGAGGGTTATCGTTAGGGTAAGGGTTAGGGTTAGGGTTAGGGTGAGGGTTATGGTTATGGTTAGGGTTAGGGAGAGGGTGAGTGTTAGTGATAGGATTAGGGTGAGGATTAATGTTAGAGTGAGGGTGAAGGTTAGGGTGAGGGCTAAGGTGAGGGTGAGGGTTAGGGTGAGGGTGAGTGTGAGGTTTTCTGTTAGGTAAGGGTTAGGGTTAAGTTTATAGTGTGGATTAGGGTGAGGGTGAGGGTTAGGTTGAGGGTTAGGGTTAGGGTGAAGGTTAGTGTGAGGGTTAGGGTTAGGGTTAGGGTGAGGGTTAAGGTGAGGGTTAGGGTGAATTTTAGGGTTAGGTTAGTTTTAGGGTGAGGGTGAGGGTTTGGTTTAGGGTTAGGTTTAGTTTTAGGGTTAGGGTGAGGGTTAGGGTTAGTGTGAGGGGTAGTGTTAGGGTTAGGTTTAGGGTTATTGTGAGGATAAGGGTTAGTGTGAGGGTTAGGTTGAGAGTGAGGCTTAGGGTTAGCGTTAGGATTAGTGTGAGGGTTAGGGTGAGGGTTAGGGTTAAGGTTAGGGTGAGGGTGAGGATTAGGATTAGGGTTACGATGAGGGTTAGGCTTAGTGTGAGGGTTAGGGTTAGGATTAGAATTAGGGTGAGGTTTAGGGTTAGCGTTCAGATTAGAGTTAGTGCTAGTTTTAGGGTAATGGTCATGGTTATGGTTAGGGTTAGGGTTTGGGTGAGGGTGAGGGTGCGGGTTGGCGTTAGGGTTTGGGTTAGGATTAGGGTGATGGTGGGT
Organism: Dipodomys merriami; assembly: GCF_024711535.1. Classification (NCBI taxonomy): domain Eukaryota; kingdom Metazoa; phylum Chordata; class Mammalia; order Rodentia; family Heteromyidae; genus Dipodomys; species Dipodomys merriami. The sequence goes on from NW_027206113.1 coordinate 7,264,922, forward strand.
GTGAGGGGTAGGTTTAGGATTTGGTTTAGGTTTAGGCTGAGAGGGAGGGAGAGGGTGAGGGTGAGGTTTAGGGTTTAGGTTAGTGTCAGGGTTACGGTGATGGCTTGGTTGAGGCTGAGGGTTAGGGTGAGGATGAGGGTGAGTGTGAGGGTGAAGGTGAGGGTGAGGGTCAGTGTTAGGTTTCAGGTTAGGTTTAAGGTGAGGGTTAGGATTAGGGTTAGTGTGAGGGTTAGTGTGAGGGGTAGGGTTAGGGTTAGAGTGAGGGTTAGGGTTAGTTTGAGGGTTAGGGTTAGGGTTAGGTTTAGTGTTAATGTGAGGATAAGGGTTAGGGTGAGGGTTAGGTTTAGGGTGAGGGTTAGGGTTAGGTTTAGGTTTAGGGTTAGAGTTAGGGTGACAGTGAGTGTGAGGGTGAGGGCTAGGGTGAGGGTTAGGGTGAGGGTGAGGGTCAGTGTTAGGGTGAGGGTCAGGTTTAGGGTTAGTGTTAGGGTGAGTGTTAGGTTTAGGGTGATGTTTAGGGTTAGGGTTAGTGTGAGCATAAGGGTTGGTGTGAGGGTTAGGGTTAGTGTGAGGATAAGGATTAGGGTGAGCTTTATGGTGAGGGTGAGGATTAGGTTTAGGGTTAGCGTTAAGGTTAGGGTTAGGGTTAGTGTGAGGGTTAGGTTTAGGGTTAGGTTTAGGGTTAGGGTGAGAGTGAGGGTAAGGATGAGTTTGAGGGTTAGGGTTAGCATTAGGGTTAGGGTGAGGGTGAGGGTTAGGGTGAGGTTTAGGGTTAGGTCTGGGTGATATTTAGGGTGAGGGTGAGGGTGAGAGTTATGGTGAGGTTAAGGGTTAGGGTTAGGGTTAGGGTTAGGGTGAGGGTTAGAGTGATTGTTAGGGTTAGGGTGAGGGTTAGGATGAGGATGAAGCTTAGGGTTATCTTTAGGGTTAGGGTGAGCATGAGGTTTAGGGTGAGGGTTAAGTTTAGGTTTAGGAATAAGATTAGGATTTATGTTAGTGTGAGGGTTAGGATTAGGGTTAGGTTTAGTGTGAGGATTAGGGTTAGGGTGAGGGTTAGGGTGTGTGTGAGGTTCAGGTTAGCGTTAGGATTAGGGTGAGCATTAGGGTGAGGGTGAGGGTTAGAGTTAGGGTTATTGTTAGGGTTAGGGTTGGGGTTAGGGTGAGAGTGAAGTTGAGGGTCAGGGTGAGTGTTATGGTTTGGGTGAGGCTGACGGTTATGGTGTGGGTGAGGGTTAGGGTGAGGGTTAGGGGGACTCTGACGGTTAGTTTTAGGGTAAGTGTGAGGGTTAAGTTTAGGGTGAGGGCCAAGGTGAGGGTTAAGGTGAGGGTTAGGTAGGGTTAGGATTAGTTTGAGGGTTAGGTTTAGGGTTAGGGTTAGGGTTAGGGTGAAGGTCAGGGTTAGGGTTAGTGTCAGCATTAGGGTTAGGGTGCTGTTTAGGTGGAGGGTGAGGGTTAGGGTGAGGGTGAGGGTGATGGTTAGGGTTTGGGTTAGGGGTACGGTAAGGGTGAGTGTGATGGTAAGGGTTGGGTTTAGGATTAGGGTTAGGGTGAGGGTGAGTGTTAGGGTTAGGGTTCGGGTTCGGGTTTTAAGGTGTGGGTGAGGGTTAGGTTTACGGTGAGGATTAGGGTTAGGGTTAGGGTTATTTTGATGGTAAAGATTAGGGTGAGGTTTAGGGTGAGGGTGAGGTTTAGGGTTAGCATTAGGTTTAGGGTGAGGGTTAGTGTGAGGGTTAGGGTTACGGTTATGGTTAGGGTGAGAGTGAGGGTTAGAGTTAGTGTTAGGGTGAGGGTTAGGCTTAGGGTTAGGGTGAGGGTAAGGGTTAGGGTGAGGGTTAGGGTGAGGATGAGGTTTAGGGTTTGCTTTATGGATAGGGTGAGTGTGAGGGTTAGGGTGAGGGTTAGGTTTATGGTTAGGGATAGGATGAGGATTAATGTTAGTGTGAGGGTTAGGGTTAGGGTTATGGTTAGTTTGAGGATAATGGTTAGGGTCAGAGTTAGGGTGTGCGTGAGGGTTGTATTAGCATTAGGAATATGGTGAGCGTTAGGGTGAGGATTAGGGTTAGGGTGAGGGTTAGGGTTAGGGTGATGTTTATGGCTAGGGTGAGTGTTAGGGTGATGGTGAGGATGAGCGTTAGGGTTAGGGTTAGGGTGAGAGTGAGGGTGAGGGTGAGGGTGAGGGTAACGGTTAGGGTGCGGGTCAGGGTTAGGGTTAGGTTTAGGGTGAGGTTGAAGTTTAGGGTGAATGTTAGGGTTAGGGTGAGGGTTACTATGAGATTTAGGTTTAGGGTTAGGTTTATAGTGAGTGTTAGGTTGAGGGTTATGGTTAGGCTTAGTGTAAGGTTGAGGGTGAGGTTTAGTGTTAAGGTTAGGGTGAGGGTTAAGTTTAGGGTGAGATCTAAGGTCAGGGTGAAGGATAGTGTGAGGGTGAGGTTGAGGGTTTCGGTTAGGTAAGTGTTAGGTTTAGGGTTAAGGTGAGGAAATGGGGGCGGGTGAGGTTAGGTTGAGGGTTATTGTTAGGGTGAGGCTTAGGGTTGGGGTTAGCGTGAGAATTAGGTTAAGGGTGAGGGTGAGGGTTAGGTTGAGGGTGAAGGTGAGGGTGAGGGTGAGGTTGAGGGTTCGGGTGAGACTGATGGTTAGGGTTTAGGTGAGGGTTAGGTTTAGGGTGAGGGTTAGGGTGACGCTGACGTTACGGTGAGGGTGAGGGTTATGGTTAGGGCTAGGGAGAGGGTTAGAGTGAGGTTGAGGGTGAGGGTTAGTGTTACTGTTAGGGTTATGGTGAGGGTGAGTGTTATGGTTAGGAATATTGTTAGGGATAGTGTTAGGTAGAGGGTGAGAGTGAGTGTGAGGGAGAGGGTTAGGGTTAGGATTAGGGATTGGGTTAATGTGAGTGTTATGGTGATGGTGAGGGTGAGGGTGAGGGTTAGGATTAGAGTTAGGGTGAGTTTTATGGTTAGGTTTAGGTATAGGTTTAGGGTGAGAGTTAGGGTTAGGATTAGAGTTACATTTATGGTTAGGGTTATTTTAAGTTTAGGTTTAGTGTTAGGGATAGGGTTAGGGTGAGGTTGATGGTGAGGGTTAGGTTTAGGATTAGAGTTAGGGTTAGGGTGAGGGTTAGGGTGAAGGTTAGGGTTAGGGTTAGGGTGAGGGTTAGGGTTAGGGTTAGGGTGGGGCAGAGGGTTAGTGTTAGTGTTAGGGTTAGGGTTAGTGTGAGTATAAGCCTTAGGATGAGGAATAGGTGAGGGTGAGGATTAGGGTTAGCGTTAGGGTTAGAGTGAGGGATAGGGTGAGGGTAAGGTTGAGGGTGTGGTTAAGGGTTAGGGTTAGGGTGAGGGTTAGATTTAGGGTTAGGGCTAGGGTTAGGTTGAGGTTGATAGTGAGGGTTAGGTTTAGGATTAGGGTTAGGGTTAGGGTGAGTGTTAGGGTGAGTCTGAGCGTTCAGGGTGTGGGTGAGGGTTAGGTTTAGGGTGAGGATTAGGGTTAGGGTTTGGGTTATGGTGAGGGTAAAATCAGGGTGAGGATTAGGATTAGGGTGAGGTTTCGGGTTACCGTTAGGGTTAGGGTAAGGTTTAATATGAGGGTTAGGGTTCGGGTTAGGGTTAAGGTGAGGGTGACAGTTAGGGTTAGGGTTCTTGTTAGGATTAGGGTGAGGCTGAGGATTAGCATTATGGTTAGCGTGACGGTTAAGGATAGCTTGAGGGCTAAAGTGACGGTGAGGGTTAGGGTGAGGATGAGGGTGAGGGTGAGGGTGAGGCTTTCAGTTAGGTAAGGGTTAGGGTTATGGTTGCGGTGAGAATTAGGGTGAGGGTGAGGGTGAGGTTGAGGGTTAGGGTTATGGTGAAGCTTAGGGTTAGTGTTAGGGTGATGTTTAGGGTGAGTGTGAGGGTTAGGGTGAGGGTGAGGGTGAGGGTGAGAGTGATGGTTGTGGTGAGGGTTAGGGTTAGGATGTGGGTGACTGTTAGGGTTATGGTGAGTGCTGGGGAGACGTTGAGTGTTAGGGTGAGGGTTAGGGTTAGGGTTAGGGTGATGATTAGGTTTATGGTTAGCGTTTGGGTGAGGGTTAGGGAGAGGGGTAGGGTTAGGATTAGGGTGAGGGTTAGGGTTAGTTTCAGGGTTAGGTTTAGGTTTAGGGTTACAGTTAGTGTGAGTATAAGGGTTAGGGTGAGTGTTAAGGTGAGGGTGAGGTTTAGGGTTAACGTTAGGTTTAGGGTGAGTGTTAGGGTGAGGGTTAGGGTTAGGGTGAGATTTAGGGTTATTGTTAGCGTGAGTGTTCGGGTTAGGGTGATGTTTAGGGTGAGGTTGAGGGTTAGGGGAGGGTGAGGGTGAGTTTAAGGGTGAGAGTGAGGGTGAGGGTGAGGGTGAGGGTTAGGATTAGGGTTAGGTTGAGTTTTAGGGTTAGGGTAAGTTTAGGGATAGGATGATGGTTAGGGTTAAGATTAGGGTTAGGGTTAGGTTTAGGGTTATATTTAGGCTTAGGGCTAGGGTTAGGGTTTGGCTGAGTGTAAGGGTTAGCCTTAGGAATAGGGTTAGAGTGAGGGTGGTGGTGAGGGTTAGTTTTAGGATTAGGGTTTTTTTTTTAGGGTTAGACTGAAGGGATAGGCAGGGGGAGGGGGAGGGTTAGGGTTAGGGTTAGGGTTACGTTGAGGGCTTAGGTGAGTGTAGAGCTAGGGTGAGGGTGAGGGTAAGGGTGAGGGTTTCGGTTAGGTAAGTGTTCGGGTTATTGTTAGGGTGAGGTTTAGGTTGAGGGTGAGGGTTAGTGTGAGGTTTAGGATTAGGGTGAGGGTTAGGTTTAGGGTTTGGGTGAGGGTTAGGTTTAGGGTGAGGTTTAGGGTGAGGGTGAGGGTTAGGGTAAGTGTTAGGGTTTGGGTGAGGGATAGGGTTAGAGTGTGGGTGAGGATTACGGTTAGGGTGAGGGTGAGGGTTAAGGTTACGTTTAGGGTGAGGGTAAGGGTTACCTTGAGGTTGAGGGTGAGTGTTAGGGATAACGTTAGGGTTAGGGTGAGGGTTAGCGTGAGGGTTAGGTTTAGGTTTATAGTTAGGGTGATAGGGATAGGGTTAGGGTTAGAGGGAGGGTTAGGGTGAGTGTTAGGGTTAGGGTTAGCTTGAAGGTGAGGGTGAGGATTAGGGTTAGGGTTAGTTTGAGGGTTAGGGTTAGGTTGAGGGCTAGGGTGAGGGTGAGGGTTAGGGTGAGGGTGACAGTGACAGTGAGGATTAGGGTTAGGGTTAGGATGAGGAATCACTTGAGCGTTCGCCTGAGGGTTAGGGATTGGATGAGAGCTAGGCTGAGGGTGAGAGTTAGGGTGAGGGTGAGGGTGAGGATTTTGGTTAGATAAGTGTTAGGGTTAGGATTAGCTTGAAGATTAGGGTGAGGGTGAGGGTTAGGTTGAGGGTTAGGATTAGGATGAGGGTTAGGGTTGGGGTTAGGGTGAGGTTTAGGGTTAGGGTGATGTTTAGGGTGAGGATGAGTGTTAGGGTGAGGATGAGTGTTAGGGTGAGTTTGAGGATTCAGGTGAGCGTGAGTGTTCGGGAGTGGGTGAGGGTTGGGGTTTGGGTGAGGGTTAGGTTTCGGCTGAGTGTTAGGGTGACAGTGAGGGTTAGGGTGATAGTGAGGTTGAGGTTTAGGGTTAGCGTTAGGGTTAGGATGAGGGTTACGGTGAGGTTTAGGGTTAGGGTGAGGGTAAGGGTTAGGGTGATATTTAGGATGATGGTGAGGGTTATGGTGAGGGTGATGGTTAGGGTTAGGCTTAGGATTAGTTTAGTGTGAGGGTGAGGGTTAGGTTTAGGATTAGGGTAAGGTTTAGGGTTAGGGTGAGAGTAAGTGTGAGGGTGAGGATTCAGGTGAGGTTGAGTGTTAGGATGTGGGTGAGAGTTAGGATTAGGGTGAGGGTTAGGGTGAGGGTGAGCGTTAGGATATGGGTGAGGGTGAGTTTGAGGGTTAGGGTTACGGTTAGGTTTATGATGAGGGTTAGGATTAGGGTTAGGGTTAGGGTGAGGGTTAGTGTGAGGGGTATGGTTAGGGTTAGGTTGAGGGTTAGGGTTAGTTTGAGGGTCAGAGATAGGGTTAGGGATTGGGTTAGTGTGAGGATAAGGGTTAGGATGAAGGTTAGGTTGAGGTTGAGGGTATGGGTTAGCGTTAGCGTTAGGGTGAGGTTTAGGTTGAGCGTTAGGTTTAGGGTTAAGGTGAGGGTTAGGGTTAGGTTGAGGGTTAGGGTTACGCTTAGGGTTAAGGTTAGGGTTAGGGTCAGGATTAGGTTTAGTGTGAGGGTGAGGGTTAGGTTTAGGATTAAGGTAAGGTTTAGGGTTAGGGTGAGAGTATGTGTGAGGGTGAGGATTCAGGTGAGGTTGAGTGTTAGGGTGTGAGTGAGAGTTAGGGTTAGGGTGAGGATTAGAGTTAGGGTTAGGGTTAGGTTTATGGTGAGTTTAAGGGTTAGGGTGAGGTTTAGGGTGAGGGTTAGTGTTAGGGTGAGGGTTAGGGTGGGTTTAGGGTGAGGGTGAGGGTTAGTGTTAGGTTAGGGTGAGATTTAGTTGAGTGTGAGTGTGAGGGATAGAATTAGGATTAAGTTTAGGGTTAGATTTAGGGTGAGGGTGAGGGTTAGGTTTTTGATTAGAGTTAGGGTGAGAGTGAGGGTGAGGTTCAGTGTTAGGATTAGGGTTAGGGTTAGGGTGAGTGTACGGGTGAATATTAGGGTTAGAGTTAGTGTTATGTTTTGGTTTAGTTGGTGGATAAGGGTTAGGGTGAGGGTTCGGTTGAGGGTGAGGGTGAGGGTTTGGGAGAGTTTGAGGGTTAGGGTTAGGGTGACCGTTAGGGTGAGGGTTAGCGTTAGGGAGGAGGGTTAGGCTTAGGGTGAGGGTTATGGTGAGGGTTAGGGTTAGGTTTAGAATGAGGGTTAGGGTGAGGGTTAAGGTTAAATTTAGGATTAGGGTGATGGTGATGGTTAGTTTTAGGGTTAGGGTGAGGGTTAAGTTTAGGATGCGGGCTAGGGTGATGGTGAGTATTAGGGTGAGGTTAAGGATGAGGGTGAGTTTTAGGGTTAGGGTTAGAGTTATTGTAAGGGTTAGGGTTAGGGTTAGGCTAAGGGTGAGTGTGATTCTTAGGGTTAGGTTTAGGGTTAAGGATAGTTTGAGGGTGGGGGTAAAGGGTAGGTTTAGGATTAGGGTTAGATTTAGGGTTAGGTTGAGGGGGAGGCGAAGGTGAGGGTGAAGTTTAGGTTGAGGGTTAGGGTTAGGTTTAGGTGAGGGCTAGGGTGAGGGTGAAGTTTAGGGTGAGGGTGAGGGTTTCGGTTAGGTAAGGGTTATGGTTATTGTCAGGGTGAGGAATAGGTTGAGGGTGAGGGTTAGTGTGAGGGTTAGGGTTAGGGTGAGTGATAGGTTTAGCTTTTTGGTGAGGGTTAAGGTTAGGGTGAGTTTTAGTGTGAGGGTGAGGGTTAGGGTTAGTTTGAGTGTTAGGGTTAGGGTGATGGTTAGGGTGAGGGTTAGTATTAGGGTGAAGCTTAGGGTGAGGGTGAGGGTTAGGGTTGTGGTTAGGTTTAGGATGAGGGTTAGGATTAGGGTTAGGGTTAGGGTGAGTGTTAGTCTTAGGGGTATGGTTAGGGTTAGGGTGAGGGTTAGGGTTAGTTTGAGGGTCAGAGTTAGGGTTAGGGTTAGGGTTAGTGTGAGGATAAGGATTAGGGTGAAGGTTAGGTTGAGGTTGAGGGTCAGGGTTAGCGTTAGCGTTAGGGTGTGGTTTAGGGTGAGGGTTAGGTTTAGGGTTAAGGTGAGGGTTAGAGTTAGGGTGAGGGTTAGGGTAGGCTTAGGGTTATGGTTAGGGTTAGGGTTATTGTTAGGGTTAGTTTTAGGGTTAGGGTGAGACTGAGGGTGAGGGTTAGCGTTAAGGTTATTGTTAGGTTTAGTATGAGGGTGGGGATGAGCAATATGTTTAGGATTAGTGTTAGGGTTAGGGTTAAGCTGACATGAAGTTGAGCATGAGGGTGAGGTTTAGGGTTAGGGTTAGGGTTAGGGTTAGGGTGAGGGTGAGGGTGAGAGTGAGGTTGAGATTTAGGGTGAGTGTGAGGGTTAGGGTTAGGATGAGTGTTAGGGTTAGGGTTTTGGTTAGGGTTAGGTTTAGGTTGAAGTTTAGGGTTAGTGTGAGGGTTAGGGTGAGGGTGAGGTTGAGCGTTAGGCTGTAGGTGAGGCTTAGGGTTACGGTGAGGTTTTTAGCGTGACGGTGAGGTTTAGGGTTACTGTGAGGGTTAGGGTTAGGTTTAGGGTGAGTGTTAGTTTTAGGGTTATGTGGAGGGTTAGTGTGAGGGTTAGGATTAGGGTTAGGGTGAGGTTTAGGGTTAGTGTGAGGGTTAGGGTTAGGGTTAGGTTTAGGTTGAGGGTAAGGGTTAGGGTGAGTGTTAGGTTGATGGTGAGGGTTAGGGTGAAGGTGAGGGTTAGGGATATGGTTAGGCTTAGGGTGAGGTTTAGGATTAGGGTGAGGGTGAGGGTCAGGGTCAGAGTTAGGTTTCAGGAGAGGGTTAGGGTTAGGGTTAGGATTAGGGTGAGGGTGAGAGTGAGGGTTAGGTTGAAGGTGAAGGGGAGGGTTAGTGTGAGGGTGAGGGTTAGTTTTAGGGTGAGGGTAGGGTTATGATTAAGGTTAGGGTTAGGGTGAGGGTGAGGGTTGGAGTGAGGGAATGGTGAGGTTGAGGGTGAGGGTGATGGTTAGTGTTTGGGTGAGGGTTAGGTTTAGGGTTAGGGTTAAGTATAGGGTGAGAGTTAGGGTTAGTGTTTGGGTTAGGATGAGGGTTTGGGTTAGGGTTAGTGTGAGGGTAAGTGTTAGGGTGAGGGTGAGGGTTAGGGTTAGGTTTAGGGTTAGGTTTAGTGTGAGGGTTATGGATAGGTTTAAGGTTAGGGTGAGGCATTTGTTTAATGTTAGGTTTAGAGTTAGGTTGAGGGTGAGGGTGAGGGTTAGGATTTGGATTAGGCTCAGGATTAGATTTATGCTGAGGTTGAGGGTGAGTTTGAGGGTGAGGGTTAGGGTGAGGGTGAGTGTTAGGGTGAGGTTGAGGGTGACGGTGAGGGTTTCGGTTAGGTAAGGTTTAGGATTAGGGTTATGGTGAGGATTAGGATGAGGGTTAGGTTTAGGTTGAGGGTTAGAGTTAGGGTGAGGGTTAGGGTTAGGGTGAGGGTGAGGTTTAGAATGAGGATTAAGCTGAGAGTTAGGGTTAGGGTGAGAGCTAGGTTGAGGGTGAGGGTTAGGGTGAGGGTGGGGTGAGGGTAAGTGTTAGGGTTAGGGTGAGGGTCAGGATTAGGGGTAGGTTTATTGTAAGGGTTAGTGTGAGGGGAAGGGTTAGGGTTAGGGTGAGGGTTAGGGTTAGCGTTAGGGTTAGTGTGAGGGTTAGGGGCAGGGTTAGGGTTAGGGTGAGGTTTAGGTTGAGGGTGAGGGTTAGGGTTAGGTTTAGGTTGAGAGTTGGGGTTAGGGGTAGTGTTAGGGTGAGTGTTAGGGTGAGGGTTAGCTTGAGGGTGAGGGTTAGGGTTAGGGTGAGGGATATGGTTAGGATTAGTTTTATGGTGAGTTTTAGCGTTAGGGTTAGTGTTAGGGTGAAGGTTAGGTTTAGGATTAGGGTTTGGGTAAGTTAAGGCTTAGGGTTAGGGTTTGGGTGAGGGTGACGGTGAGGGTTACGTTAGTGTTAGGGTTAGGTTTAGGGTGATGGTGGGGGTGAGGGGTAGGTTTAGGATTAGGGTTAGGGTTAGGCTGAAGGGGAGGGGAGTGTGATGGTGAGGTTTAGGTTTAGTGTTAGATTTAGGGTTACGGTGAGGTCTAGGTTGGAGGGTGAGTGTTAGGGTGAGTATTAGGGTGAGGGTGAGGGTTTCGGTTAGTTAAGGGTTAGGGTTATTGTTAGGGTGAGGATTTGTTGAGTGTGAGGGTTAGTGTGAGGGTTAGGTTTTGGGTGAGGGTTCGGGTTAGGGTTTTTAGTGACAGTTATGGTTAGGGTGAGGTTTAGGGTGAGGGAGATGCTTAGTGTGAGGGTTAGGGTTCGGGTGAGTTTGAGCGTTAAGGTGTGGGTAAGGGTAAGGTTTAGGGTGAGGGTTAGTTTGAGGGTAAGGGCTAGAGGGAGTGTTAGGGGGAGGGTAAGGGTTAGGGTTAACATTAGGTTTAGGGTGAGTGTTAGGGTGAGGGTTCGGGTTAGGGTTAGGGAGAGGTTTAGGGTGAGGTTTAGGGTTAGGGTTAGGGTGAGGAATAGGGTGAAGGTGAGGGTTAGGTTGAGGGTTAGGGTTAGGGTGAGGTTTAGGGTTAGGGTTAGATTGAGGGTTAGGGTTAGGGTGAGGTTTAGGGTGAGGCTGAGGGTTAGGGTGAGGGTGAGGGTGAGGGTGAGGTTTCGGGTGAGGGTAAGGGCTGGGTTTGGGTTAGGTTTAGGGTGAGGGTTAGGGTGATGTTGAGGGTTAGGGTGAGGGTGAAGGTTAGGGTTAGGGTTAGGGTGAGGGTTAGGGTTAGAGTTAGGGTTAGGGTGAGGGTTATGTTGAGGGTTAGGGTTAGGTTTAAGTTGAATGTTAGTGTTAGTGTGAGGGTTAGGGTTAGGGTTAATGTGAGGTTAAAGTTTAGGGTGAGTGTGAGGGTTAGGTTTAGGGTTAGGGGGAGGGTGAGGTCTTGGGTGAGGGTGTTTGTCTGAGAGTGAGGGTGAGGGTTTGGGTTTCGGTTATGTAAAGGTTATGTTTATTTTTAGGGTGAGGATTAAGTTGACGGTGAGGGTTAGTGTGAGGGTTAGTGTTAGGGTGAGGGTTAGGGTTCGGATGAGGGTGAGGGTTAGTGTGTGTGTGAGGGTTAGGGTTAGGGTGAGGTTTAGGCTGACTGAGGGTTAGGGTGAGTGGGAAGGTTAGGGTTAGGTTTCGGGTGAGGGTTAGGCTGAGGGTTAGAGTGAGGGTGAGGCTTAGGGTGATAGGTAGGGTTACTGTTAGGGTGAGGGTTAGAGTTTGTGTGGGGGCTAGGGTTGGGTTTAGGGTTAGGGTTAGTGTGAGGATAAGGGTTAGGGTGAGGGTTAGGGTAAGGGTTAGGGTAAGCATTAGGATTAGGGTGAGGGTTAGGGTCAGTGTTAGAGTTATGGTTAGTGTTAGTGTGAGGGTAAGGGTTAGGGTTAGTGTTAAGGTAAGGTTTAGGGTTAGGGTGAGGGTTTGGGTAAGGGTTAGGAATAGGAAGAGTGTGAGGGTGTGGGTTAGGGTAAGGATTAGGGTGAGTGTGAGGGTTAGGGTGAGGGTTAGAGTGAGGGTGAGGCTTAGGGTGAGAGGTAGGGTTAGTGTTAGGGTGAGGGTTAGAGTTAGTGTGGTGTTTAGGGCTGAGTTTAGGGTTAGGGTTAGTGTGAGGATAAGGGTTAGGGTGAGGATTAGGGGTGAGGGTTAGGGTAAGCGTTAGGGTTGGGGTGAGGGTTAGGTTGAGTGTTAGAGTTTGGGTTAGTGTTAGGGTGAGGGTAAGGGTTAGGTATAGTGTTAGGGTAAGGTTTAGGGTTACGGTGAGGGTTAGGGTAAGGGTTAGGGATAGGATGAGTGTGAGGGTGAGGGTTAGGTTAAGGATTAGGGTTATGGTGAGGGTTAGGGTTTCGTTTAGGGTTAGTGTTAGGGATAGGTTTAGAGTGAGGATGTGGGTATGGATGAGGGTTAGGGTTAGGGTTATGTTTACGGTTAGTGTGAGGGTGAGGTGGAGTTTTATTAGTTGGATTATATTTAGGTTTAGGGTTAGGCTGAGGAGAGGGTGAGGGTGATGGTTGAGGGTTAGGTTTAGTGTGAGGGTTAGGGTTAGGCTTAGGGTTAGGGTGAGGGTAAGGATTAGGGTGCGGTTTATGGTGAGGGTGAGGGTTAGCTTTAGCATTAGGGTTAGGGTTAGTGTGAAGGTAAGGGTGAGGTGAGGGTTTCGGTTAGGTAAGGGTTATGGATAGGTTAGGGTGAGTAATAGGTTGAGGGTGAGGGTTAAATTGAGGGTTATGTTTATGGTGAGGGTTAGGGTTAGGCTTAAGGTTAGAGTTATGTTTAGCGTGATGTTTAAGGTGAGAGTGAGGGTTAAGGTCATTGTGAGGGTTAGGGTTACGGTTAGGTTTAGGATTCGGGTTAGGGTGAATGTTAGGGTGAGCGTAAGGGTTTGGGTGAGGGTGAATTTTAGGGTGTGGTTGTGGGTTAGATTTAGGGCGAGGATTAGTGTTAGGGTTGGGATTCTGGTGAGGGAAAAGATTAGGGTTAGAATTAGGGATAGGGTGAGGATTAGTGTTAGTGTGAGGGTTAGGTTTAGGGTTAGGTTGAGAATTAGGTTTAGTGTGATGTTTATGGTGAGAGTGAGTGTTAGGGTGAGGGTGAGGTCAGGGTTAGGGTTCAGGTGAAGGTGAGGTTCAGGGTGAGGATTAGGGTTAGGGTCAGGCTTAGTGTTAAGGTAAGGGTGAGGGTTACGTTTAGGGTGAGGGTTAGTGTTAGGGTTTGGGTTAGGGTTAGGGTGAGAGTTGTGCTTTCGGTTAGGGTTAGGGATAGGGTTAGGGTGAGGGTTAGTGTTAGGCTTAGGGTTAGGGTTAGGGTGAGGTTAAGGGTTAATATTAGGGTTAGTGTGAGGGTTAAGTTTAGGGTGAGGGCTAAGGTGAGGTTGGGGGTTAGGGTGAGGGTGAGGGTTTTAGTTAGGTAAGGGTTAGGGTTAGGGTTAGGGTGAGGATTAGGGTGAGGTTGAGGGTTAAGTTGAGGTTTAGGGTTAGGGTTAGCTTTAGGGTGAGGATTAGAGTTAGGGTTCGGATTATGGTGAGGGTAAGTATTCGGGTGAGGTTTAGGGTGAGGTTGAGGTTCAGGGTTAGCGTTAGGGTAAGGGTGAGGGTTAGTGTGAGGTTTAGGGTAAATTTGAGGATTAGGGTGAGGGTTAGAGTTAGGGTTAGGGTGAGGGTTAGGATTAGGTTTAGGGTGAGTGTAAGAGTTAGGGTGAGGGTTAGGGTGAGGTTGAGAGTTAGGGTTATAATTAGGGTTAGGTTGAGGGTGAGGTTTAGTGTGAGGGTCAGGATTCGGTTTATGGATAGGGTGAGGATTAGGGTTAGTGTGAGGGATAGGGTTAGGTTTAGGGTTAGGGTTAGCGTTAGGGTGAGGATAAGGGTTAGGGTGAGGCTTAGGTTGAGGTTCATGGTTTGCTTTAGCGTTACGGTTTGGGTGAGCGTTAGGGTGAGGGTTAGGTTTAGCGTGAGGTTTAGGCTTAGGGCTAGGGTGAGGGTTAGGGTTAGTGCGTGATTATGGTGAGAGTGAGTGTTAGGTTGAGGGTGAGGTTGAGGGTTAGGTTTAGGTTTAGGGTTAGGGTTCGGGTTAGGTTGACAGTGAGGGTGAGGGTGAGAGTTAGGGTTCCGGTGCGGATGAGGGTGAGGGTGAGGGTTAGGGTGAGTTTCAGGGTTATGGTTAGGGTTACGGTGAGGGTGAGCATTAGTGATAGGGTTAGGGTGAGTTTTAAGGTTAGGGTGAGGGTTAAGGTTTGGGCTCGTGTTCGGGTGTTCGGGTGAGGGTGAGGCTTAGGGTGACGGTGAGGGTGAGGTTTTTGTTTAGTTCAGGTTTGGGGTTAGGGTTATGGTGAGGATTAGCTTGATGGTGTGGTTTAGCTTGAGGGTTGGGGTTTCGGTGAAGGTTAGGGTGAGGGTTAGGGTTAGGGTTATGGTTAGAGTTAGGATGAGGGTTAGTGTGAGGGTTAGGGTAAGGGTTAGGTTTATGGTGAGGGTGAGGGTTAGGGTGAAGGTGAGTTTGAGGGTTAGGTTTAGGGTTAGGGTTAGGGTTAGGGATAGGGTTTCAGGTGAGGGTGAGGGTGAGGGTTAGGGTGAGGGTCAGAGTTAGTGTTACGGTTTGGGTGAGGGTGAGGATTAATGTTAGGGTGAAGGTGATGGTTATGTTTAGGTAAGGGTTAGGGTTAGGGTTCTGGTGAGGATTAGCGTGATGGTGAGGTTTTGGTTGAGGGTTAGAGTTACAGTGAGGGTTAGGGTGAGGGTGAGGGTTAGGGTTAGGGTTAGGGTGAATGTTAGGGTTAGAGTTAGGGTTAGGGTGAGGGTTAGGTTGAGGGGTAGGGTTAGGTTTAGGATCAAGGTTAGGGTTAGTGTGATGGTTAGGGTTAGGATTAGTGTGAGGTTAAAGTTTAGGGTGTGCGTGAGGGTTAGGGTTAGAGTTAGGGTTAGGGTGAGGTCTAGGGTCAGGTTGAGTGTTAGATTCAGAGTGAGGGTGAGTGTTTAGGTTAGGTAAAGTTTAGGTTTATTGTTAGGGTGAGGATTAAGTTGAAGGTGAGGGTTAGTGTGAGGGTTAGGATTAGGGTGAGGGTTAGGGTTCGGATGAGGGTGAGGGTTAGTGTGTGTGTGAGGGTTAGGGTGACAGTTAGGGTTAGGGTGACAATGAGGGTTAGGGTGAATGTGAGGGTTAGGCTTAGGTTTCGGGTGAGGGTTCGGGTTAGGGTTAGAATGAGGTTGAGGCTTAGGGTGTGGGGTAGGGTTAGTGTTAGTGTGAGGTTCCGAGTTAGTGTGGGGGTTAGGGTTGGGGTTAGGGTTAGGTTTAGTGTGAGCATAAGGGTTAGGGTGAGGGTTAGGTTGAGGGTTAGGGTAAGGGTTAGGGTTAGGGTGAGGGTTAGGGTGAGTGTTAGGGTTAGGGTTAGTGTTAGGGTGAGGGTAAGCGTTAGTGTTAGTGTTAAGGTAAGTTTTAGGGTTAGGGTGAGGGTTGGGGTAAGGGTAAAGGATAGGGTGAGTGTGAGGGCGAGGGTTAGGGTTATGGTTAGGTTGAGGGTTAGGGTTAGGGATAGGTTTAGGGTAAGGTTTAGGGTTACAGTGAGGGTTAGGTTTTGGTTTAGGGTGAGTGTTAGGGTTAGGGTTACGGTGAGGGTGTGGTTAAGGATGAGGGTTAGGGTTAGGGTTATGTTTACGGTTAGTGTGAGGTTGAGTTTGAGGGTTAGGGTTTGGATTATGTTTAGGTTTAGGGTTAGGCTGAGGGACAGGGTGAGGGTGAGTGTGAGGTTTAGGTTTAGTGTGAGGGTTAGGGTTATGCTTAAGTTTAGGGTGAGGGTGAGGATTAGGGTGTGGTTTAGGGTGAGGGTGAGGGTTAGGTTTAGCATTAGGGTTAGGGTTAGGGTGATGGTTAGTATTAGGGTTAGGATTAGGGTCAGGGTGAGGGTGAGGATTAGGTTTAGGTTTAGGTTGAGGGTTAGCGTTAGGGATTGGGTTAGGGTGAGGGTGAGGGTGAGATTGAGGGTTTTGGTTAGGGTGAGGGTTAGGGTTAGGCTTAAGGTGAGAGTTAGGTTTAGCGTGATGTTTAGGGTGAGAGTGAGGGTTAAGGTGAGTGTGAGGTTTAGTGTTAGGGTTAGGTTTAGGATTAGTGTTAGGGTTAGGGTAAGGGTGATGGTGAGGTTTAGGTTTAGGATTAGGGTTAGGGTTAAGGTGAAAGTTAAGGTGATTGTAAGGGTTTGGGTGAGGGTGAATTTTAGCGTGTGTGTGAGGGTTAGATTTAGGGCGAGGATTAGGGTTAGGGTTAGGTTTATGATGAGGGAAAGGATTAGGGTTAGAATTAGGGATAGGTTGAGGATTAATGTTAGTGTGAGTGTTAGGTTTAGTGTGATGTTGAGGATTAGGTTTAGTGTGATGTTTATGGTGAGAGTGAGTGTTAGGGTGAGGGTGAGGATGAGTGTTAGGTTTAGGGTTAGGGTTAGGTTTAGGTTTAGGGTGAGAGTGAGGGTGAGGTGAGGGTTAGGGTTCGGGTGAGGGTGAGGTTCAGGGTGAGAGTTAGGGTGAGGGTCAGGCATAGGATTAGGGTAAGGGTGAGTATTACGTTTAGGGTGAGGGTTAGGGTGAGGGTTAGGTTTAGTTTCATATTTAGAGTGAAGTTGAGGTTTAGGGTGAGTGTGAGGGTTCAGATGAGGGTGAGAGTATGGGTTTGCGTGAGGGTTAGGGTGAGAGTGTAGTTTAGGGTTAGCGTTAGTGTTAGGGTGAGGGTTAGGGTTAGGGTTAGTTTTAGGGTGAGGGTGAGGTTTAGGGTTAGGATTAGGGTGAGGGTTAGGTTTAGGGTTACGGTGAGTTTTAGGGTTAGGTTTAGGGTGAGGGTTAGGGTAAGGTTAGGTTTAGGGTGAGGGTTAGGGTGAGGGTGAGGGTGAGGATGAGGGTTAGGATTAGGTTTAGGGTTAGTCTGAAGTTGAGGGTTAGGGATAGGGTTAGGCTGAGGGTGAGGGTTAGGATTAGGGTGAGGATAGGATTAGGGTGAGGGCTAGAGTGAGGGTGAGGGTTACACTGAGGGTGGAAGTGAGGGTGAGGGTGAGGATTAGTGTGACGGTTAGGGTTTGGGTTAGGGTGAGGGTTGCGGTTAGGGTGATGTTTAGAGTGAGGGTGAGGGTTAGGGTGAGTGTGAGGTTTGGGTGGGGGTGAGGGTTAGTGTGTGGCTGAGGGTTAGGCTGAGGGTTAGGGTTAGGGTTAGGGTTAGGGTTAGGTTTAGGATGATATTTAGTGTGAAGTTGAGGCTTAGAGTGAGTGTGAGGATTCAGATGAGGGTGAGGTTAAGGGTTTGCGTGAGGGTTAGGTTTAGGGTGAGGGTTAGGTTGAGAGTGAAGTTTAATGTTAGCGTAAGGCTCAGGGTGAGCGTTAGGGTGAGGGTTAGTGTTAGGGTTAGGTTTAATGAGAGGGTGAGTGTTAGGGTTAGGATTAGGGTGAAGGTTAGGGTTAGGTTGAGGTTTAGGGTGAGTGTGAGGGTTGGGATTAGAGTGAGGGTTAGGGTTAGTTTTAGGGTTAGGGTGAGGGCTAGGGTGAAGGTGAGGTTTAGTGTTAGGGTTAGGGTTAGGTTTAGGGTGAGGGTGAGGGTTAGGGTTAGGAATCGTTTTAGGGTTCTTATTAGGGTTAGGGTTAGGTTGAGGGTTAGGGTTAGGATGAGGGTGAGCGTTAGGTTTAGGGTTAGGGTGAGGGTTAGGTTAGGGTTAAGGTTAGGGTGAGGGTTAGGTTTAGGTTTATGGTTAGGGTTATACTTAGGGTTAGGTTTTAGCGGTAGGGTTAGGGTGAGGTTGAGGGTGAGGGTTAGTGTTAGGGTGAAGGTTAGGTTTAGGGTGAGGGCTATTGTGATTGTGAGGGTTAGCATGAGGGTGAGGGTGAAGTTGAGGGTGAGGGTGAGTGTGAGGTTTAGAGTGATTGTTATCGTTAGGGTTAGGTTGAGGGTTACGGTTAGAGGGATGTTTAGGGTGAGGGTGAGGGGTAGGGTGAGTGTGAGGGCTCAGGCGAGGGTGAGGGTTAGGGTGTGGTGAGGGTTAGGTTGAGGGTTAGGGTTAGGGTTAGGTTTAGGGTGAGGGTTAGGGTTAAAGTGAGATTTAAGTTGAGGGTGAGGGTTAGGGTTAGCATTAGTATTATGGTGAGGTTTAGGTTGATTGTTAGGGTTAGATTTAGGGTTAATGTTAGGGTGAGGGTTAGGGTTAGGGTTATGGTGAGGATTAGGTTTAGGGTGAGTTTTAGGGATAGAGTTAGGGATAGGGTGAGGATGAGGTTGAGTGTTAGGGTTAGGGTTAGGGTTAGAGTTAGTGTGAGGGTGAGGGTGACGTTTAGGGTGTGCGTGGGGGTTAGGATTATGGTGAGGTTTAGGGTGTGGGTGAGAGTTAGGGATAGCATTAGGTTTAGAGTAAGGGTTAGGGTGAGGGTTAGGGTTATGGTTAGTGTTAGTGTGAGGGTTAGGGTTAGGGTGAGGTTTAGGGATAGAGTTAGGGATAGTGTGATGGTGAGGGTGAGGGTTAGGGTTAGTGTTAAGGTTAGAGTTAATGTGAGGGTGAGGGTGAGGGTTAGGGTTAGGATTAGGATTAGGGTTATTGTTAGGCTGATGTTGAGGGTGAGGGTGAGGGTGAGGTTTGTGGTTAGGGTGAGGGTTAGAGGTAGGGTTAGGGTTAGGGTTAGGATTAGGCTGAGGGTGAGGATGAGGGTGACGTTGAGGGTTAGGGTTAGGCTTAGTGTTAGTGTGAGGGTTAGGGTTAGGTTTAGGTTTAGGGTTAGGGTGAGGTTGAGGGTTAGGGTTAGGGTTAGGGTTAGGGTGAGGGTTAGGGTTAAGGTGAGATTTACGTTGAGGGTGAGGTTTAAGGTTAGCGTTTGTATTATGGTGAGGTTTAGGGTGAGTGTTAGGGTTAGATTTAGGGTTAATGTTAGGTTGAGGGTTAGGGTTAGGGTTATGGTGAGTGTTAGGTTTAAGGTGAGGTTTAGGGGTAGAGTTAGGGTTAGGGTGAGGATGAGGTTGAGGGTTAGGGTTATCGTTAGGGTTAGAGTTAGTGTGAGGGTGAGGGTGACGGTTAGGGTGTGTTTGGGAGTTAGGTTTATGGTGAGGTTTAGGGTGTGGGTGAGATTTAGGGTTAGCATTAGGTTTAGGGTAAGGGTTAGGGTGAGGGTTAGTGTTAGTGTTAGTGTTAGTGTGAGGGTTAGGGTTAGGGTGAGGTTTAGGGATAGAGTTAGGGTTAGTGTGATGGTGAGGGTGAGGGTTAGGGTTAGGGATAAGGTTAGAGTTAATGTGAGGGTGAGGGTGAGGGTTAGGGTTAGGATTAAGATTAGGGTTATTGTTAGGCTGATGGTGAGGGTGAGGTTGAGGGTGAGGTTTATGGTTAGATTGAGGGTTAGAGGTAGGGTTAGTTTTAGGGCTAGGATTAGGCTGAGGGTGAGGATGAAGGTGACGGTGAGGGTTAGGGTTAGGCTTAGTGTTAGTGTGAGGGTTAGGGTTAGGTTTAGGTTTAAAGTTAGGGTGAGGGTTAGTGTTAGGGTTAGGGTTAGGGTGAGGGTGAGGATGAGGTTGAGTGTTAGGGTTGGTATTTGTTTTAGGGTGTTAGGGTGAGTTTTAGGGTGAGGGTGAGTGTTAGGGTTAGGGTGATTGTTAGGGTTAGGTGTAGGGTTAGAGTTAGGGTGAGAGTGAGGTTTACGGTTAGTTTTAGGGTTAGGGTTATTGTTAGGCTTATGGTTAGTGTGAGGGTTAAGGTTAGGGTGATGGTGAGGGTTAAAGTTAGGGTGAGAGTTAGGGTTAGGGTGAAGGTTAGGGTGACTGTGAGGGTTAGGGTTAGGGTTAGGGTTAGGGTTATGGTGAGAGTAAGGGTTAGTGTGAGGGTTAAGGTGAGGGTGATGGTTAGGTTTATCGTTAGGGTCAGGGTGAGGGTTATGGTGAGGGTTAGGGTTAGGGTTAGGGTTATGGTGAGGGTAAGGGTTAGGTCAGGTTTAGGGTGAGGGTGAGGGTTAGGGTTATGATGAGGTTAAGGGTTAGGGTGAGGGTTAGGGAGTGGGTGAGGGTTAGGGTTAGCATTAGGGGTAGGGTGAGTGTGAGGGTTAGGGTGAGTTGTAGGGTTAGGGTTAGGGTTAGGGTTAGGTTTAGTGTGAGTGTTAGGGTTAGGCTTAGGTTTAGGGTGAGGGTAAGGATTAGGGTGTGGTTTAGGGTGAGGGTGATGGTTAGGTTTAGCATTAGGTTTTGGGTTAGGGTGAGGGTTATGATTAGGTTTAGGGTTAGGTTAAGGGTGAGGGTGAGGAGTAGGGTAAGGGTTAGGTTGAGGTTTAGGGTTAGGGTTTGGGTTAGGTTGAGGGTGAGGGTGAGGTCAGGGTTTCGGTTAGGTAAGGGGTAATGTTAGGTTAGGATGAGGATTAGGTTGAGGTTGAGTGTTAGATTGAGGGTTATGGTTAGGGTGAGGGTTAGGGTTAGGCTTAAGTTGTGGGTTAGGTTTAGCGTTATGTTTAGGATGAGAGTGAGGGTTAAGGTGAGGGTGAGGGTTCGGGTTAGGGTTAGGGTTAGGGTGAGGGTGATGGTGAGGGTTAGGTTTAGGATTAGGGTCAGGGTTAGGGTGAATATTAGGGTGAGGGTAAGTGTTTGGGTGAGGGTGAATTTTGGAGTGTGGTTGAGGGTTAGGTTTATGTTGAGGATTGGGGTTAGGGTTAGGTTTATGGTGAGGGAAAGGATTAGGTTTAGAATTAGGGATAGGGTGAGGATTAGTGTTAGTGTGAGGGTTAGGGTTAGGGTTACGGTTAGTGTGAGGATGAGGGTTAGGGTGAGGGTTAGGGTGAGGTTGAGAGTTAGGGTTAGCATTAGGGTTAGGGTTAGGGATAGGGTGAGGATTAGGGTTAGTGTGAGGGTTATGGTTAGGGTTAAGGTTAGGTTTATTGTGAGGTTAAGGCTTAAGGTTAGGGTTATGGTGAGGGTTGAGGGTTAGGGTTAGCGTTACAGTTAAGGTGAGCGTTAGTTTGAGGGTTAGTTTAGGGTGAGTTTTAGGGTTAGGGTTAGGTTGAGGATTAGGCTTAGTGTGATGTTTATGCTGAGCGTGAGTGTTAGGGTGAGGGTGAATTTTAGGGTTCGGGTGAGGGTTAGGTTCAGGGTGAATGTTAGGGTGAGGGTCAGGGTTAGGGTTAGGCTTAGGGTGAGTGTTAGGTTTATGGTGACGTTTAGAGTTAGGGTTTGGTTTATGGTTAGGGTGAGAGTTAGGGTGACCGTTAGGGTTAGGGTTAGGGTTAGGGTGAGAGTTAGGTTTAGGGTTAGGTTTAGGGTGAGGTTGAGGGATATTGTTAGGTTTAGTGTGATGGTTAAAGTTAGGGTGAGGGCTAAGGTGAGGTTGAGGGATAGGGTGATGATGAGGGTTTCACTTAGGTAAATGTTAGGGATAGAGTTAGGGTGAGGATTAGGGTGAGGGTGAGGGTTATGTTGAGGGTTAGGGTTAGGCTTAGGTTTAGGGTGAGGATTAGGGTTAGGGTTAGGGTTATGGTGAGGGTAAGTATTAGCTTGAGATTTAGGGTGAGGTTTAGGTTTAAGGTTAGCGTTAAGGTAAGGGTGAGGGTTAGTGTGAGGTTTAGGGTTAGGGTTATGGTTAGGATGAGGATTAGATTTAGGGTTAGGGTGAGGTGAGGGTTTCGGTTAGCTAAGGGTTATGTTTAGGTTAGAGTGAGGATTAGGTTGAGGGTGAGGGTTAGATTGAGGGTTAGGGTTAGGGCGAGGTTTAGGGTTAGGCTTAAGGTGAGAATTAGGTTTAGCGTGATGTTTAGGGTGAGGGTGAGGGTAAAGGTGAGGGAAAGGATTAGGGTTAGAATTAGGGATAGGTTGAGGATTAGTGTTAGTGTGAGTGTTAGGGTTAGGGTTAGAGTTAGTGTGAGTATAAGGGTTAGGGTGAGGGTTATGGTGAGGGTGAGAGTTAGGGTTAGCGTTAGGGTTACGGTGAGCGTTAGGGTGAGGGTTAAGGTTAGGGTGAGGGTTAGGGTTATGGTTAGGTTGAGGATTAGGTTTAGTGTGATGTTTATGGTGAGGGTGAGTGTTCGTGTGAGGGTGAGGATGAGAGTTAGCATTAGGGTTAGGGTTAGGTTTAGGTTTAAGGTGAGCGTGAGGGTGATGGTGAGTGTTAGGGTTAGCCTTAGGGTGAGGATTAGGGTTAGGGTTAGGGTTATGGTGAGGGTAAGTCTTAGGGTGAGGTTTAGAGTGAGGTTTAGGCTTAGGGTTTGCGTTGGGGTAAGGGTGAGGGTTGGTGTGAGTGTTAGAGTTAGGGTTAGGGTTAGGGTAAGGGTTAGATTTAGGGTTAAGTTGAGGGTTAGGGTCTGGGTGAGTGTAAGGGTTAGGGTGCGGGTTAGGGTGAGGTTGAGGGTTAGGGTTATCATTTGGGTTAGGGTTAGGGTGAGGGTTAGGTTGAGGGTTAGGGTTAGGGTGTGTTTATTGTGAGGGTGAGTGTTAGGCTGAGGGTGAGGTTGAGGGTTAGGTTTAGGGTTAGGGTTAGGTTAAGGGTTAGGGTGACAGTGAGGGTGAGGGCGAAGGTAAGGTTTCGGATGCGGGTGAGGGTGAGCGTTACTGTTAGGTTTAGGATGAGGGTTAAGGTTAGGGTGAGGGTTAAAGTTTGGTTGAGGGCTCAGGTGAGCAGTCAGATTAGGGTGAGGGTGAGTGTGAGGGTTTCGTTTAGGTAACGGTTAGGGTTAGGGTTATGGTGATGATTAGCGTGATGGTGAGGTTTAGGTTGAGGGTTAGGGTTATGGGGAGGGTTAGGGTTAGGGTTAGGGTGAGGGTGAGGGTTATGGTTAGGGTGAGGGTGAGGGTTAGTGTGAGGGTCAGGGTTAGGGTTAGGTTTAGGGTGAGGGTGAGGGTTAGTGTTAGGGTTAGGGTGAGGGTTAAGGTTGGGGTGTGGGCTCTATGGTGATGATGAGGTTTATGGTGAGGTTGAGGGTGAGTGTTTCCGTTAGGTAAGGTTTAGGGTTAGGTTTATGGTGAGGATTAGTGTGAGGGTGAGGGTTCAGGTCAGGGTGAGTATTAGGTTTAGTGTTAGGGTTACGGTTATGGTGAGTGTTAGGATTAGGTTTAGCGTTTGGGTTAGGGTTAGTGTGAGGGGTAGGGTTAGGGTTAGGGTGAGGGTTAGGGTTAGTGTGAGGGTTAGGGTTAAGTTTAGGATTAAGGTTAGTGTGACGATAAGGGTGAGGGTGAGGGTTAGTTTGAGGGTGAAGATTAGCGTTAGCGTTAGGGTTGGGGTTAGCGTTAGGTTTGGGGTGAGGGTTAGGGTTAGGGTTAGAGTGAGGGTTAGGGTTAGGTTGATGTTTAGGGTGAGGCTGAGTGTTAGGGTTCGGGTGAGGGTTCGGGTGAGGGTGAGTGTGATTCTGCGAGTGAGGTTTAGTGTGTGGCTTAGGGTTAGGGTTAGGGTGAGGGTTATGGTGAGGTTTAGGGTTAGGGTTACTTTTAGGTTGAAGGTGAGGGTGAGGGTTAGGGTTAGGGTTAGTTTGAGGGTTACGGTTAGGTTGAGGGCTAGGGTGAGGGTGAGGGTTAGGGTGAGAATTAGGTTTAAGGTGAGGGGTAGAGTTAGGGTTAGGGTGAGGGTTAGGTTAGTGTGAAGGTTTGGGTTAGAGTTAGGGGTAGTGTGAGGTTAAAGTTTAGGGTGAGGGTTAGGTTGAGGGTGAGGGTTAGGGTTATCGTTAGGGTTAGTATGAGGGTTAGGGTTAGGATTAGGGTTATTGTTAGGTTTGGGGTTAGGGTTTGGGTGAAGGTGAAGGTGAGGTTTGGCATTAGAGTTAGGGTTAGTTTTAGGGTGATGGTGGGGGTGAGGTGTAGTTTTAAGGTTAGGGTTAGGGTAAGGCTGAGGGTGAGGGGGAGGGGGAGGGAAGGTTTGGGGTTAAGGTTAGGGTTAGGTGAAGGCTACATTGAGGGTGAGCGTTAGGGAGAGAGTGAGGGTGAAGGTGAGTGTGAGGGTTAGGGATAATTTTAGGGTTAGGGTGAGGGTTAGCCTGAGGGTTAGGTTTAGGTTTTGAGTTAGGGTGAGGGTGAGGGTTAGGGTTAAGGTTAGGGATATGGTTAGGTTTAGGGTTAGGGTGAGGTTTAGGGTTAGGGTTAGGGTTATGTTGAAGGTGAGGGTAAGTGTTAGGGTGTAGTGGAGTGTTAATGTTAGCATTAGGGTTAGGGTGAGAGTGAGGGTTAGGGTGAGGTTTAGGGTTAGATTTAGGGATAGGGTGAGGATTAGGGTTAGTGTGAGGGTTAGGATTAGGTTTAGTGTGAGGATAAGTGTTAGGGTGAAGGTTAGGGTGCTGGTGAGGGTTAAAGTTAGCATTAGGGTTAGGGTGAGTGTTACGGTGAGGATTAGTGTTAGGATGAGGGTTAGGCTTAGTGTTAGGGTGATGGTTAGGGTTAGGGAGAGGGTTAGTGATTGGTTAGGGTTAGTGAGGGTTAGTGATTGGGTTAGGTTGAGGGTGAGGGTGAAAGTTAGGGTTTGGGTTAGGTTAAGAGTTAGGGTGAGGTTGAGAGTGAGGGCTAGAATTTGTATTAGGGTTATGGTTAGAGTTAGGGTGATGGTGAGAATTAGGGTTGGATTAGATTTAGGGTGCGAATGAGGGTGCGGTTCAATGTTAGGTTTAGGTTTAGGGTTAGGGTGAGTGTTAGGGTTAGGTTTAGGGTTAGGGTTAGGATTAGGGTTAGGGTGAATGTTAGGATTAGGGTTAGGGTGGGGTTGAGGGATCGGGTTAGTGTGAGTGTTCGGGTGAGGGTGAGGGTTAGAGTGTGGGTGAGGGTTAGTTTTCAGCTGAGTGTTAGGGTGATGGTGAGGGTTAGGGTTAGATTTAGCGTTAGGTTTAGGGTGAGGGTTACGGTGAGAGTTAGTGTTAGGTTGAGTGTTATGGTTAGGGTTCGGGTTCGGGTTAGGGTGATATTTAGGGTGATGGTGAGGGTTAGGGTGAGGGTGATGGTTAGGGTGAGGGTTAAGTTTAGGATTAAGGTTAGGGTTAGGGTTAGGGTGAGTGTAAGGGTGAGGGTGAGGTTTCCTGTGAGGTTGAGTTTTGGGTTTGTGTGAGAGTTACGGTTAGGGTGAAGATTAGGGTTAGGTTAAGGGTTAGGGTTGGGTGATTTTAAGGGTTAGGGTGAGGTTTAGGGTGAGGGTGAGGGTTACGTTTAGCGTTAGGGTTGGGGTGAGGGTTAGGGTTAGAGTGCGGGTTAGGGTGAGGATTAGGGTTAGGGTGAGAGTGACGGTGAGGGAGAGACTGAGGGTTAGAATTTGGATTAGGGTTAGGGTTAAAATTAGGGTGAGGGTGAGGGTTAGGAATAGAGTTAGGGTGAGAGTGAGGGTGAGGTTCCGTGTTAGGATTAGTGTTAGGTTTAGGTTTAGTGTGAGGATATGGGTGAATGTTATTTTGGGGGTTAGGGTTAGGGTTAATGTGAGTATAAGGGTTAGGGTGAGGTTTAGGGATAGGTTGAGGTTTAGGGTTAGGATGAGGGTTAGTGTTAGGGTTAAGGTGAGGGTTAGGGTTAGGATGAGGTTTAGGGTGAGGGTTAGGTTTAGGGTTAAGGCTAGAATGAGGGTTAGGGTGAGGGTTAGGGTTAGGTTGAGGATTAAGGTGAGGGTGAAGGTTAGTGTTAGGGTTAGTGTGAGGGTTAAGGTTAGGATGAAGGCTAGTGTGAGGGTGTTGGTAAGGGTGAGGTTGAGTGTGAGGGTGAGTGTTTCGGTTAGGTAAGGTTTAGGGTTAAGGTTATGATGAGGATTAGGGTGAGGGTGAGGTTTAGGTTGAGGATTAGTTGAGGTTGAGGGTTAGGGTTAGTTTTAGGGTGAGGGTTAGGGTTAGGGTTAGGCTTAGGGTGAGGGTGAGGGTTAAGGTTAGGTTTAGGGTAAGGGTTAGTGTGAGAGTGAGGGTGAGGGTGTGGGTTTCGGTTAGGTAAGGTTTAGGGTTAGGGTAAGGATTAGGGTGAGGGTGAGGGTTAGGTTGAGGGTTAGGGTTACGGTTAGGGTGAGGGTGAGGGTGAGGGTGAGGGTGAGTGTTAGGGTGAGGTTGAGTGTTAGGGTTAGTTTAGGGTTATTGTGAGGGTTAGGGTGAGGGTTAGGGTGAGGCTTAGGGTTAGGGTGAGGTTGAGGGTTAGGGTGAGTGTTAGGGTGAGGGTTAGGGTTAGGGTTTGTGTTAGGGTGAGAGTGAGGGTTAGTGTTAGGGTTAGGGTGAGGGTTAAGGTTAGGGTGTGGGCTAGGGTGTGGCTGAGGTTTAGGGTGAGGGTGAGGGTGAGGGTTTCTGTTAGATAAGTGTTAGGGTTAGTGGTTTGGTGAGGATTAGGATGAGGTTTAGGTTGAGGTTGAGGTTTAGTGTGCGGGTGAGGGTTAGGGTTAGGTTTAGGGTGAGGGTTAGGGTTTGGGTGATGTTTAGGGTGAGGGTGAGAGTTAGGGTGAGGTTGAGGGTGAGGGAGAGGGTTAAGCTTAGGGTTAGGTTTAGGGTGAGGTTTAGTATTAGTGTTAGGGTTAGGGTGAGGCTTAGTGTGAGGGTTATGGTTAGGGTTAGGGTGAGAGTGAGGGTTAGTGTGAGGGTTAGGTTTAGGGTGAGGGTTAGGGTTAGCGTTAGGGTTAGGGTGAGTTTTAGGGTGAGTATTAGGTTTAGGGTGAGGGTTAGGCTTATGTTTAGAGTGAGGGTTATGGTTAGGGTGAGTGTTAGTGTTAGGATTAGTGTTAGGGTGAGTTTTAGGGTTAGGGTTAGGGTTAGGGTGAGGGTTAGGGTTAGGATTAGGGTTAGGTTTATGGTTATTGTTAGGGTTAGGGTTAGGGTGAGGGTGAGGGTGAGGGTGAGGATTAGCGTTAAGGTTAGGGTTAGGTTCAGGGTGAGGGTGGGGGTGAGTGTTAGGGTTAGCGTGAGTGTTAAGGTTAGGGTTATGGTGAGGGTTAGGTTTAGAGTGATATTTAGGGTGATGGTGATGGTTAGGGTTAGGGTTAGGGTTAAGGTTTGGGGGAGGGATGGGTATAGGATAAGGGTTAGAGTTAGGGTAAAGTTTAGGTAAGGGTTCGTTTGAGGATTCGGTTGACCTTGAGTGTTAGGGTTTGGGTGAGGGTTAGCGTTAGGGTGTATATTAGCGTTAGGGTTAGGGTCAGGGTTTTGGTAAGTTTAACGGTTAGGCTGAGGTTTAGGGTTTAGGATGAGGGTGAAGGTTAAGGTTAGTGTTGGGGTTAGGCTGAGGGTTAGGGTTAGGGTGAGGGTGAGTGTGAGGGTGAAGTTGCAGGTTAGGGATAGGGTGAGGGATAGGGTGATAGTGAGGGTCAGACTTAAGATTAGGGTGAGGGTTAGTTTGAGGGTGATGGTGAGGGTGACGGTGAGGGTGAGGGTTAGGTTTAGGGTAAGGTTTAGTGTTATGGTTAGGGTTAGAGTGAGTGTGAGTGTGAGGCGTAGGGTGAGGGTGATGGTGAGGTTGAGGGTGAGGGTGAGGGTTAGAGTTTGGGTGATAGTTAGGGTTAGTGTTAGGTTTAAGGTTAGAGTGAGGGTTAGGGTTAGGGTTATGATGATGTTTAGGCTGAGGGTTAGGGTTAGGGTTATGGTGAGGGTTAGGATTAGGATTAGGGTTAGGGTTAGGGTCAGGTTTAGGGATAGGTTTAGGGTTAGGGTGAGGGTTTGTTTAGGGTTAGATTTGGAGTTAGGGTGAGGGTGAGGGTTAGGGTTTGGATTAGGGTTAGTGTTAGGATTAGGCTGAGGGTGAGGTTGAGTGTGAGTGTGAGGGTTAGGGTGAAGGTGAGTGTTAGGATTAGGGGTAGGGTTAAGGGTAAGGTGAGGGCTAGGCTTACGATTAAGTTTAATATGAGGTTTAGGCTGAGGGTTAGGGTTAGGGTTAGTGTGAGGGTAAGGGTTAGGGTGAGGTTTAGGGTAAGGGTGAGGTTTAGGGTTAGGGCTTAGTGTTAGGGTTAGGGTTAGGTTGGAGTGTTAGGAATAGGGTTAGGTTTATGGTGAGGGTTAGGGTGAGGGTAAGGGTTAGGGTGATTGTTAGGGTGATGGTTAGTGTTACTGTTATGGTTATGGTTAGGGTTAGGGTTAGGGTGAGGTTTAGGGCGAGGTGTAGGGTGACGGTGAGGGTTAGGGTGAAGGAGAGGGTTAGAGTTAGGGTTAGAGTGAGGGTTAAGTTTAGTGTGAGGGCTAGTGTGAGGGAGAGGGTTAGGGTGAGGGTGAGGGCAGGGGTAGGGTTAGGATTAGGGTTATGCTGAAGGTTAGGGTTAGTGTGAGGGTGAGGGCTAGTTTTAGCATTAGGGTTAGGGTTAGAAATAGGGTTAGGGTGAGTTTGAGGGTGAGGTAGAGATTGAGGTTAGGTTTAGGGTTTGGGTTAGGCTTAGGGTGGGGTGATTGTGAGGATTAGGGTTAGGGTGAGTGTTAGAGTTAGGGTTAGGGTTACGGTTAGTGTGAGGGTTAGGATTTGGTTGAGGATTAGGGTGAGTGTGAGGGTTAGGTTGAGGGTTAGGTTTAGGGTTAGTTTTAGGGATAGGGTTAGAGTAACGGTTAGGGTTAGGGTGATGTTTATGGTGAGGCTGAGAGTTAGGGTGAGGGTGAGGTTTCAGGTGAGTGTGAGGTTTCGGGTGAGGGTGAGGGTTCAGGTGTGGGTTAGGGTTAGGGTGGGGTTAGGTTAACTGTGAGGCTTAGGGTAAGGGTGAGGGTTAGGGTTAAGTTTAGGGTGAGTGTTAAAATGAGGGTTAGAGTTAGAGTGAGGGTCAGGTTGAGGGGTAGGGTTAGGGTTAGAGTGAAATTTAGGGTTAGTGTGAGGGTTAGGGTTAGGGTTAGTGTAAGGTTTAAGGTTGGGGTGCAGGTTAGTGTGAGGGTGAGGGTTAGGTTTAAGATTAGGCTTAGGGTTAGGGTTAGGCTGATGGTGAGGGTGAGGGTGAGGATTGGTTTAGGATTAGGTTTAGGTTTAGAGTTAGGCTTAGGATGAGAGTGAGTGTGAGGTTGCTGGTTAGGGTTAGGGTAAGGGTGAGGTTTAGGTTGAGGGTTAGGGTTAGAGTGAGGGTTGGGGTTGGGATTAGGGTGAGGGTTAGGTTTAGCGCAATGTGTAGGTTGAGGGTGAGGGTTAGGGTGAGTGTTCGGGTTTGTGTTCGTGTAAGGGTTCGGTAAGGATGAGGGTTAGGGTGTGGGTGAGGGTTAGTGTTCAGGTGAGTTTTAGGGTGATGGTGAGGATTAGGGTGAGTTTGAGGATTAGGGTTAATATTATGGTTAGGGTGAGGGTTAGCATTAGGGTTAGGGTTAAGGTGAGGGGTAGGGGGAGGGGTAGGTTTAGGGTTAGGGTGAGGGTTAGTGTTAGTGTGAGGGTTAGGGTTATGTATAGGGTTAGTGTTAGCGTGAGGATAAGGGTTAGGTTGAGGGTGAGGGTTAGAGTTAGCATTAGGGTTAGGGTGAGGTTTAAGGTGAGGATTAGGGTTAGGGTGAGTGTTAGGGTTAGGGTTAGGGTGAGTGTTATTGTTAGGATTACGGTTAGGGTTAGGGTTAGTGTTATTTTTAGGGTTAGGGTTAGGGTGAGTTTGAGTTTGAGGTTTAGGGTTAGGGTGAGGGTTAGGGTCAGGGTGAGGGTGAGTGCTAGGGTTAGGGTCCGGGTGAGGTTTGGGGTGAGGGGTAAGGTCAGTGCTAAGGAGAGGGTTAGTGTTAGGGTTAGGTTTAGAGTTAGGGTTAGTATGAGGACAAAGTTTAGGGTGAGGCTTAGAGTTAGTGTTAGGGTTAAGGTTAGGGTTAGGGTGAAGGTTAGGGTTAGGGTGATATTCAGGGTGAGGGTGAGGGTTAGGGTGAAGGTGAGGTTGAGGTTAAGGGTGAGGGTGAGGGTGATGGTGAGGATTAGGTTTAGGGTGAATTTGACGGTTAGGGTTAGGATTAGGGTTAGGTTTAGGGTTAGGCTGAATTTGAGGGTGACTGTGAGGGTTATGATTAGGGTGAGTGTTAGGGTTAGTTTGAGGGTTAGGTTGACAGTGAGTATTTGGGTGAGGGTTACTGTGAGTGTGATATTTAGGGTTACGGTTAGGGTTCGGGTTAGGTTGAGGGTGAGGGTGAGGGTTAGGGTTAGGGTTAGCGTTAGGGTGAGTGTTGGTGTTAGGGTTAGGGCAAGGATTAGGGTTAGGGTGAGGTTAGGGTTAGGGTTAGGTTGAGGTTTAAGGTTAGGTTTAGGTTTAGGGTGAGGGTTAGTGTTAGGGTTAGGGTGAGGGTTAGGGTGCAGGGTAGGTTTACGGTTAGGGTAAGGGTTGGGGTTAGGGTGAGTGTTCTGGTTAGGTTTAGGGTTAGGTTGAGGGTGAGGATGAGGGTGAGGTTTATGGTTAGGTTTAGTGTGAGGGTTAAAGTGTGGGTAGAGGTTAGGCTTAAGGTGAGTGTTAGGGTGACTGTGAGGGTTGGTGTGAGGATGAGATTTAGGGTTAGGTTTAGGGTGAGGGTTAGTGTGATGGTTAGGT
Organism: Dipodomys merriami; assembly: GCF_024711535.1. Classification (NCBI taxonomy): domain Eukaryota; kingdom Metazoa; phylum Chordata; class Mammalia; order Rodentia; family Heteromyidae; genus Dipodomys; species Dipodomys merriami. Next base: position 7,294,470 of record NW_027206113.1, read on the forward strand.
TTAGGCTTAGGATGATGGTTAGGTTGAGGGGGAGTTTTAGAGTTAGGGTGAGGGTTAGTGTTAGTGTGAGGGTTAGGGTTAGGGTTAGACTTAGTTTTAGTGTATGTTTAAAGATTACGGTGAGGGATAGGGTGAGGGTGAGTGTTAGGGTTATCGTTAGGGTTAGGTTGATGGTTAGGTTGATGGTTAGGTTTAGGGCGAGGGTTAGTGTGAGGGCACTGTTTAGCGTGAGGTTGAGTGTTAGGGTGAGAGAGAGGTTTAGGGTTACATTTAGGGTTAGTGTTAGGGTTAGGGTGAGGGTGTGGGTTAGGGTTAGGGTGAGGGTAAGGTAGAGGGTTAGGCTTAGATTTAGGGTTAGGATTAGTGTGAGGGTTAGGGTTAGGTTTAGGGTGATGGTGAGGTTGAGGTTTAGAGTTAGGTTTAGGTAAGGGTTAGGGTTAGGGATAGGGTGAGGATTAGGTTGAGGGTGAGGATTAGGTAGAGGGTTAGGGTTAGGGTGAGGGTTAGGATAGGGCTTAGGGTTAAGGTTAGGGTTAGGGTGATGTTTAGGGTGAGAGTGAGTGTTCGGGTGAGGTTGAGGGTTAGGGTGTGGGTGAAGGTTAGGTTTTGGCTGAGTGTTAAGGTGACGATGAGGGCTAGGGTGAGGTTGAGCGTTAGGGTTATGGTTAGTGTTAGAATAAGGGTTAGGTTTAGGGTTAGTGTTAGGGTGAGGGTCAGGGTGAGGGTTAGGTTTAGGGTTAGGGTCAGGGTTAGGATTAGTGTGAGGGTTAGGTTTAGGGATAGTGGTAGGATACCGGTGAGGGTGAGGGTTAGGGTGAGGGTGAGAGTGAGGGTTAGGGTTAGTGTTAGGTTAGGGTGAGTTTTACGGTGAGTGTTAGGATTAGGGTGACTGCTAGGGTTAGTGTTATGGTGACGGTTATGTTTAGGGTGTTATTTAGGGTGAGGGTGAATATTAGTTTGAGGGTAATGGTTATTGTTAGGGTTAGGGTTAAGGTTAGGGTGAGGGATAGGTATAAGATTAGTGTTAGGGTTAGGGTTAGAGTGATTGTAAGAGTTCAGTTGATAATTCGGGTGACCTTGAGTGTTAGGGTTTGGGTGAGAGTTAGTGTCAGGGTGCATATTAGGGTTAGTTTTAGTGTCAGGGTTTTGGTGAGTTTAAGGGTTAGGGTGAGGTTTTTGGTGAAGTTTAGGGTTAGGGTTAGCCTTAGGGTTAAGGTGAGGGTTATTGTGAGGTTTTGGGTTAGGGTTAGGGTGAGGGTTAGGGTGAGAGTTAGGGTTAGTATGAGGGTTATGGTTAGGGTTAGGGTGAGGGTTAGGTGAGAGTAATGCTCAGGGTGAGTTCGAGGGTTAGGGTGAGGGTGAGTTTGAGGGTGAATGTTAAGGTGACGGTGAGGGTGACAGTGACGGTGACGGTTAGGTTTAGGGTTTGGGTCAGATTTAGGCTGAGGGTGAGGGTGAGGGTGAGGGTTAGGGTGAGGATGAGGGTGATGGTGAGTGTTAGGGTTAGGATTATGTTTAGGGTGAGTTTTAGGGTTAGGGTTAGGGTTAGGGTGAGTGTGAGGGTTAGGGTTATGGTTAGGGTTAGTGTCAGATTGAGATTTAAGGTGAGGGTGAAGTTGAGGTTAGGGTGAGGGTGAGGGTTAGTGTGAGAGTTAGGGTTAGGGTGAGGGCTAGGTTTATAGTTAAGTTGAGAGGTTGGGTTAGGGTGATGTTTATGGTGAGGGTGAGGGTTCGGGTTCGGGTGAGTGTGAGGGTTAGGGTGTGGGTGAGGTTTAGGGTTACGATGAGGATTAGTGTGACTGTGAGGTTATGTTGAGTGTGAGGATTAAGGTTAGGTTTTGGGTGAGGGTTTGGGTTAGTTTTAGGGTGATGGTGAGGGTAAAGGTGAGGTGTAGTGTTAGGTTTAGGGTGTGGGTTAGGGTTAGTGTGAGGTTTAGGGTTAGGGTAAGGTTTAGGGTTAGGGTGAGGGTTAGGGTTAGCGTGAAGGTTAGGATGAGGTTTAGGGTGAGGGTTAGGTTTAGGGTTCAGGGTTAGTGTGAGGGTTAGAGTTTGGGTTAGGGTTAGGTTAAGGTTTAGGGTTAGGTTTAGGGTTAGGGTTACGGTGAAGATTAGGGTGAGGGTTCGGGTGAGGGTGAAGGTGAGGGTGAGGGTGAGGTTTAGGGTGTGGGTTAGAGTTAGGGTTAGGGTCAGGTTAGGGTGACAGTTAGGGTTAGGTTGAAGGTGAGGTTTAGGGTTAGGGTGAATGTTGGGGTGAGGGTTATTTTGAGGGGTAGGGTTAGGTTTAGGTTGAGCCTTAGGGTTAGTGTTAGGGTTTGGGTTAGTGTTAGGGTTAGGGTTAGTGTGAGGTTAAAGTTTAGGGTGAGGGTTAGTGTGAGGGTGAGGGTTAGGTTGAGGTTTATCGTTAAGGTAGGGTTGGGGTTAGGTTTACAGTGAGGGATATGGTTAGGGTGATGTTTAGGCTGAGAGTGAGGTTTAGGATGAGTGTGAGGTTCGGGTGAGGGTGAGTGTTCAGGTGAGGATAAGGGTTATTGTGTGGGTTAGTTTTAGGGTTAGGGTCTGGTTAGTGTGACATTGAAGGTTAGGGTGAGTTTGAGTGTTAGGGTTAGTTTTAGTGTGATGTTTAGGGTGAGTGTGAGATTTAGGGTGATGGGATCTGTGTGGGTGAGGGTTAGGGTTCGGGTAAGGGTTCGGGTGACAGTGAGGGTAATGGTGAAGGTGAGGGTTAGGGTTAGGGTTAGGGTGAGGTTTACAGTGAGTGTAAGGGTTAGGGTGAGTGTTAGGGTTAGGGTTATGGTGAGGGTTCGTTTTAGGGTGATATTTAGGGTGAGGGTGAATGTTAGGGTGATGGTGATGGTTAAGTTTAGGGTTAGGGATAGGTATAGGATTAGGCTTAGGGTTAGGGCTAGTGTGAGTGTAAGGGTTCGGTTTAGGATTTGGGTGACCTTGAGTGTTAGGGTTTGTGTGAGGGTTAGCGTTAGGGTGCATATTAGGGTTAGGGTTAGGGTTAGGGTTTTGTTGAGTTTAAGGGTTAGGCTGAGGTTTAGGGTAGGTTGCGGGTTTGGGTTAGCATTAGGGTTAGGCTGAGGGTTAGGGTGAGAGTTTGGGTTAGGGTTAGGTTGAGGGTGAGGGTGAGGGTGAAGTTGCAGGTTAGGGATAGGGTGAGGGGTAGGGTGAGGGTGAGGTTTAGGTTGAGGGTTAGCGTGAGGGTGAGGGTTAGGGTTGAGATTAGGGTGAGGGTAAGGGTTAGGGCGATGTGTAGGTTGAGGGTGAGGGTTAGGGTGAGGATTCAGGTTCGGGTTCGGGTTCGGGTTCGGTGAGGATGAGGGTTAGGGTGTGGGTGAGGGTTAGGTTTCAAGTGAGTTTTAGGGTCACAGTGAGGAATAGGGTGAGTTTTAGGTTTAGGGTTAATATTATGGTTAGGGTGAGGGTTATCGTTAGGGTTAAGGTGAGGGTTAGGGGGAGGGGTAGGGATAGGGCTAGGTTGAGGGTTAGGGTTTGTGTGAGGGTTAGGGTTATGTATAGGGTTAGTGTTAGTGTGAGGATAAGGTTGAGGGTGAGGGTGAGTGTTAGCATTAGGGTTAGGGTGAGGTTTAAAGTGAGGGTTAGGGTTAGGGTGAGTGTTAGGGTTAGGGTGAGTGTTATTTTTAGGAATACGGTTAGGGTTAGGGTTAGTGTTATTGTTAGGGTTAGGGTTAGGGTTAGGGTGAGTGTGAGGTTGAGGTTTAGCGTAAGGGTAATAGTGAGTGTGAGGGTGAGGGTGAGTGTTAGGGTTAGGGTCAGGGAGAGGGTTGGGGTGAGGGGTAATGTCAGTGTTAGTGAGAGGGTTAGGTTTACAGTTAGAGTTAGGGTTAGAATGAGGATAAAGGTTAGGGTGAGGTTTTGGGTTAGTTTTAGGGTGATTGTGGGGGTTGGGGTGAGGTGTAGGATTAGGGTTAGGGTGTGGGTTAGGGTTAGTGGGAGGGTTAGGTTTAGGGAAAGGTTTAGGGTTAGGGTGAGGGTTAGGGTTAGGGTTAGGGTTAGGGTGAGGGTGAGGGTTAGGGTTAGAATTAAGGTTAGGATGAGAGTTACAGTTAGGTTTAGGGTTAGGGTTAGGGTGAGGTTTAGAGTTAGGGTTAGGGTTAGGGTTAGGGTCAACTTAGGGTGACGGTGAAGTTTAGATTAGGGAAATGTTTAGGGATAGGGTGAATGTTGGGGTGAGGGTTAGGTTGTGGGGTAGGGTTAGGTTTAGGGTGAGCCTTAGGGTTAGTGTGAGGGTTAGGGTTAGTGTTAGAGTTAGGGTTAGTGTGAGGTTAAATTTTAGGGTGAGGGTTAGGTTAAGGGTTAGGGTTAAGTTAGGGTTGGGGTTAGGTTTACAGTGAGGGTTATGTTTAGGGTGATGTTTAAGGTGAGGGTGAGGGTTAGGATGATTGTGAGGTTTCGGGTGAGGGTGTGTGTTCAGGTGAGGATAAGGGTTATTGTGTGGGTTAGTTTTAGGGTTAGGGTCTGGTTAGGGTGACATTGAGGTTTATGGTGAGGATGAGGGTTAGGGTTAGCGTTAGGGTTATTGTGAGGTTTAGGGAGAGGGTTAGGGTTAGGATGAGGGTTACTGTTAGGGTGATGTTTAGGGGGAGGTTGAGGGTTACGGTGAGGTTTGAGGGTGTAGGTGAGGGTTAGAGTGAGTGTGAGGGTGAGGGTGATGGTGAGGGTTAGGGTTAAGTTTAGGGTGAGTGTGAGGTTTATTGTTAGGATTACGTTTAGGATTAGGTTTTGGCTGAGGGAGAGGCTGAGGGTTAGTGTTAGGGTTAGGATTAGGGTTAGGGTTAGGGTGAGGACTAGGGTGAGGGTTATGGTTAGGGTTAGGATTAGGCTGAGGGCGGGGGGAGGTTGAGGGTAAGGGTTAGGATTAGGGTTAGGGTTAGGGTGAGGATTAGGTTGAGTTTGAGTTTTAGTGTGAAGATTAAGGTGATGGTAAGGGATAGGGTGATGTTTAGGGTGAGGGTGAGGGTTAGGGTTCAGGTTAGGGTTCGGTTTATTGTGAGGGTTAGGGTGTGGGTGAGGGTTAGTGTTAGGGTGAAGGTTAGGTTGACAGTGAGTGTTAATGTGAGGGTGAGGGTGAGGATTATGTTTAGGCTGAGAGTTAGAGTTAATGTTAGGGTTAGGGTGAGGGGTAGTGTGAGGGGTAGGGTTAGGTTTAGTTTGAGGTTTAGGTTTAGGGTTAGGGTTAGTTTGAGGATAAGGGATATGGTGAGGGTTAGGATTAGGGTGAGGGTTAGGGTTGGCCTTAGGGTTAGGGTGAGGTTTCGGGTTAGGGTTAGGATAAGGGTTAGGGTAAGGTTTAGGTTTAGGGTGAGGGTTAGGTTTAGGTTTAGGGTAAGGGTGAGGGCGCGGGTGAGGGTTTGGTTTAGGATTAGGGTTAGGGTGATTTTTAGGGTAAGGTTTAGGTTTAGGGTGAGGGTTAGGTATAGGTTTAGGGTAAGGGTAAGGGTGTGGGTGAGGTTTTGGTTTAGGATTAGGGTTAGGGTTAGGGTTAGGCTAATGGTGAGGGTGAGGGTGATATTGAGGGTTATGGTTAGGATGAGGGGTAGGGTTAAGGTTAGGATTAAGGTGACAGTAAGGGTTACGCTGAGGGTTAGGGTGAGGGTGAGGGATTGCTTTAGGGTTTGGGTGAAGGTGAGGGTGAGTTTGAGGGTTAGGGTTAGGTTGAGGGTAAGGGTTAGGGTGAGGGCTAGATTGAGGGTGAGGGTTAGGGTTAGCATTAGTGTTAGGGTTAGGTTTAGGGTGAGGCTTAGGCTTTGGTTAGTGTTAGGGTGAGGGTGAGGGTGAGGGTTAGGTTTAGGTTGAGGGTTAGGGTTAGGGTGAGGGCGAGGTTGAGGGTGAGCGTTAGGGTGAGGGTGATGGATTCGGTTAGGTAAGGTTTAGGGTTAGGGTGAGGTTTAGGATGAGGGTGAGGATTAGGTTGAGTGTTAGGTTTAGCGTTAGGGTTAGGGTTGGGGTTAGGGAGAGGGTTTGGGTTAGGGTGATGTTTAGGTTGTGGGTGAAGGTTAGGGTGAGGGTTCGGGTGAGTGTTCGGGTTCCGGTGAGGATGAGGGATAGGGTGTGGGTGAGGGTTAGGGTTTGGGTGAGTTTTAGGGTGATGGTGAGGTTTAGGGTGAGGGTTAGTGTTCAGTTTATGATTAGTGTGAGGGTTAGCGTTATGGTTAGGGTTAGGGTGAGGTTTAGGGTGAGGGGTAGGTTTAGGGTTAGGGTGAGGGTTAGGGTTAGTGTGAGGGTTAGAGTTATGAATAGGGTTAGTGTTAGCGTGAGGATAAGTGTTAGGGTGAAGGTTTGGGTGAGGGTTTGGGTTAGGGTTAGTGTAACGGTAAGGGTTACAGTGATGGTTAGGGTGAGGGTGAGGGTTAGGGTTAGCATTAGGATTAGGGTTAGTGTGAGGTTGAGGGTGAGGGTTTCGTTTAGGTAAGGCATAGGGTTAGGGTGAGGATTAGGGTGAGGGTGAGGGTTAGATTGAGGGTGAGGGTTAGGGTTAGGGTGAGGGTTAGGGTTGGGTTTAGGGTGAGGGTTAGGTTAGGGTGATGTTTAGGTTGAGGGTGAGGGTTAGGGTGAGGGTTATGGTTCGGGTTAGGGTGAGGGTTTGGGTGGGTGTGAGGGTTAGTGTGTGGGTGAGTGTTAGGGCTCGGGTGAGTTTTAGGGTGATGGTGAGTGTTAGGGTGAGAGTGAGGTTTAGGGTTAGGGTTAGGATTAGGGTAAGGGTTAGCGTTAGGGTTAGGGTTAGCGTGATGTTTAGGTTAAGGTGTATGGTTAGGGTTAGGGTGAGGGTTAGGGTTAGGGTGAGGGTTAGGGTTAGGTATAGGGTTAGGGTTAGTGTGAGGATGAGGGTTAGGGTGAGGGTGAGGGTTAGGGTTAGCTTTAGGGTTGGGGTGAGGTTTACGGTGAGGGTGATTGTTAGGTGTAGGGTTAGGGTAATGGGTTAGGGTGATATTTAGGTTGAGGGTCAAGTTTAGAGTTAGGGTTAGGGTTTAGGTGAGGGTGAGTTTTAGGTGTAGGGTTAGGGTTAGTATTAGGGTGATATTTAGGATGAGGGTGAAGTTTAGAGTTAGGGTTAGGGTTTAGGTGAGGGTGAGGGTGAGAGTGAGTGTTAGGTGTAGTGTTAGGGTTAGGGTTAGGATTAGAGTGAGTGTGAACTTGAGGGTGAGGGTTCGGTGAGGTTGAGTGTTAGGGTGTGGTTGAGTGTTAGGGTTAGGGTGAGGATTAGGGTTAGCTTTAGGGTTAGGGTTATAGTGAACTTTACAGTTAGAGTGAGGTTTAGGGTGAGGGTGAGGTTTAGGGTTAGCAATAGGGTTAGGTTGAGGATTAGGGTAAGGGTTAGGTTTAGGGATAGGGTGGGAGTGAGTGTTAGGTTTAGGATTAGGGTTAGGTTTAGAGTTTTGGTGAGGCTGAGGGTGAGGTTTAGGGTGAGGATTAGGGTTAGGGTTAAGGTTACAGTTATTGTTAAGGTTTGGGTTAGGGTTATGTTGAGTGTGAGTGTGAGGGTTAGCATTAGGGTTATTGTTAGGAATAGGGTGAGGGAAGGGGTGAGGGTTAGGTTTAAGATTAGGGTTAGTATTTGGGTTATGCTGAGGGTGAGGGTGAGGGTGAGGGTGAAGTTTAGGCTTAGAGTTAGGGTTAAGGTTAAGGTGAGGGCTAGGGAGAGGGTGAGGGTTAGGGTGAGAATATGGGTGAAGGTAATAGTTTCGGTTAGGTAAGAGTTAGGGTTATTGTTATGGTGAGGATTAGGTTGAATGTGAGGGTTAGTGTAAGGGTTAGGGTTAGGGTGATGGTTAGGGTTAGAGTTAGGGTTTGGGTTAGGGTTAAGGTTATGGTTAGAGTGAGGGTTAGGGTGAGGGTGAGGGTGAGGGTTAGGGTGAGAGGTACAGTTAGGGTTAGTGTGAGGGTTAGGATTAGTGTGAGGGTTAGGGTTAGGTTTAGGGTTAGGGTCAGGTTAAGGTTAAGGGTTAGGTTGAGGGTCAGGTTGAGGGTGAGGGTTAGGTTTAGTGTTAGGGTTAGGGTAAGGATTAGGGTGATTGTTAGGTTTAGGGTTAGGGTTAGGATTAGGGTGAGGGTTAGGGTTAGGGTGAGGCTGAGGCTGAGGTTTAGGGTTAGGTTTACGGTGAGGTTTAGGTTTAGGGTGAGGGCTATGGTGAGAGTGTGGGTTAGGGTGAGTGAGATGGCGAGGGTGAGGGTTTCAGTTAGATAAGGATTAGGGTTAGGATTAGGATGAGGATTAGGTTGAGGGTGAGGGTTAGTTGGAGGGTTAGGGTTAAGGTGAGGGTTAGGGTTAGGGTTAGATTGAGGGTTAGGGTTAGGCTGATGTTTAGGGTTAGGCTGAGGGTTAGGGTGAGGGTGACTTTTCGGGTGAGGGTTCCCTTGAGGGTGAGGCTTAGGGTGTGGTTTAGGGTTAGGTTTATGGTGAGGGTTAGGATGACGGTGAGGGTTAGGCTGAGGGTGGAGTTTCGGGTTAGTGTTAGTGTGAGGTTAGGGTTAGGGTTAGACTTAGGGTGAGGGTTAGGTTGAGGGGTAGGATTAGGTTTAGGGAGAGGTTTAGTGTTAGTGTGACGGTTAGCGTTAGGGTTAGAGTTAGGGTTAGTATGAGGATAAAGCTTAGTGTGAGGTTTAGGGTGAGGGTGAGGGTAAGGTTTATCGTTAGGTTTAGGGTCAGGGTTAGGTTGAGTGTTAGGGTTAAGGTTAGGCTTAGGTTTAGGGTGATGTTTACGGTGAGGATGAGGGTTAGGGTGAGGGTGAGATTAAGGGAGAGGGTTAGGGTGAGGGTGAGAGTGATGGTGAGGGTTAGGTTTAGGGTGAGGGTGAGGGTTAGGGTGAGGGTTAGGTTTAGGCTTATTTTGAGGGTTAGGGTTAGTTTGAGGGTTATGGTGAAGGAGAGTTTGATGATGAGGGTTCGGGTTAGGGTGACAGAGAGGGTGTGGTTTAGGATTAGATTTAGGATTAGGGTGAGTGTGAGAGTTAGGGTTAAGTTTAGGGTGAGGGTGAGGTTGAAGGTTTGGTTTAGGTTTAGGGTTAGGTTGAGGGTAAGGGTTCGGGTTAGGGTTAGGGTAAGGGTTAGGGTAAGAGTTAGTGTTAGGGTGAGGTTTAGTGTTAGGGTTACGGTGAGGGTTAGGTTCAGGGTTAGGTTTAGAGTTAGGTTTAGGCTTAGGGTTAGGGCGAGGGTGAGGGTTAGGGTGAGGGGTAGGGTTAGGTTTAGGGTAAGGGTTTGGGTTAGGGGGAGGGCTAGGGTTAGGGATAGGGTTAGGGTGAGGGTTAGGGTAAGTGTAAGGGTTAGGGTGAGGGTTAGTGTTAGGGTTAGGATTAGGGTGATGGTGAGGATGAGGGTTAGGTTTAGGGTTAGGGTTAGTGTGAGCATAAGGGTTAGAGTGAGGGTTAGGGTGAGGCTGAGGGTTAGGGTGAGGTTCAGAGTTCAGGTGAGTGTTAGTGTTAGGGTTAGGGTTAAGTTGAGGGTTAGTGTGAGGCTTAGGATAAGGGTTCAGGTAAGGGTTGGGGTTAGGATGAGAGTTAGCGTTAAAGTTAGGGTTATGGTGAGGGTGAGCCTTTGGGTTAGGATTAGGGTTAGGGTGAGGTTTAGTGTTAGGTTTAGGGTTAGGAAAGGGTTAGAATTAGGGTGAGGGTTAGGTTTAGGTTTAGGGTTAGGTTTATGGTGAGGGTTATTTTGAGGGTTAGGGTGATGATGATGGTGAGGGTTATGGTGAGGTTTAGGTTTAGGGTGAGGGCTACTGTGATGGTGAGGGTTAGGGTGAGTGTGAGGGTGAGTATGACTTTTACCATTAGGTAAGTGTTAGGGTTAGGGTTAGGGTGAGGATTAGGGTTAGGGTGAGATTTAGTTTGAGGGTTAGGGCGAGGGTTCAGGTGAGGCTGAGGGTTAGGGTGAGGGTGAGGTTTGTGGTGAGGGTGAAGGTTATGGTGTGGGTTAATGTTAGGTTTAGGGTGAGGGTTTGAGTCACGATGAGGGTTAGGTAGAGGGTGAGCATTAGGGTTAGGTTTAGGGTGAGGTTTAGGGTTAGGTTTAGGGTTAAGGCAAGGGTTAGGGTGAGGGGTAGGGTTAGGCTTACGGAGAGGGTTAGGGTTAGTGTGAGGTTTAGGGTTAGGTTTAGAGTAAGGGTTAGTCTGACGATAAAGGTTAGGGGGAGGGTTAGGGTTAGGGTTAGGTCTAAGGTTAGCTTTAGGGTAAGGGTGAGCGTTAGGCTGATGGTGAGGGTGAGGGTAACGGTGAGGGATATGTTTAGGGTGAGGGTGTGGGTTAGGGTTAGGATTAGGGTTAGGTTTTGGGTTAGGCTGAGAGTGAGCGTGAGGGTGGGGGTTAGGATTAGGGTTAATTTGAGGGTTAGGGGGAAGGTGAGTTTGAAGGTGAGGGTGAGGTTGAAGGTGGCGGTGAGGTTGAGGGTTAGGGTTAGGATTAGGGTTAGCGTAGAGTGAGGGATAGGGTTAGGGTTAGGGTGAGGGTGAGGGTGAGGGTTAGCTTCAGGGTTAGGTTTAGGGTGAGGGTTAGGGTTAGAGTTATGGTTAGGGTAAGGGTGAAGGTGAGAGTTAGGTTTAGGGTTAGGTTTAGTGTGAGGTTTAGGGTTAGTGTTAGGGTAATGGTTAGGCTGAGGTTTAGGTTTATGGTTAGGGTTAAGGTGAGGGTGAGGTTTAGGGTTAAGGTTAGGGTTAGGATGAAGGTTACGGTTAGGGTTCAGTTTGTGTAAGGGTTAGTGTAAGGGTGAGGGTTAGGGTTAGGTGATGTTTAGGGTGTCGGTGATGATTAGGGTGAGGATGAGGTTGAGCTTGTGGGTGAGGGATTGGGAGAGCGTGATGGTTAGGGTTAGGATTAGGGTGAGGGTGAGGGTTACGGTGCGGGTTAGGTTTACGGTTAGGGTTAGGGTTAAGGTGAGGTTTAGGGTGAGGGTTAGTGTTAGGGTTAGGGTTAGGGTGAGGGTTAGGGTTAGGGTTAGGTTGAGGGTGAGCGTTAGGATTAGGATTAGGGCTAGGTATAGGGTTAGGTTTGGGGATAGGTTTACGGTTTGGGTGAGGTTTTGTTTAGGGTTAGGTTTAGAGTTAGGGTGAGGGTTAGGGTTTGGATTAGGGTTAGTTTTAGGGTTAGGCTGTGGGTGAGGTTGTGGGTGAGTGTGAGCGTTAGGGTTAAGCTGAGGGTTAGGATTAGGGTTAGGGTTAAGGGTAAGGTGAGGGTTAGGGTTAGGATTAAGTTCAATATGAGGTTAGGCTGAGGGTTAGGGTTAAGGTTCTTTTGAGGGTAAAGGTTAGGATGAGGGTTAGGGTTATGGTGAGTGTTAGGGTGAGGGTAAGGGTTAGGGTGATTGCTAGTGTGAGGGTTAGTGTTACTGTTAGCGTTAGGGTTAGGGTGAGGGTGAGGGTAAGGTTTATGGCAAGGTTTAGGGTGATGGTGAGGGTTAGGGTGAAGGAGAGGGTTAGGGTTAAGTTTAGGTTGAGGGTTAAGTTTAGGGTGAGGGCTAGTGTTAGTGAGAGGGTTAGGAATGAGGGTGAGGGGTAGGGGTAGGGTTACGGTAAGGGTTAGGGTTAGGCTGAGCTTTAGGGTTAGTGTGAAGGGGAGGGATAGATTTAGCATTAGGGTTCTGGTTAGGGATAGGGTTAAGGTGAGGGTGAGGGTGAGGTTGAGGTTGAGGTTAGGGTTAGGGTTATGGATAGGTTGAGTGTGGGGTTGAGGTTGAGCGTGAGGATGAGGGTTAGGGTTACTTTTAGGGTGAGGGCTAGGGTGAGGGTGAGGGTTAGAATGACGGTTAGGGTGAGGGTGAGGGTTTCGGTTAGGAAAGGCTTTGGGTTAGGGTTAGGGTGAGGATTAGGGTGAGGGTGAGTTTTAAAGTGAGGGTTAGGGTTAGCGTGAGGATTAGGATTAGGGTTAAGGTGAGGTTTAGGATTAGGATGATGTTTAAGGTGAGGGTGAGAGTTAGTTTGAGGGCGAGTATGAGGGTTAGGGTGTAGGTGAGTGTTACGGTTAGGGTAAGGGTTAGGGTGATGGTGAGGGTAATGGGGAAGTTGAAGTTGAGGGTTAGGTTTAGGGTGAGGGTTTGGGGTAGGGTTAGGGTAAGGTGTTAGGTGAGGGGTAGGGTAAAGGTTAGCGTCAGAGTTAGGGTTAATGTGAGGGTTAGGGTTAGGGTTAGGGTTAGTGTAAGGATAAGGATTAGGGTGAGGGTTAGGTTGAGAGTGAGGGTTAGGGTTAGCATTAGGGTTAGGGTGATGTTTAGGGTGAGGGATAAGGTGAGGGTTAGTGTTAGTATGAGGGTGAGGGTTAGAATTAGTTTTAGGGTGAGGGTTAGAGTTAGGGTGAGATTTAGGGTGGGGTTAGAGTCAGGGTGAGGGTTTGGGTAAGGGTGAGTTTTAGGGTGTAGGTGACGGTTAGGGTTAGGGTGAGGGTTAAGGTGACCGTGAGGGTTAGGGTGAGGGACAGGGTTAGGGTTAGGGTGAATATTAGGGTGAGGGATAGGGTTAGGGTTAGTGTGAGGATTAGCGTTATGGTTAGGGTTATTTTGAGGGTAAGGGTTAGGGTGAGGTTTAGGTTAGGGTGAGGGTTAGGGTTAAGGGCAGGTTTAAGTTTAGGGTGAGGAATAGGGAGAGGGTGAGAGTGAGCGTGAGGGTGAGGGTGTGGGTGAAGGTTTTGGTTAGGTAAGGGTTAGGGTTGGGGTTATGGTGAGGATTAGGGTGAGGGTGAGGGATAGATTGAGGGTTAAGTTTAGGGAGAGTGTTAGGGTTAGGGTTAGGATTGGTGTTAGGGTAAGTTTTAGGGTTAAGGTTAGGATTAGGGTTAGGATTAGTGTTAGGGTTAGGGTTAGGTTTAGGATTATTTTTAGAGTTAGGGTTAGGGTTAGGGTGAGGGTATGTTTTAGTGTGAGGATTAGGATTAGGGATAGATTTAGGGTTAGTGTGAGGTTAAAGGTTAGGGTGAGGATTAGGGTGCGGGTGATGGTTAGTGTTAGGGTTAGGGTGAGGGTGAGGGCTAGTGTTAGGATTAGGGTTAGGGTTAGGGTTAGGGTTATTTTTAGGGCTAGGTTGAGGGTCAGGGTGAGTGTGATGGTGAGGTTTAGCGTTAGTGTTAGGGTTAGGGTGAGAATGAGGGTGAGTGTTAGGGTTAGGGTTATGGTTAGGCTGAGTACGAGGGTGGGGGTGAGGGTAAGGGTTAGGGTTAGCGTTAGAGTTAGGGCTAGGTTGAGCGTGAGTGTTAGTGTGACAGTGAGGGTGAGGGTGAAGGTGAGGGTTTCGGTTAGGTAAGAGTTAGGGTTATTGTTAGGGTGAGGTTTAAATTGAGGATGAGTGTTAGTTTGAGGGCTAGGGTTAGGGTGAGGGTTAGGTTTATAGTTAGGTTGAGTAGTAGGGTTAGTGTGATGTTCAGGGTGCGGGTGAGGCTTAGGGTGAGCGTTAGCGTGCGGGTGAGTGTGAGGGTTAGAGTGTGGCTGAAGTTTAGGGTTAAGGTGAGGGTTAGTGTGACGGTGAGGGTTAGGTTGAGTGTGATGGTTAGGGTTAGGTTTTGGGTGAGGGTTCGTGTTAGTTTTAGGGTGATGGTGAGGGTTATGGTGAGGTGTAGGGTTAGGGTTATGGTGAGGGTTAGGGATAGTGTGAGGGTTAGGGTTAGGTTAAGGTTTAGGGTTAGGGTTAGGGTTAGGATTAGGGTGAGGATTAGGTTGAGGGTTCGGTTGATGGTGAGGGTGAAGTTTAGGGTGTGGGTTAGGGTTAGGGTCAGGTTAGCCTGACAGTGAGGGTTAGGGTGAGGGTGAGGGTTAGGTTTAGGGTTAGGGTGAATGTTGGGGTGAGGGTTAGGTTGAGGTGTACGGTTAGGGTTAGGATGTGCCTTAGGGTTAGTGTGAGGCTTAGTGTTAGTTTTAGGGTTAGGATTAATTTGAGGTTAAAGTTTAGGGTGAGGGTTAGTGTGAAGGTGAGGGTTAGGTTGAGGGTTAGGGTTAAGGTATGGTTGGGGTTAGGTTTACAGTGAGGGTTATGGTTAGGGTGATGTTTAGGGTGAGCGTGAGGGTTAGGATGAGTGTGAGTTTTCGGGTGAGGGTGAGGGTTCAGGTGAGGGTGAGGGTTAAGGTGTGGGTTAGGTTTAGGGTTAGGGTCGGGTTAGGGTGACATTGAGGGTTAGGGTGAGGGTGAGGGTTAGGGTTAGTGTTAGGGTGATTGTTAGGGTGAGGGTTAGGTTGAGCGGTAGGTTTAGGGTCAGGGTGAAGGTTAGGTTTAGTGTGAGGGTTAGTGTTAGGTTTAGGGTTAGGGTTAGAGAGAGGTTCAAGTTTAGGATGAGGGTTAGGGTGAAGGTGAGGGTTAGGGTGAGGATTAGGGTGTTGGTTAGGTTTAGGTGAGGGTTAGGATTAGGGTTAGGATGAGGGTTAGGGTGAGGGTGATGGTTACAGTTAGGATTAGGGTCAGGGTTAGGATTAGGCTGAGGGTGAGTTTTTGGGTGAGGGTGAGCGAGAGGGTTAGGGCTAGGTTTAGGATGAGGGTTAGGTTTAGTGTGAGGTTTAGGGTGAGTGTGAGGGTGAGTGTAAGGGTTAGGGTGAGGGTGAGTGTGAGGGTGAGGTTTAGCGTTAGGGTTAGGATGAGGTTGAGGGTGAGAGTTAGGTTTAAAGTTAGGGTGAGGGTTAAGGTGAGGGCTAGTTTGAGGGTGAGGGTTTCGTTTAGGTAAGAGTTAGGGTTAATGTGAGGGTTAGGATTAGTGCGAGGGTTAGGGTTAGGGTTAGTGTGAGGATAAGGGTTATGGTGAAGGTTAGGAAGAGGGTGAGGGTTAGGGTTAGTGTCAGGGTTATTGTGAAGTTTAGGGAGAGGGTTAGGGTTAGGGTGAGGCTTACGGTTAGTTTGATGTTTAGGGTGAGGTTGAGGGTTAGTGTAAGATTTGAGGTTGAGGGTGAGTGTTAGAGTGAGTGTGAGATTGAGGGTGAAGGTGAGAGTTAGAATTAGGGTTAAGGTTCTGGTGAGGGTGAGGATTATTGTTAGGATTACGGTTAGGTTTAGGGTTAGGCTGAGGGAGAGGCTGAGGTTTAGTGTTAGGGTTAGGATTAGGGTTAGGGTTAGGGTGAGGGCTAGGCTGAAGGTGACGGTTAGGGTTAGAGTGAGGTTGAGGTTGAGTGTTAGGGTTAGGGTTAGGGTTAGTCTGAGGGCAAGGGGTGGGGTTGAGGGTAAGGGTTAGGGTTAGGGTTAGGGTGAGGATTAGGTTGAGGTTGAGGTCTCATGTGAGGGTCAGGGTGAAGGTTAGGGTTAGTCTGACGTTTAGGGTGACGGTGAGGTTTAGGTCGAGGGTGAGGGTTAGGGTTATGTTTAGGGTGAGAGTTAGAGTTAATGTTATGGTTAGGGTGAGGGTTAGGGTGCGGGATAAGCTTAGGTTTAAGGTGAGGGTTAGTGTTAGTGTGAGGATAAGGTTATGGTGAGGGTTAGGATTAGGGTGAGGGTTAGGTTTGGCGTTAGGTTTAGGGTTAGGTTTAGAGTGAGGGTTAAGGTGAGGGTTAGGGTAAGGTTTAGGGTAAGGGTTAGAATTAGGTTGGGGGTTATGTTTAGGGTAAGT
Source organism: Dipodomys merriami (assembly GCF_024711535.1). Classification (NCBI taxonomy): domain Eukaryota; kingdom Metazoa; phylum Chordata; class Mammalia; order Rodentia; family Heteromyidae; genus Dipodomys; species Dipodomys merriami. The sequence goes on from NW_027206113.1 coordinate 7,309,990, forward strand.
GTGAGGGTGAGGGTGAGGGTTTGGTTTAGGATTAGGGTTAGGGTTAGGCTTAGGGTGAGGGTGAGGGTAAGATTGAGGGTTAGGGTCAGTGTGAGGGGTAGGTTAAGGTTATGATTAGGGTGAGGGTAAGGGTTACGCTGAGGATTAGGGTGAGGGTGAGGGTTAGGTTTAGGGTTAGGGTGAGGGTGAGGGTGAGGTTGAGGGTTAGGGTTAGGTGACGGGTTATGGTTAGGGTGAGGGCTAGATTGAGTGTGAGGTTTAGGGTTAGCATTAGGTTTAGGGTTAGGTTTAGGATAAGGGTTAGGCTTTGGTTAGGGTTAGGGTGAGGGTGAGGGTGAGGGTTAGGTTTAGGTTGAGGGTTAGTGTTAGGGTGAGGGCTAGGGTGAGGGTGAGCGTTAGGGTCAGGGTGAGAGTGGGGGTGAGTGTGAGGGTTTCGTTTAGCGAATGGTTAGGGTTAGGGTGAAGTTTAGGGTGAGGGTGAGGGTTAGGTTGAGTGTTAGGTTTAGCGTGAGGGTTAGGGTTGGATTTAGGGTGAGGGTTAGGGTTAGTATGATGTTTAGGTTGAGGATGAGGTTTAGGGTGAGGGTGAGGGTTCGGGTTTGGGTGAGGATGAGGGTTATGGTGTGCGTGAAGGTTAGGTTTCGGGTGAGATTTAGGGTGAGGGTGAGGGTTAGGGTGAGGGTGAGGGTTAGGGTTCAGTTTATGATTAGGGTGAGGGTTAGCGTTAGGGTTAGGGTTAGGGTGAGGGTTAGGGTGAGCTTTAGGGTTAGTGTGAGGGTTAGGGTTATGTATAGGGTTAGTGTTAATGTCAGGAAAAGGGTTAGGGTGAGGTTTAGGTTGACGGTGAGGGTTATGGTTAGGGTAAGGGTAAGGGTTACGGTGATGGTTAGGGTGAGGGTGAGGGTTAGGGTTAGCATTAGGGTTAGAGTTAGTGTGAGGGTGAGGGTCAGGGTGAGGGTGAGGGTTTCAGTTATGTAACGGATAGGGTTAGTGTGAGGATTAGGGTGAGGGTGAGGATTAGATTGAGGGTGAGGGTTAGGGTTAGGGTGAGTGTTAGGTTTAGGGTGATATTTAGGTTGAGGGTGAGGGTTAGGGTGAGGGTGACTGTTCGGGTTAGGGTTCGGGTTCGGGTGGGGGTGAGGGTTAGTGTGTGGGTGAGGTTTAGGACTCGGGTGAGTTTTATGGTGAGGGTTAACGTTAGGGTTAGTGTTAGCGTGAGGTTTAGGGTGAGGCGTATGGTTAGGGTTAGGGTGAGGTTTAGGGTTAGTGTGAGGGTTAGGGTTAGGTATAGGGTTAGGGTTATTTTGAGGATGAGTGTTAGGGTGAGGGTGAGGTTTAGGGTTAGCGTTAGGGTGAGGGTGAGGTTTACGGTGAGGGTTAGGGTTAGGGTGAGTTTCAGTGTTAGGGCGTGGTTGATGGTTAGGGTTAGGGTGAGGATTAGGGTTAATGTTAGGGTTAGGGTTATAGTGAGCTTTAGAGTTAGGGTGAGGTTTAGGGTGAGGGTGAGGTTTAGGGTTAGCAATAGTGTTAGGTTGAGTATTAGGGTAAGGGTTAGGTTTAGGGATAGGGTAAGAATGAGGGTTAGGTTTAGGATTAGGTTTAGGGTTAGAGTTTTGTTGAGGCTTAGGGTGAGGGTTAGTGTTAGGATTATGGTTAGGGTTAGGGTTACAGTTATTGTTAGGGTTAGGGTTAGGGTTCAGTTGAGTGTTAGTGTGAGGGTTAGCATTAGGTTTATGCTTAGGATTAGGGTGAGGGAGAGTGTGAGGGTTAGGATTAAGATTAGGGTTAGGGTATGGGTTAGGCTGAGGGTGAGGGTGAGGGTAAGGGTGAGGGTTAGGTTTAGGGTTAGGGTTAGGAGGAGTGTTAGGGTGAGGGGTAGGGTTAGGGTTAGGGTGAGGGTTAGGGTGAGGATTAGGGTTAGGGTTATGTTTGGGGTTAAGGTGAGGTTTAGGGTTAGGCTGAAGTTTAGTTGGACGGTGAGGGATAGGGTGAGGTTGAGGTTGAGGGTGAGGCTTAGGGTAAGGGTGAGGGTGAGGGTGATGGTGTGGGTTATTGTTAGGTTTAGGTTTAGGGTGACTGTGAGGGTTATGGTTAGGATTAGGCTTTGGTTAAGTGTTAGGCTGAGTGTGAGTGTGAGGGTGAGTGTTAGGGTTAGTGTTAGGGTGAGGGTTAGGGTTAGTGTGAGGGTTAGGGTGAGTGTGAGTTTGAGGTTCAGGATTAGGGTGACTGTGACAGTGATGATGAGGTTTAGGGTTAGGATTAGTGTTAGGGTGAGTTTTAGAGTTACAGTTAGGGTTAAGGTGTGGGTTAGGATTAGGGTTAGTGTTAGGGTTATTGTTAAGGTTAGGTTTAGGGATAAGGTAAGAGTGAGGTTTAGGGTTAGGGTTAGGGTGAGGTTTAGGTTTAGTGTGAGGGCTATGCGGAGGGTGAGGTTTAGGGTGAGTGTGAGGGTGAGGGTGAGGGTAAGGGTTACGATTTGGGTTAGGGTTATTGTAAGGTTGACGGTGACGGTGATGGTGAGGGTGAAGTTTAAGTTTAGGGTTAGGGTTAGGGTGAGAGTGAGGTAGAGGGTTAGGGTTAGGATTAGGTTTAGGTTTAGGGTTATGCTGAAAGTGACGGTGAGGGTGAGGGTGAAGCTTAGGGTTAGGCTTAGGGTTAGGGTTTAGGTGAGGGCTAGGGTGAGGGTAAAGGTTAGGGTGAGAATGAGGGTGAAATTGAGGGTTTCGGTTAGGTAAGTGTTAGGGTTAGGGTTAGGGTGAGGATTAGGGGAGAGTGAGGGTTATGGTGAGGGATAGGGTTATGGTGAGGGTTAGGGTTAGGGTTAGGGTGAGGCTTAGCGTTAGGATGATGGTTGGTATGAGGGTGAGGGTTATTGTTATGGTTAGGGTTAGGGAAAGGGTAAGGTTTAGGGTTAGGGTTACTGTGAGGGTTAGGGTGAGGGGTATTGTTAGGATTAGGCTGAGTGCGAGGGTTAGTGTGAGAGTTAGGGTTAGGGTTAGTGTGAGGATAAGGGTTAGGGTGAGGTTTAGGATGAGGGTGAGGGTTAGGATTATCGTTAGGTTTAGGATGAGGTTTATGGTGAGGGTTAGGTTTAGGGTTAGGGTGACGGTGAATGTTAGATTTAGGGTTAATGTGAGGGTTATGGATAAGATGAGGGTTAGGTTTAATCTTACAGTGAGGGTTAGGGTGAGGGTTAGGGTGAGGGTGAGTGTGAGGTTTAGGGTGTGGGTGACGGTTACGGTTAGGGTGAGGGTGATGGTGACGGTGAGGGTTAAGGTGAGGGTGAGGATTAGGGTTAGGGTGAGAGTTAGGGTGAGGGTTAGGGTTAGTGTTAGTGTGAGGATTAGGATTAGGGTTAGGGTTAGGGTTATGATGAGGTTAAGGGTTAGGGTGAGGTTTATGGTGAGGGTGAGGATTAGGGTTAGCATTAGGGTTAGGGTAAGGTTTAGGGTTAGGGTTAGGGTGAGGATGAGGGTTAGGGTTAGGGTTAGGGTGAGGATTAGGATTAGATTGAGGGTTAGGGATAGGTTTAGGGTTAGGATGAGGATTAGGCTGAGGGTTAGGTTTAGGGTTAGGGTGAGGGTGAGGGTGAGGGTATGGGTTAGGGTGAGGGTTATGTTGAGTGTAAGGTATAGGGTTAGGGTTAGGTTTAGTGTGGGCGTTAGGGTGAGGCTTAGGGTTTCTTTTAGGGTAAGGGTTAGGGTGAGGGTTAGGGTGAGGTTAAGGGTTAGGGTGAGGGTTAGGTTGAGGAGGGATAGGTTTATGATTAGGGTAAGGATTAGGCTGAGGGTTAGGGTGAGGTTGAGGGTTAGGGTTTGGGTGAGTGTAGGGTAAGTGTTAGGGTGTGGGCTAGGGTTAGGGTTAGGGCTAGGATGAGATTTAGGGTTATCTTGAGGGTGAGGTTGAGTGTTAGCTTTAGGATTCGGTTAGGGTGAGGGTGAGGGTTAGGGATAGTGTTAGGTTTATGGTGAGGTTTAGGGTTAGGGTTAGGGTTATGGTTAGAGTTAGAGTGAGGGTGAGGTGAGGTTTACGGTTTGGATTAGGGTTAGTGTTAGGTTTAGGGTGAGGGTTAGGCTGCGGTGTAGGGTTAGGGTTATGGTGAGGGTTTGGGTGAGTGTTAAGGTTAGGGTGAGTGTTAGGGTGAGGGTGAGGGTTAGGTATAGCATTAGGGTTAGGGATAGGGAAAGGTTAGTGTTAGGCTTAGGCTTAGGGTGAAGGTGGGGTTTAGGGTTGGCATTAGGGTTTCGGTTAGGGTTATGTTGAGGGTAAGGGTTAGGGTAGGGTTAGGGTGAGTGTGAGGGTGTACGTTAGGGTTAGGGTTAGGGTCATGGTTAGGGTTAGGGTGAGGGTTAGGTTTAGGGTGAGTTTGAGGGTAAGGGTTAGCATTGAGGGCTAGGGTTAGGGTTAGGGTGAGTGTTAGGGTTATGGTGAGGGTGAGTGTGAGGGTTAGGTTTAGGATTAGGGTCAGGGTGAGGTTTAGGGAAATGGTTAGGTGTAGGGTTAGGGATAGATTTAGCGTGAGGCTGAGGGTGGGGGTTACGATTTGGATTAGGGATACGTTTAGGCTTAGGCTGAGGATGAGTTTGAGTGTGAGGGTGAGGGTTAGGGTTAGGGTGAGTGTTAGGGTTGGGGTTAGGGTTAAGTTTAAGGTGAGGCTTATGGTTAGGGTTAGTGTTGGGATGAGGATTAGGCTGAGGGTTAGGGTTAGAGTTAGGGTGAGGGTAAGCGTTAGGGTGTGGGTGAGGGTTAGGATTAGGCTTAGGGTTAGGGTGAGAGTTAAGGTGAGGGTTAGGGTTAGGGTTAGGTTTAATGTTAAGGTGAGGGTTAAGGTGAGCATTATGGTTAGTGTTAAGGTTAGGGTGAGGGTGAGGGTGAGGGTAAGGCTTAGGTGAGGGTTAGGGTGAGGGTGAGGGATAGGGTTTTTGGTGAGGGTAAGGGTTAGGGAGAGATTTAGGGTGAGGTTTAGGGTTAATGTTAGCATTAGCCTTAGGATAAGGGTGGGGTTTGGTTGAGGGTTAGGTTTAGGGTTAGGCCGAGGTTGAGGTTTAGGGTTCGGGTTAGGGTTAGGGTTCGGGTTAGGCTGAGGGGTAGTGTTAGGGTTAGCGTTAGGGTGAGGGTTAGTGTGAGGGTTAGGGTTAGGTTTAGGTTTAGGGTTAGGGTGAGGATTAGGTTTAGGGTAAGGGCTAGGGTGAGGGTGAGGTTTACGGTGAAGGTTAGGGTGAGGTTGATGGTGACAGTTAGGGTTAGGGTGAGGCTTAGGGTGAGGGTGAGGAATCGTGTTACCCTTAGGTTTAGGTTTAGGGTTAGGATTAGGGTGACAGTTAGGGTTAGGTTTAGTGTTAGAGTTCGAGTGAGGGTGAATATGAGGGTTAGGGTTTTGATTAGGGTTAGTGTTAGGGTTAGGCTGATTGGTAGGTTTAGGGTTAGTGTGAGGGTGAGGGTGAGGGTGAGGTTTAAGGTTAGGGTGAGTGTTAGGGTGAGGGTGAGGATTAGGGATAGCATTAGGTTTAGGGTTAGGGTTACTGTGAGCGTTAGGGTTATCGTGATGGTGAGGGTAAGGGTTAGGTTTAGGATTAGGGTTAGGCTTAGGGTGAGGGTTAGGGATAGTGTTAGGGTTAGAGTGAGGGTTAGGTTTAGGGTTAGGGTTACAGTTAGGGTGAGGGTGATGGTGAGGTTTAGGGTTTGGATTAGGGTTAGGGTTAGGGTTAGGGTGAGGGTTAGGCTGAGGGGTTGTGTTAGGGTTATGGTGAGGGTGAGGGTGAGTGTTAAGGTTAGGGTGAGGGTTAGGGTGAAGGTGACGGTTAGGGATAGCATTAGGTTTAGGGATAGTGAAGGGTGAGGCTTAGAGTTAGGGTTAGGTTGAGAGTGAGGTTTAGGTTATCATTAGGTTTTAGGTTAGGTTTATGTTGAGGGTTAGGGTTAGGGTAGGGTTAGGGTGAGTGTTAGGGTGAGGGTAAGGGTTAGGGTTAGGGTTAGGGTCATGGTTAGGGTTAGGGTGAGGGTTAGCTTTAGGGTGAGGTTGAGCGTAAGGGTTAGGGTGAGGGCTAGGCTTAGGGTTAAGGTTAGGATAATTGTTAGGTTTATGGTAGGGTGAGGGTGAGGGCTAGGTTTAGGATTAGGGTTAAGGCCAGGGTGAGGGTTAGTGATAGGGTTAGAGGTAGGGTTAGGGTTAGAGTTAGGGTGACTTTGAGGGTGAGGGTTACAGTTTGGATTAGGGTTAGTTTTAGGTTTAGGCTGAGGTTGAGTTTGAGTGTGAGGGTGAGGGTTAGGGTTAGGGTGAGTGTTAGGGTTGGGGTTAGGGTTAAGGTTAAGTTGAGGGTTAGGGTTAGAGTTAGGGTAAGGATGAGGGTCAGGCTGAGGGTTAGGGTTAGGTTTAGTGTGAGGGTAAGCTTTTGGGTGAGGGTAAGTGTTAGGATTAGGCTTAGGGTTAGGGTGAGAGTTAGGGTGAGGGTTCGGGTTAGTGTTAAGTTTAGGGTTGGGGTGAGGGTTAGCTTGAGGTGTTAGGGTTAGGTTTAGGGTTACGGTGAGGGTGAGGGTAAGGCTTAGGTGAGGGTTAGGGTGATGGTGAGGGATAGGGTTTTTGGTGAGGGTAAAGTTAGGGGGAGGTTTAGGGGAAGTTAGGTTTAATGTTAGCATTAGCCTTAGGGTAATGGGTGAAAGTTAGGGTGAGGGTAAGGGTAAGGTTTAGGGATAGGGTTCGGATTAGGGTTTGGGTTAGTGTTAGGGTGAGGGTTAGGCTGAGTTGTAGGGTTAGGTTTAGGGTTAGGGTGAGGGTAAGTGTGAGGGTAAGTGTTAGGGTGAGGGTTAGGGTGAGGTTGAGGTTTAGGTTTAGCATTCAGATTAGGGTTAGGGTGAGGGTTAGTATTAGGGTTAGGATTAGAGTGAGGGTGAGGCTTAGTGTTAGCATTAGTTTTAGGATTAGGGTTAGCGTGAGGGTTCAGGTTAGGGTTAGGATTATGGTTATGCTTAGGGTTAGGCTGAGGGTGAGGTTGAGCGTGAGGGTGAGGGTTAGGGTTAGGCTGAGGGTTAGAGTTAGATTTAGGGTTAAGTTTAGGGTGAGGGTTAGGGATAGGGATACGGTTAGGATGAGTGTTAGGGTTAGGTTTAGGGTTAGGGTGAGGTTTAGTGTGGGGGTTAGGGTTAGGGTTAACGTGAGGGTTAGGGTGAGGGTACGGGTTAGGGTGAGGTTTAGGGTGAGGGTTAGGGTTAGGGTTAAATTGAGGGTTAGGGTGAGGTTAAGGGCTAGGGTGAGGGTTAGGGTGAGGGTGAGGTATAGGTTTATGGTGAGGGTAAGTGTTAGGGTGAGGGTTAGGGTGAGTGTGAGGGATAGGGTTATGGTGAGGGTAAGGGTTAGGGCGAGGTTTAGGGTGAGGTTGAGGGATAATGTTAGCATTAGGGTTACAGTGAGTGTGAGGCTTAGAGTTAGGGTTAGGGAGAGGTTGAGGATTAGGCTTAGGGTTATGGTTATGGTGAGGGTTAGGCTGAGGGTTAGGGTTAAGGTTATTTTTAGGGTGAGGGTTAGGTTGAGGGTTAGGGTTAGGTTTAGGGTGAGGTTGAGGGTGACGAAAAGGGTTAGGGTGAGGGTTAGAGTGAGGTGGAGGTTTAGGGTTAGCATTAGGGTTAGGGTGAGGATGAGGGTTAGGGTTGGGGTGAGGGTGAGGGTTAGTTTTAGCATTAGGGTTAGGGTTATGGTGAGGGTTACGGTTAGGGTGATGTTGAGGTTGAGGGTTAGGGTTAGGCTTAGGATTAGAGTTAGGGTATGGGTTAGGCTGATGGTGGGGGTAATGGTGAGGGTGAGTGTTAGGTTTAGTGTGAGGTCTAGGGTCAGTGTGAGGGTTAGAATGAGAGTGAGGGTTTCTTTTAGAAAAGGCTTAGGGTTAGAGTGAGGATTAGGGTGAGGGTGAGGTTTAAGGTGAGTGTTAGGGTTATGGTTAGTGTGCGGGTGAGGGTGAGTATGAGGATTAGGGTTAGGGTTAGGATTAGGGCTAGGGTTAGGGTTAGGCTGAGAGTGGGGGTGAGGGTGAGGGTGAGGTTGAGGCTTAGGCAGTAGGTGATTGTTTGTGTTAGGGTGAGAGTTAGGTTGACGGTGAGGGTTAGGGTGAAGTTGAAGTTTACGGTTAGGGTGAGGGTTCGGGTGAGGGTTCGGGTGAGGGTTCCGGTGAGGGGTAGGGTTAGAGTTAAGATGAGGGTTAGGGTTAATGTGCGGTTTAAGTTTAGGTTTAGGGTTAGAGTGAGAATAAGTGTTAAGGTGAGGGTTAGGATGAGAGTGAGGGTTAGAGTTAGAGATAGGGTTAGCGTGAGGGTTAAGGTGAGGGTTAAGGTGACAGTTAGGTTTAGGGTTAGGGTTAGATTTAGGGTGAGGGTTAGGGGTTGGATTAGTGTTAGGGTTAGGTTTAGGCTGAGGTTGAGGTTGAGGGTGAGGGTCAGGGTTAGGGTTAGTGTGAGTGTTAGGGTTGGGGTTGGGTTTAAGGTGAGGCTGAAGGTTAGTGTTAGGGTTAGGGTTAGCTTGAGGGTTTGGCTGAGGGTTAGGGTCAGGATAAGGGTGAGGGTAAGGTTTAGGGTGAGTGTTAGGGAGAGGGTAAATCTTAGGCTGAGGCTTAGGGTTAGGGTGAGGTTTAGTGTGAGGGCAAGGTTGAGGGTAGAATGTTAGGGTGAGGGTTAAAGCGAAGGTGAGGGATAGGGTTAAGGTGAGGATAAGATTTAGGGTGAGGTTTAGGGTGAGGTTGAGGGTTAATGTTAGCATTAGGGATACGGTGAGGGTGAAGGTTAGCGTCAGGGTTCGGGATAGAGTGAGGGTTAGGGTTAGGGTTAGGTTTAGGGTGAGGGTTAGCCTGAGGGGTGGTGTTAGGTTTAGGCTTAGGGTGAGAGTTACAGTGAGGTTTAGGGTTAGGTTTAGGGTTAGGGGTAGGGTGAGGTTGAGGGTGAGTGTAAGAGTTAGGGTGAGGGTTAGGGTGAGGTTGAGGTTTAGGGTTAGCATTAGGATTAGGGTTAGGTTGAGGTTTAGGTTTAGGTTTAGGGTTAGAGTGAGGGTGAGGGCTAGTGTTAGCATTAGGGTTAGGGTTAGGGTTAGGGTTAGTGTTAGGTTGAGGGTGAGGGGGAGTGTTAGGTTTAGGATTAGGGTTAGGTTTGGGGTTGGCTGAGGGTGGGTGTGAGATTGAGGATGAGGGTTAGGGTTAGGATTAGTTTTATGGTGAGGGCTATGGTGAGGGTGAGGTTTAGGGTGAGGGTTAGGGTGAGGGTGAGTGTTTCGGTTACGAAAGGCTTAGGGTTAGGGTTAGTTTGAGGATTAGGATGAGGGTGAGGGTTAGTGTTAGGGTGAGGATTAGGGTTAGGATTAGCGTGAGGGTTAGGGTTAGGGTGATGTTTAGGGTAAGAGAGAGTGTTAGGATGAGGGTGAGTGTAAGGGTTAGGGTGTAGGTGAGGGATAGGGTTAGGGTGAGGGTTAGGGTGACGGTGAGTGTTAGGTTCACGGTGAGGGTTAGGGCTAGGGTTAGGGTGAGTTTTAGTGTTAGGGTTAGAGTTTGGTGTAGGGTGAGGGGTAGGTTTAGGTTTAGGGTGAGTGTTAGGGTTAATGTGAGAGTTAGGATGAGGGTTAGGTTTAGGGTTAGTGTTAGGGTGATATTTAGGGTGAGCGTGAGTGTTAGGTTTAGCCTTAAGTTTAGGGTGAGGGTTGGGTGAGGGTTAAGGTGAGAGTGTTAATATTAGGGTGAGGGTTAGACTTAGGTTTAGGGTGATGATTAGGTTTAGGGTGAGGTTGAGTGTGAGGTTTAGGTTTCGGGTTAGGCTTAGGTGTAGGGTGAGGCTTAGGGTGAGGGTGAGGGTGAGGGTCAGAATTAGGTTTAGGGTGAGGGTTAGGGTTATGGTTAGGATTAGGGTGAGGGTGAGTGTGAGGTTTAGTGTGAGGGTGATGGTGAGGGCGAGGGTGAGGGTGAGGGTTAGGTTTAGGGTGAGTGTTAGGATCATGGTTAGGGTTAGTGTGAGGGTGAGGGTGAGTGTTAGGGTGAGACTGGTGGTGAGGTAGAGGGTAAGGGTGAGGTTTAGGGTTTGGGTGAGGGTTAGGTTTAGGGTTAGGGTTAGGCTGAGTCTGAGGTTTAGGGTGAGGGTGAGGGTGAGGGTAAGGGTGAGGGTTAGGGTTAGCGTTAGGGATATGGTTAGGGTGAGGGTTAGGGTTAGTTTTAGGGTTAGGATGAGGGTTAAGCTGAAGTTTAGGGTTAGGGTTCGGGTGAGGATAAGGGTTAGGGTGAGGGCTAGGTTGAGGGTGAGGGTATGGTTAGGCTTAGGGTTATGGTGAGCTTTAGGGTGATGGTAAGGGTTAGGGTGAGGGTTAGAGTGATGGTGAGGATAGGGTTAAAGTGATCGTAAGGTTTAGTGCGAGGTTTAGGGTGAGGTTGAGGGTTAATGTTAGCATTAGGTTTATGGTGAGGGTGAGGGTTGGGGTGAGGGTTAGGTTTAGGGTTAGGGATAGGGTGAAGATTAGGGTAAAGGTTAGGTTTAAGGTGAGGGTTAGTCTGAGGGGTAGGGTTAGTATTAGGGTTAGGGTGAGGGTTAGGTTGAGGGTTAGGGTTAGGATTAGGGTTAGGTTTAGGGTGAGTTTGAGGGTGAGGGTAATGGTTAGGGTGAGGTTTAGCGTGAGATTGAGGTTTTAGGGTTAGCATTAGGATTAGGGTTCGGGTTCGGGTGAGGGTTTGGGGTAGGGTTCGGGTTATGGTGAGGGTGAGTGCTAGTGTTAGCATTAGGGTAAGGGTTAGGGTTATGGTTAGGGTGAGGATGAGGCTTACATATTGGGTTAGGATTAGGGTTAGGATTAGTGTTAGACTGAGGGTGGGGGTGAGGTTGAGGTTGAGGGTTAGCGTTAGTTAGTTTTAGGGTTAGGACTAGGGTGAGGGTGAGGGTTAGGGTGAGGGTGAGGGTTTTCGGGTAGGAAAGGCTTAGGTTTCGGGTTAGGGTGAGGATTAGGTTGAGGGTGAGTTTTAAGGTGAAGGTTAGGGTTAGGGTGAGGATTAGGGTTAGGGTTAGGGTGAGGGTTAGGGTTAGGGTTGGGGGAGGGGTAGGGTGAGGGTTAGGTTTAGGGTTAGGTTGGGGGTTAGGGTTAATTTAAGGGTATGGTTAGTGTTAGGGTTAGTGTGAGGATAAAGGTTAGGGTGAGGGTGAGGATTATGGTTAGCATTAGGGTTAGGGTTATGGTTAGTGTGAGGGTTAGTGTTAGGGTTAGTGTGCGGGTTAGGGTTAGGGTGAGGGTGAGGGTTAGGGTTAGGGTGACGGTGAGGGTAAGTGTTAGGGTGAGAGCTAGGGTTAGGTTGAGGGTTAGGGATAGGGTTAGGGTTAGGGTGAGGGTTTTGGTTAGAGTTAGGTTTAGGTTGAGGGTGAGGGTGAGGGTGAGGTTTAGGTTTTGGATTATGGTTAGGTTTAGGGTTCGGCTGAGTCTGAGTTTGAGTGTGAGTGTGAGGTTTAGGTTTAGGGTGAGGGTGAGGGTGAGGGTTAGGTTTAGGTCTAGGATTAGGGTTAGGGTTACCTTCAGGCTGAGGGTGGGGGTGAGGTTGAGTGCGAGGTTTAGGGTTAGGGAGAGTTTTAGGGTGAAGACTAGGTTGAGGGTGAGGGTTGGGGTGAGGGAGAGGGTTATGTTGACGGGAGGTTTTTGGTTAGGAAAGGCTTAGGGTTAAGGTTAGGGTGTCGATTACGGTGAGGGTGAGGTTTAAGGTGAGGGTGAGGATTAGGGTTATTGTTAGAATGAGGGATAGGCTCAGTTTGATGTTTAGGTTGAGGGAGTGTGTGAGGGTGAGGGTTAGGGTGAGGGTTAGGGTGTAGGTGATGGTTAGGTTTAGGGTGAGGGTTAGGGTGACAGTGATGGTTAGGGTGAAGGTGAGGGTTAGGGTTACTTTTAGGGTGAGTGTTAGTGTGAGGCTTAGTGTGAGGATTAGGGTTAGGTTTAGCGTTATGGAGTGGGTAAGGGTTAGGATGAGGTTTAGGGTGACGGTGAGGGTTAGGGTTAGCATTAGAATAAGGGTGAGGGTTAAGGTGAGTGTTAGGGTTAGGGTGAGGTTGAGGGTTAGGGTTAGGGTGAGGGTGTGGTTACGGGGGGGGGTTCAGGGTTAGTGTTAGGGTAAGAGTTAGAGTCATGGTGAGGGTTAGGCTTAAGATTAGGGGTAGGGTTAGGGTTAGGCTGAGGGTTAATGTGAGGGTTAGTTTTATGGTGAGGGTTAGGTTTAGGGTTAGGTTTCAGGTTAGTTTGAGCGTTAGGGTTAGGGGGAGGGTTTGGCTGAGGGTTGGAGTTAGGGTTAGGGTTATGTTGAGGGTAATGTTTAGGGTGAGGTTTAGGGTGAGGGTGAGGGTGAGGATTAGGGTGAGGGTTAGCTTTAGGTTGAGGGTTTGGGTGAGGCTTAGAGTGAGGTTTAGTGTTAGTGTTAGGGTTACGGTTAGGGTTAGGTTTAGGGTGAGGGTTAGGCTGAGGGGTGGGGTTAGGTTTAGGCTTAGGGTGAGAGTTCGAGTGAGGTTTAGGGTTAGGTTTAGGGTTAGGGTTAGGGTGAGGTTGAGGGTGAGTGTAAGAGTTAAGCTGAGGGTTAGGGTGAGGTTGAGGTTTAGGGTTAGCATTAGGGTTATGTTTAGGGTGAGGTTAAGGGGTTAGGTTTAGGGTTAGAGTGAGGGTGAGGCCTAGTGTTAGCATTAGGGTTAGAGTTAGGGTTAGGGTTAGCGTTAGGGTGAGGGTGAGAAGGAGTGTTAGGTTTAGGATTAGGTTTAGGGTTAGGGTTAGGCTGAGGGTGGGGGTGAGATTGAGGATGAGGTTTAGGGTTAGGATTAGTTTTAGCATAAGGGCTAGGGTGAGGGTGATGTTTAGGGTGAGGGTTAGGGTGAGGGTGAGAGTTTCGGTTAGGAAAGGCTTAATGTTAGGGTTACTTTGAGGATTAGGATGAGGGTGAAGTTTAATGTGAGGATTAGGGTTAGGGTGAGGATTAGGGTTAGGATTAGGGTCAGGGTTACGGTTAGGGTGATTTTAGGGTGAGAGTGAGTGTTAGGGTGAGGGTGAGGGTATAGTTGAGGGTTAGGTTTATGGTGAGGGTTAGGTTGACGGTGAGGGTTAGGGTCAAGGTGAAGGTCAGGGCTTGGGTTAGGGTGAGGGTTAGGATTAGGGTTAGGGTGAGGGCTAGGGTGAGGATGAGGTTTAGGGTGAGGGTTAGGGTGAGGGTGAGAGTTTCGATTAGGAAAGGCTTAGGGTTAGGGTTAGTATGAAGATTAGGATGAGGGTGAGGTTTAAGGTGAGGGTTAATTTTAGGGTGAGGATTAGGGTTAGGAATAGGGTCAGGGTTAGGGTTAAGGTGATGTTTAAGGTGAGAGTGAATGTTAGGGTAGGGGTGAGGGTGAGGGTGTAGTTGAGGTTTAGGGTTATGGTGAGGGTTAGGGTGACGATGAGGGTGAGGGTCAAGGTGAGGGTTATGGCTTGGGTTAGGGTGAGGGTTAGGATTAGGGTTAGGGTGAGGGGTAGGGTGAGGGGTAGGTTTAGGGTTAGGGTGAGAGTTAGGGTTAATATGAGGGTTAGGGTTAGGTTTAGGGTTAGTGTTAATGTGATATTTAGGGTGACGGTGAGGTTTTGGGTTAGCGTTAGGTTTAGGGTGAGGGTTGGGTAAGGGTTAAGTTGAGAGTTAGTGTTAGTATGAGGGAGATGGTTAGAGTTAGGTTTAGGGTTAGGGTTAGGGTTAGGGTTAACGTTAGGGTGAGGGTTAGGTTTAGGGTTAGGGTTAGTATGAGGGTTAGGCTGAGGGTTAGGCTTAGGGTTAGGGTGAGGGTAAGGATTAGGGTGAGTGTTAGGTTTAGGATTAGGTTTAGGGTTAGGGTGAGGGTTAGGGATAGCTTTAGGGTTAGCCTGAGGGTTTGGGTTAAGGCTAGGTTTAGAGTTATTGTGAGGGTGAGGGTTAGGGTTTGAATTAGGGATAGGGTTAGGGTTAGGCTGAGGTTGAGGTTGAGGCTGAGGGACAGGGTTAGGGTTAGGGTGAGGGATAGGGTTAGGGTTAGGGTTAGAGTGAGGGTGTGGGTTAGGGTTAGGATGAGGATTAAGGTTAGGGTTAGGTTTAGGTTGAGGGTTAGGGTTAGGGTGGCGTTGAGGTTAAGGGTTAGGTAGTGGGCTAGCATTAGGTTTAGGGTTAGGATGAGATTTAGGGTGAGGGTGAGGTTTAGAGTTAGGTTTAGGGTGAGGGTTAGGGTTATGGTTAGGGTTAGGGTGAGGGTGAGGTTGAGAGTTAGAGTGAGGGTGATGGTGAGGGTGAGGTTGACGGTTAGGTTTAAGGTGAGGGTTAGTGTTGTGGTTAGGGTTAGGATGAGGGTTAGGCTGAGGGGTAGGGTTAGTATTAGGGTTAGGTTGAGGGTTAGGATTAGGATTAGGGTTAGGTTTAGGGTGCGTTTGAGGGTGAGGGTAAGGGTTAGGGTGAGGTTTAGCGTGAGATTGAGGTTTAGGGTTAGCATTAGGGTTAGGGTTAGTGTTTGCGTGAGTGTTTGGGTTGGGGTTCGGGTTATGGTGAGGGTGAGGGCTAGTGTTAGCATTAGGGTTAGGGTTAGCATGAGGATGAGGGTTTCAGATTAGGTTGAGGGTGAGGTTTAAGGTGAGGGTTAGGTTTAGGGTGAGGATTAGTGTTAGGGTTAGGGTGAGGGTTAGGTTTAGGGTGATGTTTAGTGTGAGGATGAGTTTGAGGTTGAGGGTAAGGGTGTAGGTGAGGTTTAGGGTTAGGTTGAGGGTTAGGTTGAAGGTGAGGGTTAGGGTTAGGGTTAGGGTGAGTGTTAGGTTTAGGGTTAGGGGGAAGGGTACGGTGAGGTGTAGGTTTATGGTTAGGTTGCGGGTTAGGGTTAATGTAAGAGTTATTGTTAGTGTTAGGGTTAGTGTGAGGATAAGGGTTAGGGTGAGGTTTAGGGTGAGAATGAGGGTTAGGGTTAACCTTAAGTTTAGGGTGAGGATTAGGGTGAGGGTGAGGGTGAGGGGTAGAGTTAGTATTAGGGTTAGGGTTAGTGTGAGGGTTAGTGTTAGGCTTAGTGTGAGGGTTAGGGTTAGGGTGAGGGTGAGGGTTAGGTTTAGTGTGAGGGTTAGGATTAGGGTTAGGGTTAGGATTAGGGTGAGGGAAAGGATTAGGGTGAGTTTTAGTTTGACTGTGAGGGTTAGGGTGAAGGTGAGTGTTAGGGTGAGAGTTAGGGTGAGGGTTATTTTTAGGGTTAAGGGGGAGGTTAAGGGTTAGGTTGAGTGTTAGGGTGAGGTTGATGGTTAACGTTAGCATTAGGGTTACGGTGAGGTTGAGGGTTAGGGTGAGGCTTAGGGTTAGGGTTAGGTTTACGGTGAGGTTTAGGCTGAGGGGTAGGGTTAGGGTTAGGGTTAGGGTGAGGGTTAGGGTGAGGTTTAGGGTTAAAGTTAATGTTAGGGTTTGGTTGAGGTTGAGGGTAAGGGTTAGGGAGAGGGTTATGGTGAGGTTGAGGTTTAGGGTTAGTATTAGGTTTAGGGTGAGGGTTAGGCTTAGGATTAGGGTTAGTGTGAGGTTGAGTGTGAGGTTTAGGTTGAGGGTGATGGTGAGGTTGAGGGTGAGGGTGAGATTTATGTTAAGGGTTAGTTTTATGTTTAGTGTTAGGTTTAGAGTTAGGGTGAGGGCTAGTGTGAGGCTGAGGGCTAGGGTTAAGTTTAGGATTAGGGTGAAGTTTAAGGTTAGGGTGAGTGTTAGTGTGAGGTTGAGGTTTAGGGTTAGTATTAGGGTTAGGGTGAGGGTTAAGGTTAGGTTTATGGTTAGGGTGAGGGTGAGGGCTAGTGTTAGCATTAGAGTTAGGGTTAGTTTTAGGGGTAGGGTGAGAGTGAGGGTTTGGGTTAGCCTGAGTGTTAGGGTGAGGGTTACGGTGAGGGTTAGGTTTAGGGTTAGGGATAGTGTTAAGGTTAGGGTGAGGGTGAGGATTATGGTTAGTGTTAGGTTGAGGGTTAAGTTTAAGGTGATGTTTAGGTTGAAGGTGACGGTTAGGGTGAGAGTTCGGGTTCTGGTTAGGGTGAGGGTTAGGGTGAGAGTGAGGGTCAGAGTTACTTTTAGGGTGAGGGTTATGGTTATTGTTATGGTTAGGGTGAGTGTGAGGGTGAGGGTTAGGGTGAGGGTGATGGTGAGGTTGTGGGTGAGAGTGAGAGTTATGTTTAGGTTTAGTTTTATGGTTAGTGTTAGGTTTAGAGTTAGGTTGAGGGCTAGGGTGAGGGTGAGGGTAGGGTTAAGGTTAGTATTAGGGTGAGGGTTAGGTTTAAGGTGAGGGTTAGGTTTAGGATTAGGGTTAGGGTGAGGGTGAGGGCTAGTGTTAGTATTAGAGTTAGGGTTAGGGTTAGGGTTAGGGTAAGGGTGAGGATGAGGGTTAGGGTTAGGGTTAGGATAAGGTTTAGAGTTAGGGTTAGGCTGAAGTTGGGGGTGAGGTTGAGGGTGAGCGTTAGGGTTAGGGTTAGTTTTAGGGTGAGGCTGAGGATTAGGGTGAGGGTTAGGGTGAGGGTGAGCGTTTCGGTTAGGAAAGGCTTAGGGTTAGGGTTAGGGTGAGGATTAGGGTGAGGGAGAGGTTTAAGGTGAGGGTTAGGGTTATGTGAGGATTAAAGTTAAGGTGGGGTGAGGGTTAGGGTCAGGGTGAGGGTGAGGATGAGGGTGTAGTTGAGGGTTAGTTTTGGGGTGAGGGTTAGGGTAATGGTGAGGGTTAGGGTGAAGGTGAGAAACAGGGTTAGGTTTAGGGCTAGGGTTTGGGTTAAGGTTAGGTTGAGGGTTAGGGTGAGAGTTAGGTTGAGGGTTAAGTTTAGGTTTAGGGTTAGGGTGAGGGTTAGGGTGAGGTTTAGTGTTAGTGTTAGGGTTAGGGTTAGGTTCAGGGTTAGAGTGGTCGTTAGCGTGAGGGTTAAGTTTAGGTTTAGGGTTAGGGTGAGGGTTAGGTTTAGTGTGAGGGTTAGGCTAAGTGTTACGTTAGTATTAGGGTGAGGGAAAGGTTTAGGGTGTGGGTTAGTGTGAAGGTGAGGCTTAGGTTTAAGGTTAGGGTTAGGGTGAGCATTAGGATGAGGGTTAGGGTTGAGTTTAGGCTGAGTGAGGGTTAGAGTGAGGTTTAGTTTTATGGTTAGGGATAGGGTTAGGGTGAGGGTAAGGGTTAGAGTGAGGGTTACGGTGAGGGTGAGGGTTAGAAATAGCATTAGGGTTAGGATTAAGGTTAGGGTGAGTGTTAGGGTTGCGGTTAGGGTTAGGGTCAGGGTTACAGTGAGGGTTATGTTGAGGGTTAGGGTTAGGGTTAGGATTAGGGTGAGGTTTAGGGTTAGGGTTAGGTTTAGGGTGAGGGTGAGTGTGAGGATTAGGTTTAGTGTTAGGGTGAGGGTTAGGGTTAGGGTGAGGGTTAGAGTGAAGGTGAGGGTAAGGTTTAGAGTGAGGGCTAGGGTTATGGTTAGGGTTAGGGTGAGTTTTAGGTTTAGGGTGAGGGTGAGGTTGAGGGTTAGGTTTAGTATTAGGGTTAGGTTTAGGGTTAGGCTTAGGGTGAGCGAGAGTGTGAGGGTCAGAGTTAGTTTTAGGGTGAGGGTTAGGGTTATGGTTAGACTTAATGTGAGGGTGAGGGTGAGGTTTATGGTGAAGGTGATGGTGATGGTGAGGGTGAGGATTAGGGTTAGTGTTAGGTTTAGGGTGACGGTTAGGCTGAGGGGTAGGGTTAGGTTTAGGGTTAGGGTGAGGGTGAGGGCTAGTGTTAGCATTAGAGTTAGGGTTAGGGTTAGGGTTAGGGTGAGGGTGAGGGTTAGGGTTAGGGTTAGGATTAGGTTTAAGTTTAGGGTTAGGCTGAATTTGGGGGTGAGGGTGAGGGTTAGGGTTAGGGTTAGTTTTAGGGTGAGGGCTAGGGTGAGGGTGAGTGTTAGGGTGAGGATGAGGGTTTCGGTTAGGAAAGGCTTAGGGATAGGGTTAGGTTGAAGATTAGTTTGAGGGTGAGGTTTAAAGTGAGGGTTAGGGTTATGTGAGGATTAAGGTTAGGGTTAGGGTGAGGTTTAAGGTGAACGTGAGGGTTAGAGTTAGGTTTAGGGTTATTGTTAAGGTGAGGGTAAGGTTTAGGGTGAGGGTTAGGCTGAGGGTGAGGCTTAGGGTTAGGTTGAGGTTTAGGGTAAGCGTTAGGGTGAGGATTAGGTTTAGTGTTAGATTTAGGGCCAGAGTTATGGTGAGGTTTAGTATTAGTGTTAGTATTAGGGTTAGGGTGAGGGTTTTGGTGAAGGTAAGGGATAGAATGAGGGTTAGGGTGAGGGTGAGTGTTAGTGATAGCATTAGGGTTAGGTTTAGGTTTAGGGTGAGGGTTAGGGTTAGGGTTAGGGTTATGGTGAGGGTGAGAGCTTGGGTTAGAATAAGGTTAGGGTGAAAGTTAGGGTTAGGGTTAGGGCTTGGGTGAGGGTGAGGGTTAGGTTTAGGGTTAGGGTTAGGGTGAGGTTAAGGGTTAGGGTGAGGTTGAGGGATAATGTTAGCATTAGGGTTACAGTGAGGTTGAGCGTTAAGGTGAGGGTGAGGGTTAGGGTTAGTTATAGGGTGAGTATTAGGGTTAGGGTTAGGTTTAGGGTGAGGTTTAGGCTGAGGGGTAGGTTTAGGGTTAGGGTTAGAGTGAGTGTTAGGGTGAGGTTTAGGGTTAGGTTTAGAATTAATATTAGGTTGAGGTTGAGGTTGAGGGTAAGGGTTAGGGTGAGGGTTAGGGTGAGTTTGAGGGTTAGGGTTAGTATTAGGGTTAGGGTGAGGGTTAGGTTTAGGATTAGGGTTATTGTGAGGTTGAGGGCTAGTGTTAGCATTAGAATTAGGTTAGGGTTAGGGTGAGGGTGTGGGTTAGGGTTATGTTTAGGATTTGGTTTAGGGTTAGGTTTAGGCTGAAGTTGGGGGTGAGTTTGCAGCTGAGGTTTAGGGTTAGGGTGAGTTTTAGGGTGAGGGCTATGGTGAGGGTGAGTGTTAGGGTGAGGCTTAGAGTGAAGGTGAGGGTAATGGTAAGGGTGAGGGCTAGGTTTAGGGTTAAGTTTAGGATGAGTTTTAGGTTTAGGGTGAGGGTGAGTGTGAGGGTTAGGTTTAGGATTAAGCTTAGGTTTAGGGTTAGTCTTAGGGTGAGGGTGAGGGTGAGGGTCAGAGTTAGTTTTAGGGTGAGGTTTAGGTTTATGGTTAGGGTTAGCGTGAGGGTGAGGGTGATGGTGAGGTTGAGGGTGAGAGTGAGAGTTATGTTTACGTTTAGTTTTATGGTTAGTGTTAGGTTTAGAGTTAGGGTGAGGGCTAGGGTGAGGCTGAGGGCTAGGGTTAAGGTTAGGATTAGGGTGAGGTTTAGGTTTAGGGTGAAGGTTAGGTTTAGGATTATGGTTAGGGTGAGGGTGAGGGCTAGTGTTAGCATTAGAGTTAGGGTTAGGGTTAGGGTTAGGGTAAGGGTGAGGATGAGGGTTAGGTTTAGGGTTAGGATAAGGTTTAGAGTTAGGGTTAGGCTGAAGTTGGGGGCGAGGTTGAGGGTGAGGGTTAGGGTTAGGGTAAGTTTTAGGGTGAGGGCTAGGGTGAGGGTGAGCGTTTAGGTTAGCAAAGGCTTAGGGTTAGGATTATGTTGAGGATTAGGGTGAGGGGGAGGTTTAAGGTGAGGGTTAGGGTTATGTGAGGATTAAGGCTAGGGTTAGGGTGAGGGTTAGGGTCTGGGTGAGGGTGAGGGTGAGGGTGTAGTTGAGGATTAGGTTTGGGGTGAAGGTTAGGGTGATGGTGAGGGTTAGGGTGAAGGTGAGAGGTAGGGTTAGGGTTACTGCTAAGGTTAGGGTTCGGGTTAGGTTGAGGGTAGGGTGAGGGTTAAATTTAGGTTTAGGGTTAGGGTGAGGATTAGTATGATGGGCAGGGTTAGTGTTAGGGTGAGGGATACGTTTAGTGTGATATTTAGGGTTAGGTTTAGGTTTAATGTTAGCGTTTGGGTGAGGGTTAGGGATAGGTTTAGGTTTAGGGTGAGGGTGTGGGTTAGGGTTAAGGTTAGGAAGAGGGTTATGGTTAAGCTTAGGTTGAGGTTGAGCATGAGGATGAGGGTGAAGGATAGTGATAGGTTAAGGGAGACGATGAGGCTGAGGGTTAGGGTTATGTTTTGGGTGAGGGTTAGATATAGGGTGAGGGATAGGTTCAGGGTTAGAGTTAGGATTAGGCTAAGGGTGAGGGGTGAGGTTTAGTTTTAGGGGTAGGTTTAGGTTTAGAATGAGGGTGAGGTTTAGGTTTAGAATTCGTTTTAGGGTTAGTTTTAGGTTTATGGTGAGGATGAAGGTTAGGGTTAGGGTGAGGGTTAGGGTTTTGGTGAGGGTTAGGTTTAGGGTGATGTTTAGAGTGAGGGTGAGGTTTAGGGGGAGTTGGGAGGGGGAGGAGGAGTGTGTGGGTGTGGGTTAGGTTTAGTGTTCGAGTGAGGGTTAGGGTGACGGTGAGGGTTAATTTGAGCGTGATTGTTAGGGATAGGGTTAGGGGGAGGTTTAGGGTTAGGGTTAGGGTTAGGGTTAGGCTTAGGGTGAGGGTTAGGTTTAGGGTTAGGTTTAGGGTGAGGGTGAGGGTGAGGGTTAGTGTTATGGTTAGGGTTAGTGTGAAGCTGCGGGTTAGGTTTAGGATTAATGTTAGATTTAGGGTTAGGCTTAGGTTTAGAGTGAGGGTGAGGGTGAGGTTTAGGTTTAGGATGAGTGTTAGGTTTAGGGTGATGGTGAGAGCTCAGATGAGGGTGAGGGTTAGGGTTTGGTGAGGGTTACTTATAGGGTGAGGGTAAGGGTGATGATGAGGATTAGGGTGAGGGTGAGAGTTAGGGTTAGGGGAAGATTTACGGTGAGGTTTAGGGTTAGGGTTAGGTGTAGAGTGAGGGTTAGGTTGAGGGTTAGGATTAGGGTTAGTTTTAGGGTTAACGTTAGCGTTAGTGTGAGGTTTAGGTTTAGCGTTAGGGTTAGGATAAAGGTTAGGGTGAGGGTGAGTTTTTCGGTGATGGTGAGGGTTAGGGTTAGCGTTAGGGTTAGGGTGAGGGGTTAGGATTAGGGTTAGGGTGAGTTGAGGGTTAGGGTTAGGGTTAGGTTGAGGGTTATGGTTAGCATGAGGGTTAGGGTTAGTGTTAGGATTATGGTGAGGGTGAGGTTGAGTGTTAGGGTTGGGTTAGGGTTAAAGTTAGGCTGAGGGTGAGGGTCAGGGTTAGGATTAAGGTTGGGGTTATGTTTAGGCTGGGAGTTAGGGTGAGGATGAGGGTTAGGTTTAGGGTGAGTGTTAGGGTTAGGGTTAGGGTTACGATGAGGGTTAGGGTGAGGGGTAGATTTAAGGTTAGGGTTAGGGTTAGGTTTAGTGTGAGGGTTAGGTTTAGGGTTAGGGTGAGGGTGAGGGTGAGGTTTAGGGTTTGGTTTAGTGTTAGGGTGAGAGTTAGAGTTAGGTTTTATGTTAGGGTGAGGGTTAGGCTGAGTGTGAGGGTTAGGTTTAGGGTTACGGTGAGGGTTAGTGTGAGGGTTAGGGTGAGGGTGAGGTTTAGGGTTAGGATGAGGGGAAGGGTGAGGGTTACGGTTAGGGTTCGGCTGAGGGGTAGGGTTAGGTTTAGGGTGAGGGTGAGGGTTTCAGTTAGGTAAGGGTTAGAGTCAGGGTGAGGGTGAGTTTTAGGGTGAGGATGAGGGTGAGGGTGAGGTTCAGGGTGTGGGTTAGGGTTAGGGTTGGGGTGAAGGTTAGGGTGACGATAAGGGTTAGGGTGAAGGTGACAGTTAGGGGTATGTTTAGAGTTAGGGTGAAGGTAAGGGTTAGGTTTACAGATAGGTTGAGGGTTAGTGTGAGGGGTTGGTTTAGGTTTAGGGTGAGGGTTATGGTTAGTGTGAGAGTTAAGGGCAGGTATACTGTTAGGCTTATGGTGAGGGTAAGCATTAGGGTGAGGGTGAGTGTGAGGGTTAGGGTTAGGGTTAGTGTTAGGATTAGGGTGAGTGTTAGGATGAGAGTTTCGTTTAGCGTTAGGGTAAGAGTTAGGGTGAGGTTGAGGGTTAGGGTTAGGTTTAGAGTGAGGTTTAGGTTTAGGGTTAGGGTTTGGGTGAGGTTGAATGTAATGGTTATGCTGAGGGTTAGGGTGAGTGTGAGGGTTAGGTTTAGGGATAGTGTGAGAATTACGGGTAGGTTTAGTGTTAGGATGAGGCTTACGCTGACGGGTAGGGTTAGGGTTAGGGTGAGGGATAGGTTTAGTGTGATTGTTAGGGTTAGGTTTAGGGTTAGGGTTAGGGTGAGTGTGAGGGTTAGGGTTAACCTTAGGAAGAGGGTTAGGCTTAAGCTTAGGTTGAGGTTGAGTGTGAGGGTGAGTTTTAAAGATAGTGTTAGTTTAAGGTAGACGGTGAGGCTGAGGGTGAGGGTGAGGTTTAGGGTTAGGGTTAGGGTTAGGTTTAGAGTGAGGGTGAGGTAAAGTTTTAGGATTAGTTTTAGGGTTAGTTTTATGCTTATGGTGCGGGTGAGGGTCAGGGTTAGGATTAGGGTGAGGGTTAGGGTTTTGGTGAAGGTTAGGTTCAGGGTGGTGTTTAGAGTGAGAACGAGGGTTAGGGTGAGGGTGAGGGTGAGGGTGAAGGTGTGGGTGAGGGTTAGGGTTAGGGCTCGGGTGAGGGTTAGGGTGACGGTGAGGGTTAAGGTGTGTGTGAGTGTTAGGGATAGGGTTAGGGTGACAGTAAGTGTTAGGGTGAGGTGACGGTTAGGGTTACCGTTATGGTTAGGGTTAGGGTTAGGTTATGGGTAAGGGTTATGGTGAAGGTGAGGTTGAGGTTTAGGGTTAAGTTTAGCGTTAGGTTTAGAGTGAGGGTTAGGATGAGGGTTAGGATTAGGGGTAGGGTATGGGTTATGGTGAGGGTGAGGCTTAGAGTTAGGTTTAGGGTGAGGGTTAGGTTTAGGGTTTGGGTGAGGATGAGGGTAATCTTTATGCTGAGGGTCAGGGTGAGGATGAGGGTTAGGGTTAGGTTTAGGGTTCAGGTGAGTGTTAGGTTGAGAGTTAGAGTTAGGTTTAAGGTTAGGGTTAGCCTGAGGGTGAGGGTTAGGTTTAGGGTTACGGTGAGGGTTAAGGTGAGGGTTAGGGTGAGGGTGAGGGTTAGGGTTAGGGTGAGAGATACGGTTAGGGTGAGGGTTAGGGATAGGGTTAGTGTTAGGGTGAGGTCTAGGTTGAGGGTGAGGATTAGGGTTAGGGTTAGTGATAGGGTTAGGATTAGGTTTAGGGTTAGGGTTAGGTGAGTGTTAGGCTGAGTGATAGGGTTAGGGTTAGGGTTAGGGTGATGGTGAGGGGTATGGTGAGGATGAGTGTCAGGGTGAGTGTGAGGGTGAGGGATGTGGTTAGGATTAGTGTTAGGGTTATGGTTAGGCTGAGGGTTAGGGTGAGGTTTAGAGATAGGTTTAGCTTAAGGGTTAGGGTTAGGGTGAGGATGATGGTGACGGTTAGGTTTAGGATTAGTGTTAGGTTTCTGGATAGGCTTAGGGTGAGGATGAATGTGAGGTTGACCGTTTGGGTTAGGGTGAGCGTTAGGTTTAGGGTGATGGATAGGGTTAGGTTTAGGGTTTGGTGAGGGTGAGGGTTAGGGTGAGGGTGAGGGTGAGGGTTAGGATTAGAGTTATTGTTAGATTTAGGGTTAGGGTGAGGTTTAAGGTGATGGTGAGGGTTCGGGTGAGGGAGAGGGTTAGATTTAGTGTTAGGGTTACAGTGAATTTTATGGTTAGGTTTAGGTTTAGGGTGAGGGTTAAGGTGAGTATTAGGGTTGGGGTTAGGGTTAGCGTTAGGTTGAGGTTTATGGTTAGGGTTAGGTTGGGGTTAGGGTTAGGGTGGGTTTAGGGTTAGTGTGAGGATTAGGTTTAGGTTTAGGGTTAGGGTTAATGTTAGGATTAGGGTTAGGGTTAGGGTTAGGATGAGGGTTAAGGTTAGTGTTGGTGTTAGGGTTAGGGTGTGGCTTAGGCTTAGGTGTAGGGTGAGGGTTAGGTTTAGGTAGAGGCTGAGGATGAGGTTTAGGATTAGGGTTAGGGTTAGAGTTAGGGTGAGGATGAGAGTTAGGGTAAGGATTAGGTTTAGGGTTATAGTTAGGGTTAGGGTTAGTCTGAGGGTGAGGTTAAGGGTGAGGTTTAGGGTTAGGGTTGGGGAGAGTGTTAGGGTTAGGGTAAGGATGAGGTTTAGGCTGAAGGGTAGGGTTAGGGTTAGGGTGAGGGTGAGGGTTATGTTTAGGTTTAAGTTGAGGGTAAGGTTTAGAGTTAGGTTTAGGATGAGTTTTAGGATTAGAGTGATGTTGAGGGTTCGGATGAGTGTGAGGGTTAGGGTGTGGGTGAGGGTTAAGTTTAGGGTGATTTTTAGGGTGACGGTTAGTGTTAGGGTGAGGGTGAGGATTAGGGTTAAGGTTAGGGTTATGGTGAGGTTTAGGTTTAGCGTTTGGTTTAGGGTGAGGTTTAGGGTGAGTGTTAGGGTTATGGTTAGGTTTAGGGATAGGTTTAGTGTGAGGTTTAGGTTTAGGATTAGAGTTAGGGTAAAAGTAATGGTGAGGGTGAGGTTTAGGGTGAGGGTGAGGATTAGGGTTAGCGTTAGGGTTAGTGTGAGGCTTCGGGTGAGGGTTAGGGTTAGTGTTAGGGTGAGGTTGATTGTTAGGGTTAGAGTAAATGTGAGGGTTATTGTTAGGGTGAGGGTTAGGGTTAGGATGAGGGTTAGGGTGAGAGTGAGAGTGAGGGTTAAGGTTGGATTAGGTTTAGTGTTAGGGTGAGGGTGAGGGTGATGGTTAACTTTAAGGTTAGTGTAGGGTTAAGGTTAGGCTTAGGGTGAGGGTGAGGATGAGATTGAGGGATAGGGTTAGTTTTAGGTTGAGGGTTAGTGTAAGTGTGAGGGTTAGGGTTAGGGTTAGGGTGAGGGTGAGGGTTAGCGTCAGGGTTAGGGTTAGGGGTAGTGGTAGTGTGAGGGTGAGTGTTATGTTTAGGGTTAGGGGTAAGTGATGGTTAGGGTTTGCATGAGGGTTAGGTTTAGGGTTAGGGTGAGGGATAGGGTTAGGGTGATGTTTAGGGTGATGGTGAGGTTTAGGGTGAGGGTGAGGGTGAGGGTGAGGTTGAGGGTTAGTGTGTGGGTGAGGTTTAGGTTTAGGGTGAGGGTTAGGGTAAGCGTGAGGGTTAGTGTTAGGGTTAGTGAGAGGGTTAAGGTTAGTGTTAGGGTTAGATTTAGTGTGAGGCTGAGGATTAGGGTTAGGGTTAGGTGAGGCTTACTGTTAGGGAGAGTGTTAGGGTTAAGCTTAGGGTGAGGGTGGGGGTGAGGGTGAGGGTTAGTGTTAGGGTTAGGATTAGGGTAAGTGTGAGGGTGAGGGTTAGATTTAGGATTAGTGTTAGTGTTAGGCTTAGGCTTATTGTGAGTGAGAGGGTGAGGGTGATGTTTAGGTTAATGGTGAGGGTTAGGGTTAGGGTTAGGGTAATTGTTATGGTTAGGGTTACGGTTAGGGTTAGGGTGAGATTTAGGGTGAGCGTGAGCGTTAGGTTTAGGGTGAGGGTCCGGGTTAGAGTTAGGGTTAGGGTGTATGTGTGGGTTAGGGTTGGGTTAGGGTTAGAGTTAGGTTGAGGGTGAGGGTGAGGGTTAGGTTTAGCGTGAAGGTTAGAGTGAGAGTTAGGGTTAGGGTGTGGGTGAGGGTTAGGGTTGGGTTAGTGTTAGAGTGAGGGTGAGTGTGAGGGTGAGAGTTAGGTTTAGGGTAAGGTGTATGGTGAGGGTTAGGGTTAGGGTTAGGGTTAGACTGAGGGGTAAGTTTAGGTTTAGGGTGAGGGTGAGGGTGAGCGTTTTGGTTAGGTAAAGATTAGGGTTGGGGATACTGTGAGGATTAGGGTGAGGTTTCAGGTGAGGGTGAGGGTTTTGGTGAGCGTTAGGGTTAGGGTTAGGGTGATTGATTGGGTTAGGGTTAGGGTAAGGGTTAGGGTTAATGTGAGGTTTAGGTTTAAGGTTAGGGTTAGGGTAAAGGTAAGGGTGAGGGTGAGGTTTAGGGTGAGGTTTAGGCTGAGGTTGAGGGTTAGGGTTACCGTTAGGGTTAGTGTGAGGGTGACTTTGAGGGTTAGGATTAGGGTTAGGGAGATCTTGAGTGTTAGGTTTAGAGTTAGTGTGAGGGTTGGGGTTAGGGTGAGGGTTAGGGTTAGGGTGAGGGTGAGATTGAGGGTTAGGGTTGGGTTAGGTTTAGAGTAAGGGTGAGGGTGAGTGTAAGGGTTAGGATTAAGTTTAGGGTTAAGTTTAGGCTGGGGGTGAGGGTGAGGAAGATGGTTATGTTTAGGGTGAAGTTTAGGATTAGAGGTAGGGTTAGAGTTAGGGTGAGTGTTAGGATTAGGGATAGGGTTAGGATGAGGTTTAGGTAAGGGGTAGAGTTAGGCTTAGGGTGAGGGTTAGGGTTAGTGTTTGGGTTAGGTTTAGGGTTAGGGTTAGGGTGAAGGTGAGGTTAAGTGTTGGCGTGAGCGTTAGAAAGAGGGTGAGAGTTAGGGTTAGGTATAGGATGAGAGTTAGGGTGAGGGTGAGGGTTAGGGTTAGGCTGTGGGTTAGGGTGAGCGTTAGGGTGAGGGTTAGCTTTAGGGTTAGGGTGAGGGTTAGGGTGAGGGTAAGGTTTAGGCTGAGGATTAGGTTGAGGGTGAGGGTTAGGGTGAGGGTGAGCGTTAGGGTGTGTGTGAGGGTTAGGGTTAGGGTGAAGGTTAGGGTGACAGTAACTGTTAGGTTGAGGGGGACGGTTAGGGTTTCGTTTAGGGTTAGGTTGAGGGTTAGGGTTAGTGTTAGGGATAGGATGAGGGTTGGGGTGAGGGGTTGGGTTAGGGTTAGGTTGAGGTTTAGGTTAGTGTGAGAGTTAAGGTTAGGGATAGGGTTAGGGTTAGGGTGAGGATAAGGGTTAGGGTGAGGGTGAGGTTTAGGGTTAGCGTTAGTGTTAGGGTTAGTGTGAGGGTTAGTATGAGGGTTAGTGTAAGGGTTAGGGTGAGGGTTTTAGGGTTAGGGTTAGTGTTTGGGTGAAGGTGAGGGTTAGGGTGAGGGTTAGGGTTAGGATTAGGGTTGGGGTGAGGTTGAAGGTTAGAACTAGGGTTAGGGTTAGGGTGAATTTTTAGGCTGAGGGTGATGGTGAGGCGGAGGGTTAGGTTTAGGATTAGGGTTAGGTTTAGGGTCAGGCTTAGGGTGAGGCTGAGGGAGAGGGTGAGGATTAGGTTTAGGGTTAGGTTGAGATTTAGGGTTAGGGTTAGGGTGGAGTTGAGGTTGAGGGTTAGGATTAGAGTTAGGGTTAGAGTTAGGGTGACTGTGAGGGTGATGTTTAGGGTTAAGATTAGAATTAGGTTTAAGCTGAGGGTGAGGTTAAGTGTGAGGGTGAGGGTTAGGGCGAGGGTTAAGGATAGGGTTAGGGTTAGGCTAAGGGTGAGGTTTAGGGTTAGGGTTAGTATGAGGGTTAGGCTGATGGTGAGGGTTAGTGTGTGCATAAGGGTTAGGTTTAGGGTGAAAGTAAGGATTAGGGTTAGGGTTAGGTTGATGTTAAGGGTGAGGTTTAGGGTTAGGGTGAGGGCAAGGTTTAGGGTGAGGTTTAGGGTGAGGTTTAGGGTTAGGGTTATTATTAGGGTTAGGGTGAGGGTTAGGGTGAGTGTGAGGGTGAGGTTGAGGGTTAGTTTTAGGTTTAAGGTGGGGGATAGGGTTAGGGTGACAGGTTTAGGGTTAGGATGAGGGTTATTTTGAGGGTGAGGTTTAGGGTTAGGGTTAGCGTGAGGGTTAGTTTGACGGTGAGGGTTAGGTTGAGTGTGATGGATAGGGTTAGGATTAGGGATAGGGTGAGGATTAGTGTGAGGTTTAGGGTTAGGGTGAGGGTTAGGGTGAGGTTTAGGGTTAGCGTTAGGGTGAGGATTAGGCATAGTGTGAAGGTTAGGGTTAGGGTTAGGGTTAGAGTGAGGGTAAGGATTAGCTTGAGGGTAAGGTTTTGTGTGAGGGTTAGGGTTAAGATTAGGGTTTGGGTGAGCAAAAGGGTTAGGGTGAGGGTTAAGGTGAAAGTTAGGGTTTGGCTTAGGATTAGATTTAATGTTACCGTTAGGTTTAGGGTGCTAGTTAGTGTGAGTGTTAGGGTTAGGGTGAGGGTTAGGGTTAGGATTAGGGTTATGGTTATGTTTAGGTTAGGGTGAGGGTTAGGGTTAGGGTGAGGGTGAGGGTGAGTGTGTGGGTGAGGGTTAGGTTTATGGTGATGGTTAGGGTGACTGTGAGGATTAGGGTGAGTGTGAGGATTATGGTTAGGTTTAGGGTTAGGGTGAGGTTGAGGGTGAGGGTGAGGGTTAGGTTTAGTTTTAGGTTGAGGTTTAGGGTTAGTGTGATGTTTAGGATGAGGGTGAGGGTTAGGCTGATTATGAGGATTCGGGTGAGGGTTAGTGTGTGGGTGAGGGTTAGGGTTAGGGTGAGAGTTAGTGTGACGGTTAGGGTTAGGGTGAGGGTGAGTGTTAGGGAAGAGGGTAAGCGTTAATATGAAGGGTAGGATTATGGTTAGGGTTAGGGTGAGGTTTAGGGTTAGGTTTAGGGTTAGTGTGAGAATTAGGGAAATAGTTAGTGTTGGAGTTATGTTGAGGGAAAGGTTTAAAGTGAGTTTTAGGGTGAGGGTGAGGGTTAGGGTAAGCTTTAGTGTTAGGGTGAGGGTTAGGGAGAGTGTTAGGGTTAGCGTTAGGGTGAAGGTGAGGGTTAGGGTTAGGGTTAGCGTTGGGGTGAGGGTTAGGGTTAGGGTGAGGGTTAGGGATATGGGTAGGGTTAGGGTGAGAATGAGTGTGAGGGTTAGGGTGAGAGTTAGTATTAGGGTTTGGGATAGGAATAGGTTGAGGTTAGGTTTAGGATTAGGGTTAGGATGAGGGTTAGGGTTAGGGATATTGTTAGGGTTAAGATTAGGTTGAGGGTTATGGTTCGGGTAACGTTTAGGGTTAGGGTTAGGGTGAGGGTGAGAGTAACGGCTATGGTTAGGTTTAGGTTTAGAATGAGGGTGAGGGTTAGGGTTAGGATTATGTTTAGGTTTGGGGTTGGGCTGAGGGTGAGGTTGAGTGTGAAGTTGAGGGATAGGGTTAGGTTTAGGATGATGGCTAGGGTGAGGATTAGGGTGAGTGTGAGGGTGAGGTTGAGGTTTTTGGTTAGGGTTAGGGTTAGGATGAGGATTAGGGAGAGGGGTAGGGTTAGGGTTAGGATGAGAATTAGGGTTAGCGAGAGGGTTAGGGTTAGGTTTAGGATTGGGTTTGGTTGAGGGTGAGGGGTAGGGTGAGTGTTAGGGTTAGGGTTAGGTTTAGGATGAGTGGAGAGTTAGGGTTAGGGTTAGGTTGAGGGTTAGGTTTAGGTTTAGGGGTAGGTTGAGTGTTAGGGTTGGGGTTATGGTGAAGGTTAGGGTTAGTGTGAGGGTTAGGTTGAGGACCAGGATAAGCGTTCGGGTGAGGGTTAGGGTTAGCGTGAGGTTTAGGGTTAGGGTTAGGGTTGGTGTGAGGGTTAGTGTGAGGGTAGGGATAGGATTCGGGTTAGGGTGAGGGTTAGAGTTAGGGTTACTGTTAGGGTGAGGGTTAGGTTGAGTGTGAGGGTTAGGGTTAGTTTGAGGATTAGGGATACGGTGAGGGCTAGGGTGAGGGTGACGTTTAGGGTTAGCGTGAGGGTTAGGGTGAGGGTTAATTGACCAGTAGGGTGAGGCTTCATGTGAGGGTTAGGTTTAGAGTTAGGCTTATAGTTAGGGTTAATGTTAGGATTAGGGTGAGGTTAAGGGTTAGGGTGAGGGTTAGGTAGACAATGAGCCTTAGGGTTAGCCTGAGTGTTAGCGTGAGGGTTAGTGTGAGTTTTAGGGTCAGTGTTAGGGTTAGGGTGAGTGTGAGGGTTAAGGTGAAAGTTAGGGTTATGCTTTCGGTTAGGGTTAGGGTTAGGGTGAGTTTTAGATTTAGGGTTAGGTTTAGGATGAGGGTGATTTTGAGGATTAAGTTTAGGGTTATGTTTAGGGTGAGGGTGACGGTGAGGGTTAGTTTTATGATTAGGGTTAAGGTTAGATTTAGGCTGAGGTTGGGGGTGAGGGTGAGGGTGAGGATTAGGATTAGAATTAGGATTAGGGTTAGGGTTAGGCTTATGGTGAGAAAGAGGGTGAGGGTTAGGGTTAGTGTGAGGTTTAGGTATACGGTTGCTTTAGGGTGAGGGTGAGGTTGAGGGTTAGGACTAGGGTTAGGGTTATTGTTAGGGTGAGGGTGAGAGTGTGGATTAGGGTTAGGATTAGTGTTAGGGTTAGGGTTTGCTGAGGGTGAGGGTAAGGGTGAGTTTGAAGGTGAGAGTTAGGGTTAGGGTAAGGGTTAGGCTTAGGTTTAGTGTTAGGGTGAGGATTAGGGTTAAGATTAGGATGAGGGTTAGGCTGAGGGGATGGTATTAGCTTTAGGGTGAGGGTTAGGGTTAGGTTCAGGGATAGGGTGAGGGTAAGGGTTAGGGTGAGGGTTAGGGTTAGGGTGAGGGTTAGGGTGAGTGTGAGGGTTAGTGTTAGGATGCGGGGAAGGGTGAGGGTTAGGGTTAAAGTTAGGTTGAGGGTAAATGTTAGGGTGAGGGTGAGGGTGAGGGTTAAGGTTAGGGTTAGCGTTAGGTTTAGGGTGAGGGTTAGGATGAGGGTTAAGATTAGGGTGAGGTTAAGGGTTAGGGTGAGGGTGAGATTTAGGGTTAGGTTTTGTGAGGGATAGTGTTAGGGTTTGGGTGAGGGTGAGGGTAATATTTATGTTGAGTGTTCGGGTGAGGGTGGGGGTTAAGGTTAGGTTTAGGGTTAGGGTGAGGTTTAGGGTGAGAGTTAGAGTTCAGTTGAAGGTTAGGTTGAGGTTTAGGGAGAGGGTGAGAGTTAGGGTTAGGGTTAGGGTTATGTTGAGGGTTAGGATGAGGGTTAGGGTGAGGTTGAGTGTTAGGTTTAGGGTGATGGATAGGATTAGGGTGAGGGTTAAGTTTAGGGTTAGGGTGAGGTGTAAGGTGAGGGTGAGTGTTAGGGTTAGGGTGAGGGTTAGGTTTAGGCTTAGGGTTAGGGTGAGGTTTAGGCTGAGGTGTAGGGTTAGGGTTAGGGTGAAGGATAGATTTATTATAAGGGTTAGGGTTAGGGTTAATATTAGGGTGAGGGTAAGAGTTAGGTTGAGGGTTAGTGTTGGGGTGATGATTAGCGATAGCATTAGTGTTAGGTTGAGGGTTAGGTTTAGGGTGAGGGTGAGGTTGAGGGTTAGGGTGAAAGTTGGGGTGAGGGTTAGAACTAGGGTGAGGCTAAGGGTTAGTTTTAGGGTGAGGGTGAGGGTCAGGGTGAGGGTAAGGCTCAGGGTGAGGGTGAGAGTTAGGGTTAGGGTTAGTGTTAGGGTTAGGCTGAAGTTGACTGTGAGGTTTAGGGTTAGGGTTAGGTTTAGGGTGAGCTGAGGGTGATGGTTAGGGTTAGGATTAGGGTTAAGGTTACGGTTAGGCTGAGGGTGTGGGTGAGGGTGAGGGTGAGGGTTAGGGTTAGGATTTGGGTTAAGGTGAAGGTGAGGGTTAGCTTTAGGATTAGTGTTAGGGTTAGGGTTTGGCTTAGGGTGAAGGTGAGGGTGAAGTTGAGGGTTAGGTTTAGGGTTAGGGTGAGGGATAGCATTAGGGTTAGGGTTAGAGTGAGTGTTATGGTTAGGGTTATGGTTAGCGTGAGGGTGAGGTTTAGGTTTATGGGTAGTGATAGGATTAGGCTTAGGCTTAGGGTGAGGGTGAGGGAGAGGATTAGGGTTAAGGTGAGGGTTAGGTTGACAGTGAGGGTTAGGTTAAGTGTGAGCGTTAGGGTTAGGATTAGGGTGAGGATGAGGGTTAGGATCAGGGTTAGGTTTAGGGTTAGTGTGAGGGTGAGGGTTAGGGTTAAGTTTAGGGTTAAGTGAGGGTTAGGGTTGGGGTGAGGGTTAGGGTTAGGGTTAGTGTGAGGGTGAGGGTTAATATTACGGTGAGTGTGAGGTGGGCCTTGGGGTTAGGATTAGTGTTAGGGTTATGGTTAGACTGAAGGTTGTGATTAGGATTAGGGTTATGGTTAGGGTGAGGGTGAGGGTTAGTTTCGGTGTTAGGGTTAGTGTTAGGGTTAGTGTGGTGATGAGGGTTAGGGTTAGCGTTAGGGTTAGGGGTAAGTGAGGTTTAGGGTTATGGTGAAGGTTAGGGTTAGGGTGAGGGTGAGGGTTAGGGTTATGGTGATATTTAGGGTGAGGGTAAGGTTTAGGGTGAGGGTGAGGGTGAGGGTTCGGGTGAGGGTTAAGTTGTGGGTGAGGATAAGGTTTAGCGTGAGGGTTAGGGTGACTGTGAGGGTTAGGGTAAGTGTGAGGATTAGGGTTAGGTTTAGGGAGAGGGTTAAGTTTAGGGTAAGGGTTAGGTTTAGGTTGAGGTTGAGTGTTAGGGTTAGGGTTAGTTGAGGCCTACGGTTAGGGTGAGAGTAAGAGTGAGGGTTAGGGTTAGGATGTGGGTGAGGATTAGTGTTGGGTTAGGGTTAGAGTTATGGTGAGGGTGAGGGTTAGGCTTAGGCTTAGGGATAGGGTTAGGTTTAGGCTGGGGGTGAGGGTGAGGATGAGGGTTAGGTTTAGGGTGAGGGTTAGGGTTAGGGTTAGGGGGAGTGTTATGGTTAGGGTTAGGTTTACGGTGAGGGGAAGGTTTAGGGTAAGTGTGAGGTTTAGGGTTAGGGTTAGGGTTAGGGTTATGTTGAGGGTAAGGGTTAGGGTGAGGGTTGGGCTTAGCGTTAGTGTTAGGGTGAGGTTGAGGGTTAGGTTTAGGGTTAGGCTGAGGGGTAGGGTTAGAGTTAGGGTGAGGTGAGGGTGATGGTTTCATTTACGTAAGGGTTAGTTTTAGGGTTATGGTGAGTATTAGGGTGAGGGCTCAGGTGATTGTGAGGGTTAGTTTGAGGGTTAGGGTTAGGGTTAGGGTTAGAGTTAGGGTTAGCTTTAGGGTTAGGGTGAGGGTTAGGGTTAGGTTTATGTTTAGGTTTAGGGTAAGGTTTAGGGTATGGTTGAGGGTTAGGGTTAGGTTTAGGGTGAGGGTTAGAGTTAGGGTTAATGTTTGAGTGAGGGTTAGGGTAATGGTTAGGATGATGGATAGGGTGAGGGTGAAGGTTAGGGTTAGGTTAAGGTTAGGGTGAGGGTTAGGGTTAGGGTGAGGTTTAGGGTTAGGTTTAGTGTTAGCCTTAGTGTTAGGGTTTGGGTGAGTGTTATGGTTAGTGTTAGGGTTAGGGTGAGGCTTAGGGTGAGGTTTATGTTGAGGGTGAGTGTTAGGGTTAGGGTGAGCATTAGGGTTATGGTGAGGGTTAAGGTTACAGTTAGGGTGAGGTCTAAGCTGAGGGTGAGGTTTAGGGTTAGGGATGGTGTGAAGATTAGGGTTAGGGTTAGGGTTAGGGTGAGGGTTAGGCTGAGGGCTAGGGTTAGGGTTAGGATGAGGGATAGGTTTATTGTGAGGGTTAGGGTTACGGTTAATGTTAGGGTGAGGGTAAGAGTTAGGGTGAGGGTTAGGGTTAGCGTGAGGGTTAGGGTTGGCATTAGGGTTAGGATGACCGTTAGGGTGAGGGTTCGGTTTAGGGTTATGGATAGGGTGCGGTTAAGTGTTAGGGTTAGAGTTAGTGTGGAGGTAAGGGTTAGGGTGAGGTTTAGGGTTAGGGTTAGGGTTAGGGTGAGGTTGAGGGTTAGGGTTGGGTTAAGTTTAGAGTTAGGGTGAGGTGAGGGTGAGGGATAGCTTTAGGGATAGTTTTAGGGTTAGGTTACTGTAGGGAGCCAGGGTAAACGCCATTACAAGATGGCGCCCACTCCTTTGCAGCTTTGAGGTAAACACTCCATTTCAGGCGGTGCTTGGCGGGACGGTGGGTCCTGCGCTTTGCGCGTGCGTGAGCCACGTAGAGTCCCCAGCCAATCCCGTGGCACCTGGTGAAGGTGAAAGGCAGTTGACCAATGATAGACCGACCCGTGTCCCTATTCCCTATATAAGCGGCCATGTTTTGGGTGCACGCTCTCTCGCGCTCAAGCTCTCCCATAAATAAAAAGGCTCTCCAATAAAGCATGATCTGAGAAGACTCCTGGTTTGGTGGTCGTTCTTCCTCGCTGGTCGAGAAGGCATTCGCCGCAAGTGGTGCCGAAACCCGGGACTCGCGCGAGAGGCTGAGCAGGAGCCAGAACTCAACACGCGGAGAGGGGACGTCGGTAAGTATCCCCCGGTATGCTGTTCACTGTAGATTTAGATATTTATTGGTTGCTTGCATTGCTTCTTCCTTTGTGGCTTGTCTTTTTGATGGTGCGCACTTGCCTCGAGGAGGGAGGGTTTGATTTAATCCATGAAGGATGCAAAGTACTAACACGGCATCAGGATAGTCTATCAGAGTCAGCATCCAGTAAATGGGAGGAAAATAGTCCTAAAAGAAAAAGGGAAAAAGACAAAAGGATCCTAAAGAATTAAAGTAGGAGGGACTGCAGCCCTCACAAAAGGAGAAGGGTCTTAGGGAAGAGGGGGTCTCAAGGAGACCCCTATGCCCTTCTTTAAAAGCAAACCGGTTCTCAGCCCTACATGTGGAAGGGCAGGACCAAGAATGCAGTGATCTTGTGAGTGACTCAGAGGAAGAAATGTTAAAGGAGGAGGGAGAGCAGCTCGATCCAGCTGATAGTGAAGACTTAGAAGAGGGTGCGGCTGAGTATGAGGCAGACAGATATGGGGGGTGGCGCCCCCTAGGGGTGGGAGTACCGCAGCAGGCAGGAAGAGGAAACGGAGCTGGCCCTCACCCGTCGGCCCCCCCCCCGCCGTGCCCACCGGCGGGGCGGAGTCACTTTATAAAAGGAAGCACCTGGTCGCGGCTGGCGGCCGCCTTTCCAGTTTTTGAAAATCCCATTACTAATGAGAGAATTCTTGAGCCGGTTTCCTACTCCCAGTTAAAAGATTCAGTTGAGGCAGTCAGGACTTATGGGGTGACGGCCAGTTATATCACTGCCTTGCTTCGAAGGCTAACTATTAATGCTATGATTCTGTGGGAGCAAAAACTGTTCAATATTTTCCTGAATTAGTGGCTAAACAGGCAATTTTGGTCTGAGAAAAAAAAAAAGGCAATTTTGGGTATAAAGTATTGTTTAATGCACTTTGCAAAAATTCCAGATAAATTAATTATTCCATACACCCGTGAGCAAGTTGAAATTTTAGCAGCCACAGTGGATATGTGGGCAATTCTTGTTTGCTCATTTCCAAATGTAATTGATAACCATTATCCTAAGCATCCTCTGCTTGCCATAGTTAACAAAAATTTAGTGTATTTTCCTGTTGTCAAAGGAGCCCTTGGTTGATGCTCTGACCATCTTTACGGATGGATCAAAATCTGGACAAGGTGCCTTTTTTGTTCAAGGACACAAACAGGCGGTAGTCTTTAATTTTTGGCCGAATGCCCCACAGGCTGTTGAATGTTTAATTGTGCTTGAAGTTTTTAAAAGATTTGATCAACCTTTTAATTTATTTTCTGATTCATTATATGTTGTAAATGCCGTTGCTTCTCTTGAAGTTGCTGCTTCAATTAAGCAGGCCAGTACAATTTCTAATGTTTTGTTACAGATTCAGTCCCTTATCTTAAACAGAAAACACTCTTTTTATATTGGACATATTCGCGCCCACTCTATGTTGCCGGGCCCGATGGCAAGGTGTAATGATTTGGTGGACCAGGCAACTCGGGCTGTGGCCCTGGTTGCTGCTGATCCTGTACAATTGGCAAAAGACTTTCATAGATTGTATCATGTACCTGCTAATACCCTTAGGAAAAGATATAATTTGTCCAGGCATGTAGCAAGAGATATTGTTAAAGCCTGTAAATTTTGTGTTACCTTTCTTCATCCTCCCCATGTGGGGGTAAACCCCAGGGGGTTGAGACCAAACGCCCTATGGCAAATGGATGTTACTCATCTGACAGAATTTGGTAAGTTAAGATATTTACATGTGTCTATGGACACCTTTTCTGGTGTCATTCATGCCACACCTCTGGCAGGAGAAAAGGTGTCTCATGTCAAAATACACTGCTTAGAAGCTTGGGCAGCTTGGGGAAAGCCCCTTAGACTTAAAACGGATAATGGCCCTGCTTATACTTCCCATGGTTTTCGCGCCTTTTGCGCACAAATGCAGGTTGCCCACACCACTGGATTGCCCTACAATCCTCAAGGAAAAGGTATACTGGAAAGAGCTAATAGAAGCATAAAAGGAATGCTTCAAAAACAAAAAGGGGGAATTGCTGAGTCAGCGTCCCCCAGGGAAAGACTTTCTCTTGCACTCTTTACCCTTAATTTTTTAATTCTAAATGACAACGATCAGTCTGCCACAGATCGGCATATGACAAGAGACCCCATGGATACTAAAGACATGGTTATGTGGAAGGATGTTATTAATAAAAAATGGTATGGACCGGATCCGGTAATAACGAGATCCAGGGGAGCTGTTTGTGTTTTTCCACAGAGTCAAGAAGTACCTCACTGGGTGCCAACGAGACTGACCAGGCCGGTGGAGACTGCAGCAGAACCCCCTTTGAAGATGCCATCCACTCGTCTCCTGATGCAGCTGATCTTCCTGCTGTTAGCAACAGTGCTAATAGCAACCCCTGTGATAGCTAAACCAATGGCTGTGGGCTGTCACCAGGGCCTGGCCAGTTCCTATGCCCCTGCATGCAGACTCCCTTTTTCTCCCCACCTTATTTTCCACAGATTGTAGGATGGAAGACTGGATTTCCTCTGCGGTGTAATTTTTCAAAGAGTGGGTGGGAATCGGAATGTTTTTAGCCTGCTGCCTGGTCCTACTCAAGTGGTTAGGCTTAGGGTGAGGGTGAGGGTAAGGTTTAGGTTTCCGGTTAGGGTTAGGGTGAGGGTTAGGGTTAGGGTGAGGGTTAGGGTGAGGGTGAGGGTTAGGGTGACAGTTAGGTTTAGTGTAAGTGTGAGGGTTAGGGTTAGGGTTAGGTTTAGGGTGAGGGTTAGGTTCAGGGTTAT
This sequence comes from Dipodomys merriami, assembly GCF_024711535.1. Classification (NCBI taxonomy): domain Eukaryota; kingdom Metazoa; phylum Chordata; class Mammalia; order Rodentia; family Heteromyidae; genus Dipodomys; species Dipodomys merriami. The sequence goes on from NW_027206113.1 coordinate 7,346,856, forward strand.
GGTTAGTGTTAGGGTTAGTGTGATGATGAGGGTTAGGGTTAGGTTTAGGGGTAAGTGAGGGTTAGTGTTAGGGTGACAGTTAGGATTAGGGTTAGGGTGAGGGTTAGGGTTAGGGTTAGGTTTAGTGTTAGGGCGAGGATGAGGGTTAGTGTTAGGATTAGCGTTAGTGTGAGGGTGAGGGTTAGGTTTAGGTTTAGTGTTAGGGTTATTGTTAGGCTTAGGGTGAGAGTGAGGTTGAGAGTGAGGTTTAGGGTTAGGGTGAGGGTTAAGGTTAGAGTTAGGGTGAGGGTTAGTATTAGGGTGATGCTGAGGGTTCTGGTGAGTGTCAGGGTTAGGGTGTGGGTGAGGGTTAGATTAGGGTGAGGTTTAGGTTTAGGGTTAGTTTTACGGTGAGCGTTAGGGTGAGGGTGAGGGTTAGGGTTAGGGTGATGGTTAGCGTTAGGGTTAGGGTTAGGGTGAGGGTTAGGGTGATGGTTACATTTAGGTAAGGTTTAGTTTTAGGATTATGGTGAGGATTAGGGTGAGGGCTCAGGTGATTGTGAGGGTTAGTTTGAGGGTTAGGGTTAGGGTTAGGGTGAGTGGTAGGGTTAGGGTTAGGGTGAGTGTAAGGTTTAGGCTTAGAGTTAGGGTAAGGGTTAGGGTTAGTGTTAGCGTTAGGGTTAGGGTGAGGGTTAGGGTGAGGTTTATGTTTAGGGTTAGGGTAAGGTTTAGGGTGAGGTTGTGGGTTAGGGTTAGGTTTAGGGTGAGGGTTAGAGTTAGGGTTAATGTTTGAGTGAGGGTTAGGGTAATGGTTAGGATGATGGATAGGGTGAGGTTGAAGTTTAGGGTTAGGTTAGGGTTTGGGTGAGGGATAGGGTTAGGGTGAGGCTTAGGGTTTGGGTTAGGGTTAGGGTTAGTGTTAGGGTGAGGGTGAGTGTTATGGTTAGTGTTAGGGTTAGGGTGAGGCTTAGGGTGAGGTTTATGTTGAGGGTGAGAGTTAGGGTTAGGGTGAGTGTTAGGGTTATGGTGAGGGTTAAGGTTACAGTTAGGGTGAGGTCTAACCTGAGGGTGAGGTTTAGGGTTAGGGATAGTGTGAAGATTAGGGTTAGCGTTAGGGTTAGGGTGAGGGTTAGGCTGAGGGCTAGGGTTAGGGTTAGGATGAGGGATAGGTTTATTGTGAGGGTTAGGGTTACGGTTAATGTTAGGGTGAGGGTAAGAGTTAGGGTGAGGGTTAGGGTTAGCATGAGGGTTAGGGTTGGCATTAGGGTTAGGATGATGGTTAGGGTGAGGGTTCGGTTTAGGGTTATGGATAGGGTGCGGTTAAGTGTTAGGGTTAGAGTTAGTGTGGGGGTAAGGGTTAGGGTGAGGTTTAGGGTTAGGGTTAGGGTTAGGGTGAGGTTGAGGGTTAGGGTTGGGTTAAGTTTAGAGTTAGGGTGAGGTGAGGGTGAGGGATAGCTTTAGGGATAGTGTTAGGGTTAGGTTAGGCTTAGGGTGAGGGTGAAGGTAAGGTTGAAGTTTCCGGTTAGGGTTAGGGTGAGGGTTAGGGTTAGGGTGAGGGTTAGGGTGAGGGTGAGGGTTAGGGTGACAGTTAGGTTTAGTGTAAGTGTGAGGGTTAGGGTTAGGGTTAGGTTTAGGGTGAGGGTTAGGTTCAGGGTTATGGTTAGTGTTAGGGTTAGTGTTATGATGAGGATTAGGGTTAGGTTTAGGGGTAAGTGAGGGTTAGTGTTAGGGTGACAGTTAGGATTAGGGTTAGGGTGAGGGTTAGGGTTAGGGTTAGGTTTAGTGTCAGGGCGAGGATGAGGGTTAGTGTTAGGATTAGCGTTAGTGTGAGGGTGAGGGTTAGGTTTAGGTTTAGTGTTAGGGTTATTGTTAGGCTTAGGGTGAGATTGAGGTTGAGAGTGAGGTTTAGGGTTAGGGTGAGGGTTAATGTTAGGGTTAGGGTGAGGGTTAGTATTAGGGTGATGGTGAGGTTTCTGGTGAGTGTGAGGTTTAGGGTGTGGGTAAGGGTTAGGTTAGGGTGAGGTTTAGGTTTAGGGTTAGTTTTACGGTGAGCGTTAGGGTGAGGGTGGGGGTTAGCTTTAGGGTGACGGTTAGCGTTAGGGTTAGGTTTAGGGTGAGGGTGAGTGTGAGGGTTAGTGTTTGTGTTAGGGTTAGTGTGAGGGTGCGGGTTAGGTTTAGGATTAGTGATAGGTATAAAGTTAGGCTTAATGTGAGAGTGAGGGTGAGAGTGAGGTTTAAGGTTAGGGTGAGGGTAAGGGTTAGGGTTAGGATGAGGGTTAGGTTTAAGGTGATGGTGAGGGTTCAGGTGAGGGTGAGGGTTAGGGTGTGGGTGAGGGTTAAGTTTAGGGTGAGGGTTGGGTGACAGTGAGTGTTAGGGTGAGGGTGAGGGATAGGGTTAGGGTAAGTGTTACGGTGAGATTTAGGGTGAGGGTTAGGCTTAGGGTGAGGGTTAGGGTTAGGGTTAGTTTTAGGGTTAGGGTTAAAGTTAAGGTTAGCGTTAATGTGAGGTTTAGATTTAGGGTTAGGGTTAGGATAAATGAAAGGGTGAAGGTGAGGTTTAGGGTGAGGATGAGGGTTAGGGTTAGCGTTAGGGTTAGGGTGAGGGTTAGGCTGACGGATAGGGTTAGGGTTAGGGTGAGGGATAGGTTTAGTGTGATTGTTAGGGTTAGGGTTAAGGTTAATGTTAGGGTGACGGAAAAGGTTAGGGTGAGGGGTAGGGTTAGGGTGAATTTTAGGTTTAGCATTCGGTTTAGGATGAGGGTTAGGGTGAGGGTTATGGTTGGGGTTAGGGTTAGGTTTAGCGTGAGCGGGAAGGTGAGTGTTAGGGTTAGGATTAGGGTTAGGGTTAGGGTTATGCTGAGGGTGAGGTTGAGGCTGAGGGTGAGTGTTAGTTTTAGTGTTAGGGTTAGGTTGAGGATGAGGGTGAGGGTTAGGTTTAGGATTAGTGTTAGGTTTCTGTTTAGGCTTAGGGTGAGGGTGAAGGTGAGGTTGAGGGTTAGGCTTAGTGTGAGCTTTAGGGTTAAGGTGAGGGATAGGATTAGAGTTAGGGTTAGGGTGAGTGTGAGGGTTAGGATTAGATTTAGGGTGACGGTGAGGGTCAGGGTTAGGTTTAGGTTTAGTGTTATTGTTAGGGTTAGTCTTAGGGTGAGGGTGAAGTGAGGGTTAGGTTTAGGGTGAGGGTTAGGTTCACAGCGAGGGTTAGGGTAAGTGTGAGGGTTATGGTTAGGGTTAGGGTGAGGGTGAGTTTTAAGTTCAGGGATAGGTTTAGGGTTATTGTGAGGGTGAGGATTCGGATTAGGTTTAGGTGAGGGTTAGGGTTAGGGTTATGGTTAGGGTGAGGGTGAGGGTTAGGTTTAGGGTGTTGTTTAGTGTGAGGGTGAGGTTTAGGGTTAGAGTGAGGGTTCGGTTGAGGGGGAGCATTAGGGTGTTTGTGAGGGTTTGGGTTAGGGTGAGGGTTAGGGTGACAGTGAGGTTTAGGGTGAAGGTGAGGGTTAAGATTAGGGTTTGGGTGAGGGTTAAGTTTAGGGTTAGTGATAGGGTGACGGTGAGGTTGAGGGTTAGGGTTAGGGTTAGGTGAGGCTTAAAGCTAGGGTGAGGGTTAGGGTTAGGGATAGGGTTAGGGTGAGGGTCAGGTTAAAGGTTAGGGTTAGGATTAGGGTGAGAGTTAAGGTGAGGGATAGTGTTTGGGTTAGCGTGAGCTTTATTGTTAGGTTTGTGTTTAGGGTGAGGATGAGTGTTAGGGTGAGGGTGAGGGTTTGGTTGAGGGTGAGGGTTGGGATGTGGGTGAGGGTTAGGTTAGGCTGAGGGTTAGGGTGACGGAGAGGGTTAGGGTTAGGGTTAGGATTAGCGTTAGAGAAAGGTTTAGTGTTAGGGTAAGGGTAGGTTGAGGCTTAGGGTGAGGGTTAGGTTCAGGTTTAGAGTTAGGGTTAGGATTAGGGTTAGTGTTAGGATTAGGGTTAGGGTTAGGCTTAGGGTGTGGGTAAGCATTAGGGTGAGGGTTAGGGTAACGGTTAGGTTTAGGGTTAGGGTTAGTGTTAGTGTTAGGGTTAAGGTGAGGCTGCGGCTTAGGTTTAGTGTGACGGAGAAGGTTAGGGTTAGGGTTAGGATTAGCGTTAGGGTAAGGTTTAGGATTAGTGGTAGAGTTAGGGTGAGGGTGAGGGTTAGGTTTAGGGTTAGGGTTATTGTTATGGTTATAGTTAGGGTGAGGGTGAGGGTGAGGTTGAGGGGTAGGTTTAGGTTTAGGTTTAGGTTATAGGTTAGGGTTAAGCTGAGGGTGAGGGTGAGGGTGAGTGTTAGGTTTAGTGTGAAGTTTAGAATGAGGTTGAGGGTCAGGGTAAGTCTGAGGATTAGGGCGACTGTGAGGGTTCGGGTGAGTTTGAGGGTTAGGTTGTGGGTGATGATTAGGGTTAGGGTGATTGTTGGGGTGAGAGTAAAAGGTAGTGTGTGGGTTAGGGTGAGGGTGAGGGTTAGTGTTAGCATTAGCATGAGGGTTAGGGTTAGGGTGAGAGTTAGAGTTAGGGTTGGTGTTAGGATTAGGGTGAGGTTTAGGGTTAGGATTAGTCTTAGAGTGATGGTGAGGGTTAGGGTTGGGTTTACGGTTCGGGCGAAGTATAGGATGAGGGTGAGATTTAGGGTTAGGGGTATTGTGAGGGTTATGGTGAGGGTGAGGTTTAGGGTTAGGATTAGGCTTAGTGTGAGGTTGAGGGTTAGGGTTAGGTTTAGGGTTAGGGTGAAGTATAGGATGAGGGTGAGATTTAGGGTTAGGGGTAGGGTGAGGGTTAGGGTGAGGGTGAGGTTTAGGGTTATGGTTAGGGTTAGTGTGAGGTTGAGGGATATGGTGAGGGTTAGGGTGAGGGTGAGGTTGAGGCTTAAGATTAGGGTTAGGATTAGGCTTAGTGTGAGGGTGAGGTTTAGGGTTTGGTTTAGGGTAAGGGTGAAGTATAGGATGAGGGTGAGATTTAGGGTTAGGGGTAGGGTGAGGGTTAGGGTGAGGGTGAGGTTTAGGGTTCGGGTTTGGCTGAGGGTGTGGGTAATGGTGAGGTGAGGGTCATGGTTAGGGTGAGGGTTAGGGTTAGGGTGAGGTTTAGGGTGAGGGTTTGGTTTAGTATGAGGGTTGGGCTGAGGAGTAGAGTTAGGGTTAGGGTGAGGATTACTGTTAGTGAGAGAGTTAGGGGTAGGGGTAGGGTTAGGTTGATGTTAAGGATTAGGCTGAGGGTTAGGGTTATTGTGAGGGTTAGGTTGAGTTTTATGGTGAGGGTTAGGTTTAGGGTGAGGATAAGGTTTAGGGTGAGGTTTAGGGTGAGTGTGAGGGTTAGCGTTAGGATTAGGGTTAGGGAGAGGGTGAGGGTTAGGGTTAGATTTAGGGTTAGGGTTGGGGCTAGGGTTAGGGTGAGAGTTAGGTTTAGGGTTAGGATGAGTGGTATTTGAGGGTGAGGGTTAGGGTTAGGGTTAGGGTGAGCGTTAGGTTGAGGGTTAGGGTGAGTTTTAGGGTTAGGGTTAGGGTTAGTGTGAGTGTTAGTGTTAGTGTGAAGGTTAGGGTTAGGGTTAGGGTTAAGTTGAGTGTAAGGGTTAGGGTGAGGGTAAGGTTTTGTGTGAGGGTTAGGGGTAAGGTTAGGGTGAGGGTTAGGGTGAGGGTTAGGTTTTAGTTTAGGATTAGTTTTACGATGAGCGTTAGGGTTAGGGTGCCAGTTAGGATGAGGGTTAAGGTTAGGGTTAAGTTGAGGGTGATGTTTAGGGTTAGTATTAGGGTTAGGGTGAGGGTTATGGATAGGGTTAGTGTGAGGGTGAGGGTGAGGGTTAGGATTAGCGTTGGGTTGAGGGTTAAGGTTAGCGTGAGGGTTAGGGATATGGTTAGGGTTAGGGTGAGAGCGAGGGTGATAGTGTTAGGCTTAGGGTTAGGGTTAGGCTTAGGTTGAGGTTGAGGGTGAGGGTGAGGGTTAAGAATAGGATTAGGATAAGGGAGACGGTGAGGCTGAGAGTTAGGGTTATGGGTTGGGTGAGAGTTAGGTTTATGGTTAGGGATAGGGTTAGGGTTAGAGTTAGGGTTAGGCTGAGGGTGAGGGTGAGCTTTAAGTTTAGGGTTAGGGTTAGGTTTACAGTGAGGGTGAGGTTTAGGTTTAGGATTAGTTTTAGGGTTAGTTTTAGGCTTATGGTGAGGTTGAGGGTGAGGGTTAGGTTTAGGTTGAGGGTTAGGGTTTTGGTGAGGGTTATGTTTAAGGTGAAGTTTAGAGTGAGGTTGAGGGTTAGTGTGAGGATGAGAGAGAGTTTGAAGGTGTGGGTGAGGGTTAGGGTTGGGGTTTGGTCAGGGTGAGGGTGACGGTGAGGGATAAGCTGAGCGAGAGATTTAGGGATAGGGTTAGGGTGAGGCTTAGGGTTAGAGTTAGGTTGTGGGTTAGTGTGAGGGTTAGGTTTCGGGTGAGTGTGAGGGTTAGGGTTAGGATGAGGGGAAGGGTGAGGGTTAGGGTTAAAGTTAGGTTGAGGGTAAGGGTTAGGGTGAGTGTGAGGGTGAGGGTTAGTGGTTGGTTCAGGGTTAGTGTGAGGGTGATGGTTAGGTTTAGGATTAGTGTTAGGGTTATGGTTAGGCTTAGGTTGAGAAAGAGGGTGAGTGTGAGGATTATTATTAGGTTGAAGGGTACGGTTAGGTTTAGGATGAGGGTCAGGTTTAGGGTGATGGTGAGGGCTCAGGTGAGGGTGAGGTTTAGGGTGTGTGTGAGGCTTAGGTTTAGGGTGAGGGTTAGGGTGACAGTGAGGGTTAGCGTGAGGGTGAGGGTTAGGTTTACGGTAAGGGTTACTGTGAAGTTTAGGGTTAGGGTTAGGTAAAGGGTGAGGGTTAGGGTGAGTGTCAGGTTTAGGGTTAGTTTTAGGGTTAAGGTTAGGGTTACTGTGAGGTTTAGGTTTAACGTTAGGGTTAGGATAAAGATAAGGGTGAGGGTGAGGGTGAGGGTTAGGGTTAGCATTAAGGTTAGAGTGAGGGTTAGGGTGAGAGTTAGGATTAGGGTTAGGTTGAGGTTGAGGGTTAGGGTTAGCGTTAGGTTGAGGTTAGTTTTAGGGTGAAGGTTAGGGTTAGGGTTAGGGTTAGGTGAGGGTGAGGGTGAGTGTTAGGGTTAGGTTACGGTTATAGTTAGGGTGAGGTTGAGGGTTACGTTTTGGATTAGGTTTGCGGTTAGTTTTAGGCTGGGGGTGAGGGTGAGGATGAAGATTAGGTTTAGGGTTATGTTTAGGGTTAGGATTAGGATTAGGGTGAGTGTTAGGGCTAGAGTTAGGTTTAAGATGAGACTAAGGGTGAGGGGTAGAGTTAGGGTTAGGGTGAGGCTTAGGGTTATTGTGAGGGTTAGGTTTAGGGTTAAGGTTACGTCTATGGTGAGGGTAAGGATTAGTGTGAAGTTTACGGTGAGGGTTAGGATGAGGGTTAGGGTGAGTGGGAGGGCCAGGGACAGGGTTAGGTTTATGGTGAGCGTTAGGGTGAGGGTTAGGTTTAGGTTTAGGGTGAGGGTTAGTGTGAGGGTAAGGTTTAGTGTGAGGGTTAGGGTGAGGGTGAGGGTTAGGGTTAGGATGAGGGAAAGGTTGAGGGTTAGGGTTAAAGTTAGGTTGAGGGTAAATGTTAGGGTGAGGGTGAGGGTTAAGGTTAGGGTTAGTGTTAGCGTTAGGTTTAGTGTGAGGGTTAGGATGAGTGTTAGGATTAGGGTTAGGGTAAGGGTTAGGGTGAGTGTGAGGGTTAGAGTTAGGTTTTGTGATGGTTAGGGTTAGGGTGTGGGTGAGGGTGAGGGTAATCTTTATGCTGAGTGTTAGGGTGAGGGTGAGGGTTAGGGTTAGTTTTAGAGTTACGGTGAGGGTTACGGTGTGAGTTAGAGTTCTGTTTAAGGTTAGGTTGAGGTTTAGGGTGAGGGTGATTGTTAAGGTTAGGGTTAGGGTTATGGTGAGGGTTAGGGTGAGGGTTAGGTTAAGGGTGATGGATATAATTAGGGTGAGAGTTAGGGTGAGGGTTAGGCTGAGGTGTATGGTTAGGGTTAGGGTGAAGGATAGATTTAGTATGAGGGTTAGGGTTATGGTTAGGGTAAATATTAGGGTGAGGGTAAGAGTTACGGTGAGGGTTAGGGTTAGGGTGAGGACTAGCGATAGCATTAGTGTTAGGATGAGGATTAGGTTGAGGGTTAGGGTTAGGGTTAGGGTTAGGGTAAGTGTGAGATTGAGGGAGACGGTGAAAGTTGGGGTGACTTTTAGGCCTAGGGTAAGGCTAAGGGTTAGTGTTAGGTTTAGGGTGAGTGTGAGTGTCAGGGTGAGGGTAAGTCTGAGGGTGAGGGTGAGGGTTAGGGTTAGTGTTAGTATTAGTGTTAGGGTTAGGCTGAGGGTGACTCTGAGGTTTAGGGTTAGGGTTAGGATTAGGGTGAGCTGAGGGTGAGGGTTAGGTTTAGGATTAGGGTTAAGTTTAGGGTTAGGCTGAGGGTGAGGGTGAGGGTGAGTGTGATGGTTAGGGTTAGGATTAGGGTTAGGGTGAAGGTGAGGGTTAGCTTTAGGATTAGTGTTAGGGTTAGGTTTAGGCTTTGGGTGAAGTTGAGGGTGAGGTTGACGGTTAGGTTTAGGGTTAGTTGAGGCCTACAGTTAGGGTGACAGAGTGAGGGTTAGGGTTAGGATGTGGGTGAGGGTTAGAGTTGGGTTAGGGTTAGAGTTAGGGTGAGGGTGAGGGTTAGGCTTAGGCTTAGGGATAGGGTTAGGTTTAGGCTGGGGATGAGGGTGAGGATGAGGGTTAGGTTTAGGGTGAGGGTTAGGGTTAGGGTTAGGGGGAGTGTTATGGTTAGGGTAAGGTTTAGGATGAGGGTTAGGGTGAAGGGTAGGTTTAGGGATAGGGTGAGAGTTAGGGTTAGTGTGAGGTTTAGGGTTAGGGTTAGGGTTAGGGTGAGGTTTAGGATGAGGGTTAGGGTAAGGGGTAGAGGTAGGGTTCGGGTGAGTGTTAGGGTTAGTGTGAGGGTTAGGTTTAGAGTTAGGGTTAGGGTGAAGTTGAGGGTAAGTGTTAGGTTGATCGTTAGGATGATTGTGAGGGTTAGGGTTTGGGTTAGGATGAGGGTTATGGTGAGGGTGATTGCTAGGGTTAGAGTGAGGGTTAGGGTGAGCTTTAGGGTGAGGGTTAGGTTTAGGGTTAGGGTGAGGGTTAGGGTTAGGGTAAGGCTTAGGCTGAGGGTTAGGTTGAGGGTGAGGGTTAGGGTAAGGGTGAGGGCAAGTGTGAGGTCTAGGGTTAGGGTTAGGGTTAGACTGAAGAGTAGGGTTAGCGTTAGGATTAGGGTGAGGGTGAGGGTTTCATTTAGGTAAGGGTTAGGGTTAGGGTGAGGATTAGGGTGAGGGTTCTGGTCAGGGTTTGGGTTAGGGTGTGGGTGAGGGTGAGGATTAGGTTGAAGGTTAGGGTGACGGTAAGGGTTAGGGTGAGGGTGACGGTTAGGGATACTGTTAGGGTTAGGGTGAGGGTTAGAGTTAGGTTTAGGTTTAGGGATAGCCTGTTGGTTAAGGTGAGGGGTTGGGTTAGGGTTAGGGTGAGGGTTAGGGTTAAGGTTAGGTTGAGGGTTAGGGTTAGTTTTAGGGTTAGGGTTAGGGTGATGGTGGCGGTTAGGTTTAAGATTTGTGTTAGTGTTAGTGTTAGGGTTAGGGTTAGGGTTAGGCTTAGGTTGAGGTTTAGGTTGGGGGTGAGGGTGAAGGATAGGGTTAGGCTAAGGGAGACTGTGTGGCTGAGTTTTAGGATTATGGATTGGGTTGGGGTTAGGTTTAGTGTGAGGGATTGAGTTAGCGTTATGGTTTGTGTTAGGTTGAGGCTGAGAGTGAGGTTTAGGTTTAGGGTTAGGGTTAGGTTTAGAGTGAGGGTGAGGTTTAGGTTTAGGATTCGTTTTAGGGTTAGTTTTAGGCTTATGGTGAGGGTGAGGGTGAGGGTTAGGTTTAGGGTGATGTTCAGAGTGAGGGTGAGGGTTAGGGTGAGGGTTAGGTTTAGGGTTAGGGTGAGGTTTAGGGTGACGGTGAGGGTTAAGGTGAGGGTGACTGTTGGGGATAGCGTTAGAGTGAGGATTAGGGTGAGGGTTAGGGTTAGGGTTAGGGTGAGTGTTAGGGTTAGGTTTAGGTTTAGTGTGACGTTGAGAATGAGGGTTAGTGTTAGGATTAGGCTTAGAGTGAGGGTGAGGGTTAGGCTTAGGTTTAGTGTTAGTGTTAGTGTTAGGCTTAGGGTGAGAGTGAGGTTGAGAGTGAGGTTTAGGGTTAGGGTAAGGGTTAAGGTTAGTATTAGGGTGAGGGTTAGTGTTATGTTAATGGTGAGGGTTCAGGTGAGGTTGAGGGTTAGGGTGTGGGTGAGGGTTAGGTTAGGGTGAGGTTTAGGGTTAGGGTTAGTTTTATGGTGAGCGTTAGGGTGAGGGTGAGGGTTAGGGTCAGGTTTAGGGTTAGGGTTAGGGTGACGGTTAGCATTAGGTTTAGGTTTAGGGTGAGGGTGTGGGTGAGGGTTAGTGTTCGTGTTAAGTTTAGTGTGAGGGTGCGGGTCAGGTTTAGGATTAGTGATAGGTATAAAATTAGGTTTAAGGTGTGAGTGAGGGTGAGAGTGAGGTTTAGGGTTAGGGTGAGGGTTAGGGTTAGGGTTAGGATGAGGGTTAGGTTTAGGGTGATGGTGAGGGTTAAGGTGAGGGTGAGGGTTAGGGTGTGGGTGAGGGTTAAGTTTAGGGTGAGGGTTGGGTGACGGTGAGTGTTAGGGTGAGGGTGAAGGTTAGGGTTAGGGTAAGTGTTACGGTGAGGTTTAGGGTTAGGGTTAGGGTTAGGTTGAGGGTTAAAGTTAGGGTTAGGTTTAGGGTTAGGGTAAAAGTTAAGGTTAGGGTTAATGTGAGGTTTAGGTTTAGCGTTAGGTTTAGGATAAAGTAAAGGTTGAGGGTGAGGTTTAGCATGAGGGTGAGGGTTAGGGTCAGAGTTAGGGTTAGGGGGAGGGTTGGGCAGACGGATAGTGTTAGGGTTAGGGTGAGGGATATTTTTAGTGTGATTTTTACGGTTAGGGTTAGGGTTAATGTTAGGGTGATGGAAAAGGTTAGGGTGAGGGTTAGGGTTAGGGTGAATTTTAGGTTTAACATTCGGTTTAGAATGAAGGTTAGGGTGAGTGTTAGGGTTGGGGTTAGGGTTAGGTTTAGGTTGAGCGAGAGGGTGAGGGTTAGGGTTAGGATTAGGGTTAGGGTTAGGGTTATGCTGAGGGTGAGGTTGAGGCTGAGGGTGAGTGTTAGTTTTAGTATTAGGGGTAGGTTGAGGATGAGGGTGAGGGTTAGGTTTAGGATTAGTGTTAGGGTTCTGGTTAGGCTTAGGGTGAGGGTGAAGGTGAGGTTCAGGGTTAGGCTTAGTGTTAGCTTTGGGGTTAGGGTGAGGGATAGGGTTAGGGTTAGGGTTAGGGTGAGGGCTAGGGTTAGGGTTAGATTTAGGGTGACTGTGAGGGTGAGGGTTAGGTTTAGGATTAGTGTAATTGTTAGGGTTAGGTTTAGGGTGAGGGTGAAGTGAGGATTATGGTTAGGTTGAGGGTTAGGTTCACAGTAAAGGTTAGGTTAATTGTGAGGGTTATGGTTAGGGTTAGGGTGAGGGTGGGGGTTAGGATCAGGTTAAGGTTTAGGTTTAGTGTTAAGGTGAGGGTTAGGGTTAGGGTTAGGTGAGGGTTAGGGTTAGGGTTCGGGTTATGGTGAGGGTGAGGGTGAGGGTTAGGTTTAGGGTGATGTTTAGGGTGAGGGTGAGGTTTTGGTTTAGAGTGAGGTTTCAGGTGACGGTGAGCGTTATGGTGTTGGTGAGGGTTTGGTTTAGGGTGAGGGTTAGGAGGACAGTGAGCTTTAGCGTTAAGGTGAGGGTTAAGATTAGGGTAAGGGTGAGGGTTATATTTAGGGTTAGGGAAAGGGTGATGGTGAGGGTGAGGATTAGGGTTAGGTTTAGGTGAGGCTTAAAGCTAGGGTGAGGGTTAGGTTTAGGGATAGGGTTAGGGTGAGGGTCAGGTTAAGTTTTAGGGTTAGGATTAGGGTGAGAGTTAGTGTTAGGGATAGTGTTAGGGTTAACATGAGCGTTATTGTTAGGTTTGTGTTTAGGGTGAGGATGAGTGTTAGCGTGAGGGAGAGGGTTCGGGTGAGGGTTAGGGTTAGGGTTAGGATTAGAGTTAGGTTAAGGTTTAGGGTTAGGGTAAGGGTAGGGTGAGGTTTATGGTGAGGGTTAGGTTTAGGTTTAGGGTTAGGCTTAGGGTTAGGGTTAGTGTTAGGATTATGGTTAGGGTTAGGGTAGGGTGAGGGTAAGCATTAGGGTGAAGTTTAAGGTGAGGATTAGGTTTAGCATTTGGGTTAGGATGAGGGTTAAGGTTTGTGTTAGTGTTAAGGTTAGGGTGAGGCTGCGGCTTAGGTTTAGGGTGAGGGTTAAGGTTAGGGTGATGTTTAGGGATTTGTTAGGGTTAGGGAGAGGGTATGGGTGAGGGTTAGGATTAGGGTTAGGTTTAGAGTTAAAGTGAGGGTGAGAGTTAGGGTTAGGATTAGGGTTAGAGTTAGTATTAGTCTGACGTTGAGGTTAAGAGTGAGCGTTAGGGTTAGGGTTGTGGAGAGGGTTGGGGTTAGGACAAAGATGAGGTTTGGGCTGAGGGGTAGGTTTACGGTTAGGTTGAGGGTTAGGGTGTGGGTATGTGTTAGGGTTAAGGTGAAGGTGAGGTTTAGGGTAAGGGTGTGGGTTAGGGTTAGGATTAGAGTTAGAATGAGGGTTTAGGGTGAGGTTTAGGGTTTAGGTTTAGGGTGAGGTTTAGGGTGAGGGTTAGTGTTAGGATTAGGGGTAGCTTTAGGGTTAGGGAGAGGGTTAGGGTTAGGGTTATTGTTAGGGTTATAGTTAGGGTGACGGTGAGGCTGAGGTTGAGGGTTAGGTTTAGGGGTAGGTTTATGTTTTGGGTTTGGGTTAAGCTGAGGATGAGGGTGAGGGTGAGGGTTAGGTTTAGTGTGAAGTTTAGAATGAGGTTGAGGGTCAGGGTGAGTGTGAGTGTTAGGGTGAGTGTGAGGGTTCGGGTGAGGGTGAGGGTTAGGTTTTGGCTGAGGATTAGGGTTAGGGTGAGGGTTAGGGTGAGAGAAAAGGGTAGTGTGAGGGTTAGGGTGAGGGTGAGGGATAGGGTTCGCATTAGTGTGATGCTTAGGGTTAGGGTGAGTGTTAGGGTGAGGGTTAGGTTTAGGGTTAGATTTAGGTTGACGATAACGGTTAGGGTGAGTTTTAAGGTGAGGATTAGTGTTAGTCTTAGGGTTAGGTTGAGGGTTAAGGTGAATGTTAGTATTAGTGTTAGGGTTAGGGTGAGGGTGATGGTTAGGGTTAGGGTTAGTATTAGAGTTTTGGTTAGGGTGAGGTTTAGGGATAGTGTTCGTTTTGGGTGAGGGTGAGGTTGAGTGTTAGGATTAGTGTTAGGGTTAGAGTTAGGGTGAGGGTGAGGGTGTGGGTTAGGGTTAGAATTAAGGTTAGGGTTAGGCTGAGGGTTAGTGTAAGGTTGAGGTTGAGGGTGAGAGAGGGTTAGGTGAAGGTAAGTGTTAGGGTTTGTGTTAGGGTGAGGGTTAGGGTTAGGGTTAGGATTAGGATGAGGGTTAGGCTGAGGTGTAGGGTGACGGATAGCATTAGGGTGAGGGTTAGGGTTAGGGTCAGGGATAGGGTGAGAGTAAGGGTTAGGGTGAGTGAGAGGTTTGAGCTGAGGGTGAGGGTTAGGGTGTGGGTGCAATTTAGGGTTAGATGAGATTAAGGGTTAGATTGAGGGTTAGGGTGAGGGTGAGGTTTAGGGTTAGGAATAGGCTTAGTGTGAGTGAGAGGGTTAGGGTTAGGTTTACGGTTAGGGCGAAATATAGGATGAGGGTGAGATTTAGGGTTAGGGGTATGGTGAGGGTTATAGTGAGGGTGAGGTTTAGGGTTAGGATTAGGCTTAGTGTGAGGGTGAGTGTTAGGGTTAGCTTTAGGGTTAGGATGAAGTATAGGATGAGGGTGAGATTCAGGGTTAGGGGTAGGGTGAGGGTTAGGGTGAGGTTTAGGGTTAGGGTTAGGGTTAGTGTGAGGTTGTGGGATAGGTTGAGGGTTAGGGTGAGGGTGAGTTTGAGGGTTTGGATTAGGGTTAGGATTAGGCTTAGTGTGAGGGTGAGGGTTAGGGTTAGGTTTAGGGTAAGGGTGAAGTATAGGATGAGGGTGAGATTTAGGGTTATGTGTAGGGTGAAGGTTATGGTGAGGGTGAGGTTTCGGGTTCGGGTTTGGCTGAGGGTGTGGGTAAGGGTGAGGGTGAGGGTTATGGTTAGGGTGAGGGTTAGGGTTAGGGTGAGGTTTAGGGTTAGGTTTTGTGTTAGTATTAGGGTTAGGCTGAGGAGTAGGGTTAGGGTTAGGGTGAGGATTAGTGTTAGTGAGAGAGTTAGGGATAGGGGTAGGGTTAGGTTGATGGTAAGGGTTTGGGTGAGGGTTAGGGTTACTGTGAGGGTTAGGTTGAGGTTTAGGGTGAGGGTTAGGTTTAGGGTGATGTTTTGGGTGAGGGTGAGGGTTAGGATTAGGATTAGGGTTAGGGTGAGGGTCAGAGTTAGGGTTAGTTTTAGGGTTAGTGTGGGGGCTAGAGTTAGGGTGACAATTAGGTTTAGGGTTAGGATGAGTGTTATTTTGACTGAGGGTTAGGGTTAGGGTTAGGGTGAGCGTTATGGTAAGGGTTAGGTTGAGGTTTAGGGTTAGGGTTAGGGTGAGTGTTAGTGTTAGTGTGAAGGTTAGGGTTAGGATTAGGTTGAGGGTAAGGGTTAGGGTGAGGGTAAGGTGTTGTTTGAGGTTTAGGGGTAAGGTTAGGGTGAGTTAGGGTGAGGGTTAGGTTTTAGTTTAGGATTAGATTTAGGATTAGCGTTAGGGTTAGGGTGCCAGTTAGGGTGAGGGTTAAGGTTAGGGTTAAGTTGAGGGTGAGGGTTAGGGTTAGTATTAGGGTTAGTGTGGCGGCTATGGATAGGGTTAGGGTGAGGGTGAGGGTGAGGGTTAGGGTCAAGGTTAGGATGATCTTTAGGCTGAGGAGCTGAGTTAGGGTTAAAGTGAGGGTTAGGGATAATGTGTGGTTAGGGTAACGGTTAGGGTTAGGGTTAGGTTTATTGTTAGGGGTAGGGTTAGGATGAGGGTGGTGGTGAGTGTGAGAGTTAAGATTATGGTTAGTTTTAGGGTTAGAGTGAGGGTGAGTGTGAGGGTCATGGTTAGGATTAGGGTTAGGCTGAGGTTGAGGTTGAGGGTGGAGGTGAGGGTTAGGGTTAGGGTTAGGTGAAGGTTAGGGTTAGGGTTAGGGTTAGGGTTATTTTTAGGGTTAGAGTTAGGGTGAGGGTGAGGGGGTGGGGGGTTTTAGGATTAGGGTTAGGCTGAGAGTGAGGTTGAGGGTGAGGGTGAGGGCTAGGTTTTGTGTGATGTTTAGGGTGAGGTTGAGGGTCAGGGTGAGTGTGAGGATGAGGTTTAGGTTGTGGGTGAGGATTAGGGTTAGGTTGAAGGTTAGGGTGAGAGTAAGGGTTAGGGTGAGGTTTAGGGTGTGGGTTAGGTTTAGGGTTAGCATTAGCGTGAGGGTTAGGGTTAGAGTGAGGGTTAGGGTTAGGGTTAGTGTTAGAGTTAGGATTAGGGTGAGGGTTAGGGTTAGGGTTAGGTTTAGGGTTAGCATTAGCGTGAGGGTTAGGGTTAGAGTGAGGGTTAGGTTTAGGGTTAGTGTCAGAGTTAGGATTAGGGTGAGGGTTAAGGTTAGGGTTAGAGTTAGATTTAGTGTGAGGTTCAGGGTGAGGGCTAGGGTTAGGATTAGGGTTATGGTTAGGTTTAGGCTGATTGTGAGGGTGAGGTTGAGGGTTAGAATTAGGTTTTGGTTTAGGGTTAAGCTTAGGATGAGGGTGAGGGTGAGGGTTAGGGTTAGGTTTAGGATTAGGGTAAGGATTAGCTTTAGGGTTAGGGAGAGGTTTAGGGTGAGTGTTAGGGTTTGTGTTAGGGTTATGCTGAGGTTGAGACTTAGGGTTAGGTTTGGGTTTAGGGTTAGGGTTAGGGTGAGGGTTAGGGTTGGGGTTAGGGTGAGGGTGAGGGTGAGTTTTAGGCTGAGGGTGAGGGTTACTGTTAGTGTTACCGTAAGGGTTAGGGTTAGTGTGAGGGTTAGGGTTAGGGTGATCATGAGGGTTAGAGCTAGGGTTAGGGTTACAGTGAGCTTTAGGCTGAGGGTGACAATGAGGGTGACGGTTAGGTTTAAGATTAGGGTTAGGGTTAGGGTTAGGCTCTGGGTGAGGGTGAGGGAGCGGGAGAGGGTGAGGGTTAGGTTTAGTGTAAGGTTGAGGGTAAGGGTTAGGGTTAGGTTCAGGGTTAGGTTTAGGGTGATGTTTAGGGTGAGGGTTAGGATTAGGGCGTGGGTGATATTTAGGGTTCAGGTAAGGGTTAGGGTGACGGTGAAGGTTAGGTTTAGGGTTAGTGTTAACGTTAGGGTGAGGGTTAGGTTTAGGAATGGTGTTAGGGTGAGTGTTATGGTGAGGGTTAGGTTTAGGGTTAGGTTTAAGTTGAGGGTAAGGGTTGGGGTGAGGTTTAGGGTCAGGGTTAGTGTTAGTGTTAGTGTTAGGAGGAGGCTTAGGGTGAGTGTTAGGGTTAGTGTTAGGGTTTGTATGAGGGTGAAGGTTAGGTTTAGGGTTAGGGTTAGCGTGAGGTTTAGGGTAGGGTTGCTTTAGGGTGAGGGTGAGGTTGAGGGTTCGGACTAGGGTTAGGCTTATTGTTAGGGTGACGGTAAGAGTGTGGGTTAAGGTTAGGATTAGGGTTAGCGTTAGGCTTATGCTGAGGGTGAAAGTAAGGGTGAGGTTGAGGGTTAGGGTTAGGATTAGGGTGAGGGGTAGGCTGAGGGGTAGGGTGAGGTTTAGCTTTAGGGTGAGGGTTAGGGTTAGGGTCAGGGATACGGTGAGGGTAAGTGTTAGGGTAATGGTTAGGGTTAGGGTGAGGGTTAGGTTGATGGTTAATGTGAGGGGTAGGGTTAGGGTGAGATTAAGGGTTAGGGTGAATGTTAGGGTGAGAGTGAGGTTTAGGGTTAGGATTAGGCTTAGTGTGAGGGTGAGGCTTAGGGTTAGGTTTAGGGTTAGGGTGAAGTATAGGATGAGGGTGAGATTTAGGGTTAGGGGTAGGGTGAGGTTTAGGGTGAGGGTGAAGTTTAGGGATAGGGTTAGGTTTTGGGTGAGGTTGAGGAATAGGTTTAGGTTTAGGGTGAGTGTGAGGTTGAGTGTTAGGATTAGGGTTAGGGTTAGAGTTAGGGTGAGGTTGAGGTTGAGGTTTAGAGTTAGGATTAGGGTTCGGGTTAGGCTGGGGGTGTGGGTAAGTTTGAGGATGAGGGTTATGGTTTGGGTGAGGGTTAGGGTTAGGTTTAGGGTGAGAGCAAAGGTGAGTGTTAGCGTTAGTGTTAGGGTTAGGCTAAGGTTGAGGTTGAGGGTTAGCATGAGGATTAGGTTTAGGGTTTGTGTTGGGGTGAGGGTTAAGGTTATGGTGAGGGTTAGGGTTAGGGTTAGGGTTAGGGTGAGAGCGAGGGTTAGGGTTAGTGTTAGGATGAGGTTTAGACTTAGGAATAGGTTTAGGGTTAAGGTGAGGGTTACGGTTAGTGTGAGGGTAGGGTTAGGCATAGGGTTAGGGTTAAGATTAGGGAGAGTGTTAGGGTTAGGGTAACGGTTAGGGTTAAGTTTAGGGTAATTGTTAGGGTTAGGGTTAGGATGAGGGTGATGGTGAGGGTGAGAGATATGTTTTTGGTTAGGTTTAGGGTTAGAGTGAGGGTGAGGGTGAGGGTTATGTTTAAGATTAGGGTTAGGGTTAAGGTTAGGCTGAGGGTGAGGGTGAGGGTGAAGTTAAGGGTTAGGAATAGGGTTAGGATGAGGGTTAGGGTTAGTGTGAGGGTTAGGGTTATTTTTAGGGTTAGAGTTAGGTTGAGAGTGAGGGTGAGGGTGAGGGGTAGGTATACGATTAGGTTTAGCTTTAGGGTTAGGGTTAGGCTGAGTGTGAGTTTGCGGGTGAGGGTGAGGGTTAGGTTTTGTGTGATGTTTAGGGTGAGGTTGAGGGTCAGGGTGAGTGTGAGGTTGGGGGTTAAGTTGTGGGTGAGTATTAGGTTTAGGGTGAAGGTTAGGGTGAGAGTAAGGGTTAGAGTGAGGTTTAGGGTGAGGATGAGCGTTAGGGTTAGCATTAGCGTGAGGGTTATGGTTAGGGTGAGGGTTAGGTTTAGGTTTAGTGTTAGAGTTAGGATTAGGGTGAGGGTTAGGGTTAGGTTTAGGGTTTGGGTGAAGGTTAGGGTGAGGATGAGATTTAGGGTTATGGGAAGGGTGAGGATTATGGTTAGGGTTAGGTTTTGGGTTAGGGTGAAGTTTAGGGATAGGGTTAGGTTTAGGGTGAAGTTGAGATTGAGGGTTAGGATTAGGGTTAGGGTTAGAGTTAGGGTGAGGGTTAAGGTGAGGGTTAGGGTAAGGATTATTGTTAGGGTTAGGCTGAGGGTGAGGTTAAGTGTGAGTGTGAGGGTTAATTTTAGAGTGAGGGTTAGGGTTAGGGTTAGGGTAAGGTTGAGCTTTAGGGTTAAGTTTAGGGTTAGTATGAGGGTTAGACTGAGGGATAGTGTTAGGGTTAGGGTGAGGATTAGTTTTAGTGTTAGAGTTAGGATTAGGGTTAGGGTTAGTTTGAGGTTAAGGGTTAGGGTGAGGGTTAGGGTTAGGGTTAGGGTGATGTTAGGGTGAGGGTTAGGGTTAGGTTTAGGGTTAGTTTTAGATTTAGGGTTAGGGTTAGGGTGAGGGTGAGGGTTAGGTTTAGGGTGAGGTTTAGGGTTATGGTGAGGGTTAGGGTGAGTGTTAAGGTGAGGGTGAGGGTTTGGGTTAGTGTGAGGGTAAGGGTTATTGTTAGGTGTAGGGTTAGGGTAAGCATTAGTGTTAGTGTGTGTGTGATGTTTAAGATTAGTGATAGGGTTAGGGTGAGCACTAGGGTTAGTTTGAGGGTGAAGGTGAGGTTTAGGGTGAGGGTGAGGGTGAGGGTGATGGTTAGGGTTAGGGTGAGGATTATTGTTAGGGTGAGGTATAGAGTGAGGGTGAGGGTTAGCGTTAGGGTTAGGGTTAGGCTGAGGGTGATGGTGATGGTGAGGGTTAGAGTTAGGCTTAGGGTGAGGGCTAGGTTTTGTGTGTGTGTTAGGGTGAGAGTGAGGGTAATGGTTAGGGTGAGAGTTAAGGTGAGGGTGAGGGTTAGGGTTATGGTTATGGTGAGGGGGACGGTTAGTGTTTGGATTAAGGTTAAGGTGAGGGCTAGGTTGAGGGTGAGGGTGAGGGTGAGGGTTTTGGTTACGTAATGTTTAGGTTTAGGATTAGGGTTAGGATTAGGTTGAGGGTTATTGTTAGGGTGAGGGGTAGTTTGAGCGTTAGGGTTAGGGTTAGCATTAGGGTTAAGGTGAGGGTTTGGGTGAGTGTGAGGTTTAGGATTAGTTCAGGGTAAGGGTCAGTGTGAGGTGTATGGTTAGGGTTAGGGTTAGGCTTAGGGTGACGGTGAGGGGACGGTGAGGGTTAGGGTTAGGGTTAGGCTGAAGGTTAGGGTTAGTGTGAGTGTTAGGGTGATGGTGAGTGTTAGGGTTATTGTTAGGGTTTGGGTGAGTGTGAGGGTGTGGGTGAAGGTTAAGGTGAGGGTGAAGGTTAAGTTTAGGGTGAAGATTAGGGTTAATATTAGGGATAGGGTGAGGGCTAAGGTGAGGTTGAGGGTTAGGGTTAGGGTTAGGGTGAGAGTTAGGGTTAGGGTGATCGAGAGGTTTAGGGTGAGGGGTAGGGTTAGGTTTAGTGTGAGGGTTAGGTTTAGTGTGACGGTTAGACTTACGGTTAGGGTTAGGGTTAGGGTTATTTGTGTGGTTAGGTTTAGGCTTAGTGTGAGGGTGAGATTTAAGGTGAAGTTTAGGTTTAGTGTTAGGGTTAGGTTTAGGTTGAGGGTGAGGCTGAGGGTGAGGGTTAGCTTTAGGTTTAGGTTTAGGGATTGGGTTAGGCTGAGGATGAGGGTGAAGGTTAGGTTTAGGGTGACGTTTAGGGTTAGGGTGAGGTTTAGGTTTAGGGTAAGAATGAGGGTTAGGGTTTGTGGTAAGGTTATTGTTAGTGTGAGGGTTATCGTTAGGTTGACGATGAGGGTTAGGTTTAGTGTTAGGGTGAGGGTAAGGTTTAGGGTGAGGGTTAGGGTGACGGTGAGGATTACAGCTATGGTTAGTGGTAAGGGGAGTGTTAGGTTAGGGTGAGGGTGAGGGTAAGGGATAGGGATAGGGTTAGATTTAGGGTGAGGGTTTGGGTTAGTGTGAGGGTTAAGATTAGTGTTAGGGTGAGGGTAAGGTTTACGGTGAGGGTTATGGTGAGGGTTAGGGATAGGTTTAGGGTTACGGTGAGGGTGAGGGTGAGGGTTAGGGTTTGGTTTAGGTTAGGGTGAGGGTGAGCATGAGGCTTAGTGTTAGGATTAGGGTTTAGGTTAGGGTTAGGCTGAGGGTGAGGGTGAGGGTTAAGGTGAGGTTGAGTGTTAGGGTTAGAATTAGGTTGAGGGTTAGACTGAGGGTTAGGGTTAGGGTTATTGTGAGGTTAACGGTTAGGGTGAGGGTTAGGGTGCGGGTAAGGATTAGGGTGACGTTTCTGTTGAGGGTAAGTTTTAGAGTTAGGGTTAGGATTAGGGTAATGGTAAGAGTTAGTGTTAGGATTAGGGTGAGTGTGATGTGAGGGTGAGTGTTAGGTTTAGGGTTAGGGTTAGGGGAGGGTGAGGGTTATGGTTAGGTTTAGGGTCAGGGTTTGGGTTAGGGTGAGGGTTAGGTTAGGTTTAGGGTTAGGGTGAGTGTCTGGGTGAGTGTTTGGTTTGGAGTTAAGGTTAGTCTGAGTGGTAGGGTTAATATTAGGGTGAGGTTAAGGGTTAGGGTGAGCGTTAGGGTGAGGGTGAGGGTGAGGGTGAGGGTTAGCATTAGGGTTAAGTTTAAGGTTAGGGTGAATATAATGGTTAGTTTGAGGGTTAGGGTTCGCGTGAGGGTTAGGGTTAGGAGTAGGGTTAGGGTTAGAGTGAGGCTGAGGGTGAGGGTTAGGGTTAAGGTGAGGATTAGGGTGAGGGTGAGTGTTAAGGTGAGGGTTAAGCTTAGGGTTAGGGTTAGGGTGAGGGTTAGAGTTATGGTGAGGGTTAGGGTTAGTTTTAGGGTTAGCATGACAGTGAGGGTGAGGGTTAGGGTGGGGGTTTGGGTTAGGTTTAGTGTGAGGGTGAGGGTGAGGATTAGGGTTAGGATTAGTGTTTGGATTAGGGTTAGGCTGAGAGTGAAGGTGAGGGTTAGGGTTAGCGTGAGGTTTAGGGTTATGGTTAGGGTGAGGGTTAGGTTAAGGATTAGGGTTAGGTTGAGAGTTAGGCTGAGGGTGAGGGTGAGGGTGAGTGTGAGGGTTAGGGTTATGGTTAGGGTGAGGGTTAGGTTTAGTGTGAGGGTTAGGGTGAGGGTGAGGTTAAGGATTAGGTTAAGGTTTAGAGTGAGGATGATGGTTAGGTTTAGGTTTAGGGTTTGGTTGAGGTTTAGGGTGAAGATAAGTTTTCGGTTTAGTGTGAGGTTTAGGGTTTGGGTTAGGGTTAGGATTCAGGTGAGGGTAAGTGTTAGGGTGAAGGTTAGTGTGAGAATGAGGGATAGCCTTAGCGTGAGAGTTAGGTTAAGGGTTAGGGTTACCGTTAGGGTGAGGGAAAGGTTTAGGGTGAGGGATAGGCTTAGGGTCAGGGTTAGTGTTAGGGTTAGGATTAGGTTTATGATTTGGGTGAGGGTGAATGTGAGGGTTAGTGTTAGGGTGAGGCTTAGGGTCAGGGTGAGGATTAGCATTAGGTTTAGGTTTAGGGTGAGGGTGAGGGTGAGGTTTAGGCTTAGGGTTAGGGTTAGAGTTAGGGGGAGGGGAGGGGGGGTGTTTCCATTAGGTAAGGGTTAGGGTTTGGGTTAGGGTTTTGCTGATGTTTAGCGTGAGGTTGCAGGTTAGGGTTAGAATCAGGTTTCACGTGGGGGTGAGGGTTATGGTGTGGGTGAGGTTAGGGTTTGAGTGAGGGTTAGGGTGACAGTGAGTGTTAGGGTGAGGTGTTGGTTAGGGTTAGTGTGAGGTTTAGGGTTAGGGTTAGGGTGAAAGTGATGGTCAGGATGAGGGTTAGGTTTAGGGTTAGCGTTAGCATGAGGGTTACGTTTAGGGTTAGGGTTAGGGTGAGGGTTAGGGTAAGCGTTATGGTCAGGGTTAGTGTTAGGGTGAGCGTTAGGGTTAGGTTAAGGGTTACAGAAAGTGTTAGGGTGAGGGTGAGGGTTAGGGTTAGTTTGAGGGTAAGGAGTAGGGTGAGGGTTATGTTGAGGGTGAGTTTAGGGTTAGGGTGAGGGTGAGGTTTAAGGTTAGGGTTAGGGTTAGGGTGAGGGCTACGGTTAGGTTGAGGGTATATGTTAGGGTTAGGGAGACTGTTTGGTTGAGGGTGAGGGTTATGGTTAGGGTTAGGGTGAGGTTTAGGATGACGGTGAGAGTTAGGATGAGTGTGAGGGTGAGGGTGAGAGTTAGGTTTAGGGTTAGAGTAAAGCTTAGGTTGAGGGTTAAGGTGAGAGTTAGGGTTAGGTTGAGGGTTTGGGTGAGGGTAAAGGTGAGTTTAAGTGTTAGGGTGAGTATTAGGGTGAGGGTGAGGGTTAGGGTTAGATTGAGTGTAAGAGTTAGGGTGAGGGTTAGGATGAGGCTTAGTGTGAGGGGTAGGGTGATGTTTAGGGTGAGCATTAGGGTTAGGGTGAGGGTGAGGTTGAGCGTAAAGGTTACTGTGAGGGTTAGGGTTAGCCTGAAGGTTACAGTTAATATGAGGGTTAGGGTGAGTTTTACGCTGAGGGATAGGTTTAGGGTTAGGGTGAGTGTTAGGTATAGAGTGAGGGATAGGGTTAGGGTTAGGATTAGGGTTAGGGTGAGAGTAAGGTTTAGGGTGAGGGTTAGGGTTAGCATTAGGTTTAGGGTTATGGTTAGGGTTTGGGTGAGGGTTAGGGTAAGGGTTAGGATGAGGGTGAGGGTTAGGTTAAGTTTGAGGGTTAGGGTTAGTGTGAGTGTTAGGGTTAGGGTTAGAGTTATGGTGAGGGTAAGGTTAAGGGGAGGGTTATGTGAGTGTGAGGGTGAGGGTGAGGGTTAGGGTTAGTATTAGGGTTAGGGTGAGGTCTAGGGTAATGGTGAATGTTAGGATTAGGCTTAGGGTTAGTGTTAGGCTGAGGGTGAGGGTTAGGTTGAGGGTTAAGGTTAGGGTTAGGGTGTAGTTTAAGGTTAGTGACATGGTTAGGGTGAGCGTGAGTTTAAGGGTTCGGATGAGAGTTAGTGTGAACGAGAGGTTTAGGGTTAGGGTTCGGGTGAGGGTTCGGGTGAGGGTTAGGCTGAAGGTGAGTGTTAGGGTTAGGGTGAGCATTAGGGTTAGGATTAGGGTTAGAGTGAGGCTAGGGTGAGGGTGAGGGTTAGGGTAAGGGTTAGGGTTAGGGTTAGAGTGAAGGTTAGGATTAATGTGAGGTTGTGTGTAAGGGTGTGTGTTAGGGTGAGTGTTAGGGTGAGGGTTCGGTTTTAGTGTGAGGGTTAGGGTTAGGGTTATTTTTAGGGTTAGGTTTAGGTTGAGGGTGAGTGTGAGTTTTAGATTTAGGGTTAGGTTACGGTGAGGTTGAGGGTGAGTGTTTTAGTTAGAAAAGTGTTAGGGTTAAATTTAGAGTTAGGATTAGGGTGAGGGTGAGTGTTAGTGTGAGGATTAAGTTTTGGGTGAACGTTAGGGTGAGAGTTCTGGTTAGGATTAAGTTAGGGTTAGGGTGAGGGTGAGGGTGAGGTTTAGGGTTAGGATTAGGGTGAGGTTGAGTTTTAGGGTTAGGGTGAGGGTTAGGGTTAGGTGAGGGTAAGGGTCAGGGGGAGGGTAAGGGTTAAGAGTGAGGGCTTGAATTAGCTTTAGTGTTAGGGTGAGGTTTAAGGTGAGGGTTAGGGTGAGGCTGAGGGTGAGTGTGAGGGTGAGGGGGAGGGGGAGGGTTAGGGTGAGGGTGAGGTTGAGGTGAGGTTTAAGTTTAGGATTAGGCTTAGGGTTAGTGTTAGGGTGAGGGTTAGGGTGAGTGTGAGGGTTAAAGGTAGGTGGGGGTAAGGGTTATGGTGAGGGTTAGGGTTAAGAGTGAGGGCTAGAGATAGCGTGAGTGTTAGGGTGAGGTTTACGGTGAGGGTTAGGGTCAGGGTGAGGGTGAGTGTGAGGAGGAGCGTTAAGGTTAGGGTTAGGGTTAGGGTGAGGGTGAGGGTTAGGTTTAGCGTGAGGGTTACGGTTAGTGTAAAAGTTTGGGTGAAGGTAAGGGTTAGGGTTGGTTTAGGGTGAGTGTGAGCCTGAGGGTTAAGGTGAGGGTGAGGGTGAGGTTTACGGTGAGGGCTAGGTTGAGGGTGAGGGTTAGGATAAGTGTTAGGAATAGGGCAAGGGTTAGGGTTATGGTTAGGGTGAGGGTTAGGCTGAGGGCTAGGGTTAGCTTTAGGGTTAGGGCCATGGTTAGGGTTAGGTGAGGGTAAGGGTTAGGGTGAGGGTTAGGGTTATGTGTGAGGGCTAGAATTACCTTTAGTGTTAGGGTGAGGTTTACGGTGAGGGTTAGGGTGAGGGTGAGGGTGAGTGTGAGGGTGAGGGTTAAGGTTAGCGTTAGCGTGAGGGTGAGGGTGAGTGTTAGGGTGAGGATGAGGGTGAGGTGAGGATTAGGTTTAAGATTAGGTTGAGGGTGAGGATTAGGGTGAGTGTGAGGGTTAGGTTTAGGTGAGGGTAAGGGTTATGGTTAGGGTTAGGGTTAAGAGTGAGGGCTAGAGATAGCGTGAGTGTTAGGGTAAGGTTTACGGTGAGGGTCAGGGTGAGGGTGAGGGTGAGTGTGAGGGTGAGGGATAGGGTTAGGGTTAGGGGGAGGGTGAGGGTGAGGTTGAGGGATAGGTTTAGAGTGATGGTTACGGTTAGTGTAAGGGTTTGGGTGAAGGGGTTAGGGTTAGGTTTAGGCTGAGGGTTACGGTGAGGGTGAGGGTTCGGATAAGGTTGAGGGCTAGGTTGAGGGTGAGGGTTAGGATAAGGGTTAGGGATAGGGCAAGTATTAGGGTTAGGATTAGGGTTAGGGTTAGGTTTAGAGTGAGGCTTAGTGTTAGGGTTTGGATTAGGATTAGGCTGAGTGTAAGGGTTAGGGTTAGGGTTAGGGTGAGGGTGAGGTTTAGGGTTAGCATTAGGGTTAGGGTGAGGGTTAGGGTTAGGGTTAGGGTGAGGATTAGGTTGAGGGTGAGTGTTAGGGTGAACATTAGGGTTTGGGTGAGGGTTAGGGTGAGAGTTTGGGTTAGGATTAGGTTAGGGTGACGGAGAGGGTAAGGGTGAGTGTTAGGTTTAGGGATACGCTGAGGTTTAGGGTTAAGGTTAGGTTGAGGGTGTTTGTGAGGGTTATGTTTAGGTGAGGGTAAGGGTTAGGGTGAAAGTTGGGTTAAGAGTGAGGGCTAGAGTTATCGTGAGTGTTAGGGTGTGGTTTAGGGTGAGGGTTATGGTGAGGGTGATGGTGAGTGTGAGGGTGAGGGTTAGGGTTAGGGTTTGGGTGAGGGTGAGGGTGAGGATTAGGGTTAGGATTAGGGTTAGGAATAGGCTGAGGGTGAGGGTGAGGGTTAGGGTTAGGGTGAGGGTTAGTATTAGTGTAAGTGTTACTGTTAAGGTGAGTGTTAAGGTTAGGGTTAGGGTGAGTATGAGTGTGACGGTGAGGATGAGGGTTAAGGTGAGGGTGAGGTTTAGGGTTAGGGTGAGGGCTAGTTTGAGGGTGAGAGTTAGGGTAATGGTTAGGGATAGGTCGAGGATTAGGATTAGGGTTAGTATGAGGTTTAGGCTGAGGGGTAGGGTTAGGTTTAGAGTGAGGGTTAGGTTTAGAGTGAGGGATAGGGTGAAGGTTAGGATTAGGTTTAGGGTAAGGGTTAGGCTGAGGGTCATGGTGAGGGTAAGGATTAGGGTTAACATTAGGGTTAAGGTTAGGGTTAGGGTGAGGTTTAGGGTTAGGGTTAGTGTGAGGGTGAGGGTTAGGTTAAGGGTGAGGGTTAGGTTTAGAGTGAGTTTTAGGGTTAGGTTTAGGATTAGGTTTAGAGTGAGGGTGAGGGTTAGGGTAAGGGTGAGGTTTATGTTTAGTCTGAGGTTTAGGGTTAGGGTTAGATTTAGGATTAATGTTAGGCTGAGGGTGAGGGTTAATGTTAGGCTTAGGGTTTAGGTTAGGGTTAGTGAGATGGTTAGGGTGAGGGTGAGTGTAAGGGTTAGGGTGAGAGTAGGTGTAAGCGTGAGATTTAGGGTTAGGGTTAGGGTGAAGGTTATGATGAGGGTGAAGGTTAGGTTGAGGGTGAGTGTTACAGTTAGGGTGAGCATTAGGGTTAGGATTAGCGTTAGGGTGAGGGCTAGGGTGAGAGTGAGGTGTAGGGTCAGGGTTAGGTTTAGGGTTAGAGTGAGGTTTAGGGTTAGTGTGAAGTTGTGGATTAGGGTATCAGTTAGGGTTCGGGTTAGGATGAGGGTTAGGTTTAGTGTGAGGATTAGGGTTAGGGTTATTTTTAGTGTTAGGTTTAGGTTGAGGGTGACTGTGAGGGATAGAGTTAGGGTTAGGTTAGGGTGAGGTTGAGGGTGAGGGTGAGGTTGAGGGTGAGTGTTTTAGTTAGGAAAGTTAGGTGTTTTAGTTAGGGTTAAGGTGAGGGTGAGGGTGAGTGTTAGGGTGAGGATTAGGGTTTGGGTGAGGGTTAGAGTGAGTGTTAGGATTAGGGTTAGGGTGAGGGTGAGGTTTAGGGATAGGGCTAGGGGAAGGGTTAGGGTTAGGGTGAGGTTCAGGGTTACGGTTAGGGTGAGGGTGAGGGTGAGGGTAAGGTTTAGGATTAGGGTTAGTGTTAGGGTTAGGATTAGGGTGAGGTTAAGGGTTAGGGTAAGGGTGAGGGTGAGGTTGAGGGTTAGGGTTAGGTTGAGGGCTAGGGTGAGGGTGAGGGTTAGGTTTAGGATTATGGTTATGGTGAAGGTGAGGGAAAGGTTGAGGGTGAGGGTTAGTGTGAGTATTAGGGGAGAGATAGGGTTAGGGTTAGGGTGAGTGTTAGGGTTAGTGTGAGTGTTAGGATTAGCGTTAAGGTTATGGATAGGGTGAGGATAAGGTTTAGGGTGAGGGTGAGGGTTAGGGTTAGCGTTAGGGTTTGGGTAACTGTTAGGTTGAGGTTAAGGGTGAGGGTGAGGTTTACGTTTAGGGTTAGGGTTAGGGTTAGGGTGAGGGTTAGGTATAGGGTTAGGGTTAGGGTGAGTGTTATGCTGAGGTTAAGGTTTAGAATGAGTGTTAGGGTGAGGGTGAGCTTTAGGGTAATTTTGAGGGTAATGATTAATATGAGCGTTAGGGTGAGCGTGAACATTAGGGTTAGGGTGAGGGTGAGGTTTAGGTTTAGGGTTAGGGTGAAGGTTAGGGTGAGGTTGAGGGTTAGGGTGAGGGTGAGTTTTAGGGTTAGGCTGAGCATTAGGTTTAGGATTAGGGTTAGGGTGAGGGCTAGGGTGAGCGTAAGGGTTAGGGTTAGGGTTAGAGTGCGGTTTAGGGTTAGTGTGAGGCTGTGTGGTAGGGTGTGGATTAGGGTTAGGGTTAGCGTGAGGGTTAGGTTTAGTGTGAGGGTTTGGGTTAGGGTTATTTTTAGTGTTAGGTTTAGGTTGAGAATGTGGATTAGGGTTAGGGTTAGCGTGAGGGTTAGGTTTAGTGTGAGGGTTTGGGTTAGGGTTATTTTTAGTGTTAGGTTTAGGTTGAGAATGAGGGTTAGGGTGAGGTTTAGGGTTAGGGTTAGGGTGAGGTTGAGGTTTAGGTTTAGAGCTAGGGCGAGGGTTTGTGTTATGGTGAGGTTTAGGTTTAGGGTTACGGCTAGGGCGAGGGTTAGGGTTAGGGTGAGGTTTTGGTTTAGGGTTAGGGTGAGGGTGAGGTTGAGGGTGAGGGTTAGGGTTAGGGTGAGGGTAAGGGTGAGAGTTAGGTTTAGGATTAGGGTTAGGTTAAGGTTAGGGTGAGGTTAAGGATTAGGGTGAGGGAGGGGGTGAGGGTTAGGGTTCGGTTGTGGGCTTGGGTGAGGGATAGGGTTAGGTTTAGGGTTATGGTTATGGTGAAGGTGAGGGATAGCGTGAGGGGGAGGGTTAGGGTGAGTGTTAGGGGAGAAATAGGGTTAGTGTTAGTGTGAGGTTTAGCGTTAGTGTGAGTGTTAGCATTAGGGTTAAGTTTATGGTTAGGGTGAGGGTAAGGTTTAGGGTGAGGTTTAGTGTGAGGGTGAGTGTTAGGGTTAGCGTTAGGGTTAGGGAAACAGGTTGAGGGTAAGGGTGAGGGAGAGGTTTAGGTTTAGGCGTAGGGTTAGGGTGTGTGTTAGTGTTAGCGTGAGGGTTAGGGTTAGGGTTAGGGTTAGGTTTAGGGTTAGGGTGAGTGTTAGGGTGAGGTTAAGATTAAGATGAGTATTAGGATGAGGGTGAGCGTTAGGCTTAGACTTAGGTTTAGAGTTATGGTGAGGGTTTGGGTGAGGGTTAGGGTTAGCATGAGGGTGAGGCTTAGGGTGAGGGTTAGGTTTAAAGTTAGGGTGAGGTTTAGGATTAGGGTAAGTTTTAGGGTGAGGATTAGGGTGAGGGTGAGGGTTAGTGTGAGGTTTAGGGTTAAGGTGAGTGTTAGGCCTAGTGTTAGGGTGAGGGTTAGTGTTAGGTTGATGTATAAGGTGAGGATGAGATTTTGCAAGAGGGTGAGGGTTCTGGTAAGGGTTAGGGTTAGCTTGTGGGTGAGGGTTAGGGTTAGGGTGAGTGTTAGGGTGACGGTGAGTGTTAGGCTGAGGGTGAGTGTTAGGGTTACGGTTAGGGTTAGGTTGAGAGTTAGGGTTAAGTTTAGGGAGAAGGTTAGGGTGAGGGTTAGGTTTAGGGTTAGGGTTAGGGTGAGGTTATGGGTTAGGGTGAGTGTTAGGTTGACTGTGAGGTTTAGGGTTAGCGTTAGGGTTAGGGTTAGGGTGTGGTGTTGGGTTAAGTTTAGTGTGAGGGTTAGGGTTAGGGTGAGGGTTAGGGTGATTGTTAAGTTTAGGGTTAGGATAAGTTTTTGGGTGAGGGTGGGGGTTAGCGGTAGGGTTAGGCTTAGGGTTAGGGTGAGATTGAGGTAAATAGTTAGGGTGAGGGTTAGGGTGAGGTTGAGTGTTACGGTTAGGTTTAGAGTGAGGGTGAGGGTTAGGGTGAGTTTTAGAGTGAGAGTGAGGGTTAGGGTTAGGTTTAGGGTTAGGGAGAGGGTGAGTGTACTGGTTAGGGTGAGGGTTAGAATGAGGTGGAGGTTTAGGTTTAGGGTGAGGGTGAGGTTGAGGATTAAGGTGACGGTTAGGGTTAGGGTTAGGTTAAGGGTGAGGGTTACTTTGAGGGTTAGGGTTAGGGTTAGAGTGAGGGGTTGGCTGAGGGTTAGGTTTAGGGTGAGGGTTAGGGTGAGGGTTAGTTTGAGGGTGAGGGTTAGGTTTAGGTTTAGGGTGAGGGTGAGGGTTAGGCTGAGGTTTAGGGTGAGGGTGAGGGTTAGGATGAGGGTGAGGGTTAGAGTTAGGGTTAAGGTGAGGGATTGGGGGAGGTTTAGGGTTAGGGTTATGGTGAGGGTTAGGGTTAGTGATAGGATGAGGATTAGGGTTAGTGTGAGTTTTAGGGTTAGGGTTAAAGTTAGGGTTAGGGTGAGGTTAAGGGTTAGGGTTAGGGTGAGGGTAAGGGTTAGGTTTAGGGTGAGGGTTAGGGTTATTTTGAGTGTTAGGGTTAGGGTTCGGATTAGGGTGAGGTTGAGGGTAAGTGTTATGGTGAGGGTTAGGATGAAGTTGAGGGTTCGGGTAAGGGTTAGGGTTATGGTTAGGATGAGGGTTAGGCTTACGTTGAGGGTTAGGCTGAGGGGTAGGGTTAGGGTAAAGTTGAGGGTTAGTGTTAGTGTGAGGATTAAAGTTAGGGTTAATTTTAGGGTTAGGGTGAGGGTAAGGGTTAGGGTTAGGGTGAGGTTTAGGGTTAGTGTGAGGGTTAGGATTAGGGTGAGGGGTTGTGTGAGGGTTAGGGTTAGGGTTAGGGTGAGGGTTAGGGTTAGTGTTAGGGATAGGGTTAGGGTGAGGGTAAGGGTTAAGGTGAGGATTACGGTGAGGGTTAGTGTGAGAGTTAGGGTTAGGTTTAGGTTTAGGTTGTCGGTGGCGGTGACGGTTAGTTTTAGAGTTAGGGTGAGGTTTACGGTTAGGGTGAGGGTGAGGGTTATGATTTGGATTAGGAGTAATTTTAGGATTAGAATTAGGCTTAGGGTAAGGGTGAGGGTGAGGGTGAGGTTTAGGGTTAGGATAAGGGTGAGGGTGAGGGTGAGGGTGAGATTTAGGATTAGTGTTAGGGTTAGGCTTAGACTTATGGTGAGTGAGAGGGTGAGGGTGAGGGTTAGGGTAAGGGTTAGGGTTAGGGTTAGGGGGATGGTTAGGGTGAGGGTTACGGTTAGGGTTAGGGTTACGGTGAGGGTTTGGGTTAATGTTAGGGTTAGGGTTAGTGTGAGGGTTAGGGTGAGGGTGAGGGTTACGGTTAGGGTTAGGGTTAGGTTGAGGTTTAGGGTCAAGGCTAGATCACGGTTAGGGTTATGGTGAGCCTGAGGGTTAGTTTTATGTTGAGGCGTAGGGTGAGGTTTAGGGTTATGGTTAGGGTTAGGCTGAGGGGTAGGGTTAGGGTTAGGGTGAGGGTGAGGTTGAGGGTTTCGGTCAGGGTGAGGGTTAGGGTTAGGTTTAGGGTTAGGGTGAGGGATTGGGTTAGGGTGAGGGTGAGGGTTAGGGTTAGTGTGAGAGTTAGGATTAGGGACAGGCTTAGGGTTAGGGTGAGAGATAGTTTGTGGTTTAGGGTTAGGTTTAGTGTTAGGGTTAGGGTGAGGTTTATGTTTAGGGTTAGGGTAAGGGTTAGGGTGAGGGTGAAAGTTATGGTTAGGTTTAGGTTGAGGGTTAGATTTAGGTTTAGGGTTTGGGTGAGGGTGAGGGTAATGGTTAGGGTGAGGGGTAGTATTACGGTGAGGGTTAGAATTAGGATTAGGGTTATGGTGAGGGTTAGGGTTAGGTTTATGTTTAGGGTGAGGGTGAGGTTGAGGGCTAGGGTGAAGTTTATTGTGAGGGAAAAGGTTAGGGTAAGGCCATGGTTAGGGTGTGTGTGAGGGTTACGGTTAGGATGAGGATTAGGTTGACAGTGAGGGTTAGGGTGAGGGTGAGGGTTAGTATTATGTTTAGGATGAGGGTTAGGGTGACGTTTAGGGTTAGGGTTAGAGTGAGTGTTAGGGTTACGTTTAGGGTTAGGATGAGAGTTAGCTTGAGGTTTAGGGTTATGGTTAGGGTGAGGGTTCGGTTGAGGGGTAGGGTTAGGTTTAGGGTGAAGGTGAGGGATAGGGTTAGGTTTATGGTGAGGTTTCATGTTAGGTTTAGGGTTTGGGTGAGGGTGAGGGTAATGCTTATGCTGAGGGTTAGGGAGAGGGTGAGGGTTAGGGTTAGGGATAGTCTGAGGATTAGGGGTAGGTTTAGTTTTAGGGTGAGGGTTAGGCTGACAGGTAGGGTTAGGGTTAGGGTGAGGGATAGGTTTAGTGTTATTGTTAGGGTTAGGGTTAGGGTGAGGGGCAGGATTAGGGTTAGGGAAAGGGTTAGGATTAGTTTGAGGGTTAGGTTTTGTTTTAGATTTAGGGTTAGTATGAGGATAAAGGTTAGGTTGAGGTTTAAGGTGAGGGTGAGGCTGAGGGTTCGGTTGAGGATGAGGGTTCGGCTTCGGGTGAGAGTTAGGGTATGGGTTAGGGTTAGGGTTAGGGTGAGGGTTAGGGTGACGGTGAGGGATAGGGTTAATTTTACGGTGAGGGTGAGGGTTAGGGTGAGGTTTAGGGTTACATTGAGGTTTAGGTTTACTGTGAGGGTTAGGGTTAGGGTTAGAGTTATGGTTAGTGTGCAGTTAAAGGATTGGGTGAGTGTTAGGGTGAGGGTGAGGGTTAGGGTTAGGATTAGGGTTTAGATTAGGGTGAGGGTGAGGGTGAATGTTAGGATTAGTTTAGGGTTAGGGTTACGCTGAGGGCGAGTGTGAGGGTGAGGGTAAGGGTAAGGTTTAGAGTTAGGGTTAGGGTGAGGGCTAGGTTGAGGGTGAGGGTTACGGTGAGAGTGAGGGTGAGGGTGAGGGTAAGGGTTAGGTAAGGGTTAGGGTTATTGTTAGGGTGAGGTTTAAGTTGAGGGTGAGGGTTAGTTTGAGTGTTAGGGTTAGGGTTATTGTTAGGGTGAGGTTTAAGTTGAGGGTGAGGGTTAGTGTGAGTGTTAGGGTTAGGGTTAGAGTTAGGGTGAGGGGTATGGTTAGGGTGATGTTTAGGGTGAGGGTAAGGGTTAGGGCGAGGGTTAGGATTCGGTTGAGAGTGAGGGTTAGGGTGTGGGTAAGGGTTAGGTTTCAGGTGAGGTTTAGGGTGACGGTTAGTGTTAGGGTGAGTGTGTGGGTTAGGGTTAGGTTTCGGGTGAGGGTTTGCTTCTGAGTTATGGTGAAGGTGAGGTTTAGGATGAGGGGTAGGTTTGGGGTTAGGGAGAGGGTTAAGGTTAGTGTTAGGGTTATGTTTAGGGTTATGGTTAGGTTTAGTGTGAACATAAGTGTTAGGATGAGGTTTAGGGTGTGGGTGAAGGCTAGGGTTAGTGTTAGGGATAGGGTGACGTTTAGGTTGAGGGTTAGGGTTAGGGTTAGGGTTAGGTTTAGAGTTAGGGTGAGGGTTAGGGTTAGGGTTAGGGTGAAGTGAGAGTTAAGGTTAGCATCAGGGTTAGGGCGATTTTTAGGGTGAGGGTTAGGGTTAGGGTGAAGGTTAGAGTTAGGGTTAGGGTTAGGGTGAGGTTTAGGGTTAGGGTGAGGATTAGGGTTAGGGTGAGGATTAGTGTCAGGATGAGGGTTAGGTTGAGGGTTAGAGTTAGGTTTAGGTTTAGGGTTAGGGTTAGTGTCAGGGTTAGGGTTATGGTGATGATTAGGGTGAGGCTGAAGTTTAGGGTGAGTGTGAGGGTTCGAGGGTGAGGGTTCGTGTGAGGGTGAGGGTTAGGGTGTGGGTTAGGGTTAGGGTTAGGGTGGGATTAGTGTAACCGTGAGGGTTAGGGTAAAGATGAGGTTAAGGGTTAGGGTTAGGGTGAGTGTTAGAGTGGCGGTTAGAGTTACGGTGAGGGTTAGGTTGAGGGGTAGGGTTAGGGTTAAGGTGAAAGTTAGGGTGAAAGTTAGGGTTAGTGTGAGGGTTAGGGTTAGGGTTAGTGTTAGGGTTAGTGTGAGGTTAAAGGTTAGGGTGAGGGTTAGGGTGAGGGTTAGGGTTAGGGTAAGGGTTAGGGTAAGTTTTAGAGTTAGCGTGAAGGTGAGGTTTAGGTTTAGGGTTAGGTTGAGGTTGAGTGTGAGGGTTTGATTTAGGATTAGGGTTAGAGTTAGGGTTAGTCTTAGTGTGAGCGTGAGGGTTAGGTTGAGGGTTAGGGTTAGGGTGAGTGTTATGGTTGTGGTTAGGTGAGGGTTCGGTTTAGGGTGATGTTTACTTTGAGGGTGAGGTTTAGGGTGAGGGTGAGGATTCGGGTGAGGGTTAGGGTTCAGTGTGGATGAGGGTTAGGGTGTGGATGCGAGTTAGGGTTCTGGTATGTTTTAGGGTGACGGTGAGGTTTAGGGTGAGGGTGAGGGTTAGGGTTAGGTTTATGTATAGGGTTAGTGTTAGTGTGAGGATAAGGGTTGGGGTGAGGTTTAAGGTGAGGTTGAGGGTTACATTTAGCATTAGGGCTAGGGTGAGATTTACGGTGAGGGTTAGGGTTAGGGTGATTTTTAGGGTTAGGTTTAGGGTGAGTGTTATTTTTAGTATTAGGGTTTGTGTTAGGGTTAAGTTTATTGTTAGGTTTAGGGTTAAGGTGAGTGTGATGGTGATATTTAGCGTTAGGGTTAGGGTTATTGTGAGGGTGAGAGTGAGTGTTAGGGTTAGGGTTAGAGTTAGGGTTAGTATGAGGATAAAGGTTAGGGTGAGGGTTAGTGTTAGGGTTAGGCTTAAGGTTAGGTTTAGGGTGAGGGTTAGGTTTAGGGTAATGTTTAGGGTGAGGGTGAGGTTTAGGGCAATGGTGAGTTTAAGGGTGAGGGTGAGGGTGAGGATGACGGTGAGGGTTAGGTTTAGGGTTAATTTGAGGGTTAGGTTTAGGATTAGGGTTAGGTTTAGGGTTAAGTGAAGTTGAGGGTCAGGGAGATGGTTAGGGTTAGGGTGAGGGTGAGGGTTAGGGTTAGTTTGAGGGGTAGTGTGAAGGTGAGTTTGAGGGTGAGGATTTGAGTGAGGGTGAGGGTGAGGGTTAGGGTTAGGGTTAGGATTAGGGTTATGGTTAGGGTTAGTGTTATGGTGAGGGTGAGGGTGAGGGTTAGGGTTTGGGTTATCGTTAGGGTGAGGGTTAGCGTTACAGTTAGGGTAAGGATTATCCTTAGGGTGAGGGTTAGGTTTAGGGTTAGGTTGAGGTTTAGGGTTATGGTTACGTTTAAAGTGAGTGTTAGGGTTAGGATTAGGGTGAGGTTTAGGGTAAGGGATAGGGTTAGGGTGAGGGTTAGGTTTAGGTTTAGGTTTAGGTTGAGGGTGAGGGTGAGGGTTATGGTTATCATTAGGTTTAGGGTGAGGGTTAGAATGTGGGTGAGGGTTAGGGTTAGGGTGAGGGTTAGGGTGACTCTGAGTGTTAGGGTGAGGTTGAGGGTTAGGTTTTGTGTTAGTGTGACGGTTAGTGTTAGGGTTAGGTTTAGGGTTAGGGTGAGGGTTAGGGTGAGGGGTAGGGTTAGGGTTAGGGTGAGGGTTAGTGTTAGTGTGAGGGTTAGCGTTAGGTTTAGACTTAGGGTTAGTGTATGGTTAAAGGTTCGGTTAAGGGTTAGGCTGAGCGTTAGGGTTAGGGTTAGTTTTAGGTTGAGGGATAGGATGAGGTTTAGGGTTAAGCTTAGGTTTAGGGTGAGGGTGAGAGTTAGTGTTAGGGTTAGGGTGAGGGTTAAGGTTAGGGTGAGGGCTAGTGCCGTGGACTGGTTCTGTCAGGTGACGTAGGAAACTTAGGGGAGGAACCTGGAATAGGGGGGAGATGGCAAACAGACAACTCACACACAAGAGGAGTGGATGCTGAGTGCGATTTAATGCAGAGGATAACAACCTTTTATAGAAAAAAGTCTCCCTAAGGAAAGGGCAAAAGTTTACACAATCTTGTTACAGGGCTTCATTCTTGGATGGTCACCAGCTGGTCACCTGAAAGGGCAAAAGTTTACACAATCTTGCTCCAGGGCTTCATTCTTGGTTGGTCACCAGCTGGTCTCCTGAAAGGCACTTGTTTCCGGCTTATCTCTAAGAAATATAATGGGTTTCGACGTTTGTCACCATCTATAGAGACCTTAATTGTCCCATAAGATTTTTCCTGTTCCTTCTTTAATAGTAAGGTCATGGAGGCCTAGATCTAGCAAGTCTCTTAGTAAATGAAAGAGAATAACAGGAAGTTCTTTCTCCCAAGTAGTTATCTCAGCAATTGCCATACATTCTTTCTGTTCTAGCCGCACCTACAGCTTCTTGTAAATCTCTTACAGACAATTCCTTCTGCTGAAGTGACTTGCTGAAACCCCCAATACTTTTATATTTGCTTATGACTTGTCTACTAGCGTCCATAAGAGGGCTTCCAGGGTAGCACTTAACTCTGGTGAGTTAGTCATATTTTTAAGACACTCATCATATATTGGAGTCGCCAACACTCTTAAGAAAGAGCTTTGACTAAGGGAACGTTGACAATGAGTAAGTACAATAGAGCAGTAGAAACAGTAAAAGATTAATAGTCACTCTTATACAGTGAGGAAAAGAAAGGCAGAAACACATCTTTCCCAGGGGTTGGCCAGCCTTTCCAGGAGTAGGCGTCTTAGAAGCCCTATTCTCCGAGGTAGACTTCGGTGAAATCCGAATACTCAGAGATGGGTCTCTGAAGCCCCATTCTCAGGTCTGAAAGCTGGTTTCCCATGTTAAGCAGACTCCACTGGAGTAGGCGTGGCAGGCTAGGGTGAGGGTGAGGGTTAGGTGAGGGTGAGGGTGAGGGTGAGGATTATGGTTAGGTAAGAGTTAGGGTTAGGTTTAAGGTGAGGATTAGGGTGAAGGTGAGGGTTAGGTTGAAGGTTAGGGTTAGGGTGAGGGTGAGGGTTAGGGTTAGGGTGAGGGTTAGGTTTAGGGTGATGTTTAGGGTGAGGGTGAGGGTTAGGGTGAGGGTTCGTGGGAGGGTTAGGTTTATGGTGAGGGTTAGCATTAGGGTTAGAGTTAGCATCAGGGTTAGTGTGAGGGGTAGGGTTAGGATTCGGGTGAG
The DNA here is from genome assembly GCF_024711535.1 of Dipodomys merriami. Lineage (NCBI taxonomy): Eukaryota > Metazoa > Chordata > Mammalia > Rodentia > Heteromyidae > Dipodomys > Dipodomys merriami. Next base: position 7,383,092 of record NW_027206113.1, read on the forward strand.
GGTTACGGTTAGTGTGAGGTTTAGGGTTAGGGTTAGGGTTAGTGTGAGAATACGGGTTAGGGTGAGGGTTGAGTGTGAGGGTTAGGGTTAGCGTTAGGTTTAGGGTGAGGTTTAGGGTTAAGGTGAGTATTAAGGTTAGGGTTAGGGTGAGGGTTAGGTTTAGGGTGAGGGTTAGGGTTAAGATTGGTGTTAGGGTGAGTTTTAGCATTAGGTTTAGGGTAAGGGTGAGGGTTAGGAATAGGATTAGGTTTAAGTTTAGGGTTAGGGTTATTGTCAGGGTTAGGGTTAGGCTTAGGGTTGTGGTGAGGGTGAGGGTTAGCGTTAGGGTTAGGGTCAGGGTTGGGTTAGGCTGAGTGGGAGGGGGAGAGTGTGGGTGAGGTTTAGGGTTAGGGTTAGGGTTAGGTTTAGTGTGAGGGCTAGGGTTAGGGTTAAGTTTTGGGTGAGGTGAGGGTGAGGGTAAGAGTTTCGGATAGGTAAGGGTTAGGGTTATTGTTAGAGTGAGGATTAGGTTGAGGGTGAGGGTTTGTGTGAGGGTTAGTGTTAGGGTGAGGGTTATAGTTACGGTTTTGGTGAGGCTTAGGGTTAGAGTGAGGTTTAGAGTATGGGTGAGGGTTAGGATGAGTGTTAGGGTTCAGGTGATGTTGAGCGATCAGGTGTGGGTGAAGTTAAGGGTAAGGATGAGAGTCAGGGTGACGGTGAGGGTTAGGGTGACTGTGAGAGTTAGGGTTAGGTTTAGGGTTAGGTTGAGGGTAAGGGTTAGGGTGAGGGTTAGGATGAGGGTAAGGGTTAGGGTTAGCGTTAGTGTTAGGGTGAGAGTTAGGGTTAGGGTTAGGATTAGGGTGAGGGTTAGGGTGAGGGTTGGGGTTAGGTTTAGGGTTACTGTGACGGGGAGGGGGAGGGGGAGGGTTATCAATAGGGTGAGGGTGAGGGTTAGGGAGAGAGTTAGGGAGAGGGTGATGGTTTCGGTTAGGTAAGGGTTATGGTTAGGGTTAGGGTGAGGTTTAGGGTGAGGGTGAGGTTTAGGTTGAGGGTTAGGGTTAGGGAGAGGGTTAGGGTTAGGGTTAGAGTGAGGGTTAGGGTTAGGTTGAGATTTAGGGTGAGGCTGAGGGTTGCGGTGAGATTGAGGGTTCGGGAGAGGGTGAGGTTTTGGGTGAGGGTGACAGTTAGTTTGTGGGTTAGATTTAGGGTTAGGTTGAGGGTTAGGGTGACAGTGAGGGTTAGGGTGATGGTGAGGGTTAGGGTTAGGTTGAGGGTGAGGATTAGAGTTAGGGTGAGGGTGAGGGTTAGGGTTAGGGTGAGGGTGATTGTTAGGGTTAGGGTTAGGGTTAGGCTGAGGGTGGGGGTGAGGATGAGCGTGAGGGTGAGGGTTAAGGTTAGTTTTAGGGTGAGGGCTAGGGTAAGGGTGAGGGTTAGTGTGACAGTTAGGGTGAAGGTGAGGTTTTCATTTAGGAAAGGCTTACGGTTAGGATTAGGATGAGGATTAGGGTGAGGGTGAGGTTTAAGGTGAGGGTTAGGGTTAGTGAGGGTTAGGGTTAGGGTTATGTTTAGGCTTGGGGTTAGGGTGAGGGGTAGGATTAGTGTTAGGGTGAGGGTTAGGGTTAGTGTGAGGGTTAGGGTTGGCGTTAAAGTTAGGGTTAGTGTGAGGTTAAAGGTTAGGGTGGGGGTTAGGGTGAGGGTGAGGGTAAATGTTATGGTTAGGGTTAGGTTGAGGGTTAGTGTGAGGGTTTGGGTTAGGGTGAGGGTTATGGTTAGGGTTAGGGTGAGGGTTAGGGTACGAGTACTGCTTAGGGTGAGGGTGAGGGTTAGGGTGAGGGTGAGGGTTAGGGTGAGGTTGAGGTTGAGGGTGAGTGTTTCAGTGACTGTGAGGGTGATGGTTAAGGTGAGGATTAGGTTTAGGTTTAGGGTTAGGGTGAGGGTGAGGGTTAGGGTTAGGATTAGGGATAGGTTTAGGTTTAGGCTGAGGATGAGGGTGAGGGTGATGGTTAGCGTTATGTTTAGGGTGTGGGTGAGGGTTAGGTATCGGCTTAGATTTAGGGTGACGGTGAGGGTGAGGGTGAGGGTGAGGGTTAGGGTTATGGTTAAGGTTAGGGACAGCTTTAGGTTTAGGGTGAGGGTGAAGGTGAGGGTTAGGTTTAGGATTAGGATTAAATGTTTTGTAAGGCTTAGGTTGAGGGTGAGGGTCAGAGTTAAGTTTAGGGTGAGGGTTAGGGTTATGGTTAGGTTTAGGTTGAGGGTGATGGTGAGGGTGAGGGTGAGGGTTAGGATTAGGGTAAGGTTTAGAGTTATGGTTAGGGTTAGGGTGAGGGTGAGGGTGAGGGGTAGGGTGAGGGTGATGGTGAGGTTGATGGTGAGGGTGAAGGTTAGGGTTTGGGTGAGGGTTAGGGTTCGGGTTAGGGTTAAGCTTAGTGTGAGGGTTCGGGTTAGGGTTAGGGTTAGGATGAGGGTTAGGCTGAGGGTTAGGCTTAGGTTTAGGGTTAGGATAAGGGTTAGGGTGAGGGTGAGGTTTAGGTTTAGGATTAGGGTTAGGGTTAGGGTGAAGGTTATTGATAGGTTTAGAGTTAGGGTGATGTTTTTGTTTAGGGTTAGGTTTAGAGTTGGTGTGAGGGTGAGGGTGAGGGTTAGGGTTTGGATTGGAGTTAGTGTTAGGATTAGGCTGAGGGTGAGGTTGAGGGTGAGGGTGAGTGTTAGGGTTAGGGTGAGGGTTAGGTTTAGGGTTAGGGTTAAGGTTAAGATGAGGGTTAGGGTTAGGGTTAAGTTTAATATGAGGGTTAGGCTGAGTGTTAGGGTTAGGGTTCATGTGAGGGTAAGGGTAAGGGTGAGTGTTAGGGTGAGGATGATGGTTAGGGTTAGGCTTAGGGTCAGGGTGAGTGTAAGGGTGAGGGTTAATGTTAATGTTAGGGTTAGGGTTAGGGTTAGGTTAACGGTTAGGGTGAGGGTAAGGGTTAGGGTGAGTTTTATGGTGGCGGTGAGGGCTAGTGTGAGAGAGAGGGTTAGGTTTAGGGTGAGGGTAAGGGTTAGGGGTAGGGTTAGGGTTAGGGTAAGGGTTAGGCTGAGGGTTACTGTTAGTGTGAGTGTGGGCTAGTTTAAGCATTAGGGTTAGGGTTAGCGTTAGGGTGAGGGTGAGAGTGAGAGTGAGGGTGAGGTTGAGGTTAGGGTTAGGGTTAGGGTTAGGCTGATGGTTACGGTTAGTGTGAGGGTGAGGGCTAGTTTAAGCATTAGGGTTAGGGTTAGGGTGAGGGTAAGGGTGAGGGTGAGGGTGAGGTTGAGTTTAGGGTTAGGGTTAGGGTTAGGCTGAGGGTGGGGTGAGGATGAGCATGAGGGTGAGGTTAAGGGTTAGTTTTAGGGTGAGTTCTAGGTTGAGGGTGCGGGTTAGGGTGACGGTTAGGGTGAGGGTGAGGGTTTCAGTTAGGAAAGGCTTAGGGTTATGATTAGGGTGAAGATTAGGGTGAGGGTGAGGTTTAAGGTGAGGGTTAGGGTTAGGGTGAGGATTAGGGTTAGGATTAGGGTGAGGGTTAGGATTAGGGTGATGTTTAGGGTGAGGGTGAGAGTTAGGGCAATTGTGAGGATTAGGGTGTAGGTGAGGGTTAGGTTTAGGGTGAGGGTTAGGGTGACGGGGAGTCTTAGGGTCAAGGTGAGGGTTAGGGTTAGTGTAAGGGTTGATGTGAGGGTTGGGCTTAAGGTTAGTGTTAGTGTGAGGATAAGGTTTAGGGTGAGGTTTAGGGTGAGTGATAAGTTGAGGGTTAGGGTGAGTATGAGGGTGAGGGTTAAAGTTAGTTTGAGGGTGAGGGTTAGGGTGAGGGTGAGGGTTTGGGTGAGGGTGAGGGTTAGGCTTAGAATTAGGGTGAAGTTTAGGATTATGGTTAGGCTAAGGGTGAGGGTTAGTGTGAGCTGTAGGGTTTGAGTTAGGGTGAGGGTTAGGGTTAGTGTGAGTGTTAGGGTTAGGGTTAGGGTTAGGGTTGGTGTGAGGATAAGCGTTAGGTTGAGGGTTAGGTTGAGGGTGAGGGTTAGGGTTAGCGTTAGTGTTAGCGTGATGGTTAGGGTGAGTTTTAGGGTTAGGGTGATTGTTAGGGTTAGGGTTAGTGTGAGGGTTAGGGCTAGGGTGAGGATTAGGGTTAGGATTTGTGTTAGGGTAAGTTTTAGGGTTAGGTATACGGCTAGTGTGAGGGTTAGGGTTTGGGTAAGTGTTAGGGTTAGTATGAGGATAAAGGTTAGGGTGAGGTTTAGGGTGAAGGTCAGGATTAGGGTTAGGGTTAAGGTTTGTGTTAGGGTGAGGGTTAGGGTGAGGGTGAGGTTGAAGGTGAGGGTGCCAGTGAGGGTGACGGTGAGGGTTAGATTCAGGTTGAATGTGAGCGTTAGGGTTAGTATTAGGATTAGGTTTAGTGTTAGGCTGAAGTTGAGGGTTTGGGTTAGGGTTAGGGTGAGGGTGAGGGTTTCTTTGAGGGTTAGGGTGAAGGTGAGTTTGAGGGTTAGGGTTAGGGTGAGTGTGTGTGAGGGTGAGGGTTATGGTTAGGATTATTGTTATGGTTAGTGTTAGGGTTAGGGTGATGTTGAGGGTGAGGGATAGGGTTAGGGTTAGCTTTAGGGTGAGGGTTAGGGTTAGGGTTAGGGTTAGGGTAAGGATTATGGTTAGGGTGAGTTTTAGGGTTAGGGTTAGGTTGAGGTTTATGTTTAGGGTTAGGTTTAGGGTGAGGGTTAGGGTTAGGGTTAGGGTGAGGGTGAGGGTTACGGTGAGTGCTATTGTAGGCGTTAAGGTGAGGGTTAGGGTTAGGGTGATATTTAGGGTGAGAGTGAGGGTTTGCGTGAGGGTGTGGGTTAGGGTGTGTGTGAGGGTAAGGTTTCGACTGAGTGTTATTGTGACGATGAGCTTTAGGGTGAGGGTTAGGGTTAGGGTTAGTGTTAGGGTGAGGGTTAGGGTGAGGGGTAAGTAAGGTTTGGGTTAGGGTCAGGGTTAGGGTGAGGGTTAGGTTTAGGGTGATATTTAGGGTGAGGGTGAATGTTAGGGTGAGGGAGATGGTTAGGGTTAGGGTTTGGGTTAAGGTTAGGGTGAGGGATAGTTTTAGGATTAGGATTAGTTTTAGGATTTAGGATTAGGTTTAGGGTGAGTGTAATGGTTCGGTTGAGGATACGGGTGACCTTGAGTGTTAGGGTTTGGGTGAGGGTTATCGTTAGGGTGCAAATTACGGTTAGGGTTAGGGTCAGGGTTTTGTTGAGTTTAATGGTTAGGGTGAGGTTTAGGGTGAGGGTGGGGGTTAGGGATAGGGTTAGGGTGAGGGTTAAGGTGAGAGTTTGGTTTAGCGTTAGGGTTAAGGTCAGGGTTAGGGTTAGGCTGAGGGGGAGGGAGAGATTGTTGGTGGGGTGTAGGGGTAGGGTTAGAGTTAGGGTTAGTGTGAGTGCTAGGGTGAGGGTGAAGTTTTGGGTGAGGGTGAGGGTGAGGGTATGTTTTCTGTTAGGTAAGTGTTAGGGTGAGGATTAGGTTGAGGGTGAGGGTTTGTGTGAGGGTTAGTGTTAGGGTGAGGGTTAGCGTTAATTTTGTGGTGAGGCTTAGGGTTAGAGTAAGGTTTAGAGTACAGGTGAGTGTTAGGGTGAGTGTTAAGGTTCGGGTGATGTTGAGCGATAGCTTGTGGGTGAGGTTTAGAGTAAGGATGAGGGTTAGGTTGACCGTGAAGGATAGGCTGACACTGAGGGTTAGGGTTAGGGTTAGGGTTAGGGTTAGGTTGAGGGTAAGGGTTAGGGTGAGGGTTAGGGTGATGGTAAGGTTTAGGGTTAGCGTTAAGTTTAGGGTGAGGATTAGGGTTAGGGTTAGGTTTAGGGTGAGTGTTAGGGTGAGGGTAAGGGTTAGGGTTAGGGTTACTGTGAGGGTGAGGGTGAGGGTGGGGTTAGGGTTAGAGTTAGGGTGAGGGTTAGGGTGAGAGTGAGGGTGAGAGTGAGTGTTTCGGTTAGGTAAGGGTTATGGTTAGGCTTAGGGTGAGGATTACGTTGAGGGTGAGGTGTAGGTTGAGGGATAGGGTGAGGGTTAGGTTTAGGGTTAAAGTGAGGACTGGGGTTACGGTGATGTTTATGTGGAGGCTGAGGGTTGGGGTTAGATTGAGGGTTCGGTTTCGGGGGAGGTTTGGGGTGAGTGTGACGGTTAGTTTGTGGGTTATGGTTAGGCTTAAGGTGAGGCTTAGGGTGACAGTGACTGTTAAAGTGAGGATGAGGGTTAGGGTTAGGTTGAAGGTGAGGGTTAGGCTTAGGTTGAGGGTGAGAGTGAGGGTTAGGGTGAGGGTGAGGGTTAGGGTTCGGGTTAGGTTTATTGTGAGGTTAAAGGTTAGGGTTAGGGTTAGGGTGAGGGTGAGGGTAAGTGTTATGGTTAGGGTTAGGGTGAGTGTTAGGGTTGAGATGAGGGTTATAGTTACGGTTAGGGTGAGGTTTAGGGTGAGAGTACTGCTTAGGGTGAGGGTGAGTTTTAGGGGGAGGGTGAGGTTGAGGGTGAGTGTTAAGGTGATGGTGAGGGTGACAGTGACGGTGAGGGTTAAGTTTAGTGTTAGGGTTAGGATTATGGTTAAGATTAGGGACAGGTTTAGGTTTAGAGTGAGGGTGAATGTGAGGGTTAGGTTTAGGATTAGGCTTAGGTGTTTGGTAAGGCTTAGAGTGAGTGTGAGGGTGAGGGTCATAGTTAAGTTTAGGGAGAGGGTTAGGGTTAGGGTTAGGATTAGGTTGAGGTTGAGGGTGAGGGTTAGGTTTAGGGTAAGATTTAAGGTTATGGTTAGGGTTAGGGTGAGGGTTAGGGTTAGGGTTAGGGATAGGGTGAGGTTTAGGGTTAGTGTGAATGTTAGGGTGAGGGTTATGGTTAGGGTTAGATTTAGGGTGAGGGTAAGGGTTAGAATTAGGATTAGAGTTAGGGTTAGAGTTAGAGTGAGGGTGAGGGTGAGGGTTAGGGTTTGGGTTAGAATTAGGGTGAGGGTCAGGGTGAGGGTTATCGTGAGGGTTAAGTTGAGCTTTAGGGTTAGGGTTAGTGTGAGGATTAGGATGAGGTTTATGGTTAGGGTGACGGTTAGGGCTAGGGTGAGGATAAGGGTGAGGGTGAGGGTGAGAGTGAGCGTTAGTGTGAGCTTTAGGGTTAGGGTTAAGGTGAGGGTTAGGGTGAGGTTTAGGGTTAGGGTGAGGATTATGGCTAGGGTGATGGTTAGGGTGAGATTGAGGGTTAGGGTGAGGGTTAGGGTAAGGGTTTGGGTTAGGGTTAGAGTGAGTGTTATGGTAAGGATTAGGTTTAGGGTTAGGTTTAGGGTTAGGTTTAGGGTGACAGTGAAGGTGAAGGTTAGTGTTAGGGTTAAGGTGAGGGTTAAGTTTATGGTGAGGGCTAGGGTGAGTTTGAGGGTTAGGGTGACGGTGAGGGTGAGGGTGAGCATTTCGGCTAGGAAAGTGTTAAGGTTTGGGTTACAGTGTTGATTGGGTTGAGCTTGAGGGTTAGGGTTTGGGTGAGGGTTAGGGTTAGGGTTAGGGTGAGGGTTAATGTTAGGGTGAGGTTTAGGGTCAGGGTTAGTGTGAGGGCTAGGGTTAGTGTTAGGGTGAGGGTTAGGATTAGTGTGAGGTTTAGGGTTAGGGTTAGGTTTAGGGTTAGTGTGAGAATAAGGTTTTGGTTTAGGGTTAGGGTGAGGGTGAGGGTTAGGGTTAGCTTTAGGGTTAAGGTGAGGGTTATGTTTAGGGTGAGGGTTAGGGTTAGATTTAGGGTTAGGGTGAGTTATAGTGTAGGTTTAGGTTTAGTGTGAGGGTTAGCATTATGATTAGGTTTAGGGTTAGGGTTATAGTTATTGTTAGGGTGAGGGTTAGGGTTAGGTTGAGGGTGAGGGTGAGGGTTAACATTAGGGTTATGGTTAGTGTTAGTGTGAGTCAGGGGGTGAGGATTAGGTTTAAGGTGAGGGTTAGGTTTAGGGTTAGGCTGAGGTTGAGAGTGACGGTGAGGGTGAGGTTTAGGTTTAGGGTGACGGTTAAGGTTAGGGTTAGAATGAGGGTTAGGGCGAGGCTTAGGCTTAGGATGAGGGCTATTGTTAGGTTTAGGTTGAGGGTTAAGGTGAGGTTTAGGGTGAGGGTTAGGGTTAGGGTTAGGTTTAGGTTTATGGGGAGGGTTGGGGTAAGGGTGAAGTTTAGGGTGACGGTGAGGGTTAGGGTGAGGGTGAGGTTGAGGGTGAGGGTTAGGGTGACTGTGAGGGTGATTGTAAGGGTTGTTGTTAGGGTTAGGGTTAGGGTGAGTATGAAGGTTAGGGTTAGGATTAGGGTTTGGTTAAGTTTTAGGCTGAGTGTGAGGCTGAGGGTGAGGGTTATTCTTAGGGTTAGGGAGCGGGTTAGGTTTAGTGTGAGGGTTAGGGTGAGGGTGAGGTTGAGGGTCAGGGTTAGGGTGACAGTGACAGTGAGGTTGAGTGTTAGGGTTAGGATTAGGGTTAGGGTTAGGGTTAGGTTTAGGGTTAGGGTTAGGGTGAGAGTGAGGTTTAGGGTTAGGGTTACGGTGAGGTTTAGGTTTAGGGTGAGAGGTACGGTGAGGGTGAGGTTTAGGGTGAGTGTGAGTGTGAGGGTTAGGGTTAGTGTTAGGGTTAGGGTAATGGTTATGTTGAGAGTTAGGGTGAGGGTGTAGGATAGAGTTAGGGTTAGGGTTAATGTGAGGGTTAGGGTTAGGGTTAGGGTTAGGGTGAGGGTGAGGGTTAAGGTGAGGTTTAGGGTTAGGGTTAGGGTTAGGTTGAGGATGAGGGTTAGTGTTAGCATTAGGGTTAGGTTGAGGGTGAGGGATAGGGTGAGTGTTAGGGTTAGGGTTAAGGATAGGGTAAGGATTATGGTTAGTGTGAGGGTTAGGTTGAGGTTTAGGGTTAGGGTTAGATTTAGGGTGAGGGTGAGGTTTAGAATTAGTATCAGAGTTAGGGTTAGAGTTAGAGTTAGGGTTAGGGTGAGGGTTAGGGTTTGGGTTAGAATTAGGGTGAGGGTGAGGTTGAGGGTTATGGTGATGGTTAGGGTGAGCTTTAGGGTTAGGGTTAGGGTGAGGCTTAGGGTGAGGTTTAGGGTTAATGTGAGGGTTAGGGTAAGGGTTTGGGTTAAGGTTAGTGTGAAGGTTATGGTAAGGATTAGGTTTAGGATTAGGTTTATGGTGAGGGTGAAGGTGAGTGTTAGTGTTAGAATTAGGGTGAGGGTTAAGTTTAGGGTGAGGGCTAGGGTGAGGGTGACGGTTAGGGTGAGGATGAGGGTGAGCATTTCGGGTAGGAAAGTGTTATGGTTTGGGTTACATTGAGGATTGGGTTGAGGTTGAGGGTTAGGTTGAGTGTTAGGCTTAGGGTGAGGGTTAGGTTTAGGGTGAGGGTTAATGTTACGGTGATGTTTAAGGTGAGGTTTCTGGTGAGGGTTCAGGTGACGGAGAGGGTTAGTGTTAGGGTTAGGGTTAGGGTGAGGGTTAGGATTAGGGTTAGGGTTAGGGTCAGGGTTAGTGTGAGGGCTAGGGTTAGTGTTAGGTTGAGGGTTAGCGTTAGTGTGAGGTTTAGGGTTAGGGTTAGGTTTAGGGTTAGTGTGAGAATCAGGTTTAGGGTTAGGGTTAGGTTGATGGTGAGGGTTAGGTTTAGCTTTAGGGTTAGGGGGAGGGTTAGGTTAAGGGTGAGGGTTAGGGGTAGGGTTAGGGTGAGGGTTAGTGTGAGGGTGAGGGTTAGGGTTAGGTTTAGGTTTAGGGTGAGTTAAAGGGTTAGGATTAGGGTTAGTGTTAGGGTTAGCCGTATGATTAGGTTTAGGGTTATGGTTACAGTTATTGTTAGGGTGAGGGTTAGGGTAAGGTTGAGGGTGAGGGTGCAGATTAACATTAGTGTTATGGTTAGTGTTAGTGTGAGTGAGGGGGTGAGGGTTAGGGTTAGGTTTAGGGTTAGGTTGAGTTTGAGGCTGAGGGTGAGGGTGAGGGTTAGGGTTAGGGTGAGGTTAGGGTTAGGGTTAGAATGAGGGTTAGGGTGAGGGTTAGGGTTAGGGTGAAGTTTAGGGTGAATGTGAGGGTTAGGGTAAGGGTGAGGTTGAGGGTGAGGTTTAGGGTGAGTGTGTGGGTGAGCGTGATGGTGAGTGTTATTGTTAGGATTAGGGTTAGGTTTAGTGTGAGGGTTAGGGTTAGGATTAGTGTTTGGTTAAGTGTTAGTCTGAGTGTGAGGGTGAGGTTGAGGGTTAGGTTTGGGGTAGGGTGAGGGCTAGGGTTAGTGTGAGGGTTAGGGTGAAGGTGAGGTTGAGCGTCAGGGTTAGGGTGACGGTGACAGTGAGTGTGAGGGTTAGGGTTAGGATTAGGTTTAGGGTGAGTTTTAGGGTTAGAGTTAGGGTTAGGGTTAGGGTTAGGGTTAGGGTGAGGGTTAGGCTAAGGGTTAGGGTTATGATTAGGGTGAGTTTTAGTGTGAGGGTTAGGGTGAGGGTTAGGGTGAGGGTGAGGGTTAGGGTTGTTATTAGGGTTAAGGTCAGATTTAGGGTGACAGTGAGGTTTTGGGTGAGGATTAGGTTGAGGGTTAGTGGTAGGGTTAAGGTGAGGGTTAGGGTAAGGGGTAGGGTTATGGTTGTGTGAGGGTTAGGTTTATTGTGAGAGTTAGGTTTAGGGTTAGGGTTAGGATTAGTGTGAGGGTAAGAATTAGGGTTATGGCTAGGGTGAGGGTGAGGTTTAGGTTTAGGGTTAGGGTGAGGTTTAGGTTCAGGTTGAGAGATATAGTGAGGGTGAGGTTTAAGGTGAGTGTGAGTGTGAGGGTGAGGGTAAGTGTTCCGATTTGTTTAGGGTTATGTTAAGGCTGAGGATGACGGTTAGGTTGAGCGTGAAGGTTAGGGTTAGGGTTAGGTTGAGGGTGAGGGTGAGGTTGAGGGTTAGGTTTAGGACTAGGATTAGGGTTAGAGTTAGGCTCAGTGTGATGTTGAGGGTGAGGGTGAAGATTAAGGTTGGGGATAGGGTTAGGGTTAAGGTGAGGGCTAGGGTGAGTGTGAGGGTTAGGGTGAGAATGAGGGTGAAAGTGAGGATTTCGGTTAAGAAAGATTTAGGGTTAATGTTAGGGTGAGGATTAAGTTGAATGTGAGTGTTAGTTTGAGGGTGAGGGTTCGAGTGAGGGTTAGGGTTAGAGTTAGGGTGAGGGTTAGGGTTAGGGTTAGGGTTAGGTTTAGTTTGAGGGTGAGGGTTAGGGCGAGAGGTAGGGTTAAGGTTAGTGTGAGGGTTAGGATTAGTGTGAGGGTTAGGATTAGGATTAGGGTCAAGTTGAGGGTAAGGGTTAGGTTGAGGTTTAGTGTGAGGGTGAGAGTTAGGGTTACCTTTAGGTTTAGGGTGAGGATTAACCTGAGGGTTAGGTTTACGGTTATGGTTAGGGTGAGGGTTAGGGTGAGGGTTAGGGATAGGGTTAGTGTGAGGGTGAGATTGAGGTTTAGTGTTAGGGTTAGGGTGAGGTTTATGTTTAGGATGAGGGCTACGGTGAGTGTGTGGGTTAGGGTGAGTGTGAGAGTGAGGGTGAGGTTTTCAGTTAGGTAAGTATTAGGGTTAGGGTTAGGGTGAGGTTTAGGTTAAGGGTGAGGGTTAGTTTTAGGGTTAGGGTTAGGTTGAGGGTTAGGTTTAGGATGATGTTTAGTGTGAGGCTGAGGGTTAGGGTGAGGGTGACGGTTCGGGTGAGTGTGAGGGTTAGGGTGTGGTTTAGGGTTAGGTTTATGTTGAGGGTTAGGGTGACAGTGAGGGTTAGGTTTAGGTTTAGGGTAAGGTTTAGGGTTAGGATGAGGGTTAGGGTTAGTGTTAGGGCTAGAGTTAGGGTGAGGGTGAGGGTTAGGGTTAGGGTTAGGTTGAGGTTTAGGTTTAGGGTGAGGGCCATGGTGAGGGTGTGGGTTATGGTGAGTGTGAGTGTGAGGGTGAGGTTTTCAGTTAGGTAAGGATTAGGGTTAGGGTTAGTGTGAGGTTTAGGTTGAGGGTTAGGGTTAGTATGAGGGTTAGGTTTAGGGTTAGGGTTAGTGTAAGTGTTAGGGTTAGGTTGAGGGTTAGGTTTAGGGTGATGTTTAGGGCGAATGTGAGGGTTAGGGTGAGGGTGAGGGTGACAGTGAATGTTGGGGTTAGGGTTAGGGTGAGGGTGAGGGTTAAGTTTCGGGTTAGGGTTTTGGTTAGGGTAAGGTTTAGGGTTAGGTTGAGGTTAAGGTTCAAGTTACGGTTAGGGTGAGGGTGAGGTTGAAGGTGAGGATTAGGGTTAGTTTTAGGTTTAAGGTGATGGTTAGTGTGAGGGTTAGGGTTAGAGTTAGTGTAAGGGATATGATTACGGTGAGGGTTAGCTTTTAGGTTAGGGTTAGGGTGAGGGTGAGGTTTAGGGTTAGAGTAAGTGTGAGGCTTAGGATTAGTGTGAGGATAAGGGTTAGGGTGAGGGTTAGTGTGAGAGTTAGGTTTAGGGTTAGAGTAAGTGTTAAGGTTACAGTGAGGGTTAAGATTAGGGTTAGGGTTAGGGTGAGAGTGAGGGTGAGGGTTAGGTTTAGAGTGAGGATAAGGGTTAGGGGGAGCTTTAGGGTGAGGCTGAGTGTTAGGGTTAGCATTAGGGTTAGGGTTAGGGTGAGGGTTAGGGTTAGGGTTAGTGTAAGGGTTAGGGTTAGGTTGAGGGTTAGGGTTAGGGTGATGTTTAGGGTGACGGTGCGGGTTAGGGTGAGGGTGAGGGTGAAGGTGACGGTGATGGTGAATGTTCGGGTTCGCATTAGGGTTACAGTGAAATTGAGGGTTAGGGTTAGGGTTACGGTTAGTTTAAGGGATAGGATGAGGGTGAGGGTGTGGGTGAGGGTGAGGGTTAGGGTTAGGATTAGGATTACGTTTAGAGTTACTGTTAGGGTGAGGTTTAGAGTGAGGGTTAGGGTTAGTGTTAGGGTTAGGGTTATGTTGAGGTATAGGTTTAGGGTAAGGGCTATGGTGAGGGTGAGGGTTAAGGTGAGTGTGAGGGTGAGGGTTAGGTTTTTGGTAAGTTATGGTTTGGGTTATGGTTAGTGTTAGGGTTAGGGTTAGGTTTAGAGTGAGGGTAAGAGTTAGGGTGATGTTTACTGTGAGTCTGAGGGTTAGGTGAGGGTTCGGGTTCGGTTTCGGGTTCGGGTTAGGTTGTGAGTTAGGGTTAGTTTTAGGGTGAGGGTTAAGATGACAGTGAGGGTGAGGGTATGGGTTACAGTTAGGTTTAGCGTTAGGGTTATGGTTAGGATTAGGGTGAGTGTGAGGGTGATGTTTAGGGTGAGGGTGAGGGCTAGGGTGAGGGTTAGGGTTCAGGTTAGCGTGAGGTTTAGGATGTGGGAGTGGGTTAGGGTTAGGTTGAAGTTTAGGGTCTGGGGTAGGGTAATGGTTAGGGTTACGGTGAGGGTTAGGGTGAGGGTGATGGTGAGCATTATTGTTAGGGTTAGGGTGAGTGTGAGGGTTAGGGTTAGAGTTAAGGTGAGGGTTAGGTTTAGTGTGAGGGTTAGGGTGAGGGTGAGGTTGAGGATCAGGGTTAGGGTGATGGTGACGATGACAATGAGGGTGAGGGTTCGTGTTAGGATTAGGGTTACAGTGAGTTTTAGGTTTAAGGTTAGGGTTAGGGTTAGGGTGAGGGTTAGGATTAGTTTTAGGGTTAGGTTTATTGTTAGGGTTAGGGTTAGGGTTAGGGTTAGGTTAAGAGTGAGGTTTAGGGTTAGGTTTTGGGTAAGCTTTAGGTTTAGTTTGAGGAAGATGGTGAGAGTGAGGTTTAGGGTGAGTGTGAGGGTGAGGGTGAGGGTAAGGGTTACAATTTGGGCTAGGGTTATGGTAAGGTTGAGGATGACGGTGAGACTGAGGGTGAAGGATAGGTTTAGGTTTAGGGTTAGGGTTAGGGTGAGGTTGAGGGTTAGGTTTAGGATTAGGGTTAGGGGTAAGGTTAGGCTGAGTGTGACGGTGATTGAGGGTGAAGATTAGGGTTAGGGTTAGGGTTAGGGTTAGTGTGAGGATAAGGGTTAGGGTGAGGGTTAGGGTGTGGTTGAGTGTTAGGGTTAGTGTTAGGTTTAGGGTGAGGATTAGTGTTAGGGTTAGGGTTAAGGTGAGGGTTAGGGTGAGGTTGAGGGTTGGGGTTAGGGTTAGGGATAGGTGGAGATTTAGGGTTAGGGTTAGGGTTAGGTTAAGGTTTAGAGTTAGGGTGAGGGTTATGGTTATGTTTATGGTTATGGTTAGGGTTCGGGTTAGGGTGAGGGTGAGGGTTAGTGTGAGCGTTAGGGTTAGGGTTAGGGTAAGTGTTAGGGTTAGGGTGATGTTTTGGGTTAGGGTTAGGGTTAGGTTGATGGTGCGGGTGAGGTTTAGGGTTAGGGTTAGGGTAATGATTAGGGTGAGGGTTAGGGTTAGGGTGAGGGTTAGTGTGAAGATAAGGCTTAGGGTGAGGGTTAGGGTGTGGTTGAGGGTTAGGGTTAGTGTTAGGTTTAGGGTGAGGATGTTTTAGGGTTAGGGTTAAGGTGAGGGTTAGGTTGAGGTTGAAGGTTTGGGTTAGGGTTAGGGATAGTGTGAGATTTAGGATTAGGGTTAGGGTTAGGGTAAGGGTTAGAGTTAAGGTGAGGGTTATGGTTATGGTTATGTTTAGGGTTACGGTGAGGGTTAGAGTGAGGGTTAGGTTTAGGTTTAGGGTTAGGGTGAAGGTGAGGGTGAGGGTTAGTGTGACCTTTAGGTTTAGGGTGAGGGCTACGGTGATGGTGAGTGTTAGGGTGAGTGTGAGGGTGAGGGTGAGGGTTTCAGTTAGGTAAGGGTTAGGGTTATGTTTAGGGTGAGGATTAGGTTGAGGGTGAGGGTTAGTTTGAGTGTTAGGGTTAGGGTGATGGTTAGGGTAGGGTTAGATTGAGGGTTAGGGTTAGGATGATGTTTAGGGTTTGTCTGAGGTTTACGGTTCGGATGACTGTTCAGGTGAGGTTGAGGGTGAGTGTTAGGGTGTGGTTTAGGGTTAGCTTTATGGTGAGTGTTAGGGTTACAGTGAGGGTTAGGGTGAGGGTGAGGGTTAGGGGTAGGGTTAGGGTGAGGGTTAGGTTTTGGTTTACGTTGAGGGTTAGATTGATGGGTAGGTTTAGGTTTAGGGAGAGGGTTAGGGTTAGTGTGACGGTTAGCGTTAGCGTTAGCGTTAGGTTTAGTATGAGGATAAAACTTATGGTGAGTTATAGTGTGATCGTGAGGGTAAGGTTTTCGTTAGGGTTAGGGTGAGGGTTAGGGTTAGGGTTAGGTTTAGGTTGAGGGTTAGGTTTAGGGTGATGTTTACGGTGAGGGTGAGGGTTAAGGTGAGGGTGCAGTTGAGGGTGAGGGTTAGGGTGAGGGTGAGGGTGAGGGTGAGTGTGAGGGTTAGGTTTAGGGTGAGGTGAGGGTTAGGGTGAGGATTAGGGTTAAGTTTAGGGTTAGGGTGAGGGTGAGGGTGAGGGTTAGGGTTAGGGTTGGTGAGGGTTAGGCTTAGGTTTAGGGTGAGGGTTAGGGTTAGTTAGAGGGTTAGGGTGAAGGTGAGGTTGACGGTGAGGGTTAGGGTGAGTGTGACAATGAGGGTGTGGGTTAGGGTTAGGATTAGTGTTAGGGTGAGTGTGAGAGTTAGGGTTACTTTTAGGGTGAGGGTGAGGTTGAGGTTTAGGGTTAGGTTTAGGGTTAGGGTAAGGGTAAGGGTTATGTTTAGGGTTAAGGTAAGCGTTAGGTTTAGGGTGAGGGTTAGAGTTAGGGTTAGGATGAGGGTTAGGGTTAGTGTTAGAGTTAGGGTAAGAGTTAGTTTTAGGGTGAGGGTTAGTGTTAGGGTTAAGTTGATGGTTAGGTGTAGGATTAGGTTTAGAGTGCGGTTTAGGGTTAGGGTTAGGGTGAGGGTGAGGGTTAGGGTTAGGTTTAGTGTTAGGGTGAGTGTTAGAGTTAGGGTGAAGTTTAGGGTGATGGAGAGTGTGAGGGTGTGTAAGGTTGAGGGTGAGGGTTAGGGTGAGAGTGAGAGTGAGGGTGATGATGAGGGTTATTTTTAGGATTAGGGTTAGGGTGAGTGTGAGGGTTAGGGTTAGGATAAGGGTTTGGTTAAGTGTTAGGCTGAGTATGAGGGTGAGGGTGAGGGTTAATGTAAGGTTTAGGGTGAGGGCTAGGGTTAGTGTGAGGGTTAGGGTGAGGGTGAGGTTGAGGGTCAGGGTTTGGGTGACGGTGACAGTGAGGATGAGGGTTAGGGTTAGGATTTGGGTTAGGGTGAGTTTTAGGTAGAGGTGAGGGTTACGATGAGGGTTAGAATTAGGATTAGGGTTAGGGTTAGGGTTATTGTAAGGGTTAGGGTATGGGTTAGGGTTAGGGTTAGGGTAAGAGTGAGGTTTAGGGCTAGGTTTAGGGTGAGCTTTAGGTTCCGGGTGAGGGCTACGGTGAGGGTGAGGTTTAGGGTGATTGTGAGGGTGAGTGTGAGGTTAAGGGTTACGATTTGGGTTAGGGTTATGATAAGGCTGAGGGTGATGATAAGGTTGAGGGTGAAAGTTAGGGTTAGGGTTAGGGTTAGGGTGAGGGTGAAGTTTATGGTGAGGCGTAGGGTTAGGGTTAGGGTAAGGTTTAGGGTTAGCGTGAGGGTTTCGTTCAGGGTAAGGTTTAGGTTGATGGTGAGGGTGAAGTTGTGGGTTAGGGTTAGGGTTACGGTTATGAGTGAGAGTTAGTGTGAGTTAGTGTGAGGGTTATGGTAAGGGTTAGGGTTTGGGTGAGGGTAAAGTTAGGGTTAGGGTGAGGTTGAGGTTGAGCGTTAGGGTTAGGGTTAGTGTGAGGATAAGGGTTAGGGTGCGGGTTAGTGTGAGGGTTAGTGTTAGGGTTAGGGTAAGTGTTAAGTTTAGAGTGAGGATTAAGTTTAGTGTTAGGGTTAGAGTGGGGGTGAGGGTGAGGGTTAGGGTTAGGGTTAGGGTGAGGGTTAGGTTTAGGTTTAGGGTTAGGGTTAGGGTGAGTGTTAGGGTGAGGGTAAGGGTTAGGGTTAGGTTTAGGGTGACAGTGAGGTTGAGGGGTAGGATTAGGGTTAGGGAGAGTGTTAGGGATAGTGTGACGGTTAGCGTTAGGGTTAGAGTTAGGGTTAGTATGAGGATAAAAGCTTAGGGTGAGTTTTATGGTGAACGTGAGGATAAGGTTTATCGTTAGGATTAGGGTGAGAGTTAGGGTTAGGGTTAGGGTGAGGGTGAGAGTTAGGGTTAGGTTAATGTTTACGGTGAGGTTGAGGGTTAGGGTGAGGGTGAGTTTGAGTGTGAGGGTGAGAGTGGTGATGAGGGTTCGGTTCAGGGTGAGGGTGAGGGTTAGGGTGAGGATTAGGGTTAGGTTTAGGGTTAGGGTGAGGGTGGGGGTTAGGGTTAGTTTGAGGGTTATGGTGAAGGTGAGGTTGACGGTGAGGTTTAGGGTGAGGGTGACAGTGAGGGTGTGGGATAGGGTTCCGCTTAGGGTCAGGGTGAGTGTGAGAGTTATGGTTAAGTTTAGGGTGAGGGTGAGGTTAAGGGTTAGGGTTCGGGTTAGTGTTAAGGTTAGGGTAAGGCTTAGCTTTAGGGTGCGTGTTAGAGTTAGGGTTAGGGTGAGGGTTACGGTTAGGTTTAGGATAAGAGTTAGGGTTAGGGTGACGACTAGTGTGAGGGTTAGGGTTAGGGTTAGGTTAAGAGTGAGGGTTAGGTTTAGGGTAAGGTTAAGGGTGAGGGTGTGGGTGATGTTTAGGATTAGTTTTAGGGTTAGGGTGAGGGTTAGTGTGAGTGTTAGGGTTAGGGTTAGGGTAAGTGTTAGAGTTAGTGTGAGGATTAGGGTTAGGGTTAGGGTTAGGTTGATGGTGAGGGTGAAGGTTAGGTTTAGGGTGAGGGTTAGTGTGAGGATAAGGGTTAGGGTGAGGGTTAGGGTGAGGGTGAGGGTTACAGTTGGAATTAGGTTTAGGGTGAGTTTTAGTGTTAGGGTTAGGGTTAAGGTGAGGGTTAGGGTGAGGCTTAGGATTATGGTTAGGTTAAGGGTTAGGGTTAGGGTGAGAGTTATGGTTAAGGTTAGGATTAGGGTGAGTTTGAGGGTTAGATTAAGGGTTAGGGTTAGGTTGAGATTTAGGTTTAGGGTTAGGGTTAGGGTAAGGGTAAGAGTTAGCGTGAGGGTTAGGGTTAGGGTTAGGTTTAGGGTGAGCATGAGGGTTAGTGTGAGCTTTAGGTTGAGTGTGGGGGCTATGGTGATGGTGAGGGTTAGGGTGAGTGTGAGGGAGAGGGTGAGTGTTTCCCTTAGTTAAGGGTTAGGTTTATGGTTACGGTGAGGATTAGGGTTAAGGTGAGGTTTAGGTTGAGGTTTAGGGTTAGGGTGAGGCTGAGGGTTAGGGTGAGGGTGAGGGTTCAGGTGAGGGTGAGGGTTCCGGTGAGGTTGAGGGTTAGAATGGGAGTTAGGGTTTAGTTTAGGGTGAGGGTTAGAGTGACAATGAGGGTTAGCGTGAGGGTGAGGGTTCAGGTGAGGGTGAGGTTTCGGGTGAGGTAGAGGGTTAGGTTTTGGGTTATGGTTAGGTTTAGGATGTGGGTTAGGCTGATGGTGAGGGTGAGGATGAGGGTTAGGTTTAGGTTTAGTGTTAGGGTTAGGGTGAGGTTTAGGGTTAGGGTGAGGGTTAGGGTAAGGTGTAGGGTTAGGGTTAGGGAGAGGGTTAGGGTTAGTGTGAGGGTTAGGGTTAGGTTTAGAGTAAGGGTTAGTCTGAAGTTAAAGTTTAGGGTGAGGGTTAGGGTTAGGGTTAGGGTAAAGGTTAGGGTTAGGTCGAGGGTTAGGTTTAGGGTTATGTTTAGGGTGAAGTTGAATATTAGGGTGAGGGTGAGGTTTAGGGTGAGGGTTAGGGTGAGTGTGAGGGTGATGGTGAGGTTGAGGGTTATGTTAAGAGTGAGGATGAGGATTAGGGTTAGGATTAGGGTTAGGTTTAGGGTTAAGCTGAGGGTGAGGGTGAGTGTGGGGGTTAGGGTTGGCGTTAGCTTGAGGGTTCGGTTTAGTTTGAGGGTTAGGGTGAAGGTGAGTTTGAGGGTGAGAATGACGGTGAGTGAGGGTGAGGTTGAGGGTGAGGGTTAGGGTTAGGATTAGGGTTAGGGTGAGGGTGAGGGTGAGGGTTAGGGTTAGGGTTAGGGTTAGGTTTAGCGTAAGGTTTAGTGTTATTGTGAGGGTTATGGTTAAGGTTAGGGTGAGGGTTACGGTTAGGGTTAGGTTTCGGGTGAGGGTTAGGGTTTGGTATAGCATGAGGGATAGGGTTAGTGTTAGGGTGAAGATTAGGGTTAGGGTTATGTTTAGGGTTAGGGTTAGGGTTAGGTTCAGGGTGAGGGTTAGGGTGAGGGGTAGGGTTAGGATAATGGTAAGGTTTAGGGTTAGGTTGAGGGTTTGGTTCAGGGTTAGGTTTAGGTTGAAGGTGAGGGTGAAGGTGAGGGTTAGCATTAGGGTTATGGTTAGGGTGAGAGTTAGTGTGAGGGTTATGGTTAGGGTTAGTGTAAGGGTTAGGATTAGGGTGAGGGTTAGGTTTAAGGTTAGGGTTAGGTTTAGGTTGAGGTTGAGCGTTAGGGTTAGGGTTAGTGTGAGGATAAGTTTAGGTTGCGGGTTAGTGTGAGGGTTAGGGTTAAGGTTAGGGTAAGTGTTAAGGTTAGAGTGAGGGTTAAGTTTAATGTTAGGGTTAGAGTGAGGGTGAGGGTTAGGGTTAGGGTTAGGGTTAGGTTTAGGGTTAGGATTAGTGTAAGGGTTAGGTTTCTGTTGAAGGTTAGATTTAGGGTGATGTTTACCGTGACAGTGAGGGTTAGGGTGAGGGTGAGGTTGAGTGTGAGGTTTAGGGTGAGACTGAGTGTGATAGTGAGAGTGACGGTGAATGTTGGGGTTAGGTTTTGGGTTAGGGTGAGGGTGAGGGTTATGGTTGGGTTTATGGTTAGGGTAAGGTTTAGGATGAGGTTGAGGGTGAGGTGAGTTTGAGGGTTAGGGTTAGCGTTAGGATGAAGGTGAGAGTTTGTGTTAGGGTTAGGGTTAGCGTGAGGGTGAGGGTTAGGTTGAGGGTTAGGTTTACGGTTAGGGTTAGAGCTAGGGTGAGGTTGAGGGTGAGGGTTAGGTTTAGGGTTAGGGTGAGGGTTAGGGTTAGGGTTAGGGTGAGTTTTAGGTTTAGAGTGAGGGCTACGGTGAGGGTGAGGGTTAGGTTGAGTGTGAGGGTGAGGGTGAGGTTTTCGGTTAGGTAAGGGTTTGGGTTAGGGTTAGTGTTAGTGTTAGGGTTAGGTTTAGAGTGAGGGTTAGGATTAGGGTTAGGGTGATGTTTAGTGTGAGCCTGAGGGTTAGGGTGAGGATGAGAGTTCAGGTGAGGATTAGGGTTTGGGTGAGGTAGAGGGTTATATTTTGGGTGAGGTTTAGGTTTAGGGTGTCGGTTAAGCTGATGGTGAGGTTTAGGGTTAGGTTGAGGGTTAGGATTAAGGTTAGGGTGAGGGTGAGGCTGATGTTTAGGGTGAGGTTGAGGGCTAGAGTGAGGGCTAGGGTTCAGATTAGGGTGTGGTTCAGGGTGTGGGAGAGGGTTAGCGTTAGGGTGACGTTTAGGGTGAGGGGTAGGGTTAGGGCTAGGTTTAGGATTAGGGTGAGGGTGAGGATGATGGTGAGGGTTATTTTTAGGATTAGGGCGACGGTGAGGGTGAGGGTTAGGTTTAGGATTAGGGTTTGGTTAAGGGTTAGGCTGAGTGTGAGGGCGAGGGTGATTGTTTGGGTTAGTGTGAGGCTTTGGGCTAGTGTGAGGGTTAGGGTGAGGGTGAGGTTGAGGGTCAGGGTTAGGGTAACGGTGACAGTGAGTGTGAGGGAGAGGGCTAGGGTCTGGGTGAGGATTAGCTTTAGGGTGAGGGTTAGTATTAGAGTTAATTTTAGTGGGAGGGTGAGGGTTAGGAGTAGGGTTAGCATTAGGTTGAGGGTTAGGGTTAGGGTTAGGGTGCGGGTTAGGTTTAGGGTTAGGGTTAGGTTTAGGGTGAGGGTTAGGCTGAGGGTTAGGGTTACGGTTAGTGTGAGGGTTAGCATTAGGGTTAGGGTTTGTGTTAGTTTGAAGGTTAGGGTTAGGTTTAGGTTTAGGATAAGGGTTACGCTGAGGATTATAGTTAGGGTTAGTGTGAGTGTTAGGTTTAGGGTTAGGGTTGGGGTTAGGTTGAGGGTAAAAGTTAGGTTGAGGTTTAGGGTTAGGATGAGGGTAAGTGTGAGGGTTAGGGTTAGAGTTATGTTTAGGGTTAGGGTGAGGTTTAGGTTTAGGGTTAGGCTTAGGGTGAGGGTTAGGTTGTAGGTAAAGGTTAGGGTGAGTGTTAGGGTGAGGGTGAGGTTTAGGGTTAGGGTGAGGGTAAGGGTTAGGGTGAGGGTTAGGGTTAGCATGAAGGTTAGGGTGAGGTTGAGGTTTTGGGTGAGAGTTAGGGTTAAGGTTAGGGATATAGTGAGGATTAGGGTTAGGGTTAGGTTTAGGGTTAGGGTTAGTCTGAGGGGTAATGTTAGGGTTAGGGTGAGGGTTAGGTTTAGTTTGAGGGTTAGGGTTAGGTTTAGGTTGAGTTTTAGGTTTAGTGTGAGGGTTAGGGTTAGGTTTAGGTTGAGGGTAAGGTTTACGGTGAGGGTTAAGTTGAGGGTGAGGTTTAGGTTTAGCATTAGGTTGACCCTTAGGGTTAGGATGAGTGTTATGGTTAGGGTGAGGGTGACTGTGAGGGTTAGGATTAGGGTTAGGGTAAGGGTTAAGGTGAGGGTTAGTGTTAGTTTGATGGTTAGGTTTAGGGAAAGCGTTAGGGTTTGTGTTAGTTTGAAGGTTAGGATTAGGTTTAGGGTTAGGATAAGGGTTAGGGTGATAGGGTTAGGGTGATATTTACTGTGAGGTTGAGGGTTAGGGTGAGGGTGAGTGTTCTTATGAGGGTTAGGTTCGGGTGAGAGTGAGGGTTTGGGTGTGGTTGAGGGTTAGGTTTATGGTGCAGGTTAGGGTGACGGTGCGGGTTAGGTTGAGGGTATGGGTTAAGTTTAGAGATAGGATTAGGGTGAGGGTGAGGGTTAGGGTTAGAGTTAGGGTGAGAATTAGGGTGAGGTGTCATTATAGGGTTTGGTTTAGGGTTATCGTTAGTATGAGTGTTAGGCTTAGGTATAGGGTTAGTGTGAGTATAAGCTTTAGAGTGAGGGTTAGGATGAGGGTTAGCGTGCTGGTGAGGGCTAGGGTTAAGCTTAGGGTGAGGGTTAGGGTTAGGGTGATGTTTAGGGTGAGGTTGATGGTTAGTGTGAGGGCGAGAGTGAGGGTTAGGGTGAGGGTAGTGGTGAGGGTGTGGGTTAGCATTAGGTTTAGTGTGAGGGTGAGGGTGAGAGTCAGAGTTAGTTATAGTGTTAGGGTTAGGGTTAGGCTGAGGGTGAGGGTGACGGTGAGGGTGAAGGTTAGGGTTAGGGTTAGGATTAGAGTTAGAGTGAGGGTTAGGGTTACTGTGAGGGTTTTGGTTAGGGTTACGATTAGGGATAGGGTGAGGGTAAGGGTTAGGGTGAGGGTTAGGTGAGGGATAGGGTTTGGGTGATGTTTAGGGTAAGATTGAGGGTTAGGGTGAGGATGAGGGTACGGGTGAGTTTGAGGGTTCGGTTGAGGGTGCGGGTTACGGTGTGGGTGAGGGTTAGGGTTAGGGGGAGGGTTAGCATTAGGTTTAGGTTTAGTGTGAGGGAGAGGGTTAGGGGTAGGGTTAGGGTTAGGTTGAGGGTTAGGGTTAGGGTTAGGGAGAGGGGTAGGGTTAGGGTTAGGGTGAGTTTTAGGGTGAGTGTGAGGGTTAGGGTGAGGCTGAGTGTGAGGGTTAGTGTTAGGGTTAGGTTTAGGGTGAGATTGAGGGTGAGTGTTAGGTTTAGGATTAGGGTTAGTGTTAGGGTTAGGGAGCGTGTTAGGGTGAGTGTGAGGGTGAGGGTGAGGTTGAGAGTTAGGGTGTGGGTGAGGGTTAGGGTTAAGGTTAGGGTTATGGTGAGAGTAAGGATTAGGGTGAGGTTTGGGGTGAGGATGAGGGTTAGGGTTAGTGTTAGGGTTAGGGTGAGGGTTAGGGTGAGTGTTAGGGTTTGGTTTAGGGTGAGGGTGAGGGTTAGGTATTGGGTGAGGTTTAGGGTTAGGGTGAGGGATAGGGATAGGGTTAAGGTTAGGGTGAGGGTGTGTGTGAGTGTTAGGGTTAGGTTTAGCATTAGAGTTAGGTTTAGGGTAAGGGTCAGTGTTAGGATTAGGGTTAGGATTAGGGTAAGGCTGAGGGTGATGTGGAGGGTGAGAGTGTGGTTTACTTTTAGGGTTAGGGTTAGGGATAGGGCATGGTGATGTTGTGGGTTAGGATTAGGATTAGGGTTATGATGAGGGTTCGGCTGAGGGTTAGGGTTAGGGTTAGGGTTAGTGTGAGGGTAAGTTTTAGGGTTAGGATAAGGGTTAGGGTGAGGGTAAAGGTCAGGGTGAAAGTTAAAGTTAGGGTGAGTGTTAGCATTAGGGTTAGGATGAGGGTTAGGTTGAGGGTGAGGGTTAGGGTTAGGGTTAGGTTGACGGTTAGTGTGAGGTTGAGGTTTAGGGTTAGCATTAGGTTACAGTTAGTGTTAGGATGAGGGTTAGGTTAGGATTAGGGTGAGGGTGAGGGTGAGGGTTACTGTGAGGTTTAGGGTTAGGGTGAGGGTTATTGTTAGGGTTAAGCTGAGTGTGAGGGTTAGGTTTAGGGTGATTTTTGGTGTGAGGGTGAGAGTTAGGGTGAATTTCAGTGTTCGCGTGAGAGTTAGGTTTAGGTTTAGAGTTAGGGATAGGGTTAGGTTGAGTGTAAGGGTTAGGGTGAGGGTTAGGGTGAATGTGAGTGTTAGGTTTAGGGTGAGGGTGAGGATTAGTATTAGGGTTAGGTTGAGGCTGAGGGTTACTATTAGGATTAGAGTAAGGACTATTGTTAGGCCTAGGGTTAAGTATTAGGGTGAGGGTGAGGTTGACGGTTAGGGTGAGTGTTAGGGTTAAGTTTAATGTGAGGGATAGTGTTAGGATGAGGGTTACGTTTAGGGTGAGGGTTAGGGTTAGGGTAAAGGTTAGGGTGAGGGTTAGGGTTAGGGTTAGGTATAGGGTTAGGTGGAGAGTTAGGGTGAGGTGCCGGGATAGGGTTAGGGTGAGGCTTAGGGTTAGTGTGAGGATAAGGTTTAGGGTGAGGGTTAGGGTGAGGGTGAGGTTTTGGGTTAGCGTTGTGGTTAGGGTGAGGGTTAGGGTGAGGGTTATCTTTACGGTGAGGGTTAGGGTTAGGGTTAGGTTGAGGCTTAGGGTTAGGGTGATGTATAGGGTGATGTTGATGGTTAGTGTGAGGGTGAGGTTGAGTGTTAGGGTGAGGGTCAGGGTGAGGCTGTGGTTTAGGGTTAGGTTTAGGGTGAGGTTGAGGGTGAGATTTAAAATTAGGAATAATGTTAGGGTTAGGGTTAGGCAAAGGGTGAGGGGCAGTGTGACGGTGAAGTTTAGGTTAGGGTTTGGATTTGGGTTAGAGTGAGGGCTATGGTTAGTGTGAGGATTATGTTTGGGGTTACGATTAGGGATAGGGTGAGGGTAAGGGTTAGGGTGAGGGTTAGGGTGAGGGTTAGGGTTTGGGTTAGGATTAGGGTGAGGGTTAGGGTTTGGGTTATGTTTAGGGTGAGGTTGAGTGTTAGGGAGAGGATGAGGGTTCGGGTGATGGTGAATGTGAAGGTGAGAGTGAGGGATAGTGTGTGCGTGAGGATTAGGGTTAGGGTGAGGGTT
Organism: Dipodomys merriami; assembly: GCF_024711535.1. NCBI lineage: Eukaryota > Metazoa > Chordata > Mammalia > Rodentia > Heteromyidae > Dipodomys > Dipodomys merriami. The sequence goes on from NW_027206113.1 coordinate 7,407,694, forward strand.
ATCGTTAGGTTTAGGTTAAGTGTGAGGGTGAGGGTTAGGGGTAGGGTTAGGGTTAGGTTGAGGGTTAGGTTTAGGGTTAGGGAGAGGGTTAGGGTTAGGTTTAGGGTGAATTTTAGGTTGAGTGTGACGGTTAGGGTGAGGGTGAGGGTGAGGGTTAGGGTTAGGTTTAGGTTTAGGGGAGTTTAGGTTTAGGTTATCGTTAGGTTTAGGTTTAGTGTGAGGGTGAGGGTTAGGGGTAGGGTTAGGGTTAGGTTGAGGGTTAGGGTTAGGGTTAGGGAGAGGGTTAGGGTTAGGTTTAGGGTGAATTTTAGGTTGAGTGTGACGGTTAGGGTGAGGGTGAGGGTGAGGGTTAGGGTTAGGTTTAGGTTTAGGGTGAGTTTGAGCGTGAGGGTTAGGTTTAGGATTAGAGTTAATGTTTGGGATCGGGAGAATGTCAGGGTGAGGGCGAGGGTTCGGGTGAGGTTGAGAGTTAGGGTATGGTTGAGGGTTAGTGTTAAGGTGAGGATTACGGTTAGGGTTGGGGTTATGGTGAGAGTAAGAGTTAGGGTGAGGTTTAGTGTGAGGATGAGGGTTAGCGTTAGTGTTAGGGTTAGGGTGAGGTTTAGGGTGAGGGTTAGGGTTTGGTTTAGGGTTAGGTTGAGGGTGAAGTATAGGTGAGGGTTAGGGTTAGGGTGAGGTTTAGGGATAGGTTAGGGTTAGGGTGAGGTGTTGGGTGAGTTTTAGGGTTAGGTTTAGCATTAGATTTAGGGTGAGGGTGAGGGTGAGGTTTAGCATTAGGGTTAGGATTAGGATTAGGCTGATGGTGATGGGGAGGGTGAGGGTGTGGGTTAGGGTTAGGGTGAGAGTTAGGGTTAGGGCAGGGTGAGGGTGAGGGTTAGGGTTAGGATTAGTTTTAGGATGAGGTTTAGGTTTTGGGTTAGTTTGAAGATTAGGGTAAGGGTTAAGGTTAGGTTTAGTTTGAGGGTAAAGGTCAAGGTGAGGCTTAGGGTGAGGGTGAGGTTTAGGTTTAGGGTTAAGGTTAAGTGAGGGTTAGCGTTAGGGTTAGGGTAAGGGTTAAGGTATGGGTAAGTATTAGGGTGAGGGTAAGTTTGAGGGTGAGGTTTAGGATTAGGGTGAGGTTGAGGGTTAGGGCTAGTGTTGGGGTTAGAGTTAGGGTGGGGGTTCGGGTTCGGTGAGGGTTTGGGTTATGGTTAGGATAGGGGGAGGATTAGGGTTAGGTTTAGGTTGAGGATGAGGTTTAGGCTGAGGGGTAGCGATAGAGTTAGCTTGAGGTTAGGTTTATTTTGAGGGTTACGGCTAGTTTTAGGGTGACGGTAAGGGCTAGTGTGAGGGTTAGGGTGAGTGTGAGTTTTAGGGTTAGCATTAGGTTTAGGTTTTGAGTTAGGATGAGGCTTAGGGTTAGGATTAGGGATAGGTTGAGGGTGAGGGTGAGGGTTAGGGTTAGGGTTAGTGTGAGGGCTAGTGTGAGGGTGAGGGTTAGGGTTAGGGTGAGGGTGAGCGTGAGGTTTTCGGTTAGGTAAGGGTTAGGGTGGGTTAGGTTTAGGGCGAGGATTAGGCTGAGGGTGTGGGTTAGGGTTAGGGTTAGGATGAGGGTGAGTGTGAGGGTGAGGGTTAGTGTTAGGATGAGGGTTAGTGTTAGGGATAGGTTGAGGGTGAGTGTGAGGGTGAGGGTAAGGGTTAGTTTTAGTGTGAGTGTTAGGGTTACGGTGAGGGTAGGTTTAGGGTCAGGGTTCAGGTTAGGGTTAGGGTGAGGGTTAGTGTTAGGGTGATTTTTGGTTTTAGGGTGTGGGTTAGGGTGAGGGTGAGTGTTCGATTGAGAGTTAGGGTTAGGTTTAGGGTAAGGGTTAGGGTGAGGGTTAGGGTGAGTGTGAGGGTTAGGGTTAGGTTCAGGGTTTGGGATAGTGTTAGGGTTAGGGTGAGGGTGAGGGTTAGGGTTAGTATTATGGTTAGGATGAGGGTTAGGCTGAGGGTTAGTGTTAGGGTTAGTGTGAGGGTTAGGGTTAGGGTTATGGTGTGGTTTAGGGTTAGGGTTAGGATTAGGCTTAGGATAAGTTTTAGGCTGAGGGTTAGGGTTAGGGTTAGTGTGAGTGTTAGTTTCAGGGTTAGGGTTTGGGTTAGGTTGAGGGTAAAGTTTAGGTTGAGAGCTAGGTTGAGGGTGAGGGTTAGGGTTAGGGTGAGGGTTAGGGTGAGTGTTAGGGTGAGGGTTAAGCTGAGGTTAGGTTTAGGGTTAGGGTGAGGGTTACGTTTGGCATTAGGGCTAGGGTGAGGGTGTGTTAGGGTGAAGGTTATGGTTAAGGTTAGGGATAGGGTGAGGATTAGGGTTAGGTTTATTTTTAGGGTGAGGGTTAGACTGAGGGGTTTGGATAGGGTAATGATGAGGGAAAGTTATAGTGTGAGGTTTAGGGTTAGGATTAGAGTGAGTGTTAGGTTTAGTGTGAGGGTTAGCGTTAGGGTTAGGGTGAGGGTAAGTGTTAGGTTGAGGGTGAGTGTGAGGGTGAGGTTTAGGGTTAGCATTACGTTTAGGGTTAGGGTGAGGTTGAGGGTTAGGATTAGGGAGAGGCTGAGGTTGAGGGTGAGGGTGAGGGTGAGTGTTAGGTTTAGTTTTAGTGTGAGGGTAAGTGTTAGGGTGAGGGTTAGGTTTAGGATGAGGGTTAGGGTTAGGTTAAGGGTTAGGTTGAGGGTTAGAGTTAGGGTGAGTGTTAGTGTTAGTGTTACGGTGAGAGATAGGGTTAGGGTTATGTTTATTGTGAGGGTTAGGGTTAGGTTGAGGGTGAGTGTTCGAGTAAGGGTTAGGGTTCGGGTAAATGTGAGGGTTAGGGTGTGCTTGCGGGTTAGGTTTAGGGTGAGGGTTAGGGTGACGTTGAGGTTTAGGGTGAGGGTGACGTTTAGGTTTAGGGTTAAGGTTAGGGTGAGGGTTAGGGTTAGGGTTAGGTTTAGGGGAAGATTTAGGGTGAGGTGTCGGGATAGGGTTAGGGTGAGGGTTAGGTTAGGGTTTGGGTTAGTGTGAGGCTAAGTGTTAGGTTGAGGGATAGGGTGAGGGTAAGGGTTAGGGTTAGCGTTAGGGTGAGGGTTAGGGTTAAGGTTTCGGTGAGGGTGAGGTTAAGGTTTAGGGTGATCGTTAGGGGTAGGTTGATGTTTAGTGTGAGGTTGAGGGTTAGTGTGAGGGGGAGGGTGATCGTGAGGGTTTCATTGAGGGTTCGGGTGAGGGTCAGGTTGAGGGTGAGGGTTACTGTTAGGGTTAGGGTGAGGGTGAGGGTTAGGGTTAGGATTAAGCTTAGGGTTAGTGTTAGGCTGAGGGTGAGGGTGAAAGTAAGTGTGAGTGTTAGGGTTAGGGTTAGGTATAGGGTTAGGGTTAGTGTGAGGGTTAGTGTGATGGTGAGGGTTAGCTTGAGGGTTAGGGTTAAGATTAGGGTTAGGGTGAATTTTAGGTTTACGGTTAGGGTTATTGTTAGGATTAGGGTTAGGGTGAGGGTGAGTGTGAGGGTTAGCCTTAGTGCTAGCGTTAGGTTTAGGGTGAGGGTGGGGTTGTGGTATAGGGTTCGGATTACATTTAGCTTTAGGGGGCAAGTGGAGTTTGAGGGTGACGGTTAGGGTTAGGGTTAGGGTGAGGGCTAGGGTGAAGGTGAGGGTTAGGGTGTGGGTGAGGGTGCGGGTTTCGGTTAGGTTAGAGTCAGGGTTAGGTTGAAGGTGAGGGTTAGGGTGATGTTTAGGGTGAGGATGAGGGTTAGGGTTAGGGTGAGGGTGAGGGTGAGGGTTAGGGTTAGTGCTAGGTTTAGGGTGAGGGTGAGGGTGAGGGTTAGGTTTAGGAACAGGTTTAGGGATTGGGTTGGGCTGAGGTTGAAGGACAGTGTGAGGGTTCGGGTTAATGTTAGGGTTAGGGTAAGGGTTACGGTTAGTGTGAAGGTTATGGTTAGGTGTAGGTTTAGTGTTAGGGTGAGGATTTGGGTTAGGGTGAGTGTTAGGATGAGGATGATGTTTAGGGTTAGTGTGAGGGTTAGGGTGAGTGTTAGGGTTTGGGTGATATTCAGGGTGAGGGTGCGGGTTAGGGTGAGAATGAGGGTTCGGGTGAGGGTGAAGGTTCGGGTTAGGGTTAGGTTTAGGGGTGGGTTAGGATTAGGGTTATTGTTAGGGTTGGGGAAGGGTTAGGGAGAGGGGTAGGGGTAGGGTTAGGTTGAGGTTTAGGGTATGGGTAAGTGTGAGGGTGAGGGTTAGGGTGAGGGTGAGGGTTAGGTTGAGGGTTAGGGTGAGGGTTAGGGTGAGTGTTTGGGTTAAGGTTAAGGATAGGTTTAGGATTAAGGTTAAGGTTAGGTTTAGGCTGAGGGTTAGGCTGAGGGTTAGCGTTAGCGTTAGGGTGAAGGTTAGGTTTATTCTGAGTGTTAGGGTTAAGGTTAGGGTTAGCATGATGGTAACTGTTATGGTGAGGGTTAGGGTGTGAGATTTAGGGTTAGCATTAGGTTTAGGGTTAGGTTTAGGATGAGTGTTAGGGTTAGGTTTAAGGTTAGGGTTAGGGTGAGGGTGAGGGTTAGGGTGAGGGTTAGTGTTAAGGTGAGGGCTAGGGTGAGGTTGAGGGTTAGGGTGAGGGTGAGGTTGAGGGTGAGGTTTTCGGTTAGGTAAGGGTTAGGTTTAGGGATTTGGTGAGGATTAGGTTGAGGGTGTGGGTTAAGGTTAGGGTTAGGGTTAGGATTAGGGTGATCGTGAGGGTGAGGGTTAGGGTGAGTGTGAGGGTGAGGGTTAGGGTTAGGGTTAGTGTGAGGGTTAGGGTTACAATCAGTGTTAGGGTTAAGGTGAGGGTTAGGGTTAGGGTGAGTGTTAGGGTTACAGTGATGTTTAGTGTGAGTGTGAGGGTTAGGGTGAGGTTGAGTGTTCTGGTGAGAGATAGGTTTAGGGTTAGTGTTAGGGATAGGGTTAGTGTGAGGGTAAGGGTAAGGGTGAGGGTTAGGGTATGGGTGAGGGTTAGGTTTAAGCTGAGGGTTAGTGTTAGGGTTAGGGTGAGGGTGAGGTTTAGGTAGAATGTCAGGGTTAGGATTAGGTTTAGTTTGGGGGTTAGGGTGAGGGTAAGGTTTAGGGTGAGGTTGAGGTTGAGTGTGAGGGTTAGCATTAGGGTGAGTGTACGTGTTAGGGTGAGGGTTAAGGTGAGGGTGAGAGTTAGGGTTATCATTAGAGTTAGGGTGAGGGTGAGGGTTAGGGTGAGCGTTAGGGTTAGGCTGAGGGATAGGGTGAGCTTTAGGGTTAGTGTGAGGCTAAGGGTTAGGGTGAGGTTTTAGGGTGAGAGTGAGGTTTAGGGTAAGCGTTAGGGATAGGATGAGTGTTAGGGTGAGAGTTATGTTTAGGGTGAGGGTTAGGGTTAGGTTTAGTTTGGGGGTTAGGGTTACGGTGATGTTTATAGTAAGGGTGAGTGTTAGGGTGAGGGTGAAGGTGAGTGTTAGGTTTAGGGTTAGGGTTAGTGTGAGGGTGAGGGTGAAGGTTAGGTTTAGGATTAGCGTTATGGTTATGTTTAGTGTGAGTGTTAGGGTGAGGATGGGGTTTCAGATGATGGAAAGGGTTGGGTGTAGGCGAGGGTTAGGGTTAGGGTGAGGATTAGGGTAAGGGTTAGGGTTACGGTTATGGTGAGGGGAAGGTTTAGGGTGAAGTTTAGGGTGAAGATGAGGGTTAGGGTTAGCGTTCGGGTTAGGATGAGGGTTAGGGTGAGTGTTAGGGTTAGGGTTATTGTTAGGGTTAGGGTTAGGGTGAGGGTGAGGGTTAGTGTTAAGATTAGGGTTAGAGTAAGGATTAGGGTGAGCATGAGGGTGAAGTTTAGGGTGAGCATTAGGGTTAGGATTAGGTTATTTTGCAGGTTAGGGTTATGGTTAAGGTTAGGGTTAGGGTTAGGGATTGGGTTAGTGTGAGGGTAAGGGTAATGGTGAGGGTTAGGGTGAGGGTAAGGGATAGGGTGAGGGTTAAGGTGAGGGTGAGAGTTAGGGTTAGCATTAGAGTTCGGGTGAGGGTGAGGGTTAGGGTGAGCGTTAGGGTTAGGGTTACTTATAGGGTGAGCATTAGGTTTAGTGTGAGGATAAGGGTTAGGCTGAGGTTTAGGGTGAGGGTGAGGTGTAGGGTGAGGGTTAGGGTTAGGTTTAGGGTGACGGTTAGTTTTAGCGTTATGTTTATGGTAAGGATGAGTGTTAGGGTGAGGTTGAGGGTGATGGTTAGGTTTAGGGTTGGGTTAGTGTGAGGGTGAGGTTGAGGGATAGGTTTAGGATTAGCTTTATGGTTATGGTTAGTGTGAGTGTTAGGGTGAAGATGAGGGTTCGTGTGACGGTGAGGGTTAGGGTGTAGGCGAGGGTTAGGGTTAGGGTAAGGATTAGGTTAAGTTCTAGGGTTAGGGTTATGGTGAGGGTAAGGGTTAGGGTGAGGTTTAGGATGAAGATGAGGGTTAGGGTTAGTGTTAGGGTTAGGAGGAGGGTTAGGGTGAGTGTTAGGTTTAGGGTTAGGTTTAGGGTAAGGGTGAGGGTTAGTGTTAAGATTAGGGTTAGGGTTAAGTTTAGGGTGAGGTTTAGGGTGAGGGTGAGGGTTAGGGTTAGTGTTAGTGTGAGTGTTAGGGTTAGGGTGAGTGTTAGGTTTAGGGTGAGGGTTAGGTTTAGGGTAAGTTTTAGGGTGAGGGTTAGGATTAGGGTTAGGTTTAGGGTGAGGGTCAGGGTGAGGGTTAGGGTTAGATTGAGGGTTAGGGTGAGGGTTAAGGTGAGGTGAGGTTTATGGTGTGCTTGAGGGTTACGTTAAGGTTTAGGGTTAGGGTGAGGTTTAGGGTTAGGGTTAAGGTTATGGTGAGAGTTATTGTGAGGTGTAGGGATAGGGTTAGGTTGAGGGTTAGGGTGAGTGTGAGGGTTAGGGTTAGCGTTAGGGATAGGAAGAGGGTTAGGTTGAGGCTTCGGTTTAAGGAGAGTGTGAGGGATAGGGTGAAGGTGAGGGTGAGGGTTTATTTTAGATAAGGGTTAGCGTTATTTTTAGGGTGAGGATTAGGTTGTGGTTTAGGGTTAGTGTGAGTGTTAGGGTTAGGGTGTGGGTTAAGGTTAGGATTTGGTTGAGTGTTAGGGTAACGGTGAGGGTTAGTGTAAGGGTGAGGGTTAGGGTTGGGTTTAGGGTGAGTGTTAGGTTGAGGGTGAGGGGTATTGTTAGGGCTAGCGGAAGGATTAGGGTTAGTGTGAGAGTTAGGGTTAGGATTAGGGTTAGGGTTAGTGTGAGGATAAGGGTTAGGGTGAGGTTAAGGTTGAGGGTGAGGGTTAGAATTATCGTTAGGGTTAAGGTATGTTTAGGGTGAGGGTTAGGGTTAGGGTTAGGGTTAGGGTGATGGGTAGGTTTAGGGTGATGTTTACGGTGAATGTGAGGGTTAGGGTGAGGATGAGGGTGAAGGTTAGGTTGAGGGTGACGGTGAGGGTGAGGGTTACAGTTAGGGTCAGGGTTAGGGTGAGAGTGAGAGTTAGGGTTAGGGTTAAGGTTACAGTGAGAGTTATTTTGAGGTGTTGGGATAGGGTTAGGTTGAAGGTTAGGGTGAGGGTGAGGGTTAGGGTTAGAGTGAGGGTGAAGGTTAGGGTTACGGTTAGGATGAGGGTAAGGGTTAGGGTGAGGGTTAGGGTGAGGGTGACGCTTAGGATAAGGGTTAGGGTGAGGTTGCCGTGAGGGTTAGTGTTAAGGTTAGGGTTAGGATGAGGGTGAGTGTTAGCGTTAGGGTTAGCGTGAGCTTTAAGGTTAGGTTTATTTTATTATTAGGATTAAGGTTAGGATGAGAGCTCGGGTGAAGGTGAGGGTTATGGTTAGGGTTAGGATGAGGGTAGGTTTAGGTTAGGGTTAGGGTTAGGTTCAAGGTGAGGGTTAGGCTTAGTGTGATGTTTAGGTTGAGGGTGAGGGTTAGGGTCAAGGTGAGGGTTCGGGTTAGGGTTAGGGTGAGGGTGAGTGTGAGGGTTAGGTTTAGGATTAGGGTTAGGTTTAGTGTTAGATTTGCGGTGAGGGTTAGGTTTAGTGTGAGCTTTAGGGTTAGGATTAGGGTGACGGTAAGTATTAGAGTGAAAGTTAGGTTGAGAGTGTGGGTTAGGATTATCGTGAGTGTTATTGTGTGGGTTAGGGTGATGGTTAGGTTAGAGTTAGGGTTAGGGTGAGGGTGAGGGTTATGGTTATGGTTAAGGTTAGGCTTAGGGTAAGGGCAAATGTGAGGGTGAGGGTTAGGATTATTGTTAGGTTTAGGGTGAGGGTGAGTGTGAGATTCAGGTATAGGATTAGGGTTAGTGCTAGGGTTAGGCTTAGGGTGAGGCGGAGGGTGATGGTGAGGGTTAGGGTTAGTGTGAGGGTTTGGATTATTGTTAGGATTAGGGTGAGTGTGAGGTTTAGGTTGAGGGTGAGGTTTCGTGCGAGGATGATGGTAAGAGTGAGAGTTAGGGTGTCTGTAAGTGTTAGGGTAAGGGTGAGGGTTCGGGTTAGGGGTAGCATTAGCTTCAGGATTAAGGATAGGGTTCGGATTAGGGTGAGGTTTAGGGTGATGGATGGGGATAGGGATAGCATTTGGTTAGGGTGAGCTTTAGAGTTTGCCTTAAGATGAGGGTTAGGGTGAGTTGTAGGGTGAGGGTTAGGGTGAGGGTTAGGCTTAGTGTGAGGGTTAGGGTTAGGGTTAGTATTAGGGTTAGTGTGAGTATAAGGGTTAGGGTGAGGGTTAGGGTGAGAGTGAGGCTTAGGGTTAGCCTGAGGGTTAGGGTGAAAGTTAGGGTGAGGTTTAGGGTCAGCTTAAGGTTTAGCATGAGGGTTAGTGTGAGATTGAGGTATAGGGTTATGGTCAGGGTATGGGATAGGGCGAGGGTTAGGGTAAGGTTGAGGGTTAGGGTTAGCATTATTGTTAGGGTGAGTGTGAAGGTTAGGGTGAGGTTTAGGGTTAGGGTTAGGGATAGGGTGAGGATTATGTTTAGGGTTACGTTTAGGGTGAGGGTTAGGCTGAGGTGTAGGGTTAGGTTTAGGGTTAGTGTGAGAGTTAGGGTGAGGGTTAGGGTTAGGGTTACTGTTAGGATGAGGGTGAGGGTGAGGTTGAAGTTAAGTGTTAGGGTGAGGTTTAGTGTGAGGGTGTGGGTTAGGGTTAGCATTAGGGTTAGGCTTAGGGTTAGGTTGAGGGTTAGTGTTATGGTTGGGGTTAGGGTGAGGGTGAGGTTTAGGGCTAGCATTAGGGTTAGGGTTAGGGTTAGGGTGAGTGTTAGGGTTAGGGTTATGTTGAGGGTGAGGGTTTGGGTTAGGATTAGGGTTAGCGTTAGGGTTAGGCTGAGAGTGTGGTTGAGGGTTCAAATGAGGGTTAGGCTAAGGTTTAGGTTTAGAGTGAGGGTGAGGGTCAGTGTGAGGGGTAGGGTGAGGGTTAGGGTGAGGGTTTTGGTTAAGAAAGGGTTAGGGTTAGGGATAGGGTGAGGATTACTGTGAGGGTGAGGTTTAAGGTGAGGCTTAGGGTGAGGGTTAGGGTTAGGGTTAGGCTTAGGGTGAAAGATCCTGTGAGTGTGAGGGTTTGGGTTAGTGTGAGGGTTAGGGTTAGGGTGAGGGTTAGGGTGACGGTGAGCGTTAGGGTGAGGGTTATGGTGAGGGTGAGGATTAGGGTTAGGGTTAAGGTGAGGGTTAGGGTTAGGGTTAAGTTGAGGAATAGGGTGAGGAGCAGGGTTAGTGTGAGGTTAAGGGTTAGGGTGAGGTTCAGGGTGAGAGTGAGGGTTTGGGTTAGCGTTAAGATTAGTGTGAGGGTTATGGTGAGGGTTATGGTTAGGGTTAGGGTGAGGGTGAGAGTTAGAGTTAGGATTAGGGTGAGGGTTAGGGTTGGTTGAGTGTTAGGGTTAGGGTTAGGGTTAGTTTGAGGGTTCGGGTAATGGTTCGGGTGAAGTTGAGGGTTAGGGTGTGGGTGATCGTTAGGGTTCGGGTGAGAGTTAAGGTGACAGTAAGTGTTAGGGTGAGGGTGAGGATTATGGTTAGGGTGAGCGTTAGGGTGAGGGTTAGCGTTAGGATTAGTGTGAGGATTACGGTTAGGGTTAGGGTTAGGAATATATTGAGGGTAAGTGTTAGGGTGAGGTTTAGTGTGAGGTTGAGGGTTAGGGTTAGCGTTAGGTTTTGGGTGAGGGTCAGGGTGAGGTTTAGGGTTAGGGTGAGGGTGAGGGTGAGAGTTAGGGTTATTGTTAGTGTGAGGGTTAGGGTTAGGATGAGGGTTAGGGATAGGTTTTGGGTTAAGGTGAGAGTTAGATTAGGTGTTACATTAGAGTTAGTGTGAGGGTATGACTTAGGGTGCAGTTTAGGGTGAGATTGAGGATTAGGGTTAGGAAGAGGGTCAGGGTAAGTGTTAGGGTGAGGGCTAGGTTTAGGTTTAGGTTTTGGGTGAGTGTTGGGGTTATGGTGAGGGTGAGGGTGAAGATTAGGTTTAGTATTGGGGTAAGGGTTAGGGTGAGGGTTATGGATAGGGTTAGGGTTAGGGTGAGGGTTAGGGTTAGGTTTATGTTTAGTTTTATGGTGAGAGTGAGGGTGAGGGTTAGGGTTTGTATTAGGGTTAGGGTTACGGTTCGGGTGAGGGTTAGGCTGAGGGGTAGGGGTAGGGTGAGGGTGACTGTTAGGGTAAAGTTATCAGTGTGGGTTAGGATTTGGGTGAAGTTTAATGATAGCATTAGGGTTAGGGTTAGGGTTAGGGTAAGTGATAGGGTTATGGTTAGGGTGAGGGTGAGGGTTTTGGTTAGGAAAGGCTTAGGGTTAGGGTTAGGGTGAGTATTTGGGTGAGGGTGAGGTTTAAGGAGAGGTTCAGGGTTAGGGTGAGGATTAGGGTTAGGGTGAGGGTGAGGGTTAGGGTTAGGGTGATGTTTTGGGTGAGGGTGAGTGTTAGGGTGAGGGTGAGGGTGATGGTGAGAGTAAGGGTGTAGGTGAGGGTTAGGGTTAGGGTGAGGGTAGGGTGACGGTGAGGGTTAGGGTGAAGGTGAGAGTTAGGGTTATGGTTAGGGTGAGGGTTAGGTTTAGGGTTAGTGTTAGGGCTAGGGTGAGGGGTAGGATTAGGGTTAGGGTGAGGGTTAGGGTTAATGTCAGTGTTAGGTTTAGGTTTAGTGTGAGGATAAGTGTTAGGTGAGGGTTAGTTTTAGCGTTAGGTTTAGGGTGAGCGTTAGGGTGAGGTTTAAGTTGAGGGTTTGAATTAGTATTAGAGTTAGGTTTAGGGTGAGGTTTAGGTTTAGGGTGAGGTTTAGGGTAAGGTTATGGTGAGGGTGAGGGTGAGGGTGAGGGTGAGTTTTAGGTTGTGGGTGACAGTTAGGGTTAGGGTGGGAGTTAAGGTGATGGTGAGGGTTAGAGTGAGGGTGAGGGTTAGGGTTACGGTAGGATTAGGGTTGGGGTTAGGGTTAGGCTTATGGTGAGAGTAAGGGTTACAATGAAGTTTAGGGTGAGGGTGAGGTTTAGGGACAGCGTTAGAGTTAGTGTGAGAGTTAGGGTTAGGGTTAGGTTTCAGGTTAGGGTTAGGTTGAGGGTGAGGGTTAGAGTTAGGGTTAGGGTTAGGGTAAGGTTTATTGTGAAGGTTAGTGTGAGGGTACAGGTGAGGGTTAGTTTGAGGGTTAGGGTGGGCAATAAGGAGAGTTTTAGGTTTAGCTTTAGGGTTAGGGTGAGGGTTAGGGTGTGGTTTAGTGTTAGTGTTAGGGTTAGGGTTACGATGAGGGTTTGGGTGAGGGTAAGGGTTAGAGTGAGGGTTAGGGTAAGGGTGGGGTTTAGGTTTAGCATTAGGGTTAGGGTTAGGGTTAGGGTGAGGTTTAGGGTTAGGTTTAGGGTGAGGGTTAGGTTTAGGTTGAGGTTTCGTGATAGGGTTGGTGTTAGGGTGAAAGTCTGCCTTAGGGTTAGGGTTAGAGTTAGGGTGAAGGGGAGTATGAGGGTTAGGTTTAGGATTAGGGTTAGGGTTAGGGTTAGGCTGAGGGTGCGGGTGTTGGTGAGGGTGAGGATTAGGTTTAGGTTGAGGGTCAGGTTTAGGATTAGGGTTAGGGGTAGTCTGAGGGTGAGGGTGAGGGTTAGGGTGAATGTCAGGGTTAGGGTTAGGGTTAGGGTGAGGGTTAGTGTTAGGGTTAGGGTGAGGGGTAGGGTGAAGGTTAGGTTTAGGTTTAGGGTTTGGGTTAGCGTTAATGTGCGGGTTAGGGTTCGGGTTAGTGTTAATGTAAGTATAAGGGTTAGTGTGAGGATTAGGGTGAGATTGAGGGTTAGTGTTAGGTTGAGGGTTAGTTTGAGGGATAGGGTGAGAGTTAGTGTGAGGGTTAGGTTTAGGTTTAGGTTTAGGGTGAAGGTTAGGGTGAGGGTAAGAGTTAGAGTGAGGGTTAGGATGAGGGTGAGAGTTAGGGATAGCATTAGGGTTAGTAGTAGGGTTAGGGTGAGGGTTAGGGTAAGGGATAGGGTGAAGGTTAGTGTTAGGTTGAGGGTTAGGGATAGGGTTGTGGTTAAGGTGAGGGTCAGGGTTAGGGTTAGGGTTAGACTTAGGGTAAGGATGAGTGTGAGGTTTAGGGTTACGATTAGGTTTAGGCTTAGGATTAGGCTGAGGGTGACGGTGAGGGTTAAGGTGAGGTTAAGGGTTAGGGTGAGAATTAAGTTTAGGGTTAGGGTTAGGTTGAGGGTTAGGGTTAGTGCTAGGGTAAAGGATAGGGTTAGTGTGAGGATTAGGCTTAGGGTTAGAGTTAGGATTAGGGTGAGGTAAAGTTTTAGGTTGAGGGTTAGTGTGACAGTGAGGGTTAGGGTTAGGGTGAGGGTTTTGGTGAGCTTTGATGACGGTTAGGGTTAGGTTTAGGGTTAAGGTGAGGGTTAGGTTCAGGTTTATTTTTAGGGATAGGGTTAGGCTTATGGTGAGGGTAAGGGTTAGAGTGAGATTTAGGGTGAGGGTGAGGGTTAAGGATAGCATTAGGTTTAGGGTTAGGTTTAGGGTGAGGGTTAGGGTTAGGGTTAGGATGAGGGTGAGGGTAAGGGTTAGGGTGAGGGATAGGGTTATAGTTAGGGATAGGGTGAGGTTTAGGTTTAGGGTTAGGGTTAGGGTTAGGGTCAGGGTAAGGGTTAGAGTGAGGGTTAGGGTTAGGGTGATGGTTAGGGATAGCTTACTGTTAGGGTTAGGGTGAGGGTGAAGTTTATGTTGAGATGTAGAGTTAGGGTTAGGTTTTCGGGTTAGGGTGAGGGTTAGGGTTGGGTTAGGGTGAGGCTTCGGGTTAGGGTTAGGGTTAGGGTGAGTGTTAGGTTTATGGTGAGGGTTAGATTGACAGTGAGGGTAAGGGTTAGGTTGAGGGCGAGGTTTAGGGTTAGTGTTAGGGTGAGGTTTAGGTTTAGTTTGAGGGTGAGGGTGAGGGTTAGGTTTAGGACTAGGCTTAGGTTTAAGGTTAGTCTTAGGGTTAGGGTGAGGGTGAGGGTTAGAGTTAGGTTTAGGGTGAGGGTTAGGGTTATGGTTAGGGTTAGGGTGAGGGTGAGTGTGAGGGTGAGGGTTACGGTGAGGGTGATGGTGAGGGTGAGGGTGAGGGTGAGAGTTAGGTTTAGGGTTAGGGTTATGGTAAGTTTTAGGTTTAGGGTTAGGGTGAGGGCTAGGGTGAGGCTGAGGTCTAGGGTTAAGTTTTGGATTAGGGTGAGGGTTATGGTTAGGGTGAGTGTTAGGGTGAGGATTAGGTTTAGTGTGAGGGTTACGGTTACGGTTAGGGTTAGGGTGAGGGTAAGAGTTACGGTGAGGGTTAGGGTGAGAGTGAATGTTAGGGTGACGGTGAGGTTGAGGGTGAGTTTGAGGTTTAGGGTTAGGGTGAGAGTTAGTGTTAGGGTTAGGTTAAAGTTAGGGTTATGGTGACGTGTACGGTTAGGTTTAAGTTGAGGGTTAGGGTTAGTGTGAGGATTAGGGTTAGGGTTAGGGTTAAGGTTAGGGTGAGGGTTAGGGTTAGGGTTAGGGTTAGGATGAGGGTTAGGCTGAGGGTTAGGGTTAAGGTTTGGGGGAGGGTAAGGGTTAGAGTGAGTGTGAGGGTAAGGTGAGGGTAAGTGTTAGGGGGATGATGAGGGTTAGGATTAGGATTAGGCTTAGGGTTAGGGTGTGGGTAGGGATAGGGATAGGGTTAGGGTGAGGGTTTTGGTTAGATTTAGGTTTAGAATTAGGGTGAGGGTGAGGGTGAGGTTTAGGGTTTGGTTTAGGGTAAGGGTTAGGGTTCGGTTGAGGCTTTAGTTGAGTGTGAGGCTGAGGGTTATGGTTAGGGTTAGGATGAGGTTGAGAGCTAGTGTTAGCATTAGGGTTAGGGGTAGGGTTAGGGTGAGGGTGAGGGTGAGGGTTAGGTTTAGGGCTAGGATTTGGGTTAGGGTTAGGTTTAGGCTGAGGGTGGGGGTGAAGTTGACTGTGAGGTTTATGGTTAGGGTTAGTTTTAGGGTGAGTGCTAGGGTGAGCGTGAGTGTTAGCGTAAAGGTTAGGGTGAGGGTGAGGGTTTCAGTTAGGAAAGGTTTAGGGCTAGGTGTAGTGTGAGGATTAGGGTGATGGTGAGGTCTAAGGTGAGGGTTATGGTTAGGGTGAGGATTATGGTTAGGATTAAGGTGAGGTTTAGGGTTAGGGTGATGTTTAGATTTTGGGTGAGGGTGAGGGTGAGGGTTAGGGTGTAGGTGAGGGTTAGGTTTAGGGTGAGGCTTAAGGTGGCTGTGAGGTTTAGGTTGAAGGTGAGTCTTAGAGTTACGTTTAGGGTGAGTGTTAGGGTGAGGCTTAGTGTGAGGATTAGGGTTAGGTTTAGGGTTCTGTAGAGGGTAAGGGTTAGGGTGAGGTTTAGGGTGAGTGTGAGGGTTAGGGTGATGGTGAGGGTTAGGGTTAAGATTAGGGTTAGGGTTAGGTTTAGGCTGAGGGTTAGGGTGAGGGTTAGTTTTAGGGTGAGGGTTAGGTTTAGGGTTAGGGTTAGGGTTATTTGAGTCTTTGGGTTAGGTTTAGGAATAGGCTTTGGCTGAAGGTTGGGGTTATGGTTAGGGTTCTTGTGAGGGTAAGGTTTAGGGTGAGGGTTAGGGTGAGGGTGAGGGTGAGGATTAGTGTTAGGTTGAGGGTTAGAGTGAGAGTTAGGTTTAGGTTGAGAGTTAGGGTGAGGGTTAGAGTGGAGTTTAGTGTTAGTGTTACTTTTAGGGTTAGAGTGAGTTTTAGGATGAGGGTAACGGATAGAGTGATGGTTAGGTTGAGGGTGAGGGTGAGGGTGATGGCGAGGGTTAGGGTCAAGGTGAGGGTTAGGTTACGGTTTGGTTGAGGGTTAGGTTTAGGGTTAGGTTGAGGGGTAGGGTGAGGGGTAGGTTTAGGATTAGGGTGAGTGTTAGTGTTAATGTTAGGGTAAGGTTAGGGTTAGGGTTAGTGTGAGGAAAAGGGTTAGGGTGAGGTTTAGAGTGAGAGTGAGGGTTAGGTTTAGCGTTAGGTTTAGGGTGAGGGTTAGGGTGAGGGTTAAGGTGAGGTTTAGTTTTAGTATGAGAATGAGGGTTAGAGTTAGTTTTAGGGTGAGGGTTAGAGTTAGGGTGAGGTTTAGGGTAGGGTTCGGGTGAGGGTGAGGGTTCGGGTGAGGGAGAGTTTTAGGGTGGGCATGATGGTCATGGTTAGGGTGAGGGTTAAGGAGACCATGAGGGTTAGGGTGAGGGTAAGGGTTAGGATTATGGTGAGGATTAGGGTTAAGATTATGGTGAGGATTAGTGTTAGGTTTAGGGTTAGGGTTATGGTGAGGGTAAGGGTTAGGATGAGGTTTTGAGTGAGGGTGAGGTTTAAGGATAGCTTTAGATTTAGGGTGAGGGTTAGTGTGAGGGTTAGGATTCGGGTTAGGCTTAGGGTGACTGTGAGGGTTACAGTTAGGATTAGGGGTAGGGTTAGGCTGAGGGTAAGATTTAGGGTGGGGGTTAGGGTGAGGATTAGGTTTAGGGTGAGGTTGAGGGTGAGGTTTAAGTTTAGGATTAGGCTTAGGTGTAGGGTTAGGCTTAGGGTGAGGTTGAGGGTGAGGGTTAGGGTGAGGGTTAGGATTAGGGTGAGAGTTAGGGTTGGGGTGATGTTTAGGGTGAGGGTGGGTGTTAGGGTGAGGGTTAGGGTGATGGTGAGTGTGAGGATGTAGGTGAGGGTTAGGGTTAGGGTGAGGGTAGGGTAAAGCTGAGGGTTAGGGTTAGGGTTAGGGTGAGGGTTAGGGTTAGGGTTAGGCTGAGGGGTAGTGTGAAGGGTAATGTTAGGGTTAGTGTGAGAGTTAGGGTTAATGTGAGGGTTAGGGTTAGGTTTAGGGTTAGTGTGAGGATAAGGGTTAGGGTGAGTGTTAGGGTGAGATTGAGGGTTAGGGTTAGCGTTATGGTTAGGGTGAGGGTTAGGGTGAGGGTTAAGGTGAGGGTTAGGGTTAGTATGAGGATGAGGGTTAGAGTTAGGTTTAGGGTGATGGTTAGGTTTAGGGTGAGGTTTAGGGTAAGGTTATGGTGAGGGTGAGTGTTCAGGTGAGGGTGAGTTTTAGGGTGTGGGTGATGGTTAAGGTTAGGGTGAGGGTTAAGGTGATGGTGAGGGTTAGGGTGAGGGGGAGGGGGAGGGTTGTGGCAGGATTAGGGTTAAGTTTAGGGTTAGGGTTATGGTGAGAGTAAGGGTTAGAATGAGGTTTAGGGTGACCGTGAGGTTTAGGGACAACGTTAGGGTTAGGGTGAGAGTAAGGGTGAGGGTTAGGGTTCAGGTTAGGGTTAGGTTGAGGGTGAGGGTTAGAGTTAGGGTTAGGGTTAGTGTTAGGGTAAGGTTTAGGGTGAGGGTTAAGGTGAGGGTGAGGGTTAGGGTTAGGTTGAGTGTTAGGGTGGGCGTTAAGGAGAGTGTTAGGTTTAGGTTTAGGATTAGGGTGAGGGTTAGGGTGAGATTTAGTGTTAGTGTTAGGGTGAGGGTTAGGGTGAGTGTAAGGGTTAGAATGAGGGTTAGGGTGAGGGTGAGGGTTAGGGATAGTATTAGGGTTAGGGTTAGGCTTAGGGTGAGGGTTGGGGTAAGGTTTTGGGTGAGGGTTAGTGTTAGTTTGAGGGTTAGGGATAGGGTTGGGATTAGGTTGAGGGTCAGGGTTAGGGTTAGGGTTAGAGTTAGGGTAAGGGTGAGTGTGAGGGTTAGGGTTAGGATTAGGGTTAGGGTTAGAATTAGCTGGGGGTGAGAGTGAGTTTGAGGGTGAGGTTTAGGTTTAAGGTGAGAATTAGGTTTAGGTTTAGGGTTAGGGTTAGTTTGTGGGTTAGGGTTAGGGTTAGGAAGAGGGTTTGGCTGAGGGTTAGGGTTAGGATTAGGGTGAGGAATATGGTTAGTGTGAGGGTTAGGCTTAGTGTTAGGTTTAGGATTAGGGTGAGGAAAAATTTTAGGTTGAGTTTTAGGGTGATGGTCAGTGTTAGGGTTAGGGTGAGGGTTAGGGTGAGCATTAGGGTGACGGTTAGGTTTAGGTTTAGTGTTAAGGTGAGTGTTAGGTTGAGGTTTCGTTTTAGAGTTATGGTTAGGGTTAGGGTGAGGGTAAGGATTAGAGTGAGATTCAGGGTGAGGTTGTTGGTTAAGGATAGCATTAGTGATAGTGTTAGGGTTAGTGTGACATTTAGGGTTAGGGTGAGTGTGAGGTTCAGTTTTATGTTAATGGTTATGGTTCCGGTTAGGGTTAGGGTTAGGTTGAGGGGTAAGTTTAGGGTTAGGGTTAGGATGAGGTTTAGGGTGAGGGTTAGGGTTTTGGTTATGGTTAGGGTGAGGGTTAGAGAGACTGTGAGGGTAAGGTTTAGGGTGAGAGATAGGGTTAGGTTTAGGCTTAGGGTTAGGGTTAGGGTGAGGTTTAGGTCTAGGGTTAGGGTTAGGGTTAGGGTGAGAGTAAGGGTTAGAGTGAGGGTTCGGGTGAGGGTGACGGTTAGGGATAGCATTAGGTTTAGTGTTAGGGTTAGGGTGAGGGTTACGGTTACCGTTATTGTTAGGGTGAGGTAGTGGGTTATGTTGAGGTGTAGGGTTAGGGTTAGGTTTAGGGTTAGGGTGAGTGTTAGTGTTAGGGTTAGTGTGAGTGTGAGGGTGAGGCTTAGGATTAGGGTTAAGGTGAGGGTTAGGGTTAGGGTGAGGGTTAGAGTGACAGTGAGTGTAAGGGATAGGGTGAGGGCTAAGGTTAGGGTTAGTGTTAGGGTGAGTTTTAGGTTTAGGTTGAGGATGAGGGTGAGTGTTAGGTTTAGGACTAGACTTAGGTTTAGGGTTAGGCTTAGGGTTAGGGTGAGGGTAAGGGTCAGATGTTTAGGTTGAGGGTTAGGGTTATGTTTAGGGTTAGGATGAGGGTGAGGTTGTGGGTTAGGGTGAGGGTGATGGTGAGGGTGAGGGTGAGGATGAGAATTAGGTTTAGGGTTAGGGTTATGGTTAGTTTTAGGTTTAGGGTTAGGGTGAGAGATAGGGTGAGGCTGAGGTCTAGGGTTAAGTTTACGATTAGGTTGAGGGTTAGGGTTAGGGTGAGTGTTAGGGTGAGGTGTAGATTTAGCGTTATTCTTATGGTGAGGGTTAGGTTTTGTGTGAGGGTTAGGGTTACGGTTAGGTTTAGGGTGAGGGTAAGAGTTAGGGTGAGGGTTAGGGTGAGAGTGAGCGTTAGGGTTAGCCTGAGTGTTAGGGAGAGGGTTAAGTTGAGGGTTAGGTTTAGGTTTAGGGTTAATGTTACGGTTAGGGTGAGGTGAGGATTATCGTTAATGTTAGGGTGAGGGTTAGGGTTAAGTTGATGTTTAGGTTGAGGGTCAGGTTAGGGTGTGGGTGAAGTTTAGGTTTAGAGTGAGGTTTAGGTGAGGTTGAGTGTTAGGGTGAGTTTGAGGTTTAGGGTTAGGGTTAGGTTAGGGTGGGGGTTAGGTTTAGGGTTAGGGTTAGGATGAGGGTGAGGCTGAGGGTTAGGTTTAGGGTTCGGGGAAGGGTAAGGGTAAGGGTGAGTGTAATGTGAGGGTTAATGTTAGGCTTAGATTTAGGGTGAGGATTAGGTTGAGGGTTAGTGTTAGGGTTAGGGTGTGGGTTAGGGTTAGGGTTAGGTGAAAGTTAGATTTAGGGTGAAATGTTCGTTTAGGTTTAGGGTGAGGGTTAGTGTTAGTGTTAGGATTAGGGTTAGGGTTAGGGTTAAGGTTAGGGTGAAGTTGAGGGATAGAGTTATGGTGGGGGTTAGGTTTAGGGCGAGGTTCAGGGTGAGGTTGGGGATTAATGTTAGCATTAGGGTTACGGTGAGGGGAAAGGTTAGGGTGAGGGTTAGGGTTAGGTTTAGCTATAGGGTGAGGATTAGGGTTAGGGTTAAGTTTAGGGTGAGGGTTCGCCTGAGGGGTAGTGTTAGGGTTAGGCTTAGGGTGAGGGTTACGTTTAGTGATAGGGTGAGATTGAGGGTGAAGGTAAGGATTAGTGTGAGCGTTAGGGTGAGGTTTAGGTTTATGGTTAGCATTAGGTTTAGGGTGAGGTTTAGGGTTAAGATTAGGGTTAGGGTGGGGGTGAGGGCAAGTGTTAGCATTAGGGTTAGTTTTAGGGTTATGGTTAGGGTCAGGGTGAGGGTGAGATTTAGGGTTAGGTTTAGGATTAGGTTTAGGGTTAGGGTTAGGCAGAAGATGGGGGTGTGGTTGAGGGTGAGGGTTAGGGTTAGCGTTAGTTTTACAGTGAGGGCTACAGTGAGGGTGATGGTTAGGTTGAGGGTTAGGGTGAGGGCGAGGGTTTCGGTTAGGAGAGGCTTTGGTTTAGGTTAAGGGTGAAGATTAAGGTGAGGGTGAGGTTTAAGGTGAGGGTTAGGGTTATGTGAGGATTAAGGTTAGGGTTAGGGTGAGGGATAGGTTTAGGGTGATGTTTAGGGTGAGGATGAGTGTTAGGGTCAGGGTGTGGGTGTGGGTTAGGGAGACTGTTAGGGTTAGGGATAGGGTGAGGGCTAGGGTGAGACTGAGGGTTAGGGTGAGCGTTATGGTTAGGGTGAGGTTTAGGGTGAGGGTTAAGGTGAGGGCAACGGTTAGTATGAGGGTGAGAGTTAGAGTTAGGTTTAGGTTGAGGGTTAGGGTTAGGATGAGGTTTACGGTAGGGTTAGGGTGAGGGTAAGGGTTAAAGTTAAGGTGAGTTTTAGGGTGTGGTTGGCAGTTAGGGTTAGAGTGAGGGTTAAGGTGACGGTGAGGTATAGGGTGAGGGTGAGGGTTAGGGTTTTGGTGAGGATTAGGTTTAGGGTTAGGTTTAGGGTTATGGTGACAGTAAGGGTTACGATGAGGTTTAGGGTGAGGGTGAGGTTTGCGGATATCGTTAGAATTAGGGTGAGGGTTAGGTTTCAGGTTAGGTTTGGGTTAGCATGAAGGCAAGGTATAGGGTAAGGGTGAGGGTGAGGGTGAGGGTTAGGGTTATGGTTAGTGTTAGGGGGGGTGAGGTTGAGGTTTAGGGTGAGGGTTATGGTGAGGTTGAGGGTGAGGGTGAGGGTTAGGGTTAGGGTTAAGGTTAGGGTGAGGGTTAGGGTTAGGGTTAAGGTTAGGGTGAGGGTTAGGGTTAGGTTTAGGGTTAGGATGAGGTTTAGGCTGAGGGTTAGGCATTGGGTTACGGTGAGGGTAAGGGTTAGGGTGAGGGTGAGGGTTACGTTTA
The DNA here is from genome assembly GCF_024711535.1 of Dipodomys merriami. Taxonomy (NCBI): domain Eukaryota; kingdom Metazoa; phylum Chordata; class Mammalia; order Rodentia; family Heteromyidae; genus Dipodomys; species Dipodomys merriami. The sequence continues at coordinate 7,428,200 of NW_027206113.1, forward strand.
GGATTAAGGTTAGGGTTAGGTTGAGGATTAGGCATAGTGTCAGGTTTAGGGTTAGGGTGAGAGTTTTGGTTGGGGTTAGGATTAGAATTAGGGTGAGGGTGAGGGTTAGGTTTTGAATAAGGGTTAGATTTAGGGTTAGGCTGAGGTTTAGGTTGAGGCTGAGGGTGAGGGTTAAGGTGAGGGTGAGGGATAGGGTTAGGGTTAGGTTTAAGGTTAGGGTGAGGATTAGGGTTAGGTTTAGGTTTAGGGTGAGGGTTAAGCTGACGGCTAAGGTTAGGGTTCGGGGGAGGTTAAGGTTTTGGGTGAGGATTATGGTGAGGGGGAGGATTAGGGTTATGCTTAGGTTTAGTGTTAGGGTTAGGGTGAGGGTTAAGTTTAGGCTTATGGTGAGGTTGAGGGTGAGGGTATGGGTTAGGGTTAGGGTGAGTGTTAGGTTTAGTGGGAGGGTTAGGTTTAGGGTGAGGCTTAAGGTGGCCATGAGGTTTAGGTTGAAGGTGAGTCTTAGAGTTACGTTTAGGGTGAGTGTTAGGGTTAGGCTTAGTGTGAGGATTAGGGTTAGGTTTAGGGTTATGTAGAGGGTAAGGGATAGGTTGAGGTTTAGGGAGAGTGTGAGGGTTAGGGTTTGCATTAGAGTAAGGGTGAGGTTTAAGGTGAGTGTTAGGTTAGGGTGAGGGTGAGGTTTAGGGTTAGGGTGAGGGTGGCGTTTAGGGTGAGGGTCAGGGTTAGTGTTAGGTTTAGAGTTAGGGTGATGGTGAGGGTTAGGGTTAAGATTAGGGTTAGGGTTAGGGTTAGGCTCAGGGTTAGGGTGAGGGTTAGTTTTAGGGTGAGGGTTAGGTTTAGGGTTAGGGTTAGGGTTATTTGAGTCTTTGGGTTAGGGTTAGGGTTATTTGAGTCTTTGGGTTAGGTTTAGGAATAGGCTTTGGCTGAAGGTTGGGGTTATGGTTAGGGTTCTTGTGAGGGTAAGGTTTAGGGTGAGGGTTAGGGTTAGGGTGAGGGTGAGGATTAGTGTTAGGTTGAGGGTTAGAGTGAGAGTTAGGTTTAGGTTGAGAGTTAGGGTGAGGGTTAGAGTGGGGTTTAGTGTTAGTGTTACTTTTAGGGTTAGAGTGAGTTTTAGGGTGAGGGTAACGGTTAGAGTGATGGTTAGGTTGAGGGTGAGGGTGAGGGTGATGGCGAGGGTTAGGGTCAAGGTGAGGGTTAGGTTACGGTTTGGTTGAGGGTTAGGTTTAGGGTTAGGTTGAGGGGTAGGGTGAGGGGTAGGTTTAGGATTAGGGTGAGTGTTAGTGTTAATGTTAGGGTAAGGTTAGGGTTAGGGTTAGTGTGAGGAAAAGGGTTAGGGTGAGGTTTAGAGTGAGAGTGAGGGTTAGGTTTAGCGTTAGGTTTAGGGTGAGGGTTAGGGTGAGGGTTAAGGTGAGGTTTAGTTTTAGTATGAGAATGAGGGTTAGAGTTAGTTTTAGGGTGAGGGTTAGAGTTAGGGTGAGGTTTAGGGTAGGGTTCGGGTGAGGGTGAGGGTTCGGGTGAGGGAGAGTTTTAGGGTGGGCATGATGGTCATGGTTAGGGTGAGGGTTAAGGAGACCATGAGGGTTAGGGTGAGGGTAAGGGTTAGGATTATGGTGAGGATTAGGGTTAAGATTATGGTGAGGATTAGTGTTAGGTTTAGGGTTAGGGTTATGGTGAGGGTAAGGATTAGGATGAGGTTTTGAGTGAGGGTGAGGTTTAAGGATAGCTTTAGATTTAGGGTGAGGGTTAGTGTGAGGGTTAGGATTCGGGTTAGGCTTAGGGTGACTGTGAGGGTTACAGTTAGGATTAGGGGTAGGGTTAGGCTGAGGGTAAGATTTAGGGTGGGGGTTAGGGTGAGGATTAGGTTTAGGGTGAGGTTGAGGGTGAGGTTTAGGTTTAGGATTAGGCTTAGGTGTAGGGTTAGGCTTAGGGTGAGGTTGAGGGTGAGGGTTAGGGTGAGGGTTAGGATTAGGGTGAGAGTTAGGGTTGGGGTGATGTTTAGGGTGAGGGTGGGTGTTAGGGTGAGGGTGAGGGTGATGGTGAGTGTGAGGATGTAGGTGAGGGTTAGGGTTAGGGTGAGGGTAGGGTAAAGCTGAGGGTTAGGGTTAGGGTTAGGGTGAGGGTTAGGGTTAGGGTTAGGCTGAGGGGTAGTGTGAAGGGTAATGTTAGGGTTAGTGTGAGAGTTAGGGTTAATGTGAGGGTTAGGGTTAGGTTTAGGGTTAGTGTGAGGATAAGGGTTAGGGTGAGTGTTAGGGTGAGATTGAGGGTTAGGGTTAGCGTTAGGGTTAGGGTGAGGGTTAGGGTTAGCGTTAGGTTTAGGGTGAGTGTAAGTGTGAGGGTTTGGGTTAGGGTGAGTGTTAGGCTGCGGGTTAGGCTGAGGGTAAGGGTCAGGGTGAGGTTTAGGTTGAGGGTTCGGCTTTGGGTTAGGATGAAGGTAAGTGTTAAGGTGTGGGTTAGTGTGAGGGTTAGGGTTAGGGTTAGCATTAGTGTTAGGGTGAGGGTGAGGGTGAGGTTGAGGGATAGGTTTAGGGTTAGGGATAGGGTGAGGGATAGGGTTAGTGTGAGTGTTAGGGTTAGTGTGAGGATAAGGTTTAGGGTGAGGTTTAGGTTGATGGTGAGGGTTAGGTTATCATTCAGGATAGGTTGATGGTTAGGCTGAGGGTTAGGCTTAGGGTGAGGGTAAGGTTTAGGGTTAGAGTGAGGGTTAGGGTTAGGGTGATGTTTAGGGTGTGGGTGAGTGTAAGGGTGAGGGTGATGGTGAGGTTGAGTTTTAGGGTGAGGGTGAGAGTGAGGGTGAGGTTTACATTTAGGATTAGTGTTATGTTGAGGGTTAGGAGTAGGGTTAGAGTGAGGGTTAGGTTTAGGGTGATGTTTATGGTTAGGGTGAGTGTAAGAGTGAGGGTGAGGGTGAGGGTGAGGTTTAGGGTGAGGGTGAGAGTGAGGGTGAGGGTTATGTTTAGGGTTAGTGTTAGGGTGAGTTTTAGGTTAGAGTTAGGGTGAGTTTTAGGGTTAGGTTGCTGTTTATGGTGAGGGTGAGTTTTAGGTTTCGGGTGAGGCTGAGGTTTAGGTTTAGGTTTAGGGTGAGTGTTAGAATGAGGGTTAGGCTGAACGGTAGAGTTAGGGTTAGGGTGAGCATTAGGTTTCGTGTGAGGGTTAGGGTTAGGGATAGGGGTAGTGTTAGTGTGATGATAAGTGTTAGGGTGAGGGTTAGTATGATGGGGAGGTTTAGGGTTAGCATTAGGGTTGGGGTGAGGGTTAGGGTTAGGTTTAAGGTTAGGGTGAGGGTGAGGTTAGGGTTAGGGTGAGGGTTAGGGTTAGCGTTAGGTTTAGGTTGAGTGTAAGTGTGAGGGTTAGTGTTTGGGTGAGGGTTAGGCTGCGGGTTAGGCTGAGGGTAAGCGTTAGGGTGAGGTTTAGGTTGAATGTTAGGCTTAGGGTTAGGATGAAAGTAAGGGTTATGGTGTGGGTTAGGGTGAGGGTTAGAGTTGGGGTTAGCATTAGTGTTACGGTGAGGGTGAGGGTTATTGTGAGGGATAGGGTAAGGGTTAGGGATAGGGTGAGGGATACGGTTAGTGTGAGTGTTAGGGTTAGTGTGAGGATAAGTGTTAGAGATAGGGTTAGGTTTAGTGTGATGATAAGGGTTAGGGTAATGGTCAGTTTGATGGTAAGGGTTATGGTTAGAGTTACGGTTGGGGTGAAGGTTAGGGTGAGCGTTGTGGTTAGGTTTAGGGTGAGGGTTAGTGTTAGGGTTAGGGTTAGGGTTAGTGTTAGGGTGACGGTGAGGGTTATATTTAGAATTAGGGATAGGATTAGTATTAGGGTGAGGGTGAAGGTGAGGGTGAGGGTTAGGTTTAGTGTGAGTGTTAGGGTTAGGGTAAGGTTTAGGGAGAGGGTAAGTGTTAGGGTGATGGTTAGGGTGAGGGTGAGGATTAGGGTTTGCATTAGGGTTAGGGTGAGGGTGAGGATTAGGGTTAGCATTAGGGTTAGGGTTAGGGTGAGGGTTAGGGTTAGGGTTAGGGTAATGGTGAGGGTGAGGGTGAGGGTTAGGGTTAGGGTGAGGGTGAGGTTTCCGGTGAGGATAAGGGTGAGGGTGAGGGTGAGAGTTAGGGTGTGGGTGAGCATTCAGGTTCGGTTGCGTGTTAGGGTGACATTGAGTGTTAATGTGAGAGTGAGGGTTAGGGTGAGGGTTAGGGTTATTGTGTGGGTTAGGTTGAGGGTTAGGTTTAGTGTTAGGGTGAGGGTTAGGCTTAGTGTGAGTTTTAGGGTCAGGGTAAGTTTTAGGGTGAGGTTGAGGGTTAGGATGATGGTTAAGGTGAGGGTGAGGGTTAGGTGTAACATTAGGGTTAGGGTTAGGGTTAGGGTGAGTGTAAGGATTAGGGGAAGTGTTAGAGTGAGGGTGAGTGTGAGGTTTAGGGTTAGGGTTAGGGCTAGGGTAATGTTGAGGGTTAGGTTGAAGGTGAGGGTGAGGGAGAAGGTGAGGGTTTCATTTAGGTAAGGTTTAGGGTTTGGGTTAGGTTGAGGATTAGGGTGAGGGTGAGGGTTAGTTTTAGTGTTAGGGTTAGAGTTAAGGTTAGCGTTAGGGTTAGGGTGAGGGTGAGGTTTAGGGTTATGTTTAGGTTGAGGGTTAGGGTTAGGGTGAGTGTGAGGTTTCGGGTGAGGATAAGGGTTTGGGTTTGGGTGAGGGTTAGGGTGTGCGTGAGCGTTCAGTTTCGGTTGAGTGTTATTGTGATGGTGAGGGTGAAGGTGAGGGTGAAGGTTAGGGTTAGGGTTAGGGTGAGGGTTAGGGTTAGGGTGTTGGTTAGTCTGAGGGTGAGGTTTAGGTGTAGCATTAGGTTTAGGGTATGGTTAGGGTGAGGGTTAGGTTTAGGGTTAGGGTGAGGGTGAGGGTGATTGTGAGGGTGCGTGTTAGGTTTAGGATTAGGGTGAGGGTTAGGGTTAGGGTGAGGGCTAGGTTGAGGGTGAGGTTTAGGTTGAGGTTCAGGGTGAGGGTGAGGGTTGCAGCTAGGTATGTGTTAGGGTTAGACTTAGGGACAGGATTAGGTTGAGGTTGAAGGTTTGGGTTAGGGTGAGGGTTAGGGTTAGGTTTAGGGTTAGGGTAAGTGTGAGCATGAGGATTAGGGTTAGGGTTTGGGTTAGGGTTTGGATGAGGGTGAGGGTGAGTGTTAGGGATAGGTTTAGGGTTATAGTTAGTGTGAGGGTTTGGGTGAGGTTTAGGGTTCGGTTTAGGGTAGGGTTAGGGTGAGGTTGAAGGTAAGGTTGAGGTTTAGGGTGAGGGTGAGAGTTTCGGTTAGGTAAGGGTTAGGGAGATTGTTAGGGTGAGTATTAGGTTGAGGGTGAGGGTTAGGGTTAGGTTGAGTGTTAGGGTTAGGGTTTTGGTGAGCGTTAGGGTTAGGTTGATGTTCAGGGTGCGGGTGAGGTTTAGGGTGAGGGTAAGGGTGAGGGTGAGTTTCAGCGATAGGCTGTAGGTTAGGGTTAGGTTTAGGCTGAGGTTTAGGGTGACGGTGAGTTTTAGGGTGACTGTGAGGGTTAGGGTTAGTTTTAGGTTGAGTGTTAGAGTTAGGGTTATGGTGAGGGTTAGTGTGAGGGTTAGGATTAAGGTTAGGGTGAGGTTTAGGCTTAGTGTGAGAGTTAGGGTTAGGATTAGGGTTAGGATGAGGGTAAGGGTTAGGATGAGTGTTAGGGTAATGGTGAGGATTAGGGTGAAGGTGAGGGTTAAGGTTATGTTTAGGCTTAGGGTGAGGTTTGGTTTTAGGATGAGGGTGAGGGTGAAGGTAAGGTTTAGGATTAGGATTAGGTGTAGGGTTATGCTTAGGGTGAGGCTGAGCTTGAGGGTCAGAGTTAGGTTTCAGGAGAGGGTTAGTTTTAGGGTTAGGATTAGGGTGAGGTGAGGGTGAGGGTTAGGTTTACGGTGATGGTGAGGGTGAGGGTGAGGGTGAGGGTTAGGTTTAGGGTGAGGGTTAGGGTTATGTTTAGGGTTAAGGTGAGGGTGAGGGTGAGGGTTGGGGTGAGGGTGATGGTGAGGTTTAGGGTGAGGGTGATGGTTAGTGTTTGGGTGAGGGTTAGGGTTAGGGTTTGGGTGAGGGTTAGGGTTAGGGTTTGGGTTAAGGTTAGGGTGAGTGTTAGGGTTAGGGTTAGGGTTAGTATGAGAGTTAGGCTAAGGTTTTGGGTTAGGGTTAGGGTGAGGGTAAGGGTTAGGGTGAGACTCAGGGTTAGGAATAGGTTTAGAGTTCGGGTGAGGGTTTTGTTTAATGTTAGGTTTACAGTTATGTTGAGGGTGAGGGTGAGGGTTAGGGTTTGGATTAGGCTTAGGGTTAGATTTAGGCTGAGGGTGAGGGTGAAGGTGAGGGTTAGGGTGAGGGTGTGTGTTAGGTTGAGGTTGAGGGTGACGGTGAGGGTTTCTGTTAGGTAAGGGTTAGGTTTAGGGTTTTGGTGAGGATTATGATGAGGGTTAGGGTTAGGATGAGTGTTAGATTTATGCTGAGGGTTAGGGTTAGGATGAGCGTGAGGGTTAGAGTTAGGGTTAGGGTGACTGTTAGGGTTAGGGTGAGGACTAGGTTGAGGGTGAGGGTTAGGGTGAGGGTGAGGGTGAGGGTTAGGGTTAGGGTTAGGGTGAGGGTCAGGATTAGGGGTAAGGTTAGGGTTAGGGTGAAAGTTAGGGTTAGTGTGAGAGTTAGGATTAGGGTTAGGGTTAGGGACAGAGTGAGGATAAGGGTTAGGGTGATGGTTAGGTTGAGGGTGAGGGTTAAGCTTAGCGTTAGGTTTAGTGTGAGGGTTAGGATGAGGGTTAGGTTGAGGGTGAGGGTTAGGTTGAGGGTGAGGTTTAGTGCTGGTTTAGGTTGAGAGTTACGGTTAGGGGTAGGGTTGGGTTGAGGGTTAGGGTGAGGTATAGGGTGAGGGTGAGGGTTAGGGTTAGGGTGAGGGATAGGTTTGGGATTAGTTTTATGGTGAGTTTTAGGCTTAGGGTTAGTGTTAGGGTGAAGGTTAGGTTTAGGATTAGGATTAGGGTTGGGTTTGGGGTTTGGGTGAGGGTGAGGGTGAGGGTTGCATTAGGTTTAGGGTTAGGGTTAGGGTGATGGTGGGAGTGAAAGGTAGGTTTAGGATTAGGGTTAGGTTTAGGGTTAGCATGATGGTGGGGGTGAAGGGTAGGTTTAGGATTAGGGTTAGGGTTAGGCTGAGGTGGAGTGGAGGGTGATGGTGAGGTTTAGGTTTAGGGTTAGGGTTAGGGTTATGGTGAGGGCTAGGTTGGGATGAGGGTTAGGGTGAGTGTTAGTGTGAGGGTGAGGCTTTCGGTTAGTTAATGGTTAGGGTTATTGTTTTGGTTAGGATTAGGTTGTGTGTGAGGTTTAATGTGAGGTATAGAGTTTGAGTGAAGGTTCGGGTTAGGGTTTTTCCTGACGGTTAGGGTTAAGGTGAGGTTTAGGGTGATGGAGAGGCTTAGGGTGAGGGTTAGGGTGAGGGTGATGTTTAGCGATAAGTTGTGGGTGAGGGTAAATTTTAGGGTGAGGGTTAGGGTTACAGTGAGGTTTAGGGTCACTGTGAGGATTAGGGTTAGGTTTAGGGTGAGGTTTAGGGTTAGGGTGAGAGTTAGGTTGAGGGGTAGGGTTAGGGTTAGGGTGAGTGTTAGGGTTACTGTGAGTATTAGGGTTAAGTATAGGGTTAGGGTTAGTTTGAGGGTAAGGGTTAGGGTGAGGGTTAGGGGGAGGGTAAGGTTTCGGGTTAGCATTAGGGTTAGGGTGCGTGTTAGCGTGTGGTTTTGGGTTAGGGTTAGGGATAGGGTTAGGTTGAGAGTTAGGGTTAGGGCTAGGGTGAGGGTAAGGGTGAGAGTGAGGGTGAGGTTGAGGGTTTCGTTTTGGTAAGGGTTAGGTGTAGGGTTAGGGTGAGGATTAGGGTGAGGGTGAGGGATAGGTTGAGGGTTAGGGTTAGGGTGAGGTTTAGGGTTAGGTTTAGAGTGAGGGTTAGGGTTAGGGTGAGGTTTAGGGTGAGGCTGAGTGTTAGGGTGAGGGTGAGGTTTCGGGTGAGGGTGAGGTTTACGGTTTGTGTTAGGGTTACTATTAGGGTGAGGGTTAGGGTGACAGTGAGGGTTAGGGTTAGGGTGAGGGTTAGGGTTAGGGTTAGGGTGAGGGTTAGGGTTAGAGTTAGGGTTAGGGTAAGTGTTAGGTTGAGGGGTAGGTTTAGGTTCAGTTTGAAGGTTAGGTTTAGTGTGAGGTTTAGGGTTAGGATTAGTGTGAGGTAAAAGTTTAGGGTGAGGGTGAGGGTTAGGGTTAGGGTTAGGGTTAGGGTTAGGGTGAGGTCTAGGGTGAGGTTTGAGTGTTAGTGTGAGAGTTAGGGTGATGGTGAGGGTTTTGGTTTGGTAAAGGTTATGGTTATTGTTAGGGTGAGGATTAAGTTGAGGGTGAGGGTTAGTGTGAGGGTAAGGGTTAGGGTGAGGGTTAGGGTTCAGATGAGGGTGAGGGTTAGTGTGTGTGTGAGGGTTAGGGTGAGTGTGAGGTTTACGGTTAGGTTTCAGGTGAGGGTTTGGGTTAGGGTTAGAGTGAGGTTTAGGCTTTGGGTGAGGGGTAGGGTTAGTGTTAGGGTGAGGGTTAGAGTTAGTGTGGGGGTTAGGGTTGGGGTTAGGGTTAGGGTTAGTGTGAGGATAAAGGTTAGGGTGAGGGTTAGGGTGAAGGTTAGGGTAAGCGTTAGGGTTAGGGTTAGGGTTAGGGTGAGTGGTATTGTTACGGGTAGTTTTAGTGTGAGGGTAAGATTTAGCGTTAGTGTTAGGGTAAGGTTTATGGTTAGGGTGAGGTTTAGGGTGAGGGTTAGGTATAAGGTGAGTATGAGGGTGAGGGTTAGGGTTAGGCTTAGGGTGAGGTTTAGGGTTAGGGTTATGGTTAGGGTAGGGTTAGGGTAAGGATTAGGGTTAGTGTGAGGGTTAGGATTTGGTTTAGGGTGAGTGTTACGGTTAGGGTTCGGGTGAGGGTGTGGGTAAGGATGAGGGTTAGGGTTAGGGTTATGGTTTCGCTTAGTGTGAGGGTGAGGTTGAGGATTAGTGTTTGGATTACGTTTAGTTTTAGGGTTAGGCTGAGGGAGATGGTGAGGGTGAGGCTGAGATTTAGGTTTAATGTGATGGTTAGTGTTAGGCTTAGGGTTAGGTTGAGGGTAAGGTTTAGGGTGTGGTTTAGGGTGAGGGTGAGGGTTAGGTTTAGCATTAGGGTTAGGGTTAGGGTGAGGGTTAGGATTAGGGTTAGGTTTAGGGTGAGGGTGAGGATTAGGGTTAGATTTAGGTTGGGGGTTAGGGTTAGGGTTTGTGTTAGGGTGAGGGTGAGGGTGAGGTGAGGGTTTCGGTTAGGTATGTGTTATGGTTAGGTTAGACTGAGTAATAGGTTGATGGGGAGGGTTAAATTGAGGGTTAGCGTTAGGGTGAGGCTTAAGGTGAGAGTTAGGTTTAGCGTGATTTTTAAGGTGAAAGTGAGGGTTAAGGTGAGTGTGAGGGTTAGGGTTAGGGTTAGGGTTAGGGTTTTGGTGAGGGTGATGGTGAGGGTTAGGTTTAGGATTAGGGTTAGGGTTAGGGTGAATGTTAGGGTGAGGGTAAGGTTTTGGGTGAGGGTAAATTTTAGGGTGTGGGTGAGTGTTAGGTTGAGGGCGAGGATTAGGGTTAGGGTTTTGGTGAGGGAAAGGTTTAGGGTTAGAATTAGGAATAGTGTGAGGATTAGTGTTAGTGTGATGGCTAGGTTTAGGGTTAGGTTGAGGATTAGTTTTAGTGTGATGTTTATGGTGAGAGTGAGTGTTAGGGTGAGGGTTAGGATGAGGGTTAGGGTTAGGGTTAGGGTTAGGTTTAGGATGAGAGTGAGGGTGAGGTGGGGGTTAGAGTTCGGGTGAGGGTGAGGTTCAGGGTGAGGGTTAGGGTGAAGGTCAGGCTTAGGGTTTGGGTAAGGGTGAGGGTTACATTTAGGTGAGGGTTAGGGTTAGGGTTAGTTTGAGTGTTAGGGTGACGGTTAGGGTTAGGGTTATGGTGAGGGTTAAGGTTAGGGTGAGGGCTAAGGTGAGGGTGAGGGTTAGGGTGAGGGTGAGGGTTTCATTTAGGTAAAGGTTAGGGTTATGGTTAGGATGAGGATTAGGGTGAGGGTGAGTGTTAGGTTGAGGGTTAGGGTTAGGGTTAGCTTTAGGGTGAGGATTAGAGTTAGGGTTAGGGTTATGGTGAGGGTAAGTATTAGGGTGAGGTTTAGGGTGAAGTTGAGGTTTAGGGTTAGCGTTAGGGTAAGGGTGAGGGTTAGTGTGAGGGTTAGGGTAAGGTTTAAGGTTATGGTGAAGGTTAGAGTTAGGGTTAGGGTGAGGGTGAGTGTAAGTGTTAGGGTGAGGGTTAGGGTGAGGTTGAGAGTTAGGGTTTCCATTAATGTTAGGTTGAGGGTGAGGTTTAGTGTGAGGGTCAGGATTCAGATTATGGATAGGGTGAGGATTAGGGTTAGTGTGATGATTAGGGTTACGGTTAGGTTTAGGGTTAGTGTTAGTGTGAGGATAAGGGGTAGGGTGAGGGTTAGGTTGAGGAGGGTTAGGGTTAGCATTAGGATTAGGGTGAGGGTTAGGTTTAGGGTGAGGTTTAGGGTTAGGAATATGGTGAGGGTTAGGGTTAGGGTGTGTTTACGGTGAGGGTGAGTGTTAAGGTGAGGGTTAGGTTGAGAATTAGGTTTATGGTGAGGGTTAGCGTTAGGGTGAGAGTGAGTGTGAGCGTGAGGGTTAGGGTTTGGGTGCGGGTGAGGGTTAGGGTGAGCGTCAGGGTTAGGGTTAGGGTTACGGTGAGGGTGAGGGTTAAGGTTATGGATCGGGCTCCGATGAGGGTGAGGGTTAAGGTGAGGGTGAGGGTGAGGGTTTTGGTTAGGTAATGGTTAGGGTTAGGGTTATGGTGAGGATTATTGTGAGGATGAGGCTTAGGTTGAGTGTTAGGTTAAGGGTGAAGGTTAGGGTTAGGCTTAGGTTGAAGGTTAGGGTTAGGGTGATATTTCGGGTGAGGTTGAGGGTTAGGTTGAGGGTGAGGGTGAGGGTGAGTTAGAGGGTTAGGTTTAACTGTAGGTTTAGTATGAGGGTTAGGGTTAGAGTATGTTTATGGTGAGGGTGAGTGTTAGGGTGAGGCTGAATTTGAGGGTTAAGTTTAGGGTTAGGGTGAGAGTGAGAGTGAGGGTGAGGGTTAGGTTTAGGGTGAGTGTGAGGGGGAGGTTTAGGGTGATGGTCAGGGTTAGTGTTACGTTTAGGGTGAGGTTGAGTGTTAATGTTAGGTTAAGGGTGAGGGTTTCGGTTAGGTAAGGGTTAGGGTTAGGGTTCTGGTGAGGATTAGAGTAATGGTGAGGTTTAGTTTGAGGGTTTCTGTTACAGGGAGGGTTACGGTGAGGGTTAGGGTTAGGGTTAGGGTTAGGGTTAGGGTCAGTGTGAGGAGAAGGGTTAGGGTGAATGTTAGGTTGAGGGTAAGGGTTAGGGTTAGCGTAAGCATTAGTGTGAGCTTTAGGGTGAGGATTAGGTTTAGGGTGAGGGTTAGGTTTAGGGTTAAGGTGAGGGTTAGGGTTAGGATGAGGTTTAGGGTTAGGATTAGTTTTAGGGTGAGTTTTAGGTTTCGGGTTAGGGATAGAGTTAGGGTTAGGGTTAGGATTACGGTTAGGGTTAGGGTTATTGTTAGGGTTAGGGTTAGGTTGAGGGTGAGTGTGAGGGTTAGCGTTAAGGTTAGGATTAGGTTTAGGGTGAGGGTGGGGGTGAGGGGTAGGTTTAGTATTAGTGTTAGGGTTAGGGTTAGGCTGATGTTGAGGATGAGGGTGAGGTTGAGGTTTAGGGTTAGGTTTAGGGTTAGGGTGAGGGTGAGGTTGAGTTTTAGGGTGAGGGTCAGGATTTAGGTTAGGTAAGGGTTCTGGATATTGTTAGGGTGAGTATTAGGTTGAGGGTGATGTTGAGGGTTAGGTTGAGTGTTAGAGTTAGGGTTTTGGTGAGGGTTAGGTTTAGGTTGAGTTTTAGGGTGAGGGTGAGGGTTAGGGTGGGGGTGAGGTTTAGGGTGACGGTGAGGTTTAGGGTGAATATGAGGGTTAATGTTAGGTTTAGGGTGAGCATTAGGGTTAAGTTTATGGTGAGGGTTAGTGTGAGGGTTAGGAGTAGGGTTAGGGTAAGGTTTAGATTTAGTGTGAGGGTTAGTGTTAGGGTTAGGTTGAGGGTCAGGGTTAGGGTGAGTGTTAGGGTGATGGTTAGGGTTAGGGTGAGGGTAAGTATTAGGGTTATGGTTAGGCTTAGGGTGAGGTTTAGGTTTAGGGTGAGGGTGATGGTGAATGTTAGATTTCAGATTAGGCTTAGGTGTAGGGTTAGGCTTAGGGTGAGGGTGAGCGTGAGGGTCAGAGTTAGGTTTTGGGTGATGGTTAGGGTTAGGATTAGGATTAGGGTGAGGGGGAGGGGGAGGGTTAGTTTGAGGGTGATGGTGAGGGTGAGGGTGACGGTGAGAGTTAGATTTAGGGTGAGGTTTAGGGTTATGGTTAGGGTTAGAGTGAGTGTAAAGGTGAGGGTTAGGTTGAGGGTGATGGTGAGATTTTGGCTGAGGGTTAGGGTTAGTGTTTGGGTGAGGCTTAGGGATAGGGTTAGGGTTAAGGTTAGGGTGAGGATTAGGGTTAGGGTTAGGGTTAGGATGAGGGTTAGGCTGAGGTTTTGGGTTAGGGTTAGGGTGAGTGTAAGGGTTAAGGTGAGGGCGAGGGTGAGGGTTAGGTTTAGGATTAGGGTTAGCATTAGAGTGAGGGTTAGGGATAGGCTTAGTGTTAAGGTGAGGGTTTTGTTTAATGTTAGGTTTAGAGTTAGGTTGAGGGTCAGGGTGAGGGTTAGGATTTGGATTAGGCTTAGGGTTAGAATTAGGCTGAGGGTCAGGGTGAGGGTTAGGGTTAGGTTGAGTGTTAGGTTAGGGTTTTGGTGTGGGTTAAGGTTAGGTTGAGTTTTAGGGTGAGGGTGAGGTTTAGGGTGAGGGTTAGGGTGAGGGTGAGGTTGAGCATTAGGCTGTGGGTGAGGGTTAGGTGTAGGGTGAGGTTTAGGGTGACGGTGAGGTTTAGGGTGACTGTGAGGGTTAGGGTTAGTTTTAGGGTGAGTGTTAGGGTTAGGGTTATGGTGAGGGTTAGTGTGTGGGTTAGGATTAGGGTTAGGGTGAGGTTTAGGGTTAGTGTGAGTGTGAGGGTTAGGGTTAGGGTTAGGTTGAGGGTAAGGGTTAGGGTGAGTGTTAGGGTGATGGTGAGGGTTACAGTGAGGGTGACGTTTAGAGTTAAGGTTAGGCTTAGGATGAGGTTTAGGTTTAGGGTGAGGGTGAGTGTGAGGGTTATATTTAAGATTAGGCTTACGTGAAGGCTTAAGGCTTAAGGTGTGGATGAGGGAGAGTGTCAGAATTAGGTTTCGGTTGAGGGTTAGGGTTAGGGTTAGGATTAGGGTGAGGGTGAGGGTGAGGGTTAGGTTGAGAGTGATCGTGAGGGTGAGGGTGAGGGTGAGGGTTAGATTTAGGATGAGGGTTAGGGTTATGGTTAGGGTTAAGTTGAGTGTGAGGGTGAGGGTTAGGGTGAGGGTGATGCTGGGGTTGAGGGTGAGGGTGAGGGTTATTGTTTGGGTCAGGGTTAGGGTTAGGGTTAAGCTTGGGGTGAGGGTTAGGGTTAGGGTTAGGATGAGGGTTAGGCTGAGGTTTTGGGTTAAGGTTAGGGTGAGGGTAAGAGTTAGGGTGTGGGTGAGGGTGAGGGTTAGGTTAGGATTAGGGTAAGGGTTAGGGTGAGGGTTAGGGATAGGCTTAGGTTTAGGGTGGGAGTTTTGTTTAATGTTAGGTTTAGAGTTAGGTTGAGGGTGAGGGTGAGAGTTAGGATTTGGATTAGGCTTAGGTTTAGTGTTAGGCTGAGGGTGAGGGTGAGGTTGAGGGTGAGGGTTAGGGTTAGGTTGAGTGTTAGGGTTAGGGTTTTGGTGAGGGTTAGGGTTAGGTTGAGGTTTAGGGTGAGGGTGAGCTTTAGGGTGAGGGTTACGGTGAGGTTGAGGTTGAGGCTATGGGTGAGGGTTAGGTTTAGGGAGAAGTTTTTTGGTGACTGTGAGTGTTAGGGTTAGGTTTAGGGTTAGTGTTAGGGTTAGGGTTATGGTGAGGGTTAGTGTGAGGGTTAGGATTAGGGTTAGGGTGAGTTTTAGGTTTAGTGTGAGGTTTACGGTTAAGGTTAGTTTTATGTTGAGGGTAAGGGTTACGGTGAGTGTTAGGGTGATTGTGAGGTTTAGGGTGAGGGTGAGGTTTAGGGTTATGGTTAGTCTTAGGATGAGGTTTAGGCTTAGTGTGAGGGTGAGGGTGTGGGTTAGACTTAGGATTAGGCTTAGGTGTAGTGTTAGGCTTAGGGTGAGGGTGAGGGTGAGGGTCAGAGTTGGGTTTCGAGTGAGGGTTATGGTTAGGGTTAGGATTAGGGTGAGGGTGAGGATTAGGTTGAGGGTGATGGTGAGGGTGAGGGTGAGGGTGAGGGTTAGGTTAAGGTGAAGTTTAGGATTATGGTTAGGGTTAGGGTGAGTGTGAGGTTGAGGGTTTAAGGTGAGGGTGATGGTGAGTTTGAGGGTGAGGGAAGGGGTTAGTGTTTGGGTGAGGGTTAGTGTTAGGGTTAGGGTTAAGGTTAGGGGGAGGGTTAGGGTTAGGATTAGGGTTAGGATGAGTGTAAGGCTGAGGGTTTGGGTTAGGGTTAGGGTGAAGGTGAGGGTTATGGTCAGGGTGAGGGTGAGGGTTTCGGTTAGGTAAGGTTTAGCGTTAGGGTTATGGTGAGTATTAGGGTGAGGGTGAGGGTTAGGTTGAGGTTTAGGTTAAGGGTGATGGTTAGGGTTAGGGTTACAGTGAGGGTTAGGATTAGGGTGATGTTTAGGGTGAGGTTAAGTGTGAGGTTGAGGGTTAGGCTGAGGGGGAGGCAGAGGGTGATGGTGAGGTTTAGGGTTAAGGGTAGGTTTAGAGTTACAGTGAGGGGTAGGGTGAGAGTGAGTGTTAGGTTGAGGGTTAGGGTTAAGTTGAGGGTTAGTGTTAGGGTTAGAGTGAGAGTTAGGGTTAAGTTTGATGTTTAGGGTGAGGCTGAGTGTTAGGGTTCGGATGAGGGTTTGGGTGAGGGTGAGTGTGAGAGTGAGGGTGAGGTTCAGGTGTAGCTTAGGGTGAGGTTTAGGGTGAGGTTTAGGGTTAGGGTTTGGGTTAGGTTGAAGGTAAGGGTGAGGGTTAGGGTTAGGGTTAGTTTGAGGGATAGAGTTAGGTTGAGGTCTAGGGTGAGGGTGTGGTTTAGGGTGAGTGATAGGTTTAGAGTTAGGGTTAGGTTGATGGTTAGGGTGAAGGGTAGATTTAGGGTTAGGGTGAGTATTAGGGTTAGTGTGAGGGTTTGGGTTAGAGTTAGGGTTAATGTGAGGTTAAAGTTTAGGGTGAGGGCTAGGGTGAGGGTGAGGGTGAGGGTTAGCGTTATCATTAGGGTTAGGTTGAGGGTTAGGGTGAGGGTTAGGTTTAGGGTGAGGGTTAGGTTTAGGGTTAAGGTGAGAGTTAGGGTTAGGGTACTGTTTAGCATGAGGCTGAGGGTTAGGTTTAGGGTGATGTTTAGGGTGAGGTGAGGGTTAAGGTGAGGATGAGGGTGAGGGTTAATATTAGGGTTAGGTTTAGGGTGCGGATGAGGGTTATCTTGAGGGTTAGGTTTAGGAATAGGTTTAGAGTAAGGTGAGTGTTAGGGTGAGGGTAAGGATTCGGGTGAGGGTGAATTTTAGGGTGTGGGTGAGGGTTAGGTTTAGGGTGAGGATTAGGGTTAGGTTTATGGTGAGGGTAAGTATTAGGGTGAGGTTTAGGGTGAGGTTGAGGTTTTTGGTTAGCGTTTTGGGTTAGGGTGACGGTAAGTGTGAGGGTTAGGTTTAGGTTTAGGGTTATGGGGAGGGTGAAATTTAGGGTTAGGGTGATGGTAAGGGTTAGGTTTAGGGTTAAGGTGAGGGAAAGGGTTAGGGTGAGGGTTAGGCTGAGTTTGAGTGTTAGGGTTAGCATTAGGATTAGGGTGAGAGTGACTGTTAGGGTGAGGGTTAGGGTTAGGGTTTGGGATGGGGTGAGGATTAGGATTAGTGTGAGGTTTAGGGTTAGGTTTAGTGTGAGGATAAGTGTTAGGTGGAGGCTTAGGGTGAGGGTGAGTGTTAGGGTTAGCATTAGGGTTAGGGTTAGCATTAGGGGGCGAGTTAGCTTTAGGGTGAGTGTTAGGGATAGGATTAAAGTGAGGGTTAGGGCTAGGGTTAGGGTTAGGGAGAGGGTGAGGGTTAGTGAGAGGGTTAGGGTGAGGGTTAACGTTAGGGTGAGGGTTAAGGTTAGTGTGAGGGCTAGAATGAGGGTGAGGGTTAGGGTGAGGGTGAATGTGAGGGTTTCGGTTAGGTAAGGGTTAGGGTTAAGATTATGGTGAGGGTGAGGATTAGGTTTAGGTTTAGGTTTAGGGTTAGGGTGAGGGTTAGGATGAGGTTTGGGTTTAGGGTTAGGGTTAGTGTGAGAGGTAGGGTTAGGTTTAGGGTGAGGGTTAGGGTTAGTGTGAGGGTTAGGGTTAGGTTTAGGATTAGGGTTAGTGTGAGGATAAGGATTAGGGTGAGGTTAAAGTTGCGGGTTAAGTTTAGGGTTAGCGTTAGGATTAGGGTGAGGGTTAGGGTGAGTGTTAGGGTTAGGGTGAGGTTTATGTTGAGGGTGAGCGTTAAGGTTAGGTTTAGGTTGATGGTTATTTTTAGGGTTAGGTTTAGGTTGAGGGTTAGGGTGAGGGTTAGAGTGTGGGTTAGTGTTAGGGTGAGGATTTAGTATAGGATTAGGGTTATGGTGAGTTTTAGGGTTAGGGTTATGGTTAGGTTGAGGATTAGGGTTAGGATTAAGGTTAGATTTAGGGTTAGGGTTATTGTTAGGTTTAGGGTTAAGGTTAGGGCTAGGGTGAGGGTGAGGGTTAGGTTGAGGTTTAGGGTTAGGGTGAGGTTTAGGGTTAGGGTTACAGTGAGGTTTAGGGTTAGGGTGATGTTTAGGGTGAGGATGAGTGTGAGTGTGAGGGTGAGGTTTAGGGTGTGGCTTAGGTTTCAGGTTAGGGTGAGGGTTACGGTGAGGTTTAGGGTTATGGTTAGGGTTAGGTTGAAGGTGAGGGTAAGGGTTAGGTTTAGGGTTATGTTGAGTGTTTGGGTTAGTTTTAGGGCTAGGGTGAGGGGTAGAGTTAGGTTTAGGGTGAGGGTAAGGGTTAGTATGGGGTTTTGGGTTAGTGTTAGGGTTAGTGTGAGGATAAAGTTTAGGGTGAGGTTTAGGGTGAGGGTGAGGGTTAGGGTTATCGTAAGGGTTAGGGTGAGGGTTAGCTTTAGGGTGAGGATTAGGTTTAGGGTTAGGGTGAGAGTTAGGGTTAGAGTACTGTTTAGCGTGAGGGTGAGGGTTAGGGTTAGGGTGATGTTTAGGGTGAGGTGAGGGTTAGAGTTAAGGTGTGGGTTAGGGTTAGGTTTAGGTTTAGGGTGACGGTGAGGGTTAGTGTTAGGGTTAGGGTGGGGGTTATTGTTAGGGTGAGGTCTAGGGTGAGGGTGAGGGTTAGAGTGAGGGTTAGTGTGAGGGGTAGCGTTAGGATTAGGGTGAGGGTTAGGTTTCGGGTTAGTGTGAGGATAAGTGTTAGGTTATGGGTCAGGTTGAGGGTGAGGGTTAGGTTTAGTGTGAGGGTTATGTTTAGTATTAGGATTAGGGTTATGGTTAGGGTTATAGTTTGGGTTAGGGTTAGGGTTTGGGTGAGGGTGAGTGTGAGGGTTGGCGTTAGAGTTAGGGTTAGGGTTAGGGTGAGTGTGGGTGTGAGGGTAAGGTTTAGGATTAGGGTTAGGTTTAGGCTGAAGGTGAGGGGGAGGGTAAGGGTGAGGTTTTGGGTTAGGGTTTGGGTTAGGGTTATGGTGAGGGCTCGGTTGAGGGTGAGGGTTAGGGTGAGGGTGAGGGTGAGGGTGAGGGAGAGGGTTAGGTTTAGGGTGAGGTTTAGGATTAGGGTTAGAGTTAGGGTTAGGATGAGTGTGAGGGTTAGGTTAGGGTTAGTGTGAGGGTTAGGGTTAGAGTGAGGGTTAGGGTGACGGTGAGGGTTAGGGTGAGTGTTAGTGTTAGGCTTAGGTTTCGGGTGAGGGTTAGGGTTAGGGTTAGAATTAGGTTGAGGCTTAAGGTGAGCGTAGGGTTAGTGTTAGGGTGAGGGTTAGAGTTAGTGTGAGGGTTAGGGATGGGGTTAGGTTTAGGGTTAGTGTGAGGATAATGGTTAGGGTGAGGGTTAGATTAAGCGTTAGTGTGAGGGTAAGGGTTAGGGTGAGTGTTATGGTTAGGGTTAGTGTTATGGTGAGGGTAAGGTTTAGGGTTAGTGTTAGAGTAAAGTTTAGGGTTAGGGTGAGGGTTAGTGTAAGGGTTAGGGATAGGGTGAGTGTGAGTGTGAGGGTTAGGGTTAGGATTAGGTTGATGGTTAGGGTTAGGGTGAGGGTTATGGTAAGGGTTAGGGTTAGGGTGAGAGTTAGGGTTTGGTTTAGGGTGAGTGTTAGGGTTAGGTTTAGGGTTAGGGTGAGGGTTAGGGTTAGGGTTAGGGTTAGGGTTAGGGTTAGGGTTAGGGTGAGGTTGAGGGTAAGGATGAGGGTGAGGGTTATTTTTAGTGTTAGGGTGTGGGTGAGGGTTAGGGTGAGGGTTAGTGTTAGCGTTAGGGTGAAGGTGTGGGTAAGGATGAGGGTTAGGTTTAGGGTTAGGGTTATGGTTAGTGTGAGGGTGAGGTTTAGGGTTAGGGTTAGGATTCGGTTTAGGTTTAGGGTTAGGCTGAGGGAGAGGGTGAGGGTGAGGCTGAGGTTGATGTTTACGTGTAGGTTTTGGGTTAGGGTGAGGGCTAGTGTATGGGTGAGGGTGAGGGTTTCAGTTAGGTAAGTTTTAGGGTTAGGGTGAGGATTAGTGTGAGGGTGACATTTAGTGTGAGAGTTAGGGTTAGGGTTAGGGTTAGGGTGACTGTGAGGGTTAGGGTTAGGGTTTGGGTTAGGGTGAGGGTGAGGTGAGTATTTCAGTTAGGTAAGGGTTATGTTTAAGTTAGGGTGAGGATTAGGTTCAGGGTGAGTGTTAGATTGAGGGTTAGGGTTAGGGTGAGGGTTAGGGTTAGGCTTAAGGTGAGGGTTAGGTTTAGCGTGATGTTTAGGGTGAGGGTGAGCGTTAAGGTGAGGGAAAGTTTTAGGGTTCGAATTAGGGATAGGGTGAGGATTAGTGTTAGTGTGAAGATTATTGTTAGCATTAGGTTTAGTGTGAGGATGAGGGTTAGGTTGAGGATTAGGTTGAGGGTGAGGGTTAGGGTTAGCTTTAGGGTTAGGGTTAGGGATAGGGTGAGGATTAGGGTTAGTGTGAGGGTTAGGGTTAGGGTTAGGGTTACTGTGAGGATAAGGGTTGGGTGAGATTTATGTTGAGGGTGAGGGTTAGGATTAGCCTTAGGGTTAGTGTGAGCGTTAGGATGAGGGTTAGGGTTAGGGTGAGGTTTAGGGTTATGGTTAGGTTGAGGATTAGGTTAATTGTGATGTTTATGGTGAGGGTGAGTGTTAGTGTGAGGGTGAGGATGATGGTTAGCGTTAGGGTTAGGGTTAAGTTTAGGCTTAGGTTTCGGTGAGAGTGAGGGTGAGGGTGAGGGTTAGGGTTAGTGTTAGGGTGAGGATTGGGGTTACGGTTATGGTGAGGGTAAGTCTTAGGTTGAGGTTGAAGTTTAGGGTTAGCTTTAGGGTAAGGGTGAGGGTTGGTGTGAGGGTAAGAGTTAGGGTTAGGGTGAGGGTTATTGTTAGGGTTAGGGTGGGGGTTAAGGTTAGGGTGAGATCTAGGGTGAGGGTGAGGGTTAGGGTTAGGCTTAGTGTGAGGGGTAGGGTTAGGGTTAGGTTGAGGTTTAGGGTTAGTATGAGGGTTAGGGTTAGGTTTAGGATTAGGGTTAGTTTGAGGATAAAGGTTAGGGTGAGGTTTAGGTTGAGGTTGAAGTTTAGGGTTAGCGTTAGGGTTGTGGTTAGCGTTAGTGTTAGGGTTAGGTTTAGGGTGAGGGTTAGGGTGAGGGTTAGAGTGGGGGTTAGTGTTAGGGTGAAGGTTAGGGTTATTATTTGTGTTACGGTGAGTTTTAGGGTTAGGGTTATGGTTAGGGTAAGGGTTATGGTTAGGATTAAGGTTAGATTTAGGGGTAGGGTTATTGTTAGGGTTAGAGCTAGGATTAGAGTGAGGGTGAGGCTGAGGGTTGGCGTTAGGTTTACGGTTAGGTTTAGGGTGATTGTGGGGTGAGGGTTAGGTTTAGGATTAGGATTATGGTTAGGCTGAGAGGAAGGCAGAGGGTGAGGGTGAGATTTAGGGTTAGGGTTAGGTTTAGAGTTATGGTGAAGGATAGGGTGATGGTGAGGGTTAGGGTTAGGGTGAGGGTTAGGGTAAGGGTTAGAGTCCGGTTTAGGTTTAGGTTGATGTTTAGGGTGAGGCTGAGTGTTAGGGTTCAGTTGGGGGTGGGTGTGAGGCTGAGGGTGAGGTTTAGGGTGTTGCTTAGGTTTCGGGTTAGGGTGAGGGTTACGGTGAGGTTTAGGGTTAGGGTTAGGGATAGGTTGAAGGTGAGGGTGAGGGTTAGGCTTAGGGTTAAGTTGAGGTTTAGGGTTAGGTTGAGGTCTAGGGTGAAGGGTAGAGTTTGGGTTAGGGTGATGGTTAGGGTTTGTGTGAGGGTTTGGGTTAGAGTTAGGGTTAGTGTGAGGGTTAGGGTGAGAGTTAGCTTTAGGGTGAGGGTTAGGTTCAGGGATAGGGTGAGAGTTAGGGTTAGGGTACTATTTAGCGTCTGGGTGAGGGTTAGGGTTAGGGTGATCATTAGGGTGAGGTGAGGGTTAGGGTTAAGTTGTGGGTTAGGGTTAAGTTTAGGTTTTGGGTGAGGGTGAGGGTTAGTGTTAGGGGTAGGATGGGGGTTAAGGTTAGGGTGAGGTCTAGGGTGAAGGTGAGGGTTAGGGTGAGGTTTAGTGTGAAGGGTAGCGTTAGGATTAGTGTGAGGGTTAGGTTTAGGTTTAGGGTTAATGTGAGGATAAGGGTTAGGGTGAGTTTTAAGTGGAGAGTGAGGGTTAGTTTAGGGTTAAGTTTAGTGTGAGGGTTAGGTTTAGGATTAGGGTTTGGGTTATGGTTTTGGTAATTTTTAGGGTTAGGGTTAGGGTTTAGGTGAGAGTGAGGGTGAGGTTTGGTGTTAGGGTTAGGGTTAGGGTGAGGGTGGGGGTGAGGGTTAGGCTTAGGATTAAGGTTAGGTTTAGGCTGAGGGGGAAGGGGAGGTTTGGGGTTAGGGTGAGGTTTTGGTTTAGGGTTAGGTTTAGGGTTACACTGAGGGCTAGGTTGAGGGTGAGGTTAGGGTGAGGGTGAGGTTGAGTGTGAGGGTTAGGGTTAGGCTTAGGCTTAGGCTTAGGGTTAGGGTTAGGGTTAGGGTGAGGGTAAGGGTTAGTGTGAGTGTTAGGGTGCTGGTGAGGGTTAGGGTTAGCATTAGGGTTAAGGTGAGGTTGAGGTTTAGGGTGAGGTTTAGGGCTAGGGATAGGTTTAGGATTAGGGTTAGGGTTAGAGTTAAGGTGAGGGTTAGGCTGAGGCGTAGGATAATGGTTAGGGTGAAGGTTAGGTTTAGTGTGAGGATTAGGGTTAGGTTTAGGGTTAGGGTGAGTGTTACGGTGAGGTTTAGGTTTAGGGTTAGGGTTAGGTTGAAGGTGAGGTTGAGGGTTAGGTTTAGCATTAGGGTTAGGGTGAGGGTTAGGATTATGGTTAGTGTTAGGGTGAGGGTGAGGGTGAGGGTGAGGATTAGGGTTACTGTTAGTTTGAGTGTATGGGTTAGGGTGAGTGTGAGGGTTAGGTGAAGGTTTCGGTTAGGTAAGGGTTATGTTTAGGTTAGGGTGCGGATTAGGTTGAGTGTGAGGATTAGATTGAGGGTTAGGGTTAGGTTGAGGGTTAGGGTTAGGCATAAGGTGAGGGTTAGGTTTAGCGTGATGTTTAGGGTGAGGGTAAGTGTTAAAGTGAGGGAAAGGATTAGGGTTAGAATTAGGTATAGGTTGAGGATTAGTGTTAGTATGAGGGTTAGGGTTAGGGTTAGGTTGAATGTGAGGTTGACATTTAGTTTTAGGATTAGGGTGAGGATGAGGGTTAAGGTTAGCATTAGGGTTAAGATTAAGGATAGGGTGAGGTTTAGGGTTAGTGTGAGGGCTAGGGTTAAGGTTAGGTTTACTGTGAGGATAAGTGTTAGGGTGAGGTTTATGGTGAGGGTGGGGTTAGGTTTAGCCTTAGGGTTATGGTGAGCGTTAGGGTGAGGGTTAGTGTTAGGGTGAAGGTTAGGGTTATATTTAGGTTGAGTATTAGGTGTATTGTGATGTTTATGGTGAGGGTGAGTGTTAGAGTGAGGGTGAGGATGAGGGTTAGGGTTAGGGTTAGGGTTAGGTTTAGGTTTAGGTTGAGAGTGAGGGTGAGGGTGAGGGTTAGGGTTAGTGTTAGGGTGAGGATTAGGGTTAGGGTTAGGGTTATGGTGACGGTAAGTCTTAGGGTGAGGTTTAGGGTGAGGTTGAGGTTTATGGTTAGCATTAGGGTAAGGGTGAGTGTTGGTGTGAGGGTTAGAGTTAGGGTTAGGATGAGGGTTAGGGTTAGGGTTAGGGTGAGTGTAAGAATTAGGGTGAGGATAAGGGTGAGGTTGAGGGTTAGGGTTATCATTAGGGTTAGGGTGAGGTGAGTGTTAGAGTGTGTTTATTGTGAGGGTAAGTGTTAGGCTGAGGGTGAGGTTGAGGGTTAGGTTTAGGGTTAGGGTTAGGTTTAGGATTAGGGTTAGAGTGAGGGTGAGGGAAAGGGTTAGGCTTCGGATGCGGGTGAGGGTGAGCGTTACTGTTAGGGTTAGGGTGAGGGTTAAGTTAAAGAGGAGGGTTAAGGTTAGGTTGAGGGCTCGGGTGGGGGTGAGGGTTTGGGTGAGGGTGAGGGTGAGTGTGAGGGTTTTGGTTAGGTAAGGGTTAGGGTTAGGGTTATTGTGAGGATTAGCATGATGGTGAGGTTTATGTTGAGGATTAGGTTTACGGTGAGGGTTAGGGTTAGGGTTTTGGTTAGGGTTAGGGTGAGGGTTAGTGTGAGGGTTAGGCTTAGGTTTCGGTTTAGCATGAGGGTGAGGGTTAGTGTTAGGGTTAGGGTGAGGATTAAGGTTAGGGTGTGGGCTAGGGTGATGGTGAGGTTGAGAGTGAGGGTTTCGGTTAGGTAAGTTTTAGGGTTAGGGTTATGGTGAGGATTAGGATGAGGGTGACGGTTAGGTTGAGGGTTAGGTTAAGGGTGAGGGTTAGGGTTAGGTTTAGGGTGAGGGTTAGGGTTAGGGTGATGTTAGGTTTTGTGTGAGGGTTCGGGTTCGGGTTAGGGTTAGGGTTAGGCTTTATTTATGGTGAGGATGAGTGTTAGGGTGAGGGTGAGGTCGAGGGTTAGGTTTAGGGTTAGAGTTAGGGAGAGAGTGAGGATGAGGATGAGGGTTAGTTTTTGGGTGAGGATGAGTTTGAGTGTGAGCGTTAGGTTGAGGGTGAGGGTTTCGTTTAGTTAAAGGTAAGGGTTAGGGTTATGGTGAGGATTAGGGTGGGAGTGAGGTTTAGCCTGAGGGTTAGGGTTAGGGTGAGGGTTACTGTGAGTGGTAGGGTTAGGGTTAGGGTGAGGTTTAGGGTTATTGTGAGTGTTAGGGTTAGGTTTAGGTTTATGGTTAGAGTGAGGATAAGGGTTAGGGTGAGGCTTAGTTTGAGGGTGATTGTTAGGGTTAGCGTTAGGTTTATGGTTAGCATTAGGGTTATGGTGAGGGTTAGGGTTAGGATGAGGGTTAGGTGGAGGGTGAGGGTCAGGGTTAGGTTTAGGTTCAGGGTTAGGGTTAGGGTTAGGGTTTGGGTGAGGGTTAGGGACAGGGTTTGGTTTAGGGTTAGGGTAAGGGATAGTTTTAGGGTTAGGGTGAGGGTTAAGGTTAAGGTGAGGACTAGGGTGAGTGTGAGGATTAGGGTGAGGGTAAGGGTGAGTGTTTCCGTTAGGTAATGTTTAGGGTTTGAGTTATGGTGGGGATTAGGGTAAGGGTGAGGTTTAGGTTGGGGGTTAGGTTAAGTGTGAGGGTGAGTGTTAGGGTTAGGGTGATGGTTAGGATTAAGTTTAGGGTTAGGGTAAGGGTTAGTGTGAGGGGTAGTTTTAGGGTTAGTGTGAGGGTTAGGGTTAATGTGAGGGTTAGGGATAAATTATGGATTAGGTTTAGTGTGAGGATAAGGGTTAGGGTGAGGGTTGGGTTGAGGGTGAAGTTTAGGGTTAGCGTTATGTTTGGGGTTAGCGTTAGGGTTAGGGTGAGGTTAGGGTGAGTGTTAGGGTTAGGGTGAAGGTTAGCTTGAGGGTGAGTGTTATGGTTAGGTTTAGGTTGATGGTTAGGTTTAGGGTTAGGTTTATGGTGAGTGTTAGGGTGAGGGTTAGAGTGAGGGTTAGTGTTAGTGTGAGGGTTAGGGTTAGGATTAGGGTTTCGGTGAGTTTTAAGGTTAGGGTTATGGTTAGGGTAAGGGTTAGCGTTAGGATTAAGGTTAGATTTAGGGTTATGGTTATTATTAGGGTTAGGGTTAGGGTTAGGTTGAGGGTGAGGGTGAGGGTGGGCATTAGGATTAGGGTTAGGTTTAGGCTGATGGTGGAGGTGAGGGGTAGATATAGGATTAGGGTTATGGTTAGGCTGAGGGGGAGGCAGAGGGTGAGGTTTAGGTTTAGGGTCAGGGTTAGATTTAGAGTTACGGTGAGGGCTAGGGTGAGGGTTCGGGTTAGGTTGAGGGTAGGTTTAGGGTGAGGGTTAGTGTTAGGGTTAGAGTGAGGGTTATTTTTAGGTTGATGTTTAGGATGAGGCTGAGTGTTAGGGTGAGGGTGAGGGTTTGGGTGAGGGTGAGTGTGAGGGTGAGGGTGAGGTTTAGGGTGTGGCTTAGGGTTAGGTTTTGGGTGAGGGTAAGGGTGAGGATTAGGGTTAGGATTAGGTTTAGGTTGAAGTTGAGGGTGAGGGTTAGGGTTAGGGTTAGTTTGAGGGTTAGGATTATGTTGAGGGCTAGGGTGAGGGTGAGGGTTAGGGTGAAGGTTATGGTTAGGGTTAGGTTTAGAGTAAGGGTTAGGGTGAAGGATAGAATTTGGTTTAGGTTGAGGGTTAGAGGTAGTGTGAGGGTTTGGGTTAGAGTTAGGGTTAGTGTGAGGTTAAAGTTTAGGGTGAGGGTTAGGGTGAGGTTGAGTGTTAGGGTTATCGTTAGGGTTAGGGTGAGGGTTAGGGTGAGGTTTAGGGTTAGGGTGATGTTTAGGGTGAGGTGAGGGTTAGAGTGAGAATGAGGGTGAGGGTTAGGTTATGGTTAGCGTTAGGGTGCAGGTGAGGGTGTTGTTGAGTGTTAGGTTTAGGATTTTGTTTATAGTTAGGTGAGTGTTAGGGTGAGGTTAGGATTCGGGTGAGGGTGAATTTTAGGGTGTGGTTGAGGGTTAGGTTTAAGGTGAGGATTAGGGTTAGGGTTAGGGTTAACGTGAGGGTAAGTGTTAGGGTGTGGTTTAGGTTGAGTTTGAGGTTTTGGGTTAACGTTTGTGTTAGGGTGAGGGTTAGTGTGAGGGTTAGGGTTAGGTTTATGTTTAGGGTGATGGTGAGGTTTAGAGTTAGTGTTAGGTGGAAGGTTTGGTTTAGGGTTAGGGTAACGGTAAGGGTTAGGGTGAGGGTTAGGGTGAGTTTCAGTGTTAGGTTTAGCATTAGGGTTAGGGTGAGTGTGAGGGTTAGGGTGAGGGTTAGGGTTAGGGTTTGGGATAGGGTGAGGATTAGGGTTAGTGTGAGGGTTAGGGTTAGGTTTTGTGTGAGGATAAGTGTTAGGGGGAGGGTTAGGGTGAGGGTGAGTGTGAGGGTTTCGGTTACGTAAGGGTTAGGGTTAAGGTTATGGTGAGGATTAGGGTGAGGGTGCTGGTTAGGTTGAGGATTAGTGTTAGGGAGAGGGTTAAGGTGAGGGTTAGGGATAGGGTTAGGGTGATGGTGGATGTGAGGTGTAGGTTTAGGATTAGGGTTAGGGTTGGGCTGAGGGTTAAGCGGAAGGGGAGGGGAAGTTTTCGGTTAGGGTTAGGGTTAGGTGAGGGCTAGGTTGAGGGTGAGTGTTACGGAGAGGGTGAGGGTGAGGGTGAGGGTGAGGGTTACGGATAACTTTAGAGTTAGGGTGAGTGTTAGCAGGAGGGTTAGGTTTAGGTTTTGAGCTAGAGTGAGAGTGAGGGTTATGGTTCAGTTTAGGAATAGGGTTAGGTTTAGGCTTAGGGTGAGGTTTAGGGTTAGGGTTAGGGTTAGTTTGAGGTGAGAGTAAGGGTTAGGGTGAAGTTGAGTGTTAGGGTTAGCATTAGGTTTATGGAGAGTGTGAGTGTTAGGGTGAGGGTTAGGCTTAGATTTAGGGATAGGGTGACGATTAGGGTTAGTGTGAGTGTTAAGGTTAGGTTAAGTGTGAGGATAATTGTTAGGGTGAGGGTTAGCATTAGGGTAAGGGTTAATGTTAGTGTTAGGGTGATGGTTAGGTTTAGGGTTAGGGTTAGGGAGAGGGTGAAGTTTAGTGATAGGGGTCGGGTGAGGGTTAATGTTAGGTTGAGGATTAATTTAGGGTGAGGGCTAGGGTGAGGGTGAGGGTTAGGGTGAGGGTGAGTGTGAGGGTTTCGTTTAGGTAGGGGTTATATTTTAGGTTATGGTGAGGATTAGGGTGAGGGTGAGGGTTAGGGTGAGGGTGAGGGTGAGGGTTTTGATAAGGTAGGTGTTAGGGTTAGAGTTAGGTTGAGAATTAAGTTGAGGGTGAGGGTTAGGCTGAGGGTTAATTTTAGGGTGAGTATTAGGTTTGGGGATAGGGTGAGGGTTATGGTTAAGGTGATGTTTAGGGTGAGGATGAGGGTTAGGGTGAAGGTGAGGTTTTGGGTGAGTGTGAGTGTTCTGGAGATGGTGAAGGTTAAGGTGTGGGTGAGGATTAGGTTACGGAGTAGTGTTAGGGTGAGAGTGAGTGTTAGGGTGAGGATGAGGGTTAGGGTTAGATTTAGGGTTAGGGTGAGTGTTAGGGTTAGGTTTAGGGTTACGGTTAGGGTCAGTGTTAGGGTTAGGGTAAGAGTGAGGTTGAGGGTTCGGGTGAGTGTGAGTGTTCAGGTGAGGATGAGGGTTAGAGTTTGGTTGAGGGTTAGGTTTCTGCTCAGTGTTAAAGGGAGGGTGAGGGTTAGGGTTAGGGTTAGCGTTAGGTTTAGGGTGAGGTTTACGTTGAGGGTTAGGATTAGGGTGAGTGTTAGGGTTAGGGTGATGTTTCAGTTGAGGTTGAGTTTTAGGTTGTGGGTGAGAGTTAGGGTTAGGGTGAGGATTAGAGTTAGGGTTAGGTTTAGGGTTATGGTGAGTTGAAGGGATAGGGTGAGGTTTAGTGTGAGGTTGAGGGTTATGGTTAGTGTTAGGTGAGGGTGAGGGTTAGGGTTAGGGTGCGGGTTAGGGTGACAGTTAGGGTTAGGGTGAGGGTGAGGGTGAAAGTTAGGGTTAGGGTTAGGGTTAGGCTTAGAGTTAGGGTGAGGGTGAGAGTAGGGTTAGAATTTGGATTAGGGTTATGGATAGAGTTAGGGTGAGGGTGAGGGTTAGGGTTAGGATAAGAGTTAGGGTGAGAATGAGGGTGAAGTTCAGTGTTAGGATTAGTGTTAGGGTTAGGTTTAGGGTGAGTGTTAGGGTTAGGTTTAGGGATAGGGTTAGGGTTAGGGTTAGGGTGAGTGTTAGGGTTAGGGTTAGGGTGAGGTTGATGGTTTGGGTGAGTGTGAGTGTTCGGGTGAGGGTGAGGTTTACAGTGTGGGTGGGAGTTAGGTTTCGGCTGAGTGTTAGGGTGATGGTGAGGTTTAGGGTTAGATTTAGCGTTACGGTTAGGGTGAGGATTACGGTGAGGGTTAGTGTTAGGTTGAGTGTTAGGGTTAGGGTGGAGGCTTAGGGTTAGGGTGATATTTAGGGTGATGGTGAGTGTTAGTGTGAGGGTGATGGTTAGGGTTAGGGTTAAGGTGAGGGTTAGGTTTAGTATTAGGTTTAGGGTTAGGGTTAGGGTGAGTGTAAGGGTGAGGGTGAGGTTTCGGGTGAGGTTTAGTTTTGGGTTTTGGGTGAGAGTTAGGGTTAGGTCGAGGATTAGGGTTAGACTTAGGGTTAGGGTTAGGGTGAGTTTAAGGTTTAAGATGAGGTTTAGGGTGAGGGTGAGGTTTACGGTTAGCATTTGGGTTGGGGTGAGTGTTAGGTTTAGGTGCGGGTTAGGGTGAGGTTTAGGGTTAGGGTGAGAGTGAAGGTGAGGGTTAGAGTTAGGGCGTGGGTGATACTGAGGGTTAGAATTTGGATTAGGGTTAGGGTTAGAATTAGGGTGAGGGTGAGGGTTAGGATTAGAGTTAGGGTGAGAGTGAGGGTGAGGTTCAGAGTTAGGATTAGTGTTACGGATAGGGTTAGGGTGGGGATACGGGTAAATGTTCGGGTTAGGGTTAGGGTTAGGGTTACTGTGAGTATAAGGGTTAGGGTGAGGGTTAGGGAGAGGTTGAGGGTTAGGGTTAGGGTGAGGGTTAGGTTTAGGGTTAAGGTGAGGTTTAGGGTTAGGATGAGATTTATGGTGAGGGTTAGGGTTAGAGTGAGGGCTAGGGTTAGGGTTAGAGTTAGGATTAAGATTAGGCTGAGGGTGAGGTTTAGTGTTAGGGTTAGGTTGAGGGTTAAGTTTAGGATGGTGAGGGTGTTGGTTAGGGTGAAGGTGAGTGTGAGGGTGTGTGTTTCGGTTAGGTAAGGTTTAGGGTTAGGGTTATGATGAGGATTAGGGTGAGGGTGAGGTTTAGGTTGAGAGTTAGTTTGAGGTTGAGGGTTAGGGTTAGTTTTAGGATGAGGGTTGGGGTTAGGGTGGTGTTTAGTGTGAAAGTGTGGTTTAGTGTGAGTTTTAGGGTTAGGGTTAGGGTTATTGTATGGTTTAGGGTTAGGGTTAGGGTGAGGGAGAGGGTAGGGTTAGCGTTAGGATTAGTGTGATCGTAGGGGTGAGGGGTAGGTTTAGGATTAGGGTTTGGGTTAGGCTAAGGGCTAGGGTGAGGTTGAGGGTGAGGGTGAGGTTGAGGGTTTCTGTTAGGTAAGGGTTATGGTTATTGTCAGGGTGAGGATTAGATTGAGGGTGAGGATTAGGTTTAGGGTGAGTGTTAGGGTTATTATTTTGGTGAGGGTTAGGGTTAGGGTGAGGTTTAGAGTGAGGGTGAGTGTTAGGATGAGCATTAGGGATTGGGTGAGGTTGAGCATTAGGGTGTGGGTGAGGGTTAGGGTTAGGGTGAGGTGTAGGGTGTCCGTGAGTGTTAGGTTGACTGTGAGGGTTTATGGTTAGATTTAGGGTGAGAATTAGGGTTAGGGTTAAGGTTAGGGTGATGTTTAGGGTGAGGTGTATGGTTAGGGTTAAGGTGAGGGTTAGGATTAGTTTGAGGGTTAGGGTTAGGGTTAGGGTTAGGTTGAGTGTAAGGGTCAGCGTGAGGGTTAGGGTGAGGATAAGGGTTAGGGTTAGCGTTAGGTTTAGGGTGGTGTTTACATTGACGGTTAGGTTTTGCGTTAGATTTAGGGTTATTGTGAGGGTTAGGGTGAGGGTTAGGGTTAGGTTTATGCTGAGGGTGAGGTTGAGGTTTAGGGTTAGGTTTAGGGTCAGGGTTTGGGTGAGAGTGAGGGTGAGGGTGAGGGTGAGGTATTCGTTTAGGTAAGGGTTATTGTTAGTGTGAGGAATAGGGTGAGGGTGAGGGTTAAGTTGAGGGTTAGGGTTAGGTTTACGGTTAGGGTGAGGGTGAGGTTGAGGTATAGGGTTAGGGTTAGGGTTAGATTTAGGTTGACCGTGAGGATTAGAAATAGGATTAGGTTTAGGGTTAGAGTTGGGGTGAGGTTGAGGGTGAGGGTTAGGGTTAGGGTTAGAGTTAGTTTGGGGTTGAGGTGAGGGTTAGTGATAGGATTAGGGTTAGTGTTAGTGTTTGGGTGAGGTTGAGGGTGAATGTTAGGGTTCGGGTTAGGTTTATTGTGAGGATAAGGGTTAAGTTGAGGGTTAGGGTGAGGGTGAGGGCGACAGTGAGGTGTAGGGTGAGGTTGAGGGTTAGGGTTAGTTTTAGGGTTAGGGTGAGTTAGGGTGAGGATTAGGGTTAGGGTTTGGGTTAGGGTGAGAGTGAGTGTTAGTGTTAGGGTTACGGTGAGGGTTAAGTTTAGGGTGAAGGCTAGGGTGTGGGTGAGTTTTAGGTTGAGGGTGAGGGTGAGGGTGACGGTTAGGTAAATGTTAGGGATAGTCTTATGGTGAGGATTAGGTTGAGGTTTAGGTTTAGTTTTAGGGTAAGGGTGAGGGTGATGGTGAGTTTTAGGGTTAGAGTCAGGGTGAGGGTTGGGGTGAGGGATAAGGTTAGTGGTAGGGAGAGGGTTAGGGTTAGGGTTTAGGGTTAGATTTAGGTTTAGTATGAGGATAAAGGTTAGGGTGAGGGTTAGGGTTAGTGTTAGGGATAAGTTTAGGGTTAGGGTGAGGGTTAGTGTTAGTGTTAGGGTTAGCGTTAGGGTGAGTGTTGGGGTTAGGGTTAGGGTAAGGATTAGGGTTAGGGTGAGGGTTAGGGTTAGGGTTAGGTTGAGGTTTAGGGTTAGGGTGAGGGGTAGGTTTAGGGTTAGGGTAAGGGTTAGGGTTAGGGTGAGGGCTAGGGTTAAGTTTAGGGGTAGGATGAGGGTGAGGGTGAGGGTGAGGGTTAGGGCTAGGTTTTAGGTGAGGGTTAGAGTGTGTGTGATGGTTAGGGTTAGGTTGAGTGTTAGGGAGACCGAGAGGGTTAGGGTGAGTGTGAGGTTTAGGGATAGGGTTAAGGTGAGGTTTAGTGTTAGGGTTAGGTTAAGGTTTCGGGTGAGGGTTAGGGTGAGGGTAGGGTTAGACTTAGGGTGAGGATTAGTGTTAGTGTGAGGGTTAGGGTTAGGGTTAGACTTAGGGTTAGTGTATTGTTAAAGGTTAGATTGAGGGTTAGGGTGAGTGTGAGTGTTATGGTTACCGTTAGGGTTAGGTTAACGGTTAGGGTGAGGGTTAGGTTTAGGGTGAGGGTTTGGGTGAGAGTACTGTTTAGCGTGAGGGTGAGGGTTTGGGTGAGGGTAAGCGTTAGGGTTATGGTTAGTGTTAGGTTGAGGGTTAGGGTTAGGGTTAGTGTTAGGTTGTGGGTTAGGTTGAGGGTTAGGGTTAGGGTTAGGGTCAGGTTTAGGGTTAGTGTGAGAGTTAGGGTTAGGGTTATGGTTAGGGTTAGTGTTAGGATAAGGGTGAGGTTGAGGGTTAGGTTGAGGGTGAGCTTGAGTGTTAGGGTTAGTGTTAGGGTAAGGGTGACGTTTACGGTGTTAGGGTTAGGGTTAGTGTTAGGGTCAGGGTTAGGGTGAGGGTTAGGTTTAGGGTGTTATTTAGGGTGAGGGTGAATGTTAGGGTGAGGGTGATGGTTAGGATTAGGGTTAGCTTTAAGGTTAGGGTGAGGGATAGGTATAGGATTAGGGTTACGGTTAGGATTAGGGTGAATGTAAGCTTTAGGTTGATGTTTTGGGTGACCATGAGTGTTAGGTTTTGGGTGAGGGTTAGCGTTAGAGTGCATATTAGGGTTAGGGTCAGGATTTTAGGGATTTTAAGGTTTAGGGTGAGGTTTATGGTGAGGGTTAGGGTTAGGATTAGCGTGAGGGTTAGTGTGAGGGTTAGGGTTATGGTTAGGGTGAGTGTTAGGGTGAGGGTTAGGGTTAGGATGAGGGTTATGGTTAGGGTTAGGGTGAGAGTATTGCTTAGGGTGAGGGTGAGGATCAGGGTGAGGGTGAGGTTGAGGGTGAGTGTTAAGGTGACAGTGAGGGTGACAGAGACGGTGAGGGTTAGGTTTAGGGTTAGGGTTAGGGTGAGAGTGAGGGTTAGGTTTAGGATTGGGGTTAGGGTTAGGTTTAGGCTGAGGGTTAGGATGAGGGTGAGGTTTAGCGTGAGGGTGAGGGTGATGGTGAATTTTAGGGTTAGGATTATGTTTAGGGTGAGTTTTAGGGTTAGGGTTAGGGTTAGGGTGTGGGTGAGGGTTAGGTTTTGGCTGAGTGTTAGGGTGACGGTGAGGGTTAGGTTGAGTGTGAGGGTTAGGATTGTGGTTAGGGTTAGGTTCAGGTTTAGGTTTAGGGTGAGTGTGAAGGTGAGGGTTAGGTTTAGGATTAGTCTTATGTGTTTGGTAAGGCTTAGAGTGAGTGTGAGTCTGAGGGTCAGAGTTAAGTTTAGGGTGAGTGTTAGGGTTAGGGTTAGGGTTAGGTTGAGGGTGAGGGTGAGGGTTAGGTTGTGGGTGATGGTGAGGGTGACGGTGAGAGTGAGGGATAGGTTTAAGGTAAGGTTTAGGGTAAGAGTGAGTGTGAGGATGAAGGGTAGGGTGAGGGTGATGGTGAGTTTGAGGGTGAGGGTGAGGGTTAGGGTTTGGGTGAGTTTTAGGGTTAGGGTTAGGTTTAAGGTTAGGGTGAGGGTTAGGGTTAGGGTTAGTGTTAGGATCACGGTTAGGCTGAGGGTTAGGTTTAGGGTTAGGGTGAGGGTGAGGGTCAGGATTAGGATTAGGGTTAGGGTTAGGTTGAGGTTTAGGGATAGGGTTAGGGTTAGGGTATGTTTAGGGTTAGGTTTAGAGTTAGGGTGAGGGTGAGGGTGAGGGTTAGGTTTTGGATTAGGGTTAGGGTTAGGCTGAGGGTGAGGTTGAGGTTGAGTGTCAGGGTTAGAGTTAAGGTGAGGGTTAGGATTAGGGTTAGGGTTAAGGGTAAGGTGAGGGTTAGGTTTAGGATTAAGTTTAATATGAGGGTTAGGCTGAGGGTATGGGTTAGATTTCGTGGGAGGGTAAGTTCTAGGGTGAGGGTGATGGTGAGGGTTAGGCCTTAGGGTTAGGGTGAGTGTTAGGATGAGTGTTCGTGTTAGTGTTAGTGTTAGGGTTAGGGTTAGGGTTAGGGTGAGGGTAAGGGTGAGGGTAAGGGTTAGGGTGATTTTTAGGGTGAGGGTTAGTGTTACTGTTAGGGTTAGGGTTAGGGTGAGGGTTAGGGTGAGGTTCAGGGTTAGGGCGAGGTTTACGGTGACAGTGAGGGTTAGGGTGAAGGAGATTGTTAGGGTTAGGGTTAGGGTGAGGGTAAAGTTTAGGGTGAGGTCTAGTGTGAGGTAGAAAGTTAGGGTGAGGGTAAGGGGTAGGGGTAAGGTTAGGGTTAGGGTTAGGGTTAGCCTGTGGTTTCGGGTTAGTATGAGGGTGAGGGCTTAGGGTCGGGGTGAGGGTGAGTGTGAGGGTGAGTGTTAGGGTTAGTTTTTGGGTGAGGGCTAGGGTGAGGTTGAGGGTGAGGGTGTTGGTTAGGGTGAGGGTGAGGGTTTCCGTTAGGAAAGGCTTAGGGTTAGGGTTAGGATGAGGATCAGGGTGAGGGTGAGGTTTAAGGTGATTGTTAGGGTTAAGGTGAGGATTAGGGTTAGGGTTTAGGTGAGAATTAGGGTTAGGGTGAGGGTTAGGGTTAATGTGAGGGTTAGGGTGAAGGTGAGGTTTAGGGTTAGAATGAGGGTGAGTGTGAGGGTTAGGTTCAGAGTGAGGATTAGGGTTAGCGTTAGTGTTAGGGTGAGGGTGAGGGTTAGGGTGAGTGTAAGGGTGAGGGTTAGGTTGAGGGTTAGTTTTAGTGTGAGGATTAGGGTTAGGGATAGATTTAGGGTTAGTGTGAGGTTAAAGGTTAGGGTGAGGATTAGGGTGCGGGTGAGGGTTAGGGTTAGGATTAGGGTTAGGTTAAGGGTTAGTATTAGGTTTAGGGTTAGGTTTAGGTTTAGGGTTATTGTTAGGGCTAGGGTTAGGGTTAGGGTGAGTGTGAGTGTGAGGGTGAGCGTTACAGTTAGGGTTAGGGTGAGAATGAGTTTGAGTGTTAGCGTTAGGGTAACTGTTAGGCTGCGGGCGAGGCTGGGGTGAGGGTGAGTGTTAGGGTTAGGGTTACCGGGAGGGCTAGGTTGAGCGTGAGTGTTAGGGAGAGGTTTAGGTAGAGGGTTAGTCTTAGGGTGAGGGTTACGGTTAGGGTGATGTTTAGGGTGAGGTTGAGGGTTAGGGTGAGGTTTGAGGGTGAGGGTGACGGTGAGGGTTATGGTTAGGGTTAAGGTGAGGTTTATTGTTCGGATAACGGTTAGGGTTAGGGTGAGGGTGAGGGTTAGGGTTTGGGTTAGAGTTCGGGTTCAGGGGAGGGTTAGGTTATAGATGACGGTTAGGGTGAAGGTTAAGGTTAGGGCTAGGGTTAGGGTGAGGGTGTGTGTTAGCGTTATGTTTAAGGTGATGGTTAGGGTTAAGGTTAGGGTTAGGGTGAGGGTTAGCGTGAGGGTTAGGATTAGGGTTCGTGTGAGGGTTAGGGATAGTGTGAGGGTTAGGGTTAGGTTTAGTTTGAGGATAAGGGTTATGGTGAGGTGAGGGAGACAGTGAGGGTGAGGGTTAGCATAAGGGTTATTGTGAGGTTTAGGGTGAGGGTTAGTGTTAGGGTGAGGGTTACGGTTAGGGTGATGTTTAGGGTGAGGTTGAGGGTTAGGGTGAGGGTTAAGGTGAGTGTGAGGGTGAGGTGACGGTGAGGGTTATGGTTACGGTTAGGAGTGAGGGTGAGGGTGAGGTTTTCGGTTACATAAGAGTTAGGGTTATTGTTAGGGTGAGGGTTAAATTGAGGGTGAGCATTAGTGTGAGGGTTAGGGTTAGGGTGAGTGTAAGGTTTATAGTTAGGTTGAGGGGTAGGGTTAGGGTGATGTTTAGGGTGAGGGTGAGGGTTGGGGTGAGAGTTAGGGTTCGGGTGAGTGTGAGGGTTAGGGTCTGGGTGATGGTTTCGGTTACAGTGAGGGTTAGTGTGATGGTGAGAGTTAGGTTGAGTGTGTGGGTTAGGGTTAAGTTTTGGGTGAGGGTTTGGGTTAGTTTTAGGGTGATGGTGAGGGTTAGGGTGAGGTGTAGGGTTAGGGTTAGGGTGAGGGTTAGGGTTAGTGTGAGGGTTAGGGTTAGGGTGAGGGTTAGCGTAAGGTTTAGGTTTAGGGTGAGGTTTAGGGTTAGGGTTAGGGTTAGTGTTAGGGTTAGGATGAGGGTTAGGGTGAGGGTTAGGGTTAGGGTTAGGGTTAGGGTGAGGGTTAGAGTTAGGGTTAGGGTTAGTGTAAGGTTTAGGGGTAGGATTAGGGTTAGGGTTAGGGTGAGGATTAGGGTGAGGGTTCGGGTTCGGGTTCAGGTGAGTGTGAGGGTCATTGTGTGAGTTACGGTTAGGGTTAGGGTCAGTTTAGGGTGACTGTGAGGGTGAGAGTGAGTGTGAGGTTAGGGTTAGGGTTAGGGTGAATGTTAGGGTGAGGGTTAGGTTGAGGGGTAGGGTTAGGGTTAGTGTGAACCTTAGGGTTAGTGTGAGGGTTAGGGTTAGGGTTAGGGTTAGGGCTAGGGTTCGTGTGAGGTTAAAGTTTAGGGTGAGGGTTAGTTTGAGGGTGAGGGTTAGGTTGAGGTTAGTGTTAAGGTAGGGTTGAGGTTAGGTTTTCAGTGAGGGTTATGGTTAGGGTGATGTTTAGGGTGAGGGTGCGGGTTAGGATGAGTGTGAGGTTTCGGGTGAGGGTAAGGGTTCATGTGTGGGTGAGGGTTAGGTTGTGGTTGAGGTTTAGGGTTAGGTTCGGGTTACTGTGACATTGAGGATTAGGGTGACGTGAGGGTTTGTTTTAGTGTTAGGGTCATTGTTAGGGTGAGGGTTAGGTTGAGCGGTAGGGTTAAAGTTAAGGTGAAGGTTAAGGTGAGGGCTAGGGTGAGGGTGAGTGTTTCGGTTAGGTAAGGCTTAGGGTTATTGTTAGGGTGAGGTTTAGGTTGAGTGTGGGGGTTAGTGTGAGGTTTAGCGTTACGGAGATGGTTAGGAATAGAGTTAGGGTGAAGGTTAGGTTTAGGGTGATGTTTAGGGTGAGGGTTAGGGTTAGGGTTTGGGTTAGAGTTCAGGTTCAGGGGAGGTTTAAGTTATGGGTGATGGTTAGGGTGAAGGTTAGGGTGACGGTGAGGGTTAGGGTGAGGGTGTGGGTTAGCGTTATGTTTAAGGTGATGGTTAGAGTTAAGGTTAGGGTTAGGGTGACGGTTAGTGTGAGGGTTAGGATTAGGGTTAGTGTGAGGGTTAGGGTTAGTGTGAGGGTTAGGGTTAGGTTTAGTTTGAGGATAAGGGTTATGATGAGTTGAGGGAGACAGTGAGGGTTAGGGTTAGCATAAGGTTTATTGTGAAGTTTAGGGAGAGGGTTAGTGTTAGGGTGAGGGTTACGATTAGGGTGATGTTTAGGGTGAGGTTGATGGTTAGGGTGAGGTTTGAGGGTGAGGGTGATGGTTAAGGTGTGTGTGAGGGTGAAGGTGACGGTGAGGGTTATGCTAAGGGTTAAGGTTAGGGTGAGGGTGAGGTTTATTGTTCCGATTACGGTTAGGGTTAGGGTTAGGCTGAGGGAGAGGCTGAGGGTTAGTGTTAGGGTTAGGATTAAGGTTAGGGTGAGGGCTAGGGTGAGCGTGAGGTTTAGGGTTAGGGTGAGGTTGAGGGTGAGTGTTAGGTTTTGGG
This sequence comes from Dipodomys merriami, assembly GCF_024711535.1. NCBI lineage: Eukaryota > Metazoa > Chordata > Mammalia > Rodentia > Heteromyidae > Dipodomys > Dipodomys merriami. Next base: position 7,464,658 of record NW_027206113.1, read on the forward strand.
TTAGGGCTAGGCTGAGGGCGAGGGTGGGGTAGAGGGTAAGGGTTAGAGTTAGGGTTAGGCTTAGGGTGAGGATTAGGTTGAGCTTGAGGTTTAGTGTGAGGGTTAGGGTGAGGATTAGGGTTAATGTGATGTTAAGGGTGAGGGTGAGGTTTAGGGTGAGGGTTAGGGTTCGGTTTCACGTGAGGGTTAGGGTGTGTGTGAAGGTTAGTGTTAGGGTGAACGTTTGAGTGACGGTGAGGGTCAGGGTGAGGGTGAGGGATAGGGTTATGTTTAGGGTGAGAGTTAGAGTTAATGTTAGGGTTATGGTGAGGGGTAAGGTCAGGGGGAGGGTTTGGGTTAGGGTGAGGGTTATGGTTAGTGTGAGGGTTAGGTTTAGGGTTAGGGTTAGTGTGAGGATAAGGGTTATGGTGAGGGTGATGATTAGGGTGAGGGTTAGGGTTGGCGTTAGGGTTAGGGTGAGGTTTAGGGTGAGGGTTAGTGTGAGGGTTAGGGTGAGGTTTAAGGTAAGTGTTAGGGTTAAGCTGAGGGCGAGGGTGAGTGTTAGTGTGTGGGTTAGGGTTAGGGTTAGGGTGAGGGTTTGTTTTAGTTTGAGGATTAGATTTAGGGATAGAGTTAGGGTTAGTGTGAGTTTAAAGTTTAGGTTGAGGTTTAGGGTTAGGGTAAGGGTTAGTGTTAGGATTAGGTTTAGGGTTAGGTTTAGGGTTATTGTTATGGCTAGGGTTAGGTTTAGGGTGAGGGTTACCGTTAGGGTTAGGGTTAAGGTGACAATGAGGGTGAGTTTTAGGCTTAGGGTTAGGGTTAGGCTGAGGGCGAGGGTGGGGGTGAGGGTAAGAGTTAGGGTTAGGGTTAGGGTGAGGGCTAGGTTGAGCCTGAGTGTTAGTGTGAGAGTGAGGGTGAGGGTTTCAGTTAGGTAAGAGTTAGGATTAATTTTAGGGTGAGGTTTAAATTGAGGGTGAGGTTTAATGTGAAAGTTAGGGTAAGGGTGAGGGTAAGGATTATATTTAGGTTGAGGGGTAGGGTTAGGGTGATGTTTAGGGTGAGGGTGAGGGTTAGGGTGAGGGTTAGGTTTTGGGTAAGTGTGAGGGTTAGGGTGTGGGTGAGGGTTAGGGTTACGGTGAGGGTTAGTGTGACGGTGAGGGTTAGGTTGAGTGTTAGGTTTAGGGTTAGGATTTGGGTGAGGGTTAGGGTTAGTTTTAGGGTGACGGTTAGGGTTAGGGTGAGGTGTAGAGTTACGATTAGGGTGAGGGTTAGGGTTAGTGTGAGGGTTAGGGTTAGGGTTAGGGTTAGGGTAAGGTTTAGGGTTAGGGTGGGGGTTAGAGTTAGGGTTATGGTTAGGGTGAGTGTGAGGGTTAGGGTTAGCGTTAGGATTAGGATAAGGGTTAGGCTGAGGGTTAGAGTTTGGGTTAGGGTTAGGGTGAGGGTTAGATTTAGGGTTAGGGTTAGCGTAAGGTTTAGGGTTAGGGTTAGGTTTAGGGTGAGGATTAGGGTGAGGGTTAGGGTTAGTCTTAGGGTTAGGTTTAGGGTTAGGGTTAGGGTTAGGGTTAGGGTTAGGGTTAGGGTGAGGGTAAGGGTGAGCGTTAGGGTTAGGGTTAGGATTACGCTGAGGGGTACGGTGAGCATGAGGGTTAGTGTGAGGGTTTCTTTTAGGTAATGGATAGGGTTATAGTGAGGTTTAGGACGAGGGTGAGGTTTAGGTTGAGGTTTAGAATTTGGGTGAGGGTGAGGGTGAGGTTTAGGGTGAGGGTTAGGTTGAGGGTGAGGGTTTGTGTTAGGGTTAGGGTTAGAGTGAGGATGATCATTAGGGTGAGTGTGAGTGGGAGTGTGAGGTTTATGATTAGGGTTAGGGTGAGATTTAGGCTGAGGGTGTGGGTGAGGTTAGGTTTAGGATTAGGGTTAGGGTTAGTGTTAGGCTTAGGGTGAGGGTTCAGGTTCGGGTTCGGGTTCGGTTTAGGTTTAGGGTGAGGGTTCAGCGTAGGGTTAGGGTTAGGGTTAGGATGAGTGTTAGGCTGAGGATTAGTATTAGGTTTAGGGTGAGGATTAGGGTTAGTGTGAAGATTAGTGTTAGGGTTAGGGTTAGTGTGAGGGTTAGGGTGAGGGTTAGGGTTAGGGTTAGGCTTAGGGTGAGGGTTCAGGTTCGGGTTCCGGTTCGGGTTAGGTTTAGGGTGAGGGTTCAGCGTAGGGTTAGGGTTAGGGTTAGGATGAGGGTTAGGCTGAGGATTAGTATTAGGGTTAGTGTGAGGATTAGGGTTAGTGTGAAGATTAGTGTTAAGGTTAGGGTTAGTGTGAGGGTTACAGTGAGGTTGAGGGTGTGGGTTTAGTTTAGGTAAGGTTTAGGGTTAGGTTAGGTGAGGATTAGGGTGAGGGTGAGGGTTAAGTTGAGGGTTTGGGTTAGAGTGATGTTTATGGTTTAGGTGAAGGTTCGAGTGAGGGGGAGGGTTAGGGTTAGTGTTAGCCTGAGTGTCAGGGTTAGGGTTACAGTTATTGTGAGGGTTAGGATGAGGGTGAAGGTGAGGGTGAGTGTGAGTGTTAGGGTGAGCGTTTGGTTTAGGATTAGGGTTAGTGAGAGGTTTAGGGTGAGGGTGAGGGTTAGGGTTAAAATTAGGGTAAGGGTGAGCTTGAGTGTTAGGGTTAGGGGTCAGGATCGGGTTAGGGTGAGGATTAGGGTTAGTGTGAGGTTTAGGGATAGGGTTAGGTTTATGGTAAGAGTTTGAGTTAGGGTTAGGTTTAGGGTCAGGGTCAGGGTGAGAGTTAAGTTTAGGTTGAGGTTTAGGGTTAGGTTGAGGGTTAGGGTTAGTGTTAGGGTGAGAGTTAGGCTTAGGTGATGTTCATTGTGAGGGTGAGGGTTAGGGTGAGGGTGAGTGTTCTGGTGAGAGTGAGGGTTAGGTTTAGGGTGAGTGTTAGGGTGAGGGTTAGGGTTAGTTTTAGAGTTAGGGTTATGGTGCTCGTTAGGTTTACAGTTAGAGTGAGGTGTCGGGATAGGTTTAGGTTGACGGTTCGGTTGAGTGTGAGGATTAGGGTTAGGGTTAGGGTTAGTGTCAGGATAAGGGTTAGGGTGAGGGTTAGGGTGAGGGTGAGGTTTAGGGTTAGCATTAGGGTTAGGCTAAGGTTAAGGGTGAGGGTTAGCGTTAGGGTGAGTGTTAGGGTTAGTGTTAGGGTGAGGGTTAGGGTTAGGGTGAGGTTTATGGTGAGATTGAGTATTAGTGTGAGGGTTAAGGTGAGGGTGAGGTTTAAGGTGAGGGTGAGGGTAAGGGTGAAGGTGAGTGTGAGGGTTAGGGTTAGGGTTAGGTTTAGGGTGAATGTGAGGGTGAGGTTTAGGTTAGCATTAGGGTTAGGGTTAGGGTTAAGCTGAGGGAGAGGGTGAATGTGAAGGGTGAGGGTTAGATTGAGAGTTATTGTTAGTGTGAGGGTTGGTGTGATGGTGAGGGTCAGGGTGAGGATGAGGTTTATGGTTAGGATTAGGGTTAGGGTGAGTTTTAGGTTTAGGGTTAGGGTTAGGTTTAGGGTTAGGGTTAGGGTTATTGTTAGGTTTAGGTTTAGAGTTAGGGTGAGGGTGAAGATTGGCATTATCGTTAGGGTTAGGGTTAGAGTGAGGGTGGGGTTGAGGGTTAGGTTTAGGGTTAGGTTTAGATTTAAGTTAAGGCTGAGGGGGAAGGGGAGGTTGAGGGTGAGGGTTAGGATTAGGGTTAGGTTTAGGGTGAGGGCTAGGATGAGGGTGAGGTTTAGTGTGAGGTTTAGGGTGAGTCTTTCATTTATGTAAGGGTTAGGGTTAGGGTGAGGATTACGGTGATGGTGAGGGTTAAGCTGAATTTAGGTTTAGGTTGAGGGTTAGGCTTAGGGTTAGGGTGAGGGTAAGGGTTAGTGTGATGTTTAGGGTGAGTGTGAGGGTGAGGCTTAGGGTGCGGGTGAGGGTGAGGGTGAGGTTTAGGTTTAGGTTTAGGGTGAGGGTGAGGGTGACAGTTAGGATTAGGCATAAGGTTAGGGTTAGGGTGAGTTTGAAGGTTAGGATTAAGGTTTGGATTAGGGTGAGGTTGAAGGTTAGGATTAAGGTTTGGATTAGGGTTAGGTAGAGTGTTAGGTTGAGGTGAGTTTTCGGGTGAGAGGGAGGGTTAGGTTGTGGGTGAGTGCTATGGGTAGGGTGAAGATTAGGTTTAGGGTTAGGGTTAAGATTATGGTAAGGGTAAGCGTTAGAGTGAGTTTTAGTGTGAGGATGTGGGTTAGGATTAGTGTTAGTATTAGGGTGAGGGTTAGGTTGAGGGTTAGGATTAGGTTTAGGGTCAGGGTGAGGGTGAGGTATAGGGTGAGGGTTAGGGTTAGGGTGAGAGTTAGGATGAGGGGTTGGGATAGGGTTAGGGTGAGGGTTAGGGTAAGTATTAGGGTTAGGGTTAGGGTTAGGGTTTGTGTGAGGATAAGGGTTAGGGAGAGGGTTAGGGTGAGGCTGAGGGTTAGGGTTAGCATTAGGGTTAGGGTGAGGGTTAGGGTTAGGGAGAGTGTTAGGGTGAAAGTTAGGTTTATGGTTCAGGTTAGGGTGAGAGTTAGGGTGTGGGTAAGTGTTCGGGTGTGGGTTATGTTGAGGTTGAAGGTTAGGGTTCGGTTGAGGGTAAGAATAAGGATGAGGGTTAGGGTGAGGTTGAGGGATAGGGTGAGGGTTTGGGTTAAGGTTAAGGATAGGGTGAGGATTTGGGTTAGGGTTAGGTTAAGGGTGAGGGTTAGGCTGAGGGGTAGTATTAGGGTTAGGGTGAGGGTTAGGTTTAGTGTGAGTGCTAGGGTTAGGTTTAGGGTGACAGTAAGGTTTAGCGTGAGGTTTAAGGTGAGTGTGAGTTTTAGGGTTAGCATTAGGTTTAGGTTTAGGGTTAGGATGAGTGTTAGGGTTAGGTGTAGGGTTAGGATTAGGGTGAGGGTGAGGGTTAGGGTTAGGGTTAGGTTGAGGGTTAGTACTAGGGTGAGGGCTAGGGTGAAGGTGAGGGTTAGGGTGAAGGTGAGGTTTTTGTTTAGGTAAGGGTTAGATTTATGGTTAGGGTGAGGATTAGGGTGAGGGTGTGGGTTAGGGTTAGGGTTAGGGTGAGGGTGAGTGTTAGGATGAGGGTTAGCATTAGGGTTAGGGTGAGGGTGAGGGTGAGGTTGAGGGTTAGGGTTAGGCTTAGTGTGAGTGTTTTGGTTACGGTGAGGGTTATGGTTAAGATGAGGGTTAGGGTTAGGTTTACGGTGAGGGTTAGGGTTAGCGTCATGTTTAGTGTGAGGGTGAGGGTTAGGGTGAGGGTGAGAGATAGGGTTAGGGTTAGGGGTAGGGATAGGGTGAGTGTGAGGGTAAGGGTTAGGGTGAGGTTTAGTGTGAGGTTGAGGGTTAAGGTTAGGATGAGGGTTAGGGTTAGGTTCAGGGTTAGGGTGAGGGTGAGGATTAGGGTGAGCGTTAGGGTTAGGGTTAGGGTTAGTTTGCGGATTAGGGTGAGGGTAATGGTTAGGATGAGATTGAGGGTGAGGGTGAGGGTGAGGGTTATTGTGAGAGTAAAGGTTAGGGTTAGGGTGAGGGTGAGGGTGAGATTTAGGGTTAGCATTAGAGTTAGGTTGAGTGTGAGGGATAGGGTAAGGGTTAGGGTTAAGGGCTAGGGTGAAGATTAGGTTTAGTGTGAGGTTAGGGTTAGGGTTATGGTTAGGGTGAGTGTGACGTTAAGGGATAGGGTGAGGGTAAGGGTGAGGGTGAGGTGTTTGGTGAGCTTTAGGGATAGGGTGACATTAGGGTGAGTGTTAGGCTTAGGTTTAGGGTGAGGGTTTGGGTTAGGATTAGGATGAGGGTTACCGGTAGGGTGATGTTTATGGTGAGGGTGAGTGTTAGGGTGAGGGTGAGGGTGAGGATTAGGGTTAGTGTGAGGGTTAGTCTTAGTGTTAGGGTGAGGGATAGTTTAAGGATAAGGGTTAGGGTGAGGGTTAGGGTGATGGTGAGCTCTAGGGTTAGCATTAGGGATAGGGTGAGCTTTAGGTTGAGGGTTAGGTGTAGGGTAAGGGTGAGAGTTAGGTTTAGGTTTAGTGTTAGGGTTAGGCTTAGGGTGAGGGTGAGGGTGAGGGTTAGGTTTAGGATATGGGTTAGCGTTAGAGTTAGTGTGAGTGTTAGGGTGAGGACGAGGGTTCGGGTGATGTTGAAGGTTAAGGTGTGGGCGAGGGTTAGGGTTAGGGTGAGGATTAGTGTTAGGGTTAAGGTTAGGGTTATGGTGAGTGTAAGGTTTAGTGTGAGGGTTAGGGTTAGCGTTAGGGTTAGGATGAGGGTTAAGGTGAGAGTTAGGGTTAGGGTTAGGGTGAGGGTGAGGGTGAGGATTAGTGCTAGGATTATGGTTAGGTTTAGGGGTATTGTGAGGGTGAGGGTGAGGGTGAGGGTTAGGGTTAGTGTTAGTGTGAGGGTTAGGTTTAGGGTGAGGGTGAGGGGTAGGGTGAGGGGTAGGGTTATGGTAAGGTTTTGAGTGAGGGTTAGGGTTAGGGTTAGGGTTACAATGAGGGTCAGGGTGAGGGTTAGGGTTAGGTAGAGGGTTAGGTTTAGGCTGAGGGGCCGGGTTAGGGTGATGTTTATTGTGAGGGTGAAGGTGAGGGTGAGGGTGAGTGTTAGCGTGAGCGTTCAGGTTAGGGTGAGTTTTTGGGTTAGGGTGATATTTATGGTGAGGTTTAGGGTTAGGTTAAGATTTAGGCTTCGGGTGAGTGTGAGAGTTAGGGTGAGCGTGAGGTTGAGGGTGATGGTGACTGTTAGGGTTAGGTTTAGTGTGAGGATTAGTGTTAGGGTGAGGATTAGGTTTAGGGTGAAGTTTAGGGTTATGGTAAGGGTTAGGGTGAGAGTTAGGGTTAGGGGTAGGGTGAGGGTTAGGGTGAGGGTTAGGGTTAGGTTGAACGTTAGGGTTAGGGTGAGGGTTAGGGATAGTGTTAGGGTGAGAGTTAGGGCTAGGGTGATGTTTAGTGTGAGGGTGAGGGTTCGGGTGAGGGTGAGGGTGAAGGTTAGTGTGTGGTTGAGGTTTAGGGTTAGGGTGAGTGTTAGAGTGTGGGTGAGGTATAGGTTTATGTTTAGGTTTAGGGTGAGCATTAGGGTTAGGGTTAGGGTTAGGGTGAGAGTTAGGTTGAGGTGTCGGGATTGGGTTAGGTTGAGGATTAGGGTTAGGGTTAGAGTTAGTGTGAGGATAAGGGTTAGGGTGAGGGTTAGGGTGAGGGTGAGGGTTAGAGTTAGACCTAGGGTTAGGGTTAGGGTTAGGGTGAGGGTTAGAGTTAGGGTTAGGGTGAGTGTTAGCGTTAGGGTGATGTTTAAGTTGAGTTTGAGGTTTAGTGTGAGGGTCTGGGTGAGTTTGAGTGTTAGGTTGAGGTTGCGGTTGAGGGTGAGTTTGAGTGTGAGGTTTAGGGTTAAGTTTAGGGTGAGGGTTAGGATTAGTGTTAGGATTAGGGTTAGGGTTAAGGTTAGGCTGAGGGTGAGGGTGAAATTGAGAGTGAGGTTTAGGATTAGGGTGAGGGTTAGGGTTAGTGTGAGGGTTAGGGTAGTGTGAGGGTTAGGTTGAGGGGTAGGTTTAGGGTGAGGGTTAGGGTTATGATTAGTGTGAAGGTTAGCATTAGAGTGATGTTTTGTATGAGGGTGGGGGTTACTGTTAGGGTTAGTGTCAGGGAAAGGGTTAGGTTTAGGTTTAGGGTTAGGTTGAAGGTTAGGGTGATGGGTAGTTTTAGGGTTAGGGTGAGGGTTAAGGTCAGTGTGAGCGTAAGGGTTAGGGTTAGACTGAGGGTGAGGTTGAAAGTGAGGATGAGGGTTAGGGTTACGGTGAGGGTTAGGGTTAGTGTGAGGGTTAGTGTGATGGTTAGGGTCAGGGTGAGGGTGAGGGTTAGAATGAGGTTGAGGGTGAAGGTTATGTTTAGGGTTAGGATTAGGGTTAGGATGAGTTTTATTGTTAGGTTTAGGGTTTGGGTTAGGATTATTGTTAGGTTTAGGTTTAGGGTGAGGGTGAGGTTTAGGATTAGGGTTAGGGTTAGGGTTAGGCAGAGTGTAGGGTTGAGGGTTAGGGTTAGGATTGCATTTAGGGTTAGGGTAAGGCTGAGGGGGAAGGGAGGTTGAGGGTGAGGGTTAGGTTTAGGGTGAGGGCTAGGGTTAGGGTGAGGGTGAGTTTGAGGGTTTCAGTTAGGTAAGGGTTAGGGTTAGGGTGAGGATTAGGGTGAGGGTAATGGTTAAGCTAAGTTTAGGTTTAGTGTGAGGGTTAGAGTTTGGGTGATGTTTAGGGTGAGGGTTAGGGTTAGTGTTAGGGCGAGAGATAGGGTTAGGATGATGTTTACAGTGAGGGTGTGATTTAGGGTGAGGGAGAGGGTGAGGGTGAGGGTGAGGGTTAGGGTTAGGTTTAGGGTGAGTTTGAGGGTGAGGTTCAGGATTAGGAATAGGTTTAGGGTTAGGGTTAGTCTGAGGTTAAGGGTTAGGGTGAGGTTGTAGTTTAGGTTTAGGGTTAGGGTTAGGTTTAGGGTGAGGGTTACGATTAGTGTGAGGGTTATGTTTAGGGTTAGGGTTAGGGTTAGGTTGAGCGTAAGGGTTAGGGTGAGGGTTAGTATGAGGGTGAGGTTTAAGGTTAGGGTTAGGTTTAGGGTGAGGGTTAGCGTTTGGGTGATATTTAGGTTATCGTCGAGTTTTAGGGTGACGGTTAGGGTGAGGGTGAGGGATAGGGTGAGGATTAGGGTTAGGGTTAAGGATAGGGTAAGGATTAGGGTGAGGGTTAGGGTGAGGTGGAGGGTTAGGGTTAGCATTTGGGTTAGGGTGAGTGTGAGGGTTAGGGTTAGGGTGAGGGTTAGGATGAAGGGTAGGCTTAGGATTTGGGTGAGGGTTAAGTTTAGTGTGAGGTTTAGGGTGAGGGTTAGGGTGAGGGATAGGTTTAGTTTGAGGGTTAGGGTTAGGGTTAGAGTGAGGGTAAGTGTTAGGGTGAGGGTTAGGCTGAGGGTGAGATTTAGGGTTAGCATTAGGTTTAGGGTGAGGTTTAAGATGACGGTTACGGTTAGGGTGAGGGTAAGGTAGAGGTTGATTATGAGGGTTAGGTTTAGGTATAGTTTGAGGGTTAGTGTTAGGGTGAGGGTTAGTTTTAGGGTGAGTGTTAGGGTTAGGGTAAGTGTTAGGGTAAGGGTTAGGGTTAGGGTTGGGTTAGGGTGAGTGTCAGGGTGAGGGTTAGGGTTAGGTTGAGGCTTAGGGTTAGGGTGAGGGTTAGGGTAAATGTTAGGGTGAGAGTTAGGGTTAGGGTGATGTTTATTGTGAGGGTGATTGTTAGGGTAAGGGTGAGTGTTGGGGTGAGGGTGAGGGTGAGGGTGAGGCTGAGGGTTAGGGTGTGGTTGAGGCTTAGGATTAGGGTGAAGTTTAGGCTGACAGTGAGGGTTAGGGTGAGGGTGAGGGTTAGGTTTATGGTTAGGGTTAGGGTGAAGGATAGGGTTAGGGTTAGGGTTAGGGTGAGAGTTAGGGTAAGGTTTCGGGATACGGTTAGGGTGAGGGTTAGGGTTAGTTTGAGGGTTAAGGTTAGGGTTAGTGTGAGGATAAAGGTTAGGTTGAGGTTTACGGTGATGGTGAGGGTTAGGGTTAGGGTGAGCGTTAGGGTTAGGGTGAGGGTTAGGTTTAGGGTGAGGGTGAGGGCTAGGGTTAGGGTGATGTTTAGGGTGTGGTTGACTGTTATTGTGAGGGTGAGGGTGAGGGTGAGTGTTAGGGTGAGGGTGTGGGTGAGGGTGAGGTTGAGGATGAGGGTTAGGGTTAGGGTTCGGGTGAGGGTGAGGGTGAAAGAGAAGGTGCCTGTTAGGGTTAGGGTTAGTGTTAGGTTTAGGGTTAGGGTTAGGATGAGGTTTAGGCTGAGTGTTAAGTTTATGGTTAGTGTGAGGGTTAGGGTTAGGATGCAGGTGAGGGTGATGTTTAGGGTTAGTTTTAGGGTGAGTTTTAGGGTTAGGGTTAGGGTTAGAGTTAGGGTTATTGTTAGGGTTTGTGTTAGTGTGAGGGTGAGGGTGAGGGTTTCGTTTAGGTAAGGGTTAGGGATAGGGTGGGGATTAGTGTGAGGGTGAGGGTTAAGCTGAGGATAGGTTTAGGGTGAGGGTTAGGGTTAGGGTGAGGGTTATGGTTAGGGTGATATTTAGGGTGAGGTTGTGGGTTAGGGTGAGGGTGAGGGTTAGGCTGAGGGTGAGGGTGTGTGTGAGCGTTAGGGTTAGGGTTAGGTTTAGGTTGAATGTGAGGGTAAGTGTTAGGATTAGGAATAGTGTTAGGGTTAGGTTTAGGCTGAGGTTGAGCGTCAGGGTGAGGGTGAAGCTTTGGGTTAGGGTTAGGGTTAGGTTGAGAGTTACGGAGAGGGGTAGGGTTAGGGTTAGGTTGAGGTTTAGGGTGAGTGTGTGGATTAGTGTGAGGGAGAGAGTGAGGGTTAGGGTGAGGGTTAGAGTTAGAGTTAGGGTGAGTTTGAAGGCGAGGGTTAGGTTTAGGATTAGGGTTAAGGTTAGGGTTAGGCTGAGTGTTATGGTGAGGGTTCAGGTGAGGGTGAGTGTGAGGGTTAGAGTGTGCATGAGGGTTAGGGTTATGGTGAGGATTAGGGTTAGGATTAGGGTTAGGGTTCTGGTGAGCTTAAGGATTAAGGTGAGGTTTAGTGTGAGGATGAGGGTTACGGTTAGTGTTAAGGATAGGGTGAGGCTTACGGTGAGTGTTAGGGTTAGAGTTAGGGTTAGGGTGAGGGTGAGGTATAGGGTAAGGGTTAGAGTTAGGGTGAAGGTTTGGGATACGGTTAGGGTTAGAGTGAGGGTGATGGCGAGTGTTAGGTTTAGGTTTAGTGCTGGAGTTAGGGTGAAGTTGAGGGTGAGTGTTTGGATTAGGGTTAGGATTAAGGTTAGGCTGAGGGTGATGTGGAGGTTGAGGGTGAGGGTTAGGATTAGGATGAGGGTTAGTGTTAGGTTTAGGTTTAGAGTTAGGTTTAGGGTGAGGGTTAGGATGAGGGTTAGGGTGAGGGTAAGGGTGAGGGTGAGGGTGAGGGTTAGGGTTAGGGTGAGGGTTAGGGTTTGGGTGATGTTTATTGTGAAGTTTAGGGTGAGCATGAGGGTTCGGGTGAGGGTGAGGCTACAGGTGAGGTTGAGGGTTAGGGTGTGTGTGAGGATTATGGTTAGGTTGAGGATTGACGTTAGGTTTAGGGTTAGTGTGAGGGTTAGGGTAAGAGTAGTGTTAGGGTTTGGATTAGGGTTAGGGTTAGGGTTAGAGTGAGGGTTAAGTAGAGGGGTAGGGGTAGGGTTAGGATGAGGTTTGGGGTGAGAGTGAGGGTTAGGGTGAGAGTAAGGTTTAGGTTTAGGTTTAGGGTTAGGGTGAGGGTGAGGGTGAGGGTCAGTGTTAGGAATAGGGTTTGGGTTAGGGTTATTGTGAGGTTGAGGGTGAGGGTGAGGTTAGCGTTAGGTTTAGTGTGAGGGTTAGGGTTAGGGTGAGGGTTAGGTTTAGGTTGAGGGTTAGTTTTAGGGTCAGGGTTAGGGTGAGGGTTAAGGTTCGGGTTAGGGTTAGGGTGAGGGTCAGGGTGAGGTTTAGGGTTAGGTAGAGAGTTAGGGTTAGGCTCAGGGGTAGGGTTAGCGTTATGTTTATTCTGAGGGTGAGGTTTCGGGTGAAGGTTAGGGTAAGGGTAATGTTTAGGGTGAGGTTTAAGGTTAGCGTAAGGTTTAGGATTCGGGTGAGTGTGATGGTTAGGGTGTGGGAGAGAGTTTGGGTTAGGTTGAGTGTTAGGTGACGGTGAGGGTTAGGGTGAATTTGAGGGTTAGGGTTAGGTTTAAGGTGAGGGTTAGAATGAGGGTTAGGGTGAGGGGTGGCTTTAGGGTTAGGGTGAGGGTTAGGTTTAGGCTGAGGGTTAGAGTTAGGTTTAGGGTGAGGTTGAGGGTTATGGTTTGGGTTAGGTTGAGGGTGAGGGTGAGGGTGAGTTTTTCATTTAGGTAAGGGTTAGGGTTAGAGTTTGGGTGAGGATTAGGTGAGGGTGAGGGTTAGGTTGAGGGGTAGGGTTAGGGTGAGGATTAGGGTTAGGGTTAGGGTGAGGGTTAGGGTAAGAAGTAGGTTTAGGGTTAGGGTGAGGGTTAGGGTTAGGGTGAGGGTTATGGTTAGTGTGAGGGTAAGGGTTAGGTTTAGAGTTAGGCTTAGTTTGAGGATAAATGTTAGGGTGACAGTTAGTTTGAGTGTGAGGGTTAGGTTTATCATTAGGGTTAGGGTGAGGTTTAGGGTGAGGGCTAGGGTTAGGGTTAGGGTTTGGTTTAGTGTGAGGGTTAGGGTTAGGTTGATGTTTAGGGTGAGGGTGAGGGTTAGCGTGAGGGCAAGTCCTCGGATGAGAGTGATGGTTTGTGTGAGGGTGAGGCTTAGGGTGTGGTTGAGGGTTAGGGTTAGGGTGAGGTTAAGGGTGATGGTGAGGGTTAGGGTGAACCTGAGGGTTAGGTTTAGGGTTAGGGTTATAGGGAGGTTTAGGGTTAGGTTTTGTTTAGGGTGAGAGTTAGGGTGAGGTGTCAGGATAGGGTTAGGGTGAGGTTTACGGTTAGTGTTAGGGTTAGGGTTAGGTTTAGGGTTAGCGTTAGTGTGAGGATAAGGGATAGGGTGTAGTTTAGGGTGAGGGTGAGGATTAGGCTTAGCGTTAGGGTTAGGGTGAGAGTTAGTGTTAGGGTGAGGTTTAGGGTTAAGGTTAGGGTGAGGGTTAGGTTTACGGTGATGTTTAGGGTGAGGTTGAGGGTTAGGGTTAGGGTTAGGATTAGGATGAGGGTGAGGATTAGGGTTAGGAATAGGATTAGGGTCAGGTTTAGTCTGAGGGTGAGGTTCAGGGTGACGGTGAAGGTTAGGGTTAGGGTTAGGGTGAGGATAAGTGTTAGGGTGTGGGTTAGGGTGAGGTTGATTGTTAGGATTAGGGTTAGGGTTATGGTGAGGGTTAGGGTTTGGGTGATGTATAGGGTGAGGGTTAGCGTTACTTTTAGGGTTGGTGTGAGGGTGAGGGTGACGGGTAGGGTTATGGTTAGGTTTAGGGTCATGTTTAAGGTGAGGGTTAGGGTTAGGTTTAGGGTGAGAGTTAGGTTGAGGTGTCGGGATAGGGTTAGGGTGAAGGTTAGGCTTAGGGTTAGGGTTAGTGTGAGGATAAGGGTTAGGGTTAGGGTTAGGGTTAGGGTGAGGTTTAGGGTCAGGTTTAAGATTAGTGATAGTGCTAGTGTTAGGCTTAGAGTGAGGGTGAAAGTGAGGGTGAGGGTTTGTATTAGGGTGAGGTTTAGGGTTAGGGTGAGTGTTAGGGTTAGTGTGAGGGTTAGGGGAGGTGAGGGTTTGGTTGAGGTGTAGGGTTAGAGTGAGGGTTAGGGTTAGGGTGATATTTAGGGTGAGGGTGAAAGTTAGGGTGAGGGTGAAGTCGAGGGTGAGGGTGAGGGTTAGGGTTAGGGTTAGTTTTAGGATGAGGGTGAAGGTGAAGGTTATGGTTAGGGTTAGGGTTAGGGTAAGGGTTACGGCTAGTGTGAGGGTTATGGTTAGTATTAGGGTTAGGGTTAGGGTGAGGATAAGGGTTAGGGTGAGGGTAAGGGTGAGGGTGAGTGTTAGGGACAGGGTTAGGGTGAGGGTTAGGTATTGGGTGATGTTTAGGGTGTGGTTTAGGGTGAGGATGAGGGTTCGGGTGAGGGTGAGGCTTCAGGTGATGTTGAGGGTTAGGGTGTGTGTGAAGATTAGGGTTAGGGTGAGATTTAAGGTTAGGTTTAGGGTTAGTGTGAGGGTAAGTATTAGTGGTAGGGTTAGGGTTTGGATTAGGGTTAGGGTTAGGGTGAGGCTGAGGGTTAGGGAGAGGTGTAGGGGTAGGGTTAGAGTGAGGTTTGGGGTGAGACTGAGGGTTAGGGTGAGAGTGAGGGTAAGGTTTAGGTTTAGGGTTAGGGTTAGGGTGAGGGTGAGGGTGAGGGTCAGTGTTAGGATTAGGGTTAGGGTTAGGGTTATTTTGAGGGTGAGGGTGAGGGTGAGGGTTAGGGTTAGGGTTAGTGTGAGGGTTAGGTTTAGGGTGAGGGTTAGGTTTAGGTTGAGGGTTAGTTTTAGGGTCAGGGTTAGGATGAGAGTTAGGGTTAGGGTTAGGGTTAGGGTCAGGGTCAGGGTGATGTTTAGGGTTAGGTAGAAGGTTAGGGTTAGGCTCAGGGGTAGGATTAGCGTGATGTTTATTCTTAGGGTAAGGGTTTGGGTGAAGTTTAGGGTTAGGGTGATGGTTAGGGTGAGGTTTAGGTTTAGCGTAAGGTTTAGGGTTCGGGTGAGTGTGATGGTTAGGGTGTGGGTGAGAGTTTGGGTTATGTTGAGTTTTAGGGTGACGGTGAGGGTTAGGGTGACTTTGAGGGTTAAGGTTAAGTTTAGGGTGAGGGTTAGGATGAGGGTTAGGGTGAGGGGTAGGTTTAGGGTTAGGGTGAGGGTTAGGTTTAGTCTGAGGTTTAGAGTTAGGTTTAGGGTAAGGGTAAGGGTTATGGTGAGGGTTAGGTTGAGGGTGAGGGTGAGGGTGAGGGTTTCGTTTAGGTAAGGGTTAGGGTTAGAGTTTGGGTGAGGATTAGGTGAGGGTTAGGGTTAGGTTGAGGGGTAGGGTTAGGGTGAGGGTTAGGGTTAGGGTTAGTGTGAGGGTTAGCGTTACAGTGATGTTTAGTATGAGGGTGAGGGTTAAAGTTAGGGTTAGCGTTAGGGAAAGGGTTAGGGTAAGGGTTAGGGTTAGGGTGAGGGTTAGGGTTAGTGTGAGAGTAAGGGTTAGGGTTTGAGTTAGGGTTAGTGTGAGGATAAATGTTAGGGTGAGGGTTAGGTTAAGTGTGAGGGTTAGATTTGTCGTTAGGGTTAGAGTGAGGGTTAGGGTCAGGGTTAGGTTTAGGATTTGGTTTAGTTTTAGGGTTAGGGTGAGGTTGAAGTTTATGGTGAGGTTGAGGGTTAGGGTGAGGTTGAGGTTGATGTTTATGTTGAGGGTGAGGGTGAGGTTCAGGGTTACGGTTAAGGTTTGCGTTTGGGTGAGGGTGTGGGTTAGGGTTAGGGTGATATTTAGGGTTATTTTTTGGGTTAGGGTTAGGGTGAGTGTGAGGGTTAGGGTTAGGGAAAGGATGAGGATAAGGGATAGGTTGAGGGTTCGGTTGAGGATAAGGTTTAGGGTTAGGGTGAGGGTGAGTATTAGGGTGAGGGTTAGTGTTAGGGTGAGGATAAGTGTTAGGCTGAGGGTTAGGGTGAGGGTGAGGTTAAGGTTAGGGTTAGGGTTATGGTGAGGGTTAGGGTTTGGGTGATGTTTATGGTGAGGTTTAGCGTTAGGTTTATGGTTAGTGTGAGGGTGAGGGTTACGGGTAGGGTTATGGTTATGTTTACGGTGTTGTTTAAGGTGAGGGTTAGGGTTAGGGTTAGGGTGAGAGTTAGGTTGTGGTGTCGAGATAGGGTTAGGGTGAAGGTTAGGGTTAGGGTTAGGGTTAGTGTGAGGATCAGGGTTAGGGTTAGGGTTAGGGTGAGGGTAAGGTTTAGGTTTATCTTTAGGGTTAGGTGTAGGTTTAGCGTGAGGGTTAAGGTTAGGGTGAGGATTAGGGTGAGGATTAGGGTTAGGGTGATATTTAGGGTGAGGGGGAAGTTTAGGTTGAGGGTGAGGGCGAGGGTGAGGGTGAGGGTTAGGGTTAAGGTTAGTTTTCCGGTGAGGGTGAGGGTGAGGGTTATGGTTAGTGTTAGGGTTAGGGTTAGGGTGAGGATAAGGGTTAGGTTGAGTGTAAGGGTGAGGGTGAGGGTTAGGGTTATGGTTAGGGTGATGGTTAGGGTTTGGGTGATGTTTTGGGTGAGGTTTAGGGTGAGTATGAGGGTTCGGGTGAAGGTAAGGCTTCAGGTGAAGTTGAGGGTTAGGGTGTGTGTGAGGATTAGGGTTAGGTTGAGGGTTAACATTAGGTTTAGGGTTAGTGTGAGGGTGAGGGGTAGGGTTAGGGTTAGGGTTAGGGTTAGGGTTAGGGAGAGGGGTAGGTGTAGGGTTAGGGTGCGGTTTGGGGTGAGAGTGAGGGTTAGGGTGAGAGTGAGTGTAAAGTTTAGGTTTAGGGTTAAGTTTAGGTTGAGGGTGAGGGTGAGGGTCAGTGTTAGGAATAGGGTTAGTGTTAGGGTTATTTTGAGGTTGAGGGTGAGGGTGAGGGTTTGGGTTAGGGTTAGTGTGAGGTTTAGGGTTAGGGTGAAGATTAGGTTTAGGTTCAGGGTTAGTTTTAGGGTCAGGGTTAGGGTGAGGTTTAGGGTTAGTGTGAGGTTTAGGGTTAGGTAGAGTGTTAGGGTTAGGTTCAGGGGTAGGTTTAGCGTGATGTTTATTGTGAGGGTTCGGGTTCGGGTGAAGGTTAGGGTTAGGGTGAGGTTTAGGGTTAGCGTAAAGTTTAAGGTTCGAGTGAGTGTGATGTTTAAGATCTGGGTGAGAATTTGGGTTAGGTTGACTGTTAAGGTGACGGTGAGGGTTAGGGTGAGTTTGAGGGTTAGAGTTAGGTTTAGGGTGAGGGTTAGGGTGAGGGGCAGGTTTACAGTTAGGGTGAGGTTTAGGTTTAGACTGAGGGTTTGAATTAGGTTTAGGGTGAGGGTAAGGGCTATGGTGAGGGTTAGGTTTTTGTGAGGGTGAGGGTGAGGTTTTCTTTTAGGTAAGGTTTAGGGTTAGAGTTTGGGTGAGGATAAAGTGAGGGTGAAGTTTAGGTTGAGGGGTAGGGTTAGGGTGAGGGTTAGGGTTAGGGTTAGGGTGAGGGTTAGTGTTAGATTGTTGTTTAGTATGAGTGTGAGGGTTAATGTTAGGGTTAGCGTTAGGGAATGGGTTAGGGTTAGGGTTAGGGTGAGGGTTAGGGTAAGAGGTAGGTTTAGGTTTAGGGTGAGGGTTAGGATTAGGGTGAGGGTTAGGGTTAGTGTGAGGGTAAGGGTTAGGATTAGAGTTAAGTTTAGTGTAAGGATAAATGTTAGGGTGAGGGTTAGGTTGAGTGTGAGTGTTAGGTTTAACGTTAGGGATAGGGTGAGGGTAAGGGTGAGGGTTAGGGTTAGGATTAGGGTTTGGTTTAGTGTGAGGGTTAGGGTTAGGTTGATGTTTAGGGTGAGGTTGAGGGTTAGGGTGAGGGTGAGGTTGATGTTTATGTTGAGGGTGAGGGTGAGGGTGAGGGTTACGGTTAAGGTTTGGGTTTGGGTGAGGGTGAGGTTTAGGGTTAGGGTGATCGTTAGGGTTATTTTTGGGTTAGGGTTAGGGTGAAGGTGAGTGTTAGGGTTAGGGAAAGGATGAGGGTAAGGGTTAGGGTGAGGGTTAGTTTGAGGATAAGGTTTAGGTTTAAGGTTAGGGTGAGTGTTAGGGTGAGGGTTAGGGTTAGGGTTGGGTTAGGGTGAGGGGCAGAGTGAGGGTTATGTTTAGGTTGAGGTTTAGTTTTATGGTGAGTGTTAGGGATAGTGTTAGGGTGAGAGTTAGGGTTAGGTTGTTATTTATTGTGAGTGTGAGGGTTAGGGTGAGGGCGAGTCCTCAGATGAGAGTGAGGGTTAGTGTGAGGGTGAGGGTTAGGGTGTGGTTGAGGGTTAGGGTTAGGGTGATATTTAGGGTGAGGTTGAAAGTTAGTTTGAGGGTGAGGGCGAGGGTGAGGGTGAGGGTTAGGGTTAGGGTTAGTTTTAGGGTGAGGGTGAGGGTTATGTTTAGTGTTAGGGTTAGGGTTAGGGTGAGGATTAGGGTTAGGGTGAGGGTAAATGTGAGGGTGAGGGTTAGAGTTAGGGTTAGGTTGAGGGTTAGGGTTTGGGTGATGTTTCGCTTGAGGTTTAGGGTGAGGATGAGGGTTCGGGTGAGGGTGAGGCTTCAGGTGAGGTTGAGGGTTGGGTGTGTGTGAGGATTAGGTTTAGGGTGAGAGTTAACGTTAGGTTTAGGGTTAGTGTGAGGGTGAGTGTTAGGGGTAGGGTTAGGGTTTGGATTAGGGTTAATGTTAGGGTGGAGGTGAGGGTTAGGGAGAGGAGTAGGGGTAGGGTTAGGATGAGGTTTGGGGTGAGAGTGAGGGTTAGGGTGAGAGTGAGGGTAAGGTTTAGGTTTAGGGTTAGGGTTAGGGTGAGGGTGAGGGTGAGGGTCAGTGTTAGGATTAGGGTTTGGGTTAGGGTTATTGGGAGGATGAGTGTGAGTGTGAGGGTTAGGGTTAGGGTTAGTGTGAGGGTTAGGTTTAGGGTGAGGTTTAGGTTTAGGTTGAGTGTAAGTTTTAGGGTCAGGGTTAGGGTGAGGGTTAGGGTTAGGGTTAGGGTTAGGGTGAGGGTCAGGGTGATGTTTAGGGTTAGGTAGAGGGTTAGGGTTAGGCTCAGGGGTAGGGATACCGTGATGTTTATTCTGAGGGTAAGGGTTCAGATGAAGTTTAGGGTTAGGGTGAGGTTTAGGGTGAGGTTTAGGGTTAGCATAAGGTTTAGGCTTCGGGTGAGTGTGATGGTTAGGGTGTGGGTGAGAGTTTGGTTTAGGTTGAGTGTTAGGGTGACAGTGAGGGTTAGGGTGAGTTTGAGGGTTAAGGTTAAGTTTAGGGTGAGGGTTAGGATGAGGGTTAGGGTGAGGGGTAGGTTTAGGGTTAGAGTGAGGGTTAGGTTTAGGCTGAGGGTTAGAGTTAAGTTTAGGGTGAGGGTAAGGTTTATGGTGAGGGTTAGGTTGAGGGTGAGGGTGAGGGTGAGGGTTTTGTTTAGGTAAGAGTTAGGGTTAGAGTTTGGGTGAGGATTAGGTTAGGGTGAGGGTGAGGTTGAGGGTATGGTTAGGGTGAGGGTTAGGGTTAGGTTTAGGGTGAGGGTTAGTGTTAGAGTGATGTTTAGTATGAGGGTGAGGGTTAAAGTTAGGGTTAGCGTTAGGGAAAGGCTTAGGGTAAGGGTTAGGGTGAGGGTTAGGGTTAGAGGTAGGTTTAGGGTTAGGGTGAGGGTTAGGGTTAGGGTGAGGGTTATGTTTAGTTTGAGGGTAAGGGTTAGGTTTAGAGTTAGGGTTAGTGTGAGCATAAATGTTAGGCTGAGGTTTAGGTTGAGTGTGAGGGTTAGATTTATCGTTAGGGTTAGAGTGAGAATTATGGTGATGGTTAGGGTTAGGATTTGGTTTAGTGTGAGGGTTAGTGTTAGGTTGAAGTTTAGGGTGAGGGTGAGGGTTAGGGTGAGGGTGAGGTTGATGTTTAAGTTGATGGTGAGGGTGAGCGTGAAGGTTACGGTTAAGGTTTGGGTTTGGGTGAGGGTGAGGGTTAGGGTTAGGGTGATCGTTAGGGTTATTTTTTCGGTTAGGGTTAGGGTGAGAGTTAGGGTTAGTGTGAGGGTAAGGGTTAGGTTTAGAGTTAGATTTAGTGTGAGGATAAATGTTAGGGTGAGGGTTAGGTTGAGTTTGAGGGTTAGGTTTAAGTTTAGGGATAGGGTGAGGGTTAGTGTGAGGGTTAGGTTTAGGGTTAGGGTTTGGTTTAGTGTGAGGGTTAGGGTTAGGTTGATGTTTAGGGTGAGGGTGAGGGTTAGGGTGAGGGTGAGGTTGAT
The DNA here is from genome assembly GCF_024711535.1 of Dipodomys merriami. Taxonomy (NCBI): domain Eukaryota; kingdom Metazoa; phylum Chordata; class Mammalia; order Rodentia; family Heteromyidae; genus Dipodomys; species Dipodomys merriami. The sequence goes on from NW_027206113.1 coordinate 7,484,063, forward strand.
GTTTAGGTTGAGGGTGAGGGTGAGGGTGAGGGTTACGGTTAAGGTTTGGGTTTGGGTGAGTGTGAGGGTTAGGTTTAGGGTGATCGTTAAGGTTACTGTTTGGGTTAGGGTTAGGGTGAGGGTGACGGTTAGGGTTAGGGAAAGGCTGAGGGTAAGGGTTAGAGTGAGGGTTAGGTTGAGGATAAGGTTTAGGGTTAAGGTTAGGGTGAGTGTTAGGGTGAGTGTTAGGGTTAGTGTCGGGTTAGGGTGAGGGGCAGAGGGAGGGTTATGTGTAGGTTGAGGTTTAGTTTTTTGGTGAGGGTTAGGGATAATGTTAGGGTGAGAGTTAGGATTAGGGTGATGTTTATTGTGAGTGTGAGGGTTAGGGTGAGGGCGTGACCTCGGATGAGAGTGACGGTTTGGGTGAGGGTGAGGGTTAGGGTGTGCTTGAGGGTTAGGGTTAGGGTGATATTTAGGGTGAGGGTGAATGTTAGGTTGAGGGTGTGGGCGAGTGTGAGGGTGAGGGTTTTGGTTAGGGTTAGTTTTAGGGTGAGGGTAAGGGTGAGGGTTATGTTTAGTGTTAGGGTGAGGATAAGGGTTAGGGTTAGGGTTAGGGTTAGGATTCGGGTTAGGGTTAGGCTGAAGTTGAGGGTGAAATTGAGGGTGAGGTTTAGTGTTAGGGTTAGGGTGAGGGTTAGAGTTAGTGTGAGGTTAAGTGTGATTTTGAGGATCAGGATGAAAGTGCGAGTTAGAATGAGGGTGAGGGTTAGACTGAGGGTTAGGTTTATGATTCAGGTTAGGGTGAGTTTTAGGTTTAGGGTTAGGGTTAGGGTTAGGGTTATTGTTAGGGTTAGGGTGAGGGTGAGTGTTAGCTTTAGGGTTAGTGTTAGTGTTAGGATGAGGGTGGGGTTGAGGGTTAGGGTTATGATTAGGGTTAGGGTTAGGGTAAGCCTGAGTGGAAAAGGAGGTTGAGGGTGAGGGTTAGGGTTACGGTTAGGGTGAGGTCTAGGGTCATGTTGAGGGTGAGGGTGAGGTTGAGGATGAGGGTTTCGGTTAGGTAAGGGTTAGGGTTAGGGTGAGGTTTAGGGTGAGTCTGAGGGTTAAGCTGAGGTTACGTTTAGGATGAAGGTTAGGGTTAGGGTTAGGGTGAGGGTTAGGGTTATCATGATGTTTAGTGTGATGGTGAGGGTTAGTGTGTGGGTGAGGATTAGAGTGAGGGTGAGGGTGAGGCTGAGGGTCATGGTTAGGGTTATGGTTAGGTTTAGGGTGAGGGTGAGGGTTAGGATTAGGAATAGAGTTAGGGTTAGGGTTAGATTGAGGATGAGGGTCAGGGTGAGGGTGAAGGTTAGGGTTAGGCAATCGTTAGGGTTAGCGTTATGGTGAGGGTTATGGTTAGTGTGAGCGTTATGGTTATGGTTAGGGTTTGGGTTAGGGTTAGGGTTAGGTTTAGGTTTAGGATTAGGGTTAGTGTTAGGATTAGGCTGATGGTTAAGGTTTGGGTGATGTTTAGGGTGAGGGTCAGTGAGAGGATGAGGGTTCGGGTGAGGGTGAGGGTGAGGGTGAGGGTGAGTGTTAGGGTGTGGGTGAGGATTAGGGTTAGGGTGAGGGTTAGCTTAAGGTTTAGGGTTAGTATGAGGGTGAGGGTTAGGGGTAGGGTTAAGGTTAGGTTGAGGGTTAGGTTTAGGGTTGGGGTTTGGGAGAGGTGTAGGGCGAGGGGTAGGGGTAGGGTTAGGGTGAGGTTTAGGGTGAGTGTAAGGGTGATGGTGAGGGGGAGGGCTAGGGTTAGGTTTAGGGTTAGTGTTAGGGTGAGTTTGAGGGTTAGGGTTAGGTTTAGGATTAGGGTTAGGGTTAGGGTTAGGGTGAGTGTCAGTGTACGGCTTCCAGTTCGGGTGATGGTTCGAGTTAGGGTGTGGGTGAGGATTAGGGTTAGGGTGAGGATTAGGGTTAAGGTTAGGGTTAGGGTTATGGTGAGGGTAAGGTTTAGGTTGAGGTTTAGTGTGAGGATGAGGGTTAGGTTTAGTGTTAGTTTTATGGTGAGGGTTAGTGTGAGGGTGAGGGTTAGGGTTAGGATTAGGGTGAAGGTGAGGTATAGGGTGAGGGTTAGAGTTAGGGTCAGGGTTAGGGATACGTTTAGGGTTAGGGTGAGTGTGAGGGTTACTGTTAGGGTTAGATTTAGGATTAGAGTAAGGGTGAGTGTGAGGGTGATGGTTAGGATTAGGGTTAGGATTAGGGTTAGGCTGAGGGGGAGGGGGAGGGGGAGGGGGAGGGGGAGGGTTAGGGTTAGGATGAGGGTAAGGGTTAGGGTTAGGGTTAGGGTTAGGGTAAGTGTTAGGGTGAGTGTAAAGGTTTGGGTGAGGGTTAGGGTGAGGGTGAGGCTTAGGGTTAGATTGATGGTAAGGTGAAAGTTAGGTTTATACTTAGGTTTATGGTGAGTGTTAGGTTGTGAGTAAGTGTTAGGGTGAGGGTTAGGGTGAAGGTGAGTGTTAGGGTTCGGGTGATGGTAAGGGTAAGGGTGAGGGTTCGGGTGAGAGTGAGGGATAGGGTGAGGTTTTGGGTTAAGGTTAAGGATAGGGTGAGGATTTGTGTTAGGGTTAGGTTTAGGGTGAGGGTTAGGGTGAGTGTGAGGTTTAGGGTTAGAATTGGGTTTATGGTTAGGGTTAGGGTGAGGTTTAGGGTTAGTGTTAGGGTTAGGGTGAGGGTTAGTGTTAGGGTGAGTGCTACGGTGAGGGTGAGGGTTAGTGGGAGGGTAAGGGTGAGGGTGAAGTTTTTGGTTAGGTAAGGGTTAGGGCTAGGTTTAGGGTCAGTATTAGTGTATGGGTGTGGGTTAGGGTAGGGTTAGTGTTAGGGTTAGGTTGCGGGTGAGGGTGAGGTTGAGGGTTAGTGTTAGGATGAGGGTTAGGGTTGAGGGTGAGGGTGAGGTTTAGGGTTAGGTTTAATGTGAGGGTCAGGGATAGGGTGATGGTTAGGGTTAGGGTGAGGGTTAGGAGTAGTGTGAGGTTTAGGGTGAGGTTTAGTGATAGGATGATGTTTATTGTGAGGGTTAGGGTGAGCGTGATTGTTCAGTTCAGAGTTACTGTTAGGGTTAGGGTTGGGGATAGGGTTAGGGTGAGGGTTAGGGTGAGGTTGAGGGTGAGGGTTAGGGTTAGGGTTAGGGTGAGGGATAGGGTGAGCATTAGGGTTATGTTTAGTGTTCATTTAAGGGTTAGGGTGAGGGTAAGGTTTAGGGTGAGGTTTAGGGTGAGGGTTAGGTTGAGGGTAAGAGGTAGGGTTAGCATGAGTGTTAGGGTGAGGGTGAGAGTGAGGGTGAGGGTTAGGAATAGAGTGAGAATTAGGGTTAGTGTGAGGGTTAGGGTTAGGGTGAGGGTTAGTGTGAGGATAAGGGTTAGAGTGAGGGTTAGGTTGAGGGTGAGGTGTAGGGTTAGCGTTAGGGATAGGGTGAGCGTTAGGGTGAGTGTTAGGTTTAGGGTGAGGGTTAGGGTTAGTTTTAGTGTGAGGGTTAGTGTTAGGGTGATATTTATGGTGAGGGTGAGTTTTAGGGTGAGGGTGAGGTTGAGGTTGAGGGTTAACTTTAGGGTTCGGGTTAGGGTTACGGTTAGGTTGAGGGTGAGGGTGAGGGAGAGGGTTAGGTTTCAGATTAGGGTTAGGGGTAGGGTTAGTGTGAGTGTTAGGGTGAGGTTGAGGTTTCAGCTTATGGTGAGGGTTAGGGTGTGGGAGAGGGTTAGGGTTATGGTGAGGATTAGGGTTAGAGTTAGGGTGAGGGTTAGGGTGAGGGTGAGTGTTAGGGTGAGGGTGAGTGTTAGGGTGAGGGTGAGGGTACGGGTGAGTGTTAGGGTTAGGGTTTGTTTGAGGGTTAGGTTTAGGGTGAGGTTTAGGGTTATGGTGAGGTTTAGGGTGAGGGTGAGTGTTAGATTTAGGGTTACGGTTATGGTGAGGTTTAGGGTTAGGTTTAGGGTGAGAGTTATGTTGAGGTGTAGGGATAGGGTTAGGGTGAGGGTTAGGGTGAGGGTGAGGGTTAGGGTTAGCATTAGGGATAGGGTGAGGGTTAGGTTGTGGGTGAGGGTTAGGGTTAGGATTTGGGTGAGGGTTAGGGTTAGGGTGAAGTTTAGGGTGAGGTTTAGGGTTAGGGTGAGGGTTAGCTTTCGGGTAACGGTGAGCGTTAGGTTGTGGGTGAGGGTTAGGGTGAGATTGACTGTTAGAGTGACTGTTATGGTTAGGGTGAGGGTGAGGATTATTGTTAGGTTTAGGGTGAGGGTGAGGGTTAGGGTGAGGGTTATGGTGAGAGTTAGGGTGAGGGGTAGGTTTAGGGTTAGGATGAGCGTTAGGGTTAGTGTGAGGGTTAGGGTTAGGGTTAGGGTGAATATAAGAGTTAGGTTGAGGTTAGGGTGAGGGATAGGGTTAGTGTTAGGGTGAGGGCTAGGATGAGGGTGAGGGTTAGGTTGAAGTTGAGGGTGAGGGTGAGGTTTTCGGTTAGGTAAGGTTTAGGGTTAGGTTTAGGGTGAGGGTTAGAGTGATGGGTAGTTTTAGCGTTACGGTTAGGGTGAGGGTTAGGGTTAGGGTGAGGGCTAGGGTGAGGGTGAGGTTTAGATTGAGGATGAGGGTGAGGGTGAGGTTTTTGGTTAGTTAAGCTTTAGGGTCAGGTTCAGGGTTAGAATTAGGGTTAGGGTGAGGGTTAGGATTAGGGTAAGTATTAGGGTGGGGGTTAGAGATAGGGTGATGTTTAGTGTGAGGGTTAGGGTGAGCGTGAGAGTTCAGGTCAGAGTTAGGGTTAGGTTTAGGGTTAGGGATAGTGTTAGGGTGAGGGTTAGGGTGAGGGTGAGGCTGAGGGTTAGGGTTACGGTTAGGGTGAGGGATAGGGTGAGCGTTAGGGTTAAGTTTAGGGTTATTTTAAGGGTTAGGGGGAGGGTAAGTTTTAGGGTGAGGTTTAGAGGGAGGGTGAGAGGCAGGGTTAACATTAGTGTTAGGGTGAGGATGAGGGTTAGGGTCAGGGTTAGGAATACGGTGAGGATTGGGGTTAGTGTGAGGGGTAGGGTTAGGGTGAGGGTTAGTGTGAGGATAAGGGTTAGAGTGAGCGTTAGGTTGAGCGTGAGGCGTAGGGTTAGCGTTAGGGATAGGATGAGCATTAGGGTGAGTGTTAGGTTTAGGGTGATGGTTAAGGTTAGTTTTAGTGTGAGGGTTAGTGTTAGGGTGATGTTTATGGTGAGGGTGAGTGTTAGGGTGAGGGTGAGGTTGAGGTTGAGGTTTAGGTTTAGGGTTAGGGTTACGGTTAGGTTGAGGGTGAGGTTGAGGGAGAGGGTTAGGTTTCAGATTAGGGTTAGGGTTAGGGTTAGTGTGAGTGTTAGGGTGAGGATGAGGACTCAGCTTATGGTGAGGGTTAAGGTGTGGGTGAGATTTAGGGTTAGGGTGAGGATTAGGGTTAGAGTTAGGGTTAGGGTTATGGTGAGGGTAAGGGTTAGTGTGAGGGTTAGTGTGAGGGTGAGAGATAGGGTTAGCATTAGAGTTAGGGTGAGTGTGAGGGTAAGGATGAGGGTTTGGGCGAGGATTAGGGTTAGGGTTAGGGTTAGGGTGAGGGTGAGGGTGAGGGTGAGTTTTAGTGTTAAGTTTAGGGTTAGGGTTAGGGTGAAGGTTAGGGTTAGGCTGAGGGTTAGGGTTACGGTGATGTATATTGTGAGGGTGAGGGTCCGGGTGAGGGTGAGGGTTAGGGTGTGGTTGAGGGTTAGGTTTAGGGTGATGGTTAGGGTGACGGTGAGGGTTAGGGTGAGGGTGAGTGTTATATTTAGGGCTATGGATATGGTGAGGTTTAGGGTGAGGTTAGGGTGAGGGTGAGGGATAGGGTTAGGGTTAGGTTTAGGGTGAGGGTTAGGGTTAGGGTAATGTTTATGGTGAGTTTTAGGGTCTGGGTGAGGTTTAGCTTTCGGGTGAGGGTGAGGGTTAGGTTGTGGGTGAGGGTTAGGGTTAGATTGACTGTTAGGGTCACTGTTATGGTTAGGGTGAGGGTGAGGATTATGTTTAGGTTTAGGATGAGGGTGAGGGTTAGGTTTAGAGTTAGGGTGAGGGGTAGTGTTAGGGTTAGGATGGATGAGTGTTAGGGTTAGTGTGAGGGTTAGGGTTAGGGTTAGGGTGAGTGTAAGAGTTAGGGTGAGGGTTAGGGAGAGGGGTAGGGTTAGTGTTAGGGTGAGGGCTAGGATGAGGTTGAGGGTTTGTTTGAGGTTGAGGGTGAGGGTGAGTTTTTCGGTTAGGTAAGGTTTAGGGTTAGGGTTAGGGTGAGGGTTAGAGTGATATGTAGGTTTAGCGTTAGGGTTAGGGTGAGGGTTAGGAATAGGGTGAGGCCTAGGGTGTGGGTGAGGTTTAGATTGAGGTTGAGGGTGATGGTGAGATTTTTAGTTAGGTAAGCTTTAGGGTCAGGTTCAGGGTGAGAATTAGGTTGAGTGTGTGGATTAGGGTTAGTGTTAGAGTTAGGGTGAGGGTGAGGGTGAGGGTGTTAGATTGAGGGTTAGGATTAGGGTGAGGGTGTGGGTGAGGGTGTGGGTGAAGGTTAGGGTTACGGTTAATGTGAGGGTTAGTGTTACGGAGAGGTTGAGTGTTAGGATGAGCGTTAAGGTTAGGCTTAGCGTGAGGGTAAGGTTTAGAGTGATGTTTAGAGTGAGAATGAGGGTTAGGGTGAGGGTGAGTGTTCTGGTTAGTGTTAGGGTTTGGGCTAGGGACAGGGATAGGGTTAGTTTGAGTGTAAGGGTTAGGGTGAGGGTTACGGTTATGGTGAGGGTGAGGGTTAGGGTTAGGGTTAGGGTTAGGGTGAGGGTGATTGTTAGGGTGTGGGTATGTGTTAGGGTGAGGGTGAGGGTTAGGGTTAGGGTGAGGGTAAGGGTTAGGGTGAGGGTTAGGGTGAGGGTGAGGGTTTGTGTGAGGGTTTGGGTTAAGGTTAAGGATAGGGTGAGGATTAAGTTTCGGGTTAAGTTTGGGGTAAGGGTTACGCTGAAGTGTAGGGTTAGGGTTAGAGTGAGGGTTAGGATTAGTTTGGGGGTTAGGGTTAGGGTTAGGGTGACTGTAAGGTTTAGGGTGAGGGTTAGTGTGAGTGTGAATTTTAGGGTTATCATTAGGTTTAGTTTTAGGGTTAGGATGAGTTTTAGGGTTATGTTTAGGGTTAGGGTTAGTGTGAGGATGAGCGGTAGGGTTAGTGTTAGGGTGAGGGTTAGTGTTAGGGAGAGGGCTAGGGTGAGGGTGAGGTTTAGGGTGTCAGTGATGGTGAGGGTGAGGTTTTTGGTTAGGTAAGGTTTAGGGTCAGGTTCAGGGTGAGAATTAGGGTAAGGGTATGGGTTCGGGTTAGGCTTAGGGTTAGTGTGAGGGTGTGGGTGAGGGTGAGTGTTAGGATGAGGGTTAGGGTGAGGGTTAGGGTGTGGGTGAGGGTGAGGGTGGGGGTTAGTGTTAGTGTGAGGGGTAGGGTTACAGTGAGTGTTAGGGTTACGGTGAGGATTAGGGTTAGGCTTAGGATGAGGGTTAGGTTTAAGATGATGTTTAGAGTGATAGTGAGGTTTAGAGTGAGGGTGAGTGTTCTGGTGAGAGTTAGGGTTAGGGTTAGGGACAGGCATAGGGTTAGTGTGAGGTTAAGGGTTAGGGTGAAGGTTAGGGTGAGGGTGAGGTTTAGGGTTAGGGTGAGGGTTAGGGTGAGTGTTAGGTTTAGGGTTAGGGTCAGTTTGCGGGTTATGGTGAGAGTAAGGGTTAGGGTGAGATTTAGGGTGAGGGTGAGGGTTAGGGTTAGGATGAGGCTAAGGTTTAGGGTGAAGGTTAGGGTGAGATTGAGAGTTAGCGTTAGGATTAGACTTAGGTTGAGGTTGAGGGTTAGGGTTCGGGTTCAGTTTAGGGTTAGAGATAGGGTGAGGATTAGGGTTATTGTGAGGGTTAGGGTTAGGGATATTGTTTCGGTGAGTGTGAGGATAAGGTTTATCGTGAGGGTTAGGGTTAGGGTGAGGTTTAGGGTTAGGCTTAGGGTGAGTGTTAGGTTTAGGGTGAAAATTTGAGTGATAGTGAGTGTTACGGTGAGGGTGAGTGTTCTGGTGAGAGTTAGTGTTAGGGTTAGGGACAGGGATAGGGTTATTGTGAGGGTAAGGGTTAGGGTGAGGGTTAGGGTGATGGTTAGGGTTAGGGTTAGGGTTAGGGTGAGGTTTAGGGTGAGCATTAGGTTTTGGGTTAGGATTAGTTTGCGGGTTAGGGTGAGATTTAGGGTGAGTGTGAGGGTGAGGGTTAGGGTTAGGATGAGCGTAAGGTTTAGAATGAGTGTTAAGGTGAGGGTGAGAGTTAGGGTTACCATTAGACTTAGGCTGAGGGTGAGGGTTAGGGTTAGGGTTAGGGATAGGGGGAGGATTACGGTTAGTGTGAGGGTTAGGGTTAGGGTTTGTGATTTGGTTAGTGTGAGGATAAGGGTTATCATGAGGGTTAGGGTGAGGGTCAGGTGTAGGGTTAGAGTTAGGGTAAGGGTGAGTGTTAGGGTGATAGTTAAGTTTAGGTTGAGGGTTAGGGTTAGGTTTAGGGTGAGGATTAGGGTTAGGGTGATGTTTATGGTGAGGGTGAGTGTTAGGGTGAGGGTGAGGGTTAGGTTTAGGGTTAATGTTTGGGTTAGGGTTAGAATGAGGGATAGTGTGAGAATTAGGGTTAGTGTGAGGTTTAGCATTAGGATTAGGATTAGGTTTACTGTGAGGGCAAGGGTTAGGGTGAGGGTTAGCTTGAGTGGGAGGTGTAGGGTTAGCGTTAGGGATAGGGTGAGCGTTAGGGTAAGGGTTAGATTTAGGGTGAGGGTGAGTGTTAGGTTTTGGGTTAGGGCTAGGTTTATTCTTAGGATGAGGGTATGGTTGAGGGTTAGGTTTAGGATTAGTGTTAGGGTTAGGTTTAGTATGAGTGTTAGGGTGAGGATGAGCATTCCGGTAATGGTGAGGGTAAGGATATGGGCGAGGGTTAGGGTTAGGGTGAGGATTAGGGTTAGGGTTAGGGTTAGGGTTATGGTGAGGGTAAGGGTTTGGGTGAGGTTTAGGGTTAAGGTGAGGGTTATGGTTAGCGTTAGTGTTAGGATGAGGTTTAGGGTTAAGGTTAGTGTTAGGGTTAGCGTGAGGTTCAGGGTGAGGGTGTGGGTTAGTGTTAGGATTAGGATTAGAGTTAGGATGAGGGTGAGGGTGAAGGTGAGTGTTAGGGTTAGGTTTAGTGTGAGGGTTAGGGTTAGGGTGAGGGCTAGGTTTAGGGTGAGGCTTAGGGTTATGCTAAGGGTTGGTGTGAAGTTTAGGGTTAGGGTTAGGTTTGGAGTGAGAGTCATGGTGAGGGTTAGAGTTAGTTAGAGGTTTAGGGTTAGGCTGAGGGGTAGGGTTAGGGTGATGTTTATTGGGAGGGTGAGGGTTAGGGTGAGGGAGAGTGTTAGGATGAGGGTGAAGGTTCGGGTGAGGGTGAGGGTTAGGGTATTCTTGAGGGTTAGGGTTAGGGTGACAGTGACTATTAGGGTGAGGGTGAGTGTTAGGATTATGGTTAGGTTTAGGGTTAGGGTGAGGATTAGGGTTAGGGTGAGAGTTAGGGTGAGGTGTAGGGATAGGGTTAGGGTGAGGGTTAGGATGAGGGTGAGGGTTAGGGTTAGGGTTAGGGATTGGGTGACTTTTAGGGTGAGAGTTAGGTTTAGTGTGTGGGTGTGGGTTAGGGTGAGGGTAAGGGATAGTTTTAGTGTTAGGGATAGGGTTAGGTTTAGGGTTAGGGTGATGGCTAGGGTGAGGGTGAGAGTTAGGGTGAGGGTGAGAGTTAAGGTGAGGGTGAGGGTGAGGTTTTCGGTTAGGTAAGGGTTAGGTTTATTTTTATGGTGTGAATTATGTTGAGATTGAGGGTTAGTGTGATCTTTAGGGTTAGAGTGAGGGTTAGGGTTAGGATTTGGGTGAGGTTTATTCTTAGGGTGATGTTTAGGGTGAGGTTTATGGTTAGGGTGAGGTTTAGAGTTCAGGTCAGGGTGAGGGTTAGGGTGTGGGTGAGGGTTAGGGTTAGGCTGAGTGTTAGGGTGATGGTGATGATTAGGGTGAGGGTGAGGTTTAGGGTTAGGTTTAGTGTGAGGGTTAGAGTTAGCCTGAGGGTTAGGGGTATTGGTAGGTTTAGCGTTAGGGTGATGGTTAGGGTTAGCGTTAGGTTTAGGTTGAGGGTAAAGGTTAGGTTGAGAGTTAGGTTGAGGGTGAGGATGAGGGTGAGGGTTTCGTTTATGTAAGGGTTAGGGTTAGGGTTAGGGTGAGGATTAGGGGAGGGTGAGAATTAGGTTGAGGGTTATGGTTAGGCTGAGGGTTAGTGTTAGGGTTAGGGTGAGGGTTAGCGTTAAGGTGATGTTTAGTATGAGGGTTAGGGTTAGGGTTACTATTAGGGTTAGCTTTAGGGTTAGGGTGAGGGTTGGTGTGATAGTGAGGGTTATTGTGAGGGTGAGTGTGAGGGTTAGGTTTAGGGTTAAGGTGAGTTTGAGGGTGATGGGTAGGTTTAGTATTAGGTTTAGGGTTAGGATTAGGTTGAGTGTTAGGTTGAGGGCAAGGGTTCGGTTGAGAGTGAGGGTTAGGGTGTGGGTGAGTGTTAGGGTTACGGTGAGAAATAGGGGTAGGGTTAGGTTTAGGGTTATGGTGAATGTAAGGGTTAGGGTGATGTATAGTGTGAGGATGAGGGTTAGGGTTAGGGTTAGGGTGAAGGTTAGGGTGAGGATTAGGTTTAGGTTTAGGGTTAGGGTGAGGTTGAGGTATAGGTTGAGGTTTAGCGTTATGGTGAAGGTTAGGGATAGTGTTAGGGTCATGGTGAGGGTGAGTGTTAGGTTTAGATTTAGGGTGAGGGTGAGGGTGTGGGTTAGGATTAGGGTAAGGATTAGGGTTAGGCTGAGCGTGAGGGTGATGATAAGGGTGAGGGTTGGTGTTAGGGTGAGGGTTAAGTTTAGGGTTAGGGTTAGGATGAGGGTGAGGGTTAGGGTTAGGTTTAGGGTTAGGGTGAGGTTTAGGCTGAGGGTTAGGGTTAGGGTTAGTGTGCGGTTAGGGTTAGGGTTAGAGTTTGGGTTAGGGTTAGTTTTAGGGTTAGGATAAGGGTTAGGCTGAGGGTTAGGGTTAGGGTTAGTGTGAGTGTTAGGTTTAGGGTTAGGGTTTGGTTTAGGTTGAGGGTAAAGATTAGGGTGAGAGTTAGGGTGAGGCTGAGGTTTAGGGTTATGTTTAGGTTTAGGGTGAGGTTTAGGGTGAGGTTTATTTTTAGGTTTAGGCTTAGGCTGAGGGTTAGGGTGTAGGTAAGGGTTAGGATGAGGGATAGGATGAGGGTGAGGTTTAGGGTTAGGGTGAGGGTAAGCGTTATTGTGAGGGTTAGTGTGAGGATGAGGGTTAGGGTTAGCACGAGGGTTAGGGTGAGGGTTTGGGTGAGGGTTATGGTAAAGGTTAGGGTTAGGGTGAGGATTAGGGTTACAGTTAGGTTTAGGGTGAGGGTTATGCTGAGGGGTAGGGTTGGGTTTTGGGTGAGTGTTAAGTTTAGGGTGAGGGTTAGGGTTAGGGTTATGGTGAGTTTTAGGTTTAGTGTGAGGGTTAGGGTGAGGGTGAGGGTTAGGCTTAGGGTGAGGTTGAGGGTAAGTGTAAGGGTGAGGGTTAGGGTGAGGATGAGTTTTATGTTTAGCATTAGGTTTACCGTTAGGTTTAGGATGAGGGTTAGGTTTAGGGTGAGGATGAGGATTAGGGTTACTGTTAGTGTGAGGTTTAGTGTTAGGGTGAGGGTTAGGTTTAGGGTGAGGGTTATGGTTAGGGTAAGGGTTAGGGTGAGGGTTAGGATTAGGGTTAGGTTGAGGGTCAGGGTGAGCTTTAGTGTTAGGTTGAGGGTTAGGTTAGGGTAAGGGTTAAGTTTAGGGTTAGGTTGAGAGTTAGGGTTAGGGTGATGTTTATTATAAGGTTGAGGGATAGGGTTCGGTGAGGGTGAGGGTTTGGGTGTGGTTGAGGCTTAGTGTTCGGGTGAGGGTTAGGGTGACATTGAGGGTTAGCGTGAGGGTTAAGGTTAAGTCTAGAGTTAGGGTTAGGTTGAGGTTTAGGGTTAGGGTTATGTTTAGTGTAACAGTTAGGGTTAGGTGTCGTGAAAGGGTTAGGGTGAGGGTTAGGGTTAGTGTGAGGGTTAGGCTTAGGGTTAGGGTTAGTGTGAGGATAAGGTTTAGGGTGAGGGTGAGGGTTATGGTTAGCGTTAGGGTTAGAGTGAGGATTAGGTTGAGGGTTAGCGTTAGGGCGAGGGTTAGGGTTAAGGTTAGGGTCAGGGTTAGGGTTAGGGTGATGTTTAGGGTGAGGTTGATGGTTAATGTGAAGGTGAGGGTGAGGGTTAGGGTGAGGGTCAGGGTGAGGATGAGGGTTTGGGTTAGGATTAGGGTGAAGGTGAGGCTGAGAGTTAGAATTAGGAATAGTGTTAGAGTTAGGGTTAGGCTGACGGTGAGGTTCAGGGGGAGGGTGAAGTTTAGGGTTAAGGTTAGGATTAGGGTTAGAGTGAGGGTTACGGTTAGTGTGACGGTTATGGTTAGGGTTACGATTAGGGATAGGTTGAGGGTAAGGGTTAGGGTGAAGGTTAGGGTGAGGGTTAGGGTTAGGATTAGGGTGACGGTTAGGGTTTGGGTGATGTTTAGGGTGAGGTTGATGGGTAGGGAGAGGATGATGGTTCGGCTGAGGGTGAGAGTGAGGGTGTGGGTGAGGATTAGGTTTAGGGTGAGTTTTAGGGTGAGTGTGACGGCTACAGTTATGGTGAGGGTGAGGGTTAGGGTTAAGGTTAGGGTTAGGGTTAGGGTGAGTTTGAGGGTGAGGGTTAGGTTTAGGATTAGGGTTAGGATTAGGGTTAGGGAGAGTGTTAGGGTGAGGGTGAGGGTGAGGGTGTGGTTGAGAGTTAGGGTGTTGGAGAAGTTTAGGTTTAGGGTAAGGATTAAGTTTAGGGTTAGGGTTAGGGTTATGGTGAGAGTAAGGGTTAGCGTGAGGTTTATTGTGAGGATGAGGGTAAGGTTAGTGTTAGGGTTAGGATGAAAGTTAGGGTTTGGTTTAGGGTTAAAGTGAGGGTGAGGTATTGGGTGAGGGTTAGGGTAAAGGTGAGGGATAGGGATAGGGTTAAGGTTAGTGTGAGGGTGAGGATGAAGGTTAGGATTAGTGTTAGGATTAGGGTTAGGCTGAGGGTGATGGTGACGATGAGAGTGTGGTTTAGGGTTAGGGTGAGGTTTAGGGTTAGGGCAGGGTGAAGGTGAGGGTTAGGGTGAGGATTAGGGTTAGGATTAGGGTTAGGTTGAGGGTTAGGTTTAAGGTTAGTGTAAGGGTTAGGGTTAGGGTTAGGGTTAGGTTTAGGGTGAGGGTTAGGGTTAGGTTTCGGTTTAGCATAAGGATTAGGCTGAGGGTGAGGTTTAGGGTTAGTGTGACTGTTAGTTTTAGGGTTAGGCTCAGGGTTAGGGTGAGGGTAAATGTCAGGATGAGGTTTACATTGTGGGTACATGTTTGGGTGAGGGTTAGGTTGAGGGTGAGGGTTAGGGTTAGGGTGAGGGTAAGGGTTAGGGTGAGGGTTAGGGTGAGGTTGAGGGTTAGGGTTCGCATGAGGGTTAGGGTGAGGGTGAGGGTTAGAGTGAGGGTGAGGGTTATGGTTAAGGAAAGGTTGAGGATTAGGGTTAGGGTTAGGTTTAGGGTGAGGGTTAGTCCGAGGGGTAGGGTTAGAGTTAGTTTGAGGGTTAGGTTTAGTGTGAGGGTTAAGGTTAGGGTTAGGGTGACGGTAAGGGTTAGGGTGAGGTTTAGGGTGTGTGAGCTTTAGGGTTAGCATTAGGTTTAGGGTTAGTGTTAGGATGAGGGTTAGTGTTAGGATTAGTTTTAGGGGGAGGGGGAGGGGGAGGGTTAGGGTTGGGCTAGGATGAGGGTTAGAATTAGGGTGAGGGCTAGTTTGAGGGTTAGGTTTAGGGTGATGGTGAGGGTGAGGGTGAGGATTTCGGTTAGGTAAGAGTTAGGGTTAGGGTTAGGATGACGATTATGGTGAGGGTGTGTGTTAGGTTTAGGTTTACGGTGAGGGTGAGGGTGAGGGTTAGGGTTAGGGTTAGTGTGAGGGTTAGGGTTAGGGTGAGGGTTAGGGTTAGGGTGATTTTTGGTGTGAGGGTGAGGGTTAGGGTGAGGTTGAGTGTTCAGGTGAGAGTTAGGTTTAGGGTTTGGGTGAGTGTTAGGATTAGGATTAGGGTTAGGATTAGCGATAGGCTGAGGGTTAGGGTTAGGGTTAGTGTGAGGGTTAGGGTTAGGGTTAGGGTTAGGATTATGGTGAGGGTTAGGGTTAGGGCTAGGTTTAGGGTTAGGATAAGGGTTAGGCTGAGGGTTAGGGTTAGGGCTAGTGTGAGTGTTAGGTTTAGGGTTAGGGTTTGGATTAGTTTGAGGGTAAAGTTTAGGGTGATTGTTAGGGTGAGGGTGAGGTTTAGGTTTACGGTGATAATTAGGGTGAGGGTTAGGCTTAGGTTAATGGTTAGGATTAGGGTGAAGTTTAGGATCAGGGTTAGGTTTAGAGTTAGGTTTATTGTGTGGGTTAGGGTGAGGGTGAGGTTGAGGGTTAGTGATAGGATCACGATTAGTTTTAGACTTAGGGTGAAGTTGAGGGTGAGGGTGAGGGATAGGGTTAGGATAAGTGTGAGGTCTTGGTTTAGGGTGAGGTTTAGGGTTAGGGTAAGGGTTAGGGTGACGGTTAGTGTTAATGTGAGGGTTAGGGTGTTGTTTATTGTGAGGGTGAGGTTTAGGGTTAGGGTGATTTTTCGGGTGAGGTTGAGGGTTAGGATGAGTGTGAGGTTTAGGGTTAGAGTTAGGGTTTGGGTGAGTGGTATGGTGAGCGTTAGGGTTAGGATTAGGTTTAGGGTTAGGGTTTGGTTTAGAGTGAGAGTAAGGTTTAGGGTGAGGGTGAGGGTGAGAGTGACGGTTAGGGTGTGGGTGAAGCTTAGGATTAGTGTGAGGGTTAGGTATAGTTTTAGGGTTATGGTTAGGGTGAGGGTAAGGTTTAGGTTTAGGGTGATTTTGAGGGTGAGGTTTATGATAAGGGTGAGGGTGAGTATAAGAGTTAGGGTGAGGGTTAGGGTGAGGGTGAGGGTTAGGGTTAGGGTTAGGTTTAGGTTGAGGGTCATGTTAACGGTGAGGGTGAGGGTGAGAGTGATATTTAGCGTGTGGATGAAGCTTAGGTTTAGTGTGAGGGTTATGTTTAGGGTTAGGGTTAGGGTTAGGGTGATGTTGAGGGTGAGGGTTATGATAAGGGTGAAGGTGAGTGTAAAAGTTAGGGTGAGGGTTAGGGTGAGGGTGAGGGTTAGGTTTAGGTTTAGGGTGAGGGTAAGGTTAAGGGTGAGGGTGAGTGTGAGAGTGATGTTTAGCGTGTGGATGAAGCTTAGGTTTAGTGTGAGGGTTATGTTTAGGGTTAGAGTTAGGGTTAGGGTGATGTTGAGGGTGAGGATTACGGTAAGGATGAGGGTGAGTGTAAGAGTTCGAATGAGGGTTAGGGTGAGGGTGAGGGTTAGCGTTATTTTTAGGTTTTGGATTACGGTTAGGTTGAGGGAGAGAGTTAGGTTTAGGGTGAGGGTTAGGGTTAGGTGAGGGTTATGGTTATGGTTATGGTTAGGGTTAGGTTTAGGTTGAGGGTGAGGGTAAGGTTTAGGGTGAGGTTTAGGGTGAGGGTGAGGATGAGGGTTAGGGTTAATGTTAGGGTTAGGATTAGGGTGAGGGTTAGGGTTAGTGTTAGGGTTAGTATTAGGGTGAGGGTGAGGGTGAGGTTTAGTGTTAGGGTTAGGTTCAGGGTGAGTGTAAGGTTTAGGGTGAAACTTTGTGTGATGGTGAGGGTTAGGGTTAGGTTTATGGTAAGGGTTAGGTTTAAGCTGAGGGGGTGGGGGAGGGTGAGGTTGACGGTAAGTGTTAGGGTTAGGCTTAGGTTGAGGGCTAGGGTGAGGGTGAGGGTTAGTGTGAGGGTGAGGGTGAGGGTTTCATTTACCTTAGGGTTAGGGTTAGGGTAAAGATGAGGTTGATGGTGAGGGTTAAGCTGAGGTTAGGCTTAGTGTGAGGGTTAGGCTTAGGCTTAGGGTGAGAGTTAGGTTTAGGGTGATGTTTAGGTTGAGGGTGAGCGTTCGTTGAGGGTGAGGATGAGAGTGAGGGTGAGGGTTAGTTTTAGGGTTAGGTTTAGGGTTAGGTTGCGTGTGAGGGTTAGGATTAGGAATAGGGTTATGGTTAGGGTTAGGCTGAGGGTAAGGGTCAGGGTGAGGGTGAAGTTTAGGGTTAGGGTTAGGGTTAGGGTGAGGGTTAAGGTTAGTGTGACGATTATGATTAGTGTTTGGTTTAGGCTTAGGGTGAGGGTAAGGGTTAGCGTGAGGTTAAGGGTAACGGTGAGGGTTAGGGTTAGGGATAGGTTTAGGCTGAGGGCTAGGGTGAGGCTGAGGGTTAGTGTGAGGGTTAGGGTGAGGGATTCTTTTAGCTAAGGGTTACAGTTATGGTGAGGATTATCCTGAGGTTGAGCTTTAGGTTGAGGGTTACTGTTAGGGTGAGGGTTAGGGTTAGGTTTAGGGTAAGGGTTAGGGTTTGGGTGAAAGTTTAGGGTGAGGTTGAGGTTTAGGGTGAGGATGAGTGTTGGGGAAAAGTTGAGGGTTCGGTTGAGGGAGAGGGTTAGGGTGTGGGTGAGGATTAGGGTTAGGGTGAGGGTTAGTGTTAGCATTAGAGTTAGTGGGAGAGTGACGGTTAGGGATAGGGTTAACATTAGGTTGAGGGTTAGGGTTAGGGTTACGGTTAGGGTGAGGGTTAGAGTGAGGGTGAGGGTTATTGTGAGGGTGAGGGTGAGGGTTAGGTTAGGGTTAGGGTAAGTTTGAGGGTGATGGTTAGGTTTAGGATTAGGGTTAGTGTTAGGATTAAGTTGAGTGTTAGGTTGAGGGTGAGGGTTGGGGTGAGAGTGAGGGTTAGGGTGTATGTGAGTGTTAGGGTTAGGGTTAGAATTAGGGGTAGGGTTAGGGTTATGGTGAAGGTAAGGGTTAGGGTGAGGTATAGTGTGAGGATGAGGGTTAGGGTTAGGGTTAGGGTGAGAGTTAGGGTGAGGGTTAGGTTTAGGTGTAGGGTTAGGGTGAGATTGAGTGATAGGGTGAGGTTTAGCGTTATGGTGAGGGTTAGAGATAGGCTTAGGGTGAGGGTGAGGGTGAGTGTTAGGTTTAGAGTTAGGGTGAGGGAGAGGGTAAGGTTTATGATTAGGGTAAGGATTAGGGATAGGCTGAGGGTGAGGGTGATGGTAAGGGTGAAGGTTAGGGTTAGGTTTAGGGTTAGGGTTAGGGTGAGGGTGAGGGTGAGGGTTAGGGTTAGGGTGAGGGTGAGGGTTAGGGTGAGGGTAAGGGTTAGGGTTAGTGTGAGTGTTAGGTTTAGGGTTAGGGTTTGGAGTAGGTTGAGGGTAAAGTTTAGGGTGAGGTTTAGGGTTATGTTTAAGGTTAGGGTGAGGGTTAGGTTTAGGGTTAGGCTTAGGGTGAGGGTTAGGTTGTAGATAAGAGTTAGGGTCAGGGTTACGATGAGGGTGAGTTTTAGAGTTAGGGTGAGCGTAAGGGTTAGTGTGAGGGTTAGTGTTAGGGTGAGGGTTAGGGTTAGGGTTAGGTTTAGGGTAAGGGTTAGGGTTAGGGTTAGGGTGAGAGTTACGGTTAGGGTGATGTTTATTATAAGGTTGATGGTTAGGGTTAGGGTGAGTGTTCCTGTGAGGGATAGGGTTCGTGTGAGCGTGAGGGTTTTGTTGTGGTTGAGGGTTAGTTTTAGGTTGAGGGTTAGGGTGACGGTGAGGGTTAGGGTGAGGGTGAGGGTTAAGTCTTGAGTTAGGGTTAGGTTGAGGTTTAGGGTTAGGGTTATGGTTAGGGTGAGGTGTCGGGATAAGGTTAGGGTGAGGGTTAGGGTTAGTGTGAGGGTTAGGCTTAGGGTTAGGGTTAGTGTGAAAATAAGGTTTAGGGTGAGGTTTAGGGTGAGGGTGAGGGTTAGGGTTAGCGTTAGGGTTAGATTGAGTGTTAGGGTGATGGTTAGCCTTAGGGTAAGGGTTATGGTCAGTGTGAGGGTGAGGGTTAGGGTTAGAGTGATATTTAGGGTGAGGTTGATGGTTAATGTGAGGGTGAGGGTGAAGGTGAGGGTGAGGGTCAGGGTAAGGAATAGTGGTAGGGTTACGTTTAGGCTGAGCGTGAGGGTAAGGGTGAGGTTTAAGGTTAGGGTTAGGGTTAGGATTAGGGTTAGAGTGAGGGTTACGGTTAGTGTGAGGGTTATGGTTAGGATTATGATTAGGGATAGGTTGAGGGTAAGGGTTAGGGTGAGGGTTAGGGTGAGGGTTAGGGATAGGTTTAGGATTAGGGTGAGGGTTAGTGTTTGGGTGATGTTTACGGTGAGGTTGGGGGGTTGGGAGAGGATGATGGTTCGGGTGTGGTTGAGGGTGAGGGAGTGGGTGACGATTAGGGTTAGGGTGAGGGTTAGCGTTAGTTTTAGCTTTCTTGTGAGGGTTAGGGTTAGGGGTATTGTTAGGGTTATGTTGAGTATTAGCGTTAGGGAGAGGGGTAGGGTTAAGCTTAGGGTGAGTTTTAGCGTGAGTGTGACGGTTAGGGTGATGGAGACGGTGAGGGTTAGGGTTATGGTTATTGTTATGGTTAGGGTTAGGGTGAGTTTGAGGGTGAGGATTAGGTTTAGGATTAGGGTTAGTTTTAGGGTTAGGGAGAGTGTTAGGGTGAGGGTGAGTGTGAGGGTGAGGTTGAGAGTTAGGGTGTGGGAGAGGGTTATGTTTAGGGTAAGGA
This sequence comes from Dipodomys merriami, assembly GCF_024711535.1. Classification (NCBI taxonomy): domain Eukaryota; kingdom Metazoa; phylum Chordata; class Mammalia; order Rodentia; family Heteromyidae; genus Dipodomys; species Dipodomys merriami. The sequence continues at coordinate 7,502,790 of NW_027206113.1, forward strand.
TTAGGTTTAGGGTTAGGGTTAGGGTTATGGTGAGAGTAAGGGTTAGGGTGAGGTTTTATTGTGAGGATGAGGGTAAGGTTAGTGTTAGGGTTAAGGTGAGGGTTAGGGTGAGGATTAGGGGAGAGTGAGTGTTATGTTCAGGGATAGGGTTAGGGTGAGGGTTAGGGTTAGGTTTAGGGTCAGGCTTAGCGTTAGCGTGATGTTTAGTATGAGTGTTAAGGTTACTGTTAAGGTTTGGGTTAGGGAAAGGGTTAGGGTTAGGTTTAGTGTTAGTGTGAGGGTTAGGGTGAGGGGTATTGCTAAGGTTAGGGTGAGTGTTAGAGTTAGTGTGAGGGTTAGGGTTAGGTTTTAGTGTGAGTGTGAGTATAAGGGTTAGGGTGAGGTTTAGGATGAGGGTCGAGGATTAGGATTATCATTAGGGTTAGGGTGAGGTTAGGGTGAGTGTTAGGGTTAGGGTAAGGTTTAGGGTGATGGTGAGGTTTAGTGTTAGGGTGATGTTTAGGGTGAGCATGAGGGTTAGGGTGAGGATGAGGGTGAGGGTTAGGTTGAGGGTGAGGGTGATGGTGAGGGTTATAGTTAGGGTTAGGGTTAGGGAGAGGGTGAGGTTTAGGATTAGCGTGAGGGTTAGGTTTACTGTGAGGGTTAGGGTTCTTTTTAGGGTGAGGGTGAGGGTGAGGTGGAGGGTTTGGGTTAGGGTTAGGATGAGGGAAAGGGTTAGGGTGAGATTTAGGGTGAGGGTGAGGGTTAAGGTTAGGGTTAGGGTGAGGGTGAGTGTTAGGGTTAGGGTTAGGGTGAGCTTTAGGGTAAGGGTTAGGGTTATTGCTAGTATTATGGTTAGGATGAGGGCTAGGGTGAAGGTGAGGGTTAGGGTTAGGGTTAAGATGAGGATTAGGTTTAGGTGAGGGTTAGGCATAGGTTTAGGTTGAGGGTTAGGGTTAGTATGATGTTTAGGTTGAGGGTGAGTTTTAGGGTGAGGGTGAGGGTGAGGGTTAAGCTTAGGGTGAGGGTGAGTGTGAGGTTTTGGTTTAGGATTAGAGTTAGGTTTAGGGTTAGAGTTGGGGTGTGGGTTAGGTTTAGTGTGAGGGTTAGGGTTAGGGTTAGGGTGAGGGTAAGTATTAGGGTGAGGGTTAGGGTGAGAGTAAAGGTTAGGATTAGCGTGAGTGTTAGTGTGAGGGTTAGGGTGAGTGTTAGGGTTCGAGTTAGGGTTAGGGTGAGGGTGAGGGTTATGGTTAGGGTTAAGTTGAGGGTAAGGGTTAAGGTGATGTTTAAGGTGAGGGTGAAAGTTAGGGTTAGGGTTAGAGTGAGTGTGAACCTTACGGTGAGGGTTCGGGTTAGGGTTAGGGTTAGAGTAAGGGTGAAGATGAGGGTGAGGGTTAGGGTTATTTTTCGTGTTAGGGTTAGTGTGAGGCTGAGTGTTGTTGTGAGGGTTATGGTTAGGGTGAGAGTTAGGGTGTCTGTGAGGTTTAGGGTAAGTGTGATGGTTCGGGATAGGTGTAGCATTAGCGTGAGGATTAGTGTTAGTGTTAGGATTAGGGTGAGGGTTAGGGTGAAGGATGGGGATAGGGTTAGGTTTATGGTTAGTGTTATGGTTAGAGGATTAGGGTTAGCATTAGGGTTAGGGTGAGCGTTATCGTTAGGGTTAGGGTGAGAGGTAGGGTTAGGTTTAGGGTGAATGTTAGGCTTAGTATGAGGGTTAGGGTTAGGGTTAGTGTGAGGATAAGGGTTAGGGTGAGGGTTAGGGTTAGAGTGAGGGTTTTGGTTAGCGTGAGGGTTAGGGTGAAGGTTAGGGTGGGGGAAAGGGTGAGGGTTAGGGTTAGGGTTAAGTTTGGGGTTATGCTGAGGGTTAGGGTGAGCATAGGATTTAGGGTGAGGGTTAGGGTGAGGGTGAGGGAGTGTTATGGTCAGGGTAAGGGTTAGGACGAGGTTTAGGGTGAGGTTGAGGGTTAGGGTTAGCATTATAGTTAGGGTGAGGGTGAAGGTTAGTGTGAGGATTAGGGTTAGGGTAAGGGTTAGGGTGAGGGTAAGGCTGAGGGGTAGGGGTCGGGTTAGGGTTAGCGTTAGAATGAGGGTGTGGGTGAGGTTGAGGTTAAGTATTAGGGTAAGGGTTAGGTTGAGGATGAGGGTTAGTATTAGAATGAGGGTTACGGTTAGGGTTAGGTTGAGTGTTAGGGTTATGGTTGGTGTTAGGGTGAGGATTAGGGTTGGTGTTAGGTTGAGGGTGAGGGAGAGGGATAGGGTTAGGATTAGGGTTAGCGTTAGGGTTAGGCTGAGGGTGAGGGTGAGGGTGAGTATGATGGTTAGAGTAAGGGTTAGGTTTAGAGTGAGGGCTAGGGTCAGTGTGAGGGGTAGGGTGAGGGTTACAGTGACGGTGAGGGTTTTGGTTAGGAAAGGATTATGTTTAAGGTTAGGGTGAGGAGTATGGTGAGGGTGAGTTTTAAGTTGATGGTTTGGGTGCCGGTTAGGGTTAGGTTTAGGGTGAAGGTTCGGGTGAGGGTGAGGATTAGGTTTAGTGTGAGGGTTAGGGTTAGGGTCAGGGTTAGGGTGATGGTGAGGGTTAGGGTGAGGTTTAGGGGTAGGGTTAGGGTTAGGGTGAGGTTTATGGTGAGGGGAAGGGTTAGGGTTAATGTGAGAGTTAGGGTTAGTGTGAGGGTTAGCGTTAGGGTTAGGGTTAGTGTGAGGATAAGGTTTAGGGTGAGAGTCAGGGTGATATTGAGGGTTTGGGTTAGTGTTAGGTTTAGGGTGAGGGTTATGGTGACCGTTAGGGTTAGTGTTATGTTGAGGGTGAGGGTTAGAGTTAGGATTAGGGTCAGGGTTAGAGTTGGGTGAGGTTTAGGGTTAGTGTTAGGTTGAGGATTAGAGTGAGGGTGAGATTTAGGCGAGGATTAGGGTTAGTGTGAGGATTAGGGTTAGTGTTAGGATGAGGGTTAGGGTTAGATTGATGTTTAGGGTGGGGGTGAGGGTTACGGTGAAGGTGAGGGTGAGGGTGAAGCTGAGGGTGTAGGTGAGGGTTAGGGTGAGGGTTAGGGTGACTGTGAGGGTTAGGGTGAAGGTGAGTGTTAGGCGTAGGTTTAGGGTGAGGGTTACGGTTAGGTTTAGAGTGACGGGTAGGGTAATGGGTTGCGTTAAAGTTAGGGTGAGGTTTAGCCTTAATGTGAGTGTTAGGATTAGGTTTAGTGTTAGTGTCAGGATATAGTTTAGGGTGTGGGTTAGGGTGTGAGTGCGGTTTGGATTTAGCGTTAGGGTTAGGGTGGGGGTGAGGGTAAGGTTGAGGGTTAGGGTGAGGTTGAGGGTTAGGGTTAGGGTTAGGGTTAGGATGAGGGTGAGGGTGAGGGTTAATGTGTGGGTGACGGTTAGGGTTAGGGTGAGGGTTAAGGTGACGGTAAGGGTTAGGGTGAGGGTGAAGATTAGGGTGAGCATTAGGGTGAGGGTTAGTGTTAGGGTTAGTGTGAGGATTAGGGTTAGGGTTAGAGTTTGGGATATGTTGAGGGTAAGGGTTAGGGTGAGTTTTAGGATGATGGTGAGGGTTAGGGTTAGCTTTAGGTTTGGGTGAGGGTTAGGGTGAGAGTTAGGGTTAGCATGAGGGTGAGGGTTAGGGTTAGGGTTAGGGTGTGGGGTAGGTTTAGGATGAGGGTTAGGGATACTGTTAGCTTTAGGGTGAGAGTTAGGGTTAGGGTTAGGATTAGAGTTAGGGTGAATGAAAGGCTTAGGATGAGGTTTAGGGCGAAGTTGAGGTTTAGGGTGAGGGTGAGGGTGAGGGTTAGTGTTTGGATTACGGTTAGGATTAGGGTTAGGCTGAGGGTGAGTTTCAGTGTGAGGGTGAGGAGTAGGGTTAGGGTGAGTGTTAGGGTTGGGTTTAGGGTTAAGGTTAAGGTGATGATTAGGGTTAGGGTTAGGGTTAGGGTTAGGGTGAGGGTTAGGGTTAGGGTGAGGTTTAGGGTGAGGGTGAGGGTTAGGGTTAGCTTTAGGGTTTGGGTGAGGGTTAGGGTTAGGGTTAGGTATAGGGTGAGGATTACTGTTAGGGTTATATTAGGGTGAGGGTTAGGCAGAGGCATAGGTTTAGGGTGTGGGTTAGGGTGAGGGTTAGAGTTAGTGTTAGGATTAGGGTGAGGTTGAGGGTGAGGGTTAGGGTTAGGGTTAGGGTTAGAGTGAGGGTGAGGGTTAGTGTTAGCATTAGGTTTAGGATAAGGTATAGTGTAAGGGTTAGGGTTAGGGATAGGATTAGGGTTATGGTTAGGGTTAGGCTGAGGTTGTGGATGAGGGTGAGGGTGAGGGTTAGGGTTAGGGTTAGGTTTAGAGTGAGGGCTAGAGTGAGGGTCGGGGTTAGTATGAGGGCATGGGTGAGGGTGAGGGTTTCGGTTAGGAAAGGCTTATAGTTAGGGTTAGGGTGAGGATTAGAGTGAGGGTGAGCTTTAAGGTGAGGATTAGGGTTAGGGTGAGCATTAGTGTTAGGGTTAGTGTTAGGGTTATTGTTAGATTGATGTTTAGGGTGAGGGTTAGGGTTAGGGTGAAGGTGAGGCTGAGGATGACGGTGAGGGTGTAGGTGAGGTTTAGGATTAGGTTGAGGGTTAGGGTGACTGTGAGGGTTAGGGTGAAGGTGAGGGTTAGGGTTAGGTTTAGGGTGAGGCTTATGATTAGGTTGAGGGTGAGGGGTAGGGTGAGGGGTAGGATTAGGGTTAGGGTGAGGTTGAGGGTTAATGGGAGGGTTAGGGTTAGGGTTAGGGTTAGTGTGAGGATAAGTTTTAGGGTGTGAGTTATTGTGAGAGTGTGGGTAAGGGTTAGCGTTAGGGTTAGGGTGGGGGTTAGGTTTAGGGTTAGGTTTAGGGTTAGGATAAGTGTTAGGCTGAGGGTTAAGGTTAGGTTTATTGTGAGTGTTAGGTTTAGGGTTAGGGTTTGGGTTACTTTGAGGGTAAAGTTTAGGGTGAGGGCTAGGGTGAGGCTGAGGGTTAGGGTTAGGATGAGGATTAGGGTGAGGTTTAGGCTTAAGGTAATGGTTAGGATTAGGGTGAAGTTTACGGTGAGGGTTAGGTTTAGGGTTAGTTTAGGGTGAGGGTTAGGGTGTGGGTAAGTGTTAGGGTGAGGGTTAGGGTGAGGGTGAGGGTTAGGTTTAGCATTAGGGTTAGGGTGAGAGTGAGGATTATGGTGAGGGTTAAGTTTAAGGATAGGGATAAGGTGAGGATTAGGGTTAGGGTTAGGTTTAGGGTGAGGGTTAGGCTGAGTGTTAGGGTTGGGGTTAGGGTGAGGCTTGGGTTTAGTGTGAGGGTTAGGGTGAGGGTAAGGGTTAAGGTGAGGGTGAGGTTTAGTGTTAGCATTAGGTTTAGAGTTAGGATTAGGATGAGGGTTAGGGTTAGAGTGAGGGTGAGGTTGAGGGTGAGGGTGAGTGTTAGGGTTAAGTATAGTGTGAGGGTTAGTGTTAGGGTGAGGATTAGGTTTAGGGTGAGAGTTAGGTTTAGAATAAGGGTTAGGGTGAGGGTTATGGTTATGGTTATGGTTAGGGTTAGGGTTAGTGTGAGAGTTAGGGTGATGTGCTGGGATAGGTTTAGGGTGAGGGTTTTTGTTAGTGTGAGGATAAGGTTTAGGGTGAGGGTTATGGTGAGGGTGAGGATTAGGGTTAGCGTTAGGGTTAGGGTGAGGGTTAGGGTGTGGATGAGGGTGAGGGTGAGGGTTAGGTTGTGGGTGAGGATTAGAGTTTGGCTGAGGGTTAGTGTTAGGTTTAGGTTTAGTTTGCGGATGAGGATTAGTGCTAGGGTTATGGTTAGGTTGAGTTAGGGTTAGGTTTAGGGTTAGGGAGAGGGGTAGGGTTAGGGATAGGGTGAGTTTTAGGGTTAGTGTGAGGGTTAGGGTTATTGTGAGGGTGACCTAAACCTAACCCTCACCCTAACCCTAACCCTAAGCCTAACCCTTCCCCTAACGCTCACACTCACACTAACCCTAAACCTAAAACTAATCCTCACCCTAACCCTAATCCTCACCCACACACTAAACCTCACCCTCATCTGAACCCTCACCATCAACTGAACACTCATCCTCACCCTAATCCTCAGCGTAAACATCACCCTAACCCTAACCCTCACCCTAACCCTTACCCTAACCCAAAACCTCACCCTCACATTAACCCTCACCCTAATCATTACCCTAATCCTAACTTTCACCCTAAACATAACCCTAACCCTTACCCTCACTATAACCCTAAAGCTAACCCAACCCTAATCCTCACCGAAACACTAACCCTCACCCACACCCTAACCCTCATCATCACCCGAACCCTCATCTTCACCCTAACACTCATACTAACTCTAACCCTAACCCTTATCATAAACCTAACGCTCACACTCACCCTAAGCCTAACACTAACCCTAACCCTAAACCTAAACCTCACCCTCACCCGAAACCTAACCCTTACCCTAACGCTCACCCTATCCCTAACACTAACCCTACACCTCATCCTCACCCTAATCCTCACCATAACCCTTATCCTCACACTAACCCTAACCATAACCTAACCCTAACCCTCACACTAAACCTAATCCTCACCCTATCACTAACCCTAACCCTAACCCTCAGCCTATCCCTCACCCTCACCCTAACTCTAATGCTAACCCTAACTCTCAACCTCACCCTAACCCACAACCTAAACCTTACCCTCACCCTAAGGCTAAACCTCACCCTCACCCTAAATCTCACCCTAAACCTTACACTCACTCTAACCCACAAACTAACCTTAACCCTAACCCAAATGATCACCCTAACACTCACCCTCACCCTAACCCTAAACCTAACCCTAACCCTCACCCTAAACCTAATCCTCACACTCACCCTAACCCTCACCCTAACCCTTACCCAAACACTAACACTTTCCCTAACCCTATCCTTAACTCTCACAAGAACACTCACCCTCACCCTAACCCTCACCCTCACAATAAACATCACCCTAAACCTATCCCTAACTCTCACAAGAACACTCACCCTCACCCTAACCCTCACCCTCACAATAAACATCACCCTAAACCTAAGACTCAGCCTAAACCTAACCCTAACCCTCGCCCTAACCAAAACCCTCACTGTAACCCTAAAACTAACACTAACCCTAAGCCTAACCCTCACCCTCAGCCTCACTCTCACCCTCACCCTAAACTGACCCTAACCCTCATCCTAACACTCACTCTCACCCTCATCCTAACCCTAACCCTAACCTTAACCCACACCCTCACCCTAATCCTCACCTTAACCCTACCCCTAACCTTTACCTAACCAAAAACCTCACCCTCACCCTCACCCTCACCCTAGCCCACACACTAACACTAACCCTCAACCTAACCCTAACCCTAACCCTCACCCTCACCCTAACCCTAACCCTAAACTTAACCCTAACACTCATCCTAACCCTAACACTAAACCTAATGCTAACCCTAAAACTCACACTCACCCTAACCCTCACCATAACCCTTACTGTCACCCTAACGCTACCCCTAACCCTCACAATAAAACTAACCCTCACCATAACCCTAACCCTACCCCTCAGCCTAAACCTCACCCTAAACCTAACCCTAACCCAAATCCTCATCCTATCCTTAAACTTAACCCAAACCCTCACCCTATCCCTCACCCTCACCCTAACCCTCATCCTTATCCTTACCCTCACCCAAACCATAACCCTCACCCTCGACCTAACCCTCACCGTAACACTTTCCCACACCCTAACACTCACCCTAACCCGAACTATAAACCTAACCTTCACCCTAACCCTCAACCTAACCCTAACCTTCATCCTCACTGTAATATTCACCCTAAACTTTATCCTCACCCTAACCCTTACCCTACCCTAAACCTAACCTTCAGACAAACCCTAACCCTAACCCTAACCCTCAGCCTAACCCTTATCCTAACCCTAAACCTAAACCTAAACCTCACCCTAAACCTAACCCTAACCCTAACCCTAACCCTCACATTAACCATAACCTTAACACTCAGCCTAAACCTCATCATAACACTAACACTAACCCTAACCCTCATCTTAACCCTAACGCTCACCCTCACCCTCACACTAATTCTAACCCTAAACCTAACCCTAACACTCACCCTCACCCTCACCCCAACCCTAACTGTATCCCTAACCCTTACCCTAACCCTAACCCTCACCCTATACCTCACCCTCACACTAACCCTAACCCTGACCTTTACCCGAACCCAAACACGAACCCTCACCCTAACACACACCTTAACCCTAACCTTAATCCTAATCCTAAACCTAACCCTCACCTTCAAATTCACCCTAACTCTAACCCTAAACCTAAACCTCACCCTCAATCTCACCCTCACCCTAATCCTCACACTCACCATAAACCTCACCCTAACCCTAACCCTACCCCTCTCCGTAATTCTCACCCAAAACCTAACCGTAACCCTAATCTTTACCCTCACCCTGACCCTCAACCTCAGCCTAACCCTAACCCTAACCCTATTATTAATCCTAACTCTTACCCTCACATTCACCCTAAAAATAAACCTAACCCTAACCCTAACCCTCAACCACACCCTCACCCTTACCCTAACCTTCACACTCATCCTATCCCTCATCCTCACCCTCACCCTAAACATCACCCTAGCCCTAAACCGCAGCCTAACCCTAACCCTAACCATCACCCTAAACCTAACCTCAACTTAACCCTCAACCTCACCCTAATCCTCACTCTAAACATAACCCTTACCTAAAGGAAACCCTCACCCTCACACTCACCCTAACCCTAACTCTAACCCTAACAATAACCGTAACTCTAACCCTAACACTAACCCTAAAAATCACCCTAAACCTAATCCTAACCCTAACCCTCACCCTAACCCTCACCCTCATTCTAACCCTCACTCTCACCCTGATCGTCACCGTCACACTAACCCTCACACTAAACCTAACCATCACCCTAACACTAACCCTCACCCTCATTTTCACACACACCCTCAGCCTATCCCTAACCTTAACACTAATCCTAACCCTAACCCTCACCCTCACCCTAACCCTAACCCTAACCCTCATCCTCAACCTCACCCTCATGTGCACCCTCACCCTAAGCCTCACCCTCACACAAACCCTCAACCTCAACCTAAACATCACCCTACCCCTAACCCTCACCCTCACCATAATCATCACCTTAAACCTCACCCTCACCCTAATCCTCACCCTAACCCTCACCCTCACCCTAAACCTCAACCTTACCCTCACCCTAAACATCACCCTAACCCTAAACCTCAGCCTAACCCTAACCCTAACCATCACCCTAAACCAAACCTCAGCTTTACCCTCAACCTCACCTTAATCCTCACCCTAAACCTAACCCTTACCTAAACGAAACCCGCATCCTCACCCTAACCGTCACTCTAAACCTAACAATAACCCTAACTATAACCCTAACACTAACCCTAAAAATCACCCTAAACCTAATCCTAACCCTAACCCTCACCCTCACCCTCACACTCATTCTAACCCTCACTTTCACCCTGACCGTCACCGTAACACTAACCCTCACACTAACCCTAAACATCACGGTAACCCTAACCCTCACCCTCCCTTTCACCCTCAACCTCAGCCTAACCCTAACCCTAACACTAATCCTAACCCTCACCCTCACCCTCACCCTAACCCTAACCCGAAACGTAACCCTCATCCTCAACTACACCCTTATGCGCAACCTACCTAACCCTCACCCTCACCCTCACACAAACCCTCAACCTCACCCTAAACATCACCCTAACCCTAACCCTCACCCTCACCCTAACCCTCACCCTAACCCTTATCCTCACACTAACCCTAACCCTAACCCTAACCCTCACGCTAACCCTAACCCTCACCATAACCCTATCCCAAAACCTCACCCTAACCCTCACTCTAACCCTTATCCTCACACTAAACCTCACCCTAACCCTAACCATAAACCTAAACCTCACCCTCACCCTAACCCTCACCGTCACCCTAACCCTCACCCTAACACAAAGCCTCAACCACACCCTAACCCTCCCCGAAACTGAACCCGAAACCTCACCTGAACACTAACCCTTACCCTAACCCTCACCCTCACAATAAACATCACCGTAACCCTAGCTCTCACCCTAACACTAACCCTAACCCTCACCCTAACCCTAAGCCTCAACCTAACCCTAACCCTCACCGTGACACTCACCCTAACCCAACCCAAACACTAACACTCACCCTAACCCTTACCCTAAAACTAACACTCACGTTAAACCCTCACACTAACACTAACCTTCACACTATACCTAAACCTAACACTTCCTCACCTTCTGCCTCACCCTCGCCCTAACCCTAACTCTCATCCTAACCCTAACCCTAAACCTATTGCTGACCCTAAATCTGACCCTCAGCCTAACCCTCTCCCTAACCCTTACCCTCACCCTATCCCTAACCCTAACTGTCAGACTTAACCTAACCCTCACCCTAACTCTAACCCTAAACCTCACACTAAACCTAACACTCACCCTAATACTAACCCTACCCCTCATCCTAACCCTCACCCTAAACATAACCCTAACCCTAATCCTCACCTTATCCCTAACCTTAACCCTAAACCTAACACTCACCCTCACCCTAACCCTAACCCTAACCCTAACCCTAAACCTAAATCTCAAACTAACCCTAAACCTAACCCTCAGCCTTACACTTATCCTATCCCTAAACCTAAGCATAAACCTCACCCTAAACCGAACCCGAACCCGAACCCTCAAACTAATCCTAACCCTAACCCTTAACCTAATGCTAACCCTAAATCTAAACCTCAGCCTATCCCTCACCCTTACCCTTTCCCTCACCCTCTCCCTAACTCACACCATCACCCTAACCCTCACCCTAAAACTTACCCACACCCTATACCTCACCCTAACCCTAACCCTAAATGGAACCCTCACCCTAAACCTCACCCTAACCCTAAACATAACCCTAAACCTAACCCTCACCCTAACCCTCACACTAACCTTCACTCTAACCCTAACCCTCACCCTCACCGTAACCGTCACCCTAACCTTTACCCTCATCCTAAACCTTATCCTAACCCTAAACCTAAATCTCACACTAACCCTAACCCTAACCCTTAGCCTAACCCTTATCCTAACCCTAAAACTAAACCTAACTCTCACCATAACCCGAACCCTAACCTGCACCGTCAAACTACTCCTAACCCTAACCGTCAGCCTAACCCTCATCCTATCCCTAACCCTAACACTAATCCTCACCCTAACCCTAACCCTACTCTCACCTTAACCCTAAACCTCACCCTCACCCTTCCCATCACCCTCAGGCTAACCCTAAATCTAACCCTGAACCTAACCCTAACACTCACCCTCACCCTCACCCTAAACCTAACCCTAACCCTAACCCTCACCCTGATTCTCACACTAAACCTAACACTAATCCTAACCCTCATCCTCACACTAAACCTCACCCTAACCCTTACCCTCACCATAACCCTAACACTAACTCTAACCCTAATAATCACCCTAACCATAACCTTCACCCACAACCTAACCCTCACCCTCATCCGAACCCTCAACCTCACCCTAACAATCTCCCTAACCCTAATTCTAACCCTAACCCTAACCTTCAACCTCACCCCGAACCTCAACTTTAGCCTAACCCTAAACCAAACCCTACTCCTAATCCTAACCCTCACTCTCACCCTAAACCTAACCCTAAACCTCACCCTGACCCTCACCCTCACCCTAAACCTCAACCTCACCCTAACCCTCACCCTCAACCTAATCATCACCATCACCCTATCCCTAACCCTAACCCTCAACCTAAACCTAAACTCAGCTTAACCCTCACCATCACCGTAATCCTCACCCTAACCCTAAACCTTACCTAACTGAAACCCTCACCCTGACACTCACCCTCACCATAACCCTCACCCTAAACCTAACCCTAACCCTAACCTTCAACCCCACCCTCACAATAACCTAATGCTAGCACTAACGCTAAACTTCACCCTCACCCTAACCTAAACTTAACAATAAACCTAACCCTAACCCTAACCCTAACCTTAACCCTAAAACTGACCCTAACCCTAATCCTAACCCTAACCCTCATCCTCAGCCTCACCCTGACCCTCACCATCACAATAACCCTCACACTAACCCTAACCCTTATCCTAAACCTAACACTAACCTTCATCCTTCACTTTCACCCTCACCCTCAGCCTAACCCTAAACCGAACACTAATCCAAAACTAACCCTCACGCTCAGCTTCACCCTAACCCTAAACCTCACCCTAACCCTCAACCTAACCCTCACCCTCACCCTCACCTTAACCCTAACCCTCATTCTCACCCTCACACTAACACGGAACATCAACCTAAACCGCACCCTAACACTAACACTCACCCTAAAACTAACCCTAACACTCAGCCTAACGCTAACCCTCACCCTAACACTTACCCTAACCCTAACGCTAACCCTAAACCTCACCCTCACCCTAACCCTCACCCTAACACTTATCCTCACAATAACCCTAACCCTCACCCTAACCCTCAACCACAACCTAACCCTCACCCTCACCCTAACCCTAACCCTCACAATAAACATCACCCTATCCCTAACTCTCAACCTAACCCTAACCCTAACCCTCACCCTAACCCTAACCCTCAACCTAAACCTAACCCTCACCCTGACCCTCACCATAACCCTAATCCTAACCCAAAACCTTACCCTAAACCTAACCCTCACACTAAACCTAACCCTCACCCTAACAGTAACCGTGAAACTAACCCTAACACTAACCCTCACCTCACCCTCACCCTAATACTCATCCTAACCCTAACGGTAAACCTAATGCTAACCCTAAACCTCACCCTCAACCTAACCCTCACCCTTACCTTTACCCTCACCCTAACCCTAACCCTAACCCTCACACTAAACCTAACACTCAAACTAACCCTAAACCTACCCTTCAGCCTAACCCTCACCCTAAACCCAACCCTAAACCTAATCCTCACCCTATCCCTAAACTTAACCCTAACCCTCACCCTCACCCTAACCCTCATGCTAACCCTAAATCTCACCCTCACCCTAACCCTCACACTAACCCTTAGCCTCACCCTAACCCTAAACCTCACCCTCATCCTAACACTCACCCTAACCCTTACCTACACCCTAGCCCTCACCCTAAACCTAACCCTAAACCTAATCCTTACCCTAACTCACACCCTAACCCTAAACATAATCCTGACCATCTAATCCTCACCCTAACCCTAACCCTAACCCTCAGCCTAAACCTTATCCTAACACTAAAACTAACCCTAACCCTCATGATAACCCAAAACCCAAACCTAAACCTAACCCTCAAACTAACCCTAACCCTAACCCTCAGTCTAACCATCACCCTACCCCTAACTCTAACCCTCACCCTCACCCTCACCCTAACCATAACCCTAAACCTAACCCTCACCCTAAACCTAACCCACACCCTTACTGTCACCCTCACCCTCAGGATAACCCTAATCCTTACCCTAATCCTAACCCTCACCCTCACCCCTCCTTAACTCTAAACCTAACACTCACCCTCACCCTCACATTAACCCTAGCCCTAACCCTCACCATAGTGCTAACCCTCACCCTATACCTCAACCTCACCCTAAACCTAAACCTAACCCTAAGCCTAACCCTAACCTTCACCCTAATCCTAAAACTAACCTTAACCCTCACCCTCACACTATACCTCACCCTAATCCTTACCTTCACCATAACCCTAAACCTAATCCTAATTCTCAACCTAACCCTAACACTCGCCCACACCCTAACCCGAACCCGAACCCGAAGCCAAACCTGAACCCTTACACTCAACATAACACTAACCCTAACCCTAATCCTAAACCTAACCCTCACCCTCAAACTCACCCTAACACTAACCCTAACCCTCAACCTCACCCTCACAATAACCCTCACCCTCACCCTAACCCTCACCCAAACACTAACTCTAACCCTAACCCTCAACCTAAGGCTAACCCTATCCCTAACCCTCACCCTCCCACAAACCCTAACCCTAACACTAACCCTCACCCTAACCCTAATCCTCACCCACAACCTAAACCTCTCAATCACCCGAACCCTCACCCTTCCCCGAACACTCATCCTCCCTAACCCTCACCCTCACCCTAAACATCACCCAAACCCTAACCCTTACCCTAAACCTAACCCTAACCCTCACCCTAACCGTAACCCTCAACGTAACACTCAACCTCATGCTAATACTCCCTATAACCCTAAACCTTACCTAAAACAATCCCTCACCTTAACCCTAGCACTAACCCTCTCCCTCACCCTAGCCCTCAGCCTAAACCTATCCCTAACCCTAACACTCTCCCTAACCCTTAACCTCACCCTAAGCCTTCCTCTCACCCTAACCCTAAACCTAACACTAATCATAATCCTCACACTAACTTTAACCCTCACCCTAACCCTAACCCTAACCCTAATCCTAAAATTCACCCTCATCCTGACCCAAACCCTCAGCCTAACCCTAAGCCTATCTGTATTCCAAATCCTAACCCTGACACCCACGCTCACCCTAAACGTAACCCTAACACTAACCCTCACCCTCACCCTCACCGAACGCTCACCCTCACCCTAAACATCATCCTAAACCTAATCTCACCCTAAGCCTAACCCTAACCTTCACCCTAACCCTAAACTCAGCTTAACCCTCACCGTCAACCTAATCTTCACCCCTAACCCTAACACTAAGATAAATGAAACCCACAACCTCACCCTCACACTAACCCTCACACTCACCCTAGCCCTCACTCTAACCCTAAACCTAACCCTTACCCTCAACAGCCCCCTACCCCTCCTCCTGAGCCTAAACCTAACCCTAACCATAATGCTCACCCTAACCCTCACCATCACACAAACCTTCACCCTAACCCTTACCCTCAAATTTACCCTAACCATAACTCTCACCCCCAACCTCACCCTCACCCTAATGCTAACCCAAACCCTAACCCTAAACCTAACCCTAACAACTAACCCTAACCTCACCCTCACCCTAACCCTTACCCTCACCCTCAACCTAAACCTAATCCTAACCATAACCATAACCATAACCATAACCCTCACCCTAACCCTAAACCTCACACTAACCCTAACCCTCTCCCTCACCCTAAGCCTAATCCAAACCCTAACAATAACCCTAACCCGCACCCTCACCCTAAATCTTACACTCACCCTCACCCTTACCATAACCCTTACCCTCACCATCACCCTAAACCACCCCTTACCCTCATCCTAAACCTAAACCTAACCCTAAACCTAACCCTTACACTAACCCTAAACATCGCCCACAACCTAAACGTCACTCTCATCCTCACCCTCAACCTAAACCTTACCCTTACCCTAAACCTCACCTTAACCCTAACCCTAATCCTAACCCTAACCCTAACCCTAATCCTAACCCTAATGCTCACCATATCCCTCACCCTAACGCTAACTCTAACACTAACACTCACCTGCATCCTAACCCTCACCCTCACCCGAACAATCACCCAAACCCTAACCCTCACCCTCAAAATAAACATCACCCTAACCCTCACCCTCAAACTAAAGGTAACCCTAACCTTCCCCCTATCCCTAACACTCACCCTAAACCTAACAGTCATATTGACCCTCACCCTAACACTAACCCTAACCTTAACCCTCAACCTCACCCTAACCCTCACCCTCACCCTAAACATCACCCTAACAATAACCTTCACCCTAAACTTAACCCTAACCCTCACCCTAAACCTAAACTCAGCTTAACCCTCAACCTCACCCTAATCCTCACCCTTACCCTAACCCTTACCTAACTGAAACCCTCACGCTCACCCTCACCCTGACCCTAACACTAATCCTAACCCTAAACCTCACCCTCACCCTAACCCTAACCCTAAAACTAACCCTATCCCAACACCTCACCCTAACTCTCAACCTAACTCTAACCCTAACCCTAAATCTAAACCTAACCCTAACCCTCACCCTAACCCTCACCATCACCCTATCCCTAACCCTAACTCTAACCCTCAACCACACCCTAACTCTCACCCTCACCCTAACCCTCACCCTCAACTGAACACTCACACTCACACTCAACCTCACCCTAATTCTAACACTCATCCTAAACCTAACGGTAAATCTAAACCTCTCCCAAACCCTTACCCTCACTCTAACCCTCACTCTAACCCTTACGCTCACCCTAACCCTAAACCTAACCGTCACACTAAACCTAACACTCAATCAAACCCTAAACCTAACCCTCACCCTAAACCTAACCCTAAGCCTAATCCTCACCCTATCCCTCACCCTCACCCTAACCCTCATGCTAACCTTAACCCTCACCCTCAACCTAACCCTCACCCAAAACTTACCCTCTCAATAACCCTAAACCTCACCCTTAATCTAACCCTCACCCTAACCCTAACCCTCATCCTCAACTTCACCCTCACTGGCTCCCTCACCCTAACCCTCACCCTCACCCTCACTCTCACACTAACCCTCAAACTCACCCTAAACATCACCCTAATCCCAACCCTCATGCTCACTCTAACCCTAACCCTCACCCTAACCCTAATGCTAAGCCTAACCCTCACCCTCACCCTAACCCTTATCCTCACACTAACCCTAACCCTAAACCTAACCATCACACTAAACCTAACCCTCAGACTAACCCTATCCCGACACCTCACCATAACTCTCACCCTAACCCTAACCCTAACCCTCACTCTAACCCTAACCGTAAACCTAACCCTCACCCTCACCCTAACCCTCACCGTCACCCTCACCCTCACCCTAACCATAAGCCTTAACCACACTATAACCCTCACACTTCCCGAACACGAACTCTTACCCAAACACTCAAACTTACCCTAACCCTCACCCTCACAATAAACATCACCCTAAACCTAACTCTCACCCTAACATTAACCCTAACTCTCACCCTAACCCTAAGCAGACCTAACCATAACCCTCATCCTGACCCTCACCCTAACACTCACCCTAAACCTAACCCTCACCCTAACACTAACCCTCACCCTCACCCTAAACCTAACCCTCATACTAACACTAACCCTAAAACTAATGCTAACCCTAAATCTCACCCTCACTCTACCCGTTACACTAAACTTTACCCTCACCCTCACCTTAACCCTAACCGTCAGACTAAACCTAACCCTCACCCTAACCATAACCCTAAACCTCACACTAAACCTAACCCTCACCCTAATCCTAAACCTACCACTCAGCGTAACCCTCACCCTAAACCTAACCCTAACCATAATCCTCACCATATCCCTAACCTTAACCCTAACCCTGACCCTGACCCTAACCCTAACCCTAAATCTAAATCTCACCTTATCCCGAACCCTAACCCTAAACCTCACGCTCACCCTAGGCCTCACCCTAACCCTAAACCTAAACCTAAATCTAAATCTCACCTTATCCCGAACCCTAACCCTAAACCTCACGCTCACCCTAGCCCTCACCCTAACTCTAAACCTAAACCTAACCCGCACCATCAACCTCACCCTCACCCTAACCCTATTCCTCACCCTAACATTAACACTAACCCTAACACCAACTCTCAACCTCACCCTCACCCTCAGCCTAACCCTAACCCAAACCCTAACACTAACTCTCACACACCCACACCCTCACCTAACTCTAACCCAAACCCTAACCCTCAACCTAAATCTAAACCTCACCATAACCCTAAAGCTCAAGCTCACCAACACACTAATCCTAACCCTAACCTTAAGGCTAAAACTCACCCTCACCCTAAATCTCACGCTAAACTTTTCCGTCACCCTAACCCTAACCCTAACCCTCACACTAACCCTAACCCTCACCCTCACCCTAACCCTAAACGTAAACCTAACCCTACCCCTCCGCCTCAGCCTAACCCTAACCCTAATCCTAATACTAAACCTAACCCTCACTCTCACCCTCAACCTAAACCTAACCCAACCCTAACCCTCCCCCTCCCTCTCCCCCTACCCCTCCCACTCCGCATTACCCCAACAATATAAATAAACCTAAACCTAAACCTAACCTTCATCCTAACCCTAACGCTCACCCTAACCGTCCCCCTCCCCCTCACTCTCACCCTCACCCTAAACCTAACCCTAACCCTAAACCTCACCCTCACCGTCACCCTCACCCTCACCTTCACACTCACCCTAAAATCTAACAATAACAATAAACCTAACCCCAACCCTAACCCTCACCCTAACACTAACACTAACCCTAAAACTAACCCTAACTCGCACACTAACCCTAATCCTCACCCTAAACCTATCCCTCACCCACACCCTCACGCTCACCCTCAGCCTAAACCTAAACCTACCCCTAATCATAATCCTAAACCTAAACCTCACTCTCACCTTACCCTAACCCTAACCAACTCCCTCACCCTCACCCTCACCCTAACCTTCAGGCTCACCCTCTTCCTCATCCTAAACCCAATCCTAACCCTAACCATCACCCTAACCCTAATCCTCAACCTAACCTTAAGCCTAACCCTCAAC
This sequence comes from Dipodomys merriami, assembly GCF_024711535.1. Taxonomy (NCBI): domain Eukaryota; kingdom Metazoa; phylum Chordata; class Mammalia; order Rodentia; family Heteromyidae; genus Dipodomys; species Dipodomys merriami. The sequence continues at coordinate 7,521,342 of NW_027206113.1, forward strand.
CTCACACTCACCCTAACCCTAACCCTAACACTAACCCTCACCCTAAACATCACCCTAACCCTAATGCTAATCCTAACCCTCACCCTCACCATAACCCTCACCCTAACCCTTATCCTCACCCTCAACCTAACGCTAATCCTAATTCTCACCCTATCCCTAACCCTTACCCTAACCCTCACAATCTCCCTAGCCCTCACCCTAACTCTAACCCTAACCCTAACCCTCATCAGAACTCTCACCTTCACCCTAACACTCACCCTCACCCCAAACATCACCCTAACCCTAACTTTCACTCTAAACCTAACCCTAACCCACACCCTAACCCTAACCCTCACCCTAACCGTCACCCTCATTGTAATCCTCACACTAACCCTAAACCTAACACTTACCAACCGAAACACTCACCCTCACCCTCACCCTCAACCTAACCCCAACATCACCCTCAGCCTAACCCTAATCCTAACCCTACCCCTCACCCTCACCCTCACCCTAACACTAACCCTCACCCTCACCCACACCCTTACCTAACTCTAACCCTAAACCCAAGCCTCAACCTAACCCTAAACCTCACACTAACCCCAACCCTCAACTTCACCCAAACATTAATCCTAACCATAACCCTAAGCCTAACCCTCACCCTCGCCCTAACCCTCACCCTAACCCTTACCCTCACCCTAAACCTAACCCTGAGCCTAACCCTCACACTAACCCTAATCTTCACCCTAAACCTAACCCCAAAGGAACCCCAAACCCTAACACGCACCCTATCCCTAACCCTCACACTCACCCTCACCTTCACCCTAACCCTCACCCTCAACCAAGCCCTCACCCTATCCTTAAACTTAACCCTAAACCTCAACCTCACCCTAACCCTCAGCTTAACCCTAACCTAAACCTAACCCTAATCCAAACCCTAACCCTCACCATCACACTCACCCTGACTCTAAACCTAACCCTACCACTCACCCTCACACACACCCTTTCCCTAAATCTAACCTTAAACCTAACCATCACTCTAAACGTAAATCTCACCCTAAATCTAAACCTCACACTCACCCACACAATAATCCTAACCCTAACCCTAAGCCTAACACTCACACTCAACCTAAACCTCCACCTAAACTTTTCCCTCACCCTAACCCTAAACCTAACACTCACACGAACACTACCACTCACCCTCACCCAAACTCTAACCCTCACCCTAACCCTAACCCTCCCCCTCAGCCTAACCCTAACCCTAATCCTAATCCTAACCCTAAACCACACTCTCACCCTCACACTAAACCTAACCCTAACACTAAAATTCACCCTCACCCTCACTCTCACCCTCACCCTCACCTTCACCCTCACCCTAAACCTACACCTAAACCTAACCTTAACCCTCACCCTGACACTAACCCTAACACTAATCCTAACTCTCACACTAAACCTAACCCTCACCCTAACCCTACCCCTACCCCTCAGCGTAACCCTAACCCTAACCCTAACCCTAATCCTCACCAAATCCCTAACTGTAACCCTAACCCTAAACCTCAATCTCACCTAAGCCATCACCCTAACGCTAAGCGTAAACCTAACCCTCCCCTAACCCTAACCCTCACCCTAATTCTAACCCTCACCCTTACCTAACCCTAACCCTCACCCTGACCCTAAATCTAAACCTCAAGTTAACGCTCAGCCTCACCCAAACCCTAACCCTCACCCTACTCCTCAGCCTAACCCTAACCGTAACCCTCAACTTCACCCTAAACCTCACATTAACACTTAACCTCAACCTTAGCCTCACCCTAACCCTAACCATAAACATAAACTTCACCCTAAACCTCAACGTAACCCTAAAACTAACCCTCACCTGAACCTGAACCCGAAACCTAAGCCTAACCCTCACCCGAAACCTCACTCTCAGCCTAACCCTAACCCAAACCCTAATCCTAACCCTAACCCTGACCCTCACCCTAATTCTAAACCTAACCCTTACCCTCACCCTCAAACTCAACCTCACCCACAGTGTAACCCTAACCCTAACCCTAACGCTCATCCTCACCCTCATCATAACCATAACCCTTACCTAACCCTAACCCTCACCCTGACTCTAACCCTCACCCAAACTTAACCCTCACCCTCACATTCACCCTAACACTAACTCTAACCCTTACCCTCACCCTAACCCTAACACTAACACTCACCCTAACCCAAACCCTGATGCTCACTATCACCCTCACCCTAAGTCTAACCCTATCCCTACCCTAATCTTTACCCTAACCCTCACCCTCACCTTACCCTAACTCTAACCATAACCCAAATCTAATCCTCACCCTACCTCTAAACCTCAAACAACCGTAACCCTCACCCTCACCCTCACCCTAACCCTAACCCTAACCTTAACGCTAACGCTCACCCTAACCCTCACCCTAACCATAAGCCAACCCCTCAGCCAAACCCTCACCCTCAACTTAACCCTAAACCTAAACCTCACCCTAAAACTCACCCTAACCCTGACATTAACCCTAAATCTCTCATTCACCATAAACCTTACCCTAACCCTTACCTTCGCCCTAAGTCTAACCCTCAACCTAACACTAACCCTCACTCTAATCCTAACCCTAAATCTAACCCTAACACTAAACCTCATCCTAACCCTCACCCTAACTCTAACTTTAACCCTAAACCTAACCCTTACACTAACCCTAACTATAACGCTAACCCTAACCGTAACCCTCAACCTAACACTAACTCTAACCCTAACCCTAACTCTCACACTAAACCTAAACCTCACCCTAACCCTAAGCCAACCCCTCAGCCTAACCCTAACCCTAACCCTAAACCTAACCCTAATCCTCACCCTATCCCGAACCCTAACCCTAACCCTAAACCTCACCCTCACCCTAGCCCTCACCCTAACCCTAAACCTAACCCTACCCTAAACCTAACCCTCACCCTAACCCTAAACCTAACCCTGAACCTAACCCACAACATAACCGTCACACTAACCCTCAACGTCAACTTAACACTCACCCTCACCTTAAACCAAACCCTCAACGTACTCCTCACCCTAGCCCTAACCTTAACCCCCAACTTCAGCCTAAACGTCACGTTAACCCTTACCCTCACCCTGACCCTCAGCCTAAACCTAACCATAACCATAACCCTCACCCTAACCCTAAATCTAACCCTCACATGAAACCTCACCCAAACCCTAACCCTAAAGCACACATTCACCCTCAACCTCAGCCTAACCCTAAACCTAACACTAATCCTTACCCTAATCCTCACCCTCACTTCATCCTAACTCTAACGATAACCCAACCCTAATCGTCATCAACCTCAATCTAACCCTAACCTTAAACCTAGCTCTCACCCTAAACCATAAACTCACCCTAACCCTTAACCTAAACCTAACCCTAACCCTAACCCTCACACTAATCCTAATGCTAACCCTAACCCTAAACCTCACACTCACCCTAAACCTCACAGACACCCTAACCCTCATCCTAACACTAACCCTAATCCACACCCTCACCCTCACTCGCAACCTGACCCTCAAGTTCACGCTAAACATCACCGTAAACATAACCTTGACCCTAACCCTAATCCTAAGCCTCACCCTAAACTAAACCTCACCCTCATCCTCACCCTCACTCACAGCCTAAACCAAACCCTATCCCTAACACTCACCTTAACCCTAACCATAAACCTAACCCTCACCCTATCCCTAACCATCACCCTAACCCTAACCCTAACCCTATACATCACCCTAACCCTAACCCTCACCCTAAACCTAACCTTAAACCTCAGCTTCACCCTAAGCCTAAGCCTAAACCTAACACTAATCCTAAACCTAACTGTCACTCTCACCCTAACCCTCACCCTAACCCTAACCTACCCTTAAAACTAACCCTCACCCTAACCCTCACCCTAAGCCTAACCCTAAACCTAAACCTCCCACTCACCCCAACCTTCAACCTAACCCTTATCCTCACCCTCACTCTAACCCTCACATTAACCCTAATCCTCACACTAACCCTAAACCTAACCCTCACCCTCACCCTCATTCTCACCCTCAGCCTAACCCTAACCCTAACCCTAACCCTAAATCTAACCCTAACCCTTACCCTCACTCTTACCCTAACCCTAACACTCACCCTCACCCTCACCCTCACCCTAAACCTGAACCTCAAACTCACCCTCACCCTATCCTTAACAATAAGCCTAACCCTCAAACTAACCCTCACCCTAAACCTAGCCCTCACCCTCAACCTAACCCTAACCCTCACCCTAAGCCTAACCCTAAACCTAACACTCACCCTCACCCTAACCCTCACCCATACCCTTACCTTCACAATACCCCTCACCCTCACCCTCACCCTCACCCTAACTCTAAGACTAATGCAACCATAACCCTCAATCTAACTCTAACCCTTACCCAACCCTAACCCTCACCCTCAACCTCAATCTATCCCTAACCTTAACACTAACTCTCACCCTAAACCTAACCCTCACCCTAACCATTATCCTCACCCTAACCCTAACCGAAACCCTAACCCTCACACTAATCCTAATGCTAAACCTAACCTTAACACTCAAACTAACCCTCAGCCTAACCCTAAAACTAACGCTAACCCTCACCCTAACCCTAACCCTCACCCTCACCCTAACCCTTACCCTAACCCTAGCCCTCACCCTCAACCTAACCCTCACCCTAACCCTTAACCTCACAATAAACCTAACCCTCAAAATAACCCTCATCTTAACCCTAAAACTAACGCTAACCCTCACCCTAACCCTAAACTTAACCCTCACCCTCACCCTAACCCTCACCCACAAAATAACCCTCACTCTAATCCTGACCTACACCCTGACCCTAAACATCACCCTAAACATAACCCTCACTCTAACCCTAACCCTAAGCCTCACCCTAAACCTAATCCACACTCTCACCCTCACCCTCACTTAGAGCCTAAGCCTAAACTTAACCCTAACCTTCACCCTAACCCTAACCCTAACCCTCACCCTAACCCTAACCCTCAACATAAACCTCACCCTAAACCTAACCCTCACCCTAAACCTAACCCGAACCCTCACCCTAACCCTAGCCCTCACCCTCACCGTAAGTCTCACCCTAACCCTTAACCTCACACTAACCCTAAACTTAACCCTAATCCTCAGACTAAACCTAACCCTCACCCTAACCCTAACCATTCCCCTCAGCCTAACCCTCACCCAAACCCTGACCCTAACCATAATTCTCACCCTATCCCTATCCCTAACCCTAACCCTCACCCTCACCCTAGCCCTCAACCTAAGTCTAACCAGAACCCTAACCTGCACCTGGACCCTCAACCTCACCCTAAAACTCACCCAAATCCTTAACATCACACTAACCCTATGCCTCACCCTAACCCTAAACTTAACCCTCACCCTAACCCTAACCATCACCCTAACCCTAACCATAACCCTCACCCTCATCCAAATCCTCACCCTAACCCTAACTCTAACACTTACCTAACCAACACCCTCACCCTAACCCTCACCCTCACAATAGCCCTCACCCTACCCTTAACCCATCCTAACCCTAACCCTCAAACTCACCCTCACTCTCAGCCTAACCTTAAACCTAACCCTAATCCTAACCCTAACCCTCACCCTCACCCTAACCCTAAAACTAAACCTAACCCTCACCCTCACTCAAACCCTCACCCTAACACTAACCCTAACCCTAAAGCTAAACCTCACACTAACTCTCACTGTCACCCTCACCCACACACTAATCCTAAAAGTAACCCTAAGCCTAATTCTCACTCTCAACCTAAAACTCACCCTAATCCTTACCCTCACCCTAAACGTAACCCTAACCCTAACCCTCACAGTAACCCTAACCCTCACCCTAACCATAACCCTACCCCTCAATCTAACCCTCATCCTACCCCTAACCCTAACACTTTCGCTTACCCTAACCCTCACCCTAACCCTAAATCTCACCTTAAAAAAAACCATCAACCGCAACCTCACTCTCACCCTCAGTCTAACCCTAACGCTAATCCTATGCTAACCCTAAACCTCACCCTCACCCTCACCCTAACTCTAACACTAATCCAACCATAACCCTCAATCTAACTCGAAACCTCACCCAACCCTAACCATAACCCTCAACCTCAATCTAAACCTAACCTTAAACCTAATTCTCATCCTAAACCTAACCCTCACCCTAAACTTTACCCTCACCCTGACCCTAATCGTAAACCTAACCCTCACACTAATCCTAATGCTAACCCAAACCATAGCCCTCAAACTAACCCTCACCCTAACCCTAAAACTAATGGTAACCCTCACCCTAACCCTAACCCTAATCCTCACCCTCACCCTAACCCTCACAGTCTCCTTAACCCACACCCTAACCCTAAACCTCACCCACAACCTAACCCTCACTCTCACCCTGACCCTCACCCTCACCCTAAACATCACCCTAAACATAAACCTCACCCTAACACTAACCGTAAGCCTCACCCTAAACCTAACCCTCACCCTCACACGCACCCTCACTCACAGCCTAAGCCTAACGCTAACTCCAACCCTCACCCTAACCCTAACCCTAAACCTAGCCCTCACCCTAACCCTGACCCTCATCCTAACCCTTGAACTCAAACTAACCCTAACCCTAACCCTAACCCTCAGACTAAACTTACCCCTCACCCTAACCCTAACCATTCCCCTCAGCCTAAACCTCACCCTAACCCTGAACCTAACCCTAATTCTCACCTATCTCTAAACCAAAACCTAAACCTCACCCTCACCCTAGCCCTCAACCTAACTCTAACAGTAAACCTAACCCGCACCCAAAACCTCACCCTCAACCTAACCCTCACCCTCATCCTTAACATCACCCCAACACTAGCCCTCACCCTAACCCTAACCCTAACCCTCACCCTAAATCTAAACCTCACCCAAACCTTCTCCCTCAACCACATCCTCACTCTAAACCTAACCCTAACAATTGCCTAACTGAAACCCTCACCCTCACCCTCACCCTAACCCTCACCCTCACAATAGCCCTCACCCTAACCTTAACCCAACCCTAACCCTAACCCTCAAACTCACCCTCACCATCAACCTAACCCAAACCCTAACCCTCAGCCTCACTCAAACCCTCACCCTAAACCTAACCCTAGCCCTAACCCTAAACCTCACACTAACTCTTACCCTCACCCTCACCCACACACTAATCCTAACACTAACCCTAAACCTAACTCTCACCGTCACCCTAAATCACCCTAATATTTACTCTCACCCTAAACCTAACCCTAACCCTAACACCCACATTAACCTAAGCCTTCCCCTCTCCCTAACCCTAATCTTAACACTAACCCTAACCCCCACAGTAACCCTAACCCTCACCCGAACCATAACCCTACCGCTCAATTCAACCCTCATCCTACCCCTAACCCTAACCCTTTTGCTTACACTCACTCTCACCCTAACCCTAACCCTCACCTTAAAAAAGACCGTCACACTCACCCTCACCCTCACCCTCAGTCTAACCCTAACCCTAACCCTAACCCTAATCCTCACCCACAACCTAACCCTCACCCTCACCCTCACCCTCACCCTAGGCCTAACCCTAATACTAACACTAATCCTAAACTTAACACTCACCCTAAAACTCACCCTAAACCTAACCCTAACACTAACACTCACCCTAATCCTTACCCTCATCCTAACACTAACCCTAAACCTAAACCTACGACTCACACTAAACCTAAACCTCACACTAACCCTAAACTTACCTCTCACCCTAACCCTAAACCTAACCCTAAACCTAAACCTTACCCTCACCCTAAGCCTAATCCTAACCCTCACCCTTACCCTAACTCACCTTAACCTAATCCAAACTTTAAGCCTCACCCTAACCCTAATCTTCACCATAACCTTACCCTCACCCTAACCCTTACCCTAAACCTAACCCTAGCATTAACCCTAACTTTCAGCTTAAACCTCATCCTATCCCTAACCCTAACCCTCACCCTCACCCTAACACTCAACCTAGCATTTACACTGACCCTCACCCTCAGCCTAACCCTAACCCTAACCCTAATCCTAACCCTAACACTCACCCTCACCCTCACCCTAACCCTAAACCTAAACCTCACCCTCACCCTCACCCTCACCCTAACCCTCAGCCTCACTTTCAGCCTCACCCTAATGCTAATCCTAATCCTAACCCTCACCCTAAACCTCAACCTCACTCTAACCCTAACACTCACCCTCACATTAACCATAACGCTAACACTAAATGTAACCTTATGCCTCATCCTAAAACTAATGCTAAAACTAACCCTCATCCTCATCCTAACCCTCACAATAATCCTTACCCTAACCCTAACCCTAACCCTACCCTTACCCTAACCCTCAGATTAAACATAACCCTCACCCTAACCCTAACCCTAGCCCTCAGCCAAACCCTCACACTAACCCTAACCCTAACCCTAATTCTCACAGTAAACGTAACCCTCAACCTCACCCTAGCCTTCACCCTAATTCTAACCCTATCCCTAACCCTCACCCGAACCATCACCCTCACCCTAACCCTCACCCTCATCCTAAACATCACCCTAAACCTAACCCTAACCCTCACCCTAACCCTTTCCCTCATCCTAAGGCTCACCCTAACCAAAACCCTCACCCTAAACCTAACCCTCACCGTGACCCTCACCCTCACCCTCACCCTAACCCTAACCCTAACCCTCACCCTAACCCTATTCCTAACCCTAACCCTAATCCTATCCCTCACCCTACATCTCACCCTAACCCTAACCCTAACCCTAACCCTCACTCTCACTAACTCTCACCCTAACACTTACCATCACGCTAATCCTCACCCTAACCCTAACCCTAACACTAAACTTACACTTCACAGTAACCCTCACCCTAACCCTTACCCTAAAACTCACCCTCAACCTAAACCTCATAGTAACCCTAACCCTCGCCCTAACCATCACCCTACCCCCCAACCTACCGTTATCCTACCCCTAACCCTAACCTTTATGCTTACCCTCACCCTCATCCTCACCCTTATCCTCACCCTAACCCAAACAGCCACCCTCTCCCTCCCCCTCAGACTAACCCTAACACTAACCTTAATCCTAACCCTAACCCATCATCCTCACCCTAACTCTAACCCTAATCCAACCCTATCCCTCACTCTAACTCTAACCCTCACCCAACCATAACCCTCACCCTCAAACTCATTCTAACCCTCACCTTAACCCTAACTCTCACCCTAACAAATGCCCTCACGCTTACCCTTACCCTAAACCTAACCCTAACCGTAACCCTAACCCTCACACTAATCCTAATGCTAACCCTAACCCTAACCCTCAAACTAACCCTCACCCTAACCCTAAAATTTACGCTAACCTTCACCCTAAAACTAACCCTAATCCTCACCCTCACCCTAAACCTCACCCTAACCCTAACCCTAACCCTTACACTAACCCTAACCATAACTCTAACCCTAACCTAACCCTCAACCTAACAATAACCCTAAACCTCACCCTAACCCTTACCTCACCCTAAACCTAACCCTAACCCTAACACTCACACTAACCTAAGCCTTACCCTCTCCCTAACCCTAACCTTAAACCTAACCCTAACCCTCAAAATAACCCTAAAAATCACCCTAACCATAACCCTACCCCTCAATCTAACCCTCATCCTACCCCTACCCCTAACCCTTTCGCTTACCCTCACCCTCAACCTAACCCTAATCCTCACCTTTAAAAAAACCATCACCCTCACCCTCACCCTCAGTCTAACCCTAACCCTAACCCTAATCCTAACATTAACCCTCACCCTCAACCTCACCCTATCTCTAACCCTAATCTAACCATAACCCTCACTCTAAATCTAACCCTCACCCAAACCTAACCCTCACCCTCAACCTCAATCTAACCCTAACCTTAAACTTATCTCTCACCCCAAAACTAACCCTCACCCTAAACCTTACCCTCACCCTAACCCAAAACTTAAACCTAACACTCACACTAATCCTAAGGCTAATCCTAATCCTAACCCTCAATGTAAACCTCACCCTAACCCTAAAACTAAGGATAACCCTCACCCTAACCCTAACCCTAATCTTCACCCTCACCCTAAACCTCATCTTCACCTTAACCCTCACCCTATCTCTAACCCTCACCCACACCCTAACACTCACTCTCACTCTCACCCTGACCCTCACCCTCACCCTAAACATCACCCTAAAGATAACCCTAAACCTAACCCTAAGCCTCACCCTAAAACTAATCCTCACCCTCACTCACAGCCTAAGCCTAGGCCTAACCCTAACCCTCACCCTATCCCTAATCTTCACCCTAACCCTCACCCTAAAACTCACCCTCAAACTAAACCTAACCCTAACACTCAACCTCATCCTAACCCTAACCCTAACCCTAACCCTCACCCTCACCCTAAACCTCACTCTAACCCTTAACCTCACACTAACCCTAACCCTCAGACTAAACCTAACCCTTACCCTAACCATTCCCCTCAGCCTAACCCTCACCCTAACCCTGACCCTAACCCTAATTCTCACCCTATTCCTAACTCTAACCCTAAGACTCACCCTCACCCTAGCCCTCAACCTAAGTCTAACCGTAACCCTAACCTACCCCCGAACCCTCACTCTCACCCTAAATCTCTCCCTCATCCTTAACATCACCCTAACCCTATCCCTCACCCTAAACCTAACCCTAACCCTCACCCTAACTCCAACCCTCACCCTAAACCTCTCCCTCAACCAAATCCTCACCCTAACCCTAAACCTAACATTTACCTAACCGAAACCCTCACCCTTACCCTCACCCTCACCCTCACAAGAGCCCTCACCCTAACCTTAACCCAACCCTAACTCTAACCCTCAAACTCACCCTCAACCTCAGCCTAAACCTTACCCTAACTCTAATACTAACCCTAAACCTCACCCTCACCATAACCCTGACCCTAACCCTACCCTCACCCTCACTCAAACCGTCACCCTAACCCTAACCCTAAACCTCACACTAACTCTCACCCTCACCCTCACCCACACACAATTCCTAACACTAACCCTAAGCCTAACTCTCACCCTCACCCTAAACCTCACCCTAACATTTACCCTCACCCTTAAACTAAACCTAACCCTAACCCTCACACTAACCTAAGCCTTACCCTCTCCCTAACCCAAACCTTAACCCTAACCCTAAACCTCACAGTAACTCTAACCCTCACCAGAACCATAACCCTACCCCTCATAACCCTCATCCTACCGCTAATCCTAACTCTTTTGCTTACCCTCACCCTAACCCTAACCCTCACCCACACCCTAACCCTCACTCTCACGCTAACCGTAACTCTCACCCTAACCCTAACACTAACCCTAAACATCACCCTAACCCTAATCCTCACCCTTACCCTAACACTATACCTAACCCTCAACCTCAACCTTACCCTCACCCTAAGCCTAACCCTAAATATAACACTAATTCTAAACCTAACTCTCACTCTCATCTTATCCCTAATGCTAACCCACACACTAATACTCACCCTCACCCTCACCCTAACCCTTGCCCTAACCTAACCCTAACACTCACCCTCACCCTAACCCGCACCCTCACCCAAACCCTAACCCAAACCCTAATCCTAACCCTAACCTGAACTGTCACCCTCACCCTAACCCTCACGCTCACACTAAAACTCACCCTCACCCTAACCCTCACCCTAACACTAGCGCTAACCCTCACCCTAACACTTACAGTCACCCTAATGCTAGTCACCCTAATCCTCACGCTAAGCTTAAACTTAAACATTGTTCTAACTCTAACCCTTACCCTCACCCTCAAGTTCACTCTCAGCCTAACGCTCATCCTCACCCTAGCCCTCACACTAATCCTAACCTTAACCCTAACCCTCACCCTGACCCGAACCCTCACCATCATACTATACATCACCCTAACTCTTACTCTAATCCTAACCCAAACCCTAACCCTCACTCTCACCCTGACCCTCACCCTCATGCTATACATTGCCATAAACATAAGCCTAACCCTAACCCTAACTCTGAGCCTCACCCTAACCTAACTCTCACCCTCACCCTCACCCTCATTCACAGCCTAAACCTAACACTAAAAATAACACTCACCCTAACCCTAACCATAAAACTAACCCTCACCCTAACCCTAAACTTCACCCTAACCCTAACCCTAATCCTATACATCACCCTAACCCTAAACCTCACCCTAACCCTATTGCTATCCCTAACCCTACACCTCACCCTCAGCCGCACCCTAAGCCTAACCCTAAACCTAACACTAATCCTAAACCTAACTGTCACTCTCACCCTAACCCTCACCCTAACCCTAACCTAACCTTAACCCTAACCCTCACCCTACCCCTCACCCTAACCGTAACCCTAAACCTAAAACTCCCAATCACCCTATCCCTCAACCTAAATCTTATCCTCACCCTCACCCTAACGCTCACATTAACCCTAACCCTGACACTAATCCTAAGCCTAACCCTCACCCTCACCCTCATTCTCAACCTCAGCCTAACCCTAACCTTAAACCTAACCCTAACTCTAACCCTAACCCTCACCCACACTCTTACCCTAACCCTAGCCCTCACCCTCACCCTCACCCTAAAACTCAACCTAAACCTCACCCTCACCCTATCCTTAACAATAACCCTAACCCTCACCCTAACCCTCACCCTAAACCTAATCCTAACACTCAACCTCACCATCACCCTCACCCTAACCCTTACCCTAACCTAACCCAAACCCGAACGGTCACCCTCACGCTCACACTAAACCTCACCCTCACCCGAACCCTTACACTAACCCTAGTGCTAACCCTCACCCTAACACTTACTGTCACCCTAAACCTCAAGTCACCCTAATCCTCATACTAACCCTAATCTAAAACGTTACGCTAACCCTAACCCTCACCCTCACCCGCACCTTCACCCTCAGCCTAACCCTCACCCTCACCCTAGCCCTCACCCTAACACTAACCCTAAACTTAACCCTCACCCTGACCCTAACCCTCACCGTCATACTAATCCTCACCCTAACTCGTACTCTAAACCTAACCCTAAACTTCACCCTCTCCCTATTTCTAACCACCCTCACCCTAACCCTAACCCTCAACCACACCCTAACCGTCACTCTCACCCTGACCCTCACCCTCACCCTAAACATCACCCTAAACATAACCCTGTCTCTAACCCTAACCCTAAGGCTCACCCTAAACCTAACCATCACCCTCATCCTCACTCACAGCCTAAGACTAACCCTAACACTAAACTTCACCCTAACCATAACCCTAAACCTAACCATCACCCTAACCCTAACCCTCACCCTAACCCTAACCCTAAACCTATCCCTAACCTTAAACCTAAACCTAACCCTCACCCTAACCCTAACCCTCACCCTAAACCTAACCCTCACCCTAAACCTAACCCTAACCCTCACTCTCACCCTAACCCTCACCATCACCTAACCCTCACCATAACCCTAACCCTCACCCACACCCGAAAACTCACTCTCACCCTGACCCTCACCCTCACGCTAAACATCAGCCTAAACATAACCCTCACACTAAACCTAACCCTAATCCTCACACTCACCCTAATCCTCACAATCACCCTAACCCTCACCATAACTCTACCTCTCACCCACACCCTAACCCTCAATCTCACCCTGACCCTGACCCTAACCATTAACCTCACACAAACCCTAACCCTTAGCCAAACCCTAACCCTCAGACTAAACCTAACCCTCACCCTCACCCTAACCATTCCCCTCAGCCTAACCCTCACCCTGACCCTAACCCTAATCCTAAATCTCACCCTATCCCTAAACCTAACCATAATCAGCACCCTCACCCTAGCTCTCAACCTAATTCTAACTGTAACCATAACACGCACTCGAACCCTCACCCTCACCGTAACCATCACCCTCTTCCTTAATATCACCCTAACCCTATCCCTCACCCTAACCCTCACCCTAACCCTAAGCCTAACCCTCACCCTAACCATCACCCTCAACCAAATCCTCACCCTAAGCCTAACCCTAACACTTACCTAGCCGAAACCCTCACCATCACCCTCATCCTCACCCTAATCCTCACCCTCAAAATAGCCCTCACCGTAACCTTAACCCAACCCTAACCCTAACCCTCAAACTCACCCTCACCCTCAGCCTAACCCTAAACCTAACACTAACACTAAACCTAACCATCACTCTCACTCAAACCTTCACCCTAACCCTAAACCTAACCCTAACCCTAAAGCTCACACTAACTCACACCCTCACCCTCACCCCCACACTAATCCTAACACTAACCCTAAGCCTAACTCTCACCCTCACCCTAAACCTCATCCTAATATTTACCCTCACCCTAAACCTAACCCTAACCCTATCCCTCACACTAACCTAAGCCTTACCCTCTCCCTAACCCTAAACTTAAACCTAACCCTAACCCTCACCCTAACTATAACCCTACCCCTCATTCTAACCCTCATCCTACCCCTAACCCTAACCCTTTCGCTTACCCTCACCCTCACCCTAAACCTAACCCTCACCTAAAAAAAAACCGTCACCCTCACCCTCACCCTGACCTCAGTCTAACCCTAACCCTAACCCTAATCCTAACCCTAACCCTCACCCTCACCCTCACTCTAACTCTAACCCTAATCCAACCTTAACCCTCACTCTAAATCTAAACCTCACCCAACCCTAACCCTCACCTTCAACCTCAATCTAACCCTAACCTTAACCCTAACTCTCACCCTAACCCTAGCCTCACCCTAACACTTACCCTCACCCTATCCCTAACCCTAACCTTAACCCTCACACTAATTCTAAGGCTAACCCTAACCCTAACCCTCACACTAACCCTCAACCTAACCCTAACCCTCACCCACACCCTAACCCTCACTCTCACCATGACCCTCACCGTCACCCTAAACATAACCCTAAACATAAACCTCACCCTAACCCTAATCCCTAAACCTCACCCTAACACTTACCCTCACACTAACCCTAACCCTAACCCTAACCCTCACACTAACCCTCACCCTAAGCCTAAAACTTGCCCTACCCCTCACGCTAAACCTAACCCTAATCCTCAACCTCACCATCAAACTAACCCTCAACCTAAACCTAACCCTCACCCACACCCTAACACTCACTCTCACCATGACCCTCACCCTCACCCTAAATATTATCCTAAACATAACCCTCACCCTAACCATAACCCTAAGCTTTACCCTAACCCTCACCCTCACCCTCACCCTCACCCTCAGTCTCATTCACAGCCTAAGCCTAACCCAAACCCTAACCTTCACCCTAACCCTAACCCTCACCCTAAACCTAACACTAAACATAAACATCACCCTAACCCTAATCCTCACCCTAAAACTAACCCTAACCCAAACCCTAAGCCTCACACTAAATCTAACCATCACCCTAAACCTAACAATAACCCTAACCCTAACCCTAACCCTCAACCAAACACTTACCCTACCCCTCAGCCTAACACTCACCCTCACCCTATCCCTAACCCTAAACTTCACCCTAACACTAACCCTAACCCTAACCCTTACACGAAATCTAACACTCACCCTAACCATTACCCTACCCCTCAGCCTAATCCTCACCCTAATCCTGACTCTAACCTGTACCCTAACCATAACCATAACCCTAACCCGATCCCTAACCAGGACCCTAACCCTTACCCTCCCCCTAACCCTCAAACTAATCCTAAGACTAACCCTAACCATAAACCTCACCCTAAACTTCACCCTAACCCTAACCCTAACCCTCAGCCTAACCCTAATCCTAAACCTGACTCAACCTCACCCTAACCCTAACCCTCACCCAAAACCTAAACCTCACCCTCACCCTCACGCTTACCCTAGGCCTAACCCTAATCCTAACACTAATCCTAAAGTTAACACTCACCCTAACACTCACCCTAAACCTAACCCTAACACTAACCCTCACCCTAATCCTTAACCTCATCCTTACGCTAACCCTAACCCTAAACCTACCACTCACACTAAACCTAAACCTCACACTAACCCTAAACCTACCCCTCAGCATAACCCTAAACCTAACCCTAAACCTAAACCTTATCCTAACCCTAAGCCTAACCGTATCCCTCACCCTCACCCTAGCCCTCACCTTAACCTAATTCAAACCCTAAGCCTCACCCCAACCCTAAACTTCACCCTAACCCTAACCCTCAACCTAACCCTTACCCTAACCCTAACCGTAGCATTAACCCTAACCTTCAACCTACCACTAACCTCCACACTCACCCTAAACCTCAACCTAACCCTTACCCTCACCGTCACACTAAGACTCACACTGACCCTAACCTTCACCCTAACCCTAACATTAACCCTCACCCTCACACTCAACCTCACCGTCAGCCTAACCTAACCCTCACCCTAATCTGAACACTAACCTTCACCCTCACCCTAACCCTAACCCTAAACCACAACCTCACCCTCAGCCTCACCCTCATCCTAACCCTCAGCCTCACCTTCACCCTCACCCTAACGCTAACATTAATCCTAACATTCAACCTCACCTAACACTAACGCTCACCCTCATATTAACCCTAACCATAACCCTAACCCTAACCTTATCCCTCACCCTAACTCTAATGCTAAAACTAACCCTCATCTTGACCCTAAACCTCACCCTAACCCTTACCCTAACCCTAACCCTAACCCTACCCTAACCCTAACCCACAGATTAAACGTAACCCTCACCCTAACCCTAACCCTACCCCTCAGCCTAACCATCACCCTAACCCTAACCCTAACTCTAATTCTCAGCCTATCACTAACCCTAACCCTAACCCTCAACCTCACCCTAGCCCTCACCCTAATTCTAACCCTATCCCTAAACCTCACCCGAACCATCACCCTCACACTAACACTCACCCTCATCCTAAACATCACCCTAAACCTAACCTTAACCCTCACCCTAACCCTAACCCCAACCCTCACCCTAACACTAACCCTCACCCTAACACTTACCCTCACCCTAATCCTCAACCTAACCCTAAAACTAAACCTTACCTAAACGAAAGCCTCAGGCACACCCTCACCCTCACTCTAACCCTGACCCTGACCCTAGCTCTCACCCTAACATTCACACTAATTCCAAACCCTCAACCTCACCCTCACCCTCAGCCTATCCCTAACCCTAACACTAATCCTAAACCTAAACTTCACCTTCACCCTAACCCTAACCCTAACCCTCACACTAACGCTCACCCTCACCCACACCCTCACCCTAACTCTAAACATAACCCTAACCATCACCCTAACCCTAAACCTGACCCTAACCCTAACCCTCCCTCTTACTCTCACACTCAACCTTAGCCTAAGCCTAACCCTAATCCTAATCCTAAACCTAAAACTCACTCTCACCCTCATCCTAAGCCTAACTCTAACACTAAACCTCACCATCACCCTCACCTTCACTCTAACCCTAACCCTAACCCTAATCCTAACCCCAACCCTCACCCTCACCCTCACCCTAACTCTAACCCTAATCCAACCCTAACCCTCACTCTAACTCTAATCCTCACCCAACCCTAACCCTCACTCTCAACCTCAATCTTACCCTAACCTTAACCCTAACTCTCACCCTAACACTTAGCCTAAACCTAATCCTAAACTTCACCCTAACCCAAACCCTCACCCTAAACCTAACCCTCACCGTTACCCTAACCCTCACCCTAACCCTAACCCTAACCCTAACCCTCACTCTATGCCTCTCCCTAATCCTAACCCTAACCCTAACCCTCATTCTCCCTAACGCTCACCCTAAACCTTACTATCACCCTAATCCTCACCCTAACCCTAATCCTAAAACTAATGTTAAACTTCACAGTAACAATCATCCTAACCCTAAAAATAACCCTCACTCGCAACCTAACCCTCATGCTAACCCTTACCCTCTCCCTAACCCTAACCTTAACCCTAACCCTAAACCTCATAATAACCCTAACCCTCACCCTAACCATAACCCTACCCCTCAACCTACCGTCATCCTACCCCTAACCCAAACCCTCACACTTACCCTCACCCTCACTCTAACCCTAAACCTCACCATAACCCAAATCGCCACCCTCACCCTCACCTTTACCTCAGTCTAACCCTAACACTAAACCTAATCCTAACCCTAACCCTCACCCCACCCTAACTATAACCCTAATCCAACCCTAACTCTCACTCTAACTCTAACCCTCACCCAAACCTAACCCTCACCCTCAACCTCAATCTAACCCTAATCTTAACCCTAATTCTCACCCTAACCCCTAACTTAAACTTAAACCTAAACCTAACTCTAACCCTCACACTAATCCTAATGCTAACCCTAAAACTAACCCTCACCCTAACCCTAAAACTAACCCTAACCCTCACCCTAATGCTAACCCTAATCCTCACACTCACCCTAACCCTCACCGTCACCCTAACCCTCACCCTAACCTTAACCCTAACCGACACCATAACCCTCACTCTCACCCTGACCTTAA
Organism: Dipodomys merriami; assembly: GCF_024711535.1. Taxonomy (NCBI): domain Eukaryota; kingdom Metazoa; phylum Chordata; class Mammalia; order Rodentia; family Heteromyidae; genus Dipodomys; species Dipodomys merriami. The sequence continues at coordinate 7,539,935 of NW_027206113.1, forward strand.
CCCTCATGCTAAACATCACCATAAATGTAACCATCACCAGAACTGTAACCCTAAGACTCACCCTAAACCTTACCCTCACCCTCACCCTCAACCTCACTCACATCCTAAACCTAACCCTAACCCTAACCCTAACCCTAACCCTAAACCTAAACATCACCCTATCCCTAACCCTCACCCTAACCCTCACGCTATCCCTAACCCTAAACCTCACCCTCACCCTCACCCTAAGCCTTACCCTCAAACTAACACTAATCCTAAAACTAACTGTCACTCTCACCCTAACCCTCACCCTAACCCTAACGTAACCTTAAATCTAACCTTCACCCTAACTCTCACCCTAAAATTAACCAAAACCCTAAACCTCCCACTCAAACTAAACCTCAACCTAACCCTTATCCTAACCCTCACCCTAACCCTCACATTTACCCTAACCCTCACCCTAACCATAAGCCTAAACCTTACCCTCACACTCATTGTCACCCTCATCCTAACCCTAACCCTAACCCTAACCCTAACTCTAACCCTAACCTTCACCCACACCCTTTCCCTAACCCTAACCCTCACCCTCACGCTAAACCTCAGCTTTTACCTCACCCCCAGCCTATCCTTAACAATATCCATCACAATCACCCTAACCCTCACCCTAAAACTAATCCTCACCCTAAACTTAACCCTAAACTCACCCTCACCCTCACTCTAATCCTAATCCTAAACCTAACACTCACCCTCCCCCTAACCCTCATCCTTACCCTTACCTTCACCCTAACCCTCACCCTCACCCTCACCCGAACTCTAACCCTAATCCAACCATAACCCTCACTCTAACTCTAAAACTTACCCAACGCTAACCCTCACCATCAACATCAATCTAACCCTAACCTTAACCCTCACTCTCACCCTAAACCTAACCCTCACCCTATCACTTACCTCACCCTAACCCTAACCCTAACCCTAACCCTAACCCTCACCCTAACCCTAAAACTAATGGTAACCCTCACCCTAAAACTAACCCTAATACTCACCCTCACCCTAACCTTCACCGTCATCCTGACCCTCACCTAAACCTAACCCTCACCCACACCCTAACCCTCACTCTCACCCTGACCATCACCCTCACCCTAAACATCACCCTAAACATAACCCTCAGTCTAACCCTAATCCTCAGCCTCACCCTAAACCTAACCCTCACTCTCACCCTCACCCTCACTCACATCCTAAGCCTAGCCCTAACTCTAACATTCACCCTAAACCTAACACTAAAACTAACCCTCACCCTATCCCTCACCCTCACCCTCACCCTCACCCTAAACCTAACCCTCACCCTAAAACTTACCCTAACCCTCACCCTAACCCTAACCCTAAATCTCAGACTAAACCTAACCCTCAGCCTAACCCTAATCATTCCCCTCAGCCTAACCACCACCCTAAACCTGACGCTAACCCTAATTCTCACCCTATCCCAAAACCTAACCCTAACCGTCACCCTCAACCTAGCCCTCAACCTAACACTAACGCTAACCCTAAACCTCACACTAACTCTCACCCTCACCCTCACCCACACACTAATCCTAACACTAACCCTAAGCTTAACTCTCACCTTCACCCTAAACCTCACCCTAACCCTTAACCTCACACTAAACCTAACCCTAAATCTATCCCTCACACTAACCTAAGCCTTTCCCTCTCCCTAACCCAAACCTTAACCCTAACCCTAATCCAACCATAAACCTCACTCTAACTCTAACCCTCACCCAACCCTAACCCTCACCCTCAACTTCAATCTAACCCTAACCTTAACCCTAACTCTCACCCTAACCCCCACTCTAACCCTTACCCTCACCCTAACTCTAACCCTAACCCTAACCCTCACAATAATCCTAATGCTAACCCTAACCCTAACCCTCAAACTGACCCTCAAGCAAACACTAAAACTAACGCTAACCCTCACCCTAAACCTAACCTTAATTTTCACCCTCACCCTAACCTTCACCGTCACCTTAACCCTAAACATAACCACCACCCACACACTAACCCTCACTCTAACCCTGACCCTCACCCTCACTCTAAACATCATCCTAAACATAACCCTCACCCTAACCCTAACCCTAAACCTAAACCTCACCCTAACCCGAACCCTCACCCTAACCCTCACCCTAAAGTTAACCCTCACCCTAAACCTAGCCCTCACCCTGACCCTCAACCTCACGCTAACGCTTAACCTCAAAATAACCATAACCCTAACCCTAAGCCTAACCCTCAGACTAAACGTAACCCTCACCCTAACCCTAACCATTCCCCTCAACCTAACCCTCACCCTAAACCTGACCCTAACCCTAATTCTCACCCTATCCCTAACACTAACCCTAACCCGCACCCTCACCCTCACCCTCAACCTAACCTTCGCCCTCATCCTTAACATTACCCTAACTCTATCCCTCACCCTAACCCTAACCCTAACTCTCACCATAACCCTAACCCTCACACTAACCCTCTCCCTCAACCAACTCCTCACGCTAACCCTAACACTAAAACTTACCTAACGGAAAACCTCACCCTCACCCTCACCCCCACACTAACCCTCACCCTCACAATAGCCCTCACCCTAACCTTAACCCAACCCTAACCCTAACCCACAAACTCACCCTCAACCCTCAGCCTAACACTAACCGTAACCCGAATCCCAACCCTAACCCACATGCTCACACTAAACCTAACCCTAACCCTAACCCTCACCCTCACTCAAACCCTCACCCTAACCCTAACCCTAACCCTAACCCTAAACCTCACACTAACTCTCACCCTCACCCTCATCCACACATTAATCCTAACACTAACCCTAAGCCTAAATCTCACCCTCACCCTCACCCTTACCCTCACACTAAACCTAACCCTAAACCTAACCCTCACACTAACCTAAGCCTTACCCTCTCCCTAACCCTAACCTTAACCCTAACCCTCACAGTAACCCTAACCCTCACCCTAACCATAACCCTACCCCTCAATCTAACCCTCATCCTACCCCTAACCGTAACACTTTCGTTTACCCTCACCCTCACTCTAACCCTAACCCTCACCTTAAATAAAACCATCACCCTCACCCTCACCCTGACCTCAGTCTAACCCTAACCCTAACCATAAACCTAACCCTAACCCTCACCCTCACCCTCACCATAACTCTAACCCTAATACAACCATAACCCTCATTCTAACTCTAATCCTCACGCAACCCTAACCCTCACCCTCAACCTCAATCTAAATCTAAATTTCACTCTAACTCTCACCCTAACCCTAACCCTCACCTTAACCCTCACCCTAAAACTTACCCTCACCATAAACCTTACCCTAACCCTCACCCTCACCCAAACCCTCACTATCACCCTAACCCTCATCATAACCCTAACCCTCACCCACACCCTAACCCTCACTCTCACCCTGACACTCACCCACATGCTAAACCTCACCTTAAACATAACCCTCACCCTAAACCTAAACCTAACCCTCACCCTAACCCTAACCATCACCCTAACCCTCACCCTAAACCTAACCCTCACCCTAAACCTAACCTTAACCCTCACCCTCACCCTAACCCTCACCATCATCCTAACCCTCACCATAACCCTAATCCTCACCCACACCCTAACCCTCACTCTCACCCTGACCCTCACCCTCACACTAAACATCACCCTACACATAACCCTCACACTAAACCTAACCCTATTCCTCACACTCACCCTAACCCTCACAATCACCCTAACACTCACCATAACCCTAACTCTCACCCACACCCTAACCCTCACTCTCACCCTGAGACTCACCCTAACCCTTAACCTCACACTAACCCTAAACCTAACCCTAACCCTCACCCTCAGAATAAACCTAACCCTCACCCTAACCCTAACCATTTCCCTCAGCCTAACCCTCACCCTAAACCTAACCCTAACCCTAATTCTCACCCTATCCCTAACGCTAACCCTAACCCTCACCCTCTCCCTAGCCCTCAACCAAACTCTAACCGTAACCCTAACCCGCACCCGAACCCTCACCCTCACCCTAAATCTCACCCTCATCCTTAATATCACCCTAACCCTATCCCTCACCCTAACCCTAACCCTAACCCTCACCCTAACCCTAACCCTCACACTAACACTCTCCCTCAACCAAATCCTCACCCTAACCTTAACCTTTGTCGCTACCCGCCTCGACCAGCAAGGAAGACGCGACACCGAACTCTTCTCTCTGCAGTTTATTCAGGACCTTTGAGTAATCTTCTGACCCCAACCCCGGGGAGAATTCCCCACAGCCTTAAGTACCCGCTGGGTAGCCAACCCTCATACGCCACGTGGGAACCACCAATAGGTTCAGGTGCGCGGAAGCAAGCCAGATTCTTTGCCTTAGCCATATAAGGAGTTGTTTACCACGAGAGCACTCGCCATCGGGAAGGCGGAGGGCGGAAGCCGGCGCCATCTTCCAGGTGTGGCCTCTCGCAGCTCTCTACAAACCCTAACACTTACCAAACCGAAAAACCTCACTCTCACCCTCACAATCACCTTAAACCTCACACTCACAATAGCCCTCACCCTAACCTTAACCCAACCCTAACCCTAACCCTCAAACTCACCCTCACCCTCAGCCTAACCCTAAACCTAACCCTAACCCTAACCCTAACCCTCACTCTCATTCAAAGCTGCACCCTAACCCTAAACCTAAACCTCACACTAACTCTCGCCCTCACCCTCACCCCCACACTAATCCTAACACTAACCCTAAGCTTAACTCTCACCCTCACCCTAAAACACATCCTAACATTTACCCTCACCCTAAACCTAACCCTAACCCTAACCCTCACACTAAACTAATCCTTACCCTCTCCCTAACCCTAACCTTAACCCTAAACCTAACCCTCACAGCAACCGTAACCCTCACCCTAACCATAAGCCTACCCCTCAATCTAACCCTCATCCTACCCCTATCCCTAACCCTTTCGCTTACCCTCACCCTCACCCTATCCCTAACCCTCACTTTAAAAAAAAACGTCACCCTCACCCTCACCCTCGCCCTCAGTCTAACCCTAACCCTAACCCTAATCCTAACCCTAACCCTCACCCTCACCCTCACTCTAACTCTAACCCTAATCCAACCATTACCCTCACTCTAACTCTAACCCTCACACAAACCTAACCCTCACCCTCAACCTCAATCTAACCCTAACCTTAACCTTAACTCTCACCATAACCCTAGCCTCACCCTAACACTTACCCTCACCCTAACCCTAACCAGAACCCTAACCCTAACCCTCACATTAAACATAATGCTAACCCTAACACTAACCCTCACACTAAACCTCACCCTAACCTTAAAACTAACCCTAACCCTCACCCACAGCCTAACCCTCACTCTCACCATGAACCTCACCCTCACCCTAAACATCACCCTAAACATAAACCTCACCCTAACCCTAACCCTAAGCCTCACCCTAAACCTAACCCTCACCCTCTCCCTCACCCTCATTCACAGCCTAAGCCTAACCCTAACCCTAACCCTCACCCTAATCCTAACCATAATCCTAACCCTCACCCTAACCATAACCCTCACCCTAACCCTAACACTAACCCTAAACATCACCCTAACCCTAATCTTCACACTTACGCTCACCCTATCCCTAACCCTAAACCTCAACCTCACTGGCATCCTAAGCCTAACCTTAAACCTAACACTAATCCGAAACTTAATTCTCCCTCTCATCCTTATCCTAATGCTAAACCTAACCCTAACCAACACACTAACACTAACCCTCACCCTCACCCTGACGCTAACCCTTACCCTAATCTAACCCTAACACTCACCCTCAGCTTAACCCTAACCGTAACCCTAGCGCTAACCCTCACCCTAACACTTACCATCACCCTAATCCTCAAGTCACACTAATCCTCACCCTAACCCTAAACTAAAACGTTACACTAACCCTAACCCTCACCCTCACCCTCAACTTCACCCTCAGCCTAAGCCACACCCTAACCCTAGCCCTCACACTAACCATAACCCTCACCGTCATACTAATCCTCACCCTAACTCTTACTCTAACCCTAACCCTAACCCTCACCCTTACCCTATCCCTAACCTTCATCCTCACCCTCACACTAAACATAACCCTTACCTCAACAAAACCCCCAAACTCACCCTCACCCTCACCCTAACCCTCAATCTCACAAGAGCCCTCACCCTAACCTTAACCCAAACCTAATTCTAACCCTCAAACTCACCCTCACCCTCAGCCTAAACCTAACCCTAACACTAATCCTAACCATAAACCTCACTCTCACCCTAACCCTAACCCGAACTCTAAACCTCACCATCACTCAAACCCTCACCCTAACCCTAACCCTAACACTAACCTTCTCCCTCACCCTCACCCTCAACCTCATCCTAATCCTAACCGTAAACCTAATCCTAACCCTAACCCTCACTCTAACCCTCACCCTAAACCAAACCCTAACCCTCAACCTCCCCTTCCCCCTCCCCCTCAGCTTTACCCTAACCCTAACAATATCCCTAACCCTAACCCTAACCCTCACCCTAACCCTTACCCTAACCCTAACTGTAACCCTACTCTCCCCCTACCCCTCACTCTCATCCTCAGCCTAACCCTAACCCTAATCCTAATCCTATACCTAATCCTCAATCTCACCCTCACCCTAAACCTAACCTTATCCCTAAACCTAAGCCTAACCCTCACCCTAATCCTAACCCTCAAAATAAACTTAACCCTAACCCTCAACCTCAACCTATCCCTAATCCTAACCATCACCGTAACCCTCACCCTAACCCTAACACTAGCCCTAACCCTCAAAGTAAACCTAAACCTCACCCTCAGCCTTACCTTTACCCTAACCCATACCCTAATCCTAAACCTCACACTAACACTAACCCTAACCCTAAACCTAATCCTCACCCTAACCCTCACCCTAAACCTAACCCTAACCTTAAACCTCACCGTAATCCTAACCCTAACCCTAACCCTCACCCTCAACCTAAATATCACTGACACCCTAAACCTCACACTAAACCTAACCCTCACACACACCCTAACCCTCAGCCTCACTGGAACCATCACCATCACCCTAAAGCTAACCCTCATCCTAACCCTAACCCTAACCCTCACCCTAAACCTAAACCACACCCTCACCCTCTATCTCACCCTAAGCCTAACCCTAACCCTAACACTAATCCTAAACCTAACCCTCACCCTCACAATAAAACAAACACTAACATAAATCCTCAACCTCACCCTCACCCTAAACCTAACCCTAACCCTAAATCTAACCCTCACCCTAACCCTATCCTTAAACCTCACCCTCACCATAACCCTCACCGTCACACTAACCCTCACCCTAACCCTAAACCTAACCCTCACCCACACCGTCACCCTCACCCTCACCCTCAACCTAACCCTCACCCTAACTCTAAACTTCACCCTAACCCTAACCCTCACCCTCACCCTCACCATAAGCATAAAACTAACGCTAATACTAATCCTAAAGCTAAACCTCACCCTCACTAAAAACCTAACCCTAACCCTAAAACTAAACCTCACCCTCACCTTCAGCGAACCGTAACCCTAACCCTTACCCGATCCCTCACCCAAACCTAACCCTCACCCTAAACATAACCCTTACCCTCAGCCTCACCGTCTCCCTAACCCTAAACCTATTCTTAATGCTCACCCTCACCCTCACCCTCACCCTAACCTTAAGCCTAACCCTAATCCTAACACTAATCCAAAACCTAACCCTCATCCTCAAACTAACCCTAACCCTAAAACTAACCGTTAACTTAACCTTCATCCTCACCCTCACCCTCACCCTCAGCCTAACCCTAATCCTAACCCTAATCCTAACCCTAACACTCACCCTCACACTCACCCTAAACCAAACCCGAACCCTAACCCGAACCCGAACTCTCAGCCTCAGCCTAAGCCTCACCCTAATCCTAACCCTAAACCTAACCCTAACCCTCACCCTCAGACTCACCTTAAACCTCATCCTCACCCTCACCCTCACTCTAACCCTAACCCCAACCCTTAGCCTCAACCTAACCGTAACCCTTACACTAACATTAACCCTAACCCTCACCCTCACTCTAACACTTACTCTCACCCTAATATTAACCCTAAATCTAACCCTAGCCCTGACACTAAACAAATCCTGCAGCCTAACCCTAACCCTAACCCTCAGCCTAACCCTCACCCTAACCCGAAACCTAACCCTAATCCTCACCCTATCCCTAACCCTAACTCTCACCTTCACCCTCAACATAACCCTCACCCTAACCCTAAACTTAACCCTAACCCTCACCCTAACAATAACCCTAACCCTAACCCTAACCCTCACCCTCACCCTAACCCTAACACTAACACTAACCAAAACCCTTACCTTAACCCTCTCACTAACCCTAAATTTAACCCTAACCCTACCCATACCCTAATCCTAAACCTAACTCTCACCCTCAAACGAACCCTCACCCTAACACTTACCCTCATCCTAACCCTAATACTAACACTTAGCCTCATACTAACCCTCATCTTAAACCGAATGCTAGCCCTAAAATTCACCATAACCCTAATCTTCACCCTAACCCTTACCCTAACCCTAATATTAACCCTAACCCTCACTCTAACCCTTAACCTCACATTAAACCTCTCCAACAGCCTATCCCTAACCCTACCCATCAGCCTAAAACTCACCATAACCCTAAACCTAACCCTAATCCTCACCCTATACCTAACCCTAACCCCCAACCGCACCCTCACCCAGGCCTTCACCCTAACCCTAACTTAACCCTAACCCTCACACTAACCTTATCCCTCACCCTAAACCTAACCCTTCCCCACCTAACCCTCAACCTAACCATAAAACTAATCCTCAACCTAACTCTCATCCTAAACCTAACCCTCACCCTAACACAAACCCTAACCCTAAACCTAAACCTCACCCTAACCCTCACCCTTACCCTAACTATAAGCCTCACCTCACCCTAACCCTCACTGTCAACCTAACCCTCATCCTAGGCCTAACCCTCACACACACCCTAAACCTCACCCTCAACCAAACGCTAAACCTCACCCTCACCTTCAAAAGCACCCTAACCCTCACCCTCACCCTAACCCTAACCCAAAAACTAACCGTAACCCTAACCCTCACACTCACACCCACCCTCACCCTAAGCCTAACCAAAACCCAGCACTAATCCTAAACCAATCCCTCACCCTAACCTTAACCCTCAACCTAACCCTCACCCTAACCCTAACCCTAACCCTATCACTCACCCTAACCCTACACCTCACTCTAACCCTAAACCTCACCCTCACACTTACCCTCACCCTGAGCATACCCGTAAAGCTAACACTAATCCTAAACCTAACCCTCACCCTCATGCTAACCCTAACCCTAACCCTAAACCTCACCCTCACCCTCAGCCTAAACCTCACCCTAACCCTAATCCTAACCCTAGCCCTCACCCTCACAATCACCCTAACCCTCATCCTAAACCTAAACCTAACTTTCACCCTAACCCTTATCCTAACCCTAATGCTAACCCTAAACCTCACCCTAACCCTAACCATCACCCTAACTCTTACCCTCACCCTAACCCTAACCCTCACCATCATCTTAACCCTCACCCTAAACATAACCCTCACCTATATCCTAAACCGTACCCTAAACCTCACCCTCAGCCTAACGCTAACACTTACCCTCACCCTAACCCTTAACCTACCCCTAAACCTAACTTCACCCTAACCGTCATCCTAAACCTAATGCTTACCCTAAACCTCACCCTAACCCTAAACATCACCCTTTCTCTTACCCGCACCCTAAACTTAACCCTAACCCTAACCCTCACGATCACCTTAACCCTCAACCTAAATATAACCCTCACCCATATCCTAACCCTAATGCTAATCCTAACCCTCACCTTCACCTTAACCCTCACCCTAAACCTTAACCTCACACCAAACCTAACCCTCACCCTAACCCTAACCCAAAACCTCACACTAACCTTCACCCTAACCCTAACCCTAAACCTAACCCTCACCCTAACTTTCACCAACACCCTAACACTCACCCTAACCTAAAACTCAACCAAACCCTAACCCTTACCCTCACCTGAACCCTCACCCTGACCCAAACCCTCACCCTCACCCTAAAGCTACCCCTCAGCCTAAACCACAACCTACAACTAACCCTCACCCTAAACCTAACCCTAACCCTAAACCTAACACTCACCATCATCCTAACCTCACCCTAACCATTAACCTCACCCTAACCCGAACCCGAACCCGAACCATAATGCTCACACTAAACCTAACCCTCAACCTAACCCTAACCCTTACCCTCACCCCAACCCTAACATTAAAACTAACCGTAACACTAACACTAACCCTAACCCTCACGATAACCCTAACCCTAACCCTCTCCCAACAACTCACCCTAAACCTAATCCTAACCATCACACAACCCCTCAACCGTAACCTAACCTTAACCCTAAGCCTAACCCTCACCGTCACTCTAACACTCACCCTAACACCAAACGTAAACCTCAGCTTAACCCTCACCCTAAACCTAACCCTAACCCTAACCTTCACCCTAACCCTCAACCTAACCCTCACCATAACCCTAACCTTCAACCTCACCCTCACCCTCACCCTAATCATTACCCTCACCCTCACCCTAAACCTAACCCTAACGCTAAAGGTCACCCTAACACTAACCCTAACCCTCACCCTCACACTAAACCTAACCCTCACCCTAACCCTAACTCAGCCCCTCACCCTAAACTTCACCCTATCCCTAACCCTAAACCTAACGCTCACCCTAAACCTCAGCGTCACTCTAACACTCAACCTAAACCTATCCCTCAACCAAACCCTACCCCTTACCCGCACCTGAACCGTCACCCTCACCCAAACCCTCACTCTCAACCTAAACCTACCCCTCAGCCTAAGCCTCAACCTAACCGTAATCCTCACCCTAAACCTAACCCTAACCCTAAACCTAACCCTCACCCTCATCATAACCCTCACCCTAACCATTAACCTTACCCAAACACTAACCCTAACCTTAAACCTAACGCTCACACTAAACCTAACCCTCAACCTAACACTAACACTTACACTCACCCTAACCCTAACATTAACCCTAACACTAACCCACACACTAATCCTAACCCTCACCCTAACCCTTACAATTACACTAACCCTAACCCTCACCATAAACCTAACCGTAACCCTCACCCAACCCCTCACCCTAAACCTAATCCTCACCCTCACACAACCCCTCACCCCTAACCTAACCTTAACCCTAAGCCTAACCCTCAACTTCACTCTAAATCTCACCCTAACACTAACCCTAACCCTCAACCTAATCCTCACCGAAAACCTAACCCTAAACCTAACCCTCACCCTAACTCTCAAAATAACTCTCACACTAACCCTAACCCTAACCTTTAATCTATCCCTAAACCTAACCCTCACTCTAACCCTCACTCTAACTCTAACGCTAACCCTAACCCTCACCCTCACCCTAACCCTCAACCTAACCCTTAACCTCACCCTAGCCCTAACCCTAACCCTACAACTAACCCTAACCCTCACACTAACCCTAACCCTCACCCTAACCCTAACCCAACCCAGCACCCTAACCCTCACTCTATCCCTAACCCTAACCGTAAACCTCATACTAACCCTAACCTTAACCTAATACTCACCCCCACCCTAACACTCACCGTCACCATAACACTCACCCTAATCCTAAACTTCACCCACACCCTAACCCTAAACCTCACGGAAAACTCACCCTCATCCAAACCCTCACCCTGACCCTTAATATCAACGTAACCCTAAACCTCACTCTAAACCTAACCCTCACCCTCAACCTAAGCTGAACCCTAATCCTAACCCTAATCCTAACCCTAACCCTGACCCTCATGCTCACCCTAAATCTAACCCTAACCCTAACACTCACCTCACACTAAGCCTAACCGTAAGCTTTACCCTAACCCTAATACTAACCCTAACCCTCACCCTCAGACTGACCCTAAAACTCACCCTCACTGTCACCATTACCCTACCCCCAACCCTAACCCTTGGCCTCACCCTAACCCTAACCCTCACCATTACCTTAACCCTAACCCTTACCTTCACCCTCACCCTAACTCTAACCCTAACCCTAACCCTAAACCTAAACCTCATCCTAAACCTAATGCTAAACCTAAGCGTCACAGTAAACCTATCTCTCACCCTAACCCTAAGTCTACCAGTCAACTTAACCCTCACACTAACCCTAATGCTAACCCTTATCCTCACCCTATCCCTAACACTAACCCTCACCATCACCCTCACCCTAGACCTCACCCTAACCCTAAACCTAACCCTGACCCTCCCCATAACCCTAACCATAACCCTAACCCTAACCCTCACCCTCACCTTTTAGCCTAACCGTAGCACTTATCCTCAAACCTAACCCTCACCCTAACCCCAACCCTAACCCTAACCCTAATCCTCACGCTAACCCTCACTCTATTCCTAATCCTCACCCTCAACCTAACCCTCACCCTAACCCTAACCCTAACATTAACCCTAATCCTCACCCTAACCCTCACCCTAACACACACCCTAACACTCACCCTAGCACTCACCCTAACATGAAACCGAACCCTTACTATAAACCTTACCCTCACCCTCACCCACACACTCACCATAAGCCTAACCCTAACCCTAATACTAATCCTAAACCAAACCCTCACCATCACCCTCACCCTAACCCTAACACTAACCCCCACCTAACCCTAAACCTAATCCTAACACCCAAATAAACCTAACCCAAACCCTAACCATAACCCTCACCCTAAACCTAACCCTAATCCTCACCCTCACCCTAACTCTCACTGTCAACCCAATCCTCTCCCTAACCCTAATCCTCACCCACAACCTAACCCTCACCCTGACCCGAACCCTCATCCTCACCCTAAACCTCACACTCAACCTAAACATCACCCTAAACCTAAATCTCACCCTAACCCTAACCCGAAAATTCACCCTAACCCTAACCCTCACCCTCACCCTCACCGTAAGCCTAAACCTGATCCTCACACTAATCCTAAACCTAAACCACACCCTCACCATAAAACTAACCCTAACCCTCACCCTAATCCTAACCCTATCCCTCACCCTAACGCTAAACCTCACCCTAACCGTAACCCTCACCCTCACCCTTATCATCACACTAAGCCTACCCCTAAACCTAACACTAATTCTAAACCTAACCCTCAACCTCACCCTAACCCTAACATTAACCCTAACCCTCACCCTCATCGTAAACCTTAACCTAACGCTAAACCTAACCATCACCTTAAACCTCACCCTAACCCTTACGCTAACCATAACCTCACCCTCAACCTAAACCTCACCCTAAAACTTAACCTCACCCTAACCTTAACCCTAACCCTAACCCTCACACTAATTCTAACCCTCACCTTAACCCTAACCCAACCCCTCAACTTAACCCTTACCCTATCCCTTACCCTAACCCTCACCTTAATCCTAACTGTAACCCTAACACATTCACCCTAACCCTCACTTTCACCCTAACACTCACCCTAACCCTAAACCTCACCCAAACCCTCACCCTCACCCTATACATCAACCTAACCCGAAATCTCACCCTCACCCTAATCCTCACCCTAACCCTATCCCTAACCCTTACCTAACTGAAACCCTCACCCCCACCCTCACACTAACCCTAACCCTATCCCTCAGCCTAACCCACAACCTAACCTTTAACCTCACTCTCGCCCTATAACTAACCCTAACCCTAACCCTTACCCTAAACCTCAACCTCACCCGAACCCGAACCCTAACCCTTACCCTCGCCCTAAGCATAACATTAAAACTTACCCTAACCCTCACACAAACCCTAACCCTCACCCTAACTCTAACCCTAACACTAATCATAAGCCTAACCCTAACCCAAACCCTAAAATTAACCCTCATTTTCACCCTCACCCTCACCCTCAGCCTAAACCTAAAACTAACCCTAATCCTATTCCTAAACCTCACCCTCAAGCTCACCCTAAACCTAACCATAAGCCTAACCCTCTCCCTGACCCTAGCCCTTACACTAACCCTAACCCTAACCCTAACCCTCACACTAACCTTCACACTAACCCTCATCCTAACACTTAACCTCACCCTCACCCTAACCCTAACCCTAATCCTCACATTAATCCTAACCCTTACCCTAACCCTAACCCTCACCCTCACCATAACCCTTAATCTAACTCTAAACCTAACCCTCACATTAACCCTCACACTAACCCTAACACTAAACCTAAACCTCACCTTCACTCTAACCCTCACCCTAATCCTTAACCTCACCCTAGCCCTAACACTAACCCTAAAACTGACCCTAACCCTCACACTAACCATAACCCTAACCCAACCCAGCACCCTAACACTCACTATATCCCTAAACCTAACCCTAAACCTCACACTAATCCTAACAGGAACCTAACACTCACCCTCACCCTAACCCTCAGCCTCACCCTAACACCCTAATCCTAAACCTCACCCACACGCTAATCATCACCCTCACCGAAAACTCACCTTCACCCAACCCCTCACCCTCACCCTAAACATCAACGTAACCCTAACATTCATTCTAACCCTAACCCTAACACTCACCCTAAGTCTAACCCTAACCCTAACCCTCATGCTATAACTAATCCTCACCCTCACGCTCACCCTAAATGTAACCCTAACCCTAACCCTCACCCTCACCCTCAGCCTAACCCTAACCCTTACCCTAACCCTTATACTAACCCTAACCCTCACCCTCAGACTCACCCTAATACTCACCTTCACTCTCACCCTCACCCTCACCCAACACCCAAACCTAAACCTTAGCCTCACCCTTACCCTAACCCTCTCCGTTACCTTAAACCTAACCCGCACCCTCACCCTCACAATAACTCTAGCCCTAACCCTAACCCTCACGCTAACCCTCATCCTAAAGCTAATGCTAACCCTAACCCTCAAACTAAACCTATCCCTCAACCTGACCCTAAGCCTACCCATCAACCTAAACCTCACCCTAACCTTAACCCTAACATTAACCCTAACCCTCACCCTAACCTGAAACCTAAACCTCACCCTAAACGTAACCCTCACCCTCACACTCACACTCACCCTAAGCCTAAACCTAACCCTAACACTAATCTGAAACCTAACCCTCACCATCACCCTCACACTAACCCTAACCCTAACCCTAACACACACCCTCAACCTAACCCTAACACTAATCCTAACCCTCACCCCAACCCTAACCCTCACCTAACTCTAAACCTACCCTCACACTCAAAGTAACCCTAACCCAAACCCTAACCCTAACCTTCACCCTAAACCTAACCCTAAGCCTCACACTCACCCTAACTCTCACTGTCAACCTAACCCTCAACCTAGCCCTCACCCACAACCTAACCCTCACCATAACCCTCACCCTCACCCTCACACACACCCTCACCCTATGCATAAACCTAACCCTCACACTAATCCTAAACCTAACCCTCACCCTCACCCTGACCCTAACCATAACCCTCACCCTAATCCTAAACCTATCCCTCACCCTAACCCTAACTCTCGCCCTAACCCTAACCCTCACCTTCACCCTTACCATCACCCTAAGCCTACCACTAAACCTAACACTAATTCTAAACCTAACCCTCACAGTCACATTCACCCTAACCCTCACCCTAACCCTAACCCTAACCCATAGCGTCAACCTAACCCTAAATCTCAACCTAGCCTTAACCCTAACCGTCACCCTCACAATAAAACTATCCCTCACCCTTACCCTAGCCCTACCCCTCAGCCTAAAGCTCACACTGATCCCAACACTAACCCTAATCCTGACCCTATCCTTAAACCTCTTGCACACACTCACCCTAAACCTAACACTAACCCTAACCCTCACACTCACCCTCAGCCTAACCGTAACACTAACCCTAATCCTAACCCTAACCCTCAACCTCACACTCACCCTAACCCTCACCCTAAACCTTAAACTCACCTAAACCTCAACCTAAACCTAACCTGAACCCTAAACCTGACCCTCACTGTCAACCTAAGCCTCACACTGACCCTAATCCAAACCCTACTCCTCACCCTCTCCCTAAAACTCTAGCACAAGCTCACCATAAACCTAACACTAATCCTAACTCTCACACTAACACTAACCATTACCCTCAACTTCACCCTAACCCTAATCCTAACCCTAAACCTAACCCTCACACTAACCCTAAACCTAAACCTCACCCTCACCCTAACCCTTAACCGAACGCTAAAGCTAACCCTCACCCTAACCCTCATCCTAACCGTAACCCTAACCCTTACCCTCACCCTAACACTCAACCTAACCCTTAACCTCACCCTAACCCTAACCCTAACCCTCAAAATAACCCTAACCCTCACACTAACCCTAACCCAACCCAACACCCTAACCCTCACCCTAACCCTAACCCTAAACGTAACCCTAACATTCACACTCACCCTAACCCTCACAGTCAGCCTTACACTCACCCTAACCATAACCCTCACCTACATGCTAACCCGAACCCGAACCCGAACCCGAACCCTCACCCAAACCCTCACACTTACAGTCACACTGACCTTCATACTAATCCTCACCCTCGCCCTAAACATAACCTTAACCCTAACCCTCACACTAACATTAACCATAAACCTAAACCTCACCCTCACCCTCAGCTTCACCCTAAGCCTAATCCTAACCCTAACATTAATCCTAATCCAAACAATAACCCTCAACCTCACCCTAACTCTAACCCTAACCCTAAACCTAACCCTAACTCTCATGCTAACCCTCACCCTAAACCTCATCCTATTCCTTACCCTCACCCTAACCCTAAACCAAACACTAACCCTAACCCTCACCATAACCCTAACACTAACCCTCACCCAACCCCTCACCCTATCCCTAACCCTAACCCTCACACTCACGCTAAATCTCACCCCAAAACTTACCATCACCCTAACCCTCACCCTAACCCAAACCCTAAGCCTAACTCTAAGTCTCACCCTCACGCTAAAGCTAACTCTCACCCAAACATCCCCCTAACGCTAACCCTAACACTAAGCCTAACCCAGACCGTCACCCTAACCTTCACCCTTACCCTAATCATAACATTAACCCTAAACCTCAACCTAAACCTAATCTTAACCCTAACCCTCAACCAAATCATCACCCTTACCCTAACCCTTACCCTCATCCTAACACTAACCCTAACCATAAACCTCACCCATACCTTAAACCTAACTCTAAACCTAACCCAATCACTCATCCTAACCTTCACCCTATGCCTAAACCTAACACTTACCCTCACGCTATTGCTAACCGTAACCCTAACACTCAACCTCACACTAACCCTCACCATCACCCTAACACTCACCCTAACCCTAACCCTCACCCACATCCTAACCCTCACCCTCACCGAACCTCACCCTCACACAAACCCCACCCTAACCCTAACCCTCACACTAACCCTAACCCTCACCCTAACCCTAACCCTTACCCTCACCGTAACCCTAACATTAACCCTAACCCTAAACCTCACACTAAAAGCAATCCTCATATTCATCCTAACCCTACCCCTCAGGCTAACCTCACCTTAACCCTAACCATAACCCTAACCCTCACCCTCATTCTAAACCTCACCCTAACCCTTACCCTCAACCTAACCCTAAATCGAACCCTAACCCTAACCCCAACAATAACCCTAACACTCACCCCAACGCTAACCCTTACTCTCACCATAATCCTAACAATAAACCTAACCCTAAACCTCGCACTAATCCTAACCCACACCCTAACCCTAACCCTCAAACTAACCCTAACCCTCACCATAACCCTAACACTAAACCTCAACCAACCCCTCACCTTAAACCTAACCCTAAGCCACACCCTCACCCTAACCCTCACCCTAAACCTTACCCTCACACTAACCCTCAGCCTAACTTTAACCCAAACTCTAAACCTAAGCCTCACCCTCAACCTAACCCTAACCCTAACCCTAAACCTCACGCTCACCCTAAACCTCACACTCTCCATTACACACAAACTCACCCTAACCCTAACCCTAACCCTAACCCTCACCCTAACCCTAACTCTAACCCCAACCTCACCCTAAACCTTAACCTAACCCTAAACCTAACCCTCAACCTAACACTAACGCTAACACTAACCCTCACCCTACCCCTTAAACCCACCCTAAACCTAACCATCTCACTAACCCTAACCTAACCCCACACCCTAACCCTCACCCTAACCCAAACGCTAACCCTAACCATCACACTCACCCTAACTCTCACGCTAACCCATAACCTCACCCTAAACGTAACCCTAACCCTAACCCTCACTCTAACCCTAACCCAACCGCACACCATAACCCTCACCCGATCCCTAACCCTAAACCTAACCCTCAAACTAACCCTAACCGTAACCCTAACACTCACCCTCACCCAAACCCTCACCGTCACCCTAACACTCACCCTAACCCTAACCCTCACCCACACACTAACCCTCACCCTCACCAGAATCCTCAATCTCATGCAAACCCTCATCCTCACCCTATACATCAACCTAACCCTAACCCTCACCCTAACCCTAAACCTAACCCTCACCTTAACCCTAAACCTCACCCTAACCCTCACCCTCACCCTAATTCTCACCCTAAACCTGACCCTCAAGTTAACCCTCGCCCTAACTTTAACCCTAACCCTAATACTCACCATAACAATAACCCAAAACCTCACCTTGACCCTCACTCTAAAACTTACCCTAACCCTAAGCCTCACCCTAAATTTAACCCTAACCCTAACCCTCACCAAACCCTTCACCAGAATCCTAACCCTAACCCTGAGCCGAATCCTCACCATCACCCTAACCCTCACCATAACATTAACCCTAACCCTAAACCTAATCCCTCACCCTAAACATCACCCTCACCCTAATCCTCACGCTAACCCAAACCTTAACATTTTCCGAACCGAAACCCTCACAGTAATTCTCACCATAAACCTAACCCTGCCCCTCAGCCTAACCTCAACCTAACCCTAAACCTCACCCTCACCCTATTCCTAACCCTAACCCTAACCCTTACACTAAACCTCATCTTCACCCGAACCCTCACCCTAAACGTTACACTCACCCTAACCCTAAAATTAACTCTAACCCTAATACTCACACTAAACCTAACAATCACCATAACCCTAACCCTAACAATAAGCCTAACCCTCACAATAACCCTAACTCTAACCCTCACACTAACCCTCAAAATAAACGTTACCCTAACACTCACCCTAAGCCTCACCCTAACCATAAGCCTCACCCTAGCCCTAACCCTAACCCTCACCCAACCCTTAACCCTAACCCTAACACTAACACTAAGTGTAACCCTGACCGTCACCCTAACCCTCAAGCTAACTCTAACCCTAACATTAACCCTAACCCTCAACCTAACCCTCATCCTAAACCTAAACCTAACCCTAACCCTAACCCTTACCCTCAGCCTAACCCTCATCTTAACCCTAATGCTAACCCTAACCGTCACCCTCACACTCACCTCAACCTAACAATCAGAGTAAACCTTACCCTCACGTAACACTCACCCTAAACCTAAGCCTAACGCTAACACTTACCCTAAACCTCAACCTAACCCTAACACTCACCCACACCCTCACCATAACCATTACCCTCACCCTCACCCTCACCCCCACCCTAACCCTAACACTCACCTACACCCTCACCCTAACCCTCACCATAACCATTAGCCTCACCGTCACCCTAACCCTAACCCTAACCCTAACTCTCACCCTAACCCTAACCCTAACCCTCACACTCACACTCACCCTAACCCTCACTCTAACCCTTACCCTCACCTAACCCTCACCGTAAACCTAAGCCTAACACTAACCCTAACCCTCACCGTCACCCTAACCCTCACCCTAACACTAACACTGACATTAACCCTAACCCTCAAACTAAACCTCACCTAAACCTAATCCTAACCCTAACCCTCACCCTAAACGTCACCATAAACCTAACCCTAAACCTCACCCTAACCCTAACTCTAACACTAAGTGTAACCCTGACCATCACCCTAACCCTCAACCTAACTCTAACCCTAACATTAACCCTAACCCTCAAACTAACCCTCACCCTAAACCTAATCCTAACCCAAACCCTCAACCTAAACCTCACCCTCACCCTTATCGTCACCCTAACCCTAACCCTAACCCTAACACTGACAATAACCCTAACCCTCAACCTAACCCTCACCCTAAACCTAATCCTAACCCGAACCCTCAACCTAATCCTCACCCTCACCCTAAACATCACCCTAACCCTCACCCTAACCCTAACACTGACATTAACCCTAACCCTCAACCTAACCCTCACCCTAAACCTAACCCTAACCCTAACCCAAACCCTAACCCTAACCCTAACACTAAGTGTAGCCCTGACCATCACCCTAACCCTCAATCTAACTCTAACCCTAACATTAACCCTAACCCTCAACCTAAGCCTCAGGCTAAACCTAATCCTAAACCTAACCCTCAACCTAACCATCACGTTCACCCTAACACTAACCCTCATCCTCACCCTAACCCTCACCCTAATCATTACCCTCACCCTCACCCTAACACTAACCCTAATCCTAACCCTAACCCACACGCTCACCCTCACCCTAACCCTAACCCTAACCCTTACCCTCACCTTAACCCTCATCCTAACCCTAAAGTTAACCCTAACCCTCATCCTAACCCTAACCCTCACCCTAACATTAACCCTAACCCTCACCCTACCACTCACAATAAACCTATCGCTCACCCTACACCTAATCCAAACCCTCAGCCTAACCTTCACCCTGACCCTAAACCTAACCCTAATCCTCACCCTATCCCTAACCCTCATCCTAAATCTCCCCCTAAACCTAACCATAACCCTAAACTTCACCCTCCCACTCAGCCTAAACCTAACCCTAAACCTAATCGTAACCCTAACCATCAGTCTAACACTTACCCTCATTTAACACTCACCCTAAACCTAAGCCTAACCCTAAACCTTACCCTAACCCTCAGCCTAACCCTAACACTCACCCACACCCTCACCCTAACCCTCACCATAACCATCAGCCTCACCCTCACCCTAACCCTAACCCTAACCCTAACTCTCACCCTAACCCTAACCCTAACCCTCACACTCACACTCACCCTAACCCTCACTCTAACCTTTACACTCACCTAACCCTCACCCTAAAGTAAGCCTAACCCTAACCCTAACCATCACCGTCACCCTAAACCTCACCCTAACCCTAAAACTGACATTAACCCTAACCCTCAACCTAACCCTCACCCTAAACCTAACCCTAACCCTAAGCCTCACCCTAATCCTCACCATAACCCTAACCCTAACCCTCACACTCACCCTAACCCCCTTAACATAACCCTAAACATAACCCTCACCCTAAACCTCACCCTAATACTTACTCTAACCCTAACCTTCACCCTTACACTAACCCTCATCCTAAACCTTGACCTCAACCTAACCCTAACCCTAATACTCACACTAACCCTAACCCTGAACTTAACCTAAACCCAAAACCTCACCCTAACCATCACACTATCCCTAAACCTAACCCTAAACCTCACCGTAACCCTAACCATAACCGTAACACGCACACTCACCCTAACCCTCACCATCACCCTAACACTCACCCTAACCCTAACTCTCACACAAACCCTCACCCTCACCCTATACATCAACCTAAGCCTAACCCTCACCCTAAACCTAACCCTCATACTCATCTTCACATTAACCCTAAACCTTACCCCAACCCTCAGCCTAACCCTCAACCTAACCCTCAACCTCAACCTAACCCAATAACCAACAAAAACCTACCTCTTAACCTAAACCTCAACCTCACACGAACCCGAACCCTAACCCTTACCCGCACCCTAACCCTAACATTAACCCAAACCCTAACCCTCACACAAACCCTAACCCTCACCCTAACCTTAACCCTAATCCTAAACCCTCACCAAACCCCTCAACCGAACACTAACCCTAACCCTCACACTCACCCTAACCCTCACACTAAAACTTAATCCTACCCTGACTTTGAAACTAACCCTAACCCTAACCCTCACCCTAAACCTAAGCCTAACCCTAACGCTTACCATAACCCTCACCCTAACCCTAACACTCACCCACAACCTCAACCTAACCCTCACCATAACCATTACCCTCACCTCAACCTCACCCTCACACTTGCCCCAACACTCACCCACACCCTCACCATAACTCTCACCATAACCATTACCCTCACCCTCACCCTAACCTTAACCCTAACCCTAACTTTCACCCTAACCCTAACCCTCACACTCACACTCACACTCAAACTAACCCTCACTCTAACCCTTACCCTCACCTAACCCTCACCCTAAAGTAAGCCTAACCCTAACCCTAACCCTCACCGTCACCCTAACCCACATCCTAACACTAACACTGACATTAACCCTAAAACTCAACCTAACCCACACCCTAAACCTAACCCTAACCCTAACCCTCACCCTAAACCTCAACATAACCCTAACCCTAACCCTCACCCTCTCCCTAACCCTTAAACTAGCCCTAAACCTAACCCTCACCCTAAACCTCACCCTAATACTTACTCTAACCCTAACCCTCACACTAACCCTAACCCTCACCTTAACCTAAACCCAAACCCTCACCCTAAACCTCACCCTATCCCTATCCCTAACCCTAACCCTCACACTAACCCTAACTGTAACCCTAACACGCACACTCACCCTAAACCTCACCATCACCATAACACTCACCCTAACCCTAACTCTCACCCAAACCCTCACCCACACTGTATATATCAACCTAAACCTAACCCTCACCCTAACCCTAACCCTAAATCTCACCCTCACCATAATCGTAACCATAACCCTAACCCTAAAACTTAGCTTACCAAAACCCTCATCCTCACCTTCACATTAACCCTAATCCTAACCCTAACACTCAGCCTAACTCTCAACCTAACCCTAAACCTCAACCTCACCCAATAACTAACCCTAACCCTACCCCTTACCCTAAACCTCAACCTCAAACGAACCCGAACCCTAAACCTTACCCGCACCCTAACACTAACATTAACCCTAACACTAACCCTGACACAAACCCTAAACCTCACCCTAACCTTAACCCTCACCCTAACCCTAACCCCCACCCTCACCCTATCCCTCACCCACACACTAACCCTCACCCTCACCAGAATCCTCACCCTAACACTAACCCTCATCCAACCCTTCACCCTAATTCAAAACCTAACCCTCGCTCTCACACTAATCCTCACCCTAATCCTTACCCTCAGCCTAACCCTCACTCTAACCCTAACCTCACACTCCCACTCACGCTAACCCTCCCTCTAACACTTACCCTCACCTAACCCTCACCCTAAACCTAACCCTAATCCTAACCCTAACCCTCACCCTCACCTTCACCCTAACTCTAACCTTAACCAACCCTAACCCTCACCCTAATCCTATCCCTAACCCTAAACTTTACCCTAACCCTCATTCTCACCCTAAACCTAACCCTAACCCTAACGCTCACCTTAATCCTCACCCGAACACTAATGCTAACCCTAACCCTCACCCTCACCCTAAACCTCACCCTAACCCTTATCCTCACAATAAACCTGACGCTAAACCTAACCCTAAGCTTCACACTAATCCTAACCCTAACAATAACACTAACCCAAAATTTTCCACCTAACACTCACCCTATCCCTAAACCTAACCCAAACACTCACCCGATCTCTAACCATAGTCCTAAACCTCACGCTCACCCTAACCCTCACCATCACCCTAAACATCACCCTAAACATAACCCTCAACCTCACCATAAAACTCACCCTCAACCAAACCCTCACCCTGACCCGAAACATCAACCTAAACAAAACCCTCACGGTAACCCTAACCCTAACCCTCACCGTACAATTAACCCTCACCTCACCCTCACCCTCTTCCTAAGCCTAACGCTCACCTTAACCCTAACCCTAAACCTAACCCTCACCCTCATCCTAACCATAACCCTAACACTCAACCTCACACTAACCCTCAACCTAACCCAAAACCTAACACTCAACCTCACCCTCACCCTCACCCTAACCCTAACCCTAACTCTCACCCTCAAGTAACCCTAACCCTAACTCTCACCCTCACCCTAACACTCACCATCACCCTAACCCTGAACATAACCCTAAACCTCACCCTAAACCTAAACTTCACCCTAACCCTAACCCTAACCCTCAACCTCACCATCAGAATCACCCTAAACCTAACACTCACCTTAACTCTCATCCTCAACCTAACCCTATCCCTCACCCTCACCCTCACTCTAACCAAAAACCTAACCTTTAACCTCACCCTAAGCCTAACCCTAAGTCTAACCCTAAACCTCACTCTCACCCTAAGCATAACCCTGAATCTCTCTCTCACCCTTACCCTCAGCTAAACACACACCCTAACACTAAACCTCACCCTCAGCCTCACCCTAAACCTAACCCTAAACCTAACCCTCACCCGAACTCTCATCATAACCCTAACCCTAAAACTAACCCTCACCCTCACCCTAACCCTCTCTCTAACCCTAACTCTAAATCTCAGCCTCACCCTAACACTAACCCTCACCTTCACACTAATATTAACCCTACCACTAACCCTAAGCATCATCCTAACCCTAAACCTAAGATTAACACTAATCATAACACTATCCCTGACCCTGACACTCACGCTCACCCTCACCCCTCAGCCTAACCCTTACCCTCACCCTAACCCTTACTATCACCCTACCATAACCTCACCCTAACCTTAACTCTCACCCTTACACTAACCCTAAACATAACCCTAACGCTCACCCTACATTCACCAATCCTAACCATAACTCTAAACCTCACCCTCACCCTAACACTCACCCTAACACTTAGCCTAACCCTAACCCTCAACCTCACCCTAACCCTAACCCTAACCCTCACCCTAACAATTACACTAAACCTCACACTCACCCTAACACTCACCCTCAATGTAACCATCACCATAAACCTCACCCTCATCCTAATCCTCACCCTAAAACTTAACCTCACCAAAACCCTAACCTTAACCCTAACCCTAACCCTCACACTAATCCTAACCCTCACCCTCACCCTAACCCTAACCCCCACCCTATCCCTCAACCTAACCCTCAACCTAAACCTAACCCTAACCCTAACCCCCACCAGAAACCTAGCACTAACCCTCAATTTCACCCTCATCCTCACACTAACCCTAACCATACCCCTCACCCTAACCCTAATCCTAACCCTAACCCTAACCCTAACACTCACCCTAACACTAACCCAAACCCTAAACCTCACCCTCAACCTCACCCTCAACCTAACCCAAACCCTAACCCTAATCCTAAACCTAAACCTCACCCTCACCCTAATTCTAACCTTAATCCTAAACCTAAATCTCACCCTAAACCTAACACTCACCCTAAACTTCACCCTCACCATAATCCTCACCCTAACCCTAACACTAATGCTTAGTCTAACCCTCACCCTCACCCTCAGTCTAACCCTAACCCTAACCCTAATCCTAACCCTAACCCTCACCCTCAACTTCACCGTAACTCTAAACCTAACCCAAACCTAACCCTCACCTTAATCCTATCCCTAACCCTACATTTTACCCTAACCCTCATTCTCACCTGAAACCTAACCCTAAACCTAACCCTCACCCTAACACTCACCCTAACACTAATGCTAACCCTATAGCTCACCCTCACCCTAAACCTCACCCTAGACCTTATCCTCACCCTAAACCTGACCGTAACCCTAACCCTAACCTTTACACTAATGCTAACCCTAACCCTAACCCTAATCCTAAATTTTACCCTAACCCTTACCCTAACCCTAAACCTAACCCAAACCCTCACCCTAAATCTAACCCTATCCCTAACCCTCACCGTCACCCTAACCCTCACCCTATGCCTCACCCTAACCCTAAACCTAACCCTCACCCTCACCCCAATACTTAACCTAACGCTCTCCCTCACCCTCAACCTCAGCCTAACACCAACAACAACCCTAGCCCTCACCCCCACCATCACCCTCACCGTAACCCTAAAAATCACCCTAACCCTCACCCTCACCCTCAACCTAACCCTAACCCTAAACCTAAAACTCACACCATGCCTAACCCTAAACCTAGTCGTCCCCCTAACCCTAAAGTTAACCCGAAGCCTAACCCTCACACTAACCCTAAACCTCACCCTAACCCTAACCCTCACCCTCTTCCTATCCCTAAACCTAAACCTAAAACTCACACCATCCCTAACCCTAACACTTACCCACACCCTAAACGTTACTCTAACCCTAACCCTAACCCTCACACTGAAGCTAATCATCACCCTAACCTTAACCCTAAGCCTAACCTTAACATTAACCCCCACCCTCAACCTTACCCTCAGCCTAACCCTAACCCTAATCCTAATCCTAACCCTAACGCTCACCCTCATGCTCACCCTAAACCTAATCCTAACCCTATCCTTCACATAACTCTAAAGATAACAATAACCCTACCACTAACCCTAATCCTAAACCTCACTCTAACCCTAACCATAACCCTCACACGAACCTTAACCCTAACACTAACCCTCTCCCTAATCCAACCCTAATCCTCACCCTCACCCTAACCCTAACCCTAACCCTCACACTAAACCTATCCCTCACCCTAACCCTAATCCTCACCCTAAAACTTACCCTCACCCTTACCCTTACCCTCACACTAACCCTAACCCTAAACCCAACCCTCAACATCAACCTCACCCTCAGCCTAAGCCTAACCCTCACTTTAATCCTAACCCTAACCCTCACCCTCACCCTCACCCTAACCCTCAACCTCACCCTCACCCTAACCATAACAATAACCCTACCCCTACCCCTCACCCTAACCCTAACGCTCACCCTAAAAACCCTAATCCTCACCCTCACACTCAACCTAAAACTAATCTTAACCATAACCCTCACCCTAACCCTCACCATAACCCTAATAATAACGCTAACACTCACCCTCACCCTAACCCTCACCCGAACCCTTAACCTCACCCTAACCCTAAGCCTAACCCTAACCCTTACACTAAACCTACCCCTCACCCTAACACAAAATCGAACCCTACCCCTAATCCTCACACTAAACCTAAACCTCAGGCTAACCCTAACCCTACCCCTGAGCCTAACACTCACACTAACCCTAACCCTAATCCTACACCTCACCCTATCCCTAATGCTAACCCAAAAACTCACCCTCACCCTAACCTCAACCGAACACTTACCCTTACCCTATCCCTAACCCTAAACCTCACACTGAACCTAACCCTCACCCTAACCATAATTCTACCACTCAGCCTAACCCTCACACTCACCCTAACCCTAACTCTAATCCTCACCTATCCCTAACTCTAACCCTGACCCTATCCCTCACCCTAACCCTAACCCTAACCCTAACTCACACCCTCCACCTAACGCTACCCCTCACGCTAACCCTCAACCTATTCCTAAACCAAAACCTAACACTCACCCTAACCCTCACCCTAAACCTAAACTTAACCCTAACCCTCACCCTAACCCTAACCCTAACCCTAAACTTAACCCTCACCCTCACCCTCACGCTAATCCTCACCCTCAAGCTAATCCTCTGGCTAACCCTAAACCTAACCCTTACTTAACCGAAACCCTCACACTCACCTTCACCCTGACCCTAACCCTGACCCGAACCCTACCCCTCAGCCTTACCCTCACCCTAACCATAACCCTCAACCTCAACCTGACCCTAAACCTTAGCCTAAAACTCATCCTTACCCTAAACCTCACCCTAACCCTTACCCTCACCCTAACCCTTACCCTAACACTAAACCTTACCCTAACACTAAACCTACCCCTCACCCAAAGCCTAACACTAACCCTAACCCTCACCCTAAACCTAACCCTAACCCTCATCCTCACCCTAACCCTTACCCTCACCCAAACCCTCACCCTCACGTTAATCCTCACTCTCACCCAAAACATCTCGCTAAAGCTAACCCTCACCCTAACCCTAACCCTAACCCTCACAATAACACTAACCCTCCCTCTACCCCTCAAACTCAACCTAATCCTCCCCATAACCATAACCCTAACCCTTATCTATCCCAAACCCTCACCCTCACCCTAACCCTCCCACTCAACATAGCCCTCACCCTCACCCTAACCCTAACCCTAACCCAGACCCTCATACTCCACCTCACTCTCAGCCTACAACTAACCCTAAACTTAAACCTAAACCTAAACTTCACCCTCACCCTCACCTTCACCCTAACCCTAACCATAACCCTAACCCTAACCAGCACCCTAAACCTAATCCTAACCCTAACCCTAAACCTAACCCTCACCCTACCCCTCAACCTAACCTTAAGCCTAACCCTAATCTTCACCCTAAAGTTAACCTCACCCCGACCCTTACCCTCATCCTAACCGTAACCCTAAACCTAAGCCTCACACTAGCCCTAAGCCTCACCCTAAACCTAACATTACCACTAACCCTACCCCTCATATTAAACCTAACCTTAACCCTAATACTCACCCTAACCCTCAACCTAACCATAACCCTCATCTTCAACGTAACCCTCACCGTCATGGTAACCCTCACCCTAGCCTTAACCCTCACCCTCAGCCTAACCATCACCCTCACCCTAGCCCTCACCCTTATCCTAACCATTACTCTAACCCTAAATCTCACCCTAACCCTCACCCTCAACCTAAACCTTACCCTCACCCTAAACCTAACCCTAACCCTAACTTTTAACATCACCCTAACAATCACCCTAACCCTAACCCTTACCTTCATCCTAACCCTCCACCTAACCCTTACCCTCTAGCTAACCCTAACCCTAACCCTAACCCTCACCCTCACCCTAACCCTTACCGTCACCCTAACCCTAACCCTACCCTTCACATTAACACTTATCCTATCCCTACTGCTCAGCCTAACACTCAACCTAACCCTATTCTTCACCCTCAAACTCACCCTAAACCTTACCCTAAACCTTACCCTAACCCTCACCCTAAAACTTATCCTCATCTTAACCCTTACCCTCAAACTAACCCTAAACCTAAACCTCACCCTACACCTCACACAAACCCTAACCCTAAACCTAACCTGCACCCTAACCTTCACCCACACCCTTACCCTCAACCTCACCCTCATCTTAATTCGAACCCAGAAGCTAACACTAACCCTGATGCTCACCCTCACCCTAACTGTAACTCTCAACCTAATCCTAACCCTCACCCTAAACATAACCTTGACCCTCACCCTCACCCTAACTCTAAACCTCAACCTAAACCTCAACCTAAACCTAAATCTAACCCTAACCTTCAACCTCACCCGAACCCTAACCTTAACCCTCAACATAACCCTAAAGCTAACCCTCACCCACAACCTAACCCTCACCCTCACCATAACCCTACAGATCACCCTAAATCTAACCCTCACCCTAATCCTAAACCTAAACCTCACCCTAACCCTAAACCTCACACTAAACTTCAGCCTCACCCTAATCCTCACCCTGACCCTAACCCTAACTCTCATCCTAACCCTCACCCTCAGCCTAACCCTAAACCTAACCCTAAACCTAACCCTAACCCTCAGCCTCACCCTAACCCTAACCCTAACTGTTACCCTAACCCTCACCTTCACCCTCACCCTAACACTTACCCTAGCCCTAACCTTAACCCTCAAACTAACCCTAACCCTAACCCTCACCCTGACGCTCATCCTGAACCTAACATTAACCCTAATACTCACCCTAACCCTAACCCTAACCATAACCCTCACCCTCACCCTAACCCTCACCCTCAGGGTAAACCTCACCCTAACCCTAACCCTCACACTCACCCTAACCCTCACCCTCACCCTAGCCCTCACCCTAAACCTAACCCTAACCCTAACTCTAAAACTCACCCTAACCCTCACCCTTAAACTAACACTTACCCTCACCCTAGCCCTCACCCTAAACCTAACCCTAACCCTAACTCTAAAACTCACCCTAACCCTCACCCTTAAACTAACACTTACCCTCACCCTAAACCTCAACCTAACCCTAATCCTAACCCTAACCCTAATCTTAAACATCACCCTAACGCTCACCCTAACCCTAACCCTTACTTTCGTCCAAAACCTGACCCTAACCCTTAACCTCACGCTAACCCTAACCCTAACCCTAACCCTCACCCTCACCCTAACCTTTACCCTCACCCTAACCCTAACCCTAACCCTCACCCTAACTCTCATCCTACACCTACTGCTCACCCTAACCCTCACCCTAACGCTATTCCTCACCCTCAAACTCACCCTAAACCTTACTCTAACCCTTACCCTAAAACTTATCCTCACCCTACCATTTACACTCACACTAACCCTAAACCTAAACTTCACACTACACCTCAATCAAACCCTAACCCTAACACTAACTCCCACCCTCAACTTCACCCCCACCCTTACCATCAACCTAACCCTCACCCTAACACTAACCCTAACCCTAACACTCACCCTAAACCTCACCATCACCCTAATCCTAACCCTAACATTAAACATATCTGTAACCCTCACCCGAACCCTAACTATAATCCTAACACTATTCCTCAACCTCACCCTCACATTAATTCGAACCCAGAAGCTAACCCTAACCCTCATATTCACCCTAACCTTAACTCTAACTCTCACCCTAAACCTAACCTTCACCCTAAACCTAAACCTAACCCTCACACTCACCCTAACTCTAAACCTCACCGTAACCCTCAACCTAACCCTAACTCTAACCCTAACCCTCAAACTCACCCTAACCCTGTCCCTAACCCTCACCATAACCCTAAATCTAAACCTCACCCACACCCTGACCCTCACCTTCACCCTCACCCTAAACATCACCCTAACTCTAACCCTCACCCTAAACCTAAACCTAAACCTCACCCTAACCCTAACCCTCAGACTAACCCTAACCCTCACCCCAACCCTAATCCTCACCATAACCCTACCTCTACCCCTCACCCTAACCCTAACCTAACCCTAACGCTAACCGTCACCCTAACCCTCACCCTTACGCTAACCCTCATTGTCAACCTAACCCTCACCCTAACGATAACCCTCACCCACACCCTAACCCTCATCTTCACCCGAACACTCACTCTCACCCTAACGCTCACCCTCACCCTAAACATCACCCTAACCGTAACTCTCAGCCTCACCCAAACCCTAACACTCAGTCTAACCCAAAACCTCACCCTAACCCTCATTCTCAACCTAACCCTCACCCAAACCCTCACCTTAACCCTTACCCTCACCCTAACCCTCACACTAACCCTAAACCTGACTCTTACCCTCACCCTCACCCTTATCCTAAACCTAACCCTAACCCTCACCCTCACAATCACCCTAAACCTAACCCCCACTCTAACCCTCAACCTCACCCTCACCCTCACCCTAACACTATCCCTCACACTCACTCTCACCCTAATCCTAACCCTAACCGTAACCCTCACACTAAGCCTAACCCTAACCTTAACCCTAAACCTAACACTCACCCTACCCCTCACCCTAACCCTAACCCTAACCCTAATCTTCACCCTAAACCTTACTCTCAACCCAAACCTTACCCTCACCCTAACAGTAACCCTAAACCTAACCCTCACACTAACCCTAACCCTTACCCTAAACTAACCCTACAACTCACCCTAACCCTCATCCTAACCCTATCCTTAACACTAATACTCACCCTAACCCTAACCATAACCCTCAAACTCACCATCACACTAACCCTAACCCTCACCCTAACCCTAACCCCCACCCTCACCCTAACCTCACCTTCACCCTAGCTATCACCCTAGCCCTCACCCTAACCCTAATCCTCACCCTAACCCACATCCTGCCCCTTCTGCTCAGCTTAACCTTCACCCTAACCCTATTCCTCACCCTCAAACTCACCCAAACCTTACCATAACCCTAACCCTAACCGTTACACTAAGCCTAACCCTCACTGTCACCCTATCCTAAGCCTAACCCTCTCCCTCACCCTCACCCTCACCCTTACACTAATCGTAACGCTAAACCTCACCCTCACCCGCACCTTCAACCTAACCCTAAACATCACCCTAATCCTCATCCTCACCCTAACCCTAACCCTAACGTTCACACTATCCATAACCCTAATCCTTATCCTCTCCCTAACCCTAACGCTAACCCAAAGCCTAACCCTCACACGGACCCTAACCATCACCCTAACCCTAATTCTAACCCTCACCCTAACCCACACCCTAACCCTTACCCACACCCAAACCATAATTCTAACCCTAACCCTCACACTAACCCTAACACTCACACAAACCCTAACACTCACACTCCCCCTAACCCACACCCTGACCCTTAGCAACATCTTAAACATAACTCTAACCCTAACCTTAACCCTCACACGAACCCTAACTCTCAACCTAATCCTAAACCTAACCCTTACCATCACCCACACCCTCAGCCTAACCCTATACCTAACACTAATCCTAACCTTATCTCTCAAACTCACGCTCACCCTAACTCTCAACCTCACCCTCACCCTCACTCTAACACTAACTCTAACCCTAACCCTCAACCTAACCCTCACCCTAAACATAACCCCAACCCTCAACCTCATCCTAACTCTAAACCTCACCCTAAACCTCAACCTAACCCTAACTCTAACCCTAACCCTCAAACTCACCCTAACCCTCACCCTCACCCTCACCCTCACCCTCACCCTACACATCACCCTAACTCTAACCCTCACCCTAATCCTAAACCTAAACCTTACACTAACCCTAACCCTCACCCTAAACTTCACCTTCACCCTAATCCTCACCCTAACACTAACCCTAATCTTAACTCTCATCCTCACACTCACCCTAAGCCTAAACCTAACCCTAACCCAAATTCTTACCCTAAACCTCACCCTCACCCTAACCCTAACCCTAACAGTTACCCTAACCCTCACCCTCACCCTCACCCTAACCCTTACCCTAACCCAAACCCTAACCCTCAAACTAACCCAAATCCTAACCCTTACCCTAACACTCATCCTAACCCTAACCTGAAACCTAAACCTAACCCTCACCCTAGATCTCACCCTAATGTTAACCCTAATCCTAAACCTCACCCTCAATCTAACCCTCAGTGTAACAATTACCCTCACCCTCATCCTAACCCTAACCTTCACCCTAAACCTAACCCTCACCATAACCCTAACCCTACCCCTCACCCTAACCCTAACCCTAACGCTAACCCTCACCCTAACCCTCACCTTCACACTAACCCTCATTCTCAACCTAACCCTCACACTAACCCTAACCCTCACCCACACCTTAACCCTCTTCTTCACCCGAAATCTCTCTCTCACCCTAACGCTCACCCTCACCCTAAACATCACCCTAACCCTAACTCTCAGCCTAACACGAACCCTAACACTCACTCTAACCCAAAACCTCACCCTAACACTCATTCTCAACCTAAACCACACCCTAACCCTCACCCTAACCCTTACCCTCACCCTAACCCTCACACTAATCCTAAACCTAACTCTCACCCTCACCCTCACCATTACACTAACCCTTACCCTAACCCTAACCCTCACCCTCACAATCACCCTAAAACTAACCTCACTCTAACCCTCACCTCAACCCTCAAACTCACCCTAAACCTATCCCGCACCCTCACCCTCTCCCTAATCCCAACCTTAACCCTAACACTCACCGTAAGCCTAACCCTAACCCTAACCCTCTCCCTCACCCTCATCATCAGCCTAACACTAACCCTAACCCTCTCCCTCACCCTCACCCTCACCCTAACCCTAACCCTCAACCTAACCCTAACCCTAACGCTTTCCCACATCCACATCCTAACCCTTACCATCACCCTAACACTCACCTTCACATTAACCCCCACCCTCACCCTAAACATCATCCTAACTCTAACCCTCACCCTAACCTTAATTCTAACCCTCACCCTAACCCTAATCCTCACCCTCACCCTAAGCCTAAACCTAATCCTAAGACTAACCGTAAACCTAACTGTCACTCTCACCCTCATCTCAACCTTAACCCTAACGCTCACATAACTCTAAAGCTAACAATAACCCTAACCCTAACACTAACACTAAACCTCACCCTAACCCTAAAACTAACACTCACCCTAAACCTCAACCTAACCCTATCCCTCATCCTAACCCTAACCCTAATCCTCACCCTCAAGCTAACTTGAACCCTAACCCTAACACTCACAATAAACCTATCCCTCACCCTTACCCTAAGCCTCATCCTAAACCTTACCCTCACCCTCTCCCTTACCCTCACACTAAGCCTAACCCTCAACCAAACCCTAAACCTAACCCTCAACATCACCCTCAACATCAGCCTAACCCTAACCCTAACCCTAATCCTAACACTAACCGTAACCCTCACCCTCACCCTAACCCTCAACCTCAACCTCACCCTCACCCTAACACTAACTCTAAACTTAACCCTCACCCTAACCCTAACACTCACCCTAAACGTAACTCTAACCCTCACCCTCACCCTCACCCTAAACCTAACCTTAACCCTAACCCTAATACTAACGCTAATACTCACCCTCACCCTAACACTCACCCAAACCCTTACACTCACCCGAAACCTAACCCTAACCCTAACCCTCACACTAAACCTAACACTCACCCTAACACTAACCCTAACCCTAACCCTAACCCGCACACTAAAGCTAACACTCACGCTAACCCTAACCCTACCCCTGAGCCTAACCCTCACACTAACCCTAATTCTAATGCTACACCTCACCCACTCCCTAACCCTAACCCTAACCCTCAACCTCACCCTAGCCCTCAGCTAACACTAACCCTAATCCTAACCCTCACATTCAACCTAACCCTAATACTCACCCTAACCCTAAACCCCATCCTGAACCTAACCCTCAGCCTAACCCTAACCCTAACGCTCACCATCACCCTAAACATAACCCTAACCCTAACCCTCAAACTACCCATAACGCTAACCCAAACCCTCACCCTCACCTTATACCTCACCCTAAACCTTACCCTCACCCTAACCCTAACCCTAACCCTAACCCTAACAGTCCCACTAATCCTGTCACCCTAACTCTAAACATACCCCTCACCCTAACCCTCAAATTAACATGAACACTAACCCTAACCCTCACCCTAAATGTAACCCTAACCCACACCCTCACCCTAACCCTCACAATCACCCTAACCCACACTTTAACCCTAACCATCCCCCACACCCTAACACTTACCCAAACCCACACACTAAACCTAACACTCACCCTAACCCTAAACCTAAACCTCACCGTAAACCAAACCCTCATCCTAACATTCACGCTCACCCTAATGCTCAACCTAAAACTAACCTTAACCATAACCTAACCCTAACCCTCACCATGACACAAACCCTCACCCTAACCCTCACCGTCACCCTTATCCTCACCCTAAACCTAACCATAATATTTATCTAACCAAAACCCTCACAATAACCCTCATTCTAAACCCCACCCTTACCCTAACCATAACCCTAAACATACCCTTCTCCTTAAACCTTACCCTAACACGAACCCTAACGCACACACTCACTCAAACCCTCACTATCACCCTAAACCTCACCCTATCCCTAAGACTCACCCACACCCTAACCCTCACCCAAAACCTCACCCTCACCCTAACCCTAGCCCTCACCCTAACTCTAACCCTAACCTTAACCCTAACATTAAACCTAACCTTCACCCTCACCCTCACACTCACCTTCCCCGTAACGCTAGACCAACCCTAACCCTAACCCTAACCCTCACCCTCACCCTCACCCTAACCCTCATCCTAACCCTACCCTAACGCTAACAAGCACCGTAAACCAAGCACTCACCCTAAACCTCACCCTAACCCTAACCTTAACCCTAACCCTAACACTAACCCTAAGCGTCACCCTCACCTTAAACCTCACCCTAACCCTTACCCTCACCCTAATCCTCAAACTAACCCTAACCCTTACCCTAACACTAACTCTACCCTTCACCCTATCCCTCACCCAAACCCTAACGCTAACCCTAACCCTCGCCCGAACCCAGAAGCTAACCCCCACCCTCACCCTAACCTCACCTTCACCCTAGCTATCACCCTAACCCTCACCCTAACCCTAATCCTCACCCTAACCCACATCCTGCCCCTTCTGCTCAGCTTAACCTTCACCCTAACCCTATTCCTCACCCTCAAACTCACCCAAACCTTACCCTAACCGTAACCCTAACTGTTACACTAAGCCTAACCCTCACTGTCACCCTATCCTAAGCCTAACCCTCTCCCTCACCCTCACCCTCACCCTTACACTAATCGTAACGCTAAACCTCACCCTCACCCGCACCTTCAACCTAACCCTAAACATCACCCTAATCCTCATCCTCACCCTAACCCTAACCCTAACGTTCACACTATCCATAACCCTAATCCTTATCTTCTCCCTAACCCTAACGCTAACCCAAAGCCTAACCCTCACACGGACCCTAACCATCACCCTAACCCTAATTCTAACCCTCACCCTAACCCACACCCTAACCCTTACCCACACCCAAACCATAATTCTAAACCTAACCCTCACACTAACCCTAACACTCGCACAAACCCTAACACTCACACTCCCCCTAACCCACACCCTGACCCTTAGCAACATCTTAAACATAACTCTAACCCTAACCTTAACCCTCACACGAACCCTAACTCTCAACCTAATCCTAAACCTAACCCTTACCATCACCCACACCCTCAGCCTAACCCTATACCTAACACTAATCCTAACCTTATCTCTCAAACTCACGCTCACCCTAACTCTCAACCTCACCCTCACCCTCACTCTAACACTAACTCTAACCCTAACCCTCAACCTAACCCTCACCCTAAACATAACCCCAACCCTCAACCTCATCCTAACTCTAAACCTCACCCTAAACCTCAACCTAACCCTAACTCTAACCCTAACCCTCAAACTCACCCTAACCCTCACCCTCACCCTCACCCTCACCCTCACCCTACACATCACCCTAACTCTAACCCTCACCCTAATCCTAAACCTAAACCTTACACTAACCCTAACCCTCACCCTAAACTTCACCTTCACCCTAATCCTCACCCTAACACTAACCCTAATCTTAACTCTCATCCTCACACTCACCCTAAGCCTAAACCTAACCCTAACCCAAATTCTTACCCTAAACCTCACCCTCACCCTAACCCTAACCCTAACAGTTACCCTAACCCTCACCCTCACCCTCACCCTAACCCTTACCCTAACCCAAACCCTAACCCTCAAACTAACCCAAATCCTAACCCTTACCCTAACACTCATCCTAACCCTAACCTGAAACCTAAACCTAACCCTCACCCTAGATCTCACCCTAATGTTAACCCTAATCCTAAACCTCACCCTCAATCTAACCCTCAGTGTAACAATTACCCTCACCCTCATCCTAACCCTAACCTTCACCCTAAACCTAACCCTCACCATAACCCTAACCCTACCCCTCACCCTAACCCTAACCCTAACGCTAACCCTCACCCTAACCCTCACCTTCACACTAACCCTCATTCTCAACCTAACCCTCACACTAACCCTAACCCTCACCCACACCTTAACCCTCTTCTTCACCCGAAATCTCTCTCTCACCCTAACGCTCACCCTCACCCTAAACATCACCCTAACCCTAACTCTCAGCCTAACACGAACCCTAACACTCACTCTAACCCAAAACCTCACCCTAACACTCATTCTCAACCTAAACCACACCCTAACCCTCACCCTAACCCTTACCCTCACCCTAACCCTCACACTAATCCTAAACCTAACTCTCACCCTCACCCTCACCATTACACTAACCCTTACCCTAACCCTAACCCTCACCCTCACAATCACCCTAAAACTAACCTCACTCTAACCCTCACCTCAACCCTCAAACTCACCCTAAACCTATCCCGCACCCTCACCCTCTCCCTAATCCCAACCTTAACCCTAACACTCACCGTAAGCCTAACCCTAACCCTAACCCTCTCCCTCACCCTCATCATCAGCCTAACACTAACCCTAACCCTCTCCCTCACCCTCACCCTCACCCTAACCCTAACCCTCAACCTAACCCTAACCCTAACGCTTTCCCACATCCACATCCTAACCCTTACCATCACCCTAACACTCACCTTCACATTAACCCCCACCCTCACCCTAAACATCATCCTAACTCTAACCCTCACCCTAACCTTAATTCTAACCCTCACCCTAACCCTAATCCTCACCCTCACCCTAAGCCTAAACCTAATCCTAAGACTAACCGTAAACCTAACTGTCACTCTCACCCTCATCTCAACCTTAACCCTAACGCTCACATAACTCTAAAGCTAACAATAACCCTAACCCTAACACTAACACTAAACCTCACCCTAACCCTAAAACTAACACTCACCCTAAACCTCAACCTAACCCTATCCCTCATCCTAACCCTAACCCTAATCCTCACCCTCAAGCTAACTTGAACCCTAACCCTAACACTCACAATAAACCTATCCCTCACCCTTACCCTAAGCCTCATCCTAAACCTTACCCTCACCCTCTCCCTTACCCTCACACTAAGCCTAACCCTCAACCAAACCCTAAACCTAACCCTCAACATCACCCTCAACATCAGCCTAACCCTAACCCTAACCCTAATCCTAACACTAACCGTAACCCTCACCCTCACCCTAACCCTCAACCTCAACCTCACCCTCACCCTAACACTAACTCTAAACTTAACCCTCACCCTAACCCTAACACTCACCCTAAACGTAACTCTAACCCTCACCCTCACCCTCACCCTAAACCTAACCTTAACCCTAACCCTAATACTAACGCTAATACTCACCCTCACCCTAACACTCACCCAAACCCTTACACTCACCCGAAACCTAACCCTAACCCTAACCCTCACACTAAACCTAACACTCACCCTAACACTAACCCTAACCCTAACCCTAACCCGCACACTAAAGCTAACACTCACGCTAACCCTAACCCTACCCCTGAGCCTAACCCTCACACTAACCCTAATTCTAATGCTACACCTCACCCACTCCCTAACCCTAACCCTAACCCTCAACCTCACCCTAGCCCTCAGCTAACACTAACCCTAATCCTAACCCTCACATTCAACCTAACCCTAATACTCACCCTAACCCTAAACCCCATCCTGAACCTAACCCTCAGCCTAACCCTAACCCTAACGCTCACCATCACCCTAAACATAACCCTAACCCTAACCCTCAAACTACCCATAACGCTAACCCAAACCCTCACCCTCACCTTATACCTCACCCTAAACCTTACCCTCACCCTAACCCTAACCCTAACCCTAACCCTAACAGTCCCACTAATCCTGTCACCCTAACTCTAAACATACCCCTCACCCTAACCCTCAAATTAACATGAACACTAACCCTAACCCTCACCCTAAATGTAACCCTAACCCACACCCTCACCCTAACCCTCACAATCACCCTAACCCACACTTTAACCCTAACCATCCCCCACACCCTAACACTTACCCAAACCCACACACTAAACCTAACACTCACCCTAACCCTAAACCTAAACCTCACCGTAAACCAAACCCTCATCCTAACATTCACGCTCACCCTAATGCTCAACCTAAAACTAACCTTAACCATAACCTAACCCTAACCCTCACCATGACACAAACCCTCACCCTAACCCTCACCGTCACCCTTATCCTCACCCTAAACCTAACCATAATATTTATCTAACCAAAACCCTCACAATAACCCTCATTCTAAACCCCACCCTTACCCTAACCATAACCCTAAACATACCCTTCTCCTTAAACCTTACCCTAACACGAACCCTAACGCACACACTCACTCAAACCCTCACTATCACCCTAAACCTCACCCTATCCCTAAGACTCACCCACACCCTAACCCTCACCCAAAACCTCACCCTCACCCTAACCCTAGCCCTCACCCTAACTCTAACCCTAACCTTAACCCTAACATTAAACCTAACCTTCACCCTCACCCTCACACTCACCTTCCCCGTAACGCTAGACCAACCCTAACCCTAACCCTAACCCTCACCCTCACCCTCACCCTAACCCTCATCCTAACCCTACCCTAACGCTAACAAGCACCGTAAACCAAGCACTCACCCTAAACCTCACCCTAACCCTAACCTTAACCCTAACCCTAACACTAACCCTAAGCGTCACCCTCACCTTAAACCTCACCCTAACCCTTACCCTCACCCTAATCCTCAAACTAACCCTAACCCTTACCCTAACACTAACTCTACCCTTCACCCTATCCCTCACCCAAACCCTAACGCTAACCCTAACCCTCACCCGAACCCAGAAGCTAACCCCCACCCTCACCCTAACCTCACCTTCACCCTAGCTATCACCCTAACCCTCACCCTAACCCTAATCCTCACCCTAACCCACATCCTGCCCCTTCTGCTCAGCTTAACCTTCACCCTAACCCTATTCCTCACCCTCAAACTCACCCAAACCTTACCCTAACCGTAACCCTAACTGTTACACTAAGCCTAACCCTCACTGTCACCCTATCCTAAGCCTAACCCTCTCCCTCACCCTCACCCTCACCCTTACACTAATCGTAACGCTAAACCTCACCCTCACCCGCACCTTCAACCTAACCCTAAACATCACCCTAATCCTCATCCTCACCCTAACCCTAACCCTAACGTTCACACTATCCATAACCCTAATCCTTATCTTCTCCCTAACCCTAACGCTAACCCAAAGCCTAACCCTCACACGGACCCTAACCATCACCCTAACCCTAATTCTAACCCTCACCCTAACCCACACCCTAACCCTTACCCACACCCAAACCATAATTCTAAACCTAACCCTCACACTAACCCTAACACTCGCACAAACCCTAACACTCACACTCCCCCTAACCCACACCCTGACCCTTAGCAACATCTTAAACATAACTCTAACCCTAACCTTAACCCTCACACGAACCCTAACTCTCAACCTAATCCTAAACCTAACCCTTACCATCACCCACACCCTCAGCCTAACCCTATACCTAACACTAATCCTAACCTTATCTCTCAAACTCACGCTCACCCTAACTCTCAACCTCACCCTCACCCTCACTCTAACACTAACTCTAACCCTAACCCTCAACCTAACCCTCACCCTAAACATAACCCCAACCCTCAACCTCACCCTAACTCTAAACCTCACCCTAAACCTCAACCTAACCCTAATTCTAACCCTAACCCTCAAACTCACCCTAACCCTATCCCTAACCCTCACCCTCACCCTCACCCTCACCCTCACCCTACACATCACCCTAACTCTAACCCTCACCCTAATCCTAAACCTAAACCTTACACTAACCCTAACCCTCACCCTAAACTTCACCCTCACCCTAATCCTCACCCTAACACTAACCCTAATCTTAACTCTCATCCTCACACTCACCCTAA
This sequence comes from Dipodomys merriami, assembly GCF_024711535.1. Lineage (NCBI taxonomy): Eukaryota > Metazoa > Chordata > Mammalia > Rodentia > Heteromyidae > Dipodomys > Dipodomys merriami. The sequence continues at coordinate 7,581,728 of NW_027206113.1, forward strand.
GCCTAAACCTAACCCTAACCCAAATTCTTACCCTAAACCTCACCCTCACCCTAACCCTAACCCTAACAGTTACCCTAACCCTCACCCTCACCCTCACCCTAACCCTTACCCTAACCCAAACCCTAACCCTCAAACTAACCCAAATCCTAACCCTTACCCTAACACTCATCCTAACCCTAACCTGAAACCTAAACCTAACCCTCACCCTAGATCTCACCCTAACGTTAACCCTAATCCTAAACCTCACCCTCAATCTAACCCTCAGTGTAACAATTACCCTCACCCTCATCCTAATCCTAACCTTCACCCTAAACCTAACCCTCACCATAACCCTAACCCTACCCCTCACCCTAACCCTAACCCTAACGCTAACCCTCACCCTAACCCTCACCCTCACACTAACCCTCATTCTCAACCTAACCCTCACACTAACCCTAACCCTCACCCACACCTTAACCCTCTTCTTCACCCGAAATCTCTCTCTCACCCTAACGCTCACCCTCACCCTAAACATCACCCTAACCCTAACTCTCAGCCTAACACGAACCCTAACACTCACTCTAACCCAAAACCTCACCCTAACACTCATTCTCAACCTAAACCACACCCTAACCCTCACCCTAACCCTCACAATCACCCTAACCCACACTTTAACCCTAACCATCCCCCACACCCTAACACTTACCCAAACCCACACCCTAAACCTAACACTCACCCTAACCCTAAACTAAACCTCACCGTAAACCAAACCCTCATCCTAACATTCACGCTCACCCTAATGCTCAACCTAAAACTAACCTTAACCATAACCTAACCCTAACCCTCACCATGACACAAACACTCACCCTAACCCTCACCGTCACCCTTATCCTCACCCTAAACCTAACCATAATATTTATCTAACCAAAACCCTCACAATAACCCTCATTCTAAACCCCACCCTTACCCTAACCATAACCCTAAACATACCCTTCTCCTTAAACCTTACCCTAACACGAACCCTAACGCACACCCTCACTCAAACCCTCACTATCACCCTAAACCTTACCCTATCCCTAAGACTCACCCACACCCTAACCCTCACCCAAAACCTCACCCTCACCCTAACCCTAGCCCTCACCCTAACTCTAACCCTAAACTTAACCCTAACATTAAACCTAACCTTCACCCTCACCCTCACACTCACCTTCCCTGTAACGCTAGACCAACCCTAATCCTAACCCTAACCCTCACCCTCAGCCTCACCCTAACCCTCATCCTAACCCTACCCTAATGCTAACAAGCACCGTAAACCAAGCACTCACCCTAAACCTCACCCTAACCCTAACCCTAACCCTAACACTAACCCTAAGCGTCACCCTCACCTTAAACCTCACCCTAACCCTTACCCTCACCCTAATCCTCAAACTAACCCTAACCCTTACCCTAACACTAACTCTACCCTTCACCCTATCCCTCAACCAAACCCTAACGCTAACCCTAACCCTCACCCGAACCCAGAAGCTAACCCCCATTCTCACCCTAACCCTTACCCTCACCCTAATCCTCACACTAACCCTAACCCTAACCCTAACCTTAAACTTCACCCTTACCCTCAACCTAACACTATCACTTACCCTCATCTTAACACTCACCCTAACCCTTACCCTCACGCTAACCCTAACCCTAGGCCTCAACTTCAACCTAACCCTTACCCTAACCCTAAACCTAACCCTCACCGTAACTCTACTGCTCAGCCTAACCGTCACCCTAACTCTACTCCTCACCCTCAAACTCACCCTAAACCTTAACCAAAACCTTAACCTAACCCTCACCCTAACCTTATCCCTAAACCTCAACCTCACCCTAGCCCTCAGCTACCACTAATCCTAACCCTATCCCTCAACTTCACTGTCACTCTAACCCTCACCCTAACCCTAACCCTCAACCACAACCTAAACATCAACCTCACCAGAACACTCACCCTCACCCCAATCACAAACATCACCCTAAACCGAACCCTCACCCTAACTCTAACCCTAACCCTCACCCTAAACATAACCCTCTTCATCTTCCTCAGCCTCACCCTAACACTAAACCTCACCCTAACCCTCACCCTCGAGCTAACACTATCCCTGACCCTCACCCTCACCCTAACCCTAACCCTAACCCTCACTCTAAGCCTAAGCCTATGCCTCACTCTAACCCTCACCCTAACATTAACCCTAACCCTCACCTTAACCATAACGCTCACCCTAAAAACCCTAACCCTCATCCTCACCCTCACCCTAAACCTAACCCTAAATTTCACCTTAATCCTCACCCTTACCCTAAACCTATCCCTCAACCTAACCCTAACCCTATCCCTAACCCTCACCCTCATCCTCACCCTCACCATCACCCTCAGCCTAACAATAATCCTAATCCTAACCCTCACCCTCACCCTAATTATAATCCTAACCCTAAGCCTCACCCTTACACTCACCCTAACTCTAAACCAAACCCAACTCTAACGCTCAACCTTACTCTAACCCTAACCCAAATCTAATCCTCCCTTAACCCTAACCCTAACCCTAAAACATACCCTAACCCTCACGCTCACCAGAAACCTGACCCCAACAATAACCGCCACCCTAACCCTCACCCTAACCGTAACGCTAACTCTAAACCTCACCCTCACCCTATACCTTATCCTAAACCTTATCCTTACAATAACCCTGACCCTAAACCTAACACTAACCCTCACACTAATCCTAACCCTCACCCTAACCCTATCCCTAACCCAAAACCTCATCCTCACCCTAAACCTAATCCTAGCCCTGACAATCACCCTCTAAGCCTCACACTAACCCTAACGCTCACCCTAACCCTAATCCTAAACCTCACCCTAACCCTAACCCTCACCCTCACCCTCACACTCCCCCTAAGCCTAACCCTAAACCTAACACTAACCCAAAACCTAAAACTCACACTCATCCTCACCCTTATGATAACCCTAACCGTAACCCTAACCCTCACAATCATAATCACCCTAAACCTAACCCTAACCCTAACCTTCACCCTCTCCCAAACCCTCACCCTCACCCTCACCCTCACCCTAACCTTAAACCTAACCCTAACACTAACCATAACCACAACCCTCACCCTAAACCTAAACCTAACCCTAACCTTAACAATCACTCTCACCTAACCCTAATCCTAACCCTCTCACTCACCCTCACCCTCAGCCTAACACTATCCCAAACCCTAACCCTCAACCTCACCCTAACTCTAACCCTCAACCTCACCCTAACCCTCACCGTCACCCTAACCCTCACACTAACGATAACCCTCAACCACACCCTAACCCTTAACTTCATCCGAACCCTCACCTTCACACTAACCCACACCCTCACCCTAAACATAACCCTAAATCTAACCCTCACCCTCACCCTAACCCTAACCCTCACCCTCACCCTAAGCCTAAACCTAAGCCTAAACCGAAACCTACGACTAACCCTAAACCTAACACTCACTCTCAGCCTCAACCGAAGATTAACCCCAACCCTAACCCTAAGCCTCACCCACACCCTCACCTTCACCCTAACCCTAAACCTCACCCTAACCCTCACCCTCACCCTATCCCTAACCCTAAACCTCACACCATCCCTTACCTTAATCCTTATCCTCACCCTATTCCTAATGCTAACCCTAACCATAACCCTCACACTAACCCTAACCCTCACCCTAAACCAAACCCTCACCCTCACAATAACCCACACCCAACCCTTACCCATACCCTAACCTAACCCTAACCCTAACCCTCACACTAAACCTAACCATCACCCTAATCCTAACCCTAAGCCTAACCTTAAACTAACCCCCACCCTCAACCTTACCCTAAGCCTAACCCTCACAATCAACCTCACCCTAAGCCTAACCCTAACCCTCACTCTAATCCTAACCCTAACCCTCACCCTCACCCTAACCCTCAACCTCACCCTCACCCTAACACTAACGCTAACCCTAACCCTCACCCTAAACCTAACGCTAAGCCTAAAAACCCTAACCCTCACCCTCACCCTCACCCTAAACCTAACCCTCACGCTAACCCTAACCCTACCTCGGAGCCTAACACTCAAACTAACACTAACCCTAATCCTACACCTCACCCTATAACTAACCCTAAACCTAAACCTCAACCTCACCCTAGCCCTCAGCTTACACTAACCCTAAACCTAACCCTCACCCTCACCGTCACCGTAACCCTCACACTAAACCTAACCCTCATCCACAACCTAAACCTCACCCTCACCAGAACCCTAATCATAAACATCACCCTAACCGAACCCTCTCCCTAACTCTAACCCTAACCCTCACTCTAAAACTAACCCCTCACCCTCACCCTCACCCTCAACCTAAGCCTAACCCTCACCCTAACACTAACCCTAACCCTAACCCTGAATGGAACCTTAACCGTAACACCTAACCTATCCCTAACCCTCACACTAACCCTAACCCTAAACCACAACCTCACCCTAACCCTCACCATCACCCTAACCCTCACCCTAACCCTAATCCTCAACCTCACCGTAACCTGAACCTTAACCCAAACCCTAACCCTCACACTAAACCACACCCTCACCCTAAACATTACCCTATCCCTCACCGTAACCCTCACCCTAAACCTAACACTAACTTTCACCTTAATCCTCACCCTTACCCTAACCCTATCCCTCAACCTCACCTTAACACTAACCCAAACACTAACCATCACCCTCACCCTAATCCTAACCCTAAACCTCGCCCTCACCCTCACCCTCAGCTTAAAATTAACCCTAATCCTAAACCTCACCCTCACCCTCACCCTAATCCTTATCCTAAACCTAAGCCTCACACTCACCCTCACTAACACAAAGCCAAATCTATCCTACAACCTAACTCTAACCCCAACCCAAATCTAACACTCCCTTAACCCTATCCCTAAACCTGAACCATACCCTAACCCTCATCCTCACCAGAAACCTAACCCTAACACTAACCCTCACCCTAACCCTCACCCTAACCTTCACCCTAAGCATAAAGCTAACCCTAACCCTCACCCTCACCCTAAACCTCATCTTAATACTTATCCTTACAATAACCCTGACCCTAACCCTAACACTAACCCTCACACTAATCCTAAGCCTCACGCTAGCCCTAACCCTAACCTAAACCCTCATGCTCACCCTAAACCTAATCCTAACCCTAACAATCACCCTACCCCTCACCGTCACTCTAACCCTCACCCTCACCCGAACACTCGCCCTCACACAAACGCACTCCCTCACCCTAAACATCACCCTAACCCTAAACCTCACCCTAAACCTAAACCTAAACCTCACCCTAACCCTAACCCTCACCCTCACCCTGACCCTCACCCTAAGCCTAAACCTCACCCTAACTCTAACCCTAACCCTAACCCTCACCCTCACCCTGACCCCCACCCTAAGCCTAAACCTCACCCTAACTCTAACCCTAACCCTAACCCTCACCCTCACCCTCACAATCACCCTAAACCCAACCCCAACCCTAACCCTCAACTTCAACCTCACCCTCACCCTCACCCTAACACTTTCGCTCACCCTCACCCTCACCCTAACACTAACCCTAACCCTATCCTTCACCCTCACCCTAAGCATAACACTAACCCTAATCCTAACACTCACCCTCAGCCTAAGCCTAAGCCTAACCCTCTCCCTCACCCTCACCCTCAGCCTAAAACTAACCTTCTCCCTCACCCTAACCCTAACACTGAACCTAACCCTAACCCTCACCCTGATCCTAAGCCTAACGCTCAACCTCAACCTAACCATCAATGTCACCCTAACCCTTACCCTAAAGCTAACCCTCACCCACACCATAACCCTTACCCTCACCCGAACACTCACCCTCACACTAACCCACACCCTCACCCTATACATTACACTAACTCTAACCAACACCCTAAACCTAACCCTAAAACTATCCCTAACCCTCACCCTCACCCTAAGCATAAACCTGAACCTAAGTCTAAACCTAAACCTAACTCTCACCCTCACCCTCACCCGAAACTTAACCCTAACCCTAACACGATCCCTCACCCTCACCCTCACAGTAACCCTAACCCTAACCCAAACTTCACCCTAAGCCTAACCCTCACCCTCACCCTAATCCTAAACCTAACCCTCTCCATCATCCTCACCTTGAGCCTAACACTAACCATAAACCCTCACCCTCACCCTCAACCTCAACCACCCCCTAAACCTCACCCTCACCCAAACCCTCACCCGAACCTAACCCTAAACATCCCCCTAAACCGAACCCTCAAACTAACCCTAAGACTAACCCTCACTCTAAAACTAATCCTCACCCTCACCCTCATCCTAAGCCTAGCCCTCACCCTAACCTGAACCCTAACTGTTACCCTCACCTTTACCCTATCCCTAATCCTCACAATCAACCTAACCCTAACGCTCATCCTCACCCTAACTCTCAGTCATGCTAACCCTAACCGTCACCCTATCCCTAATCCTAAACTTCACCCTAAACCTAACCCTCATCCTCACACTGACCCTCAACCTAAGCCTTACCCTAAACCTAACATTAACGCTAAACCTAACTCTCACACTAACCCTCACGCTAAACCGAACCCTCTCCCTCACAATCACCCTAAACCTAACTCTAACCCTTACCATCACCCTAACCTTCACCTTCACCCTAAACCTATCTCTCACCCTAACCCTCACCCTAACCCTAAACCTAACCCTAAGCCTAACCATAACCATAACCCTCAACATAAGCCTAACCCCAACCCTAAACTTAACACTCACCCTCACCATAAGCCTAATCATAACCCTCTCCCTCATCCTCACCCTCAGCCTAACACTAAACCTAACCTTAACTCTCACCCTAACCCTAACCCTAACCCTAACCCTAACCCTCAACCTCACCCTAACCGTCACCTTCACCCTAACCCTCACCCTAATGCTAAACCTCACCCACAACCTAATCTTTAAACTCACCCGAACACTCACCCTCACACTAACCAACACCATCAACCTAAACATAATCCTAAATGTAACCCTCACCCTCACCCTAACCCTAACCCTCACCCTAACCCTAACCCTCACCGTCACCCTCACCCTCGCCCTTAGCCTAAACCTAAACCTATGACTAACCCTAAACTTAACTCTCATCCTCACCCTCACCCGAAGGTTAACCACAACCCTAATCCTAACCCTCACCCTCTTCCTCACCCTAACCCTAACCCTAAACCTCTCCCTATCCCTCACCCTCACCCTAACCCTATTCCTTAACCTAACCCTCACCCTAAACCTAATCCTAACCCTAAACCTCAAATTAACCCTCACCCTATGCCTAACCCTAACCCTAAACCTAACCCTCACCCTCACCCTACTCTAAATCCTAACCCTTTCCCTCACCCTCACCCTCAGCCTAACACTAACCCTAACCCTAAACCTCACACCATCCCTAACCCTAATCCTTAGCCTCACCCTAACCCTCACCCTAACCCTAACTCTAACCCTCACACTAACCCTAACCCTCACCCTAACCCTAACTCTGACCCTCACCCTAACCCACAACCTAACCCTTACCCACACCCTAACCGGAACCCTAACCCTAACCCAAACCCTCACACTAAAACTACCCATCACCCTAACCCTAACACTAAGCCTAACCTTAACCCTCACCGCCACCCTCAACCTTACCAAAACCTAAACCTCACCCTCACCCTCACCCTAACCCTAACCCTCATCCTAAACCTCACTCTAACCCTAAACCTAACCTTAACCCTCAACCTCACCCTCACCCTCACCTTAACCCTTACCCTGACCCTATCCCTAAACCTAAACCTAACCCTAACCCTGACCCTAATTCTCACCCTAACCCTAACCTCAACCCTCACCCTCACCCTCACCCTAACCCTGACCCTCACTCCCACGCTAACCCTAACGCTTACCCTAAACATCACCCTAACCCACACCATAACCCTAATGCTAACCCAAACACTCACCCTCACACTAATCCTCACCCGAAACCTTACCCTTACCATAACCCAAACCCTAAACCTCACACTAAAGCTAAAGCTCACCCAAAACCTAACTCTAAAACTCAGCCTAACCCTCAACCTAACCCTAAACCTGACCCTATTCCTCAACCTATCCCTAACCCTCACCCTCACCATAGACCTCACCCTAAACCTAACCCTAACTCTAACCCTATCCCTCACCATAAACCTAACCCTAACATTAACACTAACCCTCACCCTTACAGTAACCCTAACCCTAACCCTAACCCTGACCCTAATTCTCACCCTAACCCTAACCTTAACCCTCACCCTCACCCGCACCCTAAACCTCACCCTCACCCTCACGCTAACCCTCACCCTAACACTTACCCTCACCATAACCCAAAACCTAACCCTAACCCTAACCCTGACACTAACCCTAACACTCACCCTAACCTTAAACCTAACACTAAACCTAAACCTAAACCTAACCCGCACCCTAAACCTTACCCTGACCCTATTCTTCACCCTAACCCTAACCCTAAACCTAACCCTAACCATCACCCTAACAGTAACCCTAACACTAACCCACTCCCTACGTTTCACCATAACCCTAACCCTCACCGTAACCCTATCCCTACCCTTCACCCTACCACTTATCCTAACCCTAACCCTAACCCTAACACTCACCGTCACCCTAACCCTAACCCTAACCCCCACCCTAACAATACCCCTCACCTGTACCCTAACTCTAACACTAACGCTAACCCTCACCCTAACTCGAACCCTAAACCAACCTTAATCCTCACCCTCACCTTTAACCTAACCCTGACCCTAACCCTCTCCCTAACCCTTACCCTCATCTGAAACCTTGCCCTAAGCATCACCCTAACCCTAACCCTAATCCTAACCCTAACTTTCACCCTAACCCTAATGCTAACCCTAAAACTTACCGTCACCCTAAACATCACCCTAACCCTTATCCTCACTCTAACCATGAAGCTAACCCTAACAAAAAACCCTCACACTAAACCTAACCCTAATACTCACCCTAACCGTAACCCTAACCCAAAACCTCACTCAAACACTAACCCTAACCCTAACCCAAACCCGCACCCTCACCTGAACCCTCACCCTCACACTCACCCTAAACATCACCCTAAACCGAACTCTCCCCCTAAACCTAACCCTATCCCTCACCCTAACCATAACACTCACACTCACCCTCACCCTCACCCTAAGCCAAACCCTCACCCTAACCATAACCCTAATCCTAACACGCAACTCAACCCTGACCCACGCACTAACCCTAACCCTACCCTTAACCTCACCCTAACAATAACCCTAAGCGTAACCCTAATCCTCACCATAATCCTAATATTATCCCTCACCCTAACTCTCACCCTAACACTCACACTAACCCTAACCCTCACTCTAACCCTAAACCTCATCATAACCCTTACCCTCACACTAACCCTAACCCTACACCTCACACTAACACTCACCCCAACCCTTACCCTAACCCTCACCCTAACCCTAAAACTAACCCTAAACCTCACCCTCACCCTAGCCCTCAGCATAAACCTAAACCTAACCCTAACACTCACCCTAACCCTAAGCTTCACCCTAACCCTCACGCTCACCCTCACTGTCACCCTAACCCTCAGCCTAACCCTAACCCTAACATTAACCCTAACCCTCACCTTAACACTCACCCTTAACATTACGCTAAACCTAAACCTAACCCTAACCCTGACCCAAACCGTCACACTAACCCTAAACCTAACCCTCACCCTCACCCCCACCCCAAACCTTACCTTTACCCTCACCCTCACACTAACACTAACGCAAACCCTAACCATCACCCTAACCCTCAACCTAACCCTAATGCAAACCCTAACACTCACCCCACCATAACCCTCACCAGATCCCTTATGCTCATGCTAACCCTAACCCTAATCCTCATACTAAACATAACCCTCACTCAATCCCTAAACCTACCGCTCAGCCTAAACCTCACCCTAACCCTAAACCTAACCTTAATCCTCACCCTATCCTTATCCCTAATCCTAACCCTCACCCTCACCCTAGACCACACACTAACCCTAAACGTAACACTCACCCTAACCCTAACCCTCACCCTCACCCTAGACTTCACCCTCACCCTAACCTTCACCCTCACACTAAACCTATCCCTAACCGTCACCCTAAACCTCACCCTAAACCTAACCCTAACCCTTACCCTCACCTGAACCCTAACCTTCAACCTAACCCTAACTCTCCCACTAAACTTAACCCTCATCCTTACCCTAAATCTACCCCTCAGCCTAACCCTCACCCTAACCCAAACCGATATACTAATCCTTAACCTATCCCTAAACCTAACCCTTACCCTCAACTTAACCCTAACCCTCAACCTAATCCTAACTCTAACCCTCACCCTAACCCTAAACCTCATCCTCACCCTAACCCTCACCCTAATCCTAACCCTAACCCTCACCCTAAACGTAACCCTAACATTAACCCTCTCCCTAAGCCTCACCATAACCTTAACCCTAACCCTGAGCCTCACCCTCACCCTAACCCTAACCGTCACACTAAACCTAACTCTCACCCTTACCCTAACCCTCACACTAACCCTAACCCTAAGCCTAACCCTCACCCTCACCGTAATCCTCACCATAAACCTTACCCTCACCCTCACCCTTACCCTCACACTAACCCTAATCCTCAACCTAACCCTAACCTTAACCCTCACCAACACCCTAACACTCACCCTCACCCTCACCTTCACACGAACGCTAACGGACACCCTAAGCCTCACCCTAACCCTAATGCTCACCCGAACCTTAAAGCTAACCCTCAAACTCACCCTCACCCTAACCCTAACCCTAACGCTCACCCTCACCCTGACCCTAACGCTAACCCTAACATTCACCCTCACCCTAAACCTCACCCTAACTCTAACCCTAACACTCAAAATAACCTAACTCTCACACTAAACCTAACCCTACCCCTCAGCCTAACCCTCACAATCCTAAACCTACATATCAACCTAACCCTAACCCCCATTCTAAACTTCACCCACACCCTAGACTTCACTCTAACACTAACCCTAACCCTAACCCTAACCCTCACACTAATCCTAATCCTCAACCTAACCCTAACCCTCACTCTGAACCTAACCCTCAGCCTAACCCTAACCCTATTCCTAACCCTAACCTTCACCCTCACCCTAACCCTAACCCTAACCTCAACCCTCACTCTAACCCTAACCCTAACCCTCATACTAAACCTAACTGTCACGCTAAACCTAACCCTACCACTCAGCCTAACCCTAACCCTAAACCTAAACCTTACCCTATCCCTAACCCTAACCCTTACCCTCACCCTCACCCTAGCCTTCACCCTAACACTAACACTAACCCTAAAACTAACCCTCACCATAACACTCAAGCTAAACCTAACCCTCACTCTCACCCTAACCATCACCCTAACCCTTATGCTCACCTTAACCCTAACCATAACCCTAGCCCTAATACTAACCCTAAACCTCACTCTGACCCTCAACCTAAATCTAAACCTAACCCGAAACCTCACTCTCACTCTCAACCTCACCCGAAACCCAACAATAACCCTAACCCAAACCCTAACCCTCACTCCAACACTAACCTTAACCCTAACAGCAACCCTTACACTGAACCCAACCCTACCCCTTAGCCTAAACGTGACCTTAACCATAAGCTATCCCTAATCCTCTCCCTATCCATAACCCTAAACCTAACCCTCAACATCAAATTAGCCCTCACCTTAATGCAAACCCTAAACCTAACACTCACCCTAACCCTATCACCCGAAACCTAACCCTCACCCTAACCCTAACCCTAACCCTAAACCTCACCCTTTGCCTCATCCTTAGACTAACCCTAACCCTAACCCTAACCCTAACCCTACCCCTAACCCTCACGCTTACCCTCACCCTAATCCTTACCCTCACAATATCCCTCACCCTAACCATAAACCTAACCCTCACCCTCACACTAAGCTTCACTCTAACCCTTAACTCCACCCTAAGCCTAAGCCTAACCCTAACCCTCACCCTAATCATAACCCTACCCCTCACACAAAACTTCATCCTAACCCTAACCCTAACACTCACCCTAACCCTAACCCTAACCCTACCCCTACCCCTCACCCTAACCCAAACCCTCACCCTCACACTCACCCGCAGCCTAAACCTAACCCTCAACCTAACCCTAACCCTAATCCTAACCCTCAGCCTAACAATCACCCTAACACTCATCCCAATCCTAACCCTCAACCTCTCGCTAACCCTCACCCTTACCCAAATCTAACCCTCACACTAAACCTAAATTTCACCCTAACCTTAATCCTAACCCTCAACCTAAGCCTCAACTTAACCCTAACCCTAAACCTCACCCTAAACCTAACCCTAAGTCTAACCCTCACCCTCACCCTAGACCTCACCCTAAACCTAATCCTAATCCTAAATTTCACCCTAACCCTAACCTTCACCCTAAACCTAACCCTGAACCTCCCACTCACGCTCACCCTAACCCTCACCCTAACCGTAAACCTAACATTAATATTAACTCATACCCTAACCCTGACACTTATCATTACCCCAAACTTAAACCTAACCCTAAACCTGAGCCAAACCCTCACCCTAAACCTAACCCTAACTGTCACCCTCACTCTCACCCTATCCCTCAGCTTAACCCTCACCCTAACCCTCACCCTAACCATAATACTTACCGTATCTCTAACCCTAACCCTCACACTCACCCTAGACCTCACTTTGACCCTTACCCTAAACCTAACCCTTTCCCTGACACTAACCCTCACCCTAACCCGAAACCTCCCACTAAACCTAACCCTCACCCTTACCCTAAACCTACACCTCAACCTAACCCTTAACCTAACCTAAAACCAAAACCTAATCCTCATATTATCCCTAACCTTAACCCTTACCTTCACCTTAACCCTATGCCTAAGCCTAACCTTAAACCTCAACCTCAATCTAGCCCTCACCCTAACTCTCACCCTGACACTAATGCTCACCCTAACACTAACTCTCACCCTAACCCTAACACTAACCCTCACCCTAACCATCAACCTAACTGCAACCATAAACCTAACCCTCAGCCTACGCCTCAACATTACCCTAACCCTAAACTTAACACTCACCCTCACCCTAACCCTCACCCTAAACCTTACCCTGACCATATCCCCCACCCTAAACCTAACCCTAAACCTAACCCTCACGCTAACCCTCACCCTAACCCTAAACCTCACCATTATCCTCACCCTAACCCTAACCCTCACCCTCACACTAACCCTAACCCTAACCCTAACCCTAACCCTAACACTCACACTAACACTAAACCTCACCCTAACCCTAAAACTACCCCTCACCCTAAGCCTCATTCTAACCCTAACCCTAACCCTCACCCTAATCCTAACCTTAACCCTAACCCTATCCCACACCCTAACCCTCACATTCACCCAAACTCTCACCCTAACTGAACACTCACCCTCATCTTAAACATGACCCTAACCCTAACTCTGAGAGTAATCCTAACCCTAACCCTCACACTAACCCAAACCCTCATCCTAACCTTCACCGTCACCCTAATCCTCACCCTAAACATAACACTAACCCTTCCCTATCGCAAACCCTCACCCTCTCCCTCAACATAACCCTCACCCTAAACCTAACCCTCACCCTCACACTAACCCTAAGCCTAACCATAACCCTAAACCTAACCCTAACCCTAACACTCACACTAACACTAAACCTCACCCTAACCCTAAAACTACCCCTCACCCTAAGCCTCGTCCTAACCCTAACCCTCACCGTCAACCTAGCCCTCACACTAACCCTAACCCCAACCTTAACCCTAACCCTAAACCTAACCCTCAAAATCAGCCTCACACTCAAGCTCGCCCTAAACCTAATCCTAACCCTAATCCTAAGCCTAACCCTCACCCTCACAATCAAACTAATCCTAACCCTAAACCTCAACCTATCCCTAACCCTGACCCTCACCCTAAAACTCACCCTAACTCTAACATTAAACCTCACGCTCACCCTCAGCCTAACCCTAACCCTAATCCTAATCCTAAACCTAACCCTCACACTCACCCTTACCATATACCTAACCATTACCTAACCTTCCCGCTCCCCCTCCCACTCCAACTCACCCCATCAATAACACTAACCCTAACCCTAACATTAACCCTAAACCTCACCCTAACCCTAATCCTCACCCTCACCCTCACCCAAACCCTTAGACTCACCCTAACACTAAGCCAAACCCAAACCTCAAACTAACCCTAACCCTCACCCTAACCGTAACCCTACCCCTCACCCTAAGCCTCATCCTAACCCTAACCCTGACCCTCAACCTAACCCTCACCCTGTCGCTAACCCTCCCCATCACCCTAACCCTAAACCTCACCCACACCCTAATCCTCAACTTCACCCGAACTCTCACCCTAACCTAACCCTCACCCTCAACCTAAACATCACAGTTACCCTATCTCTGAGCCTAACGCTAATCCTAACCCTCACCCTAAACCAAACCCTCACCCTAACCATCACTGTCACCCTAATAATACTCAGACTAAACATAACTCTAACAATTCCTTAACCCAAAACCTCACCCTCTCCCTTACCCTCAACTTAACCCTCACCCTCAATCTAGCCCTCACCCTAACCCTCACCCTAACCTTACCTCTAAACCAAAACCTAACCCTCACCCTCACCCTCACTCTAACCCTAACCCTCACCTTAACCCTAACCCTCACCCTAACCCTAACCCTAAACCTAGTACGAATCCTAACCCTAACCCTCACTCTCACCCTCACCCTAAACCTAACCCTAACCCTAAAACTCACCTTCACCTTCACCCTAACCCTAACAATAACCCTAACCCTAAACCTAACTCTAACCCTAACCCTCACCCTAACACTAACCCTAAACCTAACCCTCAAACTGAACCTAAACCTAAACCTCAGCCTAACCCTCACCCTCACCCTAACGCTAACCCTAATCCTCTCCCTATCCCTAACCCTAACCGTAACCCTCAACCTCAATCTAGACCTCACCCTATACCTAACACTAAACCTAACCCTCACCATAACCCTAACCCACACCCTAACCCTAACCCTTATCCTGACCCTAACCCTCACCCTAACCCTAACCCTCAACCTAACCCTCACCCTAACCGTAATCCTAACCCTAAACCTCACCCTACCCCTCACCGTTACCCTAACCCTCACCCTAAACCATACCCTGACCCTATCCCTCACCCTAACCCTAACCCTAACCCTAACCCTCACGCTAACCCTCAAACTAACCATACAACTCACCATAACCCTCACGCTAATCCTAACCCTCATCCTAACACTAACCCTTACCCTAACCCTTAACCTCACCCTAACACTAACTCTAACCCTAACCCTCACACTAACCCTAACACTCACCCTAACCCTAAATCTACCCCTATACCTAAGCCTTATCCTAACCCTATCCCTAAATCTCACCCTAACGCTAAACCTAACCGTAACCCTAACCCAAACCCTAAGTCTCACCCTCAATATAAATATAACCCTAACCCTAACTCTGAGCCTAACCCTAAAGCTAACCCTCACCCTAATCCGAAACCTCACCCTAAACCTTACCCTCACACTAACCCTCACCCTAACACTAACTCTAAACCCCAACCCTCACCTCAACCCTCATCCTAACCCCAACCCTAACCCTAATCCTAACACTAAACCTCACCCTCACCCTAACCCTAACCCTAACCCTAACCCTCACACTAAACCTATCCCTCACACTAACCATAACCCTACCCCTCAGCCAAACCCTCACCCTCAACCTAACCCAAACCCTAAACCTCACCCTATGCATAACCCTAACCCTTACCCTCACCCCCACACTAGCCCTCACCCTTACACTAACACTAACCCTAACCCTCACCCTAACCATCACCCTCACCGTAACAGTAACCCTCACACTCAACCTAACCCTCAGCCTAAACCTAACTCTAACATTAATCCTAAACCTAAACATCGCCCTCACCCTAACACTAACACTAAACCTAACCATAACCCTAACAGTCAACCTAAAGCTAACGCTAACCCTAACCCTCACCCTCACCCTAAACCTCATCAAAATCCTTACCAGAACCCTAACCCGAACCCTAAACCTAACCCCAACCCTCACACTAATCCTAAACCACACCATAACCCTAATCTTAACCCTCACCCTAACCCTCACCTTAACACTAACACTAAACTTAACCCTAAACCTCACCCTCAGCCTAAACCTCACTGTCACCCTAACCCTCACCCTAATCTTAACTCTCACCCACACCCTAACTCTCACCCTCACTCCAACCCTCACCATCACCCTAACACTCACCCTCACCGTAAACATCATCCTAACAATAAGCCTCACCCAAACCTAGACCTACCCTCACCCTCAGCCTAAACCTAACCCTAACCCTAACATTAACCCTCACACTAACCCTAACCCTAACATTAACCCTAACCCTCACCCTAACACTAACCCTAATCCTAACCCTCAACTTCATGCTAACCCTCACCCTAACCCTAAACCTAACCCTCACACTAACCCTCACCCTAACACTCACTCTAAATCTAACCCTCACTCTCACCCTAACCCTCACCCTAACCCTTACCGTCACCCTAACCCCAACCCTAACCCTAACTCTACCCTCACACTAAACCTAACCTTCACCCGAACCCTAACCCTAACCCTCAACCTAACCCTCACCCTAACCCTAACACTAAACTTCACGCTAACCCTCACCCTAGCCCTAAACCTAACCCTCACACTAACCCTCACCCTAACACTCACTCTAACCCTAACCCTCACTCTCACCCTAACCCTCACCCAAACCCTTACCCTCAACCTAACCCTAACCCTAACTCTAACTCTAAACCTCACACTAAACCTAAACTTCACCCGAACCCTAACCCTACCCCTCACCCTAACCCTTACCGTCACCCTAACCCCAACCCTAACCCTAAATCTACCCTCACACTAAACCTAACCTTCACCCGAACCCTAACCCTAACCCTCAACCTAACCCTCACCCTAACCCTAACACTAAACTTCACGCTAAACCTCACCCTAGCCCTAAACCTAACCCTCACACTAACCCTCACCCTAACACTCACTCTAACCCTAACCCTCACTCTCACCCTAACCCTCACCCAAACCCTTACCCTCAACCTAACCCTAACCCTAACTCTAACTCTAAACCTCACACTAAACCTAAACTTCACCCGAACCCTAACCCTACCCCTCAACCTAACCCTCACCCTAACCCTAACCCTAAGCCTCTCCCTAAGCCAAACACTAACCCTAACCCTCACCCTCAACCGAGCCCTCACCCTAAACCTAATCCTAACCCTAACCCTCACTCTAGCCCTAAACTTCAGCCTAACCCTCATCCTCACCCCCACCCTAAACCTCACCCTAAACCTAACCCTAACATTAACCCTAAGCCTCACCCTAACTCTCACCCTTAAACTAACCCTAAACCTAACCCTAACCCTAACACTGACCCTATTACTCACCCTAACCCTAACTATAACTCTCACCCTCAACCTCACTCTAACCTCACCCTCATCCTAACCCTCACCCTAACCCTTACCCTCACCGTAACCCTAACCTTAATCCTAACCCTAACCCTCAACCTAACCCTAACCCTAACCCTAACCCTAACCCTCAGACTAAACCTAAACCTCATGCTAACCCTAACCCTATCCCTCAGCCTAACCCTCACCCTCACCCTAACCCTAACCCTAAACCTCAACCTATGCATAAACCTGACCCTTACCCTCACCCTCACACTAGCCCTCACCGTGATACTAACAGTTACCCTAACCCTCACCATTAACGTCACTCTCACCCTAACAGTAACCCTCACCCTCACCTTCACCCTCAGCCTAAACCTAACCCTAACACTAATCCTAACCCTAAACCTCACCCTCAGCCTCACCCTAACTCCAAACCTAACCATAAACCTAACCCTCACCCTAACGCTAATGCTAACCCTAACCCACACTCTCATGCTAAACGTCACCAAAACCCATACCCTCACCCAAACCCGAAACCTAACCCTAACCCCAACCCTCACACTAATACAATCCCTCATCCTAACCCTAATCCTAACCCTCACATTAACCTTCAACCTAACACTAACCCTAACCCTAACCCTGACCCTCACCCTAACCCTAATCCTCAACCTCAGCCTAACCCTCACTGTCACCATAACATTCAACCTAATCTTAACCCTCAGCCACACCCTTACTCTCAACCTCATCCCAACACTCACCCTCACCCTAACCCTAACCCTCACCCTAAACATCAACCTAACCATAAGCCTCACCCTAACCCTAAACCTAACCCTTACACTAACCCTAACCCTTACCCTAACCCTCACCCCCACCCTAATCCTCTCCATATACCTAACCCTAACCCTAACCCTCACCCTCACCCTCATCCTCACCCTAAGCCTCACGCTCACCCTAGCCCTCTCGTAACCCTAACTCTAACCCTATCCCTAACCCTCATCCTCACAGTCAGCCTAATAATAACCCTAATGCAAATCCTACCCCTAACCCTCCCCCTCACCCTTACCCTAACCCTAAACTTAACCCTCACCCTAACTCTAACCCTATTATTAACCCCAACCCTCACCCTAACCCTCACCCAACACTAACCCTAACCCCAACCCTCACACTAATCTTAACCCTCACCATAACCCTAAACCTAACTCTCACACTAACTCTCACCCGAACACTGATTCTAACCCTAACCTCACTCTCACCCTAACCCTTACCCTAACCCTTAAGGTCAGAATAACCCTAACCCTAACCCTAAATCAAACCCTCACACTAAACCTAACCTTCACCCGAACCCTAACCCTACCCCGAACCTTAACCCTCAACCTAGCCCCATCCTTGAACCTCACCCTAACCCTAACACTTACCCTAACCCTCACCCTCGACCTAGCCCTCACCCTAAACCTAATCCTAACCCTAAAACTCACGCTAACCCTAACCCTCACCCTCAACCTCAACCTAACCCTAACCCTCACCCTAAATCTTACCCTCACCCTACCCTAACCCTAACACTAACCCGAACCCTCACCCTAAACCTAACACTCACCCAAACCCTAACCCTAACACTAACCTGAATTCTCACGTTAACACTCACGCTCACCCTAATCCTCTCCCTAACCTTAACACCAACCCTTACCCTAACCATAACCCTCACCCTCACCCTCACCCTCACCCTAACCCTAACCCTAACCCTCACCCTCAACCTCACCCTCACCCTCAGACTCACCCTAACTCTAACCTTAACCCTACCCCTCAGATTAACCCTCACACTAACCCTAACCCACACCCTCAACCTGACCCAAATCCTTACCCTAACCCTTAGCTTAACCCTCCCCCTCACTCTAACCCTCATCCTAACCCTTACCCTCACCCTAACCCCAAACCTAACGCTAAGCCTAACACTCAACCTAACCTAACCCTAAAACTAAACCTAAACCTCACCCTAACCCTCACCATAACAATAACCTTAAACCTAAAACTAACCCTAATCCTCACCCTAAAATTCACTGTAACCCTAAACCTAAACCTAACCCTCACCCTCACCCTAAACCTCACGTTTACACTAATCCTCTACCTAACCCTAACCCTAATCCTTACTCTAACCATCACCCTCACCCTCACCCTAAACCTAACCCTAACCCTAATTCTAACCCTCACCCTCAACCTCACCCTCACCTTCAGCCTCACCCTAACTCTAATCCTAACCCTACCCCTCAGCTTAACCCTCACCCTAACCCTAACCCTCAGCCACAACCTGACCCAAATACTTATCCTATCCTTAGCCTAACCCTCACCCTCACCCTCAGGCTCTCCCTAACACTTACCCTCACCCTAACCCAAAACCTAACTCTCACACTAACCCTAAAACTCACCCTAACCCTAACACTAACACTAAACCTAAACCTGAGCCTAACCCTCACCCTAACAATAACCGTAACCCTAACACTAACTCTAATCCTCACCCTACCATTCATCCTAACCCTAACCGTAAACTTAACAGTCACCCTCATCCTAAACCTCACCCTAACCCTTATCCTCACCCTACTCTAATCCTAACACTTACCCTAACTGTCACCCTAACCGTAACACTCACCCAAAATCTAAGCCTAATCCTAAACCTCACCCTCACCCAAAACCTCTCCCTAACGCTAAACCTAACCCTAACTCTCACCCTCACCCTAACCCTAACCTTCACCCTCACCTTCACCCTCACCCTAACCCTAAACCTACCACTGTCCTTAACCCTCATCCTAACCCTAACCGTAAGCCTAACATTAACATTAACTGTAACACTAACCCTAACCCTTATCCTCACACTCACACTCATCCTCAGCCAAACCTTAACAATCACCATAACCCGTACCCTCACACTACCCTAACCCTAACCCTAACACTCACCTAACCCTAAATCTCACCCTTACCCTAACCCTAAAACTAACACTAACCCTAACCCTAACCCTAACCTAACCCTCACCCTAACGCTAACCCTCATCCACACCCTAATCCTTATACTCACCCACTCACCCTCACACTAACCCACACCCTCACCATAAACATCACCCTAACTCTAACCCTCACCCTAACCCTAAACCTAACCCTAACTCTCAAACTCATGCTCACCCTAATCCTAACCCTAACCCTAACCCTCACATAACTCTAAAGCTAACAATAACCCTAACCCTAACCCT
Source organism: Dipodomys merriami (assembly GCF_024711535.1). Taxonomy (NCBI): domain Eukaryota; kingdom Metazoa; phylum Chordata; class Mammalia; order Rodentia; family Heteromyidae; genus Dipodomys; species Dipodomys merriami. The sequence goes on from NW_027206113.1 coordinate 7,602,611, forward strand.
AAACCTCACCCTAACCATAACCCTAACCCTCACTCTATTCCTCACCCTAACCCTAATCCTAATCCTAACCCTCACCCTCACCCTCACCCGAACCCTCAACCTCAACCTCACTCTCACCCTAATACTATCCCTAATCCTCAACCTCACCCTAAACCTAAACCTAACCCTAACCCTCACCCAAACCCTCACCATACCCCTAATACTAATCCTATCACTCACCATCACCATAACCCTCATCTGAACCCTTACCCTCACCCTAAACCTAACCCTAACCCTAAACCTCACACTAAACCTAACCCTCACCCTAAAACTAATCTTAACCCTAACCCTCTCACTAAACCTAACCCTCATGCTAACCCTAACCCTACACCTGAGCCTAACCCTCACACTGAGCCTAACCCTAATGCTAAACCTCACCCTATCCCTAACCCTAACCCTAACCCTCAACCTCACCCTAGCCCTCATCTAACACTAACCCTAATCCAAACCCTTACCCTCACCCTAACACTCAACCTAACCCTAACCGTAAACCCCACCCTCCTACTAACCCTCACTCTAAACAAAACCCTAACTCTGACCCTAATCCTACGGATCATCATAAGAATAACCCTTATCCTAACCCTCAACCTCACCCTAACCCTCACCCTAACCTTTGCCCTCAACCTAACCTAAACCAAAATTTCACCTTAATCCTCACCCTAACCCTAAACCTATCCCTCACCTTCACCCTAACGCTAAACCTTAGCCTAATCCTAACCCTCACCCTATGATTAACCCTAACCCTAAACCTAACCCTCACCATCACCCTAATCCTAACCCTAAAGCTCACCCTCACCCTCAACCTCAACCTATCACTAACCCTAACCATAACCCTCACCCTCACCCTCACACTAAACCTAAGCTAACCCTAACCCTCAGCCTAACTCTAAAGCTAACAATAACCCTATACCTAATCCTAAACCTAAACCTCACCGTAAAATTAACTCTAACCCTAACCTTCACGCTAACCCCAAACAAAACCCTAACACTCACCCTAACCCTAACCCTAATCCTCAACCTCAACATAAAACTAACCCTAACCCTAACCCTCACACTAAACCTATCCCTCACCCTTACACTAACCCACACTGTAACCCTAACCCTCACTCTCACCCTCACCCTAATCCTCACCCTAAACCTTACCCTCACCCTCACCCTTACCCACAAACTAACCCTAAACTTCAACCTAACCCTAACCCTAACCCTCACCATCACCCTCACCCTAAACCTAATCCTAAACTTAACCCTAACCCAGACCCTCAACCTAACCCTAACCCTCACCCTAACCCTAACCCTCACCCTAACACTTACCCTCACTTACCCTCACCCTAAACCTAACCCTAACCCTCACACTAACCCTAACCCTCACCCTAAACCTAACCCTCACCCTAACCCTAACCCTCATCCTAACACTAACCCTAAACCTCACCCTAACCCTAAAACTAAGCGTTACCCTAACCCTCAACCTAAACCTCACACTAACCCTATCTCTAACCATAACCATAAACCAAACCCTAGACCTCACCCTAACCCTAACTCTTATCCGCAGCCTCACTAATATCCTAAAGCTCACGTTCACCCGAACTCTCACCCTCACCCTAAAACTCACCCTTACCCTATACCTCACCCTAACGCTAACCCTCAGCTTAATCCTAACCCTAACACTCACCCTGACCAAAAGCCTCACCCTACCCGTTACTGTCACCCAAATTCTCACCCTAAACCTAAACTAACCCAAACCCTCACCCTCACCCTAAACTTCACCCTCACCCTAGCCCTCACCCTCACCCTAACCCTAACCTTAACACTTAAACTAAACCTAATCCTCACCCTCACCCTCACCCAAACCCTCACCCTAACCCTAAACCTAACACTAACCCTCACCCTAACACTCACCTTACACTTACCCTCACACTCACACTCACCCTCACCCTAACCCTAACCCTAACCCTCACCCTAACCCTCTCCGTACCCCTCACCCTAATCCTAACACTCACCCTCACACTCAACCTCACCCTCACACTAACCCTACCCCTCAGCCTCAGCCTCACCCTCACCCTAACCCTCACCCTAACACTAATGCTAAAACTAATCCTCACCCTAAACCTAACTCTAAACCTAACCCTCACCCTCACCCTCAGCTAACCCTCACCCTGACTCTAACCCTAACGCTCACCCTACCCCTCACCCTAAAGTTAACACTAACGCTCATCCTAAATCTAACGCTAACCCTAACCCTAACCCTCACCCTAACCCTAACCCTCACCCTAAACCAAACCCTAACCCTCACCCTCACCATAACAATCAACCTAACCCTAAACTTCACCCTAACCCTAAACCTAACCCTAACTCTAACCCAAACCATCACCCTCACCTTAAACCTCACCCTAAACCATACCCTCACTCTAACCCTAAACCTAAACCTAACTGTCCCACTAATCCTAACCCTCAACCAAACCGTAACCCTAACCCTCACCGTCACCCTAACCCTCACGATCAACCTAACGCTCACCCTAACCCTAATCATCACCCACACCCTAACCCTAACCATCATCCACACCCTAACCCTCACCCAAACCTTCACCCGAACCCGAACCTGAACCCTCACCCTAACCCTCACCCTGACACAAACCCTCACTGTCACCCTAATCCTCACCCTAAAAATAACCATAACATTTAACTAAACCAAACCCTCACCCTCACCCTCACCGGAAACCCCAGCCTCAAGCTATCCATAACCCTAACAATACCCCTCACCCTAACCCTCACCCTCACCCTAACCCTAACCCACACCCTCACCCTAACCCTCACCATCACCCTAACCCTCCCCCTAACACTGTCTCACCCACACCCTAACCCTCACCCAAAACCTCACCCTCACCCTAACCCTAGCCCTCACCCTAACTCGAACCCTAAACTTAACCCTAATATTAAACCCAACCCTAACCCTAACCCTCACCCTCACCCTAACCCTAACCCTCAACTAACCCTCACTATAAAGCTAACCCGCACCTTAAACCTAGCCCTCACCCGCACCCAAAACCTAACCCTATCCCTCACCCTACCCCTCACCCTAAACCTAACCCTAACCCTAACCCCCACCCTCTCCCTAGCCCTCACCCTAACACTTACCCTCACCCTAACCCTCACAAGACCCCTAACCCTTACCCTAACACTAACCCTCCCCCTCCCCTTCCCACTCACCCAAACCCTAACGCTAACCCTAACCGTCATCCTAACCTTAAGCCTAACCCTCAACATCACCCTAACCATTACCCTCACCCAAACACTCACACGCTAACCCTCACCCTCACCCAAGACCTCACACTAAACGAACCCTCACCCTAACCCTAAGCCTAACCCTAACCCTAACACTAATCCTAAGCCTAACCCTCACACAAAACCTAAACCTAAACCTCACCCTCACACTCTCCCTAACACGTACCCTAACCCTAAACCTCACCCTATCCCTAACCCTAACCCTCACCCTCACCCTAGCCCTAGGCCGAACACTGACCCTAACCCTAACATCAACCTAACCCTCACCTCACCCTAAACGTAACCCTCACCCTAACCCTAACCGTAACCCTCAACCTCACCCTCACCCTCACCCTCAGCCTAAACTTAACCCTAACACTAATCCTAACCCTAACCCCCACCCACAACCTCAAACTAACTCTAACCTTAACCCCAAATCTAAACCTCACCCTAATCCTAACGCTAACCCTAACCCTCACCCTCACCCTAAACCTCACCAGAACCCTTACCCTCATCCTAACCGAAACCTAAACCTAAGCCTAACCCTCACACTAATCGTAACCCTCACCCTAACCCTAATCCTACACCTCACCCTAACCCTCACCCTAATACTGACTCTAACCCTAACCATCACCCTAACACTAACCCTAATTCTCAACCTCACCCCAACCCTCATTGTCACCCTAACCCTCACCCTATTTCTAACTCTAACTCACACACTAACTCTCATCCTCACATTAATCTTCAACCTCACCCTAAATATCACCCTAACCTAACCCTAAACCTAACCCTAACCCTAACCTATCCCTAAACCTCACCCTTACCCTCACCCTCAGCCTCAGCCTAACCCAAAACCTAACCCTAACCCTCAGCCTAAAACCTAACCCTAACTCTAACCCTATCCCTAACCTTAACCCTCACCCTCACCCTAAACATCACCCTAAATATTACCCTCACCCTAACGCCAATGCTAACCCTAACCCTCACCCTAACCCTAACCCTAATCCTCACCCTCAACATGAACCTAACCCTAACCCTAACCCTCACACTAAACCTAACCCTCAACCTTACCCTAACCCTTACCGTAACCCTAACCCTAAACCTAACCCTCACCCTCACCCTAATCATCACCCTAAACCTTACCCTCACCCTCAACCTTAACCTCAAACTAAACCTAAACCTCAACCTAACCCTAAACCTAACCCTCACAATCATCCTCTCTCTAAGCCTAACCCTAAACCTAACCCTAAACCTCACATTAACCCTAACCCTAACATTAACCATAACACTCACCCTAACCCTCACCTTAACACTAACCCTAACCCTAACCCTCAACCTCAAGCTAACACTCACCCTAACCCTTCCCCTCACCCTAACCCTAACCTTCACACTAAACATAACCCTCACCCTACCCTTACCCTAACCCTAACCCTCACCCTCACCCTAACCATAAACTTAACCCAACAGTCACCCTAACCCTCACCCTAACCCTAACCCTAAACCTAACCCTAATCCTCACCCTAACACTCACCTTCACCCTAACCCTAACACTAATCCTAACCCTCACACTAACCCTAACCCTCACCCTACCCCTCACCCTAACCCACATCCTAAACCTAACCCTAATCCTAAGGCTCATCCTAACCCTAACACTCAACCGAAGCCTCACCCTCACCTGAACAATCACCGTAACCCTAAACCTACCCCTCAACCTACCCCTCATCCTCAACCTAAACCTAACCCTAACCCTCATAGTCAACCTCAACCTAACCCTAATACTCACCCTAAATCTTACCCTAACCCTACGCTAACCCTAACACAACCCGAACCCTCACCCTAACCCTAACACTCACACAAAGTCTAACCCTAACACTAACCCTCACGCTCACCCAAAACTCACACTAACACTAACCCTAAACCTAACCCTAAACATAACCCACACCCTAATCCCACGCTAACCCTAATCATAACCCTAACCCTCACCCTCAACCTAATACTCACCCTAACACTTACCCTCAACCTAACCCTCACCCTCACCCTAACCGTAACCCTCACCCTCACCCTCACACTAACCCTAACCCTACCCTTCACCCTAACCCTAATCCTAACCCTTAACCTAACAATAACACTCATCATAACCCTAACCCTAACCCTAACCCTAACCCTAACCCTAACCCTCACCCTAACCCTAATAATCACCCTAACTGTAAACCTAACACTAACCCTAACCCTCACCCTAACCCTCACATTAAAACTAACCCTAACCCTAACTGTAACTCTCACCCTACACCTCACTCTAACCCTAACCCTAACCCTAAATCTCACCCTCACCCTAACACTCACCCTAACCATTACCTTCGCCCTAACCATCACCGTCACCCTAACCCTCAACATAAACCTAACCCAAACCCTAATCCTCACCCTCACCCTAACCATAACCCTAACCCTAACCCACATCCTAATCCTCACCCTACCCTAAGCCTAACCCTAACCCTGTCGCTTACCCTAACCCTAACACTCAACCTAACTGTAACCTAACACGAATCCTAACCTCACCCTAACCCTCACACTAATACTAAACCTAACCCTAACAGTAACCATCACCCTACCCCTCACCCTAACCTTAACCCTAACCCTAAATCTCACCGTCACCCTAACACTCACCCTAACCGTTACCCTCGCCCTATCATCCTTACCCTATACCTAACACAAACCCTAACCCTCACCCTCACCCTAAACATAACCCTAACACTAACCCTCACCCTAACACTCAACTTTACCCTAACTCTAACCCAAAACTTCACACTCACCCTAAACCTCAATCTAAAATTTACCCTCACCCTAACCCTAACACTAACCCTCACACTAATCCTAACCCTCACCCTAACCCTCACCCTAACACGAACACTAACCTAATCCTCACCCTAACCATAACCCTAACCCAACCACTCACTCTAACCCTCACATTCATCCTAAACCTCAACCTAACCCTAACCCTCACCCACATCCTAACCCTCACCTTAACCCTAAACCTAAACCTCACCCTAACCGTAAATCCAAACCTAACCCTCACCCTAACCCTTACCCTCAAACTAAACATAAACCTTAACCTAAACCTAACCCTAACCCTCACCATCACACTTACCCTAAGCCTAAGCCTAAGCCTAACCCTAACCCCCACCATCACACATACCCTAAGCCTAACCATAACTCTAACCCTAACCCTCACCCTAACCCTAAACCTTACCCTAAACCTAAACCTCACCGTAACCCTGACCCTCACACTAACCCTCACCCTAACCTAACCTTAACCCTCAACTTAAACCTCACCCATAACCTAAACCTAACCCTAACCTTCACCCTCACACTTAATCTTAACAGTCAGCCTAACCGTAACCCTAACCCTAACACTACCCGAAACCGTCACACTAAACCTAACCATCACCCTAACCCTAAACCTAACCCTAACCCTCACACTACATGTAACCCTCACAATAACAGCATAACCCTAATCCTACCCCTCAGCCTAAACCTCACCCTAACCCTAGACCTCACCCTAACTCTAACCCTAACCTTAACCCTAACCATAACCATAACCACAACCCTAACCCTCACCCTCACCCTTACCCTAACCCTCACCCTAACGCTAACCCACACATTAAACCTAGCCCTCACCCACACCCAAAACCTAACCCTAACTCTCACCCTAACCCTCACACTAACCCTAACACTAACCCTAACCCCCACCCTCTCCCTAAACCTCACCCTAAACCTTACTCTCACCCAAACCCTCACACTAACCCTAACCCTTACCCTAACACTAACCCTACACCTGCCCCTCACCCTCACCCAAACTCTAACGCTAACCCTAACTCTCATCCTAAACCTAAGCCTAACCCTCATCCTCACCCTAACCTTTACCCTCACCCAAACCCTCACACTCACGCTAACACTCACCCTCAACCAAAACATCAAGCTAACCCTAACCCTAACCCTAACCCTAACCCTCACCCTAACCCTAACCCTCCCTCTAACCCTCAAACTCAACCTAATCCTCACCCTAACCATAACACTAACCCTAACCTAAACCCAACCCCCATCCTCACCCTAACCCAAACCCTCAACATACCCCTCACCCTAACCCTAAACCTAACCCTCTCCCTCACCCTCAAACTCACCCTCACCCTAAGCCTACCCCTAACCCTAAAACTAATCCTAACCCTAAAGTTCACGCTCACCCTCACCCTCACCCTAACCCTAACCATAACCATAACCATAACCATAACCCTAACCCAAACCCTCACCCTCACGGTAACACTCACCCTAACCCTTAACTTTACCATAATCCTCACCCTCACCGTCACACTCACACCTCACCCTAAACCTAACCCTCACTACACTTTAACCCGAACCCTCACCCAAACCCTCACCCTCAACCTAACTCTTAAAGTCACCCTAAACATCACCCTAACACTAAACCTCAATCTAACCCTAACGCTAACCTTCACCCTAACCATAATCCTCACCCTCACCCTAACCCTAAGCCTAACCCTAACCCTAACTCAAATCCTAAGCCTAACCCTCACACTAAACCTAACCCTAAACCTCACCCTCACACTCACCTTAACCCTAACCCTAACCCTCACCTTAACCCTAACACTCACCCTCACCCTAACTCTCAACCTCACCCTAAACATCACCCTAACCCTAACCCTTATCCTCACACTAACCCTAACCCTAAACCTAACCCTCATCCTAACCCTCACCCTAAACCTAACCCTAACCCTACCCCTCACCTTAACCTACCCCTACCCCTAACCCTAACTCTAAACCTCACCCTCACCCTAAACCTCACCCTCACCCTAACCCTCACCCTCAAACTAACCAGCATCCTAAACCTAACCCTAAACCACACCCTCATCCTAACCCTCACCCTAAACCTTACCCTCCCCGTATCCAAAACCTTAACCCTAACCCTAACCCTCACCCTAACCCTAACCTTAACCCTTACCCTAACCATAACCCTAAACCTCACCCTATCCATATCCCTAACTCTTAACCTCACCCTCACACTAGCCCTCAACCTAACCCAATCACTAACCCTAACCCTCACCCTAACAGTAACCCTCACCCTCAGCCTAAATCTCACCCTAACCCTAATCCTAACCCTAAACCTCCCCCTCACCCTCATCCTAACTCTAAACCTAACCCTAACCATAACCCTTACCCTAACGCGAACGCTAACCCTAACCCTCAACCTCACCCTAAAACTCACCAAATCCTTACCCTCACCCTAACCTGAAACTTAAACCTAACCCCAACCCTCACACTAATCCTAACCTTCACCCTAAACCTAATCATAACCCTCACCCTAACCCTCACACTAACACTAACCCTAACTCTAACCCTAACCCTAATCCTTACCCTCAGCCTAACCCTCATAGTCACCATTACCCTCTCCCTAATCTTAACCCTCACCCACACCCTAACTCTCAACCTCACCCCAAACCTCACCCTCTCCCTAAACCTCACCCTCACCCTAAACATCATCCTAACCATAAGCTTCACGATAACCCTAAACCTAACCCTCACCCTAACCCTGACCCTCACCCTAACCCTTACCCCCACCCTAATCCTCTCCATAACCCCAACCCTAGCCCTTACCATAAACCTAAAGCTCACCCTCACCCTCATCCTCACCCTAAGCCTCACGCTCACCCTAGCCCTCACCTAACCGTAACTCTAACCCTAACCCTAAGCTTCACCCTCACAATCAGCCTAATCATAACCCTAAAGCAAATCATAACCCTAACCCTCACCATCACCCTAACCCTAACCCTAACCTTAACACTCACTGTAACCTTAACCCTAACATTAACCCTAAACTTCACCCTAACCCTCACCCAAAACTAACCCTAACCCTAACCCTCAGGCTCAAACTTACCCTCACCCTAACAATAAAGCTAACCCTCACCCTAACCCTCACCCTAACCCTAACCCTCACTCTCACCCTCACCCTCACCCTAACCCTTACCGTCACAATAACCCTAACCCTAAACCTAACTCTAACCATTACACTAAACCTAACCTTCACATGACCCAAAACCTACCCCTCACCCTAACCCTCAACCTAGCCCTAACCTTTACCCTCACCCAAACCCTAACACTAACACTAACCCTCACCCTCAACCTAGCACTCACCCTAAACCTAATCCTAACCCTAACCCTCACCCTGACCCTAATCCTCACCCTAACCCTAAAACTAACCCCCACCCTCACCCTAACCCTCACCCCCAACCTAATCCTCTCCATAACCCTAACACTAACCATTACCTTAACCCTCACCCTCATCCTCATCCTCACCCTAAGCCTCACGCTCACCCTAGCCCTCACCTAACCGTAACTCTAACCCTAACCCTAAGCCTCACACTCACAATCAGCCTAATCATAACCCTAACGCAAATCCTAACTCTAACACTCACCCTCACCCTAAATCTGACCCTAAGCTTAACACTCTCCGTAACCTTAACCCTAACATTAACCCCATACCTCACCCTAACCCTCACCCAACACTAACACTAACCCTAACCCTCAGCCTCAAGATAACCCACACCCTAACAATAAACCTAACCATCACACTAACCCTCACCCTAACCCTAACCCTCACTCTCACCCTCAACCTCAACCTAACCCTTACGTCACAATAACCCTAACCCTAACCCTAAGTCTAACCATTACATTAAAACTAACCTTCACACGAACCCAAATCCTACCACTCACCCTAACCCTCAACCTAGCCCTAACCCTAACCCTCACCCTAACCCTAACACTAAAACTAACCCTCACACTCAACCTAGCCCTCACCCTAAACCTAATCCTAACCATAACCCTCACCATAACCCTAACCTTCACCCTTACCCTCAACCTCAACCCCACCCTCACCCCCACCCTAATCCTCACCCTAAACCTAACCCTAACATTAACCCTTACCATAACCCTAAACCTAACCCTAACCCTAACCCTGACACTAATTCTCACCCTAACCCTAAACTTAACCCTCACCCTCACCCTCACCCTTAACCTCACCCTAAACCTCACCCTCACCCTCACGCTAACCCTAACCCTAACCCTAACCATCACCCTAAGCCTCACCCTAACCCTAATGCTAAACCAAACACTCACCTTCACCCTAACCCTCACCCGAAACCTTACCCTTACCATAACCCTAAACCTAACCCTCACACTAAACCTAAAGCTCACCCTAACTCTACCATTCAGCCCAACCCTGAACCTAAACCTAAACCTAACACTAGTCCGACACCTATCCCTAACCCTAACCCTTACCTTCTCCCTCACCCTAGACCTCACCCTAAAACTAACCCTAACCCTCATCCTATCCCTAACCCTCACCCTAGCCCTAACCCTCACCCTAACCCTTACCCTAAGCCTCAACCTAAACCTAACCCTCACCCTAAACCTAATATTCACCCTAAACCTCACTCTAACCCTAACCCTACACTTAACCCTCTCCCTCACCCTCACCCTCACCCTAAACCTTACCCTGACCCTCACCTTAAACCTAATGCTCACCCTAACCCTAGCCCTCACCCTAACTCTCACCCTCACTCTAACCCTCACTCTAACCCTAACCCTAACCTTAACCCTCCCCCTCCCCCTCCCCCTCACCCTCACCCTTACCCTGACCCTATCCCTCACCCTAACCCTATACCTAACCCTAAACCTAACCCTTACCCTAACCCTAATGCTACCCCTCAGGCTAAACTTCAACCTATCCCTAACCGTAACCCTAACCCTCACCCTAACCCTAACCCTAACCCTCAACCTAAACCTAACTCTCAACCTAATCCTCACCCTCAACCTAATCTTCTGGCTCACCCTAAACCTAACCCTTAGTTAACCGAAACCCTCACTCTCAGCCTCAACCTAACTCTAAACCTAACCCTACCACTCAGCCTAACCCTCAACCTAACCCTAACCCTCACCCTCAACCTGACCCAAATCCTTACCCTAACCCTTAGCCTAACCCTCAACCTCACCCTAACCCTCACCCTAACCCTTACCCTCACCCTAAACCAAAACTTAAACCTAACCCTAACTCACACACTAAACCTAACACTCACCCTAACACTAACCCAAACACTAAACCTAAACCTCACCCTAACCATAACCCTAACCCAAACCCTAAACCTCACACTACCACTCACCCTAACCCTAACCCTAAACCTAACCCTCACCTTCACCGTAACCCTTACCCTCACACTAACTCTCACACTAACCCTAACCTTAACCCTCACCTTAACCCTCACTCTTAACCTAACCCTAACCTAACCCTCAGCCTCACGCTCCCCTTAACCGTCAGCCTAAACCCAACCCTAACGCTAACACTAACAGAAACCCTCACACTAAACCTAACCCTCACCCAAACCCTAAACCTAACCCTAACCCTCACACTAAATGTAACCCTCACAATGACCCTAATCCTACCCCTCAGGCTAATCCTCACCCTAACCCTAACTGTAACCTTAAGCCTCACCTTATCCGTAACCCTAACCCTAACGCTCACCCTCACCCTAGCACTGACCCTAACACTGAACCTAACCCTAACACTCACCCTAACCCTCACCTCACCCTAAACGTAACCCTCAACCTCATGCTAACTGTAACCCTCACCCTAACCCTAACCCTCACCCTAAACCAAACCCTAAACCTCACCCTCAGTCTAACCCACACTGTCACCCTAACCCTCACCCTAATCTTTACTCTCACCCACACCCTAACTCTCACCCTCACCCCAACCCTCCCCCTCACCCTAACACTCACCCTCACCCTCAGCCTGACCCTAACAATCACCCTAACCCTAACACTCACACTAACCCTAACCCTAACACTAACCCTAACCCTAACTGTAAACCTTACCCTAACCCTAACCCTAACCCTAGCCCTACCCCTCACCTTACCCTCCCCCTCCCCCTAACCCTCACCCTAACCCTCACCCTCAACCTACCTAGCATCCTAACCCTAACGCTAAACCACACCCTCATCCTAACCCTCACCCTAACCCTTACCCTCCCCGTATCCAAAAACTTAACCCTAACCCTAACCCTCACCCTAACCCTAACCTTAACCCTTACCCTAAACCTCACCCTATCCATAACCCTAACTCTTACCCTCACACTAGCCCTCACCCTAACACTAACACTAACCCAAACCTCACCCTAACCGACACCCTCACCCTAACAGTAACTCTCACCCTCAGCCTAAACCTAACCCTAACACTAATCCTAACCATAAACCTCACCCTGACCCTCAATCTAACTCTAAACCTAACCCTAAACCTAAAACTCATAATAACGTGAATGCTAACCCTAACACTCAACCTCAACCTAAAGCTCATGAAAACCTTTACCCTCAACCTAGCCCGAAAACTAACCCTAACCCCAACCCTCACACTAATCCTAAACCTCACCCTAACCCTAATCCTAACCATCACCCTAACTCTCACCCTAACACTAACCCTAACTCTAACCCTCACCCTAACCCTAAACCTAATACTCACCCTCATCCAAACCCTCATAGTCACCATAAAACTCACCATAATCATAAACCTCACCCACACCCTAACTCTCACCCTCACCGCAAACCTCACCCTCACCCTAAACCTCACCCTCACCCTAAACATCATCCTAACCATAAGCCTCACCCGAACCCTAAACCTAACCCTCACTCTCACCCTAACCCTCACCCCCACCGTAATCCTCTCCATAAACCTAACCCTCACCCTCACCCTCACCCTCATCCTCACCCTAACCCTCACACTCACCCTAGCCCTCACCTAACCGTAACTCTAACCCTAACCCTAAGCCTCACCCTCACACTCAGCCTAATCATAACCCTAACGCAAATACTAACCCTAACCCTCACCCTCACCCTAACCCTAACCCTAACCTTTACCCTCACCATAACCTTAACCCTAACATTAACCAAAAACCTCACCCTAACCCTCACCCAACACTAACCCTAACCCTAACCCTCAGCCTAAAGCTAACCCACACCCTAACAATAAACCTAACCCTCACACTAACTCTCACCCTAAAACTCACCCTAACCCTAAACCTCACTCTCACCCTAACCCTCACCCTAACCCTTACCGTCGCAATAACCCTAACCTTAACCCGAACTCTAACCATTACACTAAAGCTAAACTTCACACGAACACAATCCCTACCCCTCACCCTATCCCTCACCCTCACCCTAACCCTAAACCTTAGATTAACACTAACCAAAACCCTCAGCCTAAGTCTAACCCTAACCCTAACCCTAATTTTCACCGTCACCCTATTCCTAAACCTAACACTCACCCTCACCCTTACCCTCAACCTAACACTAACCGTAACTCTATCCCTCACCTCAACCTCACCCTCACCCTAACCCTAATCCTAACCCCAACCCTCACACTAACTCCAACCCTAACCCAAACCTAACCCTCCACTAAGCCTAACCCTAACCCTAAAACTTACCCTAATCCTCACCCTAACCAGAAACCAAACCCTAAACCTAACCCCCACCCTCACCCTAACCCTAACCCTCACCCTAACCCTAACACTAACCTTAACCTCACACTCACCCTAAACCTCACCCTAACCGTTATACTCACACTAACCCTGAACCTAATTCTAAACTTACCCCTCACACTAATCCTAACCCTAACCCTAACCCTAACCCTAAATTTCACCCTGACCCTCACCCTTACCCTAACCCTAACCCAAACCCTCACCCTAAACTTAACCCTAATGCTAACCCTCACCCTCACCCTAACCCTCACCGTCACCCTAACCCTCACCCTAATCCTAACACTCAACCACACCCTAAACCTCACCCTCATCCGAACCCTCACCCGAACCTTAAAACTTAACATCACCCTAAAACGAACCCTCAACCTAACCCTAACAATAACCCTCACCCTCACCCTCACCGTTATCCTTAGCCTAACCTTCACCATAACCCTAATCGTAACCCTCACCCTTACCCTAACCCTAACCCTAACACTCAACCTAACCCTAACCCTCACCCTCACCCTAACCCTAACGCTCAACCTCACTCTAACCCTCACCCTCACCCTAACCATAACCCTAAAACTCACCCTAACCCTAACCCTCACCCTCACCCTCAACCTCACCCTAAGACTAATCCTAAACCAAACACTAACCCTAAACCTAAATCCCACACTCACCCTCACCCTTACATTAACCCTCACCCTAACCCTAACCCTTACCCTCACAATCACCCTAAACCTAATCCTAACCCTAACCCTCACCCTAACCTACTCCCTCACCCTAACCCTATCCTAACCCTAGCTAACCTAAACCTAACCGTCACCCTCATCCTAAGGCTAACCCTCACCCACACCCTACCCTTACCCTCACCGGAACAATCACCCTCACACTAACCCACACCATCACTCTAAACAAAACCCTAACTCTAACCATCACCCTCACCCTAACCTTCAAACTTACCCTTACCCACACCCTAAACATGACTCTAACCCTACCCTAACGCTCACACTAAACCTAACCATCACCCTAACCCTAATACTAAGCCTAAACTTAACCCTCACCCCCAACTTCAACCTTATCCTCAGCCTAACCCTAACCCTAAACCTAATTCTAACCCTAACCCTCACCCTCATGCTCACCCTAAACCTAACCCTGACCCTCACATAACTCTAAAGCTGACAATAACCCTAACCCTAACCCTAATGCTGAACCTCACCCTAACCCTAACCTTAACCCTAAGCCTCACCCTAAACTTAAACTTAACCCTAAACCTCTCCCTAACCCTAACCCTAATCCTCAACCTCACTCTAACCCTAACCCTAAGCATAACCCTCACAGTAAAACTATCCCTCATCCTCACCCTAATCCTCACCCTAAATCTTACCCTCACCCTCACCCTTACCCTCACACTAACCCTAATCCTCAACCTAACCCTAAACCTAACCCTCACCATCAACCTCACCCTCAGGCTAACCCTAACACTCACTCTAATCCTAACCCTCACCCTCACCCTAAACCTCAACCTCACCCTCACCCGAACCCGAACCCTTAACCTCACCCTAACCCTAACCCTAACAGTAAACCTAACCCTCACCCTGACACAAACCCTAACCCGAACCCTAACCCTCACACTAAACCTAAACCTCAAGCTAAATCTAACCCTATCCCTGAGCCTAATACTCACACTAACCCTAACCCTAATCCTACACCTCACCCTATCCCTAACCCTAACCCTAAACATCAACCTCACCATAGCCCTCAGCTAACACTAAACCTAACCCTACCCTCAACTTCACCATCACCCTAACCCTCAAACTAAACCTAACCCTCAACCACACCCTAACCCTCACCCTCACCAGAACCCTCACCCTCACCCTAATCATAAACAACACTCTAAACCGAACACTCACCCTAACTCTAACCCTAACACTCAACCTAAACCTAACTCTCACCCTCACCCTCACCCTCTCCCTAAGCCTAACCGTCATCCTAACGCTAAACCTATCCCTAACCCTCACCCTAACCTTAACCCTAACCCTAACCCTCACCCACACCCTAACCGTCACACTCACCCAAACACTCACTCTCACACTAACCCACACCTTCACCCAAAACATAACCCTAACTCTAACCCTCACCCTAACCCTAACCCTAACCATCACCTTAACGCTAACTCTGTCCCTCAACCTCACCCTCTCCCTAACCCTAAGCCTAGCCCTCACCTTAAGCCTAACCGTATCCCTCACCCTAACCCTCACCCTAAACCTAACCCTAACTTTCACCTTAATCCTCACCCTTACCCTAACCCTAACCCTCACCCAAACCGTCATGCTAACCCTCACCCTCACCCAAAACATCACGCTAACCGTAGCCCTCACCCTAACCCTAACCCTAAACCTCACCCTAACCCTAACTCTCAAACTCAACCTAATCCTCACCCTAAACATAACACTAACCCATACCTAACTCAAAACCTCACCCTCAGCCTAACCCTCACACTCAACATAGCCCTCACACTCACCCTAACCTGAACCCTAACCCTAACCCTCACCCTCACCCTCACACTCACCCTAACCTTCACTTTAAACCTTACCCTCACCCTAACCCTCACAGTAACCCTAACCCTAAACCTCAACCTAACCCTCATTCTAACCCTAACACTAAACATCAACCTAACCCACACCCTCAACATAAACCTAACACTCACCCTCATCCTAACCCTCACATTAAACCGTAACCTCACCTTAACTCTAACCCTAACCCTCACACTACCCCTCATCCTGACTCTAATACTCACCCTAACTCTAACCCTAAACCTTAGCCTCACTCTCACCCTAACCCTCACGGTTAACCTAACCCTCACCCTAAACCTAATGCTCACCCACACCCTAACCCTCAACCTCACCCTCATCCTCACCCTATACCTCACCCTCAACCTAGCCCTCACCATAACCGTAACACTAACCCTAACCCTTACCTAACCGAAAGCATCACCCTCACCCTCACCCTAACCCTCACCCTCACCATAATACTTACCCTCACCCTAACCCTCAGGCTAACCCTAAGCCTCACCCTCACCCTCACTCTCACGGTCACCCTCACTCTCACCCTAACACTAACCCTCACCCTAAACCTTACCTTCACCCTAACCCGAACCCTCACCCGAACCGTTTCCCCCCGGTAACACTCACTCTGACCCAAACCATCACCCTAACCCTAACAATCACCCTAACCCTATCCCTAAACCTCACCCTAACACTAACCATCCCTCTAACCCTCAAACTCACCCTAATCCTCACCACAGCCATAACCCTAACCCTTACCTAAGCGAAACCCTCACCCTCACCCTAACACTAAACCTCATCCTAACCCTAACTTTAACCCTAACACTCACCCTAACCCTAACCCTAAATCTCACCATCACCCAAACCCTAAACCGTACCCTAAACCTTATCTTCACCCTACCCTAAGCCTAACCCTAACCCTAACCCTAACACTCGACCAAACCCTAAGCCTAAAACTAACCCTAACCCTCAAACTCTCCTTCAGCCTCACCCTAATCCTAAACCTACCACTCACCCTAACCCTCATCCTAACCCTAACCCTAAGCCTAATAATAACTTTAACACTAACCCTAACCCTTACCCTCACACTGACCCTCACCCCTCAGCCTAACGCTAACCATCACCCTAACCTTTACCCTCACCCTACCCTAACCCTAACCCTCACTTTAACCCTAAAACTCACCCTAACCCTATCCCTTACACTAACCCTAAAACTAACCTCGCCCTAACCCTAAACCTGAACCTCACCCTAACACTCACCCTAACCCTTAGCCTAACACTAACCCTGAACCTCACCCTAAGCCTAAAACTAAACCTCGCACTCACCCTTACCCTCACCCTAACCCTAAGCCTAACCCTCACCATAACCCTCAACCTAACCCTAATCCTAACCCTCACCATAATCCTAACCCTAACCCTCAATCTCACCTTCATCCTCACACTAACCCTAACCCTTCCCCTCACCCTAACCCTCATCCTAACCATAACCATAACCCAAACACTCACGCTAACACTAACCCTAATCCTAACCCTCACCCTCAAACTCACCCTCAGCCTAACCCTAACCCTAACCCTAACCCTCACCCTAACCCTAACCCTCAGCCTAACCCTTACCCTCAGACTAACTCTCACACTAACCCTAACCATAACCCCCACCTTAACCCTTACCCTTAACCTAACCCTAACCCTATCCCTCACCCTCACACTCTCCTTAACCGTCAGCCTAAACCTAACCCTAACCCTAACACTAACCGATACCCTCACACTAAACCTAACCCTCACCCTAAACCTAAACTTAACCCGAACCCTCATACTAAATGTAACCCTCACAATAACCCTAATCTTACCCCTCAGCCTAACCCTCACCCTAACCCTAACACTCACCCTCACTCTAGCCCTCAGCCTAACACTGACCCTAACCCTACCCCTCACCCTAACCCTCACCTCACCCTAAACGTAACCCTTACCATCACCCTCACCCTCAAACTCAGCCTAAACCTAACCATAACACTAATCCGAACCCTAACCCTCACCCTAAACCTCAAGCTAACTCTAACCTTAACTCTAAACTTAACCCTCACCCTAAACCTAATGCTAACACTAACCCTCACCCTCACCCTAAACCTCACCCAAACCCTTACGCTCACCCTAACCTGAACCTAAAGCTAAGCCTAACCCTAACACTAATCCTAACCCTCACCCTAACCCTAATCCTACACTTCACCCTAACCCTCACCCTAACACTAAACCTAAACCTATCCATCACCCTAACACTAACCCTAATCCTCACCCTCACCCCAACCCTGATTGTTGCCCTATCCCTCACCCTAAACTTAACCCTCACCCATACATTAACTCTCATCCTCACCCAAACGCTCACCCTCACCCTAATCCTCACCCTCACCCTAAACATCATCCTAACCATAGCCCTCACCCTAACCCTAAACTTATCCCTCACCCTAACCCTAACCTTCACCCTAACCCTCAACCTAACCCTGACCCTAACCCTAACCCTCACCCTCAACCTCACCCACACCCTCAGCCTAACCATAACCCTAACCCTAATCCTACCCTAACCCTAACCCTAACCCTAACCCTCACCCAAACCCTAACCCTAACATTAACCATAACACTCACCCTAACCCTAAACCTCACCCTCAGGCTAACCCTCACCCTAATCCTTACACTCACCTAACCCTACCCCTCACAGTAAACATAACCTCACACTAACCCTAACTATACCCCTCAACCTAACCCTCATCATAACCCTAACCCTAACCCCAACCCTCACCCTAAACCTAACCCTAACCTAACCCTCAACCTAACCCTCACCGTCACCCTCATACTCAGCCTAACCCTAATCCTAACCCTAACCCTCAGCCTCAACCTAACCCTAACTCTAACCCTAACCCTAACCCTAACCCTCACCCTCACCCTAAACCTCATCCTAAACATTGCCCTCACACTTACCCTAACCCTTACTGTAGCCATAACCCTAAACCTAACCCTCACCCTCACCCTATTCCTCACCGTAAACCTTACCCTCACCCTCACCTTTACCCTCAAACTAACCTTAAACCTCAACCTAACCGTAACCCTAATTCTCACAATCACACTCACCCTAAGCCTAACCCTAACCCTAATCCTAACCCTAACACTAACCCTCACCCTCACCCTAACCCTCACCATAACCCATCCCCTCACCATAACCCTTACCCTCATGCTAACCCTCACCCTAACCTAACCTTAACCTTAACCCTCACACTTTACCTAACCCTAACCCTAACGCTCACCCTCACGCTCACCTTAACCATCAGCCTAAACCTAACCCTAACCCTAACAGTAACCGATAACCTCACACTAAACCTCACCCTCACCCTAAACCTACACCTAACCCTAACCCTCACACTAAATGTACCCCTCACAATAACCCTAATCCTACCCCTCAGCCTACCCCTCACCCTAACCCTAACTGTAACCTTAAGCCTCACCCTATCCTTAAACCTAACCCTCACCCTCACCCTCACCCTAGCCCTCACAATAACACTGACCCTAAACCTAACCCTAACCCTCATGCTCACCTTAACCGTCAGCCTAAACCTAACCCTAAACCTAACAGTAACAGAAAACCTCACACTAAACCTCACCCTCACCCTAAACCTACACCTACACCTAACCTCACCCTAAACGTAACCCTCACCCTCACCCTAATCGTAATCCTCACCCTCACTCTCACCCTCAAGCTAACTCTAACCTTAACCCTAAACCTAAACCTCACCTTAAACCTAATGCTAACCCTAACCTTCACCCTCACCCTAAACCTCACCCAAACCATTACCCTCACCCTAACCCTCACCCTAACATTAAACCTAACATTAACAATAACACTCACCCTAACCCTCACCTTAACACTAAACCTAACCCAAACCCACACACTCACGCTAACCCCCACCCCAACCCTTTCCCTCACCCTAACCCTCACCCTAAATCTTACCCTCACCCTACACTAACCCTATCACTAAAACGAAACCTCACCCTAACCCTAAAACTCAACCAAAACCTAACCATAACACTAACCCTAAACCTCACACTAAACCTCACCCCAACCCTAACCGTAAACCTTACCCTAAACCTACCCCTCACCCTACTCCTCACCCTAACCCTAATCCTAACGTTAATGCTCACCCTCACCCTAATATTCACCCTAACACTTACCCTCAACCTAACTCTCAACCTCATTCTAACCCTAAACCTAAACCTAACCCTCACCCTTACCCTCACCCTAACGCTATCCCTTACCCTCACCCTCACCCTAACCCTCTCCCTAACCCTAACCCTCACCCTCACCCTCAGCCTAAGCCTAACCCTCACCCTCACCCTAACCCTAACCCTAACCGTACGCCTCACCCTACCCCTCATCCTAAACCTAACCCTAACCCTAACACTCATCGTAACCCTAAAGCTAACCCTAACCCTCACCCTCACCCTCAGCCTAAGCCTAACCCTCACCCTACCCTTTACCTTCACCCTACACTAACCTTCACCCTAAACCTAACACTCACTCTAACTGTAAACCTAACACTAACCCTAACCCTCACCCTAATCCTCACCCTAAAACTAACCCTAACCCTAACTGTAAACATCACCCTACCCCTCACACTAACCCTAACCCTAACCCTAAATTACACCCTCACCCTAACACTCACCCTGACCGTTACCCTCGCCCTATCCCTCACCCTCACCTTAACCCTCACCATAAAACTAACCCAAACCCTAAATCTCACCCTCACCCTAACCATAACCCTAACCCTAACCCTCATCCTAACCCTCAACCTAACCCTAACGCTAAACCCAAACCTCATCCTCACCCTCACCCTAACCATAACCCTAACCCTAACCCTCATCCTAACCTTCACCCTACCCTAACCCTAACCCTAAACCTAACCCTAATCCTCACCCTAAACCTAACACTCACCCTAACTGTAAACCTAACACTCAACCTAACCCTCAACCTAACCCTCACCCTGAAACTAACCCTAACCCTAAATGTAACCATCCCCCTACCCCTCAGCCTAAACCTAACCCTAACCCTCACCCTCACCCTAAACATAACCCTAACCCTAACCCTCAACCTTACCCTCAACCTAACCCTAAAGCTAACCCAAAACCTCACCCTGAACCTGAACCTCACCCTAACCCTAACCCTAACCCTCACACTAATCCTAACCCTCACCCTAACCCTAACCATACCCCTCACCCTAACACCCACCCTAACACGAACACTAACCCTAAACCTCACCCTAACCATAATCCTAACACAACCACTCACCCTAACCCTAACAGTGGCCCTAAACCTCACCCTAACACTAACCCTCACCCACATCCTAACCCTTACCTTACCCCTAAACCTAAATCTCACGCTGACCATAAACCTAAACCTAACCCTGACCCTAACCCTAACCCTAATCCTCACCCTCACGTTAACTCTAACCTTAACCCTAACCTTCACAATAAACCTATCTCTCAACCTTACCCTAACCCTCACCCTCACCCTAACCCTAACACTAACCCCCACCCTCACCCTCACACTTACCCTCACACTAAGCCTAACCCGTAACCTAAACCTCACCATCAACTTCACCCTCAGCCTAAACCTAACCCTAACCCTAATCCTAACCCTAACCCTGACCCTCACCCTCACCCTAACCCTCAACCTCACCCTCACCCTCACCCTAACACTAACCCTAACCCTAACCCTCACCCTCACCCTAACCCTCACCCTAAACATAACACTAACCCTCACCCTCACCCTCACCGTAAAACTAACCCTAACCCTAACTCTATCCGTAACCCTCACCCCAACACTCAAACATACCTTCAGCCTAACCCTAACCCTAACACTAATCCTAACCCTAACCCTCACCCTGAGGCTCACCCTAACCCTAACTCTAACCCTAACCCTCATCTTAAAACTAAAGCAAACAATAATCCTATCCCTAATCTTAATCCTAAACCTCACCCTAACCCTAAACCTATCCCTAACCTTCAACCTAACCCCAATGCTAACCCTAACCCTCATGCTTACCCAAACCCTAATCCTCACCCTCAACATAAACATAACCCTAACCCTAACCCTCACTCTAAACCTAACCTTCACCCTTACCATAACCCTCACCGTAACCCTAACCCTAACCCTCACCCTCACCCTCACCCTAATCCTCACCATAAACCTTACCCTCACCCTCACCTTTACCCTCAAACTAACCCTAAACCACAACCTAACCCTATCCCTAACCCTCACCATCACCCTCAACCTAAGCCTAACCCGAACCCTAACCCTAACCCTCAACCTAACCCTAACCCTCATCCTAACGCTAACCCTAACCGTAACCCTTACTGGCACACTAACACTCACCCTAACCCTAAACTTAACCCTCACCTTAACCCTCACCCTTAACCTAACCATAACCCTAAACCTCACCTTCATGCTCCCCTTAACCGTCAGCCTAAACCTAACCCTAACCCTAACACTAACTGAAACCCTCACACTAAACCTAACCCTCACCCTAAACCTTAACCTAACCCTAACCCTCACACTAAACGTAACCCTCACAATAACCCTAATCTTCCCCCTCAGCCTAACCCTCTCACTAACCCTAACCGTAAACTTAAGCCTCACCCTCACCCTCACCCTAACCCTAACCCTCACCCTCACCCTAGCTCGCACCCTAACACTGACCCTAACCCTAATACTCACTCTAAACCTCACCTTACCCTAAACGTAACTCTCACCCTCACCCTCATCCTCAGCATAAACATAACCCTAACACTAATCCTAAACCTAACCCTAACCCTCACCATCACCCTCACCCTAAGCCTCAACCTAACCGTAATCCTCATCCTAATCCTAACCCTAAGCCTAATACTAACCTTAACACTAACCCTAACCCTTACACTCACCCTCACCCTCACCACTCAGCCTAACGCTAACCAAACCCTAACCCTTACACTCACCCTACCCTAACGCTAGCCCTCACCCTATCCCTAACACTCACCCTAACCATAACCCTTACAATAACCCTAAACGTAACCTCACCCTAACCCTAAACCTCAGCCTCACCCTAACACTCACCCTTACCCTTAGCCCAACACTAACCCTCAACCTCACCCTAACCCTAACCCTAATACTTACACTAAACCTCACACTCGCCCTAACCCTCACCCTAACCCTAAGCCTAACCCTCACCATAACCCTCAACCTAAACCTAATCCTAACCCTAACCCTCACCATAATCCTAACCCTAACCCTCAATTTCACCTTCATCCTCACACTAACCCTAACCCTTCTCCTCACCCTAACCCTCATCCTAACCCTAACCCTAACCCTAACACTCACGCTAACACTAACCCTAACCCTAAACCTCAACCTCAACCTCACCCTCAGCCTAAACCTAAACCTAACACTAATCCTAACCCTAAACCTCACCCTCACCCTAATTCTAACACTAAACCTAAAACCTAAACCTCACCCTAAACCTAACACTCAGCCTAAACTTCACCCTCACCCTAATCCTCACCCTAACCCTACCACTAACCCTTACCCTAACCCTCACCCTCGCCCTTATTCTAACCCTAACCCTATCCCTAATCCTAATCCTAACCCTCACCCTCACCTTCACCCCAACTCCAACCCTAACCGAACCATAAACCTCACCCTAATCCTACCCCTAACCCTAAACTTTACACTAATCCTCATTCTCACCCTAACCCTAACCCTAAACCTCACCCTCATTCTAACCCTCATTCTAAACCTTACCCTCACCGTAACCCTAACCTTAACCCTGACCCTAACCCTCACCCTAACCCTAACACTAACCCTCACCCAAACCCTAAACCTGAACCTAACCCTAACTCTAACCCTCACCCTAACCCTAACCCTAACCATCAATCTCACCCTTATTCTCACCCTAACCCTAAACCTTTCCCTCACCCTAACCCTCATCCTCACCCTAAACCTAACCCTAACACTCACCCTAACACTAACGCTAACCCTTAACCTCACCCTCGGCTGAACCCTAAACCTAACCCTAAAACTAACCCTAAACCTCTCCCTCACCCTAATTCTAACCCTAACACTAAAACCTAAACCTCACCCTAACCCTAACACTCACCCTAAACTTCACCCTCACTCTAATCCTCACCCTAACCCTACCACTAACCCTTACCCTAACCCTCACCCTGACCTTCATTCTAACCATAACACTAACCCTAATCCTAACCCTAACCCTGACCCTCACCTTCACCCTAACTCTAACTCTACCCGACCCTAACCCTCACCCTATTCCTATCCCTAACCCTAAACTTTACCCTAACCCTCATTCTCACCCTAACCCTAACCCTAAACCTCACCATCATCCTAACCCTCAGCCTAACCCTTACCCTCATTATAACCCTAACCTTAACACTAATCCGAACCCGCACACTAATCCTAACCTTACCCTAACCCTCACCCTCACCCTCACTCTAACCCTTACCCTAACACTAATCCAAACCCTAACCTTCACCCTCACCTTCACCCTAACTCTAACCCTAACCCAAGGCTAACCCTCACCCTAATCCTATCCCTAACCCTAAACTTTACATTAAACCTCATTCTCACCCAAATCCTAACCCTAATCCTAACCCTCACCGTAATCCTCACCCTAACCCTCACCCGAACACTAACGCTAACCCTAAACCTCCCCCTCCCCCTAAACCCACCCTAACCCTTATCCTCACCCTAAACCTAACTCTAAACTTCACACTAATCCTAACCCTAACCCTAACCCTAAATTTCTCCCTAACCCTCACCCTAACCCTAAACCTAACCTAAACCCTCACACTAACTCTAACCCTAACCCTAACCCTCATGCTCACACTAACACTCACCGTCACCCTAACCCTCACCCTAACCTTAACCCTCAACCACAACCTGAAACTCACTCTCACCTGAACCCTCACCCGAAACCGAAACATCAACCTAAACTGAAACCTCTTCCAAACCCTTACCCTAACCCTCACGGTAAATCTAACCCTCACCTCACCCTTACCTTCACCCTAAGCCTAACACTCACCATAAACCTAACCCTAACCCTAAACCTCACCTTAACCCTAACACTAACCCTCACCCTAAGCCTCACCCTAAGTCTAACCCTAAACCTCACCCTCACCCTAAGCCTAACCCTAAACCTCTCCCTCACCCTCACCCTCAGTTTAACACTAACCCTAACACCAAACCACACCCTCAGCCTCACCCTAAACCTAACCATAACCCTCAACCTCATCCTCACCCTCACCCTAACCCTAACTCTAACGCTACCCCTCAGCCTAACCCTCACCCTAACCCTAACCCTCACCCTCAACCTGACACTAATCCTTACCCTAACCCTGAGCCTAACCCTCACCATCACCCTAACGCTTACCCTCATCCTAACCCAAAACCTAACCCTAACCCTAACCTTCATACTAACCCAAACACTCACCATAAACCTAACCCTAACACTAAACCTAAACCTCACACTAACCCTTACCCAAAACATAACCCTAATCGTAACCCTAACCCTAACCCTCACCCTACCACTCACCCTAACCCTAAACCTAAACCTAACCCCCACCCTCACCCTAACCCTTACCCTAAACCTTATCCTCACCCTAGCCTAAGCCTAACCCTAAACCTAACCCTAACACTCATCCAAACCTTAAGCCTAGTGCTAACCATAAACCTTTCCCTAAACCTCACACAAACCCCAAGCCTAACACCAACCCTAACCTTCACCCTAAACCTAACCCTAACCCTAACCCTCACCCTACCTCTCACCCGAACCCTAACACTGAACCTGAACCTCACCCTCACCCTAAGACTCACCCTAACCCTTAAGCTCACGCTAACCCTCACCCTCACCCTCTCCCTAACCCTAAACCTCACCCTAATCCTCACCATAACCTTAACCCTAATCCTAATCCTCACCCTCACCCTAACACTCCCCCTAACTCTAACCCTCACCCTCAGCCTAACTCTAACCCTCACCCTCACCTTCAACCTCACCCTAATCCTAACCCTACCACTCACCCTAACCCTCATCCTAACCCTAACCCAAATTCTAACACTAACCGTAACACTAACTCTAACCCTTACTCTCACCCTCACCCTCACCTCTCAGCCTACCCCTAACTCTCACCCTAACCCTTACCCTCACACTACGCTAACCCTAAACCTAACCCTCACACTAACCCTAACACTCAACCTAACCCTAACACATACACAAACCCTAACCCTAACCTTGCCCTCACCCTAACCCTAACCCTAACCCTAACCCTAATCATCACCCTACCCTCACCCTAAACCTAACAATAACTCTAAACCTCACTCTCATCCTAACACTGACCCTAACCCTAACCCTCAACCTAAACCTCAACCTCACCCTAACCCTATCCCTAACCCTCACCATAAACCTCACCCTAAAACTCACACTCACCCTAACTTTCACACTCAACGTAACCCTAAACTTAACCCTAACCCTAACCCTCACACTAACCCTGAGCCTCACCCTAATCCTAACCCTAACCCACACCCTAGCCCTCAACCTAAACCTAATCCTCACCCTAAACTTCACCATAACCCTAACCCTAAACCTCAATCTCACCCTCATCCTCACTCTAACCATCAACATACCGCTAACCCTAACCCTCATCCTAACCCTAACCCTAACCCTAACACTCACCCTAACACTAACCCTAACCCTAATCCTCACCCTCAACCTCAACCTCAGCCAAACCCTAACCCTAAGCATAATCCTAAACCTAAACCTCACCCTCACCCTAATTCTAACCCTAACCCTAAAACCTAAAACTCACCCTAACCCTAACACTCACCCTAAACTTCACCCTCACCCTAATCCTCACCCTAACCCTACCACTAACCCTAAACCTTACCCTCACCTTCACCCTAACAGTAACCCTACCCAACCCAAAACCTCACCTTAATCCTATCCCTAACCCTAACTTTACCCTAACACTCATTCTCACCCTAACCCTAACCCTAAACCTCACCATCATCCTAACCCTCACCCTCACCTTACCCTCACCGTAACCCTAACCTTAACCCTAACCCTAAACCTCACAATAATCCTAACCCTCAACCTAAAACTAATCCAAACCCTAACCCTCACCGTAACCCTACCACTAACTGTCAATCTCACCCTCATCCTCACCCTCAACCTAACCCTACCCCTCACCCTAACCCTCATCCTAACCCTAACCCTAACCCTAACACTCACCCTAACACTAACCCTAACCCTAAAACTCACCCTCAACCTCACCCTCAGCCTAACCCTCAGCCTAACCCTAATCCTAACCCTAAAGCTAACCCTCACCTTAATTCTAACCATAACCCTAAACCTAAATCTCAACCTAACCCTAACACTCACCCTAAACTTCACCCTCACCCTAACTCTCACCCTAACCCTTAGCCTAACCCTCACCATCACACGCATTCTAACCCTAACCCTAACCCTAACCCTAATCCTAAACCTAACCCTCACCCTAACCTTCACCATAACTCTAACCCTAACCCAAACCTAACCCTGACCCTAATCCTATCCCTAACCCTAAATTTTACCCTAAACCTCATTCTCACTGGAAACCTAACCCTAACCCTAACCCTCACCCTAACCCACACCCTCACCCTAAACCTAACCCTAATCCTGACCCTAATGCTAACCCTAATCTTCACACTAATCCTAACCCTAATCCTAACCCTAACCCGAAATTTCACCCTAACCCTCACCCTAACCCTAAACCTAACCCAGACACTCACCCTAATTCTAACCCTAACCCTAACCCACAAACTCACACTAACCCTCACCGTCACCCTAAACCTCACCCTAACACTAACCCTCAACCGCACCCTAAAACTCACTTTCACCCGAATCCTCACCCTCACCCAAAACATCACCCTAAACCGAACCCTCTCCCTAACCATAACCCTAACCCTCACCATAAATCTAACCCTCACCTCACACATACCCTCACCCTAAGCCTAACATTCGCCTTAACCCTAACCCAAAACCTAACACTCACCCTAACCCTAACTGTAACCCTAACACTCAACCTCACCCTAACCCTCAGGCTCACCCTAACCCTCACCCACACCCTAAGCCTAACCTTAAACCTAACACTAACCCTAGACCTAACTCTCACCCTCACCCTCATTCTAAGCCTAACCTTAAACCTAACACTAACCCTAAACCTAACTCTCACCATCACCCTCACCCTAACGCTATACTTAACCCTAACCCTAACCCTCACCCTCATGATTACCCTAAACCTAATCCTAACACTAATTCTGACCCTAACCCTCACCCTCACCCTAAACCTATCCCTCACCCTCACCCGAACACTAACCGTAACCATAATGCTAACCCTCCCCCTCACCCTAAGCCTAACCCTAACCCTCTCCCTTACCCTCACACTCAGCCTAACACTAAAACTACACCTAACCCTCACCCTCACCCTCACACTCACCCTAACCCTAACGCTCACCCTAAACTTAACCCAGACCCTCAACCTCACCCTAACACTCACCATCACCATAACCCTCACCCTAAACCTAAACCTCACCCTCACCCGAACACTCACCCTCACACTAACCAACACCCACACCCTAAATATCACCCTAAATCTAACCCTCACCCTCACCTTAACCCTAACCCTCACCCTAACATTAATTCTCACCCTCACCCTCACCTTCTCCCTAAGCCTAACCCTAAACCAATCACTAAACCTAAACCTAACTCTCACCCTCAAGCTGACCCTAACGTTAACCCTAACCCTAACCCTCACCCTCACTCTCACCCTAACCCTAACCCTAACCCTTAACCTAACCCTAACCCTCACCCTAAGCTTAACCCTAACCCTAAACCTAACACTCACCCTAACCCTAACCCTTACCCTATCCCTCACCCTCACCCTGGCCCTAACCCAAACCCTAACCCAATCATAAACCAACCCTCAACCTAAACCTCACCCTAACAGTAATCCTAACCCTAAACCGCACACTACACCTCACCCTTACCCTAACCCTAAACCTAACCCCAACCCTCACCCTCACCCTAACCCTCACCTTAACCCTTAACCTCACCCTATCCCTCACCTAACCCTTATCCTCAAACTAACCCTGACCCTAACTCTAACCCTAACTCTCACACTAATCCTAACCCTAACCCTAAATTACACCCTAAACCTCACCCTCACCCTAACCCAAACCCTAAACCTAACCCTAACCCCAATCCTTACCCTCACCCTCACCCTAACCCTCACTGTCACCCTAAACCTCACCCTAACCCTTACCCTCAACCACAAACTAAACCTCACCCTCACCGCAACCCCCACCCTCACCCTAACCCTAAACATCAACCTAAACCGAACACTCATCCTAACCCTAACCGTAAACCTCACCCTAAAACTAACAGTCACCCTCGCCCTTGCCCTCACCCTACGCCTAACCCTCAACCTAACCCTAACCCTAACACTCAACCTAACCCTAACCCTAACCCTCACACTCAACCTAACCCTAACACTCACCCTAAACCTAACCCTAACCCTCAACCTCACCCTTAACCTCACCGTCACCCTAACCCTCATCCTAACCCTAACCCTCACCACACACTAACCCTTAACCTCACCCGAACACTCACCCTAACACTAACCCACACCCTCACCCTAAACCTCAGCCTAATCGTATCCCTAACCCTCACCCTAACCCTCTCCTTCACCTTGAACCTATCACTCAACCTCACCCTCAACTTAAACCCTAACCTTAATTCTAACATTAAACCTCACCCTAAGCCTAACCCTAACTATAACCCTCACACTCACCCTAACCCTCACCCTAACTCTAACCCTAAATTTCACCTTAATCCTAAACCTTGCCCTAACCCTAGCCCTCACCCTCACCCTAACCCTAACCCTAATCCTAACACTAACCCTAACCCTCAACCTAAGCCTAAGCCTAACCCTAACCCTAATTTTCAACCTCACCATATTCCTAACCCTAATCCTCACCCTCACCCTCACCCACATCCTCAGCCTAACACTAACGGTAACTCTTACCTTCACCCTCAACCTCACCCTCATCCTAACTCTAATCCTAACCCCAACCCTCACACTAACTCTAACCCTAACCCTAACCTAACCCTCCACTAAGCATAACCCTAACCCTAAAACTTACCCTAACCCTCACCCTCACCAGAAACCTAACCATAACCCTAACCCTCACCCTCACCCTCACCCTAAGCCTCACCCTAACCCTAACACTAACCCTAACCCTCATGCTCACCCTAAACCTCACCCTAACCCTTGTACTCACTCTAATCCTGACCCTAACCGTAACCTTAAAGCTCACACTAATCCTAACCTTAACCATAACCCTATCCCTAAATTTCACGCTCACACTCACCCTAACGCTAACTCTAACCCAAACCCTCACCCTAAACTTAACCCTAATGCTAACCCTCACCCTCACCGTAAACCTCACCATCACCCTAACCCTCACCCTAACCCTAACACTCAACCACACCCTAAACCTCACCCTCACCCGAAACCTAAACATCACCCTAAACAGAACGCTCAACCTAAACCTAACACTAAACCTCACTCTAAATCTAACCCTCACCCTCAACCTCACCGTCATCCTAAGCCTAACCCTCACCCTAACAGTAACCGTAACCCTCACCCTCACCCTAACCCTAATCCTAACCCTCACACTCAACCTAACCCTAACCCTCACCCTCACCCTAACCCTAACACTCAACCTCAACATAACCCTCACTGCACAATAACCCTCACCCTAACACTAACCCTAAACCTGACCCTAACCCTAACCCTCACCCTCACCCTCACCTTCACCCTAAGCCAAACCCTAAACCTAACCCTAACCCTAAACCTCACCCTCACCCTCACCCTCACCCAATTCCCTAACAATAACCCTTAACCTAGCACTAAACCTTACCGTAAACCTCAACCAAACACTAACTCTAACCCTAACCTCAACCCTAAACCTAAACCTAACCCTTATCCTAACCCTAACTCTCACCCTAGCACTAACTCTCAGACTGACCCTGACATTCACCCTGACCCTAACCCTAAACCAAACACTCACCCTCACTCTAACCCTCACCCCTACCCTTACATTCACCCTAACCCTCACCCTAACCTTAACCCTAAACTTAACCCTCACCTTAACCCTCAACCTAACCCTAAACCTCAACCTCACAATAACCCTAACCCGAACCCAAACCCTCACCCACAGCCTAACACTCACCGGCACCCTCACCCTAACACTAATCCTAATCCTAAACCTAAACCTAACCCTCATTCTCACCCGAACCCTCACCCTCACCCTATCCCTCACCCTCACCCTAAATATCACCCTAAACCTAACCCTCACCCTAACCCTAACCCTAACCCTCACCCTAACCCAAACCCTCAACCTAATCCTCACCCTCATCCAAATTCTCACCCTAACCCTAACTCTTACCTATCCCAAACCCTCACCCTCAACCTAAACCTCTCCCTAACACTCATCCTCACCCTAGCCCTCACCCCAACGTTAACCATAATTCTAACCCTAACCCTTACCTACAACCTAACCCTAAACTTAACCCTCATCGAAAGCCTAACCCTTACACTCACCCTAAACCTAACACCCTAAACCCTAACCCTCACACTCACCCTCACCCTAACTCTAACCTTCACCCTCATCCTCACCATAATCCTAACCCTAACCCTAACCCTCATCCTCACCCTAACTCTCACCCTAATCCTTACACTCACCCTATGTCAAACCCTATCCCTAACCCTAACCCTCACACTAACCCTAAACCTCACACTAACCCTAAACCTAAACCTAACCCTAACCCTCACCCTCACACTCACCCTCAGCCTAATCCTAACCCTAAAAATAACCCAAACCCTTACAATAACTCTAACCCTAACCCTCACCCTAAACCTAAACCTCATTAAAACAAAAACCCTCACCCTAATCCTCAACCTCATCCTAACTCTCAACCTAACCCTAACCCTTACCTAACCCAAACCCTAGCCCTCACTCTAATCCTAACCCTAAAACTAACCCTCACCCTTACCTTCACCTTCACCATAATCCTCATCCTAACCCTAACACTCATCCTCACCCTCACCATAATCCTCACCCTAACCCTAACACTCATCCTCACCCTAACTCTCACCCTAATCCTTAACCTCACACTAAGTCTAACCCTAATTCTCACACTAAGTCTAACCCTAATCCTCACCCTCACACTCACCCTCAGTCTAACCATAACACTAACAATAACCCTAACCCTAATCCTAACACTCACCCTAAACCTAACACTAAGGCTCAACCTAAACTAACCTTCACATTGTACCTAACCCTAACCCTAACCCTAATCCCAACCCTAACCATCACAACCCTAACCCTAACACTAACACTAACTCTAACACTCACCCTAATATTAACCCTAACCCTCATCCTAACCCTAACCCTAACCCTCACCCTAAACCTAACCCTGACCCTAACCCTCACCCTAAACTAACCATAAACTTAAACCTCAATCTCACCCTAACCCTAACCTTAACCCTAACCCTCTCCTAAACAAAACCCTCATCTAACCCAAACCCTAACCATCTCAACCCTAATCCTAACCCTAACACTAAACCTCACCCTAACCCTAACCCTCAGTGTAACCCTAACCATCATTATTGTCACCATAACCTGCAACCACACCCTAAACCTCACCCTCAACCAAACCCTCACCCTCAAACTAACCCTCACCCTCACCCTAAACATCACCCTAACACTAACCCTAACCCAAACCCTCACACTAATCCTAATCCTCACCCTAACCCTAACACTAACCCTAACCCTAACCCACACCATAACCCTAACCCTAACCCTCACACAACCCCTCACCCTAAACTTAATCCTAACCCTCACACAACCCCTCAAACGTACCCTAACCTTAACCCTATACCTAACCCTCACCATCACTCTAACCCTCACCCTAACACTAACCCTAACCCTCAACTTAATCCTCACCCTAAACCTAACCCTAACCGAAACCCTCACCCTAACCCTCAACCTAACCCTCACCCTACCCTAAACTTCAACCTCACCCTAACCTTCACTCTAATCATTACGCTCACCCTCACTCTAACCATAACACTAACCCTAACGCTCAAGCTAAACCTCACCCTAATCATTACCCTCACCCTCACCCTAACCCTAACCCTAAACCCAACCCTCACCCTAACCCTCACCCTAACACTTAACCTCACCCTAACCCTAACCCTAAACCTAAACCTCACACTAACCCTAACCCTCACCCTAAACCTAAACCATCCCAGCACCCTAACCCTCACTCTATCCCTAACCCTAACCCTCAACCTCACACTAACCCTAACCGTAACCCTAACACTCACATTTACGCTAATCCTCACCGTCATCCTAACACTCACCCTAATCCTAAACCTCACCCACACCCTAACCCTCAAACTAATGGAAAACTCACCCTTATGCAAACCATCACCCTCACCCTAAACATCAACGTAACCCTAACCCTACTCTAACCCTAACCCTCACCCTCACCCTAAGCCTAAACCTAAACCTAACCCTAATGCTAAACCTAACCCTAAACCTCAAGCTTACACAAAATGTAACATTAACCCTAACCCTCAACCTCACCCTCATCCGAAACCTAATGCTAACCCTAACCCTCACACTAAACCTATCCCTCACCCTAACCCTAAGCCTACCCTTCAACCTAATCCTCACCCTAACCATAACCCTAAACCTCACCCTCACCCTCACCCTAGCCCTCACCCTAACCCTAAACCTAACCCTGACCCTCCCCATAACCCTAACCCTAACCCTAACCCTAACCCTCACCCTCACCTTAAGCCGAACCATAGCACTTACCCTCAAACCTAACCCTCTCCCTAACCCCAACCCTAACCTTAACCCTAATCCTCACGCTAACCCTCACACTAACCCTAATCCTCACCCTCAAACTAACCCTCACCCTAACAATAACTCTAACATTAACCCCAATCCTCATCTTATCCCTCACCATAACCCTAACCCTAACCCTCACCCTAACCTGAAACCTAAACCTCACCCTAAACTTAACCCTCACACTCACCCTCTCACTCACCCTAAGCCTCACCCTAAACCTAACACTAATCCTAAACCTAACTCTCACTATCACCCTCACCCTAACCCTCACCCTAACCCTAACGCTCAAACTCAAGCTATCCTTAACCCTAATCCTAACCTTCACCCTAACCCTAACCTCCACCTAACCCTAAACCTAACCCTCACCCACAAACTAACCCTAACCCAAACCCTAACCCTAACCCTCACCCTAAACCTAACCCAAATCCTCACTCTCACCCTAACTCTCACTGTCAACCTAACTCTCTCCCTAACCCAAATCGAAAACCACACTCTAACCCTCAACCTAACCTGAAACCTCACCCTCACCCTCAACCTCACCTTCACCTTAAACATCACCCTAAAACCAAACACTCCCTAAACCTAACCCGAAACCTCACCCTAACCCTAACCCTCACCCTCACACTCACCCTCACCCTAAGCCTAACTCTCACACTAATTGTAACCCTATCCCTCACCCAAACACTAACACTCACCATAACCCTAACCCTCACCCTCACCCTTACCATCTCCCTAAGCCTACCCCTAAACATAACCCTCAACCTCATCCTAACCCTAATATTAACCCTAACCCTCACCCTCAGCCTCACCCTCACCCTCAGCCTAACTCTCACCATAACCCTAATCCAAACCTTAACCCTCATCCTCACTCTCACCCTAAACCTAACCCTAATCCTAACACTCATCTTCACACTCAGCCAAAACCTAAACCTAACCATAAACCTAAAGCTAACCCTCACCCTCACACTCACCCTAACCCTCACCCTAACCCTAACCCTAACCCATAGCGTCACCCTAACCCAAAACCTCACCCTAGCCTTAAACCTAACCATCACACTCACAATAAAATTATCCCTCACCCTAAACCTAGCCCTACCCCTCAGCCTAACCCTCACCCAAACCCTAACCCTAAACCTAACGCTCACCCTAACCCTAACCCTAACCCTCACGCTCACACTCACCCTAACCCTAAACCTAACCCTTACCCAAACCCTCACCCTCACCCTATACATCAACCTAACCCTAACCCTCAACCTAACCCTAACCCTAAGTCTCACCCTCACCCTAATCCTCACCCTAACCATAACCCTAACCCTTACCTACCCGAAACACTCACCCTCACCCTCACACTAAGCCTATCCCTATCCCTCAGCCTAATCCTCAACCTAACCCTAACCCTCACCCTCACTCTATAACTAAGCCTAACGCTTAGCCTTACCCTAAACCTCAACCTCACCAGAACCTGAACCCTATCCCTTACCCTCACCGTAACCCTAACATTAACCCTAAACCTAACCCTCACACACACCCTAACCCTCACTGTAACCCTAACGCAAACACTAATCCTAAACCTCACCCTAACCCTAACCCTAAACCTCACCCAACCCCTCAACCGAAGCCTAACCCTAACATCACCCTCACCCTAAACCTTAACCTCACCCTGACCCTGAACCTAAACCTAACCCTAAACCTCACCCTAACTGAAACCCTAACTCTAGTCCTGACCCTCATACTAACCCTCAACCTCACCCTAACCCTCACCCTACCCTTACCCTTACCCTAATCCTAAGCCTCACCCTCACACTCACCGTAACACTCACTCTAACACTTACCCTCACCTAAACCTCACCCTAAACCTAAGCCTAACCCTTTCAGTAACCCTCACAGTCACTCTAACCCTCACTCTAACCCTAACCCTAACCGTCACCGTAACCCTCATCCTAAACCAAGTGCTAACCCTAAACTTCACCCTAACCCTAACCCTCACCCTAACCCTTACGCTCACCCTAACATTAAACCTAACCCTAAACCCAACAATCACACTAAACCTAACCCTTACCCTAACCCTAACCCACCCATCAGCCCAACCGTCACCCCAACACTAAACCTACCCCTAATCCTCACACCATCCCCAACCCTAACCCTCACCCTCACCCTAACCCTCAGCATAACCAATAACCTCACCCTCACCCAAACCCTAACCCTAACCCTAAACCTCACCCTAAACCTAACCCTAAACCTCACCCTCACCCTAACTCTTGCCCGAACGCTAAACCAAACCCTCATCCTAAGACTCACCCTAATCCTAACACTAACCCTAACCCTCACCCTCACCCTAACACTGAAGCTCACCCTAAACCTAACAGTATACCTAACCTTAACTCTCAGACTAACCCTAACCCTCACCCTAACCCTAAACCTACCCCTCACCCTATCCCTAAACCTAAACTTTACCCTCACCCTAACCCTAACCGTAGCCCTGTCAACCTCACCCTAATCCTTACCGTCACCCTAACCTTCACCCTAAACCTAACCCTCACCCACACCCTAAACCTCACCCTCAACCAAACCTGAACCCTAAAACTCACCCTAACCCTAACCCTAACCCTTACCTAACTGAAAACCTCAACCTCAACCTCACACTAACCCTAACCCCAACCCTCAGCCTAACCCTAACCCTAACCCTCACACTTCCCCTCACTCTAACCCTAAACCTCACCCTCACTGTAACCCTAACCCTCACCCATACCTTAAACCTAACTCTAAATCTCACCCTAACCCTAAACCTCACACTCACCCTCACCCTAACACTAACCCTAACCATTACCCTAAACCTAACCCTAACCCTAAC
The DNA here is from genome assembly GCF_024711535.1 of Dipodomys merriami. Taxonomy (NCBI): domain Eukaryota; kingdom Metazoa; phylum Chordata; class Mammalia; order Rodentia; family Heteromyidae; genus Dipodomys; species Dipodomys merriami. The sequence goes on from NW_027206113.1 coordinate 7,639,946, forward strand.
CCTCACCCTAACACTTACTCTAACCCTAAAGTCACCCTCATGCTTACCATCACTGTGAACCTAACCCTAAACCTATCCCTCACCTTAACTCTCACACTAACCCTAATCCTCATCCTAACGCTAACTCAAACTCTCACCCTAACCCTCACGCTATACCAAACCTTAAACCTAACCCTCACCCTAACCCTAACCGTAACCATAACCGTCACTCTCACCCTAACATTAAACCTCACCCTAACCCTCAACCTAACCCTCACCCTAAACCTTATCCTCAACCTAACCCTCACCCTAAATCTAAACCTCACCCTCACCCTATCCCTCAACCTAACCCTTACTCTCACCCTAACCGAAAACCTAACCCTAACCCTAACCCTCACCCTAACCCTAACCCTAACCCTCACATTCACCCTAACCCTTAATCTAACACTAAACCTAAACCTCACCCTAAACCTAACGCAAAACCTAAACCTCACCCTCACCCTCACCCTTACCTAACCCTTAACCTCAACCTAGCCCTTACCCTAACTCTAACCTTAACCCTAAACCTCACTCTAACCATAACCCAACCCAACACCCTAGCCCTCACTCTATCACTAACCCTAACCCTAAACCTCACACTAAACCAAACAGTTACCCTAACACTCATCCTCACCCTAAACCTCACAGTCACCCTAACACTCAAACTAAATCTAAACCTCACCCACACCATAAACCTCACCCTCACGAAAACCTCACTCTCACCCAAACACTCAACCTCACCCCAAACATCAATGTAAACCTAACCCTCACTCTAACCCTAACCCTAATCCTCAACCTAACACTAAACCTCAACCTAAACCTAAACCTACCCCTCATACTCACCCTCACTTTCACACTCAGGCTAACCCTAAACCTAGCCCGCACCCTCACCCTAACCCTCATACTAACGTTAAGCCTAACCCTATAACTGACCCTCGTCCTAACGCTCACCCTAACCCTTACCCTCACCCTAACCCTAACCCTAAACCTAACCCTCACACTAACCTTAACCCTCACACTAACCCTAAGTCTACCCCACAACCTAACCCTCATACTAACTCTAAACCTAACCCTAACACTCACCCTAACCCTAACCCTACTACTACCCCTAACCCGCACCCTGAACATAACCCTCATACTCACCCTCACTCCCAGCCTAATCCTCACCCTAACCCTAATCCTAACCCTAACCCTAATCATCATCCTAACTCTAACCCTAACCCAACCCTACCCTCACCCTCACCCTCACCCTAATCCTAACCCTAACCCTAACCCTAACCCTAACCCTCAAACTAACCCTAACCCTAACCCTCAACCTCAATCTATCCCTACTCCTAACCCTCACACTAACCCTCACCCTAACCCTAACGATAGCCCTAACCCTAACCCTCAACCTAAACCTCACCCTCACACTTACCTTTACCCTAACCCTTACTCTAATCCTAAACCTCACACTAACCCTAACCCTAAACATAACACTAACCCTCACCTTCATGCTCACCCTAAACCTAACGCTAACCCTAACACTCACCCTCACCCTCAGCCTAACTTTAATCCTCACCCTCAGATTCACCCTAAACCTCGCCCTCACCCTCATCCTCACTCTAACACTAACCCCAACCCTCAGCCTCATCCTAACCCTTAACCCTCACACTAATATTAACCCTAACCCTCACCCTCACCCTAACATTTAACCTAAACCTAACCCTCACCCTAACAATCATCCTAAACCGAATGCTAACCCTAAATTTCACCCTAACCCTAACCCTCACCCTAACACTTACCCTCACCCTAATATTAACCCTAACCCTAACCCTAACCCTAACCCTAACACTCACACTAAACCAATCCCTCAGCCTAACCGTCAGCCTAACCCTAAAACTAACCCTAATCCTCACGCTATCCCTATCACTAACCCTCATCCTCACCCTCACCCTAACCCTCACCCTAACCCTAACATTAACCCTAACCCTCACCCTAACCCTAACCCTCACCATGATCCTAACCCTTACCCTAACCCTAACACTAACACTAACAAAAACCCTTAACCTAACACTCACATTAACCCTAAACTTAACCCTAACCCTCCCCATAACCCTAATCCTAACCCTAACTCTCACCCTCACCCTAACACTTACCCTCACCCTAACCCTCACCCTAAACCTAACCCGAAAACTTAGCCTCACCCTAACCCTCATCCTAAACCAAATGCTAAACCTAAACTTCACCATAACCCTAACCTTCACCCTAACCCTAATATTAACACTAAACCTAACCCTAACCTTCACACTAAACCTATCCCACAGCTTATCCCTAACCCTACCCATCAGCCTAACCCTCACTCTAACCCTAAACCTAACCCTAATCCTCACCTGATCCCTAACCCTAACCCTCACCCTCACCCTCACCCTAGCCCTAACCCTAACACTAAACTTAACCCTAACCCTCACATTCATACTAACCCTCAACCTAAACCTAACCCTGCCCCTCAGCCTAACCCTCACCCTAAACATAACCCTAACCCTCAACCTAACTCTCATCCTAAATCTAAACCTAAAACTAAACCTCACCCTAACCCTAACCCTAAACCTCACCCTAACCCTCACCCTAACCCTAACCCTAACCCTCACCGTCACCCTAACCCTCACTGTCAAAATAAACCTCATCCTACTCCTAACCCTCACACAAACCCTAAACCTCAGCCTCACCCAAACCCTAATTCTCACCCTCAACCTCAAAATCACTCTAACCCTAACCCTCCCCCTAACCCTAACCCGAAAACTGACCCTAACCCTAACCCTCACCCTCACACTCACCCTCACCCTGAGACTAACCCTAACCCAGCACTAATCCTAAAACTATCCCTCACCCTCACCCTAACCCTAAACCTAACCCTCACCCTAAACCTAACCCTAACCCTACCCCTCACCCTAACCCTAAACCTCACTCTAACCCTAAACCTCACCCACACACTTAAACTCAAACTAAGCCTACCCTTAAAGCTAACACTAATCCTAACCCTAACCCTCACCCTCAGCCTCACACTCACCCTCAGCCTAAACCTCACTCTAGCACTAATCCTAAATCTGGCCCTCAACCTCACACTCACCCTAACCCTCATCCTAACCCAAACCCTAACCCTCACCCTCACCCTCACCCTAACCCTAACCGTAAACCTAAACCTAACCTTCACCCTAACCCTCATTCTAACCCTATTGCTAACCCTAACCATCACGCTAAACATATCCATCAACCTAACTCTTACCCTCATTCTAACCCTAACCCTAACTCTCACCATCAACTTAACAGTAACCCTAATCATAACGGTCACCCAGATCCTAACCCTAACCCTAACCCTCACCCTCAGCCTAAGCCTAACACTCACCCTCACCCTAAACCTTAACCTAACCCTAAACCTAACCTCACCCTAAACCTCATCCTAAAACTAATGCTAACCCTAAAACTCACCCTAACCCTAACCATCACCCTAAATCTTACCCTCAACCTAACCCTAACCCTAACCCCCACCGTCACCCTAACCCTCACCCTAAACCTAAAACTAACCCTAACCCTAACCCTCAACCTAACCATCACCCTAAATCTAAACATAACCCTAACCGTAACCCTAACACTCACCGTAACCTTACCCCGAAACCTAACCCTCACAGTCAACTGAAACCTCACCCTAAATATAATCCTCACCCATACCCTAAACCTAACCCTAACAATCACCCTCAGCCTAACCCTAACACGCACCCTCACGCTAACCCTTAACCTAACCCTAAACCAAACCTCACCCTAACCCTAATGCTAACCCTAACCCTCATCCTCACCCTAAACCTCACCCTAAACCTTAACCTCAACCTAACCCTAACCCTAACCCTAACCCTAACCCTCACACTAAACCTAAACCTCACCCTAACCCTAACTCAACCACTCACCCTAACCTTCACCCTATCCCTAACCCTAAACCTAACCCTCACCCTAACCCTCACCATTACCCTAACACTCACCCTAAGCCTAACCCTCAACCAAACCTTAACCCTTACGCTGACACGTACCCTCACCCTCACCCAAAACTTCACCCTCACCCTAACCCTAAACCTCAGCCAAACCCTCAACCTAACTCAACCCTCACCCTAAACCTAAACCTAAACCTAACCCTCATCCTCATCCTAACCCTCACCCTAACCGTTACCCTCACCCTAACCCTAAAACAAACCCTAAGCCTAACCCTCACCCAAACCCTAACCGTCAACCTAACTCTAACCCTTACCCTCCCCCTAACCCTAACAATAACCCTAACCCTACCCCACACACTAACCCTAACCCTAACTCGAATCCTAACCCTCACCATAAACCTAACCCTAACCCTCATCCAACCCTTCACCCTAATTCAAAACCTAACCCTGGCTCTCACACTCACCCTCACCCTAAACCTTACCATCACCCTAACCCTCACCGTAACCCTAACCCTCACCCTCACACTCACCCTAACCCTCACTCTAACCCTTACCCTCACCTAACCCTCATCCTAAACCTAAGCCTAACCCTAAACCTAAACTTCACAGTCACCCTAACCCTCACCCTAAGCCTAACCCTGACATTAAACCTAACACTCAACCTAACCCTCACCCTAAAACTTGCCCTAACCTTAACCCTAACTATAACCCTTACCCTAATCCTAAACTTAACCCTCACCCTCACCATAAAATTTAACCTAACCCTAAACCTAACCCTCACCTTAAACCTCACCCTTATCCCTTATGCTAAGCCTAACCCTCATGCTCAACCTCAACCTAATCCTCATCCTAAACCTTAACCTCACCCTAACCTTAAACCTAGCACAAACCCTCACACTAACCCTAACCCTCACATTAACCCTAACACAACCCCTCACCCTAACCCTTACCCTATCCATAAACCTAACCCTATCCCTCACCCTAATGCTAACTGTAACCCTAACACTCACTTCACCCTAACCCTCACTGTCACCCTAACACTCACCCTAACACTAACCCTCACCCAAACCCACACCCTCACCCTATACATCAACCTAACCCTAACCCTCACCCTAACACTAACCCTCACTCTCACCCTCACCCTAATCCTCACCCTAACCCTAACCCTATCCCTTACCTAACTGAAACACTCACCCTCACCCTCACACTAACCCTAACCCTATGCCTCAGCCTAACCCTCAACATAACCCTAACTCTCACCCTCAACCTATAACTAAGCCTAACCCTAACCCTTAACCTAAACCTCAACCTCACCCGAATCTGAAACCTAACCCTTACCCTCACCGAAAACTTAACATTAACCCTAACCCTAACCCTCACACAAACCCTAACCCTCACCCTAACCCTAACACTAACACTAATCCTAACCCTCACCCTAACCCTAACACTAACCCTAACCCTCACCCAACTGCTCAACCAAACCCTAAACCAAACCTTCACCCACACTTTAAACCTCACCCTAAACCTTAACCTCAGCCTGATCCTGAACCTAACCCTAACACTAACCCTCACTGTATCCCTTACCCTTGCCCTAATCCTAAACCTAACCCTAACCCTAAACCTCACACTAACCCTAACGCTCCACCTAACTCTAAACCTTACCCTCACCTAAACCTAACATTAACCCTAACCCTAACACACACACTATTCCTAACACTCAACCTAACCCTAACCCTAACACTAACCCTAACTCTCACCATAACCCTAAACCTAACCATCAACCAATCCCTCACCCTAATTCTAGCCATAACTCTCGCCCTCACCCTAAACCTCACCCTAAACCTCACCCTAAACCTTACCCTAAGTTTAAGCCTCACCATTACCCTAACCCTAACCCTCACCCTCACACTCACCCTAAGAATCACTCTAACCTTTACCCGTACCTAAACCTCACCCTAAACCTAAGCCTAACCCTAACCCTATCCCTCACCATCACCCTAACCCTCACCCTAACATTAACCCTGACATTAACCCTAACCCTGAACCTAACCCTCACCCTAACCCTAAACCTAACTCTCACACTCACCCTAACACTTAATCTAACCCTAAACCTAACCCTCACCCTAACCCTCACCCTAACCCTTATGTTAACGCTAAACCTAACCCTCATCCTAAACCTTAACCTCACCCCAACCCTAACCCTAACCCTAACACTCACACTAACCCTAACCCTCACCTTAACCCTAATCCATCCCCTCACCCTAACTCTCACCCTATCCCTAAATCTAAACCTAACCCTAACCCTAACCCTAACCCTAAACCTCACCCTAACTCTCACCCTAACAGGAACCCTAACCCTCACCCTCACCCTAACCCTTAACATAACCCTAAACCTAACAATCAACCTAACCCTCACCCTAAACCTTACGCTAACCCTAACCCTAACCCTCACCGTAACCCTCATCCTAAACCTTAACCTCACCCTAACCCTAAACCTAACCCTAACCATCACACTAACCCTAACCCTCACCTTAACCCTAACCCAATCCCTCACCCTAACACTCACCCTATCCCTTAACCTAAACCTAAACCTCACTCTAACCCTAACCGTAACCCTAAAACTCTCCCTCACCCTAAACCTCACCGTCACCCTAACAGTCACCCTAAACCTAACGCTCAATCTAACCCTAACCCTCACACTAACCCTAACCCTTACCCTCACCCTCACCCTAATCCTCATCTAACCCAATCTCTAGCCCTTACCTAACTGAAACCCTCACCCCCATCCTCACACTAACCCTAACCCTACACCTTAGCGTAACCCACAACCTAATCCTATACCTCATCCTCGCCCTATAACTAACCATAACCCTAAACCGTACCCTAAACCTCAACCTCACCCTAACCCGAACACTAACCTTTACCCTCGCTCTAACCATAATATTAAACGTAACCCTAACCCTCACACAAACCCTAACCCTCACCCTAACCCTAACCCTAACACTAATCCTAAGCCTAACCCTAAGCCTAAAACTAAACCAAACCCTCATTCTCAGCCTCACTCTCACCCTCAGCCTAAACCTAAACCTAACACTAATCCTATCCCTAACCCTCACCCTCAAGCTCACCCTAAACTTAAACATAACCCAAACCCTCACCCGCACTCTCAGCCTAACCTTAACCCTAACACTAAATCTAATTCTAACCCAAACCCAAAACCTCAGACTCACCCAAAACCTCACGCTCAACCTCAACTTAACCCTAACCCTAACCCTTAGCTTCACCCTAACCTTAACCCTCACCCTAACCTTAACCCTAACCCTCACTCTAACCTTTAACTTCACCCTAATATTAACCTAACCCTAACCCAAACCCTCACACTAAACCTATCCCTCACTCTAACCCTAACCATACCCATCAACCTAACCCTCACTCTAACCCTAACTCTAACCCTAATCCTCACCCTATCCCTACTCCTAACTCTCACCCTCACCCTCACCATAGCCATGACACTAACCCTAACCCTAACACTAATCCTCACCCTAAACCTCACCCTAACCCTATCCCTAACACTAATCCTAATACTAACCAAACCACTCACCTTAACCTTCACACTAACCCTAAACATAAACCTAACCCTCCCCATAACACCAAACCAAACTGTAACATTCACCCTCACCCTATCACTCACCCTAACACTTACCCTCAACATAACCCTCACCCTAAACCAAACCCTAATCCTAACCCTCACCCTAACCTTCACACTAACCCTCATCCTAACTCTTAACCTCACCCTAACCCTAACCCTAACCTTATCCTCACATTAAACCTAACCCTCAACCTAACCCTAACCCAACCCCTCACCCTAACCCTCACCCTATCCCTAACCCCAACCCTAAACCTAACGATAAACCCAACACTCACCCTCACCCTAACCCTCACCCTAACCCTAACGCTAACCCTAACCCTCACCCTCACCCTAACCTTTAACCTCACCCTAACCCTACCCCTAATCCTAACCCTAACCCTCACACTAACCCTAACCCAACCCCACATCCTAACCCTCACCTTAACCCTAAGGCTATCCCTAAACCTCACCCTCACCCTAACCCTTAACCTGAGCCTAACCCTAAACTTAACCGTCACCCTAACCCTCACCCTTTCCCTAACCCGACCCCAAACCCTAACCCTCAACCTATCCCTAAACCTAACCCTAACCCTAAACCTAATCCTTACCTTCACCCTAACACTCACCATCAGCCTAACCCTCACCATCACCCTAACACTCACGCTAACAATAACCCTCACGCACATGCTAACCCTCAACCTCACCCGAACCTTCACCATCACGCAAAACCTCACCCTCAACCTAACCCTAACCCTAAGCTTAACCCTAAACCTAACCCTCACCCTAACCATCACCCTCACCCTAATCCTCACGCTAACTCTAACCCTAACCATTACCTAACTGTAACCCTCACTCTCACCCTCACCCTAACCCTAAACCTAAACCTACACCTCAGCCAAACCTCAACCTAACCCTAAACTTCACCCTCACCCTATTCCTAACCCTAAACATAAGCCTTACTCTAAACTTCACCCTCACCTGAATACTCACCCTAACCCTTACCCTCACCCTAAGTTAATATTAACCCTAACCCTGACCCTCACACTAACCCTAACCTTAAGCCTAACCCTTACCCAGCCCATCAACCTAACCCTAACGCTATCCTTCACCCTCATCTCAACACTCACCCTAAACCTTACCTGCACCCTAACCCTCACCCTAACCCTAACCCTAAACCTCACACTAACCCTAACACTCACCCTAACCCTAACATTTACCCTAACCCTAAACCTAACAATCACCCTAACCCTAACCCTAACATGCACCCTAACCCTCAGAATAACCTTAACACTAATCCTCAACCTCACCCTAACCCTCACCCTAAACGTTACCCTAACCCTCACCCTAACCCTCACCATGACCCTAAGCCTCACCCTACCCCTAACCCTAACCCTCACCCAACCCTTAACCCTAACCCTAACCCTAACACTAAGGGTAACCATTACCGTCACCCTAACCCTCACCCTAACTCTAACCCTAACATTAACCCTAACCCTCAACCTAACCCTCACCCTAAACCTAACCCTAACCCTAACTGTCACCCTAACCGTCACCCTAACCATTACCTTCACCCTCACCCTACCTCTAACCCTAATCTTAAACCTAACCCTCACTCGCAGCCTCACCCTCAGCCTAACCCTAATACAAACCCTCACCCTAACCTTCATCCCAACCCTAATGCTAAACCTAACCCTCACTCTAAACCTAACCCTCACCCTAACTCTTACCCTCACCCTTCGATTAACCCTAACTCTAACCCTGCCACTCACAATAAACCTATCCCTCATCCTAACCCTAACCCTAGCCCTCAGCCTAACACTCACCCTGGCCCTAACCCTAACCCTAATCCTCACCCTATCCCTAACCCTCACACTAAATCTCCCCCTAAACCTAACCCTAACCCTAAACTTCCCTTCCTCCTCAGCCTAACCCTAAACCTAATCCTAATCCTAAACCTAACCCTCACCCTCACACTCACCCTAAACCTCAGTCGAAACCTGACTCTCACATATCCCTCACCCTAAACCTAACCCTAATCCTAACCCTCACCCTAAAACTCACCCTATCCTTAACCCCAACCCTAACGCTCACCCTAACCCTAACTGTAACGCTAAATCTCACCCTCACCCTAACCCTCACCCTAACCCTAACGCTAAACCTAACCCTCAACCTCACCCGAACCATTAACCTCACCCTAACCCGAAACCTAATCCTAACCCTAACCATCACACTAACCCTAACCCTCACTCTAACGATTACCCTCACCTAACCCTCAGCCTAAACCTAATCCTAACCCTAAACTTCAACCTTACCCTCACCCTCACCCTAATCCTAACCATAACCATAACCCTAATTCTCATCCTAAACCTAAGGCTAACCCTAACCCTCACCCTAACCCTAAGCCTCACCCTAACTCTTACCCTCACCCTAACATTAACCCTAACTCTAACCCTACCACTCACAATAAACCTATCCTTCACCCTAACCCTAACAATAGCCCTCAGCCTAACCCTCACTCTGACCCTAACCCTTACCCTAATACTCAACCTATCTCTAACCCTCACTCTAAATCTCCCCCTAAACCTAACCCTAATCCTAAACTTCACCATCCCCCTCAGCCTAAACCTAACCTTAACCCTAATCCTAACCCTAACCCTCAGCCTCACACTCAACCTAATCCTCAGTCTAAAAATTACCCTCACCTAACGCTCACCCTAAACCTAAGCGTAAACCTAAAACTCACCATAACCCTCACCCTAACACTAAACATAACCCTAACCCTCACCCACACCCTCTCCTTAATACTCACCATAACCTTTACCCTCATTCTCACCCTAACCCTAACCCTAACCCTAACTCTCACCCTAAACCTAACCCTAAGCCTCACCCTCACACTCACCCTAACCCTCACTCTAACCCTTGCCCTCAACCTAACACTCACCCTAAACCTAACCCGAACCCTCACCCTAAACCTAACCCACACCCTATCACTAACCCAACCCTAACCCTCACCTTAACCCTAACTATAACGCTAACACTCACCCTCACCGTAAACCTCACCCTAACCATAACCCTCATCCTCAACCTAATCCTTAAACTAACCCTAAACCTAACCCTCACCCTAAACCTCACTCTAACCCTTACGCTACCCCTAACCCTCACCCTCACACTAACCCTCATCCTAAACCTTAACCTCACCCTAACCCTAAACCTAACCCTAACCCTCACACTAACCCTAACCCTCACCTTAACCCTAACCCAACCCCTCACCTTTACCCTCACACTATTCCTAACCCTAACCCTAACCCTCACCCTAACCCTAACTGTAACCCTAACACGCAACCTCACCCTAACCCTCACCGTTACCCTAACACTCACCCTCACCCTAACCCTCACCCAAACCCTCACCCTCACCCTATACATCAACCTAACTCTAACTCTCACCCTAACCCTAACACTAACTCTCACCCTAACCCTAATCCTCACCCTAACACTAACCCTAACCCTTACCTAAATGAAGCCCTCACCCCCACTCTCACACTAACCCTAACCCTCAACCTAACCCTAACCCTCACCCTCACCCTAACACTAACCCTAACCCTTACCCTTACACTAACCCTAACCCTCAGCCTAACCCTCAACATAACCCTAACCTTCACCCTCACCGTATAACTAACCCTAACCCTGTTGTCCTAAACCTCAACCTCACAGGAACCCAAAACCTAATCCTTACCCGCACACTAAACCTAACATTAACCATAACCCTAACCCTAACACAAACACTAACCCTCACACTAAAACTAACCCTAACACTAATCCTAAACCTCATGCTAACCCTTAACCTAACCCTAACCCTCACCCACCCCCTCAACTGAACACTAACCCTAACCATCACCCTCACCCTAACCCTCACCCTAAATCTTAAACTCACCCTGACCCTGAACCTAACCCTAAACCTAACCCTCACCCTAACCCTCACGCTAACCCAAACCCTAACTCTAATCCTCACCCTCATACTAACGCTCACCCTAATCCTAAACCTTACCCTATCCCTTACCCTTACCGTAATCGTAAACCTAACCCGAACCTTAACACTCACACTAACCCTAACCGTCAACCTAACTCTAACCCTTACCTTCACCCTAACCCTAACATTAACCCTAACCGTACCCCACAAACTAACCCTAACTCTTACCCTAACCCTAACCCTAACACGAATCTTAACCCTCACCGTAACCCTAACCCTAATCCTCATCCAACCCCTCACCCTAATTCAAACCCTAACCCTTGCCCTCAACCTAAACCTCACCCTAAACCTTACCCTCACCCTACCCTTCACCCTAACCCTAACCCTCACCCTAACACTCACCCTAACCCTCATTCTAACTCTTACCCTCAACTAACCCTCACTCTAACTCTAACCCTCTCCCTCACGCTTACCCAAAACCTCACTCTAACCCTTACCTTCAACTAACCCTCACCCTAAATCTAAGCCTAACCCTAAACCTAACCCTCACAGTCACCCTAACCATCACCCTAACCCTAACCCTGACATGAACACTAACCCTCAACCTAACCCTCACCCTAAACCTAAGCCTAACCCTAACCCTCACCCTAACCCTCACCCTAAATCTAAATCTAAACATCACCCTCACCATAACCCTTAAACTAACCCTAAACTAACCCTAACCCTCAGCTTAACGCTAAACCAACCCCTCACCTTAACCCTCACCCTATCCCTACCCCTACCCCTAACCCTCAACCTAATCCTAACCGTAACCCTAACAGTCACCCTCACCCTAACCCTCACCCAAACCCTCATCCTCACCCTATACATCAACCTAACCCTAACTCTCACCCTAACCCTAACCCTAACTCTCACCCTAATCCTCACCCTTACCCTAACCCTAACCCTTACCTAAATGAAACCCTCAACCTCACCCTCACACTAACCCTAACCCTACCCCTCAGCCTAACCCTCAACCTAACCCTAACCCTCACCCTCACCCTATAAATAAGCTGACACCTAACCCTTACACTAAACCTCAACTTCACCCGAACCTAAACCCTAAAACTTACACTAACCCTAACCCTAACATTAACCCTAATCCTAACCCTCACACAAACCCTAAACCTCACCCTAACACTAACCCCAGCACTAAATCTAACCCTCACCCTAATCCTAACCCTAACCGTAACACTTACCCTAACACTCACCCTAACCCAAACCCTAACTCTAGTCCTCACTCTCATCCTAACCCTAACCCTAAACCGAACGCACACCCTATCCCTTACCCTGACCCTAATCCTAAATCTAACACTAACCCTAACCCTCACACTAACCCTAACCCTCAACCTAAACCTAACCCTTACCCTCACCCTTACCCTAACATTAACCCTAACCCTAACCCACACACTAACAGTAACTCTCACGCTTACCTAATCATAACACTAAACCTAACCCTCACCATAAACCTCACCCTAACCATCACCCAACCCCTCACTCTAATTCTAACCCTAACCCTGCCCTCACCCTAACCCTCACCCTAAACCTAACCCTAACCCTAACCCTCACCCTCACCCTCACCCTAACCCTAACCCTCACCTAACCCCACCCCCTAACCCTAACCCTAAACTTAATCCTAAGCCTAAGCCTAAAGGTAACCCTAAACCTAACCCTGATCCTCACACTCACCCTCACCCTCAGCCTAACCCTAACCCTAACCCTAATCCTAAACCTAACCCAAACCTCAGACTCACCCTAAACTTCATGCTCACCCTCCCCCTCCCCCTAAATCCAACCCTAACACTTAGCATCACCCTAAACCTAACCCTCACCATAACCTTATCCCTCATCCTCACCCTCATCCTAACCCTAACCCTCACGCTATCCCTTACCCTAATCCTCATCCTAAACCTAATGCTAACCCTAACCCTCACCCTCTCCCTATCCCTCACCCTAACCGTTAACTTCACCCTAATATAAACCCTAACACTAAGCCTAACCTTCAAACTAAAATTATCCACCATCCTAACCCTACCTCAACCCGTCAGCCTAACCCTCACTCTAACCCTAACCCTAACCCTAATCCTCACCCTACCCATAAACCTAACCCTCACCCTCACACTTGCCCTCACACTAAACCTAACCCTAACCCTAAACCTCACACTAAGCCTAACCCTCACCCTCACCCTAACCCTCAACCTAACACTAACCCTAACAGAAACCAAAACCCTCAACCTAGTGCTCACACTAACCCTAAACCCAAACCTAACCCTTCCCATAACCCCAACCTTAACCTCATGCTCCCCCTCCCTCTCCCCCTAAACCCAACCCTAACACTTAGCGTCACCCTAACCCTCACCCTAACCATTACCTTTACCCTCACCCTAACCCTCACTGTAGCCCTAAACCTAACCTGCACCCTCACCCTAATCCTCACCCTAAACCTTACCCTCACCCTCACCCTTACACTCAAACTAACCCTAAACCTCAACCTAACTCTAACCCTAACCGAAACCCTAGACCTCACCCTAACCCTAACTCTAACCCTCAGCCTCACAAACATCTTAACTCTCACCTTCACCCGAAATCTCACCCTCACCCTAACACTCAGTCTCACCCTAAAACTCACCCTAAACCTAACCCTCAGCCTAACCCTAACCCTAACTAACCTCACCATGATCCAAATACTCACCCTAACCCTCACCATCACCCTAATCCTCACCCTAAACCTAACCTAACCTAAACCCTCACCCTCATCCTAAACTTCACCATAACCCTAGCCCTCACCCTAACCCTAACCCTAACCCTAACATTAACCCTTAAACTAAACCTAATCCTCACCCTCACCCTCACCCAATCACCCACACTAAACCTAAACCTAACACTACCCCTCACCCTTATCCTTACCCTCACCCTAACATTCACCCTCACCCTCACTCTAAACCTAACACTCACCCTAAACCTAACCCTCACACTAACACTAATACTAACACTAATCCTCACCTTAAACCTAACCCTAACCCTCACCCACACACTCTCCCTAACCCTCATCGTAACCCTTAACCTCACCCTAACCCTCACACTAACCCTAACCCTTACCCTAACACTAACCCTCCCCCTCCCCCTTCCCCTCCCCCATACCCTAACGCTAACCGTAACCCTCAACCTAAACCTAAGCCTAACCCTCATCATCACCCTAACCCTTACCCTCACCCAAACCCTCACACTGACGCTAAACCTCACCCTCAACCAAAACATCACGCTAACCCAAACCCTCATCCTAACCCTTATCCCTAACCCTTACCCTAAATCTAACCCTCCCTCTAACCCTTAAACTCAACCTAATCCTCAACCTAACCATAACCTTAACCCTTACCTAAACCAAACCCTCACCCTCAACCTAACCCAAACCCTCAACATAGCCCTCACCCTCACCCTAACCCTAACCCTATCCCTCACCCTCATACTCACCCTCACCCTCACCCTAACCCTAACCCTAAACCTAATCCTAACCCTAAACTTCACCCTCAGCCTAACCCTCACCTTAACCTTAATCTTAACCCTAGCCATAACCATTACCCTAACCCTAACACTAACCCTCACCCTCATCCTAACATTCACCCTAACCCTTAACCTAAACCTAAACCTCACTCTCACCGTCACACTAACACTCAAACTAACCCTAACCCTCACCCACACCTTAACCCTCACCCTCACCCTAACTCTCAACCTCACCCTAAACATCATCCTCACATTCACCATAACCCTAACCCTAACCCAAACACTCACCCTAACCCTAACACTAACCCTAACCCTCATGCTCACCCTAAACCTAACCCTAACCCTCAATCTAACGCTCACCCTAACCCTAACGCTAACCCTAAACCTCAATCTCATCCTAAAACTCACCCTAACCCTTACCCTCACACTAAACCTATTCCTATCCCTAAACCTAACCCTCACACTAACCCTAACCCTCACCCTAACCATAACCCTACCCCTCACGCTAACCCTCAACCTATCTCTAACCATAACTCTAAACCTAACCCTATCCCTTACCTAAATCGAACCCTCATGCTCACCCTCACCCTAACCCTAACCCACACACTAACCCTAACACTTACCCTCACCCTAACCCTCACCCTCTAGCTAAACCTATACCTAAACCTTACCTTAACAAAACCCTCACCCTCACCCTCACCTTCCCCCTAAACCTAACCCTAACCCTCACCCTCACCCTAACACTCACACTAAAACTTACCCTCACACTCACCCTAAACCTAACCCTAATGCTAGCCCTCAAACTAACCCCAACACTCACCCTAACACAAAACCTAACACTAACCCTAAACCTCACCCTAACCCTCACCCTGACCCTAAGCATAAACCTAATCCAAACCCTCACCCTCACGCTAAACCTAAACGTCAACCTAACCCTCACCCTAACACTAACCCTAAACCTCACCCTAACCCTCACCCTAACCATAAGCATAAACCTAATCCAAACCCTCACCCTCACCCTAAACCTAAACGTCACCCTAACCCTCACCCTCACCCTAACCCTCATCCTTACCCTAACACTCACCCTCACTATAACCAAAACCAAACCCTAAACCTCACCCTAACCCTAAACCTAAACCTCATCCCCACCTTAACACTCACCCTCACCCTAAACTTAACCCTAACCCTAACCCTCACACTAACCCTAACCCTACCTCTGACACTAAGCCTCAACATAAACCTAACCCTAATCCTAACCCTCATCCTAACCCTAACCTTCACCCTCACCCTCACCCTCACCCTCACCCTAATCCTAAACCTACCCCTCACCCTAAACCTCATCCTCACCCTAAACCTAAACCTAACCCTCACCCTCAAGCTCAACCTAACCCTAAACCTCACCCTAAACCTTAAGCTCACCCTACCCTAAACCTAAAACTAAACCTAACCCTCACCCTAAACCTCACCCTAAGCCTAAACCTAACCCTCACCCTACCCCTCAACCTAACCCTAATCCAAACCCTAAACCTCAACTTCAGCCTAACACTCACCCTAACACTTACCATCACCCTAACCCTCACCCTTACCCCAACCCTTTCTCTAAACCTAAACCTACCCTAACTCTCACCCTCACCCTAATCCTAACCCTCACCCTCACCCTCACCCTAACCCTAACCCTACCCCTCACCCAAAACCTCATCTAACCCTAACCCTAACCCTAACACTCATAGTAACACTAACCCTAAACCTAACCCTTACCCTCACCCTCACCTCAGACTAACCCTCACGCTACCCCTTACACTCACCCTACCATAACCCTAACCCTAAACCTAATTATAAACCTAACACTAACCCAAACCCTCACACTAAGCCTCCCCCTAAAACTAACCCGAAACCTAACCATAACCATCACCCTACCCCTCACCCTAAACCTAACCCTAAATCTCACCCTCACACTAACACTCACGCTAACCCTTACCCTCTCCCTAAGCATCACCCTCACCCTAACCCTCACCCTAATCCTAACCCAAACCCTAACCCTCACACTCACCCTAACCATAACCCTAACCCTAACCCTGATCCTAACCCTCAACCTAAAACTAACACTAACCCAAACCTCACACTCACCCTAAACCTTACCCAAAACATTACTCTCACCATAACCCCAATGCTTACCCTAACCCTCACGCTAACCCTAACGCTAATACTCACCCTCAACATAAACCTAACACTAACCCTAACCCTCACACTAACCCTAACACTTACCCTCAACCTAACCCTCACCCAAACGCTAATCCTCTCGCTAACCCTAAAACTAAACCATACATTACCGAAAACTTCAACATCATCCTCATCCTCACCCTAACCCTAACCATAACCTTCACCCTCACCCTAACACTCACACTAAACCTTACCCTCACACTAACCTTAAATCTAACCCTAATGCTAACGCTCATCCTAACCCTAACACTCACCCTAACCCTAAACCTAACACTAACCCTAAACCTGACCCTAACCCTCAACCTAACCCTAACCATAACCCTAACCCTAACCCTCACCCTCAGCCTAACCCTAAACCTAACCCTAACTGTCACCCTAATCCTCACCCTAACCCTAACCCTAACCCTAACCCGCATCCTATCCCTAAAACTCACCCTCACTATAACCCGAAACCTCACCCTAACCCTAAACCTAACCCTCATCCTCAACCAAACACTCACCCTCACCCTTACCCTAACCCTAATCCTAACCATCACACTAAACATAACCCTCACCCTAACCCTTACCCTAACCCTAACCCTCAACCTCACCCTAACCCTAAAGCTAACCCTAACTGTCACCCGAATCCTCACCCTAACCCTAACCCTAAACCTAACCCTCATCCTCACCCTAACACTCACCCTCACCCTAACCCTAACCATAATCATAACCATCACACTAACCCTAACACTCACCCTAACCCACAACGTAAACATAACCCTAATCCTAATGGTCATCCTAACCCTAACCCTCACCCGAACCCAAACCCTCACCATCACCCTAATCCTAAACCTAACACTCACCCTCACCCTCAACTTCAACCTAAACATAACCCTCACCCTAAATGTTATCCTCACCCTACCCTAACCCTAACAATAACCCGAACCCAAACCCTAACCCTAACACTCACCCAAACCCTAATCCTAGCACTTAACAAACCCTCATTCAAACCCTCACGCTCACCCTAATCATCTCACTAAACCTAACCCTAAAATTTAACCTAACCATAACCCTCCACCTCACCCTTACCCTAACCCTAACCCTAATCCTAACCCACACACTAACCCTTACCCTCACCCTAACCCAAAACCTAACCCTAACCCTACCTCTCACACTAACCCTAACACTCACCCTAAACTTAACCCTAAACCTAACCATAAACCTAACCCTAAACCTCACCCTAACACTTATCCTCACCCTACTGTAACCCTAAACCTAACCCTAACTGTCTCCCATACCCTAACACTCACCCAAACCCTAAGCCTAACACTATACCTAACCCTCACCCTAAACCTTACCTAAACCTAGCCCTCACCCTACACCTCACCCTAACCCTAACACTAACACTATTACTCACTTTCAGCCTAGCCCTCACCCTAAACCTAATCCTAACCTTAACCCTCACCCTAACCCTAACCTTCACCCTAAACCTCACCCTCACCCCCACACTAATCCTCAGCCTAAACCTAACCCTAACATTAACCCTAACCTTCAACCTAACCCTCACCCTTACACTAACCCTAAACCTAAACCTAACCCTAACCCTGAGCCTAATTCTCACCCTAACCCTAACACTAACCTTAACCCTCACCCTCACCCTCACCCTATCCCTCACCCTCACCCTCACGCTAATCCTAATGCGAACCCTAACAATCACCCTAACCCTCACCCTAAAACTAATGCTAACCCAAACACTCACCCTCACCCTAACCCTCACCCGAAACCTTACCCTTACCCTAACCCTAACCTTAACCCTCACACTAAACCCAACCCTCACCCTAACCCTAATTCTACCACTCAGCCTAACCCTAACTGTAACCTTAAGCCTCACCCTATCCTTAACCCTAACCCTAACCCTCACCCTCACCCTAAACCTCACCCTAAGCATTAAACTCACCCTAACCACAATGCTAACCCTAACCCTCAAGCTAACCCTAATCCTCACCCTCTACACAAACCTAACACTAACCCTAACCCTCACACTAAACCTAACCCTCACCCTTACCCTAACCCTTACTGAAACCCTAACCCTAATCCTAACCTAATCCTAATCTGACCCTCACCCTCAAACTTACCCGCCAACTAACCCTAAACCTCAACCTAACCCTCACCGTCACCATCACCCTAAGCCTAACCTTAACCGTAACCTTAACCCTCACCCTAACATTAACCATAACACTCACCCTAACCCTCAACTTAACACTAACCCGAACCCTAACCCTCACCATCACGCTAATCCTCATCCTAACCCTTACCCTAATCCTAACCATAAAATTCACACTAAACATAACCCTCACCCTAACCCTTACCCTAACCCTAACCCTCAGCCTCATCCTAACCCTAAATCTAACCCTAACCGTCACCCTAACCCTAACCCTAACCCTAACCCTCAGCCTAACCTTCAAGCTCACCCTAATCCTCTCCCTAACCCTAACCCTATCACTTACCCTAAACATAACCCCCCCCTCACCCGCACCCTAATCCTAATCCTAACCCTAACCCTCACCCTCAAACTCACTCTCACCCTCAGCCTAAACATAACCTGAACCCTAATCCTATCCTAACCCTAACCCTAAACATAACCCTAATCCTAACACTAACATTAACCATAACATTCACCCTAACCCTCACCTTAACACTAATCCTAACCCTAACCCTCAACCTCACGCTAACCCTCACCCTAACCTTTACCCGTAACGTAACCCTAACCCTCACACTAAACATAACCCTCTCCCTAACCCTAACCATATCCCTCACACTAACCCTCATCCTAACCCTAACCCTAAAACCAAACCACACCCTAAACCTAACCCTATCCATAACCCTCACCCTAACCCTCACCCTCACCCTCAGCCTAACCCTAATCCTAAACCTAACCCTCAGCCTCAACCTATCCCTAACACTAACCCTAACCCTAACCCTAACCTCACCCTCAACATAAACCTAACCCTAACCCTAAACCTCACACTAAAACTAACCCTCACCCTAAGCATTAAACTCACCCTAACCACAATGCTAACCCTAACCCTCAAGCTAACCCTAATCCTCACCCTCTACACAAACCTAACACTAACCCTAACCCTCACACTAAACCTTAGCTTAACACTAACCCTAAATCTAACCCCCACTCTCACTCTAATCTTCACCCTAAACCTTACCCTCACCCTCACCTTTACCCTCAAACTAAGCCTAAACCTCAACCTAACCCTAACCCTAACCCAAACCCTCACCATCACCCTCACCCTAAGCCTAATCCTAACCCTGACCCTAACCTTAACCCTCACCCTAACCCTAACCCTCACCCTAACCCTAACCCTCACGGTAACCCTTAACCTCACACTAACACTCACCCTAACCCTAACCTTAACCCTTACCTTAACCCTCACACTTAACCTAACCCTAATCCTAACCCTCACCCTCATGCTCACCTTAACCGTCAGCCTAAACCTAACCCTATCCCTGAGACTAATCAAAAACCTCACACTAAACCTAACCCTGACCCTAACCCTAAACTTAACCCTAACCCTCACACTAAATGTAACGCTCACAATAACCCTAATCCTACCCCTCAGCCTAACCGTCACCCTAACCCTAACCATAACCTTAAGCCTCACCCTATCCCTAACCCTAACCCTAACCCTCACCCTCACCCTAAACCGTACCCTAAACATTACCCTCGCCGGGCGCTGGTGGCTCACGCCTGTAATCCTAGCTACTCAGGAAGCTGAGATCTGAGGATCGCGGTTCAAAGCCAGCCTGGGCAGGAAAGACCATGAGACTCCTATCTCCGATAAATGACCAGAAAACCAGAACTGGCGCTGTAGCTCAAGTGGTAGAGCACTCGCCTTGAGCTGAAGAGCTGAGGGAAAGCGCCCAGGCCCAGAGTTCAAGCCCCACGACCGACAAAACAAAAACAAACAAACAAAAAACATTACCCTCACCCTAACCCCAATGCTAACCCTAACCCTAAAGCTAACCCTCACCCTAATCCTCACCCTCAACCTAACCCTAACCCTAACCCTAACCCTCACACTAAACCTAACCCCCATCTTAACCTAACCCTTACCGTAACCCTAACACTAATCCTAACACTCACCCTCACCTAATCCTCACCCTAAAATTGACCCTCACCCTCAACCTTACCTGCAAACTAACCCTAAACCTCAACCTAACCCTAACCCTAACCCTCACCATCACACTCACCCTAAGCCTAACCCTAACCTTAACACTAACCCTAACCCTCACCCTAACCCTAACACTAACATTACCCATAACACTCACCCTAAACCTCACCTTAACACTAACTCTAACCCTAACACCCACCCTCACGCTAAACCTCACCCTAAACCTTACCCTCACCATAACCCTAACCCTCACACTAAACATAACCCTCACCCTAACCCTTAGCCTAACCTTAACCCTCAGCCTCACCCTAACCCTAAAGCTAACCCTAACCGTCACCCTCATCCTCACCCTAACCCTAACCCTAAACCTAACCCTCATCCGCACCCTAACACTCACCCTCACCCTAACCCTAACATTAACCATAACCCTCACCCTAACCCTCACTTAACACTAACCCTAACCCTAACCCTCACCATCACGCTAATCCTCACCCTAAACCTTACCCTCACCCTAACCTTAAATTCACACTAAACATAACCCTCAACCTTACCCTAACCCTAACCCTCAGCCTCACCCTAACCCTAAAGTTAACCCTAACCGTCTCACTAAGCCTAACCCTAAACCTAACCCTTATCCTCACACTAACACTCACCCTCACCCTAACCCTAACCATAATCCTAAACCTCACACTAACCCTAAACCTCACCCTAAAACACAAGGTAAACTGTACCCTACTCCTAATGCTCATCTTAACACTAATCTTCACCCGAACCCTCACCATCACCCTAATCCTAAACCTACCCCTCACCCTAACCCTCATCCTCACCCTAAACCTAACCCTAACCCTCACCATCAACTTCAACCTAACCCTAACCCTTCCCCTAAATCTTACCCTCACCCTAGCCTAACCCTAACAATAACCCGAACCCGAACCTTAACCCTAACACTCACCCAAACCCTAACACTAACACTAAACTGAACCCTCACTCAAAAACTCACGCTCACCCTAATCATCTCCCTAACCTTAACACTAAATCTTACCTAAACATAACCCTCACCCTCACCCTTACACTAACCCTAAACCTAATCCTAACCCTCACCCTAACCCTTACCCTCACCCTAACCCAAAACCTAACCCTAACCCTAACTCTCACACTAACCTTAACACTCACCCTAACCCTAACCCTAAACCTAACCCTCAAACTCACCCTAAACCTCACCCTAACCCTTATCCTTACCCTACTCTAACCCTAACCCTAACCCTAACTGTCACCCTAACCCTAACACTCACCCAAACCCTAAGCCTAACACTAAACCTAACCCTCATCCTTAACCGCACCCAACCCTAACCCTCACTGTACACCTCACCCTAACAGTAACACTAACCCTAAAACTCACCTTCAGCCTAGCCCTCACCCTAAACCTAATCCTAACCTTAACCCTCACACTAACCCTAACCTTCACCCTAACACTCACCCTCATCCCCACCCTAATCCTCAGCCTAAACCTAACCCTAACCTTCAACCTAACGCTCACCCTTACACTAACCCTAAACCTAAACCTAACCCTAACGCTGAGCCTAATTCTCACCCTAACCCTAACCTTAACCCTCACCCTCACCCTCACCCTATCCCTCACCCTCACCCTCACGCTAATCCTAATGCGAACCCTAACAATCACCCTAACCCTCACCCTAAAACTAATGCTAACCCAAACACTCACCCTCACCCTAACCCTCACCCGAAACCTTATCCTTACCCTAACCCTAAACTTAACCCTCACACTAAATCCAACCCTCACCCTAACCCTAATTCTACCACTCAGCCTAACCCTAACTGTAACCTTAAGCCTCACCCTATCCCTAACCCTAACCCTAACCCTCACACTCACCCTAAACCTCACCCTAAACATTAAACTCACCTTAACCCCAATGCTAACCCTAACCCTCAAGATAACCCTAACCCTAATCCTCACCCTCAACACAAACCTAACCCTAACCCTCACACTAAACCTAAACCTCACCCTTACCCTAACCCTTACCGAAACCCTAAACCTAATCCTAACCCTCACCCTCACCCTAATCTTCACCCTAAAACTGACCCTCACCCTCAACCTTACCCGCAAACTAACCCTAAACCTCAACCTAACCCTAACCCTAACCCTCACCATCACCATCACCCTAAGCCTAACCCTTACCTTAACCCTAACCTTAAACCTCACCCTAACCCTAACCCTAACACTAACCATAACACTCACCCTAAACCTCACCTTAACACTAACCCGAACCCTAACCCTCACCATCACGCTAATCCTCACCCTAACCCTTACCCTCACCCTAAACCTAAAATTCACACTAAACATAACCCTAACACTAACCCTTACCCTAACCGTAACCCTCAGCCTCACCCTAACCCTAAAGCTAACCCTAACCGTCACCCTAACCCTAACCCTAAACTTAACCCTCATCCTCACACTAACACTCACCCTCATCCTAAAGCACAACGTAAACCGAACCCTAATCCTAATGCTCATCCTAACCCTAACCCTCACTCGAACCTGAACCCTCACCATCACCCTAATCCTAAACCTACCCCTCACCCTAACCCGCATCCTCACCCTAAACCTAACCCTAACCCTCACCATCAACTTCAACCTAACCCTAACCCTCACCCTAAATCTTACCCTCACCCTACCCTAACCCTAACAATAACCCGAACCCGAACCTTAACCCTAACACTCACCCAAACCCTAACACTAACACTAAACTGAACCCTCACTCAAACACTCATGCTCACCCTAATCATCTCCCTAACCCTAACCCTAATCCTTACCCTAAACATAACCCTCACCCTCACCCTTACACTAACCCTAACCCTAATCCTAAACCTCACCCTAACCCTTACCTTCACCCTAACCCAAACCCTAACCCTAACTCTCACACTAACCTTAACACTCACCCTAACCCTAACCCTAAACCTAACCCTCAAACTCACCCTAAACCTCACCCTAACCCTTATCCTTACCCTACTCTAACCCTAACACTAACCTTAACTGTCACCGTAACCCTAACACTCACCCAAACCCTAACACTAAACCTAACCCTCATCCTTAACCGCACCCAACCCTAACCCTCACCCTACACCCCACCCTAACCCTAACACTAAACCTGAAACTCAACTTCAGCCTAGCCCTCACCCTAAACCTAATCCTAACCTTAACCCTCACCCTAACCCTAACCTTCACCCTAACCCTCACCCTCACCCCCACACTAATCCTCAGCCTAAACCTAACCCTAACATTAAACCTAACCTTCAACCTAACCCTCACCCTTACACTAACCCTAAACCTAAACCTAACACTAACCCTGAGCCTAATTCTCACCCTAAACCTAACTTAACCCTCACCCTCACCCTCACCCTATCCCTCACCCTCACCCTCACGCTAATCCTAATGCGAACCCTAACAATCACCCTAACCCTCACCCGAAAACTAATGCTAACCCAAACACTCACCCTCACTCTAACCCTCACCGAAACCTTACCCTTACCCTAACCCTAACCTTAACCCTCACACTAAACCTAACCCTCACCCTAACCCTAATTCTACCACTCAGCCTAACCCGAATCTTAACCTTAAGCCTCATCCTATCCCTAAACCTAAACCTAACCCTCACGCTCACCCTAAACATCAACCTAAACATTACCCTTACCCTAACTGCAATGCTAACCCTAACCCTCAAGCTAACCCTAACCCTAATCCTCACCCTCAACACAAACCTAACCCTAACCCTGACCCTCACACTAAACCTAACCCTCACCCTTACCCTAACCCTTACCGAAACCCTAACCCTAATCCTAACCCTCACCCTCACCCTAATCCTCACCCTAAAACTGACCCTCACCCTCAAGCTTACCCGCAAACTAACCCTAAAACTAAACCTAACCCTAAACCTAACCCTCACCATCACCCTCGCCCTAAGCCTAACCCTAACCTTAACCCTAACCCTAACATTAAACGTAAGACTCACCCTAACCCTCATCTTAACACTAAACCTAACCCTAACAATCACCCTCACACTAATCCTCGCAGTAACCCTTAACCTCACCCTAACCCTAACCCTCACCCTAAACATAACCCTTACCCTAACCCTTACCCTAACCCTAACCCTCACCCTAACCCTAACCCTAACCCTAACCCTAACTGTCACCCTAACCCTAACCCTAACCCTAACTGTCACTCTAACCCTCACCCTAAACCTAAACCTCATCCTCACCCTAACCCTCACGGTAACCCTCACCTGAAACCTTACCCTTACCCTAACCCTAACCTTAACCCTCACACTAAACCTAACCCGCAGCCTAAAGCTAACTCTACCACTCAGCATAACTCTAAACCTAACCCTAATCCTCACCCTACCCTACCCCTAACTCTAACCCTCACCTTCACCCTAGCCCTCACCCTAACCTTCACCCTAACCCTAACCATAACCCTAAACCTAACCCTAACACTCACCCAAAACCTAACCCTAACACTAAACCTAACCCTCATCCAAACCTTCACCATCAACCTAATGCTCACCCTAACCTTTACCCTAACCTTTACCCTAACCCTAACACTCACCCTGACTCAAACTGCATGCTAACCCTCAGCGTGACCATAATCCTCACCCTAAACCTAACCATAACATTTACCTAACCTAAACCCTCACCCTCACCCTCATCCTAACCCCCCACCGTCACCCTATCCATAACCCTAACCATACTCCTCACCCTAACCCTCACACTAACACGAACCCTAACCCACACCCTCACCCTAACCTTCACGGTCACCCTAACCTTAATACTCACCCACACCCTAAACCTCACCCAAAACCTCACCCTCACCCTAACCCTAGCCCTCAACCTAACTCTAACTCTACTTTAAATCTAACCTTAAACCTAACCCACACCCTCACACTAAACCTAACCCTAAGCTTCACCCTAACCCTAACTCTCACCCCCACCCTAACCCTAAGCCTAACCCCAAACCTAACACTCATCCTAACCCTTACCCTCACCCTCACCCTCACCATAAACCTAACCCTAAGCCTCACCCTAACCATCACACTCACCCTAACCCATACCCGAAACCTAACCCGCACCTTCACCCTAACCCTAAACCTAACACTAACCCTCACCCAAAACCTAACCCTAACCCTCACCCTAACCCTAACGATAACCCTAAACCTCACCCTCATCCTAACACTCACCCTAACCCTTACCCTCACTCTAATCCTAATCATATCCCTAAACCTCACCCTCACACTAACCCTAAACCTCACCCTAACCATAACTCTTCCCCTCATGCTAATCCTCAACCTATTCCTAACCCTAACCCGAACCCTAACCCTATCCCTTACCTAACTGAAACCCTCATGCTCACCCTCACCCTAATCCTAACCCTCAACCTAACAGTAAGACTTACCCTCAACCTAACCCTCACCCAAACCCTAATCCTCTCGCTAACACTAAATCTAACCATTACAGAAACAAAACCCTCACCCTCACCCTCACCCTAACCCTAACCCTCACCCTCACAATAACACTCACACTAACCCTAAACCTAACCCTAATGCTAACCCTCAACTAACCCTACCACTCATCCTAACCCTAAACCTTACACTAACCCTAAACCTCACCCTAACATTCAACCTAACCCTAACGATAACCCTAAACCTAACCCTAACTCTCCCTCTCACCCTAACCCTAATCCTAACCCTCACCCTCACCCTAACCCTTACCCTAACCCTAACCCTCACCCTCACCCTCACCCTAACCCTAAACCTAACCATAACCGTCACACTAACCCTCACCCAAAACCTAACCCTAAACCTAACCCTCATCCTCACCCTCACCATAATCCTAACCCTAATCCAAACCCTCACACTAACCCTAAGCCTCACACGAACACTTACCCTACCCCTCACCCTAACCCTCAAAGTAAATCTAACCCTAATCCTAACCCTCATTCTAACCCTAAACCTCACCTGAACCCTCACACTCACCATCACCCTAATCCTAAACCTACCCCTCACTCTAACCCTCATCCTCACCTTAAACCTAACCCTAACCCAAACCCGCAACCTCAACCTAGCCCTAACCTTCACCCTAAACCTTACCCTCACCCTACGCTAACCCTAACACTAACCCGAACCCTCACCCTAACCCTAACACTCACCCAAACCCTAACCCTAACACTAACCCTAACCCTCACCCTAAACCTCACCCTTAAGCTAACCCTAAACCTAACCCTAAACCTAACCCTCAACCTACCCCTCACCCTAACCCTAATCCTAATCCTAACCCTCACCCTCACCCTAATACTCAACCTAACACTTACCTTCACCCTAACCCTTACCCTCATTCTAACCCTAATCCTAAACGTAGCCCTCACCCTTAACTTCACCCTAATCCTATACCGAACCCTCACCCTCAACCTAACCCTCTCCCTAACCCTAACCCTCACCCTCAACCTCACCCTCACCCTAACCATAATCCTCACCCTCACCCTAACCCTCTCCCTAACCCTAACTCTCATCCTAACCCTAACCCTAACCTTAACAATCATTATAACCCTAACCCTAACCCTAACCCTCAACCCCACCCTAAGCCTAACCCTCACCCTAAACCTAACCCTAACGATCACCCTACCCTAACCCTAACCCTAACCCTAACCCTCACCCTAACCCTAACACTCACGCTAACTATAAACCTAAAACTAATCCTATCCCTCACCATAACCCTCACTTTAAAACTAACCCTAACCCTAACTGTAACATCAACCTACCCCTCACCCTCATCCTAACTCTAACCCTAATTCTCACCCTCACCCTAACACTCACCCTAACCGTTACCCTCGCCCTAACCATCACCCTAAACCTAACACTCACACAAAACCTAACCTCACGCTAACCCTACCCCTACCCATGAGCCTAACCCTCACACTAACCGTAACCTTAACGCTACACCTCAACCTATCCATAAACCTAACCCTAACCCTCAACGTCACACTAGGCCTCAGCTTGCACGAACCCTAATCCTACCCTCACCCTAACCTTAACCCTAACATTTAAACTAACCCTAACCCTCACCCTGAACCTAAACCTCAGCCTAACCATAATCATAACCCTCACCCTCCCACTAACCCTCACTCTAACCAAAATCCTAACCCTCACCCAACAATAGGCCTCAGCATAACAATAACCCTAAGCCTAAACCTCACCCTCACCCTAACACTCACCCTAACCATTACCCTCACATTAACCCTAATCCTAACCCTAAACCTAACCCTCACCAACACCCTCAGCCTAACACTAACCCTAACCATAACCCTCACACTCACCCTCACCCTAAACCTAACCCTAACCCTCACCTTCACCCTCAACCTCAATCTCACCATAAACCTAACCCTAACCGTCACACTACCCCTAACCCTAAACCTTATCCTCACCCTAACCCTAATGCTAACCATAACGCTACACCCTCACACTAACCCTAACCCTCACCCTAAGCCTAATCCTAACCATCACCCTCACCCTAACCCTTAATCTCACCCTAACCCTAAATCTAACCCTAACCCTAACCCTCACACTAAACCTAACCCTCACCCTAACCCTAACCATACCCTTCAGCCTAACCCTCACCATAACCCAAACCCTAATTCTCACCCTATTCCTTACCCTAACCATAACCCTCACCCTCAGGCTCACCCTGAACCTAACCCTAACCCGAACCCTCACCCTAACTCTAAAGCTAACAATAACCCTATCGCTAATCCTAACCCTCTCCCTCAACCTAACCCTAAACTTAACCCTAACCCTCACCCTAACCCCAATGTTAACCCTAACCCTCACACTAACCCTAACCCTAATCCTCACCCTCAACATAAACCAAACCCTAAACCTAACCCTCACACTAAACCTAACCCACACCCTTACCTTAACCCTCATGCTAACCCTAACACTCACCATCACCAAAATCCTCACCCAAACCTTACCCTCACCCTCACCCTTACTCTCAAACTAACCCTAAACCTCAACCTAACCCTAACCCTCACCATCACCCTCACCCTAATCCTAACCGTAACCCTAAACCTAACCCTCACCCTAACCCTAATGCTAACCCTAATCCTCAGACTAACCCTTACCCTAAGGCTTACCCTCACCCTAACCCTCACCGTCACCCTAATCCTCACCCTAAACCTAACCTAACCCAAATCCTCACCCTCACCCTAAACTGCATCCTCACCCTAGGCCTCACTCTAACGATAACCCTCACCTTAACCCTTAAACTAAACCTAACCCTCACCCTCACCCTTATCCAATCCCTCACCCTAAACCTAAACCTAACACTAACCCTCACCCTAACACTCAC
Organism: Dipodomys merriami; assembly: GCF_024711535.1. Classification (NCBI taxonomy): domain Eukaryota; kingdom Metazoa; phylum Chordata; class Mammalia; order Rodentia; family Heteromyidae; genus Dipodomys; species Dipodomys merriami. Next base: position 7,669,856 of record NW_027206113.1, read on the forward strand.
CCTTACCCTTACTCTCAACCTAACACTCACCCTCACCCTAACCCTAACCCTAACAATCACCCTAACCCGCTCCCTAACCCTCACCCTAATCCTAACCCTCACCCTCACCCTCACCCTCACACTAACCCTACCCCTCACCCTCACCCTCACCATTACCCTAAACCTAACCCTCACCCTAAACCGAACCCTCACCCTAACACTAATGCTAACACTAATCCTCACCCTAAACCTAAACCTAAACCTATCCCTCACCCTCACCCTCAGCGTAAACCTTACCCTAACTCTAACCCTAACTCTCAACCTAACCCTCACCCTAAACTTAACCCTAACCCTCTTCCTAAATCTAACCCTAACCCTAACCCTAACCCTAACCCTGACCCTCAACCTAACCCTCACCCTAAGCCACACCCTAAACTTCACCCTAACCCTAATGCTAACCCAAACCCTCACCCTCACCTTAAACCTCACCCTAAACCTTACCCGCACCCTAACCCTAAACCTAACACTAACCCTCCCACTAATCTTAACCCTCACTCTAACCGTAAAGCTAACCCTCACCGTCACCCTAACCCTTACCCTAATCTTAACCATCACCCACACCCTAACCCTAACCATCACCCACACCCTAGTCCTCACACAAACCTTCACCCTCACCGAACCCGAACCCTCACCCTAACACTCACCCTGACCCAAACCCTCACCCTAACCCTCACCTTCACACTAATCCTCACCCTAAACATAACCATAACATTTACCTACCACAAACCCTCACCCTCACCCTCACCCTAAACCCCACCCTCAACATATCCATAACCCTAAACCCTAACCCTCACCCTAACACGAACACTATCCCACACCCTCACCTTAACACTCACTGTCACTCTAAACCTCACCCTAAACCTAAGACTCACCCACAGCCTAACCCTCACCAAAAACTTCACCCTCACCCTAACCCTAGGCCTCACCCTAACTATAACCCTAACCCTCACCCTCACCCAACCCTAACACTAACCCTAACCCTCACCCTCTACCTAACCCTCATCCTAACCCTTACCCTCACCCTAACCCTCACACTAACCCTAACCCTTACCCTAACACTAACCGTCCCCCTCCCCCTCCCCCTCACCCAAACCCTAATGCTAAACCTAACTCTCACCCTAACCCTAATCCTAACACTCATCCTCACCCTAACCCTTACCCTCACCCAAACCCTCAAACTCACGCTAACCCTCACCCTAAAAAAAACCATCACGCTAACCATAACCCTCACCCTAACGCTAACCCTAACCCTCACCCTAAAACTAACCCTCCTTCTAACCCTCAAACTCAACCTAAACCTCACCCTAACCATAACCCTAACACTTATCTAAACCAAACCCTCACCCTCACCCTAATCCAAAACCTCAACATAGTCCTCACCCTAACCTTAACCCTAACCCTATCCCTCACCCTCATACTCACCCTCACCCTCAGCCCACCCCTAACCCTAAACCTAATCCTAACCCTAAACTTCACCCTCACCCTCACGCTTACCCTAACCCTAACACTAAACTTAAACCTCACCCTAACCCTTAACCTCACCCTAACCCTTACCCTAACCCTAAGCCTAAAACTAACCCTCAACCTACCTCTCACCCTAACCCTAATCCTAACTCTCACCATGACCCTAACCTTCATCCTACCCTTTACCCTCACCCTAACCTTCACACTAACCCTAACCTTAACCCTAACCTTCACCCTCACCCTAAACCTAACCCTAACCGACACCCTATGCCTCACCCTAACCCTAACGCTAACCATAAACCTCACCCTCATCTTCACACTCACCCTAACCTAACCTCACCCTAATCCTAATCCTCTCCCTAAACGTAACCCTCACTCTAACCCTAACCCTCACCCTAAGCATAACCCTACCCCATATGTTTACCCTCAACCTACCCTAACCCTAACCCTAACCCTAACCCTAACCCTGTCCCTTACCTACCCAAAACCCTCATGCTCACCCTCACCCTAACCCTAAAACTCACCTTAACCCTAACACTTACCCTCACACTAACACTCACCCAAACGCTAATCCTCTCACTAACCCTAAACCTAAACTTTACATTAACGAAACCCTCACCCTCACCCTCAATCTAGCCCTAACGCTAACGCTCACCCTCACCCTAACACTAACACTAAACCTTAGCCTATCATTAACCCTAAACCTAAACCTTATGCTAACCCTCATACTAACCCTAACACTCACCCTAATCCTAAACATAACACTAACACTAAACCACATCCTAAATCTCACCCTGACCCTAAGCATAACCCTCACCCTAACCCTAAACCTAACCCTAACCCTCATCCTAACCCTAACAATAACCCTCACTATAACCCGAAACCTAAACCTAAACCTCACCGTAACCCTAAACCTAACCCTCATCCTCACCCTAACACTCACCCTAACCCTAACCCTAACCCTAACCCTAACACTCACACTAACCCAAACCCTCACACTAACACTTACCCTACCCCTGACCCTAACCTTCAACATAAACCTAACCCTAACCCTAACCCTCACTCTCACCCTCACCCTAACCCTAACCATACCACTCACCCTAACGCTCATCTAACCCTAACCCTAACGCTAACACTCATCATAACACTAACCCTAACCCTAACCCTCACGCTACCCCTTACCCTCACCCTACCATAACCCTAGGCCTAACCATAACCCTCACCATAACCCTAATTCTAAACCTAACACTAACCTTAACCCTCACTCTAACCCTCACCCTAAAACTAACCCTAACCCTAACCGTAACCAACACCCTACCCCTCACCCTAAACCTAGCACTAACCCTAAATCTCACACTCACCCTAACACTCACCCTAACCCTGACCCTTGCCTTAACCATCACCCTCACCCTAACCCTCACCCTAATCCTAACCGAAACCCTAACCCTCACAATCACCCTAACCATAACCCTAACCCAAAACCTCATCCTAACCCTCAACCTAACACTAACACTAACCCCAAACCTCACCCTCAACCTAAACATTACTCTCACCCTAACTCCAATGCTTACCCTAACCCTCACGCTAACCCTAACCCTAAACCTCACCCTCAACATAAACCTAACCCTAACCCTAACCCTCACACTAAACCTAATCCTCACGCTAACCCTAAACCTACACCTCAGCCTAACCCTCACCCTAACCCTAACCCTAACCCTAAACCTCAACCTAACCCTAACCCTAACCCTAACCATCACCCTCACCCTAAGCCTAACCCTCAACCTAACCCTAACCCTAACGCTCACCCTAACCCTAACCCTCACCCTAACCCTTACCCTCACACTAACCCTCACGCGAACTCTAACCTTAACCCTCACCTTAACCCTCACCCTTAACCAAACCTTAACCCTCACCCTCTCGCTCACCTTAACCGTCAGCCTAACCCTAACCCTAACTCTAACACTAACCGAAATGATCACACTATCCCTAACGCTCACCGTAAACCTAAACCTAACCATAAACCTCACACTAAATGTAACCCTCACAATAACCCTAATCCTAGCCCTCAGCCTAACCCACACCCTAACCCTAACCGTAACCTTAAGCCTCACCCCATCCCTAACCCTAACCCTAACACTCACCCTCATCCTAGCCCTCACCCTAACCCTCACCTCACCCTAAACATAATGCTCACCCTTACCCTAACCGTAAACCTCACCCTCACCCTCACTCTCAGCCTAAACCTAACCCTAACACTAATCCTAACCCTAACCCTCACCCTCACCCTAAACCTCACCCTAAACATTACCCTCACCCTAATTCCAATGCTAACCCTAACCCTCACGCTAACCCTAATGCTAATCCTCACCCTCAACTTAAACCTAAACTTCACACTAAACCTAACCCTCACCCTTACCCTAACCTTTACTGTAACCCTAACCCTAATCCTAACCCTCACCCTCACCCTAATCCTCACAGTAAACCTTACCCTCAACCTCACCTTTACCCTCAAACTAACCCTAAACTTCAACCTAACCCTAACCCTAACCCTCACCATCACCCTCACCTTAAGCCTAAGCCTCACACTAACCCTAACCCTCACCCTAACCGTAATCCTTCACCTCACAGTAACCCTCACCCTAACACTAACCATAACCCTAACCATCACCCTAACACTAACCCTAATCCTCACACTCACCCCAACGCTCATTGTCACCCTAATGCTCAACCTAATCCTAACCCTCACCCACACACTATCTCTCACCCTCACCTGAACACTCACCTTCACACTAATCCTCACCCTCACCCTAAATATCATCCTAACCATAACCCTCACCCTAACCATAAACCTATCCCTCACCCTAAACCTAACCCTCACTCTAACCCTCACGCTCACCCTAATCCTCTTCCTAACCCTAACCCTAACCGTTACCCTAACCATAACCCTCAACCTCATACTCACCCTAAACCTAACCATAACCCTAACCCTAATCCTACCCGAACCCTAACCCTAACCCTATCCCTCACCCTAACCCTAACCCTAACATTAACCATAGCACTCACCCTTACCCTCACCTTAACTCTAACCCTAACCCTAAACCTCACCCTCACGCTAACCCTCACCCTAACTCTTACCCTCACCTAACCCTAACCCTTACACTAAACATAACCCTCACCCTAACCCTAACCATACCCCTCACCATAACCCTAATACTAACCCTAACCCTAACCCCAATCCTCACCCAAAACCTAACCCTAACACTAACCCTCACCCTAACCCTCACCCTCAGCCAAAACCTAATCCTAAACCTAACCCTCAGCCTCAACCTAACCCTAACTCTAACCCTAACCCTCACCCTCACCCTCACCCTAAACCTCACCCTAAGCATTACCCTCACCGTAACCCCAATGCTAACCCTAACCCTCACGGTAACCCTAACACTAATCCTCACCCTCAACATAAACATAACCCTAACCCTAACCCTCACACTAAACCTAACCCTCACCCTTACCCTAATATTACCCGTAACCCTAACCCTAAAACTAACCCTCACCCTCACCCTAAACCTCACCCTAAACCTTACCCTCACCCTCACCTTTACACTCAAACTAACCCTAAACCTCAAACTAACCCTAACCCTAACCTTCACCATCACCCTCACCCTAAGCCTAAACCTAACCCCAACCCCCAACTTAACCCTAACCCTCACCCTAAACCTAATCCTCAACTTAACCCTTACCCTCATACTAACCCTCACCCTAACCTAACCTTAACACTCACCTTAACCCTCACCCTTAACCTAACCCTAAACCTAACCGTCACCCTCACGCTCACCTTAATCATCAGCCTAAACCTAACCCTAACCCTAACACTAACCGAAAACCTCACACTAAACCTAACCCTCACCCTAAAGCTAAACCTAACCCTAAACTTTATATTAAATGTAACCCTCACAATAACCCTAATCCTACCCCTCAGCCTAACCCTAGCGTTAGGTTAGCCTAACGCTAACCGTAACCTTAAGCCTCAGCCTATCCATAACCCTAACCCTAAGCCTCACTCTCACCCTAGCCCTCACAATAACACTGACCCTAACCCTAAACCTCACCCTAACCCCCACCTCACCCTAAACATTACCCTCACCCTCACACTAACCATCACCCTCACCCTCACCCTCACCCTAACCCTAACCCTCACCCTCACAATAACACTCACACTAACCCTTACCCTCACTTTAACCCTAAACCTAACCCTAATGCTAACCCTCAACTAACCCTACCACTCACCCTAACCCTAAACCCTAAACCTCACCCTAACATTCAACCTAACCCTATCGATAACCCTAAACCTAACCCTCACTCTCCCTCTCACCCTAACCCTAAGCCTAACCCTCACCCTCACCCTAACCCTAAACCTAACCATAACCGTCACACTAACCCTCACCCAAAACCTATCCCTAAACCTAACCCTCATCCTCACCCTCACCATAATCCTAACCCTAATCCAACCCTCCATTAACCCTAAGCCTCACAGTAACCCTTACCCTACCCCTCACCCTAACCCTCAAAGTAAATCTAACCCTAATCCTAACCCTCATTCTAACCCTAAACCCCACCCGAACCCTCACACTCACCATCACCCTAATCCTAAACCTACCCCTCACCCTAACCCTCATCCTCACCTTAAACCTAACCCTAACCCAAACCCGCAACCTCAACCTAACCCTCACCCTCACCCTAAAACTTACTCTCACCCTACGCTAACCCTAACACTAACCCGAACCCGAACCCTCACCCTAACACTCACCCAAACCCTAATCCTTAACACTAACCCTAACCCTCACCCTAAACCTCACCCTTAAGCTAACCCTAAACCTAACCCTAAACCTAACCCTTACCCTACCCCTCACCCTAACCCTCAAAGTAAATCTAACCCTAATCCTAACCCTCATTCTAACTGTAAACCCCACCCGAACCTTCACACTCACCATCACCCTAATCCTAAACCTACCCCTCACCCTAACCCTCACCCTAACCCTAATCCTAACCCTCACCCTAACCCTAATCCTAACCCTCACCGTAACCCTTACCCTAACCCTAACCCTCACCCTAACCTAACATTAACCCTCACCATAAACCTCACCCTTAACCTAACCCTAACCCTCACCCTAAAGCTAACCCTCATCCACACCCTAACCTTTATCCTCACCTGAAAACTCACCCTCACACTAACACCCACTCTCACTCTAAATATCACCCTCACCCTCACCCTCACCCTAAGCCTAAACCTAAACTTAAGACTAACCCTAAACCTAACTCTCACCCTCACCCTCACCTTCAGTCTAACAGTAACCCTAACGCTAAACCTCACCGTCACCCTCACCCTCACCGTAACACTCACCCTCACCCTAACCCTCATCCTCAACCTAACCCTCACCCTAACCCTAAACTTCACCCTCAGACTAACCCAAACCCTCACCCTTATCCTTACCCTAACCGTAACTCTTACCCTAACCCTAACTGTCACACTAAACCTAACAATCACCCTAACCCAAACCCTAATTCTTACCTTATCCTTCACCTCCACCCTCACACTTCCCCTCAGCCTAACCCTAACCCTAACCCTAATCGTTACCCTAACCCTCACCCTCATGCTTACCGTAAATTTAACCCTCCCCCTAAACCTAAACCTAACCCTATCCCTCACCCTAAACCTAACCCTAAACCTCACCCGCATGCTAGCTCGAACACTAACCCTAACCCTCACACTAAACCTATCCCTCACCTTTACCCTAACCCTCAACCTAACCCTAACCCTAACACTAACCCTCAATCTTACCCTAAACCTCAACATAAACCTTACCCTCACACTCACCATTACCCTCACATTAAGCCTAACCCTCAACCTAACCCTAAACCTAACATTCACCATCACCCTCACCCTCAGCCTAACCCTAACCGTAACCCTAATCCTAACACTAAGTCTCACCATCACCCTCACCCTAAACCTCAACCTCACCCTCACCCTCACTCTTACACTAAACCTAACCCTAACCCTCACCTTAACCATAACACTCACCCTAAACTTAACCCTCACCCTCACCCTCACCCTAAACCTAAACCTAACCCTGACCCTCACCCTAACACTTACCCTAGCCCTAATACTAATGCTAACATTCACCCTCACCCGAACACTCACCCGAACCCTTACCCTCACACTAACCCTAACCCTAACCCTAAGCCTTACACTAAACCTAACCCTCAACCTAACACTAACCCTAAACCTAACCCTAACCCTCACACTAAACCTAACCCTCACGCTAACCCTAACCCGAACCCTGAGCGTAACCCTCACATTAACCCTAACCCTAATGCTACACCTCAACCTATCCCTAACCCTAAACCCAATTCTATCCCTCACCCTCATATATACCCTCACCCTCAGCCTAAGCCTAACCATAAACCTAATCCTAAACCTAAACTTCATCCTCACCTTCACCCTAATCCTAAATCTAACCCTCACCCTACCCCACACCCTAACCCTAAGCGTAATCCAAATCTTCAACCAAAACCTTATCCTCACCCTAACTCCCATCCTAAACCTAAACCTAACCCTAATCCTAACCCTCATCCTAACCCTCAACCTAACCCTAAACTTAAACATCACCCTAACCATAACTCTAACCTTCATCTAACCCTAACCTTCATCCTAACACTCACCCTAACCCTTACCCTCACCCTAACCGTAAACCTAAACCTAACCATCATACTAACCCCAAACCTCACCCTAACCCTAACCGTACCATACACACTAACCCTCACCCAAACCCTAAACTTAACACTAATACTCACCCTAAACCCTAAGTCTAACCATTACCCTCACCCTAACCCTACTGCTCAGCCTAAGTCTCACCTTAACCCTATTCCTCACCCTCAAACTCATTCTAAACCTTAACCTAAACCTTACACTAAACCTCACCCAAACCCTCACTGTAAAAGTTATCCTCACCCTAACCTTAACCCTCACAATAACTCTAACCCTAACCCTCACCCTAACCTTCACCCTCACCCTTACCCTCAGCCTAACCCTCACCCTCACCCTAACCCTAACACTAACACTCCCCCTAAACCTCACCCGCAACCTAACACGAACCCTAACACTAAACATCACTGTAACCCTCACCCTAATCCTAACCCTAATCCTAACCCTATTCCTCAACCTCAGCCTCACCCTAATTGAAACCCCAAACCTAACCCTAAACCTCACCTTCACCCTAACCCTAACTCTAACTCTGACTCTAACCCTAAAACTCACACTAAACCTCACCCTAACACTCAACCTAACCCTAACTCTAACCCTAACCCTCAACCTCATCCTAACCTTAACCCTAACCCTAACCCTCAGCATAACGTTAACCCGAACTCTAATCCTCACCCTTTCCCTAACCCTCACCCTCACCTTACACATCCCCTAACTCTAACCCTTGCCCTAATCCTATACCTAAACCTCACCCTAACCCTAACCCTCAGCCTAAACTTCACCCTAATCCTCACCTTAACCCTAACCCTAACCCTTACCCTAACCCTAACTCTCATCCTCAGCCTCACCCTCATCCTAACCCTCATCCTAACCCTAAACTGAACCCTAACCATAACCCTCACCCTAGACCTCACACTAACCCTTACCCTAATCCTAACCCTCACCCTCAAACTCACCCTCAGCCTAACAATTACCCCCACCTTCACCCTAATCCTAACCCTCACACTTACCCTAACCCTCACCCTAACCATAACCCTAATCATAACCCTAACCCTACCCCTCTCCCTAACCCTAACCCTAAGTCTAACCCTCACCGTAACCCTCACCCTGATGCTAAGCCTCACTGTCAACCTAAACCTCACCATAACCCTAACCCTCACCCACACCTTAACCCTCACCTTGACCTGAACTCTCACCCTAACCCTCACCCTAACCCTCACCCTAAACCTTACCCTAACTCTAACCCTCACACTAACCCTAAACTTCGCCCTCAACTTCAACCTAACCCTAATCATAAACCTAACCCTTACCCTAACACTAACCCTCACCCTAACCCTTACCCTCACCCTAAACCTAACCCTGCCCCTAACTCTCACCCTCACCTTAACCTTCACGCTAACCCTTAACCTAACCCTACCCCTCACCCTCACCCTCACCTTCATCCTAACCCTTACCCTCAACCTAATCCTCACACTAACCCTAGCTCTAACCCTAAACCTAACCCTTAACCTAAACCTTACCATAAACCTAACCCTAACCCTAACCCTAACACTAAACATCAACCTAACTCTCACCCTCACCCTAACTCTAACCCTCACCCTCATCCTAACCCTCACCCTAACCCTTACCCTCACTCTAACATTACCCTAACCCTAACCCTAAACCTAACCCTCAAAATAACCCTAAAGCTCACCCTAAACCTAACCCCAACCCTCACCATACCTCTTATCCTACCCCTAATACTCACACTAACCTTAAACCTAACCCTAACACTCACCCTCGCCCTAACCCTCACGGTCACCCTAACCCTAACCCTAATCCTAATATTCACTCACACCCTAACCATCAACCTCACCCTCACCCTTACCCTCAACCTAGCCCTCACCCTAACCCTAACCCTAACCCTTATCCTAATCTTAACCCTCACCCTGACCCAAACCCTCACCCTAACCATCAACCTCACCCTCACACTCACCCTAAACCGCACCCTCACCATAAACAAAACCCTAAACATACCCCTCATCCTATCCTTCACACTAACACGAACCCTAACCCACACCCTCACCCAAACCCTCACCTAACCTAAGACTCACCCACAACTTAAACCTCACTCAACTTAAACCTCAAACAACTTAACCCTCACCCACACCTTAACCCTCACCGTAACCCTAGACCTCACCCTAACTCTAACCCTAACCTTCACCCTAACACTAAACCTAACACTCACCCTCATTTTAACACTAATCCTAAACCTCACCCTAACCCTAACACTCACCCTAACTCTCACCCTAACGCTAACCTGCACCTTAACCCTAGCTCTCACCAGCACCCGATCCCTAACCCTAACCCTCACCCTAACCCTCACCCTAAAGCTAACACTAACCCTAAACCACACTCACCCTAAACCTCACCCTAACCCTTACCCTCACACTAACACTAACCCTTACCCTAAGACTAACCCTAACCTTCACCTACCCCTCACCCAATCTCTAACGCTAACCCTAACCCTCACCCTAACACTAACCCTAACCCTCATCCTCAGCCTAACCCTTACCCTCACCCAAACACTCACCCTCACGCTAACCCTCACCCTTACCCAAAACATCACGCTAACCCTAACCCTCACCCTAACCCTAACCCTAACCCTCACCCTAAACCTAACCCTCCCTCTAACCCTCAACCTCACCCTCACTCTCACTGTCACCCTCGCCCTATCCCTAACCCTCACCGTCACCCTAACCCTTACCTTCACCGTAACCCGAACCCTCACCCGAACCTTCAACTCCGGGTAAGACTCACCTTCACCCAAAATATCACCCTAACCCTAAACCTCAACCTCACCCTAACCCTAACCTTCACCTAACCCTCCCTCTAACCCTCAAACTCACCCTAATCCTCACAATAAACATAACCATAACCCTTACCTAAGCGAAACCCTCACCCTCACCCTCACCCTAACCCTAACCCTAACCCAAACCCTCACACTAACCCTAACACTCACCCTAACCCTAACCCTTACACTAACCCTAAACTTAACCTTAACCCTCTCCCTAACCCTACCCCCACCTTACCCTCATCATAAGCATAACTGTAAACCTCACCCTCACCCTAACACTCACCGTAACCCTTAGCCTAAGCCTAACCCTCAACCTCACCCTAAACCTAAGCATAACCCTCACCCTAAACCTCACCCTAAACCTCACACTCACCCTAACGCTAAACCTCAGTGTAGCCCTAACCTTAACACTAACCCTAAACCTCACACTAAACCTAAACCTCACCCTAACCATAACACTAACCCTTACCTAACCTAAACACTCACCCTCAACCTAACCCTCACACTCAACATAGCCCTCACCCTAACCCTAACCCTAACCCTAAATTTAACCCTCACTCTCGCCCTAACCTTCACTTTAAACCTTACCCTCACCCTAACCCTCACACTAACCCTAAATCTAACCCTAACCCTAAAGCTCAACCTATCCCTCATCCTAACCCACACCCTCACCCTAACCCTAACCCTCACATAACTCTAAAGCTAACAATAACCCTAACCCTAACCCTAATGCTAAACCTCACCCTAAACCTAACCCTAACCCTAAGCCTCACTCTAAACTTAACCCTAAACCTAAACCTCTCCCTAACCCTAACCCTAATCCTCACTGTCACCCTAACCCTAACCTTAACCCTAACCCTCACACTAAACCTATCGCTCACCCTCACCCTAATCCTCAACCTAAATGTTACCCTCACCCTCACCCTCACCCTCACACTAACCTTAACCCTCAACCTAACCCTAAACCTAACCCTCACCATCAACCTCACCCTCAGTCTAACCCTCACCCTCACTCTAAACCCAACCCTAACCATCACCCTCACCCTCACCCTAGCCCTCAATCTCACTCTCACCCTCACCCTAACACTAACTCTAACCCTAACACTCACCCTAAACCTAACGCTCACCCTAAAAACCCTAACCTTCACTTTCACCCTCACCCTAAACCTAACCCTAACCCTAACCATCACCCTAAACCTCTCCATAACATTAATACTAACGCTAACACTCACCCTCACACTCCACCTCACCCGAATCCTTACCCTCACCCTAACCCTAACCCTAACCCTAACACTCACACTAAACCTAACCGTCACCCTGACACAAACTCTAACACTAACCCTAACCCTCACAATAAACCTAAACATCATGGTAACCCTAAACCTACCCCTGAGCCTAACACTCACACTAACCCTAACTCTAATCCTACACCTCACCCTATCCCTAACCCTAACCCTAAACATCAACCTCACCATAGCTTTCAGCTAACACTAACCCTAACCCTAACCATCACCTTCACCGTCACCGTAACCCTCACCCTAACCCTAATGCTCAACCAGTCCCTAATCCTCACCCTCACCAGAACCGTCCCCCTCACCCTAATCATAAACTTCACCCTAAATCGAACCCTCACTCTAACTCTAACCCTAACCCTCACCTTAAACCTAACCCTCACCCTCACACTAACCCTGTCCCTAAGCCTAACCCTCACCCTAACGCTAACCCTAACACTAATCCTCACCCTAACCTTAACCCTAACACTCAACCTATCCCTAACCCTCACCCTAATCCTAACCCTAAACCTCAACCTCACCCTAAGCCTCACCATAACCCTAAACCTCACCCTAACCCTCACCCACACCCTAACCATCACACTCACCCAAACACTCACTCTCACACTAACCCACACCCTCACCGTAAACATCAACCTAACTCTAATCCTCACCCTAACCCTAACCCTAAACCTCAACTTAACGCTAACCCTATCCCTCACCCTCACCCTCAACCTAATCCTAACCCTAACCCTAACCCTCACATAATTCTAAAGCTAACAATAACCCTAACCCTAACCCTAAACCTCACCCTAACCCTAACACTAAACCTCACCCTATCCCTCACCCTTATCCTACCCCTCACCTAACCCTAACCCTAACAGTAACCCTCACCCTCACCCTAATCCTCACCCTAGACCTTACCCTCACCCTCACCCATTCCCTCACACTAAGCCTAACCATCAATCTAACCTTAAACCTAACCCTCACCATCACCCTTACCCTCAGCCTAACCCTCAGCCTAACCCTAATCCTAACCCTAACCCTCACCCTCACCCTAACTCTCAACCTCAACCTCACCCTCACCCTAACACTACCCCTAACACTAAACCTCACTCTATCCCTAAAGCTCACCCTAAACTTAACCCTAACCCTCACCCTCACCCTCACCCTAAACCTAACCCTAACCCTAACCCTCACCCTAACCCTAACCCTAATACTAAACCTATCAGTCACCCTCACCATAACCCTCATCTGAACCCTTACCCTCACCCTAACCCTAACACTCACACTAATCCTAACCCTCATGCTAACCCTAACCCTACCCCTGAGCCTAACCCTCACACTAACCCTAACCCTAATGCTATACCTCACCCTATCCCTAACCCTAACCCTAACCCTCAAACTCACCCTAGCCCTCAGCTAACAATAACCCAAATCCTAACCCTCACACTCACCCTCACCCTAACACTCAACCTAACCCTAACCCTCACCCTGAACCTAACTCTCAGGCTAACCCTAACCGTAAACCAAACCTTCCCAGTAACCCTCACTCTAACCAAAACCCTAACTCTCACCCTAACCCTACGCCTCACCATAACAATAACTCTAAGCCTAACCCTCACCCTCAACCTAACCCACACGCTAACCTTTACCCTCACACTAACCCTCACCTAACCTAAACCTAACTTTCAGCTTAATCCTCACCCTTACCCTAACCCTATCCCTCACCCTCATCCTAACCCTTTCCCTTACCCTAACCCTGAATCAAACCCTCACCCTAACCCTCACTGTCACCCTAATCCTCACCGTAACCTTACCTAACCCAAAGCCTCACCCTCACCCTAAACTTCACCCTCACTCTAGCCCTCACCCTAACCCTAACCCTAAACTTAACCCTTAAACAAAACCTAATCCTCACCCTCACCCTCACCCAAACCCTCTCCCTAACCCTAAACCTAACACTAACCCTCACACTAACACTCACCCTTACCCTTTCCCTCACCCTAACCCTCACCCTCATCCTAACCCTAACTCTAACCCTCACACTAACCCTCTCCCTAACCCTCACCCTAATCCTAACCCTCACTCTCACCCTCACACTAACACTAACACTACCCCTCACCCTCACCCTCACCCTTACTCAAACCTAACACTAACCCTCACCCTAACACTCACCCTTACCCTTACCCTCACCCTAAACCTAACCCTAAACCTAATCCTCACCCTCAACCTGACCCTCACCGTGACTCTAACCGTAACGCTCACCCTAACCCTCACCCTAAAGCAAACCCTCAACCACACCATAACCCTTACCCTCACCCGAACACTCACCCTCACACTAACCCATACCCTCACCCTAAACATCACACTAATTAACCCACACCCAAAACCTAACCCTAACACTCACCCTAACCCTAACCCTCACCCTTATCCTAAGCATAAACCTAAACCTAAGGTAACCCTAAACCTAACTCTCACCCTCAGTCTCACCCGAATCTTAACCCTAAACCTGACACTATCCCTCACCCTCACCCTCACAGTAATCCTAACCCTAACCGAAACCCTCATCCTAAGCCAAACCCTCACCCTCACCCTAAAACTAAACCTAACCCTCTCACCCTCACCTTCAGCCTAACACTAATTGTAACACTAACCTTCACCCTCACCCTCACCCTCAACCACACCCTAAAACTCACCCTCACTCGAAACCTCACCCAAACCCTAACCCTAAACATCCCCCTAAACCGAACCTTTAACCTAACCCTAAAACTAACCCTCACGCTAAATCTAATCCTCACCCTCACCCTCACCCTCATCCAAGGCCTAACCTTCACCCTAAGGCTAACAGTAACACTCACCCTAACCCTAACCCTAACCCTCACACTCAACCTAACCCTAACCATCACCCTCACCCTAACCCTAAGCTCAACCTCACCCTAACCCTCACCGTCACCCTAACCCTCAATTTAAACCTAACCCTCACCCTAACACTAATCCTAAACCTCACCCTAACCCTAACCCTCACCCTCAACCTCATCCTCACCCTAAGCCTAACCCTAAACCTAACACTAACCCTAAACCTAAATCTCACACTCACACTCAACCTTACGGTAACTCTAAACCTAACACAAACCCTCACCAACATAATCACCCTAAAACCTAACCCTAACCCTAAACTTCACCCTCACCCTCACCCTAACCCTATCCCTCACCCTCACCCTAAACTTAAACCTAACCCTAAACCTAACCCTAACCTTCAATCTAAGCCTAAACAGAACCCTAACCTTAACACTCACACTCACCGTATGACTAATCCTAACCCTCTCCCTCACCCTCACCCTCTGCCTAACACTAACCCTAAACCTAACCCTCAACCTCTCCTTAACCCTAACCCTAACCCTAACCCTCAACCTCACCATAACCCTAACCCTCACCCTCACCCTAAGACTAAACCTAAACCTACGACTAACCCTAAACCTAACACTCACCCGAAGGTAAACCCAAACCCTAACCCTAACACTCACCCACACCCTCACCCTTACCCTAACCCTAAACCTCACCCTAACCCTCACCCTCACCCTCACCCTAACCCTAAACTTAAACCTCACACCATCCCTTACCCTAATCCTTATCCTCACCTTAACCCTAAAGTTAACCCTAACCCTAACCCTCACACTAACCCTAACCCTCACCCTAACCCAAACCCTCACGCTCACCATAAACCACACCGTAACCCTTCCCCACAACGTAACCGTAACCCTAACCCTAAGCCTAACCCTCACACTAAACCTAACCATCACCCTAACCCTAACTCTAAGCCTAAACTTAATCCTCACCCCCACCCTCAACCTTACCCTAAACCGAACCCTCACCATCAACCTCACCCTAAGCCCAACCCTAACCCTCACTCTAACCCTAACACTAACCCTAACCCTAACCCTCACACTAAACCTAACCATCACCCTAACCCTAAACCTAAGCCTAACCTTAACACTCACCCCCACCCTCAACCTTACCCTAAACCTAACCCTCACTATCAACCTTAAACGAAGCTTAACCCTTACCCGCACTCTAAATCTAACCCTAACCCTCACCCTCACCCTCACCCTAAGCCTCAACCTCACCCTCACCCTAACACTAACCCTAACACTAACCCTCATCCTAACCCCAATGCTCAGCCTAAAATCCTTAACCATCACCCTCACCCTCACCCTAAACCTAACCCTCACGCTAAACCTAACCCTACCTCTGAGCCTAACACTCACACTAATCCTAACCCTAACCCTAAACCTCAACCTCACCCTAGCCCTCAGCTTACACTAACCCTAACTCTAACCCTCACCCTTACTGTCACCCTAACCCTCACTCTAACCCAAACCCTCAACCACACCCTAAACCTCACCCTCACCAGAACCCTAATCATAAACATCACCCTAAACCGAACCCTCACCCTAACTCTAACCCTAACCCTCACACTAAACCTAACCCCTCACCCTCACCCTCACCCTCACCCTAAGCCTAACCCTCACCCTAACCCTAACCCTAACCCTAACTCTCAACGGAACTTTAACCCTAACAATCAACATATCCCTAACCCTCACCCTAACCCTAACCCTAAACCTCAACCTCACGCTAACCCTCACCATCACCCCAACCCTCACCCTAACCCTAACCCTAACCCTCACTCTCATGGTTACCCTAACCTTAACCCTAATCCTAACCCTCACACTAACCCACACCCTCACCATATACATCAACCTATCCCTGACCCTAACCCTCACCCTAAACCTAACCCTTTCACCTTAATCCTCACCCTTATGCTAACCCTATCCCTCAACCTCACCTGAACTCTAACCCTAACCCTAACTCTCACCCTCACCCTAATCCTAACCCTAAACCTCACCCTCACCCTCACCCTCAGCCTAACACTAACCCCAATCCTAACCCTCACCCTCTCCCTCACCCTAATCCTAATCCTAACCCTAAGACTCACCCTCATCCTCACCCTAACTCTAACCCAAACCCAACTCTAACCCTCAACCTAACTCTAACCCTAACCCAAATCTAACCCTCCCTTAACACTAACCCTAACCCTAAACCATACCCTAACCCTCACGCTCACCAGAAACCTAAACCTAACACTAACCCTCACACTAACCCTCACCGTAACCCTCACCCTAACCATAACGCTAACCCTAAAACTCACCCTCACCCTAAACCTCATCCTAACAATTATCCTTAAAATAACCCTGACCCTAACTCTAAAATTAACCCTCACACTAATCCTAACCCTCACCCTAACCCTAACCCAAACCCTCATCCTCACCCTAATTCTAATCCTAACCCTGACAATCACCCTACCCCTCACCGTCACTCTAACCCTCACCCTAACCATAACAATCACCCTAAACCTAACCCTCAATCACACTCTAACCCTCACCCTCACCCGAACACTCGCCCTCACACTAACGTAGTCCCTCACCCTAAACATCACCCTAACCCTAAACCTTACCCTAAACCTAAACCTAAACCTCACCCTAACCCTAACCCTCACCCTCACCCTCACGCTAAGCCTAACCCTCACCCTAACTCTAACCCTAACCCTAATCCTAACCTTCAGCGTCACAATCACCCTAAACCTAACCCCAACCCTAACTCTCACCCTCATCCTCACCCTCACCCTAACCCTAAACCTAACACTCTCCCTAAACCTCACCCCAAGCCTAACACTAACCCTAACTCTAACACTCACCCTCACCCTAAGCCTAACCCTAACCCTCTCCCTCACCCTCATCCTCAGCCTAACACTAACCCTCACCTTAATCCTAACCCTATCGCTCAACCTCACCCTAACCCTCACCATCACCCTAACCCTCACCCTAAAGCTAACCCTCACCCACACCATAACCCTTACCCTCACCGGAACAGTCACCCTCACACTAACACACACCTTCACCCTAAACATCACACTAACTATAACCTACACCCTAAACCTAACCCTAACCCTCACCCTAACCCTAACCCTCACCCTCACCCTAAGCATAAACCTAAACCTAAGACTAACCCTAAACCTAACTCTCACCCTCACCCTCACCGAACCTTAACCCTAACCCTAACACTATCCCTCACCCTCACCTCACAGTAACCCTAACCCTAACCCAAAACATCACCCTAAGCCTAACCCTCCCCCTCACCCTAATCCCAACCCTAACCCTCTCCCTCACCCTCACCTTCAGCTTAACACTAACCGTAAACCTAACCTTCACCCTCACCCTCACCCTCAACCACACCCTAAACTTCACCCTCACTCGAAACCTCACCCGAACCCTAACCATAAACATCTCCCTAAACCGAACTCTTAACCTAACCCTAAAACTCACCCTCAAGCTAAATCTAATCCTCACCATCACCCTCACCATCATCCTAAGCCTAACCTCACCCTAACCCTAACCGTAACCCTCACCCTAACCCTAACCCTAACCCTCACACTCAACCTAACGTAAAACCTCAACCTCACCCTAAACCTAATGCTTAACCTCACCCTAACCCTCACCGTCACCCTAACCCTCAAAGTCACAATAACCCTAACCCTCACCCTAACCCTAATCCTAAACCTCACCCTAACCCTAACCCTCACCCTCACCCTCACCCTCACCCTAAGCCTAACCCTAAAGCTAACACTAACCCTAAACCTAAATCTCACACTCACCCTCACCCTTACGCTAACCGTAACCCTAACACTCACCATCACAATCACCCTAAACCTAACCGGAACCCTAACCTTCATCCTCATCCTAACCCTATCCGTAACCCTCACCCTCACCCTAATCTTAAACCTAACCCTAACCCTATCCCCAACCATAACCCTCACCCTAAGCCTAACCCTAACCCTAAACTTAACACTCACCCTCACCATATGACTAATCCTAACCGTCTCCCTCACCCTCACCCTCAGCCTAACACTAACCCACACCCTAACACTCAACCTCACCCTAACCCTAACTGTAACCCTGACACTAACCCTAACTCTCAACCTCACTCTAATCCTCACCATCACTCTAACCCTCACCCTAACGCTAACCCTCACCCACACCCTAACCCTTACCTTCACGGGAACCCTCACCCTCAAACTAACCCACACGATCACCTTAAACATAACCTTAACTCTAACCCTCACCCTCACCCTAACCCTAAACCTAACCCTCACACTAACCCTCACCCTCACCCTAACCCTTACCCTGACCCTATCCCTCACCCTCACCCTCACCCTAACCCTAACCATAACCCACACCCTAACCCTAAGGTTACACCTCACGCTAACCCTCAACCTATCCCTAACCCTAACCCTCACCCTAATCCTCACCCTCACCCTAATCCTCTGGCTAACCCTAAACCTAACCCTTACTTAACCGAAACCCTCACCCTCACCCTCACCCCCACCCTAACCCTAACCATAACTCTAACCTACCCCTCAGCCTAACCCTCACAATAACCCTAACCCTCACCCTCATCCTGAACCTAATCCTTATCCTAACCCTTAGTTTAAACCTCACCCTCCCCCTAACACTCACCCTAACCCTTACCCTTACCCAATCCAAAAACCTAACCCTAACCCTACCCCACACATTAACCCTAACACTCACCCTAACCGTATCCCTAACACTAGACCGAAACATCACCCCAACCCTCAACTAAACATAACCCTACCCCTAAACCTAACCCGCACCCTCTCCCAAACCCTAATCCTAAACCTAATCCTAACCCTCGCCCTCCCGCTCACCCTTACCCTACGCTAAACCTAACCCTAACCCTCACCCTAACCTTAAACCTAACATGCACACTAACCCTAACCCTAAACCTCACGCTCACACTAACCCTAACCCTAACCCTAAACCTACCCCTCACCCTACCCTCACACTAACCCTAACCCTAACTCTAAACCTCACCCTCACCCTAACACTCACCCTAACCCTTACTCTAACCCTAACCCTCACCCTCACCCTAACCCTCACCCTAACCCTCACCCTAAACCTCACCCTAAAACTCAACCTCACCCTAGCCCTCACCTTCAACCTAACCCTCACCCTAACCCTAACCCTAAACCTCACCTTCATACTAACTCTCACCCTAACACTTACTCTCACCGTAACCCTAACCTTAACACTAACCCTAACCTCACACTAACACTAACCCTCACATTCACCCTCAAGCTAACTCTAACCTTAACCCTAAACCTAAACCTCACCCTAACCCTAACCCTCACCCTCACGCTAAACCTCACCCAAAACCTTACCCTCACCCTAACCCGAACCCTAAACTGAACCCTAAACCTCACACTAATCCTAACTCTCAACCTAACCCTAATCCTACACCTCATCCGAACCCTCACTCTAACACTAACCCTAACCCTAACCATCACCATAACCCTAACCCTAATCCTCACCCTCACCACAACCCTCATTTTCACCCTAACCCTCACGCTAATCCTAACCTTCACCCACACACTAACTCTCACCCTCAAAGGAACCCTTACCCTCACACTAAGCCTCACCCTCACCCTGAACTTCATCCTAACCATAACCCTCACGCTAACCCTAAACCTATCCCTCAACCTAACACTAACCCTCACCCTATTCTTCATGCTCAATCTAATTCTCTCCTTAACCCTGACCCTAACCCTTACCCTAACCATAGCCCTCACCCTCACCCTCACCCTTACCCTAACCCTAACCCTCAACCTCAACCTCACCCTCACCCTCAGCCTACCCCTAACCCTCACCCCAATCCTACCAAAACCCTCAATGTCACAGTAACCCTAAACTTAACCCTAAGCCTCACCCTAACCCTAACCCTAACATTAACCACAACACTCACCCTAACCCTCACCTTAACACTAACCCTAACACTAACCCTGAATCTCACGCTAACCCTCACCCTAAACCTTACCATCACCCTAACTATACCCCTCGACATAACCCTCATCTGAACCCTAACCCTAACCCTAACCCTAACACTCACCCTAAACCTAACCCTAAACCTACCCCTAACCCTCACCGTAACCATAACCCCAACCCTCACACTAACCCTAACCCTCACACTCTCCCTCACCCACACCCTAACCCTTACCCTACCCATCACCATAACACTCATCCTAACCCTAACCCTAACCCAAACACTTACCCTAACCAAAAGCCTAATCCTAACTCTCACCCCCACCCTCAACGTCAGCCTAACCACAAGCCTAACCCTAAACCAAACCTTAAACCTCACCCTCACACTCACACTAATTCTAAACCTAACCCTCACCCTCACCCTCACCCTCACCCTAACCCTAACCTTTACCCTAACCCCCACTCTAACCCTAACCCTCACACTAAAACCAAACCCTAACCCTAACCATCACCCTAAGATTAACTCTACCACTAACACTTACCCTCAACCTAAACGTAACCCTAACCCACACCCTAACCCTGACCCTCACGGTCGCCATAACCCTAACCATCACCTACACCTTAACCCTCACCCAAACCCTCACCCTCACCCTAACCCTCACCCTCACCCTAAACATCACCTAACAGTAACCTTCACGCTCACCCTAAACCTAAACCTCACCCTAACACTAACCCTCATCCTAAACTTCACCGTAACCGTAACCCTAACCCTCTTCCTAACCCTAACCCACACCCTGACCCAAACCCTCACCCTGACCCTCACCATCACCCTAATCCTCACCCTAAACTTAACCCTAACATTTACCTAACACAAACCCTCACCCTCACCCTCACCCTAAACCCCACCCTCACCCCAACCATAACCCTAAACATGCCCCTCACCCTAACCCTCACAGTAACACGAACCCTAACCCACAACCTCACCCTAACCCTCACCGTCACCCTAACCCTCATCCTGACCCTTACCCTCACCCTAACCCTAAACCTAACCCTAATCCTAACCCGCACACTAAACCTAACACTCACCCTAAACCTAACCCTAACACTAACCATAATCCTGACCCTAAACCTAACCCTAACCTTCACCCTCACCCTAACTCTTACACTAACCCTAACACTCACCCTCGCCCTCACCCTAAACCTAAACCTAAACTCACCCTAAGCCTAACCCTAACCCTAACCCTCATCCTAACCCTAACAGTCACACTCGCCCTAACCCGAAACCTAACCGTATCCCTCACCCTAACCCTCAACCTAAACCTAACCCTAGACCTCATCCTCACCCTAACACTCACTCTCACCCTAACCCTAACCCTCACTCTGACCCAAATCCTCACCATGACCCTCACCATCAACCTAATCCTCACCCTAAACCTAACCCTAACATTTACCTAACCCAAACCCTCACCCTCACCGTCACCCTAAACCCCACCCTCACCCTAACCATAACCCTAAACATAACCCTCACCCTCACCCTCACCCTAAACCATACCTTACCCTAAATATCACTCTAACCCTCACCCTAACCCTAAACCTCACCCTCATCCTAACCTTCACCCTAAGCCTTTCACGCACCCTAACCCTAACCCTAAGCCTAAACCTAACCCTAAACCTAACCCTAACCCTCACACTAACCTTAACCCTCACCCTAAACCTAACACTAACCCTAACCATCACGTTAACCCTAACCCTCAACCTCATCCTAACCCTCACCCTAACCCTTACCTTCACCCTAACCCTAACGCTCTCACTAAACTTAACCCTCACCCTAACACTAAAACTACCCATCACCTTAACAATCATCCTAATCCTATCCGTGACCCTAACCCTCACCCTGACCCTAACCCTAACCCTAACCCCAGTTCTTACCCTCACCCTAACCCTCACCGTCACCCTAACCCTCATCCAAACTCTAACACTCACCCACACCCTATCCCTCACCCTCACCCTCAACCTCACCCTGAAATTCACCCTCACCCTAGCCCTCACCCTAACCCTAACCCTAACCCTTACCCTCATGCTAACCCTAACCCTCAACCTCATCCTAACCCTCACCCTTACCCTTACCTTCACCCTAACCCTAACCTTCACCCTAACCCTAACCCTCACCCTAACCCTAAACCTCACCTTAACCCTAATACTACACCTCACCTTAACCCTCATCCTAACCCTAAGGCTAACCCTAACACTCACCTTAAACCTAACCCTAACCCTAACACTCACCCTCACCCTCAACTTATCCCTAACCCTAACCCTAATCCTAAAACTATTCCTCACCCTCACCCTTACATTAATTCTAATCTTAACCCTAACCCTAACCCTCACCCTCACCCTAACTCTAAACCTCACTCTAACCCTCAATATAACTCTAACTCTAACCCTAAACCACAACCATACCCTAAACCTCACCCTAACCCTTACCCTCAATCAAACCCTAACCCTAACCCTAACTCTCAAACTAATCCTAACCCTCATCCTAACCCCAAATATACCTCTCAACCTAACCGTCAACCTAACAGTAATCCGAACCCTAACCATCATCCTAACCCTAACCTTAAACTTAGCCCTCACTCAAACCCTCTCCGTCAACCGAATACTAAACTTTACCCTAATCCTCACCCACAACCCAACCCTCACCCTCACCCAAACCCTCACCTTATTCCTAACACTAACCCTAATCCTCACACTCACCCTAACCTTAACCTAATCTTCACCCTCACCCTAACCCTCCCACTCACCATAAACATCACCCTAACCCTCATCCTAATCCTGAACCGAAACCTCACGCTAAACCTAACCCTCACCCTAAACTTCACCCTCACCCTAACGCTCACACTCACCCTAAATCTCAGCCTAACAATTACCCTCAACCTAACCCTAACCGTAACCCTCGCCCTCACCCTGACCCTAAACCTAAACGTTACCATTACCCGAACCCTCACACTAACCCTAACCCTAACCCTAACCCTCAAACTACCCCTAACCCTAAACCTCACCCTAACACTCATCCTAACCCTAAACCTAACCCTAAACCTAACCCTAACCCTAGACCTCACATTAACCTTAACCCTAATACTAACCCTCACCCTCACAATAAATCTCAGCCTAATAATTACCCTCAACCTAACCCTAACCCTAACCCTCACACTAACCCTAACCCTCATCCTAGCCCTAAACCTTCCCCTCACCCTAACCCTAACCCTAAGCCTAGCCCTCACCCTCACCTAAACATCACCGTTACCTTAACCCTCAACCTAATACTAAATCGCACCCACACCCTAACCCTCATCTTCACCCGAACTCTCACGCTCACCCTAACCCTCACCATAACCTTTACCCTCACCCTAACCCTAAACCTAACCCTTACCCTCACACTAATCCTAACCCTCACCTAACCCTAACCATAACCGTCACCGTACCCCTCAGCCTAACACGAACCCTAACCCTAACCCACACCCTAAACATATCCCTAACCCAAAAAGTCACCCTGTCCCCATCAACCTAACCCTCACCCTAACACTAAACCTCACCCACATCCTAACCCTCACACTAACCCTAACTGTAACCCTAACACTAACCCTAACCCTCACCTTAACCCTAACCCTAACACTAACCCTCACCCTAACCCTCTCCCTAACCCTAACCCTAACACTAACCCTCACACTAACCCTAACCCTAACCCTAACCCTAACCCTAAACCTAAACCTAACCCTCACTCTAACCCTAACCCTCACCCTCACCCTTACCCTAACCCTAACCCTAACCCTCACCGTAACTCTAAACCTCATCCTAACCCTAACCCTCACACTCATCCTAACCCTCAACCTAACCCTACCCTTAACACTAACCCTCACCCCAAACCTCACCCTAACACTCAACCTTACCCTAAACCTAACCCTAACCGAAACCCTAACCCTAACACTCACCCTAACCTTAACCCTAATTCTCACTCACACCCTCAGACTAACACTCTCCCTAACCCTAACCCTAACCTTCACCCAAACCCTAACCGTCACCCTAACCCTAACCCTCACACTCACCCTAACCCTCACCTTAAACCTAACACTACCCCTCACCCTAACCCTCACCCAAATCCTAACCTTAACCCTAACCTTCACCATAAACCTAACCCAAACCCTAACCCACACACTAACCCTAACCCTAATCCTCACCCTCAACATAACCCTAACCCTAACCCAAACCCCAAACCTCACACTAAACCTATTCCTCACCCTTACCCTAACCCTCACCCTAATCCTAACCCTAACACTAACCTTCACCCTCACCCTAATCCTCACCCTAAATCTTACCCTCACCCTCACACTTACCTTCACACTAACCCTATCCCTCAACCTAACCCTCAAACTAACCCTCAACCTCACACTCAACTTCAACCTAATCCTCACCCTCACCCTAACACTAACCCTAAATCTAACCCGCACCTTAACCCTAACGCTCACCCTAAACTTAACACTAACCCTCACCCCCACCCTCACCCTAAAACTAACCCTCACCCTAACCCTCACCCTAACGCTAATACTAACAATAACACTCACCCTCACCCTAAACCTCACCTGAAACCTTACCCTCACACTAACCTTAACCCTAACCCTAAACCTCACACTAAACCTATTCCTCACCCTTACCCTAACCCTCACCCTAATCCTAACCTTAACACGAACCCTCACCCTCATCCTAATCCTTACCGTAAATCTTACCCTCACCCTCACACTTACCCTCACACTAACCCTAATCCTCAACCTAACCCTAAACCTAACCCTCACCATCACACTCACCCTCAGCCTAACCCTAAACCTAACCCTAACCCTCACCCTCAATCTCACCCTCAACCTCATCCTCACCATCACCCTAACACTAACCCTAATCCTAACCCTCACTTTAACCCTAACGCTCACCCTAAACTTAACCATAACACTCACCCTCACCCTCACCCTAATGCTAACACTAACCCTAACACTCACGCTCACCCTAAACATCACCCGAAATCTTACCCTCACCCTAACCTGAACCCTAACCCTAACACTCACACTAAACCTAACCCTCACCCTATCACTAAACTTAACCCTAATCCTAACCCTCACATTAAATCTAACCCTCACGCTAACCCTAACCCAATGCCTGAGTCTAACCCTCACATTAACCCTCACCCTAACCCTATATCTCACCCTATCCCTAACCCTAACCCTAACCCTCAACATTGCTCTAGCCCTAAGCTAACACTAACCCAAACCCTAAACCTCACCCTCACCCTAAACCTAACCCTCACCCTGAACCTAACCCTCAGTCTAACCCTAACCCTAACCCTAACCTTCACCCTCAAATTAAACCTTACTCGAACCGAAACCCTAACCCTCACCCTCACCCTACGCCTCAATATAACAATAACCCTAACCCTAACCCTCACCCTCACCCTAACCCTTACCCTCAAACTAACCCACACCCTAACCTAAACCTAACTTTCACTTTAATCCTCACCCTTACCCTAAACCTATCCCTCAATCTCACCCTAACCCTAACCCTAAGCCTCACCCTAAGCCTAATCCTAACCCTAACCATTAATCTCTCCCTAAACCTAACCCTAAACCTCACCCTCACCCTCACCCTCAGGCTAACACTAAGCCTTACCCTAACCCTCACCCTCACCCTCACCCTCACCCTAATCTTAAACCTCACACTATCCCTAACCCTAATCCTTATCCTCACCCTAACCCTAATTCTAACCCTAACCCTACCCCTCACCCTAACCCTAACCCATACGCTACCACTAACCCTAACCGTCACCCTAACCCTTACACTCAGCCTAACACTAACTCTAACCCTAACCCTCACCCTAACCCTAACCCTAACCCTATCTGTAACCCTCACGACCACCCTCAGCCTTACCTTCAGCCTAACCCTAACCCTAACACTAATCCTAACGCTAACCCTAACCCTCAGGCTCACCCTAACCCTCACCCTCACCCTAACTCTAAAGCTAACAGTACCCCTATCACTAATCCTCACTCTCCACCTAACCCTAACCCTAACCCAAACCCCAAACCTCACACTAAACCTATTCCTCACCCTTACCCTAACCCTCACCCTAATCCTAACCCTAACACTACCACTCACCCTTACCCTAATCCTTACCCTAAATCTTACCCTCACCCTCACACTTACCCTCACACTAACCCTAACCCTCAACTTAACCCTAAACCTAACCCTCACCATCACACTCACCCTCAGCTTAAACCTAAACCTAACACTAATCCTAACCCTAACGCTCACCCTCACGCTCACCCTCAACCTCATCCTCACCCCCACCGTAACACTAACCCTATACCTAAACCTCACCTTAACCATAAAGCTTACCCTAAACTTAACCCTAACCCTGACCCTCACGCTCACCCTAAACCTAACCTAACCCTAACCTGAACCCTAACCGTAAACCTCAAACTAAACCTAACCCTCACCCTAACACTAACCCTAACCCTAATCCTAACCCTCACACTAAACCTAACCCTCATGCTAACCCTAACCCTATCCCTGAGTCTAACCCTCACACTAACCCTAAACCTAACCCTACACCTCACCCTATCCCTAACCCTAACCCTAACCCTCAACCTTACCCTAGCCCTCAGCTAACACTAACCCTAACCCTAACCCTCACCCTCACCCTAACCCTAAACCTCACCCTCACACTAACCCTTATTCTAACCAAAACCCAAACCCTCACCCTCAACTTATGCCTCACCATAACAATAACCGTAAGCCTAACCCTCAACCTCACCCTAAACCTCACCCTAACCCTTCACCTCACACTAAACCTCACCCTAACCTAAACCTAACTTTCACTTTAATCCTCACCCTTACCCTAACCCTATCCCTCACCCTCACCCTAACCCTACCCCTAACCCTCACCCTAAGCCTAACCCTAACCCTAACCCTTACCCTGACCCTCACCCTAAACCTAACCCTAAACCTCACCATCACCCTCACCCTCAGCCTAACACTAACCCTAATACTAATCCTCACCCTCACCCTAACCCTAACCCTAAACCTCACACTATCCCTAACCCTAAACTTTATCCTCACCCTAACCCTAATGCTAACCCTAACTCTACCCCTCACCCTAACGATAACCCTAACCCTCACCCTCACTCTAACCCTCACCCTAACCCTTACCCTCAGCCTAACTCTAACTCTAACCTTAACCCTCACACTAAACCTCACCCTCACCCTAATCCTAACCCTAACCCTATCTGTAACCCTCACCCCCACCCTCACGCTTACCTTCAGCCTAACCCTAACGCTAACACTAATCCTAACCCTAACCCTCACCCTCAGGCTTACGCTAACCCTCACCCTCACCCTAACTCCAAAGCTAACAATAACCCTGTCCCTAATCCTCACCCTAAACCTATCCCTAACCCTAACCCTAACCCTCATCCTAACCCCAACCCTAACCCTAAACCTCAC
Organism: Dipodomys merriami; assembly: GCF_024711535.1. Lineage (NCBI taxonomy): Eukaryota > Metazoa > Chordata > Mammalia > Rodentia > Heteromyidae > Dipodomys > Dipodomys merriami. The sequence goes on from NW_027206113.1 coordinate 7,698,659, forward strand.
CCTAACCCTAACCCTAATCCTCACCCTCACCCTAAACCTAACCCTAACCCTAACCCTCCCACTAAACCTAACCCTCAACCTTACCCTAACTCTCACCTTAACCCTAATCCTAACCCTAAACCTAACCCTCACTCTAATCCTCACCCTAAACCTTACCCTCACCGTCAACCTTACCCTTAAACTTACCCTAACCCTCAACCTAAACCTAACCCTCACCCTAAATCGAAACCTCACCCTAACCCTTACACTCACACTAACCCTCACCCTAACCCTAACCGTAACCCTCACCTTTACCCTCACCCTTAACCTAACCCTAACCCTAACCCTCACCCTCACCCTCAACTTCACCCTCAGAATAAACCTAAACCTAACCCTAAAGCTAAACCTAACCGTAACCCTCACACTAAACCCAACCCTCACCCTAAACCTAAACCTAACCGTAACCGTAACCCTAACCTTCACACTAAACGTAACCCTCATGATAACACTAAACTTATCCCTCAGCCTAACCCTCACCCTAACCATAACCGTAACCTTAAAACTTATCCTATACCTAATCCTAACCCTAACCCTCATCTTCACCCTAGCCCTCACGCTAACGCTGACCCTAACCCTAACCCTCAATCTAACCCTTACCCTCACCCTAAACGTAACCCTCACCCTCACCCTAACCATAACCCTCACCCTCACACCCCCCCTCACAATCAGCCTAAACCTAACCCTAACACTAATCCTAACTCTAACTCTCACACTCACCCTCAAGTTAACTCTAAACTTAACCCTAAACGTAAACCTCACCCTAACCCTAAAGCTAACCCTAACCCTCACCCTCACCCTAAACCTCACCCAAAACCTTACCCTCAACCTAACCCTAACCCTCACCCTAACCCTAACCCTCACCCTAACCCTCACCCTCATCCTAACCCTCACCCTAAAACTTACCCTCAACCTAACCCTAACCCTAAACCTATACCTCACAATAACCCTTAACCTCACCCTAACCATAACCCTACCTCTCACGCTAACCCTCAACCTAAGCCTAACCCTCACCCTCATCCTAACCCTCACCCTTACCCTTACCCTCACGGTAACCCTAACCATAACACTAACCCTAAACCTCACACTAACCCTAACCCTCACACTAACCCTAACCCTACCCCTCACAAAAAACCTCCTCCTAAACCTAACCTTAACCCTCACCCTCACCCTAACCCTAACCCTAACCCGAATCTTAAGCCTCACCCTCATACTGACACTCACCCAAACCCTAACCCTAACTGTTAACCTAAGCCTCATACTAACCCTCACCCTCACCCTAAACCTAACCCCAACACAATACATCACCCTACCCCTCACCCTCACAGTAAGCCTAAACCTAACGATAACACTAATCCAAAACCTAACCCTCACCCTCATCCTCACTCTAAACCTCATCCTCATCCTAAACCTCAACCTAACCCTTACCCTCACCACAACCCTAATCCTTTCCCTAAACCTAATCCTCACACTAACCCTAACACTCACCCTAACCATAACCCTACCTCTCACGCTAATCCTCAACCTATCCCTAACAATAACCATAACCCTTACCCTAACAATAACCCTTACCTAAATGAAACCCTCACACTCACCCTCAACCTAACCCTAACCTCACCCAAACCCTAACACTTACCCTCACCCTAACCCTCTCCCAAACCCTAATCCTCTCCCTAACCCTAAACCTAAACTTTAAGTAAACGAAATCCTCCCCCTCCCCCTCCCCTCCCCCTCCCCCTCCCCCTCACCCTAACCCTAATCCTACCCCACACCCTAACCCTCATCTTAAACCTAGCCCTAACCCTTACACTCACCCTAACTCTAAACCTAACCCTAACACTCACTTTCACCCTCACCCTCAGCCTAAACCTAACCCTCACCCTAAACCTTACCCTCACCCTACCCTAACCCTAACCCTAACACTAACACTCACCCAAACCCTAATCCTAACACTAACCCTAAACTTAAACTTAACCCTAACACTCACCCTAACCCATTCCCTAAATCTAACCCTCTAACTCACCATCACCCTAATACTCACTTTAACCCTAACCCTCACCAACACCCTAACACTCACCCTCACCCTCACCCTCAACCTAATCCTTACCCTCACCCTAACCCTCAACCTAACACTAAACCTAACCCTATCCCTCACCTTAACCTTAACCCTAACCTTAAACATCACACTAACCCTCACCATAACCCTCACCCTCACCCTCATCCTAACACTGACCCTAACCCTTACCCTTAACCTAAGCGTAACTCTAAACCTAAACCTAACCCTCACCTAACCCTTACCCAAACCCTAACCCTAAACCTCAACCTAACCCTCACCTAAACCATACCCCTCAGCCTAACCTTCACCATAACATTATTCCTCACCCTCAAACTCACCCTAACCCTAACCCTCACACTAACCCTAAACCTAAACCTCACGCTAAACCTCAACCTAACCCTAACCCAATCCGTAACTCTCACCCTAACCTAAACCCTCACCCTTACCCTCACCCTAACACTCACCCTAAACCTAACCTGAACAATCACCCTAAACGTCGGCCTCACCCTAACCCATACCTAACCCTAAACATCACTCTAACCCTCACCCTAACCCTAACCCTCACCCTCATCCTAACCCTCACCCTAAGCCTTACCTGCACCCTAACCCTAAAGCTAAGCCTAAACCTAACCCTAAACCTAACCCTAACACTCACAATAACCTTAACCCTTACCCTAACCCTAACCCTCCCCCTCACCCTAACACTCATCCTAATCCTATCCGTGACCCTAACCCTCACCCTGATCCTAACCCTAACCCTAACCCTAATGCTTACCCTCACCCTAACCCTCACCCTAACCCTCACCGTTACCCTAAACCTAACCCTAACCGTAAACCCCACCCTAAATCTCACCCTAACCCTAACCCTAATTCTAACCCACACCCTCACCCTAACACTCAACCTAAACCTAACAATCACCCAAACTCTAATCCTCACCCTAACCCTCACACTCACCCTAACCCTCACCTTAAACCTAACCCTACACCTCAACCTAACCCTCACCCTAACCTTCACCCTAACCCTAACCCTCACCCTCAACCTAACTCTAACTCTAACCCACCCTGTCATCCAAAACCTCATCTTAAACCTAACTTTTACCCTCACCCTAACACTAACCCTAACCCTAACACTAATCCTCACACTAACCCTAAACCTCACCCTCACCCTCACCCTCAGCCTAATCCTAAACCTAACCCTAATCCTAAGGATAACCCTCACCCTCACCCTCACCCTAACCCTAAACCTAAACCTCACTTTCACCCTCACCCTAACCATTACCCTAACCCTAGCTCTCACCCTAACACTAACCCTCACCCTTACCCTAACCCTAACCGTCAACCTCACCCCAGCCCTAACCCTAACCCTAAACCTCACCCTAACATTCATGCTAACCCTAAACCTCACCCTCACCCTCACCCTAACCCTAACCCTAAACCTCACACTAACCCTAACCCTAACACTAACCTTCAACCTCACCATAGCTCTATCTTCACCCTAACCCTAACCTTAGCCCTAACCCTCACCCACACCCAAACCCACATCCGAACCCAATCCCTAACCCTCACCCTAACCCTAACTCTGACACTAAACATCACTCTAACCCTAACCCTCACCCTAATCCTAACCCTAACCCTAACCCTAATCCTTACCTAACCCTCACCCTCACCCTAATCCTCATGCTAATCCTAACCCTTACCCTAACCCTAACCCTCACCCTCAACCTAACCCTCAACATAACCCTCACCTTCACCCTAGCCCTCACACTAACCCTAACTCTAAAACTAACCCTAAAACTCATCCTCACCCTAAACCTCACCCTCATCCTAATCCTCACCCTAACCCTCACCCTCACACTAATCCTCACCCTAAAAATAAACCTAAACCTTAGCCTACCTCTAAACCTCACTCTCACCCTCACTCTAATTCTTACCCTAACCCTCACCCTCACCCTAAACATCACCCTAACCCTCACCCGAACCCTAACTCTCTCCGGCACCCTAACACTAACCCTAATCCTAACCTTCACTCACACCCTAACCCTCACCCTCACCCTAAACATCACCCTAACCCTAACTTTACAATAACCTTAACCCTAATACAGACCCTGACACTAAAACTCACCATAACCCTCACCATCACCCTAATCCTCACCCTAACCCTAACCATAACCCTTACCTAACCCAAACCATCACCCTCACCCTCAGCTTCAAACTAACCCTCACCCTCACCCTTGCCCTCACCCTAACACTAACCCTAAACCTCACCCTCACCCTCACCCTCAGCCTAAATCTAACCCGAACCCTAATCCTAATGCTCACCATCAACTTCACCCTAACCATAACCCTAACCCTCACCCTCACCCTAACCCAACCCTAAACATAACACTCACCCCAAACCTCACCCTAACCCTAAACCTAAACCTAACCCTCACCCTAACACTAACCCTAACCTTCACTTTCTCTCTAACCCTCACCCCAACCCTGACCCTCAGCCTACACCTAACCCTAATGTTAACCCTCACACTAAACCTAACCCTCACCCTCACACTCAACCTAACCCTAACCATAACCCTCAACCTCACCTTCACCCTCAGCCTCACCCTCACCCTAAACGTAACCCTAACTCTAACCCTAACCCTAACCCTCTCCCTTACCCTAACCCTAAAGCGAAACCTCACCCTAACTCTCACTCTTAACCTCACCCTAACCCTTACCGTCACCCTAACTCTAAGCCTAACACTATCTCAAAACCTCACACTAAACCAAACACTTACCCTAACCCTAATCCTACCCCTAACCCTAACCTTAACCCTAACCCTCACACTGAACCTAACCTCACCCTAACCTTTACCTCACCCTAAAGCTCACCCTAACCCTAACCCTCACGCTAACCCTCACCCTAACCTTAACCCTACCCATAACCGTAACCCTCATCCAAACCCTAACCCTAACCCTCTCCCTAGCCCTAACCCTAATCCTCACCCGCACCCTATAAATCACCGTCACCCTGACCCTCAGCCTAATCCTAACCCTCCATCACACCCTAACACTCTCCATCAGCCTAATCCTAACTCTAACACTAATCCTAACAGGAAACTTCACCCTCACCCTCAACCTAACCCTAACCTTAACCCTCACCCTAACCCTAACCCTCACACTAATCCTTACCCTCACACTAACACTAACCCTCAAACTAACTCTAACCCTCACGTGAACCCTAACCCTACCCCTCACACTAACCCTCACCCTAACCTTAACCCTAACCCTAACCTTAACCTAACCCTCACCCTCACCCTAAACCTCACTGTCATCCTAACCTTCAACCTAACACTAAGCCTCACACTAAACATCACCCTAACCCTAACCCTATTTGTAACCCTAACCCTAAACCTCATTCTAACACTATCCCTCACATTAAAACTCAACCTCACCCTAATCCTCACTCAACCCCTAACCCTTACCCTAACCCTAACCCTCACCCTCACCCTAACCCTAAAACTAACCATAATCCTCACCCTCACCCTAATCCTCACCTTAAACTTCACCTTCACCCAAACCCTCACTGTCACCCTAAAACTCACCCTAAACCTAACTCTCACCCACATCCTAACCCTCACCTGGATCTGAACCCAAACCCTCACCCTAAAGCTCACTCACACCCTAAACATCACCCTAACGCTAACCTCACCCTAATACTAACCCTAACCCTCACACAAACCTTAACCCTCACCCTAACCCTAACACTCAACCTAATCCTCCCCAGAAAACATACCCTAACACTTAACTAACCCAAACCATCACCCTATACCTCACCCTGGCCCTAACGCTAACCTTAACACTAACACTCACCCTCAGCCTCACCCTCAGCATAAACCTAAACCTTACCCTAATCCTAACCCTAATCTTCACCCTCCCCCTCCCCCTAACCGTATCCCTAAATCTAACCCTCACCCTAACCCTAACCCTCACCCTAAGCCTAAACCTCACCCTAACCCTAAACCTCATCTTCACCCTAACCTTCACCCTAACCCTAACACAAACATTAACACTCACCCAAACCCTCCCCCTAACCCTCACCGTAAAACTAGCCCTTACCCTAACCCTAAACCTAACCCTCACCATAACTGTAACCCTCCCCATCCCCCTAACCCTCACCGGCACCCTAACCCTCACCCTAACACTAAACCCCATCCACACCCTAACTCTCACCTGAACCCTCACCCTCACACTAATCGTCAACCTCACCCTAAAGAAAACCCTAACCCTAACTATAACCCTCACCCACACCCTAACAATCACCATCACCCTAACACTCAGCCTAATCCTAACTCTCACCAACACTCTAACCCTCATCTTCACGCGAACCCTCACCTTCACCCTAACCCTAACCCTAACCATAACCATAACCTAACCATCACCCTCACCCTTACCCTGACCCTAACCCTAAACCTAACCCTAATCCTCACACTAACCTTAACGCTAACCCTAACCCTCAACTTCACCCTAACCCTTACCCTCACCCTAAACCTAACCCTAACCCTGACCCTTACCCTCACACTAACCCTAACCCTAACCCTACCCATCACCATAACCCTCACCCTCACCCTAACCCTCACCATCACCCTAACCCTCACCCTAACCCTAAACCTCAACCTAACCCTAACCCTAACACTAACCCTAAACCTCACACTAACCTTAACCCTAATCCTAACCCTCACCATCACCCTAAATCTCAGCCTAAAAATTACCCTCAACCTAAACCTAACCCTAACCCTCACACTAAGCCTAATCCTCACCCTAACCCTAACCCTTACCCTAACCCTAACCCTACCCCTCACCCTAACCTTAACCCTAACCCTAACGTAACCCTAACCCTCATTCTCATGCTAAACCACACCGTCACCATAACCCTCACCCTAATCCTAAATCGCACCCACACCCTAACCCTCTCCTTCACCAGAACTCTCACCCTCACCCTAACCCTCACGCTCACACTACACGTCACCGTATACCTAACACTCAGACTAATCCTAAGTCTAAACCTCACCCTAACCCTAAATCTCACCCTAACCTTCACCCTCACCAAAATGCTCACCCTAACCCTAACCCTAACCCTCACCCTAACCCTAACCCTCACCCTCACCTTTACCCTAAACCTAACCCTAACCCTCACCCTAACTCTAAATCTCACCCTAACTCTATCCCTCACACTCATCCTAACCTGAACCCTAACCCTAACACTAACTCTAAACCTCACCCTAACCCTCACCCTAACCCTCACCCTTACCCTAACCCTAACCCTAACTGTAACCCTCACCCTATCGCTCACCCTAACCCTAACACTAATTGTAACCTACACCCTCACCCTAACACTCACCCTAACCCTAACCCTCACCCAAACCCTAATCCTCATCCTAACCCTAAACCTCACACTCACCCTAACCCTCACCTTAAACCCAACCCTACCCCTCACCTTAACCCTCACCCTAACCCTCACCCTAACCCTCACGCTCAACCTAACACAAACTCTAACCAACACGGTCACCCTAAACCTCATCTTTTTTTTCTTTATTTCATTTTATTTTATTTGTGAACATACTGTACAGAGGGGTTACAATTACATGGGCAGGATAATGCGTACATTTCTTACCAAGCATTGCAGCATCCTGTCCCGACCTGCGGACTACAAGGAGGGCAGTGAACCTAACCGAGAAGGAATGAAGGGACAAGAGATACAAAGAAGGACAGAAAGACAAGGATTCTGATCAAGCTGCCAATTTTTATTTTTCACACAAGGGTATTTATATGCTTGGACTAAGGGCGTGGTGCAAAGGTGGTGGTTAGTAGATTTAGGGCGGGTGAAAAGGTGGTCCTTAGTAGCTGCAGGGTGTTTACTTTAGGGCGTGGTGAAAAGGTGGGATTCTGTAAACTCAGCCTCAGGTTGTTCCAGTGAGATAGTTAAGCCTATAAAGTATGAGAGACTTAACTTTTGGCTCCCAACAATATCCTCCTTTGTTTATCCTTCCCATCCCTTCCCAGCCTCCCCCCTCTCCCCCCAGTACCAATCCTCTGCCGCCCCCCACCCCCCCGCACAAACATTGTAAAGCTCATTATGGACATGACAAATGGTACTTCTCATTGTTGCAACAGGTCCACCTGTATCCTTAAGCGACTTGTTTTTCCCCATCTCCTCCACAGGTTATACTGCCATCAAATAAAGTGCAAGCAGGGGTTACTGTGGGGGAGGGACATACAAAGCAACAAAGAAATAATCTTATAAATGCGTTAGAAACACATGCATGAAAGAAAAAAACATTAAAATACATATCTAATTGATCAATCTCCTAACATCACATTATCTGACCTTTTCCGCTTAACTCATATATATACTAGATATTGCAAATAAGTGAAACCATGGGGCCTATGTTTCTTTGGGCCTGGCTTACTTCGCTTAATATAATTTTTTCCAAGTCTTTCCATTTCCTAACAAATGGGGCAATGTCATTCTTTCTGATGGAGGCATAGAATTCCATTGTGTATATATACCACATTTTCTTGATCCATTCATCTACTGAGGGGCATCTGGGTTGGTTCCAGATCTTAGCTATGGTGAATAATGCTGCAATAAACATAGTTGTACTGCTAGCTTTAGTGAAGTCTTGTTTGTAAACAATTGGATAAATGCCCAAAAGTGGGATTGCTGGGTCATAGGGGAGTTCTATGTGGAGTCTTTTGAGGAACCTCCATACTGCTTTTCAAAGTGGTTGAACAAGTTTATATTCCCACCAACAATGAAGTAAGGTTCCCTTCTGTCCACATCCCCTCCAGCATCTGTTGTTGTTAGAGTTCTTGATTTTTGCCATTCTAACTGGAGTGAGGTGGTATCTTAATGTTGTTTTGATTTGCATTTCTTTTATGACTAGGGAGGTTGAGCATGTCTTCATGTGTCTATTGGCCATTCTTCTTTCTACTTCAGAGAAGTTTCTCTTTAAGTCTTTCGCCCACTTGTTTATTGGGCAGTTGTTTCTTTGAGGATTTGTTGTTGGGGGGTTTAATTTTTTGAGTTCCAAGTATATTTTAGATATGAGACCCTTGTCCTTTGTATGACTAGTAAAGTTCTTTTCCCAATCCGTGGGCTTTCTATTGATCTTGCTAGCTATGTCGTTTGCCACCCAAAAGCTCTGCAACTTTATGCAATCCCATTTGTCCAAACTTTCTTTGATTTGTTGTATTTCCGGTTCTCTATTCAGAAAATTTCGGCCTGAGCCAAGGAGACCTAGGCTTTCTCCTATTCCAGTCAGTAATGTTTTCAGAGTGTCTGCTTTGACTTGGAGGTCTTTGATCCATTTGGAGTTGATTCTGGTGCAGGGTGATATATAAGGATCTAGCTTTACTTTTCTACAAGTAGTTAACCAATTTTGCCAGCACCATTTACTGAAGAGGCTGTCTTTGTTCCATTCTATTGTTTTAGCTCCCTTATCAAAGATGAGATGGCTATAGGTCTGTAGGTTCATTACTGGGTTTTCGATTCTATTCCATTGGTCCTGAGGTCTGTTATTATGTCAATATCAAGCTGTTTTGATTACTATGGCTTTATAGTAGAGTTTGAAATTTGGTATTGATATTCCTCCGGCAGTGTTCTTTCCGTTGAGGAGCGTTTTTGCTATTCGGGGTCTTTTATTGTTCCATATGTATTTTTGGATTGCCTCTTCTATTTCCTTCAATAATTAGGTTGGAATTTTGATAGGTATCGCGTTGAATTTGTAGATAGCCTTGGGAAGTATTGCCATTTTCACGATGTTAATCTTTACAATCCAGGAGCATGGGAGGTTTTGCCATTTTTTAAGTTCTGCGTTGATTTCCTTTTTCAAGATTTTAAAGTTTTCATCACGGATATCCTTCACAACTTTGGTTAACTTAATTCCTAGGTATTTTATTTTTGTGGGGCTATTACAAATGGAGTTGCTCCCATAAACAGGCCCCCATAAACAGGCGGGAGTTGCAATCCTAATATCAGATAAAATAGACTTCAAATTAAAACTCGTGAGAAGAGATAAAGAAGGTCGCTACATACTAATTAAAGGATTTCCCTTTCAGGAGGTTATTACAATTCTAAATATCCACTCGCCAAAAAATGGAGCACCCAAATTTATCCAAGAAACACTTCTTTCCCTCACATCCCATATAACTCCAAAGACATTAATTGTTGGGGATTTTAACACACCACTCTCCCCACTAGATAGATCAACTCGGCAAAAACTCATCAGAGAAGCCAAAGATCTAAACAGCTGCATAGATCAACTAGATTTAACAGATATCTACCAAACATTTCACCCAGCAGCATCAGAATACACGTTTTTCTCAGCAGCACATTGAACATTTTCTAAAATAGACCACATTTTAGGCCACAAAGCAAACTTGTCCAAATTCAGAAACATTGAAATTATACCTTGCATTCTCTCTGATCACAAGGGAATAAAATTAGAACTCAACACCAAAAGCCACCTAAGAAAGTCTGGTATCACATGGAGGCTGAACAACACACTCCTGAATCACGAGTGGGTCATGGAAGAGATTAGAAAGGAAATTCAAATGTTCATGCTACTCAACAAAAATGAACACACAAATTACCAGCTCCTCTGGGACACAGCAAATGCAGTACTCAGAGGCAAGTTTAGAGCACTGAGCTCCTACATCAACAAATTGGAGAGATCTGAAACCAACAATCTAATGACACATCTAAACCTCCTTGAAAAAGAGCAGCAAGATAAACCCCAATCCAGTAGACGGAAAGAAATAATTAAAATTAAATCAGAATTTAATGAACCAGAATCCAAAAAAAACTATAGAAAGAATCAACAAAACACAGAGTTGGTTTTTCGAAAAAAATTAACAAAATTGACAGACCCTTAGCAAATCTTATCAGAAAAAGTAGAGAACACACCCAAATAAATAAACACAGAGACGAGAATGGAAATATAACCACGGAAACAACCAAGATTCAAAACATTATAAGGGAATACTTCTCAAAACTTTATTGTAATAAGTTTGAGAACTTGACAGAAATGGACCTTTTCCTTGCAAATATTGACATGCCAAAACTAAACCAAGATGAATTAAACCAGCTTAACAGGCCCATATCAAGTGTTGAAATAGAAACAGCAATAAGAGACCTTCCAGCTTAGAAAAGTCCAGGACCAGATGGTTTTACAGCGGAATTCTACAAGGCCTTCAAATAGAGCTCACACCAATATTCCTCCAACTCTTCAATGAAATTGAAAGAGAAAGTTCACTACCGAACAGATTCTATGAAGCCATCATAACCCTCATCTCAAAACCAGGCAGGGACTCATCAAAGAAAGAGAACTATAGAACCATTTCTTTGATTAACATTGATGCTAAACTTCTCAACAATATATTGGCCAACCGACTTCAACAATTCATCCAAAAAATCATACACCATGATCAAACAGGATTCATTTCAGGGATGCACAGCTGGTTTAATATACGCAAATCAATAAATATTATTCATCACATCAACAGGAGCAAGAATAAGAACCACATGATTATCACAATATATGCAGAAAGAGCATTCGACAAGATCCAAAACCACTTTATGATGAAGGTTTTGGGAAAATTAGGAATCCATGGAACATTCCTCAATACAATAAAGGCTGTATATGACAAACCTACAGCCAGCATTATACTTGATGGTGAAAAACTAAAGCCATTTCCTCTTAACTCAGGAACAAGACAAGGATATGCACTCTCTCCACGTCTCTTCAATATAGTATTAGAATGCCTAGCTACAGCAATAAGACAAGATGCAGACATAAAGCGGATCAAAATAGGGAAAGAAGAAATAAAACTCTCCCTCTTTGCAGAAGACATGATCTTGTATTTAAAGAATCCCATAGACTACACCCCCAAATTACTCAAGCTAATTCAAAACTTTGGCAAAGTAGCAGGGTATAAAATTAACCCCCCAAAATCAATGGCCTTTCTGTATGCAAACAGTGAGAAAAGTGTGGCTGAAATTAGGAAAGCAACTCCATTTGTAATAGCCTGAACCTCATCTTAAATCTAACTTTTACCCTCACCCTAACACTAACCCTAACCCTAACACTAATCCTCACACTAACCCTCAACCTCACCCTCACCCTCACCCGCAGCCTAATCCTAAACCTAAACCTAATCCTAAGGATAACCCTCACCATCACCCTCAGCCTCACCCTAACCCTATCCCTAACCCTAACACTAACCCTAAACCTCACCCTCAACAAAACCCTAACACTAACCCTCACGCTCACCATCACCCTAACCCTAACCCTAACCCTCACCCTAACCCTAACAATCACACTCACCTTAACCCTCACCATCACCCTAACAATATCCCTCAACCAAACCCAAACCCTCACCAAAACATGAACCCTCACTCTCACCCTAATGCTCACACTCACCCTAAACATCACCCTAACCCTAAACCTCACCCTAACTGCAAACCTCATCCTAGCCCTAACCCTCAACTAACCCTCTCTCTCACCCTAATCCTCACCCTAAACCTAACCCTAAACCTTGCCCTAACCCTAACCCTCACCTTAACCCTTACCCTAACCCTAACCCTGACCCTAAACCTTACCCTCACCATAACCCTAACAATAAACCAAACACTCACACTAACCCTAACCCTCACCCTAACCCTAACCCTACCCTCACCATAACCCTCACCCTAAACCTAACCCTAACACTCACACTAACCCTAACACTCACCCGAACACTCAACCTCACCCTAACCCTCACCCTCACCCTAGACATCACCCTAAAACTAACCATCACTGAACCCTAACCCTAACCCTCACCCAAACCCTAACCCTCACCCTATCCCTCACACTCACCCTAGTTCTCCCCCGAAACCAAAACCTAACCCTTACCTAACCCAAAAGCTCACACTAACCCTCACCCTCACCCTAAACCTCAGCCTAACTCTAAACCTAACCCTAACACTAACCTTCAACCTCAACCTCACCCTCACCCTCAGCATAAACCTTAACCTTACCCTAATCCGAAACCTAAAACTCACCCTACCCTTCCCCCTGGCCCTAACCCTAACCCAAAATCTAACCCTCACCCTAAGCCTAACCCTCACCCTAAACCTAACCCTCATCTTCACCCTAACACTCACCCTAACCCTAACCTTAACCCTACTACTCACCCTAAGCCTCACCCTAACACTTACCCTAACCCTAAACCTAACACTCACACTGACTCTCAGCCTAACCCTAACCCTAAACCGAATGCTCACCCTCACCCTAACCTTCAACTTCACCATAAACATATCCCTAACTCTATACCTCCCCCTAACCCTCACCCTAAACCTTATGCTTACCCTAACCCTAACCCTAACCCTAACCCTCACCATAAACGTAACCCTCACCCACACCCTAATCCTCACCCTCACCTGAAACCTAAGCCTAACCCTAACCCTAACCCTCACCATAACCGTAACCCGCACGATGACCCTAACCCTCACTGTCACCCTAACCCTCACTCTAACCCTAAACCTCATCCATACCCGAACCCGAACCCAAAATCGAACCCTCAAACTGACACTAATCGTCAACCTCACCCTAAACATCACCGTAAACATTAACCCTAACCCTTACTCTAATCCTCACCCTAACCCTAACTCTCACCCTAACCCTCACCCTCACCCTAATCGTCACCCTAACACTATCACTAACCATAACCCTAACCCTCACCCTCACCCTTACCCTCACCCTAACCATCACCCTCACCCTAATCGTCACACTAACACTAACCCTAACCATTACCCTAACCCTCACCCTCACCCTTACCCTCAACCTAACCCTTACCCTCACCCTAACCCTAACCCTAATCCTCACACTAACCCTAATTTAAACCTAACCCTCACCCTGACCCTAACCCTTCCCCTCACCTTAACCCTAACCCTAACCATGACCCTAGCACTCACACTAGCCCTAACCCTCACACAAACCCTTACCCTACCCCCCAGCCTAACCCTAAACCTAACCCTAACCCTAACCCTCACCCTCACTCTAACCCTAACCGTAACCCTCATCCTCACCCTAAGCCTCACCTTCACCCTAATCCTCAATCTAACCCTAAACCTCAACCTCACCCTCACCATAACCCTAACCCTAACCCTAACCCTAACCCTCACCCTCATACTAACCCTCACCATAATCCTAAACCTAATCCTAACCCTAACCCTCACTCTCACTCTCAGCCTCACCCTAACCCTAACCCTAACCCTAACCCTAACCTTAACCTCACCCTAATTCTAACCCTAACCCTAACCCTCACCTTAAAATTCTCCCTAACCCTAAACCTAACCCTAACCCTCAACCTCACCCTAATCCTCTCCCTAACATTTACCCTCACCATAACCCTCATCCCAACCCTAACACTCACACTAACCCTAACCTTTACCCTGACCCTAACTCTACCCCTCACCATAACCATCACCCTAAACCTAACCCTAACCCTTACAGTAACCCTAACACTCGCTCGAAAACAAACCCTCACCCTAACCCTCACCCTCACACTAAACCTAACCCTAACCTTAACCCTTACTCTAACACTCACCCTCACCCTAACTCTAACACTCAACCTCACCCTAACACTCAATCTCACCCTAACCCTAACCCTAACCCTAACTGTAACCTTCACCCTAACCCTAACCCTCAACCACACCCTGACCCTCACATTCACCCGAAACGTAACCCTTACTGTAAACCAAACCGTAAACCTAAACCACATCCTAATCCTCATCCTCACCTGAAACCTCACTCTCACCCTAACATTCACCCTCACCGTAAACATCAGCCTAACCCTAAACCTCACCCTAACACTAACCGTAACCATCACCCTCACCCTAACCCTGATCCTCAGCCTAATCCTAACCCTAACCGTAATCCTAACCCTAACCCTCACCCTCACCGAAACCCTAAGATTAACCCTAACCCTATTCCTCACCCTAACCCTAACCCTAACCCTCACCCTCACTCTAACCCTTATCCTAATCCTAACACTCACCCTCAACCTCAGACTAACCCTAAGGCTAACCCTAAACCTAAGCCTCACCCTCACCCTAACCCTAACACTAACCCTAACCCTCAGCCTCACTCTCACCCTTACCCTAACCCTCACCCTCACCATAACCCTCACCGTCAACCTGACCCTCAATATAACCCTAAATCTTACCCACAGCCTAAAGTTCCCCTGAGCCTGAACCACTCACCCTCACCCTAAACCTCACCATCACCCTAAACATCACCATAACCCTAACCGTAACCATAATCCTAACCCTCACCCTAAGCCTAACTCTCACCCTAAACCTAACTCTAAACCTAAACTTCACCCTCACCCTAATGCTAACCCTTACCCTCACCCTCAACCTAACCCTCACCGTCACCCTAACCCTCAACATAACACTAAACCAAAACCACACCCTAAGCCAAATCCCAACCGGAACATAAACCTCACCCTAACCCTAAACATCACATTTACCCTAACCCTAACCCTAACCCTAAACCTCTCCCTAAGCCTAACTCTCACCCTAACCTTCACCCTCACCTAATCATTACCCTAATCATAACCCTAACCCTAACCATAACAATAACCCTAACCCTCACCCTCAGCCTTACCCTCACCCTAAAACTTACCCTCACAATAACACTAACCCTAAACCAAACCCTCACACTAACCCTAACCCTAACCCTAAAGCTCACCCTCATCTTCACCCTAACCCTAACACTAAACTTAATCCTCATCCTAACCCTAACCTCACCCTAATCTGAAACCTAACCTCATCCTAACCCTAACCCTAAACCTCAATCTAAACCTAACCCTCACCATAACACTAATCCTAAATCTAATCCTCAAACTCACCTTCACCCTAACCCTAATCCTAACCCTAATCCTAAACCTAACCCTCACCCTCATCCCTACCTTAACCCTAAACCTAACCCTAAACCTCACCCACACTCTAACCCTAACCCTAACCCTAACCCTAACCCTAACCCTCACCCTAACCCTACCCCACACCCTAAACCTCACCCTTACCCTTACCCTAACGCTAACCCTTACCTAATCCAAAAAGTAACCCTCACCCTCATGCTAACCCTCACCCTAACGCTAACCCTATCCCCTACCATAACCCTAACCCTCACCCTCACCCTCAACCTCAGCCTAAACCTAAACCTAAGACTCACCCTAACCCTAACCCTCACTCTAACCCTAATTCTCACAATAACCCTAACCCTCACCCTAAATCTAACCCTCACCCTAACCCCAACCCTAAACCTTACCCTCAACATAACCCTAAATCTAAACCTAACCCTAACCCTAACACTAAACCTCACCTTTATCCTAACCCTCACCCTACACCGTAACCTCAACATAACCGTAAACTTAACCCTAACCCTCACAGTAAACCTAACCTTAACCCTAACCCTACCCCTAACCATAACCATCACCCTAACCCTCACCCAAACCCTCACACTCACCCTAACCCTCACCCGAAACCTAACCCTCACCCTAAACCTCACCCTCAACCTAAACATCACCCTAACCCTAACCCTTACCCTCACCCTACCCTAACCCTAACCCTCAACCTAAAGCTAACCCTCACCTTAACCCTCACCTTCAACCTAATCCTCACCCTAACCCTCACGCTAACAATTACCTACCCCAAAACCTCACCCTCAACCTCAACTTCAACCTAAACCTCACCCTCACACTAGGTCTCACTGTAAACCAAAAGACAACCCTACCTCTAACACTAACCCTCACCCTCACCCTCAGCCTAACCTTACTCTAACCCTAATCCTAACCCTAACAACCACCCTCACCCTAAACCTAAACTTAACACTAACCCTAACCCTAAACCTAACTGTCAACCTAACCCTAACCCACACCCTCACCCTAACCCTCACCCAAACCCTAAGCCTAACCCTAACCCTCCCCCTAAACCTAACTCTCACTCTAACCTTCACCCTAACCCTAATCATTACCCTAACCATTACCCTAACCCTAACCATAACAATAACCCTAACCCTCACCCTCAGTGTTACCCTCACCCTAACCCTTACACTCACCCTAACCCTAACCTTAACCTAACCCTCACACTAACCCTAACCCTATCCATCACACTCACCCTCACCCTAAACCTCAACCTAACCCTAAACCTAACCCTCACCTTCACACTCACCCTAACCCTAACCCTCACCCTCACACTAACCCTCATCCTAACACTTACCCTCAAATTAAACCTAACTGTAACCATAACCATAACCCTCACACTAACCCTAAACCTCCCCCTAACCCTAACCCTACCCCTCACAGTAAAAGTCAGCCTTACCCTAACCCTAACCCTAGCCCTTACCTAACCCAAACCCTCACACTCTCCCTCCGCCTAACCCTCACCCTTACACTCACCCTCACCCTAGCCCTCACCCTAATCCTAACCCTAACTCTTATCCTA
Source organism: Dipodomys merriami (assembly GCF_024711535.1). Lineage (NCBI taxonomy): Eukaryota > Metazoa > Chordata > Mammalia > Rodentia > Heteromyidae > Dipodomys > Dipodomys merriami. Next base: position 7,716,277 of record NW_027206113.1, read on the forward strand.
ACCCTAACCCTCAGCCTAAACCTAAACTTAACCCTATTCCAAACCCTAATCCTAATCCTCACCCTCACCCTCACCCTCACCTTAAAACTAACCCTAACCCTCAACCTAACCCTCTCCCTAACCCTAACCCTCACCCTAAACCTTACACTAACCCTAACCCTCACCCTCACCCTCACCCTCAGCCTAACAATAACCCTAACCCTAACCCTCACAATAAGAATAACCCTCACATTGACCCTAACCCTGAAACTCACCCTAATCCTAACCTTAACCCTCACCCTAACGCTAACCCTAACCCTAACCCTCACCCTAACCATATCCCTCACCCTAAACCTTTCCCTCACCATAACTTTAACCCTAACCCGAACCCTCACACTAACCCTAACCCTCACCCTAAACCTAAGCCTACCACTCAACATAACACTCACCCTAATCCTAACCATAACCCTCACACTAACCCTATCCCTCAACCGAAACCACACCCTCACCCTCAGCCTCAGCCTCACCCTAAACATCCCCCAAACCCTAACCATCAACTTAATCGTAACCCTAACCCTCACCCTAAACCTAACCCTCAGCCTAACCATCAACCTCACCCTAATCCTCACCCTAACCCTAAACTTAAACCTAAACCTTACCTAACCCAAAAGCTCAATCTCACCCTCACCCTCACCCTAACCCTCATGCTAGGCCTCACCCTAAACCTAACAGTAATCCTCACACTCAAGCTACCCCTCAGCCTAAAACTAACCCTAACCCTAATCCTAAACCTAACACTCAACCTCACCCTCACTCTAAACCTAACTCTAAACCTAACCCTCAACCTAACCCTAACCCTCACCCTAGCCCTAATCCACACCCTCACTATAATCTTTACCCTAACCCCTACCCTCACCCTAACCCTAAACCTCACCCTAAACCTAAACCTCACCCTAACCCTAACCCTAAATCTAACCCTCACACTCACACTGACCCTCATCCTAATCCTCACACTAACCCTAACACTAACCCTTACCTTACCCAAACCCTCACCCTCATCCTCACACTAACCCTCACCCTCACCCTAGGCCTCAACCTAACCCTAACACTAACCCTAACCCTAACACTTACACTAATCCTCACCCTCACCCTCAAACTCACCCTCAGCCTAAACCTAACCCTAACCCTCATCCTAACCCTAACCCTCACTTTCACCCTCACACTAAACCTAACCCTAACCCTAATCCTCACCCTAAAGCTACCCCTCACCCTACCCCTCACCCTAAACCATACCCTAAACCTAAACCTAACATTAACCCTCACCCTCAACCTAACCCTAACCATAACCCTAACACTCACACTCACACTAAACCTAACCCTCAACCTAAACCTAACCCTAACACTCACGCTCACCCTAACCCTAACCCTAAACCTAACACTCACCCTCACCCTCACCCTAAACCTAAACCTCAGCCTCACCCTCACCCTAACCCTAATCCTAAGCCTCACACAAACCCTCAACCTAAACCTAAGCCTAAACCGAATCCTAACCCTCAACCTCACCCTTAGCCTCACCATAATCCTAAACCTAAACATAACCCTCACCCTAACCCTAAACCTCACCCTAACCCTAACCCTCACCCTAACCCTAACCTCACCCTAATCCTAACCCTAACCCTAAACCTCACCTTAAACTTCACCCTAACCGTAACCCACACATTCACCCTAACCCTCACCCTAACATTTAACCTCATCATAACCCTAACACCAACGCTAACACTCACACTAACCCTAACCCTCACCCTGACCCTAACACTACCCTTCACTATAACCATCACCCTAACCCTAACCCTAACCCTTACACTAACCCTAACACTCGCTCGAACCAAAACCCTCACCCTAAAACTCACCCTCACCCTAAACATCACCCTAACCCTAACCATCAATCTAAACCTAACCCTAACCCTCACCCTAAACCTAACCCTCAAACTAACCCTCACCCTCACCCTAATCCTCACCCTAACCCTAACCCTAACCCTTACCTAACCCAAACCCTCACCCTCACCCTCTCCCTAACCTTCACCCTCACCCTAGGCCTCACCCTAACCCTAAACCTAACCCTAACACTTACACTAACCCTCACCCTCACCCTCAAACTCACACTCAGCCTAAATCTTACCCTAACCCTCACGTAAGCCTAACCCTCACCCTAGCACTTACCCTAACCCTAACCCTTACCCTCACCCTAACACTGAACCTAAACCTAACCCTCATCTTAGCCCTCACCCAAACCCTAACCCTAACCTTACCCCTTACCCTAACCCTCAACCTAACCCTTACCCTAAACCTAATCCTAACGCTCACCCTCACCCTAAACCTCACCCTTACCGAAACTCTCACCCTCAACCTAACCCTAACCCTAACCCTAACACTCACACTCACACTAACCCTAAACCTCGCCCTAAACCTAACCCTAACACTCAAGCTCAACCTAAACCTAACCCTAAAACTAACCCTCACCCTCACCCTCACCCTAACCCTAAACCTCACACTAACCCTGAACCTAAACCTAAACCTAACCCAAACCCTAACCTTCACCCTCACCCTCAGCCTCACCCTAAACCTAGCCCTAACCCTAACTCTCACCCTACCCAAAAACGTCACCCTAAACCTAACCCTCACCCTAACGCTAACCCTAAATCTAACCCTCACACTCAGCCTCACCCTAACCATAATCCTAACCCTAGTCCTAACCCTAACCCTCACCCTCACCCTCACCCTTACCATAAACCTAACCATAACCCTAAACCTCACACACACGCTCAACCTCACCCTAACCCTAACCCTAACCTTAATCCTAACCCTAACCCTAACCCTAACGCTCACCCTTACCCTAACCATTACCCTAACCCTCACCCTCACACTAACCCTAAACCTCACCCCACCCTATCCCTAACCCTAAAGCTAACTATAACCCTCACCCTCACCCCAACCCGAATGCTCACACTCACCCTAACCTTCTCCTTCACTGTAAACATCTCCCTAACCATAACCCTCAACCTAACCCTCACCCTAAACTTTACACTTATCCTAACCCTAACCCTAACCCTAACCCTCATCATAACCCTAACAGTCAACCACACCCTAACCCTCACCCTCACCATAACCCTAACCCTTACCCTAACCCTAACACTACCACTCACCCACGCCATTACCCTCATCCTCACCCGAACGCTCACCCTCACCCAACCTTCATCATCACTGTAAATATCTCCCTAACCCTAACCTTAACAATCACCCTAAGCCTGAGCCTCAAACTCACCCTGACCTTCAGCCTAATCCAAACCCTAACCCTAATCCTAACGCTAACCCTCAACCTCACCCTCACATTAACCCTAACCATAAAGCTCACCCTCACTCTAAGCTGAACCCTCACCCTCACCCTAACCCTCACCGTCACTCTAACCCTCAACATAACCCTAAACCTCACCCTCAACCTAACCCTCACCCGAAACCGAAACCTCACACTCACACTAATCCTCAACCTCACCATAAACTTCACCCTAACCCTAAACCGAACCCTAAACCTAACCCTCAACCTAACCCTGTCACCCTAACCCTAATCCTCACCCTAAACCTAACCTCATGCTAATCCTCACCCTAACCCTAGCCTTCACCTTAAACTTCACCCTAACCCTAAACCTAACCCTAACCCTCACGCTCACCCTAACCCTCACCATAAGAATTACCCTCACCATAACCCTAACCCCAACCCTAACACTCACATTAACCCTAATCCTGAACCTGACACTAGCAATACTCCTCAACATAACCATGACCCTAATCCTAACCCTAACCCTAACACTCACTCTAACCGTAACCTTCAATCGAAATCTAACCCTAACCCTCACCCTAACACTAACCATCACCCTAACCCTCGCCCTCACCCTAATCCTCACCCTAACCCTAACCCTAACCCTAACCCTAACCCTAACCCTCACCCTCACCGTAACCCTCAACCTTACCATAACCCTGATCCTCAACCTAAACCTAACCCTAACCCTAACACTCACACTCACACTAACCCTAACACTCAACCTAAACCTAACTCTAACACTCAAGCTCAACCTAACCCTAACCCTAAAACTAACCCTCACCCTCACCCACACCCTAACCCTAACCCTAACCCTCACACTAACCCTCAACCTAAACCTAAACATAACCAGAACCCTAACCCTCACCGTCACCCTCAGCCCCACTCTAAACCTAACCCTAACCCTAACCCTCACCCTAACCCTAAACCTAACCCTCACCCAAACGCTAACCCTAAATCTAACCCTCACACTCACACTCACCCTAACCCTAAACCTAACTCTAGTCCTAAACCTAACCCTCACCCTCACCCTCACCGTAACCCTAACCCTAACCCTCACCCTCACCCTAACCCTAACCCTAACGCCTACCCTAACCCTGACCCTCACCCTCACCGTAACCCGAACGCTCACCCTCACCCTAACCTTCACCTTCACCGTAAACATCTCACTAACCCTAACCCTCACCCTAACCCTCACACTAAACTTTACCATTATCCTAACCCTAATCTTAACCCTAACCCTAATCCTCATCTTCACCCTCACCTTCATCCTCACCCTAAACATAAACCTCACCGTAACCCTAACCATAAACCTCACCCTAACAATAAGCCTCACACTCAACCTAACCCTTACCCTAACATTTACCCTCACCATAACCCTAACCCTAACCCTAACACTCACACTAAGCCTCAACATCACCCTAACCCAAACCCTACCCCTCACCATAACCATCACCCGAACCCTAACCCTAATACTTACACTAACCCTAACACTCACCTGAACCCTCAACCTCACCCTAACCCTCACCCTCACATTATCCCTCATCCTCACCCTAATCCTCACCCTAAACTTAACCCTAAACCTTACCTAACCCAAACACTCACCCTCACCCTGACCCTCAACCTAACCCTCGCCCTCACCTGAGGCCACACTCTAATCCTAACCCAAACCCTAAACCTTACGCTAAAACTCACAGTTACCCTCACACTCATCCTCAGCCTAAACCTAACCCTAAACCTAATCCTAACCCTACCCCTCAAGCTCACCCTCACACTAACCCTAACCCTAACCCTAACCTTCACCCTAAACCTAACCCTCACACTAACCCTAAACCTAACCCTCACCCTAGCCCTCAACCTAACCCTAACCTTAACCCTAACCCTAACCCTAACCCTCACCCTAACCCTCACCCTAACCCTTAACCTAAAGCAAATCCTAACCCTAACCCAAACCCTCACCTTCACCCTCACCCTCACCCTTACCATAACCCTCACCCTAACCCTTACCCTCACCCTCAGCCTAACCGTAACCCTATTCCTAACCCTCACACTAAATCTAACCCTCACCCTAATCTAAAACTACTCCTCACCATAACCCTCACCCTCACCCTAACCTAACCCTAAGCCTTACCTAACCCAAACCCTCAACCTCACCCCCAAACTCACCCTCACCCTTACCCTCAATTTCATCCTAGCCACCCTAATCATAATTCTAACACTTACCCTAACCTTATAACTCACGCTCTCCCTCCCCCTCACCCTAAGCCTCACCCTCACCCTAACCCTAACCCTAACCATCACCCTCAACCTCACCCTAAACCTCACCCTAAACCTCACCCTAGCCCTCTCCCTAACGCTAACCCTCCCTAAACCTAACACTAACCCTAACTCTCACCCTCACCCTAACCCTAACACTAACCCTCACCCGAACTGTATACCTCACCCTCACCCTAACCCTAAACCTCACCCTAACGCTAACCCTAACACTAACTCTCACCTTAAATCTCACCCTAACCCTAATACTAGCCCTAACCCTCACACTAACCCTAACCCTCACCCTAACCCTTAACCATACCACTCAACATAACCCTCACCCTAACACTCACACTAACCCTAAACCTCACCTGAACCCTCACCCTCATCCTAACACTCACCCTCACACTAAACATCACCCTAACCCTAACTATCAATTTAACCCTAACCCAAAACCTCACCCCAACACTAACCCTCACCCTAACCCTCACCCTCACCGTAATCCTCAAGCTAACCCTAACCCTAAACCTTACTTATCGCAAAACCTCACCATCACCCTCACCCACACCCTAACCCTCACTCTCATTCTCACCCTCAGCCTAAAATTGGCCCTAACCCTCACACTCACCCTCACCCTAACCCTAACCCTAAACGTATCCCTCACCCTAACCCTAACCCTCATCCTAACCCTAACCTTAAAACTGACCCTAGCACTCAACCTAACCCTAACCCTAACCCTAACCCTAAACCTCACCCTAACTCTCACCCTAACCCTAACCGTAACCCTCACCCTAACCCTAACCCTAACCCTAACCCTCACAATAAGCTTAACACTCACCTCACCCTAATCCTAATCCTGACCCTAAATCTCAAATTAACCCTAACCCTAATCCTTACCCCAACCCTCACCCTAACCTTCAACATTATCCTAAACCTAACCCTAACCCTAACCCTCACCCTAACTCTCACCCTAAGCCTAACACTAATCCTCACCCTAACTCTCAACCTAAGCCTAACCCTAACCGTCACCCTCACCCTAACCCTAACCCTAACCCTCACACTAACCCTAACACTCACCCTCACCTTAACCTTAATCCTAACCCTAAATCTCACACTAACCCTAACCCTAATCCTAACCCTTACTCTCACCCTAACCCTCACCATTATCCTACACCTAAACCTAACCCTAACCCTCACCCTCACGCTCAGCCTCACCATAACCCTAACCCTAACCCTAACCCTGAGCCTAAAGCTAACGCTAACCCTAACCTAAACTTCACCCTCACCCTCACCCTAACTCTAACCCTCAAACTCACACTAACCCTAACCCTAACCTTAATCCTCACAATCACGCTCAGCCTAATCCTCACCCTCACCCTCACCACAAACCTAAACCCAAACCTAACCCTGACCCTCACTTGAAACCTAACGATAACCCTAAACCTCACCCTCACCCTCACCCTAACCTTTACCCTTACTCTAATCCTAACCCTCACCCTAACCCTGACCCACACCCTCACCCTAACCCTAACCCTAAACCTAACCCTTACCCTAACCCTAACCCTAAAACACACCCTAACCCTCACCCTTACCCTTACCCTAACACTGACCCTAACCCTCACCCCCACCCTCACACTAACCCTAACCCTAACCTTAACCCTCACACTAACCCTAACACTCACCCTCACCCTAACACTAATCCTAACCATAAATCTCACACTAACCCTAACCCTAATCCTAACCCTAACCCTCACTCTAACCCTCACCATTGACCTACAACTAACCCTAACCCTAACCCTCACCCTCACCCTCAGCCTCACCATAAACCTAACCGTAACCTTCACCCTAATACTAACCCTCAGCCTAACCCTAACACTAAACCTAACCTAAACCTCACCCTCACCCTCACCCTAACTCTACCCCTCAAACTCATGCTAACCCTAACCCTAACCTTAACGCTCACCCTCACCCTAACTTTCACCCTCACCCTCACCATAAACCTAAACCTAACCCTAATCCTCAACCTCACTCTAAACCGAAAGATAACCCTAAACCTCACCCTCAACCTCACCCTAACCCTTACCCTTACTCTAACCTTAACCCAAACCTTAACCCTAACCCTCACCCTCACCCTCACCCTAACCTTTACCCTCACCCTCACCATAAACCTAAACCTAACCCTAATCCTCACCCTCACTCTAAACCTAACGATAACCCTAACCCTCACCCTCACTCTCACGTATACCCTTACCCTTACTCTAACCCTAACCCAAACCCTAACCCTAACTCTCAACCTCACCCTAACCCTAACGGTAACCCTAACCCTCACCCTCACCCTAACCCTCACCCTAACCCTCATCCTAACCCTTACACTCACCCTAACCCTCACACTAACTCTAACCCTCACCCTAATCTAACACTATCCCTCACCCTAACCCTCACCCTCACCCTAAAACTAACCCTAAGCCTTACCTAACCCAAACTCTCAACTTCACCCCCACCCTCAGCCTCACCCTTAACCTCAACCTCATCCTAGCCATCACACTAATCGTAACCCTAACCCTTACCCTAAACCTAAACCACACCCTCTCCCTTACCCTCAGCCTAATCCTAAACCTAATCCTAATCCTAACTCTAACCCTAATCCTCACCCTCACCCTCACCCTCACTCTCACCCTAACCCTAACCTAACCCTAAGCATCACCCTAACTCTCAGCCTAAACCTAACCCTAAACCTCATCATAGCCCTCTCCCTAACGCTAACCCTCACCATAAATCTAACCCTAACCCTTACCCTCAACCTCACCCGCACCCTAAACCTAACCGTAACCCTCACCCTAACCCTAAACCTCACCCTAACCCTAACCCTAAACCTCACCCTAACCCTAACCCTATCACTATCCCTCACCTTAAACCTCACCCTAACCCTAAACCTAACCCTAATGTTCACCCTCAACCTAACCCTCACCCGAACCTTTACCCTCACCATAATGCTAACCCTCACCCTAACACCCACACTAAGCCTAGCCCTCACCCTAAGCCTAATCCTACCCCTCATCATAACCATCACCCGAACCCTAACCCTAAACCTCACCCTAACACTAACCCTGACACTAGCACTCACCTTAAATCTCACCCTAACCCTAACACTGGCCCTAACCCTCACACTAACCCTAAACCTCACCCTAACCCTAACCATACCACTCACCGTAACCCTCACCCTAACACTCACACTAACCCTAAAGCTCACCCGAACACTCACCCTCACCCTCACCCTCACCCTAACCATAAACGTAACCCTCACCCTAACCCTAACCCTCATCCTAACCATAACCCTAACCCTAAAACTGACCCTAACACTCAACCTAACCCTAACCCTAACCCTAACCCTCACCCTAACTCTCACCCTAACCCTAACCGTAACCCTCACACTCACCCTAACCCTAACCCTAACCCTCACAATAAGCTTAACACTCACCCTCACCTTAACCCTAATCCTAACCCTAAATCTCACATTAACCCTAACACTAATCCTAAACCCAACCCTCACCCTAACCCTCACCATTATCCTAAAACTAACCCTAACCCTAACCCTCACCCTAACTCTCACCCTAACCCTAACCCTAAACCTCACCCTAACTCTCAACCTAACCCTAACCCTAACCCTCACCCTCACCATAACCCTAACCCCAACCCTCACACTAACCCTAACACTCACCCTCACCCTAACCTTAATCCTAACCCTAAATCTCACACTAACCCTAACCCTAATCCTAACCCTTACTCTCACCCTAACCCTCACAATTATCCTACACCTAACCCTAACCCTAACCCTCACCTTCACCCTCAGCCTCACCATATCCCTAACCCTAACCCTAAACCTCACCCTAACCTTAACCCTCAGCCTAAAGCTAACGCTAACCCTAACCAAAACCTCACACTCACCCTCACCCTAACTCCACCCATCAACCTCACACTAACCCTAAACCTAAACTTAAACCTCACCCTCACGCTCAGCCTAACCCTCATCCTCACCCTCAACATAAACCTAAACCTAACCCTAACCCTAACCCTCACTCAAAACCTAACGATAACCCTAACATTCAGCCTCACCCTCACCCTAACCTTTACCCTTACTCTAACCCTAAACCTCACCCTCACCCTAACCCTAAACCAAACCCTCACCCTAAACCTAACCCTCATCCTAACCCTAACCCTAAAACTCACCCTAAGCCTCACCCTTGCCCTTGCCCTAACCCTAACCCTCACCCTCACCATCAATCTAACCCTAACTCTAACCCTAACCCTCACACTAACCCTAACACTCACACTCACCCTAACCCTAATCCTAACCCTAAATCTCACACTAACCCTAATCCTAATCCTAACCCTAACCCTCACTCTAACCCTCACCATTATCCTACACCTAACCCTAACCCTAAACCTCACCCTCAACCTCAGCCTCACCATAAACCTAAACGTAACCTTCACCCTAATCCTAACCCTCAGCCTAACCCTAACACTAACCCTAACCTAAACTTCACCCTCACCCTCACCCTAACTCTACCCCTCAAACTCACGCTAACCCTAACCCTAACCTTAACCCTCACCCTCAGCCTCACCCTAACCTTCACCCTCACCCTCACCATAAACCTAAACCTAACCCTAATCCTCACCCTCACTCTAAACCTAACGATAAAACTAACCCTCACCTTCACCCTCACCCTAACCCTTACCCTTACTCTAACCCTAACCCAAAACCTAACCCTAACCTTCACCCTCACCCTAACGCTAACGTTAATCCTAACCATCACCCTAACCCTCACCCTAACCCTTACACTCACCCTAACCCTCACCCTAATCTAATACTATCCCTAACCCTAACCCTCACCCTCACCCTAAAACTAACCCTAAGCCTTACCTAACCCAAACTCTCACCTTCACCCCCACCCTCAGCCTCACCCTTAACCTCAACCTCATCCTAGCCATCACACTAATCGTAACCCTAACCCTTACCCTAAACCTAAACCACACCCTCTCTATTACCCTCCCCCTAAACCTAAACCTAACCCTAATCCTAACTCTAACCCTAATCCTCACCCTCACCCTCACCCTCACTCTCACCCTTACCCTAACCATAACCCTAACCATCACCCTAACTCTCAGCCTAAACCTAACCCTAAACATCACCCATAGCCCTCTCCCTAACGCTAACTCTCACCCTAAACCTAACCCTATTCCTTAACCTCAGCCCCACCCTCACCCTAAACCTAACCCTAACCCACACCCTAACCCTAAACCTCACCCTAACCCTAACCCTAAACCTCACCCTAACACTAACCCTAACACTATCCCTCACCTTAAACCTCATCCTAACACTAAACCTAACCCTAACCCTCACCCTCAACCTAACCCTCACCCTAACATTTACCCTCACCATAAGCCTAACCCTAACACTCACATTAAGCCTAAACCTCACCCTAACCCTAAGCCTACCCCTCACCATAACCATAACCCGAACCCGAACCCTAAAACTTACACTATCCCTAACATTCACCCAAACCCTCAACCTCACCCTAAACCTCACACTCACCCTAAACACACCCGAACCCTAACCATCAATCTAACCCTAACCCTCACCCTACCATTAACCCTCACCCTATCCGTCATCCTCACCCTAATCCTCACCCTAACCCTAAGCCTAAACCTTACCTAACCCAAACCCTCACCCTCACCCTGACGCTCACCCTAACCCTCACTCTCACCCGAGGTCTCACCATAATCCTAACCCTAACCCTCACCCTTACACTAACCCTCACCCTCACCCTAACACTCACGCTCAGCCTAAACCTAACCCTAACCCTTATCCTAACCCTCCCCCTCACCCTTACCCTCACCCTAACCCTAACCCTAACCCTACCAGTCACCCTAACCCCAAACCTAACCCTAAAAATCACCTTAAACCTAATCATCAACCTAACCCTAACCCTAAACCTCACCTTAAACCTAAACCTCACCCTAAAATTCACCCTCACCATAATCCTCATGCTAACCCTTACCCTAAAACATACCTAACCCAAAACCTCACCGTCACCGTCACCCTCACCCTAACCCTCACCCTCACCCTCAGCCTAAAACTAAACCTAACTCTCACACTCACCCTCAACCTAACCCTAAAACTCACCCTAACCCTCACCCTAAACCTTAAATTAACCCTATCCCTAACATTAAACCTCACCCTAACTATCACCCTAACCCTAACTCTAAAACTCACCCTCAACCTAACCATAACCATAACCCTAACCCTAACCCTAACCTCATACTAACCCTAACCCTCATCCTCACCCTAACCCTAAACCTAACCCTCACCCTCACCCTAACCCTTACCCTAACTCTAACCCTAACCCAAAAGGTAACCCTAACTTCACCCTCATCTTAACCCTAACGGTAACCCTAACCCTCACCCTCACCCTAACCCTTACCCACACCCTTACCATAAACCTAACCCCAACCCTAACCCTCACACTTACTCTAACCCTCACCCGAATCTAACACTACCCCTCACCCTAACCCTCACCCTCACTCCAACCGTAACCCTAAGCTTTACCTAACCCAAACCCTCACCCTCACCCCCACCCACAACCTCACCCTTACCCTCAACCACATCCTAGCCCTCACCCTAATCATAACCCTAACACATACCCTAACCCTAAACCTCACGCTCTCCCTCACCCTCAGCCTAAACCTAAACCTAACCCTAATCCTAACCATAACCCTAATCCTCAACATCTCCCTCACCCTCAGCATCACCCTAACCCTCAGCCTAACCCTAACCATCACCCTCACCCTCACCCTAAACCTGACCCTCACCCTGAACCTCACGCTCAACATAATCCTCACACTAACACTAACCCTAACCCATACCTAACCCAAAATCTCACCATCACCCAAAACCTCACCCTTACCCTCAACCTCATCCTAGCCCTCACCCTAATCATAACCCTAACACATACCCTAACCCTAAACCTCACGCTCTCCCTCACCCTCAGCCTAAAACTAAACCTAAACGTCACACTCACCCTCAACCTAACCGTAACCCTAAACTTAAACCTCACCCTAACCCTAACCCTCACCCTAACCCTAACCCTAACCCTAAAACTCAATCTAACCCTCACCCTAAACCTTACCCTAACCCTAAAACTCAATCTAACCCTCACCCTAAACCTTACCCTAACCCTAACCCTAACACTAACCCTCATCCTAATTCTCACCCTAACCCTAACTCTAATCCTCACCCTCACCCTAACCTTAACCCTAACCCTAACCCTCACACTAAACCTAACACTCACCCTCACCCTCACCCTAAACCTAACCCTCACACTCACCCTAACCCTAATCATAATCCTAAACCCTAACCCTCACCCTAACCTTCACCATTATCCTATACCTAATCCTAACCCTCACCCTCACCCTCAGCCTCACCATAACCCTAACCCTAACCCTAACCCTCAACCTAAACTTAACCCTCACCCTAATCATATCACTAACCCTAAACTAAACCTTACCGTTACCCTCACCCTAACTCTACCCCTCACCATCACCCTAACCCTCACCCTAACCTTAACCCTAACCCTCACCCTCACCCTAACCCTTACCCTTACTCTAATCCTAACCCAAAACCTAACCCTAACCCTCACCCTCACCTTAACCCTAATGGTAACCCTAACACTCCCCCTCACCCTAAACCTCCCCCTAACCCTTACGCTCACCCTCACCCTAACCCTAACCCTAACCCTAATCCTCAACCTAACCCTAAAACTAACCCTCACCCTCACTGTAACCATAACCGTAGACCTAACCCTAACCCTAATCCTAAACCTCACCCTCACCACAATCTTCATCCAAAACCTTTCCCTCATCATCATCCTAACCCTCACACGGATCCTCACACTAACCCTAACCCTCACCCTAACTCTAAACATACCCCTCACCATAACCCTCACCCTAACACTCACATTATCCCTAACCCTCACCCTCACCCTCACACTCACCCTCACCCTAAACATCACCCTAACCCTAACTATCAACCTAACCCTAACCCTATACCTCATCCCAGCCCTAACCCTCAGCCTAACCCTCACCCTCACCGTAATCCTCACGCTAACCCTAACCCGAACCCTAACCCAAAACCACACTGTCAACCTCACCCACAACCTAACCCTCACCCTCACCCAGACCTTCAGCCTAAAACTAACCCTAACCCTCACAGTCACCCTCATCCTAACCCTATCCCTAAACCTAATCCTCACCCTAACCCTTACCCTCACCCTTACCCTAACCCTAACCCTAACACTCAACCTAATCCTTACCCTAACCCTAACCCAAACCCTCACCCTCACCCTCACCATAAACCTAAACCTAAACTTAACCTTCACCCTCACTCTAAACCTAACGATAAACCTAACCCTCACCCTCAACCTCACCCTAACCCTTACCGTTACTCTAACCCTAACCCAAAATCTTAACCCTCACCATCACCCTAACCCTAACGGTAACCCTAACCCTCACCTTCACCCTAACCCTCACCCTAACACTTACCCTCACCCTCACCCTTACCCTAACCCTAACCCTCACCCTAATGTAACACTACCCCTCACCCTAACCCTAACCCTAAGCCTTACCTAAACCAAACTCTCACCTTCACCCCCACCCTCACCCTCATCCTTAACCTCAACCTCATCCTTAACCTCAACCTCATCCTAGCCCTCACCCTAAACATAACCCTACCCCTTACCCTAACCTTAAACCTCACCCTCTCCCTCACCCTCAGCCTAAAACTAAACCTAACCCTAATCCTAACCCTAAACCTAATCCTCACCCTCACCCTCAACCTCACTCTCACCCTAAACTTAACACTAACCCTAACCATCACCCTAACTCTCATCCTAAACCTAACCCTAAACCTCACCCTATCCCTCTTCCTAAGGCTAACGCTCACCCTAATCCTAACCCTAAACCTAAACCTCACCCTCACCCTCACCCCAACCCTACACCTCACCCTAACCCTAACCCTAAAGCTAACCCTAATACTATCCCTCACCTTAAACCTCACCCTAATCCTAAGCCAAACCCTAACCCTCACCCTCAACCTAACCCTCACCCTAACATTTACCCTCACCCTAACCCTAACCCTAACCCTAACACTCACACTAAGCCTAACCCTCACCCTCACCCTCAGCCTCACCATAACCATCACCCGAACCTTAACCCTAAACCTTACACTAACCCAACACTCACCCGAAACCTCAACCTCACCCTAACCCTCACCCTCACCCTAAACATCACCCTAACCCTAACCATCAATCTAACCCTAACCCTCATCCTAACACTAACCCTCACCCTATCCCTCACCCTCATCCTAATCTTCACCCTAACCCTAACAATAAACCTTACCTAACCCATACCATCACCCTCACCCTGATCCTCAACCTCACCCTAACCCTCACCCTTACCCGAGGTCCCAAAATAATCGTAATCCTAACCCTAACCCTTACACTAACCCTCACCCTCACCCTAACACTCATCCTCAGCCTCAACCTAACCCTAAACTTAATCATAACCCTTACCCTCACCCTCAACCTCACACTAACCCTAACCCTAACCCTGACCGTCACCCTAACCCTAAAACTCACGCTAAACATCACCCTAACCCTAACCATCACCCTAGCCCTCACACTAACCCTAACCTTAACCCAAAGCCTAACCCTAACACTCACCCTCACCATAATCCTCACCCTAACACTTACCCTAACCCATACCTAACCCAAAACCTCACCGTCACACTCACCCACACCTTAACCCTCACCCTCAACCTCAGCCTAAAGCCAAACCTAACCCTCACACTCAGCGTCATACTAACCCTAACCCTAAACCTAACCCTCACCCTAACCCTAACCCTCAACCAAACCCTAACCCTAACCCTACAACTCACCCTAACCCTCACCCTAAACCTAAACCTCACCCTCACCCTAACCCTAACCCTCACCCTTACTCTCACCCTAACCCTAACTCAAACCCTCACCCTCACCCTAACCCTAACCCTAACCATAACCCTAACCCTAACTCTCACCCTCACCCTAACCCTCACCATTATCCTAAACCTAGCCCTAACCCTAAACCTAACCCTCACACTTAGCCTCACCATAACCCTAACCCTAAACCTAACCCTCACCCTAACCCTAACCCTCACCCTAACCCTATCACTACCCCTAACCTAAACCTCACCATCACCCTCACCTAAACTGTACCCCTCACTCTCGCCCTAACCCTCACCCTAACCTTAACCCTCAACCTCAAACTCACCCTAACCCTCACCCTCTCCCTCACCATAAACCTAAACCTAACCATAACCCTCACCCTCACCCTAAACCTAAAGATAACCCTAACCCTCACCCTCACCCTCAACCTTACCCTTACCCTTACTCTAAACCTAACCCTCACCCTAACCGTAACCCTAAACCTTGCCTAAATCAAAAACTGACCCTCACTTGCACCCTCACCCTCACCCTTACTCTCACTCTCACCCTAACACTCACCCTAACCCTAACCCTATCCCATTCCATAAACCTAACCCTCACTCTCACACTCAACCCCAGCCTAAACCTCAACCTAAACCTAACCCTAATGCTAACACTAACCCTAACAATCACCCTAACCCTAACTCTCACCCTAAACCTAACCCTCACCCTAACCCTAACACTAAACCTTACCCTCAACATAACCCCAACCCTAACACTAACCCTCACAGTAACCCTAAAACTCATCCTAAACCTAACCCTACGCCTCACCATAACTCTCACTATAACCCGAACCTGAACACTCACACTAAACCTAACCCTCATCCTAACCCTCACCCTAAACCTAAACATCACCCTAAAGCTAACCATCACCTTAACCCTCACCCTCACCCTAGTCCTCACCCTAACCCTCACCCTAACAATTACCTATCCCAAAACCTCACCCTCACCCTCACCCTCACCCTAAAATCACCCTCAACCTAGGCCTCACCTAGGCCAAACCCTAAAGATAACCCTAAGTCTGACACTAACCCTCACCCTCACCCCACCCTAACCCTAATCCTAACACTAACCCTCACCCTAAACCTAAAACTAACCCTAACACTCACCCTAACCCCAAAACCTCAACCTAACCCTAACCCTCACCCTCACCCTAACCTTCACAAAATCCCTAACCCTAACCCTCAAGCTAACCCTTACACTCATTGTAAACCTAACCCTAACCCTAACCCTAACACTAAACCTAACCCTCAACCCTAACCCTCACCGTCACCCTAACGATAACCCTCTCCCTAACCTCACGTTAACCCTTACACTAAACCTTACCCTCAACATAACTCTAAACCTAAACCTAACCCGAACCCTAACCCTAACCATCACCCTCACCCTCACCCTAATTTACACCCTAAACCTAACCCTAGCAATTACCTATCCCAAACCCTCATCATAAACCTCACCCACACCATAAAACTCACCCTCACCCTAGGCCACACCGTGACCCTAAGCATACCCGTAAATCTAACAATAACCCTCTCCCTCACCCTCACTCTCAGCCTAAACCTAACCCTAGCCCTTACCCTAACCCTCACCATCACACTAACCTTCACCCTAAACCTTACCCTCACCCTAACCCTCAACCTAACCCTAAACCTCACCCTAACCCTAACTCTCACCCTAACACTCACCCTCACCCTCACCCTAATCCTCAACCTAACCATAATCCTAAACCTAAACCTAACCATTACCCTAACCCTCACCCTCACCCTAACCCTTATCCTCACCCTAACCCTAACCGTAAACCTACCCATCACACTAACACTAACCCTAACCCTAAAGCTCACCCTCACTCTAACCATAACCCTAACCCTAACCCTAACCCTCATCCTATCCCTAAAACTCACCCTAACCCTAAACCTAACCCTCAACCTTTCCCTAACCCTAACCCTCACCCTCAACCTAAACATAACCTTAACCATCACCCTCACCCTCACCCTAAACCTAACCCTAACCCTCACCCTAACCCTCATCCTAACCCTAACTCTAACCCTAACCCAAACCCTAGCCCTAACCCTCACACTAAATGTAACGCTCACCCTAAACCAAAACCTAACCCTCACCCTCACCCTCACCCTAACCCTAAACCTAAGCCTAACCCTAACCCTAACCCCAATCTTAACCCGAATGTTCACCCTAACAATCACCCTAAACCTAACACTAACGCTAACACTAATCCTAAACCTCACCCTTACCTTAACCCTCACCCAAAACCTTTCCCTCACCATAACCCTAACCCTAACCCGAACCCTCACACTAACCCTAACCTTCACCCTTACCCTAACCATACCCCTCACCGTAACCCTCACCCTAACAATCACACTAACGCTAACCCTCACCCGAACGATCACCCAGACCCTAACCCTCATGCTAACCGTAAACCTAACCTTTACCTAACCCAAAACCTCACCGTCACCCTCACCCTAAACCTCACCCTCACCCTCAACCTCAACCTCAGCCTAAAACTAACCCTAACTCTCACACTCACCCTCACCCTAACACTAACACTATACCTAACCCTCACCCTAACCCTAATCCTCAACCTAACCCTAACACTTACGCTAAAACTCACCCTATCCCTCACCTTAACCCTTACCCTAAACTTAACCCTAACCCTAACAGTAATCCTAACCATCACCTTCACAATAACCCTAACTCTAATACTAACCCTCAACCTAACTCTCACCCTCACCCTCACTCTAAGCCTAAACTTAACCCTCACCCTCACCCTAACCCTAACATTATCCCTCACCATTATCCTAAACCTAAACCTAACCCTAACTCTCACCCTTACCCTCAACCTCACCTTAACCCTAACCCAAACGCTAAACCTCATCCTAACTCTAACCCTGATGCTAAACCTAACACTAACCCTAACCTAAACCTCACCCTCACCCTTACCCTAACTCTCCCACTCACCCTCACCCTAACCCTCACACTAACATCAAACCTCACCCTTACCCTCACACTAACCCTCACCCTCACCCTCAACATAAACCCAAATCTAACTCTAAACCTCACCCTCACCTTTAACCTAACGATAACCCTAAACCTCACCCTCACCCTCACCCTAAGGCTTACCTTTACTCTAACCCTAACCCAAATCCTAACCCTAACCCTCACAATCATCCTAACCCTCACCCTAAACCAAAACCTAACCCTCACTATCACCCTAACCCTAACCCTAAACCTAACCATCACCCTCAACCTAACCCTAACCCTATCCCAAAACCTAAACTTACACTAACCCTAACCCTAACCCTAACCCTCACACTAACCCTAACTCTCACCCTAACCCTAACCTTCACCCAAAACCTAACCATCACCCGAACTCTAACCCTAAACCTTACAATAACCATAACCCTAACCCTAAAACTAAACCTCACCCTAACCCTAAACATCACACTGTCCCTTACCCTCACCATAAACTCTCAACATAACACTAAACCTAACCCTAACTCACACAGTAACCCTAACACTCACCCTAACCCTAACCCTACCCCTCACCATAACCCTCACCCTAACCCTAACCCGAACCCTCACACTAACCCTAACCCTCACCTGAAACCTAACCTTCACCCTAAACCTCACCCTCAACCTAAACATCACCCTAACCCTAAGCATTAAAATAACCTTAACCCTGACCCTCACCCTAAAGCTAACCCTCACCTTAACCCTCACCCTCAACCTAATCCTCACCCTAAACCTCACCCTAAAAATTACCTATCCCAAAACCTCACCATCACCCTTACCCTCACCCTAAACCTCACCCTCATTCTAGAACTCACCGTAACCCTAACGATAACCCTAACTCTAACACGAACCCTCACCCTCACCATTAGCTTAACCTAAACCTAACCCTAATCCTAACCATAACACTCACCCTCACCCTAACCCTAACCCTAACCCTCACCCTAACCCTAACCCTCAACCTAACCCTAAAACTCACCCTCGCCCTAACACTCACCCAAACCCTAAACCTAACCCTAACCCTAACACTAACACTAACCCTCACCATTACCCTAAACCTGACCCTTACCCTAACCCTCATCCTAACCCTAACCTTAACTCTAACCCTCACCCTCACCCTAACCCTAACCCTAACCCTAACCCTAGCCCTTACATTCACACTAACTCTAACCCTGACCCTAACCCTAACACTCACCCTCACCCTAACCCTAACCTTTATCTAACCCTCACCCTCACCCTAACACTAGCAAAAACCCTAAACCTCACCCTAACCCTAACACTCACACTAACCCTCACCCTAAACCTAACACTAATCCAAAACCTAACCCTCACTCTCACCTTCAGCCTCACACTAACCCTAACCCTCACCCTCACCCTAACCTAACCCACACCCTAACCCTAACACTAACCCTAACACTCAAGCTAACCCTTACACTCACGCTAAACCTAACCCTAACCCTATTCATAACCCTAACACTAACCCTAACCCTCACCATAACCCTAACCCTCACCCTAACCCTAACCCTATACCTCACTCTAAACCTAACCCTAACCCTCAACTTAACCCTCACCTTAAACCTTACCCTAAACCTTACCCTCACCATAACTCTAACCCTAAACCTAACCTTAACCCTAACCCTAACAATCAACCTCACCCTCACACTAAACCTCACCCGAACCCTAACCCTAACAATTCCCTATCCCAAACCCTCATCGTAACCCTCACCCCCACCCTAAACCTCACCATCACCCTAGGCCAAACCCTAACCCTAACCATAACCCTAACTCTAACAGTAACCCACAGCCTCACGCTCACCCTCAGCCTAAACCTAACACTAACCATAAGACTAATCCACACCATCACTC
Source organism: Dipodomys merriami (assembly GCF_024711535.1). Lineage (NCBI taxonomy): Eukaryota > Metazoa > Chordata > Mammalia > Rodentia > Heteromyidae > Dipodomys > Dipodomys merriami. The sequence goes on from NW_027206113.1 coordinate 7,736,848, forward strand.
TAAACCTCACCCTAACCCTAAACCTCCACCTAACCCTAACCCTCACCCTCACCCTAACACTCACCCAAACCCTAACCCTAACACTAACCCTAACCCTAAACCTCACCCTCACCCTTACCCTAAGCCTGACCCTTACCCTAACCCTCAACTTAACCCTCATCTTAACCCTAACCCTAACCCTAACCCTCACCCTCACCCTCTACCCTAACCAATACCCTAACCCTATCCCTTACCACACAATAACTCTAACCCTCACCATAACCGTAACCCTCACCCTAACCCTAACCCTCACCCTAACCCTAACCCTATACATCACCGTAAACCTAACCCTAACCCTCAACTTAAAACTCACCTTAACCCTTACCCTAAACCTTACCCTCACCATAACTCTATCCCTAAACCTAACCCTAATCCTAACCCTAACAATCACCCTCACCCTCACATTAAACCTCACCCTAAGCCTAACCCTAACAATTCCCTATCCCAAACCCTCATCATAACCCTCACCCTCACCCTAAACCTCACCCTCACCCTAGGCCAAACCCTAACCCTAACCATAACCCTAAATCTAACAGTAACCCTCACCCTCACCCTCACCGTCAGCCTAAACCTAACACTAACCATAAGACTAACAAACACCATCGCTCTAAACCTCACCCTAAACCTCACCCTAAACCTAAACCTCACCCTAACCCTAAACCTCAACCTAACCCTCACCCTCACCCTCACCCTAACACTCACCCAAACCCTAACCCTAACACTAACCCTAACCCTAAACCTCACCCTCACCCTTACCCTGAGCCTGACCCTCATCTTAACCCTAAACCTAATCCTAACCCTCACCCTCACCCTAACCCTAACCCTAACCCTAAACCTAGCCCTTACCCTCACACTAACTCTAACCCTCACCATAACCCTAACCCGCACCCTCACCCTAACCCTAACCCTAAACCTAAGCCTCACCCTCACCCTCACCCTAACCCTAACCATAACACTAAACCTAATCCTAACCCTAACCCTCACACTAAACCTCACCCTAAACATCACACTAACCCATACCCTAATCCTCACTCTCACCCTCAGCCTCACCCTAACCCTAACCCTCACCCTAACTCTAACTCTCACACTAACCCTAACACTTACCCTAACACTCAAGCAAACCTTTACACTCACGCTAAACCAACCCGAACCCTAATCCTAACCCTCACCCTAACCCTAACCCTCACACTAACCCTAACCCTATACCTCACCCTAACCCTAACACTAACACTCACCCTAACCCTCACCCTAACCCTTACCCTCACAATAACTCTAACCCTAAACCTAACCCTAACCCTAACCATCACCCTCACCCTCACGTTAATCCTCACCCTAACCCTAACCCTAACAATTACCTATCCCAAAACCTCATTGTAACCCTCACCCTCACCCTAAACCTCACACTCACCCTAGTCCTCACCATAACCCTAACCATAACCCTAACTCTACCAGTAACCCTCACCTTCACCCTCTGCATAAACCTAACACTAACCCTAACCCTAACTGACACCATCACACGAAGCCTCACCCTAAACCTTACCATCACCATAACTGTAAACCTAACCCTAAATCCCACACTAAGCCTAAACCTCACCCTAACCCTAACCCTACCCCTCACCATAACCCACAACCTAACCCTAACCCTAACCCTCACACTAACCCTAACCCTCACCTGAAAACTCACCGTCACCCTAACCCTCACCCTCACCCTCAACATCACCCTAACCCTAACCCCTAAACCTCACCATAACCCTAAACCTAATCCTCACCCTAACCCTCAACCTAATGCTAAACCTCACTCACACTGTAACGCTCACCCTCACCCGAACACTCACTCTCACCCTATCCCTCACCCTCACCGTAAACATCACACTAAACCTAAGCATAAACCTAACCCTAAACCTCACCTTAAACCGAACTCTCACCCTCACCCTACTCACCCTCACCCTAATCCTCAACCTAACCATAACCCTAAACCTAACCTTACCCATAACCCTAACCCTCAATCTCCCCGTTACCCTCACCCTAACACTTACCCTCACCCTAACCATACCCTAACCCTAACCCTCACACTAACACTAACCCTAACCCTAAAGCTCACCCTCCCTCTCACCCTAACCGTAACCCTAACCCAACCCTCATCCTAACCCTAACCCTCACCCTAAACCTAAACCTAATCCTCACCCTAACCCTAACCATAAACCTAAATCTCACCCTCACCCTCACCATAACCCTAAACCTAATCCTAACCCTAACCCTCACTCTGACCCTCAGCCTCACCCTAACCATAACCCTAACCCTAACCCTCACCCTAACCCTAACACTAACACTAACACTCAAGCTAACCCTTACATTCACGCTAAACCTAACCTTAACCCTAATCCTAACCCTAACACTAACCCAAACACTAACCCTAACCCTCACCATAACCCTATCCCTCACACTAACCCTAACCGTCACCCTAAACCTAACCCTTTACCTAACCCTAACCCTCAACCTAACCCTCACCCTAACCCTTACCCTAAAACTTACCCTCACCATAACTCTAACCATCACCCTCACCATCACCCTAATCCTCACCCTAAACCTAACCCTAACAATTACCTATCCCAAACCCTCATCGTAACCCTCAACCTCACCCTAAACCTAACCCTCACCCTAGGTCTCAACATAACCCTAACCATAACCCTAACTCTAACAGTAAACCACACCCTCAACCTCAGCCTTAACCTAACACTAACCCTAACCCTAAAACTCACCATCATACTAACCCTCAGCCTAAACTTTACCCTCACCATAACCCTAAACCTAACACTAAACCTCACACTAAGCCTAAACCTCACCCTAACCCTAACCCTACCCCTCACCATAACCCTCACCCTATCCCTAACCGTAACACTCACACTAACCCTAACCCTCACCCAAAACCTCACCGTCACCCTAACCCTCACCTTCACCCTCAACATCACCGTATCCCTAACCCTCACCATAACCCTAAACCTAACCATCACTCTAACCCTCACCCTCACCCGAACACTCACTCTCACCCTAAACATCACACTAAAACTAACCGTAAACCCAACCCTAAACATCACTCTAACCCTAACTCACACCCTAACCCTAACCCTCACACTAAACCTAACCCTACCCTCACCCTCACCCTAACCTTAACCCTAACCCTCACCCTCATATTCACCTTAATCCTAAACCTAACCCTCACCCTAAACCTCATTCTAACCCTAACTCTAACCCTGACCCTCACCCTCATCCTCAACATCACCCTAACCCTAACCCTCACCCTAACTCTCAACTTAACCCTAAACCTCTCCCACACTCTAACCCTCACCCTCACCCAAACCCTCACTCTCACTCTATCGCTCACCCTCACCCTAAACATCACCCTAAATCTAACCATAAACCTAAACCTAAACCTCACCCTAACCCTAACTCTCACACTAACACCCTCACCCTCACCCTAATCCGCAACCGAACTAAAACCCTAACCATAACCATAATCATAACCATAACCCTCACCCTCCCCGTTACCCTCACCCTAAGCCTTACACTCACCCTAACCCTAACCCTAACCCAAACTGTCACATTAACACTAACTCTAACCCTAAAGCTCACCCTAACCCTCACCCTAACCCTAACCCTAATCTTAACCCTCATCCTAACCCTAACCCTCAACCTAACCCTATATCTAACCCTCACCCTAAACCTAAATATAAACCTAAAGCTCAACCTCACCCTCACCCTAACCCTAAACCGAACCCTAACCATAATCCTAAACCTAACCCTCACCCTCACCCTAATCCTAACCGTCAACCTAACCCTAACCCTGACCCTAAACCTAACCCTCATCGTAATCCTCACGCTAAACCTAACCCTAACACTTACCTAACCCAAAGTCTCACCGTCAACCTCACCCTCACCCTAACCCTCACCCTCAGCTAAAACTAACCCTAACCCTCACACTCACCATAACCCTAACCCTAAACCTAACCCTCACCCTAACCCTAATCTTCACGCTAAAACTAACCCTAACTCTAAAAGTCACCCTAACCCTCACCCTAACACTTACCCTAACCCTAACCCTAAACCTAAACCTCACCCTAACTCTCACCCTAACCCTAACCCTAATCATAACCCTGAACCTAATCCTAACCCTAACCCTCACACTAACCCTCACCCTAAACCTAAAACTAACCCAAACCCTAACCCTCACTCTCACCCTCATCTTCACCCTAACCGTAACCCTAACCCTCACCCTAACCCTAACCCTCACCCTAACCCTAACACTAACCCTAACACTCAAGCTAAAACTAACACTCACGGTAACCCTAACCCTCATGCTCACCCTAACCCTAACTCTAACCCTAAACCTCACCCTCACCCTAAACCTAACCCTAACCCTAATCCTAGCCCTTACCCTCACACTAACTCTAACCCTCACCCTAACCCTAATCCTCACCCTCACCCTAATCCTAACCCTAAACCTAACCCTCACCCTCACCCTAACCCTAACCATAAACGTAAACCTAATCCTAACCCTAACCCTCACATTAACCCTCACCCTACACCTAACACTAACCCAAACCCTAAACCTCACGCTCACCATCAGCCTCACCCTCACCCACACCCTAACCCTCAACATTAATGTAACCCTCACCTTGAACCTAAACCTAACCCTAACCCTAACACTCACACTAACCCTAAACCTCACCCTAAACCTAACCCTAACCCTCATGCTCACCCTAACCCTAATTCTAACCCTAACCCTCACACTAAGCCACACTCTAAACCTAAACCTAACCCAAACCTTAACCCTCACCCTCACCCTCAGCCTTACCCTAAACCTAACCTTAACCCTAACCCTCACCCTAACCCTAACCCTAAACATCAACCTAAACCTAACACTCACCCTTTCCCTAAATCTAACCCTCACACTCACCTTCACCCTAATCCTAATCCTCTCCCTAGTCCTAAACCTACCCCTCACCCTCACCCTTACCCAAACCCTAAATCTAACCCTAAACCACAACCACACTCTCACCCTCACCCTAACCCTAACCGTAACCCTAACTGTGACTCTAACTCTAACCCTACCACTCACCCTAAACCTCACCCTCACCCTAACCCTAAACCTAACCCTTAACTAACCCAAAAACTCACCCTCACCCTCACCCTCACCCTTAACTTCACTCTCACCCTAGCCCTCACCCTAACCCTAACCCTATCCCCTACCATAACCCTAACCCTCACCCTCACCCTCAACCTCAGCATAAACCTAAACCTAACACTAACCCTAACCCTCACACTAACCCTAACTCTCACCCTAACCCTAACCCTCACCCTAAACCTAAACCTCACTCTAACCCTAACCCTAAACCTTACCCTCACCATAATCCTAACCCTAAAGCTAACCCTCACCCTAACCCTAACCCTCACACTTACCCTAATGCTCACCCTAAACCTTACCCTCAACATAACCCTAAACCTATCCCTAACCATCACAGTAATCCTAACACTCACCCTAACCCTAACCCTAACCTTCACCATAACCTTCACCCTAACCCTAACCCGAACCATCACACTAACCCTAACCCCCACTCACCCTAACCCTCACCCTCAACCTAAACATCACCCTAAACCTAACCATTACAATAACCCTAACCCTAACCCTCATCCTAAAGCTAACCCTCACCTTAAACCTCACTCTCACCCTAATCCTCATCCTAACCCTCCCCCTAACAATTACCTAACCCAATACCTCACACTCACCCTCACCCTCAACCTAAACCTCACCCTCACCCTTGGCCTCACTCTAAACCTAACGATAACCCTAACTCTAACACTAATCCTCACCCTCACCATCAGCCTAACCTAAACCTTACCCTAATCCTAAACCTAACCCTCACCCTCACCCTAACCCTAACCCTAAACCTCACCCTAACCCTAACCCTCAACCTATCCCTCACCCTAACACTCACCCAAACCGCAACATTAACCCTAACCCTAAACCTAAACCTCAACGTAACCCGTACCCTAAGACTGACCCTTACCCTAACCCTCACCCTAAACTTCATTCTAACCCTAACCCTAAACCTAACCCTCACCCTCACACTAACCCTAACCCTAATCCTAACCCTAGCCCTTGCCCTCACACTAAGTCTAACCCTAACCCTAACCCTAACCCTAACCCTCACCATCACCATAACCCTAAACCTAATCCTAATCCTAACAGTCACATTAAACCTCACCCTAAATCTAACACGAACCCAAATCCTAACCCTAACTCTCACCCTCAGCCTCACCCTAACCCTAACCTTCAGCCTAACCCTAACCCTCACCCTAACCCTAACACTGACCCTAACACTCTAGTTAACCCTTACACTCACGCTAAACCTAAACCTAACCCTAATTCTAACCCTAACACTAACCCTAACACTCGCCCTAACCCTAACTCTCACCCTAACCCTAAAACTATACCTCACCCTAAACCTAACCCTAACCCTCACCTTCGCCCTAAACCTTTCCCTCACCCTCATAATAACCCTAACCATAACCCTAAACCTAATAATAACCCTAACCCTCACACTAAACCTCACCCTAAACCTAACACTGACCAAAACCCTAACCCTAACTCTCACCCTCAGCCTCAACCTAACCCTAACCCTCACCCTAACCCTAACCCTCACCCTAACCCTAACACTGACCCTAACACTCTAGTTAACCCTTACACTCACGCTAAACCTAACCCTAACCCTAATTCTAACCCTAACACTAACCCTAACCCTCACCATCACCCTAACCCTCACCCTAACCCTAAACCTATACCTCCCCCTAACCCTAACCCTAACCCTCAACCTAAACCTTACCCTAACCATCAACCTCACCCTCAACCTAATGCTCACCCTAACCCTAACCCTAAGAATTACCTATCCCAAACCCTCATCGTAACCCTCACCCTCACCCTAAACCTCACCTTCACCCTAGGCCTCACCATAACCCTAACTATAACCCTAACTCTAACAGTAACCCTCACCCTCACCCTCAGCCTAAACCTAACACTAACCCTAACTCTAACCCACACAATCACAATAACCCTCACCCTGAACCTTACACTAAGCCTAACCCTCACCCTAACCCTAACACTACCATTCAACGTAATACTCACCCTAACCCTAACCCTCACCCTCACACTAACCGTAACCCTCACCCAAAAACTCACCGTCACCCTAACCCTCACCCTCACCCTCAACATCACCGTAACCCTAACACTCACCATATCCCTAAACCAAACCCCCACCCTAACCCTCACCTTATCCCTAAACCTCACCCACATTCTAACCCTCACCCACACCTGAACACTCACTCTAAACCTACCCCTCACACTCACCCTAAACAACACACTTTACCTAACCATAAACCTAACACTAAACCTCACCCTAAACATAACTCGAACCCTAACCATAACCCTAAACCTAACCCTCACCCTAACCCTATCCATAACCCTAAAACTAATCCTAACCCTAACCCTCACACTAAACCTCACCCTAAACCTAACACTAACCCAAACCCTAACCCTCACTCTCACCCTAACCCTAACCCTCACCCTAACACTGACCCTAACACTCAAGCTAACCCTTACACTCATGCTAAACCTAACCCTAACCCTAATCCTAACCCTAACCCTAACCTTAACCCTAACCCTATACCTCACTCTAACCCTAACTCTAACCATCACCCACACACTGACCCTAATGCTCACCCGAACTCTCACCCTCCACCCAAATTTCACCCTCACCGAAAACATCACCCTAAAACTAACCCTCACCCTAAACCTAACCCTAACCCTCACCCTCACCAACTCCCTGAACCTCAGCCTAATCCTAACCCTAACCCTAGGCCTAACCCTAAGGCTCACCCTCACAGTAACCCTAAGCCTAACCCTACCCCTCACCCTAACCCTAAGCCTAACCCTCACCCTCAACCTCACCCTAACCCTCACCCTCACCCTAACCCTAACCCTCACCCTCACCCTAACCCTAACCCTAATCCTAACCCTCAACTTCCCCCTGACCCTCAGCCTAATCCTAACCCTAACCCTAATCTTAACACTAACCGTCACCCTCACCCTAACCCTAGGACTAACCCTAACCCTAACCCTCACCCTCACCCTAACCCCAACCCTAAACCTAACCCTCACCCTAACCCTAACCCGAACCCGAACCCTAACCCTCACCCTCACCCTCACACTAACTCTAATCCTAATCTTAACACTAACCCTCATGCTCTCCCTCAACCTAACCTAACCCTATCCCTAAACCTAACCCTCAACCTCACTCTGACCCTAACCCTAAATCTTACCCTCAGCCTAACCCTCACCGTCACTCTAACCCTAAACCTAACCCTAAACCTCACCCACTCCCTAACGTTTACACAAACACGAAACCTCACCCTAGACCTAACCCTCAACCTCACCCTTACCATCACCCTAACTTTAACCCGAAACATAACCCTAACCCTCCCCCTCACCCTCATCCTCACCCTAACCCTAAACCTAACCCTAACCTAACCCTAACCCTAACCCTCACCCTCACCCTCAACCTAACCCTTACCCTCAACTCACCCTAACCCTCACCATCACCCTAACCTTCAACTTAACTCTAAAGCTCACCCACACCCTAACCCACACCAGAACCCTCACCCTCACCCTCACCCTAACCTTCAGCCTATCCCTAAACATCACACTAACCTAACCCTAAACCTAACCCTAACCCTCACCCTAACCCGAATTCTCACCCTTACCCTCACCCTAACCCTAACCCTCACGCTAAACCTAACAGTAACCCTAACCCTAACACTCACACTCACCCTAACCCTAACCTTCACCCTCACACTAACCTTAAGCTAACCCTAATCCTCACACTAACCCTAACCCTCACCCTAACCCTCAACCTCACTCTATCCTTTACCCTAACCCTTACCTAACCCAATCCCTCACCCTCACCTTCATCCTAACCATCCCGCTGCCCCTAGACCTCAACCTAACCCTAATCCTCCACTCCCCCTCCCCCTAACCCTAAAACTAACCCTAACCATCACCCTCACCCTCAAAGTAAACCTAACCCTAACACTCACCCTCCCCTAAACCTCACCCTAAAGCTAAACCTAAACCTAATCCTCACCCTAACCCTCACCCTCACCTTTATACTCATGCTAACCCTAACCCTGACACTAACCCTAACCATCCCCCTAACCCTAAACCTCACCCTAACCCTAACCCTCACCCTCACCCTAACCCTAACACTAACCCTCACCCTAACCCTAACCCTCACCCTCACCCTAAACAAACCCTAAACTCAACCCTCACCCTAACCGAAACCCTCACCCAAGCCCTAACCCTCACTCTCACCCTAACCCTAACCCTAAACCTAACCCTCACCCTCCTGCTCACACTAACCCTCACCCTAACCCTAAACCTAATCCTAACCCTAAACCCACACCCTAACCCTCAACCTAAACCTAAATCAAACCCTAACTCTAACCCTCACCCTCACCCTCAGTCTAACCCTAACCCTTACCCTAACCATAAACCTCACCCTAACCTTCACACTCACCCTCACCCTAACCCTAACCCTCACCTAACCCTCACTGTCACCCTCACCCTCACACTCACACTCACCCTAAGGCTCACCCTCACCTTAGGCCTCACCTTAACACTAACAATAATCCTAACTCTAACACTAACCCACATCCTCAACCTCACCCTCAGTCTAAACCTAATCCTAAACCTAATCCTAACCCTAACTCTCAACCTCACCCTCACGCTCACCCTAACCCTAACCCTCACGCTAACCCTAACCTTCAACCTCACCCTAACCCTCATCCTCACCCTAAACCTAACCCTAAACCTAACCCTCATCCTAACTCTCACCATAACCCTGACCCTAACCCTAACCCTCACCATAACTGTCATCCTAACTCTAACCCTAACCTTAACCCTAAACCCTAACCCTCAATCTAACCCTAACACTAACCCTAACCCTCACACTAAACCTTACATTCACGCTAACCCTCACCTAACCCTAACCCTAATCCTCACCCTAACCCTAACCCTCAACCTAAACCTAACCCTCACCCTAATCCTAACCATAAACCTCACCCTAACCCTAAAACTAACATTAACCCTCACCCTAACCCTAACCCTAAACCTTACGCTCACCATAACCCTAACCCTAAACCTAACCCTAACCCTAAACCTAATCCTCACCATCACCCTATCCCTCACCCTATACCTTACGCTCACCATAACCCTAAACTTAACCCTAACCTCACACTAAACCTAACCCTCACCCTAACCCTACCCCTCACCAATCCCCTCACCCTAACACTAATCCTAACCCTTATACTAACCCTAAACCTCACAGGAAACCTCACCCTCACCCTAACCCTCACCCTCAACCTAAAAATCACCCTAACCCTATCCATCACACTAACCCTAACCCTGACCTTCACCCTAACCCTAACCCTCACCCTAACCCTCACCCTCACCCTAATCCTCACCCTAAACCTAGCCTTCACCCTCACTGAACCCTAAGCCTAACCCTAATCCTAACCTTAACACTCACCCTAAACCTCACCATAAAACTAGCCCTAACCTTAACCCTAAACCTCACCCTCACTCTCAGCCTCACCCTAACCCTAACCCTAAACCTCAACCTAACCCTTAACCTCACCCTAACCCTAACCCTAACCCTAACCCTAACCTTCACGCTAACCCTAACCCACACCCTAACCTTCACCCTCACCCTCACATGAACCCTCAACCTCACCGAAACCCTCACACTCACCCTAACCGACACCCTCCCCCTAGAGCTCACCCTAACCCTAACCCTGACCCTAACCCTAAACCTAACCCTCACCCTCACCCTCACCCTAACCCTAACCCTAACCCCAACCCTCACCCTAACCCTCACCCTCACCCTAACCCTCACCCTCACCCTAACCCTAACCCTAACCCTAACCCAACCCTCACCCTAATCCTAACACTAAAACTAACCCTCACACTAACCCTAACCCTCATCTTAACCCTAACCCTGCCCCTCACCATAACCCTCATCCTAACCCTAACCCTGACCCTAACACTCACGCTAAAGGTAACCCTAATCCTCACCGTCAACCAAAAACTCACCGTCACCCTAACCCTCACCCTAAACCTAATCCTCACCCACACCTAACCCTCAACCTCACCTGAACACTAGCCCTCACCCTAACCCACACCCTCACCCAAAACATTACCCAAAACCTAACCCTCACCCAATCCCTAACCCAACCTTCGCCCTAACCCTAACCCTCACACTAAACCTCATCCTCCACCTAATCCACACCCTAGCAATAAAGTTAACCCTTACCTAACTGAAACCCTCCCCCTCCCCCACTTCCTCACCCTATCACTCACCCTCACCCTACTCCTCACCCTAACCCTAACCTTAAACCGATCCGTCAACCCCGTTCACCTCCCCCTCAGCCTATTCCTAACCCTAATCCTAATCCTAACCCTAACCCTTACCCCCACACTCACCCTAACACTAACCCTAAACCTAATGCTAACCCTCACCCTCACCCTCAACCTAACCCTAACCCTAGCAGTAACAATACCCCTAATCCTAAACTATTCCTAATCCTAAAACTAACCCTCACCCTAACCCTAATCTTAATCCTAAAACTCACCCTAACCCTAATCCCAACCGCAACCCTCACCCTCACCTTCACCCTGACCCTAACCCCTCAAGCTCACCATCATCCTAACCCTCACACTAACACTAACCCTCACCCCAAACCTAAACCTAACCCTCACCCTCACACTCACCCTCAGCCCAACCTAAACCCTAACCTTAATCCTAAACATCACCCTCACCCTAACCCTCACCCTCACCCTCAGCCTCACCCTAAACATCACCCAAACCCTAACACTCACCCTAACCCTTACCCTAACCCTCACCCTAACCCTAAACCTCAGCCTAAAACTCAACCTAACCCTATCGCTAAACCTAACCCTCACCCTCATCCTAACCCTCACCCTAACTCTTATCCTTACACTAACAATAATCATAACCCTAACCCTAACCCTCACACTAAACCTAACCCTCACCCTAACCCTAACACTACCCCTCACCCTCACTCTCACCCTAAACATAACCCTAACCCTCACTCTAACCCTAATCCTAACCCTAACCCTCACCCTCACCCTAACCCTTATGGTCACTCTAACCCTCACCCTAAACATCACCGTAACCCGATCCCTCACCCTAACCCTAACCCTAAACTTCACCCTAACCCTAAACCTCACCCTAACCCTAAACCTCATCCTAACCCTCACCTTAACCCTTATCCTCACACTAACCCTAAACCTAAATCTAACCCTAATCCTTACCCTAACTCTCACCCACACCCTAACCCTTGCTCTCACCGGAAACCTCACCCTCACCAGAACCCTCACACTCACCCTAACCCTAAACCTCACCCTAACCCTTAACCGTCAACCTAACTCTCTCCCTCACCCTAATCCTCACCCACAACCTAACCCTAACCCTTACCTACCGGAAAAACCTCACCCTCACCCTCACCCCAACAATCACCCTCACCCTAGCACTAACCTAAACTTAACCCTCACCCTAACCCTAACACTAAACCTCAACCTCCCCCTCAAGCAAACCCTAACTCTAACCCTAAACTTCACACTTACCCTCACGCTAAGCCTAAACCTAACACTAACCTTAAACCTCAACATTACGGTTACCCCCACCCTAACCCTAACCCTCACCCTCACGCTAACCCTCACTCTAACCCTAACCCTCACCCTAACCCTCACCCTAACTGTAACCCTCACCCTAACCCTCACACTCACTCTCACCATAACCTTCACCCTAACCCTTATCCTCACACTAACCCTAAACCTAACCCTAAACCTAACCCTCACCCTCACCCTCACCCAATCCCAATCCCAACCCCTAAACCTAATCCTAACCCTAACCCTCAACCTCAAGCTCACCCTAACTCGAACGCTAATCCTAACCCTAACCGTCACCCTCAATGCCACCCTAACTCAAATACTAACCCTAGTCCTAACACTAACCTTAATCCTAACCCTAACCATAACCGTAACCCTCACACCATGGTTCTATCACAGGCAACAGCCGTCTGCATCCTAGCAGGCCTTGAAGCCAGTTACACTGTCCACAGTAACAATTCCAAATTTTTTCCTTGCAATTCACGGTGGGCTGACGAGAGTTAGATTGCTCAGGATGTAAACGACAAGATAGAGCACTGAGAATTTGGGGAACTTAAAACAAAATTGTTTTATGGCACCAAGGTTCTGAATGCTCTATACCTTTGAAAAAGAAAAGACCAGCCCCCGAAGAGAAATAGACAATATCGTTAGGTTCCTAGTAGCCCCTGGGTGCATCCAGGCATGGTACAAATCCCCTCTTGGTGTCACCATCCGCAGGTCAATCTTTTTTCCTTGCAATTTTTGGAGAGCTGTGGAGGGTTTGGGAGCACAGGATGCAAACAAGAGAGATTTCCCAGAATTTGGGAACCATAAAGAAAATTGTTTTAGTGTCTCCAAGTTCTGAGTGCTCTCAACTTTTCCCATTAGCGAGACAAGCCACTTAGGAGAAATAGAAAGCATTGTTCTGTCCCAGGTAACTGTGCTCTGAATCTTAGCAGGGCTTAATGACCCTGGCACTATCCACAGTAAACAGTGCAAACTTTGTTCTTCCAATTCTGGGAGAAGTGACCAGTGTTAGGGAGCCCAGGTACAAATGATAAGATAGAGCATTCAGAATATGAGGACCCTAGAACAGTCTTAAGGCCCCCAAGGAAGGAGGGTTCTACACCTTCCCCAAGGAAGAGACACCACTCCAATGAGAAATTCACAACACCCATCTTTCCCAAGAAGCTCTGCTCTGCATCCTAGCAATATTGAAATTGCCTCATTCTGTATAAAATAACAGGTGACATTTTTATTCCTTCTAATACTGATTACTGTCAAAAGTGTTTAGGAACTCAGGATGCAAAGAACAAGATAGAGCACTCAGAACCTCGGCGATTTAAAACATCATTGTTTTACAGTGACCAGGTTCTAAATGCTCTACACATTCCTCAAAGGAAAGACTGGGCACTAAATAGAGTTAGACAGTATCGGTCTATCCCAGGCATCTTCCGTCTGCATCCTCGCAGGGCTTAAGCTCCTCACACTGTCCACATTAACCAGTCCCCATCTTTTCCTTGCAATTCTGGGATTGCTGAGCAGTGTTAGGGAGCTCAGGATGAAAACGACAAGATAGAGCCCTGAGAACTTGGGTACCTTAAAACAGAACTGTTTTTTGGCTCCTCAGCTGTGAATTCTCTCCACCTTCCATAATGAAGAGACAAGCCACCAAAGAGAAATAGAGAGCATATTTCGGTCTCTAGTAGCTCCTAGGTGCACCCTGGCATGGTTCACAACCCCTCATGGTATAACAAGCCATAGGTCCAAAGTTACCTTTGAAATATTGGTAGAGCTGAGGAGGTTTGGGGTGCACAGGTTGCAAATAACAAGAAAGAGCACTCACAACTTGGGGACCTTAAAAGAATTGTTTTAAGGTCCCCAAGTTTTGAGTGTTCTACACCTTCCCCAAAGGAGAGAAAAGCTACTAAATAGAAATAGACAGCCTTTTTCTCACCCAGGTAACTTAGGTATGCCTCCATCAGGGCTTAATGCCCTCACACTGTTCACAGAGCCCAGTCCAATTTGTTTCTTCCAATTCTGGGAGAGCTGACCTGTAGTAGCGAGGTCAGGATACAATAGACAAGATGGAGCACTCAGAAATTGGTGACCTTAAAACAAATTTATGGTCCCAAAGTGAGGAGGCTCTACTCCTTCCCCAATGGAGAGACAAGCCTCCAAAGATATATGGAGAACACTGACCTTTCCCACTAAGCCCTAATCTACATCATAAGGACACTGAAAGTTCCATATACTGTCAACAATAACAGGTCCAATTATATTCCTTGCAATTCTGGGAGAACAGAAATGTGTTTGGAAGCACAGGATGCAAACGACAAGATAGAGCAACACAGAAATTAGGCACCTTAAAACAAAACAGTTTTTCAGGGCTCAAATTCTCAATGATCTCCACCTTCACCAAAGGAGAGACAAGCCTCTAAATAGAAATAGACCGCATCTTTCTACCCAGGTTACTCCGGTCTGCATCTTAGCATGGCTGAAAGCCCCTTATACTGTCCATCCACAGTAACCAGTCCAATTATTTTATTCCAATTCTGGGAGAGCTGACAAGTGTTAGCGAGTTCAGCATGCAAACGAAAGTTTGAGTAAAGCAGAGAAAGTCAGATAATGTGATGTTAATGAAATGAACCCTAAGATATGTATTCAAATGTTTTTTATTTGCTTTCAAGCGATTGTTTATGACACATTCATAAGGTCATTTCTTTTTTACTTTGTAAGACCCTCCCCCATTTCAGAACCACTGCTTTCACTGTATTTCATGTCGGTATAATTTGTGGAGGGGAAGGGGAATAACAATTCGTTTAAATAAGGCTAAAAGTGGACGCATTGCAAAAATGTCATGTACAAGACGTTATGTCCAAAACGAACTTTAAAACTTTGGTTTGTGTGTGGTGAGGGGTATGGGAGCGGGGAGGACTGTGGGGGAGGGAAGGAGGAGGATCGGAAAAGATGGGAAGGGGAAACAAAGGAGGAGGTTACAATACTTTATAGAAGATATACTCATTATCTTGTACATGTAATTGTAACCCCTCTCTACATTGTTTTCACAAAGATAAACTAACAAATAAATAAATTAATAAATTTAAAAACAAGAAAAGATGGAGCACTCAGAACATGGGGAACTTGAAACTGTTTTAAGGCTCCCAAGAAATGAGGGTTTACTCCTTTCTCAAAGAGGGAAACGCCTCCAAAAAGAAATTGACACCACCAATCTTCCCAAGAAGCTCTGGTCTGCATCCTAGCAAGACAGGGAGTGTCTCATCCTGTTTACAATCACAGGTTCTGTTTTTGTTCTTACCACTGGGAGGGCTGAAAAGTTTTTGAGATCTCAGCATGTAAACGACAAGATAGAGCACTCATAACATCGGTGAGGTAAACAATATTGTATGGTGCCCAAGTTCTGAAGGCTTTACAATTACTCCAGGGAGATAGAAGCCACTAAAGAGAAATAGACAACATGGTTCTATCACAGGCAACAGCAGTCTGCATACTAGCAGGGCTTGAAGCCTTTTACACTGTCCACAGTATCAAGTTCGAAATTTTTCCTTGCAATTCACCGTGGGCTGAACACTGTTAGGATGCTCGGGTTGAAAACGACAAGATGGAGCACTGAGATTGTGGGGAAATTAAAACGAAATTGTTTTATGGCGCCAAGGTTCTGAATGCTCTATACATTTGCAAAAGAAAAGACCAACCCCCGAAGAAAAATAGACAACATCGTTCGTTTTCTAGCAGCCCCATTGTGCACCCTGGCATGATTCAAAGACCCTCTTGGTGTCACCATCCGCAAGACAATCTTTTTTCTTTGCAATTTTTGAAGAGATTTAGAGGGATTGGGAGCACAGGATGCAAACAACAAGAGAGATTTCTCAGAATTTGGGGACCATAAAGAAAATTGTTTTAGTGTCTCCAAGTTCTGAGTGCTCTCAACTTTTCCCATTAGCGAGAAAAGCCACTTAGGAGAAATAGAAAGCATTGTTCTGTCCCAGGCAACTGTGCTCTGAATCTTAGCAGGGCTTAATGACCCTGGCACTATCCACAGTAAACAGTCCAAATTTTGATCTTCCAATTCTGGGAGAAGTGACCAGTGTTAGGGAGCCCAGGTACAAACGATAAGATAGAGTACTCAGAATATGGGGACCCTAGAACAGTCATAAGGCCCCCAAGCAAGGAGGGCTCTACACCTTCCCAAGGAAGAGACACCACTCCAAGGAGGAATTCACAGCACCCATCTTTCCCAAGAAGCTCTGCTCTGCATCCCAGCAATAATGAAAGTGCCTCATTCTATCTACAATAACAGGTGACATTTTTATTCCTTTTAATACTGATTAAGGCCAAAAGTGTTTAGGAACTCATGATGCAAAGAACAAGATAGAGTACTAAAAACCTCGGCGATTTAAAACATTATTTTTTTTACGGTGACCACGTTCTAAAAGCTCTATGCATTCCCCAAAGGAAAGACAGGGCACTAAGGAGAGTTAGACAGCATCGGTCTATCCCAGGCATCTTTGGTCTGCATACTAGCAGGGCTTAAACCTCCTCACACTGTCCCCATTAACCAGTCCCAATCTTTTCCTTACAATTCTGGGATTGCTTAGCAGTGTTAGGGAGCTCAGGATGAAAACGAGAAGATAGAGCCCTTAGAACATGGGTACCTTAAAACAGAACTGTTTTTTGGCGCCTCAGCTGTGAATACTCTCCACCTTCCATAATGAAGAGACAAGCCACCAAAGAGAAATAGACAGCATATTTCGGTCTCTAGTAGGAGAAAAAAGCCGCTAAATAGAAATCGACAGCGTTTTTCTCACCCAGGTAACTCTGGTCTGCATCCATCAGGGCTTAATGCCCCTCACACTGTCCACAGAGCCCAGTCCAATTTGTTTCATCCAATTCTGGGAGAGCTGACCTGTGGTAGCGATCTCAGGATTCAAACGACCAGATAGAGCACTCACAAATTGGTGACCTTAAAACAGTTTTAAGGTCCCAAAGTGAGGAGGATCTACACCTTCCCCAATGGAGAGAGAAGCCTCCAAAGATATATGAACAGCACCGACCTTTCTCACTAAGCCTTAATCTACATCCTAACAAGACTGAAAGTTCCATATACTGTCAACAATAACAGGTCCAAATACATTCCTTGCAATTCTGGGAGAGCTGAAATGTGTTTGGAAGCACAGGATGCAAACGACAAGATAGAGCCACACAGAAATTCGGCCCCTTAAAACAAAATAGTTTTTCAGGGCTCAAATTCTCAATGATCTCCACCTTCCCCAAAGGAGAGACAAGCCTCTAAATAGAAATAGACCGCATCTTTCTAACCCAGGTTACTCCGGTCTGCATCCTAGCATGGCTGAACGCCCCTTATACTGTCCATCCACAGTAACCAATTTCTTCCAATTGTGGGAGAGCTGACCAGTGTTAGCGAGTTCAGCATGCAAACGAAATTTTGAGTAAAGCAGAGAAAGTCAGATAAGGTGATGATAATGAAATGAACCCTAAGATATGTATTCAAATGCTTTTTACTTGCTTTCAAACGATTGTTTATGACACATTCATGAGATCATTTCCTTTTTACTGTGTAAGTGCCTCCCCCATTGTAGAACCACTGTTTTCACTGTATTTCATGTTGGTATAATTTGTGAAGGGGAAAGGGAAAAACAATTCGTTTAAATAGGGCTACACGTGGACCATTGCAAAAATGCGATGTATAAGTGGTATGTCAAAAACGAACTTCACAACTTTGGATTGTGAGTGGTAGGGATTTTGGGAGGGGGGAGGACTGTGGGGGAAGGCAGGAGGAGGATGGGAAAAGGTGGGAAGGGGAAACAAAGAGGAGGTTACAATACTTTATAAAAAATGTACTCATCATCTTGCACATGTAATTGTAACCCCGCTGTACATTGTTTTCACAAAAAAATAAATGAACAAATAAATAAATAAATAAATTTAAAAACAAAAAAATATGGAGCATTCAGAACTTGGGGATTTTGAAATAGTTTTAAGGCCGCCAACCAATGAGAGTTTACACCTTACCCAAAGGAGGGACACGCATCCTTTGAGAAATTGACAGCACCAATCTTCCCAAGAAGCTCTGGTCTGCATCCTAGCAGGAACGAAAGTGTCACATCCTTTCTAAAATCACAGGTTCCGTTTGCTTTTCTTACCACTGGGAGCGCTGAAATGTTTTTTAAGATCTCAGGATGTAAACGCCAAGATAGAGCACTCAGACCTTCGGTGAGGTAAACAATATTGTATGGTGTCCAAGTTCTGCAGGCTGTACAATTCCTCAAAGGAGATACAAGACACTAAAGAGAAATAGACTGCATCGTTTTATAAACGGCAACAGTGGTCTGCATCGTAGCAGGGCTAGGAGCCACTTACACTATCCACAGTAACAAGTCCGAATTTTTTCCTTGCAATTCATGGTGGGCTGACAAGAATAAGGATGCTGAAGATGTAAACGACAAGATAGAGCCATGAGAATGTGGGGAACATAAAACAAAATTGATTTATGGCGCCAAGGTTCTGAATGCTCTATACCTTCGAAAAAGAAAAGACCAGCCCCCGAAGAGAAATAGACAACATTGTTCAGTTTCTAGCAGCCCCTGTGTGCATCCTGGCATGATTCAAATCCCCTCATGGTGTCAACATCCGCAGGTCAATCTTTTTTTCCTTGCAATTTTTTGAGAGCTGTGGAGTGTTTGGGAGCACAGGATGCAAACAATAAGAAAGAGTTCTCAGAATTTGGGGACCATAAAGAAAATTGTTTTAAGGTCTCCAAGTTCTGAGTGCTCTCAACTTTTCCCATTAGCGAGACAAGCCACTTAGGAGAAATAGAAAGCATTGTTCTGTCCCAGGCAACTGTGCTCTGAATCTTAGCAGGGCTTAATGACCCTCGCACTATCCACAGTAAACAGTCCAAACTTTGTTCTTCCAATTCTTGGAGAAGTGACCAGTGTTAGGAAGCTCAGGTACAAACGATAAGATAGAGTACTCAGAATATGGGGACCCTAGAACCGTCTGAAGGCCCCCAAGGAAGGAGGGCTCTACACCTTCCTCAAGGAAGAGACACCGCTCCAATGAGAAATTCACAGCACCCATCTTTCCCAAGAAGCTCTGCTCTGCATCCTAGCAATATGGAAAGTGCCTCATTCTGTCTACAATAACAGTTGACATTTTTTTCCTTTTAATTCTGAGAAAGGTCAAAAGTTTCTAGGAACTCAGGATGCAAAGAACAAGATAGAGCACTCAGAACCTCGGCGATATAAAACATTATTGTTTTACGGTGACCAGCTTCTAAATGCTCTACAAATTCCCCAAAGCTTGAAAGTGATGGCACTGAGGAGAGTTAGAAAGCATAGGTCTATCCCTGGCATCTTCGGTCTTGTCCTAGCAGGGCTTAAACCTCCTTTCACTGTCCCCATTAACAAGTCCCAATTTTTTCCTTGCAATTCTGGGATTACAGAGCAGTGTTAGGGAGCTCAGGATGAAAATGATAAGACAAAGTCCTGAGAACCTGGGTACCTTAAAACAAACGTATTTTTTCGCACCTCAGTAGTGAATACTCTCCACCTTCCTTAATGTAGTGAAAAGCCACCAAAGAGTAATAGCATATTTCGGTCTCTAGTAGCTCCTATGTGCATCCTGGCATGATTCACATCCCTTTTCGGTATCAGCAGCCATAGGTGAAACTTTTCTTTGAAATTTTGGAAGAGCTGAGGAGGTTTTGGGAGCACAGGATGCAAATAACAAGAAAGAGCACTCACAACTTGTAGACCTTAAAACAATTGCTTTAAGGTCCCCAAGTTGTGAGTGCTCTACACCTTCCCAAAAGGAGAGGGAAGCCGCTAAATCGAAATAGATTGCATTTTTCTCGCCCAGGCAAAGCTGGTCTGCATCCATCAGGGCTTAATGCCCCTCACACTGTCCACGGAGCCCAGTCCAATTTGTTTCATCCAAATCTGGTAGAGCTGACTTGTGTTACTGTGCTTACGATACAAACGACAAGACAGAACACTGAGTAATTGGTGACCTAAAAGCAGATTTAAGGTCCCAAAGTGAGGAGGCTCTACTCCTTCCCCAATGGAGAGACAAGCCTCCAAAGATATATGGAAAGCATCGATCTTTCCCACTAAGCCCTTTTTTACAGCCTAGCAAGACGAGAAGTTCCATACACTGTCAACAATAACAGGTCCAATTATATTCCTTGCAATTCTGGGAGAGCTGAAATGTGTTTGGAAGCACAGGATGCAAACGACAAGATAGAGCAACACAGAAATTAGGCACCTTAAAACAAAACAGTTTTTCAGGGCTCAAATTCTCAATGATCTACATCTTCCCCAAAGGAGATACAAGACTCTAAATAGAAATAGATCGCATCTTTCTAACCCAGGTTTCTCCGGTCTGCATCTTAGCATGGCTGAACGCCCCTTATTCTGTCCATCCACAGTAACCTGTCCAATTATTTTCTTCCAATTCTGGGAGAGCTGACCAGTGTTAGCGAGTTCAGCATGCAAACGAAAGTTTGAGTAAAGCAGAGAAAGTCAGATAATGTGATGTTAATGAAATGAACCCTAAGATATGTATTCAAATGTTTTTTTATTTGCTTTCAAGCGATTGTTTATGACATATTCATGAGGTCATTTCTTTTTTACTTTGTAATTCCCTCCCCCATTATATAACCACTGCTTTCACTATATTCCATATTGGTATAGTTTGTGGAGAGGATGGGGAAAACATTCTTTTAAATAGGGATACAGGTGGACCCATTGCAAAAACGCGATGTACAAGGCGTTATGTCCAAATCGAACATTACAAGTTTGGTTTGTGAGTGGTGGGGGGTATGGGAGCGGGGAGGATTGTTGGGGAAGGCAGGAGGAGAATGGGAAAAGATGGGAAGGGGAAACAAAGAAGGACGATAGGATACTTTGTAAAACATGAACGCATTATCTTGCACATTTAATTGTAAACCCTCTGTTAATTTTTTTCACAAAAAAATAAATGAACAAATAAATAAATAAATGAACTTAAAACCAAGAAAATATGGAGCACTCAGAACTTGGGGTTATTGAAAGAGTTTGAAGGCCCCAAGCAATGAGGGTTTACTCCTTCCCCAAAGGAGGGACACGCCTCCATAGAGAAATCTACCCAAGAAGCTCTGCTCTGCTTTCTAGCAAGACAGAAAGTGTCTCATCCTGTCTACAATCACAGGTTCCGTTTTTTTCCTTACCACTGGGATGGCTGAAATGTTTTTGAGATCTCACGATGTAAACGACAAGATAGAACACTCAGGCCTTGGGTGAGGTAAACAATATTGTATGGTGCCCAAGTTCTGAAGGCTCTACAATTCCTCAAAGGAGATACAAGCCACTAAAGAGAGTTAGACAGCATGGTTCTATCACAGGCAACAGTGTTCTGCATCCTAGCAGGGCTTGAAACCCCTTAAACTGTCCACAGTAACAAGTCCGAATTTTTTCCTTGCCATTCAGGATGGGCTGACCAGTGTTAGGATGCTCAGGATGAAAACGACACGATAGAGCACTGAGAATGTGGGGAACTTAAACAAAATTGTTTATGGCGCCAAGTTTCGGAATGCTCTATATCTTCGAAAAAGAAAAGACCAGCCCCCAAATTGAAATAGACAGCATTTCACAAAAAAAGTAAATGAACAAATAAATAAATTAATAAATTTTAAAACAAGGAAATATGGAGCACTCAGAACTTGGAGACCTTGAAACAGTTTTAAGGCCCCCAAGCAATGAGGGTTTACTCCTTCCCCAAAGGAAGGAAACGTCTCCATAGACCAATTGACAGCACCAATCTTACGAGGAAGCTCTGGTCTGCATCCTAGCAAGAGAGAATGTGTCTCATCCTGTCTACAATCACAGGTTCTGTTTTTTTCCTTACCACTGGGAGGGCTGAAAATTTTTTGTCATCTCAGGATGTAAAGGACATATAGAGCACTCAGACCTTTGATGACTAAACAATATTGTGTGGTGCCCAAATTCTGAAGGCTCTGCAATTCCTCAAAGGAGATACAAGCCACTAAAGAGAAATAGACAGCATATTTCTTCACAGACAACAACGGTCTGCATCCTAGCAGGGCTTGAAGCCCCTTACACTGTCCACTGTAACAAGTCCGAATTTTTTACTTGCAATTCAGGGTGGGCTGACCAGAGTTAATATGCTGAGGATGAAAAAGATAAGATAGAGTACTAAGAATGTGGGAACATAAAAGAAAATTGTTTTATGGCGCCTGGGTTCTGAATGCTCTATACCTTCAGAAAAGAAAAGACCAGCCCCCGAAAAGAAATAGACAACATCGTTTGGTTTCTAGCAGCCCCTGTGTGCATCCTGGCATGGTTCAAAGCCCCTCTTGGTGTCACCATCCGCAGGTCAATCTTTTTTCCTTGCAATTTTGGGAGAGCTGTGGAGGGTTTGGGAGCACAGAATGCAAACAACAAGAGCGAGTTCTCAGAATTTGGGGACCATAAAGAAATGTTTTTAAAGTCTACAAGTTCTAAGTCTTCTCAACTTTTCCCAAAAGCGAGACAAGCCACTTTGGAGAAATAGAAAACATTGTTCTGTCCCAGGAAATTGTGCTCTGAATTTTAGCAGGTCTTAATGACCCTTGCACTATCCACAGTAAACATTCCAAACTTTGTGCTTCCAATTCTGGGAGAAGTGACCAGTGTTAGGGAGCCCAGGTACAAACGATAAGATAGGGTACTCAGAATATGGGGACCCTAGAACAGTCTTAATTCTCCCAGGGAAGGAGAGTTCTACAACTTCCCCAAGGAAGAGACACCCCTCCCTAGAGAAATTCACAGCACCCATTTTTCCCAAGAAGCTCTGCTCTGCATCCAAGCAATATTGAAAGTGCCTAATTCTGTCTACAATAACATGTGAATTTTTATCCTTTTAATTCTGAGAGAGGTCAAAAGTGTTTAGGAACTCAGGATGCAAAGAACAAGATAGAGCATTCAGAAACTCCGTGATTTAAATCATTATTTTTTACGGTGACCAGGTTCTAAATGCTCTACACATTCCCCAAAGGAAAGACAGGGCACTAAGGAGAGTTAGATAGCATCGGTCTATCCCAGGCATATTCGGACTCTACACCTTCCCCAAAGGAAAGAGAGGGCACTAAGCAGAGTTAGAAACCATCGATCTATCCCAGGCATCTTCGGACTCTACACCTTCCCCAAAGGAGAGAAAAGCAGATAAATAGAAATAGACTGCATTTCTCTCACCGAGGCAACTCTGGTCTTCATCCATCAGGGCTTAATGCCCCTCACACTTTCCACAGAGCACAGTCCAATTCGTTTCATCCAATTTTGGGAGAGCTGATCTGTGTTAGCAAGCTTAGGATGCAAACGACAAGATAGAACACTCAGAATTTGGTGACCTTAAAACATTTTTAAGGTCCCAAAGTGAGGAGGCTCTACTCCTTCCCCAATGGAGAGACAAACCTCCAAAGAAATATGGACAGCACCGACCTTTCCCAATGAGCCCTAATCTGCATCCTAGCAAGACTGAAAGTTCCATATACTGTCAAAAATAACAGGTCCAATTATACTCCTTGCAATTCTGGGAGAGCTGAATAGTGTTTGGAAGCACACGTTGCAAACGACATATCTTGTCATATGTTGCTCTACCTGAGCAACACAGAAATTCGGTGCCTTAAAAAAATTGATTTTCAGGGCTCAAATTCTCAATGATATACACCTTCCCCAAAGTCAAGACAAAACTCTTAATTGAAATAGACCCCATTTTTCTAACCCAGGATACTCCGGTCTGCATCCTCACATGACTGAAAGCCACTTATACTTTCAATCCACAGTAACCAGTCCAATTTTTTTTTCCAATTCTGGGAGAACTGACCAGTGTTTGCGAGTTCAGCATGCAAACGAAAGTTTGAGTAAAGCAGAGAAAGTCAGATAAGGTGATATTAATGAAATGAACCCTAAGATATGTATTCAAAAGCTTTTATTTGCTTTCAAGCGACAATTTATGACACATTCATAAGATCATTTCTTTTTTATTTGTAGGTCCCTCCCCCATTTTATAACCACTGCTTTCTCTGTACTCCATGTTGGTAAAATTTGTGGAGGGGACGAGAAAACAATTCGTTTAAATAGGGACACAGTTGGAACCATTACAAAAATGCGATGTACAAGTACTTATTTCCAAAACGAACTTTACAACTTTGGTTTGTGAGTGGTGGGGGGTATGGGAGCAGGGAGGACTGTGGAGGAGGGCAGGAGGAGGATGGGAAAAGATAGGAAAGGGAAACAAAGGAGGATGTTACAGAGCAAAAAAATGTACTCATTATCTTGCCCATGTAATTGTAACCGCTTTGTACACAGTTTTACAAAGAAAATACATGAACAAATGAATAAATAAATAAATTTAAAAACAAGAAAAGATAGAGCACTCAGAACTTGGGGACCTTGAAACAGTTTGAAGGCCACCAAGCAATGAGGGTTTACTCCTTCCCCAAAGGAGGGACATGCCTCCATAGAGAAATTGACAGTATATTTTAGATATGAGACCCTTGTCCGTTGTATAGCTAGTAAAGATCTTCTCCCAATCGGTGGGCTTTCTATTGATCTTGCCAGCTATGTCATTTGCCCTGCAGAAGCTCTGCAATCTTATGCAATCCCATTTGTCCAACCTTTCTTTGATTTGTTGTGCTTCCGGGTCTCTATTCAGAAAATTTCGACCTGAGCCAAGGAGACCTAGGGTTTCTCCTATTCCATCCTGTAATGTTTTCAGAGTGTCTGCTTTGAATTCAAGGTCTTTGATCCATTTGGAGTTGATTCTGGTGCAGGGTGATATATAAGGATCTAGCTTTAGTTTTCTACATGTAGTTAACCAATTTTGACAGCACCATTTACTGAAGAGGCTGTCTTTCTTCCATTCTATTGTTTTAGCTTCCTTATCGAAGATTAGATGGCTATAGGTCTGTAGGTTCATTTCTGGGTTTTCAATTCTATTCCATTGGTCCTGAGGTCTGTTCTTATGCCAATACCAAGCTGTTTTGATTACTATGGCTTTATAGTAGAGTTTGAAATTTGGTATTGATATTCCTCCAGCAGTGTTCTTTCCGTTGAGGAGCATTTTTGCTATTCGGGGTCTTTTATTGTTCCGTATGAATTTTTGGATTGCCTCCTCTATTTCCTTGAAGAATGAGGGTGGAATTTTGATAGGTATCGCATTTAATTTGTAGATAGCCTTGGGAAGTATTGCCATTTTCACGATGTTAATCTTGCCAATCCAGGAGGAAGGGAGGTTTTGCCATTTTTTAAGTTCTGTGTTGATTTCCTTTTTCAAGATTTTAAAGTTTTCATCATAGAGGTCCTTCACTTCTTTGGTTAAGTTAATTCCTAGGTATTTTATTTTTTGTGGGGCTATTACAAATGGAGTTGCTTTCCTAATTTCAGCCACACTTTTCTCATTGTTGGCATATAGAAAAGCCATTGATTTTTGGGGGTTAATTTTATAACCTGCAACTTTGCCAAAGTTTTGAATCAGCTTGAGTAATTTGGGAGTGGAGTCTATGGGATTCTTTAAATACAAGATCATATCATCTGCAAAGAGGGAGAGTTTTATTTCTTCTTTCCCTATTTGGATCCCCTTTATGTCTGTATCTTGTCTTATTGCTGTAGCTAGGCATTCTAATACTAGATTGAAGAGAAGTGGAGAGAGTGGGCATCCTTGTCTTGTTCCTGAGTTAAGAGGAAATGGCTTTAGTTTTGGAACTCAAAAAATTAAACCACCCAACAACAAATCCTCAAAGAAACAACTGCCCAATAAATAAGTGGGCGAAAGACTTAAAGAGAAGCTTCTCTGAAGAAGAAAGAAGGATGGCCAATAGACACATGAAGAAATGTTCAACATCCCTAGCCATAAAAGAAATGCAAATCAAAACAACATTGAGATATCACCTCACTCCAGTTAGAACAGCAAAAATCAAGAACTCTAACAACAACAGATACTGGAGGGGATGTGGACAGAAAGGAACCTTACTTCATTGTTGGTGGGAATGTAAACTTGTTCAACCACTTTGGAAAGCAGTATGGAGGTTCCTCAAAAGACTTCACATAGATCTCCCCTATGATCCAGCAATCCCACTTTTGGGCATTTACCCAAATGTTTCCAAACAAGACCACACTAAATCTACCAGCACAACTATGTTTATTGCAGCATTATTTACCATAGCTAAGACATGGAACCAACCCAGATGCCCCTCAGTAGATGAATGGATCAAGAAAATGTGGTATATATACACAATGGAATTCTATGCCTCCATCAGAAAGAATGACATTTCCCCATTTGTTAGGAAATGGAAAGGTTTGGAAAAAATTATATTAAGTGAAGTAAGCCAGGCCCAAAGAAGCATAGGTCCCATGGTTTCCCTTATTTGCAATATCTAGTATAGGTATGAGTCAAGTGGAAAAGGTCAGATAATGTGATGTTAGGAAAACGAACCCTTAAATATGTATTTTAATGTTTTCGTTTCTTTCATGCATGTGTTTCTAACGCATTTATAAGATTATTTCTTTGTTGCTTTGTATGTCCCTCCCCCACAGTGTAACCCCCGCTTTCACTATATTTGATGTCAGTATAACATGTGGAGGAGATGGGGACAAACAAGTCGTTTAAGGATTCAGGTGGACCTGTTGCAACAATGAGAAGTACAAAATGTCATGTCAAAACCAGCTTTACAATGTCGGTGTGTGGGGGGAGGGGGTATAATTGGGTGGGGGGAGGTGGGAGGCAGGGAAGGGAGGTGAAGGGTAAACAAAGGAGGAGGCTGCAATGCTTGATAAGAAATGTATGCATTATCCTGCCCATGTAATTGTAGCCCCTCTGTACAGTGTGTTCTCAAACAAAATAAAATAAAATTAAAAAAAAAAGAAATTGACAACACTAATCTTACGAAGAAGCTTTGGTCTGCATTCTAGCAAGTCAGAAATTGTCACATCATGTCTACAATCACAGATTCATTTTTTTTCCTTACCAATGGGAGGGCTGAAAAAATTTTCAGATCTCAGGATTTAAACGACAAGATGGAGCACTCAGAACTTCGGTGAGGTAAACAATATTGTATGGTGCCCAAGTTCTGAAGGCTCTACAATTCCTCAAAGGAGATACAAGCAACTAAGAGAAATAGAGAGCATGGTTCTATCACAGGCAACAGGGTCTGCATCCTAGCAGAGCTTGAAGCCCCTTACACTGTCCACAGTGAAAAGTCTGAATTTTTTCTTTGCAATTCAGGGTGGGCTGACCAGTGTTAGGATGCTCAGAATGAAAACGACAAGATAGAGCAATGAGAATGTGGGGACCTTAAAACAAAACTGTTTCATGGTGCCTGGGTTCTGAATGCTCTATACCTTCAAAAAAGAAAAGACCAGCCCCCGAAAAGAAATAGACCACATCGTTCGGTTTCTAGCAGTCTCTGAGTGCATCCTGGAATGGTTCAAAGCCCTTCTTGGTGTCACCATCCGCAAGACAATCTTTTTTCCTTGCAATTTTGGGAGAGCTGTGGAGGGTTTGGTAGCACAGCAAGCAAACAACAAGAGAGAGTTCTCACAATTTGGGGACCATAAAGAAAAATTTTTCAGGTCTTCAAGTTCTGAGTGCTCTCAACTTTTCCCAAAAGCGA
This sequence comes from Dipodomys merriami, assembly GCF_024711535.1. Classification (NCBI taxonomy): domain Eukaryota; kingdom Metazoa; phylum Chordata; class Mammalia; order Rodentia; family Heteromyidae; genus Dipodomys; species Dipodomys merriami. Next base: position 7,765,356 of record NW_027206113.1, read on the forward strand.
GACAAGCCACTTAGGAGAAATAGAAAGCATTGTTCTGTCCCAGGCAACTGTGCTCTGAATCTTAGCAGGGCTTAATGAACCTGGCACTATCCACAGTAAACAGTCCAAACTTTGTTCTTCCAATTCTGGGAGAAGTGACCAGTGTTAGGGAGCACAGGTACAAACGATAAGATACAGTATTCAGAATATGGGGACCCTAAAACAGTCGTAAGGTCCCCAAGGAAGGAGGGGTCTACACTTTCCCCAAGGAAGAGACACCACTCCAAGGAGGAATTCACAGCACCCATCTTTCCCAAGAATCTCTGCTCTGCATCCCAGCAATAATGAAAGTGCCTCATTCTATCTACAATAACAGGTGACATTTTTATTCCTTTTAATACTGATTAAGGCCAAAAGTGTTTAGAAACTCAGGATGCAAAGAACAAGATAGAGTACTCAAAACCTCGGCGATTTAAAACATTTTTTTTTTTACGGTGACCACGTTCTAAAAGCTCTACGCATTCCCCAAAGGAAAGACAGGGCACTAAGGAGAGTTAGACAGCATCGGTCTATCCCAGGCATCTTTGGTCTGCATACTAGCAGGGCTTAAACCTCCTCACACTGTCTCCATTTACCAGTCCCAATTTTTTCCTTGCAATTCTGGGATTGCTGAGCAGTGTTAGGGAGCTCAGGAAGAAAAGGACAAGATAGAGCCCTGAGAACTTGGGTACCTTAAAACAGAACTGTTTTTTGGCGCCTCAGTTATGAATACTCTCTACCTTCCATAATGAAGAGATAAGCCACCAAAGAGAAATAGACAGCATATTTTGGTCTCTAGTAACTCCAATGTGCATCCTGGCATGGTTCACAGCCCCTCTCGGTATCACCAGACATAGGTCAAATTTTTGTTTGATATACTGGGAGAGCTGAGGAGCTTTTGGGAGGACAGGATAAAAATAACAAGAAAGAGCATTCACAAAAATTTTGAGTTCTCTACAAATTCCCAAAAGGAGAGAAAAGCCACTAAATAGAAACAGAATGCATTTATCTCACTCAGCGAACTCTGGTCTGCATCCATCAGCGCTTAATGACCCTCACACTGTCCACAGAGCCCAGTCCAATTTGTTTCATCCAATTCTGGGAGAGCTGCCTGTGTTAGCGAGCTCAGGATGCAAATACAAGATAGAGCACTCAGTAATTGTTGATCTAAAAACAGATTAAAGGTCCCAAAGTGAGGAGGCTCCTTCCCCAATGGAGAGACAAGCCTCCAAAGATATATGGACAGCAACGACCTTTCACACTAAGCCCTAATCTACATCCTACCAAGACTGAAAGTTCCATATACTGTCAACAATAACAGGTCCAATTATATTCCTTGCAATTCTGGGAGAGCTGAAATGTGTTTGGAAGCCCAGGATGCAAACGACTAGATAGAGCAACACAGAAATTCGGCGCCTTAAAACAAAATATTTTTCGGGGCTCAAATTCTCAATTATCTACACCTTCCCCAAAGAAGAGACAAGATTCTAAATAGAAATAGACCGCATCTTTCTAACGCAGGTTACTCCGGTGTGCATCCTAGCATGGCTGAAAGCACATTATACTGTCCATCCACAGTAACCAGTCCAATTTTTTTCTTCCAATTCTGGGAGAGCTGACCAGTGTTAGCGAGTTCAGCATGCAAACGAAAGTTTGAATAAGCAGAGAAAGTCAGATACGGTGATGTTAATGAAATGAACCCTAAGATATCTATTCAAAAGATTTTATTTGCTTTCAAGTGATTGTTTATGACACATTCATAAGATCATTTCTATTTTACTTTGTAAGTCCCTCCTCCATTGTATAACCACTGCTTTCAGTGTCTTTCATGTCGGTATAATTTGTGGAAGGGAAGGGGAAAAACAATACGTTTAAATAGGGGTACAGGTGGAGCCATTGCAAAAATGTGATGTACAAGTCATTATGTCCAAACGAACTTTACAACTTTGGTTTGTGAGTGGTGGAGGGTATGGGAGCGGGGAAGACTGTGGGGGATGACAGGAGGAGGATGGGTAAATATGGGAAGGGGAAACAAAGGCAGACATTACAATATTTTATAAAAAATGTACTCATTATCGTGCACATGTAATTGTAATCCCTCTCTACATTGTTTTCACAAAAAATAAATGAACAAATAACTAAATAAATAAATTTAAAAACAAGAAAAGATGCAGCACTCAGAACTTGGGGACCTTGAAACAATTTGAAGGCCGTCAAGCAATGAGGGTTCACTCCCTCCTGAAAGGAAGGACACGCCTCCACAGAGAAATTGACAGCACTAATCTTCCCAAGATGGTCTGCTCTGCATCCTAGCAATATTGAAAGTGCCTCATTCTGTCTACAATAACAGATGACATTTTTTTCCTCTTAATTCTGAGAGAGTTCAAAAGCATTTAGGAACTCAGGATGCAAAGAATAAGATAGACCACTCAGAACCTCGGCGATTTAAAACATTATTGTTTCACGGTGACAAGGTTCTAAATGCGCTACAAATTCCCCAAAGGAAATTCAGGAAACTAAGGGGAGTTAGTCAGCATTGGTCTATCCCAGGCATCTTCAGTCTGCATCCTAGCAGGGCTTAAACCTCCTCACAGTCCTCATTAACCAGTCCCAATTTTTTCTTTCAGTTCTGGGATTGCTGTGAAGTGTTAGGGAGCTCAGGATGAAAATGACAAGATAGAGCCCTGATAACTTGGGTACCTTAAAACAGAAGTGTTTTTTGGCACCTCAATTGTGAATACTCTCCACCTTCCATATTGTAGAGACAAGCCACCAATGAGAAATAGACCGCATATTTCTGTCTCTAGTAGCTCCTATGTGCATGCTGGCATGGATCCCAGCCCCTCTGGTATCACCAGCCATAGGTCAAAAGTTTTCTTTGAAATATTGGGAGAGTTAAGGAGGTTTTGTGAGCACAGGATGCAAATAACAAGAAAGAGCTTCAAGAGCTTTAAGGTACCCTAGTTGTGAATGCTCTACACCTTCCCCAAAGGAGAGAGAAAAGCCGCTAAATAGAAATAGACTGAATTTTTCTTGCTCAGGCAACTCTGGTCTACATCCATGAGGGCTTAGTGCCCCTCACACTGTCCACAGAGCCCAGTCCAATTTGTTTCATCCAATTCTGGGAGGGCTGACCTGTCTTAGCGAGGTCAGGATTCAAATGACAAGATAGAGCACTCAGAAATTGGTGACCTTAAAACAGTTTTAATGTCCCAAAATATGGAGGCTCTACTCTTTCCCCAATGGAGAGACAAGCCTTCAAAGGTATATGGACAACACCGACCTTTCCCACATAGCCCAAATCTACATCCTAGCAAGACTGAAAGTTCCATATACTGTCAACAATAACAGGTCCAATTATATTTCTTGCAATTCTGGGAGAGCTGTTGTAAGGTCCCCAAGGAAGGAGGGGTCTACACCTTCCCCAAGGAAGAGACACCCCTCCAAATAGAAATTCACAGCACCCATCTTTCCCAAGAAGCTCTGCTCTGCATCCCAGCAATAATGAAAGTGCCTCATTCTATCTACAATAACAGGTGACATTTTTATTCCTTTTAATACTGATTAAGGCCAAAAGTGTTTAGAAACTCAGGATGCAAAGAACAAGATAGAGCACTCAGAAACTCCGCGATTTGAATCATCATTTTTTTACAGGGACCAGGTTCTAAATGCTCTACATATTCCCCAAAGGAAAGACAGGGCAGTAAGGAGAGTGAGACAGCATCCGTCTATTCTAGCCCCGAAGATGGTGGAGGAGAAGCTGGAGTCTAAGTAAGCTCTCGCCTAGAAAGCACTTTTAGAGTTCCAGTGAACAGTCCTAAGTCAGAGAATTACACCAAGTGAATCATCACAGGACAGAGAATTTGGCCAGAGATGGAAACCCAGGCAAGGAGACTCTTCTGAGCCCTTGCCAGCAGCCACCGCTGCGGGGGCAGCTGTGGCGGTGGTGGGCGAGCCCAGCAGCCATACCTGAGCAACAGAGAGTCCAGAACGAAGGAGCCAGATGCAGCAGAGGAGCGGATTCTACTCAACACCAGCAAGAATAGACAAGGAGCGGACATCTTCATCCTGCAGTTTGCAGACCAGAGACGACCAAGGAACCAAGACTCGGCGTGAGTAGAAGCCTGACGTCCTCACTCCTTTTCAGGGAGCAGAGGAGGGAAGGCCACCCCTCCCCTGCCCCAGCACCAATGATCTCCATCTTGGATACCGACAAAGCTCGGAGGACCTGCTAGCTCCAGCTCAGGCCTTGGAATAAAATGAGTCATTTAGCAGGTCACAAGAACTTAATGGCGGCGTGACCTGCCAGACTCAGCTCCACCCAGGGAAAAGTCACCCAGCTCAGGCGCCAGCCCGAGGAGTTGGTTTCTTCACTGGGTAATCAGAGCCAGAGGCTGCCCCTCCGTCTAGCAGCCTCAACAAGCAATTGAAAATCAGTAAACAGAAACCCTGAGAATGGCTCCAGGCTGGGCTCTGTGAGGTTTTCACAAACCAGCCCCGGAAAAGCTACCAGAACCTAGCCTCAGCACTGCATCCCCCTCTTTTGTGATTCTCAAAGCAGATATGTCTCCCAATGAACTAGGAGGAGGATCGCCAAATCCTGGGTAAAGCAGAACATTTTACTGCCTGTTCGAACAAACTGACTTAAGAAACCAACCAAGCCACAGGACCACAAGCAGACCAGAGACTCCAACAAGAGGCTGGTTATGGACACAAGGGAGATACAGGATTTTTCCCACTCCTCCCCCCCAAAAAAAAAATCAAAGAAATTTTTCGGTTTTTTTGTTTTTTGTTTCTTTGTTTTTTTTTTTTTTTTTTTTCCTTTTTTCTCTTCTTCGTCTTCTTCTTCTTTTTTTTTTAGTTTTTATTTTTGGTACCTTATATAAAAAGAAATTTTTTTCTTTTCTAAAACTTTTTTCAATCTTTAATCTTTGCCTTTTTTGATAAAAAAATATTTTCCAGAAAGTTTCTTTTCCTCTTATAATTTTTATTTTGGGGATACGGGAGTGTGCATTTTTGCTTTCTTTTTTGGTCTTCTTTCTCTTTTTTTTTCTTTTCTCTTTTTAAATTATCTTTTTGTTTTTTGTTTAGCTCTACTGAACTTCTCATCTTTTTCTTCTTCCTTTCTTATATTTTTCACCTTATCCTCTCTTTCGTTCTTCTTTAAGTGACTAAATTCTTGTCCTGCACACCCTCAGATAAACCTGTAGTTGACTATTAGACCCTATCCCCCATTGTGTAAACACTTAATCCACAAATTTATTACACAAGTCAAAACCTCTAAGAGGTAAATTCCCTAATAGCAGTACTACCTCTTTATACCTATATAATATTTCGAGCATTTTTATTTTTAAGTTTTTCACATCTACTATATATCCCACCCCTTCTCTCAATAAATTCACGTTCTTATCTAAATAGATTGTTATTGATTCTACATAATTTTATTAATTTCTACCTTTCTATTTTTTCTGGTCTCTTTTCTTTTCCCGTTCCCTTTCTTATTTTTTCTCTCTCTCTCTACTTTCATCCTACCCAACCTATTACCTGCTTTGAGATTAAGACTTAGTTAACTCCCCCAGAGCCTCCCCACATCAATCTATTATTATTTTTTTTACCCACATCTCTCCCTAACCCTAATAATTTCGGGTCTTCCAAATTCTTCTTTGCGGTTCTTAGCCCATTAACGTATAGTTGTTTGATGTTGAATAGATGTATCTGTTGAACTAGATTGTATCTGTAGACTATTGAATGTGCAAATTCAGACGTGGGTGGATGCTTGCCTTAAGATAGTGTTCTAGCACAAAACTGGTGCTATTTTCATATCAAATGGGCAGAGTAAGCCGGAAAAACACAAGAAAAATGGCAAATCCGGGTATCTCAATTCCCAATCCTGATAATCAGGGGACAGAACAGATAATGAATAATCCAGAGGAGAATTCCCAAATAGCTCTACAAACACTGCTGGCAAACATGATAAATCAAAAGATTGAAAGCATACAAAGGTCTCTGTATGAGCTTGATAGGAAGAGAGAGGAGGCATTTCAAAAGTTTATACAGGAATATCATAAGCATAGGGAAGCTACTCAAAAGCTGATACAGGATTTGAATGAGCAGCTTGAGAATAGTCAAAGAGAGAGACAGGAATGGCGTGAACAGGCTGAGAACACTCAAAGAGAACTACAGGAATCCCAAAAACAGGAGGAAGCTTATCAAAGAGTAATACAGGAATTGAGAGGGAAGGAAGAGAATACACAAAGATCACTAAAGGCATTCATGGAATCCATTAACAAAGAGCTGAAGGAAGTCAGGGAGACCACAAAGGGAATGCTGAATGGAACCCAACAGAAGGAATGGGAGTCCAAGGAAACCATAACCAATCAACTAAGTGATCTGAGAGTAAACATTGAACATCAAATTAAGGAAGTAAAGAAGTTCATACAAGATCTAAAACAAAGCTTCAACAAAGAACTTGAAGCTAGAAAACCTGACCAATTAGAAGGAAAAGAGATAAAAAACAAAGTAGAAAGTCTTGACAGCAGGTTAGACCATGCTGAAGATCGAATCTCAAGGACTGAAGACAGCCTAGATATTATAGAGAAAGAACATACAAACATCCAAGACAAGTACAAGAAATATGATAGATCTATCCAACACTTGGAAGACACCATCAGAAGGACTAATCTAAGGATAATGGGTGTAGAGGAGCACCTAGAAACAGAAGTCAATGGCCTAGGAAATTTGTTTAACAGGATCCTAGTAGAGAACTTCCCAAACATCCAAAAAGATAGGCCTATTCAGATACAAGAACCTGTTAGAACTCCAAACAGACCAGACCAGAATAGGACATCCCACCGTCACATTATACTCCACACAGGATCAACTCAGACCAAGGAAAAGATCCTTAAACTGTCAAGGAGAAAAGATTAATCACTTATAAAGGAAAACCAATAAGAATCACCTCAGATTTATCAGCAGAGACAATCAAAGCAAGAAGAGCCTGGAACGATGTATGCCATGCCCTAAAAACAAACAACTATCAACCAAGAATACTGTACCCAGCTAAACTCTCCTTCATAACTGAAGGCCAAATAAAAACATTCCATAGCAAAGAAAAATTGAAACAATACATCTCCAACAAACCAGCCCTACAAAAGATTATAGAAAACCAACAAGACCACAGTAAAGGTCAAGAAACTGCACCCAAACTGAGAATCCAAGAACCATAGGAAGAACCCAGTTTTCGCAACCCCAAAGAAGGTGGATGATATGGCAGGAACTCTCAAATACCTCTCAGTCCTTTATCTTAACGCTAACGGAATGAACTCTCCAATTAAGCGACATAGACTGTCTAGTTGGATTAAAAAACAAGACCCTTCTATCTGCTGCCTTCAGGAGTCACATCTTGCCCGTAAAAACAAACACATTTTCAATGTTAAAGGTTGGAACAAAATCTACCAAACAAACAGCCCCCATAAACAGGCGGGAGTTGCAATCCTAATATCAGATAAAATAGACTTCAAATTAAAACTCGTGAGAAGAGATAAAGAAAGTCGCTACATACTAATTAAGGGATCTCTCTTTCAGGAGGATATTACAATTCTAAATATCTCCTCGCCAAACAATGGAGCACCTAAATTTATCCAAGAAACACTACTTTCCCTCACATCCCATATAACTCCAAAGACATTAATTGTTGGGGATTTTAACACACCACTGTCCCCACTAGATAGATCAACTCGGCAAAAACTCATCAGAGAAGCCAAAGATCTAAACAGCTGCATAGATCAACTAGATTTAACAGATATCTACAGAACAGTTCACACAGCAGCATCAGAATACACGTTTTTCTCAGCATCACACGGAACATTTTCTAAAATAGACCACATTTTAGGCCACAAAGCAAACTTGTCCAAATACAGAAACATTGAAGTTATACCTTGCATTCGCTCTGACCACATGGGAATAAAATCAGAACTCAACACCAAAAGCCCCCTAAGAACGTCTGGTATCACATGGAGGCTGAACAACACACTGCTGAATTACGAGTGGGTCATGGAAGAGATTAGAAAGGAAATTCAAATATTCATGCTATTCAACAAAAATGAACACACAAATTACCAGCTCCTCTGGGACACAGCAAAAGCAGTACTCAGAGGCAAGTTTATAGCTCTGAGCTCCTACATCAACAAATTGGAGAGATCTGAAACCAACAATCTAATGACACATCTAAACCTCCTTGAAAAAGAACAGCAATATAAACCCCAATCCAATAGTCCGAAAGAAATAATTAAAATTAAGTCAGAATCCAAAAAAAACTATAGAAAGAATCAACAAAACAAAGAGTTGGTTCTTCGAAAAAATTAACAAAATTGACAGACCCTTAGCAAATCTTATCAGAAAAAGAAGAGAACACACCCAAATAAATAAACTCAGAGACGAGAATGGAAACATCACCACGTAAACAACCAAGATTCAAAACATTATAAGGGAATACTTCTCAAAACTTTATGCTAATAAGTTTGAGAACTTGACAGAAATGGACCTTTTCCTAGCAAATATTGACATGCCAAAACTAAACCAAGATGAGTTAAACCAGCTTAACAGGCCCATATCAAGTGTTGAAATAGATACAGCAATAAGAGAACTTCCTGCTAAGAAAACTCCAGGACCAGATGGTTTTACAACAGAATTCTACAAGGCCTTCAAAGCAGAGCTCACACCAATTCTCCTCCAACTTTTCAATGAAATTGAAAGAGAAAGTTCACTACCGAATACATTCTATGAAGCCATCATAACCCTCATCCCAAAACCAGGCAGGGACTCATCAAAGAAAGAGAACTATAGACCCATTTCTTTGATTAACCTTGACGCAAAACTTCTCAACAAAATATTGGCCAACTGACTTCAACAATTCATCCAAAAAATCATACACCATGATCAAACAGGATTCATTTCAGGGATGCAAATCTGGTTTAATATACGCAAATCAATAAATATTATTCGTCACATCAGAGGAGCAAGAATAAAAACCACATGGTTATCTCAATAGATGCAGAAAAAGCATTCAACACGATCCAACACCCCTTTATGATGAAGGTTTTGGAAAAATTAGGAATCCATGGAACATTCCTCAATACAATAAAGGCTGTATATGACAAACCTACCGCCAGCATTATACTAATGGTGAAAAACTAAAGCCATTTCCTCTTAACTCAGGAACAAGAAAAGGATGTCCACTCTCTCCACTTCTCTTCAATCTAGAATTAGAATGCCTAGCTACAGCAATAAGACAAGATGCAGACATAAAGGGGATCCAAATAGGGAAAGAAGAAATAAAACTCTCCCTCTTTGCAGACGACATGATCTTATATTTAAAGTATCCCACAGACTCCACTCCCAAATTACTCAAGCCGATTCAAAACTTTGGCAAAGTAGCAGGGTATAAAATTAACCCGCCAAAATCAATGGCCTTTCTGTATGCCAAAAATGAGAAATGTGTGGCTGAAATTAGGAAAGCAACTCCATTTGTAATAGCCCCACAAAAAAAAATACCTAGGAATTAACCAAAGAAGAGAAGGACCTCTATGATGAAAACTTTAAAATCTTGAAAAAGGACATCAACACAGAACTTAAAAAATGGCAAAACCTCCCATGCTTCTGGATTGGAAAGATTAACATCGTGAAAATGGCAATACTTCCCAAGGCTATCTACAAATTCAACGAGATACCTATCAAAATTCCAACCTAATTATTCAAGGAAATAGCAGAGGCAATCCAAAAATTCATATGGAACAATAAAAGACCCCAAATAGCAAAAAAACTCCACAACGGAACGAACACTGCTGGAGGAATATCAATACCAAATTTCAAACTAAACTATGAAGCCATAGTAATCAAAACAGCTTGGTATTGGCATAAGAACAGACCTCAGGACCAGTGGAATAGAATTGAAAACCTAGAAATGAACCTACAGACCTATAGCCATCAAATCTTCGAAGAGGGAGCTAAAACAATAGAATGGAACAAAGACAGCCTCTTCAGTAAATGGTGCTGGCAAAATTGGTTGACTACATGTAGAAAACTAAAGCTAGATCCTTATATATCACCCTGCACCAGAATCAACTCCAAACGGATCAAAGACCTCCAAGTCAAAGCAGACATTCTGAAAACATTACAGGATGGAATAGGAGAAACCCTAGGTCTCCTTGGCTCAGGCCGAAATTTTCTGAATAGGGACCCGGAAACACAACAAATCAAAGAAAGACTGGACAAATGGGATTGCATAAAGTTGCAGAGCTTCTGCATGGCAAAGGACATAACTTACAAGATCAATAGAAAGCCCACCGATTGGGAGACAATCTTTACTAGCCATACAAAGGACAAGGGTCTCGTATCTAAAATATACTTTGAACTCAAAAAATTAAATCCACCATCAACAAATCCTCAAAGAAACAACTGCCCAATAAACAAGTGGGCTAAAGACTTAAAGAGAAACTTCTCTGAAGAAGAAAGAAGGATGGCCAATAGACACATGAAGAAATGCTCAACATCCCTAGCCATAAAAGAAATGCAAATCAAAACAACATTGAGATACCCCCTCACTCCAGTTAGAACGGCAAAAATCAAGAACTCTAACAACAACAGATGCTGCAGGGGATGTGGATAGAAGGGAACCTTCCTGCATTGTTGGTGGGAATGTAATCTTGTTCAACCATTTTGGAAAGCAGTATGGAGGTTCCTCAAAAGACTCCACATAGAACTCCCCTATGATCCAGCAATCCCACTCTTAGGCATTTACCTAAATGTTTACAAACAAGACCACACTAATGCTACCAGCACAACTATGTTTATTGCAGCATTATTTACCATAGCCAAGATGTGAAACCAACCCAGATGCTCCTCAGTAGATGAATGGATCAAGAAAATGTGGCATATATACACAATGGAATTCTATGAATCCATCAGAAAGAATGAAATTGCCCCATTTGTTAGGAAATGGCAAGACTTGGAAAAAATTATATTAAACGAAGTAAGCCAGGCCCAAAGAAACATAGGCCCCATGGTTTCACTTATTTGCAATATCTAGTATATGTATGAGTCAAGCAGAAAAGGTCAGATAATGTGATGTTAGGAAAATAAAGCCTTAGATATGTATTTTAATTTTTTTTTCTTTCATGCATGTGTTTCTAACGCATTTATAAGATTATTTCTTTGTTGTTTTGTATGTCCCTCCCCCACAGTATAACCTCTGCTTTCACTATTTTTGATATCAGTATAACGTGTGGAGGAGATGGGGATAAATAAGTCGTTTAAGGATACAGGTGGACCTGTTGCAACAATGAGAAGTACAAGTTGTCATGTCGAAAACGAGCTTTACAATGTTGGTGCGGGGCGGGGGGAAGGATTGGGACTGGGGGGGGGCAGGGAAGGGATGTGAAGGATAAACAAAGGAGGAGGCTGCAATGCTTGCTAAGAAATGTACGCATTATCCTGCCCATGTAATTGTAACCAATCTATACAATATGTTCAAAAATAAAATAAAATAAATTAAAAAACAACGAACAACATAGAGCACTCAGAACCTTGGAGATTTAAAACATTATTGTTTTAGGTTGACCAGGTTCTAAATGCTCTACACATTCCCCAAAGAAAAGACTGGGCACTAAGGAGAGTTAGACAGCATCGGTCTATCCCAGGCATATCTTTGGTCTGCATCCTAGGCAGGCTGAAACCTCCTCACACTGTCCCCATTAACCAGTCCCAATCTGTTTTTGCCATTCTTGGATTGCTGAGCACTGTTACAGAGCTCAGTATGAAAAGGACCTGATGGAGTCTTGAGAAATTGTGAAACTGAAAACAGAACTGTTTTTTGGCACCTCAGTTGTGAATATCCCCACTGTCCATAATGAAGAGACAAGCCACCAAAGAGAAATAGACAGCATATTTCGGTCTCTAGTAGCTCCTATGTGCATCCTGCCATGGTTCACAGCCCCTCGCGGTATCACCAGCCATAGGTCAAAAGTTTCCTTTGAAATATTGGGAGAGCTGAGGAGGTTTTTGGAGCACAGGATGCAAATAACAAGAAAGAGCACTGACAACATGGGGGACCATAAAACGATTGTTTTAAGGTCCCCAGGTTGTGAGTGCTCTACAGCTTCCCCAAAGGACAGAAAAGCCTCTAAATAGAAATAGACTGCATTTTTCTCGCCCAGGCAACTCTGGTCTGCATCCATCAGGGCTTAATGCCCCTCACACTGTCCACAGAGCCCATTCCAATTTGTTTCATCCAATTCTGTGAGAGCTGACCAGTGTTAGCGAGTTCAGCATGCAAAAGAAAGTTTGAGTAAAGCAGAGAAAGTCAGATAAGGTGATGTTATTGAAATGAACCCTAAGATATGTATTCAAATATTTTTTACGTGCTTTCAAGCGATTGTTTTGGACAAATTCATAAGATCATTTCTTTTATACTTTTTAAGTCCCTTCTCCATTGTATAATCACTGCTTTCACTGTATTTCATGTCGGTATAATTTGTGGAGAGGAAGGGGAAAAACAATTCGTTTAAATAACGGTACAGGTGGTCCCATTGCAAAAATGCGATGGTCAAGACGTTATGTCCAAAACGAAGTTTACCACTTTGGTTTGTGAGTGGTGGGGGGTATGGGAGGACTGTAGGAGAGGGCAGGAGGAGAATGGGAAAAGATGGGAAGGGGAAACAAAGGAGGACGTTACAATACTTTATTAAAAATGTACTCAATATCTTGCACATGTAAATGTAACCCCTCGGTACATTGTTTTCACAAAAAATAAACGAACAAATAAATAAATAAATAAATTTAAAAACAAGAAAAGGTGCAGCACTCAGAACTTGGGGACCTTGAAACAGGTTGAAGTCCCCTAAGCAATGAGGGTTTACTGCTTCCCAAAAGGAGGGACACTCCTCCATACAGAAATTGACAGCACTAATCTTCCCAAGAAGCTCTAGTCTGAATCCTAGAAAGACAGAAAGTGTCTCACATTGTCTCCAATCACAGGTTCCGTTTTTTCCCTTACCACTGAGAGGGCTGAAATGTTTTTGAGATCTCATGATGTAAACGACAATATAGAGCACTCAGAACTTCGGTGAGGTAAGCAATATTGTATGGTGCCCAAGTTCTGAAGGCTCTACAATTCCTCAAAGCAGATACAAGACAATAAAGAGAAATAGACCGCATGGTTCTATCACAGGCAACAGCGGTCTGCATCCTAGCAGGGCTTGAATCCCCTTACACTGTCCACAGTAACAAGTCCGAGCTTTTTCCTTGCAATTCAGGTGGATTGACCAGTGTTAGGATGCTCAGGATGAAAACGACAAGATAGAGCACTGAGAATGTGGGGAACTTAAAACAAAATTGTTTTATGGCTCCAAGGTTCTGAATGCTCTATACCTTCGAAAAAGAAAAGACCAGCCCCCAAAGAGAAATAGACAACATCGTTCGGTTTCTAGCAGCCTCTGTGTGCATTCTGGCATGGTTTAAAGCCCCTCTTGGTGTCACCATTTGCAGGTCAAACTTTTTTCCTTGCAATTTTGGGAGAGCTGTGGAGGGTTTGGGAGCACAGCAAGCAAACAACAAGAGAGAGTTCTCACAATTTGGGGACCATAAAGAAAATAGTTTTAAGGTCTTCAAGTTTTGAGTGCTCTCAACATTTCCCAAAAGCGAGACAAGCCTCGTAGGAGAAATACAAAACATTGTTCTGTCCCAGGCAACTGTGCTCTGAATCTTAGCAGGGATTTATGACCCTTGCACTATCCACAGTAAACAGACCAAACTTTGTTCTTCCAATTCTGGGAGAAGTGACCAGTGTTAGGAACCCCAGGTACAAACGAAAAGATAGAGTACTCAGTATATGGGGACCCTAGAACAGTCTTAATGCCCCAGGGAAGAAGGTCTCTACAACTTCCCCAGGGAAGAGACAATCCTCCAAATAGAAATTCACATCACCCATCTTTCAAAAGAAGCTCTGCTCTGCATCTTACCAATATAGCAAGTGCCTCATTCTGTCTACAATAAAAGGTGAATTTTTTTCCCTTTTATTTTGAGAGAGGTTAAAAGTGTTTGGGAACTCAGGATGCAAAGAACAAGATAGAGCACTCAGAACCTCGGCAATTTAAAACATTATTGTTTTCTGGTGACCAGTTTCTAAATGCTCTACACATTCCCCAAAGAAAGACAGGGCACTAAGGGGAGTTAGACAGCATCGATCAATCGCAGGCATCTTTGGTCTGCATCCTAGGCAGGCTGAAACCTCCTCACACTGTCCCCATTAACCAGTCCGAATTTTTTCCTTGCAATTCTGGGATTGCTGAGCAGTGTTAAGGAGCTCAGGATGATAATGACAAGATAGAGCCCTGAGAATTTGGGTATATTAAAACAGAAGTGTTTTTTGGCACCTCAGTTGTGAATACTTTCCACCTTCCATAATGTAGAGACAAGCCACCAAAGAGAAATAGACAGCATATTTCAGTCTCTAGTAGCTCCTATGTGCATACTGGCATGGTTCACAGCCCCTCTCGGTATCACCAGACATAGGTCAAAAGTTTTCTTTGAAATATTGAGAGAGCTGAGGAGGTTTTGGGAGCACAGGATGCACACAACAAGAGAGAGTTCTCAGAATATGGGGACAATAAAGAAAAATTTTATTAAGGTCTCCAAGTTCTGAGTGCTCTCAACTTTTCCCAAAAGCGAGAATAGTGACTTAGGAGAAATAGAAAGCATTGTTCTGTCCCAGGCAACTGTGCTCTGAATGTTAGCAGGGCTTAAGGACGCTTGCACTATCCACAGTAAACAGTCCATACTTTGTTCTTCCAATTCTGGGGGAAGTGACCAGTGTTAGGGAGCCCAGGTACAAACTATAAGATAGAGTACTCAGAATAGGTGGACCCTAGCACAGTCTTAAGGCCCCCAAGGAAGGAGGGCTCTACACCTTCCCCAGGGAAGAGACACCCCTCCAAAGAGAAATTCACAGCATCCATCTTTCCCAAGAAGCTCTGCTCTGCATCCTACCAATTTAGCAGTGCCTCATTCTGTCTACAATAAAAGGTGAATTCTTTTTCCCTTTAATTCAGGGAGAGGTTAAAATTGTTTAGAACCTCAGGATGCAAAGAACAAGATAGAGCACTCAGAACCTCGGCGATTTAAAACATTACTGTTTTACTGTGACCAGGTTCTAAATGCTCTACGCATTCCCCAAAGGAAAGACATGGCACTAAGGAGAGCTAGACACCATCATTCTATCCCAGGCATCTTCCGTCTGCATCATCGCAGGGCTTAAACCTCCTCACAGTGTCCCCATTAACCAGTCCCAATTTTTTCCTTGCAATTCTGGGATTGCTGAGCAGTCTTTGGGAGCTCAGGATGAAAACGACAAGATTGAGTTCTGAGAACTTGGGTAACTTAAAACAGAGCTGTTTTTTGGCGCCTCAGTTGTGAATACTCTCCACCTTCCATAATGAAGAGACAAGCCACCAAAGAGAAATAGACAGCATATGATGGTCTCTAGTAGCTCCTATGTACACCCTGGCATTGTTCACAGCCCCTCTCGGTATGACCAGGCATAGGTCCAAATTTTTCTTTGAAATATTTTCTTTGAAAAATTTGGGAGCACAGGTTGCAAATAGCAAAAAAGAGCACTCACATCTTGGGGACCCTAAAACAATTGTTTTAAGGTCCCCAAGTTGAGAGTGTTCTACACTTTCCCCAAAGGAGCGTAAAGATGCTAGATAGAAATAGACTGCATTTTTCTCGCCCAGGCAACTCTGGTCTGGAGCCATAATGTCTTAATGACACTCACACTGTCCACAGAGCCAAGTCCAATTTGTTTCATCCAATTCTGGGAGAGCTGACCTGTGTGAGCGAGCTCAGGATGCAAACGACAAGATAGAGCATTCAGAAATTGGTGACGTTAAAACAGTTTTAAGCTCCCAAAGTGAGGAGGCTCAACTCCTTCCCCAATGGAGAGAGAAGCCTCCAAAGATATATGGACAGCACCGACCTTTCACACTAAGCCCTAATTTACATCCTAGCAAGACTGATAGTTCCCTACACTGTCAAAAATAACAGGTCCAATTATATTCCTTGCAATTCTGGGAGAGCTGAAAAGTATTTGGAAGCACAGGATGCAAACGACAAGATAGAGCAACACAGACATTTGACACCTTGAAACAGAATTGTTTTTCAGGGATCAAATTCTCAATGATCTACACCTTCCCCAAAGGAGAGACAAGCCTCTAAATAGAAATAGACCGCATCTTTCTAACCCAGGTTACTCCGTTCTGTATCCTAGCATGGTGAAAGCCCCTTATACTGTCCATCCACAGTAACCAGTCCAATTTTTTTCTTCCAATTCTGGGATAGGTGACCAGTGTTAGCGAGTTTAGCATGAAAACGAAATTTTGAGTAAAGCAGAGAAACTCAGATAAGGTGATGTAAATGAAATGAACCCTAAGATATATATTCAAATGTTTTTTATTTGCTTTCAAGCAATTGTTTATGACACATTCATATGATAATTTATTTTTTATTTTGTAAGTCCCTCCGCCACTGTATTACCACTGAATTCACTGTATTTCATGTCGGTATAATTTGTGGAGGGAAAGGGGATAAAATTCCTTTAAGTAGGGATACAGGTGGACCCATTGCAAAAATGCGTTGTACATTTCGTTATGTCCAAAACGAACTTTACAACTTTGGTTTGTGAGTGGTGTGGGGTATGGGAGCGGGGAGGACTATAAGGAAGGGCAGGAGGAGGATGGGAAAAGTTGGGAAGGGGAAAGAGAGGAAGACGTTACAATACTCTATAAAAACTGTACTCATTTATTTGCACAGGTAATCGCAACCCCTCTATACATGGTTTCCAGAAAAAAATAAATGAACAAATAAATAAATAAATAAATTTAAAAACAAGACAAGATGGAGCACTCAGAACTTGGGGACCTTGAAACACTTTTAGGGCCCCCAAGCAATGAGGGTTTGCTCCTTCCCCAAAGAGGGACAAGCCTCCATAGAGAAATTGACCTCACCAATCTTCCCAAGAAGCTCTGGTCTGCATCCTAGCAAGACAGGGAGTGTCTTATCCTGTCTACAATCACAGGTTCCGTTTTTTTCTTTACCACTGTTAGGGATGAAAAGTTTTTCAGATCTCAGGATGTAAACGACAAGATAGAGCACTCAGACCTTCGGTGAGGTAAACAATATTGTATGGTGCCCAAGTTCTGAAGGTTCTACAATTACTCAAAGGAGATACAAGCCACTAAAGAGTAAGAGACAGCAAGGTTCTATCACAGTCAACAGTGGTCTGCATCCTAGCAGGTCTTGAAGCCCCTTACACTGTCCACAGTGAAAAGTCTGAATTTTTTTCCTTGCAATTCAGGGTGGGCTGACCAGTGTTAGGATGCTCAGGATGTAAATGACAAGAGACAGCAATGAGGTTATGGGGAACTTAAAACAAATTTTTTTCATGGCGCCAATGTTCTGAATACTCTATACCTTCGAAAAAGAAAAGACCAGCCGCCGAACAGAAATAGACAACATTGTTCGGTTTCTAACAGCCCCTGTGTGCATACTGGCATGGTTCAAAGCCCCTCTTGGTGTCTCCATACGCAGTTCAATCTTTTTTCCTTGCAATTTTGGGAGAGCTGTGAATGGTTTGGGAACACAGAAGGCAAACAACAAGAGAGAGTTCTCAGAATTTGGGGACCATAAAGAAAATTGTTTTAAGGTCTCCATGTTCTGAGTGTTCTCAACATTTCCCAAAAGCGACACAAGTTACTTAGGAGAAATAGAAAGCATTCTTCTGTCCCAGGCAACTGTGCTCTGAATTTTGGCATTGCTTAATGACCCTTGCACTATCCACAGTAAACAGTCCAAAATTTGTTCTTCCACGTCTGAGAGAAGTGACCAGTGTTAGGGAGCCTAGGTACAAATGATAAGATAGAGTCCTCTGAATATGGGGACCCTGGAACAGTCTTAAGGCCCCCAAGGAAGGAGGGCTCGACACTTTCCCCAAGGAAGAGACTCCCCTCCAAAGAGAAATTCACAGCACCCATCTTTCACAAGAAGCTCTGCTCTGCATCCTAGCAATATTGAAAGTGCCTCATTCTGTCTACAATAACAGGTGAATTTTTTTTCCTTTTAATTCTGATAGAGGTCAAAAGTGTTTAGGAACTCAGGATGCAAAGAACAAGATAGAGCACTCAGAACCTCGGCAATTTAAAACAGTATTGTTTTACGGTTACCAGGTTCTAAATGCTCTACACATTCCCCAAAGGAAAGACAGGGCACTAAGGAGAGTTAGACAGCATTGGTCTATCCCAGTCATCTTCGGTCTCCATCCTAGCACGGCTTAAACCTCCTCACACTATCCCCAATAAACAGTCCCAAAATTTTCCTTGCTATTCTGGGATTGCTGAGCAGTGTTAGGGAGCTCAGGATGAAAACGACAAGATAGAGCCCTGAGTACTTGGGTACCTTAAAACAGAACTTTTTTTGGCGCCTCTGTTGTGAATACTCTCCACCTTCCATAATGAAGACACAAGCCACCAAAGAGAAATAGACAGCATATTTCGGTCTCTACTAGCTTCTATGTGCATCCTGGCATGGTTCACAGCTCCTCTCAGTATCACCAGCCATAGGTCAAAAGTATTCTTTGAAATATTGGGAGAACTGAGGAAGTTTTGGGAGCACAGGATGCAAATAACAAGAAAGAGCACTCACAACTTGGGGACCTTAAAACAATTTTTTAAGGTCCCCAAGTGTTTTAAAGTCCCTAAGTTTTGGGGGAGGGCAAGAGTAGAATGGGAAAAAATGGGAAGGGGAAACAAATGAGGACGTTACAATACTTTATAAAAAATGTACTCATTATCTTGCACATGTAATTGTAACCCCTCTGTACATTGTTTTCACAAAGAAAATAAATGAACAAATAAATAAATAAATAAATTTAAAAACAAGATAAGATGGAGCACTCAGAACTTGAAACAGTTTGAATGGCCCCAAGCAATGAGGGTTTACTCTTTCCCCAAAGAGGGACATGCATCCACAAAGAAATTGACAGCACCAATCTTCCCAAGAAGCTCTGGTCTGCATTCTAGCAAGACAGAAAATGTCTCATCCTGTCTACAATCAGAGGTTGTGTTTTTTTCCTTACCACTGGGAGGGCTGAAAATATTTTGAGATCTCAGGATGTAAATGACAAGATAGAGCACTCAGACCTTCGGTGAGGTAAACAGTATTGTATGGTGCCCAAGTTCTGAAAGCTCTACAATTCCTCAAAGGAGATGCATACCAGTATGCCTCTCCATTGTGGTCTGCATAAGGAGCCCAGCCTAGCCTGAGGTAGCAGTAGTGGTTAACACCTGACTTGTGGTGTGGTGCCTGGCTTACATAAGTGGCCCAGCTGATCCTGAGGCAGTGCCAGCAGCTAGGGCAGTGGCAACAGCTGTGGCAGCAGCAGAGGCATCAACAGCAGCAGCGAACAACTCCGGACCCGTAGTGGGGTGCAGGGCTTCTCCATACTGGTTTTCATAATCAGCCCAGCCAAGCCAATGGTGGCAAAGCGTTTAAACAACCACAGACTTGAGGCAGGGTGTGGTGCTGAACAACTCCAGAAAAGCCTCATGAACTTTCCTGCCTGGACTGGCTTTGAACCTGAATACACAGATCTGAGCCTCATGAATAGTTAGAATTACAGGCATTCACACCAGCAAGGTCTTATTTTTGTCAACCCCCCTAATTTTTTCTGAAATAGATCATTTCTTAGTTCATACAAGGAATTTAAACAAATACAAGAGAATCGACATAATACCCTGTATTCTACCTGACTGTAGTGGAATCAAACTAGTTCTCAATAATAAGGCATAAAGTAGAAAAAAACTTAAACACGTGGAAATTAAACATAACTCAGTTAACCAATACATGGATCACAGAAGAAATTAAAGAAGAAATTAAAAACTTCCTACAATTCAATGAAAATGAAACATCACAACGAAATCTATGGGACACAGTAAAAGCTGTCCTGAGGAGCAAATTTATTGCTCTCAGTGCACACATCAAGAAAACAAAGACCCGATTGGGAAAGTGGCTCAGTGGTAGAATACTTGCCTTGCATGCATGAGGCCCTGTGTTCGATTCCTCAGCACCACATAAGCAAAAAGAAAAAAAGCCAGAAGTAGCACTGTGGTTCAAGTGGTAGAGTGGAAGCCTTGAGCTGAAGAGCTGAGGGACAGCGCCCAGGCTCCGTTACCAGACCCCACCCTCCAAAAAAAAAAAGAAAACAAAGACCAAGTAAACAATCTCATGATGCAACTAAAACTGCTAGAGAAACGAAAAATTTGAACCTAAATTTGCTAGACAGAAAGAGATAACTGAAATAAGAGCTGAAATTAATGAGGTAGAGACTAAGAAAATTATAAATAAAATTAATAAAATAAAAAGTTTTTTTAAAAGTCAATAAAACTGAGGGACCACTGGCAAGAGTAACTAACAAAATAAGAGAGGAGACCCAAATCAATAATATCAGAGATATCCCAGGAAAATTACAACAGACATCCAAGATATCCAAACAATCATGAAGAAGTAATTCCAGACTCTAATCACAAAGGAAGGAAAACCTAGCAGAGAGGGATAAATTTCTACAAAAATTCAAATTTCTATTCTGCCCTTTCCTTTTCAGCCATGCTTCTCTACCATGTATTGTGGGGGCAGCAGTTCGGTAAACAAACATCTTTTCCTGCCTGAATAGCATGTGGTGTTCTCCTCATTGGCTTCCTAATGAAACCTACCTATTTAATATACCTTACATATGGTGCCATGATTCAGATGGGGTTTTTGAGTCGGAAATGTTAGAATTTCCCAACCACCACTTTTCTGTGAACCAAACTGCCTTGAGACTTTTAACCAATACCATTGCTGGCCTTCACATCCACATCCACATTACTTGTCCAGTCTGGTGAGTGAAACTACTCTCTATGGCTCTCTGTTGGTCAATCTCTCTGCAGTTGTGGCACCATGACAGATAGCTCGTATGGCCTTTAGCCGAAAGGCTGGTCACCTATGAAGCTAAAGAATCTAGGTTTGTGGGGCTTGGCCATTTCTCTCTAGAGGGCTCTGTGGAAAGTCGGGATGCTGCTTCTGCCTGGTCAGCTCTTCTTCATTCACCAGACTGATTCTCCTACACATTTACTGGGGTGCTGTGAGTCATGCCTGAGCCGTGAAACCCCTTTAATATACCCCCTGTGCTCTCTGGATAGCCAGATCACCTAATGTTTTAATGCAATTCTCAGATTTAGTCAATTATTGCCTCTGCAATGGTACATGGTTAGAAGTCTGTTTACTTTCAGGTTCTCTATGCTCTCTGCTATTCATGTCCAACTTTCTATATCTCTCACTTTTTTTCTACAACTTTTTGGATTGTGTCCTGAAGAATGCAATATGGGCTGGGTTCCAGGGACCCCCTCTGGGTTCCCTCTCAAAGGCTTGCCAAACTAAGCTTGATTTTTTGTTTAGGCTTTCTTTGCTTTTTTTTCAGAAATTCGCCATCTTGAGTTCCCCATTTTGGCCACATGATGGATTAAGGGTTTGGCCCCATCCAACCCTTACCGCTCCACCAAGCATACTACTCCTCCAACCACCTATTCTAATGTGCCTTGCTAACAAGTTGCTCTTTTCACAGACTCTGGTAACTGAGGCCCAACCATCTGATGTGCTTTGTTAGCCAAGATGTCTAAAAAATATTGTCAAAAAATTTAGGTTTTGCATTTTGCCTTTTTTGTTTGTGTTGTGTTCTAATACTGACAAGATGATTCTAAAATATAGGGCCTATGTGTCCTAAGATTCTCTCATCTAATGAGTTTTTTCATTGCAGAATATTTGGTCAATTCTTGATAAGGACCAGGTAAGCTCTACTTATTCTATTTGATCTCCTTGTTACTTTAGTTGGAAATAACAAAGGGCTTTTGTGGCAAAGATTGCAATTCAAAGCCAGGCCGGGCTGAAAAATCTCTCAGACTCCATTTCCCAACTAACCTGCAATCAGCAAGGCAGGAAGCATTTGCTCAAGCCTCTTATCTCTAACCAGCAAACACTGCAAGTGGTACTATAACTCAAAGTGGTAGCCTTGAGCAGAAGTGCTCAGGGACAGTGCCCAGGTCTTGAGTTCAAACCTCCTTGAATACCAACTGGGACAAACCATCCTAGTAACAAGTACCTAGATTCAGCCAGTCTGGGGAACAAGGAAAAATGGAAAGGAGTAAGAGGAGATATTATCACATCATCCATTTTATGCCTGCCCTTTGAAAATTAACCAGAGCCGGGAGATCAATAGAAGTAATAAGACTGCCCATCTAATGTCAATACCTGTCTAACTTTCAACTGGAAAGGAATTTATATTCTTGCCTTTGTTACTTGACTTATCCTCTACCTAGTCACCAGATGTCAGAAATAGCTAGCAACATTTGTACCAACATTTTCAGCCCCAAGGCCTTCCTCTTGTTATTTATTTGCTCTATAGTATTTTTTCAGTCCCTCAATGCCTGAGTTTTCTCCAGACTTCATCCAAGAGACTTGCCTCCTCTAGACATCATCTAAGCACTCAATGCCCAAGTGACAGCTGTTTCCTGCTACCTTCTACTAGAGGGGAACATATCTCAGCCTTTTACCCCTACTGTTGACACCCGTGAAAACAGGAAGTAGCCAGAGAGAATCTTCGCCCTTTTTCATAATTATCAAAAGGCTGGAATATAAGGTCTGAACAGGGACACCTTCCTCCCTCTTGGCTAAGTTTCAGCCCAGTATCTGTTACATAGGTAACTGGCAGAGCTGGAAGCAGTCACTTTCCCCTCCTGCTAGGTCACATCCTGGGCCACCTGTAGTCACGTGCCTCCCATCTGATCATATGAGGGTACCAGACCCTGAGGTCACATCTGGATCCACTGTGGCTACACCTTTCCCAAACCTGGCCACACCTTCTCCTGTCCATAGCCTAGATAAGTCCTGGCCCAGAGGTGGGTCACAACTTCCTTTTCAGCCATGCTTCTCCACCATGCATGGTGGGGGCAGCAGTTCGGTAAATAAATTCTTTTCCTGCCTGAAAAAAGAATTGCCCAGACAGAACCAAGAAGAAATAAATCAATTAAACATGTCAATAACCTACAAAGAGATAATAGAAGTAATCAGAAGTCTTCCAACTGTAAAAGCCCAGGACCTGATGGATTCACTATAGAATTCTATATGGCCTTTAAAGAGGAACTAATTCCCATACTCCTCAAGCTCTTCAGAGAAATAGAAACAGAGGGAGTAATCCCAAACTCATTCTATGAAGCCAATATCACCTTCATACCCAAAACAGGCAAAGACTCAACAAAAAAAGAACTATACACCAATCTCTTTTATTAAGACAGATGCAAAGCTCCTCAATAAAATTGCAGACAACAGAATCCAGAAACCTCACCAAAAATTCATACATTGTAACCAAGTATGCTCCATCCCAGAGATGCAGGGATGGTTTAACATACGTAAGTCAATAAATGTAATCCATCGCATCAACAGGTCCAAGGTCAAGAACCACATGAATATCAACATTGATGCTGAAAAGGTTTTTGATGAAATTCAGCAGATCAAAGGCCAATATTATACTTAATGGGGAAAAAATACAACCAATTCCCCTAAAAACAGGAAAAAGGCAAGGATGCCCAATCTCTCCACTCTTCTTCAATATAATTGTGGAATTCTTAGCCAGAGCAATAAGGCAAGAAGAATATATTAAAGGGATCCACACAGGAGAGGAAGAAGACAAACTATTTTTTTTTCAGATGGCATTATTTTATAAATTAATGATCCCTAAAGCTCAGCCCTAAACTCTCAGAGCTTATAAACCAATTTGGCAAAGTAGCAGGATACAAAATTAACCCACAAAAATCAGTCGCCTTTCTGCACACCAACAATATACAAGCAGAAATGGAAATCAAGGAAACAACCTTATTCACAATAAAAAAAAGTATCTAGGAATTAAATAACCAAAGATGTAAAGGGTCTATTTCATGGAAAGTGTAAAAGCCTTAAAAAATGAATCATAGAGTGTGAAGACTCAGTGTTTATGTTGAGGGGGCAGAATGATACAGGCTCCAGTCTCAGGATTATCTGAGGACTGTGTTTGGGATTCGGAAAGCTCTTGGCATGCCATGCTAGAGAGGGAAAATGTTCTCTCTCCTTATCTCAAAACACATATCACAGACTCCTGGGAGCTCAGGAAGTAGCTCTTCTGCTTGCTTAAGCATAGATGAACAGCTGGTCAAGCATTTTCCTGAGACTGGTGAAGTGGTTTGAGCTTGCTCTAAAATAGTTTAGATAATAATATACCAAAGCGTTGTCTCATAGGTCTAGTAAAAATGTATCTGTTGAAATTTTTGTGTGAATGTCTTCTGACCAAATCTTGGCAAAGATCATGCTTGCTTGTCTTTAAATACCTACTAACAATAAAGCACAGCATGCAGTGGCAATTGCTGTTTGCACTCTTCATCCCCTGTGTCCTGGTGATTTCCTGACCCTTACCCAGGGATCCCAATGAACTAGACGTTGACAATTGGCACCCAAACAGGGACCCTGCATTGTTGAATTCAGGAAGGGATAGTCAGGTAAGTACTTTTAATTACAGGGTGATGGGACAAGTTAAGTCTACTCTGTACTTTCATATGCTTAAACATTTACTTGCTGCCTAGGGTTTAAATATTTCTTCTTTTGACATAGAAATGTGTATTAATGTAGTTAGGGAATGGAATCCTTGGTTCCCCGATAAAGGAATATTAGATGTTGATAATTGGAAACGAGTAAAGAATAATGTAGAAAGAGCTGTTGGAGAAGGGGAAGAGATTAGATTTTGGTCCATTTGGGCTATTTTACATACCCTTTTTAAAGCTTTGAATGAGGAAACATTAATAGCAGACTTAAAGAAAGAGGCTACCCCTTCTATTGTAGATTTACAATTGGACTCTTAGGTTAAGGACGCAATAGATAAGGATGCATTGCAATTAACAGAGAAAAAAACTAGAGGTAAAAATGGGCTGAAAAGGAACAAACTGAAAGTGAAAATAAAATGTCTGAGCAAATGGAATTGATTTTATCAAAATTACAACACATGGAGTTGGAAATTAGCAGAGTGAAAGGAGAACCTGAGAAAGTGAAAGTAAAGCAGCCTTCAGCTCCTCCGCTGGCTGATACAATTTTTACATCGTCACTCCCTCACAAAACAGAGGACTCAGACAGTGAGTTTGATGAAGAAATGCCTATTTTTTCTTATCCTGTAATTCGACCACCCCCTATGAATGGTATTGCTCAACCAGCCAGATATGAAGGTGTTGCTGTTTATGATATTGGTAAACTTAAAAAGGCAACGACTTTGTATGGACCTCAGTATCATTAGGTTAAGGAATTGCTTAATGGGCTTGCTCAACATTGCAATAATTTTCTCCCGAGGATTGGAAGATGCTTTGTAGAGCCTTGCTTAAGAAACCTAAATACCTACAATGGCAAATGTGGTTTACTGAGGTATGTACAGAAAGGTCTAGACAAAATGCACAGAGCAGTAATCCACACCTACAGGTCATAACCTTTCCCATGTTGAGTATAACAGAACAGTATGTGGATGCTCGTATGCAAGTGAACTCTCCGAAAGAGATCCATGAGCAGTTACAAGACATAGCATGGGAAAGGATTCGGCTGGTAGAAGAGCATTATGGCTCTTGGACTAAAGTAATTAAAAAAACTAATAAACCCTGTGTTAAATTTTTATCACAATTAAAATAGCACCTAAAAAATACAAAAAGATACAGTGGTTAAATATTTAGGATATGTTATTTCTAGACAAACAGTGACACCTCAAAAATATCTTTATGACGTGATCAATTACATACGTTAAATGATTTTCAAAAGATATTAGGCGATATTAATTGGATGCGACCAGCCTTAGAAATTCCTACTTATCAATTACATAATTTGTTTTAATTGTTACAAGGGGAGCCTGATTTACCTAGCAAAAAACTTTAACTAAGGAGGCTAAAAATAAATTACAATTTGTAGAGCAAAAAATAAAAAAGAAATGTTTTTACATCGAGTAACTCTGAATCAACACATAAATTTATATATTTTGGATACATGGAAATACCCAACAGGAATTATAGGACAAAATGAGCTACCATTAGAATGTATTTATACATGGCATAGATTTACAAAGAATATTATGCATTATGAACAACAGTTGACAATTATTATTCAACAGGCCAGGAAACTGGTATTTACCCTATCGGGGTATGAGTTATTTAAAATTATTTTTCCTTTGTCAAAAGACCAAGTAAAATATTTGTTAAACATGTCTGAAATGCTACAAATAGCATTAGTAAATTTTAGTGGGCGGGCAATTTTCCTATCATTTTCCCAAAGGTAGGTTGTGGGATTGCTTGCATAAACAACAATTTGTAATTAATGATATAATTACCAAGGCCCCTATTCTCACTGCTCTTACCGGTTTTACAGATGGCTCCAAAACAAAAAGTGCTTATTGTGCAACAAATAAATATTGGGTACAAACAACTACTTTAGCATCAGTTCAACAAAATGAACTTTTGCTATTATTAAGGTGTTGCAAGATTTTGTGGGAGATATTAATATTGTTACTGATTCTGCCTATGCTGTAGTAGATGTGACTAATATAGTCACTGCTATTACATATTCATCTAAACCCCAGCTAAATCAGTTATTTAAACAATTACAAGCATTACTGAAACAACGTAAAGCCAAAGTGTTTGTAACTCATATTAAGGGTCATTCTTTGTTACCTGGGTACCTTGTATATGGCAATAATCAGGTTGATAAATTAGTTAGTTTTGCTTCTGCTGAACAGGATCATGCTCATTTACATACAAATGCTGGCCATTCACATATGCATTATAAAATACCTTATTCTCAAGCTAAACAAATTATTAAAAGGTGACCTATCTGCAGACCAATGCATTTGAGAGTTGTACCTGCTAGAGTAAATACTCGAGGATTATCACCTAACGAGCTCTGACAAATGGATATAACCCATGTGCAAGCCTTTGACTGTTTTTTGTTTGTACATGTTACAATAGATACTTATTCCAAATTTGTTTGGGCTTCTGCCCTTATAAGAGAAACTGTTAACCATGTAATAGAATACTTCTTGGAAGGTTTTGACATTATGGGAGTGCTTGCCAAAATAAAGACTGATAATGGACCAGCCTAAAAATATCAAATTTAAAAGATTTTGAGAACTTTATGATGTGGTACATATTACAGGAATAGAATATAAACCCCAAGGACAAACTATTATTAAACGAGTTCTGGCACACTAAAACAACAAATTAAAAAATTAAAAAGGAGGAAAAGGCTGAATGAAGGTATGAATAATTTGTGATTTTCCATGCAAAAACCTAAAATAATTTTACATCAAGCTCTTTTTGTTTTTAACTTTTTAAACCTACCACAAGGAGATATTTTAACGAGAGCTGAGCGCCATTTTGAACAAATATCAAAAAAAACTTATTTAAATGCTCCCACATGGATTAAGATTACATTGAAAGCAGAATGGCAACTAGGAACATTATTACATAAGGGGCGAGGATAGAGTTTTGTGTCTACACAGGATGGCAAACAATACTGTCTTCCTGCACAATGGATACAGACGCGGCCCAGTGAGGACAGCCCCATATCCTGCAAGGAATCGGCCACCAGTTGAGGAAGAATAAATCCCCACTGCCCACCTGGGGGCAGGTTTAAAAGTTGACTGGAGAAGGGCAAAGGATGTTACAACGCACTGATAATCCTTTCACAGCTGAGAACTTGTTCTGGCCATGTGTGCCCTGCTTACTGTAAATCCTGTCAATGCTAATCTAATGTAAGTTATTGGGCCTTTGTTCCTAACCCTCCTTTATTGGAACCTGTTGTTTGGGGAGACATGGATATAACCGTCTATACTGTCCCTGCTGTTTTATCTCCTCCTTGGAATAATTTGACATTTTACAATAAGGATGATGATAGCTTTTTAAATTTTACTTACTATACTCATTCCTTGCCTGTTTTTCTGGAGCCTCCTCCATGTTTAGTTGTGAATTGGCAACATTGGGTTTTACCTGGGAAACACACTTCCAATTCTAAAACACAGCTGCAGCGATTAACTATTTAGTCCATTAATAGTAGCTGGGAAAGCGTCACCTTTGATGGCGAGTTATCCTTACCTATGTGCACTGATTTTACTTATATTGATTTAAAATATCAGTCTTTTGTGTGGCAAGAATGTAGAGGAGCATTTGGAAAAATGTTCAATAATTGTATTAATTGGGGAACTTTTGGGCAATTTATTAACACATGTTCAGAATGGAATATTACCAGATGTGATTTATCAAATATTACTAGGATGCCGGATGCCATTAATGGATCGCTTACTGGAGCTCGATTGATGGCCTGGGAAGATGGGGGCATTACAGATGCTCGATGGGCTTTCATGTCTGTACCCACTGCTGATCAAACTCATCTTTGGAAGGTCGCAGCAGCGCTGAAACCCGTGATGCTACCAAATGGATTGTTTTCGGGGATGGCGAACTCTGCATCCACTTATAATTTTACTTTGTACAAATCTTATAATGTAACTGCTTGTGTACCTCTGCCTTATGTATTTTTAGTGGGAAATTTTACATTTTACCCTACTATTTTTTGTTTTAATTGTCGCCTGTATTGTTGTGTTAATTCCTCTCTTAATTTTAATGACAGTGATAGTATTATGATTTTCCACAAAGAACTCATATTTGGCTACCTGTTAAATTAGGAAGAGAATGGTCCCAAAATCCCTTGGATAGT
This sequence comes from Dipodomys merriami, assembly GCF_024711535.1. Classification (NCBI taxonomy): domain Eukaryota; kingdom Metazoa; phylum Chordata; class Mammalia; order Rodentia; family Heteromyidae; genus Dipodomys; species Dipodomys merriami. Next base: position 7,794,273 of record NW_027206113.1, read on the forward strand.
GTTGTTATTGAATTTTTTACCAAACTACTAAAATGTACAAAACGTATGATTGGAGCCATTATAGCTGTGATTTTAAGCCAAATTGCTATTACCAGTGTTGCTGGGGTGTCTGGAATTGACCTACACACTTTCTTACAAACTAAACACTTTGTGAAAGAATGGCACCGGGATTCACATAAATTGTGTGTCTTACAGGCAAAAATTGATGCTCAATTTAAAACACAGATTAATATTCTTAAACAGACAGTGGGATGGTTAAGAAAAAGTTATTGGTTTTGGAAAAGCAGTTATTGTTAAAATGTGATTGGAATTCTACTACCTTTTGCATTACTAATATAAAATATAATAAATCTATACATGATTGAAATGGACTACAGCAATATTTATCTGGAAATTCTACTGCTCGTCAATTGATTGCTCAGTTACAATTTAATGTACATGATATTTTTGGTAAACAATTTGCCAATGATGATGCTTCTAATATTGCTGATACATTTATTAAACAGTTGGAAGGGTTGGGTGTGAAAGAAATACTACAAAGCATTTCACATACTGCTAGTGGTATGGGAATTATGATTGTTATTATTCTGTTTGCACTTGTGCTGTTATATTTGATTTTTATGAAACCAATGCAAGCTTCTATCATAACCCTGTGGAAAGCTTTACTTTTAAAACAAAAGAAAAAAGAAGGAAATTGTGAAGACTCAGGGTCCAAGTTGAGGGGGCAGAATGATACAGGCTCCAGCCCCAGGATTATCTGAGGACTGTGTTTGGGTTAGGAAAGCTCTTGGCATGCCGAGCTAGAGAGGGAAAATTTTCTCTCTTCCTATCTCAAAACACATGTCACAGACTCATGGAAGCTGAGGAAATAGCTTTTCTGCTTGCTTAAGCATAGATGAACAGCTGGTCAAGCATTTTGCTGAGATTGGAGAAGTGGTTTGAGCTTGCTCCAAAATAGTTTAGATAATAATAAACCAAGACATTTTCTCATAGGTCAAGTAAAAATGAATCTCTTGAAATTTTTGTGTGAATGTCTTCTGACAAAATCTTGGCAAAGATCATACTTGCTTGTCTTTAAATAACCACTAACTATAAAGCACAGCATGCAGTGGCAATTGCTGTTTGCACTCTACATCTCCTGTGTCCTAGTGCTTTTGTGACCCTTACCCAGGGACCCCAACACACTAGACCTTGACAATAGAGGATACCAGGAATCGAAAGATTTCCCATATTCCTGGATAGGCAGATAGTGAAAATGACCATACTGCCAAAATTAATAAACACATTCAATACTATTTCCAGTAAAAGTCAAGTGACCTACTTTTCTCAAATAGAAAAAATAGTCCAAAAATACATATGGAACAACAAAAGACCTAGCAAAGCCAAAACAATTTTAGGCAAAAGAAAGAATTCAGGAGAGATCATGATACAGGACTTCAAGCTATACAATAGAGCCATATTTACAAAGACAGCTTTGGCACAAAAAGAGACCCAAAAATAAATGAGAGGTTAGAGTACCCAGAAATATAGCCACATATGGACAGTCAGTTCATAATTGACAAAGGAGCCAAAGACATAAAGTGGAAGAAGCACAACCTCTTCAACTACCGGTGTTGGGAAAACTGGCCACATGCAGAAAACTAAAAGTGGATCCTAGCCTATCACAATGCACTAACATCAACTCAAAATGAATTAAAGATCTTAACATCAAGCCTGAAAATCTGAAACTACTGCAGGACTGAGTATGAGAGACACTGGAACTTATAGGCATAGGCAGGAACTTCCAGAACAGATTTCCAGGGACACTACAAATTTGAGAATGACTCGATAGGACTACGTTGAAATAAATAGTTTCTGCACAGATAAAAAAATAGCAACCAGGGGAGTTCCGGGAAGATGGCGGAGGAGAAGCTGGAATCTGAACAAGCTCTCGCATAGAAAGCAGTTTTAGAGTTCCAGTGAACAGTCCTAAGCCAGAGAATCACACCAAGTGTGCCATCACAGAACAGAGAGTTAGACAAGAGAGGGGAAGCCAAGGAGACACATCTGAGCGCCTGCCAGCAGCTGCCGCTGCGGCGGCAGGGTCGCGGCAGCGACCACCACCGCGGGGTCATACCTGAGACACAGAGAGTCTGGGACGAAGGAGCCAGACACAGCGGACGAGCGGATTCTACTCAACACCAACAAGAACCGACAAAGAACGGACATCTTCATCCTGCAGTTTGCAGACCAGAGACAACCCAGGATCCAAGACTCGGGGTGAGTACAAGCCCGACGCCCTCACTCCTTCTCAGGGAGCAGAGGAGGGAAGGCCACCCCTCCCCCCCCAGCACCGGTGATCTCCATCTTGGATACCGACAAAGCTCGGAGGAGCTGCTAGCTCCAGCTCAGGCCTTGGAATAAAACGAGTCATTTAGCAGGTCACAAGAACTTAACGGCAAAGTGACCTGCCAGACTCAGCTCCATCCAGGGAAAAGTCACCCAGCTCAGGCGCCAGCCATTGGAGTGGCTTTCCCCACTGGGTAACCAGAGCCAGAGGCTGCCCCTCCATCTAGCAGCCACCACAATCAATTGAAAAACAGAAACCCTGAGAATGTATCCAGGCTGGGCTCTGTGAGATTTATCACAAAATAGCCCCAGGAAAAGCTACTGTTTGTTGAAAGGCCTCAACTCTACCCAGAACCTAGCCTCATCACTGCATCATCCTCTTTTGTGATTCTCAAAGCTGATCACCCTCACAGAAAACTAACCTGGGAGGGGGATCTCAAAATCTTGGGTAAAGCAGAGCATTTTTCTGCCTCTTCCAACAAATCGACTTAAGAAACCATTCAAGCCACAGGACCTCAAGCTAACCAGAGACTCCAACAAGAGGCTGGCTACAGACAAAAGGGAGATACAGGATTCTTCCCACCCCTCCCCCCCCAAAAAAAATCAAAGGACTTTTTTTTTTCTTTTTTTTTCTTTTTTTTTATTCTTTTCTTTTTTTTGTTGGTTTTTTGTTTTTTGTTACCTTATGTATATATACAAATTTTTTCTCTTCTAAAACTTTTATTAATATTTAATTTTTGCCTCTTCTGAAAAAATAATTGTTTTCCAGTAACTTTTTTTTTCTCCTCTTATAATTTTTATTTTAGGAATATGTGAATGAGCGTTTTCCTTTCTTTTCTTGTCTTCTTTCTCTTTTTCTTTCTTTCTTAATTATCTTTTTGTTTTTTTGTCTAGCTCTACTGAACTTCTAATCTTTTCTTCTCCCTTTCCCATCCTTAAAGTTTTTCACATCTCCTCTATGTCCCTCCCTTTCTCTCAATATATTCACATTCCTCTCTAAATAGATGGTCTTTCAATCTCTATAATAACATTAATTTACGTTTCTATTTTTTTTTCTGGTCTCTTTTCATTCCCCTTTCTGTCTCTTCCTTTTATCTCTCTCTCTACTTGCATCCTACCCAACCCATTTCCTGCAATGTCATTAGGACATAGTTAACTCTCCCTGTGCATCCCCACACCAATCTATTCCTATTTTTTACCCACATTTCTCCCTAATCCTAATAATTTCTGGTTTCCCAAATTCTTTTCTGCGGTTCGAAGTCCTTTAACATATAGTTGTTTGATGTTGAATAGATGTATCTGTTGAACTAGATTGTATCTGTAGACTACTGACTGTACAAAAGCAAACTTTGGTTGATGGTTGCCTTAAGATAATGTTCTAGCACAAAACTGGTGCTATCTTCATCTCAAATGGGCAGAGTACGCCATAAAAACACAAGAAAAATGGCAAATTCGGGTATCTCAATTCCCAATCCTGATAATCAGGGATTAGAACAGATAAAGAATAATCCAGAGGAGAGTTCCCAAATAGCTCTATAAACACTACTAGCAAACATGATAAATGAGTAGTTTGGCAATGTACAAAGGAATCTGTATGAGCGTGATAGGGAGAGAGAGGAGGCATCCCAGAAGTTTATACAGGAATATCATAAGCGTGAGGAAGCTACTCAAAAACTGATACAGGATTTGCATGAACAACTTGAGAATACTCAAAGAGAAAGGGAGGAATGGCGTGAGCAGGCTGAGAACACTCAAAGAGAACTGCAGGAATAACACGAACGGGAAGAAAGAGAACTGCCGGAATCCCACAGACAGGAGGAAGCTAATCAAAGAGTAATTCAGGAATTGAGAGACCAGGTAAGAATACACAAAGATCACTAAAGGCATTCATGGAATCCATTAACAAAGAGCTGAAGGAAGTCAAGGAGACCACAAAAGGAATGCTGAATGGAACCCAACAGAAGGAATGGGAGTCCAAAGAAACCATAACCAATCAACTAAGTGATTTGAGAACAAACACTGAACACCAAATTAAGGAAGTAAAGAAATTCATAAAAGACCTAAAACAGAGCTTCAACAAAGAACTTGAAGCCATCAAAGCTGACCAATTAGAAGGAAAAGAGATAAAAAACAAAGTAGAGCGTCTTGACAACAGGTTAGACCATGCAGAAGATCGAATCTCAGGGATTGAAGACAGCCTAGATATTATAGAGAAAGAACATACAACCATCCAAGACAAGTACAAGAAATATGATAGGTCTATCCAACACCTGGAAGACACCATCAGAAGGCCCAATCTAAGGAAAATGGGTGTAGAGGAGCAACTAGAAACAGAAGTTAATGGTCTAGGAAATTTGTTTAACAGGATCCTAGCAGAGAACTTCCCAAACATACAATAAGATCGGCCTATTCAGATACAAGAAGCTTTTAGATCCCCAAATAGACCAGACCAGAATAGGACATCCCACTGTCACATTATACTCCACACAGGATCAACTCAGACCAAGGAAAAGATCCTTAAAGCTGTCAAGGAGAAAAGGTTAATCCCTATAAAGGGAAACCAATTAGAATTACCTCAGATTTCTCAGCAGAGACAATCAAAGCGAGAAGAGCCTGGAATGACCTATGCCATGCCCTAAAAACAAACAACTATCAACCAAGAATACTGTACCCAGCTAAACTCTCCTTCATAACTGAAGGCCAAATAAAAACCTTCCATAGCAAAGAAAAATTGAAACAATACATCGCCACCAAAAAAGCCCTACAAAAGATTCTTAAACATGTCCTACATATAGAAAACCAACAAGACCGCAACAAAGGCCAAGAAACTGCACCCAAACTGAAAATCCAAGAACCATAGGAAGAACCCAGTTTTCACAGCCCCCAAGAAGGTGGATAACATGGCAGGAACTCCCAAATACCTCTCAGTCCTATCTCTTAACGTTAACGGACTGAACTCTCCAATTATGCGACATAGACTGTCTAGTTGGATTAAAAAACAAGACCCTTCAATCTGCTCCTGGAGGAGTCACATCTTGCCCGTAAAAACAAACACATTTTCAATGTTAACGGCTGGAACAAAATCTACCAAGCAAACGGCCCTCATAAACAGGCGGGAGTTGCAATCATAATGTCAGATAAAATAGACTTCATATTAAAATTCGTGAGAAGAGATAAAGAAGGTCGCTACATACTAATTAAAGGATCTCTCCTTCAGGAGGATATTACAATTCTAAATATTTATTCGCCAAACAATGGAGCACCCAAATTTATCCAAGAAACACTACTTTCACTCAAATCCCATATAGATCCAAAGACATTAATTGTTGGGGATTTTAACACACCACTCTCCCCATTAGATAGATCAACTCGGCAAAAACTCAACAGAGAAACCACAGATCTAAACAGCTGCATAAATCAACTAGACTTAACAGACATTTACCGAACATTTCACCCAGCAGCATCAGAATAAACGTTCTTCTCAGCAGCACATGGAACGTTTTCTAAAATAGACCACATATTAGGCCACAAAGCAAACTTGTCCAAATTCAGAAACATTGAAGTTATACCTTGCATTCGCTCTCACCACAAGGGAATAAAATTAGAACTCAACACCAAAAGCCACCAAAGAAAGTCCGGTATCACATGGAGGCTGAACAACACACTGCTGAATCATGAGTGGGTCATGGAAGAGATTAGAAAGGAAATTCAAATGTTCATGCTAGTTCAACAAAAATGAACACACAAATTACCAGCTCCTCTGGGACACAGCAAAGGCAGTACTCAGAGGCAAGTTTATAGCTCTGAGCTCCTACATCAACAAATTGGAGAGATCTGAAACTAACAATTTAATGACACATCTAAACCTCCTTGAAAAAGAGCAGCAAGATAAACCCCAATCCAGCAGACGGAAAGAAATAATCAAAATTAAATCAGAATTAAGTGAATTAGAATCCAAAAAAACTATAGAAAGAATCAACAAAACAAAGAGCTGGTTCTTCGAAAAACTTAACAAAATTGACAGACCCTTAGCAAACCTTATCAGAAAAAGGAGAGAACACACCCAAATTAATAAGCTCAGAGATGAGAATGGAAACATCACCACGAAAAAAACCAAGATGCAGAACATTTTAAGGGAATACTTCTCAAAACTTTATGCTAATAAGTTTGAGAACTTGACAGAAATGGACCTTTTCTTAGCAAATATTGACATGCCAAAACTAAACCAAGATGAGTTAAACCAGCTTAAAAGGCCCATATCAACCATTGAAATAGAAACAGCAATAAGAGACCTCCCAGGTAAGAAAAGTCCAGGACCAGATGGTTTTAGAGCGGAATTTTACAAGGCCTTCAAGCAGAGCTAACACCAATTCTCCTCCAACTCTTCAATGAAATTGAAAGAGAAAGCTCACTACCGAACACATTCTATGAAGCCATCATAACCCTCATCCCAAAACCAGGCAGGGACTCATCAAAGAAAGAGAACTATAGACCCATTTCTTTGATGAACATTGATGCAAAACTTCTCAACAAAATTTTGTCCAATCGACTTCAACAATTCATCCAAAAAATCATACACCATGACCAAACAGGATTCATTTCAGGGATGAAAAGTTGGTTCAATGTATGCAAATCAATTAATATTATTCATCACATCAACAGGAGCAACAATAAGAACCACATGGTAATCTCAATAGATGCAGAAAAAGCATTCGACAAGATCCAACACCCCTTTATGATGAAGGTTTTGGAAAAATTAGGAATCCATGGAACATTCCTCAATACAATAACGGCTGTATATGAGAAACCTAAAGCCAGCATTATACTCAATGGTGAAAAACTAAAGCCATTTCCTCTTAACTCAGGAACAAGACAAGGATGCCCACTCTCTCCACTTCTCTTCAATCTAGTATTAGAATGCCTAGCTACAGCAATAAGACAAGATGCAGACATAAAGGGGATCCAAATAGGGAAAGAAGAAATAAAACTCTCCCTCTTTGCAGATGACATGATCTTGTATTTAAAAAATCCCATAGACTCCACTCCCAAATTACTCAAGCTGATTCAAAACTTTGTCAAAGTAACAGGTTATAAAATTAACCACCAAAAATCAATGGATTTTCTGTATGCCAACAATGAGAAAAGTGTGGCTGAAATTAGGAAAGCAACTCCATTTGTAATAGCCCAACAAAAATAAAATACCTAGGGATTAACTGAACTAAAGAAGTGAAGGACCTCTATGATGAAAACTTTAAAATCTTGAAAAACGGAATCAACACAGAACTTAAAAAATGGCAAAATCTCCCATGCTCCTGGTTTGGCAAGATTAACATCCTGAAAATGGCAATATTCCCAAGGCTATCTACAAATTAAACGCGATACCTATCAAAATTCCACCCTCATTCTTCAAGGAAATAGCAGAGGCAATCCAAAAATTCATATGGAACAATAAAAGACCCCGAATAGCAAAAGCGCTCCTCAACGGAAGGAACACTGCTGGAGGAATATCAATACCAAAGTTCAAAGTCTACTATAAAGCCCTAGTAATCAAAACAGCTTGGTATTGGCATAAGAACAGACCTCAGGACCAATGGAATAGAATTGAAAACCCAGAAATGAACCTACAGACCTATAGCCATCTAATCTTCGATAAGGAAGCTAAAACAATAAAATGGAAGAAAGACAGCCTCTTCAGTAAACTGTGCTGGCAAAATTGGTTGACTACATGTAGAAAACTAAAGCTAGATCCTTATATATCACCCTGCACCAGAATCAACTCCAAATGGATCAAAGACCTTGAACTCAAAGCAGACACTCTGAAAACATTACAGGATGGAATAGGAGAAACCCTAGGTCTCCTTGGCTCAGGCCGAAATTTTCTGAATAGAGACCCGGAAACACAAAAATCAAAGAAAGGTTGGACAAATGGGATTGCATAAGGTTGCAGAGCTTCTGCAGAGCAATTGAGATAGCTAGCAAGATCAATAGAAAGCCCACCGATTGGGAGAAGATCTTTACTAGCCATACAACGGACAAGGGTCTCATATCTAAAATATACTTGGAACCCAAAAAATTAAACCACCCAACAACAAATCCTCAAAGAAACAACTGCCCAATAAATAAGTGGGCGAAAGACTTAAAGAGAAGCTTCTCTGAAGAAGAAAGAAGGATGGCCAATAGACACATGAAGAAATGTTCAACATCCCCAGCCATAAAAGAAATGCAAATCAAAACAACATTGAGATATCACCTCACTCCAGTTAGAACAGCAAAAATCAAGAACTCTAACAACAACAGATACTGGAGGGGATGTGGACAGAAAGGGACCTTACTTCATTGTTGGTGGGAATGTAAACTTGTTCAACCACTTTGGAAAGCAGTATGGAGGTTCCTCAAAAGACTTCACATAGATCTCCCCTATGATCCAGCAATCCCTCTTTTGGGCATTTACCCAAATGTTTAAAACAAGACCACACTAAAGCTACCAGCACAACTATGTTTATTGCAGCATTATTTACCATAGCTAAGATATGGAACCAACCCAGATGCCCCTCAGTAGATGAATGGATCAAGAAAATGTGGTATATATACACAATGGAATTCTATGCCTCCATCAGAAAGAATGACATTGCCCCATTTGTTAGGAAATGGAAAGGCTTGGAAAAAATTATATTAAGTGAAGTAAGCCAGGCCCAAAGAAACATAGGTCCCATGGTTTCCCTTATTTGCAATATCTAGTATAGGTATGAGTCAAGCGGAAAAGGTCAGATAATGTGATGTTAGGAAAATGAACCCTTAAATATGTATTTTAATGTTCTCGTTTCTTTCATGCATGTGTTTCTAACGCATTTACAAGATTATTTCTTTGTTGCTTTGGATGTCCCTCCCCCACAGTGTAACCCCCGATTTCACTATATTTGATGTCAGTATAACATGTGGAGGAGATGGGGACAAACAAGTCGTTTAAGGATTCAGGTGGACCTGTTGCAACAATGAAAAGTACAAAATGTCATGTCAAAACCAGCTTTACAATGTCGGTGTGGTTGGGGAGGGGGGTATGATTTGGTGGGGGGAGGTGGGAGGCAGGGAAGGGAGGTGAAGGGTAAACAAAGGAGGAGGCTGCAATGCTTGGTAAGAAATGTATGCATTATCCTGCCCATGCAATTGTAACCCCTCTGTACAGTATGTTCTCAAATAAAATAAAATAAAATAAAAATATTGCAATAAAAATAGGAACCAAACTAGAAAGAAAGCCAAATAATTGTGGAAAAATATTTACCAGCAATTATCTTGCCCATGTAATTGTAAACTCTCTGTACAGTTTTTTCACAATTAAAACAAAATAAAATAAATATTTGCCAGCAATATATTAGACACGGTCTAATAGCCATTATATATGATGAACTTAAGAAACTAACTCTTCATAATTCTAACAAACCAATCTTAAAATGGTCAAGGGAGCTAAAGAGATACTTCTCAGAAGAAGAGATAAAAAACAGCAAAGAAACACATGAGGAAATGTTCATAATCCCTGGTTGTAAAAGAAATGCAAATAAAAACAAATCTGAGATACCAACTTACTCTTTCAGAATGGCCCACATCCTAAATTTAGCCAATGACAAATGCTGGAAAGGATGCAAAGAAAGAGAAACATTACTGCATTGCTGGCGGTAATGTATATTAATACAATCACTTTGGAAAGCAGTCTGGAGGTACCTCAGAAAGCTAAATATCGACATCTACTATGAACTGGTCATACCATTCCTAGGCATCTACTATGAACAACAGGAACCAGTATACAAAGACACACACCTCAATGATTATTGCAGCACTGTTCACAATAGCCACGATTTGGAAACAACCCAGATGAGCCACTACTGATAAGTGGATCCAAAAATTGTGGTACCTATATACAATGGAATACTATGCAGCCTTTAAAAAAGACCAAATGATGGCATTTGCAGGGAAATGAATGGAACTAGACAAAATTATTTGAGTGAGGTAAGCCAAGAACAACAAGACAAACGGCACAGGGTCTACCTGATATGTGGATTCTAAAGCCAAAATGCAAGAAGGTATGACAAAGTAAACAGGACTCGAGAAACAAAGGACAGCCACTCATTTTGTTGTATCACCATTAATGACTCCATGTTCTTGACCATGTAGATGGTAGAAATATGCACGCAATGGAGGGAAGCCAGGAGGAGGAACACAATAAGTGGAAAATGGAACAACATACAACAAAGTGGCCCATCAGCTGCACTGGATATAGAAGAAAAATAACTAAGCAACCCAAACACAGTGATGGGAAGGGAGTAATGAGTGGGAAAGAGGGAAAGAGGGAATAGCCTACACTAAGCAAAAGGAAAAAATGTAAACATCATCTGAGGTGGGAAAAATAATTTGGATTGTCAAAGCTCATAGAATTAACAAACTTTAGACCATGATAACAATAATTTGCCTTGTCAAGGTTAAAAAGTGTTTGTGACTTTACTAAGTATCACAATTCCACAATACTGTGAAATATGTGAAATATATGCAATCACCTATCTCAATTTTTTCAAAACGTCTGAGAAGGGAAGGTTTATGAGGAATGAGTGACAATGTTGCCAGACACCTCTATTCATGTACTGTTTTGTAGAATGGGAACTTCTTTGTAAAACTACTTAAAGATAATTATAATAAAAACTGTTTAAAAATAAATAAACATTAGGATGACGATAAAAAAGTTCAAATATAAAATAAATCCAGTTGGAAGGAAAATTTCTTTGGGGAGAGTAATGTAGTGTATTCTATAGCAAGTCTCACTTCAGCATTAAATTCAAAAGCTAGACCTAAAGTAAATGAAATAAACTAAGAAATTGAGTTGAAAAAAGAAAAAAAAAGAAACTCCACCCACTCTTCCTTGCCTGGACAGCTGGTGTTTGTAAAACTGCATCATGCCCCTGAATTGGAACCGAAGTGGCAAGGACCTTACTTGGTCGTGCTAACTTCACTGTTGCCTATTATATTAGGACGAAAAACAGCATTAGATCCATCAGTCTCTAGTGAAATAGGCAGTGGACCCATATACAGAAAAGGCTACAAGATGGACTGTGCAGACACTCAGAGGGTCCCTTAAGGACAAGACTTACTAAGTGTTAATTAGTAATAACTAGTGTGTTTTTATAATTTACTTGATTACAATTAAATTTACATTTTAAGCCTGTTCATTAGGTGGAGAGATGGGAATTTTTAGGATTTGGTAAGAAGGAATCAAGGATTTGATTTGACATGAAAACCAGTGGGGGATGTATAAAGCAGCAAAGCCCTAATAATCAGCATGACCCACTAATCAATGTGGCCCCATGTCCTGGCCCACAGGAGTGCATGGGTCATGCCACAAAAGGGGACAGGGCATGCTGCTAGAGGGGTAGGATTTCATCCTCAAATGAGCTGTGAAGAAGTTATTGAGGAATGCGCAGTTCATGAAGTGATGATTGAAAACTGTTAGGCAAGAGACCCACTGGGTCTGGGAGGGGTTCAACCTATATATAGGCTGCATGGTGAGCGCAATGGAATTGGAGAAAATCAAGTGAAGACCTTGAAGGAAGGAAGTGGTGAGATAGCAGGAGGGGAAAGACTTGGGAGAAGAGGAATTTGAGGGAGTGCAGGAGGAGAAGGATGCCAATTGGCCACCAGGCCAGAGAAGTGTAGGCCTGTGGATAGTGGAGAGGACTAAAGAGAAGAAGGAAGTGATGGAAGGGAAAAAGGAAAATGAAGGACATGTCTATAAAGAAAGAGGGAGCAAGAGAAAAGGAAAAAGCCTTACCTATTGAAGTATGGAGTTTCGAGATGATAATTTGGGGGGATGGTGGTTTGCACACTAATTAACTATGTGCAGGGCTGCCCATTGGAGGTCTGAGATTTGGTGTTTGGGGCTGGCTTGTCAATGAGTGTACAGCCCAGGACAAGGTAAATGCAGGCCCATTACTAGCATAAATAAAGTTATCCTCAATGTGCCTTATTAGATTGTCTTGTGTTTTATGCAACATAAGTATACGAGTTTACAAGTTAATAGTGTCAAAGGCCTCGAATTTTGTAAAATGTTATGTGGTCATAATAGGTTTGCAATACCCAATGGGACAATGATATCACAATGGCAATATGATGTCACAATATCAAGTCATAATAATATTTTGATGTCATAATTAGTTGGTGATGCGATAATGGTGATGAGGTCACAATAGGTTTATGATGTCACAATGGATTGATGATGTCACAATGGCATGCTAGACTTCAATCTTCCTTAACTTCAAATGAGACTATAAATCCAGAATGGGATTGTTATATCTACAAAGTTATGCATTGGCCCAAACGTTATGAACTCCCAATAAGTATGTAATGTCACAATGGATTACAATGTGCATGATATCTGACAAAGTGATGACATAATTTTCATGATATCAGAGTGCATTTCTAATATCACATGTCATACCTGAAATAAGTAAAAAACAGATTATCAGATCAAAAAGGGCTTATGTATCACAAGGGTATCATGTCAAAGTTATGAGGGGAGGACCAGTTAATGATTTCACACTGGTGATTCTGCTTCGAAGGGTTTGTAATATTACAATGGTATAACTGATCTCAATTGTTAGACCACAATGAATATATGGGTAAACAACTGAATTTTTTTGTCACAAAGGCCATATGCTGTTTCAAAGGTGCTAAGAGGTCATAACTGATTAAAACGTCACAATGTGATGGTGATGTCACAATGGTAATGTGATGATGCAATAGGTTTGTGATATCACTGTGGTCATGAGGTCACCCATGGAATAGTGATGTCATTATGAGTTTATAATATTACAATCACATGTCTGATTTCAATTGCTACTAGTTTACAAAGAGGAAAAGAATTCAAGGAAGGAGATAGAAGTCCTAAAACCCACGAGGTTTCTAGCATGTGATGTCATAATAGGTGTGTGAAAACAGAATGGTAGAGTAATATCACAATGTCAATATGATGTCACAATATCATGTCATAATAAAGTGTTAAGGGAGTTCTGAGGAAGATGGTGGAGGAGAAGCTGGAAGCTAAACAAGCTTTCTCATAGATAGCAGTTTTAGTGTTCCAGTGAACAGTCCTAGGGTAGAGAATCACACCAAATGTGCCATCACAGTACAGAGAGTGTGTCCAGAAAGGGAAAATCCAGTCAAGGAGACAGATCTGAGCACTTGCTAGTAGCCATGGCTGCTGTGGCTGCAGCAGCAGCAGCGGCGGCCATAGCCATCATCCCTACAACAGAGAGATCCCAGGACATAGGTGCCAGACACAGCGGACAGGGGATTCAACTCAACACCAGCAAGAACTGAGAAGGAGCAGATACCTTCATCCTTCAGATTGCAGACCAGAGAGTGCCCAGGTACTAAGATTCTGACATGAGTAGAACCCTGAAATCCTCACTCCTTCTCAGGGAGCAGAGGTGGGAATGCCAGCCTTCTCCCCTACCACCACTGGAGATCTCCATCTTTGATACTGACAAAGGTCAGGCTGAGCAGGTAGCTCCAACTCAGGCCTTGGAAGAAAACAAAAGAGTCATTTTGCAAGTCACAGGAACTAGAAGGGACCTGCCAGGCTCAGTTCCACCCAGGAAAGTCACCCCGCCCAGGCAGAGAGAGCTCTGTCCACAGAGAAGTGACTTTCTTCACCATGTAAACAGAGCCAGAGTCTGTCCCTCCGTACAGAAGCCTAGACAAACAATTGAAATTCAGTAAACATAAATCCTGAGAATGGCTCAAAGCTGGACTCTATGTCTCAGGAGCTAGCCCCTCAGGGGAAAGCTACTGTTTGCTGAAAGGCCTCAAATCTATCCAGAACCTAGCCTAATCACAGCTTCTCCCAACTAGAGGAAATTGCCATTTCCCTCTTTTGGGATACTCAAAACAGATCTCCCTCCCATTGAACTAGCCTGGGAAGAGGATCACAAAATCCTGCCTAACACAGAGCATTTTCTGTCCAAACAAACTTACTTAAGAAACCAATCAAGCCATAGGAAAACCAAACACCACAAACAGACCAGAGACTCGACCAATAGACTGGTTATGGACACAGGGGAGATACAGGTTCTTCCCATTCCCTGCCCCCCTAAAAAACCTCAAAAAACCAAAGAACTCTTTTATGTTTTTTTAATTTTAATTTTTAAAGGGTTTTCTGTAAATATTTTCCTCATATTTTTTTTGGTGTATGTGTGTATGTGTGTTTAATAAAAAGGACCAAGAGGTCCTTTTTATTGTTTTCATATTTTCTCTTTCTTTTTTGCATGACTTAATTGCTATTCTGCTCATCCCAAGATATATACCTGTTGTCAATTATTACACCTTATCCCCCATTTTGTACATAATTAATACAGAAATTTATTACTCAATTCACAACCTCTTAGGCTTAAATTCTTTACGAGGAGTTTTATTTCTTTATACCTACATAATTTTCTAGTAACCAATATAAAAAATATTTTTTAATTTTTCATGTCTCCTTTCTCTCCTCCCCTCTTCTCGTCCTATTCTTTTCTTCTCTCAATATCATTTCTTTAAACTTACATAAATTGTGTTTCACTTCTTAAATTTGAATTTTTGTTTTTCCATTTTTTCTTTAAAATATCTCTCCTATCATTCTGCCCAATCCATTTCCCTCTCAGAGATTAGGACTTGGTTAAATTTACTCTCCTTTAATCTATCCACATCCCGCTAGTCCTATTTCCCCCCACATTTCTCCCTAAAGCTAATAATTTCTGGTTTGCAAATCCTTCTTTGCTGTTTGCAACCCATTAATCCATGGTTGTTTGATGTTGAATAGCTTGTATTTGTTGAACTATATTGTATTTGAAGCCATTTTGATTGTGCGACTACAGGGCTCTGGTTGATGCTTACCTTAAAATAGTATTCTGGCACAAAATTGGTGTTACTTTCATACCAAATTGGCAGAATAAGCTGGAAGAACACAACAAAAATGGCAAGACCAGGTGTCTGAACTCCCACTCATGATAATCAGGTGACAGAACAGTTAATGAATAATTCAGAGGAGAGTTATCAAAAGCTCTACAAACACTGCTGGTAAACATGGTGAATGAACTAATTGAAAACTTGCAAAGGACTCAGTGTGAGTATGATAGAGAGCAAGAGGAGGCAAACAAAAATTAATACAGAAATCTTGTGAGCATTAGGGATCTACTTAAAGATTAAAACAGGAATTGCATAAGCCGGTTTAGATCAGTTAAAGAGAAATACAGGGATAACATGAGAATGCTGAAAACAGTCATAGAGAGTTAGAGGAATTGTGTGAATGTGAGGAAACTTATCAAAGTGTAATACAGGAATTGAGAGAGTGGGATGAGAATAGACGAAGATCAATACAAGCATTCATGGAATTAATAAACAGACAGCTGAAACAATTCAGAGAGACCACAAAAGGAGTGATGAATGGAGCCCAACAGAAGGAAGGGGAGTCCAAGGCAACCATAACCAATCAACTAAGTGATTTGAAAATAAACACTAAACACCAAATTAAGGAAGTAAATTGAAACAATATCTAAAAAAAATCTCCAACAAAGAATTTGAAGCCATCAAAGCTGACCAATTAGAAGGAAAAGAAATAAAAAACAAAGTAGAAAGACTTGACAGTAAGTTACACCATGCAGAATATCGAATCTCGGGGATTGAAGACAGCCTGAATATTTTAGAGAAAGAACATACAATTATCCAAGACAAATCCTAGAAATATGATCTATTCAACACTTGGAAGACACCATCAGAAAGCGAATGTGAGGATACTGGGAGTAGAGGAGCACCTAGAGACAGAAGTTAATGGTCTAGGAAATTTATTTAACAGAATCCTAGCAGAGAACTTCCCAAACATGCAAAAATATAGGCCTATTCAGATACAAGAAGCTATTAGAACCCCATATAGACCAGACCAGAACAGAACATCCCACCGTCACATTGTAATCTGCACAGGATCAATTCAGACCAAGGAAAGGATCTTTAAATCTGTCAAGGAGAACAGATCAGTCTCCTCTAAAAGGAAAAGAATTAGAATAACCTCAGATTTCTCAGCAGAGATGAATAAAGCAAGAGCCTGGCAAGATGTATGTCATGCCCTAAAGATAAGTAAGTATCAGCCAAGAATACTGTTCCCAGCTAAACCCTCCCTCATAACCAAAGGTCAAATAAAAAGAGTCCATTGCAAAGAAAACTTGCAACAATAAATCTCCACCAAACCAGCTGTACAAAAGATATTTAAAGATGTTCTACGCATAGAAAATGAACAAGACCACAGTAAAGGGTGAGAAACTGCATTCAAGGGAATAAAATTAGAACTCAACACCAAAAGCCACAAATGAATTCCTGTAACACATGGAGGTTGAACAACACACTGTTGAATCACAAATGGGTCATGGAAGAAATTAGAAAGGAAATACAAATGTTCATGATATTCAACAAAAATAAACACACAAATTACCAGCTCCTCTGGGACACAGCAAAGGCAGTACAGACAGGCAAGTTTATAGCTGTGATTTCCTATATCAATAAATTAGAGAGATCTGAAACCAACAATTTAATAAGACATCTGAACCTCCTTAAAAAACGCAGCAAAGATAAACCCCAATCCAAGAAATGGAAAGAAATAATGAAAGTTAAATCAGAATTAAATGAATTAGAATCCAAAAACACCATATAAAGAATCAACAAAACAAAGAATTGGTTCTTCAAAAAATTTAACAAAATTGATAGACCCTTAGCAATTCTTACCAGACAAAGAAGACAAGACAACAAAATAAGCTCAAAGATGAGAATGGAAACATCACCACAGAAACAACCAACATTCAGAACATTATAAGGGAATACTTCTCAAACCTTTATGCTAATAAGTTTGAGAACCTGGCAGAAATGGACATTTTCCTAGCTAATATCGACTTGCAGAAACTCAAACAAGATGAGATAAATCAAGTAACATGACCATACAAAGCATAGAAATAGAAAGAGCAATAAGAAACCTCCCATCTAAGAAAAGGCCAGGATCAGATGGATTTAAAAAGGAATAATACAAGGCCTTCAAACCAGAGCTCACACGAATACTCCAAAAAATCTTCAATGAAATTGACAGAGAAAGTTCACTACAGAAATCTTTCTATTAAGCCATCATAATCCTCATCCCAAAGCGAGGCAGGGACTCATCAAAGAAAGAGAACTATAAACCCATTTCTTTGATGAACATTGATGTAACACACCTCAACAAAATTTTGGCCAATCGACATCAACATTTCATCCAAAAACTCACACACAACAATCAATCAGTATTTATTTCAGTGATGAAAAGCTGGTTCAATATATGCAAATCAATTAATGTAACTCATCACATCAATAGGAGCAAGAATAAGAACCACATTGTTATCTCAATAGATGCAGGAAAAACATTTGAAAAGATCCAACACCCCTTTATAATGAAGGCTCTGGGAAAACTATGAATCCAGGGAACATTCCTCAATACAATAAAGGCAGTATATGAAAAACCTACAGCCAGCATTATACTTAATGATGAAAAACTGAAGCCATTTTCTCTTAATTTAGGAAGGAGACAAGGATGTCCACTCTGTCCGCTTCTCTTCAATCTAGTATTAGAATGACTTTCTACAGCAATAAGAAAAGATGCAAATAAAAAAGGGATCCAAATAGGGAAAGATGAAGTAAAATTCTCCCTCTTTGAGATGACATGATCTTGTATTTAAAGAATCCCATGGACCCACTCAGAAATTACTCATGATGATTCAAAACTTTGGCAAAGTAGCAGGGTACAAAATTAACTCTCAGAAATCAATGACTTTTCTGTATGCCAACAATGAGAAAAGCGTGGCTGAAATTAGAAAAGCAACTCCATTCATAATACCCCACAAAAAATAAATTACCTAGGATTTAACTTAATCAAAGAAGTGAAGGATCTTTATGATGAAAACTTTAAAAGGAAATCAAATCAGAACTTAAAAAGTGTTAAAAAAAAAACTCCCATGCTCCTGGATTAGAAAGATCATCATGAAAATGGTAATACTTCCCAAGGCTACCTACAAATTCAATGTGATACCTATCAATATTCCAAACTCATTCTTCAAGGAAATAGAAGAAGCAATCCAAAAATTCATATGGAACAATAAAAGACCCCGAATAGCAAAAACAATCCTCAACAGAAACAACAGTGCTGAAGGAATATCAATACCAAATTTCAAACTGTACTACAAAACCATAGTAATCAAAATAGCTTGGTACTTGCACAAAAACAGACCTCAGGAGCAATGGAATAGAATTGAACACCCAGAAAATGAACACACAGACCTATAGCCACCTAATCTTGGAGAAAGGAGCTAAAAATGGAATGAAAGAAAGACAGCCTCTTTAGTAGATTGTGTTGGCAAATTTGGTTAATCACTTGTAGAATACTAAAGTTACATCCTTATATATCACCCTGCACCAGAATCAATTCCAAATGGATAAAAGACCTCGGAGTCAAATCAGACACCCTAAAAACATTACAGGACACAATAGGAGATACTTTGGATATCCTTGGAACAGGACTAAATTTTCTTAATAGAGACCCATAAACACAACAAATCAAAGAAAGGTTGGACAAATGGGATTGCATGAAATTGCAGAGCTTCTTCATGTCAAGGGACAAAGCTCGCAAGATCAATAGAAAGCCATTGGATTAGGAGAAGATCTTCACTAGCCATAAAAGGGACAAGGGTCTCATATCTAAAATATACCTGGAACTCAAAAAATTAAATCTCCCAACAACAAATCCTCAAAGAAACCACTGGCCATTAAATAAGTGGGCTAAAGACTTACAGAGAATCTTCTCCGAAGAGGAAAGTAGGATCGCCAATAGACACACGAAGAAATGCTCAGCCTCCCTAGACATAAAAGAAATGCTAACCCAAACAACACTGAAATACAACATCACTCTAGTTAGAATGACTATAATCAAGAACTCTAATAATAACAGATCCTGGACGGGATGTTGGTGAGATTGTAAACTTGTTCCACCACTTTGGAAAGTAGTATGGAGGTTCCTCAAAAGACTCTACATACAGCTCCTTGATGACCCAGCAATCCCACTTTTGACATTTACCCAAGTGATCACAGACAAGAATATACTAAAACTACCAGCAAAACTATGTTCATTGCAGCATTATTTACCATAGCTAAGATATGGAACCAACCCAGATGCCCCTCAGTAGATGAATGGATCAAGAAAATCTGGTATATATACACAAAGAAATTCTATGCCTCCATCAGAAAGAATGGCATTTCTCCATTTTTTTAGGAAATGGAAAGACTTGGAAAAAATTAAGTGAAGTAAGCCAGACCCAAAGAAATATAGGTCCCATGTTTTCCCTTATTTGCAATAACTAATTTATGTCTGAGACAAGCAGAAACGGTCACATATGTTGTTAGGCGAAATGAACCCCTTGGTAAGGACTCAAATTGTTTTTCTTTTCTTTTTTCTAGTGTATTTATAAGATGATTTCTCTGTTGTTTTTTATGTTCCTACTCCACGGTTTAACCCCTGTTTTCAGTATATTTGATGTTGGTATAATTTTGGGAGGGGAAGGGAAAAACAAATAGGGATACAGGGTGACCCATTGCAACAATGACATGTACAAGACATTATGTCGAAAACCAAACTTTATAACTTGGGCGTGGGGTGGGGAGGTGCAAAGTGGGAAATGGGAAGGGATAGGAAGGGGAAACAAAGGAGGAGGCAACAATGATTGATAAGAAATGTAATCATTACCTTATTCATGTAATTGTAAACCCTCTGTGTGTATTTTTACAATAAAAATCATGAAATTATAAAGTAAAAATCCATGTCACTTTTTTTTTGTCGGTCATGGGTCTTGAACTCTGAGCCTTGGCACTGTCCCACAGCTTTTCAATTCAAGGATACCACTATACGACTTGAGCCACAGTACCATTTCTAGTTTTCAAGAGTTATATTGGAGATAAGAGTCTCACAGACTTTTCTGCCCAGGCTGACTTTGAACCACTATCCTCAGATCTCAGACTTTTGTGTAGCTAGGATTACAGGCATGAGTCAACAAAGCACAGATCGAAGACAATTTTTAAAAAGCAAGCTTATTGAAACTTCTGGCTTTTTCCAAGAAACAATCTTACTTTATCAGCATTAGTTCATAAGTATGAGTTACTTTTAGATGTAACTGTGAGTTTTTCAATAGAATCAAATATAAGTTTTATTATAACTAAGTATCTCACAAAAATCCACTCAATTATTACATACTATATTACTCACTATTATTGTTAGAGTGTATATTACATATAGTGGAAAGTGAACCATTTCATATAAATTAGTAGATGTTATTTTAGCATTATAAATTCACATCTGTGATTTTAAACGAAGGAATGAAAATTGTTCATGTTAAAATGAAATATGAATGTGTAGTGTGTCCCAACTGAACCTAAAATTCTGAGTTCATACAGACAAAATTATTTTCTTTCCACTAAAGACTTTGAAGTAACACTATTAGAAATAGTGAGGCAAGAGGAGGAAGAATTAAAATCATGTCAAACAATGTCTCCGTTATTCTGCTAACCCCTCCTCTTTGATGACCTGCCAATTCCCAGTTGTCACAAAGCTTCAAGTGTCTCTCTTAGAATTCTATTTGGAAAAGTTCTCAATCACTGATTCTTTTTGTACTTTCTGTTATATGAAACAAAATATAGACACTAAAACAATTTATATACAATGCACACATATGTTGAAGTCACCACAACTGAAAAAACAATGAACAAAGTAGAACTCCCCCAGGAACAAAAACATGTTGTGTCCAGTTTTTTTGAAAGCACAAATAACTCAAATACATGTTAACTTGGAGTAGAGCCAAAAAGATAACTGTGTCTCAAAAATACGGTTGTGTTATTTGTAATTAAATTCATCTAGATGAACCTAATATAGCAAATCTCTTGAATGGATAAAATTGTTTAAAACAAATGTGACTGTATGAGAATTGAGATCTGCACAAAATTAAAAGAATAAAATAACAAAATCATGACATTTTAAAAATTCAGAAATGCAATGAATAAGTCCAATAATATCCATATTGAAAACTGATTCCTACTGATTTAACAAGAAAAAAATATTCAACTATATAATCTGAGCAGTGTACATGAGTCTACATAATTTTAAACTACTCCAAATTACACTTTGTAGAAGACTGAATGTGGGTTATGTAAAGGAAAACTTCAACACATGATATAAATGAATTAAAAATCTCATGAAAAGAGAGAAGTAGTTACTGGAAAATACTAGTTTAATAAAAGGTGGTCAAAATTTTCTAGTACTGAAAAAATTGCACACATATTTAGTTAGATCCAGAAAAAGACCCAAGTTACTTGAGCTGATTTGAAACTTTGGCAAAGTAGCAGGATACATCTGTAACATTTCTATGGATGCTGACTCTGGCAAGGAATTCATTTTCTTTTTGATCTGACAAATAAATATATGAAAGAACATAACTTCTACAACTAAATATCAAGACCTAACTAAACATATAACCAGAAAAGGCATCATGTAAGCCGTATTGCAACTGGGGTAAAATTGAGATACCACTTCACCCCAATTAGAATGGCTATAATCAAGAACTCTAGTAACAACAGATGCTGGACGGAATGTGGACACAAGGGAAACTTACTACATTGTTGGTGGTAGTGTAAACTTGTTCAACCACTTTGGAAAGCAGTATGGAGGGTCCTCAAAAGACTCCACATAGAGCTCCCCTATAACCCAGCAATTCCACTTTTGGGCATTTACCCAAATGTTCACAAACAAGACCACACTAAAGCTACCGACCGGCACGACTATGTTCATTGCAGCCTTATTTACCATAGCTAGGATATGGAACCAACCCAGATGTCCCTCAGTAGATGAATGGATCAAGAAAATGTGGTATATATACACAATGGAATTTTATGCCTCCATCAGAAAGAATGGCATTGCATATTTGTTAGGAAATGGAAAAACTTGGAAAAAATGATAGCAAGTGAAGTAAGTCAGGCCCAAAGAAACATATGTCCTATAGTTTCCCTTATTTGCGATAACTAGTATATGTCTGAGTCAAGCAGAAAAGGTCAGATTAGTTGATGTTAGGGAAATGAACCCTAAGATATATATTCAAATGTTTTTTTTTCTTTCATGCGATTGTTTTTTTAACATATTTATAAGATGATTTCTCTGTTGCTTTGTATGTCCCTCGCCACTGTATAACCCCTGCTTTCACAGTATTTGATGTAGGTATAATTTGTGGAGGGGAAGGGAAAAAATAAATCGTTTAAATAGGGATACAGGTGGACCCATTTCAACAATGAGATGTAAAAGTCGTTTTGTCGAAAATGAACTTTACAAATTTGGTGGGGGGAGGATGAATGGGATGTGGGAGGAGGATGGGAAGGGATAGGAAGGTGAAACAAAGGAGGAGGCTACAATGTTTGATAAGAAATGCATTCATTATTTGCCCATGTAATTGTAACCCCTCTGTATAGTATTTTCACAATAAAAAAGATAAATCAGTCATACTGATTCTGTATTTATTGTAAATGTTGATTTTTTAATTAATTATTACCTTTAGTTTGCTATTTTTAAGACTTTGTGTTAAATGATGTATAAATTGGTAACTAATTTTGGATGCTTTTGTTCTGAGTGTAATGTCTCACTCCAGTTCCTAACCCGTGAAATGATGTTGATTACAAAAAAATTCTAATAGCTACTGTTTATAATACACAAAATCTCATAAGCATGACACCATAAGCATTGGTTAACATTTGGATATCAGGGTCTCATGACTGATGAGGCCTATCTGCATGAGTATCATTGTACCTAGATTCCTCAGCCTAAATTTAGCCACTGTTTAAAAATGTTTGTATCTTTGTCACCTATCAGAGATTAAGTCTGAATATAAAGCCTAAGGAAAATGATAAAGTAAGAATTTAGCTTTTCTTGATATAAAATAACATTATGCATCATAGAGTAACTCACTGGTTTAAAGCCAACCAATTTCTCCAAAACATTCTAAGTATTTCCTTGAAATGTGTATTATTCTCTTGAAAGGAATGGGGAATGTGAGAAGAGAACTAACCAAGCATTGCCTTCAAATATACATAATTTGGATGTACCGCTACAATTCGCTTTAAGCATTTCTGATAAAAAATGTTTAAATAATTGATTTTCTGGTCAGATATAATATATCCTAGTTTCATATACTAAACTACATTCAGAAAAAAAAGTGGCATCTCTATAATATGTGATGCCCAATTCTTAGGTATTTCATCCTGCCTCCATTTAATGAATGTGATTGTTTAAATCCTTCATAATTTATTAATTAAAATCGATCAGTGTCCTATAATAAAATTGTGTATGATTTTATCCTAGAATGATTCAAGGAGTGCCCATTCAATCAGGACAAACATCACATTCCATTGGTATTCATATGGATAGGAATGAGTTTCTTAGGCTCTCCTGCCATTTGAAGGTGGCAGGATCAGGATTCGAACTGTGGGCTCCAGCTCCCACCACTTAAACCTGAGGATAGGGAACTCACCTGTCTGTCCAAGAACATCAGCAAGACCAGTGATAAGGCAGACACAAGTGTCTCTCAGCATTCCTCCTTGAAACTTATAAGGCTGTGATAGGAGGATCATGGTCAAAGTCACCCTAGGCAGAAAAGTCATTGAGCCCCCTTTCCTACTTCAATGCCAACAAACCAGAATTCGGGCCGTATGGCTCCAGTTGTAGAGGGCTAGCCTTAAGCAAATGCAGCTCATCGACTGTGCCCAGATCCTTAATTCAAGATCTGGGACTGGCAACAAATAGACATACAGAACAATCTGTGCAGCCATCCAGCTAAAGCAGGTCACCCTCAGCAGCCTTTATTTACATTTTATAGTGAGGCCAATGCAGGAACGAGCACAAACCAGGCAGGGAAAGAGAAGATGAGGTTTCTTAGAAGTAATCAATATTCAGTAAATTAAACTTGGGAACATAAAATGGTAGCATACTTATGTAAAAACTACCATTACAAAAAATGATGAAGGGGATGGGAATGTGGATTCCTGAGAGTTATTGCCTACCATGCAAGAAGTCCTGGGTTCGATTCCTCAGTAGCACATACACAGAAAAAGCCAGAATTGGTTCTGTGGCTCAAGTAGTATAGAGCTACAGAGAGTGCCAAGGCCTTGTGTTCAACCCAAGAACTGGCAAAGAGATAGCTAGGTAGATAGGTACGTAGGTAGGTAGGTAGATACATAGACACATAGAAACATAGATACATAGATACATAGATACATAGATAGATACATAGAAAGATGATAGATGAATCTGGTTTTGGATGTCAGGAGGAAAGAAGGGCTTTCATAACTGTTTTCTACCTTCAAATACAGTGTTACCCTGGAGTTCTTCCTGCTAACAAGGCTAGGGCTCAGATCCTGAGAACTTCATTTGAACCCAGGATGGGTCAATAATGTTTCTTTCCTGCTTCTATAGCTGGAGAACTCTAAGAACATTTAGAGTGCAAGTACTTATCACCAACAGAAACACAGGAAATTCTTGAACTTCTGATATTTCAGCAGTGGAAGTCCGAGTGTCATAGACTTTCCTGCCCTGGCTGGCTTCACCCTGTGATCCTGAGACCTCTGCTAGGATGACATGTGTGAAGTACTGGTGCTCTGCTAGGTTCATAACTGTAATGACATTGACAATACAAGTCAGGGATTATCACAAAGGGTTTGGGGAGCATATTAAGCCTTTCAACAATGGACCTTTCAGAACCCTGTAGGACACAATGTTGTAATGCTAGAGTCTGAAAGTGTGGGCATATGGATTTGCTACACTTGAACCTGGAGCTCTGACTCCAATTCTGGTGTACATCAGCATTCATTTCCAGAGAATGTTCTCCTAATCAGCAAATAGGAAAAGTAAGTTGATTGACCCTCACTTTTTTCCAGTTGTGTGTCTCGAACTCAAACCTGGGCACTGTCCCTGAGCCCTTCAGTTCAAGGTGAACATTCTACCACTTGAGTCATAGTGCCACATGTGGTCTTTTTGTGGTTCATTGGAGATAAGATTCTAATAGGCTTTCCTTGCCTAGGCTGTATTTGAACTGTGGTCTTCAGATCTCAGCCTCCTGAGAAGCTAGGTATCCAGTTGTGAGCCACCAGCATCTGGCCTATTGTTTCTCACAGTCCTGGGGCTTGAACTTAGGGTATGGGTACTGTCTCTGAGCTTCTTTTTCTCAAGGCTAGCGCTCTACCACTTGAACCACTCCACAGCTTCTAGGTTTTTCTGAGTATGTGGCAGCAACTCTGATCTTTCCCTCACATTGCGACACATTTACCAAGACCCTGAGTTCAAATTCCAGGCTAGGAAAGAAAACTCGCAGAAATTCCAAACCAGGGAGCTTTATTTTTTATTTAGTTAAATGATTAATTAATTATTTAATTTAATCTTTATTTTGCCAACACAGGGGTTGAACTCAGGTCGTGCAACTCTGCCTCAGCTTCGATTGCCCTAGGCTGGAGTACAACCTCTGGACCCATAGCCGATCTTGGGATCCTAGGCCCAGAGGGCTTGCATGAAGAAAAAAAAAAGTAGGATACCACAAAAAGTGGCGAGCTGCATAGGGCTGGGGGTTTACATTTTTTATCTTTACATGATAACCATCCTGGTTCTGAATGACACAGCTGCAATTGGACCTGACCAGCCATTGCTGAAGGCTGGTGAGCTATCAGGGAAACCATAGGCCTACCTGTCAACATAGGCCCTGGGTTCAAATCCCGGTCCTGACACCTACCAATGGCAGGAGATCACAAGAGACTAATTCCTGTGCATAGGAATACCTATTGAAAGAGTACTTCATGCTTCAGTGTAGTCTAAAAATGGATGCAATAATCCTATCATATGGATTGATCTTAATTAATAGTTTATTGAACATGAAAAGAATAATATTCCATCAGTGACAGTATAATAAATGCCTAAGAGTTGGTAGGAACATAGTAGGTTTGATTCAATGATAGACAAACAGATCTGGTGCTCCTTTCCAATATGTATTTATTTGTATACCACAATCTGCCTATCCATGTATCACTGTTTTGGCCAAAACTGGGGCTGGATCTCAGCACTTGGGAAACCCTGACAGCTTCATTGGCTAGAGGCTGCTGTGCTCACACTCATCCATTCATGAATTGGGCCTGCTAGGCCCTGACTTGAGATCCAAGCACTGCCAAAAATATAATCTTGGAGTAAGAAGCTGAGTATGACACATGTTTTCCTTTTCTGGGAGAGTCCTGAGTGTCAGGCATGATGGATATCATATCTACAAATCTGGATGCTGTGATAGGATGTAAACAATGTAATAAATGGTAGTGGTGTCATCAGAGTCAATAAAATAATTGCTAAATAAATGAATAAAACCAGAAATAAAATGAATAACTACACCAAACACAATATGTACTGAATATCTGTAAGGAAGTATAATTCCTGTTTTTAAAATGGATATAAAGAGTATGTTTTCCCAGCCTGAAGCTTGAATTCAGACATAGGGAACAGGCCTGAATTGCTTGTCTTCAAGCATGGTCAGATTCCTTTCTCTCACAGTGCTGCATATTTACCCAGGACTTGAGTTCAAATACCAGGCCTGGCAGAAAAAATGGCACGAATTGCAAACCAGGGGGCTAATTTTTTTAATGGCAGGTTATTGTGGAGGCGATTGTCCTGCCTGACAACATAGGTTGTGAGGCCTGGAGAAGCAAAAGTTGAGGAGGTGACACCTCCACAAATTGAGCATCTCAGAGGAAGGAGACATGACCCCTTTGCAGGGATCACCACACAGCAGCTCAGTGGCAGACAGAGCTGGAACCACAGGCCTCCTGCCCCATTAGCTGCCACCAGAGCAGGCGTGGGGATGGGAAGTGGGACAGAGGGCATCTGAGAACAAAATCTGCTTCATCCATGACCTGCATGATGATGTGGACTTCCATAGTCCAGCGGATGAGCACCACCATTGATGCAGCCAGCTGTTGGCACACATCTGCACTGTCTTGGAGTCCCTCATGGCGTGTAAAGAGCAGATGTTCATCCTGGATGAACTGTGTCTGGAGAAAGCCAAGCGCGTGTGCTGGCTCTCCCAGGAGAAGATGGAGAAAAGAGAGCTGGGGGAGCTGCTGTCCCTTCTTGCAGGGGAAGGAGTGGATAAAAGGCTCCAGATGCCGGCACAGGATGAGCCCCCACCACTGCAGCTGCTTCAGATGCCTCAGGCTCTGGGGTGGGCAAAATGAGGGAGGAGCAGAAAGGTTTTGAAGAATTGCAACTTCAAGACAGCTTGGAAACTGCCATAGGCAAAGTCTGGGTTCCTGACCCTGTAGATGACTCCCCTATGGATCACATCCTGCAGCAGATGCCCCACATCCGGAGCCACCTACAGCTGGCAGGCTTGGTCAAGGAGCGTTCCCTTTCTTTCTTCTGTAGACTGATTTGGATGATGACTCTATGTGACATACTGATTCTCAAAAGCCACGTCAGCCACCAGAAATAAGTGGCCAGGCAGCCTTTGCTCAGGCCTCCATCTGCCGTGTGATGGGAAGGGTAAACTGAAGGTCAGGTAGGGCAGAGGCTGCCGGGAAGTGGCCCAAATTCAAGGAACATCTAATAGCCCATTGGTGGCCAGGGAAGAGACCCACATTATGCTTATCTCAAACAATAAATTGTTTTCAAAGGAAAGAAAAGCCTCCAACAAAGATTTGTTTTTCTAGTCCTCTGGCTTGAACTCAGGGCCTGGCCACTGTCCCTGAGCTCTTTTTGGTTAAAGCTGGCAGTCTACCAGTTGAGTGTTTTCTGATAGTTCATCGAAGATAAGAGTCTCACACACTTACCTGCCCAAGCTGGCTTGGCACCATGATCCTCCAGATCGCAGCTTCCTGAGTATCTAGGATGACAGGTATGAGCCCCCAGTGCCCAGCTTGTGATGACTTTTGAAGGCATTTTGTCAAGTCTGTTAAAGGAGTCCCAAAGGGCCTGGATAGACCATGACCAAATCAAGGAGCTGGGATGGGGGAAGGCTCATCTTCTAGCCATTCTGTTCTCCAAAATTAAAGATGCCAGTTGGTGTTGTATGCATCAAATACCTAGGCCAACAGCCATCAGGCTTAGTGGGGAATAGGTAGAGAATACCCAAAGATTGCAGTGTAGAAATCTCTGATTTTGCATGCATGTGGTGTGTGTGTGTGTGTGTGTGTGTGTGTGTGTGTGTGTGTGTGTGTGTGTTTGTGTGTGTGTGAACTCAGGGCCTAGGTTCTATCCCTGAGTTTTCTTGGTCAAGCCTAGTACTCTGCCACTTGAGCCACAGTCCTACTTGCTTTATGATGGTTTATTGTATGTAGGAGTCTCAAGGACTTTCCTGTCCAAGGTGGCTTGGATCAAGAGTAAACACAACTCACAGGTACAATCCCCATGGTGGGAAACTCCTGCCCCCTGCTGGCCAGACGTGGAACATGAGAGGCCGTGACATTGTCCTCTAGATTTCAGTTGGGGGAAGTGACCAGGGCCAAGCTGACTTTTGCTCACCATGGGTGCTGATGCCAGAGCAGGTCTGTTCCACCCTAGGCTAAGAGAGCGCCAGGAGTCCCGGATCCCAGGGGCACAAGGAAGGGAGAGGTCAGCTCCAGGCTGAGCTAAGAGCCTTTGCCCACAGACACCCCAACTTGGCCTTCCTGATCACCATAAGACCGGTCAAAGAACAACCCCCAAAAAACAAAATTGGAGCTGTGGGTAAAAGTGCTAGAGCTCTAGCATCGAACCAAAGAGATCAGGGACAGAGCCCCCAAGCTTTGAGTTCAAGACCCCCAGCTGACCCTCCCCCATAAAACACAGGTTGGCTAAAGTAAAGTTGTAGGATTTGTGAAGTGTTTCTGAAGAATGGTGATACTAAAGAAATCACCCTAATTTTAATGACAGCTGAAATTGTGACATACAGCTATGTGCTGAGTCCTTCACAAGGTGCTGTTTGCTGGGGCCTTCCCACATGGAGTTTTGTGCTGAGTCCTCAAAACAGGTGCTGTTTTCTGAGTCATCCCAAAGGGTGCTATGTGCTGAGTCCCTGAGAAGAGTGGGCCATGCTGGATTTTTCAAAGGGTGCTGTGTGCTGAGTCCCTTACACAACGTACTATATGCTGAGTCCTTCAAAGGGTGCAGTGTGCTAATTCACCCCAAAGGGTGCTGCTATGTGCTGAGCCTTTGAGAAGTGAGGGAGGAGGTGAATTTTTCAAGTGCTTTGTGCCAAGACCTTAAAATAGGGTGCTCTGTACTGTCCTGCAAATAGTGCTCTGGGCTGAGACCTTTGACAGTGTGGTATGTACTGAGTCCTTCCACACTGTGGCATGTGCTGAGTCTTTCAAAATTGTGCTATCTGCTAAGTTTTTTGAAGGGTGCTATGCACTGAGTGCTTTACACAGGGTGCAATGTACTCAGTCCTTCAAAGGGGGCTGTGTGTGTCTTAACACAGGATGCTATGTATTGATTCCCTGGGAAACAGTGCTGTGTGCTTGAGTTTTTCAAAGCATGCCATGTGCTGAGTCCTTTACACTGTGGGCTATGGATTCCCTCATTCAAAGGATGCTGTGTGCTGAGTACTCTAGACAGTATACTATATACTGAGTCATTCAAAGGGAGCTGTGTACTGAGTCCTGTACACAGGGTGCTTTGGGCTGTCTTTTGAAGTGTGCTGTGTGCTAAGTCAACTAAAAGGGTGTTATGTTCTGATTCCTTGAGAGGCAGTTATCCCCAACAAGCACACACACACACACACACACACACACACACACACACACACACACACACACACACACACACACATGGGTCACTGTACACCTGCTTGGTGTGTAGAGTGGAGGGGGAAGGAAGAGAGTCTCCTCCCGTGGTGGGGCTGAGGGGAGATTCGATCCCCCGGGCAGGTACTGGGTTTAGGGAGGAGTGATGAGCTGATGTGAGGCTACAATTGCGTGGCCTGGAAGCCTTAGGGCCCAGTCAGGGCTGGGCTTGCAGCAGGGTTGGGGGCGGGGGCAAAGGGGAAGGGAGCATGGCAAAGGGAGGAGGGGTAGGACCCAGGGCACACTGTGTTCACAGCGGGGGGCGAGTGCACTCCGTGGGGGCAAGGAAACCCAGGAGAGGCGTGAGGGCAGAGAGAGAGAGAGAGAGAGAGAGAGAGACAGAGACAGAGACAGAGACAGAGACAGAGACAGAGACAGAGACAGAGACAGAGACAGAGAGAGAGAGAGCAGATCGAAGAGAGCACACACACAAAGGCAAGCAGCTTTATGGGCTGGCGACATCTCAAATCTTAGCGCAGGTCCTGGCGGGAAGCACAGAGCATGTGGAGCCTGTGCAGCAGGACATTGCCACAGGCAGCTACTCGGAGGTGTGGTGGCCATGGCAGGCCTGAGTCTGAGGTCCCTGCCCAGGGAGTATGGTGCTGGAGGTGGCTGAGGCGGGGGCAGTGTTGGCTGATGAGGAGGAGCAGAGGCCATGTGCAGCCCCCTCCATGCTTCGAAGACGCGAGCCTGCCCACTCCCTGCAGCATCGCGTTTCAAACATGGTGTTTTTGGCTCAGACCGATGGTGCCTCTTGAAGTCGCCCAGCAGAGATGGCACGCCCCTGGCTTGCTTGCAGACCCTAGTAGGTCTCAGATCCAGGTCGTTGGACTCTGGGCCTGCATGCCTCTGGAGCCTCTGCCTACAGCTTCTCCCAGTAGCACACATGAGTGGCTGCCCCATGGGCCTGCACCCTGCGAACCCTCCTGCCAAAAGGCCATCTCCTGCTGACATGGACCCATCCATCCTTCCTCCCGTCTCCTGTCCTGCTATTGTGTGCCCCACACCCCACAGCCTATCATGTCCCTGCCACAAATGTACCCCAGGGTTGGAGAGTGGGAGTGGGTGTTGACCCCGGGATCCCACCCCCACACTAGTAACCGGTGTACCAGGAAATGGGGTAATGCAGGAATGGGTGAGGAGGGCCAAGGGTTGGCCTGGAACAGTGGGAGCCACACAGCTGCTCATCTGCACCCTTCCTCTCCCTGGTGGGAACATGGTGGCTTTAGTCAGAGGTGGGGAGCAGCACCTCCACACCTGCCTTCTTGGGTCTTTTGCTTTTTGCTGGGGGTGGTGGGTGTTGGATGCAAAAGATAGGCCCTCCTTGCTGTGTGAGCCCTTGTCTTCTGTGCTCGGTCACCCTTTCACCTGAGGAGGGTCCCGGAAAAGCCCACTAGTTATGTGAGGGCACTTGGAGTCAGATAGAAGGTGAATATCTGGGAAGAACACACCCCCTCTGACACACATATACCTGACTTGTGCCCCCCACATCAGCTGTCAACAGTTCTCACAGGGTGATCACATTTCAGAGCTCTCCCAGCATCTGCTGGCTCACAGTTCATCTGCTCTCCTAGTCCTTCACAAGAATCCCCCAAGTCACCCAGAAGCATCTAGGCTGGAAGTAGGGAGTCTGTCCATGTATGTAGCCTTTAGGACCCCATGCATTTCCCAACACTGCCCCTACCTCAGATCAGAAACCTCTCTGGGACACTGTGACCACCCTGCTTGCTTTTAGTCCTGGCTCTGAGGATCCACCTATCTCAGGACACCTTCACACAGAATCCTGGCCTGGGATTTTGGTGAATGGTGAGTAAATGCTGGTTTTTCCCAAGGGAAAGTGTCTGGCCCTTGAGAAAGGGAGAGGCAGAGTGGTTCTGCGTTATTAGAGCGGTGGTCCTTTGGGTGGGAGCCACTAGTTTGACAAGGGAATCATTGTGCTCCAGCTTGTATCTTGTCCCAGAGGAGGAACCAACAAACTCAGGAGAGACACTGCTGGGTCTATTTGTGTGTTCGTCTGTGTGTGTGTGTGCGTATGCATGAGAGAGAGAGAGAGAGCGGGATGGAGGGAGAGGGAGAGACAGAGAGGGAGAGAGAGAGGGAGAGAGAGAAGCAGAGAGAGATCATCTTTCTCCTTATACCTGTCTGTACTCAGGTTGAGTGATCAGTTGGCAAATTACAGGTGCTGCATGGAGGAGTCTTCTGTCACAGGTCTGGATTTATGTGTGTGTGCCTGTGTGTGTGCCTGTGTGTGTGTGTGTGTGTGTGTGTGTGTGTGTGTGTGTGTGTGTGTGTGTGTGTGTGTGTGTGTGTTCGGAGAACAGGGAGAACAATGAAAACATTTAAGTCAATGTGTCTAAAAAGAGCAAAAGCATTTTATATGTATGTGTGTGGGTGTATTCTAATTTTTTCATCAATGCCAAGTATGAGTCCAGCCATAATTTTTGTTTTCTCCTTGAACGTTTCATGGCTCCTTTGGAGAAATTTTCACTAGACGATCCTTTCCACCTATCTCTTCCCTATTTCCTATAGCCCACAGTAGCTGCTGGGCCTGTGTGAGTCTCCCCTAGGAGGCCTGTGTGAATTGCAGACCAGAGTGGACACCTGTCCTTCTGTCTTCAGCCAGAAGGCTCATGAGGCAAGTGTGAATGCAGCCATACTCTTCTAGCCAGACAGTCTGCTCTCGTGTGTATATTTGGAGCTAATTCAAGGGTTGGGAATGTGTCTGCCAAACATAATTAAGGAAGTAAATGCGGGGGGGGGGAGGAGGTCAGGGGCTGTGAGGCTAGCAGGGTCTGGAGAGTGGTAAACGGTGTGATATGACACATGGTTCACCACGACCATGGAAGAGAAGGCAACCTTACCCAGGGCATTGACTGTGTCCGTGGGAATCTGGGCAGGGTGCTCTGGGCCCCCACTGGTGACATGGATTCCCTCCCGGGGCATTGTACCAGTGGTCAATCATCTCTGGGTTCCTGCAAACTTCAATTTGTGTCCCACCTGGACGATTTCCAGCTGGGTAGTGGTAGGCACTTGCATTCCCCCTGTGGAGCCTGCTCGGTATCAGGCCGTGGAAGTTAGCAAGGGCTCTCTGAATGCCAGTTCCTTTTCTTTTTATTTTAATTTTTATTTTTTGTGTACATACTGTACAGAGGGGTTACCATTACATAGGCAAGATAATGAGAATATTTCTTATCAAGCATTGCAGCCTCCTCCTTTCTTTAAACTTCACATCACTTCCCAGCCTCATCCCACCCCTCCAACCAACCCCCCGGCTCCCGCACCAAAGTTGTAAAGTTCGTTTTCGACATGACAACTTCTACTTCTCATAGTTGCAACGGGTCCACCTGTATCCTTTAACGACTTGTTTTTCTCCATCTCCTCGACAAATTGCACTGACCTCAAATATAGTGAAAGCAGGGGTTATACTGTGGGGGAGGGACACACAAAGCAACAAAAAATAAATTTATAAATGAGTTAGAAACAAAGGCACGAAAGAAAAAAAACATTAAAATACATATCTATGGGTTCATTTTCCTAACATCACATTATCTGACCTTTTCTGCTTGACTCATACATGTACTAGATATTGCAAATAAGGGAAACCATGGGACCTATGTTTCTTTAGGCTTTGCTTACTTCACTTAATATAATTTTTTCCAAGCCTTTCCATTTCATAACAAATGGGGCAATGTCATTCTTCCTGATGGATATATAGAATTCCATTGTGTATATATACCATATTTTCTTGATCCATTCATCTACTGAGGGGCATCTAGGTTGGTTCCATATCTTAGCTATGGTAAATATGCTACAATAAACATAGTTGTGTTGGTAGCTTTAGTGTGGTCTTGTTTGTAAACATTTGGGTAAATGCCCAAAAATGGGATTGCT
Organism: Dipodomys merriami; assembly: GCF_024711535.1. Classification (NCBI taxonomy): domain Eukaryota; kingdom Metazoa; phylum Chordata; class Mammalia; order Rodentia; family Heteromyidae; genus Dipodomys; species Dipodomys merriami. The sequence goes on from NW_027206113.1 coordinate 7,828,449, forward strand.
GGGTCATAGGGGAGCTTTTGTGAAGTCTTTTGAGGAACGCCCATACTGCTTTCCAAAGTAGTTGAACAAGTTTACATTCCCACCAACAATGCAGTAAGGTGCCCTTCTGTCCACATCCCCTCCAGCATTTGTTGTTGTTAGAGTTCTTGATTTTTGCCATTCTAACTGGTGTGAGGTGATATCTCAATGTTGTTTTGATTTGCATTTCTTTTATGGCGAGGGAGGTTGAGCATTTCTTCCTGTGTCTATTGGCTATCCTTCTTTCTTCTTCAGAGAAGATTCTCTTAAAGTCTTTAGCCCACTTATATATTGAGCAGTTGTTTCTTTGAGGATTTGTTGTTGGGGGATTTAATTTTTTGAGTTCCAAGTATATTATAGAAATGAGACCCTTGTCCGTTGTGTAGATAGTGAAGATCTTCTCCCTATCTGTGGGATTTCTATTGATCTTGTTAGCTATGTCCTTTGCCTTGCAGAAGCTCTGCAACTTCATGCAATCCCATTTGTATGAAATTTCTTTCATTTGTTCTGTTTCCGGGTCTCTATTAAGAAAATTTTGGCCTGAGCCAAAGAGACCTAGGGTTTCTTCTATTCCATCCTGTAATGTTTTCAGAGTGTCTGCTTTGACTCCGAGGTCTTTGATCCACTTGGAGTTGATTCTGGTGCAGGGTGATATATAAAGATCTAGCTTTAGTTTTCTACATGTAGTTAACCAATTTTGCAAGCACCATTTACTGAAGAGGCTGTCATTCTTCCATTCTATTATTTTAGCTCCCTTATCGAAGATTAGTTGGCTATAGGTCTGTAGGTTCATTTCTAGGTTTTCAATTCTATTCCATTGCTCCTGAGGTCTGTTCTCATGCCAGTACCAAGCTGTTTTGATTATTATGGCTTTATAGTAGAATTTGAAATTTGGTATTGATATTACACCAGCGGTGTTCTTTGCGTTGAGGAGCATTTTTGCTATTCTGGGTCGTTTATTTTTCCAAATGAATTTTTGGATTGCCCCTTCTATTTCCTTTAAGAATGAGGTTGGAATTTTGATAGGTATTGCATTTAATTTGTAGATAGCCTTGGGAAGTATTGCCATTTCTACGATGTTAATCTTTCTAATCCAGGAGCATGGGAGATTTTGCCATTTTCTAAGTTCTGTGTTGATTTCCTTTTTCAAGATTGTAAAGTTTTCATCATAGAGGTCCTTCACTTCTTTGGTTAAGTTAATTCCTTGGTATTTTATTTTTTGAGGGGCTATTACAAATGGAGTTACTTTCCTAATTTCAGCCACACTTTTCTCATTGTGGGCCTACAGAAAAGCCATTGGTTTTGGGGGGTTAATTTTATAACCTGCTACTTTGCCAAAGTTTTGAATCAGCTTGAGTAATTTGGGAGTGGTGTCTATGGGGTTCTTTAAATACAAGATCATGTCATCTGCAAAAAAGGGTGAGTTTTATTTCTTCTTTCCCTCTTTGAATCCCCTTTATGTTTGCATCTTGTCTTATTGCTGTAGGTAGTCATTCTAATACTAAATTGAAGAGAAGTGGAAAGAGTGGACATCCTTGTCTTGTTTCTGAGTTAAAAGGAAATGGCTTTAGTTTTTCACCATTAAGTATAATGCTGGCTGTAGGTTTGTCTTATACAGCCTTTATTGTATTGAGGAATGTTCCATGGATTCCTAATTTTTCCAATACTTTCATCATAAAGGGGTGTTGGATCTTGTGGAATGCATTTTCTTTATCTATTGAGATAAGCATGTGGTTCTTATCCTTGCTCCTGTTGATATGTTGAATAATATTAATTGATTTGTGTATATTGAACCAGCTTGGCATCCCTGAAATGAATCCTGTTTGATCGTGGTGTATGAGTTTTTGGATGAATTGTTGGAGTCGATTGGCCAAAATTTTGTTGAGAAATTTTGCATCAATATTAATCAAAGAAATGGGTCTATAGTACTCTTTCTTTGATGAGTCCCTGCCTGGTTTTTTGATGAGGGTTATGATAGCTTCATAGAATGTGTGTGGTAGTGAACTTTCTCTTTCAATTTTATTGAAGTGTTGGAGTAGTATTGGTGTGAGCTCTATTTGAAGGCCTTGTAGAATTCCGCTATAAAACCATCTGTTCCTGAACTTTTCTTAGCTGTTAGGTCTCTTATTGCTGTTTCTATTTGAATGCTTGTTATTGGCCTGTTAAGATGGTTTAACTCATCTTGGTTTAGTTTTGGCATGTCAATATTTGCTAGGAAAATGTCCATTTCTGTCAAGTTCTCAAACTTATTAGCATAAAGTTTTGAGAAGTATTCCCATAAAATGTTCTGAATCTTGGTTGTTTTCATGGTGATGTTTCCATTCTCATCTATGAGTTTATTAATTTGGGTGTGTTCTCTTCTTTTTCTGATAAGATTTGCTAAGGGTCTGTCAATTTTGTTAAGTTTTTCGAAGAACCAACTCTTTGTTTTGTTGATTCTTTCTGTAGTTTTTGTGGATTCTAATTCATTTAATTCTGATTTATTTTTGATTATTTCTTTCCATCTACTGGATTGGGGTTTATCTTGCTGCTCTTTTTTAAGGAGTTTCAGATGTGTCATTAAATTGTTGGTTTCATATCTCTCCAATTTGTTGATGTAGGAGCTCAGAGCTATAAACTTGCCTCTGAGTACTTCCTTTGCTATGTCCCAGAGGAGCTGGTAATTTGTGTGCTCATTTTTGTTGAATAGCATGAACATTTGGATTTCCTTTCTAATCTCTTCCATGACCCACTCCTGATTCAGCAGTGTGTTGTTCAGCCTCCATTTGTTACCAGACTTTCTTTGGTGGCTTTTGGTGTTGAGTTCTAATTTTATTCCCTTGTGGTCAGAGAGAATGCTAGGTATACCTTCAATGTTTCTGAATTTGGACAAGTTTGCTTTGTGGCCTAAAATGTGGTCTATTTTAGAAAATGTTCCATGTGATGCTGAGAAAAATGTGTATTATGATGTTGGTGGGTGAAATATTCGGTAGATGTCTGTTAAATCTAGTTGATCTTTGCAGGTGTTTAGATCGGCTTTTTCTCAGTTGAGTTTTTGCCAAGTTGATCTATCTAGTGGGGGAGAGTGGTGTGTTAAAATCCCCAACAATTAATGTCTTTGGATCTATGTGGGATTTGAGGGAAAGTAGTGTTTCTTGGACAAATTTGGGTGCTCCATTGTTTGGCGAATAGATATTTAGAATTGTAATATTCTCCTGAAGGACAGATCCTTTATTTAGTATGTAGCGACCTTCTTTATCTCTTCTCACGAATTTTAATTTGAAGTCTATTTTATCTGATATTAGGATTGCAACTCCTGTCTGTTTATGGGGGCCGTTTGCTTGGTAGATTTTTCTCCAGCATTTAACATTGAAATTGTGTTTGTTTTTATGGGCAAGATGTGACTCCTGAAAGCAGCAGATAGAAGGATCTTGTTTTTAATCAAACTAGACAGTCTATGACGCTTAATTGGAGAGATAAGTCCGTTAATGTTAAGATATAAGACTGTGAGGTATTTGGGAGTTCCTGCCATGTTATCCACCTTCTTGGGCGTTGCAAAAACTGGCTTCTTCCTATGGTTCTTGGATTCAGAATTCCTTTGTGGTCTCCCTGACTTCCTTCAGCTCTTTGTTAATGGGTTCCATGAATGTCTTTAGTGATCTTTGTGTATTCTCTTCCTGCTCTCTCAATTCCTATATTACTCTTTGATTAGCTTCCTCCTGTTCATACCATTCTTATAGTTCTCTTTGAGTGTTGTCAGACTGTTCACTCCATTCCTGCCTTTCTCTTTGAGTATTCTCAAGGTGCTCACGCAAATCCTGTATCAGTTTTTGAGTAGGTTCCTCTCGCTCATGTTATTCCTGTATAAACCTTTGGATTGCCTCCTCTCTGTAGCACGCTCATACAGAAATCTTTTGTGGGTTTTCAATCTTTTCCTGAATTGACGTATTGTTTTTCTCCTCTCTCCCTATCACGCTCATACAGAGTTCTTCGTATGTTTTCAATGTTTTCATTTATCATGTTTGTCAGCAGTGTTTGTAGAGCTATTTGGGAACTCTCCTCTGGATTATTCATTATCTGTTCTGTCCCCTGATTATCATGAGTGGGAGTGGAGATACCCGTACTTGCCATTTTTCTTGTGGTTTTCCAGCTTACTCTGCCCATTTGGGATGAAAATAACACCAGTTTTGTGCTAGAACACTAACTTAAGGCAAGCATCAACCAAAGGATGAATTTGCACAATCAATAGTCTGCAGATACAATCTAGTTCAACAGGTACCTCTATTCAACATCAAACAACTGTATATTAATGGGCTATGAACCGCAAAGAAGAATTTGGTAAACCAGAAATTATTAGGTTTAGGGAGAATTGTGGGTAAAAAATAGGAATAGTGTTATGTGGGAAGGTACAAGGAGAGTTAACTAAGTCCTAGTCTCAAAGCAGGAAATTGGTTGGATAGGATGAAAGTAGAGAGAGAGAAAACAAGAAGAAAGGGAAAGGAATAAAACAGAGACCAGAAAATATAGAAAAATAAAAGTTAATAATATGCAGAATTGAGAGCCAATTATTCAAAGAGCATGAATATAATGAGAGAAAGGGAGGGATATAAAGGAGATGTGAAAAACTTAAAAATAAAAATACTTAAAATATTATATAGGTATAAAGAGGTAGTACTGCTATTAAGGAATTTAAGTCTCAGAGGTTTTGAATTGAGTAATAAATTTTTGGATTAAGTGTGTACACAATGGGGGATAGGGTCTAAGAGTCAACTACGGGTTTATGTGAGGATGTGCAGAACAACAATAAAGTCCCATAAAGAAGAACAAAAGAGAGAAAAAGGTGAGAATGATAAGGAAGAAAAAAAAAAGACCAGGAGTTCAGTCGAGCTAAGCAAAAAACAAAAAGAAAAAAAATTTGTAAAAACAGAGAAAAAAGAAAGAAAAACGCACACACACATGTATCAGTAAAATAAAGATTATAAGGGGAAAAAATGTTTCTAGAAAACAATTTTTTTCAAAAAAGGTAAAAATTAAAAAAAATTTTAGAAAAGAAAAACAATTTTTGTAAAAGGTATAAAAAAGAAGAAAAAAAAAGTTCTTTGATTTTTTTGGGAGGGTTGTGAAAAATCCTGTATCTCCCTTGTGTCTGTAATCAGCCTCTGGTTGCAGTCTCTGGTCTGCTTGTGGTGCTGCGGCTCAGTTGGTTTCTTAAGTCAGTTTGTTTGGACAGGCAGAAAAATGCTCTGCTTTACCCAGGATTTTGCTATCCTCCTCCCAGGTTTGTTCAATGGGAGGGGGTCTGCTTTCATTATCACAAAAGAGGTAGATGGCTTTTTCCTCAAGTTTGGAGATGCTGTGATGAGGCTTGGTTCTGGCCTTTCAGCAAACAGTAGCTTTTCCCGGGGGCTAGTTTGTGAGAAACTCACAGAGCCCAGCCTGGAGCCACTCTCAGAGTTTCTGTTTACTGATATCGAGGCTGCTAAAGGTAGGTGGAGCCTCTGGCTCTGATTACCCAGTGAAGAAAGCCACTCCTAGGGTGGCAACCGAACTGGGTGACTTTTCCCTGGGTGGAGCTGAGTCTGGCAGTTCACGCCGTTAAGTTCTTGTGACCTGCTAAATGACTCCTTTTATTCCAAGGCCTGAGTTGCAGCTAGCAGCTCCAAATTGGTATCCAAGATGGAGATCTCCTGTACTGGGGGGGGAGGGGTGGCCTTCCCTCCTCTGCTCTCGGCCAAGAAGTGAAGACGTCAGGCTTCTACTCACACAGAGTCGTGGTTCCTGGGTCGTGTCTGGTCTGCGAACTACAGGATGAAGATGGCTGCTCCTTATCGGTTCTTTCTGGTGTTGAGTGGAATCCGCTCGCCGGCCACATCTGGCTCTTTCATCCCGGACTGTCTCTCTTTCAGGTATGGCGGTAGGGCCACCGCCACAGTGGAAGCAGCGGCCACTGCTGGCAAGAGCTCAGATCTGTCTCCTTGCCTGGATTTTCCCTCTCTGGCCTAACTCTCTGTCCTGTGAAGGCACACTTGGTGTGATTCTCTGGCTTAGGACTGTTCACTGGTACTCTAAAACTGCTTTCTATGAGAGAGCTTGTTGAGCCTCGAGCTTCTCCTCTGCCATCTTCCAGGAACTCCTTTGAATGCCAGTTTCTGTTACCTGCTGTTGCTCTAGGCTGTCTAGAAGGAAAAGGGGAGAGCTGACTTTGGAACCCTTTGATTGGGACAAATTAAATACCATGTTCTCCAGGGTTTTATCTTGAAGCTGGCAATTTCCACTAACACCTGGGATTATGGGTCAAATTAGACGGACCATTTCAGCCACCAACAATGACGTTCAATGCACCACAGGCAGAGTTCCCTAGCCAGATGGTCTCCTGCTATGAACATCATGCCTTGACTGCCTTTCTCTGGCAGCTGTTGATTCTATTCTTGCTCTCTCTAGGGTGACCACCACAGTTGAGGACATCGGGGGGAGCAGAGATTGTGATCTCACCATCCCCAGCCTGCCAACTGTGACCAGAGATGATTCCCAGCATCTGCACTGGACTCTTCGAGATTCAGAAACCCGGGATCCTTTCTCTGCAACAAGAATCTTGAGGGCTGGATATGATAGAACATCCTGGCTAGCCCCAGGGGGAGAAGAGGAGGCCCCTTCAACCAGGCCTTCAGCTCAAGGCAACCTCGTTCACACCTGTGTGGGGTATTGAGTGCCACAGAGATGGTCAGCCGCTGGACAGAGATCTTTGAGAAGATAGGCATCCCAGAGGCCCCGGAATCCAGCAAGTACATCATGGCTCACTTCCTCGGAGCCAAAACAGTTAAGTGCAGTGGCACCAGGAGGGTGGGAAGAGGGAGGACAGAGAACTGTGGGAGAGCTAAATCAGGCTTCTCCCCCAGGATGCTTACCTGTATCAGATGGGACTTTTCTGTAGTATTGTTGTAGGAAGATGCTCATTTGTTTATCCAAAAAACAGTTACAGTGTGATCCAGGCTCCGGGGGGTCCATAGACAATGAAAGTTCCAGTGCTGGTTCCACAGTACATGAAGAAACCTTGGTTTGAGCTGGATGCTGATGCTTCATACCTGTCATCCTAGCTACTAAGAGGCTGAGATGGGAGGATAGAGGCTTAAGCCTGGGGCAGGAAAGCCTGTAAGACTGTTATGTCCAACTAACTAACAAAATGAAAACAGCAGAAGTGGATGTGTGGCTGAAGCTGTAGTCTGTTGGACTTGAGTAAAAAGGCTCAGGCACATCACCCAGGTTCTGAGTTCAAGGCCCAGGAGTGAGAGAAAGAAAGCATAGAGAGAAAGGAGGGAATTACAGAGAGAGAAAAGGAATAAAGGAAGGAAGATGGAAGAACATGCAAGCCTTGGTTTGGAGTACCTGGATCAAGGAGCCAACCATTCACATCTCTTTGGGGAAAGTTTCAGAGCATAAAGGCAGTATGTAGGACCAAGCCACAGACCCCTCAGCAACTTCATGACATCCAGAAGCCTGATGGTCACTGACTGCAGAGAGAAGCAGCCTCGAGTAGACCCTTGGGCTCAGGGTGGGTCATCAGGTTTCAATCATCTCCGGCCCCAAGGAGTTTATTTTCTGGTCAGATAAGAAGGAAATGTCTAAGGGCTAGGGAGGTGTTGGGGTGATGGAGTGTCAAGAGGGGGGAGCAAGGGATAAAAAGGAAGATGAAGAGGGAGGATGATCCCTGTTCAGGTGTGTCAGGACCTCGCCTGTCAACCTAGACCATCACTGATAGAGCTTTTAACCCAGCCACATTGCAATTAAATGTCCTGGTGCTCGTTGACCACCTGGCTATCATCCACCGCAGGATGTCTGTGCAGTACGACTTTGGGGACTGGGATTTCCACGCTCAATCTGAAGGTCAGATCCCTGGTGTTCATTTCTCGACCACAGAAAGAGCTAAGCATGCCTCTGGCACAGGACAGACAGGGAATGAGGGCGGGAGTCGGGTTCAGTGGTGCCCCAAGTCTTCCTCGAGTGGGCGTTAGGACCCTGTGATTGCCATTCTCAGATGCAGAGGTGGGTGTTTATGCTGGCTCAGCCTTTAGTCTAGATGGCATATCTGGGACTCAGAGAGGGACAACTGAAGGTGGGGAAAGGTTGGGTAGAGGCTGGTGGGAAAACTAGAGGCACTAGGCTCTGAGCATTGTTGTTTCTTTGAGGATACTCACCACCTAGGAATATTCCTGGGATGGATGAGCCCTTTGCTCCTTTCCAAGAGAGGGACCCTTGGCCCAGAAATCCTTTCGTTCCCACATCTTGTGGTTGGATAACTAGAAATCACCTCACTGCTCAGTATTGAGGCAGTACAGTGAGAGATCCTAAGTCTTTGATAAGGTCAGGGGATCCTCAGTATGAGATGGTACTTGAATGTCCTAACTAGGTGCATGGTCAGTCCCATCTAAGACTGTCATGATGTAGGACATAGAATCTAAAGAATCAGAGCATGATGGGGCCTGTTCTGGGGTCTTGAGTATTATGCGTTAACTTCGAGCTCCCATGTTCCCAACTGCTTCTCTTTCTTGGGTGGGTAGAAAAAGCATGAATGGACCACAGCCGGGGGCCATACCTGAGCGCTCACACAGAGAGTCCGGGACGAAGGAGCCAGACGCAGCGGACGAGCGGATTCTACTCAACACCAGCAAGAACCAACAAAGAGCAGACATCTTCATCCTGCAGCTTGCAGACCAGAGACGACCCAGGATCCAAGACTCAGCGTGAGTAGAAGCCCGACATCCTCACTCCTTCTCAGGGAGCAGAGGAGGGAAGGCCACCCCTCCCCCCCCAGCACCGGTGATCTCGATCTTGGATACCGACAAAGCTCGGAGGAGCTGCCAGCTCTAACCCAGGCCTTGGAATAAAACGAGTCATTTAGCAGGTCACAAGAACTTAACGGCAAAGTGACCTGCCAGACTCGGCTCCATCCAGGGAAAAGTCACCCAGCTCAGGCGCCAGCCATTGGAGTGGCTTCCCTCACTGGGTAACCAGAACCAGAGGCTGCCCCTCCCTCTAGCAGCCTCAAAAATCAATTGAAAAATAGAATCCCTGAGAACGGCTCCAGGCTGGGCTCTAGGAGATTTTTTTTTGCACAAAACAGCCCCAGGAAAAAGCTACTGATTGTTGAAAGGCCTCAACTCTACCCAGAACCTAGCCTCACCACTGCATCCCCCTCTTTTGTGATTTTCAAAGCAGATCACCCTCCTAGAAAACTAACCTGGGAGGGGGATCTCAAAATCTTGGGTAAAGCAGAGCATTTTTCTGCCTCTTCCAACAAACCGACTTAAGAAACCAATCAAGCCACAGGACCTCAAGCTGACCAGAGACTCCAACAAAAGGCTGGTTACAGACAAAAGGGAGATACAGGATTCTTCCCACCCCTACCCCCCCCCCCCCAAAAAAAAATCAAAGGACATTTTTTTTCTTTTTTTTTCTTCTTCTATTCTTTTTCTTGTTTGTTTTTTGTTTTTTGTTACCCTATATATCTATAAATATTTTTTTCTCTTTTAAAACTTTTATTAATCTTTAATTTTTGCCTCTTCTGAAAAAATAATTGATTTCCAGTAACTTTTTTTTTCTCCTCTTATAATTTTTATTTTAGGAATATGTGAATGAGCGTTTTCCTTTCTTTTCTTATATTCTTTCTCGTTTTCTTTCTTTCATAATTATCTTTTTGTTTTTTGTCTAGCTCTACTGAACTTCTGATCTTTTCTTCTCCCTTTCCCATCATTAAAGTTTTTCACATCTCCTCTATGTCCCTCCCTTTCTCACAACATATTCACATTCCTCTCTAAATAGATGGTGTTTTAATCTCTACAATAAAATTAATTTTTATGTTTCTATTTTTTTCTGGTCTCTTTTCATTCCCCTATCCCTCTCTTGTTTTTCTCTCTCTCTCTACTTGCATCCTACCCAACCCATTTCCTGCATCGTGATTAGGACATAGTTAACTCTCCCTGTGCCTCCCCACACCAATCTATTCCTATTTTTTACCCACATCTCTCCCTAATCCTAATAATTTCTGGTTTTCCAAATTCTTTTCTGCGGTTCGAAATCCTTTAAAATATAGTTGTTTGATGTTGAATAGATGTATCTGTTGAACTAGATTGTATCTGTAGACTATTGACTGTACAAAAGCAAACTTTGGTTGATGGTTGCCTTAAGATAGTGTTCTAGAACAAAACTGGTGCTATCTTCATCTCAAATGGGCAGAGTAAGCCGGAAAAACACAAGAAAAATGGCAAATTCGGGTATCTCAATTCCCAATCTTGATAATCAGGGGTCAAATCAGATAATGAACAATCCAGAGGAGAGTTCCCAAATAGCTCTACAAACACTGGTGGCAAACATGATAAATGAGAATTTTGACAACTTACAAAGGACTCTGTATGAGCGTGATAGTGAGAGAGAGGAGGCATCCCAGAAGTTTATACAGGAATATCATAAGCGTGAGGAAGCTACTCAAAAACTGATACAGGACTTGCGTGAACAACTTGACAATACTCAAAGAGAAAGGGAGGAATGGCGTGAGCAGGCTGAGAACACTCAAAGAGAACTGCAGGAATCCTACGAACGTGAAGAAGCTAAACAAAGATTAATACAGGAATTGAGAGACCAGGTAGAGAACACACAAAGATCACTAAAGGCATCCATAGAATCCATTAACAAAGAGCTGAAGGAAGTCAGGGAGACCACAAAGGGAATGCTGAATGGAACCCAACAGAAGGAATGGGAGTCCAAAGAAACCATATCCAATCAACTAAGTGATTTGAGGACAAACACTGAACACCAAATTAAGGAAGTAAAGAGATTCATACAAGACCTAAAACAGAGCTTCAACAAAGAACTTGAAGCCGTCAAAGGTGACCAATTAGAAGGAAAAGAGATTAAAAACAAAGTAGAGAGTCTTGACAGCAGGTTAGACCATGCAGAAGATCGAATCTCAGGGATTGAAGACAGCCTAGATATTATAGAGAAAAAAACATACAACTATCCAAGACAAGTCCAAGAAATATGATAGATCTATCCAACACCTGGAAGACACCATCAGAAGGCCTAACTTAAGGATAATGGGTCTAGAAGAGCACCTAGAAACAGCAGTTAATTGTCTAGAAAATTTGTTTAACAGGATCCTAGCAGAGAACTTCCCAAACATGCAAAAAGATAGGCCTATTCAGATACAAGAAGCCTTTAGAACCCCAAATAGACCAGACCAGAATAGGACATCCCACCGTCACATTATAATCCACACAGTACCAACTCAGAACAAGGAAAAGACCCTTAAAGCTGTCAGGGAGAAAAGGGTAATCACCTATAAAGGGAAACCAATTAGAATCACCTCAGATTTCTCAGCAGAGACAATCAAAGCAAGAAGAGCCTGGAATGACCTATGCCATGCCTTAAAAACAAACAACTATCAACCAAGAATACTGTACCCAGCTAAACTCTCCTTCATAACTGAAGGCCAAATAAAAACCTTCCATAGCAAAGAAAAATTGAAACAATATATCTCCACCAAACCAGCCCTACAAAAGATTCTTAAACATGTCCTACACATAGAAAACCAACAAGACCACAATAAAGGCCAACAAACGGCACCCAAACTGAGAATCCAAGAACCATAGGAAGAACCCAGTTTTTGCAGCCCCCAAGAAGGTAGATAACATGGCAGGAACTCCCAAATACCTCTCAGTCCTATCTCTTAACGTTAACGGACTGAACTCTCCAATTAAGAGACATAGACTGTCTAGTTGGATTAAAAAACAAGACCCTTCTATCTGCTGCCTGTAGGAGTCACATCTTGCCCGTAAAAACAAACACAGTTTCAGTGTTAATGGCTGGAACAAAATCTAACAAGCAAAGGACCCTCATAAACAGGCGGGAGTTGCAATCCTAATATCAGATAAAATAGACTTCAAATTAAAAATCGTGAGAAGAGACAAAGAAGATCGCTACATACTAATTAAAGGATCTCTCCTTCAGGAGGATATTACAATTCTAAATATCTATTCGCGAAACAATGGAGCACCCAAATTTATCACAGAAACACTACTTTCCCTCAAATCCCATATAGATCCAAAGACATTAATTGTTGGAGATTTTAACACACCACTCTCCCCACTACACAGATCAACTCGGCAAAATCTCAACAGAGAAACCGCAGATCTAAACAGCTGCATAGATCAACTAGACTTAACAGACATTTACCGAACATTTCACCCAGCAACATCAGAATACACGTTCTTCTCAGCAGCACATGGAACGTTTTCTAAAATAGACCACATACTAGGCCACAAAGAAAACTTGTCTAAATTCATAAACATTGAAATTATACACTGCATTCTCTCTGACCACAAGGGAATAAAATTAGAACTCAACACCAAAAGCCACCAAAGAAATTCCGGTATCACATGGAGGCTAAACAACACACTGCTGAATCAAGAGTGGGCCATGGAAGAGATTAGAAAGGAAATTCAAATGTTCATGCTATTCAACAAAAATGAACACACAAATTACCAACTCCTCTGGGACACAGCAAAAGCAGAACTCAGAGGCAAGTTTATAGCTCTGAGCTCCTACATCAACAAATTGGAGAGATCTGAAACTAGCAATTTAATGACACATCTAAACCTCCTTGAAAAAGAGCAGCAAGATAAACCCCAATCCATTAGACGGAAAGAAATAATGAAAATTAAATCAAAATAAAATGAATTAGAATCCAAAAAAACTATAGAAAGAATCAACAAAACAAAGAGTTGGTTCTTCGAAAAACTTAACAAAATTGACAGACCCTTAGCAAATCTTATCAGAAAAAGAATAGAACACACCCAAATTAATAAGCTCAGAGATGAGAATGGAAACATCACCACGGAAACAACCAAGATTCAGAACATGATAAGGGAATACTTGTCAAAACTTTATGCTAATAAGTTCGACAACTTGACAGAAATGGACCTCTTCCAAGCAAATATTGACATGCCAAAACTAAACCAAGATGAGTTAAACTATCTTAACTGGCCCATATCAAGCATTGAAATAGAAACAGCAATAAGAGACCTCCCAGTTAAGAAAAGTCCAGGACCAGATGGTTTTACAGCGGAATTCTACAAGGCCTTCAAAGCAGAGCTCACACCAATTCTCCTCCAACTCTTCAATGAAATTGAAAGAGAAAGCTCACTACCGAACACATTCTATGAAGCCATCATAACCCTCATCCCAAAACCAGGCAGGGACTCATCAAAGAAAGAGAACTATAGACCCATTTCTTTGATGAACATTGATGCAAAACTTCTCACCAAACTTTTGTCCAATCGACTTCAACAATTCATCCAAAAAATCATACACCACGATCAAACAAGATTTATTTCAAGGATGCCAAGCTGGTTCAATATACTCAAATCAATTAATATTATTCATCACATCAACAGGAGCAAGAACAAGAACCACATGGTTATCTCAATAGACGCAGAAAAAGCATTCGACAAGATCCAACACCCCTTTATGATGAAGGTTTTGGAAAAATTAGGAATCCATGGAACATTCCTCAATACAATAAAGGCTGTATATGACAAACCTACAGCCAGCATTATACTCAATGGTGAAAAACTAAAGCCATTTCCTCTTAACTCAGGAACAAGACAAGGATGTCCACTCTCTCCAGTTCTCTTCAATCTAGTATTAGAATGCCTAGCTACAGCAATAAGACAAGATGCAGACATAAAGGGGATCCAAATAGGGAAAGAAGAAATAAAACTCTCCCTCTTTGCAGATGACATGATCTTGTATTTAAAGAATCCCATAGACTCCACTCCCAAATTACTCAAGCTGATTCAAAACTTTGGCAAAGTAGCAGGTTATAAAATTGACCCCCAAAAATCAATGGCTTTTATTTATGCCAACAATGAGAAAAGTGTGGCTGAAATTAGGAAAGCAACTCCATTTGTAATAGTACCACAAAAAATAAAATACCTAGGAATTAACTTAACTAAAGAAGTCAAGGACCTCTGTGATGAAAACTTTAAAATCTTGAAAAAGGAAATCAACACAGAACTTAAAAAATGGCAAAACCTCCCATGCTCCTGGATTGGCAAGATTAACGTCGTGAAAATGGCAATACTTCCCAAGGCTATCTACAAATTCAACGCAACACCTATCAAAATTCCACCCTCATTCTTCAAGGAAATAGAAGAGGCAATCCAAAAATTCATATGGAACAATAAAAGACCCCGAATAGCAAAAACACTTCTCAACGGAAAGAACACTGCTGGAGGAATATCAATACCAAATTTCAAACTCTACTATAAAGCCCTAGTAATCAAAACAGCTTGGTATTGGCATAAGAACAAACCTCAGGACCAATGGAATAGAATTGAAAACCCAGAAATGAACCTACAGACCTATAGCCATCTAATCTTCGATAAGGAAGCTAAAACAATAGAATGGAAGAAAGACAGCCTCTTCAGTAAATGGTGCTGGCAAAATTGGTTATCTACATGTAGAAAACTAAAGCTAGATCCTTATATATCACCCTGCACCAGAATCAACTCCAAATGGATCAAAGACCTTGAACTCAAAGCAGATACTCTGAAAACATTACAGGATGGAATAGGAGAAACCCTAGGTCTCCTTGGCACAGGCCGAAATTTTCTGAATAGAGACCCGGAAACACAACAAATCAAAGAAAGGTTGGACAAATGGGATTGCATAAGATTTCAGAGCTTCTGCAGGGCAAATGACATAGCTAGCAAGATCAATGGAAAGCCCACCGATTGGGAGAAGATCTTTACTAGCCATACAACGGACAAGGGTCTCATATCTAAAATATACTTGGAACTCAAAAAATTAAACCACCCAACAACAAATCCTCAAAGAAACAACTGCCCAATAAATAAGTGGGCGAAAGACTTAAAGAGAACCTTCTCTGAAGAAGAAAGAAGGATAGCCAATAGACACATGAAGAAATGTTCAACATCGCTAGCCATAAAAGAAATGCAAATCAAAACAACATTGAGATATCACCTCACTCCAGTTAGAACAGCAAAAATCAAGAACTCTAACAACAACAGATGCTGGAGGGGATGTGGACAGAAAGGAACCTTACTTCATTGTTGGTGGGAATGTAAACTTGTTCAACCACTTTGGAAAGTAGTATGGAGATTCCTCAAAAGACTTCACATAGATCTCCCCTATGATCCAGCGATCGCACTTTTGGGCATTTACCCAAATGTATAACAAACAAGACCACACTAAAGCTACCAGCACAACTATGTTTATTGCAGCATTATTTACCATAGCTAAGATCGGGAACCAACCCAGATGCCCCTCAGTAGATGAATGGATCAAGAAAATGTGGTATATATACACAATGGAATTCTATGCCTCCATCAGAAAGAATGACATTTCCCCTTTTGTTAGGAAATGGAAAGGCTTGGAAAAAATTATATTAAGTGAAGTAATCCAGGCCCAAAGAAACATAGGTCCCATGGTTTCCCTTATTTGCAATATCTAGTATAGGTATGAGTCAAGCGGAATAGGTCAGATAATGTGATGTTAGGAAAACGAACCCTTAAATATGTATTTTAATGTTTTCGTTTCTTTCATGCATGTGTTTCTAACACATTTATAAGATTATTTCTTTGTTGCTTTGTATGTCCCTCCCCCACAGTGTAACCCTTGCTTTCACTTTATTTGATGTCAGTATAACATGTGGATGAGATGGGTACAAACAAGTCGTTTAAGGATTCAGGTGGACCTGTTGCAACAAGGAGAATTACAAAATGTCATGTCAAAGCAAGCTTTAAAATGTCGGTGTGTGGGGGGGAGGGGGGTATGATTTGGTGGGGGCGAGGGGGGAGGCTGGGAAGGGAGG
Source organism: Dipodomys merriami (assembly GCF_024711535.1). Classification (NCBI taxonomy): domain Eukaryota; kingdom Metazoa; phylum Chordata; class Mammalia; order Rodentia; family Heteromyidae; genus Dipodomys; species Dipodomys merriami. The sequence continues at coordinate 7,844,332 of NW_027206113.1, forward strand.
TGAACGGTAAACAAAGGAGGATGCTATAATGCTTGGTAAGAAATGTATGCATTATCCTGCCAATGTAATTGTAACCCTTCTGTACAGTATGTTCTCAAATAAAATAAAATAAAATTTAAATAATAAAAAAAAGAAAAACCATGAATCTAGGAACTGGGTCCTATCCTTTGGCTTTGATGCTGAAAGCTAGCACACTACCATTTAAGCCACAGCTCCACTTCCAACTTTTTTGGGGTGTTTAATTGGAGATAAAGTGTTCTCATGTACTTTGCTGCCAAGGGTGGCATGTAGCTACAGTCCTCAGATCTCAGTCTCCTGAGGGGATAGGATGACAACATGGAAAATATCTTTCACTGGATGCCAGTAGCTCATGGCTGTCATCCTAGGTACTCAGGAGCTGAGATCTGAGGACCATATGTCAAAGCCAGCTGTGTCTGGAAAGACCCTGAGACTCTTGTCATCAAGGAACTGACAGAAAACAGGAAGTGGTGCTGTGGCTCTAGTAGTTGAGTGCTTGCTTTGAGCTGAAGAGATCAGGAACAGCACCCAGGCCCAGAGTTCAAGCCCAACAACAGAAAAAATGGAAGAAAGTAAGACATCTTTGCCTGCAAAGGGTCTGGGAGGTGGGGGCAGGTAGGCGGATGCTGTGGTTGGGACACTGGGTGCTGGCATCACTGTACAGACATTTCTATGAACTCCCCAATTTTGCCCCAGTTTGAAGCCACAGCTTCAGGAGGACGTGGCCTGTAGCAGGCAGGGATTGGGTGAATGGGTGCAGGGGTGGGATTGTTGTGTCTGTATTCTCTCCATTGAAGGATGGATTTGGTTGTTCGGTGTCAGAGTCTGAAGTGAAGTTTTGCAAGAAGTTTGTGGCCTGACGAATTGGGATTCCTCTGGGTATATAAAGGTGGCTGAAGCCGCGCGCCGCAGGTGCTCACAACTGTCATCCTAGCTACTCATAAAGCTGTAAAGACCATGGTTCAAAGCCAGCTTGGGCAGGAAAGTCTGTGAGATTCGATGGCCAATGGACCACCAGAGAACAGGAAGTAGTGCTGTGGCTCAATTGGGGAGTACTCATCTTCAGCTGAATAGCTGAGGGACAGTACCATGGCCTAGAGGTCAAACCCCATGACCAACAACAAAATAAGAAGTGACTAAGTTTTCTTTATAGCAGTGTGTATGGTAGGAAATTCTATGCTGGGTTGTGAGACATTTCAGATACATGAGAGGCTCATTGTTTTGTCTACAGTGGGTCTGAAGTCGGGAGTGCCAGCTTCTTGAGGATAGGATGTGACCCTAATGGAGGGAGTTCATGGTTCCGTTCTCAGGGACTTCTGAAGCCTTGGCATATACGTGTGTGTGTGTGTGTGTGTGTGTTTGTGTGTGTGTGTGTGTGTGTGTGTGTCTGTGTGTGTCTGTCTGTCTGTGTCTGCGTCTGTATGTGTTTGGAGGTAGAAAAATTGGCCTTGAACTCAGGGCCTAGGTACTGTTCCTGAGTTCTGTGCTCAAAGCTAGTGCTCTGACTCTTGAGCCACAGCTCCACCTCTGGCTATTTGGTGGTTCACTGTAGATAAGAGCCTCACAGACTTTCCTGCATGAGCTGGCTTTGAACAGTGATCCTCAGATGTCAGCCTCCTAAGTAACTAGGATGACAGACAGGAGCCACTTGAGCTGGCTTTGTGTGTGTGTGTGTGTGTGTGTGTGTGTGTGTGTGTGTGTGTGTGTGTGTGTGTGTGTGTGTGAGTTTAGAAGTGGGTTGTAAAAAGGAGCACCTGAATCTTTGATAACTTCTAACCGCTGTCTTTGGGGGATGAATGGGCTTTATGGCTGAGGTCTGGGGGCCTGGAAGGGTGAGACTTGAAGGGGAGTCAGGACCGCTAAATTATAAGATGAAGGGATTTGTGTGCCCTGGAATTGTTCACTCCCTTGGGCCTGGTTGGTGACAGAGGGACATTGGGAGGACCTGGGGGTGGTGCCCACAGGGGGTGGCTCTCCAGGGCAACAAGGAACGTGGCCAGCTCTTAGTATGGATGTGAGCCCCGTTAGTATGGAGCATATTGGCATGGGTCAGACGCTGGGTCTTCTCATCATGATGTCTGATGGGATAGACCAACACTATTTTAAATAGTGACCTGTGATCTTCAGATCTCAGCCTCCTGAGTATCTAGGATTATAGGCATGAGCCTCTGGCACCGGGCCTCTGATTATTTTCGGTATGTTAGGGTTTGAACTCAAGGCCTTAGGCTTTCCAGTCAGGTCTTCTACCACAGGAGCCAAGCCTTTCTGTGTTGGTCATTCCTGAGACAGAGACTCAATATATGCTCAGGCTGGGCTGGATTGCGGTCCTCCTGTGACAGGAATTGGTCACCATGCCTGGTCCTCTGTAGTTGAGATGCTAGACATATAGTGCCATGCTCAGTCAATGGTTAGATGGATTGTCCCAAACTCTTAATCCATGGCAGCTGATTCTTGACCACAGATGAAGCTCTACATTGTGCCTAAACCATCTGACCTCAGTCTCCTCACAGGACAGTTGTGAGGAAAGAAGGGATCAATACAGGGGGATCTGTGGGGCAGAACCAGGCATTGAGGGAGTGGTCATCAGATATAGTTCTTGGCAATTATGTGAGCATATGACAGGAAGATACCTGGAAAGGGCTCAGATGGGGCCTATTATTTATCGCAATGCAAGTATGGGATTATGAAACAAAACATGGATCTCTTTCATCCTTACCCTATCCAATGAGGAAGGGGATCCTTCACTGTTGAGTTTTGTAGCTGGAGAAAATGAGGCACAGAGAAACTGGTGACCTACTCATGACCCCCAGCTGACAGGAAGCTCAGCCTGACTTCTCTGCCATGCTCCCTAGGACAATGAGTGCTATTCAGTCCACTTCTTGTGGTGGGAAATCCACTTATTGTCAGTTGTGGGGCTTGAACTCTGGGCCTGGGCGCTGTCTCCAAGCTCCTCAGATAAAGGCTAGCACTCTACCACTTGAGCCACAGCACCACTTCTGGTTTTCTGGTGGTTCTTTGGAGATAAGAGTCTCACAGACATTCCTGCCTGGGCTGGCTATGAACCATGATCCTCATATCTCAGCCTCCTGTGTAGTTACCATTATAGGCCTGTGCTATTGGCAGCTGGCTTAAGTGTATTTCTGACTTTCTCTCTCTCTCACTCTCTCACAGGAACTGGTTGAATGGGTGTTGGAGGAGGTGGCCCAGGTTCCCCATGTGGCTGTGACTCACAGTGTCCCTCTCATTCTGGAGGTGGGCTGTGGTTTAAGAGCTGTCTCGCTCAGCCTGTTGAACTAGCTCCTTGAGGTAAGCCCCTCTGTACCCGGGATAGACTGTGATGGTTATTCCTTGTCAGTCTGTCTGGTGAGACCTTCCCCACTACCCTCTGCTAAGACATTTAAAGGAAAGTGGATGAGGAAGTGTTCCGTTGTCCAACCGCACAGCACGATCCCAGGCCTCTGATCTTCACTGCCACCTATCTGGCCAGACCCTGATCATAAGAAAATGAATTCACTCTGTCTACTTCGCTTTGCTGGGGTGTGTTGTTTCGGGGAGGGGGGGGTCGGTGTGCAGAGGAAAGACCTGAGAACTAACATCTCCTGGGGAACATTTGTTCTTGTGACAGAGCCAAGTCATTGCTGTGGATAAGGAAGAAGCCGCCATCAGACTGACCCAGAACAATGCTAAAAGGTAGGTAGGCTTTTGAAATATCAAACCCACCCATGTCTGCTTCCCACTCACAACAAGGTGGGTGCAGTGAAGGTGGCCCAGCACTGGCCATAGGGGATGGTGGCGGTCTGTTGCCAGTGGCTCTCACCCGTCATCCTGGCTACTCGGAAGGCTGAGAACTGATGGTTATGACTAAGAGCCAGCCCAAGCAGGAGAGTCTGAGGGATTCTAATCTCCCATAAACCACCTCTCCCTCCACAAAAAGGCAGATGTGGTGCTGTCGCTCAAGGGTTAGAGCCTCAGCCTTGAGTCAAAGAAGCTCATTACATGAATCCAAGACCTAGGACTCACAAAAAAATACATGAATAGTGGGCACCTGTTATCTTACTACCAAAAAGGGTGGATTCAGTCTTCTCTCTGGTACTTGTAGCCAAAGGTAAGGGGCTTCCCCTGATGTTCCACTAAACCTCTCCTTCTCTCTATTATCTCTCCCGGCTTCAGTTGTGGAATAGAATTCAGATCATCATACTTGGTGTGACCTTATGAACCCTATTATACCCACCTTCCTTGGGGTGGAGATCCTGGATGTACTCACCACTGGGAGAATGAAACAGCAGACTGATGTGGGTAGGTATCCCCGAAACTCATACTCAAACACATACACACACTCACCTAGCCAACTCAGACTAACCTTTTCCAAAGGCACTTTATCTCCTTGGATTAACTGACCTAGCAGAGGAACTTGATCCCCTGTAAATGATTATTTTAACTAGGGCTAGCTAGTTGACATGAGATAAACAAAAGCTCAAAAGAAAGGCCCTGGTGCCTGTCACCACAGGCTCAGGATCACACCTGACAACCTGGCTACTCGAGAGGCAGAGATCTGAGGATCAAAAATGAAGCCAGCCATAAGCTGAAAAGTCAGTGAGACTCTACTCTCCATGGAACCACCAAAAAGCCAGAAGTGGAGCTGTGGCTCAAGGGATAGAGTACCAGCCTTGAGCACAAAAACTCAGAGAGACAGCTCCCAGACCCTCAGTTCAAGCCCACACAATGAAATGGCCCCATTTGTTGCCCCCAGATTGCCTGGGCCTCGAGTGCCTTGTCACGGAGTTAAATACAGCACCGGTCCTTCAGAAAGAAATTGGATGGTGGAAGCCAAGCCTTCCCTTTTGTGCGCTCTCAACCCACATCAACTGGAAGGCAGAGCATGACAATACCAGAAGCTGGCAGAGTGGAAAAGGACCTCCTCTGCCAGGGTTTTTGGAGTGGGCTTCTTAAAGACAGCACTTGAAATGGGGTATTGCTTAACAAGGAGGATCTGACAAGAAGCACAGAGAGCAAAGATGCAGTAAATAAAGGACAACATAGCACAGTGTGTTCATTTCCAGCCAGGGCTGCTGGTGAGAAACTCGGTAAATATGTGCAAGACTGTGCCAAGACAGGTCCAAGGGGTCACAGAAGAACAGCTTTCCAAGGTTGGGATTATGTCTTAGCAGTAGTGGGCTCGCGTGGCACACAAGAAACCCTAGTTTTGATTCCTAGGTTCCACATACACAGATATAGCCAGAAGTCGCACCTTGCTTCAGGTGGAAGAGCGCTGGCCTCGAGCAAAAGTAACTTGGGGACAGCGCCTGGGCCACGAGGTCAAGCCCCAGGACTGTCAATATAAAACAGCATTCCACGGGACCTGGGTGACAGGTGGATGGCTATGCCCTGTAGCTCTTAGTAGATCAATCCATGCATTGTGTCTCCTTCTGTCCTGAGCACTCCTGGACCCACTTATCAGCAACCCTCCCAACATTTTCCACTGGGATATGGAGCAGCTGGCCCCAGAAATTCTCAGGTACTTGTTGGGTTCTGCGGGGGGATACAGGGCAGGCTGCCGAACTCCTAGTGGGTCTGATCTGCCCCGGAAGACCAGGCCATCCAGAGGAGGTGGACGGGATCTTAGAGAGGGGTAGTTATATGAAGGGGGACCTTTAATACCCATGACCCTACCCCAATTCTGAGCTTCCATTTGCCATGCCTGAAGGAGGTAGAGGAGTGTCTAGGTGATAGTGTTTAGAGGAGAATGAGTTGGAAATTCTAAGGAATGAGAAACCATAAGTCCCACTCTGGTGGCTCACACCTGTCATCCTGGCTACTTGGGAGGCTGAGATCCAGAGGATCTTGTTTCCCATCCCAGGCAGGAAAGTCCCATGAGAGTCTCATCTCCAATCTCCAACCAAAAGTGGTGCCATGTCTCAAGTGGCAGAGCACTGACCTTGAGCAAAAATCATCATCAGGGACAGTACCCAAGCCATGATTTCAAGCCCCTCAAACAAACAAACAAAAAAAAGAACGCACCCCTTGCTTGCAAGAGATGGTGAAGGGGTGCGGTTGCTGTGGTTGGAAGAACAGGTGCTGGCCTCACTGTACAGACATTTCTAAGAACTCCCCAGGTTTGCCCCAGTGTGAAGTCACAGCAGGGTGTGCATTGCCTTACCAAGAACTCCAGAGGTTGTGTCCTATCTTACGTAAGGAGTGGACGAATGAGAGCAGGGGTGGGAGGGTAGTGTCAATTTTATTCTCTCTATCCAAGGAAGAATGGTTTTGGATGCTGGTGCCAAAGTCTGAAGTGAAGGGTTGCATGTGCTTTATGGCCTGACAAGTTGGGTTTCCCCTGGGTCTAAGAAGGTGGCTGAAGCCAGGCGCTGCCCGTGGCTCACAAATGACATCCTAGCTACTCAGGAGGCTGAGATCTGAGGATGACAGTTCAAAGCCAGCTTGGGCAGAAAAGTCTGAGAGACTTTATCTCCAGTGAACCACCAGAAAACCGGAAGTGATGCTATGGCTCCAGTGGTAGAGTGCACACCTTCAGCTGAAGAGCTGAGGGACTACACACAGGCCCAAAGTTCAAACCCCATGACCGACAACCAAAAATAAGGTGGCTGACTTTTCTTCATAGCAGTGTGTACAGTAGGAAGTGCCATGCTAAGTTATGAGCCATTCCAGATGTGTGAGAGACTCTGAGTTTTGTCCACATTTGATATGAGGACTGTAGAGCCGTCATTCTGGGGGTTAGGATGTTCAGGTGATCAGGGACTGCTGAGGCCTTGCCTTACCCTTGTGTGTGTGTGTGTGTGTGTGTGTGTGTGTGTGTGTGTGTGTGTGTGTGTGTGTGTGTGTGTGTGTGTGTGTGTTGTGTGTGTGTGTGTGTGTGTGTATTTCCCTCATCTCTGTCCATTTCCAGGGTGCCTATCTGCCTCTTCCTGAACTCGGATGGTGCCCCTCCTCCATGGCAACCTTGCATTTAGCCCCATATCAGGGTCTACAATGAGTCCTAAATTGCCAGACACTTGCATATACCAGCTTTTCTTTGGGGCCCAAGTCTGGCTGTCCATATCTTTGGCCGCCTCCAGGGGATTCTGAATCAGCTGCGTCAGCTGGCATATGTTCTCCCCTGCCTCTGGGGTGGCAGGGTCAGTCATGCGTTGTTCTGTCCTTTTCCTCTGGCTGCATGTCCCACTCCCAGCAGGCTGGCAGTGGAGTGGGAGAAGGTTGGTTTCCAGTGGCTCTGGCCAGATTGAGCTTGATAGCTTACTGAAGGCTGCCCAAGCAAGGATGATCTGGGGCTACATGGGAGGTGAAGCCAAGGTGGCTTGGAAGTGTTGGTCAGTATCAAGGAAAAGTCAAGGTACCTTATCACAGGCACGTCTATCTTCTGGGCCCAGCTGGGCCTCTCAGGTCCTTCTAGACAATTTCGGATGCCCAGAATACAGAGGCACAGACTTTAGATTCCAGGACCAGGTAACTGTGGGATAAGGGACTGGTATCTACCAGTACCTCAATGTACTGGGGGCATTAACCGTGACCTGGCTATGCCCTACTTGTGTAAGTTAACTTCTTAGCCCATGGCCACACACCAGTTACTTCTGCTGTGGAAGTGGCAGGATCAGAAATGAGATCTAGGATGCCCAAAATCTGGATTTATGGCCGGATTGGGGTGGGGGGTGTCTTAAAAAAAATCTTAGAGCTGGAACTCAGAGCTTGGCACTGTCCCTGAGCTTCCTTTGCTCAAAGCTAAAACTCTAACACTTGAACCACAACTCACCTTTCATCTTTTTTAGTAGTTTAGTAGACAGAAGTTTCTCACATATTTTCTTGCCTGGGATGGCTTTAAGTTGCCACCCTAAGAGCTCAGCCCCTTAAGTAGATAGGATTGCTGGTATGAGCCACGGGCACCTGCTAAGGTGGTGTGTGTGTGTGTGTGTGTGTGTGTGTGTGTGTGTGTGTGTGTGTGTGTGTGTGTGTGTGTGTGTTTCCCAAGGCTTAAACTCAGAGCCTAGGTGCTATCCTTTAGCTTGTTTGCACAAGGTTGGTGCTGTACCACTTGAACTACAATAGCTCACTTCCCGTCTTTTTGGTGATTTATTGGAGATAAGAGTCTACCCAGGCTAGCTTTTAATCTTGATTGATCTTCCGGTTTCAGCCTTGAGTAGCCAGGATTATAGCCACTGGCATCCAGCTGCAAGGATATCTTTTCATACTCTCTTCTATTGTAACAGCTGTCTACTTGCCCTGGCCAAGATCTCTGACCTCCATAACGGCTCCCACCAGCCCCTGATTGTGTGGAGACCACAAAGGTCAAACTGATCCCATTTCTTTGTCCACAGGGGAGGAGGTTATGTTTCGTCTGAAGCCTGGCTGTAGATAGGTGCTTAGCTGGGAGAGAGGTAGTCTGTTTTAGCCAAGAAGGTAAGTGTGGCCAAATGCTAATAGCTCATGTCTCATATTCCTAGCTCTTGGGAGTCTGAAATCTGAGGATTGCCATTCAGAGGAAGCGCAGCAAGAAATGTCTGTGAGACTCTCCTCTCCCAAGAACCACCTGAAAGCTGGAAGAAAAGATGTGGCTCAAGTGGTAGAGAGCTAGACCTGAATGAAAAAAGTGAGGGACAGAGCCTGGGCCCTGAGTTCAAGCCTTAGTACCAAGATGCATACTTGCTCATCCACACACAAACACACACCACACACACACAAACGCACACACATACACACACATACAGAGGAAGGTAGTAATGATGAGCTGAGCTAGAACTGGGGGCAGTCCTGAGGCATAGTCACAGTAAACTCTCAAGCCAAATCAAGTGGTTTCTCACTAAGTCTTTCTTGGGCTGAGGGGTCTCGGCCATATCAGTAAGTTCCATAGAACCTACCGCTCCTTCTGTGCATGGGGCCATAGGACCAAGGGAAGGACACTAGGGATGATCGTTTGTAGTCGGCCCACGATTGCAGATCTTAATCTGCACCCAAGCACTGGTGAGGAAAGCAGGACTCCGAGCGCTGGGAGTCCTGGGATAGCGACTGCTACAAGCAGCATCCAGTTGTTGTGAATTCCTAAGCCTACAAGGCTTTCATGAGCCCAACTCAACACCTGCCCAAAGTGTGCCTGACAAATTCACACACTTGTGATACCCGGATGAGTGGACGTTACTTGGTGTGACATCTTGCACCTCCTGCCCCTCCTGGCCCAGAATCCTGGTCTGAGATGGCGATTTACTGCTCAGATCCACATTGCACCCATGACACATGCAATTCTGATGATCTCCAAGCCCCAAGGCTCGATCTTTCTCTGGTACTGTGGCCAGCTCTGTAGGAGATGGCCTCCAAACAGGCTCCACTCAAGACTTGTAGAACACCTACACATTGGGAGAACCTCAGGGGCCCAACTGGAAACTACTTTGCCTAGAGCCACAGAGTGAGGTCCAATCAGACCAAGTGTTGGTCACGGGGCTTGAACTGTGGACCTGGGCTCTGTCCCAGCTCTTAAGCTTACCACTTGAACTACAGAACTACGTCCGGTCCTCTGGAGGTTCCTTGGAGATCAGAGTCTCCCGGACTTTCCTGCCTAGGCTGGAATTGAACTCCGATCCTCACATCTCAACCTCCTGAGGAGGTAGGAGGACAGGTATGAGCCACCGGTGCCCAACTGATCTAGCCTTTCACCAGAGTAGACTAGGAGCTCCTGAAAGCTATTATTTATTTTTCTGTGCCAGTATTGGGCTTGAACTCAGGGTCTGGTCTCTGGTCTCTTAACTTTTTCCCTCAAGGTTAGCACTCTACCACTTGAGCCCCAGTTCGATTTCTGTTTTTTTGTAGTTCATTTGCAAGAAGAGTCTCACTAACTTTCCTCTCCTGATCTGGCTTGACCCTCGATCTCTATCTCAGTCTACTGAGTAGCTAGGATTTACAGGGTTTGAGCCACTGGTGGCATTGGGCTAGAAGCTTTTCTTAAGCAAGAGTTCTTCCCTGCGCTTGCCCTGACTCCTCCATGCAATGGATGCCTGAGGGTTAGGAGCTGTGTAAAATAGGCTACCAGCCACAGGAAATGGCTGGGGTCCCTGGTGTAAAGCCAAGCTAATCTTCCCCCTGGGCCCCATTCTAGGACCCCACCCTCTGCCCTGTGACTCAAGTACAAACCTTGACCCAGCCTTGAATGTCCTATCAGACTTTTCTGAAGCCACAGAGCCTTCATTCCAAAAACACCACCTGCTCTACAACACACCTTAGGACCTTTGTCCATGCTGTACCTAATGCCTGAGGCTCTCTTTCGTGTATCCACATCTTAGAACTCCTGTAGAATTTTGGCACTGGATATATCACCTCCTGGAACAAGTCTTTGCTTCCCTTCTACCTCTTTTGTTATATTGAGTTGGTAGAGATGGAATTTTTGCAGGCTGACTGGCAAATGCTCTATCTTGGTGTGAGTGTGTGTGTGTGTGTGTGTGTGTGTGTGTGTGTGTGTGTGTGTGTGTGTGTGTGTGTGTGTGCCTCTCCTGGGTTTGAATTAATGGCCTGGATGCTATCCTATCCCTACGCTTTTGTGCTCAAGGCTAGCACTTTACTACTTGAACCACAGTTCTATTTCTGGCTTTGGGGGTGTTTAATTGGAAAAAATGTTCTCATATAGACTTTCTTGCCTGCAATTGGGATCCTTAGAACTCAGCCTCCTGAGTAGCTTCCAAGGGTGAGCAATCAGCACCTGCTTTCTACCCTACCTCTTACATATAACCTCGGCCTTCCTCTGAGTCCCAGAAAAAATATGTCTCACCAGGTTCACATCTTTTTGTGCCAGTCTTATGGCTTGAAATCAGGGTCTGGGCAAGTTCCTGAGCTTCTTTTGCTCAAGGGTATCACTTAAGCCACTATGTGACTTTTGGCTTTTGCTGTTTCTGTGGTACTCAGAAATCGAACAGAGGATTTAGTGCATGCTGCTAGGCAAGCACTCTACAACTAAGCCACATTCACAGCCCAAGGCTCACTTCTAACGGGAGTTATGAGGGTGGGATTTATTGGCATACCTCTTTCGGCATAGAAATCGCTATTTCATATCTTTACCAAGATTTGGGAGCAGCCTGTGACTAGGCAATGAGGAATGATAAATGAGTGATAGCCACTAGGCACCAGAGGTCTAGGCTCACATCCTACAGAGGGATAGAGAATATGGTGCCAGAAACTTTGACAACTACTACAGTCTAGGAACTGTCGTCTCCCTGGAGGCAGTGGCCAGCTTCTAGTTGTCCCGATAGGACACCTCAGCCAGAACATCAAGCTTCAGTTATTAAATGACATACAAGGATGCTTTTTTCAAGTTGCTGGTTCACACTTAGTACTCTTCAGGGCTTGTCTCAGCTCGCCCAGATTGGGGGGCTGGACATTGGCAACCTGCTGAATGCCCATCATCCATACATCATCCATCCATACACAGAGACATGGAGTTATTGCCTCCTTTGTGGGGGGGGACAGTTCCGTGTTGTACTATCAGCCTAGGCCCTGTCCCTGAGCTCCTTTTGCTCAAGGGTATTGCTCTGCCCTTGAGCCACAGCCCCATTCATATTTTTTTTCCTATAATCTCTTAGAAATAAGAGGGTCGCAGACTTTCCTGCCCCGGTTGAATTCAAATTGGCATTTTTTACATCTCAGCCTCCTGAGGAGCTAGGATTACAGGCAGGAGCCGCTGAAACCTGGCATTCTTTTCTTCTTGTTGTTCTTTTTATAATCATGACAATCTGAAAATCTTCACGGTGTTATTCCAATGGTTTGCATTCGAAGAAAACTACCCAGGCTTGGATTTCGAATGCCAGGACTGCCACCCACAAATGGAAGGAGATCCTGACAAACTCATTCCTATTCATGTGAATGCTAATGGAATGTTATAAAAGTAATAATTAAATTTGCACTTAATTCATGATTCTATTTTAGAATGCCACGCAAAAATTATTGGATTTATATCTGCCATTCTAGCACCATGGTGTGATTTCCCCTAATGGAAGGATATTGAATAATTTTTAATTAATGCTTCTATAAGTATTCAACCAGGATACTTTATTAAATGGAGGCATAATTTCATAACTAATAATCGGTAATAATGTATATAATTAAATATCCTCACATTCCCTCTCTCTTTATGCATATATACATATCTACACATCTATCTATCTATCGATCGATCTATCTATCAATCTATCTATCTATCTATCTATCTATCTATCTATCTATCTATCTATCTATCTATCTATCTATCTATCTATCTATCTATCTACCTATCTATCTATCTATCTACCAATCTACACAATTGATCTGTTTATACTCTTGTCACTACTGGCACTACTGGGGCTCAGTGGTAGAGTACTTGCCTAGTACATACAAAGCCTTGGGTTCAATCCTCACTACAATGTGCATAGAAAAATCCAGAAGTTGTGCTGTCGCTCAAGCAAAGGAGCACTAGCTTTGAGCATAAAAGCTTACGGACTGTGTCTAGACACTTACTCAACATCAAGAAATGGCACCAAAAAAAGATAGAATGTTCTGACTGCAACTATATATAACGATAGCACTGCAAATACCTCATCACAGATCAAACCAGAAGTCTGATGCTGACAGCTACCATCTAACCTGACTTAGCCAGAGGTAAATGGCTGCAACCCAGCTCCACAGAACCAGATAGTGCTGGCTCCATCACCTTTGTCATGCAAGATACTCGGGGGCTGACATCTGACACTGGTGGGTTTAAAACCCAGCCCTGATAGGAAGTCGGTGAAATTCTGAGCTGTGGCACACAGTGGTAGAGTTCCAGCCTTGAGCAAAAGATCATAGGACAGTACCCCCAAACTTTCACTGAAATTCCCATGGTTGACTCCACCTCCCCCCAAAACCCATCCCTCTTTATCATTAGATGTGAACTTTATGTGGTTTGTTATGTTTCTGAAAGAATGGTGGTATTGAGGAAAGCACCCTAACACTGACAGCTTGTGGGATACAGCTATGTGATGAGTCCCTCATGAGGTGTTATGTGCTGAGTCCTTCACGAGGTAAATTCTTTCACTTGGTCCTTGTAAGGGCTCCAGAAGTCAGATGATTGTGCAGATGAGAATCTTGAGGCTCAGATATGTCCCAATGTCAGTACCAATTGTGTATGTACCTAACTCTAGTGAGTTGTCTCCTGAAGACAATTGTTTTGATTTATTTTTCTTAGTCTTGAACCTTGAACTCAGGACCTAGCCACTGAACTTTCTCTGTTGGGCTCATGGCCAACACCCCACCATGGGGAGCCAAGAACCGTTTTGCAACAGAGTGTTACAGTCTAGGCATCTGTAGCTGATGTCTGTCATCCTACCTACTCAGGAAGCTGATATTTGACGACCTCAGTTCCAAACTATCCCAGACACAAAAGGTCCCATGAGACTATTATCTCCTATTCACCACTTAGAAACTTGAAGTGGAAGCTGGGTGCCAACAACTCGCATCATCATCCTAGCTACTCAGAAGCCTGAGAGGTGAGGATCACTTTCCAAAGCCAGCCTGGGCATGAAATTCCTTGAGAGGCTTCTCTCCAGTGAATTAACAAAAACCTGCAGGGGTTCTGTAGCTCAAGTGGTAGAGCACTTGTATTTAGCTGAAGAGCGCAAGGACAGCACCCAGGCCTAGACTTCAATTCTTCTGACTTACAAGGAAAGAAAGAAAGAAACCTGAAGTGGATTGCTGGGAATGTGTCTTAGGGTAGAGTGCTTTGCATGTATGAATCCCTGGGCTTGATTATTTAGTACCACATCACTAGAATAAAGCCTGAAGTGGCTCTGTGGCTAAAGTGGTAGAGTGCTATCTTTGTACAGGAGAAGCTCAGGTACAGTGTTCAGGTCCTGAGTTCAAGCTCCAGGACAAGTGTATGTACACACACATTCATGCACACACACACACACACACACACACACACACACACACACACACACACACACACACACACACACACACACACACACAGATACCAGAAGTGATGTTGTGACACCAAATGGTAAATCATTGAGCTTCTGTTCTGAGCTCATGGTCAGCACCCAAGCCCTGTGTTCAACCCCAAAACCTAGCCACCCAGGGACCAACTAGGAGAGGTCAAAAGTTTTAAAACTTGATGAGCTTCACCAGCTCTAGATGACAAGAAGGATTGTGATATTACACATATTCTTAGATTTAGCAAGCTTACAGAAACTAGGAAGGTACCGTTGCCAATCATGAATCATTTTATAAGGTTCAGCTCCCTTGTTGTCTGCCAGAAGGACCCTTGAATTTATTGTAGCAAGTTATTTCAATACTGGAACATAGTCTAACAAAGACAGGATAAGTGCAGGGAACTTGGCCCTCCACAGGAGGAGGCACAAATGGAGGCTTCCTGTCAAAATAGCTCTGAGGAGAGAGATAGCTTGAGATTCAAAGGGGCCTTTTTTCTCCTAGGCTTCAGAGCCCACCCACACTCCTGCTCACTAATTGGCCCAGATGGAGTTGTTTGTTACACAGTTTTACAGGTGTGAGGATTTTGTCTGCTTGTTCCAACAATGAGGCAGACTTCCTCCAGCAGTACCTGGTGTCAAGAAAACCTCAGACTACACTGGTATCGGGGAGCCGCGGGACATGCACTGTCTTGAAAGCATTGTCTGTGCTATGAAATCATTTTATTCAAAGCAATTTTCCTAGCTTGGTGCCTTTCATCTTAGGGATTCTGGACCTTCACTGATAGAAATACATGCATACATATATTGGGAGACAGGGAGTTACTTTTTTTTGGCAGGTTCAAGGGTTGTATTATTAGCCTAAGCACATTCCCTGAGCTATTTTGCTCAAAGGTATCGCTCTGTCCTTGAGCCACAGCCACACCCATGGCATTTTTTTTTATTTCTGGGATCCCACAGAAATAACAGTGCTGTCAACTTTCCTGTACTGGCTGAATTCAAACTGGCATTCTCTACCTGTCAGAGTTCTGAAGATCTAGGATTATAGGCAGGCACAAATGACACCTGGCTTTCTTTTCTCCTTGTTCTTTTTTCATTGTGACAAACTGAAATCTTCACAGTGTCATTCTAATGGTTTGCATTTTGAAGTAAACTACCCAGGCCTGGAGTTCGAATGCCAGGACTGCCTCCTACAAATGGAGGGAGATCTTGAGAAAATCTTCACTATTCATGTGAAGATTTAATGGAGTGTTATAAAAGTAATAATTATATTTGCAGTTAATTCATGATTCTCTTATACAATGCCACAGAAAATGTATTGGATTATGTCTTCCATTCTAGCACCACGTGTGATAGTCCCAATTAAGGAATACTGACTACATTTACATTAATGCTTCAATAAGTATTCAACCATGATACTTCATTAAATGGAGGTATAATTTAATAATAATTCATAATATATATAATTTAATATCCTCACATAGTCTCTCTCTCATATATAGCAAACTACACATCTATCTATCTTTATATCAATCTCAATCTCTATATCTATATCTATATCTATCAACCACTACTATGGCTTGTTCTCAGGTCCTCAGAACTGGCTGGCAGCTCAGTTTGCAAAGGGCTTATTTTTTACACTGACCTTTTCATGAATTGGGCATTGTGGGCTGTGAATTCAAGTCCAAGCATGGCCAAAATTTTATATGTGGAGTCAGAAGTACATTTTGACACATTTTTTCCTTCTCTGTGAAAGTCCTGGCTCTCAATATGATGTATAGTATAACCCATATGTAAATGTATCCATGTGATAAGATGTAATAAATGAAATAAATGTTATATATGTAATAATACTAAATAAAATAAAAAATAAGGTTAATAAATGTCATAGGGAATAAACCCATGTATGTAAATAGATCTCATAGATAAATATTATTTATCAGTGCTGGGGCTTGAATTCGGGCCCTGGAAACTGGGCTGAAATTGTTGTATTCAATGATAGTGAGCTTCCTCTGCCCCACAGTGACACAGAATTGCCCAGGCCCTGAGTTCAAATTCCAGGCCTTCCAGAAAAATGGTGCAAATTCCAAGCCAGGGCCTTAATTTTTTTTGGCTAGGCCTGGAGCTTGAACTCAGCTCATGGCAACTCTGCCTCAACTTCTATCATCCTAGGCTGGGGTGCAGCCTCTGAGCCAACAGCCCATCCTAAGATCCTATGACCCGAGTTCAAATCTTGGGACTCGCAAAAAAAAAAAAGGAGAAGTGCTGGGAATGTGGGTCAGTAATAGAGTACTTAGCTTGCATGCACAAGGCCCTGGGTTTGATTCCTCAGCACCACATAAGCAGAAAAAAAGAAAAGGTAGTGCTATGGCTCAAGTGGTAGAGTGATAGTCATGAGCTGAATGGTTGATGGACAGCACCCAGATTCAGATTTCTGGGCCCAATACCGAAAAAAAAAGAAGAACAAAGAGCGCGGGGGGGTGGGGGAAAAGGAGAAGGATACAACTGAGAAGTTCCAGAAGGCGGTTTTACATAGTTTATTCCTTTGCATTGCAACCATCCTGGGTCTAAATGACAGGGCCCAAAAAATGTACATGACCTTGTACTACTGAAGTTTGGTGGACTATCATGGAAGCCATAGCCAAAACCAGCAACCTAGGCCCGGGGTGCGAATCTCAGGACTGCCACCTACAAATGGTGGGAGATCCTAAGAAATACATTCCGATACACATCCATACGAATGGAATGTTGTAAAGTAACAATTAAATTTGTAGTGTATGATTATATTATAAAATTATGCACCAACGTTGTATAGCTAGTTTTCGATGTGACAACTTGTACTTCTCATTGTTGCAACAGGTCCACCTGTATATTTAAAATACTTGTTTTTCCCATCTCCTCCACAAGTTATACTGACATCAAATATAGTGAAAACAGGGGTTATACTGTGGGGGTGGGACATACAAAGCAACAAAGATAATCTTATAAATGTGTTAGAAACACATGCATGAAAGAAAAAAACATTAAGATATATCTCTAAGTATTCATTTTCCTAACATCATATTATCTGACCTTTTCTGCTTGACTCATACATGTACTAGATATTGCAAATAAGGGAAAGCAAGGGACCTATGTTTCTGTGGGCCTGGCTTACTTCACTTAATATAATTTTTTCCAAGTTTTTCCATTTCCTAACAAATGGGGCAATGTCATTCTTTCAGATGGAGGCATAGAATTCCATTGTGTATATATACCACATTTTCTTGATCCATTCATCTACTGAGGGGCATCTGGGTTGGTTCCATATCTTAGCTATGGTAAATAATGCTGCAATAAACATAGTTGTGCTGGTAGCTTTAGTGTGGTCTTGTTTTAAACATTTGGGTAAATGCCCAAAAGAGGGATTGCTGGGTCATTGGGGAGATCTATGTAGAGTCTTTTGAGGAACCTCCATAATACTTTCCAAAGTGGTTGAACAAGTTTACATTCCCACCAATAATGAATTAAGGTTCCTTTCTGTCCACATCCCCTCCAGCATCTGTTGTTGTTAGAGTTCTTGAATTTTGCCATTCTAACTGGAGGAGGGGGTATCTCAATGGTGTTTTGATTTGCATTTCTTTTATGGCTAGGGATGTTGAGCATTTCTTCATTTGTCTATTGGCCATCTTTCTTTCTTCTTCAGACATGTTTCTCTTCAAGTCTTTCGCCCACTTATTTATTAGGCAGTTGTTTCTTTGAGGATTTGTTGTTGGGGGATTTAATTTTTTGAGTTCCGAATATATTTTAGATATGAGACCATTGTCTGTTGTATGGCTAGTGAAGATCTTCTCCCAATCCGTGGGCTTTCTATTGATCTTGCTAGCTAAGTCCGTTGCCATGCAGAAGCTCTGCAACTTCATGCAATCCCATTTTTCCAACCTTTCTTTGATTTGTTGGGTTTCCGCTTCTCTATTCAGCAAAACCTCTTTGCAGATGACATGATCTTGTATTTAAAGAATCCCATAGACTCCACTCCCAAATTACTCAAGCTGATTCAAAACTTTGGCAAAGTAGCAGGGTAAAAAATTAACCCCCCAAAATCAATGGCCAACAATGAGAAAAGTGGGGCTGAAATTAGGAAAGCAACTCCATTTGTAATAACCCCACAAAAAATAAAATACCTAGGAATTAACCAAAGAAGTGAAGGACCTCTATGATGAAAACTTTAAAATCTTGAAAAAGGAAATCAAAACAGAACTTAGAAAATGTCAAAACCTCCCATGCTCCTGGATTGGAAAGATTAACATCGTGGAAATGGCCATATTTCCCAAGGCTATCTACAAATTAAACGCAATACTTCTCAAAATTCCAACCTCATTCTTCAAGGAAATAGAAGAGGCAATCCAAAAATTCATATGGAACAATAAAAGACCCCGAATAGCAAAAACGCTCCTCAACGGAAAGAACACTGCTGGAAGAATATCAATACCAAATTTCAAACTCTACTATAAAGCCATACTAATCAAAACAGCTTGGTATTGGCATAAGAACAGACCTCAGGACCAAAGGAATAGAATTGAAAACCCAGAAATGAACCTACAGACCTATAGCCATCTAATCTTCGATAAGGGAGCTAAAACAATAGAATGGAAGAAAGACAGTCTCTTCAGTAAATGATGCTGGCAAAATTGGTTAACAACTTGTAGAAAACTAAAGCTAGATCCTTATATATCACCCTGCACCATAATAAACTCCAAAATGGATCAAAGACCTCGAAGTCAAAGCAGACACTCTGAAAACCTTACAGGATGGAATAAAAGAGTTTATCTACCTGCTGGATTTAGCTCCCCGCTATGTCTGATTGTCTCCCGGGCTGAGGGAGGCTGGGGAATGGGCGAGCGCCTCACTTACTATTCCTAGGACCCCTTCTGTCTTTTGTGGGACAGACGAAGACCCAATCTTGGGGTACAAAGAGGCCTTTTTCTCATGATCTTCAGAGCCTGCCCACACACATCCTCCCTAATTGCCCCGCATGAATTGTTTGTTACACAGCTGTACAGGAGTGAGGCTTTTTCTCTGTCTGTTCTAACAATGAGACAGACTTTCTCCAGCAGCCTGGGGTATGAAGAACCCCTCAGGCTATAATGGGAACATTTAGCGGAGCGAGGAAACATGCACCATCTTGAAGTACTCTCTGTGCTATGAAATCTTTCTATTCAAAGCAAATTTCCTATCTGTGTGCCTTTCTTCATCGAGATTCTGGATGTTCCCGGATACAAATACATTCACAGACACATGGAGCTACTGGCTCTTTTTTTGTGACAATTCCTGAGGCTTGAACTGTCAGCCTAGACATTTTCCCTGAGCTCCTTTTGCTCAAGGAAGCATTTTATTGTGTCTTAAACCATGATTATCCTAGGCTGGGTGCAGCTGTTACCCCCACAGATGATTCAGGGATCCTAGGACCCAAGTTCAACTCCCAGCTATTGCAAAAAAAACAAAAACAAAAAAACAAAAAAAACCATCAAACCAACAAAAATGGAGGAGGAACAAACCAGGAAGTTTTATACAACAGTTTTACCTTTGTTTCCTTAGTACTGTGACCCTCCTGGATCTCAATTACTTGGCTTGAAAATTGTACATGACCTTGCATGGTCGAAGGCTAGAGGCTGTCAGTGAAGCCTGAGTCCAACCCAGACACCTAGTCCCTAAGTTCTATCCCGGGACTGCACACGGCTGAAAATCTAGGAAACTTGTTCCTATCTATAGGAATACAAATACAATGTTTGAAATGTACTAATTAAATTACTAATTAGCTAGTCGTTCCAGTATATGATTGTAAGCAATAAATATAGGTCATTGATGAATTAATACTTTATTAAGTCTCTTAATGTGATTAATTAATGGAGGTATAATTTTATAACAAATAATTGGTAATAATATAATATATAAAAATAAGATACAGACATCACTCAATAACTGGCCCGTACTGCGACCACGTGAGGCAGGCCAGACTTGCCAAGTGGTACTAATTGGATGAAGGACCCACAAAGTCCCCCATAGGAGTCCCCCAGGAGTGAGACAAAACCTGGGTGAGCTTCTACCTGATATTTTAGACCGAGTCCAACAGTGTTCACCGCAAGTCGCCAGCAGGGGACCTCCGAGATCATTTTGTAAAACTACTGGTTTAGGAAGGGATGAATGCAGACCACCACACAGCCTGCGTGGGATTGAGAGAGTGTTCCCTGAGCACATGGGTGGTGGCCTCCCAGGATGTGGAACACAAAGCCCCAGGCCCAATCACTATATTTACCTTTACAGGCTCAGACATCTGCAGGCTTTTACCCAGGCTCTGGCAGCCCAGGGCCAAGGAACCCCATGGCCATCAGGGAGAGGGACTTGTTTTAAATGCAGCCAGGAGGTCCCCTTTAAGCGGGACTGTTCAAAACAATCCCCCCTGCCCTCCACCCCTGCCAACCAGCCCGGGGGGTCCAAACCACTCCCTACACCCTGCCGCAGGTGCCGGAAGGGATACCATTGTCGATCCAAATTTGATTTAGATGGGAAGCCTTTAAACTAGGGGAAGGGCATCCTCCAGTCCCGTTAGCTCAAGGAAGAACCCCCTCTGCTGTAAGACCCAGGCAGCCTCATGGCAAGACGACCTGAGGGAGAACTCCGCCCTAAAATGAGTATTTTCATAGGTGTAAAGCAGTTTCACTGCCTAATTGACATGAGGGCAGATTGAACCATACTCAGGGAGGAGGAAGTTCCCTAGGACTGGAAGCTTGCACACGGGCCCCCGATAATGGGGGTAGGGGGCAAAACCCAGTCCAAAGTGCCGGTCGCCCTTATGAAATGGACTAGCCTATATGGTGAGCAGGGAAAGATATGCCCTTTACTGACAAAAATCCTCACCACCAATTTACTTGGCAAGACATGCTAAGACAAATGGATGCTGTGGTCACTACAGATCATCGAACATCCTATGATGATATCCTGGATGGAGTAGAATCACAAAGACTTAAACAGGATCTAGAGGGAGTTAAGAAAAAGAATTTTTTAACTTTCATAAGTACAGAGAAGAACATAAGGGACCCACTTGGGTGCACCCCCAATCCTAAAGGCAATTGTCCTCCAAGTACCTCCCATTAGGTGGGAACTGAGAAGCCCTATTTGGGTGGAGCAGTGGCCACTGACCAAACCTAAACTTGTAGCATGCCACCTTTTGTTGGAGGAACAGATAAAACTTGGGCACATACTCCCTTCTGTGAGTCCTTGGAACACACCTGTATTTGTTATCCAAAAAGCATCCGGGCTTGGTTTATGCTCCAAGATCTACATAAGGTAACTGAAAGGATAGAGCTAGTGGGAATTCCCTAAGAGGAATGCCCTGGACTCCCGCTTCAGAATATACCTTGGTTGTAATTGATATTAAAGATAGTTTTTTTTCAATCCCCTTGCATCTGGATGACTGCAAGAAATTTGACTTCTCCATCCCTTCTCTAAATTTTTTCCCATCCTGATCGGGGGTTTGAATGGACGTTGCTGCCACAGGGAATGGCCAATAGCCTGGCCTTTTGCTAACAATACTTGGCCACACTTTCAGGGCCTGTGCTGGGTTCAGACACCTCCCTTGCTTATGCCTACATGGATGACATAATTCTGGGGCACCAAGACCTGGGCCGCCTGGAGGGACTTCTAGCCCAGGTTCTCACCATATTAAAAAAGGGGGGTTTTAACATAGCCCTAAATAAAATTCAAATGGTACCTCCTTTTAAGGTGTTCCGATCCCACTTTACCTTGACTCAGGCCAGCCCCCTTAAGCCTTTGCTGGATATTCCAGCATCTCTGTCCCTAACCCAACTTCAAAGTCTTTTATGGGAAATCAATTGGCTATTTCCATGGGTTACCATCCCTAAAATAGTCTTGTGCCCTTATTCACCGGACTAAAAGACAGGACACCCCAAGAAGTTATTATAATTACAAGCAGCCATCAGGCAATATTTTTACAGTTCCAAAGATCCCTGGATGAACTTTCCCTGAAAAGGTATTCTATTCTTAAGCCCATTTCCCTCTCGTTGTTTGCAGGTGTTACATTGATTTCTGCAGTTTTAAGTCAAAGGAGGGGAGCCATTAGAGTGGATTCACACTCCCCTGGGGGGCACATCTCAGGTGTACTCTCAGGCAGACCAACTTGCCGATTGCTATTGTCAAGGGAAGGACCCAATTCCAAAGGCCTTATGGCCTTGACCCTCACTCCATTGTTTTTCCTTTTCAGATGGCAGACCTTGAGTGCTCACTTGAGCCAATGCTCAACTTGCTCTCTCCCTGGAAGGGTTTCTAGGTCAAATTGACTGCCATTATGGGTCATCTAAATGGACCGTCAGGTTATGGTGACTTTCCCTCATAATGCCTTCTCTATTTTCTCCTACACCTATTCCTGGTGCTTTCTCTGTTTTTACTGATGGAGGTAAAACAGGCTCTGCCTATGCAGCCTTTGAGGAGCAAAAAAAGACCCCAAGCCAACAAAGATTTCAACCTTGTCAAGGGTCAGCACAATAAAAAGAAATGTTTGCCGTAATTATGGTCCTTCGGGACATTCAAAAACCCCTTAATTTGTATTCTGATAGTTTATATGATTAACTTGCTCCCTCATATTCCCCAGGCACATATTAAGCTGGATGGAAACCCTATTTTCCCATTTTGGACACCCTTAAGGGCCTATTAGATGGATGGGGAGCCCCTATTCATATTCAATATTTGAGAGGGCATTCAAAACTTCCTGGGTTTTTATCCATGGGCAATAATTGGACAGACCAGTTAGCTACTGGTCCACAAGCTTTAATGTTACAAGAGGCCACCCGTTTACATGATTTAACCCACAATAATTGGAGAGGTTTTCAACATAGATTTCCTCAGATTCCTGTAGAGGACCTCAAAAGGATAGTACATACCCGTAAAACATGCCAGCCCTTCTTAAAAGTATCCCCGCTACAACCACCAGGGGTAAATCCCAGAGGCCTCAAACCCAATGTCCTCTGGAAAACTGATGTGACTCATTTTCCAGCCTTTGGTAAGCTTAAATATATATTTGTTTCTATAGATACCTATTCAGGAGCATGTTGGGCTACAGCACATGCAGGAGAAAGAACTAAACATTCAGAAGCACATTTTCTTCAATGCTTTGCCACCTTGGGTCTACTAGCACAAATTAAAGCTATAATGGACATTGTTTTGTTAGTAAAGCAATGTCAGAGTTCTTTGACAGATGGCATGTTACTCATACAGGAAATCCTTATAATCTCCAAGGCCAAGCAATTATAGAAAGAAATGGGAGTTAACCCCCATATATAGTTACAGATAGCTTTGTTTACCATTAACACTTTAAATTTTTCAAAAGGGGCAATTGAATCCAGGTTTCAGAAGCACTGGGGACAACTAAATCCTAAGCCCCAAGTGAAAGTCAGGTGGAAGGACCCCCCTGACACAACAATGGAGCAGACCGGACCCCCTAGTTACCATGGGCAGGGGATTCAGATATGTTTTTCCCATAGGGGAGACAGCCCCCATTTGGATCCCAGCCAGGAACTTTAAGTTTTACCCATTTCTTCTATACAGGAAGAAGCCCAATGATAAACTAACCAACAAGGAAAGTAAAACGGCTATGCTGGTCGAGGCTTGTGTTTAAAAGAGGGAAAGCTAAAAAGATAATTACTATCCATCCCCAAGGGCAATCAGCCCTTGAGAAGCTCTTGCGTTCTTTAACAATTACAGATGGTGATACTCCAGCTGTTGGCTGTCCTGACCCTCCTAGTCCTGGCAATGGCCCTACTGAATCCACATCAACCTCAATGCGTGACCTGGGCAGTGATCAAATGGAGAAATCAACAGCACCAAAAGAGAAGCTGTCCCTTCGACCTGGTGGCCTGAGCTTCATTTTGACATCTTTGACCTGGCTAGAGGATCCTGGGATGTTGGAGATTGAGACCCCTTTACCAAGGATGGCCTGAGTGTGGGGGCCCACGAGGATGAACTGTGCCTCATGTGTGGTACCCCCAATATCCAGGCTGTTCCCATGCTTTAAAGAGGTCAACCTTATAAGATAGTGACTTTATATATGTCCCAGAAGTAATCGAACTGCTTCAGACATTTCTAACTGTGGTGGGGCTGACGTTTATTAACTTTACTGAGGAGGGAAAAAGGATAACTAACTAACTAACTGGGAGATGAGCAGGATGTGGGCCTTGCGGTTATATCGAAAAGGATGGAGCCCAAGATATCCAACGCATGGCTCTGCGTGTCTATCATGATAAGCTCAGTGCTGAAGATTACTCCATACTTTAGGTGAACCACGGAAAGAGGAGGTGCCAATTGGGCGAACCTCATAAGAGGTGCCCTGATCTGAACCTCAGCAAGAGGTGGGTTTGCAATTAAAACAAAAAGGAGGAATCTGTAGGGTACATGGAGAGCAAAGGTGGCGCTGAGAGGCAGTTGAGTGGGCAGAGTCGGAATTGTTTATGTTAAAATCTGACTGTGTACCACAACCAGGCAAAGTGACGTCTGTACTTAAATAGCTCGAAAGACAGCAGGGAAAGTATAGAAAGCTTAGGGCATGATAGGGTGACCTCTACAGTGATTGGTTGGTTCCTTTTCTTCCCCTTCCATGCCACACGGTTTTTTTGCTTTAAAAATTGCTTGCTACATGGTGATAAACGAGTTCCTGCTTGACTTGACTCCCTGCTGCATCTGACTGTCTCCGGGACTACAGGAGGCTGGTGAATGGGCCAGCAGCACACTTACCTTTCCACGGACCCCATCCATCTTCCGCGGGACAGATGAAAATCAAACAGGTAGGAGGAGAACAAAGGAGGAAGCAACAATGCTCAATAGGAAATGTACTCATTACTTTGTTAATGTAACTGTAACCCCTCTGTACAACATTTTTACAATAAAAAACATACATAAATAATGTAGTGCTCAAAGAAGCACTTTGGGGGTAAGGGAAGGATATCTGAATAACTGTACAAAATTCTACATTGGTTTTTTTTTAATGTTCAGTATGGAACTGAATAAACATAAGTGCTTCCATTAAAAATTTTAAGTTACTGTCTTGGACTTGGAGCCAGTATTTCTGGCATTGAAGGGATTTGAGCTCATCGTCTGGGTAACTCTTTACTCTATTGGTGAAGGGGAAGCTCACTGTCCTTGAGGAAAAGAAATTCAAGCTAGAGTACCCAGGGCCTGCATTGAGGCCTTTCAATTTAAAAAATATTTCTATACACGTGTAAAATATGATATATATGTACATATGCATGCATATTATATATTGATTATTATAATTATTGATTTTGTATGTATTTTATTCATTGTATAGTTTATTGTATTTAGTATTATTATACACATAATATTTATTATGTTTTGTACATCTAGTATAAAATTATACAAAATAAATCAGGTCATTGACTTGTTATTCATTAATACTTTATTAAATGTTGAAACATGATAAATAATTAAATGGAGGCATTAGTCACTGTCATCACATGTTTAGAGTCTCTCCCAAGTATGAGCTTTGTCTTAATTATCTTTTGACAACTTACTATAGGGATTCCTTTAGATGATTTATACTCAGAAGCCTTTTCTTGAGGATAGGCAAGTTGTGGGATAAAATTGTAAGGGTGGGGCTGTGAATGTGGCTTAGTGGTATAGAGCTTGCTGAGCATGCATGAATGCCAGGGTTTGAATCCTCAGTGCCACATACTCAGAAAAACCCAGAAGCTGTGGAGTGGCTCAAGTGGTAGAGTGCTAGCCTTGAGAAAAAGAAGATCAGAGACAGTACCCAGGTCCTTAGATCAAGCCACAGGACTGGCAAAAACAATAGGCCAGTTGCTAGTGGGGAATTCTTGAAACCCTAGCTTCTCAGACCACAGTTCCAAGACAGCCTACACAAGGAAAGCCTGTTAGATTCTTATCTCCAATGAATCACCAAAAGACCTCACATGGCACTGTGGCTCAAGTGGTAGAGTGTTTGCCTTGAGCTGAAGGGTGCAGGGAGAGCACCCAGGCTTCAGTATGAAAAAAACAACTGGAAAAAGAGTGAGGGATAATCAAAGTACTTTTTCTATTTGCTAACTATGAGAAGATTTTCTGGAAAATGAACATTGATATACACCAGAGTTGGAGTCAGGGCTCAAGGTTCACGTATAGCAGATCCATATGCCCAGCCTCTCAGACTCTAACATTATAACCTTGTGTCCTACTGGGTTCTGAAAGGTCCAATGTTGAAAGGCATAATATGCTCCCCAAGCCCTTTGTGATAAGCATTTGACTTATATTGTCAATGTCATTACAGTTCTGAAGCTAGCACAGCACCAGTAGCTCAGGCCCATCACTCTAGCTCAGGAGACTGAGGTATCAGGATCACAGGGTGAAGCCAGCCAGGGCAGGAAAGTCTACGACACTCTGACTTCCACTTCTGAAAGGTCAGATGTTCAAGAGCTTCCTGTGTTTCCCTTGGTGATGAGAAGTTACTTGCACTCTAAATGTTCTTAGAGTTCTCAAGCTATAGAAACAGGAAAGAAACATTATTTTCCCATCCTGGGTTCAAATGAAGTTCTCAGGATCCAAGCCTTAGCCCTGTTAGCAGGAAGAACTCCAGTGTAACACTGAATTTGAAGGACAGAAAACAATTTCAAAAGCCGGGGCTAGGTGAAGAGACCTAGGCCTGCAGGATTAGGAGGCAGAATGTACACACTCAACAGTGAAGTGAGCTGCAAAACCACTTTATTCATTCCAGGCATAGCCTGCAAAAGGAAACCTCAAACATTTGCTAGAGTTACAACAGGGTCAGGCTTTTCTCAGCCTCTTCAAACGATGACTAATTAACCTTTTTCCCTCAGGTGAAGGGAGCCTCAGTGTATCTTTACGTTAAGAATAGAGAGCCAGTTTCATGGGGGAGAGGGGAGGAACAGAGTAGAAAAACCCTACTCTCTGGTCTTAGGGAGTAGGTTTTTGACTCTCTGTCAGATTTGAAGGCCCTTCTTCTACTTCTTCCAGTCCATTCTCCTTCCTTCATTCTCCACATCATTAATGCAAATCCCCAGTCCAAGATCATGTGTACTTTCTGGGCCTTGTCATTTAGACCCAGGATGGTTACAATTCAAAGAAAAAAAGAGTAAAACCACCTTCTTGAACTTCTCAATTTTATCCTGTTCCTTATTATTTTGGCCAGCTCTGAGATTTGAACTCTGGTCCTAGGAACCCAGGGTTGGCTGTGGAAGAGGTGCCAAGACCTAAGTTCAAGCCCCGTGCTTGGCAAATAAGTAAGTAAGTAAATAAATAAATAATAAGGCTCTGGCGTGCAATTTGCATCATTGTTCCGGCAGGCCTGGGATTGAACTCAGTGTCTGGGTAACTCTGTAGCATTGTGGGTAAAGGGGAAGCTCACTGACTTTAAAGACAAGAAATTCAGACCAGTTCCCAGGGTTTGAATTAAAGCCTCAGCATAATATTCTTATATGAGATCTATTTACATACATGGGTTTAATGTGTATAAAGTTTATTACCCTTATTTATTATTACCCTTATTATTAATACCCTTATGTATTATACATATAACACTTCATTTATTACATCATTTCATGTAGATTATATTTGCATATGGATTATACATCGTACTTTCACAGAAAAGACAAAAATTTGTCAAATTGGCTTCTTCATGAATAAATATGTATGTGTGTGTGTGTGTGTGTGTGTGTGTGTGTGTGTGTGTGTGTGTAGAGAGAGAGAGAGAGAAAGAGAGAGAGAAAGAGGGAATGTGAGGATATTCAATTATGTATATTATTACCAATAATTAGTTATTACATTATGCCACTATTTAATGAAGTATCATGGTAGAATACTTATAAAAACATTAATTAAAAATTAGTCAATATCCTTCCATTTCAGGAATCATATTATGGTGCTAGAATGGAAGACATAAATCCAATAATATTTGCGTGGCATTCTAAAATAGAATCATGCATTAACTGCAAATTTAATTATTTCTTTTATAACATTCCATTAGCATTCACAAAAATAGGAATGAGTTTGTCAGGATCTCCCTCCATTTGTGGGTAGCAGTCCTAGCATTTGATCTCCAGGACTGGGTAGTTTACTTCGAATGCAAACCATTGGAATGACACCTTGAAGATTTCAGATTGTCATGATTAAAAAAAGAACAAGAAGAAAAGAAACCCAGGTGTCAGCGGCTTCTGTCTGTAATCCTAGCTCCTCAGGAAGCTGAGATGTAGTGAATGCCAATTTGAATTCAGCCAGGGCAGAAAAGTTGGCAACACTCTTATTTCTAAGAGATCACATGAAAAAAATAACTCCATGAGTGGGGCTGTAGCTCAAGTTGCAGAGTGCTTCCCCTGAGCAAAAGGAGCTAGGCTCATAGTTAAACCCCACAACTGTACCCCCCCTCAACAAAAGGGAACAGTAACTCCATGTCTCTGTGTATGGATGGATGATGTATGGATGATGGGCATTCAGCAGGTTGCCCATGCCCAGCCGCCCCAACCTGGGCCGGTTGGGACAAGCCCTCAGAGAGTACTAAGTATCAGCCAGCAGCTTGAACAAAGAATCCCTCTGTCATTTAATAACTGAATCCCCGAAGGCTTTGCCTGGGCTGGTGTGTGCAATGGATGCATTATGTTCTAGCTGAGGTATCCCATTGGGACACCTAGCAGCCTGCCACTGCCTCCAGGAGTGATCCAAGTTTCTGGATCTATATTCTCTATCCCTCTGTGGGATGTGAGCCTAGGCTTCTAGGGCCTGGTGGCTCTCACTCATTCATCATTCCTCATTGCCGAGTCATTGACTGGTCCCAAATCTTAGCAAAGTTATGAAATAGTCAGCGATTTCTATGCCAAAGGGTAAGCCAATAAATCCCACCCTCATAACTCCTGTTACAAGTCTGCCTTGGGCTTCGAATATGGCTTAGTGGTAGAGTGATTACCTAGTATGCACGAAGCCCTGGGTTCAATTCCTCAGTACCACAGAAACAGAAAAAGCCAAACGTGGCACTGTGACTAGCCTTGAGCAAAAGAAGCTAAGGAACCTGCCCAGACCCTGAGTTCATGCCCCAACAATGGCAAAAAATAAAAGGGAGCCTGGTGAGACATATTCTTCTGGGACTCAGGAGGGCCAAGGTTAGAGGAAAGAGGTAGAGGGCAGGTGCTTGTGGCTGACCTCAGTAATCTCAGCTACTCAGGAAAGCCTATATGAAACAATTTTGTCCAATTAAACACCCAAAAAGCCAGAAGTAGAGTTGGGATTCAAGGAGTAGAGTGCTAGCTTTGAGCACAAAAGCTCAGGGATAGTGTCCAGGCCATGAATTCAAACCCCAGGACTGGCACAGACACACAGACACACAGACACAGACACAGACACAGTCACACAGACACACACAGACACACAGACACACAGACACAGACACACAGACACAGACACACAGACACACACACACACACACACACACACACACACACACCAAGATAGAGCATTTGCCAGTTAGCCTGCACAATTTCCATCTCTCGAGGGAAAAAGGAAGGGAAGACTTGCTCCAACCGTTGATATAACCATTGCCAAAATTCCACAGAAGTTCTAAGGCAGGAAACAGGATAGAGAGCCTCATGCAGAAGGTACAACATGGGCAAAGGTCCTGAGGTGTGGTGTAGAGCAGGTGGTGTGGGTGGAATGGAGGTTCTGTGGCTTCAGACAAATCTGGCATGACATGCGAGTCTGGGTCAAGGTTTGTACTTGAGTCACTGGTAGGGAAGAGGATGGGGTCCCAGAATGAGGCCCAGGGGGAAGATTAGCTTGACTTTTCACCATGGATCCCCGACATTTCTTGTGGCTGGAAGCCTATTTTTCACAGCTCCTGACACTCAGGCATCCTTTGCATTGAAGAGCCAGGGCAAACGCAGGGAAGAACTCTTGCTTAAGAAAAGCTTCTAGCCCAATGTTAACAGCGGTTCAACTCCTGTAAATCCTAGCTACTCAGGAGACTGGCTTCAGAGATCGTGGGTCAAAGCCAGCTCAGAGGAGGAAACTTAGTGAGACTCTTCTTGCCAGTGAACTACCAAAAGCCAGAAATTGCGCTATGGCTCAAGTGGTAAAGTGCCAACCTCGAGGGAAAAAGTTAGGAGACCGGAGCCCAGCCCTGATTTCAAGGCCAGTTCTGGCAAAAAAAAAATAAAGAAAAGCTTTCAGGAGCTCCTAGTCCACTGTTGTGAAAGGCCAAGTCAGCCAGGCACTGGTGGCTCATGCCTGTCCTCCTAGCTCCTCAGGAGGCTGAGATGTGAGGGTCGCAGTTCAAAGCCAGCCCAAGCAGGAAAGTCTGGGAACTCTGAAACTCCAGAAACCTGGAAGTGGTCCTCTGGCTCAAGTGGTAAGCTGAAGCTAGGTGACAGCAACCCATGACCAACACCTGGCCTGCTTGGATCTCACTTTGTGGCTCTAAGCAGAGTATTTTCCAGTGGGTCCCTGAGTTTCTCCCAATGTCTAGGTATCCTACAAGTCTTGAGAGCAGCCCATTTGGAGGCTTTTGCCTACAGATTGAGCCACATTATCAGAGAACTGTCCAGCCTTGAGGCATGGAGGTCATTGTCTGGCTCAACAGAATGAAATCTGTCATGGGTGCAGTGTGGGTCTGAGCAGTAAATCAATGTCTCAGACCACGGTTCTGGGCCAGGAGGGGCAGAAGGTGGCATGGCAGGTAAAGCCTACTCACGTAGATATCACAAGAGTGCAAATCTGTCAGGCACACCTCCTGTGGGTGTTGACTTGGGCTCATGAAAGACTTGTGGGTTCAGGAATCCACAGCCGGCTGGCTGGTGCTTGTAGCATTCACTATCCCTGGAGTTCCAGGGCTCACCAGTGCTTGAGGTCCAATGAAGGTCTTCAGTCGTAGGCCGACTACAAAAGAGCATCCATAGTGACATTTCCCTTGGTCCTGTGGTCCTGTGCACGGATGGAGGGGCAGGTCCCATGGAACTTACTGCTATGGCCCAGACACAGTCAGAGGCTGCTGGTTGCTGATGTGTGCTGTAGTGCAAGTGGTAGAGCACCAACCTTGTGCAAACAAGCTAAAGGATACCACATAGGCTCTGAGTTCAAGCCTTGGTAGACACACAAACACACACATACACACACACTCATGCACAAAAAAGCACACACAACAACATCCTTAGCAGGTCCCAATGGTTCATACCAGCAATCCTACCTACTTACGATGTTGAGCTCTTAGGATGGCAGCTTGAAGCCAGCCCAGGCAGGAAAGTATGTGAGACATTTCTCTCCAGTAAACTACTAAAAAAGATGAAAAGTGAGCTGTGGTTCAAGTGGCGTATGTTTAGCTTTGAACAAAGGAAGCTCAGGGAAAATGTCTAAACCCTGAGTTCCAGCTCTAAGATTCTTTTTACAGACATCCTTTGCCTCCACCTCACCCCCAATCAGGCCATAAATCCAGATTTCGGTCACTCTTGATCTCACTTCCACTCATACCACTTTCATAGCACTGCCACAAGTGGCTGGTGTGTGGCCAGCACTGGATTAAGAGAACTTTTAACAAGAGGAGCATAGCCAGGTCAAGGCTAATGCCCCAGAACATTGAGGTATTGGCCATACCAGTTTCTCATGCCCCAGTTCACTGTATGTAGAATCTAAAGTCTGTGCCTCTGTATTCTGGACATCCAGAATTGTCTAGAACGACCTGATAGGCCAAGCTGAGGCAGGAAGATAGACTTTCCTGCGAAAAGTTACGTTGACATTTCCTAGACACCAACGGATACTTCCAAGCCACTTTGGCCTCACCTCCCATGTATCCCCGTACCCTCCTTGCATGGGCAGCCTTCAGTCAGCTATCAAGCTCAAGTTGGCCAGAGCCACCAGAAACCCCCTTTCCTCCACTCCACTGCCAGCCTGACGAGAGGGACATGCAGCCAGAGGCCCAGCTGAGAAAAAGAACAGGTCATCGCATGACTAAGGACCCCCAGAGGTAGGGGAGAGCCTATGCCAGCCGGCCCTGCTGGCCCAGAATCCCCTGGAGGTACCCAAAGATTTGGACAGGCCAGACTTGGGTCTCAAAGTAAAGCTGAAATGCAGGCCTCTGGCAATTTAGGACTCAATGTTGACCTTGATAGGGGGCTAAAGGACAAGGTCGGCATGGAAGAGGGGCACCATCTGAGGCAGAAAGAGTCAAACAGGGACCCAGGATGTGGACAGAGAAAGAAGAGGGAAACACACACACACACACACACACACACACACACACACACACACACACACACACACACACACGTAGCCCAAGGCCTCAGAAGTCCCTGAGCAACCTGAACATCCCACCCCCAAGAAGATGGCACTACTATCCTCAGACCAACTGTAGACAAAATTCATGGCCTCTCACACATCTGGAATGGCTCATAACACAGCCTGGAATTTCCTAAATGTACACACCACTATGCAGAAATCTCAGCTACCTTATTTTTGGTTGTCTGTCATGGGGTTTGAACTCTGGGCCTGTGCACAATCCCTCAGCTCTTCAGCTGTAGGTGGGCCCTCTATCACTGGAGTCACAGTGCCACTTCTGGCTTTTTGGTGGTTCACTGGAGATAAAGTCTCACAGATTTTCCTTCCCAAGCTGGCTTTGAACCACGATCATCAATCAGATCTCAATCTCCTGAGTATCTAGGATGACACAGTGTGAGCCACCAGCAGCGCCTGGCTTCAGCCACCTTCTTAGACCCAAGGGAAACCCATCTGGTCAGTCCACAAACCACATGCAACCCTTCAGTTCAGGCTTTGACACCAGCATCCAAAACCATTCTTCCATGGATGGAGAGCATATAATTGACCCTAATATCCCACCCCTGCTCCCATTCACCCATTCCCTGCCTGGCACAGGCCACGACCTATGGAGTTCTTGGTAAGGCACCACCCATCCTACTGTGATTTCACACTGGGGCAATCCTGGGGAGTTCTTAGAAATGTCTGTACAGTGAGGCCAGCACCTGGTCTCCCAACCACAGCAACCTCACTACTTCAACATCTCTTGCAAGCAAAGAAGGGGTGTCTTTCTTTCTTCCTTCCTTTCTTTGATTTTTGCTTGCGGGGTTTGAACTCAGGGCTTCGGTACTGTCCCTGAATTCTAATTTTCCTTAAGGCCAGTGCTCTACCACTTGAGCCACAGTACAACTGCCAGTTGCAGATTGGAGATAAGGCTCTGGTGGGACTTTCCTGCCTGGTCTGGGAAATGAGATCCTCTGGATCTCAGCCTCCCAAGTGGCCAGGATGACAGGCATGAGATGACAGGTGTGTGAGCCACCAGCACATGGCTTAAGGTGTCTAGTCCTTCAGAATTTCCAGCTAGTCCTCCTCTAGACACTACCACCTAAACTCCCCTCTATCTCCCTCAGGGACAGCAAAGGAAGGCTCAGAATCTGGGTGGGGCCATGGGCATTAAAGGGCCCCCTCCACATCACTAGCCCTGTCTAAGCTACCATTTGCCTCCTATGGATGGCCTGGTCGTCCAGGGCAGATCAGACCCATTAGGAGTTCTGGGGCCTTCCCTGTATCCCCCTGCCCCAACCAACCAGTACCTGAGAATTTCTGGGGCCAGCTGTTCCATGTCCCAGTGGAAGATGTTGGGAGGGTTGCTGATAATGCGTCCCGGGGTGTCCAGGGCAGAAGGAGTGTCTAGCTCACTTCTGTCAAAGAAGGAAACACAAAGCATGCATGATCTATTAAGAGTTACAGGGCATAGCCATCCACTGGTCACCAAGGTTCCTTGTAGAGCTGTTTTATGTTGACAGCCCTTGGGGTTGGCCTTGGGGCCTGGGTGGTATCCCCGAGTTTCTTTGGCTCCAGGTGAGCACTTCCACCTGAGCCACGGTGCCACTTCTGACATTTTCTGTGTATGCAGGACCTAGGAATCAAACCCGAGGTTTCCTGCATGCTAGGCAAGCCCTCTACCTCTAAGACACAATCCCAGCCCTGCATAGCTGTTCTTCTGTGACCCATCGGGCCTGTCTCCAGACAGTCTCGCACATCTCTACCGTATTTTTCACCAACAGTCCTGGCTGGAAATGAACACGCTCTACTATGTTGTCCATCATCTGCTGCAACTTTGCTCTCTGTGCTTCCTGTCAGCTCCCCCTTGTTAAGCAAGACCCTCTTTTCAAGTGATGCCTCTAAGAAGCCCATTCTGATCACCTTGGCAGAGCTGGAACCTCTCTGCTCTGCAGGCTTCTGGCCTTATCACATGCTGCCTTCCGTCCAGTTTGGGTTGAGAATGCACAAAGGGGAAGGGCTCGCTTCCACCACCGGATTTCAGAAGGCACTGATACACCACCCAGGGACAGGTGTTTTACACACTCCGAGATAGGGCCCTCGAAGCTCAGGCAGTCTGTGGGCAAGAAGACGGGGCCATTTCCTTGTGTGGGGTTGAACTCAGGATCTGGGAGCTGTCTCTGAATTTTCGTGCTCAAGGTTGGGGCTCTACCACTTGAGCCAGAGCTCCACTTCAGGCTTTTTGGTGGTTCCATGGAAAGTAGTCTCACAGGCTTTCTAGCTTATGGTTGGCTTCAAACTGTGATCCTCAGATCTCAGCCTCCTGAGTAGCTAGGATGACAGTGTGAGCCTTAGCCCCGGGTGACAGGCAACAAAGGCTTTTATTTTTTTGCTCCCATTTCAACTAGCAAGCCCAAGTTAAAATAATCAGTTTCAGGGGATCAAGATCCTCTCCTAGGTCAGTTAATCCAAGGAGATAAAGGGTCTTTGGAAAAGGCTAGTCTGAGTAAGCCTAGTGGTGTGTGTGGGGGTGTGGGTGTGGGTATGTGGGAGTTTGTCGGGGATACCTACCCCCATCTCTCTGGTACCTCATCTTTCCAGCAGGGAGTGCATCCAGGATAGTCACCCCAAGGAAGGCGAATGGGGGAGGGTACCTAAGGTCACATCCAGGGGGATGATCCGAATTATGCCCTGCAACTGAACCTGGACAGATAAAGGAGAGAAAGAGAAGTTTTGGGGAACATCAAGGGAAGCCCTTTACCTTTGGCTACAGGAACCAGAGAGAAGACTGAATCCATCTGTCTTGGTCGTCAGATAAAAGGTATACACAGTTCATTTATTTTATTATTATTTTGTGAGTCCTAGGGCTTGGATTCAGGTTATCTCTGAGCTTCTTTTGTTCAAGGCTGAGGCTCTAACACTTGAGCCACAACACCAAATCTGCCTTTTTGTGTGTGTGGGTTTTGAGGGGGAGGTTGTTCTTGGGAGATAAGAATCTCACGGACTCTCCTGCCCGGGTTGGCTCTGAGTCACGACCATCAGACCTCAGCTTCCCAAATAGCCATGATGATGGGCAGGAGCCACCAGCTCCTGACTGCCACCATCCATTTATAATCCCTTATGCCCAGGGCTGAGCCACCCACACTGCACCCCATAGTTGGGAGTGGGAAGCAGACATGAGTGTGTTTGATACTTTAACAGCCTACCTATCTTTGAGCATTGTTCTGGGTCAGTCTGATGGTGGCTTCCTTCTTATCCACAGCAATGACTGGGCTCTGTCACAAGAACAAACGTCCCCCGGGAGGTTTCAGGTCTAGGGTCTTTCTTCTGCACTCCACCCCCCTAACTGAAATGACACACACTAGCAAAGGATAGTAGACACTGAGTGTTTTCATTGTCTTATAACCAGGGTCTGACCAGATAGGTGAGGGTGAAGGTCAGAGGCCCAGGATAGTGCTGGGCAGGGGGACAATGCCTCCTCATCCAATTTCTTTCAATGGTCTTGCAGAGGGATTTGGGGAAGGACTCATGGGATGGACAATGCATAAACATCATGGTCCACCCAGTGCACAGAGGGGCTTACCTCATGAAGCTGGTTCAACAGGGTGATGGACACAGCTCCTGACCCACAGCCCACATCCAGAATGAAAGGACCACCTTGGGTTCCAGCCAGATAGAGATGCTGGGCCAACTCCTCCAACACCCATTCAACCAGTTCCTGTGTGAGAGAGAGAAATAAGGCCAAATTTACACTTAATGCCGGGTGCCCGTGGCTCAGGCCTATAATCCTAACTACACAGGAGGCTGAGATATGAAGATCATGGTTCAGAGCTGGCCCAGGCAGGAATGTCTGTGAGACTCTTATCCTCAAAGAACCGCCAGAAAACCGGAAGTGATTCTGTGGCTCATGTGGTAGAGCACTAGCCTTGATCTGAGGAGCTTGGGTACAGTGTCCTGGCCCAGAGTTCAAGCCCCACGACTGACAAGCAGTGGACTTCCCACCATAAGAAGTGGACTGCATAGCACCCACTGTCCTAGGGAGCATGGCAGAGAAGTCAGGCCAAGCTTCCTGTGCGCTGGGGGTCATGAGTAGATCACCTGGCTTCTCCATGCCTCATTTTCCCCAGCTGCAAAACTGAATAGAGTGAAGGATTCCCTTCATCATGAAGATTGGGTAATGATGAAAGAGAATCATGTTTTGTTTCATTATCCCACATCTATTGCATGATTAAGAGCAGACCCCATCTGCCACATTACCTCCTGCTGAGTCTCCCTGAGAGATCATGCCAGGCAAAGCATAAGCTTCATGGAAGCATTCCTGCAGAAGGGGGTGTTGGTTCAAGGCTTCCTATACACTTGGCTGCACCTTTATTGCCTCTACCTATATTCTTACTATATTCTTCTTGGCTGTACATTTGCTGTCTTTATTCTTGTTTTGGCTATTTTTCTATTGATCCGCGAACAGAGCATGTTGTTTCTTTCCAGTCCAATAGAGACGGCTTCTCTAAATAATAAAGACTAGGACCAAAGATTAGATGTGGACAATTCCCCAATCAATATATCATCTGATGGGACGCTGCCTCCAGAAACTCCTGCAAATTCAAAAGCAGTTTTGCGGCTCCCTCATAGTAAATATAGAAATATAAAATTTCCAGATATGTTACAATAGACAGAATTAATGGATTAAACTAAACCAGAAGGAGTTATCCCAAAAGCACAGAGAGTTATAGAAAAAGGGACCTCTGATAATAAAAGGAAAAGAAAGATTCCCACAACAGTTATGACTAAGTTTGGTCCAGCTTACATTATAGGGAATAGATGGTGGTTTTCCACCTCTTTCATTTGGAAATATGATAGCTGACTTATTAACTAGAGAAACCATCATGCTTTATTTGTAATTAGTCACCTTAATACTAATGACCAAAAACTTAGACTTATGCAAAAACATTGGAGCGAAATTGGATTTAAAGTTCAGCCAAAAGTTAAAAGGAAAGATTTGCTCACAGGCACCTGGAAAGGGCCTGATATATTAATCACCTCGGGAAGAGGGTATACATGTGTGTTTCCACAGGATGCCGAGTCACCCATCTGGAATCTCAACCGACTCGTGTGCCCCTACAAAAATAAGAGAAATCCAGCAAAAAAAAAAAAAAAAAACAGAAGATGCAAATGAAGAAAACGATGCAGAAACTCAAAAGTCTTCACCTTTCTCCTCAACAGGCAAAGACAACAAAAGAAGCTCAACCACCAACCTGGGAACAAATTAAAAAGCTCACCCATTCTGCGGAGGAGATTGTGGTTTCTACGGGAAAGACTAGCACTGTTGAAAATATGTTTCTTGCTATGCTTGCCATTATTGCTGTGCAGTCAGTCTCTGTTTCAGGAGAACAATACTGGGCATATGTACCTAATCCTCATCTTCTATATCCCATGGGATGGGAGGGATGAAGATATAATACAAGTAATGACAAATAATAGTGACCTGCTAGGGGGTTTGGAGGACTATTCTAATTCTCATATGACTTCTCAAACAATTAATTATGAAGGAATGACAGATACCACTCCAATTTGTATAACGCTATCAGGAGAAAATCTCCCTGGGTGTTCGCCTATAAACTATAGAACTTTTTTTACTGATGCCCTTTTTCAATCCAATGATAAAAGTTCAAAAAAGATTGATGTGGGAAATTGGCATGATGATATTAGGCTTTCATACTTATCATGAATCCTTTTTCATTCCCAAGAGGTATATACATTTAGGTAACTGCCTACAAAAATATCATGATAAGGATCAGTTTGGGGATGCATTAATTACCTCACCAAAATGGTGGGAATGTGGATTTCAAAAGGCCTCTTTTTTACAACCCCATTGGGCACCAGATAGTATTTTTGATTTTTCCATTGCTAACCCCGATTATGATTATGCCTCCTACTTAAAACATAATTCATCAAAGTTTAATGGCTATGCTCCTGATATGCACGAGGAACCCCTGAAAAAATGGCTCACTCCAGTGTGGGTAGCTTCCATTTTGGTGAGTCACTCTCCCTTTCACAATAAAACGGGCATTCAGCTGGATTTGTTCAGACTTTTTGCAGCAAAAAACATGATTTTACTGAAAAAGCCGAAAGAAACTAAGAGAACTGCAATTGGGGTAAGAGCATGTGTGGGTTATCCTATGGGAATTGTAGCTGGAATACTAGATAATTTAATCATTATTAAGCAAGGAAAATCTTATTATATTAGCTGTAAGGATTGTATTTTTACTAATTGTCTTACTTCTTCTCTGGGTAAAACATATTCTGTAATTTTTATTTTAAAAAGACCTTCGTATGTAATGTTACGTGTAGATCTATAAAATGACCCTTGGTTTAAAAATTCTGCTTTACAAATGTTGAAAACTCTGGATATTATGTTGCAGCCAAAACGCTTTGTTGCGGCCTTGATTTTAGGAATAAGTGCTTTAATAACAATAATTAGCTCTTTAGCGATTTCTACAGCAGCCTTAGTAAATGAAGTAAACACTGCTCATTTTGTTACTGATTTAAGCAAAAATGTTTCATTAGCCCTAGTAAAAAAATAAATTATAGATAAAAAGTTAGAAATGAAAATAAATGCTCTGGAGGAAGTGGTTCTGTCTATAGGTCAGGAAGTTCAAAATTTAAAAACATAACTCTCAGTTAAATGTCAGGTTAGTTTTAAATATATCTGTGTTACTGCTCTAAAATATAACTTTTCTTTTAATTGGAATGCCACCAAAAATCATTTGTTAGCAGTTTGGATAGATAAAGATATCTCTAATGTTATGGAGGCTTTACAGGACAAAATTACAGCAGTTAGTAAAGCTCATTCAGATGTAAAAAATTTACAATCTTTGGCAGCGTTATTTAAGCATAACGTGGAGGCCCTCAATCCTCTGGATTGGATTCATATAATAATTATAATTGCCATTGTCAGATCAATTCACGCAATACTTATTCTTATATTTCCAGTCATTTTTCTGGATGATCTTTAGATTTGTCTCTTCTGTGCACCAAGACATTCATGAGCTTCAAGTAAAAAATAAAAAAGGAAGAAATTCCATGACACCTCCTGCTGAATCTGTGTGAGAGTTCACGCCAGACAAAGCATAAGCTTCATGGAAGCATGCCTGCAGGAAGGGGGTGTTGGTTCAAGGCTTCCTATACACTTGGCTGCACCTTTATTGCCTCTACCTTTATTCTAACGACATTCTTCTTGGCTGTACATTTGTTGCCTTTTTCTCATTTTGGATATTTTTCTATTCATCCACGAACAGAGCATGTGAAGCCACTTCCCCTCGTGCCTGTCCTCTCTACTCTCCGCTCTCTCTCTAGCTCCACTTCTCTCACGTGCCGCCTCACACCCTCTGCGCATGCGCACCTGCCCCTGTGAGACCCTGGCCACTGCTGCCTCCACAGTGAGGCCCCTGGGCCCTGCCTCCGAGTCCCAGTCCCCTCTTCCCCTTGGCTCCGCCCCCTACTCTTGCCCACAAGAGCAGCCCTGACTGGGCCTTAAGGCTTCCAGGCCATGGGAATTACAGCCTCACCTCAGCTCAGCACTCCCCACCAACCCTAGTACTTGCTCAGGGGATCGAATCTCCCCTCAGCCCCACGACAAGAGGAGACTCTCCTCCAAGCCTCTCCACTCCACATATCAAACATGTGCACAGTGACACAGTGAGAGAGAGAGAGAGAGACAGAGAGAGAGAGAGAGAGAGAGAGAGAGAGAGAGAGAGAGAGAGAGAGAGAGAGAGAGAGAGAGAGAGAGAGAGAGACTGAGAGACTGAGAGACTGAGAGACTGAGAGACTGAGAGAGATTGTTGGGGAAAACTACCTCTCAAGGACGCAGAACATAGCACCCTTTTGGATGACTCAGCACACAGCATACTTCAAAAAACATCACAAAGCACCCTGAGTAAAAGTCTCAGCACAATGTGCCCTTTGAAGGACTTAGCATATAATAGCCTTTGGGATGACTCAGCCCACAGCACCCTTTGAAGGAGGGAATCCATAGCATGCAGTGTATAGGACTCAGTGCATGGCACACTTTGAAAAACTCAGCACGTAGCACTCTTTCCCAGGACTCAGCACATAGCATCCTGTGATAAGTCTCCATACACACCACCCTTTGAAGGGCTGAGTATGTAGCACCCTGTGTAAAACACTCAGTGCACAGCACCCTTTGAAAAACTCAGCACATAGCACAGTTTTGAAGGACTCAGCACATACCACCTTGTGGAAGAACTCAACACACACCAATATTTGAAAGACAGTACAGAGAACTGTCTACAGGACTCGGCATATAGCACTCACCTCATCCTCTCTTCTCAAGGATGCAGCACATTGCACCCATTGAGGTAACTCAGCACACAGCCCTCTTTGGAGCACTCAGCAAAAGTACCCTGTGTAAAGGACTGGGCCCACAGCACCCATTGAAAAAAATCACCTGTCCCTCCCTTCTCAAGGGGTCAGCACATAGCACCATTTGGTATGAATTAGCATACCACACTTTTGAAGGACTCAGCATAAAGTACATTGTGTAATGGACTCAGCACACAGCACCCTTTGAAAAATCCAGCACAGCCTACTCGTCTCAAGGACTCAGAACATAGCACCCTTTGGGATGACTCAGCACACAGAATGGTTTTTGAACACTCAGAAAAAACACCCTATGTGGGATACACTCAGAAAACAGCACCCTGTGAAGGACTCAGCACATACCTGTATGTCACAAGTTCAGCTGTCATTAGAATTAGGGTGCTTTCTGCAGTATCATCATTATTCAGAAACACTTCACAAATCCTACTTGTTCACATTTAGCTAATGTGTGTTTTATGGGGGAAGGTCAGCTGGGGGTCTTGAACTAAAAACTTGGGGCCCCTGTCCCTGAACTCTTTGGTTCAATGCTAGAGCTCTACCACTTTGATTTACAGATCCAATTTTGGTTTGTTTTTGGGGGGTTGTTCTTTGACAGGCCTTATGGTAATCAGGAAGGGCAAGTTGGGGTGTCCATGGGCAAAGGCTCTTAGCTGGGCCTGGGGCTGACTTCTCACTTCCTTGTGCCCCTGGGAGCAGGGCCTCCTGGAGCTCTCTTGGCCTAGGGTGGAACAGATCTGTTGTGGAATCATAACTCAGGGTGAGTGAAAGTCAGGTTGTCCCTGGTCACTTCCCCAAATTGAACTCTAGAGGACGATAGTCCTCCATGATGGCAGAGGGACGCATGTTCCACCTCTAGCCATCAGGAGGCAGGAGTTGTCCACCATAGGGATTGTATCAGTTGTATTTACTCTTGTTTCCCTGGGGATCCCATCATGCTTTGAAGCCACCGTGGACAGGAAAGTCCTTGAGACTTACCTACAATTAACCATCGAAAAGCAAGTGGGGCTGTGGCTCAAGTGGCAGAGCACTAGCCTTGAGCAAGAAAACTCAGGGATAGAGCCTTGGCCCTGAGTTCACACACACACACACACACAAATGCACACACACCACAGGCATGCAAATCAAAGATATCTACACTGAAATCTTTGGGTATTCTCTACCTTTTCCCTACTGAGTCTGGTGGTTATTGGCCTAGGTGTTTGATGTATCCAACACCGCATGGCATCTTTAATTTTGGGGAACAGAATGGCTAGAAGGTCAGCCTTCCCCCACCCAGCTCCTTGACTGGGTCAAGGTCTATCCAGGCCCTTTAGGTCTCCTTTTACAGACTGGCCAAGATGCCTTCAAAAGGTATCAAATGCTGGACACTGGTGGCTCATGCTTGTCATCATAGCTAATCTGGAAGCTGAGATCTGGAGGATCACGGTTCAAAGCCAGCCTGAGCAGGAAAGTGTGTGAGACTCTTATCATCGATGAACCATCAGAAAACAAGAAGTGGCCCTGTGGTTCAAGTGGTAGAGTGCTAGCCATGAGAGAAAGAGCTCAGGGAGAGTGACCAGGACCTGAGTTCAAGCTCCAGGACTGGAAGAACAAATCTTTATTGGAGGCTTGTTTTCCCTTTGAAAACAATTTCTTCTTTGTGATAAGCATAGCATGGGCCTCTTCCTTGGCCACCAATAGACCATTAGATGTCCCTTGAATATGGGTCACCTCCCAGCAGCCTTTGCCCTACCTGACCCGCAGTTTACCCTTCCCATGACCCAGCAGATGGAGGCTTGAGAAAAGGCCACCTGGCCACCTACTTATGGTGGCTGCTGAGGCTTTGGAGAATCATCATGTCACATAGTCATCATCTACATCAGTCTACAGAAGAAAGGGAAGGACCGTTCCTCACCTGAGCCCGTGAGCTGTGGGTGGCTCTGGATGTGGGGCAGCTGCGGCAGGATGTGCTTTGTGCGGGAGTCCTCTATGGGGTTGAGAATCTTGATCTCCCTTCTGGTAGTTTCCACACTGTGTTGAAGTGGCAATTCTTTAAAACCTTTCTGCTCCTCCCTCATTTCACCCGCCCTGGAGCCTGGAGTCATTCAAAGCGGCAGCAGTGACAGGAGGCTCAGCTTGTGCTGGCATCTGGAGCCCATTGTCCATGTCTTCCCCTGTGACGAGTGACAACGGCTCCCACAGCCGGCTCTCCATTTCTCCATCTTCTCCTAGGACAGATAGTACACATGCTCAGGTTTCTTCTGACACAGCTCAGCCAGAATGAACATCTGCTCTTTACATGCCATGAGGGACTCCTCAACAGTGTGATGTGTGCCGACAGCTGGCTGCATCTATGTTGAAGATCACCCGCTGGACTATGGAAGTCCATCTTATCAGGTAGGTCGTGGACAAAGTAAATTTTCTTCTTGGACACCCACGTGTCCCACTTCCCATCCCCACACAGCTGTGGTGCCAGCTCATGTGATGGAGGGCCTGTGGCTCGAGCTTTCTCTGGCACTGAGCTGCCAGGTGAACCTGGTGCCTGCAGCAGGCCTGCCACTCCTGCTGCAGGAGTTTCCCCCTGTGGATTTCAGCCACTAAGAGTGCTCACAAATCCATGTCCCTCTCGGTTTGGGGAATGTCTCTATCCTCTGCAGTGGTCACGTGGGGGGGAGTCGACTCCTCACCTTTTGCTTCTCCAGGGTTTTAGACTTCTGCTTCCCCAGGGAACGCCAGGAAGCTCAGCTGGGCCTGCAGCCACTCCTCCTGTGGTCTGATTACTTTCAGGCACTTGAGAGTGTCCTGCCACTTTGAGGGCACTACCTGGTCTCCCCAGTTGGTCGGGCTGTGCACTTTCTTCAGCTGCTCCAGGAGTTAGGTCTGCCTCTCTATGTGCTGCTGCAGG
The DNA here is from genome assembly GCF_024711535.1 of Dipodomys merriami. NCBI lineage: Eukaryota > Metazoa > Chordata > Mammalia > Rodentia > Heteromyidae > Dipodomys > Dipodomys merriami. Next base: position 7,887,868 of record NW_027206113.1, read on the forward strand.
GCCTCCTTCTCGGAGCTCAGCCGCTAATTGGTGGAGATATGGCACTCATAGATGGCTCTGAGCTCCTGTAGCGGGGCCAGGGACTGTCCTGCTGGTCCTGAGATGCTTGGCTTTCTTTCTTTCTCAGCCACTTCTTTCCATTCCTCTCTCTTCTCCTCTGTGTGGACCAGCTGTTCCCGCAGGTCTTTCTTCACCTGCTGCTCTGTGTCCAGGATGCTAGCGAGCTTCTCCTCCTCACTGCTCACCCTGTGGAGAGCCTCCCACAGCAGGGCCAGCTGTTTCTCCAGCTGTCTGTCACACACATATGCACATCATGGGGTCTCGGGGGTCTCCTGCCAATCCTTGGCCTTCTCCTCCAGTCTGCACAATTGCTCCTGCTACTCTGCGTTCTGGAGATGGAACCTCTGGTTTTCCTGGACCTGGATGTGAAGTTATTCCTCCAGGTTTTTCAACTCCATCTGTGTGCAGTAGGCCTGGGCCTGCAACTGCCACTCAGCCTGAGATGGGCCATGGCTCTTCCAGTGTTCTCTAGGCTGAACACCTGCCTCGACCCTCGCTCCTTCTCCTCGGTCAGTTGGTTCACCCGCTGGGTCAGCTGCCGGGCCTCCTCCTTCCACGTGGACCTCTCAATGCTCAGGTCTTCTGTGAAGGTGTCTCTCTAGATTCGCTGTGCTCACCAGTCAGCTCACATTGTCTAGTAGTCTCTTCAGTTCCTCATGCCCCACCAGTGCTTGTTGGAACTTGCAGATTCCTTTCTCCCTGTTGTCCAGAGCACGTCTAGCTTCTCCTGTATCTTTGAGTTCACTTGCTCCAGGTCATCGAAGCTTCTCGCCTTCCTTGAGCAGAAGGGTCACCTCATGCAGCTGTTCAAAGAACATTTCAGTCTCATTCTGTGATCAGTAACCACAGAAGCCGACATCTCCAGCTCTGCCACACACTGCTCTGCGGCCTGCAGGCAGCTGGTGAGAGCTTCGTGCTTCCTTTCTGTGTCATTGACCACCTGCTGCACGCAGGCGGGTGCACATTGTAAATTGCTTTCTGCAGAAACCAACCTCTGTATGGGTGCCTTGTGGATCTCTAGCTCCAGTTTAGGTGCTGCATTCACCTGGGCTATCTTCTCCCTCTCTTTCTTCCATTGATCCTGCAAATCTGACTTTTCCTGCTTCAGTGGTTGGGTCTTGGCACAGAGGTGCCTGGTTTCTTCTTTTGCTGGGGTCCATAGTGGGCACCACGTGTCGGTAGCACCTCTGCAGATCCTTGGTGGTATCAGGACCATTGACATTCTGGAACCTCGTGGCTGTGACAGTGTCCAAAGGTACGGGAGGCCCATGGTGGGTATCACCTTTGGCCGGACCCTCCATTGAATCTCGCTCCCCGATGGTGTTTGTCTTGGGGATCCTTCCCTTTTTCATGTTCTTTGTTTTCTTGAATGTTGCAGGTCTGTCAGGAGGATTCTTCTACCGGTGTTCTGGTGTTCAACCCCACAGCTTTCTCATGGTGTCTTGTTCTTTCAGACATCTGAACGTTGGGATGGGAAATATGGGCTGGCCACGTTCCCAGGCTCTGGGAAATCCTCTCTTCTCCCACTCACTGATTAGGATGTCTATTCCAAAGTCGCCTGGAGTCTTTTGCTCACCGCTTAGCCACCTCTACCTTCCTCAACTGCTGGTAGTGGTGTCAACCAACAGAGGGAATCCTGGAGCTTCCGGGCAACATGGAATTTGGGTGTGGCCGCCATTCTTGTATCCCATTGTTCAGAAAGAACCATGAAAGAATGGGGGTGTGACCAGAATACTGTGATGCAGGCAGAATGGGCGGAGTCAAGATAAGAGCAGCTGCTTTCCAAGGAAACTCTGTCCAATCCTGCTGGGGACACGATGGTGACCTGCTTTAGCTGGATGGCTGCACAGATTGTTCTGTATGTCTGTTTGTTGCCAGTCCTGGACCTTTAACTCTGGATCTGGGCACAGTCTGTGAGCTACTTTTGCACAAGGCTAGCCCTCAACTTCTGGAGCCACACGACTCTACTTCTGACTTTGTTGGCACTGAAGTTGGACAGGGGTGACTTTGACCATGATCCTCCTATCACAGACTTGTAAGTAAGGAGAACTACTGAGAGCCATGGGTGCCTGCCTAATCATTGGTATTGCTGATGTTCTTGGACAGACCTGTGAGTTCCCTATCCTGAGGATTAAATGGTGGAAGCTGGAGCCCACAGTTTGAATCCTGTTCCTGCCACCTCCAAATGGCAGGAGATCCTAAGAAATCCATTCCTATCCATATGAATACCAATGGAATGTGATATATGTCATGATTGAATGGGCAGTTCTTGAACGATTCTAGGATAAAATAGTACACAATTATATCCTAGGACTCTGATCAATTTTAAACTAACACTTTATGAAGCATTTAAACAATTATATTCATTAAATGGAGACATAATGAAATATCTAAGAATTGGATGTCACATTGTATGAAGGTGCCATTTTTTTCTGCCAGGACTGGGATTGGAACTCATGGTCTGGGTAACTCTGTTGCACTGTGTGGGAAGGGGAAGCTCACCTCCGTGAAGTCAAGAAATTCAAGTCTGTTCCTTAGGCCTGAAATCTATCCCCAGCACTAGAAAACATCTTTTTCATGTATATTTTACATACATTATGTTTACATACATATGTTGACTCTTTATTGCATTCAGTGTAGTTATTCATTTTATTTTTTGTTTTATTTATGTATTGGCCATTTATTTTATTAAGTATTATGGCACATAGAACATTTATTACATTGATTACATAGGATATAGGTCTGCATATGTATTCCACTTCATACCTGACACCCAGGAATTTCACAGAAAAAGAAAATGTGTCACCATCAGCTTCTTACTCCATGATTCATTGTTTGGGAGTGTTGGTGTCTGAATTCAAAGCCTACAAGGCCAAATTCCTGAATGGGTGAGTGTCAGCATGCCATCCTGGGGCAAATTGAGCTGACAGGCAGTTCCCAGGGTCTGAGATCAAACCCCTAGGGTTGACAAAATAAGAACAGATTGACATGTCGATGGTATTATGCTAATAAATATTTATCTTTATAGAGTGCCAGAGATGTCTACACATTATTCAGTTATATAGACTACATTTCTACCAATTCTTGGGTATTTATTATGCCTCTATGTAATTAATGGTATTGTTTTAATCCTTAATAAACTATTAAGTAAATCAAGGTACTGAAATTATTATATCCCTGTAAGAAATAGTATTCTTTTAATGCTTCATATTAAATAAAATCAGTCTACTGAAATTATTATGTCTAATTTTATATGATTAGCATTCACGATTAGCTCATTCAACTGTGACATTGATAACATTCCATCGTTATTCCTATGGATGGGAACGAGTCTCTTAAGATCTTCCACTATTTGGAAGTGGCATGACTGGGATTCGAACTCTAGACCTATGTTCCTGTGCGGGACTATGGCTTCCTCAATAGCCTGCTAGCCTTCAGCAATGCAAGATGAAGTACCCTTTGGAGCCCTGTCATTCAGCTCCAGATGGTCATGGTGCAAAGGAAGAAAATGTAAAAATGCAATCATGCAACATTTTTTTCTTTGGTCGGTCATAGGGCTTGAACTCTGGGCCTGAGTACTATCCCTGTGCTCTTCAGCTCAAGGCGAACACTCTACCACTTGAGTCACAGTGTTACTTCTGGGTTTCTAGTGGTTTATTGGAGATAAGATTGTCACGGACTTTCTTTCCCGGGCTGGCTTTGAACTGTGATACTCAGATCTCAGCCTCCTGTGTAGCTTGGATTTCAGTTGTGAGCCACTGGCGCCCGGCTCTGCCACTTTTTTTCTGTGCATATTTTTCCCACTTGCAAAGCTTGGAGAACTAGGATCCCAGGATAGGCTGTGGCTCCAGTGGCTGCACCCCCGCCTAGGATGATAGAAACTGAGGCAGAGTTGACATGACCTGAGTTCAAGACCTTGCTTCGAAAAAAAAAAATTAGCTCCTTGGCTTGCAATTCACGCTGTTTGTTTTTCTACCAGGCTTTGGATTTGAACTCAGGGTCTGCGTAACTCTGTAGCACTGTGGACAAAGGGGAAGCTCACCAGGCTTGAAGACAAGAAAGTTGGGCCTGGTCCCTAGGCCTGAATTCAAGCCTCAGCCCTGGAAAACATAGAATTTATATTTATTGTAAAGATAGTATTTGTATTTACCTATAGATGTTCAGTCCATATCCTGTTTGTTGTGGTTATTGATTGTATTTTTGTTTTATTCAATTATTTACCATTTATTGACTGTGATGATATGCATTCCATTTATTATACTGATGGCATCCCATCACACAGTATCTAAATTTGTAGACGTGTTCTCCATCATGTCTGACACCCAGGACTCTCAGAGAAAATGAAAACAGGTGTAACACTTGACTTCTTATTCCACAATCCAATTGTTTGCAGTGCTGGAATCTGAACTCAGAGCCTAGCAGACCTAATTCAACACGGCAACCTCTAGCCAAGGAAGCTGCCAGACAGTTCCCAGACCCTGAGATTGAGCCACAAGGGTAGACAAAATAGGCATACATGGATAGAATTCCAGAGACATCTACTTAGGATTCAATGACATCAACTACATTCCTACCAACTCTTATGTATTATGCTGCCATTGAAGGAGTAGTATTGTTTTCATGCTTAATAAACCATTCATTAAGATCAATCAGCATCCTAGGATCATTGCGTCCCATTTTAGATTAGACCATTTTAGATTAGACCGATGCCCGCAGAAACTTATACAATCATGAATTTCCAAACATTCCATCGTTATTCCTGTGGATAGGAACAAGTCTCTTGGGAAGTCTCCCCACTGGTAGGTGTCAGGACCAGGATTCAATATCAGGGCCTTCGATGACATATGGGCCTGTGGCTTCAGCAATAGCCCACTAGCCTTGGCCAATGAAAAGTGAAGTAAACTTTTAGCTTTGTCATTCAGACCCAGGTTGGTCACCATGCAAAGGAATAAAATGTAAAAAAATCCATCCCGTGGCTATTTTCCAGTGAGGTTTTTTTTTTTCTCCTGCAAGGCTTCAGGGCCTAGGATCACAGGATCGGCTATGCTCCCATGGCAGCCAACCAGCCTAAAGTGATCGAAGCTGAGGCAGAGTTGCCATGAACTGAGTTCAAATTGCTTGGTTGGCAAAAAATAAAATAAAATAAAAATAAAAAATAATAAACCACCCTAGCTCAGAATTAGCATCATTTTTTTTGCAACAGCTGGGATTCCAACTCAGATCTGGGTAACACTATAGCACAGTGGGTGAAGGGGAAGCTCACCATCCTTGAAGACTACAAGGACAGATCTGCTTCCAGGGCCTGAATTGAAGCCCAGATCACCTTCAATCTGCAGACCACCAAGTTCGGACCCAGCATGGTCACCATGCAAAGAAAAATGAACATAAAAGCGCCAGGTGGAACTTCCTGCCACTTTTTTTTCCCCTTCACGGTTTTTTTTCCTGCAAGCCCTGGGGTCCTAGGATGCGATGATGAGTTGTAGGTCCAGAGGCTGCAGCCTAGGATGATTGGAACTGAAGCAGAGTTCCCACGACTTGAGTTCAATCTCTGAGTCTGTTAAAAAAAATTGTGAAGGAAGCATCCTAACTCCGAATTCACCCCAGTTTACTGCCAGAGCTGGGATTTGAACTCAGGTCTGGGTAACTCTGTTGCACTGTGGGGAAAGGGGAAGATCACCATCCTTGAAGAGTACAAGTTCAGGCCTGCTCTCAGTGCCTGAATTGAAGCCCCAACACTGGCAAAAATCATATGTCCACCTATTTTACACATAGGATCTCTATTTACATACATGTGTGGAATGCATCATGCTTTCAGTGTATTTATTTATTTTATTGTGTGTCTTAGAGATGCATTTTGTATTTTATTGTGTATGATGACAGATATAACTGTGCTGATATGGATGGCAACCTATTCCAATATGTAAAGAGTTGCCTATATAGCATACTGTGTCCTGGCTGAGACCCAGGACTTCACAGCACAGGAAAACAGGTGCAACAATGGGCTTCTGAAAGAAGCATTCATGTTTTGGCAGAGTTGGGATTTGAACTCAAAGCCTAGCAGTCCCAATTGGTAAAAGGGTCAAGGGGAGGACATTGGCCAGTGAGCAACTGAGGAGTTAGGCCGTTCCCAGGACCTGACATTGAGCCCCAGGGAGAGCCAGGATAGGCATAAATTCATAATTGAAACAGGATCTGTATTAACATATTGGTGTAGACAGCATCTTGTGTTCGGTGCACTTCTCCTTAACTTGTGTCTAATTCATGGAGGTATTGTGTATTTTACTGAGTATGGTGACAGATATAACTGTGCTGACATGGACGGCAACCTGTTCCCATGGTTATAGAGTTGCCTATGCATTCATTCTCCATCCTAGCTGAGACCAAGGACTTCCACATGAGAGGAAAACAGGTACAAAGACTGGCTTCTGACATCAGGATGAAACTTTTGTCAGTGCTGTCATTTGAACTCAAATCTTGGTAACCCCATTTCACTGTGGGGAAAGGGGAAGCTCACCATCCTTGAAAACTAGAATGTCAGGTCTGGTCCAGGGCCTGATTTGAAGCCCCAGCACTGGACAAAATAACAAGCCCACCTCTTTTAAACTTAGGATCTCTACTTCCATACTGGGGTGGTATGCATCTTGCATTCAAGGTAGTTTTTTTTTTTTATTTTGAGTCTTATTTATAGATGTATTGTGTATTTTATTGAGTATTGTAACAGATATATCTGTGCTGCCCTGGATGACAACTGATTCCCATGAGTAGAGAGTTGCCTATGCATTCTCCATCGTAGCTGAGACCCAGAACTTGCACAGCACAGAAGAACAGGTGCAACGACTGGTTTCTCACATCAGGGTGAATTTTTGGCAGAGCTGGGATTCGAACTTGGGGGCTAGGAGGCCCAACTGCCCAATGGATCCATGTGAGCACACCAGCCTGTGAACCACTAAGGAGCTGGGCCTTTCCAAGAACTGAGATCTAGCCCTAGGGAGGCCACAATAATCCTCAATGCATCATTGAAACTTAGGATGTCTATTCACATCCATGTGTGGACTTCCTCCTGCATTGAGGTTAGTTATCCTCTCCATTTTGTTTGTTATTCATGTATGTATTGTGTATGTTCTTGAGTATATGATGACAGGTATAACTGGGCTGGCATGGATGACAACCTATTCCTATGGCCACAGGGTGGCCCATGCATTCTACATCTTAGAGGAGACCCAGGACTCGCACAGGAAAGGAAAACAGGTGCAATGATTGGCTTCAGACATCAGGATGAATCTTTTGGCACTGCTGGTATCTCAACTTGGAGCCTAGCAGGCCCAATAGGCGAATGGATCCACGTGAGCACACCAGCCTGTGAGCCACTAAGGATCTAGGCCATTCCCAGGACCTGAGATCGAGGCCCGGAGTGAGGGGGAGCACAATCGTCGTCCATTTATAAGCTGAAGGTAGTATGCAAATAAGTACATATTTGAATAGAGTAGGAGACATGGCGACCTGTGATGGAATCCAATTTACCCTGTGACTACAAATTCTCAGATCTTCCCCAATGCCTCCATTTCTTGACTGTGATGATTATTGTCACACTTCATCAACTCTTCATAAAAAATAATGGATACCCCATGAGTCTTGCTTATCATTTCCTACTTGCATCCTGCAGGAACTACTCATTCAAGGATGAGATGATCACATTCCACACTTCCTAGGTCCAGAAACGAGTACTTCAGGATCTTCCACCATTCCCACAATGTAGGGCAGCTGACCCGGATTCCAACCCATGGCCTCCGTTGCATGGTTGGCTGTGACTTCCCCGATAGCCAGCAGGTCTTCAGCCATGCCAGGTCACCTTCACTCTGTAGGCCGCCGGGTTCAGACCAACAGGGTCACTATGCAAAGGAAAATAAACGTACAAGCACGAGGTGGAAATTCCTGCTGCTTTTTTCCCCTTCTGGCCGTTTTTTGTTTTTGTTTTTGTTTTTGTTTTTTCCTAGGATCCAAGGATGGGCTGTGGGTCCAGAGGCTATATCCTAGGATAATTGCAGCAAAGGCAGTGTTGCCTCGACTTGAGTTCAAGGCCTGGGTTTGGCAAAAAAAAAACCATAAATAAATAAAAAATTATGAATGAAGCACCCTCGCTCAGAATTCACGCCATTTTATTGCCAGAGTTGGGATTTGAATTCAGGTCTGGGTAACTTTGTTGCACTCTGGGGGAAGGGGAAGATCACCATCCTTGAAGACTACAAGGTCAGGCCTGCTCCCAGGGCCTGAACTGAACCCCCAAAACTGGCAAAAATCATATGCCCACCTATTTTACACATGGGATCTCTATTTACATACATGTGTGGAATGCCTCATGCTTTCAGTGTGTGTCTTAGTCAAGACTGCATTTTGTATTTTATTGAGTATGGTGACAGATATAACTATACTGACATGGATGGCAACTGATTCCCATGTCCATGGAGTTGCCTATGCTTTCTCCATCCTAGCTGAGATCTAGGACTTTCACAGGACAGGAAAGCAGGTGGATCTATGGGCTTCTAATATCAGGATTCATGTTTCGGTACTGTTGTGATTTGAATTCAGAACCCAGCAGGCCAATTGGCGAAAGGGTCAAGGAGAGGTCACTGGCCTGTGAGCAACTGAGGAGCTAGGCTGTTCTCAGGACCTGACATCGAGCCCCAGGGAGGGCCAGGATAGGCATAGATTCATCCTTGAAACATAGGATCTATATTGACATATATGTGTGAACAGCATCTTGCATTCAGTGCACTCCTTTTCCTTATTTTCTGTCTAATTCATGGAGGTATTGTGCATTTTGCTGAGTATTGTGTCAGATATAACTGTGCTGACATGGATGATGACCTGTTCCCATGGTTATAGGGTTGCCTATGCATTCATTCTTTATCCTAGCTGAGACCCAGGACTTCCACATGAGAGGAAAACAGGTTCAATGACTGGCTTCTGACATCAGGATGAAACTTTTGTCAGTGCTGTCATTTGAACTTAGGTCTGGTTAACTCCATTACACTGTGGGGTCAGGGGAGCTCAACATCCTTGAAGACTAGAATGTCAAGCCTGGTCCAGGGCCTGATTTGAAGCCCCAGCACTGGACAAAATATAAAGCTCATCTCTTTTAAACATAAGATCTCTATTTACATACAGTTGTGGTATGCATCTTCCATTCAATGTAGTTTTTTTTTTTTATTTTGAGATTTATTCATGGATGTATTGTGTATTTTATTGAGTATGGTGACAGGTATATCTGTGCTGCCATGGATGGCAACCTATTCCCATGGCTGTAGAATTGCCTATATAGCATTCTCCATCCTCGCTTAGGTGCAGGACTTTCACAGGACAGGAAAACTGGTAGATTGATTGACTTCTCACATCAGGATGGATCTTTTGGAAGTACTGGGATTTGAACTCAGGGTCTAGCAGGCAAAATTGGTGAATGGGTCAAGGTGAGCACATCAGCCTGTGAGCCACTAAGGTGCTGGGCATTCCCATAACTTGAGCTTGAGCCCCAGGGTGGGGCTGGTGCACCATATTCATCCATTCTTATGCTGAAACTTGTGTGCTAATAAATACCTATTTGTATAGAGTCGGAGATGTGGCGAACTGTGTTGGAATCCTATCTACCATGTGAGTACCGATTCTTGGATCTTTCCCAATGCCTTGATTTCCTGAACGTAACTATTATTGTCATACTTCATGTAGTCCTAATTTAAAATAATCATTGTGCCAAAGGTCTTGTCTATCATTTCCTATGCGAATCATGCGTTAACTTCTCAACACTTCCCTAGACGTGAATTCAAGCACCAGCCCAAAAAATGTAACATTTATAGACATCTTAAATATTTGATTTATACTTACATCTATATATTAGTCTATACCGTGTTTGTTGGAGTGATTCATTATATTTTATTATTGATAGATTGATTTAGCATTTATTTTATGGGCTGTGAGTGCACCTATAATATTTATTACATTTATTCCAATCTATTCCATATCATGTAGCTTTGCAGATATATTATGTACATCATACCTGACACCCAGTACTTGAAAAGGAAAACAGGTGTCACACATGGAATCTTACACCAGGAAGAAAGTTTTGGCAATGATGGAAACTAGACTAAGGGCCAAGGAGGCCCAATTCATGAATGGGTGAGTGTCATCATGGCATCTGCTAGCCCATTCAACTTCCAATTGGATCCCAGTGTCTGGGATCAAGCCCCAGGTTTGGCCAAAATAGCAATAACTCTCTATGTAGATAATGGTATATAAATAAATATAAATTTAGATATTTAGATACTGTCAGAAATGTCTATCAGGTATTCAATGATATATACTACATTCCTATGGATTCTCAGGTCTTCAGTGAGGATTCCATTTAATCAATGGTATTCTTTTAATGCAAAATAAACTATGAATTTTAATCAATCTGTGTCCTGTGATTATTGGGTCTAATTTTATGCTAGACTGATTCATGAACTACTCATCCAACCATGACATTGATCACATTCCTTTGGTGCTCCTAGGGACAGGCAATAATTTTGTATGCTCTCCAGCCCTTTGTAAGTGGCATAACTAGTATTCAAACTCAGGGCCTAGGTGTCCAGATTGGCCTATGGCTTCGCTGACAGCCCGACAGACTTCAGCAATGCCAGGTGAACTACAGGTTGCAGCCGTGTCACTTGGACACGGGAATGGTCACCATGAAAGGAAGGGAAACCCGAGAAACTACTGACCATCCGCAGTTCACAGCTTTTTTTGATGCCATTTTCATTTTGATTTCCTGTCAGCCCCCAAGGCCTAGGATCCAAGGATAGGCTGTGGGTCCAGAGGTTTCACCATCCCAGGCTAGGGTGATGTTAGCTGAGGCAGAGTTTCTACGACCTGAGTTCAAGCCCTGTGATTGACAAATAAATAAATAAATAAATAAATAAATAAATAAATAAATAAATAAATAAATAAATAAAACCTAAAAATATTAAAAGGACTAATGAAGCTCCCTTGCTTGGAATTTGTGTCTTTTATTTTCTGCTAGTCCTGAGGTTTGAACACGGAGTCTGAGTAAATCTGGTGCACTGTGGGGAAAGGGGAAGTTTACCCTCCTGGAAGATAAGGAATTCAAGACAGTTCCCTAGGCCTGAATTCTAGCCCCAATCCTGGAGAACATAACATTTATAGTAATTTTTAGTATATGATTTATACTAACATCCATATGTTCAGTCCATATCGTGTTTGCTGGAGTGTTTCATTATATTTTAGTATTTATTTATTTACCAATTATTTTATTGATCCTGAGTACACCTATAATATTTATTACATTTATTCCAATCTATTCCATAGCACGTAGCTTTGCAGACATATTAATACCATATACATCATACCTGACACCCAGAATTTGCACAGAAAAGGAAAACAGGTTTCACACTTGGAATCTTACTGCAAGATGAAATTTTTGGCAATGCTGGGACCTGAACTGAGGGCCAAAGAGGCTCAATTCATGAGTGGGTGAGTGTCAGCATGGCAGCTTCTAGCCCATTCAGCTGCCAAGTGAATCCCAGGAACTGGGATGGAGCCACAGGTTTGGCCAAAAGAGCAATACCTTTCTATGCAGACAGTGGTATACAGATAAATATATATTTAGGTATTTAGATACTGCCAGTGATGTCTATCTGGTATTAAATGACATATACTGTGTTCCTACAGATTCTCTGGTTTTTAGTTAGGACTCCATTTAATGAATAGTATTCTTTTAATGCATAATAAACTATGAATTAAAATCAATTTGTGTCCTGTGATTATTAGGTCTAATTTTATGCTAGACTGATTGATGAACTACTCATCCAAACATACCATTGATCACATTCCTCTGGTGTTCCTAAGGACAGACAATAGTTTCTTAGGCTCTCCAGCCCTTTATACTGGCATGACCGGGATTCAAACTCAGGGCCTCGGTGTCCAGGTTGGCCTTTGACTTCACTAACAGCCTGCCAGCCTTCAGCAATGCTAGGTGACATACAGGTTGCAGCCTTGTCATTTGGACCCAGGATGGTCACCATGCAAGTAAGGAAAACCAAGAAACCGCCATCCATCCACAGTTTGTTACTTTTTTTCACTGCCGTTTTCATTTTGTTTCTTGTCAGCCCCCAAGGCCTGGGATCCCAAGATGGGCTATGGGTCCAGATACTGCACCATCCCAGCCTAGGGTGATATTTGTTGAGGCAGAGTTGCCACGACCTGAGTTCAATCCCTGTGCTTGGCAATAAATAAATGAATGAATGAATAAATAAATAAATGAAATAATTTTAAAATATTAAAAATAGTCGGGCACCAAAGGCTCACGCCTGTAATCTTAGCTACTCAGGAGGCTGAGATCTGAAAATCGCGGTTCAAAGCCAGCCCTAGCAGGAAAGTTCTTGAGACTCTTATCTGCATTAAACCACTATAAAACCCGAAGTAGTGAAGTAGCGCTTTGGCTCAAGTGATAGAGTGCTCGCCTTGAGCTGAAGAGCCCAAGGACAGCTTCCAAGGCCAGAGTTCAAGTCCCATGATATATATATATATATATATATATATATATATATATATTACTAATGAAGCTCCCTGGTTTGGAATTCATGCCTTTTTTTTCTGCCAGGCCTGGGAATTAAACTCGGAGACTGGGTAACTCTAATGCACTGTTGGGGACAGAGAAACTTACCCGCTTTGAACACAAGCAATTCAGGCCTGTTCCCTAGGCCTGAATTCAATCCCCAGCCCTTTTAAAGTAATATTCATCCACATTTGAAATAATGATTAATATCTACATACTTATGCTTATTGCATATTGCTTTGAGTATATTTATTTTATTTTGAATTATTCATTCCTTCATTATTTTATTGACTATTATTATACTTGTGTATTAAATTGATTACATTTTCGAGAACTATACAGACTTACATATGCATTATGTATCTTACTTCATACCCAGGACATTCACAGAAATTCTATAGTAGATCATCCCATGCATAGAAAAACAGAATGAATACATCAACCAAAGTCTAATTTATCCATAGGTACCCCAGTGGCTCACATCTGTAATCCCAGCTACTCAGAGGTGAGAAGTGGAAGATTAAGTTTCAAAGCCAATCCAAGCAGAAAAGCCTGAGAGATGTCATCTCCAATTAACTGGCCAAAAACCAGGCTACAGTACAGGGATGGCTGAATTGGTAGAAAAACAGCTATGAAAAACAAAGCCAAGAAAGAGCAAGCTGAGTTAAAGTGCAGGGAGAGGGGTTTTGGGGCATAAAGGGGAGAGAACTCCTCCAAAAACAGAGAACAAACAATAGTACACAAATCCCACCTAATTTAGGGTACCAAACAAAGGGAAAAAAAGATCAAGTTTGTGCAGTTGTATAACTTTTCATGATCACATATGTTCTTAGGTACACTTCAAAGCTATGTTTCTAGTAATATATATGTATATGTTAATAATGTATATGTTATGTATATATATTATTAATGTATATATATGTGAATAAACTAAGAACCCAGCCAATGAATAAATACTTCTGAATTAGTGTCTTAACCATTGCATTATAAATTATTTGTACTAAAAGTATATTCCAAGTTTCTTTCTTCAGAATCAATCTTTAAGACGTTTGTTCATGTGCCAGGCCCATGAGGCCCATGCCTATGATCCTAGTTACTCAGGAGGCAGAGAACTGAAGATGGTGGTTCAAGGCCTGCTCTGGCAGGAAAGGCCGTGAAACTCTTATCTCCATTAAACCACTAGAAAACTGGAAGTGGTGCTATAGCTCAAGCAGTAGAGTGCACGCCTTTGGTCTGAAGAGCACAGGGATAACGCTCAAGCCAAGAGTTCAAGCCCCGCCACCGAAGAAAGAAGTTTGTTCATACAAAATTCTAACATTCTAAGCTTTAGGAAACTTTTCTTCCAGGGTCTTATGCTCTTTAGGCAACTACTCCACTGTTGGGCTACATCCCAGTCCCAATGTTTTTGTTTTTAATTTTACAATCCAATTTATTCCCAAAATGCTTACAAGTACCTACTCTCCTCACACAAGTGAGTTTTTATCCAAAAACCCAACCTTTTGTGGTATGAAGACACCCCTAGTGTATTTCGTGGTAGGCACTGAGGAAAACTCACACAAATTGCAGACAGTTTATAATTACAGAAGTAACTCTGAATAGAAAAACATCAGTTGCCAGGTGCCGATGACTCAAGCCTGTAATCCTACCTACTCAGTAGGCTAAGATCTGAGGGTCAGGGTTAAAAGCGAGCCCAGGCAAGAAAGTCCATGAGACTCTTATCTCCAATAAACCACTAGAAAACCAGAAGTGGTGCTGAGGCTCAAGTGTTAGAGTGCTCGCCTTGATCTGAAGAGCACAGGGACAGCGCCCAAGCCCAGAGTTCAAGCCCCAGGACCAACCAAAAAAAAAAAAAAAAAAAAAAGAAATAACATCAACTCTCCCAACCTTCTAGGGAGAAATAATGTCCTCATTTTCATTCTCACTCTTCATGGCAGATGGCCAAAATAGAAACATCAATGTGCTATGCTAAAATGTAAAAGTTTAAACACCTTTTTTGAAAACTCTCATGTTTTAAAATCAAAATGTATCAAATAAAGGCAAAGTGAACTTTAAAAAAATAATAAAAATGCTAATGAAGCTCCCTGGCTTGGAATGTGTGACATTTTTTGTCTGCAAGGCCTGGAATTTGAACGTGGGGTCCGGGTAACTCTGTTGCACTGTGGGGGAAAGGGAAGCTCACTGTGTTTGAAGACCAGAAAGTCAGGCCTGTTCCCTAGGCCTGAATTCAGGACCTACCCTTGTAAAACGTACTCCTTATATACATTTTAAAATAGGATTGAACTTCCATACAGATGTTCATTCTATATTATGTTTGGTGTGGTTCTTCATTGTATTTTTTGTTTTATTCATTTATTTGCCATTTATTTTATTGACTGTGATGATACCTAACCATGTATTACATCTTATCACATAGCATTTAGATTTGTAGACTTGTTATCCATCATGCCTGACATTCAGCACTCTCACAGAAAAGAAAAACATATGTCACACTTGGCTTCTAACTCCAGGATGAAATTTTTGTCAGGAGTTGAGATCGAGCATCAGGGGTGACCAAAATAGCCATAGATGGATAGGCAGGTGGTAGTATACCAATAAATGTGTATTAGTACAGAGTGCCATAGCCATGTATCTAGTATTCAATGACATCTACTACATTCTTACCAAGTCTTTGGTATTTTTTATGCCTCAATTGTATGAATATTATTCTTTTTGTTCCTAATTAACCACTAATTAAATTCAATATGTGTCCTACAATTATTGTGTCTAATTTGAGACTAGACCACTGCACGGACTACTCATTCAATCTTGAGTTGGATACCATTCCATCTGAACTTCTATGAATGGGCAGGAGTCTCTTGGGATCTTCTGCCATTGGTAGGTGTCAGGACGGGGATTTGAACTCAGGCATTCTGTTGTGTGTTTGGCCTATGGCTCTTCTGACAGCCAGCCAGCCTTCAGCAATGACAGGTCACCTGTGTGTTGAAGCCATGTCATTCAGACCTATGATGGTCACCGTGCAAGGAACCAAAGCCAAGAAACCACCTACCATGTACGGCTCGCGCCTGTTTTTTTTTTTTTTTTTTTTTTTGGTGCCATTTTCATTTTGTTTTCCTGTCAGACCTCGGGTCTTAGGATTCCAGGATCAGCTTTGGTTCCAGAGGCTGCACCCCAGGGTAGTGTGATAGAAGCTTAGGCAGAGCTGCCACGATCTGAGTTCAAGCCACATGCATGGCCAAAAAAAAAAAAAAAAAAAAGGAAAAGAAAAAGAAAAGACAAAAGAAAAAATAAATAAATTACTTAACTCCCTGGTTTGCAATTTGTGGTATTTTTTTCTGCCAGGCCTGGAATTTGAACTCAAGGTCGGGCTAAATATGCAGCACTCTGGGGGAAGGGGAATCTCACCACGCTTGAAGACAGAAAGTCAGGCCTGTTCCCTAGGCCTGAATTCAAGCCTCAGTCCTGGAAAACATACTCTTTATATAGATTTTAAAGATAGGATTTATACTTCCATACAGATATTCAGTCCATATCATGTTTGATGTGGTTATTCATTTCATTTCTTGTTTTATTCATTTATTTACCATATATTTTATTGACTCTGATGATACCTATACCATTTATTACATTGTTTACATCCTATCACATAGCATCTAGATGGGCAGATGTGGTCTCCATCATGCCTGACACCCAGGAATCTCCCAGAAAAGGAAAACATGTGTCACACTCAGCTTCTTACTCCAAGATTAAATTTTTGGCAGTGCTGGGATCTGAAGTCAGTGCCTAGTAGGCCCAATTCATGAATGGGTGAGTGTGAGCACGGCAGCAGCTAGACAATGAAGCTGTCAGGTGGTTCCCACATACTGAGATCGAGTCCCAGGTTTGGCTAAAACAGCAATATATGAATAGCCAGACGGTGGTATACAAATGAATATATATTGGTAAAGAGTGCCAGAGCTGTCTATCTATGACTGAATGACCTCTACTACATTCCGACCAACTCTTAGGTATTTATTATACTGTCATTGAAGGAATATTATTCTTTCCATGCTTAATAAACTATTAATTAAGATCAATCAGGGGCTGGGAAGGTGGCTCAGTGGTAGAGCGCTCGCCTTGCATGCATGAGGCCTGAATTTGATTCCTCAGCACCACATAAGCAGAAAAAAGAAAAACCTGGAAGTGGTCCTGTGGCTCAATGGGTAGAGTGCTAACCTTGAGAGAAGAGCTGAAGGACATTGCTCAGGCCCAGATTTCAGGCTCCATGACAGGACGCCCCCCCCCAAAAAAAGATCCATCAGCATCCTAGGATTCTTGCATCCAATTTTAGACTTGACTGATGCACAAACTGCTCTCTCAATCGAGTCTCTTGTGATCTCCTGCCATTGGTAGTTGTCGGGACTGGGATTTGAAAATGAGGCCAATGTTGACAGGTCGGCCTATAGCTTTCCTGATAGTCCACCAGCCTTCAGCTATGGCACGTCAGGTCCACTTTGCAACTGAGTCACCGTGCAAAGAAAAAAAATGTAAAACCTCCATCCCTCTGCAGCTTGCGACTTTTTGTGCTGTCCCACTTTTTGTTTCATCCTGCAAGCTCTCTGGGCCTAGGATCCCAGGACTGGCTGTGGGTCTGGAAGCTGGACCCCAGCCTAGGGTGATTAAAGCTGAGACAGAGTTTCCACGACCCGAGTTCAATCCCCATGGCTGGCAAAAGCAAAAAGAATAAATACAAAATTAATTAATTATTTAACTAAATAAAAAAAATCTCCCTGGTTTGAAATATCTGCTAATTTTCTTTCCTAGCCTGGGATTTGAACTCAGGGTCTTTGTATATCTGTAGCAATGTCAGGGAAGGTTCAGAGTTGCCAATACTTGAGTGTAAACCCCATGCCAAGCCAAAAATAAAAAATTAAGTCACTGACCTTGGCACGGGGAGCAATTGTGGAGATTGGAGGGAAGGGATGGTAAGAGGAAAACAAAGGAGGAAGCAACAATGCTCAATAGGAAATGTACTCATTACCTTGTTCATGTAACTGTAACTCTCAGTACAACATTTTTACAATTAAAAATGTGCAAAAAATGAAACAATATAATGCTTAGAGAAGCATTTTGGGCATAAGGGAAGGATGTCTAAATAGTTGTACAAAATTCTACACTGCTTTGCTTTTAATGCTCAGTATGGAACTGAATAAACATAACTGCTTCCATTAAAAAAAATCAAGTCACTGTCTTGGAACTGGGCCAGTATTTCTGCCATTGCTGGGATTTGATTGCATTGCCCAGTAACTCTTTTGCAACAAGGGTGAAGGTGAAGCTCACTGTACTTGAGGAAAAGAAATTCAGTCTAGAGTTCCCAGGAACTAAATGAAGGCCCTGCAATGGAAAAAATATTTCCATGCATGTGTAATATATGATATATACTTACATATGTATATTTATTACATATTATTATTTTTATTATTGATTTTGTATTTATTTGATTCATTTATTGTTTATTGTATTTAGTGTTATTGTACACATGTTTTACATGTTGTACATGTATTATAAAAATATACAAAATAGAAGTAAGCCAGGCCCAAAGAAGCATAGGTCCCATGGTTTCCCTTATTTGCAATATCTAGTATAGGTATGAGTCAAGCGGAAAAGGTCAGATAATGTGATGTTAGGAAAATGAACCCTTAAATATGTATTTTAATGTTTTCGTTTCTTTCATGCATGTGTTTCTAACGCATTTATAAGATTATTTCTTTGTTGCTTTGTATGTCCCTCCCCCACAGTGTAACCCCCGCTTTCACTATATTTGATGTCAGTATAACATGTGGAGGAGATGGGGACAAACAAGTCGTTTAAGGATTCAGGTGGACCTGTTGCAACAATGAGAAGTACAAAATGTCATGTCAAAACCAGCTTTACAATGTCGGTGTGGGGGGGGAGGGGGGTATAATTGGGTGGGGGGAGCGGGGTAAAATTGGGTGGGGGGAGCGGGGAGGCGGGGAAGGGAAGTGAAGGGTAAACAAAGGAGGAGGCTGCAATGCTTGGTAAGAAATGTATGCATTATCCTGCCCATGTAATTGTAGCCCCTCTGTACAGTATGTTCTCAAATAAAATAAAATACAATTAAAAAAATATACAAAATAAATTAGGACATTGACTCATTTTTCATTAATACTATATTACGTGTTGAAACAAAATACATAATTAAATGGAGGTATTTGTTACAGTCTTAACATGTTTAGACTCTGTCCCCAGTATAAGCCTTGTCTTATTTATCTTTGGCCATTTTCCTATAGGGATTTCTTTACATGATTTATACACAGAAGCAAATTGAGGGATAAAATTGCAAGGGTGGGGTTAAAATGTGAATTAGTGGTAAAGAGCTCGCTCAGCATGCATGAATGACAAGGTTTGAATTCTCAGAGCCACATACTCAGAAGAATCCAGAAGCTGTGGAGTGGCTCAAGTGGTAGAGCGCTAGGCTTGAGAAAAAGAAGCTCAGAGACAGTACCCAGGCCCTAAGTTCAAGCCCCAGGACTGTCAAAAACAATAGGCTAGATGCCAGTGGCTCACTCCTGGAAACCTAGCTTCTCAGGAGGCTGAGATTTGAACATCACAGTTCAAAGACAGCCTACACAAGGAAAGCCTGTTAGACTCTTATCTCCAATGAACCACCAAAAGACCTCATATGGCGCTGTGGCTCAAGTGGTAGAGTGTTCACCTTGAACTGAAGGGCTCAGGGACAGTGCCCAGGCTTGATACAAGACACACAACTGGAAAAAAGTGAGGATTAATGAAAGTACTTTTCCTATTTGCTAATTATGAGAACATCCTGTGGAAAATGAACACAGATGTAACCAGAATTGGAGTCAGAGCTCAAGGTTCAAGTGAACACATCCATATACCCAGCTTCTCTGACTCTAGCATTATAACTTTGTGTCCTACAGGGTTCTGAAAGGTCCAATGTTGAAGGGATTAATATGATCCCCAAGCCCTTTGTGATAAGCAGTTGACTTCTATTACAGTTCTGAAGCTAGCAGAGTACCAGTAGCTCAAGCCCATCACCCTAGCACAGGAGGCTGAGGTCTCAGTATCACAGGCTGAAGCCAGCCAGGGCAGGAAAGTCTATGACACTCTGACTTCCACTTCTGAAAGGTCAGATGTTCAAGAGCTTCCTGTGTTTCGCTTGGTGATGAGAAGTTACTCGCACTCTAAATTCTTGAGCTATAGAAGCAGGAAAGACACATCATTGACCCATCCTGGGTTCAAATGAAGTTCTCAGGATCCAAGTCTTAGCCCTGTTGGCAGGAAGAACTCCACTGAAACACTATATTTGGAGGACAGTAAACAGTTTCAAAAGCCGGGTTAGGTGAAGAGACCTAGGCCTGCAGGATTAGGAGGCAGAATGTACACACTCAACAGTGAAGTGAGCTGCAAAACCACTTCATTCATTCCAGGCACAGCCAGAAATAGGGGGAAACCTGAAATATTTGTTAGACTTACACTAGGGTCAGGCTTTTCTCAGCCTCTTCAAACAATGACTAATTAACCTTCCAGCCTCAGGTGAACCGAGCTTCAAGCTATCATTAAGTTCATAATAGTGAGCCAGTTTAGTGGGGGAGAGGGCAGGAACAGTGTAGAAACACCATACTCTCTGGCCTTATGGAGTGGGTTTTTGACTCTCCGTCTGTCAGATTTGAAGGCCCTTCTTCTACCTCTTCCAGGCCATTCTCCTTCCTTCATTCTCCACATCATTAATGCAAATCCCCAGTCCAAGGAGAGGCAATGCCCTTTTTTACTGTCTCCAAGCACCTGAGTTAGAACCTGGCTGTGCCCTCTTGGCTCTGGGACCTTCGGCTGCCTGAGAAGTGGGACAGAGACTGTCTTCTTGCTCTGTGATTGTGTGAAGGCGATGCTGGTGTCCTGGCACACTTTAAAAGCCCTCATGACAGAATTGTTCCTTTCTTTCCTTCTAACGACCAAGATGAGCTTCATTTATCATCTATGTATCTATGTAATTATGTATCTATGTATCTATGTATCTATCTATGTATCTATGTATCTATGTATCTATCTATGTATCTATGTATCTATGTATCTATGTATCTATCATCTATCTATCTATCTATCTATCTATCTATCTATCTATCTATCTATCTATCTATCTATCATCAATCTACCTACCTTAGCCAGCTAGGTATCTTTTTGCCAGTTCTTGGGTTGAACTCAAGGCCTGGGCACTGTCTATAGCACTCTACTACTTGAGCCACAGCATCAATTCTGGCTTTTTCTGTGTATGTGCTATTGAGAAATCAAACACAGGGCTTCTTGCATGTTAGGCAATCTCACTAATCCACATTCCCAGCCCCCTCATCTTTTCTTAATGGTAGTTTTTACTTAAGCATGCTTCCATTTCACGTTTAATTTTACGTTTAATTTTCTGAATACCGGTTACTACTATGAAACCTGATCTTCTCTTTCCCTGCCTCATTTGTGGCATTGGCCTCATAATAAAATGTAAATAAAGGCTGCTGAAAGCTTAAGTGTGCATCATATAAAGACAGAGGCCAGAAACCCTATAAGAGAAAAGCGATGGGCCTGAAGTGAAGAGAATGATGTAGTATGCACAATGAACATATCTGAAGAATAAATCAGTAAATAAAAACAGAAGCATTACATGTGCTCTGTTTACATTCAGGGAGGTAATTTACACACATAAGCAGGTAGGGAACTGAGGAGGTAGGGCCTCCTCTTTTTGAATTTTCTTTTTGGCCATGCCAGGGCTTAAACTCAGGGCAAGATGCGTTCCTGAGCTGTTTTGCTCAAGGCTGAGGCTCTACCACCGCCACAGCTCCAGCCATCTGGTTGTTAATTGGACATAAGCACCTCCCAGGCTTTCCTGCCTGGTCTGGACTGAATCTCCCACTCAGCTTGTTCTCTTAAAGCTCGAGCTCTACCCTCTGGGCCACTGCTCCACTTTTGGTTTTCTGGTGGTTTATTGGAGATAAGAGTCTCACAGACTTTCCTGGTTGGGCTGGCTTTGGATGGCGATCTCCTGAGGAGGTTTCAAGCGGCTTTTCTCAGGGATTCACCGAGGAGCCTCTCCACACAAACCCTTAGTGTAAATCTCGGGAGGTACTAGAGAAAACAGAAACATGCAGTTGCTTCTAGTATTCTCCAGATACTTAAGGATGGAGACACAAAACACTCATAATTATTAGATCATTTTATAGGCAAAAGGAGCAATGCAGACAGTATGAGGATCGCTCCAGCTTCAGTCCTCTCATCTTGAGACAGTAAATTCATTTCAGCTCAATACTAAGTGACAGAACTGGCATGTCCTGTGGACATATGCTCCCAAATCCTGTGACACTCATTTCTCACTTTTGGCTTCAAATCTGTGACCAGAGAAGATGAGGAGAGAAAATCCTTCTCAGAGAAAGCAGCTATAAAGAATATTGGGGTAGTTTACTTATAAATTCAAACTATTGGAATGATCCTGTTAAGAAGTCAGATTGTGCAGATTAAAAAAATGAAGAAGAAAAGTAAGACAGGTGTCAGTGTAATCCCAGCTTCTTAAGAGGCTGAGATGTAGAGAATCTTAGTTTGAAACCAGCCAGCATAGGAAAGGACATGACATTTTTATTTCTAAGAGATCCCAGAAAAACCCAGAAGTAAGGCTGTGACTCAAGGTTAATGCACTACCCTTGAGCAAAAGGAATTCAGGTGCAACGTCTAGGCTCAATGTTCAACCCCTGGACCTGCCCACCCCCAATAGAGCCTATACCTCCATGTCTTTTTGTATGTATGGGTGTATTCCTATAGGCAAATCTCCAGAGTAGATATGGTGAATGGCACCAAGCAAGGATTTTTTTTTCAATACAATGATTTCATAACACAGAGACTACTTTTATGACAATGTATGTTCCAGGGCTCCCTTCACTGTTCCCAGTGTAGCCTGAGGGTTTCTCTGCATCCCAGGCCTGCTGGAAGAAGTCTCTCTCATTGTTTGTACAGGCAGACAAAAGGCGTCAGTCCTGTACAGCTTTGTAATAACAACTCCATCTAGGCCAATTAGTTAGGATGAGTGGGGGGGGGCTCTGAAGGCCGGGAGAAAAAGGCCTCTTTGCACTACAAGCTATCTCTCTTCCCAGTGTTATGTTTTTACAGGAAGCCTTCATTTGTGCCACCTCCCGTGGCAGTCCAAGTTCCCTGCACTTATTCTGCCCTTGTGAGACTATATTCCGGTGCTCAGATACAGTGCTCAATATAATATATAATGAAATATATAATGAAATATTACATTACCGGTGATGATAGGCCTATGATACCTCTCTTTGGTTTTCTAGAAGCTTGAGAAATCCAAGCACATGTCTTCCTGTCATCTAGAGCTGGTGAAGATCATCAGGTTCTGAAACTTTGACCTTTCCTAATTGGGCCTTGGGTGGGTAGGTTTGGGGGTTAAACTCAGGGCCTGGGTGCTGACCATAAGTTCAGTGGAGAAGTCCAGTGATTTACCATTTTGTGTCAGAGCTTCACTTCTGGTCTATGTGTATGTGTGTCTGTGTGTCTGTGTGTCTGTGTGTGTATGTCCATGTGTGCACACATACAGTCGTGGAGCTTGAACTCAGCACTGTACCTAATTTCTCTTGTACAAGGATAGCCTTCTCTCACTTGAGCCACAGAACCACTTCATACTTTTTCTAATGATGTGGTCCTGAATAATCAAGCCCAGGGTTTCATATATACAAAGCACTCTACCCCTACGGCACATTCCCAGCCTTGTATTTCAGGTTTGTTAGATTGTTTCTGTTTTTTTTATTTTTATGTTGTCCGTTGTAGGAGTTGAAGTCTGGGCTTGGGTGCTGTCCCTGAGCTCTTCAGCTCAAGTCTTGTGCTCTATCACTTGAGTCACAGCTCTACTTCAGGTTTTCTGGTGGTCCATTGGAGCTAAGTGTCTCAAGGACATTCCTGCCCAGGCTAGCTTTGAACCATGATCCTTAGTTCTTTTTTTTCTCCTTATTAAGAGAATACTTTATTAGTTTCTGTAATCAAACCCATGTAGATAAGACCTTACATATTTAATACAGTGCATTTACCCCTGTACAAATGGAAAAAAAATTAAGTTTAACATTTCTAGACCAATATGGCTATTAATTTCTGTACAATGCCAACTCAACACGGTAAACTGGAATACTTTTTCCAAAGTTGACAGCACAGGTAAAGTTTCCAAAAATTCAAATTATATATATATGTATATAGATATTTATATATTTATATAAAAAGACCAATAATAGCAAGATGTTATGCATCAATAGCAGCAACAGCTTTTCCAGCTTTGAACCATGATCCTTAGTTCTCATCCTCCTGAGAACCTAGGATGATAGTCATGAGCCACAAGCACCAAGCTTCCACTTAATGTTTCTTAGTGGTGAATTGGAGATAATAGTCTCATGACACTTTTTGTGTCTGGGATAGTTTAGAACCCAGATCCTCAGATCTCAGCTTGCTGAGAAGGCAGGATGACAGACCTCAGCTATCGACCCCTAGGCCATGGCACTCTGCTGCAAAGGGATCCTTGGCTCCACGTGTGGAGTGTTAGCCTTGAGCCCAAGAGGTAAGGGTCAAAATCTAGGTCCTGAGATCAAGGTTCATGACTGAGTAAAAACAAAGCAAAACAATGGTCTGCAGGAGACAACTCACTAGTCTTCAGTAATACTTAATTTTGTCCCTTCTATGGGGATATATCTGAGCCTCAATATTCTTATCTGCGTAAGCATCTCAGTTGTGGAGCTCTTACAAGAACCAGATGAAAGAATGCACCCTGTGAAGGACACAGCACATGACACTGTTTGAAGGACTCAGCACACAGCATCATGTGAAAGACTCAGCACCCAGAACCCAAAGCAGGACTCAGCACACTGTAACCTGTGAAGGACTCAGCACATAGCACCCTGTGCATTACTCAGCACAGAGCACCCTATGAAGGACTCAGCACATACCTCTATTCCACAAGCTGTCATTAAAATCAGCGTGCTTTCTTTAGTATCACCATTCTTTGAGGAACATTTCACAAACCACACAAGTTCACATCTAATGGTTTAGTGGGGTGTTTTTTTTAGGGGGGGAGGTTACCCATGGGGCTTGAACTCAAATATAGGGATACTGTTCTAATAACATTTGCTCAAGGCTACAGCCCTACCACTTGGAACCACGTTTTGAAGAGTCTCACAGACTTCCTGCCAGGGCTGGGTTTTAAAGCCCATGAGCAGCTAGAATGACTGAAGTAAGCCAGCAGCGTCTGGTTCGGTGGAGCTGGGTTGCAGCGATTTACATCTGGATAAGTCAGGTTAGGTGGAAGCTGTCAGCACCAGACTCCTACTTTGCTCTGTGATGAGGTATTTGAAGTCTTGACCTTCTATAGTTGCAGTTAGAACAGTCTACCTTTTTTGGCGGCAGTCCTGGGCCTTTAGTAAGGGCTTAGACACTCTCCCCAAGCATTTGTGCTCCAGGCTAGTACACAATTGATTGAAAGAAAGCAGAACTTCCAGTTTTTCTTTGTATGTGGTACTGAGGAATGGAAGCCAGAGCTTCCTGCTTACTAGGCGAGCACTCAACCACCCAGTCCCAGGAGTGCATGAGGTATAAATAGAGATTGCTGTATATAAATATATATACAAAAAGAGATATGTGGTCTGGGAAGGTGACTCAGTGATAGAGTACTTGCCTTGCAAGCATGAGGCCCTGAGTTTGATTCCTTAGCACCACATAAGCAGAAAAAAAGCTGGAAGTGGTGCTGTGGCTCAAGTGGTAGAGTGCTAGTCTTGAGCTGAAGGGCTGAGGGAGAGCGCCCAGGCCCAGACTTCAGGCCCACGACTGGACCCAAAAAAAAAATAGAGACAGTGGTATGCATATTATTAAATTATAGCTAATAGTACTACCAATTATTAGGTATTAAATGATTTCTCCATTTAATGATGGATCCCAGTTGAGCAATTAATAAAACATTAATTATTACTCAATATACTGTTATTGTTTATCATATATGTACATACATCCATACATAGGATTACATATTTTATAGAATTAGACGTCTATTTATAATTAATTTATGCATCATGTGTTACTACCAATTATTAGATATTTAACTTTGTCTCCATTTACTTTTCATTCTGTTAATGCTTAATAATATAGTAATTAAACATAATCCACATCCTATAATTATTTTGTCTAATATTATCTCAGAATGATTCACTACTAATTCAATCTGTTTGTCATTTATTATACTGACAATTCTTCCACCTATGACATTTTTACCTTTATGATATCCTATTACATAGCATATAGATTTGCATATGAATTATACATCCTACCTGGCACCGAGCAATTTCATAGAAAAGGAAAATATGTATCACTCTCGGCTTCTTACACCAAGATTGCATTTTTGGCAGGGCTAGGATCTAAACTCAGGGCCTAGAAGGCTCAGTTCATGAATGTGTGACTGTCAGCACGGCAGCCTGTAGCCAATTCAGCTGCCAGGCAGTTCTCAGGCCATGAGACTGAGCCCCGTATGTTGACCCCATATTGCGCTTAGTGTAGTTATGCATTTTATTTGTTGTTTTATTCATTTATTTACCATTTATTTTATTGACTGGTATTATTCATAGAACATTTATTACATTTATTACATGGGATATAGATTTGCCTATGTAAGAAACTTCACACTGGACACACAGACGCTCACAGAAAAGGAAAACATGTGTCACCAGTGCTTCTTACTCCACGATTCAATTTTTGTGAGTGCTGGAATCTGAACTCAAAGCCTACAAGGCCCAATTCATGAATGGGTAAGTGTCAGCACGGCCAGCCTGGGCCATATGGAGCTGACAAGCAGTTCCCAGCACCTGAGATCCAGCCCCATGTGTTGACAAAATAAGAAAGATTGACATGCGGATGGTAGTACACAAATAAATATAGATCTGTGTAGAGTGCCAGCGATGTTTATACATTCTTCAGTTAAATAGACTACATTTTTAACAATTCTTGGGTATTTATTATGCCCCCATGTAATTAATATTATTGTGTTCATCCTTAATGAATTATTAATTTAATTAACCACTATCACAAAACTATTGTGTCCATGTAATTAATAGTATTCTTTAATGTGTCAAAATATTCATTAAAATCCATTGGCCTCCTAAAATCACTAATTTTATAGTAGTATCATTCAGGAACAATTAATTTAATTTTGACATTCATAATCTTCCATCAGTATTCCTATGAATAGGAATGAGGCTCTTAGGATCTCCCACCATTGGTAGGGGTCGGGACCCGGTCTCGACCACAGGGCCTATGTTGCAGTGTTGACCTATGGCTTCCCTGGTAGCCCACCAGCCTTCAGCAATGTCAGGTTACAAAATTTTCAGCAATGTCATTCAGACCTAAGATGGTCACCTTGCAAAAAAACAAATGTAAAACAGACAGCCATCTGCAAGTTGCCAGATTTTTATCTG
The DNA here is from genome assembly GCF_024711535.1 of Dipodomys merriami. Lineage (NCBI taxonomy): Eukaryota > Metazoa > Chordata > Mammalia > Rodentia > Heteromyidae > Dipodomys > Dipodomys merriami. The sequence goes on from NW_027206113.1 coordinate 7,915,036, forward strand.
TGTCATTTTATTTATATTTTTCCTGTAAATCTTTGGGGCCCAGGAACCCAGGTTCGGTTGTGGGTCCAGTGGTTGCACCCCAGCCTAGAGTGATCAAAGATGAGGCAGAGTTGCCACAACCTGAGTTCAAGCCCTGTGCTTGACAAACAAAAAATATATAAATAAATTCATTAAAAATATTTAAAAATTATGAGGCTCCTTGGCTTGGAATTCACGCCATTTTTTCTGCCAGGCCTGGGATTTGAATTCAGAGTCTGAGTAAATCTGCAGCATTGTCGGGGAAGGGGAAGCTCACAGTGCTGGAAGACAAGAAAGTCAGGCCTGTTCCCAGGGCCTGAATTCAAGTCTTAGCACTCAAAAAATAATATTCATATACATTTTAAATACATGATTTATATTTGCATACACATGTTTACTTATATTGCAGTTAGTGTAGTTATTCATTTTATTTTATTTTTATGTATTTCTTGTGTATTTTAGTGTGTATGATTACACATATAACATTTTTTACATCCTATTACATAGGACATAAATTTGCCTATGTATTATACATCATTCCTGAGACCCAGGAATTTTGACACCCATAAGGAAAACTAGTGGGACAATTGACTTCTTCCACCAGGATTAAGTTTTTGGCAGTTCTGTGATTTGAACTCCGGCCCTAGAAGGCCAACTTCATGAATGGCTCAATGTTAGCACACCAGTCTGATGTAAATGAAGTTGTCCGGCAAATTTGAGGACCTGAGATCAAACCCTAGGAGTGGCCAATATATAAAAAGATAAATATGTAGATTGCAGTGTGTGTTTATTTACATATGAATATAGATCTATAAATAAATGTATACATAGACAGACATTTATGTAGATTCTAGTGTATAACTCTATATAAAGTGATGTCTATATCTTATTTTTATATATTCTATTACTACCAATTATATATTCTATTACTACCAATTATTTGGTCTAAAATTATGCCTCCATTAATTAATCACAGTAGAAGACTTAATAAGTTATTAATTAAATTATTCAATAACATAGATTTATGCGTACAATATTATACTAGAAAGTCTAGCTAAATAGTAATTCAATTTGTACATGTCAAACATACTATTAATGTTCCTATAGATAGGAACGAGTTTCCTAGGATCTTCAGCTGTGTGTAGGTGGCAGTACGAGGATCGAACTCACGGCCTAGGTATCTGGGTTGGGCTCAGGCTTCACCAACAATCCGTGAGCCTTTGGCCATGCAAGGTCACAAACAATTTTCAAGCCGAGACATTGAGACCCATGGTGGTCACTGTGCAAAGGAAACAGAGGTAAAACGGTTGTGTAAAACTTGCTGGATTTTTCCTCCTCCATTTTTGTTGGTTTGATGTATTTTTGCCAGTGCTGAGAATTGAATTGGGGTCCTGGGTTGACTGGATCATCTGTGGGTGTAAATGCGGCAAACCAGCCTAGAGTAATCATGGGTTAAGAAACAATACGGTGTTTCCTTGAGAAAAAGAAACTCAGGGATAGTGCCTAGGGTCACAGTTCAAGCCTCAGGACCTGCTACAAGAATAGAGCCAGTAACTCCATGTGTCTGTGTATGTATGCATGTATTTCTAGCAGTGAACATCTAGAGTTGCTATGAAGGAAGGTATGAATGGAATGATTTCATAGCACAGAGAATGCTTTCAAGACAGTGCATGTTCCAGGGCTCCCCTCACTGTTCCCAGTGTACCCTGAGGGCTTCTGTCCACCCCAGACTGCTGGAGGAAGTCTGTCTCAATGTTGGAACAGGCAGACAAAAGGTCTCACTCTTGAACATCTGTGTAACAAACAATTCATCCGTAGCAATTATTGAGTATGAGCAAAGAGTGAGGATGTGGGCAGACTCTGAAGGCCAGGAGGAAAAGGCCTCTTTATACCCCAAGCTATCTCTCCTCCCAGTGCTCTGTTTTGACAGGAAGCCTTCATTTGTGCTGCCTCTTGGGGCAGTCCAATTTTCCTGCACTCACCCTGTCTTTGTTAGACTATGTTCCAGTGTTGAAAAAAACGGCTACAATGAATTCAAGGGTCCTTCTGGCAGAAAACAAGTGAGCTGAACCTAATGAAAAGATTCCTAATTGGCAAAGGTGCCTCCCTAGTTTTCCGGATGCTTGCTAAATCTAAGCACTTGTGCAAAATCACAATGCTTCCTGTCATCTAGTGCTGGTGAAACTCATCAGGTTTTGAAACCTTTGCCCTCTCTTAGTTGGGCTCTGGGTGTTTATATTATGGGGTTTAACACAGGGTCAGGGTGCTGACCAAGAGCTCAGAGCAGAAGCTCTTTTCTTTACCATTTAGTGTCACAGCTTCACTTATGGTATCTGTGTGTGTGTGTGTGTGTGTGTGTGTGTGTGTGCGTGTGTGTATGTCTCTGTGTGTGTATGTGTGTGTATGTGTGTGTGTCTGTGTGTGTCTGTGTGTGTGTGTGTGCAAACACCAGTCCTGGAGCTTGAACTCAGTACCTCAGCTCTGTACCTGAGTTTCTCCTATACAAGGATAGTGCATTACCACTTGAGCCACAAAACCACTTCAGGCTTTTTTTTTCTAGGGATGTAGTACTGAGGATTCAAACCCAGGGCTTCATACATGCAAAGCACTCTACGCCTAAGACACATTTCCAGCACTCCACTTCAGGTTTCTTTCTTTCTCTTCTTGTAGTTGGAGGAGTTGAACTCTGGGACTGGGTGCTCAATTCTAGCACTCTACCACTTGAGCTACAGAGCCCCTTCAGGCTTTCTGTTGGTTCACTGGAGATAAGCATCTCAAGGAATCTCCTGCCCAGGCTGGCTTTGGACTATGATCCTCAGCTCTCAGGATCCTGAGTAGCTAGGATGACAGGCATGAGTCACCAGTGCCCAGCTTCCACTTCAAGTTTTTAAGTGGTGAATAGGAGATAATATTCTCATGGGACCTTTTGTGTCTGGGATAGTTTGGAACCCAGATCATCAGCTTCCTGAAAAGGCAGGAGGACAGACCTCAGCTAAAGACACACTTTGCTCCAAAGGGGTCCTTAGCTACGAGGTAGAGCGCTAGCTATGAGCCCAAGAGGAAAGTCAGTGCTTAGGCTCTAAGTTGAATGTTCATGATGGAGAAAACTGAACCAAAACAAATTATTTCTTCCTTTATTTAAGTATCATGGTTAAATACATAATAAAGTATTTATTGAAAATTAGTCAATGTACTATGATTATTGTGTATAATTTTAATATAATCATACACTAAATACTAATGCAATTGTTACTTTTACAACATTCCATTCATATGGATGTCTATCGGAATATGTTTCTTACGATCTCCTGCCATTTGTAGGTAGCAGTCCCGGGATACGAACCCTGGACCTAGGTTGCTGGTTCAGGCTGTGGCTTTCCTGATAGCCCACCAAACTTCAACAATGCAAGGCCATGTACAGTTTTCGGGTCCTGTCATTTAGACACAGGATGGTCACAATGCAAAGGAAAAAAAATGTAAAACTGCCTTCCAGAACTTCCCAGTTTTATACTTCTCCTTTTTTCCCCATCTTTTTTTTGTCTGTTGTGGGGCCACAAGTCTGGGTCTGGGTGCTGTACCTCAAATCTTCAGTTCAAGGCTATCGTTCTACCATTTGAGCCATAGCACCACTTCCAGCTTGTTTCTGCTTATGTGGTGCTGAGGAATCAAACAAAGGGCCTTATGCATGCAAGGAAAGCACTCTACTATTGAGCCACCTTCCCAGCCCTTCACCTTTTTTTTTTCTTTTTGCCAGTCCCGAGATTTAAACTTGGGTCCTGGGATCTCAGGATGGGCTGTGGGTCCAGAGGTTGCACCCCAGCCTAGAGTTGATACAAGCTGAGTTCAAGCCCCGGGCCTGGCCAAAGAAAAATAAGGCCCTGGGTTGGAATTTGCACCATTTTTCTGGCAAGCCTGGGATTTGAACTCAGGGTCTGAGTAACTCTGTGGCACTGTGGGGGAGAGGAAACTCACCATCATTGAAAACAAGAAATTCAGACCAATTTCCAGGGCTGAATTCAAGCCACGGCACTGGAAAAAATAATATTCATGCATGAGATCTTTTTACATACATGGGTTTACCCCATATGACATTTATTACCCTTATTTATTTATTCTTTATTTTATTATTATTACATATATAATATTTATTTCATTTATTACATCGTATCACATGGATATATTTGCACGTGGATTTTACATCATCCTGAGCCCCAGGACTTTTACAGAGAAGGAAAAAAATATGTCAAAAGTGGCTTCTTACTCCACCTATAAACTTTTGGCCATTCTGGGATATGAACTCACTGCCCACAATGCCCAATTCATTAAAGTGTCAGTTGCAGACAAAGACTTTGGCAAATTGAGCTGCCAGCCAGTTCTGAGGACGTGTGATCAAGCCATAGTAGTGGCCTAGATATAGATTTAAATATAGATATAGATAGACAGAGACAGATAGATAGATAGATAGATAGATATATAGATAGATAGATAGATAGATAGATAGATAGATAGATAGATAGATAGATAGATAGATAGATGTGTAGTTTGCTCCCCCTATATATATATGAGAGAGACAATATGAGGATATTGAATAATATATATAGTGAATTATTAGTTATTAAATTAAGCCTCCATTTAATGAAGTATCATGGTTGAATACTTATTAAAGCATTAATGTAAAAGTACGCAGCATTCTTTAATTAGGAGAATCATACCATGGTGCTAGAATTAAAGACATAATCCAATACTTTTTGTGTGGCATTCTTTAAGAGAATCATGAAAAACTGTGGATTTAATTGTTACTTTTATAACATTCCATTAAGCACTCCCATGAATAGGAATTATTTTCTCAAGATCTCCCTCCATTTGTAGGTGTCAGTCCTGGCATTTGAACTCCAGGCCTGGGTAGTTTACTTCGAAATGCAAACCATTAGTATGACACTGTGAAGATTTCAGATTGTCATGATAAAACAAAGAACAACAAGAATAAAAGAAAGCCAAGTCTCAGAGGCTCATACTTATAATCGTAGCTCTTCAGGAGGCTGAGAGTTAGAGAATGGCAGCTTGAATTCAGTCGGGACAGGAAAGTTCAGGACACTTTTATTTCTAAGGGATCACAGGAATATAAAAACCCATGAGTGGGACTGAAACTCAAGGGCAGAGCACCACCCTTGAACAAAAGGAACTCTGGGAGAGTGCCTAGGCTCGTAGTACAAGCCCTGGACCTGCCAAAAAAGAAAAAGCCAGTACATCCATATCTCCCCATGTATGTATGCATTTATTTCTATTGGTGAAGATCCAGAGTGGCTATGTTGAAAGGCACCCAGCTAGGAAATTTGCTTTGAATAGAATGATTTCATAGCACAGAGAGTGCTTTCAAGACAGTGCCTGTTCCGGGGCTTCCCTCAATGTTCCCAGTGTTGCCTGAGGGTTTCTGTGCACTCCAGGCTATTGGAGGAAATCTGCCTCATGGTCTGGACAGACAGACAAAAAGGCCTCATTCCTGTACAGCTGTGTAACAAACAACTCCATCTGAGCCAATTAGTGAGGATGAGTGTAGGCAGAATTTGAAGGCCAGGAGAAAAAGGCCTCTTTGTACTCTAAGCTATATTTCTCCCCAGGAAGCTTTCATTTGTGCCACCTCCTGTGGCAGGCCAAGTTCCCTGCACTTATCCTGTCTTTGTTAGATTATGTTCCAGTATTGAAATAACCTGCTACAATTAATTCATGGGTCCTTCTTGCAGATAATAAGGGAGCTGAACCTAGTGAAAAGATTCCTAATTGGCAATGGTGCCTCCCTAGGTCTCCAGAGGCTTGCTAATCTAAGTGTTTGTGCAAAATCCCAAAGTTTCCTGTTATCTAGGGCTGGTGAAGTGCATCAGATTTTGAAACCTTTGACCTATCCTAGTTGAGCCCTGGATGGCTAGGTTTCGGAGTTGAACACAGGGTTAGGGTGCTGACTATGAGCTCAGAAGAGAAGCTCAGTGCTTTACCACCATTTGGTGTCACAGCTTCACTTCCGGTATCTTTGTGTGTGTGTGTGTGTGTGTGTGTGTGTGTGTGTGTGTGTGTGTGTGTGTGTGTGTGTGTGTGTGTGCACACACGCATACACTTGTCCTGGAACTTGACCTCAGGACCTGAGCATGGTTCCTGAGTTTCTCCTGTACAAAGATAGCACTCTACCACTTGAGCCACAGGGCCACTTCAGGCTTTTTTCTAGTGATGTGGTAGTGAGGATTCAAATCCAGGGATTCATACATGCAAAGCAGTCTAACCCCTCCTCTTTAGGTTTCTTTCCTTCTTTTCTTTTCTTGTAAGTTGGAAGAGTTGAAGTCTAGGCCTGGGTGCTATCTATCCTAGAGCTCTTCAGCTAAAACCAAGCACTCTACCAATTAAGCTACAGCACCCCTTCAGGTTTTTGGTGGGTCACTGGAGAGAATTGTCCATCTCAAGGAATTTCCTGCCCAGGCTGGCTTTGGACCATGATCCTCAGCTCTCAGGCTCCTGAGTAGTTAGGATGAGAGGCGTTAGTTACTGGTGCCCAGCTTCCATTTCAAGTTTCTAAGTGGTGAATAGGAGATAATAGTCTCATGGGAACTTTTGTGTCTGGGATAGTTTGGAACCCAGATCCTCACATCTCAGTTTCTTGAGTAGGCAGGGTGACAGACCTCAGCTACAGACGTCTAGATCATAACTCTCTGTTGCAAGGAGCCACACGGAATGCACTGAAAATTTGGGGGTACTGTTCTAAGATCTCTTGCTCAAGGCTAGATCTCTACTACTGTGCACCACGGCTCAGAGTTTCACAGATCAGCCCCCGAGTAGCTTGGATGACAGTGGTGAGTGAACCAGCAGCTTCTGGTTCCGTGGAGCTGGGTTGCAGTGGTTTTTATCTCTGGCTAAGTCAGGTAAGATGGCAGCTGCAAGCACCAGACTCCTTGCTTGTTCTGTGATGAGGTATTTGCAATACTATCCTTATATTGTTACAGTCAGATCATTCTATTTTTTTTTTTTGGTGCCAATCCTGGGTCTTGAGAAAGGGTCTAGACACAGTCCCGAAGCTTTTATGCTCAAAGCTAGTGCTCAACTACTTAAGCAACAGCACGACTTCTAGATTTTTCTGTGCACAAGGTAGTGAGGAATCGAGCCCAGGGCTTTGTACGTAGTAGGCAAGCAATCTACAAATGAGCCCCATGACTGACAAGTGTATAAACACATAAATATGTAGATTGGTAGATAGATAAATAGATGCATATGTATAAAACAAGAGAGAGATATCTGTATACTAGGAAATTGCATATAAAATTTTACTACTGATTATTACTATTCAAATTATTCTTTCATTTTTTAAGTAACATGATTGAATAACTAATAAAGTATTAATTGAAAATTAGTCAATGTAGTATAACTGTTGTGTATAATTTTATATAATCCAAAATTTAATTGTTACTTTTTTCTTTTAATTTAAATTGTGAAAATACTGTACAGAGGGTTTACAATTACATGGGCAAGATAATGGGTACATTTCTTATCAAGCATCGTAGCCTCTTCCTTTTTTGTTTCCCCCTCCTATCTTTTCCCATTCTCTCCCGGCCCCCCACCCCCCTTCACAATCATCCCCCAATGCCCCCCACCCCCGCCACAGTTGTAAAGATCGTATTTTGAAATAACGACTTGTACATCTCATTGTTGCAATGGGTCCACTTGTATCCCTATTTAAATGATTTGATTTTTCCCTTCCCCTCCACAAAATACACCGACATCAAATATAGTGAAAGCAGGGGTTATACCATGGGGAACAACAAAGACATAATCTTATAAATGTGTTAGAAACAATCACATGAAAGAAAAAAAAACATTTGAATACATATCTTAGGGTTCATTTCCCTACCATCAACTTGTCTGACCTTTTCTGCTTGACTCAGACATATGCTAGTTATTGCAAGTAAGAGAAGCCATGGGACCTATGTTTCTTTGGGCATGGATTACTTCACTTAATATAATTTTTCCAAGTCTTTCCATTTCCTAACAAATGGGGCAATGTCATTCTTTCTGATAGAGGTATAGAATTCCATTGTGTATATATAACACATTTTCTTGATCCATTCATCTACTAAGGGGCATCCGGGCTGGTTCCATATCTTAGCTATGGTAAATAATGCTGCAATAAACATAGTCGTGCAGGTAGCTTTAGTGTGGTCTTGTTTGTGAACATTTGGGTAAATGCCTAAAAGTGGGATTGCTGGGTCATAGGGAGGCTCTATGTGGAGTCTTTTGAGTAAACTCCATACTGCTTTCCAAAGTGGTTGAACAAGTTTACACTCCCACTAACAATGCAGTGAGGTTCCCTTCTGTACACATCCCCTCCAGCACCTGTTGTTATTATAGTTCTGGATTATAGCCTTTCTAACTGGGGTGAGGTGGTATCTCAATGTTGTTTTGATTTGCATTTCTTTAATTGCTAGGGAGGTTGAGCATTTCTTCATGTGTCTATTGGCCATCCTTCTTTCCTCTTCAGAGAAGTTTCTCTTAAAGTCTTTAGCCCACTTATTTATTGGGCAGTTGTTTCTTTGAGGATTTGTTTTTGGAGGATTTAATTTTTTGAGTTCCAGGTATATTTTAGATATGAGACCCTTGCCCATTGTATGGCTACTGAAGATTTACTCCCATTCCGTGGACTTTTGATTGATCTTACTAGCTATGTCCTTTGCCATGCAGAAGCTCTGCAATTCCATGCAATCCCATTTGTCCAACCTTTCTTTGATTTGTTGCGTTTCTGGGTCTCTATTAAGAAAATTTTGGTCTGTCCCATGGAGAACTAGGGTTTTTCCTATTATACCCTGTAATGTTTTCCGAGTGTCTGCTTTGACTCAGAGGTGTTTGATTTTTTTTGGAGTTGATTCTGGTTCAGTGTGTTATATAAGGATCTAGCTTTAGTTTTCTCCAAGTAGTTAACCAATTTTGCGAGCACTATTTACTGAAGAGGCTGTCTTTTTTTCCATTCTATTTTTTTAGCTCCCTCATCGAAGATTAGATGGCAATAAGTCTGTAAGTTCATTTCTGGGTTTTCAATTCTATTCCATTGGTCCTGAGGTCTGTTCTTGTGCCAGTACTAAGCTGTTTTGATTACTATGGCTTTGTAGTAGAGTTTGAAATTTGGTATTGTTATTCCTCCAGCACTGTTCTTTCTGTTGAGGATCGTTTTTGCTATTTGGGGTCATTTATTGTTCCATATAAATTTTTGGATTGCGTCTTCTATTTCCTTGAAGAATGAGTTTGGAATATTGATGGCTATCGCATTGAATTTGTAGATAACCTTGGGAAGTATTGCCATTTTCATGATGTTGATCTTTCCAATCCAGGAGCATCAGAGTTTTTGCCACTTTCTAAATTCTGTTTTGATTTCCTTTTTCAGTCTTGTAAAGTTTTCATCATAGAGGTCCTTCACTTCTTTGGTTAATTCCTAGGTATTTTATTTTTTGTGGGGCTATTGCGAATGGAGTTGCTTTCCTAATTTCAGCCACACTTTTCTCATTGTTGGCATACAGAAAAGCCAATGATTTTTGAGGGTTAATTTTATACCCTGCTACTTTGCCAAAGTTTTGAATCAGCTTGAGTAATCTGGGAGTGGAGTCTGTGGGATTCTTTAAATACAAGATCATGTCATCTGCAAAGAGGGAGAGTTTTACTTCTTCTTTCCCACTTTGGATCCCCATTATATTTACATCTTGTCTTATTCCTGTAGCTAGGTATTCTAATATTAGATTCAAAAGAAGAGGAGAGAGTGGACATCCTTGTCTCGTTCCTGAGTTAAGAGGAAATGGCTTTAGTTTTTCACCATTAAATATAATGCTGGCTGTAGGTTTGTTATATACAGCCTTTATTGTATTGAGGAATGATCCATGGATTCCTAATTTTTCCAGAACCTTCATCATAAAGAGGTGTTAGATCTTGGCAAATGCTTTTTCTGCATCTATTGAGATAATCATGTGGTATCCTTGCTCCTTTTGATGTGACTAATTATATTAATTGATTTGCATATATTGAACCAGCTATGCATCCCTGAAATGAATCCTGTTTGATCGTGGTGTATGATTTTTTGGATGAATTAATGAAATCGATTGACCAAAATTTTGTAGAAATATGACATTTATTACCCTTACCTATTTAGTATTATTACAATATAACATTTCTTTTATTACATCATATCACATAGGATATATGTAAATATGGATTATACATCATTCTGAGACCATGGACTTTCACAGAAAAGGAAAACAATGTGCTAATATTGTCTTCTTACTGCATGAATAAATTTTTGGCCATTCTGGGATTTCAACTCACAGCCTAGAATGCCCAATTCATAAATGGGGTCACAGTCTTAGCAGACCAGCCTCTGGCAAACTGAGCTGCCAGGAAGTTCTGAGGACCTGTGATCAAGCCACAGGAGTGCCTGATACTTAGATAGATAGATAGATAGATAGATAGATAGATAGATAGATAGATAGATAGATAGATAGATAGATAGATAGATAGATAGATAGATAGATAGATATAGATAGAGACATGCGTACATTGATATATATATATATATATATATATATATACACAAAGAGAGGCACTGTGAGGAAATTAAATTATATATATATATTATTACCTATTATTAGTTATTAAATTATGCCTCCATTTAATGGAATATCACTGTTGAATACTTATAAAAATATTAATTAAAAATTATTCAGTATCCTTAATCATACCATGGTGCTAGAATGGAAGACATAAATCCAAAATTTTTTGTGTGGCATTCTAAAATAGAATCATGAATCAATGGCATATTTATTACTTTTATAACATTCCATTAGCATTCACATGAACAGGAATGAGTTTGTCAGGATCTACCTCCATTTGTGGGTGGCAGTCCTAGAATTCGAACTCCAGGCCTGGGTAGTTTACTTTGAATGCAAACCATTGGAATGACACATTGAAAATTTCAGACTGTTATGATTGAAAAAAGAACAACAAGAAGAAAGTAAGGTGCCAGTGGCTCCTGCCTATAACCCTAGCTCCTCAGGATGCTGAGATGTAGAAAATGTCAATTTAAATTCAGCTGGGGCTGGAAAGTCTAGGTCACTTCTTTCTAAGAGATCACCGGAAAAATAAACATGAATGGGGCTGTGACTCGAGGGCAGAGCGCTACCCTTGAGAAAAAGGAACTCAAGAACAGCTAGGATCATAGTACAACAGTGTACATGCCCTCCCCCAAAAAGGCTGCAATAACTCCATGAATGGATCTCTGTATGGATGATGGGCATTCAGCAGGTTGCCCATGCCCAGCCGCCCCAACCTGGGCAAACTGGGACAAGCCCTCATAGAGTACTAAGTGTGAGCTGGCAGCTTGAACAAAGCACCCTCTGCCATTTAATAACTGAAGCCTTGAAGGCTTTGCCTGGGCTAGTGTGTGCAACGGGCGCATAATGTTCTGGCTGAGGCATCCCATTGGGACACTTTGCAGCCAGCCACTGCCTCCAGAGAGTCCACAGTCCCTAAGCTGTAGGAGTTGTCCAAGGTTCTCTCTCCATAGTCTCTATCCCTCTGTAGGATGTGAGCCTAGAGCTCTGGGGCCTGGTGGCTATCACTCATCTATCATTCCTCATTGCCAAGTCAAAGACTAGTCCCAAATCTTGGCATAGACATGAAATAATCAGCGATTTCTATACCAAAAGGGGTAAGTCAATAAATCCCACCCTCATAACTCCTGTTAGAAGTGAACCTTGGACTGCGAATATGGCTTAGTGGTAGAATGCTTACATAGCTAGCACGAAGCCCTGAGTTCCATTCCTCATTACCACAGAAACAGAAAAAGCCAAAAGTGGCACTGTGGCTTAAGTGAGAGAGTGCTAGCCTTGAGCAAAAGAAGCTCAGGAACATACCCAGACCCTGAGTTCAAGCCCCAAGACTGGAAAAAAGAAAAAAAAAGTGAGTCTGGTGAGACATATTCTTCTGGGACACAGAGGAGTGCCGAGGTTATAGGTAAGAGGTAAGGCAGAAGGCAGGTGCTGCTGGCTCACCCCTGTAATCTTAGCTACTCAGGAGGCTGATATCTGAGGATCCCAATTACAAACAGAAAAGTCTATATGAGACATTTTTCTCCAATTAAACAGCCAAAAACCGAGAATTAGAGCAATGGTTCTAGTAGAAGAGTGTAGCCTTGAGCACAAAAGCTCAGGGATAGGACAATGTCCAGGCCATAAATTCAAACATCAGGACTGGCACGCACACACGCACATGCTCATACCTGTGCATGCGCATGCGTGCACACACACACACACACACACACACACACACACACACACACACACAACACACCAAGATAGAGCATTTGCCAGTCACCCTGCACAAAGTTCTGTCTATAGCAACTCAATATTTTTAAAAAAAGAGGTAGAAGGGAAGGAACGACTTGCTCCAGGAGGTGATATAACCAATGGCAAAATTCCACAAGAGTTCTAAGGCGTGGAATGGGACAGTGAGTCTCAGCCAGAAGGTCCATCATGGATGGACAACGGTCCTTAGGTTTCGTATGGAGCAAGTGGTGTAGGTGGAATGAAGGTTCTGTGGCTTCAGACATTCTGGCAGAACATTCAAGGTTGGGTCAAGGTTTGTTGAGACACAGGTAGGGAAAATGCTGGGGTACCAGAATGGGCCCGGGGGAAGATTAGCTTGGTTTTTCACCATGGACCCCAGCCATTTCCTGTGGCTGGAAGCTTATTTTTCACACCTCCTGACCCTCAGGCCTCCTTTGCATGGAGGATTCAAAGTAAACACAGGGAAGAATGCTTGCTTAAGAAAAGCTTCTAACACAATGCCAGAAGTGGCTCAACCCCTGTAAATCCTAGCTACTGAGAAGACTGAGATCAGAGATCATGGGTCAAGTCAGCTCAGGTGAGAAAAGTTAGTGAGACTCTTCTTGCCGATGAACTACCAAAAGCCAGAAATGGAGCTGTGGCTCAAATGGTAGAGTGCCAGCTTTGACAGAAAAAGTTAAGAGACCAGAGGCCAGACCCTGAGTTCAAGCCCAGCATTGACACCTAAAAAATAAAATAAAACTTTCAGGAACTCCTGAAATGTCAGATCAGCCAGGTGCTAGTGACTCACACCTCTCCTCCTAGTTCCTCAGGAAGCTGAGATATGAGGATCGTGGTTCAAAACCAACCCCAGGCAGGAATTCTGGGAGACTATGATCTAAAAGGAATGTCCTGAATACCGGAATTGGCCCTGTAACTCAAATGGTAAGCTGAAGAGCTGGGGGACAGCACCCAGGACCAGCGTTCAAGCCCCATGACCAACACCTGGCCTTCTTGGACCTCACTCTGTGACTCTAGGCAGAGTATTTTCCAGTGGGCCCCTGAGGATCTCCCAATGTCTTGGTGTCTTACAAGTCTTCAGTGCAGCCTCTTCTGAGGCCTTTTCCTATAGAGCAGGCCACAGCATCACAGAAGGATCGAGCCCTGGGTTACGGAGGTCATCGGTCGGGTCATCAGAACGGCATCTGTCATGGGTGCAGTGTGCATCAGACCATGCAATTGACGTCTCAGATCATAATTCTGGGCCAGGAGGGGCAAGGGCTGCAAAATGGCACAGCAGATAACACCCACTCACATGAGTATCATAACAGTGTGAATCATCAGGCACACCTTGAGCGGATGTTGAGTTGGGCTCATGATAGACTTGTAGGCTCAGGAATCTAAAGCCAGCTGGCTGTTGTTGTAGCAGTGGCTATCTCTGGAGTCCCAGGGCTCAGAGCCCTGCTTTCCTCACCAGTGCTTGGGGGTATATGAAGGTCTGCAATCGTGGGCCGACTACAAAGGAGCATCCATAGTGTCCTTCCCTTGGTCCTGTGGCCCCATGCATGGATGGAGGGGCAGGTTCCATGGCACTAACTGCCATGGCCCAGAACCCTCAGCCCAAGAAGGATAGGGAGAAACTACTTGATTTGCCTTGAGAGTTTACAATGTCTATGCCTCAGGACTGCCCACAGTTCTAGCTCAGCTCATAATTACTACCTTCCTCTGTGTGTGTGTGTGTGTGTGTGTGTGTGTGTGTGTGTGTGTGTGTGTGTGTGTGTGTGTGTGTGTGTGTGTGCGTGTGCACACATCTTGGTACTAGGGCTTAAACTCAGGGCCTGAGCTCTGTCCCATAGTTTTTTGTTCAAGGCTAGCACTCTACCACTTGAGCCACAGCTTTTCTTCCAGCTTCCAGGTGATTATTTGCAAAATGGAGTCTCACAGACTTTTCTAGCTGGGCTGCCTCTGAATGGCAATCCTCACATCTCAGCCTCCTGAGGAGCTAGGAATATGAGAATATGAGCTATTAATATCTGGCCAAGCTTTCCTTCTTGTCTAAAACAAACTACCTTTCTCCAAGCTGAGCACCCATCTACAGCTACCCCTCCTACCCCAGGCTTCAGATGAAACATAACCACACTTGATCTAGGCCAGGGCAAGTAGACAGCTGTTAGAACAGAAGAGAGGATGAAAAGACATCCTTGCAGCTGGGTGCCAGTGGTTCATGCCTACAATCCTAGCTATCCAAGGCTTACACCTGAGGATCAATCAAGATTCATAGCTAGCCTGGGCAGACTCTTATCTCCAATAAATCATCAAAAAGGTGGGAAGCAGAGCTACTGTAGTTCAAGTGGTACAGCAACATCCTTGTGCAAACAAGCTAAAGGATACCCACCTACTCTCTGAGTTCAAGCCCCACTAAACACACACACACACACACACACACACACACACACACACACACACACACACACAAACACACACACACACACATCCTTAGTAGGTGCCAAGTGGTCAAACAAGCAATCCTAGCTACTCAAGAAACTACGCTCTTAGGATGGCAACTTGAAGCCAGCTTAGGCAGGAAAGTATGTGAAACTCTTCTCTCTACTAAACTACTAAAAAGATGAAAGGTGAGCTGTGATTCAAGTGGTAGAGTGTTAGCTTTGAGCAAAGGAAGCTCAGGGACAGTGCCTCGACCCTGAGTTCCAGCTCTAAGATTTTTTTTAATACACCCTTTGCCTCCACCCCACCCCCAATCAGGCCATAAATCCAGACTTCAATCACCCTAGATCTCACTTCCATAGCACTGCCAGAAGTGGCTGGTGTGTAGCCAGCACTGTGTTAAGAAGTGAGCATACACAAGGAGAGCATAACCAGGTCAAGGCTAATGCCCCAGAAAATTAAGGAATTGTCCATACCACTCTCTCATTCCCCAGTTCAATGGCCCTGGAATCTAAAGTCTGTGCCTCTGTATTCTGGGCATCTGGAAATGTCTAGAAGGACCTGAGAGGCCCAGCTGGGGCCAGGAGAAAGACTTGCCTGTGATAAGGTATGCTGACATTTCCTAGACACCTATGGATACACTTCCAAGCCACCTTAGCCTCACCTCCCATGTAGCCCCAGATCCTACTTGCTTGGGTGGCCTTCAGTCAGCTATCAAGATCGAGTTGACCAGAGCCCCTGGCAATCCCCCTGCCTTCCCCCATTCCACTGCCAGCCTGCTGGGAGGGCTGCACAGCCAAAAATCCAGCTGAGGAAAGGACAGGACATCCCATGACTAAGCCCCACCCCAAGACCCAGGGATACCTTAATTCCAGCTGGCCTTGCTGACCCAGAATCTCCAGGAGGCGGCCAATGATTTGTACAGGCCAGACTTGGGCTCCAATGAATATCTGGAATGCGGGTCTCTGGCAATTTAGGATTCATTGTAGATCCTGATAGGGGGCTAAAGGCAAGGTCGGCATGGAGGTGGGGCCCCATCAGAGGTCAGAAAGAGACAGACAAGCACCCAGAGAGGGGACAGAGAAAGACGAGGGAAAAATACACACACACACACACACACACACACACACACACACACACACACACACATACACACACACACACACACACACACACACACAAACACACACACACACACACACATACACCATGACACATACTGAACTAGACAGGACAGAGGCCCAGGAGCAAGATGGATGGGACACAATTAGAGGAGAACAGACAAAAAACATTCGTTGATAGATGGATAGGCATTCAGACAGGGAGACAAAGACAAAGACAGCCAGAGCAGTGAGAGAAAAAGCATTGTGCGACCAATCAGAAACAATCAGGTGGAGAGACAAACAGAGCAAGAGATGGCAGAGGTGCATGTCATGAAAGACTCAGAGAGCCCCAGAAAATTCAAGGAGAGAGGGAAGTAAGATACCTTTTCTTGGTGACAGTGGGCCCAGTGGGCTCTGGGAAGACAGCCAGGCAGATCCCCCAGAAACCATTTGAAGGCCACTACCTCCTCTCTATATCTCCCTAGGGTGGGGCTATGCTTCCGCCAGGTACGCTGCCAGTCAGTGCCAACCTTGTTCGTGTAAGACCAAGCTCAGCTAGGAAGCTTAAGGAACCTGCAGCTAACACCTAAGGCTCATCTACCTGAACAGTCAAAAAGACATGACAGTCAACCAGAGTGACAACCATGATCAGCAGTCACACAGATTGGCAGACACGTTGGCTGAGAAGATGTATTGGGGATGTGGCTCACAGGGCGGAAATTCAAAAGCAAGCACCTTTAGGCCCCTGGCAGAAAAGTCCCTCCTGCCCTAGTGGCTGGGACTTTTTCCCTTTGGTCCCCCCAGAAGCCTTGCCTGGTACTCTAGAGCCCCACCCTCCTGTGTCTCCTACATCAGGGCTTTCATTCCAAAGGCCTACCTCTTCAGTATTCTTGCATTCACCAGACTGCTGGTGTGTAGTGCATGGTCAATATCATTTAAGCCAACCCTAAGCTCCTCTCAAGTGTTCTAAGAGGGCCTGTTCTCTATCTGTGCCTGGTGTCTAGACTAGAACATTCTCCCATGCACTCTACTAGGCTGCACATCCCATTTCAGCTTCCTGTTCCTGAACCGCATCTTTTCAGTGGGCCACCAGCTTCTCCCTTATAACGTATGTATGTGGCCTGGCACCGATGATTCGTGTCTGTAATACCCAGCTAGTGAGCAGGCTGAGATCTGAGCATCGTGGTTCAAATCCAGCCAGGGAATGAAGTTCACAAGTATTTCTTCTTCAATGAAGCACCAAGTATATATATTGGCATATATATATTCTAACACTTGAGTGATACCTCCCTCCACCTTTGGCATATATATATATGTATTTATGTATATGTATATATACATATATATATATATATACATATATACATATTTATATGCCGCCAAAGGTGGAGGGAGATATCACTCAAGTGTTAGAATGCCAGCCTTGAGCAAAAGAGCTCAGGGACAGCATCCAGACCCTCAGTTCAAGTCCAAGTACTAGCACATGTGCACACGTGCACATGAACTCATGAGAACATATGTGTTCATATCCAGACTTCCTGGCTGTGTTTACTCAGCTTAAAATCCTTTCTTGGCTCAGAAACCATGAACCACCTCCTGGTCTCATGATACCTCATGTTTCTCCAGTTAAGGCTACTTGTTATGGGATTGATACATGCACGGGAGCAGTAGGCAAGCACGGCGTCACCATGTGGAAGAGTTTGAGAGGCCAGTGAAGAACTATCCATGGGGGTCTGTGCAGAATGAGGTGCTGAGACACACACACACCCTGCCCAGAAATTAGAGATTGCCATTCCTGATTTCAGTCATTCATGGCCTCTCAGAGATGTGTCAGGCTTGGCTTCATACAATCCCATTCCATCCTAACACTAAGGACTCTTAGAGAAGGAGAGAAGACCTCCAACATCTCTGGTGTGTAAACTCCTCCTTCCTTCCAAACGAGAACTGGTGCCTGGATCTCTCTATCATTTGCCTTTCCAGTTGGAGTGTTCCAATATGCTGGTCTTTCTCTTCCAGAAGGAACTAAGCCCCTATCCTAGACTGTCTGCTAAGGGGTTTCTTCCAGAAGTGATTCAGTTGGCTTGCTAGCATGGAAGGAAACAGGTCTGGTTGGCTGAAGGAAGGACTCAAGGAGCAAGACCCTTTGTGTTAGCCCTTCTCAGTCCTGTTCGGGAGCCCATAGCTGGCCACAGGGCTCAGGTCACTGGAGGGGAAAGGCACATTCCTCATAGATCCCCACCCCTGACCTCCTACCACCGATGTAAAGGAATGCACCCACTTGACCTGGCCACTGAAAGGGGCCAATGTGCGGGGTGAGGGGAAGGGGGAGCTCATACAAACCAGATCTGGGTGCCTTCTCTCCTCTGAACTGGGATTAGTGGTTAGTGCAGGTGCAGGCAACCTCCTCAAAATGCCATCTGACTCCCTAATTATGGAACCAAGAGAAGATCTAGGTCCACATTCATCTTGGAGTCTCTCCCTGTCAATATTTAGAGTCTCAAAGCTTTAGATCTCAGGAGAAACCTGAGTCCCCTACAGAGTTTCTATGGGAGAAAAGCCCTACCCAAGTCGGGTGCTAGCTTACTAATGTTGGGCAACCTCACTTTTCTATCATTCATCAGAGACAAAATGCATGAATGTGTGTGTGTATATATACTCGTGTGTATTTATAGTCTGCATGACCAAAGTCAAAAAAGTCCAGTACAGAAAAAGGGCATGTATAAATACATACACATATGGCAAATATATTGATGCGAATATCTGTAGAGAGAGGAGAGAGGCGCATAGTCCCAGGACCCAGGTCCTGGTGTCATGCACATTTGGGGGGTTCCAGGAGTGGAGTGGAGTTCAAAGAACTGGTAGTATGGAAAGACATTTGAACCTGCTCAGGCCTGCTACCCAAACTGTTACTCAGGAAGCTGACATGGAGAGGATCTCGGTTTGAATCCAGTCGGGGCTTCAAAGTCCCTGTTCCATGAACCTTTCAAGTTTATCTTGTTTTCTAATTTTCTGACAGAACTGCAGGGAGGCTCCATCCCTTGGTTTGCCCACCAGTCCCCAGGCCTTTGACAAGACCAACCCCCGACTCCCCGCATTAGGTCACCACCACCCCTGCTCCCTGCATTAGGTCAGGACCCTCACTGGGGCTTGACCCTTGGGCAAGACCTGCACCACCCCTCCGTTCGATGGCCAGTACCGGCTCCTTGGGTGGGACTAACACCTGAGCTCTGCCCCTCTGTTCGGCTGCAGGCAGAGGTGCTTTGGGGGTCACCTTCATCGGGGCTCTGCCCCTTAGCTCAGCCCCCAGTACTGGCAAACTGGAGAGACGGCCGGTGCGCTCTGCCCCTTAATCATTTGATGGTGGTGGTGCCTTGTGCGACATCAGCACTGGGGCTCCTCCCCTCAGACTGCCCACCAGTAGCGGCCCTTTTGACAACATCCACGCTTTGGCTCTGCCCATTCGTTCACACTCCTGCACTGCCCAGTAAGCGAGACCTGCACAAGGGTTCCGCCCCTTAGTTCGCCTGCCAGCACCAGCACCAGCGCTTTTGAGGAGGTTCACACCTGGAATCTGCCCCTTCGGCTGCCTAGGGCGGGACCCGCATTAGGGATCTGCCCCTTATGTAGCCCACTGGCACTGGGGCTCTGTTCCTAATATTGCCTGCCTGCACCCCCTGCCTGGGGCAGGACCTGCACCAGGGCTCTGCCCCTCAATTCACTCACAAGCAAAGGTGTCTTAGGAGGGACTGGCAACTACACCTGGGCTCCACCCCCTAGTTCAGCCTCCGGAATCCCCTGCCTTGGAGGAGACAGCATGGGGCTCCACCCCTTGGCTGGCACCTGATGGCACTTGGGCTCCACCTATCCATTCTTGCCTGCAGGCACCAGCATCATTTGACAAGTCCAGCCCCAGGGCTCCAACTCCTAGCTCACCTGCCAGCAGAGGTGCTTGGGGCGGTTTCTGCCATGGGACTCTCTCGCAGGAGTGCCTTGGGCAGCACACGAACTAGGGCCCCATCCCATCGGTTTGCCCACCAGTACCCGCACCTTGGGCAGGACTCACCCTTTAGGTCTCCCGCCATCCCCTGGATTCAGGGCAGAACAGATGCAGGGGCCTGACTGGGCCCACCCACTTCCTACTGCTCCCACCTGCATCACAGGCAGGACAGACTCGTGCCAGGGCCCTGCCCTTTCAGGCTTGCTGACATCTGTTTCCTGAGCCTGGTCCCGCCCCATTTTTCCTGCTGCTGCTCCGATCCCATGTAAGACCCATAAACCAGTGCTTTGTTCCCAGTAGACCTTTTGCAGCCCTGGTACCCCAGGTAAGACCTCCAGGCTGAGGACCCAGCAACACTTCCTCCTCCCCATGTCAGCCCATGAGAGTGGGACAGCTCCAGAAGTCATTTCCTGGAAAGCAGCAGATGGCCCTGCACCACAGGAAGTCATGCTGGGAACAGGCTGGGAAGCTGGAAGGTAAGACATGGGTGATCCATGGTACTACTGTCCTGCATGGCCTCTGAATCCCGTGGGCTTTCCTATCCAGACCCAGTGAGAACTGGTACAGAGCCCTTGACAGAGGAATGAGGAGCTGAGCCAGCCAAGTGTGCTTTTGCACCCTTGGGAAGCGGGGCCCTCAGTAGAGATTTGTGGGTTGGGAGTAGAAGGGGGAACGGGGGACTGCACCTGGGAACTTTGCGCCAGGAAAGGCTGCTTTGGAAGGAGCAGGCCCCGAAGGGATGAGGTTGGAGCAAGCTCCAGGACTGGGAACTGACTCTTAATGGCCCATGGAGAATTTGCCATTCTGAGAGGACGGGGCTGCCCAGGAGGGTTGGGATAAGTGGAAGGGGCATGAAACTTAGGACAGGGTCAGGCCAGGAATGGAGGAGGTGGGGCTGATGGGGGAAATGTAGGAGCAAGGAGTGAGCAGATGGGGAGGGAGTCTTCGTGTTGTGCCTGCTGGGCCCTTAGGCCCCTATGGTTAGGAGAAGCAGGAGAGGGACTGGCAGGGCAGGAGAGGCAGGAGCAGTCAGTGAGAAAGGGCTGGTCAAGCGGGGAAGAGGCAGGCAGGAATTCTGGGCTTTCTCAATGAGAACCAACCCGGGATGGCAGGGAGGGGCAGCAAATGGGGAGCAGGCCAACCCAGCAGTGTGGAAGGAGGAACTCGGGGCTGCTGCCATCTGCCTGGGGGGGGGGGCTAGGCCTCCAGCAGGCTTTGCTACAGCACATCCGACCATACCAGTGGGGCCACGGGGCACCAGCACCATCAGTGGGTGAGGCCTACCTCCTCCCAGCATAATATCCTGGGCAGGGGGAATGTAGGAGATAGGAAAGGCTGCCCTCAACCTGTGGGTCCCTTCTGACTCCTGAGGCCTCTCTAATTCAGACCCACTGTGGCTGACATGGCCCAGGAGCCAACAGAGAGCCTTGGCTCTGTGTGTAGTTGTGGCATTGAGAGGTCATTTCCTGATGAAATGGGCGAGCCTGGGGGAGGGAACTCAAGACACATCTGGGAGCAGTGGAGGGGGGAGCCTCCCACGGGAATGCAGCCCAGCTTCTGGATTTCCCACACAGATCAGACTTGGTTGCATAGGGCTGGGCAGCCAAGAGGGAGACAAGAAGGAGCTGGGGATGAGCATGGGGGGGGGTTTGGGAATCAGCTGGTGACCTCCCCAGGTGGGGTGAGGAAAGGCATCTCCAGAGGAAAGGGGTTGGGGGAGGCCGTGTGCACCTGCAGAGACCACAGCAGAAACAGGCCAGGAAGGAAGAGGGGGAAACATGAGCCAGGTGCTTGGGCCTACCCCTGCCCCACCAGGGAGTCCATCTCTCCTAGTGAACTATCTCCCTGGAGTGGAGGGAGGGGTGGGATTACGCCTTTGGCTCCCTAGGTGGGGGAGGGGGCAAGGCCATGTCCCAGAAGCCTTATCCAGCCATGGAGAGGTCCTTCCTGCACAGGGAAGGTGGAGAGGGAGAGCACAGTGCAGAATCAAGCCGAGAAAGGAGCAATGGAGGATGCATGGTGTACAAGGAGCACACTTTGACTCAGCAGTGGGTGGAGCAGGGAAGAGGTGGCGGCGGGGGGGGGGGGGATGGAGAGAGTTGTGAAAAGCCCCATCTGGTGCTGAGCACAGAAGTGCTGGAAGGCTGTTGTCCTAGGGGCAGGCACACTTATGGCCTAGATTGCTGGATGTGCAGGAACTGGGGCCTGGAGAAATAGGAAAGGGGGGAGCGGTTAGCATCCAGGCTCTGGGGCATGGGACAGGGGGTGGGAATGGCTGGAGAGCATGAGTCCCGTGGCGGCCATGGGAACAGAAGGCCAGGTGGACTCTAACTCCCACACGAGTCCTGGCACAAGGAGAGAAGGAGGGATGGGTTGGTCCGGCTCTGGAGCCAGTTCCGGGCCCAGCGTGATGGCTGGGGCATGCCCCTACATGCTGGGAGGGGAGGAGGCCTCTGAGGACAGATATAAATGAACTTTCCTGTCCATACCCAGAAGCCTTCAGGAGACAGAGGCCAGGGACGAGATTAAATCATCTACTTGAAAAGCATTTTGTAATATCCTATAGAATATGAAATTACAAACCAAAAACATTATTTTAAATCTAAATTCTAATTTAACCAGGTCTACTAAGTCCTACATTAGATGAACTTTGCTATTTCTCCAGGCTTAAGCTTTCGTAATCCTTCATTATTTCTTTAGAATCCAACAGAATGATGCTTACTTTTTCAAAATTTTCGTTGGGAATCATGAGCCGTTTTACATCTGGGAATGTTCTGTAATGAAAAGAGCATTTAAAACACAACTGAGGATTATATATGAGTTGCATGTCAATAGGAAAGTTGACATCTCAAAACATAGTGACAAAATTAGCCCAAACTTCAAACTGTGTATTCCTTTCTTGTTGTTTGGTTTGTTTTATTGAGACAAAATTATGCTACCTGGTCCAGGGAAGGTATCGCTATGTAATTCCGCTCTCTAATCGCTCTCTAATCTCCTGTCTTAGTCTCAGTGCTAGAATTTTTGTCTTGTATCACATTGTCCTAACATGGTTTGTTGGTTTATTTAATCTAGATACAGACTAGCAATTCTGAACTTCTCTGATGATGTTATCCATGAGACTGACTGCTCAGACTGTTTATGTACAGTTTTGAAAGATGTTCTAACATTTGACACAGGATATGAACATTTCTAGATGCACCTGCAGGGGTCTCTGATTCATTCCTCCATGGATCTGATCCCATTAATAATGATTACTTGACTCTCTTACTATCTCTAGTCCCTACCTATGTAATAGTCTCAAACATTTTTGAAGAAAATTCACTTGAATACTTTCTAATATTAAAAATTATCACTTGATTCTAGTCTTACTCAGGAAATATTTTCTATTGTTTTCTAACTTTTCTACATATTCTGAGAGTTGTTTCATTTGTGCATTTGTTTGTGCACATATAAGTGCCTCTGAGTGTATGTGTATATGTATGTTTGTATGTATGTATGCAAAAGCGTCAATCTCTTATTCAGCCATCTTGCTCATGACTGGTATTCCATCTCCTGACCCCTTCTTCCAATCCAGCTTTTGCCTGGATAATTATAGGTAGTGTCTCAAAGCCTGTTCTTCTCAGGCTGGATATACACTGAACTTCCCAGACTCCTTTACATTCTTAGGTTTTATTTCTCCAGGAGTATCAACTTTTAAACGACAAACATTTTTGTGAGTATAAAGTCTGAGCTGTAGCCCAAATTTTTAACTCAAGAATACATATAAAGATAGATGAACATACACATTACATATCCTATGTGTACACTGTTAAAAATGTGATCTTAAGCCTGGTGGCAGTGAGAACTGAGGATGGGGTTCAAAGCCAGCCCAGCTAGGAAAGTCCCAGAGACTCTTTTCACCAATTAACTACCAGAATCCTGAAATGGCACTGTGGCTCAAGTGGTAGAGCACTAGCCTTGAGCTGAATAGCAGAGGGACAGTTCCCACGTCCAGAGTTTAAGCCCCACTACCATAAAAAAGAGAGAGAAAGGCAAAGAAAGAAAAAAAGAAAAAGAAAAGTGATCTTAGCCACCAGTTCATTGCTAGTATCATTCTTGCTCTCTCAACATGGCCTTTTTTTCCAGTTATGTCCATGCTCTAATATCTGACTTGCTAGGAACCGAAATTATACTTCCACTGTAATTTTCACTAATTTACATAATTAGCTACCATGATGAAAGAGATGAAAGAGCCTCATACGTCATGTTCTACTTAGTAGTAATGCTTTCTCTATATCACACTCATAGATCGACATATTGGCCTTTGCCTTATTGTTTCAAAGTTGTCTTATTTGCAGAGTCTTCTATAGTGTTTTGAACCATTATACTTAAACACAGAACTTCTCTTTCTCCTATTATTCCTATTGTTTCTCCTAATGTTAACCTATGTACACATGGGAAAGAATGAACAACACCCACACTCACAAAAAAATGTTTCTGAGAACCTTCTTCCCAATTAAAATTGGGCTTAATTTACAGAGCATTTAGGAAATTTATACTTAATGTACTCCAGGATAATGTTTTCTTTCATGTTTTTTATTGTGGGTTAGTTACATAAGTAAGCTAATGAGTACATTATCTAATGAGCATTGTTAGCTCCTCTTTTATTTGTCCCCTGCCATCCCTTTTCTCTCCCCCTCCCCAGCTCCTTCCTCCCCTCCCCAAGTTGTAAAGTTTGTTCTTTACATGGTGTCTTGTTCATCTTATTGTTACAATGGATCATACTTTATCCTTGTTTCAGCATTTTTATATTTCCCTTTCCATCCCCACATTAGGAAAATGTATGTGCAAGAAGCAGATCACCAAACTCAAATACAGTGAAAAAATACCGTGGAGGATGAAAATAGAACAGAAGCAAACAAACGACATAGTAGGGCTGGGAAGGTGGTTCAGTGGTATAGTGCTTGCCTTGCATGCATGAAGCCCTGGGTTTGATTCATCAGAACCACAGAACCAAAAAGAAAAAAGCCGAAAGTGGTGCTGTGGCTCAAGTGGTACAGTGCTAGCCTTGAGTTGGAAAGCTGAGGGACAGCGCCCAGGCCCAGAGTTGAGGACCCACCACCGGAACACCCCCCCACACAAAAAAAGACATAGTACATGTTAGATACATTAAAAAATAGCAAGAAAGCAAAAAAAGTTGTGTCCCTATCTTGGGATTCATTTCAGTTAACATCATCTTCTATGGCGATATGGACATGGATAATTTTTATAAGCCATGTAAATGCCATATTTTCTCATTTCTAAGTTGTTTCTGAAACACATGTTACCTCATGTCCAAAGATGTACTTGTGCTATTTCCATGAAGCCAGAAAATATTCATTTTTACTGGGAGCAGCACCATAGATTGTTATTGGAAGTAGATGGAAGGAACTGTTATGGGCAGTGGTAAATGATTCCAAGACAGGAATTGAACATAGAGAAATGACAAAGTTCAAGATAATTTGTGCTGTTCTTTTTACTGAACAAGAAAATAATCCAAGGCTGGAAGGAAAATCTGTCCCTGACTTTTTTGAGTGTGTTCTTTACTCATATAAAACTTTTCTGTAAACTTCTAGTTGAGAGTATTACAAAAAGAAACAATATGCCATTCGCAGGCCAGCATAGAAAAAAACGAAATAACTTTGTTTTAAAGTGTTCTACTGCAAAGAAATAAAGACATGGAGGTTTTAAAATGTCTTATGCATGGATATTTCACTCGTGGCATGATTGTCTTGTTGCAGAAGTCCTTTATCCATTCCTTTAATCTGGTACTGATTTTGCCATAGCAATAAAGATTCCAAAAAGCAGGATGCAGCGTGTATGATCAGCAAAAAGAGCCTCTTCTCAAACAGTGTTAAACGATGGTCCCAAAGAAATATGTGGAGTTATTTTTTGTATGTTTGTTTAGTTTGTGCTGGTTCTGGGGCTTGAACTCAGAGGCTGGACACTGTCCCTGAACAATTGTCTTTCCTACCCACCTGACCCCAAAGCTGTACACTATTGCTTCAACAAAAACTCCACTTCTGTTTTTTTATTTGGTGTTTAATTAGAGATAAGAATTTGACAGACTTCTTTTGCCACGGTTGGCTTTGAACTGTGATAGTAAGAAAGCCAAGTGACATCAACTATATGGACTTCTCATTTGAGAAATATTAGATGAAGTTTATTATAAAGCTAATATTTGACAATTTTTAAAAGAAGAGAATATGTCCAACAAAGAAGCCATGACAAATAACAGCAAAAGTAGGTACACTGAATCATTTTGGAATTATTTTTTCTGCTTGGGAAGATTGCTGTTGACTTTGTAGTTCTTTTTGGGGAAACTTAATGTCATATTTGCACTTTTGTTTATTGGTCGTGAGGCTTGGACTCTGATTCTGGGCAATGTCCCTCAGCTCTTCAGCTCCAGTTGAGTGTTTTACCACTTTAGCTACAACACCACTTCCGAGTTTCTGGTGGTTAATTGAATATAAGAGTCTCATGGACTTTGCTGACCAGGCTGGTTTGATCTACAATCCTCTTGTCTCAACCTCCTGAGTAGCTAGGATTACAGGCGTGAACCACCAACACCCGGCTCATATTTGCATTTATGTGCACTTAATGACACTATGTGGACAAAGAATGGAAATTTGAATCAAATGATGTGACATTGCAGATTTTCAGAAAAATTGAGGTAGCAATAAATATGTCCTCCTTTTCCATGTTGTTACATTAATGACTCATGAGTTATGGGACTCTTACATTAGCATCCTCTGCTGTCTGCGAATGTGGACTTAGTATCAATAATTGTTAATAAAGAAATAGAGAAAGCCAGATTTTTAGAAAGCAAAGAAGATCCGGTATGAAAAAACAACATAGAAATAGATACATCTTATCCCACAGAGATTAAGAACTAGCCTAAGAGATTAGAATGCTAAAGGCAATGAAGAATAAGCATAGTTGATAACTAGTTCTTCAATAACCAAAACTGGTTCCCTAGAACATTTTCCGGTATAATTATTTATTATTATCATTTATTTCTTTCATCTGGAGTTATTTCTTCACTTCTGTCAAAACTATTAATTAGCCTGTGTTTTTGGTGCCATAACTGAACAAAAAGTTTTCCAAATCTCACTTAGACTATCCTCATTGTTATTAGCAGTGACCATTCAGAAGCCTGGAATCTTTAAATTTCCAGGATTAATCCTCACCTGATATCTAAGCATATTCCTAACATTAACTGCCGTGACCTATTATCAAACCTTTTTTTGTTTTGTTTTCAACACAGTATTCTAATATAGGTAAAGTATATGAATTAAGGACGATTGTTAGACATAGTTGGGAAGAACAATTATATATTTCAAGTATACTTTCTTTATTTGTCATTTACTAGTTAAATGAATTTTTTTTTGCCAGTCCTGGGACTTGAACTCAGGACCATGGAACTGTCCCGGAGCTTTTCAGTTTTTTTGCTCAAGTCTATCACACTACAACTTGAGGTGCATCACCACTTCTTTTTCTGTTTATGTGGTACTGAGGAATTGAACCCATGGTTTCATGCATGATAAGCAATCTCTGCCATGAAGCCACATTCTCATAGCCTTAAATGACTTTCTTAAGATGGCATTACTTTTTCATTCCATTATTTTAATTTAGACTGGATGGTAGAAAAGGAAGTGGAAACCAATGCTAAGTCCAGTAAGGTTGACATTCCTATCACATCACTAAGGAAGTACAGTGTTAAGAACTGCAGGACTCATAAGGCCGTTTCATGTAACATTATTATAGGAAAAAAAAAACATTTAACATTCATCTCCGACATCCAAAACATTCTGCTTCACTTTCAAGGTCAAGAGCCAAACGATTTGTTTTTCCCCTTCCCCTCTACAAATTATGCTGACATCAAATACAGTGAAAGCAGGGGTTATACTCTGGACGAGGGACATACAAAACAACAAAGAAATAATCTTATAAATGTGTCAGAAACAATGGCATGAAAGTTTAAAAAAACATTTGAATACATATCTTAGGGTTCATTTCCCTAACATCAACTTATCTGAACTTTTTTGCTTGACTCAGACAAATACTAGTTGTTGCAAATAAGGGAAACCATGGGACCTATATTTCTTTGGGCCTGGCTTACTTCACTTAATATAATTTTTTTCCAATTCTTTCCATTTCCTAACAAGTGCTATTCTTTCTGATAGAGGCATAGAATTCCATTGTGCATATATACCACATTTTCTTGATGTTAGGGGAATGGACCCCAAGATAAGTATTTAAATGTTTTTTTATTCCTTTCACACAATTGTTTCTAACATATTTATAAGTTGATTTCTATGTTGCTTTGTATGTCGCTCCCCCACAGCATAACCTTTGTTTTCACTGTATTTTATGTTGGTATAATTTCTGAAGGTGAAGGGCAAAATCAAATCGTTTAACTAGGGATACAGCTGGGCCCTTTGCAATAATGAGATGTACAAGTTGTTATGTCGAAAATGAACTTTACCACTTTGGTGTGGGGTGGTGGAAAGGATTGGGTGGGGGACTGGGGGAGGATGGGAAGGGATGGGAAGGGGAAACAAAGAAGGAGGCTACAATGCTTGATAAGAAATATACTCATTATCTTGCCCATGTCATTGTAACCCCTCTGTACAGTATTTTCACAATATAAAAATAAAAAAGAGCCAAATATCTCAGCCTTTTATTGATTGAGTGTGATTCCAAGGAAGGAAGAAGGAGGATTTGGAAGTTAAAGGTGGGAAAATATGTATATTGGCTCCATGTCCACATTTTTTGCATTTTGAAAAAGTGCTACTGATGAATTCGCAATACATATAATTGACTATGCTATCTGCACAAGATGCAGATAAATGAAGATATTTCTTCTGGTGGATAGTCACATATATTAACAAAATCCAGTTCTGGAAACAAAAGAGACTAGGTAAGAAAGTATAAAGTATTGTTCCTATCAAAACAAAAATATAATATTAAAATGATTACTCCAGATTTCTTTGACATTTTATGCTGTCTCAGTATCAAAATGTTCTCTAATTCTAGTAATATCCAAGCATAAAAGACATAATTTGAAGATATCAGTAGGTTTAGAAACAAAGGTACATAATACCTTCCTTCCTGCAAAGACATGTGATGGCAAGTATGATTGATTGTATTATAGTTCTCTTCTTTTTCTTCTTTATCTCAAGTGTTGAATACCTTGGCATATTATTCTGTCCTGCATCAGATTCCTGTATGTGAGATTTACCTCTACTCTGCAATGTCAAGATGGGTCATGTGACATACTTAAGCTTACAAAAATGAACCAGAAGTGGTCAAAGGTTATTTCTTGGGGAAGATTTCTATCCCCTTGTCTCTAAGAACTAACTTCTTTTCGCTTAGCTATAAAAATAGCATATATACAGAGGGAATCTTTTCAACTTATATACTGGGAGAATATAGCATGTGAAATTGAGGCAAAACTCAAACACAGCAAGAATTAAGCTAATATTAGAATATGATATTAAGATATTAGTTTCTCACCATTCTTGTATACCTTTATGATAGTTGACTACAGCACACCAAAATTTAACAAATACTAAATAAATACTAAACAAATAGATAACACTTCCTGTTTGATGCTATTACATTTTTTAATAAATAAGCATTATCTATGTGATCACTTGTGAGGCTAACTTTTTTATAAATGTGTTTAATCGCTTTAGACTACTGTTTCTAATATCCACAATCATTATCCAGACCTTGTGATTGAGATGAGGAAGAACAAAATATCTACATTTCACCTTCTCTTTTGCTCTTCTCCTTTTTCTAGTGTGAATTCTCATCCTTTCTCCAAATTCTCCTATTAATAAAGGAAGAATGTCACATTGTGGATATCAAGCAAAAGGCTTCAAAGCCAGAATTTCATTCTTTCAGAAATAGATGAAGTAAATCAGAGTGGCAAAAGGAAGAATAAAAACATGACTATTTTCCCTTTCTGGCTTCCGTCATAGAGTCTGAACATGACTCTAAATAACTAATACACCATTTGCATTGGCTAACTTTTTAAAAATATAGTTTTTTAAATAAATAAATTTAAAAAATTAAAAAGAATATTTCTAAAATAAATAGTAATTTGTCCTTTGCTTTTAGGAGGTATGAAATAAGACTGCATTAACATTGTGTGAGTTGAGAGGCTAAATTTTATGAGAATCTAAACATAATGAAAAATAGATGATTTTAAGATACATAGCTTTTAGATACATTTTTAATGTGACATACACACAGAGACATCTTTTTTCTTCTTTTCTTCTCCTCACTGATTCAACTTCAACAAGCAGTTCATGTAATTCAAATAACTGTGTTTCTTTCAAAACTAGATTAGACCCAAAAATGTTAGAAGTAAAGAACCAGTATTGGGTGGTGCCTTCTTTAAAAATAGCAGTCAAATAAATATTAACCATAATTCCAAAATAATAACAATCAAATGCTCTTGAAAAGAGATTTTAAAGGAAAGTGTATAAAAAGTGATAGTTCCAGAACTGTTTCAAGAGCTGCTCTTTAGCATTTAAGATTTCTTGTACATGACAATGTTTTAATCAGGATTAAATGCTTTCAGGAACTAAATTTTTTCTAGTTATATTTCATTGAAGAAATATGTTGTTCAAAATTAATGAAAGGATAACAGGTGATAGTAGAAAGAATGCTTACACACTCATTGTGGTAGGCAGTAAAATACCTTCCCAAAATATACATAGTCCCCATATATCTAATCCCTCAAATGTAGATTTACATTTTATATATAATTTTGTAAAACAATCACCTTTCATTACCCAAGGAACACAAATTTGAATAATTATCGGATGGGGAAAGTATAGTCAAATGGGTACTTAAAAGTCCCAGCTGTAGTTCAAAGGGACATTATTAGGTAAGAACCATCAGAAAGATGTAAAGATGCTACATTAGAAGATAAAGGAAAACCACCCAGATTCTGAAGTTTGTTGAAAGCAGAACAGGAAGTAAATGACTTTTCCACTAGAACCATCTGAAAAATATTTTAGCTCTGTAGACGGCTTGATTTTAATCTAGTCAGATTTCTTTTAGATTTCTGTCCTTTAGAAGTGTAAAATGAAAATATGCATTATTCAAGCCAATTAATTTGTAGAAATTTTTTGCAGGAGATTTGGTTTTGTAAACTAACTAAATTTCGGCCTTTTCCTAATGCAACTACAAGGACACCACATGTCCTAGTTTCTGAGAATAAGAAAATGTTGCCACTGGCTTTGTACACGTGTATGATGTAAATACTACTAAGGTGTGGAGAGCTGCGGGAGCCGTGACCAAAGATGGTGCGCCGCAAAAGCAACATTGTAGCTCCTTGGTAAGATGGCACTGTCTCCCGCATTCCATCTTCCCGGTGACGAGTGCTCTCTGTAAAAACAACTCCTTATGTGGCTATGACTTGGCTCCTAGTTTGCTTCCGTGTTTGCAGCCCTATCGGTATATGCCACGTGGCGCTTCGGGATTGGCCATCCAGGAGGCTTATAACCGGAGCACGGGGGCGGATGGAAAGGAGAAGCAGGAAGAACCAGGAAGAAGCGGGCAGGAGAGAAGTGGGAGAGAAGCTTGTTACAAGGTTCCTGAATAAACCGCATTGAGAAGAATCCCGGGTCGCGTCTTCCTTGCTGGTCGAGGTGGTCGTGACACTAAGGGCCTTCATTAATGAAGTCTTGAAATTCTAAATAATATCTAAATAAGAAGCTCCCTAACTTTATTTTCACATTTTGGGATTACTAACTACCAAACTTATGTAGAAGGCTAGCATAAGAATATGGAAATGAAATCTGTCTCCTAATATTATAAAGAAAATTTGTGTCATTTTGAGTTATAGTGTGTAAAGTAATACAAAATATGATGACAGAAAGAAAAACTCAATTTCCTATTCTTCCTAACTGTCCAACAGAAATTAGAGAATCCAGTGAAGATATAGATTCCCAGAATGTCATAGAATGTTATAGGATCACTAGATGTTGAAAAAGAAGATAACAAAAATGGGTCCTCTGGAACAATGTGAAACAAAATCTACACCTACAGATTGTGATATAGCTAGAAAATAGTTTCCACTATGCTAAGTCTTTGATATTTTATGTTTCTTTTCACTGCAACTTTCCTCACTTAGGAAAGGACTTTTTATTAATACTCAAGGGTTTGCAGTTATAACCCAGCAACTGATAAAGCTTCTAAATGTAAACAAGCATGATTCTAAGAGTAACCAAAGCTACTTGTGTTGCTATAGCTGATAAATAAGAATGATCTTGGGGAATAGTCAAACAATCCTGAACTTTTACATACCTTTCCTCTTCTCCAACATGAGAAATCCTAGTCAAGATATGTAAAACATTAATAAAGGAATTTTATACTTTTTATCATTCACACTAAATCAAATACACTTTTCCTCTTTGCAAGCCTGACTTTGAAAGAGTCAGAACCTCACAATTATTTTATAGCAAAACATTATTGCTTTGGCTTAGTTACTTTCCTGCTTTTGGGTGTTGCTCTCTATTATTTTGGCAACAACATAGAAAAACGATATAAATTCATTATGCTTATGTTGGATTGTTCAGTGAAGCTGTTTTCAAACGAAGTTTTCTTTTCTCTTCTTCATTGCTAATTCAAGTTTAATTATTGCTCTTTGAATGATAATAAAAAGCATGAAACTTTAACGCATATTCTCATTGAAACCGGTGAAAACAGCAGTGTGTGCGATTGCTTTTTTAATTGTTTTCAAGTATTTTCCTTGGCTATTTTCATTATTGCCTTTGTTCCGGTCTTCTAATCAGGAACACAGGGTTACACAAAAACATCTTCCTAAGATATAAGGTGTTGGACAGAAAAAAACATGTATAATTAAAGATTTTCATCTCTTAAGAGACGGAAAAGCTCAGAAGACATTTTGCTATTACTGGTATGGTTAAGATGAATGTTTTGGTTCTTAAACTAAGTGAAATGCATGTAAAATGTTGCACTTGTTCCAAACAATGATTATGGCTTATAATTTTCTGATCTAATGAGATGAAACTTTTTACAAAGTTTGAAGGCATATCGATTTTAGGGTAGAAGGGTTAATGTTAGAAACCCTAGGGAGATTAATAAAACAGCACTGCCTATCGCTTATCAGTTAATTATACTTATGGCATATAAGTGTATAAACATACAAATATGAATTGAGTGAGAAATGTGTGATTTACACAATTGATTCAATGACAATTAAAACCAGAAAACACTGCTCTACATTTATATAAACTATTATATCTAGTGAAGATTTGAATTTTTAGAATATTTTTTTCTCTTTTTTTGTTAACTTAGTTTAATATTGTAGAGGGGTTACAATTACATGGGCAAGATAGTGAGTACATTTCTTATCATTGTAGCCTCCTCCTTTGTTTAACCTTCCCATCCCTTCGCATACTCCCTCCCTCCCAACCCAATCCTCCCCACCCCAAGTTGTAAAGTTCGTTTTCTACATGAAAAATTTTACTTCTCATTGTTGCAACAGGTCCATATGTATCCTTATTTAAACGACTTGTTTTTCCCCTTCCCCTCCACAAATTATACCGGCATCAAATACAGTGAAAGCAGTGGTTATACTGTGGGGGAGGGACATACAAAGCAACAAAGAAATAATCTTATAATTGCGTTAGAAATAAATGCATGAAAGAAAAAAACATTTAAAATACATATCTTAGGGTTCATTTTCCTAATATCACCTTATCTGACCTTTTTTGCTTGACTCATACATATACTAGATATTGTAAATAAGGAAAATCATGGAACCTATGTTTCTTTGGGCTTGGCTTACTTCACTTAA
This sequence comes from Dipodomys merriami, assembly GCF_024711535.1. Classification (NCBI taxonomy): domain Eukaryota; kingdom Metazoa; phylum Chordata; class Mammalia; order Rodentia; family Heteromyidae; genus Dipodomys; species Dipodomys merriami. Next base: position 7,948,798 of record NW_027206113.1, read on the forward strand.
TATAATTTTTTCCAAGTCTTTCCATTTCCTAACAAATCGGCAATGTCATTCTTTCTGAGGGAGGCATAGAATTTCATTGTGTATATACACCACATTTTCTTGATCCATTCTTCTACTGAGGGGCATCTGGGTTGGTTTCATATCTTAGCTATGGTAAATAATGCTGCAATAAACATAGTTGTGCTGGTAGCTTTAGTGTGGTCTTGTTTGTAAACATTTGGTAAATGCCCAAAAGTGGGACTGCTGGGTCATAGGGGAGCTCTATGTGGAGTCATTTGAGGAACCTCCATAATACTTTCCAAAGAGTTTGGACAAGTTTAAACTCCCACCAACAATGGAGTAAGGTTCCCTTCTGTCCACATCCCCTCCAGCATCTGTTGTTAGAGTTCTTGATTTTTGCCATTCTAACTGGAGTGAGGTGGTATCTCAATGTTGTTTTGATTTGCATTTCTTTATGGCTAGGGATGTTGAGCATTTCTTCATGTGTCTATTGGCCATCCTTCTTTCTTCCTCAGAGAAGTTTCTCTTTAAGTAATTAGCCCACTTATTTATTGGGCAGTTGTTTCTTTGAGGATTTGTTGTTGGGGGATTTAATTTTTTGAGTTCCAAGTATATTATAGAAATGAGACCCTTGTCCGTTATATGGCTAGTGAAGATCTTCTCCCAATGTGTGGGCTCCTTTGCCATGCAGAAGCTCTGCAACTTCGTGCAATCCCATTTGTCTAACCTTTCTTTGATTTGTTGTGTTTCCGGGTCTCTATTAAGAAAATTTCGGCCTGAGCCAAGGAGACCTAGGGTTTCTCCTATTCCATCCTGTAATGTTTATAGAGTGTCTGCTTTTACTCCGAGGTCTTTGATCCATTTGGAGTTGATTCTGGTCCAGGGTGATATATAAGGGTCCAGCTTTAGTTTTCTACAAGTAGTTAACCAATTTTGCCAGCACCATTTACTGAAGAGGCTGTCTTTATTCCATTCTATTTTGTTTGCTCCCTTATCAACTATTAGATGGCTATAGGTCTGTAGATTCATTTCTGGGTTTTCAATTCTATTCCATTGTTCCTGAGGTCTGTTTTTGTGCCAGTACCAAGCTGTTTTGCTTACTATGGCTTTATAGTAGAGTTTGAAATTTGGTATTGATATTCCTCCAGCAGTGTTTTTTCCGTTGAGGAGCGTTTATGCTATTCTTGGTCTTTTATTGTTCCATATGAATTTTTGGATTGCCTCTTCTATTTAAGAATGAGGTTGAAATTTTGATAGGCATCGCATTGAATTTGTAGATAGCCTTGGGAAATATTGCCATTTTCACGATGTTAATGTTTCCAATCCAGGAGCATGTCCACACTCTCCACTTCTATTCAACCTACTATTAGAATGCCTAGCTACAGCAATAAGACATGTTGCAGACGTAAAGGGGATCCAGATAGGGAAAGAAGAAATAAAACTCTCCTTCTTTGCAGTTGACATGATCTTGCATTTAAAATATCCCATAGACTACACTCCCAAATTACTCAAGCTGATTCAAAACTTTGGCAAAGTAGCAGGGTATAAAATTAACCCTCAAAAATCAATGGCTTTTCTTTATGCCAACAATGAGAAAAGTGTGGCTGAAATTAGGAAAGCAAGTCCATTTGTAATAGCCCACAAAAAACAAAATTCCTAGGAATTAACTTAACCAAAGAAGTGAAGGACCTCTATGATGAAAACTTTAAAAACCTGAAAAAGGAAATTAAATTTTTTAGAATATATTTTAATATGTATGTCAAAATATGTTTATTTTTAACTGTTTAAATTTTTTTTCGGTCCTTGGGGCTTGCAATCTGAGCCTGGACACTGTCCCTCATCTCTTCAGCTCAAAACTAGTGCTCTCTGACTTGAGCAACTGCCAGTTTTCTGGTGGCTCATTGGAGATAAGAGTCTCATGGTCTTTCCTGTCTAGGCTGGCTTTGAACCATGATTCTCAGCTCTCAGCCTCCTTAGTAGCTAAGATTACAAGCATGAGCCGCTAGCCCTAGCTACACAAGTAGTTTTTACATATTTATGAAGTTCTTCAATGGTAATCCCATTCATGTATATGTTGTATAACATTTCTTTTTAGTGAGAATGCTCAAAACCTTATCTTCTGGCTCTGATGAAATATCTACTCTTAACTATAATTTTACATCTTGTGGTATACAATAAGTAGATTTATTTATAGTCATGGAAGTCTGCTAATTAAAGTTATATAAAACATGATTTGTAAAGTGAAAGGAATTCATGGTTCCATTACTTGTTTTAAATAAAAAATTATGGCCGGGCGCTGGTGGCTCACGCCTGTAATCCTAGCTACTCAGGAGGCTGAGATCTGAGGATCGCGGTTCAAAGCCAGCCGGGGCAAGAAAGACCGTGAGACTCCTATCTCCAATAAATCACCAGAAAACCGGAAGTGGCGCTGTAGCTCAAGTGGTAGAGCGCTCACCTTGAGCTGAAGAGCTGAGGGACAGCGCCCAGGCCCAGAGTTCAAGACCCACAACCGACAAAAAAAAAAAAAATTATGCCTTTTGTTTCCAATTATATTTCTTTGGGAATGTGGAATATTCATTGATTTAACTTAAAATTGATAACAGCTACATTATATCAAGTTGATTCAAACTTATATTTGAAAATTGCACACTTAACACAAATATGCTTCCACTTTCTTCTAACACATAATTAAAATAATGGTAAAGTAAAACTTGGTGTTTGCGGCTCATGTGTAGAATCCTAGAAACTCAGGAGGCTAAGACCTGAAGATTTGGGTTAAATGTCAGTCTAAATAGACAAGAAGCAGAAGGTGAAGATGTGGCTCAAGGAATAGATTGTCATCAGCCATGAACAAAAAAATACAAGGGATACAATAAACATTGAGTTCAAGCCCTAGAAATGTCATACACACACAAGACAACTACAAAAAATATTATGAACATCAATACTGAAGACAAAATAGTAGAAAAGATCATGAGAAATGTTATGCAAACATCTGGAAGACAGAAATCATTTGACAGAATTTTGATTCATGAGAGGGAAAAGTCACAGTCTCATTTGTACAATCTCATTGTAGTCATTTCAATTGAAACCTGGCTATTGGGTAACATTTGAAAGAGCGGACTGGATTACCTGACATACCAGACATTGCCTGTGACTATGCACCATCCCAATTCTGTAAAAATCTAAAATCGTTCTTGTTAATTTAAAAAGAATCTCATGTTAGAGACTGTTTTGTTCACACAGACTGGGGTCCTTATTTTGAGGCTTAAGACCACTGCTTTTGTTTATAACAACTCCTGCTTTACACCTCTTCCTTTGTGCAGCTTTACATTACTTAGCTGGCACCAAACCAAGTCTTTGAACTACACCCCCCTGCCTTAATCTCGCCCTTTCTCCAGCTACAACTCATTCTACATGTTATCTGTGTTTTAGCATTAGTTGTTTTCTTACTAATGCCCATCAGAAAACACTTGTATTCATGTAAAACCATAATAAATAACCTAGTTAGAAAATGCAGTAAGGGTTTAGCATTGGCTGAGACTCTCATCGGTAGGTTTGCTCCCTAATAAATCTGTGCAACACTATCTCTTTTTTCTTCATGGCTTTTGAGTCTGACAAATGATTGATTTGGTTTGATGTAATCTCATTTATCCAGGCTTACTTTGGAAGTTGTGACCTGTGCCAAGTAGCCCTCGGGTTTCCTCTAACTCTTCCTGTAACATTCTCAAGGTATCTGGACTTACATTGAGATCTGCGATCCATTTGGCATAAATTCTGGTGCAGGGGGATATATAAGGATCTAACTTCAGTTTTCTGAGTAAAGCCAATTCTACCAGCACAATTTTTTGAAGAGGCTGTCTTTCATCCATCCTGTGTTTCTGGCTCCCTTATTAAAGATTATGTGCCTGTAGGAGTGGATTCATTTCTAGGTTTTCAATTCTCTTGTATTGATAGAATTCTGTGCTTCCATTTGAAAGAATGGCATTACACTATTCCTGAAGAAATGGAAAGACTGGAAAAAATAATATTAAGTGAAATAAGCCAGGTCCAATTAAATATATGCTGCATGGTTTTCCTCATTTGTAATAATTGCACCATGTCCATAAATCTACAATTTAATACAATAGATAGTAAAAGACAAATAATTACACTTGGACATGATTAACTAACAGCCCTCTAAGCATTTGTATGGCAAGAAGAAGGGAAGCTATTCTTAGGAGAGAATCACAATGGCTCAATACCTATGTGCATAGATGAGATAAATGTTGCTTATTGTAATGAACTCTAAGAATCAATCATACATGTGAATTACATATATATGTATATATTTTTAAAAGGTGTCATAAAACAACCGACTCCTCTGTAAACTCAGCAGCAAGATTCTACATATAGAAGATAAAATTGAGGAAAGTTTTCAACACATGAACTAAAATATGTAGGGGAAAAGGTGGGAGAGAAAAGATAAGATGAAAAGTAGAATAGCTAACTATTGAAGAATTCATAAACAATTTCCAAAACTGTACAAGAGAGCTGGAATACTGCTCAGTTGTAGAACTAGACTAATATGTACAAAGCCATGGGTTCAATCTCCAAGAATAATAAGTTAATAAATAGTAGTAATACAATAATTATTTGAAATAAATGCTTTCACATTAGAGAGGCCTGAATCCTCAAACAAATACTCTCAATTCTTGTACCTAATGACATGAAACTGCAAGTATGAAGAGGAAATAGTTTCCTTTTCTATCCTTTCCTTTCTGTTTTCTTCTTTTCTTTGTTCCTTTGGCACTACTGGTGCTTGAAGTTTCTAAGGATCTAACCACTTTAGATTATTTTTCAGGCCAAATCTCCATGAGCGATGATATCTACCTATGGCTTCCAAAAGTGTGAGATAACAGGGAATTTACACTATATCTAGCTTATTTTTTGGTAATTTTTCATGAATTTTGCCAAAACTGGCACTGATATCAGTCTTCTAAATCTGTCTTCTGATTAGCAAGGTATGATTCATCTGAAACTTGAACCTAGACTATTTTTCATTGTAAACATTCAATGTTGACTTCTGTTTTCTAGATATCATTAATGTCTACTGAGGTTAATATGGATCTTTATGATGTTATGATAACACAGATAAATCTGTTGAATACTTTTTCCAATTTATTTATATATAGTATGACATCACAATTAGGACATTAATATTTCACAAATACTTCAGTTATTTTAATTACTTTGTGCACATATTAAGTCCAATATATTTTATCAATTATATGAATATCCCATATCTACAGATACATTACTTTACCAAAAATAAGTCTGTTTCATGCTTCCCTTTAATAATTAAACCCACTACTTCTCTTTGTCCCATCCCAAACCTGTTTCATCCTGGCAACCGACTTCTATACCATGCAGTAAATAAGCTTTTAAGATTACCTTCAAATCTATGGTTGATTATTCCCAGTTATTTTATGCCTTAATATTGTATTGTACTCACTCGAGTTGCCTTTGGGTTCTGTTATTAGAGAATGTAACAAAATTCGTTTCCCATTTACCTGAAGAAAGCCTGAGTTGATTTCCATTTCTTTGACTAGAGGAAATAATGCTGCTATAATCCAGTGTTTTGGCCTTTGGGTGAATGTTACATTTTATTTCTATGAGACAAAGCCTGAAGAGCTCAATTCCTGTGCGATGGTGTGGGTGGTTGCATATTTCATATTCTAGTAACCTGTCAAAATGTTTTCAGAATTAGCTTTCCAATTGGACATTTCTACCAGCATTCAGTTTCTCTGTTTCTTAATATCATTATTAAGGTCATTATTGTTTTATGTTAAGTAATTCTCATACATGTTTTGTGATGTCGTTTTATTTTAATGTGCATTTATTTGAGGATTGATGATGTTTTTCTTGTGTTTCTTTTACACAAGCTGTATTTTGCTGGTTTTGAATTGATGTTCTTTTTATTAGGTTTTGAGAGTTCTATGCACAGTCTAGATTTGAGGCATTCTTCAGTTATAAGATTTGCAAATATTTTATCCTTGACTATGAGTACCCTTCATCATCATTATCAACATCATCATCATCATCATCATCATCATCATCATCATCATCATCATCATCATCATCATCATCATCATTATCATCATCATCATCATCATCTTCAACACTATTAGAATTACTACCATTACTTTTGTACATGTATGTACGGTCTTGGGGTTTGAACTCAGGGTTCCTGAGATTTGTTGCATTTTGTTAACAATTAACCCTTTGAGTCATAACTCACATCTGTTTTTTGCTGATTAATCAGAGTTAAGATTCTCAGGGACTTTATTTTGTTGTCTGGCTTCAAACAGCAATACTCAAATCACAGCGTCCCAAGTAGCTAGGACAAAATTGATGAGCCCCTGCTCCCAAATTCTATTCACTAATTGTACATGAGCTTTCACAGACCAAATTATTTTACACTTTTATTGAGTTCGACTATATCAAGTTTTCCTTTCCTATAATTTTAATGTGTAAGTTAAGAATGCTTCATCTCCAAAATGGTCAAGACATCATTCTTTGCTTTACGTTTACATCACTCCTTTTGTTTTATATGCATGTTTTAATCCTGCTTGAAGGTAATATTTCAATAAGTCAATTTTCACTCTTTAATTCTCCCCAATACTGTCTAACCTATCACCACTTATTAAAGAGAATTTCATTCCACAAATACTTAGTTTTACCCCTTATTAAATATTCCTTGATAATAATTATGTGGTTCTAATATGGTGCCTTACAGGCCCATTGAGCAGTGTAATCTTTCCTCTACAAACATAACATTTTACGCTAACAGGTTTAATATTCGACAGAGAAATATGTTCCAGTTTATTTTCCTTTGTCAATGAGTCAAAGAGTGCTGGTCAGGTGTTTATAGAAATTGTCATAAACCTATAAATAAAACTGTGAAACTGGGTGCTGTTAGCTCATGCTTGTAATCCTAGCTGTATACAAGGTTGAGATCTGAGGATTGCGGAACAAGAATGTCCGAAAGACTCTTATGTCCAATTAACCACCAGAAAGCCAGAAGTGGCACAGTTGCACAATAGGTAGAGCCCTCACTTTGAGCTGAAGAGCTGAGGGACAGCACCTAGGCCCAGATTTCAAGCCCCATGAATGATCAAAAAAGTAGGGAGGCAATTTATATCTTTGTTCAATTGTATTCTTCAATCCACAAAAATGATATGTCCCCATTTATTCAGATTTTTATTTAGATTTTTTTAAATTTTGCTTTTAAATTCAGCATTGTATAATTTTCAATGACGGAGGGTGAATATCACTTTAATACATTTTGACAGTGTGTGGAGTTAGCACAAAGAAATTCACAGTAAACAGTTGAGAAGTAAGGGACAATGGGAATGGAGAAAGACAGAAACAGGTTAATCAGGCCCTTGATCAATATGTGAGTGTGTAAAATATTTCAATAAGATTTCTTTGTACAATTAATATACACCAATTAATAAATATCTTCCAAAGGCATTGGTATTCAATATGACATAAAGGATAAATACAGTTTCTGTGGTGAAATGAAAGATACAGATAAGATACAGACAAATGAAAATAATAATACACATATATCTATATACATATACATACACATCTGTATATTCATATATATGTATACATATCTATAGGTATTTGTATATATACACATATTAAGTATGAATATATGTATATGTACACATAATGTGTATACATATACACTTATTTAAAGAGAAGAATCAGAAATATTTTAAGAGCATATTAGTGACAATGAAAAACTTTAGCCATCCTGAATAAGTTATCAAAAAGTCCAAATACATATCTCTATAGTAATATAACAACAACAAAGGGAGACATGGAAAGATCATAACATACCTAGACATTGCATATATATAGAAATTAGGGGAAATAGAAACAACAATAAGATAGCTCTGCACAACCACTATGTAGAAATTGGAATCCTTATACATTGGTGCTTGACACTTAAAATGATATAGTCAGTTTGTTTAAACATACTGGTGATCTTTAAGATAATACACAGAAAGTTGCCTCTATGATCCAGGATTTTGAATCATAATTTTATATACAAAATATTTTTCATCATATGTCCAATGAGACACATGTACAAGAGTATACATAGCAAAACCTTTTACAATACCATATAATAAAATATTGAAATCCCCCATGTTATACCAATATACACATGCATATAAAACAATATGCTCTATCCATGAGAAAAATTTGCATGGACTTACTTTGGAAACAGTAATATTACATGGGTTAAATGGATAAAATAGACTATATTTTCTAATTACATGAGCTTTTTAATGTTGGCACATCTGTAGATGTAGAATATGAAATAATAGCTGCTCAAGAGGAAGGTAGGTTAAAATGATGACAGGAAGTGATTACTGATAAATATTGCAGTACTTTGAGAGAGTAGTGATATAAAATGTTCTAGAACTGAGGGTGATATTCTTACACCAACTCTTTAACATTCTAAGAATCATTGTATTTTATCGAAGAATTACAGAGTACTTTTGCATTAACCTTAGGAAAAATTTTAGAATAGTAGTCAGTGAATCTGAGTGATAATTTAGAATTTAAAAGCACAGAATTCTGTAATGTATAAGTTTATTATGTTGATGAATAAGACTATCAAGAAAATATGATCTGTGATATATTCTCTGAGTGACTATACAAGATATTGTGAGTGAGTGAATATTCTAAAAAAATTATGTAAATAGAGGGATGAGAGAGAATTGAGAGGGATGAGGGATAATGATCATCAAGATGCATTGTACTGACCATGGAATGTAGCTTAATGGTAGACTGCTTGCCTTGCATGTGTGAAACCCTGGGTTTGATTCCTCAGTACTACTTAAACAACAAAAAAAGATGGAATTGGCACTATGACACAAGTTGTAGAGTGTTAGCATGAGGAAAAGACGCACAAGGACATTGCCAAGGCCCTGAGTTCAAACCCCAGGGCTAGCCTAAAAATAAAAAAAGATGCATTGTATTAAGCCAGGCACTAGCAGCTCACACCTGCTGTCCTAGATACTCAGGAGGCTGAGGATTGAGGTTTGAAGCCACCCCAGCCAGGAAAGTCTGTGAGATTCCTATCTCCAATTAAATCTCAGAAAAATCTGAAAGTGCTGCTGTGCCTCAAGTGGTAGAGTTCTAGCGTTCATTCAGAGGAGCTCAGGGACATCGTCCCGACCCAAAGTTCAAACCTCAGGAGAGAAAAAAATAAAAAAAAAAAAAACTCAATAAACACTATTCATAAACTGCTTTGTCAAACAGCAATTTCCATAAAACCACTTCAAGTTAATTAAAAAATGTGATTAGAATAAAATACAAGCCATTTTGGGAACAAGACATAGAATTAAAAGGTTGTTTACAGGGGACAAAGTAAATTTTATATCATGCAGTTTGGGTTGAAATGTTCTTCAGTCTTCTTACATCATTAATTAAATTGACAATACTGCCAATAATAGGTCAATTTCCTTGAGGAACAGGGTGAATTCTGTTGTCTTTTCATAGCAAACAATAGTGGTGAATTGTTTGCCTCTTATTGAAGTATATCTAATATATTAAAGTAGATTTGTCCTAATATAATATTAATTTAATCAATCATTTCATTAGGGCGATGTTGGTCAGATTTTTTTCCAGTAAATTTTATCCCTTATAATAAATGAAAGCAGGCTGTGTCAGTCTCCTAATAATATAACAAAATACTTTATAAAATTAACATAAAAGAAGGAAAGATTAATCTTGACTTCTGCTTTTAAAAATTTCAGTTTATGTTTCTTATCATCATTGCTTTGGTTTGGTGGTGGCACATTACCCCATGTCAGGAACATGTGATTGAGTATGTGTATTCACGGAAGACAGGAAGTAAAGAAGAGGAAGAATTGAAGTCAGGAAAGGGAGAAAGTGGAGGAGGGGAAGAGGGAGAGAGAGAAGGAGACAGAGAAGAAAAAGAAGGAAGAGGAAGAAAGGATATTGATCTTAGCATCCTTTTTGATCACTCTTTCTCAGTGACCAAATCTCTAAGACTATGCCCACTTGAAAGGGTTCACCTCTTTATGGCAACATAGTGAAAGCTAATTATTAATCCCAATCCTTTATGATTTCAGATTTAATATCTAGAGTGGTGCATAATATTTCTATACAATTGTGATAACTACAACAGAATATTTAGGGACACCTAAATATTTACTTGAATTAAGCAGAGAAGCTATTTGGCATAGAGTTCGTTTGGTTTTACCATTGCTGGAGAGATGAATGAAATATTTTGAGTGCAAATACCTTTTATTTAACAGATAAAGAAGCTTCAAGAGATTTCATTTTTGACCTTCAAAAATGACTATTTCATCTAACTCATAATGACTTGAATTTTTCATAATTTTATGGCATTTCCAATCAAGTATTTGTCCTCTATAGTGAGGTTCTTTCTTGCCAGTTGAAGGAAAAGTGAATATTATCACGATCATTTATTTCTTAGTTATTCTATAGAGAGCAGGTATATTATGAATTTCCTGCCATTCAAAAATAAGTTATATTCAAGTCTATTGGAATAATTGGATAAGTGTTGGAATATTTTGCTTTAGTTATCTCATATTGAGATTAATTCAATTTATAAAAATAACTATTGACATAAAATACACAAAATTCAATGTTTCTCTGAAATTACTTGTTATTCAAACCTCAGAAATACATGAATAATAACAGAGATTTTTATATACTCAAAAATTTTATGAATCTACATTTTTATGTCAAATATAGTTTAGGTTTAAAGGAAGAGAAAATCATGTGACCACAGTAGATAATATTTAATTCAATGTACAGAGCCTATTGCTTTTAGCTGACATGAAAAAATTTGATTAACCATCCCTTTTTTCTTTTAAATAATAGAATATTTCAATTTGTCCAAAGATTCTGTCATTTCAACTTTTGAGTGTATATTTTTTTAAAAAAATGAAAACTATTTTTCAAATTGCAGGTTCAGGTTAATAACTATATAAATATCTAAATGTTAATTTGTTAATATGAGCCCCTAGAATTCAAATAATATGAAATTTAATTTAGTCTTAGATATATTAAATCTGTGCTGAATATGGGAGTCTCAGGCTTGTAATCCTCGCTACTCAGTACGCTGGGGTTCAAAGCCCACACAGATCACAACACACATACATATATCACACACAAATCACACACGCATTACAACACACAAACTCACACACACACACACACACACACACACACACACACACACACATACACACACACATACACAAAGCCAAAAATGGAATTGTGACACAAATGATAGAGCAATATCTTTGAGGGGAAAAAAAAAAACCTAAGGGATCGTCTTGAGTTCAAATCACAAGAAACACACACAAAATATTATACCAAAATTCTTATTTTAGTTTGAAGAAATAAACAATATCATGAAAAGTAATATTTGTCATATATCTTGCAATGTTTGTGAAGTTGTTTTAGTATAATTTGTCTTAAGATAAACATAGGTTATTAAAATTAATATTAAACTAGTTAATATATATAATTACTCACAACACCTTAGAGTACAACAGTTGGTATTTTTTCCATAGCCATAAGAAATATTCTGAGTAAAAGAAAGAAGGGAAGATTGGAAGAAAGAAAGAAAGAAAAAAGAAAGAAAGAATAAAAGAAAAGAAGGAAGAAAGGAAGGAAGGAAGGAAGGAAGGAAGAAAGAAAGAAAGAAAGAAAGAAAGAAAGAAAGAAAGAAAGAAAGAAAGAAAGAAAGAAAGAAAGGAGAGAAAGAGAGAGAGGTAGGGATGGAGGGAAGGAGGGTGGAAACAAAGAAGGAAGGAAGGAAGGAAGGAAGGAAGGAAGAAAAAAAGGAAGGAAGGAAAGAAGGGGGGAATGAAAGAACGAAGGAACAAAGGGAGGGAGAGAGAAAGGAAGGGACAAAACAATTTAATTTATAAAATCTGTTATTAGTCGAACATAAACTTCATGTAATTAACCCTTTAGTAAATTTAAGTTTGCAATTTTCACTTCTTCGCATGTTCTCCATGCATGAATGAAACCAACAAATGAAGCATCATAAATAACCAGATGAATCTGTTTGCATCTGTAGTAATATGTATGCGAATATTTTTCTCATTTTCTATACATTGCAAACAATTTACACTTAGTTATAAATATTCTAAAAATTGGGGCTGGGAAGGTGGCTCAGTGGTAGAGCACTTGCCTTGCATGCCTGAGGCCCTGGGTTCGATTCCTCAGCACCACATAAGCAAAAAGAAAAAAGCCAGAAGTGGCGCTGTGGCTCAAGTGGTAGAGTGCTAGCCTTGAGCTGAAGAGCTGAGGGACAGCGCCCAAGCCCAGAGTTCAGACTCCATGACCGGACCCCCCCGAAAAAAATCTAAAAATTGATGTAACCAAAGGATGTTGATATATTATATAGTGCGAATACTGTACTTATAATGCTACTAATATTACACTCTTCATGTTATATTAATTATAAAAATTTTATTATGTATTTTATCAGAGAAATTAGAATCTTCTGATTTTGGTGTCTGTGGGAGGCCTAATAGTAGAAAGTAATTACAATCAAAGGAGATCTGTATTTGTTGGCTCAAATGAATATTTCTGAAAGCAATTAACTCATCGGAGATTGTTCAAATACATCAGAAGGACCTTAGAAAGGCTGTACATGGCTTTACATGGCTACATATGATGTGGTTCAAGAGCCACTAAAGTATCATACTTCACCTTGCCATCACTATAATTATTCCCATTGTAAGAAGAATCATTCACAAAGTCACATGATATAAGCTTGTCCTTAAGTTATTATCGTCTATGAAAAAATATCCAAATGATACACTACACTGAGTTAAAGCAAAAGTTGCAAAGTGTATTGGACGATGTAATTACTTTCAGTTGCACATGTTGAAATTCTATTTCCCTTTCTGGTAACATTAGAATCAGCCTTTCAGAGATGACACCACAATAATGATCCTGATAAAAGGAGCCCAATATAATTACTCGGCCAGTGGATGTCCAGCAAATAGATTAAGATGAATCAGAAAGTAGAACCCCATAAGACAAGGAATTGCTTTGAACAACCATTTTTATAATCAATGTTCAAGCTTCTAGAATATAGGTAATATATTTCTGATGGTTTTATGCCACATACTTTGAAGAATTCACTTATAAAAGCCCAATGGCTGACAAAAAGCACAGTAGTTTGAGTTAAATATCACAAATTCTGATAAAAAAGGATTCATAATATTTTATTATTTGAAAATTATTCTCCAAGTCCCCAAGTTAAAAATATTTTTAAATGGGAATTAAATTGAGGTTCAACTCTAATCAACTATCATAATTAATTTTTCAAATATTTTTATTATCTTTAAGTAGTTGTACAAAGGAGTTGCCATTCACTAAACAGTTTATCATAATTAATTTTCCAAATATTTTTTATTATCTTTAAGTACTTGTACAAAGGAGTTGCCATTCATTGAAACAGTTTATGGATACAGTGCATCTTGATCAATGTCATCACCTTAAACATTCTCATCGACCCCTCCCAATCAACAACAATCCTTATGTATCTCAATATTATGTTATCGAATTACTTGCCATTTAACAAAGCAGTTTATGTGTACAAGCACCTGGAATTGTGTTATCAATTCAACATCTTCACTCTCATTTAACACTATGCCTTCCTTTGTATATTTCAATTCTGGGAAGTAAACGATGGATTCTTGCCTGTATTCTATTATTTTCACCTTCAATTTCCTACCCCTCTCAAATTGCCCTCCCCCCCCCGTCCTCTCTTGCAGTACACATTTACCGGAAATTATTTTGTTGGGTTTTGATTAGTCTTCTAAGAAACATAGGGTATTTTCACTCTCCATGAACTCTGACACTTCAGATAATTCATTTGTACCTCCTTGCATACCATCCAGTGTGTTTACTTTTACATTAATAGGCACCTTGTACCTACCACAAATGAGGAAAATCATGCAGCCTAAGTTTTTCTGGGTCTGCTTTATTTCACTGAATATGATTATTTCTAAGTGTTTCATTTTCCTTAAGAATGGTGCTATATTATTCTTTCTTATGGATGAACAGAACTCCATTATGTATGTATATATGTATGCATATATGTGTATATATACATATGTATATATATATGTATGTATGTATACATACATACATATATATATGCATACATACTTGTGATTAGGGATCAATAAAATTATATATATAACTTATATGTATATATAATACATATATACATATGTAATTCTTGATCTCTTTTTAAAATGAGAGTCATCTGAGCTGATTCCATATGTTGGCTACAGAAAATAATGTAACATAAACATGTTTGTTCTGATAGCTTCAGTGTGGCCTTGTTTCTGCTCTATTGGATAAATGCTCTTAAGTGGAATAGCTGGATCATAGGTAGCTCTCTATTCGGTTCTGTTGGCAACTTCCATAGTGTTTTCCAAAGTGGTTGAACAAGATTACATTCCCACCAACAGTGTAATAGAGTTTCCTTTGGGCCACAACCCTATCAGTATCTGTGATTGTTCGTTTTTTCATGACATTGTAACAGGGGTGAGATGAATCTCAGTTGTGTTTGGATTTGCATTTCTTTTATGGAGAGAGATGTGTATATTTGTCATTCTTACGACTTCTAAGAAGTTATCTTTAAATCTTTATCCCATATATTAATTGGGTTCTTGTTTGTTTGAGGGTTTAGTTTTGTTGGGTTTAACTTATTGATCTCTAACTATGGGTCTGATGCTTAGCTAGTAAAAATATTCTTCCATTCTGTTCTCTTTATATCCTGCTAACTTTTCTTTTGCTATGAAGAAACAACTTCAGTATGAAGCAATTCCATTGATCCAGAAAAAATAATATTACACCATTCATAAGGAAAGGGAAAGACTTGGAACAAACTTATAGAAAGAAACTTTAGAAAACAAAACTTATAGAAAGAAAGACTCAAATATATATAGGTTATCTGATTTCCCTCATTTGTTGTATTAGAATGTGCCTATAATTCTATAAGTAAACACAGTTGGATAGTAAAAGAAAGAACATTACACTTAGACATCATAAATTACAAAAGATTCTAAACATTTATACAGTGAGCTCAAAGGAGGATGCTCTTTGGAGAGTATCACAAATTCTCAATAGCTATATGAATATTATCATATAAAATAATGTTCATCAAAATGACCTTCAAGAAATGATAATGAGGGTTCTTTTATTTTTTTGATTTTTCCTTCTGTCTTCTGAAGCTGGTTATTTTTTTGCACCTTTGGTCTTATATGTAAGTTTGAAAAGTGCAAGGGGGAACAGAAATGGTGGGACAAAGGGTGAACAAATGCAGCAGTGCTACTCAATAGACACTATATTAAAACTGAACTTGGGGGCAGGGAGGTTGAAAGGGAAAAACTGGGAGAAGATGAGGGAAGAGGTGACACTGTTCAAAAAGAAATGTATTCATTATCTGACTTATGTAATTGTATCCCTTCTGTACATTATTTTTACAAATTTAAAATGGACCTCATAAACAGGCCAGAGTAGCTATACTAGTATTAGATAAAATAAGCTTTATTGTTTTTTTTTTTTTTTTTTTGTCGGTCGTGGGCTTGAACTCTGGGCCTGAGTGCTGTCCCTCAGCTCTTCAGCTCAAGGTGAGCTCTCTACCACTTGAGCTACAGCGCCACTTCCGGTTTTCTGGTGGTTTATTGGAGATAGGAGTTTCACGGTCTCTCTTGCCCTGGCTGGCTTTGAACCGCGATCCTCAGATCTCACCCTCCTGAGTAGCTAGGATTACAGGCGTGAGCCACCAGCGCCCTGCTAAAATAAGCTTTAAATTAAAAGTGGTATGAAAGTCAAAAGAGACAAAGAGGGACCTTAAATACTGATAAAGAAAAGTGTCTCCATCAGGGGGATATATGAATTCTGGGCTGGGAATGTGGCTCAGTGGTAGAGGACTTGCCTTGCATGCATGAGGCCCTGGGTTCGATTCCTCAGCACCACATAAGCAGAAAAAAAACAGAAGTGGTGCTGTGGCTCAAGTGGTAGAGCACTCACTTTGAGATGAAGAGCTGAGGGATAGTGCCCAGGCCCAGAGTTCAGGACCCATGACCGGACCCAAAAAAACAACAACAAAAGAAGAATTCTAAATATCAATGCCCTGAATCCTAGAACTCCTAAATTTTTCTATAAATACCACTTACCCTAAAATCATGCATACATCCAAACAGATTGTTGGTTTATTGAACACATCATTTTACTTCTGGACAGGCCATCCAGGTAAAAACTTAGCAAAAACACTTTAGAGATAAATAACTGCATTGACAAGCTATAAGTAACAGATATCTACAGATTGTTTAACCTACCAGCATCACAATATATATTCCTCTCAGCAACCCATGGAATGTTCTCCAAAATAGATCATATCTTAGATCACAAGAAAAATTTGTGAAATTCAAAAATAAAAATGAAATTCTCTTTGAATCCTGACAGACCACAATGGGACCAAATTAGATATCAACATCAAAAGGCATCACAAAAAATTCTGAAACTCACAGAGACTAAATAACACATTGTTAAATCATCAGTGAGTCACTGATGGGATATGGAGGGAAGTTCCAACGTTTATGGAATTAAGTGAAAGTGAATACACAAAACACTGCCTCCTCTGGGACACAACAACACAGGCAATACTCAGAGGAAAATTTATAGCTTTGAGTATGTGCCTCAACAAACTAGAACAATATTGAATCAACACTAATGATGCACCACTAGGTCCTTGAAAAACAGGAACAAACCAAACCAAAAACGGTAGACAGAAATAATACAAATTAGATTAAAGAAATACATGAATCAGAGTCTCAAAAAACATACAAATAATCATAATTGACTTTTATCTAATAGTAGCTCACAAATTTGCCCAATGAATGTCAGTGTAGCTATTTCCAGAGATAGACTCAACCGCTCAAACCAGTGAACAAAACAAACTACTAGGATTCTAAGAAGCAAAGATTTGTTTGCCTTTAAATAGATTTACTCTGTTTTTTATTATTAAGGTGATTTAAGAGTGATTATAATTACATGAGTCAGGTAATGAGTACATTTCCTTTTATGGAATGTCTTCAGTTCCTTTACTTGTTCTCAGTCCTAAGCTACAGTCCCCACCCATGTGTTAGGTCATTCACTTTCATCAATGTTCAATGAACTCCATTGCTGCCATTTGTCACCGATTTCCCTAAAGCTCTGTGCCCACCTTCCACCTTCTTGAAGACGTAAAATGAATATACCAGACATAAAGTAAAGAAGACAGAATCATCACAAACTATAAACAACAACAGACAAAAAACAAAAAAGGAGTCTTCTGTTTCCAAATCTCATAGTTTGTTTCAGTTATGTAAATCATGTTATATAAATATAATTATTGATTATCATAAAGTCAATTCTAGGATTGAAGTGTGATAACTTATAAATTTGCTTTCTATTTAGGTAATGCTTTTTATTTTAACATTAATTGTGTAACACAATTCAAGTCCTAGTGAAATCTGAAGGTTTAGATTTAAAGTTAAATTTTCAAAATGTCTAATAGTTCCATTTTGGCAACCCAAACGAAAAACAGGAAAGTTTTATCCTCAAGAATTAAATAACTTCATGTATAAAAAAGTAAAATAAATGTAATATTAATTTAGTGGAAGTAATAAATCAAATACAATTGCAATGCATCAATTCCATAGGTTATGAGAACTATTGATAAAATTAATACAACTTGTTTTAACGAGATTACTTAACACATGAAACAAGTGATAATTTTCTTTTCTAGGTGAAGTGGATAAAGAAATTGAAGCCCAAAGATTCCAGTGTCCTGTGTGCTTAGTACGTGTCAATTTACACATATGCTTTGCTCATCTCAACGTTATTTGAAGATAACTGAGAACAAGTCTAGAATGGAAAGAATCACTCAAATATTTGCTTTTATTTTGTGACTAAATGTTTTTTATATCTCTTTATTTTATTTCAAAAATATGGTAAATTTATTTAAGTCACATCAATAATAATGAGAAATAATCAGCCCCTAGCTCTTTAAAAGACAATCAATAAGAAAGGAAACAACAAGCATAAAAATTGAACCTCATTTTGAAATGGTCTTTGTATATTGTGGTGCTTTGTAATTGTGGATTATGTGACTATCCCATGAATCTGGGCTAAAATCACTAGGGCTACTGGAAGAAAATTTCAAAATATATTGCAGCTAACACAGCTGTGCAGTTTTTTGTTGGTTTCACTACAGTAGCAGCAGGGCATAAAATGTGCAAAGTAAATAATTGTACTACTTTGTAGGCAAGAATGTGATGAAAAGCATACTTTTATCTTCGGAGACGAAATATGAAGACCACACTTTAAAAGCTTACTAAACGATCAGCCCTTTAAATAACAGTGCCATTTTTAAGGCACTCTAGATAATTCATGTCCTTCATCTCCCCACAACCATTACTGCCATTCACAAATCATTGCCAAAGTGAATTTGCAGTTCTTTTAGATATTTCAAATGGCTTAGGAGTAACATAAACAATAATTCCAGTTTTTGAGAAAATTTAATTTACAATCAGCAAACAAATCAGCTTCAACTCTATAGCATAACCTTTAGGAAAAATGAATTAAGGAATACGGCATGTACTTTGTAATTTAATATTAGACATTAGAGCAAAATGCCAGAAAAAGAATCTGCAAGAAATACACAGAAGTCTTTGATAAGATATTAAAGATTATCTAGGGACAAGTAATTTTACCTACATTTCCTATTATATGATAGCATATTTTTATCTGCTAATCAGAGAGACTCAAAAAGTTTTTTAAATATGATATAAAAAATGCATCGTCATGAATGAATGAAATCAGGAAGTAGATGGCTCAGGAGCTGGGTGGTTTGTTAAATATTCTCAT
Organism: Dipodomys merriami; assembly: GCF_024711535.1. Lineage (NCBI taxonomy): Eukaryota > Metazoa > Chordata > Mammalia > Rodentia > Heteromyidae > Dipodomys > Dipodomys merriami. Next base: position 7,967,809 of record NW_027206113.1, read on the forward strand.
TATTTTGAATGATCTGGTGATTTTGTATGTGTGGAATTATTAATGTATTTTATGGCTGGGCAGGAAAGTTTGATTATTAGAACATTGTCTGATATCCAATGTAAGGAACCTAATCAGAGTGATAAATATGTGTGTGTTTGTGTGTGTGTGTGTGTGTCTGTGTGTGTGTGTGTCTGTGTGTGTGCCTGCAAGTCTGTGTTTAGAAGGAAGAATCTTATTATGCTCAGGGTATATATTTAATTCTATAGTTATACTACATTAATAACAGCAGATAAAAGTAATTAACATTTTGCGACATATGTTTGTGTTCATATGATTGCATGAAAAAACTAAAAAGTTATGTTTGAGGTATGAGTTCTGTGAAAGGTCAGCTGAAATTATAAACATTTGGAATCATCAGAAAGATATCAATGGCAATCTTTTCAGTGTACATCAATTTTAGACAACACTTGCAAGAATATTTAATCTTATATGGAAATGCAATATTTATTGATTTTTTCCATAGCTACAGTATTCTATAAATTTGTAGGAAAAGCAGTTAAATTATGGAAACATAAAAGTAATGTGATTATTTATTGCATACAGTATTACACTTTGGTTTCATTGTCAAAATACCTTTATTTCAACTGTATAGGAAGGAAAACCCTAAATATTACAGTTCGTGCCATATTTCATTGGGAAGCTTTGTCTGTATCAATAAGTTTATTTCTTTTGGTTCTGCTTTCCTATTCATAACTCTGTTTCTCATACTATTCTTCTAAGGACTTTTTCTTTCTTCCCATTTAGGCTTCAACATACCTCATGCTCTGTTTGTTTGCTAACAGTAGTCATTCTACCATTTGAACCATGTCTCCAGCCCAAAAATTTTTGTAGTTAATTGGCAATAGAATCTTATGAACTTTACTACCAGCCTGAAAACCATGATCCTCCAAGTCTCATCCTTCTTAATCACTAGGATTATAGAGAGGAGTCATGGACCCCAAGAAACAATGACTTTTCATGTCTTATAGATTCCACATGTTTGCTAATAATTGTAATAATAAACTACCATAGATTGGGTAGCGTTAACACTGTAAATACATTGCCTCTGAGTTTGTGGAACTAGAACTCCAAGGTCAGAGTTGGCTTCTTCTGATTCCTCTTTCCTTGTCATATTCAAGGCCTTCTGCTTCTCTTGGAGGACACTTTGACTTAAATGCTACCTTTGAGATTCTCTTTCCAAATGCAGTCACTTTCTGAGGCAATGGGTTTTCGATCTTTAGTATGATGTCAGTGGGACAGTATTCAACACATAACAAATTACTTAATGGATAGAAGAAAATCTCTAATAAGAAATTATTTGGTTTGGACACAGAAGTTATGGTTGTACTTTTAAAACAATTAGCAAGAGAGGTAAAGGTTTTATTAGAGCTTGTAAAACCAGTATGAAATCTTGACCTTAGTCATGACAAATCCTTACCCTGGCACACACTTAAATTCCTAGCGGTACTGGGGGATTGAACCCAAAACACTGTACTTGTGAAACAGCATTTCTACTTCTGCCATACCTGCAGATTGTAATTGGATTGCTTATTTTGAGGTAGTATCACTATGCCTGGGCCTGACTGGACTGTGGTAATCTTAACACAAGTAAAAAAGATTGAACCCAGCAAATGGTTAGAGATTCTGAAACTTCTTTTTGTTCTAGGCTTGCCTGGAACTGGAATCTCTAATCTGTTTCCCAAGTAGATAAGATTACATATTTGAGCCACTTTATCCAGTAAAAGTATATTATTTGAAAATATCTTGATATTGCCTATATTTGTGATTAACATACATGACTAACCTTAAATTTCTCCCTCTTTTGTTTAATACTCTGAGTTGAAAACATTGGATTACTTGATATACATGGCTTTGTTTTGGATGGAATTCCATAACAATCCAAAAAACTCTCCCAAAAGTTTATGTCAAAAATCATGGAAAAAAGGCTGCAGGTTGGAAAAAAATTGATCCTTAAGTTATAAATGCAATATATTTATAGTGTTAGTCAATGCTTTCTTAAGTATGAGAAGAGTAGAAAGGCAGAAATGGAAAGATGTCAGATATAATTTTGATAACCTACTAAGTCTCTGTAGAAATTCTGTAGTTGTCACTTCATGTTAACTTCCTTTCTTAAAGCTTGCTTTATTATAACCCTGTGGGGTGGACTGATTGGTTACCCTCTCCAGGAAATGAGGCTGATTTTAGAAGGCTGATGGGGTGGTAAATAAGGAATGATGAGAATGAGCACAGATATTGTCACAGAATGAGCCAACCAGGTTCAACTGCTGAAAAGCAAAACAAATATAAGTATCAAATCTGATGATCCACATTCGAAGATATAAAGATAGATACGTATACATATACATTTATTTGCATGCATGAAATAGTAAATCTCCATTTGAATATAGAGAAACTTGACCTGACAATTATTAAATTATATCAAACTGGTTTCAGGAAAGGTGCAGTAAAATATCAATAGTTAGCATAGATTTTTTTAAAAGATGAAAATTCTTTCTTCATAATATACTTTACAAAAACCCTTAGTATGTTTTAAGTTTTTTTACATTGTGGTAGGAACATCTGTACAATGCTGAGAATTGGAATTACACACAATATGCAACATGGGTAGGCACTGGTGGTTCAAGGATTTAATCTTAGCTAGTTAAGAGATTGAGATCTGAAGATTACAATTTGAAGCCAGCAAGAGTAGGAAAGTTCTTTTGACTCTTATCTCCAATTAACCATAGGGGCAAATGGAGGTCCAGTTCAAATTGTATGTCGATCATTGGCCTTGACCACAAAAGCACCATCCAGACCCTGAGTTTAAGCCCTAGGATCAAAAGAATCAAAAAACAAAAACACATAATACAACATGGAGTTAGATATTTTATAATAAGGCACATTTTTATGTACTCTACATTGTTAGAAAGACTAGACTTCTGTGTTAGCTTTATAACCTACCATAATAAGTGATATTGTCCATGTATTAAGCAGAAAGGCTTACTCAGATTTACAAGTTTGAAGATTTCAGTGTATGTTCAGTTGGTTTTATTGCTTTGGTGGCCTGTGACAAGACTATGTCAAGCTGGGGAGTATGTCAAAGAGAAATGTTTATGACCTAGAATGATTAAAATAGAAAAGAAGAAAGTAGATGAGAGACTATGTTTTCATGGGTTTCACTCTGAAGAACTCAATCTCCAGAAGAACTATTCAGGTATTCTCCACAGTCTGGGAGGGAATGGAAAGCCATTTTTCTTTCACACATAGGTCTTTCTGGGGCATACTAAAATCAAATGGCAACATCTTATTAGTCCATTATGATTTACAGAATAAGTTTCCTGGCATTTATTTTCTTTTGTACTTCTTTTTGTGGGGGTGAGATAAATATTTTTTTTCCAGAAAGGCAACCTGGTTTTAATCACTATCCACCAAATTTATGCTGTCATATAATCAGAGAGTTTTTTTTGAATAAATTAACACAATAGTAGGCTCATTTTATGCCAACACAAAATATAAACACTAATTACATTTTCACTGAACAACCACTCATAAAAAATCATGAAATAATAAAGTCCAAGTCCATGTCAATTTTTTTTTGTCAGTTGTGGGGCTTGAACTCTGGGCCAGTCACTGTCAGCTCTTCAGCTCAAGGCTACCACTGTACCACTTAAGCCACAGTGCTGTTTCTGGTTTTTAGGTGGTTTATTGGAGACAATAATAATAATATTGGAGACTTTTCTGCCTAGGCTGGCTTTGAACCACTATCCTCAGATGTCAGATTCCTGAGTATCTAGGATTACAGGCATGAGCCACCAAATCTCAGATCCAAGTCAATTTTAAACAAGCAATCTTATTGAAACTTCTGGCTTTTTTCCAATAAAAAGTCTATTTTTTCAACATTAGTTTATAACTATGAGTTATTTTTAGATGTAACTGGGAATTATTTAATAGAAACAAATATAATTTTTCTATTACTAAGTATCTCACAAAAATCCAGTGTAATTGATTTTCTCCAAAGTCAATTATTTCATACTATCTCACATTATTATTATTACATTCTATATTGCATATCGTGTGAAGTGAAAATAGAAAATAGTTTGAACAATTTCATATAAATTAGTAGATGCTATTTTAGCATTATAAATTCACATCTGTGGTTTTAAATGAAGGAAAGAAGATTTTAGAGTTACAATCCAATAAGAATATGTAGTGTGTCCCAAATAAACCAAAAATTCTAAGTTCATACAGACAAAATTATTACCACTGGAAATAATGAGGCAAGAGGAGGCAAAATTCAAATCACGTCAAACATTATCTGTTATTCTCCCTCATCTTCCACTAACAAGACCTCCCTGGTCCCAGTTGTCACAAAACTTCAAGTGTGTCTCTTAGAATTCTATGTGGAAAAGTTCTAAGTCACTGATTATTTTTGTACTTTGTTTTATATGAGACAAAATTTAGACACAAAACAATTGAAATAAAATGCACACATATGTTGAAGTCACCACAGCTGGAAAAACAACCAAGAGATTGGAATTCCCCCAGGAACAAAAATATGTTATACCCAGTTTTTTAAAGTACAAAAACCTCAAATACATGTTAATTTGAGTAGAGTATAAGGATAACTGTCTCTCAGAAATAAGGTTGTGTTAATTTGTAATTAAATTCATCTAGATGAACGTAATATAGGAAATCCCTTGAATGGATCAAATTGTTTAAAACAAGAGTAACTGTATGTGAAGTAAGATCTGCACATATTTAAAAGAAAAAATGCTACAGTATCAAATCACAAACAGCATGACATACTTGAAAACTTCAGAAATGCAATGAATAAGTCCAATAGTATCCATATTGAGAACTATCTACTGATTTAACAAGAACAAAATGTGCAAATGATAGAATCTGAGGAGCGTACATGAGTGTACATAATTTAAAACTACTCTAAATTACAGTGTAGAAGACTGAATGTGGGTTACCTAAAGGAAACCATAAACACATGATATAAATGAAATAAAAAAATCTAATGCAAACAGAGAATAGAAGTAATTTCTGGAAAAAATATTATTTTAATAAGTGGTGGTCAAAATCTTTCTAGCACTGACAAAATTGCACACTTAATTGGTTATATCAAAAAAAGACCCAAGTTACTCGAGCTGATTTGAAACTTTGGCAAAGTAGCAGGATACAACTGTAACATTATTACGGATTTGACTCGTGCATGGAATTCATTTCCTCTTTGATCTGACAAATGAAGATATGAAAGAACATAACTTCTCCAACTATATTTCAAGACCTAACTAAACATATAATCAGAAAAATTATCATGCAAGCCGTATTGCAAAAGGGCATATAAGAAAAATCAATCATACTAATTCTGTATTTATTTTAAATAATTTTTCCATAAATTATTTCCTTTAGCTTGCATTTTTAAAACATTGTGTTAAATAGTGTATAACTTGGTAACTAATTTTGGGTGCTTCCTTAAATTTTGTTCTGAGTATAATGTCTCACTTCAGTTCCTAACCCATGAAATGATGTTGATTACAAAACAAATGTTAGTAACCACTGTTTATAATACAGAGAATCTCATAAGCTTTATTTCAGTAAGCATAGGTTAACATTTTGATATCACGGTCTCATGACTGATGAGGCAGATCTGCATGAGTATAGTTGTACATAGGTTCCTCAGCCTAAATTTAATCACTGTTAAAAAATGTTTATATCTTTGTCACTCATCAGAGATTTAACCTGAGTATAAAGCCTAAGGAAAATGATAAGATAAGACTTTAGCTTTTCTGAATATAAAATAAAGAAAAATGCAGCATAGAGTAACTCATTGGTTTAAAGTCAAACTATTTCCCCGAAACATTTTTATCATTTCCTTACAATGTGTATTATTCTCAAGAAGGGAAATGGGAATATGAGAAGAAGACTAACCAAGTATTGTCTTCGAATATAAATAATTTGGATTTACCTCTTTATTTCATTATAGGTTTTTTGGATAAAAACTGTTTGATTAATTGATTTCCATGTCAGGTATAACATATCCTAGTTGCATATACCAAACTACATTCAGAAAATGGTATGTAGCGATTAAGTAATGAAAACCTATTCAATAGCAAAACGTATATACTTATAGGGATAATATTTTGAAGAGTGTATTGAAAATATTCTAATATAATAATTAATTGGATTGAACAATTTCACATTGACAGCAACTAACTAGAATATTTTAATGGTAAATCGACAAGCTTGTCTTTCTAAAGGAGCAAAACCAATTTCTCCTTTCACTTTATCAGGGAAAAAACTGAACAAAAATCGGAAATTAACATACAAATCGATAACAACTGGAATGAATTTTTGTCTTTTTATTAGCAAATATTAATTTCAAAAAGTATTTTATTATGTTATACACATAGGTCCATATAATGTAGCTTGCTAAATTTTATTCATTTTATTAATTTCATAATCCTATTTTTATACTTTTATTATGCCATCATACTAACATAAACTATTTGAAAATATATACTCCACAATATTTCTCTTTATCTCCTCTCTTACTTTTTTCTAAATTTAATCATTTCCATCTTTTATACCTTAGTCATTCATTTTATTTTCTAGGTCTAGAGTCTGCATATGAGAAATCTAGTATTTGTTTTTCACAGTATGGTTTATTGCTTCAATATGAAAGTTTCCAGTTTTATCTATTTTCTTTAAGATGCTATAATTTCATTATTATGTCTGGCTAAATAATATACCTTGTGTATATATGCATATATATTACAATTTCTTTATTCAATTAATGATTAAGGAACATGTAGCTTAATTCTGTAAAACCAAATGTTGCCAATTTATAACTAAACATGGAAGAGGCCCCAGACAAACAGGCATGGAATGAGTATAGTAAGCAAAATTTAAAAAGCTACCATCATCCTTACTGTAAAATGTCAAATTATTCCAAGGAGGAGAAAAAACAGCAGGAACAGTATAGACAGTTATATCCATGTCTCCCCAAACAACAGGTTCCAATGAAGGAGGGTTAGGAACAAAGGCCCAATAACTTACATTAGCATTAGCATGGACAGAGTTTACAGTAAACAGGGCACACATGGCCAGGAACAAGTTCTTGGCCATGACAGGTTTACAAGTGTGTTGTAACATCTTTTGTCCTTCCCCAGTCAACTTTTTTTACCTGTCCCCAGGTGGGCAGTGGGGATTGCTTCTTCCTCAACTGGCGGCCGATTCCTTGCAGGATACAGGGCTGTCCTAACTGGCTGCATCTGTATCCATCTGGCAGGAAGCCAGTATTGTTTGCCATCCTGTGTAGACACAAAACCATATCATCGCCCCTTATGTAATAATGTTCCTTGTTGCCATTCTGTGTCCAATGTAATCTTAATCCATACAGGAATATTTAAATAAGGTTTTTCAAATATTTGTTCAAAATGGCGCTCAGCTGTAGTTAAAAATATCTCCTTGTGCTAAGTTTAAAAAGTTAAGAACAAAAAGAGCTTGAGGCCCAAAGAAGCATAGGTCCCATGGTTACCCTTATTTGCAATACAAAGTATAGGTATGCGTCAAGCGGAAAAGGTCAGATAATGTGATGTTAGGAAAATAAACCCTTAAATATGTATTTTAATGTTTTCGTTTCTTTCATGCATGTGTTTCTAACGCATTTATAAGATTATTTCTTTGTTGCTTTGTATGTCCCTCCCCCACAGTGTAACCCCCGCTTTTACTATATTTGATGACAGTATAACATGTGGAGTAGATGGGGACAAACAAGTCGTTTAAGCATTCAGGTGGACCTGTTGCAACAATGAGAAGTACAAAATGTCATGTCAAAACCAGCTTTACAATGTCGGTGTGGGGGGGGGGAGGGGGGTATAATTGGGTGGGGGGAGGGGGATATAATTGGGTGTGGGGAGTGGGGAGGCAGGGAAGGGAGGTGAAGGGTAAACAAAGGAGGAGGCTGCAATGCTTGGTAAGAAATGTATGCATTATCCTGCCCATGTAATTGTAGCCCCTCTGTACAGTATGTTCTCAAATAAAATAAAATAAAATTTAAAAAATAAAAAAAATTATTTTAGTATTTTGCATGGAAAACCACAACATATCCATACCTTCATCCAACCTTTTCCTCCTTTTTAATTTTTTAATTTGTTGTTTTAGTGTGCCATGAACATGTTCAATAATGACTTGTCCTTGGGGGTTATATTCTATTCCCGTAATATGTACCAAATCATAAAGTTCACAAAATCTTTTAAATTTGATACTTTTATAGGCTGGTGCATTATCAGTCTTTATTTTGGTAGGCAATCCCATAATGGCAAAAGCTTCCAATAAGTGTTCTATTACATGGTTAACAGTTTCTCCCGTAAGGGCAGAAGCCCAAACAAATTTGGAACAAGTATCTATTGTAACATGTACAAAGGAAAAACAGCCAAAGGTTTGTATATGGGTTATATCCATTTGCCAGAGCTCATTATGTTATAATCCTCGAAGATTTACTCTAGCAGGTACAACTCTCAAATGCAGTGGTCTGCAGATAGGACACCTTTTTATACTTTGTTTAGCTTGAGAATAAGGTATTTTATGATGCATATGTAAATGGACAGCATTTGTATGTAAATGAGCATGATCCTGTTCAGCAGAAACAAAACTAACTAATTTATCAACCTGATTATTGCCATATACAAGGTACCCAGGTAACCAAGAATGAGCCCTAATCTGATTTACAAACATTTTGGCATTAAGTTATTGCAGTAATGCTTGTAATTGTTTAAATAATTGATTTAGCTGGGGTTTAGATGAATATGTAACAGCAGTGACTACATTAGTCACAACTCCTACAGCACAGGCAGAATCAGTAACAATATTAATATCTCCTGCAAAATCTTGCAACACCTTAATAACAGCAAAAAGTTCATTTTGTTGAACTGATGCTAAAGTAGTTGTCTGTAACCAATATTTATTTGTTGTCCAGTAAGCACTTTTTGTTTTGGAGCCATATGTAAAAATGGTAAGAACAGTGGGAATAGGGGTCTTGGTAATTATATCATTAATGACAAATTGTTGATTATGCAAGCAATCCCACAATCTACCTTTGAGAAAATGGTAGCAAAATTGCCCAGTAAAATTTACTAATGCTATTTATAGCATTTCAGAAATGTTTAACAAATATTCTACTTGGTCTTTTGGCACAGGAAAAATAATTTCAAATAAATCATACTCCGATAGGGTAAATACCCATTGCCTGGCCTGTTGAATAATAATTGCCAACTGTTGTTCATAAGGCATAATATTTTTTGTAAATCCATGCCTTGTATAAATCCATTCTAATGGTAGCTCATTTTGTCCTATAATTCCTGTTGGGTATTTTTATGTATCCAAAATATATAAATTTATGGGTTGATTCAGTATTACTCGATGTAAAAACATTACTTTTATTTTCTGTTTTACAAATTATAATTCTCTTTCAGCTTCCTTAAAGTTCTTTTCCTATGTAAATCAGGCTCCCCTTGTAACAATGAAAACAAATTATGTAATTTTTAAGTAGGAATTCCTAACGCCATTCGCTTCCAATTAATATCTCCTAATAGATTTTGAAAATCATTAAACGTATGTAATTGATCATATCGTAAAGACATTTTTTGAGGTGTCACTGTTTGTCTAGAAAAAACATATTCTAAATATTTTACCAGCGTATCTTTTTGTATTTTTTTCAGGTGCTATTATTAATCCAAAATCTTTAAATAGAGAGAGTAAGCACTGTAACACCAATTCTAATTCTGTCATATTTGGTCCTGCAAATAAATTATCATCCATATAACGTGAAATTTAAATGTGAGGTCATATTTGTCTAACAGGTTTTAAGGCCTTATTAATATATATCTGACATATAGTTGGGGAATTCATCATTCCTTGGGGCAACACCTTCCATTGGAAGCGCTGATGAGGGACTTGTTGATTTATTTATTTGTGGTAAAGAAAAGGCAAATCTTTTACAATCTTTTACATGTACAGGAATGGACAAAAGTTCTGAATAGACATGTTTTCCAATAGCCTGAAAATCGCCAATGGCTTTATAAAGTTATGTTTAATACCACTTCTATGCTGGCTTAATGCTTTCTGAACAGAAGTCCTTAGAGAAATGCAATTCAAAATTAATATGATACTACTTCATAATTATTATACTAATTAAAAAATCAGAAGAACCTGGTGTGATGGTAAAGGCTTGTAATTCCAAGCATTTGAGAGGTTGGAGTAAGGGGATTTGAGTCTAAGGCCAGTCTAGGGTACTACACATAGTAAAAACATGCCCTTTCAAAAAACTAAGAAGGTAATAATGTTGGTGAGAGTGTAGAAAAAAAGGAAATTTTCTACACTCTTGGTCAAAATACAGGTTAGTATTCTCCTTATAGAAAGTAGTATGTAGTTTTCTAAGAAATGCAAACTTGAAATATCATCTGATCCACTGATCATGTGATTATTTCTCTATGGGTAACTGATAAATATATCTGTAGTTCATTATTATTCACATTATTCACAACAACAGCCAAGATAAAAATCGAAGTTAAGTGTTCAAGTATAGACTAGTAAAGCAACTGTGGTGCATGCACAAATACATTTTTCTGTTTCATACTTAAAATAGCAAGAGACTTCTCCCATTAGCCACAACTTACAATAACATAAAAGATGTATTCATATCAAGAAAAACATTGTCTTCTTTATCTTTGTAAAACAACACACACACACACACACACACACACGCACACACACACACACACACACACACACACACACACACACACCTCAAATATTTAGGGACAATTTTTTAAAAAGTAAAGCAAAGTGGAATTGCTGGGGCATTTAGGTCACAATGTAGAAGATATTAGATATACAGGATAACCAAGTATAGAGTTGTAATGTACAACATGAGGATACATATAGGGTACAACACTGGCCTTACATAGGAATGAAGATAAGTAAGTAGAAGTTGTTCTTCCTCGTAGGGGTTGCTCTTTCAGTTGTTCTTCCTTCAGTAATGGATAAGATGAACATAAGCCTTTAAGTATAACTGCCTGTTGCACCATTTGTCAGGAAATGAAAAGACTTGAAAAAAATTATATTAAGTGAAATAACCTAGGCACAAAGAAACATAGGTCCCATGGTTTCCCTTATTTTTAATAACTAGTATATATCTGAGACAAGCAGAAATGGTCAGATAAGTTGAGGTTAGGCAAAAAGTACATCAAGATAAGAACTCTTTTTTTTATCTTTCTTGCTATTGTTTCTAACATATTTATAAGATATTTCTGTGCTGCTTTGTATGTCCCTCCCCCCCGGTATAACCCCTGGTTTGCACTGTATTTGATGTAGGTATAATTTGTGGAGGGGAAGGAAAAAATTGTTTAAATAGGGATACAGGTGGACCCATTTCAACAATGAGATGTACAAGATGTTACGTCAAAAAACTAACTTTACAGCGTTGGCACGGGGCAGGGGGAGTGATAGGAAGGGATGGCAAGGGGAAACAAAGGAGGAATCAATAGCGCTTGATAAGAAATGTACTCATTACCTTGCCCATGTAATTGTAACCCCTCTGTACGGTATTTTCACAATAAAAAATATTAAGAAGATACATTATATTACACCTGATACAGTGGCTACATACTTCACTTTATTAGTTAAATAAATGTTATGCCTCCTCAAAAAAAGGAAATAATAACAAACAATATAGCAATAATGTATGCTCAACATAGAACAAAATGTCAAATTAAAATACAGGAAATTTTCCTTGAAGTAAACTAATTATTACAAATAAGGGAAACCTTGAGACCTATGTTCCTTTAAGTCTGGCTTACTTCAGTTAATATGATTTGTTCCAAGATCTTCCATTTCCTTACAGATAAGGTGGTATCATTGTTTCTGATGGAAGTATAGTATTCCATGTATGTGTATGTGTGTATGTATGTGTGTGTCACATTTTCTTGATCCATTCTTCTACTTAGGGGCATCTGAGTTGATTCCATATCTTAGCTATGGTAAATAATACTGTGATAAACATAATTGTGCTGGTAGCTTCAGTGTGGTCTTGTTTGTAGTCACATGGTTAAATCCCCAGAAGTGGAATTATTGAGTAAAAAGGGGAGCATTATTGTGCACATAAGGATAATCTTATTAGATGAGCAGAATAACTCAATAGCTATGTTCATATGACCATATAAGGTGAAATGAACTCCAAGACATGTTCTTTGTTGTTGTTGTTCTTAATGTACTACGTGATTTCTTTTCATCCTTTTGTGTTTTCCCCACCAATGGTTTATCCCCTGTAGTCATTGTATTTGATTTTGATACCCTGGGTATTAAAACTAGGGAACTAGGGAACTAGGGATAGGAAAGGGAAAAAATAAAATGGTGAGACAAAGGACAAAGGGGGAACCTATGCAACAATGTACTCACAAGACAATATGTTGTAAATGATCTTGGGGGGGTTGTTGGCAGTGAAGAGGGAGAGACATTGGAGAAGGGGTAAAAAAGTTAGAAAAGAAATGAATTGATTACCTTACTTATGTAACTATAACCCCTCTGTACATTACCTTGACAATCAAATTTAAATAAAAATAAAATATATGAGAGCAGCAATACAGGAAATGGGAGTGGGAGAAGTACTGTAGTATAGTAGAGTAGAACAGCTGTGGAGAGCAATAATTTGACTTTACCATAGGAAGTAATAAACAAGCATACAGATTTTCAGCCTAATGTCAGTCACTGAAAAGGGAAAACAAAATGCACAATCAGCAAACCAATAGAGATAAAATAGAAAACTAAAAAATTAAGGTGAAGAGATGACTTGGACAAACAATAACAAATGACAAATGTTGTTTACATCACAATTTGTTAGAAATATAATTCAAATCACAGTTTAATAGTATATCATTTTAATAGTAGGTTACTTATTATTGATTTCTTAATATTCAATATTAAATATATAATTTTAATTTCAGCACCTACAGAAAAGAAGAAAATGAAACTAATTTTAACAATATATTATATGAATTGTAAAATTGAGAAGCATTAGAATTTTAACACATAATATGTCATTATTGTTTCATTTCTGTGAATTAATGTAATAATTCAAAGTGTATTCTGCACTTAGCAATCATCTTAACATCAAATAATAAATTATTGCACATGACTCTTGGTATTAGGTGGAACGGTTCAGAATTGTGGTAAAAATTCACCACACATTACATGAGGGTATGTCTCCTCTCATCTAGCTTATATTCTAGAAATTTGATTTCTACATGCATGTTAAATTCTTGTCTAGGTGAGAGCTATACAATTATATGCAATTATAGACACGAGGAGTATTTCAGATGATACTTAAAAGTCATATTCATTAATTAAATTTTTATTGTTTTGTACCAAATAAAGATATATAGAGAGACTGAATTTCTGAGTAGATGATGGTGTATGTGTGCCAGATTATACGTATTAAGGCTTATTTTATATTTCTGACATTGTTTCTACAGTTGGATTTAATTTTCTATAAGAGGATAAATGTATTATATTGGATATATGAAAATAAACTCAATGTTTATTCCATTAATCCTTTGCCACTTTTCTAATCCCAATATAAATTATCCATGTGTTTTTAGTAATGAAATTAGCAACAGATATAAGCCAGATAAATCCGTCTGTAGTAGACAAGTATTTTCACCTTTATTTTGATAGTTGATCCTCTTTTGCATTACAGAATATTCTTGGGAAAATGTGCTCCAGGCTGGCCACAACCGCAGAATATTATGGTTTGATCTATCATAAGAGAAGGAAGGAAGGGGAACCTTCTTTCCAAAATTTTGTTCGCAGGGATGTGATCTGTTTTATGGTGGTGAGTTGGAAATGAACATTTTTTACAGTAAACATTGAAAAGCCATCTTGATAGACCATTTCTGTAAGTGGTACAGTGGATTATTCCTGGATTTCCAAGGATGCCAGATTGCCTCATTTTGAGAAAATTTAAACAGGAATTTAGTCAGCTGTATTTGTATGTTTAGGAGAAAAACCCATTGACTCTAGGCCAGCGGATCACTGTGGCCCAGAGAAGCTAATATATCGAAGAGTAATCCTAGACCTCTAAAAATATAAAAAACAAACAAATAACTCCAGTAAGCACTGCCAGTCAAGGCTGCTATCACAGCCTATATGAAGTCAGGCAAAAAACAGAAGCTGAGAGTAATTTAGTTGATAAATAAGATATTTTTGATGAGGCAGACTGAAATGAGACTCCAGAGAGAGGGTCAGAAAGATTGATCAGAGAGATTAAAATTGGTCACACAAAGATTGGAAAATAGTATTCCTTGTAGGACAAATAAATCATAGAAGTCCTGTGCATGTAAGAACAAGAGAGCAGACCACATTCCAGAAATGCACATTTTCTTAGAAATCAGCTTAATGAATTGTCAGTGGAAATCTTTGAATTCTTAAATACACTTGATCACATGTGGGAGAAGGCCAATTGCTGAAGAAAAAGAAAATATCATCACTCTGTTAGGAGTTCCAATATCACATTGGGAAGTAATAAAGCACAGATTTGTAATAAAAAGAGAAAACAATTATTCCAAATGAGGGCTTCATTTGTTTTTATGTAAATGTTCTTGATTTAGGTGCTAGCAATTACCATACAATTGATCCAGTCCCATAGCTGAGTTGATATTGACACATGAAGGAAAAGAGAAAATTTACAAATGTCTGATGAAATGAGTCAACGATGAAGTGTTGTAATAGTGATATCTGAGGTTTAGACACAGATGAAGAGGTAGATTTTCTTTTATAAAAGTCTACCATTTTTAGCCTGCTGCCAGTGGCTCACAGCTGTAATCCTAGCTACTAAGGAAGCTGAGATCTGAGGACTGTAGTTCAAAGCCCCCATGGGCAGGAAAGTCTCAGAGACTCATCTCCATTTAACCACCAGAAAAACATAAATGTCACTGTGGCTCAAGAGGTAGAGCCCTTACCTTGAGTTGAAGAGCTCAGGGACAGTGCCCAAGCCCAGATTTCAAGCCCCTATAACAACAACAACAACAAATCTCCCTTTTCTTGGACTGCTTATGTGTTTTCCTAACATTCAATAAAGAAGCAATTTTATCACCCACTATATTTTAGTCCTATCCTAGCTGCTACAAATAGAATGATTTGGTATCTTAGGTCAAAAGATTCATATTTAGGGCTGGGAAGGTGGTTCAGTGGTAGAGGGCTTGCCTTATATGCATGAGGCCCTGGGTTGGATTACTCAGCACCACATAAGCAAAAAGAAAAAAGCTGGAAGTGGCGCTGTGGCTCAAGTAGTAGAGCGCTATCCTTGAGCTGAAGAGTTGAGGGACAGCGCTCAGGCCCAGAGTTCAGGACCCATGACCAGACCCTCCCCCTAAAAAAAGGTTCCTATTTGGGGAAAAAATACCAGCAGTGGTAACTTTTTTTCCAATCTTTGAACTCTGGGTCAGGGCCCAGGACATAGTTATGCTGGTAGCTTTCATGTGAGTTTGCTTGTTATTTATTGGATTACTGCCCAAGACAGGAATTACTGTGTCTTAAGGGAGATCTATGTTTAGTCTTTTGAGGAATGTCCGTACTGCATTCCTGAGTGGTTGAACAAGTTTAATTTCCCACCAACAGTATAATAGAGTTCCCATTTGGCTACATCCCTGTCAGCATTCGCTATTGTCAGTTTTCTTGAAAATGGCCATTCTATCTGGGACGATGTAGAATCTGTCTTGTACTTGTAGATTTGTAGGCACCTTCTAGCTACCATAAATGAATGGATCTATGAAAACTATATTGCTCTGAGTGTGCATTCCTTTCTTTTAGTATAATTTTCCCAAGCCTTTCATTTTCCTTAAGACTGGTGAAAAGTCATCCTTTCTGTTGGGTAAATAGAATTCCATTGTGTGTGTTTGGGGTGTGTGTGTGTGTGTGTGTGTAAAATGGCCCATGATTTCATTTCTAAGCCTTTGGTTTCATCTTTAATTTTGTAATTTCTTATTACATTCAAATTGCTTTCTCTACTGCATTGAAGAATATTGTTGGGATTTTGATGGGTATTGCATTGTCAATTGTTTGGGGGCAGTATTGCAGTTTTCACTATGTTAATTCTTCCAACCAGGAGCATTGAAAGACTTTCCATTTCCTTGAATCTTCTTAAATTTCCTATTTTAGTGTTGTAAAGTTTTCAGAGCAGAGGTCTTTCACATTTTTAGTTAAATTTATTAATTCCTAGTTTTGTTGTTGTTTTGTTTTGTATAGATTTGATTTTATTTTGAGGTTAATACATATGAGGTTGTTTTTTGGATTTCATTATGGATCTTCCCATTGTTGGTAACACAGAAAATCTACTGATTGTTGTGGGTTTTATACCCTGTTACATTGCTGAAGGTTAGCATCACCTTTACTAACGTGGGGGAGGAAGCTATAGTGTCCTTTAAATACAGGATCATTTCATCTGTAAAAAGGGATAGTTTTACTTCTTCCCTATTTGGATCCCCTTTATGTTTTCTCTTGCCTATTGCTCTTGCTAGAAAGTCCACTACTATATTGAAGAATAGTAGATAGAGTGGACAGCCTTTTCTCATTCCTGGATTTAATGTCTTCATGCTTCCACCATTAAGTACACGCATATTATCTCTTATCATATACATACTCTATTATATTTAAGAAACTTCCATGCATTCCTAGCTTCTCAGACCTTTAATCATAAAGGGGTATTGGAGCTTGTTAAAAGCTATTTCTACACCCATATAGATGATCATGTGGTTCTTTTCCCTGCTTCTACTGATGGTGTGTGTTATATTTATTGACAAGTATATTGAATCCAATTGTATCCTAGGATGAATACTGTTTGATCATAGCATATGATTTTTTTTTGTTAGTTGCTGAAATTGGTTGGTGAGAAATTTATTGAGAAATTTGCATCAATGCTTATCGAGGAGTTGGGTTCATAGTTCTCTTTCTTTGATGAGTCCCTACCGATTTGGGAAAGAGTCTAATTCTAGCTTCATAGAATATGTTTAATAATTCCATTTCCCTTTCTATTCCATTGAAGAGTTAAATCTGAGTATTGTAAGTTTTTTCAGCCCTTAATTTCGTGATAAATCCATTGAGTACTAGATTTTTCTGGTATGGGAAATTTTTTATTGACATTTAATTTTCATTACTTCTTATGTATCACTTCTTGACTCAGCTCGGGTATAGGATAGTATCAATTTCTCAAGGATTCTCCAGGTGATTGGCATACAGTTTTCAAAGTACTTTCTTATAATATTCCTAATTTTCCTTATTTATGTTGTGATGCCTCATTTTTTTTCTCTAGTTTTCTCTATTATGTGAGTTCTCTTATTGGTTGTTCGGTGTTTTTTGTTATGAAGGTGATATACAGAGAGGTGCGTTACAGTTACATAAGTAATGAGTACATTTTTTGTTACTGCTTCCTCATTTTTTCCTGCTTCCACCCACCCTGACATCCCATTCCCCCAACGTTTTAAACTTAATTTCTAACACAGTGTCTAGTGTATATCACTGTTGCTTTGTTTA
Organism: Dipodomys merriami; assembly: GCF_024711535.1. Lineage (NCBI taxonomy): Eukaryota > Metazoa > Chordata > Mammalia > Rodentia > Heteromyidae > Dipodomys > Dipodomys merriami. The sequence goes on from NW_027206113.1 coordinate 7,985,422, forward strand.
ATCTTTGTCCCAACATTTCTGTGTTTTTCCTTCCCTTCCCCAAATCAGATTAACTTATATATAAGACAAAGGGTACAGAAATCAAAAACAGTGACTTAAGGGAATAAACCAAAGGGGAAAACGTAAATAGAAATTATTAAAAACAGTTCACTATAAGGGTTTCATATCTAAAATATACTTGGAACTCAAAAATTTAAATCCCCCAACAACAAATCCTCAAAGAAACAACTGCCCAATAAATAAGTGGGCGAAAGACTTAAAGAGAAGCTTCTCTGAAGAAGAAAGAAGGATGGCCAATAGACACATGAAGAAAAGTTCAACATCCCTAGCCATAAAAGAAATGCAAATCAAAACAACATTGAGATATCACATCACTCCAGTTAGAACAGCAAAAATCAAGAGCTCTAACAACAGCAGATGCTGGAGGGCATATGGACAGAAGGGAACCTTACTTCATTGTTGGTAGGAGTGTAAACTTGTTTAACCACTTTGGAAAGCAGTATGGAGGTTCCTCAAAAGACTTCACATAGAGCTCCCCTATGACCCAGCAGTCCCACTTTTGGGCATTTACCCAAATGTTTACTAATATGACCACACTAAAGCTACCAGCACAACTATGTTTATTGCAGCATTATTTACCATAGCTAAGATATGGAACCAACCCAGATGCCCCTCAGTAGATGAATGGATCAAGAAAATGTGGTATATATACACAATGGAATTCTATGCCTCCATCAGAAAGAATGACATTGCCCCATTTGTTAGGAAATGGACAAACTTGGAACAAAATTATATTAAGTGAAGTAATCCATGCCCAAAGAAACATAGGTCCCATGGTTTCCCTTATTTGCAATATCTAGTATATGTATGAGTCAAGCAGAAAATGTCAGATAATGTGCTGTTAGGAAAATGAAGCCTTAGATATGTATTTTAATGTTTTTTTTCTTTCATGCATTTGTTTCTAACACATTTATAAGATTATCTCTTTGTTGCTTTGTATGTCCCTCCCCCAGAGTATAACTCCTGCTTTCACTATATTTGATGTTAGTATAACTTGTGGAGGAGATGGGGAAAAACAAGTCATTTAAGGATACAGGTGGAACTGTTGCAACAATGAGAAGCACAAGTTGCATGTCAAAAACGAGCTTTATTTGGTGAGGGGGTTGGGGGTAGGCTGATAAGGGATGTGAAGGGTAAACAAAGGAGGAGGCTGCAATGCTTGATAAGAAATGTACGCATTATCCTGCCCATGTAATTGTAACCCCTCTGTACACTATGTTCACAAAAAAATAAAATAAAATAAAAAGAAATTAGAACAAAAAAATATCTTGTATTCATTTCTTGGAGCTCATTTCAATAAGCATCATTTTTTATGGTGATATACATATAGCTATTAAGCTATTGTGATCTTTTCTAAGAATATCCTAGTCATATTCTAGTTTTTCCAAATGAATGAAAATATGTAGCCTATAATTCTTTAGGTCTGGCTTGTTTGACTTATTATGTTTTCCAAGTGATTCCATTTCCTTACTAATGGGGCAATGTCATTCTTTCTGACGGAAGCATAGAATTTTTATTGTGAATATATATGACATTTTCTTGATCGATTCATCTACACATGGGCATCTGTTTTGGTTCCATTTGTTAGCTATGGTAAATAATGCTACAATGGACATAGTTGGATTGTAGCTTTAGTGTGTCCTTGTTTGTGGTCATTTGGGTAAATGCCCAGAAATTGGTTTGCTGAGTTATAGGGGAACACTTTGGAGGAATCTCTATAATTCTTTATGGAGTTTTTGAACAAGTTTACATTTCCACCAATAGTGTAGTAATGTTCCTTTTTGGCTACATCCCCACCAGCCCAGGATCTGTTGTTATTAGTTTTCTTCATAATGGTCATTCTAACTGGGGTGTGGTGGAATCACAATGTTGCTTTGATTTGCATTTCTATGGCCAGAAATGTTGCATATTTCTTCATGTGTCTATTGGCCATTCATATTTCTGCTCCAGAGAGGTCTCTCTTTAAATATTTAGTCCACTTATTCAGAGGGTTGTTGTTTCTTTTTGGGGGGGAGGTGTCCGATCGTGGGGCCTGATCTCTGGGCCTGGGCGCTGCCCCTTAGCTCTTCAGCTCAAGGCTAGCACTCTACCACTTGAGCCACAGCGCCACTTCTGGCTTTTTTCTTTTTGCTTATGTGGTGCTGAACAATCGAAACCAGAGCCTCAGGCATTCAAGGCAAGCGCTCTACCACTGAGCCACCTTCCCAGCCCGAGGTTGTTGTTTCTTTGAGGATTTGTTTATTTTGGGGGGTTAACTTTTGGGAATCTTAATATATTTTATATATGAGGCCATTGACTGTTGCAGAGCAAGTAACGATCTTCTCCCAATCTGTGGGCTTTCTATTTATCTCTCTCTATTAAGAGTTCTCTTCTTAGTCAGATTTGTCAAGGGTCTGTCAAGTATATTAATTTATGGAAAGAACCAACTCTATTTTGTTGATCTTTTTATGCTTTATTTTGTCTTTATTTAGTTATTTCTGATTTAATTTTTTTGTTTGTTTCTGTCTACTGCTATGAGTTTGGGCTTATTCCTGTTTTCAAGAAATTTGAGGTATATAATTAATATACAGGCTTGAGATTTTCCCAATTGCTTGATGTAGGCACACAGAGCAATAAATTTTCCTCAAAGTACTGCATTTCTATGTCCCAGAAGGCTTGGTATTTTGTGTGTTCAATTGTTAAATTTCAGAAACTTTCAGATTTTCATGCTCATGTATTCAGTGCCCCATTGGTCATTCAGCAATGTGTTGTTCAGTCTTCATGGGTTTGAGAATTTTTTTTTTACTTTAGCTGTTTAATTATGTTTATTCTGTTGTGTTCTGAAAAGATTTGGGAATTTGATTATTTTTTTCAATTTAGATAAAATTTCTTTTTGTTTTGGGGGGGTCCGGTTGTGGGGCTTGAACTCTGGGCCTGGGGGCTGTCCTTCAGCTTTTCAGCTCAAGGCTAGTGCTCTACCACTTGAGCAACAGCACCACCGGCTTTTTTCTTTTGTTTATGTGGTGCTGAGGAATCGAACCCAGGGCCTCATGAATGCAAGGCAAACACTCTACCACTGGATATGTTCTATTTTGGAGACTCTTCCATGAGCTGCTGCGTAGAATTTATATTCTGACACTGAATGTATATTTTGTAGATATCTGTTATGGCTAGGTGGTCAATGTAGTTATTTAGGTCTTCAGTTTCTTGGTTGAGTTTTGCTTAGATGACCTATCCATTGATAACAATGATGTGTTGAGATGTGTTTTTAGGTTAAGTAGTATTTGGTTGATGAAGTGGGGGTGCTCCATGATTCAGGGCATTGATATTTAGACTTGTTATATCCTCCTAATGGAGAGTTGCTTTTATCAATATATAATGTCTCTTCCTACTAATTTTAATTTGAATTCTATTTTATCTTATGTTAGTAATTCTGTGGCCTTTTTATGGTGTCCATTTGCTTGAAAATTTTCCTTCCAGCCTTTCAGTTTGAGTATGTGTTTGTTTTTGTCAATAAAATGTGTCTCTTGTAGATACTAGATAGATGCATCTTTTTTGATACTAATATTTAATCTATGTTTTCTAATTGGAAAATTATGTCCATTTATATTAAAGGTTAAGACTGTGAAATATCTGATAAGTCCTGCTATGTTATATACCTGCTGTTAGGACCTGTGCCTCATCTACTCTTAATATATTTACCTTGTTCTTGGGTAGGGAACATTTTATATAAACAGTTCATGTTCTTCTTGATCTTCTCTATGTGGGATATATTTGAATAACTTCTATCATGCTTATTTGGTATAGATACATTGTTTCAAGTTTTCTTTGTCAGGAAATATTTTTACATATCCTTTTAATGTAAAGGAGAGTTTGGCTTGGGACCATAATCTTGGTTGGTAGTTGCTTGCTTTTAATGTTTGTCATATATCATGCTAGGCTCTCCTTTTGACCATATCAGATAAGAAACCTGTATTTATTCTGACTGTATATCCTTTATAAATAATCCGTCTTTTCTCCTGATAGATTTCAGAATCCTTTCTTTGATCTCTAATGATTCTCTAATAGATGTCGTGGTGGTGGTTTGTTCTGTTCTGGTATTCTCTGTTTGGTGTTCTAAAGGCTTCTCTTCTCTGAATGAGCCTATCTCTTTGGATATTTGGAATGATCTTTGCTAGAATTCTGTAATATGTTTCCCATCCATTTAGTTTCATGCTCTTCATCTTCTTGATACCTATCTCCCCCAATTTGATCTTCTGAGTCTTGAACTTTCAGCAAGATCATTTCTTATTTCTTGGATTTGTTCTAAATGATTATTTCTTCTTTCCTATTAGACCTATTCTGTCTGTGATTCCTGAGATAATCTTCTATATCATCTATTTCTGTGGAGACATTCTATTTGCTTTTTTATTTCCTTGTCTTATAATTGGTTATTTTTTTAGGGCTTCTATCTCTTTATTAAAGCTTTTTTTAGATCTTGTATGGACTTTCTTTAAACTATTCTTTGGGTGGGGGGTTGGGGGATATGGGTTTTAGCTGTGTCTTCTCTCATATCGTTTAACTAGGTATCTATTTTTTTCCTTGGACACTCTTGCTTTTCCAGAATTTATTTTTCTTTCTGTTTGGAGTCTCCATGAATGATTTTTGCTAATCTTTGGTTGGGCTCATCTTGTTCACAAGTTTCCTTGTAGAGGTTTTGTATCTTTTCATTAACCATATTTTTCAGCAGTATTTGTAATGTATTTTGAAAACTATCTTCTAGGTCCTTGATTGTCTGTTCTAATGCCTTTTTATTTACTGTGTGAATTATATTACCTTGGCATCACTTTCCTCATATTTTTCTGATTTGTTCTGTCCATTTGGAAGATCTCTTGGCTTTCATTTGGGGGAAATATGATCTTAATAGGTGATTATCTATGTTCTTGGTTGATTTGCCAGGTGTTGCTTTTGTCTTCTGTTGTGATTTTTTTTTCTGGAATTAGGTTTTTGTCTAGACCATTAAGTGCAGGAGAAGAGATCAGTTGTGGTGAGATGTTGTCCTGTTAATACTTGTGGTTCCAATGACAGTTCTGACTGTCCAGTGATAAGGTGAATTGTGTCTGTGTTTAAATGTGACTGACTCTGTTTGTGATGTTTTCCCATGTGGACCTTTTATTTCCACATTGCAGTTGTGCTTTTGAGTATGTTGGCCAACACAGTCACAGCAGTCACCTTCCTGGCTGGGTAACTTTTCATAGATTTTTGTGTGCTTGTGAAGACAGTATAATATTTTCTTTTGGATTCTATATCTACATATAATTATAGCTGACTTGGTGTGACCCTCTAGAAGTGTAGTACCTGCTAGGACTCTAAATCTCTGTTTCATTAGAGAGAGCTAGCATAATTTTCTGTTGTTATTCTGCCATTGTTTTTCCTCTTCCTCAGGTTTATTTTTTATATTGTGGATTTTTTCACATAATTTAGGATTTGTGATGGTTGTATCAGGGTATTTTTGTTTTACTGTTTGTGTTACTTTGAGGTAGTGATTTCAGGCATGTATGAAGAGACAGTAATAATATGAAATCTGAAGAGCCTAAGGCTTAAAGAGGCACAAGGAAGGCCTAGTAACTCCATTACACACACTAGCAACCATCTTTTGAGGTACGAATTATAAAAATAACCATGGGTTTGACCCAGAAATGACACAAAAAGAAAAACAATACCCAGACAACTGAGACAAAAGCTATCCTTGGGAAAGCCACAGGAATTTTCTCCAGATGCGTTGACCAAACACTGGGTGGCCATGCAGGACACAGTGACCCAGTGGCCAGAGAAATCCTGTCAATAACATGTCAATAATAATATTAGCCAATGCATAGCTTAGTTTGCTTAAAATTTTAGCCAATCATGTAAATTCTCATGTAAAACTTCTTTAAAGTTTTTTGTTCAATACTATAAAAACTGTGCTGATTGTATGTTTGGGGCTTCTTAGCCTCACCAGTTACTGAGTGTGTGGAGGACCAAGCTCGAGCTTGCAAATAAACGACTCCTTTGTCATTTGAATTGGTTGTGGTCTCTGGTCATCTTCGGTGGGTCTTGAATCCAGGTACAACAGATAGGTGCACATCTGGGATCTCCCTCATAAGCCCACCCTGACACCTGATCAGGGAATAGCAAAGAACAGCTGGTAAGTTAAGGCATTGCCCCTTTGTAAATATCTGGTATTTTTGGGGGGTGGGTCCAGTCGTGGGGCCTGAACTCTGGGCTTGGGCACTGTCCCTCATCTCTACAGCTCTACAACTTGAGCCACAGCGCCACTTCCAGCTTTTTTCTTTTTGCTTATATGGTGCTGAGGAATCAAACCCAGGGCCTCATGCATGCAAGGCAAGTGCTCTACCACTGAGTCACCTTCCCAGCCCCATGTATGGTATTTTTGTAGCTTGCAGTTTGGGTGTTGGAATTGGCAAGAAATCTTGGTGGATGCACTATAAAGCAGCCAACAGGACCAGTGGGAGACATCCTCCGGATGCCCTGGGGAAGTAAACTATCCACTAGTGCGGGCATTTGGGCCCACCTGTAGACTGCCAGGTTCTGTTTGATAGTTTACAAGGTAGACTGTCCACTAGTGCAGACATTTGGGAGTTTTCCTCTCTGTAGTCCATCACTTTCTGTCTGACAGACTACCATGCACATACTGTTTATGTATCTTGTCTTAATGTCTGTGTGTCTGTCTGTATTGTGGCTTTCGTAGAACATTTCCTCTTTCACATTCATTCTGACGTGGATGCCTGGAAACTCTATTCGCCTCCATTTAAAATTGTTAGTCTTTGTTCTATTCCTTGTCCAACAATAATTACTTTCTCTTTCAGACGCTCTTATCTTCCTCCTCAAAGGGCGAAATTTGCCTTAGAAAGTTGGCCCACTTGAAGCAAGGAGGGAGTAGGGTAGTCTTTTACCAGATGACACTGCTGAAACATCAAGTGTCTCCCTCTACCCCTTTGGGATTGTAGACAGGCCAGTCAATCCACACTTTTCTCCTTGGGACACTCTGAGTTGTGGTTATATCCTAAATCCCCGAAAGCACAAGTTGTTTCATTTTGTGACATTTGTAATTGCCTTCCTCCTTTTTTCTTGTCTTGTGTGTGGATTGATATATGTTGAAATGGGTCAGAACCAAAGTCTATCTCTTACCTTTCTGACAGCTAATTTTAAAGATGATAAGGAAAGAGCTAACAATTTAGATGTTGAAGTTAAAAAAGAAAAATTACTTACTTTGTATAAGTCAGAGTGGCCTACATTTGAGGTTGGATGCCCCCCCCAAGGAACATTGGGTCTAAATACTATTTGGAAGGTTAAACGAAGGGTTTTTTTTAACAGATAGCACAGGACACCCCGATCAGATTCCCTATACTTTAGTATGCAGAATTTGGTGTAGGAAACCCCAAAGTGTCTGTCACGCTTTCTACCCCTTTCTGTGGATAAAAACAAGATTTTAGCATCAATAAAAGATACGTCAACTACCCCCTCAGTCCCCTTATACCCCATTTTACAAGAAGGGAGTGAGGATCTTCTCTCATTAGACTCCGATCTCCCCCCATACCCTTCACTGCTGCCTCCTCCATCCCCCATGGAGCAAGGGGAGGCATCTGGAGGCAAGGATCAAGAAGCCAGCAGCAACTTGGAAGGGCCAGCAGTAAGAACTCGTGGTCACATTCAGAGAGCTGCCAGCCTGAGTCTCCCTGACACCACAGTGATTCTGCCGCTCAGAGAAATTGGACGACTGGATGAAACTGGAGACCGCCGACTTCACTATTGGCCCTTCTCAATGAGTGACTTATATAATTGGAAAACACAAAATGCAAAATTTTGGAATAATCCCAAAGATTTGATTTCTCTCCTAGATAGTGTAATGTTCATGCACCTGCCTACCAGGGATGATTGCCAGCAGTTATTTTGGGTCTTATTCATCTCGAAAGAAAAATAAATGATTCAAACTGAGGCCAAGAAAGTAGTTCCCGGTGATGATGGACAGCCTACTGCTAATCCTAATTTAATCAATGCATCTTTTCCATTAACCAGGATCCAAGCAACGGTTGGGTCTACAACACGGCAGAAGTTAGGGGGAGATTATGGGTCTATCGCAAGATTCTAATGGTGGGTCTCAGGGCAGCAGCCTGCAATCATACCATTTTGGCTAAATTATACATGGTCTTACAAGGAAGGAAACCCTACAACGCCCAAATAGTCAAGGTCTATGCAGAGATCAGTGCACTCACTGCCAAGAAATAGGCATTAGGCCAAAGAATGTACTAAGAAAAGGGAACTTTGAACAAAGCAGTGGCAGCTGCATAGAACCTGGACCCTAATGGTTAACAATCTTGCTAATAATGAATAGGGACTTCAGGGTTCAGTTCCTCTCCTTGAACCCAGGGTAACGCTAAAAGTGGAGGGGACTCCAGTAAAATTTCTAATGGATAGCCAGGCTTAATACTTGGGTTTAATAAAGCCTCAAGGAAAAATCTCAAATAAAACCTCTTGGGTGAAAGCAGTCATGGGGATTAAACAATACTCATGGACCACCAAAGAAGAGTGAACCTGGGGATGGGACCAGTGTCCCACTCATTCTTGTTTATTCCAGAAAGCCCTTATCCCTTTTGGGGAAGAGACTTGTTAATCAAGGTGGAGGCACAGATTCACTTCTATCCAGAAGGCCCCCAGGTGGAGGATGCTCAAGGAAGACCAATACAAGTATTGACTCTCGACCTGGAAGATGTGTACTGGTTGCGCCAACCACCCCAGCCTCCTGAACAAGAAATCTATTGGCTGGAAAGATATCCAGAAGGTTGGGCAGAGACTGGTGGAGTGGGACTAGCGAAACATAAACCAGCTTTCTTCATCGAGGTAAAACCAGGACCCAGTTAGAGTTCAGTACCCTATGTCCATGTGGCATGGATGGAATAACACCCCACATTAGGTCTCTGCTAGAACTGTGTATATTGTGACCCTGCCAGTCGGCGTGGAACACTCCTCTGCTACCGATCTGCAAGCCCAAATGTAATGAATATAGGCCAGTACAGGACTTAAGGGAAGTCAATAAAAGGGTAAAGGAAATTCACCTTACCGTACCCAAACCCTTCACTCTCCTGAGCACCCTGCCTCCAAATAAGCAGTAGTATACAGTATTAGATTTAAAAGATGCCTTATTCAGCCTACCCTTGGCACCCAAAATTCAAGATCTCTTTGCCTTTGAGTGGACAGATGTCAAAGGAGGTATCAACAGACAACTGACCTGGACAGACTCATTCAAGGATTCAAAAACTCACCAGCACTCTTTAATGAAGCTCTGCATAAGGTCTTGGGTGAGTTTAGGGGAAGCCACACTGGTCTGACTTTGTTGCAATATGTGAATGACTTTCTTATTGCCACTGAAACCGATAAATAATGCATGCAAGGAACAGAAATTTATTCCAGACTTTGGGAAACCTTGGTTAATGAGCATCAGCCAAGAAAGCTCAAACCTGCAAATCAGAGGTAACTTACTGGGGTTATTTATTGAAAGGGGGCAGTCGTGGCTCATGAAAGCCAGAAAAGAAACTGTCCTTAAATTTCCAACACCCTGGTCACAACACCAAGTAAGGGAGTTTTGGGGATCAGCCAGCTTTTGCTGTCTGTGGATTGTCGGGTTTATGGAGCTGGCTAAACCTCTTTACGAGGCTACCAAGGAGAAGCAACTGTCTCAATGGACAGAAGAACCTGAACGAGCCTTTGAACAGATAAAAACTGCCTTATTATCAGCTCCAGTGTTGGGACTCCCTGACGCCACTAAATCCTTTTACTTATATGTGAATGAACATAATGGGATAGCAAAAGGAGTCCTAACCCAATATTTGGGCTATGGAGGAGACAAGTAGCTTACTTGTCAAACAAATTAGACTCACTAACAGCAGGATAGCCATAATGTCTGAGAATCATAGCGGCTACTGCTCTGATGGTCAAAGACGCAGATAAGCTAACCATGGGAAAGGAACTCTATGTGACCCCACACACTATTGAGGGTTTGTTAAAACAACCACCAGATCGGTGGCTCAGCAATGCCTGATTAACCCATTACCAAGGACTGCTAATCAACCCTCTCAGAATCAATTTACAGGCTCCCTCGGCTCTCAACCCGGCGACACTGCTACCAGATCCGGACCTAAACATGCTGCTACATAACTGTCAGAGATCCTGGCCCAAGGCCATAACATCCAAGAGGACTTAAGGAGCCAGCTGTTGCCTGACGCTGAAGTCATGTGGTTTACAGACGAAAGCAGCTTTGTTTATCAGAGACAGAGTTATGCTGGAGCGGCAGTAGTGACTGAGGCTGATGTGGTCTGGGCTGAACCTCTACCAGTAGGCACATCAACCTTGAGAGGCAAGTTAATAGCCCTGACCCAACTTCTAACACTGGGAAAGGACAAAAGACTAACTGTGTACACTGACAGTCAGTATGCATTTGTAATGGCTCATGTACACAGAGTTATTTACAAAGAAAGAGGATTACTGACAACTGAAGGAAAAATCATCAAAAATAAAGATGAAATCTTGACTTTAATTACTGTTGTTTGGCTTCCTAAGTTAGCCATTGTTCATTGCCCTGGACATAAAAAACCTAAAGATGCTGTGTGTAAAGGCAATAACCTGGCCAACAGAACAGCCTGGAAGTTGGCAATACAAAGGTAATCTATAATGATGATTAATCTCCCAGACTCTGGTACAAGAACTCTTCTGGACACTCCAATATACACCACTGAGGACATGAAATGGATTGATCAACTGCTGAAGGCACAATACCTAAATGGTTGGTGAAGAGATTCTAGGAGCATCATTATCTTATCAAGTAGTTAGTGAGTAAAGTACTGCTTACGTTGCATCAAAGCACCCACGTGGGTGCTAGGAAGATGCAAGATCTGGTGACAAATGCTGGACTTATGATCAAAAATAGTCATGCTAAAATTGTCAGGGACCATAAGGCATGTCAACTGACAAATGAAAGGAAGAACCAGACAGGAACAGGCAGTCAAATAAGAGGAGAGAGACCAAGAACTTACTAAAAATTGGACTTCATGGAAATTAAACTTGGCAAGTATGGATATAAACATGCTAGTTTTCATAGATACCTTTTCAGGATGGGTAGAAGCCTTTCCTACAAAGCACGAAAAGTTACAGGTGGTGGCTAAGAAGTTACTAGAAGAGATCTTACCCAGGTTTGGCTTCCCTATTATGATAGGATCAGATAATGGACCAGCTTTCTTGTCCAAGGTAAGTCGGGGACTTGCAAGTACTCTTGGGGCAGATTGGAACTTGCATTGTACTTGTAGACCCCAAAGTTCAGTACAGATGGAAAGGATCCATAGAACTCTAACAGAGAGGCTGAACAAATTGACCATGGAGATCGGGGGTGACTGGGTAACTCTCCTTCCCTTTGCCTTATACAGTGTATGCAATTCCTCTTTTAAAATTGGTCTTTCCCCTTATGAAATTGTATTCGGAGTGCCCCTTCCCACAATTCTTAATTTGTCAGAACAGTTGCTTAGAGAAGATGATTACTCGGAAATTTTGTTCTCCTTATAGAGGGACTGAAAGTGCTGTACAAGTTGGGCCCTCCATCAATCCCACATCACTTCCACCCTGGAGACTGGGTCCTGGTGAAAAGACACCGACAGGAAAACCTGGAGCCGAGGTGGAAAGGAACTTATGTGATCATCTTGATGACTCCAACGGCCCTCAAAGTCGACGGCATCACTACATGGATCCACCATTCTCATGCAAAGCCTGCAGATACCATAGCAGATCTCGTTGAGGATCCAGTGTGCCAAGTCTTGTGCTCCAAAGAAAATCCTTTAAAGCTCAAATTGAACCGCAAAAGGACTTAGTCATGAATTGGATATTGGTGTATAACTTAAGTGGAAATTTTATTAGCATAGTAGTAAGTGCTGGCAATCCCCACTGCCCATATAATTGGACTTAGACTGTTAGCAATCAGGTAATGGGTAAACGTTTACCTTTGGCCATGAAAGAAGGACTGTCCCTATGGTTCCCCGACAAGCTTACATGTAACTTGTGTCAGCTTGCTGATGGTGTATGGGAAGGACATAGGCTTATGAAATGTAGATGGAGGCAATGGTATGTATGCCCAGGGGAAGGAAGGACTAGTAATTGTGGGAGGACCAGAGGACTTTTACTGTAAGAGCTGGGGCTGCAAAACAAGTACCTCAGGAAAATGGAAAGGAAAGGGAGGAGACCTTGTTATGTTTAACAAACCAGGACCAATGGGCATCCATTTTAATGGGATGTCTGTACGTAAACAAATTAGGGTCTCCCAGGAGTATGATGCCAGAGTGCAAGTTCAGTTCACAGACAAGCGCAAACAAGCCCTAGGATGGGAATTAGGAAAGACCTGGGGACTAAGATTGTACAGATGGGGAGAGACACATGATGGCATTCTCATAACCCTACAAGCAATTGCCACAGCCAGTTATTCCCCTTCAGCAATGGGACCAAACACAGTTTTAAAACCAGTCTCTGCCATAAACCCAAAGTAGACAACAAGAAAGAGCCCTGGGCTGTAGTGACCCCATCACTTGGGGAGAGCATCCCCTGGGCAGAGGATTCCTTACGGCAGCTGTTGGTTCAAACTTACAATGTGATCAATCAGACCTGTGCTGATATTACAAGCTCGCGTTGGATGTGTTCTGATATGAGACCTCCATTTTATGAGAGTATTGCATTGATACAGAATGTGACTAATGTTAAAACAAGTAAATCATGCAGGTGGGAACAAAAGGAAGCAAAACTTATTCTACAGACAGTTATAGGACAAGGGTTATGTGTGGAACGAGTACCAACTAACTTTACTCACTTAAGTAATCAGACTCAAGAATGGATTCCAGAGGAAGGATACCTATTACCTCCTCAAGATGCTTGGTGGGCATGTTCAACTAGCCTAACCCCCTGCATCCATTTAGAAGTTTGAAATAAGACTAACAGTTTTTGTGTCATAGTACAATTTATCCCACAACTGCTCTACCATTCTCAGGAAGACATGATGAAAAAGATGTCTGCAGCAAGCTATTGGCCACGAAAAGCTAAAAAAGAAATAATAACAGCAGTAACAGTTGAGGTTCTAGTGGGCTTAGCTGGACTAGGAACTTGGGTGGCATCCCTAATTACTCAGAGAACATTTTACGCTAGCCTTCTTGCCACTATAGATGAGGATATCAAAAACCTGGAAAGCACTATAGTCTACCTTCAAAAATCACATGACTCCTTAGATGAGATAGTGTTACAGAACAGATGGGAGCTGGACTTAATTTTCTTACAACAAGGCGGTCTATGTGCTGCCCTCGGGGAAGAATGATGCTTCTACGCCAATCATTCCAGAGTTGTAAAACAATCTTTAGCTAAAGTAAGAGAGGGACTAGCAAAATGAAAAAAAGAAAGAGAAAAACAAGAAGGATGGTTTGAATCATGGTTTAATTATTCCCCTTGGATAACCATCTTAATATCCAATCTGATGGCCCCATTATCATTCTGGTACTTGTGTTCACAGTAAAGCTTTGCGTTGTCAATCTATTAGTGATGTTTGTTAAGAAATGCGTTAATAACATGCAGCTGATGGTATTGAGAACACAATATCAACTGATTCCTGACAAAAGACATAGTGCAGGCCCGTAAGGACCATGATTGGCCCTTAAGGTGCATATTAGAAAGGGGAGAAATGAAGAGCCTAAAGCTTAAAGAGGCACAAGGAAGGCCTAAGTAACTCCATTACACACTAGCAACCATCTTGTGAGGTATGAATTATAAAAATAACCATGGGTTTGACCTAGAAATGACACAAAAAGAAAAACAATTCCAGGACAACTGAGACATAAACTATCCTTGGGAAAGCCACAGGAATTTTCTCCAGATGCGTTGACCAAACACTGGGTGGCCATGCAGGACACAGTGACCCAGTGGCCAGACAATTCCCATCAATAACATCAATAATAATATTAGCCAATCACATATGCATAGCTTAGTTTGCATAAAATTTTAGCCAATCATGTAAATTCTCATGTAAAACTTCTTTAAAGTTGTTTGTTCAATACTATAAAAAACTGTGCTGATTCTCTGCTGGGGGCCTCTTAGCTTCACTGGTTACTGAGTGCATGGAGGACCAACCTCGAATTTGCAAATAAACGACTCCTTTGTTATTTGTATTGGTCGTGGTCTCTGGTGGTCTTCGGGGTGGGGGTGACTCGAGTACAGGTACAAAAATGTATGTTATTACATTGAAAGAAAGCGAGCAGACATTTTAACGTATTTGCTACAAGTAAGTTAATATTAAGCAAAGCTAATTAAAATAATTACTTATTTACTCCAGAGAATGAGTATAGTACTCTTGGATATCTTGGAGGAAAAGACTTTAGAGCCGTTACAATTGATGCCTTACATTGAAATTACTGGCTAAATTTTCTTCTTCAGAAAGTCAAAACCTCCATTTCTTTCATATTAGTACTACAAAATAATAATAGCTGCATGTTGAATTGTTTTCCTCTGCTGTTTTCAATACCATTCTTCATCCATTAGGTATCTAGGGCTTTGAATGACCAATTCCTTAAAATACCTATATTGCTTATATGTGATTGAAATCTCAATAATATTAATATGAATTTATCTCTGAGTCTCATCTTGAGCTACATTCATATGAAATTAATACAGTCTTAAGCAAGAAACCTGACTATTTTACTCTTTTCTATATTTTAATCAATAAATCTATTCTCTTTAGAAATATATTCTCATCTTTTATATTGCTCTAGTAAACATCATGTATTTCTAGTACTTTTACTGAAATAAATATAAAGTATGGAACATGAAGACAACCCCCCTTATCACTTTAAAGTAAATCCTTGGGGACTATTTTATATATAAAAATAAAAATGTGCCGGGCGCTGGTGGCTCACGCCTGTAATCCTAGCTACTCAGGAGGCTGAGATCTGAGGATCGTGGTTCAAAGCCAGCCCGGGCAGGAGAGACCGTGAGACTCCTATCTCCAATAAACCACCAGAAAACCGGAAGTGGCGCTGTAGCTCAAGTGGTAGAGTGCTCGCCTTGAGCTGAAGAGCTGAGGGACAGCGCCCAGGCCCAGAGTTCAAGCCCCACGACCGACAAAAAAAAAAAAATGTGCAATGCACATGTTTATTCATCAATAATCTAATGGTTAAATCAATTAGACACAAGAACTACCATACCACATCAAGTCTCAATTTACTTAAAGGCACCTAAATGTAAGTGTTCATGAATATCTCTCATTTTTAGAAAATGACTAGTCACAACAAAGTTTATATTATATTTCAAATTTTAAAAATGAAAATTACACCCAGATTAGATGTGAATATCCTGTTTCCAGGAATACATTTATTCAGCAAACAGGGAAACAAAAAAATAATGGTTTGTCATATAGAATGAAAGATGTAAAAGCAGACTGTCTTTCCTTAAGATGATAAGTACATGCAAATTGTGTGATTTATTCAAAGATACTATAAAAATTCATGAGAGGATTTGTGATCAGAAGTGATAGGTAAGCAAAGTAACTGGAAAACTGTATGTAAATTGTGCTTTCAATATAGGATGACAAGTTTTCAATAAATTAGCCTATAGATGATAATTTTGTATCTGTAACACACATCCAGTATTCTACATTTTAGACATACTCCAATTCCCTTACCTCAGTTCTTGATCTATATTCCTCTACTTTCATGATATCAATTGCTACTAAAGTAACAAGGTGGGTGTTTTCTTGGTTTCTAGATCAAATAAATTTTAGTGTTTTGAAACAGTAGTATAAATTCATGGAGTTTGACTTGAATGTCAAGTTTGAGGATACTGTATTCAGGGTATTGTTAATTGGCCTGAGGCAGCGAGGAACATAATATGAATACACAGATACACAGTATACGAAGAACTAGAGACTTGATCTCAGGGAAAGATAAAGGTCCAGGCACGATCTTGTAGTCGAGATAAAGAAATGGAGCAAACATCAATCAACTATCATAATAAAGGAATGGAACTGATCTCTGATGTGTCTGGGTGACAGCTGTGTGTGTGTTTGTATGTGTGTGTGTGTGTGTGTGTGTGTGTGTGTGTGAGAGAGAGAGAGAGAGAGAGAGAGAGAGAGAGAGAGAGAGAGAGAGAGAGAGAGAGAGAGAGAGAGAGAGAGAGTGAGAGAGAAGAGAGTAGAGAATTTTAGTGTGGCTTCCATATTTACAGTCCATAGAGGATTACTTGTTAGCGACAAGGTGCTCATACCAGAGCTTTGATACCACTGTCATCACTTTTTACTTCAAAAAGCACTTGCTTAATCCCTAAAAAGGGAAAAATAAACAAATATCATACATGATTATTTTGAAAATTAATTGGCATATTGAAGGCCAAAGGGAGGAATTGGAGAGTAATATAATCTCTCTTCTGATTATTACACCGCAATAGCTGTGATTTTCAGGAGTCTTCTGTAATGTACTTACAGCTGAATTATTACTATGCTTGATAATATGAAACATATGATAGAGAAATAGATCAGCCAGCAAGCACAAAGAACTAGTGATAAGATGGAGCTTTTGAGCAGGGTTGCCACATCTTTTAGGAATGAAATTCCTTCATATGAACTTCAAATTTTATGGCTTTCCCTGTGTGAATAATAGGTAAGAAAGTACTGTAGAAACAAGAATTCCTGTTCAGCCAAGTAGAAAGTGCTCCTGTTACCATCCTCATGTTGCAAATTTCGATTTTATAAAGACCCTTTGTTAGAGTGCTTTCATTTAATATACTTCAGCACATCATCTTTCCCTGTTGGAGACAGGAAAAAAGATAATTTTGTTTGAATATTATCTTATGTAAATTAGTGTGTACAGGCATGATTTGCATAATTACAAAATTTTGTAATAAATATAATTAGGGATCATGTCACAACTAAAAAATGTAATTAAAATCACATAACAAGACTAGAAATCACAGCATTTTGTGCATGAAAACATACATTAGATTAGTTACAGAATTTCTATTTTGAGATAAACTTTATATTGAAGTTTATAAATAAACTTTATATATATATTTATATTTGAGATAAACTTTTTTTTTTTTTTTTGTCGGCCATGGGGCTTGAACTCTGGGCCTGGGCGCTGTCCCTCAGCTCTTCAGCTCAAGGCGAGCGCTCTACCACTTGAGCTACAGCGCCACTTCTGGTTTTCTGGTGGTTTATTGGAGATAGGAGTCTCACGGTCTCTCCTGCCCGGGCTGGCTTTGAACCACGATCCTCAGATCTCAGCCTCCTGAGTAGCTAGGATTACAGGCGTGAGCCACCAGCGCCAAGCTATTTGAGATAAACTTTATAAAGCCTTTTGCTAAGTAGCTAGGATTACAGGCATGAGCCACCAGCGCCCGGCTATTTGAGATAAACTTTATAAAGCCTTTTGCTAAGGGTTGAAACATTTTATTGAAAGATATATTTCTTAGAGATATTTTTGTTTCATAATTTTAAGCAGAAAAATGGTCCCAAAGTAATTATTTTTTAAATTATTTTCCTGTTTCCATGTGATTAACATTCAAATTAGAAACCCAGATATATAATTTAATTTACTTTTACCAAAAATATATATTGAGTATAAGAACCTTCTACTCGCTACATTCTTCACACTAAGTTTACCAAATCTGATGAGTCTGAAATACTTTGTGACGTGTGTTGATATTATTTACTAATTTACTATGTGAGTGAAATGTTTAAAAAGTAGTATTTATTTTAGTTTAATTGCTCTGAAGAGACAATAAGTGATATAATCAAAGGCTAAAATGATTAAATTTAAAATTTAGAATTCAGGAGATGTTTTTGACCACACTTGTTACTGGAGTCTTCACAACAACCTCATGAGATAATTTATATTGATGAAGCAAAAATCCCAGAGGTTAGACATTTACAAATACAAAAATCGTGTCATTCTGAATATGTATAGCTTCATATCAAACATAGAATATTTAGCTTTTAAATACCTGAATATACTAATACATTTCATTGCAGGGAAAGTACTTGTCCTGAAAGGAGATAAAATTGCATTCATTTTGATAATTAAACCTAATAAAAGACAATGTTTAAAATATCACTCATTCAAGAAACAATATGTACAGTTAGTTGTTTTTCATGTCAATTATGTTCTCTGAACTTACTAAAAGTACTAGATTAGTAAACCTAAATAATTGCTTTGTGAGGAAATAGAAATTTAGTTTCCTAAAACTCATGATTATAACTTTTTCTCAAACAATTACTAAGTAACTGTTTAATATTTTTTGTCATGGAATCTTATTTGATATATTTGTATTGATTAAGTTAAATAATAGGCCAATAATAATATAAAATATGCAAGAACAAAGTTTATCTAACACAAGTATTTTATTCACAAGACATATCATGGCTCTCTTAAAGAACGCTAGAAGGCAGTGTGTTTTTTTTTATTAATTTTTAGTTATTTTGTTAATGGTTATTAATTGTCAGAAGTGGCAATTCTATAATATATTTAAAGCATTTGATTTTGCTCCCTCTATTTCCTTTTCATTACTCCTTCTCCCAAAAATCTTCTGTGTTTTACATAAAATTACATCTTTATATGAGCACATATAATCTAATTTGGAAAAAAAAAGATTTAAGCTAAACTGCAACTTGATTCAAGATGGACAGTGGATTGACAGGATGAATAAAAACTTGAATATTTTTTTGTTAACTTCTGAATTGAGCTATCTTTATTATTATAGTTAGGGTTAGGATCACAGACAGAATTAGAATTAGGGTTAGATAAATAGAAAATTTAACTTCAACACAGGATGACACATTGCAACAATGATATTCATAAGACAATATGTTAAAAATGAACTTTACACCATGGGGAGGGAGGAGTAAGAGTAGAAGGGGAGTAGGAGAACAACAAAGAAGGGGCTAACAATGTCAACAAGAAACGTACTCATTACCTTACACATGTAACTAATCCCTCTTTAAAGCGTCTTTACAATAAAATAAAATTTAAAAAAAAATGAAGATGAGAGCCGGTGGCTCACGCCTGTAATCCTAGCTAATAAGGAGGCCGATATCTGAGGATCATGGTTCAAAGCCAGCTCAGCAGTAAAGTCCCTGAGACTCATCTCCAATAAACCACTAGAAAACCAGAAATGGCGCAGTGGCTCAAGCAGTTGAATGCTCACCTTGAGCTGAAGAGCACAGGGACAGGGCCCAAGGCCAGAGTTCAGGCCCCACAGCTGAACAAAAAACAAAAACAAAAACAAAAAACAAACAAAGAAAACATGACAGGAAATAGAAAAACACTTAAAAATTTATGCTCAAAATGCAAGTAAAATTTAGACCTATATGCTGAGCAAGAGAATAAATGTGCAATAGAGGTGTGCTATTAACAATATGATTCAGTTATATGTAGGCTTAGGATTAGGAAAGGTGTTCCAGTTAGAGCGGGGGTTAGAATAAGAAAAAGATGTAAGATATAAAAAGGTGTATATAAGTAAGGTGTAAATAAGATTTAAGATATAAAAAGGTGTAAAACTGCAACATATTTTAAGAATAATGAATGGCATCAAGGTTAGAATGAATGAACACCAGTGTCTGTAACGTTAAACATTCAGATATAATTTGGCTTAACGTGTGAGTTACTTTTTTGTTAAAGTTTCTGAGGGGCCAGTCACTCGACGATGCCATGGGATCAGCCCACCTTCTAGTGCAGCTGTTTTTCCCTTAGGCGCTGTAGGTCCTGTGGATGTGGATGGTCAACAGCAACGCCAATATTGGCCATTTTCTACCAGTGATCTATACAATTCGTGCACCCAAAATGCCCCCTTTTCTGAAAAACCCCAGGATTTAATTTGTTTGCTTGAAACTATGCTCTTTACTTATTAGCCCACTTGGGATAATTGTAGTCAACTTTTACAGGTCCTTTTTACAACGGAAGAAAGAGACCATATCTGAGAGGCAGCCCAGAAACATATCACTGGCCCCACAGGAGCACCCATCATGGATCCTGCCCTGATCGCTGCCATTTTTCCTGAGATCCAACCAACATGGGTCTACAATAAGGTTGAAGGTAGGGAGCGACTCCTCATCTACCGGCAGGCTCTGTTGGCAGGTCTCCAGGCCACAGCTCCCAGACCTACAAATATGGCCAAAGTTTATGATGTTAGACAGGGAGGAAGGGAAAGTCCAGCAGCATATCTTGAGTGGCTCATTGAAGCTTTTAGTCAATATACCCCATATGATCTAGAGACCCTGGAGTCGGCTCAGATGGTTATGATTGTCTATATAAATCAGGCTGCACCAGATATACAGCGAAAGTTGCAGGCTCTAGACAGACTTGGTAAAAAGTGTATTAGGGATCTAGTAGCCACGGTGGAAAAGGTTTACAATAAGAGAGACCGAGGAGCAAAGACTGGAAAGGAAAGACAGAGAACATGAAATTGAACATGAAAAGAGAGAACGGGCCAAGAAAAGAGGCCAGACTTGTTGGACTTGCCACCATCGTATGTTGAGCTTACTTGGTTCACAGACAGCAGCAGTTTCATTTGAGATGGAGAAGGGTACACGGGTACAGCAGTCACCACGGACACTGAGATAGTGTGGGCAGAAATACTCCCCCAGGGAAAGTCTGCACAAAGAGCAGAACTAGGGAAACTAACAAAAGCCCTAAAAGTGGGAAAAGGGAAAAGACTAAACATTTACACGGACAGTCAGTATGCTTTTGCCACCGTGAATGTGCATGGAGCCATTTACCAAGAGAGGGGGATACTGATAGCTAAGGGAAGACTATTAAAACCAAACAAGAAATTTTAAGCCTCATCCGGGCCATATGGGAACCAGCAAATATTGCCATTATGCACTGCCCTGGCCATCAAAAGGGAACTGATTCTATAACCAAAGGAAATAACTTGGCCAATCAGGCAGCTAGGGAGGCAGCCCTCCAGCCCAGAGCAGAAGTACTGATTCTAGTAGACCCAGGGCCATGAGCTTTGCTTTCTGAGCCTCAGTACTCCCAAGAAGACTTGGAGTGGATAAAGAAAATTCCCATGGCCTATAAACCCCTGGACAGAGAAGGAAACAAAGACTGGTAGAAAACACATGAGGGGAAACTTATCTTGCCACAAAGATTGGGCAAGGGGATTCTTAAGAGAATCCATCGGGTCTCTCACATGGGAACCCGAAGAATGCAGGACTTGGTCTGACACTCAGAAGTAAAAATTAAGCAAGGAAATCAACTCATTGAAGACATTGTTAAAAATTGTAAAGCCTGTCAGCTTACCAATGCCCCTAATCAACCAGCTGCAAAAGGAGCTCTACTCCGTGGAGATAGGCTAGGTGTGTATTGGGAAGTAGACTTCACAGAAATTAAAACTGGAAAATTTGGATATAAATATTTGCTAGTTTTGGTAGATGCCTTTTCAGGATGGGTTGAAGCCTACCCAAAAAAGCATTAGACCGTGAATGCCGTGGCTAAGAAGATCCTGGAAGAAATCCTACCCAGGTATATGGCTTCCCATCCACCATCAGGTCAGACTGGCCTTTCTCTCAAAAGTAAGTCAGGGAATAACTGCGGCACTTGGGACGAACTGGAAATTGCACTGTGCTTATAGACCTCAGAGTATAGGGCAGGTAGAAAAAATGAATCGGTCTCTAAAAGATACCTTAACTAAATTGGCCTTGGAGACTGGCACAGACTGTGTATCTCCCCTTCCTTTTGCCCTGTTTTGAGTAAGAAATTCACACTATCAGCTTGGCTTTACTCTTTTTGAAATAATGTAGGGACACCCTGCACCCATTATCCCTATCCTTCAAAGTGAATTGCTTGCTGATTTGGATGATACTGAATTTCTGTGTAAGCTTGACTATTTACAGCTGGTGCATAAGAGTATGTGGTCCCAGCTTTGAGCATTATATGATTATCTTTCTCTCTCTTTAACTGTTTGCACTCCCTTTCATAAGCTAGGGAAAGCACAAATGATGAGAAGATTCATTTTGGAAGGGGAAATTGGTAATGGGTTTGACGTTGGTATCACATACATATTAGTCTGACCTCCCATTTGAGTTATGCCTCCCGCACTATATTTTTTTGTTTGTATTATTATTCTAAAAGTGAATTACACAGATGATACAGTCATATAAATCAGGTATGGATATATTTCTTTTTTTGAAAGGTCAGCCCTTCCTTTGCTCTCTCAATTTTTCTCTCATTGGTTTGGTTTTATTAACTTCCTTCTTCTTCTTCTTCTTCTTCTTCTTCTTCTTCTTCTTCTTCTTCTTCTTCTTCTTCTTCTTCTTCTTCTTCTTCTTCTTCTTCTTCTTCTTCTTCTTCTTCTTCTTCTTCTTCTATCTGTTACTATTATTGTTGCTGTTGTGCTGTGGAGGTTTTAGTTACATTCATGTGATAGTGATTACATTTCTTTTGTCTTTGTTTTTGTTTTAGTCAGTAAAGAGGCTTGAACTCAGGGCCTGGACACTGTCTTTGAGCTCTTTTGCTGAAGAATGGCACTCATATTGAGCTACAGCTCTACTTCCCTGAGGACATTTCTTTTTGGACAATGTCATCGTTTCTCTTCATCTCTTCCAGTTTTCCCATCCTTCCACACAAACAAGTTGCATAGGTCATTTTCAAAATAGTACCAATTGAATACCGCTATTTCACATGTTTATCCTTTGTCCCTCCTCTTCTATGACCCCTTTAACTTCTCAAAGAGAGATAAATTTTTAAAAAACAACAAAAATGAAAAGTGTAAGAAAAATACCATCTTGTGTCTGTTTCCTGGTCACTGGTTATTTTTGAGATAGGGTGTGTGTGTGTGTGTGTGTGTGTGTGTGTGTGTGTGTGTGTGTGTGTGTGTGTGTGTGTGTGTGTGTGTGAATACTGGGGCTTGAACTCAGGGAGCTGACCTTTAGCTTTCTTACTCAAGGGTAAAAGAATACAACTTGAACCAAACTTCCACTTCTTGATTTTGAATGGTTAATTGGAGATCAAGTATCACAGGTTGTTCCTACCTAGTCAAGCTTCAATTCACTTTCCTCAGATCTCAGATTTCTAAATAGCTAGACTTACAGGTGTCAGCCACTGGTCGTACGTGGCCTACCTTCTTTTCGTTAAGTAGTTGAAATATAAAAGACAATTGCAATCATAGTAAAAATGAAATCAATTTAACTTTCAAAGCTTCAATAACTTTAAATATTTTGTCACATTTGATTTGTACAGAAAAACATTTTTTTGTAAATGCTCCTGCAATTCGGTTTTCATCTGGATTTTTTCCTCATGATGAACTTGATTTTATGTAGCTTTTTACCTGCTAAATATTGATGAAAATATGCCCAGAGGGCATTAATGACCTTCTTTTGGCTTTCATAAGGAAATGGTGGAAGCTAACACTTGTTGTGCTAAATTAGTGTGCAGGACCCCACATTCTTAGCCAGAAGACAGTAGTGCCTGTTACAAATCATATATATCTGACAAAACCCTGACTCAGGCCATGTTACCACCTTCCTCTATGTCCTCTTAGAGTGCAATCCTGACTCTCCAGTGGCCATGGCAAAGCCCTGCTGGGAGTTCTCAGTACACAGCCAAGGTCACCAGTCAGGTGTGGCAGCTACAGTATTATGGGAGACTGGTGAGTGCTTCCTATCATGGAACAACACAGGGAATGTTAGGTCCTTAAGCTGTCATTAGTCCTGAATGCTCCTCATTGAGCATTCGATCCTAAGAGTTAAGGAGACATCACTCTCTCTTGCTTGGGCCAGTTGTGGACCTGTATTTCTTCTTCTGCTGTCATCTTCTGTGGAAAGAAATGATCTGAGCTCTATAAGCTCATTTTGCTTATTTTAGGCCATTAGTGTAAGGCTGGCTTTTATACTTAGACAAAAAGAAATACAGTGATAAAAAATAGCAAATAACATTTTTTCTAGTCTATTTATTACCAAAATTTTTTTTCAAATTCTACCAATAATTCTTAATCATAAGAGGCACTTAATTAGCAGTCACAGTCTCAAACTCCTAAATTCCTCAGTGAGCTGTGGGAGAGAAACCACAGTGAGTGTTAGGGGTCCTCCAGTCTAACTTCTTCGCCAGGGAGGAGTGCTTCTATGCTAGGCCTCCAAATTGAACAACGAATGCTTCTTATACCTCAGATTACATGTCCAAGCTATACATACCAAAGAAAGCAAAGAACAAGACATTAGTCTGACTTGGGAACAACAAAGATCACAAACATAAATTATAAGGAAACAGAAATGAAATTTTCCTTTACTCATATAATACAATAAAAAGAGCTACTTTTCTTATTATCACTTAATTGTGGTTATATGTACTTAGTACTAGCTTCTTGAAAGTCCCCAAACACTCTTTGACATGAACTCAGTAGTTCCGTTGGTATCAGATTGAGATTTTTTGAGAAAAACACTTTTTTAATTTTTATATTTCTAAAAATCTATTTTATATTAGAGATGCTGTACAGAGGGGTTACATTTACATGAGTTAGTTACATTTCTCATTGAACATTGTTACCCACTTCAGTTTTCTTCTCCTTTTGTCCCTTCCCCCATTGCCCCTCTCCCACCATTACATTGTAAAGTTAATTTCCGCTATAGTGTCCTGTGGGTATCATTGTTGCAATGGTTCACCTTTTGTACTTCTTTCAGCATTTTGGTATTTCTCTTCCCTTTCCCCAATCAAATAAATGAATATACTGGATGCAGGGTACCAGAATCAAAAACAGTAATTTCCATGGATAAAACCAATAGGAAAAGAAAAATGACATAAAGTAAGAAGAAAGAACTAGCTGCGGTACATTGGCTACATCAAGCTTGACAATTAAACAAAAGAAGACCTGCTGTTTCTATGTCTTGGCGTTCATTTCAAATAGCATCATTTTGTATGGTCATATATATGTTCATAACTCCTGAGCTATTATGACCCACTTTAAGGAGTAACAGGCTAATGCTATTCATTGCAAATGAGGGAAATCATAGAGCTCATGTTGCTTTTGGCCTGGCTTGCTTCACTTAATATGATTTTTTTCCAAGTCTTTCCATTTTCTTACAAAAGGGACTGTCTCATTCTTTCTGATAGAAGCATAAAATTCCATTGTGTAAATATACCACATTTTCTTGATTCTTTCATCTATTGAGTCAATTGTGTTGGATCTGTATCTTAGCTATGGTAAACAATGATGAAATGAACATAGTTGTGCTGGTAGCTTATTGTGCCTTAGTTTGAGATCATTTGGATAAATGCTGAGGAGTAGGATTGTTGGATCTGTAGTAGGAAGACCCCTACTCAAGCAGGCCAGACCACCTATTCGTCCAGAGTGACAGAGCCCACAGCAACAAAGTTGTTAACAAAGAAGCGACTTTATTAAGAAGGCTCCTATACTGACTGGTTGGGCCGCAGCACAGGAGTGGGAGCTGGTACTGTGACCCCTAGGGGCCCATGTACTTTGGTTTTTAAAGGCAAAATTCAGGAGGCCAAACCTGGTCATGCAGGTAACCAATGAGATTGACACACATACAAAAGATTGCACAGTTATACTAGATAACATGGAGGTGGCCAATGAGGTTATTTGTCACATAATGGCTGTTTAAACCCGCCTATAACTTTTGGTTTAAATGACTCACTAATTCAGTGGGTAAGGTGAAGTACGCGCAAAAAGCGGAGTTTACGGTAAGAATACACAAAGGAGGAGTTTAGTGGAGTTTACCATAAGCACGTGAATAAGGTACAGTTTACAGTAAGCTCGGTAAGCTCGAGATGTTGCCAGTAGGAGCCAGTTTACAATCTATCTGTTTTATTGGTCAGTCTGTAACAGAACAATCAAGGTGACTTAGGTTGTTAAGGGGAGGGAACATAGGGCAATTCTGTCCATTCCAGGAACTGGGCTGGTTGGAACCAAGTTCTAGTAAACCTTGATTAAAGGTTTTTCCTCTTCTAAAATCCCTAAAACAAAGGCGAAGCCATGAAAGAAACTGTACCAGCTCAAGTCTCCTCTTAGGACATACTTCAGATCTTAGGGGAGTTCTAGGTTTAGTCTGCTGAGGAACCTCCATTCTGCCTTCCAGAGTGTTTGAACCAGCTTACATTCCTACCATCAGTTTAGTGTGTTTCCATTTAGCCACATCCACCTCCACATCTGTTATTATTTGCTCTCTTGATAATGGCCATTCTAACTGGGGTAAGGGGCATCAAAATGTGGTTTTGGCTTTGATTTGCATTTCTTATATGACCAGTGATGCTGAGCATCCCCCTTCTCTTTCTGAGAGGCCACACTATTACAGGTTTGTAGTGTCTCAACAGAGGCATAGAAAATTATAATATTGTATGCTTTTTGTTGTACATTCACTTCATTTGGCGCTTCCAATGACTCTTAAACTTATAGTAAAGGTTTATACTATTTCCCTTACTTAAAAAAAAACACTGATTTTCAAAAAATATAGGAAAAAGTCCCTTTGTCAGGGGTCCAGGGAATACTAAGGAAGATTCTTTACTGGGAAATTTTATTTGGTTGCTTGTTTGTTACATCACTTAAACACATGTTGAATTTGGGGTTTCCCCACCAAAGCTTCAACAAACCAGAAACTATGTTACCTCATTGGATTTTGCTACAAAAGTTACAAAATATTTTGACATATATTTGATTTGGTGTTTTGGTTTTTTTTTTTACTTTTGGAGGGCTAGTGGGCCAGTACTCAGGCTTGAACTGAGGGTCTGGAGCTCTTGCTTAGGTTATTTTACTCAATGCTGTCACTGTGCCACTCGAACCACATCTGCACTTCTGGTTTTTTGCTACTTAATTGAATATAAGAATCTTGAGGATTTATTAGCTTGGGTTGGCATCAAATTGTGATCCTCAGATCCTACCTTCCTGAACATCTAAGATTACAAGAATGAGCCGGAACCTGGATATATTGTGCTCCCTATGAAACCTAAACAATGGCACAGAATTCTGAAGCATGTGTGTATGGTTACGTATTTAAAAATTAGTTAGAAAAATATAGACCTTTATGTGTATGTGTGAATGTGCTGAGGGAAATGAGGATGTATCTGCTGATTTTGAGGAAAGATTTAACCTAGGGCTTTTCACAGATTTAGCTACACTGTACAGAAAGCTTGAGACTAAAAGTGAGGTAAATGATGTCATTATTCCATTTATCTACATCCCTTGCTAACATATGCATATACTGTGGTGTTGTCATGAGTATTTTGTGTATGGGAGCCAGTACTGGGGCTTGAATTCAGGACCTAGATACTGTCCCTTAGCATTTCATGCGATTCTAATACTCTACCATTTGAAGCACAGCTCAGCTTTCTTCATTTACTGTTTAATTGGAGATAGAAGTCTTTTTTGCTGTTGTCTTTGAACTGAGTTTCTCATATCTCAGGGTCCTGAGTAGCTAGTTTTACAGGCCTGAGCTTCCAGTGTTTTAGCTTTTCATTATTACTTTCACAAGCTACATGCTCAAACACATTCCTTGCATTCAAAAATTTCACTGTTCAGGCTGACTGACAAGTTGTGAGGAAACATGGTGGAGTGAATAAGTTACCAAATGGGCCTCTAGCCCCATTAACATCATTCTTGTCAGTAACTTTCCTTTAAGTGAGTGAGTAAGTACATATTTCCACTTTCACTCTGACATTTTAACTGGAACTTATGAAATGTTTTTGATATAACTTTTAAATGTTATCTCCCAAACAGGAGATATTATTTGAATGTTTTGATAATATTTAAGATGGGGGTGGTCTTGTGTGTCTGGATGTCTGTGGACAGAGGCCATCCAGCTGGGCTTCAGGCACAGAACTGATGCTTCCTGTCTGCTGGTTGCAGAGAGGAAGGTTTTCTTCCTGGTCAGGCTTTGAATTGAGATCCTTTCATCTTAAACTTCAAAGTAGCTAGGATAACAAGCATGAACCACCACCAACTGGCTTGTTTTAGAAGCATTAATTGTTTTTCATTCATTGCTTTTTTCCTGGAAGGTTGATCTAGACAGGCTGCTTGTACCTCATGATAAGGTGATTTGAATAATACCCCTTGCCTCTGGCATTTCTGAAACCCATTTCCTCAGTCAAATGAATTTGTTGTAAAGCCAATAGCATTTTCCTTCTTAGATGTTAGGTAGCTTATTTAAATCTCTTATACTTTCATTTGACAAAGCAATCAGGAAGTTTCTGTAAAACCCTACTTCTTGAGAGCATTATAGTTAGAAGGTATAATGTGCACACTTTCATATAGTCTCGCCTTTTATAAACATATGTTACACGATTGGGTGGAAGAATGACTATTGAAATAACTTGATAACCACTGTAGAATTTTTAAGCTTTAATGCTTATTAACTCAGAGGAGGATTAAAAACATTCAGAATAGTAGAATGTGGCTATTACTCATTTGATGTATGTGGAAAGATGATCAGAATTCTGATTAATAAAATATATCTTCAAATTTCCAGTGGTAGAATGCTATGCTAACTAGGAGGAGACAGCGTAGATGCCAGGGCTTTGAAAGCTGGTAATGCAGCAAAATATCAGGGGCGAACATTTGCTAAGGATACAATTTCCAAGGCTTATACCAAATATATTGAATTAGAATGCTAAGTGATGAATGACAGCACCAAATTTTATTTGTTGGCTTCTTTGTTTTGGAAGTCCTGGGATTTGGACCTAGGGCCTGGGTGCTGTCCTTTAGTTTTTTCCTGAAGGCTAGTGCTCTACCAGTTGAACCACAACTTCATGTCCATATTTCTGGTAGTTAATTGGAAATAAGTCTTACCAAATTTCCTCCTTGGACTTGCTTCAAACCTGATCCTCAGATATCAGCCAAATGAGTAACTAGGATTCCAGTTGTGAGCCACCAGAGCCCAGGTAGAATCACATTTTAAAAGTATTCTTTACTGAATCAGATGTGTCTGACTACTATTGTAGCACTTTGGTTCCAGTGGGTTGTTAGATTTAAACTAAAATCAGAACTTTTCTTCTTGTAACCGGCAGCATCCAATATCTATCTAATTTATACCTATCTTCATTTTGGATCTTTTTCTCCTTTGTACCTTTCCATTCTTAATTCACAAGCAAGCATGTCAGTGCTGTTTTCATTTTCTGAAGCAAATCAGTTCCATTCCCATCAATGGGCGATGTATTTGCTGTCCTTACTGTCTGGAGTACCTGCTCCTAGATAATTACCTGGATGTTGGCTCTCATAACAACATCCCCAATATGAAGTTGTTGCCACAAAATCACCAATTTCATGTCTCTGATTTATAGAAATTATCATTATGATTTCTGGTTTTCTTTACGTCATGAAATTGCTGAGGAGAGAGCCACATTCACTTCTGTTTCTCCAACACCTGTAATAGTGCCTAGTCCTTAGTGCTCAGGGGCCTTACATGGAGATCAGCCTTCCCCAGCTCAATTTATCCTAGCTTCTGGTCAGGACAGCTGTTCAAGCTGAAGGTTAGTGGCTAGTATTCATTCCCTCTCATTCTTTGTGCCTTTTGCTGTTGTTGAGCCAACTTTAGGGCAAAATCAGTGCCTGAGACCTATTTGCTGCTATGGCAAAGATGGCTATGAAATCATAGAAGTTATGACCATTGTATTGTGAAGGTGTGTGAGGACACCAACCCCCACACAATTTCCCCAAAATATGTGTCTCCTTTGCCCAGGAGTGCATTCAACAATTCAACAACCAAACTATCACCCAGTTCTTGATAAACTCAGAGTATGTTTCCATTTCCTTTAAAAAAATTCAAGACATGCCTTTGATGATTTGTCAATGAATTACTGAAATAGAGTATATAATTTTTTGTATTTGTAAGTCTTTGACCATCTATCTTGAGCCCTTGCCATATTTCTATGTGTTTGCATCTTGTGAAGGGAAATAATGTTTAATTCAGTATGATCAGAGACTACAGTTTGGAACCTTTTGGAGGGAATGCCAACTTTCCATCTGATGTTCTACAAATTGCCATGTTGGTACAGGAACTGTGTAGACTGTCATAAGATAAGAGGCTTGTCCTGATTTCTACTGACTTTCCTCTGGGGTCAGGGGGTGTGATCCCACTGCCTATGTGTTTATTTGCTACACTGGAGGGACCAGACCTCCTCTGAAAATCTACGACTTGGTTGTAAGAGATACTAAATCTCATAACCCAGCTTCCCACATCACTAGGATTACAGGACTGAGTCTCATGGACTCAACTTTTTTATACATACTATAGTCAATTTCATTACATTCACTTTCATTTTATTCACATCATAGACAGATATATACAAATATATGTATATGTTTATTCATCTATTTATAATCAGTGTTATATATAGAAACACACAAATATATTCTTATAATTATAATCAAATTATATCACTACTTTCCCCAATAATATTTACATTAATATTTTGTGCAAAAAACTCAAGTTTAAAATTTAAATGCCATTGTAGTTGGAAAAATCATATTCAGTCTTATATACTATGTAATATACTATATATAACATCAAGAATATAACATGTATTTACATATAACTGATTTAAATGTGGAGGATTTTTTCTTCCTGATTTTATATTTGTTCATCTATGTAAACCTTCTTTTTCCTATTATGGCTTTTGCTTTCCATTATACATATTTTCTATATATTTTCAGCCCTAAGTAGACTTTTTTATAATATTGGAGCCAAATTTTTCTTCCATATTTGTCCAAAGCACAATGAAGTTGTTTTCAAATTCGAACTCACTGTTGGAAGAGAGCCCACATACCACTATAAGTATTGTGGCATTTGTCGCATTTGACAGGATAGCCTTCTAGGACATCTGATCTTCTATGTACTAGACCTTTTATAGCCACCTTATGACCCCATGCAGGCATGGCCTGGCTTCCTTGCCACTCCCTGTGCATTTAACATTTCCCATTATATCCAGTAGGCTCTCTAATACAGCCCCCTGTCTCTCTGTGTTCCCCCCCAGAACACATATGCACAATGTTTCAGATTGTAGGATTAAAAAGAAATATATTTAGGATTCATGAATTTTAGAATATGTCAAAAACATTATTTTAATAAAGTTAAAAAATAAATAGGGTGAACCTTTTACATCAGGACAAAAAGAAAAAAAAAGGATTGTCTCAGGAAAAGGAGAAGGAATCAGAAATTCTCCCACAGAGTCCTCAAAGAGATCTACTTCCTCATTAAAGACAGGATTTTCTTCCTGAGTCCAGGTAGAGACAGATTCTAATTTCTCAATTGGAAATTGAATCCCCTGCAAGAGGTCAGATTGGTCTGGGTATTGTGAGGAAAGATTCCCTTTCCTCAACTGAATCTAGATTTTGGACCTCACTCATTGGTTTTCCTGAACATAGACTGGGGTCATTTTCCATTAGCACACATTTACCCTGCACACCAAGAAGTGTTTTTTTGACTGGCTTGGTGGCGATCTAGTTGGATTGTGAACATCAATGGAAGACATTCTGGATTGTCTTCATCCTTGGTGTTATGTGCAGGTACACCTGCATCACATGTGGGGTTCAGAACCAGTGGGATGTCCACAGGACTCAAAACCTACTTGGGCCTTTCTACAAATTGAAAAAAAATTCTCTATGTTCACATGCTTTCTGGAGATCTTCCAATCTCAATCAGTCACCATTGACGACATCAATGATGGGTTCTTTATCTGGAGCTCTGCAGGAGCTGCTTTACGGTGATGCAAACCTGAGAATGTAAATAGGTACAGAAATCTTAGAGTAGACACTAGAAGTTAAGGTGTGACTAAACTTCTGAGGATTTAATGGGAGAAGCTGTAGAATTTGAGGTTGGATTGAACACTGATTAGAATGTAGGGTGTTTCAAATGAGTGGCTACTTCCAAGTTCTTTCAAAAGGAGAACAGATTATACCTGGCATAGAATATCCATAAAAGGACATTTTGCCAAACTGAGGAGTACTAAGGTCTCATGACCAATTGGGCCCATCCCTAGAGACCCAGGTTCCATCCCTCCTCACGAGCCCTGAGGCATCTAAACAAGTTCTTCCTCTTTTTCTTGGTATCATGGGTCATGGGTTCCTCCAGCTGGTCCAGAAGAATATATAAGCAGAAGAGCAGGTCTGAAGAGACCATGTTGATCTTGACATTCTGTGTAAGTTCTTTCAGGGTGTCATGGTTCTTAGGCACATAGAAATCATCAGGGTAGAAGTCCATCCACATAGGGAGGATAGAATAAACAATGCTGTGGGAAGATTAGTGAAAAGGAAAATGAGAGCCCACCCTCTCCATCCTGAACCTCGTACTATAGACTCTTTCTGGCAAGACTTGCATGTTGGGAAGTGGGAAGAGACTCCTGCAAGCAGGATGCTCCTCACAACCCACTTCTAGAAATTTCTCAAATATAATCTTAAAAATTTCTCCCTGTGATAAGAAGAGAAAGTTGTTTCCCCAATGGATCTGACTTGTTATATACAGCCCTCCCTGGCATCCATGAGAATCCAAAACTACAACCACATCCACAACTGTGTAATCTGCTATCCGCTGAAGTGCCAAACCTCAACCCTCTGATGAAAATAACAACTGGTGTGCAAAGAAGAAAATTGACTTTGATTCAGAAACGTCAAAGGTACCAAGTTTCAAAGGACAAAATTTCTCTTTGTGCCAATGTCCACTTACTTTTTCACTTGTTCATCTTCCTCCCAGTTATGGTAGAAAGATCTGTACCAATGGGAGAAAGAAGTTAACTCTTTGCTTCTCCTTTTCTGAACAGGACACACATGGGACTGTCTAAGTCACAAATGGTAATGTAAACATGAAATGTCATGTCAAAACCAGCTTTACAATGTCGGTGGGGGGGGAGGGGGGTATAATTGGGTGGGGGAGGGGGAGGCTGGGAAGGGAGGTGAAGGGTAAACAAAGGAGGAGGCTGCAATGCTTGGTAAGAAATGTATGCATTATCCTGCCCATGTAATTGTAGCCCCTCTGTACAGTATGTTCTCAAATAAAATAAAATAATATTAAAAAATAAAAAATAAAAAAATGAATAAAAACTTTTAAAAAAAGTGAAGATATGTCTATACAATTTCATGGAAATACTGTGAGTGTGCTTATATACATCTTTCCAAATAACTGCGGAATGGCTCATGCCTCTAACCCTAGCAATCAGGAAGGTGAGATCTGAGGATCAGATTGAAATCAGTTTGAACCCAGTCTAGTTTGTAAAATCTAAAGACACATCTTCATTTAACCAGCCAAAGGCCAGAACTAGACTTGGGGCTCAATTGGTAGAGTGCTACGAATGTTACAGAACTCAGGCCCCAAATTCAAATTCAAGTTTCATCCTTTCTTCTGTCTGTATTCCTTCAAAGGCCTCCAAGATAGTGATTTCCTAGATGAGGGTGGAGGTTGGATGAGACTGGCTCATTCTTTTAATCCTTTTCTTTCAGCAAGAAAATCATTAAGGCTCCACTAGCTTATGAGGCAAATGAAATGTTCTGGCAGCCCAGTCCTAAGGAATTAGTCGAAGACTGCTCTTCTTTGTCTCAAGCCAAGCTCCTTTGATAAGACCCCAGTGATACAGTCTCAGAGAGGTACCAATTATTCCAATATTCTGGAGGGTGTCTCATCTGTCTTGGGTTTGAAGGAGGAAATCTCACTTTTTTTTGTCAGTCGTGGGGCTTGAACTCTGGGTTTGGATGTTATCCCTCAGCCTTCAACTCAATGTGAGCACTCTACCAGTTGAGCCACAGCACCACTTCCGGTTTTCTAGTGGTTTATTGGAGATGAGTCACATGGACTTTCCTGTCCAGGCTGGCTTTGAACCTTGATCCTCAGATCTCAGCATCCTGAGTAGCTAGGATTACAGGTGTGGGCCACCGGCACCCGGCTAAGGAATACTCACTTTTTAAACAGAATATCCAGCAACTGCTCTATTGTCCCCGCTTTCTATAGTGGTGGAGGAAGTTTCCAACATAGAAGAGATCAGCTTTCTGGTAGGCAGGGACCAGGTCCATTTCCAGAATTTCCAGCAAACCTGAGTCCAGGCACCATATATTATAAGGCATATTCAGGGTTTGGGCTGACTCATTGTCACACTGGGGTTGTAAAAAAGAATGGATCTTTGAAACATGGAAATGGGAGTACACTTAAATTGAGTAATTGTAATAGAGTGGATTGAAAACTACACAGTAAATATTTTCTCAGTCTACTCATATAAAAGCACACAAGAAGAAGGTTCTAGTGTGGGCTAGGATGAGATTAAATAGGTTTCCTGTCATAGTTTTACCTTGCCGGAGTTGCCTTGGTTTCTTCTTATAACAAGGCCTGAGACATTGGTTTCGTGGTTTAGCACTGATCCATTGTCTGCAGCATCGAGTGAGGCACACACCACTCTTGCCTGAGACCTGAATCTCTTGAACTTTGAAAACAATACAGGAGCATCTTTCTTGTTCCTGAGCCACAGGCCAAGTGAGCTGGCTTGAGTTGACTTTTAGTTATAGTTGCTTGGCTCTCAGAGTTCCATATTCTATTCCATTATGAGGGAGGTAGAGTCATATCTCAGAGCCTAATCATCTAAGCTGCTTGCTCACATAAGACCATCCCAAAGACAAACTGTAGACTGAAATCTCCCTTCCTACTTCACTCTATACACATGTGGATATTGTCAAATCCCAACATTATCAGCTAGGCCTAGATAAAGTCATGGTCTCAGTCTCAAAGAGCCCTTCCTAGCTCAGATCCCACCCTTATTTGTCACTATTCTTCTCATCCTGCACAAATCATTTTGCCTCTCAGGGCCCTCTCAGCCTGCCATGTGTTTCTTGCATGTATTATTGACATCCACTTACTAGGACATTGTTAGGTTTTTTGTTTCCTATTTTTCTGTTTGCTCTTGAAGGCTCTGTGTGCTGTCAGCTGGAAAAAAGGTAAGTACCTAGAGGTGGGAAAATAAAAAAAGTATTGAAAAACAAACATTATACATGTAGTCAAACATTTTGTAAGACAGAAGAGCATTTTTGAAACTTTTATTATATTTTATGAATGAGGGGAAGGGGAGAAGGGAAGAGGTGCTGCGTTGTCTTCTCATAATTCAATGGTTATTATTTTAAAATACTATATTTGAAGGAATGTAATATTTAAAGATAAAAACTGTACTCCTGTTCTGTTTATAAGCTAGGCATTTATAAAGCATTCCTCACTAAAGTCTTGTCGTTTGTGTCCCATGAACTGTCCTCCTCCTTCAAAATAATCAAGGAAAACCCTTCACAAATAAGTGGGATGTTGTCCAATATCTGGATAAGAATTTAAGAGACAATATTGCCTGCCATTTTGTGCATGTACTTGTGTGTGTGTGTGTGTGTGTGTGTGTGTGTGTGTGTATGTGGGTGAACGTGTGTCTGTGCATAAAGGTGTTTTAAGATTTGAGCAAGGACTATATGACAATCCCGAGGATCTTTCCCTTCACTGTAGTGCTCTACCAATTGTGCCAAAGTTCCACTGCAAGTTTTTGTAGTGAACTGGAGAGGAGAGAGCCTCCAAAACCTGGTGATAAACATTGTTACTGGAGGTAGTGGGGTTGCATGTTTCAGTCCAGCTTCACAACACTCAATATCATAAAACAACAACAGCAAAACCTAATATCAAAATACAATAATAAGATGTAATTAGAATAAAATTTAGTGATATAGTCTGTTAGCATAACTTTCATGAAACCTTGGTTGTAATGATTTAACAACACAAAACCAAATAAATTAGATAATTTCAGTAAATTCTATAAATTTTTTAATTCCATCTTAATAACGGAACAAGAAAACATTCATACTCATAAGGAGAATGTAAAAATGATAAAAGATGGCAGATTATGAAATAGGAACTTCTGCACTGCAGGAAAATTATTGTCATGGTTAATATATGGTGGTATTGTAATGGTGAATATATGATAATGTTCTTCAGAACAGCAATAGATAAATATATATTTATTGCACATAGTTTAACTTGTCTATCTCTATCAACTTCCAGTCTTCAAGTGCACATTATCAATGTATTCATGTTTATGGTATATTCCAAAAAAATAACTATCAGAGGCAGGAGTTACCAAAATATATTACCTTCAATGTGTTAGGAGATAAACTTGCTAATTATATTGACTATTTTATATATTAAGCATGTAGTCTGTTATCATTGTATCTCTAAGTATGTACAAACACTACTTCAAAGTGAAACGAAATACAACAAGGTTTTGAAGGCATATGCCTGTAAAGCTAGCTATTTGGGACATCACTTCAAGACCAGTGTAGTTTTACCTGCAATGCTCCACAACCCCTGGCTCTGTGTGATGGAATACGTCTATCATCCCAGGTCCATTGGGAGCTTAGAGCAGGAGGATTTCAATTCCATGCCATACTGGGCAAGAACTTCCACATGGCTCCATCTCAAGCAAAGAAGGTTCAACACTCCCCCACCTAAGTGAAAATAAAAATAAGAGCATTGTAGTATAAGAAACAAACAATATTAAAACATGCCAATACAAACCATCATGAACAACACACACCTAGTGTTTGTTTCTCATACCTGTAATCCTAACTATAGCTAGGATTATATATGTGAGCCAGAAGCACTAGGCAGTTCATTATTTTAAAAATTACTATTTGAGTGTCTGCTTTGACTCCGAGGTCTTTGATCCATTTGGAGTTGATTCTGGTGCAAGGATCTAGCTTTAGTCTTCTACAAGTAGATAACCAAATTTGCCAGCACCATTTACTGAAAAGGCTGTCTTTCTTCCATTCTATTTTTCTAGCTCCATTATAGAAGATTAGATGGCTATAGGTCTGTAGGTTCATTTCTGGGATATCAATTCTATTCCATTAGAACTGAGGTCTGTTCTTGTGCCAGAACAAAGCTGTTTTGATTACTATGGCTTTGTAGTAGAGTTTAAAATTTGGTATCGATGTTCCTCTAGCACTGTTCATTCTATTAAGGATCATTTTTGCTATTCGGTGTCTTTTATTGTTCCATATGAATTTTTGGACTGCTTCTTCTATTCCCTTGCAGAATGAGTTTGGAATATTGATAGTTATCGCATTGAATTTGTAGATAGCCTTGGGAAGTATTGACATTTTCACGATGTTGATCCTAATCCAGGAGAATGGGAAGTTTTGCCACTTTCTAAGTTCTGTTTTGATTTCCGTTTTCAGGTTTTTAAAGTTTTCATCATAGAGGTACTTAGAGGGTAATGAGAAAATATGAAGCTAGAGATCCTTTCAGATTATCCCACCCACTCTTCTATTACTTTAAGCAAAAAACAAAACAAAGGAAAGCAAACAAAATAGACTTTATGGTTAATTAAGCTGCTATTAAAGATTCCAGGCAGAATTATACAGCTAAACGATGAGTTAGTACATATGTTTTGTCAATACTGAACTTACATGTGTCACAAAAATATCCATGGATTTATAACTAGAAATTTTGAAGTGTTAAGTATATTAATTAGGTGAGTTTCATAAGATAGCCAATGAATAGAACACCGCACGGAATTCAGTCTGGTAAAGTAGTTTATTTACTGAACTGCTGCCCATGCCATACACGGTTGAAAGGCATGTACAAAAAATAGGGTAGGAGTTCCGGGAAGATGGAGGAGGAGAAGCTGGCTAAACAAGCTCTTACATAGAAAGCAGTTTTAGTGTTCCAGGAAACAGTCCTAAGCCAGAGAATCACACCAAGTGTGCCATCACAGGACAGAGAGTTAGGCCAGAGAGGGAAAATCCAGGCAAGGAGACAGATCTGACCATTTGCCAGCAGCTGCGGCTGCAGCTGCAGTAGCAGTGGCTGTTGCCACCATACCGGTAATACAGAGAGTCCGGGACAAAGGCGGAAAATATGGCGGGCAAGCAGATTCTACACAACACCAGCAAGAATTGACAAGGAGCAGACATCTTCATTCTGAAATTTGTAGACAGAGAGGACCCAGGAACTAAGACTCCAGCGTTAGTAGAAGCCTGACATCCTCACTTCTTCTGAGGGAGCAGAGGAGGGAAGGCCACCTCTCCAGATCCCCACTACAAGAGATCTCCATATTTGATACTGACAAAGGTATGGATGAGCAGCTAGCTCCAACTCAGGCCTTGGAAGGAAACAAGAGTCATTTAGCAGGTCACAGAAACCTCACCTGACCTGCCAGTCTTAGCTCTACCCAGGGAAAATTCTCCCAGCCGGGCTGAGCAAGCTCCGCCAGACCCAGGAGTGGATTTCTTCCCTGGGTAAACTGAACCAGAGGCTACCCCTCCCTACAGCATCCTTGACAACCAATTGAAATTCAGTAGACATAAACCCTGAGAATGGCTCCAGGCTGGGCTCTGTAAGTATCTCAGGAGCTAACTCCTCAGGGAAAAGTTGCTGTTTGCTGAAAGGACTCAACTCTACCCAGAACCTAGCGTCATCACAGCATCTTCATACTAGAGGAAACAGCCATCTCCCTCTTTTGAGATACTCAAAGCAGATCTCCCTCCCATTGAACTAACTTGGGAGGGAATCACAAAATCCTAGGTAAAGCAGAGAACTTTCTGCCTACTCAAACAAACTGACTTAAGAAACCATCTAAGCCACAGGAAAATCAAACACCACAAGCATACCAGAGACTCCAACAAGAGACTAGTTACATACAAAAGGGAGATACAGGATATTCCCATCCCCCCAAAAAAAAATCAAAGAGCATTTTTTGTACCTTTATAAAAAAAATTTAATTTTTTTAAATTTTAATTTTTAACATTAAAAAATTTTGTTTTCTATTAACTTTTTTTCTTCCTCTTATAACATTATTTTAAGGGTATATGTGTGTGTACTTTTTTTTCTTTATAAAAATTTGATTTTGTTTAGCTCTACTGACCTTTCGACCCTTTTTTTCTTTCCTTCTCATTCTTTTCACTTTTTCTTCTCTTTCATTCTTCTTTGCATGACTTAGTTGCTGTTCTGCTCATCTTCAGATAAACCCATAGTAGATTATTAGACTTTAACTCCCTGTTGTGTATACATTCAATCCAGAAATTTATTACTCAA
Organism: Dipodomys merriami; assembly: GCF_024711535.1. Lineage (NCBI taxonomy): Eukaryota > Metazoa > Chordata > Mammalia > Rodentia > Heteromyidae > Dipodomys > Dipodomys merriami. The sequence goes on from NW_027206113.1 coordinate 8,024,540, forward strand.
TTTAAAACCTCTTACACATAAAGTCCTTAATAGAAGTACTACCTCTTTATACCTATATAATATTTCAAGCATTTTTATTTTTGAGTTTTACATGTCTCCTTTCTATCCTATCCACAGTCATCTCTGAATATCACATATTCATTTTGCATAATTTATAAATGTTGCACTTTTTAATTTTTGTTTTTCTATTTTTTCTTGTCTTTTTTCTTTCTCTTTCTTCTTTTCCTCTCTCTCTCTTTATTAGCATTCTATACAACCTATTTCCCGCTTTGAGATTAGGACTTAGTTAAGTTAACTCTCCCTCGGACTTTCCACATCACTCTATTTTTATTTTTAACCACATTTCTTCCTAAACCTAATAATTTCTGTTTGCCAAATACTTCTTTGCTGTTCGTAGCCCATTAATATATAGTTGATTGATGTTGAACAGCTATATCTGTTTAGCTAGATTGTATCTGCAGACTTTTGACTGTGAAACTACAGGCTTTGGTTGATGCTTACCTTAAAATAGTGTGCTAGCACAAAACTGGTTTTACTTTCATCCTAAATGGGCAGAGTAAGCCGGAAAAAAAAAAAACAAGAAAAATGGCAAGTCCAGTTATCTCAACTCCCACTCATAATAATCACGGGAGAGAGCAGATAGTGAATAATCCATTGGAGAGTTCCCAAAAAGCTCAACAAACACTACTGGTAAACATGATAAATGAAAAGATTGAAAACCTGCAAAGGACTCTGTATGAGCGTGATAGGGAGAAAGGAGGTCAAACAAAGGTCAATACAGGAATATCATGAGCATGAGGAAGCTACTCAAAGATTGATAAAGTAAAGGCGTGAGCAGGCTGAGAACATTCAAAGAGAAAGTCAAGAATGGCGTAGTAGGCTGAGAATACTCAAAGAGAACTACAGGAATTGCGTGAACATGAGGAGTACTAATCAAAGAGTAATACAGGAATTGAGAGAGCGGGATGAGAATACAGAAAGATCACTAAAGCCATTCATGGAATCCATAAACAGCTGAAAGAAGGCAGGGAGACCACAAAGGGAACGCTGAATGGAACCAAACAGAAGGAATGGGAGTTCAAAGAAACCATAACCAATGAACTAAGTGATTTGTGAAAAAACACTGAACACCAAATTAAGGAAGTAAAGAAGTTCATATAAGATCTAAAACAAAGCTCCAACAAAAAATTTGAAGCCATCAAAGCTGAACAACTCGAAGGAAAAGAAAAAACAAAGTAGAAAGTCTTGATAATAGGGTTAGACTATACAGAAGATCAAATTTCGGGGATTGAACACAGCCTAGATATTGTAGAGAAAGAACATACAACAATCCAAGAAATATGATAGATCTATTCAACACTTGGAAGACACCATCAGAAGGCCTAATCTGAGGAAAATGGATATAGAGGAGCACCTAAAGGCAGAAATTAATGGTCTAGCAAATTTGTTTCACAAGATCCTAGCAGAGAACTTCCCAAACATGCAAAAAGATAAGCCTATTCATATACAAGAAGCTTTTAGAACTCCAAATAGACCAGACGAGAATAGCACATCCCACCATCACATTATAATCCACACAGGATCAATTCAGACCAAGGAAAACATCCTTAAAGCTCTCAAGAAGAAAAGATCAATAGCCTATAAAGCGAAACCAATTAGAATCACCTCAGATGTCTCAGCGGTGACAATCAAAACCACAAGAGCCTGGAATGAGGTATGCAGGCTCTAAAGACAAACAACTATCAAGCAAGAATTCTGTACCCTGCTAAACTCTCCTTCATAACGAAGGTGAAATAAAAAAACTTCCATAGTAAAGAAAAATTGAAACATATCTCCACCAAACCAGCCCTACAAAAATTCTTAAATGAATTAAAATACAAAAAAAAACCATAGTAAGTATCAACAAAACAAAGAGTTGGTTCTTCGAATAAATTAACAAAATTGATATACTCTTAGCCAATCCTTATCAGAAAAACAAGAGAACACACCCAAATAAATAAACTCAGAGATGAGAATGGAAACATCACCACGGAAACAACCAAGATGCAGAACATTATAAGGGAATACTTCTCAAAACTTTATGTTAATAATTTTGAGAACTTGACAGAAATGGACCTTTTCCTAGCAAATATCGAAATGCCAAAACAAAACCAAGATGAGTTAAACCATTTTAACAGGCCCATATCAAGAATTGAAATAGAAACAGTAATAAGAGACCTCCCACCTAAGAAAAGCCCAGGAGCAGATGGTTTTACAGTGGAATTCTACAAGGCCTTCAAAGCAGAGGTCACACCCATACTCCTCCAACGTTTCAGTGAAATTAAAAGAGAAAGTTCACTACCAAACTCATTCTATGAAGGCCTCATAACCCTCATCCCAAAACCAGGCAGGGACTCATCAAAGAAAGAAAACTATAGACCCATTTTTTTTGATGAACATTGATGCAAAACTTCTCAACAAAATTTTGGCCAATCGACTTCAACAATTCATCCAAAAAATCATACACCAAGATCAAACTGGATTCATTTCAAGGATGCAAAACTAGTTCAATATACGCAAATGAATTAATATAATTCATCGCATCAACAGGAGCAAGGACAAGAACCACATGGTTATCTCAATAAATGCAGAAAAAGTACTTAACATGATCCAACACTCCTTTATGATGAAGGTTCTGGAAAAATTAGTAATCCATGGGACATTCCTCAATACACTAAAGGCTATATATGACAAACCTACAGCCAGCACTATACTTAATGGTGAAAATATAAAGCCATTGCCTCTTAACTCAGGAAGGAGACAAGGATATCCACTCTCTCCACTTCTCTTCAATCTACTATTGGAATGCCTATCTACAGCAATAAGACAAGATGCAAACATAAAGCGGATCCGAGTAGGGAAAGAAGAAGTAAAACTCTCTCACTTTGCAGATGACAGGATCTTCTATTTAAAGAATCCCATAGACTCCACTCCCAATTACTCAAGCTGATTTAAAACTTTGGCAAAGTAGTAGGGTATAAAATTAACCCGCAAAAACCAATGGCTTCTCTACATGCCAAAAATGAGAAAAGTGTAGCTGAAATTAGGAAAGCAACTCCATTCAGAATAGTCCCACAAAAAATAAAATACCTAGGAAGTAACTTAACCATAGAAGTGAAGGACCTCTATGATGAAAAGTTTAAAAACTTGAGAAAGGAAATCAAAACAGAACTTAGAAAGTGGCAAAAACTCCCATGCTCCTGGATTGAAAGGATCAGCATGGTGAAATGCCAAAGGCTATCTACAAATTCAATGCGATACATATCAATATTCCAACATTATTCTTCAAGGAAATAGAAGAGTCAATCCAAAAGTCCATATGGAATAATAAAAGACCCTGAATAGCAAAAACGATCCTAAACAGAAAGAACAGTGCTGGAAGAATAGCAATACCAAATTTCAAACTCTACTATAAAGCCATAATAATCAAAACAGTACTGGTACAGGAACAGACCTCAGAGCCAATGGAATAGTAAGGCAAGCAAATCCCAAATTATTCATTAAGGAGATGAGTTGAAATTCATCATTTTACACACTAATACTCTTTCCTCAACAAAACCAGAGGATTTAAAATAACTAATATTTTTATGTTAATGGGTACAAATGTGCACGAATTTTCTAGAAATAAAATGATCACTCATGAAACCTTACTGGTACTTCAAAAAATGCTTTCCAATTAGAGGAATAATCTTCACACTTTTTCACACAATGTGAATCTGCCTGGTAACAGAACCCCAAGCAAGACTAAGGCAGCTAATAGCTATCTAATTTTTGTTGTCTTTTTGCAATACTGCTTTCTTATCATATTGATTAGTATAAATTCTATGACCAGTATAAAATCACATTTGTTATAAAAGTTACTAGGTGGGAAATTCATGGATGAGGTGGTGTGGTGTTTCTGATAGAGCCCTGTCTGGTTCAAAGGAGGAGTTGTTACTGGCAGAGCATCTGTTGTGGAGTTGGGCAAGGCTTTGACGGTGAAAGCATCTGTGTAGGGATTTGAGACAGCAGGGAGGGGACAGGAAGGACTAGATTGTTAAGGACAGGGTCTCTTGTGGAGTAGGTGGGACTTTAGGATGGAGGCTGGCAGGTGGATGGGTTTTCTGTGGAAGAACGTGGGGTCACTGGGGAGGAGGCTCTTTGGGGCAAAGCTTGGAGAAGGAAGAACAAGGCTACAAGGGAGGTGGTTACTTAGAGGAAGGTTTCTGGTGGAGTACTGTGAGCCCTTTTGGGATATGTAGGGTGGGGTTTCCCATAAGGCAGGGAAGGGCATGGAGACAAGAGGCTGACAGAAGGTGGTGTTTCTGGTGCCAGAATGTGGAGCTATGAGGGAGAAGCTTTTCAGGGTCTGGTTTGAGAGGGCAGAGCGGTGCTAGGAAGAAGTAGGCTAGTAAGGGCAGGGGATTCTGGTGCATAATGGCAGGCCTTTGGGAAGTGTGTGAGGGTGGAGGTAGTTTTCTGGCAGAACAGGATGTAGTCATAATGTATGGAGGATTTTTTCAGGACCAGGGCTTTGTGAGAGCAGGGATAGGATCCAGTGGACTAGACTAGTTAGGATGGGCTTTCTGTTGTAGCCAGTCACCACTTTGAAAAAAGGAGTAAGTTTGGGTGGGGATTTCAGTGTTGCAAGGAAGGAAAAGGACTTTGGACAGGGTTTCCAGTATGGCAAGGCAACCTTCAAAAAGGGACTTCAGTGGGACAGGGATTAACAGTTGAGTTTGGTGAGGCTTCCAGATGGAGGCCAACTGTTGCATTGGCTTACAGTGAAGCAATGTGGGTGTTGAGAGATGAGATAGTGTGGTGGGCATTTTCTAGTGAGGGTTTTCTAGAGCAGGTCAGGGCTTGGAGCCATGGGGCTAATTGGAGGAGGGCTTTGAGAAGGAGTGGAAGGTCTACAAAGGTGTAGGATAATTATGGGCAAGGTATCTGGTGGAGTAGGGTGTGGATCTGAGGGAGGATGCAATAGGGGGTGGGATTATCTGGGGAGCAATACAGGGCATTGAGAGAGTAGATATGGAAGGTGGAGAGGTTTGTGGTGAAGCAGGGCTGGTTTTCCAGGTAGGAGATGGGTTGTGTGAGAATCTTCTAGCCAAGCAAGGGGGGGGGGCTTCAAGAACAATTATAGGGAGGTGGAGGGTTTTGGTGTAGCATGATGGGCTTTGTGGGAAGAGGTAGTTTCAAGGCCGAGTTTGAGAGGTTAGGCCACTGAGAAGTAGACTACTTATGGGCAGAGTTTCTGATGAAACCAGGAGTGGCTGGAGGGAGAACTCTGGTTGGGGTGGGGTAGGGAAGGGAGGAGCTTGGAGGTACTAGGATATGGGAGCAATGGGACTATGAGTGACTAGAGTAGTTAGGAGTGGGGTATCTGGTGGATGAAGTGAGGATTTGAGGGATGAGCCTGATGTAGGCGGGGTGCTTGGTGCAGCAAGTTGGGACATAGGAGGAGATATGAATGTGGCCTGGTTTCTGGTGGTGCAGAGCAGGGATTCCAGGAAGGAGTGTAGAAGAAAGCTTTCCCTATAGCAGAGGAGGGCTTTCAGGAAGGAGTCTGGCTGCAATCAGACCTTTGAAAATTTATAGTAGGACTACTAGGGGATAGGTTAGTTAAGGATGGGATTTTAAGGAAGAGGCTGACTGGAAGTGGGTTTCCAGTGGATCCAGTCAATTTCTATGGGAAGGGGAAATAGGAAAGGGGCAAGAGAGTGAAGAGTGAGGCTACAAAAAATAAACAGTTACTCTTAATAGGATCACCATTTTCTGTCAGTTTAGAATTATATTCCTTTTATGTATGCGAGAGATATTGGAGAAAGTAACCAGGCAATAATTCCTTCCTAGTGAAATTTTTCTTTATTCCAGTTCAGTGAAAATAAAATCACATCAGGTTCAGAGGCACAAAGTAGACTAAGACACAGGAAGCACTGGACTTGGTTGCCAAGCACAACCTTTAAGGATCACAAATAAAAATTTTAAATGACTCAATTGGTCATAATGGACACTCTATTGTCTTAAAACTGTGAATGAATAGAACTTTTACTCTGATCATTTTAGAAATCCTAAAAGTAAGTAAGTATTAATGTTTTAACTTTATATAATATTGGCAAGTATACTAAAATAATTAAGAAAATATAAATTTGTATGCAGAATGTTTGTTCTCCATAATCAATTTTAATGTAAAAGAATTTAAAACTAGAAAATTACCATATAGTGAGATTGCATCATGGTTTCCTTTCAGTCATCAAAATGGTGACTTAAGCAATGTGTCTTTATCATTGGATACATCGATGTTAAAACATATCTAAGAATGTGAAGCACTACTATACAGACCCTGAAGAAACTCAGAAGGATCTATGAAATGATGTTGGAATAAAATTAATGACTAATTACAGTAGGAACTGATCTTCACTGGGCCCATAATTATTTTGAGAAGAAAAGTCTACATTGAAAAATAAACAAAACAATGAAAAGGAATCAGGCAGGCAAACCTTGAGGTAAACATTATCCAATGAACAACATCTATTGAGGCATGATCACAAGCTTCTTTTACCTGTTACAGTTACTGATGTATGTTCTTCCCTAATGCCAAATAACAAAGACATGAAAATGCAGTAATAATTTTCAAGGCATTAGAGTTTACAGGAAGAATTCAATGAATGTATTGCTAGAAAGTAAAGATACATGTCTGAGATAAAGATTGAAGAAAATATCCCCAGTTTCTGGCCCTTCGAGTTGAGAGGGGTACAACTCAAAGCACTAGGAGAATAGACAGAAGTACAGTAGTGCATTCCAGTAGTTCCCAAGATGCAATGATGAATGAAACAGCGGAGAAAATCAACATGACCATCACTGGACTTAGCACTGGAGAGAAGAGAGAATAACAGTGAAAATCCAAGGAGAATTACAAAGGATGCCCTACCATATTTGGCAGTAGAGTGCATGGCATTGTGGTCTAAAATATGTGGAGATATTATGGGAAACTACTTGTGCTCAAATGGTGCCATGAGAAGTGATAAACTTATGATTTACAGGACATTGAATAATCATAAAGATCTTGCTTCAGTAGTGCAGAGTTAAACCTTGATAAATTCTATTTTGAAACACCTAACACACTACAAAACGAAGACCATTCAAATTATATATAAATGGCTTGACTGCAACAATAGAGTTCAAAAAAATCAAATCATATAATGTGGATGCAAAAGGGAAACATTATTAAAGTAATCTGTAAACAACACACATTTTAGGTGAATAGTCCTGTTTATAAAAGATTTGTTTTCCTTACGGATTTTGGATGCACAAAAACAACAAAAACAAAACAAAACAAAACAAAGCAAATGACACTTGGCAATAGAGGTGGATGCCAGTATCTCATCTCATGAGGCTGATATTGGAAGATCATGATTCACAGATGGCTGGGGTAGCAATCCACGAAACATTTATGTTCAATTGTTCAAGCAAACAGAGTGAAAGCTTGGTTCAAATATTACAGACTCAGTCAGTCTCTCTCTCTCTCTCTCTCTCTCTCTCTCTCTCTCTCTCTCTCTCTCTCTCTCTCTCTCTCTCTCTCTCTCTCTCACACACACACACACACACACACACACACACACACACACACACACACACACGGAATGAGAGAGGAAGAGGGAGAGAAAAAAAGGAATATTACGTGCTTAAAAAGTGAACCTATCTGCAGGACTATCCTAAGCATATTTTAATTAATAAAAAATGAGGGAAACCATAGAGCCTATGTTTCTTAGAGTCTGGTTTCCTTCACATAATATGATTTTTTCCAAGACTTTCCATTTTTTTAAGAAAGGGGCTGTGTCATTCTTTCCGATAGAAGCATGAAATTCCATTGTGGATATATATCACATTTTCTTTTGTTTTTTGAGGGTGGAGGGTCCGGTCGTGGGGCGTGAACTTTGGGCCAAGGTGCTGTCCCTCAGCTCTTCAGCTCAAGGGCTAGCGCTCTATCACTTGAGCCACAGCAGAATTTCCAGCTTTTTTCTTTTTGCTTATGTGCTGCTGAGGAATCGAACCCAGGGCGTCATGCATGCAAGGCAAGCACTCTACCACTGAGACACCTTCCCAGCACCACATTTTCTTGATACATTCATCTATTGAAGGGCATCTGGCTTGGTTCCATATCTTAACTATGGTTGTAATGCTGCAAAAAACATAGTTGTGCTTGTAGTTTTAGTGTGTTTTAGCTCGAGATCATTTAGACAAATGCCCAGGAATGGGATTGCTGCCTCCAGAGTTATGTACATTTGACCATACAAAATGATGCTAATTGAAATGAACTCCAAGACATGGAAACAACAAGTCTTTTTTTTTCAGATGTCAACCTTGATGTCGGTAAAGTAGTGTATCTAGATCTTATTTTATTTCATTTGTTTTTTGCCATTGGCTTATCCCTGGCAATTTCTGTCTTGATTCTGGTACCTTCCATCTTGTATATACATTATCTGATTTGGAAAAGGAAAGGGAAATAACATAATAATAAAAGAAGTACCAAGAGTGACCCATTGCAACAATGATATTCACAAGACACTATATTGGCCATGAACTTAACAACTTTGGGGTCAGAGGAGGTGGGGTGGTCAAAGAGATAGGAGGACAACAATAGAGTGGGTAACTATTCAACAAGTATATACCTTACTCATGTAACTGTAACCATTCTGTACATTACCTTTAAATAAAATAAAAATTTTTAAAGTGAGTCTACCCTAGAAAAAATATCCTTTTCAAAATAATACATCGGTAACTGTACTTGTGAAGGATTCTAGAGTCAAGCTGTTAGAGCCTGGAAAGGGATAGATTGAGAAGCCATCTCAAACAGCAATCAAAAGGCTGAGAGCTCTGCTCTGGAAAGGTCAAACAGTCAAGAGAAGACAGGGGTATGCTTTATTACCTCAAGAGTATTTAAGTTAGATCTGTTGGACACTAAAAGTTTAAGAATTTGGAGACAAGATGGATGTCTGTGCTATGGTTGTAATGACTATTGCTCCCTTCTGCTCCCTAACAATAAGGGATTCAATGATCAATATGTATACAAACAATAACACATGTTAATAGTTATAACCACAAGCTAGATTGATGCCTTAGTTTGTGGACATACCTATAGCCTCTCACCCTCCACCACTCTAGTAGAATGAATATAAAGCATGTTAAGCAGGATTTTCGGATCCAGAATCTAGCAATGAGGCTTTGGGTCCTCTAGTGTCTTCTTTCTTATCACTTCCTGTGATTTCTCAATTCTTTGGCCAGGTATCCCACCATCTTTGCTGTTCCATGGTTGAGGTTAGTGACAGTACAGATATTCTGAACACTTCAGAACAAACTATGGAAAAACACTTCCTCAGAGAAGAATCACAAACTTATAGGAGCACCTGGAAAATTACCATACATCAGCAGTCATCCTGTGATCCCCTAGCAATAAAGTATAATTCAGGAGTATTTTTACTTCTAATAATATAAGAGATGGACAATTGTCCCTTTTGTACATTTGTTATTTGGTATTGCATAAATTTTCAGGAATTCATATACATTGTGAAATAATGTTATTTTTTTCATAGGTCACAAACTTTGTCACTGGAATGATGACCCTGTCTTATCTCAGTTGCTTGATTCAGACTTAGATGAGTGTGAATTGCCTAATTATGAACATTTCTTCATGAAACTCAACAGCACAGAATGAAGTGTGAGGGTCAGGCCATTCCATACTTCTAAGGATTTCACATATATTAGAGTACTATATACCTACACTGCTCAGCACTCATGGCACATTGGTGTGTTATAATTGTCTTCAGATCAGAAATACGCTAGAGCTTAATCTAAAATGATGGGCTGTACATTTTCAACGCAAGTGTGATGATCACTCCCTGCAATGATTCTCAGTGGAGAATCTTTCCTATACATTTTACTGACTTAGCTTCTACTCTGTGTTTTAGCATTATCAGGGACAGTCACACTGTATCTAGCTACAATACTGCAGCAACCTTAGCTGCCCTTGAATTTTACCTCCAATCTTGATACTAAGGTCAACTCCGCAACTCTAATCACATAGTGGACACCTAAACTTTTCAAGCCTAGTTAAAAATTCAGCTATCATTGATCATTGCCAGTGTTAAAGATCTTACTCCTTTAGATTTATTGTGTATATTCTTGTATTTCCAACACTGCCTTAGATGTTGGTTTTTGAAGTAGAACTTTTAGTTTGCATTTGATTTATGGAGGTGTTAGTGATGCCAGTTGAACTGCATCTAACGTAAGTAATTTTGATATATGAATTTAATTTTGGCAATGGAAGAAGTGAATACACATCACTCACAAAAGTTTCTTTATATGTACTGGTATTGCTTTATTGTGAACTTCCTAAAAGCCTGTCATGGGAGCACATATCCCAAATCCCATCACATCTGTCACTGAGACAAGGCTTGAAAGGTTCAGACCACTTGACACTTCACAGTGAGAACCTTATCCAAGAAGGGTGAGAGCATAGCAAAAAGAGCAAATGAATCTTCCAACTGTTTTGTTACATGTTCTTTATACTTAGCCATTAAAAACACCATAATTATGACTTCTTACCTACTCTTTTCCTCTTCTGAACTGTTTTATTTATGGCTCTCTAAGAAATCACATAAAAATCATATAAAAATCTATATAAATCATACAAGAAAGCATAAACAATATTTGTTAGGGATATATAACCTAAAATGAATAATTTCAGGAAATTATTAAGCACATAAAATGTAACGCATACCTAAAATTTTCTCTTTATTGAAAACTTCAGTACTTGTAGTTTATTTATTCTGATAACAAAGATTATAAACTAAGTTACAATAGTATTCCAAATGGAACACAAAATTAGAAACGTGAAGAGTAGCACTAAAGAATGCTACTTCTACCACTAATAGAGTAAGAATGAAATTTAGATAAAACTACTCCAGATTAAAAGCCACAGAATAGTTCCAACATTAGTGACTTTTTTTTTGTAAAGACAAATTTTCACAGATATTAACATCAATTGGGTATATATTTCTTAAGGCCATCAGGAAGGATGCTGTGACCATGTTGATGGAAGCTGACTTCTCTGGGACCTACTACACAATGTGCAGACACCATTACAAACACTGCACCTGCATTAGGGTAACTTTAGTGCTCTTGACAGTTCTTCAAGTTAGGAAATTAATTAAATAATTTATTAAAAACAGAAGTAGGCAACAAAACCAAACAAATTTCCCAAGTACCTAATACTGATCAGTTGTAGACCCATAATTCAAATCCAGGTTTCCACCAAGCATATCTGAGGATATTCTGTAAGTGTCACATTCATTATCTTTCAAGACCTATGGAGCAGATGAGCCCACATTATCTTCCTAATTATGGTTATAACGGCAATAGCATTGCTACAGAATATATATATATATATATATATATATATATTTAAAATGAAAAGTGTGTGGGTAATGACATTGTATGTGATCTTTATACCAAATAAAGATCAGTTTAACGTCTAAAGAAATACCTGAGTGAACATCATTCAGCTTCCATTGTTTAGCATTCCTGGAGTGATTATTTAAGGAGAACAAATTCATGTAAAAGACACCTGTGCTGATGAGCAGAGGCTTTTTATCATTAAGTACCTTGAATACACAGGAAATAGTTAGTTATGGATATATAATCCAAAAGGAATAATTTTTTTGACTAATTACTTTCTTTTTGTACCAAAGAAAATCTATTTCCTATTCTAAAACATATATAAATTTAATGGATATTAGTGCTGTCAGTATAAATTATGCATGAATAATATATGTAATGTATTATATTATATAACATATAAATGATATATTTATAATATATGTATAATTATTGATATTCTATAACTACTATAAATAATATATGTATAAAACTGATTTTAGTATTATACTGTGAAGGATACAAAGAATGACAACTTTATTTAAATAAATATATTTGTATGCTTTAGTCACATAATTTTTTGTGTGCCAGTACTGAGGCTTGAACTATGGCCTGGGTGTTGTGCCTGAGCCATTTCACTCAGACTGGCTTCATATAGTTATCTTCAGATTTCAGCCCCTAAGTAGGTGGGATTCCAGACATGAGTCATATTATTTTTTTAATTCCATCCTTGGCATGTTCTTATGTAATTATTTTTGAATGTTAAAGTATATTATGATATGATATTTCATTTCTAAACCAATTCAGAATAAATAACTACTTATTGGGTAAAACTATATGTTGCAATAAAAATTGTAAGGACCCTACTTTACTATCAATTTTCAAAGATATTGCTAGGTTAATTCCTGGACAGACAAGTAGAAAAATTAAATTAAGTGTTCATAATATATGTAATATATTACATAACATGTAAATGATATATTTATAATATATGTATAATTAGTGATACTCTATAATTACTATAAATAATATATGTATAAAACTGGTTTTAATATTATACTGTGAAGGATAGACGGAATGACAATATTCCTATCTTAACTTTCTCATTTTCAACGGTAGACAAACTATGCTATAAAAATATATCTTCAAGAAAGCACATGTACAATCTTAATCGCTATAAACATCTTCTAAGATTGGCTACACTTATCCACTAGAATCAGCTTACCACTGCAAACACTTTGTGAAACTTTCTGCATAAAGTTTCTTGTCCTCTCATCCTCATCAACCTTTCAGCAACTTCAGTGCAGGACATTTTCTCCTGCTTAGCCTGTAGATGATATCATCCTTTGTTATTTCCCAGCAAAGAAATTGTGGCTAGCAGGCTTGAACATTGATACATTCAGAAGTTCTTTGGTTGTGAAATTTTGCTTTCCTTTCTTGGCAAGTGAGCTGGAATAATGAAAAACATTTAAGGCAATATGTTTTATGGTAAAAGAAAACATACTGATTTGAAAATACTACAAATATTCATTCTTTAAATTTTTTTAATTCAAATATAATAGGGGTGGTTTAATAGAGCATGCCTTTAAATCTAGCTATTTAGATGGCTGAAAACAGAGGATCATAGTTTCAAGCTAGAACAGGTAAATAGACCATGAGTCACTTATCTTCAACTAAGAACCAAAAAGGTAAAAGTGGAGCTGTGGTTCAAATGGAAGACTGTCAGCCTGAGCAGAAAAGAAAAATAAAAAAATCTAGGCCCCAAATTTAAGTCATAGTACTAGCACACATATACCATATATATATATGGTTACTAAAGTATTCGAAACCTGGTCATAGATTAAATAAGAGGTGTGCAAAAGTATGTAAGTCTGAAATGACTCCGAGGTATTTTGATAATCAAATAGTAATGAAGGATTGGTTTGTAGATAAAGAACAAAGCTCATTTGGGGATCTTCATAGTTTGTTTAAATCAGTAGCTAGGAGTTTTCAGTAGACAGGATGCTATTAAGGACTTGAATTAAAGAAAGAACAGAGCTGGAGAAAAAATAAATTATTACATATACTCAGTGGTAACAACCATGAGAAGGAATATTATGGACCTAAACCCTGGGGTACAAATATGTAAAATATGACAAATGAAGAAAATAATAAGTATGTAATGCAGATTTATATGGATAGGTATTTTTAATGTTTAAGGCCTATGAAGTGATTGTATGATGACCTAAAATTTAAGAAATTGGTAAAGTCAACTATACCTTGGGCCAACCATAGCTGATAATTTAAGTAAAACGGGGCCACAATAGTGTGTCTTGATTTAACAAAGTGAAAACAGGCCAATATTTGGAAAGCCAATTTTTGGACATGTGGTTGGAGTGATAATTACTGCAGTTTGTTCAAGTGTCAGTAGAAGGGTACAGTTTTAGCACAATGATAGAAATCTTTCAGGGATCTGGTAGATTTTCAATCTGTCTTCAATTTTCCTTTTTATCTGAGAACCAAAATTTCATTACTGGAAGCCAGTCCCAAATTTTGCCTTTGGCAAGTTATCAGATATTGTCTATTACATGCCCAAATAATAGAGAATGAGAACAGGTCTACATTGAGCACTCACAGTAGACAGGTCTCTGGAATTTCTCAGGAAGATCCTTCTGCCATTGTTGGATGGATAAGGCTGGATAATATACGAAATAGACATCATAGATTGAAAGTAATCTGCTAAGTTGACACTTGAGATATTGGATGTTTTAACTGCATTGTATCGATTTTTATGAATCAGTTAATCAGATTCTTTATACCATATGATGTTACTAGACTATGAAATGCATGCTTATTGCATTTCCTTTGTATATTTTGAAATCTGGTATAAAATGTTCGTCTTTTTTTTTAAAATATGGATTACTCCTAGTTCTCAAGAGTGGGGAAATGCCCTGGAATTTTGTAACTTGCAGTCATATGTGGCCATGTGTCATATCCTATTTTCCTTGTACAGACTTGGTAATAAATTATATGTAATTTATTTTTTTATTTTTATTTATATTCTATTGCAGCACCTGGCTATGTGTAATTTAAACTGTAGTTTTTTTCAAGTATTTTATTCTACAGTGAAGTTTTTTTCTTACAAGCTTTCTAATAAATATGTTATCTATTCAATTTTGAAAAGTACTGCTGTACCTCCCACTTATTTGTGGCATTTCTGAAATCTAAGTTCCTCTGTGTGCCAGTGTGGATACTTTTGTCTGTAGCAAGTATTGTTGAATACGTAACATCTGGCTACTTAGAGAACAAAGGATGTGAAGGGACAATAGCCAGATAAAGAAATTCCAGGACAATTCAAGGGCACCTCATGTACTCTCTGTGTAGGTGGATAGGGAGCATAGAAATTCTTACACTTGAAAGTGATTGAGTGTGTATGCACATAGGTGTTCACTTATTTATCTGTTGCTATAGTTTTACACATTCACTATTATAAAACAATACTTTATATATGTATACACACACACACACACACACACACACACACACACACACACACACACACACACACACATATATATATATGTATATACTGATCACAGTTGCCAAAATGCAGAGAACCACATCCATGGGCATCTGGGCATCGCTTTCCTATGTTGCTCTTTGGGTAATAAGAATGAAACCTGGTATTGTCCTGTGGTAGAGAAATTACTCCGAGATTCAAGTATTTTTCTTTCAATATGTTGCTTGTTCCTAACTCTAAATTTAGGAAGTCTGTTAATACATAATATATATTATATTATAATATATTTAATATATAATGTATAATATATTGTACATTATAATATATATTATATATAATAGCTGACAGAATTATATATTCATAAGGAAAAATACAACAAACATATCAATGTCCATACTTTCCTAGCCATGATTAGGTTCAGTAGAGTTAGGTGCATTACATCTCAACAGGAAAATCTACTGAAGTTCTGATGACCTTGAGCTACATAAGGAGAATTCCTGTAAAAGGAGGCTCTCCTCAATTAAAAGAAAAGATGTTTGGAAGTTTTTTTGTTTGTTTGTTTGTTTTTATTTTGGCCGGTCAAAGGGCCTGAACTCTGGGCCTGGGCAATGTCCTTCACCACTTCTGCTCAAGGCTAGTGCTCTACCAAACGAGCCATAACAACATTTCTGGCTTTTCTGCTTATGTGGTGCTGAAGATTCGAACCCAGGGCCTCATGCATGCAAGGCAAGCACTCTACCACTGAGCCACCTTCCCAGCCCAAGTTTGGAAGTTTTTGAGAAGAGGAATTTGGAATTTGCTTTGCATCCTTGATTAGTAATGAATAAGCACCATTTTACTCCAAATTTTGTCTCCTTTTATGTTCCCTAAACAGTTACACATGATCATCATTCCATGTCATATCTTTAAGTCCTTCTTTTATTCTTTTATCATTAGTGTTTTGTTGTTGTTGTTTTGCTGATCCTGAAGCTTGAACTCAGGTCCTAAGCAGTGTCCCTGAGCTCAAGGCTAGTACTCTGCCACTTGCGCCACAGCACTACTTTTGGGTTTTTCTGCCTTGGCTTGCTTTGAAGCATAATACTCATATTTCAGCCTCCTGGGTGGCTAGGATTACAGGTATGAGCCACCAGTGCCTAACAAGTCCCTCTCTTTTAGATATTATTCTAAAAGCCTCCTATCCAAGGTCGCTCTTAAGGTAGTAAATGCACCTATGCATATAGTTCCAATAGTTCCTTCAAACTCTCAACTCCTATTATAGCTACGGTGTGTCTTTTCCATTGTATCCTGAACCAACTTCACTGTTCTCTTCGTAATCCATGATTCTAGATGTGTTACTAATAATTACTTAAATTTTGTGGCTATAAACCCTAAATCACTCAACTATTAATTTCATTTAATTTTTTTTCAATTTGATTGTTCTTCAGTACAAATCTGAGCTTATACTCACCTCTTGCATCTATCTCTTGGCATGAGCAGAGCCTGGGACTATTCAATCTCAAATGCAAGAGGTTAGCAAGAGAATAGCCTATAGTATTCCTGCCTAAGAGTCAGGATATGTAGTTGAGTGCCTGAAAGTACAATGCATTCCTGGCAAGGGAAGGGTTGATAGAGACAACAGCCTAGAGAGCAAACTGACAGTCACAACATTTAATAACTTCTCCTTTGGAGAACCTGACCTCCTGCAAAGTGGCAGTGAAATAACTCATTTAGTGAGTTTTCATATATGAAGGAAGTTGTCATGTTTCACTACACAACTTAATTGTAGTCAAAGAGAGGGTAATTCTTTTGTGTCCTCCTTGGGCCCAGTCTCACTTAATCTCCATCTTAATCTTTGCTCATAGTCTATTCCTACCAGAAGGTCCCTGATGAGGAAAAAAGTGTGAAAGTATGATCTCTTGGCTTAAGATTGGCCCTGTGGGAACTAAGTCCACTTTTAATTTTGAACCTGTTCATTCTGACATTGGGAAAGCTCATTCCCTGAATTGTGCCCTAGTACCAAATCTTTTCAGAGAAAGTCAAGGAATGACAGATTCTGCCTGAGGGAGTGAGTTTCTCCAATTCCAAAGAGGTCAATTAATATCTGATTCTAAGGTCCAGGTGGAAGTTTTTCACCAGATCCTCGAAGCTGGAGAGGATGTTAGCTCAGACTCCAGGCCATCCTCATATTTCTCCAGCTCTTTCTCATGAACCAAAAGTTTACAGGAGTTGAGTTCAGAAACAATGGGAAATGAGAGTAGCAGAAGAATCATTGGCAGGGGGATGAATTAGAAACGATGGGGGAAAGAAGGGCTCAGAAAATCTAGGATCACTCACATCATTTGGGAATTACATCATAAGATTAGGGAATAAAAGTAATAAATTACTACATAATTAGTAACTCGACTACTCTACATTACAACTGTTGAGTCAAAAGGTAGCTGTCCTAATTCTATTTTGATGAGAAAAACGGAGCACATTCTTTCCTCACAAAGTTCTACAGAGTATCTTCATCCATACCCCAGGTTGTTCTTACTCTCTACATCTGTTACTTTCCTTTGCTGGATTCAGTCAATGACACTTGAAAGTGTTTTCATCTTCAGACATGTAATTACATTTTCTTCTAATCCATTTGTTATCAAATAAAACAAATTATGTGCAAATATATGTCTATGGTAAATTTTCTTCCATGGCATATTTATTTGATGATATTAAGTATTATTTTAATAGTTTCATTTTTAAAAATTGAGGAAAATGTTTTGTTACTATTAGCACTAATTATTGGCACATTTCTTTTGTATTTTTCCTTGTCTGTGTATTTGTTATTAAGATTCTAACATTGTCTTTTCCCCCAAGTGTTGCCTTCTTAAAATTGCAACTTATAAACTATATATCATGGTCCTGTATGTGTGAATTGATATATTTAATTTTTGATCTAATATCCACATAATATACGATATCTTCAACCTATTCTAACTGCTCTGAAAATAAATAGGTAGGTCCCTCATTAAAGCAAAAACACAATGCCAAAAAATGCCAGTGAAATTAGGATTAGGTATATATCCATAAATATTTACCAATGATAGAGTAGAAACATTCACTTCTCTTATATACCAGAACATATTTAAGCTAGGAATAGCACATTTTATTTATTCCCTCTTTCTGGTGCATCTAGGTTGGTTACACAGCTTGGTTGGTATGAATATTGCTGCCATGGGCATGAATGTTCATGTTAATTTATATTACTTCAATATGTATCTAGTTGCGGTAAAGGTCATCAACATAAGTGTCTTTTTGGTATTGTGTAAACTTCCATTATGATTTCCCTATGGGTTGCACTCGTTTACAATGCCAAAAACCAAATACAGTTCCTTATTTATTTCAACCTCTCCAGAAGTTTAATTATCTGAGTGGTGATAGATATTCTGGTGTGTAAGATGGGATCTCAATGACTTTCCTTTTTTATTTTTCTATGTATTTCCTATGTGGATATGACTCTCAAACTTTTCATTTATTCCTTAAACACTTACATTTGTACTTCATTCCTGATAAGTGTCTTTCCTTTTGTTTTGGTATTTGATCAATTTTTAAGTTTTATAACATTTGATTTTTTTCCCATTCCAAATACTTTAGTAAATTTTTTTTCATTACAATGGTGCACAATTAACTAAAAATAACTGATTGTACATTTATACCACTGGATGTTTTTGTTTGTATTTACAGCCAGGAAATTATTCCAATAAAGATGCTGAACTTCTTGCACTAGATATACTGAAAGGATAGTATCTCATATTGGCCTAAACTAATTTCAGAATTAACAGTCACAGCCTGGGCCACAACAGTCTGAGCTAAGTAAAACCACTAACACAGCACAAACTGCACTTAAAGAGAGCAAAAGGCTTTATACAAGTTAGAAGAAATGCAACACGTTCATGAAGCAAATGTTGAAGTTCATAAGCAGACCTTAGGAATTTGAATATCAAGAAGATCAACGGATAAAAGTATTTAGAAGGACTTTAGAACTCAAAATTGGGGAGGGGGGAAAACCACTAGATACCAAAACTCAATGCTGAAGGGAAGGAGTGTGTTTTACCCCAAACGTCAGCTGTGTCTGACTCTCTTATGCCAAACACACACACACACACACACACACACACACACACACACACACACACACACACACACACACACACACACACCTAGTGAGAGGCCTTAGCCAAAGTACAGGCATTATGGACATAGACTCCATTTTGAAGCCCTTTCCCAAAAGTATCCATTGTGAAGGCCTTTAATGAAAATACCCATTGTAAATAAAGACTTTTACTGAAAATTACAACTCAGGTTCCTGGAAAAACTGTGAAATGTCACAATAATGTTCTGCCCATAGCTTCCCTAACAATAGCCATCAGTGGATGACAGGAAGGTACATAAAGCTACAGATGTTTCTTTTTTTTTTTAATATTATTTTATTTTATTTGAGAACATACTGTACAGAGAGGCTACAATTACATGGGCAGGAAAATGCATACATTTCTTACCAAGCATTGCAGCCTCCTCCTTTGTTTACCCTTCACCTCCCTTCCCACCCTCCCCCCTCCCCCCACCCTATTATACCCCCCTCCCCCCCCACCGACATTGTAAAGCTGGTTTTGACATGACATTTTGTACTTCTCATTGTTGCAACAGGTCCACCTGAATCCTTAAACGACTTGTTTGCCCCCATCTCCTACACATGTTATACTGACATCAAATATAGTGAAAGCGGGGGTTACACTGTGGGGGAGGGACATACAAAGCAACAAAGAAATAATCTTATAAATGCATTAGAAACATATGCATGAAAGAAACGAAAACATTAAAATACATATTTAAGGGTTCATTTTCCCAACATCACATTATCTGACCTTATCCGCTTGACTCATACCTATACTAGATATTGCAAATAAGGGAAACCATGGGACCTATGCTTCTTTGGGCCTGGCTTACTTCACTTAATATAATTTTTTCCAAGTCTTTCCATTTCCTAACAAATGGGGAAATGTCATTCTTTCTGATGGAGGCATAATATTCCATTGTGTATATATACCACATTTTCTTGATCCATTCATCTACTGATGGGCATCTGGGTTGGTTCCATATCTTAGCTATGGTAAATAATGCTGCAATGAACATAGTTGTGCTGGTAGCTTTAGTGTGGTCTTGTTTGTAAACATTTGGGTAAATGCCCAAAAGTGGGATTGCTGGATAATAGGGGAGATCTATGTGAAGTCTTTTGAGGAACCTCCATACTGCTTTCCAAAGTGTTTGAACAAGTTTACATTCCCACCAACAATGAAGTAAGTTTCCTTTGTGTCCACATCCGCTCCAGCATCTGCTGTTGTTAGAGCTCTTGATTTTTGCTGTTCTAACTGGAGTGATGTGATATCTCAATGTTGTTTTGATTTGCATTTCTTTTATGGCTAGGGATGTTGAACTTTTCTTCATGTGTCTATTGGCCATCCTTCTTTCTTCTTCAGAGAAGCTTCTCTTTAAGTCTTTCGCCCACTTATTTATTGGGCAGTTGTTTCTTTGAGGATTTGTTGTTGGGTGGTTTAATTTTTTGAGTTCCAAGTATATTTTAGATTTGAGACCCTTGTCCGTTGTATGGCTAGTAAAGATCTTGTCCCAATCGGTGGGCTTTCTATTGATCTTGCTAGCTATGTCATTTGCCCTGCAGTATCTCTGCAACCGTATGCAATCCCATTTGTCCAACCTTTCTTTGATTTGTTGTGCTTCCGGTTCTCTATTCAGAAAATTTCGGCCTGAGCCAAAGAGACCAAAGGTTTCTCAAATTCCATCCTGTAATGTTTTTAGAGTGTCTGCTTTGAGTTCAAGGTCTTTGATCCATTTGGAGTTGATTCTGGTGCAGGGTGATATATAAGGATGTAGCTTTAGTTTTCTACATGTAGTTAACCAATTTTGCCAGCACCATTTACTGAAGAGGCTGTCTTTCTTCCATTCTATTGTTTTAGCTTCCTTATCGAAGATTAGATGGCAATAGGTCTGTAGGTTCATTTCTGGGTTTTCGATTCTATTCCATTGGTCTTGAGGTCTGTTCTTATGCCAATACCAAGCTGTTTTGATTACTATGGCTTTATAGTAGAGTTTGAAATTTGGTATTGATATTCCTCCAGCAGTGTTCTTTCCGTTGAGGACCGTTTTTGCTATTCGGGGTCTTTTATTGTTCCAGATGAATTTTTGGATTGCCTCTTCTATTTCCTTGAAGAATGAGGGTGGAATTTTGATAGGTATCGCGTTGAATTTGTAGATAGCCTTGGGAAGTATTGCCATTTTCACGATGTTAATCTTGCCAATCCAGGAGCATGGGAGGTTTTGCCATTTTTTAAGTTCTGTGTTGATTTCCTTTTTCAAGATTTTAAAGTTTTCATCATAGAGGTCCTTCACTTCTTTGGTTAAGTTAATTCCTAGGTATTTTATTTTTTGTGGGGCTATTACAAATGGAGTTGCTTTCCTAATTTCAGCCACACTTTTCTCCTTGTTGGCATATAGAAAAGCCATTGATTTTTGGGGGTTAATTTTATAACCTGCTACTTTGCCAAAGTTTTGAATCAGATTGAGTAATTTGGGAGTGGAGTCTATGGGATTCTTTAAATACAAGATCATGTCATCTGCAAAGAGGGAGAGTTTTATTTCTTCTTTCCCTATTTGGATCCCCTTTAAGTCTGCATTTTGTCTTATTGCTGTGGCTAGGCATTCTAATACTAGATTGAAGAGAAGTGGAGAGAGTGGGCATCCTTGTCTTGTTCCTGAGTTAAGAGGAAATGGCTTTAGTTTTTCACCATTGAGTATAATGCTGGCTGTAGGTTTGTGATGTACAGCCTTTTTTTGTATTGAGGAATGTTCCATGGATTCCTAATTTTTCCAGAACCTTCATCATAAAGGGGTGTTGGATCTTGTCAAAGGCTTTTTCTGCATCTATTGAGATAACCATGTGGTTCTTATTCTTGCTCCTGTTGATGTGATGAATAATATTAATTGATTTGCGTATATTGAACCAGCTTTGCATCCCTGAAATGAATCCTGTTTGATCATGGTGTATGATTTTTTGGATGAATTGTTGAAGTCGATTGGCCAAAATTTTGTTGAGAAGTTTTGCATCAATATTCATCAAAGAAATGGGTCTATAGTTCTCTTTCTTTGAGGAGTCCTTGCCTGGTTTTGGGGTGAGGGTTATGATGGCTTCATAGAATGTGTTCGGTAGTGAGGTTTCTCTTTCAATTTCATTGAAGAGTTGGAGGAGTATTGGTGTGAACTCTGCTTTGAAGGCCTTGTAAAATTCCTCTGTAAAACCATCTGGTCCTGGACTTTTCTTAGCTGGGAGGTCTCTTATTGCTGTTTCTATTTCAAAGCTTGATATGGGCCTGTTAAGCTGGTTTAACTCATCTTGGTTTAGTTTTGGCATGTCAATATTTGCTAGGAAAAGGTCCATTTCTGTCAAGTTCTCAAACTTATTAGCATAAAGTTTTGAGAAGTATTCCCTTATAATGTTCTCAATCTTGGTTGTTTCCCTGGTGATGTTTCCATTCTCATCTCTGAGTTTATTAATTTGGGTGTGTTCTCTCCTTTTTCTGATAAGGTTTGCTAAGGGTCTGTCAATTTTGTTAAGTTTTTCGAAGAACCAACTCTTTATTTTGTTGATTCTTTCTATAGTTTTTTTGGATTATATTTCATTTAATTCTGATTTAATTTTGATTATTTCTTTCCATCTACTGGATTGGGGTTTATCTTGCTGCTCTTTTTCAAGGAGGTTTAGATGTGTCATTAAATTGTTAGTTTCCGATCTCTCCAATTTGTTGATGTAGGAGCTCAGAGCTATAAACTTGCCTCTGAGTACTGCCTTTGCTGTGTCCCAGAGGAGCTGGTAATTTGTGTGTTCATTTTTGTTGAATAGCATGAACATTTGAATTTCCTTTCTAATCTCTTCCATGACCCACTCATGATTCAGCAGTGTGTTGTTCAGCCTCCATGTGATACCGGACTTTCTTTGGTGGTTTTTGGTGTTGAGTTCTAATTTTATTCCCTTGTGGTCAGAGAGAATGCAAGGTATAACTACAATGTTTCTGAATTTAGACAAGTTTGCTTTGCGGCCTAAAATGTGGTCTATTTTAGAAAACGTTCCATGTGCTGCTGAGAAGAATGTGTATTCTGATGCTGCTGGGTGAAATGTTCGGTAAATGTCTGTTAAGTCTAGTTGATCTATGCAGCTGTTTAGATCTGCGGTTTTTCTGGTGAGTTTTTGCGGAGTGTATCTATCTAGTGGGGAGAGTGGTGTGTTAAATGCCCCAACAATTAATGTCTTTGGATCTATATGGGATTTGAGTGAAAGTAGTGTTTCTTTGATAAATTTGGTTGTTCCATTGTTTGGCGAATAGATATTTAGAATTGTAATATCCTCCTGAAGGAGAGATCCTTTAATTAGTATATAGCGACCTTCTTTATCTCTTCTCACGAATTTTAATTTGAAGTCTATTTTATCTGATATTAGGATTGCAACTCCCGCCTGTTTATGAGGGCCGTTTGCTTTGTAGATTTTGTTCCAGCCTTTAACATGGAAATGTGTTTTTTTTTATGGGCAAGATGTGACTCCTGCAGGCAGCAGATAGAACGGTCTTGTTTTTTAATCCAACTAGACGGTCTATGTCGCTTAATTGGAGAGTTCAGTCCGTTAACGTTAAGAGATAAGACTGAGAGGTATTTGGGAATTCCTGCCATGTTATCCACCTTCTTGGGGGCTGTGAAAACTGGGTTCTTCCTAAGGTTCTTGGATTCTCAGTTTGGGTGCAGTTTCTTGGCCTTTGTTGCGGTCTTGTTGGTTTTCTATATGTAGGACATCTTTAAGAATCTTTTGTAGGGCTGGTTTGGTGGAGATGTATTGTTTCAATTTTTCTTTGCTATGGAAGGTTTTTATTTGGCCTTCAGTTATGAAGGAGAGTTTAGCTGGGTACAGTATTCTTGGTTGATAGTTGTTTGTTTTTAGGGCATGGCATACGTCATTCCAGGCTCTTCTTGCTTTGATTGTCTCTGCTGAGAAATCTGAGGTAATTCTAATTGGTTTCCCTTTATAGGTGATTACCCTTTTCTCCTTGACAGCTTTAAGGATCTTTTCCTTGTCTCGGTTGATCCTGTGTGGAGTATAATGTGATGGTGGGATGTCCTATTCTGGTCTGGTCTATTTGGGGTTCTAACAGCTTCTTGTATCTGAATAGGCCTATCTTTTTGTGTGTTTGGGAAGTTCTCTGCTAGGATCCTGTTAAACAAATTTCCTAGACCATTAACTTCTGTTTCTAGGTGCTCCTCTACAACCATTATCCTTAGATTGGGCCTTCTGATGGTCTCTTGCAGGTGTTGGATAGACCTATCATATTTCTTGGACTTGTCTTGGATGGTTGTATGTTCTTTCTCTATAATATCTAGGCTGTCTTCAATCCCTGAGATTCGATCTTCTGCATGGTCTAACCTGCTGTCAAGACTCTCTACTTTGTTTTTTATCTCTTTTCCTTCTAATTGGTCAGCTTTGATAGCTTCAAATTCTTTGTTGAAGCTCTGTTTTAGGTCTTGTATGAATTTCTTTACTTCCTTAATTTGGTGTTCAGTGTTTGTTCTCAAATCACTTAGTTGATTGGTTATGGTTTCTTTGGACTCCCATTCCTTCTGTTGGGTTCAATTCAGCATTCCCTTTGTGGTCTCCCTGACTTCCTTCAGCTCTTTGTTAATGGATTCCATGAATTCCTTTAGTGATCTTTGTGTATTCTCTACCTGGTATCTCAATTCCTGAATTACTCTTTGATTAGCTTCCTCCCGTATGTGGGATTCCTGCAGTTCTCTTTCTTCCCGTTGGTGGGATTCCTGCAGTTCTCTTTGAGTGTTCTCTGCCTGCTCACGCCATTCCTCCCTTTCTCTTTGAGTATTATCAAGTTGTTCATGCAAATCCTGTATCAGTTTTTGAGTAGCTTCCTCATGCTTATGATATTCCTGTATAAACTTCTGGGATGCCTACTCTCTCTCCCTATCACGCTCATACAGAGTCCTTTGTACATTGTCAAACTTCTCATTTATCATGTTTGCTATTAGTGTTTGTAGAGCTATTTGGGAACTCTCCTCTGGATTATTCTTTATCTGTTCTAATCCCTGATTATCAAGATTGGGAATTGAGATACCGGAATTTGCCATTTTTCTTGTGTTTTTCCGGCTTACTCGGCCCATTTGAGATGAAGATTGCACCAGTTTTGTGCTAGAACACTATTTTAAGGCAACCATCACCCAAAGTTTGCGTTTGTACAGTCAATAGTCTACAGATACAATCTAGTTCAACAGATACATCTATTCAACATCAAACAACTATATGTTGAAGGACTTCGAAGCGCAGAAAAGAATTTGGAAAACCAGAAATTATTAGGATTAGGGAGAGATGTGGGTAAAAAATAGGAATAGATTGGTGTGGGGAGGCACAGGGAGAGTTAACTATGTCCTAATCACAATGCAGGAAATGGGTTGGGTAGGATGCAAGTAGAGAGAGAGAGAAAAAGAAGAGGCGGAAACGGGAATGAAGAGAGACCAGAAAAAAATAGAAACGTAAAAATTAATGTTATTATAGAGGTTAAAAGACCGTCTATTTAGAGAGGAATGTGAATATGTTCAGAGAAGGGGAGGGACATAGAGGTGATGTGAAAAACTTTAAGGATGGGAAAGGGAGAAGAAAAGATCAGTAGTTCAGTAGAGCTAGACAAAAAACAAAAAGATAATTAAGAAAGAAAGAAAAAGAGAAAGAAGACAAGAAAAGAAAGGAAAATGCTCATTCACATATTCCTAAAATAAAAATTATAAGATGAGAAAAAAAAAGTTACTGGAAAACAATTATTTTTTCAGAAGAGACAAAAATTAAAGAATAATAAAAGTTTTAGAAGGGAAAAAATTATATATATATATATATATATATATATATATATATATATATATATATATATATATATATATATATATATATATATATATATATATATGGTAACAAAAAACAAAAAACAAACAAAAAAAAGAAAAGAAGAAGAAGAAAATAAAAAGAAAAAAAGAAAAAAAGTCTTTTGATTTTTTTTTTTTTGGGGGGGAGGAGTGGGAAGAATCCTGTATCTCCCTTTTGTCTGTAACCAGTCTCTTGTTGGAGTCTCTGGTCAGCTTGAGGTCCTGTGGCTTGATTGGTTTCTTAAGTCGGTTGGTTGGAAGAGGCAGAAAAATGCTCTGCTTTACCCAAGATTTTGAGATCCCCCTCCCAGGTTAGTTTTCTGGCAGGGTCATCTGCTTTGAGATTCACAAAAGGGGGATGTGGTGATGAGGCTAGGTTCTGGGTAGAGTTGAGGCCTTTCAGCAAACAGTAGCTTTTCCCTGGGGCTATTTTGTGATAAAGCTCACAGCGCCACCCTGGAGCCATTCTCAGGGTTTCTGTTTTTCAATTGATTGTGGTGGCTGCTAGAGGGAGGGGCAGCCTCTGGCTCTGGTTACCCAGTGGGGAAAGCCACTCCAATGGCTGGTGCCTGAGCTGGGTGACTTTTCCCTGGATGGAGCTGAGTCTGGTAGGTCACTTCACCGTTAAGTTCTTGTGACCTGCTAAATGACTCGTTTTATTCCAAGGCCTGAGCTGGAGCTAGCAGCTCCTCCGAGCTTTGTCGGTATCCAAGATGGAGATCACCGGTGCTGGGTGGGGAGGGGTGGCCTTCCCTCCTCTGCTCCATGAGAAGGAGTGAGGACGTCAGGCTTGTACTCACGCCGAGTCTTGGATCCTGGGTTGTCTCTGGTCTGCAAAAAGCAGGATGAAGATGTCCGCTCCTTGTCGGTTCTTGTTGGTGTTGAGTAGAATCCGCTTGTCTGCTGCGTCTGGCTCCTTCGTCCCAGACTCTCTGTGTCTCAGGTATGACCCCGCAGCGGTTGTCGCCGCCGCGACCCTGCCGCCGCAGCGGCAGCTGATGTGTTTCCTTGGCTTTCCCTCTCTTGTCTAACTGTCTGTCCTGTGATGGCACACTTGGTGTCATTCTCTGGCTTAGGACTATTCACTGGAACTCTAAAACTGCTTTCTATGCGATGGCTTGTTCAGATTCCAGCTTCTCCTCCTCCATCTTCCCCCATTTATCTAACCTACTGTTAATCTTCCTACTTGGTATTTTATTTCTTTTCCTTTTAATTGGTCAGCTTTGTAGGCTTCAGATTCTTTGTTGGAGCTTTGTTTTAGATCTTGTGTGACCTTCTTTACTTCCTTAATTTGGTGTTCTCAAATCACTAAGTTGATTGGTTATAGTTTACTTGGATTCCCATTCCTGCTGTCGGGCTCCATTCAGCATTCCCTTTGTGGTCTCTCTGAATTCTTTCAGATGTCTCTTTTTGGATTCCATGAATGCCTCTATTGATCTTTGTCTATTCTCATACTACTGTTACAATTCCTTTGCTACTCTTTGATTAGCTTCCTCACGTTCATGCAATTCCTGTAGTTCTCTTTGACTTCTCTCAGCCTGCTCACACAATTCCTGTGTCTCTCTTCGTCTGTTCTCTTCCTGCTCACACAATTCCTTTCTTTCTCTTTGACTATTCTCAGCCTGCTCACGCAATTCCTTTATTTCTCTTTGTTGTCAACCTGTTCACACAATTACTGTATCAATCTTTGAGTAGTTTCCTCACAGTCACGAGATTCCTGTTGTTTGGTTTGCTTCCTCTCTTTCCCTATCACATTCAAACTGAATCCTTTGCAAGCTTTCAGTCTTTTCATTCACCACGTTTACCAGTAGTGTTTTAGTTCTTTGTGGGACGTCTCCTCTAGATTATTCATTAACTGTTCTGTCACTGGATTATCATGAGTGAGAGTTGATATACCCACACTTGCCATTTTTCTCCTGTTTTCCGGCTTGTTCTGCACACTTGATATGAAAGTGACACCAATTTTTTTCTAAAACACTATTTTAAGGCAAGCATCAACCAAAGTCCTGTAGTTGCACAGTCCAAATGGCTGTAGATACAACCTAGTTCAACAGATACAATCTATTCAACATCAAACAACTATGCATTAATGGGCTAAGAACAGCAAAGACGAATTTTTCAAATCAGAAAAAATTATGTTTAGGGAGAAATGTGGGGTAAAATAGGATTAGAACTATGTGGAGAGGTTAAAGTAAATTTAACCAAGTCCTAATCTCAGAGAGGGAAAGGGCTTGGACAGAATGACAGGAGAGAAATTAAAAAGAAGAAAATAAAAAATGGAAAAAGAAAAATTTAAATTTAAAAAGTGAAACACTTAAAAATTATGTGACTTTAAAAAGTGATATTGAGAGAAGAAAAGGATAGGATGACAAGAGTGGGATCATAGAAAGGAGACATGAAAAACTAAAAAATAAAATTCTTAAAAGTATTTACTTGAAAATTATATTTTAAAAGATATAATACTTCTATTAAAATGTTAAGCCTGTTTCTGGGGGTTTAGCCCAGAGGAAGGGCACCTGCCCAGCGTGTGCAAGGCCCTGGGTTCGGTGCTCAGCCCTGGGGGAATAAAAAGACCAAAAAAATGTTAAGCCTAAAAGTTTGTGAATTAAGTAATACATTTCTGGATTAATTATATACACAATAAGGGATAAGTTCTAATAAACGATGATGGGTATTTATCTGGGGATGAGGCAAAACAGCAAGTAAGTCACGCAAAAAAAAGAAAGACAAAAAATACAAAAAATTAAAAAGGACCAAAGGTCAATAGCGATTTTTTCAAAAAGCATACACACACAACACACACACACACACACACACACACACACACACACACACA
This sequence comes from Dipodomys merriami, assembly GCF_024711535.1. Taxonomy (NCBI): domain Eukaryota; kingdom Metazoa; phylum Chordata; class Mammalia; order Rodentia; family Heteromyidae; genus Dipodomys; species Dipodomys merriami. The sequence goes on from NW_027206113.1 coordinate 8,053,324, forward strand.
CACACACACACACACACACACACACACACACACACAGACACACCTAAAATAAAGATTAGGAGAAGAAGAAAAAAAAAGATTAATAGAAAACAATTTAAAAAATTTAAAAAATGGTACCAAAAAGAGTTCTTTAATTTTTGGGGGGGCGAGGGGTGAGGAATGAGAAGATCCTGTGTCTCCCCTTTGTCTGTAACTAGTCTCTTCGTGGAGTTTCTGGTCTGCTTGTGGTGTTTGGTTTTCCTGTGGCTTGATTTATTTCTTACATCAGTTTGTTTAAGCAGTCAATAAAATGCTCTGCTTTATCTAGGATTTTGTGATCCTCCTTCAGGCTAGTTCAGTGGGAGGGAGATCTGCTTTGAGTATCACGAAAGAGAAAGATGGTGGTTTTCTCTAGTTTGGAGATGCTATGGTGAGGCTAAGTTCTGTTTAGGGTTGGGACATTTCAGCAAACATTATCTTTTCCCTGAGGGGCTAGCTCCTGAGACACTCCCAGAACCCAGCCTAGATCCATTCTCAAGGTGTATGTTTACTGAATTTCAATTGATTGTCTAGGCTGCTGTAGGTAGGGGCATCCTCTGGTTCTGTTAACCCAGTGAAGATAGTCACTCCTCTGGGGGTGGGGGGCAGAACTCTCTCTGCTTGCGCTAGGTGAGTTTCTCCTGAGTGCATCTGAGCCTGGAAGGTCAGGTCAGATTCCTGTGACCTGCTAAATGACTCTTTTCTTTCTTCCAAGGCCTGAGTTGTAGCTATTTGCTCAGCCTGGCCATTCTCAGTATCAAAGATGATGTCTGGTGCGGGGAAGGGGCAGTCTTCCCTCCTCTGCTCCATGAGAAGGAGTGAGGATGTCAGGATTCTACTCAGACAGGAGTCTTTTTTCCTGGGTATCACTGGTCTATGATCTGCAGGATGAATTTATCTGCTACTTGTCAGTTCTTGTTGGTGTTCAGTAGAATCCTCTCACCCACTGCATATTGCGCTTTTGTCCTGGACTCTCTGTTGTAGATATGGTGGCTATGCGTGCCGTAGCTGCTGCCACAACCGCAACTACTGTCAAGTGCTCAGATCTGTCTTCTTGCCTGGATCTTCCCTCTCTAGCCAAACAATGTGTACAGTGATGGCACACTTGGTGTGATTATCTAGGCTAGTACTGTTCACTGGAACACTAAAGCTGCTTTGTATGTGAGAGTTTGTTTAGCCTCCAGGTTCTCCTCTACCATCTTTCTCTGACCTCCATGAAACTCTTTATATTTTATGTTGATGGGTTATTATACAACAATTACTTTTAAATGTACATGTAGTATCTAAAGATAGCCATATGAATATTCTCATGCAGCTCTTATTTATCTGTTATGTACTTTCAGTATTATGATATTTCTCTCTCTCTTATACTTTCTCTCATTTCCTCACTTTCTCTTTCATGCTTCATGTCTGCTACTTAGAATTTCTGGTGGTCTACTATTATCCTTCAGGATCCACTAGTTTGTGGGAACATGATAAAGACACTCAGTTACCCTTGCCTTATTTAAGAGTTACAACAGTGATGTGATATTATTTGCCATTCTAAATAGTAAAACAACAGATCTAGGAATTCCTTTTCACTTTTATTACTATTATAAATTTTATCTCTCTAAGAATCATTGGTATGGATAAGATAATTTTAACCTGTGACCTAAAAGTACTTTTTCTTTTACAAACAACCTTTTGCTTTGAGTATCAGTGAGTAACTACATGTAATGAAACAAAGCTATCCTATCGAACGTAGACTGAAGTTGTTCACAGGGATGAAAAACAAGATAATGGAGAAGTGAGTACAAAGGATACCCATCATAGAGCACAGGTCCTCAGAGTAATTTACCATGTACACTTTGTGAGAATGACAATGTGTTAGGAACTATAGATTAAATCACTGAACACTTGATATATATGCAAATATGTGTATATATATTTATATTATTTATGTATGCATATATGTATTTGCCCTTATATATGTACACATGTATGTTACTATACTCACAAATACACACATACATACACCCATGTATAAATGCACACATGGAGAAAGACACATAGTTACAGTCAACACAAGTTTCACTAGATGTTGAATATGCCTTAGACGGAATGCTTGGAACCAAATATGTTGAAGATGTATTTGTCTCTAAGAGTTCTTTTACCACTCCTCTTACCTCTTAAAACTGGTACGTTTTAAGACATGAGATTCGACTTGCAAAATGCAGTACAAGTGATAACAAGTCATTCAGAAATCTCAGTAATAAAGGTCATATGGTGTCTCCCTGCTCCCCACGGAATGCTTGCTCTTGTAGACACTCTCAACAACCAAAGTAGTAAGAGAATATCCTATCAGTGTATATACTATCAGAGGGGGTTGGAGGGAGGATTTGGGTGATGTGAAAGGAAGGGATGGTAGGGGAAAAACAAAGGATTGGGTAACAATGCTCAATAAGACATGTACTCAATACCTTCCTTATGTAACTGTAACCCCTGTGTACAGTGTCTTTACAATAAAAATATATATTAAAAAGATACAAGGAAAACTTCTGTACTTATGGGAAGTTGTATTTATCACTCAATATCAGTAAGGTATTGGTTTTAGGACCACAGGCATATTAAAATTTTGGATCCTCAAACATTTTACTTGAACACAGTATATTATTTACATTAGAATGTTTCCACAACCTAGTTCAGTGTAATTGCTATGAAACGTTTTACTACATTTTATGTTTGAAATGGAAAATAAGAGTATTTGCACTATCAAAAGAAACATTTTTTTCCTTTTTTTGTCTTTTTTTCTGCATTTTGTGGATGGTATTGGGAGAGCAGTTTTGAAAAGCTCAAATTTCATCACCAAGAGCTGTCTGCAAAATGTAAAAGGATCTAATACAGCATCTTGAATAATATGGAACTCCAAGGAGAAGTACTTGAATTGAGACATTATCAGAAACTAACCACGCAAGGAATTTTTAGAAGCACAGCTGCTAGATTTCTAATGGAGAGCTTTCATAACCCTTTCTAAAACACAAGTCAGAACCTCATTGAAGTGTAGATGGTTTTCCCTCACCTTTCGGTCAAGCTCAGTCATTATCAATCAACATACAGCTAATATTGAATAATCCTCTGATAACAAAATGTTGATGGAATGTCCATCCAGTTTAGGTTAAGAGCGTTAACCTAGTAATGAATTAGCTGGTAAGTAAATGTGAAACTGTTATAGGCTACAGGGGTTCAAGAAAAGGTTGGATCAATGGATACTACAGTATTTTTCCTGATAAGAGAATTTGAGGGCAAGTTATTTTATAATGGTTCATGTTAGGGAACAAGATAACTTCAGAGGAAGAGTCAGAAAATTTGTGGGAATCAGGGCCATCTGAAACTCATTTCCAGAATGCAAACTGATTAAAACTAGAGTATTTTTCTTAAGCATTAGAATTGGACTCTCATTAGGGTGAAAGTTAGGTTTCAGTTGCAGCTGTGGTTAGTGTTAGCATTAGGGCAATGGAAAGTTTAGGGTCAAACTCGAACTATCTTTGAATAACAAGTCATGTTAGAATTAGGATGAATGTGAAATAGGAAACTGCTAATTATATTAAGATTAGGATATGGTTAGTGTGAGGGTTAGCCTCAATATTCCAGTTAAGGTTAGAGTTAAAAAAATGGCAAGATAACGAGTACAACTACAAATTATTTTTAGAGAGGTGAGTTGAATCAAAGTTAGGATGAATAAATCTAATGTATTTTTATGGCTTTTAGAATCCAAAGGCTATCAGTTCTATGGTTAGGGTTACTGTTCTAGTTCAGGTTAGACTTAGGCTTAGGTAAGGGTAAGCTATAAGGTAAAACTGAGATTTCTGCTAATATTTTCAAGTAAAATAAGTGTGAAATTTAACAAAAATTACAGAGTTTTCCTAATTTTACTATTTAGGGTTCAATAGGGTTAAATTTAGAGTTAGGTTTCTAGTAAGGTTTAAATATATAGTTAGGGTTAGGAACTAGAGTATAATGTAAGTAAACCTGCAACTTCTTTTTGGAGATAGGGAAGTTCAGTAAAAGTTAAGATCAGTGGAAACTATGATAGTTTTCCTGATATGAAGACTTGAGGTTAATATTCATAATAGGGTATGATTTCAGAGTCCAAGTCAGGGAATCTGTAGGATTTGGAGAAAAGTGCAAATCATTTCAAAGACCATGAGTATCTGTTAGGATATATTTTCCATTAATTTTAGGATTGGGTTACTATTATCATCAAGGTTATTCTTAGGGTTCTGACCAGGATTAGAGTTAAGATTATGGAAATGGAAGGTAGAGAACTTGAGTGACTTACTTCCTTTGTGTCTGTATATGCACTATTCTAAGGCTTGGACTCAAGGCTTGGGTTCTATCCATGAACATTTTGCTGTAGGTTAGCATTCTACCACTTGAGCCATGATTCCACTTCCATATATCTTTGGCAGTGAATTGGAGATGAGAGTCTCACAGATTTTCCTATCCAAGCTGACATTGAACTGAGATCCCAAGATCTCTGCCTTCTGATTAATGGTAGGATTAAACTCATGAGCTACCAGTGCCATGGAAAATGCCTGACTTTTATTGATTGTTTTTACTTTTGTTCAAGATCAACATTGAATTCAATATTTGATAGCATGGTTCACTAGGTAACAAGCTGCCACTTGAGCCATATCTCCAAAAATGATTATCTTAAATAGCTGGAAATCATTAAATTTTCTTCAGTTGATATGAATCATTAGTGCTGTTCTAAAACTTATCCTAAACATTTATAGACCCTAGAGGTGATCTGAGCAGATTCTCACGGTTTTCTTCTAATTGCATAATATTTTAGGAATATGATTTTTTAATTATTATTTTAAGTAGCAAAGGAGTTATTAAACAAAGCAGTTTCTGTGTACAATATACCTTGTTCAATGCCAACAATTTCAACATTCTCATCTTTCCTCTATGCACCTCTTCCTTCACTCTTCTTAATTTTGTAGGATATTTACTGGATTACTCTCTGCACTTCCCCCCTTTTCTCCTGGTCATTCTTGTACTTTTCCCCCTTCACCCCTGTTTTAATTAGCCACTTACATATGATGCAGCAACTCTAATCCTAGGCATTTACCTGAAAGATTACAAACCAGGATACAGTAAATATTTCAGCACAACCATTCTTACTGAATCAGCCCAGATACCCCTCAAGAGAGAAATGATTCAAGGAAATGTAATGCACACACACACACACACACACACACACACACACACACACACACACACACAGAGGAAATCCTACTTACCCTTCAGAAAGAGTATTGTACCCTTTGTATCTCTCATTTCTCATTTCTTCTGCCTGGTATCCAATTGTTGTCGTACTGTCCCTGTACTGCAGTAAGTGACACATGCAAACTGATGTAAAAGATTTTCAGAGATTTGGCTAGCCATAGATTCCTAAATATGAGTTCTATGCTCATTCTCTTTGTTTATTCAAGCCTTTGAGTAGTGATTGCACAGATTCACTTGTACTATTTGCTACACAGAAAAGAGATGAACGCACATACATGGATATACATACATACATGGATATATGCACGCATATGGGTATATATTAAATACTTGAATTCATTTTATGTTTTTGAGAATTACTGAGCTAACAAAAATCACATGCATTTTACTTCCTAGTCAATTCTTTCAAAGCCTAAATAACTTTTTCTCCTTTGAATACATAATTTTAAAGAGAATATCACCATCTCTAAACTTTCAATGGCCTTGAAATTAGATGTTTCAATGGGAAAAAGTTATTTAGCCAGTCCCAAATTGTGCCTTTTCCAAGTTATCAGATATTCAATCTATCACATGCCCAAATAATAGAGAATGGGAACAGGTCTACATTGAGCACTCACAGTAGACAGCTCTCTGGACTTTCTCAGGAAGAGCTTTCTGCCATTGTGGGATGGATAGGGCTGGATAATAAGCAAACAGACAACATAGATTGAAAGTATTGTGCTAAGTTGACACCTGAAATATTGTATGTTTCAACTGCATAGTATTGGTTTTCATGAATCAGTTAATCAGGTTCTTTACACCATATGATGTTACTAGACTGTGGAATGCATGTTTATTGCATTTACTTTGTAGAACTTATTTTGAAATTTGGTATAAAACGTTCACCATTTTTTTTAATATGGATTACTCCTAGTTGTCAAGAGTGAGGAATTGCCCTGGCACTTTGTAATTTGAAGTCTTATGTTGCCATATGTCATATCCTATTTTCTTTTTACAGAGTTGGTAAAAATATATATATATGTAATTTATTTTATTTTATTTTATTTTGGGTCTGGTCGTGGGGCCTGAACTCTTGGCCTGCGTACTGTCCCTCAGCTCTTCAGCTCAAGGCTGGTACTCTAACACTTGAGCCACAGAGCCACTTCTGGCTTTTTTTTGTGCTTATGTGGTGCTGAGGAATCGAACCCAGGGCCTTAAGCATGCAAGGCGAGCACTCTACCACTGAGCCAACTTCCCAGCACTGTAATTTATTTTTTATTTTTATTTATTATCTATTACAGAATTTGAACTCAGGGACTGGGCACTGCTCCTGAGGTCTTTTGCTAAAGGTTAGCTCTCTACAACTTCGAGCCACAGTATCAATTTTAGTTTTCAGTGATTAATTGGTGATAAGTGTCTCACAGTGACTTTTCTCAACCTGGCTTTGAACTGTGATCCTCATATACCAGCCTCCAGATTAGCGAATATCACAGGCATGAGCTACCTCCACCCAGTTATACGTAATTTAAACTGTAGTTTTCTGAAGTCTTTCGTCCTACACTGAATATTTTTTCTTACGAGCTTTCTAATAAATATGTAATCTATTCAATTTTGTAAAGTACTGTGTACCTCACTCTTATTTGTGGCATTACTGAAATCCAAGTTTCTCTGTGTGTCAGGGTGGATACTTTTGCCTGTAACAAGTATGTTGAACACATAACCTCTGGCTACTTAAAGAACAAAGGATGAGAAGCTACAGTAGCCAGATAAAGAACTTCCAGGATAATTCAATGGCAACTCATGTACTCTCTCTGTAGGGGAACAGGCAGCATAGAAAAGAAATTCTTATATTTGAAAGTGATTGAGTGTGTGTGCACATAGGTGTTCACTTATTTATCTGTTATTATAGTTTTAGATATATTCACTAGTATAAAACAATATTTCATATATATATGCAATAACAGTTTCCAAAATCCAGGGAACCACCTCCATGGGCACCGCTTTCCTATGTTGCTCTATGGATAATAAGAATGAAACGTGGAATTGTCTTGTTGTAGAGAAATTACTCAGAGATTCAAGCATTTTTCTTTTAATAGGTTGCTTGTTCCTAACCCTAAAATTAGGAAGTCTGTTAATATGTATGTTATATTATAATATATTTAATATATTATTTAAAATGTATAATTATTGTTTATTATAAAATATATTTCATATAATACCTGAGAATATTATACATTTATAAGAAAAAATACAACAAACGTATCAGTCCATACTTTCCTAGCCATGATTAGCTTCAGTACATTAAGCACATTACATCTCAACAGGAAAATTCTACTGAAGTTCTGATCCCCTTGAGCTAGATAAGGAGAATTCCTGTAAAAGAAGCCTCTCCTCAACTATGAGAAAAGATATGTTTGGAAGTTTAGTTTAGTTTAGTGTTTTTTTTATTTTTTGGCCAGTCATGTGGCCTGAACTCTGGGCCTGGGCCCTGTCCCTCAACTCTTCAGCTCAAGCTTAGTGCTCTATCACTCGAGCCATAGCGCCACTTCTGGCTTTTTCAGGTTATGTGGTGCTGAAAAATCGAACCCAAGGCCTCATGCATATCAGGCAAGCATTCCACCACTGAGCCACTAATCCAGCCCAAGTTTGCAAGTTTTTGAGAAAAGGAATTTGGCATTTGCTTTGCATCCTTGATTAGTCATGAATAGATATTATTTGGCTCCAAATTTTGTCTCCTTGTAGGTTCCCTAAACAGTTACACATCAGCCTCATTCCATCACATATCTTTAAGACCTTCTTTTATTTCTTTTTATCATTTTTGTTTCCTAAAGCTTGATTGTTGATCCTAAAGCTTGAACTCATGGCCTAGACAGTGTCCCTGAGCTCAATGCTAGTGCTCTACCCCTTAGCCGTGCACCACTTCTGGCTTTTTCTGTCTGGACATGCTTTGAATCATAATATTCAGATCTCAGCCTCCAGGGTAGCTAGGATTACAGGTGTGAGCCACCAGTGCCAAGCAAGTCCCACTCTTTTAGATATTATTCTAAAAGCCTCCAATCCAAGGTCACTCCTAAGATTGTAAATGGAACTATGCCAATAGTTCCTTTAATTGTTCTGGCTATGGTGTTTCTTTTGCAAATTATATTGAAACTACTTCACTGTTCTTTTCCTAATCCATGATTCTAGATGTGTTAGTAATAATTACTTAAATTTAGCTGCTATAAACCCTAAATCTCTCAATTATTAATTTCATTTAATTCTTTCAATATGATTGTTTTTCAATACAAATATGAACTTATACTCACTTTCTTGAATCTACCCCTTGGCATGAGCTGTGCCTGGGCCTATTCTACCTCAAATGCAAGAGGTTGGCAAAAGAATAGCCTACAGTATTCCTGCTTAAGAGTCAGGACAAGTAGTTGAGTGCCTAAAAGAAGCAATGCATTCCTGGCATGGGAAGGGGTGGGAGAGACAACAGCCTAGAGAGCAAACTGGCAGTCACAACATTTAACAACTTCTCCTTTGGAGACACTGATCTCCTGAAAAGTGGCAGTGATATAACTCACTTAGTGAATTTTCATATATGAAGGAAGTTGTCATGTCTCACTACACAACTCACTTGTAGTCAAACAGAGGGTCATTCTTTTGTGTCCTCCTTAGGTCCAGTCTCATTTTATCACCATCTTAGACTTTGCCCAGACTCTATTCCTACCAGAAGGTCCCTGATGAGGAGGAATGTGTGGTATCTTGGCCTTTGATTAGCCCGATGGGAACTGAGGCCACTTTTAATTTTGTTCCTTTTCATTCTGACAAGGCTGTGGTAGGTGGTGGGAAAGCTCATTCTCTGAATTGTTCCCTATTACCAAATCCCTTCAGAGAAAGTCAAGGAATGACAGATTCTGCCTGAGGGAGTGAGTTTCCAAAGAGATCAATTAATATCTGATTATGAGGCCCACTTGGTGGTCCTTCCCCAGATCCTCTAAACAGGAGTGGATGTTACCTCAGACACCAGGCCATCCTCATATTTCTTCAGCTCTTTCTCATGAAAATAAAGGTCACAGGAGTTGAGTTGAGAAACAAGGAGAAATGAGAGTAGCAGAATAATCATTGGCATTGGGAGCAATTAGAAACACTGTGTGAAAAAAGGGCTCAGAAAATCTAGGATCACTCACATCATTTGGGAATCACATCACAGGATTTGGGAATAAAATAAATAAATTACTACCTACATTAGTAACTCCACTGCTCTGGCTACATTACAAGTGTTCTCTCAAAAGGTAGCTGTACTAATTTGATGAGGAAAAAGGAGCACATTGTTTCCTCACCAAGTTCTACTAAGTATCTTCTTCCATAACCGAGGTTGTTCTTACCCTGTACTTGTCGGTTACTTTCCTTTGCTGGATTCAATCAATGGCACTTGAAAGTGTTATCATCTTCAGACATGTAATTACATTTTGTTTTAATCCATTTGTTATAATATAAAACAAATTTTTTGGGAAAATATGTCCATGCTATATTTTATTCCATGACATATTTATTTGATGTTATTAAGTATTATTTTAATAGTTTCATTTTTAAAACCTGAGGAAAATATTTTGTTACTGTTAGCACCAATTAGTTGCACCTTTTTTTGTATTTTTTCATATTTGTATTTGTTATTAAACTTCTAACAATGTCTTTTCCCCCTACTGTTGCGTTCTTAAAAGTCCTTCAAATTATAAACTCTATATGATGATCTGTATGTGTTCATTTATAAATTTAAATTTTTATCTATTATGCACATTTTATATGATATTTTCATCCTATTGTAATTGCTCTGAAATCAATATGGAAGTTCTTCATTAACAAAAAAACGCAATGCCACAAAACCAGTGAAATTAAGATTAGGTATCTATCCAAAAATATTTAGCAATGATATAGTAGAAACATCCACTTCTCTTATATACCAAAACATGTTTATAGCTATGAAAGGTGCATTTTCTTTATTCTCTCTTTATGGAACATCCAGGTTGATTACACAGCTTGGTTGCTATGAATATTGCTGCCATGAACATATATGTTCATATTGATTTATATTCTTTCAGTATGTATCCAATTTGCAATAATGGTCTTCAAGATATTTGTGTTTTTTGTATCGTGTAAACTTCCATTATGATCTCCATATGGGTTTCACTAGTTTACAATGCCAAACCACCAAACACAGTTCCTGATTTTTTCAACCTCTCCAGCAGTTTTTTTATTTGCGTGGTGATAGCTCTTCTGGTGTGTCAGATGGGATCTCAGTGAATTTCCTATTTATTTTCCTATGTATTTCCTCTGTGGATAAGAATCTCAAACATTTCATTTATTTACAAAACATATTGGTATTTCGTTCTTGATCAGTGTCTTTCTTTGTCTTTTGGTATTTGATCAATTTTTAAGTTTATAATAATTGATTTTTTCCCATTCCAAATACTCACTTTAATAAAAAGATTTTTTTCATTACAGTGGTGTATTGCTTGGATATTTTGATTTTGTGAAGGCTAAGAGAATTTGATATTGTTCTCTCAGTCAAATTATAAGCCTGTAAAAATGACGTGAACCTGATTAAATGAAGTTCTTTCTGCACATTTTCTCCCGTACAGTTTTCTCTGATTCATGACATGTGTATTTTGTGTCATGCTGGATGCCTATCTAAGTCTGTGTTTGGATGATTCAGTAAGAATTGCAGAATTCGCCACATAGATTTTGGAGCAAAGGCTTATAGCTGGTAACTGGGCAATGATTCATAAGGCAGCTGAGGCTGAATCTATGATCCCTTCTACCTGTGTTCAGTTCCCAATCTCTTGTAATACACTCCTCACTTCCCATGCGGTGGTTTCCCATTCTATACAAAAGGTTTCTGGAGCTTCATGTTATTTTGGCCTCCTAGTAGGCCAACATGAGGGGAGTGAAAGCAAACAAGGCAGATATGGCAGAGGAATTTACTTTTTTTAATTGTGTAAATGCCATACAGAGAGGTTACAATTACATGGGCAAGGTAATGAGTACATATCTTATCAAGCACTGTGGCCTCCTCCTTTGATTCCCCTTCCTATACCACCCCAACTCACCACCCCCACCCCGTGGTCCCTCCTCAGACCCCCCTCCCGCTAAAGTTGTAAAGTTCGTTTTTCAACATAACGTCTTGCACATCTCATTGTTGCAATGGATCCACCTGTACCCCAATTTAAACAATTTCTTTTTTCACTTCCCCTGCACAAAGTATTCCAATATCAAGTGCAGTGAACACAGGGGGCATACAGTGGGGTAGGGACATAAAAAGGAACAAAGAAATCAACTTATAAATATGATAGAAACAATCACAAGAAAGAAAAAAAATTGAATTCCTATCTTGGGGTTCATTTCGCCTAACATCAACTTATCTGACAGTTTCTTCTTGTCTCAGACATGTACTAGTTATTGAAAATAACGGAAACCATGAGACCTATGCTTCTTTAGGCCTGGCTTACTTCATGTAAAAAAAATTTTTTGGTCGGTTTTGGGGCTTGAAATCTGGGCCTGGGCACTGTCCCTCAACTCTTCAGCACAAGGATAGCACTATCCCACTTGAGCCACAGTGTCACTTACAGCTTTTACTGCTTATGTGGGGCTGAGGAATCGAACCTAGGGCCTCATGCATGCAGTGCAAGCACTCTACCACTCTGCCACCTTCCCAGCCCTGGCAGAGGGTTTTTATCTGTAGATCCATCACACTTGGGAGCTTCTGGCTGAAAATTCCAGAAAGACAAAAGTGAAGAAACACTTAAGAGAAAATGTAAAACAGAAAGCCACAATGTTTAACCTATAACAAATTTCTAGGATAAGGAGACTCACTAATTGGTGTCACCTGAGGAGAAAAAGGAAATATTCAGGAAGAATGAGAAGGAAGTGGGAGGGAATAGAGAGAAAGAGGACTAGACTACCTAGAGCTGGGACCTCAATGTGAGCTTAATTTTACTGGGGAAACCAACCCTAAGGACGCAATACCTTACAATTTTGATTACTCTCTCTCTCATGCTACAAAGCCTATTCCAGATCCACTTCCACTCAGCATGGTGTCCATTCTGGGAACCAGACTGAATGTTGAAGGTTCCCAGGGGATGGAAAGACTGAAAACCACAGGGTTAAAGCTCAGAAAAGATATATGCCATCAATTCTCACATGTCATTTGTCAAAGTAAGTTCTACAACCAAGCCTGGTACCAATGGGGATGGGAATAGATATTGAAAGCATTATAATAATATCTACTATTATTATCATATAATAATCTAACATCTATTGTTTCATCAAAGGGAGAGAGATAGCGTTTCTCCCTTTTTAGGTGTATGGGACAGGGCATTCTATAGAAAGTTTGTCAATTGGGGGCTCTCTGAATCTTTTCTCCCAAGATTGTGGCTATGAGGTTTCGGGGAGGAGAATTAGAGTAGAAAAGTGAGTTCTCAAGCTGGGTACTGATGGGTGACACGTATATACCAAGCCTGAGGTCTGAGGATTATGATTTGAAGTCAGTCTGGGCAGGAAAATCCATGAGACTCATCTCCAATTAAACAAAAAGAGCCCGAATTGGATCTGTGGGTCAAATGTTAGAGCATTAGCTATGAGTGGGTGGGGGAGACAGAATCTTGACCCTGAATTTAAACCCAGGTTGGGGGATGGGTGGAAATGTATTCTCAGTGCATGAAATCAAAGGTGTATGGTCAACATCACTATTGATGTTAACTTTGGGGTAGAGTTGATCAGTTTTATTCTGGAAATGATTTGTTCCACTCTTCTCTGTCCTGTATTCTTTAAAAGAAACAGCTTTGAACAATCTATACCTAAGATGTGTGGATTGCACAGAAGCACTGGTTTCATTTTTTTCTACTTACAAAATGGTACATAAATAGTGTACAAAGGAGTTTTAATTTAATATGTCGGTTTGTGAGTACATCTTGATCGATGTCATCAATTTGATTATTCTTCTCTATCTCACCCAACCCCACCCCCTCCATTTACGTGGTCACATTTTCACACCTGTGCATTGAATATTATAACTGGATTCTCCCACTGCACCAGTTTGGCAAAGAAATTTCTTCATTGTACAGGCAAGGAAGATGAAGCTGAGGACTACATGCCCAAGACACCATAGCTATTACTTTGCATCAAGATTATTTGACTCACAAAATCTTCACCAAAAGAAGCATGATAAAAAAGAACATGGCCAGGAACTAGAAGCATCTATCTTTGTGTGTGTATGTGAGTGTGTTTGTTCTGGTGCCTGAGTGCTGTCCCTGAGCTGCTTTGCTGACTGTTAGCACTCTACCACTTGAGCCACAGTACCACTTCCAACTTTATGGTAGTTAATTGGAGGTAAGAATCTCATGAACTTTCTATCCTGGCCTCATTTTAATCCACAATCTTCAGACCTCAGTTTCCTGAGTAGCTAGGATTGCTGGTGTGAGCCACTGGCAGCTAGCAAAACATCTATTAGATAAACATGTGGGGCAATTGGTCATTTGGTACTGGTGACACTCAACCTTGCTAATTAGGAGGCAGAGATTTACAAGAATGATATCATGACCAGTTTTGACAAAAAAATTCGTAAAAAAAACTACAACAACAAAGAAAGCTAGATATAGTGTAATTTTCCTATTAATTCACTATGTGGAAGCCATAGGTAAGAGATCATTGCTCAAGGGAGGCTTGACCTGAAAAATAATCTAAAGTGGTTAGAGCCTTAGCACCTTCAAGCACCAGTAGTGCCAAAAGAAAAAGAAAAGAAAAAAACAGAAAATGAAAGGAAAGTATAAAAAGGAACTATTTGCTCTTCATTCGTGGTTTCATTTCATTGGATACAAGAATTGAGAGTATTTTGTTTATTGTTTTAGGATTCAGGCCTCTCTAATATAAAAGCATTTATTTCAGGTAAATATTGTATTATTACTATTTATTAACTTATTATTAGACCTTTAGGTTTGGAGATTGAAATCATGGCTTTGTATATATTAGTCTAGTTCTACAACTTAGCTGTACCCAAGCTCTCTTGTATAGATTTGAAAATTGTTTATTAATTCTTCAATAGTTAGCTATTCTACTTTTCATCTTATATTTTCTCTCCCACCTTTTCCCCTATGTATTTTAGTTTATGTGTTCAAAACTCAATTTTATCTTCTAAATTTAGAATTTTGCTTTTGAGTTTACAGAGAAGTCAGTTATTTGTGACATCTTTTAAAATTATATACAGATATATGTATTTCATATATATGATTGCTTCTTATAGCTCATTGCAATAGGCAACATTTATCTGACCCTGTGCACATAGCTATTGAGCCATTGTGATCCTCTCCTAAGAATAGCTTCCCTTGTTCTTCCCATGTGAATGCTTAGAGTGCTGTTAATCATATTCAAGTGTAATTATTTGTCTTTTACTATCTATTAGATAAACTTGTGGATGTATGGGCATATCTAGTTATTAGAAATGAGGAAAAGCATGCAGCATATATTTAATTGGATCTGGCTTATTTCATTTCATAGCATTTCCCCCCCCCCCCCCAGTCTTTCCATTTCTTCAGAATGGGGTAATGACATTCTTTCCCATGGAAGCACAATACAACAGAATTGAAGATCCAGAAATGAATCTACTCCTATAGGCATATAATCTTTGATAAGGAAGTCAGAAACACAGGGTGGAAGAAAAACCGCCTCTTCAAAAAATTGTTTTAACTGGCTGTACACAGAAAACTGAAATTAGATCATTTTATATCCTCCTGCACCAGAATCAATTCCAAATGGATTGAAGAGCTCAATTTAAATCCAGATGCCTTAGGAATCTTACAGGAAGAGTTAGGGGAAACACGGGGGCTCCTTGGCATAAGTCAAAATTTCCAAAGTACGTCTAGATAAATGGTATTACAGCAAACCAAATCAATCGTCAGGCTCAGAAGCCATGAAAAAAAGAGATAGTGTAGCACAGATTTATTAGGTAGCAAACCTACAGATGAGAGCCTCAGCCAATGGTAAACCCTTTCTCCCGTTTCTAACTAGGTTAATTATTCTGGGTGTACATGAATATAAGTATTTTCTGATGGGGATTAGTCAGAAAACAACTAATGCTAAGACAGAGATAGTATGTAAAATGAGTTGTAGATGGAGAAAGGGAGGGATTAAGGCAAGAGTGTCTAGTTCAAAGACTTGGCTTGGTGCCAGCTAAGTAAGGTATAGCTACACAAGGGAAGGGGAGTAAAACAGGAGTGGTTATAAAAAAAAAGCACTGGTCTGAAGCCTCAAAATAAGGACCGCAATCTGTGTGGACAAAACAGTCTCTAACAATAAGTTTTATTTAAATTAACAAGCATGATTTTAATTTTTTGCAGAGTGGGATGGTATATAGTCACAGGCAATTTCTCCTATGTCACGTAATCCAATCTACTCTTTCACATGTTACCCAGTAGCCAGGTTTCAACACAAATGACTACAATGAGATTGTACAAATGACGCTGTGACTTTTCCCTCTTATGAATCAAAATTCTGTCAAATGATTTATGTCTTCCAGATGTTTACACATTTCTCATGACCTTTTTTACTATTTTGTCTTCATTATTGATAATCATAGTACATTTTGTTGTTTTCTTGTGTGTATATGTCATTTTTAGTGCTTGAACTGGATGTTTAATGGTCTCCCTTGTATTTTTTGCTCATGGCTGATGACACTCTATCCTTGAGTCACATGCTCACCTTCTGTTTCTTGCTGGATAATTGGAGATAAGTTTTCACATTTTTGTCTGTTTGGACTGACATTGAACTAAAATATTCAGGTCTCAGCCCCCTGAGTTCTAGGATTGTACATATGAATGGCTGACACCAATCTTTGCTTTACTATTATTTTAATTATGTGGTAGAGGAAAGTGGAAGTATATTTGTGTTAAGTGTGCAATTTTCAAATACAAGTTTGAATCAACTTGATATAATATAACTGTTATCAATTTTACCAGTTAAATCATGAATATTACACATTACCACAGAAATATAATGGAAAACAAAAGGCATAATTGTTTTCTTAAAACAGTCAATGAAACCATAAATTACTTTCACTTTACAAATCATGTTTTATTTAACTTAAATTAGATGGACCCATTGCAACAATGAGATGTACAAGTCGTTATGTCCAAAAATGAACTTTACAACTTTGTTGGGGGGGGGTAGCGGGGAGAATTAGAGGGGCAGGGGGAGGATGGGAAGGGATGGGAAGGGGAAACAAAGGAGGAGGTTAGGATTGATAAGAAATGTACTTATTATCTTGCCCATGTAATTGTGACCCCTCTGTACAGTATTTTCACAATAAAAAATAATATAAAAAAACAAAAATAAATAAACTGCAAAAAATTTGGACAGGGTGCTAATATACATATTTTTCCATCATCACCTACCACATCCTCCTTCTTCCTTCCTAGAAAAAACACCCAATCAATAAAAGGCATAGATATTTGGCTCTTGACCTTAGAAATGGAAGCAGAATGTTATGGATGTCTGAGATGTTCATTAAGAGTGTTTTACATAGTAATGTCACATGCAACAACCTATGAGTTCTGCAGGTCTTAACACTACTTCCTTAGTGTTGTAATAGGAGGTCAGCTTTATTGGACATAGTATTGTTTTCCACTTCCTTTCCTACCACCTGACCTAAATTATAATACATATTAACAGAAAGAAAAAGTAATGCCAACTTAAGAAAGTCCCATTGGAACAAGACGTTATGTCGAAAAGGGAACTTTACAACTTTGTGGGTGGATGGGAGGATCGATGGGTAGGGATGGTAAGGGGAAACAAAGGAGGAGGCAACAATACTTGATAAGAAATGTACTCATTACCTTACTCATGTAATTATAACCCATCTGTAATGTATTTTCACACAAAAATTATTAATATGAAAAAAATTCATTTAGGGCTCAGGGAATATTGCTTCATTGCATGAAACCCTGGGTTCAATTCCTCAGCACCACATAAACAGAAAAAGAAACACTGGAAATGGTGCTTTTCCTCAAGTGATAGACTTCTAGCTCAAGAACAGTTCATGGTCCCTGAGTGCAAGCCCCAGGACAGGAAAAAGAGTCATTTAGCTAGTAAATGCAAAATAAAAAACCCATACTTGGAATATATTATTGCTCCTTCCAAGTGATACCTAACAATAGTTCTTAATTCATGTACTTTACTTATATTAGAATACTGTGTTGAACAAAAAAAACTGTTGTTAATAGGTCATGGCAATTAATGCCAGGAATGTGCTTGGATGTCAGGGGAAGTTTAATTCTGGAAATTGAAAGATTCCAGGATTTTGTGTGCTCAGTGCTAATCAGAAAGGGAAAGTTATCTTTGTGGCCAGTCATGGCACCAAAAAATGCATATGCTGGTTAACATTTGTGACAGAAGAGAAGGAATAACTCCAGATGGAAGGAATAAATTATAGTAACTAAGGTATAGCAGAAACCGTTCTAGGAAACCATTTTTGGTTTTTGAAGAACTAATTATAAACTAGGTTTATTCCTTATTGCTTTTATTATTCTAATCACTTAGGCTCTTCTTAATCTCTGTGTGATAAGTTGTATATCCTTCTATGCTGCTCTTTCATACCTGATCTCCTTTGCTTTCTAAAAATCTCAGTCTTTCTCTATTTCTCTATGAACAATTTCTGATACTAAATCCACATATACTAATGTAAGAGTCCCATAGCTCATGAGTCATTAATGTAACAACATGGAAAAGAGGGCATATTTATTGCTACCTCAATTTTTGTGAAAAGCTGCAATGTCACATCATTTGATTTAAATTTCCATTCTTTGTCTACATAGTGTCATTAAGTGCACATAAATGCAAATATGAGCCAGGTGCTGGTGGCTCATGCCTGTAATGCAAGCTACTCAGGAGGTTGAGACCAGAGGATTGTGGTTCAAAGCCAGCCTGGTCAGGAAAATCCATGAGACACTTATCTTCAATTAACCACCAGAAATCCGGAAGTGATGCTGTAACTCAAGTGGAAGAGCACTGGACTTGAGCTGAAGAGCTGAGGTACAGCACCCAGGATCAGAGTTCAAGCCACACGACGATCAGAACAGGTGTAAATATGACTTTAAGTTTCCTCAAAAGGAATGACAAAGTCAATAGTAATCTTCCCAAGCAGAGAAAATAATTGCAAAATGACTTTACACTCGCAAAAATGTTTCAAGTTTAAAAGTCGATACTCCTGGAAAGATAAAACATAAGAATATAAGGAAGTCTGGGAAGTTCAGGTTGCATCAAGCCTAGGCAGAACAGTCTTTGTGACATAATCTAAAATTAACCAGCCAAAAGCTGTATTGGAAGAATGGCTCAAGTAATTGAATACTAGTTATGAGCAAGATTGCTGAATAAGAGCTTGAGGTTTTTTCATACACACATACAAGCATGCATATACGCACAGAGGCACTTATATGTGTAAACACACATAAGAAACAACTTTCAGAATGTGTAGAAAAGTTAGAAAATATATACTGAGTAAGACTAGAACAAGTGATAATTTTTAATATTAGAAAGTCCTCAAGTGAACTTTCCCCAAAAACGGTTGAGACTATTACATAGGTAGGGACCAGAGATAATATAGTCAACTATTATTAAAGTGATCAGATCCATGGAGGAACAAATCAGAGACCCCTGCAGGTGCATCTGAAAATGTTCATAACCTCTGTCAAATTCTAAAACGTCTTTGAAAATTGTACATAAACAGTTTAAGCACTTAGTCTAGTGGATAAGATTATCAGAGAAATTCAGAATTGCTAGCCTGTTTCTAGATTAAATAAACCATCACACTATGGCAGGGCAATGTGATACAAGCCTGGAAATTTAGCACTCAGACTAAGACAGGAAATTAGAGAATGGAATTACATAGCGATATCTTCCCTGGAACAGGTAGTATAATTTTCTCTCAATAAAACAAGCCTAACAACAAGAAAGAAATATACAGTTTGAAGTTTGGGCTAATTTTGTCACTATGTTTTGAGAAGTCACGTTTCCTATTGAAATGCAACTCATATCATCCTCTGTTGTGTTTTAAATGCTCTCTTCATTTCAGAAAATCCCTAGATGCAAAATGGCTCATGATTCCCAACTAAAAATTTGAGAAAGTAAGCATCATTCTGTTGGATTCCAAAGAAATGATTAAGGATTACAAAAACTAAAGCCTGGAGAAATGGCAAAGCTCATCTAATGTAGGACTTTGTAGACCTGGCTAAATTAGAATTTAGATTTAAAATAAATATATTTTGTTTGTAATTTCATATTCGATAGGATACTACAAAATGGTTTTCAAGTAGAAGGTTTAATTTAGAAATGCACAAATGATTCTGGCATTCTATTTGCCTGGAATATTCTTTCAATTGAGGTATGATTAGAACTTAATAGATAATACCAACAGTTCATGTATAACATGATAATGTGAATAATCTAGACAGTTGCCAACAAATGGATGCTATTAATTTATAAATTTAGAAAAAGCAATTTTTGAGACATTGGTGTAGCATGGTGTGAAGAAAGTAATTGTGTTACATCTTTTTTTCTTCTACCTATACATAACACAGGAAGACATTTCCTTAATTACGGACCTCTGTATACAATTAGAAAAATGCTAGGTTTGAGGTTTGTTTTTATTTTGTTTTTGTTGTTTAGTTTGTCCTAGGGCTTGACCTCTGGGTCTGGGCACTGCCCCTGATCCTATTTTTGCTCAAGGCTACACCTCTTCCACTTGAAATTCAATGCCACTTTTGTCTGGCTTTTCCTGAGCAGTTTACTGGAGATAAGAATCTAAGAAAACTTCTTTCCTGGGTGAGCTTTGAACCATAAACTTCAGATCTTAATATTCAGATATTCAGATCTCCTGAATATCTATGATAGATAAAATAATAATAATTGTGGGGCAAGTGTGCAGCAAAGATGGTGCTGAGAGGGAGTTGAGTAGGCAGAGACCGATTTGTTTATATTCAGTGCATAAATAGCTCCTGGAAGCTTAGGTGCATGATAGGGTGTGACCATTACAGTGATTAGTTGGTTCCTTTTCCTCCCCATGCCACCTACTCTTTTTTGCTTTTAAACAGTGCTTGCTGTGTGTTAATAAACGAGTTCCTGCTTTACTTGCTCCCTGCTGTGTCTGATTGTCTCCTGGGTTAAGGGAAGCTTTGGAACGGGCAAGCAGCGCACTTACCTTTCCTCAGACCCCGTCCATCTTTCATGGGATGAAGACCCGACATCAGGAGCCCAACTCGGGCAAGAAAGGAAAATATACCGGCTGACGCTAAGTGGTCTCTCAGGGTAAGTAAAACCCTTAGTATGGGTAATGCTATTTCACAGAAGAAGGAGGAGGAGGCAACATTAAGCCTAGAGGGAGTAAAG
Source organism: Dipodomys merriami (assembly GCF_024711535.1). Lineage (NCBI taxonomy): Eukaryota > Metazoa > Chordata > Mammalia > Rodentia > Heteromyidae > Dipodomys > Dipodomys merriami. The sequence goes on from NW_027206113.1 coordinate 8,074,006, forward strand.
GGGGACTTGGGAAGTGAGAAGGTAAAGGAATGGGTCAAATTTGACTGAGAATGCACTGAAACATGCACAGTGGAAGTCAAAACAAGGGTGAAGGTTATCCCCTCTGACTTGGGTGCCCTGACTTTCCTAGGCTTCCACCCTATTCCCCCGATTGGGCCAGAGGTTGTGCCTTAGGAGATCTGTGAGAAGGAGATGCAAGACCCAGACCCATACCGACCTTCCATTGAGGGGCTGAGGGCTGCAGAAGAAACCTACTCGGAGGCCTGCCCTGTAAAGGAAGTCCCACCTGGGAGTCCAGAACCTGGGCCACAGGATTCACTTCCCCAACATATCCAGTCAATCTTTCACCAGGAGCTAACAGGCCCTTGGATCTTAAAGAGATCCGCAAGGTGGTGGTGGTGAATGGCCTGAACTTTCCTTGGGCCCATACCCAATTACAGGAAATTGCTTATCACCCATGTGTCCCTAAGGATTGGCTGGATGTGGCCAAAGCCATCTTCACCAGTTCTCAGTTTATTAAATGGTGTGCTTTCTTTAAGGAGCCATGCAGATTGTGGGCGGAGAATAACTGGCAAGTTCAAGCCGCAATACCTATTACTTATGCAGTTTTAACAGGGATGGGGGAAGGGTACTCCACAATATTTGTGGTACTCCACAATATTTGTCCTGTACCATGACCAGGTGAGGCAGGCAGGACTTGCCGTGTGGTAAAAATTGGATGATGGGCCCACTGAGTCCCCCATAGCAGGAGTGAGACAAAAACCTGGTGAGCCTCTACTTGAGTTTATAGCCCTAGTCCAACAGAGTATTAATTGCAAGCTGCCAGCAGGGAACCTCCGAGATCAGTTTCTAAAGCTACTGGTCTGGGAAGGGATATATGCAGACCACATCATGGCCTATGTGGGATTGAGAGAGAATTCCCTGAGCAGATGGGTGGTGGCCTCACAGGATATGGGAACACAACAGCATCATTCCTAATCTCTACCTTTAACCTTACAGGCTCAGACATCTGCAATGACTGAGCCTATTACCCAGGCGCTGGAAGCCCAGGGCCAAGGAACCCCAAGACCATTGGGGAGAGGGACTTGTTTTAAATGCGGGCAGGAGGGGTACTTTAAGAAGGACTATTCACAATAATCCCCCACCAACCAGCCCGGGGGGCCCAAACAGACCCCTACACCCTGCCTCAGGTGCAGGAAGGGGCTGGGAAGGTGGCTCAATGGTAGGGTGCTTGCCTTGCATGCATGAGACCCTGGATTCAATTTCTCAGCAACACATAAGCAGAAAAAGCCACAAGTGGAGCTGAAGCTCAAGTGGTAGAGCGCTCACCTTGAGATGAAGAGCTGAGGGACAGCGCCCCGCCCAAGAGTTTAAGCTCCATGACCAACAAGATATATATATATATATATATATATATATATATATATATATATATATATATATATATATATATGAATACTGGTGATGCAGGAGCAGGAATTCCCTATAATCTCCAAGGCCAAGCAATTATAGAAAGAAATCACCAATGACTTAAGGAGCAATTACAATTATTAAAACAAAAAGGAGGAGTTTTAGCCCCCATATACAGTTACAGATAGCTTTTTTACCATTAACATTTTACATTTTTCAACAGGGGCAACTGAATCCAGATTTCAGAAGCACTGGGGACAACTTAACCCTAAGCCCTAAGTGAAAGTCAGGTGGAAGGACCTCCCTGACAAATCAATTGAGAGGACCTGCCCCCTTGGTTACTATGGGCAGGGGATTTGGATGTGTTTTTTCAATAGGGGACACAGCCCCTTTGGGTAGAGCCGGTCAGATCTGGTTGAGTCAGCTAGAGTAGCAGTTGAAGCACATTTCCTTCTCATAGAGATGTGACCCACAGGAACGTCTGCCTAGCTTGACAACCATGAGCTGTCCAAGCTCTCTACATGCCTTAGTGCCTGTCACCAAGCAGTGCCTGTCACAAGTGCCTTACATCAACTCCCCACTAAGTGATTGGCCCAGAAGGACTCAGAAGGTTGGGAAAGCTGGGGTGTAAAATCCCCCCCACTTGCACAAGAATAAATGAGACCTGCTTAAGCCTAATCTCCCAGTGTGTGTTCCTTGTGGGCATCATTCACACTTACCCCCTGCAGGACATCTAGCCCTATAAGTGGCGCCCAACGTGGGGCTCAAGTGTTTTTGGCAGATGGACGGTCTAATGCAAGGTAAGTGCCTCCAAGAGCAACCTTCCCCCTGCAGCATGAGAGCCTTAATTACGAGCGCTTGTTGCCCTGCTTCAGAGTAGGTGGTTAATAGTATCACAAAAGGAAGCTAGTTTAATATGGGAAATAGTAAATGAATTGTGTCCGTGGATTGACTCCGGGGCCATTTGGGATCCAGACAGCTGGACCTGCTCCTTCAGGCAGCTCATAAAAAAGAAATATGAGAAGGCACTGAGCTACCCCTAAAATTTACCCCATTGTAGTAGCCATCCAAGCCTGTCTATCGGGGAGAGAAGAAGGGGAAACTCTGCAGGCATTTAAGGCCTCACTATGAAAAGAAACAGCATACAGAAAATGGTGAAGCTGCTCAGGCACTCCCATCTTCTTGTAATAATGCAGATGACCAACAACTGCCACCATCACGTGACCCACAGGGCCAGCCAGCTATGCTTGTAAAACCCCTCTCCCACACTTTGGGTCCCAGGAATCCTGCCCAAGGACTTCTTTTGGCCATTTAGGCTAGCCTGGGAACTCCCCTCAGGGAATTTTGTATCCTTGGGCCTTCATAGCCAACTTTGCCCAAGAAAGAAAACCCGTTGTTCCCCCTATAATACAACAGTTTTTTGCGGGCCCCACAACTACCATGGCAATGGCCGCCAAGCCAATGGATGAACCCCAGTTCGTGTTCCCGGTAAACTTCCACCGAACCACTGCACCACCTAACCAATGGTACCCCCATGGCCCCAAAGTGCTTGACAAATATTGGACCACTGTTAAGGAAGATGGGTTGCACTCCCCATATGCTCAACAGATGCTCGAAACCATTAGCATTGATCTGAGTTGCCCCAATGATTGGAAGAACTTAATGTACACAACATCATCTTCAAGGGACTTCCTTTTATGGAAGGCTGCTTTTTATGATGAATGTGAACAACAAAGCACATGAAATGTCACTGATGGAGGATATGATGCAACCATAGCGGACCCTGATTGCTTAAAAGGGGAGGGAGCTTATGGGACTCCCATTGCACAAGCAGTGGCATCTCCGCAGTACTTTGACCAAGTATTCCTCTGTGCATTGTGGGCTGACTCCTTGGTCCCTTGGAAAGAAGGGAACAAACAACTAAAAACCCTCATACAACATCGCAATGAATCTTTCACTGACTTCGTTGCCTGTGTTCTAGAAGCAGTAGCCCAGAAGTGATCTCACGTTGGAGCCCAAGAAGCACTAATGAAGACCCTGATATGGGAAGGGGCCACAAAGGAATGCAGAAAAGCCATTGCCCCTGAACGAAATGGGGAGATCACTGATTGCATCCTAGCCACCAAAAATTTGGGGACATCAACTCATGCTAGGACTGCCCTTGCACAGGTTTTCACCTCTATGACCGCCAGTGCGTGTGCCCCCTAATGGCGCAATGGGAAGTTGACCTTGTTGGGGATGTGGCATAACTGGTCATTTTATTTTTATTTTTTTAATTTTAATTTTTTATTATGAAAGTACTGTACAGAGGGGTTACAATTACATGGGCAAGACAATGAGTACATTTCTTATCAAGCATTGTAGCCTCCTCCTTCGTATCTCCATCCCATCCCTTCACATCCTCCCCGAGGCCCCTCCCACTCAATCCTCCCCATTACCTCCGCACACCCGCACCAAAGTTGTAAAGTTCATTTTCCACCAAAACGACTTGTACATCTCATTGTTGCAATGGGTCCACCTGTATCACTATTTAAACGATTTGTTTTTCCCCTTCCCCTCAACAAATTATACGGACATCAAATAGAGCGAAAGCAGAGGTTATACTATGGGGGAGGGAAATACAAAGCAATAAAGAAATAATCTTCTAAATGTGTTAAAAAAATCAACTGAAAGAAAAAAAAAACACTTGAATACATATCCTAGGGTTCATTTCATTAACATCACCTTATCTGACATTTTCTGCTTGATTTAGAAATATATTAAATATTACAAATAAGGGAAACCATGTTTGATTGGGCCTGGCATACTTCACTTAATATAATTTTTTCCAAGCATTTACATTTCCTAACAAATGGGACAATGCCATTCTTTCTGATAGAGGCATAGAATTCCATTGTTTATATATACCATTTTTTGATCCATTCATCTACTAAGGGGAATTTGGGTTGGTTCCAGATCTTAGATATACTAAATTGTGCTGTAATAAACATAGTCGTGCTGGTAGCTTTAGTGTGGTCTTGTTTGTAAATATTTGGGTAAATGCCCAAAAGTGGGATTGCTGGGTTATAGGGGAGCTCTATGTGGAGTCTTTGGAGGAAACTCCATACTACTTTCCAAAGTGGTTGAACAAGTTTACACTCCCACCAACAATGAAGTAAGGTTCCCTTCTGTCCACATCCCCTACAGCATCTGTTGTTCTTAGAGATCTTGATGTAGCCATTCTAACTGGAGGGATGTGGAATCTGAATGTTTTGGTTTGCATTTCTTTTATGGCTAGGGAATTTGTGCATTTCTTCATGTGTCTATTGGCCATCCTTCTTTCTTCTTCAGAGAAGTTTCTATTTAAGTCTTTAGCCCACTTATTTATTGGGCAGTTGTTTCTTTGAGGATTTGTTGTTGGGGGATTTAATTTTTTGAGTTCCACGTATATTTTAGATATGAGAACCTTGTCGATTGTATGGCTAGTGAAGATCTCCCAATCCGTGGCCTTTCTATTGATCTTGCTAGCTATGTCCTTTGCCAGGCAGAAGCTCTGCAACTTCATGCAATCCCATTTGTCCAACCTTTCTTTGATTTGTTGTGTTTCCAGGTCTCTATTAAGAAAATTTCGGCCTGTGTAAAGGAGACCTAGGGTTTCTCCTATTCCATCCTGTAATGTTTTCAGAGTGTCTGCTTTGACTCTGAGGTCTTTGATCTTTTTGGAGTTGATTCTGTTGCAGGGTGATATATAAGGATTTAGTTTTAGTTTTCTCCAAGTAGTTAACCAATTTTGCCAGCACCATTTACTGAAGAGGCTGTGTTTCTTCCATTCTATATTTTAGCTCCATTATCGAAGATTAGATGGCTATAAGTCTGTGGGTTCATTTCTGGGTTTTCAATTTTAGTCCATTGATCCTGAGGACTGTTCTTATGCCAGTACCAAGCTGTTTTGATTACTATGGCTTTATAGTAGAGTTTGAAATTTGGTATTGATATTCCTCCAGCAGTGTTCTTTCCGTTGAGGAGCGTTTTTGCTATTCGGGGTCTTTTATTGTTCCATATGAATGTTTGGATTGCCTCTTCTATTTCCTTGAAGAATGAGGTTGGAATTTTGATAGGTATCACATTGAATCTGCAGATACCCTTGGGAAGTGTTGCCATTTTCACGATGTTGAACTTTCCAAATCAGGAGCATGGGAGTTTTTGCGATTTTCTAAGTTCTGTATTGATTTACTTTTTCAAGTTTTTAAAATTTTTATCATCGATGTCCTTCACTTCTTTTGTTAAGTTAATTCTTAGGTATTTTATTTTTGTGGGGCTATTACGAATGCAGTTGCTTTCCTAATTTCAGCCACAGGTTTCTCATTGTTGGCATGCAGAAAAGCAATTGATTTTGGGGGGGTTATGTTTATACCCTGTTACTTTACCAAGGTTTTGAATAAGCTTGAAGGATTGGGAGGGGATTCCGTGGCATTCTTTAAATAAAAGATCATGTCATCTGAAAAGATGGACAGTTTTACATCATCTTTCCCTACTTGAATCATTTTTATGCTTTCATCTTGTCTTATTGCTGTAGCTAGGCATTCTAATAGTAGATTGAAGAGAAGTGGAGAGTGTGGGCATACTTGTCTTGTTCCTGAGTTAAGAGGAAATGGCTTTTGTTTTTCACCATTAAGTATAATACTGGCTGTAGATTTGTCATATACAGCCTTTACTGTATTGAGGAATATTCCATGGATTCCTAATTTTTCCAAGGCCTTCATCATAAATGGGTGTTGGATCTTGTCAAATGCTTTTTGTACATCTATTGAGATAACCATGTGTTTCTTATCCTTGCTCCTGTTGATGTGATGAACAATATTAATTGATTTGCGTATGTTGAACCAGCTTTGCATCCCTGAAATGAATCCTGTTTGATCGTGGTGTATGATTTTTTGGATGGATTGATGTTGACTGGCCAAAATTTTGTTGAGAAATTTTGCATCAATGTTCATCAAAGAAATGGGTCTATAGTTCTCTTTCTTCGATGAGTCCCTGCCTACTTTTGTGATGATGGTTATGATGGCTTCATAGAATGTGTTCAGTAGTGAACTTTCTCTTTCAATTTCATTGAACAGTTGGAGGAGTATTGGTGTGAGCTCTGCTTTGAAGGCCTTGTAAAATTACACTGTAAACCATCTGGTCCTATACTTTTCTTAGATGGGAGGTCTCTTATTGCTGTTTCTATTTAAATGCTTGATATGGGCCTGTTAATATGGCTTAACACAACTTGATTTAGTTTTGGCATGTCAATATTTGCTAGGAAAAGGTCCATTTCTGCCATGTTCTCAAATTTATTAGCATAAAGTTTTTTTTTTTTTTTGGCCGGTCATAGGACTTGAACTCTTGGCTTGGGCACTATCCCTCAGCTCTTTAGCTCAAGGAGAGCGCTTTACCAATTGAGCCATAGCGCCACTTCCTAGCATAAAGTTTTGAGAAGTATTCCCTTAAAATGTTCTGAATTTTGGTTGTTCCTTTGGTGATGTTTCCATTCTCATCTCTGAGTTTATTTATTTGAGTGTGTTCTCCTCTTTTTCTCATAAGATATTCTAAGAGTCTGTCAATTTTAATTTTTTCGAAGAACCAACTGTTTGTTTTGTTGATTCTTTCTACAGTTTTTTTGGATTCTAAATCATTTAATTCTGTTGTAATTTCAATTATTTCTTTCTGTCTACTGAATTGGGGTTTAACTTGGTGCTCTTTTTCAAGAAGTTTCAGATCAACTAGATTTAACAGTCATCTACCAAATATTTCACCCAGCAGCATCAGAGTACACATTTTTCTCAGCAGCACATGGAATATTTTCTAAAATAGACCACATTTTAGGCCACAAAGCAAACTTGTCCAAATTCAGAAACATTGAAGTTATACCTTGCATTCTCTCAGACCACAAAGGGAATAAAATTAGAACTCAACACCAAAAGCCACCAAAGAAAGTCCGTTAACATATGGAGGCTGTACAACACACTGCTGAATCACGAGTGGGTCATGGAAGAGATTAGAAAGGAAATTCAAATGTTCATGATATTCAACAAAAATGAACACACAAATTACCAGCTCCTCTGGGAACTGGTCATTTTCAAAAGGATTGCCCTTCACTCTGGGGTTCACCCAAAAGAAAGCAACCTCCTTCCGTATGTCCTAAATGTAAAAAGGGTTTTGGGGGGGCCTCTGAATGCCACTCTAAGACTCAGACTTTAAACTAAATATGGGGTATTCCTCAGCCCCTACCCCAAGGGGACAAAAACTATAACCACCACCTCAAGTGAAATGGACTTTTCCTATCCAAAATGGAAAATCTAGAATGGAACTTAAGGTTAAAGAACAAAATTTAAGGGCATCATTGATACGGGGGCTAAGTGTACAGTCCTTAGAAAAAAAGAATTCGAAGGGTTGGGGTGAAACCTAATTCCTGGCCCCTGCATACATGGTGTCGGTGGAAAAACAGATTCCCTCCATGTCCAATGGCCTGTAAAATGGAAAGACTGTGATGGGGTCACCGGGGCTTTTAAACCTCTTGTTGCCCCTGGCCTTCCATGCAAAATTTGGGGAAGAGATGTCCTCACTAATATGGGTATTGTGATAACAACAGATGATAAGTCTTTTTATGAAGACATCAAAACCGATCAAGCCATTAGGCACCCACAGTACCCCCAATTCTAATGGCCAGTGTTGTAGGACCAGAGTCATTTCCACTCCAATGGGATACCACCAAACCCATTTGGGTAGAACAGTGGCCTATTTTCCCTGAAAAGTTCCCTCATCTTCACACTGTAGGGGAGGAGCAACTAGAAAAAGATATATTGAACAAAGCATCAGTCCCCACAATTCTCCCATTTTTATTATCCAAAAAAAGAGCTCAAGGAAAATGGATACTTCTTCATGACCTACATTCCATAAATATTCCTATGAAGAAGATGGTAATGCTTCAACCCGGACTCCCACATCTTTCTGCAATACCCAATGATTGGCACATTGCCATTATTGACATCAAGGACTACTTTTTTCCATCCACCTACATCCCAAAGATAAAAATATTTTGCATTCTCAGTTTGGGAATCTCACTGTCAGTTACCCAAACATTGATATCAATGGAAAGTTCTCCCTCAAGGAATGAAAAATAGCCCTACTCTATGTCAGATGTATGTTGCCCATGCTATTAGACCTTTGCTTTTAAAATGCTTTTGTGTCCATTACATGGATGACATTTTAATAGCACATAAAGAGGCTACCACCATTCAAGCCTGTTTAACACAACTCAAGGAAAATAGGCCTCCATATTTCCCCCTTACGCCTATCTTGGATGCTATTTAAATCAAACAATTACCCCAAATGGGTCTAATATTGTCATTAAGTCCCAATATACTTTAACTGAATTACAACAATTATGTGGGCATATCAATTGGGTACACAATTTTATGCGTCTCCCTACCCAAGAGCTCCAAACTTTATTTCAATTGCTTCAGGGACCCTCTGACACAACTTTCCTTTGTATACTTTCCCCTGATGCTCAACAATTTTTACAACAAGTCACTGATCGATTATGGTCAACACCCTTGGTGTTTTTAGATACCACCCACGAAATCACCCTGATTACATTAACTCATAATTGACTAATGGCGGCGCTGACTCAAACTTGTGGTGTGTTACAATGGGTACACCTTGACACTTCCCAATTACCAAAAAATAGCACACCCATTACCATGCTATGCAACTTAGCCATCAAAGGCATGGAACGATGCCATCAAACATATGGCCAATTCTCCGACCGTCTTATCTGGCCCATTCGAAAAACAGTCTTTAATTTACTGACAACAGAAGAGGAATTAGTACCAGAGAAGGATCGACCCTTGTGACACGGAGGTCATTGACCTGGTCATCAGAATGGCATCTATCATGAGAGCAGTGTGGATCTGAGCACTAAATCAATGTCTCAGACCACAGTTCTGGTCCAGGAGGGGTAAAACAGTAAATGCCCGCTCATATGGATATCACAAGAATGCACATTTGTCAGGCACACCTTGGGTGGTGTTGAGTTGGACTCATGAAAGACTTGTAGGCTCAGGAATCCAGAGCCTGCTGGCTGCTGTTTGTAGTAAACGCTATATCCCAGGAGTCCCACGGCTGGGAACCCTGCTTTCCTCCCCAGTGCTTAGATGGAGGCACAGGTTCCATGGAACTCACTGCCATGGCCCAGATCCCTCAGCCCAAGAAGGACTTAGGGAGAAACAACTGATGTGGTTTAAGAGTTTACGATGATTATGCCTCAGGACTGACCCCAGTTCTAGCTCTGCTTATCATTACCACCTCCCTCTGTGTTTGTGTGTGTGTGTGTGTGTGTGTGTGTGTGTGTGTGTGTGTGTGTGTGTGTGTGTGCACATGCGCATGACTGCATCTTGGTAGTAGGACTTGAACTCAGGGCCCGGGTTCTGGCCTTCCGTTTTTTTCATTCAAGGATAGCACTGTACCACTTGAGCCAGAGCTTTTCTTCCAGCTTTCAGGTGGTATTTTGGGAGAGGACAGTCTCACAGATATTTTTGCTGGGTTGCCTCTGAATGTCAATCCTCAGATCTCAGCCTCCTGAGGGAGCTAGGAATATAAGAGCATGAGCCATTCTGTCTTATCCTTCTTGGATAAGACAGAATACCTGTCTTCTTTTTTTTTTTTTTTTTTTTTTTTTTTAGGTCTGGTCATGGGGCCTGAGCTCTGGGCCTTGGTGCTGTCCCTCAGCTCTTCAGCTCAAAGCTAGTGCTCTACCACTTGAGCCACAGCGCCACTTCCGGTTTTTTTCTTTTTGCTTATGTGGTGCTGAGTAATCAAACCCAGGGCCTCAGGCATGCAAGGCAAGTGCTCTACCACTGAGCTACCTTCCCAGCCCAGAATACCTGTCTTCTAGTTGAGCACACATCTACAGCTATCCCACCTATCTCTACCTCTACCCCTACCCCTCCAGGTTTCAGAGGAATCATTCCTTCCCCTGAGGACAAAGAAATAGGATGCATTGACAGGTTTGAGCTTTATGTTCTCCACACAGTCAGGGGCTGCTGGGAGCTGCTGTAGAGGCCAGAGATCTAGGCCAGAGCAAGAAGATAGCTGTTAGAACAGAAGAGACTATGAAAAGACATCCATGCAGCTGGATGCCAGTTGCTCATGCCTATAATCCTAGCTCCTCAAGGCAGACACTTGAGGATAAATCAAGATTCAAAGCTAACCTGGGAAGACTCTTATCTCCAATGAATCACCAAAAAGCTGGGAAGTGAAGCTACTATAGTTCAAGTGGTAGAGCACCAACTTTGTGCAAACAGGCTAAAGGTTACCACCTAGGCTCTGAGTTCAAGACCCGGTAAACACACACACACACACACACACACACACACACACACACACACACACACACACACACACACACACACGCACACACACACACATACACACACACGCTATGTGCATGCAAAATCAGATATTTCTACATTGAAATTTTTAGTTATTCTCTACCTTTTCTGCATTAAGCCTGGTGGTTGTTGGCCTAGGAGTTTGATGCATACAACACCACTTGGCATCTTTAATTTTGGGGAACAGAATGGCTAGAAAGTCAGCATTTCCCATCCCAGCTCCTTGACTGGGTCGTGATCTATCCCGGCCCTTTGGGGCTCCTTTTACACACTCACCAAGATTCTTTTAAAAAGCATCACATTCTGGGCACTGGTGGTTCACACCTGTCATCCTAGCTACTCAAGAACCTGAGATCTGGAGGATCATGGTGACAAGCCAGCCTGGGCAGGAAAGTGTATGAGACTTTTATCCTTGATGAAACATCAGAAAACAAGAAGTGACCCTGTAGCTCAAGTAGTAGAGTGCCAGCCTTGAGAAACAGAGCTCAGGAACAGCGCTCATGGAAATCAACAACGAGAGGAATTGCATGATGGCTCTGGGATTGACATGGGCTGAATATAATTGGAATTGTCAAGTGCACCAAGATAAAGCATTACCTCCTTTAGTCTTGTGCTCCTCCATCTGTCTCACCTCCTGACCTTGGCATGCTTCAGGTCACCATGGCCCTAGTTGGACGGGAGGGCTCCGAGGAGGAAGGTACCAGAGCAATCACCCACCTCCCTCTTCCATGCTCACCCTGCTGCTTCTGCAATAGACCTACTTCCTGGAATCCGTCCATGAGATCATGGCTGCCACATTGTCGTGAGTGGTGGGTCTAGCCAAACTCGGGGAAGTTAGGGGTGGAAGTCGGTCTGGGACTAGGAGTTTCCACCCTGGGTGTGGGCTGAGTCCAGGGCTGACATTTATTTCATCCTGAGCCTTGCAGGGGTGCGGAGACAATGTAGACTCCACATTGAGTCAGGTAAGATCAGAATCTGGAGGACTACTTTTATGGGGGAGGCTGTGGTGCTCAGGGGGCCACTGCTCTTGGTACTCCTCTCTCGGGACTCCCCTCTCCCTCTCTCATCCCTCAATGGTAAAAGAGAAACTTTAAATAAGGGTGTCAAAGAGGGGACAGTGGAGGATTTCTGTGTGAACCAGATTTGTGCTTCATATTCATCCTAGCCCCTACTTCCAATTTATCTGAGTAATGACTATATGTGTTTGGGGGCAGGGGATCATCTTAGCTGAGAATGTGGCTCAGTGGTAGAGTGGTTGCCTAGCATGCCTGAAGCCTTGGGTTCAATTCCACACAGAAAAAGCTGGAAGGAGAGGTGGGGCTCAACTGGTAGAGCACCGGTCTTGATCAAAAAGAGCTCAGAGACAGTGACCAGGCCCTGAGTTCAAGCCCCATGACTGGAAGAACAAATCTTTGTGGAGGCTTTGTTTCCCTTTGAAAACAATTTATTCTTTGTGATAAGCATAACATGGGCCTCTTCCCAGGTCACCAATGGGCCATTATATGTCCCTTGAATTTTGTCTCCTCCCAGCAGCCTCTGCTCTACCCAGCCCACAGTTTACCCTTCCCATCACCAGGCAGATAGAGACCTATAGAAGGACACCTGGCCACCAAGTTCTGGGGGCTGCCGAGGATTTTGAGACTCAATATGTCACATAGGGAGTCATCATCCCCATCAGACTACAGAAAAAAGGGACAGAGTGCTGCAAGCCTGAGTTCGCCAACTGTGGGTGGCTCTGGATGTGGGACATCTGTGGCAGGATGTGCTCTGTGGGAGAGCCCTCTACGGGGTAAGGAACCCTGACCTCTCCTCTGGCAGTTTCCACACGGTCTTGAAGTTGCAATTCTTCAAAACCTTTCTGCTCCTCCATCATTTTGCCCACCCAGGATCCTGAGGCCTCTAAAGCAGCAACACAGATGGGGCCTCAGAATGGACCGACATCTGGAGCCCTTGAGAAGAGAGACAGCAGCTCCTGCAGCTCTTTCCTCTTCTCTATCTTCTCCTGGGACAGCTGGCACATGCCCTTGGCTTTCTCCCGACACAGTTGATCCAGGACTAACATCTGTCCTTTACACACCAGGAGCAACTCCTGGACGGTGTGGATATGTGCCAACAGCTGGCTGCATGGATGGTGGAGCTCATTCGCTGGACCATGGAAGTGCACCTCATCAGGCAGGTCGTGGATTAAGCAGATTTTCTTTTTGGACTCCTACGTGTCCCACTTCCCATCCTCACACATGCTGTGGTGGCAGCTCACGGGGTGGGTACCTGTGGATCCAGCTCTATCTGGCACTGAGCTGTCGGGTGGATCGAGTGCCTGCAACAGGCCTGCCGCTCCTGCGGCAGGAGTTTCCCCTTGTGGATGTCAGCCTCAAAGAGTGCTCCCAGTGTCACATCCTTCTTACTTTGGGGGATGTCTCTATCCTCTGCGATGGGCACATCAGGGGGAGTTGCTTTCTCACCTTTTCTTCTCTAGGGCTCACACCTTCCCCTTCCCCAGGGAAAGCCAGGAAGATCAGCTGGGCCTGCAGGCACTCATCCTGTGTTCTGATTACTTCCAGGCACTTGAGAGTGTCCTGCCACTTTGGGGGCATCACTTGTCCCCACAGTTTGTCGGGCCCTGCACTTGCTAAAGCTGCTCCAGCAGCTGACTCTGCCTCTGCAGGTGCTGCTGCAAGGCCTACTTCTTGGAGCTGAGCCATTCATTGGAGGTGATGTGATGCTCACAGGTGGCTCTGAGCTCCTGCAGCTGGGCCAGGGACTGCTCCTGCTGCTCCTGCAGCTCCCAAGCCACTTGGGTCTCTCTCTCATCCATCTCTTACCATTCCTCTATCTTCTCCTCTGAATGGTCCATCTGTTCCTGCAGATGTTTCTTCACCTGCTGCTCAGAGTCCAAAATGTTAGCAAACTCCTCCTTCTCACCGCTCACTCTATGGAGAGCAACCCACAAAAAGGCCAGCTGTTCTTCTATCTGTGGGTCGCACAGACATGTGCATCATGGCGTCTCAGGGATCCCTTGCCAACCCTCCACCTTTTCCTGCAGTCTCTGCAGTTGTTCCCACTGCTCTGCATTCTGGAGATTGGGCCTCTGGTTTTCCTGGACCTGGATATGAAGTTGCTCCTCCAGGTTTTTCAACTTCATCTGCATGCGGTAAGCCTGGGTCTGCAGCTGCTGCTTGGCCTGAGATAGTCCTGTGGGGGGCCGTGGCTCTGCCAGCTTCCTTCTCAGTTCCCCCAGCTCTTTCTCAAAATCCAGCACCTGCCTAGCCCCTCCCTCTTTCTGCTCTGTCAGTTGGTTCATCTGCTCGGTCAGCAGCCGGGCCTCCTCCTTCGCTTGGACCTCTCAATTCTCAGGTCCTTCACGAAGGTGTCTGTGTCCAGATTCGCTGCTGTCACCATCCAGCTCAGGTTGTCCAGTAGTCTTGTCAGTACCTCATGCCCTGCCAGTGCTTGTTGGAGCTTGCAGATTCTGTTATTCCTGCTGCTCCTCTATGTCCAGAGTGTTTCCAGCTTCTCCTGCAACTCTGTGTTCACTTGCTCCAGGTCATAGAAGCTTCTGATCTTTTACTCGAGCTGAAGTGTTACATCATTCAGCTGTTCGAAGAATATTTCAGTCTCCTTCTGTGCAGCAGTGACTGCAGAAGCCTCCATCTCCAACTCTGCCATGCCTGCAGGCAGCTGGTGAGAGTTTTATGCTCCATTACTCTGTTATCAGCCACGTGCTGCATGTGGGCCGGTGATGATTGTAAATCGCTTTCTGTCAAAACCAACTTCTGTATGAGTGGCTTGTGGATTTCTAGCTCTATTTTCAGTTCTCTGTGCCCCTGGGCTATCTTCTCCCTTTCTTTCTCCCGTTGATACTGCAGGTCTGTCTTTTCCTGATTCAGTGGTTAGATACTGGCACAGAGCACCTGGTTTCTTCTTTTGCTGCAGTCCAGGGCAGGCACCACGTGTTGGTAGCACCTCTGAAGATCTTTGGTGGTATCGGGACCCTTGACACTCTGGACCCTGATGGCTGTAACAGTCTCCAAAGGCAGGGGTGGCCCGGGGTTGGCATCACCTTTGGCTGGACCTTCCTTTGAATCATGCTCTCCAATGTTGTTTGTCTTGGGGATCCCTCCCTTTTTGGTGTCCTTTGTTTTCTTGAATGTTGCAGGTCTGATGGCAGAATTCTGTCTGTGATCTGGCAGTTGTTTCTTGCCCACAGCTCTCTCACGGAGTCTGGTTGTTAAAGACATCTGAGCACTAGGATGGGAGAGATGGGCTGGCCACATTCCCAGGCTCTGGGTAATCCTCTATTCTCCCACTCACTGACTAGGCTGTAAGTTTCCTAATCCACTCCAAAGTCGCCTGAAGACTCTTGCTCACCACCCAGCCACCTCTAACTTCCTCAACTGCTGGTAGTGGTGTCAACCAACAGAGGAAATCTGGGTGCTACTGGACAGCATGGAATATGGGAGTGGCCACAATTCTTGTATCCCATTAGTTAGAAAGAACCATGAAAGAATGGGGGTGCAGTCAGAATCCTGTGATGCAGGCTGCAATAGGTGGAGTCAAGATGACAGTGGCTCCCCAGCCCCTTTCCAAGGAAACTCTGTCCAATTCAGTTGGAGACAAGAGGGTGACTTGCTTTAGCCGGATGGCTGCACAGATTGTTCTGTATGACTGTTTCTTGCCAATCTCGGAACTTGAATTCAAGGTCTGGGCACATTCCATGAGCTGCTTTTGATCAAGGCTAGCCCTGTACCATACGGGTCTACTTATGGCTTTGTTGACACTGAACTTGGACAAGCGTTTCCACGACTTTCCTGCCTACGGTGACTTTGACCATAATCCTCCTATACAGGCTTGTATCAAGGAGGACTGCTGAGAGCCATTGGTGCCTGCCTAATCATTGGTCTTGCTGATGTTTTGGGACAGACCAGTGAGTTCCCTATCCATAGGTTTAAGTGGTGGGAGCTGGAGCCCACAGTTCAAATCCTGGTCCTGCCACCTCCAAATGGCAGGAGATCCTAAGACACTCATTCATATCCATATGAATACAAATGGAATGGGATGTATGTATGATTGAATAGGCAGTTCTTGAATGATTCCAGAATAAAATTATACACTATTATAGGACACTGATCAATTTTAATCAATACTTTATGAAGCACTTACACAATCACATTCATTTAATGAAGGCATATTGAAATACCTAAGAATTGGGCATCACATAGTATAGAGATGCCATTTTTCTCTGCCAGGACTGGGATTGGAACTCATGGTCTGGGTAACTCTGTTGCACTGTATGGGAAGGGGAAGCTCGCTTCCCTGAAGTGAAGAAATTCAATTCTGTTCCTTAGGCCTGAAACTGATCCTCAACACTAGAAAACATCCTATTCGTGTACATTTTAGATATATGATTTATATTTACATACATATGTTGATTCTATATTACATTCAGTGTAGTTATTCATTTTATTTTTCATTTTGTTCATGTATTGACTATTTTATTGATTATTTTGACACATAGAACATTGATTACTTTGATTACATAGCATATAGGACTGCATATGTTTTCCACTTCATACCTGACACCCAAGACTTTTGCAGAAAAGTAAAACATGTGTCACCATCAGCTTCTTACTCCACGATTATTGTTTGGGAGTGCTGGCATGTGAATTCATGGCCTACAGGTCCAAATTCATGAATGGGTGAGTGTCAGCATGCCATCCTGGGGCAAAATGAGCTGACACAAACTATGCAGGACCTGAGATTGAGCCCCTGGGGTTGAGAAAATAAGAACAGATTGACACACAGATGGTAGTGAAAGACCCCCTAACCCCCTGGGGTACTTTCTTTAAAGGGAGGGCACCCCAAGAACCAAGACTCCAAGCCAGCAGCTGCAACATGCAAGAGGAGTTTATTTGGCATTTGCGCAAAAGGGCTCTCTGTCCGAGGCCGGCAGGGAGCCCTGTCCAGCGATTACAGGCATTTTTAAAGACAAAGACCACAGGATTAGCATATAACACCAGGTGTCCCTGGGATTGGCCCATTTAAAAGGTCACTATGTACTTTAGCAATTATTTTTTTACTACCTGGGGAAGTTTATAACACTCTTTGCAATAAGACAATTAGTGCAGACTGAGATAGTCACTCTGGGGGATAAGGGTTAGGAGATTTACAGTGTTTACAGGTTTGTGATTGATTAACAATTTGGCCTAGTCTGCAGAGCCCACCAGATGGCCCTTATCTTGAGCCCCCTAAACCAGGAATTTCTGCACAGGAATGCGGAGGAACATACTCTTTGTTCCTTATCTAGGGTCCCATTCAGCCATTTGGGGAATTTATTGTTAGTTCTTTATTTACGACTACAGAGCTTGTCTCAGGGCCGACACCTAGACTCGGAAGCTTTTTATTTATTTCCAGCGAGGGGAAGGGTCAGGGCTAGCGCAAGCAAGTTTACAGAAGCTAAACCAGCAGTTAGTATTTGTAAAAATATAACTCTAATTTTTAATCTTTCAGTAGTACATTAATAATATATGTTTTCACAAGTCAATACCTGACAAACATTAGACACTTATCTGGGCATTATGAAACTGAATGATGTTTTTGACCAATGTGATCATTAACACCCTCATTACTAGAAGGCAATCCTTCTCCCACTAGAAGGGAAACTTGCATTCCTGCTAGATAAAAATCCACCAAACTCCCTCGTTCTCGGTAGGAAACTCTCTGTTCCTCTTGGTAAGAAACTCTTTATGTGTAGCTTGCCTTTTGTTTTTTCATTTTTGGTCAGTCTTGGGACTGAACTCTGGGCCTCGACACTCTTCCTCAGCTCTTCATCTCAAGGATAGCGCTCTACCACTTGAACCACAGCAACACTTCTGGCTTTCTCTGCTTATGTGGTGCTGAGGAATCGAACCCAGAGGCTCAAGCATGCAAGGCAAACACTCTACTGCTGAGTTACCTTCTCAACCCTTCATCTGAGTTTTTAGTTCACTCACTTGCCAATGTTGAATTCTTCTAAGTCCTTTGTACAGCTTTGGCCTTCAATCACCACACAAAATCTACCCTTTATAGATAATGTTGCTAGAATTAATTTTCCCATGCCATCCTTCTAGAGCACTTAATTTATGGGTTTAAAAAAATCTTTTAGTATAATTAACAAATCTCTGTTGATCTTATTCTACTCTACATTTTATTTTTGCCAGTCCTGGTGCTCCCTGAGCTTCTTTTGCTCAAAGCTAGCACTCTACCAGTTGAGCCACAGTGCCACTTCCAGCCTTTTCTGTTTATCTAGTGCTGAGGAATAAAACCCAAGGCTTCATGCATGCTAGGAAAACAATTTAAAACTAAGCCATATTCCTAGCCTCCAAACTACATTTTATTTATACTAATTATACTAATTAATTTATACTAATTATACTGATTCTTAAGCTGCTATCTGGGGCCTGGCTTGAATTTTTGGAAACTTTTGGGGGAGGATCCTGAATAGTACCTATGTAAATATGAAATGAATGATCCTTTAGGGAAGGAGTCTCCCCTAACTAGTATAAAATGTTTGAGAATGGACAGGTGGATGAAATGCTAGGATGTAAGTGATGGCAAATTAAACCAAAGCACAGGTTCTACTCTAGTTGGCCAGAAAGGTCTCCAACACTGGTCCTCCACAATACCATCAGACATTTCCCCTGGCTATGTTTAGTGCTTACTGCTCAACTCTTCACAGGTTCGGCCTTCACTGCATCTTGATAAGTTTCCCAGAAATGCCAGTTGTCCCCCGTACCTACAGAGGCAAGGGGTATAGATGGCCTTAGGAAGATATGATTTTTGTCTTAGATCCTCCTCTTGCAAACAGCAACAGCAGGGTCTTTCAAGTTTCCCCAAGCTGTGTTTGGCCAACAGATCATGCACTCCATGCCCTTGGGGGTCTGAGGTTCATTATAGTGGGAAGTGTACCACTTGTTTTTCTGGTCTCTGTGCCACACAATCTTTACAGTAATGGTGAGCAGAATATTTAATCCATTTCACCCAAGCATTAATTTTTGTTGGTCATAGGACTTGAACTCTGGGCCTGGGCTCTGTCCCTGAGCTCTTCAGATCAAGGTGAAATAAAGTCCTACTAGTTAAGCCCAGAGCCATTCCAGTTTTTTGGTGATTAATTGGAGATAAGAGTCTCAAGGACTTTTCTGCTCTGTCTGTATTTGAACCCCAATCCTCAGATCCTGAGTAGCTTGGATTGCAGGTGCATGTCACTGGCACCCAGATTTGGACTTGAATTTTAAGTTTACCCAGAAAGTTTGCTTCTTAAACTGAGGCTTCAATGCCATACATCCTTCAATCAGCTAGAGGATCAATCCAGGCTTCAGAGTCAAAGTAGGCAGCTGAAGGATTTTAGTGAATAGGACTTTTTTGAGTTCCCCTTTCAGCATATAAGATTTAAAACACACACATTCAAGCACTTATGTATAACAAATTTTTGTTTGGACAAGTGCACAGTATGGATCTCAATAATAAAAATTATCCATTATTTAATACTGTTCTGAGATCTTTTTCACCATTCTCCCAGTGGATTATCAGAAGCAGGTCCTTTGATCAATTTTCTTTGGTTCCTTAGGCCTAGAATTCTTATTCCCCATTTTAGCAGGTATCTTGAGATTTCAGTTTTTGGTGCACTAAATCCTATCTATTGTAAGTTTCTTGTGCTCCCCTCTCATATTCAACTCTCCCCTTACTGGAGATTTCTCAAATATGGCTTCCTTCAGCTCCCACATTTTTATTCCTGGGCCAGAGAATGAAAACAAACATCAAGACTCAAGTTTTCTTTGTGCCTAAGACTCACTCAGCACATGAAAGTACCCAACCAACAAGGTAATGTGCACTAGTCCAATTTTTCCTCTCATGGCCAATGCATGAGGTAACTTTTTATTGGGGTGCTTCCATCGGCCCTTTCCTGACATTGCTGATACACTTTCCATCATTAACCACAATGGGTGGGTTTAACCCAACCTTGAGCTACCGCAACAAGGCAGGATGTGTCTCCTTCTAAAGGGTTCCCGCCTTGCATAACAAAGATTGTGGACAATACCCCAGATTATTGGGAATACTCCCATAGTGTAAGCCAATATCCCAAGAAAGACCAGCAAGTTGAAAGAAACTTAGCACGGCAAAGTTTAGTTCTGTTGAAGGGCATGTTATTGGCAGGAAGCCAATGAAGCAACCGTTCTGAGTAGGAAGTCTGAGTAGGAAGTAGGTTTTACCCCTAATGAGTTACTACTTCTGGTATTTATCAGAAGTTGTGTTCACAATCTTGCTCAATTGGCTCTTTTGAAGCGCAGCTGGCTAGTTTGAAAGGGGATCAGTTTCAGAGCAATCAATGAAACCAGGACAACAAATGCCAGAAATTGTTAGAAAATTCTTACTATGCTTGTGCTCTATGAATTAAACTATGCCTATGAGTTGAACCATGTCCCTAGAACGATTTTACTTACAGGATATACTTTAGTTAAAATAGCTTTTTGTAAGATTATGGCTACGTGTAGTCAATGCTTTCCTTCAAGCAATCACTTTCACAGAAAAATATTCTTTTTTTTTAATTGTATTTTATTTTATTTGAGAACAAGAGATTAGAAAGGAAATTCAAATGTTCATGCTATTCAACAAAAATGAACACACAAATTACCAGCTCCTCTGGGACACAGCAAAGGCAGTACTCAGAGGCAAGTTTATAGCTCTGAGCTCCTACATCAACAAATTGGAGAGATCGGAAACTAGCAATTTAATGACACACCTAAACCTCCTTGAAAAAGAGCAGCAAGATAAACCCCAATCCAGTAGACGGAAAGAAATAATCAAAATTAAATCAGAATTAAATGAATTAGAATCCAAAAAAACTATAGAAAGAATCAACAAAACAAAGAGTTGGTTCTTCGAAAAACTTAACAAAATTGACAGACCCTTAGCAAACCTTATCAGAAAAAGGAGAGAACACACCCAAATTAATAAACTCAGAGATGAGAATGGAAACATCACCACGGAAACAACCAAGATTCAGAACATTATAAGGGAATACTTCTCAAAACTTTATGCTAATAAGTTTGAGAACTTGACAGAAATGGAACTTTTCCTAGCAAATATTGACATGCCAAAACTAAACCAAGATGAGTTAAACCAGCTTAACAGGCCCAAATCAAGCATTGAAATAGAAACAGCAATAAGAGACCTCCCAGCTAAGAAAAGTCCAGGACCAGATGGTTTTACAGCAGAATTTTACAAGGCCTTCAAAGCAGAGCTCACACCAATACTCCTCCAACTCTTCAATGAAATTGAAAGAGAAAGCTCACTACCGAACACATTCTATGAAGCCATCATAACCCTCATCCCAAAACCAGGCAGGGACTCATCAAAGAAAGAGAACTATAGACCCATTTCTTTGATGAACATTGATGCAAAACTTCTCAACAAAATTTTGGCCAATCGACTTCAACAATTCATCCAAAAAATCATACACCATGATCAAACAGGATTCATTTCAGGGATGCAAAGCTGGTTCAATATACGCAAATCAATTAATATTATTCATCACATCAACAGGAGCAAGAATAAGAACCACATGGTTATCTCAATAGATGCAGAAAAAGCATTTGACAAGATCCAACATCCCTTTATGATGAAGGTTCTGGAAAAATTAGGAATCCATGGAACATTCCTCAATACAAAAAAAGGCTGTATATGACAAACCTACAGCCAGCATTATACTCAATGGTGAAAAACTAAAGCCATTTCCTCTTAACTCAGGAACAAGACAAGGATGCCCACTCTCTCCACTTCTCTTCAATCTAGTATTAGAATGCCTAGCTACAGCAATAAGACAAGATGCAGACATAAAGGGGATCCAAATAGGGACAGAAAAATATTCTATCTCCTGCACAGTCCCTTCCCATACAGAATTTATTATCAGCAGCTTCCTCTTAGGAATGGAGGCTTATGAGCTTCCAGTTGAAAACACCTTATTCACATATTGCTTTGGCTCCCTTAGGCAAACTTACCTCAGCAAGTGGTTATGAAACCAACCGCTCTGTGTGGCTGCTTTATTATAAAGAACCTATCTGGTACTTCTGCTCCTAATGCTAATAGAAAGAGGAAAGCCTGCTCTCTCTGGAGGCACATAGCTATGGATTTAAGCACACATATTGAACCCTGAGCACAGGACACAGATTAGACTGCAGTATTTTCAGAGCCATAGATGAATCAGCCAGATCCCAGATGCTTGGCTGAGCATAGGGCACACTTCTGATGCCACATTTCTGAAGTAAAGCAGTTCTAAGCTGCCAAGACACTATGGTAGGAAGAGGCCTGAGGGAGAATTCTTGGTGGGAAGGAGAAGGGGAAAGTTTGGATTTAGGTTTTAGAAAATGCAAGCCACTTTCTGAATTGCTTGAGGCATCGAGCAGATCAACATGTTTACTAGCCCTCTAGATGCAGAGTATGAGAACACTTCCCACAGTTTACACTGAATCCTTCCTGTCTGGCAGCCTTCAATTCCCTCTTGCAGGAGTTAAGCAGTTTTTAAGAAAGCAAAAGTCAGTGAACGTGATCTAGCTAGTGAAGGAAGCATATACTTTGGCTGTAGAATAGATCGATTTCTATCTCAGAACAAGAGGAAGAGAAGAAACTGGTAATGACATTTTGATGAACAAATGAAAGAAAAAATTATAAAAGCAGTGATATTGATCAAGTTGCATTGTATTTATTTTCTGACTTGTTGAATGATGACCCTTGCTACAACTACTTAAAGGAATATATATATATATATATATATATATATATATATATATATATATATATATATATATATATGCAATACTATGTATTTTTTGTGAGTGCATCTCAATCCACAGTGTAAGTATCTTAAAGATAGGAGAACTCCAATGATCATAAAAATGCAACTAGTAATGGTTTAATCTCTTATCTGTTGAAAGCCCAGAGGAAGACAGTATAGGCATGAAGATTCCAAGAAGATGGAGGCATACCCCAGCATTAGGATATAGCCCTCACTGTCTTGGCCCAAAGTGACCCCTAAATTGCCAGTAATCACTTCCAAGTTCCAGGAAGTGAGATGAACGAACAGAAAGAAGGAAATCAAGAAATACAGAACATGTGAGGACTAGCCTTAAAGCAATATCCTAGATGTTATCAGGTAACATTTTTATCTGTATTATCTAAATATTATCACTATTGGGAAATGTTATCACTATTTTACTTACCCTAGACTTCAGTTAAATTTATTGATTCAGAAAGAAGGGTGGATATTATGGTAAGCACCTGAGATGTTTTGCTATGTATATCAAGGGCTCTAGAACTCGTGTTTAATGTTTTACTATTTTGTATGAGGAATAGTTGATGCATTTTATCTGCAACTAGAAACTGCTTTCAAGCATAAGAAAAAGAAGAAACATATTTCATATGCTACATATGCTCTTATATATTGAAAATGCATATGAAAACATCCAAATTAAGGCACATTGAAAATCTATTTTGAACTAACGGGGTGATTTCCCTGAGCATACTCTCATTACATTAAAGAAAATCTGCACTCAATGGAGGGAAGCCAGAAGGAGGAACACAATGAGTGGAACTCAGAACAACACACAACAAGAGGCCCATCAGCTCCACTGGTCATAGAAGGAAAAGAACTAAGCAATCCAAAGACAGTGATTGGAAGGGAGGAATAAGAGGGAAACCGGGAATAATCTACACTATACAAAAGGCAAGAAATGTAAACATCACCTGATATGGAAGAAATACTTGGTATTGTCAAAGCTCATAGAATTCACAAACTTTATAGACCATGAAAATGATAATTTTCCTTGTATGGTTAAAATATTTTTGTGACTTTTACTAAGTATCATGATTCCACAATGCTGTGAATTATGTGAGTATTATGTAATCACCTATCTCAATTTTTTCTAAAAGTGGGAGAAGGGTTGGGTTGAGAGGGATGGGTGATTATGTTGTCAGATACATCGTATTCATATACTGTTGTGCAGAATGGGAACTTGTTTGTACAACTACTTAAAGATAATACTAATAAAAACATGTTTAAAAAACAACCTCACAGGGGCTAGGAAGGTGGCTCAGTGGTAGAGTGCTTGTCTTGCATGCATGAGGCCCTCGGTTTGATTCCCCAGCACCACAGAAGCAAAAAGAAAAAAAGCCAGAAGTAGTGCTGTGGCTCAAGTTGTAGAGCACTAGCCTTGAGCTGAAATGCTGAGCGAAAATGCCCAGGCCCAGAGTTCAGGACCCACGACTGAAGCCCCCCCCCCAAAGAAAACCCTCACATACTTAAATGAGATATAGTTTTGAACACAGGTTTATAGAATGCTGACAATTTAAATTGTTTCTCAGCCTGTTGTTGTTTTTTCCTTTTTTTCAATAATTGTGTTCAAATGCAAACAACTTAAAATGTAAATGTATTATCTTTTTTAAATTCTGTATTAGCTTTACCTAGTTAAATAAGTGTATTTCATTTTGATATATCTACATAGGCATACAATGTCCGTTGATTATACTTACCTCTTCATCATTCTCCTTCTCCTCTCCCAGGTTTGTTTTTTATTATTTTAATCATTTTAAGAATACAGCATAGTTGTAGTAAGTACATTTACAATATTGTATACGATCAGTGTTCACACTTTACATCCTCCAAAATTCAAATTGTATATTCAGTAAAACAATTTTCCACTCTTCCTCTGCTTCAAGATATGCATCAAGTACGATTTTGCTTCCTGTCTCTATCAATTTGACTGTTCTAAATAACTGATGTAAGTAGAATCATGTAATATTAGATCTTTTTATGACTGGCTTATTTCACTTAGCACAGTGTCCCAAAGATTCATGCATAATATAGCAGTTGTCAAAACATAATTCTATTTAAAGTTGAAATAATATACTTCTGTGGGTATAAACCGCATTTGCCTTAGCTATTCATTAGTTGATGGCCACTTGGATTGCCTCCAGGTTTTGAGTATTGTACAAAAGGAATATGAGAGTACAAGGATCTCTTCCAGACCTTGCTTTTAGATCTTTAGAGTATATACCCAGAAATGGAGTAATTGGATCATATCAAAATTCTCTTTTCTTCTTTTTTTATTTTCTGTCATGGGGCTTTAACTCAGGTCAGGGCCACTGTCCCTGAACTTTTCCTCAAGACTAGTGTTTTACCACTTTAAACCACAGATCCACTTCCAGTTTTCTCCCCAGGCTGGCTTTGAACCACTATCCTTTTATTTCAGCCCCTGTCCTGAGTGGTTAGGATGACAAGTATGAATAATCCTGTTATAAATTGTTTGAAGAGATGCTCTACTTTTCCCATAGAGGGGTTCTAATTTTACCACACTTTTGTCAACATTGTTATTTTATTTTCTTGTAGTTATCCTGCCTAATTCATATGAAGCGGTAATTTTCTTCATTATGTTGACTAACACTTTCTGGTGATTAGTGATATTAAACACCTTCTTCGTGGGCTGGTTAACACTTTGACTTTCTACCATTCTGTGTTGTTTTATGGACACTGTTGATTGCATCCTTTGTTGCCTCCCGATTTGTGTTTTCCCACAATGAATGACCCTACTCTGATGTCAGTTTCCAGTATGTCTTCTGGTCCTGTATCTACAAACCATCATATTGATTTGTACCCCTGTTATTGTAACAGTGAACTAAAGATACAAAGTTATGCTCTGGTCACCTATCTACTTCCACTTTTGGATCTCTCTCCCTCAGCTTTTAGTAATGGCCTTGGGGCATATCCAAAACTTACTAGGTCCCTAAAACCTGTAGAAACTTAAAGCCCCTATATTTAGTTATTTCTAATGGAAATATGTGACATCCAATTTCCCTTTTATTACTTTTTGTACGTTTTTGATTGTAAAAATAGTGTACAGGTGTTACAGTTACATGAGTAAGGTACTGAGTACATTACCTATAGAGCACTGTTGCCTCTTCCTGGCAAATAAGATGAAAATTGAGAGCTTTTTAATATAAAAGCACACCAAAACTCTAGATATATATTTTTATTCATATGAGTATTTAGAATTGTGTGAAGCTAGAGATATAACCTACTTGCAAGTTAATAATGAACTTGTCACATTTTCGTGTATGCTAGAAGATTTATGATACTCTTGGGTTAGAGGCAAAAAGGAGTTAATTTGTATGAAAATTGTGAAAGCCAGTGAGATATGTGTGGGTATGTGTGTGTATTTATATATTTGAAGTGAATCTTCCTCAGTGCCACGGAGTGAAGTAAAGATAGCCATGTGAAACCTATACAAACAATAGGTTCTGACTTTGAGCAACTTCAATCTATATAATGAGACATAGGCATACCTGAACTTTACGCTGGAGGATGACAATAGCTTAAAAATAGCTTATGAAAATATTCTTGCAAATATACTATAGAATATAGAGCAGCTAGTGTTCACTTGAAGGTATGCAAATACTTGAGACTGCCATGAAATTATTCTTTTTCTTTTGTTTCTTGAAGGTTCCTAGCTACCAAGACAGATACATATTTCTCCTAATCAGTACATAGCTCTCCTTAAAAATGAGGCTTGACAATTTGTCGAGAATACTTATTCTTTTTCTAGCTCTAAGCCTTAAGATGAAATAGAGATTTCAATCCTATCTAGAGTACAATTCAACAAAAGAAATAGATGGAGTTCAAATTTTACACATCTAGAAGTTTTTCTTTTAAAGACATTTCTTAATGCAGGTGTGGAAGAAATTAAGGAAAAAATAGGTCCATGAATATATTTTAAGAAGATAGTTTATGTATTTTAACAGTACTAAAGGATTACATTTCTGTTTTTTAGTGTGTAAATATCTATAGTATGTGCAAAGAACCAAAGTTCATTCCAGGGCCTATCATGGAATAGAATGTAGCAAATTTTGTATATATTATTTGTATAATTATAGAATTCACCTGTCTCACTTCTCTCCCATTTTCATAAACAGAGCACCTCTTTGACATAATAAAAAACAAACATTATATTTCTACCTACTACAGGATTCTACACACTTTGCTTTCTGCTAAATATAGAAAAGACTCCTGCACAATCCTCATTTTCAAGGAACAATTTTCCGAAACCCAAGTAGCTTATGTATATCTCATACCCCTTTCTTCCCAGCTGTCAAACTAGGTGAGTGATGACTGAATTCTATAAGACATAAAAGGTCAGATAATTCAGAGGCATGCAGTTAGTATCCAATAGAATCTTCTTCACTTGGATATATATTATCACCATCTTTGTGAGAACTTCAGCTTCCTTATTTGAAAACTGCACTGTCCAGTTAACAGAGTAGATGAATCTCATTATTTAAAATTTCATTTAACTGAAATTGGAAGGATTAATTTCTCAGACACTATTAACGTTTGAGATTCTGTAGCCACATATAGCCAGTGGCTAGTCTGTTAGAAAACGCATATATAGAATATTTCTGTTATCAAAGATGTTTCTGTTAAAACTGTTTTAGAGTGTGTTTCCGCTTGTTAAGAAATAGTACATCTTCCTAAACTACATATACTCCATAGCTGGTACTCAGACTGAAGATCAGACCAGAAATTCTAGAAACCCATCAAGTTAAGATATAGATATAAATTGTTCTACATAGGCACATTTATTTGTGAGGAGGAAGAGGATCAAACAGTCAACGTCAGCATAATCAACTCTCTCAACTCTAGGAATGAATAGATGAAAAATTTAGCAATTCTTTGCAGCATTGCTTCTGTGATTGGAATTGGCTGTGGTATTCTCAATGGTGATTTTGTTGGAAAGTATAAATATGTTAATTATCACATTAGCTTACAGAAGAATTAGGATCTGTGCTTGTAAATGTCATTTGGTATTTACACATGACATTTTAATTTTGCCTGGTATCAGTACACCACAAATATCTTTATATGGTTTCTGAGGTGTTATTTTTTTTACATTTTTTATTGTGAAAATACCGTACAGAGGTTTTACAATTACTTGAGCAAGGTAATGAGCTCATTTCTTATCAAGCACTGTTGCCTCCTCCTTTGTTTCCCCTTATGATCCCTTCTCATCTCCCCCTTCCCCAGCCCCATGTCTCCCCTTGCGCCAAAGTTGTAAAGGTCGTTTTTTGACATAACGTCTTGTACATCTCAGTGTTGCAATGAATCCACTTGTAACCCTAATAAACAATTTTTCCCTTCCCCTCCACATACTATACCAACATCAATTACAGTGAAAACAGGTGTTGTACCAGGGGAGAGGACATACAAAGCAACAAAGGAATCATCTTAATTATGTTAGAAACAATAACAAGAAAGAAAAAGCATTTGAGTACTTATCTGGGGTTCATTTCACCTAATATCAACTTATCTGACCGTTTCTGCTTGTCTGAGACATGTACTAGTTATTGTAAATAAGGGAAACCGTGGGACCTATGTTTCTTTGGGCCTGGCTTACTTTACTTAATATAATTTTTTCCAAGTCTTTCTATTTCCTAACAAATGGGACAATGTCATTCAATCAACTCCAAATTTATCAAAGACCCCAGAGTCAAAGCAGACACCCTGAAAACATTACAGGACGGAATAGGAGATACCCTTGGTCTGAGTTGTTTTTTTAATTAATTTTTATTCTTCTTACAGCAGGCATTTAAGAAATGAGTGGAAAACTTAAGACTTTCTTGTGTTTTATAGTCCCATTATTACTCAGTAAGCTTAATAAAGAAAGAGAATCCATAAACTATGTGAACAAATTGTATCTC
The DNA here is from genome assembly GCF_024711535.1 of Dipodomys merriami. Taxonomy (NCBI): domain Eukaryota; kingdom Metazoa; phylum Chordata; class Mammalia; order Rodentia; family Heteromyidae; genus Dipodomys; species Dipodomys merriami. The sequence goes on from NW_027206113.1 coordinate 8,102,604, forward strand.
CAACCACCCTTTTGTTAATTACTGGAGCTAAGAGAACTGGCTCCCCAGAATCTGAACTTCAGAATTCAAGAATGAGATGGGAATAAGACAAGGAAAGAGAGACATAGTAATTCACACTGGAGTTGCTTTGCTGTCACAATGAACACCTGTTCTCAGACAATCTTTTTGATTCTCACAGTTAGCTTTTATTTGTGCTTTTTTATTAGCATGACAAATATAACTGACTTTCCCAGATTTAGAGTTGGAAATTTGTGGGGCACATTCCTTTATTATGTAATCTTTCTTAAAATTGTGTATCATTACTTTGGCTTTTGGTGCCTTTTCCATCCTTGTTGCAAGTATGTATTTCTACAAATGGAGACTTTGGTTCATCATCATGATTAAATTATGAGGATTTGAGAGATTGTGTGATTTGTTATAGAAGTAAGGTATTATGAGTAGGACCCTTTGGTCCATGTTTACATTTCTTCGTAGAATTTTTATTGGGGTCCTTACTCATGGACTCATGTGTAAGTAATTCTTCCAATATTCCAGTATAATCCAGTAGAGTGGGACAATGAATTGGAAATTTAAAACATGCCTATAATTCTTTGAAAATATACTTTTAAATGTAATATCATAAATAAAAGCTTTGTTTTGTTTTTTTGTAATTTTAATATTATAGTCAAGGTTATGTACAGATTGGTTACACTTACATAAGTAAAGCAGTTATAACATTTCTTGTGTAACTTGTTACACCCTCCCTCATTTTCTTCCTCTTTCCCTGGCTCTCTCAATCCCACCACCCAAGTTGTACAGATCATTTCCAACATATTGTCATTTTTTGATTTCCATTAAGTAAATTTTTGTGCTGTTCCCATCCTGGATCTCCACAATGTGAACACTGGAACATCATGGTTATACTCCTCTGCCTTGCATATATGCATATATATATATATATATATATATATATATATATATATATATATATATGCCTACAATTTGGGTTTATATATCTGTTTGATTATTCATTTTTTTATTGCCAAAACTGGAGTTTGAATTCAGAGCCTGCACATTGTTCTCTGTGTTTTTTCCACCTCAGTGCTAGCCACAGCTCCACTTCTGGCATTTTGGTAGTTGAATGGACTTTCTCTGGGAGCTGCCTTTGAACCATGATCCTCAAATCTCACCCTTGTGAGTAGGTAGGATTACAGGTGTGAGCCGACTTTATACTTTGACTTTTCATCTCGTTGTATCATGCATATATTTCCTACCCAATAACATCCTTAGAAATTTCATACTGTTCTAAGAGCATCACTTATAATGATTACATGGGAGTCCAATGTTTATAAATTCCATAATTAATTGAACTGTTTTTATTACTGAAAATATTTGCTGTCTCCAAAATATTATATGTATCATCAAAGTTCTTTTGGATTTTTCACTCTAGTATTCATTTTTTATAGAAAAGTATCTGCTCGTTAGAAAGAACCAAATACAAACTTTCTTCTTACATAATGATCCATCTTAACTTGGCTCATCTAAAACAGTAAGTTACTCCTCCCTGTGAATTTATTCTTTTTCCCAGCATGTAGTTCCAATTTTGTAAGTTTTACCCAACTTACCCACTATTAACTTTGTCTGAAATGACTCTTGCTATCATCCAGTTTTTGTAAAAACCTTTTCCATGGTATTTCTTCAATAGGAAGCCATATTTAAATAATAGCAACTTATTGTCATCATTTCCACGGGTATCTGCATTTCAGTCTGGAACAGGATTTTATTTTAATGGAAGAATCAGAGCATCATTTGGAAGGTAGAGATTACACTTATGAACAGAATTTGATCTTTCATTGCTTATTTTTGTTTTGGAATTTGAAGGCTAAAGATTACCAACTCATATATCCTCTGTTGTCACTGTATTTGATTCCGGTTCCCTGCATCTTGTATATACAGTTTTCTAATTTGGGGAGGGGAAGATAACAAAATGCTGAAACAAGGATAGTGGTTGACCAATTGTAAGAGTGAGATGTACAATACACTATGATGAAACTGAACTTCACAACTCCAGGATACGGAGAAGGAAGAGTTAGGGAAGTAAGGAGAAAGAGGAATGTAGGAGGAAAACAAAGGATGGAGTAACAATGCTCAACGGGAAATGTACTCATTACCTTACTCATGTAACTGTAACCCCTCTATACAATATTTTACAATAAAAATATTTTAAAAGATTACCAGCTCATACTCCCACAGTTTACTTGCTTCATATGGCTGAAAAGGGGAAACCAAAAAGACAGCAACTTTCAATATATATTGTCTATTTTTGTAATACCAAGATGCCAAATGCAGTGCCACGTGCACAGGAACCCAGAGTACAGTCATTAAGCTTTAGAATTCTGAGTTGTTCGCTTTGGCTTGAAATCTCTTAATTTTATTATACACAATATGCAGAAATGTCCTGAAAATTATTCATGCAGAAAAACCTTTCCTACAAAATCAGGAAAATTTGACCAAGTCAAAAAGAGTAAAATAACACAAGAAGAATTCTTTTCCTGTTTATACAAAAGCTGGGATTCAACATGGGTCTACTAATAGTCTGAAGAAGACAAACAATTATTTAAGTGAGTTGTTATTATAAATGTAATGATATATGAACTCTGCCTGGGGAGTTGAAAAAAATCCTTCCTGCACAGTGTCTTGATACATAGGAATGGAGAAAACAAATATTCTGTAAAATGATGAAAAACTTAGGAAGTTCAGTATTCTCCAAATATTATGACCAAGGAATGTAAGGTATCAGGAACAAGGTGAGTTTGAGAGTGAAATTGGAGAGATGGAAATGGCCATATAGCTTGGTGTTATGGCAATTTCTTAATATGCACAGGGCCCTGGGTTCAATCCCCAGCAATAAAAATGAAGGAAGGAAGAGACCAAGAAAGATTTGTGAGGTAGGCCTAGCATCATCATAGAAGTTTTATTCTCTTCTCTTTTTTTATTTTTTGGTTGGTCATGGGGTTGAACTCTGGGTTTTGGGGCTTTCCATGTGCTCTTCAGCTCAAGGCTAGGGCTCTACGACTTCAGCCACAATGCCACTTCCGTTTTATAATGGTTTATTGGAGATAAGAAACTCATGAACTTTCCTGCTTGGGCTGGCTTTGAATGATGATCCTCAGATCTCAGCCTCCTGACAAGCTAGGATTACATGCTTGAGCCACTGGTGCCTGTCTACAAGTTTTATTCTCTAGCCCAGGATTTCATACTGTTAATTACACATTATTACTGCATGGGAGATTTTAAAAGTACCGTTGCCCAATTCTCAGCTGTTTTATCTGAGTGGGAACAGATGTATCAACTTCAGCTGATATGACATGGTGGCACCAGTAAAGCACCCAGGATTAAGATATCATGGTAGCATATAAGAGTGTAGAACTTGAAAAAATTTCTGTGAGCAGAAAAATAAGTGCACATAGTATGTTAGCCTAAGTATGATTATAGATCAGTCTGAGTTTAAATGAACCAATATACCAGTTTTGCAACCTCTTTTTAAACCTCAGTTTCCTATTTTGGACATGGAAGCCCATGAGACTAGTGCAAGAGTGTTCATAAAGTGTTTTCTGGCTATACATTTTAAAATTTATTATAACTACCATTAGTTGATTTGTTGATATAGTGTAAATTTGCACTAGGTGCTGATGAGCAAAGTGGAAGATGATGAAGTGTCCTGTCTTAGGTCTCTTGGGTACTTGATGTCATTCCTTACACTCCAAAATTTGTGAAGTCAGAATTGGACAAAAGGGTACTTTTAAACGTTTCTCTATGGAGATTTAGCCTTTTTCAATATCAGAAGGACTCTGGAAAGATGGAAAAATGAAATAGAGAAACTGGCGCTGGGAAGGTGTCTCAGTAGTAGAGTGCTTGCCTTGCAAGCATGAGGCCCTGGGTTCAATTCCTCAGCACCACATAATTAGAAAAAGCCGGATTTGGGGCCTAGGCTTAAGTGATAGAGCGTTGGTCTACAGCTGAAGAGCTGGGGGACAGTGCCCTGGCCCAGATTTGAGGCCGCACAACCAAAAGAAAGAAAGGAAGGAAGAAAGAAAGGAAGGAAGGAAGAAAGAAAGAAAGAAAGAAAGAAAGAAAGAAAGAAAGAAAGAAAGAAAGAAAGAAAGAAAGAAAGAAAGAAAGAAAAAAGAAACCACAACAGTCCTTTTCAGCTGGCTTACTGTCAGTCCTTTTGACGTATGATGACAAATTACCAGACACTGAATTGCTTATAAACAACAAATTTATTTCTCCAATCTGGAGCCTGTAGGTCCAAGATTACAATGCCAGCATAGTCAGGATTTTTTATTTCTGAGTGAGGCCCTGTTTTAGAGTTCAGGAGTGAAATCTATTTGGTTTTGTTTATTTAAATCCAATTCATGACGTTTTGCTTGCATGACTTAATTACCATCCATGTACACACAAAGGCCCACTTCTATAACATTACATTTGAGATAGAATTTCGATATGTGAAACTGGATGAAGGGAGTAAATAAATGTATTGTACATATACATTCTTTTCTTTTCCTATAAGATTGTGGATCTAAGAACAGTAAGATCCAGACATTGAATGATCTCAAAGCTGAATCTTAGCCATTCTATGATTCTGGAATTTTATATTGATCTGGATTATTTAATTCTCTGCCTTCACTACAAGTTTATTTGGAGAATACATATGATAATTACACTAAGTGAGAAGTTTAGAGAATTATTTCATATTGTTCACTTTTAATTTTTTGGTAAATACTTGGATTCAAATTCAGAGCCTGGCATTTGCCAAGCAGGGACCATACCACTTGATTCATGCCACATCCAGAAATTTTTGCTTCGATTATTTTTGAGATAGAACCTTGCATTTGTTTATTCCTAGGATAACTGGATAGTGAACTTCCTAGTTGTATGTCCAACATAGGTAGGATGACAGCCACACATTGGCACAACCAGCTTTTATTGTTTGAGAAGAAGGTCTCTTGTATGTCTTCCAGCTTGACCTTGAACAGTGACTATCCATATTTCCATTTTCAGAGTAGCTAGGATTATAGGTATAAACCACCTCATTTGGTTTGTCTTATTTATGTTTATGAAAGTTCGGACAGTATGAGAAAATTCTCAAAAAGTTTACTAACCATTCCCAGATTCTAGATGATCCACTTATATTTATTCTGTCACAAACACAGTTTGTAATATTGCACATCAAGAATATAAATATGTATTGCTAATCCCAATTTAAAGAGTTGTGATGATCTAATTTCTATGTGTGGATTTTTTTCCTGGCAAAACATCCTGAGTACATAGGCCAAAAATTTAATAGTCCTACAAGCAAAAATTACTTCTAGTATGATCAACAGTTTGCAAATAAGGGTTCCATGCCTGTAGAGAAGACAGATCACAGGGCAATTCCCTGCTGTGACCCTATAATAAATCTGCACTTTTCAAAATAGCAGAATGGTGAATTTTATCAAAATTATTATATGGGAACTATCTTGACCTGATAAAGATTACTGCATTAGAATGAAAATATTCCCAGTTGTTCTGAAGTCAGGCAAAGATGTCATCCATTTGTATTCAAACACATAGCAGGCATTTTTGCTAATATAATGAAGAAAAATATAAAGTTCTTCACAAATAGCTTATATATATATATATATATATATATATATATATATATATATATATATATATATATAAAGGACTCTTAAACACACGGATAAGACAATAAATAACCCAATTAAGAAGATTCAGAGAGAAGGCAAATAAGCACACCCAAAACCCATACATTACAAGAATATTATAGAAATTCTTCTCAAATGTGTTCAGATAATGTTTTCTGGAATGTAAGGAATGTAAATAATTTCACTATCTTGATTCTTCCAATAATAATTTTCAAAAATGCATAAAGAACTTCATTATTCATGGAATTTTTATTTCATGTTCTGTGCATAGCACTTTACAAAAGGTATATTCTTTATTTCTAGAAAACACCAATATTTTTACCTGTTTACAGGAATAAAACAACACATGACAAGTCTAAGAAACATGTCCAATATCACCCAGCTAGCACAAAAATTTAAGTGTTAGTATAGTCACCGGGTTTGCAAATCATGAATTGAATTTGAGCCATGATTCTCGTTTCTGCTCAGTCTCAGTTGTCATTTACACATCAGCCTTCAGCAACACACGAAGTCTCCCCATGCCTCCATTTCTGTATTTTGAAAATGAAGATAACATCCTCCTAACGCTAGATGATGAGATATGTAACACCATCAGATGAAACAGAACACACATTTGCATTGTTGGAATTTATCCAACAATTGTTGAATAGCTTCTATAAAATCTATGAAACAATTGTCTTACAGCTTTTATCAAAATAACAACCATAATTTTACTGTCTAAAAATCTTGCTTAAAAGTGTATCCCAAATTCTAAAAGAATTTACCCTAATTTTTAAAATTGATATAAAATCAACTCAATCATTCCTCACATTCTGACGAATAGCTATGAAGTGCATTTTCATGAAACCATTACCTCTCCTTTTGAGCTCATTGAACTCAGATTTACAGAGTTGTTCTGTAACAAAACGAGTTGTAAAGAATTTCTTGTGAATTCCCCAAATAATGGTATTCGTCTGTGTAAATGACTTCACAAAACTTTTAAGGCAATTGAAGAAGGAAATTGTAGCCAAAAAATGCATAGAAAATATCTTGAAAATTGTATCATAATCTTTTTCCTTTTCTTGTTTCTTTTTTTTTCAGGAGAAGGGATTGAACTCAGGGTCTCAAACTTCCTGGATAATTGCTCTTGATCCATACACCGAACACTTTGTTGAGCTTTAGATTTCTTTTCAGATAGTTTCTTATTAACTGCCTAGACTGGCCTCAAAACATTATCCTCCTACTTTTGCCTCTCTTATAAATATGTGGCACCAGTTTGTTTTAAATATTGAAGTACCTGTATCACATTTTTACCATACAAACAGCAAACCTCCTATACTTTCCACTGTCTAGCTCTTAAGTAGTTAGAATTGTAGGCATGTACCACTATATCAAGCTGAATTTTTCTAAAAAGAAATCTTTCGTAGCTCTGATAACAAAGAAATATTCACTAACTTCTATTTAGTCTCCAATTGTCTGCCTCTATAACTTCTTTCTCATTTTTCTCCTCACTGAAGACAGTAAGTTTGTGATAAGTTCAGTTTTGTTAATGCTTTCAAAATATTCCTTTTTATTTTATTTTATTTTTTATATTTTATTTTATTTTATTTGAGAACATACTGTACAGAGGGGTTACAATTACATGGGCAGGATAATGCATACATTTCTTACCAAGCATTGCAGCCTCCTCCTTTGTTTACCCTTCACCTCCCTTCCCAGCCTCCCTCCTCCCCCACACCCAATCATACCCCCTCCCCCCCCACACCGACATTGTAAAGCTGGTTTTGACATGACATTTTGTACTTCTCATTGTTGCAACAGGTCCACATGAATCCTTAAACGACTTGTTTGTCCCCATCTCCTCCACATGTTATACTGACATCAAATATAGTGAAAGCGGGGGTTACACTCTGGAGGAGAGACATACAAAGCAACAAAGAAATAATCTTATAAATGCGTTAGAAACACACGCATGAAAGAAACGAAAATATTAAAATACATATTCTACATTCTTCATGCCTCATGTTCTATATCATAGTGATTTTCCTTAGCAAAAATATTTGTCTCAGCCTGGAGAGGTGACTGATGCCTACATCCCGAGGTACTCTGGAGGCTGAGATGCAAAGATTTTAGTTGGAAGCCAGCCAAATATTTTCTATCTAAAAGGAAACTGGATGCATCCTAGTATCATAAAAATCATTATCTCATATTTGTTATAATAACGTTTTACAAATTTAAGGTTATTCATTTGATAACTTTAATAGAAACAAGAAATACACATCAATTTCTCTTAGGAAATCCAAGTCATTCATTACAACCCTAACTTGTTTCAGGAAAGAGATAAAATCTCGTTCAGAGAACATAACTAGGTGCCATTGTTACATTCTCCTTTCTGTCCCTATCAAAGATGCTTCAGAGGAAACAGACCTAAACAGATATGAGTCCTGGAACATATTATAAATGCCAGCATTGAATGATCTCTCTATGGTAAGAAAGACAATCCACAAATTTTCACGCACCTAAACAACCCATCATGTTGCTTTGCTCTGAGCCTGGATGAGTTTTCTTATTTGTCCTTCTGTGGCACTGAAGGTGTGTATCTTTTTCTACATTCGGTCTATATGGAGTCCTATTTCCTCTTGCAAACATTCTGAGAAGCTCTTCCCAGGCCACAAGAAGTACAGATAAATTATTCATCCCTCACAGCTCTCCTGTCCTGAAAAACTGTTTACTGAACAAAATGGAACAATGATTGCGCAATGATATAAACCTGAGTGAGCATTATCACACTAGTCATAACACCAGAAAAGAACAAGGGTGTTTTCTCATAAGATCAAAATATGCTAGTTTTATATGCATGATTTATGCGTTCAAAATACAATTAAGTAATTCACTATTCTGGAAATGATTGGCGAGACCTAAGAGTTAAATGTCTTAAAAGCTAAAGACAAGGTTTTTGTGAGTTTTATCCAAAGGGAGGGAAGAAAGTTAAAATCCATAGTTTATTTTGTAGAATCAAAGTGGTAATACAAAATGAGAATCACAAAAAATCTCTGCCCAGTCTAGATCTCCGGTGCTTCCCTCAGCATGGTTCTTTCTGTCTTTTCTGGACGTGGTTAGGTCCACCTGCCCAGTGGATCAGTTGTCTTCAAGGCATCTTGGTCCTGAATTGGGACTTGTATTACCCAGTGGTGGTTGGGACCTGGCCAAGGACAGGACACAGACCACTTCCATGGAATGACTTCTTTGCCAACCATGTAAGTAGGATTACAAGTGGAATTTCTCTGAATTTGTCTCCAGAAGGCAATCACTGAACCAAAAGGAAAGGCCAAACAAACTCCTTCTCCCCTCCTCCATTCCTCCCTTCCTCCCTCCTTGGGAAAGAGCAAAATAATTTTGCAGATTTTGGTACACACACAAATCACCCACCATCACCCCTGGTAAACTAGGTTGCAAGTGACTAAGTTATGTAATTCCATTATGCCCCACTCATTATTCTGGACAACATCTTCAGGTTGTTTGGTGCTTTCTTTTTTTTTTTTTCTTTTTGTTGGTCGTTGGGTTGAATTTCAGCTCGAGCCAAGCTCTCTACCACTTGAGCCACAGTGCCACTCCCTGTTTTCTCGTGGTTAGTTGGAGATCAGTATCTGACAGACTTTCCTGCTAGGGCTTGCTTTGAATCATGAATTATTTTTTGTAAGCTTTTTACTGTAAAAAATGCTGTACATAGGGGTTACAGTTACATGAACAAGGCAATGAGTGCATTTCCTATTGAGCATTGTTGCCTCCTTCTTTGTTTTCCCCCTACCACTCCTTCCCTCCCACCTCTACAACTAAACCCCCTCCCCTACTGAAGTTGTAAAGTTCATTTTCCTTTAAAAATACATGTATGTAGATACATATATATGCGAATATATAGGTATATATATATATAATAAAAATGCTGTAGAGAGGGGTTACAGGTACATAAGTACGGTAATGAGTACATTCCATAGCAAGCATTTAACTCTTCCTTTGTTTTCCCCCTACCATCATTTCCCTCCCCCCTCCCCAACACCTCCTGACCCCCCCTACATTGTAAAGTTCATTTTTTAACTTAGTGTCCTGTACATCTTGTCATCACAATAGGTCAGCCTGCATCCTCATTTAAACGTTCCCCAATATCCTTTCCACTCCCCAAATTACAAAAATGTATGTACAAGGTGCAGAACACCAGTATCAGATCCAGTGAAAACAGGGGTTACACGGGCGGGGAAGAACATACAAAAGAAACAAAAGATTCACATAGTGCATTTTAAGTACATTATAAAACACTAGCAATAAAGACAAAACCACTCTGTCCCTGTCTTGGGTTACATTTTGCTTCACATTATCTCATGTGTTCGTGTGTACATAGCCTTTGAACTTCTCTGCTTTTTCTAGACCTGTGCTAGTAATTGCAAACAAGGGAAACCATGGAAACTATGTTTCTTTGGGCCTGGCTTACTTAAGTTAATATAATTTTTTCCAAGTCTTTTCAATTCCTAACAAATGAGGCAATGTCATTCTTTCTGATGGAAGCATAGAATTTCATTGTATATATTTATACCACATTTTCTTGATCCATTCATATACTGAGGGGCATTTGGGTTGGTTCCCTATCTTAGCTATGGTAAACAATGCTGTGATAAACATGATTGTGCTGGTAGCTTTGGTATTACCCTGTTTGTGATTGTTTGGGTAAAATCCCAAAAGTGGGATTGCTGGGCCAAATTGGAGCTCTACATGGAGTCTTTTTTTTTTTTCTTTTTTTTCTGTCGTTTGTGAGGCTTGAACTCTGGGCCTGGGCTCTGTCCCACAACTCTTCAGCTCAAGGCAGGGCTCTACCATTTGAATGACAGCGCCACTTCCAGTTTTCTAGTGGTTTATTGTAGATAGGATTCTCATGGTCTTTCCTGCACGGGCTGGCTTTGAACCACGATCCTCAGATCTCAGCCTCAGTAGGTAGGATTACAGGCGTAAGCCACCAGTGCCCTGCAATATGAAGTCTTTTGAGGAACCTCCAAACTGCTTTCCAGAGTGTTTCAACAAGTTTACACTCCCACCAAAATGCAGTAGGGTTCTCCTCTAGCAACATGGCCACCAGCATCTGTTACTAAATTTCCTGATTATAGCCATTCTAATTGGGATGAAGTGGAATCTCAGCGTTATCTTGATTTGTATTTCCTTTTTGGGGGGGTAATTTAATTTAATTTTTTTGTGAACATATTCTACAGAGGGGTTACAATTACATGGGCAGGATAATGTGTACATTTCTTATCAAGCATTACAGCCTCCTCCTTTGTTTACCCTTCACCTCCCTTCCCTACCTCCCCCCAACCCCCCCCAATCCCCCCCCCCCCGCACCAACGTTGTAAAGCTCATTTTCGACTTGTCCTTGTTGCAAATTATCTCTTTGTTTATTTGTATTTCTTTTATGGCTAGAGGAGCTAAGCATTTCATCATGTGTCTATTGGCTATTCTTATTTCCTTTTCTGAGTAGTCTCTCTTTAAGTATTTAGCCCATTTGTTAATTGGGCAGTTGTTTGAGGATTTGTTTTTAGGAGATTTCGTTTTTTGAGTTCTAAGTATATTTTAAACATGAGACCCTTGTCCATTGTTTGGCTAGTGAAGATTTTCTCCCAGTCCGTGGGATTTCTGTTGATCTTGTGAGCGATGTCTTTTGCCTTGCAGAAGCTCTGCAGTTTCATGCAATACCATTTGCCTAACCTTTCCTTGATCTGTTGTGCTTCTGGGTATCTATTAAGAAACTTTTGGCTTGTGCAAAAGAACCCTAGAGTTTCTCCTATTCCTTCCTGTCATGTTTTCTTGGACTCTGCTTTTCTTTAGAGGTCTTTGATCCATTTGGAGTTGATTCTGGTGCAGGGTGTTATATACGGTCCTATCTTTAGTTTTCTACAAGTTTTTGACCAATTTTACCAACACCATTTACTAAAAAAGCTGTTTTTTCTTTCCATTCATTTTCTTTTTTTTGGGGGGGGGGAGTCCGATTGTGGGCCTGAACTAAGGGCCTGGGTACTGTCCCTCAGCTCTTCAGCGCAAAGCTAGAGCTCTTCCACTTGAACCACAACACCACTTCTGGGTTTTTAACTGCTTATGTGGTGCTGAGGAATACAACCTAGGGCCTCATGCATGCAAGGCAAGCACTTTACCACTGAGTCACCTTCCCAGCCCCCATTCAATTTCATTAGCACCCTTATCAAAGATTGGGTAGCTATAGGTCTTTGGATTCATTTCTGGGTCTTCAGTCCTAAACAATTCATCCTCGGGTCTATTCTTGTGTCAGTACCAAGCTGTTTTGATTACTATGGCTTTTTATTAGAGTTTTGAAATTTTGAATTGATATTCCTCCAGTGATGCTGTTTTAACTAAGGATTGTTTTTGTTTTTTGGGGTTTTTATTGTTCCATATGAATTTTTGGATTGCTTCCTCTATTTCATTGAAGAATGAAGTTGGGATATTGATAGGTATCGCAATGAATTTGTAGGTAGCCTTGGGCAATATTGCCATTTTCACGATGTTACTCTTCCCAATCCAGGAGCATGGGAGGTTTTTCCACTTGCTTAGTTCTCCTTTAATTTCTTTTTTAAAAAAGTTTTTAAAGTTTTTGTCATAGAGGTCCTTCATCCATTTGGTTAACTCCTAAGTATTTTATTCTTTTGTGGGTCTATTGTAAAAGGGGTTGCTTTCCTAATTTCAGCTGCCCTCTTCTCATTATTGGAATACAAGAAAGCTATTGATTTCTGAGGGTTAATTTTATACCTTTCTTTTTTGCCAACGTTTCCGATCAGCTCAAGTAATTAGGAGTTGAATCTATAGGTTTCTGTAAATACATGATCATATCTTCTGCAAAGAGGAAGAGTTTTACTTCATTTTCCCCTATTTGGATCCCCTTTATGTCAGTGTCTTCTCTTATTGCCCTAGCTAGGCATTCTAATACTAGTTTGAAGAGGACTGAAGGGATTGGACATCCTTGTCACGTTCCTGGAATTTAGAGGAAATGGTTTTATCTTTTCACCATTAAGTATAATGCTGGCTGTAAGTTTGTCATATACAGCCTTTATTGTATTGAGGAATGTTCCATGGATTCCTAGTTTATACAGAGCCTTCATCATAAGTGTTGGATCTTGTAAAAGTTTTTTCCACATCTATTGAGATAATCATGTGGTTCTTATTCTTGCTCTTGTTGATGAGATGAATTATATCGTTTTGTTTATGTTCAACCAGTTTTGCATCACTGAAATGAATCCTGTTTGATCTCAGTGTATGATTTTTTTGATGAGTTGTTGTAGTTGATTGGCCAAGATTTTATTGAGAAATTTTGCATTGAAATTCATCAAAGAATGGGTCTATAGTGCTCTTTCTTTGATGAGTTCCTGGTTTTGGGAGGAGGATTATGCTGAATTCATAAAAAGAGTGTGGTAGGTATGTTTTACTTTTAATTTCATTGAAGAGATGGAGGAGTATTGGTGTGAGTTCTGCCTTGAAGGCTTTGTAGAATCCAGATGTAAATCCATCTAGTCCTGGACTTTTCTTTGGTGGGGGGTCTTTTTTCTTGTTTTGCGGTCATGGGACTTAAACTCTGGGCCTGGGTGCTGTCCCTACACACTTCAGATCAAGGTGAGCACTGTACCGCTTGAGCCACAGCACCACTTCTGTTTTTTTCTAGTGATTTATTGGAGATTCACGGACTTTTCTGCCCAGGCTGGTTTTGAACTGTGATCCTTAGATCTCAGCCTCCTGAGTAGCTAGGATTACAGGCGTGAGCCACCGGCACCTGGGAAAAGTTGGAGGTCTTTTATTGCTGCTTCTATTTTGATGCTTGATATGGCTTTGTTAAGTTGGTTTAAATCATCTTGGTTTAGTTTGGGCATGTCAATATTTGCTAGAAATTTGTCCATACCTTTAAGATTCTCAAACTTACTAGCATAAAGTTTTGAGAATTATCCGCTTAGTATATCTTGAATCTTGGTTATTACTTTTTTTGTTTTTTTTTTTTGGGGGGGGTCTGGTCGTGGGGCCTGAACTCTGGGCCTGGGCGCTGTCCCTCAGATCTTCAGCTCAAGGCTAGTTCTCTAACACTTGAGCCACAGTGCCACTTCTGGCTTTTTTCTTTTTGCTTATGTGATGCTGAGGAATCTAACCCAGGGCCTCAAATATGCAAGGCAGGTGCTCTACCACTGAGCCACCTTCTCAGCCCCTGAATCTTGGCTATTTCTACAGTGATGTTTCCATTCTAATCTCTGAGTTTGTTTATTTGGGTGTGTACTATTTTTTCTGATTAGATTTGGTAGGGGTCTGTCAATTCTATTAATTTTTTCGAAGAATCAACTCTGTTTTGTCAGTTCTTTCTATAGTTTTTCTTTAAATGTAATTTATTTAATTTGGATTTAATTTTAATTATTTGTTCCCATCTACTGAATTTGGGTTTAGCTTGTACTTTTTCAAAGAGCTTTCAGTGACTCATTAAATTTTTATTTTCAGATCTCTCCAATTTGTTAATGGAGGAACTCAGAGCTATAAACTTCCCTCTGTGTACTGTCTTTCTGTGTCCCAGAGAAGCTGGTAATTTGTGTGTTCATTTTTGTTGAATATCATGAACAGTTGTGTTTACTTTCTAATCTCTTCCTTCCACTGATGATTCAAGAGTGTGTTGTTCAGCCTTCATGTGTTACAGTATTTCCTCTGGTGGCTTTTGATGTTGAATTCTAATTTTATTCCCTTGTGGTCTGAGAGATTACAGGGCATAATTTCAATGTTTTTAAATTTGGACAGATTTGCTAAATGGCCTAGAATGATGTCTATTTTGGAGAATGTCCCATGTGCAGCTGAGCAGAAGGTGTAATCTGATGCTGCTAGGTGGCATATTCGTTAAATGTCTGTTAAGTCTAGTTGATCTATGCATATTTTAAGATCCGAGGTTTCTCTCTTGAGTTTATGCCAGATTGTTCTCTCTATTGAAAGGAATGGTGTGTTAAAATCCCCAACACTTAATGTCTTTGAATCTATGTGAGATGGAGTGAAAGTAGTGTTTATTAGATAAATTTTGGTGCTTTATTATTCGGTGAGTTGATATTTAGGATCATAATATCCTCCTGAAGAAGAGATCCCTTAATTAGTATGTAGTGACCTTCTTTATCAGTTCTCATTGATTTTAATTTGAAGTCTATTTATCTGATATTAGGATTGCAAATCCTGCCTGTTTATGGGCTCCATTTGCTTGATATATTTTATTTCAGCCTTTCACTTTCAGAATGTTTATTTTTGTGGGCAAGTGTGTCTCTTGAAGACAGCAGATAGAAGAATCTTGCTTTATGATCCAACTGGACAATATATGTCGCTTAATTGGAGAGTTAAGTCCATTAATATTGAGGTTTAAGACACAGAGGTGTTTGTCTGTCCCGACCATTTTATCCAATTTTTGGGGGGGAAGCTGTTCCTTGGCTGTTCTTGTGATTACATATTTCTGTGTTTGTGGACCGCTTCATTGACTATATTCTTTTCTAGTTGGTTTTCTATATGTAGAAGCTCTTTGAGGAATTTTTGAAGAGCTGGTTTGGTAGCGGTATATTGCATCAGATTTAACGTGCTGTGGAAGGTTTTTATTTGTCCTTCTGCTGTGAATGAGAGGTTAGCTGGGTAGATTATTCTTGGTTGGTAGTTATTTGACTTTAAGACATGGCATACCTCTTTCCAGGACATTCTTGCTTTTATAGTGTCTTCTGTGAAATCTGAGGTAATTCTGATTGGGTTACCTTTATATGTGATTGATCTCTTCTCCCTGGAAGCTTTAAGAATTCTTTCTTTAGTGGCTATTGAGCGGTGTGGATTGTAATGTAGAGGTGGGATGTCCTATTCTGGTCTATTTGGGTTTCTAAAACTTTTTGCATGTGTATGGACCTGTCCTTTTGTATATTTGGGAAGTTCTCTGCTAGGATTTTGCTGAATGCATTTCTAATCAATTGGCTTCCCTCTCCAGCCTCTCTTGTATTCCTATTATTCTCAAATTAAGCTTTCTGAACGTTTCCTGTATTTCTTGCATTGATCTGTCATGCTTAATTTTGTTATGAAAAATGGTGTGCTCTTTCTCTATGGAGTCTAAACTGTCTGCAGCTACTTATATTCTTTCTTCGGCTTCTTCCATTGTAGGTTGAAGACTTTGTACTTTCGTGTTTAACTCCTTTCCTTCTTGCTGGTCTTTCTTAATGGTGCCCAGCTCTTTATTAAGGTTCTCTTTCAAGTCTTGAATAGATTGCCTTACCTCTGGAGTTGGTTATCAGACTTTTCTTTCCACTCCATAATCTAGGTTCCTATCTTTTCATTAGATTCTTTCTCCCTCTGCTGGAGTTCCTATACCTTTTTATTTGTGGAGGCCATGAAGTCATCTATTAACTTCTGGTTGGCCTCTTTGCACTCTCTGATAACCCCATGTAGGGTTTCCAATTTTTCATTCAGCAGGTTTACCAGCCATGTTTTTAATCTATCTTGATCATTATCTTCTATGTCATACTGGGACTGCTATGTAGCTTTTTTATGTGGAGATGAAGGTGGGATTTGTTTATTTGCTATTTTTCTTGTGTTTCTGCAGTTAGTTCTGCCCATTTAGAGACAAGAACCACATTGCTACAAGAGTAGGACAGTCTTTTAGGACCGGAGCCAACCCGATGTCGTGTAAATGGGTAGATCTTAGGGTTTCAGTGGTAAGGTTAGGTGTTGTCCTGTTTAGCTCTCTTTTTCTTTGCTTGCAGAGGGATATTTTGGCTTTGGGGTCGAGATTGCATATAGTTGTAACTTTTGAGGCAATCTAGGTTTGATTAATAAGCAGTCTGCTCTTTAGAGTTAACAAGATGGGCCCCCTGTACTCAAAGTTGTCAAATGGAACCAATTTTGTAGTCAAATATAGAACCAACTGTAAGTTGGGTCACTTATAAATCATTAAGTATCAGTGGGCTGGATTAGATGGAGAAATGAAGGGTTAAGTTTAGAGAGATATAAATTTAATTTCAGAAGTGAACTTGGGTATAATGATAGTAGAGGGGTAAGGACAGCTTAGGAGAGAGGTATATGTAGTAGGAAGAGAATAAATACCTTGTTACTGAATGTAACAGGTTGAAAAGAATTTGAAGAAATGTTATGTAGGGAGTAGCTTAGAGATCAAGATGAAAATAAGAAAGTGTATTGGGGAGACTTGCTGAGATTAGAAAAATATCAGTCAGATATTATTGAAAAGTTGCTTACTCTAAGTTAACTCCTGTAATTATTGTTTACTCACATAGAAGGAGGCCTTATTTGTGCATAGAACTAGAAAGGGGAGCCCTGATGGAGTAATAGTGTAAGGTAGAGAGAGAGAGAGAGAGAGGTGAAGGGGGAGTGAGAAGAAAAGAAAGAAGAAAAAACTTACAAATTCGCAAATTGTAAAGTAGAAGCAGATACCAAATAATAATGAAAAACAGAAGTTTTAAGTGGTATAGCAAATCCTAAATCACAATACACCTAAGTAACACATACAAATACAAATGAACAACAAATGATCAGACATTTCAACTAACAACACAAAACAAAAACAAGAAGAAAATACTAAAGAATGGATTTTTCGGGTTCTTTGGGGAGTTTATTCTCCCTGTAGTCCTCAGAGCAGATTCCTGATGGAACCTTGTGTGCCTTGCTGTAGTCCACTTTCCTTGTAGCTTGGTTGGGAGCAGATGGCTTTTTTGATTGGGGAGGGTGCCTGCTATCAAGAGTTCCATTCTCACGCCTGGTGGCAGGCAGTTTTGGGGGTTTCAGGTTTGTAGACTGCTATGATCAGACTGGAGTTGGGTTCCCATGGTTTCCCAGGTAGCCACAGGAGCCTTAGGAACAGAGCTTATGTCTGTGTTCGGTTTTGATGTGATCCATCCCTTTTGGAAGGGGGCTTGTGTCAGGGGGCTTTGGGATCCCTCAGAGAATTACCACCCCCAGGGCGTGGACCCAGTTGTGTTACTCACAAGTCTGTAGTTGGTGGTGCCCTGGACCACAGAGCCTGTGCTATGGTGGCTAAGATGGAGTTGGCAGGTTCTAAATCAGAGGGTCTCTGTGCTAGCAGATCTAGGTGGGGGGATGGCTTTGCTGATGCTGAAGGGTCTCTCTCCTATGTGGTGGTGTGAGGAGTCCTGGCACTGGGAGGACTGGGTAGAGGTTGGAGTGGCCAGGGGTCTGTGCAGGGCAGCAGGAGGGAGCAGTCCCATCAGAAAGCTCAATCGGCTGCGCAATTGGCCCATAGAGCATAGAGCGATTGGCTGCAGCTGTGGTTTCCTGGAGATCTTGTGCAGGGTTGACAGGAGCCCTCTGGGATCCTGCCAGTGCTGCAGGTATGGGCTGATTTTGGGGGCTTACCCGGTGGTGCCAATTTCTGGCAATTGTAATGGTGGCGGTAATACTAAGTTTGCTCCTTCCCCATAGGCTGGGCGGGGGGGGTCGGAATGGGGGAGGCATTCACCAACTCGGAGATCTTCACCAGATTCCCTTCTAACATTTCACAGGTATAGTATTGAGCACTTTCTTCAGCTTTTGGGTGCTCCTCTGCTAAAACTCTGCAGGAAGTCCTAGAGCAGCATTGCATAGACCTATGTGGTACAGGTGCTCCACAAGAGTCCCATTCACTTTTTCTCTTTTGCCTTTTCTTGTTTGCCTGCTAGGATAGTCCTTTTGTAGTAGAAAAAGACTTTAGGTATTTAAAGTTTGATTGGAGTGGATCTCTTGAGGTAATGGGTGGCTGTGGCACTAGATCTTCTTTTGGTCAGAGACACTTAGTGGGCTGCCTGTGAGAACCTTACCATTTTCCCACAACCCGTTTGGATATTTAAATTATATTTCTTCTTAGTGTTTATTGGAGCATTGCAGTTTTTATGGAATTTAAGGTTTTCTGTGAAACTTTTTCTTCAAGTAATCCTACAGCATTAAATATTATATTTAAAAGATGTCCTGTAGCACCTAGATTTTGTAATTATAATATTAAGATGAAATTCTTATTGTTTGTACAAAAATCCTTTTTAAGTCCAAACAGGAAATATGCTCATTTCATCAGCCTTAGGTCTACTTCCTCTTTTTTTCTCCAGTATCTTTCTTGTTTTGGAACAAGTGTCATGGATGTCTGTCCATTCCAAAGTAAGATTACTCCATTAATTCATTAGAAAAGGAATACAATATTCTTGCCTCTAAAGACAGCTTTGAGGATAATGATAATCTGATAATTCACATATGTGAATTTTCAAAATTATATTGATTATTTTTTCGGTAGGTCATGGGGCTTGAACTCTGGGCCTGGGCGTTGTCCCTTAGCTCTTCAGCTTAAGGCGAGCGCTCTACCACTTGAGCTACAGCACCACTTCCTCCTTCACTTCTTTAGTTAAGTTAATTCCTAGGTATTTTATTTTTTGTGGGGCTATTACAAATGGAGTTGCTTTCCTAATTTCAGTCACACTTTTCTCATTGTTGGCATACAGAAAAGCCATTGATTTTTGGGGGTTAATTTTATAACCTGCTACTTTGCCAAAGTTTTGAATCAGCTTGAGTAATTTGGGAGTGGAGCCTATGGGATTCTTTAAATACAAGATCATGTCATCTGCAAAGAGGGAGAGTTTTATTTCTTCTTTCCCTATTTGGATCCCCTTTATGTCTGCATCTTGTCTTATTGCTGTAGCTAGGCATTCTAATACTAGATTGAAGAGAAGTGGAGAGAGTGGGCATCCTTGTCTTGTTCCTGAGTTAAGAGGAAATGGCTTTAGTTTTTCACCATTGAGTATAATGCTGGCTGTAGGTTTGTCATATACAGCCTTTATTGTATTGAGGAATAACCCCTGCTTTCACTATATTTGATGTCAGTATAACTTGTGGAGGAGATGGGGAAAAAACACTTGTTTAAGGATACAGGTGGACCTGTTGCAACAATGAGAAGTACAAGTTGTCATGTCCAAAACGAGCTTTACAACGTCGCTGTGGGGGGGAGGAAGGGGGGGAAGGAGAAGGATTGGGATTGGGGGGGAGGGGGGAGGCTGGGAAAGGATGTGAAGGGTAAACAAAGGAGGAGGCTGCAATGCTTGGTAAGAAATATACGCATTATCCTGCCCATGTAATTGTAACTCCTCTGTACAGTATGTTCACAAATAAAATAAAATTAAATTAAAAAAAAAAGACAGCAGTACCCAAGTCAACTAGCTCCTACCATTCTACCCTTGCTATGTTAGGGAAAGTGGTATCAGCCACAGGGGTGTCAGGGATCATGTGGCTGGAACAATGGTGTTATGAATTATAGGTAGCAGAACAGAGTAGCAGAGAATAGGATACCTGGGAAAGGGGAATTGTGACTGTATTCGCTAAGTTGCAGTGCCAAGAAATTGTGTAGCAGCAACAACATTGCAGGGATTGGAGTAGTTAACACAGGTATCCAGACAGTTTAGCAGGGATAAGGAGGAAAAGAGAAAGTGAAAGAGTAAAAGTTGTGAGGGATTAAGGTGGCACAATCAGGGTAACAATGTCATGGGTGTGCAAACTGGTTAGCCAGTACTAGGATAGAAGCAATTTGCATGGTATACTGATGTGGTGCAGAGCTCAGTGTTTCCCTCTCCAGTTTTGGCTGTCAGATCTTTAGGTAACTACTGGTAGCAACTCATTATCAGTATGTTGGGTTCAGGCATGTTCCATCCATAAATGTCTACTCCAAATAGATTGCAATGTTTGACAGTGGCTTTGGGGTCTTTTCCCTAAGCATCCTGAGAGAGGACACTCCACAATCCTGCAGAACAGGCTCCACATAGTGAGCTTCAATCACCTTTTACAAATCTCACTGCTTCTCTCCAACGTCAATTATCATGGTAGCAAGGGATCTGAGGACTGCTCAGCAGCAGTGCTCTGGGTAGGTACCAGTTCTTACCCTGGCATTTTGGGAGCTCCCTTGAAATGGGCAAGAGCACTTGCTGCTGCTCTTCCAACATCTCTGTGGCTCTGGAAAGCCAGTTCTACCTCAGATGTGTTACTTTGATCTACAGGACCAAATGTGGCTTCAAACTTTCTCTGTCTCCTCTAGGTGATCATCACCTTCAACTGTCTCTCCTTTTCCTCCCAGGTAGTTGCTTCATCTCCACATCCTTTGATTTCTGCTTTGGATCAACCTGTGGCTTTCACACCAAACCCTTCCAATTTCTCATCTGCCTCTCTAGGTGTGAATTGGGCATAGCAAGCTACATGTAACTTCTATATCTATTTATCAAGATTAACTCTGGAATCCAAGGTAGTACTAGGCAACTGAGAACATGGGTAGCATCTTAAATACTCCCCTCCCAATCACTGCTCATTGACAAAGGTGCAAATGTGCTGTGATCAGTCTCTACATTTCCATTACGACAGTACAAATAGTTTCCATCAAACAATTTAGTTTATTTACAAAATTCCAGACCAGTCTTGGGCTCTGCCCTAGATCTTCCTGTTCTGAAGGCACTGAGTACCCCTAGATACAACTCAGACCTAATGACATGGGTGAATAGAAATATTGGTGAGTATTGCTTAGTGTTCTGAAGTTGCGCTAAATTGTTGTCATGTTATGGCTGCAGTCTAATCAATGTCCTTTCCTGATCTTCACCACATCTCTTTATTTGGTATTAGTAGCAGGTGGGAAGATCTAAGAAGCTCACCTAGAGTTTGGGCCTGGGTTTAAAACCTCCATTTTGTGATCATAAAAACTCCACCACTTCCTGAAACTAGATTTAAGAGGAAGCAAGGAAGTTGGTTTAGGAATTCAAAAACTTATTAATACTTCATAGATTAATATCTGAAATCTTCCCTTCCCCCCTCAGAATATTATTTCCCATCTGTGTAGACATCAATAAACTCTTTTCTCCTTGAGCGTTTCAGTGTGGCACATCATCTGCTTCTTATGTGTACTGCTTTACACAGGGAGATTTTTCTCCTAAGCTTAAAATGACTTCAGTGCTTGGTGTACTGTGCAATAGGCTAAACATGCCTACTCATTTGTTCACACCCCTAAGTAGAACTGTCAAGGACTAAGGACTAGTCAGGGCTCACTTGTTGTCAGTGGTATTGCTCTGAGGAATTGCTGTCAATGTTGCCCACAGTGCCTAGGCTAAGGCCTCTCAGAAAGGCTCCAAATTCAACCTGCATGAGTCTCTGAGTTAATCACCATAGAGCAACTATGTTCCACAGTCTGTGACTCACTCACTTCTGTGGATATATGCACATGAGGTCTCAAGAAGAGAGTTCCCTGGAAGGAAGGTCCTGGAATGCAAAACATCTACTAGGACAATGGAAACCTGCGGTTGGGTGTTCTTAATATGCAATGAAGTAACAAGAAAGAAAGACACACTGTTAAACCCTAAAGCAAAGGGTCAGAAGGACTGAGGGGAAGGGAGTCCCATGATCTGGAATATAAATGAAACTTACAAGCCCCTTCAGGCTCTGACTTTCTAGGTTGAAAGGAATGTAACAGGCAGACTGAGTTTCTAAGAACTCAGTGTCTAGGCTATATGGCTCATTCAGAAATTCTTTTCCTTCCTCCTGTGTTCTGAGAGCAACAGTTAGTGCAGTGCTTCTGTCTCCTAGAGGCAATCATTCTCTTCACACAATGCTTAAAGTAAACCATGGATGGAAATCTGTTAGTAAATCAAAAATATGAAGTAGCACACAGTGCTTCCCCTGAATTCCTGGCCCTAAAAATTCCCAATTCTGAGCACAGAATGATCATGGGTGAGTGCTAACAACCTCAACTGAATAGTGAATTTTGAACACTTTTCCCAAGTCACATACAGTCCAGTACAATAGTTGCCACCTATAATCCTGCTTATTAAGACAGGAAAGTCTAAGATATTGAGTCCCAAAGTGGAAACTGGACCAAGGAAAGACAATTTATCATTGCTAGAAAGGAGGAACACTTAAATAGGAGAATGTTTCTCTGACCCCGGATATGGGTAGTCATTTCAACAGTTTTCAAATTGTGGCTCATCAGCAGAGACTACCAAGGCAAATCTCACTAAAACTAATTCTAAAACATATGAAAATAAAAAATAAACTATTTGGATTTAATTACTAACATCTTTTCTAAAGTGTGTGTGTGTTTGTGTGTGTGTGTGTGTGTGTGTGTGTGTGTGTGTGTGTGTGTGTGTGTGTGTGTGGTGTCAGATTTTGTATGGGATAGCATTGGTTGTTAAAAAACAACGTATTGGCAGTGTCCTTCATGTTCCCCATTCAAGACTAGTGGCATTCTAACTCTACCACTTGAAACACACAAGTCTGCTGGTTATCTGGAGATCAACATGTAATGGATATGCCAATCTAGGTTGGTTTCAAACTGTGGTTTTAAGATCTCACTTTCTGGATTAGGTACGCTATAAGAGTGAGCTTCAATGCTCAACCCAGTATTTCCAGTCAGTTACTTACCCTTTCTGAATCTCAGCTTCTTCCTGTGTGGAAATAGAAAAGAAATACTTTCTGGACCTTAGAATCTGGTGGGAATTATGAATTGTTGCTTGAAGTATAAGTGTTCGGGATGTGTGGACAGACCTTGACACTCTCATAAAACTACTGATGTTTATATTGAAATGAATTCCAGGAATTGGAAACAAGAGGGATTTTTTTGTTCTTTTTTATCCATTTTTGGGCAGTGAGGAAGCCACAGAAGTTCATGGAGAACAGGGAAACAAATGCAGCGATGGTTCTCTGTATATATTATTTTTACAATGAAATATACCATTTGTGAACAGGGACAGGAGGGAAAAGCAGAGAGAGAGAGCAAAGGAAGTGATGAGACTGTCCAATAAGAAATGAACTCATTACGTGACTTACAAAATAGTGACCCATGTATACACTATCTTAACAATAACAATTTTAAAAATTAGGGTTGATGATTCTCTCCTCTGGTTTTTGTTAGAGGCCCTTAAGACTCAGACCCATCTGTGGAGTTTTTAAAGGTTAATTTATATGATAATTAATATAGAGCCAGAATCTCTTAAGAAATATTATAAAAAGTACTCCATTCTTAGTAACTGTTTATGTTTGAGTGCAGATTCTCTATGTTGTTGGCAGAGCTCTTTTTTTTTTTACTTTTTTTCAGTAATTGTCAGGTGTTGAAATCCTTCTGAAAGCTTTGGGACAGAGGTATATTATGTCTTGACACCCTGCCCCTAAGTAACATGATAATCAACATTTGAAATTAATGTTTTTGATTTAAGTTTTATTTATTTATTTTTTGTTGCTGGTGGTGAACTCTGGGCCTAGTTGCTGTCCCTCAGCTTTTCAGCCGAAGGCTAGTGCTCTACTACTTGAGCCACAGCACCCCTTCTGGCCTTTTCTGCTTTACATGGTGCTTAAGAATCCAACCCAGGGCCTCATGCATGCAAGGTAAGCAGTCTATTACTGAGGCACCTTCCCAGTCCCTACAAGTGGTATTTTTGTGCATGGATTTATCAAGCAAATCTATTGAGCAAATATATTCCTTTGCCACTAGACATATTCAAAATTATGAATTATCTGATATTTTAACAAATAAAACTGCTGTCATTGTTACCAGTAATTGTTTGTCTCCTCCTGCCAAAATCACAAAGGAGGGTATTTTAAACTAAAACTACAAAAAATTCAAGATCTTGATGCTAACAAGAGAATTAAAGAGAAATTTCAAAATGGTTTTTCATCATGAATACAGAGCTCAAAGGTCTTATAATACATATTTCTGAATGCAAATTAAAGGGGAAAATCAACTAGGAAATAAAATTTATATTAATTGTTAATTTTTAAAGAGGAAAATATGATCACTGATGGCAGACTAAAGACAAAGTAATACTAGAGCCGTATATGCTCAATAAGAAGCTTTTATTGAAAAATTGAGCTGGAAAGTGCACATCAGGCAAAGGCAAGCAGTCGGAGCCTACCATCAACAAAGAAACACCACAATATATATCTCAGAAAAAGGACACAAGTTTAGAACAACGCTCATCATCTGTATCTGTGATTTCAATAATACATGTACACTCCCCTACACACACACATACATACACACACAGGAATGTATACAACAGCTCCACCTACTCACAAACATCCACTCAACATGAATCAAAGATCTTCCTGTAATATTTGAAATTTAAAAGTTTTAAGTATTGTAAATAATTAATAACAGATGCACAAGCAATAATTTCTGAATAGCACTCTGCTATGGAAATGAGAAATCATTATTATTATGACTACCTAAAACATCTCTGAATCTGGAAAGAATTAAACAGACAATCTGCATTTTGGGACCATATTTCTTCCAGCTATTCTGCAAAGGATTAATGAAATGATACTTATAAGACCCAAAAATTAAATACTAAATTAATAATGAATACATGAGTAAGTAAAGTGAAAGACACTGATCAGAGAGACCTATGCTGCCTTCAGCTCTCAGTCAGCCACACACTGTGGCACCCTTGATGCTACCTGGGGCACACAGTTGGCTTTCCCAGAGCAGTGGCCATGCTGGGGTTGGAGCTAGGGGTGGGGGTGAGGAGAGGAGGGTAGGACAAGGGGGAGGCTGCACTGGGGTTGGTGCTGGGGGTGGTGGGGAGGGGAAGGTAGACCCCGACAGAGGCGGGTGAGGGGAGGAAGGAGGGGCAGGTCAGTGGCTCAGGCAGCAGCCACCCCTATGATAGCTAGGTCTGGGGAGTGTCTTTGAGGTGGGATGTTTGGGGCAGATCCCCTGCAGTCTGGCAGTCTAGTGAGGAGAGGAAGGAGTCTCAAGTGCTGGCAAAGCAGACAATGAGAAAGGAGACAACCAGTGGATGAAGAATTTCAACAACAAAGGCGGGAACTTGGAGGCAAACTCTGGGGGTGTGGAGGGTGGACGCCACAGGATTCAAGCTGCAGTGTCCCTCTTTTGACGCCTGCTGGAAGTTTGTGAGGGGCAGCTCCAATGCTGTGGGCTCAGTCTATGACTGGTCTCGGACCTGGCACCAGGAATGGCCAGCACAGCCTTGGCCTGCCCCACAGAGCAGTGTCTGGGAGGCCATGCAGAGCGGTGTGGAGGAAACATTCTTGGCTGGTGCTGTTCCAGCCCAGCAAGGACAACGGCCACTGGGGACGTTCCACCTGTAGATCTGGACTTCTGCCATTGACAAGACTAGGTGTGTCCTCTGGGGACCAGCATGGTGGCTGTCATGTGTGAGCTGGGAACTTCCTTAGCTTGCCTTAGGATTCTCCATAGAAAGGCCCATTCACTCCTGTTCCTCTTCCACCTTCTGGATTCCAGCTGTCCTCCTGCCTCCTGCCACATCCAAGTACAGTGTCAACTCCATGCCATTGAGAGGTCATTATGGAGATGCTCACAGGGCTTCCAACAACTGGTTCGCCATGCATGCAAGGCTCATGGTGTGCCATCCTCCAGACAAAGTGTACACCTATTTCACCTTGGCCACCCATGCCTATGGGACCACGAACTTCATTCTTACACAGAAAGCCAGGGATACACAAGGCTGTGCTGCAGTCTAAGGCATCCTTTCCCTCCTCCTGCTCAAGTGTAGGGTGGCTGTGGAGCCAACTGCACTATCATGTTTGATTATCTGATAGCAAGAGGAAAAAAGCTTCGTTGTCCCAGATACAGCTGCTCCAGGATTTCTATGTGTACATGAGGTGTGTGGGGGGGGGGGGTGAAAGAAACAGACACACCTGAATTTTAGGGTAAAACACTTCTTCCCTTCAGCATTGAGATTTTGTATCTAGTGGTTTTCCCCCCTCCACAAATTCTTAGTCAACGTTCTAAAGTTGTCCTTCTGTATACTTTTATCCCTTCATCTTCTTGATGATCAGATTCCTATGGTCTGCTTGTGAACTTCACCATTTGCTTGATGAAGTTGGTGCCTTTTTAAAACATCATTTATGAAGTCTTTTGATCTCTTTAAATGCAATTTGTGCTGTGTTAATGTATTTTACTTTGCCCAATTGTTAGGGCCTACGCAGTGACTGTTATTTGAGATTAGCTTAGCACTAATATGAGATACTATCCTTTCAATCTACTTTTCTAGTGAAAGAAGTTCAACATCTTTATTGAAATAATTGCCTGGGTGTAAACAAACAAACAAACAAAAAAACAGTGTTATAAATGTACAATCACTTGATTTTAGTAAATTGTGCATCACTGTAATAATTTTTTAACTAATGTTAATAGTTGGAATGGGAAAAAATCACAAATTATAAAACTTAAAATTTGTCAAATACCAAAAAGGACACTGATCAGGAATGAAGTACAAATGTAAATGTTTAATAAATAAATGAAATATTTGAAATTCTTATCCACATATCAAAAAATTACTGAGCTCCAATCTTACACATCAGAATATTTATAACCACTCAAACAAATAAACACAAATCCTGGAGAGGTTGAAATTAATCAGGAACTGTGGTTAGTTGTGTGGCAATTGTAAACTAGTGCAAGCCATATGGAGCTCAGAATGGAGATTTACAAAATACCAAAAAAAAACCCACATATTTTATTGACCTTTACAAATAACTTGGATACATATTGAAGGAATATGATTCAACATGAACATCCGTGTTTATGGCAGCAGTATTCATAACAACCAAGATCTGCAATCAGCCTAGGTGTACCAGTAAAGGGAATAAAGAAAATGTGCTGTTCATAGCTATAAACATATTCTCAGATATAAGAGAAGTGAATTCTTCTACTGTTTCAATGCAACGTATTTTTGGATATACACCTAATACTAATTTCATGGGCTTTTATGGCATTATGCTTTTGCTTTTGTGAGGAACATCCCTATTGATTTTCAGAGAAGTTACAACAGGTTAAGGATATCCTATAATAGATGAATATTAGACCAAAATTTAAATATATTAGTGAACACATACAGGACGATCATATATAGTTTATAATTTGAAGCAATGTTAAGAAGGCAACAATTGGGAAAAAGATAATGCTAGAAGCTTAATAAGAAATTATCTTGAAAAGGTAAATGAAGAAAGTATAAAATAAGATACATCAGAAACTGTTGAATGGTAGAAGATGGATGAATGTTAGAAAAACATTCATCTGCATGGTCAAGTTGAATGAAGTATATGCATATTTGGTGTACCCTGATGAAACTCATTCCAAAACATAAAATACACTTAAAATGTTTATGAAAAGACAAAACACGATCTGTATTTTGTATATGTAATAGCAGGAATTCACAGAAGGATCAGAACTGTGAAGGAGAGAGAATATGGCCAAAAATGTTGATGTGATTGAAGATATCTGTGTTTGTGTGGGAAGGGAGGAAAGAAGATGAAGAAAACATATGGGGTGCTGATCAAGATATATTTTCACATATACAGACACGGAAAAATACGAAAAATGTGCAACTGATTTGTGTTAATTTAACAAAACATTTTGCTCAAATTTTAAAAAATGAAACTATAAAAATAATACTTAATAATATCAAATAAGTACGTCATGGAAGAAAATTTACCATAGAAAGATTTTCCTCATAATTTGTTTAATTTCATAACAAATGGATTAAAATAAAATATAGTTATATCTGAAGATGTTAACACTGTCAGATATCATTGATAGAATCCAACAAAGAAAAGTAACAAAAAAGTAGAGAGTAAGAACAACCTGTGCTATGGATGAAGATACTCAGTAGAAGTTTGTGAGGAAAGAATGTGCTTTCTTTTCCTTATCAACTTAGATCTAGGACACCTAGCTTTTAAAAGAACACTTGTAGTCAGAACAATAGAGTGACTAATTTAGACAGTTATTTATTATGTTTATTTTCTAATCTTATGATGTGATTCCCGAATTACGTGAGTGATCCTAGGAGATTTTGTGACCTCATTTTTACCCAGAATTTCTAATTCCTCCCACTGGGCATGGTTTTTCTACTACTATCATTTTTCCTTGTTTATGAACTCAACTCCTGTAAATCTTTTTGTTCATAAGAGATGGAGAAATGTGAGGGTGGCCTGGAGTCTGTGCTAACTTTCACTCCAGCTTAGAGGATCTAGTGAAGGACTTCCACCTAGGCCTCAGAATCAGATATTAATTGATCTCTTTTGAAATGGAGAAACTCACTCCCTCAGGCAGAATCTGTTATTCCTTGACTTTCTCTGAAGAGATTTGGAACTAGGGCACAATTCAGAGGATGAGCTTTCCCACCACCCACCACAGCCTTGACAGAAGGAACAGATCCAAAACTGATAGTGGTTTCAGTTCCCACAGGACCTCGTCAGGGACCTTCTGGTGGGAATAGAAACTGGACAAAGTCTAAGATGGAGATTAACTGAGACTGGGCCTAAGATGGACACTAAAGAATTTCCCTTTCTTCGACTATAAGTGAGTTGTTTAGTGAGACATGACACCTTCCTTCATATCAGAAAATGCAGTAGGTTAATTGTGTTACTGCCACTTTGTAGGAGGTCATTTTCCTCGAAGGAGAAGGGGTTAAATGTTGTGTCCACCAGTTTTCTCTCTAGTCTATTGTCTCTCCCACGCTTTCCTATGCCAGGAACATATTGCTTCATTCCTGCATTCAACTACTTGTCCTGACTCCTAAGCAGAAATACCATAGGCTATCCTTTTGCTAGTCTTTTACATTTGTGATAGAATAGACCCAGGCTCTGCTGATGCCAAGAGGTGACAACAAGATATGATTTCTACTGAAGATCAATCATATTGAAAGAACCATTCTATGAGGTCTTTCCTGACCACACTTTTTGAGGTTTTCACTGAAAATTGATTGAAATCACTAGAAGCTCAAAAGTTTCAGTTTGTGGGGTGGTGGATACTAGTGATTCACGTCTATAATCCTAGTTAGTCATGAGGCTGAGAGCTGAGAATTATGGTTCTAAACATGCCTGGGAAGAAAGCCTATGAGATTTGTCTGTAGCTAATCAACGAAAAACCCGAAGTGATACTCTGCCCCAAAGAGGTAAAGGGCTAGCCTTGAACCAAAGAGCTGAGAGACAGTACTCAAGCCCTGACTTCATGCCCTGTGACCAACAAAAAGTAAGTTTCATTTTCCTACCATGGTTTCCTCTTCTATCACACTATGTCCTTTATCTATAAGTCTTTCTTAAGATTCCTGTGTCTCACTCAAGCAATTTTTGTCTGTCAACAATAAGAATGTCTACCAAGAATACAATCAGTAAGTTTACAATAAATATTTGTTAAGTGTGAGTGTGCAGACATTAGACTAATTCTTACTTTAAATAAACCATGTTGGTCTTTATTCTGTTGGAACAATTGTATGGAAAATAGATGTATCTCTGGATTCCTTTGGTTCTTTGTAGAATCTATATTCTCTAGATTGTTTTTCCATTGATATGAATATTGCTATGTCAACATCCCTATCTTGCCTCTTTCTCAACAGTATACAAACTATGCTACAAACATATATCTTCAAAAAAGCTCTCCTTTGTAATCACATATGCACCTTCAAATATTCTCCCTATCACTATAAACAACCTCTAAGATTGGCTACACTTATCCACTAGAGTCACCCTACGACAACAACCACTGTTATACTTTCTGGATAAAGTTGCTCCTCCTCATCTTCATCAACTTCTAGTAATTTCAGTGAAGAGCATTTTCTCCTGCTTTGCCTTAGACGATATCACCCTTTGTTATTTCCCAGCAAAGAAATTGTGGCTTGCAGGCTTGAACATTTATACATTCAGAGCATCTTTGGTTGTGAATTTTTCCTTTCCTTTCTTGGTAAGAGAGCTGGAATAACAAAAAAACATTTAAGGCAATGTGTTTTGGTGTAAATGAAAACATACTGATTTGAAAATATTAGAAATATTCATTCTTTTTTATTGTGAAAATACTGTACAGAGGGGTTACAATTAGATGGGCAAGATAATGAGTACATTTCTTATCAAGCATTGTAGCCTCCTCCTTTGTTTCCCCTTCCCATCCCTTCCCAGCCTCTCCCCACCCCCTATCTAATCCTCCCCCCCTTAAAAGATGTAAAGTTCGTTTTCGACATGACAACTTGTACTTCTCATTGTTGCAACGGGTCCACCTTTATCCTTATTTAAACGACTTGTTTTTCCCTTTCCCCTCCACAAATTATACTGATATCAAATACAGTGAAAGCAGAGGTTATACTGTGGGGGAGGGACATAAAAAGCAACAAAGAAATAATCGTATAAATGCGTTAGAAACAAATGCATGAAAGAAAAAAAACATTTGAATACATATCTTAGGGTTCATTTTCCTAACATCACCTTATCTGACCTTTTCTGCTTGACTCATACATATACTAGATATTGCAAATAAGGGAAACCATGGGATGCCTCTCAGTAGATGAATGGATCAAGAAAATGTGGTATATATACACAATGGAATTCTATGCCTCTATCAGAAAGAATGACATTGCCTCATTTGTTAGGAAATGGAAAGACGGAAAAAATTGTATTAAGTGAAGTTAGCCAAGCCCAAAGAAACATAGGTCCCATGAAATATTCATTCTTTAAATTTATTTTTCATTCAAATATAATAGGGGTGGTTTTAGTGGTGCATGCCTTTAAATCTAGCTATTTAGAAGGCTGAAAACAGAGGATCAGAGTTTCAAGCTAGACTAGTTAAATGGACCACGACACACTTATCTTCAACTAAGAACCAAAAAGGTAAAAGTTGAGCTGTGGTTCAAATGGAAGCCTGCCAGCCTGAGCAAAAAAGAAAAGTAAAAGAACCTAGGCTCTGAATTTAATTCATAGTACTAGCACACATATTTTATGTATGTATGGTTCCTAAAATATTCTGTGAGTTAATTTGTTGAAACCTGGTCATAGATTAAATATGACGTGTGAAAAGTATGTAAGTCTGAAATGACTGCCAGGTATTTTGAAAAGACAAG
Organism: Dipodomys merriami; assembly: GCF_024711535.1. Lineage (NCBI taxonomy): Eukaryota > Metazoa > Chordata > Mammalia > Rodentia > Heteromyidae > Dipodomys > Dipodomys merriami. The sequence goes on from NW_027206113.1 coordinate 8,134,183, forward strand.
TAGAAGAGTTATCACTTAATTAAATAGTAATGAGGAATAGGTATGTATATAAAGATCAAAGCTCACTTTGGGTTCTTTTTAGTTTGTTAAAATCAGTAGCTAGTTGTCAGTAGACAGGATGCTATTAAGGACTTGAATTAAAGAAAAAACAGAGCTGGAGAGAAAAAACAGAAATAATTACACGTATTCAGTGATAACAACCATGAGAATGAATATTACAGAACAAACACTGGGATACACAAATATGTAAAACATGACAAATGAAGAAAAACAGTAATAAGTATGTAATGCAGACTTATATGGATAGGTATTTTTAATGTTTAAGGGCTACGAAGTGAGTATGTGATGACCTAAAATTTAAGAAATTGGTAAGGTCAATTATCCCTTGGCCCAAACATAGATGGAAGCCAGTCCCAAATTGTGCCTTTTCCAAGTTATCAGATATTCAGTCTATCACATGCCCAAATAATAGAGAATGGAAACTGGTCTACATTGAGCACTCACAGTAGACAGGTCTCTGGACTTTCTCAGGAAGAGCTTTCTGCCATTGTGGGATGGATAGGGCTGGAAAATATACAAAACAGACTTCATAGATTGAAAGTATTGTGCAAAGTTGACACCTGAGATATTGGATGTTTTAACTGCATAGTATTGGTTTTCATGAATCAGTTAATCAGATTCTTTATACAATATGATGTTACTAGACTGTGGAATGCATGTTTATTGCATTTACTTTGTATAATATATTTTGAAATTTGGTATACATTGTTTATCTTTTTTCTTCATATGGATTACTCTTAGTTTTCAAGAGTGAGGTAATGCCCTGGAACTTTGTAATTTGAAGTCTTATGTTGCCATGTGTCATATCCTATTTTCCTTTTACAGAGTTGGTAAAAAATGATATGTAATTTATTTTTTATTTTATTTCTTATCTATTTCAGAATTTGAACTCACAGCCTGGGCACTAATCCTGATGTCTTTTGCTCAAGGTTAGCTCTCTACAACTTCGAGCCTCAGAATCAATTTTAGTTTTCAATGATTAATTGGTGATAAGTGTCCCGCGGGGACTTTTCTCAACCTGGCTTTGAACTGTGATCCTCATATTCCAGCCTCCAGATTAGCAAATATTACAGGCATGAGCTACCTCCACCCAGTTATACGTAATTTAAACTGTAGTTTTCTGAAGTGTTTCATCCTCCACGGAATATTTTTTCTTATGAGCTTTCTAATAAATATGTAATATATTCAATTATGAAAAGTACTGTGTACCTCACACTTATTTGTGGCATTTCTGAAATCCATGTTTCTCTGTATGTCAGGGTGGATACTTTTGCCTGTAACAAGTATGTTGAACACATAACATCTGACTACTTACAGAACAAAGGATGTGAAGCTAGAGTAGCCAGATAAAGAACTTCCAGGACAATTCAATGGCAACTCATGTACTCTCTCTGTAGGTGAATAGGCAGCACAGAAAAGAAATTCTTATATTTGAAAGTGATTGAGTGTGTGTGCACATAGGTGTTCACTTATTTTTCTGTTATTATAGTTTTAGATATATTCACTAGTATAAAACAATATTTCATATATATATATATATATATATATATATATATATATATATATATATGCAATAACAGTTTCCAAAATCCAGGGAACCACCTCCATGGGCATCGCTTTCCTATGTTGGTCTTTGGGTAATAAGAATGAAACGTGGAATTGTCCTTTTGTAGAGAAATTACTCAGAGATTCAAGCATTTTTCTTTTAATATGTTGCTTGTTCCTAACTAAAATTAGGAAGTCTGTTAATATATATGTTATATTATAAAATATTTAATATATTATATATAATGTATAATATATTGTTTATTATAAAATATATTTCATATAATACCTGAGAATATTATATATTTATGAGGAAAAATACAACAAACATATCAGTCCATACTTTCCTAGCCATGATTAGCTTCAGTACAGTTAGGCACATTACATCTCAACAGGAAAATTCTACTGAAGTTCTGATCACCTTAAGCTAGATAAGGAGAATTCCTGTAAAAGAAGCCTCTCCTCAATTATGAGAAAAGTTATGTTTGGAAATTTAGTTTAGTTTTATTGTTTTGTTTTGTTTTGTTTTTTTTGGCCAGTCATGGGGCCTGAACTCTGGGCTTGGGCGCTGTCCCTCACCTCTTCAGCTCAAGGTTCGTGCTCTACCACTTGCGCCATAGCTCCACTTCTGGTTTTTCAACTTATGTGGCGCTGAGAAATAGAACCCAAGGCCTCATGCATGCCAGGCAAGCATTCTACCACTGAGCCACCAACCCAGCCCAAGTTTGAAGTTTTTGAGAAGAGTAATTTGACATTTGCTTTGCATCCTTGATTAGTCATGAATAGATATCATTTGCCTCCAAATTTTGTCTTCTTGTAGGTTTCATAAACAGTTACACATCAGCCTTATTCCATCACATATCTTTAAGTCATTCTTTTATTCCTTTTTATCATTATTGTATTGTTGTTGTTGTATTTCTGATCCAGAAGCTTGAACTCATGGCCTAGGCAGTGTCCCTGAGCTCAATGCTAGTGCTCTACAACTTGAGCCATATAACACTTCTGGCTTTTTCTGTCTGGACATGCTTTGAATCATAATACTCAGATCTCAGCCTCCAGGGTAGCTAGGATCACAGGGGTGAGCCACCAGTGCCAAGCTAGTTCCTCTGTTTTAGATATTATTCTAAAAGCATCCTATGCAATGTCACTCCTAAGATAGTTACTGGAACTATGCCAATAGTTCCTTCACACTCTCATCTCCTGTTATGGCTATGGTGTATCTTTTGCAAATTATATTGAAACTACTTCACTGTTCCCTTCCTAATCCATGATTCTAGATGTGTTAGTAATAATTACTTAAATTTAGCTGCTATAAACCCTAAATCTCTCAATTATTAATTTCATTTAATTCTTTCAATATGATTATTTTTCGATGCAAATATGAGCTTAAACTCACCTTCTTGAATTTACTCTTTGGCATGAGCAGTGCATGGGCCTATTCTCCCTCAAATGCAAGAGGTTGGCAAAAGAATAGCCTACAGTATTCCTGCTTAAGAGTCAGGACAAGTAGTTGAGTGCCTAAAAGAAGCAATGCATTCCTGGCATGGGAAGGGGTGGGAGAGACAACAGCCTAGAGAGCAAACTGGCAGTCACAACATTTAACAACTTCTCCTTTGGGGACACTGATCTCCTGCAAAGTGGCAGTGAGATAACTCACCTAGTGAATTTCATATATGACGGAAGTTGTCATGTCTCACTACACAACTCACTTGTAGTTAAACAGAGGGTCATTCTTTTGTGTCCTTCTTAGGCCCAGTCTCATTTTATCTCCATCTTAAACTTTGCCCAGATTCTATTCCTACCAGAAGATCCCTGATGAGGAGGAATGTATGATCTCTTGGCTTTTGATTAGCCCTATGGGAACTGAGGGCACTTTTAATTTTGATCCTGTTCATTCTAACAAGGCTGTGGTGGGGGATGGGAAAGCTCATTCTCTGAATTGTTCCCTATTACCAAATCCCTTCAGAGAAAGTCAAGGAATGACAGATTCTGCCTGAGGGAGTGAGTTTCTCCATTTCCAAAGAGGTCAATTAATATCTGATTTTGAGGCCCACGTGGTGGTCCTTTCCCAGATCCTCCGAAAAGGAGTGGATGTTACCTCAGACACCAGGCCATCCTCATAATTCTTCAGCTCTTTCTCATGAAACTAAAGGTCTCAGGATTTGAGTTGAGAAACAAAAAGAAATGAGAGTAGCATAAGAATCATTGGCATGGGGAGCAATTAGAAACTCTGGGTGAAAAAGGGCTCAGAAAATCTAGGATCACTCACATAATTTGGGAATCATATCACAAGATTAGGGAATAAAAGTAGTAAATTACTACCTAAATTAGTAACTCCACTGCTCTGACTACATTACAAGTGTTCTCTCAAAAAGTAGCTGTCCTATTTTGATGAGGAAAAAGGAGAACATTCTTTCCTCACCAAGTTCTACTAAGTATCTTCTTCCATAACCGAGGTTGTTCTTACCCTGTACTTGTCGGTTACTTTCCTTTGCTGGATTCAATCAATAACACTTGAAAGTGTTATCAACTTCAGACATGTAATTACATTTTGTTTTAATCCATTTGTTAAAAAATAAAACAAATATTGGGGAAAATATGTCTATGCTATATTTGCTTCCATGCCATAGTTATTTGATGTTATTAAGTATTATTTTAATAGTTTCATTTTTAAAACTTGAGGAAAATGTTGTGTTACTGTTAACACTAATTAGTTCCACCATTTTTTTGTATTTTTCCATATCTGTATATTTGTTATTAAGCTTCTAATATTGTCTTTTCCCCCTACTGTTGCCTTCTTAAAATTGCTTAAAATTATAAACTCTATATGATGATCTGTATGTGGTCACTGATGTATTTAAATTTTTATCTAATATGCACATTTTATATAATATTTTTATCCTATTGTAAATGCTCTGAAATCAATACGGAAGTCCTTCATTAAAGAAAAAACACAATACCACAAAACCCAGTGAAATTAGGATTAGGTATCTATCCAAAAATATTTATCAATGGTATAATAGGAACATCCACTTCTCTTATATACCAAAACATGTTTATAGCTATGAAAGGTGCATTTTCTTTATTCTTTCCTTATGGAACATCCACGTTGATTACACAGCTTAGTGGCTATGAATATTGCTGCCATGAACATGTATGTTCATATTGATTTATATTCTTTCAGTATGGATCCAATTTGCAATAATGGTCTTCAAGATATGTGTCTTTTTTGTAAATTTCCATCATGATCTCCATATGGGTTGCACTAGTTTATAATGCCACACCACCAAACACAGTTCCTGATTTATTTCAATCTCTCCAGGAGTTTGTTTATTTGCCTGGTGATAGCTATTCTGGTGTGTAAGATGGGATCTCAGTGACTTTCCTATTTACTTTCCTATGTATTTCCTATGTGGATAAGAATCGCAAACATTTTATTTATTTACTAAACAAATTGGTATTTCATTATTGATCAATGTATTTTTTTTCTTTTGGTATTTGATCAATTTTTAAGTTTTATAATATTTGAATTTTCCCATTCCAAATACTCACTTTAGTAAAACGTTTTTTTTTTTTCATTACAGTGGTGCATTGCTTGGATATTTTGATTTTGTGAAGGCTAAGAGAATTTGATATTGTTCTCTCAGTCAAATTATAAGCATGTAAAAATGAAGTGAACCTGATTAAATGAAGTTTTTTCTTCACATTTTCTCTGGTACAGATTTCTCTGATTTAAGAAATGTATATTTTATGTCATACTGAATGCCTAACTAAGTCTCTGTGTGTGGATGATTCAGTAAGAATTGCAGAATTCGCCACATAGATTTTGGAGCAAAGGCTTATAGCTGGTAACAGGGCAATGATTCAGAAGACAGCTGAGGATGAAGCTGTGATACCTTCTACCTGTGTTCAGCTCCAATCTCTTGTAATACACCCCTCACTTCCCATGCATTCGGTGGTTTCTTTTTCTATCCAAAATGTTTCTGGAGCTTCATGTTATTCTTGCCTCCTAGTATGCCAACATGAGGGGAGTGAAAGCAAACAAGGCAGATGTGGCAGAGGAATTTATTTTTTAAAATTGTGTAAATACCATACAGAAGGGTTACAAGTACATGGGCAAAGTAATGAGTACATACCTTATCAAGTATTGTGGCGGCCTCCTTTGATTCCCCTTCCTATCCCTTCCCAACTCCCCGACCGCACCCCATGGTTCCTCCTCAGACCCCCCTCCTACCAAAGTTGTAAAGTTCGTTTTTCAACATAACGTCTTGCACATCTCATTGTTGCAATGGATCCACCTGTATCCCAATTTAAATAATTTGTTTTTTTCACTTCCCCTGCACAAAGTATGCCAACATCAAGTGCAGTGAACACAGGGGGCATACCGTGGGGGAGGGACATGCAAAGCAACAAAGAAATCATTTATAAATATGAAAAGAAAGAAAAAAATTGAATTCTTATCTTGGGGCTCATTTCACCTAACATCAAGTTATCTGACAGTTTCTGCTTGTCTCAGACATGTACTAATTATTGATAATAAGAGAAACCATGGGACCTATGCTTCTTTGGGCCAGGCTTACTTCGTGTAAAAATTTTTTTGGTCGGTTTTGGGGCTTGAACTCTGGGCCTGGGCACTGTCCCTGAACTCTTCAGCTCAAGGCTAGCACTATCCCACTTAAGCCACAGTGTCACTTCGAGCTTTTACTGCTTATGTAGGGCTGAGGAATCGAACCTAGGGCCTCATGCATGCAAAGCAAACACTCTACCACTCTGCCACCTTCTCAGGCCTGGCAGAGGGTTTTTATCTGAAGATCCATCACACTTGGGAGCTTCTGGCTGAAAACTCCAGAAATACAAAAGTGAAGAAACACTTAAGAGAAAATGTAAAACAGAAAGCCACAATGTTTTACTCTAAAACCAGTTTCTAGGATAAGGAGACTCAAGAATTGGTGTCACCTGAGGAGAAAGAGGAAATATTCAGGAAGAATGAGAAGGAAGTGGGAGGGAATAGAGAGAAAGAGACCTAGACTACCTAGAGCTGGGACCTCAATGTGAGCTTAATTTTACTGGGGAAACCAACCCCAAGGACGCAATACCTTACAATTTTGATTACTCTCTCTCATGCTACAAAGCCTATTCAATATCCACTTCCACTCAGCATGGTGTCCATTCTGTGATCCAGACTGACTGCTGGAGGTTCCCAGGGGATGCAAAGAGTGAAAAACACAGGGCTAAAGCTCAGAAAAGACACATGCCATCACTTCTCACATGTCATTTGTCAAATTAAGTTTTACAACCAAGCCTGGTTTCAATGGGGATGGGAATAGATATTGAGAGCATTATAATAAAATCTACTATTATTATCATATAATAATCTAACATCTATTTTTTCATCAAAGGGAGAGAGATAGCGTTTCTCCCATTTTAGGTGTATGGGACAGGAGATTCTATAGAATATTCTTCAACTGGGGGCTGTCTGAATCTTTTCTCCCAAGATTGGGGCTATGAAGTTTTGGGAAGGAGAATTACAGTGGAAAAGTGAGTTCTCAAGCTGGGTACTGATGGCTGACACCTATATACTGAGCCTGAGATCTGAGGATTATGATTTGAAGTCAGTCTGGGCAGGAAAATCCATGAGACTCATCTCCAATTAAACAAAAGGCCTGAATTGGATCTGTGGGTCAAATGTTAGAGCATTAGCTATGAGTGGGGGGGGGGGACAGAATCTTGGCCCTGAATTTAAACCCAGGATTGGGGGATGGGAGGATATGTATTCTCAGTGCATGAAATCAAGGGTGTATGAACAACATCACTATTGATGTCAACGTTGGGGTAGAGTTGATCAGTTGTATTCTGGAAATTATTTGTTCCACTCTTCTCTGTCTTGTATACTTTAAAAGAAACAGCTTTGAGCAATCTATACCTAAGATGTGTGGATTGCACAAAAGCACTGGTTTTATTTTTTTTCTACTTACAAAATCATACATAAGTAGTGTACAAAGGAGTTTTAATTTAATATGTCGGTTTGTGAGTACATCTTGATCGATGTCATCAATTTGATCATTATTCTCTATCTCACCCAACCCCAACCCCTCCGTTTACGTGTTCACATTTTCACGCATGTACATTGAATATTATGACTGGATTCTCCCACTGCACAAGTTTGGCAAAGAAATTTGTTCATTGTACAGGCAAGGAAGATGAAGCTGAGGACTACAAGCCCAAGACAGCATAGCTATTACTTTGCATCAAGATTATTTGACTTACAAAATCTTCACCAAAAGAAGCATTATAAACAAGAACATGGCCAGGAACTAGAGGCATCTATCTTTGTGTGTGTGCTGGTTTTGGGACCTGAGTGCTGTCCCTGAGCTGCTTTGCTAAAGTTTAGCACTCTTCCACTTGAGCCAAAGTATTACTTCCCGCTTTATGGTAGTTAATTGGAGGTTAGAATCTCATGGACTTTCTATCTTGGGCTCATTTTAAACCACAGTCTTTAGACCTCAGTCTCCTGAGTAACTATGATTGCTGGTGTGAGCCACTGGCAGCTAGCAAAACATCTATTAGTTGTCCCAATTAAACATGTGGAGCAATAGGTAATTTGATACTGGTGATACTCAGATAATGATTCCTCTACTTGTTCTTTTCTGGTGTTATGACTAGTGTGATAATGCTTGCTCAGGTTTATATCACTGTGCAATCATTGCTCCATTTTGTTCAGTAAACAGCTTTTCATGACAGGAGAACTGTGAGAGGAGAATATGGGATTAAAATTTTATCTGTAGTACTTGTGGCCTGGCAAAAGCTTCTCAGAATGTTTGCAAGCAGAAATAAGAGTCCACTTCGGCCGAATAAAATGAAAGACACACACCTGACATAGAAGCAGTGCCACAGAAGGACAAATGGGAAAACTCATCCAGGCTCAGAGTGAAGCAATAGTATGAGTTGTTCAGGTGCATGAAAATTTGTGAAGATTTTCTTTCTAATCATGGAGAGATCATTCAATGCTGGCATTTACAATATGTTCCAGGCACATATCTGTTTAGGACTGTTTCCTCTGAATCATCTTGATAAAGACAGAAATGAGAATGTAACAATGGAACCTAGTTATGTTTTCTGAATGAGATTTCATCTCTTTCACAAATCAAGTAAGGGTTGTAATGAATGACTTGGATTTCCTGAGAGAAATTCATGTTTGCTTCCTTGTTTCTATTAAGCTTCTCAAGTGAATAACTTTAAATTTGTAAGCTGTTATTATAACAAATATGAAATATTTTTTTATGTTTCTAGGAGGCACCCAGGTTCCTTTTAGATAGAAAATATTATCTGGCTTCCAACCAAAATCTTTACATCTCAGCCTCCAGAGTAACTAGGATTGCAGGCATCAGTCACCTCTCCTAGCTGAGACAAATATTTTTGGTATGGAAAATCACTATGATATAGAACATGAGGAATGAAGAATTTAGACTAACAAGGAATATTTTGAAAACATTAACAAAACTGAAGTTATCACAAACTTGCCTGATTCAGTGAGGAGAAAAATGAGAAAGAAGTTACAGAGGCAGAGAAGTGGAGACTAAAGAGTAGTGAATGAATAGTTCTTTGTTAGTAGAGCTACTGAAGATTACTTTTTAAGAAAATTCAGCTTGGTATAGAGGTACATGTCAATAATTCTAACTACTTATGAGCTAGAATCTGGAATGTATAGGAGGTTTGCAGTTGGTATGGTAAAAGTATAATACTGGGACTTCAATACTTAAAACTCCATGGTGCCACATGGTTATAAGAGAGGCAGTAGTAGGAGGGTCATGATTTGAGGCTAGCCTCGGCAGTTAATAAGAAACTATCTGAAAATCAATCTAAAGCTAAACAAAGTGCTAGGTATATGATTCAATAGCAATTATCCAGCAAGTTTGAGGCCTTGAGTTCAATCCCTTCTCCTGAGAAAAAGAGACAAGAAAAAGGAAGAAAGATTATAATGCAAATTTCAAGATATTTCCTGTGGAACTTTCTGCTATAATTTCCTTCCTCAATTGCCTTAAAATGTTTACGAAGTCACTTACAGAAATGACTACCATCATTTGGGGAAATCACAGGAAAGTCTTTGCAACCAGCTTTGTAACAGGACAATTTTGTCAAGCAGATTTCAATGAGGTGAAAATGAGAGATAATGGGCTCATGAAATTGCACTTCATAGCTATGTGTCAGAATGTGAGGAGCTCATAAAGAGAATTTATTTCTCAAGAGAAGAGGAGGATTGAGTTGATTTATCAACTTGAAAAATTACGGTAAATTCTGTTGGTATTTGGGATACACTTTCAAGCAAGGTGTTAAGCCAATAAAATTATGGTTGAGATTTTTAAAATATTTTTTATTGTGAGTGGTTGAGATTTTTATAAAAGCTGTAAGATAATTTTTTCATAGATTTTTATCGAAACTATTCAACAATTGTTAGATAAATCACAATAATGCAAATATGTGTTCTGTGTCATCTGATGGTGTTACCTATCTCATCATCTAGGGTTGGAAGAATGTTATCTTCATTTTAAAAATGCAGAAATGGAGGCAGGAGGAGAATTGGTGTGTTTCTGAAGGGTGATGTGTAAATGACAATTGAGACTGAGCAGAACCAGAATCCATGGCTCAGATTCAATTCATGATTTGGAAACCCCGTGACTATACTAATATCTAAACTCTTGTGCTAGCTGGGTGACATTGGACATGTTTCTTAGAGTTGTCATGTGTTGTTGTTTTTCCTGTAAACAGATAAAAATATTAGTGTTTTCTAGAATTAAAGAATATACCTTGGGAAGGTGGCTCAGTGTTAGAGCACTTGCCTTGCATGCCTGAGGCCCTGGGTTCTATTCCTCAGCACCAAAAAAGCAAAAAGAAAAAAAAAGCTGGAAGTAGCATGTGGTTCAAGTGGTAGAGCGCTAGCCTTGAGCTAAAGAGCTGAGGGACAACATCCAATCCCAGAGTTCAGGCCCCCAAAAAGGATCCCCCCCAAAAAAAATACCTTTTGTGAAGTGTTATGTACAGAACATGAAACAAGAATTCCATGAATTCTGAAGTTCTTTATGTATTTCCCTTTAAATTTTATTTTTAAGTCTCAAGATAGTGAAATTACTAACATTCGTTACATTGCAAAAAGCATTATCTGAACCCATTTGGAAGAATTTCTACAACAGTATTGTAATGTATGGGTTTTTGATGTGCTTATTTGCCTTTTCTATGTATCTGCTTAATTGGGTTATTTATTGTATGATTCATGTATTTAAGAGTTCTTTATATAATATGAATAAAAGCTATTTAACAAGAATTTTGTATTTTGCTTCATTATATTAGCAAAAATGCCTGCTATGTGTTTGAATAGAAATGGATGACATCTTTGCCTGATTTCGGAGCAACTGGGAATACTTTCATTCTAATGCAATACTCTTTATCAGATCAAGAAAGTTCCCATATAATAATTTTGACAAATTTTTACCATTCTGCTAGTTTGAAAAGAGCAGATTTATTTTAGGGTCACAGCAGGGAATTCCCCTGTGATCAGTGTCCTCTACAGTCATGGAACCACTCTTTGCAAACTGCTGATCATAATGGAAGCAAATTTTTGCTTGTTAGGACTATCAAATTTTTGGCCTATGTACTCAAGATGTTTTCCCAGGAAACAAATCCACACGTAGAAATTAGATCATCACAGCTGTTTGAAATGGCATTAGCAATATATATTTGCATTATTGATGTGCCATACCACTATATAAAACAGTTTGTCACAAAACAGTTTGTGAAAGAACAACCAAATGTATAACCTAGAATCTGGGTATAGCAGTAAACTCTAGATGATTTTCTCATACTTTCAGACTTTTCGTAAACATAAATAATAAAAGCCAAATGAGGTGGTTTATACCTATAATCCTAGCTACTCTGAAAATAGAAACGTGGATAGTCGCAGTTCAAGGTCAAACTGGAAAACATACAAGACACCTCCATCTCAATCAATAAAATCTCAGTGTGCCAACGTGTGGATGTCATCCTACCTATTACTGGACATGCAACCAGGAAGTTCAGTATATAGGTAGCTTAGGATTAAACAATGCAAGATTCTATATCAAAAACAAAAAAATTGCTTGATATGGCATGATTCAAGTGGTAAGGTGACTGCCTGGCAAATGCAAGGCTCTGAATTTGAACCCAAGTACTTACCCAAAAATATTAAAAGTAAATAATATGAATTAATTCTCTAAATAATGTATCTGCAAATATTGTATATTCATATAGACTTGATAAAATTATATTGGGGTTAATATGTCACAAAATAAAGTAACTGAAGTCTCCGTACGATACTTGTGAAATATTAATGTCATATTTGTGATGTATAATAGAAATATTTAAATAAATTGGAAAAAGGTTTCAAGGGAATTATGTGTGTTCTTACAACATCATAAAGATCCATACTAACCGCAATATAATTTAATGATATCTAGAAAACAGAAGTAAATATTGAATGTTTACATTAAAATCTAGTCTGCTCCCAAACTTAACATGAAATATACCTTGCTAATTAGGAGGCAGAGATTTAGAAGACTGATATCATGGACAGTTTTGACAAAAAAAATCGTAAAAAAACTACAAAAACAAAGAAAGCTAGATATTGTGTAATTTTCCTGTTATCTCACGATGTGGAAGCCGTAGGTAAGAGATCATTGCTCAAGGGAGGCTTGGCCTGAAAAATAATCTAAAGTGGTTAGAGCCGTAGCAATTTCAAGCACCAGTAGTGCCAAAGGAAAAAGAAAAGTAGAAAACAGAAAATGAAAGGAATGGATAAAAAGAAACTATTTGCTCTTCATTCTTGGTTTAATTTCATTGGATACAAGAATTGAGAATATTTTGTTTACTGTTTTAGGATTCAGGCCTCTCTAATATAAAAGCATTTATTTCAAGTAAATATTGTATTATTACTATTTATTAACTTATTATTAGACCTTTAGGTTTGGAGATTGAAATCATGGCTTTGTATGTATCAGTCTAGTTCTACAACTTAGCTGTACCCAAGCTCTTTTGTATAGTTTTGAAAATTGTTTATGAATTCTTCAATAGTTAGCTATTCTACTTTTCATCTTATATTTTCTCCCACGTTTTCTCCTATGTATTTTGATTTGTGTTGAAAACTCCTCAATTTTATCTTCTGAACTTAGAATTTTGCTTTTGAGTTTACAGAGAAGTCAGTTATTTGTGACATCTTTTAAAATTATATACAGATATATGTATTTCATATATATGATTAATTCTTAGAGTTCATTGCAATAAGCAACATTTGTCTGGTCATATGCATATAGCTATTGAGCCATTGTGATCCTCTCCTAAGAATAGCGTCCCTTGTTCTTGCCATGTGAATGCTTAGAGTGCTGTTAATCATATCCAAGTGTAATTATTTGTGTTTTACTATCTATCGGATTTACATGTAGATTTATGGGCATATCCAGTTATTAGAAAAGAGGAAAACCATGTAGCATATATTTAATTGGATCTGGCTTATTTCACTTAATAGCATTTTCCCCCCAGTCTTTCCATTTCTTCAGAATGGGGTAATGCCATTCTTTCCCATGGAAGCACACAATTCCATCAATACAACAGAATTGATGTTCCAGAAATGAATCCAATCCTATAGGCACATAGTCTTTGATAAGGAAGCCAGAAACACAGGATGGAAGAAAAACAGCCTCTTCAAAAAATTGGTTTAACTGGCTGTACACAGAAAAGTGAAATTAGATCATTTTATATCCTCCTGCACCAGAATCAATTCCAAATGGATTGAAGCGCTCAATGTAAGTCCAGATGCCTTAGGAATCTTACAGGAAGAGTTAGGGGAAACATGAGGGCTCCTTAGCATAGGTCAAAATTTCCAAAGGAAGTCTGGATAAATGGGATTACATCAAACCAAATCAATCATTTGTCAGACTCAAAAGCCATGAAAAAAAGAGATAGTGTAGCACAGATTTATTAGGTAACAAACCTACAGATGAGAGCCTCAGCCAATGGTAAACCCTTTCTCCCTTTTCTAACTAGGTTATTTATAGTGGGTTTACATGAATATAAGTGATTTCTGATGGGGATTAGTCAGAAAACAACTAGTGCTAAGACAGAGATAGTATGTGAAATGAGTTGTAGCTGGAGAAAGGGAGGGATTAAGGCACGGGTGTCTAGTTCAAAGACTTGGCTTGGTGCCAGCTAAGTAAGGTATAGCTGCACAAGGGAAGGGGGGTAAAACCGAAATGGTTATAAACAAAAGCATTGATCTGAAGCCTCAAAATAAGAATCTCAGTCTGTGTGGACCAAGCAGTCTCTAACAATAAGTTTTATTTAAATTAACAAACACGATTTTAAATTTTTGCAGAGTGGGATGGTTCATAGTCAAAGGCAATTTCTCCTGTGTCAGGTATGTCCAAGCTACTCTTTCACATGTTACCCAGTAGACAGGTTTCAATGCAAATGACTACAATGAGACTGTACAAATGAGGCTGTGACTTTTCCCTCTCATGAATCAAAATTCTGTCAAATGATTTCTGTCTTCCAGAATGATCTTCTGTCTTTCTCAGGATCTTTTTTACTACTTTGTCTTCATTATTGATAATCATAGTACATTTTGTTGTTGTCTTGTGTGTATATGTCATTTGTAGGGCTTGAACTCGATGTTTAATGGTCTCCCTTGTACTTTTTGCTCATGGCTGATGATACTCTATCCTTGAGTCACATGCTCACCTTCTGTTTCTTGCTGGATAATTGGAGATAAGTTTTCACATTTTTGTCTGTTTGGACTGACATTGAACTAAAATATTCAGGTCTCAGCCCTCTGAGTTCTAGGATTGTACACATGAATGGCTAACACCAATCTTTGCTTTACTATTATTTTAATTATGTGGTAGAGGAAAGTGGAAGTATATTTGTGTTAAGTGTGCAATTTTCAAATACAAGTTTGAATCAACTTGATATAACTGTTATTAATTTTAACAGTTAAATCAATGAGTATCAAACATTCCCACAGAAATATAATTGAAAACAAAAGGCATAATTGTTTTCTTAAGCAATCAATGAAGCCAAAAATTACTTTCACTTTACAAATCATGTTTTATTTAACTTAAATTAGCAGACTTCTTTGAATAAAAGTAAATATATTAATTATATACCACAAGAAACAAAGTTATTATAGTTAAGAATAGATATTTCATCATACCCAGAAGATACGTTTTAGTGCATTCTCACTAAAAAGAAATGTTACATGCAGAAATTAATGGATATGATGGAGCTTATCATTACACAATATAAATAAATGGGATTACCACTCAATACTTTATAAATATGTAAAAAATGATTATATATCTAGGAGCCAGTAGCTCATGCTTGTAACCCTACCTAGTAAGGAGGCTGAGAGCTTAGAATCATGGTTCAAAGCCAGCCTAAGCAGTCAAGTCGACGACTCTCTTATCTCCAATGAGACACCAAAAAAACTGACAGTTGTTCAAGGGGTACAGCACTAGTCTTGAGCTAAAGAGCTGAGGGACAGTGTCCAGGCCCAGATTTCAAGCACCACAACCGACTAAAAATATACAGTTAAAATAAATATTTTGACATAAAGGTTAAACTATGTATTGTAAAAATTTTAAATCCTCACTAGATATACTAGTTTATATAAATATAGAGAAGGTTTTTCTGGACTTAGTTGTCATTGAATTTTGTAAATCACATATTTGTCACTCAATTCATATTTGTATGTTTATATACTTATATACCATAAGAATGATTAAATGATATGTTTTAGGCAGTGCTGTTTTAGCAATTTCCCTTGGCTTTTTAACATTAACCCTTCTACCATAAAATCGATATACCCTCCAACCTTATCAGAGTTTTCATCTCGTTGGAGCAGAGAAGTATAAGCTATAATCATTGTTTGGAACAACTGTAACATTTTACATGAATTTCACTTAGTTTAAGATCCAAAACATTCAAGTCATCTTAACCATGCCAGTAATAGCAAAATGTCTTCTGGGCTTTGCAGTCTCTTCAGAGATGAAAATCTTTAATTATACATCTACTTTTTTCTGCCTAACATCTTATATCTTAGCAAGATCTTTTTGGGTAACCCTCTGTTCCTGACTAGAAGACTGCAACAAAGGCAATAAGGAAAATACTTGAAAACAATTAAAAAAGCCATCATAGACACTCCTATAATCACCAGTTTCAATGAGAATATACATTAAAGTAACACGTTTTTGTTGCATTTAAAGAGCAATAATTAAACTTTAATTAGCAGTGAAGGAGGTAACAGAAAACTGTGAAGACATCTTGACTTTGAACAATTCAATATAAGCGTAATGGATTTATCTTGTTTTTCTATGGAGTTGCCAAAATAATAGAGAGCAACACCCTAAGGCAGGAAAACACCTAAGCCAAAGCAGTAATCTTTTGTCTATAAAATAATCGTGAGGGTTTGACTCTTCCAAAGTCTGGCTTGAAAAGAGGAAAGTGTATTTGCTTTGGAGTGAACAATAAAAAATATAAAAATCCTTTATTAATATTTTACATATATTGACTAGGACCTCTCATGTTGGAGAAGAGGAAAGATATGAAAAATTTCAAGATTGTTTGATTATTCCTGAAGATCATTCTTATTTATCAGCTGTAGCCTGGGTTACACTTAGTATCATGCTTGTTTAAATTTAGAAGCATTATTTGTTTCTGAGTTATAAGCTGCAAAGCCTTGACTATTAATAAAAGGTCATTTCCTAAGAGGTGAAAGTTGCTGTGAAAACAAACCTAAAATATAAAAGACAGCATCGTGGAAACTATTTTCTAGCTATATGACAATATGTGGTGTAAATTTGTTTCGCATTGTTCCAGGGGACTCATTTTTGTTATCTTCTTTTTCACCATCTAGTGTTGCAATAATATTCTATACCATCCTGGGATGACTATGACTTTACTGGATTCTCTAATTTCTCTGTTTCTGTTTTACCTTTTTTAATTACTTTAGAAACTCTAACTCAACATGACATAAATTATCTTTATAATATTAGCAAACAGATTTAATTTCCATAATCTTACCCTAGCCGTCTACATAACTTTGGTACTTAGTGATCCCCAAATGTGAAAATTAAGATAGGGAGCTTCTTATTTAGATATTATTTAGTATTTCAAGACTTCATTAATGCAAGGCCCTTAGTAGTATGTACATCATACAGGTGTACTAAGCTGGTGGCAAATTTTTTCTTATTCTCAGAAATTAGGAAATGTGGTGTCCCTGTAGTTACATTAGGAAAAGGCTGTAGTTGAATTAATTTACTAAACCAAATCTGCTGTAAAGTATTTCTACAAGTTATTTGGCTTAAATAATCCGTATTTACCATTTTACAGTTCTAAAGGACAGAAATCTAAAAGAAGTCTCATTAGATTAAAATAGAGACACCCACCGAGCTAAAATATTTTTCAAATGATTCTAGTGGAAAAGGCATTTATCTCCTGTTCTGCTTCCCAGAAATTCAGAATCTGGGTTGTTATTTTTTCATTTATATTCTAATGTAGCATCTTTACATCTTTCTGGTAGTTCTTACCTAATCATGTCCCTTTTGAACTATACCTGGGACTTTTTCTTTTTTTCTTTTTTTCTTTTTTTTTTTGGGTCCAGTCGTGGGGCCTGAACTCTGGGCCTGGGCGCTGTCCCTCAGCTCTTCAGCTCAAGGCTAGTGCTCTACCACTTGAGTCATAGCGCCCCCTCCAGCTACTTTCTTTTTGCTTATGTGGTGCTGAGGAATCGAACCCAGGGCCTCACGCATGCAAGGCAAGCGCTCTACCACTGAGCCACCTTCCCAGCCCCTATACCTGGGAATTTTAACTACCCATTTGAGTATACTTCCCTGGTTAGCTTTGAACCATGATCCTCAGATCTCAGCCTCCTGAATAGCTAGGATTACAGGCATGAGCCACCAGTGCCAGGCTGATGAAAACTTTCAAAACCTGAAAAACAAAATCAAAACAGTTCTTAAGAAGTGGAAAAACCTCCCATGCTCCTGAATTGGAAGGATCCACATCGTGAAAATGACAGTAGTTGCCAAGGCTATCTACAAATTCAAAGCGATACCTATCAATATTCCAACCTCATTCTTCAAGGAAGTAGAAGAAGCAATCCAAAAAATCATTGGGAGCAATAAAAGACCCCAAATAGCAAAAATGATCAAAAACAGAAAGAAAAGTGCTGGAAAAATATCAATACCAAATTTCAAACACTACTACAACATCATTGTAATCAAAAGAGCATGATACTGACACAAGAACAGACTTCAGGAACAATGGAATATAATTGAAAATCCAGAAATGAACCTACAGACCTATAGCCATCTAATCTTCGATAAGTGAGCTAAAAATTAGAATGGAAGAAAGACAGCCTCTTCAGTAAATGGTGCTGGCAAAATTGGTTAACTACTTGTAGAAAACTAAAGCTAGATCCTTATATATCACCCTGCAAAAGAATAAACTCCAAACGGATCAAAGACCTGGAGTCAAAGCAGACACTGAAAACATTACAGGATGGAATTGGAGAAACTCTAAGTCTCCTTGGTACAGGCCGAAATTTTCTTAAAAGACACCCAGAAACACAGCAAATCAAAGAAAGGTCGGACAAATGGGATTGCATGAAATTTCAGAGTTTCTGCATGGCAAAGTATGAAGCTAGCAAGATCAATAGAAAGCCCAAAGATTGGGAGAAGATCTTCAATAGCCATACAATGGACCAGGGTCTCATATCTAAAATATACCTGGAACTCAAAAAATAAATGTCCCAACAACAAATCCTCACAATAAATAAGTGGGCTAAAGACTTAAAGAGAAACTTCTCTGAAGAGGAAAGAAGGATGGCCAGTAGACACATGAAGGAATGCTCAACCTCCCTAGCTATAAAATAAAGGCAAATCAAAATATTCAGATTCCACCTCACCCCAGTTAGTATGGCTATAATTAAGAATTCTAACAGCAGGTTGGTCTGTGGACAGAAAGGAGCGCTACTGCATTGTTGGTAGGCGTGTAAACTTGTTCAACCTCTTTGGAAAGTAGTATGGATATTCCTCAAAAGACTCCACATAGAGCTCCCCTATTTCCCTGCAATCCCACTTTTGAGCATTTACCCAAATGATACAAACATGATTATTTTAAAGCTACCAGCACGAGTGTGTTTATTGCAGTATTATTTACCATAGGTAAGATATGGAACCAACCCAGATGCCCCTTAGTAGATGAATGGATTAAGAAAATATGGTATATATACACAATGGAATTCTATTACTCTATCAGAAAGAATGACATTGCCATATTTCATAGGAAATGGAAAGACTTGGAAAAAATTAAGTGAAGTAAGCCAGGCCCAATGAAACATAGGTCCCATGGTTTCCCGTATTTGCAATAACGTATATTTTTGAGACAAGCAGAAACGGTCAGATAAGTTGATGTTAGGTGAAATGAACCCCAATATAAGTATTCAAATGTTTTTTTTTTTCTTTCTTGTGATTGTGTCTAACATTCATAAGATGATTTCTTTGTTGCTTTGTATGTCCCTCCCCAACAGTATAACCCCTGTTTTCACTATATTTGATGTTGGTATAATTTGTGGAGGGGAAGGGAAAAAACAAACAGTTTAAATAGGGATACAGATGGACCCATTGCAACAATGAGGTATAAAAGTCGTTATGTTGAAAAATGAACTTTACCACTTTGGCCTGGGGGGAGGTAGGGGGACACGTGGTGGGGGGATGAGAATGGATGTGAATGGGAAACAGAGGAGGAGGCAACAATGCTTAATAAGAAATGTACTCATTACTTTGTTCATGTAATTGTAACCCCACTGTACAGTATTTTCACAAATAAGAAAAAGAAATATACTATTCAGAAAATCATATATAGAATTAGGGGCTGGGAAGGTGTTTCAGTTGTAGAGCGCTTGCCTTGCATGCTTGAGGCCCTGGGTTTCATTTCTCAGCACCACATAAGCCAAAATAAAAAATCAGCAAGTGGCGCTGTGGCTCAAGAGGTAGAGCACTAGCCTTGAGCTGAAGAGCTAAGGGACAGCGCCCAGGCCCAGGGTTCAAGCCCCATGACCGGACCCCAAAGAAATATATATAGAGAGAATTATAAGATATAAAAATACTTAAGATTCAGGATCATTGTAGCATTAACATTGTAGCATTAAAAAAATATGTACCCTGTATCTGTTGGATATATTTTCACTTCTGTTATAATGTCTTTGAATTATGAATGTGATCATTTGATGTTATCTGGTTTATTCTTGCTTTTTTTAGCCACTAATGAGCATCCTGAGCATCGAGGATTACAGGCATGACATATTGGTGCATGTTTGTCTTTCAATTTTTAAGAGTTTTCCTCTTTCCTTTGAATTCAAACATTGTCCTGTCAGTAATTCTGCACATTCTCAGACTGTTGTTCTCAAAGAAGATAAGTATCTGTTTGATGGGTGATTGTCCTGTTCATTGTATTTGACATAGTTTTCATTGTTTCTATTGATTTGCCCTTCCTAATTATTTCATTTGATGATTAGAATATTTAATATATAGACTTCAGTCTTGCCTCTATGGAGATTGTAGAAGTCATGTCAAAATAATGGTTTAAAAGATTCTTATAGAGACAGAATTGTGAACTTTATACATAAAAATGAAAAAAAATGGTCTTTGTTTCTATGAAGAAATTTTAAAAATAGGATTTAAATTATATGGTAATATATTTTAAATGCCATATGAACAAAAAATATGATAATCAGCAAAATTTTCTCTAGGTGACTGTCCCATTTATTCCCCCACCCCACCTTTCCCTGTTCTGGAGCCTAGAAAGGAAAAGGAAAATTTGTGTTGATTATTAAAGATTGTGAATTTCTCAAACTAGCTTTTTAGAAGCTCTAGAGGGTTGGGATGTAGAACTGTGTTGGCCAAGAAGAAGAAGGAGGAGGAAGAGGAGGAGGAGGAGCGGGAGGAGGAGGAGGAAGAAGAGGAGGAGGAGGAGGAGGAGGAGGAGGAGGAGGAGGAGGAGGAGGAGGAGGAGGAGGAGGAAGAGGAGGAGGAGGAGGAGGAGGAGGAGGAGGAGGAGGAGGAGGAGGAGAAGAAGAAGAAGAAGAAGAAGAAGAAGAAGAAGAAGAAGAAGAAGAAGAAGAAGAAGAAGAAGAAGAAGAAGAAGAAGAAGAAGAAGAAGAAGAAGAGGGAGAAGAGGAAGACCAAGAAGACGAAGAAGACGAAGAAGATGAAGAAGACGAAGAAGATGAAGAAGATGAAGAGGAGAAGGAGGAGAGGAAAAAGAGGAGCAAGGAGGAGGAAGAAAAAGAAAAGGAGGAGGAGGAAGAAGTACAGAATCAAATTTATCCACATTTTATTTGATGAATATTTATGGCAAAATAAGAGGTTCAAGTTTCATTTTGATCTTTACAGTAGTTCCTGTTTAGCCTCTGGATATACATTTCAAGTGGATACCTGAAATCAATGAAGTACTTTAGAGAGTTAACCCTCATTATCCAGAATTTCCACATCTAGGTGATCAATCAACCAGAAATTTAAAATATTCAGGAAAAATGTTCCCCAAACATTCAATATAGCAACTATTTATGTACTGTTACATGTATGTTGGTAATAGATATAACCTTGACGTGATTTAAAGTGTAACTTACTTTGTATGACATACTATGCTATTTTCTATATGGGACTGGAGCCTATGCTGATTTTAGTATACTCAATCAGTTCTGGAAGCAACACTGTAAATACCTAGATGACCATTTTATGATTTTACCCAAACAAATATAGCTACAATGAAGCTTCAGGTATAAATTAGGTACAGTAAGACAATTATAACAGTAGCTAATAAAAATAGAAAAATTGTAACAATATACTGTAAAAAAAAAGTAATGTGAAATGGATATGTAAATGCATACCTGTAATTCCAGGAAACAAGACTAGGCAGGAAAATAATCAAAGAAATATACAGTGAAACTTTAGCTCCAAAAGAACCCAAAAAACAAAATGAAGGTATTAAGTGAATGTGGTCTCTTTTAATTTATGAGATGTTTTTCCATTAATCTTTTCAGAGCACAGTTGAGAACAGGTAACTTGTTGGGTCTTTGTCCGTCCCACGAAAGACAGACTGGGTCTGAGGAAAGGTAAGTGCGTTGCTTGCCCATTCTCCACACTCCCTCAGCCTGGGGGACAATCAGACACAGTGGGGAGCCAAGTCAAGAAGGAAGAGAACTCGTTTATTAACAGAGAGCAGCCCTTTTTAAAGCCAAAAAATGCTGGTGGTATGGCAGGGGAGGAAGAGGAAACAATCACTGTCAAAGTCACACCGTATCATGCACCTAAGCTTTCACGGGCTGATTACACACTGAATGTAAGGTAAATTGGGCTCTACCCACTCACCTCCCTCTCAGCACCATCTTTGTGCTCTGCAGTAACTAACTACAGAAGGGGAATTACAGTGAAGGTGACTACTGTATAATTGTTTTGTGAAGAGAAAAACGTACCTTATTTAAAGGTTATTTTCTGACAAGAAAAACCATGCACAATTCTTTTGCCTTTTTCTGAAAATCTAAGATATTTTTCCCCTCCCAACTAACCATCTTCCCACCTGGGTGCTGGAAAGGACAAGCACTCCCAAACTAGCTTAGCTGTGCCATCGAGTCTTTCCAGGGCAACAATGCTTGATAAATGTACTCATTACTTTGCTCAGGTAATTGTAACCTCTCTGTATGGTACTTTCACAATTAAAAAGAAAAAGCAGAAGTATAAACATGATTTATTCCTGAACAACCAAGCTTTCTGTAGCCTATTTCACTCTTCCTATTTTGCTCCCAGACGCCCAGAAGACCCTGGTTTGAAGACATATTCTGTATTGTCAGGTGTATGAGATAAATGACTTCTTTAGAAGAAAATGTGAATTTGGAGATTGAAATTGTGAAGGGAAATCAAACTATTCCATCTTTTTTACTAAGGACTAGAAAAAAATGATATGTGCTTACATGCTGAGAGTAAGCAACTTTTGCCACCTGTGGTAATGAATTTAATTTTGATGCTGTTGTGAAATGTGTCCTGAATCCTAATTCCTTATTTTCTGAGAGCACCACCTCTTCAGAAATTCTGATTTGTACTGTGAATATTTACTTCCTGTAAAATGTAGTTGCTTGGATATTTTGATTTTGTGAAAGCTTGGTTAGTTTGATATTGTTCTCTCAGTTGAATTATAAGCAAGTAAAAATGAATTGAAACTGATTAAATGAAGTTCTTTCTGCCCATTTACTCTGGTACAGATTTCTTTGATTTAGGAAATCTACATTTTAAGTCATTCTGGATGACTAACTAGGTCTGTGTATGTGGATGAGTCAATAAGAATTGCAGACTTTGCCACATTGATTTTGGAGCAAAAAATTACAGCTGGTAACTGGGCAATGATTCAGAAGACAGCTGAGGCTGAAGCCATGAGCCCTCCTGATTGTGTTAAGCTCGCAATCTCTTCTAAAACACCCTTCACTCCCCATTCAGTGGTTTCATTGTCTATCCAAAAGGTTTCTGGAGCTTCATCTTATGCTGACCTCCTAGTATGCCAACATAAGGGGAGTCAAAGCAAGCAAGCCAGATGTGGCAGAGGGATTTTTTTTGGTCGGTTGTGGGGCCTGAACTCTGGGACTGGGCATTGTCCCTCAGCTCTTCAGCTCAAGTCTAAAACCGCTGATCTAAACAACTGCATAGATCAAGTAGATTTAACTGACATCTACCGAATAATTCACCCAGCAGAAACAGAACACACGTTTTTCTCTGCAGCACATACAACATTTTCCAAAATAGACCACATTTTAGGTCACAAAACAATCTTGTCCAAATTCAGAAACATTGAAGTTATACCTTGCATTCGCTCACACAACAAGGGAATAAAATTAGAACTCAACACCAAAAACCACCAAAGAAAGTCCTCTAACATATGGATGCTGAACAACACACTTTTGAATCACCAGTGGGTCAGGGAAGAGATTAAAAAGGAAATTCAAACGTTCATGCTATTCAACCAAAATGAGCACACAAATGAACAACTCTTCTGGGACAGAGCAAAGGCAGTACAGAGAGGCGAGTTTACAGCTTTGAGTTCCTATATCAACTAATTGGAGAGATCTAAAACCAATAATTTAATGAGACATCTGAACCTCCATGAAAAAGAGCAGCAAGATAAACCCTAATCCAGGAGATGGAAAGAAATAATTAAAAATAAATCAGAATTAAATGAATTAGGATCCAAGAAGGCCATAGAAAGAATCAACAAAAGAATGAGTTGGTTCTTCGAAAAAATTAACAAAATTGACAGGCCCTTAGCAAATCTTATCAGAAAAAGAAGAAAACTCACCCAAATATATAAACTCAGAGATCAGAATGGAAACATCACCACAGAAACAACCAAGATTCAGAACATTATAAGGGAATACTTCTCAAAACTATGCTAATAAGTTTGAGAACTTGGCAGAAATGTACCTTTTCATTGCAAATATTGACATGCCGAAACTAAACCAAGATGAGTTAAAACATTTTAACATGCCCATATGAAACATTGAGATAGAAACTTCAATAAGAGCAGTCCCATTTAAGAAGAGCCCAGGACCAAAAAGATGTGCAGCAGAATTTTATAAGGCTTTCAAAGAAGAGCTCACACCAATAGCCCCTCAAAGAAATTGAAAGAGAAAGTGCACTACAGAACTCACTCTGTGAAGACATCATAACCCTCATCCCAAAACCAGTCAGGGACTCATAAAAAAAGAGAACTTATAGACACATTTCTTTGATGAACATTGATGCAAAATTCTGAACAAAATTTTGGCCAATCGACTTCAGCAATTCATCCAAAAAATCATAAACCATGATCAAACAGGATTCATTTCAGGAATGCAAAGCTGGGCCAATATACGCACATCAATTAATCGACAAGAGCAAGGATAAAAACCACATAGTGATCTCAATAGATGCAGAAAAGGCATTTGAAAAGATTCAACACCCATTGATAATGAAGACTAGAAAAACTAGGAATCCGGTGAACATTCCTCAATATGATGAAGGCTGTATATGACAAACCTACAGCCAGCATTATACTTAATAGTGAAAAACTAAAGCCATTTCCTCTTAAATCAGGAATGAGGCAAGGATGTCCATTCTCGCCACTCCTCTTCAATCTAATATTAGAATGCGTAGCTACAGCAATAAGACAAGATGCAAACATAAAATGGATCTAAATAGGGAAAGATGATGTAAAACACTCCCTCTTTTCAGATGTCATGATCTTGTATTTAAAGAATTCCACTGACTCCACTCCCAAATTATTCAAACTTATTCAAAACTTGGGCAAAGTAACAGGGTATAAATTTAACCCTCAAAAATCAATGGCTTTTCTGTATGCCAAGAATGAGAAAAGTTTGGCTCAAATCAGGAAAGCAACTCCATTCATAATAGAGCCACAAAAATACCTAGGAATTAACTTAACCAAAGAAGTGAAGGACGTCTATGATGAAAATTTTGAAAGCCTGAAAAAAGTAATCAAAACAGAACATAGAAAGTGGCAAAAACTCCCATGCTCCTGGAATGGAAGGATCAACATCATGAAAATGGCAATATTTCCCAAGGCTATCTACGAATTCAATGCAATATCTATCAATATCCCAGATTCATTCTTAAAGGAATACAAGAGACAATCCAAAAATTCATATAGAACAATAAAAAACCCTGGATAGCATCAAAGATCATTAACAGAAAGAAAAGGGCTGGAGGAATATCAAGACTAAATTTCAAACTCTACTACAATACAGTAGTAATCACAAAAACTTGGTAATGGCACAAGAACAGATCTCAGGACCAATGGAATAGAATTGAACCTAAAGATATATAGCCATCTAATCTTTGATAAGGAAGCTAAATAATTAGAATGGAAGACAGACAGCCTCTTCAGTAAATGGTGCTGGCAAAATTGGTTAATCACTTGTAGAAAACTGAAGCTAGATCCTTATATATCACCCTGCACAAAAATCAACTCCAAATGGATCAAAGACTTCAGAGTAAAAGCAGACACTCTGAAAACATTACAGGATGCAAAAGGAAAAACCCTAGGTCTCCTTGGCACAAGAGAAACACAACAAATCAAACAAAAGTTGGACAAATGGGATTGCATGAAATTGCAGAGCTTCTGCAAGGTAAAGGACATAGCAAGCAAGATCAATAGAAATCCCACGGATTGGGAGATGATCTTCCATAGCCATAAAATGGACCAGGGTCTCATATCTAAAATATACCTGGAACTCAAAAAAATAAATCCCCCAACAACAAATCCTCAGAGAAACAACTGCCCAATAAATAAGTGGGCTAAATGCTTAAAGGGAAACTTCTTTGAAGAAGAAAGTAGGATGGCCGATAGATATATGAAGAAATGCTCAACCTCTCTAGCTATAAAAGAAATGCAAATCAACCCAACATTGAGATACCACCTCAGCCCAGTTAGAATTATATATCTTGATTATAGCCATAATCAAGAATTCTAATAACAACCGATGCTGGAGGGGATGTGGACAGAAGGGAACCTTACTTCATTGTTGGTGGGAGTGTAAACTTGTTCAACCACTTTGGAAAGCAGTATGGAGGTTCCTCAAAAGACTTCACATAGAGCTCCCCTATGACCCAGCAATCCCACTTTTGGACATTTACCCAAATGCTTACAAACAAGACCACACTAAAGCTACCAGCATGACTATGTTTATTACAGCATTATTTACCATAGCTAAGATCTGGAACCAACCCAGATGCCCCTCAGTAGATGAATGGATCTTGAAAATGTGGTATACATACACAATGGAATTCTATGCCTCCATCAGAAAGAATGACATTGCCCCATTTGTTAGGAAATGGAAAGGCTTGGAAAAATTATATTAAGTGAAGTAAGCCAAGATCAAAGAAACATAGGTCCCATGGTTTCCCTTATTTGTAATATCTAGTATATGTATGAGTCAAGCAGAAAAGGTCAGATAATGTGATGCTAGGAAAATGAACCCTTAGATATGTAATTAAATGTTTTTTCTTTCATATATTTGTTTCTAATACATTTATTAGATTATTTCTTATTTGCTTTGTATGTCCCTCCCCCACAGTATAACCCCTGCTTTCACTATATTTGATGTTGGTACAATTTGTGGAGGAGAAGGGGAAAAACAAGTCGTTTAAGGATAACTGTGGACCCGTTACAAGAATGAGAAGTACAAGTTGTCATGTCGAAAACAAACTTTACAACTTTGGTGGGGGGGGAAGATGGGGGGGGAGGCTGGGAAGGGATATGAAGGGTAATCAAAGGAGGAGGCTGCAATGCTTGATAAGAAATATACTCATTATCTTGCCCATGTAATTGTAACCCCTCTGTACAGTATGTTCACAGAAAATTAAAATTAAAAAAAGAAGCAAAAAAATGAAAATACACAATATATCAATGAATAAGACACAAAATAAAGAGAATGACTACAACAAATGCAAGATGCCATGTTTGGAAATATAGATCTTTTGTTTTTATTATGAATTTATGACTATATTGGCCCACACCAGGACTCCATCTCTGGTCCCAGAAATGGCCTACCTCCTTAGTGGCTCATAGGCTGGTGTGCTCACCATGACCCATTCACCAATTGGGCCTGCTAGGCCTTGAGTTCAAATTCCAGCATTGCCAAAGATTCATTCTGATGTGAAAAGCCTAGGGTTGCACATGTTTTCCTGTTCGGTGAATGTCCTGGGTCTCTTTGAGGATCGAAAATACTATATAAGCAACTCAATAGCTATGGGAATAGGTTGTCATCCATGTAAGCACAGTTGTATCTGTCAACATATTCAATAAAATGCACAATACATCCATGAATAAGATAAATAAAAATTAATAAAAAGTATAACTACACTGAATGCAAGATGCATACCACACCTGTAGGTAAAGAGAGATCCTATGATTTAAAAAGGTGGTCTTGGGGAGTCCGGGAAGATGGCGGAGGAGAAGCTGGAGTCTAAGTAAGTTCTCTCATAGAAAGCAGTTTTAGAGTTCCACTGAACAGTCCTAAGCCAGAGAATTACACCAAGTGTGCCATCACAGCACAGAGAATTAGGCCAGAGAAAGAAACCCGGGCAAGAAGACACTTCTGAGCTCTTGCCAGCAGCAGCCATGGCGGCGGCAGCTGTGGCAGTGGGCAAGCCCAGGAGCCATACCCGAGCAACACAGAGTCCGGGACGGAGGAGCCAGACGCACAGAGGAGCGTATTATACTCAACATCAGCAAGAACCGACAAGGAGCAGACATCTTCATCCTGCAGGTCGCAGACCAGAGACTACCCAGGAACTAAGACTTGGAATGAGTAGAAGCCTGACATCCTCACTCCTTCTCAGGGAGTAGAGGAGGGAAGGCCACCCATCCCCCCCACCAGCACCGGTGTTCTCCATCTTGGATAGCGAAAAAGCTCGAAGGAACTGCTAGCTCCAACTCAGGCCTTGGAATAAAACGAGTCATTTAGCAGGTCACAACAACTTAACGGCGGCGTGACCTGCCAGACTCAGCTCCACCCAGGGAAAAGTCACCCAGCTCGGCACCAGCCCTAGAAGTGGGTTTCTTCACTGGGTAATCAGAGCCAGAGGCTGCTCCTCCCTCTAGCAGCCTCGACAATCAATTGAAAATCAGTAAACAGAAACCCTGAGAATGGCTCCAGGCTGGGCTCTGTGAGGTTTTCACAAAGTAGCCCCGGAAAAGCTACTGACTGTTGAAACTCCTCAACTCTACCCAGAACCTAGCCTCATCACTGCATCCCCCTCTTTTGTGATGCTCAAAGCAGATCTGCCTCCCAATGAACTAGCCTGGGAGGAGGATCGCCAAGTCCTGGGTAAAGCAGAGCATTTTTCTGCCTGTTGGAACAAACTGACTTAAGAAACCAACCAAGCGATAATCTTATAAATGTGTTAGAAACACATGCATGAAAGAAAAAAACATTAAAGTACACATCTAAGGGTTCATTTTCCTGACATCACATTATCTGACCTTTTCCGCTTGACTCATACATATACTAGATATTACAAATAAGGGAAACCATGGGACCTATGTTTCTTTGGGCCTGGCTTACTTCACTTAATATAAGTTTTTCCAAGTTTTTCCGTTTCCTAACAAATGGGGCAATGTCATTCTTTCTGATGGAGGCATAGAATTCCATTGTGTATATATACCACATTTTCTTGATCCATTCATCTACTGAGGGGCATCTGGGTTGGTTCCATATCTTAGCTATGGTAAATAATGCTGCACTAAACATAGTTGTTCTGGTAGCTTTAGTGTGGAGGAGATGGGGAAAAACCAGTTGTTTAAGGATACAGGTGGACCTGTTGCAACAATGAGAAGTACAAGTTGTCATGTCCAAAACTAGCTTTACAACGTCGGTGGGGGGGGGGGGAAGGAGAAGGATTGGGATTGGGGGGAGGGGGGAGGCTGGGAAGGTATGTGAAGGGTAAACAAAGGAGGAGGCTGCAATGCTTGGTAAGAAATGTACGCATTATCCTTCCCACGTCATTGTAACACTTCTGTACAGTATGTTCACAAATAAAATAAAATAAAAAAAAAAAGTAACCAACCAAGCCACAGGACCACAACCAGACCAGAGACTCCAACAAGAAGCTGGTTAAGGACACAAGGGAGATACAGGATTTTTCCCACTTCTCCCAAAAAAAATCAAACAAGTTTTTTTTCTCTTCTTCTTCTTCGTGTTCTTTTTTTTTATTTTTTATTTTTGGTATCTTATAGAAAATTTTTTTTTCTTTTCTAAAACTTTTTTTAATCTTTAATCTTTGTCTTTTTTGAAAAGAAAATTGTTTTCCAGAAATATTTTTTTTCCTCTTATACTTTTATTTTAGGGATACGTGAGTGTGCGTTTTTCTTTCTTTTTTGGTCTTCTTTCTCTTTTTTTTTCTTTTTTAATTATCTTTTTGTTTTTTGTTTAGCTCTACTTAACTTCTCATGTTTTTCTTCTTCCTTTCTTATCCTTTTCACCTTCTCCTCTCTTTCATTCTTCTTTATGTGACTTAATTCTTTTTTTTTTTTTTTAATTTGAGAACATACTGTACAGAGGGGCTACAATTACATGGGCAGGAAAATGCATACATTTCTTACCAAGCATTGCAGCCTCCTCCTTTGTTTACCCTTCACCTCCCTTCCCACCCTCCCCCCATTGCCCACCCAATTATACTCCCCTCCCCCCACACACCGACATTGTAAACTTGGTTTTGACATGACATTTTGTACTTCTCATTGTTGCAACAGGTCCACCTGAATCCTTAAACGACTTGTTTGTCCCCATCTCTTCCACATGTTATACTGACATCAAATATAGTGAAAGCGGGGGTTACACTGTGGGGGAGGGACATACAAAGCAACAAAGAAATAATCTTATAAATGCGTTAGAAACACAAGCATGAAAGAAATGAAAACATTAAAATACATATTTAAGGGTTCATTTTCCTAACATCACATTATCTGACCTTTTCCGCTTGACTCATACCTATACTAGATATTGCAAATAAGGGAAACCATGGGACCTATGCTTCTTTGGGCCTGGCTTACTTCACTTAATATAATTTTTTCCAAACGTTTCCAGTTCCTAACAAACGGGGAAATTTCATTCTTTCTGATGGAGGCATAGAATTCCATTGTGTATATATACCACATTTTCTTGATCCATTCATCTACTGAGGGGCATCTGGGTTGGTTCCATATCTTAGCTATGGTATATAATGCTGCAATAAACATAGTTGTGCTGGTAGCTTTAGTGTGGTCTTGTTTGTAAACATTTGGGTAAATGCCCAAAAGTGGGATTGCTGGATAATAGGGGAGATCTATGTGAAGTCTTTTGAGGAACCTCCATACTGCTTTCCAAAGTGGTTGAACAAGTTTACATTCCCACCAACAATGAAGTACCGTTCCTTTCTGTCCATATCTCCTCAAGCATCTGTTGTTGTTAAAGTTCTTGATTTTTGCTGTTCTAACTGGAGTGAGGTGATATTTCAATGTTGTTTTGATTTGCATTTCTTTTATGGCTAGGGATGTTGAACATTTCTTCATGTGTCTATTGGCCATCGTTCTTTCTTTTTCAGAGAAGCTTCTCTTTAAGTCTTTCGCCCACTTATTTAATGGGCAGTTGTTTCTTTGAGGATTTGTTGTTGGGTGGTTAATTTTTTGAGTTCCAAGTATATTTTAGATATGAGACCCCTGTCCGTTGTATGGCTAGTAAAGATCTTCTCCGAATCCGTGGGCTTTCTATTGATCTTGATAGCTATGTCATTTGCCCTGCAGAAGCTCTGCAACCTTATGCAATCCCATTTGTCCAACCATTCTTTGCTTTGTTGTGCTTCCGGGTCTCTATTCAGAAAATTTTGACCTGAGCCAAGGAGACCTAGGGTTTCTCCTATTCCATCCTGTAATGTTTTCAGAGTGTCTGCTTTGAGTTCAAGGTCTTTGATTCATTTGGAGTTGATTCTGGTGCAGGGTGATATATAAGGATCTAGCTTTAGTTTTCTACATGTAGTTAACCAATTTTGCCAGCACCATTTATTGAAGAGGCAGTCTTTCTTCCATTCTATTGTTTTAGCTTCCTTATCAAAGATTAGATGGCTATAGGTCTGTAGGTTCATTTCTGGGTTTTCAATTCTATTCCATTGGTCCTGAGGTCTGTTCTTATGCCAATACCAAGCTGTTTTGATCACTAGGGCTTTATAGTAGAGTTTGAAATTTGGTATTGATATTCCTCCAGCAGTGTTCTTTCCGTTGAGGAGCGTTTTTGCTATTCGGGGTCCTTTTTTGTTCCATATGAATTTTTGGATTGCCTCTTCTATTTCCTTGAAGAATGAGGGTGGAATTTTGATAGGTAACGCGTTGAATTTGTAGATAGCCTTGGGAAGTATTGCCATTTTCACGATGTTAATCTTGCCAATCCAGGAGCATGGGAGGTTTTGCCATTTTTAAAGTTCTGTGTTGATTTCCTTTTTCAGGATTTTAAAGTTTTCATCATAGAGGTCCTTCACTTCTTTGGTTAAGTTAATTCCTAGGTATTTTATTTTTTGTGTGGCTATTACAAATGGAGTTGCTTTCCTAATTTCAGCCACACTTTTCTCACTGTTGGCATATAGAAAAGCCATTGATTTTTGGGGGTTAACTTTATAACCTGCTACTTTGCCAAAGTTTTGAATCAGCTTGAGTAATTTGGGAGTGGAGTCTATGGGATTCTTTAAATACAAGATCATGTCATCTGCAAAGAGGGAGAGTTTTATTTCTTCTTTCCCTATTTGGATCCCCTTTATGTCTGCATCTTGTCTTATTGCTGTAGCTAGGCATTCTAATACTAGATTGAAGAGAAGTGGAGAGAGTGGGCATCCTTGTCTTTTTCCTGAGTTAAGAGGAAATGGCTTTAGTTTTTCACCATTGAGTATAATGCTGGCTGTAGGTTTGTCATATACAGCCTTTATTGTATTGAGGAATGATCGATGGATTCCTAATTTTTCCAGAACCTTCATCATAAAGGGGTGTTGGATCTTGTCAAATGCTTTTTCTGCATCTATTGAGATAACCATGTGGTTCTTATTCGTGCTCCTGTTGATGTGATGAATAATATTAATTGATTTGCGTATATTGAACCAACTTTGCATTCCTGAAATGAATCCTGTTTGATCATGGTGTATAATTTTTTGGATGAATTGTTGAAGTCGATTGGCCAAAATTATGTTGAGAAGTTTTGCATCAATGTTCATCAAAGAAATGGGCCTATAGTTCTCTTTCTTTGATGAGTCCCTGCCTGGTTTTGGGATGAGGGTTATGATGGCTTCATAGAATGTGTTCGGTAGTGAGCTTTCTCTTTCAATTTCATTGAAGATTTGGAGGAGTATTGGTGTGAACTCTGCTTTGAAGGCCTTGTAAAATTTCGCTGTAAAACCATCTGGTCCTGGACTTTTCTTAGCTGGGAGGTCTCTTATTGCTGTTTCTATTTCAATGCTTGATATGGGCCTGTTAAGCTGGTTTAACTCATCTTGGTTTAGTTTTGGCATGTCAATATTTGCTAGGAAAAGGTGCATTTCTGTAAAGTTTTCAAACTTATTAGCATAAAGTTTTGAGAAATATTCCCTTATAATGTTCTGAATCTTGGTTGTTTCCGTGGTGATGTTTCCATTCTCATCTCTGAGTTTATTAATTTGGGTGTGTTCTCTCCTTTTTCTGATAAGGTTTGCTAAGGGTCTCTCAATTTTGTTAAGTTTTTCGAGGAACCAACTCTTTGTTTTGTTGATTCTTTCTATAGTTTGTTTGGATTCTAATTCATTTAATTCTGATTTAATTTTGATTATTTCTTTCCGTCTACTGGATTGGGGTTTATCTTGCTGCTCTTTTTCAAGGAGGTTTAGATGTGTCATTAAATTGTTAGTTTCAGATCTCTCCAATTTGTTGATGTAGAATCTCAGAGCTATAAACTTGCCTCTGAGTACTGCCTTTGCTGTGTCCCAGAGGAGCTGGTAATTTGTGTGTTCATTTTTGTTGAATAGCATGAACATTTGAATTTCCTTTCTAATCTCTTCCATGACCCACTCATGATGCAGCAGTGTGTTGTTCAGCCTCCATGTGATACTGGACTTTCTTTGGTGGCTTTTTTTGTTGAGTTCTAATTTTATTCCCTTTTGGTCAGTGAGAATGTAAGGTATAACTTCAATGTTTCTGAATTCAGACAAGTTTGCTTTGTTGCCTAAAATGTGGTCTATTTTAGAAAACGTTCCATGTGCTGCTGAGAATAACTTGTATTCTGATGCTGCTGGGTGAAATGTTCGGTAAATGTCTGTTAAGTCTAGTTGATCTATGCAGCTGTTTAGATCTGGGGTTTCTCTGTTGAGTTTTTGCTGAGTTGATCTATCTAGTGGGGAGAGTGGTATGTTAAAATCCCCAACAATTAATGTCTTTGGATCTATGTGGGATTTGAGGGAAAGTAGTGTTTCTTTGATAAATTTGGGTGCTCCATTGTTTGGCGAACAGATATTTAGAATTGTAATATCCTCCTGAAGGAGAGATCCTTTAATTAGTATGTAGTGACCTTCTTTATCTCTTCTCACGAATTTTAATTTGAAGTCTATTTTATCTGATATTAGGATTGCAACTCCATCCTGTTTATGAGGGCCGTTTGCTTTGGAGATTTTGTTCCAGCCTTTAACATTGAAAATGTGTTTGTTTTTACGGGCAAGATGTGACTCCTGCAGGCAGCAGATAGAAGGGTCTTGTTTTTTAATCCAAAAAGAAAGTCTATGTCGCTTAATTGGAGAGTTCAGTCCGTTAACATTAAGAGATAGGACTGAGAGGTATTTGGGAGTTCCTGCCATGTTATCCACCTTCTTGGGGGCTGCGAAAACTGTGTTCTTCCTATGGGTCTTGATTTTTCAGTTTGGGTGCAGTTTCTTGGCCTTTGTTGCAGTCTTGTTGGTTTTCTATGTGTAGGACATCTTTAAGAATCTTTTGTAGGGCTGGTTTGGTGGAGATGTATTGTTTCAATTTTTCTTTGCTATGGAAGGTTTTTACTTGGCCTTCAGCTATGAAGGAGAGTTTAGCTGGGTACAGTATTCTTGGTTGATAGTTGTTTGTTTTTAGGGCATGGCATACGTCATTCCAGGCTCTTGCTTTGATTGTCTCTGCTGAGAAATCTGAGGTAATTCTAATTGGTTTCCCTTTATAGGTGATTACCCTTTTCTCCTTGACAGCTTTAAGGATCTTTTCTTTGGTCTGGGTTGATCCTGTGTGGACTATAATGTGACGGTGGGATGTCCTATTCTGGTCTGGTCTATTTGGGGTTCTAAAAGCTTCTTTTATCTAAATAGGCCTATCTTTTTGTATGATTGGGAAGTTCTCTGCTAGGATCCTGTTAAACAAATTTCCTAGACCATTAACTTCTGTTTCTGGGTGCTCCTCTACACCCATTATCCTTAGATTTGGCCTTCTGATGGTGTCTTCCAGGTGTTGGATAGACCTATCATATTTCTTGGACTTGTCTTGGATGGTTGTATGTTCTTTATAATATCTAGGCTGTCTTCAATCCCTGAGATTCTATCTTCTGCATGGTCTAACCTGCTGTCAAGACTCTCTACTTTGTTTTTTATCTCTTTTCCTTCTAATTGGTCAGCTTTGATGGCTTCAAATTCTTTGTTGAAGCTCTGCTTTAGGTCTTGTATGAATTTCTTTACTTCCTTAATTTGGTGTTCAGTGTTTGTTCTCAAATCACTTAGTTGATTGTTTATGGTATCTTTGGACTCCCATTCCTTCTGTTGGGTTCCATTCAGCATTCCCTTTGTGGTCTCCCTGACTTCCTTCAGCTCTTTGTTAATGGATTCCATGAATGCCTTTAGTGATCTTTGTGTATTCTCTACCTGGTCTCTCAATTCTTGAATTACTCTTTGATTAGCTTCCTCCCGTATGTGGGATTCCTGCAGTTCTCTTTGAGTGTTCTCTGCCTGCTCACGCCATTCCTCCCTTTCTCTTTGAGTATTCTCAATTTGTTCACGCAAATCCTGTATCAGTTTTTGAGTAGCTTCCTCATGCTTATGATATTCCTGTATAAACTTCTGGGATGTCTCCTCTCTCCCTATCACACTTATACAGTGTCCTTTGTACATTGTCAAATTTCTCATTTATCATGTTTGCTATTAGTGTTTGTAGAGCTATTTGGGAACTCTCCTCTGGATTATTCTTTATCTGTTCTAATCCCTGATTATCAAGGTTGGGAATTGAGATACCCGAATTTGCCATTTTTCTTGTGTTTTTCCGGCTTACTCGGCCCATTTGAGATGAAGATTGCACCAGTTTTGTGCTAGAACACTATCTTAAGGCAACCATCAACCAAAGTTTGCGTTTGTACAGTCAATAGTCTACAGATACAATCTAGTTCAACAGATATATCTATTCAACATCAAACAACTATATGTTAATGGACTTCGAAGTGCAGAAAAGAATTTGGAAAACCAGAAATTATTAGAATTAGCGAGAGATGTGGGTAAAAAATAGGAATAGATTGGTGTGGGGAGGCACAGGGAGAGTTAACTATGTCCTAATCACAATGCAGGAAATGGGTTGGGTAGGATGCAAGTAGAGAGAGAGAGAAAAAGAAGAGACGGAAAGGGGAATGAAGAGAGACCAGAAAAAAAAATAGAAACGTAAAAATTAATGTTATTATAGAGGTTAAAAGACCGTCTATTTAGAGAGGAATGTGAATATGTTCAGAGAAGGGGAGGGACATAGAGGAGATGTGAAAAGCTTTAAGGATAGGAAAGGGAGAAGAAAAGATCAGAAGTTCAGTAGAGCTAGACAAAAAACAAAAAGATAATTAAGAAAGAAAGAAAAAGAGAAAGAAGACAAGAAAAGAAAGGAAAACGCTCATTCACATATTCCTAAAATAAAAATTATAAGATGAGAAAAAAAAGTTACTGGAAAACAATTATTTTTTCAGAAGAGGCAAAAATTAAAGATTAATAAAACTTTTAGAAGGGGAAAAAATATATATATCATAACAAAAAACAAAAAACAAGCAAAAAAAAGAAAAGAAGAAGAAGAAAAAAAAAAGAAAAAATGTCTTTTGATTTTTTTGGGGGGTGGGGAGGAGTGGGAAGAATCCTGTATCTCCCTTTTGTCGGTAACCAGTCTCTTGTTGGAGTCTCTGGTCAGCTTGAGGTCCTGTGGCTTGATTGGTTTCTTAAGTCGGTTGGTTGGAAGAGGCAGAAAAATGCTCTGCTTTACCCAAGATTTTGAGATTCCCCTCCCAGGTTAGTTTTCTGGCAGGGTGATCTGCTTTGAGAATCACAAAAGAGGGGGATGTGGTGATGAGGCTCGGTTCTGGGTAGAGTTGAGGCCTTTCAGCAAACAGTAGCTTTTCCCTGGGGCTATTTTGTGATAAAGCTCACAGTGCCCAGCCTGTAGCCATTCTCAGGGTTTCTGTTTTTCAATTGATTGTGGTGGCTGCTAGAGGGAGGGGCAGCGTCTGGCTCTGGTTACCCAGTGAGGCAAGGCACTCCAATGGCTGGCGCCTGAGCTGGGTGACTTTTCCCTGGATGGAGCTGAGTCTGGCAGGTCACTTAGCCGTTAAGTTCTTGTGACCTGCTAAATGACTCGTTTTATTACAAGGCCTGAGCTGGAGCTAGCAGCTCCTCCGAGCATTGTTGGTACCCAAGATGGATATCACCGGTGCTGGGTGGGGAGGGGTGGCCTTCCCTCCTCTGCTCCCTGAGAAGGAGTGAGGACGTCGGGCTTGTACTCACGCCGAGTCTTGGATCCTGGGTCGTCTCTGGTCTGCAAACAGCAGGATGAAGATGTCCACTCCTTGTCGGTTCTTGTTGGTGTTGAGTAGAATCCGCTCATCCGCTGCATCTGGCTCCTTCGTCCCGGACTCTCTGTGTCTCAGGTATGACCCCGCAGCGGTGGTTGCCGCTGCGACCCTGCCGCCGCAGCGGCAGCTGATGTGTTTCCTTGGCTTCCCCTCTCTTGTCTAACTCTCTGTCCTGTGATGGCACACTTGGTGTGATTCTCGGGCTTAGGACTGTTCACTGGAACTCTACAACTGCTTTCTATGCAAGAGCTTGTTCAGATTCCAGCTTCTCCTCCGCCATCTTCCCGGAACTCCCTATGTGACTTAATTCTTGTACTGCACATCCTCAGATAAACCCGTAGTTGACTATTATACCCTATCCCCCATTGTGAACACACTTAATCCACAAATTTATTACTCAAGTCACAAACTCTAAGACTTAAACTCCTTAATAGCAGTACTACCTCTTTATACCTATATAATATTTTAAACATTTTTATTTTTAAGTTTTTCACATCTGCATTAAATCCCTCCCCTTCTCTCAATAAATTAACGTTCTTATTTAAATAGATTATTATCGAATCTACATATTTTGAATAATTTCTACCTTTCTATTTTTTCTGGTCTCTTTTCTTTTCCCATTCCCTTCCTTCTTTTTTTTTCTCTCTCTCTCTACTGTCATCCTACCTAACCTATTTCCTGCTTTGAGATTAGGACTTAGTTACCTAGCCCTGAGCCTCCCCACAACAATCTATTCCTATTTTTTACGCACATCTCCCCCTAACTCTAATAATTTCTGGTCTTCCAAATTCTTCCTTGCGGTTCATAGCCCATTAACGTATAGTTGTTTGATGTTGAATAGATGTATCTGTTGAACTACATTGTATCTGTAGACTATTGACAGTACAAATTCAGACTTGGGTTGATGCTTGCCTTAAGATAGTGTTCTAGCACAAAACTGGTGCTATTTTCATTTGAAAAGGGCAGAGCAAGCAGGAAAAACACAAGAAAAATGGCAAATCTGGATATCTCAATTCCCAATCTTGATAATCAGGGAACAGAACAGAGGAGAATTCCCAAATAGCTCTACAAACACTGCTGGCAAACATGATAAATCAAAAGATTGAAAGCATACAAAGGTCTCTGTATGAGCGTGATGGGGAGAGAGAAAAGGCAATCCAAAAGTTTATTCAAGAATATCATAAGCCTGAGTTAGCTACTCAAAAACTGACAAAGGATTTGCATGAACAGCTTGAGAATACTCAAAGAGAAAAGCAGGAATGGCGTGAACAGGCTGAGAACACTCAAAGAGAACTACAGGAATTCCACGAATGGGGGGAAGCTAATCAAAGAGTAATACAGGAATTGAGAGAGCAGGAAGAGAATACACAAAGATCACTAAAGGCATTCATGGAATCCATTAACAAAGAGCTGAAGGAAGTCAGGGAGATCACAAATGGAATGCTGAATGGAACCCAACAGAAGGAATGGGAGTCCAAGGAAACCATAAGCATTCAACTAAGTGATCTGGGAATAAACACGGAATATCAAATTAAGGAAGTAAAGAAGGTCATACAAGATCTAAAACAAAGCTTCAACAAAGAATTTGAAGCCATCAAAGCTGACTAATTAGAAGGAAAAGAGATAAACAACAAAGTAGAATGACTTGAAAGCAGGTTAGACCATGCAGAAGATCGAATCTCAGGGACTGAAAACAGCCTAGATATTATAGAAAAGAATATACAACCATCCAAGACAAGTCCAAGAAATATGATAAATGTATCCAACACTTGGAAGATACCATCAGAAGGCCTAATCTAAGGATAATGGGTGTAGAGGAGCACCTAGAAACAGAAGTTAATGGCCTAGGAAATTTGTTTAACCAGATTCTAGCAGAGAACTTCTGAAACATGCAAAAAGATAGGCCTATTCAGATACAAGAAGCTTTTAGAACTCCAAATAAAACAGAGAAGAATAGTACATCCCACCATCACATTATAATCCACACAGGAAAAACTCAGACCAAGGAAAAGATCCTTAAAACTGCAAGGAGAAAAAATTAATCACCTATAAAGGCAAACCAATTAGAATCACCTCAGATTTCTCAGCAGAGACAATCAAAGCAAGAAGAGCCTGGAAGGATGCATGCCATGTCCTAAAAACAAGCAATTATCAACCAAGAATACTGTACCCAGCTAAACTCTCCTTCACAATTGAAGGCCAAATAAAAATATTCCATAGCAAAGAAAAATTGAAACAATACAACTCCACCAAACCAGCCCTACAAAAGATTCTTAAAGATGTCCTACACATAGAAAACCAACAAGACTGCAACAAAGGCCAAGAAACTGCACCCAAACTGAGAATCCAAGAACCATAGGAAGAACCCAGTTTTCGCAGCCCCCAAGAAGGTGGATAACATGGCAGGAATTCCCAAATACCACTCAGTCCTTTCTCTTAACGTTAACGGACTGAACTCTCCAATTAAGCGACATAGACTGTCTTTTTGGATTGAAAACCAAGACCCTTCTATCTGCTGCCTTCAGGAGTCACATCTTGCCCGTAAAAACAAACACATTTTCAATGTTAAAGGTTGGAACAAAATCTACCAAGCAAACGGCCCCCATAAACAGGCGGGAGTTGCAATCCTAACATCAGATAAAATGGAATTCAAATTAAAATTCGTGAGAAGAGATAAAGAAGGTCGCTACATACTAATTAAGGGATCTCTCTTTCAGGAGGAGAATACAATTCTAAATATCTACTCTCCAAAAAATGGAGCACCCAAATTTATCCAAGAAACACTATTTTCCCTCAAAACCCATATAAATCCAAAGACATTAATTGTTGGGGATTTTAACATACCACTCTCCCCACTAGATAGATCAACTTGGCAAAAACTCAACAGAGAAAACGCAGATCAAAACAGCTGCATAGATCAACTGGATTTAACAGATATCTACTGAACATTTCACCCAGCAGCATCAGAATATACGATTTTCTCAGCAGCACATGGAACATTTTCTAAACTAGATAACATTTTAGGCCACAAAGCTAACTTGTCTAAATTCAGAAACATTGAAGTTATACCTTGCATTCTCTCTGACCACAAGGGAACAAAATTAGAACTCAACACCAAAAGCCACCAAAGAAAGTCCGGTATCACATGGAGACTGAACAACACACTGCTGAATCACGAGTGGGACATGGACGAGATTAGAAAGGAAATGCAAATGTTCATGCTATTCAACAAAAATGAATACACAAATTACCAGCTCCTTGGGACACAGAAAACCAGTATTCAGAGGCAATTTTATAGCTCTGAGCTCCTACATCAACAAATTGGAGAGATTTGGAACCAACAATTTAATGAGACATCTCAACCTCCTTGAAAATGAGCAGCAAGATAAACCCCAATACTGTAGACGGAAAGAAATAATTAAAATTAAATCAGAATTAAATGAATTAGATTCCAAAAAACTATAGAAAGAATCAACAAAACAAAGAGTTGGTTCTTCGAAAAAATTAACAGAATTGACAGACCCTTAGCAAATCTTATCAGAAAAAGAAGAGCACACACCCAAATAAATAAACTCAGATTTGAGAATGGAAACATCACCACGGAAACAACCAAGATTCAAAATATTATAAGGGAATACTTGTCAAAACTTTATGCTAATAAGTTTGAGAACTTGACACAAATGGACCTTTTCCTATCAAATATTGACATGGCAAAACTAAACCAAGGTGAGTTAAACAGGCTTAACAGGCCCATATCAAGCATTGAAATAGAAACAGCGATAAGAGACCTTCCAACTAAGAAAAGTCAAGAACCAGATGGTTTTACAGCGGAAATCTTCAAGAACTTCAAAGCAGAGCTCACTTCAATACTCTTCCAACTCTTCAATGAAATTAAAATAGAAAGTTCACTACCGAACACATTCTGTGAAGCCATCATCACCCTGATCCCAAAACCAGGCAGGGACTCATCAAAGAAAGGGAACTATAGACCCATTTCTTTGATGAACATTGATGCAAAACTTCTCAACAAAATTTTGGCCAACCGACTCCAACAATTCATCCAAAAAGTCAAACACCATGATCAAACAGGATTCATTTCAGGGATGCAAAGTTGGTTCAATATACGCAAATCAATTAATATTATTCATCACATCAACAGGAGCAAGAATAAGAACCAAATGGTTCCCTCAATAGATGCAGAAAAAGCATTCGACAAGATCCAACACCCATTAGGATGAAGGTTTTGGAAAAATTAGGAATCCATAGAACATTCCTCAATACAATGAAGGCTGTATATGACAAACCTACAGCCAGCATTATACTTAATGGTGAAAAATTAAAGCCATTTCCTCTCAACTCAGGAACAAGACAAGGATGTCCACTTTCTCCACTTCTCTTCAATCTAGTATTAGAATGCCTAGCTAAAGCAATGACAAGATGCAGACATAAAGGGGATCCAAATAGGGAAAGAAGAAATAAAACTCTCCCTCTTTGCAGATGACATGACCTTGTATCTAAAGAATCCCATAGACTCCAGTCCCAAATGACTCAAGCTGATTCAAAACTTTGGCAAAGTAGCAGGTTATAAAATTAACCCCCAATATCAATGGCTTTTCTGTATGCCAACAATGAGAAACTTGTGGCTGAAATTAGGAAAGTAACTCCATTTGTAATAGCCCCACAAAAAATAAAATACCTAGGAATTAACTTAACCAAAGAAGTGAAGGACCTCTATGATGAAAACTTTAAAATCCTGAAAAAGAAAATCAACACAGAACTTAAAAAATGGCAAAACATCCCATGCTTCTATATTGGAAGATTAACATCGTGAAAATGGCAATATTTCCCAAGGTTATCTACAAATTCAACGTGATACCTATCAAAATTCCAACCTCATTCTTCAAGGAAATAGAAGAGGCAATCCAAAAATTCATAAGTAACAATAAAAGACCCCAAATAGCAAAAACGCTCTTCAACGCTAAGAACACTACTGGAGGAATATCAATACCAAATTTCAAACTCTACTATAAAGCCCTAGTAATCAAAACAGCTTGGTATTGGCATAAGAACAGACCTCAGGACCAATGGAATAGAATTGAAAACCCAGAAATGAACCTACAGACCTATAGCCATCTAATGTTAGATAAGGGAGCTAAAAAAAATAGAAAGGAACAAAGACAACCTCTTCAGTAAATGGTGCTGGCAAAATTGGTTATCTACTTGTAGAAAACTAAAGCTAGATCCTTATATATAGCCCTGCACCAGAAACAACTCCAAATGGATCAAAAACCTCGAAGTCAAAGCAGACACTCTGAAAACATTATGGGATGGAATAGCAGAAACCCTAGGTCTCCTTGTCTCAGGCCAAAATTTTCTGAATAGAGACCCGGAAACACAACAAATCAAAGAAAGGTTGGACAAATGGGATTGCATAAAGTTGCAGAGCTTCTGCATGGCAAAGGATATAGCTAGCAAGATTAATAGAAAGCCCACGGATTGGGAGAAAATCTTTAATAGCCATACAAAGGACAAGGGTCTCATATCTAAAATATACTTGGAACTCAAAAAATTAAATCCCCAACAACAAATCCTCAAAGAAACAACTGCCCAATAAATAACTCGGAGAAAGAATTAATGAGAAACTTCTCTGAAGAAGAAAGAAGGATGGCCAATAGACCCATGAAGAAATGATCAACATCCTTAGCCATAAAAGAAATGCAAATCAAAACAACATTGAGATACCACTTCATTCCAGTTAGGATGGCAAAAATCAAGAACTCTATCAACAACAGATGCTGGAGGGGATGTGGACAGAAGGGAACCTTACTTCATTGTTGGTGGGAAAGTAAACTTGTTCAACCACTTTGGAAAGCATTATGGAGGTTCCTCAAAATACTTCACATAAAGCTCCCCTATGACCCAGCAATCCCACTTTTCAGCATTTACCCAAATGCTTACAAAGAAGACCACACTAAAGCTACCAGCTCAACTATGCTTATTGCAGCATTATTTACCATAGCTAAGATATGGAACCAACCCAGATGCCCCTCAATGGATGAATGGATCTTGAAAATGTGGTATATATACACAATGGAATTCTATGCCTCCATCAGAAAGAATGACATTGCCCCATTTGTTAGGAAATGGATAAACTTGGAAAAAATTATATCAAGTGAAGTAAGCCAGGCCCAAAGAAACCCAGGCTCCATGGTTTCCCTTATTTGCAATATTTAGTATTTGTATGAGTCAAGCGGAAAAGGTCAGATAATGTAATGTTAGGAAAATGAACCCTTAGATATGTATTTTAATGTTTTTTTTCTCTCATGCATGTGTTTCTAACGCATTTATAAGATTATTTCTTTGTTGCTTTGTATGCCCTTCCCCACAGTATAACCCATGCTTTCACTATATTTTATGTCCGTATAATTTGTGGAGGAGATGGGGAAAAACAAGTCGTTTAAGGATACAGGTGGACCTGTTGCAACAATGAGAAGTACAAGTTGTCATGTCCAAAACTAGCTTTACAATGTCGGTTTTGGGGGAGAAGAAGGATTGGGATTGGGGAGGGAGGGGGGAGGCTGGGAAGGGATGTCTAGGGTAAACAAAGGAGGAGGCTGCAATATTTGGTAAGAAATGTACGCATTATCCTGCCCATGTAATTGTAACCCCTCCATACAATATGTTCACAAATAAAATAAATAAAATTTAAATAAAAATAAAAAAATAAAAA
The DNA here is from genome assembly GCF_024711535.1 of Dipodomys merriami. Classification (NCBI taxonomy): domain Eukaryota; kingdom Metazoa; phylum Chordata; class Mammalia; order Rodentia; family Heteromyidae; genus Dipodomys; species Dipodomys merriami. The sequence goes on from NW_027206113.1 coordinate 8,177,970, forward strand.
GATGCGTTTGCTATTTTGTTCAGTCCTGGGGCTTTAAATCAGGCCCTGTACCAGGCCTGACATTATAGTCTTCAAGGATGGTGAGCTTCCCCTTCCCCCTCAGTGCAACAGAGCTATCGAAACCTCAGTTCAAATCCCGTCACTCACAAAGATATTCATCCTGATGTCAGAAGCCAGTTGTTTTAAATATTTTCATCTCCTGTGTAAGTCCTGAGTCTCAACTAGGAAGGGGAATTCATAGGCAACCCTATAACCATGGGAACAGGTTGTCCTCCATGTCAGCACAGTTAAACCTGTCACCTTACTTAGTAAAATACACAATACCTCCATAAAGTAGAAACAAAATAAGGAGAAATTCACTGAACACAAGATGTTGTACACACACGTATGTCAATATAGATCGTATGTTTAAATTATGAATTCATGACTGTAGTGGACCACCCTGGTGATCACTGTCAGATCCTGGGAATGGCCTAGCTCATTAGTAGCTCACAGGTTAGTGTGTTCACCTTGACCTATTGGCCAATTGGTCCTACTAGGCCCTGAGTTAAGATCCCAGCACTACCAACAAGTGAATCGTGGAGTAAGAAGCGAAGTGTAAAACTTGTTTTCCTTTTCTCTGAATATCCTTGGTGATCCTGAGAATCCTGGTATGATGGAGAACATTTCTATAAATCTATATGCTTTGTGAAAGGATGTCATCAATGTAATACATGGAAGGGGTTTCATCATAGTACAATCAATGGTAAATAAATGAATATAACAAAAGATACAAGAACAACCACACCAAACATGTATGGTTGAACATCTATAGGTAAGTAAATATCCTATCTTTACAATGTATATAAATAGTATGTTTCCAGGGCTGGGGCTTGAATTCAGTACTAGTGAACAGGCCTGACTTTTTTATCTTCATCCCCATTGCTGCAGGTTTACCCAGATCCTGAGTTCGAATCCAAATCCTGGAAGAATAAACAGCATGAATTGCAAGCCAGGGAGCTAATTTTTTTATTTTACTTTTCTCAATACGGTGCTTGAACTCAGGTTATGGCAACTCTGCCTCAGCTTTGATAACCCTAGGCTGGGGTACAGCCACTAGATCTATAGCTCCTCCTGGGATCCTAGACCCCCAGGCCTTGAAGGGAAAGCAATGCACAAAAATGGCCATTTTACGTTTTCTTCCTTTGCATGGTGACCATCATGGGTCTGAATGACACTGTTGCAAAGGGTACTTCACCTTGCATTGCTGAAGGCTGCCAGACTATCAGGATTAACAATGGAATGTTGTCAATGTCAGGGTTGAATGAATTGATCATGGATGATGCTTTATAAAATTAGACAGCATCATTTCAGGAGGCTGATTGATTTGATTTAATATTTATGAAGCATTGAAAGAATATTATTACTTAAAGGAAGGCAATAAATTCAGGACATTGATTTCATTAATAGTTTAAGAATGGAAACAATTTATTAATTACATTAACTACATTGAGGCACAATTAATACCCAGGAATTGGTAAGAATGTAGTTTATATAACATCTTTGACACTCTATAAAGATATATATTTATTAGCGTACTGCCATCTGCATGTCAACCTTTTCTTATTTTGGTAACCCCTGGGGCTTGATCTGAGGTCCTGGGAACACCCTGTCAGCTCAATTTGCCCCAGGATGGCATGCTAACACTCACCCATTCATGAATTGGGCCTTGTAGGCTTGTAGGCATTGAGTTAAGATGCCAGCACTACCAAAAATGAATCGTGGAGGAAGAAGATGATGGTGACACATGTTTTCCTTTTCTCTGAAAGTTCTGGGTGTAAGGTATGAAGTGGAATACATATGCAGACCTATATCCTGTGTAATCAATGTAATCAATGTTTTATGTTCCATAATAGTCAATAAAATAAATGGTCAATACATGAATAAAACAAAAAATAAAATAACTATACTGAATGCAATATGGAGTCAACCAATGTATATAAATATAAATCATATATGTAAATTCTACATGAATAGGATATTTTCTATTGGTGAGGATCTATTTTAGGCATAAGGAACAGACCGGAATTTCTTGACTTCAAGGAGGCCAGCTTCCCATTCCCACACAGTGCAACAGAGTTACTAAGACCATGAGTTTCAAACCCAGACCTGGCAGAAAAATGGCACTTTTGCAGTATGTGAGGCCCAATTCTTATGTATTTTATTATGTCTAAATTTTATGAATGTGATTGTTTAAATGCTTAATAAAGAATTAACTAAAATCGATCAGTGTCCTATAATATATTGTATATAATTTTATCCTAGAATCATTCAAGAACTGCCCATTCAATCAGGACATACATCACATTCCATTGGTATTCATATGGATAGGAATGAGTTCCTTAGAATCTCCTGCCATTTGGAGGTGGCAGGACCAGGATTCCAACTGTGGGCTCCAGCTCCCAACACTTCAACCTGGGGATAGGGTACGCACCGGTCTGTCCAAGAATATCAGCAAGACCAATGATTAGGCAGGCACCAGTGGCTCTCAACAGTCCTCCTTGATACTTACAAGGCTGTAATGGGAGGATCATGGTCAAAGTCATCCTACGAAGGAAAGTCCTTGAGACCTCTGTCCAACTTCAGTTCCAACAAAGCCAGAAGCCCAGGGCTCCAGTGTGGAAGGCGAGCCTTGAGCAAAAGCAGCTCACAGACTGTTCCCAGATCCTGAGTTCAAGGTCCGGGTCTGGTAACAAACAGACATACACAACAATCTGTGCAGCCATCCAGATAAAGCAGGTCACCCTCTTGTCTCCAACTGAATTGGTCCCTGGGCAAAGGGCTGCGGGAGCTGCTGTCTTTTTGACTCCACCCATGCTGCTTGCATCACAGAAATCCAGCCACACCCCCATTATTTCATGGTTCTTTCTGACCAATGGGATACAAGAATGGTGACCACGCCCACATTCTGTGATGCCCAGTAGCACCTGGATTCCCTCTGTTAGTTTACAACATTACCAGCAGTTGAGGAAGGTAGAGGTGGCTGAGTGATGAGGAAGAGACTCAAGCGACTTTGGATTATAGTAGGAAATTGAGAAGCCTGCCCACACCCTGGCTCCCTCCCCCCTTCCCCAGGTGTGGGATTTCAAACCTCAGGTAAAGTTGCCTGCCAGCCCTCCTAAAGCACTGACCTGGTCCCTGGCCCTGGTTCTTTGCTCTTGGCCCATCTGTTTGCAATGCCACTGCCATTGATGCTTGCCCCACCTGGAGCAGCCTCCAGCAGATTTTCCCAGCAGCACAGGTGAGTGGCTGCACCCAAATCACCACTACCCGAGGTCAGACACCCCTCTGGGGGCACCATGACCCCCTGCTTGTTTCCTCACGCTGGCTCTGAGGAGCCACCTTTCTGCCTTGTGCATTTCTGAAACAGAGACTCAATATATGATTCTGGTTGGACTAGATTGAGGTCCTCCTATCTGGGACAGGTATGCTCTACCGCTCCACCAGACCTGGTCCTCTGTAGTTGGGATGGTAGACATGTAGCACCATGCTCAGTCATCGATTTAGATGGATTATCCCAAACATTTAGTCCACAGCAGCCGATTCTTGACCACAGGTGAAGCTCTGGGTAGGGCCACAACCATCAGACCTCATTCTCTTCACAGGACAGTTTTGAGGAAACAAGGGATTTATACAGAGGGAATCTCTGGAGCATGACTTGGCATGGAGGGAGTGGCCTTTAGAGAAGGTTCTTGGCTATTCTGTTAGCAAATGACAGGAAGATACCCGAAAAGGGCTCAGGTGGGGTCAGTTATTAATCATGCAACAGGTGGGGATTTTGAAACAAAACATGGCTCTCTTTCATCATTACCCTATCCCCATGAGGAAGGGGATGCTTCACTGTGTTGAGTTTTGCATCTGGGGAAACCGAGGCACAGAGAAGTCAGGTGATCTCCTTATCATTTTAACTTCACAGGAAACTCGTCCTGACTTCATTACCATCCTCCCAAGGACAATGGGTGCTATTCAATCCACTTCTTGTGGTAGGAAGTCCACTTCTTGTCAGTTGTGGGGCTTGAACCCTAGGCATGGGCGCTGTTCCTGAGCTCCTCAGCAAAAGGCTAGTGCTCTACCACTTGAGCCCACAGCACCACTTCTGGTTTTCTGGTGGTTCTTTGGAAATAAGAGTCTCAGAGACGTTCCGGCCGGGGCTGGCTATGAACCATGATCCTCATATATCAGCCTTCTGTGTAGTTAGGATTAGAGTTCTGAGCCACCGCCACCCGACTTAATTGTAATTCTGACTTTTCTCTCTCTTTTCACAAAACTGGTTGAATGGGTTCTGGAGGAGGGGCCCAGCATCCCCATATGGCTGGAATCCACGGTGACCCTCTCATTCTGGAGGTGGGCTCTGGGTCACGAGCTGTCTCGCTTAGCCTGTTGAAACAGCTCCCTGAGGTAAGACCCACTGTGCCCTGGCTAGACTGTGAAATTCATTGTCCATCCAGCCTTACTGGACTTATTATATTGTATTGCTTTCTGCATCATTTTCTAGCACCTGGACAAACTTATGATACATACTTACGGAATGAAAATGTAATGCCTTCTTAAGAAATTCTCTTAGGGCTTGGGAATGTGGCTTCATGGTATGGTGATTGCCTAGCATGAATGAAACCTTGGGTTCAATTCCTCTGTAACACATAAAAAAGAAAAACACTGAAAGGAATGCTGTGCCTCAAGTGGTAGAGTGCTAGCCTTGAGAAAATAAAAAGCTCAGGAATAATTCCCTACCACAGAGTTTAAGCCCCTGAACTGGCAAAAAAAGAGTAATTGGAAAATAAAGAACCCATACTTGAAATATATAATTGCTCCTTTCATACTGACACTTGACAATAGCCCCTAATTCATGTATTTTACTTATGTTAGGATACTGTGTTGAAAAAAGGTTTGTTCATTAAGTCACAGCAATTAATGCCAGGAATGTGCTTAGATGTTAGGTGAAGAGTAATTCTGGAAATTCAAAGATTCCAGGATTTTGTGTCATCACTGCTAATCACAAAATGAAAATAGTCTAAGTGTGATTTTGAAAACTTTCTGGTCAGTTTTGGCACCAAAAAGGCAGAAGGTAATTAACAGTTGTGACAGAAAATAAGGAATAACTCCAGATGGAAGGAAAAAATGATAGTAACTAAGTTTACCAGAAACTGGTCTAGAGAACCATTTTTGGTTACTGAAGAGCTAGTTGTCAAGTAGGCTTTTCCTCATTGCCTTTAGCATTCTAAATCTCTTAGGCTAGTTCTTAATCTCTGCATGATAAATGTATCTCCTTCTATGCTGTTCTTTCATACCTTATCTCCTTTGTTTTCTAAAAATCTCATTCTTTCTACATTTCTCTATGAACATTTCCTGATACTAAATACACCTATACAGATGTCACAGGATGCTAATGTAAGGGTCCCATAGCTCATGAGTCATTAATGTAACAAAATGGAAAAGGAGGACATATTTACTGCTACCTCAATTTTTCTGAAAATCTACTATGTTATCATTTGGTTAAAAATTCCATTCTTTGTCTACACAGTGTCATTCAGTGCACATATATGCAAATATGAGCTGGGTGTTGGTGGTTTACACCTGTAATCCTAGCTACTCAGGAGGTTAAGACCAGAGGATTGTGGTTCAAAGCAAGCCTTGTCAGGAAAGTCCACGAGACCCTTATCTTCAATTAACCACCAGAAACCCGGAAGTGGTGCTGTAGCTAAAGTGGTAGTGCGCTCAACTTGAACTGAAGAGCTGAGGGACATTGCCCAGGATCAGAATTCAAGCCACACAACCAACAAAAAGTGAAATATGACTTTAAGTTTTCCCAAAAAGAACGACAAGATCAATAATCTTCCCAAGCAAAAAAATTAATTCCAAAATGATTCAGTGCACCTGCTTTTGCTGAGTTATGTTATAGAATCTTTGCTGGACATATTCTCTAAAAACAAATCGTTTAGGGATACAGGTGGACCCATTGCAACAATGAGATGTACAAGTCATTATGTTGAAAAACGAACTTTACAACTTTGGTGGGGGGGGAGGATAGGGTGAGGGGAGAGGGGGTATGGGAATGGAAGGGAAGGGGAAACAAAGAAGAGGCAAGAATGCTTGATAAGAAATGTGCTCGTTAGCTTGCCTGTGTAATTGTAACTCCTGTGTACGGTATTCTCACAATAAAAAAAGTCAAATACTAGCTTTCCAATAAACATCTAATATTTCTTCTTTGAAGAGACGTCTATACAGTTGATGTCACTTAGCATTACTCCTACGTGGAACACGAAGTATGAGGCCACTCCCTTTCTAAATCATGCTTGCTAATCACGCAACTTTGTAGACAGTAGAATAGAAGCATAATTCTGTTTCCAATGCAAATCAGATATAAGAGCATGGACTTAATTGGAAAAAAAGTCCATCCTGAGAGAGCAGGGATTATACTAGCCATCAACTGGTGGATAAGATCACATTTATTTTCTTTCCTTTACTTATATATTTTTTGTTGGTGGTGGTCTTGGCACTTGAACACAGGGCTGGGAGCTGTCCCTCTGCTATTCAGCTCAAGCCTAATGCTCTATACTTGAGCCACAGTGCCACTTTTAATTTTCTTGTAGTTAATTGGAAAAAGAGTCTCTGGGACTTTCCTGTCCAGGCTGGCTTTTAACCCTATCCGAAGATCTCACCACCACCAAGCTTAGGATCACATTTCTAACAGTGTACACTCAGCATATGTAATGTGCATGTTCATCTATCTTTATATAAATTCTTTAGTTAAAAATCTATGCTACACCTTAGTCTTTACACTCACAAAATATTTGTAATTTAAAATTTGATACTACTGGAGCAATACAACCTAAGAATGTAAAGTAGTCTGGGAAGTTCAGTTTGCATCCAGCCTGGGCAGAACAGTCTTTGAGAAACTATATATAATTAACCAGCCAAAAGTTGGATTGGAAGAATGGCTCAACTATTGGAATACCAGTCATGAGCAAGGTTGCTGAATAAGATGTTGAGGCTTTGCATACATACATGCAATCATACACATATATACAGAGGCACTTATATGTGCACAAATACACATATGAAGCAACTCTCAGAATATGTGGAAAAGTTAGAAAACAATAGAAAACATGTCCTGAGTAAGACTAGAATCAATTGATCATTTTTAATGTTAGAAAATCCTCAAGTGAACTTTCTTCAAAAAAGTTTAAGAATACTACATAGATAGGGACCAGAGATAGTAAGAGAGTCAAGTAATCATTATTAAAAGGATCAGATCCATGGAGGAATGAATCAGAGACTCCTGCAGGTGCATCTGAAAATATTCATATCCTGTGTCAAATGTTAGAACATCTTTGAAGAGTACATGAACACTCTGAGCAGTGCAGTGCATAATATTACTGGAGAAGTTCAGAATTGCTAGTCTGTATCTAGATTAAATAAACCAAGAATCTATGGAGGGGCAATGTGATACAAGGCTAGAATTCTAGCACTGAGATTAAGATAGGAGATTAGATAGTGGAATTACACAGTAATACCTTCCCTGGACCAGGTAGTATACTTTTGTCTTAATAAAATAAACCAAACAAGAAAGGAATACAAAGTTGGACGTTTGGGCTAATTTTGTCATTATGTTTTGAGAAGTCAAGTTTCCTATTGAAGTGCAACTCATATATAATCCTCAGTTGTGTTTTAAATGCACTCTTCATTACAGAACCTTAGATGCAAAATGGATCATGATTCCCATCCAAAATTTGAAAAAGTAAGTAATCATCACTCTGTTTGATTCCAAGGAAAGGATGAAGGATTACAAAAACTTAAGCCTGGGGAAATAGCAAAGTTAATCTAATGAAGGACTATGTAGATCTTGCTAAATTGGAGTTTAGATTTAAAATAAATACTTTGGTTTTGTTTGTAATTTCATATTCTATAAGATACTTACAAAATTCTTTTTAAGTACAGTGTTTAATTGACAAATTTACAAATGTTTCTTGCATTCTATTTGCCTAGAATATTCTTTCATAAGAGTTATAATTAGAACTCAGCTAATAGATAATTACAACACTTCATGTATAAAATTATAATGTGAATAATGTAGAGAGAGTTGCCAACAAATGGATGATATTAATTTATAAATTTAGAAAAAGGGCAATTTTTTTTGGTCCGGTAGTGGGGCCTGATCTCTGGGCCTGGGTGCTATCCCTCAGCTCTTCAGCTCAAGGCTAGCCCTCTACCACTTGAGCCACAGCACCACTTCCGGTATTTTTCTTTTTCCTTATGTGGTGCTGAGGAATTGAACCCAGGGCCTCAGGCATGCAAGGCAAGCGCTCTGCCACTGAGCCACCTTCCCAGCCCGAAAAAGGGCAATTTTTTGAGGCTTTGGTATAACATGGTATGAAGAGAATAATTGTGTGACATCTTCTTTCTTCTAACTGTATGTAACACAGGAAGCAATTTCCCTTAATTACTTCCTCTGTATACAGTGAGAAAAATGCTAGGTTTGGGATTTGTTTTTATTTTTGTTTTTGTTTTATTGGTTTGTCCTAGGGCTTGAACTCTGGGACTGGACACTCTCTCTGAGCCTATTTATTCTCAAGGCGTGTGCCCTACTATTTCAACCTCAGATCACTTGTGTCTGTCTTTTGCTGAGAAGTTTATTGGAGATAAGAATCTAGGGAACCTTCCTGCCCGAGTGGGCTTTTGTCAACATCTACTGCGTTGGTGTCCCTGGGTAAGGGTAACGAAATCACCAAGACATAAGGGATGCAGAGTGCAAACAGCAATTGCCACTGAATGCTGTGCTTTATTGTCAGTGGTATTTAAAGACAAGCAAGCATGATCTTTGCCAAGATTTGGTCAGAAGACATTCACACAAAAATTTCAACAGATACATTTTTACTTGACCTATGAGACAATGTCTTGGTATTTTATGATCTAACCTATTTTAGAGCAAGCTCAAACCACTTCTTCAATATCAGGAAAATGCTTGACCAGCTGATTATCTATGCTTAAGCAAGCAGAAGAGCTACTTCCTCAGCTCCCAGGAGTCTGTGACATGTGTTTTGAGACAGGGAGAGAGAAAATTTTCCCTCTCTAGCCCGGCATCCAAGAGCTTTCTTAATACTCAAACACAGCTCTCGGATAATCCTGAGGCCAGAGCCTGCATCATTCTGCCCCTTTAACATAGACCCTGAGTCTTCACAACTTTATTCTTTTTTCTTTTGTTTTAAAAGAAAAGCTTTCCACAGCGTTATCATAGACGCTTGCATTGGTTTCATAAAAATCAAATATAACAGTACAAGTGCAAACAAAATAATAACAATAATGATTCCCATACTACTAGTAGTATTTAAAATGCCATGTTGTATTTCTTTCGGATCCAACCCTTCCAATTGTTTAATAAATGCATCAGCAATATTAGAAGCATCATCATTTGTAAATTGTTTACCAAAAATATCATGTACATTAAATTATAACTGAGCAATCAATTGAGGAGCTGTAGAATTTCCAGATAAATACTACTGTATTACATTCTAATCATCTATAGATTTATTATATTTTATATTAGTAATGCAAAAGGTAGTAAAATTCCAATCACATTTTAATAATAACTGTTTTTCCACAACCAATAATATTTTTCCTAACCATCCCACTGTCTGTTTAAGAATATTAATCTGTGTTTATATTAGAGCATCAATTTCTACCTGTGAGACCCACAATTCATGTGAATCCCAGTGCCATTCTTCCACAAAGTGCTTAGTTTGTAAGGAAGTGTATAAGGCAATTCCAGACACTGCAGCAACAGTGGTAATAGCAATTAAGTTTAAGATCACATATAATGGCTCCAATCATACGCTTTGTACGTTTTAGTAGTTTGGTAAAAAAATTCAATAACAACACTATCCAAAGGATTTTGGGACCATTCTCTTCCTAATTTAACAGGTAGCCAAATATGAGTTCTTTGTTGTAATATCATAGTACTATTACTGTCATTAAAATTAAGAGAGGAATTAATGCAAGAATACAGGCGACAAGCTACAGCAATAAGACAAGATGCAGAAATAAAGGGGATCCAAATAGGGAAAGAAGTAATAAAACTCTCCCTCTTTGCAGATGACATGATCTTGTATTTAAAGAATCCCATAGACTCCACTCCCAAATTACTCAAGCTGATTCAAAACTTTGGTAAAGTAGCAGGTTATAAAGTTAACCCCCAAAAATCAATGGCTTTTCTGTATGCCAACAATGAGAAAAGTGTGGCTGAAATTAGGAAAGCAACTCCATTTGTAATAGCCCCATAAAAAATAAAATACCTAGGAATTAACTTAACCAAAGAAGTGAAGGACCTCTATGATGAAAACTTTAAAATCTTGAAAAAGGAAATCAACACAGAACTTAAAAAATGGCAAAACCTCCCATGCTCCTGGCTTGGAAAGTTTAACATCGTGATAATGGCAATACTTCCCAAGGCTATCTACAAATTCAATGCAATACCTATCAAAATTCCAACCTCATTCTTCAAGGAAATAGAAGAGGCAATCCAGAAATTCATATGGAACAAAAAAAGACCCCGAATAGCAAAAACGCTCCTCAACGGAAAGAACACTGCTGGAGGAATATCAATACCAATTTTCAAACTCTACTATAAAGGCATAGTAATCAAAACAGCTTGGTATTGGCACAAGAACAGACCTCAGGACCAATGGAATAGAATTGGAATCCCAGAAATGAACCTACAGACCTATAGCCATCTAATCTTAGATGAGGGAGCTAAAACAATAGAATGGAAGAAAGACAGTCCTTCAGTAAATGGTGCTGGCAAAATTGGTTAACTACATGTAGAAAACTAAAGCTAGATCCTTATATATCACCCTGCACCAGAATCAACTCCAAATGGATCAAAGACCTTGAAGTCAAAGCAGACATTCTGAAAACATTACAGGACGGAATAGGAGAAACCCTAGGTCTCCTTGGCTCAGGCTGAAATTTTCTTAATAAAGACCCGGAAACACAACAAATCAAAGAAAGTTTGGACAAATGGAATTGCATAAAGTTGAGGAGCTTCTGCAGGGCAAATGACATAGCTAGCAAGATCAATAGAAAGCCCACGGATTGGGAGAAGATCGTTACTAGCCATACAACGGACAAGGGTCTCATATCTAAAATATACTTGGAACTCAAAAAATTAAACCACCGAGCAACAAATCCTCAAAGAAACAACTGCCCAATAAATAAGTGGGGTAAAGACTTAAAGAGAAACTTCTCTGAAGAAGAAAGAAGGATGGCCAATAGACACATGAAGAAATGTTCAACATCCTTAGCCATAAAAGAAATGCAAATCAAAACAACTGAGATATCACCTCACTGCAGTTAGAACGGCAAAAAATCAAGATGCTGGAGGGGATGTGGACAGAAAGGAACCTTACTTCATTGTTGGTGGGAATGTAAACTTGTTCAACCACTTTGGAAATCAGTATGGAGGTTCCTCAAAAGACTTCACATAAAGCTCCCCTTTGACCCAGCAATCCCACTTTTGGGCATTTACCCAAATGTTTACAAACAAGACCACACTAAAGCTACCAGCACAACTATGTTTGTTGCAGCATTATTTACCATAGCTAAGATATGGAACCAACCCAGATGCCCCTCAGTAGATGAATGGATCAAGAAAATGTGATATATATACACAATGGAATTCTATGCCTCCATCAGAAAGAATGACATTTCCCCGTTTGTTAGGAAATGGAAAGGGTTGGAAAAAATTATATTAAGTGAAGTAAGCCAGGCCCAAATAAACATAGGTCACAAGGTTTCCCTTATTTGCAATATCTAGTATATTTATGAGTCAAGCAGAAAAGGTCAGATAATGTGATGTCAGGAAAATGAACCCGTAGATATGTATTTTAATGTTTTTTTCTTTCATGCATGTGTTTCTAATGCATTTATAAGATTATCTCTTTGTTGCTTTGTATGTCCCTCCCCCACAGTATAACCCCTGCTTTCACTATATTTGATGTCAGTATAACTTGTGGAGGAGATGGGGAAAACCCAGTTTTTTTAAGGATACAGGTGGACCTGTTGCAACAATGAGAAGTACAAGTTTTCATGTCCAAAATGAGCTTTACAACGTCGGTGCGGGGGGGGGAGAGGGGAAGGAGAAGGATTGGGATGGGGAGAGGGGAGGCTGGGAAGTGATGTGAAGGGTAAACAAAGGAGGAGGCTGCAATGCTTGGTAAGAAATATACGCATTATCCTGCCCATGCAATTGTAACCCCTCTGTACAGTATGTTCACAAATAAAATAAAATAAAATTATAAAAAAAAGAATATAGGCGACAATTAAAACAAGAAATAGTAGGAGAAAATGTAAAATTTCCCACTAAAAATACATAAGGCAGAGGTACACAAGCAGTAACATCATAAGATTTGTACAAAGTAAAATTATAAGTGGATGCAGAGTTCGACGTCCCTGAAAACGATCCATTTGATAGCATCACGGGTTTCAGCACTGCTGTGACCTTCCAAATTGAGTCTGAAAAGCAGTGAGTACAGCCATGAAACCCAGCATGCATCTGCAATGCCTCCATCTCCCTAGGCCATCAGTCGATCTCCAGTAAGTGATCCATTAATGGCTTCCAGCATCCTAGTAACATTTGATAAATCACATCTGGTACTATTCCATTCTTAACATGTGTTAATAAACTGTCCAAAAGGTCCCTAATTAATAAAATTATTGAACACTTTTCCAAATGTCCCTCTACACTCTTGCCACACAAAAGGCTGATATTATAAATCAATATAAGTAAAATCAGGACACATAGGTAAGGATAACTTGCCATCAAAGGTGACACTTTCCCAGCTACTATTTATGGACCAAGTAGTTAATCGCTTCAGCTGTGTTGTAGAATTGGAAGTGCGTTTCCCAGGTAAAACCCAATGTTGCCAATTCATAACTAAACATGGAGGAGGCCCCAGACAAACAGGCAAGGGATGAGTATAGTAAGTAAAATTTAAAAAGCTACCATCATCCTTATTGCAAAATGTCAAATTATTCCAAGGAGAGATTAAACAGCAGGAACATTATAGATGGTTATATCCATGTCTCCCCAAACAACAGGTTCCAATAAAGGAGGGTTAGGAACAAAAGCCCGAATAACTTACATTAGCATTAGCATGGACAGGGTTTACAGCAAGCAGGGCACACATGGCTAGAACAAGTTATCAGACATGACAGGTTTACCAGTGCATTGTAACATCTTCTGTCCTTCTCCAGTCAACTTTTTTACCTGTCCCCAGGTGGGCAGTGGGGATTTCTTCTTCCTCAACTGGTGGCTGATTCGTTGCAGGATATGGGGCTGTCCTCACTGGGCCGCGTCTGTATCCATTGTGCAGGAAGTCAGTATTGTTTGCCATCCTGTGTAGACACAAAACTCTATCTTCATCCCTTATGTAATGTTCCTAGTTGCCATTCTGCTTTCAATGTAATCTTAATCTATGTGGGAGCATTTAAATAAGGTTTTTGTGATATTTGTTCAAAATGGCGCTCAGCTCTAGGTAAAATATCTCCTTGTGGTAAGTTAAAAACGTTAAGAACAAAAAGAGCTTGATGTAAAATTATTTTAGGATTTTGTATGGAAAACCACAAAATATCCATACCTTCATCCAACCTTTTCCTCCTTTTTAATTTTTTGATTTGTTGTTTTAGTGTGCAATGAACTCGTTCAATAATGGATTGTCTTGGGAGTTATATTCTATTCCGGTAATATGTACCACATCATAAAGTTCACAAAATCTTTTAAATTTGATACTTTTATAGGCTGATCCAATATCAGTCTTTATTTGGCAGGCACTCCCATAATGGCAAAAACTTCCAATAAGTGTTCTATTACATGGTTAACAGTTTCTCCCGTAAGGGCAAAAGCCCAAATTTGGAATAAGTATCTATTGTAACATGTACAAAGGAAAAATGGCCAAAGGCTTGTACATGGATTATGTCCATTTGCCAGAGCTCCTTAGGTTGTTATCCTGAGGATTTACTCCAGCAGGTACAACTCTCAAATGCATTGGTCTGCAGATGGGGCACCTTTTTATAATTTGTTTACATTGAGAATAAGGTATTTTATAATCCATATGTAAATGGCCAGCATTTGTATGTAAATGAGCATGATCTTGTTTAGCAGAAGCAAAACTAATTTATCAACCTGATTATCGCCATATACAAGGTACCCAGGTAACGAAGAGTGAGCCCTAATGTGAGTTAGCACTTTGGCCTTATGTTGTTGCAGTAATGCTTGTAATTGTTTAAATAATTGGTTTAGCTGGGGTTTAGATGAATAAGGAACAGCAGTGACTATATTAGTCACAACCCCTACAGCATAGGCAGAATCAGTATCAATATTAACATCTCCCACAAAATCTTGTAACACCTTAATAATAGCAAAAAGTTCATTTTGTTGAACTGATGCTAAAGTAGTTGTTTGAACCCAATATGTATTTGTTGTCCAATAAACACTTTTTGTTTTGGAGCCATCTGTAAAAACAGTAAGAGCAGTGGAAATAGGGACCTTGGTAATTATATTATTAAATACAAATTGTTGTTTAAGCAAGCAATTCCACAATCTACCTTTGGGAAAATGATAGGAAAATTGCCCAGTAAAATTTACTAATGTAATTTATAGCATTTCAGACATGTTTAACAAATATTTTACTTGGTCTTTTGGCAAAGGAAGGATAATTTCAAGTAAATCATACCCTGATAGGGTGAATACCCATTGCCTGGCCTGTTGAATAATAATTGCCAACTGTTGTTCATAAGGCATATTTTTTGTAAATCTATGCAGTGTATAAATCCATTCTAATGGTATCTCATTTTGTCCTATAATTCCTTTTGGGTGTTTCCATGTATCTAAAATATATAAATTTATGAGTTGACTTAGCGTTACTCGATGTATAACCATTTATTTTATTCTCTGTTCTACAAATTGTACTTCTCTTTCTGCTTCCTTAGTTAAATTTCTTTTGCTATGTAAATCAGGCTCCCCTTGTAACAATGAAAACAAATTATGTAATTGATAAGTAGGAATTCTTAAGGCCAGTTCCATCCAATTAATATCTCATAGGAACTTTTGAAAATCATTTAACATATGTAATTGATCACGTCATAAAGATATTTTTTGAGGTGTGAATGTTTGTCTACAGACAACATATCCTAAATATTTTACCAACATGTCTTTTTGTATTTTTTCAGGTGCTATTATTAATCCAAATTCTTTAAATATAGATGGTAAGCACTGTAACACCATTTCTAATTCTGTCATATTTGGTCTTCCAACTAAAATATCATTCATATAATGAAAAATATAAATGTGAGGCCATTTTTGTCTAACAGATTTTAAGGCCTTATCAACATATATCTTATCAGCATATAACACATAGTTGGAAAATTCATCATTCCTTGGGGCAACACCTTCCATTGGAAGCGCTGATAAGGGCCTTGATGATTTATTTGTGGTAAAGAAAAGGCAAGTCTGTTACAATTTTTTTTTTTTTGTCGGTCGTGGGGCTTGAACTCTGGGCCTGAGCGCTGTCCCTCAGCTCTTCAGCTCAAGGTGAGCACTCTACCACTTGAGCTACAGCACCACTTCTGGTTTTCTGGTGGTTTATTGGCGATAGGAGTCTCACGGTCTCTCCTGCCCGGGCTGGCTTTGAACCGCGATCCTCAGAGCTCAGCCTCCTGAGTAGCTAGGATTACAGGCGTGAGCCACCAGCGCCCGGCCTGTTACAATTTTTTACATGTACAGGAATGGTAAAAAAGCAATCTTGTAAATCTATTACTATTATTGGCCAATTTTTAGGAATCATTGCAGGCGATGGTAAACCAGGTTGTAAAGCCCCCATAGGGTACATGGATGCCTTTACTCCTCGTAAATCAGTCCAGAATCTCCATTTCCCTGACTTCTTTTTAATAACAAATATTGGAGAATTCCATGGTGACATAGACCGCTCAATATGTCCGTTGGTTAACTGTTCTTCAACTAATTGATAAGCTGCTTCTAATTTTTCTTTCGATAAATGCCATTACTCAATCCAAAGAGGTTCCTCAGATTTCCATAATATCAATATGGGCTCCATCTAAAAATGTTAAAATTGAATATGAGCTCCCCATTGTTCCAGTACATCTCTACCAATTATGTTAACTGGAACTTCCATAATATAAGGTTTAAGGACAGCTTTCTGTCTATCTTCTGAGGTTATAGAAACATACAACACTGCTTGTCCTATAAAATTTACAAGAGTATTGTAAACTCCTTTAATATTACAGGAGATTATTTTATATAATAAATGATTAGGCCATTCATGAGTATTAATAATTGTAATATCTTAGCCAGTATCTATTAGTCCTGTCAATATCTTTTCCTGAATATTAATCTTAATCTTAGGTGCATTTTAGTAATATGAGTAGTCCAAACACATTTTTGTTGGTTAATACTTCCAAATCCCCCAATGTGGGGTTTAAATAACTTTCCAATAGATATCTATGGTAATAACAAAATTTGAGCAATTCGTTCTCCCTTTTTAAAGGAATTATCTGCAGAAGCTGACATTAAAATTTTTATTTCCCCAATATAGTCAGCATCAATAATTCCTAAATGTACTAAAACTCCTTTTGTATTAAGACTGGATCTACCGGTCAATAGGCCAAATGTTGCTTCAGGTAAAGGCCCATAAATTCTGGTAGGAATTTTTTGTGGCTTATCACCACCTTTCAAAATAAAATCTTTTAAGGCTGGTATGTCCACTGCGGTGCTGTGGGCTGTGGCAGGGACGAGGGAAAAGATGGTTGGCTGCCCTCGGTTATTAATCCTGGACTCCGGGGCTAGCCCGATGGAGAGTTTCCCTGCATAGGGTAAGCATATTTTATAGGAATTCCTTTATTGTCTCTTTTTGCTCTACACTCCCTTTCTCAGTGCTTCCCCTTTTCACACTTAGGGCAAATTCCAGGTCTTCTCTTGTTAACATCAGTAGCCTTTTTAAAATTTTTCTTTATATGTCCCATTTGACCACATCCAAAACACTTCAGATTAGAGGGTTTGTTTGCATAGCATGCCAGGTAGTGGCCATAGTTTCAGCAAACACCTGCATAGGCCTGGATTCAGATGTAAAGTCTTTGCAGGCCCTTAAATATGTATTCACATCCCCAAATTCTTTAATAGGCAATAGGGCTCATCTACAGTCCTCATTAGTATTCTCATAAGCCAACATGCGCAGCAGTTGTTGCCATGCAGCCTCTCCCACAACAGTAAGTTCCAAGGTCAATTTCAATCGTGATAAAAATTCAACATAGGGTTTACTAGGTTTTTGAATTACTTTAGTCCAAGAGACATAATGCTCTCCTACCGGTGGAATCCTTTCCTATGCCTCAATACCTATGTCTCTTAACTGCTCATGGATTTCTTCAGGAGAGTTTACTTTTATATGAGCATCCGCATATTGTTCTGTTCCACCTAACATGCGAAAGGTGTGGATTACTGCTCTGTGCATTTTGTCTAGCCCTTTTTGTACATAACTCAGTAAACCACATTTGCCATTGTAGGTGTTTAGGTTTCTTAAGCAAGGCTCTACAAAGCATCTTCCAATCCATGGGAGCAAAATTATTGTAATGTCGGGCAAGCCCATTAAGCAATTCCTTAACCTAATGAGACTGAGGACCATACAACTGCCTTCTTAAGTTTACCAATATCATAAACAGCAACACTTTCATATCTGGCTGGTTGAGCTATACCATTCATAGGGGGTGGTTGAATTACAGGATAAGAAAAAATAGGCATTTCATCATCAAACTCACTGTCTGAGCCCTCTGTTTTGGGAGGGAGTGATGCTGTAAAAATTGCATCAGCCAGTTGAGGAGCCGAAGGCTGCTTTACTTTCACTTTCTCAGGTTCTCCATTCACTCTGCTAATTTCCAACTCCATATGTTGTAATCTTGATAAAATCAATTCCATTTGCTCAGACATTTTATTTATACTTTCAGTTTATTCCTTTTCAGCCTTTAGCTCTTGTTTTTTCTCTGTTAATTGCAATGCATCCTTATCTATTGTTCTTTAACCTCAGAGTCCAATTGTAAATCTACAAAAGAAGGGGGGAACTCTTTCTTTATATCTGCTATTAATCTTTCCTCATTCAAAGCTTTAAAAAGGGTATGTAAAATAGCCCAAATGGACAAAAATATAATAGGAATCTTTTCCCATTCTCGAACAGCTCTTTCTACATTATTCTTTACTCGGGGAACCAAGGATTCCATTCCCTAACTACATTAATACACATTTCTATGTCATAAGAAGACATATTTACAGCATAAGCAGCAAGTAAATGATTAAGCATATGTAAGTACAGAGTAGATTTAACTTGTCCCATCACCCTGTAATAAAAAGTACTTTCCTGAATATCCTTTCCTGAATTCAACAATGCAGGGTCCCTGTTTGGGCACCAATTGTAACAAGCAAGCATGATCTTTGCCAAGATGTGGTCAGAAGACATTCACACAAATATTTCAACAGACACATTTTTACTTGACTTTTGAGATAATGTCTTGGAATATTATTATCTAAACTATTTTAGAGCAAGCTCAAACCACTTCTCCAATCTCAGGAAAATGCTTGACCAGGTGTTCATCTATGCTTAAGCAAGCAGAAGAGCCACTTCCTCAGCTCCCAGGAGTCTGTGACATGTGTTTTGAGGTAGGGAGAGAGAACATTTTCTCTCTCTAGCCCGGAATGCCAAGAGCTTTCCTAATACTCAAACACAGTCCTCAGATAATCCTGAGGCCAGAGCCTGCATCATTCTGCCCCTTCAACATAGACACTGAGTCTTCACAGTCTTTGAACTGTAATCTTCCAATCTTCGCATCCTGATTATCTATGATAGTTAAAAAAGTATAAATATAAATAATATTTGTAAGAATACCAGTGAAGGAAAAATGATACAACCCTGTTTATAGTGGTGTTCTTTTCAGAATATATTGGGCATCACATTAGCAGAGGTGCAGTGTATTTTCACAATGGACATAAGCTATTTTTGATGTAAATTAAGGGAATTTTGAGGTGCACCCTACAAGTTGGAAACTGGTGCGCTAGGATGACTTTATGGCATAAATTTTGTGATTGATGGTCATAGAAATAATAGCTTAATCTGATAAACAACTGCTTAATCTTGAAGAATTAATTATAAGATGCTTCATAGTTTTATCCCATATCAGAATGTGGCTCTTTTTCTGTTCACATTTCAGTCTGTAACACCCCATTGGAAACTGCATCTACTGCAGAATTAAATAACATGCAAACAGGTTCAGAATTTTAAAATGAGTATTTATTAGTCATAAGAATTTTGAAGAACACATACATTCTGTCCTCTTAACAACTTATTTACTTTTAAAAGTTATGGGATTTCATAGAATTAAACTGTTTTCTGTTTTAGTATTACAAAGTACTATATTTATTTTATTTTCAAAATATTGGGAAAAAATTTTCTAGTTGGATATCGTTCAAGTTGATGACCCTTTGATAAAGAAGAGGTAATTAATTCAAATTAGATGCCAATAAGACTGATTTTTTAAAAGTTACTACATAAAGAATAATATTTACTATACCAAAACAGTGAAATTTTATTTCATCAGCTTATTTTTTTTTAATTTTAATGTGAAAATGATGTGCACTGTGGTTACAGCCATTGTAAGGTAGTGAGTACATAACTTTTCAAATTTGTTATCCCTTCACTCAATTTTCTAAGTTTTTCTTTCACCCTAATAACCCTCCCAAGTTGTAATGTACATTTGCAACTTATTGTCTTGTGAGAATTGCTATTGCATTGGTTTGCTGTTTGTCCTTTGACTCGCCATTGTTTTTGTTCCTGTTCCCTTCCTTATTAAGGTAAATGTATACACAATACACAGGGTACCAAAATCAAACACAACAGGGGATAAACCATAGGGGAAAATCTCAAAGAAACTAGAAATCACATAGTACATAAAAAACCAACTGCAAATAAATATCTGTTTCCATATCTTGGAATTCATTTTGTTCAGCATCAGCTTATGTGGTCAAATATAGGCAATACAAACCCACTGGAAAATAGTAGTTTCATGGACACTATATCATTAAAACAACATGTTAACTGTTTTTGATGGTAAAGGTGGGATTAAGATTGGTGAATTCATGATTCTGATAAAGGAATTTAAAAAGAGTTAAAAATTTTTGACAGGTAAATTTTAATTGTTCAAACATTTTAACAACTTAGCCTATTAAGAAAATTTAAAATTGTCTGAGAAAATAGGCTTTAATGCAAAGAAATCCATGGAGACTTAGCTGAGAGGGAACAATGTGGGTGAATATGGCTCATTTTCACACTAAACAAACAAACCTCACAAACCTTGCTGTAAATCCTGTAGGTTCCCTTGAGAATTGTCCTTACCCAGGAAATATACTCTCACTGTGTGAAACAAAGTTGTAGTGGAATTTAAATTCAAAGTTCTTTAAAAAAAAAAAGACATCAAAATTTGTGAATTGACATTTAATTACCAAACAATAATTCTCTGAAAAAGAAGGAAATATAATTCAAAATCACTTGACTTTATTAAAAGTATGAGAAAAGATTAGTGAAGAGAGATGAGAGAAACCATAGGGTACTGTTTTCTCTCCAGTGGTGTAATGGGTTCTTGATCTTGATTCTTCCATTCTATCTTCATAAGCTATAAAGCCACAGCTCAGGACTGGAGTAAACAGTTCAGACAAAGAATACTCACAGAATGGGGGTTCGATACCTCAGATCCACATAAGCAAAAAGAAAAAAGCCGGAAATGGAGCTGTGGCACAAGTGGTAGAGCGCTAGCCTTGAGCTGAAGAGCTAAGGGACAACGCCCAGACCCAGAGTTCAGGCACCATGACCAGACCAAAAAAAAAGAAATACTCACAGAAGAAAATATGTGCAGTAGATGTAGGTGATTTATAACCTTAGACAATCTATTTAAATCTGTTCAAAATTCTCCCCTACCTTAAACTGCCCTCTTTGAACAGCTTTGTTTGCTTTTCCCAAGATTGCCCTTCATTAACTGCTTAAAATTTTGTGAGGTCATATACATACTTTCTAGAGATTGCTGTTTGGTTGTGCTTTTTGTGTGTTTTTGTTTGTAGTTGTGTTTTTAACTGAAGTTCAATAGGTTGTGCAATTGTGTTACAATTAAATATGTCGATCTAATTGTCCAATGCTCCTGGATCAGAGTCACTCCTTCTATCATTCTCAACCAACACTTTCTTCAAGATTTATTTCAGATTTACCACTTCTTTTATTATATGTGTACATTGAGTATTGTAGCTGTACTTGCCCCTTGTTCCATTTTTCATTCATTCTATGTCTTTACTATTATTTCTTTCTGGTTTCAACTTCCTGATAGTTATTCTGTTAAATTGTCTGTTAATACTTTGAAATGTTTATATATATTCCATGGAGTTTCAATCCTGCATATACTTGAACTGATGTCAGCATATACTTCCATAATTCATTCATCTGTAATAACAATTTGCAAGACTGGAGACGTGAAGCACCTAAACAGTCAACAAGAAAGTTTAAAAATTTCTTAGAATTTATAGCTAACTTCCAGTTTTTATAAATGGCTTTGTGCAATGGTCTGTGATTATTTGATTTTACATGGGATGATATTTTCTACTACCTATAAGTTTTGGAAAAAGAAGAAAACTAAAATTTACTACTTAGAGGAATATGATAGAAATAGAAGATAGATTTTATGTTTGTCACATCTCTGATCAGTACCCATATTCAAGACTTACAGTCATATTTATTACTATGTTGACAGATAGGGAAAATATATGATAAGGCAACACATGATAAGGCAACTATTAGTGACTTTTTAAAATGTACCTTCTTATGTGATGAAATTTACTTTATTAGATAATATTTGGGTTTGAAATATGGGAGGCTGATCTATTTAACACATTTCTGGAAGGCACCTACTGAACAACGCAAATGGTGGGAGATACTATTTCCACACTTTAATGAATGGTTGAACTTATTTGGCATTAGTGCTCGGTAAATAAATCAACTCTATTGTAACTTGATTCCTACACTTGAGAAACTTTTAATATCACTATCATCTACTTGTCAAGTGTTATTTTGGTGAATATGATTCTAAAAAGTTTATTTGAAAAGGAACATACTTTCAGGAGATTAAATGTAAGTTACATTGGTTTGAGAATGACAACATTTTTATACTACAGAACCAAGTTTTACTGAAGTGCCAGTGTTTTGAAGCACTAGGGTCTTCTCAATGTTTTTCTAAATTATACTTGACATCGAAGTCAAGTTTCCTAGCCTTGGTAGAACAATTATGGATCTATCATTCCAGGAATTTTTTTGGCCTACTTATGCTGGGCTGAAATCTTTCATTCATCAATAGGAGAGAGGTATTAAAAAAAATCTTGTGACATTTGTGATTTTGTTTACTCATATGGGCTTGTCATCTGTAAATTGAAAGTTTGAACTACAATACTTTCTCTCATATCTTGTGGTTTCTTCTTTCATTTTAAGTTGCCTTACATTTCACAATTGCTTACTGCTAATTACTGCAAGGAATTGGAGCCCTGAAATATTATAGGAAATGAGAAATTGAGATGGGACTTCAATTACTTTCTGTTAGCATGTTGCATGGGCCAAGGTGAGAAGACTTGCCATTGTTATCTGATGATGCAGATAACTGGGATCTGGTATCCTCGGACCCGTGGGTACTGCAGAAGAATAATAGCTTTTAGGCATCATATGGAGAAAAACACTTTGGGACCAGCGAGTTATTACAATAAACACAGCAGCAGTGTAAAATCTCTTCTAGATTAGAGGAAAACAATACTGTTTTTTTTTTTTATTATGTGAATTCAGAAGATCAAGAACACTTAGAAGGTATCACAAGCTTATACCAAAGACAATGAATTGATACTTTTTATATTCGAATATATATTCTAAACCTAATTATTTATGTTCCAATCTATTTATGGGAATAAATTTCAATTTATTTGTCAATTTATAAATTAATTCTAGTTAGATTCACTGTGTGAAATTTAAGATCAGCACATATAAATATAAAATATATAAGTAGATATAATATAAGAAATTGTTATGCATTGTTCTGTGTGGTTAGTGTATCAAAGGCAACTCTGTTTTAAAGTATTATCCCATTATTTCTACCTCAGTTTTTGGTAGAGTTAGACCTAAAGCTTTACCATTTGTAAATTTAAAGCCTGGAGGCAAGAGGAAACACTTTGATTAAAACATTACCCATTTAAGGCCTAATATCGAGGAGAAATATATAGACTTCTCCAGGAGCTATGGAAATATTTGGTGATAGAAAGTCATTAGTGTAAGTTCCTGCCTGGTTGTATGGTAGACAGGCCAGGACATTAAGTAAACATGCATATGAACAACTTTTTCATCTTCTTGGCTTTAGCTACTTTTGAAATTATAGGTATAATGAACAATTATATTTTTTTGTTGTTGTGGTTTTTTTGGGTCCAGTCGTGGGGCCTGAACTCTGGGCCTGGGCCCTGTCCCTCAGCTCTTCAGCTCAAGGCTAGCGCTCTACCACTTGAGACACAGCACCACTTCTGGCTTTTTTCTTTTTGCTTATGTGACCTGCCAGAATCAGCTCGACCCAGGGAAAAGTAATCCAACTCAGGCGCAAGCCCCAGGAGTGGCTTTCTTCACTGGGTAATCAGAGCCAGAGGCTGCCCCTCCCTTTAGCAGCCTTGACAATGAATTGAAATTCAGTAAACATAAATCCAGAGAGTCGCTCCAGGCTGGGCTCTGTGAGTTTCTCACAAACTAGCTCCCAGGAAAAGCTACTGTTTGCTGAAAGGCCTCAACTCTACCCAGTACCTAGCCTCATCACAGCATCTCCAAGCTTGAGGAAAAAGCCATCTCCCTCTTTTGTGATAATCAAAGCATATCCCTCCCATTGAACTAAACTGAGAGGAGGATCACAAAATCCTGGGTAAAGCAAAGCATTTTTCTGCCTGTTCAACCAAACTGACTTAAGAAACCAACCAAGCCACAGGAAAATCAAACACCACAAGCGGACCAGAGACTCAAACAAAAGGCTGTTTATAGACACAAGGGAGATACAGGATTTTTCCCACCACTCCCAAAATAAAGAACTATTTTATTTCCTTTTTTTGTACATTTTATAAAAATTTTTTTCTAAAACTTTTTTTTTTAATTTTTAATTTTTACCTTTTTTAAAATAAAATGTTTCCTAGTAACATTTTTTCCCTCTTATTATTTTTTTTTAGAGGTATATGTGTGTATGCGTTTTTCTTTCTTTTTTTTTCTTTTAAATTTTTTTTTGTTTTTTGTTTTGCTCTATTGAATTTCTGATCTTTTTTCTTTCTTTCTTATTCTTTTCCCCTTTTCTTTTCTTTCATTCTCTTTTATGTGAGTTAATTGTTTTTCTGCACATCCTCAGACATGCCCACAGTTGATTATTAGACCTTATCCTTTATTGTGTACACACTTAATCCAAGAATTGATTATTCAGTTCAAAACCTCTTAGACTTAAATTCCTTAATGGCAGTATTACCTCTTTATACCTATATAATATTTTCAGTATTTTTATTTTTAAGTTTTTCACATCTCCTTTTTATCCCTCCCCTTCTGCATTATATGCATGTGCTTCTCTGAATATTTCGTTTTGAATCTGCATAATATTTTTAATTTTTACTTTTCTATTTTTTCTGGTCTCTTATTTTTCCCCTTGCTCTTTCTTCTTTTTCTTTTATCTCTACTTTCAACCTATCCCACCTATTTCCTGCTTTGAGATTAGGACTTAGTTAAGTTAACTCTCCCTGTGCCTTCCTATTTTTTACCCATATCTCTCCCTAACCCTAATAATTTCTCGTTTGTCAAATTCATATTTGTGGTTGTTAGCCCATTTGACGTTGAATAGATGTACCTATTGAACTAAATTGTATCTGCAGACTATTGACTGTGCAAATACAGACTTTGGTTGATGCTTGTCTTAAGTTAGTGTTCTAGCACTAAACTGGTGTTATTTTCATCCCAAATGGGCCGAGTAAGCCAGAAAAAGACAAGAAAAATGGCAAGTCCTGGGTATCTCAACTCCCACTCATGATAATCAGGGGAGAGAACAGATAATTAATAATCCAGAGGAGAGTTCCCAATTAGCTCTACAAACAGTGCTGGCAAACATGATAAATGAAAAGATTGAAAATATACAAAGGAGTCTGTATGAGCATGATAGAGAGAGAGAGAGAGGAGACAAACAAAAGTTCAATGGAGGCAAACAAAAGGTCAATACAGGAAAAGATTGAAAACTTACAAAGGACTCTGTATGAGTGTGATAGGGAGAGAGAGGAGGCAAACCAAAGGTTTATACAGGAATATTCTGAGCTTAGGAAGCTACTCAAAAACTGATACAGGATTTGGGTGAACAGCTTGAGAATACTTAAAGAAAAAGGCAGGAATGGCATGAGCAGGCTGAGAACACTCAAAGAGAACTACAAGAATGGCGTGAACATGAGGAAGCTAAGCAAAGAGTAATACAGGAATTGAGAGTATACACAATGATCACTAAAGGTATACATGGAATCCATTAACAAATAGCTGAAGAAAGTCAGGGAGACCACAAAGGGAATACTGAATGGAACCCAACCGAAAAAAAGGGAATTTAAGCAAACCATAAACATTCAACTAAGTGATTTGAGAATGAACACTGAACACCAAATTAAGGAAGTAAAAAAGTTCATACAACATCAAAAACAAAGCTTCAACAAAGAATTTGAAGCCATCAAAGCTGACCAATTAGAAGGAAAAGAAATTTTAAAATAGAAAGTCTTGACAGCAGTTTAGACCATGCAGAAGATCGAAACTCGGGGATTGAAGACAGCCTAGATATTATAGAGAAAGAACATACAACCATCCAAGTCAAGTCCAAGAAATATGATAGATCTATCCAACACTTGGAAGACACAATCAGAAGGCCTAATGTGAGGATTATGGGTGTAGCGGAACACCTAGAAACAGAAGTTAATGGTCTAGGAAATTTGTTTAACAGGCTCCTACAAGAGAACTTCCCAACATGAAAAAGGATAGGCCTATTCAGATACAAGAAGCTTTTAGAACTACAAATAGACCAGACAAGAATAGGACATCCCACCGTCACATTATAATCCACATAGGATGAATTGAGAACAAGGAAAAGGTCCTTAAACATGTCAAGGAGAAAAGATCAATCACCTATAAAAGGAAACAAATTAGAATCACCTCAGATTTCTCAGCAGAGACAATCAAAGCAAGAAGAGACTGGAATGATGTATGCCATGCCTTAAAGACAAACAACCAGCACCCAAGAATACTGTATCCACCTAAACTCTCCTTCATAACTGAAGGCCCAAAAAAATCCTTCCATAGCAAAGAAAAATTGAAACAGAACATCTCTACCAAAACAGCCCTACAAAAGATTCTTAAAGATGTCCTACACATAGAAAACCAACAAGACCACAATAAAGGCCTAGAAACTGCACCCAAACTGAGAATCCAAGAACCATAGGAAGAACCCAGTTTTTGTAGACCCCAACAAGGTGGATAACATGGCAGGAACACCCAAATACCTCTCAGTCCTATCTCTCAACATTAACGGTCTTAATTCTCCAATTAAGCGACATAGACTGTCTAGTAGGACTAAAAAGTAAGATCCTTCTATCTGCTGCCTTCAGGAGTCACATCCTGCCAGTAAAAACAAACACATTTTCAATGTTAAAGGTTGGAAAAAAAAATCTACCAAGCAAATGGCCCCCATAAACAGGCGGGAGTTGCAATCCTAATATCAGATAAAATAGACTTCCAATGAAAATTCATGAGAAGACATAAAGAAGATTGCTACATACTAATTAAGGAATCTCTCCTTCAGGAGGATATTACAATTTTAAATATCTACTCGCCAAACAAGGGAGCATCCAAATTTATCCAAGAAACACTAGTTTCCCTCAAATCCCATAGAGTCCAAAGACATTAATTGTTGTGGATTTAACACACTACTCTCCCCACTAGATAGATCAACTCGGCAAAAACACAACAGAGAAACCCAGATCTAAACAACTTCATAGATCAACTAGATTTAACAGACATCTACCGAATATTTCACCCATCAGCATCAGAGTACACATTTTTCTCAGCAGCACATGAACAGTTTCTAAAATAGACCACGTTTTAGGCCACAATGCAAACTTGTCCAAATTCAGAAACATTGAAGTGATACCGTGCATTCTCTCTGACCACAAGGGATTAAAATTAGAACTCAACACCAAAAGCCACCAAAGAAAGTCCTGTAACACATGGAGCCTGAACAACACACTGCTGAATCATGATTGGGTCATGGAAGAGATTAGACAGGAAATTCAAATGTTCATGCTATCCAACAAAAATGAGCACACAAATTACCAGCTCCTCTGGGACACAGCAAAGGCAGTACTTAGAGGCAAGTTTATAGCTCTGAGATCTTACATCAACAAATTGGAGAGATCTGAAAGTAACAATTTAATGAGACATCTGAACCTCCTTGAAAAAGAGCAGCAAGATATACCCCAATGTAATAGATGGAAAGAAATAATTCTTTCAATTAATTCATTTTAATTAAAATTAAATCAGAAATAAATGAATTAGAATACAAAAAAAAAACTATAGAAAACATCAACAAGAGAAAGACTTGGTTGTTCGAAAAAATTAACAAAATTGACAGGCCCTTCGCAAATCTTATCAGAAAATGAAGAGAACACACCCAAATAAAACTCAGAGATGAGAATAGAAACATCACCACAGAAACAACCAAGACTCAGAACATTATAAGGGAATATTTCGCAAAACTTTATGCTAATAAGTTTGAGAACGTGGCAGAAATGGACCTTTTTCTAGCAAATATTGACATGCCAAAACTAAACCAAGATTAGTTAAACCACCTTGAGAGGCCCATTTCAAGCATTGAAATAGAAACTGCAATAGAGACCTCTCAGCTAAGAAAAGTCCAGGTCCAGTTGGTTTAGAGCAGAGTTCTACAAGGCCTTTAAAAGAAGAACTCACACAAATACTACTCCAACTCTTCAATGAAATTGAAAGAGAAAGTTCACTACCCAACACATTCTATGAAGCCATCATAACTCTCATCCCAAAATCAGGAAAGGACTCATCAAAGAAAGAGAACTATAGGCCCATTTCTTTCATGAACATTGATGCAAAACTTCTCAAAATTTTGGCCAATCGTCTTCAGAAAATCATACAACACAATCTAACAGGATTCATTTCAGGGATGCAAAGCTGGGTCAATATTCGCAAATCAATTAATATAATTCATCACATCAACAGGAGCATGGATAAGAACCACATGGTTATCTCAATAGATGCAGAAAAAGCATTCGACTAGATCCAAAACCCCTTTATGATGAAGGTTCTGGAAAAATTAGGAATCCATGGAACATTCCTCAATAGAATAAAGTCTATATATGACAAAACTACAGGCACCATTATACTTAATGGTGAAAATCTAAAGTCATTCCTCTTAACTCAGGAACAAGACAAGGATGTCCACTATCACCACTTCTCTTCAATCTAGTAATAGAATTCCTATCTACAGCACTAAGACAAGATGCAAACATAAAAGTGATCCAAATAGGGAAAAAAGAAATAAAACTCTCCCTCTTTGCAGATGACATGATCTTGTATTTAAAGAATACGATAGACTCCACTCCCAAATTACTGAAGTTGATTCCAAACTTTGGCAAAGTACCGGGGTATAAAATTAAACCCCCAAATCAATGGCTTTTCTGTATGGCAATAATGAGTAAAGTGTTGCTGAAATTAGGAAAGCAACTCCATTTGTAATAGCCCCACAAAAAATAAAATACCTAGGAATTAACTTAACCAAAGAAGTGAAGGTCATTTATGATCAAAACTTTAAAAACTTGAAAAAGGATATAAAAACAGAACTAAGAAAATGGCGAAAATGCCCATGATCCTGGATTGGAAAGGTTAACATCGTGAAAATGGCAATACTTCCCAAGGCTATCTACAAATTCAAAGCGATGCCAATCAAAATCCAACCTCATTCTTCAAGGAAATAGAAGAGGCAATCCAAAAATTCATATGGAACAATAAAAGACCCCGAATAGCAAAAACGCTCCTCAATTGAAAGAACACTGCTGGGGAATATCAATACCAAATTTCATACTCTATTATAAAGCCATAGTAATCAAAACAGCATGATAGTAGCACAAGAACAGACCTCAGGACCAGTGGAATAGAATTGAAAACCCAGAAATGAACCTACAGACCTATAGCCATCTAATGATAAGGGAGCTAAAAAGATAGAATGCAAGACAGTCTTTTCAGTAAATGGTGCTTGCAAAATTGGTTAACTACTTGTATAAAACCAAAGCTAGATTCTTATATATCACCGTGCACCAGAAGCAACTCCAAATGGATCAAAGACCTTGGAGTCAAAGCAGACACTCTGAAAACATTACAGAATGGAATAAGAGAAACCCTAGGTCTCCTTGGCGCAGGCCAAAATTTTCTTAATAGAGATCCAGAAACACAACAAATCAAAGAAGGTTTGGACAAATGGGATTGCATGAAGCTGCAGAGCTTCTCTATGGCAAAGGACATAGCTAGCAAGATCAATAAAAGTCCCACAGATTGGGGGAAGATCTTCACTAACCATACAACGGACAAGGATCTCATATCTAAAATATACTTGGAGCTCAAAAAATCAAACCCCCCAACAACAAATCCTCAAAGAAACAACTGCCCAATAAATAAGTGGGCTAAAGACTTAAAGAGAAACTTCTCTGAAGAAGAAAGAAGGATGGCCAATAGACACATGAGGGAATGCACAACCTACCTAGCCATAAAAGAAATGTAAATCAAAACAACATTGAGATACCACCCTATCCCAGTTAGAATGGCAAAAATCAAGAACTCTAACAACAACAGATGCTGGAGGGGACGTTGATGGGACTGTAAACTTGTTCACCCACTTTGGAAAGTAGTATGGAAGTTCCTGAAAAGACTCCACATAGAGCTCCCCTCTTACCGAGCAATCCCACTTTTGGGCATTTACCCAAATGTTTACAAACAAGACCACACTAAAGCTGCCAGCACAACTATGTTTATTGCAGCATTATTTACCATACCTAAGATATGGAACCAACCCAGATGCCCCTCACTAGAAGAATGGATCAAGAAAATGTGGTATATATACACAATAGAATTCTCTGTCTCCATCAGAAAGAATGACATTGCCCCATTTGTTAGGAAATGGAAAGACTTGGAAAAAATTATATTAAGTAAGCCAAGCCCAAAGAAACATAGGTCCCATGGTGTTCCTTATTTGCCATATCTAGTATATGTCTGAGTCAAGCAGAAAAGGTCAGATAAGGTGATGTTAGGGAAATGAACCCTAAGATATGTATTCAAATGTTCTTTTTCTTTCATGTGATTGTTTCTAATGCATTTATAAGATTATTTCTTTGTTGCTTTGTATGTCCCTCCCCCACAGTATAACCCCTGCTTTCACTGTATTTGATGTTGGTATAATTTGTAGAGGGGAAGGGGAAAAACAAGTCCTTTAAATAAGAATACAGGTGGACCCGTTGCAACAATGACAAGTACAAGTTGTTATGTCGAAAATGAACTTTACAACTTTGGTAGGGGGGCAGGGAGGGCTGGGTGGGAAGGAGGTGGAAGGATGGGAAGGGATGGGAAGGTGGAATAAAAATGTTTTTTTTCATGTTGTTGTTTCTGACACATTTATAACATGATTTGTTTGTTGCTTTCTATGTCCCTTCCCCACAGTCTAACCCCTGGTTTCACTGTATTTGATGTTGGGATAAGTTGTGGAGGGGAAGGGAAAAAAACAAATAATTTAAATAGGGATACAAGTGGACCCTTGCAACAACGATATGTACAAGTCATTATGTTGAAAAATGAACTTTACAACTTTGGCCTGGTGGAGGGGAGGCCGGGGTAAGGAGTAGGGAGAGAGTAGGCGGAGGTGAGGGGTTGGGGGCGCGAGATGGGAAGAGATGGGAAGGAAACAAAGAGGAGGCAACAATTCTTGCTAAGAAATGTACTCATTATCTTGCCCAAGTAACTGTAACTCCTTTGTATGGTATTTTCACAATAAAAAAATCGTAATTTTTAAAAAATAAATAAAATAAAAAAATAAAAAAACAAATAATATAAGGAGCTAGGAAAAAGGAATCTTAAAGTTTTACTTTATGGAATGTAATCTGAAAGGACACATTTATGAATGAACCTATATATTGTAAATCAATGTAGTCTTCAACGTATTATATATAGAAGACAATGAAATATATTATTGACTTTATACAAACATAGATACTTTTTTTAGACAAGCACCAGGAATATCTTTAGTTTCTATACTATTCATTTCAACCATAAGTTAAAATTTAAAAAACTCTCAACCTCTGCAGCAATCATTATAGATGCATACAAACAACTCGAATACATTTTGATATCAAAGTCTGGCAATTCACGTGGAAGAATACTATGGAATCCATGAATTTTTAAATTAAGATATTGCTGTTGCTTTGTATATGAAAATATGTTGTAGGGACACAAAGGATGGACTGGCACTTTTGAAATTTAAGAAACTTAACCAAACTCCTATGTAGGAGAACAATTTGTAGAGCCATCCACAATTTCAAAGAGGTAGTGATACATACTTATCCTTTTGGCAATATCAA
The DNA here is from genome assembly GCF_024711535.1 of Dipodomys merriami. Classification (NCBI taxonomy): domain Eukaryota; kingdom Metazoa; phylum Chordata; class Mammalia; order Rodentia; family Heteromyidae; genus Dipodomys; species Dipodomys merriami. The sequence continues at coordinate 8,209,816 of NW_027206113.1, forward strand.
ATGAAGTTTCTTCCAAGTTGTTCTTCAGACCCGGTTTGATATAATGTTTCAACAGAAGGAGATACAGCATATCTTTGCTATTTCTATTCCCAGCAGCAAGATGCAAGGGTGTCAAGAGACCTTTAGTTTGGGGATTGGTATCTTCATCATGATGAAGTAAGAAAGAATCCATTCTGGTGTTATTCCACATATAAGCACTGTGCAGGGGTGCCAAGCCATTCAGAATTATTGCATGAATATCTGCCTTGAGCTACCAACTCATGGCCAATGTCTAAATGTCCACTCTAGGCTTCCCGATGAAGAGGGGTATACTTACCTCATCCCTAGTATACATATGAGTAGCCTTTTGGGAAAGTAGTCTCGGAACTCTAATATGTCGATTAATTTCGGCATCCCAAAGAAGAAATTTGCATGGATTCTTCTCCATTATTTTCTTGCAATTGATACCATTCCTCACGTTATCATCTTGTTCCTTGTCTTCATCAGAATTGCCTAACCAGAGACTTTGAGTAATAGTGGGAATGAGGTGTCCATGTATTTCCCCAGTAGCTCACGTTGGTTGACATGGTCAGAAAATCCGGTGAATTTTCTGCATATGTTTTTTCACCATGATTTATTTTCTCTTTTTCCATTTTTACTATTCTAAATTATTCTAACTGGATAGTAGTGAATTGATATTCACTCCGTATTCAAATGCACAGACTGAAAATGAGGACCAGTGGTGTCTTCATGTGCAGCTTATTCTAGGAAGGAGAAAATAGGAAACAATGCCTTCTATGTATATGATTTGGGAAATACTATGATATAGTGTAAGAGAACTTACTATTCAATATATGAGCTTTAAGAGCTTTCTAATAGATCCATTTTTTATTGGTACCCAACATTAGAAAAAAAAATGTATAATACAGTAGTAAAATAGAAGTCCTTTGCATGACTATTTAAATTCCTTGTTTTTTTAAAGACACTTGTTTTCATCTAAAAAAGTTGGCCTATCTACTGTTTTCAAGTGATTTTGATGATTGAAGATGCTTAATGAGAAGTCAAAATGTATTAGTATTCCTTTGATATCAATTAAATTTCATTTTTTCTTCTTGGAGAATATAATGATCGAAGCAATATTTCAGAATCAGCAAGTAATAGTTCAGCATCATGTTTCCAATGCAAGTGGATCACCAGTAAGTAATCCTCGATACCATTTTCCTCAAAGTTTTTTTTCACAGATACAATCTGCCTGCCTTCTCTAGCAGCTTTCCTAGCCTGGACCTTTTCTTTCATTGTGCAGGAAAAGTGTGATTCAACTGATTTCAGTCATATTTGTTCCTAGAGTTATCAAGGATTTAGATTCTTTTTTAAAAAAAACATTACTTGTGGGGCCGGAACTCTGGGCTTTGGCACTGTCCTTGAGCTCTTCAAATCAAAGCAAGCGCTCTACTACTTGAACCACAGAATCACTTCTGTGGTTCTGTTTATGTGGTGCTGATATGGGAAATGATAGAGCAGAAAGTGAAATAATGCAACCAAAAATATAAAAGCAAAATAAGTTAGGACAATTATGGAGCAACCATATTGTCTATGAAAATCATGAAAGAGAGAGAGGAAGAGAGATACAGATGTGCAATGACCTAGCTATCCACAAAATCAATGCTTCTGATCTATTTATAAAGCAGTTTTATTGTTTTATTTGTTAAAAGAGATGGAAATAGAATTTATGTATTTACTTGAAATTAGCACATACATTTTTAGTCACCTACATAAAGAGACATAGCTTTGACTAAATTACAGACAAGAATCTTAATCCTTGGGCTGGGAAGGTGATAAGTGGTAGAGTGTTTTTCTTGTAGCTTACTACAGTGCGGACACTACTTTCCAAAAAGGCCACTCATGAATACTAGGGATGAGGATGAGTATACCCCTCTTCATCAGGAAGCCTAGAGCGGACACTTAGACATTGTCCATGAGTTAGTAGCTCAAGGCAGATATTTATGCGATAAATCTGAATGGCTGGACACCCCTGCACAGTGCTTATATGTGAAACATATTGCAGCACACACACACACACACACACACACACACACACACACACACACACACATCATCATCATCATCATCAGATTTCTTCTTAAGTATTTTTGTGTATGATCTTAAGAAGAAATTTACATTACTAATTTGAATTTCTGAGAGAAGAGTATAATCAGTGTACATCTTGCTTCTATACTCTCAATATTTAATTGCTATCGAAGTATATGCAATAGATAAGTATAGGAAAAAGTAGGAGCCACACTGGTGGTTCATGTCATTATTCCTAGCTAATCAGAAAGATGAAATCTGATGATTGTGGTTTGAAACCAGACCAAGAAAAATAGTCCATTAGATTCTGGTTTGAAAGTAACCAGCAAAAGCTAGAAATGGAGCTGTCTTACAAGCAGTAAAATGCTAGCCTTGAGAAAACTAAAACAAAAAAATAACAAATTCTGGGACAGAGCTAGGCCTTGAGTTCAAGCTCTAGTATTAGTATTTAACTAATGAAGGAATGAATTAGTTGATTAATTACCTAAAATAAAATAAGTGGTGACATGTGGAGGGGCAGGTAAAATGTAACAACCCTGGTGACTGGAATATGTATTATTTTGTAATAAGACAAATTATAATTTGTCCTAATCACTCATATTTTATTTGAACTTTTTTGTACAATAAACTCTGAATTTGGCATGCGTGTATATGTGTACATGTGCACACATATGTGTTTAAGTGTGTGTGTGTGTGTGTGTGTGTGTGTGTGTGTGCTGTTGCAATGTTGCTTGCAAATATGAACAGGGTGAGGCTGAAAAGAGCTGTGTTAAAATGTTTTTTAAAATGTTTTTTTATTTATCAGTGTTCTGTCCTGTCATTTCAGTGGAAACACCCTTCTGTACATTTTATTTGTTAATAACATCATCATAATCGAAGCAATTACAACATTAAGTTAGATAAAAGAGATCATTTTCAGCGTTTAGTATGTGTTAGGTAAAAAGATACACATATAATTGGGTAGTAAGTTATGACTGTCAGTTCAAAATATGTATTTGACCTCTTAAATTGATTATATTTTTAAGAAATACTCATGGAGTGATTTTGACCGACTTGAACAAGTAAGTATTACTCTCTGGTTATTTCTGTGAAACTCAAGGTAGGTAAACTCCGGATTTCTGTTAAAAATAACTTTCTTTGTAAGATCGTATCTATTCACACTAAGATAATAAAATCCGTATTTTTAAGGTTTGAATATCCCATCATATTGACTGAAAATCAGTATTGTGGCTATGCGTGTTAGATATATATTTCAAAAACAAAAGCAAAAACATGTGTCACCTCCAGATTGTGGATGCATTTGAAGTTTGTACATACAAAGGTTTCTTCATTAATAGTTCTTTTGTGGGAGTAACTATCACAACTTTAACAAATAAGGCTTTTCGAATATCTTTTCCAATATAAATAACATCCCAGAGCGAGTTTTGCAATTTCTGAAAAACATTTAAATATTTTACTATTATTTTAGTTCATTGACTATACAGCTAAAGACATTTCTGAAATAAATATTGTTAAGATCTGAAAATGTAAGTGGGTATATAGGCTTTTCATGCATCATTTCATGAAAAGCCAGTTTTTATGAAACTAAAAGAAATAGAATAAAAGAATGTAAGTGAATTGGGTAACCTAATTATTAGTATAATTTTATTTTCTATTAGCACAGTCCTTTGAATGTAGATGATGCAGTTAAATTATTTTTTGTCTCACTGTGCTTGTTATTTTTAGATTATTTGTAGTTATAAGAATGAATTTGTAGTATAAATAAAGGTCTTTTAAAATGATTAGGATTAATCTTGTGTTTTGTATTCTACTCCCATGAAAATGAGTTATGATCAAGAGTTAATAGTTTATAATTGAATCTTCAGCATCATAAGAAATTTTGAAAAATTTGGTAGTATTGATGTCTTTTTTGTGGGGGCGTTCGGTAGTGGGGCCTGAACTCTGGGCATTATCCCTCAGCTCTTCAGGTCAATTCTAGCGCTCTACCACTTGAGCCACAGCGTCATTTCCAGCTTTTTTCTTTTTGCCTTTGTGGTGCTGAGGAATTGAACCCAGGGCCTCATTCATGAAAGGCAAGCGCTCTACCACTAAGCCACCTTCCCAGCCCTTCATGTCTTTTTAAACCAATAGTATTCACAAAATGGAGAGTCTTTAATTCATACTTAGGCCTTGATGTCTATGATTTTAAACCTCTCATTCCTAACATTAATGATAGGTCAGAGTGCATTTTTGGTTATAGGAAAGATAAAATATTTATCTAGGGTCAAAGGTGATTTTTATATCAGTCTTGCTTTAATAGCATTTTAAAGTAGTACCTTTCTCTCAAAATGTTGGGTATAAAAAGCAATCAAAATACTTCTAATGGTAAACAACTTAGTTGAGCTACAATGTGGAAATGATTGGTCCATAAGACCTGCAGTCTGTTTCCATCAGGAATTATGGAGGTCATTCTTTCAGTAAGACAGTGTTAAATAGAGATAGGGTCCCCAGGCAGTTCAGTGTTTAGTGAAGGGTTAAAATATGATTTCTACTATTTTGAGCTAGAAATCAACAATGTTATACTTTAGCAGTTCTTTTCACAAGGGAGGTATGCATTGATTATGAACTTTGAGTATTCATATTACAGTTCCCTATTTTCTAAGATAAAGTAAAATATTATGAGTGTACACAATAATTCTGGGAAATTTTCCTAGAATTTGTAGACTAAGTGCTGGTATTTTAGTCATAAAATAGAATGAGGATAATTGATACAGTGGGAGATGAACCTCAGGCTAACACCATGTCTGCAATGTTGTACTAGTAATTCCAACTCTGAAGACTTCAATATAATCATCTGAGAATTAAAAATGTAAGGAGCTCCACTTCATGCAATTATTGTGAGGATTAAATTATATACCATAGGTAAAGTACTTGGAAAAACAATCAATTAGCATTTGGCACATTCTACCTGTTATTTTATCATGTGATGAAATCAAGCATTTTTACTGTGATTTTATATGTGCAATGTGATGTATTGATATGCATTGCATTGATCACTTTTCTGTCACTATGAGGAAAATACCTGCAAAGAAAATTTCTGAGGAGGAAACTATTATAATGACTCATGGCTTAAGAGAATTCAGTTTAAGATCAAATGTCTCCATTGTTTTTAATCATGTTTTTATTATCTTAACTAGTTGTATACGGGAATTTCCATTCAATAAATGAGTTTTTTAAGTATAATGGATCTTTATATAACTTTTCCTACCCTTCCAAACCTCACCCCACTTTAATTTTTTCTAGTTTCATATTATTTCCATTGAATATAATGTCTTCACTGTTACTCCATAACTCTTTTTATTCCTTCCATTTGACTTCCCCTCACATCTTCCAAGTGATTGTTTCTTGGTATTCAATTTTTGGGATTAAAATTCAATTTTATAAGAAATTACACCTTTTAAATATTGCTCTGAAAAATAAAAGCTTTGGTTAATATTGTTGTTTAACTTGCATATAATTCTGGCTTCCAAATACGAGACAGAACATGGGTCCTTTGTGTGTCTGGATCTGACTTCATTTACTTAACATATTTTTAGATCTAGCCATTTCTTTGCAAATAATGTAACAGTCCTCATAATGGATAGGTGCAATACAATTGTGTATATATGACACACTTTCTCCAATCATCCTTCTGCCAAAGGGCATCTTGGCTATGGTGAATAGTGCAGTAATGAAGATGATTGTGAAAGTGATTTTACTGTAACCTTTTAGAAGAATTCATCATTATCTTTCTGGGAGCAATCCTATAGCCAGTTTTTTAGAATAAGCACATCCTTCCCTTCATCTCCATCACAACGTATTGCAAATCCTCAAAAACAAACTACCCCATACAGGTCTCAATAAGCTAAAACCACACTGTGCCCATATTCTTTCAATACATTTTTAATAATTACATAAATTTAGTGAGAACGTTCTATGTACTTTCCTAATGTGGGAATGAGAGACATAAAAACAGTGTAAAAGTAAGAAATATGCATTTTAATTAGCTATTATCATATTTAAAATCTTTTTCAGCTCTAACTCATAGCCTCACTTACTATTCTTTTAATCTTTATTTGATTACTTCATCTAGCCCCTAAATTATAACAGGTGAGTTAAATAAAGACAAAAAGTGTGGTTTGATTTTGACACGCATGTGCGAGGTTGTACAATATGGGTAAATAGATGGATTGGAATTAATAGCAATTATCCATTTTGTTAAAGTAGAGATGGTTTTCCCAAACTGATTCATATTTCATTCAACAAAAAGAAACATGTAACAATTCCCTTTGTTTTCCTCCTCATTAACTTTTGTTTCCATTTTATTTTATAATGAAGGATGATTTCATATATGTACTGTAGATACAAAAATATGTTAAACTATTTCTATCCGTATATATTGATAAATACACACATACATATATTACACAGGTTACAATGATAACTATAACTTCTGTAACTATACAATTTACTAAATTATTAAAAACATCGATGGCTCATGCCTGGAATCCTGGTTACTAGGGAGGCTGAGATCTGATGAACATGGTTTAAAACCATCCTGGGCAGGAAAGTACATGAGCCTCTTATCTCCAAACAACCAACAGAAAATCAGAATTGGAACTGTGGCTCAAAGTAATAAAGTGGTAGCCTTGAGAGAAAAAGCTCAGGGACATCACCCGGGCTCTTAGTTCAAGAACTACAATCTACCAAAAAAAATTATTTAATTTACACCTGTGTAAGTAGAGTATTTCCATCACCCAAATGTACATCCATGCTCATTTGCAAGGTAACTCTGTTTTGTCTGAAGTACCAATAAATATTATCACTTAAGTAGAAAGCATTGGAACATAGGTTCATTCTGTCTCTCTCATGGATTTTTCTCGACTCAAATACTCAAGTGTTACAATTATTCCAATTATTTAAAATCATAGCTTTTATCTTTAATACCCCTAATATTACAGTTTGAATTCAGTGTCTTGTGCCCCCTAAATAGGTGTTCTTACCACTTTGTCATGTGCCCAGCCCTAAATTATCAAGATTATTTTTTCAGATAGAAACTGGCTTCCTACTTGTGTATGATCTTGGCCACAGTCCACTTTATGTTATTCTTCCTGCAATTTAGAATAATAAGTGCATGGTATTATGTACAGATCTTTCTGTCTAGTCTGGGCTTTAGCCACTGTTCTCACAACAGTGCACTCCCATGTAGTTAGGATTTTCAAAAGTTTGTCATAGCTGATTATTTTTAAATCTTTTCATTTCCTGCAGGTTCTTGAGTACTGAATTAATTTGTGTTTTCTTGTGTTGTTTTGTTTCATTTGAATGTATGTATTGATTTGTTCCTTACTTTTCCTTTTGTTTATTTCCCTCAAGTTCTTACCTAAAGTGCTGTGAAACCAATTCTTCTTTCTCAAAATAGGGTGAACATTATTTATTCCAAAGAAATTTCAGTAACATTTAAACACCTTCATATCTATGAATGGTATACAAATGCTAAACGCTGAGAAGGGTGTTTTTACTTTCACGGTAGTCTTTGTCATACACAGATCATGAAATATATGAAGATAATATAACTACAGATGCATGCCAAGAGGAGAAAACCTTATTATTAATTGTTTGACAGAAGCTTCCCTTCTAGTGAAAGAAATATATTACTTGATGCAGGATTTCACAAAATCATATTGCTAGGAGGAACCTAAACAATCATCTAATACTGTAGACTTGAGAGTGATGACTTGACTACCTGAATAATTTACTTTTGGGTCAAATAAAAGCAGGCTTCCAAAATGAGAGTAGATTTTAGAGAAACATGATGAATTTTATGTAAATAGGTCCTTAGCTGATTTTGTTAATTTGTGACCTAATACAGGGAAATAAAGTACAGCAAGGTAAAAATTAAAGAACTTCACATTGAAATACTCATTTGTGTGTGTGTGTTCATGCGCATGTGAGTATGCAAACTCATATGTGCATGTGCTCATGCATGCATTCATCATTCTTGAGGCTTGATAGTGCCTGGGATATATTCCTCAGCTTCTGTGCCCAAGGATAGTGGTCTACCACTTCAGCCACTTCTGTTTTTATTTTTAGATAATCGCTTGTATTTTCATGATTGGACTGGCTTTGAACAGTGGTCATCAGATCTCAGACTCCCTAGTTGCTAGCTAAGCTTATTCAGCCTCTGAGTACCTAGTTAAAATTCTGGGTGTCCTCTATGCTTCACTGCTCTTTTATTCATTTCCTGAGGTAATCACAAGCCTAAGTTATATATATATATATATATATATATATATATATATATATATATATATATATATATATATACATATATGTCTAATTGCTTTAAAAATAGTTACTGCTTGGTACCAGGGGTTCCCATCTATACTCTTACCTACTTAGGAGGCTTGAGAATAGAACCCAGGCCAAAAGTTTAGTGGAATTCCTTCTCAATCTACAGCTGGGTGCATTGGATCATTTCCAACATCCTTAACTATCTAGTTACTAACATTGGAAGGACTGCGGATCCAGGCCAGTCAAGGTAGCAGGCTAGACAAGTTGGTGTTTATGTCAGATGCCATTGATGATGGGAAGGCTAAAAGGACAGATCAGGTGCATGTTTTTGTGGAAAGAAAATCCCTATCCTAAAATTAACCACTGATATGATGCTGGCCTAGAAAGAAAAATATACTCCAGTTTGAAATACCCACAATTTCCCACAACCAAATTAAGTATATACATGAACAATCAAAAACTTAGTACAATCTATTCTTTAATATCAGCTTTATCTGATTATCATATGATGTGACAGAATAGTTTCTTCATTAAACTTATGATAATTTAAAAAGTCCTAGAAAATTCTTTCACACTTATTAAGTGCAAATGAATGGCAAATTGCCTCATTTCTTACATATTTGACTACCACTATAAATTCGTCTTATGATTATTATTAATAGTAATATATTCTGATTTATTACTTTACTTTGTAATAGTTTTTAAACTTTTTTGCTTTTCTGCTAAAGTTGAAGTATTTAAATAGTATCATCAAAGTATATTCCTTGCATATTTAGGGAAGATTTTTAGAAAGTTTTTAACCAATGGCTTCTAAGAATTCTTAATTGGTATATATATATATATAGGTTTATTTTGAATTTCAATTAATTTTATTGTATTGGTAATGTACAAAGGAGTTAAAGTTACATAAATGAGGTAATGAATACATTTCCTAGGGAAGGAACATTGTTATATCTTCCATCGATATTTTTGTACACTCAAAACAAGAACCACTGATACTTTTGCTGTTGCTATTGATCAATGGGTTGATATACAGAGGGTTTACACTTAATTAAGTCAACTAAAGAGTACACTTCATTTTATTTTCTAAATTTCATATTTTGTGCTTAAATGTTTTCATTTGTTTCTTTAGGATAATTCATTTTTTTCAGAGTTGTAGAATTAGTTTATTTATTTTTGCATGATTTTCACACATGTAAATTATTCAGACATGTATTTTGCTTTTATAATATTTAACATGTGACTATTTAAAATTGTTTTCTTAATTTTTATAATGTTAATGATGTTAAATAAATTTATTTTCTTATACTTATTAACATATTTGTCCAGGTAACAAATACTTACTGTATTTTCAGGAAGCACATACTTTATTAAGAAAGGCTTGTTGATGTGATGAATAATATTAATTGATTTGCGTATATTGAACCAGCTTTGCATCCCTGAAATGAATCCTGTTTGATCATGGTGTATGATTTTTTGGATGAATTGTTGAAGTCGATTGGCCAAAATTTTGTTGAGAAGTTTTGCATCAATGTTCATCAAAGAAATCGGTCTATAGTTCTCTTTCTTTGATGAGTCCTTGCCTGGTTTTGGGATGAGGGTTATGATGGCTTCATAGAATGTGTTCGGTAGGGAGCTTTCTCTTTCAATTTCATTAACTACAACAGATGCTGGAGGGGATGTGGACAGAAAGGAACCTTACTTCATTGTTGGTGGGAATGTAAACTTGTTCAACCACTTTGGAAAGCAGTATGGAGGTTCCTCAAAAGACTTCACATAGATCTCCCCTATGATCCAGCAATCCCACTTTTGGGCATTTACCCAAATGTTTACAAACAAGACCACACTAAAGCTACCAGCACAACTATGTTTATTGCAGCATTATTTACCATAGCTAAGATATGGAACCAACCCAGATGCCCCTCAGTAGATGAATGGATCAAGAAAATGTGGTATATATACACAATAGAATTCTATGCCTCCATCAGAAAGAATGACATTTCCCCATTTGTTAGGAAATGGAAAGGCTTGGAAAAAATTATATTAAGTGAAGTAAGCCAGGCCCAAAGAAGCATAGGTCCCATGGTTTCCCTTATTTGCAATATCTAGTATAGGTATGAGTCAAGCAGAAAAGGTCAGATAATGTGATGTTAGGAAAATGAACCCTTAAATATGTATTTTAATGTTTTCGTTTCCTTCATGCATATGTTTCTAACGCATTTATAAGATTATTTCTTTGTTGCTTTGTATGTCCCTCCCCCACAGTGTAACCCCCGCTTTCACTATATTTGATGTCAGTATAACATGTGGAGGAGATGGGGGCAAACAAGTCGTTTAAGGATTCAGGTGGACCTGTTGCAACAATGAGAAGTACAAAATGTCATGTCAAAACCAGCTTTACAATGTCGATGGGGGGGGAGGGGGGTATAATTGGGTGGGGGGAGGGGGGAGGCTGGGAAGGGAGGTGAACGGTAAACAAAGGAGGAGGCTGCAATGCTTGGTAAGAAATGTATGCATTATCCTGCCCACGTAATTGTAGCCCCTCTGTACAGTATGTTCTCAAATAAAATAAAATAATATTTTATAAAAAAAAAAAAAAGAAAGGCTTCATTACTTGGTCACTTTTTGGAAATATTTTTACTTGAAATAAAAAAATGTTTGAGCTCGGCATGTTGTTTTGTGGAATCCATTTTCTAGCTATGGTGGGAAGTGTAAATAGAGTTTGTAATTCGGGAGATACTGAGAAACTCTGTGACCTTATTATAAAACTATTCATAGTGAACTGATTAGAGATATAGCCATCGCTAGTGTTATATACAGCACCTCGCTATCATATTCTAAATCTTGAGTTAAAATACAAGTAACATCAATCTTTTTTCAAAATAAAAGGACACGTTTCAAAATGTTTATTATTTAAAACTTATTTGCAAAGGTTCTCATTTCTTGTATTAATTTTCAATTTACTTAAGCTATTAAAATCCAAGCATACTGTGATTATTTTATTTCTACTAAACTTTTAAATAGTACAAGCAATATTATGATATCATATAACATACTTTTACTATTTATTATAATTTCCTCTGTTTAATATGATAAAATCTATATTCCAAATATGTGTATGTGGTGTGTATGTGTGTGTTTATATGGTTTTTGTGTATGTGCACTTTCTGTGTACTTTGTAATGTTTGGGAGGTCACACCATTGCTTTACACATGCTAGGCCAATGTTTTACCACTGAGCTATACTGCCTAGTTATAATCAAAATAGTGTTTTAAATCATGACTTTGAAACTTTCATTCCTAGTATGTTTTTTCAAAATAATATATGATAAAACGTGATCCATATTCTATCCACGCTAGCAATATTTAGTTACTTAGAATATTCCCACTGCCTTTCCACTTCCAAACTCTTGTGTTTGTTATTGATAAAGGTTTTACTTTGCTTCTTTTCTCTCTTCATTTTTTTTCCTTCTTTCTCTTATTTCTTTGAGAATTAATTATCATATTCTTATTACAATATCCTTACATTGTTACAGGTATATACAATGCTCTATTTTTTATTTTATTTTTCCATTTTCACTGACTTTTGGTCCAAACTATTAGATGGATTAAAAAGAAACTTGACTTAGGACAATTACTCTTCTCCTTCTCTTCTCTGAATTCTTTCTGTGTTTTGAAACACAATAGCAATGTCATATAGCTCCTACATGGTCCATCATTCTTTCCCCTCTCACTCTCCTCTGTTGTATAGCTCAAGTTGTTATCATTCAGATTTATTATGCTACAGCATTATCTAAATCTTAACTCATTCCTAAATTAATTTTAGTTGTTTCAAGTATTCTCTAAAGACATTTCTCGATATATAATATCTGGGGTCTTGTGTTTTTACAAGGTACAAAATATGAGTGACTATCAAACATCTAGATATCTCTGTAGAATATTGGTCCACCTGCTCAATAAACTTGTATGTAAATTCAAGGAATACAGGTCAGTCAGAACAATCATGTAAATTCATTCTAGCTTTGAATCTTATTACCATGTTTACTAGTGAAGACAAAATAGTTCTACTATAAGAGCAGATACATAGAAGATTGTAACAGATTTGTCAAAAATAAATTCTTAGTTTTATGGTCAATAAATTTTGAAAACTATCCTATAACTTTATGAAATAAAAATAAAATCTTAAATGGTGTATTGGCACTATTGTCTCTTGAGATTTAAAGAATGATCTTAGACTACTACCTCAATACTTTTTTGTTTTGTTTTGTCTTTTGTCATTCATGAGGCTTCAACTCTGGGCTTAGGAGCTGTCTGTGTGCTCTTCTGTTCAATGCGCGTGCCCTATCGCTTGAGTCACAGCACCAGATCTGGTTTTCTAGTGGTTTATTGGATATAAGAGTCTCATGGACGTTCCTGCCAAGGCTCGCTTTAAACTGTGATCCTCAGATCTCAGACTCCTCAGTAGCTAGGGTAACAGATATGAGCCTCAGGCACACGTCCTACCTCCATCCTTACACAAAAATTTAAAATAAAAAATGATTATCAAACTAAATGTGAGATGTGAAAACCTATAAAATATAAATATAAATATTCATGACATTACATCAGTAAAGGTTTCTAAAACTTTGACATGGAAAGCATTAGTGGCTAAAGATAAGCAAGAATAAACTGGATTATATCAATTGATAGCATTTCATAATTCAAAGGACCCTATAACCGAAGTGAAAATATATCCAACAGATACAGGGAACATATGTGTTAATGCTCCAATGTTAATGCTACAATGATTCTGAATCTTAAGTATTTTTATATCTTCTAATTCTATATAAATTTTTTCCTGAATAAGATATTTCTTTGAAGAACATATGCAAATTAATAGTCAATAGAAGGAGCATATAAAATAAGTTCCTCTTTAGTATCTAAGAAAAAAGACAAAGAAAACTCACTAGTCTGAACCTAATATAAAAAGATGACACAAAATATAGTAATGCATTTGTGGAGAAAATGATAAGCTCTACATAGGAGAATGATTTGTATAATAGTTCGATCATTTTAGCAAGCAAGATTTCAATTCTTCAAAAGGTCAAAGAGAATTGTATATGATCCAGCCATTACACTTCTATGTATGTATTAAAGAGAAGTAAAAATCTTGTTTGGACAGGGAATGTAGTTCATTGACAGTGCACTTGAGTAATATGTGTGAGACCCTGGAAATAATCCCCAAAAACAAATTTGAAAAGACACACTATAGAGGATGTATGCTGGACAAATTCCTGTAAGTGAATTTTATATCTATTTTAATGTCTGTTCTAAAATTTACAGCATTTCTATTTGAAGAAATGCAAGTTTGTGAAAATTAGGCTTGGAAAACCTATCATTGTATAATTTACTTCCAAAGCACTAAATCTATACAATAAAAGGAGATTAAATATTGCATGTAAATTTCATGGCAACAAAAACAAAACAATTGTTAAAATACTTCACATAAATTGCAGAATACCTAAAAAGATGTTTTCAATATTGACTAAAAATTCTTTGTAAACTACAGCATTTAAAACAAATATGTGATTTTGTGTATTTTGAGTGTTTTTGGTCCGTTTTTTTTTGAGTTCATACAGAGATAACTCAATCAAAAAGTGTATGTGATAACTGTAATATCTAGGAGTTATGCATCACATATAAGTAATTGATAACCTTTTCCGCAAGAAACTTTTAGCAAATGACAGAAGACCCAAATCCATGCATCTGCATTCTATGAAAGTCATATGTTACTTCCTCAATTCAATTGCTTTTCTCTACTTTGCTAGGAAAAAAATTATTCTCAAGGTAAGAGCCAATAGCAATGAAAAGAAACAAAATACATAATCATCTTTATTTATTTGTGAAAATAACAAATGAAATAAAACAATTCCACTTAAGCGACTCCAATATTAGTACCTATGAAGATGTTCCTGAATATCAATATCCAATGAATTTTTGGAATTTTAATTTCTACCAACATATTAAAACTAGAACAAGAAAACAAATATAGCCTTGGAGCCAACCAGCACTGGACTAATTTTTTTAATTGTTTTGAAATTACAAAAGGATTGATACCATTAAGAAAATGATTTTTTTGGAAATCAATTAAAAGTGTTTATTACTTATTATAACTCAAATACCAAACAAGAGTATTTTTATACAATCATTACAAATATCATTTTATTACTATAGTAAAATATAATAAAAGACCAGTCCCAATAAATTATCATTATTCTTAATTCTTAATTATTACCTTAATATCTTAATCAAACTAAATAGTCATGTCTTTAACATAAACATAAATATTCTATACTTTTTACCTAACATTTTCCAGGGGCATGTATTCATGTTTCTAAGAAATGTTCACAGCAGTTAAATGGTGCTTTTGTGAAATTAATGTGATATATTTTGTTGTTGTTGTTTGCAAGGCCTGGGCATTATTCCTAAGCCTTTTTATGCTCAAAGCCAACATTCTACAACTTGAGGCACAGAGGTAATTCCGGTTTTTAGTGGTTAATTGGAGATCAGAATCTAACAAGTACTTCTTTAGTGGGGGGATCCAGTAGTGGGGCCTGGGGGCTGTCCCTCAGCTCTTCAGCTCAAGGCTAGCACTCGACCACTTGAGATACAGAGCCACTTCCAGCTTTTTTTCTTTTTGCTTATGTGGTGCTGAGGAATCTTACCCAGGGCTTCATGCATGCAAGGCAAGGGCTCTACCACTAAGCCACCTTCCCAGCCCCCTAACAAGTACTTTCCTCTCTGAACTAGTTTCGAACACAATTCTAACATCTCATTACCCAGAACAGCTTACATTATAGGCATGAGTCCCTGGCGCTTGGTTGGATGTATTTTTTAAATTTTAATTATGTTTTAAGATTTTTGTTTCACTATAATATACATCGTTCTACACATAAATTCATATATATGTATATATTTCTGATGACAAATAATCTCTAAAAATGTATGTCTTTCTACATATAATATATATATATATATATATGTATATATATATATATATATATATGTTGCTGAACACAGACTTACTCTAAAACTTTTATGCTATTTTTTTACCTTTTTCATTTCAAAGACATACAGTCTATTGTTCCAAAAGTTTCCTAGAATAGACTCACTAATATTTCAATAGAATGTAGAATCTATTCCTTTCAAGGTAATTTTAGATATACACATGATATTGCAGTAACATTTATACTATATTACTTGAAATAATTCTGTTCACACTCTTAAATCTTTGTGTGTAGTGATGGGGAGAGAGGAAGTTATTTCATACTGGTTAGGAATTTGCAATGCTTCCAAAATCTATTCCATAATTTGATATAAGCATGTAGTCAATCTACCTGTTATGGTTTAGTATTTTTGTTTCTTTATTTGTGCAAATTTTTAATATGGATGCATGCACAGTGGTAACATTAAAAATATCAATCCAGATTTTGTGGGTATTTATATTTCTCTTGGGAAAACTAATGAGCTCCAAGAAAATGTCCATAAGGAGCCTTCTAATTCCAATATCACGGTTTGTCTTACAATGCTTTAAATTCTACACACTCTAATGTGGACATAGGGTCATATTGTGGAACTTTTCTCCTCAGAGAGTTAGAACTACACTATTGCTTAACATGGACATTGTACCTTCATACATAGACAGGGCATGTGCAAAGAAGAAGTGGTAGTTGAACAATTTTCTTATCAGTTTTTACAGATGAAATGGAAATAGAGCAAATATGAGCTCAAAAGGAATGTGCAAAGAAGACAAGGGCACAAAATAGAATGTGCCAAGAAATGCTGAAGTATAATTTCAAATAATGTGCTCAGGTGTGAGGGTGTGTTCAAAGTACAAATTCAGACAATGTACTTGGATATCTTGGGGAAAAAACTGCTTTAACCTATTCTGGGATAATTGTACAAGTACAAGCCCTTAACTCTGACTTTAATCAGCCACAACATCATCAACCAGGGACTATTTTCCAACTGCAAAGTGAGAAAAAAAGGGCTCATCACAGTTAGTGTTCAGGTTAAAGCAATGGCAATCACATAACTTTTCTATAATTCTTCAATTGTTTTGGAGCATTAAAATAGGAAAAAGCGAAGTAATTATTTTGCATGAACCTAAATTAAGTAGGATGTATTCTATTGGTCTCTCTTTAACTTGAAAGCTATACATTATGTCTTTTTCTACTCTATCTTGGGACAATGATATGCGGTCAGTCATTTTTTTCTCTTCCCCTTCTTTTGCCCTTCCACTTACATAATTGTTATTTAAAGAGACATACTTAAGCTTGCATTTCTAAATTCTTCAAAATTATCTGAACTACTTTATACTTCTGGCAGCCTTCTATATCTTTCTCAAGGGAAATATTTTTGTCACTACCATTTTTATCCTCTATGATATTGGATATCTTCCTGCCTAATTCACTGCAAGATATACACGAGACTCATCCAGATATCTCAAAACTCGTACCACCATAAAAATCCTATCTTACTTAGAAATCATGCTTTTAGAATGTCTGGGGAAGTGGCTTCTCTCATTTTTGAATGACACTAAGTGATAGTTATATGCAGTCATGTTTTAAACCAATATGCCACTCAGTAGATGAACGAATTGACAAAATGTGGTTTATGTATGCACTGGAAAGACTTGGAAAAATCCTATGAAGTAAAATAAACAAGACACAAAGAAACAGATTCTGTGGTTTCCTCATTTGTAAAAAGTTAGAAATGTCTAGGATAGGGAGTTCCGGGAAGATGGCGGAGGAGAAGCTGGAATCTGAACAAACTCTCGCATAGAAAGTAGGTTTAGAGTTCCAGTGAACAGTACTAAGCCAGAGAATCACACCAAGTGTGTCATCACAGGACAGAGAGTTAGACAAGAGAGGGGAAGCCAAGGAAACGCACCAGCTGCCGCTCCAGCGGCGGGGTCGCAGCGGCGACCACCGCCGGAGTCATACCTGAGACACAGAGAGTCGGGGACGAAGGAGCTAGACGCAGTGGACGAGCGGATTCTATTCAACACCAACAAGAACCAACAAGGAGCAAACATCTTCATCCTGCTGTTTGCAGACCAGAGACAACCCAGGATCCAAGTCTCGGCGTGAGTACAAGCCGACATCCTCACTCCTCAGGGAGCAGAAGAGGGAAGGCCACCCCTCCCCCCCCAGCACCGGTGATCTCCATCTTGGATACCGACAAAGCTCGGAGTTGGGGCTAGCTCCAGCTCAGGCCTTGGATTAAAATGAGTCAGTTAGCAGGTCACAAGAACTTAACGCCGAAGTGACCTGCCAGACTCAGCTCCAACCAGGGAAAAGTCACCCAGCTCAGGCGCCAGCCATCGGAGTGCCTTACCTCACTGGGTAACCAGAGCAAGAGGCTGCCCCTCCCTCTAGCAGCTACCACAATCAATTGAAAAACAGAAACCCTGAGAATGGCTCCAGGCTGGGCGCTGTGAGCTTTATCACAAAATAGCCCCAGGGAAGAACTACTGTTTGTTGAAAGGCCTCAACTCTACCCAGAACCTAGCCTCATCACCACATCCCCCTCTTTTGTGACTCTCAAAGCAGACCACCCTCCCAGAAAACAAACCTGGGAGGGGGATCTCAAAATCTTGGGGAAAGCAGAGCATTTTTCTGCCTCTTCCAACCAACCGACTTAAGAAACCAATCAAGCCACAGGACCTCAAGCTGACCAGAGACTCCAACAAGAGACTGGTTGCAGACAAAAGGGAGATACAGGATTCTTCCCACTCCTCCCCACCCCCCCAAAAAAAAATCAAAAGACTTTTTTTTCTTTTTTTTTTTTCTTCTTCTTCTTTTCTATTTTTTTGCTTGTTTTTTGTTTTTTGTTACCTTATATATATATATATATATATATATATATATATTTTCCCTTCTAAAACTTTTATTAATCTTTAATTTTTGCCTCTTCTGAAAAAATAATTGTTTTCCAGTAACTTTTTTTTTCTCATCTTATAATTTTTATTTTAGGAATACGTGAATGAGAGTTTTCCTTTCTTTTCTTGTCTTCTTTCTTTTTTTCTCTCTTTCTTAATTATCTTTTTGTTTTTTATCTAGCTCTACTGAACTTCTGATCTTTTCTTCTCCCGTTCCCATCCTTAAAGCTTTTCACATCTCCTCTATGTCCCTCCCCTTCTCTGAACATATTCACATTCCTCTCTAAATAGACGGTCTTTTAACCTCTATAATAACATTAATTTTTACGTTTCTATTCTTTTTCTGGTCTCTCTTTATTCCCCTTTCCGTCTCTTCTTTTTCTCTCTCTCTCTACTTGCATCCTACCCAACCCATTTCCTGCACTGTGATTAGGACATAGTTAACTCTCCCTGTGCCTCCCCACACCAATCTATTCCTATTTTTTACCCACATTTCTCCCTAATCCTAATAATTTCTGGTTTTCCAAATTCTTTTCTGCAGTTCGAAGTCCTTTAACATATAGTCGTTTGATGTTGAATAGAAGTATCTGTTGAACTAGATTGTATCTGTAGGCTATTGACTGTACAAATGCAAACTTTGGTTGATGGTTGCCTTAAGATAGTGTTCTAGCACAAAACTGGTGCAATCTTTATCTCAAATGGGCCGAGTAAGCCGGAAAACACAGGAAAAATGGCAAATTCGGGTATCTCAATTCCCAACCTTGATAATCAGGGATTAGAACAGATAAAGAATAATCCAGAGGAGAGTTCCCAAATAGCTCTACAAACACTAATAGCAAACATGATAAATGAGAAGTTTGACAATGTACAAAGGACTCTGTATGAGCGTGATAGGGAGAGAGAGGAGGCATCCCAGAAGTTTATACCGGAATATCATAAGCGTGAGGAAGCTTCTCAAAAACTCATACAGGATTTGCGTGAACAACTTGAGAATACTCAAAGAGAAAGGGAGAAATGGCGTGAGCAGGCAGAGAACACTCAAAGAGAACTGCAGGAATCCCACAGACGGGAGGAAACTAATCAAAGAGTAATTCACGAATTAAGAGACCAGGTAGAGAATACACAAAGATCACTAAAGGCATTCATGGAATCCATTAACAAAGAGCTGAAGGAAGTCAGGGAGACCACAAAGGGAATGCTGAATGGAACCCAACAGAAGGAATGGGAGTCCAAAGAAACCATAACCGATCAACTAAGTGATTTGAGAACAAACACTGAACACCAAATTAAGGAAGTAAAGAAATTCATACAAGACCTAAAACAGAGCTTCAACAAAGAACTTGAAGCCATCAAAGCTGACCACTTAGAAAGAAAAGAGATAAAAAACAAAGTAGAGAGTCTTGACAGCAGGTTAGACCATGCAGAAGATCGAATCTCAGGGATTGAAGACAGCCTAGATATTATAGAGAAAGAACATACAACCATCCAAGACAAGTCCAAGAAATATGATAGGTCTATCCAACACCTGGAAGACACCATCAGAAGGCCAAATCTAAGGATAATGGGTGTAGAGGAGCACCTAGAAACAGAAGTTAATGGTCTAGGAAATTTGTTTAACAGGATCCTAGCAGAGAACTTCCCAAACATACAAAAAGATAGGCCTATTCAGATACAAGAAGCTTTTAGAACCCCAAATAGACCAGACCAGAATAGGACATCCCACCGTCACATTATAATCCACACAGGATCAACCCAGACCAAGGAAAAGATCCTTAAAGCTGTCAAGGAGAAAAGGGTAATCACCTATAAAGGGAAACCAATTAGAATTACCTCAGATTTCTCAGCAGAGACAATCAAAGCAAGAAGAGCCTGGAATGACGTATGCCATGCCCTAAAAACAAACAACTATCAACCAAGAATACTGTACCCAGCTAAACTCTCCTTCATAACTGAAGGCCAAATAAAAACCTTCCATAGCAAAGAAAAATTGAAACAATACATCTCCACCAAACCAGCCCTGCAAAAGATTCTTAAAGATGTCCTACACATAGAAAACCAACAAGAACCCAACAAAGGCCAAGAAACTGCACCCAAACTCAGAATCCAAGAACCTTAGGAAGAACCCAGTTTTCACAGCCCCCAAGAAGGTGGATAACATGGCAGGAACTCCCAAAAACCTCTCAGTCCTATCTCTTAACGATAACGGACTGAACTCTCCAATTAAGCGACATAGACTGTCTAGTTGGATTAAAAAACAAGACCCTTCTATCTGCTGCCTGCTGGAGTCACATCTTGCCCGTAAAAACAAACATATTTTCAAGGTTAAAGGCTGGAACAAAATCTCCAAAGCAAACGGCCCTCATAAACAGGCGGGAGTTGCAATCCTAATATCAGATAAAATAGACTTCAAATTAAAATTCGTGAGAAGAGATAAAGAAGGTCGCTACATACTAATTAAAGGATCTCTCTTTCAGGAGGATATTACAATTCTAAATATCTATTCGCCAAACAATGGAGCACCCAAATTTATCAAAGAAACACTACTTTCCCTCAAATCCTAGATAAATCCAAAGACATTAATCGTTGGGGATTTTAACACACCACTCTCCCCACTAGATAGACCAACTCGGCAAAAACTCAACAGAGAAACCACAGATCTAAACAGCTGCATAGATCAACTAGACTTAACAGACATTTACCGAACATTTCACCCAGCAGCATCAGAATACACGTTCTTCTCAGCAGCACATGGAACGTTTTCTAAAATAGACCACATTTTAGGCCACAAAGCAAACTTGTCTAAATTCAGAAACATTGAAGTTATACCTTGCATTCTCTCTGACGACAAGGGAATAAAATTAGAACTCAACAACAAAAGCCACCAAAGAAAGTCCGGTATCACATGGAGGCTGAACAACACACTGCTGCATCATGAGTGGGTCATGGAAGAGATTAGAAAGGAAATTCAAATGTTCATGCTATTCAACAAAAATGAACACACAAATTACCAGCTCCTCTGGGACACAGCAAAGGCAGTACTCAGAGGCAAGTTTATAGCTCTGAGCTCCTACATCAACAAATTGGAGAGATCGGAAACTAACAATTTAATGACACATCTAAACCTCCTTAAAAAAGAGCAGCAAGATAAACCCCAATCCAGTAGACGGAAAGAAATAATCAAAATTAAATCAAAATTAAATGAATTAGAATCCAAAAAAACTATAGAAAAATCAACAAAACAAAGAGTTGGTTCTTCAAAAAACTTAACAAAATTGACAGACCCTTAGCAAACCTTATCAGAAAAAGGAGAGAACACACCCAAATTAATAAACTCAGAGATGAGAATGGAAACATCACCACGGAAACAACCAAGATTCAGAACATTATAAGGGAATACTTCTCAAAACTTTATGCTAATAAGTTTGAGAACTTGACAGAAATGGACCTTTTCCTAGCAAATATTGACATGCCAAAACTACACCAAGATGAGTTAAACCAGCTTAACAGGCCCATATCAAGCATTGAAATAGAAACAGCAATAAGAGACCTCCCAGCTAAGAAAAGTCCAGGACCAGATGGTTTTACAGCGGAATTTTACAAGGCCTTCAAAGCAGAGCTCACACCAATACTCCTCCAAATCTTCAATGAAATTGAAAGAGAAAGCTCACTACCGAACACATTCTATGAAGCCATCATAACCCTCATCCCAAAACCAGGCAGGGACTAATCAAAGAAAGAGAACTATAGACCCATTTCTTTGATGCAAAACTTCTCAACAAAATTTTGGCCAATCGACTTCAACAATTCATCCAAAAAATCATACACCATGATCAAACTGGATTCATTTCAGGGATGCAAAGCTGGTTCAATATACGCAAATCAATTAATATTATTCATCACATCAACAGGAGCAAGAATAAGAACCACATGGTTATCTCAATAGATGCAGAAAAAGCATTTGACAAGATCCAGCACCCCTTTATGATGAAGGTTCTGGAAAAATTAGGAATCCATGGAACATTCCTCAATACAATAAAGGCTGTATATGACAAACCTACAGCCAGCATTATACTCAATGGTGAAAAACTAAAGCCATTTCCTCTTAACTCAGGAACAAGACAAGGATGCCCACTCTCTCCACTTCTCTTCAATCTAGTATTAGAATGCCTAGATACAGCAATAAGGCAAGATGCAGACCTAAAGGGGATCCAAATAGTTAAAGAAGAAATAAAACTCTCCCTCTTTGCAGATGACATGATCTTTTATTTAAAGAATCCCATAGACTCCACTCCCAAATTACTCAAGCTGATTCAAAAATTTGGCAAAGTAGCAGGTTATAAAATTAACCCCCCAAAATCAATGGCTTTTCTATATGCCAACAAGGAGAAAAGTGTGGCTGAAATTAGGAAAGCAACTCCATTTGTAATAGCCCCACAAAAAATAAAATACCTAGGAATTAACTTAATCAAAGAAGTGAAGGACCTCTATGATGAAAACTTTAAAATCTTGAAAAAGGAAATCAACACAGAACTTAAAAAATGGCAAAACCTCCCATGCTCCTGGATTGGCAAGATTAACATCGTGAAAATGGCAATACTTCCCAAGGCTATCTACAAATTCAACGCTATACCTATCAAAATTCCACCCTCATTCTTCAAGGAAATAGAGGAGGCATCCAAAAATTCATATGGAACAATAAAAGACCCCGAATAGCAAAAACGCTCTTCAACGGAAAGAACAATACTGGAGGAATATCAATACCAAATTTCAAACTCTACTATAAAGCCATAGTAATCAAAACAGCTTGGTATTGGCATAAGAACAGACCTCAGGACCAATGGAATAGAATTGAAAACCCAGAAATGAACCTACAGACCTATAGCCATCTAATCTTCGATAAGGAAGCTAAAACAATAGAATGGAAGAAAGACAGCCTCTTCAGTAAATGGTGCTGGCAAAATTGGTTAACTACATGTAGAAAACTAAAGCTAGATCCTTATATATCACCCTGCACCAGAATCAACTCCAAATGGATCAAAGACCTTGAACTCAAAGCAGACACTCTGAAAACATTACAGGATGGAATAGGAGAAACCCTAGGTCTCCTTGGCCCAGGTCGAAATTTTCTGAATAGAGACCCGGAAGCACAACAAATCAAAGAAAGGCTGGACAAATGGGATTGCATAAGATTGCAGAGCTTCTGCAGGGCAAATGACATAGCTGGCAAGATCAATAGAAAGCCCACCAATTGGGAGAAGATCTTTACTAGCCATACAACGGACAAGGGTCTCATATCTAAAATATACTTGGAACTCAAATAATTAAACCACCGAACAACAAATCCTCAAAGAAACAACTGCTCAATAAATAAGTGGGCGAAAGACTTAAAGAGAAGCTTCTCTGAAGAAGAAAGAAGGATGGCCAATAGACACATGAAGAAAAGTTCAACATCCCTAGCCATAAAAGAAATGCAAATCAAAACAACATTGAGATATCACATCACTCCAGTTAGAACAGCAAAAATCAAGAACTCTAATAACAACAGATGCTGGAGGGGATGTGGACAGAAAGGAACCTTACTTCATTGTTGGTGGGAATGTAAACTTGTTCAACCACTTTGGAAAGCAGTATGGAGGTTCCTCAAAAGACTTCACATAGATCTCCCCTATGATCCAGCAATCCCACTTTTGGGCATTTACCCAAATGTTTACAAACAAGACCACACTAAAGCTACCAGCACAACTATGTTTATTGCAGCATTATTTACCATAGCTAAGATATGGAACCAACCCAGATTCCCCTCAGTAGATGAATGGATCAAGAAAATGTGGTATATATACACAATGGAATTCTATGCCTCCATCAGAAAGAATGACATTTCCCCGTTTGTTAGGAAATGGAAAGGTTTGGAAAAAATTATATTAAGTGAAGTAAGCCAGGCCCAAAGAAACATAGGTCCGATGGTTTCCCTTATTTGCAATATCTAGTATAGGTATGAGTCAAGCGGAAATGATCAGATAATGTGATGTTAGGAAAATGAACCCTTAAGTATGTATTTTAATGTTTTCGTTTCTTTCATACATGTGTTTCTAATGCATTTATAAGATTATTTCTTTGTTGCTTTGTATGTCCCTCCCCCACAGCGTAACCCCCGCTTTCACTATATTTGATGTCAGTATAACATGTGGAGGAGATGGGGACAAACAAGTCGTTTAAGGATTCAGGTGGACCTGTTGCAACAATGAGAAGTACAAAATGTCATGTCAAAACCAGCTTTACAATGTCGGTGTGGGGGGGGAGGGGGGTATAATTGGGTGGGGGGAGGGGGGTAAAATTGGGTGGGGGGAAGGGGGAGGCGGGGAAGGGAAGTGAAGGGTAAACAAAGGAGGAGGCTGCAATGCTTGGTAAGAAATGTATGCATTATCCTGCCCATGTAATTGTAGCCCCTCTGTACAGTATGTTCTCAAATAAAATAAAATACAATTAAAAAAAAAAAAAAGAAATGTCTAGGATAGTCTTAGCAGTTGAGCAAAATGACCTCCTGGATATGGGAACAGAATTTTCTGTTTCTGGTTGTTGTTTTTAATGTATTATGTGATTTCTTTTTTCTTTTGTGTTTTCTGTTTGGTTTATCCCCTGTTATATTTGATTTCAGTATCCTGTGTATTGTAGATACATTTATCTTAATTTGGCAAGGGAGGACGCACAACGAAATGGCCAGACAAAGAACAAAGGCCAAACCAATGTAATAGCAATACTCAAAAACAACATGTTGGAAATTTACATTACAACTTATGAGCTGTATAGGGGTGAACGAAAACTGTGAGAAAAATGAGGGAGCGGGTAAAAAGTTCAACATGTTATGTATTCAAACCTTACAATTAATGCAACCCCTTCTATATAACACCTTGATAATAAAATTATATTAAGAATGAGCTGCATAAAATATAATTTCACCGTATTGGTATAGTAAATATTATTCTATGTGTATTACCTTTTTAAGAAATGAACATTTTGGCTACTAATTTGAATTAATTACCCCTTTATCAGAGGGTCATCATCTTGAATATTATGAAACTATACAATATTTTCAGAATTTACTTGCCATTATTTTGAAAAAAATATTATTTTAGTATTGTCTCATACTAAAACAGAAATAGTTCCATTCTATGGAAACTCTTAACTTTTTCAAACTGAATAATTGTTAAGAGGGCAGAGTATATGTGTTCTTCAAGATTCCTATTATTACTAACTACTCATTTTCAAATTCTGAACATGCCATACTAGAGACATTCAAAAGAGTACCTGTTTGCATTTTATTTAATTCTGCAATAGGTGCAGTTTTCAATGTGGCATTACATATTTAAATTTAACAGAAAAAATAGCCACAGTCTGGTAGAAGGTAAAACTAAGAAGTATCTATATTAATTCCTCTAGAGTAAACATTTGTTCATCAGAGTAAGCCATTATTTCTATGACCATCAATCCCAAGTTTTCTGCCATAAAGTCATCCTAGCTCAACAATTTCCAACTTGTAATGTGCACCTTAAAATTCCTTAATTTCACAACAGGACAAGCATATAATTATTGTGAAAAAATACTACACTTCTGCTAATATGATGCCCTTCGTATTGTAGAAAGAACACTACACTAAACTTTGCTGCATCATTTTCCACCAGTGTTATTCTTTTTTTTTTTTTTTTTTTTCGGTCTTGGGGCTTGAACTCTGGGCCTGGGCACTGTCCCTCAGCTCTTCAGCTCAAGGCGAGCGCTCTATCACTTGAGCCACAGCGCCACTTCCGATTTTCTGGTGGTTTACTGGAGATAGGAGTCTTACGGTCACTCCTGCTTGGGCTGGCTTTGAACCGCGATCCTCAGATCTTAGCCTCCTGATCAGCTAGGATTACAGGCATGAGCCAAGAGCGCCCGGCTCCAGTGTTATTCTTGAGATCAGAACACTTGCAAATATTATTTACAGTTATATATTTTATCTATCATAGACATTCAGGAGATCTGAATGTCTGAATATTAAAATATGAAGACCCTGGTTCAAATTCCACCCAGGAAGGAAGGTTCCTTAGATTCTTACCTCCAATAAACTGCTCATGAAAAGTGGCACTGAGGTTCAAGTGGTAGAGCAGAAGCCTTGAGCAAAAGCAGGCTCAGAGACAGTGCCCAGGCCTAGAAGTTAAGCCCTAGGACAAAGCAAACAACAAAACAAAAACAAACCCTAACCCTAACATTTTTCTCATTGTATACAGAGGTACATAATTAAGGAAATTTCTTCCTGTGTTATGTATAGAAAAAAAAAGATGTAGAAAAAAAAGATGTCACACAATTACTCTCTTCATACCATGTTACAGCAAAGTCTCAAAAAATTGCTCTTTTGCTAAATTCATAAATTAATAGCATCAATTTGTTGGCAACTTTATCTAGATTATTCACATTATCATGTTACTTATGAACTGTTGAAATTAACTATTAACTAAATTCTAATTATACCTCACTTGACGAATATTTTAGGCAAATAGAATGCCAGAATCATTTGTGAATTTGTAAATTAAACCTTGTACTTAAAAACAATTTTATAGTATCTAATAGAATATTAAATTACAAACAAAAATATTTATTTTAAATCTCAATTCTTATTTAATCAGGTCTACAAAGTCCCACATTAAATGAACTTTCCTGTTTCTCTAGGCTTAAACTTCTGTAATCCTTCATCATTTCTTTGGAATCTAACAGAATGATTATTGCTCTTTCAAATTCTTGGTTGGGAATCATGTGCTCTTTTGCATCTAGTAATGTTCTGTAATGAAGACGATATTTAAACACAACTGAGTTTAAATATATGAGTTGCAGTTCAATAGGAAACTTGACTTCTCAAAACGTAATGACAAAATTAGCCCAAACTTCCAACTGTGTGTTTCTTTCTGACTTATTTTTTATTCCTTTCTTGGTTTGTTTTATTGAGATAAAATTATACTACCTAGTCCAGTGAAAGTATCACTATGTCATTCCATTCTCTAATTACCTGTTTAAGTCTGAGTGATAGAATTCCTGGCTTGTATCACATTGTCTTACCATAGTTTGTTCGTTTATTTAATCTAGATACAGACTAGAAATTCTGAACTTCTCCAATAATATTTTCCGCTAGACTGATGGCTCAGACTGTTCATGTACTATTTTCAAAGATGTTCTAACATTTGACACAGGATATGAACATTTTCAGATGCACCTGAAGGGGTCTGTGATTCATTTCTTCCTGGATCCGATCCCTTTATTAATGATGACTTGAGTTTCTTACTATTTTTGTTCCCACCTACCTAATATTCTCAAGCTTTTTGGGGAAATTTCACTTGAAGACTTTCTAGTATTAAAAATTATCACTTGATTTTAGTCTTACTTAGGACATATTTTCTAACTTTTCTACAGAATCTGAGAGTTGTTCCAAATGTGTGTTTTATCATATAAGTGCCTCTGTGTATATGTGCGTATTTGTATGTATATATGTATGCAAAAACCTCATGCTCTTCTTCAGCAATCTTGCTCATAACTAGTACTCCATCACTTGAGCCATTCTTCTAATGCATCTTTTGGCTGGTTAATTATAGTGTCTCAAAGACTGTTTTGCCCAAGCTGGATGCAAAATGAACTTCCCAGACTCCTTTGCATTCTTAAGTTTTATTTCTCCAGGGGTATCAACTTTTGAACTACAACCATTTTTGTGAGTGTAAAATCTCAGCTGTAGCCCAGATTTTTAACTCAAGTTCATATAAAGATAAATGAACATACACATTACGTATGCTGAGTGTACACTGTTTTCACATTTCTATGTGATCCTAAGAAGGGTTCAAGTGGCTCACACCTGTAATCCTAGCTAATTAGCAGGCTGAGATCTGAGGATTGCAGTTCAAATCCAGCATGAGTAGGAAAGTTTCTGAGGCATTTATCTCTAATTAACCACAAGAAAACTGGAAGTGGTGTGAGTCTCAAAGGTATAGAAAAAGTTTTGAGCTGAAGAATAGAGGGATAGTGCCCAGGCCTGGAGTTCAGGCCCCACTACCATCAAAAAAAAAGAAAGAAAGAGAAGAAAAAAAGAAATGTGATCTTAGCCACTAGTTTATTGCTAGTATAATTCCTGCTTTCTCGACATGGACTTTTTTCCAGTTAAGTCCATGGTCTTATCTCTGACTTGATTGGAACCAGAATTATTCTTCCATTCTACTTTTTACAAATCTGCATGATTAGCTATCATGATTTAGAGCTAGTAGAAGAAAGAGAGTGGTCTCACCCTTCATGTTCCACTTAGTAGTAATGCTTTCTCTATGTCACTCCTATAGATCTACATACTGGCCTTGGCTTTATTATTTCAACGTTGTCTTATTTTCAGAGTCTTCTATCGAGTATTGAACCATTATACTTAAATACAGAACTTCTCTTTCTCCTATACCTATTGTTTCTCCTTCTGTTAACTTATGAACACTTGGGTAATAATGCACAACACAAACACTGACCAAAAAATCGTTTCCGAGAACCTTCTTCCCACTTAAAATTTGTCTTAATTTACAGAGCACTTAGGAAATTTGAACTTAATGTACTCCAGGATAATGTTTTTTTTCATGTTTTTTTTATTGTGAAAAGGGTGGACAAAGCGGTTAGAGTTACATAAGTAAGTTAATGACTACATTATCTAAGGAGCATTGTAACCTCCTCTTTTGTCTTTCCCCTGCCATCCCTTTTCTCCCCACCACCCCAACTCTCCCCTCCTATCCCCAAGTTGTAAAGTTCCTTTCAACATAGTGTCTTGTTCATCTCATTGTTACAACAGGTCATACTGGACCCTTGATTTACCATTTTATTTCCCTTCCCCTCCCCACATTAGAAAAATGCGTATGCACGATGCAGTTAACCGATATCAAACAGAGGAAACGGGTTATACCATGGAGGAAGAAAATAGAAGAGAAACAAAAAAATCACATAATATATGTTAGATACATTTAAAACAAAAGTAAAAGGGCTGGGATGTAGCTCAGTGGCAAAGCGCTTGCCTAGCAAGTGCAACGTCCTGGGTTCGATCCCCAGTACCAAAAAAGAAAAGACAAAAAAAAATACAGTTAACCATGGGACCTATGTTTCTTTGGGCCTGGCTTACTTCACTTAATATAATTTTTTCCAAACCTTTCCATTTCCTAACAAACGGGGAAATGTCATTCTTTCTGATGGAGGCATAGAATTCCATTGTGTATATATACCACATTTTCTTGATCCATTCATCTACTGAGGGGAATCTGGGTTGGTTCCATATCTTAGCTATGGTAAATAATGCTGCAATAAACATAGTTGTGCTGGTAGCTTTAGTGTGGTCTTGTTTGTAAACATTTGGGTAAATGCCCAAAAGTGGGATTGCTGGATCATAGGGGAGATCTATGTGAAGTCTTTTGAGGAACCTCCATACTGCTTTCCAAAGTGGTTGAACAAGTTTACATTCCCACCAACAATGAAGTAAGGTTCCTTTCTGTCCACATCCCCTCCAGCATCTGTTGTTGTTAGAGTTCTTGGTTTTTGCTGTTCTAACTGGAGTGAGGTGATATCTCAATGTTGTTTTGATTTGCATTTCTTTTATGTGTCTATTGGCCATCCTTCTTTCTTCTTCAAAGAAGCTTCTCTTTAAGTCTTTCACCACTTATTTATTGGGCAGTTGTTTCTTTGCCGATTTGTTGTTGGGTGGTTTAATTTTTTGAGTTCCAAGTATATTTTAGATATGAGACCCTTGTCCGTTGTATGGCTAGTAAAGATCTTCTCCCAATCCGTGGGCTTTCTATTGATCCTGCTAGCTATGTCATTTGCCATGCAGAAGCTCTGCAACCTTATGCAATCCCATTTGTCCAACCTTTCTTTGATTTGTTGTGTTTCCGGGTCTCTATTCAGAAAATTTCGGCCTGAGCCAAGGAGACCTAGGGTTTCTCCTATTCCATCCTGTAATGTTTTTAGAGTGTCTGCTTTGAGTTCAAGGTCTTTGATCCATTTGGAGTTGATTCTTGTGCAGGGTGATATATAAGGATCTAGCTTTAGTTTTCTACATGTAGTTAACCAATTTTGCCAGCACCATTTACTGAAGAGGCTGTCTTTCTTCCATTCTATTGTTTTAGCTTCATTATCGAAGATTAGATGGCTATAGGTCTGTAGGTTCATTTCTGGGTATGCAATTCTATTCCATTGGTCCTGAGGTCTGTTCTTATGCCAATACCAAGCTGTTTTGATTACTATGGCTTTATAATAGAGTTTGAAATTTGGTATTGATATTCCTCCAGCAGTGTTCTTTCCATTGAGGAGCGTTTTTGCTATTCGGGGTCTTTTATTGTTCCATATGAATTTTTGGATTGCCTCTTCTATTTCCTTGAAGAATGAGGGTGGAATTTTGATAGGTATCGCGTTGAATTTGTAGATAGCCTTGGGAAGTATTGCCATAAAGCTCAGATAATGTAATGTTAGGAAAATGAACCCTTAAATATGTATTTTAATGTTTTCGTTTCTTTCATGCATGTGTTTCTAACGCATTTATAAGATTATTTCTTTGTTGCTTTGTATGTCCCTCCCCCACAGTGTAACCTCCGCTTTCAGTATATTTGATGTCAGTATAACATGTGTAGGAGATGGGGACAAACAAGTCGTTTAAGGATTCAGGTGGACCTGTTGCAACAATGAGAAGTACAAAATGTCATGTCAAAACCAGCTTTACAATGTCGGTGTGGGGGGGGGAGGGTGGTATGATTGGGTGGGGGGAAGGGGGAGGCTGGGAAGGGAGGTGAAGTGTAAGCAAAGTAGGAGGCTGCAATGCTTGGTAAGAAATGTATGCATTATCCTGCCCATGTAATTGTAACCCCTCTGTACAGTATGTTCTCAAATAAAATAAAATAAAATAAAATAAAATAAAATAAAATAAAATAAAATAAATACAGTTAAAAACAATAGTAAAAAAGAAAAAAAACAAGTTGTTTCCCTATTTTGGGGCTCATTTCACTTAACATAGTCTTATATGGCCATATGACCATGGATAATATTTTATAAATCATTTAAATTCCATATTTTCTCGTTACTAAGTTGTCTCTGAAACACGTGTTACCTCATGCCCAAAGATGTCTTTGTGCTATTTCAATTAAGCCAGAAAACATTCATTTTTCCTGGAGCAGCACCGTAGATTGTTACTGGAACTAATTGGAAGGAACTTTTACAGGAAGTAGAAACTGAATCCAGGAGAGAAATTGAACATAGAGAAATGACAAAGTTCAACTTAATTTGTGTGATCCTTTTACTGTACAAGAAAATAATCCAAGGCTTGAAGGAATCACTGTCCCTGACTTTTTCGAGTGTGTTCTTTACTCATAAAACTTTCTGTAAACTTCTAGTTGAGAGTATTACAAAAGGAAACAATATGCCATTTGAAGGCAAGCATAGAAAAAATGGAAATAACATTGTTGTACAATCTTCTGCAAAGAAATAAAGACACGGAGGTTTTAAAATGTCTTATGCATGGATATTTAACTCTTGAGATGATTCTCTTGTAAAAGTCAGATATCTATTCCTTTATTCTGGTCCTCAGTTCACTATATCAATAAGGATTCCAATAAGGATCCAGTGAGTATGATCAGCAAAAGGAGCCTCTTTTCAAACCAGTGCTTTAAGGATGGTCCAAAAAAATATTTGGCTTTTTTTGTTTCATGTTTGTTTGTTTAGTTTGAGCTGCTTCTGGGGCTTGAACTCAGAGGCTAGACCCTGTCCCTGAACATTTGTCTTTGCTGCCCACCTGCCCCCAAAGCTAGTACACAACTGCTTGAGACAAAAGTCCACTTCCAGATTTTGGGGGTTTAATTAGAGATAAGAATTTGACAGATTCTCCTGCCCTGGTTGGCTTTGAACTGAGATAGTAAGAAAGCTAAGTGACACCAACTGTATGGACTTCTCTTTTGAACAAAGAAATATTAGATGAAGTTTATTATAAAGGTAATATTTGACAATTTTTAAAAGAAGAGAATACATCCAGCAAAGAAGCCATAACTTAAATAATTCAGCAAAAGTAGCTGCACTGAATCATATTGGAAACTTTTCTTCAGCTTGGGAAGATTACTATTGACTTCGTAGTTCCTTTTGGGGAAACTAATATTATATTTGACTTTTTTTGTTGGTCGTGGGGCTTGAACTCTGATCCTGGGCACTGTTCCTCAGCTCTTGAGCTTAAATTGTGTGCTCTACCACTTTAGATATAGCACCACTTCCTGGTTTCTGGTGGCTAATTGGAGATAAGTGTCTCATGTACTTTCCTGACCAAGTTAGCTTTGAACCACAATCCTCTGGTCTCAACCTCTTGAGTAGCTAGGATGACAGGTGTAAGCTACCAGCACCCGGCTCATATTTGCATTTATGTGCACTTAATGACACTGTAGACAAAAAAATGAAAATTTGAATCAAATGATGACATTTGAGCTTTTCAGAAAATTTGAGGTAGCAATGAATATGTCTTCCTTTCCCATGCTGTTAAATTAATGAGTCATGAGCTATTGGACTCTTACTTTAGCATCCTCTGATGTCTGCGATGGTGGACTTAGTATAAATAATTGTTAGTAAAGAAATATAGAATGCCTGATATTTTTAGAAAGCAATGGAGATCAGATAGGAAAGAACAACATAGAATGACATATAATTTATCACACAGAGATTAAGAATTAGCCTAAGTGATATAGAATGCTAAAGGTAATGAAGAATAAGCTTGGTTGATAACTAGTTCTTCAATAACAAATTATGGTTCCCTAGAACAGTTTCTGGTATAATTTAGTTATTACTATTGTAAGGTCCACTCCTGGATGGCTAACAGACTCCACCCTTCTCTCAGCAAAATCTCCACCCAGTACCTGCGTTACCTAGGCAACTGGGACACCTGGAAGTGGTCACATCTGCATCCGCTGAGTTCACATCTGAATTTGATGTGGCCACACCTTTCTGCGCCCATACGCTAGATAAGGCCTACCACAGGCCCAGACGTCCTCTCTCTGCACTTTTCTAGCTCTTTCTCAGCTCTTTCCTTCTCTTCTCTTTCCTAGCTCTCTCTTTCCCATCTCTTTCCCAGATGCTCTCTTTTCTAGCTCTTTTTTCCTCTTTTGTAGCTCTTTTTTCTTTCCCAGCTCTCTCTCTTTCCCAGCTCTTTCTCTTTCCCAGATCTCCCAGCTCTCTTTCCCAGGCCTTTCCCCACCGCGTGGAAGACCAAGATGGCCTGGTGCCAGCCAGAACGAAGAATAAACTTACTCCTTACCTGAATACCATGTTCATGGTGCTGTTCTTACTCAGCTACCTCTTTTTAAAAAAATGTAACAATTGTCATTTATTTCTTCGATCTGGATTATTCCTTCACTTCTATCACAACTATTAATTAGCTGGAGCCTTTTTGGTGCAATAACTGACCAAAAAGATTTATAATTCTCACTTAGACTACCCTACACATTGTGATTAGCAGTGACCACTCAAAAGGCTGGAATCTTTGAATTTCCAGGATTAATATTCACCTAATATCTAAGCACATTCCTGACATTAATTGCTGTGACTTACCAACAAAACCTTTTTTTAAAATCAACACAACCTTCTAATATAGGTAAAATACATGAATTAAGAACGATTGTTAAGTCATAATTGGAAGGAGCAATTATATATTCAAATATAGGTTCTTTATTTGGCATTTACTAGGTAAATGCATTTTTTGCCAGTCCTGGGGCTTGAACTCAGGGCCAGGGAACTCTTCCTGAGATTTTTCTCTTTTTATTTTGCTTAACGCTTGCACTCTACCACTTGAAGCACAGCACCACTTCCTTTTCTGTTTTTGTGGTACTGAGGAATTGAAGCCAGGGTTTCATGCATTCTAAGCAATCACTGTACCATGAAGTCACATTCCCAGAGCTCTAAATGAATTTATTAATATGGCATTACTTTTTCATTCAATTACTATGTACTATAATTTAGGCTTGGTGGTAGAAAAGGAAGTGGAAAACAATACTAAGTCCAGTAAGGCTGACATTCCTATCACATCCCTACAGAAGTACAGTGTGAAGACCTGCAGGACTCATAGGGATGTTGCATGTTATATTATTATATAAAAAAACATAAAAAGTCATCCCCGACATCCATAACATTCTGCTTCCACTTTCAAGTTCAAGAGTCAAAAATCGAAGCCTTTTTAATTGATTGGGTATATTTCCTAGGAAGGAAGAAGGAGGATGTGGAAGATGATGTTGGAAAAATATGTATATTGGCTCCCAGTCCACATTTTTTGCAATTTTAAAAAGTGCTACTGACGAACTCTCACATCTACTTGAATATGCTGTCTGCACAAAATGCAGATAAATGAATACATTTATTCTGGTGGATAGTCACATATATTAACGAAATCCAGTTCTCGAAAAAGTTACCAGTATAAATTATTGTCTATAAAATGGTTTCATCTCCTAGCAGAACAAAATGTAGTATTGAATTCTTTGAGATTTTATGCTGCTTCAGTATTAAGATGTTCTCTAATTCCAGTAACATGGAAGCATAAAAGACATGATTTGAAGATCTCAGTAATTTTAGGAACAAAGGTACATAATACTTTCCTTCCTGCAGAGACATGTGATGGCAAGTATGACTGATTGTATTGTAGTTCTCTTCTTTTTCCTCTTTATCTCAAGTGTTGCATATCTTGGCATATTAGACTGGCCTGCATCAGCTTTCTGTAGGTGAGATTTACCTCTACTCTGCAATGTCAAGATTGGTCATGTGACTTACTTCGGCTTACAAAAATGAACCAGAAGTGGTGAAAGGCTATTTCTAGGGGAAGATTTCTATCCCATTGTTTGTGTCTAAGAGCTAACTTTTTTTCCCTTAGCTATAAAAATAGCATATTTCCAGAGGGAATCTTTTTTCAACTTATATACTGAAAGAATATAGCATGCAAAATGAGGCAAAACTCAAACACAGAAAGAATTAAGCGAATATTAGAATGTGATACTAATGTTAATTTCTTACCATTCTTGTATGACTACAGCACATCAGAATTTAAGAAATACTAAACAAGTACTAAAAAAAGATAACACTTCCTGTTTGATGCTATTACATTTTTTAAATAAATAAGCATTCTCTATGTGATCACTTGAGGGGTTAACTTTTTCTATAAATGTATTTAATCACTCTAGAGCACTGTATATAACATCCACAATCATTATCAAGAACTTGTGATTGAGATGAGGAAGAACAAAATATCTAGAGTTCTCACTTCTCTTTTCCTCTTCTCCTTTTTCTACTGAGAATTTTTATCCTTTCTCCAAATTCTCCTTTTAATAAAGAAAGAATGACACATGTGGATATCAAGCAAAAGGCTTCAAAGCCAGAATTTCATTCTTTCAGAAATAGATGAAATAAATCAGAGTGGCTCAAGGAAGAAGCAAAGCATGATTTTTCCCCTTTCTGGCTTCAACAATAGAGTCTGAACACGACTATAACATCTAATAAACAATTTGCCTTGGCTAATTTTTTTTAAATATTGTTTTTTAATAAATAATAATTTTAACAATTAAAAAATTTTAAATATATAGTAATTTGTTGTTTGCTTTTGGTAGGCATAAAATAAGACTGCATTAACATTGTGTGAGTTGAGAGGCTAAATTTTATAAGAATCCAAACAAAATGAAAAATATATGATGTTAAGATAAATAGCTTTTAGGTACATTTTCAATATGACCTATACACAGGGACATCTTTTTTCTTCTTTTCCTCTCCACCTTTCAATAAGCAGTTCATATAATTCAAATAGCTGTGTTTCTTTCAGAAATAGATTAGACATAACCAAGTTAAAAGACGAGAACCAGTATTGGTAGTGCATTCTTTAAAAATAGCAGTCACATAACTATTAACCATAATTCCAAAATAACCACAATCAAATGCTCTTGAAAAGAGAAGATTGTAAGCAGAATATTCAAAAAGTGATAGTGCTAGAACTGCTTCAGGAGCTGCTGTCTGACATTTAAGATTGCTAGTACATGACAATCAGGATTAAATGCTTTCAGGAACCCAATTTTTTCTAGTTATATTTTATTAAAGAAATATGTTGTTCAAAATTAATGAAAGGGTAACAGGTTATAACCTGTAGAAAGAATGCTTACACACTCATTGTGGTAGGCAGTAAAATACCTTCCCAAAATATCTATAGTCCCGAAATATCTAATCCATAAAATGTTCATATACATTTTATATATAAGGTTGTAAAATAATCAACTTTCATTACCCAAGGAACACAAATTTGAATAATTATCAGATGGGCAAAGTATACTCAAAAGTCCAAGCTGTAGTTCGAAAGGGACATCATTAGGTAAGAATCATCAGAATGATGTAAAGATGCTACATTACAAGATAAAGAAAAAGACAAGAACACAGATTCTGAAGTTTCTGGAAAGCAGAACAGGAAATAAATGCTTTTTCCACTAGAATCACTTGAAAAATATTTTAGCTCTGTAGGGGGCTCAATTTTAATCCAGTGAGACTTATTTTAGATTTCTGTCCTTTAGAAATGTAAATGATAAATATGGATTATTCAAGCCAATTATCTTGTAGAAATATTTTACAGCAGATTTGTTGTGGTAAGCTAACTCAACTACAACCTTTTCCTGATGCAACTACAAGGATACCACACGTCCTAGTTTCTGAGAATAAGAAAAAGTTGCCACCAGCTTTGTACACATGTATGATATACATACTACTAAGGGCCTTGCATTAATGAAGTCTTGAATTCCTAAATAATATTTAAACAAGAAGCTCCCTATCTTCATTTTCACATTTGGAGATCACTAAGTACCAAATTTATGTAGAAGGCTAGGGTAAGAATATAGAAACGAAATCTGTCTCCTATTATTATAAAGATAATTTATGTCATTTTGATTTACAGTTTCTA
Organism: Dipodomys merriami; assembly: GCF_024711535.1. Classification (NCBI taxonomy): domain Eukaryota; kingdom Metazoa; phylum Chordata; class Mammalia; order Rodentia; family Heteromyidae; genus Dipodomys; species Dipodomys merriami. The sequence continues at coordinate 8,247,080 of NW_027206113.1, forward strand.
AGGTAATAAAAAAATAAGGTAAAACCGAAACAGTAACTCAATCTTCTCTCCTTCTTAACTTTCCAACAGAAATTAGAGAATCCCGTAAAGATAAGCAATCCCAGGATGGTATAGGATGTTATAGGATCACCAGATGGTGAAAAAGAAGTTAACAAAAATGGGTCCCATGGAACAATGGGAAACAAAATCTACACCTACAGATTGTGATATAGCTAGAAAATAGTTTCCACTATGCTAAGTCTTTGACATTTTAGATTTGTTTACACAGCTACTTTCATCTCTTAGGAAATGACTTTATTAATACTCAAGGGTTTGCAGCGTATGACCCAGGAACAAATAATGCTTCTAAATGTAAACAAGCAGGATACTATGAGTAACCAAGGCATTGCTATAGCTGATAAAGAAGAATGATCTTGGGGCATAGTCATACCTTTCCTCTTCTCCAACATTAGAAGTCCTAGTCTAGATATGTAAAACATTAATAAAGGATTTTTTAATTTTTTTTTCGTTCACACTAAAGCAAATACACTTTTCTTTTTTCCAAACCTGACTTTGAAAGAGTCAGACCCTCACCATTATTTTATAGACAAACATTTACTGCTTTGACTTAGGTGTTTTCTTGACTTTGGGTGTTGCTATTATTTTGGCAACTACATAGAATAACAAGATAAATCCCTTTTGCTTATTTTGGATTGTTCAATGTCAAGCTGCCTTCAGTTTTCTGTTCCCTTCTTCACTGCTAATTAAAGTTTAATTATTGCTGTTTAAATGATAACAAAAACGTGATACTTTAACGTATATTCTCATTGAAACCAGTGAAAACAGGAGTGTCTGCGATTGTTATATAATTGTTTTCAAATATTTTTCTTGGCTATTTTCATTATTGCCTTTGTTCCTGTCTTCTAATCAGGAACACAAGGTTACACAAAATATCTTCCTTAGGAATAGGATGTTAGGCAGAAAAAAAATAGATATATAATTGAAAGTTTTCATCTCTTAAGAGACTGAAAAGATCAAAAGACATTTTGTTATAACTTGTACGGTTAAGATGACTTGAATGTTTTGGTTCTTTTTTTTTTTTTTTGTCGGTGGTGGGGCTTGAACTCTGGGCCTGGGCCAGAGCTCAGCTCAAGGCAAACACTCTACCACTTGAGCTACAGCGCCACTTCCGGTTTTCTAGTGGTTTATTGGAGATAGGAGTCTCACGGTCTTTCCTGCCTGGGCTGGCTTTGAACCACGATCCTCAGATCTCAGTCTCCTGAGTAGCTAGGATTACAGGCGTGAGCAACCAGCGCCCAGCTAATGTTTTGGTTCTTAAACTAAGTGAAATGCATGCAAAATATTACAGTTGTTCCAAAAAATTATTATGGTTTATACATTTATGCTTCAATGAGATGAAACCTCTTACATGTTTGGAGGGCATATTTATTTTACGGTAGAAGGATTAATGTTAGAAAGCCAAGGGAGGTTCCTAAAACAACAATGCCTATCACGTATCAGTTAATTATACTTATGGCATTTAAGTATGTAAACATACAGTTATGAATTGAGTGAGAAATATGTGATTTACACAATTGATTCAATAACAACTAGTATATCTAGTGAGGATTTAAAAGTTTTATTATACATATTTTAACATTTATGCCAAAATATTTGTTTATTTGTAACTGTTTATTTTTAATTTTTGTCGGTCATAGAGCTTGCAATCTTCACCTGGACGATATCCGTCAGGTCTTCAGCTCAAGACTAGTGCTCTTCCACTTGAGCCACAACCAGTTTTCTGGTGGGTATTTGGAAGTAAGAGTCTCACGGTCTTTCCTGCCTAGGCTGGCTTTGAACAATGATTCTCACCTCTCAGCCACCTTAGTAGCTAGGGTTACGAGCATGAGCCATTGGCGCCTTGCAACATAATTATTTTTTACACATTTATGAAGTATGGAGTGATAATCCCATTCATTTATATATTGTTTAATGATCAAGCCACACCATATCCATTAATTTCTGCATGTAACATTTCTTTATAGGGAGAATGCTCAAAAACTTATCTTCTGGCTGTGATGAAATATCTATTCTTAACTATAATCACTTTGCTTCTTGTAGGATAAAATTAATATATTTACTTTTAGTCATGGAAGTCTGCTAATTAAAACATGAATTGTAAAGTGAAAGAAGTTCATAGTTCCATTACTTGTTTAAAAAATAATTATGCATTTTTTTCAATTTTATTTCTTTGGGAATGTGTAGTATTCATTGATTTAACTGTTAAAATTGATAACAGTTACATTATATCAAGTAGATTCAAACTTGTATTTTAAAATTGCACACTTAACACAAATATACTTCCACATTCTTCTAAGACATAATTAAAATAATGGTATAGCAAAGCTTGGTGTTAGTTGTTCATGTGTAGAATCCTAGAAACTCAGGAAGCTAACACCTGAAAATTTTAGCTCAATATCAGTCCAAACAGACAAAATGTGAAAACTTATCTCCAATTATCCAGCAGGAGGCAGAAGGTGTGGATGTGGCTCAAGGAATAGCCTGTCATCAGCTATGAGCAAAAAACACAAGGGAGACCATTAAACATTGAGTTCAAGCCCAAAAATGGCATATACACACAAGACAACAAAAAAAAATTAGTATGAACATCAATAATGAAGACAAAATTGTAGAAAAGATCATGAGAAATGTTGTGAAAACATCTGGAAAACAAATTATTAGACAGAATTTTGATTCATGACAGGTAAAAGTCACAGTATAATTTGGACAATCTCATTGTAGTCATTTGTGTTGAAACCTGGCTATTGGGTAACATGTGAAAGAGCAGACTGGATTACCTGACATATCAGACTTCGTCTGTAACTATGTATCATCCCACTCTGCAAAAATCTAAAATCGTGCTTGTTAATTTAAAAAGAACCTCATGTTAGAGACTGTTTGGTCCACACAGACTGGGGTCCTTATTTTGAGGTTTCAGACCAGTGCTTTTTTTAATAACCACTCCTCTTTTACCCCTCTTCCCTGTTGCAGCTATCCCTTACTAAACTGGCACCAAGCCAAGGCTTTGAACTAGACCCCCCCCCCCGCCTTAGTCCCTCCCTTTCTCCAGCTACAACTCAGTTCACATATTATCACTCTTTTAGCATTAGTTATTTTCTTAATAATCCTCACCAGAAAACTCTTATATTCATGTAAACCCACTATAAATAACCTAGTTAGAAAAGGAAGAAAGGCATTGGCTGAGACACTCATTTGTAGGTTTGTTCCCTAATAAATCTGTGCTACACTATCTTTGTTTTTCATGGCTTTTGAGTCTGACAAATGATTGATTTGGTTTCATGCAATCCCATTTATCCAGACTTACTTTGGAAGTTTCGACCTGTGCCATGGAGCCCCCATGTTTCCCCCTAACTCTTCCTGTAACATTTTCAAGGTATCTGGACATACATTGAGGTCTTTGATCCATTTGGAATCGATTCTGGTATAGGGGGATATATAAGGATATAACTTCAGTTGCCTGTGTACAGCCAATTCTACAAGCACATCTTTTTTAAGAGGCTGTTTTTCTTCCATCCTGTGTTTCTGCCTTCCTTATCAAAGATTATGTACCTATAGGTGTGGATTAATTTCTGGATCTTCAATTCTGTTGTATTGATGGAATTCTGCGCTTCCATTGGAAAAAATGCCATTACCCCATTCCTGAAGAAATGGAAAGACTGGGAAACAATAATATTAAGTGAAATAAGCCACATCCAATTAAGTATATGCTGCATGGCTTTCCTCATTTCTAATAACTAGATATATCCATAAATCTACAAGGTAATGCAACAGATAATAAATGACATATAATTGCACTTGGATATGATTAACAGCACTCTAAACATTCACATGGCAAGAGCAATGGAAGCTATTCTTAGGAGAGGATCACAATAGCTCAATACCTATGTGCATATGACCAGATAAAGTGATGCTTATTGAACTCTAAGAATCAATCATACATGTGAAATACATATATATGCATATAATTTTAAAAGATGTCATATAACAACCGACTTCCCTGTAAACTCAACAGCAACATTGTAAGTTTAGAAGATAAAATTGAGGAAAGTTTTCAACACATAAACTAAAATGCATAGAGGAAAAGGGAGAGAAAAGATAAGATGGAAAGTAGAATAGTTAACTACTGAAGAATTCCTAAACAATTTTCAAAACTATATAAGGGAGCTGGGGTACAGCTCAGTTGTAGAACTAGACTAATATATACAAAGCTATGGGTTCAATCTCCAAGAAGGCCTAAAAATAAGTTAATAAATAATAGTAATACAATAATTATTTGAAATAAATGCTTTCATATTTGAGAGGCCTGAATCCTCAAACAGTAAACAAAATATTCTCAATTCTTGTACCAATGACATGAAACTACAAAAATGAAGAGCAAATAGTTTCCTTTTCTGTCCTTTCCTTTTTCTGTTTTCTTTTTTTTCCTTTGATAATACTGGTGCTTGAAGTTGCCAAAGCTCTAACCACTTTATATTATTTTTCAGGCCAAGCCTCCCTTGAGCAATCATCTCTTACCTATGGCTTCCACAAACGTGAGTAACAGGGAAATTACACTATATCTAGCTTACTTTGGTTTGGTAATTTCTCACTTTTTTGTAAAAATTGGCCCTGATATCAATCTTCTAAGTCTCTGCTTTCTAATTAGCAAGGTATATTTCATCTCAAGCTTGGACCCAGACTAGTTCCCAATGTAAACATTCAATATTGACTTCTGTTTTCTTGATATCATTAAATTCTATTGAGGTTAGTATGGATCTTTATGATGTTATAAGAACACAGTTATATCCCTTGAATACTTTCCCCAGTTTCTTTAAATATTTATTGTAAGACATCACAAGTATACATTAATATTTCACAAGTACCTTAAGCAGCATTCAGTTGTTTTAATTATTTTGTTCACATATTAAGTCCAATATAATGTTATCAACTCTATATGAATATACTATATTTACAGATACGTTTCTTTACCAAAAATGAGTCTGTCTCATGCTATTCTTTTATAATTAAACCCACTTCTTCTCTTTGTCCCATCCCAAACCTGTTTCATCCTGGTAACACATTTTTTCTCTGACTTCTAGATCATGCAATAAATAAGTTTTTAAGATTGCCTTCAAATATATGATAGATTATTCCCAATTATTGTATGCCTTAATATTGTATTGCATTTATGAGAGTTGCCTTTTGGTTCTGTTATTAGAGAATGTAGCACAATTCTTTTCCCATTCACCTGAAGAAAGCCTGAATTGATTTCTATTTTTTAGAGGAAATAATGCTGCTATAATCCTCTGTGTTTTGGCTTTGGGGTGAACGTTACATTTTATTTCTGTGAGACAAAGCCTGAAGAGCTCAATTCCTGTGCTATGCTATGGGTTACATATTTCATATTCTAGGAACCTGTCACAATGTTTTCAGAAGTGGCTTTCCCATTTGACATTCCTGCCATGATCCATAGTTTCTCTGTTTCTTGATAGCATTTAGTATGGTCATTATTGTATTACATGAAGTAATTCTCATCTATATTTTATGATGTCATTTTACTTTTAATGTGCAATTATTTGATGACTAATGATGATTTTCTTGTGCTTATTTTTCACAAGATGTATTTTGCTGGTTTCATTTTTTTTTAACATTAGGTTTTGAGAGTTCTAAGTAGAGTCTCGATTTGAGGTATTTTTCAGGTATAGGATTTGCAAATATTTTATCCTTGAGTCTGGGTACCCTTCATCATCATCATCATTACCATCATCATCATCATCATCATCATCATCATCATCATCATCATCATCATCATCATCATCATCATCATCACTATTAGTATTACTACTATCACTTTTGTACATGTATGTATGGTCCTGGCGTTTGAACTCAGGGTCCCTGAGAATTGTTGCATTTTGTTAACAATTTACCCTTTGAGTCATGCCTCACTACTGATTTTTGTAAATTAATCAGAGATAAGATTCTCAGGGACTTTATTTTGTGGGCTGGCTTCGAATAGCAATACTCAAATCACAGCCTCCCAAGTAGCTAGGATGAGATACATAAGCCCTCTGCTCCCAATTTGTATTCACTACTTGTATATGAGCTTTCACAGACCAAATTTTATTTTACACTTTTATTGAGTTCTACTATATCAAGTTTCCTTTCCTATAAGTTTAATGCCTAAGTTAAGAATACTTCATCTCCAAAATTGTCAAGACATCTTTCTTTGATTTACATTTACATCACTCTTTTTGTTTTATATGCCATGTTTTAATCCTGCTTGAAGTTAATATTTGAATAAATTGTTATGTTTAAGTCAATGTTTATTTTTTAATTCTCCCCCAATACTTGCTAACCTATCACCACTTATTAAAGAGAATATCATTCCACAAATATTTTGTTTTACTCCTTATTAAATATTCCTTGACAATAATTATGTGGATCCAATCTGGTGCCTTATAAACCCATTGAGCTGTGTAATCTTTCCTTTACAAACCTAAGAATTTTACACTAACAGCTTTAATATTGGACAGAGAAATATATTTAAGTTTATATTCCTTTGTCAATGAGTCAAAGAGTGCTGGTCAGGTGTTTTTGGAAATTGTCAAAAACTTATAAATATTAATGCCAATGAAAAACTTTAACCTTCCTGAATAAGTTATCAAAAAACTGTCTGTTATAATATACCAACATCCAAAGAACATGAAAAGGTCATATCATGCCTAGACACTGCATACATAGAGATTAGTGGAAATAGAAACATCAATAAGATAGCCCTGCACAACCATATATAGAAATTGGAATCCTTATACATTGGTGCTTGGCACTTAAAGTGAGATAGTCAGTTTGTTAAACATACTGGCAATCTTTTAGATATTATACATAGAGTTGCCTCTATGATCCAGCATTTTCAATCATAATTTAATATACAAAATATATTTCAACTTATGTCAAATGAGACACATGTACAAGAATAGATATTGCAAAACCTTTTATGATACAATATAATAAATTGTTCAGATGCTCATTGAGGATGTAATACAATTATACACATGTATGCAAAACAACATGAAATAAATTTACATGGACTTACTTAGGAAACATTAATATTGCATATGAAAAATGGATAAAACAGACTATATTTTCTTTTTTTATGGTCGGGGGGGTCCCGTAGTGGGGCATGAACTCTGGGCCTGGGCGCTCTCCCTCAGCTCTTCAGCTCAAGGCTAGTGCTCTATCACTTGAACCACAGCTCAACTTACGGCTTTTTTCTTTTTTCTTATGTGGTGCTGAGGAATCGACCCGAGGTCCTCCTGCATGCAAGGCAAGCGCTCTACCACTGAGCCATCTCCGCAGCCCTATACTACATTTTCTACTTACAATGAGATGTACAAGTCGTTATGTCGAAAACAAACTTTACAACTTTCGTGCGAGGGGGGCGGGGAGGATTGAGTGGGAGGTGGGGGGGGGAGATGGGAAGGGATGGAGAGGGGAAACAAAGGAGGAGGCTACAATGCTTGATAAGAAATGTACAAATTATATGAGCTTTTTAAAATTGGCACAGTGACAAACCTCTGAGTGCCTATGTATGACATTGAGAGCCAGTAAATATTCTACATAATTATGTAAATTGAGGGATGAAATAGGATTGAGAGGGATGAGGGATAATGAACCTCAAGTTGCATTGTATTGGCCATGAAATGTTTCTTACTGGTAGACGGTTTGCCTTGCAAGTATGAAGCCCTGAGTTTGATTCCTCAGTACTACATAAACAAAAAAAGCTGGAATTGGTACTATGACACAAGTCGTAGAGTGCTAGCATGAGGAAAAGAATCACAAGGACATTGGCAAGAACTTGAGTTCAAGCCCCAGGATAAACCAAAAAATAAAAGATGCATTGTTTTAAGCCAGGCACTAGAGGCTCACACTTGTTTTTCTAGATAGTCAAGAGGCTGATGATTGAGCTTTGAAGCCAACCCTGGCAGGAAAGTCTGTGAGATTCTTATCTCCAATTAAATCTCAGAAAAATCTGAAATTGTTGCTGTGCCTCAAATGATAGAGTTCTAGTGTTCATCCAAAGGAGCTCAGGGACAGCGCTCAGACCCAGAGTTCAAACCTCAGGAGAAAAAAAAGAAAAAAAAACTCACTAAATACTGTTCATAAACTGCTTTGTCAAACTGCAATTTCCATTCAACTACTTAAAGTTAATTAAAAAATATGATAAGAATAAAATACGAATCATTTTGGGAGCAAGACATAGAATTGAAAGGTTGTTTACAGGGGACAAAGTAAATTTTACATCAGGAAGCTTGAGTTGAAATTTGTTCTTCAGTCTTCTTACATCATTTATGAATGTGACAGTACTGCCAGGTATGGGTCAATTTCCTTGAGGAGTAGATTGTATTCTTCTTTCTTTTCATAAGAAACCATACAGGAAATTCTTTTGCCTTTTTTTTCAATTGGGAAAGTACATTACATAGGGGTTACAATTACATGGGCAAGGTAATAAGTACATTTCTTATCAAACATTGTTACCTACTCCTTTGTTTACCCTTCCCAACACTTCCCATCTCCCCCTCATCCCCCCCAGCGAAAGTTGTACATTGTATTTTTGAAATAAAATCTTGTATATCTCATTGTTGCAATGGGTCCACCTGTATCCCTATTTAAACAATCTCTTTTTTCCCTCACCTCCACAAATTATACCAACATCAAATACAGTGAAAGCAGGGGATATACAAGGGGGAATGGACATACAAAGCAATAAAGAAATCATCTTATAGGTATGTTAGGAACAATCGCAAGAAAGAAAAATTGAATCCTTACCTTGGTCTCAGACATAAATTAGTTACTGCAAATAAGGGATACCATGGGAGCTACAAATCTTTGGGCCTGGCTTACTTCACTTAATTTATTTTTTCCAAGTCTTTCCACTTCTTAACAAATGGGGCAATTTCATTCTTTCTCATGGAGGCATAGAATTCCATTTTGTATATATGCCACATTTTCTTGATCCATTCATCTACTGAGGGGCATCTGGGTTGGTTCTATATATTACCTTTGGTAAATAAATCTGCAATAAACATGGTTGTGCTTATAGCTTTGTTTGTGAACATTTGCATAAATGCCCAAAAGTGGGATTGTTGGGTCATAGGGGAGCTCTATGTGGAGTCTTTTGAGGAACCTCCATACTACTTTCCAAAGTGGTTGAATCAGTTTACACTCCCACCAACAATGCAGTATGGTTCCCTTCTCTCCACATCCCCTGGAACATCTGTTCTTTAAATTTGAGTTCTTGATTATAGCCATTCTAACTGGGTGAGATGGTATCTAAATGTTGTGTTGGTTTGCATTTCTTTTATGGCTAGGGAGGTTGAGTATTTCTTCATGTGTCTATTGGCAATCCTTCTTTCCTCTTCAGAGAAGTTTCTCTTTAAGACTTTAGCTCGATTTGTTTTTGTCCTTCCCCTCCACAAATTATACCAACATCAAATACAGTGAAAGCAGGGGTTATACTGTGGGGGAGAGGCATTAATGGTTATGTCGAAAAACGAACTTTACAACTTTGGCGGGGTGGGGGAGGTAAAAATCGGATTGGGGAAGGTAGGGGGATTATGGGAATGGATGGGAAGGGAAAAAAAGAGGAGGCAACAATGCTTGATAAGAAATGTACCGTTATCTTGCCCATGTAATTGTAACTCCTCTGTATGGTATTCTCACAATTAAAAAAAGAAAGAAAATAATAACAATAAAAGAAATGTACTCATTACCTTGTTCATGTAACTGTAACCCCTCTGTACAGTATTTTTACAATAAAAAACTTAATTAAAAAAAAAGAAAAAAAGACTTTTGCTCACTTATTTATTGGGCAGTTGTTTCTTTGAAGATTTGTTGTTGGGGGATTCAATTTTTTGTCTCCGGTATATTTTAGATATGAGACCCTTGTCCATTGTATGGCTAGTGAAGTATTTCTCCCAATCCGTGAGATTTCAATTGATCTTGATAGCTATGTCCTTTGACAATGCAGAAGTTCTGCAATTTCATGCAATCCCATTTGTCCAACATTTATGTGAATTGTTGTGTTTCTCGGTGTCTATTAAGAAAATTTCGGCTTGTGCCAAGGAGACATAGGGTAGCTCATATTCTCTCCTGTAATGTTTTCAGAGTTTCTGCTTTGACCCCGAGGTCTTTGATCCATTTGGAGTTGATTCTGCTGCAGGGTGATATATAAGGATCTAGCTTTAGTTTTCTACAAGTAGTTAACCAATTTTTTCAGCACCATTTACTGAAGAGGCTGTCTTTCTTCCATTCTAGTTTTTTAGCTCCCTTATTGAGGATTAAGTGGCTATAGGTCTGTTCGTTCATTTCTGAGTTTTCAATTCTCTTCCGTTGGTCCTGAGGTCTGTTCTTGTGTCAGTACCAAGCTCTTTTGATAACTATAGCTTTGTAGTAGTGTTTGAAATTTGGTATTGATATTCCTCCAGCAGTGATCTTTCTGTTGAGGATCGTTTTAGCTATTCGGGGTCTTTTATTGTTCCATATGAATTTTTGGTTTGCCTTTTCTATTTCGTTGAAGAATGAGGTTGGAATATTGATAGGTATCGCATTGAATTTGTAGATAGCCTTGGCAGGTAGTGCCATTTTCACGATGTTGATCCTTCCAATCGAGGAGCTTGGGAGATTTTTCCACTTCCTAAGTTCTGTTTTGATTCCCTTTTTCAGGTTTTTAAAGTTTTCATCATAAAGGTCCTAAACTTCTTTGATTATGTAAATTTCTACATATTTTATTTTTTGTGCACTATTATGAATTGCCTTCCTGATTTCACCCACGCTTTACTCATTGTTTTCATACAGATAATCCATTGATTATTGAGGGTGAATTTTATACCCTGCTTCTTTGCCAAAGTTTTGAATCAGCTTCAGTAATTTGGAAGTGGAGTCCGTGTGATTCTTTAAAATCATGTCAGCTGCAAGGGGTTTTATTTCATCTTTCCCAATTTGGAACCCCTTTATGTTTGCATCTTGTCTTATTGCGGTAGCTAAGCATTCTAATACTAAGTTGACGAGAAGTAGAGAGTTGACATCCTTGTCTCATTCCTAAGTTAAGAGGAAATGGGTTTATTTTTCCACCATTAAGTATAATGCTGGCTGTAGGTTTGTCATATACAGCCTTTATTGTATTGAGTAATGTTTCCTAGATTCCTAATTTTTTCAGAGCCGTCATCATAAAGGGTTTGATGGATCTTTTCAAATGCTTTTTCTGCATCTGTTGAGATAACTATGTGGTTCTTATCCTTGCTGTTTTTTGATGTGATGAGTTATATTAATTGATTTGTGTATATTGAACCAGATTTGCATCCCTGAAATGAAACATGTTAGATCGTGATGCGTGATTTTTTGGATGAATTTTTGAAGTAAATTGGCCAAAATTTTGTGGAGAAGTTTTGCTTAATATTCATCAAAGAAATGAGTCTATAGTTCTTGTTATTTGATGAGTCCCTGCCTGTTTTTGGAATAAGGGTTATTATGGCTTCATAGAATGAGTTCGGTAGTGAATTTTCCCTTTCAATTTCATTGAAGAGTTGGAGGATTATTGGTTTGAGCTCTGCTTTGAAGGACTTGTAGAATTCTGCTGTAAATCCATCTGTTGCTGGCATTTTCTTAGATAGAAGGTCTCTTATTGCTGATTTTATTTCAATCCTTGATATGGGGCTGTTAAGATGGTTTATCTCATCTTGGTTCATTTTTGGCATGTCCATATTTGCTAGGAAAAGGTCCATTTATGCCACGTTCTCACACTTATTAATATAAAGGTTTGAGAAGCATTCCCTTATAATGTTCTGAATCTTGTTTCTGTGGTGATGTTTCCATTCTCATCTCTGAATTTATTTATTTGGGTGTGTTTTCTTTTTCTGATAAGATTTGCTAACAGTCTTTCAATTTAGTTAATTTTTCGAAGAACCAACTCTTTGTTTTGTGGATTCTTTCTATGGATTTTTTAAAAATTCTAATTCATTTAATTCCTACTTAATTTTAAGTATTTCTTTCCATCTACTGGGTTGGGGTTTATCTTGTTTTTCTTTCTCAAGGAGGTTCAGATATCTCATAAAATTGTTGGTTTAAGGTCTCTCCAATTTGTTGATGTAGGAACTCAGAGCTATCAACTTCCATCTGAGTACTGCCTTTGCTCTATCCCAGAAGAGCTGGTAATTTGTGTGTTCATTTTTGTTGAATATCATGAATATTTGAATTTACTTACTAATCTCTTCCATGACACACTGGTGATTCAACAGTATGTTGTTCAGCCTCCATGTGTTACAGGACTTTCATTGGTGCCTTTTGATGTTGAGTTCTAATTTTATTCCCTTGTGGTGTGAGAGAATGCATGGCAAAACTTCAATGTTTCTGAATTTGGACAAGTTTGCTTCATGACCTAAAATGGGGTCTATTTTGGAAACTGTTCCGTGTGATGCTGAGAAAAACGTGTATTCTGATGCTGCTGGATGAAATATTTGGTAGATGTCTGTTATATCTAGTTGATCCATGCAGTTGTTTAGATCTGCAGTTTCTCTGTTGAGTTTTTGCCGATTTGATCTATCTCGTGGGTATAGTGGTGACTTAAACACTTTCAACAATTTATGTCTTTGGATCTATGTGAGATTTGAGGGAAAGTAGTGTTTCTTGGATAAATCTGGGTGATCCGTTGTTTGCCAAATAGAGATTTAGAATTGTAATATCCTCCTGAAGGGGAGATCCCTTAATTAGTATGTTGAGACCTTCTTTATGTCTTCTCACTAATTGTAATTTGAAGTCTATTTTTTCTGATATCAGGATTGCCATTCAAGCCTCTTTATGGGGACCACTTGCTTGGTAGAATTTGTTCCAGACTTTCACTTTCAAAATGTGTTTGTTTGTATGAGCAAGGTGTGACTCCTGAAGGCAGCAGATAGAAGGATCTTGTTTTTTAATCCAACTAAACAGTCTGTCACTTAATTGGAGAGTTAAGTCCATTAATGTTGAGAGTTAGGATAGAGAAGTGTTTGGGAGTTCCTGCAATGCTATCCAACTTCTTGGGGGCTGGAGCAATTGGATTCTTCCTATAGTTCTTGGATTCTCAGTTTGGGTGCAGTTTCTTGGTCTTTATTGTGGTCTTGTTGGTTTTCTATGTGTAGCACATCGTTAAGTATTTTTTATTGGGCCAGTTTGTTGGAGATCCATTGTTTCAGTTTTTCTTTGCTATGGAATGTTTTTATTTTACCTTCAGTTATGAAGGAGAGCTTAGCTGGGCACAGTATGATTGATTGATAGTTGTTTTTCCTTAGGACATGGCCTACATCATTCCAGGCTCTTCTTGATTTAATTGTCTCGATTGAGAAATCTGAGCTGATTCTAATTGGTTTCCCTTTGTAAATAGTTGATCTTTTTTACTTGACAGCTTTAAGGATTTTTTCCTTGGAATTGATCCTGTATGGATTATAATGTAATGGTGAGATATCCTTCTCTAGTCTGGTCTATTTGCGGTTCTAAAGTTTCTTGTATCTGAATAGGCCTATCTTTTTGCATGTTTGGGAAGTTCTCTGCTAGGTTCATGTTAACTAAATTTCCTAGACCACTAAATTCTGTCTCTAGGTGCTGCTCTACCCCCATTATCCTCAGATTAAGTCTTCTGTGAGTGTCTTCAAAATGTTGAATAGATCTATCATATTTCTTGGATTTGTCTTGGATAGTTGTATGTTCTTTCTCTGTCCTCAATCCCTCAAATTTGCTCCTCTGCATGGTATAAGCTACAGTCGAGACTTTCTACTTTGTTTTTTTAAATTTCTTTTCCTTCTAATTGGTCAGCTTTGATGGCTTCAAATTCTTTGTTGGAGCTTTGTTTTAGATCTTGTAAGAAGTTCTTTACCTCCTTAATTTGGTGTTGTGTTTATTCTCAAATCATGTACTTGATTGGTTATGGTTTCCTTGTACTCCCATTCCTTCTGTTGGGATCCATTCAGCATTCCCTTTGTGGTCTCCCTGAATTCTTTCAGCTTTCTGTTTATGGATTCCATGAATGCCTCTATTGATATTTGTCTCTTGTCATACCGCTCTCCCAAGTCCTGTATTACTCTTTGATTAGCTTCCTCATGTTCATGCATTTCCTGTAGTTCTCTTTGACTGTTTTCAGCCTGCTCATGCAATTCCTGTATTTCTCTTTGACTGTTCTGATCCTGCTCATGCAATTCCTGTATCAATCTTTGAGGAGCTTCCTCACTCTCATGAGATTCCAGTATTAATCTTTGGTTTGCCTCTCTCTCCCTATCACGCTCACATTGAATCCTTTGCAGGTTTTCAATCTTTTCATTCACCATGTTTACCAGTAGTGTTTGTAGAGATTTTTGGGAACTCTCTTTTGGATTATACATTAACTATTCTGTCAAATGATTTTCCTGAGTGGGAGTTCAGATAACTGGACTTGCAATTTTCCTTGTGTTTTTCCGGTTTGTTCTGCCCAGTTGGTATGAAAGTCACACCAATTTTTTGTTAGAACAAAATTTTAAGGCAAGTATCATCAAAGTTCTGTAGTTGCACAGACAAAAGTCTGCAGATACAATATTTTTCAACAGATACAATTTATTCAACATCAAACAACTATGGCTTAATGGGCTAAGAACAGCAAAGAAGAATTTGGCAAATCACAAATTATTAATTTTAGGTGGAAATGTGGGCAAAAATAGGATTAGAGGGATGTGGAGAGTTAAAAGGAGTGTGAATTTAACCAAGTCCTAATCTTAGAGAGGGAAATGGATTAGGTAGAATGCTAGAAGCAAGATTAAGAAAAAAAATGGAAATACAAAAATTTAAATTTAAAAAGTGAAACACTTAAAATTATGTGTTTAATGATGATATTGAGAGACGAAAAGGACAGGATGAGATGATGGGAGGGGAAAAAAAGGAGACATGAAAAACTAAAAATTCTTTAAATTAGTTACTTGAAAATTATATAGGTATAAAGAGAGATAATACTGCTCTTAAAGAATTTTAGCGTAAGAGTTTGTGAACTGAGTAATAAATTTCTGGATTAAGTTGTACACAACGGGGCATAATGTCTAATATTCGACGATGGGTAAATATCTGGGGATGATCCGAATAACAATTAAGTCTCACAAAAAAGAAAGAGAAAAAAAAGAAAAGAATAAAATAATAAGGACCAAAAGGTCAGAAGAGATTTTATAAAAAACACACACACACACACATTTACACCTAAAATAATAATGATGAGAAGAAAAAGATTAATTGAAAACATTATTTTTTAAAAAAAATTAAAATTAAAGAAAGGTACAAAAAGACTTCTTTGATTATTTTTGTGGGGGTAGAATGTGAAGATATTCTATCTCCCCTGTGTCCATAACCAGTCTCTTGGTGGCGTCTCTGGTCTGCTTGTGGTGTTTGTTTTTCCTGTGGCTTGATTAGTTGCTTACGTCAGTTTGGTTGAGCAGGCAGAAAAATGTTCGGCATTACCCATAATTTTGTGATCCTCCTCCCAGGCTAGTTCAGTGGGAAGGAGATCTGCTTTGAGTATCACAAAAGAGTGAGATGGCTGTTTCTTCTAGTTTTGAGATGCTGTGATGAGGCTAGGTTCTGGGTAGGGTTGAGGCCTCTCAGCAAACAGTTGCTTTTCCCTGAGGCGCTAGCTCCTGAGATACACAGCCCAGTCTGGATCCATTCTCAGCATTTATGTTTACTGAATTTCAATTGATTGTCAAGGTTGCTGTAGGGAGGGGCAGCCTCTGGCTCTGTTTACAGAGTGAAGAAAGTCACTCCTCCAAGGGCAGGGCTTCTTTGCCTGGGCTGGGTGACTTCTCTTGGGTGGAACTGAGCGTGGCAAGTCAGGTCAGGTTCCTGTGATCTCCTAAATGGATCTTGCTTTCTTCCAAGGCCTGAGTTAGAGATAGCTGTTCAAATGGGCCTTTGTCAGTATCAAAGATGGAGATCTCTGGTGGTGGTGGCAGGGTGGGGTGGCCTTACCTACTCTGTTCGCTGAGAAGGAGTGAGGATGTCAGTGTTCCACTCACGTCAGAATCTTGGTTCCTTTTCCGTCAGTTCTTACTGATGTTGAGTAGAATCTGCTGTCCCTCTGTGTCTGGCATCTTTGTCCTGGACTCTTTGTTATAGGTATGGCGCCTATGGCCACTGCCACTGCTGCCACAGCTGGCACAGCCATGGCTACCAGCAAGTGCTCTGATCTGTCTCCTTGCCTGGATTTTCCCTCTCTGGACAAACTCTCTGTACTGTAATGGGACACTTGGTGTGATTCTCTAACCTAGGACTCTTCACTAGAACAGTAAAACTGCTATGTGAGAGCTTGTTTAGCTCTAGTTTCTCCCCCACTCTCCCTCTGAACACATTTTTTGCCTCTTATTGAAGTATATCTGATATTTTAAAGTAGATTTGTCCAAATATAATTAAGTTGATCAATTATTTCATTAGGACAATGTTGGCCAGATTTATTTCTAGTAAATCTTATCCCTTATAATATATGAGAACATGCTGTGTTAGTCTCCTATTAATATGACAAATATTTTTATAAAATTAACTTCAAAGGAGGAAAGATTAATCTTGGTTTCTGATTTTATACCTTTCAATTTACATTTCTTTTTCTCATTGCTTTTGGTTGGTGATGGTACAGTACCCCATATCAGGAACATGTGATGGAGTATGTGTATTCCTGGAAGCGAGGAAGTAAAGAAAAGTAAGAATAGGAGTGAGAAAGGGAGAAAGTGGAGGTGGGGAAGAAGGAGAGGGAGAAGGAAAAGGAGAAGGAGACAGAGAAGTAAACGAAGGAAGAGGAAAAAAGGACTTTGATCTTAAACCTTCTTTGATGACAAGTTCTCAGTGACCTAATCTCTATAACTATGCCCACGTGAAAGGTTTCACCTCTTTATGGCAACATAGTGAAACCTAATTATTAATCCCAATCCTTTATTATTTCAGATTTAATTTCTAGACTGATGGGTAGAACTTTCTATACAATTGTGATAACTTCTATTCCTAAACACCAGAGATGCTATTTGGCATAGAGGTGGTTTGGTTATACCATTGCTGGAGAGATGAATGAAATATTTTGAGCACAAATACATTTTATTTAATGGATAAGGATGTTCCCAGAGGTTTCATTTTGTGACCTTCAAAAATGACTATTTCATCTAACTCATAATGACTTGAATTTTTCATAATTTTATGGCATTTCCATTCAAGTATTTGTCATCAACAGTGAGGTTCTTTCCTTCAAGTTGAAGGAAAAATAAATACTATCACAATCTTTATCAGAATTATTCTTTAGAGAGTAGGTATAATATGAATTTCCTACCATTCAAAAATTAGTTATCTTCAAGTCTATAGGAATAATTGGATAAGTGATTAAATATCCTGCTTTAGTTTTCTTATAATGAGGTTGATTCAATTTCTAAAAATCACTGTTGACATAAAATACATGAAATTCAGTGTTTCTCTGATATGACTTAGTAATCAAAAACCTCAGAAATACATGATTTGTAATCAAGATTTTTATATACTCACAAAATGTATGAATTTACAAAACCTAAGTTTAGGTTTAAAAGAATAGAAAATCACGTGACCACAGTATATAATATTTAATTTAATGAAAAATTGCTTCATTCAGCCTGATAGAGCCTTTTGCTTTTAGCTTATATGAGAAATTTGATTAACAATCCCTTTTTTGCTTTTGAATGATAGAGTATTGCAATTTGTCTAAAGATTCTGTCATTTAAACCTTTGCGTGCATAATTTTTCATAAAAATGAAACATTTTTCACAATGCAGGTTCAGGTTTAATAAATGAATAAATATCTAAATGTTAATTTGTTAAACTGAGCCTCTAGAATTCAAAAAATACAATTTACTTTATTGTTGGATATATTAAATCTGTGCTAAATATGGGTGTCTCAAGCTTGTAATCCTCGCTACTCAGGAAGCTGGGGTACAAAGTCAGCCTTGGCAAAAAGTTTGTGAGACATATCTCAATTAATCACACACACACATTACAACACACACACACACACACACACACACACACACACACACACACACACACACACACACACACACACACACACACACACACAAAGCCAGAAATAGAATTGAGGCTCAAATGATAGACCAATACCCTTGAGGAAAAAAACAAGAACAACTAAGGGATAGTTCTTGAGTTAAAATCACAAGAACAAAACCCACACACAAGCAATATTATGCCTAAATGCTTATTTTAGTTTGAAGAAATAAACAATATCATGAAAATAATATTTGTTACATATCTTGGAACATTTGAGAAGTTGCTTTTAGTATAATTTGTCTTAAGATATAACATAGGTTATTAAAATTAATATTAATCTAGTTAATATTTGTAATCACTCATAACACCTTACAGTACAACAGTTCAGATTTTTTCTATTGCCATAAGAAATATTCTGAGTAAAAGGAAGAGAGGAATATTAGACGAAAGGAGAAAGAAAGAAAAAGGAAGAAAGAAAAAAAGAAAGAAAGAAGGAAGGAAAAGGAAGGAAGGAAGAAAGGAAGAAAGGAAGGAGAGAAAGAGAGAGGTAGGGATGGAGGGAAGGAAGGAGGAAGCAAAGAAGAAAGGAACGAAGGATGGAAGAGAAGGAGAAAGAATGGGACAAAACAATTTAATTTATAAAATCTCTTTAGCCCAACATAAACTCCATGTAATGAATCCTTAATAAAGTCAAGTTTGGAATTTTCACTTCTTTGCATGTTATCCATGCATGAATGAAACCAACAAATGAAGGATCATAAATAACTAGGTGAATCTGTTTGCATTTGTAGTAATATGTATGCGAATTTTTTTCTCATTTTTATACATCATCAAATAACTATTTACAAACAATTTACATTTAGTTATAAATATTCTAAAAATTGATGAAACTAAAGGATTTCAATATATTATATAATGTGAATACAAGTATTTTTAATGTTATTAATATTAAAGTCTTCATGTTATATTAATTATGAAAAATTATTATGCATTTTATCAGAAGAATTAGCATCCTCTGATTTTGGTGTCTGTGGGTGTCCTAATAGCAGACCGTAATTAAAATCAAATGAAATATTGATTTGAGATTTCCCCAATTGCTTGATGTAGGCATTCAAAGCTGTAAATTTTCCACTAAGTATTGCATTTAATATGTCCCTGAGGAGCTGGTATTTTGTGTGTTCATTTTTGTTAAATTCCAGAAACTTTCAGATTTCTATTCTAATCTCTTCAGTGCCCCACTGGTCATAAAGCAGTGTGTTGTTCACTCTTCATGGGTTTGACCTTTTTTTTTTTTTTTTTTTTTTTGCTTTAGCTGTTTAATTCTAAGTTTATTCTGTTGTGGTCTGAAAAGATATGTGAATTCAATTAATTTTCTTTCAATTTGGACAGAATTTCTGTGTGACATAGGATAGGTTCTATTTTGGAGAATCTTCCATGACCTGCTGTGAAGAATGTATATACTGATACTGAATGTATGTTCTGTAGATGTCTGTTAGGGGTAGGTGGTCAATGTAGTTATTTAGGTCTTCAGTTTATTGGTTGAGTTTTTCCAGTATAACCAATTGATGGATGACAATGATGGGTTGAGATGTGTTTTTAGGTTGTGTAGTATTTGGTTGATGATGTAGGGTGGTCCAGGATTCAGGGCATTGATATTTACACTTGTTATATCCTCCTAATTGAGAGTTGCCTTTCTCAACATGTAATGTCTCTTCCTACTAATTTTAATTTGAATTCTATTTTATCTTATTTTAGTAATTCTACTATGGCCTGTTTATGGAGTCCATTTACTTGAAAATTTTATTTCCAGACTTTCAGTTTGAGTACGTTTGTTTTTGTCAATAAAATGTATCTCTTGTGGACACTGGATGGCTGTGTCTTGTTTTTTGATACTAGTATCTGATCTGTTTTCTAATTGGTAATTTAATTCCATTGATATTGAAAGTTAAGACTGAGAAATATGTTATGTTATAGCCCTGCTGTTAGGAGCTGTGCCTCATCTACTGTTAATATATTTACCTTGTTCTCTGGTAGGGAGCATTTTATATAACCAGATCCTGTTCTTCTTGATCTTCTCTATATAGGGTATATTTAATTAACTTCTACCCTGCTTATTTGGTGGAGATACATTGTTTCAAGTTTTCTTTGTCATGAAATATTTTTATATATCCTTTAAATGTAAAGGAGAGTTTGGCTTGGGACCATATTCACTATTGGTAGTTGTTTACCCTTAGTGTTTGTCATATATTATGCCAGGCTCCCCTTTTTATGCCTAGAAAAGTTGAGCATTTCTTCATGAGTCTAATGACCATTTTTATTTCCTCTTCAGAGAAGTCTCTCTTTAAGTCTTTAGCCCACTTAGTTATCGAGTAGTTGTTTCTTTGAGGATTTGTTGTCAGGTGATTTAATTTTTTGAGTCCTAAGTATAATTTAGATATAAGACCTCATCCGTTTTATGACTCGTGAAGATATTCTCCCAGAACGTGGGCTTTCTATTGATCTTGTTAGCTATGACCTTTGCCTTGCAGAAGCTCTGATGTTTCATGCAATCCCAATTTTCCAAACTTTCTTTGATTTCTTTTGTTTCCAGTTCTCTCTTAAGAAAATTTCGGCTTGTGCTAAAAAGCCCTAGACTTTCTCCTATTCCTTCAGGTAATGTTTTCATGGTGTCTTCTTTTATTTTGAGGTGTTTGATCTATTTGGAGTTGATTCTCCTGCAGGGTATTATATACAGATCTAGCTTTAGTTTTCTACAGGTGTTGAAGCAATTTTGTCAACACCATTTACTCAAAAGGCTGTCTTTCTTCCATTCTAATTTTTAGCCCCCTTGTCAAAGATTAGGTGGCTATAGGTCAGTGGGTTTATTTCTGAGTCTTCAGTCTTATTCCATTGATCCTCAGGTCTGTTCTTGTGCCAGTAACAAGCTGTTGTTTTACTATGGCTTTTTAGTAGAGTTTGAAATTTGGAACTGATAGTGCTCCAGTGCTGTTCTTTCTGCTATGGATTGGCAAACCCAGAGCTAGCATTATACTTAATGGTGAAAATTTAAAGCCATTTCTTATAAATTCAGGAATGAGATAAAAAGTCTGCTCTCTCCACTACTCTTCAACTTTGTATTAGAATGCTAGCTGGGGCAATAATACAAGATGCAAACTTAAAGGTCTCCAAATAGGGAAAGATGAAGTAAAACTCTCCCTCTTTGCAGATGATATGATCCTGTATTTAAAGAACCACATGGACTCCACTCCCAAATTATTGAGCTCATCAGAAACTTTGGCAAACTAGCCAAGTATAAAATTCACCCTCAGGAATCAGTGGCTTTCCTGTATTCCAATAATGTTAAGATTGCGGGTGATATTAGGAAAGCAACCCCTTTTTAAAAGCCACACAAGAAATAAAATATCTAGGAGTTAAGAAGGACCTCTATGAAAGAAATTTTCAAAACCTGAAAAAGAAAATGAAAGCAGAACTAAGGAAGTGGGAAACCACCCATGCTCATGGATTGGGAGGAATAACACCATGAAAATGGCAATACTGCCAAAGGTTATATCCAAATTCAATGTGATACCTACCAATATCCCAATCTCACTCTTCAATGAAATAGAAGTAATCCAAAAATACATATGGAACAATTGAAAACCCAAATAACACTGAGGTTTTTTTAGTGATTCTCATTTTGTATTAACACTTTGATTCTAGAAAGTAATCTACGGATTTTAACTTTCTTCCCTCCCTTTGGATAAAGCTCAAAAAACCCTGCCTCTAACTCCCAAGACACTTAACTCTTAGGTCTGGACAATTGTTCTTAGATAGTGGATTACTTAATTGTATTTTGAACGCATAAAACATGCATATAGAAATCTCACATTTTGATCTCATGAGAAAACAGCCTTTACTCCACTCTCAGATTTATTTCCTGAAATGCATTTTTAAAGAGAATATGTTTTCATTTTTAGATGAAAGGCTTGTAGGAAACTATTTTCATAACCTGGCTCCTCCTCCTGCACCTCAACACCTAAAACACAAATTTCAAAACGCATTTAAAAGAAACAATACAAAAACCAAACACTGGGAATGCTCAGATGCAGAACATTTTACAAAACCCAGAATATAACTCTGCTGTCTGAGGGAGGGGCTCTCTGAATAAATTAACAAACAAACCCAAAAGAGCATCCAGGAGTATCGGATGGGAGTGTCCCTGGCTGCTACTCCATGGACAAGGAGCATGGAATGGCTTCCTAAGCCTGCTGGCGAATGCGTGGGGGAAAGTTTCCTTGCCAGTCTGAGTACAAAAGTTGGCATCACCCTGCTTGGGCCTGTCTTTTTTGTCTTTTCCCCACAGCAGAACAAAATCAACCCCTCCTCCACCGCTGATAAATACTGTACAAACTGATCCACAGAGTGGCATCTGTTCAGTCTGCACTCCTTCCTAGGTGGGTGGACCTTGTCCCGTAGTATGCGTGTACTCCCAGGGGCTGATCCTCATGGACCCGGCCCAAGGGACAGGGGGGTGCTAGATGTGAGTCAGTGGCACTGTGTTATTCATGCAGCAGCTGCCAGGTTGCTGCCCTAGCCCAACAACAGGTGCACCCTGATCTTCTTCCACAGTCCCAGGCAAGGGGTGCTCACAACGGCCCTAGGTGGGCAGGCTTCCAGTAGGATCCTACTTCACCAGAGGGACCAGCATGCCTGATTAAGTGGCTGCAGCCTGAATTAATTATTAATTATTTAATTGTTTAATGGAGCAGTATTTTTGCCAGTTGTGAGGCTTGAACTCTGAGCCTGGGCACTGTCCCTAAGCTCTTCAGCTCAAGACCAGTGCTCTACCACTTGAGCCATAATGCCACTTCCAGCTTTATCTGCTTATGTAGTGCTGAGGAATTGAACCCAGGGCCTCATGCATGCAAAGCGAGCACTCTACCACTGAGCCACCTTCTCAGCCCTGGAGCAGTTTTAAAGAAAATGATTCACATTACTGTATGATATAATTGGAGAGTAACTTTTCTTCCATATGTGCCCAAAGCACAATGAAATGTAAACAGATTTGAACTCACGGTTGGAAGAGTATCCTACATACCACTATAAGTATTGTGACATTTGTCCAAATTGACAGAACAGCTTTCTAGGACCTCTAACCTGCTATTTCATAGACCTTTTGTAGCCACCTTATTTCCCCATACAGGCATGGCCTGGCTTCCTTGCCGCTCCCTGTGCATTTAACAGTTCAGTAATATGCAGTAGGCTCTCTTGTACAGCACCCTGTCACTCTGTTATCCCCCCACAGAACACGTATGCACAATGCTTCAGATTGTAGGCTTAAAAACATAATTAGGATTCATGAATACTAGATTATATAAAAAACACTAACATTTTAATAAAGTTAGAAAAATAGAATGAGCATTTTATAACCATCAGACAAAAAAAATACAGGTTTTCCCAGGAATGGGGGAAGGAATCTCTAAATCTAGATTGGCTTCTAAGTTGCCTTCAGAAAGAAATTCTGCCTCAGAGTCCTAAAAGGGATTTACTTCCTCATTAAAGACAAGGTTTTCTTCCTGAGTCCAAGGAGGGACAGATTCTAATTTCTCAATTGGAAACTGGATCCCCTTCAGGAGGACAGATTGGTCAGGATATTCTGTGAGGAAAGATTCCCTTTCCTCAACTGAATCTAGATTTTGGACCTCACTTATTGGTTTTCCTGAAGATACACTGGGGTCATTTTCCATTAGCATACATTTACACTGCATACCAAGACATGTCTTTTTTAATTGTTTGGAGCTAATCTAGGTGGATTATCAACATCAATGGAAGATATTCTGTATCATCTTCTTCCTTGGCAGTAAGTGCAGGTACTCCTGCTTCACATGTGGGGTTCAGAACCAGTGGGATGTCCACAGGACTCAAAACCTGCTTGGGCCTTTCTATATATTAAAAAACACCCTCTATGTTCACATGCCTTCTGGAGATCAGTAATGTTTTCTGATCTCCATGAGTCATCATAAACGACATCACTGATGGGTTCTTTATCTGGAGAACTGCAGGAGCTGCTCTACTGTGATACAAACCTGAGAATGGAAATAGGTACAGGAGTCTTAGAACTCAAGAAGTTAAGGTGTGACTAAACTTTCATGAGAATCTAATGGGGGAAGCTGTAGAACTTGAGTTTGGACTGAACACTGATGAGAAGTTAGCATGTTTCTAATGAGTGGCTACTTCCACGTTCCTTCAAAGGAGAACAGATATTACCTGGCAAAGAATATCCATAAAAGGATATTTTGCCAAGCTGGGGAGTACTAAGGGCTCTATGCCCATCCTGCCCATGCCTAAAGACCCAAGTTCCATCCATATTCACCAGCTCTGAGGTATCTAAACAAGGACTTCTTCCATTTTTTCTTGGTCTCATGGGCCATGCGTTCTTCTAGCTGGTCCAGAAGAATATGTAAGCAGAAGAGCAAGTCTAAAGAGGGCATCTTGAGCTTGACATACTGTGTAAGTTCTTTCAGGGTGTCATGGTTCTTGTTCTCATAGAAATCATCAAGGTAGAAGTCCATCCACATAGGGAAGATGGAACAAACTAGGCTATGGGCAGATTGGTGACAAGGAAAATGAGAGCCTTTCCTCCCCATCCTGAGCTTTGTACTATAGCCTCTTTCTGGCGGGACTTGCATGTTGTAGGAAGAGACTCCTGCAAGCAGGATGCTCCTCACAACCCACTTCTAGAAATTTCTCAAATATAATCATCTAAAATTCTCCCTATGTTAGGAGGAGAAGGTTGTTTCCCCTCTTGATCTGACTTGCTATACATACCCCCCTCGTCATCCATGAGAGTCCAAAACCACAACCACACCCACACTGTGTAATCTGCTATCCACTGAAGTGCCAAGCCTCAACCCCCTGGTGAAAATCACAACTGGTGTGCAAAGAAGGAAGTTGACTTTGATTCAGACACCTCAAAGATACCCAGTTTTCAAAGACAGAACTTCTCTTTGTGTCAACGTCCACTTACTTCTTCATCTTGTTCATCTTCCTCCCAGTTACGGTAGAAGGATCTGTACCAATGGGAGGAGAGAAGGAAGTTAACTCTATGCTTCTCCTTTTTTGAACTAACAGGACAGACATGGGACTGGTTAAGTCACATATGGTAATGTAAACATAACAGACAAAAAGTAGAGATATGTCTACACAATTTCATGGAAATTCTGTGAGGATGCTTATCAGCATTTGTCCAAATAAATGTCCCATGGCTCATGCCTCTAATCCTACTAATCAGGAGGGTGAGATCTAAGGATCACAGTTTGAACCCAGTCTAGTTTGTAAAATTCTAAAGACACTTATCTTCAATTAACCAGCCAAAGGCCAGACCTGGTCTTGGAGCTTAAATGGTAGAGTGATATGAACAGAACAGCACTCAGGCCCCAAGTTCAAGTTCCATTCTTTCTTCCATCTATATTCCTTCAAAGGCCTCCAAGATAGTGATTTCCTAGGTGAGGGTGGATGTTGGGTGACACTGGCTCATTCCTTTAATCCTAGTCTCTCAGCAAGCAAACTGTTAAGGCTCCACTAGCTTCTGAGGAAAATGAAATGTTCTGGCAGGCCACTCGTAAGGAGTTATCCAGGGAGTGCACTTCTTTGTCTCAAGCCAAGCTCCTGTGATAAAACCGCATTGAAACAGTCTCAGAGAGGTACCAAGTATTCCAATAATCTGCCAGGGGGTCTCATCAGTCCTGGATTTGAATGAGGAACACTCACTTTTTAAACAATATCCAGCAACTGCTCCATTGTCTCCCACTCTCTATAGTGGCGGTGGAAGTTTCCAACATAGAAGAGATCACCTTTCTGGTAGGCAGGGATCAGGTCCATTACCAGCATTTCCAACAAGCCTGAGTCCAAGCTCCATATATTATAAGGCACATTCAGGATTTGAGCAGACTCATTGTCACACTGAGGTGGTAAAAAGAATGAATCTTTGAAACATGGAAATGGGAGTACACTTCAAAATGAGTAATAGAGTAATAGGATTGAAAAGTACACAGTAAATATTTTATCAATATACACATATAAAAACACAAGAAGAAGCCTGTACTGTGGGCTAGAATGAGATTAAATAGGTTTCCTGTCATAGTTACACCTGACCTGAGTTGCTTTGTGATTCCCTTTATTTCTTCTTATAAAAAGGCCTGAGACATTGGATTCGTGGTTTGGCACTGATCCAATGTCTGCAGTATCGAGTGAGGCACTCACCCCTCTCATGCCTGGGACCTGATTCTCTTGAACTTTGAAAGCAATACAGGAATGTCTTTCTTGTTTCTGAGCCACAGGCCAAGTGAGCTGGCTAGAGCTGACTGTAAGTTACAGTTGCCTGGGTCTCAGAGTTCCATATTCTATTCCATTGTGAGGGAAGTAGTGTCATCTCTCAGAGCCCAATGATCTAAGCTGCTTACTCACATAAGACCATCCCAAAGAAAAACGGGAGGTTGAAATTTCCCCTCCCACATCACTCTATACAAATGTGGACATTGTCAAATCCCAACATCCTCAGGTAGGCCTAGGAACCAGCATGGTCTCAGCCTCAAGGAAGCTTTCCTAGGTGAGATCCATGCCTTATTCCTTATTTTTCACTATTCCTCTTGTTCTGCAAAAATCATTTTGCCTCTCAGGGCCCTCTCAGCCTGCCATGTGCTTTTTGCATCTACTTCCTAGGACACTGTTTGGTTCATGTTTCCTAATCTTTTGTTTGCTCTTGAAGCCCCTGTGTGCTGTAATCTGCCCAAAAGACAAATACTTAGAGGTGGGAACAATCATAAAAATATTGAAAAAAATTTACACATATAGTCAGACATTTTTACACGTGTACATTTTTTTAAGATAAAAGACTATTTTTGATATTTTTGTCATATTTTATGACAGAGGGGAAGGGGAGAAGGGAAGAGGTGCTGCATTGTCTTCTCATAATTCAATGATTATTTTTTTTGAATGGGTGTCCAGTCGTGGGGCCTGAACTCTGGGCCTGGGCGCTGTCTCTCAGCTCTTCAGCTCAAGGCTAGCAATCTATCACTTGAGGCACAGCGCCACTTCTGGATTTTTTCTTTTTTTGCTTACGTGGTGCTGAGGAATTGAACACAGGGCGTCATGCATGCAAGACAAGCACTCTACCACTGAGCCACCTTCCCAGCCCCTCAATGATTATTATTTAAAACTATAGTTGAAGGAATGTAAGATTTAAAGATAAAAACCGTGCTCCTGTTCTTTTTATAAGCTAGTTGTTTATAAAGTATTCCTCACTAAAGTCTTGTCACCTGTGTCTCATGAACTATCCTCCTCCTTCAAAATAATCAAGAAAAACCTTCACAAATAAGTGGGCTGCTGTCCAATCTCTGGATAAGAATTTAAGATACAATATTGCCTGTGACTCTGTGTGTGTACATCTCTGTGGGAGTGTTTGTGTGTGTGTGTGTGTGTGTGTGTGTGTGTGTGTGTGTGTGTGTGTGTGTGTGTGTGTGTGTGCCCATTTTTACTTTGACTTGTGGAACCATGTTATCTCAGAAAGCCTCAGGGCACTAATGGGATGAAAAGCTTGTTAGATTTTAAGGCTAAGATTAGGGCTGGGTCTCATTCCTCTTACTGTCTCCGTTGATTTAAAAAAGAAATCCTCCTTTATCTTTAAAACATACCCAGGAAGAAGCAGGTTATTACCCTACCAGAGAGAAAAGAGGCTGTGACCCTGAAGTGCTTAAGGCAATTCAGCAATAACCTTGCCACTAATATCCACTGTGGGAGTAGAGAGGGTTATTAGATATCACTAAAAGAATGTCCCACATGATCTTATTTTGTAGTAGATATCAACAGGGAAGCATTCTCAGGTGATGGAGTCAAGCAGGAGTTCAGTCTATTTTACTGCAGTGGAGGTGGTCTGAGTGATGATGTGGATTTCCTCCAGGTGACTGTCAGGCTGTCGTTGAACTTTACCCATTAGGGTGTGCAGCAGCAGCAGCAACAGCAGCAGCAGCACAGGGTCTCTCAGTGGCTCCAAGGGACAGTCACACCTCGTGCTGAGCTGCAAATTCCTACACAACCTGGTTAAGGACACATGGCATAGGCTTGGCAGGCTGTGACCCCACTAGATTTTAAAACTATTTAGACAATAGCCCAGGACAATTTACCAAGCTGACAACATTTTAAATTTGATAGTTCTTTTAATAGGGCTAGGATTTTCTAGGCAGATATACAGGGCTCAGGCCTGTACTATTATTTCCCATGTCTTTTCCTTCTGTCTGTTTTGCCACATTTTAAAAAAAGTGAATCTGGTCCCTTGTTCTTAAAAAGGGATGTTGGGCAAAGATTCAGCTTCTGTCACTTCTTCAAGCTGACTCAGGGATGTTGATCCTAGTTAGCCAGGAACCTATAAAGATAGCCTATTTTACAAAGAGGTTATCAGGGTTAAATGTCATTAAGAACAATATTTTAACTTTTAACAAATGCACAGACCTTTTTTCTGGCTACAGCAGTGGAGCTTATTTAGACTTCTAGTTTACAAAAGGATCTTTCTGGATGGCATAGGAATGTGATCTCTAGTAATCCTAACAATGCCTCAGTTACCTATGTAGGCCTTCAGACTGATATCAATAGAAACACACTCTCAGGTTTACAAAGTTTTTTTCCTGAGCAGATGAATTTCATGTAGCTGGCATCAGCTCAAAATTTACTGCCAATTAGAGTTTTTGGCACATACAGGGGTTGGGATCAAAACTATCTTCCACATTTTAAAACCTTAACTTTTTAGTACTATCACAGATGACTGAAGAGTTCCTGTCCCTTACAAGGTAGATAGACATAGACAGTAGGCATGCTTACAAACTATGTTCCCATGAACTCCTGGCTCTGACCAATTTTTGAAAAGCCACACACAAATGACTCTAGGATCTGACATTATTTCTGCCATACAAGCAGTGGCTTATGGTGTCTGGATGCTCCTCCATTGTTTTCATCCCAGGAGTGTCTTCTCCACACTGGGAAAAATGCCTCATTGGCATTTCCCTTAGTTAGTTGCTAAACTTGAACTCGGGGCCTGAGTGCTGTCCCTCAGATCTACAGCAGGCTATCGCTCTGCCACTTTGAGTCCTAAAGAAACTCTGCTTGCTCTTTCAGCCATCTTTTGGCTGAGTAGAAGTGACAGTTTCACAAGGACCTTTTTCTGCCTGGGCTGGCTTGGAACCATTTTGTAGATCAACAATTCTCATAAAAGGCCACTCTCATCCACTTAAAAGCAACAAGGTGTTCAACATAGAAGTGTCTTTTAAGCATGTTCTTACCTGAAAAGTACTAAGAGCCAAAGTTACATCTGATAAACTTACAAGAATCCTCACTCCTTTTTGTGGACCTGCTAGGAACTGTTACAAAAAATAAACCTATGAGAGCAAACTGAAATAGGAATTAAGCAATTATTTTGGTAATCCTAATTTTTCCTTTAGCATTTTGAGGTAAATGTTTAGAACGTTTTTACTTTTAAACTTTATATCCAGAAATCAATTCCTAATTTGTTATCTCCGTTTTAATATTCTATACTTTAGTTTTTAGTTGCATTTTGAAAAATCCCTTGACCTCTCAAGGCTAGGTGTCACTCATTTTCTCTTGGATGCTTGTTTTAAAACAGATACACATGAAAACTTTTAAACTCAAATAAGAATTTTTTCTTATTGCAAAAATTACAATCACAATCACTGTACCAAGAAGCTAGACTTAACACCATTTAAAAAAAAATATCCAATAGCAGAATATCATTGAGAACAAATCACATTATATAAATAAACTTTTTAATCCTTTTTAAAGGCCTTCTTAATTTTAATTTTACCATATCCAAGGGACAGTTTTAGCAATGATAATCCGATCATTACATCATTCAGTTTTACCATCATGTTTCCAGTGTCTATCTGAAGGTAAGGTACAAAATAAAGATGAGCCACTTTGCCCTTCCTGTGTAATGGGCACGCACCCAATCCAACTCTTTAGGGTTATATGAACTGCATTTGTGCCAGCTTGCCCTCTTTCACCATGCATGGTTCCACTGTGCATGACCAGCTGAACTGCACTTCTGCATGTTCACCCTTCACTCCTAAAGATAGTTCTTCTCTTGTCTTCTAAGTTTCTCCTTGTTGTTAAGCCAGATATCTTTATTACAGTGTAAAGAGACTTATGCATTCTAAAATACCAGATTTTCTAATTTTCAAGTTAAAGAATCCTTAAAATCCATTTAAAACAAAGTGAAAATTCTTTAAAAAATTTTTTGGTAGTGTCCAAACGTCATAACCTTTTGAATTTTAAATTTTGAACTCACCCAATTGTTACAGAATGCTGAAAATGTCTATCTTCAACATATTACCAAACACATACAAAACATACTCACACAGATATTTAAGCATGCAAAAATAAAAACAACTTTTACTTACATTTTCTAAAATTTTCAAACAAAAATTTAAGACAATATTTCTTTTAAACTAAGTATCTTTGTTGAGTTTCATTTTTCAAGGGCTTGCTTTACAAAGGCATTTCTCCAATTAGTCTTTTGAATCCCTTCTGTTGGAGGAATGCTGGGGGGATGGTCACCTGAAACTAAACTGGCCTGATTTTTATCCAATTTTATACAAGAGCAGTTTACATTGTCAGGACTAGCTGAAAAGTGAAACCCAGCCACACAGCCTTCTCTGTGACTGAGCTCAGCTGGAGGCTTGAGCTTTTATTTCCCCAGAGATGTTCAAATAAATAACAAAATCACAAAAACCAAAAACCCACATTAAAGCTCGTACCAATTCTAAAACAGAACGAGACAACTCAACACCCAAAGGCTGAGTTTATCCCTACCAGAACTCTGTGCCGTTCTCACTCAGCAAGCTGAATCCAGAGTCTGCTGAATGAGCATGCTACTCTCACCCAGAACTTCCCTACCTCAAGAAACAGAACAGAGAACAATCAGGTCTCAGTGAATGGGGTGATGTCTCACCAACTTTTGTTGACCCAGGGGCCTTCCAAAGTGGAAGAGAAGTCCCAGTCATTTTGGAACAAGGGAAATAAGTCCCTAGCGGCCATCCCCTCAGACTGACAGATTCTCCCCCATATTCAGACCCTCCTGGGCCAAGGACAAAGGCTAATATAAACTCCAAATGACAAACAGAACACTCAACACAAAGAATTTACAAAGACACACTGCATCATTGTAAATTGTAAACAAGAAAGTGCCGAACTACATACGGAGAGTTTCCCCCAAAATGGAAAACTTCCCAATACAGATGGAAAACTTCCCACAAAATGTCTGCATGAAAGTGCGAGACTACAGACAGAAAATTTCCCAAAAATATCTGTACTAAACAGCAATCTACCAAGAGGGGTCTGGGGACATCTTCTCAAAGAACCCCGTTGGCAGTCTTATAGCGCGTCTACCAAGAGTCCTTGCCAACCAGAATACAGACCCTGTGGGAAACCAGAATTACAGATACAGAAATTACAGGCAACCAAATATGCAGAACAGCAGTGCCTTGACTTAACAGCTGTTTTTGTTTTTTGAGTCTCTGTGGTGGGGCGTCTGGATGGTTTTATGAGGGAGATTCCACATGAACCCCCAGAAATGTTGTACAGACTTGAGACGCCCAAAAGACCCCCAGAAACCACGACCAATATGAACAGCATAAGAGTCTTTTATTTGCAAGCTCAAGCTGGTCTTCTGTGCACTCACTAACCGGTGATAATAAGAATCCCTGAGCACAACATCAGCACAGTTTTATAGTACTGAACAAACAAATTTAGGGAATTTCCACACAAGCAGTTACATGATTGGTTTGAGTCCACCCAAACCACACTGCCTTTTCTCTGAACTATTGGTATGTACTGTTCCTGGAACACTTGGGAAAGTGTTTTGATTTCTTAAGGGTGGGCAGGGTTGGTGCCAACCTGTGGTTTTTTTCTCTCTCTTGGTATTACTCTGAGGGAAGCCTAGCACAAGATGGTAGGGTTAATCTTAAATTAGAGTTATTTTGGCTCTTCAGCCTGAATAAACCATAGCATACCACATACAAAGCTTTGGTAAAACACAGGTCTGGCTTACACTGTTGGACCAATAGGAGTGTATGTCTACTGCTGTTGCAGGTGTGTCTTAAGGTGTGTGGAGTTTTTCATCCTGATGATCTTGCAATGATGAAATTGACTAACTACACAATTACCTGGGCATAGCCCTGCTGAGACTTTTAATATTAAGTCACAGGTTAACAAAGAACAATATTTAAAATGAAATATATTGAACAACCAGACATGGTGACCAAAATAATTTTTACCTGATTCAGTGTATTTTTTACATGCTATATCATATGTACAAGTTCTTCATTTCCTTCTGTGTCATTATGTTGTCTTTCCTTATTTTGGTTTTGTTTTCAGAACCATGGTATAGGAGGGCATTTCTTATATTTTTGTCTTATAGTCTTCAGAAAGTCTACAGTTAAATAGGCTTAAGTTTCTTTTGTTAGAAAATTAAAAGCACATTGGATGGGGTCTTTATCATAATTTTGTTATGATAAAAAATACGTTTTTATTTCTGGCATTTTACCTGTATAATCTCATTTTAATCTTTTCCAAAGGACACTTTAGTGGAAGGAGGAAATTCAAAATGGATTCTGTTAGAGAATTTCTTTTTCATGTTTTTTTTTGGGGGGGGGTCCAGTCGTGGGGCCTGAACTCTGGGCCTGGGCAGTGTACCTCAGTTCTTCAGCTCAAGGCTAGTGCTCTACCACTTGAGCCACAGTGCCACTTCTGGCTTTTTTCTTTTTTGCTTATGCGGTGTTGAGGAATCGAACCCAGGGCCTCATGCATGCAAGGCAAGCACTCTAACACTGAGCCACCTTCCCAGCCCCCGGTAGAGAATTTCTGTTGCTAAAAACTCTGGTACATAGTAAGGTAAGCAACTCAAAAATTATTTATTATGGAGGTGAGTTGAAAGTCATCTAACACTCTTTCCTCAATGAAAAGAGAGGATTTAAAATAACTAATATTTTTAAAGTTAATGGGCACAAATATGTACGAATTTTCTAGAAATAAAATGATCATTCATGAAACCTTACTGATACTTCAAAGAATGGTTTCCAATAAGAAGAATCACCTTCATACATTTTCACACAATGTGTATCTGCCTGGTAACAGAACCCCAAACTAGAATAAAGCATCTAATAGCTGTCTAATTTTTGTTGCCTTTTTGCAAGACTGCTTTCTTATCATATTGATTAGTATGAATTCTATGGCCAGTACAATATCACATATCTCATAACAGTTACTAGATTGGACCTTCATGGATGAGATGGTGTGGGTTTCTGGTGGAGCCCTCTCTGGTTAAAAGGGGGAGTTGGTATTGGCACAGTCTCTGTAGTGGAGCATGGTGAGTCTTAGGGAGTGAAGACCAGTCTGTGTTGGGCTTTGAGACCACAGGGAGGAGACAGGAAGTACTAGACTTGTTAGGGCCCTGGTCTCTTGTAGAGTATGCGGTACTTTAGTAAGAAGGCTGGGTCACAGGGCTGGAGGCTGATTGGGGCAGAGCTTTGAGAAGGAAGAACAAAGCTACAAATGAGGAGGTTACTTAGAGGAAGGGTTCTGGGGGAGCATTGTGAGCCCTTGTGGGATATGTAGGATGAGGTTTCCCATAAGGCAAGGCAGTGAATGTAGGCAAGAGGCTGACAGAATGTGGGGATTCTGGTGCAGGAATGCGGAGCTATGAGGGAGAGGCTTTTCAATGTCTGGCCTTGAGAGGTCAGGGTGGTAAAAGGAAGACATGGACTAGTAAGGGGCGGGGTTTCTGGTGGACAATGGCAGGCCTTTGGAGAGTATGTTAGGGTGGAAGTGGGGTTTCCTGAAGAGAAGAGTGCAGTCACAATGTATGGAGGAGATTTTCAGAACCAGAGCTTTGTGAGAGCACTGATAGGATGCAGTGCACCAGAATGGTTAAGATGGGGTTTCTGGTATAGTCAGTCACCACTTTGAAAAGAGGAGTAATGTTGGGTGGGGATTTCAGTATTGTAAGGCAGGCCATGGTCTTTGTACAGGGTTTCCAGTAGGGCAAAGCAACCTTCAAAAAGGGAAAACGGAGGAACAGGGATTTACAGTTGAGCCTGGTGAGGCTTCCAGATGGAGGCCATCTGATGCAGTTGTTTCTAGTGGAGCAATGTGGGTGTTGAGAGATGGGATAGTGTGTTGGGGTATTCTAGTGGGTTTTTTCTGGAGCAATGCAGGGCTTGGAGCCATGGGGATAGTTGGAGGAGGGGCTTTGAGAAGGAGTGGAAGGGATATAAAGGTGTAGATAATTATGGGCAGGGTATCTGGTAGAGTAGGGTGTGGATCTGAGGGAGGAGCCAATAGGGGTCGGGTTCATCTGAGGAGTAAGGCAGGGCATTGAGAGAACACTTGTGGGAGGTGGTGAGGCTTGTGGTAGAACAGGGCTGGCTTTCTAGGCAGGAGATGGGCTGTGTGAGAAGCTTCTAGCCAAGCAAGGTGAGGCTTCAAGGGCAGTTATAGGGAGGTGAAGGGTTTTTGGTATTGCATGATGGGTTTTGTGAGAAGAAGTAGGTTCAAGGCTGGGTTTGAAAGGTTAGTCCAGTTTGAAGTAGGCTAGTTATGGGCGGAGGTTCTGATGAAAATAGGAGAGGATCGAGGGAGAAGGCTAGTTGGTATGAAAGGGAAGGGAGTAGCTTGGATGTACTAGGAAAGGGGAGCAATGTGACTATGAGGGACTAGAGTAGTGAGGGTGGGGTATCTGTGAGCTTGCAAGATGGTTTATTGCAGTCATCAAAATGGTGATTTAAGCAATGTGTCTTTATCATTGGATGCATCGATGTTAAAACATATCTAAGAATGTGAAGCACTACTATACAGACCCTGAAGAAACTCAGAAGGATCTGTGAAATTATGTTGGAATAAAATTAATGACTAATTACAGTAGGAATTGATTTTCACTCGGCCCATAAATACTTTCCAGAAGAAAAGGCTACATTGAAAAATAAACAATTAAAAGGAAGCAGGCAGGCAGATCTTGAAGTAAACATTATCCAATGAACAACAGCTATTGAGGAATGATTGCAATCTTCTTTTACCTAAGTTACAGTTACTGACCTATATTCTTCCCTAATGCCAAATCAAAAAGCCATAAAAATGCAGTAATTATTGTCAAGGCCTTAGACTTTACAGAAAGAATTCAATGAATGTAGTTCTAGAAAGTATAAAGATAGATGTTGTAGCTAAAGATTGAAGAAAATATCCCCATCTCTGGCCCTCCAGGATGAGAAAGGTTAAGCCAAAGCATAATGAGAATGGACAGAAGTACAGTAGTGCATACCAGTAGTCCCAAGATACAATGATGAAGGTGTATCGGGGGAGAAAATCAACAAGATCATAACAGGACTTAGCACTGGAGAGTAGAGAAAAGAGCAGTGAAAATTCAAGGAGAATTACAAAGGATGCCCTTGCATATATGGCAGTAGAGCACATCACATTGGGGTCTAAAGTACGTGTAAGAAACTACCTGTGCTCATAAGGTGTCACAAGAAGTGATGAACGTACGATTTACAGGATATTGAATAATCATAAAAGTCTTGCTTCAGTAGTGAAGAGTTAAACCTTGATAAACTCTGTTTTGAAACATCTAACAAACTATAAAAACAAGACAAGAAGATTCAAAATGTGTATGTTACTTGACTGTTTGCAATAGTAGAGATAAAAAAAATCAAATCACATAATGTGGATGCAAAAGAATAACATTATTAAGGTAATCTTTAAACAATACACATTTTATGTGAATAGTCCTGATTATAAATGATTTGTTTTTCTTAGAGATTTTGGATGCACAAAAACAACAAAAAACAAAAACAAATAAAAGCAAAAGACACTTGGCAATAGAGCTGGCTGCCAGTGCCTTATCCTTATTTCTAGATAGTCATGAGCCTGAGATTGGAAGATCATAGTTCACCGATGGCTGGGGTAGCAATCCATGAGACATTTATGTTCAATTGTTCAATCAAAGACAGATTGAAACTTTGGATCAAATAGTACAGACTCAGTCAGTCATTAGTGAAAAAACCAAGCAAGAGTTTGAGGCTCCAAGTCAAGTTTCATTACTGGGTGGCACGCGTGCGCACGCGCAGACACACACACACACACACACACACACACACACACACACACACACACACACACACACACACAAATGGAATGAGAGAGGAAGAGGGAGAAAAAAGGGAATATTAAGAGTTTAAAATGTGAACCTGTCTTCCAGGATTATCCTAAGCATTTATTAATAAAAATGAAGGAAACCATGGAACCTAGGTTCCATGACTATTTTCCCAAGTCTTTCCATTTTCTTAAGAAAGGGGCTGTGTCATTCTTTCTGATAGAAACATAAAATTTCATTGTGTATATATACCACCTTTTCTTGAACTATTCATATATAGAGGGGCTTCTAGTTTGGTTCAATATCTTAGATATGGTAATAATGCTTCCAAAAACATAGTAAGTTTTAGCTTGAGATCATTTCCACAAATGCCCAGGAGTGGGATTGCTGGCTCCAAAGCTATGTACATTTGACCTTACAAAATGATGCTAATTGAAATGAACTCCAAGGTATGGAAACAAGTCATTTTTTCAGATGTCAACCTTGATATCTCTAAAATAGTGTATCTAGATCTTATTTTATTTCATTTGTCTTTTTCAATTGGTTTATCCCCTGCAATCTATGTCTTAATTCTGGTACCTTTCATTTTGTATATATATTTATCTGATTTTGAGAAGGAAAAGAAAAACATAGTGATGAAAGGAGTACAAAGAGCCACCCACTGCAACAATGATATTCACAAGACACTATGTCAGAAATGAACTTGACAACCTTGCGTGGGAAGAGGGGTAGGAGGTGGGAAAGGATATGATAACAACGATGGAGTGGGTAACAATATTCAACAAGGAATTTTTACCTTACTCATGTAACTCTACACACTCTGTAAAGTATCTTTGAAATAAAATAAAATTCAAAAATTGAACCTATCCTAAAAATAATATCCTTTTCAAGATAATACATCTCTCACAGTACTTGTGAGAGATTCTAGAGTCAAGCTGTTAGACCTGAAAAGGGATAGATTAGGAAGCCATCTCAAACAGCATTCAAAAGGCTGTGCTCTGGGAAGGTCAAACAGTCAAGGGAAGACAGGAGTATGAGGAGTTATTACCTCAAGGGTATTTAAGTTAGAGCTGTTGGACAATAAAAGATTAAGACTTTGGAGACAAGATGGATGTCTGTGATATAGTTGTAATGACCCTTGCTCCCTTCTTCTCCCTAACAATAAGGGATTCAATTATCACTATGTTTACAAACAATACCTCATGTTAATAATTATAACCACAAACTAGATTGATGCCTTAGTTTGTGGACATACCTGTAGCCACTGACCACCCCCTATAGTAGAATGAATATAAAGTCTGTTAAGCAGGATTTGGGGATCCAGAAGCTGGTAATAAGGCATTGGGTCCTCTGGTGTCTTCATTCCTATCACTTCCTGTGATTTCTCAGTTCTTTGGCCAGGTATCCCATTGTATTTGCTGTCCCAAGGTTGCGGTTAATGACAGTACTTATATTCTGAATACCTCAAAACAAACCACATAAAAATACTTCCTCAAAGAAGATTGACAAATGTATAGGATCACCTGGAAAGATACCTAACATCAGCAGTCAACCTGTGATCCTCTAGCAAAAAAGTGCAATTCAGGACTATCTTTACTTGTGATAATATAAGAAATGGATAATTGTCCCTTTTGTATATTTGGTATTTGGTATTGCATATATTTTCAGAAACACATATACATTGCTAAATAATGTTATTTATTTCTTAGGTCAGACCACGTCACTGGAGTGATGACCCAGTTGCCTGAATTACAAATAGGTGAGTGTGAATTGCCTAATTACGACCATTTCTCCATGAAACTCAGCAACACAGAATGAAGTATCAGGGTCAGGCCATTCCATACCTGTGAGGATTTATACCTAGATTAGAGTAATATACACCTCTCAGTATTCATGGCACATTCGTGTGTTAAAATTGTCATCAGATCAGAAAAATGCTAGAGCTTAAAGTAGAATGATGGGCAATACATTTTCAATGCAAGAGTGATATCACTCCTGCAATTATTCTCAGTGGAGAATCCTTTCTATACATTTTACTGACTTAACTTCTACTTTGTGCTTTACCATTATCAGGCAGGATCACACTGTATTGAGCTACAATACTGCAGCAACCTCAGCTGCCTTTGAATGTTACCTCCAATCTTGGTACTAAGGTCAACACTGCAACTCTAACCACATAGTTAGTGGACACACGAACTTTTCAAGCCTGGTTAACAATTGAGCTATCACTGCTCATTGCCAGTGTTAAAGATCTCACTCTTTAGATTTATTGTTTATCTTCTTATATTTCCAACACTGCCTTAGATGTTGGTTTTTGAAGTAAAACTTTTAGTTTGCATCTGATTTATGGAGGTGTTACTAATGCCAGTTAAACTGCATATATTATAATGTAAGTATTTTGATGTTTTCACATGTGAATTAAATTTTGATAATTGAGGAAGTGAATACACATCACTCACAAAAGTTTCTTTATGTGTATTGGTATTGCCATATTGTGAGCTTCCTAAATGCCATCCATGGAAGCACATGGCCCTAATTCCATCATTTCTGTCACTGAGACAAGGCTTGGAATGTCCAGACCATTTGGCACCTCATAGTAAGAACCTTTCTACAAAGAAGGGGGAGAGAATAGCAAACAGAGCAAATGAATCTTCCAACAGTTTTTAACATATTCATTATGCTTAGCC
Source organism: Dipodomys merriami (assembly GCF_024711535.1). Classification (NCBI taxonomy): domain Eukaryota; kingdom Metazoa; phylum Chordata; class Mammalia; order Rodentia; family Heteromyidae; genus Dipodomys; species Dipodomys merriami. Next base: position 8,286,044 of record NW_027206113.1, read on the forward strand.
ATTAAGACCACCATAATAGTATTGTTTACCTACTCTTTTCTGTTCTAAGCAGTTTTATTTATGGATCTTTAAGAAATTATAAAAGAATAACATAAGAAATCTATATGAATCATATAAGAAATCACAAAAAATAGTCTGTTAGGTATATATACTCCCAAAGACATAATTTCAGGAAAGCATTAAGCACTTAAAATATAATGTAATGACTCTTTATTGAAAACTTCAGCAGTTGTAGTTTATTTATTCTGATAACAAAGTTTATAAAGTAAGTTACAATAGTATTCCAAATGGAACACAGAACTAGAAACATGAAGGGTAGCACTAAAGAATATTACTGCTACCATTAATAGAGTAAGAATGAAATTTAGGCAAAACTCCTTCAGAGTAAAAGCCACAGGACAGGCCCATCATTACTTTCATTGTTCATATGAAGAAAAGACCTTTTTGTAGTAGACAAATTTTCACAGATATTAACATCAATTGGGTATATATTTCTTAAGGCATTCAGGAAGGATGCTCTCACCATGTTAATTGAAGCTGACTTCTCTGGGACCTACTACAGAATGCACAGACACTATTCCAAGCACTGCACCTGCATTAGGTAATTGTAGTGCTTATTAGTGTTTTTCAAGTTAGAAAATGAATTAAATATTTTATTAAAAACAGAAGTAGGCAACAAGGTGAAGCAAATTTCCCAAATACCCAAGACTGATCAGTTCTAGACCCATAATTCAAATCCAGGTTTGCACCAGGCAAATCTGAGGATATTCTTTGTCATATTCATTACCATTCAAGAGCTATGGAGCAGATGAACCCACATTATCTTCCTATAATGGCAATAAAAATGCTTCAGAATATAGATATTCTTAAATGAAAAGGGTGTGGCTAATGAAAGTATAAGTGATCTTTATACCAAACAAAGATCAGTTTAATTTCTCACGAAATACATGAATGAACATCATTTAGATTCCACTTTTCATTATTCCTGGAGTAATTGCTTAAAGAGACCAATTCCATGTCAAAGACACTTGTGCTGATAAACACAGGCTTTTATCATGAAGTACCGTGAATACACAGTGAATACTTTGTTATGGATATATAATCCAAAAGAAATAATTTAGTGGAGGTTCTGGGAAGATGGCGGAGGAGAAGCTGGAGGCTAAACAAACACTCGCATAGAAAGCAGTTTTAGAGGTCCAGCAAACAGTCCTAAGCCAGAGAACCACACCAAGTGTGCCTTCAAAGGACAGAGAGTTAGGCCAGAGAGGGAAAATAAAGGCAAGGAGACAGCTCTGAGCACTTGCCAGCAGCTGCCGCTGCTGCAGCAGCAGCTGTGGCGGCGGCTGCGCCATACCTGCCATATCTGAATCACAGAGAGTCTGGGATGAAGGAGCCAGACACAGAGGGTGAGCAGATTCTACTCATCACCAGCAAGAACCAACAAGGATCAGAAATCTTCATCCTTCAGTTCACAGACCAGAGACAACCCAGGAACCAAGACTCGGTGTGAGTAGAAACCTGACCTACTCACTCCTTCTTAGGGAGCAGAGGAGGGAAGGCCACCCCTCCCCCCAGTACTGGAGATCTCTATCTTGGATACCGACAAAGCTCGGCAGAGCTGCTAGCTCTAACTCAGGCCTTGGAAGTAAACTAGAGTCATTTAGCAGGTCACAGGAGCCTAACCTGAACTGCCAGACTCAGCTCTACCCAGGGAAAAGCCACCCAGCTTGGGTGCCAGCCCCAGGAGTGGCTTTCTTCACCGGATAATCAGAGGCAGAGGCTGCCCCTCCCTTTAGCAGCCTCAACAATCAATTGAAATTCAGTAAACAGAAACCCTGAGAATGGCTCCAGGCTGGGCTCTGTGAGTTTCTCACAAACCAGCCCCCAGCAAAAGCTGCTGTTTGCTAAAAGACCTCAACTCTACCCAGAACCTAGCCTCATCACAACATCTCCAAACTTGAGGAAAAAGCCATCTCCCTCTTTTGTGATACTCAAAGCAGAACTGATTCCCATTGAACTAACCTGGGAGGAGGAATGCAAACCTTTGAGGAAAGCAGAGCATTTTTCTGCCTGTTCAAACAAACTGATTTAAGAAACCAACCAAGCCACAGGAACACAAGTAGACCAGAGACTCCAACAAGAGGCCGGTTAAGGACACAAGGGAGATTCAGGATTTTTCCCACCCCACCCCAAAAAATCAAAGAACTATTGTTTTTAAAGTTGCAGAGCTTCTGCAGGGCAAATGACATAGTTAGCAAGATCAATAGAAAGCCCACGGATTGGGAGAAGATCTTTACTAGCCATAAAATGGACAAGGGTCTCATATCTAAAATATACTTGGAACTCAAAAAATTAAACCCCCCAACAACAAATCCTCAAAGAAACAACTGACAAATAAATAAGTGGGCGAAAGACTTAAAGAGAAACTTCTCTGAAGAAGAAAGAAGGATGGCCAATAGACACATGAACATCCCTAGCCATAAAAGAAATGCAAATCAAAACAACATTGAGATATCACCTCACTCCAGTTAGAATGGCAAAAATCAAGAACTCTAACAACAACAGATGCTGGAGGGGATGTGGCAGAAAGGAACCTTACTTCATTGTTGGTGGGAATGTAAACTTGTTCAACCACTTTGGAAATCAGTATGGAGGTTGCTCAAAAGACTTCACATAGAACTCCCCTATGACCCAGCAATCCCACTTTTGGGCATTTACCCAAATGTTTACAAACAAGACCACACTAAAGCTACCAGCACAACTATGTGTATTGCAGCATTATTTACCATAGCTAAGATATGGAGCCAAGCCAAATGCCCCTCAGTAGATGAATGGATTAAGAAAATGTGGTATATATACACAATGGAATTCTATGCCTCCATCAGAAAGAATGACATTGCCCCATTTGGTAGGAAATGGAAAAACTTGGAAAAAATTATATTAAGTGAAGTAAGCCAGGCCCAAAGAAACATAGGTCCGATGGTTTCCCTTATTTGCAATATCTAGTATATGTATGAGTTAAGCGGAAAAGGTCACATAAAGTGATGTCAGGAAAATGAACCCTTAGATGTGTATTTTAATGTTTTTTTCTTTCATGTATGTGTTTCTAACGCATTTATAAGATTATCTCTTTGTTGCTTTGTATGTCCCTCCCCCACAGTATAACCCCTGCTTTCACTATATTTGATGTCAGTATAACTTGTGGAGGAGATGGGGTAAAACCAGTTGTTTAAGGATACAGGTGGACATGTCCAAAACGAGCTTTACAACGTCGGTGCAGGGGGCGAGGGGAAGAAGAAGGATTGGGATTGGGGGGGAGAGGGAGGCTGGGAAGGGATATGAAGGGTAAACAAAGGAGGAGGCTGCAATGCTTGGTAAGAAATGTACGCATTATCCTGCCCATGTAATTGTAACTCCTCTGTACAGTATGTTCACAAATAAAATTAAATTAAATTTTAAAAAAGCACTATTGTTTTTGTACCTTTTATAAAATAATTTTTTTATAATTTTTTTACTCTTTGATTTTTACTTTTTGAAAAAAAATTGTTTTCTAGTAATTTTTTTTTCCTCTTATAATTTTATTTTAGGGGTTTCATTGTGTGTGCGTTTTTCTTTCTTTTTTTGTTTGTTTTTTGTTTTTGTTTTTTGTTTTCGCTTTCTGTTTAGCTCTACTGAACCTCTGATCTTTTTTCTTTCTTTCTCATCCTTTTCACCTTTTCTTCTCTTTCATTCTTCTTTATGTGACTTAATTGTTGTTCTACACATCCTCAGATAAACCTGTAGTCAATTATTAGACCTTGTACTCCATTGTGTACACACTGAATCCACAAATTTATTACTCAATTCAAAACTTCTGCGACTGAAATTCCTTAAGAGCAGTACTACCTCTTTATACCTATATAATATTTTAAGTATTTTTATTTTTATATCTCCTTTATATCCTTCCCCTTCTCTCATTATATTCACGTTCTTTTCTGAATAGTTTGTTTTTGAGCAAGTATATTTCTAATTTTTACCTTTCCAATTTTTTTGGTCTCTTTTTGTTCCCTTTCTCTTTCTTCTTTTGTTTCACTCTCCCTACTTTCATCCTATCCAACCTATTTCCGGCTTTGAGATTAGGACTTAGTTAACACTCCCTGTGCCTTCCCACATCACTCTATTCCTATTTTTTACCCACAACTCTTCCTAAACCTAATAATTTCTGGTTTACCAAATACTTCTTTGTGGTTCGTCGCCTATTAATATATAGTTGTTCGATGTTGAATAGATTTATCTGTTGAACTAGATTGTACCTGCAGACTATTGACTGTGCAAATACAGACTTTGGTTGATACTTGCCTTAAGTTTGTGTTCTAGCACAAAACTGGTGTTGATTTCATGCCAAATGGGCAGGGTAAGCCGGAAAAATACAAGAAAAATGGCAAATCTACGTATCTCAAATCCCACTCATGATAATCAGGGGAATGAACAGATAATGAATAATCCAGAGGAGACTTCCCAAATAGCTCTACAAGCACTGCTGGCAAACATGATAAATGAAAAGATTGAAAACATACAAAGGACTCTGTATGAGCGTGATAGGGATAGAAAGCAGGCAATGCAAAGTTTTATACAGGAATATCATGAGCGAGAGGAACCTAGTCAAAAACTGATACAGGATTTGCCTGAGCAGCTTGAGAATGTTAAAGAGAAAGGCAGGAATGGCATGAGCAGGCTGAGAACATTCAAAGAGAATTATAGGAATGGCATGAATGGGAGGAAGCTAAGCAAAGAGCAATACAGGAATTGAGAGAGCAGGAAGAGAATACACAAAGAACACTAAAGGCATTCATGGAATCCATTAACAAAGAGCTGAAGGAAGTCAGGGAGAACACAAAGGGAATACTGACTGGAATCCAACAGATGGAATGGGAGTGCAAGGAAACCATAAACAATCAACTAAGTGATTTGAGAATAAACACCGAACACCAAATTAAGGAAGTAAAGAAATCAATACAAGATCTAAAACAAAGCTTCAACAAAGAATTTGAAGCCATCAAAACGGACCAACTAGAAAGAAAAGAAATAAAAAAACAAAGTAGAAAGTCTTGACAGCAGGTTAGACCGTGCAGAAGATCGAATCTCAGGGATTGAAGACAGCCTAGATATTATAGAGAAAGAACATACATCAATCCAAGACAAGTCCAAGAAATATGATAGATCTATCCAACACTTGGAAGACACAATCAGAAGGCTTAATCTAAGGATCATATGTGTAAAGGAGCACCTAGAAACAGAAGTTAATGGTCTTTTAAATTTGTTTAACAGGATCCTAGCAGAGAACTTCCCAAACATGCAAAAAGATAGGCCTATTCATATGCAAGAAGCTTTTAGAACTCGAAATAGACCAGACCAAAATAGGACATCCCACTGTCACATTATAATACACACAGTATCAACTCAAAACAAGGAAAAGATCCTTAAAGCTGTCAAGGAGAAAAAGACTAATCACCTATAAACGAAACCAATTAGAATCAACTCAGATTTCTCAGCTGAGACAATCAAAGCAAGAAGAGCCTGCAATGACGTATGCCATGTCCTAAAAACAAGCAAATATCAACCAAGAATACTGTACCCAGCTAAACTCTCCTTCATAACTGAAGGCCAAATAAAAACCTTCCATATCAAAGAAAAATTGAAACAATACATCTCCACCAAACCAGCCCTACAAAAGATTCTTAAAGATGTCCTACATATAGAACACCAACAAGACCACAATAAAGGCCAAGAAACTACACCCAAACTGAGAATCCAAGAACCATAGGAAGAACACAATTTTCACAGCCACGAAGAAGTTGGATAACATGGTAGGAACTCCCAAATACCTCTCAGTCCTATCTCTTAACATTAATGGACTCAACTCTCCATTTAAGCGACATAGACTGTCTAGTTGGATTAAAAAAACAAGATCCTTCTATCTGCTGCCTTCAGGAGTCACATCTTGCTTGTAAAAACAAACACATTTTCAGGGTGAATGGCTGGAACATAATCTACCAATCAAATGGCCCCCATAAAGAGCCGGTAGTTGCAATCTTAATATCAGACATAATAGACTTAAAATTAAAATTTGTGAGAAGAGATAAAGAAGGTCGCTACATACTAATTAAAGGATCTCTCCTTCAGGTGTATATTACAATTCTAAATATCTATTCGCCAAACAACGGAGCACCCAAATTTATCCAAGAAACACTACTTTCCCTCAAATCCCACATAGATCCAAAAACATTAATTGTTGGGGATTTTCACACACCACTAGATAGATCAACTCCGCAAAAACTCAACAGAGAAACCTCAGATCTAAACAACTGCATAGATCAACTAGATTTAACAGACATCTACAGAATATTTCACCCAACAGCATGAGAATACTCATTTTTCTCAGCAGCAAATGGAACATTTTCTAAAATAGACCACATTTTAGGCCTCAAAGCAAACTTGTCGAAATTCAGAAACATTGAGGTAATACCTTGCATTCTCTAAGACTACAAGGGAATAAAATTAGAACTCAACACTAAAAGCCACCAATGTCCAGTAACACATGGAGGCCGAACAACACACTGCTGAATCACAAGTGGGTCCTGGAAGAGATTAGAAAGGAAATCCAAATATTCGTGCTATTTAACAAAAATGAACACACAAATTACTAGCTACTCTGTGACACAGCAAAGGCAGTACTCAGAGTCAAATTTATAGCTCTGAGCTCCTACTTCAACAAATTGGAGAGATCTGAAACCAAGAATATAATGAGACATTTGAACCTCCTTGAAAAAGAGCAGCAAGATAAATCCCAATCCAGTCTACCCAAAGAAATAATTAAAATTAAATCAGAATTAAATGAATTAGAATCCAAAAAAAATATAGAAAGAATCAACAAAACAAAGAGTTGGTTCTTCGAAAAAATTAACAAAATTGACAGACTCTTAGCAAATCTTATCAGAAAAAGAAGAGAACCCACCCAAATAAATAAACTCAGAGATGAGAATGGGAATACCACCACAGAAAAAAACAAGGTTCAGAACATTATAAGGGAAAACTTCTCAAAACTTTATGCTAATGAGTTTGAGAACTTGAAAGAAATGAATCTTTTCCTAGCAAATATTGACATGCCAAAACTAAACCAAAATGAGTTAAACCATCTTAACAGCCCCATATCAAGCATTGAAACAAAAACAGCAGGAAGAGACTTCAAAGTTAAGAAATGTCCAGGACCAGATGGTTTTACAGCGGAATTCTACAAGGCCTTCAAAGCTGAGCTCACACCAATACTCCTCCAACTCTTCAATGAAATTGAAAGAGAAAGTTCACCACCGAACACATTCTATGAAGCCATCATAACCCTCATCCCAAAAACAGGCAGGGACTCATCGAAGAAAGAGAACTATAGACCCATTTCTTCGATGAACATTTATGCAAAACTTCTCAACAAAATTTTGGCCAATCGACTTCAACAATTCATCCAAAAAATTATACACCATGATCAAAAAGGATTCAGATCAGGGATGCACAGCTGGTTTATTATACGCAAATCAATCAATATTATTCATCACATCATCAGGAGCAAGAATAAGAACCACATGGTTATCTCAATAGATGTAGAAAAAGCATTCGACAAGATCCAACACCCCTTTATGATGAAGCTTTTGGAAAAATTAGGAATCCATGGAACATTCCTCCATACAATAAAGGCTGTATATGACAAAATCAGCATTATACTTAATGGTGAAAAACTAAAGCTATTTCCTTTTAACTCAGGAAAAAGATAAGGATGTCCACTCTCTCCACTTCTCTTCAAGCTAGTATTAGAATGTCTAGCTACAGCAATAAGACAAGATGCATATATAAATTGGATCCAAATAGGGAAAGAGAAATAAAACTCTCCCTCTTTGCAGATGACATGATCTTGTATTTAAGAATCCCGTGGACTCCACTCCCAAATTACTCAAGCTGATTCAAAACTTTGGCAAAGTAGCAGGGTATAAAATTAACCCCCTAAAATCAATGGCTTTTCTGTATGACAACAATGAGAAAAGTGTGGCTGAAATTAGGAAAGCAACTCCATTTTAATAGCCCCACAAATAATAAAATACCTAGGAATTAACTTAACTAAAGAAGTGAAGGACCTCTATGATGAAAACTTTAAGAACCTGAAAAAGGAAATCAAACAGCACTTAGAAATAGGAAAAAACTCCCATGATCCTGGATTGGAAAGTTTAACATCGTAAAAATGGCAATATTTCCCAAGGCCATCTACAAATTCAATGTGATATCTATAAAAATTCCAACGTCATTCTTCAAGGAAATAGAAGACGCAATCCAAAAATTCCTATGGAACAAACGCTCCGCTAAAATGCTCCGCAACGGAAAGAACAGTGATGGAGGAATATCAATACCAAATTTCAAACTCTAATATAAAGCCATAGTAATCAAAACAGCATGGTGCTAGCACAAGAACAGACCTCAGGACCACTGGAATAGAATGAAAAACCCAGAAATGAACCTACAGACCTATAGCATTCTAATTATAAGGGAGCCAAAAAAATACAATGCAAGATAGACAGTCTTTTCAGTAAATGGTGCTAGCAAAATTGGTTAACTACTTGTGGAAAACTAAAGCTAGATTCTTATTTATCACCGTGCACCAGAAGCAACTCCAAATGGATCAAAGATCTTGGAGTCAAAGCACACATTCTGAAAACATTACAGGGTGGAATAAGAGAAACCCTAGGTCTCCCTGGCACAGGCCGAAATTGTCTTAATAGAGACCCAGAAACACAAAAAATCAAAGAAAGTTTGGACAAATGGGACTGCATGAAGTTGCAGAGCTTCTGCATGGCAAAGGACATGGCTAGCAAGATCAATAGAAAGCCCATATATTGGGAGAAGATGTTCACTAGTCATACAATGGACAAGGGTCTCATATCTAAAATATATTGGAACTCAAAAAATTAAATCCCCCAACAACAAATCCTCAAAGAAACAACTGCCCAATAAATAAGTGGGCTAATGACTTAAAGAGAAACTTCTCTGAAGAAGAAAGAAGGATGGTCAATAGACCCATGAAGAAATGCTCAACATCCCTAGCCAAAAAAGAAATGCCAATCAAAACAATATTGAGATACCACCTCACAACAGTTAGGATGGCAAAAATCAAGAACTCTAATAACTACAGATGCTGGAGGGAATGTGGACAGAAGGTAACCTTACTTCATTGTTGGTGGGAGTGTAAACTTGTTCAACCACTTTGGAAAGGAATATGGAGGTTCCTCAAAAGACTTCACATAGAGCTCGCCTATGACCCAGCAATCCCACTTTTGGGCATTTACCAAAATACTTACAAACAAGACCATACTAAAGCTACCAGCACAACTATGTTTTTTGCAGCATTATTTACCATAGCTAAGATCGGGAACCAACCCAGATTCCCCTCAGTAGATGAATGGATCAAGAAAATGTGGTATATATACACAATGGAATTCTATGCCTCCATCAGAAAGAATGACATTGCCCCATTTCTTAGGAAATGGAAACACTTGGAAAAAATTATATTAAGTGAAGTAAGCAAAGCTCAAAGAAACATAGGTCCCATTGTTTCACTTATTTGCAATATCTAGTATATATATGAGTCAAGCAGACAAAGTCATATAAGGTGATATTAGGAATATGAACCCTTAGATATGTATTTAAATGCTTTTTATTCTTTTATGCATTTGTTTCTAAAGCATTTATAAGATTATTTCTTTGTTGCTTTGTATGTTCTTCCCCCACTGTATAACCCCTGCTTTCACTGTATTTGATGTCGGTATAATTTGTGGAGGGGAAGGGGAAAAACAATTTGTTTAAATAAGGATACAGGGGACCCATTGCAACAATGAGAAGTACAAATTGTCATGTTGAAAATGAACTTTACAACTTTGTTGAGGGTTGGGGTGGATTGGGTGGTGGGTGGGGGGAGGCAGGGAAGGGATGGGAAGGATAAACAAAGGAGGAGGCTACAATGCTTGATAAGAAATGTACTCACTATCTTGCCCATGTAATTGTAACCCCTCTGTACAGTATTTTCACAATAAAAAAAAAAGAAAAAATTTCATGACTAGTTACATCCTGGTAGTACCAAAGAAAATCTACTCCCTATTCTAAAACACATATCAATTAATGGATATTAGTGATATCAGTTAAAATTATGTGTGCATAATATATGTAATGTATTCTATTAAATAACATATAAATCATATGTTTATAATATGTGTATCATTACTGATCTTCTGTAATACATTATTTGATGTAGTATTATACTGGGAAGCATACAAGGAATGACAAATTTCTTTAAATAAATATAGTTGTATGTTTTCGTCACATAATTTGTTTTTGTGCCAGTAGTGAGACTTGAACCATTGTCTGGGTTTTGTCCCTGAGCCATTTTACTCAGACTGGTTTCATATAACCATCTTCAGATCACAGCCCATAAGTAGCTGTGATTACAGACATGAATCATGTTATATTTTTTAATTCCATCCTTGGCATGTTCTTACATAATTATTTTTGAATATTAAATGACATTATGATATTAAATTTCTAAACCAATTCAGAATAAATAACGATTTTTTATGTAAAACTATATGTTGCAATCGAAATTTTAAGAACCCTACTTTACTATCAATTTTCAAAGATATTGCTAGTTTAATTCCTGGACAGACAAGTAGAAAAATTAAATTTTGTGTGCATAGTATATGCAGTGTACTATGTTATATAACATATAAATGATATATTTATAATATATGCATAATTAGGGATATTTTATAATACTATAAACAATATATATATATATAACTGGTTTTAATATTATTCTGTGAAGGATACAAGGAATGACAGTATCACTATCTTAACTGTCTTCTTTTCAACAGTGTGTAAACTATGCTATAAACATATATCTTCAAGAAAGCATACCTCTGTAATCCCATATTCACCTTCAAATATTCTCCACGTTGCTATGAACATCCTCTAAGATTGCCACACTCATCCACAGAAAACAGTTTGTGATACTTTCTGGATAATGTTCCTTGTCCCCATCCCTATCACCCTTTCAGCAATTTCAGTGAAGAGCATTTGCCTGTAGTAAATATCATCTTTTGTTATTTCACAGCAAAGAAATTGTGGCTAGCAGGGTTGAGCACTGGTATATTCAGAGGTTCTCCAGTTGTGAATTTTTCTTTTCTTTCTTTGACAGTGAACTTGAATAACAAAAAAACATTTAAGGCAGTGTGTTTTGGTGTAAATGAAAACATACTAATTTGAAAATATTATAAATATTCGTTCTTTAAATTTATTTTTAATTCAAATATAATAGGTGTGGTTTTAGTGGTGCATGCCTATAAATCTAACTATTTAGAAATCTGAAAACAGAGGATCATGGTTTTAAGCTAGACCAGGTAAATGGACCATTAGACACTTATCTTCAATGAAGAACCAAAAAGCTAAAAGTGGAGCTGTGGCTCAAATGGAAGACTGACAGCCTGAGCACAAAAGAAAAATAAAAGGGCCTAGGCCCTGAATTTAAGTCATAATGTTAGCACTCATGTACTATATATTCTGTGAGATAATTTGTCAAAAACTGGTCATAGATTACATATGAGGTGTGAAAATGTATGTAAGTCTGAAATGACCCCAAGGTATTTTGACAAGACAACTAAAAGAAATATCACTTAATCAAATAGTAATGAGGGATAAGTTTGTAGATAAAGATCAAAGCTCACTTTGGAATCTTTTTTGTTTGTTAAAATCAGTAGCTAGGAGTTGTCAGTAGAGAGAATGCTATTAAGGACTTCAATTACAGAAAGAACAGAGCTGGAGGGGGAAAAAAAAAGAAATAATTACATGTACTCAGTGGTAAAATCATGAGAAGGAAGATTACAGAACTAAGCCCTGGGATACACAAATATGTAAAAGATGACAAATGAAAAACAGTAATAAGTATGTAATGCAGACTTATATAGATATGTATTTTTAATGTTTAATTGCTATGAGGTGATTGTGTGATGACCTAAAATTTAAGAAATTGGTAAGGTCAACTATCTCTTGGGCCAACCGTCGCTGATATTTTAAGTAAAATGGGCCACAGTAGTGTGTCTTGATTTGCCAAAGTGAAAACAGGTCAATATTTGGAAAGCCATTTTTTGTACATGTGGTTGGAGTGAGAAATACTGGTTTGTTCAAGTGTCAGTAGAAGGGTACAGTTTTAGCGCAATGATAGACATCTTTCAAGGATCTGGCAGATTTTCCTACTGTCTTCAATTTCCTTTTTTTCTGAGAACTAAAATAGCATTACTGGAAGCCAGTCCTAAATTTTACCTTTGTCAAGTTATCAGATATTCAGTCTATCACATGCCCAAATAATAGAGAATGGGAACAGGTATACATTGAGCACTCACAAGTCTCTGGACTTTCTCAGGAAGAGCCTTCTGCGATTGTGGGATGGATAGGGCTGGGTAATTTACAAAATATCCATCATAGATTGAAAGTATTCTGCTAAGTTGTCACCTGAGATATCGGATGTTTTAACTGCATTGTATTGATTTTTATGAGTCAGTTAATCAGATTCTTTATAATATATGATGTTACTAGACTGTGAAATGCATGTTTGTTGCATTTCGTTTGTATAATATATAGTATGTTTTGAAATTTTTTATAAATCATTCACATTTTTATTTTTTTTCGATATGGATTACTCCTAGTTCTCAAGAGTGGGGAAATGCACAGGAACTTTGTAACTTGAAGTCATATGTGTCATGTGTCATATCATATTTTCCTTGTAGAGAGTTGGTAATAAATTATATGTAATTTATTTTTCATTTTTATTTATTGTCTATTGCAGAGTTTGAACTCAGGGCCTGGGCACTGTTCCTGAGGTCTTTGACTCATTGAGCCACAGTATCAATTTTAGTCTTAATGATTAATTTGAGATAAGTGTCTCACGGGAACTTTTCTGCCCAAGCTGGCTTTGAACTGTGATCCTCAGATATCAGCCTCCAGATTAGCCAAGATTATAGGCATGAGCTATCAGCACCTGGCTATATGTAATTTAAACTGTAGTTTTCTTCAAGTGTTTCATCCTACACTGAAGTTATTTTTCTTACAAATTTTCTAATAATATATAATCTATTCAATTTTGAAAATTACTGCTGTACCTCCCACTTATTTGTGGCATTTCTGAAATCCAAGTTCCTCTGTGTGTCAGGGTGGATACTGTTGCCTTTAACAAGTATTATTGTTGAATACATAGCATCTGGCTACTTAGAGAGCAAAGGCTGTGAAGCTACAGTAGCCACATAAAGAACTTCCAGGACAATTAAAGGGGAAATCATGTGTTCTCTGTGTAGGTGAATAGGGCACATAGAAAAGAAAGTCTTCTACTTGAAAGTGATTGAGTGTGTATGCACATAGGTTTTCACTTATTTAACTGTTGCTATAGATTTACACATTCACTAGTATAAAACAATATTTCATATATATATATATATATATATATATATATGTGTGTGTGTGTGTGTATGTATGTATATATGTACATGCAGATCACAGTTTCCAAAATCCAGAGAACCACCTCCATGTGTATCGCGTTCCTATGTTGCTTTGTCCAGTGGTAGAGAAATTACTCAGAGATTCAAGCATATATCTTTCAATATGTTGCTTGTTCCTAACACTAAAATTAAGAAGTCTGTTAATATATAACATATGTTATATTAGAATATATTTAATATATCATATATAATGCATTTGTATATTATATATATTATTTATAATACCTGACAGTATTATAAATTTATAAGGAAAAATACAATAAACATATCAATGTCCATACTTTCCTAGCCATGATTAGGTTCAGTAGAGTTAGGTGCATTACATCTCAACAAGGAAAGTCTACTGAGATTCTGACGACGTTGAGCTAGATAAGGAGAATTCCTGTAAACAAAGCCTCACCTCAATTTTTAGAAAAGATAAATTTGGAAGCTTTTTTTCTGTTTTTTTGGGGGGAGGGGGTTTCTTTCGCCGGTCATGGGGCCAAAACTCTGGGCCTGGTTGCTGTCCCTCACCTATTCATCTCAAGGCTAGTGTTCTACCAGTCCAGCCATAGCGCCACTTCTGGCTGAGGAATCAAACCCAGGGCCTTATGCATGCAAGGCAAGCACTTTAACCACTGAGCAACCTTCCCAGCCCAAGTTTGGTAGTTTTCCAGAGAGGAATTTGGCATTTGCTTTGCATCCTTGGTTAGTAATGAATAGGTATTATTTTGCTCCAAATTTTGTCTCCTTTTATGTTCCCTAAATAGTTACACAGGATTATCATTCCATCACATATATTTAAGTCCTTCTTTTATTTCTTTTTATCTTTATTGTTTTGTTGGTGTTGTTTTGCTGATCCTGTTTCTTGAACTCAGGGGCTAGGCAGTGTCCCTGAACTCCAGGCTAGTGCTCTACAACATGAGCCACAGCACCACTTCTGGCTTTTTCTGTATGGGCTTCATTTGAATCATAATACTCAGATCTCACCCTCCTGGGTAGCTTTGATTACAGATGTGAGCCACCAATGCTTAGCAATCCCTATCTTTTAGGTATTATTCTAAAAGCCTCCTATCCAAGGTCACTCATAAGATAGTAAATGGACCTATGCCAATAGTTCCTTCACACTCTCATCTCCTGTAATTGCTATGGTGTGTCTTTTCCATCTTATCTTGAACCTACTTCACTGCTCTATTCCTAACCCATGGTTCTAGGTGTGTCACAAAGAATTACTTAATTTAGTAGCTATAAACCCTGGATTAATCAATTATTAATTTCATTTAATTTTTTCCAATATGATTGTTTTTCGGCACAAATCTGAGCTTATACTCACCTTCTTGCATCTACTTCTTGGCATGAGCACAGCCTGGGCCTAGTCTACTTCAAATGCAAGAGGTTATCCAAAGAATAACCTACAGTATTCCTGCCTAGGAGTCAGGACAAGTTGTTGAGTGCCTGAAAGAAGCAATGAATTCCTAGCATGGGAATTGGTGGGAGAGGCAACAGCCTAGAGAGCAAACTGGTAGTCACAACATTTAACAACTTCTCCTTTGGGGAAACTGACCTCCTCTAAAGTGGCAGTTAGATAACTCACCTAGTATATTTTCATATTTTAATGAAGTTGTCATGTTTCACTACACAACTCACTTGTAGTCAAATAGAAGGTCATTCTTTTGTGTCCTCCTTAGACCCAGTCTCAATCTCCATCTTAGACTTTGCTCAGACTCTATTCCTACCAGAAGATCCCTGATGAAGGGGAAAGTGTGATCTCTTGGCTTCTGACTGGCCCTGTGGGAACTGAGGCCACTTTTATTGTTCAACCTGTTCCTCCTGACAAGACTGTGGTGGGTGGTGGGAAAGCTCATTCTCTAAATTGTGCCCTAGTACCAAATCTCTTCAGAGAAAGTCAAAGAATGACAGATTATGCCTGAGGGAGTGAGTTTCTCCATTTCCAAAAAGGTCAATTAATATCTGATTCTGAGGCCCACGTGGAGTTCCTCACCAGATCCTCCAAGCTGGAGTGGATGTTAGGTCAGACTCCAGGCCATCCATCCTATTTCTCCAGCCCTTTCTCATGAACCAAAAAATCACAGGAGTTGAGTTCAGAAACAAGGAGAATTGAGAGTAACAGACAAATCATTGGCAGGGGGAGGAATTAGAAACTTTGTGTGACAAAGGCTCAGATAATCAAGGATCACTTACATTTGTGAATGACATCATAAGATTAGGGAATAAAAGTAATAAATTACTACCCAAATTAATAATTCAACTGCTCTGACTACATAACAAGTGCTCTCTCAAGAATTAGCTGTCCTAGCTCTCTTTAGATGAGGAAAACGGTGCACATTCTTTCCTCACAAAGTTCTACTGAGTATCTTCATCCATACCCTAGGTTGTTCTTACTCTCTACTTCTGTGTTGCTTTCCTTTGCTGGGTTCAATCAATTACACTTAAATGTGTTATCTTCAGACATGTAATCACATTTTTTAATCCATTTGTTATAAAATAAAACTAATTATGGGGAAACAGATGTCTATGGTACATTTTCTTCCATGGCATATTTATTTGATATTATTATTATTTTAATAGTTTCATTTTTAAAACTTGAAAATGTTTTGTTACTATTAGCACTAATTAGTTGCACATTTTTTGTATTTTTCCATGTCTGCATATTTGTTATTAATCTTCTAACATTGTCTTTTTCCCTAATTGTTGCCTTCTTTAAATTGCTTCAAATTATAAACTATATATGATGGTCCTGGATGTATTCATGTATATATTTAAATTTTGCTTTGATATACACATATTATAGGATATCTTCAATATATTTTAACTGTTCTGAAAATCAATATGGAGCTCCCTCATTAAAACAAAAACACAATGCCACAAAATTAGGATTAGGTATATATCCCAAAATATTTAACAATGATGCAGGAGAAACAATCACTTCTCTTATATAACAGAATATGTTTATAGCTATGAATAGTGCATTTTCTTTATTCCTTCTTTCTTGTGCATCTAGATTGATTACACAGCTTGGTTGCTATGAATATTGCTGCCATGATCATGGATGTTCATGTTGACTTGTATTCCTTCAATATGTATCCAAGTTGCCATAAAGGTCATTAACATATGTGTCTTTTGGTATTATGTAAACTTCCATTATGTTATCCATATGGGTTGCCCTAGTTTACAATGCCACAAAACCAAATACAGTTCCTGATTTATTTCAACCTCTCCTGCAGTTTATTTATTTGAGTGGTGATATCTATTCTGGTGTGTAAGATGGGAACTCAGTGACTTTCCTATTTATTTTCCTATGTATTTCCTATGTGGATAAGAATCTCAAACATTTCATTTACTTATTAAAAACTTAAATTTGCACTTCATTTCTGATCAGTCACTTTCTTTTTCTTTTGGTATTTGATCAATTCTTAAATACTATATTATTCAATTTTTTTCGCATTCTAAATACTCACTTTAGTAAAAAGATTTTTTTCATTACAATGGTGCACAATTAACAAAAACAACTGATTGTACATTTATTTCACTGGATTATTTGTTTGTTTTTAAAGCAAGGAAATTATTACAATAAAGATGCTGAACTACTTTCACTATATAGACTGGAAGGATAGTATCTCATATTGGCCTAAACTAACCTTAGAATTAACAGTCACAGCCTGGGCCATAACAGTCTGGGCTAAGTAAAACAAATAACAAAGCACAAACTACATCTAAAGAGAGCAAAGGGTTTCATAAAAGTTAAAAGAAAGGCACCACTTTCATGAAGCAAATGCTGAAGTTCACAAGCAGACCTTAGGAAACTGAATATCAAGAAGATCTAAGGATAAAATTATATGGAAGGACAACTTTAGAACTCAGAATTCAGGAGGGGGAACAACCACTAGATACAAAATTCAATGCTGAAAAGAAGAAGTGTTTGACCCCAAACCTCAGCTGACTTTTTCACATCAAACACACACACACACACACACACACACACACACACACACACACACACACACACACACACACACACACACACACACACACACACACCTAGTGAGAAGTTTTAGCCAAAGTACAGCCATTCTGGACTTAGACTACATTTTGAAGGCCTTTACAGAAAGTATCCCTTGTGAAGGCCTTTACTGAAAGACTTTTACTGAAAGTTATAAATAAATCAGGTTCCCGGAAAAAATGGGAAATGTCCCAATAAGGTTCTGCCCATCAGTCCCCTAGCAATAGCCATGGATGACAGGTTCATATGGATGACGAATGACAAGAAGGTAGCTAAAATTACAGATGTTTCTTAAGATAGCATAGTAAACATAGTTTGCTGCTTATTTGCTTAGCCTGTGCACGCTAGCCAATAAGATTGTTATAATATTCACTCACTAAATGTCAACCAATAATAAAACTGCCAAGCTAGGAACCCCCTTACTTCAGCCCTATATCCTATAAAAACCCTGTTAACTGAAGGGTCAGGCCTCTCAACTCTGACCTGCTGCGATGGTGACAGTTGTGAGTCCAGGCTCGAGCTTGCAATAAATGACTCTTATGTACTTGCATGGGAATTGGCTGCTTGCTGGTCTTTGGGGATCTTTATCTCAGCACAAGATTAGTGTACATAGAGAACTCCAAGGGCAACTCTATCTGTGACAATGAAGCGTTTTCCTCTTCCTTTTAAATTATCAAACGTGATGGGGTGGTTGGCTCCACAGTTGCCCCACACCTGAACAGGAGGAGTCAAAGAATGACTTAGACTGCAGGATAGCCTTGTGTTCCCCTGGCTTTCTGTGTAAGAATGCAGTTTGTGTTCCCTTAAGCAGTTGTGGCCAAGCTGAAATGGGAGTACACTTTGCCTGTAGGATGGCACCCTGTGAAACCTGCATGCATGGTGAAACAGAAGGGGGAAGCACGGTGAGCATCTCCGGGATGGCCTCTCAGAGGCCAGGAGAAGTTGACTCTTAAAGTTGGACATGGCACGAGGTTTGAGGACAGCGGGAATCCAAAAGATGGGAGAGGCACAGGAGCAAATGCACCTCGCTGTGGAGACTCCTCAGCCATGTTAAGGAAGTTCCCAGCCCACACGTGGCAGCCACCATGAAGGTCACCAGAGGCCAATTGTTTGGTGGTCAGTCCCTGGTCCTGATCCAAAGCCAGAACTTCTGCAGTGGCCCTGGGCCTGGCTGGTATGGAGCAGTGCCCACAAGCCATTCTTCCTCTGCCCTGCTGCACAAAGCCTCCCAGCAGCTGCCTGGTCTGCAGCACCCATGCCAGGCCAGGTACGTGGGGCAGACTGAGGCTCTGCTGGCAATTCCTGATGCCTGCTTCAAGGGGAGACTGAAGCCGAGCCCACAGCAAAGCTGGCCCTCACTCACTTCCAAGGACCTCCAGAGAAGCATGACCACCACCGGCCCAGCATTGCTGCCCTCCCAGCCCCCAGAGTTTACCTACAAGTCCTTGCCTTTGTTCTTGAAATTCTTCAGCCATGGTTGTCTCATTTCTCATTGTCTGGGTATGATTTGAGACTCCTTCCTCTCCTCACCCAGCCACCGAGCCCCAGGGGCCAAACTCCCAGCCTCACAAACACTCTCCAGAACCCAGCTGCCTTTGGGGCTGCTGCTTTCTGAGCCACTGGCTTACTGCCTCCTTCCTCCCTTCACCAGCCTCTGCCAGAGCCTCCCGTCCTCTCCTTACTACCCCAGCCCCAACCCCAGCTCAGCCTCCCCCGTGGCCTCCCCTCCTATCCACAGAGCTTCAGCCGCAACACCAACATGGCCATGGCTCTGGGGAAGACAACTGTGGGCCTGGCCCAGCAGAATCAAAGATGCCACAGTGTGCAGCCGGCTGAGAACTGGAGGCAGCATAGGTCTCTGATCACTATCTTTCACTTCACTTACACAAGTATTAATTGTATTAATTTGGTATTTAATTTTGGATTTCATAACTTCTTATTAAGCCTTTGCAGAATAGATGGTAGAAATATAGTCCCAAAATTGTCTCTTTTTTAATTCTTTCAAGATTTAGAAATATTTAAGTAGTTATAAACACTCATTTCCATATCAGAGTGCTATTCAGAAAATAATTGCTTATGCATCTGTTATCAATTATTTACAAGACTTAAAACTTTTAAAGTTTCAAATATTACAGGAAGATCTTTGATTCATGTTGAATGGATGTGAGTAGGTTGAGTTGTTGCATACATTTGTGTGTGTGTGTGTGTGTGTGTGTGTGTGTGTGTGTGTGTGTAGGGGGGGTGTATGTGTATCAAGGGTTATCCTTGAAATCAAGGATAAGGATGTTGAGCCCTGGTCTGAATTTTTTCTTTTTTCTGAGGGATACATCATGATGTTTCTTTGTTGGTGGTGGGCTCTGATTGCTTGTCTTTGCCCTATGTGCATATTCCAGCTCAATTTTTCAATTAAGGCTTCTTATTTATTATTGAGCATATACAGCTCTGATATTGCTTTGACTTTAGTCTGCAATGTAGGATCTTCCCTTCCTCTTTAAAAATTAACATTCAATATAAATTTTACCTCCTGACTGATTTTCCCTTTAATTTGTATTTTGAAATAACTATTATAAGACCTTTGATCTCTGTATTCATGAAGAAAAACCGTTTGGAATTCTCTGTTTAATGTAATAACACCTGGACAGATTTATTAGTATCAAGATCTTAAAATTTCTTTTGTAGTTTTAGTTTAAAATACCTCCTCCATGCTTTAACATGGGAGACAAAAAATTCCTAGTAACAATGATAACATTTTTATTTTTAAAATATCAGACAATTCATAATTTTGAATATGTCTATTGGCAAATGAATACATTTGCTCAATAGATTTTCTTGATACACCCCTGCACAAAAATACCACTCATAAGGGCTGAGAAGGTGGATCAATGGTAAACAGCTTTCCTTGAATGCATGAGACCCTGGGTTTGATTCCTCAGCACCATCTAAGCAGAAAAAGGTGGAAGTGGTACTGTGGCTCAAGTGGTAGAGCACTAGTCTTGAGCTGAAGAGCTGAAGGACAGCAACCAGGCCCAGAGTTCACCAACATCAACTAATAAAATAAATAAATAGAACTCATACTCAAGTACATTAATTTCAAAGGTTGATTATCATTTTAGTTATTGGCAGGGTGCCAAGACATAGCAGATATCTGTCCCAAAGCTTTAAGAAGGATTTCAACACCTGGCAAGTACTAAAAAAAAAGTAAAAAAAAATATCTCTGCCAACAACATATAGAATTGTCACTCAAAGAGAAACTGGTATTAAGAATGAAATACTTTTTATACTATTGCTTAAGAGATTCTGGCTCTATATTCATTATCATATAAATTGACCTTCACAAACTCCATCAGTGGGCCTGAGTCTTAAGGGAACCTACAAAAAGTGGAGGAAAGAATCAGAAACCCGGATTTTTAAAATTGTTATTGTTAATGTAGTGTAGATGCGGATCACCATTTTGTAAGTCAGGTGAGTTCATTTCTTGTTTGACAATCTCATCACTTCCTTTGCACACTCTCTCTGATTTTCCCTCCTGTCCCTGTCCACAGTGTTATACCTCATTTTGAATATAATATCTACAGAATACAACTGCTGCATTTGTTTCCCTGTTCTCTTTAAATATCTCTGGCTCCCTCAATGCCCATAAATGGATAAACAAGAACAGAAAAATCCCTCTTCTTTCCAATTCCTGGAATTCATTTCATATAAACATCAGTAATTTTATGAGAGTGTCAGACTCTGCCCACACATCCTGAGCACTTATACTTCCTGCACCCAGTCATAACTCCCACCAGATTCTAAGGTCCACAAAGTAATTATTTTCACTTTCCAAACAGGAAGAAGCTGAGATTCATAAAGATTAAGTAACTTACAGGAAATACTGGGCTAAGCATAGTGGCTCACTCTCATACATTACCTATTCCATACAGTAAGATCTGAAGGTCATAGTTTGAACCAATCCAGGTTGACATATCCAATACATGTTTATCTCCAGTTAACCAGAGGAAAGCGAGAATTGTGTTTTTCAAGTGATAGAGCTAGAAAGCCACCAGATTTGAATTGGAAACCTAAAGGATAGTGTCAATATGATGATTTTAAGAACCAATGCTGTCCCATATATAATCTCAGACCACCACCCCCACACACACTCCTTAAAATACATGTTAGTACTGAAATCCAAATAGCTGTTTTTTTTATTTTTATGTTTTATTTTTAGCTTTAGTGAGGTTTGATTTGATAGTTTGTATTGATGAGCCACAACTTACATTTTTGTTACAATTATATCCATGTCTGTATTCAGAGAAATATTCTCCTAGTTGTCTTCCTCCTTTTTCAGCAATGATAAATTTTCTCTTCTTGTTCCAATTTCTTCTTTGGGGACTCAATATCATAGACTTTTCTGTCTTGCACTGTCTATAAATTCATTGATCCGGTAGATCTTAACCATAGTAATAACCTGGACAGAACCTGCTTGGGAAAATTGTTCTAAGCTCACTATTCTGTGGAACTTGTTAGTACTCACCCATAATCACTTTGTCTTCAGAATTTGGAACATGTTGGGTGCAGGAATTCAGGGGAAGCACTTACTGTGTGCTATTTTATTCTTTTTGGATTTAATAGCAGCTTCCACCTATTGTCTACTTTAAGCATTGTGTGAAGAGAAAGATTGTACCTAAGAGACAGAAGTACCATATTAACTGTTGCTCTCAAAACACAGGAGGAAGGAAAAAAGTTCTGAAGGAGCCATATAGCCTAGAAACTGAGTTCTTAGAAACTCAAGCTGCCTTTTATCTTACCTTCAGCATAGAAAGTCAGAGACTTCAGTGACTTGTAAGCTCCAATTATATTCCTGAGCATGGGCCTCCCTTTCCCTTTGCCTTTCTGAACTTTTACATCAGGGGTAGGTGAGAAGATGTAACAAGAACACCTAGAGTTTGGGCCTGGGATTAAAAACTTCATTTTGTGATCATAAACACTACACCACTTCCTGAATTTGATGTGAGGGGCAGAAGGAAGTTAGGTTAGGAATTCAGAAACTTATAATTACTTCTAAGTTTGCTATCTAAACTCATCCTTTCCCACCCTCAGAATCCTATTTCTCAATTGTGTAGACAGCCTTACATTATGTTCTCCTGGAGCATTTGAGTGTGGGGTATCATCTGCTTCTTATGTGTACTGCCAATGGAGGTTTTTTCCTAAGCTCAAAACAATTTCATTGATGGGGCCCTGTGTAATAAGCTAATCAGGGTTGTTCATGTGTTCATACCCGAGGTAGAACTAGTAAGGGCTGAGTAGTAGTCAGTGCTCACTTGCTGCCAGTGGTATTGCTCTGAGGAATTTCTATCAATGTTGCCCACAGTATATAGTACACGGCCTCTCATAAAGGCTCCAGACCCAAACTACTTGAGTCTCTGTGTTAGTTAATCATCATTGAGCAACTATGTTCCATTGTTTGTGAGACATTCACTTCTCAGAGCATATGCATATGAGGGCCCAAGAAGAGAATTGTCTGGATGGAAGGTACTAGAAGGCAAACCGTCTATTATGATAATGGAAACCCATGGTTTGGCATGCTAATGTTTTAACCTTTGCACTGAACTAACAGGAGAATATGACACACTAAGAAACCTACCAATTATGCCAAATAAAGAGATATGGTGAATGTCAGAGAAAGGACATTGATTTAATGGTAATCATGACAAGACAACAGCTTAACACACCTTCAGAATACTAATCCATACTCACCTACTATTCTATTCACCCATATCATTTGGTCTGTGTTGTATGTAGGAGTCCTCAGGCCTTCAGATCAGGAAGATCTAGGGGAGACCCTAAGATTGGTCTACCAATTGGGACATAAAATAACTAGTTTGATGAAAGCCCTTAGTAGTGTCCTACAAATATGTGGATTTGTCCTACTATATTTGATAAGTATCCCCTCTCTAAATTATCTTTGGTTGGGTCACTTGCTGACATAGCAGCTGTCTAGTATCTCCATTGTGACTTCACTTTATTCTACTGAACAAGAAATGGAGAAGGAGAGACTGACCACAACACATTTGCATCTTTCTCAATGAGCAGTGAAAGGCAGGAGAGTATTTAAGGTGCTCCTCATGTTCTCAGTTAGCTAGTACCACCTGGGATTCCAGCTGAAATCTTGATAAACATATAAAAAAGTTACATGTAGCTTTTTGTGCCAGATTCACAGCTAGAGAGATAATTGAGAAAGTGGAAGGGCTTGGTGTGATAGCCACAGGTTGACATGAAGCACAATTCAAAGGAAGTGGAGATGAAGTGAGCTAACTGGAGGGAAAAGGAGAAGCAGCTGAAGATGATGAGCACCTAGGGAGAGAAGATAGAGCTAGTTTGAGGCCTGCTGGACATCAAAGTATCCCATCTGAGGTAGAACAGTCTGGCTGTCCAGAGCCACAGCGAGAATTTGGAAGAGCATCAGCAAATGCTCTTGCCTATTTCTAGGGAGCTCCCATAATGCCAGGGTAAGAATTGGCAGCTTCTCAGAAGACTGCTGTTGAGCACATCTCAGATCCCTTTCTATCATGATAATTGACACTGGAGAGGAGCATCAAGAGTTGTTTGAGGTGATTGCAACTCACTATGTGGAGCCTGTTCTGCAGTATTGTGGAGTGTGGTCTCTCAGGATGCTTAGGGCAAATATGATATAGCTGGTGTCAAAGAATGCAATCTACTTGGAGTAGGTATTTATAGATGGCACATGCCTGAAAACAACAAGCTGATAATGAGCTGCTAGAGGTCAGTCCCTAAAGATCTAACAGCCAAAACCTGAGAGGCAAACCCAGAGCATTGAACCACATAAGCCCACCATTCCAATTGCTTGTACCATAGTACTGGCTACCCATTTTCACACCCATGACCTTGTTACCCTGATTGTGCCCCACAATCCCTCACAACTTTTACTCCTTCACTTTTTCGATGCTTTCTTGTCCTTGCTAAACAGTTTTGTATGCCTGTATTAGCTGTTGCTGCTACCCAATTTCCTGCCACTGCAACTCAGCAATTACAATCACAACTACCATTTCCCTGGTATCCTAGTCTCTACTACTCTTTTCTGCTACCCATAATTCATAATACCATGGTTCCAGCCACCTGATCCCTGAAACCCCTGTCTCTGATACCCCATCCCCAAACAAAGTAAGTGATGAGTGGTTACAGAGAGTCGACTTGGATATTCCTCTTGCAGGCACATTAGGAAAAGTAATTCCTCAGGCATTTAACATGAGGGACTAACTGGCAGTGGAAAGAAAAGACGTTACTCAGAGATGACTAAAATCCAAGGACATGACTTATAACTTGTTGCTAGGAAAAGGAGGCCCTAAGGTGAATGTTAATGAGCAAAGAAAATTTTAAAAAAATTATTGGGGATAATATAAAAGGTTTAGCTTAGTATCTTCTACTAGTGGTCTGAATTATTTTATGACATAGGTATGTAACTATTTTGTATTTTAAAAGTTATATGAAGATGCAATTCATTTGGTATTTATATTAATTGGTGGAATAGTTGCATAGGATCACATTAATGATATTCAATAGTTTATGCTCTGTGATATGCTCATGAGCCTGCCATTGGCAATATTAATTGAGCTTTCTAACAACAAATGGAATTTCATTGTCAAATACTACAAGGAGATTATGGATGCTGGTACCAAAATGAAAGCTGGAACAGGAAAACTGAATAAAGCTACAAGTTTGAAGGGAGAGGTCAGTGTCAGGGTTATGATAAAAGAGAAATTATTCACCATGGAATCTTGGAAGAATAGAATGTGTTTTGTTGACTTACTAGCCTTTAAAACATTCTTAGAAAGCAGAACATTGTTTTTTTATTCTTGCTATTTGGAACCTCTTTAATGAATGGTTTAAAAAATTATCAAAATAACTTTGAAAATTCACTGGTGTGAATTTTCAGAATAACCTACTCAAAGTTGCCTTGAGATGCAGGCAGGCCGCATTCCTTTTCTATAAAATTAATGAAATAAGCTTCCTTTGAATGTTTGGACATTCCATGACATTGTTCAGAACAAGAAAAGATAGGAGAGAGAAAAAAATAGGAAGGAGACTCAAGACTGCTGAAATTAGCATATTCCCCATTTGGACTTTAATGGAATTTTTCTACCAAGAATAAGAATTTCATCTTAACATAAGAATTTCAAAAAGGATGTTCTACAGGATAGCTTCTAAATGTAATATTTAATGCTGTTGGATTACTTGAAAACAAAGGTTTACAGAAAACTTTAAATTTCAGAAAAACTGTAATGATCCAATAAACAAGTAAAAGAAAAATAATTTTAAAATTCATGGTTCAAAGCAAACCCTAGGAAGAAAGTCTGAGAGTTGCTTATCTAGAAACAGTAAGTGGCACTGTGGCTCAAGTGGTAGAGTGCTTCCCTGGAGCTGAAGAACTCAGGGATATGTTACACCCTGGTCCTGATTTCAATCCCTATGACTGACTAAAATAAATTTTAAAGAATTAAAGCATTATGGCCGGGAAGGAGATTCAGTGGTAGAGTGCTTGTCTTGCATGCATGAGGTCCTGGGTTCAATTCCTCAGCACCACATAAGCAGAGAAAAGTGGAAATGGTGCTGGGCTTAAGTGGTAGAGCATGAGCCTTGAGCTGAAGATCTCAGGGACAGCACCTAGACCCAGAGTTCAGGCCCCCTACCACAACCACCACCAACAACCAATTAAAGCATCAAATAATCTGAAGATGATGTCCAGAATAATGAATGTCTCATTATCCGTTTACATGACTTAGTGACTTGAAACCTAGTTTACCAGGAGAGTGGTGGGCAATTTTTGTGTGCCAAAACCTGCAAAATTATTTTGTACTTTCCCAAGGAGGAAGAAAGGAGAATGGGGGGAGAAGGGTAGGTGTTTGGTGACCTTGCTTTTGGTTCCGTGATTGTTTTCTGGAGTCAAATTCAGAGAAATTCTGCTTGCAATCCCAGTTGCATTGGGAATTAAGAAGCCATGTCCTGGAAATGGTTTTGTCCTGCCCTTGGACTGGTTCCAACCACCACTGGATAACCCAAGTCCCAGTTCATGACCAAGATGCTTTGAAGACTACTGATCCACTGGGAAGGTGGACATAACCACAGCCAGATAAGGCAAAAAAATGCAATGCCAAGGGCAGCTCTGGAAATCTACACCGGGCAGATAGTTTTTATATATTTTTATTGTAAAAGTACTGCATATAGAGTTTACAGTTACTTGAGTACAGTAATGAGTGCATTTCCTATCAAGCATTGTTACCTACTCCTTTGTTTTTCCCCTACCATCCCTTCCCTCCCCACCTCTCCAACTCCTCCTTCCTTGACCCCTACCTGACATTGTAAATTCATTTTCGACACAATGTCCTGCACATCTCATCATCACAATGGGTGAACTTCCATCCCCATTTAAGCATTCTGCTATATCCCTTACACTCCCCAAATTACAAAAATGTATATACAAGATGCAGAACACTGGAATCAAATACAGTGAAAACAAGGGTTATACCGTGGTGGGATGAACCAACAAAGGAATCACATAGCACATTATAAGTATATTAAAAACAAAAACAAGAAAGGAAAACCCACTGTGTCTCTGATTTTGGGTACATTTAATTTATCATCATCTTAAATGGTCATATGTGCATAGCCTTTGATCTTCTCTGTTTGTCCCAGACATGTACTAGTCCTTGCAAACAAGGGAAACCATGGGACCTATATTTCTTTGGGCCTGGATTACATCACTTAATATCATTTTTACCAAGTCTTTCCATTTCCTAACAAATGGAGCAATGTCATTCTTTCTGATGGAGGCATAGATTTCCATTCTCTCTCTCTCTCTCTCTCTCTCTCTCTCTTTCTCTCTCTCTCTCTCTCTCTCTCTCTCTCTCTTTATATACATACATATGTATATAGATATACATATATAATTGTATATATATATATATATATATATATATATATATATATCACATTTTCTTGATCCATTCATCTACTGAGGAGTGTTGAGGTTGGTTCCATATCATAGCTATGGTGAATAATGCTGCAATAAACATGGTTGTGCTGGCAGCTTTGGTATGACCTAGTTTGTGATCATTTGGGTAAATACACAAAAGTGGGATTGCTGGGTCATAGGGCAGCTCTACGTGGAGTCTTTTGAAGAACTCTCATACTGCTTCCAAAGAGGTTAAAGAAGTTTGCACTCCCATCAATAATGCAGTAGGGTTCCCTTTTAGCCACATCCCCTCCAACAACTATGGTTATTATATTTCTTGATTATAGTCTTTCAAACTAGAATGAGATGCAGCCTCAATGTTGTCTTGATTTGCATTTCTTTTACTGCTAGAAAAGTTGAGCATTTCTTCATGTGTCTAATGGCCATTTTTATTTCCTCTTCAGAGAAATCTCTCTTTAAGTCTTTAGCCCAATTAGTTATCGAGCAGTTTGAGGATTTTTTTGAGGATTTGTTTGAGGATTTATTGTTGGGGGGATTTAATGTTTTTAAGTTCTAAGTATATTTTAGATATAAGACCTGGTCCATTTTATGACTTGTGAAGATCTTCTCCCAGAACATAGGCTTTCTATTGATCTTACTAGCTATGTCCTTTGCCTTGTAGAAGCTCTGATGTTTCATGCAATGTCATTTGTCCAATATTTCTTTGATTTCTTTTGTTTCTGGTTCTCTATTAAGAAAATTTCTGCCTAGGCTAAAGCCCTAGAGTTTCTCCTACTCCTTCAGTAATGTTCTCATGGTGTCTTCTTTTATTTTGAGGTCTTGATCCATTTGGAGTTGACTCTCGTGCAGGGAGATATAGCTCTAGTTTTCTAGTGGAGTTTAACCACTTTTGCCACAAAATTTACTCAAAAGGCTTTCTTTCTTCCATTTTATTTTTCTAGCTCCCTTGTGAAAGACTAGGTGGCCATAGGTCAGTAGGTTCATTTCTGAGTCTTCATTCCTATTTCATTGGTCCTCAGGTCTGTTTTTGTGCCATGCTGTTCTTTTACTATAGCTTTTTAGTAGAGTTTGAAATTTGGAAATGATAGTGCTCCAGTGGTGTTTTTTCTGCTAAGGATTGACAAACATACAGCTAGCATATACTTAATGGTGAAAAGTTAAAGCCATTTCTTATAAATTCAGGAATGAGATAAAAATGTCTGCTCTCTCCACTACTCTTCAACTTAGTATTAGAATGATAGTTGGGGCAATAAGACAAGATGCAAACTTAAAGGAAATCCAAATAGGAAAAGATGAAGTAAAATTCTCCCCCTTTGCAGATGACATGATCTTGTATTTAAAGAACTGCATGGACTCCACTCCCAAGTCACTTGAGCTGATCAGAAACTTTCGCAAACTAGCATAGTATAAAATTAACCCTCAGAATTCAATGCTTTTCCTGTATTCCAAAAACGATAAGAGTGCAGCTGAAATTAGGAAAGCAATTCCTTTTTAATAGCCGCACAAAAAATAAAATACCTAAGATTTAACTTAAGAGATGAAGGACTTCTATGATGGAAACTTTAAAAACCTGAAAAAGAAAATAAAAGCAGTACTAAGGAAATGGGAAACCTCCAATGCTCCTGGATTGGGAAGATTAATCTCATGAAAATGGCAATATTCACAAAGATATATACAAATTCAGTGTGATACCTATCAATATCCCAATCTCACTCTTCAATGAAATAGAAGTAATCCAAAAATTCATATGGAACAATAAAAAACCTTGAATAGCAAAGAAGTTTATCGTGATTCTCATTTTGTATTACCACTTTGATTCTACAAAGTAATCTATGGATTTTAACTTTCTTCCCACTTTTTGGATAAAGCTAAAAATACAACCTGCCTCTAGCTCCCATGGCAGTTAAGTCTTAGGTCTGGAAAATTGTTACTAGATAAAGAGCACATTTTGATCTCATGAGAAAACAGCCTTTATCCCCCCCCTCAAATTTATTTCCTGAAAGGCATTTTTAGAGAGAATCTGTTTTCTTTTATAGATGAAAGGCTTGTAGGAAACTATGTTCATGATCTGTCTCCTTCTCCGACACCTCAACACATAAAACCCAAATTTCAGAATGCATTTATAAGTAACAATACAAACACCAAACACTGGGAATGCTCAGATACAGAATGTTTAACAAAACCCAGAAGATAACTCTGCTGT
Organism: Dipodomys merriami; assembly: GCF_024711535.1. NCBI lineage: Eukaryota > Metazoa > Chordata > Mammalia > Rodentia > Heteromyidae > Dipodomys > Dipodomys merriami. The sequence continues at coordinate 8,315,833 of NW_027206113.1, forward strand.
CTGAGGGAGGGGCTCTCTGTATAAATTAACATACAAACCCAAAAGAACAGCGAGGAATACAGGATGTGTGTATCCCTGGCTGCTACTCCATGGACAAGGACCATAGAAGGGCTTCCTGAGCATGCTGCAGAGTGCGTGGAGGAACGTTTCCTTGCCAGCCTGAATACAAAAGTTGGCATCACCCCTCCTGGGCCTGTCTTTTTTGTCTGCTCCCCACAGTGGAGCAGAATCGTCCCCTGCTCCACGAAGGATAAAAACTGTACAAGCTAATCCACAGAGTGGATTCTCTTCGGTCTGCACTCCTTCCTAGGTTGGCCATGCGGTGCGTGTGCTCCCAGGGGCTGATCCTCAGGACCCAAGCCCGTGGGGCAGCTGGGTGCTAGATGTGACTCAAGTCACTGACTTGAGTCAGTGGTGTCATTCATTCAGCAGCCTCAGTGTTGCTTCCCTAGCCCAAAAGGAGGTGCATCCTGATTTTCTCCCGCAGTCCCAGGAGAGGTGCCCACAAGGCCCAAGTTGGGCACGCTCCCACTGGGATCCTACTTCACCAGAGGGACAAGCATGCCAGATTAATTGGCTGCTGCCTGAATTACTTATTATTTTATGGAGCAATTTTAAACAAAGTGATACACATTACTGTATGATATATAATGATATATCCTTGAGTCTCTAGTCTAAAATCATATTAACTTGATACTAGCAAGAATGGATTTTATTGTTTGTATTTATAAGGCCATAATGGCATTTGGAAATAAAATTACAACAAAACTCTTATCGAAAAAACACATGATTAAATCTCAGAATTTGAAAAAAAATTGTATGGAAGTAGTGCAAATGAAGTTATACTAGAATACTAAAATACACACAAAATATATTATATTAGTTACATTCAAAAGTAAAATAAGTAATTACAGACAGAATTCCTACTGGATAAAAAATATTACAATGTTTTAACAGGTTGAATTGATATAGGTTATATATTTTGTTTTTATAAAACTTATTTATATGTCCCAGTTCTGTTTATCTCCGTAAAGGAAAATGTTAGAAAGTAGAAATTATATGTGGCACCTCTTGCTTACAGTACCATGAAGGAGAGTAGCACTTCCTAATGAAGTCCTTGGATGAAACCCACACCCAGCCCATGTAGACCTATCAGATGTCCATGTGGTGTCCCTGAGGGGGTCCAAGACACTGCATTGGTGCTGCAGCAAGTGCAGGACTTGTTGCAGTAGACGGTAGCCAAAAAGGCTCCATCATTGACCAAACCAAGAAATCCAGACTCATGTGCCAAAGCCATGGGGATAGGCAGGGCAGACCCCAAGTCCTGCTTTCCACCTGTGCAGTCTACATTGCCAAGGCCAAATCCATTCCCCTGCTTTGGAGACGAATGATGGTATGGGGTGAGCTCATTGCCTCCAAAAAGAGCATCCCCGGAATGGCACCCAGAGCTGGGCCCATGTGGACCAGAAGGACGACGGAGGAGGCTACACAGCAAAGTCAAAGGGGCTTCATACTCCCGGTGGTGCAGCTGATACTCTGCAAGTACAGGTTCCTCTGGCAGTGATGGGCATATGCAGGCATGGCCCTGTACCCGAGTCCACAGGGACCAGAAAATGGAGGTCCATAGAGACACTGAAGGGGATCAAGGTTGCTGAGCTTCTGCAGCTTTCACAAGCCTACTGGCAGAGGGGCTAACACACGTCTCCAGTCCACAGATGAACTTAAAGACTGATGAGGTGAACCAAGGTTGCACTGCCTGGCCCCAAGTTGGCTGGCTGCACACCCAACCTTCTTTCTCACATGGACTGTGCAATGTACAAACATAGTGTCCCCCCACCACACAACCTTGGGTGCAGGCAGTGACCCCATAACAGAGTCTCCCTGGAATGGCACTCGCACCCAGGACCACTGCAGAGCAGTACCAGCACAACTGGAGGAGAGGGCATCAGTGGACTCAATTCCAGCCCCATGGCTACCAGCTCCTGGGTGAAATGGAAAAACTGAGACTGGGAAGTTAGGTGGGCAGGGTGGGCGGGTTTCATCTGACAATCCTGGCGAGTATGCCCACACATACACTCACTGCACATCCACTGCAAGGGAAGGGGCCACCCCTCTCAACGGGTGATCTGATGAGGCACCCACAACCACAGAGACTACAGGAATGGATGCTCACATGGGGACTTGGAAAGGGCTCCAGGGCACAGCCTTGGAGTACTGAACAACTGGCAAAAAAAGAAAAAAGAAAAGACCAAAAAAAAAAACCCGAAAAGCATCCACTAAAACTTTCTTTCTGAATTAAGGGTGGTTGCATTAGTTCTTTCCCATATTTGATTCATGAAAAAGAAATCCTGAAGTGCTCTGTAAAACACCAAAGTCAGGATTTCATCTGAAATCCTCACTGAAGAATGAATAAAATAACCAAGCAACAGGTAACACCCATATTGTCACCGTGCTATCTCTCTCTGATTAGAAATCAATCCTGCCATGTACATGCAGATCACTTATGCAAAATGTTTTCCAACAATTCTTGTTGTTATATTGCATTTATCTTCCTCCTCCTGCCTCCTCTCTTGCTCCTGTTCCCCAGGGTAATGATCCCCTCTTGCTTCTCTCCTCCCCTCTACTTTTTCTCTCCTCCCCTCTACTTTTTCCCTCTCCCTTCCTTTTCTCCCTCCTGCTATACCTTTCCTCCTTTCTTACCCCTTCCTCCTCCTTTCCTTTCCTATTTCTCCTACACTTTCACTTTCTTCTACTTCTTTATGGTCCTGGGGGTTGGACACACACTAAGCAGATGCTCTGCTGCTCACTACAGGCCTCCAGTTTGGACTTCATTTCAATGACTCTCTATTTCTTTGCTGCAAACCCAGCAAAGACTTTTGATTCAGGATTTAATTCATTGTACATATTCTACACCATAAATATGTGCTACTTCATACATTGTGGCTAATAGGTTTTGATTATATTTTGGGCTTCAGTTAAACTCATTAGAAACAATGTGTTTGAAGGCAATCTAATGTGATCCTGTTACTCCCACATTAATGAACTGGTTAGTTTGTATCTAGTAAAAGTACTACATATTGCTCCCAGTTTAATGAACTGTCACTTTGTGGTAGCACCCACAGAAACACTAACACAAGGATTGCTTGGGATCAGAAGATTAAGTCCTGACAGGAAAATCCATGAGATATTTATCTCAAAATACCTACTAAAAAGCCAGAAGAAAACCTATGGGTACGAGGTTTAGTGCCATACTTGCACAGAATAAGCTGATGACAAGTCCCAGGCCTGAGTTGAAGACCTGTGGTGGGTGCACACACACACACACACACACACACACACACACACACACACACACACACACACACACACACACACAAACAAACAATTTCCCAGCTAGAGCAAGTAGAATATCTGTTTTCCCAGTACCATGTCTGAGTTTTATCCCATATATTTGGATATTTTTGAAAGCTTTATCATCAAATTACCTAATTTTAATAAACGACACCCTGGTCACTATTCTTTAATTTGGTTGGAAAATATTTTAAGGCACATTTTCAGGTAGAAAATTGAAATTGTTTTCAAAAGCGTGACGTTCTTGGTTTGTAAGAATGAAAGAATTGTGCCTTTAATTCATTAGTTCATAAATTAGAAAAGTAACCCTAACCCTAGAACCAATTGCATTTGGATTCTAAAAGCCACACAAATATATTAGATTTATTAATCCCTTCTTTGATTCAACTCATCTTTCTTAAAATAGTTTGTAGTTTTGCTCAATATGTTGTTATTTTTCTAATCTGAAACTTAACTGGAACATTCAGGAACAGCTGTGATAATGGAAGTATAATGTATTTCTAATATCTTTTCCTGAATTCTTAGAACCTAAAATAAGTTCAGATTTACTAAACATTTATCCAATTCTTTTTTTTTTTCTTTTTGTTGGTAGTGGGGCATCATTTCTGGGCCTGGGTACTATCCCTGAGTTCTAGGCATGGGCACAATCCCTGAATTCCTTAACTCAAGGTGTGTACTTTACCTCTTGAGACACAGCACCACTTTCTTGTTTCCTGGTGGTTAATTGGAGATAAAATTCTCACAGACTTTCCTGCCTGGCATGGCTTTGAACTGTGATCCTCAGAAATGAACTTCCTGAGTAGCTAGGATAATAGGTGTGAGCCACACGTTTAATCCATTTCTTTACTCTATCCTCAACCCCCTTTAACCAGAAACCAAATCCTAATTACAATCTGAGTTAACAACAAATGGTTAATGTAAGTAAAATTGTTTGGAATCTATTGAATCACTCATTTTTTTGCTTCTACTACTTAGTGGAAAAGTAAATTTTACTCTTAAGCTTATCCTTCCCTAATCCTAACAAGAACTAAAACTAACTCACAGTTTAAACCAAATTATATCTGAATGGTTAAAATTACACCAACACTGGTTTTAATTCATTTTAACTTTGATGCCATTCATTCTTTTTAAAATATGTTGCAGTTTTACACAATATCTTACATCTTATTTCTTATCCTAACCCCAGCTCTAACTGGAACACCTTGCCTAATCCTAAGCCTACATATAACTGAATCAAAATGATAATAGCAAGTTTCTATTTCACAAATATCATCTCTCTTGCTCAGCGTGTAGTTCTAAATTTTACTTGCATTTTGAACCTAAATTTTTAAAGTGTTTTTCTATTTCATTTTTCTATTTCATTTTCTATTTCTATTTTCTATTTATATTTCTATGTCAGGTTTTATTTTTCATTAATTTTTAAATCTTATTTTTTTGTAAAGAGGCTTACAAAGCGATCACAATTACATGTGTAAGGTAATTGGTTCTTTTCTTGTAGAGCATTGTTACCCTCTTCTATGTAGTTGTCCCACTAGCCTTTCCCTCTCCCACCTCCCTCAGTATTCCCTCCCGATGATGGATGGTGTAAAATTCATCTTCAATAGAGTGTGTTGTGAGTATCATTGTTTCAATGTGTTGAACCTAAATTTTCTGTTACCCTAACCCTAATTCTATTTCTGTCTGGGATCCTAACCCTAACCAAAATAATAATGATAGCTCAATTCAGAAGTTAACTGAAAATACTCAAGGTTTTGTTCATCCTGTTAATCCACTGTACATCTTGAATTAAGTTGCAGTTCACATAAAATTTTCCAAATTAGATTATATGTGCATATATAAAGATATAATTTGATGTGAAATGCAGAAGACCTTTGGAGAAAATAATAATAAAAAGGAAATAGAGGGAGTATAATCAAAAGTTTTAAATATATTATGGAAAGAGCATAATGAAAATGCCACTTCTGAAAATTAATAACCATTAACAAAATAACTAAAAATTAATAAATACATAACACTGCCTTCCAGTGTTCTTTTTTTTTTGGGGGGGTGGTCTGGTCGTGGGGCCTGAACTCTGGGCCTGGGCGTTGTCCCTCAGCTTTTCAGCTCAAGGCTAGCACCCTACCACTTGAGCAACAGCACCACATCAGGCTTTTTTTTTTTTTTTGCTTATGTAGTGCTGTGGAATCGAACCCAGGGGCTCAGGCATGCAAAGCAAGCGCTCTACCACTGAGCCACCTTCACAGCCCCCTTCCTGTGTTCTTTAAGAGTGCCATTTGTCTTTTGAAAGAAATACATGTGTTAGATAAACTTTGTTCATGCATAATTTATATTGTTCTTGGCTAATTAATTAACTTAATGAATAAAAATCAAATAAGATTCCATGACAAAAATATAAACAAAAAATATAAACAATTACTTAGAAATTGCTTGAGAAAAATTTATCGTAATGAGTTTTAGGAACTAAATTTCTATTTCCTTACAAAACAATGATTTAGGGTTACTAATCTAGTATTTCCAGTAAGTTTAGAGAACATAATTGGCATGAAAGACAACAAATTGTACATCTTTTGTCTTGCATGAGTGATATTTTAAACATTTTCTTTTATTCAAATGTATACTTAGGTTTACTTTTATAAATAAATGCAATTTTATCTCCTTTCAGAACAAGTACTTACCCTGCAATTCAATGTATTACTATATTCAGATATTTGAATGCTAAGTTTTCTGTTTAATATACGATCTAAATTTTCAGAATGACATAATATTTGTATTTGTAAATGTGTAAGCTCTAGGATTTTTGCTTCATCAATATAAATTATCTCAATATAAATTATCTTCATGTTGTGAAGGCTCCAGTAATCAGTGTGGTCAAAAACAATTCTTAAATTCTCAATTTAAAAACTAATCATTTTTAGCCTTTTATTATATCAGTTCTTGTCTCTTCAGAGTAATTAAACTAAAATAAATACTATTTTTAAACATTTCACTCACATTGTAAATAATGTTAACATAGTTGACAAAGAGACTAATCCTTTCAAAGTCACCATATTTGATGATCTTAGTGTGATGAATGTAGAGAGTATAAGAACCTTATACTCAATAATAGTTTCGGTTAAACTAAATTAAATCATATATCTGGAATTCTAATTTGGAGGTAAATCACATGGAAATAGGAAAATAATAAGAAAAATTATAACTTTGGGATTATGGTCTTCTTAAAATTATTTTCTTTTTTTATTGTGAAAATACCGTACAGAGGGGTTAGAATTACAAGGGCAAGGTAATGAGTACATTTCTTATCAAGCATTGTTGCCTCCTCTTTTGTTTTCCCTTCCAATACCTTCCCATCTCCACCCCCCCAGCCAAAGTTGTAAAGTTAGTTTTTCGACATAATGACTTGTCCATCTCATTGTTGCAATGGGTTCACCTGTATCCCTAAAATTATGAAGCAAAAATATCTCTAAGAAATATATTTTTTAAGCCGGGTGCTTGTGGCTCACGCCTGTAATCGTAGCTACTCAGGAGGCTGAGATCTGAGGATCGCGGTTCAAAGCCAGCCCGGGCAGGAGAGACCATGAGACTCCTATCTCCAATAAACCACCAGAAAACCGGAAGTGGCGCTGTAGCTCAAGTGGTAGAGCGCTTGCCTTGAGCTGAAGGGCTGAGGGACAGCACCCAGGCCCAGAGTTCAAGCCCCATGACCGACCAAAAAAACTATATATATATTTTTTTTCAATAAAATGTTTCAATCCTTAGATAAGGGGAATTATGCTTTAATATATAATTTATCTCAAATTAGAAATTCTGCAACTAATCTAATGTGTTTCCCTGCACAAAATGCTGTGACTTCTAGTCTTGTCATGTGATTTTAATTATATTTTTTGTTTGTGACATGTTCCCTATTTACATTTATTACATACTTCTATAATTTTACAAATCATGCCTGTATCCACTAATTTATGTAATTTAATATTCAAACAAAATTATCTTTTTCCCTGTCTCCCACAGGGAAGGATGAGGTGCTGCAGTATATTAAATGCAAGCACTCTAAAATAGAGTCTGTATGGAATGGAAATTTGTAAAATGAGATGGGATCATGAGCATTTTCTACTTGGCTGAACAGTAGAGTATATGAAACATATGATGGAGAAATAGATCAGCCAGCAAGCACAAAGTACTAGTGATAAGACCAAACTTTTGAGCAGGTTACCACATCTTTTAGGAATGTAATTCGTTCATATGAACTTCAAATTTTGTGGCTTTCCTTGTGTGATTAAAATTTGAAGTTCATATGAACGAATTACATTCCTAAAAGATGTGGTAACCTGCTCAAAAGTTTGGTCTTATCACTAGTACTTTGTGCTTGCTGGCTGATCTATTTCTCCATCATATGTTTCATATTATTAAGCATATTAATAATTCAGCTGTCAGTACATTGCAAGAGACTCCTGAAATCACATCTATTGCTGTGTAATATTCAACTGAGAGGAAAAAGGTTAAACTGATCTCCAATTGCTCCCTTTGGCCTTCAATATACTAATTAATTGTCAAAACAATCGCGTTACATGTTAGTTTATTTTCCCTATTTAATTAGAGATTAAGCAAGTGTTTATCTCAGTAAAAAATGAAGACAACGGTATCAGAGCTCTGATATGAGCACCTCCTCCCTAATAATTATTGCTCTATGGACTATAAATATGGAAGCCACACTAAAATTCTCTCTCTCTCTCTCTCTCTCTCTCTCTCTCTCTCTCTCTCTCTCTCTCTCTCTCTCTCTCTCTCTCTCTCTCTCTCACTCTCTCTCTCTCTCTCCACACACACACACGCAAATACACACACCTGCCACCCAGAAACATCAGAGATCAGTTCCATTCCTTTGTAATTATAGTTGATTGGTGTTTGCTCCATTGATTTTTCTTTGCTTCAGGATCTTGCCTGGACCTGTATGATTCTCTGAGATCAAGTCCCTTCTTTTTAGTATACTGTGTGTCTTTGTATGCTTCAGGCCAATTAACAGTAACCTGAATACAATATCTACAATCTTGACATTCAAGTCAAACTCCATGAACTCATACTATTCCAAAATACTAAAATGTATTGGATCTAGAGACCAAAAAAACATCCACCTTGTTATTTTAGTAGGAATTGACATCATGAAATAGAAGAATATTGATCAGGAACTGAGGTAAGAGAACGGGAGTATGTGGAAAAATGCAGAATATTGTATGTGAGTTAGAAATACAGAATCACCTTCTATAGGCCCATATATTGAAAGCTTGCCATCTTATATTGAAAGGTCAATTTACATATACAGTTTTCTAGTTACTTTTCTTACCTATCATTTCTGATCATACATCTTCTTATGAATTTTTATAGTATCTTTCAATATATCACATGATTTGCAGGTACTAATCATCTTAAGGAAAGACAGTCTACTTCTACATCTTACATTCTGTGTCAAACCCTTATTTTTATTTACCTGTTTGCTGAAAAAGTGTATTCATGGAAACAGGATATTGACAGCAAATCTGGGTGTAATTTTCATTTTGTAAACTTCAAATATAATATAAACTTTGTATTGACTAGTCATTTTCTAATAATAGTGATATTCATGAACACAATGATTTGGTGCCTTTAAGTCAATTGGGAATTGATGTGGTAGTCCTTGTGTCTAATTTTCTTAAACATTATATTATTTATATATAAACATGTGCATTGCACTTTTATATTTTTATAGGTAAAATAGTCTCCAGGGGTTTACGTGAAAGTGATAATGGGGGGGGTGGCTTCTAGTTCCAAATCTTATATTTCAGTAAAAGTACTAGACACATGATGTTTACTGGAGCAATATAAAAGAGAGAACATATTTCTAAAGAGAATGCATTTATTGATTAAAACATAAAATAGAGTAAAATAGGTTTCTTGCTTGAGAATGCATAAATTACATATAAATGTAGCTCAAGATGAGGCTCAGAGATAAATTCGTATTAATATTACTGAGATTTATAACACAATATAAGAAATATAGGTATTTGAAGGAATTGGTCATTCAAATATATGTAATGGATGAAGAATGGAATTGAAAATAGCAGAGGAAAACAATTCAACATGCAGGTATTATGATTTTATAATATTAATATGAAATAAATGGAGCTTTTGACTTTCTGAAGAAGAATGTTTAGCCGGTAATTTCAATGTAAGGCATCAATTGTAATGAGTCTAAAGTCTTTTCCTCCAAGATATTCGCGAGTACTATACTCGTCCTCTGTAGAGTAAGAAGTGATTATTTACATTAGCTTTGCTTAATATTAATTTACTTGTAGCAAATAGGTTAAAATGTCTTCTCGATTTCTCTCAATGTAATAACAAATATTTCTGTCTCTTCACAGAAGCCTGAAATAACTACTTCAAAATAACACAAGCAGAAAAACAAAAATAACCTGATACAACCATCACAAATCCTAAATTATGTTAAAAAATCAACAATATATAAAACAAATCTGAGGAAGAGGAAAAACAATGGCAGAATAACAACAGAAAATTTCCCTAGCTCTCTCTAATGAAACAGAGTCCTGGCCCGTACTCCACTTCTAGAGGGTCACACCAAGACAACTATAATTATAGATATACAGCTGTAATTATAGATATAATTATAGACATAAAATTCATAAGAAGATTTTATACTATATTCACTAGAAAATAGAAATCTATGAAAACCTGCCCAGCCAGGCAGGTGACTACTGTGACTGTATTGACCAACATATTCAAAAGCACATCTGCAATGTAGAAATAAAAGGGCCACGTGGAAAAAGGTAGAAATAGAAGTGTACATCACAGAAAGCCACATCCATACACAGAGCTATTCATTATACCATTGGACCGTCCGAACTGTCACTGGAACCATAAGTATTAACATCACAACATCTCACCATAACTGATTTATACTTCTACACTTAATTGTATAGAAAATACCTAACTCCAGAAAAACAAGTCAAAACAGAAAACCAAACCCACACCTGGCAAACCAACCAAGAACATAGAGAGTCAATTATTAACATCATAGTTTCCCCAAGAGCAAACTTCCAAATGGACAAAACCAATCAGAAAAAATACAAGAAAAATTATGTCAAGGTACTTCAATTCACACAGTAAATAACCAGGCATTAGAACAGACAATCAAGGACATAGAAGATATATCAAAATATATTACAAATGCTGCTGAAAATGTGATTAATGAAAAGAGAGAAAACCTCTACAAGGAAATTTGTGAACAAGATGAGAACAAACAACGATTAGCAAAATAATTCGTGGAGAAAAGAAACAAAGATAAATAAATTCTAAGAAGTAAAGGGAGTCCAAGGAAAAAATGGATGACTAGTTAAAAGATATGAGAGAAGGCAAAGCTAAGAAAACAACCTTTGCAACCCCCTCACCCAAATAAAAAATGTACAGATATTCCATACAATACCGAAAACAAATATTTAATAAAGAGATAGAAGGCCTAAAAAAGGACCAATTAGAAGACAGGGAAATCGAAAACAAAATAGAAAGTCTCCACAGCATATAAATGACATATAAGATAATCTCAGGGTCAAAGACAGAATAGGTTTAACAGGAAAGAGGAAATTATCATTTAGAACAAATACAAGAAATAAGATACGATATTTCCAGAAGTACAAGACTCATTTAGAAATCAAATTTCAGGGAGATAGGTATCAAGAAGAAGAGTAGGAAACTAAATGGATGGGAAACATATTACAGAAATATAGCAGAGAACATGCCAAACATCCAAAGAGATAGGCTCATTCAGAAAAGAGAAACCTTTAGAACACGAAACAGAGAATTCTAGAACTGAACAATCAACCACTACATCAAAATCCATTAGAGGATCATTAAGGATAAAGGAAAGGATTTTTAAAGCTGCTACAGAGAAAAGATTGATTATTTATAAAGAATATACAGTCAGATTAAATACAGATTTTTAGCTGATATGGCAAAAAGGAGAGCCTGGCATGATATATGACAAACATTAAAGGTAAACAACTACCAATCATTAATACGGTCCCAAGCCAAACTCCTTAACATTTAAAGGAAATATAAAAATATTTCATTACAAAGCAACTTAAAACAATGTATCTCCACCAAATCAGCAGGATAGAAGTTAATCAAATATACCCTACATAGAAAAGATCAAGAAGAACAGGAACTGATTATGTAAAATGCTCCCAATCAGAGAACAAAGTAAATATATTAAGAGTAAATGAGGCACAGCTCCTAACAGCAGATGTATAACATAGCAGGACTATCAGGAAATTCTCAGTCTTAACTCTCTGCATCAATGGACTTAAATTTCCAAATAGAAGACATAGATTAAATAGTAGTATCAAAAAACAAGTCGCATCCATCTAACATCTACAAGAGATATATTTTATTGACCAAAACAAACACATACTCAAACTGAAATGCTGGAAGGAATATTTTCAAGCAAATGGACACCATAAACAGGCTGCAGTAGAATTACTAACATAAGATAAAATAGAATTAAATTAAAATTAGTATGAAGAGACATTACATATTGATAAAGACAACGCTCAATTAGGAGGATATAACAAGTCTAAATATCAGTGCCCTGAATCCTGGAGCATTCCACATCATCAACCAAATACTACTTAACCTAAAAACATACCTCAACACATCATTGTCATCCATGAATGACCTATCCAGGAAAAACTCAACCAAGAAACTGCAGACCTAAATAACTACATTGACCACCTAGCCCAAACAGACATCTACTGAATATACATTCATCATCAGAATATACATTCTTCACAGCAGCTCATGGAAGATTCTCCAAAATAGAACATATCCTATGTCACTCAGAAATTCTGTCCAAATTGAAAGAAAAATTAATTGAACTCCCATATCTTGTCAGAATGTAACATAATAAACTTAGAATTAAACAGCTAAAGCAAAAAAAAAAAAACCATTGTCAAACCCATGAAGACTGAATAACACGTTGCTGAATGACCAGTGGGACACTGAAGGGATTAGAAAACAACGGAAAGTTTCTGGAATTTAACAAAAATGATCACACAAAATACTAGCTTATCTGGGACACAGGAAATGCAGTACTTAGAGGAAAATTTATAGCTCTGAGTACCTACATCAAGCAATTTGGGAAATCTCAAACAAATATTTTAATTATGTACTTCAAACGCCTTGAAAACAGGAGCAAGCCCTAACCCAAAGCAGTAGACAGAAAGAAGTTTAAAAAATCAGAAATAAATAAAGACAAAATAAAACATAGAAAGAATTTTTAAAAAGAGTTGGTTTTTTTAAATAAATTAACAGACTTGACACAACCTGACTAAGAAGAGAACTTATATAGATAAGTTAATAAAAAAAGCCAGCAGATTGGGAGAAGATCTTTACTTGCTCTGCAACACACTATGGCCTCATATCTCAAATATATTTAGAGCCCCAAAAGTTAACTCCCCCCCAAATAAAAACAAATCCTCAAAGAAATAAGAACTCTCTTAATAAGTGGGCTAAAGATTTAAAGACAGACTTCTCTGAAGAAGAAATATGCATGGCCAATAGACGCATGAAGAAATATGCAACATTTTTGGCCATAAAAGAAGTGCGAATCAAAGCAACATTGGCCTTCCACCTCACCCCAGTTAGAGTGATCATTATGAAGAGAACTAAAACTAAAGATGCTGGGCTGTGGGGATGTGGCCAAAAAGGAACATTACTACAGTATTGGTGGAAATGTAAACTTGTTCAAATACTCTGTAAAGAAGTATGGAGGTTCCTCAATAGAGCTCCCCTATGAGCCCGCAATGAGGGATCAAGAAAATGTCATATACGTTTACAACAAAACTCTATGCTTCCATCAGAATGAATGGCATTGCCCCATTTGTAAGGAAATGCAATCACTTCTAAAATATAATAAGTCAAACAAGCAAGACCCAAAGAATCATAGGCCACCGATTTTCAATCCTTTGGAAACACTAGAATATGTCTACAATAGTCACAATAGCTCAAAAGCAATATGCATATCACCATATAAAATGATGCTTATCGAAATGAGCTTCAAGAAATAGATACAAGATGATTGTATAGTGACCTGTTTTTGGTTATTTCTATTTACTTTTTACCCTTTGGGTAATTCCTTGTACTCACTGTTTTTTATTTCTGTACCCTTTGTCTTATACATGTTAACCTGGTTCTAACACTATGTTAGAAATGAACTTTACAACTTTGCGGGAGTGGGATGTCAGGGTTGGGGGAAGCAGGAAAAAATGGGGAAGGGTTAACACTTAAAAAATGTACTCATTACTTATGTAACTGTAACGACCCCTCTGTATATCACTTTCATAATAAAAAAAAATAAGAGGACTAACTCAAATAGAGAAAATTAGAGACAAAAATGAGACAACACAACAGATATAAGCAACATTGAGAATGGTATAAGAGAGTACTTTGAAAACCTTATGCCAATAATCTGGAGAATCCGGAAGAAATTGATGCTTTCCTATACTGAATCTGAAGCAAGAAGTAAAACATAAGAATTAATGAAAATTAAATGCCAATAAACCACTTCCCATTCTAGAAAAGGCTAGCACTCAATGAATTTACCATGAAATTAAGGCCTGCAAAGAACTTACAATACGCAGGTCTAACTCTTCAATGGAATGGAAAGGGAAATGGAATTATCAAACACATTCTATGAAAATAGAATTAGACACTTCCCTAAATCACATAGGGACTCACCGAAGAAAGAGAACTCTTTGATAAGCATTACTACAGAACTTCTTAATAAAATTCTCACCAGCCAATTTCAGTAACTAACAAAAAAAGCCATATGGTATGATCAAAAAGGATTCATCCTAGGATACAATTTGATTCAATATTCTTGTCAATAACCATAGCACAAACCATCAGTGGAAGCAGGGGTGAGAAACACATGATCATCTATATGGATATATAAATAGCTTTTAAAAACCTAGGAATGCATGGAACACTCCTCAATATAATACAGAGTATGGTTATGATAGAGATAATTTGCATTTATCTAACAGTGGAAGCATTAAGACATTAAAACAATGAATGAGACAAGGATGTCCACTCTCTACTACTCTTCAAAATGGTAGTGGACTTTCTAGCAAGAGCAATTGGAAAGAGAAAAAAAGGGGGGGGGGATACAAATAGGGAAGAAGTAAAACTATCCCTTTTTACAGATGAAATGATCCTGTATTTAAAAGTCCTTATAGCTTCCTCCCTGAAGTTAGGAAAGGTGATGCTAACCTTCAGCTATGTAGCACGGTATAAAACCCACCAAGAATCAGTAGTTTTTCTGTGTTACCAACAATGGGAAGAACCAACCTGAAATCCAAAATACAACCTCATATGTATTAGCCTCAAAATCAAATCTAATCTAAACAAAAAACAACAACAACAAAATGAGGAATTAATTAATTTAACTAAAAATGTGAAGGAACTCTACTGTGAAAACATTAATTCTAAAAAGGGAAATTGAAGGAGATTCAAGGATATGGAAAAACTTTCAATGTTCCTGGGTGGAAGAATTAAAGTGTCAAAAACTGCAATACTGCCCCAAACAATTGACCATGTGATACTCATCAAAATCCTAACAATATTCTTCAATGCAGTAAAGAAAGCAATCCAAATTTAATATGGAATTACAAAAGTACACATGAAACAGAAGACATAGAAATGAACTCATGGGCCTATAATCATCTTACACACACACACACACACACACACACACACACACACACACACACACACACACACACACACATACACACTGGAATTCTATTCACCCATCAGAAAGGATGACTTTTCACCAATATTAAGGAAAATGAAAGGCTTGGGAAAATTATACTAAGAGAAAAGAGAAAGGAATGCAGACACCGAGCAATATAGATTTCATGGATTCATTCATGGTAGCTAGAAGGTGCCCACAAATCTACAAGTAAACAAGACAGATGCTACCTCATCCCAATTAGAATGCCCATTATCAAGAAAACTAGCAATAGAAAATGCTGGCATGGATGTAACCAATTGGGAACTCTATTACACTGTTGGTGGGAAACTAAACTTGTTCAACCACTGTGGAATGCAGTACGGAGTTTCCTGAAAAGACTAAACATATATCTCCCTTTACACCCAGTAATTACCCTCATTGGCAGTAATCCAATAAATAACAAACAAGCTCAAATGAAAGCTACCAGCATAACCATGTTCAGGGCCCAGACCCAGAGTTCAAGGACTGGAAAAAAGTTACCATTGCTGGTATTTGATTCCGCAAATATGAACCATTTGTCATAGGATACCAAATCATTCTATTTGCAGTAGCTAGAATAGGACTTAAATGTAGTGCTTGATAAAATGGCTTCTTTGTTGAATGTTAGGAAAAGATCCAAGAAAAGGGAGATTTTTGTTGATGGTTGAGGGGCTTGAAATATGGGCTTGGACACTGTCCCTAAGCTCTTCAAGTCAAGGTGAGTGCTCCACCTCTTGAGCCACAGTGCCACTTCTGGTTTTCTGGTGGTTAAATGTAGATAAGAGTCTCAGGAACTTTCCTGCCAGGTTGGCTTTGAACGGCCGTCCTCAGACCTTAGCTTCCTGAGTAGGTAGGATTACAGCTGTGAGCCACTGGCACCAGGCTAAAAATGATGGATTTTTAGAAAAGAAAATCCACCTCATCACCTGATTCTAAACCTCAGATATCATTATTAGAACATTTCACCCTCTACTCATTTCATCAGACATTTGTAAATTTTCTCTGTTCCTTCATGTGGGAATACTGCGGTCAGTATTAACTCAGCTGTGGGACTGGATCAATTGTATGGTAATTGCTAGCACCTAAATCAAGAACTGTTAGATCAAAACAAATGAAGCCCTCATTTGGAATAATTATTTACTCTTTTTATTACAAATCTGTGCTTGATTACTTCCTAATGTGATGTTGGACCTCCTAACAGAGTGATGGCATTTTCTTTCTCTTCAGCCTTCTTCCACATGTGGTCAAATATTTAAGAATTCAAATATTTCCATTGCTAATTCATTAAGCTGACCTCTAAGAAAATGTGCATTTCTGGAATTTGGTCTGCTGTCTTTTTCTTATATGTGCAGGCTTACTATGATTTATTTGTTCTGCAAAGAATTTTATTTTCCAATATTTGTGTGACCAATTTTAGTCTCTCTGATCAGTCTTCCTGACCCTCTCTCTGGGGTCTCATTTCAGTCTGCCTCATAAAAAATATATTGGTTATCAGCTAAATAACTCTCAGCTTCTCTTTTTTTGCCTGACTTCAAGTAGGCTGTGATAACAGCCCTGACTGGCTGTATTAACTGGATTTTTTTGTTTGTTTGATTGTTTGATTGTGTGTGTGTGTGTGTGTGTGTGTGTGTGTGTTTGTGTGTTTTGTTTTAGAGGTCTAGGATTACTATTCAAGGTAGTAGCATTTCTGGGCCCCAGTGATTCCCTGGCTTAGGGTCATTTGGTTTTTCCCTGAAAGATACAAAACACAGGTGACTAAATTCCTGTTAAATTGTCTCAAAATGAGGAAACCTGGCATCTTTACAAAACTATGAAGAAGTCTGTAGTAATCCAGCTACAGAAATGGTCTATCAAGATAGCTTTTCAAGGTTGACTGTGAAAAATGTTCATTTTCACGTAACCACCATAAAGCAGATCACATCTCTGGGAGCAGACTTTTGGAAGGGACGTTCCCCAGCCTTCCTTCTCTTATGATAGATCAAACCATAATATTCTGCAGTTGTGGCCAGCCTGGAGCACATTTTCCCAAGAATATTCTGTAGTGTAAAAAGGACCAGCTATCAAAATAAAGGTGAAAATTCTTTTCTACCTCAGACTGATTTATCTTGCTTATATCTGTTGTTATTTCCATTACTTCTAACATATGGATAAGTTATATTAGTATTAGACAACTGGCAAAGGATTAATGGCAAAGAATCACTTTCATATATCCAATATAATAACTTAACCCAGTTATGGAAAATTAAATCTAACTGTAGAAACAATATCAGGAATATAAAATAAGCCTCAATGTGCATAATCTGGCCCACATACACCATCATCTACTCAGAAATTCAGTCTCTCTATAAATTTTTATTTGGTACAAAATAATAAAAATTTAATTAATGAATATGACTTTTAAGTATCATCTGAAGTACTCCTCATGCATATAATTCTATATACTTGTATAGATGTCACCTAGACAGGAATTTAACATTCATGTAGAAATCAAATTTCCACAACTTAAACTAGATGAAACGGGTCATTCCCTCGTGTATTGTGTGGTATGAATTTTACCACAGTGCTAAATCCTTCCACCTAAAACCGAGTCATGTGCAATTATTTATTATTTGATATTACGATGAGTGTTAAGTGTAGAATACACTTTGAATTATTACATTAATTCACAGAAATAAAACAATAATGATAAATTATTTCTTTAAATTCTAATGTTTCTCAATTTTACAATTCATGAAATATATCATTAAAATTAATTTCACTTTCTTCTTTTCTATAGCTGCTAAAATTAAAATTTTATATTAAACATTCAATACTAAGAAATCAAAAATAAATGACATTATAATAATGATATATTATTTAACTGTGATTTGAATTATAGTGCTAAGAAATTGTGATGTACACAACATTTAATAGAATTATGGGTAATATTTTTTAAACTTACCAGCTTGTTATTTGTTACCTAATTGTGTCATTTGTTATTCTTGGTCCAAGTCATCTATTCAACTTGCTTAGTTTTCTATTTTATCTCTATTGGTTTACTGATTGTGCATTTTGTTTCCCCATTTTAATGACTGACATGAGGCTGAAAATCTGTGTGCTAGTTTATTACTTCCTATGTAAAAGTAAAATTTCTGGTCTCCACAGCTGTTTTACTGCACTATACTACAATATTTTCCCCCTCTGCTATCTCCTGTATTGCTGCTCTCATAGATTTTATTTTCTATTTAAATTCTATTGTTAAGGAAAAGTACAGAGGGGTTATACTTACACAAGTAAGGTAAGGAATTCATTTCTTTTCTAACTTGTTACCCCTTCTCCAATTTTTCCCTCTTCTCTCCCAACGCCCCCCCCAAGATTATTTCCAACATATTGTCTTGTGAGTATCACAGTTGCATAGGTTACTCCTTTGTCCTTTGTCTCACCATTTTGTTTTTTCTCCTTCCATTTCCAAGTTCAGATCAACATATTTACAATACCCGGGCATCAGATTAAAATACAGTATCTTCAGGAGATAAACTATAGGTGTGGAAAACACAAAAGGATAAAAACAAATCACGTAGTATATTAAGAACAACAAAAAGTTAAATCAACAAGTGTTGATTTAACTTTAAATCACCTTATAGAGTCATATGTACATAGCTATTGAGCTATTCCGCTCAACTATTAATATTATCCTTGATGTACACAATAATGTTCCCCTATTACCCAGTAATCCCACTTCTGGGCATTTACCCTAGAGACCACAAACAAAGCCACACTAAAGCTACCAGCCCAATTATGTTTTATCACAGTAGTATTTACCCTACTTAAGATATGGAATCAACCCAGATGCCTCTCAGTAAATGAATGGATCAAGAAAGTGAAACACACACACACACACACACACACACACACACACACACAACAGAGAGATATACGTACATGCAATACTATGTTTTCATCAGAAACAAAGGTATCATCTCATTTTTAAGGAAATGGAAGATCTTAAAAGACTTCACATAGTACTCCCCTTGGAAAAAATCATATTAATGAAGTAAACTGGACAAAGAAACATAGGTCCCATGGTTTCCTTTATTTGCAATAATTAGTTTACACCAAGGATAATATCATGTATTTTAATTTGACATTTTGTTCTATATTGAGCATGCAACATTATTGGTATAGTGTTTGTTATTATTTCTGCAAACAAGCAGGTATATTTAAAGAAATATGTTCATCTTATCCATTACTGAAGGAAGCACAACAAAAAGAGCAACCCCTACTCAGAAGAACAACTCCTACTTACATAGCTTCATTCTAGTTTTTTTATTGTCAAAATACTGTACATAGGGGTTACAATTACATGGACAAGATAATGAGTACATTTCTTATCAAGCATTGTAGCCTCCTCCTTTGTTTCTCCTTCCAATCCCTTCTGATCCTCCCCCCCCATCCAAACCTCCCCCTTTTCCCCCCACCAAAGTTGTAAAGTTCGTTTTCGAGATAACGACTTGTACATTTCATTGTTGCAATGGGTCCAACTGTTTCCCTATTTAAACGATTTGTTTTTCCCCTTCCCCTCCACAAATTATACAGACATCAAATACAGTGAAAGCAGGGGTTATACTGTGGGGGAGGGACATACAAAGCAACAAATAAATAGTCTTATAAATGTGTTAAAAACAATCGCATGAAAGAAAAAAATTGAATACATATCTTAGGGTCCATTTCCCTAACATCACCTTATCTGACCTTTCCTGCTTGACTCAGACATATACTAGATATTGCAAATAAGGGAAACCATGTAAGGCCGGTGTTGTCCCCTGTATCCTCATGATTGTACATTACAACTCTATACCGGTTCATCTTGTATATCTACTATCTTCTACATTGTGACCTAAATGCCCCAGCAATTCCACCTTGCTTTACTTTTTAAAAATTTCTCTCTTAATGTTTGATGTTGGTGTGTGTGTGTGTGTGTGTGTGTTTGTGTGTGTTCTGTGTGTGTGTGTGTGTGTGTTTACAAAGATCAGAAGACAATATTTTTCTTCATTTAGAATACATCTTTCAGGTCATTGTAAGTTGTGGTTAATGGGAGAAGTCTCTTGATATTCTAAGGATGAAACAGAAAAAGATATTTTTGCATGGCTTTATTAGTCTGTAGTTGAACACTGAAATTCGATTTATATCTTGGCTGTTGTTGTGAATGATGAGTACAATGAACTGCAGATATATTTGAGTTACTCATAGAGAAATAATCACATGATTGGTGGGGCAGATGATATTTCAACTTTGGAGTTCTTTAGAAAGCTGCATATTACTTTCTACAAGGAGAATACTAACCTGCATTTTGTTGAAATGTGTAGAAAATTTCCTTTTCTCCACACTCTCAGCATTATTACCTTTATTAAAAGGTAAAAAAGGGCAGGTTTTTATTATCTTCAATACTCCAGACTGGCCTTAGACTTAAATCCAACCTCCTATATGCTTGGAATTAAAAGCCTTTACCACCACACCGGATTCCTTTGATTTTTTTGATAAAAGTTACAATAATTATGAAGTAGTATCATAGTAAGTTTGAGTTACATTTCTCTAATGACTTCTGCTCAAAAAGAATTAAACCAGCATAGAAGTGGTATTAAGGAACTTTGTAAACCCACTGGAATTTTTCAGGGTTTAAGGAGAGCATGTCTATTCAGAACTTTTGTCCACTTTTAATCAAGTTTCTTTTTAATCTCATCTTTAATCTTTCTATACAAAATCAATAATTAATTCAAGGTATTAGAAAGGAACAATATTAAGCAACTCCTAACATTTTCCATTTTAAATAACATGATATTGCTTAATCATTTTCTGTTTATGCTTGAGACTATATAACTCACTTTAGTCAGACCTTTTACAAGGTTGTATGCATTTTATTTATTTCACATTGATTGTTCTTTCCAAAGACTGCGTGTCTAATTTCCTTGTTTTCTTTCAGTCTCAAGTAGTTCAGATTTCAAATGAAGAATAAATGTACAGAAGCAAATAAAAATAATATAGTTCCCCTCATCTGATGATGTCTTTACAAGAATGAGGAAAGAGTTCATCCAAGGACCTATGATAGGACATCAAAAAGAGAATCCATTCTTGTAGGTCTTTCTTAACTTTGCAATGTAACTTAAATGATGTAAAACACAATATAATGCTCAGATACTTTTATGTTTTATCAGTTTTGCACATTTTCATATGGACTTCACCTCAGTCTACAACATTCCGTCATTATTTTGTCCTGATATTTTTACACTATCAAGACATAAGATAACAAGTTTGATTTACAGCATGAGAAATAATCCACCTGGCTTCCTTGGAAGAAGAGCATGGTCAATAGATAACATTACTTCTGTTTGCTCACTATATGCAATGATTTCTGTAATACTTTTCGCATTCTTTTTAGTATTTTAAAAAAACTGCTGACTAAACTCAAAACTCATTCATGGAAGTTTATGTTAAGTATTTCACAAGTTTTATTTTCCTTAATTCTTAAGATAACATTTTCTATAATGCTAATGTTATTGCCATTTTAGTGTTGGGAAAAATTGTAATTAAAGTCAATAAGTGCATGGTCCAAGCA
This sequence comes from Dipodomys merriami, assembly GCF_024711535.1. Lineage (NCBI taxonomy): Eukaryota > Metazoa > Chordata > Mammalia > Rodentia > Heteromyidae > Dipodomys > Dipodomys merriami. Next base: position 8,337,588 of record NW_027206113.1, read on the forward strand.
CACACTGTGAGGAAGGAAATGAGTCAAAGTTTCCAAAAGTCTTTCAGCAATACACAAAAGATAGGTAAAATCTCTCCATTCTCTTACACTCTCTATTCAAGGTTCATATTGTCCAAGAAATAATACCATAACAATTATTGGCCATGGTGATTATTTTCTGTTACCTTTTGTCTTCAACACAGACTGTGTTGGTGATATTGGGTTATCATGCACAGAGCTGAGCTTATAAGAGAGACAAATATATTCTGTCCCATTTTTCCAGGTTCCATTTTAAATATCATCACTTACTTTCTTAAGAATCTAAAAAACAAAAAAAATCACAAATAATCACTCCAAAGTGCTTTATAAGTAGGAGATGATAAAACAAGCCCCCGTGAAGTAAACTTTCTTCCACTTTTAAAATTATTCTGAAAGCCTTGTGCTGGTTGGTCACACCTGTAATCCTAACTACTTGGCATATTTACTCAGGAGCCAGAGATATGTGGATAACAGTGCAAGCCAATCAGGACAAAATAAATTCATGAGATAATTTTTCAAAAATTTTAATGTTAGCAAAGGGCCAGGAATGGAGATGTAGCTCATATAGTAGCTCACCAATCTAGAGAGCAGGCCTAGCAAGACTTTGACGCCCTTTTTTCAAACTGTGAGCACACCAACATACATGCAAGTGCATGAGAACACGTGCACGTGCACACACACACATTCATTCAAAATACCATCATATCAGTGTTTCACATTAATTTCTTTGTTAAACATATTATATGAGTAAAATAAAGGAAATAAACTCTTTCATCTCAGAACATTTTCATATGTTTTTTATTTTAAAAATACTGTACAGAGAGGTCACATTTACATGAGCAAGTAGTGAGTACATTTCCTAACAAGCTTTGTTACCTCCTCCTTTATTTTCCCTCTACCGTCCTTTCCCACCCACCTCTACAAGTACACGCCCCTCCCCACTTCCCCTGCCTAAATTTTTGTAAAGTTCAGTTTTCAACATAGTGTCTTGTGCATCTCTTTGTTACAATGGGTCAACCTGAATCCCTATTTCAGCATTTTGCTTTTATCCTTCCCCTCCCCCAAATTACAGGAGCGTATATACAAGAGGTGGGCACACCAAATTCAAATACAGTGAAAACAAGGGTTAGAGCATGGGGGAGGAACATATAAAGAAACAAAAAAAATCACATAGCCTGTTATAAGTACGTTAGAACAATAGCAAGAAAGAAAAAAAAAACAGTTGTGTTCCTATTTGGGGGTTCATTTCCCTTAACAACATCTTATCTGGTCATATGTGCATAGATTTTGACCTTTTCTGCTTATCCCAGTTATATTAGTTATTAAAAATTAGGGAAACCGTGTGACCTATGTTTCTTTGGACTTGGCTTACATCACTTAATAACTTTTTTCCAAGTCTTTCCATTTTCTAACAAATTGGGTCATGCCATACTTTCTCATGGAGGCATAGAATTTCATTGGTATAAATAGCACATGTTCTTGATCTATTTATCTGATGAAGGGCATTGGGGTTGGTCCTATATCTTAGCTATCTTAAACAATGCTGCAATAAATATAATTGTGATGGCAGTTTTAGTACCGTCTTGTTTGTGATCTTTTGGGTAAATGCTCAAAAGTGGGATTGCTGTGTCATAGGGGAGTTCTATGTGAAGTCTTTTGAGGAACCTCCATACTACTTTCCAAAGTGGTTGAACAAGTTGACACTCCCACCAAGAGTGCAGTACAGTTAACTTGTGGCAACATCCCCTCCAGCATCTGTTGTTGTGAAAGTAGGTAATGGTACAGGAATTTGCCTGCAATCCTTGCACAGGGGTCATTCAAATCTTCTCTGTATAGTTCCAATGTTAGAGTAAGTGATGCTGAATGGAACATAGAACATGTTTTATATATAAAATGTAATTGATTTTCTTAAACTAGACAATTCAACAAAAAGTAAGTTTAAAAGAATTTTCATGAAATTTTAGAACCATGTACTTCTTAAATAAGCACACATTTAAGACTAAAATCAAGATTGACATGTCAAAAACAAAATAATTCCAGATATTTGTTGTTCAAGAGATGTGTAGGAGGAGGAATTAAATTATTCTATACAAGGCACCTGTCATAATGAACACTGCAGCAAGTGTTAAGTTTTGTTAAAAGTTTTAATGGTTTAAATATATTTAATTTTGGGAATTTGCTTATATATGCTAAAACAAGGACTGTTTGGCAGGTAATAAAACTTTTCGATAAAATATTTAAGATTTATGGTAACATAACAGACATATGCTACTATGTATGTATACTTAAGAGTTTATAGGAACATTACTAATCAGAAGTTGCCAAGTCTTTATGTAAAGGAGCAGAAAAAAGAGTTAAGACTTTGTTAACTACACAGTTTCTGTTAAAACTATAGGGCTTCCTTATTTTATTTTATGTTTTTTAATTTTTTTGGGTCCGGTCGTGGGGCCTGAACTATGGGCCTGGGCGCTCTCCCTCAGCTCTTCAGCTCAAGGCTAGCATTCTACCACTTGAGCCACAGCGCCACTTCCGGCTTTTTTCTTTTTGCTTATGTGGTGCTGAGGAATTGAACCCAGGGCCTCAAGCATGCACGGCAAGCTCTCTACCACTGAACTACCTTCCCAGCCCCTGGCTTCCTTATTTTATATGTTAGCGAGGAACAAATGATGATATAAGACATATACAAATGATTAGATGAGCCATAAAGAGTAATCTTAGTGGGTAACTTTAAAGATTACTCATAACCTAAAAACCTCTTGTTGAATATCATAACCTTAGCCCATTTTAAATGTACAGGGATGTGAGAAAATTGTAAAATCTAATAGGTAATACCCTTCAAATACTGAAAACACTGATTAATTATTTTAGTTTTTATTTTAATCATTAATATTTTTATTGGTTTTCCTTATTTGTAGCATTGTTTTCCTTGTAATATAATACAACTTTTTGAAAGTCGTTATTAGGAGGTACATTGAGAAGGTTACTGGGATGGCCGAACCATTTTTTATAGGGCATGTGAATTTACAAAGAGGAAAATTAAGAACAAAATATTTATTTAAAAAAAATGATTAAGTAGAGTCTGAATCAGGAGTGTTGATAAATATACACACCTAAAACCTTAGCCCTAGGCTGAAGCAGTGGTATTACAGAGTTGAAGCCACAAACGTGAGAGACTGTGTTTTGTTTTGTTTTATATTTTGATTTTTCTGGTCATGGGGCTTGAACTCTGGGTCCTAGGTGCTCTCCCTCAGCTCCAAGCTAGCGCTAACACTTGAGCCACAACACACTTCCATCTTTTTCGGCTTATGTCATGCTGAGGAATCAAACCCAGTGCATGCAAGGCAGGCACTCTACCACTGAGCCACCTTCCCAACACCTGAGAGACTGTGTTTTAAAAAATCATCTAAACAATAATTGCTTTCTTCTTTGGGATATATAATGAAATATATTAATATCTTTTTATGTCTTTGTGAATTGTCATACTACTAACTTCATCCACTTTATCCTTTTCAAAGTGATGAAATATTTCTGAGAATTTGCTTCTGTGAAGATTGTTTTTGCATTTATAATTTCTCCTGAATCATTTTTATTTTTATCAAAATAACTTTATATTTCATGTTAATGGGTTAACATACATCAAATACCTCCAAATGTACATGTAGAGTCTAAAGATAGCAGTATGAATATTCTCATACAGCTCTTGTTTATCTGTTATGCACTTTCAGTATTGTGATATTTCTCTTTCTCTTTCACTCTCTCATTTCCTCTCTTTATCTTTCATGCTCCATGTCTGGTACTTAGAATTTCTGCTGGTCTACTATTATCCTTCAGAATCCACTGGTGTTGTGGAAAAATGATAGCGACCATCAGTTACCCTTGCATTCTTTAAGAGTTATAATAGTGACGTGATGTTATTCTTTCCTATTCTAAATGGCAAAACAACAGATCTAGGAATTCCTTTTCACTTTTACTACTATTACAAATTTTATCTCATAAGAATCATTGAGACGTTAGGATACTTTTAACCTCTGACCTAAAAGTTCTCTTTCTTTTACAAACCAATTTTTCTTCTATTATCAGTGAATACATATAATGAAAACAATGCTAACCTATGCAAAGTAGACCGAAGGTATTCAGGGATGAAAAACAAGGTTAATGGGGGAAGTGAGTACAAAAGATGTCTATCATACAACAAATACCCTCAGAGCAGTTTATCATGTACACATTGTGAGAGTGGCAATATGCTGGGAACTATAGATTGAATCACTGAACAACTGATATATATATATATATATATATATGCACATATATTTATATATGTATATTTATTTGTATATGAATATATGTGTGTATATGCCCGTCTATATGTAGACATGCATGTTACTATACACAAAAATACACACATACTTATACACATGTATACATGCACACATAGAGAAGGACACATAGCTACAGACAACACAAGTTTCACTAGTTGTTGAATATGCCTTAGACAGAATGCTTGGAACCAAATATCTTTTAAAACCAAATATCTCTTAAAATGGTTTTGACAGATTCGATTTGCAAAATGCAGTACAAGTGATAGCAACTCACTCAGAAATCTCAGTAAGAAAACCTCATATGGCATCTCCCTGCTCCCCAGGGAATGTTGTTCTTGTAAACACGCTCAATAAACAAAGTAGCAAGAAAATACCCCGGTACAGAATAAAGTTATAAGGCTTTAAATGACATTCTTCCTTGAGCTCTTTTCCAACAGCCAGCATCAATTCCTAAGCAGAAGTGTGAGTTCTGAAAAGATGGGAGCTCAGCTCAACATTTCACCAACCCATTTGAAAAGTCTTATGTGAGGAATACTTACTGAGGTCTTGCTGATTTCCTAGCTAAGAAAATAAGAAAAAAAGAAAGTATTTTAATGCATTAAAATTTGAGAATAATTTGTAACCTGTCAATAAATGTGTAGAACACAATTATAACAAAATGAAAAAAAGTGATGTGCATATTATTTATGTGCTCTTGGACTTGGCGAGTGATTTTAGGTGTATCTATACAAGTAGAATCAGCATAAATCAAGCCAGCAATTCTTCATTTAAGATACAAGGAATGGATACAGGTTGACCCATTGTAACAATGAGATGTACAAGACACTCTATCAGATGCGGGGGGTGTGTGTAGAGAAGGGTTGGGGGGGGTGGAAGGAAGGGACGGTATGGGAATAAACAAGGAGAGGATTAAAATGCTCAGTAAGAAATGTACTCATTACCTTATTTATGTAACTGTAAACCCTGTGCACAGGACATTTACAATAAAAATATGTATTAGAAATATACAAGGAAAATTTCTGTACATATAGGAAGTTGTATTTGTCACACAATATCAGTAAGGTATTGGTTTTAGGACCACAGGCATATTAAAATTTTTCATGCTCAAATTCTGTACATGAACACAGTATATTATTTACATTTGAATCTGCCCTCAACCTAGTGCTGTGTAATTGCTATGAAAATTTTTACTACATTCTATGTTTGTAATGAAAAATAAAATCATATCCATTCATACAATTTTTTCAGATAATATTTTATTGTGAAAATAGAGTAAACAGTGGGCCCAATTACATGTGCAAGGAAATGAGTATATTTCTCATCAAGCTTTTTTGCCTCCTCCTTTGTTTCCCCTTCCCATCCCTTCCCGTCCCCCCACTCCCCCCCTTTAATCCCCCCCCAGCCAAAGTTGTAAAGTTGGTTTTTCGACATAAATCTTGTACATCTCATTGCTGCAATGGGTCCTCATTTGATTTTTCCCTTCCCCTTCACAAATTATACCAACATAAAATACAGTGAAAGTAGGGGTTATACCTTGTGGAAGGGACATACAAAGCAAGAAAGAAATCATCTTATAAATTTGTTAGAAACAATCATAAGAAAGAAAAACATTTGAATTCTTACTTTCGGGTACATTTCGCCAAACATCAACTTATCTGAACGTTTCCGCTTGTCTCAGACATATACTAGGGATTGCAAGTAAGGGAAACCAAGGGAACTATGTTTCTTTGGGCTCGGATTACTTCACCTAATATACTTTTTCCAATTCTTTCTGTTTCCTAACAAATGTGGCAATGTCATTATTTCTGATGGAAGCATAGAATTCCATTGGGTATATAGACCACATTTTCTTGATCCATTCATCTACTGAGGGGCCTCTTGTTTGATTCAATATCTTAGCTATGGTAAATAATGCTGCAATAAACATAGTTATGATGGTAGCTTTAGTATGGTTTTGTTTGTGATCTCTTGGGTAAATGCTCAAAAGTCTGATGGCTAGGTCATTGGAGAGCTCTATGTAAAGTCTTTGAGAAACCTCCATACTAATTTCCAAAGTGGCTGAACAAGTTTACACTCCCACCAACAATGCAGTAAGGTTCCCTTCTGTCCTCATCCCTTCCAGCATCTGTTGTTATTAGAGATCTTGATTATAGCCATTGTATCTGGGGTGAGGAGGTATCACAATGTGGTTTTGATTTGCATTTCTTTTCTGGGTAAGGATGTTGAGCGTTTCTTCATGTGTTTACTGGACATCCTTCTTTCCTAGTCACAAAAGATTCCCTTTAAGTTTTTAGTTCATTGATTTATGGGGAAGTTGTTTCTTTGAGGATTTGTTGTTGGGGGATTTAATATTTTTGAGATCCAGGTATACTTTAGATATGAGGCCCTTGTTCTTTGTATGGCTAGTGAAGATCTCCCAATCCCTAGACCTTCTACTGATCGTGCTAGCTATGTGTTTGACATGCAGAAGTTATGCAATTTAATACAATCCCATTTGTCCATCCTTTTTTTTTGTTTTGTTTTTGTCTTTCTGGGTCTCTTTAAAGAAAATATTGGTCTGTGCAAAGGAGACCTAGGGTTCTCTTACTCCATCCTTTAAAGTTTTCAGAGTGTCTGCTTTGACTCTGAGGTATTTGGTCAATTTGGAGATGATTCTGGTGCAGGGTGATATATAAGGATATAGATTTTGTTTTCTACAAGTAATTTACCAATTTTGCAAGCACCATTTACTAAAGAGGCTGTCTTTCTTCCATTATACTTTTTGGCTTCTTCATTGAAGATTACAGTGTTGTAGGTCTGTGGATTCATTGCTGGGTTTTCAATTCTATTCCATTGGTCCTGAGGTCTGTTCTTGTGCCCGTAACAAGCTGTTTTGAATATTATAGCTTTGTAGTACAGTTTAAAAGTTGGTATTGATATTCTTCCAGCACTATTCTTTTTGTTAAGGATTGTTTTTGCTATTTGGGTCTTTTAATTGTTCCGTATGAATTTTTGCATTGCGTCTTCTATTTCCTTGAAGCATCTGGTAGGAATATCGATAGGTATTGCATTGAATTAGTAGATAGCCTTGGGAAGTATTGCCATTTTCACGATGTTTATCCTTCCAATCCAGGAACATGGGAGATTTTTCCACTATCGAATTTATGTTTTGATTTCCTTTTTCAAGTTTATAAAGTTTTCATCACAGAGATCCTTAGCTCCTTTGGTGAAGTTACTTCCTAGGTATTTTATTGTTGTGGAGCTATTACAAATGGAGTTGCTTTCCTGATTTCAGCCACACTTTTCTCATTGTTGGAATAGAGAAAAGCCACTGATTTTTTCAGGGTTAATTTTATACCATGTTACATTGCCAAAGTTTAGAATCAGCTTGAAATACTTGGGTGTGGAGTCTGTGGTATTCATTAAACACAAGCTAATGTCATCTGCAAAGAGGAAGAGTTTTATTTCATCTTTCCCTACTTGGATCATTTTTATATTTGCCTCTTTTCTTGTTGCTGTAGCTAGTCATTCTAATACTAAATTGAAGAGAAGTGAAGAGAGTGGACATCCTTGTCTTGTTCCTGAGTTAAGAGGAAATGGCTTTAGTTTTTCACCATTAAATTTTATGCTGGCTGTAGGTTTTTGTCATATACAGCCTTTATTGCATTGAGGAATGTTCCCTGGAATCCTAATTTTTTCCAGAACCCTCATCACAAAGGGTTATTGAACCTTGTCAAATGCTTTTTCTGCAACTATTGAGATAACCATGTGGTTCTTATCCTTGCTGTTTGTGATGTGATGAATTATACCAGATTATTTGGTTATATTGAACCAACTTTGCATCCCTGAAATGAATCCTGTTTGATCCTGGTGTATGATACTTGGGATGAATTGTTCAAGTCAATTGGCCAAAATTTTGTTGAGAAGTTTTGCATCAATACTCATCCAAGAAAGAGAACAAAGAAATGGGTCTATAGTTCTCTTTCTTTGATGAGTACCTGCCTGGTTTGGGGATGAGGGTTATGATGGCTTCATAGAATGAGTTCGGTAATGAACTTTCTCCTTCAATTTCATTGAAGAGTTGAAGGAGTATTGGTGTGAGCTCTGACATGAAGGCCTTGTAGAATTCCGCTGTAAATCCACCTGGTCCTGAGTTTTTCTGAGATGGGAGGTCTCTTATTACTGTGTCTATTTCAATGCTTGATATGGGCCTGTTAAGCTGGTTTAACTCATCTTGGTTTACTTTCAGCATTACAATATTTGCTAGGAAAATGTCCATTTCTGCCAGGTTTTCTAACTTACTAGTATAAAGGTTTGATAAATATTCCGTTATAATGTTCTGAAGCTTGGTTGTTTCTGTGGTGATGTTTCCATTCTCATCTCTGAGTTTATTTATTTGAGTGTATTCTCTTCTTTTTCTCATAAGATTTGCTAAGGGTCTGTCAAATTTGTTAATATATCAAAGTACCAATTCTTTATCTTTTTGATTCTTTATGTTTTCATATTTGGATTCTAAATTGTTTAATTCTGATGTAATTTTAATGATTCCTTTCCGTCTACTGTATTGGAGTTTATATTGCTCCTCTTTTTCAAGGTGGTTCAAATGTTGTTGGTTTCAGATCTCTCCAATTTGTTGATGTAGGAACTCAGAGCTATAAACTTGCCTCTGAGTACTGCCTTTGCTGTGTCCCAGAGGAGCTGGTAATTTGTGTGTTCATTTTTGTTGAATATCATGAACATTTTAATTACCTTTCTCATCTCTTCCATGACACACTGATGATTCAACAGTGTGTTGTTCAGCCTCCATGTGTTACATGACTCTCTTTGGTGGCTTTTGGTGTGGAATTCTAATTTTATTCCCTTGTATTCTAAAAGAATGCAATGTATTACTTCAATATTTGTGAATTTAGACAAGTTTGATTTGTTACCTAAAATGTGGAATATTTTGGAAAATGTTCCATGTGCTGCTGAGAAAAACATGTATTCTGATGCTGCTGGTTGAAATACTCAGTAGATGTCAGATAAAGCTAGTTGATCTATGCAGTTGTTTAGATGTGCAGTTTCTCTATTGAGTTTTTGAAGAGTTGCTCTATCTAGTAGTGATAGTAGTGTGTTAAATCCCCCAACATTTAATGTCTTTTTATCTATGTGATCTTTGAGAGAAAGTAGTGTTTCTTGCATAAATTTGGGTTTTCCATTGTTTGGTGAATAGATATTCAGAATTGTAATATCCTCCTGAAGGAGAGATCCCTTAATTAGTATATAATAAACTTTTTTTATCTCTTGTGACTAATTTTAATTTGCAGTCAATTTTTTCAGATATTAGGATTGTAACTCCCGCCTCTTTATGGGGGCCATATGCTTGGTAGATTTTTTGTTTGTTTGGTTTGGTTTTGTTTTATTATGAAAATATCATACAGAGGGTTGACAATTACATGGGCAAGATAGTGAGTAAGTTTCTTATCAAGCATTGTTGCCTCATCTTTTGTTTCCCCATAACATCCCTTCCCATTTCCACACCCCCACCCCTACAGGCTCCTACCACCACATCCCCACCCGTCCACCCCCCACCCCACTGAAATTGCAAAGTACATTTTTAAATATAACTTCTTGTTCATCTTATAATTGTAATGGGTCCACCTGTAAGCCTATTTAAACAGTTGTATTTTTTTCCATTTCCTTCCACAAAATATATCAACACCAAATCCAGTGAAAGCAGGGCTTATACTCTGGGGGATATACATACAAAGCAACAAAGAAATCATCTTATAAACATCTTAGAACCAATCACAGGAAATTTAAAAATTGAATCCTTAACATGCGGTTCATTTAACTTAACATCAAGTTGTCTGACAGTTTTTGTTTGTCTCACACATATACTGTTATTGCAAATAAGGGAAACCATAGGATCTATATTTCTTTGGGACTGGCTTACTTCATTTAATATAATTTTTCCAAGTCATTCCATTTCCTAACAAATGAGTCAATGCCATTCTTTCTGATGGAGGCATAGAATTCCATTGTGTATGTATACCACATTTTCTTGATCCATTCATCTACTGAGGAGCAACGGGGTTGGTTCCATATGTTAGCTATGGTAAATAATGCTGCAATAAACATAGTTGTGCTGGTAGTTTTAGTATGGTCTTGTTTGTGATCATATGGTTAAATGCCCAAAAGTGGGATTGCTGGGTCACACGGGAGCTCTATGTGGAGTCTTTTGAGTAATATCCATAGCATTTTCCAAAGTACATGAACATGTTTACACTCCCACAAACATTGCAGTAATTTTCCATTCTGTTCAAATCCCCTCCAGAATCTTCAAAACTTTGGCAAAATAACAGAATATAAAATTAACCCTCAAAAATCAATGGTTTTTCTGTATGCCAACAATGAGAAAAGTGTGGCTGAAATCAGGAAAGCAACTCCATTTGTAATAACCCCACAAAAAATCAAATGCCTAGGAATTAATGTAATGAAAGAAGTGAAGGGCCTCTATGATGAAAACTTTAAAAATCTGAAAAAGGAAATGAAAACGGATGTAAGAAAGTGGGAAAACCTCCCATGCTCTTTGAATGGATAGATCAACATCCTGAAACTGGCAATACTCCCCAAGGCTATCTACAAATTCAATGCGATACCTATGAATATTCCAATCTCATTCTTCAAGAAAATAGTAGAGGAAATCCAAAAATACATATGGAACAATTAAAGACCCCAAATAGCAAAAACAATCTTTAACAGAAAGATTAGTGCTGGAGAAATATCAATACCAAATTATAAACCCTCCTACAAAGTTATAGTAATCAAAACAGCTTGGTACTGGCGCAAGAACAGACCTCAGGACCAATGGAATAGAATTGAAAACCCAGAAATGAACCCACAGACCTATAGCCATCTAATCTTAGATAAGGGAGCTCAAAATATAGAATGGCAGAAAGACAGCCTCTTCAGTAAATGATGTAGCAAAATTGGTTAATCACTTGTAAAAAACTAAAGCTAGATCCTTATATATCACCCTGCACCAGAATCTACTCCAAATGGATCAAAGACCTCGGAGTCAAGCAGATACTCTGAAAATATTACAGGATGGAATAGGAGAAACCCTAGGTCTCCTTGGCACAGGTTGAAATTTTCTCAATAGAGCCCCAGAAACACAACAAATCAATGAAAGGTTGGACAAAGTGGATTGCATGAAATTGCAGAGCTTCTTCTCATCACAGGATATAGCTAGCAAGATCAATAGAAAGCCCATGGATTGAGAGAAGATATTTACTATCCATACAATGAACAAGAGTCTCATATCTAAAATATACCTGGAACTCAAAAAATTAAATCCCCAACAAATCCTCAAAGAAACAACTGTAGGATAAATAAATGGGCGAAAGACTTAAAGAGAAACTTCTCTGAAGAGGAAAGAAGGATGGCCAGTAGACACATGAAGGAATGCTAAACCTCCCTAGCCATAAAAGAAATGCAAATCAAAACAACATTGTGATACCACCTCACCACAATGAGAATGCTTGGTACATTTTGTTCTAGTCTTTCACTTTCAAAATATATTTGTTTTTATGGGCATGGTGTGACTCCTGAAGGTAGCATATAGAATAATCTTGCTTTGTAATCCAATTAGATAATCTATGTGGCTTAATTGGAGAGTTAAGCCCATTAATGTTGAAAGATATGACTGAGAGGTTTTTATGAGTTCCTGTCATGTTATCCAACTTCTTGGGCGCTGAGGCAACTGTGTTCTTCTTATGGTTCTTGGATTCTCACTTTTTGTGCGGTTTCTTTGCTCTTATTGTGGTCTTGTTGGTTTTCTATGTGAGGAAATCTTTAAGTATCTTTTGTAAGGTTGGCTTGTTGGAGATATATTATTTCAGCTTTTATTTGCTATGGAAAATTATTATTTGACCTTCGGTTATGAAGGAGAGTATAGCTGGGTACAGTATCTTGGTTGATAGTTGTTTGTCTTTAGGACATGGTATACATCATTCCAGGCTCTTCTTGCTTCAATTGTCTCTGCTGACAAATCAGAGATTATTCTAATTGGTTTCCATTTATAAGTGGTTTATCTTTTCTCCTTGACAGCTTTAAGGATCTTTTCCTTGGTCTGAATTGATCCTCTGAGGATTTTAATGTCATGGTGGCATGTACTGTTATGGTCTGGTCTATTTGGGGTTCTAAAATCTTCTTGTATCTGAATAGGCCTACCTTTTTGCATGTTTGGGAAGTTCTCTGCTAACATCCTGTTAAATGAATTTCCTAAACCATTAACTTCTGTCCCTATGGGCTCCTCTATACCTATTATCCTCAGATTAGGACTTTTGATGGTGTCTTCCAAATGTTGAATAGATCTTTTATAATACTTGGATTTGTCTTGCATAGTTGTATGTTCTTTCACTATAATATCTAGGCTATCTTCAATCCCCTTGATTGTATCTTCTACATGATCAAATCTACTGTCAAGACTTTCTACTTTGGTTTTTATTTCTTTTCCTTCTAATTGGTCAGCTTTGATGGCTTCAAATTCATTGTTGGAACTTTGTTTTAATCTTGTATAAACTTTTTACTTCCTTAATTTGGTGTTCAAAGTTTATTCTCAAATCACTTAGTTGATTGGCTATGTTTCCTTGGATTCTCATTCCTTCTGTAGGGCTCCATTCAGCATTCCATTTGTGATCTCCGTGAATTCCTTCAGCTGTCTGTTTGTGGATTCCATGAATGCTTCTATTGATCTTTGTCTAGTGTCATCCCACACTCACAATGCCTCTATTAGTCTTTGATTAGCTTCCTCATCTTCACACAATTCCTGTAGTTCTCTTTGACTGTTCTCAGCCTCCTCATGAAATTCCTGTCTTTCTCTTTGACTGTTCTCAGCCTGTTCACACAATTCCTTAATTTCTCTTTGACTGTTCTAAACCTGTTCACTCAAGTCCTGTATCAATCTTTGAGTAGCTTAATCACGTTCACGAGATTCCTGTATTATCCTTTGCTTTGCCTCCTCTCTCTCCTTATTATGTTCACACTGAGTCCTTTGCAGATTTTAAATCTTTTCATTCACCATGTTCACCAGTAGTATTTGTAGATCTTTTTAGGAACTCTCCTCTGGATTATTCATGAATTGTTCTGTTACCAGATGTCATGAGTGGGACTTGAGATACCCAGACCTGCCATTTTTCTTGTGTTTTACTGGCTTGTTCTGCCCATTTTGTATGAAAGTAACACCAATTTTGTGCTAGAACACTGTTTTAAGGCAAGCATCAACCAAAGTACTGTAGTTGCACCATCAAAATGGCTGCAGATACAATGTAGTTAATCAGATACGATCTATTCAACATCAAACAACTATGGATTTATGGGCTAAAAATAGCAAATATAAATTTGGCAAATCAGAAATGTTTAGGTTTAAGGAGAAATGTGTTGAAAAATAGGATTAGAGGGATGTAGAGAGGTAAAAAAAAAGAGTGAATTTAACCAAATCCTAATCGCAGAGAGGGAAATGGATTGGACAGAATGATAGGAGAGTGAGTAAAACAAACAAACAAAAAACCAGAAAAAAATGGAAAAACAAAAATTTAAATTTAAAAATGAAACACGTAAAAATTATATAAGTTTAAAGAAGTGATGTTGAGAGAAGAAAAGAATAGGATGAGAAGAGGGGAGAGATAGAAAGAGGTATGAAAAACTAAAAAATAAAATTTCCTAAAATTAGTTACTTAAAAATTATATAGGTATAAAGATATAATCCTGCTAATGAAGAACTTACGCCTGAGGTTGTCAATTGAGTGATAAACTTCTGGATTAAGTATGTACACAATGGGGCATAAGGTCTAATAATCAATGGCAGGTATATATCTGGGGCTGAGCAGAACAGCAATTAAGTCATGTAAAAAAGGAAAAAAATAGAAAAAAAATGAAAAGAATTAAAAAAGGACTAAAAGGTCAAAAAATAAAAAACATACACACACACACAACTAAAAATTTATGAGAGAAAAAAATAGATTAATAGAAAAAGTATTTTTCAAAAAAATTAAAAACTGTAAAAAAAGAGTTCTTTGATTTCTTTTTGGTGGGGGAGGGTGAGAATCGGAAAATCCTGTATCTCCACTGTGTCCCTAACCAGTCTCTTGGTGGAGTCTCTGGTCTGCTTGTGGTGGTTGTTTTTCCACTGGCTTGATTGGTTTCTTAAGTTAGTTTGTTTGAGCAGGCAGAAAAATGCTCTGCATTACCCAGGATTTTGTGATCTGCCTCCCAGGCTAGTTCAGTGTGAGGGCAATCTACTTTGAGTATCACAAAAGAGGGAGATGGCTGTTTCCTCTAGTTTGGAGATGCTGTGATGAGGCTAGGTTCTGGGTAGGGTTGAGGCCTTTCCTGAAGGGTTAGCTCCTGAGACATTCACAGAGGTCAGCCTAGAGACATTCTTAGGTTTTTTGTTTATTAAATTTCAATTGATTGTCTAGGCTGCTGTAGGGAGGGGCAGCCTCTGACTCTGTTTACCCAATGTAAAAAGTCACTCCTCTGGAGGCTGAGCAATCTCTGTTTGGGATGTGTGACTTGCCCTGGGTGGAGTTGAGCCTGGCAGGTCAGGTCAGGTTCCTGTGAGCAGTTAAATGACTCTTTTATTTTCGACCAAGGCTTGAGTTGGAGGTAGTTGCTCAGTGGGGCTTTGTCAGGATCAAAGATGGAGATCTCTGGTAATGGGGGAGGGGTGGCCTTCTCTCCTTTGCTCATTGAGGAGTAAGGATGTCAGGGTTCTACTCACACCACAGTCTTGGATCCTGGGCCGTCTCTGTTCAGTGATCTGCAGGATGAAGATATCTGATCCTTGTCAGTTATAGCTGGTGTTGAGCAGAATCTGCTCTCCTGCTGCTTCTGGCGTCTTTGTCCTGGACACTCTCAGGTTTTATTTTTGTTTTGTTTTGTTTTTAAATTGTGAAAATACCATACAGAGAGGTTACAGTTACATGGGCAAGGTAATGCGTGCATTTCTTATCAAGCGTTGTTGCGTGCTCCTTTGTTTCACCTTCCCATCCCTTCCCATCTACCCCCACCTCCCAGCCAAAGTTGTAAAGTTCATTTTTCGATATTACACCTTGTATATTTCATTGTTGCAATGAGTCCACCTGTATCCCTATTTAAACAAGTTGTTTTTTTCCCTTCCCCTCCACAAATTATACCAACATAAACTACAATGAAAGCAGGGGTTATGCCGTGGGGGAGGGACATACAAAGAACAAAGAAATCATCTTATAAATATGTTAGAAATAATACCAAGGGGGGAAAAACATTTGAATACTTATCTTGACATTCTTATCTCCAATAAACCACCAGAAACTGGAAGTAGACCAATGTCTCAAGCAGTAGAGCTCTCGCCTTGAGCTGAAGAGCACAGGGATAGCACTTAAGCCCAGAGTTCAAGCCACATGACTTACCAAAAAAATATGTCTACATATATATATATGTGTGTGTATATATATATATATATATATATATATATATATATATATATATGATGAAATGAATTACATTTAAAATTAAATAAATATTTAAGATACACATTTAAATCATAACTAAATATATGATACTTTTATATTATATACATATATTTAGATATATAAAATCATATTGTAACTGTATGTTTATAAATATATTTGTAATTTATTTCCAAATAGTACATCTGAAGATTTTGGGGAAAATGTAGAGTTTCTAAAGACTTACTACTGACCAATCATATTTTTCACTAATAAAAAATGTCTAGAGTACTAAGACAATGATTATGAAACAGAGTAGCTTTTTATTCCTTATGATTTTGGATTAGAAACATCTACTTTGTTGGTATGAAACCTAAAAAATATGATCTTGAAATCACACTCAACAAACTGGACTTATACATTAATTTATCAACTTACAGGTCGTAAACTTTTATTTGAATCCTGTTTCTCACAGTGTCCATTTCCCTAGAGTCAGCTACAGGTACAAACATGCATGCATTTTCATGCTCACATACACCCCCATACTCATATGACATACTAAATGTAAAACTGTAATAAAAAATAATATTGATACTGAAAAGAACTCCTTTGCAAATGTAATTAAATTTTACTTTTTGAATATAATGCATTACTGAAATACTAATGAAAGAGCAGCTGAGAGGATGTTTCAAATACTAGAGTGCCTGCCTAAAGAGCATGTTTCTCAGTCCAAACATCATTATTTCCATCCTTCCTTCTCCCACATAAAAAACATAAGTAGTTACAGACTCAACCTACATGTTCCTTAATCACTGATTGACTAAAGAAATTATAATATATATGCATATATGCACAATGATATATTATTTAGTCACACATAATAATGAAATAATTTCATCGTCAAGAAAATAATTAGAACTGGAAACTTTCATATTAAAGCAATATGCCATAGTGTGAAAAACAAATACTAGATTTCTCATATGCAGACTCTAGACTCAGAAAATAAAATGAATGACTCAGGTGTAAAAGTTGGAAAGTATTAAATTTGGAAAAAAGTAAGAGAGGAGATTAAGAGAAATATTGTGGAGTAAATATATTCAAATATTTTATGTTAGTATGATGACAGAATAAAACGTGAGTATAAAAATAGGATAATGAAATTAATAAAAGGAATATAATTTACCAAGCTACATTATATGGACAGATGTATATAACACAATAAAATACTTTGTGAAATTAATATTTGTTAATAAACAAAAATTCATTGAAGATGTTATAGATTCCTATGTTAATTTCCATTTTTTGCTCAGTTGTTTCCTTGATCAAATAGAAGGAGATATTGGTTTTGCTCATTTAGAAAGACAATCTTGTCCAATTAGCACTAAAGTTATCTATTTCATTACTGTCAATGTGAAATTGTACAATCAAATTAATAATTATATTAGAATATTTCCAATGCACTCTTCAAAATATTATCCTTATAAGTATATACTTTTTGCAATTTATTGAATATGTTTTCCTTACTTAATTACTATATACCATTTTCTGAATGTCGTTTGGTATATGCAACCAAGACATATTATAGCTGACCAGGAAAACAATTATTCAAAGAGTTCTATCAAAAATGCTTATAACGAAAAAAAGGAGGTAAATACAATGTATATTTGAAGACAATACTTGGTTAGTCTTCTTCTCACATTCCCCATTCCCTTCTTGAGAATAATATACATTGTAGGGAAATATTTAGAATGTTTTGGAGAAATATCTTGACTTTAAACTAATGAGTTACTCTATGAGGCATATTGTTTACTTTATGTCAAGAAAAGCTAAATTCTTACCTTATCATTTTCTTAGGTTTTATACTCAAGTTTAATCTCTGTTGGATGACAGGAAAAGATATAAACATTTTTTAACTGTGGCTAAATTTAGGTTGAGGAATCTAGGTACACCTGTACTCCTGCAGGTAGGCCTCATCATCATGAGACCATGAAATCAAAATGTTAACCACTGCTTCATGAAATCTTGCTTATGAGATTTTGTGTATTATAAACAGTGGTTATTAGCATTTGTTTTGTAATCAGCATCATTTCATGAGTTAGTAAATGAAGTGAGACATTATACTCAAAACAAAATTTAAGGAGGCATCCAAAATTAATTACCAAAATATACATCATTTAACACAATGTTTTTAAGATGCGAGCTAAAGTAAATAATTTAAGAAAAAAATCAACATGTAAAAGAAATACAGAATACAGAGTATGACGGATTTTTCTTTTACCTCAGTTGCAATATGGCTTGCATGATGACTTTTCTGGTAATATGTTTAATTAGGTCTTGATATTTAGTTAAAGTTATATTATTTTGTATATTCATTTGTCAGATAAAAAAGGAAATGAATTTCATGCCAGTGTCAACATCCATAATGATGTTACAGTTGTATCCTGCTACTCCCAAATACCACTTAGTCCTAACTCTCAACATTAATGGACTTAACTCTCCAATTAAGCAACATAGACTGTCTAGTTGGATTAAAAAACAAGATTCCTTTATCTGCTGCCTTCAGGAGTAACACCTTGATCATACAAACAAACAACTTTTGAAAGTGAAAGGCTCGAACAAAATCTACCCAGCAAATGACTCCTATAAACACGTAGGAGTTTCAATCCAAATATCAGATGAAATAGACTTCAAATTAAAATTAATGAGAAGAGATTACCAAAGTCGCTACATAATAATTAGGGGATCTCCCCTCCAGGAGATTATTACAATTCTAAATATATATTTGCCAAAGAACAGAGCACGAAAATTTATCCAAGAAACACTGCTTTCCCTCATACCTCACATAGATGCAAAGACATTAATTGCTGGCGACTTTAAAAAACCACTATCCTGACTTTGTAGATCAACTCGTCAAAAAACTCAATAGAGAAACTGCACATCTAAACAACTGCATAGATCAGCTAGATTTACCAGACATCTACCGAATATATCACCCAGCAGCATCAGAATACACCTTTTTTCAGTAGCACACAGAATATTTTCCAAACAGACCACATTTTAGGTCAAAAAACAATCTTGTCCAAATTCAGAAATATTAAATTTATACCATTCATTTTCCCAGACCACAACGGAATAACGTTAGAACTCAACACCAAAATCCACCAAAGAACTTCCTGTAACACATGAAGGCTGAACAACACACTGTTGAATCACCAGTGGGTCATGGAAGAGATGAGAAAGGAAATTCAAATGTTCATGCTATTCAATAAAAATGAACACACAAATTACCAGCTCCTCTGGGACACAGCAAAGGCAGTACTCAGAGGCAAGTTTATAGCTCTGAGTTCCTACATCAACAAATTGGAGAGATCTGAAACCAACAATTTAATGAGACATCTGAACCGCCTTGAAAAGAGGAGCAAGATAAACGCCAATACAGTAGACGGAAAGAAATCATAAAAATTACATCAGAATTAAACAAATTAGAATCCAAATATGAAAACAGAAAGAACCAAAAAAAACAAAGAAATGGTATTTTGAAAAATTAACAAATTTGACAGACCCTTAGCAAATCTTATGAGAAAAAGAAGAGAATACACTCAAATAAATAAACTCAGAGATGAGAATGGAAACATCACCACAGAAACAACCAAGCTTCAGAACATTATAACGGAATATTTATCAAACCTTTATACTAGTAAGTTAGAAAACCTGGCAGAAATGGACGTTTTCCTAGCAAATATTGTAATGCTGAAAGTAAACCAAGATGAGATAAACCATCTTAAGAGGCCCATATCAAGTATTGAAACAGACACAGTAATAAGAGACCTCCCATCTCAGAAAAGCCCAGGACAAGATGGATTTACAGCGGAATTCTACAAGGCCTTCATGTCAGAGCTCACACCAATACTCCTTCAACTCTTCAATGAAATTGAAGGAGAAAGTTCATTACCGAACTCATTCTATGCATCCATCCTCAAACCAGGCAGGTACTCATCAAAGAAAGAGAACTATAGACCCATTTCTTTGTTCTCTTTCTTGGATGAGTATTGATGCAAAACTTCTCAACAAAATTTTGGCCAATTGACTTGAACAATTCATCCTAAAAATCATACACCAGGATCAAACAGGATTCATTTCAAGGATGCAAAGTTGGTTCAATATAACCAAATAATCTGGTATAATTCATCACATCACAAACAGCAAGGATAAGAACCACATGGTTATCTCAGTAGTTGCAGAAAAAGCATTTGACAAGGTTCAATAACCCTTTGTGATGAGGGTTCTGGAAAAATTAGGATTCCAGGGAACATTCCTCAAGCAATAAAGGCTGTATATGACAAACCTACAAACTACAGCCCGCATAAAACTTAATGGTGAAAAACTAAAGCCATTTCCTCCTAACTCAGGAATAAGATAAGGATGTCCACTCTCTCAATTTCTCTTCATTTTAGCATTAGAATGCCTAGCTACAGCAATAAGACAAGATGCAAACATAAAAGGGATCCAAATAGGGAAATATGAAATAAAACTCTCCCACTTGCAGATGACATGATCTTCTCTTTAAAGAATCACACGCACTCCACTCCTAAATAACTCAAGCTGATTTTAAACTTTGGAAAAGTAGCAGGGTATAAAATTAACCCTCAAAAATCAATGCCTTTTCTGTATGCCAACAATGAGTAAAGTGTGGCTGAAATCAGGAAAGCAACTCCATTTGTAATAGCCCCACAAAAAATAAGATACCTAGGAATTAACTTAACCAAAGAAGTGAAGGACCTCAATGATGAAAACTTTAAAAACTTTAAAAAGGAATCAAAACAGAAATTAGACTGTGGCAAAACCTCCCATGCTCCTGGATTGGAATTATCAACATCATGAAAACGGAAATCCTTCCCTAGGCTATCTACAAATTCAATGTGATACCTATCAATATTCCAACCTCATTTTTCAAGGAATAGAAGAGGCAATCCAAAAGTTCATATGGAATAATAATAAGAAGAACCCAAATAGCAAAATGATCCTTAACAGAATGAATAGTGCTGAAGGAATATAAATATCAAAATATGAACTCTACTACAAAGCTATAGTGATCAAAACAGCTTGGTCCTGACACAAGAACAGACTTCAGGATACATGGAATAGAATTGAAAACCCAGAAATGAACCTACAGACCTATAGCACTGTAATCTTCAATAAGGGTGCTAAAAACAAGAATATAAGAAAGACAGCCTCTTCAGTAAATGGTACTGGCAAAATTGGTTAATCACTTGTAGAAAACTAAAGTTACATCCTTATATATCACCCTGAATCAGAATCAACTCCAGTGGATCAAAGAACTCAGAGTTAAAGCAGACACTGTGAAAACATTACAGGATGTCGTAAGAGAAACCCTAGGTCTCCTTTGCAAAAACCAATATTTTCTTAATAGAGACCCAGAAATACAACAAATCAAAGAAAGGTGGAACCAATGGGATTGCATGAAATTGCAGAGCTTCTGAATGGCAATTGATATAGCTAGCAAGATCAATAGAAAGCCCATTGATTGGGAGAACTTCACTAGCCATACATCGGACAAGGGTCTCATATCTAAAATATACCTGGATCTCAAAAAATTAAATCCCCCAACAAATCCTCAAAGTAACAACTTGCCAATAAATAAGTGGACTAAATACTTAAAGAGAAACTTCTCTGAATATGAAAGAAGGATGGACAATAGACACATGAAGAAATGCTCAAGCTCCCTAGCCAGAAAAGAAATGCAAATGAAAACCACATTGTGTTACCACCTCACCGCAGTTAAAATGGTTATAATCAAGAACCCTAATAACAACAAATGCTGGATGTGATGTGAGCAGAAGGGAACCTTACTGCATTGTTGGTGGGAGTAGAAACTTGTTCAACCATTTTGGAATTTTTATGGAGATTCCTCAGAAGACTCCACATAGAGCTCCCCTATGACTCAGCAATCCCACTTTTGGGCATTTACTCAAATGATCACAAACAAAACCATACTAAAGCTACCAGCATCACTATGCTCATGGCAGCATTATTTACCATAACTAAGATAGGGGACCAATCTAGACATATTCTTGATTGGATCAAGAAGACGTGGTATATATACACAATGGACATTGCCCCATTTGTTAGGAAATGGAAAGATTGGAAAAAATTATATTAAGTGAAATAAGTCCCAAAGTAAGTCCCAACGAAACATATATCCCATGGTTTCCCTTATTTGCAATAACTAATATATGTCTGAGACAAACAGAAACTGTCAGACAGGTTGTTGTTTGGAGAAATGAATCCCAAGATACGGATTCAAAAGTTTTTTTTTCATTCTTGTTATTGTTTTCTACATGTCTATAAGATGATTTGTTTGTTGCTTTGTATGTACTTCCCCCAGGCTATAAGTGCTGCTTTCACTGTATTTGATGTTGATATAATTTTTGGAGGGAATGGGAAAAACAAACTGTTTAAATAGGTTTATAGGTGGATGCATTTTACAACAATGAGATGTATAAGATGTTATGTCGATAAACGAACTTTACAACTTTGGTGGAGTGTGCGGAGAGGTTGTGAGGATGGTGGTGGTAGAGGGATGTGTGGATGAGGGGAAGAGGGGAAGATGGTATCGAGAAATAAAGAAGGAGGAAACAATTGTAAACCCTCAGTAAGATACTTTCACAATGATAATTATAATAATAGATATCCATTTAAGTGTCTAAATATTTACATTAAATCCCATAAATTATATTCCTTCAATTTAGTTGCTAAAGTGTTCTGCAATCTAGGTATTTTTAAAAGAAATATTGTATGTTGTTTCCTTTGTGACGACATAATTGATAGACTTAAAATTTTCCTAAAACATGGCGGTCTGAAATGAGGTACAAGTTCTTGGGTTTGCATGCAAATCTTCTGGACAGCACTAATGTTTTAATCTTGAATGCTATTTGATTGGTAATTTTTTTTTCATTTTTTTTATTTGTGAACATACTGTACAGAGGGGTTACAATTACATGGGCAGGATAATGTGTACATTTCTTACCAAGCATTGCAGCCTCCTCCTTTGTTTACCCTTCACATCCCTTCCCAGCCTCTCCTCACCCCCCCCCAATCCCAATCCTTCTCCTCCCTCCCCCCCCCCCCGTACCGACGTTGTAAAGCTCTTTTGGGACTGACAACTTGTACTTCTCATTGTTGTAACAGGTCCACCTGTATCCTTAAACGACTTGTTTTTCCCCATCTCCTCCACAAGTTATACTGACATCAAATATAGTGAAAGCAGGGTTATACTGTGGGGGAAGGACATACAAAGCAACAAAGAAATAATCTTATAAATGCGTTAGAAACACATGCATGAAAGAAAACAAACATTAACATACATATCTAAGGGTTCATTTTCCTAACATCACATTATCTGAGCTTTTCCACATGACTCATACATATACTAGATATTGCAAATAAGGGAAACCATGGGACCTATGTTTCTTTGGGCCTGGCTTACTTCACTTAATATAATTTTTCCAAGTTTTTCCGTTTCCTAACAAATGGAGCAATGTCATTCTTTCTGATGGAGGCATAGAATTCCATTGTGTATATATACCACATTTTCTTGATCCATTCATCTCCTGAGGGGCATCTGGGTTGGTTCCATATCTTAACTATGGTAAATAATGCTGCAATAAACATTGATTGGTAATTTTTACAGGCTTTCATAGTATGAGAAGAAAAACAAAAGGCCATAAGACTATTTCTATCAGTTCCATTGTTGTATTAATTTATTCAAACACATACACACATACAAACACACAGATATACACATTTGTAGTATGAAGACCCAGTCAGTCTGAAAGAAAATATTTTAATAGGAATTCCATAAAATATTTAGTCTGCTGAGATCTGCTTAGAATTTCTTGAAATATCTAATTACTTCCACCCTTGGACAAATCATTATCATTGGTGAAAATGTTGCCATTTGAATTTAGAATGCCGCAGAAAGACCTATGTGTTAAAGAAAAAATACTTTCCACTTCCTCCCAGATTGTGGAGAATACCTGAATAGTTCTTCTGGGGATTAGGTTTTAGAGTGAAACCCATGAGAACATAGCCTCTCACATACTTTTCTCTTTTATCTTTAAATCATTCTAGGTAAAAAACATTTCTCTTTGACATACTTCCCACCTTGACATTGTCTTGTCACAGCCCTCCAAAGCAATAAAACCAACTGAACATACACTGAAACCTTCAGACTTGTAAATCTGAGTAAGCCTTTCTGCTTAATAAATGGACAATATCACTTATTATGGTAGGTTATAAAGCTAACACAGAAGTCTAGTCTTTGTAACAATGTAGACTGTATTAAAATATACTTCATTATAAAATATCTAATTCCATGTTGTATTTTGTGTTTTTGTTTCTGTTGATCCTAGGGCTTAAACTCAGGGACTGGATGGTGCTTTTGTGTTCAAGGCCAGTGCTCTACATATAAGTTGAACTGGAACTTCATTTCCCCTGGTGGTTAATTGGAGATAAGAATTTAATGAAATTTCCCACTTAGGCTAGCTTCACACTGTTATGTTCAGATCTCAATCTCTTAACTAGCTAAGATTACATACTTCAAATTCCAGTTCCCAGCCAAGTTGCATATTTTGTGTAATTCCAATTCTCAGCATTGTATAGATTCTCCTACTACAATATGAAAAAACAGAATCTACTAATGATATTTGTAAAGTATAAAATGAAGGAATTATTTTCATTCTTTACAAAATCAATGCAAAATCTCTGCTAAAATATTAATATTTTACTGTACCTTTCCTGCAATCAGTTTGATATAGTTTTATAATTATCAGGCCAAGTTTCTCAACATTCTACTGGAGAATTACGATTTCATGCATGCATGCATATGCATATGTGTATATAGATATCCAAATATCTTCCCTAGAGGATCATCAGAATTGAAACTGCTTTGTTTTGCTGTTCAGCTGTTGAACCTGGTCGGCTCATTCTGTGACAATACCTGTCCTCTTTCTAAACATTCCTTTATTTACTACACCATCAGCCTTCTAAAATAAGGTTCATTTCTTGGAGAAGGTTACCAGTCAGCCCAAGCAATATCTACCCAGAGGGTTTTAATAAATCAAGCTTTAAGATAGTAAGATAACAGAAAGTGACAACTACAAAATTTCTACAGAGACCTAGAAAGTTATCAAAATTATATCTGACATTTTTCACATTTCTGCCTTCGTTCTCTTCTCATACTTAAGAAAGCACTGACTAACACTATAAATATATTGCATTTATAAATTAAGGATTAGTGTTTTTTTCCAGCCTGAAGTCTTCTTTTCCATGGTTTTTGACATAAACTTTTGGGAGTTTTTTTTATTGTTATGGGATTCCATTCCAAACAAGCCATGTATATCAAGAAAGCCAATGTTTTCAACTCAGAGTACTAAACATAAGAGGGAGAAAATTAAGGTTAGGTATATATGTTAAGCACAAATACAGGCAATATCCTGACATTTTGAAATTGTATACCTTTACTAGATAAAGTGGCTCAAACCTATAATCTTATGTACTTGGAAAACAAAGATTAGAGAATTCCAGTTCCAGGCAAGCCCAGACAAAAAAAGAAGTTTCAGAAACTCTAACCATTTGCTCGGTGCAATGTTTTCTTGCCTGTTTTAGGAGGATCACAGTCCAATAAGGCCCACGCACAGTGATTCTACCTCAAAATAAGTAATCCAATTACAATTTGCAGGTAGGACAGTAGTAGAGGTGTTGTTTCACAAATACAGGGTTTTGGGTTCAATCTTCCCGTACCACTAGGAATTTAAATGTGTGCCAGGGTAAGAACGGCATGTCTAAGGTCAAGACTTCATGCTGGTTTTACAAGCTCTAATAAAAACTTTACCTCTTTTGTTAATTTTGAAAATATAGTCATAATTTCCATGGCCAAACCAAATAATTTCCTATTAGAGATTTTCTTTTATCCACTAAGGAATATGTTATTTGTTGGATACTTTCCCACTGAAGTCATATTAAAATCGAAAACTCGTTCACTGCATGTGGATACAGTATCTCAAAGGTAGCATTTAAGTTGAATTCTCCTCCAAGAGAAGCAGAAGGAATTGAATATACTAAGGAAAGAGGTCTCAGAAGAAGCCAATTCTTATCTTGGAGTTCTAGTTCCACCAACTCAGAGGCAAAGTATTTACATTATTAACGCTACCCAATCTGTGGTAGTTTATTATTATAATTACTAGAAAACATGAGGAATCTATAAGACATGAAAAGTCATTGACGCTTGGGGTCCATGACTCATCTCTATAATTCTAGTGTTTAAGAAGGATGAGACTTGAGGGATAATGGTTTTCAGGCTGGTAGGAAAGTTCATGAGATTCTATCTCCAAATAACTACATGGTTCTTATTGTAGATTTACTACTATTAGCAAACAAACTGAGAACATGAGGTATGTTCAAGCCCCAAACTGGGAGAAAGAAAAAATTCTTAGAAGAATACTATGAGAAACAGAGTTATGAATAGGAAAGCAGAAACAAAAAACATAAATTTATTGATATAGACAAAGCTTCCCAATGTGAAATATGGCACAAAATGTAATATTTAGGGTTTTCCTTCTTATATAGTAGAAACAAATGGTATGTCTACTTGAAGAAACTAAAGTTTAAAACTGTATGCAATAAATAATGACATTACTTTATATTTCCATAATTTAACTTGTTTCCCCACAAATTTATAGAATAGTATAGCTATGGAAAAATCAATAAATATTGCATTTTCATATAGGATTACATATCCTTGCAAGTGTTGTCTAAAATTGATCTACATTAAAATCATTGTCATTGATATCCTTCTCAAGATTCCAAATGCTTATAATTTCAGCAGACCTTCCAAAAAACTCATACCCCATACATAATTTTTAGTTTGTTCATGCATTCTTAGGAACATAAACATATGGCACAAAATATTAATTACCTTTATCTGCTGTCATTAATTTATTATAACTAATACAATTAAGTAAATACCCTGAGAGAAAGAAGATTGTTCCTTTTAAATACATGCTTGCAGGCACACACACACACACACACACACACACACACACACACACACACACACCCCACACACACACACACTCATACTCACATATTTACCAATCTAACTTAGGTTAGATTCCTGACATTGGGTATGAGAAAATGATCTATCTAATAATAAACTTCCTTGCCCAGTCATAATATACATTCATAATTCCACACATACAAAAAAACTAGATCATTCAAAATAATGAGATTATTTAACAGAACCACCCAGCTCCTAAGCCCTCTAATCCCTGATTTCATTCATTCATGACAATGCATTTTTCATATCACATTTAAAAACTTTTTGAGTCTCTCTGATCAGCAGACACAAATGTGCTATCATATAATAGAAAATGTAGGTAAAATTACTTGTCCCTAGGTAATCTTTTATATATCTTAAAGAGTTCTATGTCCTTCTTGCAGAGCCTGTTCCGGGTATTTTGCCCTAATGTCTAATATTAAGTTACACAGAACATACCATATTCCTTAATTCATTTTCCCTAAAGGTTATGCTATGTAGTTGACTCTGATTTTTTGCTTATTCTAAATTAAATTTTATCAACCAGTTGAATTATTGTTTATGTTACCCCTAAAACATTTGAAATATCAAAAAGAACTAGAAATTCACCTTGGCAATGATTTCTGAATGGCAGTTATGTTTGTGGGGAGGTAAAGGACTTGAATTATCTAGAGTGCCTTAAAACTGGCACTGTTATTTAAGGACTGATCACGTAGTAAGCTTTTAAAGTGTGTCTTCTTATTTCATGTAGGACAGTAAAAGTATGCTTTTCATCACATTCTTACCTGCACAGAACTAGAATTATTTCCTTTGTAGAGTTTGTACTGAAAAGTCTGACTTAAAGAGGCACAATAAAGAACTAAATAACTCCATTACAGACTAGCAACCACCTTTTGAGGTACGGATTATAAAAAGAACCATGAATTTGACCCAGAAATGCCACAGAAAAGAAAACAATTGCCAGGCAACTAAAACATATATAATCCTTGGGCAAGCCACAGGAATTTTCTCTGGATACATCAACCAAACACTAGGTGGCCATACCAGACACCGTGACTCAGTGGCCAGGTGGTACCCATCAATAACAAGTCAGTATTAATAATAACCAATCATGTATGTGTAGCTTAATTTGCTTAAAATATTAGCCAATCATATAATTTCTCATGTAACATTCCCTTAAGGTTGTTTATTCAATACTATAAAAACTGTACTGATTCTATGCTCGGGGCCTCTTAGTGTCACCAGTTACCGAGTGCATGGAGGACCAAGCTTGAATTTGCAAATAAACCACTCTTGTCACTTACATTGATCTTGGGTTTCTGGTGGTCTTTGGAGGAGGTATAACAGGTGGGGGGCTCATCCGGGATAAACCCATAAACCCACCCAGATTCCTGATCAGAGAGTAGCAAAGAATGGCTGGTAAGTTAAGGCTTTGCCACTTTGTAACTGTCTGGGTTCTTTATGTCCTGCAGGATTGGTATTGGAGTTGGCAAAAAGTCCTGTTGGATAAGGCAGCCAACTGGACTGGTGGGAGAGGTCCCCCGGTTCCCCGGGAAGGTAAACTATCCACTAGTGTGGACACTTGGGCCTGTTTGTTGTCAGAAACTTTCTTTCCGATAGTTTACAAGGGAGACTGTCCACTAGTGAGGACATTTGGGATTTATCCTGTCTATAATCCTTCACTTTCTGACTGACAGTCTACCATTTCCTCACTCAGGTTCATCCGGAGATGGATGTCAAGAGACTCTGTCTCCCTTTGAGGCTGTTAGTCTTCGCTTTGTTTCTTTGTCCAATAATAACTACTTTCTCTTTCAGACCCCCTTATTTTTCCACCTCGAAGGGTGAAATCTGGCCTAGAAAGATTGGCCCACGTGAAGCAAAGCTGGGGTCTGGTAATCTATCGGATGCCACTGCTAGAATATCGCAAAGTGTCTCTGTCTACCCCTTTGGGATCTTAGACAAACCAGCTAGTCCACACTTTACACCTTGGGACATTGTTAGCTCTGTCCTTAACATTCTTTAAATTAGTGGTTAGGAAGGTAAGGGGAGTGTGAGGTGAATTCTGGTTCTGACCCATTTCAATGTATATCAATCCACACATAAGACCAGAGGAAAGGAGAAAATTAATTACAATTGTCACAAAATGAAATAGCCGATGCTTTCAGCAATTTGGGATATGACCACAACTCAAAATGTCCCAAGGAGTAATAAAGCCCCATGGAAAACTTTCGAACAAAACTTCATGGACCACCCAAAGAACAGTGGATCTGGTGACGGGACGAGTGTCTCACTCATTTTTAGTTATCCCAGAGAGCCTTTATCCTTTATTAGGAAGAGACTTGTTGACTAAGGTCGGGGCACAGATTCACTTCTATCCAGAAGGCTTCCAGGTGACAGATGCCCATGGGAGACCAATACAAGGGCTGACTCTAAGCCTGGAAGACGAGTACCGGTTGCACCAATCACATCAGGCTCCTCACAAAGAAATCACCTACTGGCTGGAAAGGTATCCAGAAGCCTGGGCAGAGACTGAAGGAGTGGAACTAGCGAAGAATAGACCAGCTCTATTCATTGAGGTAAAGCCAGGAGCTGACCTAGTCAGGGTCTGGCAGTGCCCTATATCCATGGAGGCACGGGTGGGAATAACACCCCACATTAGGTGTCTGCTAGAACTGGGTATACTGCGGCCCTGTCAGTCGGCATGGAACACTCCCCTGCTATCAGTCTGTAAGCCCCACTCCAATGAATATAAGCCAGTGGAGGACTTAAGGGAGGTAAACAAATGGGTAATGGACATTCACCCTACTGTACCCAACCCCTACACACTCCTGAGCACCCTTCCTCCTGAAAGGCAGTGGTACACAGTATTAAATTTAAAAAATGCCTTTTTCAGACTACCCTAGGCAGCTAAAAGCTAAGATCTCTTCTCCTCTGAGTGGACAGATGTAGAAAGAGATATTAATGGACAGCTGAACTGGAAAAGAGTTCCTCAAAGATTTAAAAACTCACCAACATTCTTTGACCAAGCCCTGCATGAGGACAGGTGAAGCTAGGGGAAGCCATCCTAGCTTGACTTTGTTGCAATATGTGGATGACTTATTAATTGCTGCTAAAACTGAAAGAGAATGCATCCGAGGAATGGAGGATTTACTCCAGACTTTGGGAAGCCTTGGTTTCTTGAGTGTTGGCCAAGAATGCTCAAATCTGCAGATCAGAGGTAACTTATCTGGACTATTTATTGAAGGGGGGCAGCAGTGGCTTACAAAAGGAAGAAAAGAAATTGTCCTTAAAATTCCAACACCCCAGTCTCAGCACCACGTAAGAGAGCTTTGGGGCTCAGCAGGCTTTTGTTGTCTGTGGATTCCTGGGTTTGCAGAGTTGGCTAAACCCCTTTATGGGGCTACCAAAAAAAGCAGCTGTTTTCATGGATGGAGTAGGTTGAACAAGCCTTTGAACAGATAAAAACTGCCTTATTGTCAGCCTCAGCATTAGGACTCCCTGATACAGCTGAACAATTTAATTTGTATGTGGATAAACATAATGGGATTATGAAAGGAGTCCTAAGCCAATATCTATGCCCGTGGAGCAGACCAGTAGCCTACTTATCAAAGAAATTAGACCGGTGGCAGCAGGATGGCCACCATGCCTGAGAATGAAAGTGGCTACTGCTCTAATGGTAAAAGATGCAAATTAACTATAGGGCAGGAACTGTATGTGACCACGCCCATGCTATTGAGAGTGTGTTAAAGCAGCCACCAGATCCATGGCTCAGCAATGCCTGACTAATCCATTACCAAGGACTGCTACTCAGTCCTCTCAGAATTAATTTCCTGGTTCCCTCAGCTGTCAACCAAGCGATTTTTCTACCAGATCCAGACCTAGACATGTCACTACATGATTGCTCGGAGATCCTGGCGCAAGTCCGTAATATCCAAGAGGACTTAAGAGATCAGTGTTACCAGATGCTGAACTTGTGTGGTTTACAGATGGGAGCAGCTGTGTTCATCAAGGACACAGGTATGCGGGAGCAGCAGTAATGGCTGAGACTGATGTGGTTTGGGCCGAACCTTTGCCCATAGGCACGTCAGCCTAGAGAGCCAAATTAATAGCCCAAGTACTAACACTAGGAAAGAAGAAAAGTCTAACTCTGTATAGTGATAGTCAGCATTCCTTTGCAATGGCTCATATACACAGAGCTATCTACAAAGAAAGAGGATTACTGACAGCATAGGAAAAGTCCATCAAAAATAAAGATGAAATTTTGGCCTTAATCGCTGCTCTTTGGTTGCCTAAGAAGTTGGCCATTGTTCATTTCCCTGGACATCAAAAACTTAAAGATGCTGTGAATAAAGGCAATAACCTGGCCGACAGAACTGCCCGGAAATGACAACACGAAGAGACTCTATAATGATGATAAACCTGCCAGACCCCAGTGCAAGAACTCTCCTGGACACTCCTACATCAACCACGGAAGATTTAAAATGGATTGATCAACTAACAATGGCACAATGCCTGAATGGTTGATGGAGAGACTATAAGAGCAACATTGTCTTGCTTGAACAGTTAGGGAGTAAAATACTACTGAAAATGCATTGAGCACCCACATGGGTGGGAGGAAGATGCAAGACCTGGTGAGAAATACTGATCTTAGGGTCAAGAATAGACATGCTAAAATAGAACAGATTGTCAGGGACTGTAAGGCATGTCAGCTGTCTAATGCAGGGAAAATTCAGGCAGGACCAGGCAGTCAGATAAGAGGAGATAGACCAGGAACCTACAGGCAGGTGGACTTCACAGAAATCAAACCTGGCAAGTATGGATATAAATATCTATTAGTTTTCCCTTTTCAGGATGGGTAAAAACCTTTTCTACAAAGCATGAAACAGCACAGGTGGTGGTTAAGATGTTGCTGGAAGAAAACTTACCCAGGTTTGACTTCCCTAGCATGATAGGATCAGATAATGGACCAGCCTTTGTGTTGAAGGTAAGTCTGGGAATTGCTAATGCTCTTGGGGCAGATTGGAAACTGCATTGCGCTTATAGACGCCCAAAGCTCAGGACAGGTAGAAAGGATGAATAGAACTGTAAAGTAGACCCTGACCAAATTGACCATGTTGACTGGTGGTGAGTGGGTAACTCTCCTTCCCTTTGCCTTATACAGAGTACGAAACTCCCCTTTGAAAATTGGTCTTTCCCCCTATAAAATTGTGTTCGAAATGCCCCCTCCCATAATTCCTAATTTTCAGAGCAGTTTCTTAGGGAAGATGATGACTCTGAACTTTTGTTTTCTCTCAGGGTCCTGTACAGGACCCGCCTTTATGTCTGGCCTAGAATGACTGTGCTGTACGAGTCAGGCCCTCCACTGATCCCACATCACTTCCACCGCCGGGACTGGGTCCTGGTGAAAAGACACCGACAGGAAAACCTGGAACCGCGGTGGAAAGGACCTTTGTGGTCATCTTGAAGAATCCAACTCTCCTCAAAGTCGACAGCATCGCTACCTGGATCCACCATTTGCATGCGAAGACTGCAGATCCCATAACCGATTTTGGAGAGAACCCAGAGTGATAAGTCTCAATTTCCAAAGACAATCCTTAAAGCTCAAATTGAGCTGTAAAAAAGACTAAGTCATGAAATGGTTGTTGACGTATACCTTACTTGGAAATTGTATTGACATAATAGTGGGTGTCTGCAATCCTAATCGCCCATATAATTGGGCTTGGATTATTAGTAATCAGGTAATTGACAAACGTTTCCCTCTGGCTGTGAAAGAGGGACCCTCACTATGGTTTCGAGACAGGCTTACATTTAATTTGTGCCAGCTCCCTGAGGGAGTATGGAAAGGACCTAGGCTTGTTGAGTGTAGATGGAGACACTGGTATGTTTGCCCAGGGGAAGGAAGGACTAGTAATTGTGGAGGACCAGAGGATTTTTACTGTAAGAGCTGGGGCTGCAAAACAAGTACCTCAGGAAAATGGAAAGGAAAAGGAAGAGACCGTGTTACTTTTACTAAATCAGGGCCAGTGGGCATCCAGTTTAATGGGATGCCTATGCACCAACAAATTAGGGTTCCCCAGGATTCTGATGCCTGAGTGAAAGTTCGGTTCACAGACAAGGGCAAACAAGTCCTAGGATGGGAATTAGGAAAGACTTGGGGACTAAGATTTTACCGATGTTGAAAGACTCACAATGGCACACTTAGAATTCTACAGACAATTGCCACAGTAATGGGACCAAACACTGTTTTAAGACCGGCTTCTGCCACAAAAGCCAAAGCAAGTGTAAAGAAAAAGCCCTAGTCTGTAGTGACCCCATCTCGTCCGAAAAGAGGAGACCCCCTCAGGGAGAACATCCTCTTGCAGGAGGATTCTCTATGGCAGCTGTTGGTTCAAACTTATAATGTAATCAATCAGACCTGGCCTGATATTACCAGTACATGTTGGATGTGTTATGATATGAGACCCCCATTTTATGAGGGTATTGCAGGGGTACAGAATGTAACTAAAACAAGTAAATCATGCAGATGGGAATAAAAAGAGGCAAAACTTACCCTAAAGGCAGTTATAAGACAACAGTTATGTGTATGACGAGTACTAACTAATTTTACTCACTTATGTAATCAGACCCAAAAATGGACTCCTGAGGAAGCTTATCGATTACCTCTCCAAGATGTTTGGTAGACATGTTCAACTGTCCTAACCCCTTTTGTGCATTGGAGGTTTCAAATAGGACAAACAGCTTTTGTGTCATGGTGCAACTCATCCCACGACTACTTTACAATTCTCTGGAAGACAAGATGATAAAAATGTCCACAGCAAGCTACTGGCCACGAAGAGCTAAAATAGAAATAATAACAGCCGTGACTATAGTGGCCCTGGTGGGCTTAGCTGGAGTAGGGCCTCGAGTAGCATCCCTGGTTACTCAGAGAACACCCTACTCTAACCTTTGTGCTTCTATAGATGAGGATATCAAAAACCTGGAATGTTCTACAGCCTACTTTCAAAAATCTCATGATTTCTTACCTGAGGTGGTGTTACAAAACAGGCAAGGGCTGGACTTAATTTTCTTACAGCAAGGAGGTCTATGTGCTGCCCTAGGGAAGAATGTTGCTTCTATGCAAATCACTCTGGAGTTGTAAAAGAATAAGGGAACAGCAAGAAGGATGGTTTGAATCATGGTTTAATTATTCCCCTTGGATTACTACATTAATATCCACTCTGTTGGGTCCCATTTTCATTCTAGTGCTTGTGTTCACTATAGGGCCTTGTGTTGTAAATTGATTAGTGATGTGTGTTAAGAAACGAGTCAATACTGTACAACTGATGGTCTTGAGAACGCCATATCAATTAATCCCTGATAAAAGACATAACTCAGGCCCGTAAGGACAATGATTAGCCTTTCAGGTGCATAATAGAAACGGGAGAATGAAGAGTCTAAGACTTAAAGAGGCACAATAAAGAACTAACTCCATTACAGACTAGCAACCATCTTGTGAGGTACGGATTATAAAAAGAACCATGAATTTGACCCAGAAATGATATAGAAAAGAAAACAATTGCCAGGCAACTGAAACAAATAATCCTTGGGCAAGCTACAGGAATTTTCTCTGGATACATCAACCAAACCCTGGGTGGCTATACAAGACACGGTGACCCAATGGCCAAGTGGTATCCGTCAATAACAAGTCAGTATTAATAATAACCAATCATGTATGTGTAGCTTAATTTGCTTAAAATATTAGCCAATCGTGTAATATCTCATGTAACACTCCCTTAAGGTTGAGTATTCAATACCATGAAAACTGTACTGAGTCTATGCTCAGGGCTTCTAAGTGTCACAGGTTACCGAGTGTGTGGAGGACCAAGCTTGAACTTGCAAATAAATGACTCTTTTTTCACTTACATTGATCTTGGTCTCTGGTGATTTTTGGAGGGTCTCCATTCCAGGTATAACAATGCCCTGCTGCTACTGTAGTGAAACCCACAAACAACTGCACAGTGGTATTAGCTGCTTTCGATATTGAAATTTTCTTCCAGTAGCCCTAGTGATTTGAGCCCAGATTTATGGGATAGTCACATAGTACACAATTGCAAAGCACCAGAATATACAAAGTCAAAATGCAAAATGAGGTTCAATTTTTTTCTTTATTGTTTCACTTTTTTCCTTCTTTTTTTTCTTTCTTTTTTAATTGTGAAAATACGTTACAGAGAGGTTACCATTAGATGGGCAAGGTAATAAGTGCATTTCTTAACAAGCATTGTTGCCTCTTCCATTGTTACCCCTTCGCAGCCTTTCCCATGCCCAACCCAGACCCCCTCCGCCAAAGTTCTAAAGTTCGTTTTTCAACAAAATGGCTTGTACATCTCTTTATTCCAATGGGTCCACCTTTATCACTATTTAAACAATAAGTTTCTTTTTCCTCCCCCTCCACAAAGTATACCAACATCAAATACAGTGAAAACAGTGGTTATACCATGGGGAAGAGACATACAAAGCAACAAAGAAATCATCTTATAAATATGTTAGAAACAATAGCAAGAAAGAAAAAAAATTTTGAATCCTTATTTTGGGGTCCATTTTTTCTAACATAAACTTATCTGACCGATTCTGCTTGTCTCAGACAAATACTAGTTGCACATAAGTGAAAGCATGGGACCTATATTTCTTTGGGCCTAGCTTAATTCAGCCTTGGAAGAAAACAATAGAGTCATTTTTTTTTAATTCATTCTCTTTTAAGGAGCTAGATCCTGTTTATTTCTCATTATTGTTGATATGACAAATAAATTTACCAGATTTTTCAAATAAAATAGATACAAAATGACATATTTAGTAACAAAATAAAGCTAAACATTTGAGTGATATTTTTATTTAGTTCTGTTCTCAGTTATGCTGAAATAACATTGAGATGAGACAAGCATATGTGTAAATTGACATGTATCAATCACACAGAACTCTGGAATCTTTGGGCTTTGATTTCTATATCAACGTCACCTAGAAAAAAAATTATCACTTGCTTCATGTCTTAAGTAACATACTTAGTACAAGTTTTATTAATTTTACCAATATATTTCATAATCTATGGAATAGATGCATTACATAAGGATTTGATTTCTTATTTCCACTGAATTAATATTACATTTATTTTATTTTTTCACACATAAAATAATGACATTCTTCAGGATAAAACATGCCTGTTTTTCATTTTTATTGCCAAAATTGAACTATAAGGCACTTTGTAAATTTAACTTTAAATCTGAACTAAAGCAAGATATTCCAGCACTTATCCAATTATTCCTATTGAAAGGTTAAAGTTTGAGGCAGTGACCACCACATGTTGCCTCCTGAGCCTCAGTACTCCCAAGAAGACTTGGAGTGGATAAAGAAAATTCCCATGGCCTATAAACCCCCAGAGAGAGAAGGAAACAAAGACTCGTAGAAAACTGGGGAGGGAACCCGAAGAATGCAGGACTTGCTCCGACACTCAGAAGTAAAAATTAGGCAAGGAAATCAACTTATTGAGGACATTGTTAAAAATTGTAAAGCCTTTCAGCTCAACAATGTCCCTAATGAACCCGTTACAAAAGGAGGTCGCCTCCATGGAGATAGGCCAGGTGTGCATTGGAAAGTAGACTTCACAGAAATTAAAACTGGAAAATTTGGATATAAATATTTGCTAGTTTTGTAGATACTTTTTCAGGGTGGGTTGAAGCCTACCCAACAAAGCATGAGACTGCGAACCTTGTGACTAAGAAGATCCTGGAAGAAATCCAACCCAGGTATGGCTTCCCATCCACTCGGACAAAGGACTGGCCTTTGTCTCAAAAGTAAGTCAGGGAATATCTGTGGTACTGTGGATGGATTGGAAATTGCGCTGTGCTTATAGACCCTAGAGTTCAGGACAGGTAGAAAGAATGAATCCGACTCTAAAAGAGACCTTAACTAAATTGGACTTGGAGAGTGGCACAGACTGGGTATCACTCCTTCTTTTTGCCTTATTTAGAATAAGAAATTCACTCTATCGGCTTGGCTTTAATCCTTTTGAAATAATGTATGGACACCCTCCACTCATAATCCCTAGCCTTCAGACTGAATTGCTTGCTGATTTGGATGATACTGAATTTCTGTGTAAGCGTGACTATTTACAGCTGGTGCATAAGAGTATGGGGCCCTAGCTTAGAGCATTATATGATTCTGCTTCTATTCCTACCCCACATTTGTTTAAACCAGGGGACTGGGTGTTTGTTCGAAGGCACAACTTGCGATCTCTGGAACCATGGTGGAAGGGACCTTACATGGTGCTACTGGCTACACCTACTGCCCTTAAGGTGGATGGCATTGCTGTTTGGATCCACTGTTCCCACACCAGACCAGCTGACCCCTTTGTCTGGACGACTGTGGGGAAACATGGGAAGTCTCCAAGCATCCTACCCAACCACTCCTGAAGAAAAAAAAAATGGACTGATTGTTATTGGTATACTCTTTCAAAATCAAGAGCTGTTGGAGTTTAGTTTTGAGCCAGAGCCACAAGATTGTGGCTCAGGACCATAAGTCAAGGGAGGGAATGAAAGGTTAAAGTTTGAGGCAGTGACCACCATGTATTGCTTAGCAAAGCAAAACGTGGTGGTAATCAAAACACCTGGTTGATTGTGTGCTTATATAAGACCTGCAAATCCTTAGCTCGGGGCTCTCCTCCTAGGCTCCACTGTGTCGGAGTGTAGGAAGAGGCCCAAGCTGCCGCCCGTTTAAATAAAACAGCTGTGGAGTCTGACTCTCGGTGGTCTTCTTGTGGGGGGTCCTGCGACTTTGGCATTACACTATAGACTTGGATATAACTTATTTTTGAATGGTAGGAAATTCATATTATACCTACTCTCTATAAAATATTTAAGAAATAAATGATCATGATAATATTAATTTTCCTTCAAGTAGAAAGAAAGAACCTCACTATAGATGACAAAAACTTGAATGTAGATGCCATAAAGTTTATGAAAAATTCAAGTCATTATGAGATAGATGAAATAGTCATTTTTGAAGGTCACAAAATGAAATCTCTTGAAGCTTTCTTATCTGGTAAATAAAATGTATTTGCACTCAAATATTTCATTCATCTCTCCAGCAATGGTATAACCAAACCAGCTTCATGCCAAATAGCTTCTCTGGTTAATTCAAGTCAATATTTAGGAACAGAAGTTATTGAAATGTGTAGAAATATCTACCCACCACTCTAGAAATTAAATCTGAAGTCATAAAGGATTGGGATTAATAATTAGCTTTCATTATGTTGCCTTAAAGAAGTGAACTCTTTTAAGTGGGCATAGTTGTAGAGATTTGGTCACTGAGAACTTGTGATCAAAGAGGATGTTAAGATCAAGTCCTTTCCTCCTCTTCCTTCTTTTCCTTCTCTGTTTCCTTCTCCTTTCCCTTCTCCTTTTCCGTCTCACTCTTTCTCTTCCCCTCCTCCTCTTTTTCCCTCTCCCACTCCTATTCCTCCTCTTCTTTACTTCCTGGCTTCCATGAATACACACATTCCATCACATGTTCCTGACATGGGGTACTGTGCCACCACCAACCAAAAGCAAGGAGGATAAGAAACATAAAATGAAATGTATAAAATCAGAAGCCAAGATTAATCTTTCCCCAATTTAAGTTAATTTTATAAAGTATGTTGTCATATTGATAGGAGACTGACACAGCATGCTCTCACTTATTATAAGGGATAAGATTTACTGGAAAAAAATCTGACCAACATCACCCTAATAAATTATTGATTAAATTAATATTAGATTAGGAAAAATCTACTTTAAAGTGTCAGATATACTTCAAAAAGGGGCAAAAAAATCACCTTTATGGTTTACTATGAAAAGACAATAGAATTCAATCTATTCCTCAAGGAAATTGACCTATATTTGGCAGTATTGTCAATTTCATAAATGATGTAAAAAGACTGAAGAACACATTTCAACTCAATCGTGTGATATAAAATTTACTCTGTCCCCTGTATTCTATCCATGTCTGGTTCCTAAAGTGATTTGTATTTTATTCTAATCATATTTTTAATTAACTTTAAGTAATTGTATGGGAGTTGCTGTTTGACAAAGCAGTTTATGAATAGTGTTTAGTGTGTTTTTTTTTCTTTTTTGGCTTCTGAGGTTTGAACTCTGGGTCTGGGCGCTGTCCCTGAGCTCCTTTGCATGAATATTAGAACTCTATCACTTGAGGCATAGCAGCACTATCAGATTTTTCTGAGATTTAATTGGAGATAGGAATCTCTCACAGACTTTCTTGCCTGAGATGGCTTCAAACTTCAATCCTCAGCCTCCTGATTATTGAGGATTACAGGTGAGCAGCTAGTGCCTGGCGTATACAATGAAGCTTTTTTTTGGTAGTCCTGGGGCTTGAACTCAGGGATTTGGCAATGCCTAAGAGCTTCTTTTCCTCACTCTAACACTCTACACCTTGTGTCATATTGCCAAGTCCAGCTTTTTAAAAATTATGTAGTACTGAGCAATCAAACCCAAGGCTTCACACATGCAAGGCAAGCAGTATACTACTAAGCCATATTCCATGGCCAATACAATGCACCTTGATGATCATTATCCTTCATCCTTCTCAATCCTATCTCATCCCTCAATTTACATAATTTTGTAGAATATTCACTTACTTGCAATGTTATATATTGTCACTCAGAAAATATATAACTGATTATACTTTATTGCTAGTTTTATTCATCAACATACTAAAGTTATGCATTACAGATTTCTGGGATTTGAAATTCTAAATTTGCACACACTACTATTCAGATTCACACATTACTAGTATAAAAATTTTTCTCAGGTTTATGCAAATGCACTCTGTAATTCTTTAATAAAGTACAATGATTCTTAAAATGTTAAAGAGTTGGAGTAAGAACATCAGCTTCAGTTCTAGAACATTTTGTCATCACTACCCTCTCAAAATACTCCAATATTTATTAGTAGTCACTTCCTGTCATCATTTCAACCTACCTCCTCTTGAGCAGCTATTATTTCATATTCTACTTCTACAGATGTGCCAATTTTAAAAAGCTCACATTATTATAAAATGTAGTCTATCCATTTCTTCCATGTAATATTACTGTTTCCAAAGTAATACCATGTAAGTTTTTCTCATGGATGGAGTATATTGTTTTGTATGCATGTGAATAATTATATAACATTCTCATTGGACATTTCAATATTTTATCATATGTTATTGTAAAAGGTTTTGCTATGTATATTCCTGTATATGCGTCTCATTGGTTATACATTGAAATATATTTTGTATATAAAATTATGATTCAAAATGCTGGATCAAACTGGGCGTCAGTGGCTCATACTTGTAATCTTAGCTACTCAGGAGGATGAGATCTGAGGATTAAGGTTCAAAGCCAGCCCGGGCAGCAAAGTCCGTGAGATTCTTATCACCAATAAACTACTAGAAAACTGAAGTGGCGCTGTGGCTCAAGCGGTAGAGCGCTCTCCTTGAGCTGAAGAGTGCAGGGACAGTGCCCAAGCCCAGACTTCAAGCCCCATGACAGAGCAAAAAGAAAACAAGAAATACGCTGGATCATAGAAGCAACTCTATGTGTAATATCTTAAAGATTGCCAGTATGTTTAACACACTGACTCTATCATTTTAAGTGACAAGCACCAATGTATAAGAATTCCAATTTCTACATAGTGGTTGTGCAGTGCAATCTCATTGTTGTTTCTATTTCCACTAATCTCTATATGTATGCAATGTCTAGGTATGTTCCTATGTTGTTATATTAATATAGAGATATGTATTTCAATTTTTTGATAATTTATTCACGATGGTTAATTTTTTTCATTGGTATTAATATGCTCTTAATATATTTCTTTTTTTATCTTTTTTTTAATTTTATTTTATTTTATTTGAGAACATACTGTACAGAGGGGTTACAATTACATTGGCAGGATAATGCATACATTTCTTACCAAGCATTGCAGCCTCCTCCTTTGTTTACCTTTCACCTCCCTTCCCAGCCTCCCCCCCTCCGCCCCACCCAATCATACCCCCTCCCCCCACACATACCGACATTATAAAGCTTGCTTTGATGACATTTTGTAATTCTCCTTGTTGCAAGAGGTCCACCTGAATCCTTAAACGACTTGTTTGTCCCCATCTCCTCCACATGTTATACTGACATAAAATAAAGTGAAAGCGGGGGTTACACTGTGGGGGAGGGACATACAAAGCAACAATCTTATAAATGCGTTAGAAACACATGCATGAAAGAAATGAAAACATTAAAATACATATTTAAGGGTTCGTTTTCCTAACATCACATTATCTGACCTTTTCCGCTTGACTCATACCTATACTAGATATTGCAAATAAGGGAAACCATGGGACCTATGTTTCTTTGGGCCTAGCTTACTTCACTTAATATAATTTTTTCCAAGCCTTTCTATTTCCTAACAAATGGGGAAATGTCATTCTTTCTGATGGAAGCATAGAATTCCATTGTATATATATACCACATTTTCTTGATCCATTCATCTACTGAGGGGCTTCTGGGTTGGTTCCATATCTTAGCTATGGTAAATAATGCTGCAATAAACATAGTTGTGCTGGTAGCTTTAGTGTGGTCTTGTTTGTATACATTTGGGTAAATGCCCAAAAGTGCGATTGCTGGATCATAGGGGAGATCTATGTGTAGTCTTTTGAGGAACCTCCATACTGCTTTCCAAAGTGGTTGAACAAGTTTACATTCCCACCAACAATGAAGTAGAAGAGGCAATCCAAAAATTCATATGGAACAATAAAAGACCCCGAATAGCAAAAACACTTCTCAACGGAAAGAACACTGCTGGAGGAATATCAATAACAAATTTCAAACTCTACTATAAAGCCATAGTAATCAAAACAGCTTGGTATTGGCATAAGAACAG
Organism: Dipodomys merriami; assembly: GCF_024711535.1. Lineage (NCBI taxonomy): Eukaryota > Metazoa > Chordata > Mammalia > Rodentia > Heteromyidae > Dipodomys > Dipodomys merriami. Next base: position 8,379,427 of record NW_027206113.1, read on the forward strand.
ACCTCAGGACCAATGGAATAGAATTGAAAACCCAGAAATGAACCTACAGACCTATAGCCATCTAATATTCGATAAGGAAGCTAAAACAATAGAATGGAAGAAAGACAGCCTCTTCAGTAAATGGTGCTGGCAAAATTGGTTAACTACATGTAGAAAACTAAAGCTAGATCCTTATATATCACCCTGCACCAGAATCAACTCCAAATGGATCATAGACCTTGAACTCAAAGCAGACACTCTGAAAACATTACAGGATGGAATAGGAGAAACCCAAGGTCTCCTTGGCTCAGGCCAAAATTTTCTGAATAGAGACCGGAAACACAACAAATCAAAGAAAGGTTGGACAAATGGGACTGCATAAGGTTGCAGAGCTTCTGCAGGGCAAATGACATAGCTAGCAAGATCAATAGAAAGCCCACGGATTGGGAGAAGATCTTTACTAGCCATACAACGGACAAGGGTCTCATATCTAAAATATACTTGGAACTCAAAAAATTAAACCACCCAACAACAAATCCTCAAAGAAACAACTGCCCAATAAATAAGTGGGCGAAAGACATAAAGAGAAGCTTCTCTGAAGAAGAAAGAAGGATGGCCAATAGACACATGAAGAAATGTTCAACATCCCTAGCCATAAAAGAAATGCAAATCAAAACAACATTGAGATATCACCTCACTCCAGTTAGAACAGCAAAAATCAAGAACTCTAACAACAACAGATGCTGGAGGGGATGTGGACAGAAAGGAATCTTAATATATTTCTGATTCAATGATTTAAGTAAACGAATATGCATACACACTATGTATACATGTGCATATATCCATACTTATATGTGTATACATACAAATGCCTATATATGTATACATATATGAATATACATATGTGTATATACATATATATAGGTATATATGTATATTATTATTTTCATTTCTCTGCAAGTTATCATTGTACTATATTTGCCAAACATGTCCTTTATTGATTTTACTTCATTTTATTTTATGGTTAAGATGTACAGAGGGGTTACAGTTACATGAGTAAGGCAATGAGTACATTAATTGTTGATCATTGTTAACCTTTCTCTTCCTTGGGTTGTCCCACTATCCCTTCCCTCCCCCAGCTCTCACATTCCTATCAACCCACCCCTTACTGCATGAAGTGGTAAAGTTCATTTCCAATATACTGTCTTGTGAGTATATTTGTTGCAATGTGTCATCCTGTGTCCTTGTTTCACCGTTTTGTAATTCTTTTTCCCCTCCCCAGATTAGACATGTATATACAAGATGCAGGGTATCAAAACTGAATACAGTGACAACAGGGGATATGCCATAGGGGAAAGAACATACAAAGGAAACAACAACAAAAATGAATAAAATGGCATTGTACATTTACAACAGTAACAATAAAGACAGAACACTCAAACATGTCATTTATTGCCCAGGTAATTATTACAGTTAATGTTCTTATCATTTTTGGAACTTTGCAAAATGTTTGGTAGCATTCAGTGTGGACTGATATGTTCAATTTTTGTTAAATCTATCTACTCATAAGGTACCTGACAGCTCTCTTCTAAAGCAAAAAAGGCAGTCTTCTACAGCTTGGTTCCAAAATATTTGTATTTTTTCCGTGTACTAAGAATACTGACTGAAGCCTGGTGCTGGGGGCTCACACCTATAATCCAAAGTACTCATTCGGCTGAGATCTGATGATCACGGTTCAAAGCCAGCCTGGGCAGGAAAAATCCATGAGACTGGTATCACCAATAAACCACCAGAAAACTGGAAGTGGTGCTGTGGCTCCAGCCTTGAGCTGAAGAGCTGAGGGACAACACCCAGGCACAGAGTTCAAGGCCCACGACCACCACTGCCACCAATAACAACAACAAAAAGAATACTGACTCAAAAAGCAATAGTATTAAGCAGTCTTAAAGTTAGGCTCAAGTCTGACATTTTGGTATTATCTTAGATGCCAGTAGCCTTCTCATCTAATGAGCCATGTGTCCTCACGATGTTAACCAAATTTCTTAGTTTATTTACACAGTTATTATAAGTATGTATTTTCTCATCTATCTTTCTTTCAGAATCTGTATATATCCTTTATGTCATACTTGAATACAAATGACTTTGGAAGATATTTATTAATTGATGTATATTAATTGTACGAAGAAATCTTATTGAAATACTTTACACACTCTCATATTGATCAAGGCCCTGATTAACCTGTTTTTTTCTCCATTCCCATTGCCCTTTATTTTTCAACTGTTTTCTGTGAATTCCTTTCTGCTAACTTCACACATCGTCAAAATTATTAAAGTACTGTTCACCCACCGTCTTGAAAATTATACAATGCTGAATATAAAAGCAAAAATCTAGATAAATGGGGACATATAATTTTTGTGGATTGGAGGATACAATTGAGCCAAGATATAAATTGTCTCCTCCTCTATTTATTGGTCATTTGTGGGTTTTGAAATCTGGTCCTGGGCACTGACCCAATGCTTGTCAGCTCAAATGAGTGCTCTACCCATTGAGAAACTCTGGCACTGCTGGTTTTCTGGTGGTTAATTGGACAAAAGAGTCTTACGCACATTCCCGTTCCAGCTGGTTTTGAACCACAATCCTCAGATCACAGCCTCCTATGCAGCTAGGATTACAAGCATGAGCCAACATCGTCCAGCTTCACAGTTTTATTTATGTTTATGACAACTTCTAAAAACACCTGACCAGCACTCTGACTCATTCACAAAGGAAAATAAACTGGAATATATTTCTCTGTCCAATATTAAAGCTGTTAGTATAAAATTGTTATATTTGTAGAGGAAAATTGTACAGCTCAATGGGTCTGTACAGCACCAGATTAGCTCCACATAAATATTATCAAGGAATATTTAATAAGGGGTAAAACCAAACATTTGTGGAATGACTTTCTTTTTAATAAGTGGTGATAGGTTAGACAATATTGGGGAGAATTAAAAAGTAAACATTGACTTAAACATAACAATTTATTCAAATATTAACTTCAAGCAGGGTTAAAACGTGGCATATAAAACAAAAGGAGTGATGTAAATGTAAAACAAAGAAAGAGGTCTTGATAATTTTGGAGATGAAGCTTTCTTAAATTTGGCATTAAAATTATAGGCAAGGAAAACAGTATAGTAGAACTCAATGAAAGGGTAAATTAATTTGGTCTGTGAAAGCTCATATACAAGTGAATAGAAGTTGGAAGCAGGTGGCTCATGTATCTCATCCTAGCTACTTGGCAGCCTGTGATTTAAGTTTTGCTGTTTGAAGCCAGCCCTCCACAAAATAAAGTCCTTGAGAATATTATCTCTGATTAATGAGCAAAAAGCCAAAAGTGAGGCATGACTGAAATGGTAAATTTTTAACAAATTGCAAGAAATTTCAGGGACTCTGAGTTCAAGCCCCAAGACCATACATACATGTAGAAAAGTAATAGTAGTAATACTGATAGTGATGATGATGATGGTGATGATTATAATGATGATGAGGTGTACCCATAGTCAAGGATAAAATATGTATAAATCTTATACCTGAAGAATGCCTCAAATCTAGATTCTACATAGAACTCTCAAAACCTAATGTTAAAAAAAAAAACATCAATTAGAAACCAGCAAAGTATATCTTGTGAAAAATAAGCATAAGTAAAACATTATCAGTCGCCAAATAAATGCACATTAAAACCAAAATGAAATCTTAAAACATGTATAATAATTACTTCACATAATACTATAATGACCATACTAAATGTTATCAAGAAACAGAGAAAATGGATGCTGGCAGAAATGTCAAATGGGAAATCCACTTCTGAAAACATTTGACAGGTTCTTAGCATATGAAATAAGCAAATACCCACTTTATAGCACAGGAATTGATCTTTCCAGGCTTTGTCTCATAGAAATAAAATGTAACATTCACCCAAACGTCAAAACACAGAGGATTATAGCAACATTATTTCCTCTAGTCAAAGAAAAGGAAATCAATTCAGGCTTTCTTCAAGTGAATGGGAAACGAATTGTGCTACATTCTCTAATAACAGAACCAAAAGGCAACTCGAGTTAATGCAATAAAAAATTAAGGCATACAATAACTGGGAATAATCTACCATAGATTTGATGGCAATCATGTTTGTTTATTGCATGATCTAAAAGTCGGAGAAAAAAATGTGTTGGTTGCCAGGATAAAACAGGTTTTGGATTTGAAAAAGAGAAGTGGTGGGTTTAATTATAAAAGGGAAACATGAGACAATTATTTTTGGTAAAGAAACGTATCTGTAAATACTGGAAACTAATATAGATTTGATAAAATTATGTTGGACTTAATATGTGCACAAAATAATTAACTGGTCTGCATAAGGTACTTGAGACATATTAATGTCCTATTTGTGATGTCATACTAGAAATGTTTAAATAAGTTGGAAAAAGTATTCAAAGGATTTATCTATGTTCTTATAAGATCATAAATATCCATACTAACCTCGATAGAATTTAATATCTAGAAAACAGAAGTCAATATTGTATGTTTACATTGAAAAATAATGTGGGTCCAAGCTTGAGATGAAATATACCTTGCTAATTAAAAAGCTGAGATTTAGAAGACTGATATGAGGGCCATTTCTGATAAACACAAATTTGTGAGGAACTACAAAAACAAAGAAAGCTAGATATAACGAAATTTCCAGATATCTCACATTTGTGGAACCCATAGGTAAGCGATCATTACTCAAGGGTGGCTTGGCCTGAAAAATAATCTAAGGTGGTTAGAGCCTTAGCAACAAAAATAAGTCTGTAGCATTCTTCCCTATTATAATTAAACCCACTACTTCTATTTGTCCCAACTTGTTAAAACAGGAGTGGTTATAAACAAAAGCACTGGTCTGAAGCCTCAATATAAGGACCTCAGTCTCTGTGGGCCAAAGAGTCTCTAACATGAGGTTTTATTTAAATTAACAAGCATTATTTTAGATTTTGCATAGTGGGATGGTGCATAGTCACAGGCAAGGTCTGCTAAGTCAGGTAATCCAATCTACTCTTTCACAGGTTACCTAACAGCCAGGTTTCAATAAAAATGACTACAATGAGATTGTACAAATGAGACTGTCACGTTTCCCTTTCATGAATCAAAATTCTGTCAAATGATTTCTGTCTTCCAGATGTTTACATATTTCTCATGATCTTTTCTAATATTTTGTCTTCATTATTGATGTTCATATTACACTTTGTTTTTGTCTTGTGTGTATATGCCATTTTTAGGGCTGGAACTCAATGTTTTATGGTCTTCCTTGAATTTATATGGTCTTCCTTGAATTTATACTGACTTCAAATATAGTGAAAGCAGGGGTTATAATGTGGAGGAGGGACATACAAAGCAACAAAGAGATAATCTTATAAATGCGTTAGAAACAAATGCTTGAAAGAAAAAAACATTAAAATACATATCTAAGGGTTCATTTTCCTAATAACACATTATCTGACCTTTTCCACTTGACTCATACACATGCTAGATATTGCAAATAAGGCAAACCATGGGACCGATGTTTCTTTGGGCCTGGCTTACTTCACTTAATATAATTTTTTCCAAGTTTATCCATTTTCTAACAAATGGGGCAATGTCATTCTTTCTGATAGAGGCATAGAATTCCATTGTGTATATTTACCACATTTTTTTGATCCATTCATCTAATGAGGGGCATCTGGGCTTGTTCCATATCTTAGCTATGGTAAATAATGCTGCAATAAACATAGTTGTGCTGGCAGCTTTAGTGTGGTCTTGTTTGTAAACATTTGGGTAAATGCCCAAAAGTGGGATTGGTGGGTCATAGGGGAGCTCCATGTGAATTCTTTTGAGGAAACTCCATACTGCTTTCCAAAGTGGTTGAACAATTTTACATTCCCACCAACAATGAAGTAAGGTTCCCTTCTGTCCACATCCCCTCCAGCATCTGTTGTTAGAGTTCTTGATTTTTGCCATTCTAACTGGAGTGAGGTGGTATCTCAATGTTGTTTTGATTTGCATTTCTTTTATGGCTAGGGAGGTTGAGCATTTCTTCATGTGTATATTGGCTATCCTTTTTTCTTCTTCAGATAATTTTCTCTTCAAGTTTTCAGCCCACTTATTTATTGGGCAGTTGTTTCTTTGAGGATTTGTTGTTGGGGGATTTAATTTTTTGAGTTCCAAGTATATTTTAGATATGAGACCCTTGTCTGTTGAATGGCTAGTGAAGATCTTCTCCCAATCCGTGGGCTTTCTATTGATCTTGCTAGCTATGTCCTTTGCCATGCAGAAGCTCTGCAACTTCATGCAATCCCATTTGTCCAACCTTTCTTTGATTTGTTGTGTTTCCGGGTCTCTATTCAGAAAATTTCGGCCTGAGCCAAGGAGACCTAGGGTTTCTCTTATTCCATCCTGTAATATTTTCAGAGAGTCTTCTTTGACTTCGAGTTCTTCAATCCATTTGGAGTTGAAAAATCCTCTATTAATGTTTTACATATCTTGACTAGGATGATTCATGTTGGAGGAGAGTAAAGATATGAAAAAGTTCAAGATTGTTTGACTATTCCCCAACGACATTCTTATTTATCAGCTATAGCAACACAAGTAGCCTTGGTTACTCTTAGAATCATGCCTGTTTACATTTAGAAGCATTATTTTTTACTGGGTTATAAGTTGCAAACCCTTGAGTATTAATAAAAAGTCATTTCCTAAGAGAGGAAAATTGCTGTGAAAACAAACATAAAATATCAAAGACTTAGTATAGTGGAAACTATTTTGTAGCTATATCACATGCTGTAGGTGTAGATTTTGTTTCCCATGGTTCCAGGGGACCCATTTTTGTTATCTTCTTTGTCACTGTCTAGTTATCCTATATCATCTTATACCATCCTGGGATTGCTGTATTTTTTCTGGATTCTCTAATTTCTGTTTGAAAGTTAGGAAGGATGGAAAATTGAGTTTCTGTTTCTGTTTTATTTATTTTATAATACTTTAGAAACTGTAACTCAAAATGACATAATCTTTATAATATTAGGAGACAGATTTCATTTCCATATTCTTACCCTAGCCTTATACATAACTTTAGTACTTTGATCCCCAAACATGAAAATAAAGTTAGGGAGTTCCTTATTTAAATATTATTTAGAATTTGAAGACTTCATTAATGCAAGGCCCTTAGGAATATATCCTTCATACATGTGTACAAACCCAGCGGCAAATTTTTCTTATTCTCAGAAACTAGGACATGTGATGTCTCTATAGTTGCATCAGGAAAAGGCTGTACCTGAGTTAGTTTACTAAACCAAATCTGCTGTAACAAATTTCTACAAATTAATTGGCGTGAATAATCCGTATTTATCATTTTAAAGTTCTAAAGGACAGAAATCTAAAAGAAGTCTCACCACATTAAAATCAAGCCACCTACAGGGCTAAAAGATTTTTTAGATAATTGTAGTGGAAAGGCATTTACAACCTGTTCCGCTTTTCAGAAATTCAGAATCTGGGTTGTCTTTTCCTTTATCTTCTAATGTAGCATCTTTATATCTTTCTGATGGATCTTATCTGATCATTACCCCTTTGAACTACAGCTGGGATTTTAAGTACCCATTTGAGTTATACTTCCCCCATCTGGTAATTATTCAAATTCGTGTGCCTTAGGTAATGAGAGATGAATATTTTACAAATGTATATATATATATATATATATATATATATATATATATATATATATATATATATATATATATAAAATAGTGCATATCTACATTTGAGGGATTAGACATTTGGGGGATGAGAGACATTATTGGAAGGTATTTTACTGCCAACCACAATGAGTGTCTAGCACTTTTTTCTACTATAACTTGTTTTCCGTTCATTAATTTTGAACAATCTACTTCTTCAATGAATTATAACTAGAAAATGTTAGTTCCTGAAAGCAATTAATCCTGATTAAAACATTGTCCTGTACTAGAAATCCTAAATGCAAGAGAGCAGCTCCTGAAACAGTTCTGGCACTATCACATTTTATACATTCTGCTACAATCTTCTCTTTTCAAGAGGAGTTGATTGTTATTATTTTGGAATTATGGTTAATATTTATTTGACTGCTATTTTTAACGAATGCACCACCCAATACTGGCTCTCTTTTTGTAACGTTTTGTGTCTAATCTATTTCTGAAACACAGCTATCTGAATTACATGAACTGCTTATTGAAGTTGAATCAGTGTGGAGAGGAAAAGAAAATAGATGTCTCTGTGGGTATGTCACATTAAAAATGTACCTACAAGCTATTTACCTTAAAGTCATCTATTTTTCAATATGTTTAGATTCTGATAGAATTTAGCCGCTCAACTCACACAGTGTTAATGCAGTTTTATTTCATGCCTCTCAAAAGCAAACCACAAATTACTGTTTATTTAAATTGTATTTTTTTAGTTTTAAAATTTTTCTTTAACAAACTATATTTTAAAAAAGTTAGCCAAGGCAAATGGTTTATTAGATATTTAGAGTCATGTTCAGACACTATGGTGGAAGCCAGAAAGAGAAAAAAATCATGTTTTTTTTCTTCCTTGAGGCAGTCTTATTTATTCATCTAATTCTGAAAGAATGAAATTCTTGATTTGAAGCCTTTTGCTTGATATCCACAGCGTGTCATTCTTCCTTTGCTGATAGAAAAATTTGGAAAAAGGATGAGAATTCACACTAGAAAAATGGGAAGAGGAAAAGAGAAATAGAAATCTAGATATTTTGATCTTCCTCATCTCAATCACAAGGTCTGGATAATGATTATGGATATTAGATACAATGGTCTAGAGTGGCTAACCCCATCTATAGAAAGAATATAACCTCATTAGTGATCATATGGAGAATTCTTATTTATAAAAAAATGTAATAATTTCCAACAGGAAATGTTATATATTTGCTTAGTTCTTGTTTAGTATTTGTTAAATTCTGATGTGCTATAGTCAACTATCATAAAGGTATACAACAATGGTAAGAAACTAACAACTAACTAACAGCTTAATTCTGCCTGCATTATATATATGAGGCTGTATTTGAGTTTTGCCTCAATTTCACATGCTATATTCTTCCAGTATATAAGTTGAAAAAAGACTCCTTCTGAAAATATGTTATTTTTATAGCTAAGGGAAAACAAGTCAGCTATTAAACACAGACAATGAGACAGAAATCTTCCCCTAGAAATAATCTTTCACCACTTCTGTTTCATTTTTGTAAATTGAAGTAAGTCACATGGCCCATCTTGACAATGCAGAGTAGAGGTAAATCTTACCTACAGGAAGCTGATGCAGGACATACAGTAAAATTCCCAGATATGCAACACTTGAGATAAAGAGGAAAAAAATAGAACTACAGTACAATCAATCATACTTGCTATCACATGTCTCTGCAGGAAGGAAACTATTATGTTCCTGTGTTTCTGAAATTACTGTGATCTTCAAATCAAGTATTTTATGCTTGAATGTTACAGGAATTAGAGAACATTTTGATCCTGAGACAGCATAAAATCTCAAAGAAAGCTGGAGTAAGCATTTCAATTCTACATTTTGTTCTCCAAGAAAAGAAACCATTTTATAGACAATACTTAATATTTTCTTACCTAGTATCTTTTTTTTTTCCAGAAATGGATTTTGTTAATATATGTGATTATCCACCAGAATAAATGTCATCATTTATCTGCATCTTGTACAGACAGAATAGTCAATTAGAAGTAAGTGGGAGTTTATCAGTAGCACTTTTTAAAAATGCAAAAAATGTGGACAGGGAGCCAATATACATATTTTTCCACCACCATATTCCACATCCTCCTTCCTTCCTAGAAAACACACCCTATCAATAAAAACACTTAGATATTTGGCTCGTGACCTTGAAAGTGGAAACAGAATATTAGGGATGTCGGAGATGGTCAATAATGTTTTACATAATAATGTCACATGCAACAGCCTTATGAGTCCAGCAGGCCTTAACACTGTACTTCCTTAGTGATGTGATAGGAATGTCAGCTTTACTGGACTTAGTATTGTTTTCCACTTCCTTTTCTACCACCTGGCCTAAACTATAATACATAGTCATGGAATGAAAAAGTAATGCCATCTTAACCAAGTCCCATTGCGAAATGAGATGTATAAGACGTTATGTTGAAAAACGAACTTTACAACTTTGGCGGGGGAGGGATGGGGAATCAGTGGGCAGGGATGGTAAGGGGAAGGAGGAGGCAACAATGCTTGCTAAGAAATGTACTCTTTACCTTGCTCATGTAATTGTAACCCCTCTGTACGATATTTTCACAATAAGAAAACGTATAAATATAAAAAGTAAGAAAGTTATTTAGGGCTTTGGGAATGTGGCTAAATGGAACAGTTATTGCTTTCCATGAATCAAACCCTAGGTTCAATTCCTCAGTCCCACATAAATAGAAAAAAAAAACTGAAATTTGAGCTGTGCCTCAAGTGGTGAAGTGTTAGCCTTCAGCCAAAAAAAAAAAAAAAGCTCAGGAACAGTTCCCTGCACCTGAGTTCAAGCCCCAAGACTGGCAAAAAAGTCATTTAGCTAGTAAATGCGAAATAAATAACCCATACTTGGAATATACAATTGCTCATTCCAACTGATACCTAGCAATAGTCTGTAATTCATTTATTTTACCTATATTAGAATAGTATTTTTTAAAGGGCAGGGAAGGTGCCTCAGTAGTAGAGAGCTTGCCTTGCACACATGAGGCCCTGGGTTTGATTCCTCAGCACCACATAAGCAAAAAGAAAACAGTCGGAAGTGTCGCTGTGGCAAAAATGGTAGAGTGCTAGCCGTGAGCTGAAGAACTGAGAGACAGCGCCGAGGCCCAGATTTGAGGCCCCACGACTGGACCCCAAAAGAAACAAAACCAAAAAAACAAAAAATGTTCTGTTAATAGGTCATTGCAATTAATGCCAAGAATGTGATTAGATATCAAGTGAAGATTAATCCTGGAAATTCAAAGATTTCCGGATTTTGAGTGGTCACTGCTAATCACAATGAGAAGGGTAGTCTATGTGAGATTTGGAAAACTTTTTGGTAAGTCACGGCATCAAAAAGGCATAGGATAATTAATAGCTTTGACAGAAGAGAAGGAATAACTCCCTATGGAGTGAATAAATGATAGGAATAACTAAGTTATACCACAAACTGTTCTAGGGAACCATTTTTGGTTATTGAAGAACTAGTTATCAACTACGCTTATTTCTTATTGCCTTTAGCATTCTAGTCACTTACGCTAGTTCTTAATCTCTGTGTGATGAATTGTATATCCTTCTATGCTATTCTTTCATACCTTACTTCCTTTGCTTTCTAAAAATATTAGTCTTTTATATTTCTCTATGAACAATTTCTGATACTAAGTCCACATAAACAGACAGCAGTGGATGCTAATGTAAGAGTCCCAAAACACATGAATCATTAATGTAACAACATGGAAAAGGAGGATATATTTATTGCTACCTCAATTTTTCTGTAAAGCTGCAATGTCATTATTGATTGAAATATCCATTCTTTGTCTACATAGTATCATTGAGTGCACATCAATGAAAATACAAGCCGGACGCTGGTGGCTCACAACTGTAATCCTAGCTACTCAGGAAGATGAGACTAGAGGATTGTGGTTCAAAGACAGCCTGGTCAGGAAAGTCCATGAGACCCTTATCTTTAATTAACCACTAGAAATCCCGAAGTGGTGCTGTACCTAAAGTGGCAGAGCGCTCAACTTGAGCTGAAGAGCTGAGGGACAGAGCCCAGGATCAGAGTTAAAGCCCCATGACCAACAAAAAACTGCAAAAAGACTTTGAGTATCCCCAAAAGGAACAACGAAGTCAATAGTAATCTTCCCAAACAGAAAAAATAATTACAAACTGATTCAGTACACCTACTTTTGCTGATTTATTTAAGTTATGGCGTCTTTGCTGGACATATTATCTTCTTTTAAAAATTGTCAAATATTAGCTTTATTATAAACTTAATCTAATATTTCTTGTTTCAAAAGAGAAGGCCATACAGTTGATGTCATTTGGCTTTCTTACTGTCTCAGTTCAAAGTCAACCCAGGCAGGAGAGTCTGTCAAACTCTTATCTGTAATTAAACACTAAAAAATCCAGAAGTGGAGTTTTGGCTCAAACAGTAGAGTACTTGGTTAGGGAACAGATGTACAGGAAATACAACTGTACAGGGACAGTGTCCACCCTCTGTATTCAAGGCCCAGAACCAGCACAAACTAAACAAACAAACAAGAAAATGAAAAAACCCACATATATCTTTGGACCATCCTTATAGCACTGGTTTGAGAAGAAGCTCCTTTTGCTGATCATGCTCACTGGATCCCGATTTTTGGAACCCTTATTACTATGGAGCACTCAGGACCAGACTAAAGAAATGGATAACTGACTCCTGCAATAGGAGAATCATCTGAGGAGAGGAATATCCATGCATAGGACACTTTAAAACCTGCATGTCTTTCTTTCTTTGCAGTAGGAATCTTTTAAAATAAAGTTATTTTCTTTTATTCTATGCTTGCCTTCAAATGGCATATTGTTTCCTTTTGTTATACTCTCAACTGGAAGTTTACAGACAAGTTTATATGAGTAAAGGACACACTACAAAAGATCAGGGACAGAATTTCCTTCAGGCCTTGGATTATTTTCTTGTATAGTAAAAAAGGACAGCACAAATTAACTTGAACTTTGTCATTTCTCTATGTTCAATTCCTCTCTTAGGATCAGTTTCCACTTGCAGTAACAGTTCCTTCCACTTACTTCCAGTAACAATCTATGATGGTGCCCCATCTAAAATGAATATTTTCTGGCTTCATTGAAATAGCACAAGCACATCTTTGGACATGAGGTAATGTGTTTCAGAGATAACTTCGTAATGAGAAAATATGTAATTTAAATGTTTTATAAAACATTATCCATGTACACATGGCCATATAAGATGATGTTAAGTGAAATGTACCCCAAGATAGGGACACAACTTGCTTTTTCTTTCTTGCTATTGTTGTTAATGTATCTAACATGTACTATGTGATTTTTTTCTTCCTCCATGGTATAACCCCTGTTTTCACTATATTTGATGTCGGCGACCTGCATCTTGCATATACATTTTTCTAATGTGGGGAGGGGAAGGGAAATAACAAAAAGCTGAAAAAAGAATACAGTATGACCCATTGAAACAATGAGTTGTACAAGGAACTATGTAGAAAATGAACTTTACAACTTGAGCAGGGGAGAAGGAAGTTGGGGCGGTGGGGAGGAAAGGGATGGAAGGTGAAAAACAAAAGAGGAGGTAACAGAGCTTAATAGATAATGTACTCATTTACTTACTTATGTAACTCTAACCCCTGTTTACACCATTTTATAATAAAAAACATGAAAAAAACATCGTGAAGTAGTTTAAGTTCAAATTTCCTGTGTGCACTGTAATTAAGACCAATTTTACCTGGGAAGAAGGTTCTCAGAAACATATATTTGTGAGTGTGTGTGTTCTGCATTATTTCCCAAGTGTACATAAGTTAACATTAGGAGAAACAATAGGAATAATAGAAAAAAAGGAGTTTTGTGCTTAAGTATAATGGTTGAATACACTACAGAAGACTCTGCAAATAACAAAACTTTGAAACAATAAAGCCATTCCAGTATGTAGATCTATGGGATATAAAGAGCATTACTACTAATTGGAACATGAATGATGAGGCCACTCTTGTTTTCTACTAAATCTAAATCATGTTAGCTAATCATACAAATTTGTAAAAAATAGAAGGGAAGAATTATTCTTGTTCCAAAGAAGTCAGATATAAGAGCATGGACTTAACTGGAAAAAAGGCTAAGTTGAGAGAGCAGGAATTATACTAGCAATGAACTGGGGGATAAGATCACATTTCTTTTTCTTTATTTCTTTGATGTTTCCGGGTCTTGAATTCTGGGCCTGGGTGATGTCCCTCCACTCTTCAATTCATGGCTAGAGCTCTACCACTTGAGCCACAGTGTCAATTCCTTTTTCTGGTGGTTAATTGGAGATAAGTGCCTCAGAAAACTTCCCTACTTGTGCTGCATTTGAACTGCAATCCTCAGATCTCAGCCTCTTGAGAGAATTATAGGCTTGAGCCACCAGTACCCGACTCAAGATCACATTTCTAGGAGTGTACACTCAGGATAGGTAATGTGTATGTTCATCTATCTTTGTATGAATTCTTGAGTTAAAAATCTGGGCTACAGCTTAGACTTTACATTAACAAAAGTATTTCTAGTTTAAAACTTGATACTCATGGAAAAAATAAAAACTAAGAATGTAAAAGAGTCAGGGAAATTCAATTTGCATCCAGCCTGGGCAGAATAGCCTTTGCAACAATACCTATAATTAACCAGCCAAAAGCTGCATTGGAAGAATTGCTCAAGTGATGTAATACTAGTTATGAGCAAGATTTCTGAATAAGAGCTTGAGATTTTTGCATACATACATACAAACATTCACATACACACAGAAGCACTTATATGAGCAAACACACATATGAAACAACTCTCAGAATGTGTAGAAATGTTAGAAAATAATAGAAAATATGTCCTGAGTAAGACTAAAATGAAGTCATAATTTTTAATATGAGAAAGTCCTCAAGTGAACTTAACCCCCAAAAGCTTGAGAATGTTATATAGGTAGGGACAAAAGATAGTAAGAGAGTCAAGTAATCATTACTAAAGGGATCGGATCCATGGAGGAATGAATCAGAGACCCCTGCAGGTGCATCTGAAAATGTTCATATCCTATGTCAAATTTTAGGACATCTTTGAAAATTGTACATCAAAAGTTTGAGCAGTCAGTCTAGATTATAAGATCATTGGAGAAGTTCACAATTACTATTATGTTTCTAGATTAAATAAACCAACAACCTATGGCAGGGCAATGTGATACAAACCTGAAATTCTAGCACTCAGATTAAGACAGGAGATTAGAGTGGATTGCATAGTGATACTTTCCTTGGGCTAGGTACTATAATTTTGCTCAATAAAACAAACCAAAGGACAAGAAAGGAATTCACAGTTGGAAGTTTGGGATAATTTTGAGAAGTTTTGAGCAGTCATTTCCTATTTAAATGCAACTCATATATCATCCTCAGTCATGTTTTACATGCTCTCTTCATTACAGAATATTCCTAGATGCAAATAGCTCATGACTCTGAACCAAAAATTTGAAAAAGTAAGCATCATTCTGTTGGATTCCAAAGAAATGATGAAGGATTACAAAAGCTTAAGCCTGGAGAAATAGAAAAGATATATAATTTAGTACATTGTAGACCTGGCTAAATGAGAATTTAGATTCAAAATAAATATTTTGTTTGTAATTTTATATTCTACAGAATATTACAAAATTCTTTTTAAGTAGAAGTTTTAATTTACAAATTCACAAATGATTCTGGCATTCTATTTGTCTAGAATATTCTTTCAAGAGAGTTATAATTAGGATTTAGTTAATAGATAATTCCAACAGTTCATGTATAACGTGATAATATGAATAATCTAGAAAGAGTTGCCAACAAATGGGTGATAGTAATTTATAAATTTAGAAAAAGAGCAATATTTTGAGATTTTGGTGTAACATGGTATGAAGAGAGTTATTGTGAGACATCTTTTTTCTTCTACCTATACATAACACAGGAAGAAATTTCTTTTTTTATTGTGAAAATACTGTACAGAGGGGTTACAATTACATGGGCAAGATCATGAGTACATTTCTTATCAAGCATTGCAGCCTCCTCCTTTGTTTACCCTTCACATCCCTTCTCAGCCTCCCCCAACCTCCCCAAGCAGTCCTCCTTCTCCCCCCACCCACACCAAAGTTGTAAACTTCTAGAAATTTTCTCGATTACGTACCTCTGTATACAATGAGAAATATGCTAGGTTTCGGGTTTTTTTTTCATTTTGTTTTTGTTATTTTGTTTGACCTACGGCTTGACCTCTGGGGCTGGGCACTGTCCCTGAGCCTGTTTTTGGTCAAGATTACTGATCTACCACTTGAACTTCAGTGCCACTTTTGTCTGTCTTTTCCTGAGCAGTTTATTAGAGAAAAGAATCTAAGAAACCTTCCTGCCTGGGTGTGCTTTGAACCATAATATTCAGATCTTAGCCTCCTGAATATCTATTATAGATAAAAGATAAGTATAAAGAATATTTGCAAATTTTCTGATCTCAAGAATACCACTATGGGAAAATGATGCAGCAAAGTTTAGTGCAGTGTTCTTAGAACAATAGAAAGGGCATTACATTAGTAGAAGTGTAGAATTTTTTCACAATAGTGTTAAGATAGTCATGCTGTGAATTTAGGGAATTTTAAGGTGCAACTTACAAGTTGGAAAATGTTGGGCTAGAATGACTTCAATGCATAAAATGTTGGGATTGATTGTCATAGAAATAATAGCTTACTCTGATGAACAAATGTTTACTCTAGTGTAATTAATTATATAGATTCTTCATAGTTTTATCTTCTACCAGAATGTGGCTAGTTTGTCTATTGACTTTTAATTATGTAACACCGCATTAGAAACTGCATCTATTGCAGAATTAAATAAAATGCATACAGGCACTGTTTTAAATGTCTCTGGTATGGCATGTTCAGAATTTGAAAATGAGTAGTTAGCAGTCATACGAATTTTAAAGAACACATATATTCTCTCCTGTTAACAAAAATTCAGTTTTAAAAGTTAGGAGTTTCCAGAGAATTGAACTATTTTCTATTTAGTATGAGACGATACTAAAATCATTTTTTTTCAAAATAATGGCAAGTATATTCTGAAAATTTTGTATAGTTTGATAACATTCCAGTTGATGAACCTCTGATAAAGAAAGGGGCAATTAATTCAAATTAGAAGCCAAATATTGTTCATTTTAAAGGTAATACACATAGAATAATATTTACTATACCAATACAGTGAAATTATATTTTATGTAGCTTATTATTATATTTAATTTTATTGTCAATTTAATATATAGAAGGGGTTTCAGTAATTGTAGTGAATACATAACATGTCGAACTTTTTACCCCCTCCCTCATTTTTCTCACACTTTTCATTCACAACACCCCTCACAAGTTGTAGTGTAAATTTCCAACATGTTGTCTTGTGAGTATTGCTATTGCATTGGTTTGCCCTTTATCCTTTGTGTCTCCATTTTGTTGTTCCTCTTTCCTTGCTAAATTAAGATAAGTATGTATATAATACACAGGATACTGAAATCATATGCAGGGGAATAAAGCACAGAGGAAAATACAAAAGAAAAAAGAAATCACATAGTACATTAAAAATAACAACCACAAAGGAAAACCTCTGTTTCAATGTCTAGGAGTTCATTTTACTCAGCATCCACTTATAGGGTCATAAATACATAGCTCTTGAGCCATTCTGTTCATCTGCTAGGACCATCCTAGACATTCCCTACTTATTACACATGAGGGAAACCATGGAATCTGTTTTTTTGTGTCTTGCTTATTTTACTTAGTAGAATTTTTTCAAGTCTTTCCATTTCCTTATGAATTGGAAGCATAAAATTCCACCTTGTGCGTGTGTATGTGTGTGTGTGTGTGTGTGTGTGTGATATCGATTTCATCGATTTTATTGATTCGTTCATCTTCTGAGTGGCATATTGGTTTAAAACATGATTTCATTTAAGTATCATTTAGAGTCATTCAAAAATGACAGATGCCACCTCCCCAGATATACTAAAATCATAATTTCTAAGTAAGATAGTATTTTATGTTGGTACAAGTGTTGAGATACTTGGATGAGTCTTATGTATATTTTGCACTGAATTAGGCAGGAAGATATCCTATAGGATAAAAATGGTAGTGACAAAATATTCCCTTGAGAAAGATTTAGGATGCTGCCAGAAGTATGAAGAAATTCACATAATTTTGAAGAATTTAGAAATGCAAGCTCAAGTATGTCTCTTTAAATAAAAATTATGCAAGTGGACGGGCAAAAGAAGGGGAAGACAAGAAATAACTGAGAGCAGAGCAGTGTCCCAAGTTAGAGTATAAAAAGATATAATCTACAACTTCCAAGTTAAAAGACAGAACAATATGATACATCCCGTTTAATTTA
Organism: Dipodomys merriami; assembly: GCF_024711535.1. NCBI lineage: Eukaryota > Metazoa > Chordata > Mammalia > Rodentia > Heteromyidae > Dipodomys > Dipodomys merriami. The sequence goes on from NW_027206113.1 coordinate 8,397,558, forward strand.
GGAACATGCAATATATTTACTTGGCTTTTCCCTACTTTAATGCTCCAAAAACAAATGAAGATTTATAAGAAAAATTATATGATTTCCATTACTTCAACCTGAACACTAACTGTGATGAGCTCTCTTTTTCTCACGTTGCACTTGGAAAATAGTCCCTAATTTGATGATGTTGTGGCTGATTACAGTCGGAGTTAGGGGCTTCTACTTGTACCATTATGCCAGAGTAGTTTAAAGCAGTTTTCTCCAAGATAGTAAACTACATTCTCTGAAGCAGTACTTTGAACATATCCTCACACCTGAGCACATAATTTGAAATTATACTTCAGCATTCCCTTGGCACATTCTACTTTGTGACTTTGTCTTCTTTGCACATTCTTTTTGAGATCTTGGTTGCTCTATTTCCATTTCATCTTTACAAACTGCTAAAGCATTGTTCAACTACCAGTTCTTGTTTGCACACGCCCAGTTTATTTATCAAGGTACTTTGTCCATGTTAAACAATAGGGTAGTACTCACTCTCTGAGGAGAAAATTTCCACAGTATAACCCTATGCCCACATTCGAGAATGTAGAATTTAAAGCATTATGAGACAAACAGTGATATTGGAATTGAAAGGCTCCTTAGGGGCATTTTCTTGGAGCTCATTAGTTTTACCAGGAGAAATATAAATATCCACAAATTATGGAGCTAATTAGTAAGTATCTGAATTAACACTAGATCCTAGATGTTGTGTTGGTACAAGTCAAAATTGTATTATTGTTACATCAGAATCCTTCCTCACTTGCCAATGTGTATGAAAAAATAAAAGAATGGCATTAACACAAAATGTCTAATCTTTTTAGGCATTTAATCCTAGTGGTGAGGGTAATGTCTGAACACTTCCATTCGATAAAACTTGAAGGTTATAAGAGCACTTCCTACATATAAGAATTTGTGGCAGGTTGATTGACAGAGTTATTACAGCATGGAGATATTCCTAACAAAAATTAGATTTAAATAGAGTATATGGCAGTTATGATTTGTCAATGGCTATTGAGGCATTTTTTATTCTAAAGAAAAATCAATTCGAGGAGTCTTCAGTCACATTAGTAAAGCTGTATGTTCAACCTAACACTTGGTGCTATTGTCCTACATTTATAATGATTAGGCTGATAAGATATCCAAACCTATCTAAAGACATTTCAATAAAATCCCAAACTAGTGTGGATACATGGGTCACTCCTTGGAACTGTAGCACAAATTAGGCTGGTTTGTGGTGTAGTTCAATCTACAAACTCCTGGCTAAAAAAGTCTTCAAAAAATATTCACAGAATACCTCTAAGTAGTTAATGAGAGTACATCTGTATAATTCTTCTAAGGTCAGAATAAAAGCCTTTGTTTCCTACATTTAAAATCAACAGGATCTGTTGAATTCATGGATCCAGAATTTCATGACTTTACATTCATATCTCAAAATTTTATCAATATGACTTTCACCAAAACACTGTTCTTTTTGAACTTGTCTATGTCGTTTACTTTTCAAATCCAAATAGCATATTTCCTTCAATACCTTCCTGCAAATTCTTTCCTTCCTTTACATCTGTAAATCTGTGTTTATTACTTTTTTGTTTCCTTATTTATCTTTCTTCTAATCTTGTCCACACTGTTGCTCACATTGCTCGCACATTTGTCAGAATTTTCCTTTTCCTCTTCCCTTTAATAATACTCCTGATTTTTATCATTTTTTCATATTTATGGTCATTGATATTTTGATGATATCTAAACAGACCTATCTTTGCATCTGTGTAACATAAACTTTAGAATTTTCTGAGAGTTTTTTCCTCTAAATCCATCATTTCCACTTGTAGTCCTTATCACCAAGAATATAACTAACACAAATGCTAGCCAGAGATGTGGATGCACTTTAGATTTCTTCTTACCCTTCTACTCCCTGCCATTAGATAAGATGAATGATCAAGATTTTCTGTTTCTGTCACTAATACAATTTCTATGTACTCCCTTTTATGCACCTGACACCAGCCTGTTTCAAATACTCATCACTGATCCTCTAGTCCTAAAACAACCGTTTACAAAGTATGATTTTTCCACATAGTCTTTTCATATTGGTCCTCTCCATCACCGAGTTACTCTCCTTGTAAGCGCACAGAGTTAAGAGCTCATATACAAATTCGAGTATCATTATTTACTCACTATATTGACTGTTGGCCTTACATTTCTCATCTGTGAATGGAGGTAATTTACCAGAAATATTGAAGAATATATTTGTTGACTTCTGGAGCAAGAAAAAAGATAAGTGAAGAGTCCTTACGTTTTCCACCTTAGCTTATAAATAAAGAGTCAAATTCAATTTGTTGGTATAAATTCACAAATAGTGTCATGCAGAAATAAAAATAAATTTTAACTACTGTTTCTATGGCCTGTGTCCTTTTATGGTAACTAGAGATATGTAAGTAGTATTATGTAAATTGGGTCATGTGTTTACAGCTGTACTGAAGAACATACTCTTAATATATCATTGGAAACATTGGTTTGAATACTATCTATATGAGAATGTTATTTGAACTAATCACACTTAGTTGAAAACTATAGCTTAGTCCATCAAAATGTGGAAATAAACGATTTTATTTATTAGAAAAAAATACCAGCAAGAAAAGTGAGTACACAGAGAAACTGCAGGAATAACGTTAGTATTTTTTACTGTCTGTACCTGTTTATGTGATTTTATTTATTGATATTGAAACTCTCCTCTTGTCATTCTTATTGTATGTAATCCAACACTGTTTATAACTGGATAGCGCCCAGGCCCAGAGTTCAGGCCCTATGACCGGACTCCCCCCCCAAAAAAAAGTGTTATACTGCAAAGAAACAAAGATATGGAGGTTTAAAGTGTCTTATGGATGGATGTTTCACTCCTGAGATGATTCTCTTGTTGCAGGAGTCAGTTATCAATTCTTTTAGTCTGGTCCTGAGTTTTCAATAGCAAGAAGGATTTCAAAAAAGCAGGATCCAGTGAGTATGAGCAGCAAAAGGAGCCTCTCCACAGACCAGTTCTCCTTCAAAGAGGGTCCCAAAGAAATACTTGGGGTTTGTTTTGTTTGCTTGTTTGTTTAGTTTGTGCTGGTTCTAGGGTTTGAACTCAGAGGGTGCACCCTATCCCTCTACCGTTATTTTTCCTGCCCACCTGCCTCCAAAGGTAGTATTCTACTGCTTGAGCCAGAACTCCACTTCTAGCTTTTTCGTTGTTTAATTACAGTTAAGAGTTTGACAGACTCTGCCTGCTGAGTTGATTTTGAACTAAGATAGTAAGAAAGCTAAGTGACATCAACTGTATGGACTTCTCTTTCGAACTAAGAAATATTAGATGAAGATTATTATTAAGTTAATATTTGACAATTTTTAAAAGAAGAGAATATGTTCAGCAAAGAAGACATAACTTAAGTAACTCAGCAAAAGTAGGTGCACTGAATCATTTTGAAATTACTATCTCTGCTTGGGAAGATTACTATTTACTTCATCATTCCTTTTGGGGAAAGTTAAAGTCATATTTGCACTTTTGTTAGTTGTGGGGCTTGAACTCTGATCCTGGGCACTGTCCCTCAGATCTTCAACTCAAGTTGAGCACTCTACCACTTTAGCTACAGCATCACTTCTGGGTTTCTGGTGGTTTAATGAAGTAAGGATTTCATGGACGTTCCTGACTAGGCTGGTTTTAACCACAATACTCTGGTCTCAAGCTCCTGAATAGCTAGGATTACAAGCATGAGCCACCAGCACCTGGCTCATATTTGGGTTTAGTGCAGTTAATGACACTAGACAAAATACAAAATTCAAACAATAGAAATCTGAACCAAATTATGTGACATTGCCGCTTTTCAGATTAATTGAGGTAGCAATAAATATGTCCTACTTTTCCATGCTGTTACATTAATGACTCATGAGCTATGGAACCCTTACATTAGCATCCTCTTCCATCTGTGTAGGTGTATTCAGTATCAGGAAATGTTCATATAGAAATACGAAAGAGGTTTTTAGACAGCAAAGGATATAAGGTATGAAAGAACAGCATAGAAGGAGATACATTTATCACACAGAGATTAAGAACTAGCCTAAGAGATTTAGAATGCTAAAGGCAATGAGGAATAAGCGTAGTTGATAACTAGTTCTTCAATAACCAACAATGATTCCCTAGAATGGTTTCTGATATACCATAGTTACTATCATTTATTCCTTCCATCTGGAGTTGTTCCTTCTCTTCTGTCACAACTATTAATTAGCCTCTGCCTTTTTGGTGCCATGACTGTCCAAAAAGGTTTCCAAATCTCACTTAGATTACCCTTCCCATTGTGATTAGCAGTGATCACTCAAAAGCCTGGAATCTTTGAATTTCCAGAGTTAATCTTCACCTGACATCTAAGCACATTCTTGGCATTAATTGCCATGACCTTATGAAGAAAACTTTTTTTCCACACAGTATCCTAATATAGGTAAAGTACATGAATTAGGGACTATTGTCAGGTATCAGTATGGAAGGAGTAATTATATGTTCCAAGTATAGGTTCTTTATTTTGCATTTACTAGGTAAATTTTTGTTGTTGTTGTTGTTTTGCCAGTCCTGGGGCTTAAACTTAGGGATAGGGAATTATTCCTCAGATTTTTTTTTCTCAAGGCTAACCCTCTACCACTTGATGCACAGCACCATTTCCAGTGTTTCTTTTTCTGTTTATGTGGTACTGAGGAATTGAACCCAGGGTTTCAGGCATGCTAAGCAATCACCATACCATGAAGCCCAATCCCACAGCCCTAAATGACTTTCTTAAGATGGCATTACATTTTCATTTTGTAACTATATATCATAACTTGGCCAGAAATTTTTGCTAGAAAAGGACATGGAACACAATACTGTGTCAAGTAAGGCTAGATGGACAATGAATAACCATCATGGTCTAGCAAGGCATAGAGGGGCTTACCTCATGAAGCTCATACAACAGACTGAGCGAGACAGCTCCTGACCCACAGCCCACCTCCAGAATGAGAGGACCACCTTGGTTCCAGCCACTTGGGGACACTGGGCCACCTCCTCCAGCAACCATTCAATCAGTTCCTGAGAGAGAGAAAGAGAAAGAAGTTCAGAAATACACTTAAGGCAGGTGCCAGTGGTTCAGGCCTATAACCCTAAGAACACAGGAGTCTGAGATATGAGGATCATGGTTCATAGCCAACCCGGGCAGGAACGACTGTGAGACTCTTATCTCCAAAGAACCACAAGAAAATCGGAAGTGGCCTTGTGACTCAAGTGGTAGAGTGCTAGCCTTGAGCTGAGGAGCTCGGGGACAGCGCCCAGGCCCTGATTTCAAGCCCCACGACTGAAAAGAAGTGGACTTCCTACCACAAGAAATTACTGAATAGCACCCATTGTCCTAGGGAGCCTGACTCGGCAAGTCAGGCTGAGCTTCCTCTCATATGGGAGTCATGTAGGTCACCCAGCTTCTCCGTGCCTGTTTCCACATCTGCAAAACTGAACAAAGTGAAGGATCCACTTCCTCATAGGGATAGGGTCATAATGAAAGAGACACATGTTTTGTAAATAATCCCAATGCCTGTCTCACCATTAACACACACCTTTTGAGCTCTTTCCTGGTATCTTTCTGGCATACGCTCACAGAACTGCTGAGAACCATATCTGAGGGCTGCTCCCTCTGTGCCTGGCCATGCTCCAGAGATCTCTCTGTATTAATCCCTTGTTTCCTCACAACTGTCCCATGAGGAGATTGAAGTCCAATGGTGGGGGCCCAACCCAGAGCTTAACCTGTAGTTAAGAATTGGCTACCCATGGACTGAATTTGCGACAATCCATCTAAAGCAATGACTGAGTGTAGCACCACATGTCTACCATCCCAACTACAGAAGACAGGGCCTGATGGCGCACACATGTCACAAATAGGAGGACCGCGATCCAGCCCAGCCTTAGCATATATTAAGTCTCCATCTCAGAAATACCCAAGACAGAAAAGCTTGTCTTGCATGGTAGAAGACCTGACTGGCAAGCCTAAGGCCTTGAGGTCAATCCTTAACATACCTAAGAATCAGAGGCCCACTGTCCAAAGCTCATGCCTATAATCCTAGCTACTCAAGAGGCTGTGATCTGAATATCACAGCTCAAGATTCAAAATAGGGTTGGCCTTGCCCATCAGACATCATGATGACAAGACTCGGAGTCTGACCTATGTTGGTGTGCTCCATACTAGCAAGGCTCATATCATTTCTAAGTGTTGGCCATGCTCTCTGTACCCCTGGGAAGCCACCCATTGCTGGCCACTCCCAGGTCTTCCCAAGCACCCCACTGCCAACTACCAGACTCGAGAGTACACAGCTCCAGGTAAAAGAGATCCCTTGTTCTTGTACTTTAAATGTGCTGAGTCCCCTTCAAGCGTCTCACCCTTCCAGGCCCCCAGACTTCAGCTGTGAAGCCCATGCACCCCCCCTCAAAGATAGCAGATAGAAGTTACCAAAACATCCAGCCTCCTTGTTACAACCCACTTCTACACATGCACGTGCACGCACACACACACACACACACATACACACACACACACACACACACACACGTCCAGACCAGTGACAACACTCATCCATGCAGCACCTGTAATTTGCCAACTTATTACTCACCTGAGTACAGTCAGGCTGTACAAGGAGAAAGATGATCTCTCTGTCTCTCTCTCTCTATGTCTCTCTCTGTCTCTCTGTGTTTCTCCCTGTCTCTGTCTCTCTGTCTCTCTGTATCTTTCATTGTCTCTCTCAGTCTCTCTCTGTCTCTCTGTCTGTCTGTCTGTCTCTCTCTCTCTTTCTCACACACACAACACACACACACACACACACACACACACACACACACACACACACACACACACACACACACACACACACACACACACACACATATATTCAGAGCAGTGCCTCTCCTGAATTTGTTGGAGACCAGATGGACCGGGAGCACCAGCAGAAGCTGGCAGAGCTGGAAAATGTGATCAGCCTGAGAACTGTTGACAGCTGGGGGGGGGGGAGGTAGGCCGGGTATATGTATGTGTGTGTGCGGGGGGTGTTCCTCCCAGATATTCACCTTCTGTTCTGACCCCCAGCACCCTTATCTCCCTACTGGGCTTTTCTGGGACCCTCTTCAGTTGAAAAGGGTGAACAATCACAGAAGACGAGGGCTCACACAGCAAGGGGGTTCTATCATCTGCATCCAACACCCCCACCCCCACGAAAAGACACCAGAAGGCAGGTGTGGAGGTGTTGTTCCCCTCTGACTAAAGCCACCAAGTTCTCAACAGGGAGAGGAAGAGTGTAGATGTGCAGCTCTGTGGCTCCCACTGCTCCAAGTCAGGGGCTCAGTGGCGCCCACTCCTCACCCAATCCTGCATCTCCCCTTTTCCTGGGACACTGGCCACTACGGATGGGGTGGGATCCTTGGGTCAACACCCATCTCCACCTTGGGATGCATTTGGCCAGAATGTGGGGCAGCAGGGAGTTGTGGGTCTGGGTCAGGAAGGGGGAAAGGGGGAATATGGGGTCCCGGGGAGGGCCTGCATGGCAGACACTCACATGTGTTGCAGGAAGAAGTTGTTGGCAGCTGCTCTGGCGAGCAGCAATGTCAGAGGCATGGTGGACACCCAGGCCCCGAGCAGCATACAGGGTGGCCAGGACCAGATCAGAGCCGCAAGCCAGCCGGTGGTACACTATTGCACAATTGTCTGAGGACTACAAGAGGCAACACAGGTCCAAGCAGTCAGCACAAGGTTTGAAATGCTGCATCGCTGGGAAGGGTAGTAGAGGGGTGGGGCACGGGCGGGCATGTGGTGGGGCTGAGCAAGGTCTCTTCTCCTAGGCCTCAAGTCTCTTGCTCACCACTCAGTCACCTCTACCTTCCTCAACTGCTGGTAGTGGTGTCAACCAACAGAGGGAATCCCAGTGCTACAGGGCAGAATGTAATGTGAGTGTGGCCACCATTCTTGTATCCCATTGGACAGAAAGAACCATGAAAGAATGGGGATCTGGATCCTGTGATCCAGGAAGAATGGGTGGAGTCAAGATGACAGCAGTGCCTTGTCCAATCCAGTTGGAGACAAGAGGGAGACCTGCTTTAGTGGGATGGCTGCACAGATTGTTCTGTATGTCTGTTGCCACTCTTGGACCTTCAACTCAGGATCTAGGCACAGTCTGTGAGCTGCTTTTGCTCAATGCTACCCCTCTACCACTGGAGCCACACAGCTCTATTTCTGGTTTTGTTGGCACAATTGGACAGGGGTCTCAACAACTTTCATGCCTAGGGTGACTTTGACCATGATCCTCCCGTCTCAGCCTTGTAAGTATGAAGGAGGACTGCTGAGAGCCACTGGTGCCTGCCTAATCATTGGACTTGCTGATATTCTTGGACAGATTGGTGAGTTCCCTATCCTCGGGTTTAATTGGTAGGAGCTGGAGCCCACAGTTTGAATCCTGGTCCTGTCACGTCCAAATGGCAAGAGATCCTAAGAAACTCATTCCTATCCATATGATTACCAATGGAATGTGATGCATGTCATGGTTGAATGGGCAGTTTTTGAATGATTCTAGGATAAAATTTTACACAATTACATTATTGTACACTGATCGATTTTAATGAATACTTTATGAAGCATTTAAAAATTACATTCATTAAATGGAGGCATAATGAAATACCTAAAAATTGGACATCACATAGTATAAAGGTGGCATTTTTTCTGCCAGGAATGGGATGTGAACTCATGGTCTGGGTAACACTGTTGGACTGTGTGGGAAGGGGAAGCTTGCCTCCTTGAAGTCAAGAAATTCAAGTCTGTTCCTTAGGCCTGAAATCAATCCCCACCACTAGAAAGCATCCTATTTGTGTACATTTTAAATATGTGATTTATGTTTACACACATATATTGACTTCATGGTGCGTTCAGTGTAATTATATATTTTATTTTTTTATTCATGTATTGACTATTCATTTTATTGACTATTATGACATATAGAACATTGATTACATAGGATATAGGTCTGCATATGTATTCCACTTCATAGCTGACACCCAGGAGTTTCACATAAAAGGAAAATGTGTCACCATTAGCTTCTTACTCCATGATTCATTTTTTAGAAGTGCTGGCATCTGAACTCACAGCCTCTGAGGCCCAATTCATGAATGATTGAGTGTCAGCATGCCATTCTGGTGAAAACTGAGCTGACAGGCAGTTCCCAAGTCCTGAGATCGAGCCTCAGTTGTTGACAAAATAAGAATAGATTGACACACAGATGGTAGTACGCTAATAAATTTTATATATATATATATATATATATATATATATATATTATATATATATATATATAGTGCCAGAGATGTCTATCCAATATTCAGTTATATAGACTACATTCCTACCAATTCTTGGGTATTTATTATGCCTCCATGTAATTAATGTTATTGTTTTCATCCTTAACAAACTATTAAGTAAATCAATCAGGGTGCTGAAATTATTGCATTCCTGTAAGCAATAGTATTCTTTTAATACTTAATAAACATTAAATAAAATCAGTTTCCTGAAACCATGCTGTCTAATTTTGTAGGAGCATCATTCACAATCAACTCATTCAACCATAACATTGATATCATTCCACTGTTATTCCTATGGATGGGAACGAATCTCTTCGAAGCTCCTGCCATTGGTTGGTGTCAGGAGGGGGATTCAAAATCAGGGCCTACATTGCCACGTGGGTCTATGACTTCACAAATAGTCTGCCAGCCTTTACCAATGCAAGGTGAAGTACCTTTGCAACAGTGTCATTCAGACTCAGGAGGGTCATCGTGCAAAAGAAGAAAAGGAAAAAAAGCCATCTCACTCCATTTTTTCTATGCATTTTTTCCCACACAAGGTCTGGGGATCTAGGATCCCAGAATCAGCGGTGGGTCCAGTGGCTGCACCCTACCATTGGGTGATCGAAGCTGAGGCAGAGTTGCCATGACCTGAGTTCAAACCCCTTGTTGAGCCAAAAAAAATATTAAAAGAAATTAGCTCCCTGGCTTTCAATTCACCCCGTTTTTTCTGCCAGGCTTTGGATTTGAACTCAGGGTCTGGGTAAATGTGCAGCTCTGTGGAAGAAAGGGGAAGCTCACCGTACTTGAAGATAAGAAAGTCAGGCTTGTACTCTAAGCCTAAATTCAAGCCTCAGCCCTGGAAAAGATACTATTTATATACATTGTAAAGACAGGGTGTGTACCTATGGATGTTCAGCCCATACACATTTGGTGTGGTTGTTCCTTGTATTTTTTGTTTTCTTCATTTATTTACTGTTGATTTTACTATGATGACACCCATTCCGTTTATTACATTGATGACATGCTATCACATGGCATCTAGATTTGTAGACATGTTCTCCAGCATGCCTGACACCCTGGACTCTCAGAGAAAAAAATTCACACTAGGCTTCTTACAACATTATCTGAACTCAGGGCTTAGCAGGACCAATTGGTGAAAAGTTCAAGGTGAACACACCAGCCTGTGAGCAACTAAGGAGTTAGGCCATTCCCAGGATATGACATTGATCCCCAGGGTGGGCCATGGTAGTCATAAATTCATTATTTAAACATAAGATCTATATTTACATACATGTGTGGACAGCATCTTGCATTTGGTGTACTTCTTCTACTTATTTTCTGTATTATCCATGGAAGTATTCTGTATTTTACTGAGCATGGTGACAGATATAACAGTGCTTACATGTATGACAACATATTGCCATGGCTATAGGGTTTCCTATGCATTCTCCATCATAGCTGAGACCCAGGACTTTCACAGGACAGGTGAATCGATGGGCTTCTCACATCAGGATTCATCTTTTGGCAGTGTTTTGATTTGAACTCAGAGCCTTTCAGTCCCAATTGGGGAAAGGGTCTAGGTAAGGACACCAGCCTATGAGTAAGGAAGGAGATAGGCCGTTCCCAGGACCTGACATTGAGATTGAGACCCAATGTGGGCCAGATATTCATAAATTCATAATTTAAACATAGGGTCTATGTTTACATACATGTGTGGACAGCATCTTGCATTCAGTGCACTTCTTCTCCTTATTTTGTCTCTAATTCATGGGCGTATTGTGTATTTTACTGAGTATGGTGACAGCTATAACTGTGCTTACATGGAAGACAACCTGTTCCCAAGGTTATAGATTTGCCTATGCATTCCCATCCTAGTTGAGACCTGTGACTTTCACAGGAGAGGAGAGGAAAACATGTGCAATGACTGGCTTCTGACGACAGAATGACACTCTTTTTTTTTTTTTTTTGAGGAGGGGTCTGGTCATGGGGCCTGAACTCTGGGCCTCGGCGCTGTCACTCAGCTCTTCAGCTCAAGGCTAGCGCTCTACCATGTGAGCCACAGTGCCACTTCTGGCTTTTTTTCTTTTTGCTTATGTGGTGCTGAGGAATCGAATCCAGACCTCATGCATGCAAGGCAAGCGCTCTACCACTGAGCCACCTTCCCAGCCCAGATGTCAGGTGGTTCCCAGGTGCTGAGATTGAGCCCCAGGTTTGGCCAAAACAGCGATACATGCATAGGCAGAGGGTGGTATACGAATAAATATATATTGTTAAGGAAATCCAGAGCCATCTATCTATGATTAAATGACATTTACTACGTTCCTACCAAATCTTAGGTATTTATTATATTGATTATTGAAATAATATTCTTTTCATGCTTAATAGACTCAGCATCCTAGGATTATTGCTTCCAATTTTAGACTAGACAAATGCGTGAACTACTCTTTCAATCGGTATTCTTATGCATAGGAACGAGTCTCTTGTGATCTCTTGCCATTGGTTGGTGTCAGGACCAGGATTCGAACCCAGGGCCTATGTTGACTTGTTGGCTTATGGCTTCCCTGATTGCCTGCCAGCCATCAGCACTGGCAGGTCAGGTTCACTTTGCAACTGTGTCATTCAGACCCACGATGGTCACAGTGCAAAGAAAAAAATGTAAAATCCCAAGCCCTCTACACCTCCCCACTTTTTGTGCTGTCCCACTTTTTTTCCTTCCTGCAAGCCCTCTGGCCCTAGGCCCAGGATTGGCTATGGGTCCCGAGACTGCACCCAAGCCTTGGGAGATCAAAGCTGAGGCAGAGTTGCCATGACCTGAGTTCAAGCCCCGTGGTTGCTTTAATTAATTAACTAAATTTTTAAAAAGAAGATTCCCAGATTTGGAATTTCTGCCAGTTTTCTTTCCTAGCCTGGGATTTAAACTCAGGGTCTTGGTAAATCCGTAGCAATGTGAGGGAAGGTACACAGTTGCCACTACTTGAGTTCAAACCCCATGCCAAACCAAAAATAAATAATTAAGTCACTGCTCGGTAGGGAAATGTAGTTGTGGAGGTAGGAAGTAAGGGGTGGTAGGGGGAAAACAAAGGAGGAAGCAACAATGCTCCATAGGAAATGTACTCATTACTTTGCTAATGCAACTGTGAACCCTCTGTACAACATTTTTAGAATAAAAAACTTACAAAAATAATGTAGTGCTCAAGAAGCACTTTGCGGGTAAGGGAAGGAGGTCTGAATAGCTGTACAAAATTCTACACTGATATTTTATAATGTTCAGTATGGAACTGAATAAACATAACTGCTTCCATTACAAATATTAAATCACTGTCTCAGAACTGGGACCAGTATTTCTGCCATTGATGGGATTTGTGTTCACCATCCTGGTAACTATTTTACACCATTTGTGAAGGGGAAACTCATTGTCTTTGAGGAAAAGAAATTCAAGCTAGAGTTCCCAGGGCCTGAGTTAAGGCCCTGCAATGGAAGAAAATATTTGTATACATGTGTAATATATGATATATAGGTACATATATATGTTTATTTCATATTATGATTATTATGATTGATTTTGTATTAATTTTATTTTTATTTTATTCATTTTATTTTTTATTGTATTTAGTACTATTATACACATACTATTTATTATGTTTTGTACATCTAATATAAATTATACAAAATAATTTAGGACACTGACTCTTTTATATTAATACTTATTAAGTGTTGAAACATGATACATAATTAAATGGAGGCATTTGTCATAGCCATCACATATTTGGAGTCTATCCCCAGTATGAGCTTTATCATATTTATCTTTGGACAACTTCTTATAGAGATTTCGTTAGATGATTTATACTTTTTTTGAGGATAGGCAAGTGGAGGAATAAAATTGTAAGGTTGGGGCTGGGAATGTGGCTTAGTGGTAGAGAGCTTGCTCAGCATGCATGAAACCATAGTTTGAATGCTCATTGCCACATACTCAGAAAAAGCCAGAAGCTGTGGAATGGCTCAAGTGGTACAGTACTAGGCTTGAGAAAAAAGAGCTCAGAGACAGTACCCAGCCCTAAGTTCAAGCCCCAGGTCTGGGAAAAGCAATACACCAGATTCCGGTGGCTCTCACCTGGAACCCTATCTTCTCAGGGGGCTGAGATCTGAAGGCCACAGTTTGACGCCAGCCTAGGGAAGGAAAGCCTGTTAGACTCTTAACTCCAATGAACCACCAAAAGATTCTGGTTCTCTGGTGGTTTATTGAAGATAAGAGTCTCACAGACTTTCCTGCTCAGCCATCTTAAATGACGATCTCCTGAGGAGGCTTCAAGTGGCTTCCTCAGGGATTCACCAAGGAGCCACTCCACACAAACCCTAAGTATAAATCTCGAGAGGTAATAGGGAAAAAAGGAAACATGAAAATTCTACTAGTGTGTTCTAGATATTAAGTTTGAAGACTCAAAACACTCATAATTATTAGATCATTTTATAGGGAAAAGGAGCAATGCAGACAGTATGAGGATTGCTCCAGCTTTCCATCCTCTCATCCTGAGACAGTAAATTCACAGCAGCTCAATGCTAAGTGACAGAACTGGCATGTCCTGTGGTTATTTGCTCCCAAATCCTGTGACACTCATTTCTCAATTTTGGACTTAAATCTGTGACCAGATGGTAAGATGAGGAGAGAAAATAAACATTGGGTACTTTACTTATAAATTCGAACCATTGGAATGACCCTGTTAAGAAGTCAGATTGTCAAGAGCAAAAAATGAAGAAGAAAAGAAAGAAGGTACCAGTGGCTGCTGACTGTAATCCAAGCTCCTCTGGAAGCTAAGATGTAGAGAATCTTAGTTTGAATCCAGCCAATGTAGGAAAGTCCATGGCACACGTATTTCTAAGAGATCACAGAAAAACCCAGAAGTGAGGCTGTCAAGCTTAATGCACTACCCTTGAGCAAAAGGAGCTCAGGGACAATGCCTAAGCTCATAGTTCAACATCAGGACCTGCCCCCTCAAAAAGAGCCTGTACTTCCATGTCTTTTTCTATGTATGGATATATTCCTGTAGGTGAAGCTCCCGAGTAACTATGATGAATGGCACCAACCTAGGAAATTTGTATTCAATATAATGAGTTCATAACACAGAGACTTCCTTCAAGACAGTGCATGTTCTGGGGCTCACCTCACTGTTCCCAGTGTAGCCTGAGGGTTTCTCTGCATCTCAGGCATGCTGGAAAAAGTCTCTCTCATTGTGTGGACAAGCAGACAAAAGGCCTCACTCCTGTAAAGGTAGGTAACAAACAACTCCACCTGGGCCAGTTAGTGAGGATGAGTGTAGGTGGGCTCTGAAGGTCAGGGAAAAAGTCCTCTTTGTACAACAAGCTATCTCTCTCCCCAGTGCTCTGTTTTAACAGGAAGCCTTCATTTGTGCCACCTTCCATGGCAGGCCAAGTTCTGTGCACTTATCCTGCCTTTGTGAGACTATATTCTGGTGTTCAGATACAGTGCTCAGTATAATTCAGGAGTCCTTCAGGCAGAGAACTAGGGCACTGAACATAATGAAATGTTTCATTGCTGGCAAGGATGGGCCTATGATGCCTCTCCTAGTTTTCTGGAAGCTTTGGAAATCCAAGCTCATGTCTGATATCACAAAGCTTCCTGTCATCTAGGGCTGGTGAAGATCAACAAGTTTTGAAACGTTTGACCTCTCCTAGTTAAGCCCTGGGTGGCTAGGTTTTGGGGTTGAACACAGGGCCTGGGTGCTGACCATGAGCTCAGTGCAGAAGCCCAGTGCTTTACCATTTTGTGTAACAACATCACTTCTGGTCTGTGAATGTGTGTGTGTGTGTGCGTGTGTGCTGGTGTGTGTGTATTCATGCTCACACATACATGAGTCCTGGAGGTTGGACTCAGGACCTGAGCACTGTACCTAGTTTCTCTTGTAGAAGGATATCCCTGTCCCAGTTGAGCCACAGAGCCACGTCAGACATTTTCTAGTGATGTGGTCCTAAGAAATCAAGGCCAGGGTTTCATATATGCAAAGCACTCTACCCCTAAGGCACATTCCCAGCCCTCTACTTCAGTTTTGTTAGTTTATTTCTGTCTTTTTTATTGTTGTTGTTGATGTCGGTTGTAAGAGTTGAAGTCTGGGCATGGGTGTTGTCCCTGAGCTCTTCAGCTCAAGTCTTGTGCTCTACCACTTGAGCAACAGCCCCACTTCAGGTTTTCTGGTGGTCCATTGGAGCTAAGTGCCTCAAGGACTTTCCTGCCCAGGCTAGCTTTGAACCATGATCCTCAGATCTAATCCTCCTGAGTAGCTAGGATGACAGGCATGAGCAACAAGCATGCAGCTTCCAATTCAGGTGATTAGTGGTGAATGGGAGATAATAGTCTCATGGGACCTTTCGTGTCTGGGATAGTTTAGAACCCAGATCCTCAGATCTAAGCTTCCTGAGAAGGCAGGATGATAGACTTCAGCTACCAACCCCTTGGCCACGACCTTTGCTGCAAGAGGGTCCATGGCTCCACGTTGTGGAGTGCTAGCCATGAGCCCAATAAGTAAGGGTCAGTGCCTAAACCCCATGTTCAAGGTTCATGATCGAGAAAAAACAAAACGAAACAATTGTCTGCAGGAGATAACTCATAGTCTTCAGTAATACATAATTTCGTCCCTGCCATGGGGACCTATATGAGCCCTAATATTCTTGTCTGCATAATCATTGCAGTTGTGGAGCTCTTATAAGGACAAGATGTAAAAATGCACCCGGTGAAGGACACAACACATGGCACTCTTTGCACACAGCATCCTATGAAAGACTCAGCACCCAGCACCCAATGTTGGACTCAGCACACTGCATCCTCTGAATGACTCAGCACATAGCACCCTGTGCAGTACTCAGAACGGAGCACCTTTTGAAGGACTCAGCACAGAGCTCTATTCCACAATCTGTCATTAGTGTTAGAGTGCTTTCATCAGTATCACCATTTTTTGAGGAACATTTCACAAACCACACAATTTCATATCTAATGGTTTAGTGGGGTGTTTTTATTTGGGGAGGGAGGTTTCCCCTGAGGGTTGAGCTCAAAGCATGGAGATAATGTTCTAATAACATTTGCTCACGGCTAGAGCTCTACCACTTGGACCCACATTTTGCAGTGTCTTGCAGACTTCCTGTCAGGACTGGGTTTTAAAGCCCCCAAGCAGCTAGGATGAGAGGCATATGCCACGATGACATGGGTAACCCGTGGAGCTGGGTTACAGCGGTTTACATGTGGGTAAGTCATGTTAGGTGGCAGCTGTCAGCACCAGACTCCTAGCTTGCTCAGTTATGAGGTATTTGTAGTTCTGTCCTTCTATAATTGCAGTTAGAACATCCTACTGTTTTTTTGCGTCAGTCCTGGGGCTTGAGTAAGAGCTTGGACACTCTCCCTAAGCATTTGTGCTCAAAGCTAGCACTCAATTGATTCAAAGGCAATAGAACTTCTGGGTTTTCTGTTTATGTGGCACTGAGGAATCGAACCCAGGGCTTCATGCTTACTAGGTGAGCACTCAACCACTGAGCTCCAGGAGTGAACGAGGTATAAATAGAGATTGTTGTATATAAATAGTACATACACAAAAAGAGATTTCTGCATATTATTACATTATAGATATTACTACCATTTATTAAGTATTAAATTATATCTCCATTTAATGATATGTCCCAGTTAACGAATAATAAAGCATTAATTAATAATTACTCAATATCCTATTATTTTATCATATATGTACATATATCCATACATATTTCATAGACTGAGGCTGATATATTATTAAATTCTGCATCATGTGCTGCTACCAATTATTAGTTATTTAATTATGTCTCCATGTAATATTTGTTTTGTTAATGCTTAATAAAATATTAATTAAACTTAATGCACATCCTATACCTATTGTGTCTAATTTTTATTCTAGAATAATTCACTACTAAATCAATCTGTTTATCATTTATTGTATTGACAATCTTCCACCTATGACATATTTTTCCTTTATTACATCCCATTACATAGTATATTGATTTGCACCCAAATTATACATCCTACCTGACACCGAGCACTTTCACAGAAAAGGAAAAGTTATGTGTCATGCTCGAGTTCTCTCTCCACGATTATATTTTTGGCAGTGCTGGGATCTAAACTCAGGGCCTAGAAGGCTCAGTTTATGAATGGGTGATTGCCATCGCAGCAGCCTTTAGCCAATTCAGCTGCCAGGCAGTGCCCAAGCCATGAGATGGAGCCCCATATGTTGACTGCAAATTGCGCTTAGTGTAGTTACTCATTTTAATTTTTGTTTTATTCATTAACCATTTATTTTATTGACTGCTATAATAAATGGAATTTTTACTATATTTATTACATAGATTATACATTTGTCTATGTATGAAACTTCACACCTGACACCCAGGACTTTCACAGAAAAGGAAACCATGTGTCACCATGGGATTCTTACTGCTCACGATTCAATTTTTGTAAGTGCTGGCATCGGAACTCACAGCCTACAAGGCCCAATTCATGAATGGGTGAGTGTCAGTATGCCAGCCTGGGGCATATGGAGCTGACAAGAAGTTCCCAGCACCTGAGATCCAGCCCCAGGGATAGAAAAAATAACAGATTGACATGTAGATGATAGTACACAAATACATATAGATCATTATAGAGTGCCAGAGATTTCTATATATTATTCAGTTACATTGGCTACATTCCTACCAATTCTTTTGTATTTATTATGCGTCCATGTAATTAATATGATTGTTTTCATCCTTAATGAATTATTAAGTAAATCAACCATTGCCCCGAAACTATTGTGTCCGGGTACTTAATAGTATTCTTTCAATTTGTCAAAAATATTCATTACATCCGTTGGCCTCCTAAAATCACTCTCTACTTTTATCATTAGTATCATTCAAGAACAACTAAGTCAACCTTGACATTCATAACCTTCCATCAGTATTCCTATGAATATGAACTAGAATATTAGGATCTCCCTCTATTGGTAGGGGTCACCACCCAGCTTCAAACACAGGGCCTATGTTGTTGTGTTGGCCTATGGCTTCCCTAGAAGCCCACCAGCCTTCAGCAATACCAGGTTACCAACATTTTTCAGCCATGTCATTCAGACCCAGGATGGTCACCTTGAAAAGAAAACAAATGTAAAACCAGAAGCCATCAGCAAGTTGCAGGTTTTTTTTCTGTGTCATTTTATTTATTTTTTCCTGTCAGCCTTTGAGGCCCAGAAACCCAGGTACGGCTGTGGGTCCAGTGGCTGCAACCCAGCCTACAGTGATCAAAGCTGAGGCAGAGTTGCCACGCCCTGACTTCAAGCCCTGTGCTTGACAAAGTAAAAATACCTCCCTCCCTCCCTACAAACATATATATATATATATGTTTATATATATATATATATATATATATACACACACAAATACATACATACATACATACATACATACATACACACATACATACATACATACATTAAAAATATTTAAAAAATTATGAGGCTCCTTGGCTTGGAATTCATGCCTTTTTTTCTGCCAGGCCTGGGATTTGAAATCAGGGTTGGAATAAATCTGCAGCACTGTGGGGGAAGGGAAAGCTCACAGTGGGGGAAAACAAAAAAGACAGGCCAGTTCCCAGGAGCTGAATTCAAGCCCTAGCACTCGACAAAATAATATTCATATACATTTTAAATACATAATTTCTATTTATACACACATGTTTAATGCATTCATTTTATTTTGTGTTTTATTTAATTATTATATATTTTAGAGAGTATGATTACATGTATAATTTTTTTTATATCCTATCACATAGGACATAGATTTGCCTATGTATTATACATCATTCCTGAAAACCAGGACTTTCACTTACAAGGAAAACAATCGGGACAATTGGCTTCTTCAACCAGGATTAAGTTTTTGGCAGTTCTGTATTTTAAACTACGGGCCTAGAAGACCCACTTCATGAATGGGTTAATGTTAGTACACCAGTCTGATGCCAGTGGAGTTGTCGGGAAAATTTGAGGACCTGAGATCAAGCCCTAGGAGTGGCCAATATATAAACAGATAGATGTGTAGATTGCAGTGCGTGTGTATGTGTATTTACATATGTATATGCATCTATAAATAAATTTATAGATTGTTCCTATAGATAGGAATGAGTAGGTGGCAGTCCCAGGATCGAACTCAGGGCCTAGGTTTCTGGGTTGGGCTCAGGCTTCACTGACAACCCACCATCCTTCTGCTCTGCAAGGTAACATACAATTTTCAAGCCGAGTCATTGAGGCTCAGGATGGTCACAGTACAAAGGAAACAAAGGTAAAACTGTTGTGTAAAACTTCCTGGTTTAGTTTTCCCTCCTCTGTCTTGGTTGTTTTTTATTTTTTTTGCCAGATCTGGGAGTTGAACTCAGGTTGTGCCTGCCCCCCAAAATGTGAAAGTCCTGGCTAGGAATTTGGGCCATTTTATCAGCCATACCTGGGATTTGAACTCAGGGACTGGATAACTCCATTGTGCTCTGGGTGAAGTGGACGCTAACCTCCTGGAAGAAAAAAAAAATTCAGGATCAATTCCCAAGGCGTGAATTCCAGCCCCAGAAATGGCAAAAATAATATTCATATACATGTATAATATATATCATATATATGTATTTGTATATATATTACACATTTTACCTAGGACACAATATTTCCACAGAAAGGAAAACAGGTCAACATTGGCTTCTTACTCTACCTATTACCTTCAGCATTGCTGAGATTTGAACTCAGGGCCTGGAATGCCCAATTCATCAAGGGGTCAGTGTAAGCATAGCAGCCTCAAACAAATTCACTGCCAGGCAGTTCCCAGGACCTTAATTCTAGCCCCAGGAGTGGCCAATATATAAATAGATAGGTGTGTAAATTGCTACACATACATATACATCTCTCTATATGTATATTCCGCTGAATAAATAAATATTTACTTGCACTCTAAATGTTCTTAGAGTTCCTGAGCTATAGGAGAAGGAAAGAAACATCATTTACCCATCCTGGGTTCAAATGAATTTCTCAGAATCCAAGCCCTAGCCCTGTTAGCAGGATGAACTCCAGTGTAACACTGTATTTGAAGGACAGAAAACAGTTTCAAAAGCCAGGCTAGGTAAGGAGACCAAGGCCTGCAGGATTAGGAGGCAGAATGTACACACTCAACAGGGAAGTGAGTTGCAAAACCACTTCATTCATTCCAGGCACAGCCAGCAATGAAGGGAAACCTGAAATATTTGTTAGAGTTACACCAGGGACATGCTTTTCTCAGCCTCTTCAAACAATGACTAGTTAAGCTTCCTTCCTCGGGTGAAGGGAGCCTCAGGCTATCGTTAGGTTACCAATAGAGAGCCAGTTTAGTGGGGGAGAGGCGAGGAACAGAGTAGAAAATCCCTGATCTCTGATATTAGGGAGTAGTTTTTTGACTCTCCATCTGTCAGATATGAAGGCCCTTCTTCTACCTTTGCCAGTCCATTCTCCATATCATTAATGCAAATCCCCTGTTCAAGGAGAGGCATGGTTATTTCTCTTCTGTCTCCAAGCAGCTGAATTACAGCCTGGCTCTGCCCTCTTGTCTCTGGGGTGTTTGGCTACCTGAAAAGTGGGAAAAAGACAGTTTTCCTCCTCTGTGGTTGTGTAAAGGTGATGCTGGTGGCGTGGCACATTGCAGAAGGCCTCATTACTGGGAATTGTTCCCTTCTTTCCTGCTGATGTCCAAGACCAGGTACATCTACCATTTTTCTATCTATCTATCTATCTATCTACCTACCTATCTATCTAACTATCTATCTATCTATCTATCTATCTATCTATCTATCTATCTATCTATCTATCTATCTATCTATCTATCTATCTAGGTATGTATGTATGTATGTATGTATGTATGTATGTATGTATGTATGTATGTATGTATGTATGTATCTATCTATCTATCTAATCTATCTTATCTATCTATCTATCTATCTATCTATCTATCTATCTATCTATCTATCTATCTATCTATCTATCTATCTATCTATCTATCTATCTATTTATCTATCTATCTGCCTATCTATCTATCTATCTATCTATCTGCCTATCTACCTACCTACCTACCTACCAACCTACCTACCTACCACCTTAGCTATCTCTTTGATAATTCTTGGGCTGAACTCAAGGCCTGAGCATTGTCTGTAACACTCTACTACTTGAGCCACAGGACGAATTCTGGCTTTTATCTGTGTATGTGCTACTGAGGAATCGAACCCAGGGCTTCTTGCATGCTAGGCAAACACTCTCTCACTAATCCACATTCCCTGCCCCCTCATCTTTTTTCTTAAAGGTAGTTTTACATAAGTATGCTAGCATTTTATGTCCCCAGATGTATTTTTGGAACACAGGTTATTCCTATGAACCCCAATTTTCTCTTCCCCTGCCTGATTTGTGACGGTTCCTGCATTGGCCTCATAATAAAATGTAAATAAAGGCTGCTGAGAGCTTTAGTGTGCATCATATAAGGACACAGGCCTGGAATCTGAGAAGAGAAAAACGATGAGGCTGAAATGAACAGAATGATGCAGTATGCGCAATGAGCATATCTGAAAACTAAATCAGTAAATAAAAGCAGAAGCATTGCATACAGCCTGTTTGCACTCAGTGAGGTAATATACAGCTGTAAGTAGGGCATTAATACATAAACTTGGCCTTTGCTTTTTGAAATTTTTTGGTGGCCATCCCATGGCTTAAACTCAGTGTGTGATACCTTCCTCAACTGTTTTGCTCAAGGCTGAGGCTCTACCACTGCCACAACTCCACTGCCAGCCATCAGGTCGTTCACTGAACATAAACACCTCCCAGGCTTTCCTGCCTGGTCTGGCCTGTATCTCTTATTTGGCCTTCTCTTTCAAAGCTAGAGCTCTACCCTCTAGGCCACTGCTCCACTTCTGGTTTTCTGGTGGTTTATTGGAGACAAGAGTCCCACAGACTTTCCTGCTAGGGCTGGCTTTTAATCATGATCTCCTGAGGAGGCTTCAAGTGGTTTTCCTCAGGGATTCACCTAGGAGCCACTCCACACAAATCTTTCATCTAAATCTCGAGAGGTAATTGAGAAAAACAGAAACAGGAAGATGCTTCTAGTGTGTTCTAGATACTTAAGGTTGGAGACACAAAACACATAATTATTAGATCACTTTCTAGGCAAAAGGAGCAATGCAGACAGTATGAGGATCGTTCTAGCTTTTGGTCCTCATACCCTGAGACAGTAAATTAACTGCATCTCAATGCTAAATGACAGTACTGGCATGTCTTGTGGACATTTGCTCATAAATCTTGTGACACTCAATTCTCACTTTTGGTTTCAAACCTGTGACCAGAAGGGATGATGAGTAGAGAAAAACCTTTTCAGAGAACGTAGCTATAAGGAACAATGGGTAGTTGGCTTATAAGTCCAAACCATTGGAATGACCCTATTAAGAAGTCAGATTGTCCAGATTACAAAACGAAGAAGAAAAGAAAGAAGGTGCCAATGTCTGCTGACTGTAATCCGTGCTCCTCAGGAGGCTAAGATGTAGATAATCTGAGTTCGAATCCAGCCAGCATAAGAAAGTCCATGGCACTATTATTTCAAAGAGATCACAGAAAAACCTAGAAGTGGGGTTGTGACTCCAACTTAATGCACTACCCTTGAGCAAAAGGAGCTCAGATACAAGGCCTAGGCTCATAGTTCAACTCTTGGACCTGCCCCCTCAAAAAGAACCTGCACCTCCATTTCTTTGTGTATGTATAGATATATTCCTATAAGTGAAGCTCCCGTGTACCTATGATAAATGGCACCAAGATAGGAAATTTGTATTCAATTCAATGAGTTCATAACACAGAGATTGCTTTTATGACATTACAGATTCCAGGGCTCCCCTCACTGCTCCTATTGTAGCCTGAGGGTTTCTCTGCATCCAAGGCCAGCTGGAAGAAGTCTTTTTCATTGTCTGGACAGGCACACAGAAGGCCTCCCTCCTGTAGAGCTGTGTATCAAACAACTCCATCTGGGCCAATTAGTGAGGAGGAGTGCGGGCGGTCTCTGAAGGTCAGGAGAAAAAGTCCTCTTTGTACAAGCTATCTCTCTTCCCAGTGCTGTTTTTTGACAGGAAGCCTTCATTTGTACCAACTCCCATGGCAGGACAAGTTCTGTGCACTCATCTTGCCTTTGTGAGACTATATTCCTGGGCTCAGATACATTGCTCAATATAATTCAGGAGTCCTTCTGGCAGACAAGTAGGGCACTGAACCTAATGAAATGTTCCATTGAGGGCAATGATGGGCCGATGATGCCTTTTCTAGTTTTCTGGAGGCTTTGGAAATCCAAGCACATGTTGGATATCACAAAGCTTCCAGTCATCTAGGGCTGGTGAAGCTCATCAGATTTTGAAATCTTTGACCTCTCCTAGTTGGGCCCTGGGTGACTACGCTTTAGGGTTGAACACAGGGCCTGGGTGCTGGCAATGAGCTCAGAACAGAGAAGTCTAGTGCTTTTTTTGTGTCACAGCTTCACTTCTGCTCTCTCTCTCTCTCTCTCTCTCTCTCTCTCTCTCTCTCTCTCTCTCTCTCTCTCTCTCTCTCTCTCTCTCTCCCTCTCTCTCTCTCTCTCTCTCTCCCTCTCTCTCTCTCTCTCTCCCTCTTTGTGTGTGTGTGTGTGTGTGTGTGTGTGTGTGTGTGTGTGTGTGTGTGTGTGTGTGTGTGTGTATGCATATTATAGTCCTGGAGCTTGAACTCAGGACATAGCACTGTACCTAGTTTCTCTTCTATAAGGATTGCCCTCTCCTACTTGAACCACAGAGGCACTTCAGGCTTTTCCCTAGTGATGTGGTCCTGAGAAATCAAGGCCAGGGTTTCATATATGCAAAGCACTATACCCCTAAGGCACATTCCCAGCCCTCTACTTCAGTTTGTTAGTGTGTATCTATTTTTTTTATTGTTGCCGATTGTAGGAGTGGAAAGCTGGGCCTGGGGCTGTCTCTGAGATCTTCAGCTCAAATCTTGTTGCTCTACCACTTGAGCCACAGAACCACTTCTGGTTTTTTTGCGGTTCATTGGAGCTAAGTGTCTCAAGGACTTTCTTTCCCAGGCTACCTTTGAGCCATGATCCTCAGATCTCATCCTCCTGAGTAGCTAGGATGATCAGCATGAGCCACAAGCACCCAGCTATCACTTCAGGTTTCTTAGTGGTGAATTGGAGATAATAGTCTCATGGGACATTTTGTGTCTGAGATAGTTTGGAACTCAGATCCTCAGATCTCAGCTTCCTGAGAAGGCAGGATGACAGACCTCTGCTATAGAACCCTAGGCCATGACACTCTGTTGCAAGTGGTTCCTTGGCTCCACGTGGTGAAATGCTATCCATGAGCCCAAGAAGTAAGGATCAGTGCTTAGGCCCTGAGTTCAAGGTTCATGACTGAGAAAAACAAAATAAAACAAAACAATTTTCTGCAGGAGACAACTCACTAGTCTTCAGTGATACAAAATTTTGTCCCTCCCATGGGGACATATCTGATTTTCAATATTCTTATCTGCATAATCATCTCAGTTGTGGAGTTCTTACAAGGACAATGTGAAAGAATGCACCCTTTGATGGACAAAACATATAACACTCTTTTTTTATTCTGTCGTGAGGTTTGAATTCTTGGCCTGAGCTCTGTCCCTCAGATCTTCAGCTCAAGGCTAGTGTTCTACAATTTTAGCTACTGCACCACTTCCGGTTTTCTTGTGGTTTATTGGAGATAGGTTTTCACCGACTTTCCTGCCCGGGCTGGCTTTGAATTACGATCCTCAGATCTCAGCTAGGATGACATGCATGAGCCACCGGTGCCTGGCTCCACATAACCCTCTTTACAGGGTTCAGCACACAGCATCTTGTGAAAGACTCAGCACCCAGCACCCAATGAAGGACTCAACACACTGAACCCGGTGAAGGACTCAGCACATTACATCCTGTGCAGGATTCAGCACACAGACCCCGTGAGGGACTCAGAACCCCAGGAAGGACTCATCACAGAGCTGTATCCCACAAGCTGTCATTAGTATTAGGGTGCTTTCATCAGTATCACCATTCTTTCAGAAACCCATCACAAACTACACAAAGTTCACATCTAATAATTTAGAGGGGTGTTTTTTTTGGGGGGAGTCACCCACAAGGATTGCACTAAAGTGTTGGGGGTACTATCCTAAGATCTTTTGCTCAAGGCTAGAGCTCTACCATTTTGAGCCACAGCTCAGTTTCACAGACATCCTGCCAGGGCTGGGTTTTAAACCCACCAGTGTCAGGTCTCAGCCCCCAAGTATCTTGGATGACAGGGGTGAGCAAGCCAGCAGCATCTGGTTCCATGGCGCTTGGTTGCATCTGGGTATTCAGATTATATTGCAGCTGTCAGCACCAAACACCCAGCTTGCTCTGTGATGAGGTATTTGAAGTCCTATTCTTATATAGTTGCAGTCACAACATTCAATCTTTTTTGGTGCCCGTCCTGGTTCTTGAGTAAGGCTCTGCACACAGTCCCTAAGGTTTTATGCTCAAAGCTAGTGCTCTACTGCTTGAGCAACAGCACTACTTCCGGATTTTTATGTGCATGTGGTAGTGAGAAATCGAATCCAGGGCTTTGTATATTCTAGCCATCACTATATAGCACTGAGCCACAGGAATGACATTTATAAACAGATAAATGTGTAGATTGGCATATATATGTGCCTACATATATATATATATATATGTAGATGTATAAATATATGTATATGTATAATACAAAAGAAAGATGACTGCATATTATGAAATTACATAAATTATATTACTGCCAATTATTGAAAAATTATTCCTTCGACTTTTTACTATCATGGTTGAATACATAATAAAGTATTAAAATTGAAAATTAGTCAATGTACTATATGTATCTAGTCAATGTGTATAATTTTATACTATACTCATACACTAACTACTAACTTAATTGTTACTTTTATAACATTTATAGTGATGTATATTGGAATGCGTTTCTTAAAATCTCCCACCAATCATTAGCAGCAGTCTCAGCATTTGACCTCCAGGCTTAAGTTGAGGTTTCGGCTATGGCTACCATAATAGCCAGCCAAACATCAGCATGTAAGGTCATGTACACTTTCTGGGCCTTGTCATTTAGACCCAGGATGGTCACAATGCAAAGCGAAAAAATGTAAAACCACCTTCTTGAACTTCTCCGCTTTATCCTTCTCCTTTCAATTTTAATTTTTTGCTAACCCCGAGATTTGAACTTGGGTCCTAGGATCCCAAGCTCAGCTGTGGCAGAGATGCCAAGACCTGAGTTCAAGCCCCATGTTTGGCCAAAAAACATAACAAAATAAAGCCCTGGCTGGGATTTTTTTGGGAATTTTTTGGAATTTTTCTGGCTGGCATGGGATTTGAACTCAGGGTCTGGGTAACTCTGTGGCATTGTGGGTGAAGGGGAAGCTCTTGGTCCTAGAGGACAAGAAATTCAGACCAGTTCCCAGGGCCTGAATTGAAGCCCCAGCACTGGAAAAAAATGATATTCATATATGATCACTGTTTACATACATGGGTTTAGTAAGTATGACATTTATTACCCTTATTTATTTATTATTATTACACATATAACATTTCATTTATTACATCCTATCACACAGGATATATTTGCATATGGATTATACATTATACTGAGACCCAGGAATTTTTTTCAGGAAAAATATGTGTCGAAAGTGGTTTCTTACTCCATGAATAAATTTTTGGCGATGCTGGGATTTTAACTCACAGCCTACAATGGCCAATCCATAAATGGGGTCACAGTCTTAGCACACCAACCTCTGGCAAACTGAGCTGCCAGGAAGTTCTAAGGACCTGTGATCAAGCCACAGTAGTGCCCTATATATATATATTGATAGATGTGTAGAAAGCTGTATATATATATATATATATATATATATATATATATATATATACACACACACACACACACACACACACATATATATATATACAGAGAGAGAGAATGTGAGGATATTATTAAATTATATAAATTAAATATACTTACCAATGATTAGTTATGAAATTATGCCTCCATTTAATGAAGTATCATGGCTGAATACTTATAAAAATTTTAATAAAAATTAGTATCCTTCCTTTAGGGGAATCATACCATGGTGCTAGAATGGAAGCTATAAATCCAATAATTTTTGTGTGGCATTCTAAAATAGAATCATGAATTAACTGCAAAATTAATTATTATTTTGATAGCATGCACATAAATAGGAACTAGTCTGTCAGGATCTCTCTCCATTTGTGGGTGGTAGTCCTGGCATTCGAACTCAAACGCTAGGTAGTTTACTTCCAATGAAAACCTTTGGAATAATACTGTGAAGATTTCAGATTGTCACGATGTAAAAAAGAACAAGAAGAAAAGAAAGCCAGGTGTCAGTGGTTCCTGCCTGTAATACTAGCTCCTCAGCAGGCTGAGATGTATAGAATGCCAAATTGAATTCAGCTTATTTCTAAGAGATCACAGGAAAATATCCCCATGTGTTGGGGCTGTGGCTCAAGGGCAGAGGACTACCCTTGAGCAAGAGGAGATCAGGGATAGGGCCTCGGCTCATATTTCAACCTCAGACCTGACAAAGAAAAAAAAGAAGGCAATAACTCCATGTCTCTGAGTATGGATGGATGATGTATGGATGTCACAAAGGATTTACAATATAATCAGTGTGACATCACATTGTCATTATGACATCAGCTCATTGTGACATCACAAATATGTAATGACATCATACCACTATGATATCACATTGTCCTTGTGACATCATATATACATTATGAATGCCTATTATTTGATTTCATTATTTTTCAAATGTGGCATGTGGGTTCATATCAAAAACATTTTGACTTCATAATCATTGTGACATCATAATCCCTTTGTGATATTTCTAAACATCTGTGACAACTCAAACATGTCCTGTCCTCATGTTTTGTGACATGTTGCCACTGTGTTATGTTAGGCTCATTAAGAGCTCAAACTCTTTTTGACATATTATTTCAGGTGTGACATGAAATATTAGCACTATGCTGTGATATCATGAACATTGTGACATCACACTACTAGATTTAATTACCATTGTGTCACATTGTCACATCACAAATCTGCTCTGACTTCATCACATTTGTGCCAACAAATGCTTTGGAATCGTCACAAGCCCGTTCTAAATTTATATACTCATTGTGAATTAATGAAAATTGAGGTCTGGACTGCCATTGTCACATCACCAATCTACTGTGACATCACAAAACTATTTTGAACTCATCTCTATTATGGCATCACCAACTAATTGTGATATAACAACACTATTATGACATTATAATTTGACATCATATTGCAATTGTGATATTACATACTTTCACAAACCTATTATGATCTCATTACATCTTAGAAAATTCATGGCCTTTGGGATATCAAGCCCCTTCTGTGAATTGTATCATTGTGAACTTCTAGCAATTGAAATGTGAAATAAGATGTCACATTACAAACTAGTTTGGACATCATTAACTCATTTTATATCAATAATTATATCATTTTTATATCATTAACACTTTGACAACCGAAACCTGTTAGCAACTTTAGCACTTTTAACAAAAAA
Source organism: Dipodomys merriami (assembly GCF_024711535.1). Classification (NCBI taxonomy): domain Eukaryota; kingdom Metazoa; phylum Chordata; class Mammalia; order Rodentia; family Heteromyidae; genus Dipodomys; species Dipodomys merriami. The sequence continues at coordinate 8,426,622 of NW_027206113.1, forward strand.
CATGGCCTTTGCATCATCATACTTCATTTGTGTATGTCGAGATTTCACTCTTATATCCTCACCATAAATTAATGGCAATTAAATTCTGACATGCCATTGTGACATCACAAACCCTTTGTGACATCATTACCAGTGTGAAATCCGACTGTTTTTATGACACCATCAACTCATTGTGACATCACCAAGCTACAGTAACATCATAGCATTATCACATTACATTGCCATTTTGCTTTCATAGACACATTGTGAATGTATACACTGTGATTTCATTCTTTTTCAAATGTGGCATATCAGTTGATATCAGAAACACACTGTGACCTCATAACCATTGAAACATTACAAACTCTGTCACATCATAACCAGTGTAACATCACAATGTTGTTATAACATCTTTAGCTTATGACATTATAGCACTTGCCAATATGTCATTGTGACATCATAGTCACATTATGAATGCCTAATCATTGTATTTGAAATGTGGCATGTGGGTTGATATCAGAAACTCATTGTGATGTCATAAACATTGTCACATCAAAATCCCTTTGTGACATCAATTTGGCAATGTGACATCACAGTGGCAATGTAATGCTACTAAGGCATCGTGATATCACAATGGGTTTCTGATATCAACTGACATGCCACATTAAAAATAGAATGAAAAACTTAATAGGCAAGCACAACGTGTGTATGACATCAGAATGACAATGTGATGTTACAATGCTATGATGTCATTGTAGTTTTACATGTCAAAATGAGCTGATGGTGTCATAATGGCAACATGATGTCACAATTATGATGAAGTCAGAAAAGATTTGTTATATTTCAATGGTATGTCTGTCAGTTGTCATTAGTTCCCCATAAGGATATGGATACAAAAAAGGTTCTGTGATGTCACAGAGGCCATGTATGTTTTAAAGGTGGTAAGAGGTCTTAATTGGAATGGTACAATGTGATTCATAATGTCAAAATGGAAATGACATGTCCCATTGTATTTTTTTTATCAATGATTTATTTTTTTTTATTTTTTTTTATTGTAAAGATACTATACAGAGGGTTACAGTTACATGAGTGAGGTAATGAGTACACTTCCACTTCCTCTTGAACATTGTTACCCCCTCCATTGTTTTCCCCCTACCATCCCCTCCCTCCCTCCCTTCCCCAAGGTTCTTTTTTTTTTTGATTGTGATTAAGTGATTACTTAATTTCTGGAAATTCACAGTATTGTGGAATAATGATGCTCATTTAAAGTCACAAGTTCATTCTAACTTTCCTGGAGCAAATTGTCTATCACAGTCTGTAATATATAACGGTGCTCATATGTTATATACCATATATGTGATCAGCAGCATGGGTATATTTAGTAGTGGTTCAACCAGATGAGTGGGAGTTCTTTGTTTCTTAAGTCCTGTTAGTTTTGTCATATCACCTAACATTTTGGATTCATCATCCACTTATCAGGGAGACCATGTACTGTTTGTCTCTTCGTTCTTGGCTTACCTCGCTCAACATGATTCCTTCTAGCTCCATCCATTTCCCTGCAAATGCCATTATTTTGTCATTTCTAATGGCTGCATAATATTCCATTGTGTATAGATACCACAATTTTTGGATCCATTCATCTGTGGTGGGGCATCTAGGTTGTTTCCATATCCTAGCTATTGCGAACAGTGCTGCAATAAACATGGAGGTGCACGTGTCCTTGTATATTGGTTCCTGTTGTTCAGGGTAGATGCCTAGAAGTGGTATGACTGGGTCGTAAGGGAGGTCAATCTTTAGCTTTCTAAGGACCCTCCAGACTGCTTTCCAAAGTGGTTGTATGAGTGTACATTCCCACCAGCAGTGTAATAGCGTTCCTCGTTCTCCACATCCCCTCCAGCATTTGTCGTTGGCTGATTTGTGGATGTGGGACATTCTGACTGGGGTAAGGTGGTATCTCAGGGTTGTCTTTATTTGCATTTCCTTCACCACCAGGGATGATGAACATTTCCTCATGTGTTTCTTTGCCATTTTTATTTCTTCATTTGAGAAGTCCCTCTTTAGTTCCCTTGCCCATTTAGTAATTGGTTTGTTGGGTTTGGGAGGGATTAGTTTCTTGAGTTCCCTGTATATACAGGAAGTTAACCCCTTGTCTGATATATTGCTGGTAAATATTTTTTCCAATTAGTTGGTTGTCTTTCTAGCTTGGTTGCGATAGCTTTATCTGTGCAGAAGCTTTTTATTTTAAGGTAGTCCCATTTGTCGAGTCTCTCTCCAATTTGTTGTGACCCTGGGACTCTGTTCAGGAAGTTCCTTCCTGTGCCTATTAGTTCAAGTGTCTCTCCTACTCTGTCCTGCAGTAGTTTCAGAGATTCAGGTTTAATGTTAAGGTCTTTAATCCATTTTGAGTTGATGTTGGTGCATGGTGATAGGCTGGGGTCCACTTTTAGTTTTCTGCATGTGGCTGCCCAGTTTTCCCAGCACCAGCGGTTGAAGAGGCTGTGTTTCTTCCATTGTATGTCTTTGGCTCCTTTGTCGAATACCAGCTGGCTGTAGGCCTGTGGGTTTATTTCTGGATCTTCTATTCTGTTCCATTGGTCTTCGGGTCTGTTTTTGTGCCAGTACCATGCTGTCTTTGTTATTATAGCTCTGTAGTAGAGTTTGAAGTTCGGCATGGATAGCCCTCCCATATTGTCTTTATCCCCTAGAATTGTTTTGGCTATTCTAGGTCTTTTGTTGTTCCATATGAATTTTGGACTGTTTTCTGTATTTCAGTGATGTACGTCATTGGGATTTTAATAGGAATTGCGTTGAATTTGTATATTAGTTTTGGAAGTATTACCATCTTTACTATATTAAGTCGGCCTATCCAGGAGCATGGGAGGTCTTTCCATTTCCTAGTGTCTTCTGCAATTTCTTTCTTTAACTTTTTATAGTTCTCATTAAATAGTTCTTTTACATCTTTAGTTAGGTTAATTCCTAAATATTTTATTTTTCGGGAGGTTATTGTGAATGGGGTTGCTCCCTTTATTTCCCTCTCTTCCTGTACATTATCAGTGTATAGGAAGGCTACTGATTTTTGTGGGTTTATTGTGTATCCTGCTATTTTGCCGAAGTGATTTATGATTTCTAAGAGTTTGGGGATGGAGTTTTTGGGATCGTGGAGGTATAGTATCATGTCATCTGCAAAAAGGGATAGTTTAACTTCTTCTTTCCCTATGCGGATCCCTTTAATGTCTTTTTCTTGCCTTATTGCCCTGGCTAAGGGTTCTAGGACTATATTGAAGAGGAGTGGAGACAGTGGGCATCCTTGCCTTGTTCCTGATTTTAGGAGAATTGGTTGCAGCTTTTCCCCATTAAGTATAATATTGGCTATTGGTCTGTCATAAATGGCTTTTATTGTTTTTAGAAATGTTCCTTCTATTCCTATTTTCTCCAGAGCTTTTAGCATGAATGAATGTTGAATTTTGTCAAAGGCCTTTTCTGCATCTGTAGCGATAATCATGTGATTCTTGACCTTGGCTCTGTTGATATGTTGGATTACATTTATTGACTTACGTATTTTAAACCATCCCTGTGTCTCTGGGATGAAGCCTACCTGGTCATAATGAATTATTTTTTTTTATGTGTTTCTGGATTCTGTTAGCTAGAATCTTGTTAAGGATCTTTGCATCTGTGTTCATCAAGGAGATTGGCCTGTAATTCTCCTTTTTGGTTGGGTCTTTGCCTGGTTTGGGGATGAGTGTGATATTGGCTTCGTAGAATGAGTTTGGGATAGCTCCTTCCTTCTCTGTTTCTCTGAAGAGCTTGAGGAGTATGGGTATTAGTTCTTGTTTAAAGGTCTTATAGAATTCTGCTGTGAATCCATCTGGTCCTGGGCTTTTTTTTGTTGGAAGACTTTTGATAGCTTCCTGTATCTCATTATAGGATATTGGCTTATTTAATTGGTTAACTTCTTCTTTGCTCAGTTTGGGCAACTTGTATTTCTCTAAAAATGCATCCATTTCTGCCCGATTTTCTTCCTTTAGAGAGTATAGCTTTTGAAAGTAGTCTGTTAGAATTGTTTGGATATCTTGGGTACGTGTGGTGATGTTTCCCGTGGCATCCCTAATCCTATTAATATGGGTTTCCTCTCTTCTTTTTTTAATTAATCTAGCCAATTGGCCATCAATTTTGTTTATTTTTTCAAAGAACCAGCTTTTTGTTTGGTTTATTTTGGTTATGGTTTTCTGATTTTCTAATTGGTTAATCTCTGCTTTTAATTTGGTTATCTGGCTTCTTCTAGTAGCTTTAGGTCCCATTTTTTCCTGTTTTTCTAGCTGTTTTAATTGCAACATGAGATTATTTACTTGGTCTGTCTCCATTCTCTTGATGTGGGCACTGAGGGCAATAAATTTGCCCCTCAGGACTGCTTTTGCTGTGTCCCACAAGTTTCTTTGTGAGGTGTTTTCATTTTCATTGAATTTTAGGAAATGCTTTATTTCTTCTCTGATCTCTTCTGTTATCCAGGCATTGTTAAGGAGTGTGCTGTTCAATTTCCATGTATTGGAGAAATTTCTGCGGTATGCTTTGTTATTGAGAGCTAGCTTGATTCCACTGTGGTCAGATAGGATACAGGGGATTATGTCGATCCCTTTGTATTTGCTTAAGTTCCTTGCATGAACTATGATATGGTCTATTTTGGAGAAAGTTCCGTGAGCTGCTGAGAAGAATGTGTACTGTGTTGTTTTAGGGTAAAATACTCGGTAGATGTCAGTTAATTCCGCTTGAAGTATGGCCTCTCTTAATTCGGTAGCTTCTTTGCCAATCCTCTGGTTGGTAGACCTGTCCTTTGGTGAGAGTGGTGTGTTAAAGTCTCCTAGTATTATCGTATTGGGATCTATTTTATTCTGTAAGTTTGAGAGCATTTGTTTGACATATCTGGGTGCACCAATATTTGGGGCATATAAGTTGATGATGGTTATATCCTCCTCTTGGATTGTTCCCTTTATTAATATGTAGTGTCCGTCCTTGTCTTTCTGTACTGATTTTAATGAAAAGTTTATTTTGTCAGATATCAGGATAGCTACACCTGCTTTCTTACTGGGGGCGTTTGATTGGTAGATCCTTTTCCACCCCTTCACTCTGAGTTTGTTTGTATGTTTGGCTGAGAGGTGGGTCTCCTGAAGGCAACAGATGGATGGGTCTTGTTTTCTTATCCAGTCCTCAGTTCGTTTTCTTTTAATTGGCGAATTCAGCCCATTTATATTAAGAGAAAGTATAGAGAGATGCATTGTTGTCCCTGCCATTCTGTTTTCCTAAGTTTTTCTTTTTTCCTTTCCTCCTGTGCTTGCTCAGTTAGACTTTGAGTAACGCCTGTTTGGGGCAGGCCCCAGTTCCTGGCTGCTTTCTTCAGGTTGTGTCCCCCCTCTTAGAATTCTTTGTAATGCTGGCTTAATGTTTATGTATTCATTTAGTTTTTCTTTGCTATTAAAAGTTTTCAGTTCTCCATCAAATGTGAATGCTAGCTTTGCCGGGTAGATCAGTCTGGGTTGGCAGTTATTGGCTCTCAGGGCTCGTATGGTGCTTTCCCAGGCTTTTCTTGCATTCATTGTTTGTGTGGAGAGATCTGCAGTAATTCTTATTTTTTTCCCATTGTAGTATAGCTCCTTCTTCATTTTTGCTGCATGCAGGATTGTTTCCTTATTATTCAGATCTATCATTTTTACTATAATGTGTCTAGAAGTGTTTCTCCTGGGGTCTTGCTTGTTGGGTGTTCGATAAGCTTTTGTGATGTAGTTAAGATGGTCGTTTTTGAGGTGGGGAAAATTTTCATTGATTATCTTGTTAAATAGGTGTTGCATTTCCTTGCTCTGGAATTCCTCACCTTCGTCCACTCCAATTATGCGAAGGTTAAATTTTTTAGCATTATCTGCTTGCTCTTGAATATCCCTTTGGTTTAATTTGAGTGTTTTTTCCATATCTGTCACTTTTTGGTCCAGTTGGTGTATTCTGTCTTCTGTATCTGACACCCTACCTTCCATTTCATTCACTCTGTTGACAGTGGCTTCTATTGTGGTTTGCATGGAGGAAATGGATCCCTTTATGGATTCAATGTTGGTTCTCAGAGTACTGATCTCACCTCTCAATGAGGTATGCATTACCTCTAATTTGGCATTTATCTCACGTCTTACTGAGGTTTGTGCAGCTTCTATTTTTGCATGCATCTCTTGTTTGATACCCTGTATCTCTTTGGATAGTTCATCCTTGTGCTCTTTCAATTTCTGATCAATTTCTCGTTTTATTTCTTGAGTCATTGCCTCCAGCAACCCTTGGAAGTAGCCTTTGTCTTCCATTCCTGCTTTGCTCCCACTGGGGCTCTCCCCTGTGTGGCTGCTGGCTTTTGAGGTGGGCTTGCTGTCCTGGGTGGTAGTAAACCTTGTGATTTTTCTCTGTGATTTTCGCATGGAGGTTCAGGAGACTGCTCTTCAATTTTGTTTTGGTGTGTCTGTCTTTGCTTGGTTGCTGATTCTGAATTGGTAGAGAGAGTCTGTGCCTGATCTGGGTTCTGTTGGGAGCCTATTTCCAGCTGCTATTCTGACCTACTTAGGATTCTCAGCTCTCTGCTGTAGATTGCTGGCAGTTCCCACCTTTGGAAGGGTTGAGCAGCCTAGACTGCTTGTGTTTGCTCCTACGGGTGCTCTTGTGAAGAACAGATGCTCTGGATGCACTCTCCCAAATGCTGGCGTCTGCTATGAGCTCCTGATGTGTTTTTGTTTATTTGTTTTGGGCTGGTTGTGGGCTTGAACTCTAGGTTTGGGTGCTGTCCCTCAGCTTTTCAGCTCAAGGCTGGCACCCTACCGTTTGAGCCACAGCACCACTTCTGACCCTTTTTGCTTTTGTGATGCTGAGGAATCAGATCCAGGGCCTCATACATCCAAGACTATCACTCTATTGCTGAGCCGCCTTAACAGTCTGAGCTCCTGCTTACTATCAGGTGCTGGCAGCCTGTGTTGCCCAATTCTCAGTCTAGGGTATATGTGTGGAGTTTTGGTGGGGTTTGGGCTTCTCTTGTCCTGGGCCTCCAGGTCTTTTGTTGTCACAGGCGTGCTTCCCGGGGGAGTGTTGTTTCCTGGTTTTCTCCCCTCTGTTGAGGCATATGCTCAGCTTTTTACTTCAATTGGGAGGAGTTGGTTGTGTTGTTCAGGCGCCGGATCCCCGGGCCTGGTTCCGGCCCCAGCCTGGAGCGCGCTTGTTAGGCCTGTGCTGATGTGTATACCACCTAGGTTATGCAGCCTGGAGCGCACTCATTAGGCCTGTGCTGACGTGTATACCACCTAGGTTATACAGCCTGGGGGACACAGTTCGAATTTCTTCTACTGTTGGTAGTCTTGACCCAGGGGCGCTGTTCCTGGCTTGGGCATTTAAGCTCCCTTCCAGGGGTGCTCTTGCTCTAGCCTGGCCAGCTGAGTGTGCTCCACGGGCTGGTGGAGCTCTCAAATAGTTCCCAGTTTTAGTGGGTCCTGTGGTCCGGGTGCTGGGGTAGGGAGTCTAGGTCAGGGTCTGGGGATTCCCTCCAGCTCTGGTCTCCCTTGAGGGATACACTTCCCCTGTGGGGTACTCACCCTGGAGCTGGTTGTTGCTGTGTGGTGTAGGTCGTCAGTTGTTGTTGCAATCCGGGCTGGGTTGGGCGGTGGTGGCTCTGTGTGATTCTTTTCTGTCTCTGCCTCTGTCGAAGCTGTCGGGTCAAGAGTGTCCACGCTCAGGCAGCTTCTTCTCGGTACCTCTGGGGCCCGAGTGACCCCGCCGGGTCGTTGCGATCGTGATCAGGCGGGTGGGTGGTTTGCAGACAGGACCCTTTGTCACACTGCTGGCGCCGAGCGGCTTTGGTGGGATGGAACCTCTCTGCTCGGGTGGAGAGTGCTGGATCCTTGCGATCGCAATCAGGCGGGCTGGGTGGTCTGCCTACAGGTCCTTTTGTCACTCTGCTGATGCCGAGCAGCTTTAGCGGGATGGAGCCTCTCTGCTCGGGTGGAGAGTGAGGGGTGGGGGTGGGATCCTCGTGGAGACTCCTGGCTGGTAGGTTTCTCTGTTCCTGGCGATCTGCTGTTCTGCAAACCAGTACCTGATGTTCTGAAAGTGGCCCCCTGTGTCTCTGCTGTGTCTCTGGGGCTCCCCCAGCCCCCGCTGGGCCGGCTGGCAGGCGGCTTGGCGCACTGCTGCGCGGCCAGTAAAGGTTGGGGGAGGGGTCTTCGCTTTTCTCTGTTTTGAAATTCTTCTTTTTCTCTCTTAGTTTTTTTGTTATTCTCCGCCTCTGGTTTTTCTCTGAGTGTTCGTCTTTTTGTTGTTGTAGGTCTCTTGGGGAGATTAAGCGTAGGAACTCGAACTCTCTTTTTGGTTGGAGAGAGCTGTGGCGTTCCCCTACTGCCCCGTCGCCATCTTGGTCCCTGTATCCCATTGTATTTTTTGATGTCACCGTGGTGGTGATGAGATCACTACAGTTTTGTGATGTCACAGTTTGTTTGTAATATCAGAATGATATATCCAATTTCAATTACTTAGAATTCAATATGAGGATACCAGGAGATAGAAGAAGCTTTATAGTATGAGGCCATATTATGAGAAAACCCAATGGGACAGTGATTTCACACACACAATGTGATGTCTCAACATCTTATTATAATAATGTTTTGATGTCACAATTGGTGACGCCATACTGATGAGGTGGTCGTAATAGATTGGAGATGTCCGAAGGGGTTCATGATGTCACAATGGCATATGGGATCCCAATTGTCATTAACTCACCATGAGTATATGAGTTTGGGAAGGGATTCTGATGTCACTAACGTATATGTAGTCAAAAAGGTGAAGAACTAAAAGGTCTGACACAAAGGATATGACGTCCAGCAGTGTGATATCAATATGTTACACTGGATTTTAGATATCTCATGTCATATCTGAAATATGAGGTCAAACACAGATTTTTCAACTCACAAAAATGGGCCTAAGATATCACAATAGCATGTCACAAGTGTTATGAGGACAGGAGAGGTATTTGATGTCACAGTGAGTTAGTGATATAACAAAGGCAATGTGCTGTGACAAAGAGATTTTGATGTCACAAAAGTTATGAGTTCACAGTGATGTCTTGATATCAACCCACATGGCACATTTGAAATAGAACAAAATCAAAGAATAGGCATTCACAATGGGTGTATGACATCAAAATGACAAAGTGATGTCAAGACAGCAATGTTTGATAGGATATGAACTCATTACCTTGCTCATATAACTATAATCCCTCTGTACACTTTACTTATAATAAAAGACACAGAATTTTAAAAAAGAGAAAAATGGTATGGTATCATTGGGGTTTGGTGATATCACAATGAGATGATGGTGTTATGATGACAATGTGATTTCACAGTCATAATTATTGCAGAAAGTATTTGTGATGATACAATACTATGTGTGATCACAATTTTCAATAATTCACTATGAGGATATGGCTACACAAAGGTCTGTGATGCCACAGAGGTTGTGTTTCTTTAAAGGTGATAAGAGCTTACATAGCTTTGTGATGTCACAATGTGATTGTGAAAGCACAACAGCAATGTGATGTCACAATGGGGTTGTGATGACACAGTGGTGATGAGGTCACAATGAGTTTGTGTTGTCAGTATGAGTTTGTAATATCACCATGACATATCCAATTTTAATTTCTACTAGTTCACAATGAGGATAGAATTTCAATGAAAGAATCTTAAGCTCCAAAGACCATGAATTTTTAGTCATAACTTGTATGATATGCAGCCATTAGGATATTTTAGTCTTTCAGTATGCTTAGAATCTGTTTTCAAACTCATAATAATTCAGGTATGACATATGATATCTATCATAAATTGACTTACATCATGACCATTGTGACATCATATTGATAGACATCAAGACCATGATGTCATATTGTGAACTCACAAATCTGTTAGGACTTCATCACTTTTGTGCCAACACATGACATTGGAGACAACACAGACCCTTTGTGAACTCATATCTTCATTGTGAATTAATGATATTTGAGATCCAGCATAGCATTGTGATATTTCCAACCAGTTGTGACACAAACAAGACCACACTAAAGCTACCAGCACAACTATGCTTATTGCGGCATTATTTACCATATCTAAGATATGGAACGAACCCAGCTGCACCTCAGTAGATGAATGGATCAGGAAAATGTGGAATTCTATGCCTCCATCAGAAAAGAATGACATTGGCATAGCCCCATTTGTTAGGACATAGGAAGGCTTGGAAAAAGTTATATTAAGTGAAGTAAGCCAGGCCCAAAGAAACATAGGTCCCATGGTTTCCCTTATTTGCAATAACTAGTATATGTCTGAGTCAAGCAGAAAAGGTCAGATAAGTTGATGTTACTGGAATGAACCCTAAGATAAGTATTCAATTTTTTGTTTTTTTTTCCTTTCATGCAATTTTTTCTATCATATTTATAAGATGATTTCTATGTTGCTTTGTATGTCCCTCCCCCACAGTATAACCCATACTTTCACTGTATTTGATGTGGGTATAGTTTGTGGAGGGGAAGGGAAAAAAATAACAAATCGTTTAACTAGGGATAAAGGAGGACCCATTGCAACAATGAGATGTACAAGTCATTTTGTTGAAAAAGAAACTTAAAAACTTTGGTGGGGCTTGGAGGAGGATTGGGTGGGAAGAGAGGAGGAGTATGGGAAGAGTTGGGAAGGGGAAACAACCAGGAGGCAATAATGCTTGATAAGAAATGTACTCGTTATCTTGCCCACATAATTGTAACTTCTCTGTACGGTATTCTCACAATAAAAAACAAGACATTACAAACCCCCTCCCCCCAAAAATTGTGACAGCACAAACCTATTATAGTAGAAACACATTGTGATCTAATAGCCATTGTGGTAGCACAATCCCTTTGTGACCCCACATTTCCATAGGGATATCACTAACCCACTGTGAAATTCTAATCCTCTCATACCCAATCCAGGTATGAAATGTGATACCCGAATCCAGTGTGACATTTAGATCATAGTGACATCACACTGAAAGATGTTAAGAGCATTTTGTCACATTCTGACAACACACACCTGTTAGGACTTCATCACTTTTGTGACAACGCATGACTTTGGAGATACCAGAGTCCCTTTATGAGCTCCTATACTCATTGTGAGTTAATGACAATTGAGATCACATGTGTCATTTTGATATCACCAACCCATTTTGACATCACACACCTCTTGTAAATATCACTAGTGTGGCATCACCAATTGTGATATGAAAACCTTATTAAGTTATCATATTGCAACATCACATTGCCATTATTATATCACTGTTCCATTGTGTTTTCTAAAACCTAGTATGTCTTCATAGCATTTTAGAAAATTCATGGCCTGTTATACTTCAGTCTTCTGTGAACTCATATCCTCATTGTATAATAGTAGCAACTGAAATTGGACATGTGGTTATGAGATGTGTTTTCACAAAACTATTATTTCATTACCAATTTGACATCCAAACCCATTGAGAACTTTCATTGCCATTTGACATCACTATCACATTTTGACATCCTAAACCTATTAGGACCTCTTAGCACCTTTGAAGAAAACATATGGCCTTTGTGACATCACAGTCCCCTTGTGTAACTATACCCTCATTATGAACTTCCAATTGGTATCAGACATGTCATTGTAATATCATGAACCCTTTGTGGCATCACCAGTGTGACATAACATTTTCATTATGACAGTGTCAACTACTTTTGACATCACAAAAGTACAATGACAAGATAGCATTATGAGATCACATTGTCATTGTGATGTTACAGATAGATGTGAATGCCTATTTTTAATTGTTTTTTTTTTAGCGGTTGTGGGGCTTGAACTCTGGGCTTGGTTGCTGTCATTGCTCTTCTGCTCTAGGTGAGCACTCTATCGCTTGAGCCACAGCACCACTTCTGGTTTTCTAGTCGTTTTTATTGGAGATGAGTCTCATGAATTTTCCTGCCTGAGCTGGCTTTGAACTATGATCCTCAGATCTCAGCCTCCTGAGTAGCTAGGATTACAGGTGTGAGTCACCGGTGCAAGGCTATTTCATACTATTTCACATTTGACATGTGTGTTGATATCAGAAACATAATGTGACCTCATAAGCATTGTAACATCATAAATCAACATTGACATCAAATTGACATTATTACACCATCAGCTCATTGTCACATCACCAAACGACAATGGCATCATAGCAGTGTAAATCACAGTGACATTGTTACATCATAGACGTAACAGTGTAAAGGCCTACTGTATGAATTCATTCTATTTCAGAAACCCATTTTGATAATATAACCATTGTGATATCACAATACATTGTGACATCACATTGCCATTGTGATATCATTATCCTGCTGTGCCATAACAAACCAGTCCTGTCCTTATAAGTTTTGTGTCATGCTGCCCTAGTTATATATTCGGCCCTTTGTGAGCTCATAATCTGTTTTCAATCTCATATTTCTGGTATGTCATGTGATATCAGAAATCCCCTGTGACATCATATTGCCAGATTTCATGAATATTGTGTCACATTGTGACATCACAAACTGTTAGAACAGCATCACATTTGTGACAACACATGCCTTTGGAGACATTACAGTCCCTTTATGAACTCATATTCATTGCCAATTAATGACAGTTGAGATCTGCCATGTCACTCTGACATCATAAACCCATTGTGACATCACAAATTTATTGTGCTCATCATGAGAATGGCATCAACAACTAATTGTGGTATCAAATCATTATTTTGACATTATATTGTGGTATTGCCGTTGTGACACCATTGTTCCATTGTGTTTTTACAAACCTATTATGGTGACATCACATCTTAGAAAATTCATGGCCTTTGAGATTTCAAGCTTTTTCTGTGAACTCATGTACTTATGACCCCTAAGTCAATGAGACAAGCCATCGAGTCACATTTAATATAATAAAACAATTTACAATAGAAAGGCTACTGTGATTACCTTATCCTGGACTGGATACCCAGTGCCAAGAGCATCCTTGACCAACAAACCTCAGAACTTCAATGGGCAGCCCCACCCTTTCTAATTGGTCTGCAAACCACCAACCAAAAAATTATGATCTCCAAAGCGCCAAACCTCAATGGGCAAGGCTTTTTACTTTTCCATTCCTCCCTCCTTCACTACAGAGCTGTCCTTGCTTCCTGGTCTTTCTCGTTATCCCTTCCACCACTTCCTTCTTCTCTTCAGGCCTCTCCACTCTCCACAGGCCTGCCCTACTCTGCCCCAGTGACCACTTGCCAACCTTCTGCTCTCCATCAACTTCCTCTCTTCTCAGGTTTTTTTCCTTTATTCCATCCAGTAAGCACCCATTTTTATTTCCCCTTCCAATGCTCTGAAAATGCAAGCTATATATAGGTTTACCTCTCTTCACTCCAACGGGTCTTCTGCCTAACCGTTTTCAACCATCACTTCCCAAACTGCCCAATGCTTAATCACTTCTTGACAGCTCACCTTGTGAGGCTTGACACTTCACCATTGGCGGCATTTCCCACACTCTCCCGTGGGCCAGGCCAATGATTATCAGCTCTCACAGATAATACTGGCCCCAGTGGTTATTACAGTATCCTCATAGTGAATTAGAAGAAATTGAAATTGTGTATGTCATTGTTATATTATGAACTTGATAAGACATCACTAACCCATTGTGACCCTATCACCGTGGTGACATCACAAACTCATTGGGATATCACATTGCCATTGTGCCACCATGATCACATTGTGACATCCCAAACCTATTATGACCTCAGGAGCTTTGCAAGAAAGCATGGCCTTTGTGAAATCACAGGCCTTTTGGTATCCATACCCTTATTTTGAGCTAATGACAATTGAGATGAAACATGCCATTTTAACATCTCAAAACCTTTATGACATCATCACCAGTGTAATATCACATTGTCATTATGACATCAGCCCATCATGACATCATAAAACAATGACATCATAGCATTATGATATCACATGGTCATTCTGATGCCACAGACACATTGGAATGCCTATTATGTGATTTCATTCTATTTCAAATGTGGCAGGTGGGTTGATATCAGAAATAAATTGTGACCACATAACCATCATGACATCACAATATCTTGATGACACCATATTGCAATTATGATATCACTAACCCACTGTGACATCACAAACTGTCCTATTCTCATAAATTTTTGACATGCTTCCAGTGTGATCTCTTTGGCCTCTCTGAGTTCATAAACTGTTCAACTCATAATACTTCAGGTATGACAGGTGATATCAGAAATCTACTGTGACATCATGACCATTGTGACATCACACTGCAAGATATCATGACCAATGATTCACATTGTGACCTCACACACCTGTTAAGACTCATGATATTTGTGCCAACATATGCCTTTGGATACATCATTAACCCTTCTGAACTTATATATTCATTGTCAATTAGAGATCTGGCATGAGATTTTGACATCACCATCTCATTGGGAAATCACAAACCTATGTGACCTCATCACCTGTATGGCATTACCAACTATTTGTGACTTCAAAACAATACTATCCCATGTAATAGTAACATCACATTACCAATCAGATTTTCACCATTGCATTTTCACCAATCAATTATTTCCTCATAATATTTTACAAAATTCATGGCCTTTCTGACTTCTAGCTCCTTATGTGAACTAGTATCTTCACTGTGATCTAATAGAATGAAATTGGACATGTAATGGTGATATTACAAATTCATTGTGACACCATTATCCAAGTGTGACCTTATCACCACTGTGATATCAAAACCCATTGTGACATCACATTGCCACAGTGATATCTCGGTCACCTTGTGACATCCCAAACCTGTTTGACCTCTTAGCACTTTTGAAAAAGCACATGGTACTTGTGACATCACAGTCCCTTTGGGTAACCATATCCTCATTGTGAACAAAGGACAACTGACATCAGACATGCCATTGTAACATTACAAACACTTTGTCATATCATCTCCAGAGTGAGATCACACTGTTTTATGATACCATCAAATCATTGTGACATTCCAAAATGACAATGAAGTCATAGCATTATGACATCACATTTTCATTGTTAGGTCATAGAGACAATGTGATTGCCTATTCTGTGGTTTCATTATATCTCCAATGTGACATATAGGCTGATTTCAGAAACCCATTGTGACCACATCACCATTGTGACATTACAATCCCTTTGTGACCTCATATTGACATTGTGATATTATTAATACAATGTAACATCACAGACCTCTCTTGTCCTCATGAATTTTGTAACAAGTGTCTACCTTGACCTGGGCTGGATGCCCACAGCTAAATGCAGCTTCAACCATGAACCCTCAGACCTCCAAAGAGCAGCCCCGCCATTTGTTATCTGGTCTGCAAACAAGCAACCCCAAAAATAATGATCTCCAAGGCTCCACACTTCAAAGGAAAAGGTTTTTTCTTTCTCTTCATCCTCCTTCTCTACAGACCTGTCCTACCTTTCAGGTCTTTTCATTTTTTTCTTCCACCATTCCCTTCTTTTCTTCAGGCTGCTCTACTCTTGACAGGCCTGCCCTGCCCTGTCCAGGTGGCCAGTTGCCGTCCTTCAACTCTTGGTCTCCCTCAATTTCCTCTCCTCTCAGGTTTTTACTCTCCTGCAGTCTCTTCACTTCTTTCCTTCCAAGGCTTTCCCCCTTTTCTCTCCCCTTCTGTTGCTCTGAACATGCAGCCTATGTATAGGCTGTACCCTTCCCCCACTGCAGTATGCTTCCGGCATAACAGTTTTCAATCATCTCTTCCCAAATGTCCATGCCCAATCACTTCATGGCAGCTCACCATGTGGGGCTTGATTACCTATCTCCTTCAGCAGCATGTGCTGCCCCCTTCAGCTGCATTCATCCTCCTGTCCAGTGGTCCAGACCAGGAGGCCATGATGACTATCTGTTCCCATGGATGATAGGGGCACTGCTGGTTATTAAGTGTATCATGGTGAAATTGGACAAATTTGTGATATTACAAACTCATGATATAACTAACCCATTGTGACCTCACCAACACTGTGACATTACAAACCCATTGTGACATCACATTGCTGTTTTTGACAACAGGATCACATTGTAACATCCCAAAACTATTATGACCTCTTATAACCTTTGAAAAAAATACATAGTTTTGTGACATCACAGTCGCTTTGTGTACCCAAATCCCCACCGTGAAATATTGACAATTGAGAATCAAAGATGACATTTTAACATCAAAATGTTTGTGAGATCATCACAATTGTGACATCACATTGTAGTTTTGACATCATCTGCTCATTCTGAAATCACCAAACTAAAATAATATGATAGAATTATAACTTCACATTGTCATTGTGACATCATAGACACATTATGAACGCCTTTTCTGTGATTTCATTGTATTTCAAATGTGGCCTGTAGGTTGATATCATAAACAAATCATGAACTCATAACCATTGTGACATCACAATCCCTTTGTACATCACATTGTCATTGTGATATCACTAACCCACCATGACATCAGAAACCTATCCTGTCATCATAAATTTTTGTGACACGCTGTAATTCTTTTAAGCCTTTTTGTCCTCATGATCTGTTGTCGACGTCATTAGATTGCACATATGACATTTGCTATCATTCCCAGTGACATCATGAACATGGTGACATCACACTGCCAGATGTCATAACCATTCTGCCAAATTCTGACATCACAAACCTTTTAAGATTTCAATATATTTGTGACAACACATACTTTTGGAAAAACTACAGTTCTTTTGTGAACTCAGATACTGTAAGTTAAAGAAAATTGAGAAACATTATGCCATTGTGACATGCCCCACACATTGTGACATCACCAATCTTTTGTGACCTCATCACCAATGTGGCATCATCAACTAATTGTGACACCAAAATAATATTTTGACATGATGCAGTGAGTTGACATTGCCATGGTGATATCAATGTCCCATTGTGTATTCACAAACATAATATGGCCTTATAACATTTTTAAAAATTCATGTCCATTAGGACTTCAAGCTCCTTCTGTGAACTTGTATGCACATTGTGAAATAGCAATTGAAATTGGAAATGTGTTTAAGATATTACAAACTCATCTTGACATCTAAAACCTATTGTGAGCTCATCACAACTGTGTATCATGAAGCTATCATGGCCCCTAAGTACCTTTGAATACACACATGACATTTGTGACATTACAGTCCCTTTGTGTACCCATATCCTCATTGTGAACACATGACAATTGTATTCATATATGCCATTGTAACATCACAAACCTTTGTTACCCCATCACCAGAGTGACAAGATATATTCATTCTGACACCATTATCTCCTTGCAACATCACCAATTTACAATGACCTCATAGCATTATGACATTATATTGTCATTGTGATGTCATAGATACATTGTAAATGTCTATTCTATTTCATTCTATTTCAAATGATGTGGCCTCTGGGTTGATATCAGAAAACCATTGTGATCTCATAAATATATGGCATCACAATCACTTTGTGATATCACAGTTCCATGGTGGTATCACTAATACACTGACATCACAAACTTGCCCTGTCCTCATGTCTTGTGATATGCTGCAATTTTAATGTCTTAGGCCCTTTATGAGTTCGTAATCTATTTTCAACTTTATAATATTTCAGTTATGATATGTGATATCAGAAATCCACTGTGACATCATGATCATTGTGACATCATACTGACAGACATCATAAATACTGTGTCACACTGTGACATCACAATCCTCCTAGGATTTCATCACATTTGTGACAACACATGACTTTGGAGATAGCACAGTCCGTTTTGGAACTCATATTCTCTGTGATTTCATGACAAATGAGATCCTTTATGCCATTTGGATATCAACAACCAACTGTGACATCATAGACCTATTGTGACCCCTTACCTGTAGGTCATCATCAATTAATTGTACATCAAAACCTTTTGTGATGCCACAATGTGACAAGATGATCATTACATCTGTCAGTGTGAAGTCACAATGGTCATGATGTCACAGTGGATTTCTGGTATCTAATATCATACATGAAATATGAGGTTGAAAACAAATTATGAGGGCAAAAAGGTCTGATATCACAAAGTCAGCATGTCACAAATGTTATGAGGAGAGGAGAAGTTTGTGATGTCACATTGTGCTAGTGATAACACAATGGCACTGTGATGGCACAAAGTGGTTATGATGTCAAAATGGTTATTTAGGCACAAAAATGCATTTCTGATAACTCTCATGCCACATATGAAATACAATGAAATCACAGAATAGGCATTCAGAACGTGTCTATGATGTCAAAATGAGAATTGTTGTCATAATACGATTATGTCATTGAGTTTGGTTATGTCACAATGAGATGATGCGCTTATTATGAAAATGTGATGTCACGCTTTTGAGGATCTCACAAACACTTTTTGATGTTATAATGGCTTGTCTGCTTTCAATTGTCATTAGTTAACAACAAGGATATGGGTACACAAAGGGACTGATGTTGAAAAGGGCGTGTGATTTTTCAAAGGAGCTAAGAGGTCATAATAGATTTGAGATGTCACAATGGAATCATGATGTCCCAATGACAATGTTGTCACCATGGGTTTGTGATGTCGTGGTGGTATGATGTTAAAATGTGTTTGTGATGTCACAACGAGTTTGTAATATCACAATCAAATTTCCAATTTCAATTGCTACTAGTTCACAAGGAGTATACTGTAATAATCAGCAGGGCTCTGATAATCTACAGGCTTGGATAATTAGTGTGGCCCCATCTCCTGGCCAGCTGGAGAGGATAAAGTATGTCACCAAAGAAGTGGGGCATTCTGTGGGAGGGGCTGGGGCATTAATCATCACGTGCTGAGCTGTGAAGAAGTGATTTGGCTGTGGGCGTTTGGGATTTGAGAGTTGAAAACTGTTAGGCAGTTGGAGTGGAGAAGGGGTAAAGACTTTATATAGGCTGCTGGTTCACAGCAATAGAAGGAGAGAGAAAAAGGGAAAAGTCCTGTAAGGAAGGAAGTGGGGTGATAACAGAAGGAGAAAGACCTAGGAGGAGAAGAAGTTGAGGGAGGGCAAGAGGTAAAGGATGGCAACTGATGACCCAGTCAAAGCAGTTCATGCCTGTGGAGAGTGAAGGGGCCTGAAGAGAAGAAGGAACTGGTAGAAGGGAAAAAAGAAAGACCTCGAAGGAAGTATAGTTCTGTAGTGGAGAGACAAAAGGAAGGGTAAAAAAGGCTTGCCATTTGATGTTTGGAGTTTTGGATTTCCTAATTTTGGGGGTTGGTTTTTAGGAGAACATTTATGATATTAAATGTGTCTCTATGGATTCTCTTGAACTACAGAGGTGTTAATTTTTGGAGACCCCCTATCGAGATAATCCATTTGGATGGCATCAGGCCTTGGCCTCAGGGAAAAATCCCCATAGGTGAGAGTGTCAGCCCTCAAGGTTGAGAGTGTACCTCTAGTGTTTGTCTCCGGAGGAGAATCATGGACAAAAGTCATTTAGGGACCTCTAGGGGTGTGTCTGGGCAAGCTTGCCAGCCAGTTTTGGGGATCCCCTCTGGAGGTCATCTGTTGCTTCTTTGGGAAGCCATCTGGGGCCTCCTTGAGAGGTCATGTAGGCCTTCCTTGGGAAGCCATCTGGAACCTCATCAAGAGTACATCTGCAACTTCCTTGAGAATCCATCTGAGACCTACCCTGGAGGTCATCTGGAGCCTTCTACCGGGTCATCTTGGACTTTCTCCAGAGGTCATTTGTTGCTTCCTCAGGAGGTCATCTGAGACCTCTATAAAAGTAGTAATTGGGAAATAAGGGAAACCATGGACCTAAGTTTCCTTGGGCTTGGCTTAGTTCACTTGATATAATTTTTTCCAAATCTTTCCATTTCCTAACAAATGGGTCAAAGTCATTCTTTTTGATGGAGGCATAGAATTCCATTGTGTATATATACCACATTTTCTTGATCCATTCATCTACTGAAGGGCATCTGGGTTGGGGCTTCCTTAAGAGGCAATCTAGGACCAGCTCCTAAGGTCATCTGGAGCTTCTTTTGGAGGTCATCTCAGGTTACCTTGATAAGAAATCTATGACTGTCTTCGGACACCATCTGGGACTTCCTTGAGAAGCCATATAGGACCTTCTCTGGAGGTCATCTGTGGCTTTCACAAGAGGGTTATCTGGAACCTCCTCTGGAGTTCATATATGGCCTCCTTGAGTGACCATCTGAGAGCTACTCATGAGGTTATCTCAGCCTCATTGAGAGGACATCTGGGACCTGCTTTGGAGGTCATCTGACACTTCCTTGGGAAGCCATTTGGAACATCCATGAGAGGTCATCTAGGGCTTCCTAGCGAGTACATATGTGACATCCTCCAGTGGTCATCTGCGACCTCCTCAAGAGGCAATCTGGAATATCCTCTCTGTCATCTGGGACCTCCTATAGAGGTCAACATTGAGAGGTTTGGGGCATGTGGGTTAAGTGTCTGTGGCTATTGTACTGTGTGTGCATGCTGATAGTTCTATCTGTGTCCTGTATGCACCTCTGTTTACTCCTTTGCTCAGGATGGGAGAAAAAGGTCTAAATTTGTCATATCCAAAAAATATTCTCTCCCAGGGTTACAGAACCCCTCAGAAGAAGATGCACTGATGTAATCTTTCTCCTATTCTTTGCCATCAGCACCTCTATTGTTACGTCCTCCCATGCCAAAATTGGTTACTTGTACCATCCTGAGGTGGTGCAGTGTGGTATGTTACCCTTATTACCCTTGAGACAGGAACATGGAGGAGATGGTGGGCAGGCCCCCTTTTTAATATATGGTCCCTTTACAAATAGTGACCTGTATTACTGGAAACAGCAAAATCCATCCTTTTCAGAAAAAAATAACCAGGATCATTACCCCATTACAGACAGTAATTTTCACACACAAGGACAACTGGGATGAGTGTCAGCAAATTTTACAGATGCTTTTCACCTGGTAGAAAAGGAAGTGAATCCTGCTCGGTAACTTGAATGTGGTCCCTGGACCAGACAGTAGCTCCACTATTGAACCAGACCATTTGGATCAAGTCTTTCCCCAGACTTATCCAAGCTGAGACTAACAGCAATTGAGGTAGGAATGTGCTTACCAATTATTGCCAGGTTTGGTTAGCAGGGATACCGCAGAGGCTAGAAAGCCAGAAATGTGTGTGAGATGGGAGAGTTCCCCAGTGAGTACCCTAATGCTTTTCTGAAACTTCTCCCAGACGCCTATAGGACTTATAGGCCTATAGATCTTGAAGCCCTGGAGAATCAAAGAGCCCTAAATATGGCCTTTGTTAGTCAGCCCCATATCTTAGAAGAAATCTTCAAAAGTTATAAATTTTTGAGGGAAAGGTGTATTTTGAGTTGGAAGTGGTTGCCCAGTGGTTGTTTAATAACAGAGGCACCCTGGAAAAAAAGAGTAAGAAGGGGGTTTGAGTTTTGGTAGGAGCCCCAGAATAGGGATCAAGAAACCCTTGACAAAGATAGTAAAATTCATTTGCAAATGGCAATAGGGAATCTCTAGTACTAGATCAGTGTGCTTATTGCAAGCAAAATAGACATTGGAAAAAGGAATGCCCAAGAGGGAGAAAGATTGAAAATAACAGGTTATGTAACCCCATTAACACCTGGAAAATGTGTTTGTATCTCTGGAGAAACATGCAAAGGAGCTTGAGGCTCTGAATTCCAACTGTGTTCAATTTAAAAACAGCCCTATAAACTAAAGAAGAAATGTGGCAAAGAAAAAATTCACACACTTCTATTTCAAAACACAGGTTATAAAATACTGAATCTCCTATATGTGCCAAACAAAACCCACTAAGAGCTTAAAAGCAAATAGAAGAGTACACTGGAGAAACCAGAGAATTATTGACGTGAAGAAAAGTTTTGAAGAAATAAATTATAAACTTGTGAGAGTCAAAAATGAGAAGAAAATCCTCAAAAGGAAACTAAAAAACAGTCAGAATCAAATGAAATTCAAGTACATTAGCCTGGGTGAGCATGAGGCAAGTTAGTGGACCACAGGTCAGAAGCCAACAGAAGCACAAGACGGCAATGCTACCATCCTTGCTAACCACAAGTGAGGCCAAGAAGAGATCCTAATCCTTCATTAAGAAATAGTGGACATAATAAAAGAGCTGGATCTGATATAAGAATGTATTAGGCTGAAGTACATGTTGATTATAAGCTTTGAAGAGTGTCACCAGATATTCAAAACAACAGAGAAAGAAGATAAGAGTAGTTATAGAGAAAGACGAGGAAGTGCTATGTCATAGAAGATGAGGCCAAGAAAAGTGAACAGGAAATATCAGGCTCAAGAAAGAGATTGTTACTCTTCAGTAAGAGTTAAAGGACCACATGGTCTGATACAGAATGCCTGGGAAAGGAAAAGAGCATTAGGAACAAAAACAGAATAGCTAAACAAATAGTTGAAAGATCTGTCCCCAAAATACACTGAAGTGGAAAACTAGAAAGAGAAACTACTAGAGTAAAAGGCCAAAAAGACTGCTGAGATCTTCACCATAAATGTAATGCGGAAACATCATGATCTAATGGAACAGATGGAGGTGGAAAAAATTACCTCTCAATAGCACCTTTTTTGAACTTAAGGGTGGAGCTGAGGATCAAGCAAAGGGGTTGTGAGAAGGAACAGCAGTTGGCCAGTCAAAGGAACTCTCCTGTGACCCTGCCAAAACCCTTGAAAGTTAAGGAGCACATTGAGAAGGTGAGTGGGATCATGAAAGCAAGTTTGAGAGAAAAGGAGGAGAATAAAATGGAAGAAGACTCCAAGGTTCAGAGTACTATACAGGAGTTAAAGAAACTAGAGACCCTAAGATACAGAGAAAGATCTGAGCTGATTAGGTAGCTTGGGAGACCACTCTAAAAACAGCGGGGTCTCTAGAGCTACTAGTTGTTAAGATTAAAGGAAGAAGCAAAAACAGTGGTAATAAGTGTGCAAATTTTAGAGCTACTAGTTGTTAAGATTAAAGGAAGAAGCAAAAACAGTGGTAATAAGTGTGCAAATTTTGAAACTAAACTTGGGAAAAATGAATACAGCTTAAGCTTTTTGTCAGTTTACATGTAGATATTTGCACCAAGGTAAATTGCCCGAGGCCACTGCCTAAGACTGTTCTGAGAACCAGTGGGGCCTCAGCCTGACAATCCTTTGTAATGTGTGTAGGTAATTTCCAACAGGTAAAAGCTGAAAAGCTGGAACATATGGAAAGAATTCATATGTGAGGAACCTCAGATGGTGAATTGGGCAAGTGGACTTCACAGAGGTAAAGCCTGGAAAGTATGGGTATTGGTATCTGTTATAATAGTGGACATTTTTTCAGGCTGAGCTGAGGCATGTAATAATTCCTTGATTTGACTTAACCTTAGGTGTAGGGTCTGAAGTTGGCACTGCATTCACAGCCCAAGTTCTCAATTATTAACTAATGCCCTAGGAATAAATTGGAAGTTACAATCCATATATAGAACTCAGAGTTCAAGGCACTAGAAAGAATGAATATAACCTTAAAGGAAACTTTAACTAAATTAAATACAGAGACTGGCCATGGCTATGTAAGTCTCCTTCACTTTGCTCTTCTTCGAGCAAGATGTAGCCCTCATGTTAAAGAATTTAATCCCTTTGATATACCTTAGTTTAGACCACCCCCTTTGTTCCCTAATCTTGTGAAGGCTATATTAACAGAAATGTCTAACTACAAATTGCTGGCTTTACAACATATTCTCTTATGTACCTATCCTTTGGTAACCAAGGCCCACTTGCCGCCTAAGAAAAATTCCACCTGAAAAGGAGGGGCCAAGATGGCAATGGAACAACAGGGAAACACCATAACTCTCTCCAACCAAATACAGTGTTTGGCTTTCAATGCTCTGTTTCACCAAGTGACACCCTCCCCCCTCCAAATGCAATTGCTCAGAGAGATATAGGAAGTGATAAAAGAAAAGGGAAAAACCTACACAGACAGTAAAGTGGGAAGACCCTTCCCCCACCCCTTGTTGGTGATAGGGCTCTGTGCTGAGCAGCTTAAGTTGTGGGTATTCATGCCAGGCTGCATAAGTATCCCGGCTCTGGACCCTCCAAAGACCACACACTGGCAAGCATCCCAAGGCTCCCAGAAGACTCCCAAGTTACGGGGCCAACACAGAGAATACAAACAGAAATCTCAAATGCAGAGCCGGCATGAAGCCTTCCCTCACTGGAACTGGCACGGCGCCTCTGCCTGGTTGGTGCAAGCAGTCCAATCCAGTCAGGAACAGCAGCAGCTGTCAGCAGTGGTGAATGACCCTAGACTCACACTGTGGTACCTCTCTCCTGCTGGTGTAAACAGCCTAGCCTAACCTGGAGCAGCAGCAGCAGCAGCTGGCAGTGGCGGCAAACTACCAAGACTCTGGGCACAATGCCTCTTGGCACTAGTCCACAGGAACAGCCCAGACCAGCCCAGGGCGGCAGCGGTGGCAAGGGCGGGGACAGCTGCAGTGAACACCTCCAGACCTGTGGTGGTTTGTGCCTCTCCATACTGGCCCGCATAAGCGGCCCAGCCAAGCCAGAGGCAGAGCAGTGTCTAACACCTGACTCGTGGTGGAGTGCCTGGCTTGCATATGTGGCCCAGCTGATCCTGGGGCAGTGGCAGCAGCTCAGGCAGTGGCATCAGTTGTGGCAGCAGCAGCGGCATCGAAAGTGGCAGTGAACAACTACAGATGTGCAGTGGGGTGCACCGTCTCTCCATACTGGCTTGCATAAGCAGATCAGCCCAGGCCATGCTGGAAAGGTGGTGAACAGCCACAGACTTGAGGCAGGATGTGGTGCTGAACTACCCCAGAAAATCCTCATGAACATTCCTGCCTGGGATGGCTTTAAAACTCCTGAGTAGCTAGAATTACAGGCATTCCCACCAGCAGGGTCTTATTCTTGCAAACTCCCTAACTTTTTCTCAAATAGATCATTTGTTAGTTCATACAAGGAATTTAAGCAAATACAAGAGGATCGACATAATACCCTGTATTCTATCTGACCATACTCGAATCAAACTGGTTCTCAGTAACAAGGCATAAAGTAGAAAAAACTTAAACATATAAAAATTAAACAACACTCTTGGAACAATACATGGGTTACACAAGAAATTAAAGAAGAAATTAAAAAGTTCCTACAATTCAATGAAAATGAAAATACATCACGAAGAAACCTATGGATGGGACCCAGCGAAAGCAGTCCAGAGGGGCAAATTTATTGCTCTCAGCACGCATATCAAGATCAATAGAAAGCCTACGGATTGGGAGAAGATATTCACTAGCCATACAACGGACAAGGGTCTCATATCTAAAATATACTTGGAATGCAAAAAATTAAATCTCCCAATAACAAATCCTCAAAGAAACAACTGCCCAATAAATAAGTGGGCTAAAGGCTTAAACAGAAACTTCTCTGAAAAGGAAAGAAGGATGGCCAATAGACACATAAAGAAATGCTCAACTTCCCTAGCCATAAAAAAAATGCAAATCAAAACAACATTGAGATACCACCTTACCCCAGTTAGAATGGCTAAAACCAAGAACTATAATAATAACAGATGCTGGCGTGGATGTGGACAGAAGGAAACCTTACTTCATTGTTGGTGGGAGTGTAAACTTGTTCAACCAGTTTGGAAGGTAGTATGGAGGTTCCTCAAAAGACTCCACATAGAGCTCCCTATGACCCAGCATCCCACTTTTGGGTGTTTACCCAAATGATCACAAACAAGACCACACTAAAGCTACCAGCATGACTATGATTATTGCAGCATTATTTACCATAGCTAAGATATGGAACCAACCCAGATGCCCCTCAGTAGATGAATGGATCAAGAAAATGTGGCATATATACACAATGGAATTTTATGCCTCCATCAGAAAGAATGACATTGCTCCATTTGTTAGGAAATGGAAAGTCTTGGAAAAAAAATTATATTAAGTGAAGTAAGCCAGGCCCAAAGAAACATAGGTCCCATGGTTTCCCTTTTTTGTAATATCTAGTATATGTCTGAGTCAAGCAGAAAAGGTCAGATAAGGTGATGTTAGGGAAATGAACCCTAAGATATGTATTCAAATGTTTTTTTTTCTTTCATTCGATTGTTTCTAACACATTTATAAGATTATGTCTTTGTAGTTTTGTATGTCCCTTCCCCACAGTATAACCCCTGCTTTCACTGTATTTGATGTCGGTATAATTTGTGGAGGGGAAGGGGAAAATCAAATAATGTAAGTAAGGATACAAGTGGACCCATTGCAGCAATGAGATGTACAAGTCGTTATGTCGCAAACAAACTTTACAACTTTGGTGGGGGAGGAGGGAGAGCAGGGAGGATTGGGTCGGGGGGGGCAGGAGGGGATGGTAAGGGATGTGAAGGGGAAACAAAGGAGGAGGCTACAATGCTTGATAAGAAATGTACTCATCATCTTGCCCATGTAATTGTAACCCCTCTGTACAGTACTTTCACAATAAAAATAAATTAAAAAATTAAAAAAAGAAAACATAGACCAAGTAAACAATGTTATGATGCAACTAAAACTGCTAGAGGAACAAGAAAAATTGAACCTAAAGTTGCTAGACCGAAAAAGATAACTGAAATAAGAGCTGAAATTAATGAGATATAAAGAAAATTATTAATAAAATTAATAAAACAAAAAGCTGTTTAAAAAAATCTCAATAAAGCTCTCAGACCACTGGCAAGAGTAATGAACAAAAGAGAGGAGACCCAAATCAATAATATCAGAGATACCACAGGAAAAATTACAACAATCATCCAAGACATCCAATCATAAAGAAATAATTCCAGACTCTACACACAAAGGAAGGAAAACCTAGCAGAGATGGATGAATTTGTACCGAAATTCAAATTGCTATCTCCTCCCTTTCCATTTCAGACAGGCTTCTCCATCATGTATGGGGGGGGGGGGCAGAAGTCCGGTAAACAAACTTCTTTTCCTGCCTGAATAGCTTGCGGTGTTCCCTTCATCCACTACCTAATAAAGTCTACCTATTTAATATACCTTACATATGATGCCGTGACTCAGATGGGGTTTTTGAGTTGGAAATGTTAGAATTTCCCAACCACCCCTCTTCTGCGAAACAAACTGCCTTGGACACCACGTGAGACTTTTCACCAATACCACTGCTGGCCTTCATATCCAGGTCCACACCACTTCTCTACTCTGGTGAGTGCAACTACTCTCTATGGCTCTCTGTTGTTCAATCTCTCTTCAGATGTGGTATCATGCCAGAGAGCTCCTATGGCCTTTAGCCCAAAGTCTGGTAACCTCTGATGCTGAGGATGCTTGGTTTGAGTGCTTGGCCATTTCTCTCCATAAGGATCTGGGGGAAATCGGAATGCTGCTTCTGCCTGGTCAGCTTTCCTTGACTCTTGAGAATGACTCTCCTACACATTCAATGGGGTGCTGCGAGCCATGCTCGAGCTGTGAAACCCCTCTGAAATGCCTCCTGGGCTCCCTGGATAGACAGAGCACCTAATATTTTTATGCTGTTCTCAGATTTAGACAATTTTTGCCTGTGCAATGGTACATGGCCAGAAGTCAGTTTACTTTCAGGCTCTCTCTGCTCTCTGCTATTCATGTTCAACTTTCTATATCTCTCCCTTTCTTTTCTAAAACTTTTTGGATTGTGCCCTGAAGAATGTGACATGGCCTGGGTGCCAGGGAGCCCATCTAAGTTCCCTCTCAAAGGCTAGCCAAAATAGGCTTGATTTTTTGTTCAGACTTTCTTTGCATTTTTTCAGAAATTAGCCATCTTGAGTTCACCATCTTGGCCACATGATGTTAAGTGTTTGGCCCCATCCAACCCTTACCTTAACACCAAGCTTACTACTCATCCATTCATCTATTCTATTGTGCCTGGCTAACAAGTTGCTCTTTTCACAGTCCCTGTTAACTTAAGTGCAACCATCTGATGTGCTTTGTTAGCAAAGATGTTTATACATTGTTGTCAAACATTTTAGGTTTTGAGTTTTGCCTTTTTTGTGTTGTGTTGTGTAGTTTAGTACTAAGTACGTGATTCTAAAATATTGGGCGTATCTGTGCTAAGATTCTCACATTTAATGAGTTTTGTCATTGCAGAATATTTGGTCAATTCTAGATAAGGACCAGGTAAGCTCTACTTATTCTATTTGATCTCCTCTTGCTTTAATTGGAAATAACAAAGGGCTTTTGTGGCAAAGATTGCAGTTCAAAGCCAGCCCGAGCTGAAAAATCCCTCAGACTCCATCTCCCAACTAACCTGCAAAGAGCCAGGCTGGAAGCATGGATTGAGCCTCTTATCTCTAACCAGCAAATACTGCAAGTGGTACTATAATTCAAAGTGGTAGAGTGCTAGCCTTGAGCAGAAGTGCTCCGGGACAGTGGTCAGGCCTTGAGTTCAAACCTCCTTGAATACCAACTGTGACAAACCATCTCAGCAATGAGCACGTAGACTCAGCCAGTCTGGGGAACAAGGGAACATGGAGAGGAGTAAGGAGATGCTATCACATTATCCACTTTGTGCCTGTCCTTTCAAAATTAACCAGAGCCTGAAGGTCAATAGAAGTAAGAAGACTGCCCACCTAATATCCATACCTGTCTACCTTTCAACTGGACAAGAATCTATATTCTTGCCTTTGTCACTTGACTAGGGACATTTCTACCAACATTTTCAGCCTCAAGTCCTTCCTCTTGCCATTTATTTGCTCTCTAGTATTTTTTTCAGTCTCTGAATGCCTCATGAGACTTCTCCAGACTTCATCCAAGAGACTTGCCTCCTCCAGATTGCATCTAAGGACTCAATGCCCAAGTGAGAGCTGTTGCCTGCTGCCTTCTTCCAGAGAGCACTACATCTCAGCCTTTTACCCCTACTGTCAATGGCCCTTGCAAACAGGAAGTAGCCAGAGAGAATCTTCACCCTTTTTCTTAATTATTAAAAGGCTGAAATGTAAAGTCTGAACAGGGGCACCTCCCTCCCTCTTGGCTAAGTTTTCCCCCCAGTATCTGTTACATAGGTAACTGGCAGACCTGGAAGCCATCACCTTCCCTTCCTGCTAGGTAACATGCTGAGCCACCTCTGGTCAATTGCCTCCCATCTGACCTTAGGAGGGTCACGGACCCTGAGGTCACATCCAAATCCAGTGTGGCCACACCGGGGGACTCAGCACCATTAAATAATAAGACCAAGAGATCTTTGTGCCCTGGAACTGTCTACTCCCTCGGGCCTGGTTGGTGGCATAGGGAGCTTGGGAGGACCTGGGGGTGGGGCCGCAGGCTGTGGCTCCCCAAGGGGACAGAGAGGATGGCCAGCACTTAGTAAGGGTACGAGCCCTGTTAGTATGGAGCATTTTGGTATGGGTCAGACTAAGGGTCTTCTCATCATGACGTCTGATGGGCAAGGCCAACCCCATTTTAAATCTTGCCCTCTGATCTTCAGATCTCAGCCTCCTGAGTTGATTGGATTATAGGCATGTGCCTCCGGCACTGAGCCTCTGATTCTTTTGGTATATTAGGGTTTGAACTTAAAGCCTTAAGCTTGCCAATCAGGTCTTCTACCATCGGAGCCAAGCCTTTCTCTCTTGGGCATTTCTGAGATAGAGACGCAATATAAGATCAGGTGGGGCTGGATCGCGGTCCTCCTGTGACAGGCGTGCACCACCACCTGGTCCTCTGTAGCTGGGATCCTAGACATGTAGCACCATGCTCAGTCATCAGTTTAGATGGATTTCCCAAACTCTTAGTCCAAAGCAGCCGATTCTTGACCACAGTTAAAACTCTGGTTGGACCTGGAACCATCTGACCTGAGCCTCCTCACAGGACATTTGTGAGGAAACAAGGGATCAATGCAGGGGGATTTCTGGGCCAGCACCACGCATAGAGGGAGCGGTCATCAGATAAATTTCTTGGCAATTCTGTGAGCATATGACAGGAAGATACCTGGAAAGGGTTCAGATGGGGTCTGTTATTTATTGTGCCACAGGTATGGGATTATGAAACAAAACATGGCTCTCTTTCATCCTTACCCTATCCCCATGAGGAAGGGATCCATCACTGTTCAGTTTGCAGCTGGAGAAAATGAGGCATGGAGAAAGTGGGTGAACTAATCATGACCCCCAGCTGGCAGGAAACTCAGCCTGCCTTCTCAGCCATGCTCCCTAGGACAATGAGTGCTATTCAGTCCACTATCTTGTGGTGGAAAATCAACTTATTGTCAGTCGTGGGGCTTGAAATCTGGGGTTTGGCACTGTCCCCGAACTCCTCAGATCAAGGCTAACACTCTACCACTTGAGCCACAGCACCACTTCCGGTTTTCTGGTGGTTCTTTGGAGATAAGAGTATCATAGACATTCCTGCCTTGGCTGGCTATGAACCATGATCCTCATATCTCAGCCTCAGTTACCATTATAGGCCTGTGCCAATGGCACCCCGGCTTAAGTGTAATTCTCTCTCTCTCTCTCTCTCTCTCTCTCTCTCTCTCTCTCTCTCTCTCTCTCTCTCTCTCTCTCTCCCTCTCTCTCGCTCGCTCGCTCGCTCGCTCGCTCTCTGTATGTCTCTCTCTCTCAGGAACTTGTTGAATGTGTGCTGGAGAAGGTGGCCCAGTATCCCCATGTGGCTAGGACCCAAGGTGGCCCTCTCATTCCGGAGGTAGGCTGTGAGTCTGGAGCTTTCTTGCTCAGCCTGTTGAACTCGCTCCCTTAGGTAAGCCCTTCTGTGCCCAGGCTAGACCATGATGGTTATTCATTGTCAGTCCGTCTGGTGAGTCCTTTCTCACTACCCTCTGCTAAGAAAGGAAAATGAATGAGGAGGTGTTGCATTTTCCAACCGCACAGCCTGATCCCAGGCCTGTGATCCTCACCCCCACCTATCTGACCAGATCCTGATTATAAGAAAATGAATTTGCTCTTTCTACTTTGCTTTGTTGGGGTGTGTCGTTTCGGGGAGGCGAGATGGTGTGCAGAGGAAAGACCCCAGACCTAACAACTCCTGGGGGACATTTGTTCTTGTGACAGAGCCAAGTCATTGCTGTGGACAAGGTGGAAGCCGCCATCAGACTGACCCAGAACAATGCTCAAGGTAGGAAGGCTGTTGAAGTATCAAAACCACCCATGTCTGCTTCCCACTCACAGCAAGGGGGGTGCAATGCAGGTGGCCAGGCACTGTTTCTAGGAGATTGTAAATGGATGGTGGCAGTCAGGTGCCAGTAGCTCTAGCCCATCATCCTAGCTATTGGGGAGGTTGAGGTCTCATGGTTGTGACTCAGAGCCAGCCCAGGCAGGAGAGTCTGTGAGATTCTTATCCCCCATAAACCATTCCCCCCATCACAAATAGTGCCAGATGTGTTCTGTGGCTAAAGTGGTAGAGCCTCAACCTTGAGGAAAAGAAGTTCAGGGATGACACCGCTGCCCTGAATCCAAGCCCTGGGGCTCAAAAAAGTAAAATAAATGAATACTGGGCACCTGTTATCTTACTACCAAAAAGGATGGATTCATTCTTCTCTCTGGTACTTGTAGCCAAAAGTAAGGGGCTTCCCTTGATGTTTCTCTAAACCTCTCCTTTTCTCTATTAATTCTCTTGGCTTCAGTTGCAGGATAGAATTCAGATCATCCCACTTGATGTGTCCATAGGTACCCTCCCCTACCCGCCTTCTTTGGGGTGGTGATCCTGGATGCACTCACCACTGGGAGAATGGAGCACTGGAGAGATGGGGGTATGTATCCCTGAAACTCATACTCTCACACACACACACTCCCGTAAGCCAGTTCAGACTAGCCTTTTCCAAAGACATTTTATCTCCTTGGATTAACTGATCTAGGAGAGGAACTTTATCCCCTGTAAGTGACTATTTAAGTTGGGCGTGCTAGTTTACACGAGATAAACAGAAGCTCAAAAGAAAGGCTCTAATGCCTGTCACTTCTGGTTCAGGCTCACTCCTGACATCCTGGCCACTCAGGAGGCAAAGTTCTGAGGATCAAAGATAGATCAAAGCCATCAATAAGCTGGAAAGCCAGTGAGACTTTATTCTCCATAGAACCATGAAAATATTAGAGGTGGAGCTGTGGCTCAAGTGGTAAGACACCAGCCTTGAGCATGAAAACCAAGAGATACAGCTCCCAGATCCTTAGTTCAAGCCCACACAAAGAAATGGCCCAATTTGTTGCTCCCAGACTGCCTGGACCTCGTGTGCCCTCTCATGGAGTGTGATATAGCACCGGTCCCTGGGTCCGTCTAGACAATTCCAGATGCCCACAATACAGGGGTACACACTTTAGATTCCAGGGCCAGGGAACTGGGGGATGAGAGACTGGTATGGTCAGTACCTCAATGTTCTGGGGCATTAGCCTTGACCTGGCTATGCCCCCTTGTGTAAGTTTACTTCTTTGCCCGGTGCTGGCCACACACAAGCCACTTGTGCTGTGAAAGTGGCTGGAGCAGAAGTGAGATCTAGGATGACCAAAATCTGTATTTATGGCCTGATTGTGGTGGGGTTGTCTTTAAAAAAAATCTTAGAGCTGGAAGTCAGAGATTGGCACTGTCCCTGAGATTCCTTTGCTCAAATCTAACACTTTAACACTTGAACCATAGCTCATTTTTCATCTTTTTTAGTAGTTTAGTAGACAGAAGTGTCTCACATACTTTCCTGCCAGAGCTGGCTTCAAGTTGCCATCCTAAGATCACAGCATCTTGAGTAGCTAGGATTGCTGGTATGAGCCACTGGCATCTGTTAAAGATGTGTGTGTGTGTGTGTGTGTGTGTGTGTGTGTGTGTGTGTGTGTGTGTGTGTGTGTGTGTGTGTGTGTGTGTGTGTGTGTGAGTGTGTGTGTACCAGGGCTTGAACTCAGAAACTAGGTGGTATCCTTTAGCTTATTTGCACATGGTTGGTGCTGTACCACTTGAAATACAGTAGCTCTGTTTCCCATCTTTTTGGTGATTCATTGAAGATAAGAGTCTTCCCAGGCTAGCTTTGAATCTTGATTGATCCTCAGGTATCAACTTCGAGTAGCTAGGATTATAGGCATGAGCTACTGGCCTCCAGCTGCAAGGATGTCTTTTCATACTCTCTTCTGTTCTAACAGCTGTCTACTTGCCCTGGCCTAGATCTGTGACCTCCACATAAGCTCCCCCCAGACCCTGATTTTGTGGAGAACATAAAGCTCAAACCTGATTCCATTTCTTTATCCTCAGGGAAGGAGGTTGTATTTCGTCTAAAGCCTGGGGTTGGAGGGGTAGCTATAGATGGGTGCTTGGCTGGGAGAGAGGTAGTCTGTGTTAGCCAAGAAGGAAAGTGTGACCAGATGCTAATAGTTCATGCTCTCATATTCCTAGCTCCTCAGGAAGCTGAAATCTGAGGATTGCCATTCAGAGGCAGCCCAGCTAGAAACGTCTGTGAGACTCTCTTCTGCAAATAACCACAAGAAGGCTGGAAGAAAAACTGTGGCTCAAGTGTTAGAGTACTGGACTGAATGAAAAAAGTGAGGGACAGAGACCAGGCCATGAGTTCAAGCTATATTACCAAGATGCGTAAGCGCACATGCACACACACACACACACACACACACACACACACACACACACACACACGAAGGTGCTAATGATGAGCTGAGCTGAACTAGAACTGGGGGCAGTCCTGAGGCATAGTCACAGTAAACTCTCAAGGCAGATAAAGTGGTTTCTCCCTAAGTCCTTCTTGGGCTGAGGGGTCTGGACCATGCCAGTATGTTCCATGGAACCTGCCCCTCCGTCCATGCACGGGACCACAGGACCAAGGGAAGGACACTAGGGATGCTCCTTTGTAATCAGCCCAAGATCGCTGACCTTCATCTACCCCCGCCTCCTCCCCCGATAACTGGTGAGGAAAGCAGGGTTCTGAGCCCTGGGACTCCTAGGATAGCGCCTGCTACAAGCAGCTGGCTGTGGATTCATGAGCCTAGAAGCCTTTCATGAGCTCAAATCATCACCTGCCCAAGGTGTGCCTGACAAATTCACACTTTTCTGATACCTGCATGAGCGGGTGGTACCTGGTGTGACATCTTGCATCTCCTGCCCCTCCTGGCTCAGAACCGTGGTCTGAGACATCGAATTACTGCTCAGATCCACCTTGCACCCATGACAGATGCCATTCTGATGATCTCCATGCCCCAAGGCTTGACCCTTCTCTGATACTGTGGCTGCTTTGCAGGCAATGGCCTCCAAATAGCCTACTTTCAAGACTTATAGGACGTCTAGACATTGGGAGACCCTCAGGGGCCCACTGAAAAATTCCCTGCCTAGAGCCACAGAGTGAGGTCCAAGCAGTCCAGGTGTTGGTCATGGGGCTTGAACTCTGGGCCTGGGTGCTGTCCCCCAGCACTTCAGGTTACCACGTGAGCTACAGAGCCAGGTTTTCTGGAGGTTACTTGGAGATCAGTGTCCCCTGGACTTTCCTGTCCAGGCTGGCTTTGAACCGCAATCCTCACATCTCAGCCTTCTGAGGAGCTAGGAGTGAGCCCGGTGCCCGGCTAATCTGACCTTTTACCCAGTGGACTAGGAGCTCCTGAAAGCTTTTCTTTACTTTTTTTCTGTGCCAGTATTTGATCCTGAACTCAGTGTCTGGACTCTGGTCTCTTAACTTCTTATCTCAAGGTTAGCACTCAACCACTTGAGCCACAGCTCCATTTCTGGCTTTTGGTAGTTCATCACTAACTTTCCTCCCCTAACCTGGCTTGACCCATGATCTCTATCTCAGTCTCCAGAGGAGGTAGGATTACAGGCAGGAGCCCCTGGCTCCTGGGTTTCTTTTCTTCTTGTTGTTCTTTTTTGTATTCATAACAATCTGAAATCTTCAGGTGTCATTCCAATGGTTTGAATTCAAAATAAACTACCCAGTCCTGTAGTTCGAATGCCAGGACTGACACCCACAAATGGAAGGAGATCCTGACAAACTCATTCCTATTTATGTGAATGCTAGTGGAATGTTATAAACGTAATAATTAAATTTGCAGTTAATCCATGATTTTATTTTAGAATGCCACAGAATAATTATTCGATTTATATCTTCCATTCTAGCACCATGGTATGATTCCCCTAATGGAAGGATACTGACTAATTTTTAATTAATGATTTTATAAGTATTCAAACTTGATACTTCATTAAATGAAGGCATAATTTAATAACTAATAATTGGTAATATATTTATATATTTTAATATCCTCACATTCCCTTTCTCTCCATATGCACACACACACATATATACATCTATCTATCTATCTATCTATCTATCTATCATCTATCTATCTGTCTATCTGTCTGTCTGTCTGTCTGTCTGTCTGTCTGTCTGTCTGTCTGTCTGTCTGTCTGTCTGTCCGTCCGTCCGTCCGTCCGTCCGTCTGACTGTCTGTCTATCTATCTACAAATCTACACATTTATCTGTTTATACACTTGTCACTCCTGGGGCTCAGTGGTAGAGTGCTCGCCTAGTATGAACAAGCCCTGGGTTAGATACCTCACTACCGTGTGTACAGAAAAATCCAGAAGTCTTGCTGTTGCTCAAGGGACCGAGCACTAGCTTTGAGCATAAAAGCTTAGGCACGGTGTCTAGACTCTTACTCAAGACCCAGGAATGGCACCAAATAAAGATATTATATTTTTACTGCAACTATATAATGATAGCACTGCAAATGCCTCATCATAGAGCAAGCCGGGAGTCTGTTGCTGACAGCTGCCATCTAACCTGACTTAGTCAGAGGTAAATGGCTCCACAGAACCATATGCCAGTGGCTCGTTAACCCCTGTCATCCAAGATACGTGGGGACTGAGATCTGACCCTGATGGGTTTAAAATCCAGCCCTGGCAGGAAGTCAGCAAAACTCTGAGCTGTGGCTCAAAGTGGTAGATTCTCTAGCCTTGAGCAAAAGATCGTAGGACAGTACCCCCAAACTTTCAATGCAATCCCTGTGGCTGACTCCACCTCCTCCAAAAAAACCCCACCCCTCAAAATCATTAGATGCGAACTTTGTATGGTTTGTGATGTGATTCTGAAAGAATGGTTATACTGATGAACGCACTCTAATTCTAATGACAGTGTGTGGGATACAGCTATTTGATTATTCCTTTATGATGTGTTGTGTGCTGAGTCCTTTACAGGGTGCATTTTTTTCATCTAGTTCTTATAAGAGTTCCACAAGTAAGATGATTGTGCAGATGAGAAATTTGAGGCTCAGATATATCCTCATATCAAGGCCAAAATTATGTATTTCCTAACTCTAGTGAGTTGTCTCCTACAAACAATTGTTTGGGTTTATTTTTCTCGATAATGAACCTTGAACTCAGGGCCTAGCCACTGATCCCTCCCTGTTGGGCTCATGGCTAGCTCCCTACCACGTGGAGCCAAGAACCCCCTTGCAACAGAGTGTTACAGTTTAGGTATCTGTAGCTTAGGTCTGTCATCTTGCCTACTCAGGAAGCTGAGACCTGATGATCTGGGTTCCAAACTATCCCAGACACAAGAGGTCCTAGGAGACTACTATCTCCTATTCACCACTTAAAAACATGAAGTGGAACCTGGGTGCCAGTGACTTGCACCTGCACCTGTCATCCTAGCTACTCAGGAGCCTGAGAGCTGATGATCACAGCCCAAAGCCAGGCTGGGCATGAAATTCCTTGAAAGGCTTCTCTCCAGTGAACTACCAAAAACCTGCAGGGGTGCTGTAGCTCAAGAGATAGATCACTTGGCTTTAGCTGAAGAGCTCAAGGGCAGCACCCAGGCCTAGACATCAATTCCTCCAACTTCAAAGAGAAGAAAGAAATAAACCTGAAGTTGAGGGCTGGGAATGTATCTTAGGGGTAGAGTGTTTCGCATGTATGAATCCCTGGGGTTGATTCCTTAGTACCACATCACTAGAAAAAAGTCTGAAGTGGCTATGTGGCTTAAGTGGTAGAGTGCTTTCCTTGTACCGGAGAAACTCAGGTACAGTGTTCAGGTCTTGAGTTCAAGCTCCAGGACAAGTGTATGTACACACACACACACACACACACACACAGATACCAGAAGTGAAGCTGTGAAAACAACTGTTAAAGCACTGAGCTCCTGTTCTGAGCTCATGGTCAGCAC
Organism: Dipodomys merriami; assembly: GCF_024711535.1. NCBI lineage: Eukaryota > Metazoa > Chordata > Mammalia > Rodentia > Heteromyidae > Dipodomys > Dipodomys merriami. The sequence continues at coordinate 8,463,844 of NW_027206113.1, forward strand.
CCAGGCCCTGTGTTCATCCCTGAAACCTAGCCACCCAGAGCCTAACTAGGAGAGGTCAAAGGTTTCAAAACCTGATGAGCTTCACCAGCCCTAAATGACAGGAAGCATTGTGATATTAAACATGTGCTTAGATTTAGCAAGCTTCCAGAAACCTAGGAATACACCATTGCAAATAATGAAGCAATTTATTAGGTTCAGCTCCCTGGTTGTCTACCAGAAGGATGCTTGAATTAATTGTAGCAGGTTATTTCAGCACTGGAACATAGTCTAACAAAAAGACAGGATGAGTGCAGGGAACTTGGCATGCCATTGGAGGTGGCACAAATGAAGGCTTCCTGTCAAAACAGCACTGGGGAGAATAGATAGCTTGGGGTACAAAGAGGCCTTTTCCTCCTGGCCTTCAGAGCCAGGCCACACTCCTCCTCACTAATCGGCCTCGATGGAGTTGCTTGTTACACAACTGTACAAGAGTGAGGCCTTTTGTCTGCCTGTTCCAACAATGAGGCAGACTTCCTTCAGCAGTCCCTGGTGCCGAGAAAACCTCAGGCTACAATGGGAACAGTGAGGGGAGCCTCGGAACATCTACTGTCTTGAAAGCACTGTCTCTGCTATTAAATCATTCTATTCAAAGCAAATTTCCTAGCTGGGTGCCTTTCATCTTAGGGACTCTGGACCTTCACCGATAAAAATACATCCATACATACATGGGGAGAAATGGAGCCACTTGATTTTTTGTTTGTTTCTTTTTAGGCAGGTCCGGGGGTTGTATTATGAGCCTAGGCACTGTGCCTGAGCATCTTTTGCTCAAGGGTAGAGCTTTGCCCTTGAGCCAGAGCTCCATTCATGGCGATTTTTTATTCCTTTGATAACTTAGAATAAGAGTGCTGTGAACTTCCTGTCCAGGCTGAATTCAAACTGGCATTCTCTACCTCACAGACTCCTGAAGAGCTAGAATTAAAGGCAGGAGTAAATAACACCTGGCTTTCTGTTCTTCTTGTTCTTTTTTTCATTGTGACAAACTGAAATCTTCACAGTGTCATTCTAATGGTTTGCATTTCGAAGTAAACTACCGAGGCCTGGAGTTTGATTGCCAGGACTGCCAGCTACAAATGGAGGGAGATCTTGAGAAAATCTTTCCTATTCATGTGAATGCTTAATGGAATGTTACAAAAGTAACAATTAAATTTGCAATTAGTTCATGATTCTCTTATAGAATGCCACACGAAAAATATTTGGTTATGTCTTCCATTAGAGCTCCTTTGTATGATTCTCCCAATTAAAGAATACTGACTACTTTGACATTAATGCTACTTCATTAACTGGAGGCATAATTTAATAATAATTCATAAAATGTATAATTTAATATCCTCACATTTTCTCTCTCATATATATTGCAAACTACACATCTATCTATCTATCTATCTATCTATCTATTTATCTATCTATCTATCTATCTATCTATCTATCTATCTATCTATCTATCTATCTATCTATCTCTCACTCTCTCTCTCTGTCAGTCTATCTATCTATATCCACATCTTTATCTATATCTATCAGCCAATACTATGGCTTGTTCCACAGAACTGGCTGGCAGCTCAGTTTGCCAAAGGCTTTTGTAGTACAACTGACCCTTTCATGAATTGGGCATTGTGGGCTGTGAATTAAAATCTCAGCATTGCCAGAAGTTTATATGTTGAGTCAGAAGCCAATTTTGACACATGTTTTTCCTTCTCTGTGAAAGTCCTGGGTCTCAGTATGATCTATAATCCTTATGCAAATACATCCATGTGATAAAATGTAATAAATGAAATAAATATTGTATATTTAATAATACTAAATAAAATAAAAAATAAGGGTAATAAATGTCATATGGAATAAACCCATATACGTAAATAGATCTCATATACGAATATTTTTTTTCAGTGCTGGGGCTTGAATTCGGGCCCTGGAAACTGGGCTGAAATTCTTGTCTTCAACGACGGTGCCACAGAGTTACCCAGACCTTGAGTTCAATTCCCAGGCCTGCCAGAAAAATGTTTCAAATTCCAAGCCAGAGCCTTGATTTTTTTGGCCAGGACTGGGGCTTGAACTCAGCTTGTGACAACTCTGCCTCAGCTTCGATCATCCTAGGCTGGGGTGCAGCCTCTGGACCCACAGCCTTTCCTGAGATCCTAGGACCAGAGTTCAAATCTTGGGACTGGCAAAAAAGGAGAAGTGCTGGGAAAAAAGCTCAGTAATATAGTGATTGCCTTGCATGCATAAAGCCCTGGGTTCGATTCTTCAACACCACATAAGCAGAAAAAAGCCAGAAGTACCGCTATGGCTTAAGTGGTAGAGTGATAGCCTTGAGCTGAAGAATTGAGATACAACACCAGAGCCAGAGTTCTGGCCCCAAAACCGAAAAAAAGAAAAAAAAAACAGAGGGGGGAAAATAGGAGAAGTACAAAACTGGGAAGTTCCAGAAGGTAGTATTACATTGTTTTATCCTTTGCATTGCAACCATCCTGGGTCTAAATGACAGGGCCCAGATAGTGTACATGACCTTGCACTGCTGAAGTTTGGTGGGCTATCAGGGAAGCCATAGCCCAAACCAACAACCTAAGCCTGGGGTGCGAATCCCAGGACTGCCAACTATGAATGGAGGGAGATCCTAAGAAACACATTCCGATATACATCCATAAGAATGGAATGTTGTAAAGTAATAATTACATTAGTAGCTAGTGTATGATTATATTATAAAATTATACACAATAATTATAGTACATTGACTAATTTTCAATTAATACTTTGTTATGTATTTAACCATAATATTTAAATAAATAAATGAATAACTTATTGATAATTGGTAGTAATATAGTATATATAATTAGATAATATACCGGCATCTCTGTCTTGTTTTATACATATATATATATATAGATATATATGCTTACATATATATATGTATATGTAACAATCTACATATCTATTTCTACATTTGTCATTCCCGGGCTCAGTGGTAGAGGGTTTGCCTCAGTATATGAAGCCTTAGGTTCAATTCTACACTATCAAATGCACAGAAAAATCTGGAAGTCTCATGGCTGCTTGTTTTAAAACAAATACACATTAAAACTTTTAAAATCATATGGCAATTTATTCTTAATGCAAGAACTACAATCACAATTCAGCAAACAACAGACCACCCAAAATTATGCAAGAAACACTATTTTCCCCCAAATCCCAATATCTCCAAAGACTTGAATTGTTGGAGACGTTAACATACCACTTTCCCCACTAGATAGATAAATTCAGAAAAACTCAACAGAGAAAACGCAGATCTAAAAACCTGCATAGATCACCTAGATTTAACAAACATCTACGGAATATTCCACCCAGCAGCATCAGAATATATGTTTTTCTCAGCAGCACAAGGAATATTTTACAAAATAGACCATATTTTAGGCCACAAAGCAAACTTGTCCAAATTCAGAAACATTGAAGTTATACCTTGCATTCTCTCACACCACAAGGGAATAAAATTAGAACTCAACACCAAAAGCCACCAAAGAAAATCCTGTAATACATGGAGGCTGAACAACACACTGCTGATTCACGAGTGGGTCATGGAAGAGATGAGAAAGGAAATGCAAATGTTCATGATATTCAACAAAAATGAATATTCAAATACCAGCTTCTCTGGGACACAGCAAAGGCAATACTCAGAGGCAAGTTTATAGCTCTGAGTTCCTACATCAACAAATTGGAGAGATCTGAAACCAACAATTTAATGAAACATCTGAGCATCCTTGAAAAAGAGGAGCAAGATAAACCCCAATCCAGTAGACAGAAAGAAATAATTAAAATTAAATCATAATTAAATGTATTAGAATCAAAAAATATAGAAAGAATCAACAAACCAAAGAGTTGATTCTTCAAAAAAATTAATAAAATTGACAGACCCTTAGCAAATGTTATCAAAAAAGAAGAGAACAAACCCAAATAAATAAACGCAGAGATAAGAATGGAAACATCACCACAGAAACAACCAAGATACAGAACATTATAAGGGAATACTTCTAAAAATTTTATGCTAATAAGTTTAAAAACTTGGCAGAAATGGAACTTTTCCTAGCAAATACTGACATGCCAAAAAAAAATGAGTTAAAGCATTTTAACAGGCCCATATCAAGGATTGACATAGAAACAACAATAAGAGACTTCCCATCTAAGAAAAGCCCAGGACCAGATGGTTTTACAGTGGAATTCTACAAGGCCTTCAAAACAGAGCCCACACCAATACTTCTCCAACTCTTAAATAAAATTGAAAGAGAAAGTTCACTACTGAACTCATTCTATGAAGCTATGATAACCCTCATCCCAAAACCAGGCAAGGACTCATTAAAGAAAGAGGACTATAGACCCATTACTTTGATGAACATTGATGCAAAATTTCTCAACAAAATTTTGGCCAATCGTCTTAAACAACGCATCCAGAAAATCATACACCACGATCAAACAGGATTCCTTTCAGGGATACAAAGCTGGGTCAATATTCGCAAATCAATTAATATAATTTATCACATAAGCAGGAGCAAGGATAAGAACCACATGGTTATCTCAATATATGCAAAAAGAAAAGCATTTGACAAGATCCAACACCCCTTTCTGATGAAGGTTCTGGAAAAATTTGGAATCCATGGAACATTCCTCAATACAATAAAGGCTGTATATGGCAAAAGTACAGACAGCATTATACTTAATGGTGAAAAACTAAAGTCATTTCCTCTTAACTCAGGAACAAGACAAGGATGTCCACTATCACCACTTCTCTTCAATCTAGTATTAGAATTCTTATCTACAGCAATAAGACAAGATGAAAACATAAAGGTGATCCAAATAGGGAGAAAAGAAATAAAATTCTCCCTCTTTGCAGATGACATGATCTTGTATTTAAACAATCCCATAGACTCCACTCCCAAATTACTCAAGTTGATTAAAAACTTTGGCAAAGTAGCAGGGTATAAAATTAACCTCCAAAAATCAATGGTTTTTCTGTATGGCAACAATGAGTAAAGTGTTGATGAAATTAGGAAAGCGACTCCATTTGTAATAGCACAACAAAAAATAAAATACCTAGGAATTAACTTAACCAAAGAAGTGAAGGACCTCAATGATGAAAACTTTAAAAACTTGAAAAAGGAAATCAAAACAGAATTTAGAAGTGGCAAAAGCTCCCATGCTCCTGGATTGGAAAGATCAACATGGTGAAAATGGCAATACTTGCCAAGGCTATCTACAAATTCAATGCGACACCTATAAAAATTTCCACCTCATTCTTCAAAGAAATAGAAGAGGCAATCCAAAAAGTCATATTGAACAATAAAAGAACCCGAATAACTAAAACTATCCTCAACAGAAAGAATTGTGCTGGAGGAATATCAACACCAAATTTCAAACTCGACTATAAAGGAATAGTAATCAAAGCCATAGTAATCAAAACAGCTTGCTACTGGCACAAGAACCGACCTTATAAGCAATGAAATAGAATTGAAAACCCAGAAATGAACCTACAGACCTATAGCCATCTAATCTTCAATAAAGGAGATAAAAAATAGAATGGAAGAAAGACAGCCTCTTCAGTAAATGGTGCTGGCTTGGTTAATTACTTGTAGAAAGCTAAACTAGATGCTTATATATCATCCTGCATGAGAATCAAGTCCAAATGGATCAAAGACATCAGAGTCAAAGCAGACACTCTGAAAACATTACAGGATGGAATAGGAGAAACCATTTGTCTCCTTGGCACAGGCTGAAATTTTCTTAATAGAGACTCAGAAACATAACAAATTAAAGAAAAGTTGGACAAATTGCATGAAATTGTAGAGCTTCTGCATGGCAAAGGACATAGCTTGCAAGATCAATAGACAGCCCACGGATTGGGGGAAGATCTTCACTAGCCATACAACGCACAAGGGTCTCATATTTAAAATAGACCTGGAACTCAAAAAATTAAATCCCCCAACAACAAATCTTCAAAGAAACAACTGCCCAATAAGTAAGTGGGCTAAATACTTAAAGAGAAACTTCTCTGAAGAGGAATGAAAGAGGGCCAATACATACTTTAAGAAATGCTCAACCTCCCTAGCCATAAAAGAAATGCAAATCAAAACAACATTGAGATACCACGTCGTCCCAGGTAGAATGGCTATAATCAAGAACTCTAATAACAACAGATGCTGGAGGAGATGTGGACAGAAGGTAACCCTACTGCATTGTTGGTGGGAGTGTAAAGTTGTTCAACCTCTTTGCAAAGGAGTATGGAAGTTCCTCAAAAGACTCCACATAGAGCTCACCTATGACCCAGCAATTCAACTTTTGGGCATTTACACAAATGCTTACCAACAAGACCACACTAAAGGTACCAGCACGATATGTTTATTGCAGCATTATTTACCATAGCTAAGATATGGAACCAACCATGATGACCCTCAGTAGATGAATGGATCAAGAAAATGTGATATATCTATATCTATATCTATATCTATATCTATCTATCTATCTATCTATCTATCTATCTATCTATCTATCTATCTATCTATCTATCTATCTACACACACACACGCACACACACACACACACACACACACACACACACACACACACAATGGAATTGTATGCATCCATCATAAAGAATGACATTGCCCCATTTGTTAGGAAATGGAAAGACTTGGAAAAAATTATATTCAGTGAAGTAAGCCAGGCCCAAAGAAATATAGGTCCCATGGTTTTCCTTATTTCCAGTAAATAGTATATGTCTGAATCAAGCAGAAAACCTCAGATAAATTTATGTTAGGGAAATGAACCCTAAATATGTACTCAAATGCTGTTTTCTTTCATGCGATTGTTTCTAACACATTTATAATATGATATATTTGTTGCTTTGTATGTCCCTCCCCCATTGTATAACCCCTGGTTTCACTGTATTTGATGTTAGTATAATTTGTGGAGGGTAAGGGAAAAAACGAATCGTTTATATAGGGATACAGGTGAAAATATTGCAACAATGAGATGTATAAGTCGTTATGTCCAAAATGAACTTTAAAACTTTGGTGGGCGGTGATTGGAGGCTTGGATGGGGGGATAGGGGAAGGATGGGATGGGAAGGGGAAACAAAGTAGGAGGCTACAATGCTTGATAAGACATGTACTCATTATCTTGCCATGTAATTGTAACCCCTTTCTACAGTATTTTCACAATAAAAACAAATAATAATCTAGAAAAAAAAGAATTACAATCACCATTACTATGCCAAGAAGATTGGCTTAACACTTTTATAACTTTTAAAAACATCCTAATTGTAGAACATCATTGAAAGCAAGTTACATTATACAAATAAACTTTTTAACCCTCTTTTGAAGGCCTTTTTAATTTTAATTTTAACACATACAAAGGGAAGTTTTAGCAATACTAATCAGATCATCACATCACTCATTTTAACCATGATGTTTTCAGGGTCTATCTGCAGGGAAAAGGGACAGAACAAAGATAGGCAACTCAGCCCCTCCTATGGAATGGGCACGCACCCAATCTGACTCTTTAAGGTTAGATGAACTGCGTTTGTGCTAGCTTGCCCTCTTTTACCATGTGTGGACTCTTCCCAGGGCCAGTCCCACCATCTATGAAGCCCCCACCAGGGCCGGTTCCACCACACATGACCAGCTTAACTACATTTCCGCCTGTTCAGCCTCACCCCTAAATATAGATCTTAGGTAGTCTTCTAAATTTTCCCTTTTTTGGGGGAGGGAGGTTTGAATAAAATACAGTTTTAGACAGACAGAATAGCTCATGTTTTGTAACAGTGCTAAATTGACCTTTACATTTAAATTTTTAATATTTATCTTGAAATTTTAGCCAAGGGAACTAAATCCCAAACTGCCAAAGCATTTTAAAATATTAAAATTTAAAATAACAGATTTTATAATTTTTACGTTAAGGAATCCTTAAAAAGCCATTTAAAAAAATGTGAAAATTTTTTTAAATTTTTAGTAATGTCTAAACCTCTTAACCTTTTACATTTTAAACTTAAACTCACCCAATTTTTACAGCATGTTGACAATTTTTATTTTGAACATGTTTACAAACATAGAAAACACACAGATCTTAAATCATGCAAAAATCAAAATCAGTTTTACATAGATTTTTTTAAAGTTTTTTAACAAAAATTTAAGACAGTATTTTTTTAAACTAAGTACCTTTGTTAAGCTTCATTTTCCCAGGGCTTGCTTGTTTAGCAAGGCAATTCATCAACGGATCTTTTGAATCCACTTGTTGGAGAAGGGCTGGTTCAAGGGGTCACCTGAAACTAAACTGGCCTGAATTTTATCCAATTTTAGACAAGAGCACTTTACAAATTGTTACATTGTCAGGACTTGCTGAAAAATCCAAACCAGATGCATAGCCTTCCACACCCTCCGCTCAGGCAGCCTCCACAAGGAGAAAAAGCAGCCCAAGGCCTGAAAGGAACCAGACTAGTCCAGCAACTTTTCACACCTCACAGTGAGGCAAGCATAGCAGGTCTGTGGCTGAGCCCAGCCAGAGGCTGGAACTTTTATTTCCCCAGAGATGTTCAAATAAATAACAAAAATATAAATAAACACAAAAACCAAGAATCCACACTTAAAACAGGTACCAATTCTAAAACAGAACTAGACAACAGCCAAATGCTGAGTTGGGGACTAATGGGCCCTCAGTTCATTCCTACCAGAACTGCACCATTCTCACTCAGCAAGCTGAATTCAGAATCTGCTGAGTGAGCTGGCCACCCTCACCCAGAATTTCTGCACCTCAAAAATAGAACAGAAACGACACAAAGTAAACAAGACAGACAAGTGGCCACAAAGACAAAATCAGATCTCCGTGAATTGGGCAACATCTCACCATCAGACGATTTCTTTTTTTTTTTTTTTTAGATTCCTGCAAATGTTGACCCAGGGGCCTTCCAAGGTCATCTTGGGGCAAGGGAAAAAAGACCCTGGAAGCCATCCCCTCTGACTGACAGTCTCCCCCCCCCATACTTAGACCCTCTGGGCCAAGGCCCGAGGCTAAGATCTTGCTGGTGGCACTTGGTGGTCAGTGGCAGATTCATCTGGCTGCGAGTTTTCCCTGCAGGCCCCTTTCAAAGTTATTGCTAGATCCTGCAGGTTCTCCCTTTCCCCACTGCCTCCTCTTCTAGAGAATAAGTCAACCTTTGATGTCATCCTAAAATTCCAAAAGTATTAAAATGGGAGAGCGGCTGAGGTGAAAGGAGCCTCTGGCCACCCCATTCGGGGGGCTCCAGGATGCCCGCTGATCCGAAAATGAAAGTAAAATGAACAAGGAAAGGAAAGAAAGAGAGGCGCTGAATTAAAATGGCAACTACAAATGAGACAAAGAGAGCATGCGTGTTGATCTCAAGCTCCAATCCACCCCTAAGCCACGGTGGTGGAGGCCAGATTAGTTCCTGTCCCAAAGGATGGCGGAGGCCGGTAAGTCCCTACCCGGGAGGTGGATAATCTCCCTTCACCCAGAGTGGCAGAGGCTGGACAAGTCATGGTCCAAAAGACGACAGAGTCAAGCAAGACCCCACTGGGGAGGGCTTCCCCAAGGGCCCAGGGAATGTCTTCAACTTGCCTGCTGGCTACCTTGTAGCACGTCCACCAACGTTTCTTGCCAGCTCCAAAACCCTACTTGCAAATCAAACACAAAACACTCAATATAAAGCAGCTGCACCCCCTCTTATCGGCTAGCTGGACGACTCGCTGATCAAGTATCTGTGTGGTTTATGGGGGGGTCTATCCCGGACAAGCTCCCACATAAAGTGCCCAGTTTTCGGATGCCCCCTCTCAGACCACCAGAAACCATGATCAATGCAAACAGCAAAGAGTCATTTATTGCAAGCTGGAGCTTGGTCCTCTGTGCACTTGGTAACTGGTGATGCTAAGAGGCCCCAAGCATAAAATTGACACAGCTTTTATAGTATCAAACAAACAAGTTTAGGGGGTTTCCACACAAGCAAGTTCACAAGTTCAGGGGGTTTATTTCCACCTTGATCACACTTCCCTTTTTCAGCTGGAACACCTGGGCAACTGTTCTGTTCTTTAAGGGTGGGCAGGGTTGGTGGCAACCTGCGGTTTTTCTGAGAACTATTTTTCTCTTTGGCAGCACAGCTCTCTTTGGGGGTTACTTTGAGGGCACCAGAGCTCAGGGGGCTTGATCTTAAAACGGAATTACTTCAGCTCTTCAGTTAGGTCCTGAGTTCAAACACCAGGAATGGTGTATGCACACACACACACACAGACACACACACACCACATGGAGGCACCTTTGCCAATAATATATCATTCCATTATGTTCAGCTCCCTAATTGTCTGCCAGAAGGACACTTGAATTAATTGTAGCAGTTTGTTTCAACACTGAAACATAGTCTTACAAAGACAGGATGAGTGCAGGGAACTTGGCCTGCCACAGAAGGTGGCACAAATGAAGGTTTCCTATCAAAAAAGACCACTGGGGAGAGAGATAGCTTGGGGGTACAAACAGGCCTTTTTCTCCTGACCATCAGAACCTGTGCACATTCATCCTCATTAATTGGCCCGGATGAATTGTTTGTTATGCAGCTTTACAGGAGTGAAGCTTTTTGTCCGCCTGTTCCAACAATGAAGCCAACTTCCTCTGGTAGCCTGGGGTATGGAGACCCCTCAGGCTACACTGGGAACACCGTGGGAGCCCCGAAACATGGATTGTCTGGAAAGCACTCTCTGTGCTATGAAATCATTCTATTCAAAGCAAATTTCCTAGCTGGGTGCCTTTCTTCATGGCAACTCTGGATCTTCACTGATACAAATACATGCATACATACACAGACACATGGAGTTACAGGCTCTTTTTTTGTGGCAGGTCCTGGGCTTGAACTGTGAGCCTAGTCATTTTCCCTGAGCTCCTTTTGCTCAAGGAAACATTTTATTGTGTCTTAAATCATGATTACCCTAGGCTGGGGTGCAGCTTTTTCACCTACAGATGATCCAGGGATCCTAGGACCAGAGTTCAACTCCCAGCACTGGCAAAAATACATTAAACCTACAAAAATGGAGGAGGAAAAACCAGAAAATGTTACACAACAGTTTTTACTTTTGTTTCCTTAGCACTGTGACCCTCCTGAGTCTCAATGACTTGGCTTGAAAATTGTATGTGACCTTGCATGGATGACGGCTGGGGGGCTCTCAGTGAAGCCTGAGCCAAACCCAGACACCTAGGCACTGAGATCGATCCTAGGACTGCCTCCTACACACAGCTGAAGATCCAAGGAAACTCGTTCCTATCTATAGGAACATTAATAGAATATTTGACATGTATTAATTGAATTACTAACTAGCTAGTCATTCCAGTATAAGATTGTATGCAATAAATATATGTCATTGATTAATTAATACTTTGTTAATTCTTCTACCATGATAATTGGAAGCATAATTTTATACCAAATAATTGGTAGTAATAGAATATATAAAAATAAGGTACAGACAACACTCTTTATATTGGGTTATACACTAGATTCTACATAAATGCCTGTCTCTCTCTGTATATATTTATAGATGCATACACATATGTAAATGCACACACACATGCACACACACACACACACACACACACACACAAACACTGCAATCTAAACATCTACCTGTTTATATATTGGCCATTCCTAGGGCTTGATCTCAGGTCCTCAAATTGCCCGGCCAACTTCACTTGCATCAGACTGGTGTGCTAACATTTAACCATTCATGAAGTGGGCCTGCTAGGCCCTGAGTTCAAGTCAGAGAATTGCCAGAAACTTAATCCTGTTCGAAAAGCCAATTGTTCCACTTGTTTTCTGTATCAGTGAAAGTCCTGGGTCTCAGGAATGATGTAGAATACATAGGCAAAGCTATGTCTTATGTAATAGGATGCAAAATGTTATATGTGTAATCATGCTCACTCTCAAATACATAAGAAATAAAACACAAAATAAAATGAATACACTAACTACAATATGCAATAAGCATGTGTATGTAAATATGAATCATGTATTTCAAATATATACGAATATTATTTTTTCAAGTGCTAGGATTTGAATTCAGGCCCTGGAAACAGGCCTGGCTTTCTTGTCTTCCAGCCCGGTGATCTTCCCATCCCCCACAGTGCTAGAGATTTACCCACATCCTGAGTTCAAATCCCAGGCCTGGCAAAAACAATGGCCTGAATTCCAAGCCAAGGAGCCTCATAATATTTTAAATATTTTAATGTATATATGTATGTATGTATGTATTTTTATTTTGTCAAGCACAGGGCTTGATCTCAGGTAGTGGCAATTCTGCCTCAGCATTGATCACTCTAGGCTGGGGTGCAACCACTGGACTCAGCCAAACCTGGGTTCCTGGGCCTCAAATGCTGACAGGAAAACAATAATAAATAATGCGACACAGAAAAATAAAAACTGGCAACTTACCAGTTTTACATTTGTTTTCTTTGCAAAGTGATCATCCTGGGTCTGAATGACACAGCTGCAAAATGTTGATAACCTGGCATTGCTGAAGGCTGGTGGGCCACCAGGGAAGCCTTAGGCCAACACGGCAACATAGACCATGTGTTTGAAGCACAGTCCTGACCCCTACCAATGAAGGGAGAACCTAAGAATCTCGTTCCTATTCATAGGATTACCGATGGAAGATTATGAATGGCAAAGTTGAATTAGTTGTTTCTGAATACTACTATACAATTAGATGGAGTGATTTTAGGAGACCAATGGATTTTAATGAATATTTTTGACACATTCAAAGAATAGTATTAATTACATGGATGCAATAGTTTTGGGACACTGGTTGCTTTATTAATAATTCATTAAGGATGAAAACAAGAATACTAATTACATGGAGGCATAATAAATACCCAAGAATTGGCAGAAATGCAGTCTATATACATAAATAATGTATAGACATCACTGGCACTCTATAAAGATCTATATTTATTTGTGTATTACCATCTGCATGTCAATCTGTTCTTATCTTGTCAGCCCCTGGGGCTCAATCTCAGGTGCTAGAAATGCTTGTTAGCTCAATATGCCCCAGGCTAGCGTCCTGACACTCACCCATTCATGAATTGGGACTTACAGGCTGTGAGTTCTAATGCCAGCACTCACAAAAATTGAATCATGGAGTATGAATCCCATGGTGACACATGTTTTCCAATTCTTTGAAAGTCCTGGGTGTAAGGTATGAAGTTTCATACATAGGCAAATCTATATCTTATGTAATATATGGAGTAAATATTTCATGTGTAATAAGAATCAATAAAATAAATAGTAAATAAATTAATAAAACAAAAAATAAAATGAATAACTACACTAAGTGCAATATGTGGTCAACATATGGGGCTCGATCTCAGGGCCTGGGAACTGCCTGGCAGATGAATTGGCTAGAGGCTTCTGTGCTGACAGTCACCCATTCATGAATTGAGCCTTCTAGGCCCTGAATTTAGATCCCAGTAATGCCAAAAATGTAATCGAGGAGGAAGAAGCCGAGCGTGACACATATTTTCTTTTTCTTTGAAAAGTGCTCAGTGACAGGTTTTATAATTCAGATGCAAATATATATGCTATGTAATAGGATGTCATAAATGTAAAAAATGTCATTGGTGGAAGAATTGTCACTACAATAAATGAAAAACAGATTGAATTAGTAGTGAATCATTCTAGGATAAAATTAGACACACTAATTATAGGATATGGATTAAGTTTAATATTTTATTAAGCATTAATAGAATGAAAATTGCATGGAAACATAAATACCTAATAATTGGTAGTAACACATGATGCATAATTTAATTATATAGACATCTGTCACATTCTATAAAATATGTAATTTATGTACAGATGTATGTACTTATAATTTTAATTAATGCTTGATTAATTGTTAACTGAGACACATGATTAAATGGAGACATAATTTAATACCTAAAAATTGGTAGTAATATTATCTATAAATTAATAATGTACAGACATCTTTTGTGTATATAAAATTATATACAGCAACCTCTATCTATTTTAACTCTTTCACTCCTGTGGCTCGTTGGTTGAGTGCTTGACTAGTAAGCACGAATCCCTGGGTTCGAGCCCTCAGTGCCACATAAAAAGAAAACCTAGAAGTTCTGCTGTCTTTCAATCAACTGAGTGCTAGCCTTGAGCACAAACGCTTAGGGACAGTGTCAAAGCCCTTACTCAAGTCCCAGGACTGCCAAAAATTTTTTTAAAAAAGGTAGAATATACTCACTGCAACTATAGAAGGACAGGACATCAAATACCTCATCACAGAGAAAGCTAGGAGTCTGGTGCTGACAGCTGTCACCTAACCTGACTTAGCCAGATGTAAACTGCTGTAACCCAGCTCCATGGGTTACCCCCATCATCCTGGATTACTCTGCCTTACCCGCGACATCTTGGCTGCTTGGGGGCTTTAAATCCTGGCAGGAAGTCTGCTAGAATCCTTGAAATATGGCTTGAAATGGTAGAACACTAGCCTTGAAAAAATGTTATTAGAACCGTATCCCCATGTTTTGAACTCAAGCACCATAACTTACCTCCCCCAAAATAAAAACACCCCACTAAACTATTAGATATGAAATGTTCCTTGAAGAATGTGAAACCACCTTAATTCTAATTATAGCTTGTGGAATAGAGCTTTGTGCTGAGTCCTTCATCGAGTGATCTGTGCTGAGTCCTGCACGTGCAATGGTGCTATGTGCTGAGTCCTTCACAAGGTGGAGTGTGCTGAGTCCTTCATTGGGTGCTGGGTGCTGAGACTTTCACAAGATGCTGTGTGCTGAGTCATGCAAAGAATGCCATGTGCTGTGTCTTTCACAGGGTGCATTCTTTCAACTTGTCCTTGTAAGAGCTCCACAACTGAGATGATTATGCAGACAAGAATATTGAGGCTCAGATAGGTCCCCATGGCAGGGACCTATTACTGAAGACTAGTGAGTTGTCTCCTGCGGAAAATTGTTTTGTTTTGTATTTTCTCAGTCATGAACCTTGAACTAGGGGCCTAGGCACTGACCCTTACCTCTTGGGCTCATGGCTAGCACTCCACCATGTGGAGCCAAGGAGCCCTTTGCACCAGAAGCCATGGCCTAGGGGTCTATACCGGAGGTCTGTCATCCTGCCTTCTCAGGATGCTGAGATCTGGGGATCTGGGTTCCAAACTATCCAAGGCAAAAAGGTCCCATGAGACTATCTCCAATTCACCACTAAGAAAACTGAAGTAGAAGCTGACTGACGCTCATGTTTGTCATCCTAGCTACTCAGGAGGATGAGATCTGAGGTTCATGGTTCAAAGCTAGCCTGGGCAGGAAAGTCCTGGAGACACTTTGCTCCAATGGACCACCAGAAAAGCTGAAATGGCGCTTTGGCTCAAGTAGTAGAGCACAAGACATGAGCTGAATAGCTCAAGGACAGCACCCATGCCTAGACATCAACTACTACAACAATAAAAAACGACAGAAAGAAAATAACAAACCTGAAATAGAGGGCTGGGAATGTGCCTTAGGAGTAGAGTGCTTTGTATATATGAAACCCTGGGTTTGATTTCTCAGGACCACATCAATAAAAAAAATCCTGAAGTGGTTCTGTGGCTCAAGTAAGAGAGGACTATCCTTGTACAAGAAAATCTAGGTACAGTGCTCAGGTCCTGAGTTCAACTTCCAAGAATGGTGAATGGGCCCACACGCATGCCCGCGCACGTACACACACACACACACACACACACACACACACACACACACACACACACACACACACACACACACAGATTATGAGTGATGCTGTTACACAAAATGGTAAGGTACCAGGCTTCTTCACTGAGATCATGGTCAACACCTTAGCCCCGTGTCCCCAAAAGCTAGCCACCCAGGGCCAAACTAGGAGAGGTCAAAAGTTTCAAAACCTGATGTGATTCACCAGCCCTAGAAGACAGGAAGCTTTGTGATATCAGATATGTGCTTGGATTTCCCAAGCTTGCAAAAACCTAGGAGAAGCATCATAGGCCCAACATCGCCCTCAATGAAACATTTCATGAGCTTCAGTGCCCTAGTTGTCTGCCAGAAGGACTTTTGAATTATATTGAGAACTGTATCTGAACACTGGTATATAGTCTCACAAAGGCAAGATAAGTGCACAGGATTTGGCCTGCCATGGGTGGTGGCACAAATGAAAGCTTCCTGTCAAAATAGAGCACTGGGGAGAGAGATAGTTGCGAGTACACAGTGACCTTTCTCTCCTGACCTTCAGAGCCCGCCTGCACTCCTTCTCACTATCTGACCTGGATGCAGTTGTTTATTACACAGCAGTACAGGAATGAGACCTTTTTTCTGCCTGTCCAGGAAATGAGAGATATTTCGTCCACAAGGCCTGGGATGCAGAGAAACCCACAGGTTATAATGGGACCAGAGAAGGGAGCCCTGGAACATGCAGTGTCATGAAAGCAATCTCTGTTATGAAATAATTTTAATGAATACAAATTGGTGCCGTTCATCATAGCTACTTTGGAGCTTCACCTATAGGAATACGTCCATACATACACAAAGATATGGTGGTACAGGCTCTTTGACGGGGCAGTTCCTGGGGTTGAACTATGAGTCTAGGCATTGTCCCTGAGCTCCTTTTGCTCAAGGATATTGCATTAACCTTGAATCACAGCCCCACTTTGGTTTTTTCTGTGATCTCTTAGAAATAACAGTGTCATGGACTTTCCTATGCAGGCTGGATGCAAACTAAGATTCTCTACATCTCAGCCTCCTAAGGAGCTGGAATTACAGTCAGCAGCCACTGGTACCTTCTTTCTCTTCATTTTTTAATCTGGACAATATGACTTCTTTTTTTTTTTGGGGGTCCGGTTGTGAGGTCTGAACTCTGGGCCTGGGCGCTGTCCCTCAGCTCTTCAGCTCAAGCCTAGCGCTCTACCACTTGAACCATAGCACCACTTCCGGCTTTTTTCATTTTGTTTATGTGGTGCTGAGGAATTGAACCCAGGGCCTCAGGCATGCAAGGCAAGCTCTCTACCACTGAGCCACCTTCCCAGCCCACAATCTGACTTCTTAACAGGGTCATTCCAATGCCTTGAATTTATAAGTTAACTAGCCAATGATCTTTATGGCTGTTTTCAGTGAGAAGGATTTTCTCACCTCATCTTCCCCTCTGGTCACAGGTTTGAAGCCAAAAGTGAGAAATGAATGTCACAGGAATTGGGAGAAAATATCCGCAGGACATGCCAGTTCTGTCACTTAGCATTGAGCTGCAGTGAATTTACTGTCTCAGGATGAGAGGACTGAAAGCTGCAATGATTCTCATAATGTCTGCATTGTTCCTTTTGCCAATAAAATGATCTAATATTTATGAGTGTATTGTGTCTCCAACCTTAAGTATCTAGAACACACTAGAAACATCTTCATATATCACTTTTCCTCTAGTGCCTCTCAAGATTTACAATAAGGTTTTGTGTGGAGCAGCTCCTCTGTGTATCCTTGAGAAAAGCTGCTTGAAGCCTCTTCGGGAAATCGCCATTCAAAGTCAGCCTGAGCAGGAAGTCTGTGAGACTCTTATCTCCAATAAACCATCAGAAAACTAGAAGTGGAGCAGTGGTCCAGAGGGAAGAGCTCCAGCTTTGAGAGAGAAAGCCAAGCAGGAAACACAGGCTAGAACAGTCAGGAAATCCTGGGAGGTGCTTATGTCCAATTAACGACCAGATGGCTGGAAGTGGAGCTGTGGTGGCGGTAACACCTCAGCCTTGGGAAAAACATCCAAGGAACGCATCGAGCTTGAGTTTAAGCCCTGGAATGACCACAAAAGTTTTCATAAAGAGAAGGCCAAATTTATTTATCAATGCCCTACCTACTTATGTGTGTATATTACCTCCATGAGTGCAAACAGACTGTATGCAATACTTTTTCTTTTATTTACTCGTTCATTTTTTCAAATATGCTCCTAGTGCATACTGCACCATTTTCTTCATTTCAGACCCATGGCTTTTCTCTTCCAGGTTTCCAGTCCTGTGTCATTATATGATGCACACAGCAGATCTCAGCAGCCTTTATTTACATTAATTATGAGGCCAATGCAGGACCAGTCACAAATCAGGCAGGGGAAAAGAATATCAGGTTTTGTAGAAGTAACCAGTATTCAGAAAATTAACCTAAGGGACTTAAAATGGTAGCATACTTATGTTTAAAAACTACCATTAAGGAAAATATGAAGGGGCTGGGAATGTGGATTAGAGAGAGAGTGCTTGCCTAGCATGCAAGAAGTCCTGGGTATGATTCCTCGGTATCACATACAGAGAAAAAGCCAGAATTTGTGCTGTGGCTTAAGAAGTAGAGTGCTACAGACAGTGCCCAGACCTTGAGTTCAACCCAAAAACTGGCAAAGAGATACCTAAATAGGTAGGTAGGTAGATTAGATAGATAGATAGATAGATAGATAGATAGATAGATAGATAGATAGATAGATAGATAGATAGATAGATAGATAGATAGATAGATAGATAGATAGATAGATAGATAGATAGATAGATAGATAGATAGATAGATAGAAAGTTGATAGATAGAAAGTTGATAGATAAATCTGGTCTTGGATGTCAGGAGGAAAGAAGGGAACACTTCCCATTCATGAGGCCTTCTGCAGTGTGCTATGCCACCAGCATCACCTTCACACAATTACAGAGCAGGAAGACTGTCTCTTTCCCACTTCTAAGGTAGCCAAAGGCCCCAGAGCCACGAGGGCAGAGCTAGGTTCTAATTCAGGGGCTTGGAGACAGAAGAGAAACAGCCATGCCTCTAGTTGGTCTGGGGATTTGCATTAATTAAGTGGAGAATGAAGGAAGGAGTATGGACTGGCAGAGGTAGAAGAAGGGCTTCAAATCTGACAGATGGAGAGTCAAAAACCCACTTCCTAAGACGAGTGAGCAGGGTTTTTCTACTCTGTTCCTCCCCTCTCCCCCAATAAACTGGCTCTCTATTGGTAACCTAAAGATAGCCTGAGGCTCCCTTCACTGAAGGAGGAAGGTTAATTAGTCATTGTTTGAAGAGGCTGAGAAAAGCCTGACCCTGGTGTAACTAACAAATATTTCAGGTTTCCCTTCATTGCTGGTTGTTCCTGGAATGAATGAAGTGGTTTTGCAGCTCACTTCCCTGTTTAGTGTGTACATTCTGCCTCCTAATCCTGCAGGCCTAGGTCTCTGCACCTAGCCTGGCTTTTGCAACTGTTTTCTGTCCTTCAAATACACTGTTACACTGGAGTTCATCCTACTAACAGGGCTAGAGCTTGGATCCTGAGAACTTCATTTGAACCTCGGATGGGTCATTGATATTTCTTTCCTCCTTTGATAACTCAGGAACTCTAAGAACATTTAAAGTGCCAGTAAATTCTCATCACCAAGGGAAACACAAGAACCTCTTTGAACATCTGACCTTTCAGAAGTGGAAGTCAGAGTGTCATAGACTTCCCTGCCTTGATTGGCTTCACCCTGTGTTCCTGAGACCTCACGCTCCAGAGCTAGGGTGATGGGCGTGAGCTACTGGTGCTCTGGTAGGTTCAGAACTGTAATGACATTGACAATACAAGTCAAATGCTTATCGCAAAGTGTTTGGGGAACATATTAAGCCTTTCAACAATGGACCGTTCAGAACCCTGTAGGACACAAGGTTACAATGCTGGAGTCTGAGAGGCTGGGTATATGGATCTGCTACACTTGAACCTGGAGCTCTACCTCCAATTCTGGTGTACATCAGTGTTCATTTTCCAGAGAATGTTCTCCTAATTAGTAAATAGGAAAAGTACTTTGATAAACCCTCACTTTTTTTTCCAGGTGTGTGTCTCGAACTCAAGCCTGGGCACTGTCCCTGGTCCCTTCAGCTCAAGGCTAACACTCTACCACTTTAGCCACAGCACCTCATGGGGTCTTTTGGTGGTTCACTGGAGAAAAGAGTCTAACAGGCTTTTCCTTGCCTAGGTTGTCTTTGAACTTTGGTCTTCAGCTCTCAGTCTACTGACAAACTAGGGTTCCAGGTGTGAGCCACTGTCATCTCGCCTATTGTTTTTGACACTTCTGGGGCTTTATCATAGGGCCTGGGTACTGTCCCTGAGCTTCTTTTTCTCAAGTCTAGCCACTTTAGCCACTCCACAGCTTCTGGCTTTTTCTGAGTATGTGGCACTAAGGATTCAAACCCAGTCATTCATGCATGTTGAGCAAGCTCTTTACCACTAAGCCACATTTCTAAGCCACCTTTCCAATTTTATCCCTCACCTGCCTATCCTCAAAAAAAGGTTTCTGACTATAAACTGACTATAAAAAGAAATCCCAATGGGAAGATGTCCAAAGATAAGACAAAGCTCATACTTGGGGCAGACTCTAAACATGTGAAGACTGTGACAAATGCTTCCATTTAATTATGTACTGTGTTTCAACACTTAATAAAATAATAATGAAAAATGAGTCAATATCCTAAATTATTGTGTTTAATATTATAATATATGTGCAAAATGTAAAAAACATTGTGTATAATAATACTAAATACAATAATCATTAAATAAATCAAAGAAAAATAAAATGCAAAATCAATAATAAAAATCATAATATGAAATTAACATACATATGTAAATATATATCATATATTACATAAGTATAGAAATATTTTTTCTCTTGCAGGACCTTCATTCAGGACATGGGAATTCTAGCCTGAATTTCTTTTCGTCAAGGACAGTGAGCTCTGCCTTCACCCATGCTGCAAAAGAGTTACCTGGATGGTGAGCTCAAATCCTAGCAATGGCAGAAATACTGGCCCCAGTTCCAAGACAGTGACTTAATTTTTATTAATGGAAGCAGTTATGTTTTTTCAGTTCCATACTGAACATTTAAAAAAAGCAGTGTAGAATTTTGTACAGCTATTCAGACATCCTTCCCTGATTGCTTCTCTGAGAAATACATTGTTTCCCTTTTTTAAATACGTTTTTATTGTAAAAATGTTGTACAGATTGGTTACAGTTACAGGAGCAAGGTAATGAGTACATTTTCTATTGAGCATTGTTGACTCCTCCTTTGTTTTCCCCCTACTATCCTTTCCCTCCCATCTCCACAACTACCTCCCCCTGCCAAGGTCAGTGACTTAGTTTTCCAATTTTGGTTTGCACAGGCTTTGAACTCATGTAGTGGCAACTCTTTCCTCACATTGCTAAAGATTTACCAAGACCCTGATTCTAAATCCCAGGCTAGGAAAGAAAACCGGCAGAAATTCCAAACCAGGGAGCTTTATTTTTTTAAATTTAGATAAATGATTAATTAATTAATTAATTTTTGGCCAAACATGGGGCTTGAAGTCAGGTCGTGTAAACTCTGCCTCAGCTTGGATCTCCCTAGGCTGGGGTGCAGTCTCCAGACCCATAGCCGATCCTGATATCCTAGGCCCAGAGGGATTTTAGGAAGAAAAAAAGCTGGAAAGCACAAAAAGTGGTGAGGTGCAGAGTGCTGGGGTTTTACTTGTTTTTTTCTTTGCATGTTGCCATCCTAGGTCTGAATGATATGGATTCAAAGTCGACTTGACCTGTCATTGCTGATGGCTGGTGGGATATCAGTGAAGCCATAGGCCAACCTGTGAACATGGCCCTGGATTCAAATCCCAGTCCTGACACCAATGGCAGGGGATCACAAGAGACTCATTCCTATTCATAGGAATACTGATTGAAAGTGTAGTTCATGCACCGGTCTAGTCTAAAATTGGATGCAATAATCGATTTGGTCGGAAAGTTATAGGTGTCATTTTATCATAGATAGACAGCCCTGGCACTCTTTACCAATGTATATTTCTTTGTATACCACCATCTGTCTATCCATGTATCACTGTTTTGGCCAAACCTAGGGGTCGATCTGGGAACCATCTGACAGCCTCATTGGCTAGAGGCTGCCATGCTCAAACTCACTCATTCTTGAATTGAGCCTGCTAGGCACTGAGTTCAGATCCTAGCACTGCCAGGCTTGATGGAGAACACATCTAAAATCTAGATACTTTGTGATGGGATGTAAACTATGTAATAAATTGTATATGTATCATCAGAGTCAATAAAATAAATGGTAAATAAATGAATAAAACAAGAAATAAAATGAATAACCACAGCAAACACAATATGGACTGAACATCTGTACGGAATTACAAATCCTAACTTTAAAACGTATGTAAGATGAACTTTTCCAGGTCTGAGGCTTCAAATCAGCCCCCCCTACAAGGAGGGAATTGCGGGGGACCCTGAGATACTCGTTTGTGAACCTATGAGGAGTCATGGAAAGCGATCGATCTCATCCCTGAATGATGCGAGTAGGAAATGATAGGCAAGACTCATGGAGTATTGATTATTTGTAGAGAAGAGTTGATGAAGCATGATAATTATCATCACAGTCATGAAATGGAGGCATCCAGAAAGATCCAAGAAACAGTAGTCACACAGAATGGATTCCATTACAAGTCACCATCTCTCCTACTCTACACAAATATGTACTTATTTGCATACTACCTTCAGCTTATGAGTGGGTGACTATTATCCTCCCCAGTTTCCCCCTGCCGGGGGCCTCAATCTCAGGTCTTTGAATGGCCTAGGTCCTTCATGGCTCACAGGCTGGTGTGCTCATGTGGACCCATTCACCAATTGGGCCTGCTAGGTCTCACGTTCAGATCCCAGGCCTGCCAAAAGATTCAGCTTGATGTCAAAAGCCAATCATTGCACCTGTTTTTCTTTCCTGTGCAAGTCATGGGTCTCAGCTAGGATGGAGAATAAATGGGCCACCCTGTGGCTATGGGAATAAGTTGTTATCCATGTCAGTCAAGGTATACTTGTCATTATATACTCAAGAAAATACACAATATATCCATGAATAGCATACAAAATAAAGAGAATAACTACACTCAATGCATGATGAAGTCCACACATGGATGTGAATATACATACTTTGTTTCAATGATGCATTGAGGACAATTGAGGCCTCCCTGGGGCTCAAACTCAGTTCCAGGGAATGACCCAGCTCCTTAGTGGCTCACAGTCTGGTATGATCACATGATCCCATTGGGCAGTTGGGCCTCCTAGGCTCTGAGTTCGAATCCCAGCACTGCCAAAAGTTCACCCTGCTGTGAGAGGCCAGTTGTTGCATCTGTTTTCCTAGGCTGTGCAAGTTCTGTGTCTCACCTAGGAAGGAGAATGTATAGGCAAGTCTATACTCATGGGAATAGGTTGTCTTCCAGTTCACCAGAGTTATATCTGTCATTCTATACTCAAGAAAATACACAATACATCAATGAATAAGACACAAAATAAAGAGAATGACTACACCGAACACAAGATGCTGCTCACCAATGTTTAGAAATATAAATCCTCTGTTTAATTATGAATTCATGGCTATATTGGCCCCCACCTGGGCTGGATCTCAGGTCCTGGGAATGGCTTAGCTCCTTAGTGGCTCACACGTTGGTGTTCTCAACATGTCCCTTTCACTGATTGGGCCTGCTGGACCTTGAGTTCAAATCCCAGCACTGCCAAAATATTCAACCTGATGTAAGAATCCAATTGATCCACCTTTTTTCCTGTCCTGCGAAAGTCCTGGGTCTCAGCGCAGATGGAGAATGCTATAGAGGCAACTCTATAGCCATGGAAATAGGTTGTCATCCATGTCAGCACAGTTATATCTGTCACCATACTCAATAAAATACACAATACATCCATGAATAAGACACAAATTAAAAAGTATAACTACAATGAACTCAAGATGCATACCACTCCTGTAGGTAAAGAGAGATCTTATGTTTAAAAAAGGTGGGCTTATTATTTTGTCCAGTGCTGGGCCTTCAAATCAGGCCCTGGACCATGCCTGACATTCTAGTCTTCAAGGATGGCGAGCTTCAATTCTCCCACAGTGCAACAGAGCTACCCAGACCTGAGTTCAAATCCCAGCACTAACAAAAGATTCATTCTGATGTCAGAAGCCAGTTGTTGCACACGTTTTCCTCTCCTGTGAAAGAAGAGGATGGAAAATGCATAGGCAACCCTATAACCATGGGAACAGGTCGTCGTCCATGTCAGCACAGTTATACCTGTCACCATACTTAGTAAAATAAACAATACCTCCATGAATTAGAGACAAAATAAGGAGAAGTGCACCATACACAAGATGCTGTCCACACATGTATGTCAATTTAGATCGTATGTTTAAATTATGAACTTATCAAATTATGAACTTATATTGGACCACCCTGGGGGTCAATGTCAGATCCTGGGAATGACCTAGCTCCTTGGTTGCTCACAGGTTGGTGTGTTCACCTTGATTTATTGGCCAATTGTTCCTTCTAGGCCCTGAGTTGAGATCCCAGTAACATTAACACATGGATCGTCGAGTAAGAAGCTGAATGTGAAACTTGTTTTCCTTTCCTCTGAGAATTCTAGGTGTCAAGCATGATGGAGTACATTTCTACAAACCTAGTGCTCTGTGATAGGATGTCATCAATGTAATAAACGAAATGGGTTTCATATAGTAAAATCAATGGTAAATAAATGAATAAAACAAAAAATACAAGGAACAACCACACCAAACATGTATGGACTGAACATCTATAGGTAAGTATAAATCCTATCTTTACAATGCATGTAAATAGTATGTTTTCCAGGGATGGGGCTTGAATTCAGGACTAGTGAACAGGCTTGACATTCTTATCTTCAAGTACGGTGATCTTCCCCTTCATCCACATTGCTGCAGATTTACCCTGATCCTTAGTTCAAATCCAACACCTGGCAGAATAAATAGCTGGAATTGCAAGCCAGGGAGCTAATTTTTTAAAACTTTTTCTCAGCACGGGGCTTGAACTCAGGTCGTGGTAACTCTGCCTCAGCTTCGATCACCCTAGGCTGGGGTGCAGCCACTGGAATCACAGCTGTTCCTGGGATCCTCGACCCCCAGGCCTTGCAGGGAAAACAATGTACAGAAAAACTGTGGCCTTTTTAGGTTTTCTTCCTTTGCACATGACCCTCCTGAGTCTGAATTACACTGTTGCAAAGAGTACTTCACTTTGCATTGCTGAAGGCTGGCAGACTATTGGGGAAGCCATAGGCCCACGTGGCAATATAGGCCCTGAACAACCAATGGCAGGAGATACTAAGAAACAGGTTTCCAACCATAGGAATAAAAATGGAATGTTGTCAGTGTCACAGAATGAGTTGTTCGTGAATAATGCTCCTATAAAATTAGACAGCATGATTTCAGGAGGCTGATTGATTTTATTTAATATATATGAAGCATTAAAAGATTATTATTACTTACAGAAACACAATAATTTCAGGACACTGATTTCTTTTAAGAAAGAAAACAATTACATTACTTACATGGACACATAATAAATACCCAAGAATTGGTAGGAATGTAGTCTATATAACTAAATAATGTATAGACATCTCTGGCACTCTGTAAAGACATATATTTATTAGCTTACTGCCATCTGCACGTCAATCTGTTCTTATTTTGTTAACTCCTGGGCTCAATCTCAGGTCCTGGGAATAGTCCGTCAGCTCAATTTGCCCCAGGAGGGCATGCTGACACTCACCCATTCATGAATTTGGCCTTGTAGGTCATGAGTTCAGATGCCTGCATTCCCAAACATTGAATCGTTGAGTAAGAAGCTGATGGTAACACATGTTTTCCTTTTCTGTGAATGTCCTGGGTGTCAGGTATGAAGTGGAATATATATGCAGACCTATATCCTTATGTAATCAATGTTCTATGTGCCATAATAGTCAATAAAATAAATGGTCATTACATGAACAAAACAAAAATATAAAATAACTACACTGAATGCAATATAATCAACATATGTATGTAAATATAAATCATATATGTAAATTGTACATGAATAGGATGTTTTTTAGTGCTGAGGATCGATATCAGGCCTAAGGAACAGACTTGAATTTCTTGATAAGAAGGAGGCAAGCTTCCACTTCCAACACAGTGCAACATAGGTACCAGACCATGAGTTCAAATCCCAGTCCTGGCAGAAAAATAATGGAACCTTTATAGTATGATTGGCCCAATTCTTAGGTATTTCATTATGCCTCCATTATATGAATTTGATTGTTTAAATGCTTAATAAAGTATTAACTAAAATTGATTAGTGTCCTATAATATAATTGTGTATAATTTTATCATAGAATCATTCAAGAACTGCCCATTCAATCATGACATACATAATATTCCATTGGGTATCATATAGATAGGAACAAGTTTCTTAGGATCTCCTGCCATTTGGAGGTGGCAGGATCACGATTCGAACTGTGTGCCCCAGCTCCCACCATTTCACTGCCAGAATAGGGTACTCACCAGTCTGTCCAAGAACATCAGCAAGACCAATGATTAGGCAGGCACCAGTGGATCTCAGCAGTCCTCCTTGATACTTACAAGGCTGTGAAAGGAGGATCATGGTCAAAGTCACCCAAGCCAAGAAAGTTCTTGAGACTCCTTTCCAACTTCAGTGCCAACATATTAAGTGTGGAGGGCCAGCCTTGAGCAAAAGCAGCTCACAGACTGTGTCCAGATCTTGAGTTTAAGGTCCAGGATTGGCAACAAACAGACATACACAACAATCTGTGCAGCCATCCAGCTAAAGCAGGTTACTCTTTTGTCCCCAACTGCATTGGACAGAGTTCCCTGGGAATAAAGGCTAGGCGAGCCACTGTCATCTTGCTCTGCCCATACTGCTTGCATCACAGGATTACAGCCCCATTCTTTCATGCTCCTTTCTGACCAATGAGATACAAGAATGGTGACCACACCCGCATTCTATGATGCGGGGGAGCACTAGGATTCCCTCTGTTTGTTTACAACACTACCAGAAGTTGAGGAAGGTAGAGGTGGTTGAGTGATCAGCAAGAGACTTGAGGAGAGTTTGGAGTATAGTAGGAAATTGATGCTCCCACCAGCACCCCACCTCCCTCCCCACTTCTTGCGGTGCTGGGTTTCAAACCTCAGGCAATGGAGCACTGCCAGCAGTCATAAGGCCCCAACCAGGTCCCTGCCCCTGGTCTTCTGCTCTGGGCCCATGTATCCACAATGCCACCTCCATCACTGGTCTTCCCACCTGGCACAGCTGCCAACAGCTTCTCTGAGCAGCACAGGTGAGTGGCTGCCCCAACACTACCCCTGCCGCTGGTCAGACACTCCACTGGGGTCCCCCTGACCCCCTGCTTGTTTCCTCTCCCTGGCTCTGAGGAGCCACCTTTCTGTCTTGGGCATTTCTGAGAAAGAGACTCAATAGAGACTCAGGCTGTGCTGGATCGGGGTCCTCCTATCTGTGACAGGTATGCTCCACCAAGCATGGTCCTCTGTAGTTGGGATGGTAGACATGTAGCGCCATGCTCAGTTATTGGTTTAGATAGATTATCCCAAACTTTTAGTCCATGCCAGCAGATTCTTGACCACAGATGAAGTTCTGGATAGTGCCAAAACCATCAGACTTCAGTCTCCTCAGAGGACAGTTGTGAGGAAACAAGGGATTTATACAGAGGGTTCTGTGGAGCATGGCTAGGCACAGAGGGAGCATCCTTCAGATAAGGTTCTCGGCAATTCTGTGAGCATATGACAGGAAGATACCCGGAAAAGGCTCAGGTGGGGTCTGTTATTAATTGTGCAACAGGTGTGGGATTATGAAACAAAACATGGCTCTCATCATTACCCTATCCCCATGAGGAAGGGGATCCTTCACTCTGTTGAGTTTTGCAGCTGAGGAAACAGATGCACGGAGAAGCTGGGTGACCTACTTATGACCTCAAGGTCACAGGAAGCTCAGCCTGACTTCTCTACCATGCTCCTTGGGACAATGGGTGCTATTCAGTCCACTTGATGTGGTGGGAATCACTTCTTGTCAGTTGTGGGTCTTGAACTCTAGGCCTGGGCGCCGTTCCCAAGCTCTTCAGATCAAGGCTAGTGCTCTACCACTTGAGCGCACTTCCGGTTTTCTGGTGGTTGTTTGAAGATAAGAGTCCCACAGACGTTTTTGCCCGGACTGGCTATGAACCATGATCATCATATCTCAGCCTCCTGTGTAGCTAGGATTAGAGTTCTGAGCCACTGGCACCCAACTTAAGCATAATTCTGATTTTCTTTCTTCGTCTCTCACATAGTAACTGGTGGAATGTTTTCTGGATGAGGTGGCCCAGTGTCCCTATGTGCCTGGAACCCAAGGTAGCCCTCTCATTCAGGAAGTGGGCTGTGGGTCAGGAGCTGTCTAGCTCAGACTGTTGAAACAGCTCCATGACGTAAGCCCCTCTGTGCCCTGGCTAGACCATGATGGTTATTCATTTTCCATCCAACCTTCCTGGACTTATTGTATTGTATTGTTTTTTACATCATTTTCTAGCACCTGGCCAAAATTATGAGATAGTTATGGAATGAAAATGTAATGCCATCTTAAGAAAGTCATTTAGGGCTTTGTGAATGTGGCTTCATGGTACATTGATTGCCTAACATGCATGAAACCCTGGGTTCAATTCCCCATTACCACATAAACAAAAAAAAAACTGGAAGTGGTGCTGTGCCTCAAGTGGTAGAAGGCTAGCCTTGAGCAAAAAAAGAAAGACAGAAAGACAGAAAGAAAGGAAAATAGAGAAAGAAAGAAAGAGAGAAAGAATGAAAGAAAGAAAGAAAGAAAGAAAGAAAGAAAGAAAGAAAGAAAGAAAGAAAGAAAGAAAGAAAGAAAGGAAGGAAGGAAGGAAGGAAGGAAGGAAGGAAGGAAGGAAGGAAGGAAGGAAAAAAGAAAGCCCTGGGTTTCCCTTATTTGCAATAAGTAGTGTATGTCTGAGTCAAGCAGAAATGATCAGATAAGTTGCTGTTAGAGAAATGAACCCTAAGATATGTATTTAAATGTTTTTTTCTTTCATGTGATTTTTTTCTAACACATTTATAAAATTATTTCTTGGTTGTTTTGTATTTCCCTCACCCAGAGTATAACCCTTGCTTTCACTGTACTTGATAATGATATAATTTGTGGAGGGGAAGGGAAAAAACACGTCATTTAAATAGGGATACAGGTGGACCCATTGCAACAATGAGATATGCAAGTCGTTATGTCAAAAACGAACTTTACAACTTTGGTGGGGGGGATGGGAAGGAGGATTGGGTCTGGGGGCAGATGGAGGATGGGAGGGGGTCAGAAGGGGAACCAAAGGAGGAGGATACAATGCTTGATAAGAAATGTACTCATCTTGCCCCTGTAATTGTAACCCTTCTGTACAGTATTTTCACAATATAAAAGAAAAAACTAGTAAATGCAAAATAAAGAATCCTTCCAAACTGAAACCTGACAGTAGTCCCTAATTCATGAATTTTACTTATAATAATGTTTTGAAAAAAAAAAGGTTTGGTCATTAGGTCACAGCAATTAATGCCAGTAATGTGCTTAGATTTCAGGTGAAGATTAATTCTGGAAATTCAAAGATTCCAGGATTTTGTGTGGTCACTGCTAATCACAAAGAGAAGGGTAATCTAAGTGACATTTGGAAACCTTTTTGGTCAGTGACTGCAAAAAAAGGCAGAGGCTAATTAACAGTTGTGACACAAGAGAAAAAATAACTCCAGATGGAAGGAATAAATGATAGTAACTAAGGTATACCAGAAATTGTTCTAGAAAACAATTTTGGTTATTGAAGAACTAGTTTTCAACTAGGCTTATTCCTCATTGCCTTTAGCATTCTAAATCTCTTAGGCTAGTTATTAATCTCTGTGTGATAAATGTATCTCTCTCTATGCTGTTCTTTCATACTCGATATCCTTTGCTTTCTAAAAATCTGTCTTTCTATATTTCTCTATGAATATTTCCTGATACTAAATACACCAATACAGATGGTAGAGGATGTTAATGGAGGGATCCCATAGCTAATGAGTCATTAATGTAACAGAATGGAAAAGGAGGACATATTATTGCTACCTCAAATTTTCTGAAAAGCTGCAATGGCATCATTTGGTTCAAATTTCCATTGTTTGTCTACATAGTGTCATTCAGTGCACATAAATGCAAATATGAGCCAGGTGCTGGTGGTTCACTCCTGTAATACTAGCTACTCAGAATGTTGAGACCAGAGGATTGTGGTTGAAAGACAGCCTGGTCAGGAAAGCCCATGAGACCCTTATCTTCAATTAAGCACAGGAAACCCGGAAGTGGTTCTGTAGCAAAAGTAGTAGAGCACTCAACTTGACCTGAAGAGCTGAGGGACAGCGCCCAGGATCAGAGTTCAAGCCCCATGACCAACAAATAAAGTGAAAGATGACTTTGTTTCCCCCAAAGGAACGACAAAATTAATAATCTTCCCAAGCAGAAAAATAAATTCCAAAATGATTCAATGCACCTACTTTTGCTGAATTACTTACTTTATGGCTTCTTTGCTGGACATATTCTCTGCTTTTAAAAATAGTCAAATATTAGCTTTACAAAAAATTTCATCAAATATTAGTTATTTCAAAAGAGAAGTCTATTCAGTTGATGTCACTTAGCTTTCTTACTATCTTAGTTCAAAGCTAACCCAGGCAGGATAGTCTCTCAAATTCATTTTTAATTAAACACCAAAAAAGCACAAGTAGAATTTTGGCTCAAGCAGTTGAGTACTAGCTTTGGGGGCAGGTGGGCAGGAAAGAAAATTGTTCAGGGCAGGGTCCAGCTTCTGGGTACAAGCCCCAGAACCAACACAAACGAACCAAACAAGCAAACAAAAAAACCCAGATATTTCTTTGGGACCCTCCTTAAAGGAGTACTCATTTGATAAGAGGCTCCTTTTGGTGATCATACTCACTGGATCCTGCTTTTCTGGAATCCTTATTGCTCTGGAGAACTCAGGACCAGACTAAAGAAATTGATAACTGACTCCTGCAAATAGAGATTCCTCTCAGGGGTGAAATATCCATCCATAAGGCACTTTAAACCTCCATGTCTTTGTTTCTTTGCAGTAGAACACTTTTTAAACGTTATTTCCTTTTGTTCTATGATGGCTTTCAAATGGCACATTATTTTTGTAATACTCTCAACTAGAACTTTACAGAAAAGTTTTATATGAGTAAAGAACATATTCGAAAAAGTCAAGAACAGAGTTTCCTTCAAGCCTTGGGATTCTTTTCTTGTACAGTAAAAAGGAAAGCACAAGTTAACTTGAACTTTGTCATTCCTCTATGTTCCATTCCTCTCCTGGGATCAGTTTCCACATCCAGTTACCATTACTTCCAGTAACAATTGATGGTGCTGCTTGAGGTATAATAAATGTTTACTGGCTTCACTGAAATAACACAAGGACACCTTTGGACATGAGGTAACACGTGTTTCAGAGAAAACTTAGTAAAGAGAAAATATGAAAATTATATTGCTTATAAATATATTATCCATGAGTATATTGAGTTCAAACTTTTTAAGGTCTCTGTAAATTAAAGTGAATTGTAAATGGGAAGAAGGTTCTCAGATCATTCCTTTTGTGAGTGTATGTACAGCACATTATTTCCCGTGTATATGAATTAACAGTAAGGGAAACTATAGCAATAATAGGAGAAAGAGAAGTTCTGTGTTAAAGTATATGGGTTCAATACACTATAGAAGACTCTACAAATAAGACAACATTGAAACAATAAAGCCAAGTCCAGTATGTAGATTTATTGGAGTGATGTAGAGAAAGCATTACTCCTAGGTGGAACACGAAGTATGAAGCCACTCCCTTTCTAAATCACACTTGCTAATCACACAACTCTGTAGAAAGTAGAATGGAAGTATAATTCTGGTTCCAATGCAAGTCAGATATAAAAGCATGGACTTAAATGGAAAAAAAATCCATCTTGAGAGAACAGGGCTTATACTAGCAATGAACTGCTGGCTAAGATGATATTTCTTTTTCTTTCCTTATATATTTATTGTTGTTGGTGGTGGTCTTGGCACTTGAACTCTGGGCCTGGGCACTGTTCCTCTGCTATTCAACTCAAGGCTAATGCTCTACCACTTGATCCACAGTGCAACTTCCAGTTTTCTTGTAGTTAATTGCAGAAAAGTGTCTCCAGTACTTTCTTACCCGGGGTGGCTTTGAACCCCAATCCTCAGATCTCACCACCACTCAGCTTACGATCACATTTCTAACAGTGTACACTCAGGATATGTAATGGGTATATTAATCTATCTTTATTTTAATTCTTGAGTTAAAAACCTCGGCTACAGCATAGACTTTACACTCACAAAAATGTTTATAGCTTAAAAGTTGATACTTCTGGAGAAATAAAACTTAAGAATGTAATGGAGTCTGGGAAGTTCAGTTTGCAACCAGCTAGGCTAGAACAGTCTTTGCAACAGTACCTATAATTGAGGAGCCAAAAGCTGTATTGGAAGAATGGCTCAGGTGATGGAATACCAGTCATGAGCAAGATTTATGAATAAGAGCTTGAGGCTTTTGTGTACATATATACAAACATACACATACACACAGAGGCACTTATATGTGCACACACAAATGCACAAATGACTCATAATATGTACAAAAATTACAAAACAATAGAAAATATGTCCTGAGTAAGACTAGAATTATGTGATAATTTTTAATATTAGAAAGTCCTCAAGTTACTTTTTTCAAAAGTGTTTGAGAATATTACATAGGTAGGGACCAGAGATAGTAAGAGAGTCAAGTAATCATTATTAAAGGTATCGGATCCATTGAGGAATGAATCAGAGACCCCGCAGGTGCATCTGAAAATGTTCATATCCTGTGTCAAATGTTAGAAAATATTTGAAAATAGTACAGGAACAGTCTGAGCAGTGTAGTGGGTAATATCACTGGAGAAATTCAGAATTGGTAATCTGTATTTAGATTAAATAAAACAAGAAACTATGGCAGGGCAATGTGATATAAGCCTAGAATTCTAGCACTCAGACTAAAACAGAAGATTAGAGAGTGGAATTACATAGTGATACCTTCCCTGGACCAGGTAGTATAATTTTGTCTTAATAAAACAAACCAAACAAGAAAGGAATACACAGTTGGAATGCTGGGCTAATTTTGTCATTTTTTGCGAAGTCAAGTTTCCTATTGAAATGCAACTCATATATAATCCTCACTTGTGTTTTAAATTCTCTCTCCATTACAGAACATTCCTAGATGCAAAATGACTCATGATTACCTTCCAAAATTTGAGAAAGTAAGTAATCATCATTCTGTTGGATTCCAAAGAAATGATAAAGGATTACAAAGGCTTAAGCCTGGAGAAATAGCAAAGTTTATCTAATGTAGGACTTTGTAAATGTTGCTAAATTAGAATTGAGATTTAAAATAAATATTTTGGTTTTGTTTGTAATTTCATATTCTATTAGATATTTCAAGATTCTTTTCTTTTTTTGTCAGTTGTGTGGCCTGAACTCTGGGGCTGCACACTGTCCCTCAGCTCTTCAGCTCAAAGCTAGTACTCTACCACTTGAGCCACAGCACCACTTCCGAGTTTTTTCGCTTATGTGGTGTGGAGGAATCGAACCCAGGGCCTCATGCCTGTAAGGCAAGCAGTCTACCACTGAGCCACCTTCCCAGCCCCAAAATTATTTTTAAATAGAGGGTTTAATTGACAAATTCACAAATGATTCTTGCAGTCTACTTGCCTAGAATATTCTTTCAAGAGAGATATAATTAGAAATTAGTTAATAGATAATTCCAACAATTCATGTATAAAATGATAATGTGAATAATGTAGACAGAGTTGCCAAGAAATGCATGATATTAATTTATAAATTTATCAAAAGCAATTTTTTGAAGCTTTGGTATAACATAGTATGAGGAGAATAATTGTGTGACATCTTTTTCTTCTACCTATGTAACACAGGAAGCAATTCCCTTAATTATGTGCCTCTGTATAGAAAGAGAAAAATGCTAGATTGGGGGTTTGTTTTCATTTTTTTGTTTTATTGGTTTGTCCTAGTGCTTGAACTCTGGTCCTGGACACTGTCTCTGAGCCTGTTCATGCTCAAGGCTTGTGCCCTACCATTTCAATCTCAGTGCCACTTGTGTCTGGCTTTTGCTGAGAAGTTTATTGGAGATAAGCATCTAAGGAACCTTCCTGCCTGGGTTTGCTTTGAACTGTAACATTGCGCTCTTAGCATCCTGAATATCTATGGTAATTAAAAAAGTATAAATATAAATAATATTTGCAAATGGTCTGATCTCAAGAATACTAGGGGTGGGAAAATGATGCAACCCAGTTTATTGTGGTGTTCTTTCCAGAACATGGAGGGCATCACATTAGCAGAGGTGTAGTATTTTTCACAATAAAGATAAGCTATTAGTGTTGTAAATTAAGGGAAACTTTGAGGTGCACCCTACACCTTGGAAACTGTTGGGCTATGATGACTTTATGGCATAAGTCTTCGGATTGATGGTCACATAAATAATAGCTTACCCTGATAAACAATTGCTTACTCTTGAAAAATTAATTATTACAGATGCTTCATAGTTTTATACTTTACCAGAATGTGGCTATTTTTCTGTTTATTTCTCAATCTGTAGCAACCCATTGGAATATGAATCTATTGCAGAATTACATAACATGCAAACAGGTATTCTTTTGAATCTCTCAGGTAGGAATGTTCAGAATTTGAAAATGAGTAGATATTAGTCATAGGAATTTTGAAGAACACATATATTCTGTCCTCTTAACAACTTATTTACTTTTAAAAGTTATGGGTTTCCATTGAATGAAACTGTTTACTGTTTTTGTATGAGAAAGTTTAAATTTATTCTTTTTTCAAAATATTGGCAAGTATATTGTGAAAATATTGTCTAGTTGGATGACATTCAAGTTGATGGCCCTCTGATTAAAAAGGTGTAATTAATTCAAATTTAATGCCAAATAGTATTGATTTTTAAAAGTTACTAAAAAATAATAATATTTACTATACCAATACAGTGAAACTTTATTTCATGTAGCTTATTTATTTAATTTAATTTTCTTGTCAAAGTTATGTACAGTGGAGTTACAGTAATTGTAAGGTAGTGAATACATAACGTTTCAAACTTGTTATCCCCTTTCTCATTTTTCTCAGTTTTCCGTCACCACAATACCCCTCACAAGTTGTAATGTACATTTTCATCATATTGTCTTGAGAGCATTGCTATTGCATTGGTTTGCCCTTTGTCCTATTTCTCAACATTTTGTTGTTCCTATTCCTTTCCGTAATTAAGGTAAATGTATACCAGTACACAGGGTATCCAAATCAAATACAGCAGGGAATAAGCCATAGGGAAAAATGTCAAAAGAAAATAGAAATCACATAGTACATTAAAAACAACAACCGCAAATAAAAATCTCTGTTTCCATATCTTGGATTTTATTTTGCTTAGCATCAGCATATATGGTCATATATATAACATAACAAAGGCCCTGGAAAATAATAGTTGCATGGACATGATATCATGAAAACAACATTTTAACTGTTTAATATGGTAAAGATGGAATTAGGATTGGTGAATTCGCGATTCTGTTAAAGGAATTTCAAAAGAGTTTTAAAGTTATGACAGGTAAATTTTAATTGTTCAAACTTTTTAACAACTTAGCCTATTAAAAAAATAAAATTGCCTGGGAGAATAGGCTTTCATGCAAAGAAATCCATGGAGACTTAGCTGAGAGGGAGTGATGTGGGTGAAGATGGCTCTTTTTCACACTAAACAGACAAACCTCACAAACCTTGCTGTAAATCCTGTAGGTTACCTTGAGAATTTTCCTTACCCAAAAAATATACTCTTACTGTGTGAAACAAGGTTGTAGTGGAATTTAAATTCAACGTTCTTTAAAAAAAGACATCAAAGCCGGGCGCTGGTGGCTCACGCCTGTAATCCTAGCTACACAGGAGGCTGAGATTTGAGGATCGCGGTTCAAAGCCAGCCCGGGCAGGAGAGACCGTGAGACTCCTATCTCCAATAAACCACCAGAAAACCGGAAGTGGCGCTGTAGCTCAAGTGGTAGAGCGCTCGCCTTGAGCTGAAGAGCTGAGGGACAGCGCCCAGGCCCAGAGTTCAAGCCCCACGACCGACAAAAAAAAAAAAAAAAAAAAAAAAGACATCAAAATTGTGATTTGACCTTTACTTACTAAACAGTAATTCTCTGAAAAAGATAATTGTGTTCAAACTATTTAGGGGAAAGTGCCCTCCACAATGAAAGAAGATATTGGGTTTACACTTTTCTGTTTATAATACTTTCCACAATGTCTTTGCTTATAAAGCACTGAAACACAGAAAAAAATCTGATTGGATACTTCAAACGAATGATTTCACATTTCTACGTGGCTCAAAAATATAATATCATTATTAACATGAGACTGTGAAGACTTCTCTTATTACATAAGCCAAAAAGTTTTGGGATCAGAAAAGAAGAGCAAATGGAAAAAGTAAGAAAACAGTATTCTTCGAAGCCCTAGATAAGCGTATTAGCTTCAGCAATGGAGGGAGGCCAAAACTTTTTAAAATAGATTGTCTTAATATTTTACCTACATAAAGTGGTTTTACAGAGCCTATTTGTCTCACTTCAATGCACACTAGATCAAATGAAGACATAAAAATAAGTTCCACATCCAAATAAAATAGTTTTAAAAGAGAAACCATGAAGACGTAGCAGTGGGGGAGGTCTTATAGTCCTTCCACTTCACTAGACTTTAACCCAAGAAGCTGTGATTAATTGGAAATCAGGTATGAGCTAAGAGGAGGACATAGAAATAGGTCATCCAAGGTATCGGTGATTTAACTCTATTCTTCTCCATACATCTTGTTAAGCAAATGCAAGACCAAGAGAAAAATAATCTATTGAAGTAATTTTGAAAAGAATAACTTCACTGTTCCTGATATGGTATCTAACGAGAGTCTTAAGTGAGAAGATAAAAGTGGAGTATTCTTCGGTTTCCTCTAAGCATCTGGTTAGCAAATTATATCTTTGAGGTTAGAAGTAATTGAACCAAAAAGTGGTGGAGTACTTATTTTTGTTGGCACTTCAGACATAAGAATACTTTCAAGGTAAAAGAAAAAACAGTATAGCTAAATATTTGTGATCACAGCTTCTTGGACTGGTTTTTTGGAGAAAAGGTTTTACCTGAGAGTTTGTCCTCATTATCATAGATGTTGGGTTTTCATGGCAACCAAATGCAAGAGGGAAGTTTAATGGACTCGCTTGGACAAATAAACAGCATAATAGAAAAAATGGCAAATAATCTTTAGTGAATTACTTTGACCGATTATTTTGCCAGAACAAAGAAGGAAAGATATAATTCAAAATCACTTGACTGAAAAGTATGAAAAAGAGTA
Organism: Dipodomys merriami; assembly: GCF_024711535.1. Lineage (NCBI taxonomy): Eukaryota > Metazoa > Chordata > Mammalia > Rodentia > Heteromyidae > Dipodomys > Dipodomys merriami. The sequence continues at coordinate 8,501,240 of NW_027206113.1, forward strand.
GTAAAGAGAGATGAGAGAAAACATAGAGGACTGTTTTCTCTCCAACAGAGTAATGGGTTTTGATCTTGTTTCTTCCATTCTATATTCACCAGCTATCAAATGTATCTCAGGACTGGAATATCCAGTTCAAAGAGATCTCCCATTAGAAAATATTTGCTGCAGATGTAGGTGATTTATAACCTTAGACAATCTATTTAAATCTGTTCAAAATTCTCCCCTACCCCAAACTGCCCTCTTTGAACAGTTGGTTTGCTTTTCCCATACTGCCCTTGATTAACTATTTAATATTTTGAGAGGTCATATTCATACTCTGTAGAGTTTGCTGTTTGGTTGTGATTTTTATGTGTTTGATTTTTGTTGTGCTTTTAACTAAATTTCAAAAGGTTGTGCAATTGTGTTACAATTAAATATGTCCATGTAATTGTCCAATGCTCCTGGATCAGAGTCACTCCTTCTATCATTCTCAACCAACCTCTTCTCCAAGATTTATTTCAGATTTACCACTTCCTTTATCACATGTGTACATTGAGTATTCTAGTTGTGCTTGCCACTTTTTCATTTTTCATTCATTCTGTTTTTACTAATATTCTTCTCTGGTTTCAACTTCTTGATAGTCATTCTGTTAAACTGTCTGTTCATACTTTGACAGGTTTATATACATTCTATGGCATTTCAATCCTGCATATACTTGAACTGATATCAGCTTATATTTCCATAATTAATTCATCTGCAATAACAATTTGCAAGACTGGAGACGTGAAGCACCTAGACATGATTTTATTCTCATCCATTTGGAAGATTAATCTTTATTCAACAAGAAAGTTTAAAAATGGCTTAGAATGTTTTCCTAACTACCAGTTTTTATAAATGGCTTTGTACAATGGTTTGTGATTATTTTACTTTACATGGGATAATATTCTCTACTACGTATAACTTTTGGGAAAAGAAGAAAACTAAAATTTATTACTGTGGAGGAATATGATAGAAATAGAAGACAGATTTTATGTTTGTCACATCTCTCATGAGTACCCATATTCAAGACTTAAAGTCAAATTTCTTAAGGAAAACATCAAACAACATGATAAGGCAACTATTCGTGATCTTTTAAAATGTACTTTATTATTTGATAAAATTTACTTTATTAGCTAATGTTTAGGCTTGAAATATGGGAGGCTGATCTAGGTAACACATTTCTGGAAGGCATCTACTGAACAACACAAATGGTCGGGGCTACTATTTCTATAATTTAAGGAATGGTTGAACCTGTTTGGTATTAGTGCAGGATAATAAATCAACTCTATTGTAACTTGCTCCTTCCACTTGAAAAACTTGTAATGTTACTAAGTATCTAATCGTCAAATGTCATTTTGGCGAATGTGCCTTTAAAAAGTTTATTTGAGGGGCTGGGAAGGTGACTCAGTGGTAAAGCACTTGCTGGCATGCATGTTTTTCTGAATTATATTTGACTTCTAAGTCAAGTTTTCCTATCCTTGGTAGAAAAATTATGGATCTATCCTTCCAGGAACTATTTTTTGGCCTACTTATACTGGACTGAAATCTTTCATTAATCATTAGGAGAGGGGTATTAAAAATATTCTTGTGACATTTGTGATCTTGTTCACTAATATGGGCTGGTCATCTGTAAATTGAAAGTGTGAATTACAGTAGTTTCTCTCAGATTTTGTGATCTCATCTTTCATTTTAAGTTGCCTTGCATTTCACAATTGCTTACTGCTAAATCCTGTGTAATTGGGGCCCTGAATTATTATAGGAAATGAGGAGTTGAGATGAGTCTTCAATTACTTTCTGTTGGCATGTGGCATGGGCCTAGGTGTGAATACTTGCCCTTCTTATCTGATGATACAGATAACTAGGACCTAGGATCCTAGGACGCGTGGATCCTGTAGAAGAATAATACCTTTTGGACATCATATCAACAAAATTTGGGTATGATCAGAAATATGGGGAAAACCATTCTGAGTCCAGCGAGTCAAAACAATATACAGAGCAGCAGAGTAAAATCCCTTACAGATTAAAGGAAAACAACATTTTTTTTTTACCATGTGAATTCAGGAGACTAAGAACACTTAGAAGGTATCACAAGTTTATATCGAAGACATTGCATTGATACTTCTTATATTCTAATAAATATTCTAAACCTAATTATTTATATTCCTATCTATTTATTGTAATAAATATCAAATTATTTGTCAAATTATCGATTAATTCTAGCAAGTTTCATTGTGTGAAACATAAAATTAGCACATACAAATATAAAATATATAACTGTATGTAATCTAAGGAAATGTTTTTCATTGTTCTGTTGTGGTTAGGTTATCAAAGGCAACTCTGTTTTACAGTATTATTCCATTATCTCTACCTCAGAGTTGGGTAGAGTTAGACCTACAGCTTTACCATTTGTAGATTTACAGCCTAGAGGCAAGAGGAAATACTGTGATTAAAACATTACCAATTTAAGGCCTAATATCAAGGAAAAATATGGACTTCTCCTGGAGCTATGGAAATATTTGGCGATAGAAATTCAGTAGTGTAAGTTCCTGCCTGGTTGGATGGTAGACAGGTCAGGACATTAGGTAATCATGCATAAGAACAATTTTTTTTCACCTTCTTGGCTTTAGCTACTTTTGAAATGGTAGGTATAATAAACAATTATATTTTGATAAAATACTTTCTAGTCAGAACTGTTTATTTCTCTATGATCCCTTGTAACTAAGATTAGTTTTTTTTTTTTCCAGTAAGATAATCTTTGCTGTCAGGGTAAGATATTCTGGTTGGTCTGTTACTACATGGAAGAAGGGTAAAGGGTCAGTAGACATTTGTGCCAGTAAGACCTCATTTGGGAAATTTTAAGCTGCAAAAGTTTAGAAGTAGCTCTTCAACAAGGCTTACTTTGAATCCATTAGCTCCACGAAGTTAACTCAGTTGATAAATAAGTACTTGAAAAGCCATATCTTTGAACCTAGCTATAAAGGCTACAAAATATGATGAAATTTAAAATGAAAAAGACTTAAAATAGTCATTGGCAAATAATTGCAAGTGTGAGCAATCTACCGAACAATATGTTTTTTCCACTATACACAGAATTTCAGAGAAATAAGATCAATAGCATTGTTAGTAACAATAAGGTTTCCTTGTTACAAATAGGCAACCAAGGATATATGCCTGTATAAAGATTACATCATTAACTACTTAAATTTACAGGATACTACATGCTTCGGCAGCACGTATACATAAATTACAACAATATAGAGATTAACATGCCACTTGGACAGGGATGATATAAATATGCGAAGTATTCCATATTTTTCATCCTTCAGATGCAAGAAATGAAAAACAGTTATTAAAAAGTTGATTACAAAAATACAAGTGTAACAACACATGCGATTCATATAATTAAAAGTTAGTTTTTTCACAATGATTTATTTTCTCTTTTTCCATTTTTACTATTCTAAATTATTCTAACTGGAGAGTAGAGAACTGATAGAAAGCAGAGGAAAGATTTTCCTGTGTATTAAAAGGTACAGACTGAAAATGAGGACCAATGGTGTCTTCATGTGCAGCTTATTCTAGGAATGAGAAAATAGGAAATAATACCTTCTATGTAAATGATTTGGGAAATGGCAGAGCAGAAAGTGAAATGATGCAACCAAAAATATAAAAGCAAAATAAGTTAGGATAATTATGGAGCAATCATATTATCTATGAGAACCATGAAAGAGAGAGAGGAAGAGAGACATGTGCAATGAACTAACTAGCCACAAAATCCATGCCTCTGATCAATTTATAAAGCAAACAATTTTATTTTTAAAAGAGATGGAAATAGAATTTATAGTGTTTCTCTTTATGATGTGCAATGTAATGTATTGATATGCATTGTGTTGATCACTTTTCTGTTACTGTGAGGAAAATACCTGCAAAGAACATTTCTAAGGAGGAAACTATTATATTGACTCATGGCTTAAGAGAACACAGTTTAAGATAAAGTGTCTCCATTGTTTTTAATTATATTTTTATTATCTTAAATAATTGTACAAGGGAATTTCCATTCAACAAATCAGTTTTTAAGTACAATGCATCTTTACATAACTTCACCACACCCTTCCAAATCTCACCCCACTTTAATTTTTTCTACTGTCATACTATCTGTATTGAATATTATGCCTTCACTCTTTTCCTCCATAACTCTTTTTAATCCTTCCCTTTGAATTCCCCTCATATCTTAAGTGATAGTTTCCTGGTATTCATTTTGGTGGATTAAAAATTCAATTTTATAAGAAAATACACCTTTTAAATTCTCTGCAAATAGAATGCTTTGGTTGATATTGTTGTGAAAACTTGTATAAAGTTCTATCTTCCAAATATGAGACAGAACATGGGTCCTTTGTGTGTGTGTCTCTGACTTAGTTTACTTAACATATTTTTAGATCTATCCATTTCTTTGCAAATAATGTAACAGTCTTCATAATGGATGGGTGCAATACAATTGTGTATATGTGCCACACTTTCTCTAACCATCCCTCTGCCAAAGGGCATCTGGGCTGTTTCCATAAGTTTTCTACAGTGAATAGTGCAGCAGTGAACATGGTTGTGAAAGTGATTTTACTGTAACCTTTTGGAAGAATTCATCACTATCTTTCTGGGAACAATCTTCTAGCCAGTTTTCCAGAATAAGCACATCCCTCTCTTCATCTCCATTAGAACGTATTGCAAATCCTCAAAAACACACTACCCCCTACAGGTCACAATAAGCTAAAACCACATGGTGCCCATATTTTTTCAATAGTGTTTTTCATAATTGTACATATTATTTAGTGAGAACTTTCTTTTTTTTGGTTATTTATATTTTATTTATTTTTTTTAATTTAATTTAATTTTACTTGTGAACATACTGTACAGAGGAGTTACAATTACATGGGCAGGATAATGCGTTTAGTGAGAACTTTCTATGAACTTTTCTAATGTGGGAATGAGGGACATGACAATAGTGTAAAGGTAAGAAATATGCAATTCAATTAGCTATTATCATATTTAAAATCATTTTCAGCTCTAACTCATAGCCTCACTTACTATTATTTTAATCTTTATTTGATTACTTCATCTATCCTCTAACTTATAACAGGTGAGTTAAATACGAAGGCAGAAACTGTGGTTTGATTTTGACACTCATGTGTGAGGATGCACAATAAGGGCAAATAGATGAATTGGATTTAATAGTTATTATCCATTTTGTTAAAGTAGAGATGATTTTGCCAAACTGATTCTCACAATTCATATTATATTGAACAACAAGAAACGTGTGACAATTCCCTGTGTTTTGCTCCTTATTAACTTTTGTTTCCATTTAATTTAATTTTTATTTATTTATTTTTCGTCTGTCGTGGGGCTTGAACTTGGGCCTGGGTGCTCTCCCTCAGCTCTTCAGCTCAAGGCGAGCACTCCACCACTTGGGCCACAGTGTCACTTCCGGTTTTTGAGTGGTTTATTGGAGATAAGAATCACTGGGACTGGGCTGGGAAAGTGGCTCAGTGGTAGAGCGCTTGCCTTGCATGCTCAAGGCCCTGGGTTTGATTTCTCAGCACCACATAAGCAAACAGAAAAAAGCCGGAAGTGGCACTGTGGCTCAAGTGGTAGAACGCTAGCCTTGAGCTGAAGAGCTGAGGGACAGCGCCCAGGCCCAGAGTTCAGGCCCCACGACCGGACCCAAAAAAAAAAAAAAAAAGAATCTCTCGGACTTTCCTTTCCTGTCTGCTTTAACTTGCAATCCTCAGATCTCAGCCTCCTGAGTACCTAGGGTTACAGGCATGAGCCACCGGCGCCCGGCTACCATTTTATTTTATAATGAAGGATTATTTCATAAATCTATTGTCGATACAAAAATATGCTAAAATATTTCTATCCGTATGCATTGATATATACATACACACATATATTACACAGGTTATAAAGATAATATATAACTTCTGGAACTGCACAATTTACTAAATTATTAAAATCATTGATGGCTCATGGCTGGAATCCTGGTTACTCAGGAGGCTGAGATCTGACGATTGTGGTTTGAAGCCATCTTGGGCAGGAAAGTCCATGAGCCTCTTATCTCCAAACAACCGACAGAAAATCAGAATTGGAACTGTGGCTGAAAGTGGTAGCGTGGTAGCCTTGAGAGAAAAAGCTCAGGGACATCACCTAGGCTCTTAGTTCAAGAAGTGCAATCTATCCCAAAAAATCTATTTAATTTACCCCTGTGTAAGTAGAGTATTTCCGTCACCCAAGTGCACATCCATACCCTTTTGCAAGGTAACTGTTTTGTCTGAAGTACCACAAAACATTATCACTTAAGTAGAAAGTATTGCAATGTGGGTTCATTCTATCTCTCTCATGGATTTTTCTCCACTCAAATACTCAAATCTTACATTTATTCCAATTATTTAAAATCATAGTTTTTTCTTTAATACCCATAATATTAGAGTTTGAATTGAGTGTCTTGTGCCCCCAAAATGGTTGTTCTTACCACTTTGTCATGTCCTCAGACTTAAATTATCCTGATTATTTTTCAGATAGAATCTGGCTTCCTACTTGTATCTGATTTTGGGCTCAGTACACTTTATGTTATTCTTCCTGGAATTTAAAATAACAGGTGCATGGCATTGTGTACAGATCTTTCTGTCTAGTCTGGGTTTTAAGCACTATCCTTACAACAGTTCACTCCCATGTAGTCAGGATATTCATAAGCTTGTCATAGTTTTTTTTTATTTGCATTTTCTGCAGGTTCTTGAGTACTGAATTAATTTGTGTTTTCTTGGGTTGTTTTGTTTGATTTGAATATATGGATTATTGTTCTTCACTTTTCCTTTTGTTTCTTACACTCATGTTCTTACCTAAAGTGCTGAGAAACCAATTCTTCTTTCTCAAGATAGTCAAGATGAATATTATTTATTCCAAAGAAATTTCAGTAATATTTAAACACCTCATACCTATGAATAGTATACAAATGCTAAGTTCTGAGAAGGATCTTTTTATTTGCATAGCAGTCTTTGGCATACAAAGACAGATCATGAATTTTATGAAGTTAGTAAAACTACAGATGCTCGCCAGGTGGAGAAAAACCTATTATTAATTGTTTGACAGGGTCTTCCCTTCTCGTGAAAGAAATATGCTGCTTGATGCAGGATTACACAAAATCATATTCCTAGGAGGAACCTAAAAATCATCTAATACAACAGACTTGAGAGAGATGCATTGACTTCCTGAATAATTTACTTTTGGGTCAAATAAAAGCAGACTTCCAAAGAGAGAGTAGACTTTAGAGAAACATGAGTTGTATGTAAATAGGTGCTTAGCTGATTTTGTTAATTTGTGAACTAATACAGGGAAATAAAGTACAGCAAGGTTAAAATTAAAGAACTTCACATTGAAATACTCATTTGTGTGTGTGTGTGTGTGTGTGTGTGTGCACGCTCGTGCACACATGTGCATGTGCTCATGCATACATTCATTATTCTTGAGGCTTGATACTGAGTAGGCATTATTCTTAACCTTCTGTGCCCAAAGGTAGTGTTCTACCACTTGAGCCACTGTTCCACTTTTGGTTTTTTAGAGATAATCGCATGTATTTTCATGATTTGACTAGCTTTGAACAGTGGCCTTCAGATCTCAGCCTCTTGAGTAGCTACCTAAGCTGATTCAGCCTCTGAGTAGCTAGTTAAAATTCTGTCTGTTCTCTATGCTTCACTGCTCTTTTATTCTTTTCCTGAGGTAATCACAAGCGTAAGTCATGTATATGTCTAGTTACTTTAAAAAATACTCTTACTGCTTGGCACCAGGGGCTTCCACCTCTACTTTTAACTACTGAGGAGGCTTGAGAATAGAACCAGGCCAAAAGTTTAGTGGACCTCCTTCTCAATCTATAGCTGGGTGCATTGGATCATTTCCACCACACTGCACTATCTACAGGCTAAGATTGGAAGAACTACGGAATCCAGGCCAGCCAAGGTAGGAAGCTAGACAAGTTGGTCTGCAACTCTGATGCCATTGATGATGGGAAGGCTAAAATGACAGATCAGGTGCATGTTCTTGTGGAAAGGGAACCCCTATCCTAAAATTAACCACTGATATGACGCCTGCCTAGCAAGAGCAATAACTCAAGTCGAAATCCCCACAATTTCCCACAACCAAAATAAGTATATACATTAACATACAAAAACTTAGTAGAATCTGTTCTTTGCTCTAATATCAGCTTTATCTGATTATCATATGATGTGACAGAATAGGTTCTTTATTAAACTTAAGATATATTTTAAAAGACCTGGAAAATTCTTTCTCACTTATTAAGTGCAAATGTATGGCAAATTGTCTCATTTCTTACATATTTGACTATCACTATAAATTCAGCTTATGATTATTATGAATAGTAACATATTCTGATTTATTACTTTGTAACAGTTTTTACACATTTTGCTTCTCTACTGAAGTTTAATTATTAAAGTAGCATCATCAAAATATATTCCTTGGGTACTTAGTGCAGTTTTTTACAAAGTTTTTAACCAATGGTTTATATGAATCCTTAATTCGTATATTGTTTGGTTTATTTTTAATTTCAATTTAATTTTATGGTAAAGGTAATGTACAGAGGGGTTACAGTTACATAAATAAGTACATTTCTTATGGAAGGAACATTGTTATCTCTTCCATCGATTTTTTGTATGCTCAAAAAAAGAACTGCTGATTCTTTTGCTGTTGCTATTAATCAATTGGTACTTTTTCTTTCTTTGATCATGCATTTTTATAAGAAAATTTATATGCAGGGGGTTTACAGTTACTTAAGTCATCTAAAGAGTACACTTCATTTTATTTTCTAAATTTCAAATTTTGAACTTAAATATTTTCTTTTGTTTCTTTAGGGTAATTCTTTTTTCAGAGTTGTAGGATTAGTTAATATAATTTCTTTGTTTTTTCACATGTAAATTATTCAGACACATATATTTTGCTTTTAAAATATTTATGATGTGAATATTTAAAATTATTTTTTGAATTTTTATACGGTTGGTAAATTTAAATAAATTTATTTCTTATAGTTATAAACATATTTGTCCAGGTAACAAATACTGTATTTTCAAGAAGCACATACTTTATTAAGAAAAGTTACATTACCTGGTGACTTTTTGGAAATATTTGTACTTAAATTAAAAAAAAAAGTTTGAGCTGGGCATGGAGATTTGTGGCTGCTATTTTCTAGCTACGGTGGGAAGTGTAAATAGGGTTTGTAATTCGGGAGAGACAGAGCAACTATAATACCTTATCATAAAAATATTCAGAGTGAAATGATTAGAGATATAGCCACCCCTAGAGAGATATAGAGCACCTGGTTATAATATTCTAAATCTTGAGTTAAAACACCACTAACATCAATTTTTTGTCAAAATAAAAGGATACATGTTTCAAAAAGTTTATTATTTAAAACTTATTTGAAAAGGTTCTCATGTCTTCTATTGCTTAATTTTCAGTTTACTTAATCTATAAGAATCCAAGTGTATTGTGATTATTTTATTTCTACTAAACTTTTAGATAGTACGAGAAATATTCTTATTTCATATATTAACCTACATTTTCTATTTGTGATAATTTCCTCTGTTTAATATGATAATATCAATATTCCAAATGTGTGTATGTGGTGTGTGTGTGTGTGTGTGTGTGTGTGTGTGTGTGTGTGTGTTCATGTGGTTTTTGTGTGTGTGCTTTGTGTGTACTTTGTAATGCTTAGGAGATCACACCATTGCTTCACATATGCTAGGCCAATGTTTTACCACTGAGCTATACTGTCTAGTTATAATCCAAATAGTGTTTTAATTTTGACTTTTAAATTTTCATTCCTAGTATGTTTTTTTTTCAAAATTATATATGACAAAATGTGATCCATCTTCTATCCATGTTAGCAATTTTTATTATTTAGAATATTTCCACTGCTTTTCCAGTTCCAAACTCTTGTGTTTTTAATTGATAAAGGTTTTACTGCTTCTTTTCTCTCTTCATTCTTTTTCCCTATAGAGTTGACCTATTCTTTCTCTTCCCCAGATGTCAGGCCACATTGAGGCTCCTGCAACCCACAGCCTTGCTCCTAGTATAGTCACCAATAGGCCAGTGTCCCCAGGATCCAACACAGACTTCTGACTTGGGTAAATAAAGAGGCTGTGCTTGAGTAGCCCACAGTCAGCAGTAAGCAGTCCTGGCACATGGGCATCTACTAAGGCCACCCTAGTAGCTATGGAGACTCCGACCTGAAGAAAGAGGCAGGCACACCCATGCAGGCTGACATTGGAGAAGCTCCTCTTCCAGGTGTAGCATGGTGACGTTTGAAGCAGAACATGGCAGTGCACACTCTAGTAGATCACAGCACACACTAAAACAACTTGGTAAGCAATGGTCCTGTGCTCAGAGAGCTGACAGAGGCAGGAAATCAGAAAGAGGGAGAGAGAGAGAGAGAGAGAGATGGAGAGAGAGAGAGAGAGAGAGAGAGAACGCAAGGCTACCTCTGATTTGTACCGGTTTCGATATCCTTGCCGAGAAATGCATATTTTCACCAAGAAATAAAAAGGAAAACTCCTAAGTCTAACTCTGATGGAGTAGCTGAGATCAATCTAGACTTCCTACCATAAACAATCACAAAAGTGGAAGTTATGTGAAAAAATATTTGTATATAAATGTATATATAATATAAATATGTAGGCATATATGTATATTCAAATATACAATGTGAATATGTATTGTATGTACAATGTATAACATACAGTGATTAAAAAAAAGAAATACATAGTATTTGAAGGAATAATGACCAAAACCTTCCCTTCTATGCAGGAATCTAGCAGCTTAAAGAAGACAATTAACATAATTACACAGGTCCACACTAAGACACATTCTAATTAAACAGTCAAAGACAGGAAACCTCCCAAAGCACAGAGACACAACTCATCACACAAAGGATCTTCAATCATATTATGACAAATTACTAATCAGACACTAGATTAACAATTAGACATCAAGAGCAACAAATTTAAGGTGTTAAAAGGACATATCTAATACCAACCTTTCTAACAAATATATATACTTCCCCCAAATGTGAGAAATGAGCTAAGTAACTAACGATGGCTCAGGCATATAACCTTACCTACTCCGGAAAGTGAATTGTGAGGATTGTGGCTCAAAGACAGCCTGGGCTGGGTGCTGGTGGCTCACGCCTGTAATCCTAGCTACTCAGGAGGCTGAGATCTGAGGATCGCGGTTCAAAGCCAGCCTGGGCAGGAGAGACCGTGAGACTCCTATCTCCAATAAGCCACCAGAAAACCGGAAATGGCACTGTAGCTCAAGTGGTAGAGCGCTCGCCTTGAGCTGAAGAGCTGAGGGACAGCGCCCAGGCCCAGAGTTCAAGCCCCACGACCAAAAAAAAAAATTTAAAAAAAGACAGCCTGGACCTTGTCCCCTCAGGAGCAAGTTGTAGGAGAGCTGTCCTTGAGAAGGACGGAGATCTTCTTGCCATGTCATTGCTGGAACAAATATAGGATAAGGTGGCCATCAAGAATGGAGGCTATTGGCCAGTGTCTCCACAGAAGCAATTTATGAGATTCAGGAGTCCTCTACAAGATCAGAGGACTTTGACCACTGTCCTAGTAGTTTCAGGAATGGCATAACAATGACCAGAGCAGCCTCAAGCCCACATGGAGTCCTTAGCAACAGTCTTTGAAGCTTATGGGCTAGAGTATCAATGCTGGCAAGCTATGATTGCTCCATTTTCTCTGACTTCACTGGCCCAGACTCTGATTGGTCCATTTCTTCTATGATGTCACTATGATGGGCTGTGATAGCTCCGTTTTGAGAGGTCATGCAGGGTATATAGGAAGCCACTGTGCTCCAACCTATGTCAGTTAACACATCTAGGAGCTCTTGATTGGTGAAACGCTGGACTGATTCAAACAAAATTCATTATTTTTCTGATTTTGGGGGGATGAGTTGTCGTTTGGTTTTGCTATTTCTTTTTTTTTCTGGGTTTCCATTATTTTATTTAGTTGATTTTAGGTATACTTGCTACCCACCATCATAGCAGAAGAATGGAAGAATACAAAGAATCATCCTCCATATTCTTGAATGAAGAGATCATCAATCAATACCAGATGAAAGAGCTCATCGACCATGATACCAATAGACAAGTGAAGTTGGCCATCCACACCTCACACACATGGAAGTGGCAGTTAAAATACTCCTGAAGGGATGAAAGGTGACCACTTGTTGCTTGTTCCTGTCTAGCAAAGCAACACGTGGTGGTAATCCAAACATCTGGTTGATTGTGTGACTTTATAAGACCTGCAAATCCTTAGCTAGGGGCTCTCCTCCTAGGCTCCACTGTGTCGAAGTGTAGGACAAGGCCCAAGCTGCAGCCCATTTAAATAAAAAAAGCTGTAGAGTCTGACTCTCGGTGGTTTTTTTGCTGTGAGTGTCCTGCAACCATGGCATAACATATTAGTGGGGCTCATCTCGGATACCCCCCCAAAGACCCCCGAGACCTCAGACTCCAAAGGTAAAACAGGGCTGTCTTTGTTAATTTGTCTTGTCCTCTCATTTGTCTGTTTTACTTTCATTTTCCCTTGTGAGGATATCCCCTCAAATTTGTAAAGGGTTGTCCAAGTTGGCCCACTTGCACGACAACCCTGGAGGAACTGGGAGACATCCAGGATCCTCTTCTGGGGAGGGGGTAACCCTGCTGTGTGGAGCAGGGGTCCTTCGAAGCCCACTGTGTGGGGCGGGGTCCTTGGAACCCCGCTGTGGGGCGGGAGGGTCCTTGGAACCTTGGCATGTGAATTGTGGGGTGAGGATTGGTTTGGTGTTGGGCCGGAACTGACCAAGAGAGCCTCCTAGCAGAGGCCCAACTCGCCCACCATGGGACTGCTTCTTCTGCTGTGGGGCATGGGTATGGAACCCCGCCATGACAGGAGTCAGCAGACCAATTTGGGAGATCTCCACTTTGTAAGCTTTTTTTTTTGTAACTGTCAGGCCTGCATGTGTTTTGTTTGTGCTGTTTATTGTTTTTTGGACTTTATGACTGACAGGACTGGAAACCATGGGCAACACTCCATCTAGCCTCCTAGACTTACAAAAAGAAACTAAGAAAGAGGAAAAGAAAGTGTACCCCCTGGTTTTTCAGGGAGATAACTTGGAAGAAGAAATGTTTCCTCACCCATGCTCCCCTTCCCAGGTTCCTTTTGCAGAACCTGAGAATTATCAAGAAGAGGAGGGAGCTATAGAACACTTGGCACCTGCCCTTAAAGTTTTTGAGGGGCCAGTCACTCAACGCTGCAGTGGGATCACCCCCCATCTAATGCAGCTGATTTTTCCTTACATGCCATAGGTACTGTGGATGTGAATGGTCAACAGCAACCCAATAGTGTCCATTTTCTACCAGTGATCTATAAAATTGGTGCATCCAAAATGCCCCCTTTACTGAGAAACCCCAGGATTTAATTCGTTTGCTTGAAACTATTCTCTTTACTCATCAACCCACTTGGGATGATTGCAGTCAGCTTTTACAGGTTCTTTTTACCACTGAAGAGAGAGAACGTATCTGAGAGGTGGCCCAGAAACATATCCGTGGCCCCACAGGAGAGCCCATCAATGATACTGCCCTGATCGCTGCCTATTTTCCTGAGATCCAACCAACATGGGACTACAATATAGTTGAAGATAGGGAGTGACTCCTCATCTACCGCCAAGCTCTGTTGGCAGGTCTCAAAGCAGCGGCTTGCCAAACTACTAATATGGCCAAGGTTTATGATGTAAGACAGGGAGTAAGTGAAAGTCCAGCAGCGTATCTTGAGCGTCTCATGGAAGCTTTTAGTCAATATACCCCATATGAACTTGAGACCAGGAGTCGACACAGATGATTATGTTTGCCTATATAGATCAAGCTGCACCAGACATAAAGTTGCAGGCTCTAGACAGCCTTGGTGAAAAGTCTATTAGGGATCTAGTAGCCACAGCAGAAAAGGTTTACAATAAGAGAAACAGAGGAGCAAAGTCAGGAAAGGAAGGACAGAGAACGTAAAATGGAGCATGAAAAGAGAAACTGGGCCAAGGAAAATATGACAGATTTGTTGGACTCGCCACTATCGCATGCTGAGCATACCAGGTTCACAGATGGCAGCAGTTTCATTCGAGATGGAAAAAGGTACGCGGGCCCAAAAGTCACCACGGACACTGTAATAGTGTGGGTAGAAGCACTGCACCAGGGAACATCTGCACAAAGAGCAGAGCTAGTGGCACTAACAAAAGCCCTACAAATGGGAAAAGGGAAGAGACTAAACATTTACACAGACAGTCGGTATGTTTTTGCCACCATGCATGTCCATGGAGCCATTTACCAAGAGAGGGGACTGCTGACAGCTGAAGGAAAGACTATTAAAAACAAACAAGAAATTTTAAGCCTCATCTGGGCCTTAGGGGAAACAGCAAATATTGCCATTATGCACTGCCCTGACTATCAAAAGGGAACTGATTCAATAACCAAAGGAAATAACTTGGCTGATCAGGCAGCTAAGGAGGCAGCCCTCCAGCCCAGAGCAGAAGTAGTGACACTAGTAAACCTAGGGCCACAAGCTTTGCCTCCTGAGCCTCAGTATTCCCGAGAAGAATTGGAGTGGATAAAGAAAATTCCCAAGGCCTATAAACCCCCGGGCAGAGAAGGAAACAAAGACTGGTGGAAAACTGGTGAGGGGAAACTTACCTTGCCAAAAAGATTGGGCAAGGGGATTCTTAAGAGAATCCATCGGGTCTCTCACATGGGAACCTGAAGAATGCAGGACTTGCTCCGACACTCAGAAGTAAAAATTAGTCAAGGGAACCAACTCATTGAGGACATTGTTAAAAATTGTAAAGCCTGTCAGCTCACCAATGCCCCCAATCAGCCGGTTACAAAAGGAGCTTGCCTCCAATGGAGATAGGCCAGGTGTGTATTGGGAAGTAGACTTCACAGAAATTAAAACTGGAAAATTTGGATATAAAAATTTGCTAGTTTTTGTAGACACCTTTTTCAGTATGGGTTGAAGCCTACCCAACAAAGCATGAGACCACAAACGTCGTGGCTAAGAAGATCCTGGAAGAAACTCTACCCAGGTATGGCTTCCCATCCCCCAATGGATCAGACAATGGACCGGCCTTTGTCTCAAAATAAGTCAGCAAATAGCCGTGGCATTGGGGACGGATTGGAAATTGCACTGTTCTTATAGACCCCAGAGTTCAGGGCAGGAATGAATTGGATTCTAAAAGAGACCTTAACTAAATTGGCCTTGGAGACTGGTGCAGACTGGGTGTCTCTCCTTCCTTTTGCCTTGTTTAGAATAAGAAATTCACCCTATCAGCTTGTCTTTAATTGCTTGCTAATTTGGATGATACTAAATTTCTGTGTAAGCTTGACTATTTACAGCTGGTGCATAAGAGTAGGTGCCCCCAGCTTAGAGCATTATATGATTCTGCTTCTATTCCTACCCCACATTTGTTTAAACCAGGGGAGTAGGTGTTTGTTCGAAGGCACAACTTGCGATCTCAGGAACCACGATTGAAGGGACCTTACATGGTGCTACTGGCTACACCCACTGCACTTAAGGCGGATGGCATTGCTGTTTGGATCCACTGCTCCCATGCCAGACCAGCTGACCCCTTTTCCCTGGATGACCATGGGGAAACATGGGAAGTCTCCAAGCATCCTACCCTATCCCTCCGCATACGCCTCAAGAAAATAAAAATGGGCTGATTGTTATTGGTATACTCATTCCAGATCAAGTGCTGTTGAAGTTTAGTTTTGGGCCAGAGCCACAAGATTGTGGCTCAGGACCATAAATCAAGGGGGAGGGGGGAAATGAAAGGTTAAAGTTTGAGACAGTGACCACTTGTAGCATGTTTCTGTCTAGCAAAGCAACACACGGTGGTAATCCAAACACCTGATTGATTGTGTGCCTTTATAAGACCTGCAAATCCTTAGCTCGGGGGTCTCCTCCTAGGCTCAGCTGTGTCAGAGTGTAGGACTAGGCCCAAGCTGTAGCCCATTTAAATAAAACAGCTGTAGAGTCTGACTCTCGGTAGTCTTCCTGAGGGGCGTGGGGGGGGGGATCCTGCGACCATGGCCTAACAGCGAGAGTCCTCCAGTCATCAGTTAAAGAATGAGGTGGACATTTTTAAGAAAGTATGGCACAAACACACCATCAGGTTGTACCAGGTGATGGAGAAGGAAGAGTATGTATATCTCATCAATGGAACTGGCCAGTAGGGGATACCTTCTGGGGTGGATCTCAAAATCCTGCCGCCTATATGAGGATGAAACCAAGAGGCTCTTTAAACAAATTGTAAGTGCTGTTCACTACCCACACCAGAACAGAATCACACACTGAGACCTTAATTCCAACAATACTCTGTTGGATACCAAAGGCAATATCAAAGTCAGTGGTTTTATCTGAGCATCTGGTTCACCCTGGGGCAGTTGCTATCAAATGTATGTGCTGCTGTGCTATTCCACCCCCCTAAATTTTCCTGGAGGAAAGAAATGATGGCCGGGTGCCAGTGGCTCACTCCTATGATCCTAGCTATTCAAGAGGCTGAGGTCTGAGGATCAGGGTTCAAAGCCAGCCCAGGCTGGCTCTATCATCTGACCAGACTCATACTGATACCAAAGACTAATTTGAGGTGGAGATGGCAGTGGATAGAGCTGGCTAGCAAATAGTTACAAATCTTCTCAGAATAAGCTGCTGAATGTGGGCCCAGGAACAGAGCAGTTCCAGACAAAGGGGAGAAGAACCCTAAGAGATATCAAAGATAATTTCACTTGAAAGCCAGAAGGCCCTGTTATTGAGATGGGAGAGATTTGTAGGTGGTGTACTAAAAAAAAGAGTTGTAAGTGGGATCCACGAATTGAGATCAAAACACTGTTTGCCTAGCAAAACCCTCAGTCCAGCCAAGAATACAAGTGCATCAACTGCCTTAGATTTCCTCAGGAGAAATTCCAGCCACGGGGCACCTTGTACTGCAGTGTAAACTGAATGTTGTGGTTATCAAAGCATGTAATTTTTGTGCATACAAAAACTACTTTAATTACACTTAAACTACACCCTAGTCATTAAAATTTTATTCTATGTTATTTAAGATGCAGTCTCATAATGTAGCCAAATCTGATCTTAACTTCATAATTCTACTGCTTAGTCTCCCAAGTGTTGTGATTACAGGTGTGTCCCTCTTTGTTTTCCATCATATTTTATCTGCATGCTTACTTAACTTTCAATACTTTATTTTATACCTTGGCAGTACTGCGGTTTTGATTCAGAGGCTGGTGCTGGGCAACCTAGTGCTCTACCCCTTGACCCCTGCCCCTGGCCTTACTCTTCATTTTACTTTAGATTAGCTCTTATTGTATTATTTTTTTGTATTGTATTGTATGTGCTTTGGTCAGAATCAGACTATGATTGTAATGTATTTTCCTGCTGAGAAGCTTTTTTGTCCTTTTTTATTTTTTGTAAATATAATTTTCCTTCTTAATAAAAAGAAGGTACACAGAAGTGTTACATTTATATAAGTCATTTTAAAATTCAAAACCTTATTTTAGAAGAGTAAAAATGCATATAATCACTAAATTTTATCTCTAGAAAAAATGGCTACTAGATTAAATGTTTTTGGAGGCTAGTTCAGTGGCATTTAGTATTGTTCTCACTTCAGTTCTAGAAAATGCTACATAGATCCAGGCCTGCGTGGCCTAAATCAAAACAAGTAAAAAGTAAAAAAAAAAAAAAAAAAAAAGATTCTTTCGGGCACATCTGTGGAAGATTTGAAATACATTTTATTGACCATTTGTACATTTCTGTGCTGATGAAAAGTGATATAGCAATTATGGTACAATATGACACATTCTTCTAACATAACATAGCATTACCACATTACCCAGCGATTCCATTGCTCATTGCATAACCAAAGGAACTGAAGAGAAAAAAACTAATAGCTCATATGCCAATAATAGCAGCAAAGTTCATAATAGTCAGAAGCTGGAATTTCCTGGAGAGTCTATCAGATAAACAGGTTTACAAAATATGAGGTATGCATTAATGGATTATGACATCCACAAAAATGCTGCAATTAAGCATTATTTACCGTAGCTAAGACATGGAACCAACCCAGATGCCCCTCAGTAGATGAATGGATCAAGAAAATGTGGTATATATACACAATGGAATTCTATGCCTCCATCAGAAAGAATGACATTTCCCCATTTGTTAGGAAATGGAAAGGTTTGGAAAAAATTATATTAAGTGAAGTAAGCCAGGCCCAAAGAAGCATAGGTCCCATGGTTTCCCTTATTTGCAATATCTAGTATAGGTATGAGTCAAGCGGAAAAGGTCAGATAATGTGATGTTAGGAAAATGAACCCTTAAATATGTATTTTAATGTTTTCGTTTCTTTCATGCATGTGTTTCTAACGCATTTATAAGATTATTTCTTTGTTGCTTTGTATGTCCCTCCCCCACAGTGTAACCCCCGCTTTCACTATATTTGATGTCAGTATAACATGTGGAGGAGATGGGGACAAACAAGTCGCTTAAGGATTCAGGTGGACCTGTTGCAACAATGAGAAGTACAAAATGTCATGTCAAAACCAGCTTTACAATGTCGGTGTGTGGGGGGAGGGGGGTATAATTGGGTGGGGGAAGAGGGGAGGCGGGGAAGGGAAGTGAAGGGTAAAAAAAGGAGGAGGCTGCAATGCTTGGTAAGAAATGTATGCATTATCCTGCCCATGTAATTGTAGCCCCTCTGTACAGTATGTTCACAAATAAAATAAAATACAATTTAAAAAAATGCTGCAATTAATATATGTCTGTCACAGATGGACACAAAAATTAATCTACTATTTATGGGAAACCTTGACTAAACCATTTTATAAGAGAAAATGGAAGATTAAAATTTCTGGGGCAGGTCATTGGGGTGATTATTACTTAATGATTGTGTGGATTTCATCAGTATCAAAAAGATAGTTCTCATATAGAGGTAATGGTGTGGATATAATTAATTTCACCAAATTTTATACGTGCCTAGTAAGCATGAAGCCCTGCGTTCATCCCCAGCACATCCAAAAAATGCTAAATCTTCTTTCTGTTACCTACCTTGAGTGTTAGGTGCTTTTCTAATGTTTTGATTGTATTCCTCAGAAGATCTCTGGTGGATCTCTGATGTTTAGTCATGCTTTACAGATAATCCATTATTTTAATATTAAATTTGAATTTTTAAGAAAACCTCATTATTAAAATGAGGGCAATGCCTGGAGATCTCTCTCAAGAGGCTAAAACAGGAAGACTCTTACACAGTCTAGGCTGCATAGAGAGGTCATGTCTAAATTTCCATGGTAGCTGCTGAAACTGGAGGGACAATTATTTGTAAGTAATTGCAAGTGATAGATAAGTGAGAGATAAGTTTCTGATCACATTATATTTTGGTCATGTCAGCTTGTATTTAATATTTACATGAATTTTTAAATTTTTCCCTTTTCCCTTACTCTCAGCATGTCATTTTGAAACTTTATACTATGTTCTCATTTGCTAGTTTTAAAAAGAAACATAGTTTTCCTTTGTATCATATTAAACATAGTTTTTGATTTTTTTCTATATTATACAACTACTATTATTTACTTTTGAATATGTTAGGGAAATGAACCCGAAGATATGTATTCAAATGTTTTTTTTCATGCGTTTGTTTCTAACACATTTATAAGATGATTTCGTTGTTGCTTTGTATGTCCCTCCCCCACAGTATAACTCCTGCTTTCACTGTATTTGATATCGGTATAATTTGTGGAGGGGAAGGGGAAAAACAAATCGTTTAAATAGGGATACAGGTGGAACTATTGAAACAATGAGATGTACAAGTCGTTATGTCGAAAAAGGAATTTTACAACTTTGGTGCAGGGGAAGGTGGGTAGCGGGGAGGATTGGGTGGGGGAGTGGGGGAGGATTGGAAGGAATGGGAAGGGGAAGCAAAAGAGGAGACTACAATGCTTGATAAGAAATATACTCATTATCTTGCCCATGTAATTGTAACCACTCTGTACAGTTTGTTCACAATAAAAAATAAAAATTTTAAAAAATGAAAATTTTTATGTTTTTTTCTGCATGTAAGGACTGGCCACTGTCTCAGACATTTTTCTCAGTTCTGCCAATTGAGCCACAGATAAACTTCCAGCTTCATTCTTTTGTAAAGTCTCATGCGAAGCCCAGCACAACTAAGGAGGCTGAAATCTGATCTTGGTCTGAAGCCAGTCTGAGCAGCAAAGTCTGAAATTCTTATCTCCAATTAATCACCAAAAAGCTGTGGGTAGTAGAACTCTATCTAGCCTCGTGTAAAACAGGGCAAATTCAAGCCCTAGTATTGTAATTACATTAACAAGTCTCATGGACTTTCTTGATTGGGTTGGATTTGAACTACAACCCTTAGATTTCAGCCTCCTGGATAGTTAGGATTTAAAGGCATGAGCAATCAACCGCAGACATTTTAATTTTTTTTTTTTTTTGGTCATTCGTGGGTCTTAAATTCTGGGTTAGGTTCTGTCTCTGTGCTCTTCAGCTCAAGGCAAACAGTCTACCACATGAGCCATAGAACCACTTACAGTTTTCTGGTGCTTTATTAGAGATAAGAGTCTCACAGAATTTCCTGCCTGGGCTGGCTTAGAACTGTGATCCTCAGATCTCAGCCTCCTGAGTAGCTAGGATTACAGGCATGAGCCACTGGTGCCCATCTTATTTTAATATTTTTAACCAGCTCTTTCTTGCCTTCAAACTCAGTACTTTTTTATTTTGTCCAGTAGACCTGATCTTTGGGCCACATTGCTGTTGCTTAGTTATTTTGAAAGGGGGTAGGGGTTGAACACACTGTCTTTGTGTTCTTCAACTTAAGGCAAATGCTCTACAGTCAGGTTATCTGGTGGTTAATAGGAGTACAAGAGTCTCATGAGCTTTCCTGACCAGGCTGGATTTGAACCATGGTATTTATATCTCAGCCTCCTGAGATTAGAGTGTAGAGCCAGCAGTGCCCTTCTGTTTCTTAGCTTTTTGACTCAAGGACGATGTTTTACAAATTCAACCACAGCTTCACTTCTAGCTTTTTTTTGTTTATATGACATAAGTTTCTAATGTACTTTTCTGGGTAGTCTGGCTTCAAACCGTGATCCTCAGGTTTCAGCTTCCTGAGGTGCTCCGATTACACACATGAACCACAAACCCACTGGTCATTTAAAAATATTAATATGTTTTTTCCACTTTATCTTGTTAAAATTTTCCTTGTTATTTTTTTTTTGGGGGGGTCCAGTCGTGGGCCTGAACTCTGGGCCTGGGCGCTGTCCCTCAGCTCTTCAGCTCAAGGCTAGCACTCTACCATTTGAGCCACAGTGCCACTTCCGGCTTTTTTCTTTTTACTTATGTGGTGCTGAGGAATCGAACCCAGGGCCTCATGCATGCAAGGCAAGCGCTCTACCACTGAGCCACCTTCCCAGCCCTCCTTGTTATTTTTAACTTTTGTATATGTTCTAGTCCTGGGACTATATATCAGGGCCCGGATACAATGCCAGAGCGTTTTTTCTTCAATACTAGTGGCTTTGCACATAAGCCAAAGTATAGCTTGTGTCAATACTTGTTTTGTCTTTGTGCTTGAACTAAAGCCTTGGGTGCTGTACTAGAATGTGACTGCACAGTTTGCATCTTGGGCCACACCTCAACTCCAGGTTTTTTTTAACTCTTGGTAGTTAATAGGAGATGATTCTTATGCAAAGCCCAGCATGAATCAGTTGGCTGAAATCTGAGGATCAAGGTTCAAAGCCAACCATGGCAGGAAATCCCATGAGACTCTTAGCTCCAATTAATCACTGAAAAACTGGGAGTGGTAAAGCTCTATCCTTGAACAAAACAGCATAAATTCAAGCCAAACATAACACACAGATGCACACACAGAGAAAGCCTCATGGACTTTCTTGCATGGGGTAGCTTTCAACAATGATTCTCAGATTTCAGCCTGTCTTCATCCTCTCTCCTTTGAAAATTTTATGGGTCCTGTGCCTTGACCTCTGACTCTGGGGCCTATATCTTAGCTTTTACACTCAAGATTGGTGCTTTACCACCTCAGCCATAGCTCAAGTCTTTGTGCTGTGTAGCTGGGGATAAGAATCTCAAGCATGTTCTTTCCTAGACTAACTTGACTCTGCAATTGTCAGTTGTCAGCCTCTTGTGTAAAAAGGATTACACATATAACCATCAACATTTGGGTCATTTTAAAACATTAATATGTGCTTGCCTCCACCTGTTTTTCTTTTTTTTTCTTTTTTACTTGTTCTGGGAGTGGAAATTGGTGCTCAGATGTTGTCTAAGGGCATATATGGGACCAACCATAACATTTGGCTTTTGTGGGGAGGTTAATTGGAGAGAAAAGAATCATGTATAGCTAAGCCAGATTCAGGAGGCTAAATATTGAGGAGAGTCCATGACACTCTTTTCTCCAATGAACCACTAAAATCTGAGAGTTGTAGATTATTGAGCAAAATAGTGCAAGTTCAAGCACCAGGATTGGCACACACACACACACACACACACACACACACACACACACACACACACACACACACACACACACACATGTCTTATGAACACCTATACTTGAGCTGAGCTTTAAACAGTATCCTCAAATTTTAGCCTAAGGAGCTAGAATTACAAATATGAGTTCCCAATGAAACTTCTGTTACTTGGTCTTTCTTGTCTTCCTCTACACTTTTTTCATTTACTTCATTGTTTTTGTTTGTGTTGGTCCTGGAGCTCGAACTCATGCAAGTATTGGCCTGACTCAGGAGGCTGAAATTTGGCCATCATGGTTTGAAAGGAGCCTGGGTAGGAAAATCAATGAAATTCTTATCTCCAATCAATCAACAAAAACCTATCCCCAGAGTGGCCACCACAAACAAAACAGTCTCCTGGAATTTCTTGATTGAGTTTGCCTTTACATAAGATCTTATATTTCAGCCTCCTGCATTTCTAGAATTACAGACATGAACCAACAGTCCTGGGTTCTCTACTTCCAACCATTTAATTTTCTTATTGTGATGCTGAGGCTGGATCTCTGAGTCAGGGCATTGTTTCAATTGGTTTTTCATTCAAGGCTGTTGCTTTACAACTACAACCTCAGTTTTATTTCTGGCGTTTTTATCTGGTTAGTTGCAGACTTATGCACTTCCCTGTACAGGCTGGCTATGAACAACAACCTTCAGATTTCAGCCTTGTGACACTAGGATTACACAAATTGACCAAAATTTCATGTATTGCTCATTTTGAAACATTAACTGGATTTTCTCACAACAGTTTTATTCTTTTTCATAATCCTGAGGCTTGAACTCAGGGCTTGAGCACTGTCCCTGAACTTCTGTTACTCAAGGTGAGAACTCTACTACTTGGGCCACAGTGCCACTTTCAGTCTTTTCTATTTATGAGGTACTGAGGAAACAAACCTAGGGATTCAAACATGGTAGGCAAGCACTCTGTAACTAAGCCACATTCCCCGCCATTCTTAGACCTTTTATTTGTATTTTTATTTCCTTGTGTATGCTGGTCCTGGGTCGAAAAATCAAGTGCAGTCCCAGAAGTTTTTATTCAAGATTAGAACACTAAGACATGAACCACTGCATAACTTGTGGCTATTACTTTTTGCTTTGTTGTAAGTAGCTACTTAGATTTGAGTCCATGAATTCGCCTACCAGGGCTGGCTTTCAAATGTGATCCTCAGATTTGAATCTCCCAAGTGGCTACCATCAGAGGTGTGTGCCACTTATGCTTAGCTCATTTTCATCTCTGAAATTGTCTGTTTCTTATCCTACCTTCTCTACACTTATTTATTTTATACTTTGTGTGTGTGTTGGTGTATATCAAGGTCTGGATGCTGTCCCAGAAATGATTTTCTCATTTCTGCCATTGCAGCCACAGTTCAATCACCAGGTTTTATTTTTCTCCTTTTTGGTGGTTAATTGGAGATAAGAATCTCATGTAAAGCCCAGAAAGACATAGGAGGCTGAAATCTGAGGAATGTAGTTGAAGCCACCCTTTGGCAGGAAAATCCATGAGACTATTTTCATCAACTAACTACCAAGACGCTGGGAGTGGTAGTGCTCCTACATCAATTCAAGCACAAGGTTGACACACACAGATAAAAAGCCCCATAGACTTTCCTGTTTGGACTGGCTTTTAACTGGTATCTTCAGACTTCAGCCTCCTGAATAGCTAAAATAATAAGCAAGAACCACCAGTCCCAGGCTTAAATTTCAAATGGTAATTTCTTCTCTTCTTTCAGTTTTGTTTTTGGTTGACTTAGGGCTGAATTGGGAATTGTTTCCCAGGTTTTTCACGGAATTTCAGTACTTTACCACTACTATCACACCTTCATTAAGCTTTTGCTGGGTACTTAGAGATAAAAATTTCAGTCCCTGCCCTACCCAGGCTGGCTTTGAGCTATGATCCTCATATTTCAACATTCTTAGTAGCTAGGAATACACACATAAACCAAAGGCTCATTTTGAAATTATAATTTTTGCTTTCTCCCATATTTTATAATTTGTGGTCTTTTTTCTTTCTTTTGGTAAGTGCCTTTTTGTAAGTGAATAACTAGGAATAAACATGAACCAAAACCCATACTCATTTTGAAACTTTATGTTTCTCTTTACCCATCATTTTTAGTTTCTGCTTTTTTGTTTGTTTGTTTGTTTTTTAATGTGTGTCTAGATTTTCAATTTAGGGCTTAGGTGCTGTTCCAAGCTTTCTGTTTAAGACTAGCACTCAACCGCATGAACCAAAGCACAGCTTGTAACTTATTTTTGGTGCAAATTAGATATATGAGTCTCATGGACTCTCCTGCCTGGGCTGGTCATGAACCTGTGATCCTTAGATTTCATCCTCCTGACTACCTCGTATAACATGTGTGAACAACAAATGTTTGATTCACAACTACTGTCACTGACTCTTCCTTTTGTACTTCTGTTCTCCTTTTATTTCTTCTGTGTGTGTCCTGTGACTTGAACTCAGGGTCTGGGTGCTGTCCCGGAAACATTTTCCCAGTGTCGCCAGGAGAACCACAGCTCAATTCCAGGTTTTTTTCTGTTTTGATGATTAATTAGAAATGATTATCATGTAGAGCCAGACCTAATTCATGAGGATTCAATCTGAGGATCAATTTTCTACCAGCATGGGCAGGAAAGTCCATGATATCTCCAATTATAACCACTAAAAAGCTGAGAATAGTAGAACCTTAAGCAAAACAGTACAAGTTCAAGCAACAGGTCTCACACACAGACGCACACACACACACACACACACACACACACACACACACACACACACACACACACACACACACATCTTATGAACTTTCCTACATGGTCTGGCCTTTATTATCCTCAGATTTTAGCTTCCTTTGTAACTAGAATTAGAGTTATGAGCCATCAATGATTGGCTGATTGGCTCACTGAAGCCTCGGTTATTGGTTCTTCTCTTCTTCTACCCTTCTTTACATTTAATAATTTCATTGTTTTGGGTGTGCTGCTCCTGGAGCAGGAACTCATGCAATTCCTGGACTGTTTCAGGAGGCTGTGGTCTGACCTTCATGGTTCAAAGCCATGTTGAGCAAGAAAGTCTAAGATCCTTACCCCCAATTAACTTCCAAAAACCTGGGAGTAGTACAGTACTAGCCCCAGGATGGCCCACAAACAACTGTCTTCTGGACTTTCCTGCTTGGATTGGCCTTTATACTGGATTCCCATATTTCTGCCTCCTGAGGTTTTAGAATTACAGGAATGAGTCACCAGCACCAGGTTCTCTTCTTATAAATATTTTTATGATCCTGAGGCTGGATCTCTGTGCCAGGGTACTGTTTCATAGCTTTCTCACTCAAGACTGGTGCTTTACAACTCCAATCACAGCTTCACTTCTGTTTTCTTGTTTGTTTGTTTTGCTGGTGATTTGATGATGAGACACCATAACCCTCAGATTTCATCTATCTTTGTATCTAGGATTACACACATGAAACAAAAATTCATGCTCATTTTGAAAATTTAGTTCGATTTTCCAACACATATTTTAATTTCTATCTTTTCTATTTCCACATGTATACTGGGCTTGGGGTTATAAATCAGAGCCTATGTATTGTCCCAGTAATTTTTTTCTCGTCTATCTTTTTTATTTATTTATTTTTCTTTTTATTGTGAAAATGCCGTATAGAGGGCTTACAATTACATGAGCAAGGTAATGAGTACATTTCTTATCAAGCATTGTTGCCTCCTCCTTTGTTTCATCTTCCCATCCCTAGCCATCTCCCCACCACACCTCCATCGCCCTGAAAACCACCCCCCTGCACCAAAGTTGTAAATTTGTTTTTCAACATAACATCTTGTATATCTCATTGTTGCAATGGCTTCACCTGTATCACTATTTTTTTTGCCCATCATGGGGCCTGAACTCTGGTCCTGGGCACTGTCCTTCAGCTCTTCAGCTTGAGGCTAGAGACCTACCATTTGTGCTACAGTGCCACTTCCGGCTTTTTCTGCTTATGTGTTGCTGAGGAATTGAACCCAGGGCATGATGCATGCAAGGCAAGCACTCGACCACTGAGTCAGTTCCCCAGTTCAGTCCCACTATATTTTTAATGCTAGACCTCTAATATGTGAGTAATAGCACAATTTGTGGCTTTGTTTTTAAACTGTATTTGCCTAATTAGAGTTGAGTCCACGGACTCCCCTGCATTGGCTGGCCTTGAACACTGATCCTCAGATGTGAGACCCTTGAGAAACTACAAGAACAAGTGTAACCTATTTCAGTTTTGCTCATTTTAAGCTCTGAAATTGGCTCTCCTTTTTCTTCTTCCACCTTTCTTTTCATTTATTTATTTTATTCTTGTGTACACTGTTCCTGGAGATTGATCTAAAGGTGTCGGTAATGTCCCAGAAATCATTGTCTCATTTCTGCCATTGGTGCCACACGTCACGCTCCAGCTGGGTTTTTTTCTTCTTTTGGGGGGTTCATTGGAGAAAACAGTTGAATGGAAATAACAGAATGATTCAGGGAGCTGAACTCTGATGACCTAAGTTTGAAGCCAGCCTGCATAGTAAATTCCATGATACTCTTTATCTCCAATTAGCTGGCAGTGATTCCATTAATGAGATTGATAAAACTCCAGCCTAGAGTAAAGTAGAACAAATTCAACCCACATGACTAGCACACACAGAAAAATGGCCAATGGAATTTCCTGCTGGGTCTTACCTTTAAATGTTATTTTCTGACTTTATCCTCCTATGTAATTAATACAACATGTGAAGGCCACCAATGATTGATTAATTTAAAACTCTGTCACTCACTATTTCTTCTCTTCTTCTACACTTTTTTATTTCTTTTGTGCTGTTGTTGAAGCTCGAACTCGGGGCCTTCGTGCTTGTCTTTTTATATGTTTTATATAACTTGTTTCAGTTTTGTTGTTCTAATGTTACGTTTGTTTATGTTGCTTTATATAACTTACTTTAATATAACACAAAAGTAACTTTTAGCTTGGTACTGGTGGTTCATGCCTGTAATCCTCCTCAGGAGGCTGACATCGAGGATCACAGTTTGAAGCAAGCACAGGCAGAAAAGTCTGGGAAATTCTTATTTCCACTACACTACCAAATATACAAGAAGTGGAGCTATGACTCAAATAGTCAATTGTTGGCCTTGAGCAAGAGAACTCAGAGCTCTGAGTGCAAGTTCCAACCCTGGACTGGCACAAAAATAAAACTTTCATTACCTTATATTATATTAGGATTACTGATGTCAGAATCAAGTCCTAGTTTTAAGGACCAACTTTTGTAGCAGGTGCTACTTTTGATTTTTTCCCTAGGAAATTTTATGCTTGTTTTTTTCCTTGCCTTATATTTGCATTCCACTAATGACATTCTTATTTTTTGTTTGGAGGGACATTTCCAAAATTCAATGACAAATAAAAAAGCATGTCTTGAATTTTTCTTTATTTTAAATAGGAAAGGGAAACGCTGATTCTGAATCCAGCAGAGAGTGAATGATGGTTTGATTGCAGAGCTGTTAAATCTATTCCTGGATGTGGGAGGCTGCGATTTGCAGTGCTTTGGTGGATGAGTTTTCATGCAGCTTCACAATAATCTTCTATGATGTCACAGTCAACTTTGCCATTACAACAGATAGGTGTCAGCCACTTATCTCACCCTTATGTGGACTTTAGATACACAAAGTAGGAAAAAAATAATTAGAAGAATGTACCATTAACCACAACATCACAGCTTGATGAGCTTTCCTGACTGAATTCAGAGATTACATGAACAGGGCAGTTTCATCTACACAAGGCTACTAAGCACTAAGGACCAGGCAATGTTGTAGGCAACTGGAGAAACAGTTGTGAATACAGCTGCAAGAAGCCTGCTCCATGAACCTTTCATGCTGAAGGAGAAAAACAGAAATTACAATGATAATGTCAATATTTCAGAAGGCTGGTAATGTGGGGAAACAGCTTCACATTGAGGTTGGTTGGAAGGTACATATGATCTAACATCAAGGGACATCATCCATGCAATTATTGCTTTGCCATGCTGGCTCCAGTCTCAATCCCAGATCTCATCCTTCTGAGTAGCAAATTATAGGTATGAGGCACCTGCAGTGAGCTATTTTATATAAATATCTATAACCAATTTTTGCTAAATTTCTTGGAAGTTTCTTGAGAGGAAGGGTCAAAATTAAATATATTTTGTGTTTTAAACTTTCTTTTCATTATCTTCTAATTATTTGAATATGAGCTATCTTCCTCACTTTTGTGAAAAATCAAGGCATTTTTTTTTCATTGTTCAAATCCTGGTGAGGGAAGGAAAACCACAGCTTCTTTGCCAAACTAGAAAAAAAATTGTGAATTCAACTTACCAGTTTTTCCAAATATATGTCATGTCCTTGATGGATTTTTCATCTTCAACAATGTTAGATGAGTGAAATTATAAATGGGAGAAAATCAACCACATAGTTGCAAGTTTATCACAATGACAGATATAAGCTCTCCACTTTCTACTGAATAAATCATTTGCCACAAGCATTAAAAATCTTGAATAAAAACTTGGAGATTCTTCCTCTTTATATAAAGTTGGATTTTTGTTTTGTTTTGTTTTGTTTTTGGTTCGACGTGGGCTTGATCTCAGGGCCTGGGACAGTCCCTCAGCTATTAGATCAAGGAAAGCACTCTACCACTTGAGCCACAACACGACTTCTATTTTTCTGGTGGTTATTTAGAGATGAGCCTCACAGAGTTTGCTGCTCAGGCTGACTTTGAACTGCAATCCACAGATCTGAGCCTCCTGAATAGCTAGAAATACAGACATGAGCCACCAGAACCTGGCCAAAGTTGTAATTTATCAGTTTTGCTGGCTTGAATGAATATCAAGGAAAAAATAGAAACTAAAATTGTTAGTTTATGTTAAAATTTGCAATAGTTTTACCATGAAGAATAGTGAAATATTTAGAATTACATATTTTGAGAGTATATAACTGATTAAATCTTTTGTTGTAAAATAATAAAATACTTCTCTTTTTTTGTAGACACTGAAGTCTGAGTTCAGAACTTATACTTGTTGGAAGGCACTCTCCTGTATGAGCCACATCCTTCTGATCATTTTTAATCAATTATCTATTAAATAATTTGAAGCTCACAAGTCATCTTTTGCTAAGATTTAGTAAAATAAGCCTAAACTCCTGCCTTTTGAGTAACATAAGAAATCCTAATATCTAGATGTATAGACTCAAAAAATGAAATACCCTAAGAACAATCAATCAATAAATAGGCTAGATGATTAGATTAGAATGACTAGATCATTCCCAAAACAGATGTAGGTTTCTAAGGAATACATGAAAATATTCAACATCTTTAATAATCAAGGAAATGCAAATCAAATCTATATTGAAGTTTCATGTCTGCCTAAGCAGAATCCTTATTAAAAAAGAAAACAAAAATACTCATAAGGAAGTAGGGAAAGATACCCTACACAATGTTGGCAATTAAATGAATCAGTGCAGCAACAGAAACTAGTGTGGAAGTTCCACCAAAGAAATCCTACATATACACCTGAAGAAGTGTAAGTCAGCCTTATAGTAGAGCTATCTGCACACACATATTTTATAGTAGAATACAAATGATCACATTCCAGAATCGGCCTCCACAGGCAGAAAAGTGTGTAAAACTGTTATCGCCAAATAAGAATTAAAAAGATCTGGGAGTAGAGCTGTAGACCAAGTGACAGAGTACCAGCTTTAATGGAAAAAATCCAATCAAGAGAATAAGGCCCCAGGTTCAAGCCTCAGGACTGGCAAACACACACACACACACACACACACACACACACACACACACACACACACACACACACACACTCACACACACACACACACAATGCTGCCTATATTTTTAGTAAGTTTCTTAATACCCTAAAATTCATGTACCTATGACAAAGCTTAATATAATGGGAAAGTGATATTTATAATGATAAACTCTTACTGAAGAACCCAGGTTTTTTTTCTTGATTTGTTTCGTTTTTGTGCTCATTGGACTTGAACTCACAGCCTAAGTGCTGTGCCTGAGCGTTTTTGTTCAAGGTTGGTGCTCTACCACTTAGTTACTGTGCCACTTTCCTGGTTTGTGGTAGTTCGTTGGAGATAAAGAGTCTCAAAGACGTTGTCCTCCACACACTGATTTCAAACTGCAATTCTCAGATTTCACATTCTTGAATCGGTAGAATTAGAGGCCTGATCCACCAATGCCAGGCTAGAACCTGAGTATTTTCACCACTGCTCATTGAAAGAGTTCAAATCTTTTTACTCCAGAATACTTACCAAGCACAATTCTCTCTGAATGGCAATTAAGCAAATACAGAGGCGCCCATTGTTCACACCTGCAAATCCTAGCTACTGAAAAGTCTGAGATCCGAGAATAGTGATCAACGGCAGTCCAGACAGGAAAATCTGGGAGAAATTTAGTCCCAATTAAACAGAAAAGTGCCATATGTTAAGCTATGGCTGTAGCAGTAGAGCTCTACCTTAATCAATTATCTCAGAGACACCTCAGACCCTGAGTTCAAAGCCCTAGACCAGTGCACATGCGCACACGTGTGCACAATTTTGTAACATAGTTCTCAAACCCAGCAAGGTGCCATATTAATCCCTTAATGTCATGATTTACTATGAGAATTGGAAAAGTCTAACCTCTGGCATGGGCTGCAGTCCATGCTGGTAAACATCATCTGGAGAGAGTAATTACCTCAGAGCCAGTCGGAACGACCCAGACTGGAAGTATGAGTGAGGTGGTGCAGGAACAGGGCCCTACTCCCCTATTCACCTAGACCAAAAGCAGGAGTATGGTGACACAGACACGCAACCCCCATTCACCCAGACCTGAAGCAGGAGTGAGGAACCATAGGTACATGGCCCCCACTCACCCAGAAATGAAGCATGAGTGAGGTGAAAAGGGGATTAGCTTCCACTTATCCAGTCAGGAAGCCATAGTGAGGTGGTGCAGGCACATGGCTCCTACCCACCCCTACCAGAATCAGCAGTGAGGTGACACAGGCACCATAGCCCCTACTCCCCTACTCACACATACCAGAAGCAGGAGTGAGGTGACACAGGCACATGACCCCCCACCCACCTAGACTGGAAGTAGGAGTGAGGTGATACGGGCACGTGGCCCCCACGCAGCCAGACCAGAAGCGAGAGTGAGATTGTACAGGCACACGGCAACTACCGACCCAGACCAGAATCAGGATTGAAGTGACACAGGCACGCAGCCCCAACTTATCCAACCAGGAAACAGAAGTTAGGTGATGGTCTTATGCCACCACACCATAAGAGCCTAGCATTCTATGGTGGCCCCCTTCTCTTTCGGCCTTGTGAAGGGTGGCTGGGTTTCACGATGCACTCCAGATGTCAAGGGTCTAGAGCTAAGGATGCTGCCACCCTCCCCCAACTGGAACTGCACCTGCTGCAGCTATGGTAGCAAACTTAATTAGTTCTAATTCACAGAACATATACTATGATCTATGAGTTTCTTCAGGTACTGCCAGCCACTTGCTAGTCAATTAATATTATAGTTGCCAATGTCTAAGTGCTCACTGACTTGTAAATATGCTGGAATGGAAATCCTACTATCACTGCTGTCTTTTCATTTCTAGAAATGATGATTTGAAATGGCCCTTGTGAAGAGAAGAGGGGACATGGACCCAACTATTCAATAGCGCATTTGGGTGACACTATATTGGCCCAAGAATGAGTCGACACAGCTGGTATCCCGGTGTTTTGGGTTAGTCTTTTGGGTCATGCTTTCTATTTGGCCTTGGAGAGTCTTAGGCTTCTCATTGTAGACACAGAAGATGGGAAAGTAACTTCCAAGGCTTATACATACAGGAGCCATTTACTTTCTGCCCTTCTGAGATGGCATCTTACTACCTATCCAAAATGGCCTTTAACTTACCAGGCTTCTGCTTAAGCCTGCCAAGTGATGGAATTACAGGCTTACCATACCACACCCAACTATGTGTCATGGGCCATTTGAAATAGAAAATTCATGACATGTGTGCTGTATCTACTAACACACTTGTGCAAAGATCAAATAACTTACAACCCATTTGTTAAGAATATAGACTCAGATTCAACTGAATTTCAAATTCAATTTTGGTTATTTACCTGATTTTGGTTAAAGAAGAAGAGACTATATCACTGTGCTTTATTCACTTGTATAAAAATGTGGATGGATCCATGGACAGATGGCTCATGCCTATAATCTTACTCAGGTGGTTGAGATGGAAAGATTATGTTTCAAACCCAACTCGGGCAGAAAAGTCCCTATGAGATACTTAGGTCCAGTGAATCACTCAGAAACCCGAAGTGGGGGGCTAAGAAATTGGCTCAGTTGTAAAGTGCTTGCTGTGCAAGCATGAGGATATTGTTTCGATTCCTCAGCACCACATGAGCAGAAAAAGCTGGAAGTGGTGCTAAGGTTCAAGTGGTAGAGTGCTAGCCATAACCTGAAGAGCTGAGAAACAGCGCCCAGACCCAGATATCAGGCCCCATGAACAACAACAACAACAACAACAAAAAACCAACACAGAAGTGGGGCTTTAGCTCAAGTGGTAGAGTGCTAGAAATTGGATCAGGGACTGCACCCAGACCCTGAGTTCAAGTACCACAAAGTACAAAAAAAATGTGATTGGATAGTGGTATTTTCCATCTCCTAGGTTTATGATTATTCAATAATCAGAATTTATTGAGCATTTCCTATGGAAAAGAGGTATTTTTCCTGACCAGCAAGTGATTTATGATGCTGCAGAGCATGCAATGGATACCCTCTACTTCAGTGGAGAATTGAATGTAAATTTTGTGGGTCCTATTAGAATAGCAGCTCAGGAGCAAAACTGATAAGGATTCAAGCTCTCTGTTAAACCATACTGTAGCCATTATGATTTTTTAAAGGAATAATTTATTTAGACATTGGTGGATCATGCCTTTAATTCTCACAGCTTAGGAGGCTGAGATCTGAGGAGCATGATTTCAGACCAGCCCAAGCAGGAAAGTCCATGAGACTTGTCTCCAATTAATCAGTGATAAACCCAGAAAAAGAGGCATGGCTTAATAGAGTATTATTCCTAAGGAAAAAGCTCTATTTAAGCTGCCCTAACCCTTCAATTCCTATGTTGGGACATTCCCACATACAATGCTGCTAGACCATGCCTTCCCTTGGTATTTTTGTCTACAGCCTATAGGCTGTTTAGCTCTTGACTTGGTAATGGCATGATACCTGTATGGAATATACTGCCCAGAAAAAACAACTATGATATAAGCAATGCTTGACAACGTGTTGAATCCAAAGTTGCAGTGGTAAGGATGTTTTCTGTTTAACTTTTTACTTCATTTAATTGCTTTGAAAAGATTATCTCCTTTTTTATTTTACTCGAGGAAATCAAAAGTTAATATTTGGGACTTTTGCTGAAATTTGAAACTAGGCAAGTAAGAGCACCCATTGTCCCTAAATTCATCATTTAAAATTATTAAAACTTTATTCATATGTTTTAGTCGTCAGAAATTTGAGCCAAGCATGGGAACTCACACTTGTAATGCTACCTGATGGGACTTGACTAATGCAGAGAGGACTATGATTTGATGCTAGCCCAGGCAAAACATTCACAATATTGGATCTCAATCAATATCTGAAACCAATGCATTGTGCTTTTTATTTCATCTACACAGAAAGGGTAAAAAGAAGGATTGTGGTCCATGATGGCCTGGTCATAAACATAAAACCTTAACACAAAAAATGTCTCAAGCAGAGCTGGATGCAGGTGATTCATGCCTGTAGTCTTAGCTACTCAGGAGTCTGAGATCTGTAGATCACAGTTCAAAGCCATCCCAGGCAGGAAAATCCATGAGACTCATCTCCAATAAACCATTAGAAAACCAGTAGTGGTGCTGTGGCTCAAGCAGTAAAGCATTCGCCTTGAGCTGAAGAGCTCAGGGATAGCGCCCAGGCACAGAGTTTAAAACACATGACCAACAAAAACAAAAATGACTAATGCAAAAAAAGCAGATGTATGGCTCAACTGGTAGAGCACCTACCTAAAGTGCATGAGGCCCTGAGTTTATGTTCTAGGATAAAAACGAGGGAAGGTGGATATATGGAAGGAAGAAAAGAAGGAAGGGAGGAATTATTCTGTATATTGTACTTGCCTAGTTATTTCATTAAGGAGGCTTCTCATTCCTTTTTCTTTTTTTTTCTGTCTGTTGTGGAGCTTGAACTCAGGTCCTGGATCCTGCCCCTGAGCTTTTGTGCTCAAAGCTAGTGCTCTACCACTTTGAGTTACATGGTCACTTATGGGTTTCAGTGGTTAAATGAAAATAAGTATCTCATAGATTTTCCTGACCAAGCTGGTGTTGAACCTTGATCCATAGAACTCAGCCTTCTGACTAGCTAGATTTACAGGTATGAACCACTGGCTCTGAGCACTCACTTGTTTTCTTTCTTTCTATTTTTTATCAGTCATGGGACCTGAACTCTGGGTGCTGTCCCTGAGCTCTTCAGCTGAACTGAAGCACTCCACCAGAGTCCACTTATGGTTTTCTGATTGCTAACTGGAGATAAGAATCTCATTAGAGAGGTTCAGAAGCTGACGGCAGAGGAGAAGCTATAGGCTAAACAAGCTCCAGCATAGAAAGCAGTTTTAGTGTTCCTAAACACTGTTTAGTGAAAAGTCCTAGGCTACAGAATCACCCCAAGGGTGACATCACAGTACAGAGAGTTTGGCCCGAGAGGGAAAATGCAGGCAAGGAGGCAGAACTGAGCACTTGCTAGTAGCCAAGGCTGCAACGGATGTGGCAGTAGTGACACTGGCCATAGCGGCCATAGCTATAACAGAGAGAGTTCTGGAAAGCAGCACCAGACACAGGGGGTGAGCAGATTCTACTCATTACCAGCAAGAACTGCCAAGGAGCAGATATCTTCATCCTGCAGATCGCACACCAGAGACGACTCAGGAACCAACACTCTAGAATGAGTAGAACCCTGACATCCTCACTCATTCTCAGGGAGAAGAGGAGGGAAAGCCATCCCTCCCAAACCACCAGAGATCTCCATTTTCCATACTGACAAAGGCCCCGCTGAGCAACTAGCTCCAACTCAGGCCTTGGAAGAAAAGAAAAGAGTCATTTAGCAGGTCACAAGAACCTTACCTAACCTGCCAGGCTCAGCTACACCCAGGGGAAATCACACAGCCCAGATAGAGGAAGATCCGTCTCCCACCTCAGGAGAGACTTTCTTTACTGTGTAAACACAACCAGAGGCTGCCCCTCCCTACAGCAGCTTAGAAAATCAACTAAAATTCAGTAAACACAAACCCTGAGAATGGATCCAGGCTGGGCCCTGTGAGTGTCTCTGGAGCTAGCCCATCAGGGAAAAGCTAGTTTGTTGAAAGGCTTCAACCCTACCCAGAACCTAGCCTCATCACAGCATCTCCAAACTAGAGGAAATAGCCATCTCCCTCTTTTGTGATACAAAGCAGATCTCCCTCCCATTGAACTAGCCTGGGAAGAGGATCACAAAATCCTGGGTAAAGCAGAGCATTATTCTGCCTGCTCAAACAAACTGATTGAAGAATCCCATCAAGCCACAGGAAAACCAAACACCACAAGCAGACCAGAGACTCCACCAAGAGACTGGTTATGGACAGAGTGGAGATAAATGACCTTCCAATCCCCCCTCCAAAAATAGAACTGTGTTTGTATCTTTTTAAATTTTATTTTCTAATTGCTTTCTATTAATCTTTTTTTCCTCTCATAATTTTTATTTTAGGTGTATATGTGTGTGTGTGCTTTTCTTTTATCTCTTCTAATCTTTTGGTATTTTTTATTTTCTTTTTTCTCTTTCTTTCTTTTTTGAGTGACTTAATTGCTATTCTGCTCGTCCCCATATATATACCCGTCATCAATTATTAGACCTTATACCCCATGGTATACACACTTAATCCAGAAATTTATTACTCAATTCATAAGCTCTTAGGCTTAAATTCTTTAGTAGCAATATTATATCTTTATACCGATATAATTTCCTGTTTATGTGTATTTTTTTTTCTTTTTGCTGGTCTTGAGGCCTGGGCACTGTCCTTCAGCTCTTTAGCTCAAGGCTAGTGCTCTACCACTTTGAGCCACAGCTCCACTTACAGGTTCTTCTGCTTATGTGGTGCTGATGAATCGAACCCAGGGTCTCAGCATGCAAGGCAAGCACTCTACCACTGAGCCACTTTCCTAGCCCTAATCTTTTAATAACTAATTTTAAGCACTTTTATTTTTTAGTTTTTCATGTCTCCTATCCCTTCCCTCCTCTCATTGTATCCTTCTCTCAATATCATTTCTTTAAACTTACATAATTTTTGTGTTTCATTGTTTAAATTCAAATTTTATTGCCATTTTTCTTCTTTTCTTTCTTTTTTATTTTAATTTAATTTTATTTTATTTGTGAACATACTGTACAGAGGGGTTACAATTACATGGGCAGGATAATGCATACATTTCTTACCAAGCATTGCCGCCTCCTCCTTTGTTTACCCTTCACATCCCTTCCCAGCCTCCCCCCACACCCCACCCAATCATCCCCCCCCCGCACTGATGTTGTAAAGCTCGTTTTCAACATGACAACTTGTACTTCTCATTGTTGCAACAAGTCCACCTGTATCCTTAAACGACTCGTTTTTCCCCATCTCCTCCACAAGTTATACCGATATAAAATATAGTGAAAGCAGGGGTTATACTGTGGGGGAGGGACATACAAAGAAATAATCTTATAAATGCGTTAGAAACACATGCATGTAGGAACAAACACATTAAAATACATATCTAAGGGTTCATTTTCCTAACATCACATTATCTGAACTTTTCTGCTTGACTCAAACATATACTAGATATTGGAAATAAGGGAAACCATGTGACCTATGATTCTTTGAGCCTGGCTTATTTCACTTAATATAATTTTTTTCCAAGTTTTTCCATTTCCTAACAAATGGGACGATGTCATTCTTTCTGATGGAGGCATAGAATTCCATTGTGTATATATACCACATTTTCTTGATCCATTCATCTACTGAGGGGCATCTAGGTTGGTTCCATATCTTAGCTAGGGTAAATAATGCTGCAATAAACA
Source organism: Dipodomys merriami (assembly GCF_024711535.1). Lineage (NCBI taxonomy): Eukaryota > Metazoa > Chordata > Mammalia > Rodentia > Heteromyidae > Dipodomys > Dipodomys merriami. The sequence continues at coordinate 8,539,052 of NW_027206113.1, forward strand.
TAGTTGTGCTGGTAGCTTTAGTGTGGTCTTGTTTGTAAACATTTGGGTAAATGCCCAAAAGTGGGATTGCTGGGTCATAGGGGAGTTCTATGTGAAGTCTTTTGAGGAACCTCCATACTGCTTTCCAAAGTTGTTGAACAAGTTTACATTCCCTCCAACAGTGAAGTAAGGTTCCTTTCTGTCCACATCCCCTCCAGCATCTACTGTTGTTAGAGTTCTTGATTTTTGCCATTCTAACTGGTGTGAGGTGGTATCTCAATGTTGTTTTGATAGGAATGTTGAGCATTTCTTCATGTGTATATTGGCCATTGTTCTTTCTTCTTCAGAGAAGTTTCTCTTTAAGTCTTAAGCCCACTTATATATCGGGCAGTTGTTTCTTTGAGGATTTGTTGTTGGGAGATTTAATTTTTTGAATTCCAAGTATGGTTTAGATATGAGACCCTTGTCCGTTGTATGGCTAGTGAAGATCTTCCAGATCCGTGGGCTTTCTATTGATCTAGCTGGCTACATCCTTTGCCATGCAGAAGCTCTGCAACTTCCTGCAATCCCATTTGTCCAACCTTTCTTTGATTTGTTGTATTTAGGGGTCTCTATTAAGAAAATTTCTGCCTGCTCTAAGGAGACCTAGGGTTTCCCCTATTCCATCCTGTAAAGTTTTCAGAGTGTCTGCTTTGACTCCGATGTCTTTGATCCATTTGGAGTTGATTCTGGTGCAAGGTGATAGGTAAGTATCTAGCTTTAGTTTTCTCCAAGTAGTTAACCAATTTTGCCTGCACCATTTGCTGAAGAGGCTGTCTTTCTTCCATTCTATTTTTTGAGCTCCCTTATCGAAGATAAGATGGCTATAAGTCTGGAGGTTTATTTCTGGGTTTTCAATTCTATTCCATCGGTCCTGAGGTCTCTTCTTGTTCTAGTGCCAAGCTGTTTTGATTGCTATGGCTTTATAGTAGAGTTTGAAATTTGATATTGATATTCCTCCAGCAGCGTTCTTTCCATTGAGTAGCGTTTTTGCTATCCAGGCTCTTTTATTGTTCCATATGAATTTTTGGATTGCCTCTTCTATTTCCTTGAACAATGAGGTGGAAATTTAATCGGTATCGCATTGAATTTGTAGATAGCATTGGGCAGTATTGCCATTTTCACGATGTTAACCTTTCCAATCCAGAAGCTTGGGAATTTTTGCCATTTTCTAAGTTCTGTTTTGATTTCCTTTTTCAAGTTTTTAAAGTTTTCATCATAGAGATCCTTCACTTCTTTGTTTAAGTTAATTCCTAGGTATTTTATTATTTGTGGGGCTATTACAAATGGAGTTGCTTTCCTAATTTCAGCCACACTTTTCTCATTTTTGGTATACAGAAAAGCCATTGATTTTGGGGGGTTAATTTTATGCCCTGCAACTTTGCCAAAGTTTTGAATCAGCTTGAGTAATTTAGAAGTATAGTCTATGGGATTCTTTAAATAAAAGATCATATCATCTGCAGAGAGTGAGAGTTTCATTTCTTCTTTCCCTATTTGGACCTCCTTTATGTTTGCGACTTCTCTTATTGTTGTAGCTACGCATTCTAATACTAGCTTGAAGAGAAGTGGAGAGAGTGGACATCGTTGTCTTGCTCCTGAGTTAAGAAGAAATGGCTTTAGTTTTTCATCATTAAGTATAATGCTGGCTGTAGGATTGTCATATACAGCCTTTATTGTATTGAGGAATGTCCCATGGATTCCTAATTTTTCCAAAACCTTCATAATAAAGGGGTGTTGGATCTTGTTGAATGCTTTTTCTGCATCTATTGAGATAACCGTGTGGTTCTTTTCCTTGCTCCTGTTGATGTGATGAATAATATTAATTGATTTGCGTGTATTGAACCAGCGTATATTGAATCCTGTTTGATCGTGGTGTATGATTTTTGGGATGAATTGTTGAATTTGATTGGCCAAACTTTTGTTGAGAAGTTTTGCATCAATGTTCATCAAAAAATAGGTCTATAGTTCTCTTTCTTTGATCATTCCCTTCCTGGTTTTGGGATGAGGGTAATGATGGCTTCATAGAATGTGTTCAGTATTGAACTTTCTCTTTCAATTTTATTGAAGAGTTGGAGGAGTATTGGTGTGAGCTCTGCTTTGGAGGCTGTGTATAATTCCCCTGTAAAACCATCTGTTCCTGGACTTTTCTTAGCTGAGAGGTCTCATTTTGCTGTTTCTATTTCAATGCTTGATATTGGCCTGTTAAGATGTTTTAACTCATTTTGGTTTAGTTTTGACATGTCAATATTTGCTATGAAAAGGTCCATTTCTGCCAAGTTCTCAAAGTTATTAGCATAACGTTTTGAGAAGTATTCCCTTATCATGTTCTGAATCTTGATTGTTTCCCTGGTGATGTTTCCATTCCCATCTCTGAGTTTATTTATTTGGGTGTGTTCTCTTCTTTTTCTGATAAGATTTGCTAAGGGTCTGTCAATTTTGTTAATTTTTTCGAAGAACCAACTCTTTGTTTTGTTGATTCTTTCTATAATTTTTTTGGCTTCTAATCCATTTAAATCTGATTTAATTTTAATTGTTTCTTTCCATCTACTGGATTGGGGTTTATCCTGCTGCTCTCTTTCAAGGAGGTTCAGGTGTCTCATTAAATTGTTGGTTTCAGATCTCTCCAATTTGTTGATGTAGGAACTCAGAGCTATAAACTTGCCTCTGAGTACTGCCTTTGCTGTGTCCCAGAGGAGCTGGTAATTTGTGTGCTCATTTTTGTTGAATAGCATGAACATTTGAATTTCCTTTCTAATCCCTTCCATGACCCACTTGTGATTCAGCAGAGTGTTTTTCAAGCTCCATGTGTTACCAGCTTTTCTTTGGTGGCTTTTGGTGTTGAGTTCTAATTTTATTCCCTTGTGGTCAGATATAATGCATGGTATAAGTTCAGTGTTTCTGAATTTGGACAAGTTTGCTTTGTGTCCTAGAATGTGGTCTATTTTAGAAAATGTTCTATGTGCTGTTGAGAAAAAGGTGTATTCTGATGCTTCTGGGTGAAATATTTGATAGATGTCTGTTAAATCTATTTGATTTATGCAGCTGTTTATATATGCAGTTTCTCTGTTGAGTTTTTGCCAAATTGATGTATCTATTGGGGAGAGTGGTGTGTTAAAATCTCCTACAATTAATGTCTTTGGATCTATGTGGGATTTGAGGGAAAGTAGTGTTTCTTGGATAAATTTGGGTGCTCCGTTGTTTGATGAATATATATTTAGAATTGTAATATCCTCCTGAAGGAGAGATTTCTGAATATGTATATAATGACCTTCTTTATCACTTCTAACTAACTTTAATTTGAAGTCTATTTTATCTGATATTAAGACTGCAACTCCAGCATGTTTATGGAGGCCGATTGCTTGGGAGATTTTTTTCTAACCTTTCACAATGAAAATGTTTTTGTGCTCCTCAACTGAAAGAACACTGTTGGAGGAATTTCAATACTAAATTTCAAACTCTACTATTAAAGCTGTAGTAATCAAAACAGCTTGGTATTGGCATAAGAATAGACCTCAGTACCAATGGAATAGAATTGACAACCCAGAAATGAACCTATAGACCTATAGCCATCTAGTCTTCGATAAGGGAGCTAAAACAATAGAATGGAAGAAAGACAGCCTCTTCAGTAAATGGTGCTGGCAAAATTGGTTAACTAATTGTAGAAAACTAAAGCTAGATCCTTATATATCACCCTGCACCAGAAGCAACCCCAAATGGATCAAAGACTTCGAAGTCAAAGCAGACACTCAGAAAACATTACAGGATGGAATAGGAGAAATGCTAGGCCTCCTTGGACCATGCCGAAATTTTCTTAATAGAGACCCGGAAACACAACAAATCAAAGAAAGGTGGGACCAACGGGATTGCATGAAGTTGCAGAGCTTCTGCATGGCAAAGGACATAGCTAGCAAGATCAATAGAAAACCCACGGATTGGGAGAACATCTTCACTAGCCATACAACAGACAATGGTCTCATATCTAAAATATACTTGAAACTCAAAAAATTAAATCCCCCAACAACAATTCCTCAAAGAAACAACTGCCCAATAACTAAGTGATCTAAAGACTTAAAAAGATACTTCACTGAAGAAGAAAGAACAATGGCCAATATACACATGAAGAAATGCTCAACATCCCTAGCCATAAAATAAATGCAAATGAAAACAACATTGAGATACTTCCTCACTCCAGTTAAAATGGCAAAAATCAAGAACTCTAACAACAACAGATGCTGGAGGGGATGTGGAGAGAAGGGAAGCTTACGTAATTGTTGGTGGGAATGTAAACTTGTTCAACCACTTTGGAAAGCAGAATGGAGATTCCTCAAAAGTCTTCACATAGAGCTCCCCTATGACCCAGCAATCCCACTTTTGGGCATTTACCCAAATGTTTTCAAAGAAGACCACACTAAAGCTCCCAGCAGAACTATGTTTATTGCAGCATCATTTAACATAGCTAAGATATGGAACCAACCCAGATGCCCCTCAGTAGATGAATGCATCAAGAAAATGTGGTATATAAACACAATGGAATTCTATGCCTCCATCAGAAAGAATGACATTGCCCCATTTGTTAGGAAATGGAAAAACTTGGAAAAATATTATATTAGGTTAAGTAAGCCAGGCCAATTAAAGATAGGTCCATTGTTTCCCTTAATTGCAATATCTAGTATATGTATGAGTCAAGCAGAAAAGTTCAGATAATGTGTTGTTTGGAAAATGAACACTTAGATATGTATTTTAATGTTTTTTTTCTTTCATGCATTCGTTTCTAACGCATTTCTAAGATTATGTCTTTGTTGCTTTGTATGTCCCTCCCCCAAAATATAACCCCGGCTTTCACTATATTTGATGTAAGTATAACTTTTGTAGGAGATGGGGAAAAAGACGTCTTTTAAGAATACAGGTGGACCTGTTGCAACAATGAGAAGTAGAAGTTGTCATGTCGAAAACGAGCTTTACAACGTTGTTGTGGGGAGGGGGGAGGATTGGGTGGGGGAGAGGGTAGGAAGGGATGTGAAGGGTAAACAAAGGAGGAGTCTGCAATGCTTGATAAGAAATATACACATTATCCTGCCCATGTAATTGTAACCCCTCTGTACAGTATGTTCACAAAAAAAAAATGTTTTTGTTTTAATGGGCAAATTTCCTGAAGGCAGCAGAAAGAAGGATCATGCTTTTTAATTCAGTTAGACAGTCTATTTCATTTAATTGGAGAGTTAAGTCTGTTAATATTAAGAAATAGGACAGAGAGGTATTTGGGAGTTCCTGCCATTTTGTCCACTTTCTTGGAGGCTGTGGCAACTGGGTTCTCCCTATGGTTCTTGGATTCTCAGTTTGGGTGCAGTTTCTTGGCTTCTATTGTGGTCTTGTTGGTTTTCTATGTGTAGGACATCTTTAAGAATCTTTTGTAGGGCTGATTTGGTGCAGATGTGTTGTTTCAATTTTACTTTGCTATTGAAGTTTTTTATTTGGCCTTCAGTTATGAAGGACAGTTAAGCTGGGTACAGTATTCTTTGTTGATATTTGTTTGTTTTTAGGGCATGGCACCCATCATTCCAGGCTCTTCTTGCTTTGAGTATTCTCAAGCTGCTCATGCAAATCCTGTATCAATTTTTGAGTAGCTTCCTCACACTCATGATTTTCCTGTATAAACCTTTGGATTGCCTCCTTTCTCTCCCTGTCACGCTCATACAGAGTCCTTTGTACGTTTTCAATGTTTTCCTATATAAACTTTGGATTGTATCATCTCTCTCCCTATCACGCTCATACAGAGTCCTTTGTAGGTTTTCAATCTTTTCATTTATCTTGTTTGCCAGCAGTGTTTGTAGAGCCATTTGGGAATTCTCCTCTGGATTATCCATTATCTGTTCTGTCCCCTGCTTATCATGTCTGGGAGTTGAGATACCCAGACTTGCCATTTTTCTTGTGTTTTCGGGCTTACTCTGCCCATTTGGGGTGTAAATAAAACCAGTTTTGTGCTAGAGAACTAACTTAAGGCAAGCATCAACCAAAGTCTGTATTTGCACAGACCATGGTCTGCAGATACAATCTAGTTCAACAGATACATCTATTCAACATCAAACAACTACATATTGATGGGCTACGAAACGCAAAGAATAATTTGGAAAACCAGAAATTATTAGGGTTAGGGAGAGATGTGGGTAAAAAATAGGAATAGAGTGATGTGGGAAGGGACAGAGAGAGTTAACTAAGTCCTAATCTCAAAGCAGGAGATAGGTTGGATAGGATGAACGTAGAGACAGAGATAAAAAGAAGAATGAGAAAGGGGAAAAAAGAGACCACAAAAAATAGAAAAGTAAAAATTACACATATTATGCAGAACCAAAAACAAACTATTCAGAAAAGAACGTGAATATAATGAGAGAAGGGGAGGGATATAAAGGAGATGTGAAAATCTTAGAAATAAAAATACTTAAAACATTATACAGATATAAAGAGGTAGTACTGCTATTAAGGAATTTAAGTCTCAGAGGTTTTGAATTGAGTAATAAATTTGTGGATTAAGTGTGTACACAATGGGGGACAGGGTCTAATAGTCAACTACAGGTTTATCTGAGGATGTGCAGAACAACAATTAAGTCACATAAAGAAGAACAAAAGAGAAGAAAAGGTGAAAAGGATAGGAGAGAAAGAGAAAAGATCAGAAGTTCAGTAAAGCTAAACAAAAAACATTTTTTTTAAAAAAAGAAAGAAAAAGAAAGAAAGAAAAATGCACACACATGTACTCCTAAAATAAAAATTATAAGAGGACAAAAAAGTTACTAGAAAAGAATTTTTTTCAAAAAAGGTAAAAATTAAAAATTAAAAAATGTTTTGGAAAAGAAAAATAAATTTTTTATAAAAGATACAAAAATTAGACGAGAAAAACAAGTTCTTTTATTTATTTTGGAAGGGTTGGGAAAAATCCTGTATCTCCCTTGTGTCCCTAACTAGCCTCTTGTCTGCTTGTGGTCCTGTGGCTTGATTGGTTACTTAAGTCATTGTTTGAACAGGCAAAAAAATGCTCTGCTTTACCCAGGATTTTGTGAACTTCCTCCCAGGTTAGTTCAATGGGAGGGAGATCTGCTTTGTGTATCACAAAAGAGGGAGATGGCTTTTTCCTCAAATTTGGAGAAGCTGTGATGAGGCTAGGTTCTGGGTAGAGTTAAGGACTTTCAGCAAACTGTAGCTTTTCCCGGGGGCTAGTTTGTGAGAAACTCACAGAGCCCAGCCTTGAGACATTCTCAGGGTTTATGTTTACTGAATTTCAATTGATTGTCAAGGCTGCTAAAGGGAGGAACAGCCTCTGGCTCTGATTACCCAGTGATAAAGCCACTCCTAGGGCTGTACCAGAGCTGGGTGATTTTTCCCTGGGTGGAGCTGAGTCTGGCAAGTCTGTTTAGGTGCTTTTGACCTGCTAAATGACTGTAGTTTTCTTCCAAGGCCTGAGTTGGCGCTAGCAGCTCCACTGAGCTTTGTCGGTATCCAAGATGAAGATCTCCAGTACTGGGGGGCGGGAGGGGTGGCCTTCCCTCCTCTGCTCCCTGAGAAGGAGTGAGGACGTCAGGCTTCTACTCACATCGAGTCTTGGTTCCTGGGTTGTCTCTGGTCTGCGAACGTCAGGGTGAAGATGTTCGCTCCTTTTCTGTTCTTGCTGGTGTTGAGTAGAATCCGCTTCCCGAAGGGTATGGCTCCTTCGTCGTGGATTCTCTGTGATTCAGGAATGGCGGGGTAGGCCACCACTGCCACCGCTGCTGCTGCAGTGGCGGCGGCTGCTGGCAAGGGCTCAGATCTGTCTCCTTGTCTGGATTTTCCCTCTCTGGCCTAACTCTCTGTCCTGTGATGGCACACTTGGTGTGATTCTCTGGCTTAAGACTATTCACTGGACCTCTAAAACTGCTTTCTATGAGATAGCTGGTTTTGCCTCCAGATCCTCCTACGTCATCTTCCCAGAACTCTCTCCTTTTTTCTTTTAAAATAAACTTTTTTGTTTAGCTCTAGTGACCATTTGATCCTTTTTTTCTTTCCTTCTCGTTCGTTTCATGTTTTCTTCTCTTTCATTCTTTGCATGACTTATTTGCTGTGCTCATCCTCAGATATACCCGTAGTTGATTATTTGACTTTAGGCCCATTGTGTACACACTTAATCCAGGTATTTATTACTCAGTTTAAAACTGCTTAGACTTAACTTCCTTAATAGCAGTACTACTTCTTAATACCTATATAATATTTTTAGCATTCTTATTTTTAAGTTTTCCACATCTCCATTCTATCCCACCTGTTCTCTTATTCTATCCACGTTCTTCTCTGAATATTATGTCTTCAATTTGCATAATTTTTAAATGTTGCACTTCTTAATTTTTAATGTTTGTTTTCTGTTTTTTCTTGTCTTTTTTCTATCTCTTTCTTCTTTTTTTTCTCTCTCTACTATCATTCTATCCAACCTATTTCCTGCTTTGAGATTAGGACTTAGTTAACTCTCTTTCTGCCTTTCCACATCCCTCTATTCCTATTTTTACCCACGTCTCTCCCTAAACCTAATAATTTCTGTTTGTCAACTTCTTTGCTGTTCGTAGCCCATTAATACTTAGTTGTTTGCTGTTGAATAGATATATCTATTGAATTATATTGTATCTGCAGACTTTTGACTGTGCAACTACAGACTTTGGTTGATGCTTGCCATAAATAATGTGCTAGCACAAACCTGATTTATTTTCATCCCAAATGGGCAGAGCAATCTGGAAAAACACAATAAAAATGGCAAGTCCAGGTATCTCAACTCCCACTCATAATAATCAGCGGACAAAAAAGATAACGAATAATCCATAGAGGAGTTCCCAAAAAGCTCCACAAATACTACTGGTAAACATGGTAAATGAAAACATTGAAAACCTGCAAAGGACTCTGTATTAGCGTGATAGGGAGAGAGAGGTGGCAAAACAAAGAATATTATGAGTGTGAGGAAGCTACTCAAAGATTGATACATGAATTGTGAGAGTAGCTTCAGAACACTTAAAGAGTAATAAAGGAATTGCGTGAGCAGGCTGGGATCAGTCAAAGAGAAAGTCATGAATGGCGTGAGCAGGCTGAAAACACTCAAAGAGAACTACAGGAACTGCGTGAATATGAAGAAGCTAGTCAAAGAGTAATAGAAGAATTGAAAGAGGGACTGAGAATACAGAAAGATCACTAAAGGCATTCAAGGAATCCATAAACAGAGAGCTCAAACAAGTCAGGAAGGCCACAAAAGGGAATGCTGAACATAACCCAACAGAAGGAATGGGAGTCCAAGGAAACCATAACTAATCAACTAAATGATTTGAGAATAAATACTGCCACCAAATTAAGGAATTAAAGAAGTCCATACAAGATCTAAAACAAAGCTCCAAAAAAGAATCTGAAGCCATCAAAGCCGACCAACTAGAAGGAAAAGAAATAAAAAACAAAGTAGAAAGACTTGATCATAGGTTAGTCCATGCTGAAGATCGAATTTCAGGGATTGAAGTAAGCCTAGTTATTATAGAGAAAGAACATACAACCATCCAAGACAAGTCCAAGAAATATGATAGAGCTATTCAACACTTGGAAGACAACATCAAAAGGCCTTATCTGAGGTTAATGGTTGTAGAGACAGAAGTTAATGGTCTAGGAAATTTGTTTAACCGGATCCTAGCAGAGAACTTCCCAAACATGCAAAAAGATGGGTCTATTCAGATACAAGAAGCTTTTAGAACACCAAATAGACCAGACCAGGATAGGACATGCCACTGTCACATTATAATCTATACACGATCAATTCAGACCAAAGAAAAGTTCCTTATAGCTGTCAAGGAGAAAAGCTCAATCACCGATAAAGGGAAACCAATTAGAATCACCTCAGATTCCTCAGCAGAAACAATTAATGCCAGAAGAGCCTAGAATGATGTATGCCATGCCCTAAAGACAAACAACTATCAACCAAGAATACTGTACCCAGATAAACTCTTCTTCATAACCAACTAGATCACAATAAAAGTCAAGGAACCACACCCAAACTGAGAATCCAAGAACCATAGGAAGAAACAAGTTGCTGCAGCCCCCAAGAAGGTGGATAAAATGGCAGCAACTCCCAAATACCTCAGTCCTATCTCTCAACATTAACGGACTTAAGTTTCCAATTAAATGACATAGACTCTCTACTTGGATTAAAAAGCAACATCCTTCTATCTGCTTCTTTCAGGAGCCACATCTTGCCCGTAAAAACAAAAACATTTTCAATGTGAAAGGTTGAAACAAAATCTACCAAGCAAATGGCCCCTATAACCAGGCGGGAGTTACAATCCTAATATCAGATAAAATAGAATTCAAATTAAAATTAGTGAGAAAAGATAATGAAGGTCACCACATACTCATTAAGTGATCTCTCATTCAGGAAGATATTACAATTCTAAATATCTATTCGCCAAAAAATGGAGCACCCAAATTTATCCAAGAAACACTACTTACCCTCAAATCCCACATAGATCCAAAGACAGGCCGAAATTTTCTTAATAGAGACCCACAAGCACAATAAATCTAAGAAGGGTTGACCAAAGGACATAGATAGCAAGATCTATAGAAAGCACATGGATTGGGAGAAGGTCTTCACTAGCCATACAACAGACAAGGGTCTCATATCTAAAATATACCTGCAACTCAAAAAATTAAACCCTCCAACAACAAACCTTCAAAGAAAAAACTGCCCAATAAATAAGTGAGCTAAAGACTTAAAGAGACATTTCTCTAAAGAAGAAAGAAGGATGGCCAATAGACACATGAAGAAATGCTCAACCTCTCTAGCCATAAAAGAAATGCAAATCAAATCAACATTGAGATACCACTTCACCCCAGATAGAATGGCTAGAATCAAGAACTCTAATAAAAAAAGATGCTGGAGAGCATGTGGCCAGAAGGGAATCTTAATGCATTGTTGGTAGGAGTTTAAACTTCTACAACCACTTTGGAAAGTAGTATGGAGTTTCCTCAAAAGACTCCACATAGAGCTCCCCTATGACCCAGCAATCCCACTTTGGGGCATTTAACCAAATGTTCACAAACAAAACTACAAGAATGTTACCAGCACAACTATGTTTATTGCAGCATTATTTACCATAGCTATGATATGGAACCAACCCAGATGCCCCTCAGTAGATGAATGGATCAAGAAAATGTGATATATATACACAATGGAATCATAACCCTTCATCAGAAAGAATGACATTGCTCCATTTGTTAGGAAATGGAAAGCCTTGGAAAAAATTATATTAAGTGAAGTGAGCCAAGCCCACAGAAACATAGGTCCCATGGTTTCCCTTATTTGCAATATCTAGTACATGTATGAGTCAAGCAGAAAAGGTCAGATAAGTGAAGTTAGGAAAATGAACCCTAAGAAATGTATTTAAGAGTTTTTTTTTTCTTTCATGCATTTGTTTCTAGTGCATTTATAAGATTATCTCTTTGTTGCTTTGTATGTCCCTCCCTCACAGTATAACCCCTGCTTCACTGTATTTGATGTCAGTATAATTTGCGGAGGGGCAGGGGAAAAACAATTATTTAAATAAGGATACAAGTGGACCCGTTGCAACAATGAGAAGTACAAGTTGTCAAGTCGAAAACGAACTTTACAACTTTGGTGGGGGGGGGAGGATTGGGTGGGTGGTCGGGGGGAGGCGGGGAAGTGATGGGAAAGGTAAACAAAGGAGGAGGCTACAATGCTTGATAAGAAATGTACTTACAATCTTGCCCATGTAATTGTAACCCTTCTGTACAGTATTTTCACAATTAAAAAAAAGAAAATTTCAAGACATGGTTTTATGAGTTGTCATTGAATTACTGAAACAGAGTATATAATTTTATGTATTTGTAAGTCTTTGTCCATCTCTCTTGAGCCTTTGTCATATTTCTATGCGTTTGCAGCTTGGAAGTGAAATAATGTTAAATTCAGTTTAGTCAGAGACTATAGTTCAGAAGGCTCATTTTAGACCCTTTTGGAGGTAATGCTAAGTTTCCATCTGATGTTCTACAGATGGCCATCTTGGTACCAGGACTGAGCAGAGTGTTATAAGAGGCTGATTTAAACTGATTTCCTCTGTGGTAATGGAGTGTGATCCTACTGCATATGTGTCTTTTTGCTACACTCAAGGGCCCAGGCCTTCTCTGAAAATCTAAGGCCATGGGGGTAAGAGAGACTAAAACTCAGAACCCTTCTTTCCACATCCCTAGGATTACAGGCCTGAGTCTCATGGACTCAACTCATAGCTGCTTTTTTATACATAGTGTAGTCAGTTTCATAATATTCACTCCATATACAGATGTATACAAATATATGTATATGTTTATTCTTCTATTTATAATTAGTGTTAGATCTAGAAACACACAAATATATATTCATATAATTATGATCAGATTATAGCACTACTTTCCCCAATAACATTTTACACTAATGTTTTGTGTAATAAATACTCAAGACTAAAAATATAAATGTCTTTGCCGTTTGAAAAATCATATTCAATCTCTTATATTATATATTATACCATATATAACCTAAAAAATATAACATGTATTTACATATAACTGATTTAACTGTGTTATTTTTCTTCCTGATTTTGTGTTTGTTCATGTATGTAAGCTTTCTTTCTTTTATTGATGATGGCTTTTACTTTCCAGTATACATATTTCCTATATATTTTGTCAAATATTTTCAGCCCTAAGTAGATTTTTTTATATTATTGTAGCCAAATTTTTCTTCCATATTTACCCAAAGCACAATAAATATGCATACAGATTTGAACTAACTGTTGGAAGAGTGTCCCACATACTACTATAAGAATTGTGGCATTTGTCCCAATTGAAAGAATAGCTTTCTAGGACATCTTATCTGCTGTCCTAGACCTTTTCTAGCCACCTTATCACCCCATGCAGGCATGGCCTGGCTTTTTTTCAGTTCCCTGTACATTTAACAGTTCCCTCTCTCTAGTACAGCCCTGTTTCACTCTGTGTTTTCCCCCAACAGAACACATATGCACGATGCTCCAGATTGTAGGCTTAAAAAGAAATATATTTAGGATTCATGAATCTAGAATAAATAAAAAACATTGACATTTTAATAAAGTTAGAAAAATAAATAGAATGAACATTTTACAAAAATCAGAACAAAAAGAAAAATAAAGGTTTTCCCAGGAAGGGGGAAACGAATCTCTAAATCAAGATTGGCCTCTAAGTTGCCTGCAGGCAGAGATTCTGCCTCAGAGTCCTCAAAGGGATTGACTTCCTCATTACAGTCAGGCTTTTCATCCTGAGTCCAGGGAGGAACAGATTCTAATTTCTCAATTGGAAATTAGATCTCCTACAGGAGTACAGATGGGTCTGGGTATTTTGTGAGGAAAGATTCCCTTTCCTCAACTGAATCTGGATTTTAAACCTTACTTACTGCTTTTCCTGAACATAGACTGGGGTCATTTTCCATTAGCACACATTTACCCTGCACACCAAGACGTGTCTTTTTGACTGGTTTGGAGCCGACATAGGTGGATTTTGAGTGTGAATGGAAGATATTCTGGATCTTCTTCCTTGGTGGTATATGGAGGTGAATCTGCATCACATGTCATGTGGGGTTCAGAACCAGTGGGATCTCCACAGGATTCAAAACCTGTTTGGACATTTTCAATGTTAAAGGCTGGAACAAAATCTACCAAGCAAACGGCCACCATAAACAGGCGGGAGTTGCAATCCTAATATCAGATAAAATAGACTTCAAAGTAAAATTCGTGAGAAGAGATAGAGAAGGTCGCTACATACTAATTAATGGATCTCTCCTTCAGGAGGATATTACAATTCTAAATATATATTCGCCAAACAATGGAGCACCAAATTTATCAAAGAAACACTACTTTCCCTCAAATCCCATATAGATCCAAAGACATTAATTGTTGGGGATTTTAACACACCACTCTCCCCAATAGATAGATCAACTCGGCAAAAACTCAACAGAGAAACCACAGATCTAAACAGCTGCATAGATCAACTAGACTTAACAGACATCTACCGAACATTTCACCCAGCAGCATCAGAATAGATGTTTTTCTCAGCAACACATGGAACGTTTTCTAAAATAGACCACATTTTAGGCCACAAAACAAACTTGTCTAAATTCAGAAACATTGAAGTTATACCTTGCATTCTCTCTGACCACAAGGGAATAAAATTAGAACTCAACAACAAAAGCTGGGGAATACTAAGGGCTCTTGACCAATCAGGCCCATCCCTAGGGACCCAGGTTCCATCCCTACTCACAAGCTCTGAGGCATCTAAACAAGGACTTCTTCCCCTTTTTCTTGGTCTCATAGGTCATGCATTCCTCCAGCTGGTACAGAAGAATATGTAAGCAGAAGAGCAAGTCTGAAAGGGGCATCTTGAGCTTGACATACTGTGTAAGTTCTTTCAGGGTGTCATAGTTTTTGTGCTCATAGAAATCATCAGGGTAGAAGTCCATCCACCTAGGGAAGATGGAACAAACCATGCTGTGGGCAGATTGGTGACAAGGAAAATGTAAGCCTGCCCTTCCTATCCTGAACCTTATACTATGAGCGTTTTTCTGGCGGGACGTGCATGTGCGGAAATGGGAAGACTCCTGTAAGCAGGATGCTCCTCACAACCCACTTCTAGGAATTTCTCAAATGCAATCCTCTAAAGTTCCACATGTGATAGGAGGAGAATGTTGTTTCCCCACTGGATCTGACTTGTTATACACAGCCCTCCTTTTCATCCATGTGAGTCCAAAACTACAACCAAATCCACAACTGTGTAATCTGCTATCCACTAAAGTGTCAAGCCTCAATCCCGTGGTGAACATCTTAACTTGTGTGCAAAGAAGGAAGTTGATTTTGATTCAGAAACCTCCAAGATACCCAGTTGCAAGGACAGAAGTTCTCTTTTTACCAACATCCACTTCTTCATCTTGTTCATCTTCTTCTCAGTTACTGTAGAACAATCTGTACCAATGGGAGGAGAGAAAGAGGCTAACTGTATGAATCTCCTTTCCTGAACACGACACACATGTTAGTAGCTAAGTCCCACATGGTAATGTAAAAATGACAGCCAAAAACTGGTGATATGTCTACACAATTTTATGGAAATTCTAGTTGGTAAAATTCTAAAGACACATCTTCAATTAACCAGCCAAAGGCCATACCTGGGGCTCAAATGGTAGAGTACTCAGGCCCCAAATTCAAGTTCAACTTTCACCCTTTCTTCTGTCTATATTCTTTCAAAGCCCTCCAAATAGTGATTTCCTAGGTGAGGGTGGGTGTTGGGTGCCACTGGCTCATTCCTTTAATCCTAGTTTCTCAGCAAGCAAATTGCTAAGTCTCCACTACCTTCTGAGTCAAATGAAATCTTCTGGCAGCCCAGTCCTAAGGAATTAGTCTGACATTGCACCTCTTTGTTTCAAGCTAAGCTCCTGTGATAAGACCCCAGTGAAACAGTCTCAGAGAGGTACCAAATATTTCAATAATCTGCCAGCTGTGTCTCATCAGCCCTGGGTTTGAATGAGGAACACACTTTTTAAACAGAATTTCTGGCAGCTTCTCCATTGTCCCTCACTCTCTTTAGTGGTGGAGGAAGTTTCCAACATAAAAGAGATCAACTTTCTGGTAGGCAGGACCAGGTCCATTACCAGCATTTCCAACAATCCTGAATCCAAGCTCCATATATTATAAGGCATATTTAGGGTTTGAGCAGACTCTTTGTCACACAGAGATGGTAAAAAGAATGGATCTTTGAAACATGGAAATCGGAGTATACTTCAAAATGAGTAATAGAGTTGATTGAAATGTACACAGTAAATATTTTCTCAATATACACATATAAAAGGACACAAGAGAAGGTTGTACTGTGGACTAGGATGAGATTAAATAAGTTTCCTGTCATAGTTATACCTGGCCTGAGTTGCCTTGTGATTCCTTTAAAAGGGCCTGAGACTGGATTCCTGGTTTGGCACTGATCCAATGTCTGAGTGAAGCACTCACACCTCTCATGCCTGAAATCTGAGTCTCTTGAACTTAAATGTTTTTTTTCTTTCATGCATTTGTTTCTCACGCATTTATACGATTATTTCTTTGTTGCTTTGAATGTCCCTCCCCCACAGTATAACCCGTGCTTTCACTGTATTTAATGTCGGTATAATTTGTGGAGAGGAAGGGGAAAAACAAGTTTAAATTAGGATACAGGTGGACCCGTTGCAACAATGAGAAGTACAAGTTGTCATGTCAAAAACGAACTTCACAGCTTTGGTGGGGGGAGGAAATGGGGGGGCAGGGGGAGGCTGGGAAGGGATGTGAAGTGTAAACAAAGGAGGAGGCTATAGTGCTTAATAAGAAATGTACTCACTGTCTTGCCCATGTAATTTTAACCCCTCTGTACAGTAGGTTCACAATAAACAAATAAAAAAAGAAAATAATACAGGAACATCTTTCTTGTTCCTGAACCACAGGCCACGAGAGCTGGCTTGATTTGAATGTCAGTTACATTTGCCTGGCTCTCAGAGTTTCATATTCTATTTTATTTTGAGGGAAGTAGTGTGATCTCTCAGATCTCAATGATCTAAACGGATTGCTCACATAAGACCATCACAAAGACAAACTGGAGGCTGAAATATCCCCTCCCACATCACTCTAAACACATGTGGACATTGTCAAATCACAATATCCTCAACTAGGTCTAGGAAACAGCATGGTCTCAGTCTCAAGGAACACTTCCTAGGTGAGATCCATGTCTTATTTGTCACTATTCCTCTCATCCTGCCCAAATCATTTTGCTCTCAGGGCCCTCTCAGCCTGCCATGTGCTTCTTGCATCTATTTTTGACATCTACTTCCTAGGACATTGTTAGGTTTTTGTTTCCTAATCTTCTGTTGCTCTTAAAGCCCCTGTGTGCAGTCATGTGGAAAAAAAGCAAGTACTTGTACATCTCATTGTGGCAATGGGTCCACCTGTATCCCTAGTTAAATGATTTTTTTACCTTTCCCTCCACAAATTATACACACATCAAATACAGTGAAAGCAGGGTTAAACAGTGCGGGAGGGACATACAAAGCAAAATAGAAATTATAATATAAATGTTAGAAACAATTGCATGAAAGAAAAAAAACATCAACTTATATGACCTTTTCTGCTTATACTAGTTATTGCAAATAAGGGACACCATGGGACCTAAGTTTTTTTTGGCCTGGCTTCCTTTACTTAATATATTTTTTTCCAAGTCTTTCCATTTCCTAACAAATGGGGCAATGTGATGCTTTCTGATGGAGGCGTAGAATTCCATAGTGTATATATACTCGAACTTTACCACTTTGTTGTGTGTGGGTGGAGAGGATCGAGTGGGGAGAGGTGGGGGGAGTATGGGTACGAATGGGAAGGGAAAACAAAGAGGAGGCAACAATTCTTGATAAGAACTGTACTCGTTATCTTGCCTATGTAATTGTCATTCCTCTGTATGGTATTCTCACAATAAAAAGAAAAAGAAAGAAAGAAAGAAAGAAAGAAAGAAAGAAAGAAAGAAAGAAAGAAAGAAAGAAAGAAAGAAAGAAAGAAAGAAAGAAAGAAAGAAAGAAAGAAAGAAAGAAAGAAAAAAGAAAGAGAAAGAAAAAAGAAATAAAGAAAGAAGAAAGAAAGAAAGAGAAAGAAAAAAGAAAGAAAGAAAGAAGAAAGAAAGAAAGAAAGAAAGAAAGTCAGAAAGAAAGAAAGAAGAAAGAAAGAAAGAAAGAGAAAGAAAGAAAAAAGAAAGAAAGAAAGAAGAAAGAAAGAAAGAAAGAAAGAAAGAAAGAAAGAAAGAAAGAAAGAAAGAAAGAAAGAAAAAATACAGCTCACTTTTTACCTACCTAAAAAAAAAAATCGCAAGTACTTAGAGGTGGGAAAATCATACAAGTATTGAAAAACAAACCTTAAACATATAGCCAGACATTTTTACAGGTGTACATTCTTGTAAAAGGTTATTTTTGATACGTTTGTCACATTTTATGACAGAGGGGAAGTGGAGAAGGGAAAAGGTGCTGCATTGTCCTCTCATAATTCAATGATTATTATTTAAAAATACTATAGTTGAAGAAATGTTAGATTTAAAGATAAAAACTGTGCTTCTGTTCTTTTTATAAGCTAGTCATTTATGAAATTTTCCTCACTAATGTCTTGTCAACTGTGTCCCATAAACTATAGTCATCCTTCAAAATAATCAAGAAAAACTTTTACAAATAAGTGGGCTGCTGTCCAATCTCTGGATAAGAATTTAAGATACAACCTTGCCTGCGATTCTGTGTGTGCTCATGTGTGGGGAGTGTGTGTGTATGTGTGTGAATGTGTGTCTGTGCATATGTGTGTTTTAGGACTTGAACTCAGGGGCTCTATGACAATCCTGAGGTATCTTTCCCTTGACTGTAATGCTCTACCAATTGTACCACAGTTCCACTTCAAGTTTTTTGTAGTGAACTAGAGAGGCTCATAAAATTTCCTGGTCAGGTTATCTGAACTATACCTCCGGTCTCAACCTCCTGATTAGCTAGAGTTATAATTATGAGCCTCCAGAACCTGATGATAAAGCATTGTTACTGGAGGCTGTGAGGTTGCAAGTTTCATTCCAGCTTCACAACACTCTATATCATAAAACAGCAACAGCAACGTCCTATATCAAAATACAATAATAAGATGTAATTAGAATACAATTTAGTGATATAGTCTGCTAGCATAGGTTTCAGGAAACCTTGGTGTTAATGATTTGGCATCACAAAATCAAACCAAAAGATAATTTTAGTAGACTCTACAATTTTTTTAATTCCATCTTATAATAATTTCAAAACATTATAAGAAACAGGAAAATATTTATACTTATAAAGAGAATGTAAAAAAAGATAAAAGATGGCAGATTATGAAATGGAAAATTCTACACTGCAGGAAAATTATTGCCATAGTGAATATATGGAGGTATTGTTATGGTGAATATATGATAATGTTCTTCAGAGCAGAAATAGATGAATATATATTTAGTACACATAGTCTAACTTGTCTCTCTCTATCAACTTCCAATCTTCTAGTGCATATTATCAATGTATTCAGGTTTATGGTATGCTCCAAAATAACTAGCAGAGTCAGGAGGTTACCAAAATACATTAGTTTAATTGTTTTAGGAGATAAACGTGCTAATTATATTGACTATTCTATATATTAAACATGTAGTGTGTTCTCACTGTACTCTGTAAGTATGTACATACACTACTTCAAAGTGAAATGGAATACAACAAGATTTTACC
This sequence comes from Dipodomys merriami, assembly GCF_024711535.1. Taxonomy (NCBI): domain Eukaryota; kingdom Metazoa; phylum Chordata; class Mammalia; order Rodentia; family Heteromyidae; genus Dipodomys; species Dipodomys merriami. The sequence continues at coordinate 8,558,388 of NW_027206113.1, forward strand.
TGTAAAGCTAGATATTTGGGACATCAGTTCCAAACCAGTGAAGTTTTACCTGCAATGCTCCCCAACCCTAGCTATGCATGATAGAATACGTATATCATCCCAGGTCCATGGGGAGCTGAGAGCAGGAGAATTTCATTTCCATGCCATTCTAGGCAAGAATTTCCACATGGCTCCATCTCAACACTGGCTAGCACCTATCACCCCTACCTAGGTTAAAATAAAAATAAGAGCATTGTAGTATAACAAATAATATTGAAACATGCCAATAAAAACCATCATGAACAACACACTCGTGTTTGTTCCTCATACCTGTAATCTTAACTGTTTCTATGATTATATATGTGATCCAAAGGCACCAAGCAGTTCATTATTTTAAAAATGACTATTTGATGCCAGGTGCCAGGGTCTCATGCCTGTAATCCCACCTACTTATGAGGCTGAGGTCTGAGGATCACAGTTCAAAGTCAACCAAGGAAGAACAGACCCCATAAGACTCTTATGTACAATTAACAACTCAAAAGAACAGAACTGGTTCTGTGGCTCAATTGGTAGAGTGTTAAGTAACTTGAGCACAAGTCTCAGGGATTGTGCTCAGGCCCTGAGTTCAAGCCTCAAAACTGACAAAAAAATAAACATTTTAATGTCTGAATTTCTTGTGAATTAAAATGACAGCTGTGGTATACAATTCTCCAGACTACTACAGATTTAATTATATTTGTAGTCAGCAAAAGTAGCAGCACTTGAATAAAGTACATTTTTTCATAAACTGGGGCAGCCTGGTCTCTAATTAGAGGAAATTGCTGGACTCATACGTAGTATTTTTTTATGTTGTGAAGTATTTTATTTATTTAGTTAGTTAGTTAGTTTATTTTTTTAATTTTAATTTTATTTTTTTTGTGAACATACTGTACAGAGGGGTTACAATTACATGGGAAAGATAATGAGTACATTTCTTATCAAGGATTGCAGCCTCCTCCTTTGTTTACCCTTCACATCCCTTCCCAGCCTCCCCCAACCCAATCCCCCCCCCCCCCCGCAACAAAGTTGTAAAGTTCGTTTTTGACATGACGACTTGTACTTCTCATAGTTGCATCGGTTCAACCTGTATCCTTAAACGACTTGTTTTCGCCATCTCCTCCACAAATTATACCGACATCAAATATAGTGAAAGGAGGAGTTATACTGTGGGGGAGGAACGTACAAAGCTACAAAGAAATAATCTTATAAATGAGTTAGAAACAAATGCATGAAAGAAAAAAACATTTAAATACATATCTTAGGGTTCATTTTCCTAACATCATATTAGCTGACCTTTCCTGCTTGACTCATACATATACTAGATATTGCAATTAAGGGACACCATGGGACATATGTTTCTTTGGGCTTGGCTTACATCACTTAATATAATTTTTCCCAAGTCTTTCCATTTCCTAACAAATGGGGAAATGTCATTATTTCTGATTGAGGCATAGAATTCCATTGTGTATATATACCACATTTTCTTGATCCATTCATCTACTGAGGGGCATCTGGGTTCCTTCCATATCTTAGCTATGCTAAATAATGCTGTAATAAACATAGTTGTGCTGGTAGCTTTAGTGTGGTCTTCTTTGTAAACATTTGGGTAAATGCCCAAAAGTGTGATTGCTGGGTCATAGGGGAGCTCTATGTGAAGTTTTTGAGGAACCTCCATACTGTTTTCCAAAGTGGTTGAATAAGTTTACACTCCCACCAAATATTAGAATGGAAGAAAGACAGCCTCTTCAGTAAGTGGTGCTGGCAAAATTGGTTAACTACTTGTAGAAAACTAAAACTAGATCCTTATATATCACCCTGCACCAGAATCAACTCCAAATGGATCAAGACCTCGGAGTCAAAGCAGACACGCTGAAAACATTACCGGATGGAATAGGAGAATCCCTAGGCCTCCTTGAAGCATACCAAAATTGTCTTAATAGGGAATCGGAAACACAACAAATCAAAAAAAGGTTGGACAAATGGGATTGCAGGAAGTTGCAGAGCTTCTGCATGGCAAAGGACATAGCTAGCAAGGTCAATAGAAAGCCCACAGATTGGGAGAAGATCTTCACTAGCCATACAACAGACAAGGGTCTCATATCCAAAATATACTTGGAACTAAAAAAATTAAATCCCCCAACAACAAATCCTCAAAGAAATAACTGCCCAATAAATAAGTGGGCTAAAGACTTGAAGAGAAACTTCTCTGAAGAAGAAAGGATGGCCAATAGACACATGAAGAAATGCTCAACCTCCCTAGCCATAAAAGAAATGCAAATCAAAACAACATTGAGATACCACCTTACCCCAGTTAGAATGGCTATAATCAAGAAATCTAACAACAACAGATGCTGGAGGGGATGTGGACAGAAGGGAACCTTAGTGTTGGTGGGAGTGTAAACTTGTTCATACGTAGTATTTTTTGGTTGATTTTGTTTTGTTTTAGGATGAGAAACCTTATTTCTGCCAATGGCCATTTGGATATGTCTAACATCATTCAAAGGCCATGGAGAATTAACAGTAAAGACGGGACACAGTCAAATGGCAATAAACTTACTTGTCTTTATGCCATGTTCCAAGTGAATTGTTTAGCTTATATATCCCTATGGTCTATAGTTTCCTATTCCTACCTTCCTGAAAATACAAGCATATTCCACCAATTCAGATTTGAGCCAGGCAATATGTAGTATTAGTGCCAAGAGTCGAGGAAAATTATAACACAACTAGGGAAGCATGAAACCAACACTTTAGTAGCTGGACAATGGGGACTCAGACCTATAATCCTAGCTACTCTGGAGGCTGATGATCACATTACAATACCATCTGGAGTGAGAAAATCTGTAATACTCTTCTCTCCAATTAGCCACACAAAAGCCATAAAGGAAGCTGAGACTCTAGAGGTAGAGTAGCCTTGATTACAAAATCTCAGGGGCAGCACCCAATCCTGAGTACAAGCTGATGTTCAGGCACAAAAACAAAAACAATCAACAACAAAAAAGAGAAACTGGGAGAAAGCTCAGGAAAGAATGGCATTGTCTACAAGAAAAATGTGTATGTTACATGAATTGTAAAATGGTAACCTCACTTTACACACCTTAGTGACAATTACATTGAAAAAGGAATCTGAGAAATCCCAAAGGCATGGGGCCTTATGATGTGCATCTGCTTTCCAGAATTTCAAAGTACAATCATCTGAGCTGGTAACACACAGGTTGTAGCCAAGGGTGATTAGAAAATATGAAGGCAAAGATCTTTTCAGCTTGTCCCACTAAATCTTTGATTAAGCAAAAAACAAAACAATGCAAAGTAAAAACAATAGACTTTAAGGTTAATTAGGCTGCTATTAAAGATTCAGATGGTATACTTTGTGGAGGGGAAGGGAAAAAACATATTGTATAAGTAGGTATACAGATGGGCCCATTGCAACATGAAATGTACAACACATTATGTCAAAAAACGAACTTTACAACTTTGGCGGGGGAGGTGGGAGATGGGAAGGGATAGGAAGGGGAAATAAAGGAGGAGGCAACAATATTTCATAATAAATGTACTCATTACCTTGCTCATGTAATTTTAACTTCTCTGTACGTTATTTTCACAATTAAAAAATTGAAAAAAAAGATTCCAGGCAGAATTATTCTGTTATATGATGAGCTAGTACATATGTTTTGTATATACTGAACTCACATATATCAGAAAATATCCATGGATTCATAACTAGAAAATCTGAAATGTAAGGTATATTAATTAGATAAGTTTCATTAGGTAGCCAATGAAGAAAACAACACATGGTATTGTCAGGTTTATTAACTGAACTGCTGCCCATGACATACATGGTGAAGAGGCATGTAAAAAAATGGGGTGACCCAACCTAGGCCCAGGATGTATCTAGGCCAAGGACTGGATGAGGTATGGCCAGGTGGGGGAAATGTCTGGCCACACTGGATCTGGATGTGACCTCTGTGCCTGGGACTCTCTTATGGTCAGATAGAAAGTGTGACCAGTGGCTGACCAGGTTGTGACTTAGCAGGAGGGGGAGGTGGCTGCCTCCAGGTGTGCCAGATACCTAGGTAACACATAAAGGGTGGAAACTTAGCTAAGAAGAGGAGGGTGTCTGCATAGGGTCGGCATGGCTGGGGCAGACCTAATACCAAATACAAGTAGTAACTCTGCGTTGTGACTCCTAACTCCAAACCATTCATTCTCAGTCATTTTCTTTCCTTCCATCCTTCCTTCCTTCCTTCTTTCTTTCTTTCTTTCTTTCTTTCTTTCTTTCTTTCTTTCTTTCTTTCTTTCTTTCTTTCTTTCTTTCTTTCTTTCTTTCCTTCCTTCCTTCTTTCCTTCCTTCTTCCTTCTTTTCTTTTCTCTCTCCCGCTCTCCCTCTCTCTATCAATCTCTCCTCTCATTCACTCTCCCTCTCTCTATCCCCTACCTCAGTATTCTCAACTCTCAAATAATGAACACTTGGAGAGTTGAACTCAGAAGCTGGGAAGAGCAGCTCACTTGGCCATTGTGACATTTAATTTCATGTTTCATTACACCTCTTCCACTGGTCACTGGAATCAAATAAGGAACACAGCAGCATGGCATCTCAAGCCATTTGGAGGAGGAAAGCAAGCACGTTCACTGCATTCTGTCAGGTCCACCCTGGAAAGGTGAGGCAGACTCCTCCCTCCTCTTGGCGAAATCTCAGCCCAGTTTCTGCATCAGGAGAGGTGACTGCTTCCAAGTGAACCAGTTACCTACGTGACACAGGTATTGAGCAGAGACTTATCCTCTTGTGCTGAGATTAATGGCATGATTCAAAATGATCCACTAGTTTGTTGAGATTGGGACTTCCTAAATTTTTGGTTAGGCTATGTTCAAATTGTGATCTATTTATTTCTGACTACTAACCATGATTATAGATGTGAGCCAATGTGAAACAGCACATCAGACCATTCAAAGTTCTTTATCACACATGGAAAACACGCAGTTTCCCAAGTTACATACAAGTTGACAGACAGCAAAATAAGTCCTTAATTCTGGTCGAGACGTGTTTTTAATGTAAAACAAAATTACTTAGCAAAATATCTGACTAATGTGATTATACTTTCAAACTTACCCTACATTTTAATAACAAATCACCTATATTAGACAATGATTAACCCAAATTACCTGTAATCATTTATTTTTAGCATATCTTCTAGAGGTAGGCAGAACTGGAGCACACACTATTAACTAAGGTGGTAGAATTTGAGAGGATCATAATTCTGAATCAGTCTCGGAAGGAAAGTATCACCCATATCATCCTACTAGGTAGGGATATTGGAATGTAATCATGATCCTTGCTTTTTAGGCTTGGTGCAAAAGTTGCTACTCTATGAGTAATGTAACTTAAACAAGAAAGGATTGGTGGAAGGACTCCAGTGGTGGAGTATCTGTCTGGCAAACACAACATCAAAACTCAAATCAACTTCCAAAAGATAAAATAAGAAAAGGAAAGAAAGAACAACTCACACTGAGCATGTGTTCAATGTAAAAATTTACACTAAATCATTGTAGTTATAATACCATCATATAATTCTAGGAGCAAATACATTTTGTGTCAAGGCTAAATGAGAAAATAACATACTATATACAAAGCTTTGGTAAAGCATAGGTCTGGCTTACAATGGTGAATGCTTAAGTTTTCATGTGCAGTGCTGTGCTGGGTTGTTAAGGTTTATGGAAGTCCATCATTTTGATGAGCTTGGCATGATGAAATTACCTAACCATACAGTTCACTGAACAGATACTACTGACATATATATATATATATATATATATATATATATATATATATATATATATATATATATATATACACAATACACTAAATATACACATGTATGTATTTATATATTAAGTTGCATGTAAATCAAATAAAATTTAAAATGAATAAATTTAGTGAGCATATACCTTTCCCAAATAATTATTTTACCTGAATAAATTCATGTCTTAAAGTCTCCAATACTATATAACACTTACATGTTTGCTGATCCCCTTCAGCTTTTTTATGATATTGTTTTTTTTCTTTTTTAGATGAAAAATCCAGCCAATAAATACACTTTTATAACATTCCTTTCTTTATAAAATGAAAAACACGTTGTGTAATCTGGCTCTTTATGTGTTATCAAAAAAATTTTTATAATTTCAAGTACATATTTTCTTAGACTTAGGTCTCACTCATTTCTTCCAATAATATCTATGGAAAGGAGAAAATGAAGGATCATTCTGTTACTTTGGGAGCTTTTGTTATTATTCCCTGCAATAAATATTATGAAAATAAAATTCTGAAATTATTTAGAGAGATGACATGAAAGTTACCTTTCTACACACTCATGCTACTCCCTCAACTAAATCATAGAACTTGAAATAAGTAACATTTTAGCTGGGAGCCAGTGGCTCATGCCTGTAATCCTAGTTACTCAGGAGCTAAGATCTGAGGATGGTAGTTCATAGCTAGCTCTGGCAGGAAATCCGTGACGTCCTTACCTCCAATTAACCACCAGAAAACCGGAAGTGGCACTGTGGCTCAAGTGGTAAAGTGCTAGCCTTGATCTAAACAGCTTAGAGACAGTGCCTAGGCCCCGAGTTCAAGCCCCATGACCATGAAAAATAAAAAAGGAAAAAGGGAGGAAAGCAATATTTTAAATCTAATGTGCACATATACACAAAAGTTGTCTAGAAATAAAATTATAACAGCTCCTGGACTGGTAAAAAATAGATTAAAGTGAAATTGCCTTCAATCATTCATTTAGACAATCTATACTGAGGGCAGGTTATTGGAGCTCACATAACTATCTAAAGAGGTAGAATTTGAGAGTATCACAGTTTAGAACCAGTGTGCAAGAAAAGTAACAAGGTTTTCATATCATCCTAAAGCCTGGCATGTTGGAATGCATTTGTGATCCCAGCTACTTGGCAGATAGATGTGAGGATCTTAGCCTCTGTTCAGCGCTCAGCAAAATTGATAACCTATGAGCAAAGTAACTAAATTGAAAAGGATTGTTCTAATGGTAGAATACTTGTTCTGCAAACAAAATATCTAAATTCATACTCATTTTCTAAAAGAAGAACGAAAAGAGAAGAAAGATAAAAAGAGAAAAGAGAGAAATAAAAGAAAGTAGAGAAGGGGGAGGAGAGAAGGGGAGGAAGGAGGGAAGGAAGGAAGGAGGATAAGAAGGAAGGAAGGAAGGAAGGAAAGAAGGAAGGAAGGAAGGAGGAAAAGAAAAGAAAGAAAGGGAGGAAGAAAGAAAGGGAGGAAGAAAGAAAGGGAGAGAGGTTCAAATAAAAACCTCAGCATGTATTAGATTTTAATAATGACCCCAAAGCCTTTTAGATATAAATGCCATTATTTAATTATCTGGACAGGGACATTTTGTATCAAGCCCTGTTGTAAGGTCATGGGACCTCCGAAAGACCATCAGAGACCACTACCAATGTGAAAAGCAAAAGAGTCCTTTATTTTCATGCTCAAGCTTGTTCCTCCATGCTCTAGGTAACTGGTGAGGTTAAGAGACCCCAAGCACAAAACCAGCACATTTTTTATAATATTGAAAAAACAAGTTTAGGAAATTTCCACACAAGCAGTTACATGATTGGTTTGAGGCCACCCTAACTGCACTGTCTTTTTTCTGAACTATTGGTATGTTCTGTTCCTGGAACACTTGGGTAACTGTTCTGCTTTCTTAAGGGTGGGCAGGGTTGGTGGCAACCTGTGTTTTTTTTTTCTCTCTCTCTTGGTTACTCTGAGGACAGCTTAGCACAAGATGGTGGCGTTAATCTTAAATTGGATTTACCTTGGCTCTTCATTCTCTCCTCTTCTAAAGCATCAGGGTCCAATCATGGTACCCTAATTGGCACAATCTTCTATATATACAGTTTGGTATAGGGGTCTCAGAATCAATAGATGGATTGTGCTGATTCTCTCTTTTACAAAGGACACCAGTCTACAAGGTCCAATTGTGAGTAACAAAATTAACCGTATCAAAGGCCCTAACATTTTCTTCCAGCAATCCTGACTCCATATGTCACAGCTAACATAATTTTATACCAACTGTACTTCTAAGCTCCAATTTTAAGACATACTCATACTATTTGCTACATACTTAAGCTTTCTGAGGTTTGTCTTCTTTACAAACATTTTAAGATGATCAGTACTTTTTAAGTCCTTTCTTATCCAGAAGATACCAATTTTTCCCCAATTCATTTCTTAAGGCTTTCTTTACTACCCTCTTGTTCTTTAAAATTCCATAAGCTTTTTGTGGCTAGAGTTTAAAACTGCCCATTTTTCCTTTGACTTGTGGAACCAAGTTATCTCAGAAAGCCTCAATGCACTAGTGGGATGAAAAGCTTGCTAGATTTTAAGGCTAAGATTAGGTCTGTGTCTCATTCCTCTTACTACTTCCACTGATTAAAAAATCTCTCCTTTATCTTTAAAACACACATAGGAGGAAACAGGTTATTAGCATACGAGAGCCAAACTAGGTGTGACCCTGAAGTGTCTAAGGCAAGACAGTAATATCCTTGCCCCCAATATCCACTGGGGGATTAGAAAGGGTTACTGGATATCACCAAAACAATGTCCCACAAGAGCTTAGTTTTAGCAGCTTTCAACCGGGAAGCACTCTCAAATGATGGAATCAGGCAGGAGTTCAGTCGACATCTACCACTGTGGAGTTGGACTAGGTGATGATGAGATTTCCTCCAGGTGACTGCCAGGCTGTTTTTGAGCTTTATCCTGCAGTAGCATGGTCTCTTAGTGGCTCCAAGGGACTGTCACACCTTTTGCTGGGCTGCCAATTCATACACAGACTGGTTAAGGATACATTGCATAGGCTTGGCAGTCTGTGACCCCACTAGTTTTTAAGACTATTTAGACAATAATCCAGGACAATTTACCAAGATAACAACTGTTTATACTACAGTTTTTAATAAATCTAGGATTTCCTAGGCAGAAATAGAGGGCTCAGGTTTGTACTCTTTTTTCCCATGCCTTTTCCTTCTGTCAATTTTACCACATTTTTAAAAAGGTGACTCTGGTCCCTTGTTCTTCAACGGGGAAGATGGGTGAAGATTCATCTTTTGTCATTTCTTTAAGCTGATTCAGGGTTGTTGATCCTACTAGCCAGGAACCTATAACCTTAGCCCATTTTACAAAGAGGTTACCAGGGTTAAATGTCGTTAAGAACAATATTTTAACTTTTTACAAATGCACAGAACTTTTTTTCTGGCTACAACAGTGGAGCTTATTTAGCACTCTGGTTTGTTAAAGCATCTTTCTGGATGGTTTAGGAATGTGATCTCTAGTAATCCTAACAATGTGAGAGTTAACTATGCAGCCCTTCAGACAGATATCAATAGAAACACACTTTCAGGTTTACAAACATTTTTCCTGAGCAAATGAATTTCATGTAGCTGGTTTCAGCTCAAAAGTTACTGCCAATTAGAGCTTTTGGCACATACAAGGGTTGGGATCCAAACTATCCTCCATATTTCACAACCTTAGATTTTTAGTACTATCACAGATGACCGACAAGTTCCTGGCGCTTACAAGGTAGATAGTCATAGACATTAGGCATGCTTACAATCTATCTTTCCATTACCTTCTGGCTCTGACCAATTTTTGAAGGGCCACACACTAATGACTCTAGGACCTGACATTATTTCTGCAATCCAAGCAATGGCTTACAGTCTCTGGATGCTCCTCCATTGCTTTCGTCCCAGAAGTGTCTTCTCCACACTGGGAAAAATGCCTCATTGGCATTTCTCTTAGTTGGTTGCTGGACTTGAACTCAGGGCCTGAGTGTTGTCCCTTAGCTCTACAGTTCAAGGTTAGCACTCTGCCACTTTTGAATCCTAAAGCAACACTGCTTGCTCTTTCAGCTTTCTGCTGGCTGAGTAGAGGTCACATTCTCATAGGGACCTTTTTCTACTCGGGCTGGCTTCAAACCGGTTTGCAGATCAATGAGTTTCTTAAAGGCCACTTTACTCCAATTAAAAGCAACAAGGTGGTCAACATAGAAGTAGCTTTTAAGCATGTTCTTACCTGAAACATATTAAGTGCTAAAGTTACATGTGACAAACTTACAAGAATCCTCCCTCATTTTTGTGGGCCTGATGGGAACTGTTACCAAAAAAACCTATGAGAGCAAACTGAAATGGGAATTAAGCAATTATTTTGGTAATCCTAATTTTTCCTTTTTGCACTTTGAGGCAAATGTTTAGAACAAATTTACTTTTTAACTTTATATACAGAAATCAATTCCTAATTTGTAAGCCTCCTATTAATCTCTGTTTCAATATTCTATACATTTGGTTGCATTATGAAAAATCCCTTGAACTCTCGATGCTAGGTGTCACTCATTTCCTCTTGGATGCTTGTTTTAAAACAGATACACATTAAAACTTTTAAACTCAAATAACAAATTTTTCTTAATGCAAAAATTACAATCAACATCACTGTACGAAGAAGCTAGACATAACACCTTTATGCCTTAAAAAAATCCAATGGCAGAATATCATTGAGAGCAAATCACATTATACAAATAAACTTTTTAACCCTCTTTTTAGAGCCGCCTTTATTTTAATTTTAACACATCCAAGGGGCAGTTTTAGCAGTGCTAATCAGATCATCACATCAATCATTTTTACCATTAGGTTTCCAGTGTCTATCTGCAGGGAAAAGGGACAGAATAAAGATGGGCCACTTGACCCTTCCTGTGTAATGGGCATGCACCCAGTCCAACTCTTTATGGTTAGATGAACTATGTTGGTGCCAGCTTGCCCTCTTTCACCATGCATAGACTCCTCCCAGGGCCTGTTACACCATGCATGACCAGGAGAACTGTACTTGTGTCTGTTCACCCTTCACTCCTAAGAATGAGTCTTCTGTTGGCTTCTAATTTTCTCCTTTTTGTTAATCCAGATATCTTGATTACAGTGTTGATTATGCATTCTAAAATACCAGATTTTCTAATTTTCAAGTTAAAGAATCCTTAAAAAGCCATTAAAAACAATGTGTAAATTCTTCAGAAAATTTTTGGTAATGTCCAAACCTTATAACCTTTTGAATTTTAAACTTAAACTCACCCAATTGTTATAGCATGCTGACAATTTATATCATGAACATGTTCGCAAACACATACAAAACACACTGACACAGATCTTTAAGCATGCAAAAATAAAAATCAGTTGTTTGTAGACATTCTAAAGTTTTCAAAGAAAAATTTAAGACAATATTTCTTTTAAACTAAGTAACTTTGTTGAGTTTCATTTTCCCAGGGCTTGCTTGTTTAGCAAGGAATTTTACCAATTGGTATTTTGAATCTCTTCTGTTGGAGGAAGGCTGGGAGTGACGGGGGTCACCTGAAACTGAAGTGGCCTGATTTTTTTAATCAATTTTAGATAAAAGCACTTTACATTTTTTGGGACTAGCTGAAAAGAGAAAACCAGCCACACAGCCTTCTCTGTGACTGAGGCCAGCTGGAGGCTGGAACTTTTATTTCCCCAGAGATGTTCAAATAAATAAGAAAAATGCACAACCAAAAACATACATTTAAAACTAATACCAATTCTAAAACAGAACTAGACAAGACAACAATCAAAGGCTGACTTTGTCTCTACCAGAACTCTGTGGCATTCTCACTCAGCAAACTATATTCAGAGTCTTCTGAGTGAGCCTGCCACTCTCACCCAGAACTTTCCTATCTCAGGAAACATAAAACAGAGAACAGTCAAGTCTCAGTGAATGGGGTGACAAATCACCAACATTTGTTTACCCAGGGGCTTTCCAAGGTGGAAAGGAACCCCCAATCATTTTGGAGCAAGGGAAATAAGTCCTTAGTGGCCATCTCCTCTGACTGGCAGATTCTCCTCCATACTCACACCTCCGTGGGCCAAGGCCTAAGGCTAAGATAAACACCTAATGACAAACAGAACAGTCAACACAAAGACACAACTTACAAAGGCACGCTGCAGCATTGTAAATTACCAAACAGAAAGTGCCAGACTATAAATGGAGAGTTTCCCCCAAAACAGAAAACTTCCCAATACAGATGGAAAACTTCCCAAAAAATGTCTGCATGAAAGTGTGAGACTACAAACGGAACATTTCCCAAAAAATGTCTGTACTAAACAGCAATCTACCCAGAGGGGTCTGGGGACGTCTCCTCACAGACCCCGTTGGCAGTCTTATAGTTCATCCACCAAGACTCCTTGCCAATCAGAATACAGACTCTGTGGGAAAACAGAATTACAGATACAGAACCTACAGGCAACCAAATATACAGAACAGCAATGCCTTGACTTAACGGATGGGTTTTTTGGGACTCTGTGGTGGGGCGTCTGGAAGGTCTCATGAGGGGGATTCCAGATGAGCCCCCAGAAATGTTGCATGGACTTGGGAACCCCGAAAGACCACCAGAGACCACGACCAATGCGAACAGCAAAAGAGTCCTTTATTTGCAAGCTCAAGCTTGTTCCTTCATGCACTCGGTAACCTGTGACAGTAAGAGACCCGAGCACAAAATCAGCACAACTTTTATAGTATTGAACAAACAAGTTTAGGGAATTTCCACACAAGCAGTTACATGATTGGTTTGAGGCCACCCTAACTGCACTGCCCTTTTTATGAACTATTGGTATGTTCTGTTCCTGGAACACGTGGGTAACTGTTCTGCTTTCTTAAGGGTGGGCAGGGTTGGTGGCAACCTGTGTTTTGTCTCTCTCTTGGGGTTAATCTGAGGGCAGCCTCCACAAGATGGTGGCGTTAATCTCAAATTGGAGTTACTTTGGCTCTTTAGCCTGAATAAAGTATAGCATACCACATACAAAGCTTTGGTAAAACACAGGTCTGTCTTAAAATGTTGGACCAATAAGAGTGTATGTCTAGTGATGTTGCAGTTGTGTCTTAATGTGTGTGGAGTTTTCCATCCTTATGATCTTATAATGATGAAATTGACTAACTACACAATTACCTGGGCAGATCCCTGCTGAGACCTATATATATTAAGTCACAGCTTAAAAAAGAACAATATTTACAATGAAATATGTTGAACAACCAGACATTGTGACCAAAATTATTTTTACCTGATTCAGTGTGTTTTTAAAACTCTATATCACATGTACAACTTCCTCATTCCCTTCTGTCTCATTATGTTGTCTTTCTTTGTTTTGGTTTTGTTTTCAAAACCATGGTGTAACAGGGTATTTCTTATTTTCTTGTCTTCTAGTCTTCAGAAAGTCTGCAGTTAAATAGGCTTAAGTTCCTTTTGTTAGAAAATTAAAAGCAATTGGGTGGGGTCTTCATCATAATTTTGTTATGATCTCAAATACATTTTCATATCTAACATTTTACTAATCTCACTTCAATCTTTTCCAAAGGTCACTTTAGTGGAAGAAGGAAATTCAAAGTGGATTCTGGTAGAGAATTTCTGGTACATATTAAGGTAAGCAACTCCAAAATTATTCATTAGAAAGATGAGTTGAAAGTCATCTTTTTACACACTGATACTCTTTTCTTAACGAAACAAGAGGATTTTAAATAGCTAATATTTTTTTAAGTTAATGGGCCGAAATGTGCATGAATTTTCTAGAAATAAAATGATCACTCATGAAACCTTACTGATACTTCAAAGAATATATTACAATAAGAGGAATCACCTTCCAACATTTTCACACAATATGTATCTTCCTGCTAACAGAACACAAAACTAGAATAAGACATCTAATTGATATCTAATTTTTGTTGCCTTTTTGCAATACTTCTTTCTTCTCATATTGATTAGTATGAAGTCTATGACCATTATAAAATCATATTTGTAATAAAAGTTACTAGATGGGACCTTCATGGATGAGATGGTGTGGGGTTTCTGGTGTAGTCCTGTCTCGTTCAAAGGAGGAGTTGGTATTAGCCAACCTCTGTGGTGGAACAGAGCGGGGCTTTGAGGGTGAAAGCCAGTCTGTATAGGGATTTGAGACAGCAGGGAAGGGACAGGAATGGCTAAACTTGTTAGGGACATGGTGTCTTGTGGAGTAGGCAGGATTTAAGATGGAGGCTGGCAGGGAGACAGGTTTTCAGTTAAAGAAGGCGGGGTCACTGGGGAGGAGTCTATTTGGGGCAGAAGTTTTGGAAGGAAGAACAAGGCTACCAAGGAGGAGCTTACTTAGAGGAGCGGTGCTGGTAGAGCACTGTGAGCCCTTGTGGGATATGTAAGGTGAGGTTTCCCATAAGGCAGGGCAGGGAATGGAGGCAAGAGGCAGACAGAAGGTGGGGATCCTGGTGAAGGAATGTGGAGCTATGAGGGAGATGCTTTTCAGGTTCTAGATTTGAGGGCAGGGTGGTACTAGGAAGACATGGTCTAGTAAGGGGCAGGGTTTCTGATGGAGAATGGCAGGCCTTTGGGAAGTGTGTTAGGGTGAAGGTGGAGTTTTCTACAGAGCAAGATGTAGTAACAATGTATGTAGGAGTTTTTCAGGACCAGAGCTTTGTGAGAGCAGTGATAGTATCCAGTGCTCTAGAATAGTTAGGATGGGGTTTCTGGTGTAGCCAGTCAGAACTTGAGAAGAGAAGTTTGGGTGGGGATCTCAGTGTTGCAAGTCAGGACATGGACTTTGGACAGGGTTTCCAGTAGGGCAAAGCAACCTTCAAAAGGGACTATGGAGGGAGGGATTTACAGTTGAGCCTGGTGAGACTTCCAGAGGGAGGGCAACTGGTGCAGTGTTTTCCAGTGGAGCAATGTGGGTGTTGAGAGATGGGGTAGTGTGGGTTTTCTGGTGGAGTTTTTCTGGACCAGGGCAGGGCTTGGAGCCATGGGGATAGTTGAAGGAGGAGCTTTGAGAAGGAGTGGAAAGGCTACAATGGTGTAAGATAATTATGGGCAGGGTATCAGGTGGAGTAGGGTGTAGATCTTAGGGAAGAGCCAATAGGGGGTGTGTTTATCTGGGGAGCAAGGCAGGGCATTGAGAAGGTAGATGTGGGAGGTGAAGAGTCTTGTGGTGGAACAGGGCTGGCTTTCCAGGCAGTAGATGGGCTGTGTGAGAAGCTTCTGACCAAGCAAGGTGGGGCTTCAAGGGCAGTTATAGGGAGGTGAAGGGTTTTTGATATAGCACGATGGGCTTTGTGGAAAGAGGTAGGTTCAGGGCTGTGTTTTAGAATTTAGGCCACTTAGAAGTAGGCTAGTTATAGGCAGAGATTCTGATAAAATCAGGAGGAACTCCAGGGAGAAGGTTGGTTGGGGGTGGGGAAGAAAGGGAAGGGAGGATCTTGGAGGTAATAGAATATGGGAACAATGGGACTGTGAGGGACTAGAGTAGTTAGGAACAGGGTATCTGGTGGATGAGGTGGGGCTTCGAGCGAGGAGCCCCATGTAGGCCGGGTTCTTGTGGTAGTATGTTGGGACATGAAAGGAGATATAGATGTGGCCCGGTATCTCGTGGTGCAGAACAGGGATTCCAGGAAGGGGTGGAGTGGAAGAGGGATTTTACTATAGCAGAGAAGGTGTTTCAGTAAAGTGTCTTGTTGCAGTCAAGCCTTTGAAAGTTTATAGCAGGTCTACCAGGGGGTAGGTTAGTTTAGATTATGCTATTTAAGGAGGAAGCTGCCTAGAAGTGGGTTTCCAGTGGATCCAGTCAAGTTTTATGGGATGGGGGAATAGGTAAGGGGCAAGTCAGTGCAGAGTGAGGCTACAAAAATTGAACGGTTACCACTAGTAAATACCATATAAGAACACCATTTTCTGTCAGTGTAGACTTATATTACTTTTATGTATGCAAGAGATGCTGGAGAAAGTAAACAAGTAATAATCCTTCCTAGTGAATTTTTTCTTTATTCCAGTTGATTGAAAATAAAACCACAGGACACATCAGGCTCAGAGGCACACAGGAGACTAAGACACATGAAGCACTAGAATTCATTCCCCAGCACCAACATTAAGGACCACAAATAAAAGTTTAAAATGTTTGACTTGGTCATAATGGACTATATTGTCTTAAAATTGTGAATGAACAGAACTTTTACTCTGACCATTTTAGAAATCCTAAAACTAAGTAAATAGTAATGTTTTAACTTTATACAATATTGGAACATGTACTAAAAATAATTAGGAAAATATAAAACTGTACACAGAATTTCATTTTCCAGTGTCAATTCAAATCTAAAAGAATTTAAAACCAGAAAATTGCCATATAGTGAGGTTGCAGCATGGTTTCTTTTCCATCATCAAAATGGTGACTTAAGCAATGTGTCTTTATCATTGGGTGCATCGATGTTAAAACATATCTAAGAATATGAAGCACTACTCTACAGACCCTGAAGAAACTCAGAAGGATCTATGAAATGATGTTGGAATAAAATTAATGACTATTTACAGTAGGAATTGATCTTCACTAGGGCCATAAATACTTTCCAGAAGAAAAGGCTACATTGAAAAATAAACAGTGAAACGGAAGCAGGTAGACAGATCTTGAAGTAAACATTATCCAATGAACAACATCTAATGAGACATGATTGCAATTTTCTTTTACATAAGTTAGAGTTACTGACCTAAGTTCTTCCCTAATGCCAAATAACAAAGTCATGAAAATTCAGTAATCATTTTCAGAACATTGGAATTCAATGAATGTATTGCTAGAATGTAAAGATAGATGTCTGATCTAATGCGTGAAGAAAATATCCCCAATCTCTGGCCCCACGCTGTGAGAAGTGTACAAGACAAAGTACAAGGAGAATGGACAGAAGTACAGTAGTGCATACCAGTAGTTCCCAAGATGCATTGATAGATGTAACAGGGAAGAATATCAACAAGATCACCACAGGACTTAGCATGGAGAGTAGAGAGAAAAACAGTGAAAATGCAAGGAGAATTGCAAAGGATTTCCTTGCATATTTGGCAGAAGAGTGCATGGCATTGAGGTCTAAGCTACGTGGAGGTATTATAGGAAACTACCTGTGCTCATATGGTGCCACGAGAAGTGAAGAACTTATGATTTACAAGACATTCAATAATCATAAAAGTCTTGCTTCAGTAGTGCAGAGTTAAACCTTGATAAATTCTGTTTTGAAACACCTAACAAAGTATAAAACCAAGACAAGAAGATTCAAATTATATATACGTTATTTGACTGTTTGCAACAATAGAGTTCAAAAAAATCAAATCACATAATGTGGATGTAAAAGGATAACATTATTAATGTAATCTTTATACAATACACATTTTATGTGAATAGTCCTGATTATAAATGATTTGTTTTCCTTACAGGTTTTGGATGCACAATACCAACAAAAAACAAAAACAAAACAAAGTAAAAAATACTTGTCATCTAGATGCCTGTGCCTCATCCCTATTCCTATATAGTCATGAGCCTGAGATTGGAAGATCATCGTTCACAGATGGCTGGGGTAGCAATACATGAAACATTTATGTTCAATTATTCAAACACAGAGTGAAACCTTGGTTCAAATAGTACAGACTGAATCATTCATGAGTGAAAAAAACAAGCAAGAGTTTGAGGCTCTGAGTCAAGTTTCTTTAGTGTGTGTGTGTGCACACATGTGCGGGTGCGTGCGGGTGCGTGCACACACACACACACACACACAAATGGAATGAGAGGAGAAGAGGGAGAGATAAAAGGGAATATTAAGAGTTTAAGGACTATAATAAGCACATATTAATAAAAATGAGGGAAACGATGGATCCTATGTTTCTTTGAGTCTGGCTTCCTTCATGTAATATGATTGTTTTCCAAGTCTTTCCATTTTCTTATGAAAGGGGCTTTGTAAGTCTTTCTGATAGAAGCATAAAATTACATTGTGTATATATACCACATTGTCTTGATCCATTCATCTATTGAGGGGCATCTTGATTGGTTTCAATAATGCTGCCAGAAACAAAGTTGTAGATTTAGTGTGTTTAACTTGAGATCATTTTGACAAATGCCCAAGAGTGGGATTGCTGGTTCCAGAGCTATGTACATTTGACCTTACAAAATGATGCTAATTGAAATGAACTTCAAGCCATGGAAAAAAGTTGTTTTTTTTTTCAGATGTCAACCTTGATGTCAGTAGAGTGTCTAGATCGTATTTTATGTGATTTGTCTTTTGCCATTGTTTATCCCTTGCAATCTCTGTCTTGATTCTGGTACCTTCCACCTTGTATATAGATTTATCTGATTTGTATAAGTAAAGGGAAAAATATAGGGATGAAAGAAGTACAAAGAGTGACGCATTGCAACAATAATATTCACAAGACACTATATCAGAAATGAACTTTACAACTTTAGGGTGGGGAGGAGGTGTACAGGGTGGGAAGGGATAGAAGAACAACAACGGTGTGGGTAACAATATTCAATAAGGAATGTACCTTAATCATGTAACTATAACCACTCTGTATAGTATTTTTGAAATAAATTTAAAAATTGAACCTATCCTAGAAAAATATAGTTTTCAAAATAATACATCTGTCACAGTACTTGTGAGAGATTCTAGAGTCAAGCTGTTAGACTTGGAAAAGGAAAGATTGGGAAGCCATCTCAAACAGCAATCAAAAATCTGAGAACTGTGCTCTGGAAAGGTCGGTCAAGGGAAGACAGGAGTATGTCATTACCTCAAGAGTATTTAAGTTAGAGCTGTTGGACATTAAAGATTAAGCCTTTGGAGACAAGATGGATGTCTGTGCTATGGTTGTAATGACTATTGCTCCTTTGCTCCCTAAAAATAAAGGGATTCAATTATCACTATGTATCCAAACAATACCTCATGTTAATAGTTGTAACCACAAGCTAGATTGATGTCTTAGTTTGTCGACATACCTATAGCCACTGACCCCCCCCCCCACTGTAGTAGAATGAATATAAAACATGTTAAGGAGGATATGGGGATCCAGAAGCTGGCAATGAGGCTTTGGATCATCTGATGTTATCTTTCCTATCACTTCCTGTGAATTCTGAGTTCTTTAGCCAGGTATCCCATCATCTTTGCTGTCCCATGGTTGTGGTAAGTGACAGTACTGATATTCTGAACACTTCAAAACAAACTATGAAAAAACACTTCCTAAAAGAACATTGACATATATATAAGAGCACCTGGAAAGATACGAAACATCAGCAGTCACCCAGTGATCCTCTAGCAAGAATGTACAATTCAGGAGTATCTTTACTTCTGATAATATGAGATGGATAATTGTCCCTTTTGTATATTTGATATTTGATATTGCATACATTTTTAGAAACACATATACATTGTGAAATAATGTGATTTATTTCACAGGTCACAGACCATGTCACTGATTGATGACCCTAATGCCTTATCTCAGTTGCCTGATTTAGATTTAGATGAGTGTGAATTGCCTAATTATGAACATTTCTCCATGAAACTCAACAACACAGAATGAAGTGTCAGGGTCAGGCAATTCTATACTTGCAAGGATTTTTTCATATATTAGAGTAATATACACTAACACTGCTCAGCACTCGTGGCACATTGATGTCTTATACGTTCTTCAGATCAGAAATAGGCTATAGCTTAATGTACAATGATGGGCTATACATTTTCACGAAAAAGTGATGATTACCTCCTGCAATTATTATCAGTGAAGAATCCTTCCTATACATTTTACTGACTTAGATTCTACTCTGTGCCTTACCATTACCAGGCAGGGTCACACTATATCGAGCTACAATACTCCAGCAACTTTAGCTGCCTTTGAATTGTAAAACCAATATTGATACCAAGGTCAACTCTGCAATTCTAATCACATAGTTAGTGGACACCTGAACTTTTCAAGCCTTGTTAAAAATTCAGCTATTACTGCTCATTGTCAGTGTTAAAGATCTCACTCCTTTAGATTTATTGTCTATCTTCTTGTATTTCCAACGCTGCCTTAGATGTTGGTTTTTGAAGTAGATCTTTTAGTTTGCATTTGATTTATGGAGGTGCTAGTGATGTCAGTTGAACTGAATATATAATAATGTAAGTAATTTGATGTTTTGACATATGAATTTAATTTTGGCAATTGAGGAAGTGAATATGCATCACTCACAAAAGTTGCTTTATGTGTATTGATATTGCTATATTGTGAACTTCCTAAAAGCCAGCAATGGGATCACATATCTCAAATCCCATCACTTCTGTCACTGAGACAAGCCTGGAAAGGTCCAGACCAATTGTCTCTTCATAGTGAGAAGCTTTCTACAAAGAAGCAGGAGAGAATAGCAAATAGAGCAAATGAGTCTCCCAACAGTTTTGTTACATATTCTTTACACTTTGCCATTAAGACCAACATAATAGTATTCTTTATGAACTCTTTCCTAATCTTTTCCTGTTCTGAGTAGTTTTATTTATGGATCTCCAGGAAGTCATATAAGAATCATATAAGAGGAGTTCTGGGAAGATGGCAGAGGAGAAGATGGAGGCTAAACAAGCTCTCGCATAAAAAGCAGTTTTAGAGTTCCAGTGAATAGTCCTAGGCCAGAGAATCACACCAAGTGTGCCATCACAGGACAGAGAGTTAAGCCAAAGAGGTAAAATCCAGGCAAGGAGACAGCTCCGAGATGTTGCCAGCAGCCACTGCTGCTGCGGCGGTGGCCACAGTCGCCATACCTGCAAAACAGAGAGTCGAGGTCGAAGGAGCCAGACACAGTGGACAAGCAGATTCTCCTCAACACCAGCAGGAACCCACAAGGAGCGGACATTTCATCATGCAGTTCACAGACCAGAGACAACCCAGGAACAAAGACTCGACATGAGTAGAAGCCTGATGTCCTCCTCACTCCTTCTCAGGGAGCAGAGGAGGGAAGGCCACTCCTCCCCACCCCCCAGTTCCAGAGATCTCCATCTTGGATACCTACAAAGCTCGGAGGAGCTGCTAGCTCCAACTCAAACCTTGTAAGAAAGCTAGAGTCATTTAGCAGGTCACAAGAACCTAAAGAGAACTACCAGACTCAGCTCCACCCAGGGAAATGTCACCCAGCTCAGGTTCCAGCCTCAGGAGTGGCTTTCTTCACTGGGTAATCAGAGCCAGAGGCTGCCCCTCCCTTTTGCAGCCCTGACAATCAATTGAAATTCAGTAAACATAAACCCTGAGAATGGCTCCAGGCTGGGCTCTGTGAGTTCCTCACAAATTAGCCACAGGGAAAAGCTACTGTTTGCGGAAAGGCCTCAACACTACCCAGAACCTAGCCTCATCACAGCATCTCCAAACTTGAGGAAAAAACCATCTCCCTCTTTTGTGATACTCAGAACAGATCTCCCTCCCATTGAACTAAACTTGGAGGAGGATCACAAAATCCTGGGTAAAGCAGAGCATTTTTCTGCCTGTTCAAATAAACTGACTTAAGAAACCAACCAAGCCACAGAAAAATCAAACACCACAAACAGACCAGAGACTCCAACCTGTATGCCATGCTCTAAAATCAAACAACAATCACCCAAGAATACTGTACCCAGCTTAACTCTCCTTCATAACTGAAGGCCAAATAAAAACCTTCCATAGCAAAGGAAAATTGAAACAGTACATCTCCACCAAACCAGCCTTACAAAAGATTCTTAATGATGTCCTACACATAGAAAACCAACAAGACCATAATAAAGGCCAAGAAACTGCACCCAAACTGAGAATCCAAGAACCATAGGAAGAACCCAGTTTTAGCAGCACCCAAGAAGGTGGATAATATGGCAGGACCTCCCAAATACCTCTCAGTCCTATCTCTCAATATTAACGTACTTAACTCTCCAATTAAGCGACATAGACTGTCTAGTTGGATTAAAAACAAGATCCTTCTCTCAGGTGCCTTCAGGAGTCACATCTTGCCCGTAAAATCAAACACATTTTCAATGTTAAAGGCTGGAGCAAAATCTACCAAGCAAATGGCCCCAATAAACAGGCAGGAATTGCAATCCTAATATCAGATAAAATAGACTTCAAATTAAAATTTGTGAGAAGAGATAAAGAAGGTCGCTACATACTAATTAAGGGATCTCTACTTCAGGCGGATATTATAATTCTAAATACCTATTCACCAAACAACAGAGCACTCAAATTCATCCAAGAAACACTACTTTCCCTCAAATCCCACATAGATCCAAAGACATTAATTGTAGGGGATTTTATTACACTACTCTCCCCACTAAATAGATCAACTCGGCAAAAACTCATAAGACAAAGAGCAGATCTAAACAGCTACCTCAATCAACCAGTTTTAATAGACATCTACTGAATATTTAACCCAGCAGCTTCAGAATACACGTTTTTTGAGCAGCACATGGAACATTTTCTAAAGTAGACCACATTTTAGGTTACAAAGCAAACTTGTCCAAATTCAGAAACAATGAAGTTATACCTTGCATTATCTCTGACCAAAAGGGAATAAAATTAGAACTCACACCAAAAGCCACCAAAGAAAATCCGGTAACACAAGGATGTTGAACAACACACTGCTGAATCACTAGTGGTTCATGGAAGAGATTAGAAAGGAAATTCAGATGTTCATGCTATTCAACAAAAATGAACACACAAATTACCAGCTCCTCTGGGGCACAACAAAGTCAGTACTCAGAGGCAACTTTGTAGCTCTGAGTTCACACATCAACAAATTGGAGAGATCTGAAACCAACAATTTAATGAGACATCTGAACCTCCTTCAAAGAGAGCAGCAAGATAAACCCCAATCCAGTAGACAGAAAGAAATAATTAAAATTAAATCAGAATTAAATGAATTAGAATCCAAAAAATCTATAGAAAAAATCAACAAAACAAAGAGTTGGTTCTTCGAAAAAATTGATAAAATTGACAGACCCTTAGCAAATCTTATCAGAAAAAAAAGAGAACACAACCAAATAAATAAACTCAGAGATGAGAATGGAAACATCACCACAGAAACAACCAAGAATAAGAGCTCAGTTAGAAGATCAAATTTCAGGGAGATAGGTATCAAGAAGGAGAAGAGCAGGAAACAAATGAATGGGAAACATATTACAGAATTCTACCAGAGATCATGCCAAACATCCAAAGAGATAGGCTCATTCAGAGAAGAGAAGCCTTTAGAAACCAAACAGAATTCTATAACTAAACAATCCACCACCACATCATAATCCATTAGAGGATCATTAAAGATCAAGGAAAGCATTATGAAAGCTGCCATAGAGAAAAGATTGATTATTTATAAAGGATATACAGTCAGAATAAATACAGATTTCTTAGCTGATATGGTAAAAAGGAGAGCCTGGCATGATATATTACAAACAGTAAGGGTAAACAACTACCAACCATGAATATGGTCCCAAGTCAATCTGTCCTTTACATTTAAAGAATATTTAAACATATTTCATGACAATGAAAACTTGAAAAAATATACCTCCACCAAATCAGCAGGATAGAAGTTAATCAAATGTATCCTTCATAGAGAAAATCAAGAAGAGGAACTGGTTATATTAATTTTTTTATTGTTGTTCCAGGGGCTTGAAGTCTGCGCTTGGGCACTGTCTCTGAGCTCTTCAACTCAAGGTGAGTGCTCTATCTTTTGAGCCACAGTGTGACTTCTGTTTTTCTGGTGGGTAAATGGATATAAGAGTCTCAGGGACTTTCCTTCCCAGGCTGTTGTTGAACTGCAGTCCTCAGATCTCAGCTTCCTGAGTAGCTAGGATTACTGCTGTGAGCCAGTGGCACCAGGCTAAAAATGGGGGATTTTTAGAAAAGAAAATCCACCTCTTCACTTGTGTCTAAACCTCAGATATCACTAATAGAACACTTCACCTTCAACTCATTTCATCAGACATTTGTAAATTTTCTCTTTTAGTTCATGTAAGAATACAACAGTCAGTATCCACTCAGCTGTGGGACTGAATCAATTGTATGGAAATTGCTCGTACCTAAATCAAGAACTGTTACATCAAAACAAATTTGACCCACTTTTGTAATAATTATTTTCTCTTTTTATTACAAATTTTTGCTTGATTACTTCCTAATGTGAGTGATGACATTTTCACTCTTCAGCCTCCATCCACATGTGGTCAAATATTTAAGAATTCAAAGATTTCCATTGATAATTTATTAGGCTGACCTCTAAGAAAATGTGGATTTCTGGAATTTGGTCTGCTGTCTTGTTCTTAAATGCACAGGCTTTTTATGATTTATTTGTTCTACAAGGAATTCTACTTTTTAATCTTTGTGTAACCAATTTTAGTTTCTTTGTTCAGTCTTTCTGACATTCTCTCTGGAGATTCATTTGAGTCTGCCTCATTAAAAATATATTCATCAGCTAAATGACTTTCAGTTTCTGTTTTTCCCTGACTTCGTGTAGGCTGTGATAGCAGCCCTGACTGGCTGTGCTTACTGGAGTTTTTGTTTATTTGTTTGGTGTAGTATTTTTTTTTTAGAGGTGTAGGATTACTATTTAAGGTAGTAGCTTCTCTGGATCCCAGTGGTCCCCTGACCTAGGGTCAATGGGTTTTTCTCCTAAAGATTCAAAAAACAGCTGACTAAATTCCTGTTTAAATTTTCCCAAAATGAGGCAATCTGGCATCCTTGCAAAGGAATCAATAATCCTCTGTAACCACTTACAGAAATGGTCTATCAAGATGGCTTTTCAAGATTGACTGTGAAAAATGTTCATTTCCTATTCAGGACCATAAAGCAGCTCACATCCCAGGGAGCAGAATTTTGGAAGGAAGGTCCCCTTCCTTCCTTCTCTTATTATAGATCAAACCATAATATTCTGCAGTTGTGGCCAGCCTGGAGCACATTTTCCCAAGAATAATATTCTGTAGTGTAAAAGAGGACCAACTATCAAAATAAATGTGAAAATACTTGTCGACTAAAGACTGATTTATCTTGCTTATATCTGTTGTTATTTTCATTACTTCAAACACATAGATAAATTATATTGGGATTAGAAAAGAGGCAAGGGGTTAATGAAATAAACATTCAGTTTACTTTCATATATCCAATATAATACACTTAATCCCTTACGGAAAATTAAAACCAACTGTAGAAACAATGTCAGAAATATAAAATAAGCCTCAATATGAATAATCTGGCACAGATACATCATCATCTACTCAGAAATTGTCTCTCTGTACATATTTATTTGGTACAAAATAATAAAAATTTAATTAATGAATATGATGTTTAAGTATAATCTGAAATAGTCCTCGTGTATATGATTGTATATAATTTTTAGATGTCACCTAGCAGGAATTTAACATGCATGTAGAATTCAAATTTCCAAAATTTTATCAAGATGAGAGGAGTAATCCCTCCTGTATTGTGTGGTGTGAATTTCACTAAAATGCTGAACTCTTCCACCTAATACTGAGACATGTGCAATAATTTATTATTTCATATTAAAATGAGTGCTGTGTACAATATACGTTGAATTATTACATTAATTCGCAGAAATGAAACAATAATGATATATTATTTGCTTAAATTATAATGCTTCTAATTTCACAATTCATGAAATATATTATTAAAATAAGTTTCATTTTTTTCTTTTCTATACCTGGCAGAAATTAAAATTATATATTAAACGTTCAATATGAAGTAATCAATAATAACTAATATATTATTAAAAGTATATACTAATAAACTGTGATGTAAATTATCGTTCTAACAAATTGTGATGTAAACTACATTTAATAGAATTAATTTAATATTTATTAAACTTACCATCTTGTTATTGTTTCCTAACTGTGTCATTTGTTATTCTTGGTCCAAGTCATCTCTTCACCTCAATTGTTTAATTTTCTATTTTATCTCTATTGTTTTGTTGATTATGCATTTTGTTTTCCCTTTCTAGTGACTGACATAAGGCTGAAAATCTGTATGCTAGTTTAATACTTCCTATGTTAAAGTTAAATTGCTGCTCTCCACAGTTGTTCTACTCTTCTTTTTGTAGTACAGAATTTCCCCTAGTCCCATCGACTGTATTGCTACTCCCATATATTTTTTTATTTAAATTTTATTTTCAAGGTAGTGTACACAGGGGGTATAGTTACATAAGTAAGGTAATGCATTTATTGCTTTTCTAACTTGTTTGTCCTTCCCTCTTTTTTCTCCCTCTTCGCTCCCAATGCACCTCCCAAGATTATTTCCAAAATATTGTCTTGTGAGTATCACTGTTGCAGAGGTTCCCATTTTGTCCTTTGTCTCACCATTTTGTTTTTTCCCTTTCCCTTCCCCAGTTTAGATCAACATATTTACAATACCCAATGTATCAAAATCAAATACAGTGACTATAGCGGATAACCCATAGGTGGGGAAAACATAAATCATGTAATACATTAAGAACAACAACAACAAAGAACATGTCTTGGAGTTCATTTCATTTAGAATCATCTTATATGGTCATATGTACATAGGTATTGAGTTATTTTGCTCATCTACTAAGATTATACTTGATGTACACAATAATGCTCCCCTAGGAAGAACAACTCCTACTTACTTAGCTTCATTCTGATGTAAGGTCAGTGTTGTCCCCTGTATCCTCATGTTGTACATTACAACTCTATACCTGGTCATACTGTATATCCACTATCTTCTACATTGTGAACTAAATGTTCCAGAAATTACACTTTGCTTTAATTTAAAAAAAATTCCGTCTTAATGTTTGAGGGGTGTGTGAGTGTGTGTGTGTGTGTGTGTGTGTGTGTGTGTGTGTGTGTGTGTGTGTGTGTGTGTGTATGTGTGTGTTTACAAAGATCAGAACACAACATTTTTCTTCATTTAGCATTTAGAATACAACTTTCAGGTCATTGTAAGTTGTGGCTAATGGGAAAAGTCTCTTGCTATTTTAAGGATGAAACATAAAGATATTTGTGCATGTACCACATTTGCTTTATTAGTATGTAGTTGAACACTGAACTTTGACTTATATCTTGGCTGTTTTGAATAAGAATTAACTATAGATATATTTACGAATTACCCAGTGAGAAATAATCACATGATTGGTGGGTCAGATGATATTTCAACTTTGAATTTCTTTAGAAACCTGCATACTACTTTCTACAGTGAGAATACTAACCAAGAGTGTAGAAAATTTCCTTTTCTCCCCACTCACCAACATTATTACCTTTTGTTCAAAGGTAATAAAGGGCAGGTTTATACTATTTGCAGTAATCCAAACTGGCCTTAGACTTAAATCCAACCTCCTAAATGCTTGGAATTACAAGCCTTTACCACCACAACTGGTTCCATTGATTTTTTATGAGTTATAATAGTTATGAAGTAGTATCATAGTAATTTTGAATTATATTTATCGAATGATTTCTACTCAGAAAGCATTAAGCCAGCATAGCAGTTGTATTAAACACAACTTTGTAAACCCACAGGCGATTTTCAGGGCTGTATGGAGAACTTGTCTATTCAGCCTTTTGTCCATTTTTAATCCAGTTTCTTGTTAATCTCATCTTTAAGCTCTTTAAACCAGATCAATAATTAATTAAAGGTAGAAAAGAAAAAAATGTAGCAACTCCTAACATTTTTCAATTTTCAATAAGATGGTATTGCTTAAATCATTTTCTGTTTACACTTGTGACTATATATCTCAATTTATTTAGACCTTTTACAAGGCTGTAGTTCATTCATTTTACTTTGATTGTTTTTTCCACAGCCTGTTTATCTAATTTCCCTTGGTTTCTTTCAGTCCCAATGGTTCAAATTTCAAACTGAAGAATAAATGGAAGGAAGCAAACAAAAAATACAGTTCCTCTCATCAGATGATGCCTGTATAAGAATGAGGAAAGAGCTCATCCATCTAAGAACCTATGATAGGACAACAAAAAAAGAATTCATTCTTCTAGGTCTTCTTTATCTTTGCGATGTAACTTAATTGTTGTAAAACACAATATACTGCTCAGATACTTTTATGTTTTATCAGTTTTACACATTTTCATATCGATTTCATCTCAGTCTACAACATAACTTCATCGTTCTGTCTCTGGTATTTTTACTCTAACAAGACATAAGATAACCAGTTTGATTTACAGCATGAGAAATTATCCCACTGGCTTGCTTGGAAGCAGAGCATGGTCAATAGATATTAGTCCTGGTTGCTCATTACATGTAATGTTTTCTGTACTACTTATCACATTTTATTTAGTATTTAAAAAAGACTGCTGGCTAAACTCAAAGCTCATCCATAGAAGTTTATATTAAGTATTTCACAAGTGTTATTTCCTTTAATTTTTCAGATAACATTTGCTATAATGCTAATGTTATTACCATTTTAGTGTTGGGAAAAATTGTAATTAAAGGCAGTAAGTGTATGGCCCAAAGACACACAGAGTGAGGAAGAAAATGAGTCAAAGTTTCCAAAAGTCTTTCAGCAATACACAAAAGGTAGATAAAATCTCTTCATTCTATGACACCCTCAATTCAATATTCATATTGTCCAAGAAATAATAGCATACAATGTCTTGGTCACATTGGGTTATCATGCACAGAACTTATAAATTGAGGTACAAAGAGAGGCATATTTCTTCTGTCCCACAGTTCCGGTATCCTTTTTAAAAAGTACTAAAACTTTTAAATATTAAAACTTACTGTCTTTTAAGAATTCTAAAACGAAATAAATTCACATATAATCAATCCAAAATGTTTTAAAAGTAGGAGATGATAAAACAGGCCCCTGTGAAGTAAATTTTCTTCTACTTTATACGTTATTCTTAAAGCCTTTTGCTGGTTTATCATGCCTGTAATCCTAACTACTGGGGATATCTACTCAGGAGCCTGAGATCTGTGGATAACAGTTGGAAGCCTATCAGGGCAAAATAAATTCATGAGATTATTTTTCAAAACTTTTAATGAACTATCAAAGGGCCAGGAATGGAGATGTAGCTCATTTAGTAGCTCACCAATAGAGCAAAAAGGCCTAGCAAGACTTTGAAGCCCTGATTTCAAACTCTGAGCATGCCAACACACATGCAAGTGCGTGGGCACACACACATTTATTCAAAATACCTTCATATTAGTGTTTTGCATTAATTTCTTAACGATATTATGAGTAAAATAAAGGAAATAAACTCTTCCATCTCAGAACATTTTTATATGTTTTCATTAAAAACCTCACTTTACCATTACCATTACTAACTTGCTAACTGCTGATTTTGCTTCTGTAAATATGCTTGCATTCAGACCCCCTTCCCTGGGAAATAAAACTGGGCAGAGTCTCGAGGCCCAGATATCCGGATATCGGCCGTCCCAGATGTCCGGATGGCAGCCCACCCCAGGACAAGGTCAAAGGTTACAGATAGTACATGTTTTTCAGTTTTAGTTTATGTTTTTCAGTTCCAGTTCAGTTCAACAAACCCCGGGATGGACCTTGACAACGACCACCTGGCAAGACCACAAGCTAAGCCAAATGTCAACCAATCATAGGCCTGTAACCATGTAAACTCCCCCTTAGACCAACCATGAGACAATTGTTTTACAAAGAGTGTTTTATGCTAATTTGTGGTTTTTGCCTTTAAAAATGCCTGTAACTGCTGCTCAGGGCGCTCTGATTGCCTGGGGCAGAGTGTCCGTTTGCACAAATGCCAAATAAACTCCTCTTGCTTGTTGCATCTGCTGGTTTGGAGTCTTGGTTTCTGGGGTGCCCTCCCGTTGAGAAAGTATCCCAGTGAGTCTGGGGTCTTTCAATTGCAAAATTACTGTACAGAAGGGTCACACTTACATAAGCAAGGCAATGACTACATTTCCTAACAAGCATTGTTAACTCCTCCTTTATTATTCCCCTACTATCCCTTCCCTTCTACCTCCACAAGTCCACTCACCTCCTCCCTTCCCCCGCCTCAATTGTAAAGTTCATTTTACAACCTAGTGTCTTGTGCATCTCATTGTTACAATGGGTGAACCTGTATTCCTATTTAAGCATTTTCTTTTTCTCCTTCCCATCCAAAAATTTGAAGAGACTATATACAAGATGTAGGTGCACCAACTTCAAATACAGTGAAAATAAGTGATTTAACATGGGGTCCGAACATATAAAGAAACAAAAAAAAAAACCATACTGAACGTTATACGTATGTGAGAAACAATAGCAAGAAAGAAAAAAAACACTTGTGTCACTAACTTCAGTTCATTTACCTTAACATAATCTTTTCTGGTCATATGTACATAGCTTTTGACCTTTTCTGCTTATCCCAGACATATATTAGTTATTGAAAATTAGGGAAACCATGGGACTTATGTTTGTTTGGACTTGGCTTATTACACTTCATAATCTATTTCCCAAGTCTTTCCACTTCCTAACAAATTAGGCAATGGAATGACAGGAATTTGCCTGTCATCCTTAAGCAGGGGCCATGTTAATCTTCTCCTTATCATTCCAAATTTAGTGTATATAATGCTTCCTCAATACTTCTCAGGGAGCAGAGGAGGGAAGGCCATCCCTCACCCTCCAGTACTGGAGATCTCCATCTTGGATACTGACAATGCTCGGTGGAGCTGCTAGCTCCAACTTAAGCCTTGGATGAAAACTAGAGTCATTTAGTAGGTCACAAGAATCTAAGCTGACCTGCCAGACTGAGCTCCACCCAGGGAAAAGTCACCCAGCTCAGGCGCTAGCCCCAGGAGTGGCTTTCTTCACTGGGTAATCAGAGCCAGAGGCTGCCCCTCCTTTAGCAGCCATGACAATCAATTGAAATTCAGTAAACAGAAACCCTGAGAGTGACTCCAGGCTGGGCTCTGTGAGTTTATCACAAACTAGCCCCTGGGAAAAGCTACTGTTTGCTGAAAGGCTTCAACACTACCCAGAACCTAGCCTCATCACAGCATCTCCAAACTTGAGGAAAAAGCCGTCTCCCTCTTTTGTGATACTCAAAGCAGATCTCCCTTCCATTGAACTAACCTTGGAGGAGGATCACAAAATCCTGGGTAAAGCAGAGCATCTTTCTGCCTGTTCAAACAAACTGACTTAAGAAACCAACCAAGCCACAGGAAAATCAAACACCACAAAAAGACCAGAGACTCCAACCTGAGGCTGGTTATGGACACAAGGGAGATACATGATTTTTCCTACCCCTCACAAAAATTTTGTTTTTGTTTTTCTTTTTTTTTTTTTTTGGTACCATTTATAAAAAAATGTTTTTGGAAACTTTTTTTTAATTTTTACATTTTTTGAAAAAAAATTTTTCTAGTAACTTTTTTTCTCTTATAATTTTTATTTTAGGAGTATATGTGTGTGTGCATGTTTCTTTCTTTTCTTTTTCTTTTAAAAAATTCTTTTTGTTTTTTGTTTAGCTCTACTGAACTTCTGATCTTTTCTTCTTTTTTCTTATCCTTTTCACCTTTTCTTCTCTTTTGTTCTTCTTTATGTGACTTAATTGTTGTTCTGAACATCCTCAGATAAACCCGTAGTCGATTAGTAGACCTTATCCCCCATTGTGTACACACTTAATCCACAAATTCATTACTCAATTCAAAACCTTTTAGACTTAAATTCCTTAATATTACCACTACCTCTTTATACCTATATAATATTTTAAGTATTTTTATTTTTAAGTTTTTCACATCTCCTTTATATTCCTCCCCGTCTCTCATTATATTCACGTTCTTCTCTGAATAGTTTGTATTCCTTTCTGCATCATATTTTTAATTTTTACTTTTCTACATTTTGGTCACTTTTTTTCCCTTTCTCTTTCTTCTTTTTTTCTCTCTCTCTACTTTCATCCTATCCAACTTATTTCCTACTTTGAGATTAGGACTCAGTTAACTCTCCCTGTACCTTCCCACATCACTCTATTCCTATTGTTTACCCAAATCTCTCCCTAAACCTAATAATTTCTGGTTTACCAAATTCTTCGCAGCCGATTAATATATAGTTGTTTAATGTTGAATAGATGTATCTGTTGAACTAGATTTTATCTGCAGAATATTGACTGTGCAAATACAGATTTTGGGTGATGCTTTCCTTAAGAAAGCGTTCTAGCAAAAAACTGTTGTTATTTTCATCCCAAATGGGCAGAGTAAGTTGGAAAAACACAAGAAAAATGGCAAGTCCGGGTATCTTCACTCCCACTCATGATAATCAGGAGACAGAACAGATAAAGGAAAACTCCACTGCTGGCAAACATGATAAATGAAAATATTGAAAACATACAAAGGACTCTGTATGAGCATGATAGGTAAAGAGAGAAGGCAAACAAAAGGTCAATGCAGGAAAAGATTGAAAACCTACAAAGGACTATGTATTAGTGTGATAGGGAGAGAAAAGAGGCAATCCGAAGATTTATACAGGAATATCATGAGCGTGAGGAAGGTACTCAAAAAAATGATACAGGATTTGCGTGAGCAGATAGAGAATACTCAAAGAGAAAGGAAGGAAAGGCGTGACCAGGCTGAGAACACGCAAAGTGAACAACAGGATGGCATGAACATCAGGAAGCTAAGCAAAGAGTAATACAGGAATTGAGAGAGCAGGATGAGAATACACAAAGATCACTAAAGGCATTCATGGGAGCCATTAAAAAAGAGCTGAAGGAAGTCAGGGAGACCACAAAGGGAATGCTGAATGGAACACAACAGAAGGAATGGAAGTCCAAGGAAACCATAAAAAATCAAATAAGTTATTTCAGAATAAACACTGGACACCCAATTAAGGAATTTAAGACGTTCATTCAAGATCTAAAACAAAGCTGCAACAAAGAATTTGAAGCCATCAAAACTGACTAATTAGAAGGAGAAGAAATTAAAATTAAATTAGAAAGTCTTGACAGCAGGTTAGACCATGCAGAAGATCGAATCTCAGGGATTGAAGACAGCCTAGATATTATAGAGAAAGAACATACATCCATCCAAGGCAAATCCAAGAAATATGATAGATCTATCCAACACTTGGAAGACACCATCAGAAGGCCTAATCTGAGGATAATGGGTGTAGAGGAGCACCTAGAAACAGAAGTTAATGGTCTAGGAAATTTGTTTAACAGGATCCTAGCAGAGAACTTCCCAAACATACAAAAAGATAGGCCTATTCAGATATAAGAAGCTTTTAGAACTCCAAATAGACCAGACCAGAATAGAACACCCCACAGTCAAATTATAATACACAGGATCAACTCAGACAAAGGAAAAGATCCTTAAAGCTGTGAAGGAGAAAAGATTAATCAGCTATAAAGGGAAACCAATTAGAATCACCTCAGATTACTCAAAAGAGACAATCAAGGCAATAAGAGCCTGTAACGATGTATGCCATGCCCTCATATCAAACAATTACCAAGGAAGAATACTCTACCCAGCTAAACTCTCCTTCACAACTGAAGGCCAAATAAAAACCTTCCATAGCAAAGAAAAATTGAAACAATACATCTCCACCAAACCAGCCTTACAAAAGATTCTTAAAGATGTCCTACACATAGAAAACCAACAAGACCATAATAAAGGCCAAGAAACTGCACCCAAACTGAGAATCCAAGAACCAAAGGAAGAACCCAGGTTTAGGGGCCCCCAAGAAGGTGGATAACAAGGCAGGAACCCCCAAATACCTCTCAGTCTTATCTCTCAATATTAACGGACTTTAGTCTCCATTTAAGCGACATAGACTGTCTAGTTGGATTAAAAAACAAGATCCTTCTGTCTAGTGCCTTCAGAAGTCACATCTAGCCCGTAAAAACAAAAACATTTTCAATGTTAAAGGCTCGACCAAAATCTACCAAGCAAGCGGCCCCCATAAACAGTTGATAGTTACAATCCTAATATCAGATAAAATAACTTCAAATTAAAATTTGTGAGAAGAGTTAAAGAAGGTCGCTACAAGCTATTTAAGAGATCCCTCCTTCAGGAGGATATTTCAATTCTAAATATCTATTCACCAAACAATGGAGCACCCAAATTTATCCAATAAACACTACTTTCCCTCAAATCCAACATAGATCCAAAGACATTAATTGTTGAGGATTTTAATGGACCAATCTTCCCAATAGATAGGTCAACTCGGCAAAACCTCAACAGAGAAACCGCAGATCTAAACAACTGCACAGATCAACTAGTTGTTACATCCATCTACTGAATATTTCACACAGCAGCATCAGAATACATGTTTTTCTCAGCAGCACAGTGAAAATTTTCCAAAATACACCACATTTTAGGTCACAAAGCAAACTTGTACTAATTCAGAAATATTGAAGTTATATCATGCTTTCTCTCTGACCACAAGGGAATACAATTAGAACTCAACACCGAATGCCACCAAAGAAAGTCCTGTAATACACAAAGGTTGAACAACACACTATTGAATGACGAGTGGGTCATGGAAGAGACTAGAAAGAAAATTCAAATTTTCATGATATTCAACAAAAATGAGCACACAAATTACCAGCTCCTCTGTGACACAGCAAAAGCAGTACTCAGAGGCAACTGTGTAGCTCTGAGTTCCTACATCAACAAATTGGAGTGATCTGAAACCAACAATTTAACGAGACATATGAACCTCCTTGAAAGAGAGCAGCAAGATAAACCCCAATCCAGTAGACGGAAAGAAATAATTAAAATTAACTCAGAATTAAATGAATTAGAATACAAAAAAGTATGGAAAGAATCAAGAAAACAAAGAGTTGGTTCTTCGAAAAAATTAACAACATTGACAAACCCTTAGCAAATCTTATGAGAAAAAGAAGAGAACACACCCAAATAAATAAACTCAGATATGAGAGTGGAAACATCATCACAGAAAGAACCAAGATTCAGAACAGTATAAGGGAATACGTCTCAAAATTTTATCTAATAAGTTTGAGAACTTGGCAGAAATGGACATTTTCCTAGCAAATATTGACATGCTAATACTAAACGAAGATGAGTTAAACCATCTTAACAGGCCCATATCAAGCATTGAAATAGAAACAGCAATAGGAAACCTCCCATCTAAGAAAAGTCCAGGACCAGATGGTTTTACAAAGGAATTCTACACAGGCTTCAAAGCAGAGCTCACACCAATACACCTCCAACTCTTCAATGAAATTGAAAGAGAAAGTTCACTACCGAACACATTCTATGAAGCCATCATCACCCTCATCCCAAAATCAGGCATGGACTCATCAAAGAAAGAGTACTATAGACTAATTTCTTTGATGAACATTGATGCAAAACTTCTCAACAAAATTTTGGCCAATCAACTTCAACAATTCATCCAAAACATAATACACTATGATCAAACAAGATTCATTTCAGGGATGCAAACCTGGTTCAATATATGCAAATCAATTAATATTATTCATCACATCAACAGGGGCAAGGATAAGAACCACATGGTTATCTCAATAGATGCAGAAAAAGCATTCAACAAGATCCAGCACCCCTTTATTATGAAGGTTTTGGAAAACTTAAGAATCCATGGAACATTCCTCAATACAATAAAAGGTGTACATGACAAACCTAAAGCCAGCATTATACTTAATGGTGAAAAACTAAAGCCATTTCCTCTTAACTCAGGAACAAGACAAGGATGTCCACTCTCTCCACTTCTCTTCAATCTAGTTTTAGAATGCCTAGCTACAGCAATAAGACAAGATGCAAACATAAAGGGGATCCAAATAGGGAAAGAAGAGATAAAATTCTCCCTCTTTGCAGATGACATGATCTTGTACTTAAAGAATCCCATAGACTCGACTCCCAAAATACTCAAGCTGATTCAAAACTTTGGCAAAGTAGCAGGGTATAAAATTAACCCCCCAAAATCAATGGCTTTTCTGTTTTCCAACAATGATAAAAGTGTGGCTGAAATTAGGAAACTACTCCATTTGTAATAGCCCCACAAAAAATAAAATACCTAGGAATTAACTTAACCAAAGAAGTGAAGGACCTCTATGATGAAATCTTTAAAAACTTGAAAAAGAATATCAAAACAGAACTTAGAATTGGGAAAACTTTCCACGTTCCTGGATTGCAAAGATTAACATCGTAAAAATTGCAATACTTGCCAAGGCTATCTACAAATTCAATGTGATACATATCAAAATTCAAACCTCCTTCTCCAAGGGAATAGAAGAGGCAATCCAAAAATTCATATGGAACAATAAAAGATCCCGAATAGCAAAAACGCTCCTCAACGGAAAGAACACTGCTGGAGGAATATCAATACCAAATTTCAAACTCTACTCTAAAGCCATAGTAATCAAAACAGTTTGTCACTGGCACAAGAACAGACCTCAGGACCAATGGAATAGAATTGAAAACCCAGAAATGAACCTACAGACCTATAGCCATCTAATCTTCGATAAGGTAACTAAAAAAATAGAATGGAAGAAAGACAGCCTCTTCAGTATATGGTGCTGGCAAAATTGGTTAACTACTTCTAGAAAACTAAAGTTAGATCCTTACATATCAGCCTGCACCAAAATCAACTCGTAATGGATCAAAGACCTCGGAGTCAGAGCAGACACTCTGAAAACATTAAAGAATGGAGTAGGAGAAACCCTAGGTCTCTTTGTCACAGGCCGAAATTTTCTTAATAGCGTCCCAGAAACACAACAAATCAAAGAAAGGTTGAACATATGGGATTGCATGAAGTTGCAGAGCTTCTGCATGGCAAAGGACATAGCTAGCAAGATCAATAGAAAGCCCATGGATTGGGAGAACATCTTCACTAGCCATACAAAGGACAAGACTCTCATATCTACAATATACCTGGAACTCAAAAAGTAAATCTCCCAACAACAAATCCTCAAAGAAACAACGGCCCAATAAATATGTGGGATAAAGAGTTAAAGAGAAACTTTTGTGAAGAAGAAAGAAGGATGACCAATAGACACATGAAGAAATGCTCAACCTTCCTAGCCATAAAATAAATGCAAATTAAAACAACATTATGATACGACCTCACCCAAGGAAAATAACAACAGATGCTGGAAGGGATGGGGACAGAAGGGAACATTACTTCGTTGTTGGTAGGAGTGTAAACTTGTTCAACCTCTTTTTGAAACTAGTATGGAGGTTCCTCAAAAGACTCCACATAGAGCTCCCCTATGTCCCAGCAATCCCACATTTGAGAATTTACCCAAATGTTTACAAACAAGACCACACCAAAGCTACCAGCACAACTATGTTTATTGCAACATTATTTACTATAGCTAAGATATGGAACCAACCCAGATGCCCCTCAGTAGATGAATGGATCAAGAAAATGTGGTATATATACACAATGGAATTCTAACCCTCCATCAGAAAGAATGTGAGTGCCCCATTTGTTAGGAAATGGAAAGACTTGGAAAAAATTATATTGTGTAGTAAGCCAAGCCCAAAGAAACATAGGTCCCATGGTTTCCCTTATTTGCAATATCTAGTATTTGTATGAGTCAAGCAGTAACGGTCAGATAAGGTGATGTTAGGAAAATGAACCCTAAGATATGTATTTAAATGTTTTTTTTCCTTTCATTCATTCGTTTCTAATGCATTTATAAGATTATTTCTTAGTTGCTTTGTATGTCCCTCCCCCATAGTATAACCCCTGCTTTCACTGTATTTGATGGTGGTATAATTTGTGGAGGGGAAGGGGAAAAACAAGTCATTTAAACAAGGATACAGCTGTACCCGTTGCAACAATGAGAAGTACAAGTTGTCATGTCGAAAACGAACTTTACAACTTTGGTGTGTATGGGGGGTGAGGAGTTAGTGGGGGGGGCGGGGGAACCTGGGGAGGGATAGGAAGGGGAAACAATTCTTGATAAAAAATGTACTGAATATCTTGCCCATGTAATTGTAACCCCTCTGTACAGTATGTTACAATAAAAAAATAAATAAAAAATAATTCCAGATATTTATTTTTCAAGAGATGTGTAGGAGGCGGAATTCAATTATTCTATACAAGGGACCTGTCATAATGAACAATACAGTAAGTGTTAAGGTTTGTTAAAAGTTTTAATGTTTGAATTGTATTTAATTTGGGGTATTTGCTTATATATGCCCAAACTAGGTCTGTTTGGCAGGTCATAATTCTTTTCTATAAAATAGTTAAGATTCATGGTAGCAGATATATACCACTAAGTATGTACATTTCAGAGTTTAGAAACTTTACTAATGAGACCTTGCAAAGTCTCAGTGTAAAGTACCAGAATAAAGAGTTGACTTTGTTATCTACACAGTTTCTATTAAAACTATAGCACTTCCTTACTTTATATGTTAGCGAGGAACAAATGAAGATATAAAACATACACAAATTACAAGATTTACCACAAATGGTAATCTTAGTGGGTGACTTTAACCACTACTCATAGCCTATAAAATTCTTGTTGAACATCATAATCTTAGCCACTGTTAACTGTAAAGAAATATGACAATAATAAAATCTAATATATAGTACAATTTAAATACTGAAAACACTGGTAATTGTTTTGCTTTTTATTTTATTAATCATTAATACTTAATTATCAGCTTTCTTTATTTGTAGCATTGTTTTCCTTGTTGTAATAGGATACAACTTTTTGTAAGTTGTCATTAGGAGGTACTTTGAGAAGGTTACTGGGATAGCCAAACCATTTTTTATAGGTGCATGTAAATTTAAAAAGAGGAAAATTAATAACAACATATTTATTTTAAAAATGGTCAAGTAGAATCTGAATCAGGAATACTGATAAATGTCCACACTTAAAATCCTAGACCTAGGCTGTAGCAGAGGTATTACAGTGTTGAGGCCAAAAAAGTGGGAGACTGTGTTTTGTTTTTTTGTTTTTTTAATTTGGATTTTTTTGGTCATGAGGCTTGAACTCTGGGGCCAGGGTTCTGGCCTTCAGCTCAAGGCTAGTGCTACCACTTGAGCCACAGCACCACTTGCATCTTTTTCTGCTTATGTGAAGCTGAGGAATCAAACCCACGGCCTCATGCATGCAAGGCAGGCACTCTACCATTGAGCCACCTTCCCAGTACCAGAGAGATTGTATTTTAAAAAATCATCTAAACAACATTTGCTTCTGCTTTGGGTTATATAATGAAATATATGAATATCTTTTTACATTTTGTGCATTGTTGTGCTTCTAAATATATCATAACTTCATCCACTTTATCCTTTTTAAAGTCATGAAATATTTCTGACAGTTTGTTTCTGTGAAGATTGTTTTGCATTTATAATTTCTTCTGAGTCATTTTTATTTTTTCAAAATCACTTTATATTTAATGCTGATGGGTATTTACACAGAGACAGGGATATAGAGGATTTAGTTTACAAGTGAACATTAAAATTAGACCTCAAAAACAAAAATCAGCCTTAACACATATTTCCATATCTTTCCCCACATTCTCCCTAAAAGATGACAATATTAAGAATGTCTGAGGGAAGCTTTTAAGCTCCAATTTTCTTGGGCTTCTTAGGTTTAGAATTCTTAAATTACAGGTTGTAATGGAAAAAGATAATTTGGTGCACTTTGCCC
Organism: Dipodomys merriami; assembly: GCF_024711535.1. Taxonomy (NCBI): domain Eukaryota; kingdom Metazoa; phylum Chordata; class Mammalia; order Rodentia; family Heteromyidae; genus Dipodomys; species Dipodomys merriami. The sequence goes on from NW_027206113.1 coordinate 8,597,776, forward strand.
TTCAGACTGTATCTTGTTCTTTCCTTTTCTCGATTCCATTATTAGAGATTTTTCTCAGAGATGACTCTATCTCAACTTTTCCCTCTTCCTAAATGGACAAATGAATTTGCAGACCAAGACTCTTAGACAGAAAGAGTTTAAGAGCATGAATCTAAGATACTTCTCGCATACACCATCCCTACAAAGACACACGTACCAAAGCAGGATACATAGTTTCATATTTTTCTACCAAGGCCACGGCATGAGGATGCTTGCTTCTGAGGGTGCCTGTTTGGGGCTCTTCTTGATGTTGCAAATTAACTTTATATCTAGTTCCATTATCAGCTACTAAGGATGGCATGTTTATACCATCAGGAGGTTGGCTCAACAGGGAGGCTGGATGTGTCGCCTATGAGGGGCTCCAAGGATCCCTCATGAATGGCACAGATGATCTGTGTTGGAAATACAGTGGGCAATTAAGGTATCCTACAAACACCTTCTCTGCAAAGCAAAGTTTACTTCTGTGGAAGGCATTCTGTCTGTCGCATGCTCAAGTTGAATAAACACACTGGACAGGCAGCTCACCACTGGCTCCCATGAATTTGAACTTTGGAATCATCTTTCATATTGGCTCAAATTTTTGACTCCTTTCAAACTAGTCAAAAGTTTTAATAATCAACCAAATCCAGAACACCTGGCCATTTGAAAAATAACCAACTTTTACCCAGCTGGTGTTCTACCACTAGTGCCATGCCTCTAGCCCCTGGTACTTCTCTAAAATAGCATTGGCAAGGTTTTGACTACCTTTACAAGGGAAGTGCTTGTATCAGTGAAGCACTTCAAGATTTAACTTCTACAATTCTCCCATCTGATTTTGCTTTCTTTTCTTCCAACCAATAAGCACTGACTTTCCTATTCAGCAGTATCCAATAAGATATTTTGATTTTAAAAATGGTTTTTTTAAGGCAGATTTTCAGTCAGTTACTGAACCAAAACTGTTATACAAGACCTAAAGCAACCATGCACACATTACTATGAAACAATTACTAAAGAGGTAAATATTGACACAATAACTCATTGTTAAAATGCTTGTTCTATCATCAAACTAGTAAAGGGATCTGCCAACACATAAAGACACACAACGTTTTTTAAGTGACTGGGGGCTGGTCTTGGGTTTGATTTCATGCTCTGGGCATTGTCCACTTTAGCCACAACTCAAAGCTACCACAATGTAGTATCTTTTTTACAGCCTCATTGGAAATAAAAGTCTCATCTTTCCTGCCTGGGTTGGCTTCAAACACAGATCTTCAGAATTCAGCCACCTGAGCATTTAGGATTATACTCAGCATCATCTCAGTTTTTAGGTAATTTTTTGCCAGTATTAAATCCTTGTAAGTCTTTCTGTAGCATTGGCCTCCAACCACCACAGAGATTCCCTTTGAAGTATATTTATTCTTTTATTTTTATATGTTTATTGTAAAAATACTGTATAGAGGGGTTAGTTACATGAGCAAGGTAAAGCATACATTTCCCATCAAGCATTGTTACCTCCTCCTTTGTATTTCCCCTACCATCCCTAAACTCCCAGCTCCAAAACTACATTATACACTCCTTCCCACACCCCCTAAATTGTAAAGTTTGTTTTTCAACAGTGTCTGGTGCCTCTCATTGTTACAATGGGTCAACCTGTATTCCCATTTAAGCATTCTGTTTTTTCCATTTCTCTCCCCAAACTAGAGAAGTGTATATACAAGATGCAGAGCACCAACATCAAACACATTGGAAACAGGGGTTATGCTGTTTGGGGGTGGGCAGAATATAAACAAACAAAAATCAAATGGAACATTATAAATATGTTAGAACAATAGCAATAAAGAAAAAAACCACTTGTGTCCCAATGTTTGGGCTCATTTCATTTATCACCTTCTTATCTGGTCAAGTATCTGGTCAAGTATCATATTTAGACCTATTTCTTTCCCATTCAATCCTACCAGTGGCTCCTACTTACTTTTCCATGGTGGCATTTTCAATTAACAAACCCTGCTGATAAATAAAAGCACATATTGGAATAATTTGATTATGGAGATCATAGATTGTGGAGATCAACAGAATAAAACTAATTTGAGTTCCTGTTTCTGGATTCTAGCTTTAAACTCTTTGGAAAATTTTCAGGCGTCCCTAAGTAGCATAGTTATAAATATGAAGTTTGAATGACCTGATAACTAAGAAGTCTCTCCTCAGTAATTTATGGTGTTTGAGAATGTTCATGTGTGGGTTGGCCAATGGAACCAAAGCACAGATTCTACTCCAGTTGGCCAGTAACAACTCCAATAGTGGTCTCATGAAATACCACCAGACATTTCCTCTGGCTATGATTAGTACTTATTGCTCACCTCAAAGGATTGGCCTTCACTACATCCAGGTATGTTTCCCGGAAATGTCCAATTTTCCCCAGGTAATTGACCTGGAAAGAATGGAGCTGGTCAGTTTCAGGGGTTTTTGAAATAGACTCTTGCTTCTGAGAAGAGCAACAGCATGTTCCAATTTGTCTCTGATCACATTTCCCTGACACACAATCATAGCAGTACTCTGTACGTGCATGAAACATTTTGTGACTTTATACCAACAAACTGAATTTGACTCTTTCTTTATTTGTAAGCTAAGGTGGAAAATGTAAAGACTCTTCACTTTACTTTTTTGTTTCTCTAGCACTCAACAAATATATTCTTCAATATTTCTGGTAGAGTACATCCATTTACAGATGAGAAATGAAAGGCCAACAGTCAATGTAATGAGTAAATAATGCTACTATAATTTGTGTCTGAGCTCTTCACTCTGTGTGCTTACAAGAACCAGTAATTTGGTGATGGAGAGGACCAATATGAAAAGACTATGGGGAAAAATACTTTGGAAAAGTGGCTTAAATCTAGGTGATCATTGATGATTACATGAAACTGGCTGGTGTCAGGGGCACAAAAAAGGAGTACATAGAAATCATATTAGTGACAGAAACTGAGAAAATGTTGATCATTCATCTTAACTAATGGGCAGGAGTAAAAGGTTAAGAAGAAATCTGAAGTGTTCTATGTCTCTGGCCAGGCAACTGTATTAGTGATATTCTTGGCGATAAGGACTACAGGTGGAAATGATGGATTTAGGGGAAAAAAATCTCCGATAGTTCTAAATTTTATATTAAAAAGATGTAAAGATAGGTCTCTTTAGACATAATAAAAATACCTATGACCAGAAATATGAAAAAGAATAGTAAAATCGTGGAGCATTTTTAAAGGGAAGACGAAATGGAAAGTTCTGACAAACTGTGAGCAATGTGAGCACCAGTTAGGACAAGATTCGAAGAATGAGATAAATAAGGAAACAAGAAAGTAATAAACACAGATTTACAGAAGTAAAGAAAGGAAAAAATGCAGGGAGAAAAGGTCAAAACTGTTACAGAGATATTGTAAGAAATATGCTATTTGGATTTGAAAACTAAAAGGATATACACAAGTTCAATAAGAACAATATTTTTGTAAAATGATAGAGATATGTCATATTGATAAAATTTTGAGATATGAATGTGAAGCCATACAATTCTGGATCCAGGAATTCAACAGATCCTGTTGATTTTAAATGTTGGGAACAAATACTTTTATCCTGACCTTAAAAGAATTATACAGATGTAACTGTCATGAACTTTACATAGAGGTACTCTGTGAATATTTTTGAAACCTTTGTTTAGCCATGAGACTGTAGATTGCACTACAGCACAGACAAGTCTAAATTGTCCTACAGTTCCAATGAGTTACCCATGTATCCACATCAGTTTGGGATTTTATTGACATACATTTAGATATGTTTGGGTATTGTTTGGGTATCTTATCAGTCTATCCATTATAAATGTAGGAAAAGTAACACCAAATATTAGGTTGAACATACAGCTTCACTGAAATGTCCCTAAGGAGCCTTTCAATTCTACTATAATGGCTTATTTCAAAATGCTTTAAATTCTACATCCTGTAATGTGAGCATAGGGTTATACTGTGGAACTTTCCCCTTCAGATAGTGAGAACTACCCTATTGCTTAACATGGAGAAAGTACCCTCATACATAGACTGGGCGAGGGCAAACAAGAAGTGGTAGTTGGACAATGTTCTTAGCAGTTTGTACAGATGAAATGGGAATAGAGTAACTGTGAACTCAAAAGGAACGTGCAAAAAAAAGACAAAGGCACAAAGTAGAATGTGCCAAGGAAATGCTGAAGGACAATTTCAGGTGTGAGGGTGTGTTCAAAGTACAGTCAGATGATGTATTTGGAGAACTCGGGAAAAAACTGCTTTAAACCATTCAGGGACAATCATATAAGTAGAAGCCCCTAACTCTGACTCTCTAATCAACACCAACATCATCAATTTAGGGAGTATTTTCAAAGAGCAAAGTGAGAAAAAGAAGATTCATCACAGTTAGGGGTCACGTTGAAGTAATGACAATCACATAAATGTTCTTATAAATTTTCACTTATTTTGGAGCATTATAGTGGCAAAAACCCAAGTAACTATCTTGCATGAATCTAAATTAAGTGGGAGGTAGTATATTGGTCTCTTTTTAACTTGAAAGTTATAGATTATATCTTTTTTATTGTGAAAATAAAACAGAGAGAGGTTACAATTGAATGGAAAACATAATGAGTATATTTCATTTTTTCCTAGTTTTTTTTTTATTGTGAATATACTGTACAGAGGGGTTAAATTACATGGGCAAGATAATGAGTACACTTCTTTTCAAGCATTGTAGCTACCTCCTTTGTTTCCCATTCCCATTACTTCTCATCCCATATCCCCCATACTCAGTCCTCCCCCACCTCCTCGATCAAAGTTGTAAATTCGTTTTTTGACATAACGACTTGTACAGTTCATTGTTACAATGGGTCCACCTGTATCCCTAGTTAAATGATTTGTTTTTGCCCTTCCTCTCCACAAATTATAACAATATCAAATGCAGTGAAAGTAGGAGTTATACCATGGGGAATGGATATACAAAGCAACAAATAAATAATCTTATAAATATGTTAGAAACAATCGCATGAAAGAAAAAAAAAACATTTGAATACTTATCTTGGGGTTCATTTCCCTAACATCAACTAATCTGACATTTTCTGCTTGACTCAGACATATACTAGATATTGTAAATAAGGGAAACCATAGGACCTATGTTTATTTGGCCCTGGCTTATTTCATTTAATATAATTTTTTTCCAAGTCTTTCCATTTCCTAACAAATTTTGCAATGTCATTCTTTCTGATGGAGGCATAGAATTCCATTGTGTATATATATCACATTTGCTTGATCCATTCATCTACTGAGGGGCATCTGGGTTGATTCCATATCTTAGCTATGGTAAATAATGCTTCAATAAACATAGTTGTCCTCGTAGCTTTAGTGTGGCCTTGTTTGTGATCATTTGGGTAAATGCCCCAAAGTGGGATTGCTGGATCATAGGGGAGCTCCATGTGAAGTTTTGGAGGACCCTCCATACTGCTTTAAAAAGTGAGTGAACAAGTTTACACTCTCACCAACAATGCGGTAAGTTTCCCTTCTTTCCACATCCCTTCCACCAACCGTTTTTTATTAGAGTTCTTGATTACAGCCTTTCTATCTGGGGTGAGGTGGTATCTCAGTGTTGTTTTGATTTGCATTTCTTTTATGGCTAGAGATGATGAGCATTTCTTCACGTGTCTATTGGCCATCCTTTACTCTTCAGAGAATTTCTCTTTAAGACTTTAGCCCGCTTATTTATTAGGCAGTTGTTTCTTTTTGGATTTGTTATTGGGCGATTTAATGTTTTGAGTTCCAGGAATATTTTAGATATGAGACTCTTGTCCATTGTGTGGCTAGTGAAGATCTCCTCCCAATCCATGGGCTTTCTATTGATCTTGCTAGCTATGTCCTTTGTCATGCAGAAGCTCTGCAATTTTATGCAATCTCATTTGTCCAACCTTTCTTTGATTTGTTGGGTGTCTGGGTCTTTATTAAGAAAATTTTGGCCTGTGCCAAGGAGACCTTGGGTTTCTCCTATTCCATCCGGTAATGATTTCAGAATGTCTGCTTTGACTCTGAGGTCTTTGATCCATTTGTAGTTCACTCTGGTGCAGTGTGATATATAAGCATCTAGCTTTAGTTTTCTACAAGTAGTTAACCAGTTTTGTCAGCACCATTTACTGAACAGGCTGTCTTTCTTCCATTCTACTTTTTTATCTCCGTTATTAAAGATTAGATGGCTATAGGTCTGAAGGTTCATTTCTGAGTTTTTAATTCTATTCCAATGTCCTGAAGTCTGTTTTTGTGCCAGTACCAAGCTCTTTTGATTACTATGGCTTTTTAGTGGAGTTTGAAATTTGCTATTGATATTCCGCCAACACTGTTCTTTCTGTTAAGGATCATTTTTGCTATTCAGAGTCCTTTATTGTTCCCTATGAATTTTTGGATTTCCTCTTCTATTTCCTTGAAGAATGAGGTTGGAATATTGATAAATATCGCATTGAATTTGCAGATACCCTTGGTAAGTATTGCCATTTTCATGATGTTGATCTTTCCAATCCAGGATCATGGGAGTTTTTGCCACTATCTAAGTTCTGTTTTGATTTCATTTTCAGCGTTTTAAAGTTTTCATAATAGAGGTCCTTCACTTCTTTGGTTAAGTTAATTCCTAGGTATTTTATTTTCTGTTGGTCTATTATGAATGGAGTTGCTTTCCTAATTTCAAACACACTTTTCTCATTTTTGGCATAGAGCAAAGCCATTGATTATGGGGGGTTAATTATATCCCCTGCTACTTTGTCAAACTTTTGAATCACCTTGAGTAATTTGGGAGTGGAATCCATGTGATTCTTTAAATACAGGATCATGTCATCTGCAAAGAAGGAGAGTTTTACTTCTTTCACTATTTGGATCCCTTTTATGTTTTCATCTTGTCTTATAGCTATAGCTAGGCATTCCAATACTAGATTGAAGAGAAGTGGAGAGAGTGGACATCCTTGTCTCATTCCTGAGTTAAGAGGAAATTGATTTAGTTTTTCACCATTAAGTATAATGCTGGCTGTAGGTTTGTCATATACAGCCTTTATTGTAGTGAGGAATGTTCCATGGATTCTTAATTTTTTCCAGAACCTTCATCCTAAAGGGGCATTGGATCTTGTCAAATGATTTGTCTCTATCTACTGAGATAACCATGTGGTTCTTATCCTTGCTCTTGTTGATGTGATGAATTATACTAATTGATTTGAATATATTGAACCAGCTTTGCATCCCTGAAATGAATTCTGTTTGATAGTGGTGTATGATTTTTTGGATAAATTGTTGAAGTCGATAGGCCAAAAATTTTTTGAGAAGTTTTGCATCAATATTCATCAAAGAAATGGGTCTATAGTTCTCTTTCTTTGATGAGTCCCTGCCTGGTTTTAGGATGAGGGTTATGATTGATTCATAGAATGAGTTTGGTAGTGAAAGTTCTCATAGAAGAGACATTAAAAATGGAAAAAGAAAAACTTAAATTTAAAAAGTGAAAAATTTAAAATTATTTAAATTTAAAGAAATGATTTTGAGAGAAGAAAAGGATAGGATGACAGGAGGGGAGGAATAGAAGGGAGACATAAAAAAACTAAAAAATAAAAGTTCTTAAAATTAGTTACTTGAAAATTACATAAGTAAAAAGAGATAATTCTGCTATTAAAGAATTTAAGCCTAAGAGGTTGTGAATGGAGTAATAAATATCTGGGTTAAGTGTGTACATAATGGGGGATAAAGTTTAATAATCGAGGAAGGGTATATATCTGGGGATGAGCAGACCAGCAATTATGTCATGCAAAAAATAAAGAGAAAATACATGAAAAAAATCAAAATAAAGGGGGCACTAAATGGTCAGAAGAGATTTAAAAACAAAGCATACATACATATACACCTAAAATAAAATTATGTGATGAAAAATGATTAATAGAAAATAAGTTGAAAAATATAAATTAATAAAAAGTTACAATAAGAGTTCTTTGATTTTTATTGGGGTGGGGGAATGGGAAGGTCCTGAATATCCAGTGTGTCCATAAAGAGTCTCTTGGTGGAGTCTCTGGTCTGCTTCTGGTGTTTGATTTTCCGTGGCTTGATTGGTTTCTAAAGTCAGTTTCTTTGAGCAGGCAGAAAAATGCTCTGCCTAACCCAGGATTTTGTGATCCTCCTCCCACGCTAGTCCAGTGGGAGGTGGAACTGCTTTGAGTATTCCAAAAAAAGGGAGATGGGTCTTTCCTCTAGTTTGGAGATAGTGTAATGAGGCTAGTTTCTAGGTATGGTTGAGGATTCTCAGCAAACAGTAGCTTTTCCCTGAGGGGCTAGTTTCTGAGATACTCACAGAGCCCAACCTGGAGCCATTCTCAGTCTTTATGTTCATTGAATTTCAATTGATTGTCTAGGCTACTTTCAGAAGGGGGAGCCTCTAGCTCTATTTACCCAGTGAGGAAAGCCACTCCTCCATGGGCAGAGTTCCTCTGCTTGGGATAGGTGACTTTCCCATGGGTGGAGTTGAGCCTGGCTCATCAGGTCAGGTTCCTGTGATCTACTTCCCAAGGCTTCCAAGGCCTTAGTTGGAGCTAGCTTCTCAGCTGTGCCTTTGTCAGTATCAAAGGTGGAGATCTCTGGTGGTGGGGGAAGGGTGTTCTTCCCTCCTCTGAACCTAAGAAGGAGTGAGGATATCAGGGCTCTACTCACGCCAGAGTCTTGTTTCCTGGGCCATCTCTGGTCTGCGATCTGCAGGATGAAGATATCTGCTCCTTATCAGTTCTTGCTGGTGTTGAGTAGAATCTGTTTGCTGTCTGGCATCTTTGTCTTTGACACTGTAGGTATGGCGGCTCCCGCCTGTGCTGCTCAGATCTGTCTCCTTGCCTGAATTTTCCCTCTCTGGCCTAACTCTCTGTACTGTGCTGGCAAACTGGGTGTGATTCTCTAGCCTAGAACTGTTCACTGGAACATTATACCTGCTGTCTATGAGAGAGATTGTTTAGCCTCCAACTTCTCTTCTGACATCTTCCTCCAAATTCTAGATTATGTCTTTCTATACTCTAACTTAGGATAATGATCTGCTGTCAGTTATTTTCTTCTCTTCCCCATCTTTTGACCTTGCACTTACATAACTTTCAATTAAATAGACATACTTGAGCTTGCATTTCCAAATTCTTCAAAATTATCTGAATTTCTTCATACTTCTGGCAGCCTCCTATATCTTTCTCAAGGGAATATTTTGTCACTACTATCCTGCCTAATTCAGTTGAATATATACATTACACTCTCATCCATATTTCTCAACACTTGTACCACCAAAAAAATCCTTCCTTACGTAGAATTCATGATTTAAGTATGTCTGGAGAGGTGGCATCTGTCATTTTTGAATGACCCTAAGAGATACTTACATGCAATCATGTTTTAAACCAATATGCCACTCAGTAGCTGAATGAATTGACAAAATGTGGTTTGATTGATAGATAGATAGATAGATAGATAGATAGATAGATAGATAGATAGATAGATAGATAGAGGAATTATATGCTTCCAATTCATAAAGAAATGGAAAGACTTGGAAAAAATCCTTCTAAATAAAATAAACAAGACACAAAGAAACAGTTTCCATGGTTTCCCTCATTTGTAATAATAGGAAATGTCTAGGATAGTTCTAGCAGATGAGCAGAATGCCTCAAAAGCTATATATATATATATATATATATATATATATATATATATATATATATATATATATATATATATATATATATATATATAGGACAATATAAGATCTTGTTGAGCAAAATGAACACCTAGATATGGAAATGTAGGTTTTGCTTTGTGGTTGTTGTTTTTAATGTACTATGTGATTTCTATTTTCTTTTGTGTATTCCCCTTGGTTTATCCCCTGCTCTATTTGATTTCGGTACTTGTTGATTGTATATATCATTATCTTAATTTAGCAAGGGAAGAAGAACAAAAAAGTGGGAGACAAAGAACAAAGGGAAAACCAATTCAATAGCAATACTCACAAGACAACATGTTGAAAATTTACATTACATCTTGTGAGGGGTATTGGGGTAAAGGAAAAGTATGAGAAACATGAGGGAGTGGGTAAAATTTAGACATGTTATGTATTCACTACTTTATAATTACTGCAACCCCTAAAAATAAGTTCCCTAAAATATAATTGCACTGTATTGCTATAGTAAATATTATTCCATGTGTATTACCTTTTTTAAAAATGAACACTATTAGGCATCTAATTTGAATTAATGACTCCTTTCTTTATCAGAGGTTCTCCAACGTGAATGTTTTCCAACTATACAATATTTTCACAATATACTTGCCATTATTTTGAAAAAAACCCAATAATTTTAGTTTTGTCTCATAGTGAAACAGAAGACAGTTTAATTCTCTGGAATCTCCTAACTTTTGAAACTGAATAATTGTTAAGAGGACAGAATATATATGTTCTTCAAAATTCCTACAACTACTAACTTTTCATTTTCAAATTCTGAACCTTCCATACCAGAGATATTAAAAATAGTACCTGTTTGCATGTTATTTAATTCTGCAATAGCTGCAGTTTCCAATGGGGTGTTTCATATTGAGAAATCAACAGAAAAAATAGCCACATTCTAGTAGAGGATATAGCTACGAAGCATGTGTAATAATTACTTCCTCAAGAGTAAACATTTATTCATCAGATTGAGCTATTATGTCTATGACCATCAATCCCAAACTTTTATGCCATGAAGTCATCTTAGCTCAACAGTTTCCAACTTGTAAGGTGCACCATAATATTCCTTAATTGACATCATGAATAGCTTACCTCTATTGTGGAAAAATAGTACACTTCTGCTAATGTGATGCCCTTCCTATTGTGGAAAGAACACTACACTAAACATTGCTGCATCATTTCCCCCCAGTGGTATTCTAGAAATCAGAACACTTGCAAATATTATTTATATTTATATTTTTTATCTATCATAGGTATTCATGAGGTTAAGATCAGAAGATGATGGTTCAAAGCCCACACAGGCAGGAAGATTCTTTACATTCTTCTCTCCAATAAACTGATCAGGAAAAGCCAGACACAAGTGGCATTGATGTTGAAATGGTAGGGCATGAAGCTTGACCACAAACAGGCTCAGAGAGAGTGGCCAGACCCAGAGTTCAAGTCTGAGGACAAACCAAAAAACAAAACAAAATAAAAACCAACTCTAACCTTAGCATTTTGCTCATTGTATACAGAGGCATGTAATTAAGGAAATTTCCTCCTGAATTATGAATAGATTGAAGAACCAATTCATCACACAATTATTTTCTTCGTATCATGTTACACCAAAGCCTCAAAAATTGCTTTTTCTAAATTTGTTAATTAATATCATCCAATTGTTGGCAACTCTGTCTAGATTATTCACATTATCAGTTTATTCATGAACTGTTGGATTTATCTATTAACTAAATTCTAATTATACCTCCCTTGAAAGAATATTTTAGGCAAATAGAATGCCACAATCATAGGTGAAATAGTCAATTATACCCTCTACTTAAAAATAATTTTGTAGTATCCTATAGAATATAAAATTACAAAGAAAACCAAAATATTTATTTTAAATCTAAATTCTAACTTAACAAATTCTACAAAGTCCTACATTAAATGAACTTTGTTATGTCTCCAGGCTTAAATATTTGTAATCCTTCATCATTTCTTTGGAATCCAACAGAATCATGATTACTTTCTCAATTTTTTTTATCGGAAATCAGGAGCCAATCTAGTAATGTTCTGTAATGAAGAGAGCATTTAAAACACAACTGAGGAGTATATATGAATTGCATTTCAATAGGAAACTTGACTACTCAAAACATAATGGAAAAATTAGCCCAAACTTCCTACTGTGTATCCCTTTCTTGTTGTTTGGAATGTTTCATAGAGCCAAAATTATACTATTTGGTCCAGAGAAGATATCGCTATGTATATGCACTCTCTAATCTCCTGTCTTAGCCTGAGTGCTAGACTACCAGGCTTGTATCACATTGCCCTGCCATAGTTTGTTGGTTTATTTAATCTAGATACAGACTAGCAATTCTGAACTTCTCCGATGATCTTATCTATTAGACTGACTGCTCAGACTGTTTATGTACTATTTTCAAAGACATTCTAACATTTGACACAGGATATGAACATTTTGAGATGCACCTGCAGGGGTCTGTGATTCATTCTTCCATGGATCCGATACCTTTAATAATGATTACTTGACTTTTCTATTATCTCTGGACTCTACCTATGTAACACTGTCAAACATCTTTGAAGAAATTTCACTTGAGGACTTCCAATAATAAAAATTATAACTTGATCTAGTCTTACTCAGGATATATTTTCTATTATTTTCTAACTTTTCTCCACATTCTGAGAGTTGTTTCATTTGTGCAGGTGTTTGCTCATATAAGTGCCTCTATGTGTATGTGTATGTTTGCATGGTGCATGCAAAAGCCTAAGCAACCTTATTCAGAAATCTTGCTCATGACTAGTATTCCATCACTTGATCGCACGCCTATATCCTAGTTACTCAGGAGGCTGAGATCTGAGGATTGCAGTTCAAATCCAGCACGAATAGGAAATAAATATTCTGAGGCACTTATTTCCAATTAACCACCAGAAAACTGGAAGTGTCACTGCAGCTCAAGAAGTAGAGTGCTAGCCTTGAGCTGAAAAACGGAGAGACATTGCCCAGGCCCAGAGTTCAAGCACCGCCACGATCATCAGAAAGAAAGAAAGAAAGAAAGAAAGAAAGAAAGAAAGAAAGAAAGAAAGAAGAAGAAAGAAAGAAAGAAAGAAAGAAAGAAAGAAAGAAAGGAAGAAAGGAAGGAAGGAAGGAAGGAAGGAAGGAAGGAAAGACAGAAAGAAAGAAAGAAAGAAAGAAAGAAAGAAAGAAAGAAAGAAAGAAAGAAAGAAAGAAAGAAAGAAAGAGAAAGAAAGAAAGAAAGAAAGAAAGAAAGAAAGAAAGAAAGAAAGAAAGAAAGAAAGAAAGAAAGAAAGAAAGAAAGAAAGAAAAAGAAAGAAAAAGAAATGAGTTTTTGGTCACCAGTTTATTACTAGTATAATTCGTGCTATCTCAACATAGACTTTTTTTCCAGTTAAATCCATGCTCTTATATCTAACTTGCTTGGGAACCAGAATTATTCTTCCAGTCTATGTTTTACAAATTTGCATGATTAGCAACCATGATTTAGAGATAGAAGATGAAAGAGTGGACTTTTCCTTCATGTTCCACTTAGTATTAATCCTTTCTCTATGTCACTCCCATAGATCTACATAGTGACTGGCTTTATTGGTTCAATGTTGTCCTATTTGCAGAGTCTTCTATAGTAAATTGAACAATTATACTTAAGCACAGAACTTTTCTTTCTCCTATTATTCCTATTTTTCTTCTCCTGTTAACTTATCTACACTTGGGAAATAATGCACAACACACACACTCTCAAAAAATAAACTTTTCTGAGAATCTTCTTCCCAGTTAAATTTAATTTACAGAGCACTTTTGAAATTTGAACTTAATGTACTCTGGATAATGGTTTCTTTCATGTTTTTATTGTGAAAATAGTGTACAGAGGGGTTAGCGTTACATAAGTAAGGTAATGAGTACATTTCTATTGAGCTTTGTTACATCCTCTTGTTTTTCCTGTGGTATCCCTTCCCTCTTCATCTACACAATTCCCCCTCCACTCCCCAAATTGTAAAGTTCATTTTCTACATAGTGTCTTGTTCATCTGATTGTTCCTATAAGTCATCCTGTATCTTTCTTTCAGCATTTTATTTCCCTTCCCCTCCCCACATTAGAAAAATGTATATACCAGATGCAGGGCACTTACCTCAAATCCAATGAAAACAGGTGTTATACCATGGGAGACATAAAAGAGAAACCAAAAAAAATAACATAGGACATTTTAGATACATTAAAAACAATAGCAAAAAGGAAAAAAAAAAACAAATTGTGTCCCTATCTTGGGGTTCATTTCACTTAACATCTTCTTTTATGGCCATATATACATGGATAGTGTTTTTATAAGCCATTTAAATTTTATATGTTGTATTTACTAAGTTGTCTCTGAAACTCGTGTTACCTCATGTCCAAAGATGTCTTTGTGCTATTTCAATGAAGCCAGAAAACATTTAGTTTTCCTCGAGCAATGCCATAGATTGTTCCTGGAAGTAAGTGGCAGGAACTGTCACTGTAAGTGGAAACTGATCCCAAGAGAGGAATTGAACATAGAGAAATGACAAAGTGCAAGTTAATTTGTGTGTTCCTTTTTACTGTACAAGAAAAGAATCTAAGGATTGGAGGAAATTCTGTGCCTGACTTTTTCATGTGTGTTTTTTACTCATATACAACTTGTCTCTAAACTTCTAGTTGAGAATATTACAAAAGGAATCAACATGCCATTTGAATACCAGCATAAAACACAAGCCATTTGAATACCAGCATAAAACACAAGGAAATAACATTGTTTTTAAAAGATAATGAGTACAATTCTTATCAAGCATTGTAGCCTCCTCCTTTGTTTACACTTCCCATCCGTTCCCAGCCTCCCCCGCCCCCCCAAACCAAAGTTGTCAAGTTCGTTTTCGACATGACAACTTGTACTTTTCATTGTTGCAAGGGGTCCACCTGTATCCTTATTTAAACGACTTGTTTTTCCCTTCCCCTCCACAAATTATACCGACATCAAATAATTGTAACCCCTCTGCACAGTATTTTCACAATAAAAATATTTTAAAAAATAAGTAAGGACAAAAACAAAAAAAGTGTTCTACTGTAAAGTGCTCTACTACAGGGAGGTTTTAATGTGCCTTATGCATGGATATTTCACTACTGAGATGTTTCTCTTGTTGAATGAGTCAGTTATCAATTCCTTTAGTCTTGTCCTGAGTTCTCCATCACAATAAGGATTACAAAAAAGCAGCATTCAGTGAGTATGATCAGCAAAAGAGCCTCTTCTCAAACCAGTGCTTTAAGGATGGTCCCAAAGTAATATGTGAGTTTTTTTCCTTGTTTGTTTGTTTGTTTGTTTAGTTTGTGCTGATTCTGGCGCTTGAACTCACAGGCTGGACTATGTCCCTGAACAATTGTCTTTCCTGTCCAACTTCCCCGAAAGCTAGTAATCTACTGCCTGAGCCAAAACTTCACTTCTGGCTTTTTTGGTGTTTAATTACAGATAAGAGTATAACAGACTCTCCTGCCTGGGTGGCTTTGAAATGAGAAAGTAAGAAAGCCAAGTGACATCAACTGTATTAAGATTTCTGTTTTGAACCAAGAAATACTAGATGAAGTTTATTATAAAGTTAATATTGGACAATTTTTAAAGGAAGAGAATATGCCCATCAAAGATGCCATAACGTAAATAACTCCACAAAAGTAGGTGCACTGAATCATTTTGGAATTATTTTTCTGCTTGGGAACATAACTCTTGACTTCATAGTTCCTTTTGGGGAAACTTAAAATAATATTTGCATTTTTTTGGCCAGGGGGCTTGAAATCTGATCCTGAGTACTGTCCCTCAGCTCTTCAGCTGCAGGTGAGCACTCTACCACTTTAGGTACAGCACTACTTCCAGGTTTCTGGTGGTTATTGGAAGATAAGAGTCTCATGTACTTTCCTGATCAGGCTTGCTTTGGACTGCAATCCTCTGGTCTCAACCTCCTTGAGTAGCTAGGATTGTAGGCGTCAGCCACCAGCACCTGGCTCATATTTGTATTTATGTGCACTTCATGACACTATGTAGACAAAAAAAATGGAAATTTGAATCAAATGCTGACATTGTAGCTGTTCAGAAAAATTGAGTTAGCAATAAATATGTCCTCCTTTTCCATGTTGTTACATTAATGAATCATGAGCAATGGGACCCTTACATTAGTACCCGCTGCCATCTGTTTAGGTGTGTTTAGTATCAGGAAATGCTCATAGAGAAATATAGAAAGACTGAGATCTTTAGAAAGCAAAGGAGATCAGGTATGAAAGAACAGCATAGAAGGAGATACAACTTATCACTCAGAGATTAAGAACTAGCCAACGAGATTTAGCATGCTAAAGGCAATGAGGAATAAGCCTACTTGATAACTAGTTCTTCAATAACCAAAAATGGTTCCCTAGAACAGTTGCTGGTATAACTTAGTAATTATTATCATTTATTCCTTCCATCTGGAGTTATTCCTTCTCTTCTGTCACAATTGTTAATTAGCCCCTGCTTTTTTGGTGCCATGAATGTCCAAAAAGATTTCTAAATCTCACTTAGACTACCCTTCTCTTTGTGATTAGCAGTGACCACACAAAATCCTGGAAACTTTGAATTTCCAGAATTAATTTTTACCTGATATCTAAGCACACTCCTGGCATTAATAGCCATGACTTATTAACAAAACTTTTTTTTTCAACACAGTATTCTAATATAGATAAACTACATGAATTAAGGACTATTGTCACGTATCAGCATGGAAGGAACAATTATATTTTCCAAATATGGGTTCTTTATTTTGCATTTACTAACTAAATGTATTTTTTCCCAGTCCTGGAAGTTGAAGTGAGGGCCAAGGTTCTGTTACTGAGGAGTTTTTGTTTTGTTTTGGATTTTTTTGCTCAAGGGTAGCACTCTACCCCTTGAGGCACAGCACCATTTACAGTTTGTCTTTTTCTATTTATTTGGTACTAAAGAATTGATCCCAGGTATTCATTCATGCTAGGCAATAACTGTACAATGAAGTCACATTTTGAGAGACCTAAATGACTTTCTTAAGATGGCATTAATATTTCATTCCATTACTATGTATTATAATTTCGGCCAAGTGGTAGAGAAGAAGTGGAAACAATACTAAGTCCAGTAAGGTTGACATTCCCATCACATCACTAAGGAAATACACTCTTAAAACCTGCAGGACTGATAGGGCTGTTACATGTGACATTATTATGTAAAACACTCTTAACAGTCATCTCCGACATCCATAATTTTCTGCTTCCACTTTCATGGTCAAGCTCCAAATATCTAAGACTTTTTATTCATTGGATGTGTTTCCTAGGAAGGAAGAAGGAGGATGTGGAAGGTGATGGTTGAAAAATATGTATAATGGTTCCCTGACCACATTTTTTGCATTTTTAAAAAGTGCTACTGATGAGCTCCCATTTACATCTAATTGACTATGCTATTTGCACAAGATTCAGATAAATGAAGGCATTTATTCTGGTGGATAGTCACATATATTAACAAAATCCATTTCTGGGAAAAAATGATACTAAGTAACAAATTATAAAGTATTGTCTTTAAAATGGTTTCTTCTAGCAGAACAAAATGTAGTATTGAAATGATTACTCCAGCTTTCTATGAGATGTTATGGTGTCTCAGTATCAAAATGTTCTCTAATTCCTGTAACATCCGAGCATTAAAGACATGATTTGAAGATCTCAGTAGTTTTAGAAACAAAGATACATAATAACTTCCTTCTTGCAGAGACATGTGATAGCAAGTATGATTGACTGTATTATAGTTCTCATTTTTTTCCCTCTTCATCACAAGTGTTGCATATTTTGGCATACTACCCTATGTCATGAATCAGCTCCCTGTAGTTCAGATTTAACTCTACTCTGCAATGTCAAGATGGGTCATGTGAGCTACTTCAGTTTACAAAAGTGAACCAGAGATGGCGACAGGCTATTTCTAGGGGATTTCTGTCCCATTCTCTGTGTCTAACAGCTGACTTGTTTTCCCTTCAATATAAAAATAGCATATTTCCAGAGGTAATCTTCCTTCAGCTTATATACTGGAGGAATATACCATGTGAAATTGAGTCAAAAGTCAAATACAGCCACATACATATAAGACAGCAAGAATTAAGCTATTATTAGAATATGATACATGATATTAGATTCTTACCATCCTTGTATACTTTTATGAGAGTTGAGTATGGCACACCAGAATTTAACAAATACTAAACAAGAAATGAGCAAATAGATAAAATTTCCTATTTGATGCGACTACACTTTTTTTTTATAAAGAAGCATTCTCCATATGATCACTTTTGTAGTTAGCTTTTTGTATAAATGGGTTTAATCACTCTAGAGCACTGTATTTAATATCCACAATCATTACCCAGACATCGTGATTAAGATGAGGAAAAACAAAATGTTAGATTTCTCATCATTTTTTCATTATTTAGAGAATACTTTATTCGTTTCTGTAATCAAACCCACATAGATAAGACCTTGAATATTTGATAGAGTGCATTTACCCCTGTACAAATGGAAAAAATTAAGTTTAATATTTTTAGACCAATATGGCTATTAATTTCTGTACAAGACCAACTCAACACGGTAAACTGGGACACTGTTTCCAACTTTGACAGCACAGCTAAAGTTTACAAAAATTCAAATCACACACACACACACACATATATATATATATATATATATATATATATATATATAGAGAGAGAGAGAGAGAGAGAGAGAGAGAGAGAGAGAGAGAGAGAGAGAGAGAGAGAGAGAGAGAGAGAGAGAGAGGAGAGAGAGAGAGAGAGAGAGAGAGAGAGAGAGAGAGAGAGAGAGAGAGAGAGAGAGAGAGAGAAATAATAGCAGTATGTTATGCATCAATAGCAGCAACAGCTTTTCCAGGTTCTGCAATCATGTGAACAAAACTAGACACCCAGCACATCCATTAATAAAAAGAAAAAAAGATAAAAAACAAAACCCCATAAAAATGCGAAGTTCTGTTACTGTTGTGGTACCTGGCACCATTTTTTTTAACTTCTGAATCATCATCTGGAAAGAAAACATTTTTTTAATTTTATTTGTGAACATACTGTAGAGAGGGGTTACAATTACATGGGCAGGATAATGCATGCATTTCTTACCAAGCATTGTAGCCTTCTCCTTTGTTTACCCTTCACATCCCTTCCAACCCTCTCCCCTCCCCCCCACCCATTCCTCCCGCCATCCTCCCCCCCCGCAGAACAGACATACAACTTGTACTTCTCATTGTTGCAACAGGTCCACCTGTATCCTTAAACGACTTGTTTTTCCCCATCTCCTCCACAAGTTATACTGACATCAAATATGTGAAAGCAGGGGTTATACTGTGGGGAAGGGACATAAAAAGCAACAAAGAAATAATCTAATAAATGAGTTAGAAACAGACGCATGAAAGAAAAAACATTAAAATACATACCTAAGGGTTCATTTTCCTAACATCACATTATCTGAACTTTTCTGCTTGACTCATACATATACTGGATATTGCAAATAAGGGAAACCATGGGACCTATGTTTCTTTGGGCCTGGCTTACTTCACTTAATATATTTTTTCCAAGTTGTTCCATTTCCTAACAAATGGGGCAATGTCATTCTTTCTGATGGAGACATAGAATTCCTTTGTGTATATATACCACATTTTCTTGATCCATTCATCTACTGAGGGGCATCTGGGTTGGTTCCATATCTTAGCTTTGGTAAATAATGCTGCAATAAACATAGTTGTGCTGGTAGCTTTAGTGTGGTCTTGTTTGTAAACATTTGGGTAAATGCCCAAAAGTGGGATTGCTGGGTCATAGGGGAGATCTATGTGAAGTCTTTCGAGGAAACTCCATACTGCTTTCCAAAGTGGTTGAACAAATTTACACTCCAACCAACAATGAAGTAAGGTTCCTTTCTGTCCACATCCCCTCCAGCATCTGTTGTTGTTAGAGTTCTTGATTTTTGCCATTCTAACTGGAGTGAGGTGGTATCTCAATGTTGTTTTGATTTGCATTTCTTTTATGGCTAGGGAGTTTGAGCATTTCTTCATGTGTCTATTGGCCATCGTTCTTTCTTCTTCAGAGAAGTTTCTCTTTAAGTAATTAGCCCACTTATTTATTGGGCAATTGTTTCTTTGAGGATTTGTTCTTGGGGGATTTAATTTTTTGAGTTCCAAGTATAATTTAGATGAGACCCTTGTCCATTGTATGGCTAGTGAAGATCTTCTCCCAATCCGTGGGCTTTCTATTGATCTTGCTAGCTATGTCCTTTGCCATGCAGAAGCTCTGCAACTTCATGCAATCCCATTTGTCCAGCCTTTCTTTGATTTGTTGTGTTTCCGGGTCTCTATTCAGAAAATTTTGGCCTGAGCCAAGGAGACCTAGGGTTTCTCCTATTCCATCCTGTAATGCTTTCAGAGTGTCTGCTTTGACTTCGAGGTCTTTGATCCATTTAGAGTTGATTCTGGTGCAGGGTTATATATAAGGTCTAGCTTTAGTTTTCTACAAGTAGTTAACCAATTTTGCCAGCACCATTTACTGAAGAGGCTGTCTTTCTTCCATTCTATTGTTTTAGCTCCCTTATCGAAGAATAGATGGCTATAGGTTTGTAGGTTCATTTCTGGGTTTTCAAGTCTATTCCATTGGTCCTGAGGTCTGTTCTTATGCCAATACCAAGCTGTTTTGATTACTATGGCTTTATAGTAGAGTTTGAAATTTGTTATTGATATTCCTCCAGCAGTGTTCTTTCCGTTGAGGAGCGTTTATGCTATTCAGGGTCTTTTATTGTTCCATATGAATTTTTGGATTGCCTCTTCTATTTCCTTGAAGAACGAGGTTGGAATTTTGATGGGTATTGCTTTGAATTTGAAGATATCCCTGAGAAGTATTGCCATTTTCATGATGTTAATCTTTCCAATCCAGGAGCATGGGAGGTTTTGCCATTTTCTATGTTCTGTGTTGATTTCCTTTTTCAAGATTTTAAAGTTTTCATCATAGAGTTCCTTCACTTCTTTGGTTAAGTTGATTCCTAGGTATTTTATTTTTTGTTGGGCTATTACAAATGGAGTTGCTTTCCTAATTTCAGCCACACTTTTCTCATTGTTGTCATACAGAAAATCCATTGATTTTGCGGGGTTAGTTTTATACCCTGCTACTTTGCCAAAGTTTTGAATCAGCTTGAGTAATTTGGGAGTGGAATCTATGGGATTCTTTAAATACAAGATCATCTGGTCTGCAAAGAGGGAGAGTTTTATTTCTTATTGGAAAGAAAACATTCTTGAGAAACATCATTAAAAATAGCTCTGATAAAACACATTCACTACTTCTACGTATCATAAAGCAGGTACAAGGTATTTATAATCACAGAGGGATGATACAGTACTGTCCTACATCTATAATACTAGAGGATACAATTAAAAAGGCACTATTAAGACTTGTTTCTACTTTTCCAGAGGGCCAAATGATGGTATGACACAGCTTATGAAGAACTGCACTTTCTTAGATAGGAGTTCCTTGATCAGTTTGACAGTTCCAAGTACTCAGTACTTTGTCTCTTAGTACTCAGTACTTAATCCCTTAACATCAGCCACAAACCGTTTGAAAATTGAGGTGCGGGAGAAGGAAGAGGAAATAATCCCCAAACAACAAACAAAAACTATACCCAACATCCACTGGACTCATACGAAGATGACTGAGTGAAGGTAAGCAAGACTCAACTTGTCTGTTGTATGTTTGAATGGCGAGAATCTCACAGAGCCTGATGAGAGTGTAGCCAGGCCCTGGACGTATGGATGCTGTCATTAATAGTTCACCGTTTGCTCACTCATCCAGGATATCCTTCTCTTTTTCTCTTCTCTTTTTTTAGTGTGAATTTTCATCCTTTCTCCAAATTCTCCTATTAATAAAGGAAGAATGACACTTTGTGGATATCAAGCAAGAGGCTTCACAGCCAGAATTTCATTCTTTCAGAAATAAGTGAAGTAAAACAGAGTAGCTCGAAGAAGAATAAAGTTTTTTTCCCCTGTCTGGCTCCCACTATAGTGTCTTAACATGAGTTAATTATCTAATAAAACATTTGCCTTGGCTAATTTTTTTAATATAGATTTTAAATAAAAAATAATTTTTAAAAAATTTTAAAAATACCTTTTAAATAAATAGTAATTTGTTGTTTGCTTTTGGCAGGCATGAAATAAGGCTGCATTTTCATTGGGTGAGTTAAGAGATTAAATTTTATGAGAATCTAACATAATGAAAAATAGATGATTTTAAGATAAATAGCTTATAGGTACATTTTTAACATGAAATATCCACAGAGACATCTTTTTTCTTCTTTTCCTCTCCACACTCATTCAACTTCAATAACCAATTCATGTAATTGAAATATCTGTGTTTTGGGGAATAGATTAGACATAAAAAGTTACAGAAAGAGAACCAATATTAAATGGTGTATTCTTTAAAAATAGCATTCAAATAAATATTAGCCATAATTCCAAAATAATAGCCATCAAATGATATTGAAAAGAGAAGAGTTTAAGCAGAATGTATAAAAAGTGATAGTGCCAGAACTGCTTCAGGAGCTGCTCTCTGGGATTTAGGGTTTCTAGAACATTACGTTTTAACCAGGATTAATTGCCTTCAAGGACGATATTTTTTAGTTATATTTCATTGAAGAAATATGTGGTTCAAATTTAATGAAAAGATAACAGGTTATAATCTGTATTTCTCTAAGGTGTTTAGTATTGATATTTTTTATTGTGAAAGTACCGTACATAGGGTTTACAATTACATGGGCAAGGATATCAGTACATTTCTAATCAAGCATTGATGTTTCCTCCTTTTTTTCTCCTTTTCATCCCTTCCCAACTCCCACCCCCATCAACCCTGCCCCGGCAAAATTTGTAAAGTTCGTTTTTCTACATAACGACTTGTACATCTGATTGTTGTAATGGGTCGACCAGTATCCCTATTTAAATGATTTGTTTTTTCCCTTCCCCTCCATAAATTATACCAACATCAAATACAGTGAAAGCAGGGTTATACCATGGGGGAGGGACATTCAAAGCAACAAAGAAATAGTAACAATCACATGTAAGAAAAAATATTTGAATATTTATCTTGTGGTTCATTGTCCCTAACATCATATTATCTGACCTTTTCTGCTTGTTTCAAACATATACTAGTTATTGCAAATAAGGGAAACCATGGGACCTATGTTTCTTTGAGCCTGGCTTACTTCACTTAATATAATTTTTCCATCTTTCCATTTCTGAACAAATGGTGCAATGTCATTCTTTATAATTTAGCCATAGAATTCCATTGTGAATATATACATTTTCTTGATCCATTCATCTACTGAGGGGTGTCTGGTTGCTTCCATCTTAGCTAAGGTAAATAATGCTGCAGTAAAAATAGTTGTGCTGGTAGCTTTAGTATGGTCTTATTTGTGATCATTTGGGTAAATGCCCAAAAGTGGGATTGTTGGGTCATACGAGAGATCTATGTGGAGTCTTTTGTGGAATCTTCATACTACTTTTCAAAGTGGTTGAACAAGTTTTTCTCTCACCAACAATGCAGTAGGGTTCCCTACTGTCCACATCCCTTCTAGCATATGTTGTTATTAGAGTTCTTAATCATAGCCATTCTATGAGGTGAGGTGGTATCACAATGTTGTTTTTATTTGCATTTCTTTTATGACTAGGGAGGTTGAGCAATTCTTCATGTGTCTATTGGTCATGCTTCTTTCTCCTTCAGAGATGTTTCTCTTTGAGTCTTTAGCCTACTTATTTATTGGGCAGTTTTTTTGAGGACTTGTTGTTGGGGGATTTATTTTTTTGAGTTCCGGGTATATTTTAAATATGAGACCCTTGTACATTGTATGACTATTGAAGATCTTCTCCCAATCCGTGGGCTTTCTATTGATCTTCTAATTATGTCCTTTGCCATGCAGAAGTTCTGCAATTTCATGCAATCCCATTTGTCCAACCTTTCTTTGATTTGTTGTGTTTTCTGGGTCTCAATTAAGAAAATTTGGCCTGTGCCAAGTAGTACTAGGGTTTCCCCTATTCTGTCCTGTAATGTTTTCAGAGTGTTTGCTTTGACTCCGAGGTCTTTGATCCATTTGATGTTGGTTCTGGAGCAGGGTCATATATAAGGTTCTATCTTTAGTTTTCTACAAGTGATTAACCAATTTTGCCAGCACCATTTTCTGAAGAGGTTTTCTTTTTTCTATCCTATATTTTTTTAACTTCCTTATCAAAGATTAGTTGGCTATATGTCTGTAGGTTCATTTCTGATTTTTCACTTCTAATCCATTGATCCTGAGGTTTGTTCTTGTGCCAGTCCCAAGGTGTTTTGATTACTATTGCTTTGTAATATAGTTTGAAATTTGGTATTGATATTCCTCCAGCACTGTTCTTTCTGTTAAGGGTCGTTTTTGCTATTTGAGGTCTTTTGTTGTTCTCTATGAATTTTGGGATTGCCTCTTCTATTTCCTTGAAGAATGAGGTTGGAATATTGATTAGGTATCGGACTGAATTTTTAGATAGCCTTTGGAAATATTGGCATTTTCACGATGTTGATCCTTCCAATCCTGGAGCAGGGGAGGTTTTGGCACTTTCTAAGTTTTGTTTGATTTCCTTTTTCATGTTTGTACATAGGCTTTATATGTGTATAAAAATAATAATGCTATTAAAGAATTTATGACTAAGAGTTTTTGAACTGAGTAATACATTTCTGTATTAAGTGTGTACACAATGGGGGATAAGGTCTAATTATTGACAACAGGTATATACCTGAGGAGGATCAGAACAGCAATTAAGTCACACAAAAAAGAATGAAAGAGCAAAAAATGAAAAGAATGAAAAGGATAAAAAAAGAAACAAACCCAAAAAATCAGTTCAGATTTTAAAAAAATCACATGCACACTTACACACATATACATCTAAAATACAAATGATGATGTAAAAAAATTAATAGAAAACAATTTTCAACAAAAATTTTAAAAGGTACAAAAATATTTCTTTGATTTTTTGGGGGGGAGGGAGTTGATGAGAAGATCCTGTATCTCTCTTGTGCCCATCACGTCTCTTGGTAGAGTCTCTGGTCTGAATGTGCTGTTTGGTTTTCCTGACGTTTGATTGGTTTCTTAAATCAGTTTGATCAAGCAGAAAAATTCTCTGCTTTATCCAGGATTTTGTGATCTGCCTCCCAGGCTAGTTCAGTGGGAGGGAGATCTGCTTTGAGTATTACAAAAGAGGGAGATGGCTGTTTCTTCTAGTTTGGAGATGCTGTGATGAGGCTAAGTTCTTGGTAGAGTTGAGGCCTTTCAGAAAACAGTAGCTTTGCCCTAAGGGGCTAGTTTGTGAGAAACTCACAGAGCCCAGCCTGGAGCCATTCTCAGGGTTTATGTTTACTAAATTTCAATTGTTTTTCTAGGTTGCTTTAGGGAGGGGCAGCTCTGGCTCTGTTTAGCCAGTGTAGAAAGTCACTCCTCTGGGGGCAGAGTTTTCACTGCCTGGGCTGGGTAAAGCTGAGCCTGGCAGGTCAGGTGAGGTTCCTGTGACCTGCTAAATGACTCTTTTGTTTTCTTCCAAGGCCTGAGTTAAAGCTAGCTGCTCAGCCAGGCTTGTCAGTATCAAAGATGGAGATCTCTGGTGGGGGTAGTGGTGGCTTTCCCTCCTCTGCTCTTTGAGAAGCAGTGCGGATGTCACGGTTCTATTCACGCCAGTGTCTTTGTTCCTGGGTCATCTCTGGCCTGCGATCTGCAGGATGAAGATATCTGCTCCTTGTCAGTTCTTGCTGGTGTTGAGTAGAATCAGCTTCCCAGCCTTGTCTGGTGCCTTAGTCCCTGAATCTCTATGTTGTAGGTATGGCTGCTATGGCCACCACTGCTCTCCCTGCCACAGCCGCGGCTACCTGCAAGTGCTCAGATCTGTCTCCTTGCCTGGATTTTCCCTCTCTAGCTAAAGAAACTCTCTGTATTGTGATGGGACACTTGGTGTAATTCTCTGGCCTAGGAATGTGCACCAGAAAACTAAAACTGCTTTCTCTGCGAGAGGTTGTTTAGCATGCAGTTTCTTCTCTGCCATCTTCTTCCGAATGCCCTAATAATGCCTTTTATTTTAACATTAAAGTTGTAAGTAACACATTTGAAGTCCTAGTGAAATTTGAAGGTTCAGATTTAAAGTTAAATTTTCAAAATTCCCAAATATTGCATTTTTGCAACCAATATGGAAAACAGGCATGTTTTATCCTCAAGACTGTCATTATTTCATATGCAAAAAGTTAAATAAATATAATATTAATTCAGTGTAATTCAGTGGAAATAAGAAATCATATACTTACGTAATGCATCAATTCCATAGATTATAAGATCTATCGATCAAAATACTATACTTGTTTTAAGTAGATTACTTAAGACATAAAGCAAGTGATAATTTTCTTTAATCAGTGAAGTTGATATAGAAGTTCTGTGTGCTTGATACATGTCAATTTACACATGTGCTTGGCTCATCTCAATGTTATTTGAGGATAACTGAGAAAAGAACTAGAAAAAAAATCACTCAAATGTTTAGCTTTATTTTGTGGCTAAATATGTCTTTTCTATATCTCTTTATTTTATTTGAAAAATCTGGTAAATTTATTTAAGTTACATCAACAATAATGAGAAATAAACAGCCCATAACTCCTTAAAAGACAATTAATAAGAAAACAAAGAAATGATAAAGAAACAAATAGAATGTCATTTTGCACGTGGTCATTGTATATTGTGGTGCTTTGTAATTGTTTATTGTGTGACTATCCCATTAATCTGGCTCAAATCACTAGGGCTACTAGATGAAAATTTCAAAATCTAGAGCAGCTAACACAGCTGTGCAGTTATTTGTGGGTTTCTCTATAGTAGTAGCTGGGCATAAACACTAAAAAGGAAATAATTCTAGTTCTCTGCAGGTAAGAATCTGATAAAAAGCATACTTTTATATTCCTAGATGAAATAAGAAGAACACACCTTCAAAGCTTACTATACCATTAGCCCTTTAAATAACAGTGCCATTTTTAAGACAATATAGAGGATTAAAGTCTTTCATCTCCCCCATCCATTACTGCCACTCACAAATCATTGCCAAGGTAAATTTCTAGTTCTTTTTTACATTTAAATGGCTTAGGAGTAACATAAAAAATAATTCAAGTTGTTGACAAAATTTAATTTAGAATAAGCAAGCAAACGAGATTCAACTCCATAGTATAACCTTTAGGAAAAGTGAATTAAGGAATATGGCATGTCCTTTGTAATGTAATATTAGAAATTAGGGCAAAATTCCAGAAAGAGAATCTGGAAGAAGGAAAAAGAAGTCTTTGATAAGATATATTAAAGATTACCTAGGGACAAGTAATTTTGCCTACCTTTTCTATTATATGATAATGTAACATATTTTTGTTTGCTAATCAGTGAAACTCAAAGAGATTTTTAAATATAATAGGAAAAATGCATAGTCATGAATGAATGAAATTAGGGAGTAGATGGCTCAGGAGCTAGGTGATTCTGTAAAATATTCTCATTATTTTGAATAATCTGGTGTTTATGTGTGTGTGGATTTATGAATGTATTTATGTCTGGGCAGGAAAGTTTGATTATTAGATCATTGCTGGTACACAATGTCTGGAACTTAACCTGAGTCAGAGTGGTAAATACGTGTGTGTGTGTGTGTGTGTGTGTGTGTGTGTGTGTGTGTGTGTGTGTGTTCGTGTGTGTGTGTGTGTGTGTGTGTGTGTGTGTGTGTGTGTGTGTGTGTGTGTATGGGTGTGCCTGCAAGTCTGTATTTAGAAGGAAGAATCTTATTTCCCTCAGGGTATACAATTTATTATATTAGGTATACTACATTAATGACAGCAGATAAAAGTCATTAACATTTCATGCTATACGTTTTTGTTCATATGATTGCATGAACAATCTAAAAAGTTATGTTTGGGGATTGAGTTTTGTGGAAGGTCAACTGAAAGTATAAACTTCTGGAATCTTGAGAAAGGTATCAATGGCAAACATTTCAGTGTAGATCAAGTTTAGACAACACTTGTAAAGGATATATAACCCTATTTGAAAATGCAATATTTATTCATTTTTCCATAGCTACATTATTCATAAATTTGTAGGAAAACAAGTTCAATTATGGAAACATAATGTAATGTCATTATTTACTGCATTCAGTTTAACACTTTAGTTTCGTCAAGTCGAAATACCATTTATTTCTTCTGTATAGGAAAGAAAATGCTAAATATTAGAATTTGTGCCATAGTTCACATTAGGAAGCTTTGTCCGTATCAATAAGTTTATTTCTTTTGTTTCTGATTTCCTATTTATAATTCTGTTTTTAAGGACTTTTTCTTTCTCCAAATTTGAGGCTTGAATATACCTCATGCTCTCAGTTTTTGGTAACAGTAGTCAGTGTAACATTAGAACCATGCCTCCAGCCCAGAAATTTTTGTAGTTAAATGGAAGTAGAACCTCATGAAATTCCCTACCAGCCTGAGAACCATTATCTCACAAGTGCCATCCTTCTTATTCACTAGAATCATACAGATGAGTCATGGACTCCAAGAGTCAATGACTTTTCTTTTTTTTTTTTTTTTAAATTTTATTTTATTTGAGAACATACTGTACAGAGGGGTTACAATTACATTGGCAGGATAATGCATACATTTCTTACCAAGCATTGCAGCCTCCTCCTTTGTTTACCCTTCACCTCCCTTCCCAGCCTCCCCCCTCCCCCCCACCCAATTATACCCCCCTCCCCCCCACTCCGACATTGTAAAGCTTGCTTTGACATGACATTTTGTAATTCTCCTTGTTACAAGAGGTCCACCAGAATCCTTAAACGACTTGTTTGTCCCCCTCTCCTCCACATGTTATACTGACATCAAATAATTTGAAAGCGGGGGTTACACTGTGGGGGAGGGATATACAAAGCAACAAAGAAATAATCTTATAAATGCGTTACAAACACATGCATGAAAGAAACGAAAACATTAAAATACATATTTAAGGGTTCGTTTTCCTAACATCACATTATCTGACCTTTTCCGCTTGACTCATACCTATACTAGATATTGCAAATAAGGGAAACCATGAGACCTATGTTTCTTTGGGCCTGGCTGACTTCACTTAATATAATTTTTTCCAAGCCTTTCCATTTCCTAACAAATGGGGAAATGTCATTCTTTCTGATGGAGGCATAGAATTCCATTGTGTATATATACCACATTTTCTTGATCCATTCATCTACTGAGGGGCTTCTGGGTTGGTTCCATATCTTAGCTATGGTAAATAATGCTGCAATAAACATAGTTGTGCTGGTAGCTTTAGTGTGGTCTTGTTTGTATACATTTGGGTAAATGCCCAAAAGTGGGATTGTTGGGTCATAGGGGAGATCTATGTGAAGTCTTCTGAGGAACCTCCATACTGCTTTCCAAAGTGGTTGAAAAAGTTTACATTCCCACCAACAATGAAGTAAGGTTCCTTTCTGTCCACATCCCCTCCAGCATCTGTTGTTGTTAGAGTTCTTGATTTTTGCTGTTCTAACTGGAGTGAGGTGATATCTCAATGTTGTTTTGATTTGCATTTCTTTTATGGCTAGGGATGTTGAACATTTCTTCATGTGTCTAATGGCCATCCTTCTTTCTTCTTCAGAGAAGCTTCTCTTTAAGTCTTTCGCCCACTTATTTATTAGGCAGTTGTTTCTTTGAGGATTTGTTGTTGGGTGGTTTAATTTTTTGAGTTCCAAGTATATTTTAGATATGAGACCCTTGTCCGTTGTATGGCTAGTAAAGATCTTCTCCCAATCGGTGGGCTTTCTATTGATCTTGCTAGCTATGTCATTTGCCCTGCAGAAGCTCTACAAACTTATGCAATCCCATTTGTCCAACCTTTCTTTGATTTGTTGTGTTTCCGGGTCTCTATTCAGAAAATTTCGGCCTGAGCCAAGGAGACCTAGGGTTTCTCCTATTCCATCCTGTAATGTTTTCAGAGTGTTTGCTTTGCCTTGGAGGTCTTTGATCCATTTGGAGTTGATTCTGGTGCAGGATGATATATAAGGATCTAGCTTTAGTTTTCTACATGTAGTTAACCAATTTTGCCAGCAACATTTACTGAAGAGGCTGTCTTTCTTCCATTCTATTGTTTTAGCTTCCTTATCGAAGATTAGATGGCTATAGGTTTGTAGGTTCATTTCTGGGTTTTCAATTCTATTCCATTGGTCCTGAGGTCTGTTCTTATGCCAATACCAAGCTGTTTTGATTACTATGGCTTTATAGTAGAGTTTGAAATTTGTTATTGATATTCCTCCAGCAGTGTTCTTTCCGTTGAGAAGTGTTTTTGCTATTCGGGGTCTTTTATTGTTCCATATGAATTTTTGGATTGCCTCTTCTATTTCCTTGAAGAATGAATGTGGAATTTTGATTGGTATTGCGTAGAATTTGTACATAGACTTGGGAAGTATTGCCATTTCCATGATGTTAATCTTTCCAATCCAGGAGCATGGGAGGTTTTGTCATTTTTTAAGTTCTGTGTTGATTTCCTTTTTCAAGATTTTAAAGTTTTCATCATGGAGGTCCTTCACTTCTTTAGTTAAGTTAATTACTAGGTATTTTATTTTTTGTGGGGCTATTACAAATGGAGTTGCTTTCCTAATTAAAGCCACACTTTTCTTAATTGTTGGCATACAGAAAAGCCATTGATTTTTGGGGGTTAATTTTATAACCTGCTACTTTGCCAAAGTTTTGAATCAGCTTGAGTAATTTGGGAGTGGAGTCTATGGGATTCTTTAAATACAAGATCATGTCATCTGCAAAGAGGGAGAGTTTTATTTCTTCTTTCCCTATTTGGATCCCCTTTATTTCTGCATCTTGTCTTATTGCTGTAGCTAGGCATTCTAATACTAGATTGAAGAGAAGTGGAGAGCGTGGGCATCCTTGTCTTGTTCCTGAGTTAAGAGGAAATGGCTTTAGTTTTTCACCATTGAGTATAATGCTGGCTGTAGGTTTGTCATATACAGCCTTTATTGTATTGAGGAATGTTCCATGGATTCCTAATTTTTCCAGAACCTTCATCATAAAGGGGTGTTGGATCTTGTCGAATGCTTTTTCTGCGTCTATTGAGATAATCATGTGGTTCTTGTTCTTGCTCTTGTTGATGTGATGAATAATATTAATTGATTTGCGTATATTGAACCAGCTTTGCATCCCTGAAATGAATCCTGTTTGATCGTGGTGTATGATTTTTTGGATGAATTGTTGAAGTCGATTGGCCAAAATTTTGTTGAGAAGTTTTGCATCGATGTTCATCAAAGAAATGGGTCTATAGTTCTCTTTCTTTGATGAGTCCCTCCCTGGTTTTGGGATGAGGGTTATGATGGCTTCATAGAATGTGTTCGGTAGTGAGCTTTCTTTTTCAATTTCATTGAAGAGTTGGAGGAGAATTGGTGTGAGTTCTGCTTTGAAGGCCTTGTAAAATTCCGCTGTAAAACCATCTGGTCCTGGACTTTTCTTAGCTGGGAGGTCTCTTAATGCTGTTTCTATTTCAATGCTTGATATGGGCCTGTTAAGCTGGTTTAACTCATCTTGGTTTAGTTTTGGCATGTCAATATTTGCTAGGAAAAGGTCCATTTCTGTCAAGTTGTCGAACTTATTAGCATAAAGTTTTGAGAAGTATTCCCTTATAATGTTCTGAATCTTGGTTGTTTCCGTGGTGATGTTTCCATTCTCATCTCTGAGTTTATTAATTTGGGTGTGTTCTCTTCTTTTTCTGATAAGATTTGCTAAGGGTCTGTCAGTTTTGTTAAGTTTTTGGAAGAACCAACTCTTTGTTTTGTTGATTCTTTCTATAGTTTTTTTGGATTCTAATTCATTTAATTCTGATTTAATTTTGATTATTTCTTTCCATCTACTGGATTGGGGTTTATCTTGCTGCTCTTTTTCAAGGAGGTTTAGATGTGTCATTAAATTGCTAGTTTCAGATCTCTCCAATTTGTTGATGTAGGAGCTCAGAGCTTTCCTCTGAGTACTGCCTTTGCTGTGTCCCAGAGGAGCTGGTAATTTGTGTGTTCATTTTTGTTGAATAGCATGAACATTTGAATTTCCTTTCTAATCTCTTCCATGACCCACTCTTGATTCAGCAGTGTGTTGTTTAGCCTCCATGTGATACCGGACTTTCTTTGGTGGCTTTCGGTGTTGAGTTCTAATTTTATTCCCTTGTGATCAGAGAGAATGCAGGGTATAACTTCAATGTTTCTGAATTTAGACAAGTTTGCTTTGTGGCCTAGAATGTGTTCTATTTTAGAAAACGTTCCATGTGCTGCTGAGAAGAATGTGTATTCTGATGCTGCTGGGTGAAATGTTCGGTAAATGTCTGGTAAGTCTAGTTGATCTATGCAGCTGTTTAGATCTGCGGTTTCTCTGTTGAGTTTTTGCCGAGTTGATCTGTCTAGTGGGGAGAGTGGTGTGTTGAAATCCCCAACAATTAATGTCTTTGGATCTATATGGGATTTGAAGGAAAGTAGTGTTTCTTTGAGAAATTTGGGTGCTCCATTGTTTGGCGAATAGCTATTTAGAATTGTAATATCCTCCTGAAGGAGAGATCCTTTAATTAGTATGTAGCGACCTTCTTTATCTCTTCTCACGATTTTTAATTTGAAGTCTATTTTATCTGATATTAGGATTGCAACTCCCGCCTGTTTATGAGGGCCGTTTGCTTGGTAGATTTTGTTCCAGCCTTTAACATTGAAAATGTGTTTGTTTTTACGGGCAAGATGTGACTCCTGCAGGCAGCAGATAGAAGGGTCTTGTTTTTTAATCCAACTAGACAGTCTATGTCGCTTAATTGGAGATTTCATTCCGTTAACGTTAAGAGATAGGACTGAGAGGTATTTGGGAGTTCCTGCCATGTTATCCACCTTCTTGGGGGCTGCGAAACCTGGGTTCTTCCTATGGTTCTTGGATTCTCAGTTTGGGTGCAGTTTGTTGGCCTTTATTGTGGTCTTGTTGGTTTTCTATGTGTAGGACATCTTTAAGAATCTTTTGTAGGGCTGGTTTGGTGGAGATGTATTGTTTCAATTTTTCTTTGCTGTGGAAGGTTTTTATTTGGCCTTCAGTTATAAAGGAGAGTTTAGCTGGGTACAGTATTCTTGGTTGATAGTTGTTTGTTTTTAGGGCATGGCATACATCATTCCAGGCTCTTCTTGCTTTGATTGTCTCTGCTGAGAAATCTGAGGTGATTCTAATTGGTTTCCCTTTATAGGTGATTACCCTTTTCTCCCTCACAGCTTTAAGGATCTTTTCCTTGTTTTGAGTTGATCCTGTTTGGATTATAATGTGACAGTGGGATGTCCTCTTCTGGTCTGGTCTATTTGGGGTTCTAAAGGCTTCTTGTATCTGAATAGGCCTATCTTTTTGCATGTTTGGGAAGTTCTCTGCTAGGATCCTGTTAAACAAATTTCCTAGACCATTAACTTCTGTTTCTAGGTGCTCCTCTACACCCATTATCCTTAAGTTAGGCCTTCTGATGGTGTCTTCCAGGTGTTCGATAGATCTATCATATTTCTTGGACTTGTCTTGGATGGTTGTATGTTCTTTCTCTATAATATCTAGGCTGTTTTCAATCCCTGAGATTCGATCTTCTGCATGGTCTAACCTGCTGTCAAGACTCTCTACTTTGTTTTTTATCTCTTTTCCTTCTACTTGGTCAGCTTTGATGGCTTCAAGTTCTTTGTTGAAGCTCTGTTTTAGGTCTTGTATGAATCTCTTTACTTCCTTAATTTGGTGTTCAGTGTTTGTCCTCAAATCACTTAGTTGATTGGATATGGTTTCTTTGGACTCCCATTCCATCTGTTGGGTTCCATTCAGCATTCCCTTTGTGGTCTCCCAGACTTCCTTCAGCTCTTTGTTAATGGATTCTATGGATGCCTTTAGTGATCTTTCTGTGTTCTCTACCTGGTCTATCAATTCCTGTATTACTCTTTGTTTAGCTTCCTCACATTCGTGGGATTCCTGCAGTTCTCTTTGAGTGTTCTCAGCCTGCTCACGCCATTCCTCCCTTTCTCTTTGAGTATTCTCAAGTTGTTCACGCAAATCCTGTATCAGTTTTTGAGTAGCTTCCTCTCGCTTATGATATTCCTGTATAAACTTCTGGGAGGCCTCCTCTCTCTCCCTATCACGCTCATAGAGAGTCCTTTGTAAGTTGTCAAGCTTCTCATTTATCATGTTTGCCACCAGTGTTTGTAGAGCTATTTGGGAACCCTCCTCTGGATTGTTCATTATCTGATCTGACCCCTGATTATCAAGATTGGGAATTGAGATGCCCGAATTTGCCATTTTTCTTGTGTTTTTCCGGCTTACTCTGCCCATTTGAGATGAAGATAGTACCAGTTTTGTGCTAGAACACTATCTTAAGGCAACCATCAACCAAAGTTTGCATTTGTACAGTCAATAGTCTACAGATACAATCTAGTTCAACAGATACATCTATTCAACATCAAACAACTATATTTTAAAGGACTTCGAACTGCAGAAAAAATTTGGAAAACCAGAAATTATTAGGATTAGGGAGAGATGTGGGTGAAAAATAGGAATAGATTGGTGTGGGGAGGCACAGGGAGAGTTAACTATGTCCTAATCACAAAGCAGGAAATGGGTTGGGTAGGATGCAAGTAGAGAATGAGAAAAAAAGAAGAGAGGGATAGGGGAATGAAAAGAGACCAGAAAAAAAAATAGAAACGTAAAAATTAATGTTATTGTAGAGATTAAAAGACCATCTATTTAGAGAGGAATGTGAATATGTTGTGAGAAAGGGAGGGACATAGAGGAGATGTGAAAATACTTTAAGGATGGGAAAGGGAGAAGAAAAGATTAGAAGTTCAGTAGAGCTAGACAAAAAACAAAAAGATAATTATGAAAGAAAGAAAAAGAGAAAGAAGATAAGAAAAGAAAGGAAAACGCTCATTTACATATTCCTAAAATAAAAATTACAAGAGGAGAAAAAACAAAAAAAAATTTACTGGAAATCAATTATTTTTTCAGAAGAGGCAAAAATTAAAGATTAATAAAAGTTTTAAAAGAGAAAAAAAAATTTATATATATATATATAAGGTAGCAAAAAACAAAAAACAAACAATAAAAAAGAAAAGAAGAAGAAAAAAAGAAAGAAAAAAAAAAGAAATAAGAAAAAAAAAAGTACTTTGATTTTTTTTGGGGGGGGGAGGGGTGGGAAGAATCCTGTATCTCCCTTTTGTCTGTAACCAGCCGTTTGTTGGAGTCTCTGGTCGGCTTGAGGTCCTGCGGCTTGTTTGGTTTCTTAAGTCGGTTTGTTGGAAGAGGCAGAAAATTGCTCTGCTTTACCCAAGATTTTGAGATCCCCCTCCCAGGTTAGTTTTCTAGGAGGGTGATCTGCTTTGAGAATCACAAAAGAAGGGGATGCAGTGGTGAGGCTAGGTTCTGGGTAGAGTTGAGGCCTTTCAACAATCAGTAGCTTTTTCCTGGGGCTGTTTTGTGCAAAAACAAAACAAAAAAAATCTCCCAGAGCCCAGCCTGGAGCCGTTCTCAGGGATTCTGTTTTTCAATTGATTGTTGAGGCTGCTAGAGGGAGGGGCAGCCTCTGTCTCTGGTTACCCAGTGAGTGCCTGAGCTGGGTGACTTTTCCCTGGATGGAGCTGAGTCTGGCAGGTCACTCCGCCGTTAAGTTCTTGTGACCTGCTAAATGACTTGTTTTATTCCAAGGCCTGGGTTGGAGCTGGCAGCTCCTCCGAGCTTTGTCGGTATCCAAGATGGAGATCACCGGTGCTGGGGGGGGAGGGGTGGCCTTCCCTCCTCTGCTCCCTAAGAAGGAGTGAGGAAGTTGGGCTTCTACTCACGCCAAGTCTTGGATCCTGGGTCGTCTCTGTTCTGCAAACTGCAGGGTGAAGATGTCCGCTCTTTGTTGGTTCTTGCTGGTGTTGAGTAGAATCCGCTTGCCAGCTGCGTCTGGCTCCTTCGTCCCGGACTCTCTGTTTGAGCGCTCAGGTATGGCCCCCAGCTGTGGTCTCTGCCGCTTGCGACCCTGCCGCCGCCGCCGCCGCCGCCGCCGCCTTGGCGACTGCTGGCGAGCACTCAGGTGCTTCTTTTTGCCTTGGCTTCCCCTCTCTTGTCTAACTCTCTGTCCTGTGATGGCACACTTGGTGTGATTCTCTGGCTTAGGACTGTTCACTGGAACTCTAAAGCTGCTTTCTATGCGAGAGCTTGTTCAGATTCCAGCTTCTCCTCCGCCATCTTCCCGGAACTTCCTCAATGACTTTTCATGTCTTATAGATTCCACATTTGCTAGTAATTGTAATAATAAACTACCACAGATTGGGTAGCATTAACACTGTAGATACATTGCCTCTAAGTTTGTGGAACTAAAACTCCAAGATCAGAGTTGGCTTCTTCTGAATCCTCTTTCCTTGGCATACCCATGGCCTTCTGCTTTTCTTGCAGGCGACTTCGACTTAAATGCTGCCTTTGAGATTCTGTTTCCAAATCCATTCATTTTCTAAGGCAATGGGTTGTTGAAGTTTAGTATGATTTCAGTGGGACAGTATTGAACAGATAACATATTACTTAACGGATAGAAGAAAATCTAGAATTAGAAATTATTTGAATTGGGCGTGGAAGTTATGGTTATACCTTAAAAAATAGGAAAAGAGATAAAGATTTTATTAGAGATTGTAAAACCAGTATGAAGTCTTTACCTTAGACAAGCCAAATTCTTACCCTGTCACACTTAAATTCCTAGTGATACTGGGGGATTGAACCCAAAACCCTATACTTGTAAAACAGCATCTCTAGTACTGCCATACCTGCATA
The DNA here is from genome assembly GCF_024711535.1 of Dipodomys merriami. NCBI lineage: Eukaryota > Metazoa > Chordata > Mammalia > Rodentia > Heteromyidae > Dipodomys > Dipodomys merriami. The sequence goes on from NW_027206113.1 coordinate 8,634,439, forward strand.
TTGTAATTGGATTGTTTATTTTGAAGTAGTATCACTATGCCTGGGCCTGATTAGACTGCAGTACTCCTAACACAAACATAATTCATTGCATGCAGCAAATGGTTAGAATTTCTGAAACTTCTTTTATTGTCTATGCTTTCCTGGAACTGAAATTCTGTAATCTCTGTTTCCCAAGTAGATAAGATTACAGGTTTGAGCCACTTTATAGAGTAAAAGTATACAATTTAGGGCTGGGAAGGTGGCTCAGTGGTTAAAGCGCTTGCCTTGCATGCCTGAGGCCCTGGGTTCGATTCCTCAGCACCACATAAGCAAAAAGAAAAAAAGCCGGAAGTGGCGCTGTGGCTCAAGTGGTAGAGCACTAGCTTTGAGCTGAAGAGCTGAGGGACAGTGCCCAGGCCCAGAGTTCAGGCCCCATGACTGGACCCAAAAAAAAAAACAAAAAACCTTGATATTGCCTATATTTGTGCTTAATGTATATAGTCTACCTTAATTTTTGTTTAGTACTCTGAATTGAAAACATTGATTTTCTTGGTATGCATGGCTTTGTTTTGGATGGAATCCCATAACAATAAAAATATCTCCCAAAAGTCTATGTCAAAAATCATGGAAAGGAAGGCTTCAGTTGGAAACAAAACACTGATCCTTAAGTTATAAATGCAATATATTTATTATGTTAGTCAATGCTTTCTTAAATATTAGAAGAGAAGGAAGGCAGAAATGTGAAATATGTAAGGTATAATTTTGATAACCTACTGGGCATCTATAGAAATTCTGTAGTTTTCACTTTATGTTATCTTCCTTTCTTAAAGGTTGCTTTATTAGAACCCTCTGGGTGGATCATGGTTGGACTGATTGGTAACCTTCTCCAGGAAATTAAGCTGATTTTAGAAGGCTGATGGTGTGGGAAATAAAGGAATGATCAGAATGAGCACAGATATTGTCACAGAATGAGCCAACCAGGTTCAACTGCTGAACAGCAAAACATAGCAAAGGTTCAAGTCTGATGATCCACATTGGAAAATATATAGATAAACATACATATACATATACATATACATATACATATACATATACATATACATATACATATACATATACATGTACATATACATACAAATATATATTTACATATGCATATACATATACATACACATACATACTTGAAAAAGTAAATATCTGGTATAATATAGGGAATCTTGGCCTGACAAGTATTAAATTATATCAAACTGGTTGCATGAAAGGTACAGTAAAATATCAACTGTTTAGTATAGATTTTACATAGATTTTGTAAAGGATGAAAATTCTTCTTTCATTTTATACTTTACAAATATCCATAGTTTGTTTTACGTTTTTTTACATTGGACTAGGAGCATCTATACAATAGTGAGAATTGGAATTACACGAAATATGCAACATGTTGGTTCAAGGATGTAATCTTAGCTAGTTAAGAAACGATCAGATAAGTTTATGTTATGCGAAATGAACCCCAATATAAGAATTCAATTTGTTTTTCTTTCTTGCGATTGTTTCTAACATATTTATAAGATGATTTATTTGTTGCTTTGTATGTCCCTCCCCCATGGTATAAGCCCTGTTTTCTTTTTTTCAATTTAATTTTATTTTATTTGTGAAAATACTGTACAGAGGAGTTACAATTACATGGGCAGGATAATGCGTACATTTCTTACCAAGCATTGCAGCATCCTCCTTTGTTTACCCTTCACATCCCTTCCCAGCATCCTCCCTCCCCCCCCCAATCCCAATCCTTCTCCTTCCCCCCCTTCCACACCCCCCCGCACCGACATTGTAAAGCTCGTTTTGGACATGACAACTTGTACTTCTCATTGTGGCAACAGGTCCACCTGTATAGATAAACAACTGGTTTTTCCCCATCTCCTCCACAAGTTATACTGACATCAAATATAGTGAAAACAGGGGTTATACTGTGGGGGAGGAACATACAAAGCAACAAAGAGATAATCTTATAAATGTGTTAGAAACACATGCATGAAAGAAAAAAACATTAAAATACAAATCTAAGGGTTCATTTTCCTGACATCACATTATCTGAACTTTTCCGCTTGACTCATACATCTACTAGATATTACAAATGAGGGAAACCATGGGACCTATGTTTCTTTGGGCCTGGCTGACTTCACTTAATATAATTTTTTCCAAGTTTTTCCATTTCCTAAAAAATGGGGCAATGTCATTCTTTCTGATGGAGGCATAGAATTCCATTGTGTATATATACCACATTATCTTGATCCAATCATCTACTGAGGGGCATCAGGGTAGGTTCCATATCTTAGCTATGGTAAATAATGCTGCAATAAACATAGTTGTGCTGGTAGCTTTAGTGTGGTCTTGTTTGTAAACATTTGGGTAAATGCCCAAAAGTGGGATTGTTGGGTCATAGGAGAGCTCTATGTGAAGTCTTTTGAGGAACCTCCATACTGCTTTCCAAAGTGGTTGAACAAATTCACATTCCCACCAAAAATGAAGTAAGGTTCCTTTCTGTCCACATCCCCTCCAGCATCTGTTGTTGTTAGAGTTCTTGATTTTTGCCATTCTAACTGGGGTGAGGTGATATCTCAATGTTGTTTTGATTTGCATTTCTTTTATGGCTAGGGAGTTTGAGCATTTCTTCATGTGTCTATTGGACATCCTTCTTTCTTCATCAGAGAAGTTACTCTTTAACTCTTTCGCACACTTATTTATTGGGCAGTTATTTCTTTGAGGATTTGTTGTTGGGGGGTTTAATATTTTGAGTTCCAAGTATATTTGAGATATGAGACCCTTGTCCGTTGTATGGCTAGTAAAGATATTCTCCCAATCGGTGGGCTTTCTATTGATCTTGCTAGCTATGTCATTTGCCCTGCAGAAGCTCTGAAACTTTATGCAATCCCATTTGTCCAACCTTTCTTTGATTTGTTGTGTTTCCGGGTCTCTATTCAGAAAATTTCGGCCTGAGCCACGGAGACCTAGGGTTTCTCCTATTCCATCCTGTAATGTTTTCAGAGTGTCTGCTTTGAGTTCAAGGTCTTTGATCCATTTGGAGTTGATTCTGGTGCAGGGTGATATAAAAGGATCTAGATTTGGTTTTCTACATGTAGTTAACCAATTTTGCCAGCACCATTTACTGAAGAGGCTGTCTTTCTTCCATTCTATTGTTTTAGCTCCCTTATCGAAGATTAGATGGCTATAGGTCTGTAGGTTCATTTATGGGATTTCAATTGTATTCCATTGGTCCTGAGGTCTATTCTTATGCCAATACCAAGCTGTTTTGATTACTATGGCTTTATAGTAGAGTTTGAAATTTGGTATTGATATTCCTCCATCAGTGTTCTTTCCATTGAGGAGCGTTTTTGCTATTCGGGGTCTTTTATTGTTCCATATGAATTTTTGGATTACCTCTTCTATTTCCTTGAAGAAAGAAGTTGGAATTTTGATAGGTATTGCGCTGAATTTGTAGATAGCCTTGGGAAGTATTGCCATTTTCATGATGTTAATCTTTCCAATCCAGGAGCATGAGAGGTTTTACCATTTTTTCAGATCTGTGGTGATTTCCTTTTTTAAGATTTTATAGTTTTCATCATAGAGGTCCTTCACTTCTTTAGTTAAGTTAATTCCTAGGTATTTTATTTTTTGAGGGGCTATTATAAATGCAGTTGCTTTCCTAATTTCAGCCACACTTTTCTCATTGTTGGCATACAGAAAAGCCATTGATTTTTGGGGGTTAATTTTATAACTTGCTACTTTGCCAAAGTTTTGAATCAGCTTGAGTAATTTGGGAGTGGAGTCTAATGGATTCTTTAAGTACAAGATCATGTCATCTGAAAAGAGGGAGAGTTTTATTTCTTCCTTCCTTATTTGGATCTGCTTTATGTCTCCATTTTGTCTTATTGCTGTATCTAGGGCATTCTAATACTAGATTGAAGAGAAGTGGAGAGAGTGGGCATCCTTGTCTTGTTCCTGAGTTAAGAGGAAATGGCTTCAGTTTTTCACCATTGAGTATAATGCTAGCTTTAGGTTTGTCATATACAGCCTTTATTGTATTGAGGAATGTTCTATGGATTCCTAATTTTTCCAAAACCTTCATCTTAAAGGGGTGTTGGATCTTGTCGAATGCTTTTTCTGCATCTATTGAGATAACCATGTGGTTTTCATTCTTGCTCCTGTTGATGTGATGAATAATATTAATTGATTTGCGTATATTGAACCAGCTTTGCATCCCTGAAATGAATCCTGTTTTATTCTGGTGTATGATTTTTTGGATGAGTTGTTGATGTCGATTGGCCAAAATTTCGTTGAGAAGTTTTGCATCAATGTTCATCAAAGAAATGGGTCTCTAGTTCTCTTTCTTTGATGAATCCCTGCCTGGTTTTGGTATAAGGGTTATGATGGCTTCATAGAATGTGTTCGGTAGTGAGCTTTCTCTTTCAATTCCATTGAAAAGTTGGAGGAGTATTGGTGTGAGCTCTTCATTGAAGGCCTTGTAAAATTCCGCTCTAACACCATCTGGTCCTGGACTTTTCTTAGCTGGGAGGACTCCTATTGCTGTTTCTATTTCAATGCTTGATATGGGCCTGTTAAGATAGTTTAACTCATCTTGGTTTAGTTTTGGCATGTCAATATTTGCTAGGAAAAGGTCCATTTCTGTCAAGTTTTCAAATTTATTAGCATAAACTATTGAGAAGTATTCCCTTATAATGTTCTGAATCTTGGTTGTTCTGTGGTGATGTTTCCATTCTCATCTCTGAGTTTATTAATTTGGGTGTGTTCTCTTCTTTTTCTGATAAGATTTGCTAAGGGTCTGTCAATTTGTTAAGTTTTTCGAAGAACCAACTCTTTGTTTTTTTGATTCTTTCTATAGAATTTTTGGATTCTAATGCATTTAATTCTGATTTAATTTTGATTATTTCTTCCCGTCTACTGGATTGGGGTTTATCTTGCTGCTCTTTTTCAAGGAGGTTTAGATGTGTCATTAAATTGCTAGTTTCAGATCTCTCCAATTTGTTGATGTAGGAGCTCAGAGCTATAAACTTTCCTCTGAGTACTGCCTTTGATGTGTCCAAGAGAAGCTGGTAATTTGTGTGTTCATTTTTGTTGAATAGCATGAACATTTGAATTTCCTTTCTAATCTCTTCAATGACCCACCCATGATTCAGCAGTGTGTTGTTCAGCCTCCATGTGATACCGGACTTTCTTAGGTGGCTTTTGTTGTTGAGTTCTAATTTTATTCCCTTGTTGTCAGAGAGAATAAAGGGTATAACTTCAATGTTTCTGAATTTAGACAAGTTTGCTTTGTGGCCTAAAATGTGGTCTATTTTAGAAAACGTTCCATGTGCTGCAGAGAAAAACGTGTATTCTGATGCTGCTGGGTGAAATGTTTGGTAGATGTCTGTTAAGTTTAGATGATCTATGCAGCTGTGTAGATCTGCGGTTTCTCTGTATAGTTTTTGCCGAGTTGATCTATCTAGTAGGGAGAGTGGTATGGTAAAATCCCCAACAATTAATGTCTTTGGATCTATATGGGATTAGAGCGAAAGTTGGGTTTCTTTGATAAATTTGGGTGCTCCATTTTTTGGCGAATAGGTATTTAAAATTGTAATATCCTCGTGAAGGAGAGATACTTTAATTAGTATGTAGCGATCTTCTTTATCTCTTCTCACGAATTTTACTTTGAAGTCTATTTTATCTGATATTAGGATTGCAACTCCCGCCTGTTCAATGGGGCCGTTTGCTTGGTAGATTTTGTTCCAGCCTTTAACATTGAAAATGTGTTTGTTTTTACGGGGAAGATGTGACTCCTGCAGGCAGCAGATACAAAAGTCTTGTTTTTTAATCCAACTAGACAGTCTATGTCGCTTAATTGGAGAGTTCAGTCTGTTAACGTTAAGAGATAGGACTGATATGTATTTGGGAGTTCATGCCATGTTATCCACCTTCTTGGGGGCTGCGAAACCTGGGTTCTTCCTATGGTTCTTGGATTCTTAGTTTGGGTGCAATTTCTTGGGCTTTGTTGCAGTCTTGTTGGTTTTCTATGTGTAGGACATCTTTAAGAATCTTTTGTAGGGCTGGTTTGGTGGAGATGTATTGTTTCAATTTTTCTTTGCTGTGGAAGGTTCTTATTTGGCCTTCAGTTATGAAGGAGAGTTTAGCTGGGTACAGTATTATTGGTTGATAATTGTTTGTTCTTAGGGCATGGCATACATCATTCCAGGCTCTTCTTGCTTTGATTGTCTCTTCTGAGAAATCTGAGATGATTCTAATTGGTTTCCCTTCTTAGGTGATTAACGTTTTCTCCTTGACAGCCTTAAGGATCTTTTCCTTGGTCTGAGTTGATCCTTGTGTATTATAATGTGATGGTGTGATGTCCTATTCTGGTCTGGTCTATTTGGGGTTCTAAAAGCTTCTTATATCTGAATAGGCCTATCTTTTTGTAGGTTTGGGAAGTTCTCTGCTAGGATCCTGTTAAACAAATTTCCTAGACCATTAACTTCTGTTTCTAGGTGCTCCTGTACACCCATTATCCCTAAGTTAGGCCTTCTGATGGTGTCTTCCAGGTGTTCGATAGATCTATCATATTTCTTGGACTTGTCTTGGATGGTTGTATGTTCTTTCTCTATAATATCTAGGCTGTCTTCAATCCCTGAGATTCGATCTTCTGCATGGTCTAACCTGCTGTCAAGACTCTCTACTTTGTTTTTTATCTCTTTTCCTTCTACTTGGTCAGCTTTGATGGCTTCAAGTTCTTTGTTGAAACTCTGTTTTAGGTCTTGTATGAATCTCTTTACTTCCTTAATTTGGTATTCAGTGTTTGTCCTCAAATCACTTAGTTGATTGGATATGGTTTCTTTGGACTCCCATTCCATCTGTTGGGTTCCATTCAGCATTCCCTTTGTGGTCTCCCTGACTTCCTTCAGCTTTTTCTTAATGGATTCCATGAATGCGTTTAGTGATCTTTGTGTATTCTCTACCTGATCTCTCAATTCCTGTATTACTCTTGATTAGCTTCCTCCCGTTCGTGGGATTCCTGCAGTTCTCTTTGAGTGTTCTCAGCCTGCTCACGCCATTCCTCACTTTCTCTTTGAGTACTCTCAAGTTGTTCACGCAAATCCTGTATCAGTTTTTGAGTAGCTTCCTCACGCTTATGATATTCCTGTATAAATTTTGGGGTTGCCTCCTCTCTCTCCCTATCATGCTCATAGAGAGTCCTTTGTAAGTTATCAAACTTCTCATTTATCATGTTTGCCAGCAGTGTTTGTAGGGCTATTTGGGAACTCTCTTCCGGATTATTCATTATCTGTTCTGACCCCTGATTATCAAGATTGGGAATTGAGATACCCGGATTTGCCATTTTTCTTGTGTTTTTTCCGGCTTACTCTGCCCATTTGAGATGAAAATAGCACCAGTTTTGTGCTAGAATACTATCTTAAGGCAACCATCAACCAAAGTTTGCATTTGTACAGTCAATAGTCTACAGATACAATCTAGTTCAACAGATACATCTATTCAACATCAAACAACTATATGTTAATGGTCTTTGAACCGCAGAGAAAAATTTGGAAAACCAGAAATTTTTAGGGTTAGGGAGAGATGTGGGTAAAAAATAGGAATAGATTGGTGTGGGGAGGCACAGGGAGAGTTAACTATGTCCTAATCTCAATGCAGTAAATAGGTTGGGTAGGATGCAAGTAGGGAGAGATAGAAAAATAAGAAAGGGAAAGGGAAATGAAAAGAGACCAGAAAAAAACAGAAACGTAAAAGTTAATATAGTTATGGAGATTAAAAGACCATCTATTTAGAGAGGAATGTGAATATATTGGGAGAAGGGGAGGGACATTGAGGAGATGTGATAAATTTAAAAAAAATGCTTAAAATATTATATAGGTATAAAGACGTAGTACTGCTATTAAGGAATTTAAGTTTCAGAGGTTTTGAATTGAGTTATAAATTTGTGGATTAAGTGTGTACACAATAGGGGATAGGGTCTACTAGTTAACTACAGGTTTATCTGAGGATGTGCAGGACAAGAGTTAAGTCACATAAAGAAAAAAAGAGAGGAAAAGGTGAAAAGGATACGAAAGGGAGAAAAAAAGATCAGAAGTTCAGTAGAGCTAGACAAAAAACAAAAATATAATTAAGAAATAAAGAAAGAGAGAAGACAAGAAAAAAAAGGAAAATGCACATTCATGTATTCCTCAAATAAAAATTATGAGAGAAAAAATAGTTACTGGAAAACAGTTTTTTTTTCAAAAAAGGCAAAAATTAAAGATTAATAAAAGTTTTAGAAAAGGAAAAACAATTTATATATATATATATATATATATATATATATATATATATATATATATATATATATATATATATATAAGGTACCAAAAAAAAAGAAAAAAAGGAGAAGAAAGAAGAAAAAAAAAGTTCTTTGATTTTTTTTTATTTTTTTTGGTTGGTGTTGGAAGAATCCTGTATCTCCCTTTTGTCTGTAACCAGCCTCTTGTTGGAGTCTCTGGTCAGCTTGACATCCTGTGGCTTGATTGGTTTCTTAAGTAGGTTTGTTCGCACAGGCAGAAAAATGCTCTTCTTTACCCAAGATTTTGAGATCCCCCTCCCAGGTTAGTTTAATGGGAGGGTGATCTGCTTTGAGAATCACAAAAGAGGGGGATGTAGTGATGAGGCTAGGTTCTGGGTAGAGTTGAGGCCTTTCAGCAAACAGTAGCTTTTCCCTGGGGCTGTTTTGTGAAACACTCACAGAGCCCAGCCTCGAGCCATTCTCAGGGTTTCTGTTTTTCAATTGATTGTGGAGGCTGCTAGATGGAGGGGCAGCCTCTGGCTCTGGTTACCCTGTGAGGAAAGCCACTCCAATGGCTGGCGCCTGAGCTGGGTGACTTTTCCCTGGATGGAGCTGAGTCTGGCACGTCACTTCACCGTTAAGTTCTTGTGACCTGCTAAATGACTCATTTTATTACAAGGCCTGAGTTGGAGCTGGCAGCTCCTCCGAGCTTTGTCGGTATCCAAGATGGAGTTCAGCAGTGCTGGGGGGGAGGGGTCACCTTCCCTGGGAAGGAGTGAGGACATCAGTGTTCTACTCATGCCGAGTCTTGGATCCTGGGTCGTCTCTGGTCTGCAAATTGTAGGATGAAGATGTCCGCTCCTTGTCGGTTCTTGTTGGTGTGGAGTAGAATCCGCTCGCCCTCTGTGTCTGGCTCCTTCGTCCTGGACTCTGTGGCTCAGGTATGGCTGCAGTCTCAGCTGCTGGCAAGCCTTCGGATGTGTCTCCTTGCCTTGGCTTCCCCTCTCTTGTCTAACTCTCTGTCCTGTGATGGCACACTTGGTGTGATTCTCTGGCTTAGGACTGCTCATTGGAACTCTAAAACTGCTTTCTATGTGAAAGCTTGTTCAGATTCCAGCTTCTCCTCCGCCGTCTTCCCGGAACTCCTAAGCCTTGTTTTCACTGTATTTGATGTTGGTATAATTTGTGGAGGGGAAGGGAAAAAACAAATTGTTTAAATAGGGATACAGGTGGACTCATTGCAACAATGAGATGTACAAGAGGTTATGTCGAAAAACAAACTTCACAATTATGGCGGGAGGTGGGGGCTTGGAAGAGCGGGAGGATGGGAAGGGTTGGGAAGGGGAAACAAAGGAGGAGGCAACAATGCTTGATAAGTAATGTACTCATTACCTTCCCCATGTAATTGTATATTGACAATTTAAAAAATGAGAGAAACGGGAAAAAAAGAGATTGAGATCTGAAGATCACAGTTCAAAGCCAGCCTGAGTAAGAAAGTTCATTAGATTCTTATCTCCAATTAACTACCACTTCAAATTGTATGTAAAGCACTGGGTTTGGCCACAAAAGCACCAACCAGGCCCTGAGATTAAGCTCTATGATCAACAGAAAAAAACACAAAAAACAACATGGAATTAGATATTTTATAAGGAAGCACATTTTAGTATACTCTATGAAAGACCCTAGTCCACTAGGATACTTTCGTCAACAGGAGGGCACCCCAGAAAACTCAGACTCCAGGCCGGGAGATGCAATAAGCAAGAGAAGTTTATTTGACGTTTGCGCAAACGAACTCTATGTCCTGAGCAGACAGGGAGCCCCGAGCAGCAGTTACAAGCCTTCTTTTAAAGGCAAAAACCACAAGATTAATGCATAACACAAAGCATCCCATGATTGGTCCATTTAAAGGTCACCATATACACCAACAATCACTTTGCCACGTGGGAAATTTTGTAACACTCTTTGTAAAATGACTGGCCCATGGTTTGTTTAAGGGGGGGTTTACATGGTTACAGGCCTATGATTGGTTGACACTTGGCTTAGCTTGTGGTCTTGCCAGGTGGTCGTTATCTCAAGGTCCTGTCTGGGGAATTTCTAAATGCGAACTGAGGAACACGTACTTTCTGTTCTTTATCTACGACCACTGACCTTGTCCTGGGGCAGACATCTGGGCTTTGAGACTTTACCCAATTCCTTATTTCCAGGGTGGGGAGGTTGGTGTTACCTCAAGCAAGCAAGTTTACAGAAGCAGAGTCAGCAGTTAGTAAATTGTAAAATGGATGCAGCCCTAATTTTTCTAATACTTCATTCCCCACTTCTTCTCTGGAGTAATTTTAATCTTAAAATTTAGGGTGTCTCTATATTATTTTGTGGGGTGTCAGTTGTTTTTAGTGCTTGGTAATGAGACCTCAGAACTAATAGATGGACTGCGCTGATTTTTATTTACAAAAGACACCAGTCTGTTAAGTATACAAGGTCCGATTGTAACAAAAGTAACAGTACCATAGCCCCTTACTTTTTTTTTTTTTTACCAGTCCTGCCTCCGTGTATCACAGTTAACTTAATTTTATACCAGCTGTACTTGTAAGCTCCAATTTTAAGACTTACTCATACCATTTGCAACATACTCATACCATTTGTGACATACTTAAACTTTCTGAGGTTTGTCTTTTTTCCCTTTTTTTTTCCAAACAATTAAAGACAATCCTTACTTTTTAAATCCTTTCTTATCTTAAGGGGATACCAATTTTTCCCCAATTCCCTTCCCAAGGCTTTCTTTACTACCCCCCTCTCCTTTACAATTTTCATTGATAACACACTCAGGTTATTACCATTCTAGAGCCAAACTAGCCTGTGATCATAGAGTGGATTTTCAGTCACTATGCACTGAAGTGCCTAAGACAAGCAAGCCAGTGATGTCCTTGTCCTCAATATCCACTGTGGGAAGAGAGGGTTTCTGGATATTACCCAAAAGAATGTCCCACAAGATCTTAGATTTAGCAGCAGTCAACCAGGAATCAGACTCAGGCAGGAGTTTCTCCAGGTGGCTGTCAGGCCGTCTTTGAACTTTACCCATTAGGGTATGCAGCAGCAGCAGCAGCAGCAGCAGCAGCAGCAGCAGCAGGATCTCTCAGTGTCTCCAAGGGACTGTCACACCTCATGCACGGCTGTAAATTCCTACACAGACTGGTTAAAAATACATTGCATAGGCTTGGCAGGCTTTGATCCTCCTGATTTTTAAGATCTTTAAACAATAGTCCAGGACAATTTACCAAAATCACAACTTTTTACTAACCAGATATTTTTGTAAATAGACACAGAAGGCTCAGAAGGCTTAGTCTTGTAGCCATCTCTGACAGATGCAGTTGTACACCAACAACTGTTAACACTATTTTTTATGCCTTTTTTTAAAAATTATTTTATCTATTTTGCCTCATTTCTCCAAAACTGACTCTGGACCCTTGATCTTAAAAAGGGGGTAGAAGGGCGAAGGTCCATCTTCTGTAACTTCTTCAAGCTGACTTCAGGGGCGTTGATCCTACCTAGCCAGGAACCTATAACCTTAGCCTATTTTACAAAGAGGCCATCAGGGTTAGATGTCATTTAGAACAATATTTAACTTTTGACAACTGCACAGACCTTTTCTCCGGCTACAGCAGTGTAGCTTGTTTAGCACACTGGTTTGCAAAAACATCTTTCTAGATGGCTTAGGAATGTGATCTCTAAAGATCCCAACAATGCCTAAATTACCTTTGCAGGCCTTTAGACAGATATCAATAGAAACACACTCTCGGGTTTATAAACTTTTTTCTGAGCAGATGAACTTCATGTAGCTGATGTCAGCTCAATAGTTACTGTCAATTAAAGCACATAAAGGGGTTGAGATTTAAACTATCCCCCACATTTTATAACATTAGCTTTTTATTATCACAGAGGACTGGCAAGTTCCTGTCCCTTACAAGGTAGTCATGAACATTAGGCATGCTTTTAAACTATCTTCCTATGACCTCCCGGCTCTGACCAGTTTTGAAGGGCCACGCACAAATGACTCTAGGATCTGACATTTCTGCCATCCAAGCAGTGGCTTACTGCCTCTGGATGCTCCTCCATTGCTTTTGTCCCAGGAGTGTCTTCTCCACATTTGGATAAATGCCTCATCGGCATTTCCCTTAGCTGGTCGCTGGACTTGAACTTGAGGCCTGAGCACTGTCCCTCAGCTCTACAGCTCAAGGCTAGAACTCTGCCACTTTGAGTCCCAGACTCGGGGCTTGAATGCTGTCCCCTAACTCTTCAGTCCAGGGCTAGTACTCTGCCACTGTGAGTCTTGAGCTTGGGGCTTGAGTACTGTCCCCTGACTCTTCAGTCCAGGGCTACTCTGCTGGCTGAATAGAGGTGACAGTCTCACAGGAACCTTTTTGTGCCCTGGCTGGCTTTGAACCAGTTTGCAGATTAGTGAGTCTTATAAAAGGCCATTTTACTCCAATTAAAAGCAACAAGGTGGTCAACATAGAAGTAGCTTTTAAGCATGCTCTTATCTGAAACTTGTTAAGAGCCAAAGTTACATCTGACAAACTGTTAAGAATCCTCTGTGCTTTGCTCTGGGCTTGCTGGAAACTTAAAAAAAACCTATAAGAGCAAACTGGAATAGCAATCATTTTGATAATCCTAATTTTTTTTTCTTCTTTGTGCACATTGAGGCCAATGTTAAGAACAATTTTACATTTAAACTTTATACCCAAAAATCCATTCCCTATTTTTTTAAAAACCTATTAATCACCTTTAATATTTTATACTTTAGTTTTCATTTGCATTCTGAAAAGATCCCTTGAAATCTTGAGGCCAAGTGTCACTCATTGCCTCTTGGTGGCTTGTTTTAAAACAGACACACATTAAAAATTTTAAACTCAAATGACAATTTTTCCTTAATGCAAGAATTACAGTCACCATCACTATACCACAAAGCTAGACTTAACACCTTTATAACTTTTAAAAACATCCTAATTGTAGAACATAATTGAAAGTAAGCCACATTATATAAATAACTTTTAAATCTCTTTTTAAGTCCTTCCTAATTTTAATGTTGACACATCCAAGGGGAAGTTTTAGCAATACTAATCAAATCATCACAGCACTCAATTTTAACCATCATGTTTTCAGTGTCTGTCTGCAGGGAAAAGAGAGAACAAAGATGGGCCACTCAGCCCCTTCTATGGAATGGGCATACACCCAATCTGACTCTTTAGGGTTAGATGAACTCTGTTTGTGCCAGCTTGCCCTCTTTTACCATGTGTGGACTCCTCCCAGGGCCTGTCCCACCATGCATGTCCAGCTGAACTGCACTTCTGCCTGTTCACCCCTCACCCCTAAAGATAGGTCTTCTGTTGGCTTCTAGTTTTTCCTTTTCTTATCTCTTGGTTCTTGAATGAAATACACAGTTTTTATACAGACCGAACAGGTAACATCTTTGACAGTGTTAAACTAACCTTTACATTTAAAATTTTAATATTTATCCCAAATTTTAGCCAAGGGAACTAAATCCCAAACAGCCAATGCATTTTTGTTAAGCCAGATAACTTGATTACAGTATAAACAGTCTTATGCATTTTAAAACATTAGTTTTTTTAAAATACCAGATTTCCTAATTTGCAAGTTAAAGAATCTTTAAAAAAGCCATTTAAAACAATGTGAAGATTTTTTTTTTTTAGAATTTTTGGTAATATCCAAACCTCATAACCTTTTGAATTTTAAATTTAAACTCACCCAATTGTTACAGCATGCTGACAATTTTGATCTTTGAACACATTTACAGACACACATACAAAATACTCACACAGATCTTAAAGCGCGCAAAAATCAAAATCAGTCATACGTACACCTTTTAAAGTTTTTAAACAAAAATTTAAGACAGTATTTCTTTTAAACTAGGTACCTTTGTTGGGCTTTATTTTTCCAGAGCTTGCTTATCTAGCAAGGCAATTCACTAATTAGTCTTTTGAATCCCTTCTGTTGGAGGAGGGCTGGGGGAGGGGGTCACCTGAAACTAAACTAGCCAGATTTTTTTTAATCCAATTTTAGACAAGAGCACTTAACAAATTGTTACATTGTCAGGACTAGCTGAAAAAGTCCAAACCAGGCACACAGCCTTCTACACCCTCCCTGCTGGCAGCCTCCACAAGGAGAAAATGCAGCCTGAGGCTTGAAGGGAACCAAACTAGCCCAGTAACCTTCCATGCCTCAAAGGATGGTGGGCATAGCAGGTCTGTGACTGAGCCCAGCTGGAACTTTTATTTCCCCAGAGATGTTCAAATAAATAACAAAAACACAGATAAACACAAAAACCAAGGATCCACATTTAAAACTGGTACCAATTTTAAAACAGAACTAGACAAGAACTGAAGGCTGAGTTGGGGACTAATGGGCCCCAGTTTATCCCTATCGGAACTCTGTGCTGTTCTCACTCAGAGTCTGCTGGGTGAGCCTGCCACACTCACCCAGAACTTCCCTACCCCAGAAAACATAAAACAAACACACACACTAAAGTTAACAAGAGAAACAAGTGGCCACAAAGACAAAATCAAGTCTCAGTGAATGGGATGACATCTCACCACCATTCACTTACCAGGGAACTCAACACCCCTACTCACCTCCGGAGGATTTTTCTCTTAGATTCCTGCAGACGTTGACCCAGGGTCCTTCCAAGGCGGAGGAGAATTGCCAGTCATCTTGGGGCAAGGGAAAGAAGTCCCTAGCGGCCATCCCCTCAGACTGACAGGTTCTCCCTCACGTTTAGACCCCCCCCAGCCAAGGCCCGAGGCTGAGATCTAAGTGAGGCCACTCGCAGGTGGTCAGTGGCAGCTTTATAATTGACAAACAAGCAAGTTACAAAAGCAGAACCAGCGGTTTTTGTTTTTAAACCAACTAGGAAAAGGTCTCAGGTGTCCTAGGAGTGGACTCGCTTGTTGACCCATTTCCTTGAAAGTCACAAAACAAACACCAAAGACAATTAATGTCAGACAGACTCAGACAAGACTAGACAAACGCCGCGCGGTCCCCGAGTGAGCACAAATGAGGAGAGAAACTTCAGAAGGGAGAGACCGGCCGTGCCTTAACTCCCCCAAACACAGAGACACTCGGATCTCGTCCCCCCTCCACGCGACCCTGGAGTAGGACTCCAGGGCGGGACTAGGGTAGTGGGCACGTCTGCTTTTCCCTCTAGTCCACCACAAATTCACGCACCCTGGGGTAGAAGGCCAGGGCGGGACCAGGGTAGTGGGCACATCTGCTTTTCCCTCTGGTCCACCACACACGTCCTGTACAGGCACTTTTGGATCCCCAAAACATAAAATGAACACGACAAACACGAAAGACAAGAGCTCTATCTTACCTCCTGCCGGTCCTGGAATCTGGGGTTTGGGGGCGCCTGGTTCCCGGCCAAAGCACCAAATGAAAGACCCTAGTCCCCTAGGATACTTTCGTCAACAGGAGGGCACCCCAGAAAACTCAGACTCCAGGCCGGGAGATGCAATAAGCAAGAGAAGTTTATTTGACGTTTGCGCAAACGAACTCTATGTCCCGAGCAGACAGGGAGCCCCGAGCAGCGGTTACAAGCCTTCTTTTAAAGGCAAAAACCACAAGATTAATGCATAACACAAAGCATCCCATGATTGGTCCATTTAAAGGTCACCATATACACCAACAATCACTTTGCCACGTGGGAAATTTTGTAACACTCTTGTAAAATGACTGGCCCATGGTTGGTTTAAGGGGGGGTTTACATGGTTACAGGCCTATGATTGGTTGACACTTGGCTTAGCTTGTGGTCTTGTCAGGTGGTCGTTATATCAAGGTCCTGTCTGGGGAATTTCTAAATGCGAACTGAGGAACACGTACTTTCTGTTCTTTATCTACGACCACTGACTTTGTCCTGGGGCAGACATCTGGGCTTTGAGACTTTATTCCTTATTTCCGGGGGGGGGGGGGAGGTTGGTGTTACCTCAAGCAAGCAAGTTTACAGAAGCAGAGTCAGCAGTTAGTAAATTGTAAAATGGATGCAGCCCTAATTTTTCTAATTATTCACTCTACATTGTTAGAAAGACTAGATTCCTGAGTTAGAGTTATAACCTACCATACTAAGTGATATTGTCCATTTATTAAGCAGAAAGGCTTTTTCAGATTTACAAGTTTGAAGGTTTCAGTGTATGTTCATTCAGTTGCTTATGTTGCTTTGGGGGCCTACGACAAGACAATGTGGATGTGTGGGGTGTGTCAAAGAGAAATGATTTTGACCTAGAATGATTAAAAGATAAAATAAGAAAGAAGATGAGAGTCTATGTTCTCATGGGTTTCACTCTGAAGAACTTAATCTCCAGAAGAACTATTCAGGTATTCTCTTCAGTCTGGGAGGAAATCGAAAGTCATTTTTCTTTTACACATAGCTCTTTCTGGGGCATTCTAAATCAAATGGCAACATCTTCTCCAATGATAATGACTTGTCCAGGGGTGGACGCAAATAGATATTTCTATAAATTCTAATCAGATCTCAGGAGACTAAATATTTTATGGAATTTCTATTAAAATATTTTCCTTGCACACTGACTGGGTCTTCTTTCTACATGATTGTATATCTGTGTGTTTGTGTGTAAATTTGTGTTTGAATAAACTAATATAACAACGTAGAGATAAAAGTATTAGTATGGCCTTTTGTTTTTCTTCTCATATCATGAAAACCTGCCACAATTCCCAAAAAATTCCCATCCAACATTCAAACATTAATGCTGTCCCAAAAGTTCTGGTACATCCACCTCATTTAAAACATCCATGCTATATGAAAAATTTAAGTCTTCCAATTACATTGTCAACAAAGAAACAACGTACAATATTTGTTTTAAAAATAGCTAGATTGTAGAACACGTTAGCCAGAAAATTGAAGGAATATATTATGGGATTTCATTTAAATATTTAGTCACTTAAATGGATATTCTATATGCACTACTCAAAACCCTTTTGAGCTACAAAATTGCAAAACTCATCTATTACCATCTTCTATGAAGACAGTCCTTGCTGAAAACAATCCAAATGTGGTAAACAAATTTACACGTATGCCATTGTCAAACGCTGCAGTTCTAAATCATGGAACTGACAGAACAATTAATGCCTGTGAAAAGCTAGTTCTAAGGAGTATGGAAATGGAATACATTGCATCGTAAGTGGAAAAATCCACAGATGTTTCAGGTTGGGCTTCGTTATTGGCATTTGTGAGATATATTTTGGAAAGCACAATGAATGAAAGCATGCCGTTTGTAAAACTTTGCTGGGAAAGAAAACTTTTTGAAATGTTTGAAATGAGAATACAGACAATAGAGTGGCTAATATGTTGGATGCAGCTTTAAATACAGACTGAAACAAGGCAAAGAATGGAAATAAAGTTTTTCCTTATCAAATGTTTTCTGGGTATATTGTGCGATACACTATAATAATGAAATGATCATTTCTTTAAAAAAAAAGGAAAAATTACTGTCACCTGTTGAATTTCTTTTTTTAAATTTAATTTAATTTAATGTTTTTATTGGGAAAATACCATACAGAAGGTTTACAATTACATGGGCAAGATAATGAGTAAATTTCTTATCAAGCACTGTAGCCTCCTCCTTTGTTTCCCCTTCCCATCCCTGCCCATCCTCCCCTCGCCCCCCAACATATATCTCCCCCCGCACAAAAGTTGTAAAGTTCGTTTTCGACATAAAGACTTGTACATCTCATTGTTGCAATGGATGCACCTATATCCCTATTTAAACGATTTCTTTTTCCCCTTCCCCTCCAGAAATTACACCGACATCAAATACAGTGAAAGCAGGGGTTATACTGTGGGGGAGGGACATACAAAGCAACAAAGAAATACTCATAAATGTGTTAGAAACAATCATATGAAAGAAAAAAACATTTGAATACATATCTTAAGGTTCATTTCCCTAACATCACCTTATCTGACCTTTTCTGCTTGACTCAGACATATACTAGATATTGCAAATAAGGGAAACCATGGGAATTATGTTTCTTTGGATCTGGCTTACTTCACTTAATATAGTTTTTTCCAAACCTTTCCATTCCCGAACAAATGGGGCAATGTCATTCTTTCTGATGGAGGCATAGAATTCCATTGTGTATATATACCACATTTTCTTGATCCATTCATCTACTCAGGGGCATCTGGGTTGGTTCCATATCTTCTTATCAAGCATTGTTGCCTCCTCCTTTGTTTCCCATTCCCATCTCTTCCCATCTCTCTCCCCCCTCCCCCGCCCCCTTCCTCTCTCCCCTCCCCTCTGCCAAAGTTGTAAAGTTCATTTTTCGACATGTAAATATTCAAATATTTTTGCTTTTATGCAATGTTGCTAACATATTTATCAGATGATTTCTTTGTTGCTTTGTATGTCCCTCCCCCACAGTATAACCCCTGCTTTCACTGTATTTGATGTTAATATAATTTGTGGAGGGGAAGGGAAAAACAAATCGTTTAAATAGGGATACAGGTGGATCCATTGCAACAATGAGATGGACCTGTTGAATTTCTTTTTAAAGTGAATTTTAAATGAAAAGAATGAAGAAATTTAGATGGTTAATAAAATATTATCAAGAATTTTTTTATTTTTTTCTTAAAAGTTAAACTGAAAGACTAATAGTCCATTAAGACTATTATATAGTAAGTTTCCTGTCATTTATTTTCCTTTTGTCCCTCCTTTTTGGAGGTGATATAAATTTGTTTTTTCAGAAAGACAATCTGGTCTTAACCACTACACACAAAATTTATGCTGTCCTAGAATCAGAGAGAATTTTTTAAAATTAAATTAAGACAATAGTAGGCTCATTTTATGCTAACACAAAATATAAACACCAATGACATTTTTCACTGAACAACCACTCATAAATAATCATGAAACAATAAAGTTAAAATCCATGTAATTTTTTTTTTTGTCAGTCGTGGGGCTTGAACTGTTGGCCTGGGCACTCTCTCTCAGTTCTTCTGCTAAAGACTACCACTGTATCACTCAGCCACAATGCCAATTCTGGTTTTCAGATGTTTTATGGGAGATGAGTCCGGTGTCCTTTTCTGCCCAGGCTGGCTTTGAATCCCTATCCTCAGATCTCAGATTCCTGAGTAGGTAGATCCAAGCCCAGAACCAATTCCATTTTAAAAAAGCAAGTTTATTGAAATTTCAGCCTTTTTTTCCAATAAACAATGTTATTTTCAGCATTAATTTATAGCTATGAGTTATTTTTAGGTGTAAATTTCATTTTTTTAAATATAATTTTTACTATTTCTCATTTTCTCACAAAATACACTGTAATTGACTTTCCAAAAAGTCAATTATTACATATTATTTTACACACTATCTTTATTACACTGTATATTACATATAGTGTGAAGTGAAAATAGTTTGGCCCATTTCATATAAATGTGTAGATTTTATTTTATTTAATTTTAGCATTATAAATTCACATCTGTGTTTTAAAACTGAGGAAAGAAGAATTTAGAGTTAAAATCAAATATGAATGTGTAGTGTGTCTCAATTGAACCAAAAATTCTGAGTTCACACAGACAAAATTATTTTCTTTCCACTAAAGAGTTTGAAGTAATACCATTGGAAACAGTGAGGCAAGAAGAAGAAGAATTCAAATCATGTCAAACATTGTCTCTGTTATTCTGCTACTCCCTCCATTAAGAAGACCTGCTCATTCCCAGTTGTCACAAAACTTCAAATATCTTAGAATTCTATTTGGAAAAGATCTGAATCACTGATGCTTTTTATGCTTTATGTTATATGAAAAAAAAATAAAGACACAAAACAATTAAAATAAAATGCACACATGTGTTGAAGTCACCACAGCTGAAAAAACAACCAACAAAGTAGAACTCCAGCAGGAACAAACATATGTTGTGCCTCCCTTTTTTGTAAATACTAAAACCTAAAATACATGTTAATTTGAGTAGAGCCATAAATATAACTCTGTCTCAGAAATAAGGTTGTGTTAATTTGAAATTAAATTCATCTAGATGAACCTAATATATCAAATCCCTTGAATGGATCGAATTGTTTAAAACAAATGTAACAAATGTGAAGTATGATCTGCACATATGTAGAAGAATAAAATGTGACAATATCAAATCACAAAAATCATGACATACTTAAAAATTCAGAAATTCAATGAATAAGTCCAATAGTATCCATATTGAGAACTAAATACTACTGATTTAAGAAGAACAAAATATCCAAATAATAGAATTTGAGCAGTGTACATGACTGTACATAATTTAAACTACTCCAAATTACATGATTGTAGAAGACTGGATGTGGATTATGTAAAGGAAAACATCAGCACATTATATAAATGAAATTAAAATTTCATGAAAGGAGAGCAGTACTTTCTAGAAAATAATATTTTAAGAAATGGTGGTCAAAATCTTTCTAGTACTGACAATATTGCATACCTTTTAGTTAGATACAAAAAAGACCCAACTTACATGAGCTGATTTGAAACTTTGGCAAAGTAGCAGGATACAACTGTAACAATATTATGGATATTTAGTCTGGCATGGAATTCATTTCCTCTTTGATCTGACAAATGAATATATGAAAGAACATAATTTCTCCAACTAAATATCAAGATCTAACTAAACGTATAATCAGAAAACTCATCATGCAAGCCATAGTGCAACTGGGGTAAAAGAAAAATCAGTCATACAGATTCTGTATTTATTTTCAATGTTGATTTTTTCATAAATTATTTCCATTAGTTTGCATTTTAAAAACATTGTATTAAATGATGTATACCTTGGTAATTTTGGATGGCTCCTTAAATTTTGTTCTGAATATAATGTATCACTATAGTTCCTAACCCATGAAATGATGTTGATTACAAAACAAATGCTAATAACCAATGTTTATAACACACAAAATCTCATAAGCATGATACCAGTAAGCATGGGTTAACTTTGTGATATCATAGTCTCATGACTGATGAGATCGATCCGCATGAGTATTGTTGTACCTAGATTCCTCAGCCTAAATTTAGCCACTGTTAAATATGTTTATATCTATTTATCTATATATACGGATATATATATATATATATATATATATATATATATATATATATATATGTAGGTATGTCTGTCACCATCAGATATTAAACCTGAGTATAAAGCCTAAGGAAAATGATAAGGGAAAAATTTAGCTTTTCTGGATATATACAAAAATGCATTGGTTTAAAGTCAACCTATTTCTCCAAAACATTTTCAGCATTTCCTTTCTATATGTATTATTCTCAAGAAGGGAATGGGGAATGTGAGAAGAGGACTAAAAAAGCATTGTCTTCAAATATACATAATTTGGAATTACCTCTTTATTTTGTTATAGGCATTTTTGATAAAAAATTTTGTGTAATCGATTTCCTGGTCAGGTATAATATATCCTAATTGCATACACCAAAGTACATTCAGAAAATGGAATATAGAAATTAAGTAAAGAAAATATATTCAATGAATATCAAAACGTATATGCCTATAGAGATAATATTTTTAAGATTACAATGGAAATATTCTAATATAATAATTAATTTGATTGAACAATTAAATATTGACAGTATTTAACTAGAATACTTTAATGCTACTTGGACAAGATTGTCTTTCTAAATTAGCAAAACCATTTTCTCCATTTAATTCATCACAGAAATATCTGAACAAATGAACTTATAACAACTAGAATGAATTTTTGTCTTTTTATTAGCAAATATTAATTTCCCAAAGTATTTTTATTGTGTTATACACATATGTCTACATAATATAGCTTGCTAAATTTTATTCTTTTCATTAATTTGATTATCCTGTTTTTATATGTTTATTATGTCATCATACTAACTTATACAGTATTTGAATATATTTACTGCACACTATTTCTCTTCATGTCCTCACTCATTTCCCAAACTTAAATAGTTCCATCTTTTACACCTAGCTCAGGCATTTTATTTTCTGGGTCTAGTGTCTGCACATGAGAAATCTAGTATTTGATTTTCAGGGTATAGCTTATTGCTTTAATGTGAAGTTTTCCAGTTCCTTCTCTTTTGTTGAATATGGTATGATTTCATTATTATGTGTGGCTAAATAATACATCATTGTGTATATATGTATTTATATATATATATATATATATATATATATATATATATTACAATTTATTCAGTCAGTGATTAAGGAACATGTAGGTGAATTCTGTAGTTATTTAAATTTTTATGGGAAGAAAGAAGGATGTAAATAATGATGCTTGGAAAGAGAAACATGCTCTTTAGGAGGGCACATTAGTATTTCCTCTCAGCTGCTCTTTCATCAGTATTTCAATAATACATTATATTTAAAATATAAATTACATTTGCAAAGGTGTTCTGTTTCAGTATCTATAATATTTTTATTACAGTGTTACATTTAGTATGTCATGTGAGTATGGAAATGATGTGAGCATGACTATGTATGCATGTTTGTATATGTAGCTGACTCTAAGAAAACTGAGTATATGTGAGATACAGGATTCAAATAATAGTTTCAGACCTATAAATTGCTAAATTGATGTACATGTCCTGTTCGTGGAGTGTGATTTCAAGATCACATTTTGGTAGGTTTCATACCAAGTAAGCAGATGTTTCTAATCCAAAATTATAAGGAATAAAACAACTACTCTGTTTCATATTCATTTAGTCTTAGTACTCAAGACAATGTAATAAGTGTAAAAAATTATTGAGAGTATGATGGGTCAGTGGTAAGTCTTTAGAAACTCTACATTTTTCCCCAAAATCTTCAGATGTACTCTTTGGATATAAATTACAAATATATTTCGAAACATACAGATACAATGTGAACATATTATATATGAAAATATATGTACATAATGTAAATATATTTTATATGTTGTTATATTTTGAAGGTGAATCACATATATCTATTTATATTTAAATGTAATTCCTCTCGTCATATACATATACATATATATATATACACACACACACACACATACACACATATTGTTTTCTTGTTTTGTTTTTTTTTTTTTTGTCAGTCTTGGACCTTAAACTCTGAGCTTTGGTGCTGTCCCTGTGCTCTTCAGCTCAAGGTGAGGGCTCTACCACTTGAGACATAGTCCCACTTCTGGTTTTCTGATGGTGTATTGTAGATAAGAATCTCATGGACTTTCCAGCCAGGGCTGGCACTGAACCGTGATCCTCAGATCTCAGCCTTCTGAGTTGCTGGGATTACAGGCATGAGCCACCAGCACCTGGCTATATTTATATGTAAGATTTGTCAGTGGAACAAAGGGTACAGAAACTATTATTCTTATCACGAAAGGACTTCATATTGGCAGGTATAATTACAAGAAGACAAATGATGAATATTCACAGTGGCACAAAAATCCCTTAGGTGCCTAGAAAGACAGCACCTTTTTCAAGACACTTTATGTAGTATGAGAGGTTTGCAAACTAAGCAACTGTAGAAGAGAGTGAACCCTAAGCATAACTGACAATTGCAGGAACCCAGTCTTCGGTGACAGATTTAGCAAGGCCTCTCTTGGAGATTCTTGTTAGGGACATGATGAACAATTTATAGTTTAGTTTTGATTACAGGACTCTTTTACATCTGTCACTCAGATATTAACTTAGATATAACTTAGATATTAACTCAGATATAAATTTAATATAGTTCCTTTTGCTCTAACTTATATTTTCATGGCTCAGGAAAGTGTTTTTGTTTGTGAAAACTTGGTTGTTCACAACATAGGCATGGGTTTTTAATCCTTTTGAAATTACTTTTTGCAGAGTATTCTCTGAAATGAGCTTCTCTTTATCATATCATAGGAATAAACTTACTCTGATTCAAGCTAGCTTGTTCTCTTCCATTTTAAAAGACTTCTTTACATGTCAACAAACCCTCATTTACTTGCAAAAGTCTGTCAGTGAGTCAAACCTACCTCACCCAAGTGAGGTGAATTCCTCTCCCATGTTTCCTTTACATTGAAAAATGGTAAGAACTGTTTAGCAATGCTCATACTTTATAATGTAAAGTGTGACTCCTATTTTCCATAAGGTTAATCAAGCAGAGAAATGGATTAATGTGTAAAAAATAGCCTTTGAAATAGTCTTGAACCTTGAAAATTGTCCTGGGAATGACTTTTTGGAGAAATCTCCCTATTCAAAGATGAACGACTCATTTTTTTTATTGGGCTCGTATTGGGGTTTTGACTCCAGGCCTTGAATTCTATCTAGGCTTTAATTCTCAATGTTTGCACTATACCACCAGAGCCACACCTTCACTTCTTCCTTTTTACTACAAGTGTAGAAAAGAATCTCTTAGGTTTATCTACTTCAAATAGCTTCGAATTGCAGTTGTCAAATCTGAACCTAACTAGTAGCTAGGTGTAAGTCATTGGTGCTCCTCTAGAACTCACTTCTTAAGAATAAACTCAAAAAAAGAGAATAAATTGTTCAATTATTCATGTATCGTCTGATAATCCAAATCACTTGCTACTGAAAGATAAAAAGAGAGAAGTTACAGATGAATATTGAGGAGAGAGACACAAAAAAAAGAAGGAGGTATGGGAGGATCTATGCGGGGAGGGAAAAGGAGAAGAAAGGTGGGGCGAGCTGAATGGAATTGCCTATTCCTCACTAAGGTATTGTTGGACAGTCAGTGCCTTTGCATTTATGTAGCCAAAGCTTTATATTTTTTGTAGTAGTAAGTTGAAATATAAAATACCAATTTCCAAGTAATAACCTATTAGTGTGTTTCCTCCTGCACCCAGGGCACCACAGTTAGGTTACTGTTACAAGGAAGACAAGAGTAATCAGTTTATATGATTCTAAGAAACAATAATTGACATGCCAGGAATGCTCCCTTGTATGATGAAGTCAAGCATCACTCTTGTTCCCTGCTCCAGTCTTCCTCTCAACAGAATAGGAGAAACAGAAGAGGAAGGAGATATCTGAGTAATGATCATGTCTCTGTTTACCCTCTTCCCTTGGACTCTCAAACCATAAATCCAAAGGAGACATAACCTGAACTAGTGGGGGAAAGAGGGGGAAAATTCAGTCTAGCTAAACATGAAAATTTTAAAATAATTGGGGCAGCATTTCAAATACTGAAATAAAACTTTTTAAATTATTAATAAAAAGTAACTAAATTTATTTAAAATTTAGAAGACTACAAAGCTTACTATATAATAGAATCTGCATAATTAAACTGAATCCTGATTCTATCATCTGAAATTAAGACCATTCCTAAAATTCCAATACTAGATAAATTACCCTTGATATTCACTTAAACTGTGTGAATATGATGCAGAAAACATTACTTTAAATTCAGACTGCTGAAATAGTAAGTGATGGAAATTCATGAAGGATAGCATCATGGTGAGAGCATGGAAAAGATTTTCCTTCCATCTTCAGTGTGTAGAGAAGAAAAAAGCTGTAGTGGATGGTCCTGAAGGTCCAATTCTGAATTTAGGACAGAAGGTGAATAGTAAGAATACCTATCTCAGCCACTTAGAGATTAGAAATGTGGAGAAATATCCTCATTAATGTAGGTCAAACATAGAAGAGAAAATGTGGCAATACCAAAGCCAAGTGCCAAAGGCAGAGATATTGAACAAAATACCATGAACTTGAAACAAATCTTAAAAGGGAGGTCTGGGCTTAAGGGGAGTAGGACAGAAGAATAGAGAGGGAGATGGTGGATTAATACAGTCATAACACTCAAAGTATATATGCCAGAGTATAAATAGGAAACTTGAAGGGATAAGAAGGAAGCAAAATGGAAAGTTGAACAATGATCCAGATGTATCGTAGTTTGAAATGTACATACACTCTATTCAACACTGACGTGATGAAGTGAAACCCCTTTGCACAACTATCTAAACACTACATTTTTTGAAGTTTAAATAGTAAGAGACCAGAAGCACAAACCTTTACAGATAAATAAGAGGACAGCATTGACACATTTTTGAGGATTTTGTTCCTTTCAATATACAAAATTTAATGTGTCAAGTCTGCTGCAAGTGTAAATTTTATTTTGTACATTCTTTTTGCAAATTGCTTAAAATATACAGAACCATATTCAACTATCAAGCACATCAATTCCAATAAAAATATTATAAACCTTTAGGTTTCTCAGTTGTTTCTAAATATCTTAATGTAATTCATTGGAACTAATTTCATTCTAAATTTAAGTTTAAATTTTAAAATCCTTTTAATGGGACCCAGGTATGGCTAGATAACTGATGTTAGCAGAATCAGAATTATTCAGAAGGCTGTAAATGGATGTTTACCTAATTTTCTCTCTTCTGGATCATGGAATACAGATTGTCCTTGTTAGGAAAAGGGAGGAGAATGGAAAAGGAATAGGCTGGAGTGGATCATCAACAGGTGAGGACTGTTTATTGAGGAACAGCGAGGGGCAGAACCCTTCCAGTGGGTTTGGAGCTTGTGCAAGGGAGCTGGGACAGGATCTGGGTTTTTAAGGAAGTATGAACAAGGAGGTAGAGGTTAATGAAAAGCCCCTAGGTCAAGGAAGGTGGGGGGCCTTTCAGTTGGGCCCCAAATGGGATGTTTACAGCTGGGTTTACAGGTGGATTGCCCTGCCTGCACTTCAAAAGAGTTTACACATACCTGGGATTTTGCCTGCAGTCTGTATGGGCCTGGGACAACAGAGTGGGGGTCAACCCTTCATACTCCACCCTTAGATACATGAAATGAGAGGGCCAAAAAGGGAGAGGGAAGTTCTTCTTATAGGATCTTTGGGTACATAAAAATAATTGGGCTGAGATGGAAGTAGCATGGTGTTATGAGAACAAAGCAGATTCCCATCATTTAGAACCCTGAAGGAGTATAAAGTAGGAGGGGCCTCGTGGTCTTTTCTGGTTACTTCCTGCTGGCATTGGGATGTGGAGAAGTCAATGGGGCTTGGGTTTTCAGTTCCCGGTCTGTGCTGGGTCCAGGGCAGTGTATGCAAACCCTCTGGTTGCCTGTAGTAATAGGATGGCCTTGGCTTGGTCACAGGTCCTGATTGAGGGCTTTTATCCTGTTAGAGAGAAACTTGTAAATGCTGAGATCAGGCAAAAGACTGCAAGGTGGCAGGAGTTGCTGATGTCAGTGACACAGGAAAACACAACCTGAGCACAATCCAGAACATTTCCAATTAGGTCATGAGCCCATAACTAGTCAGAAGCTAGGGCTAGATTGAAATAGTTAAGGGCTTGGTGAGAGACCTTGATCATTTCCTATAATAGCAGGTAACAAAGGCAAGAATATAAATACTGTCCAGTTAGAAGTTAGACAGATATCGATACTACATGGACAAGCTTCTCAACTTATTTCTATTGACCTCCTGGCTCTGGTTAAATTTGAAACGGCAGGCAAAGAGTAGCTGATGTGACATCATCTCCTCTTACTCTTTTCCACCTTTTCCTGGGGGTCTAGGTGCTTGTGCATAGCATATGGGCTTTGAACTCAAGGCCTGAGCACTTTCCCTGAGCACTTCTGCTCGAGGCTAGTGCCCTACCACTTTGAATCATGGGGCGACTTTTAGCATTTGGCTGGTTAATTTTTGAGCCAACTTCCAGCCTGGCTCTTTGGTGGTGGTTAGTTGGGAGATAGAGTCTCAGAGCGATTTTTCTTCCCTGCCTGGCTTTGAACTGCAATCTTTGCCACAAAAACCCTTTATTACATCCAATTAAATCAACAAGGAGATCTATGGGATCAAGTAGAGCTTACATTCACACTATCAAGAATTGATCAAAAATACATTCTAGAACTGATGACAAAACTCAATAGATGGGATGAGAGTTTGAGCACAGCTTGGCTGCCTGGAAAACCTGATAGCCAAAATTTACAGGAGCACTCCTGGCCTACACATGCTTCAATAGCATAACAACATAGCTGACTTTTTCAGATCTAGCTGGGTAAGGTTGACAGAGAGCGTCCCGCAAGAGTCTTTGTTTTTGTAAATCTGAAGAAGTCTTTTACCAAGAATCATCTGTGTGTGATGGAGTCAAACAGGAGTCCAGTGTACCATGATGGAGGTAGGATGGTCCCAGGCAGGATCAGGGCTAGACTAGATTCCTCGGATGAATTGTCAAATCTCCTGTTTAGTTGCTTACAAATTTGTACACAGACTTGTTAAAGACACTTAAATTTAGATGGACATATAGAATTACATGCTAGTTTTAATGTAAATCACAGCCAACTATTACATAATGACTTAAAAGCTGTCTTTTTTTATAATTTAATTTTATTTTATTTGTGAACATACTGTACAGAGGAGTAAAAGCTGTCTTTTAAGGCATACTCATACCATCTGCTACATACTCGAACTTTCTGAAGACAGAAACAAATATGTGGAACAAATATTTTAAGACAATTCTTAACTCTTTACTGGTGTTTTTTCCTCACAGCTGGCTAGGAGCTGAGCTGGGTTTCATTCCTTTTACTACTACCTCGATAAAAATGCTTTCTTTTAACAAATGGCACATTTGATAGGAAATATCAGTACTAAGAAATAGAAGAAGATTACTTTTTACACAGTTTTTATGTACTATGAGATTATATTGAACATGCTCACACACACACACACACACACACACACACACACACACACACGCACTTAAACCAATGTTTTTGTTTAAAAAAATCGGCCATAAGTTTTATGGAATTCCAGTGGCAAAGTGATATTGTTTTGCCCAATATGATAAAACCTCCTGGTCAATGTCAGAAAAGTAGGCAATACCAAAAAATGCAGGGCAAATTTTGACAAATAATTTCCACCCTTAAATAAACATTGAAAAAAGCAGAAAATCTTTAAATCAATTTTGGTGATGAGGCAGATTAGTATATGAATTGAATATATTAACCCATAGAAGAGTGAAGAGGAGAGAGCAGTAAGGTTGATGGAAGAGTGGGGGTTATAGAAAAACCCATCATTTGGCCTTTGTCTCTTCCTAGGTGTCAGCTTCCAGGGCTTGTAGACAGAATTGGGGGAGGGGGTGACTGAACAGGTTTGTAAGGAGAATAGGTAGAACTTTTAACCTGAAGACATTTAAAGGAATATGTGGCTTCATCATGAAGGTATTGAAATGTGTGTTTGAGTAATTGAATAGAGAAAGTTATTGGAAGAAGTGAGAGGGTGGGATTTCTCTTCTGAAGTCTCCTTGAGGAGAAATCAAGAATCTAGACTTTGAACTGAGTTGTCTCAGGAAAGAGAAAAGGATTGGATTATTGTTTAAGTCCCCAAAAGTACAAGGACTGGTTTGTTCCGATTATGGGATTTCAGGGTGGTAAATGGATAGAGGAGTGTCCTCAGTGTGTTTGCCAGCTATCCACTGTCAGTGACAATTAGCGAAAGGTCCAGAGTAGAGGACCCATTTAATTAGGGTCTGGAAGGGAAAAAGGTGTACTAGATATAGAAAAGGGTTGAGAAATGTATACATATGGAGTAGTTTGTTTACAGTGATATTTAACAGGGCTGTTAGCTTGTTGTTTTACCTTTGGAGGCCTAAGTCCACCCCTACCTTGTGTCAGCTACACAGGCAGGCAGACAGGCGAGCAAAGGGACAGGGATTAGCAGAAAGAGTTTGCTTGAAACAGATAGTTTTAGCCTAGAAAATCTGGACCAACTGCAAATAGCAAGAGTGTAGTTAGAAGAGCAGGGAAGGAGATAAGGATCTTTGGTGCTGGAGGTCATCAAAGAAAAGAGATAGAGAGAAAGGGAGGGGGTGAGAGAAGTGGGTGAGAGACAGACTGAGCTGCGATAAGATGAGGAGTTACATTTTTAGAGGAGATGATTGTGAGGCCATTGGCAGAGAAGTGCTGGGTTAGTAAGGCAGGAGAGCAGGGAGGGGGACCTCTGGAGTAGAGGTCAGAGAAGGACTTGGTGGACAGAACAGAACAAGCAGAGGGCAAGTTTTCTGGAGCAGAGGTAGAGGAGGGCTTATGTTTAAGGCACCTTGGATTCCTCATCATTTCGTTGGAGAATTGTTTAAATCATTAAAATTAAAACCTAAAGTTACAAATTTAGGCCAGTGGTGGCCATGGTAAGAAGACCAGATTTTGGTAGAAAAACAAGTCATTTAAAAAAAAAATTTTATTGTGAAATTAACATACAGAGGGGTTAAAATTAAATGAGAAAGGTAATGAGTATATTTCTTACCTAGCATAGTTGCCTCTTCCTTTTTTCCCCCTACAATCCCTGCCCTCCCAAATCCATGTTTCTCCCCCCCCCCTCTGCAAAGTTGTAAAGTTCATTTTTTGACATAGCATTTTGTACATGTCATTGTGCAATGGGTACACATGTATTCTTATTAAAATTATTTCCCTTCCCCAGCCCAAATTACACCAACATCAAATGCAGTGAAAACAGTGGTTATACCATGGGGGAGGGATATATGAAGCATTTTTTTACTGTAAATTAGTCAGCCCAGAGTCTTAAGATTAAACTGCAGGCATGCTAATGAGGTGTCTCTGGGAGACAATTTGGAAAATTTGGTAGGATTTTGGAGCCTGTCCCATTTCTCCAGGCATCCTTGGTGTTTTGAGAAGGCAGACGGATGGAACCCAATAATTAATAGAGTGCATGCCCAAAGGTCCTAATTAATGGTGGTCAGTCAGGGAGTCAGGAAAGTGGAGACTCCTGGAGTCTCCACAAACAGGAAGAGATCCCCACAGACAGGAAGGAAGGGAGGGATTCCTGGAGTCCTGCAGTCCTTGTCGGGGCCCCTGTTCCACAGACTAGCTGGTTACCTTGTCCTGAAGGCTTTCAGGTGGTGGGTGAAGTTGGTCAAGTGGCAAAAAGCCTCCTGCCTAGAGATCAGAGTCCAGTGACAGGGTAAAGGAGAGAGAATAGGGGGTTTATGCAGGGGTCAATAATACTGCAAGCCACAGCAGAATGGCCCTCCCCTGCTTGCACCAATTACAAAGGCCAAGGCCAAGAGGTCTTTCATGAGGCTGTTTAGCCCAAAGTAAGCTCATGGGGCTCTGAACTCCCGATGCAGAAAGGCCTTGGAAGGAGGAGGAAAATAGCAGAGAAGCTCCATGAGAGGTGACAAAGAGGTGGGTTGCCCCTCCGTAGAGGGCATCCAGTTTATTCCTCGCACTTTTCCATTCCTGGATGTAGGAACCATATGTTAGAAAAATGGAGTAGAATGGAAAAGGAATAGGCCAGACTCGATCAGACTCAACAGGCGAGAACTGTTCATTGACAGACAGCGAGGGGCACAGCCCTTCCTGCAGGATTGAGGTTGTGTGAGGATCTGGGACAGGATCTGGTTTTTTATAGGAGGTCTGAACAAGAAGGTAGAGTTTAATGTAAAGCTCCTGGGTCAAGGAAGGTGGGGGACTTTCACGTGGGCCCATAATGGAATATTTACAGCTGGACTTAGGTGGATTGTCCTGCCTGTACTTCAATGGAGTTCACACATACCTGGGATTTTGCCTGGAGTCTGTACGGGCCTGGGAAAATAGGATGGGGGTCAATCTTTCAGTCTTAATTGGAAAAAGATAGTCTTCCCAGCTTTTCTGCATATAAACACTCCATCATCCTTTTCTTATTAGAGGATTATTCCAGATTAGCTATATGTTGATTTATAATGACTGAGCCTGACATAAAGGTGAGGGAAACTGTCTACACTTCAGTGAGGTTCTGACTTGTGTTTCACAAAGTGTTATGAAAGCTCTCCATGAGAAATCTAGCAGCATTTCTAAAAAGTCCTTGCATGCTTATACTTTCTGATAATATCTCAATTCAAGTATTTCTCCTCAGAGTTCCATACCTTTCAATAATGCTGTATTAGATCCCTGTTGTATTTTGCAGACAGATCTTGGTGATGAAATTTGTGCTTTTCAAAATTACTCTCCCAATTCCATCCACAAAATGAAGACA
The DNA here is from genome assembly GCF_024711535.1 of Dipodomys merriami. NCBI lineage: Eukaryota > Metazoa > Chordata > Mammalia > Rodentia > Heteromyidae > Dipodomys > Dipodomys merriami. The sequence goes on from NW_027206113.1 coordinate 8,666,703, forward strand.
AAAATTATCTGAAAAAATTTGTATATGTTGATAGTGCATATAATTTTTTAAAGTATTATTTTATTTTGTTAAATTTTTAATTGTGAAAATACCATACAGAGGGGTTATAATTACATGGGCAAGGTACTGAGTATATTTCTTATCAAGTATTGTTGTCTCCTCCTTTGTTTCCCCTTCCCATCCCTATCCATCTCTCCCCCACGCCCTCTCCTACCCCCACCAAATTTGTAAAGTTCATTTTTCGTCATAATGACTTGTACATCTCATTGTTGCAATGGGTTCACCTCTATCCCTATTTAAACTATTTGTTTTTCCCTTCACCTCCACAAATTATACCAACATCAAATACAGTGAAAACGGGTTATACCATGGGGAGGGACATACAAAGCAAAAAATATATCATCTTATAAATATATTAGAAATGATTGCAAGAAAGAAAAAACATTTGAATCTTTATCTTGTGGTTCATTTTGCCTAACATCAACTTATCTGACTGTTTCTGCTTATCTCAAACACATACAAGTTATTGCAAATAAGGGAAACCATGGGACCTATGTTTCTTTGGATCTGGCTTACTTCACTTAATATAATTCTTTCCAAGTTTTTCCATTTCCATGTAGACAGAAGGGAACCCTCCTGCATTGTTGGTGGGAGTGCATATACTTTTATTTTCTATTACAAACATAGAATGTAGCAAAATTTTTCATAGCAATTACACTGCACTAGGTGCTGGGCATATTCTAATGTAAATAAAATACTGTGTTTATGCAGAGATTTTGAGCATCCAAAATTTTAATATGCCTCTGGTCCTAATACCATTACCTTACTGATATTGAGTGACAAATACAACTTCTTATAAGTACAGAAGTTTTCCTTGTATCTTTTTAATATATATGTTTTTACTGTGAATATACTATACAGAGGGGTTACAATTACGTAAGTTAATGAGTACATTTCTTATTGAGCACTGTTACCCCCCTCCTTTGTTTTTCCCCTATCAACCCTTCCCCTCACACCTCCCCACCTCCTCCCTCCACCCCTCCTCTGATAGAGTGTTTTGTCCATCTCATTGTTACAATGGGTCAACCTGTATCCTTTTCTTGTATCTTAAATGAAAAAACGCTGGCTTGTTTCATGCTGATTCTACTTGTGTAGACACACCTAAAGTCACCCACCAAGCCCAAAAGCACATAAATGAAAGGCATATCATCTTTTGTCAGTTGGTATAATTGTGTTCTACACATTTATTGACAGGTTGCAAATTATTTTCAAACTTTAATGCATTAAAATGTTTTCTGCCGCGGAACGGCTCTGTCAGGACGACGGAGGACACCTTGTGGAGGTAACTGGAATAGGTGGGGAGATGGCAAACAGACAACTCACACACAAGAGGAGTGAATTCTGAGTGTGATTTATTGCAGAGGATAACATGCTTTTATAGAAAAAGTCTCCATGAGAAAGGGTAAAAGGCTACACAAAGCTGCAAGGCTTTGTTCTGGGGTGGTCACCAGCTGGTCACCTGATCTTGTTTTTTGGATGACGAGCTATGATGATAGGCACTTGTTTTCGGCTTTACCTCTATTTTTAAGAAATACAATTGGTTTCGATATTTATCACCTATTAACCATTAACCAGAGCATATGGTCAAGGTGCTGAACAGAAAGGCATGAACTCTAGTACTTCATAGTTACTTTTGTTTAGTTTTGTACTTTATGCGTTTCAAATCTTTTCTAAGCAATTGTGCTTCTTTGGCATTCTTTAGAGGGTCCCCAATTTGTGGCCCAAAATCATGATAGTAAGTATACTTAGTTAAATCTGGCCATGTATCAAATTCAAGCTCATAGTGTCTTTTCTGTAACCCTTTCACATAATCGTTTACTCTTCTCCATAGAGGCCTTAACTGTCTCATAAGATCTTTCTTGTTCCTTCTTTCATAGTAAGCACAAAGGAGGCCTAGATCTAGCAAGTCTCTCAGTAAATGAAAGATAGTAATAGGAAGTTCTTTCTCCTAAGTTGTTTTCCCAATGTTTGCCATCCTTATCGTACACACCTGTAAAAGGCTATGGATCTGGGGGAAGTCTTTGGGGTCCTCTAGATAATGGAGGATCCCACCATTTTCTTCTGATAAGCTATTGCCACCTTCCATCTACCAACTTTTAAGAATCTTATTTAGCTTTTGGTCTATATATCCCTCTACATCTTTTTTATCCACACGATATCTATATGAGTCTATTTGTGGCGAACACCTTCTCGGCCAGCGAGAAAAAACGACCACCACACCAGGAGTCTTCTCAGATCACGCTTTATTGGAGAGCCTTTCAATTGATGGGAGAGCTTGAGCGCGAGAGAGCGTGCACCCAAAACATGGCCGCTTATATAGGGAATAGGAACACGGGTCTTTCTATCATTGGTCATCTGCCTTTCACCGTCACCAGGTGCCACGGGATTGGCTGGGGACTCTACGTGGCTCGCGCACGCGCAAAGCCCAGGACCCACCGTCCCGCCAAGCACTGTCTAATATGGACCTCAAAGCTGCAAGGGAGTGGGTGGCGCCTTGTAATGGCGTTCGCCCCGGCTCCCTGCATCTATTGTATATGCTTTAGGATTAAAGGGAAGTCTCCAATAGCCATACACTCTTTCTGCTCTAGCCGTGCCTACAGCTTCTTGTAAATCTCTTACAAACAATTCCTTCTGCTGAAGTGATGTCATGAAACCCCCAATACGTTTCTATTTCCATATGACTTGTCTAATAGCATCCATAAGAGGGGCTGTTAGGGTAGCACTTAACTCTGGTGAATTAGTCATGTTCTCAGGACACTCATCAGATGTTGGAGTCGTCAACACTTCCAAGAAAGAGCCTTGAATAAGGGAACGTTGAGCATGAGTAAGTAGAACAAGCAGCAGGAACAGTAAAATATTAATAGGCACTCCTATACAGCAAAGAAAAGAAAAACAGGAACACATCTTTCCCAGGGGCTTGCCAGCCTTTTCAGGAGGTAGGCCTCTTTGAAGCCCAATTCTCAGATCTGAAAGCAGGTTTCCCATGCTAAGCAGACTCCACCGGAGTACGTGTGGCAGCTTTCTTTCTTATTTTCTTGACCAATAAATCAGCAAGACCTCAGTCAGCATTTCTCACATAGGACTTTTCAAATGGGTTGGTTAAATATTGACATGAGCTCCAGTCTTCTGAGGATTCACTCATCTGCTTAGGAATTGATGCTAGCTGTTGGAAAATAGCTCAAAGAAGGATGCCATTTAAAGCCTTATAACGTTATTCTTTACCAGAGTATTCTCCAGCTACTTTGGTTGTTGAGAATGTCTACAAGAGCAAGCATTCTGTGGGAAACAGGGAGACACCTTATGACCATTACTTAATGAGATTTCCAAGTGGCTTGCTATCACTTGTACTGCACAAGTCGAATCTGTCAAAACCTATCAGTTTTAAGAGATAAGAGGAGTGGTAAAAATACTTCTAGAGAAAAATGTATCTTCAACATATTTGGTTCCAAGCATTCCGTCTAAGGCATATTCATCAAGTAGTGAAACTTTTGTTGTCTGTAACTATGTGTCTTTCTCCAGGTATACATGTGTGTATGTATGTGTGTATTCATGTGTATAGGAGCATACATGTGTACATATATAAGGGCATATACACACATATATGCAAATATAAAAAATATACATACATAACATATGTGCGTATATATCAACTGTTCAGTGATTTAATCTATAGTTCCTGCACATTGTCATTCACACAAAGTGTACATGATAAACTGCTCTGAGGATCTTTGCTCTATGATGGTTATCCTTTGTACTCACTTCTGCCACTACTTTGTTTTTCATCCCTGTGAACAGGGATGAAAATCTATCCATAGGATAGCTTTATTTTCATTACATGTATTTACTTACTGATAATAAAAGAAATAGGTTATCTATAAAAGAAAAAATATCTTTTAGGTAAAAGGATAAAGTATCTTATCCATCCCCATAATTCCTATGAGATAAAATTTATAATAATAGTAAAAGTGAAAAGGAATTTTTAGATCTGTTGTTTTGCCATTTAGCATTGCAAAGAATAATATCACATCACTGCTAAAACTCTTAAAGAATGCCATTGTAACTGATGGTCCCTATCATGTTCTCCCAAAACCAGTGGATCCTGAAAGATAATAGTACACCAGCAGAAATGCTAAGTAGCAGACATGGAGCATGAACGAGAAAGCAAGTGAATGAGATAGAGTGAAAGATAGAGAGAAATATCATAATACTGAAAGTGCATAACAGATAAATAAGAGCTGTATGAGAATATTCATACAGCTATTTTTAGATTCTACATGTACATTTGAAGGTATTTAATGTACAATAACCCACCAACATAAAATATAAAGTGCTTTTGATAAAAAACTAAAAATTACTCAAGAAATTATAACTGCAAAAACAATTTTCACAGATGCAATTTCTCAGAGATATTTCATGACTTTGAGAATAATAAAGTGGCTGAAGTTAATATAAATTAAGTAGTATGATAATTCACAAAACTATAAAAAGATATTCATATATTTCAATATATAACCCAAAGATAAAACAAATGTTCTTTAGATGATTTTTTAAAACACAGTTTCTCAGGAACTGGGAAAGTGGCTCAATGGTATAGTGCTTGCCTTGCATGCATGAGGCCCTGAGTTTGATTCCTCTGTACCACATATCAGAAAAAGATGGAAGTGGTGCTGTGACAAAAGTGGTAACGCTAGCCTTGAGCTGAGTAGCTGAGGGACAGCACACATGCTCTAGATTTCAAACCTCATGACCAACAAAAACAGAAACAAAACAAAATACAGTCTCTCATTTTTGTAGCCTCAACTCTGTAATACGTCTGCTTCAACCTAGGGCTAAGATTTTAGGTGTGGACATTTATCAACACTCCTGATTCAGATTCTACTTGATAAAATTTTTAATCAATATTTTTTTCTTAAATTTGCTATTTGTAAACTCACATGCACCTATAAAAATGGTTGACCATCCCAGTAACTTTCTCAAAGTACCTCCAAAAGACAATTTACAAAACTTTGTATTATATTACTACAAGGAAAACTGTAGGGAGCCAGGGTAAACGCCATTACAAGATGGCGCCCACTCCCTTGCAGCTTTGAGGTAACCACTCCATTTGAGGCGGTGCTTGGCGGGACGGTGGGTCCTGAGCTTTGCGCATGCGCGAGCCACGTAGAGTCCCCAGCCAATCCCGTGGCACCTGGTGATGGTAAAAGGCAGACGACCAATGATAGCGCTCTCTCGCGCTCAAGCTCTCCCATCAACTAAAAGGCTCTCCAATAAAGCGTGATCTGAGAAGACTCCTGGTGTGGTGGTCGTTCTTTCTCGCTGGTCGAGAAGGCGCACGCCGCAAAGTGGTGCCGAAACCCGGGACCCGCACGAGAGGCCGAACTGGAGCCAGAACTCAACACGCGGAGAGGGGACGTCGGTAAGTATCCCCCAGTATGCTGTTCACTGTAGATTTAGATATTTATTGGTTGCTTGCATTGCTTCTTCCTTTGTGGCTTGTCTTTTTGATGGTGCGCACTTGCCTCGAGGAGGGAGGGTTTGATTTAATCCAGGAAGGATGCAAAGTACTAACACGGCATCAGGATAGTCTATCAGAGTCAGCATCCAGTAAAGGGGAGGAAAATAGGCCTAAAAGAAAAAGGGAAAAAAGACAAAAGGATCCTAAAGAATTAAAGCAGGAGGGACTGCAGCCCTCACAAAAGGAGAAGGATCTTAGGGAGGAGGGGGTCTCAAGGACACCCCTATGCCCTTCTTTAAAAGCAAACCGGTTCTTAGCCCTACATGTGGAAGGGTGGGACCAAGAATGCAGTGATCTTGTGAGTGACTCAGAGGAAGAACTGTTAGAGGAGGAGGGACAGCAGATCGATCCAGCTGATAGTGAAGACTTAGAAGAGGCTGCGGCGGAGTATGAGGCAGAAAGATATGGGGGGTGGCGCCCCCTAGGGGTGGGAGTACTGCAGCAGCCAGGAAGAGGAAACAGAGCTGGCCCTCACCCTTCGGCCCCCTGGGCGTGCCCGCCGGCGGGGCAGAGTCACTTTATAAAAGGAAGCACCTGGTCGCGGCTGGCGGCCACTTGTCCAGTTTTTGAAAATCCAATTACTAATGAAAGAAATTTTGAGCCGGTTTCCTACTCCCAGTTAAAAGATTTAGTTGAGGCAGTCAGGACTTATGGGGTGACGGCCAATTATACCACTGCCTTGCTTCGAAGGCTAACTATTAATGCTATGATTCTGTGGGAGCAAAAACTGTTCAATATTTTCCTGAATTAGTGGCTAAACAGGCAATTTTGGTCTGAAAAAAAAAAAGGCAATTTTGGGTATAAAGTATTGTTTGATGCACTTTGCAAAAATTCCAGATAAATTAATTATTCCATACACCCGTGAGCAAGTTGAAATTTTAGCAGCCACAGTGGATATGTGGGCAATTCTTGTTTGTTCATTTCCAAATGTAATTGATAACCATTATCCTAAGCATCCTCTGCTTGCCATAGTTAACAAAAATTTAGTGTATTTTCCTGTTGTCACTTCAAAGGAGCCCTTGGTTAATGCTCTGACAATCTTTACGGATGGATCAAAATCTGGACAAGGTGCCTTTTTTGTTCAAGGACACAAACAGCCGGTAGTCTTTAATTTTCGGCCGAATGTCCCACAAGCTGTTGAATGTTTAATTGTGCTTGAAGTTTTTAAAAGATTTAATCAACCTTTTAATTTATTTTCTTATTCATTATATGTTGTAAATGCCGTTGCTTCTCTTAAAGTTGCTGCTTCAATTAAGCAGGCCAGTACAATTTCTAATGTTTTGTTACAGATTCAATCCCTTATCTTAAACAGAAAACACTCTTTTTATATTGGACATATTCACGCCCACTCTATGTTGCTGGGCCCGATGGCAAGGTGTAATGATTTGGTGGACCAGGCAACTCGGGCTGTGGCTCTGGTCGCTGCTGATCCTGTAGAATTGGCAAAAGACTTTCATAGATTGTATCATGTACCTGCTAATACCCTTAGGAAAAGATATAATTTGTCCAGGCATGTGGCAAGAGATATTGTTAAAGCCTGTAAATCCTGTGTTACCTTTCTTCATCCTCCACATGTGGGGGTAAACCCCAGGGGGTTGAGACCAAACGCCCTATGGCAAATGGATGTTACTCATCTGACAGAATTTGGTAAGTTGAAATATTTACATGTGTCTGTGGACACCTTTTCCGGTGTGATTCATGCCACACCTCTGGCAGGAGAAAAGGTGTCTCACGTCAAAATACACTGCTTAGAAGCTTGGGCAGCTTGGGGAAAGTCCCTTAGACTCAAGACGGATAATGGCCCTGCTTATACTTCCCATGGTTTTCGCGCCTTTTGCGCACAAATGCAAGTTGCCCACACCACCGGACTGCCCTACAATCATCAAGGACAAGGTATAGTGGAAAGAGCTAATAGAAGCATAAAAGAAATGCTTCAAAAACAAAAAGGGGGAATTGCTGAGTCAGCGTCCCCCAGGGAAAGACTTTCTCTTGGGCTCTTTACCCTTAATTTTTTAATTCTAAATGACAACGATCAGTCTGCCGCAGATCGGCATTTGACAAGAGACCCCATGGATACTAAAGACATGGTTATGTGGAAGGATGTTATTAATAATAAATGGCATGGACGGGATCCGGTAATAACGAGATCCAGGGGAGCTGTTTGTGTTTTTCCACAGAGTCAAGAAGTACCTCACTGGGTGCCAACGAGACTGACCAGGCTGGTGGAGACTGCAGCAGAACCCCCTCTTGAAGATGCCATCCACTCTTCTCCTGATGCAGCTGATCTTCCTGCTGTTAGCAACAGTGCTAATAGCAACCCCTGTGATAGCTAAACCAATGGCTGTGGGCTGTCACCAGGGCCTGGCCAGTTCCTATGCCCCTGCATGCAGACTCCCTTTTTCTCCCCACCTTATTTTCCGCAGATTGTGGGATGGAAGACTGGATTGCCTCTGCGGTGTCCTTTTTCAAATAGTGGGTGGGAGTCGGAATGTTTTTAGCCTGCTGCCTGGGAGGATGCGTGGTTTGCCTATGGTTGGTCTGTCTCCTTCGAGCCCAAACCAGAAGGGACAAGGTTGTTATCTTGCAATCATTAGCCGCTTTGGAGAGTGGATCCTCACCCCAGATCGGGCTGTCGGCCATGAGAGGCAATTAAACCTTACCATCCTGCATAGCCTTAGCACCCCGAGGGATCAGGGGATCCCATTGCACCGGGACAGGTATGCAACTTGCAATTTGGGACAGGGTGCTAGGCAAGTGCACTGCACTTGAGGGTACCATTTCCTCAAAAAGAGCATGCTGGGTTGCAAGTGGGTTGATGCCCAAGATCCCACCTCTGCAAAAAAGGCATCGGACGGGCCTGGTCATCACTGGGGAAGGCGTCCCTCAGGCGAAGGCCAGTGCAAGGTCCTAATGTTTTAGACAGAGGCCCAACCTCTACTCTTACCTGTTGCCAAAAAACAAAAAAGGGGGAACTGTAGGGAGCCAGGGTAAACGCCATTACAAGATGGCGCCCACTCCCTTGCAGCTTTGAGGTAACCACTCCATTTCAGGCGGTGCTTGGCGGGATGGTGGGTCCTGGGCTTTGCCCATGCGCGAGCCAAGTAGAGTCCCCAGCCAATCCCGTGGCACTTGGTGATGGTAAAAGGCAGACGACCAATGATAGAGCGACCTGTGTTCCTATTCCCTATATAAGCGGCCATGTTTCGGGTGCACGCTCTCTCGCGCTCAAGCTCTCCCATCAACTAAAAGGCTCTCCAATAAAGCGTGATCTGAGAAGACTCCTGGTGTGGTGGTCGTTCTTTCTCGCTGGTCGAGAAGGCGCGCGCCGCAGAAAACAATGCTACAAATAAATAAAAACAACAATTAAATATTCATGATTAATAAAATGAAAAATAAACCAGTTACGTGTTTCCAGTATTTGAAGTGTACTACATATTAGATTTTACTATATTCTCATATTCCTGTACATTTAAAACTGGCTAAGATTATGATGTTCAACAAGATTTTTATAGGCTATGAGTAGTCTTTAAAGTTACCCACTAAGATTACTATTTATGGCTCATCTCGTCATTTGTATATGGCTTATATCATCACTTGTTGCTCGCTAACATATAAAGTAAGGAAGCTCTAAAGTGTAGTTAACAAATTCTTAACTCTTTACTCTGCTTCTTTAAACAAAGACTTTGCAACTTCTCATTAGTAAAGTTTCTATAAATTCTGAAATATAAATACTTAGTAATATATGTCTGCTACCATAAATCTTAACTACTTCATGGAAAATTTTTATGACCTGCCAAACAGTCCCTATTTTGGCATATTTAAGCAAATTCCCAAAATTAAATCCATTTAAAGCATTAAAACTTTAACAACCTTAACATTTGCTGCAATGTTCATTATGACAGGTGCCTTGTAGAGAATAATTGAACTCCTCCTTCTACACATCTCTTGAACCACAAATATTTGTAATACTTTGTTTTTGACATATCAATTTTGAGTTTCTTCTTAAATATGTGCTTATGTAAGAAATAAATATTTCATGACCATTCTTTTGCATTTACTTTTTGTTGAAGTGTCTAATTTAAGAAAATCAATTACACTTTATATATAAAAAAAAGTTCTGTGCTCAATTTGGCAGCACATACCCTAAACCTGGAATGATACAGAGATGATGAGCATAGCTCCTTCGAAGGATGACACACAAATTCCTGAAGCGTTCAATATTTTTACAATGACAGACGCTGGAGGGAATGTGGCCAGAAGTAAACACTACTGAATTCTTGGTGAGAGTGTAAACTTGTCAACTCCTTTGAAAAGCAGAATGGAGGTTCTTCAAAAGATTCCACATAGAGATCCTCTATGACGCAGCAATCCTTCTTTTGGGCATTCACCCAAATGATCAGAAACAAGACCATACTAAAACTACAAGCACAACTATGTTTATTGCAGCATTATTTACCATAGGTAAGATATGGAACCAACCCGATGCCCCTCAGTACATGAATGGATCAAGAAAATGTGTGTGTGTGTGTGTGTGTGTGTGTGTGTGTGTGTGTGTGTGTGTGTAACTGTGACCCCTCTGTACAGTACTTTTACAACTAAAAACATATAAAAGTGTTCTGAAATGGAAGAGTTTATTCCCCCAATTTTATCCATATAATATTGTTAACAAAGCAGATTTTTAAATACTACGTAGAATGTGATACGTATTACAGAAACCATTACATGTAATGAGCAACCACAAATAATGTTATCAATTGACTATGCACTGCTTCCAAGGAAGCCAGATGGATAATTTCTCATGCTCTAAATCAAACTGGTAATCTTATGTCTTGATAGTGTAAAAATATCAGGGACAGAATAATGAAGGAATTACAACTGAGGTGAAATCCATATGAAAATATACAAACCTGATAAAACATATAAGTATCTGAGCAGTATATTGCGTTTTAAATCATTTACGCTACATTGTAAAGATAATGAAGACCTATTAGAATGAATTAACTTTTTGATATCCTATCGTAGCTCCTTAGAAGGATGAACTCTTTCCTCATTCTTGTAGAGGCTTCATCAGATGAGAGGAACTGTATTTTTTTGTTTGCTTCCTTCCATTTATTCTTCACTCTGAAATATGAGCTACATGATACTGAAATACACCAAGGAAAATTAAACACACAGGCTTTGGAAAGATCAATCAATGTAAAATAAATAAAATACGTATAACCTTGTAAAAGGTCCAAATAAATTAATTTATATAATCTCAAGTGTAAACAGAAAATGATTTAAGCAATGTCACGTAATTGAAAAATGAAAATTTTTAGGAGATACTTAATTTTTTCCTTTCTACTACATTGAATTAATTATTGATTTTGTATAGAGAGATTAAAGATGAGATTAACAAGAAACTTGCTTAAAACTGGGCACAAATTCTGAATAGACATGTATTCCAAAATTCATGAAAATCGCCAGTGGGTTTACAAAGTTGTGTTTAATGCTACTTCTATGCTGGCTTAAGCTTTGGGAACAGAAGTCATTAGAGAAATGCAATTCAAAATTACTATGATACTCCTTCATAACTATTACAACTCTTATTTTAAAAAAATCAAAGGAACCAGTTGTGGTGGGAGTCAATTTGGCCTAGAAACCATCTAAGGAGAGAGCAAGATGAGGCATTGGCTTAAGTGAGCTGCTCGATGTCTGCCATCCCCAAAAGAAAAACATTGGAGTGAAGCTCAAGGCCATAATGCCTTTGGGCTTGGGTCCTTCCCTTGACGATAGCATCTGCAAGTTGATCTGCCTGAGATTATACCTGAGGTGTGCCCCCAGGGGAGTGTGAACCCACTCTAATGGCTCCCCCCTTTGAATTAAAACTGCAGAAATCAATGTAACACCTCCAAACCACCAAAGGGAAATGGGCTCAAAAATAGAATTCCTCTTCAGGAAAACTTCATCGAGGCCTTTTTGGAACTGCAAAAATATTGCCCAATGGCTGTCTGTAATTGTAATAACTTCTTGGTGCATCCTGCCTTTTAGTAGGGCAAATAAGGCACACACTATCTTTAGGGACAGGCACCCATGGCAACAGCCAATTGATTTCCCCTAAAAGGCTCTGAAGTTGGGTTAAGGTCAGAGAGGTTGGAATATCCAGCAAAGGCTTAAGGAGACTGTCCTGAGTCAAGGTAAGGTGGAACCAGAGCACCTTAAAAGGAGGTAACTTTTGAATCATATTGAGTGCTATGGTGAAGCCCTCCTTTCTTAATATGGTGCGAATCTGGGCCAGAAGGCCCTCCAGGTGTCCTAGGTCTTGGTGCCCCACGATTATATCATCCGGGTAGGCAAACACAAGGGAGGTATCTGAACCCAACACAGGCCCTAGAAGTGTGGCGAAGTATTGTTGGCAAAAGGCCAGGTTATTTGCCATTCCCTCTGGCAGCACCGTCCATTCAAACCTCCAATCAGGCAGGGAAAACTTAAGAGAAGGGATGGAGAAAGCAAACTTTTTGCAGTCATCCGGATGCAGGAGGATTGAAAAAAACAATCTTTAATATCAATCACACCGAGGTATATTCTGAAGGTATAGCAGGAGTCCAGGGCATACCTCTTAGGGATGCCTACTAGCTCCATCCGTTCATTTACCTTTCATAGATCTTGGAGCATACACCTAGCCCCAGAGGCCTTTTGAATAACAAATATGGGTGTGTTCCAAGGACTCATAGAAGGGCATATGTACCCAAGGTTTATCTCCACCAGAAGGTGGAGGGCTACAAGTTTAGGTTTTATCAATGGCCACCACTCCACCCAGGTAGGGCTTCCTATCTAAATCAAACTTGGATCCACAATTCTTTTTCCAATGGTATCCCTTAGTGCCCCTGGGTCAGGGTGTAGGGGGAGGTTAGGACCCCTCGGGCCAGTTGGCAGAGGATTGTTGTGAATAGTCCCTCTTAAAGTGCCTCTCCTGCCCACATTTAAAACAAGTCCCTCTCCCCGATGGTCTTGGGGTTCCTTGGCCCTGGGCTGCCAGTGCCTGAGTAATAGCCACAGTCATTGCAGATGTCTGAGCATGTAAAGCTAAAGCTTATGATTGGGACTGGTGCTGTTGCATTCCCACATCCTGTGAGGCCACCAGCCATCTTCTCAGAAAACACTCTCTCAATCCCATGCAGGCCATGTGGTGGTCTGCATTCATCTCTTCCCAGACCAGCAGCTTTACAAACTGATCTTGGAGGTTCCCTGCTGGCAGCTTGTGGTTAATACTCTGTTCAACTCCATCTACAAACTCAACTAGAGGCTCACCAGGTTTTTGTGTAACTCGTGCTATGAGGGACTCAGTGGGCCCATCATCCAGTTTGAACCATGTGGCAAGTCCTGCCTGCATCACCTGGTCACGGTATGTGCCAGGTATTGCGGCATGTTGGATGCCAGTGGAGTACCACTCCCCATCCCTTTTAACATGGTATAAGTAATAGGTATCACAGATTGAGCCTGCCAGTTATTCTCCACTTGCACTCTGCATTCCTCCTTAAAGAAAGCTCACCATTTAATAAACTGAGAACAAGTGAGGAAGGCTTTGGCCACATCCAGCCAGTCCTTGGGGACACATGGGTGATAAGCAATGTCCTGTAATAAAGTCTGGGCCCAAGAAGAGTTTGGACCATCCTCCACCACTGCCTTGTGGAGCTCTTTTAGATCTTTAGCTTCCCATGGATACCATTCCAAGGGCCAGATTTACCAGATACACTTGGGGAAGCAAATCCTGTGGCCCAGGGTCCGGGGTCCTGGGTGGCCCTTCCTTTCCAGGGTAGGCCTCCAATTAGGTTACTTCCCCACCCCTCAACCCCTCCATGGAAGGTTGGTAGGGGTCCGGGTCTTGCAGTTCCTTCTCACAGGTTGCGTAGGATGCTGTACCTCTCCCTCAATCGGGGAAATAGGGTGGGGACCTAGGACCATCCGGGGAACCTGAGTCAGAGGGGGTAACTTTCACCCTCATTTTGATTTCCACTGTGCATGTTTCAGTGCATTCTTGGATGAATTTTACCCATTCCTTTTCCTTCTCACTTCTCAAGTCCTCCTTTATTCCTGCTAGGCCTAATGCTGCCTCTTCCTCTTACTTCTGTGAAATAGCATTACCCATACTAAGGGTTTCACTTACCCTGTGAGACTGCTTAGCCTCTGCCGGTATCTTTTCCTTTCAAGCCCCACGTTGGGTGAGAGATGTTGGGTCTTCGTCCATCCCACAAAAGACGGATGGGGTCCAAGGAAAGGTAAGTGCGGCTGCTCCCCTGTTCCGCGGCCTCACTTAGCCAGGGAGACAAACAGACACAGCAGTGAGTCAAGTGAAGCAGGAAATTCATTTATTAACTCAGAGCAAGCTCTTTTTTAAAGCAAAAAAGACCAGGTGTGCATGGGAGGGGAGGAAGAGGAACCTTATCATGCACCTAAGCTTCCACGGGATGGTTAGTCATGGAATGCAAAGCAAATTGGGCTCTTCCCACACAACTCCCCCTCAGCGCCATCTTTACTGCCCATGTGCTCCACAATCAAAGACCTCGGAGTCAAAGCTGACACTCTAAAAAATTCAAAGGATGAAATAAGTGAAACCCTAGGTCTCCTTGGCACAGGCCAAAATTTTCTTAAAAGAGACACAGAAACACAACAAATTAAAGAAAGGTTGGACAAATGGGATTGCATAGAATTGCAGAGCTTCTGCATGGCAAAGGACATAGCTAGCAAGATCACCAGAAAGCCCACAGATTGGGAGAAGATCTTCACTAAACATACAACGGACAAGGGTCTCATATCTACAATATACCTGGAACTAAGAAAATTAAATGCCCTAACAATTAATCGTCAAAGAAACAACTGCCCAATAAATAAGTGGGCTATAGACTAACAGAGGAACTTTGCTGAAGAAGAAAGAAGGATGGCCAATAGACACATTAAGAAATGCTCAACTTCCCTAACCATAAGAGAAATGCCAAACAACATTGTGATACCACCTCACTCCAATTAGAATGGCTATAATGAAGAACTCTAATAACAACAGATGCTAGAGGGGATGTGGACAGAAGGGAACCCTACTGCATTGTTGGTGGGAGTGTAAACTTGTTCAGCCACTTTGGATAGTAGTATGGAGGGTCCTCAAAAGACTCCACATAGTGCTCCCCTATGACCCACCAATCCCACTTTTGGGCATTTACCCAAATGATCACAAACAAGAGCACACTAATGGTACCGTTTACCACAGCTCTAAGATTTGGAACCAACCCAGATGTCCCACCATAGATGAATGGACCAAGAAAATGTGGTATATATACACAATGGAATTCTATGCCTTCATCAGAAAGAATGGCATTGCCCATTTATTAAGAAATGGAAAGACTTGGAAAAATTATATTAAGTGAAGTAAGCTGTGCCCAAACAAACATAGGTACCATGGTTTCCTTTATTTGCATAAACTAGTATGCCTGACACAAGCAGAAAAGGTCAGATAAGTTGATGGTAGGCGAAATAAACTCCAAGATAAGGAATCAAATGGTTTTTCTTTCTTGCAATTGTTTCTAACATACTTATGAGATGATTTCTTTGTTGCTTTGTATGTCCTTCCCCCACGGTAAAACCCCTGCTTTCATTGTATTTGAGGTTGATATAATTTGTGGAGGGCTAAGGCAAAAACAAACTGTTTAAATAGGGATACAGCTGGACCCATTGCAACAATAAGATGTACAAGATGTTACATCAAAAAAACAACTTTACAACTTTGGCTGGGAGGTGGATTAGGAAGGAGGGTGATTTGAAGGGATTCGAAGGGGAAACAAAGGAGCAGGCAACAATGCTTGATAAGAAATATACTCATGAATGTTGAATGAAGACTGTGGAAATGAAGCTGGAGGTTGTCAATTTTTCGTATAGATAGCAGTTTAGTGTTCCAGTGAACAGTCTTAGCCTAGAGAATCACACCAAGTGTGCTATCACTGTACAGAGAGTTTGGCCAGAGAGTAAAAATTGAGTCAATGAGACAGACCTGAGCACTTGCTTGCAGCTGTGCCAAGGCGGTGGTGGTGGCAGCCATAGCCACACTACCTAAACACAGAGAGTCCGGGACAAAGGCACCAGACCCAGAGAGCTAGTGGATTCTACTCAACACCAGCAAGAAGTGACAAGGAGCAAATATCTTCATCCTGCACATCACAGACTAAAGATGACCACGGAACCAACACTCCAGCGTGAGTAGAACCCTGACATCCTCACTCCTTCTCAGGAAGCAGAGGAGGGAAGTCCACCTCTCCCCACCCCCAGCAGCAGAGATCTCCATTTTTGATACTGACAGAGGCCTGGCTGAGGAGCTAGCAACAACTCAGGCCTTGGAAGAAAGCTGGAGTCATTTAGCAGGTCACAGGAACCTGACCTGACATTCCAGGCGTAGCTCCACCCAAGGGAAAGTCACCAAGCCCAAGCAGAGGATCCTCGGTCCCTACAGGTGTGGCTTTCTTCTGGGTAAACAGAGCCAGAGGCTGCCCCTCCCTACAGCAGCCTAGAAAAATAATTGAAATTCAGTATACATAAACCCTGAGAATGGCTGTAGGCTGGGCTTTGTGAGTATATCAGAAGCTATCCCCTCAGGGAAAAGCTACTGTTTGGTGAAAGGCCTCAACTCTACCCAGAACCTAGCCTCATCACACCATCTCCAAACTAGAAGAAACAGCCATCTCCTTCTTTGCCATCTCCTTCTTTTGTGATAATCAAAGCAGATCTCTCTCCCACTGAACTAGCAAGGAGGAGGATCACAAAATCCTGGGTAAAGCAGAGCATTTTTCTGCCTGCTCAAACAAACTGACTTAAGTAACCAATCAAGACAGACCAGACAGTAACCACAAGCAGACCTGAGACTCCACAAAGAGATTCCTTAGGACACAAGGGAGATAAAAGATCTTCCCATGCACGCAGCCCCCCCCCTCCCCAATCAAAGAACTCTTTTTTATACCTTTTTTAATTTTTAATTTTAAAAAATTTTAAAATTATATTTTAAAAATTGTTTTCTATTAATCTTTTTTGTCCTCGCATAATTTTTATTTTAGGTGTGTGTGTGTGTGTGTGTGTGTGTGTGTGTGTGTGTGTGTGTGTGTCTGTGTGTCTGTGTGTGTCTGTGTGTGTTTTAATCTCTACTGAGTTTTTGGTCATTTTTTTCTTTTTTCTTTTTCTCTTCTTTTTTTCTTTTTCATTTTTTTCTTCCCTTTCTTCTTTTTGGGTGACTGAATTGCTGTTTTGCTCATCCTCAGATACATACCTGTCATCGATTATTAGACTTTATCTCCCCTGTGTACATATTTAACGCAGAAATTTATTACTCAATTCAAAACCTCTTAGGCTTAAATTCTTTAAAAGTAGTATTATCTCCTTCTACCTATATAATTTTAAGAACTTTTATTTTTTAGCTTTTCTTCTCTCAATATCACTTCTTTACCCTTTCATAATTTTTGTGTTTCACTTTTTATATTTAAATTTTTGTTTTTCCATTTTCTCTTGTTTTTTTAAGTCTCTCAAATAATTCTTCCCAAGCTATTTCTCTCTCTGAAATTAGGACTTGGTCAAATACACTCTCTTTTTACCTACCACATCCCTCTAATCCTACTTTTCCCCACATTTCTCTCTAAATCTAATAACTTCTCGTGTGCAAAATTCTTCTTTTCTGTTCTTAACCCATTAGTACATAGTTGTTTGATGTTGAATAGATTGTATCTATTGAAGTATGGAGGTTCCTCTAATGACTTCACATTGAGCTCCCCCATGACCCAGCAATCCCAATTTTTGGCATTTACCCAAATGGTAACAAACAAGACCATACTAAAGCTACCAACATAACTGTTTATTGCAGCATTCTTTAAGAGAGCTATGATGTGGAACCAATCCAGATGCCCCTCCGCAGATGACTGGATTAAGAAAATGTGGTATATATACACAATGGAATTAATTCTATGCCTCCATCAGAAAGGATGACATTGACCCATTTGTTAAGAACTGGAAATACTTGGAAAAAAGTATATTAAGTGAAGAAAGCCAGGCCCAAAGAAACATAGGTCCCATGGTTTCCCTTATTTGCAATAACTAGTGTATGTCTGAAACAAGCAGAAAAGGTCAGATAAGTTGATTTTACGTGAAATGAACCCCAATATAGATATTCCTATTTTTTTCCTTCTTGCACTTGTTTCAAACATATTCATAAGATGATTGCTTTTTTGTGTTCTATGTCCCTCCCCCACTGTATAACCCCAGCTTTCATTGTATTTGATATTGATATAGTTTGTGGATGGGAAGGGCAAAAGCAAATAGGGATACCGGTGGACCCATTGCAGCAATGAGATGTACAAGTCGTTATGCTGAAATTCGAACTTTACAACTTCGGGCAGGTCGGGGAGGGGGTGGGGGGTGGTGGAAGATATGAAGGGAAGGGGAAACCAAGGATGAAGCAATAATGCTTGATAAAAATGTACTCATTACATTTCCTCTGTAATTGTAACAACTCTGTATGGTATTTTCATGATAAAAAATTTTTTAAAAGGATGTAAAATATTTTGATTATAAAACATTATATATATATGTATATGTATATATGTATGTATATATGTATATATATGAATATACATATATGTATATATATTCATTACCTTGCCCATGTAATAAAATCCCCTCAGTACGATATTTTCACAATAAATAAATTATCTGAAAAAAATGGTATCAGTCAATAGTGCATATAATTTTATTTTTCATTACAAACATAGAATGTAGTAAAAATTTTCTTAGCAATTACCCTGCACTAGGTTGTGGGCAGATTCTAATGGAAATAATATACTGTGTTTATGTAGAGAATTTGAGCATCCAAAATTTTAATATGCTTGTGGTCCTAAAACCAATACCTTGCTGATATTGTGTGACAAATACAACTTCCTATAAGTACAGAAGTTTTCCTTGTATCTTTTCAATTTATATTTTTATTGTAAAGTTCCTGTGCAGAGGGGTTACAGTTACGTAAGTAAGGTAATTAGTCCATTTCTTATTGAGCATTGTTACCCTCTCCTTTGTCTTTCCCCTACCATTCCGCCCCTTCATACCTCCCCAACATGTCGCTCCATCCCCCCCATAGAGTGTCTTGTATATTTCATTGTTACAATGTGGCAACCTGTGTCCTTTCCTTGTATCTTCAATGAAGAAATGCTGGCTTGATTTATGCTGATTCTACTGTTGTAGACACACCTAAAATCACTCGCCAAGTTCAGGAGTACAAAATGAAATGCATATCAGAAACATTGGAACATTTCAGAGAAGATTAGCATGGCTCATGTACAAGGATGACAGACAAATTTCTGAAGCATTCCATACTTTTACAACAGATGCTGGAGGGGATGTGGCCACCAGGGAACCATACTGCATTCTTGGTGGGAGTACAAAACTTGTTCAACCACTTTGGAAAGTAGTATGGAGGTTCCTCAAAAAACTCCACATAGAGCTCCCCTATGACCCAGCAATCCCACTTTGGGACATTTACCCAAATGATCACAAACAAGACCATACTAAAGCTACCAGCACAACTATGTTTATTGCTGCATTCTTTAAGATAGCTAATATATGGAACCAACCCCAATACCTTAGCAGATGAATGGATCAAGAAAATGTGGTATATATACACAATGGAATTCTATGCCTCCATCAGAAAGAATAACGTTTCCCCATTTGTTAGTAACTGGAAAGTCTTGGAAAAACTTATATTAAGTGAAGTAAGCCACGTCCAAATTAACATTGGTCCCATGGTTTCCCTAATTTTCAATAACTAATATTTGTCTGGGTTAAGAAGAAAAGCTCAAAAGCTATCTGCATATGACCAGATAGGATGATGTTAAGGGACATGAACCCCAAGATAGGGACACAAGTGGTTTTTTCTTTCTTGCTATTGTTTCTAACATACGTATAATGTGCGATGTGATTTTTTTGTTTCTTTATATGTTCCTCTCTCCTGCTATAACTCCTGTTTTCACTGTATTTGAAGTTGGTGCGCCTACATCTTCTATATACGCTCCTCTAATTTGTGGAGGGGAAAGAAAGAAAACAAAATGTTTAAATAGGGGTACAGGTAGACACATTGTATCCATGAGATACACAAGACACTATGTTGAAAAATGAACTTTACAATTTAGGTGGGGTAAGGGAGGAGGGTTGTGTACTTATGGAGCTGGGAGGGAAAGGATGGTAGGGGAAAAATAAAGGAGGAGGTAACAATTTTTTTTACCTTGCTCATTACCTTGCTCACGCAAATGTGACTCCTCTGTACATTATTTAGCTAATAAGTAATATTATGAGGCAGACTGAAATGAGACTCCAGAGAAAGAGTCAGAAAGACTGATCAGAGAGACTAAAATTGGTCACACAAAGATTGGAAAATAGAATTCCTTGTAGAACATACAAATCATTGAAACCCTGCACATGTAAGGACTAGAGAGCAAAGTCCAGAAATGCACATTTTCTTAGAGGTCAGCTATTGAATTATCAATGGAAATATTTGTATTCTTAAATATTTGACCACATGTGAGAGAAGGCTGAAGAGAAATAAAATGCCATCACTCTGTTTGGACGTCCAATATCACACTAGGAAGTAATCAATCACTGATTTGTAATAAAAAGAGAAAACAATTATTCCAAATGAGGGTTTCATTTCTTTTCCTGTAACAGTTCTTGATTTAGATGCTAGCAATTACCATACAATTGATCCAGTACCACAGCTGAAATGATATTGACCGCAGTATTCCCACATGAAGGAAAAGAGAAAATTAACAGATATCTGAAGAAATGACTTGAGGATGAAATGTTCTAATAGTGATATCTGAGGTTTTGACACAGGTGAAGAAGTGGATTTTCTTTTCTAAAAAATCCCCATTTTTAGCATGGTGCCAGTGGCTTACATCTGTAATCCTAGCTACTCAGGAAGCTGAGATCTGAGGACTGCTATTCAAAGCCAGCCTGGGCATTCCACAGTGGTTGAACAAGTTTAATTTCCCACCAACAGTGTAATAGAGTTCCCAATTGGCTACATCCATGCCAGTATTTACTATTGTTAGTTTCTTGATAAACGCCATTCTAACTGGGACGAGGAATAATCTGTCTTGTTTACTTGTAGATTTGTGGGCACCTTCTAGCTACTATGAATGAATCCATGAAACCTATATTGCTCGGAGTCTGCATTCCTTTCTCTTTTCTCTTAGTATCATTTTCCCCAACCTTTCATTTTCCTTAAGACTAGTGAAAAGTCATCTTTTCAGATGAGTGAATAGAATTCCATTATGTGTGTGTGTGTGTGTGTGTGTGTGTGTGTGTGTGTGTGTGTGTGTGTGTGTGTAAGATGAATATAGGCCCATGAGTTCATTTCTAAGTCTTCTGTTTCATCTGTAATTTAGTAGTTCCATACTAAAGTTGAATTGTTTTCTCTACTGAATTGAAGAATATTGTTGGGATTTTGATGAGTATTGCATTTTCAATTTTTGGGGGTCAGTATTGCAGTTTTTGCCATGTTAATTTTTTTTTCAGGCTTCATGATCATATGTATATTATGTTCAGAAAACACACATTGCAATTTTGAACAAACAGAAGGAAAAGTGTCTGGCAGTAGTTCCAGAAAATTTACCCTCTTAGGCTGCAGGAAGCCTGTCTCCCCCTAGGCCTTTTACTATTATTATTACTACTAATTATTATTATTATTATCTTTAAGTAGTTGTTCAAAGCAGTTTATGAATACAACACATCTTGATTAATGTCACTGCTTTTTAAACTAGAAATATTCTTTTTTTATTTAGTTACAAGAGTTTTCAGATTCAATTCTTTTTAAGAATCATAACAACTAGGTTATGAATAGCCTTTTATAATTACCAAGACTATTTTTGTCCTTGGCCTAGGCAAGTTCGACATAAGTCATCCAGCCCCCACCTCATCATTAGAGAATGAATGATATTTCCAAATGCCTGAGAAGTTTAGCATGCTTTTATTTTCTTACTTTTTAAAATGGGACTTGAACCAAGGACCAGGGCATTCTCCCTTTGCTTCTTCACTCAAGACTATAATTCTAACACTGGAGTTACACCTCCACTTATGCTTTCTGGTGGTTAACCAGAAATAAGTTTCCTGAACTTTCCTGCCCCAGCTGGCTTCAAACTATGAGCCTCAGATCTCAGGCTTCTGAGTAGCTAAGATTATAGGCATGAACAACTGATGCTCAGCCTTTGTTTTTGTTTTTTTTATTGTGATTAAGTGATTACATAATTTCCCAAATTTCAAACTATTGTGGGATCGTGATGCTCAGTTAAACTCACAAACACATTCTATCTTTCCTGGAGCAAATTGTCTATCATGGTATATAACATTTATGAGTTCTATGAGCTTTGCAATACAGTTATTTCTTCCACATTGGGTGGTATGTACATTTCTTTTGTTTTGCATAGCATCAGCTGTTCCCTCTTTCTCATTTGTTCCCTCCCTCCCATTGCTGCCATTAAGTTGCTTAGTTCATTTTGGTCAATGTCCTGTGCAGCTAATTGGTCCCGTTGTTGTATGTTTTTCCCTGATTCCCTCTAGTTCTGTGTTGTCTTCCTGGATCCCCTCCAGTGTACATATATATACCATACATGTGATCAGCAGCATGGAGTTATTTACTTGTGATTCAACCAGATGAGTGGAAGCTCTCTGTTTCTTAAGTCCTGTTAATTTTGTCGTATCACTTAACATTTTGGATTTAACATCCACTTATCAGGGAGACCATGTACCATTTGTCTCTTTGATCTTGGCTTACCTCGCTCAACATGATTTCTTCTAACTCCATCCATTTCCATGCAAATGCCATTATTATTTTGTCCTTTCTAATGTCTGCATAATATTCCATTGTGTATAGATACCACAATTTTTGGATCCATTCATCTATGATGGGACATCTGGGTTTTTTCCATATACTGGCTATTGTGAACAATGCTGCAATAAACATGGAGGTGCATGTGTCCTTGTATACTGGTTCCTGTTGTTCAGGATAGATGCCTAGAAGTGGTATGACTGGGTCCTATAGGAGGTCAATAATTAGCTTTTTGAGGAACCTCCAGACTGCTTTCCAAAGAGGTTGTATATGTGTACATTCCCACCAGCAGTGTAATAGGGTTCCTCTTTCTCTGTATCTCCTCCAGCATTTGTCGTTGGCTGACTTGTGGGCCATTCTGACTGGGGTAAGGTAGTATCTCAGGGTTGTCTTTATTTGCATTTCCTTCACAACCAGGGATGCTGAACATTTCCTCATGTGTTTCTTTGTCATTTTTATCTCCTCATCTGAGAAGTCTCTTTAGTTCCCTTGCCCATTTAGTAATTTTTTTGTTAGTCTTGGGAGAGATCAGTTTCTTGAATTCCCTGTATATACTGGATATTAACCCATTGTCTGTTATATTGCTGGTAAATATTTTATCTCAATTAGTTGGTTGTCTTTCTAGCACGGTTGTGATAGCTTTAGCTGTTCAGAAGCTTTTTATTTTAAGGTAGTCCCATTTGAAGAGTCTCTCTCCAATTTGTTGTGACCCTGGGACTCTGTGCAGGAAGTTCCTTCCTGTGCCTATAAGTTCAAGTGTCCCTTTTACTCTGTCCTGCAGTAGTTTCACAGATTCAGGTTTGATGTTAAGGTCTTTAATACATTTTGAGTTGATGTTGGTGCATGGTGATAGGCTGGGGCCCAATTTTAGTCTTCTGCATGTGGCCGCCCATTTTTCCCAGCACAAGTGGTTGAAGAGGCTGTGTTTCTTCCATTGTATGTCTTTTGTTCCTTTGTCAAATATCAGCTGACTGTAGGCATGTGTATTTATTTCTGGATCTTCTATTCTATTCTACTTGTCTTCGGGTTTTTGTGCCAGTAACATGCAGTCTTTGTTATTATAATTCTATAGTAGTGTTTGAAGTTCGGCATGGATATCTATCCCATGTTGTCTTTATTTCCTAGAACTGTTTTGGCTATTCTAGTACTTTTGTTATTCCATATGAAATTTGAGACTGTTTTCTGTATTTCACAGATGTACATCTTTGGTATTTTAATAGGAATTGCATTGAATTTGTATATAAATTTTTGCAGTATTGCCATTTTCACTATATTAAGTCTGTCTATCCAAGAGCATAGGAAGTTTTTCCATTTCCTAGTGTCTTCTGTAATTTTTTTCTTTAACTTTTCATACTTTTCATTAAATAGTTCTTTTACATCTTTGGTTAGGTTAATTCCTAAATATTTAATTTTTCGGGAGGTTATTGTGAATGGGGTTGCTTCCTTTATTTCCTTTTCTGCTTGTACATTGTAAGTGGACAGGAAGGCAACTGATTTTGTGGGTTGATTTTGTATCCTGCTTCTTTGCCGAAGTGATATATGATTTCTAAGAGTTTGGGGATGGAGTTTTGGGATATTGAAGGTATAGTATCATGTCATCTGCAAAAAGGGATAGTTTAACTTCTTCTTTCCCTATGTGGATCCCGTTAATGTCTTTTTCTTGCCTTGTTGCCCTGGCTAAAGATTCCAGAACTATTTTGAAGAGGAGTGGAGACAGTGGGAATCCTTGACTTTTTCTGGATTTTAAGAGAATTGGTTGTAGCTTTTCCCCATTAAATATAATATTGGCTATTGGTCTGTCGTAAATGGATTTTATTATTTAAAGAAATGTTCCTTCTATTCCTATTTTCTCTGGAACTTTTAGCATGAATGAATGTTGAATTTTATCAAAAGGCCTTTTCTGAATCTGTGGAGATAATCATGTGATTCTTGACCTTGGCTCTGTTGATGTGTTGGGTACATGTTGTGATTTTTCCCATGGCATCCTTAATCCTGTTAATATGGGTTTCTTGTCTTCTTTTTTAAATTAAACTTGCCAATGGTCCATCAATTTTATTTATTTTTTTCAAAGAACCAGCTTATTTGGTTAATTTTGGCTATGATTCTCTGATTCTCTAATTCATTAATCTCTGCTCTTAGTTTGGTTATCTGGCTCCATGTACTAACTTTAGGTTCTATTTTGTCATGTTTTCTAGCTGTTTTAATTGCAACATGAGATTATTTACGTGGTCTGTCTCTATTTTCTTGATGTGGGCACTGAGGGCAATAAATTTGCCCCTCAGGATTGCTTTTGCTGTGTCCCAAAAGTTTCTTTTAGAGGTGTTTTCATTTTCATTGAGTTGTAGGAATTTTTTAATTTCTTCTTTAATCTCTTCCATTACCCAGGCATTGTTTAGAAGTGTATTGTTCAATTTCCATGTTTTTGAGTAATTTCTGCAATATACTTTGTTATTGAGAACTAGCTTCATTCCACTGTGGTTAGATAGGATACAGGGGATTATGTCAATCCCCTTGTATTTGCTTAAATTCCTTGCATGAACTATGATATGGTCTATTTTGGAGAAAGTTCTTTGAGCTGCTGAGAAAAATGTGTACTGTGTTTTTTAGGTTGAAATACTCAGTAGATATCAGTTAGTTGCGCTTGAAGTATGGCCTCATTTAATTCAGTAGCTTCTTTGCTAATCCTCTGGTTGGCAGACCTGTCCTTTGAAGAAAGTTGGGTGTTAATGTGTACTAGTATTATCGTATTGGGATCTATTTTATTCTGTAAGTTTGAGAGTATTTGCTTAACATATCTGGGTGCACTAATGTAAGTTGATGGTAGTAATATCCACCTCTTTGATTGTTCACTGTATTAATATGTAAAGTCTGTCGTTGTCTTTTTGTATTGATTATAATGAAAAATTTATTTTGTTAGATATCAGGATTGCTACACCTGCTTTCTTCCTGGGTCAATTTGACTGATAGATCAGTTTCCAGCCGTTCACTCTGAATTTGTTTGTATGTTTGGCTGAGAGGTGGGTCTCCTGAAGGTAACAGTTTGTATGTTTGGCTGAGAGGTGGGTCTCCTGAAGTCAACAGATTGATGGGTCATGTTTTCTGAGCCAATCTGCAGTTCTTTTTCTTTTGATTGGTGAAGTAAGCCCGTTATTATTAAGAGATAGTATAGAGAGATGCATTGTGGTCCCTGTGATTCCCTATTTTCCTAAGGTTTTCTTCTTTCCTTTCCTCCTGTGCTTCCTCAGTTACAGTTTTATTGATGTCTGTCTGGGTCTAGGTCCCTGTTTCTGGTTGCTTTCTTCAGGTTGTGTCCCCCCTCTTAGAATTCTTTGTAATGCTGGCTTAATGTTTATGTATTCATTTAGTTTTTCTTTGCTATTAAAATTTTTCAGTTCTCCATCAAATGTGAATGCTAGCTTTGCTGTGTATATCAGTCTGGGTTGATAGTTATTGGCTGTCAGGGATCGTATGTTACTTTCCCAGGCCTTTCTTGCATTCAGTGTTTCTGTGGAGAAATCTGCAGTGATCCTAATTTTTTTCCCATTGTAGTATAGCTCCTTTTTCATTTTTGTTGCATGCAAGTTTGTTTCCTTATTATTCAGATCTACCATTTTTACTATAATTTGTCTACAAGTGTTTCTCCTGGGATCCTGCTTGCTAGGTGTTCTATAGGCTTCTGTTATGTAGGTAAGATGTTATTTTTTGAGATGGGGAAAATTTTCACTGATTATTTTGTTGAATAGGTGTAACATTTCCTTGCTTTGATATTCCTCACCTTCGTCCATTCCAATTATACCAAGGTTAAATTTCTTGACCCTACCTGCTTGATCTTGAATTTCCCTTTGGCATAATTTAAGTGATTTTTCCACATCTGTAATGTTTTGGTCCAGTTGGTGTATCCTGTCTTCTGTATCTGACACTCTACGTTCCATTTCGTTCACTCTGTTAACTGTGGCTTCCATTGTGGTTTGCATGGAAGAAATGGACTCATTTATGGATTTGATGTTCGCTCTCAAAGTACTGATCTCACCTTTTAATGAAGTGTATACTGCCTCTATTTTTGCACTGATATCACTTCTCAGTGAGGTGTGTGCTGCCTCTATTTTTGCGCGTACCTCCTGTTTTAGATCCTGCATCTCTTTTGATAGTTCATCCCTGTGATCTTTAATTTTCTTGTCTATTTCTCACTTTATTTCCTGAGTCATTGCCTCCAGCATATTTTGGATGTAGCTTTTGTCTTCCATTCCTGCTTTGCTCCCACTAGGGCTCTCCCCAGGGTGGCTGCTGGCTTTTGGGGATAGCTTGCTATCCTGGGTCATGATAACCCTTGTAATTTTTCTGATTTTCGCATGGGGATTCAGGGATTATTGGAGACTAATCTGAAAATTTGTTTTGGTCAATAGGTGTCTGTCTTTTCTTGGTTGCTGTTTCTGTGCTGCTAGAGAGAATCTGTACCTGATCTCGGTTCTGTTGAGGGCCGGCCTCCAGCTGCTGGTCTGACACATATAGGGTTCTCAGTTCTCTGTTTTAGATCACTGGCAATTCCTGTCTTTGGAAGAGTTGAGCAGCCCAGATTGCTCCTACAGGTGCTCTTGGCGAGTTTGGATGTGCTGGATGCACTGTCCCAGATGCTGGAGTTTGCTATGGGCTCCTGATAATTTTTTGGTGGGTTGTGGGCTTGAACTCTGGGTTTGGGCACTGTCCCTCAGCTCTTCAGCTCAAGACTGATACCCTACCATTTAAGCCAAAGCTCTTCTATCTCTTTCTGCTTATGTGGTGCTGAGGAATCAGATCCAGGGCCTCATGCACCCAAGACAAGTACTCTACTGCTGAGCAACCTTACTAGCAGAGCTCCTGATTATTATCAGGTGCTGGTGGCTTGTGTTGTTCAATTTCCAGCCTAGAATATATGGGTTGGGTTCTGGTAGGGTTTAGGCTTCTCCTTTCCTGAGCCCCCAGGTCTTTGCTGTCACAGAATTGCTTCCCAGGGGATGCAGTTCCGTGTTTTTCTCCCCTCTGCTGAGGCACATGCAGCTTCTTACTTCAGTTGGGAGGAGTTGGTTGTGTTGCCCAGTCACCGGATCCCCAGACCTGGTGCCAGTGCCTGGCCTGGGACATGCCGGTTGGACCTATGCTGCTGTGTATCCTGCCTAGTTTATGCAGCCTGGGGTACTCAGATTTCTTCCACTGTTGGGTGTCTGGACCCAGAGGTGCTGTTCCTGGCTTGGGCATTTAAGCTCCCTACCAGGGGTGCGCTTGCTCTAGCCTGGCGAGCTGAGTGTGCTTCACAGTCTAGTAGAGCTCTAGAACATTTCCCAGTTTTAGTGGGTCCTGTGGTCCAGGTGTTGGGATAGGGTGTCTGAGTCAGGGTCGCGGGATTCCCACCAGCTCTGTTCTCTCTTAAGGCATACACTGTCTACTGTGGGATACTCACCCAGGTGCTAATTGTTCTTTTTGTGTGATGTACATCATTGGTTGCCGTTGAAATCAAGAATTCAATTAAGGTGGTTGTGGGCTGGGCTGGGTGGTGGTGGCTCTGTGAGTTTCTCTTTTGTCTCTGCCTCAATTGATGCTGTTAGGGTCCAAGCTGCAGGATGGGCCTCTGTCCTCCACCCGACGGATGGGGGAAGGGCCTCCATGCAGGTTCTGAGCGCTGGGGTATGTCTCTGTTTGTACTCTCTGGATCAGCATCAGTTCTTTGCAGGTCTTCTGCCTTGTTTTCTGTGGGCATCCCATGTAGCTCTGGCACTCCCGCCGAGAGGCTGAGTTCCCGGCTCAGAGGTTTCTCTGTTCATTGCGGTTGGAGGGTTTGACACCGGTACTTCAGACGACTTCTGCACAGGTGATCTGCAGGTACTGAGCACTGCGGTTTGTCTCCAATTGCGTTCTCTGGATCACCACCATTTCCTTGCAGGATTCTGCTCTGGTGTTCTGTGGCTCTGTGTAGCTCTGTAATTCTTGCCATGGGGCCGAGTCGCTTTGGCAGGATGGAGCCTCTCTGCTCGGATAGAGAGTGAGGGGTGGGGTTGGGATCTTTGTGCAAGCTCTGGGCTTGGCGGTTTCTTCAGTTCGTCGCGATCAGCGGGTCTGACACCGGTACCTCAGGCTGCTTCTGAGCAGGTGATCTGCAGACAAACCCCTGTGTCTCTGGGAGTCTGGCAGCCCCTGTCGGGCTGGCTGGGTGTGGTTTGGTGCATTGCTGCATGGCCAGTAGAGGTTGGGGAAGGGGTCTTCGCGCTTCTCTTCTGAAATTCTTTTTCTCTCTTTTTTTTTTCCTGCCTTCTGTTTTTCTCTCAGTGTTCATCTTTTTGTTCTTGTCGGTTTCTTGGGGAGATTAAGCATTGGAACACGACTCTCTTTTTGGTGGGGGAGAGCTGTGGCATTTCCCTACTGCCCCTTGCCATCTTGCTCATCCATCCAATTTTTATATTTTCAAATATCTATTTCATTATAAAGATGCTGTACAGAGCAGTTACATTTACACGAGTAAATTACAGTTCTCATTGAACATTGTTACGTACTGCAGTTTTTTTTTTCTCCCCCTGACTCTTCCCTCCATTTCGCCCACACACATTACATTGTAAAGTTAATTTCTGCCATAGTGTCCTGTGAGTATCATTGTTGCAATGGGTCACCTTTTGTACTTCTTTCAGTATTTTGTTATTTCCCTTCCCTTTCCCCAATCAGATAAATGCATATACAGGATGCAGAGTACCAGAATCAAAGACAGGAATTGCAATGAATAAAACCAATAGGAAAAGAAAAATGATATAAAGTAAGAAGAAAGAACTAGCTACAGTATATTGGCTACATCAAGCTTGACAACTAAACAAAAGAAGACCTGTTGTTTCTATGTCTTCATTTCAGTTAGCATCATTTTGTATGGTCACATATACATTCACACCTCCTGAGCTATAATGATCCACTTTCAGGAGTAACAGGCTAATGTTAATAATTTCAAGTGAGAGAAATCATAGAGCTCAAGTCATTTTGCATGTGCTAGGAATTGATACAATGCACAAAAATTACATGCTTTAATAACTACCAGTTTATCAGTGCAGTACTAGGTGTCCCTTGGCTGGAATCCCTCCTGAGGAAACCTAAGGCAGTTGGTGCACCTCTCTTCTGGGCTGGACTGAGGGCCTTGCTGGGCAAACAGCAATCCATTCCTGGATCCCACTTACAACTTTTTTTAGTAGACCCCCTACAAATCTCTCTCATCCCAATAACAGCCTTCTGGCTTTCAAGTGAGGTTATCTTTCATATCTCTTAGAGCTCTCCACACCTTTGTCTAGAAGAGCTTTGTTCCAGGGCCCAAATTCAGCAGCTTGTTCTAAGAATAGTAGTAGCTATTTTGCTAGCCAAATATATTCTCTGCCATCTCCTCCTCAAATTAGTCTTTGGTGTCAGTATGAGTCTGCTCAGAGGGTAGAGCCAGCCTGGGATGGCTTTGAACCATGATCCTCAGAACTAAGTCTCCTGAATAGCTGGGATAACAGGCGTGAGCCACCTGCACCGGACATCATTTCTTTCTTTTTTTTTTTTGTCAGTCGTGGGGCTTGAACTCTGTACCTGGGCGCTGTCCCTCAGCTCTTCAGCTCAAGGCGAGCGCTCTACCACTTGAGATACAGTGCCACTTCCCGGACATCATTGCTTAATTCCAGGAACATTTCAGGGGGTGGAATAGCACAGCACCACATACATTTGTTAGCAACTGCCCCAGGTTGAGCCAGATGCTCAGACCAAAACCACTGACCTTGATATTGCCTTTGGTGTCCAACAGGATGTTGTTGGACTTAAGGTCTTCGTGTGTGATTCTGTTTTGGTGTAGGTAGTGAGCAGCACTTAGAATTTGTGTGATGAGCCTCCTGGTTTCATCCTCATACAGGCGGCACGATATTCAGATCCACCCCAGGAGGTATCCCCTAGTGGCCAGTTCCACGATGATACATACATACTCTTCCTTCTCCAACAACTGGTACAACCTGATGATGTGTTTGTGCCATACCGTCTTAAAAATGTCCACCTCATTCTTTATCTAATGATGATGACTCTCACTTCCAGGCTATTTTAAATGCCACGGACTTTTCTGTGACATGGGGATGGGCCACCTTCACTTGTCCATAGGTACCTTTGTCGATGAGCTCATTCATCTGGTATTGTTTGATGATCTCCTCCTTCAAGAAGCTTGAGGATGATTCTTTGTGTCCTTCCATCCTCCCACTATGATGGCAGGTAGCAAGTCTACCTAAAATAAACTTAATAAAATAATGGCAAACCAGAAAGAGTAAAAGAAATACCAAAATCCAAACGACAACCAGTCCCCACAACCAAAAATTCATTTAGCCTTGAATCAGTCCAGCGGGTCATCAAGCAAGAGCTCCCAGCTCTGTTAACTGACAGAGGTTGGAGCACAGTGTCTTCCTATATATCTGCATGGACTCACACAATGGAGCAATCACAACCAGGCATTGTAATCTCATGGAGGAAATGGACCAATCAGAGTCTGGGCCAGTGAAGTCAAAGAAAAAGTGGACCAATCACAGCCTGCCAGCATTGACATTCTAGCTCAGAGGCCTCAACGACTGCTGCTAAGGACTCCAGGTGGGCTTGAGGTTGCTCTGGTCATTATCATGGCATTTTTGAAACCACTAGGACAGTGCTCAATATCCTCTGTTTTTCTAGAGGACCACTGCATCTTATAAATTGCTTCTCTACCTAATAGCCTCCATTCTTGATTGTCAACTTATTGTCTGGTTCCAACAATGGCATTGCACAAAGGCCTCCCACCTTCTCAAGGACAGTTAAGTCCTACAACTTCCTCTTGAGGGTACAAGCTGGCTTTGAGCCACAATCCTCACAATTCACCTTCCTGAGTAGTTAGGATTATAGTTCTGAGCCATTGGTAGGTATTTAGCTCATCTCTTACATTTGGAGACAGTATATTTGTTAGAAAGGTAGGTTTCAATATGTCCTTTTAGCACTTTAAATTTCTTGCCCTTGCTGTCTAATAGATAATTTAGTTTATGATGAGAAATTAGTCATAATATCATTGAAGATCACTTGGGTGTGATGAACTGTATCTCTGCGTTTTGGGAGGATTTCTGTCTTTGTTTAATTCGAATTTGTCTTAGTGTGGACTTAGGTAATTATGTTAATTTTTTGACCTTGTAGATACCTGCATAGAAGGGTTCATGCTTTAATCAAAACTGGGAAGCTATTGATTATTATTCCTTCAAATACTATGTATTTTTTTTTTTCCCTCTGTACATTATACATATATATATTATACATACATATTCAAATTGTATATGTGAATATACATATATATACCTACATATTTGTATTATATATGTCTTTATATATATATTTATTTTCACATAGCTTCCACTTTTGTGGTTGTTTATGGTAGGAAGGTTAGATTGATTGTAGCTACTCCATCAAAGAGTTAGAAGTTTTCCTATTTATTTCTTGATAAAAATATGCATTTCTTGGCAAGGATATTGAAACACATAAAAAGCACAGATAGCCCCTCGCCTCCATATCTCTCTAATTTCCTGCCTCTGTCAGGTCTCTGAGCACAGCACCATTACATATCGGGTTCTTCTAGTGTGTGGTGTGATCTTTTGCAATGTCATGTGCTGCTTCAAAGGCCAACAGGTCTGCACCTGGAGGAGGAGCTGCTCCAAAGTCAGCCTGCATGAGTGTACCTGCCTGCCTCTGTCTTGGTGTCAGAGCCCCAGCAGCTACTGGGGTGACCTTAGCAGATGTGCGTGTGCCAGGATTGCAGATTGGTGACTGCATGAGGCACAGGCACAGCCTCTATTTTTATCCATCAGAGGTCTACGGTGGAGCCTGGGGGTGTTCCCCTGTTGGAAGCTATGCTTGGAGCATGGCTGGGGGCTGCAGAAGCCCCACTTTGGCCTCACATCTGGGGTACAACAGATGCCAAGGATTTTTTGGGCTCTTTTCAGAATATATGGGCAGGTTCAAGAGCAGATGAGTTCAGTGGACCCCTAAACACAGGTTGGGCAATGGAGCTGGGAGGGGCAAGGCTGTCCAGGTTGGCAGGGGTCAGATGATGAGCCTATATTAGTAGTCTGCTGGCTTCCAAATGAAAAGCTAGACTTGCTTGCTACACAGAAATATCCCTCTAAGAATGGTTGCACCAGAGCATCCCATGGTGGTGGGGGAAAACTGCTAAAGACTGCAGTAGATGGACCAGGGGCACTTGGTGTTCTCTGTAGGCAATTCAATGCTGGCTCTGGCAGGAGGGATCTGAAGGTTCCCTAACACTGCAGATCCAGGGAAGCCAGAGCCCAAGAAGACACCAGGCTTTGCCAGCTGGGCACTGGGCAGGCTGGTAGGTGAAACCTTGCTGGATGGCTTTGCAGAGTCCTCAACCTGGCCCACCTACCAGCACAATAACCTGCCTAGGATCTCCTCAACTGTAGAACTTGGAGGCAGCAGTTCTTCCAACTTAGACATTCAGTGTCTAGCTTTCTTGAGGCTGATGTGGTCAGGGCCAGTGTGGAGGAGCGGCAGGCCTCCTGCTGGGGGAAACAGATGTCCCTTCCAAGGCATCTTGGGAAAGGGATGCCCCTGGAAGTGGACTCATGGAAAGGCTGGTCTGTCCTGCTCAAAGAGAACACCTCCAGTTTGTTTGACTGTTCGGTTGAGTTGGGGGGGTCTCCCCTTGGAGGCAGTGATATTAGGGGACTGTATTGGTGAGATTATCTCAAAATTAAACCAACTGTTGATCAAGCAAAAGAGTAAAGCTTGCTGAACTGCCCATGGTTGGTGTAGTTGAGGTCATGGCTGCTTTTGCCTTGAATGTCCTCAAGGATTTGTCACCAAAAGACAAATGACTGGATGCTGGCATGAAGTCCAATGGTTTTAGGAAATTTATCAGAGAGCACTACTTGGCTTGTATGTCATTCAATAGGGCTAACACTGGGTGCGGAGTTTGAGCTTTAGAGCTGGGAATCACAGCTTGATATTTTTGGAGGACTATGGATACCTTCTGGATGGTGTTGGACCATTAAGGGGTCTCAGTACATTTTGAGATTAAGTGTGATCCTCTGAGCTTCATCCTAGGTTTGTGACAGGGCTGAGTTCTCCCTCCCTGCTGTCCTGATGCCTTTAGGTTGTGGGCTGGTTTCTGGCAAGTAGAAAAGTTTAATGTGTCTTCTATTGCCTGAGCCTCACTAGGAAGGGCTGTTGTTGGCAAGGAGGATTGTGTAATTGGGAGGTCTTTGTGTTCTTTGAATAAGGGAATCAGAGCACATCTTAGCTTTCTTTTTGAATGTTTAGTTTCTGTGGAAGTCTAAAGACCTAAGAGTTTAAGGCTCCAGAGGCTTTCTAGTTTTCCAGACATATCCAGCATTTTTTTTCACCTTACAAAGACACTTCTAACTTCCTCCCTTAGTTATACTCTCCTGAGCCTTTTGGCTATGGCATAAATGAGGAAAGACAGGCAGGGATGTCCTGTTGCTAAGGAAGGCAGTCAGGACTGCCTTGTTGCTGAGAAAAAGCAGGCAGGCCTGTCTTGTTACATAGCTTCATTTTATTCACCAGTGTTGGTAAATAAAGTCTCCAGATTGGAATTCAGGGGCTACCCATGATCATTGCTCATTCTTTTTCCCTGCTCTTACCATACTGACTTTCCATTTAAATTCATTTTTACTTTTCATTTTTTGTCAGAAGTAAAGAGGCGATTAAAAATCTATATGCAATACTAGTTTTTATCCTTGAATTACTAAAATACACGAAGAACATATCAATTCAAGAAGCATAAAATGGCAGATAGGGGCTGGGAACGTGGCTCAGTGGTAGAGTGCTTGCCTTGCATGTATGAGACCCTGGGTTCTATTCCTCAGCACCACATAAGCAAAAAGAAAAAAGCCGGAAGTGGTGTTGTGGCTCAAGTGATAGAGTGCTAGCCTTGAGCTGACGAGCTGAGGGACAGCAGCCAGGCCCAGAGTTCAGGCCCCACGACTGGACCAAAAAAAATAAAAATAAATAATAAAATAAAATGGAAAATGGCATGAGTTTGATCTCTGTCCCTCTACTGTGACTCTCTTCCTCTACTCTGGGGTGACCACTGCGACTAGTTAGATGTGTATCCTTGCATTCAAACCAAATGTGCACAAAGGAGAGGCTATTAAAAAGAGACTTGACCACAGCTACCCAAGGTACCCCAAACCTATCTTAGTAGGAGGACAAATTTCCAATTCACACTATGGAGATTCAAACTTCTATATTCAGGTTCACAGACCTTAGCCAAGTCTGTGCTGGAACCACATGACTGAAGATGGTAGCTCATTGTTCACTAAAAAAAAGAAGTCTGCAATAACTGTAAATCTCCCCCCTGCCTTTCTCACTAAGTAACAGTATGAGGTATAAGGACTAAGGAGTTAACAGGCCTTTTAGAGATTACTAGACTTTGGGTTTTAACTTTTGTATTTCCATGTTTCGCTTTAGATCAAATATTGGGTCTGTAAAGCAGCAGCCCAAGAGAAAGTGATGTCCAGAACTTGTTTAAGTGTCTTGTAGCGACCGTCTACTCGACCAGCGAGAAAAAACGACCACCAAACCAGGAGTCTTCTCAGATCACGCTTTATTGGAGAGCCTTTTAATTGTAGGAGAGCTTGGGCGCGAGAGAGCGTGCACCTGAAACATGGCCGCTTATATAGGGAATAGGAACACGGGTCTTTCTATCATTGGTCGTCTGGCTTTCACCGTCACCAGGTGCCACGGGATTGGCTGGGGACTCTACATGGCTCGCGCATGCGCAAAGCCCAGGACCCGCCATCCCGCCAAGCACCGCCTGAAAGGGAGTGGTTACCTCAAAGCTGCAAGGGAGTGGGTGCCATCTTGTAATGGTGTTTACCCTGGCTCCCTAGAGTTCCCCCTTCTTTGTTTTTTGGCAACAGGTAAGAGTAGAGGTTGGGCCTCTGTCTAAAACATTAGGACCTTGCACTGGCCTTCACCTGAGGGGCGCGCCTTCCCCAGTGATGACCAGGCCCATCTGATGCCTTTTTTGCAGAGGTGGGATCTTGGGCATCAACCCACTTGAGACCCAGCATGCTCTTCTTGAGGAGATGAGAACCATCTCCTCAAGTGCAGTGCACTTAGCTTGCACCCTGTCCCAAATTGCAAATTGCATACCTGTCCCGGTGCAATGGGTTCCCCTGATCCCTCGGGGTGCTAAGGCTATGCAGAATGGTAAGGCTTAACTGCCTCTTAGGGCCGACAGCCAAATCTGGGGTGAGGATCCACTCTCCAAAGCGGCTAATGCTTGCAAGATAACAACCTTGTCCCGTCTGGTTTGGGCTCGAAGGTGACAGACCAACCATAGGCAGACCACGCATCCTCCCAAGCAGCAGGCTAAAAACATTCCGACTCCCACCCGCTCTTTGGAAAAGGACACCGCAGAGGCAATCCAGTCAGTAAATTGTAACAGCCCACAGCATCATTGGTTTAGCTATCACAGGGATTGCTATTAGCACTGTTGCTAACAGCAGGAAGATCAGCTGTATCAGGAGACGAGTGGATGGCATCTTCAAGAGGGGGTTCTTCTGCAGTCTCCACCAGCCTGGTCAGTCTCGTTGGCACACAGTGAGGTACTTCTTGACTCTGGAAAAACACAAACAGCTCCCCTGGATCTCGTTATTACCGGATCCGGTCCATACCATTTATTATTAATAACATCCTTCCACATAACCATGTCTTTCGTATCCATGGAGTCTCTTGTCATATGCCGATCTGCGGCAGACTGATCGTTGTCATTTAGAATTAAAAAATTAAGGGTAAAGAGCGCAAGAGAAAGTCTTACCCTGGGGGACGCTGACTCAGCAATTCCCCCTTTTTGCTTTTGAAGCATTTCTTTTATGCTTCAATTAGCTCTTTCCACTATACCTTGTCCTTGAGGATTGTAGGGCAATCCGGTGGTGTGGGCAACCTGCATTTGTGCGCAAAAGGCGCGAAAACCATGGGAAGTATAAGCAGGGCCATTATCCGTCTTAAGTCTAAGGGGCTTTCCCCAAGCTGCCCAAGCTTCTAAACAGTGTATTCTGACGTGAGACACCTTTTCTCCTGCCAGAGGTGTGGCATGAATCACACCAGAAAAGGTGTCCACAGACACATGTAAATATTTCAACTTACCAAATTCTGTCAGATGAGTAACATCCATTTGCCATAGGGCGTTTGGTCTCAACCCCCTGGGGTTTACCCCCACATGTGGAGGATGAAGAAAGGTAACACAGGATTTACAGGCTTTAACAATATCTCTTGCCACATGCCTGGACAAATTATATCTTTTCCTAAGGGTATTAGCAGGTACATGATACAATCTATGAAAGTCTTTTGCCAATTCTACAGGATCAGCAGCGACCAGAGCCACAGCCCGAGTTGCCTGGTCCACCAAATCATTACATTTTGCCATCAGGCCCGGCAGCATAGAGTGGGCACGAATATGTCCAATATAAAAAGAGTGTTTTCTGTTTAAGATAAGGGATTGAATCTGTAACAAAACATTAGAAATTGTACTGGCCTGCTTAACTGAAGCAGCAACTTCAAGAGAAGCAACGGCATTTACAACATATAATGAATCAGAAAATAAGTTAAAAGGTTGATCAAATCTTTTGAAAACTTCAAGCACAATTAAACATTCAACAGCCTGTGGGACATTCGGCCGAAAATTAAAGACTACCGGCTGTTTGTGTCCTTGAACAAAAAAGGCACCTTGTCCAGATTTTGATCCATCCGTAAAGATTGTCAGAGCATTAACCAAGGGCTCCTTTGAAGTGACAACAGGAAAATACACTAAATTTTTGTTAACTATGGCAAGCAGAGGATGCTTAGGATAATGATTATCAATTACATTTGGAAATGAGCAAACAAGAATTGCCCACATATCCATTGTGGCTGCTAAAATTTCAACTTGCTCACGGGTGTATGGAATAATTAATTTATCTGGAATTTTTGCAAAGTGCATTAAACAATACTTTATACCCAAAATTGCCTTTTTTTATTTTATTTTTTTATTTATTTATTTTTATTTATTTATTTATTTTTTCAGAATCAAAATTGCCTGTTTAGCCACTAATTCAGGAAAATATTGAACAGTTTTTGCTCCCACAGAATCATAGCATTAATAGTTAGCCTTTGAAGCAAGGCAGTGGTATAATTGGCCGTCACCCATGTCCTGACTGCCTCAACTAAATCTTTTAACTGGGAGTAGGAAACCGGCTCAAAATCTCTTTCATTAGTAATGGGATTCTCAAAGACTGGGAAAGCGGCTGCTAATCGCGACCAGGTGTTTTCTTTTATAAAGTGACTCTTCCCTGCCGGCGGGCACGGCGGGGGGGCCGACGGGTGAGGGGCAGCTCCGTTTCCTCTTCCTGGCTGCTGCGGTACTACCACCCCTAGGGGGCGCCACCCCCCATATCTGTCTGCCTCGTGCTCCGCCGCAGCCTCTTCTAAGTCTTCACTATCATCTGGATAGAGCTCCTCTCCCTCCTCCTCTAACATTTCTTCCTCTGCGTCACTCACAAGATTACTATATTCTTGGTCCCGCCCTTCCACATGTAGGGCTGAGAACCGGTTTGCTTTTAAAGAAGGGCATGGGGGTCTCCTTGAGACCCCCTCCTCTCTAAAACCCTTCTCCTTTTGTGAGGGCTGCAGTCCCTCTTGCTTTAATTCTTTAGGATCCTTTTGTCTTTTTTCCCTTTTTCTTTTAGGCCTATTTTCCTCCCCCTTACTGTATGCTGACTCTGATAGACTATCCTGATGCCGTGTTAGTACTTTGCATCCTTCCTGGATTAAATCAAACCCTCCCTCCTCGAGGCAAGTGCGCACCATCAAAAAGACAAGCCACAAAGGAAGAAGCAATGCAAGCAACCAATAAATATCTAAATCTACAGTGAACAGCATACCGGGGGATATTTACCGACGTGCCCTCTCCGCGTGTTGAGTTCTGGCTCTGGTTCAGCCTCTTGCGCGGGTCCGGTCCCTGGTTCGTTCCCGGGTTTCTGCACCACTTGTAGCGACCGTCTACTCGACCAGCGAGAAAAAACTACCACCACACCAGGAGTCTTCTCAGATCACGCTTTATTGGAGAGCCTTTTAATTGTAGGAGAGCTTTGGCGGGAGAGAGCGTGCACCTGAAACATGGCCGCTTATATAGGGAATAGCAACACGGGTCTTTCTATCATTGGTCGTCTGCCTTTCACCGTCACCAGGTGCCACGGGATTGGCTGGGGACTCTACATGGCTCGCGCATGCGCAAAGCCCAGGACCCGCCATCCCGCCAAGCACCACCTGAAAGGGAGTGGTTACCTCAAAGCTGCAAGGGAGCGGGCGCCATCTTGTAATGGCGTTTACCCTGGCTCCCTACAGTGTCTCAGACTATTTGAATTTGTTTTTACTGAATTATCTTTTTTCCTACAATCCACACCTGTGGCCAAATGGGGACTTTCTTACAGTTAGCGGACTGAAGGCCCAACACTGCATCTATTTATGCCTTGTTCTGCAGCCTCGTTCTGGTATATGGCTGTTGCAATCTTAGATTTAGAACCCCTGTCTTTCTTCCCCTCTCTTTCTCCTCCCTCTCTGTCCTTCAGTAAACAATTCCAAAATATTTGTTGAAAATAAAGCTTGGAAAATTGCCATAACATTTAACAGTAGTGTCCACCTTTGAAGCCTGACAATTTTGTTAACACAGGTAGAGAACAAGCAACATAAAATGTATATGCAATATACAGATGCGCACACCTACACCAAGAGAATATTTTTCAATAAATATGTGTTTGTATTCAGTGAGTATAATAATATCCTGAACAATTGTAATCTTTAACCACAATCTCAATTTGAACTAATAAATGCTAGAACAACTTCTTGTATCATTTAAATGATTTACTTTTCAAATATTCTCTGAGTTGTTTCCTTAGTGCTATTAGCCACTTCCAGGGTAACTATTAGTCAAAAATTCATTTAATCTTTATCGTATTGATATCATGCCTATT
The DNA here is from genome assembly GCF_024711535.1 of Dipodomys merriami. Taxonomy (NCBI): domain Eukaryota; kingdom Metazoa; phylum Chordata; class Mammalia; order Rodentia; family Heteromyidae; genus Dipodomys; species Dipodomys merriami. The sequence goes on from NW_027206113.1 coordinate 8,706,181, forward strand.
GATATTATTGGCTGTAAAGTTCTCCAAACTATAAACTTTTAAACTTCCCAAGCCAAATTTCTTCCTGTGCCTTAACAGATTGTTTCCTCCAGGTTTTATAGACCTTGAATTCTCCATGGGAAAAGAAGAGATCTATGTATCTAATATATTTTTAGTATATTTGTAAGTGTGTGTGTCAGTTTTCTTAAGCAAAACATAAATGAATAGGTCTTCCATTTCCTAGACAGAAATGATTAATGTTACAAAAGAAATACAGGTGAATCCGGTCATCATGGGTACTGAGTATTAACAGATATGGGAATTCCCCAGGCAACAGTGTGGAATGTGGGATGTGTGTGTGACAGTGTGTGCGGGAAAGTCCGTGAGACTCTTGTCTTCAATAAACCACTAGAAAACCAGAAGTGATGCTGTGGTTCAAGCAATAGAGCACTCAGCTTGAGCTGAATAGCTCAGGGACAGCGCCCAGGCCCAGAGTTTAAGCCCCTCAGATGACAATAATAATAATAATAATAATAATAATAATAATAATAATAATAATAATAATAATAATAATAACAACTATTATTATTATAAAGGAAATTAGACAAAGTCCACAACTTAATTGTACAGCAATACAAAATAATGCATAATAGATTTAGCAATAAGTACCATAAAAATTAGATCAAAATATTATAAATGTCATATTTTATACGTATATAAATTTTGCAGAAGGAGTTAAGAGTGGAAACGGTGACATTGAGCAATATCAATGGACTCATAAACTGACATATTGAATTGAAAAAAAATGAAAAGCATGCTTCAGAAAATAATATATAAATAAATAAAACCAATACTCAATCATTCAGAAAAATTATATATATATACTTATTCAAATGTTTATGTGTTCCTATATATATTATATACATTTTGTAGTGTCATATTTGACTACATGTGGCTTATATAATTATTTTTAAATATTTTCTTTTTGTTGATCAAAAAGCGAATATCTAGCTTTCAAATTATATGGCGTTCTTTTTTTATTTTTGATATATTTTCATTTAGGAGAAAATTTGAACCTATTATAGAGCATTTTAACTTTTGGAAAGGCTGTACTCATACTGGATTAGCAGGGAAACTGTGCTCTATTCATCTGTAAAGACCTACGAGAAAACCATTCTCATGGTCTAAATCAAAAAGATAGTTGTTACGTACTGAAGACTAGCTTGTCTTTGTTTATCTAGTTGTGTGTGTGTGTGTGTGTGTGTGTGTGTGTGTCTGTGTGTGTGTGTGTGTGTGTGTGTGTGTGTGTGTGTTTGTGCATGCACGTGCATACGTAGGCCTGTCTTGGGGACATGAACTCAGGACCTGGGTGCTGTCTCTGAGCTTTATTTTTTTAATATTATCACTTATGCCACAGATCTACTTCCAGCTTTTTGCTGGTTAATTGGAGATTAGAGTTTTGTGGAGTTTCCTGCTGGCTTTATACTACAAAACTCAGATCTCAATCTCTTGAGGAGCTAGTATTACTGGTGTGAGCAACCAGAGCTCAGATAGAAAGCTATTTTCGTCTACGATTAGGGATTATAATTGTCTTCACTCTAGCCTACCCTTCTCCCTAAGGTATCACCAAATCATGACGTGCTCTTCCCTTATATTTCCTTTCTTTCCCTGAGTTCTTGCCTTTTCTCCCAGCTTCCATCTAACAATACTGGGCACATATAGAAATCATCTTAGCCAAGTGAACTGTCTTCACATTTTATTTCTATTTTTTTCATTTTCCTGGCTAAGTATGTTGCATTCCTTATAACTAACTCCTCACCATAATCATGTTCTTTGAATTTTTTTCTAGAATAGCATATATAATAACTTTTGATTCATTTAAGTGTTTTCTGATTTAGAACATGTGGCTATTGACCAATAAGAAGATACAGGAATATATGAGACCAAAACTAGAAACCAGTATATACCTTTCTTCTCTTCTTCCTCCTCCTCCTCCTCTTCCTCCTCCTCCTTCTCCTCCTCTTCCTCTTCTTTCCTTCCCTTCCTCCTCCTCCTTCTTCTCTTCCTCCTCCTCTTTATTCTTTCCTTTTTCTCCTTCTTCTCTTATTTTATTATGGTTTAAATCATAAGTTTTCTTCAACAAATGCGCTCCCCAAATCCATGACACTTTCTCTAAGTTTCAATAACCTTTTCTTCCCTCATATTTTTATTTGCATCAATTGCTTGTCTTGAACAAGGGAGTTTCAGAGTGACATGTACAGATATCATTCATCTGGGCTCTGACTTGGTTCAACCTAAACCATGCTACGGGTTTCATAGACTTTGAGGTTGCAATTTCATGGAGGTACATACAAAATCAAAGGTTTTCACCCTGTTCTCTTCACCTTTGAAAAAATGACTCATTGAAAGGAATATTATCCTCCACATTTATTTTTCCTTAAAGCAAGTGAATAATAGGAACCATTTTGCTGTGGAAAAGTGAAAAGGAAATCAACAAAGTTGAAAAGTCTATTTATGCTTGAGAACTCTTGCATACTTCACGTACATGCTGTTTGTATTATGACTATTTGATATTTTGACTCTCCATTCATTGATTGACTTCATTACTTGATAGGAAATTTACATAGTCCAAGATGTATCTCAAGGTATTCTGCAACAGTTATCTGGGAATTTCAGCCATGGAAGACAAGAAGCACATACCTCACAGTAAGCTGGAAATATAATAGAGTTCATTCTTTCTTAATATAATATTTCAGTGAGTTGTTTATACTGAAAATGAAGAAGTTTAATTGCAACAAACATGTTAAAGGATTGACAGGTATCCTCTGTATACTTTGTATATATATATGTGTGTGTGTGTATACACACACACACACACACACACACACACACACACACACACACACACACACACACACACACACACACACACACATATATATATATATATATATATATATATATATATATATAATTTAAAAGCATGACTCAGTTTCCAAAAACTTCTGGATAAAATTTTAGGTGTAAAAGCACCAGTAAGTGGCTTTGCACTTACAGATCAGAAGGAAACCAAATTAGTGCCAGGGGGACTTTTGTTCTTTTAACTGAAGAAGAGCATTACTGTTGAAGAGAGTCAATCTGAGACTAAATTTTAAAAGATTAAAAAACAGTAAAGCATTTCAGATTGTATTTCTGTGATATAAAAAGATATTATATTGAATAAAATGTATCTATTATATGGATTCCTTTTAAAAAAGGGCAGTAAGGTCTGCCTGGAAACTACATTATGTTTTTTCTCTTTTCTTAAAATGAGGAAAGAAATGCATGCCACAATTACCTCTTCTACACATTGTACCATGGAACAGTAACTAGATAGCACATTGATTTTTAGTGCACTTTTCATTTGAAACAACAGCTTCTACTTTAAGCTGATTAGTGATACTTCAAGGATTAGTGAGCAATCAAAACATATAATAATCACATTGCTACAAATATGGCTATGTATGCAACATAGTCAGAGATCATGGAAGACTGTACTAATGATATAAATCAGGTTAAATGGTCAATTTAACTTTGGAGATAAGGAAAATGCCTTTGAAAAATAACCAGTTTTGCCAGACACCAGTGACACACACCTGTAATCCTTGTTACTCAAGAGGCTGAGAGCTGAGAATAGTAGTTCAAAGCCAGCATGGGAAGCAAAGTTCCTGAAATTCTTATCTCCAAGTAACTAGCAAAAAGTCTGGAAATGTAGTTCAATGGTAGAGCACTAGCCTTGGGCAAAAGAAGCCCAGTGACTGTGTCCAAGTCTTGAATTAAGCTCCAGGATCAACACACACACACACACACACACACACACACACACACACACACACACACACACACACACACACACACACACACACACACACAGCGTTCAATCCATATTTTCAGAATTTGTTTGCAAACTTATTTTAGTAAAGTATTTAAGTCTTTCCATTTCATAACAAATGGGGCAATATCATTCTTTCTGATGGAAGCATAGAATTCCATTCTGTATATATACCACATTTTCTTGATCCATTCATCTACTGAGGGGCAATTGGGTTGGTGCCATATCTTAGTTATGGTAAATAATGCTTCAATAAACATAGTCGTGCTGGTAGCGTTAGTGTGGTCTTGTTTGTGAACATTTGGGTAAATGCCCAAAAGTGGGATTGCTGGGTCATTGGTGAGCTATATGTGGAGTGTTTGGAGGAAGCCCCATACTACTTTCCTAAGTGAAGTAAGCCAGGCCCAAAGAACCTTAGGTCGTATGGTTTCCCTCATTTGCAATAACTAGTTTATTTCTGAGACAAACACTATCAGATAACTTGATGTTAGGCAAAATGTACCCCAAGATAAGGACCCAAGTGTTTTTTCTTTCTTGCTATTGTTTCTAACATATTTATAAGGTGATTTTTTTGTTGCTTTGTATGCTCCTCTCCCACGGTATAATCCCTGTTTTAATTGTATTTGTTGTTGGTATAATTTGGGGAGGGGAAGGGAAAACAAAATAAATTGTTTGAACAGGTGAACCCATTGTAACAATGTAATGTACAAGATGCTATGTCGAGAACCGAACTTTACAACTTTGGTGGGGGTGGGAGCATGGGTGGGGGGTTCGGTGGGAGTGTAGTTGTGGAGATGGGAGGACAGGGATGGTAAGGACAAACAAAGAAGGAGGCTATAATGCTTAATAAGAAATGTACTCATTATCTTGCTCAGGTAATTTTAACCCCTCTGTACGGTATTTTGACAAAAAATTAATTTAAAAAGGAAAGTATTTCATATATATGGATACACATCTGTGTGTATATAATATAAGTGTAAACCAACTTAATAGATGCTGCACTATAACTTGAAAAACAAGATATATTGTAACCCCACCTATCAACTCCATAGATCTAGTAATAATGTGATTCTATGTTTAAAATATTTATAAACCTAGACCTTTAAACTAACCTACTTATATCATGATAAAAATTTATCAAGTAGAAGCAAGAGATAGAATTGTTATGGGAGGAAGTTTTTTGGAGGTTGGGAGAGAGGGAGTACTGCAGAATGAATCTCAGGTCCTTGAGCTTTCTAGGCAAGTACTCTGGCACTTGAGCCATGCCTTCAGCCTAAATATATGCAACCAGTTTTTAAAAACTGAAATAAGAATAAACAAACATTTCTATTATTGTTGGTTATATTGATAATGGCAATTCTTACTGGGGTAACTTGGAATCTCAATATTGTCTTGATTTGCATTTCTTTTATGGCTAGAGATGTTGCACCGTTCTTCATGTGTCTACTGGCCATTCTTATTTCTTCTTGGAGAAGCCTATCTTTAAGTCTTCACTACACTTATTAATTGCTGTTTCTGTAAGAATTTGTTTTTGGGAGGTTTACTTTTTTGAGCTCTAAGTATATTTTAGATAAGAGAACCTTGTTGGATGCATAGTTAGATCAACTCCCTTGCTGTGGGCTTTCTATTTATCTTGTTAGCTATGTCCTTTGCCATGCAGAAAATCGTTTGATGCAATTCCATTTATCCAGGCTTTCTTTGATTTGTTGTGGTTCTGGATCTTAGGAAGCTTCTTTTTATATATTTGCTATTTTTGCAGAAGTGATATATGGGGGGTTTACAATTACATGAATCAGGTAATGAGTACGATTCTTTTTGAACCATGTCTCCTTTCGTTTGTCCACTCCCAGTTTTTCCTTCCTATTCTCATCCACAGATGTATATTTCATTTTCCACATAGTGTCTAGTGAGTACCACTGTCATATTTTTTCACTTTTTATTCCATCTTTTCTGTGCCTATTCCATCCATGCCCTAGTGCCCTAGTGTATCCTCTGTCTGGGATGTGGTCAAAAGGCAATGCTACTACACCATTGGTGGGAATGTAAACTTACTCAACCACTCTGGAAAGTAGTATGGAGTTTTCTCAAAAGAATAAACACAGAGCTCCCCTATGATCCAGCAATCCCACTCCTGGACATTTATCCAATTGACCATAAACTAGGCCCCACTAAAGCTATCAGCACAAGCTTGTTCATTTCAGTTTTTGTTTTTTACAATAGCCAATGTATAGAATCAAACAAGTTGCCCCTCAGTGGATGAATGGATCAAGAAAATGTGGTATGTATATATAATGGAATTCTATGCTTTCACCAGAAAAAATGATATTGCACCATTCATAAGGAAATTGAAACACTTGGGGAAATTATATTAATTGACGTAAGCAGCCATACCCAAAGAAATACAGGTTGCATAGTTTTCCTCATTTGTGGTAACTAGAATATGCCTATAATTTTAAAAGTAAACACAATAGCTGGTAAAAGAAAAAAATAATAGAGGAAGGAAGTTGGGAGGGAAAAACAGAAAATGAGGAAAGAGGTGACACTGTTCAAAAAAGATACTCAGTACCTAACTTATGTAACTGTAACCTCTGTGTAAATCACCTACACAATAAAAATTTTAAAAAAGAAACAAAAAGAATACACAAACACAAATATTTCAATATAGTAGTAGAATGGAGGAAAATGATGAAAGGAGTTTCTGATCAAGAAACATCAGATATTAAGTGCTTAAATTGTAACCCCTTTGTACAACCATTTGAAGTTTAGAAAGAATAAGTGAATTAAAAAAAAACTCAATAATATTTTTTGTGAATCTATAGTTATTACTTGTAGATATACATAATCACTAATTTTATGTATTGAAATATTTATGTCTTCTCTTTTCTTTTTTCGTTTTTTTTTTGGGGGGGCCCCAGTCGTAGGGCCTGAACTCTGGGCCTGGGTGCTGTCCTTCAGCAGCTTTTCAGCTCAAGGCTAGTATTCTACCACTTGATCCACAGCACCACTTCTGTTTTTTTTCTATTTATATGGTGCTGCAGGATCGAACTCAGGGCCTCATGCATGCAAGGTAAGCGCTCTACCACTGAGCCACCTTCCCAGCCCCTCTTTTATATTTTTTTAATATCTTTTTACTTCTGTATTAATAATAACAATTATGGCAATTTAGGATAATTTATTTCTTCCAAAATTTTAATATTAAAGGTTTTTTGATTTAGTACTACATTTGTTTTCTCAGTGTTTTTAAAATCAGATCTACATAACTTTCCAATATTCTTACTAATATTTAGTCACATACAATGTTTCATATATCTCATTCATAACTTAATTCTAGCATACATCAATTTGGATGCATTAGAGATATTTTATTGACCATTTTCTTAGTTTGGAAACTACTACTTACTTTTGCTTTGTCTCAAACCCTAAATGCCAAGTAATTAGAAGGCAACTTTCACATTTTGAACATACGTATTTATTTTTATTTTGTTAATTTTTTCCTTATCTCAATCTTTTGCCTCATATCACTTTATTTTCTTGTGAGGAATAGGGTTAGCATATTCCTTCAGAGAGAGAATTTTGGTGTGAAATGTTCTCAATTTTAATTCTTTACATATTTTACTTTTTTGTCTTCCTTTTTCATTGTCAAGGTGGTGTACAGAGAGGTTAGTTATGTAAATAAGAAAATAAGTATATTTCTTGTCAACTTGTTACCCCTTCCCTCATTTTTTTCCTACATCCCAATTCAACCCTTCCCCCTGAAGTTGTATAGATCATTGTTTACATATTTTAAATCTTTGTATTTGTATGGCAGTTTAATAAGAAAAAGAAACCCAGATTTGGGTTGATGTTTGATAAGTACTTTAAACATATTGCTTTATTGTCATTGAAAAAAATTCTTCCTGTGCCAAGCATTCATCTCAAGGTCTTATACATGCTTGGCTTCTCTGGCTGCTGCTCTCCTTCTTAAATCATGCCTCCAGACAAGCCGTTGGATGGTTTCTTGGAGAAGACTCCTTACAGCATTTTTTGTGTCCTTGCTGGCTTCAAACTTTGATCTTCTAGATTCCAGACTCTTGCTCCACTTGGATTACAGGTGAGACCCTCTGGTGTTGCATGTGTCTAGCACCTTATAGATGTTCCTTTATTGTTGAAAAGTTGGTGGCTTATTATTCTTTTTTTTAATTTAATTTAATTTTATTTGAGAACATACTGTACAGAGGGGCTACAATTACATGGGCAGGATAATGCATAAATTTCTTACCAAGCATTGCAGCCTCCTCCTTTGTTTACCCTTCACCTCCCTTCCCAGCCTCCCCCCTCCCCACACCCAATTATACCCCCCTCCCCCCCCACACCGACATTGTAAAGCTAGTTTTGACATGACATTTTGTACTTCTCATTGTTGCAACAGGTCCACCTGAATCCTTAAACGACTTGTTTGTCCCCATCTCCTCCACATGTTATACTGACATCAAATATAGTGAAAGTGGGGGTTACACTGTGGGGGAGGGACATACAAAGCAACAAAGAAATAATCTTATAAATGCGTTAGAAACACATGCATGAAAGAAACGAAAATTATTCTAAACTTCTGTATTCATCTTATTACAGGTAATGTCAAGAAGTTAGAAATTATGCATGTTATGTTTTATCTTAATAAACGAATACTGACACCATACCATCCATTATTCCTTTATTTTTGCTTTCTTTATTTCTTCTGCATATTTGAACGTATACAAATCCATTCCATTCAATTCCCTTCCTACATGTTATTTTTACAACATTTTTACTTTATTGTTAGCAGTTAAACGTTTTGTGAATTTTTATTTCAATATTCTCCCTATATTTTAAATTAATTTTAGTTGGAGTGTTTTTTGAAATACTAGCCTTCACATTACTAGAAACCCAGTTACAGATAAACCTATATATAAAACATGCTCTTAGTGTTGTCTTTATATAGTCAAGATTTTTGTAATGGGTATTTGAGGCTCTAATAAAGACATTAAATGTTGAAATAAACTGGGAATAATATAAAATGCTATTTAATGAAATTTCTGTCTTGCCTCTACCAGTAACTAATATGTTTTGTCTAAATAAACTCCCACATGGTATAAACCCTGTTTTCATGGTATTTGATGTTGGTATAATTTGGCGAGAGGAAAGGGAAAAACAAAATGTTTAAATAGGGATACAGGTTGACCCATTGTAACAATGAGACATAGAAGACACTATGTTGAAAAACGAACTTTACAATTTAGGCTTGGGGTGGGTTGCTGTAGATATGGGGTGGGAGGGAAGGGATGGTACGGGAGAACAAAGGAGGAGGCAACAATTCTTGATAAGAAATGTACTCATTACCTTACTCATGTAACTGTAACCCCTCTGTACAGTATTTTCACAATAAAAAAATTAAGAAAAAGCATTGTAAGTTTTACATTCTTTTGCTAAGGCTTTCAAATGAAATACCACAGACAAGGTGAACTATAAAAGAATTATTTATTTATTCTCACACTTAGAGGCTAGAAGTCAAGCTGGTGCTGGTGTTGGAAGCATCCTCCCCTCCGTTCCATGGGGGTACTGTCTCCGCCCTTGCACTTGTTTTCTTGATACTGTTCTTCTTTAGGCTTATTTCTCTATTACATTTCCTTGTCAATAAAGGATCATAGTTCATTTTCACTGTGCTATCCAATAATGGCCTCATTTTAACTTTTTTCTTGGTGTAAAATCTATATTTTAAGTATTATATTCCTGGGTATGAGGGATGACGGCTGAAAAAGTAAAGTTGGGGGAGGGGCACACTTCAGCCTAGGCACAGATATAGGTTCTTTGGATGCCATCACTTGCATTCATAAACTTACTCTCACAGTAATTTTCATGGGATCTCACATACTTTAATTTGTATTTATTCCACTGTAATTTAATTGATAGCTATCTGTGTGATGTCACTTCGTAAAAATACAGTGATTAATGTAAAAATGTAGAGGGTAAGAAAGGAAAATATGTAAGAAAGAGAAAACAAAATTTTCCTGGCTAAGGATACAAATGTTTCACATAATGTATCAATGTCACAACCATTGACTCTTGTCAGTACTTGCAAGTTTTGTTGTCTGTGTGCTGATTGTAAAACAAATCTTCCACGTTTTGAACTTTTTAAAATCATTTTGGGCAATTAAACCCACCAAAACCCAGAAACAAGACCAAAATATGAAGTACTTTATTTGCATATCCAGATTTCCCATTATGTGCCTAGTAATATGCAAATAAGCCTTACTTCCTCTTGAATAAGAATTTGATGGTTGCAATCCATCTCCCCAAATTATATGCCTAATGATTTTTAGAATTTTTGAGAACTACTGTGAAATCCCAAATGCTCATATGAAACTATACTAGAATCAAGAAATATTTGCTCATTGTCATCCAACAACCTTATTTTGCTATATTTATGCATGCACATGCATGAACATATAGGTACATGTGTGAATGATCATTATCATAATACCTAGATCTTACATAAACATGTTATCACAAAATCTAGATAATTCAAAGTACAATTCATTTAGAAATAATGGTTAGTATGCTGACAAATGATGTGATTATGACTTGAATTATTGTACCTTGTACTCAAATACTATAAGAAGAAAAGATAATGTGTCTGATAGATATTTCCTATTCAATTGTTCTTTAGTAGAACATAAAATTTCTTTGCAACCTATTAGAAATTTGTTACTTTTATCCTTCTAGGCACTGGATACTCAAGAGATTGAGAGCTCACAAAGAAGTTCTAAGCCAGCCCAGGCAGACGAATCCAAGTGACTCTTGTCTACAAGTAATAAACAAAATTCAGGAGTGGATTCCTGAGTTAAGTGGTATAGCATAAGTTGTGAGTGGTAAAATACAAGTGAGACTAGAATCCTGAGTTCAAGTCCAGTAATAATTTTTATGACTATCATACCTAACAACCATTATTTACATAAATGTATAGACTAGTTTATTAATTTTTATGTCCAAGATCAGGACTGTCATTGGCTGGAACTTTAATAATTGAGCTACCTCTACAAAGCCTAGTGTATTAATTTTGATAAACATTTTAAAGATGTTTTGTTGTCTGTGTGTTGATTGGAAAAGAAATTTTCTGTGTTTTCAACCTTTTAAAATCTTTCAGGGCAATTAAACCCACCAAATCCCAGAAATCTCACCAGAACTTGGAGTGCTTTATTTGCATATCCAAATTTCCAATCATGTCCCTAGTAATATGCAAATAGGCCTTATTTCCTCTTGAATAAGAATTTGATGACTGCAATCCTTCACCCCAAATTATGAGCCTTATGATTTTTGGATTTTTGAATAAGATTTTTTTTATTCTCATGTGTCAATACTCTAATGTTTTGCACTAGTTTCCTATTGGATAATTTCATTTATGAATTGTGTGGCTAAGGATTACTGTTTTATCCTAAATTGACATAATGTGGCAAAATTATAATGACATACAAAACATACATTCTGAAAAGCTCATTAGGGCTGGGTAATTATAGCTACTTAGGGGTTGAGGTCTGCAGGGTGGTGATTTAAATGCAACTAAACAGAAATCCTCCAAAAAGCGACAAAATATCATCTAATATAATCTACTACATGCTGAATATATTTGTATATGTGATCACAAATGTTATCCTATATACTGTTTTAATAAGTAATAGTATTCCCATTAAAAAGTAATGCTTGCCAAAGAGAATTAAGTTCCCCATTAAATCAGTGTATAAATAAATGACAGACCAGAAAGTCATCAGATTTGAGACCCATTGTTAGCATTTCAAAGCACAAAACTATTCAGTGGACTTTATGGTTCCATTAATGTAGTTGGATACTGAGTTTGAAATACTTCCATGGATGCTCTTTTCCTCCCATTAATAATCAAAATGGCTGTACAGCACTTTCAATGAGTAACCAGAGGATTTCACTCCGTGCTGTGAGGTCCATTCATTGCTTAGTCTCTTTTGTAATTTAAACATATTTTAACTGTGTAGTCATATTATTGGAATATATGTAATTGACTGTAATGAATAAATATATATCTCTATAAATAACAATGTTGATTTTGTATTTTTTAAAGCTTGAGTGAATGTATTTCAAAAATGTATGGATGACAATGAAATGGTTCAATGGTAGATGAAGATTTAAAAGTCTTATAATAATAAAATACTCAGATAAATGTGACATTGAGAAAAATATTGTGGATTCCAGAACAACAGCACATAAGATACAGCACAGATGTGTCTTGGGAAACCATAGCAGATTCATATACAATGAATTTATTGTCTGCAAAAATAAACAAAAAGGGATAGTGGCATAAAAAGTTAGTACTTTTTATATGTTATACAGTTGACTAATTCTGTTAGATTCAATGAATATTTCTAGGAGACTAGTTAGTTGTTTTGCTTTTTGTGGTGTTTGCCAGTATTGAGAATTGAATTCAGGGACTCATGTTGTATATTGTCACTCATGCCGGTGCTCTACCTCGAGCTACAAACTTTCAGCTCTTTGGTAAGAATATTTCTTGGATTTTTCTACTCAGACTGGCTTCAAACCAAGATCCCAAAATCTCAGCCTCCTCAGTATCCAGGCTTAGAGGGAGCATGAGCCATTGACACCTGGCTTTGGAATTTAAAACATTAAAATAGAAATAAGGTTTTGCATTCATTGTTTGCATTCATTGGATTCATAGTGACAATATCCTACTTGAATTCAGTTCAACCAGTATGTAGTACATATTTACCTGAAAAATGTGAGTAATTCAAAGCCAGGAAAAAATTATTTAAGGACATAAAACTTTTGCTAATTTCATATTGTAAAGAGACAGAAATACTGCAAGCACTATGATTTAATAAGCTATGCTAAACACTGAAATTGCTAACTGATGAATCATGTGAGGATCACAAACCAACTGGTAGGTGTAGATAGACTTCCTGGATAGAATTCATTTTCCAGAAATGAGAGACCAGATGCAGAAGATATATTGTTTAAACAAGACACAGAAATTTTACTTTTATGAAATTATATTGAATCTGGCATTTTGTACAAATTATTAACTTATAGTTGAGGAATTTAGTATTAGAACATTATAAGAAATGTCCATTAGAAGATTCTATTAGAGAAATGCTATTGTGAGTCTGTGGGCATCAGTTTATAGTCACGTTTGTTTCAGAAGACCTATTAAATTAACTTTTGAATGATGTAACTAAAGGCAAGCAATACTTTATATAGCTCAACTGGAACACAAATGCTCACTTAAGCTGAGATCTAGAAATGAACTTTTGGATGAACTGTATAACTCCTTGCTAGAATAAACAATTGGTACTGAGTTAGTGAAGAGAAACCCTGTATATTTCTGGCAAACTAATAAAGATAAAGCTTTTTTTATTGTCTGTAAGTAGTTGTACAAAGGCAGTTCAACTCAACATGTCAGTCTATGAGTATAATACATGTTGATTAATGTCACTCCTTCCACCATTCCCACTCCCATCTCTCCCAAATCTACCCACTCCTCAGATTATATGATTTCATTTTCATAATGTGCATTGAATATAATGACTATATCCATTGACCCTTCCTCTTTCCATTTATCTGCCACTGCCTTTGACTAATTCCTCCTGACACCCTACAAAACTGGTTCCTAGGCTTTCTGGTTTTCATTTTGTGAAACTGTTTGCTAGTCTTCCAAGCAGTTACATCACTACAATCCTCCCCAAGGATTCTTTTCTTTAGACAATTTGTTTGGGTTTATCTTACATGACTCCTACGTGTTTTTGAATATGTTTATAATTTAATTTATAAACACATGAGAAAAAGCATTCGGTCCTTGGCTGTCTGAGCTGGTTTTACTTTGCTTAATACGATGTTTTTCAGATTCAATCATTTCTTTCCAGTAGTTGACAAAATTCCATTGAAACTATGCACCACAGTGTTTTGCTTCCACTCATCCATTTAAAGACATTTGTGCTATTTGCATAACTTGGCTATAGTGAATAATGAGCAATGAATATGGTTGTATGTACCTTGGCTGTGTATTGGCTTGTAATATTCTGGGTAGATGACCAAGAGTAGTATAGCTGGATTGTAGGGGGAGCCTATGTTTCTTTCTTTTTCTTTTTCTTTTTTTGAAGAATCTCCAAAAGTGCTTTCCAAAGTGGTTTTGCTAATTTACATTCTTCCCAACAGTGTATTAGGCTTCAAGCTCTCACATGACCTTTCATTCAAAGCCACCAAAGCCACACTTCCTCTTCCACCTTAGTTAATTATAACTAAGAGACCCATGCATATTTTGCCTGACTTTGAACCTATTTCCTCGGATCTCAGCCTTCTGAATAGGTATAATTATAGGGATCAACCCCAGCACCTGACTAATATCCATTTATTTGCACCATAGTACTCAATATTTATTAAATACACATAAATCATATGTCTGTAGAAAAATCTATTTTCAAAATAACAGCAGTATCTACAGTGTAATTTAACATTTTATAAACCAAATGCTAACCATATGTTCTATAAACAATAAACAGTTACAAAGTGAAGAAATATTACTTTAAACAATTTATTTAATTCTTTCATTTTTACAAGAAAATACACTATATCTTCTTAAGTTGTTCGTTAGCATAATACATCATTGCAAACGTTTATTCAGAAATGACTTATCCTAGTCAACATTATTGATGTGCCTTACATACTAGTTTTCATCTCTTATTTTGCAAGAAGAAATCCTGTAACTGAGTGACTTTATGTTAAAGGAATCTGTTTGTCAGTGGAGAACCAAAGCTTCTGGTTGAAATATATGAAGGAGACAATAATCAAAGGAAAAATTGAAAGAGAACTTTTTAGAATATGAGGATGTATGTAAAGTCGATATTTTAAATAAACACATCATCTAATATTTTAAAATTTTATTTATTTTGATATCTTTTACTAGCATAGATGAATAGTTAAATGTAATATAATTGTCATGATTCTGCAGGTGAGTGTGGATATTGTGGTTTGAACAAATTAATAAAAGTTATCATCTATTCTCTTCATTCTAAACATTAACACTGTAGATATTCCACCATCTAAAATAGAATATGCTCAAAGTACATCTAAACTAAGTTTGCTTGTCAAATTAGTATCTAAGAGAAATCTAACAGCAATCTCATTAAGGAGATCATTTAGGACATGATTAAGAAACGTGTTAAGAATGAAGCTGGGATGTAGTTCAGTGGCAAAGTGTTTGCCTAGCAAGGGCAATGTCCTTGGTTCAATCCCCAGTATCAAAAAAGAAAAAGCCAAAAAATATATAGCTAGCCAGGTGCTGGTGGCTCATTCCTGTAATCCTAACTCTTCAGGAGGCTGAGATATGAGGATTCAATTCAAAGCCAGACCACACAAGAAAAGTACAGGAGACTCATAATTCCAATTAACCACCACAATCAGAGCTGTGGCTTAAAGTCATATAGATGTAGCCTTGAGCAAAATTGGTCAGGGACAGTGCCCAGTCCTGAGTTCAAGTCCCACAACCAAAAGAAAAAAAAGTTTGGAGAATATTCTTCATAGAGCAACTCACTCAAAGTGTAGCTCTACACATTGTATGTTTACTTGTACATCACATACATTGACTGATCTGCATTAACTTCAGAAACAAAGATTGAGAATTTGATTAAAGTATAAAGATTATTGGTATTCAAACCTGCTCTTTGCAGTTTGACCATTGACAGCTGGTTCCCTTGGCTTTGCTTCTAATTTAAGCTATTCAGGAGTCTGAATTCCATACAATCATAGTTCAAACAAGTCTTGAGAGGAAAGTCCATGATACTCTGTCACCAAAAGGACCAACAAAAAAGCCAGGTTGGAGTGTGATTTAAGTGGTAAGGTACACTGTACAAATAAGCCAAGACATTAAGAAGAATTGAGCTCAAATATCAATATAAATAACACTCCCCCCACATGCAATACAAATAGTAATAATTAATATATGACACTGCCATGCTGTAGTACAGGGTCCTTACACTTATATCCAGTGTTCCTGCTGATTAACAGTCTCCAGTACAGTCTTAACCCAAGCACCTCAACATAGAAAAATAAACAAAAAATAAATAAACAAAACTCCAGTACTTAATATAAATCTAACAGGTAGATTTTCTAAGAGATTATATATTCCAGAAGCAATATATCCACAACAAAATAGTACATTGTAACACTCAGGCAAAAATTATGGGAAAACAATGCAACAAGAGCCGAATGAATTATGAGGATAAGCTATAAAACACAAACAATTGAATGTGCACAAAAACAACAGAGAGGGTGATTAAAGGTGAGAATCACAGGGAAAACATCTGAAAAATTTTCAAATTTGGTCAGAGATGTTAAGTCTCACCTGGAAAAACTAACTACAAATACCATAAAATAAAATATATTAAAGCTATAGTTTGTTCTTCATAATCTAATCACTAATTTGCAAAGACAAATAGGGCATCCTAAAATGGTCAGTTTGAGGTGCACATTTATTTCAAAGGATAAAGACCATAATATCTCAAAGCACTTTTTCGACAGGATGAAAACAGAGGAAAGACAATGGCTACAATTCTAACCTTCTATTACCATCCTTAAAACTAAAATACATAGACATATCAGGAAAAACAGAGAAATCATCAGTAGTCAAATGTTAGTAAAAGTAGTTAAGGATACAGGAGCAAAGTTGTCCAAGCAGAAAACAGAGAAGGGAAGAAAAAACTCGTAAGAAATTAAATTTAAAGGAAAATTAATTGTAAAAATTAATGATCACAATGTGTATGGAAGCTTAAAATATATTTAAAGTTTTAAGACATCGACACAAGTTCCAAAACTCAAGACAATAAAATAGAACTATTAAATGAAGCAAGTATGCTTCTAAATAAATTGCTATACATGTTGCTAATTGACACTATTTATTGTGACTTGGCAAGTGTCTTCCTGAAAAAAAATGCTGGAAGAAAAAACATAATTTTAATGTAATGTTACATTTAGCTATTCAGAAATTATATAGGGAATTTTAATTATGGTCTCAAATCAATGGGAAATATCATATATCATAATGGGTAGATATTCTAAGATAATGTGTCCATACATCTATGTAAATGTGTTTTTATTGTATAGTTCTGCGTTTTTTCAGCAAAGACAAATGTCCTTAATAATAAACACATTTTATTAGTGCTGTCTAGTAGAATGCATGAAAATTTAATTTGAAATGATTTATGTTTCTCAAGCAGCCTTCACAATGGCTTGTCCCTCTTTAGTCACAGCAGGGTATACTTATGAACCTGTATATTTTATAGTCAGAGAGCTTTACATGAATTGTTGAAAGGCCAATAGTCTGGCAAAGTCTATGTATCTAATTGAACATTCTTTGCACTATTTTAGCATATTAATTTCTGTTTTCTTTTAGAGTTCTCTAAGAGTCCAATTTTTATAAACCAAGAATTGAGTTATTTTCTTTTACAATTATAACTAAAGAATCAAAGCCTTTGTCAATCGACTTATTTCCAATGTGAAAAATGAATCATAATAATTAATTCGCTTTAAACCACATAGATTGTGTAACTTAAACTACACACATTAGAATCCATACCACATTTCTTCCATATTTATTTGCATTTAACAATGAGATGACTCTGTTTTCAATATGGAGACAATTATATTCTCTGAACAACCATTGTACAATTTGACCCTATTGTACAACTGTGCATCTTAAAATGAAACATTTCTAAAACCTAAAACATTTCTTATTTACTTTGCGTTTTGAAACTTTTATAGATATTCATATTTTAAAACACATTTATGTAATTTTTTTGTGTGTGGATGAGTGACAGATTTGATAGTCGAATGGTTAATACAAGACAACCAAGGAATAACATAATTATTGAGATATGCAGTTGTTAAATCTATGTCTCCTAGGCTGCTACAGAAACATGATCCAGTTTCCATAATGATTTATGACATGAGTGAGTGAGTGATCTGTCAGATGAACAAATACAGGTTCAAAACAAATACAGGTTCCTAAACCTAAACTTAGTTTGAATATAGAATGTGATTATTTCAACTGCACCATGGAGTGCATAAGATTTAGCACAAATTAAGTGAGATTCTGGGAAAAGAAATGTGAAGGGAATAAAAAGGAGGAGGCTGCAATGCTTGATAAGAAATGTACTCATTATCTTGCCCATCTAATTGTAACCCCTCTGTACAGTATGTTCAAAAACAATTAAAATTAAAATTAAAAATTAAAAAAATGCAAGCTTACTAAACTGGTCTTAAATGTTTTGAAAGAGCTATATTCTACCTTCAATTTTATAAGGTTTCAAAATTTAAGAAATTAATTACTTAATAGGTAATTAGTTAGTTAACTAATTGTTTCTTCATGCCAGTAGTAGAGATTCTTGAAGTCAGGGCCTCACACTCTCATTTGGCATTTTCATTCTATTTGACACTTTACCACTTGAGCCACAGCTCTACTGTAACTTGGGATTTTGTTGTGGATAAGGGAGAATGGTCCAGGGTAAAATTTCCTGCACAGTGTTAAGATGATTCTGTAGATTGGATCTCTCACCAGTTCCAGAAAGGTTCTCAAACCTACTTATCCTCTCTGTTAGAAACAGAGAATAAAACAGAAATATACAAACTGGGCACCTGCGGCTTATGCTTGTAATCCTAGCTACTCTGGAGGATGAGATATAAGCATCGTGGTTGGAAGCCTTCCAGTGCAGAAAAGTCCATGAGACTCATCTCTTATCTCCCTTTAACCACCAAAACCCAGAAGTGGCACTGTAGTCAATGTAGTAGAAGGCTAGCCTGGAGTGAAAGAGGTCAGAGATAGTAGCGTAGGCCCTGAGTTAAAACCCTATGAATGACAGGAAAAGGGTAAATTATAATAGAAAAAATAGAGTGAGAATTATATATATGCAAACAGAGAAATGGAGAGAGCGAGAAAGACAGCAAGAATGCATGACAATAGCCATTGATTATTAAATATACATAGAAAAAAATATATTTACTCATATGTATAAATAACATTTCAGTACCTAATTTTAGATTTTATTCTCTGATCTTGGAAAATGGCTTACTCATAAGTCTCAGTCCTACTCATAAAGAAATAGTGGCAAAAATGACTTAATTCTGTGAAGACAAATTAAACTTCATTTGTAAAAAAATGTCATGAATCCAGAAATGCATACTACTTCTATCCAACTCACTGCTAAGTGTTGCCAAGGAAAAGAGGTTTAATCAATTTAGCACACTATAGCTGTGGTGGTCATGAGTGGTTACTTATCACCAATCCTAGTTTTATTCTTCCATTCTAACAAAATGCTTCAATCAACAAAACCACTTGAATATGGCACATAAAACACATGCTTTGAATTGATCTAGGGCACACAAAAATCACTCTAAATAATAGACAAAAAAATAGAAACGACTCTAGAGAAAAAGACTTCATAAATGAATATCTATAAAATCAGTAAAACATATTGTATATGAGAAATAAATTATGATATTGAATAAATGTGGTGTTTAAATTTTGAGGTCCAAGTTCCGGGAAGATGGCGGAGGAGAAGCTGGAATCTGAACAAGCTCTCGCATAGAAAGCAGTTTTAGAGTTCCAGTGAACAGTCCTAAGCCAGAGAATCACACCAAGTGTGCTATCACAGGACAGAGAGTTAGACAAGAGAGGGAAGCCAAGGCAAAAAGAAACACCTGAGTGCTCACCAGCAGCCGCCGCAGCGGCTGCGGCGGCAGGGTTGCAAGCGGCGGAGACCGCAGCCGGGGGCCATACCTGAGCGCTCACACAGAGAGGCCGGGACGAAGGAGCCAGACGCAGTGGGCAAGCGGATTCTACTCAACACCAGCAAGAACCAAGAAAGAGCGGACATCTTCATCCTACAGCTTGCAGACCAGAAACGACCCAGGATCCAAGACTCGGCGTGAGTAGAAGCCCCACGTCCTCACTCCTTCTCAGAGAGCAGAGGAGGGAAAGCCACCCCTCCCCCCCCAGCACCTGTGATCTCCATATTGGATACCGACAAAGCCCGGAGGAGCTGCCAGCTCCAACCCAGGCCTTGGAATAAAACGAGTCATTTAGCAGGTCACAAGAACTTAACGGCAAAGTGACCTGCCAGACTCGGCTCCATCCAGGGAAAAGTCCCCCAGCTCAGGCGCCAGCCATTGGAGTGGCTTCCCTCACTGGGTAACCAGAGCCAGAGGCTGCCCCTCCTTCTAGCAGCCTCAACAATCAATTGAAAAACAGAATCCCTGAGAACGGCTCCAGGCTGGGCTCTGGGAGATTTTCTTTTTGCACAGAACAGCCCCAGGAAAAAGCTACTGATTGTTGAAAGGCCTCAACTCTACCCAGAACCTAGCCTCACCACTGCATCCCCCTCTTTTGTGATTCTCAAAGCAGATCACACTCCTAGAAAACTAACCTGGGAGGGGGAACTCAAAATCTTGGGTAAGGCAGAGCATTTTTCTGCCTCTTCCAACAAACTGACTAAAGAAACCAATCAAGCCACAGGACCTCAAGCTGACCAGAGACTCCAACAAAAGGCTGTTTACAGACAAAAGGGAGATACAGGATTCTTCCCACGCCTCCCAAAAAAAAAAAAATCAAAGGACTTTTTTCTTCTTCTTCTTTTTTTTTCTCTTTTTTTCTTTTTTTCTTATTCTTTTCTTTTTTGTTTGTTTGTTTTTTGTTTTTGGTTACCTTATATATATATAATTTATTTTCTCTTTTAAAACTTTTATTAATCTTTAATTTTTGCCTCTTCTGAAAAAATAATTGATTTCCAGTAACTTTTTTTTCTCCTCTTATAATTTTTATTTTAGGAATATGTAAATGAGCGTTTTCCTTTCTTTTCTTATCTTCTTTCTCTTTTTCTTTCTTTCTTAATTATCTTTTTGTTTTTTGTCTAGCTCTACTGAACTTCTGATCTTTTCTTCTCCCTTTCCCATCCTTAAAGTTTTTCACATCTCCTCTATGTCCCTCAATTTCTCACAACATATTCACATTCCTCTCTAAATAGATGGTCTTTTAATCTCTAAAATAACATTAATTTTTACGTTTCTATTTTTGTCCTGGTCTCTTTTCATTCCCCTATACCTCTCTTCTTTTTCTCTCTCTCTCTACTTGCATCCTACCCAACCCATTTTCTGCATTGTGATTAGGACATAGTTAACTCTCCCTGTGCCTCCCCACACCAATCTATTCCTATTTTTCACCCACATCTCTCCCTAATCCTAATAATTTCTGGTTTTCTAAATTCTTTTCTGCGGTTCGAAATCCTTTAAAATATAGTTGTTTGATGTTGAATAGATGTATCTGTTGAACTAGATTGTATCTGTAGACTATTGACTGTACAAATGCAAACTTTGGTTGATGGTTGCCTTAAGATAGTATTCTAGCACAAAACTGGTGCTATTTTCATCTCAAATGGGCAGAGTAAGCCGGAAAAAACACAAGAAAAATGGCAAATCCGGGTATCTCAATTCCCAATCTTGATAATCAGGGATCAGAACAGATAATGAATAATCCAGAAGAGAGTTCCCAAATAGCCCTACAAACACTGCTGGCAAACATGATAAATGAGAAGTTTGACAACTTACAAAGGACTCTCTATGAGCATGGTAGGGAGAGAGAGGAGGCAACCCCAAAATTTATACAGGAATATCATAAGCGTGAGGTAGCTACTCAAAAACTGATACAGGATTTGCGTGAACAACTTGAGAGTACTCAAAGAGAAAGTGAGGAATGGCGTGAGCAGGCTGAGAACACTCAAAGAGAACTGCAGGAATCCCACGAACGGGAGGAAGCTAATCAAGAGTAATACAGGAATTGAGAGATCAGGGAGAGAATACACAAAGATCACTAAACGCATTCATGGAATCCATTAAGAAAGAGCTGAAGGAAGTCAGGGAGACCACAAAGGGAATGCTGAATGGAACCCAACAGAAGGAATGGGAGTCCAAAGAAACCATATCCAATCAACTAAGTGATCTGAGGACAAACACTGTACACCAAATTAAGGAAATAAAGAGATTCATACAAGACCTAAAACAGAGCTTAAACAAAGAACTTGAAGCCATCAAAGCTGACCAATTAGAAGGAAAAGAGATAAAAAACAAAGTAGAGAGTCTTGACAGCAGGTTAGACCATGCAGAAGATCGAATCTCAGGGATTGAAGACAGCTGAGATATTATAGAGAAAGAACATACAACAATCCAAGGCAAGTCCAAGAAATATGATAGATCTATCCAACACCTGGAAGACACCATCAGAAGGCCTAACTTAAGGATAATGGGTGTACAGGAGCACCTAGAAACAGAAGTTAATGGTCTAGGAAATTTGTTTAACAGGATCCTAGCAGAGAACTTCCCAAACTTGCAAAAAGTTAGGCCTAAAAGAAGCCTTTAGAACCCCAAATAGACCAGACCAGAATAGGACATCCCACTGTCACGTTATAATCCACACAGGATCAACTCAGACAAAGGAAAAGATCCTTAAAGCTCTCAGGGAGAAAAGGGTAATCACCTATAAAGGAAAACCAATTAGAATCACCTCAGATTTCTCAGCAGAGACAATCAAAGCAAGAAGAGCCTGGAATGATGTATGCCATGCCCTAAAAACAAACAACTATCAACCAAGAATACTGTATCCAGCTAAACACTCCTTCATAATTGAAGGCCAAATAAAAACCTTCCACAGCAAAGAAAAATTGAAACAATACATATCCACCAAACCAGCCCTACAAAAGATCCTTAAACATGTCCTACACATAGAAAACCAACAAGACCACAATAAAGGCCAACAAACTGCACCCAAACTGAGAATCCAAGAACCATATGAAGAAGCCACTTTTCGCAGCCCCCAAGAAGGTAGATAACATGGCAGGAACTCCCAAATACCTCTCAGTCCTATCTCTTAACCTTAACGGACTGAACTCTCCAATTAAGCGACATAGACTGTCTAGTTGGATTAAAAAACAAGACCCTTCTATCTGCTGCCTGCAGGAGTCACATCTTGCCCGTAAAAACAAACACATTTTCAAGGTTAAAGGCTGGAACAAAATCTACCAAGCAAACGGCCCTCATAAACAGGCGGGAGTTGCAATCCTAATATCAGATAAAATAGACTTCAAATTAAAAATCGTGAGAAGAGTTAAAGAAGGTCGCTATATACTAATTAAAGGATCTCTCCTTCAGGAGGATATTACAATTCTAAATAGCTATTCGCCAAACAATGGAGCACCCAAATTTATCAAAGAAACACTACTTTCCCTCAAATCCCATATAGATCCAAAGACATTAATTGTTGGGGATTTTAACACACCACTCTCCCCACTAGACAGATCAACTCAGCAAAAACTCAACAGAGAAACCGCAGATCTAAACAGCTGCATAGATCAACTAGACATAACAGACATTTACCGAACATTTCACCCAGCAGCATCAGAATACACGTTCTTCTCAGCAGCACATGGAACGTTTTCTAAAATTGACCACATTCTAGGCCACAAAGCAAACTTGTCTAAATTCAGAAACATTGAAGTTATACTCTGCATTCTCTCCGACCACAAGGGAATAAAATTAGAACTCAACACCAAAAGCCACCAAAGAAAGTCCGGTATCACATGGAGGCTAAACAACACACTGCTGAATCAAGAGTGGGTCATGGAAGAGATTAGAAAGGTAATTCAAATGTCCATGCTATTCAACAAAAATGAACACACAAATTACCAGCTCCTCTGGGACACAGCAAAGGCAGTACTCAGAGGCAAGTTTATAGCTCTGAGCTCCTACATCAACAAATTGGAGAGATCTGAAACTAGCAATTTAATGACACATCTAAACCTCCTTGAAAAAGAGCAGCAAGTTAAACCCCAATCCAGTAGACGGAAAGAAATAATTAAAATTAAATCAGAATTAAATGAATTAGAATCCCAAAAAACTATAGAAAGAATCAACAAAACAAAGAGTTGGTTCTTTGAAAAACTTAACAATATTGACAGACCCTTAGCAAATCTTATCAGAAAAAGAAGAGAACACACACAAATCAATAAACTCAGAGATGAAAATGGAAACATCACCACGGAAAAAAACCAAGATTCAGAACATTATAAGGGAATACTTCTCAAAACTTTAGGCTAATAAGTTCAACAACTTGACAGAAATGGACCTCTTCCTAGCAAATATTGACATGCCAAAAGTAAACCAAGATGAGTTAAACTATCTTAACAGGCCCATATCAAGCATTGAAATAGAAAGAGCAATAAGAGACCTCCCAGCTAAGAAAAGTCCAGGACCAGATGGTTTTACAGCGGAATTTTACAAGGCCTTCAAAGCAGAGCTCCCACCAATACTCCTCCAACTCTTCAATGAAATTGAAAGAGAAAGCTCACTACCGAACCTATTCTATGAAGCCATCATAACCCTCATCCCAAAACCAGGCAGGGACTCATCAAAGAAAGAGAACTATAGACCAATTTCTTTGATGAACATTGATGCAAAACTTCTCAACAAAATTTTGGCCAATCGACTTCAACAATTCATCCAAAAAATCATACACCACGATCAAACAGGATTCATTTCAGGGATGCAAAGCTGGTTCAATATACGCAAATCAATTAATATTATTCATCACATCAACAGGAGCAAGGACAAGAACCACATGGTTATCTCAATAGACGTAGAAAAAGCATTTGACAAGATCCAACACCCCTTCATGATGAATGTTTTGGAAAAATTAGGAATCCATGGAACATTCCTCAATACAATAAAGGCTGTATATGACAAACCTACAGCCAGCATTATACTCAATGGTGAAAAACTAAAGCCATTTCCTCTTAACTCAGGAACAAGACAAGGATGCCCACTCTCTCCACTTCTCTTCAATCTAGTATTAGAATGCCTAGCTACAGCAATAAGACAAGATGCAGACATAAAGGGGATCCAAATAGGGAAAGAAGAAATAAAGCTCTCCCTCTTTGCAGATGACATGATCTTGTATTTAAAGAATCCCATAGACTCCACTCCCAAATTACTCAAGCTGATTCAAAACTTTGGCAAAGTAGCAGGTTATAAAATTAACCCCAAAAATCAATGGCTTTTCTGTATGCCAACAATGAGAAAAGTGTGGCTGAAATTAGGAAAGCAACTCCATTTGTAATAGCCCCACAAAAATAAAACACCTAGGAATTAACTTAACTAAAGAAGTGAAGGACCTCTATGATGACAACTTTAAAATCTTGAAAAAGGAAATCAACACAGAACTTAAAAAATGGCAAAACCTCCCATGCTCCTGGATTGGCAAGATTAACATCGTGAAAATGGCAATACTTCCCAAGGCTATCTACAAATTCAACGCAATACCTATCAAAATTCCACCCTCATTCTTCAAGGAAATAGAAGAGGCAATCCAAACATTCATATGGAACAATAAAAGACCCCGAATAGCAAAAACACTTCTCAACGGAAAGAACAGTGCTGCAGGAATATCAATAACAAATTTCAAACTCTACTATAAAGCCATAGTAATCAAAACAGCTTGGTATTGGCATAAGAATAGACCTCAGGACCAATGGAATAGAATTGCAAACCCAGAAATGAACCTACAGACCTATAGCCATCTAATCTTCTATAAGGAAGCTAAAACAATAGAATGGAAGAAAGACAGCCTCTTCAGTAAATGGTGCTGGCAAAATTGGTTAACTACATGTAGAAAACTAAAGCTAGATCCTTATATATCACCCTGCACCAGAATCAACTCCAAATGGATCAAAGACCTTGAACTCAAAGCAGACACTCTGAAAACATTACAGGATGGAATAGGAGAAACCCTAGGTCTCCTTGGCTCAGGCCGAAATTTTCTGAATAGAGACCCAGAAACACAACAAATCAAAGAAAGGTTGGACAAATGGGATTGCATAAGGTTGCAGAGCTTCTGCAGGGCAAATGACATAGCTAGCAAGATCAATAGAAAGCCCACGGATTGGGAGAAGATCTTTACTAGCCATACAACGGACAAGGGTCTCATATCTAAAATATACTTGGAACTCAAAAAATTAAACCACCCAACAACAAATCCTCAAAGAAACAACTGCCCAATAAATAAGTGGGCGAAAGACTTAAAGAGAAGCTTCTCTGAAGAAGAAAAAAGGAGGGCCAATAGACACATGAAGAAATGTTCAACATCCCTAGCCATAAAAGAAATGCAAATCAAAACAACATTGAGATATCATCTCACTCCAGTTAGAACAGCAAAAATCAAGAACTCTAACAACAACAGATGCTGGAGGGGATGTGGACAGAAAGGAACCTTACTTCATTTTTGGTGGGAATGTAAACTTGTTCAACAACTTTGGAAAGCAGTATGGAGGTTCCTCAAAAGACTTCACATAGATCTCCCCTATGATCCAGCAATTGCACTTTTGGGCATTTACCCAAATGTATACAAACAAGACCACACTAAACTACCAGCACAACTCTGTTTATTGCAGCATTATTTACCATAGCTAAGATATGGAACCAACCCAGATTCCCCTCAGTAGATGAATGGATCAAGAAAATGTGGTATATATACACAATGGAATTCTATGCCTCCATCAGAAAGAATGATATTTCCCCATTTGTTAGGAAATGGAAAGGCTTGGAAAAAATTATATTAAGTGAAGTAAGCCAGGCCCAAATAAACATAGGTCCCATTGTTTCCCTTATTTGCAATATCTAGTATAGGTATGAGTCAAGCGGAAAAGGTCAGATAATGTGATGTTAGGAAAACGAACCCTTAAATATGTATTTTAATGTTTTCGTTTCTTTCATGCATGTGTTTCTAACGCATTTATAAGATTATTTCTTTGTTGCTTTGTATGTCTCTCCCCCACAGTGTAACCCCCGCTTTCACTTTATTTGATGTCAGTATAACATGTGGAGGAGATGGGGACAAACAAGTCGTTTAAGGATTCAGGTGGACCTGTTGCAACAAGGAGAATTACAAAATGTCATGTCAAAGCAAGCTTTACAATGTCGGTGTGGGGGGAGAGGGGGGTATGATTGGGTGGCGGGGAAGGGGGAGGCTGGGAAGGGAGGTGAAGGCTAAACAAAGGAGGAGGCTGCAATGCTTGGTAAGAAATGTATGCATTATCCTGCCAATGTAATTGTAACCCCTCTTTACAGTATGCTCTCAAATAAAATAAAATAAAATTTAAATTAAAAAAAAGTTTGAGGTCCAGTGCTAATGAAGTTCCTTAGGAGATGCCATATTCAAGGCAGTTCCCAATGAGTAAGTGAGACCTGAGCAAGGAATTGAAGAATCAAAATTGGTAGCTTGCCTGGGAGTTGATGATAAGTGGTAGTAGTCTACCCTACCAATGGTAAGGCCTTGCATGCAAGCCCCATTACTACCAAATTGATAGCTAGGATATGAATATTCTAAAAAGATGGGCTGGGAGACAGTGGAGGAGTATTGATCAGAAAACAACATAGAAGTTAGTTTCTTAAGTCATAAAATACAAGAATGAGAGAAAACATGTCAAAGAAGTACGGATGGATGTGAAAATCATGTTAAGATCAACTTACCTATAATTCTACATGCATGACAAGCCACAAAATAGATTTGAGTAGAAGAGAAAAATTAGCAGAATCACAACTTAGAAGTTTCTGTCTGTTCTGTTGAATTTATAAAAGTATGAGAAACAACAAAAAAGAACTTATTCAAGTCTATTGCAATAATTCAAGAAAGAAAGGTTCTGGTTTCAACATAAATGTAACACTACAGGTGAGAGAAGTAATTAGACTTAGTGTACAGTTTGAAAAATATTGCCAAGAGGGTTTTTTATGGATTAGAAAAGAGGAAACGTTCCATTGTTTCTAGATTGGAGTATTGAAATTCAGAGAGGATGAACCATGATACTCATTTGCAGATTTTAAGGCATTAATGAAATCAAACAGACTGCTTTCTTTCAAATTGTTGGACAAAATATTACGTTTTATTCTTATTCCTGCCAATTTTATTTTGGACTACCATTATTTTCAGGTGAACTTAATCTTCAGTGATATATTTAAAAAAAAACAAAGTACATATAAGAATGAACTGTTTATTTTTTGTCACAATGAGAAATTAAATATCTATTTTCTGCTCAAGTAAACTTAGAATATGAGTTAATGTCTGATATATCATTAAGTAAAATTATCATTTATTTCTTTGCATTTGGGAAATAATAGCTCTCTTAACAGCAGTTAAGAGAGAAATGTAATAAGTAAAGACCCAATACCATAAAAAGTTTTAAGATGTCTTGAGATTATTTTCTTGACTATGTACAATTTGGCCATATGAACATTAGCATGGAATCTACTCTAATTCTTAAGTAATAGAACTTGTCATGGTCTGGAAACAATCAACTCTTCAATGTCTGTTTCTTAAACCACAGGCAAATAAAAGCACAGGCTTTTATTTAAAAATCACCAAGGAATAAAGTTTGAAGTTTTGCAAAGATGATGCTTGTTGTAAATGAAAAAACACGTACATAATTGCCTGTGATTCATGAAGATAGCTGTAAATACAAGACATTGCCAATAAACCTGACAGTGGAAAAACAAAATATACGCAGTGATTGTGGTTTTTCTTTAAACTCCTTCCAAAGATAAATGAGATACAGTGGGAAGAAAAGCTACTGGACATTTAATAATGTTACTTTTCATCTCTTTGATTTACTTTTGTTGCCTCATTCTTTATAATTTCATGGGTTTGTACTTGCCACTCTAATCTTTCCCTCTTGCAATTTTGTGTTGATTTAAAATTGTCTTTCCTGTGGCTTCTTCTTCTTCTTCTTTTATTATTGCACTGGTTATTTTTTCTTGTTTGCCTAGTATTTTTATTCCTCTACATCATGGCTCTATTTAAGAGTTTTACAAAGTATGAAGTAAAATTGAAATATGTTTGTAAAAATGAAGGAAAGGCTCTGTGGTAACATATTGAGGCTTAAGCCATGCTAACAGTATCAGAGAGTATCAAGGTTTCATTTTGCTTGTCAACGCTGCTCCTACATTTCTATATAAAGACTCCAGATGAGAGGTCTCTTCCAAGGTCAGGTACTTATAATGTAAGTCAAAAGCATGAGGAGATTTATTAGGTAACAACACGCATCTTTGCATTTTGCCCTTCTCCAATATAAACACTGAGGAGATGTTTGAAGCTGTGTGTAAACGTGGTCTTAATGAATAATAAATGATGATACACTCTTTGATTTCAAACTGATGGGCTCTTCACATGGCACCATTTTTTCTACAGAGGGCTACCTTTTTTAAATGCATGATGAATTATGCAAAACTGGTATTACATGAATCAATACACACCAAAGAGAAGAATGCAATATAAATATCAAAGAACCACAAGAACTCGCATATCTGTGCAAACACAACACACACATGCTCAAAGATAAGAATTTATCTAGATTTATATGTTCTTATGAAAGTATATGGTCCAATAAAGGATATCGTTAACTTGATTAAAATCACTATTTTTATTATAGTTTTTAACTTTGGAATGACTTATTTCAAAACTTTCAAAATTTGAATATCTGAGAGCTGTAATATTTACATAAACTTATTAATGATTTTGAATGTGGGCATTTCATTAGTATGACCAAAATGTTATTTTATGATTTTAAGATGTATATATCCTTATTTAGCTTCTTCCCAGGAAATATAAAGGAAATTCTTTGTAGTATCGATGTTTTTGCTGCACAATATAAACTACAGAGTAATTCAGTATCACTGCATTATTGGTTTTAAGCTATGTTAACAAATGCATGAAAGAAAAAAAAAACACTTAAAATACATATCTTAGGGTTCATTTTCCTAACATCACCTTATCTGACCTTTTCTGCTTGACTCATACATATACTAGTTATTGCAAATAAGAGAAATCATGGGACCTATGTTTCTTTGGGCTTGGCTAACTTCACTTAATATAATTTTTTCCAAGTCTTTCCATTTCCTAACAAATGGGACAATGTCATACTTTCTGATGGAGGCATAGAATTCCATTGTGCATATATACCACATTTTCTTGATCCATTCTTCTACTGAGGGACATCTGGGTTGGTTCCAGATCTAAGCTATGGTAAATAATGCTGCAATAAACATAGTTGTGCTGGTAGCTTTAGTGTGGTCTTGTTTGTAAACATTTGGGTAAATGCCCAAAAGTGGGACTGCTGGGTCAGAGGGGAGCTCTATGTGGAGTCTTTTGAGGAACCTCCATACTACTTTCCAAAGTGGTTGAACAAGTTTACACTCACTCCCACCAACAATGAAGTAAGGTTCCCTTCTGTCCACATCCCCTCCAGCATCTCTTGTTGTTAGAGTTCTTGATTTTTGCCATTCTAAGTGGGGTGAGGTGGTATCTCAATGTTGTTTTGATTTCCATTTCTTTTATGACTAGGGAGGTTGAGCATTTCTTCATGTGTCTATTGGCCATCCTTCTTTCGTCATCAGAGAAGTTTCTCTTTAAGTCATTAGCCCACTTATTTATTGGGCAGTTGTTTCTTTGAGGATTTGTTGTTGGGGGATTTAATTTTTTGAATTCCAAGTATATTTTAGATGTGAGACCCTTGTCCGTTGTGTGGCCAGTGAAGATCTCCTCCCAATCCATTAGCTTTCTATTGATCTTGCTAACTATGTCCTTTGCCATGCAGAAGCTCTGCAACTTTATGCAATCCCATTTGTCCAACCTTTCTTTGATTTGTTGTGTTTCCGGGTCTCTATTAAGAAAATTTTGGCCTGCGCCAAGGAGACCTAGGTTTTCTCCTATTCCATCTAAAAGCAGATCTCTCTCCCATTGAACTAACCTGGGAAAGAGGATCGCAGAGTATTTTTATGCCTGTTCAAGGAAACTGACTTAAGTAACCAACCAAGCCACAGGAACACAAGCAGACCAGAGACTCCAACAAGAGGCTGGTTATGGACAACAAGGAGACACAGGATTTTTCCCACCCCTCCCAAAAAAATCAAAGAACTTTTTTTTTCTTGTACCTTTGATTAAAAATTGTTTTTTTTCTAAATTTTTTTAATCTTTAATTTTTACCTTTTTTGAAAAAAAATTTTTCTAGTAATTTTCTTTTCTCTTAGAATTTTATTTTACGGGTATAAGTGTGTGTGCGTTTTTCTTTTTTTTTTGTTTTTTTTGTTTTTTTTGTTTTGTTATGTTTCTTGTTTAGCTCAACTGAACTTCTGATCTTTTTTCTTTCTTTCTTATCCTTTTTACCTGTTCTTCTTTTTTGTTCTTCTTTATGTGACTTAATTGCTGTTCTGCACATCCTCAGATATACCTGTAGTCGATTATTATACCTTATCCCCCATTGTGCACACACTTAATCCACAAATTTATTACTCAATTCAAAACCTCTTAGACTTAAATTCCTTAATAGCAGTACTATCTCTATACCTATATAATATTTTAAGTATTTTAATTTTTAAGTTTTTCACATCTCCTTTATATCCCTCCCCTTATCTCATTATATTCATGTTCTTCTCTGAATAGTTTGGTTTCGAATCTTTACAATATTTTTAATTTTTACCTTTCTATTTTTTCTGGTCTCTTTTTGTTTCCTTTCTCTTTCTTCTTTTTTTTCTCTCTCTACTTTCATCCTATCCAACCTATTTCCTGCTTTAAGACTAGGATTTTGGTTTCTTAATTGGAGACCTATCTCTGCTATTCTGCTTAGGCTGCTTTAAACCAGGATCCTCCGTTTTTGGCCTCTTCAGTAGCTAAGAGGTAAAATATGAGCCACTGGTGGACAGCAACTATATTAACATTTTTGACATGTTTGAATGAATTTTAAAGTAAGACATATATGTTACTTTTGAAAATGGCAGGTAATAGTAATTAATGATTAACAGAATTTAAACATACAAAGATCAGAATGGCAAGTAGCTGAGAACAGGATGGAATAAATCAAAATTACCTATGACAGTTTTCAGACGGTGCACACAAATGAATGAATTGTTGGAGCCCAAGTTCATCAAATAACTGAGCTCCAACTGGCTGCCATACTCATGATGCCAGCTACTGCTGTGCACAAGATTGTGATGTTGCTGGATGACACAGTTTCAAGATGGGAACCTGAAATATTTCTTTTTTTTTACATTGAAGAAATTTTAAATAGTATCATTCTTATCTTTAAAAATACTTATTTTCTTTTGTTGGTACTTAGGTTTGAACCCAGGGTCTTGTACTTTCTTTTTTTTTTTTTAATTTAATTTTATTTTATTTGAGAACATACTGTACAGAGGGGTTACAATTATATGGGCAGGATAATGCATACATTTCTTACCAAGCATTGCAGCCTCCTCCTTTGTTTACCCTTCACCTCCCTTCCCCGCCTCCCCCCTCCCCCCACCCAATTTTACCCCCCTCCCCCCACCCAATTATACCCCCCTCCCCCCCACACACTGACATTATAAAGCTGGTTTTGACATGACATTTTGTACTTCTCATTGTTGCAACAGGTCCACCTGAATCCTTAAACGACTTGTTTGTCCCCATCTCCTCCACATGTTATAATGACACCAAATATAGTGAAAGCGGGGGTTACACTGTGGGGGAGGGACATACAAAGCAACAAAGAAATAATCTTATAAATGCGTTAGAAACACATGCATGAAAGAAACGAAAACATTAAAATACATATTTAAGGGTTCGTTTTCCTAACATCACATTATCTGACCTTTTCCGCTTGACTCATACCTATACTATATATTGCAAATAAGGGAAACCATGGGACCTATGCTTCTTTGGGCCTGGCTTACTTCACTTAATATAATTTTTTTCCAAACCTTTCCATTTCCTAACAAATGGGGAAATGTCATTCTTTCTGATGGAGGCATAGAATTCCATTGTGTATATATACCACATTTTCTTGATCCATTCATCTACTGAGGGGCATCTGGGTTGGTTCCATATCTTAGCTATGGTAAATAATGCTACAATAAACATTGTTGTGCTGGTAGCTTTAGTGTGGTCTTGTTTGTAAACATTTGGGTAAATGCCCAAAATTGCGATTGCTGGATCATAGGGGAGATCTATGTGAAGTCTTTTGAGGAACCTCCATACTGCTTTCCAAAGTTGTTGAACAAGTTTACATTCCCACCAAAAATGAAGTAAGGTTCCTTTCTGTCCACATCCCCTCCAGCATCTGTTGTTGTTAGAGTTCTTGATTTTTGCTGTTCTAACTGGAGTGAGATGATATCTCAATGTTGTTTTGATTTGCATTTCTTTTATGGCTAGGGATGTTGAACATTTCTTCATGTGTCTATTGGTCATCCTTCTTTCTTCTTCAGAGAAGCATCTCTTTAAGTCTTTTGCCCACTTATTTATTGGGCAGTTGTTTCTTTGAGGATTTGTTGTTGGGTGGTTTAATTTTTTGAGTTCCAAGTATATTTTAGATATGAGACCCTTGTCCGTTGTATGGCTAGTAAAGATCTTCTCCCAATCCGTGGGCTTTCTATTGATCTTGCTAGCTATGTCATTTGCCCTGCAGAAGCTCTGCAACCTTATGCAATCCCATTTGTCCAACCTTTCTTTGATTTGTTGTGCTTCCGGGTCTCTATTCAGAAAATTTCGGCCTGAGCCAAGGAGACCTAGGGTTTCTCCTATTCCATCCTGTAATGTTTTCAGAGTGTCTGCTTTGAGTTCAAGGTCTTTGATCCATTTGGAGTTGATTCTGGTGCAGGGTGATATATAAGGATCTAGCTTTAGTTTTCTACCTGTAGTTAACCAATTTTGCCAGCACCATTTACTGAAGAGGCTGTCTTTCTTCCATTCTATTGTTTTAGCTTCCTTATAGAAGATTAGATGGCTATAGGTCTGTAGGTTCATTTCTGGGTTTGCAATTCTATTCCATTGGTCCTGAGGTCTGTTCTTATGCCAATACCAAGCTGTTTTGATTACTATGGCTTTATAGTAGAGTTTGAAATTTGGTATTGATATTCCTCCAGTAGTGTTCTTTCCGTTGAGGAGCGTTTTTGCTATTCGGGGTCTTTTATTGTTCCATATGAATGTTTGGATTGCCTCTTCTATTTCCTTGAAGAATGAGGGTGGAATTTTGATAGGTATCGCGTTGAATTTGTAGATAGCCTTGGGAAGTATTGCCATTTTCACGATGTTAATCTTGCCAATCCAGGAGCATGGGAGGTTTTGCCATTTTTTAAGTTCTGTGTTGATTTCCTTTTTCAAGATTTTAAAGTTTTCATCATAGAGGTCCTTCACTTCTTTGGTTAAGTTAATTCCTAGGTATTTTATTTTTTGGGGGGCTATTACAAATGGAGTTGCTTTCCTAATTTCAGCCACACTTTTCTCATTGTTGGCATATAGAAAAGCCATTGATTTTTGGGGGTTAATTTTATAACCTGCTACTTTGCCAAAGTTTTGAATCAGCTTGAGTAATTTGGGGGTGGAGTCTATGGGATTCTTTAAATACAAGATCATGTCATCTGCAAAGAGGGAGAGTTTTATTTCTTCTTTCCCTATTTGGATCCCCTTTATGTCTGCATCTTGTCTTATTGCTGTAGCTAGGCATTCTAATACTAGATTGAAGAGAAGTGGAGAGAGTGGGCATCCTTGTCTTGTTCCTGAGTTAAGAGGAAATGGCTTTAGTTTTTCACCATTGAGTATAATGCTGGCTGTAGGTTTGTCATATACAGCCTTTATTGTATTGAGGAATGTTCCATGGATTCCTAATTTTTCCAGAACCTTCATCATAAAGGGGTGTTGGATCTTGTCAAATGCTTTTTCTGCATCTATTGAGATAACCAGGTGGTTCTTATTCTTGCTCCTGTTGATGTGATGAATAATATTAATTGATTTGGGTATATTAAACCAGCTTTGTATCCCTGAAATGAATCCTGTTTGATCATGTTGTATGATTTTTTGGATGAATTGTTGAAGTCGATTGGCCAAAATTTTGTTGAGAAGTTTTGCATCAATGTTCATCAAAGAAATGGGTCTATAGTTCTCTTTCTTTGATGAGTCCCTGCCTGGTTTTGGGATGAGGGTTATGATGGCTTCATAGAATGTGTTCGGTAGTGAGCTTTCTCTTTCAATTTCATTGAAGAGTTGGAGGAGTATTGGTGGGAGCTCTGCTTTGAAGGCCTTGTAAAATTCCGCTGTAAAACCATCTGGTCCTGGACTTTTCTTAGCTGGGAGGTCTCTTATTGCTGTTTCTATTTCAATGCTTGATATGGGCTTATTAAGCTGTTTTAACTCGTCTTGGTTTAGTTTTGGCATGTCAATATTTGCTAGGAAAAGGTCCATTTCTGTCAAGTTCTCAAACTTATTAGCATAAAGTTTTGAGAAGTATTCCCTTATAATGTTCTGAATCTTGGTTGTTTCCGTAGTGATGTTTCCGTTCTCATCTCTGAGTTTATTAATTTGGGTGTGTTCTCTCCTTTTTCTGATAAGGTTTGATAAGGGTCTGTCAATTTTGTTAAGTTTTTCGAAGAACCAACTCTTTGTTTTGTTGATCCTTTCTATAGTTTTTTGGATTCTAATTCATTTAATTCTGATTGAATTTTGATTATTTCTTTCCGTGTATTGGATTGGGGTTTATCTTGCTGCTCTTTTTCAAGGAGGTGTAGATGTGTCATTAAATTGTTAGTTTCAGATCTCTCCAATTTGTTGATGTAGGAGCTCAGAGCTATAAACTTGCCTCTGAGTACTGCCTTTGCTGTGTCCCAGAGGAGCTGGAAATTTGTGTGTTCATTTTTGTTGAATAGAATGAACATTTGAATTTCCTTTCTAATCTCTTCCATGACACACTCATGATTCAGCAGTGTGTTGTTCAGCCTCCATGTGATACCGGACTTTCTTGGGTTGCTTTTGGTGTTGAGTTCTAATTTTATTCCCTTGTGGTCAGAGAGAATGCAAGGTATAACTTCAATGTTTCTGAATTTTGACAAGTTTGCTTTGTGGCCTAAAATGTGGTCTATTTTAGAAAACGTTCCATGTGCTGCTGAGAAGAACGTGTATTCTGATGCTGCTGGGTGAAATGTTCGGTAAATGTCTGTTAAGTATAGTTGATCTATGCAGCTGTTTAGATCTGCGGTTTCTCTGTTGAATTTTTGCCGAGTTAATCTATCTAGTGGGGAGAGTGGTGTGTTAAAATCCCCAACAATTAATGTCTTTGGATCTATATGGGATTTGAGGGAAAGTAGTGTTTCTTTGATAAATTTAGGTGCTCCATTGTTTGGCGAATAGATATTTAGAATTGTAATATCCTCCTGAAGGAGAGATCCTTTAATTAGTATGTAGCGACCTTCTTTATCTCTTCTCACGATTTTTAATTTGAAGTCTATTTTATCTAATATTAGGATTGCAACTCCCCGCCTGTTTATGGGGCCGTTTGCTTGGTAGATTATGTTCCAGCCTTTAACCTTGAAAATGTGTTTGTTTTTACGGGCAAGATGTGACTCCTGCAGGCAGCAGATAGAAGGGTCTTGTTTTTTAATCCAACTAGACAGTCTATGTCGCTTAATTGGAGAGTTCAGGCCGTTAACGTTAAGAGATAGGACTGAGAGGTATTTGGGAGTTCCTGGATTTTATCCACCTTCGTGGGGGCTGTGAAAACTGGGTTCTTCCTAAGGTTCTTTTATTCTCAATTTGTGTGCAGTTTCTTGGCCTTTGTTGCGTTCTTGTTGGTTTTCTATGTGTAGGACATCTTTAAGAATCTTTTGCAGGGCTGGTTTGGTGGAGATGTATTGTTTCAATTTTTCTTTGCTATGGAAGTTTTTTATTTGGCCTTCAGTTATGAAGGAGAGTTTAGCTGGGTACAGTATTCTTGATTGATAGTTGTTTGTTTTTAGGGCATGGCATACGTCATTCCAGGCTCTTCTAGCTTTGATTGTCTCTGCTGAGAAATCTGAGGTTATTCTAATTGGTTTCCCTTTATAGGTGATTAACCTTTTCTCCCTGAGAGCTTTAAGTATCTTTTCCTTGGTCTGGGTTGATCCTGTGTGGATTATAATGTGACAGTGGGATGTCCTATTCTGGTCTGGTCTATTTGGGGTTCTAAAAGCTTCTTGTATCTGAATAGGCCTATCTTTTTTATGTTTGGGAAGTTCTCTGCTAGGATCCTTTTAAACAAATTTCCTAGACCATTAACTTCTGTTTCTAGGTGCTCCTCTACACCCATTATCCTTAGATTGGGCCTTCTGACGGTGTCTTCCAGGTGTTGGATATACCTATCATATTTCTTGGACTTGTCTTTGATGGTTGTATGTTCTTTCTCTATAATATCTAGGCTGTCTTCAATCCCTGAGATTCGATCTTCTGCATGGTCTAACCTGCTGTCAAGACTCTCTACTTTGTTTTTTATCTCTTTTCCTTCTAATTGGTCAGCTTTGATGGCTTCAAGTTCTTTGTTTAAGCTCTGTTTTAGGTCTTGTATGAATTTCTTTACTTCCTTAATTTGGTGTTCAGTGTTTGTTCTCAAATCACTTAGTTGATTGGTTATGGTTTCTTTGGACTCCCATTCCTTCTGTTGGGTTCCATTCAGTATTCCCTTTGTGGTTTCCCTGACTTCCTTCAGCTCTTTGTTAATGGATTCCATGAATGCCTTTAGTGATCTTTGTGTATTCTCTACCTGGTCTCTCAATTCCTGAATTACTCTTTGATTAGCTTCCTCCCTTCTGTGGGATTCCTGCAGTTCTCTTTCTTGCCGTTCGTGGGGTTCCTGCAGTTCTCTTTGAGTGTTCTCAGCCTACTCACTCCATTCCTCCCTTTCTCTTTGAGTATTCTCAAGTTGTTCACGCAAATCCTGTATCAGTTTTTGAGTAGCTTACTCACGCTTATGATATTCCTGTATAAACTTCTGGGATGCCTCCTCTCTCTCCCTATCATGCTCATACAGAGTCCTTTGTACATTGTCAACTTCTCATTTATCATGTTTGCTATTAGTGTTTGTAGAGCTATTTGGGAACTCTCCTCTGGATTATTCTTTATCTGTTCTAATCCCTGATTATCAAGATTGGGAATTGAGATACCTGAATTTGCCATTTTTCTTGTGTTTTTCCGGCTTACTCGGCCCATTTGAGATGAAGATTGCACCAGTTTTGTGCTAGAATACTATCTTAAGGCAACCATCAACCAAAGTTTGCATTTGTACAGTCAATAGTCTACAGATACAATCTAGTTCAACAGATACATCTATTCATCATCAAACAACTATATGTTAAAGTACTTCGAACCGCAGAAAAGAATTTGGAAAACCAGAAATTATTAGGATTAGGGAGAGATGTGGGTAAAAAATAGGAATAGTTTGGTGTGGGGAGGCACAGGGAGAGTTAACTATGTCCTAATCACAATGCAGGAAATGGGTTGGGTAGGATGCAAGTAGAGAGATAGAGAAAAAGAAGAGACAGAAAGGGGAATAAAGAGAGACAAGAAAAAAAATAGAAACGTAAAAATTAATGTTATTGTAGAGGTTAAAAGACCTTCTATTTAGAGAGGAATATGAATATGTTCAGAGAAGGGGAGGGACATAGAGGAGATGTGAAAAACTTTAAGGATGGGAAAGGGAGAAGGAAAGATCAGAAGTTCAGTAGAGCTAGATAAAAAACAAAAAGATAATTAAGTGTGAAAGAAAAAGAGAAAGAAGACAAGAAAAGGAAGGAAAACGCTCATTCATGTATTCCTAAAATAAAAATTATAAGATGAGGAAAAAAAAAAGTTACTGGAAAACGATTTTTTTTCAGAAGAGGCAAAAATTAAAGATTAATAAAAGTTTCAGAAGGGAAAAAAATTATATATATATATATATATATATATATATATATATATATATATATATATATATATATATATATGGTAACAAAAACAAAAAACAAGCAAAGAAAAAAAAGAAAAGAAGAAGAAGAAGAAAAAAAAAAGAAAAAAAAGTCTTTTGATTTTTTTTTTTTGGGGGGGGGGAGGAGTGGGAAGAATCCTGTGTCTCCCTTTTGTCTGTAACCAGTCTCTTGTTGGAGTCTCTGGTCAGCTTGAGGTCCTGTGGCTTGATTGGTTTCTTAAGTCGGTTGGTTGGAAGAGGCAGAAAAATGCTCTGCTTTACCCAAGATTTTGAGATCCCCCTCCCAGGTTAGTTTTCTGGGAGGGTGATCTGCTTTGAGAATCACAAAAGAGGGGGATGTGGTGGTGAGGCTAGGTTCTGG
Organism: Dipodomys merriami; assembly: GCF_024711535.1. NCBI lineage: Eukaryota > Metazoa > Chordata > Mammalia > Rodentia > Heteromyidae > Dipodomys > Dipodomys merriami. The sequence goes on from NW_027206113.1 coordinate 8,745,266, forward strand.
GTAGAGTTGAGGCCTTTCAACAAACAGTAGCTTTTCCCTGGGGCTATTTTGTGATAAAGCTCACAGCTCCCAGCCTGGAGCCATTCTCAGGGTTTCTGTTTTTCAATTGATTGTGGTGGCTGCTAGAGGGAGGGGCAGCCTCTGGCTCTGGTTACCCAGTGAGGCAAGGCACTCCAATGGCTGGCGCCTGAGCTGAGTGACTTTTCCCTGGATGGAGCTCAGTCTGGCAGGTCACTTCGCCGTTAAGTTCTTGTGACCTGCTAAATGACTCGTTTTATTCCAAGGCCTGAGCTGGAGCTAGCAGCTCCTCCGAGCTTGTCGGTATCCAAGATGGAGATCACCGGTGCTGGCGGGGGAGGTTTGGCCTTCCCTCCTCTGCTCCCTGAGGAGTGAGGACTTCGGGCTTGTACTCACGCCGAGTCTTGGATCCTGGGTCGTCTCTGGTCTGCAAACAGCAGGATGAAGATATTCGCTCCTTGTCGATTCTTGTTGGTGTTGAGTAGAATCCGCTCGTCCGCTGCGTCTGGCTCCTTCGTCCCTGACTCTCTGTGTCTCAGGTATGATCCCGCTGTGGTGTTCGCCGCCGCGACCCTGCCGCCGCAGCGGCAGCTGCTGGCAGGCGCTCAGATGTGTCTTTTTGCCTTGGCTTCCCCTCTCTTGTCTAACTCTCTGTCCTGTGATGGCACACTTGGTGTGATTCTCTGGCTTAGGACTGTTCACTGGAACTCTATAACTGCTTTCTATGCAAGAGCTTCTTCAGGTTCCAGCTTCTCCTCCACCATCTTCCCGGAACTCGAACCTGAACTATTTCTATTGATCTAGAAGGAGAAACATCAGTACAAGAAATGTGACAATATGGCCAAATACAAAGCGATATTCTGTCCAAGGAAGACAGAATAACTTTATTTCTGAAAATACTATTCTCTCACAAGGAATCCTGAGCTGAATATGGTGGTCCATGTTTGTAATCTCCGAACTTGAGAGGCTGATTTAGAAATTAGCTTGAGATCAGCCTAAGTTTTAGGCCAACACAAAGACACATAGAAAAACTCTATCTTAAAACAACAAGAACAACAAAAGTCCCAACGACTGGGAATGTGGTTAGTTTTAGAATGCTTGCCTAGCATGCATAAAACATTTTATTTGATTCCTCAGTATGACATAAGCAGAAATACTGGAAGTGGTGCTGTGGCTCAGTTAGTAGAATGATAACCTTGAGCAAAATAACCTCAGAGAGATTGCCCAGGCCCTGATCTCAAGCTCTAGGATCGTCAAAGTTAAAAAAAGGTGCAAAATGCTGTTTGTTGGAATAAATATGTTGAAGAGTTCTTTATACTCACTAGAAAATTGTGCTGTTGGACATTCATAATGAACTTTGTAGGAAAAAGTGAAATAAATTAATGAAATAATATCTGGCATTCGACAAGACATAGTAGATCTAAAACTGATAGTTGCCTATGGTTTCTTGATACAACTTATGTTACAGATACTCTTGCCAAATTGTGATATTTTAAAAGTACAATCATGGGTTTTCTCTTTTCCAAAAGAATTTTACTGCCGGGCACCAGTGGCTCACACCTATAATCGCAGCTACTAAGGAGGCTGAGAAATGAGGGTCTGTGAGACTCTTATCTCCAATTAAAGGTAAAGAAAATGTGAAGTGTCACTGTTGCTCAAGTGGTAACACTAGCCTTGAGCTGAAGAGCTGAGGGACAGCGCCCAGGCCCGCAGTTCAATTACAACAACTGACAAAACGTAATAATAATAATATTAATATTAATAATAATTTTATGGTTACTATTAAGGTGTTATATATAAAGGCTACCATTTCATAATTTTGTTTCTTTGATAAACGAAACACAAATCCATCTTCATTGCCAAGAGCCAGGATTTGGCCATCTGCTTTACAGCTGATCCCTGGGTGTAGAGGCAATCTGTAATACAAAGGAAACCAAACCAATTATGACTATGTTGGGTCTTTGTCCATCCCACAAAAAATGGACAGGGTCTGAGGAATGGTGAATGTGGTAGCTCGCCCATTCCCCAGCCATGCTTAGCCTGGGAGACAATTAGAAGCAGCGGCGAGTCAAGTCAAGTAGTAAAACTCGTTTATTAACACACAGCAAGCACTTTTTAAAGCAAAAAAGAACCAGTGGCATGGGAGGGAAGGAAAAGGAACCAATTACTGTAAAGTTCACACCCTATCATGCACCTTATTTTCCACAGGCTGGTTATGCACTGAAGGTAAAGCAAATGGGGCTCTGCCCATTCAACCCCTCTCAATGCCATCTTTGCTGCCCAATTTGCTCTACAGCAAATTGGGTTCTGCCTAGTCAACTTCCTCTCAGTGCCATCTTTGCTGTCCACATGCTCCAAGATTCCCCTTTATTTGTTTTAATGGCAGACCCACCTCCCAGTTAGTAATCCTTTTCCTTCTACTGTAAAGGTTATTTTAACAGGATTACATTGGAAAGAATAGCATTGGCCATGCAGGAGGTTTGAGGCAAGTCTGGTGGGCGAGATTTGGCAGACAAGGATAGGCAGGGCCCTTGTGCATGATCCAAGAGCTTGTCCCTGTTACATCACATCCCAACCTAGCACAGTAATAAACATCAGCTCCACCACAGTTAGAAATGTCCAAAACAGTTCAATTAATTCCTGAACATATATAAAAGTCACTATCTCATAAGGTTGTCCTCTTCCGAACATGGGAGCAGCCTGGGGATTGGGAGTTCCATACATGCGGCAAGGTGCATTCTCATGGGCCCCTATACTCAGGCCATTCTACTATAGTCCAGAAAAACAAGGAAAATTTAAATCAAACTGCAGACATAGCAAAGCAGTTCCATTCACCTGGTGTGGTTTATGTAAGCCAGTTCCTTGTATGTGCCTTTAAGTGAGCACAGGGGTCAAGATGACCTTTGAGCTTTACTGTCAGTTCCCAACACCCTGTCTTTGTTTAAAGAAGAGAACCTGCCTGTCATAGGTTGGGTGGATTGCCTTGCTGCCTTACCCATCATCGGGAACATCTTCGGAGCAAAGCTAAAGGCCCTGTCTTACGTTGGTCAGACTGACACCCGCTCTTACCCATCTCTGGCCTCGATTCCTCTCGGGGGAAATTCATTCACTTTGATCTTGATCTTATGTAACTGGCTGGCTGAGCTCGTAAGAGTTTTGCAGTGCACATATAATGCAAGGAGGCATAGAAAATCCATCAGCAAAAGCATTACCAGGCCAAGAAATGTCATTAGCAGTCCTTTAACATTAGTCAGGGATGGGATAGCAATCTTTGCCTCTTCAGAGTCCAAAGGTGGGGCTTGTTCTAATCTGGGTATTTGCCTGTGGGTTTGAAAAAGTTCTAAAGACAATTTATTTGATTATTTCTGCATTTCCAGCGCTGATCACTGCACAGGTCACCCGTTGAGATCGATGCAGATTCCATAGGGCCATTGCTGGGACTGGGAAGGTCAGGACAGCCAACAGCTGGAATATCACCATCTGCAATTGTTAGAGAACACAAGACCTTCTCAAGCGCTGGTTGCCCTTGGGGATGGTTAGTAATTATCTTTTTGCTTTCCCTCTTTTATACACAAGCCTCAGCCACCATAGCTGTTTTACTTTCCTTGTTGGTTAGTTTATCTTGGGCATCCTCCTGTATAGAGAAAATGGGTAAATAGTTAAGGTTCCTGGCAGGGATCCAAATGGAGGCTGTCTCCCCTATGGGAAAAACGCATCCAAAGGCCCTGCTCATGGTAACTAGGGGGTCAGGTCCTCTCCATTGTTGTGTCAGGGCAGGGGATCCTTCCATCTGACTTTCCTTAAGGTTTGGTGGTCCTCAGTGCTTCTGAAATCTGGATTCAGTTGCCCCTTTTGCAAAGTTTAAAATGGTAATGGTAAACAAAGCTACCTATAACTACATATGGGGCTAACTCCCTTTTTTGTTTTAATGATTGCTCTTAAAGACACTGGAGATTTCTATCTATAATTACTTGAACTTTGGGAATTATAGGGAGTTCCTGCAGAATGATTAATATGCCATTTGTTAAAAAATTCTGACATTGCTTTACTAACAAAACAGGGTCCATTTTCTGTTTTAACTTGTGCTGGTAGACCCAAAGTGCCAAAGCATTGAAGAAGATGTGTATGTGCTGTGGCCCAGCATGCTCCTGAGTAGGTATTTATAGATACAAAGATATATTGAAACTTACCAAAGGCTAGGAAACGAGTAACATCCGTTTGCCAGAGGACGTTAGGTTGAAGGCCTCTGGAATTTACCCCTGGTGGTTTTAATGGGGATATTTTTAAGAAGAGCTGGCATGTTTTACAGGTATGTACAATTCTTTTGAGGTCCTTTACAGGAATCTAAGGAAATCTATGTTGAAGACCTCTCCAATTAATGTGGGTTAAATCATGCAAACAGGTAGCCTCTTGTAATGCTTGTGGGCCAGTAGCAAACTGGTCTACCCAATTATTGCCTAGGGATAAAAAACCAGGAAGTTTTGAATGCCCTCTCAAATGTTGAATATGTATTGAATATGAATAGGGGCTCCGCATCCTTCTAATAGACCCTTAAGGGTAACCATAAGAGGAGAAATAGGGTTTTCATCCAGCTTAATATGCGCTTGGGGAAAATGAGGGAGCAAGTTAATCAGATATAGGCCATCAGAATAAAAATTAAAAGGTATTTGAATGACCTGGAGTGCCATAATTACAGCAAGCATTTTTATATTGTGCTGTGCCTTTTCAAGGTTTAAATCTTTGTTGACTCCGGGTGTTTTGTTATTCCTCAAAGGCTGCATGCACAGAGCCTGCTTTACCTCCATCAGTAAAAGCATGGAGAGTGCCAGGAATAGGCGTATGAGAAAATAGAGGTGGCATTTTAGAGGAAGTTGCCATAACAAGACAGTCCATTTGGATGGCCCATAATGGCGGTCAATTTGGCCTAGAAATCCCTCCAATGAAAGAGCAAGATGAGCATTGGCTCGAGTGAACAACTCAATGTCTGCCATCTGAAAAGAAAAAAACAATGGAGTGATGGTCAAGGCCATAATGCCTTTGGGCTTGGGTCTTTCCCTTGAAAATAGCATCTGCAAGTTGGTCTGCCTGAGAGTACACCTGAGGTGTGCCCCCCAGGGGAGTGTGAACCCACTCGAATGGCTCCCCCCTTTGAGTTAAAACTGCAGAAATTAATGTGACACCTGCAAACAACCAAAAGGAAATGGGTTCAAAAATAGAATCCCTCCTCAGGGAAACTTCATCCAGGGCTTTTTGGAACTACAAAAGTATTGCCCGATGACTGTCTGTAATTGTAATAACTTCTTGTGGTGTCCTGTCTTTTAGTAGGGCAAATAAGGCCACAAGACTATCTGTAGGGACGGGAACCCTTGGCAACAGACAATTGATTCCCCTAAAAGACTCTGAAGTTGGGTTAAAGTTAGCGAGACTGGAAAATCCAGCAAATGCTTATGGGGGCTGGCCTGAGTCAAGATATGATGGGTTCTGAGCACCTTAAAAGGAGATACCTTTTGAATTTTATTGAGGGCTATGGTAAAACCCCGCGTTTTCAACATGGTAAGAACCTGGGCCAAAAGGCCCTCCAGGCTACCCAGGTCTTGGTGCCCCAAAATTATATTATCCATGTAGGCATAAGCAAGGGAGGTATCTGAACCCAGCACGGGCCCTAAAAGTGTGGACAAGTATTATTGGCAAAAGGCCATGCTATTGGCCATTCCCTGTGGCAGCACTATCCATTGAAACCTCCCGTCAGGCTGGGAAAAATTAAGAAAAAGGATGCAGAAAGCAAGCTTCTTGCAGTCATCTGGATGTAGGGGGATAGAAAAAAAACTGTCTTTAATATCAATGACAACTGAGGTATATTCTGAACATATAGCAGGAGTCCAGGGCATGCCTCTTAGGGGCGTTCCTACTAGCTCCATTCTTTCATTTACCTTACATAGATCTTGGAGCATATGCCAAGCCCCAAAGTCTTTTTGAATAATAAATACAGGAGTGTTTTAAGGACTCATAGAAGGGCATATGTGCCCAACATTTATCTGTTCCACCACCAAAAGGTAGAGGGCTACAAGTTTAGGTTTGGTCAATGGCCACTGCTCCACCTAGATAAGGCTGGCCATCTAAATCAAACTTGCATCGACAATACTTTTTTCCAATGGAATCCCTTCCTGCCCCTGGGGCAGGGTGTAGGGAGTGATTCTGCCCCCCCCCATGCCGTTTGGCAGGGGATTGTTTTAAACAGTCCCTCTTAAAGTGCCCCTCCTGCCTGCATTTAAAACAAGTTCTCTCCCCAATGGTCTTAGGGTTTCTTGGTCCGGGCTGCCAATGCTTGGGTAATAGCCTCATTGCAGATGTTTAAGCCAGTAAGGCTAAAGCTAGTGATTGGGACTGTTGCTGTTGCATTCACACATCCTGAGAGGCCACCACCCATCTGCTCAGGGTACTCTTTCTCAATCTTGCACAGGCCATGCGGTGGTCTGCTTTACAAACTGATCTCATAGGTTCCCTGTGGGCAGCTTGTGGTTTATACTCTTTTGGAATCAGTCTACAAACTCAGCTAGAGGTGCACCAGGTTTTTGCCTCACTCCTGCTATGGGGGTCTCAGTGGGCCCATCATCCAGTTTGTACCAAACAGCAAGTCCAGCCTGCATCACCTGGTCATGGTACAGGCCAGGTATTGTGGCCTTTTGGATGCCAGTGGAGTACCCTTCCCCTGTCCCTGTTAACATGGCAAAAGTAATAGGTATCATGGGTTAAGCCTGCCGGTTATTCTCTGCTCGCAATCTGCATTCCTCCTTAAAGAAAGCACACCTTTTAATAAACTGAGAACTATTGAGGACAGCTTTGGCAACATCTAGCCAGTCCTTAGGGACACAAAGGTGAAAATCAATGTCCTATAATAGGGTAAGGGCCCAAGGAGAGTTTGGGCCATCCTCCACCACCGTCTTGCGGAACTCTTTAAGGTCCTTAGCTTGCCCTGGATCCCATTCCAATGGCCTGTTAGCTCCAGGTGCCAGATTGACTGGATATGCTTGGGGAAGTGAATCCTGTGGCCAAGGGTCCAGGCTCCCAAGTGGCACTTCATTAAAGGGCAGGCCTCCGAGTAGGTTACTTCCCCAGCCCTCGGCCTCTCCATGGAAGGCTGGTAGGGGTCCGAGTCTTACAGATCTCTCTTGCAGGTCACGGAGGGCACCATACCACCCCACTCTGAATCAGGGGAATAGGGAGGGGCCAAGGAGAGTCAGGGACACCCGAGTCAGAGGGGGTAACCTTCACCTTCGTTTTGATTTCCACTGCCCACTCAACTCACTCTCAGCGCCATCTTTGCTGCCCATGTGCTCCACATGAATATAAATACTATTTTTTTCTCTGCATATCTTAAAAAATCATGCTGACAACATGAAATAAAAAAACCCAAAGTTTAAAACCTTCTTCTAGGCAAGTTAAAGAATTACTGAGAACAAGTATTTTAAGAATAATTTCAGAAAGCTTGAACTCAGGGCCTGGGTTCTATCTCTGAGATTAATAGCAAGGCTATTGCTGCCACATTGAACCACAGTGCCATTTCTAATTTTCTCGTGGTTAATTGAAGAGAAGAATCCCACTGACTTTCCTGTCCAACCTGACTTTGAGCTAGGATCTGGAGATCTCAGCCCTCTGAATAGCTAGAATTATAAGCATGAGCTACTGGCACATGGCTACACTAATTGCTTAACTAAAAGAGTTAAAATTAAATGTTAATAATGTTTAACTTTGTAAAATAAAGTTAACTGAAATGCCTTTTACTAGTAATAAGGGATCAAATGTGTCTACTGTGTAGGTGGGTTACAAAGTTCTTACCAAAAACTACATACTTTCCTTGTTTTCTATTCTTCCAAAATTGTTTGCTCTCCAGAATCATGCCTTATCTTTCCTTGCTGGTTTCTGTAGCTTATTTCATACATGCTCACAGCTTCTTCAATTATCATTTCCTTATGTGAAGAGCTTGCAAATATCTATTTTCAATCCAAACTACTTTTATGCACCTCTCATCCATATATTCAACTGCCATAAATACTTGTGAAACAGTAATCTTGTCTTTCCATTACTGGATATAAATGTGTAAGTAAAATTTAGGAAAATAAAGGAATAACATCAATAAATATACCTGATGATTGTAATAGTAATGCTAAATATTACTACAATGCTGTTTTTCTGAGCAATTTAATATAAAGCTCAAGGAAAACAACGTTTTTGAGTGCTGATATTGGGGTTTAAAATCAGGACCTTACCTTCTCACTTATGCATTTTCCCTCAAGGGCGGTGTTTTACCCTTGAGCAGACACAGCTTTTATTTTCATTGATGTTCTCTGCTGTGTTCAAAAGCAGGATTTTTAAACCTCTTAATAAAGTGATTCTTAAATATTCATAGGGGAGCAAAAGAAGAATAGAAGACAATAGAAGAATAAAAGAGTATAAGTTCAGGCTTGAAATCCTAGCTACCCAGGAGGCAAAGAGATGAAGATTTTGTTTCAGAGCCAACCAGGGGAGAAAAATCTGTGAGACTCCTATCTCCAATTAACACACAAAATGCTGGAAATTTATTTGGGGGATTATTTAGAGATAAGAAACCCTTTGTCTTTCCTTCTTGTGCTGGATTGAAACCGGGATTCTCAGATATCAGCTCTCTGAGTATCTAGAATTACCGGTGTGTGCTAACAATGTCCAGTTTCGAGAGGGCAAGGTACTGATTTCAAGCTCAAGGAACAGCACAAAAACAAAAACAAACCTTATGAAATACAAATATACTGATAGAATACAAACCCAAACAAACCAAACATGGGTATCTAGATGGGTGAAGGTCTTAATAGAATTATTATCACTATTATCTTTTCTGGCATTTTAAGTAACCCGAAATTATTCATTAAAGGCATAGCTTAGTGGGTAGAGTACTAGCTAAAGTGAAATGTATGAAACCTACTTAAGGAAGAAAGAGAAAAACAAACAGAATCTACACATATTTCGTTAATGTACTTTTAAATGCATTCCAATCAAGAAAACTCTAGGCATTGATGAATTTATTATTGACTTTTCCTAAAACTTTGAAGAGATCATTTTGATTATACAAAAATACTTCTTTAGAAAGGTAAGAAATAGTAGCTGCCCTCTTAAAAGTTTCTTTTTTTTTTTTTTTTTGGTCCAGTCGTAGGCCTGAACTCTGGGCCTGGGCGCTGTCCCTCAGCTCTTAGGCTCAAGGCTAGCGCTCTACCACTTGAGTCATAGCGCCACTTCCGGATTTTTTCCCCTGCTTATGTGGTGCTGAGAAATCGAACCCAGGGCCTCATGCATGCATGGCAAGCACTCTACCACTGAGCCACCTTGCCAGCCCTTAAAAGTTTCTTTTAAAAAATACCGAGCTGAATTTTGTCTGGAATTTTATTCCATGTACTGAGCAATTAAGGCGAATTGTTTAAGGACATTGAGTCTTCTAACCATTAAGTACTTTATTCATCACTTAGTCCTTATTTTTTGTATAACATTTGAAAGGTTCTATAAAATCCATTTGGAGGGTCTTTACTCAAAGCAGAATGGCATAATGTAAGCATCTCAGGATTTAGAGCAGTGAGTATGAAAGCCATGAACAGTTTATCTTGTCTTTGAAGAAATTTTTAATACATAGAGCATAAATAAGAAAGAACATTTTAGGTGATAGAGTAAATAATGGAGGCCAGGAAGTGGCCTAGCACCACCATAGGAAGACGAAAGCTTGGGTGCACCCTAAGGGAGAACTGTCCTGTCCTGTTCTGTCCTGTTGAGATACTTGTCATGCATCAGGTGCCTGCACAGGGAGGGCTGGCACTACTAACACAGCACCATGAATATGGTCAGCTTGGCGTCTTCCATGGTTCGCAGCAGAAACCAGATGAAGTGGAGCAGGGATTGGACAGAGGGTGACCCGTGTTTGTTGGATGGTACTTCTATGCATACATGATGAAGACCACAGACCTGCTTTTGTTTTTCCAATAGAGAAACTGCAGCACTGCCTGGGGCACGAGCATGTCCACTTGCCTGGGAAGCTTTGGGCCATGGAGTCCTCCACCAGCATGTTGTCAGAGCCAACACTGTGGAGTGTAGAAAGTAGTAACAAGGTTCCCAGTAGTTCTCGCTTTCCTCAGAGTCAATGCCCAAAACAAATGGAACCATGGGTGGCCCTGTTTCCAGGAACCCCAACTGGAACACTTCAAGGCTCTGTATCAGTGGGGTCCATCAAACTGAACATCCTAGCCAGACACTACATCCACTTCTGCCTTCTTTGAGGACTCCAACACCAATATGGACAGTGCTGCTGTGCTCTTTTGCTGGCCATGAGGGAAGAACAGGAGTGTGCTCCCGAGCACATGAACTCCTGAGCCCCAGAGGGCTTACTCTGTGCCATGTACCTGAAGAAGAGGGTCCAGTAATTCTGGCGTGCCCTTCTCCATGCAGTTTACCTTGCATGTGATTGTTGTCTTCATTCTGGGAGCCTTCCTGCTCCACCATCGCTGCTGCCAATGTGGCCCAAATACTATAACCTTTAGAAAGACTAGGTCAAAGCCTGAAAATATCAATACCAAGAATTGGGTGCATTAAAGAGGAGGGTATGGAAAGGGTAGACAAATGAAGGGAGGAAGGGACAGAATGTAAATGAGCTCATTGGATGAGAGTGAGGGAACAGAAGATGCTGTATGAAAGGAAATGTATTTATTTGCTTCATGAAATTGAAATCCCTCTACACAACCTCTTTATAATAATTATAAACTAAATTACTTTTCTAAAAAGGAATTCATTGCATATACCACAAAACTAAGAAAAGTAAGGGAAGGGGTGTGTCGGGGGGTTGAATGTTGAAAGGGTGGCATGGATCAATACGCACTGTTTTCATAAACTGCTTTGTTACATGGCACTTCTTTTGTACAACTACTTAAAGATAATTGACAAATAAAAATAATAAATGAGTAGATGTAAGATAAGGTGAGTACAGGAGAAAGAAATGGTTGATACATACTTCTGATATGGAACAGGGCTTCCCTTTAGGTTGGAATCCTGTAGAAGAACTCTACTGTTTTTATAATATTTCAGAATAAGATGAGATTCATAAAGCATGATTCATTATAATTTGTCAAAAATAATTTAAATAGTTGTTAATTGCCCAACAAAATTAAATTCCTATAGTATCTTTGTGAATAAATTTAATTTATGATCATGTTTTGACAGAAAAATCTATGAAAATGTTTTATTTACTTATTTTTTGGTCAGTCATGGGGCTTGAACCCTGGACTTGGGCACTACCCATCAGCTCTTCAGCTCAAGGCAAGCACTCTACCACTTGAGCCACAAAGCCATTTCTGGTTTTCTGGTGATTAATTAGAAATAAGAGTCTCATGGACTTGCCTGCCTGGTCTGGCTTTGAAGCCAGAACCTCAGATCTCATCATATTGTGTAGCTAGTATTACAGGTGAGGGCCACCGGTGCCTGGCAAAAAATCTTAATTCCAATTCACCTGCATAAAGCCAGAACTTGAGGCTTTGCTTAAAAGGTGGAATGCAGGCAAAAAGTGAAAAGCAAATACTAGCAGAGAGGCAGGCAGAGAATGAGAGAGTTAAAGAGAGAGGGAGAAAAGAGAGAGAGAGGGCAAGAGAGAGGGAAGGAGACAGGGAAAAATGTAAAAACGGGGGAACAATGGGAGGAGACAGGCAAAAGTGGATGATGAAAGTGAATATTATCAAAATATATGAAAATATAATGGAGTCCATTATTTTGTGCAATAATAAGGCAATATGTTTAATAGAAATTCAAGTGTGAAAGCAAATTTCTCAATTTATAAGTTTTATTTAGAAGTAATGAGGATGGAGATTAGCTGCTGGGGAAGGTATTACTTGCATTCTATTCTAAAACCCCGACCACAATCCCTGAAGATGTTCCTATCCAGGCCAATCAAGTAGCCACTGCCAGTTTTTGAAGCAAAAAAAGAGAAGTGTCATTCTGAGAACCAGAAGATTATAATGGCTAGCCATCTGTGACTCAGGCTTATAATCCTAATTACTCAGGAGCCTGAGATGTGATTATCCAAGTCAGGACAAGCAGGAAATCTTAATCTCAAGTTAAACACCACAAATAGGAAATGGGGGTGTGGTTCAAGTACAAAGGCTCCAGGACAGCACTCAGGCACTGAATTCACCTTCAGGTTCAGTACATACACACACACACACACACACACACACACACACACACACACACACACACACACACACACACACACACACACACACACAACGTTAATTATATATTAGAAAACACAGTCATATGTCAATATTTAATGCTCACAAATGTTAACTCCTACTGAATTTCACATTCTCTTAAAAGAGAGTAGCTTCTTGGCAGAATGTCCTTAATTTTTAAAAAGAATTTATAGCCATACTCCTTTGGCAGTCTCTATCACAAATTAGAATGGCGGGGGAGGGGAGGGCATGGGGAACTAGCCACTTCCTTTATGCTTCAATGATATTCTTGTACTTCACTAGTGGAAAAACATTAGCAGGAATGAGATGTGTCTAAAATAATATAAAACCATTGAAATTGCCGCTGATCATGTACAGGCTGATTAATTCTGTACAATATGACATATACATTGAACACCACAGGATGCGCTATCAAGTGAGAAGCAACCTATATATGATATAATCGGTAATGTGTGTATTTTATACTCATGGACATAGATATTTGTATATGCATGGGAAAGGTTCTGGCAATATATATCTGACAATGGAATTCTTTGGGGAATGGGGTATATGGTTGTGCAGATGGATTGGGGAGAAAAATTTAAACCCTAGATTTGAATTATGACATTTATATACAACCAAAAATCTGTTACTTTAAAAATTAAAAAAAAAAACACCTACTAGCATATGAGCTAAGAAAAATACCACATAAAGCTGTAGTAATTTTTTTCTCACTTTTTGATTAGCACACATTTTTCCAAGGGATTTGATTATGAAATTTTCATATATTCAAACAAGGTATCTTTATGAGACTCATCCCTTCCATCACTCTACACATCCTGATACACAGGATGAACCACTTTTAGGTGTAGTACTACCAATAAAAAGGGGAAAAATGAAATATATAAAAATTTAAAAATTACTATTAGTGTAGTCCTCACCCCTATAAAATGCTTACTTGGAAAGCAGAGTCCAAGATTGCATAGGAAACAATTATCAAGATCCCCTTCTCAGCTGGAAATGCAGTTTAGTGGTAGAATGCTTGCCTAGTATGCATGAAGCCCTAGGTTTGATTCCTCAGTACCAAATAAACAGAAAAGGTGGCTCAAGTGGAAGAGCACTAACCTTGAGCAAAAGAAACTAAGGGACAGTGCTCAATTCTGAGTTCAAGTACTACAACTGGAAAAAAATAAACAATCCCATTCTCAATCAATGAGTAAGCATTTGTGCGTCCAGGTATGTAGGTATGTAATAAGAGGCATTCTAACCCTGCGTTCTAACACAACCTATGGAACTCATGATATTCATTCAAAAGTGACTGCTAAAAACAGGGCTAGCTAACATTTCTCTAACGTGTAAATAAACGAATTTAATCTATGTACACAACGTGCATGTGTACACATATAGATTCTACAGCAAGAAAGATATTCTGATAATTATGTGCTACAAATCCTGCCTTTTTCTACTACTTGCTCATTCTAGAATAATAGCATATGCACAACAGTGGGTGCGAGATGAACTCAACACCTTCTAGGAGATGTGTGGCCTGATCATAGAAACAAAAACATGTATTTCTTTTAATGTACAAATTATGAAAACATATACATGCTCATATGTGTCTATAAGTTGAGTGTATTACACAGCTAGATGACTCTGTATGTTACATAAGCACTGAAAAAAGGAAGGAAAGGTCCACGGTTACATCAGAAAAATTACTGAGCCATGACTCTGGTCTCATTATTTTTTCTGGTTAATTGGAGATAGAATCTTACAACTTTTCTGCTTTAGGGATCTTCAAACTACAGTCTTCTAGGTTTCAGTCTCCTAAGTAGCTAGAGTTACAGGCAAGCCAGACTGGAGATATAGCTTAAGTGGAGAATAATCAACCTGGAGAGAAAAAGCTAAGGAAGAGAATAAGATCTTGAATTCAAGTGCTAGTACTGAGGTATGTGAGCCCACACACGCGCACACACACACACACACACAAACACACACACACACACACACACACAGAGATTAACAAGAATGAAACTCTGGTGACCCAGCTATATCTGTATACTTTAAATCACCTGTTTAATAATCTAATAATACAGAAATGAATCCTCAAGTTTCCTCCTCTTTATTATATTAGGTGTCTTAATTACCTTATCAGGGTTTTTTTCCTTTTCTTTTTTCTCCTGTGTGTGTGTGTGTGTGTGTGTGTGTGTGTGTGTGTGTGTGTGTGTGTGTGTGTGTGTGTGTGTGTGTGTGTGTGTGTGTATAACAATACGGAGACTTAAACTAAGTGAATTGGCACGATGCTTTTGCTTCTTCTCTCAAGGCTGTTGCTCTACCCCTTGAGACACAGAACCACTTCCATCTCTTTTGGGGAAAGAAGTGTTCCATGCATTTTGAAGGCCATACGGGGCCCAATAATAAGTCTATGTATCTCAGCCACATGAGTATATTTTTTCTTATGTGCTAAAATCATCAGGTAATAGTCTTAGTTACAATAAAAAAATCTATGGCACTACTCAGGCCTTGATTAATGCCTAGGACCAACACAAAAATAAATGCAGTTTCTTGTAATTATTTCAGTTGACCTATTGCTACTCCTAGGATTATCATCTATGTCAAGGGTCTCTGTATTGTGACTCCCTCCATAGGTAAAGGATCACTCTAAATCTATCCGTCAAATGTAACTAAATCCTCCATATATTACCTTTGTAATATAAATTAAAATTGTTAATAACAAATAAATTATAATAAGTGTAGACAAAAATTCCATAAACACCAAGGATTTAATTCATGCTATGACATTTTTAGACCTCAAACATCACTAAGGATTTTTTCAGAAAACACACTTTTATCTCTACCCACTGTGAAACTGAAGAACTGAAATCATACACTACCCAACTTAGAGGCCTACACCAAGAAATAATTAGATGGCAGACATTGGTACAAGCAAACTGTACACCGCATATTCTCCTAAGTGAATTAATACTAAAAACAATGGACATGGTCCAGCTTGAGTTGAAGTTGAATATCTTGTCTCAAGAACAAAAAGTGAGGGCTGAGAATATGGCTTAGTGGGAGAGTGCTTGCCTAGCAGCCATGAAGCCCTGGGTTTGATTCCTCAGTAAGATATAAACAGAAAAAGCTAGAAGTACATTGTGGCTCAAGTGGTAGAGTGCTAGACTTAAGCAAACAAAGCTCAGGAAAATGCCCAGACTCTGAGTTCAAGCCCCAGGACTGGTTTAAAAATGGTGAAGACAGGAAGCAGGGAGAAGAACTGAGTTATTTGTCTGAGCCTACATTTTCTCAGCCTTCATGAACTTTCATCTTGTGATTTGTTTTTATTCTATTCAGTGGTCAACAAACTAGTTTCCTCTGAGTCTCTGAATCCTGTGTTATTTAGAGTTAGGAATCCTGATTTTAGTGTTGGGGATTTTGCTAAATGGAAGAGCACTTGCTGGCAAGTGTCAGGACCTTAGTTTGCTTCTCAGATCTGAAAAAAAGGACTCTTAAATCTTCTTTAGTTTGTGAAACTTCACAGAAGAAATAAATGCTTTCACTCATTCATAGAAGCACAAATTGATACATTTTCTAGGCTCATTTGAGAAAATTTACTATGAAATAGCAAAACAAAAGTCACACACTGATGGTTCACACTTGTAATCCAAGCACTCAGGAGGCTGAGATTTGAAGATTATGGTTTGAAGCCATTTGGTGCAAAAATGTCCATGAGTCTCTTATCTCAACCAGTGAAAAACAAACCTGCAAAAAAAAAACTGTAGCTGTAGCTCAAGCAGTAGAATGTTAGCTAAGAGTTATAAAGCTACAGGGCAGCACCCAGTCACTGAGTTCATGTCCCAGAAGAACTGGCAGAAAAAAAATGAACTCAAATTCAAAATAGTTCATAATCATCGATAATAACTTGCCATTTTGGGCCAAACAAAACAATTATTTTTCTTTAATGAAATAGAATAGGACACTTTACTTCTTAATTAGTGCTAAATCATGTAGGATTTCACAGTGTGGAAAGATACCTTTTCTAATGATAGCAGAAAACTTCAGTATCACTGTATGTATTATATCCCAGGACTGTAAAACATATAAAGTTAGATTTGTGCTCCATGGACCAAATTTCATGATTCATAAAAGAGTATCTTCACAGTATTTTATTTATACTGAACCTTTTTTCATTCTTTATTATTGACCACAACATAAATGTTAGTAAGGCTTGCCTTTTCATTGGAAAATTCTCTAATTTTTTAAACTTTCCTTTCTTTTATACAGCAAATAAAACTATGTATGGCATGTGAATATCACCAGTAGGGAAGTAAGTATGTCACCTCTACAATGCTCTGGACCTGCTTGATCATCTCACCTAGCTGCAGCTCTGTTCTTTCAGACATCCTTTCAGGCCAATTGATCTTCTCCTTAGTGCCCAGGTTAGGTTGCTCAGCAACTTCCCTCCAGTCTCCAAGGATAGCTCATGGCTGTTTCTTCATTGCAGAAAATAGATTTCTCTATTCTACAAAAAAATAAATGTGATTGGGTTAAGCCTCTACTGTAATAAAGATTTCATTTTACATTAGTCCATGTTTCCTTTAGAGAATTCTCTAAATGTTTAATTAATGGGAGGAAGGGGCTGGGAAACAGTGAGGGAACAGAAGACACTGTACAAATGGAAATGTATTCATTACCTAACTCATTTTATTGTAATCCCTCTGTACATGCTCTTTATAATACCAATAAAGTAAATCAATAAAAATATTCAATTAGATGAATCTGGTCAGAATGTAGACATGTACACCTATTCACCTAACAAAACTAATGCTTTACACACATCAAGAAAACAGTGTACTCGCAAATAAATCGTACTTAAATGGTTTGCTAGGCCGATCTTGCCCAGCCACCACTGCCACGCTTGGTTATTTTGTCCAAGATGGGGCGCCAGGGGCACTGCCTTCTGGCCTTCAATGCAGCCACTGAGAGGGTCTGTTGGCCGCTGTTCCACCTCTTCAGCCCTGAAGCTGCACAGTGGAGCCAAGTTAGCACGTGTTGTAGTCTTCAATGTGGCTGCAGTTGAAAGGGAGGCAGGCTGCACATGAGGCCTTTGGCACCCAGAATCCATCTCAGGCTTGAGTCCTTGGGAAGCCCCACGGCGGAGGGGGGGTTGCCACTGGGCAGAGAACCTCTAAGCTAGCAGTGTGCGCTCCTCGGGCTTGGGCACCAGCAGCAGCAGGGACTAGGACGGCAAGTCCTCAGGGACTCAGGAGCCTTGGCCCATCACACCATGCCTGGTCCTGCTCCCCCCTCCTGAGGACTGGCCTGTGGGCCCTGTCCATTGCCTGTGAGCACCAGATGCTGCTAATCAACAGCCTGAGTCCCATGCTGTCAGTTGAGCCCCCGAGGACCGGCTTCTCCACCAGGTCTAGGGCCTCAGCGCGACAGCTAGTGCCTGGGCATATGCCCAAACTCCTCGGAGTGGCCTATCTGAATTTCAGGCAGCTGCAGGATGAGCCAGAGGCCAGGAAGCAAGTCCTGGCCAGCCAGCAGCTGCCCTTTGTCCTCAGGCTCTAGGCAATGCCAAGGAGCACCTTCCCTGCAGAGGTAATAGCAGCAATGCAGCCATGGATGCAGCAGAAGCACCATTGTCTCCAGGTTGGCCCCACCTGCCTCCAGGTGTGCCCACATCATCAATCCCCTAGGCTGCCCGCTCCTGCACTGATGCTGTACATACCTGCAGTGCTCATTTTCTTCTGTATACGCCCTCCCCCTCCCCAATCCCTGCGGGCATCTCTGACTCCTCTACCACCTTTGCCCTGAACATTTAGCATATGGGCCACTCATAGAGTTCATAGTGGTCGAGGGAACTTTTGTAGAACAGCCTCCAGGAAAGAGTCAAGGGTCAGGGTGATAGAGAGCCTTGAGTGTGTGGAAAAGGTATTGCACACATATTTTGATAGGATACGAAATCAAAAGAAAGCAAAAATTATCAAATTAAAAAAAAGAGATTAACCAGGCATCAATTGCTCAGGGCTTTTATCCAAGCTCCTCAGAAGGCTGGGAGCTGAGGATCAAGATTATAAGCCAGCTTGGAAAGGAAGGTCCCTGAGATTCTTATTTCCAATTATCTACAAACAACAACAGCAACAAAACCCACAAGTGAAGCTGTGGCTCAAAATGATAGTGTTAGCTTTGAGCATGAAGCAATGACAGGGCTCCAGCAGCATCTGCAAAACTTGAGAAGCTCGCCACTCCCAGGATAGCTCACAGCCACAGAGGAGGCTGTGAGGAGGAATCGATCCCTGGGATACACTTGAGCCACCAAAACGCACCCTGCTTACTAGCACCAAGGTACCACTTAAAACTCAACAACCCAATTCTAGCTCTTTCTCACCACACTTGGGCAGGAGGGTGGGGGAGCTATGAAGTAGCATGGTGCACCATTTCGGTTGAGGAGGGGGATATCTGACATCAGACTAGGACTTCAGAAGAAGGCCAAGGTCGACAGATATAGTCATTCTGTAACAAGTGTAGAAGGGAGAATCTTGAGTTTAAGGACTCCATAGTGCCCAGTTTTGGGGTTAGTGGCAGTAACTCCCCCCTGTTGTGTTGATTAAGTGGTAGCATTTGGTTTGCTAGCCTATGAATGGCAGACACGAAGTGGGGATGGAGTGAGGCTGGTGCCTGGGTGACTCCCTTTTGCTGAGTTGTTGCCACTGCCACCATGTGGACATGACTGGGCTTGGAGCAAGGCTGTAGCGTCGGTGGGACTGATTGGTTCTGAAGAAGCAGAAGGTGGAGCATCTTCTGCAAGTGATGCCTCCATTACTGGTGGTCTTCCTGTCATCATGGGGCTTTGGGCTCTGCACCATAAGCGGCAGCCTAATGGAACCCTGAGGAGTCAGGAGCCAGACAGCTGAGTGCTTGGTATGGTGCAGACAGAATGCTGCTTCCCAGTCTCCCACCCCAATCTGGGTTTACTTCAAATCTATGGCTCCTTCTCCTTCCTCCTCCTCTGGTAGTTGTCCTCAGCAGCAGCACTTGAACAGTCAGTCTGTGCTTCTTCCCACTTTTCTCCCAGGTGGGGTAAATTGAGGCTGTGAGGATAGAGAGTTGTCCACTCAGTGGAGTCAGAAATAGAACCCAGAGCCCTTGGTACCACAGTATGAGACACTTCTTTCTACCTTCCTTACTTTATAATCAGTTTTTTCTGTTGCCCTTCCTGTCCCCTGACCTCATCCAGAGATCTCTTTCTAGGGAGTACCCTGTCTGCACATGCCTGTATCCCAGGATGTGGTGCCTATTGTAGAACTGGTGCCCTCATAATCTCTGCTCCCCTCCCTCACCTCCACCTGCTTATCCTTGTGTCTCTACTCAGAAAAGTCCCTTTTGAAACCATTTGCACAGAGAACCCGGGCCTCCCTGCTCCTTCTCCCTATTCACCATTTTTAGGTACTGTTGATTCCATGAAGAGTGAGTGCAAAGATGCTCTTGGAACTGTAGGTCCCTTGGATGGGGTGAAATGTGAATTTCTGGTTCTTGAGGAACTTGCCACTTTTGACTCTCCAGTAGTATATAGGTGTCCTGATGGAAGAATTGCCCAAAATGTCCCCTAAAGCAGTTCTCTGAGGGTAAAATGACACATGACTTCCTTCTCTGCTATGAACTAATGGGACATGGTATTTTTTTGTATTCCAAACAGTGATCATACATGTTTCCTCATCTTTGAAACTTACTCAAGTACTTGCACGTGTGTATGTGCATTTGGACTAAATTAGCAATTTTTCTTCGTGTGTGTGTGTGTGTGTGTGTGTGTGTGTGTGTGTGTGTGTGTGTGTGTGTGTGTGTGTGTGCATGTGTGTTCAGATCTTGGGTCTAAAACTCAGGGCCTGTGTTCTTTCTTTTAGGTTTTTTCACTCATGGCCAGTGTTCTACCACCTGAACCATAGCTCTACTTCTTGCATTGTGGTGATTCTGCAAGGGATGCTTTAGAAATAACATTCTCAGATTTCTGCATCCTGAGTAGGTAGGATGGAACTCAAAAACTTGTACTTGCCAGGCAAATGCTCCTGCAGGAGCTAAATCCCTAAACCCAGCTCATATTTTTGATTGGCTGATTTTTGCTCACAAGTGGTGCTCTACTTTGTGAGCTAAATCTCTCTTTGTGGATATTTTTGTTTTCCTTTTTGTTTGTTTTTGTCCTGTCATGGGGCTTGAACTCTGAGCTTGGGCGCTATCTCTGTGGTTTTCAGCTCAAAGCGAGCACTTTATTGCTTGATCCACAGTGCCACTTCCGGTTTTCTAGTGATTTATTGGAGATAAGAGTCTCATGGACTTTCCTGCCCGGACTGGCTTTGAACCATGGTTCTTAGATCTCAGCCTCCTGAGTAGTTAGAATTACAGGCATGAGTCACTGGTGCCGGGTTCCTCCTGTTTTTGTTTTTCATTTGTTTTCCTTGTTAATTAATAAGAGACTCAGATTTGCCTACCCAGGTTGGCTTTTGAAGTTCAATCCTCTCACATCAAACCTCATGATTGGCTTATAGCTGTGAGTCACCAGTACCTCTCTTTGATTTGTCATTTTTGACAAATGCCAAATGTGTCTTTTGAGATGGTCTGAGCATTGCACTAAACCCAAGGCAAATTTCAAGAGAATGACAAAGATGTAGAGACCACTTGGTGACTCACACACACCATTACATAATGTAAGTTAAAGACTTTCTTTCCAGAAAAACACAACTCTTACCTTTATACAAGCTATGGTGCTTAAGTACATCTTCATATCTATCTAAAATAGTATACACATTGAAAGGAACTCCACAATATGGCTATGCTTCTCATGCATGATAAACAAGCACTCTACCACTGAGCCACCTTCCTAGGCCACTAAACAAAAGACTTTAAATGTCAGCTGGGCACTGTTGGCTGACACTTGTAATACTAGCTACTCAGGAGGCTAAGAGCTGGGGATTGTGGTTCAAAGCCAGCCTGAGCAAGTAAATATATGAGAATGTTAACCAATTAACCACCAAAAATGCCAGAAATGGATCTGTGGCTCAAGGCGTAAAGCACTAGCCTTGAGTAAAAATAGCAAAGGGACAGCCCCTGAGTTCAAGTCCCACTCTGCACTACCAGGTTAAAAATTAAAAAAAAAGATAACGTGATTTATCATCCCTGGGACTAAAACACTTGTGAGTAGTTGCTGATGTACATCACTGCCTTCCTATACCATGGGACACATACCACATGATAGACATACATTTCTGTTCATTTCAAGGTTAGGTAAATCACATGAGTACAACATATCTAGAAACTGCATCAGTGTGAAGTCCAAGTTAATTTCCTTTGCCAGTGACCTTAGAAGTATGTCAGAGCTAATTGTCCCTCACAGAAAGAAAAGAAGCTCCTACTGACTCACCTTAAACTCATGTTGTGAGTAGCAATAAGGCTAGGCTGTTTGTCAATGCAGCATTACTTGGATGGTTTTGACTCATCCTGGTTCCTTGAAGGAAGAATCCCATTTGGTTGCATGTTAGGGGTCTCAGAGGAGGTCAACATGATATAGGAACTGAAGAATATCACCAGCTCCCTGCATTTAAACCTTATTATAGTTTGAAGACAGTGGTTCACATGTGTGATCCTAGCTACTCAGGAGGCTAGCAATCTGATGGTTTTGGTTCAATTCCAGCACTGGGTATGAAATCCATGACACTTTTATCTTCAATTAAACATCAAAAAAGCTGGAAGTGGACCAGTGTCCCAAGGGGTAGAGTGCTAGCCTTGAGCAAAAAAGCTCAGGGAGAGCCCTAGGAATAGCACACACACACACACACACACACACACACACACACACACACACACACACACACACACACACTCAAATACACATACACCGCTTTCTGTTAGCTCATCTAATGCTCCCAACAACCATATAAGTCAGGTATCCTTACTTGTTTATTTACAGAGGAGGAAAATTCCTGGTGAGTCAGTGGCCTCAAACCCCAAATCCATGCCCCTGTCCCAGGTGCCAGTACCTTTCCTTGCAACAAACCTGGGGCCCAAAAGACAAAACAGGCTACAGGCATTCTGTGCTGTGCTGTATGTGTGTGTGTGTGTGTGTGTGTGTGTGTGTGTGTGTGTGTGTGTGTGTGTGTGTGTGTTTGTGTATGTGCACCAATTCTAGGGTTTGAACTTCTGGGTGCTGTTCATTAGCTCTTATTCTCATGTTTGGCACACTATAGCACTTGAGCCACAGCTCCATTTCTTGGTCGTTAGTTCTTCATTGGAGATAAGAGTCTCACTGACATTTCTGCCCAGGCTGGCTTTGAATCATGGTCCTTAGATCTCAGCCTTCTCAGTAACTAGGAGTCTAGATGTGAACCATTTGCATCAGGCATAGATTCTTCACCCTTATGGGTAAGCCTGTCTTACCTAGTTTCCTCAGTATGAATTGGTTTTAATAATGTTTGATCCTAGGCCAGTTGAGACATGTATTTCCTTATTACAGTTTCTGGCTGGTGTTTCAGCACAGCACTAACTGCTCTGCCTGAGGTGAAAGTTCTTGAGAAGGACAACTAAGCCAGGTGTTTGTGACTCACACCTTTAATCCTAGCTGGTAAAAAGGATGAGATCTGAAGAAGATTGCAGTTCAAAGTCAGCCTGGGCAGGAAAGACTGTAAGACTCTGGAAGTTGGGCTGTGGCCCACGTGGTAGAATTTTAGCCTTGAATTAAGAGCTCAGAAACAGTGTCCAGGCCCTCAGTTCAGGCCCTAGGAAAGCACAAAATGAAAGAAAGAGAAAGAAAAAAGAAAGGTAGTGGGGGCAGGAGGAGAAGGAAGGAGGGAGGGAATAATTATGGTATTAGTCGCTCAGATATGTAATCCTAGCAAGTAAACCAGTAGTGGAACTGTGTCTCAAAGTGGTAGAGAGCTAGCTTTGAGCAAAAAAGCTCAGCGACAGGTCCTGTGTTAAGTCAAAAGACTGACAAAAGAGAGAGAGAGAGAGAGAGAGAGAGAGAGAGGATAAGAGAAAGGAAAGGAAGAAGGGAAGGAAGCAACGAACTAGTTCAAGAGTTGAGTGAAATAGAAACTGCTAGATATCTGGGAACCTACACAGAACCAGGAAGCACAGTTTTTTAACCACACATCTATGGCTAGTGCTGAATGTCAGATTCCCCTTACAGAGCCTATGTTGTGCTTTAGTAAAGGCCTACTGAATCCTCCCTGGGCCTTGGGAAGGAAGAGCTAGCCTTTGCTTCACGTGACAAGTCTAGGAAACTGAGAACATCAAGGACCTCTCATTGCAAGAAGAGGAAGAGATAGATATCCGTTCCCTGGAAGCTAATCCTTTCTGTGACATGCCCACTCTAATCCTTCTCCTATGCTATTAACTTCTGGTAGCCTGGAAAGATGTACAAAAACACCTATATCACAAGCACTCCAGGAAAAGAAAGGGACCCCCGACAACTGCTTTAGGGTGGGTCTCTCTACCCCATTTGGCAGTCCTAGTCCAGCACAGACTCTGCCAGCACCATGATTAGTAGACTAAATAGCTTTGTGGAGCAACTTTCTCTCTCTCTCTCTCTCTCTCTCTCTCTCTCTCTCTCTCTCTCTCTCTCTCTCTCTCTCTCTCTCTCTCTCTCTCTCTCTCTCTCCTCTCTCTCTCTCTCTCTCTCTCTCTCTTTCTCCTCTCTCTCTCTCTCTCTCTCTCTCTCTCTCTCTCTCTCTCTCTCTCTCTCTCTCTCTCTCTCTCTCTCTCTCGTCCTATTGTCTGGGGGAGTCTTCAAATATGAATATAGAATGGGCTGCTCTCTCCCCATTGGCACCAGCAGTATTTAGCCATTTTCATCAAAATCAAAGACAGAGCACCAGTGATTAAAGACAAATTTAAATCTGGGAGCAAGTTATAAACCATAGGGCTGGGACATTTATCATGGCTAGTGACCTCAAAGGGAACCAATGAGATGGGGGCAGGGAAGAGGCTGCAGTGGGACTTCTCTTCTCTGCCCTGCATCTTATAATACTTCTCAAATCAAGGACAAATAATAATAGGAAAGGACAGGAAAATAATAACAATGACAAATAATAAATATTGATTACTACAAACTGCTATAATGAGAAATGAAGGTTTCATTTATTTTATTTTTACCCCATCAAATGTCTATACCTACCCCATAGAGTATTTATTATTATTAATGTGCTTTCTTAAATCTTCATTTCACATATCAGGAAATGGTATTCAGAGAGATTAAGCCATTGACTAGAGCCACACAGCTCAAAATGAAAATAGTATGACCATAAGAATACTATCTGAAGCAGGTGCTGGTATTTCATGCTTGTAATCTTAGTTACTCAGGAGGCAACTCTGAGGATCATGGTTTACAGCCATGATCTCCAATTAACCACTAAAATGCCTGCAATGGAGCTGTAGCCCAAGTTGTAGTGTCCTAGTTGTGAGTGAAAGAGGTAAGGGACAGCGCCCAGGTCTTGAGTTCAAGCTCTTGTACTGGCACCAAACAACAACAACAAAAACGGCTCATACCCCAGAGTATCTCCTACACACCAACAAAAACCTGGACCTGGAGGTGTGGCTCAATAGGTACAGTACTACTCTCAAGCAGAATTAGCTAGTGAAAAGTGTCTAAACCCTGAGTTCAAGTCCCCCCCCAGTATAAACATTTGTGTATATGTATATGTATATGTATATGTATATGTATAATGTGTCCACAGATATATACATAATGCATGTATGTATAAAAACATGTGTATATGATGATTGGGGGATATCAGGCCTGATAGCTCAAGGAAATGTAAATTTTTGCATCATTCAGCCTGTTGATGGAGACTCAGAATATCTATACTGCAGCTAAGTGTCAGAATTTGAGTATTCTCAAATTCTGAAATTCATCAAATCATTGGATAAAGCCCATTCTATTTAGGAAAGGTAATCAACTTTTTTTTTTTTGCTTTGCTTTGTTTTGTTTTTTGCCAGGCCTGGGGTGTGAACTCAGGGCCTGGGCACTGTGCATGAGCTTCTTTTGCTCAAGGCCAGTGGTCTACCACTTGAAACACAACGTGACTTCTAGCTTTTTTTCATGTGGTACTGAGGAATCAAGCCCTGGGCTTCATGCATGTTAGGCAAGCACTCTAACACTAAGCTACATTCCCAGCCTGTAATAAATATTCTTTACTCAAAGTTTAAAATTATTTAAATTTATCTATTTAAATTTACCCATGTTATTACAATTGTAATCATATCCAAAAATATTTTCATAGCAACATTTACCCTGTTTGACTAAAGATGAGGCACTTCATGATAGCAGAACAAATGTGTTAAAAATCACCATCTCTAGCACGTGTTATTGGCTCATGACTATAATGCTAGCTATTTAGGGAGCTTAGAGCTGAGGATTCAAGCTTTATGAGACTCATCTCCAATTAACTACCTCAGAAAACTGACGTGGAATTATGGTACAAGTGGCAGAGTGCTAGCCTTAACGCGAAAAATCCCAGGGATAGTGCCCAGGACCTGAGTATAAGAAATAAGACTGGTATGTGCATGAGCATGAATACACACACATAAATATACACATACACACCATGACCATCAGTCACTAGAATATCATGACTTCACTCACAGGAGATCTGCAACAATCAAATTGTGAGACAGGAAGTAGAATGGTGGGTTTCCTGAGACTGGGGAAAGGGATGGATGAATGATGCTGTTTAATAAGTACTTAATTTCAGGTTGGATTCTGAGAAAGTTCTACAGGTTGGTATCAGTGAGGGTGCATGAAAATGTGAATGTACTTAAAGCCACTGAAGTGTACAATTATAACTGGTTCATATGACATATTTTAGGCTATGGTTATTTTCCCAGCCAGAGAGGGCTTGGACAAGAAAATCTGGCAGGATGCAAGGCCCCTTATAAAGTTCACTGGTTCAGTTTCCCACCAACAAATATCTGCTGTTGGGCCATTTGTGCTGGCCTTACGCCAGGTTTGAGCAAAGGCAGTGAGTGGTTACCTGTAACTGGCCCTCTATAATTTGAGCCACATCTGTACTTCTGGCTCTCTGTAGGTTAATTGGAGATAAAACTCTCAGATTTTGCTGACTGGGCTGACTTTGAACCTCGATCCTTAGATTTCAGTGTTAATGTACTATCTTAAACAAATGATTGGAAGTTGCTCTTTGTTGTTGTTGGTTTTGGTTCTCAGGCTTGAACTTGGGTCCTAGGCGCTGTACCTGAGTTCTGCTTAAGGCTATCATTCTACCAGTTTGAATTACTACACTACTTTTGGTTTGTGATTAATTGGAAATAAAAGTATCACAGACTTTACTGCTCAGACTGGCCTTGAACCTTGATCCTCTGATCTCAGCCTTTTTAGTAGTTAGGATTTCAGGTGTGAGCCAATTACACCTTGCTGGGAACCTGCTCCTTTATGAAGGAGGGGGTTCTGATTATCCCCATTTTCCTGATATAGAAACAGAGGCAAACAAATTGAAATGACTTGTATATGATGTCACATGCTAGTAAATTCTGGAGCTGGGTCTTTTATCTTGGTCTGTCCAATTGCAAAGCTCACCCTCAAATACTACTCCATTTGTGTGTGGCCTTGTTATCCCCTACACTCACATTCCTGTAGCAAGGAATCAAAAACTCCCACAAGTACAGGTGTGATTAAGTACATGGCTCTGTCTAGTTAGGAGCGTGCCTGGGTTTGAGTCTCATCTTCACTACTGAAGTTGGATTGAGATGATTGTTGGGCCACTATTTAAGTTTTGGAATCTTGGCACTGGCAAATCATTGGTTATATTACAGTGGCCTGGACTGTAAGACTAAGATAATGATTACCTATCTTAAAGGTTTATTACCAAATTCACAAAGAAAAACGTTGGTTAGTGCCTAGCATATAGTCAGCAACACATTGACGTCAGCTGTTTATTTCATTGAGTAAAGATGGCAGACTATAGCTGGGTGTGCAGTTCAGTGGTAAAGCCTATACTTATTTAGCATGGTGTGGAGGAGGAAGGTTGTGAGGGGAGAGGAGGAAAAACCAAGAAGAAGGAAGAAGGGGTGGAATGTGGCAAGGTACCAGCAGCTCAAGCATGTAATACTAGCTACTTAGGAGGCTAAGATCTGTGGATGGTAGATCAACCCAGCCTGGACATGGAAGTATATAAGACTCTTAAGTCTAATAAAGTACTCAGAAAAAGCTGGAAATGGCATTGTTGTTCAAGGAGTAGAGCACTACTCTTGATTGAGCACAATTAGTCTCAGCGATAGTGCTTAGCCAATGAGTTCCAGATCCAAGCATGGCTAAATCAATCAATTAATCAATACAACAAGAAGTTGAAGTGGAAGAATCAGTTGTATGTTAATCATGTAATTTTGTTGCTATGACAAAATACTTGACAGAAATAGATTAGGAATTTATTTTGCTCAGTGCCATTGATTTCAGGCAATCATGGCAGAGCAGAACATAGTGGACATGGAGCAAGGGAAGGGTTAAGAGAGGAAAAAGGAGTGCCTATATGGGAGGATTCTCATTTCTCCTCTTTAATGCCATATGGAAAGACAGTCTATGGGATGGTGCCACTATTGTGCAGAAGGGATATCTGCTTCAGTTAGTCTGCTATGGAAATCCTCCAAACACACCCAGAATTGTGCTTTACTTATTAGCTGGGTGCATTTAAAACCAATCAAATCAATCCCAATTAAGTTTATCCTCAAGATTAACCATCAGAGTTGTTAACTTCATTTGTCTCCAAATTTAGCTAACTGTTCTTTCACAGCCCATCTATCATTTTCATTCTTGTTTTTCTTTCACTTTTAGACGTGTGTGTGTGTGTGTGTGTGTGTGCGCGCGCGCGTGTAGTGTAATTAGAAAAACACGTTGAGTATAAAACAGATTTCAATATGACATTTTCATTTATGTTTATAATGTATTCTATTTAGTACATCACCCTCCCTTCATCATGATGTAAAATAGTTTGGACATGTTTCATTATTTTATTCTAGTACAGGTAAACAATATTAGATATGTTTATTCTATTCCTATAAAAATTCTATAGAAGCATTTACAAGAACAGTTCAATGAAATAGGTTAAAATTATTTTAGGAAAGAGAATGGATGAGGAATTATGATTGAGTGAGGTCAATGAAGTGAATTATATTCTTGCATTAAAATGTCACCATGAGACTCCCCTGTATAATTTAAATATATTAAAAAATATGTGTTTTTCAAAAAGAAGAGTTGAAAGCCAATATCCTATTGAATGATAAAACCACATGTAGTTATCTCCTAAAGTCAGCAACAAGATAACCATATCTACTCTCACCATTTGTAATTTGCAGGAACTGGAGTTGCAAGGAAATCAATTTGACAATAGAAATGTCCATATCTGTGTTGATAGGAAGGAGTGTAATTACCTTTTGTGCAGATAACCTTATCTTCTATTTGTGCCATTCTGGGCCTAGAACTCAGGGATTGTGTTCTGTCCCTGTGCTTTTTACTCAAGGCTAGAATTCTCTCCCTTGAGCTGTACCTCCACTTCTGGATTTTTGATGGTAAATTGGAGATAATAATTTCAAGAGTCTTACATACTTCTTTGTCCAGGCTGGCTTCCAACTTCAATCCTCAGAAATCAGCCTCCTGAGTAGCGAGGATTACAGGTAGCAGTCACTGGCTCCCAAATCTCACCTTATTTTTTATTTAGAAAATTACAAGAATTCACTAAAAATTATGTTCAATAACTGAGTTCAATGAATAGGTTATAATGTGTGTTTTAAAATAATTGGATTTACATTTGTGAGCAATGAACAATTAAGAATAATGTAGGGAGTAAATTCTCTTTATACTAGTAGAAAAATACTTAGAAATCAATGTACCAAAAATGTAACCTTGAACAATGGAAACTACATTATACAGCAAATCTTAAAAGCACTCCAGTTTTCACTTGATATCCTATTCTGCTTGCTTCTCATGAATTTGCTCTAACAGAAAGAAACTAGTATTTTTTTACTTTACATTATTATCAGGACTCTCACGTGGAAATACATACATCCAAATATGCCCTGAGATCTCCATTTTTATGAGGAATGGCTCAGGTACACAAAAGAGGCAGGGAGAACTCATACACTTGAGGACTGAATATCAGCCATGAATGTTTCCTCTCCAATCCTCCCCAATCAGGTTGTGTGTAAAGTATCCTCTAAAATCACAATAAATCTTTAAGAGACAAGCATAGGATCTCACATATGATGGAGGGAGAAAAAAGATTTATTCCAGCCGGGTGCCAGTGGCTCATGCCTGTAATCCTAGCTACTCAGGAGGTTGAGATCTGAGGATCCCGGTTCAAAGCCAGCTTAGGCAGGAAATTCCTTGAGTCTCTTATCTCCAATAAACCCCTAGAAAACCAGAAGTGGCACTGTGGCTCAATTGGTAGAGCACTCACCTTGAGCTGAAGAGTGCAGGGACAGCGTCCAAGCTCAGATTTCACGCCCCACCACCGAACACACACACACACACACACACACACACACACACACACACACACACACACACACACACACACACACACACACACACACACAGATTTATTCCACATTCTAATGGATAAGTTCTGGAAGACAAGTCTGAGGTCCCCTATTCATGTAGCATAGAGTTACTGAGAGGAACTTTCAGGATCAAGGAGGTAAGAATTCAAATACAGAGTAGTACATGCAAAACAGAAAGAAAAAAGCAGACTGATTTGGGTCAAAGAAGCAAGCTTCACATCAACATAAACCTAGAGTAAACTTCACTCTTCTACCCATATTCATTCTGATCACCACAACCCAACATCTCTTTGATGAGAAAAGGAGGCAATGTAACATGCTCTAAGAAATATTTAAGGAAACATTTCACTAGTAAGCTGAAAAAATACTTAAGGAAAGGCAAGTAGAGCCCAGCAAATGTTCACAGACAGTGTCCTAGGTGTGAGTTAAAGCCACACTACCAAAAGGGGAAAAAAAAGAAAACAAAACAAAAACCTTTAAAGAATATGCAAAATTCAGAACCAAATAACCAAAAACTGCATAAGAGTTCAAACAAGGAATATGGAACTTTCTAGGCAATTGTTACATTTTGAAAAATCTCAATTGATACAGGATTTTCGTGTTTATTCTGTGTATATATTAGAGCAGTGGAAATTGTTCAAGAATCAGTTTAGTGTCTGTGAATACCTTTTGAAGGCGAGATGGGAGATATTCTAAATTTTAAGGAGAAAGAGTAATTTCCAGTCATCAAATCATATCTGTTAAGCAAAAATATAAGCAAAAACAATGTAATCTCCTAACCTCAATTACATTATCATAACTAAGAATTAAAATGTGAAAGTATGTAATCCTTCCCAATATATTTCCGTTATCTGATTGGTCTCACAATGTTTCAAGAGGCTAACGGTGATTTTAAAGTAGAAACTCATGTTAGCTGCCACAGTTGGGAGAGAAATTTCCCTATGCATCAAGGAACTCCTCAGACTTAGAGTCTGGCACTGGTCCAACCTATGTAAGATCCACTTCATCTAGAGTAGCCCACATTGTGGAAATTGTAGTGTCGATTTAAGCACAGATGCCTTGAAAGTTTTGGGATTATTTTTGGAAGTGTGGGGTGGAAGAACCTACTTAGTGTGGGCCTCCTTGCCCAGTATTGTTTTCACTTTGTGAATTCCAGTTTCTTTCCCTTGTTGCTGCTGGAAGTGTATGAAGTACAATTATGCACTTCATAGTTGGAGCCATGAGGCGGGTGCCCAGCCAGTCTTCAGTGGACCTTGTAATTGTAACTTAAAGGGATCTCAGGCTCTTGAACAGATGTGAGGTGAGAACCCTCAGCTGGGTGTAGGACTTGAGTCTACACTCCAGGGTTTCCCCCATTCTGGAGTTAATGATTTGCAGTTCATGAGTTTGCATTGCCAGTTGACTATGTGCCTCCAGACAACTGAAAGTGGCTCTTGAAGTTCTGAGCTTAGGTTGAATGGTTCTCCAGACTAGGAATGCCAAGAGCTGTGCTTAAACTCCATTACCGAGATATTCTGCTGTTAATTCATGTGACATTATTCCCTTGCCCAGCAATAACATGAGCATGGTAAAAAATTCTAGTGACATTGTGAAGTGTGTGTCTGCCTGGAGTCTTCTTATATTGCAGTTGTATTTTGGTGTTCTGTGTTGTTTCTGCTACAGGTGTCTCTGTTCTGCTCCTGCCTTGTTAGCCTTCTTAATGCTCCTGGATTGAGTACATATATGTTTGTACATGAACTTGTGTCTAGAGACAGTTGTACCTGGGATATTGTGGTAGTGTGTGCTTTTTCTATATTTTTAGCAATGAAGTCTACCAGTGTTGGAAGGTGGGCACCCTATGAAAAGGAATTTCCCTCCTCAAAAGACAGACCTTGTCAATTCTGACAAGCCCTAAGGAGCAGATGCAGAAAAACACAAGAATTGGGAAGATATTTTCAGTTTTTCTTGCGTAAGAAAAAATTGGTTCTACTTCCCAAAGCACAACAGTCCTCTAACACTCTCAATCATTTAGTGCTCTTGAAAGGTTTAAACCAACTTTTAGGAGTGGAGGGGAACTGGGCTGAGGAATAAGGCAGAGAGTATCAGCAGGCACATGATTCTGTGGTTTGGGGTACAGGTATAACTGTCACAAATGATAGTATCTGTCTATTTACTAATCCCTAATCCTATTGCCACCTTCATTTCTGGTATGTGATCTCTCAAATTTATCCTGATCATGCCATGTATGGAATTACTAATGCTAGATCTAATGTGTTGATATTTCCTGCCTGATCAGGAGATGTTGGTCAGGGATCTTTGGCCTTATAAAAAAATTACAGAAAAAAACTTGAAGTTATGTATCTTCCTCAAGGTTGTATGATTTGTAGGTTTTACATATTCTGAAGATTTACCTAGTGTTATCCTTCTTGCCACAATCTGCTCAAAGAATTATTTCACTTTGGAAATTCTTTTTTGGAATTGAAGTCAGGGAAACAAAAGCACTCCTTTCAAATATGTTATAGAAACATGTTCAACCAATTTTTATCTTCTGCACTTCCTTTGGCGTTTGCAACTTTTAAAATGTCATGAACAGGGTTATACTCCACTTGGTTTATGTGTCATGGACAAATGCCAATTTCTACAGTATAATATATATAATATAAATATATATTATATATAAATAATGAGCCTAGTTTACATCATTTAAAATGAGAATGCCTAAATATGTATTCTAAAACAATTGATAAAATATAATTTAAGTACAATCGAATGCCATTTTCTTCTGTGCTAGTCCTTCTTCTTAAGCTTAAGGCCTGGGCATTCACCATGAACTTCTTTTGCTAAGCGCTAATATTGTACCAGTTAAGCCACACCTCCACTACCAGCTATTTTTGATAGTTAATTGGAGAGCAGTCTCCCATACTTTCCTGCCACATCTGGCTTCAATCTATGATCGTATTGTCTCAGACTTTTGAGTAACTTGGATTAAGCAACCAGAGCCCAAAAACAATGCCCTCTTTTTTTTGTCGGTCATGTGGCTTGAACTCTGGGCCTGAGCGCTGTCCCTCAGCTCTTCAGCACAAAGCTAGCACTCTTCCACTTGAGCTATGTAGGGAGCCGAGGCGAGACTCCGCCCACTCCCTTGCAGTTTTGAGGATTACCACTCCAGACGGTGCTTGGCGGGACGCCTGGGCTGTGCGCGTGCGCGAGCCCGGTAGTGTCCCCAGCCAATCCCATGACACCTGGTGACGGTAAAAGGCAGGCGACCAACAATAGAAAAGACCCGTGTTCGAATTCCCTATATAAGCGGCTGTGTTTCGGGTGCACGCTCTCTCGCGCCCAAGCTCTCCTACAACTAAAAGGCTCTCCAATAAAGCGTGATCTGAGAAGACTCCTGGAGTGGTGGTCGTTTTTCCTCGCTGGTCGAGTAGGCGGTCACTACAACTGGTGCTGAAACCCGGGAACGAACCTGGGACGGGACCCACGCGAGAGGCTGAATCGGAGCCAGAACTCAACACGCGGAGAGGAGACGTCGGTAAATATCCCCCAGTATGCTGTTCACTGTAGATTTAGATATTTATTGGTTGCTTGCATTGCTTCTTCCCTTGTGGCTTGTCTTTTTGATGGTGCGCACTTGCCTCGAGGAGGGAGGGTTTGATTTAATCCAGGAAGGACGCAAAGTACTAACGCAGCATCAGGATAGTCTATCAGAGTCAGCATACAGTAAGGGGGAGGAAAATAGGCCTAAAAGAAAAAGGGTAAAAAGACAAAAGGATCCTAAAGAATTAAAGCAAGAGGGGCTGCAGCCCTCACAAAAGGAGAAGGGTTTTAGGGAGGGGCTCTCGAGGAGACCCCCGCGCCCTTCTTTAAAAGCAAACCGGTTCTCAGCCCTACATGTGGAAGGGCGGGACCAAGAATATAGTAATCTTGTGAGTGACTCAGAGGAAGAAATGTTAGAGGAGGAGGGAGAGCAGCTCGATCCAGCTGATAGTGAGGAGTTAGAAGAGGCTGCGGCAGAGCACGTGGCAGACAGATATGGAGGGTGGCGCCCCCTAGGGGTGGGAGTACCGCAGCAGCCAGGGAGAGGAAGCGGAGCTGCCCCTCACCCATCGGCCCCCCCGCCGTGCCCGCCGGCAGGGAAGAGTCACTTTATAAAAGGCAGCACCTGGTCGCCATTAGCAGCCGCTTTTCCAGTCTTTGAAAATCCAATTACTAATGAGAGAATTCTTGAGCCAGTTTCCTACTCCCAGTTAAAAGATTTAGTTGAGGCAGTCAGGACTTATGGGGTGACGGCCAATTATACCACTGCCTTGCTTCAAAGGCTAACTATTAATGCTATGATTCTGTGGGAGCAAAAACTGTTCAATATTTTCCTGAATTAGTGGCTAAACAGGCAATTTTGATCTGAAAAAAAAAAAAAATAAAATAAAATAAAAATAAAAATAAAAAATAAAAAAAAGCAGGCAATTTTGGGTATAAAGTGTTGTTTAATGCATTTTGCAAAAATTCCAGATAAATTAATTATTCCATACACCCGTGAGCAAGTTGAAATTTTAGCAGCCACAACGGATATGTGGGCAATTCTTGTTTGCTCATTTCCAAATGTAATTGATAATCATTATCCTAAGCATCCTCTGCTTGCCATAGTTAACAAAAATTTAGTGTATTTTCCTGTTGTCACTTCAAAGGAGCCCTTGGTTGATACTCTGACAATCTTTACGGATGGATCAAAATCTGGACAAGGTGCCTTTTTTGTTCAAGGACACAAACAGCCAGTAGTTTTTAATTTTTGGCCGAATGTCCCACAGGGTGTTGAATGTTTAATTGTGCTTGAAGTTTTTAAAAGATTTGATCAACCTTTTAACTTATTTTCTGATTCATTATATGTTGTAAATGCCGTTGCTTCTCTTGAAGTTGCTGCTTCAGTTAAGCAGGCCAGTACAATTTCTAATGTTTTGTTACAGATTCAGTCCCTTATCTTAAACAGAAAACATCCTTTTTATATTGGACATATTCGTGCCCACTCTATGTTACCGGGCCCAATGGCAAAGTGTAATGATTTGGTGGACCAGGCAACTCGGGCTGTGGCTCTGGTCGCTGCTGATCCTGTAGAATTGGCAAAAGACTTTCATAGATTGTATCATGTACCTGCTAATACCCTTAGGAAAAGATATAATTTGTCCAGGCATGTGGCAAGAGATATTGTTAAAGCCTGTAAATCTTGTGTTACCTTTCTTCATCCTCCCCATGTGGGGGTAAACCCCAGGGGGTTGAGACCAAACGCCCTATGGCAAATTGATGTTACTCATCTGACGGAATTTGGTAAGTTGAAATATTTACATGTGTCTGTGGACACCTTTTCTGGTGTCATTCATGCCACACCTCTGGCAGGAGAAAAGGTGTCTCACGTCAGAATACACTGCTTAGAAGCTTGGGCAGCTTGGGGAAAGCCCCTTAGACTTAAGACGGATAATGGCCCTGCTTATACTTCCCATGGTTTTCGCGCCTTTTGCGCACAAATGCAGGTTGCCCACACCACCGGATTGCCCTACAATCCTCAAGGACAAGGTATAGTGGAAAGAGCTAATAGAAGCATAAAAGAAATGCTTCAAAAACAAAAAGGGGGAGTTGCTGAGTCCGCGTCCCCCAGGGAAAGATTTTCTCTTGCGCTCTTTACCCTTAATTTTTTAATTCTAAATGACAACGATCAGTCTGCCGCAGATCGGCATATGACAAGAGACTCCATGGATACTAAAGACATGGTTATGTGGAAGGATGTTATTAATAATAAATGGTATGGACCGGATCCGGTAATAACGAGATCCAGGGGAGCTGTTTGTGTTTTTCCACAGAGTCAAGAAGTACCTCACTGGGTGCCAACGAGACTGACCAGGCCGGTGGAGACTGCAGAAAAACCCCCTCTTGAAGATGCAGCTGATCTTCTTGCTGTTAGCAACAGTGCTAATAGCAATCCCTGTGATAGCTAAACCAATGATGCTGTGGGCTGTTACAATTTACTGACTGGATTGCCTCTGTGGTGTCCTTTGTCAAAGAGCGGGTGGGAGTCGGAATGTTTTTAGCCTGCTGCTTGGGAGGATGCGTGGTCTGCCTATGGTTGGTCTGTCGCCTTCGAGCCCAAACCAGAAGGGACAAGGTTGTTATCTTGCAAGCATTAGCCGCTTTGGAGAGTGGATCCTCACCCCAGATCTGGCTGTCGGCCCTAAGAGGCAGTTAAGCCTTACCATTCTGCATAGCCTTAGCACCCCGAGGGATCAGGGGATCCCATTGCACCGGGACAGGTATGCAATTTGCAATTTGGGACAGGGTGCCAGGCAAGTGCACTGCACTTGAGGGTACCATCTCCTCAAGAAGAGCATGCTGGGTCTCAAGTGGGTTGATGCCCAAGATCCCACCTCTGCAAAAAAGGCATCGGACGGGCCTGGTCATCACTGGGGAAGGCGCCCCTCAGGCGAAGGCCGGTGCAAGGTCCTCTCAT
Source organism: Dipodomys merriami (assembly GCF_024711535.1). NCBI lineage: Eukaryota > Metazoa > Chordata > Mammalia > Rodentia > Heteromyidae > Dipodomys > Dipodomys merriami. The sequence continues at coordinate 8,781,545 of NW_027206113.1, forward strand.
TAATGTCTTAGACAGAGGCCCAACCTCTACTCTTACCTGTTGCCATAAAACAAAGAAGGGGGAACTGTAGGGAGCCGAGGCGAGACTCCGCCCACTCCCTTGCAGTTTTGAGGATTACCACTCCAGATGGTGCTTGGCGGGACGCCTGGGCTGTGCGCGTGCGCGAGCCCGGTAGTGTCCCCAGCCAATCCCATGACACCTGGTGACGGTAAAAGGCAGGCGACCAACAATAGAAAAGACCCGTGTTCGAATTCCCTATATAAGCGGCTGTGTTTCGGGTGCACGCTCTCTCGCGCCCAAGCTCTCCTACAACTAAAAGGCTCTCCAATAAAGCGTGATCTGAGAAGACTCCTGGAGTGGTGGTCGTTTTTCCTCGCTGGTCGAGTAGGCGGTCACTACAACTGGTGCTGAAACCCGGGAACGAACCTGGGACGGGACCCACGCGAGAGGCTGAATCGGAGCCAGAACTCAACACGCGGAGAGGAGACGTCGGTAAATATCCCCCAGTATGCTGTTCACTGTAGATTTAGATATTTATTGGTTGCTTGCATTGCTTCTTCCCTTGTGGCTTGTCTTTTTGATGGTGCGCACTTGCCTCGAGGAGGGAGGGTTTGATTTAATCCAGGAAGGACGCAAAGTACTAACGCAGCATCAGGATAGTCTATCAGAGTCAGCATACAGTAAGGGGGAGGAAAATAGGCCTAAAAGAAAAAGGGTAAAAAGACAAAAGGATCCTAAAGAATTAAAGCAAGAGGGGCTGCAGCCCTCACAAAAGGAGAAGGGTTTTAGGGAGGGGCTCTCGAGGAGACCCCCGCGCCCTTCTTTAAAAGCAAACCGGTTCTCAGCCCTACATGTGGAAGGGCGGGACCAAGAATATAGTAATCTTGTGAGTGACTCAGAGGAAGAAATGTTAGAGGAGGAGGGAGAGCAGCTCGATCCAGCTGATAGTGAGGAGTTAGAAGAGGCTGCGGCAGAGCACGTGGCAGACAGATATGGAGGGTGGCGCCCCCTAGGGGTGGGAGTACCGCAGCAGCCAGGGAGAGGAAGCGGAGCTGCCCCTCACCCATCGGCCCCCCCGCCGTGCCCGCCGGCAGGGAAGAGTCACTTTATAAAAGGCAGCACCTGGTCGCCATTAGCAGCCGCTTTTCCAGTCTTTGAAAATCCAATTACTAATGAGAGAATTCTTGAGCCAGTTTCCTACTCCCAGTTAAAAGATTTAGTTGAGGCAGTCAGGACTTATGGGGTGACGGCCAATTATACCACTGCCTTGCTTCAAAGGCTAACTATTAATGCTATGATTCTGTGGGAGCAAAAACTGTTCAATATTTTCCTGAATTAGTGGCTAAACAGGCAATTTTGATCTGAAAAAAAAAAAAATAAAATAAAATAAAAATAAAAATAAAAAATAAAAAAAAGCAGGCAATTTTGGGTATAAAGTGTTGTTTAATGCATTTTGCAAAAATTCCAGATAAATTAATTATTCCATACACCCGTGAGCAAGTTGAAATTTTAGCAGCCACAACGGATATGTGGGCAATTCTTGTTTGCTCATTTCCAAATGTAATTGATAATCATTATCCTAAGCATCCTCTGCTTGCCATAGTTAACAAAAATTTAGTGTATTTTCCTGTTGTCACTTCAAAGGAGCCCTTGGTTGATACTCTGACAATCTTTACGGATGGATCAAAATCTGGACAAGGTGCCTTTTTTGTTCAAGGACACAAACAGCCAGTAGTTTTTAATTTTTGGCCGAATGTCCCACAGGGTGTTGAATGTTTAATTGTGCTTGAAGTTTTTAAAAGATTTGATCAACCTTTTAACTTATTTTCTGATTCATTATATGTTGTAAATGCCGTTGCTTCTCTTGAAGTTGCTGCTTCAGTTAAGCAGGCCAGTACAATTTCTAATGTTTTGTTACAGATTCAGTCCCTTATCTTAAACAGAAAACATCCTTTTTATATTGGACATATTCGTGCCCACTCTATGTTACCGGGCCCAATGGCAAAGTGTAATGATTTGGTGGACCAGGCAACTCGGGCTGTGGCTCTGGTCGCTGCTGATCCTGTAGAATTGGCAAAAGACTTTCATAGATTGTATCATGTACCTGCTAATACCCTTAGGAAAAGATATAATTTGTCCAGGCATGTGGCAAGAGATATTGTTAAAGCCTGTAAATCTTGTGTTACCTTTCTTCATCCTCCCCATGTGGGGGTAAACCCCAGGGGGTTGAGACCAAACGCCCTATGGCAAATTGATGTTACTCATCTGACGGAATTTGGTAAGTTGAAATATTTACATGTGTCTGTGGACACCTTTTCTGGTGTCATTCATGCCACACCTCTGGCAGGAGAAAAGGTGTCTCACGTCAGAATACACTGCTTAGAAGCTTGGGCAGCTTGGGGAAAGCCCCTTAGACTTAAGACGGATAATGGCCCTGCTTATACTTCCCATGGTTTTCGCGCCTTTTGCGCACAAATGCAGGTTGCCCACACCACCGGATTGCCCTACAATCCTCAAGGACAAGGTATAGTGGAAAGAGCTAATAGAAGCATAAAAGAAATGCTTCAAAAACAAAAAGGGGGAGTTGCTGAGTCCGCGTCCCCCAGGGAAAGATTTTCTCTTGCGCTCTTTACCCTTAATTTTTTAATTCTAAATGACAACGATCAGTCTGCCGCAGATCGGCATATGACAAGAGACTCCATGGATACTAAAGACATGGTTATGTGGAAGGATGTTATTAATAATAAATGGTATGGACCGGATCCGGTAATAACGAGATCCAGGGGAGCTGTTTGTGTTTTTCCACAGAGTCAAGAAGTACCTCACTGGGTGCCAACGAGACTGACCAGGCCGGTGGAGACTGCAGAAAAACCCCCTCTTGAAGATGCAGCTGATCTTCTTGCTGTTAGCAACAGTGCTAATAGCAATCCCTGTGATAGCTAAACCAATGATGCTGTGGGCTGTTACAATTTACTGACTGGATTGCCTCTGTGGTGTCCTTTGTCAAAGAGCGGGTGGGAGTCGGAATGTTTTTAGCCTGCTGCTTGGGAGGATGCGTGGTCTGCCTATGGTTGGTCTGTCGCCTTCGAGCCCAAACCAGAAGGGACAAGGTTGTTATCTTGCAAGCATTAGCCGCTTTGGAGAGTGGATCCTCACCCCAGATCTGGCTGTCGGCCCTAAGAGGCAGTTAAGCCTTACCATTCTGCATAGCCTTAGCACCCCGAGGGATCAGGGGATCCCATTGCACCGGGACAGGTATGCAATTTGCAATTTGGGACAGGGTGCCAGGCAAGTGCACTGCACTTGAGGGTACCATCTCCTCAAGAAGAGCATGCTGGGTCTCAAGTGGGTTGATGCCCAAGATCCCACCTCTGCAAAAAAGGCATCGGACGGGCCTGGTCATCACTGGGGAAGGCGCCCCTCAGGCGAAGGCCGGTGCAAGGTCCTCTCATTAATGTCTTAGACAGAGGCCCAACCTCTACTCTTACCTGTTGCCATAAAACAAAGAAGGGGGAACTGTAGGGAGCCGAGGCGAGACTCCGCCCACTCCCTTGCAGTTTTGAGGATTACCACTCCAGATGGTGCTTGGCGGGACGCCTGGGCTGTGCGCGTGCGCGAGCCCGGTAGTGTCCCCAGCCAATCCCATGACACCTGGTGACGGTAAAAGGCAGGCGACCAACAATAGAAAAGACCCGTGTTCGAATTCCCTATATAAGCGGCTGTGTTTCGGGTGCACGCTCTCTCGCGCCCAAGCTCTCCTACAACTAAAAGGCTCTCCAATAAAGCGTGATCTGAGAAGACTCCTGGTGTGGTGGTCGTTCTTCCTCGCTGGTCGAGTAGGCGGTCACTACAGAGCTACATTGCCACTTCCAGTTTTCTGGTGGTTTATTGGAGAAAAGAGTTTCCTCTTCAGAGAAGTTTTTCTTTAAGCCTTTAGCCAACATATTTATTGGGCAGTTGTTTCTTTGAGGATTGGTTGTTTGGGGATTTAATTTTTTGAGTTCCAAGTATATTTTAGATATGAGACCCATGTCTGTTGTATGGCTACTGAAGAGCTTCTCCCAAACCATTGGCTTTCTATTGATCTTGCTAGCTATGTCCTTTGCCATGCAGATGCTCTGCAATTTCATGCAATCCCATTTGTCTAACCTTTCTTTGATTTACATGTTTTGGGTCTCCATTAAGAAAATATCACGTGCCAAGAAGAAAAAGGATTTCTCCTATTCAGGCCTGTAATGTTTTCAGGGTGTCTGCTTTGTTCCATTTGGAGTTAATTCTGGTGCAGGGTGATATATAAGTATCTAGCTTTAGTTTTCTATACGTGATTAACCAGTTTTGCCAGCACCATTTACTGAAGAGCCTGTCTTTCCTCCATTCTATTTTTTTAGCCCCCTAATGGAAGATTAGATGGATATAAATTTATGGGTTCATTTCTGGGTTTTACATTCTATTCCATTGGTCCTGAGGTCTGTTCTTGTGCCAGTACCAAGCTATTTTGATTACTATGGCTTTGTAGTACAGTTTGAAATTTGGTATTGATATTCTTCCAGCATTGTTCTTTCTGATAAGGATAATTGTTGCCACTCAGGTCTTTTATTGTTCCATATGAATTTTTGGATTGCCTATTCTTTTTTCTTTAAGAATGAGGTTGGAATATTGATAGATATCACATTGAATTTGTAGATAGCAATAGGAAGTATTGCCATTTTCACAATGTTCATCTTTCCATTTTCTAAGTTCTATTTTTTTATTTCCTTTTTCAGGTTTTTAAGGTTTTCATCATAGAGGTCCTTCACTTCTTTGGTTAAATTAATTCCCAGGTATTTTATTTTTTCTGGGGCTATTACAAATTGAGTGTCTTTCCTGATTTCAGCCAGGCTTTTCTCCTTGTTGGCATACAGAAAAGCCATTGATTTTTGATGATTAACTTTGTACCCTTCTATTTTGCCAAAGTTTTGAGTCAGCTTGAGTAATTTGGGAGTGGAGTCCATGGGATTCTTTAAATACGAGATCATGTCATCTGCAAAGAGAGAGAGTTTTAATTTATCTTTCCTTATTTGAATCCTTTTATGTTTGCATCTTGTCTTATTGCTGTAGCTAGGCATTCTAATACTAAATTGAAGAAAACTGGAGATAGTGGACATCCTTCCCTCGTTCCTGAGATAAGAGGAAATGGCTTTAGTTTTTCACCATCAAGTATAATGCTGGCTGTATGTTCCTCGTATTCAGCTTTTATTGTATTGAGGAATGTTGCCTGGATTTCTAGTTTTTCTGGAGCCATCATCATAAAAGGGTGTTGGATCTCGTCAAATGCTATTTCTGCATCTATTGAGATAACCATATTTTCTTATCCTTTCTTTGTTGCTGTGATGAATTATATTAATAGATTTGCGTATATTGACCCAGTTTTGCATCCCTGAAAGTAATCCTGTTTGATTGTGGTGTATGGTTTTGTGGATGAATTGTAGAAGTCGATTGGCCAAAAGTTTTTGAGAAGGTTTGCATCAGTGTTCATCAAAGAAATGGGTCTATAGTATTGTGCCCAGGTCGCAGGACCACCACAAAGAAAACCACCGAGAGTTAGAGTTTACAGCTGTTTTAAGGTTTTATGTAAATGGTCTGCAGCTCAGGCCTTGTCCTATATTCTGACACAGCGGAGCCTAGGAGGAGAGCTCCGAGCCAAAAATTTGCAAGGCTTATAAAGGCACACAACCATCCAGGTGTTTGGATTACCACCACGTGTTGCTCTTCTAGACAGAATTTGCTGATCTAAGGTTTAGTTTAAACAAGCAACAAGTGGTCACAGCCTCAAAACTTCAACCCTTCATTCCTCCCCTTGACTTATGGTCCTGAGACACAATCTTGTGGATCCAGCCCCGAACTAAACTTGAACAGCTGTCGATGAACTGGTCCTTCTAGTCCCTCTCTGACCTTAGCCATAAACAACAACCAATAACAATCAGTCCATTTTTCTTTTCTTGAGACATATACAGAGTGGTTGGGTAGGATGCTTGGAAACTTCTCATGTTTCCCCACGGTTATCTAGGACAAAGGGGTCAGCCAGTCTGGTGTGAGAGCAAAAGCATACTGACTGTCCATGTAAATGTTTTGTCTTTTCCCTTTTCCCATTTATAGGGCTTTTGTTAGTGCCACTAGTTCTGCTCTTTGTGCAGACTTTTGATGGGGGAGTGCTTCTGCCCACACTATCTCAGTGTCCATGGTAAGTGCTGCGCCCGTGTACCTTTTTCCATCTCGAATGAAACTGCTGCCATCTGTGAACCAGGTATGCTCAGCATGCAATAGTGGCAAGTCCAACAAGTCTGGCCTCTTTTCCTTGGCCCAGTCTCTCTTTTCACGCTCAATTTTATGTTCTGTGTCCTTCCTTTCCTGTCTTTGCTCCTCTGTCTCTCTCTTATTATAAACCTTTTCCGTTGCGGCTACTAGATCTCTAATAGACTTTTCACCAAGTCTGTCTAGAGCCTGCAACTTTCGCTTTATGTCTGGTGCAGCTTGATTTATATAGTCAAACATAATCATCTGAGCTGACTCCTGGGTCTCAAGATCATACTGGGTATATTGACTAAAAGCTGCTCAAGATATGCTGCCAGACTTTCACTTCCTCCGTGTCTAACATCATAAATTTTGGCCATATTAGTAGGTCGGTGAGCCGCGGCCTTGAGACCTGCCAACAGAGCCTGGTGGTAGACGAGGAGTCACTCCCTACCTTCAACCATACTGTAGTATTATGCTGATAGGATCTCAGGAAAATAGGCAGTGATCAGAGCAGGATTCATGATAGGCCCTAATGTGGGGTCCGGGATATGTTTCCAGGCTGCCTCTTGGATACGGTCTTTCTCTTCGGTGGTAAAAAGGACCTGTAAAAGCTGACTACAATCATCCCAACTGGGCTGATGAGTAAAGAGAATAGTTTCAAACAAATGAATTAAATCCTGGGGTTTTCTCAGTAAATGGGGCATTTGGGGTGCACCAATTGTATAGATCACTGGTAGAAAATGGCCAATATTGGAGTTGCTGTTGACAATCCACATCCACAAGACCTACAGTGCATAAGGGAAAACAGCTGCATTAAAAGTGGGGCTGATCCCACACCGTTGTCAAGTGACTGGCCCCTCAAGAATATTAAGGGCAGGTGCTGAGGGTTTGGCTGCTGGTTCTATAGCTCCCTACTCCTCTTGATCATCCTCAGGTTCTGCAAAAGGAACCTGAGAAGGGGAATATGGGGTAGGAAACATTTCTTCTTCCAAGTTATCTCCCTGAAAAACCGGGGTGTGTGATTTCTTTTCCTCTTTCTCAGTTTCTTTTTTGTAAGTCTAGGGGGCTAGATGGAGTGTTGCCCATGGTTTCCAGTCCCATCAGTTGTACAGTCCAAAAAAACAATAATCAGTACAAACAAAACAGACTCATGCCTGAGAGTTACGAAAAGAAAGACGAAGTGGAGGTCTCCTGAATTGGTCCACTGACTCTTGTCATGGTGGGGTTCCACACCCACGCCCCACAGCAGAAGGAGAGGAACCACAGTGTGAAAGTTGGGCCTCATTTAGGAGGCCGTCTTGGTCAGTTCCAGCCCAACATCGAATCGACCTCTGCCCCTCAATTCACACGGAGGGGTTCCTAAGACCTCCCGTCCACATGGCAGGGTTCCAAAAAACGCCCCCCCACTCCACACGGCGGGGTTCCAAGGACCCCACCCCACAAGAGGATCTGGAACATGTCCCAGTTCCTCCAGGGTTGGCATGGAAGTGAGTCCCCTTCGACAACCCGTTACAGAATATGAATTGGAGCGGCCGTCTTCAAAAACCAAAATGAAAGTACAAATAGATAACAACAGGACAAGACAAATTAACAAAACAGCGCTGTATTTCCTTTGGAATCTGAGGTCTTGGTGGTCTTTGGTGGTATCCCGGACAAGCCCCCACTAATACGTTGTTCCCTGGTCGCAGGACCCCCACCAAGAAGACCACCAACAGTCAGATTTTACAGCTGTTTTAACGTTTTATTTAAACGGGTTGCAGCTCGGGCCTCGTCCTACACTCTGACACAGGGGAGCCTAGGAGAGCCCTGAGCCAAAGATTTGCAGGGCTTATGAAGGCAAACAACCAACCAGGTTTTTGGAATACCACCACGTGTTGCTCTTCTAGACAGAATTTGCTGATCTTGGGTTTAGTTTAAACAAGCAACAATTGGTCTCTGCCTCAAAACTTCAACCCTTCAATCGTACTCTTTCTTTGATGAGTCCCTAGCTGGTTTTAGGATGAGGGTTATTGTGGTTTCATACATTGAGTTCAGTAGTGAATTTTCTTTCTATTTCATTGAAGAGTTGGAGGAGTATTGGTGTGAGTTTTGCTTTGAAGGCCTTGTAGAATTCTGCTGTTTCATTATTTCATATAGGCCTATAATGTTGGTTTAACTCATCTTAGTTTAGTTTCAGCATGTCACCATATGCTAGGAACAGGTCCATTTCTGCCAAGTTCTCAAAATTATTAGCATAGAGGTTTGAGAAATATTCCATTATAAGGTTCAGATTCTTGATTGTTTAAGTGGTGATTTTCCATTCTCATCACTGACTTTGTTTATTTGGGTGTGTTCTCTTTTTCTGGTAAGATTTGCTCATGGTATGTCAATTTGGTTAATTTTTTTGAAGGACCAAAAATTCCTTTTTTATTTGATTCTTTCTATTTTTTTGGATTCTAATTCGTTTAATTCTAAGTTAATATTAATTATTTATTTCCATCTACTAGATTGGAGTTTATCTTGCTGCTCATTTTCAAGGATGTTCAGATGTCTCATTAAAGTATTAGATTCAGATCTCTCCAATATGTTGATGTAGGAACTCAGAGCTATAAACTTGCCTCTGAGTACTGCCTTTGTTGTGTCCCAGAGGAGCTGGTAATTTGTGTGTTCATTTTTGTTGAATAGCATGAACATTTGAATTTCCTATCTAATCTCTTCCATGGCCCACTCGTGATTCAGCAGTGTGTTGTTCAGCCTTCATGTGTTACAGGAAAGACTTCCTTTAGTGGCTTTTGGTATTGAATTCTAATTTTATTCTCTTGTTATCTGAGAGAATGAAAGGTATAACTTCAATGTTTTTGAATAGGGACAAGTTTACTTTGTGACCTAAAATGTGGTCTATTTTGGAAAATGTTCTGTTTGCTGCTAAGAAAACGTGTATTCTGATGCTGCTGGGTGAAATGTTTGGTAGATGTCTTTTAAATCTATTTGATCTATGCAATTGTTTAGATCTGCAGTTTTTCTGTTGAGTTTTTGCCAAGTAGATCTTTATTGTGGGGATAGTGCTGTGTTAAAGTCCTCAAGAATTAATGTCTTTGGATCTATGTGAGATTTGCGGAAAGTAGTATTTTTTTGATAAATTTGGGTGCTCCGTTGTTTGGCAAATAGATATTGAAAATTGTAATATACTTCTGAAGGAGAAATCCCTTAATTAGTATGTAGTGAACTTCTATATCTCCTCTCAGTAATTTTAATTTGAAGCCTATTTTATTTGATATTAGGATGTAACTCCTGCCTGTTTATGGGGGCCATTTGCTTGCTAGATTTTGTTCCAGCCTTTCACTTTCAAAATGTGTTTGTTTTTATGGGCAAGGTGTGACTCCTGAAGGCAGCTGATAGAAGGATCTTGCTTTATAATCCAACTAGACAGTCTTTGTCACTTAATTGGTGAGTTAAGTCCATTAATGTTAAGAGTTAGGACTAAGAGATATTTGATAGTTCCTACCATGTTATCCACCTTCATGGAGGCTGCGACAACTGTGTTTTTTCTATGGTTCTTGGATTCTCAGTTTGGGTGCGGTTTCTTGATCTTTATTGGGGTCTTGTTGGTTTTCTATGTGTAGGATATTTTTAAGTATCTGTTATAGGACTGGTTTGGTAGAGATATATAGTTTCAGTTTTTCTTTGCTTTGGAAAGTTTTTATTTGACCTGTGGTCATGAAGGAGAGTTTAGCTGGGTACAGTATTCTTGGTTGATATTTGTTTTTCTTTAGGGCATGGCATACATCATTCCAGGCTCTTCTTGGTTTAATTGTCGCTGCTGAGAAATCTGATGTTTTTCTAATTGTTTTCTCTTCATAGGTGATTGATCTATTCTCCTTGACAGCTTTAAGGATCTGTTCCTTGGTCTAAATTGATCCTGTGTGAATTATAATGTGACGGTGGGATGTCCTATACTGGTTGGTCTATCAGGGGTTCTTAAAGCTTCTTCTATCTGAATAGGCCTATCTTTCTGCATGTTTGGGAAGTTCTCTGCTAGCATTCTGTTAAACAAATTTCCTAGAACATTTTCTTCTGTCACTAGGTGCTCCTCTACACCCATAATTCTCGGATTAGGACTTCTGAAGGTGCCTTTCAAGTATTGAATAGATCTATCATATTTCTTGGATTTTTCTTGGATAATTGTGTTCTTTCTCCATAATATCTAGGCTGTCTTCAATCCACGAGATTCGATTTCCTGCATGATCTAACCTACTGTCAAGACTTTATACTTTGTTTTTTTATTTCTTTTCCTCCTAATTGGTCAGTTTTGATGGCTTCAAATTCTTTTTGGAGCCTTGTTTTAGATCTTTTATGAACTTCTTTACTTCCTTAATTTGGTGTTCAGTGTTTATTCTCAAATAACTCAGTTGATTGATTATGTTTTTTTGCACTCCCATTCCTTCTGTTGGGCTCCATTCAGCATTCCGTTGTGGTCTCCCTGAATTCTATCAGCTGTCTCCTTATGGTTTCTACAAATTCCTCTATTGATCTTTTTCTATTGTCATCCCTCTCTCGCAATTCCTGTATTTCCCTTTGATTAGCTCCCTATCATTCTTTCAATTCCTGTAATTCTCTTTGACTGTTCTCCCCCTGCTCACGCAATTCCTCTCTTTCTCTTTGTTAATGTTCAGACTGCTTAACAATTCCTGTATTTCTCTTTGACTCTTCTCAACTTGCTCACCCAATTCGTGTATTAATCTTTGCGCAGCTTCCTCACAATCACCAGACTCCTGCATTAATCTTTGGTTTGCCTCCTCTCCTTCCATATCACATTCACACTGAGTCCTTTGCAGGTTTTCAATCTTTTCATTCACCATGTTTACCAAAAGTGTTTGTACAGCTTTCTGGGAACTCTCCTCTGGATTATTCATTAACTGTTCTGTCACCTGATTATCATGAGTGGAAGTTGAGAAACACGGACTTGCCATTTGTCTTGTGTTTTTCCGCTTGTTCTCCCAATTTGGTATGAAAGTAACACTAATTTTGTGCTAGAACACTATTTTAAGGCAAGCATTAACTGGAGTCCTGTAGTCGCACAGTCAAAATGGCTGCAGTTACACTCTTGTTTAACAGATACAATCTATTCAACATCAACAACTATGGATTAATGGGCTAAAAACAGCAAAGAAGGATTTGGCAAGCCAGAAATTATTATGTTTAGGGATAAATGTAGGGAAAATAGGATTAGTGGGATCCAGAGAGTTTACAGGAGAGTGAATTTAACCAAGGATAATCTCAGAGAGGGAAATGGATTGGACAAATGATAGGAGAGAGATAAAAGAAAAAAAAAAAACAAGAAAAATGTAAACACAAAATTTAAATTTAAAAAGTTAAACACTTAAAAATTAATGCATTTATAAGATTATTTCTTTGTTGCTTTGTATGTCCCTCCCCCACAGTGTAACCCCCGTTTTCACTATATTTGATGTCAGTATAACATGTGGAGTAGATGGGGACAAACAAGTCGTTTAAGGATTCAGGTGGACCTGTTGCAACAATGAGAAGTACAAAATGTCATGTCAAAACCAGCTTTACAATGCCGGTGTGGGGGGGGAGGGGGGTATAATTGGGTGGGGGGAGGGGGGTAAAATTGGGTGGGGGGAGGGGGGAGGCGGGGAAGGGAAGTGAAGGGTAAACAAAGGAGGAGGCTGCAATGCTTGGTAAGAAATGTATCCATTATCCTGCCCATGTAATTGTAGCCCCTTTGTACAGTATGTTCTCAAATAAAATAAAATACAATTAAAAAAAAATTATGTAAGTATAAAGAAATGATATTTAGAGAAGAAAAGGATAGAGTGGGAAGAGACGAGGGATAGAAAGGAAACATGATAAACCAAAAAATAAAAATCCTTAAAATTATTTGTTTTTCCCCTTTCCCTCCACAAATTATGCCTACATCAAATACAGTGAAAGCAGTGGTTATACTGTGTGGGAGCAACATTCAAAGCAACCAAGAAATAATCTTATAAATGTATTAGAAACAATCACATGAAAGAAAAAACAAACATTTGAATACATATCTTAGGGTTCATTTCCCTAACATCACCTTATCTGACATTTTTTGCTTGACTCAGACATATATTAGATATTTCAAATAAGGGAAAACATGGGACCTGTGTTTCTTTGGGCCTGGCTTACTTCACTTAATATAATTTTTTCCAAGCCTTTCCATTTCCTAACAAATGGATCAATGTCATTCTTTCTGATGGAGGCAAAGAATTCCATTGTGTATATATACCACATTTTCATGATCCATTCATCTATTGAGGGGCATCTGGGTTGGTTCCATATCTTAGCTATAGTAAATAGTGCTGCAATAAACATATTCGTGTTGGGAGCTTTAGTGTGGTCTTGTTTGTAAACATTTGGGCAAATGGCTAAAAGTGGGACGGCTGGGTCATTGGGGAGCTCTATGTGGAGTCTTTTGAGGAACCTCCATACTATACAGGTAGACCCATGGCAAAAATGAGATGTACAAGCCGTTATGCCAAAAAATGAACTTTACAACTTTCGTTTGGAGGGGGAGTGGAGGGGTGGGGAGGGGGGGAGGATTGGATGGGGGGGAGAGGGGAGGATGGGAAAGGATGGGAAGGGGAAACAAAGGAGGAGGCAGCAATGTTTGATAAGAAATATACTCATTATCTTGCCCATGTAATTGTAACCCCTCTGTACAGTATTTTCACAATAAAAATAAAATAAAATAAAATAAAAAAAGGGGAAAAAAAGAAAAACGAACTTTACAATTTAGGCAAAGGGAAGTGGGGGGCATGTAGTTGTGGAGATGGGAGGGAAGAGATGGTAGGGGAAAACAAAGAAGGAGATAATAATGCTTGATAAGAAATGTACTCATTACCTTGCTCATATAACTTTAACTCCTCTGTACAGTATTTTTACAATAAAAAACTTAATAAAATTTAAAAAGTAATTAAAAATCCTTAAAAGTAATTAATTTAGGGCTGAGAAGGTGGCTCAGTCGTAGAGTGCATGCATTGCATGCATGAGGCCCTGGGTTTGATTCCTCAGCACCACATAAGCAAAGAGAAAAAAGCCGGAAGTGGTACTGTGGCCCAAGTGGTAGAGCCCTAGCCTTGAGCTGAAGAGCTGAGGGACAGCGCCCAGGCCCGGAGTTCAGGCCCCACGACCTGCCCCCCCCCCTAAAAAAACAAAAAAAACACAAAAGTACTTAATTGAAAATTATATAGGTTATAAAGAAATAATACTATATTAAAGCAGTTTAGCCTAAGATGCAGTGAATGGAGTAATAAATTTCTGGATTAAGTAGGTACACAATGAAAGATAAGGTGTAATAATCGACAAGGGGTATACATCTGGGGATGAGCTGAACAGCAATTAAGCAACGAAAAAAGAAAGAAAGAGATAAAAAATAATGAAAAGAATAAAATTAAGGACCAAAAGGTTAAAAAAGATTAAATAAAGAAGTACACACACTTACATATACACCTAAAATAAAAATTATGAGAAAAAAGAAAAGATTAATAGAAAACAATTTAATTTTTTTTTAAAGTTACAAGACAGAGTTCTTTGTGTAAGGTATATGCAATAGGTAGGTCTCATTAGGTAGCTGATGAATAGAACCCCACGTTCTATTCAGGCAAGAAAAAAAATTTATGGAACTGCTGCCCCCGCCATGCATCCTGGAGAAGCAAGGTTGCAAAGGAAATGGTTTATGACCCACTCATGGGCCAGAACTTATATAGGTCAGGGACAGGAATAGGTATAGCCACACTGGATCCGAGTGTGACCTCCGGGACTGGGACCCACCTAAGGTCTGATAGGAGGCATGTGACCAGAGTTGGCCTAGGATATGAGCTAGCAGGAGGGGAAGGTGACAGCTTCCAGGTCTGCCAGTTACATAGGTAACAGATACTGGGTGGAAACTTAGCCAAGAGGAAGGGAGGTGTCCCTGTTCAAACCTTACATGCCAGCATTTTGATAATTATGAAAATGGGTGAAAATTCTCTCTGGCTATTTCCTGCTTGCAAGGGACGTCGACAGTAGGGGTAAAAGGCTGAAAGGTGTTCCTCTTTGAGAGAAGACAGCAGGTAACAGCTGTCACTTGGTGGACATGAGTTCGTGGGTGAAGTCTGGAGAAGTCTCATGCATTGGTGGGCTAAAGAAATACTAAAGGGCAAATAAATGGCAAGTGGAAGGGCTTGGGGCTGAAAATGTTTGTAGAAATGTCCCTAGGTACTTCTGACATCTGGCGACTAGGTAGAGGAGAAGTCAGGTAACACAGGCAAGAATATAAATTTCTGTCCAATTGAAAGGTAGACAGGTACAGACATTAGACAGGCAGGCTTCTTACTTCTATTGACCTCCTGGCTCTGGTTAAAGGGCAGGTACAAAGTGGCTGATGTGACATCATTTCCTTTTACTCCTTTCTGTGGTCCCTTGTTCCCCAGACTGACTGAGTCTAGGTGCTTGTTGCTATGATGGTTTGTCCCAGGTGGTATTCAAGGAGGTTTGAACTCAAGGCCTGGACACTGTCCCTGAGAACTTCTGCTCAAGGCTATTGCTTTACCACATTGAGTTACAGTACCATTTCCAGTGTTTGGCTTGTTAGAAATAAGGGTCTTGATTCTTCCTTCTAGACTGGCTCTATGCAAGTTACTTGGGAGATGGAGTGTTAGGGATTTTTCAGCCTGGGATGGCTTTGAACTGCAATCTTTGCCACTGAAGCCCTTTATTATTTTCAATTTAAGCAACAAGGAGATCAAGTAGAACAAGTAGAGTTTACCTGGTTCTTATCAAGAATTGACCAACAAATATTCTGAAAAGACAAAACTCATTAAATGTGATGAGAATTTTAGCACAGATATAGTATTGATTTCTTTATGGTACTCCTACCAGTGCTTAAGTTAACCAAAGTTACAGAAAAAGCCTTAGCTTTTACAAATCAAAAGCAAAATTTCACAAGCTAATCAGATGCATGTGATGGAGCCAAGGAAGACTCCAGTCTACTTTTACCATAGTGGAGGTAGGATGGTATACACAGGAGTGAGGGCTGTCTTCCAGGTTGGAAGAGATGGACTCGATCTGGACTGCATATAGACTGGCTAGCACTGAACTAAGAAACCAAACTGAACAAAATTCAGGAATCTCAGATGATTTAAATAACCAAATAACTTGGTTGCAATGCCAGATAACAAGTTTATACAGACACAGACATAGACACATAGGAATATACACACAGAATCAAGTTGAGGTCAGGGCAAAATCGAGTTGGTGCAAAATAGCAGCTGAGCTCCCAAGATGCCAAGATAGTGCATCTGCTACATGGTCAATACTAGAGAAAGCTAAAGATATTTTTGGGGGTCAGGTCGTGGGGCCTGAACTCTGGGCCTGGGTGCTGTCCCTCAGCTCTTCTGCTCATGGTTAGTGCTCTACCATTTGAGCGACAACACCACTTCTGGCTTTTTTCTTTTTGCTATGTGGTGCTAAGGAATTGAACCCAGGGCCTCATGCATGCAAGGCAAGCACTCTACCAGTATGCCACCTTCCCAACCCGAGAGCTAAAGATTTTGAATGTGAGGGTGCATTGCTTCCAGAACACATGGATCTTCAGGTTCCACCCATAGTACAAAGGAAGAGGAGGGGTCTTGCAGGGGAGGAAACCTTGCAGGAGAGGCCACAAGAATGGTCTCACACGGGAGGCCCCAAAGGAGGGATTACCTTGCAGGGGAGGTAGCAATAGAGGGGGTGCCTCATGGCGGAGGCTGCCAAACAGAAGGGTCTTGCTGGGGGGACCACAAATGGAGGGTGCACCTTGTTTGGGAGGCTGCAAAAGAGGGAATGGCCTCACAGGAGAGGCCACAAATTGGGGTATACCTAACTGGGGAGGACGCAAATACTGTGACTCATGGGGGAGGCTGCAAAAGTGGGTGTAGTAGTAAGCTTGGTAGAAAGTTAAGAGTCAGATGAGAATAAATCCTTAACCCACCATGTGGCCAAGATGGCGAACTCAAGATTGTGAATTTCTGAAAAACCACAAAGACAACCTAAACAAATGGAAACTCTGACAATTTTCAAACGTAGAATGGCTAGCCTTTGAGAGGGAACCTTGAGGGGGTTTCCTGGGACCCAGCCTATATTGCATTTTTCAAGGCACAAGCAAAAATGTTGTAGAAAAGAGAAAGGGAGAAATAAGGAAAGTTAGACATGATTGGCAGAGAGAGAGCAAAGAGAGGCTGGGAGTAAACAGACTTCTGACCATTTACTATTACAGTGGCAAAAAAAAAATTGTCTACATCTGTGAACGGCATAAAAATTAGGTGCTCTGGCTTTCCAGAGAGCACAGGAAGCATTTCAAAGGGGTTTCACAGCTCAGCTTGATTCCCAGCACTCCATTAAATGTGTAGGAGAATCAGTCTGGTGATTGAAGGAGAGCTGACCAGGCAGAACTGGCGTCCCAACTTTCCCCCCGAACTCTCTAGAGAGAAATGGCCAAGTCCCTGACCAAATGTCCTTGATTTCAGAGGTGACTGGCCTTTCTGCTAAAAGCCATAGGACCTCTCTGGCAAGGTGCTGCATCTGGACAGAGATTGACCAACAGAAAACTGTAGAGAGTACTTTCAGTCACGAGAGTAGAAAAGTGGAATGGGTGTGGATGTGAAGGCCAGCAAGGTATTGGTGAAAAGTCTCGCATGATATCTCTAGGAAGTTTGTTCACAGAAAAGGGGTAGTTAGGAAATTCTAACATTCACAACTTAAAATCCCCATCCGAGTCACAGAACAATATGTAAGGCATATTAAATAGGTAGGTTTCCTTAGGCAGCCAATGAAGAGAACACCACATGCTATTCAGGAAGGAAAAGAAATTTATTTACTGAAATTCTGCCCCTGCCATGTATAATTGAGAAGCATAGCTGAAACTGAAAGGGGGGATGCCCACTGCTGGGTGAGAATTTATCTAAGCCAGGATCTGGAACAGGTGTGGCAACACTGGATCTGGATGTGACCTCAGGGTCTGGGACCCTCCTAAGGTCAGATGGGAGGCATGTGACTAGAGGTGGCCCAGGATGTGACCTAGCGTGAGGGGAAGGTGACTGCTTCCAGGAATACTAGTTACTTAGGTAACAGATGCTGGTCAGAAACTTAGCCAAGAGGGAGAGAGGTGTCCCTGTTCAGACCTTAAACATTCATTTTTTTTCTTGGGGGGTGGATGGGAAGATCCTGTTTCTCCCCTGTGTTCATAAGCAGTCACTGGGTGGAGTGTCTGGTCTGCTTTTGGTGTGTTGTTTTTTTTTTAATTGTGAAAATATCGTACAGAGGAGTTACAATTACATGGGCAAAGTAATGAGTACATTTCTTATCAAGCATTGTTGCCTCCTCCTTTGTTTCCCCTTCCTATCCCTTCCCATCTCATTTCTCCCCCACACCCTCCCCCCAACCCAGCCAAAGTCGTAAAGTTTTTTTTCCCACATAACGACTTGTACATCTCATTGTTGCAACGGGTCCAACTGTATCCCTATTTAAATGGTTTGTTTTTGCCCTTCCCCTCCACAAATTATACCAATATCAAATACAGTGAAAGCAGTGGTTATACCATGGGGGAGGGACCTACAAATCAACAAAGAAATCATTTTAAAAATGTGTTACAATCTCAAGAAAGAAAAAAAAAACATTTGAATCATTACGTTGGGGTCCATTTAGCCTAATATCAACTATTGTGACTGTTTATGCTTAGCTCAGACATATACTAGACTCTACATATATATTTGAAGGTATTTGATGTATGATAAACCATCAACACAAAATATAAAGTGATTTTGATAAAAAAATAAAAATGACTCCGAAGAAATTATAAATGCAAAAACACTCTTCACAGAATCAAACTCTCAGACATATTTCATAACTTTGAAAAGGATAAAGTGGCTGAAGTTAGTATAAATTCAGAAGTATGACAATTCACAAAGACATAAAAAGATATTCATATATTTCATTATATAATCCAAAGCAGAAAGCAAATGTTGTTGTGATGATTTTTTATAACACAGTCTCGCAGGTGCTGGGAAGGTGGATTAGTGGTAGAGTGCTTGCCTTGCATGCTTGAGGGCCTAGGTTTCATTTCTCAGCACTACATAAGCAGAAAAAGATGGAAGTGGTGTTGTGGCTCAAGTGTTAGCACTAAACTTGACCTAAGGGACAGCACCTAGGACCCAGAGTTCAAGCCCCATTACCACAAAATCAAATAAAAATACTAAACACAGTCTCTCCCTTTTGTGGCAACTCTGTAATACTGCTGCATCAGCATAGGTCTAAGATTTTAGCTGTGGACACATATCAACACTCCAGATTCAGAGTCTACTTGAGAAAATTTTTAATCAATATTTTGTTCTTAATTTTGCTCATTGTAAATTCATAAGCACCTATAAAAAATGGTTTGGCCTTCCCAGTAACATTCTCAAAGTACTTCCTAATGATGATTTACAAAATGTTGTATTATATTACAACAAGTAAAACAATGCTACAAACAAAGAATACCAATAATAAACATTAATGATTAGTAAAATTAAAACCAAAACAATTACCAGTGTTTTCAGAATTTAATGTGTACCACATATTAAATTTTACATTTGTTTTTTGTCGCTCATGGGGCTTGAACTCTGGACTTGGGCGCTGTCCTTCAATTCTTCAGCTCAAGGTGAGTGCTCTTCTGCTTGAGCCACAGTGCCACTTCTGGTTTTCGCTTTGAACTGTGATCCTCAGATCTCAGCCTCCTGAGTAGCTAGGATTATAAGCATGAGGCATCAGCACCTGGCTTTTTATTTTACTATTGTCTCATATCCCTGTACTTTAAAAAGTGGCTAATATTATCATGTTCAACAGGACTTTTATTGGCTATGAGTAGTCTTTAAAGATTCCAACTAAGATTACAATTTATGGCTCATCTCTTTATTTGTATATGGTTTATATCATTATTTGTTCGTTGCTAACATATAAAGTAATGAAGCCCTAAAGTTTTAACCGAAACTGTGTAGTTAACAAAGTCTTAACTCTTCATTCTGCTTCTTTACACAGACCTTCCAACTTCTCAGTAAAGTTTCTATAAATTCTGAAATGAACTTACTTATTGTATATTTCTGCTACCATATGTCTTAATAACTTTATGGAAAAGTTTTATGACCTTCCAAACAGTTACCGGTGTGACCAACCAGCACAAGGCTTTCAGAGTAATTTTAAAAGTAGAAGAAAATTTACTTCATTGGTGCCTGTTTTATCATCTCTTACTTATAAAGCATTATGGAGTGATTATATGTAAATTTATTTTGTTTTTGGATTTTTAAAAGACAGTAAGTGATGATGCTTAAAGTTTTAGTCCTTTTAAAAAGGAAACTGGAACTGTGGGACAGAAGAAATTTGGCTCTCTTTGGACCTCACATTATAAGCTCAGCTCTGTGCATGATAACCCAATGTCACCAACACAGCCTGCGTTGAAGACAAACTGTGACAGAAAACAATTACCATGGGCAATAATTGCTATGCTATTATTTCTTGGACAATATGAATATTGAATTGAGAGTGTAAGAGAACGGAGAGATTTTACCTACCTTTTTGTATTGGCGAAAGAGTTTTGGAAACTTTGACTCATTTCCTTCTTCACTATGTGTTTGGGCCATGAACTTAGTGCCTTTAGTTACAATTTTTCCCAACAGTAAAATGATAATTACATTACCATTATAGCAAATTTTATCTTAAGAATTAAGATACATAACACTTGTGAAATACTTATCATAAACTTCTATGAATGAGCTTTGAGTTTAGACAGCAGTTTTTTTAAATACTAAATAGAATGTGATATGTGTTACAGAAACCATTACATGTAGTGAGCAACCAGAAATAATGTTATCTATTGATTATGCTCTGCTTCCAAGGAAGCGAGCTGGGTAAGTTCTCATGCTGTAAAACAAACAGGTTATCTTATGTTTTGATAGTGTAAAAATATCAGGGACAGAATAATGAATGAATGTTGTAGACTTAGGTGAAGTCCATATGAAAATGCACAAAACTGATAAAGTGAAAATGTATCTGAGCAGTATATTGTGTTTTACATCATTTAAGTTACATTGCAAAGATAAGAAATGCCTCGAAGCATGAATTCTCTTTTTGACACCCTATCATAGGTCCTTAGAAGGATGAACAAACTCTTCCCTTATTCTTGTAGCGGCATGATCAGACGAGAGGAACCGTATTTTTTGTTTGCATCCATTTATTCTTCATTTAGAAATTTGAAGTACATAAGACTGAAAGAAACCAAGGAAAATTAGACATGCAGGCTTTAGAAAGAGCAATCAACGTAAAATAAATAAAATGCATTTAGTCTTGTAAAAGGTCTAACTAAATTGAGTTATATAGTCTCAAGCATAGACAGAAAATGATTTAAACAATATGTTATTGAAAATTGAAAATTATTAGATTTGCTTAATTTTTTCCTTTCTACTACATTGAATTAATTATTGATTTTCAATAGAGATATTAAAGATGAGACTAACAATAACCTTGATTAAAAATGGACAAAAGTTCTGAATAGACACGCTTTCCAAAAAGCCCTGAAAATCGCCAGTGGGTTTACAAAGTTGTGTTTAATACCACTTCTATGCTGGCTTAATGCGTTGTGAACAGAAGTCTTTAGAGAAATGCAATTCAAAATTATAATGATACTACTTTACAACTATTATAACTCATCAAAAAATCAAAGGAAACAGATGTGGTGATAAAGGCTTGTAATTCCAAGCATTTAAGAGGTTGGAGTAAGAGTATTTGAGACTAAGGCCAGTCTGGGGTACTGCACATAGTAAAAACCTGTCCTTTAAAAAAACTCAAGGTGATAATGTTGGTGAGAGTATGGAGAAAAGGAAATTTTCTACACCCTTGGTCAAAATGCCGGTTAGTATTCTCATTGTAGAAAGTAGTACACAGTTTTCTAAAGAAATGCAAAGTTGAAAAGTCATCTGACCCACCAATCATGTGATTATTTCTCTCTGGGTAACTCAGAAATATATTTGTAGTTCATTGTTATTCACATTATTCATAACAATGGCCAAGAAATAGCTTGAAGTTTAGTGTTCAACTACAGACTAACAAAGCAACTGTGGTACATGCACAAATGTGTTTTTCTGTTTCATCCTTAAAATAGCAAGAAACTTCTCCCATTAGCCACAACTTACAATGATCAGAAAGATGTATTCTAAATGAAGAAAAATGTTGTCTTTTGATCTTTGTAATACCACACACACACACACACACACACACACACACACACACACACACACACACACACACACACACACCAACCTCAAACTTTAAGAGAATTTGTTTTAAAAGTAAAGCAAACTGGAATTACTAGGCAATTTAAGTCACAATATAGTAAATAGTAGATATGCAGGATGGCCAAGAATAGAGTTGTAATGTACAACATGATGTTAAAGGGGACAAGTCTGTCCTTACATAAGAATGAAGTTAAATTAGTAGGAGATGTTCTTCCTAGTAGGAGTAGCTCTTTTAGTTGTTCTTCCTTCCGTAATGGATGAAATGAACATAATTCTTTAAATATACCTGCCTGTGTACAGAAATAATAACAAACAATCAACAATAATAAATGCTCAACATAGAACAAAATGTCAAATTAAAATACATGAGATTTTCCTTGATATAACCTAATTATTACAAATAAGGGAAACCATGGGACCTATGTTTCTTTCAGTCTGGCTTGCTTCAATTGATATGATTTTTTCCAAGATCTTCCATTTCATTACAAATGAGATGGTGTCATTCTTTCTGATATGTGTGTGTGTGACATTTTCTTGATCCATTCACCTACTAGGGGCAACTGGGTTGATTCCATATCTTAGCTATGGGAAATATACTGTGATAAACATAATTGTGCTGGTTGCTTTAGTGTGGCCTTGTTTGTGGTCACTAGGGCAAATGTCCAGAAGTGGGATTACTGGGCAATAGGAAAACATTATTGTGTACATCAAGGATAATCTTGGTAGATGAGCAGAATAGCTCAATAGCTGTGTACATATGACCGTGTAAGGTGATTCCAAGTGAAATGAACTCCAAGACATATATTTTGTTGTTGTTGTTTTTAATGTACTACGTGGTTTCTTTTTATCTTTTGTGTTTTCCCCACCTATGGTTTTCCCCCTGTAGTCACTGTACTTGATTTTTATACCCTGATTACTGTAAATATGTTGATCTGAACTATGGAAGGGAAAGGAAAAAGACAAAATGGTGAGACAAAGGACACTCACAACCAATATGTTGGAAATAATCTTGGGGTGCTGGGAAGGAAGAGGGAGAAAATAGGGGAAGGAGTAACAAGTTAGAAAAGAAATGAATTCACTACCTTACTTATGTAACTATAACCCTTCTGTACATTACCTTGACAATAAAATTTAAATAAAAGGTAAAATAAAATACATGAGAGCAGCAATACAGGATATGGGAATATGGGAATGGGGAAAATAGTGTACTATACGAGAAAACTAGAACAGCTGTGGAAAGCAGTAATTTTACTTTAACATAGGTAGTAGTAAACTAGCATACAGATTTTCTGCCTCCTGTCAGTCACTAAAAAGGGGAAAACAAATTGCACAATCAGTAAACCAATAGAGATAAAATAGAAAATTAAACAATTATGGTGAAGAAATAATTTGGACCAAAAATAACAAATTACACAATTAGGAAACAAATAACAAGCTGGTAAGTTTAAAAAATATTACCCATAATTCTATTAAATGTTTTTTACATCACAATTAGTTAGAATTATAATTCAAATCACAGATTAATAGAATATCATTTAAATAATAGGTCCTTATTACTGATTTCTTAATACTGAATGTTTAATATAAAAATTTAATTTTAGTAGCAATTGAAAAGAGAAAGTGAAACTAATTTTAATAATGTATTTCATTAATTGTAAAATTAAGAATCATTAGAACTTAAACAAATACTATATCATTATTTCAATAGTTAATCATCATTTCATTTCTATGAATTAATGCAATAATTCAAAGTGTATTATGCACTTAACACTAATCTTAACATCAAAGAATAAATGATTGCTCACGACTCTTGGTGCTAGGTGGAAGGGTATAGCACTGTGGTAAAATTCACACTACACATCCTCCTGGCAGTACACGAGGGTATAACTCCTCTCCTCTAGCTTAAATTGTGGAAATTTGATTACTACATGCATGTTAAATTCCTGTCTAGGTGACGTCCATATAATTATATACAATTATATATAGGAGGAGTATTTCAGATGATAATTAAAAGTCATATTAATTAATTAAAATTTTATAATTTTGTGCCAAATAAATTTTTTTGGAAAGGCTGAATTCTTGAGTAGATTATGGTGTATGTGTGCCCGATTATACATATTGAGGTTTATTTTCTCTTTCTGACATTGTTTCTATGGTTTGATTAAATTTTCCATAAAAGGTTAAGTGTATTATATTGGATATATGAAAGTAAACTGAATGTTTATTTCATTAATCCTTTAGCACTTGTCTAATCCCAAATACATATTATCCATATGTTTGCAGTAATGAAAATAACAACAGATACAAGCAAGATAAATCTGTCTTATCCCAAGTATAAATTATCCGTGTTTTTGAAGTAATGAAAGTAAGAAAAGATATAAGCAAGACAGATCAAGTCTGTAGACAGGTATTTCCCCCTTTATTTTGATAGTTGGTCCTCTGTTACACTACAGAATATTCGTGGGAAAATGCACTCCAGGCTGACCACAACAGAAGAATATTATAGTTTGATCTATCATAAGAGAAGGAAGGAAGGGGATCATTCCTTCTAAAAGTCAGTTTTCAGGAATGTGATCTGTTTTAGGGTGGTGACTTGGAAATGAACATTTTTCACAGTCGACCTTGAAAAGCCATCTTGATAGACCATTTTTGTAAGTGGTTACAGAGGACTATTCATGGCTTTGCAATGATGACAGATTGCCTCATTTTGAAACAACTAAAGCAGGAATTTAGTCAGGTATTGTTTGTATCTTTAGGGGAAAAACCCATTGACGCTAGGCCAGGGGATTACTGGGGCCCAGAGAAGCTACTACCTTGAATAGTAATGCTAGACCTCTAAAAAACAAAACAAAACAAACAAAAAAACTCCAGAAAGCACAGCCAGTCAGGGCTACTCTCACATCCTACATGAAGACAGGCAGAAAACAGAAGCTGAGAGTCATTTAGCTGATAACTATTATATTTTTTATGAGTCAGACTGAAATAAAACTCTAAAGAGAGGGTCAGAATGACTAATCAGACAGATTAAAATTGGTCAAAGTTTGGAAAGTAGAATTACTTGTAGAACAAATAAATCATAGAAAGCCCATGCATGTAAGAATAAGACAGCAGACAAAATTCCAGAAATTTTCCAGACATTTTCTTAGAGGACAGGCTAATGAATTATCATGGTAATCTTTGAATTCTTAAATCTTTGGTCACATGTGGGAGAAGACCAATTGCTGAAGACAAAGAAAATGTTATTACTCTGTTAGGAGGTCCAATATCACATTAGGAAATAATGACTTGTAATAAAAAGAGAAAAATAATTATTCCAATTGAGGGTTGCATTTGTTTTGATGTAACAGCTGTTCATTTAGGTACTAGCAGTTACCATACAATTGGTCTAGACTCACAGCTGAGTTGATATTGACTGCAGTATGCACACATGAAAGAAAAGAGAAAATTTACAAATGTGTGATGAAATGAGTTGAGTGTGAAGTGTTCTAATAGTGATATCTGGGCTTTAGACCCAAATGAGGAGGTGGATTTTCTACTTTTATAAAAAAAAAACAAAACAAAAAACAATTTTTATCCTGGTGCCAGTGGCTGACAGCTGTAATCCAAGCTACTTAGGAAGCTGAGATCTGAGGACTGCTGTTCAAATCCAGCCTGGGCAGGAAAGTCCCTGAGACTCTTATCTCCATTTAACAACCAGAAAACCAGAAGTGCCCCTATGGCTCAAGTGGTAGAACACTCACCTTGAGTTGAAGAGCTCAGGGACAGTGCCTAATCCCAGACTTCAAGCACCTTGACCAACAACAACAAAAACAAAATCCCTCTTTTCTTGGACTGCCTACATTTTTTCCTAACATTCGACAAAGAAGCCATTTTATCACCCATTCATTTAAGTCCTATCCTAGCTACTGCAAATAGAATGATTTGGTATCTTATGTCAAAAGATTCATATTTGTGGAAACAAATACTAGCAGTGGTAACCTTTTTTCCAGTCCTTGAACTCGGGACCTGAGCCCTGAACATGGTTATGCTATAGCTTTAGTGTGAGCCTTTTTATTATTTATTGGATTACTGCCCATGAGGGGAATTACTGGGGCATAAGGGAGATCTATGCTTAGTCTTTTGACGAATCTCCATAATGCATTCCAGAGTGGTTGAACAAGTTTAATTTCCCACCAACAGCATAATAAAGGTCCCTATTGGCTACATCTACACCAGTAATTGCTATTGTTAGTTTTCTTGATAATGGCCATTCTATCTGGGGTGAGGTACAATCTGTCTTGTTTACTTGAAGATTTGTAGGCACCTTCTAGCTACCAGAAATGAATGAATCCATGAAACTTAAATTTCTATGAGTTTGCCTTCCTTTCTCTTAATATAATTTTCCCAAGCCGTTCATTTTCCTCAAGACTGGTGAAAAATAATCCTTTCTGATGGGTGAATTCTACGGAATTCCATTGTGTGTGTGTGTGTGTGTGTGTGTGTGTGTGTGTGTGTGTGTGTGTGTGCGTGTGTGTGTTTGTGTGTGTGTGTGTGTGTGTGAGAAAGATGACTATAGGCCCATGAGTTCATTTCTGAGCCTTCTGTTTCATCTGTAATTTTTCAATTCCATATTGAATTTGGATTGCTTTCTCTACTGAATTGAAGAATATTGTTGAGATTTTCATGGATATTGCTTTGTCAATTGTTTGGGGGCTGTATTACAGTTTTCACGATGTTAATTCTTCCATCTAGGAGCATTGAAAGGCTTTCCATTTCCTTGAATCTCCTCCAATTTCCCTTTTTAGATTTTTAAAGTTTTAACAGCAGAGGTCATTCACATTTTTAGTTTAATTAATTCCTAGTTTTGTTGATGCTATTTTGTTTTGTTTAATATGATTATGATTTTGAAATAATACATATGAGGTTGTTTTTTGGATTTCAGCATGGATCTTCCCATTGTTTGCAACACAGAAAACCTACTGATTCTTGTGGGTTTTATACCCTGCTATATTGCTGAAGATTGGAATCACCTTTACTAACTTGAGAGAGAAAGTTATAGGGTCCTTTAAATACAGGATCATTTCATCTACAAAAAGGGATAGATTTACTTCTTCCCTATGTGGGTCCCCTTTATGTTTTTCTCTTGTCTATTGCTCTTGCTAGAAAGTCCACTACTATATTGAAGAGTAGTAGAGAGTATGACATCCTTGGCTCATTCCTATTTTAATGATTTCATGCTTCCACCGTTAGGTACATGCTAAATATCTCTTTGTCATATACACACTCTTTATTATATTGAGGAAAGTTCCATGCATTCCTAGCTTCTCAGAACTTTTAATACATAAAGGGGTATTGGAACTTGCTAAAAGCTATTTCTTCATCTATATCGACAATCATGTGTTTCTTGTCCCTGCTTCTGCTGATGGTTGGTATTATTTTTATTGACAAGTAAATTGAATCTAATTGTATACTAGGATCAATCCTGTTTCATCATAGCATATTTTTTTTGTTAGTTGTTGAAATTGGTTGGTAAGAATTTTACTTAGAAATTCTGCATCAATGCTTATCAAAGAGTTGGGGTTATAGATCTCTTTCATGAGTCACTATATGATTTGGGGAATAGATTTTTTTTGCATTTTTTACATTATGCAAATATCATATAGAGCAGTTACAATTACATCGGCAAGATAATGAGTACATTTCTTATCAAGCATTGTTGCTTCCTCCTTTGTTTCCCCTTCCTACCCTTTGCGGAATAGTTTAATTCTAGCTTCAAAGAATGTGTTTGATAATTCCCTTTCCCTTTCTATTCCATTGAAGAGTTTGATCTGAGTATTGTAAGTTCTTTGCAGGCCTTAATTTCAGGGTAAATCCATTGAGTCCTATATTTTTCTGGTATGGGAATTGTTTATTGACATTTCATTTTCATTACTTCTTATGCATCACTTCTTTGTTCTGTTCGAGTATAGGAAATCATCAATTTCTCCAGGATACTCCAAGTGATTCGCATAAGGTTTTCAAAGTGCTCCCTTTGAACATTCTAAGTTGTCCTTATTTCTGTTGTGATGTCTCATTTTTTTGTCTCCAATTTTATATATTTGGGTGAGTTCTTTTATTGTTTTTTTTTATTATGAAGTTGATTTACAGAGGTGGGTTACAGTTACATAAGTAATGACTACATTTCTTTTAGAACTGTGTTACACCTTTCTCATTTTCTCCTGCTTTCTCCAATCTTGACATCCCACTCCCCCAAATTTGTAAAATTCATTTCTAACATAGTGTCTACTGTATATTACTGTTGCTTTGGTTAATCTTTGCCGCACCATTTCTGTGATTTCTCTTCCCTTCCCCAAATCAGATTAATTTATGTGTAAGACAAAAGGTACAGAAATCAAAAATGGTGACTACAGGGAATAAACCAAAGGGGAGAAAGTAAATAAAAATAACTAAAAACAGCTCACTATAAATCATCTTGTAACCATTTCTTGGAGTTCATTTCGATAAGCATCATTTTATATGGTGATATGCATATAGCTATTGAGCTATTGTGATCTTTTCTAAGAATATCCTAGACATATTCTAGTTTTTCCAAATGAGTGAAAACATGTAGCCTATGATTCCTTGGGTCTGGCATGTTTGACTTATTGTGTTTACAAAGTCTTTCCATTTCCTTACAAATGGGTCAATGTCATTCTTTGTGACAGAAGCATAGAATTTTGTTGAGAATATACATGACATTTTCTTGATCCATTCATCTACTGAGGGGCATTGGGGTTGGTTCCATATCTTACCTATTGTAAATAATGCTACAATGGACATAGTGGTGATGGTAGTTTTAGTTGGCTTATTTGTGGTCATTTGGGTAAATGCCCAGAGTGGAATTGCTGGGTCATAGAGGAGCACTTTGAAGGAATGTCTATACTTCTTTACAGAGTAATTGAATAAGTTTACATTTCCCCCAATAGTGTAGTAATGTTCATTTTTGGCCACATCCCCACCAGCCCAACATCTGTTTTAATTAATTTTCTTCATAATGGTCATTCTAACTGGGATGAGGTGGAATCTCAATGTTGCTTTGATTTGTCTATTGGCCATTCATTTTTCTTCTTCAGTGAGGTCTCTCTTCAAATCTATAACAAACTTACTATTAGGGTTGTTGTTTCTTTGAGGATATTTTTTTGTGGTGTTAATTTTTGGTCCTCTACGTATATTTGAGATTAGATGCCATTGCCTGTTGCATAGCAAATAAAGATCTTCTCCCAATCTGTGGGCTTTCTAATTATCTTTCTATCTATATAATTTCTCTACTTAGTCTGATTTGGTAAGAGTTTGTCAAGTCTGTTTATTCAAGGAACCAACTCTTTTGTTGATTATATGTTTTTTAGTATTTAGTTATTTCCAATTTATTATTTTTATTTCTTTCTGTCCACTGCTTTGAGCTTGTCCTCTTTTCAAGAAGCTTGAGGTACATAATTAAAATATTGGTTTGAGATTTCCCTAATTGCTTGATGTAGGCACTCAGAGCTATAAATTTTTCTCTAAATACTGCATTTACCGTGTCCCAGAGGTGCTGGTATTTTGTGTGTTCATTTTTGTTAAATTCCAGAAACTTTCAGATTTCCATTCTAATCTCTTCAGTGTCCCACTGGTCATTCATCAACGTATTGTTCAGTCTTCATGGGTTTGATAATTATTTTTTGCTTTAGTTTTTTGATTCTAAATTTATTCTGTTGTGGTCGGACAGGATATGGGATGTCAATTCATTTTTCTTTCAATTTGGACAGAATTTCTGTGTGACATAGGATATATTCTATTTTGAAGAGTCTTCCATGAGTTGCTGTGAAGAATGTATATTCTGACACTGAATGTATATTCTTTAGCTGTCTGTTAGGAATTGGTGGTCAATGTAGTTATTTAGATCTACAGTTTCTTGGTTGAGGTTTTCCTGGATGTGATCCATGGATCACAATGAAGTGTTGAGATGTGAGTTTATGTTAAGTAGTATTTGGTTGATGAAGTGGGGTGCTCCAGGAGTCGGGGCATTGATATTTAGACTTGTTATATCCTCCTAATGGAGAATTGCCTTTACTAATATGTAATATCTCTTCCTACTAATTATAATTTGAATTCTATTTTATCTTATGGTAGTGATTCTACTGTGGCATGTTTATGATGTCCATCTGTGTGAAAATTTTCCTTCCAGACCTTCAGTTGGAGTATGTGTTTGTTTTGGTCAATGAAATGTGTCTATTGTAGATACCAGATAGATGCCTCTTCTTTCATTCTATCTAATCTGTCTTTTAATTGGAAAGTTAGTCCATTGATATTGAGAGTTAAGATTATGAAATATCTGATGAGTTCTGCTATGTTATACATGGTTGGGAGCTGAAAGTACAGCTCAAATGTCATCTTGACCACTGTGTTCAAATGAAGGCATGTACAAGGAACTGACTTACTTGCAAAACACCAGATCCCTGGGATTGCTTTGCTATGTCTGCAGAGTTTGTTTTACTTTCAACCAGTTGACATTATCTTGTTTTTTACTGCACTCTGTTTTACAGAAATTTTCCTTGTTTCTCCGGACTATAGTAACCTTATGCTGCTTCTTGACTTCTAACAGTATATATTAGGGAAAGTTAAAAATGAACGGTGCTGCAGTCTTGAGCTGCAGACCACCCAAACCCATCTTTTGTCTTGTGTATTTTTTTCCCATCCTCGCCCCCTAAATCAGGAATCCCTTTGATTGCCGGCAGGCTCCATCAATACACCTGCTTGTAGGATCTGTGCCTCATCTTCTTATAATATATTTACCTTGTTCTCAAGTAGGGAATATTTTTTCATTTTATTTTATTTGTGAACATACTGTACAGAGGGGTTACAATTACATGGGCAGGATAATGCGTACATTTCTTACCAAGCATTGCAGCCTCCTCCTTTTGTTTACCCTTCACGTCCCTTCCCAGCCTCCCCTCTCCCCCAATCCCAATCTTTCTCCTTCCCCCCTTACCCCCCCCTGCACCGACGTTGTAAAGCTCGTTTTGGACATGACAACTTGTACTTCTCATTGTTGCAACAGGTCCACCTGTATCCTTAAACAACTCATTTTTCCCCATATCCTCCTCAAGTTATATTGACATCAAATATAGTGAAAGCAGGGGTTATACTGTGGGGGAGGGACATAAAAAGCAACAAAGAGATAATCTTATAAATGCTTTAGAAACACATGCATGAAAGAAAAAAAACATTAAAATACATATCTAAGGGTTCATTTTCCTGACATCACATTATCTGACCTTTTCGGCTTGACTCATGCATATACTAGATACTGCAAATAAGGGAAACCATGGGACCTATGTTTCTTTGGGCCTGGCTGACTTCACTTAATATAATTTTTCCAAGTTTTTCCATTTCCTAACAAATGGGGCAATGCCATTATTTCTGATGGAGGTATAGAATTCCATTGTGTATACATACCACATTTTCTTAATCCATTCATCTACTGAGGGGCATCTGGGTTGGTTCCATATCTTAGCTATGGTAAATAATGCTGCAATAAACAGAGTTGTGCTGGTAGTTTAGTGTGGTCTTGTTTGTAAACATTTGGGTAAATGCCCAAAAGTGGGATTGCTGGGTCATAGGGGAGTTCTATGTGAAGTCTTTTGAGAAAACTCTATCCTGCTTTCCAAAGTGGTTGAACAAGTTTACATTCCCACCAACAATGAAGTAAGGTTCCTTTCTGTCCACATCCCCTCCAGCATCTGTTGTTGTTAGAGTTCTTGATTTTTGCCGTTCTAACTTGGGTGAGGTGATATCACAAGGTTGTTTTGATTTGCATTTCTTTTATGGCTAGGGATGTTGAACATTTCTTCATGTGTCTATAGGCCATACTTCTTTCTTCTTCAGAGAAGTTTCTTTTTAAGTCTTTCGCCCACTTATTTATTGGGCAGTTGTTTCTTTGAGGATTTGTTGTTGGGGGGTTTAATTTTTTGAGTTCCAAGTATATTTTAGATATGAGACCCTTGTCCGTTGTATGGCTAGTAAAGATATTCTCCCAATCCGTGGGCTTTCTATTGATCTCTCTAGCAAGGTCCTTTGCCATGCAGAAGCTCTGCAAATTTATGCAATCCCATTTGTCCAACCTTTCTTTGATTTGTTGTGTTTCCGGGTCTCTATTCAAAAAATTTCGGCCTGAGCCAAGGAGACCTAGGGTTTCTCCTATTCCATCCTGTAATGTTTTCAGAGTGTCTGCTTTGACTTCAAGGTCTTTGATCCATTTGGAGTTGATTCTGGTGCAGGGTGATATATAAGGGTCTAGCTTTAGTTTTCTACACGTGGTTAACCAATTTTGCCAGCACCATTTACTGAAGAGGCTGTCTTTGTTCCATTCTATTGTTTTAGCTCCCTTATCGAAGATTAGATGGCTATAGGTCTGTAGGTTCATTTCAATTGTATTCCATTGGTCCTGAGGTCTGTTCTTATGCCAATACCAAGCTGTTTTGATTACTATGGCTTTATACTAGAGTTTGAAATTTGGTATTGATATTCCTCCAGCCGTGTTCTTTCCATTGAGGAGCGTTTTTGATATTCGGGGTCTTTCATTATTCCATATGAATTTTTGGATTGCCTCTTCTATTTCCTTGAAGAATGAGGTTGGAAATTTGATAGGTATTGCGTTGAATTTGTAGATAGCCTTGGGAAGTATTGCCATTTTCACCATGTTAATCTTTCCAATCCAGAAGCAAGGGAGGCTTTGCCATTTTTTTTTAATTCTCTGTTGATTTCCTTTTTCAAGATTTTAAAGTTTTCATCATAGAGGGCCTTCACTTCTTTAGTTAAGTTAATTCCTAGGTATTTTATTTTTTGTGGGTCTATTACAAATGGAGTTGCTTTCCTAATTTCAGCCACACTTTTCTCATTGTTGGCATACCGAAAAGCTGATTTTTGGGGGTTAATTTTATAACCTGCTACTTTGCCAAAGTTTTGAATCAGCTTGAGTAATTTGGCAGTGGAGTCTATGGGATTCTTTAAGTACAAGATCATGTCATCTGCAAAGAGGGAGAGTTTTATTTTTTCTTTCCCTATTTGGATCCCCTTTATGTCTGCATCTTGTCTTATTGCTGTAGCTAGGCATTCTAATACTAGATTGAAGAGAAGTGGAGAGAGTGGGCATCCGTGTCTTCTTCCTGAGTTAAGAGGAAACGGCTTTAGTTTTTCACCATTGAGTATAATGCTGGCTGTAGGTTTGTCATAGACAGCCTTTATTGTATTGAGGAATGTTCCATGGATTCCTAATTTTTCCAAAACCTTCATCATGAAGGGGTGTTGGATCTTGTCGAATGCTTTTTCTGCATCTATTGAGATAACCATGTGGTTCTTATTCTTGCTCCTGTTGATGTGATGAATAATATTAATTGATTTGCGTATATTGAACCAGCTTTGCATCCCTGAAATGAATCCTGTTTGATCGTGGTGTATGATTTTTTGGATGAATTGTTGAAGTCGATTGGCCAAAATTTTGTTGAGAAGTTTTGCATCAATGTTCATCAAAGAAATGGGTCTATAGTTCTCTTTCTTTGATGAGTCCCTGCCTGATTTTGGGATGAAAGTTATGATGCCTTCATAGAATGTGTTGGGTAGTGAGTTTCTCTTTCAATTTCATTGAAGAGTTGGAGGAGTATTGGTGTGAGCTCTGCTTTGAAGGCCATGTAAAATTCCGCTGTAAAACCATCTGGTCCTGGACTTTTCCTAGCTGGGAGGTCTCTTATTGCTGTTTCTATTTCAGTGCTTGATATGGGCCTGTTAAGATAGTTTAACTCGTCTTGGTTTAGTTTTGGCATGTCAATATTTGCTAGGAAGAGGTCCATTTCTGTCAAGTTCTCAAACTTATTAGCGTAAAGTTTTGAGAAGTATTCCCTTATAGTGTTCTGAATCTTGGTTGTTTCTGTGGTGATGTTTCCATTCTCATCTCTGAGTTTATTAATTTGGGTGTGTTCTCTTCTTTTTCTGATAAGATTTGCTAAGGGTCTGTCAATTTTGTTAAGTTTTTGGAAGAACCAACTCTTTGTTTTGTTGTTTCTTTCTATAGTTTTTTTGGATTCTAATTCATTTAATTCTGATTTAATTTTGATTATTTCTTTCCGTCTACTGGATTGGGGTTCATCTTGCTGATCTTTTTCAAGGAGGTTTAGATGTGTCATTAAATTGCTAGTTTCAGATCTCTCCAATTTGTTGATGTAGGAGCTCAGAGCTATAAACTTGCCTCTGAGTACGGCCTTTGCTGTGTCCCAGAGGAGCTGGTAAGATGTGTGTTCATTTTTGTTGAATAGCATGAACATTTGAATTTCCTTTCTAATCTCTTCCATGACCCACTCTTGGTTCAGCAGTGTGTTGTTTAGCCTCCATGGATACCGGACTTTCTTTGGTGGCTTTTGTTGTTGAGTTCTAATTTTATTCCCTTGTGGTCAGAGAGAATGCAAGGTATAATTTCAATGTTTCTGAATTTAGATAAGTTTGCTTTGTGGCCTAAAATGTGGTCAATTTTAGAAAACGTTCCATGTGCTGCTGAGAAGAACGTGTATTCTGATGCTGCTGGGTGAAATGTTCGGTAAATGTCTGTTAAGTCTAGTTGATCTATGCAGCTGTTTAGATCTGCGGTTTCTCTGTTGAGTTTTTGCCGAGTTGATCTATCTATTGGGGAGAGTGGTGTGTTAAAATCCCCAACAATTAATGTCTTTGGATTTATATGGGATTCGAAGGACAGTAGTGTTTCTTTGATAAATTTGGGTGCTCCATTGTTTGGCGAATAGATATTTAGAATTGTAATATCCTCCTGAAGGAGAGATCCTTTAATTAGTATGTAGCGACCTTCTTTATCTCTTCTCACGAATTTTAATTTGAAGTCTATTTTATCCGATATTAGGATTGCAACTCCCGCCTGTTTATGGGGCCGTTTGCTTCGTAGATTTTGTTCCAGCCTTTAACTTTGAAAATGTGTTTGTTTTTACGGGCAAGATGTGACTCCTGCAGGCAGCAGATAGAAGGGTCTTGTTTTTTAATCCAACTAGACACTCTATGTCGCTTAATTGGAGATTTCAGTCCGTTAACGTTAAGAGATAGGACTGAGAGGTATTTGGGAGTTCCTGCCATGTTATCCACATTCTTGGGGGCTGCAAAAACTGTGTTCTTCCTAAGGTTCTTGGATTCTCAGTTTGGGTGCAGTTTCTTGGCCTTTGTTGCAGTCTTGTTGGTTTTCTATGTGTAGGACATCTTTAAGAATATTTTGTAGGGCTGGTTTGGTGGAGATGTATTGTTTCAATTTTTCTTTGCTATGGAAGGTTTTTATTTGGCCTTCAGTTATGAAGGAGAGTTTAGCTGGGTACAGTATTCTTGGTTGATATTTGTTTGTTTTTAGGGCATGGCATACATCATTCCAGGCTCTTCTTGCTTTGATTGTCTCTGCTGAGGAATCTGAGGTTATTCTAATTGGTTTCCCTTTATAGGTGATTACCCTTTTCTCCTTGACAGCTTTAAGGATCTTTTCCTTGGTCTGAGTTGATCCTGTGTGGATTATAATGTGACAGTGGGATGTCCTATTCTGGTCTGGTCTATTTGGGGTTCTAAAAGCTTCTTGTTTCTGAATAGGCCTATCTTTTTGTATGTTTGGGAAGTTCTGTGCTAGGATCCTGTTAAACAAATTTCCTAGACCGTTAACTTCTGTTTCTAGGTGCTCCTCTACACCCATTATCCTCAGATTAGGCCTTCTGATGGTGTCTTCCAGGTGTTGGATAGATCTATCATATTTCTTGGACTTGTCTTGGATGGTTGTATCTTCTTTCTCTATAATATCTAGGCTGTCTTCAATCCCTGAGATTCGATCTTCTGCATGGTCTAACCTGCTGTCAAGACTCTCTACTTTGTTTTTTATCTCTTTTCCTTCTAGTTGGTCAGCTTTGATGGCTTCAAGTTCTTTGTTGAAGCTCTGTTTTAGGTCTTGTATGAATTTCTTTACTTCCTTAATTTGGTGTTCAGTGTTTGTTCTCAAATCACTTATTTGATTGGTTATGGTTTCTTTGGACTGCCATTCCTTCTGTTGGGTTCCATTCAGCATTCCCTTTGTGGTCTCCCTAACATCCTTCAGCTCTTTGTTAATGGATTCCATGAATGCCTTTAGTGATCTTTGTGTATTCTCTACCTGGTCTCTCAATTCCTGTATTACTCTTTGATTAGCTTCTTCCCGTTCGTGGGATTCCTGGAGTTCTCTTTGAGTGTTCTCAGCCTGCTCACGCCATTCCTCCCTTTCTCTTTGAGTATCCTGAAGTTGTTCACGCAAATCCTGTATCAGTTTTTGAGTAACTTCCTCACTCATATGATATTCCTTTACAAGCTTTTGGGATGCCTTCTCTCTCTCCCTTTCACGCTCATACAGAGTCCTTTGTAAGTTGTCAAACTTCTCATTTATCATGTTTGCCAGCAGTGTTTGTAGAGCTATTTGGGAACTCTCCTCTGTATTATTCATTATCTGTTCTGACCCCTGATTATCAAGATTGGGACTTGAGATATGCGGATTTGCCTTTTTTCTAGTGTTTTTTCGGCTTACTCTGCCCATTTAAGATGAAAATAGCACCAGTTTTGTGCTAGAACACTCTCTTAAGGCAACCATCAATCAGATTTTCCATTTGTACAGTCAATAGTCTACAGATACAATCTAGTTCAAGAGATACATCTATTCAACATCAAACAACTATATGTTAATGGGCTTCGAACCACAGAGAAGAATTTGGAAAACCAGAAATTATTAGGGTTAGGGAGAGATGTGGGTAAAAAATAGGAATAGATTGGTGTGGGGAGGCACAGGGAGAGTTAACCATTTCCTAATCCCAATGCAGGAAATAGTTTGGGTAGGATGCATGTAGAGAGAGAGAGAAAAAGAAGAATGGGAAAGGGAAATGAAAAGAGACCAGAAATAAATAGAAACGTTAAAATTAATATTATTATGGAGATTAAAAGACCATCTATTTAGAGAGGAATGTGAGTTTATTAATAGAAGGGTAGGGACATAGAGGAAAAGTGAAAAACTTAAAAAAATGCTTAAAATATTATATAGGTATAAAGAGGTAGTACTGCTATTAAGGAATTTAAGTCTCAGAGGTTTTGAATTGAGTAATAAATTTGTGGATTATGTGTGTACACAATGGGGGATAGGGTCTACTAGTTAACTACAGGTTTATCTGAGGATGTGCAGGACAAGAGTTAAGTCACATACAGAAGATCAAAAGAGAAGAAAAGGTGAAAAGGATTAGAAAGGGAGAAAAAAGATCAGAAGTTCAGTAGAGCTAGACAAAAAAACAAAAAGATAGTTAAGAAAGAAAGAAAAAGCGAAAGAAGACAAGAAAAGACAGGAAAACGCACATTCATGTGTTCCTAAAATAAAAATTATAAGAGGAAAAATAAGTTACTCGAAAAAATCAGGAATCCCTTTGATTGCCGGCAGGCTCCATCAATACACCTGCTTTTAGGATCTGTGCCTCATCTTCTTATAATATATTTACCTTGTTCTCTGGTAGGGAATATTTTATATAACCAGTTCTTGTTCTTCTTGATCTTCTCTATGTAGGATACATTTCATGAACTACTATCCTGCTGATTTGGTCAAGATACATTGTTTCAGGTTTTCTTTGTCATGAAATATT
Organism: Dipodomys merriami; assembly: GCF_024711535.1. Lineage (NCBI taxonomy): Eukaryota > Metazoa > Chordata > Mammalia > Rodentia > Heteromyidae > Dipodomys > Dipodomys merriami. Next base: position 8,818,797 of record NW_027206113.1, read on the forward strand.
TTTATATATCCTTTCAAGGTAAAGGAGAGTTTGGCTTGGGACCATATTCACGGTTGGCAGTTATTTGCCTTTAATATTTGTCATAAAATACCAGCCTCTCCTTTTTACCATATCATCTAAGAAATCTGTGTTTATTCTGACTTTATATACTTTATAAATAATAATCTTTTTCCTATGACAGCTTTAAGAATACTTTCATTGATCTCTAATGATCCTCTAATAGATTATGAAGTGGTGGTGGGTTGTTCTGTTATGATATTCTCTGGTGTTCTAAAGGTTTCTCTTCTCTGAATGAGCCTATCTTTTTGGATGTTTGGAATGATCTTTCCAGGAATTCTGTCATATCTTTCCCATCCATTTGGTACCTTGCTCTTCCCATTCTTGATAACTATGTTCTGAAAATTTGATCTTCTAACTGATGCTTGAAGTTCCCGCAAGATGGTTTCTTATTTCTTGGATTGGTTCTATTTGATTATCTCCTCATTCCTTTCATCCCTGAGATTTTCTTCTATATCATCTATTTGCTCTTCAGACGTTCTGCTTTGTTTTTGATTTCTCTGTCTTCAAATTGGTCATTTTAGGGCCTTTATCCTTTATTAAAGCTTTGTTTTAGGTTTTGTTTGGGCTATCTTTAAATCTTATCTTTGGGTGGCAGGTTTATTTTATCTGCACCTTCAATCATATCTTTTAACTAGACATCTATTTTTTTTCTTCGACTCCCTGGTCTTCTTAGAATTCATCTTTTTGTTTGTAGTCCCCATGAATTTTTGCTAATATTTGGTTGGACTCATTTTGTTGTCAAATTTCCTGGTAGAAGTTTTTTTATTGCTTCATTAAACTCAGTTTTGATCAGTATTTGTAATGTATTTTGAAATGTATCTTCTAGGTTCTTGATTGTCTGCTCTAATGCCTGGTTATTTTTTGTATGAATTATATTACCTTGACATCATTTTTCTTGTATTTTTCTGATTTGTCTTGTCCTTTTGGAGTATTACTTGGCTTTCATTTGGAGGACCTATGATCTTAATAGGTAACTCTGTTGATTTGCCAGGTGTTGGTTTGATCTTCTCTTGTGATTTGTTTTTCTAGAATTAGGTTTCTTTTTGAAGTTTTTTTTTATTGTAAAAATATCATACAGAGTAGTTACAATTACATGGGCAACGTAATTAGTGCATTCTTATCAAGAATTTTTGCCTGTTCCTTTGTTTACCCTTCCCATCTCTTCCCATCCCCCACCTGCACCAAAGTTGTAAAATTCATTTTTGACATAGCATCTTGTACGTCTCATTGCTGCAATGGATCCACCTGTATCGCTATATAAAGAATAGTTTCTTCCCTTTCCCTCCACAAATGATACCAATATCAAATACAATGAAAAAAGGGGTTATGCCGTGGGGGGGGGGAACATACAAAGCAACATAGAATTACCTTATAAATGTGTTAGACACAATACTAAGAAAGAAAGAAAATTGAGTCTTTAACATAGAGTTCATTTCCCCTAACATCAACTTATCTGACCTTTTCTGTTTGTTTCAGACATATACTAGTTATTGCAAATAAGGGAAACCATGGGACCTATGTTTCTTTGTGCCTGAATTACATAGTTTTTTCCAAGTCTTTCCATTTCCTAAACAAATGGGGCAATTTCATGGAGGCATAGAATTCCGTTGTGTATATATACACATTTTCTTGATCCATTCATCCACTGAGGGGTATCTGGGTAGGCTCCATATCTTAATTATCATAAATAATGCTGGGATTTGTTTTTGCCCTTCCTGTCCACAAATTATACCAATATTAAATACAGTGAAAGTAAGGGTTATACCGTGGGGGAGGGATATACAAAGTAACAAAGAAATCAACTTATAAATATGTTAGAAACAATTGCATGAAAGAAAACGCATTTGAATCTTTTACTTGAGGTTCATTTCACCTAACATCAACTTATCTGATGTTTTCTCCTTGTCTCAAACATGTACTAGTTATTGAATATGCGGGAAACCATGGGACCTATGTTTCTTTGGGCCTGGCTTAATTCACTTAATAAAAATTTTCCCAAGTCTTTCCATTTCTGGGTTGGTTCCATATAATAGTTATGGTAAATAATGCTGCAATAAACACACTTGTGCTAACAGCTGGAGTACAGTCTTGTTTGTGACCATCTGATAAATGCCCCAAAGTGGGATTTCTGGGTCATAGGGGAGCTCTATGTGGAGTCTTTATAATAACCCCCATATTACTTTCCAAAGTGTTTGAAAAAGTTTACACTCCTACCAACAATGCAGTAGGGTTCTCTTCTGTCCACATCCCCTCCAGCATCTATTGTTATTAGAGTTCTTGATTATAGCCCTGCTAACTGGAGTGAGGTGGTATCTCAATGTCATTTTGATTTGCATTTCTTTTATGGCTAGGGAGGTTGAGCATTTCTTCATGTGTCTATTGGCCATCCTTCTTTCCTCCTCAGAGAAGTTTCTCTTTAAGTCTTTATCCCACTTATTTATTGCGCAGTTGTTTCTTTGAGACTTTGTTGTTTGGGGATTTAATTTTTTGATATCCAGGTATATTTTAGATATGAGACCTTTGTCCGTTATATGGCTAGGGAAGATGTTCTCCCAATCCGTGGGCTTTCTATTGATCTTTCTATCAATGTCCTTTGCCATGCCGAAGCTCTGCCTTTTCATGCAATCCCATTTGTCCAACCTTTCTTTGCTTTTTGAGTTTCTGGGTCTCATTTAAGAAAATTTTGGCCTGTGCCAAGGAGAACTAGGATTTCTCCTATTCCATTCTCTAATGATTTCAGAGTGTCTGCTTTAACTCCAAGGTCTTTGATCCATTTGGAGTTGATTTTGGTGCAGGGTGAAATATAAGGATCTACCTTTAGTGTTATACAAGTGTTTAACCAATTTTGCTAGCACCATTTACTGAAGAAGCTGTCTTTCTTCCATTCTATTTTGTTTAGCTCCCTAATCGAAGATTAGATGGCTATAGGTCTGTGGGTTCATTTCTGGGTTTTCAGTTCAATTCTATTAGTCCTGAAGTTTGTTCTTGTGTCAGTACCAAGCTGTTTCGATTACTATGCCTTGGTAGTAGGGTTTCAAATTCAGTATTGATATTCTTCCAGCACTGTTCTTTCTGTTAAGGATCCTCTTTGCTATTTCGTTTTTTTTATTGTTCCATAAGAATTTTTGGATTTCCTCTTCTATTTCCTTGAAGAATGAGGTCGGAATATTGATAGGTAACGTTTTGAAGTTATAGATAGCTTTGAGATGTATTGCAATTTTCAGGATGTGGATCCTTCCAATCCTGGATCATGGAAGATTTTTCAACTTTCTAAATACTATTTTGATTTCCTTTGTCAGGTTTTTAAAGTTTTCATCATAGAGGTCCTTCACTTCTTTGATTAAATTAATTCCCATGTATTTCTTTTTTGAGGGGATATTACAAATGGAGTTGCTTTCCTGATTTCAGCCTCGCTTTTGTCATTGTTGGCATCCAGAAAAGCCATTGATTTTTGACGATTAATTTTGTACCCTTCTATTTTGCTAAAGTTTCGAATCAACTTGAGTAATTTAGGAGTGGAGTCCATGGGATTCTTGAAATACATGATCATGTCATCTGCCTAGAGGGAGTGTTTTACTTCATCTTTCCCTATTTGGATCCATTTTATATTCACATCTTTTCTTGTTGCTGAAGCTAGGCATTCTAATACCCAACTGAAGAGAAGTGGAGAGAGTGGACATCCTTATCTCGTTCCTGAGTATAATGCTGGATATAGGTTTGTCATATACAGACATTATTGTATTGAGGAATGTTCCCAGGATTCCCAGTTTTTCCAGAACCTTCATCATAAAGAGGTGTTGGATCTTGTCAAATGCTTTTTCTGCATCTATTGAGATATCTATGTGGTTCTTATCCTTGCTCTTGTTAATGTGATAAATTATATTAATTGATTTGCATATATTGAACCAGCTTTGCATCCCTGAAATAAATCTTCTTTGATTGTGGTGTATTAATTTTTGGATGAATTGTTGAAGTTGATTGGCCAAAATGTTGTTGAGAAGTTTTGCATCAATGCACATCAAAGAAATGGATCTATAGTTCTCTTTTTTGATGAGTTCCTGCCTGGTTTTGGAATGAGGGTTATGATGGCTTTATAGAATTAATTCCCTCGTGAACTTTCTCTTTCAATTTCATTGAAGAGTCGGAGGAATATTGGTGTCAGCTCTGCTTTGAAGACCTTGTAAAATTCTGCTGTAAATCCATGTGATCCTGGGCCTTTTTAGATGGGAGGTCTCTTATTGCTGTTTCTATTTCATCCTTGATATGGGCTTGTTAATATGGTTTAACTAATCTTGGTTTAGTTTCAACATGTCTATATTTGCTAGGAAAAGTTTCACTTCTGCCTAGTTCTCAAACTTATTAGCATAAAGGTTTGAGAAATATTCCTTTATAATGTTCTGAATATTGGTTGTTTCTATGGTGATGTTTCCATTCTCAACTATGAGTTTATTTATTTTGGTTTTTTTTCTTTTTCTAATAAGAATTCCTAGGCGAATATCAATTTTGTTAATTTTTTCGAAGAACCAACTATTTGTTTGTTGATTCTTTCTATGTTTCTTTTGGATTCTAATTCATGTAATTCTGATTTAGTGTTAATTATTTATGTCCATCTACTGGATTGGGGTTTAACTTGTTGCTTTTTTTCAAGGAGATTCAGATGTCTCATTAAATTTTTCTTTTCAGATCTCTCCAATTTGTTGATGTAGGAACTCAGAGCTATAAACTGGACTCTGAGTACTGCCTTGCTCTATCCCCGAGGATTTGGTAATTTGTGTGTTCCAAATTTGTTGAATATCATGAACGTTTGAATTTCCCTTCTAATCTTTTCCATGACCCACAGATGATTCAAGAGTATGTTTTTCCGCCCCCATTTGTACAGGACTTTCTTTTATGGCTTTTGTTGTTGAATTATAATTTTTTCCCTTGTGGTCTGAGAGAATGCAAGGTATAACTTCAATGATTCTGAATTTCGACAAGTGTACTTTGTGACCTGAAATGTTTTTGATTTTGGAAAAAGTTCCGTGATTTGCTGAAAAAAACATGTATTCTAATGCTGCTGGGTATTAAATCTAGTTGATCTATGCATTTGTTTAGATCTGTGGATTATTTTTGAGTTTTTGCCGAGTTGATCTATCTAGTGGGTATAGTGCTCTGTTAAAGTCCCCAACAATTATTGTCTTGGGATCTATGTGAGATTTAATGCTAAGTAGTGTTTCTCGGATAAATTTGGGTGCTTCGTTGATTAGCTAATGGATATTGAGAATTGTAATATACTCCTGAAGGAGAGATCTCTTAATTAGTATGTAGGGGCCTTCTTTATTTCTTCTCACAAATTTTAATTTGGAGTCTATTTTCTCTGATATTAAGATTGCCACTCCGGCCTGTTTATGGGGGCCGTTTGGTTGGTAGATTTTGTTTCAGCCTTTCACTTTCAAAATGTGTTTGCTTTTATGGGCAAGGTGTGACTCCTGAAAGCAACAGATAGAAGGATTCTGTTTTTTAATCCAACTAGACAGTCTATGTCACTTAATTGGTGAGTTAAGTCTGTTATTGTTGATAGATAAGATTGAGAGGTGTTTGTTAGTTCCTGTCAGGTTATCCACCTTCTTGGGCCTGTGACAACTGGGTTCTTCCTATGCTTTTTGAATTCTCAGTTTGGGTGTAGTTTCTTGGCCTTTATTGTGGTCTTTTTGGTTTTCTATATATAGGACATCATTAAGTATCTTTTATAGGGCTGGTTTGGTGGAGATATATTGTTTCAGTTTTTCTTTCCTATGGAAATTTTTATTTGACCTTCGTTCAAGAAAGAGTGTTTAGCAGGGTACAGTGTCCTTGGTTGATAGTTATTTGTCTTTAGGGCATGGCACACATCATTCCAGGCTCTTCTGAATTTAATTTGTCTATGCATAGAAATCTGAGTTGATTCTAATTGGTTTCCCTTTATAGGTGATTGATCTATTCTCCTTGACAGGTTTAAGGATCTTTTCCTAGGTCTACATTGATCCTGTGTGGATTATAATGTCAAGCTGGGATGTCTTATTCTGGTCTGGTCTATTTGGGTTCTAAAAGCTTCTTGTAGCTGAATAGGCCTATCTTTTTGCATGTTTGGGAAGCTCTCTGCTAACATACTGTTAAACAAATTTCCTAAACCATTAACATCTGTCTCTAGGTGCTCCTCTACACCGATTATCATCAGATTAGGCCTTCTAATGGTGTCTTCCAAATATTGAATAGATCTATCATATGTCTTGGATTTGTCTTGGATAGTTGTATGTTCTTTCTCTATACTATCTAGGCTATCTTCAATCTACAAGATTCAATCTTCTGCATGGTCTAACTTACTGTCAAGATTTTCTACTTTGTTTTTTATTTCGTTCCTTCTAATCGGTCGACTTTGATGGCTTCAAATTCTTTGTTGGAACATTGTTTTAGATCTTGTATTAACTTCTTTACTTCCTTAATTTGGTGTTCAGTATTTATTCTCAAATCATTTAGTTGAATTGTTATTGTTTCCTTGGTCACTCATTCTTTCTGTCGGGATCCATTGAGCATTCCCTTTGTGTTCTCCCTGATTTCTTTCAGCTGTCTATGTATTCCATGAATGCCTCTATTGATCTTTCTCTATTCTCATCCCTCTCTCACAATTCTTGTACTACTCTTTGATTAGCTTCCTCACTTCATGCATTTCCTGTTGTTCTCTTTGACTGTTCTCAGCCTGCTCATGCAATTGCTTCATTTCTCTTTTACTGTTCTCTGCCTGCTCATGCAATTCCTGTATTAATTTTGAGTACCTTCCTCATGCTGATGAGATTCCTATATAATCTTTGGTTTGCCTCCTCTTTTTCCTTATCAACCTCACACCGCGTCTTTTGTAGGTTTTCAATCTTTTCATTCACCATGTTTACCAGTAATGTTTGTAGAGCTTTTTGGTAACTCTCCTCTGGATTAATCATTAACTGTTCTGTCACCTGATTATAATGAGTGGATTTGAGATACACGGACTTCCCATTTTTCTTGTGTTTTTCCGGCTTGTTCTGCCCATTTGGTATGAAAGTAACACGAATTTTTTGCTAGAACAATATTTTAAGGCAAGCATCATCCAGACTCCTGTAGTAGCACAGTCAAAATGGCTGCAGATACAATCTATTTCAACAGATACAGTCTATTCAACATCAATGGATTAATGGGCTAAGAACAGGAAAGAAGAATTTGTCAAACCAGAAATTATTAGGTTTTAGGAGAAATGGGAAAAATATGATTTGAGGGATGTGGAGAGGTAAAAGGAGAGTGAATTTAAACAAGTCCTTATTTCTGGGACAGAAATGATTAGGACAGAATATTAGGAGAGACATTAAAAAAAAAAACAAGAGAAAATGGAAAAAACCTAAATTTAAATTTTAAAAGTGACATCATTAAAAACTATGTAAATTCAAAGAATTGATATTGAGAGAAGAGAGGATTGGTTGAGAGGAAGGGAGGCTAGAAAAGAGATATGAAAAACTAAAAAATAATTCTTAAAATTAGTTACTTGAAAATTATATAAGTATAAAGTGATAATACTGCTCTTAAAGAAGTTAATCCTAAGAGGTTGTGAATTGAGTATTAAATATCTGGATTAAGTATGTACACAATGGGGGATAAGGTCTAATAATTGAAGACGGGTATATATCTGGGGATGACTGGAACTACAATGGAACTAACACCAGGGAGAAAGAAAAAAATGAAAAGAATAAAAAAAGGACCAAAAAGTCTGAAGTTAACATTTTTTTTTAAAAAGCACACACACACATATACACCTAAAATAACAATTATAAGGAAAAAAGGATTAAAAGAAAACAATTCTTTAAAAAAAAATAATGAAGGTACAAAAAAGAGTTCTTTGATTTTTTTTTTTTGGGGGGGGGAGGAATGGGTAGATCACGTATTTCGCTTGGGACCATAACCAGTCTCTTTGTGGAGACTTTGGTCTGCTTATGGTGTTTGGTTTTATTGTGGCTTGATTGAATTCTTAATTCTGTTTGTTTGAACAGGCAGAAAAATGCTCTATGTTATCCAGTATTTTGTGATCCTCCTCCCAGGTAGTTCAGTGGGAGGGAGATCTACTTTGAGTATCACAAAAGAGGGAGATGTCTCTTTCCTTTGTTTTGTCTGTGATGTGGCTAGTTTCTGGGTAGGGTTGAGGCTTTTCACTAAACAGTATCTTTTCCATGAGGGGCTAGCTTTGTAGACTGCTTTAGGGAGGGGCAGCCTCTGGCTCTGTTTACCCTAGTCACAGAGTTACCCTTGCCTGCCCAGTGTGACTTTCTCCTGAGTAGGGTTGTGCCTGGCAGTTCAGGCCAGGTTCCTATGACCTGCTAAATGACTCTTTTGTTTTCTTCCAAGGCCTGAGTTGGAGCTAGCTGCTCATCCAGGCCTTTGTCAGTATCAAAATGGAGATCTCTGGTGGTAGGGGAGGGGTGGCTTTCCCTCCTCTGCTCCCTGAGAAGGAGTGAGGATGTCAGGGTTCTACTCCTGCTGGAGTGTTGGTTCATGGGTCGTCTCTGGTCTGCGATCTGCAGGATGAAGATATCTGCTCCTTGTCAGTTCTTGCTGGTGTTGGTAGAGTCAGCTCGCCCACTGCATCTGGTTTCTTTGTCCTGGACTCTCACTGTAGGTATGGTGGCTATGCCCACCACCTTGCCACCACATCCACCGCTGTAGCGTCTACTGGCAAATGCTCAGGTCTGTCATTCTGCCTGGATTCTCTCTCTCTGGCCAAACTCTCTGTACTGTGATAGCATACTTGGTGTGCTTCTCTAGACTCGGACTGTACACTGGAATACTAATCTGCTTTCTATGTGAGACCTTCTTTAGTCTCCAGCTTCTCCTCCTCCATCTTCCCCCCTCCCCGGAATTAGGTTTTTGTCTAGAAGATTAAGTGTAGGAGTAGAAACCAGTTGTGGGGAGATGTTGTGATGTTAATATTGTGGTTCCAGTGACAGTTCAGGCAGTCCAGTGGTATGTTGAATTGTCTATGTATTTGGATGTGACTGTCTCTGATATATAAATTATTCCTGCTTTTTTCACATGTGGTCCTTTCATTTCCACACTGCAGCCGTGATTTTGAATATGTTGGACCACATATTCAGAGCAGTCACCTGCCTGGCTAAGCACCTTTTAATAGATTTCTGTTTTCTTGTGAAGACAGTATAAAATCTTTTGAATTGTGTATCTATATATAATTATTCTTGACTTGGTGGGACCCTCTAGAAGAGGAGTATCTGCTAGGACTCTAAATCTCTGTTTCACTAGAGTGAGTGAAGGTAATTGTCAGTTGTTATTGTGCCATTGTTTTTCCTCTTCCTCAGGTTCATTTTTTATATTGTGGACTTTTTCACATAATTTAGGATGTGTGATTATTGTATCAGGTTATTTTTGTTTTTCTTTTTCTGTTACTTGGAAATACTGATTTCAGGCTTATATGAAGAGACAGAAACCACATGAAATGTATGTTACTACATTCAACGAAAGAGAGCAGTCATTTTAACCTATTTGCTACAAGTAAATTAATATTAAGCAAAGCTAATTAAAATAATTACTTATTTACTCTTCAGAGGATGAGTATAGTACTCTTGGATATCTTGGAGGAAAAGACTAGTCTCATTACAACTGACGCCTTACATTGAAATTATTGGCTAAACATTCTTCTTCAGAAAGGCAAAAGCTCCATTTCTTTCATATTAGTATTATAAAATCATAATAGCTGCATATTGAATTGTTTACCACTACTATTTTGAATTACATTCTTCATCCATTAGATATCTAAGGCTTTGAATGACCAATTCTTTGAAATACCTATATTGCTTATATTGTGATATTAATCTCAGTAATATTAATAAGAATTTATCTCTGAGTCCTGTCTTGAACTACATTCATATGTAATTTATGTAGTACCAAGCAAGAAACCTGATAATTTTACTCTTTTCTATGTTTTAATCAATAAATCCATTCAATATAGAAATATGTTCCCATCTTTTATGTTGCTCAAGTAAACATCAAGTATTTCTAGTACTTTTCCTGAAATAAATAAAAAGTTTGGAACAGGAAGACAAACCCTCCCATTATCACTTTGAAGTAAATCCTTGGGAACTATTTTTTATACAAAGAAAAGGAAAGCCGGGCGTAGGTGGCTCACGCCTGTGATCCTAGCTACTCAATAAGTTGAGATCAAAGCTAGCCTGAGCAGGAGAGTCTGTGAGACTCTTATCTCCAGTAGACCACTAGAAAACTGGAAGTGGCGCTGTGGCTAAATCAGTAGAGTGCTCACCTTGTTCTGAAGAGCTGAGGCATAGCTCCTAAGCCCATAGTTTAAGCCCCACACCCGACAAAAATAATAAATAAAAACTGCAATGCACATGTTTATAAATGAATAATCTAATGGTTAAGTCAATTAAACACAAGAACTACCACAGCAATCTCAATTTACTTAAAGCCACCAAAATATTAGTGTTCATGAATATCACTCATTTTTAGAAAATGACTAGTCAAAACAAAATTTATATTTGAAATATAAAAAATGAAATTTAAACCCAGATTTGCTGTGAATATCCAATTCACATGAATACATTTATTCAGCAAACAGAGAAACAAAAAATAAGGGTTTGTCATATAGAATGAAAGATGTAGAAGCAGACTCTTTCCTTAAGATGATAACTACATGCAAAAAGTGGGATTTATCCATTTATCTACTGAGGGGCATCTGGGTTGGTTACATATCTTAGCTATGGTATATAATGTTGCAGTAAATATAGTTGTGCTGGTAGCTTTAGTATGGTCTTGGTTGTGATCATTTGGGTAAATGCCCCAAAGTGGGAATGCTAGGTCATAGGGAAACTCTATGTGGAGTCTTTTGAGGAAACTCCATATTGCTTTCCAAAGTGGTTGAACAAGTTTACACTCCCACCAAAAATATAGTAGGGTTTCTTTCTGTCCAAATCCCCTGCAGCATCTATTGTTATTAGAATTCTTTATTATAGCCATTCTAAATAGGGTGAGGTGGATTGTCAATGTTGTTTTGATTTACATTTCATTTATGGTTAGGGAAGTTGAGCATTTCTTCATGTGTCTATTGGCCATCCTTCTTTCCTCTTCAGAGAAGTTTCTCTGAAAGTCTTTTTTATTTTATTTTATTTTTTTATTGTGAAAATACTGTACAGAGGGGTTACAAGTACATAGGCAAGATAATGAGTACATTTCTTATCAAACATTTTTACCTCCTTTGTGTTTCCCCTTACACAGTGGAATTCTATGCCTCCATTAGAAAGAATGACATTGCCCCATTTGTATGGACATGGAAAGACTTGGAAAAAATTATATTAAGTGAAGTAAGCCAGGCCCAAATAAACATAGGTCCCATGGATTCCCTTATTTGTAATACTAGTATATGTCTGAGACAAGCAGAAACGGTCAGATAAGTTGATGTTAAGGGAAATGAACTCCAAGATAAAGACTCAAATGGTTTTTCTTTCTTGCTATTGTTTCTAACATTTTATAAGATGATTTATTTATTGCTTTGTATATCCCTCCCCACCCCATACATGTGTTCCCACGGGAGGGGCTGGACTAGGCAGTGAAGGGAAAGCATTGGAGCCAGAAGTTGTGGGGCTGGAAAGGGTGGGCCAGAAAAGTGGGGGTGGAGGTAAAATTGTGGCTGTGAGAGTGGTTGGTCAGGAGAATGTGTGCAGCCCAGAGTGAGTATCTGGCCTCAAGAAGCAGTACAGTCCAAAAAGTGAGAGTAGGACACATAGCATGGTGGTGGGAAGAGGAAACACCGGGTGACCATGGTCCAGCGGGTGGTGGTGGGAGGTGGGCTGATAGAGGGGAGGTATGGGACAGGGAACCTAGAAGAGTTAATAGGGGATCAAGAAGAAGGGTTGTGCACACTTAACTGGAAACAGGGCTGCTCAGTATGGCTCTCTCCATGTACTATGCTCGTCTGTGCTCTGCCAGCAGGTTAGAGTTCCCATGCCCCACAATCTAGAATACAGTAAAGGAACACCATCTAACTATTCACCTGGCAGGGGTATAATTCTCTGGCACCTGGGAAGAGGTTTATTATGAAGACAGGATGATAGAATGGGCTACCTCTGGCTTAACAGATTCATATCACCCTTACCCATGAGGCACAGTTAATATATAAATGCACTTAAACAATAGTTCTTTTTTCGCCTTCCTTTGCTTTACCTCTTCCTTCTTCCAGTGCTGGGGCTTGAACACAGCTTCTAGGTGCTCCAAAAATTCTCTGCCCAAGTGCCTATTGTTCTTCACCTCCTAGACCTCTATCTTCTTGGTCCCTGTCAGTCCAGGTGCAAGGTACCATGGCCAGATGCCCTCTTTCAAGGCAAGTATGTCCCCAACAGCCTTCTCCCTGGAGGAACCAAAAGGAGGATTAAGGGTTTTGTGCTTTTGTGTATACATTCACATGAATATTTACATTCATCAGTGGGGCAGTTCTAAGTACTCATCCTCTTATTGAACTTCAGCTATAAATTCTTTGAAAATGGAGGCACTGGAGCAGGAAAGGAAAAAAAAACCAAACAATAAAACAAAAAACATATCCCAGAATCACTGGATGACTGAATGAAAGTAAAACGCAACCTAACAATATTTTACCAAATCTGTTATATTTGAATGGTGAGCGTTCCATAGAGGAAGATGCCAAAACAGCCAGGGAGTGTCCATTTGCATATGTTCAAGGATGCTGTCATTAATATTTAATCATTAATATTTGCTCATTCATCCAGGAAGAGGAGATCAGTTACTATGGTACTTTGATTGTGTTCAATCCAATTACGTTATAAAAATTGCAAGCTGCCATGATAAAAAAAAAATAAGGCTCCTCTTCCCAGCACCAGTTATCTTTAGTTCACTTCCAAACCATAAACATTATAACCATGTCCAAAGAATGCAAGGAAGGGAGGGAAAGAATCAGCATTCTGGTCTATTATCTGGTACCAACACATTGCTCAGGTTGAACTGTTTATCCACTGTGGTATTACTTTCTTCCTACTTTTGGATCTGAGGTGTGTGCACTTAAGAACTATGTGCATATATCCGTACATACAATATGACTGAAGGTATATGTCCATCAACTGAGGTGTTAGCTTGCAAAGGTTCATTTTAACTGTTACAGCAGCTGTATGTCAACGTAATTGTTCCTGTGTCCCATGTGCATCTCTCCAAGTTCTACACAAGATAATGTCACTGACCATTTTACTTATGTTGCTGCTGGCATTCCCAGTTTTCCTCTCCCAATTCTCCCTCCCACCTCCCTTTATACCCTGCAGCAAACCACAGCCTTTATGGTTTTGTTTCTTCAGTGTTGATTGCCTGAGGTTTGATTGGTCCAATTCTAACACACTAGGTAGCTATGGCAGGTGCAGGGGGTGGCGTTCCTTTTTCTAACTTTCCTGACACATACCAGGAGAGTCTCTCCGCATTTCAGGAGTTTTACTTGAATTACTTTCCACTTTCTGGTATTTGCCACCTATCTGATTTTGTCTCTTCTTTGGAGTTAATGAGATTGAACCCAGGATGTTTCATTAGGTAGGCAAATACTCTCACTGAACTATAACCCAGCCACAGAACATCTTTTTAAATTCTCCATATATCTGAATGTACGATGGAAAGAAAAGTTTATTCCAGTATATTGGAATGTTTCAGATTTTAGGTTTTGATTAATCTAGTTATATATAGTCATAGTCTAGAAACAAATATATTGGTAGGACTTGATAAGACAGGCTTTTCCTCACTATACAGCTGTTGATGGGAAGGGTTTGTCCTGCAGCATAACCCTGGAAACTTAGTGGTGAGGCCTTCAACATCAATTCCTCAGGGACATGATTTCAACCCAAGTGAGTTGCTGTAGTCTGAAGCCTCCCCTCAGGTTCCTTCGATTCCATCTTGCATACTACATTCCATAATAGCAATAACCACCATGCTCAGTCTGACTGTTTCGATTTGTTGAAAGGTTGTGAATGAATGTGTATGTCATCTTAGATGAGCGCATCATTGAGTCATGTGAAGAACTTCATCAAAAAAGAGATCACTCTTCAGTTTCAGTGATGATTTACAACAAATTTTCATAACTTGACCACAAAGCCTCTTTTTTTAGGCTAAACAGTTTCACTTGCACCAAAATGATGCTATGGCAAAAATGATCCTCTAATAGGGTTTCTAAATGCAAACACAAAATACTTTTGCTTTAAGGAAGAATTAATTATGCCAGCTAATATATTCCCAGAATAGTTATTTGTGTTTAGACCATGTTAAAAAATTTTGTTTTGTTTTTGTTTTTTTTATGGTCATGGGGCTTGAACTCGGCCTAGGCGCTGTCCCTCAGCGATTCAGCTCCTCAGTGATTCAGCTTAAGGCTGGTGCCCTACCATTTGAACCATAGTGCCACTTCTGGTTTTCAGGTGGTTAATTGCAGATTAGAGTTAATTGCAGATAAGAGACTTTCCTGCATGGGCTGGTTTTGAACCGCAAACTTTTTATCTCAGCCTCATGAGTAGCTAGGATTATAGGCGTGACCCACTGGTGTTTGGCAAATATGTGCAATTTTTAACCATGATTGAAAATGTTGGGAAAAACTACAGAATACTTATAAGCAGCAGTAATTAGATGGGTATAAGTATATGTAATATACCAAATATTTTTGCACAATTGAAGTCCTTGGTGATCAAATACATAACAAAACTCATTTAGATCTCTTATTGAATATAGATTATTAATTTTTCTGTTCAGAAACATATATATGTATATATATACGTAACTACAAAAGTATATAAATAATGCTTTACTATTTATGGGCAATTCTAAAGAGAGAGAGAGAGAGAGAAAGAGAGAGAGGCAGGGAGACAGGAGACAGAGAGACAGAGAGAGAAACACAAAATCCCAAACATTAAACTCACAGGTTGGATATCTGTAATTCCCAATTACATATTGTACTGAAAGGGAAATTACAATGAAATAAAAAATTAGACCATTCTGCAAGGATTCCAAAAAAATAGTTCTTACACATTACTTGTTTGTTATCTTGATGTGTTTGTGACTAGTTGCGTCATCTGGTTTGCTTTAGGATGAAAACAACACTATCTTGTTCTTAAAAGCCAAGGGAAAATTATAAGTGTGCAATTGAAAGAGGTATATATATATTTGGATCAACCTTTATTTGCTTAGTTTTCAAACACTATGTAATGTTTCCAAATAATAATGGATTTTGCAAATATAGAAAAGTGTTAATGTATTTCTTGTTTTAAATTTATTTCTTATGACCAGATAAGACGTGTTAAGTCAAATGAACCTCAAGATAGGGACACAGGTTGTTTTTTTTTTTAACTTGCCATTGTTTTTAACGTATTTATAATGTACCATGTGATTTTTTTTTGTTTCTTTGTATGTTCCTCCTCTACAGCATAACCGCTATTTTCACTGTTTTTGATGTCAGTTCCCTGCATCTTGTATATACACTTCTCTAAATTGGGGAGGGGGAGGGCAAAAACAAAATGCTTTAATAGGGATTCAGGTTGACACATTGTAACAATGAGATGTTCAAGACACTATGTTGAAAAACAAACTTTACTATTTAGGTAGTGGAGGGAGGAGGAGTGTAGTTGTAGAGGTGGGAGGGAAGGGATGGTAGGCGAAAAACAAAGGAGGAGACAACAATGCTTGATATTAAATGTACTTATTACCTTGCTCATGTAACTGTAACACCTATATACAGTATCTTTTACAATAAAAACGTATTAAAATGTATTTCGTAAAAATAGAAATATTTTTAAATTCTTATGCATATTTCCAATTAAGCAGTTCAGATGATGTATATATGAATTGTTGTTAGCTAGATTTTATTGTGTATGTGTGGTGGTCATTACGTTTGAAGTTAGGCCCTGGGTGCTGTCCTCTGTCCCTACCCCCGTTTTTTGCTTGTTCAAGGTTAGCACTTTCCCACTTGAGTCACATCTTCGAGATTTTTGGTTTTCAGTTGGAGATTAGTCTCTATTTCCTGCCTGAGCTGGTTTTAAACTATGATCTTCAGATCTCAGCCGCTTGAGTAAGTTACCACTTACATTTATTGTTTTCGTTTTATTAGCATATACTTTTATTGTAAAGATACTGTACACAGGGATTACAGTTACATTAGTGAGGAAATGACTACATTTCCTATCGAGCATTGTTATCCCCTCCTTTGTTTTTTCCCTTACCATCCCTTCCTTCTCCACCTACCTAACTCTTCCATCCCCTCTCCCACGCCCACAGTTGTAAAGTTTGTATTCAACATAGTGTCTTGTACATCTCATTGTTATAATGGGTTAACCTGTATCCATATTTAAGCATTTTGTTTTTTCCCTTTCCCTCCCCAAATTAGAAAAATGTATATATAAGATGCAGGGCACCAAAATCAATAGAGTGAAAACAGAACATGCCAAAGAAATAAAACCACAGATTACATTATAAATACGTTTAAATCCATACCAAGAAAAAAAACACGTGTGTACCTATCTTGGAGTACATTTTTCTTAACATCATCTTACATGGTCATATGTGCATAGCTTTTGACCTCTTCTGCTTATCCTACATAAATATTAACTATTGAAAATAAGGGAAAACATGAGACCTATGTTCCTTAGCACCTGGCTTACATCACTTAATATAATTTTTCCAAGTCTTTTCATTTCCTAACAAATGGGGCAATATTATTATTTCTGATGGAGGCATAGAATTCCATTACATATAGATATATATCTATATGTAATGGAATTCTATGCCTCCATCAAGAAAATGTAATATATATATATATATATATATATATATATATATATATATATATATATATTACATTTTCTTGATCAGTTCATCCACTGATGGACAACTGGGTTGGTTCTATATCTTAGTTATGGTAAAAAAAAAATGCTGCCATAAACATAGTTGTGCAGTAGCCTCAGCCACTTACCTTTAAATCAGGTGATCTACTGAGTGTTTCCCTGTCCTATTTTGTGAAAATACACCTTTCCAACAGCAAAGGTAAAAGAACAAGTTAAAAGTTGTTCTGATACTCCCAACTCAAAGAAGATACATGATGTACTTATTTAAGTGCTATGATAAAAAAATTTGGAGTTGTTGAAAGATTGACTTTCTTAAATGTCATTTTGGGAAAAGTGAGTCAAATATTCATAGCATTCCTAAAGAGAATAAAGTAGACCTGTTTTTTAAATGAGGAGTACTAATGATACGAAGAGTAGTTTTTGTAGCATTACTGCAGCCTATTTGAAAGAGTTTGAAGGTACAGATGATCAGGTATATTTCTTGTGTAGCAATCAATTCTAAAATTCTTTGTTTTTCTCTGCATTTTCAGTTTGTTCTCAACGGGTGTCTTATTTGAAACATACAGCTTGGTACCGTACCAGGGGGTTCTGTATTTTACATTTTATGAAAGTAATTTTAGGTTTTTTAAAGCAGAAAAGCTAATAATGATAATCATTCTCTGATATCCTTCACCAAGATCTCCACATTTCATTATACTGGTTTAATATGCTATCAGTATATTTAAATGGTATAAAGTTTGGTTTTGCTTTTGTTTTTTGGGCTGGTATTGGGGCTTGAAATTAATACCTTGGTCTGTCATAAATGCCGGTCATGAATGATTATGCCTGTAATTCTGGCTACTCAGGAGGATCTAAGAATCTAAGGATCAAGGTTCAAAGCCAGCCTGGGCAGGAAACATTATGATACTCTTGTCTGTAATTCATTACTATAAAGCTAAAAGTGGAGTGTGTTTCAAGTGGTAGAGCACTGGCCGTGAACAAAGAAGCTAAAAGGTAGTACCTACAGGATAGTTCCCAAGTTCTGGGTTTAAGTACCAATACCAACACACACATACAAACACACACACACACACACACACACACACACACACACACACACACACACACACACACACACACACACACACACACGTTTTCTTTCTCCCCAAAGCATGTGGTTTCAGTGTGTGTGTGTGTTCTTTTTTATGTGACCCTGAAATCCACTTTGTTTTCTTTTTCATTTAGTTGGTGATTTCTGCACAGGAAGAGCAGAGTAATGGTGTTACTTGAGTCCTGGGTGCTAGTGGTTCCTCTGAGATGACTGAGGTCTGACTTAGTGAGCAATGGGACCCCAGGAAAGCTCCATGAAGTAAATGGATGGAAACATGTGAGAAGATATGCATTCAGGTAATTCTTCAATCTATCTTCCTCCTGCCAAGGGTCATTCTCTCTCAGGGGGGTGAGTTCCTTTTCTTACCAGGTAAACCTGAACCTTGTATGGCTTTGTGTGTGTACCCATATGTGAATAAGGACTTTGAAAAATGTCAACCATCACAAACTTCTTCTATTTTTTTCTCTCACTATTAGTCTTTATGTTGGAAGACTTCATTGTTCTGAGAAAAATGGAATATTTTAGAAATTTTCCTGGGATATTTATAGATGTAGGTCAGAATTTATGGTCCTTTTGCTCTAGTGAATTGAGAAACATTTATGTGAATTTATAGGTAGCCTATAGTGAACTTATTTCTATAGTATAGATGAAATTTTGGATATGATATATTTATAGAAAACCAAAGGATACGAAATATTTATGGAAAACGAAAGACAACTTTACGTACTTTGTCTAAATGAAGCAGAAATTGAGAGCACTTCAAATTTTTCAGTTTTAATCAGAATGTTGTACTAATTTGGCATAAAAGATTTTTAAGTGCTGCAATCAATTAATTTCATTTGTAGGAAAAATGACAGAAAGGAGTGTAAATAAAGATATAGTGTAAGTTTTGCCTTTTGATTAAGAACTTTATATTTAATTTCAACTAAGGTATTGTGAGAAATACCAAGATATGAGATCCAGTTTCTGCCAATAATTAGATTAAATTAATAGTAAAGGTCCTCTGTTAGCAGTAACAATTGCAACATGATATTTAAAAAGTTTGTGGTCAACACATTTGTGCAGTTGGGTAGTTTTGTAGTTATAGAATTTTAATGAATTTCTTCAAGCACAAGGAAAAGTTTAAGACATGTTAGAGTTTTACACACAGCAAAGAAAATACCAGGTTGTTTTCAACAAATGTTTTCATTTTTCAATATGTGAGTGTGTGTGTATGTGTGTGTGATGGTAGTAAGGCTTCAACTTAGGGTATTTTGCCATACCACAATTTCCAGTTTTTTTTTCTATTTATTGGCAATATAAGTATCACAGAGATTGCTGCTTGAGATCCCTTTGAATCTAGATCCTCACATCTCAGACTCCTATGTAGCTGGGATTACAGGGGTGAGCCACCAGCATTCTGAGAGATACTTTTGTCATGTTGTGTGGCAAATTATCGGAAATTTAATGTTTGCTCACTGAATACCAACTGTTGTAGGCTACAATTTTGGGCTAATAGTTTGGGTGTGGCTTGTCTGTAGCAGTTGCTCAGTTTCTAGCAGGGGGCCACCAGGCTATAGTCTCTCAGGAAATATGTAGACCTCTTCCAAACTTAAAGGATGCCTGGTAGGGTTTAGGTCCTCTAGCTGTAAGACTGTGGTTTCTGCTGTCTAGTCATCTATCATACATCCACTGTTGTCAGCTCCTAGATACCCCCATATTTCTGTGACAAACATAACTTCCTTACTGTTTCATTCACTCTGTTTGTGTTACTGACTTCTAGAAAGACCTTAATTTGCACTCACTCCTTAGAAGTATCTCATAACCAACTCTTGTGCGAAATAATTACATCTGTAGACTTTAATTTTGTTATCTACCAGAGCATATTGTGGGGTTGGATGCCACTCATATTGGAAAATAAAAGACTTTTCAAGTGTCTGGGTTGTTATGCATTGACTTAAGTAGATTATTAGCTATTTATTATTAGCTATTTATTATTGTAAGTGTCCTCAATTTCAGAAACTTGTAGTATTGAATTGTTTGAGTTTAGCTGATCAAGTGTGCAGTTTAAGAAAATGAAAGATAATACTTTGCATAGAGTAGAAAATAATTTGCCAGTTAGAGTGAATGAAAGGCAATTGGGAGTGACTTCAGAGATGGGACAGAGGTAAATAGGTTACACATATTTTTAAAAGACAACGTGTGGCTGGGAATGTGGCTTAGTGGTAGAGTGTTTGCCTAGCACGCATGAAGTCCAGGGTTCAATTTCTCAGTACTAAATGAAGAGAAAAGGCTGGAAGTGGTGTTGTGCCTCAATTGGGAGGGTGACAGCCTTGAGAAAAAAGAAGCTCAGTAACAGTGCCCAGGCCCTTGGTTCATTCCCCAGGACTGCCAAAAAATAAGAGAGAGAACATGTCAATAATGGATGAGGGAGGGATCCAGAGGTCAAATTCATCACTCAATTTTTCCTCCTCTATTTCATAATCAAGACATCATTCTCAGAGAACCAAAGGGGGAAAAAGATGATCTAGAAAGAACATATCTTATGAAGTAATACCTAAACTTTTTATTGCAACTGTCCTGTAGAGATAATTCATTAAGTATAATTGTGTCTTGCAATAGCACACGTGTTATCTGGAGATTTTGTGTGAGGGCTGGTCCTGAAACTTGATCAGAGCCCAGTTGTTATTCCTATTTGTTTTCTTCAAGGCTAGTACTCTATTACTTAAGCCACAGTTCCACTTCTGATTTTTTGGTGTTTAAAGGAAGATAAGAGTGTCATGGACTTTGCCTGGTTCACCTGGCTTCAAAATATGATCCTCAAATCTCAGCATTCTCAGGAGCTAGGATTACAGCTGTAACTCACTAGCACCTACAGAAGCAAATTTTTTTGAGTTAAAGGAATTAAGAATACAGATTATCCAGGAAGATTCACCCTCAGTACTAAAGAAACCACCATGACCAATTTCCGTGAAAACACACACACACACACACACACACACACACACACACACACACACACACACACACACACACACACACACACACAAGGGATTGAAATTCTTATCTCCAACTACCCAGCAAAAGTTGGAAATGAAGGTGTGATCGTAGTTGTAAAGTACTGAAATTTGGTGAAAAACCTGGGAAACAGTTCCCTGGTCCATAATTCAGCCCAAAGTCGACCAAAAAGAAAACTGAAAGGACAGAAGAAATGACCATTTGATATTCAAAAATAAGCCTGGGGCTGGTGGTTCATGCTTATAATTTTAGCTTTCAGGAGGCTGAAGTCTGAAGATACTATTTAAAGGCCAGACCAATCAGAAAAGTCCATGGGGCTTGTTTTCTGTATGTGTGAAAACCTGGGACTTGAATTTGTTTAGAAGCTCTACCACTCCCAGCTTCATATTAGTTGATGAAATTCTCAAGGATTTTCTTGCCCATGATGGCTTCACACTTGATACTCAGGTTTCAGCCTCTTGAGTCTTGCTGGGATTTACAATTAACCATCAAAAGGAAGAAGAATAAAACCTGGTGATTGAGCTGTGGCTCCAGTGGCAGAAATGAGAAAATAATTTCTGGGACAGCACCCAGACTTTGATATTAACTTCAGGACTAACACACTTACAAAGAATAAAATAAATAAATATAGAGAAGGGTGGGAGAAGAAAGAGTCAATTTCAGAGTTTAAAATGAGCCAATCATAGGAGGCACACACCTGTGATGGTAGCTACTCATGAGGTTCAAATATGAGAAGCACAGTTGAAAGCCAGTTCAGGTAGGAGAATTCATATACTCAACTCTAAATAGCTAGTTAAAACAAAACAGCATCAAAAGAATAGCCACAAGTTTTGCTATGGCTCATGACTTAGTGTGTTAATCATGATTAAACAACAGCGGAACAGCACCTGGGCTATTTTGTAGACCCAAGATCACCATACACAAGGAAATAAAAATACAAATAAAAAAGTATAAGAATTGCTAGGAATATGGCTTAGTGATAGAGTGCTTGCCTAGCATGTTTGAATCCCTGGGTTTGTTTCCTCAGTAGCTCATAAGTAGAAAAAGCTGAAAGTGGCACTGTGACTCAAGTAGTAGAGTTCTTTCCTTGAGTAAAGTAAGTTCAGGACAGTACCCACGCCCTGAGGTCAAGCCCCAGGACTAGGAAAAAGAAGAAAAATGTTGTGAGAAAATCCAATTAAAATTTCAAAATGAGCCCTGAATTTTTGGTGGGTGCTAGTGACTCAGAATGCTGAAATCTGAAGTTTGTTGTTCATAGCCAGCCTGGGCAGAGATGTACATAAGTCTCCAATTAACCAACAAAAAAAAGCCAGATATGAAACTGTGGTTGTAGTTGTAAAACACCACCCTGGAGCGAAAAAAAACTATGAAAGAGTGCCCTTGCTCAGAGATCCAGCCTTAAGATCACAATAAAAAAATTAAATGGTTAGACGCAGAGAACCTGGCACTGTTGTCTCATGTCTGTAATTCTAGAAATACAGGAGGCTGAAATATAAGATCCAGTGTAAAGTCAAACCCAGTCAAGAAATTCCAGGAGACTGTTTTGCATGTGGTGGCCACACTGGGGATAGGTTTTGTTTATTGAATGGAGATAAGTGTTTCAGGGACTTTCCTGCTCAGGCTGCTTTCAAACTATGATGGACAGATTTCAGCCGCCTGAATCACGCAAAGCCTTGCATGAGTTTAGTTCCAGGACCAATACACACACAAATAATGAAATAAATGAAAAGAAGGGTAGAAGAGAAGAAAGAGGCAATAACAGAGGTTTCAGTGAACCAAATATTTGTGGTTCATATCTGTAATTCTAGATACTCAGGCTGAAATTTGAGGATACTGTTTAACACTCAGCTCAGGTATGTGAGTTTATAAAATCTTGCTGTCTCTGTCTCTGTCTCTGTCTTTCTCTGTCTGTCTCTGTCTCTCTCTGTCTCTGTCTCTCTCTCTCTGTGTAAATCCTGGAGCTTGACCTTGCACTATTTTGCTCAATGATATACTACTCTAAGATTTTTAGTGGATAATTGGATAAAAGATTGTTAAGAACTTTTCTCAATTTTCAGCCTCCTGAATCTAGCCTAGCTCTACATGATTTTCTTCTCTTCAATTAACCTCTCCCCAAAAGCCATATGTTATGGTTAGTCCAATGTGTGCCCTGAGATGAGCTTCAATTTCTACTCACAGGACAAGAAAAAATGAAAAAAGAAAAGAATGTGGAAACAAGCACATATTAAATTTTTAAATGACCCAAATGTTGCTAGTCATGTGTGTAATCCTAATTATACAAGAGGCTGACATCTGATGATTGCAGTGTCAAGTCAACCTGGGCAGGAACATGCTTGAGCCTCTTATCTCCAGCTACAAAGCACAAAACCATGAGCTGTGGCTGAGGTGGTAATAGCACCAGCCTTAAGTGTGAAAGCTTAGATATAGACCCCAGAGTCAGAGGTCAAGCCACAGGACCAATAAAATTTTCAAAGGAGAGAGGATGAATAAAGGCTGAAATCTGAGGATCATGGTTCAAAACTAGCCCATAAAAGAAAGTCCATGAGGCTTTCTTTGTGTGTGCATCTGTGTTCTGTTTTGTTCAGGATAGAGCTCCACCTCTTCCAGCTTTTCATTGATTAATGGGAGCTAGTATTCTCTTGGACTTTCCTGCCCTGGTTGGCTTTGAACCATGATCTTCAGATTTCAGCCAACTGTTTCATGCTCGGCTTGGCATAAGAGTCTTATCTCCTATTAACTGCCAAGAATTAAAAAAAAACTGGAGTTCAGCTGTGACTCAAGTGGCAAACTGGGCAATCATTTTCTAGGATATCACCCAGGGCCTTAGTTCAAGCACCAAGACAAAACAAGTATAGCCAAAAGCTATAATTTGGCTCATGTTGTAAGCCGCTAGTCTTGAAGAAAAAACTCTGGCATTGCATCCAGGACTACACATATACAGAAATAAAAAACAAGGACATTTTTGAAAAGAAAAAGTGGAAAAAAGAAAGTATTAACATTTTTAAATGAGCAATGGGTTTGTGGTTCATCTGTATAATCGGAGCACCTAAGGAAGCTGAAATCTGAGGATCATGGTTTGAAGCCACACTAACCAGAAAAGTACATTAGAATCTTAGGTCCAATAAGCCAGAAAAAAACTAGAAGTGGAGCTGTGGTTGAAGATGTAAAACATCATCGTTGTGTTAAACGGCTCAGAAATAGATGGGCGCTGGTCGCTCTAGCCTGTAATCCTAGCTACTCAAGAGGCTGAGATATGAAGATCATGGTTTAAAGCCATCCTGGGAAGGAAAGTCCATGAGACTCTTATCTCCATTTAACCACCAGAGAACTAGAAGTGGCACAGTGGCTGAAATGGTACAGCATTGGCCTTAAGCTGAAGAATTCAAAGACAGTATTCAGGTCCAGAGTTCAACCCCTACCCTCCTTAAAAATAGGTAAGAAATAGCAATGAGGCTCAGAGATCGGGTCTACTGACCACAATAAAAAAGCATTGTGGTTGAAGACAATACCAGATTAAATATATTAAAATAAGTCAGAGGCTGGTTGCTCAGGCCTGTAAACCTAGTTACCCAAGAGGCAAATTCTAAGGGCGGCAGTCAAAGCCAGTCGTAGCTGTGTGTAATAACCAGTAATTGTGTAATCACCAGCACTAGGGCTTGAACTTGCCCAGTTTTTCTCAAGACTAGGGTTGTACCACCCCCAGCTTTTTGGTGATTAAATAGAGATAAGAATCCCAGACTCAGGCTCAGAAGTTGGCTTAGTCGTAGAGAGTTTGCCTTGATGCGTGAGGCCCTGGGTTTGTTTCCTCAGAACCACATAAGCAGAAAAAGCCAGAAATGGTTTTGCATCTCAAGCGATAGAGTGCTAACCTTAAGCTGGAATGCTGAGGGACAGCGCCAGAGTTCAGGTCCCACAACCAATAGAAAAAAAGTAAAGGAACCCCAGACTTTGCTGCTCAGACTGGCTTCAAACCAAGATCCTCAGATTTCAGCCTCCTTAGTTTGCTGGGATTTGCATGAGACTATTCAAAAAAGAAAGAAGCTGCAATTTGAGCTGTGGCTCAATTGGCAGAACGGAGCAAAATCTCAAACATTGGCCAGTCCCTAGTTGGAGAAAAAAGAAACACAAATATTTTCAAAACTAATAAATTGTAATACAGAAAAAAATGTTTAATATGATACAAAGGAAAACTATGTTTCTTTTACATGCAGCAAGCCAAAACAAACTACAAAGTTTCCAAATGACATAGTGAGAGTA
Organism: Dipodomys merriami; assembly: GCF_024711535.1. NCBI lineage: Eukaryota > Metazoa > Chordata > Mammalia > Rodentia > Heteromyidae > Dipodomys > Dipodomys merriami. The sequence continues at coordinate 8,844,069 of NW_027206113.1, forward strand.
AGGGGAAAAATAAAATTTTATAAATTCATGTAAATATTAAATACAAACTGAAATGACCAAAATCTACTGTGATCTCTCACTCAGATCTCTCACTTGTAATTGTTCACAAACAATTGCCCTCCATTTTCAGCATATAGTATGGGGATTTAGAAATGACCTCTCTATGCAGCCTTGACTAAATAGGGATATTCCTACTTTAGCGTCTTGAGTTATAACTGCATGCATTGCCCTCATTTTAATACACAAATTATCCTTTAAAACTCAACATCAATATTGAAATGATGGATTATGTGTAAAAGCATGAAGAAACATCAGAGATCCACCAGAGATCCTCTGAGGAATACAATCATAACAATAGAAGAGCACCTAACACTCAAGGTAGGTAAAAGAAGGAAGACTTAGGGTTTTTATTTTTATTTTTTTTCGTATGCAGGGGGTTGAAAGCAGGGCCTTATGCTTGCTAGGCAGGTATAAAATTCAGTTACATTAATTATATCCATACTACTTTGTAACCATTACCTCGGTTTGTGAACTTTCTTTTCAATACTGATGGAATCCACACAATCATTGAGTAATAATCACCCCAAATGACATGCCCCAGAAAATTTTAACCTTCCATTTTCTCTTATGAAATAGTTTAGTCAATATATTTCACATAAAGAGGTTATTTTTGTGTCCATCCATGACAGACATATATTAAATGCAGCCTTTTTTGGATGAGTCATATTTTATGCATACCTTATATTTTATAAACCTATTCATCTGATAGACACTCCAGGTATTTCCAACTCCTATTGTGAACATTGCTGAAGTTATCATTGGCATATGAGCTATTAGTTTTTGTTTTCATTTCTTCTGGGTATGCAATGAGTAATGGAGTTGCTGGGTCATGTGGCAATGCTATCCTATGTAAGAAGAATGTGTCAAATTCTACCATAATTGCTATATCACTTTACATCAACACAAAAATGTACAAATGCTCAATAAAATGTACAAAAATATTTCAAATCTTCTACAGCTGTGCCCTAAAGGATCATTTTTTACTTAAACTTGGTTTTATTTAGGTCATGCAGGCCTAGAAGTATGTAGCATTGTCTAGAGCTGAAGTTATACCAAATGCCCCTGACTTAGCCTCCAAAAATATTTATTCTGGTAATCATTTTTTTTTCTAGAGATAAATTTTAGTTATTATATGCATGGTAACTCTTTTAAAATAACACTTTGAATTTTAAAATGACATAAAACTGTAACCATTCTGTGTACCATCTTTATAATAAGAAAAATTATATTTACAAAAAATATAAAAAGACAAACGGGTTTGAACTATCTAAGGTAGATGTTAGCTTCCCAGCAGAAAAATACATTACAATCACAGTCTGATAATGAACGAAGCAAAGTAATACAATAAGAGCTCATCTCAAGTAAAATGAAGAGTAAAGACTGTGGGCAGGGTTCAAGGGGTAATGCACTTGCTTGCCAAGCACCAGCTTCTGAATCAAAACCCCAGTACTGCCAAGGGATAAAATAAAGTGTTAAAACATATGAAAAGGTGCAGATAATAGTATGATGTATGACATGGTGGTACACACCAGTAATCCAAACACTTGGGAGACTAGGCAGTAGAATTTTGAAATTAAGATCAGTCTTGGCTACATAATGAGACTGCATGTTAAAGAATAACATAGAATAAAATAAATCAAACTACATTTTAAAGAAAAAGGTGTAGTTCAATTGTAATTAAAGCAGTTTTGCATGTGCAAGGAACTGATACAATGCACAAAAATTACATGATTTATTAACTACAATGGCAGTTTATCAGTGCAGTACTTGGTGCCCCTTGGCTGGGATCCCTCTTGAAGCAACATAAGGCAATTGTTGCACCTGTCTTCTGGGCTGGACTGAGGGCGTTCCTGGGCAAACAGTATTTTGATCTCCATTCATGGATACCACTTACAACTCTTTTATTTTTAGTAGACCCCCTACAAATCTCTCCCAATTACAGCCTTCTGGTATTCAAGTTAGGTTGTCTTTGGTATCTCTAGGGCTCTCCTCCCCTTTGTCTGGAACTGCTCTGTTCCTGGGCCCAAAATCAGCAGTTTGTTCTGAGAAGAGTGGTAGCTATTTTGCTAGCCACCTCTATCCTCTTCTATCTCCTCCTCAAATTAGTCTTTGGTATCAGTATGAGTCTGTTCAGAGGGTAGTGCCAGCCTGGGCTGGCTTTGAACTCTGATCCTCAGATTTCAGTCTCCTGAATAGCTAGGATTACAGGCCTGAGACACCTGTAACCGGCCATCATTTCTTTCTTCCAGGAACATTTCAGGGGAATGGAATAGCACAGCTGCACATACATTCATTAACAACTGACCAGGGGTGAACCAGATGCTTACAACAAATCCACTGACCTTGATATTGCCTTTGGTGTCCAAGAGGATGTTGTTAGTCTTAAGGTCTCGGTGTGTGATTCTATTTTGGTGTGAACAGCACTTAAATTTTGTGTGACGAGCCTCCTGGCTTCATCCTCATATAGGTGGCAGGATTTTAAGATCCACTCCAGGAGGTATCACCTAGTGGCCAGTTCCATGATGAAATACACAAACCCTTCCTTCTCCATAACCTGGTACAACCTGATGATGTGTTTTTGCCATACCTTCTTAAAAATGTCCACCTCATTCTTTAGCAGATGATGAAGACTCTAACTTCCAGAGTATTTTAAATGCCACATCCTTGTCAGTGAGGTGGGGATGGGCCAGTTTCTCTTGTCCATAGGGAACTTTGTCATGAGCTCTTTTATCTGGTATTGGTTGATGATCTCCTTCTTCAAGGAGCTTGAGGATGATACTTTGTGTTCTTCCATCATTCTGCTTTGATGACAGGTAGCAAATCTTGCTAAAATAAACTAAATAAAATAATGTAAAAGCCAGAAAATGTAAAAAGAAATACCAAAATCCAAATGACAACCAGACCCTGTAACCAAAACATTCATTTAGCTTTGATTCAGTCAAGCGTGTCAACAAGCAAGAACTCCCAACTCTATTAACTGGCATAGGTTGGAACACAGTGGCTTCCTATATATCCTGCATGACATCACACAATGGAGAAATCAGAACCAGGCATAGTGATATCATGGAGGAAATGGACCAATCAGAGTCTGAGGTCAGAGAAAAAGTGGACCAATCATAGCCTGCCAGCCTTGACACTAACTCTTAAGCCTCAAAGGACTCCAGGTGAGCTTGAGGTTGCTCTGGTCATTAGCATGGCATTTCTGAAACAACTAGGACAGTGGTCAAAATCCTCTGATTTTCTAGAGAACTACTGCATCTTACTTCTTCTAAATTGCTTCTCTGGAGACACTAGCTAATAGCCTCCATTCTTGATGGCCACTTTATCCTATATCTTTTTCCAGCAATGGCACTGCACAAAGGCCTCCCTCCTTGTTAATGTCAGCTGTGTCCTACAACTTCCTTTAAAGGGACAAGTACCAGGCTGGCTTTGAGCCACCATCCTCACAATTCACCTTCCTGAGTAGTTAGGATTATAGGCCTGGGCCATTGGTAGGTACTTAGCTCATCTCTTACATTTGGAGGAAATATATTTGTTAGAAAGGTAGGTTTTAGATATGTCCTTTTAGCACTTTAAATTTGATACCCTTGCTGTCTACCAATTAATCTAGTTTCTGATGAGAAATTTGTCATAATATCATTGAAGATCACTTGTGTGTGATAAGTTGTGTCTCTGCGCTTTGGGAGGTTTTCTGTCTCTGTTTAATTAGAATGTGTCTTAGTGTGGAACTGTATAATTATGTTAATTGACTTTTTGATCGGGTAGATTCCTGCATAGAAGTGTTCATGCTTTCAATGAAAATTGGGAAGGTATTGGTTATTATTCCTTCAATTATTCTGTATTTCTTTTTTTCCTCTTTTTATATTAAAGATATAAACATTATAAATATAAATATAAATGTTTATATAATACATATAAACATTATACAATATACATACATTACATATTCACATTGTATATGGAATACACATATATGCCTACATATTTATTTCATACATACATTTATAAATATATATTTATTTTCACATAGCTCCCAGTTTTGTGATTATTTATGGTAGGAAGTTTAGGCTGATTGTAGCTACTCCATCTGAGTTAGAGTAAGCAGATTTCCTGATTTCCTGCCTCTCTCAGGTTTCTGAGCACAGGGCCATTGCTTATGTTCTAGTGTATGCTGTTACCTTTTGCAATGTCATGTTCTGCTTCAATGGCCACCAGGCCTGCACCTAGAAGAGGGGCTGCTCCAAAATCAGCCTGCATGGGTGCACCTGCCTGCCTCTGTCTTGATGTCAGAGTCCCTGAACCTACAGGGGTCGCCTTAACGGATGCCACTGTGCCAGGTCTGATGAAAGATGCCTGTGGGCGGCACAAGCACAGCCTCTTTTTTTTGCCCATTGGAGGTCTGCAGTGGAGCTTGGGGGTGTTCCCCTGTTGGTGGCTATGCTTGGAGCAAAGCTGACAGCTGCAGAAGCCTCACTGTAGCCTGGCTTCTGGGGCACAACAGATGCCACAGTTTTCTCTGGGCACTTTTCAGAATAAATGGGCAGGTCCAGTAGGAGAAGCTGAGCTTAGGAGGACCCTAAACACAGGGTGGGCAATGGAGTTGGGAGGGGCAGAATTTTCCAGGTTGGCAGGGGGCAGATGATGAGCCTATATTAGTAGTCTGCTGGCTTCCAAAAGAAAAGCTAGATTTACTTACTACCCAGAAATATCCCTCTGAAACTGGTTGCACCAGAGAGTCCCATGCTATTGGGAGGAAACTGCTTAAGATTGCAGTAGATGGACCAGGATCATTTGGTGTTGTTTGTGAGCAATTAAATGCTTTCTCTGGCAGAGGGAATGTGAAGGTTCCCTAACACTGCAGATCCAGGGAAGCCAGAGCCCAAGCAGACACCAGGGTTGGTGAGCTGCACACTGGGCAGGCTGGTAGGTGAAACCTTGCTGGATGGCTTTGCAGAGTCCCCAACCTACTGGCACAAGAACCTGCCTAGCATCTCCTCAACCATAGAACTTGGAGACAGCAGCTGTCCCAACTTGGACATGAAATGTCCAGCTGGCAAGAGGTTGTTGTGGTCAGTGTGGGTCTGGGAAGAGTGGCAGGCCTGCTTCTGGAGAGAGCAGATGTCCCTTTCAAGGCATCTAGGGGAAGGGGAGCCCCTGGAAATGGGCTCATGGAAAGGCTGGTCTGTCCTGCTCAAAGAGAACACCTCCAGATTGTTTGACTGTTTGGTTTGGTGGGGCAGTTCACCCCTTGGAGGCAGTGATATTAGGAGACAGTGATGATGAAGTTGTCACAAAATTAAACCAATCGCTGAGGGAGCAAAAGAGTAAGTTTTGCTGAACTGCCCATGGCAGGTGGAGTTGAGGTCATGGCTGCTTCTGTCTTGAATGATCTAGAGGCTTTGTCACCAGGAGACAAATGACTGGATGCTGGCACGAAGCCCAGTGGTTTTAGGAAATTTATCAGAGAGCCCTATTTGGCTTGTATGTCAATAAATAAGGCTAATACTGTGTGTAGATTTAGGGCTTTAGAGCTGGGCATCACAGCTTGATCATTTTGAAGGGCTGTAGACACCTCCTGGAAGCTTTTGGAGCTTTAGGAGGTCTGAGTACATTATGAGATTAAATGTGGTCCTCTGAGCTTCATGCTTGGTTTGCAACAGGGCTGAGCCCTCCCTCCCTGCTGTCCTGGTACCCGCAGGGTTTGGGCTGGTTTCTGGCAGGTAGAAAAGTTTAGTGTTTCTTTTATTCCATGAGCCTCACTCTGAAGGGCTGTGTAGGCAGGGAGGATTGTTTCATTGGGAGGTCTTTCTTTGAGTAAGGCAATCTACATAACTCAAAGCACATCTTGGTTTTCTCTCTGAATGTTTAGTTTCTGTGGAATACCGGTGCCTGAAAGGCCTAACAGTTCAACGTTCCAGAGGCTTTCTCGGTTTCTAGACATATCCATGGTTTGTTCTTTTTCATCATACAAAGACAGCTCTAACTTCCTCCTTTAGTCATGTTCTACTGAGCCCTTTGGCACTGGCATAAATTAGGAAAGACAGGCAGGGCTGTCATGTTGCTAAGGAAAGCAGATAGGGATGCCTTGTTGCTGAAAAAAAATATGCAGGCCTGTCTTGTTACATAGTTTCATTTTATTCCACAATGTTGGTAAATAAAGCCTCCAGATTGGAACTCAGGAGATGCCCATGATCATTGCTCCATTCCTCTTCCCTGCTCTTACCATACTGCCTTTCTATTTAAATTCATTTTTAATTTTTGTCAGAAGCAAAGAGGCAATTTAAAATTCTCATGTAATTTTTATTCATGAATTACTAAAATACATGAAGAACATGTTAATTCAAGCAATATAAAATGGCAGATGGCATGAATTTGATATTTTTCCCTCTACTATTTCACTTTTGCTCTACCCTGGGGTGATCACTGCTACTAGTTAGTTATGTATCCCTGTATCTAAAACAAATGTGCACAAAGGACAGGCTTGCCCATAGCTACCCATGGTCCCCCAAACTACTATCTTAATAGGAGGCCAAATTTTCATTCACACTATGGAGATTCAAACTTCTATACTCAGGTTCACAGACCTGAGCCAATTCTGTGCTGGAACCACATGACTGAAGGTGGTAGCTCATTGTTCACTAAGGAAGAAGTCTGTAGTAGCTGGAAATCTGCCCTCTGCGTTTCCGACTAAGTCACAGTATCAGGTATGAAGACTAAGGAGTTACACAGGCCTTCTAGAGTTTAATAGACTTTGGGTTTTAACTTTTGTATTTCCAAGTTTCGCTGCAGATCAAATATTGGGCTTGCACAGCAGCAGCCCAAGAGGAAGTGATGTCCAGAACTTGTGTAAGTGTTACAGATTATTTGAATGTTTTTACTGAAATTTCTTTTTTCCTACAATACACACCTGTGGCCAAATGTGGGCTTTCTTACAGCTAGATGACCGATGGCACAACACTGGATCTAGCTTATACCTAGTTCTGCAGCCTTGTTCTGGAATATGGGCTGTTTCAGTCTTAGATATAGAACTGCACTTTTTCTCCCCTTCTCTTTCTCCTCCCTCTCTGTCCTTCAGCAAAGAATTCAAATAATCATTTGTTGAAAAAAATGCTTGGAAAATTGTCATAATATTAAACAGTAGTGTCCACCCTTCAAGCCTGACAATTGTGTTAAAATAGGTGGAGAACAAGCATAATAAAAAGTAAGTGCACATACAGATGTGCACACCCAAACCCACAACTACCCCAGATAGACACTTACATACAAACACAGAAACACTCAAAAAGACCACAGGACATTTAAACCTTGTTTCTTAATAATTTAAAAACACCAAAACATTTGATGCAGTCAAAAAATCACTAGTGCACCCACGCACGCACATCACACACACACACACAGAGCCAATACTGGAGCTTCAACGCAGGATGTGGTTAATGTCCCTGAGATTTTGAAATGAAAGCTACCACTTTACTCATTTGCACCACAGCTCTACTTGTGTCTTTTTAATGGCCAATTGGAGATGAAAAACACATGGACTTTTCTGCAAAAGTTGACTTCAAACCACAATACTCACATCTCAGTCTCCAGAATGATTGAACAATTTATATTCTCACCAGCAGTGATAGAGTTCCCTTTTGGCCACACCCATAACAGCATTATTTACTAATCACTTTTACATGTTTTTATTAGCCTTCCTTACTGCAGTGAAGTGGAATTACAGTGTTGAATGTTTTACATTTCCTTTATGTTCAGAGATGTTGAACATTTCTTTATGTGTCGATTGGCCAATCGTACTTACTCTGAGAAGTCTGTCTTTAGGTCACTACCTCATTTATTAATTGGGATGTTGAGGGTTTATTGGGGGTAATCTTTTGTGCTCTATTTATATTTTTCCTATTAGGTCCTTGTCTGATGAATAGCTTACAAAATTCTTTACCCATTCTGTGGGTTTTGTATTTAGCTTATATTCTTTGCCAGACAGAAACTTGTAAGTTTCATGCAATGCCGTTTATCCAGTTTTTCTTTGATTTCTTGTGATTCTGGATCTTTAGTTAGAAACTTTGGAGCTGTGTTTTAGGAGCCACGGTGTTTCCTCTGCCACTTCTTGTAATATTTTCATGGTTTCTGGCCTATATGGCTTGGCATATGTGGACACCATTTATTTGATCTGCTCACAATTCTTTGGTTCTCAGAGACAGCAAAGTGGTACACTTTCTAAGTAAGATGAGTTGGCTCATGGTTGTTTAGAAGGGGGATGGCTACTCAGAAGTGTGAATACGGAAATCATAGGTGGTAGGCTCAGGTATAATTATTTTAATTGCATTTTTAATTGTAAGTACAATGAATACTAATCAGTGACATTTTTCATCAACTTCCCCATCCCTGAAACTCAACTCCTTCCCCTCCATTTTCCTAGTTTCATTGGGTATGAGTTGAAAATTGTGATTTCATTCATCTCCTTCTGCTTTTCAAGTGTCAGTTTCCTCATATACATTTTATTGTACTGTTAGATTTTCTAAAGGATTACACCATTTAAATTCTTTCCAACATATATTGTATTTCATGAAATATATATATATATATATATATGTATATGTGCATACAACACTATATATGTTTACATATAGACCGAGCTTCCACATATGAGAGAAAACATACATCCTGACTTCACAAAATTTTTTCCAGGTCCACCAATTTCTTTATAAATGATGCAATATTCTAATGGATGAGAAAAATTACTCTGTGTTCATTTCCCTAACATCACCTTATCTGACCTTTTCTGCTTGTCTCAGACATAAACTAGTTGTTGTAAAGAAGGGAAACCATGGGACCTATGTTTCTTTGGGCCTGGCTACTTCACTTAATATAATTTTTTCCAAGCCTTTCTATTTCCTAACAAATGGGGCAATGCCATTCTTTCTGCTGGAGGCATAGAATTCCATTGTGTATATATTCCGCATTTTCTTGATCCATTCATCTACTGAGGGGCATCTGGTTTGGTTCCATATCTTAGCTATAGTAAATAGTGCTGCAATAAACATAGTCGTGCTGTAGCTTTAGTGTGGCCTTATTTGTAAACATTTGTGTGCCCAAAAGTATGATTGCTGGGTCATAGGGGAGCTCTATGTGGAGTATTTTGAGGAACCTCCATACTACTTTCCAAAGTGGTTGAACAAGTTTACACTCCCACCAACACTAAGGTATGTGTTCAAATGTATTTTTCTTTCAATTGATTGTTTCTAACACATTTATAAGATTATTTCTTTGTTGCTTTGTCGGTCCCTCCCCCACAGTATAACACCTGCTTTCACTTTATTTAATGTCGGTATAATTTGTGGAGGGGGAAGGGAAAAAAAATCGTTTAAATAGGGATACAGTTGGACCCATTGCAACAATGAGATGTACAAGTCATTATGTCAAAAAATCAACTTTATAACTTGTGGTGGGGGGGCAGTAGCGGGGAGGATTGGGTGGGAGGGCGGGGAGAGGATGGGAAGAGATGGGAAGGGGAAACAAAGGAGGAGGCTACAATGCTTGATAACTAATGTACTCATTATTTGCCCATGGAATTGTAACCCCTCTGTACGGTATTTTCACAATAAATAAAATAAAAATAAATTAAATTAAATTAAAAATAAATAAATAAATCCAAAAAATACCATATTTTCTTGATCCATTCATCTATTGAAAGCATTTGTGCTATATCTATACCTTGACAATGAACATAGTTGTGTAGGTGGCCTTACTTTATCCTGATATTTAGTCTTTTGCATAAATGTTCAAGAAAGGTAATACTGGACCACAAGGTAGATCTAATTGTTTTGTGAGGTTTTTTTTTCAGTGTAGTTGAAAAAGTTTACATTCCCACCAACAATGGTTTTTGATCATTCTAAAGTGAGATGAAAAATGAGCAGCAAGTCAAGTGGCTGTGTATTGTTGTTGTTGTTGTTGTTTTGTTTGGTCATGGGACCTGAACTCTAAGCCTAGGTACTGAAGTTCAACTCTTCAGCTCCTGGATAGAACACTACCACTTGAGCTACAGAACAACTTCCAGCTTTGTCTGCGTATGTGGTGCTGAGAATCACTCCAGGGCCTCATGATTGCAAGGCCAGCACTCTACCAGAGATTCACCTTCCCAGCTCATCTCAAGTGTTTTGGTTTGCATTTACTTTATAGCCAGAGATGTTGAACATTTTAATGTGACTACTGGCCAATTGTATTTCCTTCGAGTAGTCTCTAAATAGCTTATTTGCCCATTTTTTAATTGGGTTGTTAATTCTTTGCTAGTATAATTCATTGAGCTCTTTGTATATTCTGAAGTAGACCTGGCAAAGATCTGTCCTTCCATAGGCTCTCTTTAGTTTGCTAATGATATCCTTTGACATGCAGAAACTTCTTAGTTTGGTACAATACCATTTATGAATTCTCTCTTTGAGTCCAGGCATTATTGATTGTGAACTCTGTATTACTGTTCAGTGGGAGCCAAAGTTAGCAAGTCTTATACTTTCGGAACAATCCTTTCTATATTTCAATCCTAGTGATGGACAGGTATGGTTACGCCAGTTTTACAGGTAGAAAGGTCAAAATCTAACATTTTTTCAAATTCTTTAAGCCACACATCTAGTCAAAGCATAGTCTAGAACCTATATTATTCTTGTATAGTCTCAAGATAGGTTTTCTCAGTTGTTTAAGGATACAGGTGGACCTGTTGCAACAATGAGAAGTACAAGTTGTCATGTCCAAAACGAGCTTTACAACGTCGGTGTGGGGGGGGGAGGGGGGAAGGAGAAGGATTGGGATTGGGGGGGAGGGGGGAGGCTGGAAAGGGATGTGAAGGGTAAACAAAGGAGGAGGCTGCAATGCTTGGTAAGAAATGTACGCATTATCCTGTCCATGTAATTGTAACTCCTCTGTACAGTATGTTCACAAATAAAATAAAATAAAATTAAAAAAAGATAGGTTTTCCTAGTGACTTTCTTTATATTTCTTCCTTAACTCTGAAAATCTGTGTACAATATGGTGGCTAATGACCACATGAGAATGCTGAGCACTGTAAATTGTGGTGTTGTATTGGTTTTGCTTTAAGGATAATGTGCACCATGGACTTGGAACACTACATAGAAAACAATGGGAAACTACATCTTTGTTTGTTTTGCAAGTCCTGGGGCTTCAGCTCAGAGCTTGGACACTGTCCCTGAGGGTCTTTTGCTCAAAGCTAGTGATCACTCTGCCACTTAAGCCATACCGCTAATTCCAGCTTTTTCTGTTTAATTGGCACTGAGGAATCAAACTCAGGCCTTCATGCATTCTAGGCAAGCACATTACCAATAAGCCACATTCCAGCTCTTCGGTTTTTTCACGAGTTTCCCACTTTCTTGAGCAGGCTGGCTTTGGACTGTGATCCTCAGATCTCAGCTTCCTGAATACCTTTGATTACAATCATGAGTTACTGGTGCCTGGCAAATGATGATTTTTAACCTACTTTTAATTTTCCTCATTGATGGAACAGCTCAGTAGATAACATGAAAAAAGCAGAAAGGCAGACGGAAAAGCAACAGTAGTAGATACTAGAAAAGTAGTACAAAAATTGGCAAAATAAAGGGTTGCAATTAAATTTATAGCAATAGACCAATGTTGCTTTTTTATTTAACAAACATATAGTACTTTTACATTCCATTAACAGGGAAATGAGGGGACATACAAACTGTTTACAACATTTAAACTTTTCTGTATACTATACGTATCCAACACAATTTATTGTTAAAAAATGCCAACAAGTTCAGGTGTGAAAATATATGCTTGTAATCTCAACTCTTAGGAGCTAAACTGCGAGGATTGAAAGTTGTTATATAGATTATAGAAAAACTATGTCTCTGAAATAAAAGAAATAAAAAATAAAAGGGGAAAAAACAAGTCTGACCAAATATTTCCTGGGAAATTTCGTCAAGGAAAATAATTTTTTTCCCTATTGTTAGGTGTCAAACCTGGAAAATTGCCCATTGTATACAAGTCCTTTACTACTTGAGTAATGCCCCAAACCTTTTTATTTAAATGCTGTTTTTCAGTTTGTTTGGTTAGCAGTCTTTCTTTCTTTCTTTCTTTCTTTCTTTCTTTCTTTCTTTCTTTCTTTCTTTCTTTCTTTCTTTCTTTCTTTCTTTCTCTCTTCCTTTCTTTCTTCCTATCTATCTATCTTTCTTTCTTGTTCTTTCTCTCCTTCTTTCTCTCTTTTTCTTTCTTTCTTTCTTTCTTTCTTTCTTTCTTTCTTTCTTTCTTTCTTTCTTCCTTTCTTTTTTCCTTCCTTCCTTCCATCCTTCCATTCTTTCTTTTGTGGGGATAGGCCACCTCACACAATGTATCTATTTGACTGCTCCAGAAATTTTTAAAAAGCAAGAAACACTTCCTAATTAACTTCATAAGCTGCATGACAAAATTAGTATGCATTTATAGTAATTTTACTTATGTAGAGAAAGGCAAAAAATCCTAAACAAAAGAGAATATGTTTGAGAAGTAAAATGGAGTTTACATTTAATTTTTTTCCATTTTTTCCTGTGTGTGTGTTTTCCTGAAGATTTAACACAGGCTTCACACATGGTAATCAAGTTATTCTACCACCAAGCTGCAACCCCACTTACATAGTTACGATTAATAAAATCTAATGCAATTTATCACACTGAGTAAAGAAGAAATCTCATATAATCTCAATAGATGCTGACACAGAAGCATTAAATAATATTTTTAATATTACTGAAAACTCTGAAACAAGGAAAATAGCTTTAGCTTATGTAGAATATCTATGAAGCAACTACGATATTCTTTAAAAAATAGCTGAGGTATTTCTGATGCAATTAAGAGAGAAATTTGTTATCAATGATGGAATTTGACAACACATTTGATATTTTAACTGAAAAAGAGAAAGGAGAAGCAGAAGTAGAAGCAGAAGCAGAAGCAGCAGAAGAAGAAGAAGCAGAAGAAGATGCAGAAGAAGAAGAAGAAGAAGAAGAAGAAGAAGAAGAAGAAGAAGAAGAAGAAGAAGAAGAAGAAGAAGAAGAAGAAGAAGAAGAAGAAGAAGAAGAAGAAGAGAAGAGGAAGGACGAGGAGGAGGAGGAGGAGGAGGGGGAGGAGGAGAAGGAGGAGAAAGAGATTGCAATGGAAGGAAAATACTGTAATTTGTGAGCAAGATGGAATGGTAGTCTACATAAAAATACAAAAATGTTTACAGGTTTACATATTTCAGTATGTTAGTTTAATATGAAGTCAAACAATAAAGAAATAAAAAATCTTGTACATCTCAAACAAACTTTACAATTTAGGTGGTGGTGGGGGAGTGTAGTTGTGGAGATGGGAGGGAAGGGATGGTAGGGATAAAACAAAGGAGGAGGCAAAAGAAATGTACTCATTACCTTGCTCATGGCACTGTAATCCCTCTCTACATTTTTTAACAATAAAAAAACTTATTTAAAAATAAAAAATAAAAAAGTCTATGCAGGAAATTTGTAACTTAGTGGTAGAGTATTTGCCTATTAGCTGTGAAGGGTCCTTGTTAATCAGCTGCAAAATGCATAACAGACCAGAAATTTTTTAAAAAATTATACAAAAAGGACAATAAAACACATGCTTTGGGACAAGTAAGTGGTTTTCTTCCAAAAAAGGAGTTGCAGCAGATGATTTTGGTGATATATACTTGGAATCCAAACATCCATTCTTTGGCGTTTCAAGTGTTCAAGGCCAGTCAGCTAAAAAACAAGAGGAGGATGGACATGACAAAAGAAATAATAGAGATCTGAAACAAATTAAACTTCATCTGGATGGTGGGAAGAAGTCTGTCAGCTGTATTTTTTTCTTTTAGAAAGTTTCTAGCCTTTCCACCATGTGAGTACGCAACAAGAGAGCACATTAAAGCTCTGGTAAAGTTGACCTCTCTAGATCTTGTCCTTCGGAATTTCTCTTGAGTACAAATAACTTGCTCTAGGCTATTGGGACCTGGTCTTAAGGAATTTTGCTATAGAATCACAATAGAATTCAAATACACAGCTATACCTATTTCTCTAAAGGAAGACTGATGAATTTGGCACTAGGAGAGTCCAATTTTCTGGGCAGGGGTTCTACCACATATTTTCCCTACTGCAGCCCTTGTTCTTCACTTTGAACATATAAACACACTGTCTTAGATTTCAAGGATTCTGATATACACTCTTTGATAAGAAACTATCATGAGAAATGATGATTCTCTCTATTCTCTCACACCTATAGATGTTAATAACCCACTTCATGGAGATGTATGGCACAAGGCATTTTGCTACAGTATCAGATGATTCTGAAGTGATACCACTATTCTTTTGACAACAGTCATTCTAGATTTAAAGAAAAAAAATCATTGAATATCTTGAGTAAATTGATGAGGTCTTTAAAAGACAAAAGTTAGAGCAACTTTTCAGATTATGGTTGCCATGAAGTATCCTACTGGATTTAAATTCCAAGTGATGAAACAGCCACTTTCATGACACACATAAGTATAAAACTTTGTTGGTCTTAATTTCTTCGCATTTTAATGGAAATGACAAAAGTGCCAACTTATTGACTTTATAAGGAGATAGCATTACATAATTAAATTGTCAAAATTCACTGAGTTGAATAGAGAACATGCTTAATTTGTATTAAAGTAGTAATGTATTGCCATTAATACATGGATGTGTTTTATTAGTAAATATTGAAAAGGAAAACAAGTATTTCTACAGGGGATTCATCCTGGCAATAGTCATTATACAGTAGGCTGATACTCCCTGCCTTCTTTCAACCACATGCAGTTGTTGAGTGTGATATTGTTTTATTTCTACTCAAGAGCTATGGGACTCATCTTGGATTCCATTTAGAAAACACCAAAGTGCATACGGATATTATAACATTTTAAAGACCAGAAATGATCTATTGTATGGTGCCAACAATAAATAAACTCCATAACAAATAAAGACTTTAAGCGTATGTTAAGCAGTTGTTCAAAGGAGTTATAATTCAACAAATAGGGACACCTGCTGTGCCTTAACTACTTCTTTGAGTTTTCTCGTTCTTGTCAAGTTAAAAAAAATATGGATCCACTCTAGGGAAAATTTCCAATTGGACTCTTTGACATGTGCCCCCTGCACCTAGAAATATATGAGAATCCACTTTGTTTTTAGATTGTTGGAGCAAATTCCAAGACATGCACAAATGGTGAATGGAAGCCAATGGTTGGTGTATATTTGTCTCTTGCACATGGCCAGGGTTCTAGCAGAAGCAGACATGAGGACATGGATAGTACTCAAGGACAAAATCTTTGGTAGCAAACACTAGGACCCGGAAGCCACCAAGAACAGAACGCACTTTCTGATGGACTTGAAGTTCCTGCAACACTACCATGGTAGCAGCAGTGGCATCACTCTGTGTACCTCGCATCCATGTGGAAACCTTGTCAACAGTCCTCCAGTCGGTTCATGCCAAGCTGTGATTGGTCCATGCCAGCCATTCTGAATGGTCTCTAAGGTCCATTACAGTGCTGGGTGTTCCTCTTAACCTACTAGATTCAGTCCTATGTTGACAATTTTGAGTGGTTTTGTTTTGGAGGGGGGCTAAGTTTTGTTGGGGTTTGGGTATTTTCTTTTCGTTATTGCTCTGTTTTTTTTATTTTCTTAGCTAAGTTTAGGTAGATTTACTCCTTGCCATCCTAGCAAAAAGACATGAGAACACAGTGAATTATCCTCCAGATCTTAAGAGAAGGAGATTTTCACTGAACAAGACAGTATGAAGGAGATCATTGGCTATGCACGAGGAGATTTTCCCTGAACAATACAGTGTGAAGAAGGAGATCATTGGCTATGGTAGCTATGGATATGTAAAGTTGGCCTAGCACCACCTCATAGACACTAAGATGGTAGTGAAAATAATCCTGAAGGGAGAGTTCAATAATTGTCAGATCAAAAAATGAGATGGACAGGTTGCGAAGGTAGCTCAGTGTTAGATGTTGCCTTTCATGCATGAGGCCCTGAGTTCAATTCCTCAGCACCACATGAACAGAAAAAGCCAGAAGTGATGCTGTGTCTCAAGTGGTAGAGCGCTAGCCTTTAACTGAAGAGCTCAGCGACAGTGCCCAGGCCCAAATTTCAAGCCCCAGAACCGACAAAGCGTTTGAAATGAGATGGACATTATTATGATTTTCACATCACCCACACATGATCAGGTCATTCCAGGTGAGGGAGAAGGAAGAGCACCAATACCTGGCAGTGGAACTTGCCATCCAGAGACCTCCTGCGAGAAATGTGAAAATCATACCACCTATTCAAGAATGAAGTCAGAAGATTGTTTAGACAGATTGTGAGGACTATGCATTACTTTAACGAATATAGAAATGAACATTGAGACATTAAACCCAATAACATTGTGTTGGATGATAAAGGCAATGTGAAGGTCAATGACTTTGGTATGAGCGTAAGGATTTCCCAAGGGTAAGTTGCTGAAGGACATACATGGTACCTTAATTTTGTCCCTACAAAATATTCCTGCATGAAAATTATAATGGCTGTGAAGTAGACATCTTGTTCTTGGGAGTCTCATTCATACTCTATGGGGATGGCAAATTTTCCATTTGAATATATGAATTTTATCCAGATACAGATAATTGTCTTGGAGGTCACATGCATTTCTACATTCATCTGTACCCAAAAGAACAAAATATCATCTTGAAACTGTAAACTGCCTACCCAAACAGAGGCCCAGTATAGAACAAAAAATGGACATTGGGGGCTGTGAAGGTAGCTCAGTGGTAGAGTGCTTGCCTTGCATGCATGAGACCCTGGGTTTGATTCCTCAGTGCCACATGAGCAAAAAAAGCAGGAAGTGGTGCTGTGGCTCAAGAGGTAGAGCACTAGCCTTGAGCTGAATAGCTGAGGGACAGTGTCCAGGTCCATATTTCAGGCCCCACAGCCAAAAATCAATGGACATTGGCTCAAATAATTTGAGGAATGTTTCCTATGTCCTAATGAGCCATTATGTAATGCACTAACCCTTATTATTCTTGCACTCATGTGTGACATGAGGTACAGCCTGCCTGATATAAACAAAATGATATTGGACAGGATATTAAATGAAATCATGGTCATCTATTTTTTTATTAAAAAAGTGTCAAAATAAAATGACAACAGAATTAAATCAGTGCCTTCTTTTGTTTCACTGTTCCCATCTCCTGCAGATATATAGTATGTATATATGTATATATCTCACAAAAATATTACATATTAAATATATTATATATAATTATATGTTAATAAATATACATAATTTTGGAGATGCAGTTTCATCCAATTCTCTGCTTTTGCTTCAAGCCAGCATTCTCCTCATCTGAGCCTCCTTCGGAGCTAAGATTATAGAACAGGACCATGCAAAATATTTCCTAATAAATGCAGCAGAGAGTCTGTCTTAAACTTCCAAGAAATACTAAAAACTTGAAGATAGTAGAATGATGAATGTAACATAAAACACTAAACTCAGTGTAAAATTTCCAAAATTTATTTTATACAAAAATTACGGGAGGTGTTCCTGGAAGATGGCTGAGGAGAAGCTGGAGGTTAAACAAGTTCTCACATAGAAAGCAGTTTTAGTGTTCCAGTGAACAGTACTAAGCCAGAGAATCACACCAAGTGTGCCATCACAGGACAGAGAATTAGGCGAGAGAGGAAAAATCAAGGCAAAGAGACAAATCTGAGCACTTGCCTGCAGCCACAGTTTCAGCAGCAGCAGCAGCGGTGGCTGTTGCCGCCATACCGGCAACACAGAGAGTCCCGAACAAAGGCACCAGATGTGGCAGGCGAACAGATTCAACTCAACACCAGCAAGAACTGACAAGGTGTAGACACCTTCATCATGCAGTTCACAGACCAGAGATGACCCAGGAACCAAGACTCTAGCATGAGTAGAAGCCTGACATCCTCACTCCTCAGGGAGCAAAAGAAGGAAGGCCACCCCTCTCCCGCCACTACAGGAGATCTCCATTTTTGATACTGACAAAGGCCTGGCTGAGGAGCTAGCACAAACACAGGCCTTGTAAGAAAACAAGAGTCATTTAGCAGGTCAAAGGAATACAACCTGACCTGAGAGGCTCAGCTACATCAAGGGAAAAGTCACTCAGCCCAGGCCGCCAGCCCCAGGAGTAGATTTCTTCACCAGGTAAACAGAGCCAGAGGATGCCCCTCCCTTAAGCAGCCTTGACAATCAATTGAAATTCAGTAAATAAAAACTCTGAGAATGGTTCCAAGCTGGGCTCTGTGAGTTTCTAAGAAGCTAGATACTCAGGGAAAAGCTGTTGTTTTCTGAAAGGCCTCCACTCTACCCAGAACCTACCCTCATCACAGCATCTCCAAACTAGAGGAAATGGCCATCTCCCTCTTTTATGATACTCAAAGCAGATCTCCCTCCCATTGAACTAGCCTGGGAGGAGGATCACAAAATCCTGGGTAAAGCAGATCATTTTTCCGCCTGCTCAAACAAACTGACTTGAGAAACCATCCAAGCCACAGGAAAATCAAACACCACAAGCAGAACAGAGACTCCAACAAGACACTGGTTATGGACACAAGTGAGATACAAGATCTTCCTATCCACGCAAAAAAATCAAAGAATTCTTTTTTTGTACCTTTTATAAAAAAATTTCCAATTTTTTTTTAATTTTTAACATTAAAAATTTTTTTCTATTAACTTTTTTTCTTCCTCTTATAATTTTTTTTCTTTTTTCAAATTGTATTTTGTTTAGCTCTACTGGCCTTCTGATCCTTTTTCTTTCTCATTCTTTTCACCTTTTCTTCTCTTTCGTTCTTTTTTGCTTGACTTAATTGCTGTTCTGCTCATCCTCAGATATACCCGCAGTCGATTATTAGACCTTAACCCCATTGTGAACACAATTAATCCAGAAATTTATTACTCAATTTAAAACCTCTTAGACTTAAATTCCTTAGTATCAAGACTATCTTTTATACCTATATAATATTTTAAGCATTTTTATTTTTAAGTTATTCACATCTCCTTTCTCTACCTCCCCTTCACTTATTCTATTCATGTTGTTCTCTGAATATTACATTCTCATTTTGCATAATTTTAAAGTGTTGTACTTTTATTTATAACTTTTGTTTTTCTATTTTTTTCTTGTCTTTTTTCTTTTTCTTTATTCCTTTTTCTCTCTCTCTACTATCATTCTATCCAACCAATTTCCCGCTTTGAGATTAGGACTTAGTTAACTCTCCCTCTGCCTTTCCACATCCCTCTATTCCTATTTTTACCCATATCTCTCCCTAAACATAATAATTTCTGTTTGCCAAATTCTTCTTTGCGGTTTTTAGCCCATTAATACATAGTTGCTTGATGTTGAATAGATATATCTGTTGAACTAGATTGTATCTGCAGACTTTTGATTGTGCAACTACAGACTTTGGTTGATGCTTGCCTTAAAATATTTTTCTAGCACAAAATGTGTTACTTTTCTAGCACAAAATGTGTTACTTTCATCCTAAATGGGCAGAGCAACCTGGAAAAACACAAGAAAAATGGCAAGTTCAGGTATCTCAACTCCCACTCATGAAAATCAGGGGACAGAGCAGATAATGAATAATCCAGAGGAGAGTTCCCAAAAGCTCTACAAGCACTACTGGGAAACATGGTAAATGAAAATATTGAAAACCTGCAAAGGACTCCATATGCGCATGATAAGGAGAGAGAGAAGGCAAAAAAGGTCAATGCAGGAGTATCATGAGCGTGAGGAAGTTACTTAAAGACTGATACAGGAATTGCGTGAGCAACTTGAGAAGTAAAAGAGAAATAAAGGAATGGCATGAGCAGGTTGAGATCAGTCGAAGAGAAAGTCAGGAATGGTGTGAGCAGGCTGAAAACACTCAAAGAGAACTACAGGAATTGTGTGAATGTGAGGAAGCTAATCAGAGTAATAGAGGAATTGAGAGAGCAAGATGAGAATACAGAAGGATCACCAAATACATTCATGGAATCCATAAACAGAAAGCTGAAAGGAATCAGAGAGACCACAAAGGGAATGCTGAATGGAACACAACAGAAGAAATGGAGTCCAAGAAAACCATAACCAATCAACTTAGTGATTTGAGAATCAACACTGAACATCAAATTAAGGAATGAAAGAAGTTCATACAAGATCTAAAACAAAGTTCAAACAAAGAATTTGAAGCCGTCAAGGATGACCAACTAGGAGGAAAAGAAATAAAAAAACAAAGTACTGAGTCTTGACAGCAGGTTAGACCATGAAGAAGATTGAATCTCAGGGATTGAATACAGCCTAGATATTATAGAGAAAGACCAAGCAACCATACAAGGCAACTCCATGAAATATGATACATCTACTCAACACTTGAAAGACACCATAAGAAGGCCTAATCTGAGGATAATGGTTGTAGAGGAACACCTAGAGACAGAAGTTAATGGTCTAGGAAATTTGTTTAACAGGATCCTAGCAGTGAACTTCGCAAACATGCAAAAAGATAGGCCTGTTCAGATACAAGAAGCTTTTAGAACTCCAAACAAACCAGACCAGAAAAGGACATGCACCGTCACATTACAATCCAAACTGGATCAATTCAGACCAAGGAAAAGATCCTTAAAGCTGTCAAGGAAAAAAGATCAATCACCTACAAAGGGAAACCAATTAGAAACACTTCAGATTTCTCAGAGAAGACAATTAAAACAAGAAGAGCCTGGAATGGTGTATGCCAAGCCCTAAAAACAAACAACTATTAACCAAGAATTCTGTGCCCAGCTAACCATTCCTGCATAACCACAGGTCAAATAAAATCTTCCATAGCAAAGAAAAGTTGAAACAATATACCTCCACCAAACGAACCCTACAAAATATTCTTAAATATGTCCTACACATAGAAAACCAACAAGACCACAATAAAGGACAAGAAACCACAACCAAACTGAGAATCCAACAATCATAGGAAGAACCCAGTTGTTGCAGCCCCCAAGAAGGTGGATATAATGTCAGGAACTCCCAAATACCTCTAAGTACTATCTCTCAACATTAACGGACTTAACTCTCTAATTAAGCGTCATAGACTGTCTAGTTGGATTAAAAAGCAAGATCCTTCTATATGCTGCCTTCAGGAGTCACATCTGCCCATAAAAACAAACACATTTTCAATGTGAAAGGCTGGAACAAAATCTACCAACCAAACGGCCCCCATAAACAGGCAGGAGTTGCAATCCTAATATCAAATAAAATGGACTTCAAATTAAAATTAGTGAGAAGAGATAAAGAAGGTCGCTCCATACTAATTAAGTGATCTCTCCTTCAGGAGGGTATTACAATTCTAAATATCTATTCATCAAACAACGCAGCACCTAAATTTATGCAAGAAACACTACTTTCCCTCAAATCCCACATGGATCCAAAGACATTAATTGTTGGGGATTTTAACACACCACTTTCCCCACTAAATAGATCAACTTAGAAAAAACTCAACAGAGAAACCACAGAGCTAAACAACCGCATTAATCAATTAGATTTAACGGACATTTACCAAATATTTCACTCCACAGCGTCAGAATACACGTTTTTCTCAGCAGCACATGGAACATTTTCTAAAATAGACCACATTTTAGGACACAAAGCAAACTTGTCCAAATTCAGATACATTGAAGCTATACCTTGCATTTTCTCAGACCACAATGGAATAAATTAGAACTCAACACTAAAAGCCACCAAAAAAATTCCTGTAACACGTGAAGGCTGAACAACACACTCTTGAAAGACCAGTGGGTAATGGAAGAGATTAGAAAGGAAATTCAAATGTTCATGCCATTCAACAAAAATGAACACATAATATACCAGCTCCTCTGGGACACAGCAAAGGCAGTACTCTGAGGCCAGTTTTATAACTCTGAGTTCCTATATTGACAAATTGGAGAGATCTGCAACCAACAATTTAATGAGACATCTGAGCCTCCTTGATAAAGAACAGCAAGAGAAACCCCTATCCAGTAGATATAAAGAAATAGTTAAAATTAAATGAATTAGAATAAAAAAAAAAACATAAAAAGAATCAACAAAGTTAAGAGTTCGTTCTTCGAAAACATTAAAAAAAATTTGACAGACCCTTAGAAATCTTATCAGAAAAAGAAGAGAACACACCTAAATAAATAAACTCAGAGATGAGAATGCAAACATCACAACAGAAACAACTAAGATTCAAAACATTATAAGGGAATACTTCTCAAAACTTTATGCTAATGTTTGAAAACTTGGCAGAAATGTACGTTTCCTAGTAAATATTGACATTCCAAAACTAAACCAAGATGAGTTAAACCAGCTTAACAGGCCCATATCAAGCATTGAAATAGAAACAGCAATAAGAGACTTCCCATGTAAGAAAAGCCCAGGACCAGTTGCTTTTACAGCAGAATTCTACAAGGCCATCAAAGCAGAGCTCACACCAATACTCCTCCAACTCTTCAATGAAATTGGAAGAGAAAGTTCATTACCAAACACATTTTATGAAGCTATCAAAACCAGGCAGGAGCTCATCAAAGAAACAGAACTGTAGACCCATTTCTTTGAGGAATATTGATGCAAAACTTCTCTACAAACTTTTGGCTAATCAACTTCAACAATTCTTCCAAAAAATTATACACCATGATCAAACAGAATTGATTTCTGGGATGCAATGCTGGTTCAATATATGCAAATCAATTAATATAATTCATCACATCAACAGGAGCAAGGATAAGAACCACATAGTTACCTCAATAAATGCATCAAAAGCATTTGACAACAACGAACACCCTTTATGATGAAGGTAATTGAAAAATTAGGAATCCATGGAACATTCCTCAATAAAATAAAGGCTGTCTATGACAAACCTACAGCCAGCATTATACTTAATGGTGAAAAACTTAAGTCATTTCCTCTTAACTCAGAAACGAGACAAGGATGTCCACTCTCTCCACTTCTTTTCAATCTAGTATTAGAACGCCTAACTACACCAATAAGTCAATATGCAAACATAAATGGGATCCAAATAGGGAAAGAAGAAGTAAAACTCTCCCTCTTTGTAGATGACATGATCTTCTATTTCAATAATCCCATAGACCTAACTCCCAAATTACTCAAGCTGATTCAAAACTTTGGCAATGTAGCAGGGTATAAAATTAACCCTCAAAAATCAATGCATTCCAACAATGAAAAAAGGGTAGCTGAAATTAGGAAAGCAGCTTCATTCCTAATAGACCCAGAAAAAAATAAAATACCCAGGAATTAAGTTATCCAAAGATGAAAAATTTAAAAACTTGAAAAAGGAAATCAAAACAGAACTTAGAAAGTGTCAAAAACTCCCGTACTCCTGGATTAGAAAGATCAATATCGTGAAAATGGCAATACTTCCCAAGGCTATCTACAAATTCAATGCAATACCTATCAATATTCCACAATCATTCTTCAAGATAATAGAATAGGCAATGCAATAATTCATATGGAACAATAAAAGACCTCGAATAGCAAAAAGGCTCCTCAACAGAATGAACAGTGCTGGCAGAATATCAATACCAAATTTCAAACTCTACTATAAAGCCATAGTAATCAAAACAGCTTGGTACTGGCACAAGAACAGACCTCAGGACCAATGGAATAGAATTGAAAACCCAGAAATGAACCTACAGACCTATAGCCATCTAATCTTCGATCAAGGAACTAAAAAAAATATAATCAAAGAAAGACAGCGTCTTCAGTAAATGGTGCTGGCAAACTTGGTTAACTACTTGTAGAAAAATAAAGCAATATTCATATATATCACCCTGTACCAGAATCAACTCCAAACGGACCAAAGACCTCGGAGTCAAAACAGACACTTCAAACATTACAAGATGGAATCGGAGAAACTCTGGGTCTCCTGGGGACAGGTCTAAATTTTCTTAATAGAAACCTAGAAACCCATCGAATCAAAGAAAGGTTGGACAAATGGGATTGCATGAAATTGCAGAGCTTCTACATGGCAAAGGATATAGCAATATCAATAGAAACCCCACAGATTTGGAGAAGATCTTCACTAGCCTGACAAGGGTCTCATATCTAAAATATACCTGGAACACAAAAAATTAAATCTCCCAACAACAAATTTTCAAAAAAAATTGCCCAATAAATAAGTGGGATAAGACTTATAGATAAACTTCTCTGAAGGGGAAAGAAGGATGGCCAATAGACACATGAAGAAATGCTCAACCTCTCTAGCCATAAAAGAAATGCAAATCAAAACAACATTGAGATACCACCTCACCCCAGTTAGAATGGCTATAATCAAGAACTGTAACAACAACAGATGCTGGAGGGGATGTGGACAGAAGGGAACTTTACTGCATTGTTGGTGGGAGGGTTAACTTGTTCAACCACTTTGGAAAGTAATATGGAGGTTCCACAAAAGACTCCACATAGAGCTACCCTATGACCCAGCATTCCCACTTTGGGGCATTTAACCAAATATGCAAACAAGACCATACCAAAGCTACCAGCACAACTATGATTATTGCAGCATTATTTACCACAGCTAAGAAATGGAACCAACCCAGATGCCCCTCAGTAGATGAATGGATCAAGAAAATGTATATATACACAATGGAATTCTATGCCTCCATCAAAAAGAATGACATTGCCCCATTTGTTAGGAAATGGAAAGACATGTAAAAATTATATTAAGGGAATTAAGCCAGGCACAAAGATACATAGGTCCCATGGTTTCCCTTATTTGAAATAACTAGTACATGTCTGAGTCAAGCAGAAAACGTCAGATAAGTTGATGTTAGGGAAATGAACCATAAGATATGTATTCAAATGTTTTTTTTCTTTCATGCTATTGTCTCTAACACATTTATAAGACTATTTCTTCATTGCTTTTTATGTCCTTCTCCCATGGTATAACCCCTGCTTTCACTGTATTTGATGTTGGTATAATTTGTGGAGGGGGAGGGGAAAAACATATCGTTTACATAGGTATACAGGTGAACCCATTGCAACAATGAGACGTACAAGCAGTTATGTGGAAGATGAACTTTACAAATTTGTTAGGCTGTGGGGGAAGGAGGATTGGGTGGCCAGAGGATAGGATGGGAAGGGGAAACAAAGGAGGAGGCTACAATGCTTGATAAGAAATGTACTCATTATCTTGCCCATGTAATTGTAACCCCTATGTTCAGTATTTTCACAATAAAAAACATACTGCAAAAAAATTAGGGGCAGTGTTATTCGATTTTCCATGAAAAAAGATTAATAAAAAATTAAAGACAGATATAGATCCCACTTGGAAATGTGAAAGTAAGTGGACTGCCCATATGTTCAAGTCCTAATACTGGCCCACAACCATACATTAAATTAGTTTTTGTAAGTCTTTTATTGTAAAAATACTGTACAGAGGTGTTACAGTTAAATGAGCAAGGTCATGAGTACATTTCCTGTCAAGTATTGTAGCCTCCTCCTTTTTTTTTTCCCCTACCTTCCCTTCCCTTCCACCTACACAACTCAACTCACCTCCAAATATGCAGAGATCGTTTTTAATGTAGTGTCTTGTATATCACATTTTTACAATGGGTTAACCTGTATGCCTATTTAAATATTTTCTGTTTTCCCTTACCCTCCCCAAATTATAGAAATGTATATACAAGATGCAGGGCACCAGAATCAAATACAGTGAAAACAGGGATTGTACCTTCTGGGAGGATCATATAAAGTAACCAGAAATCACATGCTACCGTATAAATACATTAGAAACAACAACAAGAAAGGAAAAACCACTTGTGTCCCTATCTTGGTGTTCATTTCACTTAACTTCATCTTATCTGGTCACTTGTACATAGCTTTTGACCTTTTCTGCTTGTCCTAGGCATATACTAGTTATGGCAAATAAGGGAAACCATGGGACCTATGTTTCTTTGGGCATGCCTTACTTGACTTAATATAATTTTTCCAAGTATTTCCATTTCCTAACAAATTGGACGATATCATTCTTTCTGATAGAGACATAGAATTACATTATAGATAGATAGATAGATAGATAGATAGATAGATAGATAGATAGATAGATAGATAGATAGATAGATAGATAGATAGATATAGATATAGATATAGATATAGATATAGATATAGATACATCTCTCTCTTTATATATATATATATTTATAATCACCTTTCTTGATCCATTCATCTACTTAGGGCCATCTGGGTTGGTTCCATATTTTATCTATGGTAAATAATACTACAACAAACAGCGTTTTGTTGGTAGCTTTAGTATAGCCTTGTTAGTGATCATTTGTGTAAATGCCTGAAAGTCGGATTGCTGGGTCATAGGGGAACTCTATGTGGAGTCTTTTGAGGAACCTCCATACTGCTTTATAAAGTGGCTGAAAAAATTTTAAACTCCCACCAACAATGCAGTAGAGTTCCCTTTTGGCCACATCGCCTACAGCATCTGTTGCTATTAAATTTCTTATTTATAGCCATACTCACCGGGGAAAGTTGAATCTCAATGTGGTTTTGATTTGCATTACTTTTATGGCTAGAGAATATGAGCATTTCTTCATGTCTGTATTGGCCATTGTTATTTGCTCTTCTGAGAAGTTTCTCTTTAAGTATTTAGCCCACTTATTTTATCAGGCAGTTCTTTCTTTGATACTTTTTTGTTGGAGGATTTAGTTTTTTGAGTTCCAAGGGTATTTTAGATATGAAACCCTTGTCTGTTGTATGGCTAGTGAAGATCTTCTCCTAACCCATGGACTTTTTTTTATTGATTTTGCTAGCTATGTCCCATGTCATGCAGAAGCTCTGCACTTTCATGCAATCCCATTTGTGCAACCGTTCTTTGATTTGTTGTGTTTCTAGTTCTCTATTAAGAAAATTTCTGCCTATGCCAAGGAGACCTAGGGTTTCTCCTATTCCATCCAGTAATGTTATTAGGGTATCTGCTTTGACTCTGAGGTTGATCATTAATTTTGTAGGCCAAAACTTGGGTTTTTTCCATCTTTTGTGTTCATAGGAGTGTCTGTATTTTGTGGAAACAGGCTGCTCTACAAGGTATCATTCCGGGTTATGTAGTAGTTATTACATGGCTCCATGTAAGTATTGTGTAATGACATTGAGCTTTCTAATGATTTACCTACATAAATCTATTAATGTTAATTGTCATGAAGAATGTCAAACCTCCATTTTTGTGCCCATCTCCATCGTTGCTCTCCCTATTGTCTAGCAGTTTATATCACAGTCAGTATAACTGAAGCTGGCACATGGAACAGACATGGACTCTATGGATCCTGGCTGTTAATGGTCCCAAGTACAGCAAATATCAGAATCAATGAGATCAAAGCAGTTGTCCCAGGTGCCTAATTGTATGAATATCCTTGGCTTCCAATAGACTCACCTGCCTCTGTCAGAAGCGTGGTAATGGTTTATCACCATGAAAACTTACACGGAAGCTTAATTTCTCAGTGTAGCCATGTCAGGAGGTGGAACTTTTAAGAGAGATTTCAGTCATAAATGGATTAATACAATCTCATCAACTCTCTAGGGACTAACATTATCACTGTTAACAGTTTTTGAAAGCAACCTATGCCCCTTACTCCCTGTCATTCTAGCACATGCTATGATGCCAAGATCTTCTGTGATATGATTCACCAAGGGGACCTTGTCCCAGGTGCTACCATGCAATTTAAACTTTCCAGCCACTACTATTGTGATTGAAATAGACCTTTTATTCCTTATGAAGTGTACAGCTTCAAGGATTTTGTTAAACCATAACAATATGGACTAAGATGCTATTCTTTTTATCTTTTTCATGGAACTGATGATTAAACTGAGGGCCTTACACTTACTAGGCAAATATGGTACCAGTTGAGGCAGCATGCCCCCAATCAATTTTTTTTTCAGCTTGCTTTTCATATATGGTCTTGTGCTGACTTCACTCAAGCCACCCTAAGTACCCCATCCTCCTATAACTCTACCTCCCAATATCTGGGATTACAGGCCTGTGACACCACAGTTTGCCTGTTAGAATATGCTATTCTTTTGGGGAAAGAGATACAGACCCTTGAGATGCCTATGTGGGTTTTGTGTGTGTGTGTGTGTGTGTGTGTGTGTGTGTGTGTGTGTGTGTGTGTGTGTGTGTGTGTGTGTGTGTGTGTGTGTGTGTATTCAGGAGAACTGTTCTTGGTGATTTACTTAGTACTGAGGGAGAGTCTTCCTGAAGAATCTGTATTCTTCGTTCCTTTCACTGAAAAAGAAATGCTTCTCTGCGTGCAAGTGTCTCTCAACTGTAATCCTAGCTCTTCAGAATGCTGAGATTTGGGGATAACATTGTTAAACCAGGTGATCCAGGAAAAGTCCATGACACTCTTATCTCCATTTAATCACCAAAAAAGTTAAAAATGGAGCTGTGGCTTAAGTAATAGAACAATATGCTTGAGGAAAAATATACGAATAGCACCTAGACTCTTATTAAGGCTCAGGACCAGCACCCGTACAAAATCTCCAGATCACACTTATGCCATTACAAGTCGCCATTATGTCTAAGTCTAATGGTTTATTTCTACAGGACAGTTGCAATGTAAAAAAAATCTTTTATTTCTTCATAAGATATGTTCTTTCTGGACAAGCTTTATGCCCCATTTTTCTTGCTGGAATGATGTCTTGATTTTGAAGTAGAGGAAATATTCAGTGCGGAATCCCTCCCTTATCCATTATTAACATGTTCTCTCTTTTATTTTTTGGCAGTCTTTGGCAATGAACTCAGGTCCTGGGCACTGTCACTGAGCTTCTTCTTTGCACAAGGCTAGCACCATATGCACAGCGTAACTTCTGGCTTTTTCTGTTTATGTGGTACTGAGTAATTGAACTCAGGGCTTCATTCATTCTAGGCAAGCGCTCTAGACTAAACCACATTCCCAGCCACATGTTCTCTTTCTAAAATATGTCTAACATGTTTACCTCTGTCCCATCTCTGAAGCCACTACTCTTGAATATATCCTCAGTTTAACTATTAACTACTTTTCATTCCCTATAACTGCCGAATTATTTTCCATTGGACCCATGGAACTATCTTTCATTTTCTTAAATTTCACACTTCATTGTCTAAAGTCAAACAATACCTCAACGTTACCAGTGTCTGAAATTGAGGACACTTAGAATAATAAAAATATTTTGCTACTTTTTTTGGCCGTGGGCTTGAACTCTGGACCTTGGGCACTGTCCTTCAGCTCTTCAGCTCAAGGCAAGTCCTCTACCACTTGAGCCACAGTGCCACTTCCAGTTTTCTGAGTTTATTGCAGATAATAATCTCTCAGCCTTTCCTGCCCGGGCTGGCTTTGAACCGGGAGCATCAGATCTCATCCTCCTGAATAGCTAGGATTACAGGAATGAGCCCCCAGTGCTCAGCTAATAAATAGCTTTTCATATGTATCAGGTGATACACAACAACTCAGACCCTTGGGGAGTCTTTTATCTTCCAGTCTGGGCAGGATATAACCCCACAATAGGTAGGTAGCTGGTAGGTAGCAAAATTAAAGAGATTCTACAAATATAATTAGTTCCCACAAGAGTTGGGTATGAGTTACTTCCAAGGAGTGAGTGCAAATTAAGGCTTTTCTAGAAGTCAGTGAAGCCAACAGAATGAATCCAACAGTAAGGAGAATATGTTTGTCAAGAAAGTATGGGGGTGTCTAGGAGCTGACAACAGTGGTTGTATGATAGGTGACCAGAGAGCAGAAACCACTCTCTCACAACCTCAGGACCTAAACCCAACCAGGCATCCCTTAAGCTTGGAAGAGATCCCCACATTCCATTAGAGACAATAGCCTGGTGGCCCCCTGTTAGAAACTGAGCAGCTGCTATAGACAAACCACACCCAAACTACCATCCCAAATTTCTAACCTACAATATTTGGTATTCAATGGATTAACAAAGAAATTTCTAGTAATTTGCCACATAATGTGACAAAATAAATGCATCTCTCAGAGCACTGGTGCCTCACACCTGTAATCCCAGTTACATAGGTGACTGAAATCTGAGGATCCAGATTCAGAGGGATTTCAAGCATCAATATCTGTGATATTCATATTGCCAATAAATAACAAGAACCTGGAAATGGTGGTATGGCTTATGTAGTAGGGCAACAGCCTTAAGGGAAAAGATAATTAAAAGCACAAGACACTAAGTTGAAACTCCAATACCAGCACATACACACACACACACAAAAAAAAAACAACACAAAAATAGAATAGAAAAATGAAAACATTTGTTGAAGACCACCTGGTATTTTCTCTGCTCTGTGTAAAACTCTAATTTTTCTCAAACTTTTTCCTTATGCTTGAAGTAATTTATTAAAATTCTATAACAGCACCATAAAGATATCTAATTACACAACTGCACAAATGTGTTGGCCACAGCCATTTCTATATATCATATTGTAATTGTTACTGCAAACAAAGTACCTTTCCTACTAATTTAATCTAATTAATTGGAAAAACAGGATTTGTATCTTAGTTGAAATTAAACTTAAACTTCTTAACTCATCAAAAGGAGTATGTGGGTGCTGTCACTGAGAGAAGCACAGAGCTGTTTGACATCAGGGGAGTTCCTCTGATAAAGCAAGGTCTATCATAAAGTCATGTAGATAATTGTTTATCTTTGCTCTTTATCATTCTTGGTGTTACACCTTTTGAGTTCTTGATTATTTATTTGGCAACTCACCCTTTAGTATATGTCTTCCAGTAAAAAATACATTTTGCCATACAACAGATGTTTATCCTTTAGATGAGGAATGCATCTTGTTGTTTCTCAGGGTTTATTTAGAAGCAAAGAGGAAGTGCTTGCATGTTTCTAAATATCTTGTTTCTTTCTGATTTCCTGTCTGCCATTCCTCAAGGCTTATTTTTCCTAATTGATGGTGCCTCCAATCTATACAAATTGCTATTAAGACATCATACTATTGCATTCAATGTATAGATTGTTTTTGATGGAAATTAATACCTACTTGATGCTGTGTGTTGCTGTCCACAATTGAGCCATGGTTTTCCTTTTAGCTCTATTTCAATTATTTTTGTAAGTGTTAATTTTCTTTATAATGTATGATGTATTTTGTGTTAGATAGTTCTTAGTGTGTTTTATTGGATTGTATTGGTATGAACAACACTGGGGATTGAACTCATACCTCGTTTATGGGAAGAAACACTCTACCACCTAAGTGACGATCAGCTATGGCAATTTTTTTGTTTTTTTGTTTATTTGTTTTTCTTGGTCATGGGGCTTGAACTCTGGGCCTGCGTGCTATCCCTCAGCTCTTCAACTCAAGGCTAGTGCTCTACCATTTTAGCTACAGTGCCACTTCCAGTATTCTGCGTGGTTATTTGGAGATAAGTGTTTCATGGGCTTTTCCTTCCCAGCCTGGAGTTGAACCACAGTCCTCAGATCTTAGCCTCCTTAGCAGGTTGGATTACATGTTTGAGCGACTGCCACCCGGCTATGGTAGTTTTTTCTTTTAACAATTGAAATGATGAATTTTTGTCCTAATTTAATTTAATATTTTTATCTGTTTTTTTTCATCCCATGGAATTGAGTATAGGACCCTTTATATGTATGTATGTGAGTGCTTCTATGTACATATGTGCCAATACTGAGGCTTGAATTTCCTTAACTTTTTCCAAGCAAGGTTGACCCTACACCACTTGAGCCAGACCTTCAGGTTTTTTGCTGCTTAATTGAAGGCAAGAATCACTGATTTGCTACTTTGAAGGATTAATTTTTGGATGGCAGTTCGGAGCCAGACTGTGCAGTCTCCTTATCTCTTCCCTCTAATAAATTACTCAGGAAACGCTTCAAGTGTCACTGTGGCTCAAGAGGTAGAACACTGCCCTTAATGAAAAGCAACTCATATACTGTGCCTAGGCCTGAATTTAAACCCTGGGGACAGCGCGTTAAAAAAAAATAACATACTCTGAATTGTTTGACCAGTCTAGCTTTAAACCATGATCCTATAGATCTCAGGTCTGAAGTAGCTGGGATTACAGGTTTGAGCCTTTAGTTATAATAATAGCTTTCTATTATTTTCAATCATTATTATTGACAGATGCTTTAAAAAACACATATTGCTAAAAGTAGCTCATGTTAATAATCCTTGATATTATGGAGGGTGAGACATAAGAACCTCAGTTTGAAGTTGGGCCCAATGACAGAATGTCTGAGTCTTATCACCAACTAACAACCAAAAGGTTGGATGTAGAACTGTGGCCCAAGTTTTAGAGTCATAGCCTTTATCAGAAAAAGCTTAAGGACAGTGCTCATGCAATAAGTGCAAGTCTCAAGATCAGCACAAAAAATAAAATAAACAGAACCCAAAATAATCCCAGGTATGGCTAGTGATAGTTTGCCTAGTTTTCCTAATATCCTGAATTTTATAGCCACCACAAAGAAAAATAGACAAACCAACAAATTACGTATCCACAGCCAGATGAAACTTTTCCTGATATATCTGCACTAATTATATTTTTAAAAAGTCTTACACTCTTTCATTTAGAAAGTTAACCTAAAAATAACGCCAGTTGAATAGAAATTATATGTGATGACTACTTCAGCAACAAAATATTTTTTAGTTTTTTTTAAAAAGGACGTCACCTATTTGTCACCATATATATATATATATATATATATATATATATATATATATATATAAACATTATTAAAATTTCAACTAAATATTAACTTCACTATCCTCTAAATTGAAGTGTTTACATATATTTTATATCAGAGTGAGTTGTATAAACATTAGGGAGTTAACTGAGGCAATGAAAAGGGGTGCAGGAAGAAATGTTCCTTTCAGAGCAACTTGGTTTGAGGCTGGCCACCAAGGTACGTCTTCAAGAGGCCAGGGCTGTTTCTATTTCCTAAGGTGCCTTTCCTTGATTGGTCCTCTTCCTCTTGAGTCTAATAAAAGGAAGTGCTTATATGTGGGAGAACAACAGCAGCTTGAGTTGAAGATTTTCCTTAAATCCTCTTTCTTGTGTTTAAATGCAGGAACTAGAAAATTCACTGGCTGCATGAACTCTAACTTTGAAAGAACTTCCAAGTATGAAGACTAACCTGAGCCAGCACATTGTGGAGGAGGACATGGTGGTGGCAAAGAACAGATAGAACTTTTGCACAGAACATGCACATTCTTCTCCTGTGTGTAAGTCAGTAAGTCTGCATATAGGAAACCTCAATGTCCCAAAATTCCAATGTTAGAAAGGAGCTTTAATTTTGTTAAAGTTCCTTTTCTGTGGGATCCATGCTTCTCCACTGTTCCTTTAGATTCTGCAGTTTTAGAAGGCAGTAGCATGCTTAATAGAAACAACCCCTTGCTTCCACAGCACTGGATGCTGCAAGTCTGTACACATTTATGGAAAATTTTAAAACATACTTCATCAGGGAGGAGAACAATGAGAGGGATGGTATTCTAATGGGGTTCAACTATTATTGTTTAGATGGTGACAAGTGTTGTCTGTATGTTGAGAAGCCTCTCTCCTTGCTTGAGCAACACCTCATCTGAGCCTAACAGCTGGGATCGTATTGGGCTCCTCTACATAAACATATAATCAGCTACTTTTTAGAAGTGCTGGGTTTTATAAACTATTGGAAGCTATCAGATTAACTGCTTGAACTCAAGAGGGTACGGGTACTTAGCTGTTCACTTCTACTCAGGATAGTCCGGGTTAGTGTATTAGACAGTTTATATAAGTGATAAAATCAAAGCAAATGGAAGGCTTCAAGTAGTCTTAAAGATCTTTAAGAACATAAAATTCAGTGGAAAGTGGCACTGTGGTTCAAAGTGGTAGATCACAGGCCTTGAACAAAATATTCTCAGGGACAGTGCCCAGGCCCTGAGTTCAAACCCTACGATCGCCAAAAAAAAAAAAAAAAAAAAAAAAAATTGCTTGTCTCATTTTGAAATGTCAATTTAAGCTTGTTATTTAAATTTTATATAAAAAGAAAGTTTTTGGTCTCCTAGGAAAGTTCTCCAAAAATTAATGTAGAGCAGAAGAGAAGAATGTAGAACCATTGTGAGATTAATTAGGAATTCAGAGCTATGAAAGACTAGAGTTTTAAAAGCTGAAATAAATACATGTCAGAGTGATGGAAACAAACTTAGCTTTCTAGGGATAGACTTTCAAGTGTTTTCAACACATTTGGATGGTTAGATGATGCTACATTTTTTTAATTTTGCCTCACTCTGTCTTGGCGAGGTTTTTGTGGGTAAGAAGAAAATCCATTTTTCTTACCTATTTATGAACTGCACGATAAAACTTTAGCAAAGGACCTTCTGTGGCCACTTTTTAACTGGAAGTATTATAAGTTTTTTAAGACCTCAGAATCCTTTTGTACTGTTAGCCAGGCTGTTTTGAACTATTTATTTTCAAATTTATTAGCATAATACATTTATCATTGTAGGGAGGAGAATCCTATGCTAAATAAAGTCTACTTGCGGGGGTTGTTCGTAAGCAATGAGCCATTGGGTATTTCTGGCTTAGCCTGTGTAGAGTAGACTGGATTGAGGTGACATTTCCATGATTTATAAGTAAAATCACCCTGCTCTATTAGAAGTATGGGATCAAAAGAGTGATGGGCATTGGTTTAAGATTTCTTTTATTTTGCTATGTATAAATCCTCCATCATATATTTGGCTTTAATCTTCCTAATATGTTGTATTTTAAATATTTGGTTTTAGTATGATGTGAATTATAGTTTTTAAATTAAATAAGCAGGACATGTGACCTGAATGAGATAAGAATTTAATTAATTTTTTGGTGGGGTCCAGTCTTAGGGCCTGAACTCTGGGCCTGGTCGCTGTCCCTCAGCTCTTCAGCTCAAGGCTTGCGCTCTACGAGTTGAGCCACAGCGCCACTTCTGGCTTTTTTTCTTTTTTATGTGGTGCTGAGGAATCGAACCCAGGGCCTCATGCATGCAAGGAAAGCGCTCTACCACTGAGGCACTTTCCCAGCCCTAGAATTTGATTAATTTTAAAAGGGAAAATATTATCAGAATTAAATCGTCACTCAAAAATCAATATTGAAAGGACATAAAGCAGAAGAATTTATGTGGTGCTTTATATATTCAGCCTTTCTTGCTTATAAGGTTTGCTGTGACCTGTTAGTAACAGATTTGCAATGGGTAAAAGTCCAGTTGTTCAAAAAAAGTTGTTACTTCAGCAAAGGTATGACAATGTATGAGAATGTTGAACCCTAGGTTTTTAAGAGGAAGAAACACAGATGTAAGACCTCAAAGATGCTGACTAAAATGAATGAAATTCACAGTCCATTAAAAGGAGCGTTTGCTATCTTCAACAGCCAAATGCATTTTTCTTTGCATGTGACTATCAGCAAAGATAAGATTGTAGACAGACTCAGTTCGTGGTTCTTATTCAATGAAGAGAATAAGGAGCTGTGTGGATGGCTGGTGTAGATGGAAAACAGTTCTACAGACAGCAGACAGCATCATTGAAGAATGGCTTGAGAAGTTTCAGAAGGTGAGCCAACAGTGTCCAGGCAGGTGTAGTTTGAACACCCTTCTCACTGTTGAGAATCACATGTTACAGGCATGTTTCCTATAAGGGTTGAAGAGAACAGTTGCTTTGTTTGCATTGGCAAGTCAGATAGGAGGACTTGCGTGGGTCTCCTGAAGTATCTTGGTGTCTCAGACCAGTGAATGTTATTGCACAAAAACAGAGGTCATCTACAATGAAGTTGATGATTTCAGATAGTCATTAGGCCTCAGATGTAATGCAGCTCAGTAATACATGTAACAAGAGTGGTATTCATATAGTTAAATGAAACTGAGTTATATACACTTGTGAGTTCCCAAGTAAATTAGAATGGAAGATATCCATGAGAGAAATCAGTGGGGCTGTTACATCAAGAAAGTAAGAACAAACCATAATTTGAATATGTTTAGTGAGCCTTTCTTGACTTTCCAACCTTTGCCTGTGAAATTGCATTAACTATCACATATGATGAGAATTTCTCATTCATAAAACTCTTTAGGAGTCACGCCATGTTTGTGGCTAAGGAATAAATGCTTTTGAAGGCTGTAATCTTAGCAACTCAGAAGTCTGATTACTGAAGATTGAAGTTCAAATCTAGTCCAGAGAAAATCTCCCTTTAGTCCTCAAAACCATGGAAATGTAGCTTTAGCTCAAGTTATAGAGCACCTTCCTTAACAGATAAAGCTAAAACACCATGCCCAGGTCTTGAATTGAAGTTCTCAGAGTGGAACAAATAAAAGTAAAAAAGAGAGATGCAGTAATAATGGAGCTTTATGTTTTCATAACTTACCAGGACCATATGGAGGTCATACCCGTGTTAAGTTAAAAGAAGGCCCAGCTGAAGCAAATGGGTGAACAGTTGAAAAGGGCCAGCAGCAAGGCAAGAGTGTTCAAGATGGATGGCAAGCTTAGCAACATCAAGGACATTCATCTTCAAGAAAGCACATCTCTCTAATTACATATTCACCTTTCATTATTCTCCTCATCGCTATGAACATCCTCTAAGATTGGCTACACTTATCCACGAGAGTCAGCCGACCACAGCATACGATTTATGACATTTCCTGCATAAAGTTGCTTGTTCTCATTGTCATCAGCCTTTCAGCAGCTTCAGTGAAGAGCATGTTCTCCCACTTTGCCTGTAGTCAATAGTACCCTCTTCTATTTCCCTGCAAAGAAACTGTGGCTAGCAGGCTTGAGAATTGTTACATTCAGAGGTTCTTCAGTTTTGCATTTTTTCTTTCATTTCTTGGTAGGTGAGTTGGAATAAGAAAAACAAATAAGCAATTTGTTTTAGTTTAAGGGAAAAAATATTTATTTGAAAACACAAGTTATCATTATTTGAATTTATTTTTAATTTAAATATAATAGGGATGGTTTTAGTGCTGCATGCCTTTAAACCTAACTATTTAGAAAGCTGAAAGCTGGGGCTGGGAAGGTGGCTCAGTGGTAGAGTGCTTGCCTTGCATGCATGAGGCCCTGGGTTCGATTCTTCATCACCACATAAGCAAAAAGAAAAAAGCCAGAAGTGGTGTTTTGGCTCAGTGGTAGAGCGCTAGCCTTGAGCTGAAGAGCTGAGGGATAGCGCCCAGGCCCAGAGTTCAGGCCCCACGACCGGACCCCCCCCCCAAAAAAGAAAGCTGAAAGCTGAGGATCATATTTTCAAGACAAAGTAAAATTTACCATGAGACTCTTATCTTCAGCTAAGAACCAAAAGCTACAGGGGGAGCTGTGGCTCAAATGGAAGAATGCCAACCTTGAGCAAAAAGCAAAACCAAAAGAAACTAAGCCCTGAATTTAATTCCTACTACTAGCACAAAAATATGTATGTGTATATATATATGCATATATTCATAGATGTGTGTCATATCTATATAAATTGTATATGCATATGCATGTATATATAATTATATAATAAATTTTTAGCAAGTGTCAAGAATATGCAAGCAAACATTTAGTCTTGCTCCTAAAAACAGATTCATATGTAAATATGAACCCCTTGAATTTATAGGAGCCAACAAATATAGAAACGTAAACCACCAGACTAGAAATTGATAGAATGGATTTTGTTATAGAATAGAGTGTATGCACAAGATTAGGCATATGATAGTAAGTCATTTCCCAAAACATTGAAAGCAAAAGCGTAATAGTACAAGAAATCATATTTAGAAATGGACTATGCCACTCAATGGACAGGTAGATCAGGAAAATAAAACTGTGCATTTTCCCTTCTACATTTGATTCATATCCCCTCACTAAATTATCTATGATTGGTTCAGTTGCTGCCATAGTACCTCTCTGGTGGCTCCACTGTGATTCACTTTATTCTACTGAACCAGAAATGGAGGAGAGACGGACCACAGCACATTTGCTCATTTCTCAATGAGCAGTGATTGGCAGGGGAGATTTAAAATGCTACCCATGTTCTTGGTTGCCTAGTACCACCTTGGATTCCAGATTAAATCCTGGTAAACAGATACAGAAGTTACATGTAGTTTATTGTTCCAGATTCACAGCTAAAGAGGCAGATGAGAAATTGGAAGGGTTTGGTGTGAAAGCCACAGGTTTATGCAAAGCAGAAATCAAAGGATGTGGAGATGAAGCAAGCTATCTTGGAGGAAAAGGAGAGACATTTGAAGGTGATGAGCATCTCGACAGTGAAGACAGAGCAAGTGCTCTTGACCATTTCAAATGAGCTCCCAGAATGCCAGGGTAAGAAGTGAGAGCTTCCCAGAGCACTGCTGCTGAGCACTCATCAGATCCTTTGCTATCATTATAATTGATTTTAGAGAGGAGCAGTGAGGTTTGTAAAAGTTGATTGCAGCTTACTATGTGGAGCCTGTTCTGCAGCATTGTGGAGTGTGGTCCCTCAGGATGCTTAGGGCAAAGATCCTATAGCTCATGTCAAAGAATGCAATCTACTTGGAGTAGACATTTATGGATGGCACATGCCTCATACCAACATGCTGACAATGAGCTGGTAGCAGTAGTTCTCTAAAGATCTAACAGCAAAAACCGGAGAGGGAATTCCTGAGCTCTACACCACAACAGTCTACCATGCCAATTGCTTCTATCCTAGTACTGGCTACCCAGTTTGCACACCCATGACCTTGTTACCCTGATTGTGCCACATCCTAATCCCTCACAATTTTTAGTCTTTCAGTTTGTCTTTGGATTCCTGTCCCTGATAAACTGTCTGGATACCTGTATTAGGTACCCCAATCCCTTCTAAACTCTTTCTGCAACCCAATATCCTGCCAATGCAACTCAGTGATTAGTCACAATTCCCCTTTCCTTGGTATCCTAATCTCTGCTACTCTGTTCTGCTACCTATAATTCATAACACCATGGTTCCAGCCACCTGATCCCTGACACCCCTGTTGCTGATACCCCCTTCCCTAACCAAACAAGGGAAGAATGGGAACAGCCAGTTGAAAAGGGTACTGCTGTCCTCTTGCAGACACATTGGGACAAGTTATTCCTCAGGTATTTAACATGAGGGACTAACTGGAGGTGGAAATGAAAGAGGTTACTCAGAGGTGACTAAATTCTAGGGACAATGACGTATCACTGGTTGATAGGAAAAGAAGGGCCCAAAGAGAAAGTTAATGAAAAAAGAAAATTTTACAAAAAATATTGGAAATTATACAATAGGTTTAGCTTATTCTTTTCTAGTAGTGATCTGAATTATTTTTTGACATAGATATATCACTGTTTTGCAGTTTAAAAATTATATGAAAATGCACATTTATGTGGTGCTTATTCATAGAATATTTGCATATAATCACGTTAATGATATTCAATATTTTATGTTCTATGATATTTTCATGAGTCTGCCTTTGTCAATATGAATTGAGCTTTCTATCAATAAATGGAATTTTATTGTCTAATATTAGAAGATTACTGATGCTAGTACCGAAATGAAAGCTAGAACAGGAAAATTGAATAAAGCTACATGTTTGAAGGGAGGGTCAGTGGTAAGTGCTATGATGAAAGAGAAATTCTTCACCATGTAATCTGCGAAGAATAGAATGTGTTTTGTTGAATTATACTGTATTTAATCTTCTTAGAAAGCAGAACATTATATTTATTCTTGCTTTATGGAAACTCTTGAATGAATGGTTTACAAAAATTATCAATATCAATTTGAAAATTCACTGATGTGAGTTATCAGATTATCATTATACTCAAAGCTGTCTTGAGATGCAGGCAGTCTGGATTCCTTTTCTATGAAATTAATGGAATAATCTTACTTTGGAAGGGATGAACAGTCCTTGACACTTGTTCCAAAACAAGAAAGATACTGAAGAAAAAAAAAAGAGTAAGGAGACCCAAGGCTGCTGAAATGAGCATATATCCCATTTGGACTTAAAAGGGTTTTTGTGCAAACAATAAGAATTTCATCTTAATAATATATTCCAAAATGTAGGTGCTATGTGATACCTCTTAAATGTAATATTTAATGCTGTTTGATTACTTGGAGACAAAATTTTACAGAAAACCTTAAATTCCAAAAAAACTGCAATGCTCCAATAAACACCTAGAATAAATATATTTTAAAAATTCAAACGGATTGTAGGAAGATGGCAGCACACTCACAGGTAGCCCCACTAAATGTCTCTTACCAAAAGAGCCACACTTTACATCAAGAGATCCACTCCAATCAAACTTTAAATACCTAAAGGCTTTTTCTACTACAAAAGGTCTATCCAGCAGGCAAATAAATACAAGGCAAAAGAGAAGCAGTAAATGGGGCTCCTCCAGAGCAGCTGCACCACGTAACTCCACGCCATGCTGCCCTGGGACTTTCTGTATACTTTAATCGGCGGGCGGAACACCCAAAAGCTGAAGAAAGTGCTCAATATTAGACCCGCAGAAATTTAGGAGGGAACCTGGTGAAATGTTGGAAAATGCCCTCACAAACCCTCCCTCCCCCCAGAGTGGCTATAGGGAAGGAGTGAATTAAGCAAAACGACCACCATTACAATTGCCATAAATTGGCACCACCAGCTAAGCACCCAAATCAGCTTGTACCTGCAGCACTGGCAGGATCCCCGTGAGCCCCCACCACCAACTCCGCACAAGGTCCCCAGCAAACCACAGCTGCAGGCAATCAATTGCTATATGCTCTGCTGTCAATTGCCCTGCTGGCAACTGCCCTGCCGACTGTACACTTTTCTGGGACCGGCTCTCTCCCTGCTGCCACCCTGCCCAGACCCCAGGTTCTCATAGCTGCTGCACCACGAAGCTGTTGCAGGCATCTCTGCTGACACACCTAGTAGCCACAAGCCTAAACCTCCAAGTCTGCCCAACACCACGCACCATCTCCTACCACATCTGCTGCAGACCAGCATGGACTGCCTCAGTCCACACTAGCCTGCTGCACCAACCTCCACCCAGTCCTCCCAGTGCCAAGAATCCCCACGCTGCAACAGAGGAGACCCTTCAGAATCAGCAGAGGCACCCTCCCCCCCCCCACAAAAACCTGGACCTGCTAATACCCAGACCCTCTGACTGAGAACTGGCCAACTCCATCTTACCCACCACAGCACAGGCTCTGTGGTGCAACACACTGCCAGCTACAGACCTTGTGTGTAACACAATGGGGTCCACTCCCTGGGGGTGGCAATTGCCTGTAGAATCCCAAAGCCCCCTGACACAAGCCCCCTTCCAAAAGGGAAGGATCACATCAAAACAGAACACAGAAAAAAGCTCTGTTCCTAAGGTTCTTGTGGCTATCTTGGAAAGCCTGGGAACCCAACTCCAGGTCTATGATAGCAGTCTAAAAACCTGAAACCCAAAAAAAAACCTCCCTGCCAATGGGCCTGAAAGTGGGACTCTATATAGCAGGCACCCTCCTCCATCAAAAGACCATCTGCTTGCAATTGTAGAGAGCTGCGAGAGGCCGCACCTGGAAGATGGCGCCAGCTTCCGCCCTCCGCCTTCCCGATGGCGAGTGCTCTCTTGGTAAACAACTCCTTATATGGCTAAGGCAAAGAATCTGGCTTGCTTCCGCGCACCTGAACCTATTGGTGGTTCCCACGTGGCGTATCAGGGTTGGGTACCCAGCGGGTACTTAAGGCTGTGGGGAATTCTCCCCGGGGTTGGGGTCAGAAGATTACTCAAAGGTCCTGAATAAACTGCAGAGAGAAGAGTCCGGTGTCGCGACTTCCTTGCTGGTCGAGGCGGTAGCGACACGTGGTGGCCCGTACGGGGAACTCAGCCATAATCCCAACGAGGACTCAGAACTCTCTGCGGTCAGGGTGGTGCACCGGTAAGTTGCCAGGTAAAAGGGGAATCCACGACAAAAGCGGGGGTAAGTCCCCAGGTAAAAGGGGAATCTGCAACAAGAGCAGGGAGTAAGTTCCCAGGTAAAAGGGGAATCTGCGACAAGAGCGGGGGTAAGTTCCCAGGTAAAAGGGGAATCCGCAACAAGAGCGTGGGGGGGGGGGGATTTTTGCTCTTCTCGGTAGATAAAGAGAGAGCAAGAACCCGGGGCTAGTCAATAGAGTAGCCAAAAGTGAAAGTAAAAGTTTGTTTACCAGCTTTAAATGTTTAAAACATGGGCAGTTCTTCTTCTCACCCAATTTTTTTGGCTCTCAATGAGCTACTGCACTCAAAAAAGTTAAAAATAAAAAAGAGTACTTTAGAGAGATTTTTGAATGAATGTGACATCGTTGCCCCGTGGTTTGCTGTCTCCGGAAGCCTCACGGTGGCCTCTTGGGAGAAACTAGGGAGCGACCTAGATTTTGCCTCTGAACAAGGAACGCTTAAGAGCGGAGTGAGACCAATATGGAAACTGATAAGAGGCTGTCTCCAGGACCAGCGTTGCAGTGAGGCGGTAGAGAATGGTCAGGCCGCCTTAGAAATGCTGCAGAAAGAAAGATCGGAAAGGGCAGACAGTGAAAAGGAGGAGAGCATGGGGGGGGTTATACCCCGATTTTGCCGAACTAGAGACCTCTGAGTCTACAGACTCAGAGGAACTACAATCACTCATAGAACAAATAGAAAAAACAAAGATAAGAAAGAGGAGGAAAGGGAAGGAGAGAGAGGACCCAGATAAAGACGAATGCACGCCCTTCGTGCACCGCCCCACAACTTCGGCCCCTCCGCTCTATGCGGAGGACCCCGGAAGTGGCAGCCCCGGCTGTTCTTTCAGCCCAGGCATGTGGAAAGCGGTCAGAACCGAGTTACATCTAGCCTGTCCAATATTTCAGGATCCACATGGACAGCGGTATCATGAACCCTTAGATTTTAAGGTTATAAAATCTTTAGCTGAGTCTGTGCGGACATATGGAATCACAGCCTCCTTTACTGTAGCCCAGGTGGAGGCCCTAAAGAGACATTGCATGACATCTGGTGATTGGAGTGGGCTCGCACGAGCTTGTTTGAGCCCAGGTCAGTATTTAGATTGGAAGGCCTTTTTGATTGAATTTGCTAGTGAAGAGGCTGCAGCCAATCAGGCTGTGGGGAACCCAGCTTGGGACAGAGATATGCTGCTTGGACAGGGGAGATTCGCCAATCAGCAGATAGGCTACCCGGTTCAAGTTTATGAACAAATCAATAAAATTAGCATAAAGGCATGGAAGGCCTTACCAAATGAAGGCGAGGTGAGTGGCAATTTCACCAAAATCCTGCAGGGCTCTATGGAGCAGTTTTCGGACTTTGTTGCCCGTATGGTCGAGGCTGCTGGCAGAATTTTTGGTGACCCAGATGCAGCCATGCCATTAATTAAGCAGCTTGTTTACGAGCAGTGCACTAAGGAATGCAGAGCCACCATAACCCCATATAAGAATAGGGGACTAGAAGCATGGATAAGAGTTTGCAGAGAGCTGGGTGGACCACTAACTAATGCTGGATTAGCTGCTGCTGTGGTGCAATTAACCCAGAAGAATGGGGCTGGGAAGGTGGCTCAGTGGTAGAGCGCTTGCCTTGCATGCATGAGGCCCTGGGTTCGATTCCTCAGCACCACATAAGCAAAAAGAAAAAAGCCAGAAGTGGCACTGTGGCTCAAGTGGTAGAGCACTAGCCTTGAGCTGAAGAGCTGAGGGACAGCGCCCAGGCCCAGAGTTCAGGCCCAGGAAAAAACCTATTTAAAAAACGCTGCAAATTTGTCTAAACAGTTGTCTAGTTATCTTTTAGGTAATTGAACTGGGGAGTTCGACAGCCTGATGGAACAGCTCAGGGTTGCCATCGTCATGGTGAACTCTACCCGAGTGGATGCCGGATTGGCCGAGGGCTTATCTTCATGGATCTCCTCTGCTATGAATCATCTTAAGGAATGGGCGGGTTTAGGAGCCCTGACAGGCCTTCTGGTGTTAGCCTCCTTGGTATGCCTGTGGTGCATTTGCCAAATTAGAGGTTGTCAGCGTCGCAGTGCAGCCATGATTATCCAAGCCTTTACAGTCATTGGAGCAGGTCAGTCCCCCAAGCGTGGCTTGCCACCCTAAAACAATGAACACAGATTGCAAAGCCAAAGTACTGCAGTCGAGAGGCATGAGTTTTGCCCTAGAGGAGAGCATGTTTGATTGCACACGGGTTCAATTCGCCTTTTCCCGTCCTTGTGAAAAACGAATCAATGGACAGGCTGAGTCATCCCTAGAGAAGGTACCCTCTGGGAGAAGGCTTGTATGCAGTCCTTGCATTGCACAACAGGGATCAGACCTCTGTTCTCATCTGTGTTCTTTAAACAAAAAAGGGGGAACTGTAGAGAGCTGCGAGAGGCCGCACCTGGAAGATGGCGCCGGCTTCCGCCCTCCGCCTTCCCGATGGTGAGTGCTCTCATGGTAAACAACTCCTTATGTGGCTAAGGCAAAGAATCTGGCTTGCTTCTGC
Source organism: Dipodomys merriami (assembly GCF_024711535.1). Lineage (NCBI taxonomy): Eukaryota > Metazoa > Chordata > Mammalia > Rodentia > Heteromyidae > Dipodomys > Dipodomys merriami. The sequence continues at coordinate 8,888,546 of NW_027206113.1, forward strand.
GCACCTGAACCTATTGGTGGTTCCCACGTGGCGTATCAGGGTTGGGTACCCAGCGGGTACTTAAGGCTGTGGGGAATTCTCCCCGGGGTTGGGGTCAGAAGATTACTCAAAGGTCCTGAATAAACTGCAGAAAAAGAGTCCGGTGTCGCGTCTTCCTTCCTGGTCGAGGCGGTAGCGACATCCAACCAAGTCACAAGGAAAGTGGACTACAGCAAGGCATACAAGGTTCCACCTGGAAGCTGCTCTAAGGATTACAGGGAGAATAAAGCTCCCACAAAGAACCCGAAAACCCCATTCTTTAGTATTTTATTCTTGGTCGGGATTTTTGCTTTGTTAATTTTTATGTCTGATCATTTGTTGTTCATTTGTTCTATGTGTAACTTATTTGTATTGTAATTTAGGATTTGCTATTTCACTTAAAGCTTCTATTTTTCATTATTAGTTGGTTTCTTCTTCCACTTTCAAATTTTCTAATTTGTATTTTTTTCTTCTTTCTTTTCTTCTCACTCCCTCCTTCTCCTCTCTCTCCACGTTATACTATTACTCCATCAGAACTACCCTGTCTAGTTCTATATACACAGTAAGGTCTCCATTTATGTATGTAAAAAATAATTACAGGAATTAACTTAGATTAAGCAACTCTCCAATAATATCTAAATGATCTTTTTCTAATCTCAGCAAGTCTCCCAAATACACTTATACATAAGTTATTTTTCTTATCTTTATCTCGATCTCTAAGCTACTCCCTACATAACCTTTCTTTGATTTCTTTTCAAACTCTTACACTCAGTAACAAGATATTTATTCTCCTACTGCTACATATACCCCCAATCTGTTCTTCGCCCTCTACTATCATTATACTCAAGTTCTCTTCAGAACTTAAGTTCATATCTCTCCAATCACACCCTTCACTTCCCTATCTGATCCAGCCCATTGATCCCTAATGACTTATACCTGACCCAACTACAGTTGGTTCTATATATGACTACAAAATTGATTCCATTTGACTACTTTCAGTACAAGGGGCACCTCTTCACTCTAAGGAGCAGACTAGCCAAACTTAGATTGTCTCAAAAGTTACAACTATATGTAATGTCGATGCCAAAGTCACAATATTCCCTCCAAGCAAAGAAAAAGAGAGCTAAATAGGAAAACGTCTACCCATAACTTTGAAACTCTAAGATCTACACATCTACATGACAACAGGTTGGCTTATCTCATAAATGACTGTCCTACTGTGGTACCAGTGTGGTTCTTGTCTCCAAATGGGTAGAACTAACTGAAGAAACACAAGAAAATAGCCAATCAACAAACCCCAACACCATCTTCACATAAGAAAGCTAGAGAGCAGTCTCAGAATTACCTAGAGGATAAAGTTAAAGATATATTAAAAGTATGGCTGATAAACCTGCTGAATGAAAAATTGGACACCTTACATAGAGTTATCAGAACGAAATGAGGCCAACTAGAAGCTAATAGGTGATTTCATGGCCTCCACAAATAAAAAGATAGAGGAACTCCAGCAGAGGGAGAAAGAATCAAATGAAAAGTTAGGAACCCAGATTAAAGAGTGGAAAGAAAAGTAGGATAAACAAATCCAGGAGGTAAGGCAATCTATTCAAGACTTGAAAGCAAACTTTAATAAGGAACTGGCCACCATTAAGAAAGACCAGCAAGAAGAAACGGAGTTAAACACCAAAGTTAAAAGCCTTCAACATAGAATGGAGGAGGCCGAAGAAAGAATATTGGTGGCTGAAGACAGTTTAGACTCCATAGAGAAACAAAACTAAGAAGCATGTCAGATCACTGCAGGAAATACAGGATACATTCAAAGTGCCTAATCTGAGAATAATAGAAATACAAGAGGGTCTGCAGAGTGAAGCCAATGGATGAGGAAATGAATTTAGCAGAATCCTAGCAGAGAATTTCCCAAATATGCAATAGGACAGGCCCATTTAGATACCAGAAGCTTTTAGTAACCCAAATATACCAGAACAGAAAGTTCATCCCACCGACACATTATAAGCTGTACCAGCTCAATAGCCACAACAGAAAGAATTCTTAAAGTTGCCAGGGAGAAAAGATCAACCACATGTAATGGAGACCCAATGAGAATTACCTAAGACTTCTCAGCAGACACTATAAAAAGCAAGGATGGCCTGGAAAGAGGTATGTCATGCCCTAAAGACAAATAACTACCAATCAAGAATAATCTACCCAGCTAAGCTCTCATTCACAGGACACAGCCAAATAAAAACCTTCAACAACAAGGAAATTCTGAAGCAATATATTGCTACCAAACCAGCTCTTCAAAAAGGCCTCAAAGACGTTCTACCTGTAGAAATCCAACAAGAACAGAATACAGGAAATGATGCAGTCCACAAACAGAAATATGTAATCACAACAAGAACAGCCAAGCCACAGATTCCCACCCCCCCCCAAAATAAATAAAAAAGTAGGGAAAGACAAGCACTTCTCAGTCCTAACCCTCAGTATTAATGGTCTTAACGCTACAATTAAGCGACATAGATTGTCCAATTGGAAAACAAGACAAGTTCCTTCTATCTGCTGTCTTCAAGAGACACATCTTGCCCACAAAAAATAAGGAGGAGTCTACAATTCTTGATAAGAAATGTACTCATTATCTTGCCCATGTAATTGTAACCCTTCTGTACAGAATTTTCACAAAAAATTATAAAAGTTAAAAAAAACAAAAAATAAACATTCTGAAAGTGAAAGGCTGGAATTTAAAAAAAATATCAAACAAATGGAACCAATAAACAGGCAAGCCTTTAAATCGAATATTAAATAAATAGACTTCAGGTTAAAATAAATGAGAAGTGATAAAGGTAACTACATACTAATTAAGGGATCTCTCCTTCAGGAGGATATTATGATTCTAAATATCTACTCACCAAATAACGGAGCACCGAAATTTAACCAAGAAAACATACTTTCAATCAACTCTCACATCGATCCAAAGATATTAATTGTTGGGATATTTAACACACCACAATCCCCACTTAAAATCTGCATAGAATAATGAAACTTAACAGACATGTACCAAATATTTCACACAGCAGCCTCAGATTACACCTTCTTCTCAGAAGCACATGGGACATTCTCCTAAATAGTTCACATTCTAGGCCACAAAGCAAATCTGTCCAAATTCAGAAAGATTGAAATTATGCCCTGCACTCTCTCAGACCACAAGGGAATAAAATTAGAATTCAACACCAAAATCCATCAAAGCAAATACTGAAACACATGGAGGCTTAACAACACACTGTTGAACGACTAGTGGGTCAAGGAAGAGATTAGAAAGGAAATGCAAATGTTCACGATATTAACAAAAATAAACACAAATTACCAGCTCCTCTGGGACATAGAAAAGGCAGTAGTCAGAGGGAAGTTTATAGCTCTGAGTTCCTACATTAACAAATTGGAGTGATCTGAAACTAACAATTTAATGAGGCACCTAAAGCTCCTTGAAAAAGAACAAGCTAATCCTCAATCCAGTAGACACAAACATATAATTAAAATTAAATCCAAATTAACTGAATTAGAGTAAAAAAAACTATAGAAAGAACTGACAAAACAGAGTGAGTTATTAAAAAATTAATAAAATTGACAGACCCTTTGCAAATATTATGAGCAAAAAGGAGTACACACCCAAATAAACTCAGAAATGAGAATGGAAACATCACTACAGAAACGGCCAAGATTCACAATATTAAGGGGATACTTCTCAAACCTTTATGATAGTAAGTTTGAAAATAAGAAATGTATGAACAAATTTCTAGCAAATATTGACGTGCCCAAACTAATTCAAGATGATTTAAACAATCATAACAGACCCATATCAAGCATTGAAATAGAAGCAGCAATAAAATACCTCCCACCAAAGAAAAGCCCCGGACTGAACGGATTTACAACTGGATTCGACAAGGCCTTCAAAGCAGAACTCACACCAATACTCCGCCATATTTTCAATGAAATTGAAAGCAAAACTTCTCTACCACACTATTTTAATGAATTCAGCACAAAACCTCATCCCCAAACCAGGCAGGGTCTCATCAAAAAGAGAACTACCGACCCATTTCTTTGATGAACATTGATGCAAAACTTGTCAAAAAACTTGGCCAATCGACTTCAACAACTCATTAAAATAATCATACACCACAATCAAACAGGATTATTTCAGGGATGTAAAGCTGGTTCAATATACACAAAACAATTAATAAAATCCACCACATCAACAAGAGCAAGGATAAGAACCACATATTATCCCAATAGATGCAGCAAAAGCTTTGACTAGATCCAATAATCTATGATGCTGGCTCTGGATAAATTAGGAATCCATGGAACATTCCTCCATATGATAAAGGATGTCTATAACACACCTACAGCCAGCATTATACTTAATGGTGAAAAGTTAAAACAATTTCCTCTAAATTCAGGAAAAAGACAAGGATGTCTATTCCCTCCTCTGTTCTTCAACCTAGTATTAGAATGCCTAGCTAGGGCAATAAGACAAGATGCTGACGTAAAGGGGATCCAAATAGGGAAAAATGAAGTAAAACTCTCCCTCTTTGCAGATGACATGATCTTGTATTTAAACCCCATAATGTCAACTCTCAATTACTTGATCGGAAACTTTGGCAAAGTAGCAGAGTATAAAATTAACACTCAGAAATCAATAGCTTTCCTGTATCCCAATAATGAGAGGAGCATGGCTGAAATTAGGAAAGTAACCCCTTTTTTTAATATCCCCACAAAAGAAAACACTTAGGGGTTAACTTAACAAAAGAGGTAGAGGACCTGTATGATGAAAACTTTAATAATCTGAAAAAGGAAAGTAAAGGAGAACTAAGAAAGTGGAAAAACCTTCCATTCTCCAGGATTGGGAGGATAAACATCGTGAAAATGGTTATACTACCATAGTTTATCTACAAATTCAATGTGATACTTATCAATATCTCAACTTCAGTCATCAATGAAATAGAAGAATTAATCCAAAAAATCATGTGGAACAATAAAAGCCCCAGAATAGCAAAAACAAGCCTTAGTTGAAAAAGCAGCACTGGAGGAATATCAATTTCAAATTTCAAACTCAACTACAAAGCCATAGTAATCAAAACAGCTTAGTACTGGCATAAGAACTAACCTGAGGATCAAGGGAGTAAAACTGAAGACCCAGAAATGAACCCACAGGCCTATAACCACTTAATCTTTCATGAGGGTGCTAAAGATATTGAATGGAAAAGAAAAAAACAGCGTTTTCAGTAAATGGTGTTGGCAAAATTGGGTAAATTCATGTAGAAAACTAAATCTGTACATATCACCCTGCACCAGAATCAACTCCAATTTGATCAAAGACCTCGAAATAAAGACAGATTCCATAAAAACATTACAGAAAGGAATAAGAGAAACTCTAGGGCTCCTAGGCACAGGCCGAAATTTTCTTAATAGAGATCCAGAAGCACAACAAATCAAAGAATGTTTGGGCAAATGGGATTGCATGAAAGTGCAGAGCTTCTGCAAGGCTAAGAACATAGCTAGCAAGATTAACAGAAAGCCCACGGACTGGGAGAAAATCTTCACTAGCCAAACAATGGACAAGGGTCTCATATCTAAAATATACTTAGAACTCAAAAAACTAAATCCCCAACAACAAATCCTCAAAGAAACAATTGCCTGATTAAAAAATGGGCTAAAGACTTAGAGACTTCTCTGAAGAGGAAATAAGAATGGCCAATAGATATATGACAAAATGCTCAGCTTCTCTAGCCATAAAAGAATTCAAATCAAGACAACACTGAGATTCCATTTCACCCCAGTTAGAATGGCTATAATCAAGAAATATAGTAACCACAGATGCTGGAGGTGATGTGCCAAAAGGGAACACTACTGAATTGTTGGTGAGAGTGTAAACTGTTCAACCACTCTGGAAAGCAGTATGGAGATTCCTCAAAAGACTCCACAGATAGCTCCATTATGACCCAGCAATCCCACTTTTAGGCATTTACCCAAATGATCACAAATAATGTCATACCAAAGCTACCAGCACAATCATGTTTATTGCAGCATTATTTACCATAGCTAAGTTATGGAAAAAACCCAGATGCCCCTCAGTAGATGAATGGATCAAGAAAATGTGGTATATATACACAATGGATTGTTATGCCTCCATCAGAAAGAATGACATTGCCTCATTTGTTAGGAACGGGAGAGACTTGGAAAAAGTTATAGTTGAAGTAAGCCAGCCCAAGGAAACATAGGTCCCATGGTCTCCCTTTTTTGCAAAGACTAGTACATGTCTATGACAAACATAAGTCAAAGTCTATATACATATGACCACATGAGATAATGTTAAGCAAAATGTACCCCGACAGGGACACTGTTTTTTTTTCTTTCTTGCTAGTGCTAGTGTTTTTAATGTACTTATAATGAACAATGTGAATGTTTGTTTCTCTTGTATGTACTTCCCCAACAGTATAAACCCTGTTTTACTGGATTTGATGCCAGTGTTCTGCAACTTGTATGTATATTTTTGTAATATGGGGACTGGAAGGAACGCTTAAATGAAGATACAGGCTGACCCATTGTGAAGACAAGATGCACAGGACACTATGTTGAAAACGAACTTTACAATGTGAGTGGGGTCAGGAGGTATTTGGGAGGACGGTAGGGAAGTGATGGTTGAGGGAAAACAAAGGAGGAGGTAACAAATCTTGCTATGAAATGTACTCACTACCCTATTCATGAAAGTGTAGCCCCGGTGTACAACATTTTTACTATATATACATATATACATATATACATATATATATATATATACATATATATATATATATATATATATTTAAAGAAAACAAACTTTACAACTTTGGCTACAGAGTGGGTGTAGTTGGTGAGGTGGGAGGGAGGCGATTGTAAGGGGAAAACAGAGGAGGAGGCAACAATGCTCAATAGGAAATGTACTCATTACCTTGTTCATGTAACTGTAACTCCTGTGTACAGCAATTTTAAAATTAAAAACTTATGGTTCAAAGCAAGCCCTAGCAGGAAAGTCTGTCAAACTCTTATCTGCAACTAATCACCCGAAAACAGGAAGTGGAACTGTGGCTCAAGTGGTAGAGAGCTAAGCTCGAGCTGAGGAGCTCAGGATGTGTTAACCCCCATGCCCAGAGTTCAAGCGCAATGACCAATAAAAAGAAAAAAAAAACTAAAGCATCAAACAACCTGAAGATGTTGTCCAGAATAATGAGTGGAGCATTATGCAGTTACATGACTTAGTCACTTACTACCCAGTTTACAAGGAGAGATGATGGGTGATTTTTGTGTGTACCAAAACCTGCAAAATTATTTTGCTCTTTCCCAAGCAGAGAGGAAGGGGGGAATGGAGTTGGGTAGAAGGTGTTTGGTGGCGTAGCCTTTTGGTTCAGTGATTGTTTTCTGGAGTCAAATTCAGAGAAATTCGTTTTGTAATCTTACTTGCATGGAGAACAAAATCTTGCCATGGAAGTGGTCTTTATAATGTCATTAGCCAGGTCCCGTCCCAACCACCATTGGGTAATCCAAGTCTCACTTCAGGACCAAGAAGCCTTGACTACAACTGATCCACTGGGCAGGTGGACGTAACCACAGCCAGAAAAGGCAGAAAGTGCCATGCTGAGTGCAGCACTGGAGATCTAGACCACGCAGAGATTTTTTTTTTGTGATTCTCATTTTGTATTACCACTTTGAGTCTGTACAATAAACCATGGATTTTATCTTTCTTCCCTCTCTTTGGATAAAGCTAATAAACACTCTGCCTCTAGTGAGGCACTTAACTCTTAGGTCTGGCCAATCATTTCCAGGATAGGGAATTACTATGGAAGTAGTGTATTTCGATCTTACGAGAAAACAGCCTTTTTTCCCTCTTAAATTTATTTATTGATAGGAAATTTTAGGGGCAATCTGTTTGGATTTTTAGATGAAAGGATTGTAGGAAACTATGTTCATAATCTGGATCCTCCTCACCTCAACACCTAAAATACAAATTTCACAACACTTTTACAAGAAACAATTCAAAAACCATACACTGGAATGCTCAAATACAGAACGTTTTACACAGCCCAGAATGTAACTCTGCTGTCTGAAGGTGGGGCTCTTTTTGTATAAAGTAACAAGCCAATCCAAAAGAGCAGCCACGAATACCAGACATGAGTTTCAATGGCTGCTACTCCCCAGACAAGAAGCATGGAAGGGCAGCCGGAGCCCATGAGAGCAGTGCACAGAGGAAAGTTTCCATGCCAGCCTCGGCACAAAAGTTAGCATCACTCTGCCTAAGCCTGCCTTTCTTATCTTCTCCCCACAGCCAAGCAGAGTCATCTCCTGCTCCACGTAGGATAAATACTGTACAAGTGAATCAGGAGTGTGTCTTTTATTCACTGTGCACTCCGAGGCAGGTGGCCCCACCACAGTGTGTGTATGCACTCCCAGGGCTGAATAGTCAGGGCCCAGGCCCATGGGGCAGGTGGGCACTAGATGTGTCAGTGGCATCTGCCATTCATACAGTGGCCACTGGGTGCTGCCCTAGCCCAACAGCAGGTACAACATGATCTCCAACAGTCCCCAGGCCTGGCGCTTTAGAATGCTGGAGGTGGGTGGGCTGCAACTAGGTTCCTACTAGCTCAGCATGCCAGATAATGCAACTGCTGCCTGAATTACTAATTATTTTATGGAGCAGTTTTAATCAAAGTGATACACATTACTGTATGATATTTAATGTTATATCAATTAGTCTGTAGTATCCAAAAGACATTGAACTAGATACTAGCAAGAATGGACTTTATTGTTTGTATTTATAAGACCATAATGGCAAATTGAAATAAAAGTAAAATAAAATTGTTTTCCAAAAACACATTATTAAGTCTAACAAGTTGAAAAATTGCAAATGAAGTAACTGCAAATGAAGTTTGATAAAATGCACAAACTATATTACTTTAGTTACATTCAAAAGTAAAAAAAAAGAATGACAGAAAAAATACCTATTGGATATAAAATATTACAATTGTTTAACAGGTTGAAGTGATATAGGTTATGTATTTTGTTGAAATAAAATATAATATTTTTCTCTTAGTACTGTTTATCTCAGTGAAGGAAAACATTATAAATTGTAAATTATATATGTCGTGTTGCTTCTGGTCCCATAAAAGGGAGTGACATTTCCAATGGGAGTCCTGGGAAGTCACTCTCGCCCAGCCCATGTAGACCAATCAGAGTCTTTGTGGTGACCCTGAGGAGGTGTTGGGCACCACATTTCTGCTGCAGCAAGTGCAGCACCCATTGTGGTGGGCTGCAGCCAACAAGACTCCATCCGTGACCAAACCAAACAACACAGCCTCAGGGGCCAAAGCCAGGAGGAGAGGCAGGGCAGACCCCAAGTGCTGCTTTCCATCTGGGTGGCCTACACTCCCAAGGTCAGAACCATTCCCCTGCTTTGGATCCCAGCGAGAGAAGGTGAGCCTATTGCCTACAGACAGTGTGTCCCTAGAATGGCACCCATAGCCAGGCTCACGTGGACCAGGAAGATGATGGAGGGAAAGTGGCAAAGAAAGGTGAGGGGCTTCAGGTCCCCAGTGCTGTGGTGAGTGTGCTGTAAGTCCAGGCTCCTCTGGTGATGATGGACATATGCTGGGATGGCCATGTAGCGGACCAGAAAATGGAGGTCTGTGGAGATGTTGAAGTGGCTCCAGGTATCTGAGCAGCTGCAGCTGTCACAAGCCCACTTGGAGAGGGACCAGCACAGGGCTCCAGTCCCCAGACTGGCATAAAGACTGGTGAGATAGACCCAGGCTGGGCTGCTCAGCCACCAGGGTGCTGTCTGTCTGCCCTGACTTTCTTCTCCCTTGGACTGTTCAGTATTCACCCAAGGGGGCAGGTGGTGACCTCAGAATGGAGTCTCCCTGGGATGACACTCACACCCAGGACCACTGCAGACCAGTACCAGCACAGATGGAGGAGGAGAGGGTGGCAGTGGACTTGACTCCAACCCCATGCTTGCCGTCTCCTGGATGAAATCAGGGAAGCAAGGCTGGGAGGGGAGGCAGTCAGGGTGGGAAGTATGGGTAGGCTAAGACCCCCAGCCAGCCTCTGCAGTTCCACTCAGGCTCATCTGGCAGTGCTGTGGAGCATGTGCACACAGCCTCTCAATGTGCATACACCCCAAGACAGGGGGCCCCACTTCCCAACAGGTGACCTGAAGACGGAACCCATTCCCACAGGAACTAGTAAAATGGAAGTTCACATGGTGACACAGAAGGGGATTCAGGGCACAGCCTTGGTGTAGCACTGAACAGCTGGCAAAAAAAGGAAAATCATCCCCTAAATATTTATATCAGTTCTAACTTATACTTTTAAAACAGTTTTAGGGCTCGGAAGGTGGCTCAGTGGTAGAGTGCTTGCCTTGCATTCATGAGGTCCTGGGTTCGATAACTCAGCACCACATAAGAAAAAAGAAAAAAGCCAGAAGTGGCACTATGGCTCAAGTGGTAGAGCGCTCGTCTTGAGCTGAAGAGCTGAGGGACAGCACCCAGGCCCAAAGTTCAGGCCCCATGACCGGACCAAAAACAAAACAAAACAAAACAAATAAAAAACAGTTTTACTTTCCTCTTGTCCTATAAGTTTTCTTCAGACCCTCTGAATTAACCAGAAATCTCCAGGATTTCTTCATGCACAGTAACACAAATGAATGTAGCTTCTATTTTTTTTTAATTAAGGAAGGTTTCATTTAGTTCTTTCCCATATATGATACATGAAAAAGAAATCCTGAGGTGAATCTGTAAAACAGCAAACTCCAGATGTCTTCTGAACTCCTCAATGCAGAAATGTGGAGCAGTGCATGCCTTCAGAATAAAGTGATCTAGCAACAGGTACTTACCCACATTGTCATTGGGCTAGCTGTCTCTCTGATTAAAAAATAATCCTGCCACACACATGCATATAACTTATGAAGAATGTTTTCCAACATTCTTCTTGTTATATTGCACTTATCTTTCTCCTCCTGTCTCCTGTCCTCCTCTTTCCCCTGGTCAATTTTCCTATTCCTTCCCACATTGTCCCCTCTTCTTTCTCCCTTTTTCCTCCTCCTCCTCTTTCTCCAGTTCTTCCTTTCTCCTCTGTTTCCTTTTCCTTCTTCTCACCCCTTCATTGCCCTTTTTATTTTCTTTTTCTCCTTCCCTTTCACTTTCTTCTACTTCTTCTTTATGGTCCTGGGGCTTGGAATCAGGGCCTTGTACTCACAAAGCAGATGCTATGCTGCTTACGATAAGCCTCCAGTCTGGTTTTCATTTAAATGACACTTATTTGTGATTATTTTAAGTACCACACCCAGCATAGCTTTTAATTCAGGATAAAATTCATTTTACATATTCTATATAATAACTATATGCTACTCACATGTTGTGGCTAATGGGTTTTGATTATGCTCTGGGCTTCAGATAAATTCTTCAGAAACAATGTGTTTGAAGGCACTCTAATTGTGATTCTGTGTAACTCCCAATTAATGAACTGGTTACTTTCCATCTTGCAAAAGTGACTTCCATATTACTCCTAATTCAATGAACTGTCATTTTGTGGCAGCACTCACAGTAATAGTGGCGGATCAGAAAATTAAATCGACTGGAAAACCCCTGGCTATTTAGTAAGAAGCCAGAAAAAGACTTGTGGCTCAGTGGTTTAGCGACATCCTTGCACAGAATAATCAGTTGAAAGGACCTAGGCTTGAATTGAAGATATGTAGGGGGTGGATACACACAGACACACACACACACACACACACACACACACACACACACACACAACACACACACACAAACACACACACACACAATTCTCAGCTAGAGCAAGTAGAGTATCTGTTTCTCAGTAACATGTCTGAGTTTCTTTCCTATGTGTTTGGATATTTTGAAAGCTACATCATCAACTTCCTTAATTTCAATAAATAACGCTGTATTCAGTACTATTTCTTCCTGGTTGGAAAATATTTTAAGACACATTTTCGTGTTGAAAGTTGAGTTTGTTCCCAATATGCTGACTCTCTTGGATTGTAAGAAAATTAATAATTCTGTCTTTAATTCATTAGCTCATAAGTTAAGTTATATGCTTCACCTAGGAGTTAAATTGATGCTCAGTGGGAAGTGTTTGAAGTCACTTGTCTGAAGTTTTAAAGTGGAGTAAAAATTGCAAAGAAACCCGAGGTAGTGAAAGCGAGAGACAGATGAAAAGAAATTGAAAATGAACTTCAGACTCCTCTTCAGACCAATTATATTACAAAGGCCTGCCCTTGAACTGAGTTTGTAAAGCTTCTTCTCATTAGCAGGCACTCTTCACACTGAGCCACACATCTAAGCCCTAAAGACTTTCATTAGAGAGAGGCATTCCTGGATCTTGAACTCAGGGTCTGGCCTCTATCCTTGAGCTTCTATTGTTCAAGCATTTTAGCACTTGAGACACAACTGCACTTCTGTCATTTGGTAGGTAATTCAAGCTAAGAGTCTCAAAAACTTTCCTTCCAGGCTGGCTTCAAACTGGTACCCTCAGATCTCATCTTCTGAATTGCTAGATTTTTAGGTATGCACCACATCTACCAAAAGCCAGGAGTTTCAATGAGGCTCTTATTTCCAATAAAATTCTCTAACACACACACACACACACACACACACACACACACACACACACAAGAAAAAATTTGAGCTACTGCACACGTGTTATAAAGAGTGTAAACCTGTAGCAAAAACACGCTGGGACAGTGGCCAGGCCCTAAGTTCAAGTGCTAGAAGCAACAGAAAAATAATAAATTCATTAATTAAAATTTAACAATGTCAAACCAAAAAATAAAAGGCAAAAATTAGTTGGAAGAAAAGAGGCATTAAGGGGATAGAGAGGCCTGGCTAAGTTAGTAGAACCATGGAGTGAAAGCATTAGTTGGCCTTTGGGAGTCCTGGTCTTGGACTTAAAATATATAGAAAAAAGAAAAGCAAGTAAGGCTTCTACAATGAGCCTGGCAGTAGTAGCTCACATCTGCAATCCTAGCTACTAAAAATCAGCAATCTGAGGATCACAGTCTGTCCAGGAGGGAATTCCTTCTTTCTTCTTGCAACCAGCAGGCAGGCAGCATCAGCCCTGTGCCTGTACCACAACTGGACCCCTCTGCCTACATAACTCCAGAAACCAGAAACACACCCAACTGGACCCAACAGCAAAATCCAATGCTTCTTCAACTGGATTCAGAGCCCAGAGGCACTTCCTGCGTTTAGTTACACCATGGTTTTGCTGCTCCAGAGCAACTAATGATACAGACCCTTGCTTCATAACTCCACTCTACCTTACCTCGCTGGCTACCTTGGTTTAGGAGCCTGGCACACCCTTCTAGGAGCAGAGACTTCAGCCCCGCTATTTTCTGAAAACACATTCAGATAATTTTTATTTTCTAGTTACCCCAACTAAATGGAATTAAAATCTGTGTTCAGAATCTGCTTCTACTTCCTTTTTCTGGATAGCCACCATTTTCTACTGGTATATTGTGGTCAGTAAATAATCTTTACATAAATAATGCATTCTTAATTATGACTTCAACAATGAAGGCTCAATTTATCTGATCATATCCTCCCAAGATTCCCGTTATCCTACCATTTCCTTGACAGTAATGAAACAGAGAGAGTTGAATGAAAATACACGACTCCACAATTAACAAGACACTTCATTCCCAGTCTCACATATATTTTGCTGATAGAGACCCCTGAGAGAGGATGCAAAGCCTTTAAGAAGTGCAGAAAGGAGACAGAGGGAGAAGAAAAGCAAGAGGGAAAAGAGGGAGAGAGTACACCAAGCCAATAGGGATAGGTTTACCTCAGGCAGAGGTTTGGCAGGTTTTCAGTGGATTCCTTCCACGAATTCAAAATTTGGTAACAGTACGCTAGGGAAATCGACATCCCAGTAAGTCCTAATGAGCCATATTTAGGTTTGACCATGAGATCAAGGATTGTAAAGGGTCTTCCTGAATGGAGAAAAGAATATGATAGGAAGGATCATGACAAACTTTGCCCTAAAATACAGCACATGATTTAATGAAATAAGTTGAAATAATGTAGGTAAGACATTTAGATATTGTATTTTGATAAGGGATATTTGTTTATAATGACACATGTATTACTCTGTATATGAAATACATTTTCACAACGCTATAAAAGTATCAAATAAAATATTAGAATCATATGGATGTCTAGATGAATGTCTAGAACCAATTATTAATATCACATACTCTAACAAAGCTTTCCTAGGAGGTTTCTCCAGTTTATCATGAATTTTGTTGATCCTTGATTTATTTTCCAGAAGAGTAAGTTTTTGAGAGTCTGAGTAAATTCCGAGTGGTGCTACTGCATTTGTTTCATATTAAGAATTGATAATATTACTCTCCACCTCTCAAGGAAGAGAGAGAGATAGAGACAGAGAGAGAGAGAGAGAGAGAGAGAGAGAGAGAGAGAGAGAGAGAGAGAGAGAGAGAGAGAGAGAGAGAGAGAGATGCAGTCATTAATGCATTTTCTCTGGGTGATAGACAATATTTAATCATTGTAAAGGATCTTTTCTACAACTATATGTAAATGATTACTTTATAACTGAGAAAAGTAAGCTACAAAAGATGGAACATTTTTCTTTTTACACATAGTTTTGGTGATAAATCACCAACTGTAAGAAGTAAATCTACATAGCTGTATTCATTAAGACATTAATGAGATTAATACTTTATTTTCTTGTTTTTGTACATGTCCTGGCGTTGATATCAGGATCTGGGTAATGTTTTTGAGTGTTTTATAATCACTCAATTTTTAATGTTATTATGGAGGTGATGTAAGTAGGGGTTACAGTTGCACAATCAGGTAATGGGTGAATTTTTTTAGGTTAATGTCAAACATTCTCTCCCTGATCTTTTTTTTTTTTTGGTCAAAATTAGCACTCTACCACACTTGGGCCACAGCTCTACTTCTTCTCTTTTGTTGTTTCATTTGAGATAAAAGTCTCACAGACTTTTCTGGCTGAGCATGTTTGAACTATTAGCCTCCCATGTAGGAAGGATTACAAGTGTTAGCACTTGGTACCTGAAATATTATTCTTTAAAGGGACATAAAACTATACTAAAATACATAATTTTCTGGAAATGTAGTCTATGATTCAAGTAGCAGAGGTAGTCCTTCTAGAAATGTTTCTGAATGAGGATGGCCAGAGAGATTTAACTCCTTCTCTAATGTAAGCCTTTCTTTTCATTGATCTGTATTTCTTTCGAGTGTTTAGGATTGGTATTTACTTCAGCTGACCTTTAAAGAAACAGAAAATCTAGGATTAAATCATAATAATAAATTGCAGAGAATCTGCAAGGCAAAGAACATAGCTAGCAAGATCAATAGAAATCCCACGGATTGGGATAAGATCTTCACTAGCTTACAACGGACAAAGGTCTCATATCGAAAAAATACCTGGAACACAAAAAATTGAATCCCCCAACAACAAATCCTCAAAGAAACAACTGCCTAATGAATAAGTGGGCTAAAGACTTAAACAGAGACTTCTCTGAAGAGGAAGGAAGGATAGCCTTTAGACACATGAAGAAATGCTCAACCTTTCTAGCCATAAATCAGCAGTGAGATACCACCTCACCCCAGTTAGAATGGCTATGATCAAGAACTCTAATAACAACAGATGCTGGAGGGAATGTGGACAGGAGGGAACCTTACTTCATTGTTGGTGGGAGTGTAAACTTGTTCAACCATTTTGGAAAGTAGTATTGATGCTCCTCAAAAGACTCAACATAGAGCTCCCCTAAGACCCAGCAGTCCCATTTTTGGGCACTTACCCAAATGATCACAAACAAGACTATACTAAAGCTACCAGCATAACTATGTCTATTGCAGCATTACTTACCATAGCTAAGATATGGAACCAACCCAGATGCTCCTCAGTGGTGAATGGATCAAGAAAATGTGGTATATATACACAATGGAATTCTATGCCTCCATCAGAAAGAATTACATTGCCCCATTTGTTAGGAAATGGAAAGACTTGGAAAAATTATATTAAGTGAAATAAGCCAGGCACAAAAAACATAGGTCCCATGGTTTCCCTTATTTGCAACAACTAGTTTATGTCTGAGACAAGCAGAAAAGTTCAGATAATTTGATGTTAGGTGAAATGAACCCCAAGATAAGTATTCAAATGTTTATTTTTCTTTCATGCGATTATTTCTAACATTTTTATAAGATGATTTCTTTGTTGCTTTGTATTTCCCTTACCCACATATAATCTCTGCTTTCACTGTAGTTGATGTTGGTATAATTTGTGGAGGAGAAGGGAAAACACAAATCATTTAAATAGTGATACAGGTGGACCAATTGGAACAATGAGATGTACAAGTCATTATGTTTAAAAACAAACTTTACAACTTTGGCGGGGAGGAGGGAGGCGGGGGGGGGGGGAGTTACGAAGGAATGGGAAGGGGAAAGAAAGGAGGAGGCAACAATGCTTGATAAGAAATGTGCTCATTACCTTGCCCATGTAATTGTAACCCCCCCATACGGTATTTTCACAATAAAAAATAATAATTTAAATGGCAGTTTATCTAGAACTTCACTATAAAACTGATTACATTTCTTCTCATTAAATGTTTGGAAGAACAGCTCATTGTTTCTCATATTCATTGCCAGGGAAGAAGCGGGGAGTGTACACAAAAGGAATTTTCAGTACTTCAGCCAGCAGTTCTCCAGAGGGAACCAGGGGGTCTGCTAGCAGGACATCAAATTTTATTGTTTAAAACCATGTCTTTACAAAGGATTTCAAAAACAACAGAAAATTCTACAGAAATGCTTTGCGATATTGAATAAAATTTCCAGAATAAGTATTTTGGGAACTCATCTGTGCATTCATTGACCCATTGTTTGAAATGACTTTCAAATCCTTCATATTCAAAGACATTTGGAAAATCTCAAATTTAAAAGGGGATGATTTTCTGGAATCCACATGAATGGCTGCAGAGAATGTCCAGACAGTGATCTCGTGGCCTCTCTGCATGAGCTCATGCAGGATCATCTTTGCATTGACCCAAAGGCTGTACCAATGTGACATTAACTAGAATTCTCTGTCCTATTAAGGCGAACATAAAGAGAAAATGAACATGATTCATTAGCTACCTTTTATGCTTAAGAACACCTTGGGAAGAACACCTTGAATTCTATTTTTATTTGAAATATGGCTAGGTAAACAGACTGAATTTTTAATTTTATATAATTTTGCTTAATTTAAGTATTGTCATTCACAGGTTTGTGTCGGGCTACTCAACTGAGTAGAACAACTCTGGCCTCTGATGAATTCACTAGAATACCTCCAAAGTCATCTAGGAATACAAGCCATGGAAGTCATTCAGCTTTTCACTAGTCACAGTAAGAAACAATAAAATAGGAAAATAAATAAAACTTACAATAAAAAACACCAAAGGAGCTTTAATCAAAATTCAGCATAATTTATCTAGTATTTAAACGTTAATCTTCAGAATTCATCATTCTGAGTAGCTAGGATTACAGATGTGAACTACTCTCAGGTGTTTGTTAGTTTTTTTTTTAATACCAAGACAGCAGTGTATTTTATATTAGACTCATCTCCTGCCTGCACTCAGCTGTCACTTGGACCTAAGTACTATTATAATGTATGGGGTACCTCTAGACCTACTTTGTAGTTGCTAGGAACTACAAGGAGTAGAGAAATCAGCTAGAACTCACCATAACAAAATAAAAGATGAAGCTGTGTGCAGATGGATCACACATGTAAACCTTACTACTCATGAGTCTGTGATCTGAGGACTGCAGTTCAAAGCCAGCCCAGTTAGCAAAGCTTATGAGATTATTTTTTTGTTTCTTTTTTTATTGTAAAAATAACATACAGAAGGGTTAAAATTACATGGCAAGGTAATGAGTACATTTCTTATCAAGCATTTTTCGGTCCTCCTTTATTTCCCTTTACCATCCCTTCCCAACCACTCTACCCCAGTACACCTCTCACCCACTGCCGAAATTGTAAAGTTTGTTTCTTGACATAAGGACCTGTACATCTCATTTAAAAAAATGTTTTTTATCCCTTCCCCTCCACGAAGTACACCAGTACCAAATACAGTGAAAACAGTGGTTATACTGTGGGGGAGGGACATACAAAGCAACAAAGAAATCATCTTATAAATATGTTAGGAACAATCACAAGAAAGAAAAAAACATTTAAATTCTTATTTTGGGGTTCATTTCACCTAATATCAACTTAACTAACTGTTTCTGCTTGTCTCAGACATATACTAGTTATTGCAAATAAGGGAAGGGTTGGACCTAGTGTTTCTTTGGGTCTGGCTTATTTCACTTAATATAATTGTTTCCAAGTTTTTCCATTTCCTAACAAATGTGACAATGTCATTCTTTCTGATGGAGGCATAGAATTCGTTTATGTTTATATACCACATTTTCTTGATGAATTCATCTACTGAGGGGCATCTGGGTTGGTTCTATTTCTTAGCTATGGCAAATAATGCTGTAATAAACTTAGTTGTGCTGGTAGATGTAGTATGGTCTGGTTTGTTTTCACTGGGGTTAATGCCCAAAAGTGGGATTGCTGGGTGATAGGGGAGCTCTATGTGAAGTCTTTTCATGAACCTCCATACTGCTTTCCAACGTGGTTGAACAAGTTTATACTCCCACCAACAATGAAGTAAGGTTCCCTTCCGTCCACATCCCCTCCAGCATCTATTGTTATTAGAGTTCTTGATTATAGCCATTCTAACTGGGGTGAGGTGGTATCTCAATGCTGTTTTGATTTGCATTTCTTTTATGGCTAGGTAGGTGAGCAATTCTTCATGTGTCTGTTGGCCATCCTTCTTTCTTCTTCAGAGAATTTCTTTTTAAGATTTAACCCACTTATTAATTGGGCAGTTGTTTCTTTAAGGATTTATTGTTGGAGGATTTAATTTTTTGAGTTCCAATTATATTTTAGATATGAGACCCCTGTCTGTTGTATGGCTAGTGAAGATCTTCTCCCAATTCTTGGGCTTTCTATTGATCTTGCTAGCTAAGTCCTTTGACAAACAGAAGCTCTGCAATTTCATGCAATCCCATTTGTCCAAACTTTCTTTGATTTGTTGTGTTTCTGGGTCTCTATTAGAATATTTCAGCCTGTGCGAAGGAGACCTAGGTCGTTTTCTATTCCATCCTGCAATGTTTCATTGTCTACTTTGACTCCTAGGTCTTTGACCATTTGGAGTTGATTCTTGTGCAGGGTGACATACAGGGATCTAGCTTTAGTTTTCTACAAGTGATTAACCAATTATGCTAGCACCGTTTACTGAAGAGGCTGTCTTGCATTCTATTTTTTAGCTCCCTTATTGAAGATTAGATGGCTATAGCTCTGTGGGTTTATTTCTGGGTTTTCACTTCTATTCCATTGGTCCTGAGGTTTGTTCTTGTGCCAGTACCAAGCTGTTTTGATTACTATGGCTTTGTAGTAGAGTTTGAAATTTGTTATTGATATTCCTTCAGCACTGTTCTATTAGGATCGTTTTTGCTATTCAGGGTCTTTTATTGTTCTATATGAATTTTTGGATTGCCTCTATTTCCTTGAAAAATGAGGTAGGAATTTTGATAGGTATCATATTGAATTTGTAGATAGCTTTAGGAAGTATTGCCATTTTCATGATGTTGACACTTCCAATCCAGGAGTATGGGAGATTTTTACACTTTCTAAGTTCTGTTTTAATTTCCTTTTACAGGTTTTTAAAGTTTCCATTATATAGGTCCTTCAATTCTTTGGTTAAATGAATTCCTAAGTATTTTATTTTTTGTGGAGCTACTACTAATGGAGTTGCTTTCCTGATTTCAACCACGCTTTGCTCATTGTTGGCATACATACAGAATAGCCATTAATTTTTGACAGTTAATTTTATACACTGCTAGATTGCCAAAGTTTTGAATCAGCTCGACTAATTTGGGAATGGAGTCTGTGGGATTTAAGTATAGATCATGTCATCTGCAAAGAGGGAGAGATTTACTTCATCGTTCCCTATTTGGATCTCTTTTATGTTGCCATCTGGTTTTATTGCTGTAGCTCGGCATTCTAATACTAAATTGTAGAGAAGTGGAGAGAGTGGAATTCCTTGTCTCGTTCCTGAGTTAAGAGGAAATGGCTTTAGTTTTTCACCATTAAGAATAATGCTGGCTGGAGGTTTGTCATATACAGCACTTATTGTATTGAGGAATGTTCCCTCTATTCTTATTTTTTTCCAGAACCTTCATTATAAAAGGGTGTTGGATCTTGTCAAATGCTTTTTCTGCATCTGTTGAGATTACCATGTGGCTCTTATCCTTGCTCCTGTTGATGTGATGAATTATATTATTTGATTTGCATATATTGAACCAGGTTAGCATCCCTGAAATGAATCCTGTTTGATCGTGTTATATGATTTTTTGGATGAATTGTTGCAGTTGATTGGGCCAAATTTTGTTGAGAAGTTTTGCATCAATGTTCATCAAAGAAATGGGTCTATAGTTCTCTTTCTTTGATGAGTCCCTGCCTGGTTTTGGGATGAGGGTTATGATGGCTTCATAGAATGTGTTCGGTAGTGAACTTTCTCTTTCAATTTCATTGAGGAGTTTGAGGAGCATTGATGTGAGCTCTGCTTTGAAGGCCTTGTAGAATTCTGCTGTAAATCCATCTAGTCCTGGGCTTTTCTTGGATGGGAGGTGTCTTATTGCTGTTTATATTGCAATGCTTGGCATGGGCCTGTTAAGATGGTTGACCTCATCTTGTTCAGTTTCGTCATGTCAATATTTGTTAGGAAATCGTCCATTTCTACCATGTTCTCAAACTTATTAGCATGAAGGTTTGAGAAGTATTCCATTATAATGTTCTGAATCTTGGTTGATTCTGTGGTGATGTTTCCATTCTCTTCTCTGAGTTTATTTATTTGAGTGTACTCTTTTCTTTTTCCAGTAAGATGTGCTAAAGCTCTCTCAATTTTGTTATTTTTTCAAAGAATCAACCTTTTTTATTCTTTCTATGGTTTATTTGGATTCTAATTTGTTTAATTCCAATTTAATTTAATTATTTATTTCTGTCTACTGGATTAGGGTTTATATTACTGGTCTTTTTCAAGGAGGTTCAGATGTTTCATTAAATTGTTGGTTTCAGATCTCTCCAATTTGTTAATGTAGGAACTCAGAGCAATAAACTTGCCTCAATATTGTCTTTGCTGTGTCCCAGAAGAGCTGGTAAATTGTGTGTTAATTTGTGTTGAATATCATGAACATTTGAATTTCCTTTCTAATCTCTTCCATGACCCACTGGTGATTCAACAGTGTGTTGTTCAGCCTCCAAGTGTTACAGGACTTTCTTTAGTGGCTTTTGATGTTGAGTTCTAATTTTATTCCCTTGTGGTCTGAGAGAATGCAAGGTATATCTTCAATGTTTCTGAATTTTGACGTTTGCTTTGTGACCTAAAATGTGATTTATTTTGAAAAATGTTCCATATGCTGCTGAGAAAAACGTGTATTCTGATGTTGCTGGGTGAAATATTCTGTAGATGTTTGTTAAATTTAGTGGATGTACGCAGTTGTTTAGATCTGTGTTTTCTCTTTTGAGTTTTTGCAGAGTTGATCTATCTAGTGGGGGTAGTGGTGTTAATGTCGTTGGATGTTTGTGAGATTTGAGAGAAAATAGTGTTTCATGGATAAATTTTGGAGCTGTGATGTTTGGCAAACAGATATTTAGGATTGTAATACCCTCCTTAGGGAGAGATTCCTTAATTAGTATGGAGCTACCTTCCTTATCTGTTTGCACTAATTTGAATTTGAAGTCTATTTAATCTGATATTAGGATAGCAACTCCCGCCTGTTTATGGGGACTTGTTAGATTTTGGTAGATTTTGTTCCATCATTTCACTTTCAAATTGTGTTTGTTTTTATGGGCATGGTGTGACACCTGAAGGCAGCAGATAGAAGGATCTTGCTT
The DNA here is from genome assembly GCF_024711535.1 of Dipodomys merriami. Taxonomy (NCBI): domain Eukaryota; kingdom Metazoa; phylum Chordata; class Mammalia; order Rodentia; family Heteromyidae; genus Dipodomys; species Dipodomys merriami. The sequence goes on from NW_027206113.1 coordinate 8,910,617, forward strand.
TTTAATCCAATTAGACAGTCTATATCACTTAAATGGAAATAAATCAGTTACTATTGAGAGTTAGGACTGAGAGGTGTTTAGGAATTCCTGCCATGTTATCCACCTTCTTGGTGCTTACAGGAACTGGATTCTTCCTATGGTTCTTGGATTCTGTTTGCATGCGGTTTCTTGGCCTTTATTGTGGTCTTGTTGGTTTTCTCTGTTTAGGCCATCTTTAATTAACTTTTGTAGAGCTGGGTTGGTGGAGATATATTGTTTCTGTTTTTCTTTGCTATGGAATATTTTTGTTTGACCTTCGGTTATGAAGGAGTTTAGCTGGGTACAGTATTCTTGGTTGATAGTTGTTTATCTTTGGGTAAGGGCATACATCATGCCATACTCTTCTTGCTTTACTTGTCGCTTCTGAGATATCTGAGGTGATTCTAATTGTTTTCCCTTTTTAGGTGATTGATCTTTTCTCCTTGACAGCTTTAAGGATACTTTCTTTGGTCTTAATTGATTCTGTGGAGATTATGATTTGATGCTGGGATGTCCTGTTCTGGTCTGGTCTATTTGGGGTTCTAAAATCATCTTGTATCTGGATAGGCTTATCTTTTTGCATGTTCAGGAAGTTCTCTGCTAGGACCCTGTTAAACAAATTTCCTAGACCATTAACTTCTGTCTGTAGGTGCTCCTCTACAGCCATTATCCTCAAATTAGGCCTTCTGATGGTGCCTTCCAAAAGTTGAATAGATCCATCATATATCTTGTATTTGTCTTGGATAGGCAAGGTTCTTTCTCTATAATATCTAGGCTGTCTTCAATCCCTGAGATTCAATCTTCTGCATGGTCTAATCTACTGTCAAGTTTTTCAGTTGTTTTATTTCTTTTCCTTCCAATTGGTATTCTTTCATGGCTTCAAATTCTTTGTTGTGTCTTTGTATTAGATCTTTTATGAACTTCTTTACTTCCTTAATTTGGTATTCAGTATTTATTCTCAAATCACTTAGTTGATTGGTTTGGTTTCCTTGGGTTCCCCTTCCTTCTCTCAGGCTCCATTGAGCATTTCCTTTGTGGTCACCCTGACTTCTTTCAGCTGTTTATGGATTCCATGAATTCTTGTGTTGTTCTTTGTCTATTGTCATCCTGCCCACACAATTCCTGTATTACTCTTTGATTAGCTTCCTCACATTCAATCAATTCCTGTGATTCTCTTTGACTGTTCTCAGCCTGCTCACACATCCCTGTCTTTTTTTTTTTTACTGTTCTCAGCCTGATCACGCAATTTCTTTATTTCTCTTTTTTTCTCTTCTCAACCTGTTCACACAAATACTGTTTCAATCTTTGAGTAGCCTCCTCACACTCTCGAGATTCTTGTATTAATCATGGGTTTGCCTTCTCTCTCTCCCTATCATGCTCAAACTGAGTCCTTTTCAGATTTTCAATCTTTTCATTCACCATGTTTTCCAGCATTGCTCATAAAACTTTTTGGGAACTCTCCTAGGGATTATTCATTGACTGTTCTGTGACCTGATTATCATGAGTGGGAGTTGAGCTACCCTGACTTGCCATTTTTCTTGTGTTTTTACAGCTTGTTCTGCCCATTTAGTATGAAAGTAACACCAATTTTGTGCTAGAACAATATTTTAAGGCAAGCATCAACCAAAGACCTGTAGTTGTTCAGTCAACATGGCGGCAGATACATTCTAGTTCAACAGATACAATCTATTCAACATTAAAAAACTATGAATTAATGGGCTAAGAACAGCAAAGAAGAATTTGACAAACCAGAAATTATTAGGTTAAGAGAGAATATGTGGAAAAATAAAAAGAGAATGAATTTAACCAAATCCTAATCTCAGAGATGGAAATGGATTGGACAGAATGATACGAGAGAGATTTTTTTAAAAAGGAAAAAATGGAGAAACAAAAATTTAAATTTAAAATGTGAAATACTTAATAATTATGTAAGTTAAAGAATATTATTGAGAGAAGAAAAGGATAACATGGGAGGAGATAGGGAAAACTAAAAAATAAAAGTTCTTAAAATTATTTACTTGAGAGTTCTGGGAAGATGGTGGAGAAGAAGCTGGAGGTTAAACAAGCTCTCACATACAAAGCAGTTTTAGTGTTTCAGTGAACAGTCCTAAGCCAGAGAATCACATCAAGTGTGCCATCACAATACAGAGAGTTAGGCCAGAGAGGGAAAATATAGGCAAAGATACAGATCTGAGCACTTGCAAGCAGCCTTGGCTGCGGAGGCAGCTTCCCTTACCTGCTACACAGGGTCCGGGACAAAGGCACCAGATGCGGCCGATGAGCAGATTCTACACAATACCAGCAAGAATCGACAAGGAGCGGACATCTTCATCCTGCAGTTCGCAGACCAGAGAAGACCCAAGAAACAAGATTCGACATGAGTAGAAGCCAGACATCCTCACTCCTTTTCAGGGAGTAGAGGAGGGAAGGCCACCCCTCCCCACCTCACTACCTGAGATCTCCATCTTTGGAGGCCCAGCTGAGCTGCTAGCTCCAGCTCAGGCCTTGGAAGAAAACTAGAGTCATTTAGCAGGTCACAAGAACCTAACCTGACCTGCCAGACTCAGCTCCACCCAGGGAAAAGCCTCCCAGCTCAGGGGGCCAGACACAGGAGTGGCTCTCTTCAATGGGATAACACTACAAGCAGACCAGAGAATCCCACAAAGGCTGGTTACGGACACAGGGAAATACAGGATCTTCCCACCCCTCCAAAAAAAATCAAAGAACTTTTTTTTCTGTTTTTTTTTTGTACCTTTTATGAATTATTTTTTCTAATTTTTTAATTTTTACCTTTTCTTTAAAAAAATTTGTTTTCTAGTACCTTTTTTTTCTTTCTTCCTCATATAATTTTTATTTTAGGGGTATATGTGTATGGACGTTTTTCTTTTTTTTTTTTTTAAAAGAAATTTTTTTTTGTTTAGCTCTACTGAACTTCTAATCTTTTTTTGCTATCTTTCTCATTCTTTTCACTTTTTTTTTCTTTCGTTCTTCTTTGTGTGACTTAATTGCTATTCTGCACATCCTGAGATATACCCAATGTCGAATATTAGAACTTATACCCTATTGTGTACACACTTAATCCAGAAATTTATTACTCAATTCAAAACCTCTTAGACTTAAATTCCTTAATAGTAGTATTACCTCTTGATACCTATATAATATTTTAACCATTTTCATTTTTTTAGTTTTCTACCTCATCTTTATATCCCTCCTCTTCACTCATTATATCCACGTTCTTCTCTGAATATTTTGATTATATATCTACATAATTTTTAACCATTGCTATTTTCAATTTTTAATTTTTGTTTTTCTATTTTTTCGTGCCTCTTTTTTTCTCTTTCTTTTCTTCTTTTTTTTCCTCTTTCTATTTTCATCCTATCAAACCTATTTCCTGCTTTGAGATTAGGACTTAGTCAAGTTAACTCTCCCTGAGCCTTCCCACATCTCTCTATTCCTATTTTTACCAACATCTTTCCCTAAACCTAATAATTTCTGGTTTACCAAATACTTCTTTGCCATTCGTGGCCCACTAATATATAGTTGTTTGATGTTGAATAGATATATCTGTCGAACTAGATTGTATCTGCAGACTTTTATCTGTGCAAATACAGACTTTGGTGATGCTTGCCTTAAGATAATGTTCTACCACAAAATTGGTGTTACTTTCATCCCAAATGGGCAGAGTAAGCAGGAGAAAAACAAGAAAAATGGCAAGTTCAGGTATCTCAACTCCCACTCATGATAATCAGGGGACAGAAGAAATAATGAATAATCCATAGGAGAGATCACAAATAGCTCTACAAACACTGCTGTTAAACATGATAAGTGAAAGATTGAAAACATACAAAGGACCCTGTATGACTGTGATAGGGAGAGAGAGGAGGCAAACCAAATGTTATATAGGAACATGATAAGCGCAAGGAAGCAACTCAAAAACAGATACAGGAATTGCGTGAGCAGCTTGAGAACACTCAAAGAGAAAGGCAGGATTGGCATGAGCAGGCTGAGAACACTCAAAGAGAACTCAACGTGAAGAAGGTAAGCAAAGAGTAATACAGGAACTGAGAGATCAGGATGAGAATACACAAAGATCACTAAAGGCATTCATGGAATCCATTAACAAAGAGCTGAAGGAAGTCAGGGAGACCACAAAAGGAATGCTGAATGGCACCCAACAGAAGGAATGGGACTCCAAGGAAACCATAACCAATCAACTAAGTGATTTGAGAATAAACACTGAACACCAAATTAAGAAAGAAAAGAAGTCCATACACGATCTAAAACAAAACTTCAACAAAGAATTTGAAGCCATCAAAGCTGACCAATTAGAAGGAAAAGAAATAAAAAAAAAAACAAAGTAGAAAGTCGTGACAGCAGGTTAGACCATGCAGAAGATCGAATCTCGGGGATTGAAGACAGCCTAGATATTACAGAGAAAGAACATACAACCATCAAAGACAAGTCCAAGAAATATGATAGATCGATTCAACACTAGGAAGACACCATCAGAAGGCGTAATCTGAGGATAATGGGTGTAGAGGAACACCTAGAAACAGAAGTTAGTGGTCTAGGATTTTTTTTTTTAGACTTTGAATAGAATTTGATTTTCTTTTTCTTATTTTTTGTTGTACATTTTTTAATTTTAATTTTATTTTTTTGTGACCATACTGTACAGAGGGGTTACAATTACATGGGCAAGATAATGAGTACATTTCTTATCAAGCATTGCAGCCTCCTCCTTTGTTTACCCTTACCATCCCTTCCCAGCCTCCCCCCTCTCACCCACCCAAGCCTCCCAAACCCAGCACCAAAGTTGTAAAGTTCGTTTTCGACATGACAACTTGTAATTCTCATAGTAGCAACGGGTCCACCTGTACCCTTAAATGACTTGTTTTTCCCCATCTCCACAAATTATACCGACATCAAATATGCTGAAAGCAGGGGTATACTTTGGGGGAGGGATATAAAAAGTTACAAAGAAATAATCTAATATATGAGTTAGAAACAAATACATGAAAGAAAAAAAACATTTAAATACATATCTAAGGGTTCATTTTCCTAACATCATATTATCTGACCTTTCCTGCATGACTCATACACATACTAGATATTGCAAATAAGGGAACCCATGGGACCTATGTTTTTTGGGCTTGGCTTACTGCACTTCATATATTTTTTTCCAAACCTTTCCATTTCCTAACAAATGGGAATATCTCATTCTTTCTGGTGGAAGCATAGAATTCCATTGGGTATATATACCACATTTTATTGATCCACTCATCTATTGAGGGGCATCAGGTTGGTTCGATATCTTAACTATAGTAAATAATGCTGCAATAAACATAGTCGAGTTGGTAGCTTTAGTGTGGTCTTGTTTGTAAACATTTAGATAAATGCCCAAAAGTGGGATTGCTGGTTCATAGGGGAACTGTATGTGAAGTCTTTCAGAACCTCCATACTACTTTCCGAAGTGGTTGAACAAGTTTACACTCCCACCACGAATGGAGTAAGGTTCCCTTCTGTCCACAAGCCCTCCACCATCTGTTGTTGCTAGAGTTCTTGATTTTTGCCATTCCAACATGGGTGAGGTGGTATCTCAACGTTGTTTTGATTTTGATTTCTTTTATGGCTAGGAAGGTTGAGCATTTCTTTATATGTCTGTTGGCCATCGTTCTTTCCTCTTCAGAGAAGTTTCGCTTCAAGTCTTTACCCACTTATTTATTGGGCAGTTGTTTCTTTGAGGATTTCTTGTTAGGGGATTTAATTTTTTGAGTTCCAAGTATATTTTAGATATGAGACCCTTGTCTGTTGTATGGCTAGTGAAGATCTTGTCCCAATCCGTGGGCTTTCTATTGATCTTGCTAGCTATGTCCTTTGCCATGCAGAAGATGTGCAACTTCATGCAATCCCATTTGTCCAACCTGTCTTTGATTTGTTGTGTTCCCAGGTCCCTATTAAGAAAATTTCGGCCTGAGCCAAGGAGACCTAGCGTTTCTCCTCTTCTGTCCTCTAAGGTTTTCAGAGTGTCTGCTTTGACTCTGAGGGCTTTGATCCATTTGGAGTTGATTATGGTGCAGGGTGATATATAAGGATCTAGCTTTAGTTTCCTAAAAGTAGTTAACCAATTTTGCCAATACCATTTACTGAAGAGGCTGTCTTTCTTCCATTCTATTATTTTAGCTCCCTTATCGAAGATTAGTTGGCTATAGGTCTGTAGGTTCATTTCAAGGTTTTCAATTCTATTCCATTGGTCCTGAGGTCTGTTCTTTTGCCAATACCAAGCTGTTTTGATTACCATGGCTTTATAGTAGAGTTTGAAATTTGGTATTGATATTCCACCAGCAGTGTTCTTTCCATTGAGGAGCGTTTTTGCTATTCGGAGTCTTTTATTATTCCATATAGAATTTTGGATTGCCTCTTCTATTTCCTTGAAGAATGAGGTTGGGATTTTGATAGGTATCGCATTGAATTTTTAGATAGCCTTGGGAAGTATTGCCATTTTCACGATGTTAATATTTCCAGTCAAGGAGAATGGGAGATTTTTGCCATTTTCTAAGTTCTGTTTTGATTTCATTTTTCTAGATTTTAAAGTTTTCAGCATAGAGGTCCTTCACTTCTTTGGTTAAGTTAATTCCTAGGTATTTAATTTTTTGAGGGGATATTAAAAATGGAGTTACTTTCCTAATTTCAGCCACACTTTTCTCATTTTCGGCATACAGAAAAGCCATTGATTTTGGGGGTTAGTTTTATGCCCTGCTACTTTGCCAAAGTTTTATATCAGCTTGATTAATATGGGAGTGGAGTCTATGGGATTCTTTAAATTCAAGGTCATGTCATCTGCAAAAAGGGAGTTTTATTTCTTCTTTCCCTAATTGGATCCCCTTTATATTTGCATCTTGTCATATTGCTGTATCTAGGCATTCTAATACTATATTGAAGAGAAGTGGAGAGAGTGGACATCCTTGTCTTGTTCCTGAGTTATGTGGAAATGGCTTTACTTTTTCACCATTAAGTATAATGCTGGCTGTAGGTTTGTAATATACATCCTTTATTGTATTGAGGAATGTTCCATGGATTCCTAATTTTTCCAAAAGCTTCATCATAAAGGGGTGTTGGATCTTGTTGAATGTTTTTTCTGCATCTATTGAGATAACCATGTGGTTCTTATCCTTGCTCCTGTTGATGTGATGAATAATATTAATTGATTTGCGTATATTGAACCAGCTTTGCATCCCTGAAATGAATCCTATTTGATCGTGGTGGATGATTTTTTGGATGAATTGTTGAAGTCCATTGGCCAAAATTTTTGTTGAGAAGTTTTGCATCAATGTTCATCAAAGTAATGTGTCTATAGTTCTCTTTCTTTGATGAGTTCCTGCCTGGTTTTGGGATGAGGGTTATGAAGGCTTCATAGAATGTGTTCGGTAATGAACTTTCTCTTTCTATTTCATTGAAGATTTGGAGGAGTATTGGTGTGAGCTCTTTTTTGACGGCCTTGTAGAATTCCGCTGTAAAACCATCTGTTCCAGGACTTTTCTTAGCTGGGAGGTCTCTTATGGCTGTTTCTATTTCTATGGTTGATATGGGCCTGTTAATCTGGTTTTACTCATCTTGATTTAGTTTGGCATGACAATATTTGCTAGGAAAAGGTACATTTCTGCCAAATTCTAAAATTTATTAGCACAAAGTTTTGAGAAGTATTCCCTTATAATGTTCTGAATCTTGGTTGTTTCCGTGGTGATGTTTCGATTCTCATCTCTGAGTTTATTTATTTGGTTGGGTTCTCTTCTTTTTCTGATAAGATTTGCTAAGGGTCTGTCAATTTTGATAATTTTTTCAAAGATCCAACTCTTTGTTTTGCTGATTCTTTCTATTTTTTTTTTTTTTTGGATTCTAAGTGATTTCATTCTGATTTAATTTTAATTATTTCTTTCTGTCTACTGGATTGTGGTTTATCTTGCTGCTCTTTTTCAAGGAGGTTCAGAAATCTCATTAAACTCATGGTGTCAGATCTCTCCAATTTGTTGATGTAGGAGCTCAGAGCTATAAACTTGCCTCTGAGTACTGCCTTTGCTGTGTCCCAGAGGAGCTGGTAATTAGTGTGTTCATTTTTGTTGAATAGCATGAACATTTGAATTTCCTATCTAATCTCTTCCATGACCAACTCGTGATTCAGCAGTGTGTTGTTCAGCCTCCATGTGTTACTGGACTTTCTTTGGTGGCTTTTAGTGTTGAGTTCTAATTTTATTCCCTTGTGGTCAGACAGAATGCAAGGTATAACTTCAATGTTTCTGAATTTGGACAAGTTTGCTTTGTGTCCTAAAATGTGGTCTATTTTAGAAAATGTTCCATGTGCTGCTGAGAATAACGTGTATTCGATGCTGCTGGGAGAAATATTCGGTAGATGTATGTTAAATCTTGTTGATCTATGCAGCTGTTTAGATCTGTAGTTTCTCTGTTGAGTTTTTGCCGAGTTGATCTATCTAGTGGGGAGAGTGGTGTGTTAAAATCCCCAACAATTAATGTCTTTGAATCTTTGTGGCATTTGAGGGAGGCTAGTGTTTCTTGGAAAAATTTGATTTCTCCATTGTTTGGTGAATAGATATTTAGAATTGTGATATGCTCCTGAAGGAGAGATCCCTTAATTTGTATGTAGCGACCTTCTTTATCTCTTCTCACGAATTTTAATTTGAAGTTTATTTTATCTGATATTAGGATTGCAACTCCCGCCTGTTTATGGGGACCGTTTGCTTGGTAGATTTTGCTCCAGCCTTTAACATTGAAAATGTGTTTGTTTTTACGGGCAAGGTTTCACTCCTGAAGGCAGCAGGATCTTGTTTTTTATTCCAACTAGATAGTCTATGGTGCTTAATTGGAGAGTTAAGTCCATTAATCTTAGATAGAACTGAGAGGTATTTGGGAGTTCCTAGCATGTTATGCACCCTCTTGGGGGGTGCGATAGATAACTGGGTTCTTCCTATGATTCTTGGATTCTCAGTTTGGGTGCAGTTTCTTGGCCTTATTGTGGTCTTGTTGGCTTTCTATGTGTAGGACATCTTTAAGAATATTTTGTAGGGCTGGTTTGGTGGAGATGTATTGTTTCAATTTTTCTTTGCTATGGAAGGTTTTTATTTGACCTTCAGTTATAAAGGAGGGTTTAGCTGGGTACAGTATTCTTGGTTGATAGTTGTTTGTTTTTAGGGCTTGGCATACATCATTCCAGGCTCTTCTTGCTTTGATTGTCTCTGCTGAGAAATCTGAAGTGATTCTAATTGGTTTACCTTTATAGGTGATTAATCTTTTCTCCTTGACAGTTTTAAGGATCTTTTCCTTGGTCTGAGTTGATCCTGTGTGGATTATAATGTGATGGTGGGATATCCTATTCTGATCTGGTCTATTTGGTGTTCTAAAAGCTTCTTGTATATGAATAGGACTAACTTTTTCCATTTTGGGGAAGTTATCTGCTAGGATCCTGTTAAACAAATTTCCTAGACCATTAACTTCTGTTTCTACGTGCTCCTCTACACCCATTGTCCTCAGATTAGGCCTTCTGATGGTGCCTTCCAAGTGTTGGATAGATCTATCTTATTTCTTGGACTTGTCTTTGATGGTTGTATGTTCTTTCTCTATAATATCTAGGCTGTCTTCAATCCCTGAGATTCGATCTTCTGCATGTTCTTACCTGCTGTCACGACTTTCTACTTTGTTTTTTTATGTCTTTTCCTTCTAATTGGTTAGCTTTGATAGCTTCAAAATCTTTGTTGAAGCTTTGTTTTAGATCTTGTATCAACTTCTTCACTTCTTTAACTTGGTGTTCAGTGTTTATTCTCAAATCACTTAGTTGATTTGTTATGGTTTCCTTGGACTCCCATTCCTTCTGTTGAGTTCCATTCAGCATTCCCTTTGTGGTCTCCCTGACTTCCTTCAGCTCTTTGTTAGTGGATCCCATGAATACCTTTAGTGATCTTTTTGTATTCTCATCCTGCTCTCTTCATTCCTGTATTACTCTTTGCTTAGCTTCCTCCCGTTCGTGCCATTCCTGTTGTTCTCATTGAGTATTCTCAGCCTGTTCACACCATTCCTGCTTTTCTCTTTGAGTATTCTCAAGCTACTCACGCAAATCCTATATCAGTTTTTGACTACTTCCTCACGCTCATGTCATTCCTGTATAAACCTTTGGATTGCCTCCTTTCTCTCCCTCTCACGGTCATACAGAGTCCTTTGTAGGTTTTCAATCTTTTCCTGCAGTGACCTATTGTTTGCCTCCTCTCTCTCCCTCTCACGCTCATACAGAGTCTTTTGTAAGTTTTCAATTTTTTCCTGCATTGACCCTTTGTTTGGCTCCTCTGTCTCCCTATCACGCTCATAAAAAGTCTTTTGTATGTTTTCAATCTTTTCATTTATCTTGTTTGTCAGAAGTTTTTGTAGAGCTATTTGGGAATTCTCCTCTGGATTATTCATTATATGTTCTGTCCACTGATTATCCTAAGTGGGATTTAAGATACCTGTACTTGCCATTTTGCCTGTCTTTTTCCAGCTTACTCTGCCCATTTGGAATGAAAATAACACCAGTTTTTTGCTAGAACTCTATCTTAAGGCAATCATCAAACAAAGTTTGAATTTGCACAGTCAATAGTCTGCAGATAAAATCTAGTTCAACAGATACATTTATTCAATGTCAAACAACTATATATTAATGGGCTACGAGCCGCAAAAAGAATTTGGAAAACCATAAATTATTAGGTTTAGGGAGAGATGTGGGTAATAAATAGGAATAGAGTAATGTGGGAAGGCACAGGGAGAGTTAACTTAACTAAGTCCTAATATCAAAGCAGGTTGGATAGGATGAAACCATAGGTTGGATAGGATGAAAGTAGAGAGAGAGAGAGAGAAAAAGAGGAAAGAGAAAGGGAAGAGAAAAGAGACCAGAAAAAATAGAAAGGTAAAAATTAATAATATTATGCATATAAGAACAAGCTATTCAGAGAAGAACGTGAATATAATGAGAGAAGGGGAGGGATACAAAGAGATGTGAAAATTTTAAAAATAAAAATACTTAAAATATTATATAGTTAAAAAGAGGTAGTACTGCTATTAAGGAATTTAAGTCTCAGAGATTTTGAATTGAGTAATAAATTTGTGGATTAAGTGTGTACACAATGGGAGATAGGGTCCAATAGTCAACTACGGGTTTATCTGAGGATGTGCAGAACAACTATTAAGTCCCTTAAAGAAGAACAAAAGAGAGGAACAGGTGAGAAGGATACGGAAGAAAGAAAAAAAAAGATTAGAAGTTCAGTCGAGCTAAGCAAAAAACAAAAAGAAAAAAAATTTAAAGAAAGAAAAACGCACATATGCATGTATCCCTAAAATGAAGATTATAAGGAGAAAAAAAGTTACTAGAAAAAAATTTTTTTCAAAAAAGGTAAAAATTAAAAATTATAAAAAGTTTTAGAAAAGAAAAATTTTTTTTGTGAAAGGTATTTAAAAAAGAAGAAGAAGACAAATTTTTTTTTGATTTTTTTGGGAGGGTTGGGAAAAATTCTGTATCTCCCTTGTGTCTGTAATCAGACTCTGGTTGGAATCTCTGGTCCTGTGTCTTGGTTGGTTTCTTAAGTCAGTTTGTTTGGACTGGCAGAAAAATGCTCTGCTTTACCCAGGATTTTGCAGTCCTCCTCCCATGTTCGTTCAATGGGAGGGGGTTCTGCTTTGAGTATCACAAAAGAGGGAGATGGTTTTTTCCTCAAGTTTGACGATGCTGTGATGAGGCTAGTTTCTGGGTTGAGTTGAGGCCTTTCAACAAACAGTAGCTTTTCCCGGGGGCTAGTTTTTGAGGAACACACAGAGCCCAGCCTGGAGCCACTCTAATGGTTTATGTTTACTGATATTGAGACTGCTAAAGGGAGGGGCAGCCTCTGGCTCTGATTACCCCGTGAAGAAAGCCACTCCTAGGGCTGGCGCCCGAACTGGGTGAATTTTCCCTGGATGGAGCTGAGTCTTGCAGGTCAAGCCATTAAGTTCTTGTGATCTGCCAAATGACTCTTATTATTCCAAGACCTGATTTGGAGCTAGCAGCTCCGCTGAGCTTTGTCGGTATCCAAGATGGAGATCTCCGGTACTGGGGGGAGAGGGGTGGCCTTCCCTCCTCTGCTCCCTGAGAAGGAGTGAGGACGTCAGGCATCTATTCACGTGGAGTCTTTGTTCCTGGGTCGTTTCTTGTCTGCGAATTGCAGGATGAGGATATCTGCTCCTTGTCAGTTCTTGCTGGTGTTGAGAAGACTCTGCACGCCCGCCGGCCCGCCCACCTGCCGCCGCATCTGGCTCTTTTGTCCCGGGCTCTCTGTGTTTCAGGTATGGCGATATGACTGCCGCCACTGCCACTACCGCCACAGCAGCAGCTGCTGGCGAGAGCTGAGATCTGTCACCTTGCCTAGGTTTTCCCTCTCTGGCGCAACTCTCTGTCATGTGATGGCACACTTGGTGTGATTCTCTGGCTTAGGACTGTTCACTGGAACTCTAAAACTGCTTGCTATGTGAGAGCATGTTTAGCCTCCAGCTTCTCCTCTTCCATCTTCCTGGAACTCTCTGGTCTAGAAATTTTGTTTAACAGGATCCTATCAGAGAACTTGCCAAATATGCAAAAAGATAGGCCTATTCAGATACAAGAATCTTTTAGAATTCCAAATAGACCAGACCAGAACAGGACATCCCACAGTCAAATTATAATCCACACAGGATCAATTTAGAACAAGGAAAAAATCCTTAATCTGTCAAGGAGAAAAAGATTAAACACCTATAAAGGGAAACCAATTAGAAACACCTCAGATTTCTCAGCAGAGACAATTGAAGCAAGAAGAGCCTGGAATGATGTATGCCATGCCCTAAAGTCAAACAACTATCAGACAAGAATACTGTACCCAGCTAAACTCTCCTTCATAATTGAAGGTCAAATAAAAACCTTCCATTGCAAAGAAAAGTTGAAACGATATATCTCCCCCAAACCAGCCCTTCTAAAGATTCTTAAAGATGTCCTACACATAGAAAACCAACAAGACCACAATAAAGGCCAAGAAACTGCACCCAAACCGAGAATCCCAGAACCATAGAAAGAATCCATTGGTGCAGCCCCCAAGAACGTGGATTAAATGGCAGGAAATCCCAAATACCTTTCCCTCCTTTATCTCAACATTAACAGATTTAAACCTCCAATTAAGTGACATAGACTGTCTAGTTGGATTAAAAAACAAAATCCTTTATTTGTTGCCTTGAGGAGTCACAAATTGCCCATAAAAAAAACACATTTTCAATGTTAAAGGCTGGAGCAAAATCCACCAAGCAAACAGCCCCAAAGACAGGCTGGAATCGCAATCCTAATATCAGATAAAATTGAGTTCAAATTAAAATCAGTGAGAAGAGATAAAGAAGGTCACTACATACCAATTAAGGGATCGCTCCTTCAGGAGCATATCTATTCGCCAAACAATGGAGCACCCAAATTTATCCAAGAAACACTACTTTCCCTCAAATCCAACATAGATCCAAAGACATTAATTGTTGGGGATTTTAACACACCACTCTCCCCATTAGATAGATCAACTGGGTTAAAACTCAACAGAGAAACCGCAGATCTAAACTGCTGCATAGATCAACTAGATTTAACAGACATCTACCAAATATTTCACCCAGCAGCATCAGAATACACGATTTCTCAGCAGAATATGGAACATTTTGCAAAATAGGCCACATTTTAGGCCACAAAGCAAACCTGTCCATATTCAGAAACATTGAAGTAATACCTTGCATTCTCTCAGACCACAAGGGAATAAAATTAGAACTCAAGCAAAAGCCACCAAAGAAAGTCCGGTAACACATGAAGGCTGAACAACACACTCCTGAATCATGAGTGGTCATGGAAGAGATTAGAAAGGAAACTCTAATGTTCATGATATTGAACAAAATTAAGTACACAAATTACCAGCTCCTCTGGGCCACAGCAAAGGCAGTACTCAGGGGCAAGTTTATACCTCTGAGCTCTTAAATCAACAAATTGGAGATATCTGAAACCAACAGTTTAATGAGATTTCTGAACCTCCTTGAAAAAGAGCAGGAAGATAAACCCCAATCCATTAGACAGAAAGAAATCATAAAAATTAAATCAGAATTAACCAAATTAGAATCCAAAAAAACTATAGAATGAATCAACAAAAAAAAGAGTTGTTTCTATGAAAAAATTATCAAAATTGACAGACCCTTAGCAAATCTTATCAGAAAAAGAAGAGAACACACCTAAATAAATAAACTAAGAGATTAGGAGGGAAACATCACCACAGAAACAACCAAGATTCAAAACATTATAAGGGAATACTTCTCAAAACTTTATACTAATAGGTTTGGGAACTTGGCAGAAATGGACCTTTTCTAGGCAAATATTCACATGAGGTAAAACTCTTAACAAGCCCATACCAAGCATTGATATAGAAACATCAATAAGAGATCTCCCATCTAAGAAAAGTCCAGGACCAGATGGTTTTACAGCAGAATTCTACAAGGCCTTCTATGCAGAGCTCTCACCAATACTCTTCCAAATCCTCAATGAAATTGGAAAGGAAAGATCACTACCGAACACATTCTATGAAGCTATCATAACTCTCATCCCCAAACCAGGGAGGGACTCATCAAAGAAAGAGAACTATAGACCCATTTCTTTGATGAACATTGATGCAAAACTTCTCAACAAAAATTTTGGCCAATCGACTTCAACCATTCATCCAAAAAATCATACACCACGATCAAACAGGATTCATTTCAGGGATGCAAAGCTGGTTCAATATACGCAAATCAATTAATATAATTCATCACATCAACAGGAGCAAGAATAAGAACCACGTGGTTATCTCAATGGATGCAGAAAAAGCATTTGACAAGATACAATACCCCTTTATGATGAAGGTTTTGGAAAAATTAGGAATCCATGGAACATTCCTCAATACAATAAAGG
Source organism: Dipodomys merriami (assembly GCF_024711535.1). NCBI lineage: Eukaryota > Metazoa > Chordata > Mammalia > Rodentia > Heteromyidae > Dipodomys > Dipodomys merriami. The sequence goes on from NW_027206113.1 coordinate 8,925,633, forward strand.
CTGAATATGACAAACCTACAGCCAGCATTATACTCAATGGTGAAAAACTAAAGCCATTCCTTCTTAACTCAGGAACAAGACAAGGATGTCCACTCTCTCCACTTCGCTTCAATCTAGTACTAGAATGCCTAGGTATAGCAATAAGACAAGATGCAAACATAAAGGGGATCCAAATAGGGAAAGAAGAAGTAAAACTCTCCCTGTTTGCAGATGACATGATCTTGTATTCAAAGAATCACCAGACTCCACTCCCAAATTACTCAAACTGATTCAAAACTTTGGCAAAGTAGCAGGGTATAAAATAACCCTCAAAAATCAATGGATTTTCTGTATGCCAACAATGAGAAACTGTGGTTGAAATTAGAAAAGCAGGTCCATTCTTAATAGCCCCCCAAAAAACATACCTAGGAATTAATTTAACCAGAGAAATGAAGGAACTCTATGATGAAAACTTCAAAAACTTGAATATGCCAATCAAAACAGAACTTAGAGAGTGGCAAAAACTCCCGTGCTCTTGGTTTGGAAAGATCAACATCATGAAAATGGCACTACTTCCCAAGGCTACCTACAAATTCAATGCGATACCTATCAAAATTCCAAACTCATTCTTCAAGGAAATAGAAGAGGCAATCCAAAAATTCATATGGAACAATAAAAGACCATAAATAGCAAAAGCGACCGTCAACAGAAAGAACACAGCCGGAGGAATATCAATACCGAATTTCAAACTCTATTATGAAGCCATAGTAATCAAAACAGCTTTTTACTGGCACAAGATCAGACATTAGGGCCAATGGAATAGAATTGAAAACCCAGAAATGAACCTTCAGACCTATAGCCATCCAATCTTCGATAAGGGAGCTAAAAAATATAATCGAAGAAAGACAGCGTCTTCAGTAAATGGTGCTGGCAAAATTGGTTAACTACTTCTAGAAAACGAAAGCTAGATCCTTATGTATCACCGTGCAACAGTATCAATTTCAAATGGGTCAAAGACCTAGGAGTCAATGAAGACACTCTGAAAACATTACAGGATGGAATTGGAGAAACCCTAGGTATCCTTGGCACAGGCTGAAATTTTCTTACTAGAGACCCAGAAACACAACAAATCAAAATAATTTGGACAAATGGGATTGCATGAAGTTGCAGAGCTTCTGCATGGCAAAGGACATAGCTAGCAAGATCAATTGAAAGCCTTCGGGTTGTAAGAAGATTTTCACTAGCCGTACAACAGACAAGGGTCTCATATCGAAAATATTCTTGGAACTCAAAAAATTAAATCCCCCAACAAAAAATCTTCAAAGAAACAACTGCCCCATAAAGAAGTGGGCTAAAGACGTAAAGAGAAACTTCTCTGAAGAGGAAAGAAGGGTGGCCAATAGACACATGAAGAAATACGCAAACTCTCTACCCATAAAAGAAATGCAAATTAAAACATTAAGATACCCCCTCACCCCAGTAAGAATGGCAAAAATCAAGAACTCTAATAACAACAGATGCGGGAGGAGATGTGCACAGAAGAGTACCTTACTTCATTGTTGGTGGGAGTGTAAACTTGTTCAACTACTTTGGAAAGTAGTATGGAGTTTCCTCAAAAGACTTTTGGGCATTTTCCCAAGTGTTTACAAACAAGACCAAACTAAAGCTACCAGCACGACTATGCTTATTGCAGCATTATTTACTATAGCTAAGACATGGAACCAATCCTGATGCCCCTCAGTAGATGAGTGGATCAAGAAAATGTGGTATATATACACAATGGAATTCTATGCTTCCACCAGAAAGAATGACATTGCCCCATTTGTTAGGAAATGGAAAGACTTGGAAAAAATTATATTAAGTGAAGTAAGCCAAGCCCAAAGAAACATAAGTCCCAAGGTTTCCCTTATTTGCAATATCTAGTATATGTCTAGATCAAGCAGAAAAGGTCTGATAAGGTGATGTTAGTGAAATGAACTCTAAAATATGTATTCACATGTTTTCTTTCTTTCATGTGATAGTTTCTCACGCATTTATAAGATTATTCCTTTGTTGCTTTATATTTCCCTGCCCCACAGTATAACCCCTGCTTTCACTGTATTTGATGTCTGTATAATTTGTGGAGGGGAAGGGGAAAAACAAGTCGTTTACATAAGGATACAGGTGGACCCGTTGCAACAATTCAAAATGATCTTTACAACATTGTTGGGGGAGAGCAGGGAGGATGGGAGGGTGGATAGCAAGGGATTGGAAGGGGAAACAAAGGAGGAGGCTACACTGCTTAATAAGAAATGTACTCATTATCTTGCCCATGTAATTGTAACCCCTCTGTACAGTATTTTTTTTTAAGTTTGATGAAGTTTAATATATCAAGTTCTGGATCATATGTTAGGTTTCATATCAGAAATCTTTGCATTTTGTTGCACATGGCTATCTACCACAGTAATTTCTCCATTAAAACCTCTTGTTACTTTATTAAACAAAGTGACTCCTTCTTTCTTTCTTTCTTTCTTTCTTTCTTTCTTTCTTTCTTTCTTTCTTTCTTTCTTTCTTTCTTTCTTTCTTTTTTCTTTCTTTCTTTCTTTCTTTCTTTCTTTCTCTTTTTGTTTTGTTTTTTTCTTTTTTTTAATATTATTTTATTTTATTTGAGAACATACTGTACAGAGGGGCTACAATTACATGGGCAGGATAATGCATACATTACTTACCAAGCATTGCAGCCTCCTCCTTTATTTACCCTTCACCTCCCTTCCCAGCCTCCCCCCTCCCCCCACCCAATTATACCCCCTCCCCCCCCACCGACATTGTAAAGCTGGTTTTGACATGACATTTTGTACTTCTCATTGTTGCAACAGGCCCACCTGAATCCTTAAACGACTTGTTTGCCCCCATCTCCTCCACATGTTATAATGACATCAAATATAGTGAAAGCGGGGGTTACACTGTGGGGGAGGGACATACAAAGCAACAAAGGAATAATCTTATAAATGCGTTAGAAACATATGCATGAAAGAAACGAAAACATTAAAATACATATTTAAGGGTTCATTTTCCTAACATCACATTATCTGACCTTTTCTGCTTGACTCATACCTATACTAGATATTGGAAATAAGGGAAACCATGGGACCTATGCTTCTTTGGGCCTGGCTTACTTCACTTAATATAATTTTTTCCAAGTTTTTCCATTTCCTAACAAATGGGGCAATATCATTCTTTCTGATGGAGGCATAGAATTCCATTGTGTATATGTACCACATTTTCTTGATCCATTCATCTACTGAGGGGCATCTGGGTTGGTTCCATATCTTAGCTATGGTAAATAATGCTGCAATAAACATAGTTGTGCTGGTAGCTTTAGTGTGGTCTTGTTTGTAAACATTTGGGTAAATGCCCAAAAGTGGGATTGCTGGATCATAGGGGAGATCTATGTGAAGTCTTTTGAGGAACCTACATACTGCTTTCCAAACTGGTTGAACAAGTTTACATTCCCACCAACAATGAAGTAAGGTTCCTTTCTGTCCACATCCCCTCCAGCATCTGTTGTTGTTAGAGTTCTTGATTTTTGCTGTTCTAACTGGAGTGAGGTGATATCTCAATGTTGTTTTGATTTGCATTTCTTTTATGGCTAGGGATGTTGAACATTTCTTCATGTGTCTATTGGCCATCCTTTTTTCTTCTTCAGAGAAGCTTCTCTTTAAGTCTTTCGCCCACTTATTTATTGGGCAGTTGTTTCTTTGAGGATTTGTTGTTGGGAGGTTTAATTTTTTGAGTTCCAAGTATATTTTAGATATGAGACCCTTGTCCGTTGTATGGCTAGTAAAGATCTTCTCCCAATCGTTGGGCTTTTTATTGATCTTGCTAGCTATGTCATTTGCACAGCAGAAGCTCTGCAACCGGATGCAATCCCATTTGTCCAACCTTTCTTTGATTTGTTGTGCTTCCGGGTCTCTATTCAGAAAATTTCGGCCTGAGCCAAGGAGACCTAAGGTTTCTCCTATTCCATCCTGTAATGTTTTCAGAGTGTCTGCTTTGAGTTCAAGGTCTTTGATCCATTTGGAGTTGATTCTGGTGCAGGGTGATATATAAGGATCTAGCTTTATTTTTCTACATGTAGTTAACCAATTTTGCCAGCACCATTTACTGAAGAGGGTGTCTTTCTTCCATTCTATTGTTTTAGCTTCCTTATCGAAGATTAGATGGCTATAGGTCTGTAGGTTCATTTCTGGGTTTGCAATTCTATTCCATTGGTCCTGAGGTCTATTCTTATGCCAATACCAAGCTGTTTTGATTACTATGGCTTTATAGTAGAGTTTGAAATTTGTTATTGATATTCCTGCAGCACTGTTCTTTCCGTTGAGAAGTGTTTTTGCTATTCGGAGTCTTTTATTGTTCCATATGAATGTTTGGATTGCCTCTTCTATTTCCTTGAAGAATGAGGGTGGAATTTTGATAGGTATTGCGTTGAATTTGTAGATAGCCTTGGGAAGTATTGCCATTTTCACGATGTTAATCTTGCCAATCCAGGAGCATGGGAGGTTTTGCCATTTTTTAAGTTCTGTGTTGATTTCCTTTTTCAAGATTTTAAAGTTGTCATCATAGAGGTCCTTCACTTCTTTAGTTAAGTTAATTCCTAGGTATTTTATTTTTGGTGGGGCTATTACAAATGGAGTTGCTTTCCTAATTTCAGCCACACTTTTCTCATTGTTGGCATACAGAAAAGCCATTGATTTTTGGGGTTAATTTTATAACCTGCTACTTTGCCAAAGTTTTGAATCAGCTTGAGTAATTTGGGAGTGGAGTCTATGGGATTCTTTAAATACAAGATCATGTCATCTGCAAAGAGGGAGAGTTTTATTTCTTCTTTCCCTATTTGGATCCCCTTTATGTCTGCATCTTGTCTTATTGCTGTAGCTAGGCATTCTAATACTAGATTGAAGAGAAGTGGAGAGAGTGGGCATCCTTGTCTTGTTCCTGAGATAAGAGGAAATGGCTTTAGTTTTTCACCATTGAGAATAATGCTAGCTGTAGGTTTGTCATATACAGCCTTTATTGTATTGAGGAATGTTCCATGGATTCCTAATTTTTCCAGAACCTTCATCATAAAGGGGTGTTGGATCTTGTCAAATGCTTTTTCTGCATCTATTGAGATAACCATGTGGTTCTTATTCATGCTCCTGTTGATGTGATGAATAATATTAATTGATTTGCGTATAATGAACCAGCATTGCATCACAGATATGAATCCTGTTTGATCATGGTGTATGATTTTTTGGATGAATTGTTGAAGTCGATTTGCCAAAATTTTGTTGAGAAGTTTTGCATCAATGTTCATCAATGAAATGGGTCTATAGTTCTCTTTCTTTGAAGAGTCCTTGCCTGGTTTTGGGATGAGGGTTATGATGGCTTCATAGAATGTGTTCGGTACTGAGCTTTCTCTTTCAATTTCATTGAAGAGTTGGAGGAGTATTGGTGTGAGCTCTGCTTTGAAGGCCTTTTAAAATTCCGCTGTAAAACCATCTGGTCCTGGACTTTTCTTAGCTGGGAGGTCTCTTATTGCTGTTTCTATTTGGGCCTGTTAAGTTGGTTTAACTCATCTTGGTTTAGTTTTGGCATGTCAATATTTGCTAGGAAGAGGTCCATTTCTGTCAAGTTCTCAAACTTATTAGCATAAAGTTTTGAGAAGTATTCCCTTATAATGTTCTAAATCTTGGTTATTTCTGTGGTGATGTTTCCATTCTCATCTCTGAGTTTATTAATTTGGGTGTGTTCTCTCCTTTTTCTGATTAGATTTGCTAAGGGTCTGTCAATTTTGTTAAGTTTTTCGAAGAACCAACTTTTTGTTTTGTTGATTCTTTCTATAGTTTTTTTGGATTCTAATTCATTTAATTCTGATTTAATTTTGATTATTTCTTTCCGTCTACTGGATTGGGGTTTATCTTGCTGCTCTTTTTCAAGGAGGTTTAGATGTGTCATTAAATTGTTAGTTTCCTATCTCTCCAATTTGTTGATGTAGGAGCTCAGAGCTATAAACTTGCCTAGGAGTACTGCCTTTGCTGTGTCCCAGAGGAGCTGGTAATTTGTGTGTTCATGTTTGTTGAATAGCATGAACATTTGAATTTCCTTTCTAATCTCTTCCATGACCCACTCATGATTCAGCACTGTGTTGTTTAGCCTCCATGTGATACCGGACTTTCTTTGGTGGCTTTTGGTGTTGAGTTCTAATTTTATTCCCTTGTGGTCAGAGAGAATGCAAGGTATAATTTCAATGTTTCTGAATTTGGACAAGTTTGCTTTGTGGCCTAAAATGTGGTCTATTTTAGAAAACATTCCATGTGCTGCTGAGAAGAACGTGTATTCTGATGCTGCTGGGTGAAATGTTCGGTAAATGTCTCTTAAGTCTAGTTGATCTATGCAGCTGTTTAGATCTGCGGTTTCTCTGTTGAGTTTTTGCCGAGTTGATCTATCTAGTGTGGAGAGTGGTGTGTTAAAATCCCCAACAATTAATGTCTTTGGATCTATATGGGATTTGAGGGAAAGTAGTGTTTCTTTGATAAATTTGGGTGCTCCATTGTTTGGCGAATAGATATTTAGAATTATAATATCCTCTTGAAGGAGAGATCCTTTAATTAGTATGTAGCGACCTTCTGTATCTCTTCTCACGAATTTTAGTTTGAAGTCTATTTTATCTGATATTAGGATTGCAACTCCCGCCTGTTTATGAGGGCCGTTTGCTTGGTAGATTTTGTTCCAGCCTTTAACATTGAATATGTGTTTGTTTTTACGGGGAAGATGTGACTCCTGCAGGCAGCAGATAGAAGGGTCTTGTTTTTTAATCCAACTAGACAGTCTATGTCGCTTAATTGCAGAGTTCAGTCCGTTAACGTTAAGAGATAGTACTGAGGGGTATTTGGGTGTTCCTGCCATGTTATCCACCTTCTTGGGGGCTGCGAAAACTGGGTTCTTCCTAAGGTTATTGGATTCTCAGTTTGTGTGCAGTTTCCTGGCCTTTCTTGCGGTCTTGTTGGTTTTCTATGTGTAGGTCATCTTTAAGAATCTTTTGTAGGGCTGGTTTGGTGGAGATGTATTGTTTCAATTTTTCTTTGCTATGGAAGGTTTTTATTTGGCCTTCAGTTATGAAGGAGAGTTTAGCTGGGTACAGTATTCTTGGTTGATAATTATTTGTTTTTAGGGCATGGCATACGTCATTCCAGGCTCTTCTTGCTTTGATTGTCTCTGCTGAGAAATCTGAGGTAATTCTAATTAGTTTCCCTTTGTAGATGATTACCCTTTTCTCCCTGACATCTTTAAGGATCTTTTCCTTGGTCTGGTTTGATCCTGTGTGGATTATAATGTGACGGTGGGATGTCCTATTCTGGTCTAGTCTATTTGGGGTTCTAAAAGCTTCTTGTATCTGAATAGGCCTATCTTTTTGTATGTTTGGGAAGTTCTCTGCTAGGATCCTGTTAAACAAATTTTCTAGACCATTAACTTCTGTTTCTAGGTGCTCCTCTACATCCATTATCCTTAGATTGGGCCTTCTGATGGTGTCTTCCAGGTGTTGGATAGACCTATCATATTTCTTGGACTTGTCTTGGATGGTTGTATGTTCTTTCTCTATAATATCTAGGCTGTCTTCAATCCCTGAGATTCGATCTTCTGCATGGTCTAACCTGCTGTCAAGACTCTCTACTTTGTTTTTTTTATCTCTTTTCCTTCTAATTGGTCAGCTTTGATGGATTCAAGTTCTTTGTTGAAGCTCTGTTTTAGGTCTTGTATGAATTTCTTTACTTCCTTAATTTGGTGTTCAGTGTTTGTTCTCAAATCACTTAGTTGATTGGTTATGGTTTCTTTGGACTCCCATTCCTTCTGTTGGTTTCCATTCAGCATTCCCTTTGTGGTCTCCCTGACTTCCTTCAGCTCTTTGTTAATGGATTCCATGAATGCCTTTAGTGATCTTTGTGTATTCTCTACCTGGTCTCTCAATTCCTGAATTACTCTTTGATTAGCTTCTTCCCATCTGTGGGAATCCTGCACTTCTCTTTCTCCCTGTTCGTGGGAATCCTGCAGTTCTCTTTGAGTGTTCTCTGCCTGCTCATGCCATTCCTCCCTTTCTCTTTGAGTATTCTCAACTTGTTCACGCAAATCCTGTATCAGTTTTTGAGTAGCTTCCTCACGCTTATGATATTCCTGTATAAAATTCTGGGATGCCTCCTCTCTCTCCCTATCACGCTCATACAGAGTCCTTTGTACATTGTCAAACTTCTCATTTATCATGTTTGCTATTAGTGTTTGTAGAGCTATTTGGGAACTCTCCTCTGGATTATTCTTTATTTGTTCTAATCCCTGATTATCAAGGTTGGGAATTGAGATACCCGAATTTGCCATTTTTCTTGTGTTTTTCCGGCTTACTCGGCCCATTTGAGATGAAGATTGCACCAGTTTTATGCTAGAACACTATCTTAAGGCAACCATCAACCAAAGTTTGCGTTTGTACAGTCTATAGTCTACAGATACAATCTAGTTCAACAGATACATCTATTCAACATCAAACAACTATATGTTAAAGTACTTCGAACCGCAGAAAAGAATTTAGAAAACCAGAAATTATTAGGATTAGGGAGAGATGTGGGTAAAAAATAGGAATAGATTGGTGTGGGGAGGCACAGGGAGAGTTAACTATGTCCTAATCACAATGCAGGAAATGGGTTTGGTTCGATGCAAGTAGAGAGAGAGAGAGACCAGAAAAAAATAGAAACGTAAAAATTAATGTTATTATAGAAGTTAAAAGACCGTCTATTTAGACAGGAATGTGAATATGTTCCGAGAAGGGGAGGGACATAGAGGAGATGTGAAAAACTTTAAGGATGGGAAAGGGAGAAGAAAAGATCAGAAGTTCAGTAGAGCTAGACAAAAAACAAAAAGATAATTAAGAAAGAAAGAAAAAGAGAAGACAAGAAAAGAAAGGAAAACGCTCATTCACATATTCCCAAAATAAAAATTATAAGATGAGAAAAAAAAAGTTACTGGAAAACAATTATTTTTTCAGAAGAGGCAAAAATTAAAGATTAATAAAAGTTTTAGAAGGGAAAATATATATATATATATAAGGTAGCAAAAAGCAAAAAACAAGCAAAAAAAGAAAAGAAGAAGAAAAAGAAAAAAGAAAAAAGAAAAAAGTCTTTTGATTTTTTTTGGGGGGGGGGAAGGAGTGGGAAGAATCCTGTATCTCCCTTTTGTCTCTAACCAGTCTCTTGTTGGAGTCTCTGGTCAGCTTGAGGTCCTGTGGCTTGATTGGTTTCTTAAGTCGGTTGGTTGGAAGAGGCAGAAAAATGCTCTGCTTTACCCAAGATTTTGAGATCCCCCTCCCAGGTTAGTTTTCTGGGAGGGTGATCTGCTTTGAGAGTCACAAAAGAGGGGGATGTGGTGATGGGGCTAGGTTCTGGGTAGAGTTGAGGCCTTTCAACAAACAGTAGCTTTTCCCTGGGGCTATTTTGTGATAAAGCTCACAGCGCCCAGCCTGGAGCCATTCTCAGGGTTTCTGTTTTTCAATTGATTGTGGTGGCTGCTAGAGGAAGGGGCAGCCTCTGGCTCTGGTTACCCAGTGAGGCAAGGCACTCCAATGGCTGGCGCCTGAGCTGGGTGACTTTTCCCTGGATGGTGCTGAGTCTGGCAGGTCACTTCGCCGTTAAGTTCTTGTGACCTGCTAAATGACTCGTTTTATTCCAAGGCCTGAGCTGGAGCTAGCAGCTCCTCCGAGCTTTGTCGATATCCAAGATGGAGATCACCGGTGCTGGGGGGGGAGGGGTAGCCTTCCTTCCTCTGCTTCCTGAGAAGGAGTGAGGATGTCGGGCTTGTACTCACGCCGAGTCTTGGATCCTGGGTCGTCTCTGGTCTGCAAACAGCAGGATGAAGATTTCCGCTCCTTGTCGGTTCCTGTTGGTGTTGAGTAGAATCCGCTCGTCCGCTGCGTCTGGCTCCTTCATCCCGGACTCTCTGTGTCTCAGGTATGACCCCGCGGCGTTGGTCGCCGACACGACCCTGCCGCTGTAGCGGCAGCTGCTGTGTTTCCTTGGCTTCCCCTCTCTTGTCTAACTCTCTGTCCTGTGATGGCACACTTGGTGTGATTCTCTGGCTTAGGACTGTTCACTAGAACTCTAAAATTGCTTTCTATGCGAGAGCTTGTTCAGATTCCAGCTTCTCCTCCGCCATCTTCCCGGAACTTTATGTACAGTATTTTCACAACAAAAATAAATAAAAGTTTAAAAATTATTATAATAAAAAAGTAAAATGTATTCCACAGACACCTGTATTTGTTTTGGGGAATATCTAGTGAATTCACTTGCCTATTTATTGATAAGATTATTCTTCTTAGGGTATTTCATTTTTTTTTAGTCTGTACATTACAGATATTAGGATTTCTTCTGTTACTCAAAAGGCAGGAGTTCAGACATATCTTATTTAATCTTAACAAAAGATGACTTGTGAGCTTCAAATTATTTAATAAATGATTGATTAAAAAATGATCAGAAGGCTGTGGCTCACACAGGAGAGTGCCTGTCAACAAAGGTAAGTTCTGAACTCAGAGTTCAGTGTCTACAAAAAAGAGCTATATTTTATTATTTTAAAACATAAAAGCTAATCAGGTATACTATCTCAAAATATGTAATGCTAAATATTTCTCTATTGTGCATGATAAAACTATTGCAAATTTTAGCACACACTAACAATTTTTTATTTTTTCCTTGGTAAGCATTCAAGGCAGCAAAACTGAAAAAAATGCAACTTTGGCCAAGTGCTGGTTGCTCACTTCTATTTCTAGCTACTCAGGAGGCTGAGATCTGAGGATTGCAGTTTGAAGTCTGCCTGGAAAGGAAATTCTGTGCGGATTATCTCTAAATAGGCACCAGAAAAATAGAAGTAGTGCTGTGGCTCAAGTGGTAGAGTGTTTCCTTGACCTGAATAGCTGAGGGGTTGCCCCCAGGCCGAGTTCAAGCCCCATGACCAACAAAAATCAAAACAAAACAAAACAGGAAATCCAACTTTGTATAAAGAAGAAGAATCTCTAAGTTTTTATTTAAGGTTTTGCAGTTTGTGGCAAATGTTTTCATTGGGTAGAAAGCAGAGAGCTTATATCTGTCATTATGATAAACTTGCTACTATGTAGTTGCTTTTGTCCAATTTATAATTTCATTCATCTAACCTTGTTGAGGATGAAAAAGCCATCAAGGACAAGACATACTATTTGGCAAAACTGGTAAGTTGAAATGACTATTAATTTCTAGTTTGGCTAAGAAGCTGTGATTTTCCTTCCCTCCCCAGGATTTGAACAATGAGAACAATTGTCTTGATTTTTCCCAAATGTGAAGAAGACAGCTCATATTCAGATAATTAGAAGATAATGAAAAGAATGTTTAGGACACAAAATATATTTAATTTTGAAACTTCCGCTCAAAAAACCTTCCAAGAAACTTAGAAAACTTTGCTTATAAAGATTTATATCAAAGAGCTCACTGCAGGTGCCTTATACTTATAATTTCCTACTCAGAAGGATGAGATCTGGGATTGAGATTGAAGACAGAGTGGGAAAGCAATAATTGCATGGATGTTCCCTGCTTTTAGATCATATGTCTCTTCCTCCCATCCTCAATGTGAAGCTGTCTCCCCACATCACCATCCTTCTGATTCACTGACTTCATCACTGTTATTTCTGGTTTTCTCCTTCAGCATGAAATTTGCATGGAACAGGCCATTTTCAGCTGTATTCACATCTGTTTCTCCAGTTGCCTGCATCAGTGCCTGGTCCTTAGTGCTTGTGTGGAGATGAATCTGCTCTGCTCATGTAATCTCAGAATTCATTTAAGAAAGCTCATCAAGTTGTGGTCTTGTGGTTAGTAGTCATTTCTTCTAATTATTTTTTCCTCGTGTATCTAAGTCCACATAAGGGTGAGATAAGTGGTTGACACCTATCCATTGTGATGGCAAAGTTGGTTATAATAACATCGAAGTTTATTGTGAAGCTGTAGGAAGACCCATCTACCAAAGCACCCAAAATGGCATGTTCCCATGTCCAGGAATACATTTAACAGCTCTGCAATCAAACCATCATTCACTCTCTGCTGGGTTCAGACTCAGCATTTCTCTTTCCTATTTAAAATAAAGAAAAATTTAAGACATGCCTTTTTTCATATGTCTTTGAATTATTGAATTGTATCTCCAAACAAAAATACAAGAATGCCACTAGTGGAATGTAAATATAAGGCAAGGGGAAAAAAGCATAAAAGTTCCTAAGGAAAACATCAAAAGTGGCAGCTGTACAAAATTTGGTTCTTAAATCCAGGATAGTCTTCACACACCAGTAATCCTAGTATAATACAAGCTAATGAAAGTTTTCTTTTTGTGCCAATCCAGGGGCTTGAACTTGCAGCCAGAGCTCTGAGTTCTTTTGCTCAAGGCAAGCAATTTACTACTTGAGTCATACCTCCACTTCTAGTATATTTGGTAGTGTAGTGGAAATAAGAATTTCCCAGACTTTTCTGCTAGTGCTGGCTTCAAACTGTGATCCTTGATGTCAGCCTCCTGAGTCGGATTACAGGTATGAGCCACCAGTACCAAGCTAAGTTATTTTTGTGAGATATAAAAATTTACTTATACAAGATATATAAAGGAACATAAACAAATGAAACATTAGAACAACAGAACTGAAACAACTTATATAAAAGACATAAAAGGATGAATACCAAGGCCCCAAGTTCAAGCCTCAGGACCAGCACAAAAGATATAAAGAAGTATAGAAGAAGAGAAGGAATAGCCAGTGACAGAGTTTTAAATTAATCAATCACTGATGGCTTACACATGTTGTATTAACTACATAGGAGGCTAAAGTCAGAAAATAGCATTTAAAGGCAAGCCCAAGCAGGAAAATCCATTGGCCATTTTTCTGTGTGTGCCAGTCATGGGGATTGAATTTGTTTTACTTTACTCAAGGCTGGAGTTCTATCAATCTCAGCTTATTGGTGAAATCACTACCAGATAATTGGATATAAAGAGTATCATGGAATTTCCTATGCAAGCTGGCTTCGAACTGTGATCCTCAGATTTCAGCTTCCTCAGACATTATGTGCTTTGCATGAGACTCTTACTTCCAATGAACCACCATAAAGAAGAAAAAAAACTGGAGTTTGAGCTGTGGCTCCAATGGCAGAAATGAGACAATGACTTCTGGGACAGCACACACACCTTGAGATCAAGCTGCAGAACCAGCACATACAAGAATAAAATAAATAAATGAAAAGAAAGGTGGGAGAAGGAAAGGGAGAGACAATTTCAGAGTTTAAAATGAGCAAAACTGAGGTAGCTTACACTTGTTATTGTACTTACTCAAGAGTCTCACATCTGAGGATCAGTGTTCAAGGCCAGCCAAAGCAGGGAAGTTCATGGACTCAATTCTAATTAGCCAACTACAGGTTTTTTAAAAAAAAAAACAAATTGTGCTGTGGCTCATGTATTAGAGGGCTAGTATTAATAATGTACTGGGACAGGGCTGGGAAGGTGACTCAGTGGAGGAGTGCTTGCCTTTCATGCATGAGGCCCTGGGTTCAATTCCTCAGCCCCTGAGTTCAATTCCCCAGCAACACATAAGCAGAAAAAGATGGAATTAACGCTGTAGCACAAGTAGTAGGGCTCTAGCCGTAAGCTGGAAAGCTGAGGGACAGCGTCCAGGCCCAGAGTTCAGACCCCACGACCGGCAAAAAGAAAATAAGGATACAGGTGGAACCATTGCAACAATGACATGTATAAGATATTATGTTGGAAAACAAATTTACCACTTTGGTGCACGGGTGTCAGGGGGACGGCTGGGGTGAGGGATGGAAGGGGATAGTAAGAAGAAACAAAGGAGGAGGCAACGATGCTTGATAAGAAATGTACTCATTACCTTGCTCATGAAATTAATTGTAAGCCCTCTGTACGGTATTCTCACAATGAAGAGAAAAAAAAAATTAGAGGAAAAAAAAATAACTGGGACAATACCTAGGCTCTGATTTATTGCCCCAAGCCCAGCATACCTACGAAAATAAAAAATAGAAATTAAAAGATGTTTTGAAAAATCCAATTAAATTTTCAAAATGAGCCATGAATTTTTGTTTACTGTCTGTAATCCTAGATACAAAGATAGATGAAATTTGAGGGTTATGGTGTCTCATCATCAAATCACCATCAAAACAAACAAACAATAAAACAGAAGTGAAGCACCAGCCTTGAGTGAGACAGCTATGAAACAGTGCCCTGGCTCAGAGATCCAGCCTCAGGATCACAAAAATGATAATAAGAAGAGAAACTGGGGCTGGTGATTCAGGCCTGTAATTCTAGAACCTCAGGAGGCAGAAATATGGGGATCCAGTGTAAAGGCCAACCCAAGCAGGAAATTCCAGAAGTCAGTTGTTTGTGGGACATCTTGGGGCTGGAACTGTATTAGTCCCAGGTTTTTAGCACTTAATTGGAGGTAAGGATCTTAGACTTTCCTGCTCAGGATGGCTTTGAACCATGATGGTCAGACTTCAGCCTCCTGAAACAGGCCAAGCCTTGCATGAGTTCTAACTCCAGGACCAGCACACACAAACAATGAAATGATTAAATGTAAAGAAGGGTAGAAGAAGAGAAGAACCAATAACTGAGGCTTCAATGAGCCAATCAGCCAATCATTGGTGGCTCATAACTGCAATTCTAGTTACTCAGGAAGCTAAAATCTGGGGATCATATTTAAAGACGTGACCAAGTAGGAAAGTTCACACACACACACACACACACACACACACACACACACACACACACACACACACACTGTGTGTGTGTGTGTGTGTGTGTGTGTGTGTGTGTGTGTGTGTGTGTGAATCCTTTTGCTTGAACTTGTACTGTTTTTCTCAAGGTTCTACTAATCTCAGCTTTTTAGTGGCTATAATTGGAGATATCATGGACTTTCATCCCCAGACTGGCACAAACTTTGATCCTCAGTTTGCAACCTCATGAATCTGGTTTGGCTCTGCATGATACTCATTTCTAATTAAACAACAAAACAGAAAAAAAAAACCTGGAATTTAGTTGTAGTTCAACTGGCAGAACTGGGAAAAAGCACCCAGACCCTGAGTTCTAGCCGCAGGACAAACAGAGAAGAAGTAAAATAAAAGGAGGATAGAAATACAAAAGGAAGAGTCACTGACAGTGGTTGAAATGAATCTAAAATTTGTTTCTCACACATGTTATAAGAAGTACTGAGGAGGATGAAATCTAAGGATCACAGTTCATGACCAGTCCAGGCAGGAGAGTCCATGAGACTCATATATCTAATTTGCACCAAAAATAAGCTACAAGGCTGGACGAGGCACTATCGTTCAAGTAGTACAGCTCTCACCTGGAGTAACAGAAGTTCAGGGACAGTGCCCAAGGCCTGAGTTCAAGCCCCAGGACTAGGAAAAAAAGAAAAACCGTGTGAGAAAATCCAATTAAAGTTTCAAAATGAGCCATGCATGCGTTTTTGCTCAATATGTGTAATCTTACTGACTCACAAACCTGAAATCTGAAGGTTGTTGTTCACAGCCAGCCTAGACAGGGAAATGCATAAGTCTCCAAATAAGCAGCAAAAAACGCCAGAAAATAAAGCTATGGTTGTAGTTATAAAGCACCATCCTTGAGACAAAAACCCATGAAACAGTGTCCTGGCTTAGAGATCCAGCCTCAGGATCACAATAAGAAAATTAAATGGTTGGAGGTAGAGAACTTAGCACTGTTGCTCATGTCTGTAATTCTAGAAATGCAAGAGGCTGAAATATAAGATCCTGTGTAAAGGCAAACCTAATCAAGAAATTCCAGGAGACTGTTTTGTGTGTGGCGCCACACTGGGGATAGGTTTTTGTTGGTTGATTGGAGATGAGAGTTTCATGGACTTTCCTGCTCAGGCCACTTTCAAACCATGATGGCCAGATTTCAGCCTCCTGAATCAGGACAGGCCTTGCATGTGTTCGAGCTCCAAGACGAACACACACAAAAAGAATGAAATAAATGAAAAGAAGGGTGGAAGAAGAGAAGAAAGAGCAAGTAACAGAGGTTTCAATGAGCCAATCATTGGTGGCTCATATCTTTCATTCTACATACTCAGGGTGAAATTTGAGGATACCGTTTAAAGCTCAGCTCAGGTATAGGTGCTCATAAGACGTGTGTGTGTGTGTGTGTGTGTGTGTGTATGCGTGCACGTGTGTGTGTGTGTGCATGCACGTGTGTGTGTGTGTGTTTGTGTGTTTGTGCCAGTCCTGGTGCTTGAAATTTAGCTCAATGATCGACTACTCTCAGATTGTAGTGGTTAATTGGAGAAAAGAGTGTCATGGACTCTCCTCAGTTTTCAGCCTCCTGAATCTGGCCTACCTCTACATGATTCTCTTCTCTCCATTTAACCTCCCCCAAAAGCCTAATGTTATGGTTGGTCCCATGTATGTCCTGAGCATCTGAGCTTCAATTTCTACTCCCAGGAGAAGCAAAAATGAAAAAAGAAACGAAGGAGGAAGCAAGCACATATTAAAGTTTTAAAATGACCCAAGTGTTGCTGGTTATGTGTGTAATCTTCACTACACAAGAGGCTGATAACTGAGGACTGCAGTGTCAAGTCAGCCTGGGAAGGAACACGCTTGAGATTCTTATCTCCAGCTACACTGCACAAAGCCTTGATCTGTTGCTGAGGTGTACAGCCTTGAGTGTAAAACCTAAGATATAGGCCCCAGAGTCAGAGGTCAAGCCACAGGACCAATAAAATTTTCAGGAAGAGGATGAAGAGATATTGAAATCTGAGAATCATTGTTCAAAGCTAGCTCATGCAAGAAATTCCATGCAAGAAAGTCTCTATGTTTGCATCTGTATGCCATCCTGAGGCTTGAACTTATGTTGTTTTGTTCGAGGATAGAGCTCTACTACTCCCAGCGTTTCAGTGATTGATTGGAGCTAGGAGTCTCATGGGCTTTTCTGCCCTAGTTCGCTTTGAACCATGATCCTCAGATTTCAGCCAAATGATTCATGCTGGGCTTTGCATAAGACTCATCTCCTATTAACTATCAAGAATTGAAAAACAAAACCTGGAAGTGAGCTGTGACCCGAATACAAACTGGGCAATCACTTTCTAGAACAGCACCCAGAGCTTTAGTTGAAGCATTAAGACAAAACAAGTATAACCACAAGTTATACATTGGCTCATGTGGTAAGCCACTAGTCTTGAAGAGAAAGCTCTGGCATTGTATCCAGGCCCTGATTTGTAGCCCCAGGACTAGTACATAAACAAAATTTTTTAAAAAAGAAAAATTTTAAAAGATGAAAAGGGAAAATATTAATATTTTCAAATGACCAATGGGTTTGTGGTTCATGTGTATAATCAGAGCACCTCAGAAGCTGAAATCTGAAGATCATGGTTTGAAGCCAGTCTATCCAGAAAAGTACATTACAAGTTTATGACCAATAAGCAAAAAAAAAGCTAGAAGTGGAGCTGTGGTTGAAGTTGAATAACATCATCTTTGTGTCAAAAAACTCAGAAACATAAGGGCACTGGTGGATCTAGCCTGTAATCCTAGCTACTCAGGAAGCTGAGATATGAAGATCATGGTTCAAAGCCAGCCTGGGTAGGAAAGTCCATGAGACTCTTATCTCCAATAAACCACCAGAAAACTGGGAAATGTTCTATGGCTTAAGCGGTAGAGTGCTTGCCTTGAGCTGAATAGCACAGAGACAGCACCCAAGCCCTGAGGTTAAGCTCCATAAACTACAAAAAGAAAAAAAATTAAAATAAGTCAGTGGTTGGTTGCTCATGCCTGTAAATCCTAACTACCCAGGAAACTAAAATCTAAGGGCTGTATTGCAAAGCCAGCCCAAGGAAGAAAGAGACTTGTTTGTGTAATTACCAGTACTAGGGCATGAACTTGCCCTGTTTTAGTCAAGGCTAGAGTTCAACTACCACAGTTTTTTGGTCATTAATTGGAGATAAAAATCTCAGACTTTGCTGCTCAGACTGGCTTCAAACCAAGATCCTCAGATTTCAGCCTCCTTATTTGTGCTGGGCATTGCATGAGAGTTTTCAAATGAATGAAGCTGGAACTTGAGCTGTGGCTCAATTGGCAGAACTGGGAAAAACCTCTGAGACAGTGGCCAGTCACTACATTATAGTAGTTGTAATATAAAAAAAAACATGTTAATGTTATACAAAGGAATACTATGCTTCTTTTTAAATGTAGCAAATGAGAAGATAGTACAAAGTTTCAAAATGACATACTGAGTGTATAGGAAAAAGGAAAAAAATTAAAATTCATGTAAATATTAAATACAAGCTGAAATGACCAAATTAAATGTGATCAGAAACATCTCTCACTTGTAATTGCTTACAATAATTGTCCCGTCAGTTTCAGCATCTACCATGGGGATTTAGGCAGGACCTCTCTATGCATCCTTGATTGTGTAAAGATCTTCCTGCTTTAGCCTCTTGAGATAGAATTGCAGGCCTTTCCCTCATTTTAATATACGATGTTTCCTTTAGAACTCAAAATTAAGGTTTAAATAATGGATTATCTGTAAAGCATGACTAAACATCAGAGATCCACCATAGATCCTCTGAGGAATACAATCAAAACAGTACAAAAGCACCTACCACTCAAGGTAGGTAACAGAAGGAAGATTTAGCATTCTTTGGATATGCTAGGGGTTGAACACAGGGCCTCATGCTTGATAGGTAGGTATAAAATTCAGTGAGAGTAATTATATCCACACTGCTTTGTAACAATTACCTCTATTTGTGAACTATCTTTTTGATACTGATGGAATCCACACAATCATAGAGTAATAATCACCCCAATGACCTGCCCCAGAAATTCTAATCTTCCATTTTCTCTTATGAAATGGATTAGTCAATATGTTTCACATAAATAGTAGATTATTTTTGTGTCCATACAAGATTGACATATATTAATTTCAGCCTTTTTGTCATAATCCATTTATGTATGCCTCATATTTTATAAACCTGTTCAGGTATTTCCAACTTCTGACTACTGTGAACTTTGCTGTTATCATTAGCATATGAGCTATTGGTTTCTTTCGTTTCAGTTATTTTAGTTATGCAATGAGAAATGGAATTGCTGCCTAATGTGGTAATGCTATGTTAGGTTAGAAGAATGTGTAAAATTCTACCATAATTGATATATCACTTTTCATCAGCACAGAAATGTACAAATGGTCAATAACATGTACAAGAGTGTTTCAAATCTTTCACAGCTGTGCCCTAAAGGATCATTTTGGTTTTTTTTTTTTTTTTTACTTTGTACTTGTTTACATTTATGCCATGCAGGCCTGGAACTATGTAACATCGTCTAGAGCTGAAGTTAGAACAATACCAAATGCCATTGACCCAGCCTCCAAAAACATTTATTCTGGTAGTCATTTTTTTCTAGAGATAAATTTTAGTTATCATATGCATTTTTACTCTTTTAAAATAAGGTTTTCAATTTTAAAAAGACATATAAATGTAACATCTCTGTGTAGCTTCATTTTTAATAAGATAAAAAGTTAATTTTTATTTTATTTTAGTTTTTGTCAGTCGTGGGTCTTGAACTCTGGGCTTGTGCACTGTCCATGTGCTCTTCATCTCAAGGCGAGTGTTCTACTGCTTGAACTACAGTGCCACTTCCGGTTCTAGTGGTTTATTGGAGATGAGTCTCATGGTTGTTTCTGCCCTGCTGTCTTTGAACTCTGATCCTCAGATCTCAGCCTCCTGAGTAGCTAGGACTACAGATGTGAGCCACCGGCGCTCGGTTGAAAAATTATACTTACAGAAAATATAAAAGGACAAAAAAGCTTCCCAGCAGGAAAAACCTTACAATCACAGTCTGATAATGACCCAAGCAAAATAATACAATAAGAACTCATCTAAAGTAAAATGAAGAGCAGGGATGGGGGCAGGGGTCAAGGGGTAGAGCACTTGCTTGCCCAACACCAGCCTCTGAATCAAAACCACAGTACTGCCAAGGGATAACATAAAGTATTAAAACTTAAGGAAAGGTGCAGATAATAGTATGATGGATGACATAGATGTACACACCGGTTATCCCAACACTTGGAGACTAGGCAGTAGAATTATGAAGTTAAGATCAGACTTGGCTACATAATGAGACTGCATCTTAAAGAATAACATAGAATAAAATTAAACAAACTATATTTTTAAAGACTAGGATGTAGTTCAAGTGTAATTCAAGTAGTTTTGTATGCGCAAGGAACTGATACAACACACAAAAATTACATGCTTTGATAACTACAATATTCGATTTACACTGCAGTACAAGTTACCCCTTTGCTGGAATCCCTCCTGAGGAAACTAAGGCAGTTGATGCACCTGTATTCTTGGCTGGATTAAGGGTGTTGCTGGGCAAACAGTGTTTGATCTCCATTCTTGGATCCCACTTACAACTCTTTTTTTAGTAGACCACCTACAAATCTCTCCTATCTCAATAGCAGGGTCTTCTGGGTTTCAAGTGAAGTTATCTTTGATATCTCTGAGGGCTTTCCTCCCCTTTGTCTGAACTGCTCTGTTCCTGGGCCCACATTCAGCAGCTTGTTCTGAGAAGAGTGTTAGCTATTTTGCTAGCCACCTGTATCCACTGCCATCTCCTCCTCAAATTAGTCTTTGGTATCAGTATGAGTCTGCTCAGTTGGTAGACCAAGGCTGGGCGGGTTTTGAACTGTCATCCTCATATCTCAGCCTCCTGAATAGTTAGAATTACAGGAGTGAGCCACCAGCATCCAGCCATCATTTCTTTCATCCAGGAAAATTTAGGGGGTGGAATAAATAGCACAGCAGCATATACATTCAGTAGCAATTGCACCAGGGAGAACCAGATGCTCAGAACAAACGACTGACCTTGATATTGTCTTTGGTATCCAACAGTATGTTGTTGGACTTAAGGTCTTGGTGTGTGATTCTGTTCTGGTGTGGGCAGTGAACAGCACTTACAATTTATGTGAAGAGCCTCTTGGTTTCATCCTAATATACACTGCAGTATTTTCAGATCCATGCCCGGACATATCTCCTACTGGCCAGTTCCATGATGAGATACAAATACTCTTCCTTCTCCATCACCTGGTACAATTTGATAATGTGTTTGTGCCATACCATCTTTAAAATGTCCACCTCATTCTTTAACTGATGACTGGGGGAATTCTCCCTTCAGGAGTATTTTAACTGCCACTTCCATGTGTGTGAGTCGAGTATGGGCCAGCCTCACTTGTCCATTGGTACCATGGTCGATGAGCTCTTTCACCTGGTTTTGTTTGATGATCTCCTCCTTGAAGGATCTGGAGTATGATTCTTTGTATTCTTCCATCCTTATGCTATGATGGCAGGTAGCAAGTCTACCTAAAATTAACTAAATAAAATAATGGAAAACCCAGAAAAAATAAAAAGAAATACCAAAATCCAAACGACAACTCACCTTCCCAACCAAAAAGTCACGAATTTAGGTTTGAATCAGTCCAGCGGGTCACCAATCAAGAGCTCCTGAGGTGGTATCTAATATAAGTTGGAGCACAGTGGTTTCCTATATATCCTGCATGATCTCTCAAAATGGAGCTATATCAGCCCGGCATAGTGACATCATAGAGGAAATGGACCAATCAGAGTCTGGGCCAGCGAGGTCAGAGAAAAAGTGGACCAATCACAGTTTGCCAGCATTGATACTTTAGCTCATAGGCTTCAAAGACTGTTGCTAAGGAATCCATGTGAGCTTGAGGTTGCTCTTGTCATTATTATGCCATTCCTGAAACCACTACGACAGTGGTCATAGTTCTCTGACCTTCTAGAAAACTCCTGAGTCTCATAAATTGCTTCTGTGGAGACACTAGCCAATAGCCTCCATTCTTGATGGACACCTTATCCTACACCTTGTTCCAGCAATGACATGGCAAAAAGGCCTCCGTCCTTTTCAAGGACAGCTGTCCTACAACTTGCTTCTGAGGTGACAAGGTCCAGGCTGGCTTTGAGCCACAATCTTCACAATTCACCTTCCTGAGTAGTTAGGATTATATGCCTGAGCCATCGTTAGGTACTTAGCTCATCTCTCACATTTGGAGAAAGTATATATATATATTTGTTAGAAAGGTTGATATTAGATATGTCCTCTTAGCACCTTAATTTTTTTGCCCTTGCTGTCTAATTGTTAATCTATTGATTAATGAGAAATTTGTCATAATATCATTGAAGATCACTTGTGTGTGTGATGAGTTGTGTGTGTGTCTGTGCTTTGGGAGGTTTTCTGTCTTTGTTTAATTAGAATGTGTCTTAGTGTGGACCTGTGCACTTATGTTAATTGACTTCTTTAAGCTGCTAGAACCCTGCATAGAAGGGTTCATGCTTTCAATCAAATTTGGGAAGGTTTTGGACATTATTCTTTCAAATACTATGTATTTCTTTTTTCTCCCTGTACATTATACATATATACATTATACATTATACATACATTACATATTCACATTGTATATGTGAATATATATATATATGTCTACATTTTTATATTATATATACATTTATATACATATATTTATTTTTCATATAACTTCCATTTCTTTGATTGTTTATGGTAGCAAGTGTAGTTTGATCTCAATTACTCCATCAAAGTTAGAGTTAGAAGTTTTCCTTTTTATTTCTTGCTGAAAATATGCATTTCTCAGCAAGGATATTGAAACCAGTACAGAATCAGAGCTAGCCTAGAGTTCTCTCTCTCTCTATCTGTCTCTGTCTCTGTATCTCTCTCTCTCTCTGATTTCCTGCCTCTGACAAGTGTCTGAGCACAGGACCATTGCTTACCAAGTTCTTCTACTGTGCACTGTGATGAACTAGTGTGTGCACTGTCAAGCTCTGCTTCAAAGGCAACCACACCTGCACCTGAAAAAAGATCTGCTCCAAATCAGCCTGCATGGGTGTGTCTGCCTCTGTCTTGATGTCAGAGCTCCCATAGCTACTGGGGTGGCCTTAGTAGATGCCATTGTGCCAGGACTGTGACTGCTGACTTTGGGAGACTTAAGCACAGCCTCGTTTTTTATCCAATTTAGAGGTATGCGTTGGATCCTGTGGGCACTACCCTATTAGTGACTGTGCTAGGAGCAAGGCTAGGGGCTGCAGAAACCTCACTGTGGCCTGACTTCTGGGGCACAACAAATGCCATAGGCTTCTCTGGGCTCTTTTCAGAATATGTGGGCAAGTTCAGTGAGCAGAAACTGAGCTCAGGGGCCCCTTAAACACAGGGTAGGCAATGGAGCTGGGAGGAGCAGGGATTTCCAGGTTGGCCCTGAGTTCAAACCTCAGTACCATAAAAAAGAAGAGAACCAGTTATGTCTGGAAAACTTATTAAAAGTAGTCTTTTAAAAAATGTGTATAGTTATTTGGGCTTGAACTCTGGGCATTAACATTTTCCCTTAGCGAAAAATTTCACATAAGACTAAACGTTTTTTGGAGGAATACAGGTTGACACAGTGTAACAATAAGATATACAAAACACTAAGTTGAAAATGAACTTTAGAACTTTGGTGGGGTTTGGAGTTGGGGAGGGTAGTTGTGGAGGTGGGAGGGAAGAGATGTTAGGGGGAAACAAAGGAGAAGGCAACAATGCTCAATAGGAAATGTACTCAGTACCTTGCTCATGTAACTGTAACCCTTCTGACCTGCATTTTTACAACAAAAAAGGACAGAAAATGGATTAAACTTATACTATTGAGCCTCATCTCCACTTCTAGCTTTTCTTGTGTGTGTGTGTGTGTGTGTGTGTGTGTGTGTGTGTGTGTGTGTGTGTGTCTGTCTGTCTGTCTGTCTGTCTGTCTGTCTGTCTGTCTGTCTCTCTGTCTGGGTCTGGGTCTGGGTCTGGGTCTGGGTCTCTGTGTGTTTGTGTGTGCATGCCAGTATTAGACTTGAACTCCAGGACTGGGCACTGTCCTTGAGCTCTTTTATTTAAGGGTAGCCCTGTACCGCTTGGCCCAAGACTTTCCTACTGGGTTTTTTGTGGTGAATGAGATAAAAGTTTCATGGACTGTTCTTGCTTTGAACCAAGATCCTGTCCTCTCAGACTCCTGAATGGCTAAGGTTATGGGTGTGAATCATCAGTATATTTTAGGAGAATTGTTCTTAAGCAGCAATAATGTGGATTGCTAGCCTTCTGAAATTTGTTGGCATGCTTTTTATTCTTAGAAAGGAATTCCTTTATTGAGAGGCCATTGGTTACCCTGGAAGCTAGGAAGGCAGAGGAAATGGAATCCCCTATCTCCAAAGGCAGGACCATTTGCGTGATGGTTGTAAGACCCTCATCTTCCTTTATTAGAGCAGATATTTATGCTAGCCTGAAGGTAACACTGTTTTCTTCATCAGCTTCGTCTTGGTTGCATTAAATAAGAAAATTACTTGATAACTCTCACCAAACTTCACCAGAGAAAGGGGGGAATGAAGCTATAAAGTGAGGCATTAGACCTGACAGGAATATACCAGAAGGGGCAAGGAGAAATGAGAGCTCATAAATGTTGATTTTTATTTAAACAAATTAGGGAGAATACATGAATATATGTTAGTACTGGCCAACTGTTCTCAAAGCTTTCTAATAAACTCGCATTTAAAGGAAGTATTTTCCTGATGCAGGACTCCTCATATTACCTGTGTAGATTCTCTAATCCTTTCACTGATCTCCCAAGACAAGACACTTTCCCTTCAGCTCAGAGCAGTGCATCTAAGATAACATCCATCTACTACTGGGCAGTGGAAGACCAGTCTAACAGCTGGTGAAGTGTAGACAAGCTGCTCTGATCCTGTTTCCACCCAATTCTAGACTTTGCTGTATAGAGTTCATAGATCAGAGGAGATGCTTGAGAATATTTCTGGATCTACAAGTGTGTGGTGTGTGTGTGTGTGTGTGTGTGTGTGTGTGTGTGTATGTGTATGTATATATGATTGTACTCATATGCCACCATGGGGCTTCCTTCTTCTTTGGGCTTCACAGGTGGAGTTAACTCCTTCTTCCCCAAGTCTGTTCAAAAGATTTGACTTTGAGTGCCTGAGATTCAGCAGAGGAGGGAATGATTCCTGAATTCTCAACTGTTAGATCAGATGGGTCCTTCTACATACTCTGATTTATACTAATGCTAGTGTTAATACTAACCCATGAATGGTAGTAATATCAGCTGGCACATTTTGTGTATTTTGGTACTAGTTAGTTTTTTTCATGTATGTTAAGCAAACAATTCTCATAAGAATATTATGACATAGTGTTAAGTATAACGTGCTGTACACACACACACACACACACACACACACACACACACACACACACACACACACACACAAACACACCTATTTGGCAGCAGTCTTCATTATGTAAAGTGGACCATGAACTGTAGAGAAGTTCAATGGAAGCCTATCAGGGAACAGATCCTACAGCCAGCACCCTGGATGAGGGACTCACAGGGGTTTGGCCAACAAGTTGGAGACAAGATGATATAGATCCCGTGCCAGGGTTGGCTACCTTCCTGATCTGGAGGGACCCAGTGTTTGCTATCCAACGGTCTCTCACGACCTTGCCTGTCCCCACCCCAACCCCACCTAATCTTTGGCACAGGAAGAACAGTTTTTCCTTTTGGCCACACGTTGTTCTGACACATAAGATAGGCTCAATAGAATTTCCAGAGGATAGCAGGAGGATATATAGAAGATACATTAACTGAGGCCAGAAAGTGCAAGGTATTACTGTAGGTCTTACAATTGGTTAATAGTGGGGATTATTGACTCCCTGATCTTTCCCCAAGGAAGTGGAGCCTCTGATCTAGGATTCTCACAATCCTCTCTTAGATAAATAATCTAGTAGAGTCAGAAACAAAGAGGTAATTAAAAATCTATATTTAATATTAATTTTTATTCTTGAATTAGTAAAATACATGTGTAACCTGTCAATTCAAGAATCATAAAAAGGCAGATGGTGTGAGCTTGACCTCTGTCCCTCTACTGTGGCTCTCTTGCTCCACCCTGGGGTGACCACTGCTACTAGTTAGTTACGAATTCCTGCAGCTAAACTAAATGTGCACAAAGGACAGGCTATTAAAAGGAGACATTTTATCCACAGCTTTCCAGAGATCCCCCAAACTGCTAGCTTAGAACAAGGCCAAATTTCTATTTACACTATGAAGATTCAATCTTCTACACTCAGGTTCACAGCCCTGAGCCAAGTCTGTGCTGGTACCACATGACTGAAGGTGATAGCTCATAATTCACAAAGGAAGAAGTCTTCAATAGTTGGAAGTCTGCACTCTGCCTTTCCCAATAGGTCCCAGTATCAGGTATGAGGACTAAAGTGTTACAAAGGCCTGTTAGAAATTACTAGTTATGCATATGTAAAGTTGACCTAGCAACACCTCATTAACCTCAAGGTGATAGTGAAGGGAGAGTTCAACAATTGTCAGATCAAAATTGAGATGGATATTATTAAGACTTTCCATCACACACACACATGATCAGGTAGTACCAGGTGAGGGAGAAGGATGAGCACCAATACTTGGTAATTGAACTGGCCACCCAGAGACCTCTTTAAATTAATGTGAAAATCATTCCATCTATTCAAGAATGAAGTTAGGAGATTGTTCAAACAGACTGTGAGTAATCTGCATTACTTTAATGAAAACAGAAGTGCACACTGAGACCTTAAACCCAATAACATCATGTTGGATGACAAATGCAATGTGAAGGTCAATGACTTTGGTGTGAGCATAAGCATTACCCATGGGTGGTTGCTGAAGGACATATTTGGTACCTTGATTTTGTCCATATAAAATATTCCTGCATGAAAATTACAATGACTACACGGTAGACATCCCATGCTTGGGAATCATCTTTTGCATTTTATACAGACGGCAAATTTCCCACTTGAATATATGAATTTTAGCCGGATACAGGTAATTGTCATGGAGGTCACCTACATTGCTCCATTCACCTGTCTCCAATAGCAAAAAATATCACCTTGAAACTGTAAACTGAAGACCCAAAGCAGAGGCACACTATAGAACAAACAATGGAGATTGGCTCAACCAAGTTGAGGAATATATCCTATTTCCTGATGAGCAACTATGTAATGAGTTGAACCCAATTTCCTGCCTGTCATCTGAATTTCAATTGTCCTATGTTGACAAACCATCAATACTGAAGAGAAGTGCTACTCTTCCTTCCATTCTCTGCTTCCTGCAGAAGAACCCCTGTTACAGCATGATCACACACCATGAATCTATGGTTTCCTTTAGTTCTTCTTTCTTCATGAGGAGCAATGAGAGATGCTGGTAAGAGGAAAAAGTCCTTCCCTCTCGGTAGCTGAACAATAAGATCATAAATTCTATCTCAATTAAGAGACAGGATTGAAGGTAGCTACCAGTATTTGATGAATACGATGCTGTGTGCAGACATAAAAATAACCTTCACAGATTACAAAGAAAGTTTTTCTGGAGAAAGGGTTCAGAGCCCTTCTATAACAAAACAGCAGTACCCAGGTTTTCAATTCATTTTCAAGCTGGGGAATTCCAGCTTGAATCCTTGTCTACAGACTTGGACACTTCACATAAAAATCATTCATTATTTTGGATGACATAGAAAATACCCCTTGTCCAGGTAGGTGTTTTAATACTCTAAATTGTGGAGACAAAAGGTCTAGAATAGGTCAAAAAATTTAGGGTTTTCCTTTTTGGTCAAGGATTTACATTTTCAGACTACAACTTACTTAATATTTAAAGAAAGGATGGCTATAGGAGTAAATTGTGGTTTTCAAGTTTACTTATTGAATCTTTCAGTTATTGAATCTGGCTTAATTTGTGAGATACACACACACACAAACACACACATGCACACACACACACACACACACACACATATATATATATAATATGTAGTATGTATATATATCACAATGATATTACATATTAAATACAATATATACAATTATATTTGTAAAAATATACACAATTTTGGAGAAGATGTTTCATGAAATTCTCTGCCTTTGCTTTAAGACAGCATTCTCCTCATCTCAGCTTCCTTAGAAGCTAGGATTATAGACTGGGGCTAGTGAAAAGATTTCCTTTTAAATGCTACAGAAGACCTGTCTTTAACTTCCCACGAGCACTAGAAATTGAAGATAATAGAATGACCAAGGTAATTAAAACATTTCAGTCAGTGGAAAACTTTCAAAATTTATTTTAGACAAAAATTAGGGAACAATGTTATTAGATCTATCCTTGAAAAAAAAAGATTAATAAAAAATTAAAGACAGATATAGATCCCAGTTTCAAATGTGGAAGAAGAAGGCTTATAATTTTATAATTTCAAGTCCTAGAATTGGTCCATAACCATTAATTAAATAAAAATTAATTTTGTAGGCAGGAACTTGTTTGTTTATCTTTTGTGTTCAGAGGAATGTCTGCATTATGTGTAAACAGACCGCTCTACAAGGTATCTTTCTGGGTCATACAGTAGTTATTACATAGCTGTATGTAGACATACAGCTTTCTAATGACTTTCCTACATACACCAACTAATGTTAATTAAGTGTCATGTAGAATAACAAACCTCAATTTTGTGACCATATCCATTCTTATTCTCCCTATTGTCCAGTAGTTTGTATCACAGTCAGCATAACTGAAGCTGGCACATGGAACAGACATGGTCTCGATGGATCCTGGCTGTGATATGGCCCCAAATATAGCAAATACCAGAATCAATGAGATCCAAGCAGCTGTCCAAGGTGCCTAGTTGTATGAATGTCCTCGGCTTCCAATGGTCTCACCTATCTCTGCCAGAGGCCTGTTAATGGCCTGACATCAAAACTTACACTGAAGTTTAACTTCTCAATGTAGCAGTGTCAGGAGGTAGTACCTTTAATAGAGGATTACATCATAAATGGATTAATGCCATCTTGTTAACTCTCAAGGAACTAACAGGATCACTGTTAACAGTTAGAAAAAACACCCTAGGTCCCTTACTCACTCTCTTTCTAGCATATGCCATGATTCCAAGATCCTACATGATGTGATGCACTTAGGGGCCTTGTCCCATATACTACCATGCTATATAGGGTTTCCAGCCACCACTATTTTGAGTGAAATATTTTTATTCCTTATGAAGTATACAACTTTAAGGTTTTTGTTAAATCATGACAAAATGGACTGAGATGCTATACTTTTTGCTTTTTCCATAGAACTAAGGATTAAACTGAGGGCCTTTCACTTACTGGGCCGATATTTACTGCTTGAGCGTTGCATGGCTCCAACCCTTTTTTTCTTTTACAGTTTGCTTTTCATGTAGGGCCTTGTGCTAACATCACTGAAGCCAGCCTCACAACCTAATCCTCCTAAACCTTTGCTTCTCAGTAGCTGGGATTACAGGCCTGTGACACCACACTTTGCCACTTAGAAGGCACTACTCTTTTGGGGAAACATAATACAGACCACTGAGAAGTATGTATGTGTGTTCATAGAAATGGGTCATGGTGATTTATTCAGGACTGAGGGTGAATCTCCTGAATAATCCATATTCTTAAGTCCTTTCACTCAAAAAAATTGCTTCTCTGGGTGCTAGTGAGTCACAGCTGTAATCCTAGCTGTTCGGATTGCTGAGGTTTGAGAATCATATTTTGAAGCCAGGTGAGCCAGGAAAAGTCCATGACAATCTTACCTTCATTTAACTACCAAAAAATCAGAAGTGGAACTGTGGCTTAACTAATAGAGTACTAGCCTTGAGGAAAAAAATAGGAATAGCAACTAGGCTCTGATCAAGTTTCAGGACCAGCACCCATACAAAATCTCCAGATAGCACTTGTGCTAATACAATGAAATCTTGTGCTATTGCAAGACACAATTATACTTAATGGATTATCTCTACAGGACAGTTGCACTAAAAATTTCTAGTATTACTTCATAAGCTATATTCTTTCTGAATCATCTTTTTGGCCCATTGTTTCTCTGAGAATGATGTCTTGATTTTGGAATAGAGGAGGAAAAATTCAGTGATGAATTTGGCTTCTGAATTCCTCCCTCGTCCATTATTGACCTGTTCTCTCTTTTTATTTTTTTGGCAGTCCTGGTGCATGAACTCAGGGCCTGGGCACTTCCACTGAGCTTCTTTTTTGCTCAAGGCTAGCACCCTCCTACTTGAGCCACAGCACCACTTTCTCATTATGTGGTACTGAATAATTGAACCCTGGGCTGTACGCATGCTATGCAAGCACTCTACAATTAAGACATAATCCCAGCCACATGTTTTCTTTTAAAAATACGTCTAACCGGTTTATTTCTGGCCATCTCTGAAGCCACTGCCA
Organism: Dipodomys merriami; assembly: GCF_024711535.1. Taxonomy (NCBI): domain Eukaryota; kingdom Metazoa; phylum Chordata; class Mammalia; order Rodentia; family Heteromyidae; genus Dipodomys; species Dipodomys merriami. The sequence goes on from NW_027206113.1 coordinate 8,956,001, forward strand.
GTGCTATTGATTCATTTGTTTAACTTCTAACTGCCTTTCGTTCACTGTAACTGGCAAATTATTTTCTACTCCATTCAAAGATTTAGGCTGGGAAGGTGGCTCAGTGGTAGAGTGCTTGCCTTGCATGCCTGAGGCCCTGGGTTCGATTCCTCAGCACCACATAAGCAAAAAGAAAAAAAAAAGATTTATCTTTCGTTTTCTTAAACTGCACACTTCATCAGCTAAACTCAAACAATGCTACCAGTGACTGAAATTGAGGACACTTACAATAATAAATAGCTAATAATAAATAGCTAATAATCTACCTTAGTCAATGCACAACAATCCAGATGCTGGGGAAGTCTTTTATTTTCTACTCTGAGTAGCATCTAACCCCACAATATGCTCTAATAGATAACAAAATTAAAGTATACAGATGTAATTATTTCTCCCAAGAGTTGGTTATGCACTCACTTCTAAGGAGTGAGTGCAAATTAAGGCCTTTATAGGAGGCAGTAACACAAACTGAGTGAATGAAACATTAAGGAGGGTATGTTTGTCAAGGAAGTATTGGGGTATCTAGGAGCTGACAACAGTGGATGTATGATAGGTGACCAGACAGCAGAAACCACAATCTTACAGCTAGAGGACCTAAACCCTACCAGGCATCCTTTAAGCTTGGAAGAGGTCCCCATATTTCATGAGAGACTATATCCTGGTGCCCCCCTGCTAGAAACTGAGCAACTAATATAGACAAGCAACACCCAAACTATTAGCCCAAACGTGAAGCCTACAATAGTTTGTATTCAGTGAGCAAACATTAAATTTCTAGTAATTTACCACACAACATGACAAAAGCATCTCTCAATGCTGATGGCTCACACCTGTAATCCCAGCTACATAGGAGTCTGAGATCTGAGGATCTAGGTTCAAAGGGATCTCAAGCAGCAATGTCTGTGATACTCATATCGCCAATAAATAGAAAAAATGGAAATGGTGGTATGGCACACTAGCCTAAGTGGAAGCCCAAGTACCAGCACACACACACACACACACACACACACACACACACACACACACACACAAATTGAAAAATGAAAACATTGAAAATGACCTAGTATTTTCTTTGTTGTGTGTGAAACTCTAACATGTCTTAAACTTTTTCCTTGTGCTTGAAGAAATTTATTAAAATTCTATAACACTACCATAAAGATAGCTAAGTACACAACTACACAAATGTGTTGACCACACACTTTTTTTGGGGGGAGGGGGTCTGGTTGTGGGGCTTGAACTCTGGGCCTGAGCACTGTCCCTCAGCTCTTCAGCTCAAGGCTAGCACGCTACCACTTGAGCCACAGTGCCACTTCCTGCTTTTTTCTTTTTGCTTATGTAGTGCTGAGGAATCGAACCCAGGGCCTTATGCATACAAGGCAAGTGCTCTACCACTGAGCTAACTTCCCAGACCCTGACCACACACTTTTTATAAATAATATTACAATTGTTACTGCAAACAGAGGACCTTTCCTATCAATTTAATCTAATTATTGGCAGAAACTGGATCTCATATCTTGGTATTTCTCACAATACTTACCTTAGTTGATATTAAACATAAAGTTCTTAATTAATCAAAAGGAAAAACTTATACTATATCTTCAGGTACAATCCTTTCTGTCATTTGTCCTACAAATGAAATTAATTTATTGCAGCACTTAAAATATTTTATGAAATTTAGTATAAGATTCTGATTAAAACTGAAAAATTTGAAGTGTTCTCAATTTCTGCTTCATTTAGGCAAAGTACTTAAAGATGTCTCTGGTTTTCCATACGGATATCATATCCAAAAATCCATCTATACCATAGAAATTAGTTCACTATAGGCTATCTATAAATTCACATAGATGTTTCTCAATTCTCTGGAGCAAAAGAACCATAAATTCTGCCCTACATCTATACATATTCTATGAGAACTTCTAGAACATTCCATTTTTCTCAGAAAAATGAAGGCTGCCAACAAACTCACTAATAGTGAGAGAAGAAAAAAGAGCAAGCTTGTGATGCCTGACATTTCACAAAAGCCTTATTCGCCTGTGGGTACACTCTCAAAGTCATACAATGTTCAGGTTTACCTGGTAAGAAAAGGAATTCAGCCCACAGAGAGAGAAAGACACTTGGCAGGAGGAAGATAGACTGAAGAATTACCTGAATGCATATCTTCTCATGTTTCCATCCATTTGCTTTGTGGAGTTTTCCTGGAGTCCCATTGCTCACTAAGTCAGACCTGTCATCCCAGCAGAATCACTGAACCCCCAGGACTCAGGTAACACCATTGAGCTGTCTCCCTGGGGAAAAGTCACCAACTGAATGAAAAAGAAAACAGTGGATTTCACGACCACAACACACACACACACACACACACACACACACACACACACACACACACACACACACGGTGTGTGTGTGTGTGTGTGTGTGTGTGTGTGTGTGTGTGTTTTCGTAGTGGTACTTAAACCCAGTACTTGGGCACTATCCTTTAGGTACTACCCTTTAACTTATTTGCTCAAGGCCGGTCTCTACTACTTGAACCACACTCCACTTTTGGCTTTTTAGTCATGAATTGAAGACAAGAGTATCATCATGTTTCCTGCCCAGGCAGGATTTGAACCTTGATCCTTAGATCTCAGCGACCTGAGTAGCCAGAATTACAGGCATGATAGATTAATGCCTGGCATTTGTGACAGACCAAGGTATTGACTTCAAGCCCCAATACGAGCAAAAAACCAAAAGTAAAACCAAATTTTATAGCATATAAATATACTGATATCATATTAAAACAATATAATGAATTGTGGAGACCTTGGTGAAGGATATCAGAGAATAATTATCATTATTAGTTTTTCTGCTTTAAAAAACCTAAAATTATTTTTGTAAAATGTAAAATAACTACAGAAAACCCTGGTACCAAGGTGTATGTTTCAAATAAGACAGCTGTTCAGAACAAAGTGAAAATGCAGAGGAAAACTAAGAATTTTAGGATTCAGTGTTTACTACATTAGAAAATATACTTGATAATGTGTACCTTCAAAATATTTCAAGTTGGCTACACTAATGACACAAAAACTATTCTTCTTCTAATTAGTACTACAGATTTAAAAAAACAGGTCTACGTTATTCTCCTTATCTAGGGATGCTCTGAATATTTGATTCACTTTTCCCAAAATGACACTAAAGAAATTCAGTCGTTCAATAACTCCAATTAAAAAAATAACTACAACTTTTTATCTTAGCACTTAAATAATTATATCATGTATCTTCTTTGGGTGAGGAGTATCAGAACAACTTTTAACTTGTTCTTTTACCTTTGCTGTTGGGAAGGTGTATTTTCACAAAAGAGGACAGGGAAACACTCAGTAGATCAACTGATTTAAATGTAAGTGGCTGAAGCTACCAGTACAACTACGTTTATTGCAGTATTGTATACCATAGCTAAGATATGGAACCAACCCAGTTGTCCCTCAGTAGATGAATCTATCAAGATAATGTGATATATAGATACAGATATATAGATACATCTATATATCTATGTCTATATATAGATGTATCTATATATCTATATCTATATATAATGGAATTTTATGAATCCATCATGATATTGCCCCATTCGTTAGGAAATGGAAAGACATGGAAAATTATTATATTAAGTGAAGTAAACCTGGCACTAAGGAATATAATCCCATGTTATCCCTTATTTGCAATAGCTAATATTTGTCTAGGACAATTAGGAGAGGTCAAAAGCTATGTACATAAGACCAGATAAGATGATGTCAAGAAAATGAGTCCCAAGATAGGGGCACACATGGTTTTTACTGTCTTGCTTTTTATTTCCAATTTTTTTTATTGTGATTAAGTGGTTACATAATTTCCCTAATTTCACAGTATTGTGGGATAGTGAAGCTTAGTTAAAGTCACAAACACATTCTAACTTTCATAGGACAAATTGTCTACCATGGTGTATAACATTTATGAGTTCTATGAGCTTTGCAATACAGTTATTTCTTCCACATTGGGGGATACGTATATTTCTTTTGTTTTGCATAACATCAGCTTTTCACTCTTTCCCACTTGCTCCCTCCCTCCCATCTCTGCCATTGAGTTGCTTAGTTCATTTTGGTCAATGTCCAGTGTCGTTGATGTGTCCTGCTATTCTGTTTTTCCGTGATTCCCTCTAGTTCTGTCGTCCTCCTAGTTTCCCATCGTTGTGCACATGTATACTATACATGTAATCAGCAGCATGGGGGTTATTTAGTAGTGATTCGACTAGATGAGTGAAAGTCCTTTGTTTCTGAAGCCCTGTTAATTTTGTCATATCACCTAACATTTTGGATTTAACATCCACTTATCAGAGACACCATGTGTCATTTTTTTTCTTTGCACTTGGGTTACGTCGCTCCATATGATTAATTCTAACTCCATCCATTTCCCTGCAAATGCCATTATTTTGTCATTTCTTATGGTTACATAATATTCCATTGTGTATATATACCACAATTTTTGGATCCATTCATCTGTGTTGGGACATCTGAGTTGTTTTCATATCCTGGCTACTGTGAACAGTGCTGCAATAAACATGGAGTTGTATGTGTCCTTGTATACTGGTTCCTGTTGTTCAGGATAGATGCCTAGAAGTGGTATGACTGAGTCATAAGGTAGGTCAATATTTAGCTTTCTGAGGACCCTCCAGACTGCTTTCCAAAGTGGTTGTATAAGTGTACATTCCCACAAGCAGTGCAATAGTGTTCCTCTTTCTCCACATCCCCTCCAGCATTTGTCATTTCGCTGACATGCAGATGGTGGCCATTCTGACTGGGGTAAAGTGGTATCTCAGGGTTGTCTTTATTTGCATTTCCTTCACCACCAGGGATGATGAAAATTTCCTCATGTGTTTCTTTGCCATTTTTATCTCTTCTTCTGAGAAGTCTGTCTTTAATTCCTTTGCCCATGTAGTAATTGGTTTGTTGGGTGGGGGAAGGATTTGTTTCTTGAGTTCCAGGTATATACTTGATATTAACCCCTTTTTTGATATACTGCTGTAAATATTTTTCCCAATTAGTTGGTTGTCTTTCTAGCTTGGTTACTATAGCTTTAGCTGTGCAAAAACTTTTTATTTTAAGGTAATCCCATTTGTCGAGTCTCTCTCCAAATTATTGTGACCCTAGGACTTTGTTCAGGAAGTTCCTTCCCGTGCCTATAAGTTCAAGTGTCTCTCCTACTCGGTCCTGCAATAGTTTCAGAGATTCAGGTTTGATGTTAAGGTCTTTAACCCATTTTGAGTTGATGTTGGTGCATGGTGATAGGTGGGGTCCAGTTTTAGTCTTCTGCATGTGGCCGCCCAGTTTTCACAGCACCAGTGGTTGAAGAGGCTGTGTTTCCTCCACTGTATGTCTATGGCTCCTTTGTCAAATATCACCTGACTATAGGTATGTAGTTTTATTTCTGGATCTACTATTCTATTCCATTGGCCTTTGGGTCTGGTTTTGTCCCAGTACCATGCTGTCTTTGTTATTGGCTCCACAGTAGAGTTTGAAGTTTGGCATTGAGATCTCTCCCATGTTGTTTATTTTCCCTAGAATTGTTATGGATATTCTAGTCTTTTGTTGTTCCATATGAATTTTTGGACTGTTTTCCGTATTTCAGAAATGTACGTCATTGGGATTTTAATAGGAATTGCATTATGTTTGTATATTAATTTTGGCAGTATTGCCATTTTCAGTAAATTAAGTCTGCCTATCCAAGAGCATGGAAGGCCTTTCTATTTTCTAGTGTCTTCTGTAATTTCTTTCTTTAACTTTTTATAGTTTTCATTAAATAGTTCTTTTACATCTTTGCTTAGGTTAATCCCAAAATATTTTATTTTGGGGGAGGTTACGTGAATGGGGTTGCTTCCTTTGTTTCTCTCTCTGCTTGTACTTTGTCAGTGCACAGGAAGAAGGAGACTGATTTTAGTGGGTTGATTTTGTATCCTGCTACCTTGCCGAAGTGATTTATAATTTCTAAGAGTTTGGGGAAGGAGTTTTTGGAATTCTGAAGCTATAGTATCATGTCATCTGCAAAAAAGGATAGTTTAACTTCTTCTTTGCCTATACAGATCCCTTTAATGTCTTTTTCTTGCCTTATTGCTCTGGCTAAGGGGTTTGAGGAATATATTGAAGAGGAGTGGAGACAGTGGGCATCCTTGCCTTGTTCCTGATTTTAGGAGAATTGGTTGTAGTTTTTCCCCATTAAGTATAATATTGGATATTGGTCTGTCGTATAGTTTTTATTGTTTTAAGAAATGTTCCTTCTATTCCTATTCTCTCCAGAGCTTTTAACAGGAATGAATGTCATATTTTATCAAAAGCCTTTTCTGCATCTGTGGATATAATCATGTGATTCTTGACCTTGGCTCTGTTGATGTGCTGGATAACACTTATTGATTTACGTATGTTAAAACTTCCCTGCATCTCTGGAATGAAACCTACCTGGTCGTAGTGTATGATTATTTTTATGTGTTTTTGGATTCTGTTAGCTAGAATTTTGTTCAGAATCTTTGTGTCTGTGTTCATCAAGGTAATTGGTCTGTAATTCTCTTTTTTGGTTGGGTCTTTTCCTGGTGTGGGGATGAGCGTGATATTGGCATCATCGAATGAGTTTGGGATAGCTCCCTCATTCTCTGTTTCTCTGAAGAGCTTGAGGAGTATGGGTATTAGTCCTTTTTTAAAGGTCTTATAGAATTCTGTTGTGAATCCACCTGGTCCTGGGCTTTTCCTTGTTGGAAGACATCTTATTGCTTCCTGTATCTCCTTGTAAGATATTGGCTTACTTATTTCCTTCTTTGCTCAGTTTGGGCAACTTGTATTTCTCTAGAAATGCATCCATTTCTGCCAGGTTTTCTTTCTTTTTTGAGTATAACTTTTGAAAATAGTTCTTTATAATTGTTTGGATATCTTGGGTTCTTGTTGTGATTTTTCCTGTGGCATTCCTAATCCTATTAATTTGGGTTTCCTTCCTTCTTTTCTTAATTAATATTGCCAGTGGTCTGTCCATGTGATTTTTTTCAAAGAACCAGCTTTTTGTTTTATTAATTTTACCTATGATTTTCCTATTTTCTATTTCATTAACTTCCGCTCTTAGTTTGACTACCGGGCTCCATCTAGTAACTTTAGGTTCCATTTTTTCATGTTTTTCTAGCTGTTTTAATTGCAACACGAGATTATTTACTTTGTCTGTCTCTATTTTCTTGATGTGGACACTGAGGGCAATAAATTTACCCCCTCAGGACTACTTTTGTTGTGTTCCACAAGTTTCTTTGTGATGTGTCTTCATTTTCATTGAATTGTAGGAACTTTTAAGTTATTCTTTTATTTCTTCTGTTATCCAGGTGTTGGTTAGAAGTGTGCTGTTCAATTTCCATGTATTTGAGTAATTTCTGTGGTTTGCTTTGTTAATGAGATCTAGCTTGATTCCACTGTGGTCAGATAGGATACAGGGGATTATGTCAATCCCTTCTATTTGTTTAAGTTCCTTGCATGAACTATGTTATGGTCTATCTTGGAGAAAGTTCCATGAGCTGCTGAGAAGAATGTTTACTGTATTGTTTTAGTGTGAAAAACTCGGTAGATGTCAGTTAGTTCCTCTAGAAGTATGGCCTCACTTAATTCGGTAGCTTCTTTGACAATCCTCTGGTTGGTAGACCTATCCTTTGCTGAGAGTGAGGTGCTGAAGTCTCCTAGTATTATCGTATTGGGATCTATTTTAGTCTGTAAGTTTGAGAGCATTTACTTAACATATTTGGGTGCTCCAATGTTTGGGTAATATACTTTGGTAATGGTAATATCCTCCTATTGGATTGTTCCCTGTATTAATATGTTGTCCATCCTTGTCTTTTTGTATTGATTTTAATGAAAAGTTTATTTGTCCGACATCAGGATCGCTACCTCTGCTTTCTTACTGGGGGCATTTGATAAGTAGATCCTTTCCCAGCACTTCACTCTGAGTTTGTTTGTATGTTTGGCTGACAAGTGGGTCTCCTGAAGGCAACAGATGGATAGGGCATGTTTTCTGATCCAATCTGCAGTTCTTTATCTTTTGATTGGTGAATTAAGACCGTTAATATTAAGAGATAGTATAGAGACATCCATTGTGGTCCCTATCATTCCCTGTTTTCCTAAGTTTTTCTTCTTTCCTTTCCTCCTGTGCTTGCTCAGTTAGACTTCTATTAATGCCTGTCTTGTTCAGGTCCCCATTCCTGGTTGCTTTCTTCAGGTTGTGTTCCCCCTCTTAGCATTTCTTGTAATGCTGTCTTAATATTTATGTATTCATTTAGTTTTTCTTTAGTATTAAAAAATTTCAGTTCTCCATCGAATGTGAATGCTAGCTTTGCTAAGTATATCAGTCTGAGTTGGCAGTTATTGGTTCTAAGGGCCCGTATGGTACTTTCCCAGGCTTTTCTTGCATTCAATGTCTGTGTGGAAATATTTTTTCCCGTTGTAGTATAACTCCATTTTTGCTGCATGCAAGATTGTTTCCTTATTATTCAGATGTATCATTTTTACCAAAATGTGCCTAGAAGTGTTTCTCCTGGAATCTTGCTTGTTAGGTGTTCTATATGCTGTTATGTAAGTAAGAGGATCTTTTTTAAGATGGGGGAAAATTTCACTGATAACCTTGTTGAATATGTGCTGCATTCCCTTGCCTTGATATTCTTCACCTTCCTCCACTCCAATTATATGAAGGTTAAGTTTCTTGGCAGTATCCGATTTCTCTTGGATTTCCCTTTGGCATAATTTACATGATTTTTCCATATCTGTGATTTTTAGGTCCAGTTGTTGCATTCTGTATTTGACATTCTACATTCCATTTCGTTCACTGTGTTAACTATGGCTTCCATTGTGGTTTGCATGGAAGAAATGGACTCATTTATAGATTCGATGTTGGTTCTCAAAGTACTAATTTCATCTCTTAGTGAGGTGTGTGCTGCCTCTATTTTTGTACTAATTTCACCTCTTAGTGAGGTGTGTACTGCCTTTATTTTTGCATGCACATCCTGTTTGATAGACGGCATCTTTTTTGATATTTCATCCCTGTGTTCTTTGAATTTCTGGTCTATTTCTCACTTTAATTCTTGAGTCATTGCCTCCAGCATCTCTTGGATGTAGCTTTTGTCTTCCATTCCTGCTTTGCTCCTACTCAGGCTCTTCCCTGGGTGGCTGCTAGCTTTTGGGTGTGGCTTGCTATCCTGGGTGTTGATAAACCTTGTAATTTTTCTCTGCAATTTTCGTATAGGGATTCAGGGATTATTGGAGACTAATCTGAAATTTTATTTTGGTCAATAGGTGTCTATCTTTGCTTGGCTTCTGTTTCTGTGCTGGTAGAGAGAGTCTGTACCTGGTCTTGATTCTGTTGGGAGCTGAGCTGGTGGTCTGACCCACATCGGGTTCTCGGCTCTCTGCTGTAGATCACTGTCAGTTCCCACCTTTAGACGGGTTGAACAGCCTAGATTACTCCTGTTTACTCCTAGAGGTGCTCTTGGCGAGATCTAATGTGCTGGGTGTACTATTTCAGTTGTTGGAGTCTGTTATGGGCTCCTGATGTTTGTTTGTTTGTTTGTTTGTTTTGACAATTGTGGGTCTGAACTCTGGTCCTTGGCACTGTTACTTAGCTATTCAGCTCAAGGCTGGAGCCCTACCTTTGAGCCACAGCCCCACTTCTAGCTCTTTCGGCTTATGTTGTGCTGAGGAATCAGATCCAGGGCATCAAGCACACAAGAAAATCTCTCTATCGCTAAGCCACTTTACCAGCCTGAGCTCCTGCTGGCAACCTGAGTTGTCAAATTCCTGGCCCAGGATATATGGGTCAGGTTCTGACCGGGTATGGGCTTCTTGTTCTGTTGCCCTGGAAACCCAGATCTTTTGCTGTCACAAGCATGTTTCCTAGGGGTTGCAGTTCCCTGTTTTGCCCCCTCTGCTGAGGCATATGCTCAGCTTCTGACTTCAGTTGGGAGGTGTTGGCTGTGTTTCTCAAGCACTAGGTCCCAAGGCCTGGTCCTGGTCCCCTGGTTGGGGCACGCCAGTTAGACCTCTGCTGCTGTGCATCCCACCTGGGTTACACAGTCTGGAGTAAACAGTTCAAGTTTCTTCCACTGTTGGTTGTTGTGACCCAGCGGCACTGTTCTTAGCTTGGGTGTTTAAGCTCCCTTCCAGGGGCACTCTTGCTCCAGCCTGGAGGGCTGGGTGGACCCAACAGGCTGGTGGAGCTCTCGAACAGTTCCCAGTTGTAGTGGGTCCGGTAGTCCGGGTGTTGGGGTGGGGGTTTGGGTCAGGGTCTGGGAGTTTCCACCAGCTCTGACCTCTCTTGAGGGCTATACTGTCCCCTGCATGATATTCACCATGGCGCTAGTTGTTTTTTTTGTGTGATGTAGGTTGCGGGTTGCTGCTCTAATCAGAGTTCAGTTGAGGTGGTTGTAGGCTGGGCTGGGCGGTGGTGGCTCTGCATTTTTTCTCCTCTGTCTCTGCCTTTGTTGATGTTCAGGCCAGTGCTGCAGGATGAGCCTCCAATTTCCAGCCGAGGGGTGGCGGAGGGATCTCCATGCAGGTTCTGAGCACTTGGGTTTGTCTCTGTGCTCTCCCAATGAGCACCAGTACCTTGCAAGTCTTCTGCTCTAGTGTTCTGTGGGCAACCCTTGTAGTGTTGGGCTTCCCACCGAGTGGCTTAGGTGGCATGGAGCCACTCTGCCAGGACAGTGAGAGGAGGGGTTGGGATCTTTGTGCAGGCTCCCAGCTCGGAGGTTTCTCTGTACATCATGATCAGCGTGTCCTACACTGGTACCTCAGGCTTCTTCTGAGTGGGAGATCTGAAGATGACCCCCTGTGTCTCAAGGGACTCCAGCAGCCCCCGCCGGGCTGGGGTGGCAGTGGCTTGGTGTATTGCCCTGTAGATAGTAAAGGTTGGGGTAGGGCTCTTCGTGCTTCTGTGTCCTGAAATTCTTCCTTTTCATTCTTTCTTTTTTGTTTTTTTTTTTCCCCGTCTCCTGTTTTTCTGTGGGTATTTGTCTTTTTGCTGTTGTTGGTCTCTTGGGGAATTAAGCATTGGAAATCAAACTCTCTTTTTGGTTGGAGAGAGCTGTGGCATTTTCCTACTGCTCTGTTGCCATCTGGGTCCCCCTTCTTGCTATGGTTTTGAAAGTATTTATAATGTATTATGTGATTTTGTGTTTCTTTGGTATGTTCTTCCTCCATGGTATAACCCCTATTTTCACTTCATTGATTCTGGTGCCCTGCACCTTGTATATAGATTTTTCTAATTTGGGGAGGGGAAGGGAAAAAAACAAAATGTTTAAATAAGGATACAGGTTGGCTCATTGTAACAATGAGATGTACAAGACAGTATGTTGACAAAGAACTTTACAACTTTGTGCATGGGGGAGGGGAGGCAAGAGTTAGATAGGTGGAGAGGGAAGGGTTGGTGGGGAAAAAATAAAGGAGGGGTTAACCATACTTGATAGGAAATGTAGTTATTGCCGTACTCATGTAACTGTAACCCCTCTATACAGTATCTTTACAATAAAAATATATTAATAAGAGGAAAACAATAAATGTAAGTGGCTAACTTATTCAGACGGCTGAGATCTGAGGATCATTGTTTAAAACCAGCTCAGGCAGGAAAGAGAGAGACTCTTATCTCCAACAGAAAACTAAAAATCTGGAAGATGTGACTCAAGTGGGAAGGTGCTAAACTTGAGTCAACCAAAAAAGGGGATGGGGACAGAGGAAAGCATTTAGGACCTAACTTCAAACCCAACGACCACCACACATATACACAAGCAAATTTAACTAACAATTCATGTATACATCATGTGAACTACCTAATTGGAAATGTGCATAAGAATTTAAAAAACATTTCTATTTTGAAGACATATATAATTTGTGGAGGGAAAAACAAATTATTTAAAGAGGGATAGGAGCAGGGGAGGAAGATGAGGGAGATGGGAAGGGATGGTAAGGAGAAACAAAAGAGGAGGCAAAAATGCTTGATAAGAAATTTACTCATTAGCTTACCTATGTAATTTTAAACACGGTGTACGGCATTTTCACAATAAAAATTCATTTTAATATTTTTATTGTAAAAATACTGTACAGAGGGGTTACAGTTACATGAGCAAGGTACTGAATACATTTATTATCAAGTATTGTTGCCTCCTCCCTTGTTTGTCCCCTACCATCACTTTCCACCCACCTCCAAACTATACTCCCACTCCCCCCCACTTAAATTGTCAAGTTCATTTTTCAACATAATGTCTTGTACATCTCATTGTTACATGGGTCAAACTGTATCCCTACTTAAGGATTTTGTTTATTCCCTTCCTCTCCCCAAATTAGAGAAGTGTATATACAAGATGCAGGTCACTGACATCAAATAGTGAAAATAGGGGTTATACCATAGGGGAAGTACATACAAAGAAGCAAAACAAAAATCACATGGTACATTATAAATACATTAGAAACAATAGCAAAAAAAATCACACACACACACACACACACACACACACACACACACACACACACACACACACACACACACACACACACCCGTGTCCCTATCTTGAGGTTCATTTCACTTAATACATCTTATGTGGCTATAAGGAATACATTTTTAAAAAAAGAAAGAAATTAACACTTTATTTTATATTTGCAGAATCCATTATTATTTGGGAACATGTCATAGTGTTTGAAAACTAAGCAAATAAAGGTTGATCACAATATACATATACCTCCTTCAACTGCACACTTGTAATTTTCCCTGGGATTTTAAGAACCAGATAATGTGGTTTTCATCCTAATGCAAACCAAATGACCTCACTAGTCACAAACACATCAAGATAACAAACAAGTAATGTGTAAGAACTGTTTATTTTTAAATCCTTGCAGAATGGTCTAATTTTCGATTTCAGTGTAATTTCCCTTTCAGTACAATATGTAATTGGGAATTAAAGAATTCCAACCTGTAAATCTCTCTCTCTCTCTCTCTCTCTCTCTCTCTCTCTCTCTCTCTCTCTCTCTCTCTCTCTCTCTCTCTCTCTCTCTCTCTCTCTCTCTCTCTCCCTCTCCTTTTCTGTCTCTCTCATCTCTCTCTCATTCTCTCTCTCACTCTCTCTATCTGTATTTATGATTGTTCCCATTAATATTAAGGTATTAATTATTTATATAGTTTTGTTTTGTAAGGTAAACTTGGTTATATAAGAGATCCAAATGAATTTTGTTATTTTTTTGATTAACAAGGACTTCAATTTTGGAAAAATATTTGGTACATTACATATATTTATACCCAAGTAACTACTGCTGCTTACAAGTATTCTGTAGTTTTCCCCAACATTTTCAATCATGGTTAGAAATTGTACATAGTTGCCTAGCACCAGTGGGTCACGCCTATAATCATAGCTACTGATGAGGCTGAGATATAAACATTCTGGTCCAAAATGAGCCCATGCAGGAAAGTCCATGAGACTCTTATCTGCAATTAACCACCTGAAATCCAGAAGTAGCACTGTGACTCAAGTGGTAGTGCACCAGGCTTCAGCTGAATTGCTGAGGACAGCACCTAGGCCCAGAGTTCAAGCCCAGACCAAAAAACCAAGCACAAAAACAAAAACTTTTTTAACATGGTCAAAACACAGATAAAAATTCTGGGAATATATTGGCTGGCATATTTCATTCTTACTTAAGCAAAAGTTCTTTGTGGTTGGATTTAGAAACTCTATTAGAAGATCATTTTTGCCATAGCCTCATTCTGGTTCAAGTTAAAGTGTGTGGCCAAAAAAGGAGGTTTTGTGGTCAAGTTATGAAAATTTGTCTTAAATCATCACTGTAACTGAACACTGATCTCTGTTGTTGTGAAGTTCTTCACATCACTCGATAAAGTCATCTAAGATGACACTGACATTCACTTACAGCCTTTCAACAAATCTAAGCAGTCAGACTGAGCATGGTGGATATTGTTAATATGGGATGTAGCATGCGAGATGCAAAAGGTGGAACCTGAAGGGAGGCTTCAGACCACAGCAACTCAATTGCGTTGAACTCATGGCCCTGATGAATTCATGTTGAAGACCTAACCACTAAGTTTCCAAGGTTATGCTGTAAGACAATCCCTCTTATCATGTTCTACCAATATATTTGTTTCTAGACTATAATTGTATCTAACTATATTAATCAAAACCTAAAAATCTGAAACATTCTAATATACTGGAATAAACATTTCTTTCCATCCTACACTCAGATATAGGGAGAATTCAAAAAGATGTTCTGGGGCTGGGTTATAGGTCAGTGAGTGTACTTGCCTAGCTAATGAAATATCCGTGGTTCAATCCTCATTAATACAAAAGAAGAAGAAAAATCAGATAGGAGGAAAAGCCCAGAAAGTGGAAAGTAATTCAAGTAAAACTCCTGAAACAAGGACAGACTCCCCTGGTATCTGTCAGGAAAAATTAGAAGAAGAAAGGCCACCCCCTCCACCTGCCATAGCTACCAAATGTGTTAGAACTAGACCAATAAAACTTCAGGCAATCAAAACTGAAGAAACAAAACCATAAAGGCTGTGGTTTGCTGCAGGATATTGAGGGAGGGGAAGCGAGATTTGGGAAAAGGAAGATTGGTAATGCCACCAGCCACATAGGTAAAATGGTCAGTGACATGTTGTGTAGAACTTGGAGAGATGCATATGGGAAACAGGAGGAATTACATTGACATACAGTTGCTGTACCAGTTAAAACGATCCTTTGCAAGCTAACACCTCAGTTGATGGACATATATCTTCAGCCAGAATGTATATAGAAATATGCACATAGTTCTCAAATGCACACAACTCAGATCCAAAAGTAGGAAGAAAGTAATACTACAGAAGATAAAAAGTTCAAACTGAACCATGTGTTGGTCCCAGCTAATACATAAGGTGGCTCAGTGGTAGAGTGCTTGCCTTGCATGCATGAGGCCCTGGGTTCGATTCCTCAGCACCACATAAGCAAAAAGAAAAAAAGCCGGAAGTGGCGCTGTAGCTGAAGTGGTAGAGTGCTAGCCCTGAGCTGAAGAGCTGAGGGACAGTGCCCAGGCCCAGAGTTCAGGTCCCACGACCGGACCCAAAAAAAAGAAAAGGATGCTAATACTTTACCTCCCTTCCTTTCATTCTTTTTTTATATATTTATGATGATTATGGCTTGGAAGTGACCTAAATATAACGTGCTGGGTAGAGGAGCCTTAATTTTTATTTTGGAAGCTTGCTATTTTTATAACATGGTAATTGGATGGAACACAATCAAAATACCATAGTAACTGATCTCCCCTTCCTGGATGAATAAGCAAATGATTAAATATTAATGACAGCATCCTTGAACATATCCAAATGTACACTGCCTGGTCGCATTGGCATCTCCTTCTATGGAGCTCTCACCATTCAAACACAATAGATTTGGTAAAATATTGTTAGGTTGAGTCTTACTTGCCTTCATTCAGTCATCTTTGTATGTATCCAGTGGTTGTGGGATAAGTTTTTTGCTTTGTTGTTTGTTTGTTTTTCCTTTCCTGCTCCTGCACTTCCATTTTCAGATGATTTATTGATGACGTTCAGTAAGAGACAGAGTATTAAAACTGTCCCACTGATGGAAGGAAATACTCGTGTGAATGCACATACACAAGCACAAAACCCTTAATCCTCCGTTTGGTTCTTCCAGGGGAGGAACCAAAGGTCCCCTTCCCTTTTGGTGGGATCCCACTTGTCTTGAAAGGAGGCATCTGGCCATGATACCTGCACCTGGGCGGACAGGGACCAAGAAGATGGTCTAGGAGGTGAAGAACAATAGGCCCTTGGACAGGGAATGTTTGTAGCACTTAGAAGCTGTGTTCAAGCCCCAGTACTGAAAGAAGAAAGAAAAGGAAGGGAAAATGAGGAAAAAAGAAGGAACTATTGTTTGAGTGCATTTATATATTATCTATACCTCATGGATAACCGTGATATGAATCTGTTACCCTAGATGCGGCCCATTCTAACCACCCATCTTCACAATAAACCTCTTCTCCAGTGCCAGAGTGTTTTGCCACTGCCAGGTGAATAGTTAGATGGAGTTCCTTTCCTGTAGTCAGGTTGTGGGAAATGGTAACTCTAACCGACTGGGATTACCCATGACATAGCAAAGATGAGCATAGCACACAGCACATGGAGAGAGCCATACTGGACAGTCCTGTTTCCAGTTTAGGGGGCCCAACCCCTCTTCTTGCTCCTCTTTCCATTCTGCTAGGTTCCTGTCTCATACCTCTCCCCATCATCCCACCTCCCGCCTCCATCCGCTGGCCCATGGTCACCCCATGTTTCCCCCAACCCACCACCATTCTATGAGCCCTACTCCCCCTTTGTGGACCAGACAACTTATTGAAGCCAGATATCCACTCAGGGCCGCATCCAGTCTCCTGATCCACCCTTCTCACTGCCACAACTTTTACCTCCACTCCCACCTTCCTGGCCCCACCCCTTCCAGCCACCACCCCTTCTGGCCTCACTGCTTTCTCCTAACTGCCTGGTCCAGCCCCTCCCTTGGGAACATATGCTTAGGATGGGGAATGTGCACATTCCCAGCACTCACTACCCAATGACAGGTGCCACAATATTCTGAACATGAACTATGGCTGCCACAGAGAAGGAAGTCCCAGGTCATAATCTGCCCATCCTCCCTGCCTGGCTAAGGCCTGGACAGCCTCAGGGCTCTCTGGTTTACCTGAGTTTGCTGGCAGATGCAGGACTGGATATGAAGATCTTGCCTCCATCTCCTCAACCTGTGTTGCATCTTCCTGAGGGATCTTCAGCTTCAACACCTAGATCTCCATCTTTCTACTCAGTGTGGGCCCAGCTACAGACAATATCCCATGATGACCCTGGTTTGAGGTAAAGGAGCCCCCTCTCCTAAACCCCTCTCTCCTAAACCCCTCTCTTTCCAGTTTCTTCTATGCTTCCCTGTGGGAGCCTCCCATCTCAGGCCATTTTCAACTGAAGTGGGCCATCTCCTCTTCCTGGAACCCAATATCCCCTGCCAGGCTCCCCTTTCCCACCAACACCTGGCCCACCACAATCCCTTGCTCCTCATCACACGGGACACCCATACACCATTCCCTGGCCCTGTAGTGACCCTCGAACTTTCATTGGGTTAGGGATGTGTGGACCCAGCTGCCAGAGACAACCCTAGAGGACCCAGTTCCAATGTAATGGTTCCCCACTCCCACCAGTCTCCTCCTCCCCACACCTGTTGGTCTAAACCTCACCCTAAACCTGGCTCCACCCCTCTCAGTGTAGGAAAATTCATGGGTGAGAGGAAGTAGCTCCTCCATAGAAGGAAGATAGGAGCTTAGAGTTCAACCCCATCCCCTTCTGGTTAGCCCCCAGTAGTCACGGTTGCTATGAAGCAACTGCTGCGCCTCCAGCAGTTGGAGCTGAGGAAGATGCCACCTCTCCCAACTGGTGCTGCATCTGTTAGAGGGACGTGGTTCCCCAGGCCCTCTTTGGCTTCACCAGCCAGCTGATCTCCACTTTCAAGGTCACTGTGGAATCAACTGCTGGAGCAATCAGCAAAGACCCAAAGTCAATGTAAGTGAGTGCCACCTCTCACTCCCCTCCATTACCCTTTTCTCCATTCTCTCCTCTGTTCCTCAACAGGAGCCATCCCTGGGACATGGCTCTTAAATATTAAGTGGGCTGAACCTGTCTTCTTCTCCTCCTTTCTATTGCCAAGTTGTCCACCTGTGTCCTTCTTCCTCACTAAACCTCTGCTATCCCCACCCACACCCCATATTTCCCCTTCCCACAATCAATTGTTTCCCCTGCCCACCCCAAACCATGCTTCCTCACTCCAGTTGCTTCCTTAACCTTTGCTTTCCTCACTCCATCCTCCATCCCTTGCTTCCTCTGCCACCCATTCCCATCCTTCCCCCATTCCTTCCCCTGCTGAGTGAGAGGATGTCCATGACATGCACATATGAAGATGATGCAATTGGACTGAACCAAGGCAAAATAATCATTGGAGAAAGAAAGCAGGGGTTCAGAGTCTTTCCTGTCTACCATTCCACTTTGTAACATGCTTGTTGTTCAGTTCCACTGCATCTGCTGGTACTGGAGCTAATATTGCTGACTCTTCAATGTCAACATGGGGGACCTCCACTTTCCTCGTGAGTGTGGGCCCATCTCCAGGAGCCATCCTGGACAGCCATGAATTTAGGTAAGTGGGGCGTAACTCCTCCCAGCTGATCCCCTTTCCCTGACCACCTTCAACCCCATTCACCTTAGTCCCCAGTGTCCCACTCTCTCTTCTCCTCCCTGTCCACTTCCTGGTTCAACCCCTCCTGTGAGAACATGTTCAGGAGAGGGAATGTGTGTGTGTGTGTGTGTGTGTGTGTGTGTGTGTCCACACACAACACACATAAGTGGTGCCAAACTGGTCTGAACCCAGTTGTGGTGGTTGCAGACTCAGAGATATATTCATATTAATATTACTGAGATTTGCATTACAATATAAGCAATATAGGTATTTTAAGGAATTGGTCATTCAATGCCCCAGATTCCTAATGAATGAAGAATGGAGTTTGCCCTGCCTCCCCTCCCAGCAAGGGTTGTAGAGCTTCAGGATTACTTGTTTTCTCTATGTTCACTGGCATTTATGGGGCTTGAGGTGCAGCCCTTGCCTCCTTCTTTCAACAGGTTTTATGCCTGCCACAGCAGCTGGGGAAGCCTGAGTGATCTTCAGCTATACCACATGACCTTCCTGCTAAGTGTGGGCCCAGCTGTTGGAGCCATCCTCAGAGGACATCATGAGGTAAGTGAGACCCCTGTTCTTCATTCCTTGCTTTTCCATTTTCAACTCTGACCCCTGAGGCAGCCATTCCAGGACAGCCCTATTTTGAGATAAATTGGTCCCACCACCTCTTCCCAGGTTCTATACCATCTGCCAGTCCTCCCTTCCACCAAGTTGAGCTGAACATATGCTATAGCAGGTGCCAGAGAAAGAAGGTTGAGGATGGGAGCTGCCCCATCTCCTCTCTTGGCTATGGCCTGTTTAGCTGGGGGTCCCGGGGGGTTTGTGTATTCAGAATATGTTCCTGGCTGCCTCAGGCGAATTCACAGTACCCTGAATACAGTATCCTCAAACTTGACATTCAAGTCAAACTCTATGAATTTATGATACTATTCCAAATTACTAAAATTTATTGGATCTAGAAACCAAAAAATCCAACTTGTTATTTTAGTAGCAATTGACATCATGAAAGTAGAATATTGATCAGGAATAGAGGTAAGAAAACAAGACAATGTGGGAAAATGTAGAATACTGAATGTGCGTTAGAGATACAAAAATCATATCCTAGCCAGGAGCTGGTGGCTCACGCCAGTAATCCTAGCTACTCAGGAGGCTGAGATCTGAGGATTGCGGTTCAAAGCCAGCCCAGGCAGGAGAGACCGTGAGACTACTATCTCCAATAAACCACCAGAAAACCGGAAGTGGCGCTGTAGCTCAAGTGGTAGAGCGCTCGCCTTAAGCTGAAGAGCTGAGGGACTGCGCCCAAGCCCAGAGTTCAAGCCCCACGACCGACAAAAAAAAAAATCATATCCTATAGGCTCATTTATTGAAAACTTGTCATCCTATATTGAAAGCTCAATTTACATATATAGTTAAAGTTACTTTTCTTACCTATCACTTCTGATCACAAATCCTTTTATGAATTTTTATAGTACTTTTGAATAAATCACATTTTATTGTTAAAATACCTTACAGAGGGGTTACTATTACATGGGCAGGATAATGAATACATTTCTTATCTAGTATTGCAGACTCTTCCTTTGTTTACCCTTCACATCCCTTCCCAGCCTCCCCTCCCACCGCCCCCACCCATACCTCCCCCCTCTCCCCACCCACACCAACGTTGTAAAGCTCATTTTCTTTTTTTTAAATTTATTTTATTTTATTTGTGAACATTCAGTACAGAGGGGATACAATTACATGGGCAGGATAATGCGTACATTTCTTACCAAGCATTGCCGCCTCCTCCTTTGTTTATCCTTCACATCCCTTCCCAGCCTCCCCCCTCCCCCCCTCCAGTCCCAATCCTCCCAACCCCCACCTCACATCAACATGGTAAAGCTCCTTTTCGAGATGACAACTTGTATTTCTCATTGTTGCAACAGGTCCACCTGTATCCTTAAACGAATTGTTTTTCCCCATCTCCTCCACAAGTTATACTGACATCAAATATAGTGAAAGCAGGGGTTATATTGTTGGGGTGGGACATACAAAGCAACAAAGAAATAATATTATAAATGCGTTAGAGACACATGCATGAAAGAAAAAAAAACATTAAAATAAATATCTAAGGGTTTATTTTCCTAACATCACATTATCTGACCTTTTTTGCTTGACTCATACATATACTAGATATTGCAAATAAGGGAAACGATGGGGCCTGTGTTTCTTTGGGCCTGTCTTATTTCGCTTAATATAATTTTTTCCAAGTCTTTCCATTTCCTAACAAATGGGGCAATGTCATTCTTTCTTATGGAGGCATAGAATTCCATTGTGTATATATACCACATTTTCTTGATCCATTCATCTACTGAGGGGCATCTTGGTTGGTTCCAGATCTTAGCTATGGTAAATAATGCTGCAATAAACATAGTTGTGCTGGTAGCTTTAGTGTGGTCTTGTTTGTAAACATTTGGGTAAATGCCCAAAAGTGGGATTGCTGGGTCATAGGGGAGTTCTATGTGGAGTCTTTTGAGGAACCTCCATCCTGCTTTCCAAAGTGGTTGAACAAATTTACATTCCCAGCAACAATGAAGTAAGGTTCCCTTCTGTCCAAATCCCCTCCAGCATCTGTGGTTGTTAGAGTTGTTGATTTTTGCCATTCTAACTGGAGTGAGGTGGTATCTCAAGGTTATTTTGATTTGCATTTCTTTTATGGCTAGGGAGGTTGAGCATTTCTTCATGTGTCTATTGGCCATCCTTCTTTCTTCTTCATAGAAGTTTCTCTTTAAGTCTTTCACCCACTTG
Source organism: Dipodomys merriami (assembly GCF_024711535.1). NCBI lineage: Eukaryota > Metazoa > Chordata > Mammalia > Rodentia > Heteromyidae > Dipodomys > Dipodomys merriami. The sequence goes on from NW_027206113.1 coordinate 8,977,083, forward strand.
TTTATTTGGCAGTTGTTTCTTTGAGGATTTGTTGTTGGGGGATTTAATATTTTGAGTTCCAATTATATTTTAGATATGAGACCCTTGTCAGTTATATGGCTAGTAAAGATGTTCTCCCAATCGGTGGGCTTTCTATTGATCGTGCTAGCTATGTCCTTTGCCAGGCAGAAGCTCTGCAACTTTATGCAATCCCATTTGTCCAACCTTTCTTTGATTTGTTGTGTTTCTGGGTCTCTATTCAGAAATTTTCGGACTGAGCCAAGGAGACCTAGGTTTTCTCCTATTCCATCCTGTAATGTTTTCAGAGTGTCTGCTTTGCCTTGGAGGTCTTTGATCCATTTGGAGTTGATTATGGTGCAGGGCGTTATATAAGGATCTAGCTTTAGGTTTTTTTTTTTTTAATTTAATTTAATTTTATTTGAGAACAAACTGTACAGAGGAGCTACAATTACATGGGGAGGATAATGCATACATTTCTTACCAAGCATTGCAGCCTCCTCCTTTGTTTACCCTTCACCTCCCTTCCCAGCCTCCCCCCTCCCCGCACCCAATTATACCCCCCTCCCCCACCCCCACACCGACATTGTAAAGCTGCTTTTGACATGACATTTTGTTTTCTACAAGTAGTTAACCAATTTTGCCAGCACCATTTACTGAATAGGCTGTCTTTGTTCCACTCTATTGTTTTAGCTCCCTTATTGAAGATTAGATGGCTATAGGTCTGTAGGTTCATTTCTGGGTTTTCAATTTTTTTCCATTGGTACTGATGTGTGTTCTTATGCCAATACCAAGCTGTTTTGATTACTATGGCTTTATAGTAGAGTTTGAAATTTGGTATTGATATTTCTCCAGCAGTGTTCTTTCCATTGAGGAGCGTTTTTGCTATTCGGAGTCCTTTTTTGTTCCATATGAATTTTTGGATTGCCTCTTCTATTTCCTTGAATAATGAGGTTGGAATTTTGATAGGTATCACGTTGAATTTGTAGATAGCCTTGGGAAGTATTGCCATTTTCACGATGTTAATCTTTCCAATCCAGGAGCATGGGAGGTTTGCCATTTTTTAAGTTCTGTGTTGATTTCCTTTCTCAAGATTTTAAAGTTTTCATCATAGAGGTCCTTCACTTGTTTGGTTAGGTTAATTCTTAGGTATTTTATTTTTTGGGGGGCTATTACAAATGGAGTTGCTTTCCTAATTTCAGCCACACTTTTCTCATCGTTGGCATACAGAAAGGCCATTGATTTTGGGGGGTTAATTTTATACCCTGCTAGTTTGCCAAAGTTTTGAATCAGCTTCAGTAATTTGGGCGTGGAGTCTATGGGATTCTTTAGATACAAATCATGTCATCTGCAAAGAGGGAGAGTTTTATTTTTTCTTTCCCTATTTGGATCCCCTTTATGTCTGCATCTTGTCTTATTGCTGTAGCTAGGCATTCTAATACTAGATTGAAGAGAAGAGGAGAGAGTGGACATCCTTGCCTTGTTCCTGGGTTCAGAGGAAATGGCTTAAGTTTTTCACCATTAAGTATAATGCTGGCTGTAGGTTTGTCCTAGACAGCCTTTATTGTATTGAGGAATGTTCCATGGATTCCTAATTTTTCCAAAACCTTCATCATAAAGGAGTGTTGGATCTTGTCGAATGCTTTTTCTGCATCTATTGAGATAACCATGTGGTTCTTATTCTTGCTCCTGTTGATGTGATGAATAATATTAATTGATTTGGGTATATTGAACCAGCTTTGCATCCCTGAAATGAATCCTGTTTGATCATGGTGTATGATATTTTGGATGAATTGTTGAAGTCGGTTGGCCAAAATTTTGTTGAAAAGTTTTGCATCAATGTTCATCAAAAAAATGGGTCTATAGTTCTCTTTCTTTGATGATTCCCTGCCTGGTTTTGGGATGAGGGTTATGATGGCTTCATAGAATGTGTTCGGTAGTGAACTTCCTCTTTCAATTTCATTGAAGAGTTGGAGGAGTATTGGTGTGAGCTCTTCTTTGATGGCCTTGTAGAATTCCGAGGTAAAACCATCTGTTCCAGGACTTTTCTTAGCTGGGAGGACTGTTATGGCTGTTTCTATTTCAAAGCTTGATATCGGCCTGTTAATCTGGTTTAACTCATCTTGGTTTAGTTTTGGCATGTCAATATTTGCTAGGAAAAGGTCCATTTCTGTCAAGTTCTCAAACTTATTAGCATAAAATTTTGAGAAGTATTCCCTCATAATATTTTGAATCTTGGTTGTTTCCATGGTGATGTTTCCCATTCTCATCTCTGAGTTTATTTATTTGGGTGTGTTCTCTTCTTTTTCTGATAAGGTTTGCTAAGTGTCTGTCAATTTTGTTAAGTTTTTCGAAGAACCAACTCTTTGTTTTGTTGATTCTTTCTATAGCTTTTTTGGATTCTAATTAATTGAATTCTAATTTAATTTTAATTATTTCTTCCCGTCTACTGGATTGGGGTTTATCTTGCTGCTGTTTTTCAAGAAGGTTCAGATATCTCATTAAATTGTTGGTTTCAGTTGTCTCGAATTTGTTGATGTAGGAACTCAAAGTTATAAACTTGCCTCTGAGTACTGACTTTACTATATCCCAGAGGAGCTGGTAATTTGTGTGCTCATTTTTTTGAATAGCATGAACTTTTGAATTTCCTATCTAATCTCTTCCATGACCAACTCATGATTCAGCAGTGTGTTGTTCAGCCTCCATGTGATACGAGACTTTCTTTGGTGGCTTTTGGTGTTGAGTTCTAATTTTATTCCCTTGTGGTCAGAGAGAATGCAAGATATAACTTCAATGTTTCTGAATTTGGACAAGTTTGCTCTGTGGCTTAAATGTGGTCTATTTTAGACAATGTTCCATGTGCTGCTGAGAATAACGTGTATTCTGATGCTGCTGGGTGAAATGTTCGGTAGATATCTGTTAAATCTAGTTGATCTTTGCAGCTGTTTAGATCTGTAGTTTCTCTGTTGAGTTTTGCCGAGTTGATCTATCTAGTGGGGAGAGTGGTGTGTTAAAATCCCCAAAAATTAATGTCTTTGTAGTTATATTAGATTTGAGGGAAAGTAGTGTTTCTTGGATAAATTTGGTTGCTCCATTGTTTGGCGAGTAGATATTTAGAATTGTAATATCCTCCTGAAAGAGGGATCCCTTAATTAGTATGTAGCAACCTTCAATATCTCTTCTCACGAGTTTTAATTTGAAGTCTATTTTATCTGATATTAGGATTGCAACTCCCGCTTGTTTATGGGGGCCGTTTGCTTGGTAGATTTTGTTCCAACCTTTAACATTGAAAAAGTGTTTGTTTTTACGGGCAAGATGTGACTCCTGAAGGCAGCAGATAGAAGGATCTTGATTTCTAATCCAACTAGACAGTATATGTCGCTTACTTGGATAAAGTCAGTTAATATTGAGAGATAGGACTGAGAAGTATTTGGGAGATCCTGCCATTTAATCCACCTTCATGGGGGCTAGAGGTACTGGGTTCTTGCTATAGTTCTTGGATTCTCAGTTTGGGGGCAGTTTCTTGGCCTTTATTGTGGTCTTGTTGGTTTCTATGTGTAGGACATCTTTAAGAATATTTTGTAGGGATGGTTTGTTGGAGATATTCTGTTTCAATTTTTCTTTGCTATGAAAGGATTTTATTTGGCCTTCAGTTATGAAGGAGAGTTTAGCTGGGTACAGTATTCTTGGTTGACAGTTTTTGTCTTTAGGACATGGCATACATCATTCCAGTCTCTCATTGCTTTGATAGTCGCTGCTGAGAAATCAGAGGTGATTCTAATGGATTTCCCTGTACAGATGATTGGTCTTTTCTCCCTGACAGCTTTAAGGATCTTTTCCTTGGTCTGAATTGATCCTGTTTGGATTATAATGTGATGGTGGGATGTCCTATTCTGGTTTCGTCTATTTGGTGTTCTAAAAGCTTCTTATATCTGAATAGGCCTATTTTTTTGCATGTTTGGGAAGTTCTCTACTAGGTCCCTGTTAAACAAATTTCCTAGATCATTAACTCCTATTTCTAGGTGCTCGTCTACACCCATTATCCTCAGATTAGGTCTTCTGTGGTGTCTTCCAAGTCTTGAATAGATCTATCATATTTCTTGGACTTGTCTTGGATTGTTGTATGTTCTTTCTCCACAATATCTAGGCTGTCTTCAATCCCCGAGGTTCTATCTTCTGCATGGTCTAACCTGCGGTAAAGACTTTCTATTTGTTTTTTATCTCATTTCCCCAATTGTTCAGTTTTGATGCCTTCAAATTCTTTGTTGAAGCTTTGTTCTAGACTTGTATGAGCTTTTTTACTCCCTTAATTTGGTGTTCAGTGTTTATTCTCAAATAATTTAGTTGATTGGTTATGATTTCGTTGGACTCCCATTCCTTCTGTTGGGTGCCATTCAGCATTCCCTTTGTGGTCTCCATGACTTCCTTCAGCTCTTTGTTAATGGATTCCTGAATGCCTTTAGTGATCTTTGTGTATTCTCGTCCTGTTCTCTCAATTCCTGTATTATTCTTTGCTTAGCTTCCTCACATTCACGCCATTGTTGTATTTCTCTTTCAGTGTTCTCAGCGTGCTCATGCCATTCCTGCCTTTCTTTTGGAGTGGTCTCCAGCTGGTCATTCAATTTCTGTATCGGTTTTTGAGTAGCTTCCTCAGGCTCATGATGTTCCCGCATTAACCTTTGGTTTGCTTCCTCTCTCTCCCTATCACGCTCATACAGAATCCTTTGTATGTTTTCAATCTTTTCATTTACCATTGTTGCCAGCAGTGTTTGTAGAGCTCTCTGGGAACTCTCCTCTGGATTATTCATTATCTGTTCTGTCCCCTGATTATCATGACTTGGAGTTGAGATACGCGGACTTTCCATTTTTTTGTGTGTTTTTCCAGCTCACTCTGCTCATTTAGGATGAAAGTAACACCAGTTTTGTGCTAGAACACTATCTTAAGGCACGCATCAATCAAAGTCTGTACTTGCACAGTCCAAAGTCTGCAGATACAATCTAGTTCATCAGATATATGTATTCAACATCAAACAATTATATATTAATGGGCTACAAACCCCAAAGAAATATTTGGCATACGAGAAATTATTATGTTGAGGAGAGATGTGGGTAAAAATAGGAATAAAAAGATGTAGGAAGGCACAGGGAGAGTTTACTTAACTAAGTCCTAATCTCAAAGTGGGAAATAGTTTGGATAGGATGAAAGCAGAGAGAGAGAAAAAAAGAAGAAAGACAAAGAGAAAAAAGAGGCAAGAAAAAATAGAAAAGCAAAAATTAAAAAATAAAAATTGTAGTGCTTAAAAATTATGCAGAATTAAAACAAAATACGCAGAGAAGAAGTGGATACAATGAGGGAAGGGGAGGGAAATAATGGAAACATGAAAAATTAAAAATAAAAATACTGAAATTATTATACAGGTATAAATAGTCATAGTGCTATTAAGGAATTTAAGTCTAAGAGGTTTTGAATTGAGTATTAAATTTCTGGATTAAGTGTGTACACAATGGGGGATAAGGTCTAATAATTGACTATGAGTATATCTGAGGATGTGCAGAACAGCAATTAAGTCACACAAAGAAGAATGAAGAGAAGAAAAGGTGAAAACATTGAGGAAGAAAGAAAAAAAGATCAAATATTCAGGAGAGCTAAACAAAAAACAACAAAAAAAATAAACTTTTAAAAAGAAAGAAAAAAAAACGCACACACACATATACTCCCCAAATAAAAATTATAAGAGGAAGAAAAAATGTTACTAGAAAACAATTTTTTTTTGGTCCAGTTGTGGGGCCTGAACTGTGGGTCTGGGGGCTGTCCCTCAGCTCTTCAGCTCAAGGCTAGCGCTCTACCATTTGAGCCACAGCGCCACTTCTGGCTTTTTTTCTTTTTGCTTATGTGGTGCTGGGGAATCGAACCCAGGGCCTCATGCATGCAAGGCAAGCACTCTACCTCTGAGCCACCTTCCCAGCCCTAGAAAACAATTTTTTAAAAAGGTAAAAATTAAGAATTAAAAAAATTTTAGAAAAAAAATTTTTATTAAAATGTACCCCCAAAAAAGAAAAAAAAGTTCTTTAATTTTATTGGAGGGGTGTGAAGATCCTTTATCTCCCTTGTGTCCATAACCAGCCACTTGTTGGAGTCTCTGGTCTGCTTGTGGTGTTTGATTTTCCTGTGGCTTGGTTGGTTTCTTAAGTCAGTTTGAGTAGGCAGAAAAATGCTCTGCTTTACCCAGATTTTGTGATTCTCCTCCCAGGCTAGTTCAATGGGAGGGAGATCTGCTTTGAGTATCACAAAAGAGGGAGATGGCTCTTTCCTCAAGTTTGGAGATGCTGTGATGATTCTAAATTCTGGGTGGTGTTGAGGCCTTTCAGCCATCAGTAGCTTTTCCCTGAGGGGTTAGTGAGAGACTCACAAAGCCCAGCCTGGAGCCATTCTCAGGGTTCCTGTTTACTGAATTTCAATTGATTGTCAAGGCTGCTAAAGGGAGGGGCAGCCTCTGGCTCTGTTTACCAAGTGAAGAAAGCCACTCCTGGAATTGGCATCCAGAGCTGGGTGACTTTTCCCTGGGTGGAGCTGAGTCTGGCCGGTCAGTTTAGGTTCTTGTGACCTGCTAAATGACGCTAGTTTTCTTCCAAGGCCTGAGTTGGAGCTAGCAGCTCAGTCTGGCCTGTGTCAGTATCAAAGATGGAGATCTCTGGTAGTGGGGGGGGTGGCCTTTCCTCCTCTGCTCCCTGAGAAGGACTGAGGATTTAAGGCTTCTACCCACGTGGAGTCTTGGTTCCTGTGTTGTCTCTGGTCTGTGAACTGCAGGATGAAATGTTTGCTCCTTGTCGCTTCTTGCTGATATTGAGTAGAATCTGCTCGCCTGCCGCATCTGACTCCTTTGTCCTGGACTCTCTGTGTTGCAGGTATGGCAGCTATGGCCATTTTCACCACCACTGCAGCCACAGTAGCATCTGCTGGCAAGTGTTTAGATCTATCTCCTTGCCTGGATTTTCCCTCTCTGTCCTGTGATGGCACACTTGGTGTGATTCTCTGGCTTAGGACTGTTCACTGGAACACTAAAACTGCTTTGTATAAGAGAGCTTGTTTAGCCTCCAGCTTCTCCTCTGCCATCTTCCCGGAACTCCCTTCCAAATTAAACTTTTTCAATCACTCTGTAATGCAGTATGGAGAGTACTCAAAAGACTAAACATAAATCTCCCCTATGACTCATTAATTCCCCTCCTGGGCAGTAATCCAATAAATAACAAACAAGCTCACATTAAAGCTACCACATAACCATGTTCAGGGCCCAGGGAAAGAGTTCAAGGAATGGGAAAAATGTTAACCCTGTTGGTTTTTGTTTCCGCAAATATGAACCTTTTCACATCAGATACCACATCATTCTATTGGCAGTAGTTAGTTTAGGACTTAAATGTAGCAGGTGATAAAAGGGCTTTTTGTTGAATGTTAGGAAAAGATGTAGGCAGTCCAAGAGAAGGGGGATTTTTTGTTGTTGTTGTTGGTCTTTAACTATGGGAGTGGGACCTGTTCCTAAGCTCTTCAACTGAAGGTCAGTTCTCCACCTCTTGAGCCACAGTGCCACTTCTGGTTTTCTGGTGGTTCAATGAGATAACAGTCTCAGGTGCCCCAGCTGTCTTTGAACAGCAGTCCTCAGATCTCAGCTTCTGGAGTAGCTAGGATTACAGCTGTGAGCGTCTGGCACCAGGCTAAGAAATGGGGGATTTTTATATAAAAAGTGAATCCACCTCTTCTCCTGTGTCTAAAGGTCAGATATCAGTATTAGAACACGTCACCCTCAATTCATTTCATCATACATTTGTAAATTTTCTCTTTTCCTTCATGTGGGAATACTTCAGTAAATATCAACTCAGATGTGGGACTGGATCAATTGTATGGGAATTGCTAGCAAATAAATTAAGAACTACTAAATAAAATCAAATGAGCCCCTCATTTGGAAAAATTATTTTTTTCTCTTTTTATTACAAGTCTGTGCATGATTACTTCGTAACGTGATATTGAACCTCCTAACAGAGTGATGACATTTTCTTTCTCTTCAGTAATTGGCCTTCTCCCACATGTGGTCAAATATTTAAGAATCCAAAGATTTCCATTGATAATTCATTAAGCTGTCCTCTAAGAAAATGTGCATTTCTGGAATTTGGTCTGCTGTCTTATTCTTACATGCACAGGCTTTCTATGATTTATTTGTTCTACAAGGAATTCTATTTTCCAATCTTTGTGTGACAAATTTAATCTCTCTAATCAGTATTTCTGACCCTCTCTCTAGAGTCTCATTTCAGTCTGACTCATAAAAATATGTTTTTATCAGTTAAATGGCTCTCATCTTCTGTTATTTGCCTGACTTCATGTAGGCTGTGATAGCAGCTCTGACTGGCTGTGCTTACTGGAGTATATTTTTTAGAGGTCTAGGATTACTATTCAAGGTAGTAGCTTCACTGGGTCCCAATGATTCCCTGGCCTATACTCAATAGGTTTTTCTCCTAAAGAAACAAAAACAGCTGACGAAATTCCTGTTTTCATTGTTTCAAAATGAGCCAATCTGGCATCCTTGCAAAACCATGAATAATCCTCTCTAACAATGGTCTATCAAGATGGCTTTTCAAAGTTGACTGTGAAAAATGTTCATTTTCAAGTCACTACCATAAAACAGGTCACATCTCTGGGAGCAGAAGTTTGGAAGGAAGGATTACCTTCCTTTTTTCTCTTAGGATAGATCAAATCATAATATTCTTCAGTTGTGGTCAGCGTGGAGCACATTTTCCCAAGAATATACTGTATTGTAAAAGAGGTCCAACTATCAAAATAAAGGAGGAAATACTTATCTAGAGTCTGATTTATCTTGCTTATATTTGTTGTTATTTTCATTATTTCAAACACATGGATAATTTGTACTTGGGATTAGACAGATTTATCTTGCTTATATCTGTTGTTTTTTTCATTACTTCAAACACATGGATAATTTATACTTGGGATTAGACAAGTGACATTGGATTAATGTAATAAACATTCATTACTTTCATATATCCAATATAATACACTTAACACCTTATGGAAAATTAAATCCAACTATTGAAACAATGTGAGAAATATAAAATAAGCCTCAATATGTATTATCTGGCACACATACACCATCATCTACTCAGAAATTCAGTCTCTCTACAAATATTTATTTGGCACAAAATAAAAATTTAATGAATATGTTCTATAAGCATCATATGAAATACTGTATATAATTTTATGGATGTATATAATTTTATGGATGTCTCCTAGACAGGAATTTAACATGCATGTAGTAATCAAATTTCCACAATTTAAGCTAGACAAGAGGAGTCATACCCTCATACACTGCCTGGAGAATGTGTGGTGTGAATTTTACCACAGTGTTGAGCCTTTTCAACTAATACCAAGAGTCATATGCAATAATTTATTATTTGATGTTATGATGAGTGCTAAGTGTAGAATAAACTGAATTATTAAATTAATTCACAAAAATGAAATGATGATTTATTATTGAAATAATGATATGATTGTTTAAATTCTAATGCTTCTCAATTTTACAATTCATGAAATATATTATTAAAATTAGTTTCACTTTCTTCTTTTCTATATCTACTAAAATTAAAATTATATGTTAAACATTCAATATTAAATCAGTAATAATAACATTATTAAAATAATATATTATTAAACTGTGATTTGAATTATAGTTCTAACAAATTGTGATGTAAAAAATACTATTATGGGTAATATTTTTTAAACTTACCAGCTTATTTGCTTCCTGTGTCATTTGTTATTCTTGGTCCAATTCATCTCTTCACCTTAATTGTTTATTTTTCTATTTTATCTCTATTGTTTTACTGAGTTTGCATTTTGTTTTCCCTGTTTAGTGACTGACATGAGGGTGAAAAGGTGTATGCTAGTTTATCACTTCCTATGTTACAGTGAAACCACTGTACTCCACAGCTGTTCTACTTTTCTCTGTATAGTACAATATTTTCCCCACTCTCATCTCCTGTATTGCTGCTCTCATGTATTTTATTTTTATTTAAATTTTATTATCAAGTTAATGTACAGAGGGGTTAGATTTACATAAGTAAGTTAGTGAATTCATTTTTTTCTAACTTGTTAACACTTCCCCCATGTTACTCCCTCTTCCTTCCTAACATCCCCCAAGATTATTTCCAAAATATTGTGAGTATCTCGTTTGCATAGGTTCCCCCTTTGTCCTTTGTCTCACTATTTTGTTTATTCACCTTTCCCTTTCCTAGTTCAGATCAACATATTTACAATAACCAGGGTATCAAAATCAAATACAGTGACTACAGGGGATAAACATTGGTGGGGAAAACACAAAAGATAAAAAGAAATCACATACTACATTAAGAACAACAACAAAAACATGTCTTTGAGTTCATTTCACTTGGAATCACCTTATAAGATCATATGTAGGGCTGGGAAGGTGGCTCAGTGGTAAGAATGCTTGCCTTGCATGCATGAGGCCCTGGGTTCGATTCCTCAGCACCACATAAGCAGAAAAAAGCCGGAAGTGGCACTGTGTCTCAAGTGGTAGAACGCTAACCTTGAGCTGAAGAGCTCAGGGACGGTGCCCAGACCCAGAGTTCAGGCCCCACGACCGACCAAAAAAAAAAAAAAAGATCATATGTAAGTAGATAGTGAGCTATTCTGCTCATCTACTAAGATTATCCTTGATGTACACAATAATGCTTCCCTATTACCCACTAATACCACTTCTGGGCATTTACCCACGTGACAACAAACAAGGCCACACTAAAGCTACCAGCACAATTGTGTTTATCACAGTATTATTTACCATAGCTAAGATATGATATCAACCCAGATGCACCTCAGTAGATGAATGAAGAAAATGTCACTCTCTCATACACACACACTTACACATGCATGTGGAATACTATGCTTCCATCAGAAAGAATGATACCACCTCATTTGTAAGGAAATGGAAGATCTTGGAAAAAATATTAAGTGAAGTAAGCCAGACTTAAAGAAACATAGGTCTCAGGTTTTCCTTTATTTGTAATAATTAGTTTATATCAAGAATAATCTCATGTATTTTAATTTGACATTTTGTTCTATGTTGAGCATAGAACATTATTGCTATATTGTTTGATATTATTTCTGCAAACAGGCAGGTATATTTAAAGAATTACATTAATCTCATCCATTACTGAAGGAAGAACAACTTTAAAGAGCAAACCCTACTCGGAAGAACAACTCCTATTTATTTAGCTTCATTCGGAAGAACAACTCCTACTTACTTAGCTTCATTCCTTTGTAAGGCCACTGTAGTCCCCTGTAACCTCATCTTGTACATTACAACTCTGTACTTGGTTATCCTTCATATCTACTATCTTCTACATTGTGATCTAAATGCCCTAGTGATTCCAGTTTGCTTTACTTTAAAAAAAAAATCTCTCTTAATGTTTGAGGTTGGTGTGTTTGCGTGTGTGTAGTATTACAAAGATCAGAAGACAAAATTTTGGTTCATTTAGATTACATCTTTCTGGTCATTGTAAGTTGTGGCTAATGGGAGAAGTATCTTGCTATTTTAAGGATGAAACAGAACATGTATTTGTGCATGTACCAGAGTTGCTTTAATTGTCTGAATTTGAACACTTAACTTCGAAGTATATCTTGGCTGCTGTTGTGAATAATGTGAATAACAATGAACTACAAATATATTTACGAGTTACCCAGAGAGAAACAATCACATGATTGGTGAGTCAGATGATATTTCAACTTTGCATTTTTTTAGAAAATGCATAGTAATTTCTACAACGAGAATACGAGCCTGTATTTTGACCAAGAGTGTATAGAATTTTCTTTTCTCCATACTCTCACCAACATTGTTACCTTTTGAGTTTTATGAAAGTGCATGTTTCTAATAGGTGAAGTAACCCAGACTGGCTTTAGACTCAATTCCTCTTAGTCCAACCTCCTAAATGCTTGGAATTACAAACCTTTACCACCACACCTGGTTCTTTTGGGGTTTTTTGTAAGAGTTATAATAGTTATGAAGTAGTATCATAGTAATTTTGAATTGCATTTCTCTAATGACTTCTGTTTACTAAGCCAGCATAGAAATGGTATTAAACACAACTTTGTAAACCCACTGTGATTTTCAGGGCTTTTTGGAAAACAGGCCTATTCAGAACTTTTGTCCATTTTTATTCATGTTACTTGTTAATCTCATCTTTAAGCTCTCTATACAAAATCAATAATTAATTCAAGGTAGTAGAAAGGAAAAAATTAAGCAACTCCTAACATTTTAAAATTTTCAATATCATGATATTGCTTAGATCACTTGAGACTATAAAACTCAATTTAGTTTGACCTTTTACAAGGCTATATTTATTTTATTTTATGTTTATTGCTCTTTCCAAAGCCTGCATGTCTGATTTCCCTTGGTTTCCTTCAGTTTCAAGTAGTTCAGATTTCAAACTGAAGAATAAATGGAAGGAAGCAAACAAAAAAACACTGTTCCTCTCATCCGATGATGCCTCTTCAAGCATGAGGTAAGTTCATCCTTCTAAGTCCCTATGATAGGGTATCAAAAGGAGAATTCATTCTTCTAGGTCTCCCTATCTTTGCAATGTAACTTAAATGATGTAAAACACAATATACTGCTCAGATAAGTTTACGTTTTATCAGTTTTGCACATTTTCATATGCGCTTCAGCTCAGTGCACAACATTTCTTCATTATTCTGTCCCTGATATTTTTACAATATCAAGACAAGATAACCAGTTTGAATTACAGCATGAGAAGTTATCCACCTGGCTTCCTTGAAAGCAGATCACAGTCAATTGATAACATTAGTTCTGGTTTCTCTCTACATGTAATGGTTTCTGTAATACATATGGAATTATATTTAGTATTAAAAATTGCTGACCAAACTCAAAGCTTATTCATAGAAACTTAATTATTTCACCAGTGTCATACCTCTTAATTCTTAAGATAATATTTGCTGTAATGCTAATGTTATTACCATTATAATGTTGGGAAAAATTTTAATTAAAGGCACTAAGTGCACGGTCCAAAGTCACACAATGAGGAAGGAAATCAGTCAAAGTTTCCAAAAGTCTTTCAGCAATACAAAAAAGGTAGGTAAAATCTCTCCATTCTCTTACACACTCAATTCAATATACATATTGTCCAAGAAATAATACCATAGCAATTGTTGCCAAGGGTGTTTGTTTTCTGCCACATTTTGTCTTCAACACAGACTGTGTTGGTGACATTGGGTTATCATGCACAGAGATGAGCTTATAAATTGAGGTCCAAAGAGAGCCAAATTTCTTCTGTTCCACATTTCCAGTTTCCTTTTTAAAAAGTAGTAAAATTTTTAAATATCATCACGTACTGTCTTTTAAGAATCCAAAAAGGAAATAAATTCACATATAATCACTCCAAAATGCTTTAAATGTAGATGATAAAACAAACACTCATGAAGTAAATTTTCTTCTACATTTAATATGTTTCTGAAAGCCTTGTGCTGGTTGGTCACCATTGTAATCCTGACTACTCAGGATATGTACTCAGAAGGCTGAGTTCTGTGGATAACATTTGGAAACCAATCAGAGCAAAAAATCATGACATTATTTTTCAAAAATTTTAATGAACTAGAAAAGAGCATGAATGGAGATGTAGCTAATATACTAGCTCACCAAACTAGAGGGGAAAGGCCTAGCAAGACCTTAAAGCCCTAAGTTCAAACTCTGAGCACGCCAACATGCAGGCACACACACATACACACACACTCACCCACTTATTCACGTCAGTGTTTTGCATTAATTTCTTAGTTAATGATATTATATGGGTATAATAGGGGAAATAAACTTTTCCATCTCGGAACATTTTTATATGTATTTTATTGTTAAAATACCATACAGAGGGGTTTCAGTTACATGAGCAAGGTAATGAGTCCATTTCCTCTCAGGCATTGTTACCTCCTCCTTTGTTTTTTCCCCCACCATCCCTTCCTCACACCTCTACAAGTACACTCCCCTTCATCCCCCCCAACCCCACCTAAATTGTAAAGTTCAACTTTCAACATAGTGTCTTGTGCATCTCATTGTCACAATGGGTCGACCAGTATTCCTAGTTAACCATTTTGTTTCTTCTTTCCCCTCCCCAATTAGCTAAGTGTATATACAAGATTCAGGTGCACCAAAATCAAATACAGTGAAAACAGAGGTTATACTGTGGGCGAGGAACATATAAAGAAACAATAAAATACATCGTACATTATAAATACGTTTGAAATAATAGCAAGCAAGAAAAAAACCCACTTGTGTACTTACTTTGGGGGTCATTTCATTTAACATCATCTTATATGGTCATATGCCCATAGCTTTTGACCTTTTCTGCTTATCTCAGACATATATTATTTATTGCAAATAAGGGAAACCATGGGACCTATGTTTCTTTGGACTTGGCTTACTTCACTAATATAATTTTTTCCAAGCCTTTCCATTTCCTAACAAATTGGGCAATGTCATTCTTTCAGATGGAGGTATAGAATTCCTATTCTCACACACACACACACACACACACACACACACACACACACACACACACACAATGGAAATCAATCAATCTATCTATCTATCTATTTATCTATCTATAACATTTTCTTGATCCATTCATGTACTGAGAGGCATCAATGTTGGTTCCATATTTTAGCTATGGTAAATAATGCTGCAATAAATATAGTAGTGCTAGTAGTTTTAGTATGGTCTTGTTTGTGATCATTTGGGTAAATGCCCAGAAGAAGTATTTGTTGGGTCATAGGGGAGCGCTATGTGGAATCTTTTGAGGAACCTTCATACTCCTTTCCGAAGTAGCTGAACAAGTTTACACTCCCACCCAAGAATGAAGTATGGTTCGAATGCAGTAGGGTTCCTTTCTGGCCACATCCACTCCATCGTCTGTTGTAAAAATATGGAACACTTCATGAATTTGCTTGTCATCTTTGCACAGGGGCCATGGTACTCTTCTCTGTATCATTTCAATTTTAGTGTATGTGCTGCCGAATTGAGCACAGAACATTTTTTATATATAAAGTGTAATTGATTTTCTTAAACTAAACAATTCAACAAAAAGTAAGTTCTAAAGAATTGTTGTGAAATTTTAAAACCATGTGTTTCTTATATAAGCACACATTTATGAATAAAGTCAAGATTGGCATGTCAAAAACAATATAATTCCAGATATTTGTTGTTCAAGAGATGTGTAAGAGGAGGAATTCAATTATTCTATACAAGGCACCTCTCATAATGAACATTGAAGCAAGTGTTAAGGTTTGTTAAAAGTTTTAATGTTTTAAATATTTTTAATTTTGGGAATTTGCTTATATATATGCCAAAATTAAGACTGTATGACAGGTCATAAAACTTTTCCATAAAGTATTTAAGATTTATTGTAGCAGCATATACTACTAAGTGTGTACATTTCAGAGTTTATAGAAATTTTACTAATGATAATTTGCAAATTCTTTGTGTAAAGAAGCAGAGTGAAGAGTTAAGACTTTGTTAATTCCACAGTTTCTGTTAAAACTTTAGGGCTTCCTTACATTATAGGTTAGCGAGGAACAAATGATGATATAAGCCATATACAGATGAGATGAGCCATAAATAATAATCTTAGTGGGAAACTTTAAAGACTACTCATAGCCTATAAAACTCTTATTGAACATCATAATCTTAGGCAGTTTTAAATGTACAGGATTATGAAAAAATAGTAAAACCTAATATGTAGTATACTTCAAATACTGGAAACACTGGTAATTGTTTCATTTTTCATTTTATTAATCATTAATATTTAATTATTGGTTTTGTTTATTGTAGCATTGTTTTCCTTGTTGTAATATAATACAACTTTTTGTAAGTCGTCATTAGGAGGTACTTTGAGAATGTTACTGGGATGGCCACACCATGTTTTATAGGTGCATATGAATTTACAAAGAGCAAAATTAAGAACAAAATACTCATTAAAATTTTTCTCAAGTAGAGTCTGAACCAGGAGTGTTAAGTGTCCACAGCTAAAATCTTAGCCCTAGGCTGAAGCAGCCGTCTTACAGAGTTGAGGACACAAAAGTGAGAGACAGTGATTTTTTGTGTTTTGATTTTGTTTTTGTTGGTCGTGGGGCTTGAAATCTTGGGCCTGGGTGCTTTCCCTTAGCTCTTTAGCTCAAGGCTAGTGCTACCACTTGAGCCACAGGACCACCTTTGTCTTTTTGTACTGATGTGGTACTGAGGAATCAAACACAGGGCCTCATTCATTCTAGGCACGCACTCTACCATTGAAACCCCTTCGCAGTTCCTGAGAAAGTGTATTTTAAAAAGTCACCTAAACAACATTTGCTTTCTGCTTTGGCTTATATAATGATATACATGAATATCTTTTTATATTTTTGTGAATTGTCATACTTCTAAATTTATATTAATTTCAGCCACTTTATCCTTTTGAAAGTCATGAAATATCTCTAAGAATTTGTTTCTGTAAAGACTGTTTTTGCATTTATAATTTCTTCTGAGTCACTTTTATTTTTTTCAAAATCACTTTATATTTTATATTGACGGGTTTTCACACATCAAATGCCTTCAAATGTATATATGTATTAAGGTTTGTATCCTGTCAATAAATGTGTAGAACACAATTATACCACTGACAAAAGATGATTTGCACTTCATTTATGTGCTTTTGTACTTGGAGAGTGATTTTAGGTGTGTCAACACAAGTAGAATCAGCATGAAACAAGCCAGCATTTCTTCATTTAAGATATAAGGAAAGGATACAGGTTGATCCATTGTAACAATAGGATGTACAAGACACTCTATCAGAGGGGGATGGAGGGAGGAGTTGAGGTGGTGTAAAGGGAAGGGATGGTAGAGGAAAAACAGGAGGGGTTAACAATGCTCAATAAGAAATGTTCTCATTTGCTTACTTGTGTAACTGTAACCCCTCTGTACAGTATCTTTACAATAAAAGTATATATTAAAAAGATACAAGGAAAATTTCTGTACTTATGGGAAGTTATATTTGTCATTCAATATCAGCAAGGTATTGTTTTTAGGATGACAGGCATATTAAAATTTTGGATACTCAAATTCTCTACAAAAATAAATATATTATTTACATTAGAAACTGCCCACAATCTAGTGCAGTGTAATTGCTATGAGAAATTTTACCGCATTCTAGGTTTGTAATGGAAAGTAAATGTATATGCAATATCAACAGATATGAATTTTTTCAGATAATTTTTGTCTGCATTTTGTGGATGGAATTGGGAAAGCAATTTTAAAAAGCACAAATTTCATCACCAAGAGCTGTCCGCAAACCGTAACAAGTTTCTAATACATCAAAATTGAATGGTTTGGAACTCCAAGAAGTACTTGAATTGACACATTATCAGAAAGTGTAACCAGGCAAGCACTTTTGTTTTTAAATTTTTTGGGGGGGTCCGGTCGTGGGCCTGAACTTTGGGCCTGGGAGCTGTCCCTCAGCTCTTCAGCTCAAGGTTAGCACTCTACCACTTGAGCCACAGAGCCACTTCTGGTTTTTTTTCCTGCTTATGTGGTGTTGAGGCATCGAACCCAGGGCCTCATGCATGCAAGGCAATCGCTCTACCACTAAGCCACATTCCCAGCCCCTAGGCAAGCACTTTTAAGAAATGCAGCTACTAGATTTCTCATTGAGTGCTTTCATAAAACTTTGTGAAATACAAGTCAGAACCTCATTGGAGACTAGACAGTTTTCCCTCACCTTTCTGTCAAGCTCAGTTATTATCAATCAACATATAGCTAATCTTGAATAATCCTCTAATAAGAAAATGTTGATGGAGTGTTTATATGCAGAAAAGCTCGGAACGCTAACTTTTTCCAATTGGCCTGAATGGTTGACCCCCACCCTATTATCCCAAGTCCATACGGACTCCAGGCATAATTCCAGGTATGTGTGAACTCCTTTGATGTGCAGGTAGGGCAATCCACCTAGGCCCAGTTGAAAACATCCCATCTCAGACCCAACTGAAAGTCCTCCATCTTTCTTGACCTAGGGGCTTTTCATTAACCTCTACCTCCTTGATCAGATCTCCTATAAAACACTGATCCTGTGCCAGCTACCTCACACAACCTCAATCCTGCTGGAAGGTCTGTGCCCCTGGCTGTTCCTCAATAAAGAGTCCTTTCTGTTGGTGATCAAGTCAGGCCTATTCCTTTTCCATTCTCCTCCATTTTCCTAACATATGGTGCTGACACCCAGGAGATAAAAAGCACCAGGAGTAAGTAGGTGCCCTCTGCCAAGGGGCCACCCACCTCCTTGCCACCTCTCATGGAGCCTTTCTGCTACCTTCCTCCTCCTTCCAAGGCTTTTCTTCATCAGAAGCACAGAGCCCTCTGAGCTTACTTTGGGCTAAACAGACACCTGAAAAACCTCCCAGCCTTTGCTTTTGTAAGCAGTGCAAGCAGTGGATGGCCACGCTGCTGTGGCTTGAGGTATTATTGCCCCCCTGCGTAAGCTCAGAAAAGGCCTTATCTCTCCCCCTATTCTCTATCCTTTACCCTGTCCCTGGATTCTGATCTCCAGGCAGGAGGCTCTTCACTGTTTGACTGACTTCACCCAATACCTAAAAGCCTTCAGGACAAGGTAACTAGCCCGGTCTGTGGTGTAGGCACCTGACATGGACCCCAGGAGGGCAGGACTCCCTCCCTTCTTTCTTGTCTGTGGGGTACAGAGACTCCAGAAGTCTCTTCTTTCCTTATACCCTGATACCCTTTAATTAGGACTTTTGGGGATGCCCTCTCTTAATTATTGGGATCCATCCGTCTGGCTTCCCAAAGCCCCAGCGGTGCCTGGAGCATCAGGACAGGCTCCATAGTCCTACCAAAATTTCCAAATTGTCTCCCAAAGACACCCCATTGGCATGCCTGCTGTCTAAACTTAAGACTTTGGGCTGACTGATTTACAGTCATAAAAAAACAAAACTGACTTGTTTTTATTCCAAAATCTGGTCTCATTACCATGGCACTGCTGACCTAAATTCAGAACCTTAGGTTTTACTCTTGCTGATTTAAACAATTCTCCAATGAAACTGGGAGGAGTCTGAGGTCCCCTAAACCTAAGCCCTCCTCAAGCTCTGCTCCAGAAAATCCTCACTTTGCTTGTTCTGTTCGGTCCACCAAGTCCTTCTCTGACCTCCACTCCAGAGGGCTCCCTCTCCACTCTCCTGCCTTGCTCACCAAGCCCTTCTCTGCCAGGAGCCACCCAACGTTTCCTCTAAAAAAGTAACTCCTTATCTTGTAGCAACTCAATCTGTCTCTCTCCCCCTCTCCATTTCCCTCTATCTCTCTTTTCTTTGATGACCTCCATCACAAAAGAACCTTTTCTCCTTCCTTGCTCTTCTAACTACACTCTTGGTATTTGCAGTTGGTCCATATTCTCTAGGCTAAAACTGTGTCTGTTTCAAGCAAACTCCTTTTGCTGACCCCAGTCTCTGTGCCTGCCTGTCTGCATGCTTGTGTAGCTGACACAAGGTGGGGTGGGCATAGGCCTCCAAATGTAAAACAACAAGCTATGAGTCCTGTTAAAAATCCTTCTAAACAAACCCCTCCATACTTATACATTTCTCAACCCTCTTCTATGGCTAATACACCTTCTTCCCTTCCAGACCATAATTAAATGGTCCTCTGGTCTGGACATTTCGTTAATCTGTTATTGACTGAGGCTGGCTGACAAACACACTGAGGACAGCCTCTGTCTTTTGCTGCTCTCTCCCTTTACCACCCTGAAATCCCTTAATAGAAACAAGCCAATCCTTCTTCTCGTAGGGACTTAGACAATAATACAGTCCTTTCCTCTTTCCTGAGTCCACTCACTTCAAAATCTAGATTCTTAATTTCTCCTCTAAGTGGCTACCGAAGAAAAATCCCTCCCTCTCACCTCTTTCAATAACTTTATCCAATTATTTAAACTACCTTTTCAGTAACTTCATTATGCCACATCCTCCCTTTAAATATCTGCAGGTTAAAAGTTCTATCTTTTCCCCTTACAAACCTGTTCAACCACCTCCTCCCCCAATTCTCTCTACATGCCTTGGAAGCTGAACCTAGCAAGAGACAAAGACCACATGATGGGTTTTTCTTCAACCCCCACACTTCCACCAACCTATCTCCTCTCTACTCTTCACTGTTCTAATGGTTAAAATGTTCAATTTAAAATATTAAACCACCTCATCACCAAAATTGATTTAAAGGGTTCCTTCTCTTGTTGTCAATGTTTGTTTAAAGGTGGAAATTCTGTTTGTCAAAATTTGCCTTGCATTTTGTTTGGTATTGCCTTGAACACATGTTTTTTTATCATATTGGTCAAAACAATACTACTTTGCCATTGGAATTCCAAAAAATCTTATGGCCGATTTTCATTTTTTTAAAAACATACGTGCCTTAAAACGTTTGTTTAAGTGTGTGTGTGTGTGTGAGAGAGAGAGAGAGAGACAGAGACAGAGATAGAGACAGAGACAGACAGAGAGAGAGACAGAGAGCACGTTCAACATAATCTCATTATAATACATAAAAACTGTGTAAAAATTATCTTCTTGTAATTCTTGGTAGTGATATTTCTCAACAAATGTGCTGTTTGTTATAAGAAAACATCTTTTTCAAGGGTAGTAGTAAAAGTAGTGAGACCCAGTTCAGCTCCTAGCCAGCTGTGAGGATAAACACCGGTAAGGAGGTAAGAATTTTCTAAAAATGTTTGTTCCACATATTTGTTTCTGTCAGAAAATTTGAGTATGTGGAAGATGGTATGAATATTCCTTAAAAGACAGTTTATGAGTAAAAGTTTGTATGTAATTGTTGGCTGTGATTTACATTAAAACTATCATGTCATTCTCTATGTCCATCTAAAGTCAAGTGTCTTAACCAATCTTTGTATAAATTTGTAAGCAACAAACAGGAGATCTGACAATTCATCCGAGGGACAGATTCTGGCCAAGATCTTGCTTGGACTATCCTACCTCTACCATGGTAGATTGGACTTCTGACTGACTCCATCACACACAGCTGATTCTTGGTAAAAGACTGCTTTAGATTTACAAAAACTAAGACTCCTGGAAAACTCTCTGGAAACCTTTCCAAGCCTGACCTGAGAAAGCCAGCTGCATTGTTATGGTGTTAAAACATGTGTAGGCCAGGACAGCCTCTTGTAAAATTGGTTATCAGGTTTTCCAGGCATCCAAGCTGTGCTCAAACTCTCATCCCATCAATTGAGTTTTGTCATTGTAGAGTTCTGGCAAGTATTTGTTGATCAATTCTTGACAGGATGCATGTAAGCTCTACTTGTTCCTATTAATTTCTGGTTGCTTTAATTGGAAATAATAAAAGATTTTTGTGGCACATATTGCAGTTCAAAGCCAGCCTGGGCAGAAAAATCCCTCTGAGACTCTATAATCAGCAAAGAGCCAGGCTGGAAGCAGGCTCAAAAATTAACGATCCAAAGGCTAAAAGTGAGCTTGTGACTCAAAGTGCTAGCTTTGAGCTGAAGTGCTCAGGGAATTCCCTCAGGCCTTGAGTTCAAAGCCTATATCTAAGCCACAAGCACCTACACGTCCAGGACAAAGTGGAAAAGAATAAGAGGAGATGATGTCACATCAGCCACTTCGTGCCTACCTTTTCAAAATTAACCAGAGCCAAGCGGTCAATAGACACAAGTTGAGAAGCTTGTCCATCTACTGTCTGTATCTGTCTAACTTCTAACTGGACAGGAATTTACATTCTTGCCTTTGTTACCTGCTATTGATAGGAAATGATCAAGGTCTCACACCAGGCCCTTAACTTCTCCAATCCAGGCCTAACTTCTGACTGGTTATGGGCTCATGATACAAATGGAACATTTATGGCTTGTGCCCAGGGTTTGTTTTACTGTGTCACTCATATGAACTAGTCCTGCCACCTTGTCAGCCTTTTGACTGATCTCATCATTTTCAAGTTTCTCTCTAACAGGATAACAGTCCTCACTCAGGATCTGGGACCAAGTCAAGGCCATCCTATTACTGCAGGCAACCAGAGGCTTTGCTGACACTGCCCTGGATCCAACACAGACCTGAAAGACCCCAGCCCCAGTGACTCCTTTAAACCCTCATGCCAGCAGGAAATAGCCAGAAAAGACCATGATGCCCCTCCACATTTTATACTCCTTCAGGGTTACAAATGATGGGAATCTGCTTTGTTCTCATAACTCCATGATACTCCCACTCATCACAATTCTTTTTATGTCTCAAAGACCCTATATGAAGAACTTGCCTCTCACCTCTTGGCCCTAACATTCTATCAAGATGGAATATGATGAATTGACCCCGACACTATATCCCGGGTATTTGTGAACTCCTTTGAATTACAGGAAGGGCAATCCACCTAAGCCCAGCTGTACACATCCCATTGTGGTCCCAACTGAAAGGCCCCCACCTTTCTTGACCTAGGAGCTTTTCATTAACCTCTACCTCCTTGCTCAGATCTTTTATAAAAACCCTGATCCTGTCCCAGCTCCCTCACACAACCTCCAAACCCACTGGAAAGGCTGTGCCCCTCACTGTTCATCAATAAACAGTCCTTGTTTGTTGATGATCAAGTCCATCCTATTCCTTTTCCACTCGCCTCCATTTTCCTAACAAGGACCATCTGTATTCTATGGCCCAGAAGTGAGAAAATTAGGTAAGCATATATGTAATTTTGATTCTACCCACATCAGTTATCTATCCAGACCTGTATCAAAGTGAGAGGATTTTAAAAGAATTTAGTGATTTAAAATTTAAAATTAAATGTAGAATGAAATTAGTTCCAATGCATTACTTTAAGATATTTAGAAACAACTGAGCAACCTAAAGGTCAATAAGACTTTTTTATTGGAAGGGAAGGAATAGTGTTATTTGGTTCTGTATATTCTAAGTAATTGGCAAAAGAATTTACAAAATAAAATTTACATTTGCAGCAGATTTGACACTTATTAATTTTTGTATATTGAAAGGAGCACAAGCCTCAAGAATATGTCGATGCAATCCTCTAATTTATCTCTAAATGCTTATGCTTCTGGTCTCAATATTAAAACTTCAAAAACTTAATTTTTAGCTAGTTGTGCAAAGGGATTTCGTTTCATCATGTCAGTGTTGAAGAGAGTGTACATGTGCATTTCAATGTACAATGCATCTGGATCATTTTCACACTTTCCATTTTTCTTCCTTCACTTACCCCAATCCCATTTTCCCTTCAAGTTTCCTATTTATATTCTCACATATGTACATTGAGGGTTATGACTGTATTAGTCAACCATTTCCATCTCCATTCTTCTGCCCTATTCCCATTAAGCCCAGCTCTCCCTTTTAAAACTTGTTTCAACTTCAGGGTATTTTGTGAAATTTCTCTCCCTTTGGCATTTGGCTTTGGGCTTGCCACATTCTCTTCCATGTTTGACCTACATAACTGAAGATATTTCTCCACATTTCTAATCTCTGAATGGCTGAGATAGGTCTCTTTTACTATAACCATTCTGTCCTAAATTCAGAATTGTATTCCTTCTTTGGTAGTCTGCTCATCACAGGGAAAGCTGTAGAACTCAAGGCAAATAGGGTGGAAAAGTGTAGTAGTGGAGGTCATTAGACATTGATGAAGTAAACTATATAACTCATGAGTATAGATGCAAGGGAGGAACTGGGAGAGAATGAGGAAATGGAAGACAGTGTATGAAAGGAAATATACTCATTAACTGACTCACATAATTGGAATCTCTCTGTATATCACCTCTGTTATAACAATTAAAGTCATTTGAAAAAAATTCCTCCATGCAATGTGCTAGCCTAAACTACTTCCTTTGAAGAAAATCTACAGCAGTTAGAACAACAGTTAAATTTATTAGAAAGAAAATACAATATTTAATTTGAAACCGTATCACATCAAATGAGGTTAGGCCAAAAAAAGAAAATAGAGTCAGGAAAATCTTTTTGTTGCTATTAACTGTCTGCAAAGAACTCTGAAGTTGAGCTAAAAGTGGAAATGCTATGAGGTGGCAAGTCCACCCTGACATCTCAGAATGCTGAGAGCTGGCCACAGAAGGGTTAAAACAGACAATTCTTGAGAGAGTTAAGAGACTGGAGTGTCACACTCCTTCCTTAGTGCTGGAAATGCTGAATTTTCAGTGCTGTTGACCTTGAAGGCAAAGGTGATGTGTATATCAGGTCTAGACATTGTCTGGTTGCAGTCTCCTCTCTCAAACAAAGGAAAAAAGTGTCTTTCACAAACTCTGTTTCAGCTCTGATGGTAATATTAATATAGATGTTTTATTTATTTTCTTGGTCATGGGGCTTGAACTCTAGGCCTCAGTACTGTTCCTGAGGTCTTCAATTCAAGGCTATTGTTTTACCAATTGAGCCATAGCACCACTTCAGTTTTCTGGTGATTAATTTGAGATGAGTGTCTCAATGACTTTCCTGACCCTGCTGGCTTTGAACTGCAATCCTCATTTCTTTGCCTCCTGATTAGCTAGGATTATGGGTGTGAGTAACTCGTACCTAGCTAGATGCTTTATTTTTTTTCATGTATCCATGGTTACTTGCTCTATGTAAATTCAAGAAAAAATGTTTGATTGTAGAGACTCAAGGCCCAAGTGCTACTTAGCCTTGGGAACCCAGGTTTCACTATATCTCTCTTTTATATTTTTTTTTTTGCTTTTTTCTGCTTTTTTATTGTGAAAATGCTGTACAGAGGGGTTATAATTATATGGGCAAGATAATGTGTACACTCTTATAAAGCATTGTAGCCTCTTCATTTGTTTCCCCTTCCCATCCTCCCTCCGCCCCCCCCAACCAAACCTCCTCCCAGCCCAAAAAAGTTGTAAAATTCTTTTTCGACATAATGAATTGTGCATCTCATTGTTGCAATAGGTACACTTGTATCCCTATTTAAACGATTTGTTTTTTCCCTTCCCATATACAAATTATACCAACAACAAATACAGTGAAAGTAGGGGTTATATTATGGGAGAGGGACATACAAAGCAACAAAGAAATAATCTAATAAATGTGTTAGAAACAATTGCATGAAAGAAAAAAAAAACATTTGAATACATATCTTAAGGTTCATTTCCCTAACATCAACTTATCTGACCATTTCTGCTTGTCTCAGACATATACTAGTTATTGCAAATAAGAGAAACCATGGGACCTATGTTTCTTTGGGCCTGGCTTACTTCACTTAATAGAATTTTTTCCAAGTCTTTCCATTTCCTAACAAATGGGGCAATGTCATTCTTTCTGATGGAGGCATAGAATTCCATTGTGTATATATACCACATTTTCTTGATCCATTCATCTACTGAGGGGCATTTGGGTTGGTTCCCTATTTTAGCTATGGTAAATAATGCTGCAATAAATATAGTCGTGCTGGTACCTTTAGTGTGGTTTTGTTTGTGAACATTTTGGTAAATACCCAAAAGTGGGATTGGTGCTCAAAAGACTCCACATAGAGCTCCCCTATGACCCAGCAATCTCTTTTTCTTTATATATGTGTTTGTCTGATTTTCTTTGGCTCCAGATTAATATATAACTATGTCGGATTATGGTTAACAACAATTTTCCTCTACAATGGTAAGAGAAATGTCCATTTTAAGAGACATATCAGCAAAGTAAAATTGATCAATAAGAAAAACTGGTTCCCAAATAGAGCATTTGAAGAAAAAACGAAGAGATAATTGGAGAGAAGAGGAAATGAGAGAAAGAGACAGAGAGAAAAAGAGACAAATTAGAAAGAAGGACGTAAAGAAATCTAATAAGCAGGAAACAGAATGAACAGAGAAAACCATAGAAAAATAGTCTTGTAAAGATACCTTAGAATCAGACAGACAGATTTCTAGAAAGGCCACAGATTATATTATCAAACATAGGCTAAGCATCAGGTAAGCTAAGGACCATGGAACAATCCAAAAACTATGTAAGGACAGTAATTTAAGTACACACACCTTTCTCAGTCCCCTACCACATCCAAAATTGTATGGGATCACATTATTTCAGCAACTCTTGTAAAACTTCATTAAGATAGTTCAGTGTTGCTCATGAGGATGTGATCTCTGACAAGCTGCTAGTGAATCTTCACCTTCCAGAAGTCACCTACTTGGTGTCATTGAATCACACAACAAATGTTATCACCTTTTCTCATATCAGAATAACAGGACACAAATGGAAACAGATCTGCACTCAACTTAGAATATAAGATTTTATAATTACTTAATCTACAAGTCATCTTTATCTGATTTAGAAACATGTTCCTAAAGCTGAAATTGTTTTTGTCCTTTTCAAGCCTGGACACCCTTAGGGACATAAAATGCAATGTAAAAACATGAGAAAAAAAAAAAAAACACCTCACCAGAGATCCTTTCATTCTTTCTTAATGTTGACAATGATCAGAAGATTCTGGAAGCATGGCTGGGAGATTGGCAAATGAGGTAGTCAGGAAAGAACCTCTGTGATTTAGCCCCAGATTTTCCTGTTGAAAATATTCTAAATGAGCTGGAAAATCATAAAGCCTTCTGGGGAAAAGAATTTTTTCTGTGTCAAGTAGAGCATTAAACTCTTCACTAAAGGTGAATCCACAATCTATTAGTTGGTAGATAGGATAAAAGCAATTAATTTCTAGGTTAATATACATATAGGATTTTTAAAAATAATGTTCCCACAAAATAAATGAATAATTGAAAGAAAAAACACATCCCAACTTTAGTACAATTAGTTATTACTGAAATACAATTAGGGATGTATGAAGTACATTTTATTAATGCAAAACTATCCTAAGGACTCAATTTAGAATTTGTGCTCTACCTCATTCATCAACAAAATTAATAACCATAGAACAATGTATGTGAATATTCCATATCTGTTCACCAAACTCATACAGGAAAAATGCATCCAATAGATATTTCTTGTTATAATTTCAATTATGGTTGTCAAATATACAAATATTTTTCTGTATACAAATACTCAGAACAACCTTGTGCAATGCTGCGCAATTTGCCATTTAACCTGCTTTGTCCAAATGGACATCAGTAAAAAAGATATAAACACCAGTTTGAGAAGTCCCTCACTTTCCTAAACATTAATATGAAAAACTATGGCGATCTTGCTGGATATACACGATTTAATAAAGACACACCTTAAAATACTAGTAATCGGAGTGACACAATGCCAATTAGCCACCTACATCCAAGGAAGGAGAACACTAAAGTCTAATATGTTACTTAAACAATACTAGCACAAAATACTAAGGTGAGGACACCCCAGAATCTAGATACATAAAAATTAAAACAAATAAATAGCTTTGTCATTTTATATTTTCAGTTGTTTTATTACACAGGAAAAGCTATTATCCACAATTCTGTATATTTTAAAATACAATATTGTGGAATGGAAACTCATAATATAAAATTAAATGAACTTTACATTGACATTTACCAAAACTGAAAATCTACTCTGTACACATCAGTTAGGTTGTTTGTGTTAGGAAAGACAATATGAATCATTTAAAAGCAATGTTTACACATTAATATTGGGTTTTTCTACATCACCACGATGTTTCTTCAAAAAATTTAGAAAGAGGGCTGGGAAAGTGGCTCAGTTTTAGAGTGCTGGCCTTGCATGCATGAGGCCTTGGGTTTGATTCCTTAGCGCCACATTAGCAGAAAAAGCCAGAAGTGGTACTGTGTCTCAAGTGGTAGAGCACTAGCCTAGAACTGACAGCTGAGAGATAGCCCCCTGACCCACAATTCCAGCCCAATACTGGCAAAAAAGAAAATAAAAACAGAAAAATAATTTAAAAGAATTTATTGTAAGCTGTGTCTATATTCATAATGCTTGAGGTCAGGAGTATTATAGATTTCAAGGTGGGATATTTTATTTTTGCTTTGTGATTTGGACTATTTTCATATATACTAGTGAGATTGAACATACCTCCTTAAAATTTCAAAATTTTCTATTTCAGATTATTTTATTAAAATATAATCTTTATTTAAAAGATGGCATTGTAACTGGGCTATGGTTGCTTAATCCAAGTTACCCAAATGTCTGAGACCTTAGGATCATAGATTGAAGACAGCTGTGGGAGGAATGTCTGGGAGACTCTGATCTCCAATAAATTACCAAAAATAGTTGCCAGTAGAGATGTGACTTAACTGGTAGAGCATTAGCATTTGGCAAAAGAAGCTCATGGTCAGTGCCCAGGCATTAAATTTAAGAAGGAGGACTAGCACAGAAAAAGTGGCATTGGATTGTATTAAAATATATTTTACCAATTGTTTCAGAATACGTGTTTAGGAAGTCTCATTTTAAATGGTGTAAAGCAGGCTCATTATTATACTGGAGAAATTGGCATTTGTCCATAACAAATAAACCAAGTGGAGTGTAACCCTGTTAGTAACAATTTAAAAGTTGCAAACACAAAAGGAAGTGCAGAAGATAAAAATTGGTTGAACATGTTTCTATAAGATATTTGAAAGGAGTGCTTATGCTTCACTGACTTCAATTCCCAAAAGGAATTTCCAAAGTGAAATACTTCTTTGAGCAGATTGTGACAAGAAGGATAACATTAGGTAAAACTTCAGAATATGTAAAACACATACAACCTTGAGCAAAATACATTACTTCAAATTTTCTTCAGTAACTTTTTATAAGACCAGAGATCCCTGACCAACACCTCCAGAACAGGCAGGAAAAACCAACATAATAGATCTAGCATTAACTCTCGGGTCTTCATCTGGCCCACAAAAGATGGACGGAGTCCAAGGAAAGGTAACTGTGGCCGCTAGCCCATTCCCTAGCCTCCCTTAGCAGCGGGGAGTCAACGCAAGCAGGAAAACTCATTTATTAACACAGTACAAGTAGTTTTTAAAGCAAAAATGAGCAGCTGGCATTGGAGGGGAGGAAGAGGAACCAATCACTGTCAAGGTCATACCCTATCATGCACCTAAGCTTCCATGGGCTGGTTACGCACAGAACATACAGCAAATTGGGCTCTGCCCACTCAATTCCTTCTCAGCACCATCTTTGCTACCCATGTGCTCTACAGATTCTGCCTTTTTTGTTTTAATGGCAGACCCACCTCCCAGGTAGTTATCATTTCCCCTCCTTTGTCAAGGTTATTTTAACAGGATTACATTGATAAGGATAGCATTGGCCACTCGGGAGGTTCAAGGCAAGTCTGGGGGTCGAGGTTTGCCAGACAAGGATAAGGAGGGCCCTTGTTCATGATCCAAGAGCCCGTCCTAGTTATCTCACATACTTACCTAGAACAATAATAAACATCAGTCTGACCACCGTTAGAAATGCCTGAAGCAGTTCAATTAATTCCTGGGCACATATAAAAGTCAGTATCTTGTAAGGTTGTTCTCTTCAGAACATAGGAGCAGCCTGGGTATTGGGAGTTCCACACATGCAGCATGGTGAATCCTCGTGGGCTCCCACACTCAGGCCATTCTACTATATTCCAGAAAAACACGGAACATTTAAAACAAACTGAAGACATAGCAAACCAATCCTGGGCACATGGTGTCTTTAAAATGAGCCAGTTCCTTGTACATGCCTTTAACCGAGCACAGGGTCAAGATGACCTTTGAGCTTTACTGTCAGCTCCCAATGGCTCCCAACATCTCTCCTGTCTTTGTTTAAAGAAGCGAACCCCGCTGTATTAGGTTGGGTGGATCACATTGTCTGCCTTACCCGTCATCGGGAACTTCTTCAGAGTGAAGCGGAAGGCCCTGTCTTATGTTGGTCAGACTGACACCCCCTCTTACCCATCTCTGGCCGTGATTCCTCTCGGGGGAAATTCATTCACTTGGAGCTTGATCTTATGTAAATGTTTGGCTAAGCTCATAAGAGTTTTGCAGTGCATGTATCATGCAAGGAAAGCATAGAAAAACCATCAGCAAATGCATTACCAGGCCAAGCAATGTCATTAGCAGTCCTTTAACATTAGTCAAGGATGGAATAGCAGTCTGCCTCTTCAGAATCCAGAGGTGGGGCCTGTTCTAATCTGGCTATTTGCCTGTGGGGTTGAAAAAGATCTAAAGACAAGATATTTGATGATTTCTGCATTGCCACCACTAATCACTGCCCAGGTCACCCGTTGAGGTTGATGCAGATTCCATAGGGCCATATCCCAGACTGGGAGGGTCAGGAGAGCCAACAGCTGGAGTATCACCATCTGCAATTGTTAGAGAACACAAGAGATTCTCAAGGTCTGGTTGCCCTTGGGGATGGTTAGTAATTATCTTTCTGGCTTTCCTCTTTTAAATACAAGCCTTGGCCACCATAGCCCTTTTTCTTTCCTTGTTAGTTAGTTTATCCTTGGGTATCCTCCTGTACAGAGGAAATGGGTAAAAACTTAAGGTTCCTGGCAGGGATCCAAATGGGGACTGTCTCCTCTTTGGGAAAAACACATCCAAATCTCCTGCCCATGGCGTGGTCAGGACCTCTCCATTGTTGTGTCAGGGGGTCCTTCCACCTGACTTTCAGATGGCGCTTATGGTTTAGTTGTTCCCAGTGCTTCTGAAATCTGGATTCAGTTGCCCCTTTTGAAAAATTGAAAATATTAATGGTAAACAAATCTATCTTTATCTGTATATGGGGGCTAACTCCCCTTATTTGTTTTAATAATTGATCCTTAAGACACTGGTGATTTCTTTCTATAATTGCTTGGCCTTGGGGAATATAGGAAATTCCTGTAGTATGATTAATATGCCATTTGTCAAAAAATCTGACATTGCTTTACTAACAAAACAGTGTCCATTATCGGTTTTAACTTGTGCTGGTAGACCCAAGGTGGCAAAGCATTGAAGAAAATGTGCTTATGAATATTTAGTTATTTCTCCTGTATGTGCTGTGGCCCAGCATGCTCCTAAGTAGGTATCTATAGAGACAAATGTATATTTAAACTTACCAAAGGCTAGGAAATGAGTAACATCCCTTTGCCAGAGGACATTAGGTTTAAGGCCTCTGGGATTTAACCCTGGTGGTTGTAATGGGGATACTTTTAAGAAGGGCTGGCATGTTGTACAGGTATGTACTATCCGTTTTATGTCCTTTACAGGAATCTGAGGAAATCTATGCTGAAAACCTCTCCAATTAATGTGGGTTAAATCATGCAAACAGGTAGCCTCTTGTAACTTTAATGGTTGTGGGCCAGTAGCTAACTGGTCTACCAAATTATTGCCTAGGGATAAAAACCCAGGAAATTTTGAATGCTCTCTCAAATGTTGAATATGAATAGGGGCTCCCCGCTCTTCTAATAGGCTCATAAGGGTAACCATAAGAGGGGAAATAGGGTTTTCATCCAGCTTAATGTGTTCCTGGGGAATACAAGGGAGCAAGTTAATCATATATAGGCTATCAGAATACAAATTAAAGGGCTTTTGAATGTCCTGAGGGCCATAATTATGGCTAGCATTTCTTTATATTGTGCTGACCCTTAAGAAGGCTGAAATCTTTGTTGGCTTGGGGTCTTTTGTTGTTCCTCAAAGTCTGCATACACAGAGCCTGCTTTTCCTTCATCAGTAAAAACATGGAGGGTGCCACGAATAGACATAGGAGAAAATAGAGATGGTATTTTGAGGGGAAGTCGACATAACATGACAGTCCATTTGGATGGCCCATAATGGCAGTCAATTTGGCCTAGAAACCCCTCCAAGGAGAGAGCAAGACGAGCATTGGCTCGAGCGAGCCACTCAACATCTGCCATCTGAAAAGGAAAAACAATGAAGTGAGGGTCAAGGTCATAATGCCTTTGGGCTTGGGTCCTTCCCTTGACAATAGCATCTGCAAGTTGGTCTGCCTGAGAGTACACCTGAGGTGTGCCCCCAAGGGGAGTGTGAACCCACTCTAATGGCTCCCCTGTTTGAGTTAAAACTGCAGAAATCAATGTAACACCTGCAAACAACCAAAGGGAAAATGGGCTCAAAAATAAAATAGCTCATTAGGGAACATTTATCCAGGGCTTTTTGGAACTGCAAAAATATTGCCCAATGGATATCTGTAATTGTAATAACTTCTTGGGGTGGCCTGTCTTTTAGTAGAGCAAATAAGGGCACAAGACTATCTTTAGGGACAGGAACCCATGGTAACAGCCAATTGATTTCCCCTAAAAGACTCTGAAGTTGGGTTAAGGTTAGAGAGGCTAGAATATCCAGCAAAGGCTTAAGGGGTCTGGCCTGAGTCAAGGTAAAGTGGGTTCCAAGCACCTTAACAGGAGGTACCTTTTGAATTTCAGTGAGGGCTATGGTAAACTCCCTCCCCTTTTAAATATGGCAAGAACCTGGGCCAGAAGGCCCTCCAGGCGGCTCAGGTCTTGGTGTCCAAGAATTATATCATCCATGTAGGCATAGGCAAGGGAGGTATCTGAACCCAGAACAGGCCCTAAAAGTGTGGCCAAGTATTGTTGGCAAAAGGCTGGGCTATTGGACATTCCCTGTGGCAGCACCGTTTATTTGAACCTCTGATCAGGCTGGAAAAATTTAAGAGAAGGGATGGAAAAAGAAAACTTCTTGCAGTCATCTGGAAGCACGGGGACAGGAAAAAAAAAAAAGCAATCTTTAATATCAATCACAACCAATGACTATTCTGAAGGTATAGCAGGAGTCCAGGGCATGCCTCTTGGGAGCGTTCCTCCTAGCTCCATCCTTTCATTTACCTTAAGTAGATCTTGGAGCATATGGCAAGCCCCGGAGACTTTTTGAATAACAAATACAGGTGTGTTCCAAGGATTCATAGAAGGGGCTATATGCCCAAAGTTTACTTGTTCCTCCACCAAAGGGTGGATGGCTACAAGTTTAGGTTTGGTCAATGGCCACTGTTCCACCCAGACAGGGCTTCCAGGCTTCCAACTGATGGGAGGTACTCGGGGAACAGTGGCCTTTAGGATTGGGGGGTGCACCCAAGCGGTTCCCCTATGTTCTTCTCTGTAATTATGAAATTTAAAAAATCCTTTTTCTTAACTCCCTCTAGATCCTGTGTAAGCCTTTGTGCTTCTTCCCCATCCAGGATATCATCATAGGAAGCTTGATGGTCCATAATGACCACAGCATCCATTTGTCTTAGCATGTCTTGCCCTAGTAAATTGGCAGTGAGGCTGTTTGCTACTAAAGGGCATATCTTTCCCTGTTCTACATCTGGGTTAGTCCATTTCATAAGGGCAACCATCTCTTTGGACTGGGAGTTGCCCCCTACCCCCAAAATAGGGGGCCCAGGTACAAGCTTCCAATCCAAGGGCACTTCCTCCTCCCTGAGTATGGTTTGATTTCCCCCCGTGTCAATTAAGCAGTGAAACCTCTTTCCTCCTATGAGAATACTTATTTTAGGGCTTAGTCCTTCCACTAGGGGGACGGTCCAATGGGCTTGGGTCGTCCTGCTGCGAGGCTGCCTGTGCCTCGCAGCAGAGGGGGTTACTCCTTGAGTAAACAGGGCTGGAGGATGCCCCTCCCCTAGTTTAAAGGCTTCTCATCTAAATCAAACTTGGATCAACAATCCTTTTTCAAAAGGTATCCCTTCCTGCACCTGGGGCAGGGTGTAGGGGGCGGTTTGGTCCCCCCCCCGGGCCAGTTGGAGGGGGATTGTTGTAAACAGTCCCTCTTAAATTGCCCCTCCTGCCCATAAGAGACCCCTCCCAGATGGTCTTTGGGTCCCTTGGCCCTGGGCTGCCAGCGCCTGGGTAATAGCCTCAGTCATTTCAGATGTCTGAGCATGTAAAGCTAAAGCTAATGATTGGGACTGGTGCTGTTGCTGTCCACATTCTGGGAGGCCACCACCCATCTGCTCAGGGAACTCTTTCTCAATCCTGCGCAGGACATGCGGTGGTCTGCATTCATCCCTTCCCAGACCAGCAGCTTTACAAACTGATCTCAGAGGTTCCCTGCTGGTAGCTTGCAGTGAATGCTCTGTTGGACTCATTCTATAAACTCAGCTAGAGGCTCACCAGGTTTTTGCTTCACTCCTGCTATGGGGGTCTCAGTGGGCCCATCATCCAGTTTGTAACATCTGGCTAGTCCTGCCTGCCTCACCTGGTCACAGTATGGGCCAGGTATTGTGGCCTGTTGGACACCAGTGGAGTACCCTTCTCCAGTCCCTGTTAACATGGCATAAGTAAAAGGTATTGCGGGTTGAGGCTGACAGTTATTCTCCACTCGCACTCTACATTCCTCCTTAAAGAAAGCACACCATTAAATCAACTGAGAACTGGTGAGAACAGCTTTGGCTACATCCAGCCAGTCCTTATGGACACATGGGTGATAAGCAATGTCCTGTAATAGGGTCTGGGCCCAAGGAGAGTTCGGGTCATCCTCCACCACTGCCTTGTAGAGCTCTTTAAGATCCTTAGCTTCCCATGGATATCATTCCAAGGGCCTGTTTGCTCCTGGTGCCAGATTGACCAGATACACTTGGGGATGTAAATCCTGTGGCCTAAGCTCCAGGCCCCCAGGTGGCCCTTCCTTTCCAGGGTAGGTCTCTGAGTAGGTTACTTCCCCAGCCCTCAGCTCCTACATGGATCCTTGGTAGGAGTCCAAGTCTTGCAGGTCCCTCTCACATGTCCTGTAGGGTGTCTTACCCTATTCCCCCCCACCCAATCGGGGGAATAGGGAGGGAGCCTACGACTATCAGGGGGACCTGAGTCAGAGGGGGTAACTTTCACCCTCGTTTTGACTTCCACTGTGCATGTCTCAGTGCATTCTCCCTCCAATTTGACACATTCCTTTTCCTTCTCACATCCCAAGTCCTACTTTACTCCTTCTAGGCCTAATGTTGCCTCCTCCTCCTTCTTCTGTGAGATAGCATTACCCATAGTAAGGGTTTCACTTACCCTGAGAGACTGTTTTGCCTTGACCGGTGTCTTTTCCTTTTGTGCCCTACTTGTGGCGCCAGATGTCGGGTATTCGTCTGTCCCACAAAAGACGGACGGGGTCCAAGGAATGGTAAGTCCCCCACTAGCTGGTTCTCCAGCCTCCCTTAGCTCGGGAGACAATCAGACACAGCAAGGAGTCAACTCAAGTGAGGAAACCTCGTTTATTAACACAGAGCAAGCAGTTTTTAAAGCAAAAAAGACCAGGTGGCATGGGAGGGGAGGAAGAGGAACCCATCACTGTCAAGGTCATACCCTATCATGCACCTAAGCTTCCACAGGCTGGTTACGCACAGAACATAAAGCAAATTGGGCTCTGCCCACCAACTCCCTCTCAGTGCCATCTTTGCTGCCCATGTGCTCTACAATTAGTAATTCTATATATGGCACGATCAGGATTAGTTTGAGAGATCACATGCCAGAAATGATAGTGAGAATAGGATTAAGGATTAGTAAATAGGCAGATACTATCATTTGTGACCGTTACTCCTGTACACCAAACCACAGCCTCATGTTCCCGCTGATAGTCTCTGGCTTATTCTTAAACCCAGTTCTCCTCCACTCCTAAAAGTTGGTCTAAACCTTCCAGCAACACGAAATGTTTGAGAATGTTAGAGGAATTTTGTGTTTGGGAAGTAGAACCAATTTTTGCTTAAGGTAAGAAAAGCTAAAAATATTTCCCCCTTCCTGTGACTTTCTGCATCTTCTCATTAGGACTTGTCAGAGTTGACGAGGTCTGTCCTTTGAGGAGGTTAATTCCTTTTCATGGGGTGCCCCCCTTCCAACACTGGTAGGCTTCATTGCTACAAATACAGAAAAAGCACACACTACCATAATATGTACAACTGTCTGTAGTCACAAGGTCGTGTACAATCATGTATGTACTCAATCAAGGAGCACTAAGAAGGCTAACAAGGCAGGAGCAGAAAAGACACACCTGTAGGAGAAACAACACAGAATACCAAAATAAAATTGCAATCTAAGAAGACTCCAGGCAGACACACAATTCACAACATCACTAGAATTGTTACCATGCTCATGTTACAGCTGGGCAAAGTGAATAAATTCACATGGGTTAACAACAGAATCTCTTGGTCATGGAGTTTAAACAAGCTCTTGGCTCTCTTAGTCTGGAGAACCATTCAACTTACTCTCAGAACTTCAAGAGTCATTTTCAGTTGTCTGTATGCACATAGTCTACTGGCAATGCAAACTCATGAACTGCAAATCATTAACCCCAGAAAGGAGTAACACATGGAGTGTAGACTCAGGTCCTACACCCATCTTAGGGTTCTCACCTCACATTATTTCCAGAGCCTGAGATTCCTTCAAGTTACAGTTGTCAAGGTCCACTGAAGACTGGCTGGGCACCTGCCTCGCTACTCCAACTATGAAGTGCAAAACTGTACTTCATAGCATTTCCAGCAGCAACGAGGGAACGAAACGAATTTACAGAGTGAAAACAATGGTGGGTGAAGAGGCGCACATTAAGTAGGTTCTGCCACCCCATACTTCCAAAAAAAATCCCAACCCTTTCAAAGCATCTGTGCTTCAATGGACACTACAATTCCCACAATGTGATAGGCTACCCTAGAGGAAGTTGGTCTTACATAGGTTGGACCAGTGTCAGACTCTAAGTCTGAGGAGTTCCTTGATGCATAGGGAAATTTATCTCCTAACTGTGTCAGCTAACATGAGTTTCTACTTTAAAATCACCATTTGCCTCTTGAAACATTGTGAGACCAATCAGATAATGGAAATATATTGGAGAGAATTACATAATTTCACATTTTAATTCTTAGTTATGATAATGTAATTGTGGTTATGAGATTGCATTGCTTTTGCTTCTGTTTTTGCTTACCAGGTATGATTTGCTGACTGTAAATTGCTCTGTTTTTTTTTCCTTAAAATTTAGAATATCTTCCATCGCATCTTCAAAAGGTTTACTGACACTAAACTGATTCCTTGATAAATTTCACCTGTTCTAATATATATATATATATATATATATATATATATATATATATATTGAACTCAGTTATTGAACATAATAATTTTAGTTAATTCTTGTAATTTTCTAAATAAAAAATAAGGTGAGGTTTGGGAGCCAGTGGTTGCTGCCTGTAATCTTCGCTGCTCAGGAGGCTGATTTCTGAGGATTGCAGTTGGAAGCCAGTCCCTGCAAAGAAGTATATGAGACTCCTGAGACTCTTACTCCCGTTAACCATAAAAAAAACCAGGGGTGGAGCTGCAGTTCAAGGGGTAGAAATCTAGCTTTGAGTAGAAAGCTCAGGGACAGAACACAATCCCTGGGTTCTAGGCCCAGGATGACATAAATAAAAGATAATGTTATCTTCACAAAAGATAATTACACTCTTTCCTATCTACACAGAAATGGACATTTCTATTGTCAAATTGATTTTCCTTGCAACTCCATTTCCTTCAACTTACAAGTGGTAACAGTAGATAAGGATATCTTGTTGCTGATTTTAGGAGATTAGTATAGGAATTTTCACCATTAGGTAGGATATTGGTTATCAACTGTTCTTTTTGAAAAACAGATATTTTCATTAACATATTTTCAGTACACAGAGTAGCCTCGTGGTCACAGTTTAATGCAAGAATATAATTTATTTCATTGACCTCACTCAATCATACTTCCTCATCCACTCTCCTTCCTAATATAATTTTAACCTACTTCATTATATTGTTTTTGTAAATGCTTTTAAAGAATTTTGAATGAAGAGAATAAACATGATCAACATTGTTACTTGTATGAGAATAAAACAATGAAACATGTCCAAACTATTTTACATCATGATGAAGGGAGGGAGGTGTACCAAATAGAATACATTATAAGCATATATGAAAATGTCATATACGAAATCCTACATATATAACTGTTAACACTTTCTTTTGTTCCTGTTTGAAGTGTCTTTTACCTTTTTTTTCCCCTCTGGAGTTGCTCTCTACCACTTAATTCCATTATTTTGATCACTTTATTAGAGATTATTTTGGATTTTACTATCCAGCTTGATTTTAATCCCTGGTCTTCAGATCCTATCCTACTGACAAGCTAGTATTACAAGCATGAGCCACCAGCATATGAGTCTACATGAACTTTATAAATGTACATTTTAAACCATTTTCTCTCCCTCTGCCACTGGGGTTATCTTCCAATAGCTCTATTTTAAACCATTTTCTCTCCCTCTGCCACTGGGGTTATCTTCCAATAGCTCTATTTCCTGTTTAGTAGTAGTAGCAGTAGTAGTAATAGTAGTAGTAGTACTAGTAGTAGTACTAGTAGTAGTAGTATAGTCCTTAAAATCTGTCTATTAAATCTGAAATCGGGCTTCTCTCCCAATAGATATGCTTTTCCATTGTGGTCACACTTACTGACTATTTGCATATCTGATCATTGTTAATAAAATAGAACGTGTAAAGTAACAAAGAATAACAACTGTGGACAGAACTCATTTATTTCTCTGGTTCCACTAAGTTAGACTATTATAGAAAAGTTTACTTTTCTACAGAGCTGTTCCAAGGACCAAATATGAGTATGTCCACAGGCTTTTCAGGGTTTGCCTAGCAAGGTGCTGCTTCTTTGGCCTTCAGCACACTGAGAAGTTCCACTAATATTAGCTTATTGTTGTCTTGTTTATGAGAGAAATATGGGAGCCTAAGATGAGAGATACTTGTTCCCAACCTTGGAAGGCAGAAATATGTACAATTATAACTAAACGGACGAGAGGCCTCTGTGCCTCTCTCCAACTGCTCTGTGGAATTTCTGTCCTTTGAAGAGGGAGGATATACGTGTTGTGTTTTAAAAAATTATGTTCTTTAAACATAAACATAAAAGCTCTCTAAAAACTCAGATATCTTACTAACCTTTAGTATTTTCTTCATTTGCTGTCTATCCTTAGGTTACTTCCAGACTATAATTGGTAGTTGTTATATTTTTTAAACATTGGGGTATGCTGCATGCATTTTATCACAATCACCACTACTAAACCACTGCTGCAATCTTTCTTTCTACCCTAACTCAGATGTGCAGGTTTGAGTCACTCCAGGGACAACAAGTCTGAGTAGAACATGTCTGATTTTGGAATTTCATATGCCAGAGAACGTATAATGGTCCCTTAACTTTTGCTATTGTGAGATAAGCTACATGGCCTATTTCTTAAATGTGTTTTTCGGTCCTCTAATCCTACAATACTACATGACACTGAATGGAAGATTTCTTCATATTGGATGAGAAAATATTTGAAATGATATTGCTTAAGTGGAAACTTACAGGGTCTAGTGGAAATGGAGATAGGACTGATACAATGGTTTTCTAAGGTCCCAATGGAATAATCTGTTTTATATTCAATTTTTTCCAATTAAAGTACACACACACACACACAATAGTCTAAAAGTGAAAAAAACAAGAATGATAAATGATACGTGGGTTGTGAGAGAACAAGGAAGGTAAATTTGGAGGTAAATGAAGTTAGCAACTGTGATGGTTAATCTTGAGGATAAACTTAATTGAGATTGATTTGATTGTGTTTAGATGCACCCACCTAACTCTGGGTGTGTTTGGGGGTTTCCAAGCAGACTAACTGAAGCAGATACGCCTCCTGCACATGGGTGGCACAGTCCCATAAGCTGGCTTTCCATATGGAATTAAAGAGGAGAAAAGAGAATCCTCCCATGGAAGCACTCCTTCTCCCTCTCTTACTCCTTCCCCTTCTCCATGTCCACCATATTCTGCTCTGCCATGACTGCCTGAAATCTATGACACTGAGCAAAATAAATTCCTAAGATATTTCTGTCAAGTATTTTGTCATAGCAAAAAAAAATTCATGATTAACACACAACCGAATTTTCCACTTCTACTTCTTGATTGATTGATTGATTGATTGAGCCCTGCCTAGAACTGGAGCTCAGTTGTAAGCACTGTCCCTGAGCCTAATTTGCTCAGTCAAGGGTAGTGCTCTACCCCTTGAGGAACAATGCCATTTCTAGCTTTTTCTAAGTACTTTATTAGAATTAAGAGTCTCATACACTTTCCTGGCCAGACTGGGTTAATCCACCATCCACAAATCTTAGCCTCCTAAGTAGCTAGGATTACAGGCTTGAGCTGCTTGTGCCTGACCACATTCCACCCCTTCTTCCTTCTTCTTGGTTCTTCCTCCTCTCCCCTCACAACCTTCCTCCTCTACACCATGCTAAATAAGTATAGGC
This sequence comes from Dipodomys merriami, assembly GCF_024711535.1. Classification (NCBI taxonomy): domain Eukaryota; kingdom Metazoa; phylum Chordata; class Mammalia; order Rodentia; family Heteromyidae; genus Dipodomys; species Dipodomys merriami. The sequence continues at coordinate 9,017,285 of NW_027206113.1, forward strand.
TTTACCACTGAACTGGACAACCAGCCATAGGCTGCCATCTTTACTCAATGAAATAAAGAGTTGACGTCAATGGGTTGATGACTGTATGCTAGGCACCAACCCACCTTTTTCTTTGTGAACTTGGAAATAAACCTATGAGATAGGTAATCATTATCTTAGTCTTACAAACCAGGACACTGGAAGAGAACTAATGATTTGCCAGGGCCAGCATCACAAAACTTAAATCCTGGTCAAACAAACATTTCAATCCAATTTCAGTAGTGAAGATCAGACTCAGACCCAGGCACTCTCCTCACTAGACAGCCATGTACTTAGTCACACCTCTGGGCATTCTTGATTCCTTGTTAAAGGAATGTGAGGGTAGGGGATAACAAAAGCCACACACTAATGGAGTATTATTTGAAGGTGAGTTTTGCAATTGGAAAGTCCAGGAGAAAAGTCCCAGCTCCAGCATTTACTAACGTTTGACATCACATACAAGTAATTTCAAATTGTTTCCTGTGTTTCTGTATCTGGAAAATGGAGATAATCAGAACCCCTTCATTCATGAAGGAGCAATTCACAGCAATGTGTAATTGGCTCAGCTGCAATCCTAAGTACTAAAGAGGCTGAGATCAGAGGATCAAGGTTCAAGGCAGTCTGAGCAGTAAAGTCTGTGAAACTTTATTTCCAATTAATCACCAGAAAACCAAAAGTAGTGTAGTAATTCAAAGTGGTAGAATGCTAGCCTTAAGCAGAAGAACTGAGGTACAGTGCTTGGGCCCTAAGTTCTAGCCTGACAACCAAAACCAACAACAACAAAGAGCAAGTTCCAATCATTTGTTTAACATAGTACATTGAGGCTGAAATCTGAGGATTGAATTTCAAAGCCAGCCTAGGCAGCTAAATCTGAGAGTTTTATCTCCAATTAACGTACAAAAGCCAGAAGTACAGATGTGGCTGAAATGATAGAGCACCAGTGACAGACAGCCACTCACTGCTTTTTCTTCAACCTGGCATAAGTCCAGCACAAATGGCCCAACAGCAGATGTTTGTTGGTGAGAAACTGAATGAGTGAACACTAAAAGAGGCCTCGCCTCCTCCCATCTTTTCATGTCCAGGCCCCCTCTGACTGCACTGTTATCTGTTCTCTCATCCTGGGGAAATAACCAGAGCATAAAATGTGTCATATGAACCAGTTATAATTGTACACTTCAGTAGCTTTAAGTTTATTCACATTTTCATGCAGCCTCACTGATACCAACCTCTAGAACTTTCTCAGAATCCAACCTGAAATTAAGCACTTATTAAACAGCACCATCCATCAATCCATTTCCCCAGTCTCAGGAAACCTACCATTCTACTTCCTTTCTCACAATTTGACTGTTGCAGATCTCCTGTGAGTGGAGTCATGATATTCTAATGATAGTGATGGTCATGGTGTGTATGTCTATGTGCGTGTGTGTGTGTGTGTGTGTGTGTGTGTGTGTGTGTGTGTGTGTGTGTTCATGCTCATGCACACCCCAGTGTTATTGCTTGTACTCAGGTCCTGGGCAATATCCCTGGCATCTTTTGCCATTTCTACCATAAATTCACATTAGTTTTCTAAGGTAGTTAATTGGAAATGAGTCTCATAAAACTTCAATCCTCAGCTCTAAACTTCTTGAATAGCTAGAATTACAGCCTCGAGCCAACAACACATGGCTAGAGACGGTCTATTTTAACACATTATTTCTGCTAGCATGTAGTGCTTCATTTTTTAGTCAAACATTAGTGTAAATATTGCTATGAAAATATTTTTGAAGGTGATTACCATGTTAATCACATGGGTAAATATAAACAGATAGATTTAAATAATTTTTAACGTTGAGTAAAGATTTATTACGGGCTGGGAATGTGGCTTATTGTTAGAGTGCTTGCCTAGCATGCATGAAGCCCTGGGTTTGATTCCTCACTACCACATGAACAAAAAGCTAGAAGTGACGCTGTGGCTCAAGTGGTAGAGCACTGTCCTGGAGCCAAAGAAGCTCATTGACAGTGACCAGGCCCTGAGTTCACCCTCCAGGACTGCCAAAAACCAAAACCAAAACAAAGCAAAGCAAAAATGATGATTGCCCTTCCTAAATAGAATGGACTTTATCCAATGATTTGATGAATTTCGGAATTTGAGCATACTCAAATTCTGCCACTTAGCTGCAGTATAGAAATTCTGAGTCTCCATCTACAGGCTGAATGATGCAAAATTTTTCTCTTGCTTGAGCTATCAGGCCTGATATCCCCCAATCAGCATATACACATGTATGTATACTTTCATGCATGTGTATATATGTGTGGACACATTATATATACATATACGTATTCATATACATATACACACAAGTTTATAGTGGGGAGGGGTTGAAATTAAAGTGTAGACACTTTCCCCTAGCTTATTCTGCTTGAGACTAGTACTTTACCACTTGAGCCACACCATCGGGTCTGGGTTTTTTTTTGGTGTGTGGGAGATAGTGTTAGGAGATGGTTATGAGCCATTTTTATTGTTGTTGTTTGGTGCCAGTACTAGAGCTTGAACTCAAGATCTGGGCATTATCCCTTAGCTCTTTCACTCAAAAGTAGCACTCTACAACTTGTCCTACAGCTCCATTGCAGGCATTTTAGTGGTTAATCAGAGATCATAGCTGTAAACCGTGATCCTCAGACCTCAGCCTACTAAGTAACTAAGATTACAAGCAAGAGATACCAGCACCTGCCTCAGATAGTATTCTTATCGTCATACTATTTTGATTTTGAGCTGTGTGGCTCTAGTCAGTGGCTTAATCTCTCTGAATACCATTTTCTGATATGTGAAATGAAGATTAAGTAAGCACATTAATAATAATAAATACTCTATGGGGAGGGTATGGACAGTTGATGGGGTAAAAATAAAATAAATGTAACCTTCATCTCTCAATACAACAGTTGTTAGTAATCAATATTTATTATTTGTCATTATTATTTGGCCCGACCTTGATTTGAGAATCCTTATAAGGTACAGGACACAGAGAGAAGTCCCAAGGCAGCCTCATCCCTGCCCCTATCTCACTGGCTCCCTTTGAGGTCACAAGAGGCCCCCAGCAATGAAAAATGTCCTAGCTCTACATGTTATGAGTTGCTCCCAGATTTGATTTTGACTTTAATCATTGGTGCTCTGGCTGTGATTTTAAGGAAAATGGCTAAATACTATTGGTGCCAATGGGGACATAGCAGCCCATTCTATCTATACTCGGTCTTTGAAGGTTCCCCCAGAAAATAGAACGAGAGAGAGGGGGGGGTGTTGGTCCACAAAGTTGTTTAGTCTACTAATCACGGTTCTGGCAGTCTGTGCTGGACTAGGACTGGCAAATGGGGTAGAGAGACCCACCTATAGCCATTGAGGGAGTTTCCTTTCTTTTCCTGGTGATTTAGGTGATTTTTACATTTTTCCAGGCTACCAGAAGATAATAGGATAGGAGAAGGTTCAGAGTGGGCATGTCACAGAAAGGATCAGATTCCAGGGAATGGATACCCATGTCTTCCTCTTCTTGCTATGAGAGGTCCTTGATGTCCTTGGTTTCCTAGTCTTTACAAGTGAAGCAAAGGCTAGCTCTTCCTTCCCACGGCCCAGGGAGCATTCAATAGGCCTGAACTAAAGCGCAGGATGGGCTCTGTAGAGGGAATCTCATCTTTAGCACCAGCCAAGGATGTGTTGTTAAAAAACTGTGCCTCCTGGTTCTCTGTAGGTTCCCAGATACCTAGCAGATTTTATTTCACTCAACTCTTGAACTAGTTCATTCCTTCCCTCCCTTTTTTCCTCCCTTTCCCCTTCTATCCTCTCCCTCTCTTTTTTGTCAGTCTTTGTTATTGAATACAGGGCCTGTCCCTGAGCTTTTTGCTCAAAGCTAGCTCTCTACTATTTTGAGATACAGTTCCACTACTGGTTTTCTTGCTAGGATTACATAACTGAGCCACTAATTCCATAATTCTTCCCTCCCTCCTTCTTTCTCCTCCTGCCCCCACTCCTTTTCTTTTTTCTTTCTCTTTCTTTCATTTTGTGTTTGTCCTAGAGACTGCACTGAGTACCTGGGCACTGTTTTTGAGCTCTTCATTCAAGGCTAAAATTCTACCACTTGGGCCACAGTCCCACTTCTAGAGTCTTACAGTCTTTCCTGCCCATGCTGACTTTGAACCACAGTCCTCAGATCTCAGCCTCTTCACCAGCTAGGATTAAAGGTGTGAGTCACCAACACCTGGCTTAGTTGTCCTTCTCAAGAACTTTCATCTCAGGCAGAGCAGGAATTGCTGTACTGAAACACCAGCCAGACACTGTAATAAGGACAATGTATGTCTCAACTGGCCTAGGATCAAACATTATTGAAACTAATTCATACTTAGGAAAACTAGGTAAGACAGGTTTACCCATAAGGGTGAAGAATCCATGCCTGATGCCAATAGTTCACATGTAGACTCCTAGTTACTGAAAAGGCTGTGATCTAAGGACCATGATTCAAAGCCAGCCTGGGCATAAAAGTCTGTGAGACTCTTATCTCCAATGAAAAACTAACGACCAAGAAATGGAGCTGTGGCTCAAGTGGTATAGTGTGCCAAACTTGAGAATAAAAGCTAAGGGACAGCACTCAGACTCAAAGTTCAAACCCTAGGATTGGTGTGTGCATGCATGCACGCACGTGCACATACACACACACACACACACACACACACACAAACACACACACACACACACACACACACACACACACACACACACACACACACACACACACACACACACACACACACACACACACACACCACAGAATGCATGTAGCCTGTCTTTTGGGCCACAGGTTTTTTTTCCAATGAAAGGTACTGAGGCAGGGGATTGGATTTAGGGTCTGGTGTCACTGATTGTCCAGGAATTTTCTTCCTCTGTAATATGGAAATAAGGATAACTGAGGGATATGGTTGTTCGGAGCATTAGACGAGCTAATAATAAGTGGTATATGTGTGTGTGTGTGTGTGTGTGTGTGTGTGTGTGTGTGTGTGTATGTCTGTGTCTGTGTCTGTGTGTGTGTGTACCATTCCTAGGGCTGTCCCTGAGCTTTTATGCTCAAGGCAGGCACACTACCACTTGGGACACTGGTCCAATTCCAGATTTTTTGATGTTTAATTGGAGTGCTGGCATTGAACCACAACCATCAGGTTGCTAGCCTCCTGAGTAGCTAGGATTACACATATGAACCACTGGCTTCAAACTATAATAAGGTTTTCATGAAGGGGAGTTGGTGATATTCTTCAGTTACTATTTCATGGTGACCTCCTCTGAGGCCCCCAAAATGCAACCAGATGGGGCTCTGCCTTCAAGGAACCAGGATGAGTCAAAACCAGCCAAGTAACGCTGCATTAACAAACAGCCCAGCAGTATTTCTACTCACAACATGAGTTTAAATTGAGTCAGTAGGAGCTTCTTTTCTTCCTGTGAAGGACACTCTGCTCTGACAAACTTCTAAGATCACTGGCAAAGGAAATCAACTTAAGCTTCACTCTGATGTAGTTTCTACATATGTTGTAATCATGTGATTGTATCTAACCTTTTTTTTTTTTTGGTTGATTGTGGGGCTTGATCTCTGGGCCTGAGCGCTGTCCCTCAGCTCTTCAGCTCAAGGCGAGCACTCTACCACTTGAGCTACAGTGCCACTTCCGGTTTTCTGGTGGTTTATTGGAGATAGGAGTCTCACGGTTTCTCCTGCGTGGGCTAGCTTTGAACCGTGATCCTCAGATCTCAGCCTCCTGAGTAGCTAGGATTAAAGGCGTGTGCCACCAGAGCCCAGCTAGATTGTACCTAACCTTGAAATGAACAGAAATGTTTAAGTCTATCACGTTGCATGTGTCCCATGGTGTAGGAAGGCAGGCGTGTATGTCAGCAACTACTCACAAGTGTTTTAGTCCCATAGAAGATAAGTTCCTTTATCATTTTTTAAAATTTTTAACCTGGTAGTGCAGAGTGGGACTTGAACTCAGGGGCTGGACCCTGTCCCTTCGCTATTTTTACTCAAGGCTAGGATTTTACCACTTGAGCCACAGCTCGATTTCTGGTATTTTGGGTGGTTAATTGGTTAGCATTCTCACATATTTACCTGCTCAGGCTGGCTTGAACCATAATCCCCAGCTTCTAGCCTCCTGAGTAGCTAGTATTACAAATATCAGCCAACAGTGCCCAGCTGACACTTATAAGTCTTTTGTTTATTGGCCTAGGAAGGTGGCTCCATGATAGAGTGCTTGCTTCTCATGCATGAGAAGCATATCCATATCGTGCAGTTCCTTTCAATGTGTATACTATTTTAGATAAATATGAAGAGGCACTTAAACACCTTATCTTTTATGTAGGTAAGAGTTGTGTTTTTCTGGGAAGAAAGTCTTTAACTTACCTTATGTAATGGTATGTGTGAGTCGTCACCAAATGGTTTCTACATCTTTGTCATTCTCCTGAAATTTGCCTTGGGTTCAATGATCAGGCCATGTCAACAGACACATTTGGCATTTGTCAAAAATGACAAATCCAAGGGAGGTACTGGTGGCTCACAGCTATAATTCAGTCATGAGTTTTGAGATGAGAGGATTGCACTTCCAAGCCAGCCTGGGTAAGCAAATCTGAGTCTCTTATCATTAATTAACAAGGAAAAAGAGAAAAACAAAACATGGAAGGAGCCCGGCACCAGTGGCTCATGCCTGTAATTCTAACTACTCAGGAGGCTGAGATCAAAGGACCACGGTACAAAGCCAGCCAGGGCAGGAAAATCCATGAGACTCTAATCTCCAATAAATCAGGAGAAAACCAGAAGTGGCACTGTGGATCAAGCAGTGAAGTGCTCGCTTTGAGCTGAAGAGCACAGGGACAGTGCCCAAGCTGAGAGTTCAAGCCCCATGCCCAACCAAAAAAACAGAAAACTGAAAAAACAAAACAAAAATATCCACAAAGAGAGATGTGGCTCACGAAAAAGAGCACCAATTGTGAGCAAAAACCAGCCAATCAATAATATGAGCTGGGTTTAAGGATTTAGCTCAGGGAGGAGCATTTCCCTGGCAAGTACAAGGTCCTGAGTTCCATCCTGCCTACTCAGGATGAAGAGATCTCAGAATCTTGTTTCTAAAGCATCCCTTGCAGGAAAGTCTGTACGACATTTTTTTTTTTGGTTTTTTTTTTTTGGGGGGGGGGTCAGGTCGAGAGGCCTGAACTCTGGGTCTGGGCGCTGTCCCTCAGCTCTTCAGCTCAGGGCTAGCGCTCTACCACTTGAGCCACAGTGCCAATTCCGGCTTTTTTCCTTTTTTTTTTGCTTATGTGGTGCTAAGGAATCAAACCCAGGGCCTCAGGCATGCAAAGCAAACGCTCTACCACTGAGCCACCTTCCCAGCCCACTCTACAACTCTTAACTCCGATGAATCATCAAAATGCCAGAAGTAGAGCTGTGGATCACGTGGTAGAGCACTGGCCAAGAGTGAAAACTAAAAGACAGAACACAGGCCCTGAGTTTAAGACCAAAGATCTGAACACATACCTACACACACACAGACACACAGACACACAGACACACACACACACACACACACACACACACACACACAGAAATATTGATAATTTAGTCCAAATGCACATAAACATATTCAGGTACATGAGTAAGTTTCAAAGAGGCAGAAACAAATATGATCACAGTTTGGAATATAAAAAAATGCCACGTGCCATCGGTTCATAGCAGGGAAGGAAGGCATGTGTCATTTCACCCTCAGGGAACTCCTCTAGGGGATATTTTGGGCAATCTCTCCACCAGGATATGTCTGTACTACTGGAGAGTCAAAGGTGGCAAGTTCCTCAAGAACCAGAAATTCACATTTCACCCCATCCAAGGGACCTACATTTCCAAGAGGATCTTTGCACTCACTCCCCAAGGAATCAACAATACCTAAAAAACAGATAGGATGGATAGCAGTGAATTGGGAGAAGGAGCGGGGAATCCTGGGGTCCCTGTGCAAATGGTTAAATGGGAAAGGGACTGACCTGAGTAGAGACACAAGGATAAGTAGGTGGAGGTGAGGCAGGAAAGCAGAGATGATGAGGGCACTAGTCCTACAGGAGGCATCACATCCTGGGACACAGGCATGTGCAGACAGGGTACTCCCCAGAAAGAGAATGCTGGATGAGGTCAGGGGACAGGAGAGGGCAACAGAAAGAACTGATTGTAAAGTATGAAAAGTAGAAATAAGGGTCCCATACTGGGGCACCAAGGGGCCTGGGTTCTATTTTGACTCTACTGAGTGGACAAATCCCTATGCTCACAACCTCAATTGACCCCACCTGGGAGAAAAGTAGGAAGAAGCACAGACTGCTCAGGTGCTGCCACTGAGGACACCTACCAGATGAGGAGGAAGGAGAAGGAGTCACAGGTTTGGAGTAAACCCACACCATGGTGGGAGACTGGGGTGCAACATTCTGTCTGCACCATACCTAGGCACTCAGCTGTCTGGCTCCCGGCCCCTCAGGGTTCCATCAGGCTGCAGCCTACAGTGCAGAGCCCACAGCCCCACATTGGGCAGGAAGACCAGAGCCACCAGTAATGGAGCCACCGCCTGCACAAAGCACTTCTCCTTCTGCTTCTTCAGAGCCAGTCAGCCCACAGTTCAAGCAGCCTTGCTCCAAGCCCTGGCATGTCCAAATGGTGGTAGCAGCAACAACTCAGCAAAAGGGAGTTGCCCAGGCCCAACCCCAATCCATCCCCCCTTCACGTCTCCTGTTCATAGGCTAGCAAACCAGATGCTACCACTTAGTCACCACAGCAGGGGGTAGTCGCTGCCACCAATCCCAAAGTTGGGCACTATGGAGTCCTCAGACCCAATATTCCCCTTTCTACACTTGTTAGAGAATGACTCTATCTGTCGACCTTGGCCTTCTTCTGGAGAGTTCTAGTCTATCCAGGTGAGAACTGTGGGTCTGATATCAGATATCCCCCTCCTCAATCAAAATGGTGCATCCTGCTACTCCATAGCTCCCTCACCTTCCCACCCAAGTGTGGTGAGAAAGAGCTAGAAATGAGTTGTTGAGCTATAAATGGTACCTGCTTGGTGCTAGTGAGCATGTAAATTTTGGTAGTTGAAGTGTACCCCAGAGATCGATTCCTCCTCACAACCTCCTCTGAGGGTGTGAGCTATCCTGGGGGAGTCGAGCTTGTCAGGCTTTGCAGATACTGCTGGAGCCCTGGCATTGCTTTATGCTCAAGGCTAACACTTTATCATTTTGAGACACAGCTTTGCTTGTGGGGTTTTGTTGCTGGTGCTGCTGTTGCTGTTGTTGTTGTTGTTTGTAGATAATTGGAGATAAGAATCTCAGGGACTTTCCTGCCCAAGCTGGCTTCCAATCTTGATCCTCAGTTATCAGCCTTCTGAAGAGCTTGGATAAAAGCTGTGAGCCATTGGTGCCTGGTTAATCTCTTTTGTTAAATTTGATAATTTTTGCTTTCTTCTGATTTCATAGTCTATCAAAATATGTGTGGAATACCTTTTTCTGCATACTGTCACTGTGCTCCTTGATTCTTTACTGGGGGCTGTCCGCAGAAGTGCCGTCAACCCTTATGAACTCTATGAGGGGACTCTATGGCAGCTGAGTGTCCAGGGCAAAGTTGGCAGAGGAGGCAGTGGCACCCGTGGGGATTTGGCAGAGTAAGGGAGGACACAGAAGAAAATGAGCACTGCTTATATGGGCAGCCTGAGTGGGCAGCCCCGGGGGTTGATGGTGTGGGTGCCCCTAGGCAGCTGAGGATGGCCTGGAGGCAGCGGTGCTTCTGCTGCAGCTCCGTGGCTTCCATCACTGCCATTGCCTCTGCAGAGCAGGTGCATTGGCTCTGCCTTGAGCCTGGGGTTATAGGGCAGCTGCTGGCCGGCCAGGACTTGCTTCCGGGCCTCTGGCTCATCCTGCGGCTGCCTGAAATTCATGTAGGCCTGGTGGAGGAGGTAGGGCATGAGCACAGTCACTGGCTGTCTCCCTGAGGCCCTTGACCTGGTGGAGAAACCAGTCCAGGGGTGCTCAGCTGCTGGAGCTCAGCTGGCAGTGTGGGACTCAGGCTGCTGATGAGCAGCATCTGGTGCTCACAGATGCTGAGCAGGGTCCATGGGCCAGTCCACAGGAGACGTCAGCAGGGGCGAGGCATGGGACAGTGGGCCAAGGCTCCTGGGTCCCTGAGGCTTCGCCGTCCCAGTCTCTGCTGCTGCTGGCGCCTGAGCCCAAGGAGCACCCACTGCTAGTTGGAGGTTCACAGCATGTTAGCTGCCCCTGCCGGCGCGGGGCTTCCCAATGACTCAAGCCTGAGATGGGTGCTGGGCACCAGAGGCCTCAGGTGCAGCCTGCCACCCTTTCAACTGCAGCAGCATTGTGTACCACAACAAGCTGTACTGACTTGGCTCCACTCTGCAGCTTCGGTGCTGGAAAGGATGTGCCCCACAGACCCTCATAGCAGCTGCATTGAAGCCCAGGAGGCAGTGTCCTTGGTGCCCCATCTTGGAAAAAGGACCCAGCGTGGTGGTGGCGGCTGGGCTGGAGTGGCCTTGCAAATGATTTAAGTACACTTTATTTGGGAGTTTACTGTCTTCTTAGTGTGTGTAAAGCATTAGTTTTGTTAGGTGACTAGTTGGACATGTCTACATTCTGACCAGGTTGGTCTAATTGAACATTTTTTATTAATTTACTTTATTAGTATTATAAAGAACATGTACAGAGGGATTACAATTAAATGAGTCAGGTAAAAAATACATTTCTGTTTGTACAGTGTCTTCTGTTCCCTCACTCTTTCCCAGCACCTTCCTTCCATTAATTAAACATTTAGGGAATTCCCTGAAGGAAATATAGACTAATGTAAAATAAAATCTTACGTCAGTAGAGACTTAACCCAATCACATTTATTTTTTTGTAGAATAGACAAATCTATTTTCTGCAATGATGAAACAGCCATGAGGTATCCTTGGAGACTGGAGGGAAGTTGCTGAGCTACCTAACCTGGGCACTAAGGAGAAGATCAATTGGCCTAAAAGGATGCCTGAAAGAAGACAGAGCTGCAGCTACGTGTGATGATCAAGCAGGTCCAAGCATTATAGAGGTGACATTAACTTACTTCTCTGCACACCATACTTAGTTTTATTTGCTGTATAAAAGAAAGGAAAGTTTAGAAAATTCATTATTGTGAATTTTCCAATGAAAAGGCAAGCCTTACGAACATTTATGTTTTGCTCATTAATAATACAGAATGGAAAAAGGTTCAATGTTGAGTATATCAATACTTTAAGTACTGTGAAGATACTCTTTGATGAGTCATGAAATTTAGTCCATGGAGCACAAATCTAACTTTTTTTTTGAATTTTAATTTTTTGTGAACATACTGTACACAGGGGTTACAATTATATGGGCAAGATAATGAGTACATTTCTTATCAAGCATTACAGCCTCCTCCTTTGTTTACCCTTCACATCCCTTCCCAGCCTCCCTCCGCCCGCCCACCCATTCCCCCCCTGCCCCTCCACACCAAAGTTGTAAAGTTTGTTTTTGACATGACAACTTGTACTTCTCATAGTTGCATATAGTCAAACTGTATCCTTAAACGACTCGTTTTTCCCCATCTCCTCCACAAATTATAATGACATCAAATACAGTGAAAGCAGAGGTTATACTGTGGGGGAGAGACATACAAAGCTACAAAGAAATAATCTTATAAATGCAGTAGAAACAAATGCATTAAAGAAAAAACATTTAAATACATATCTAAGGGTTCGTTTTCCTAACATCACATGATCTGAACTTTTCTGCTTGAAATACATATACTAGATATTGCAAACTAGGGAAACCATGGGACCTATGTTTCTTTGGGCCTGGCTTACTTCACTTAATATAATTTTTTCCAAGCCTTTCCATTTCCTAACAAATGGGGAAATGTCAGTCTTTCTGATGGAAGCATAGATTTCCATTGTGTATATATACCACATTATCTTGATCCATTCATATACTGATGGGCATCTGGGTTGGTTCAATATCTTAGCTATGATGAATAATGCCGCAATAAACATAGTTGTGCTGGTAGCTTTAGTGTGGTCTTGTTTATAAACATTTGGGTAAAGGCCCAAAAGTGGGAATGGTGGGTCATAGGGGAGGTCTATGTGAAGTCTTTTGAGGAACCTCCATACTACTTTCCAAAGTGGTTGAACAAGTTTACACTCCCACAAACAATGAAGTAAGGATCCCTTCTGTCCACATCTTCTACAGCATCTGTTGTTGTTAGAATGCATGATTATAGCTATTCTAAATGGCGTGAGGTGGTATCTCAATGTTGTTTTGATTTGCATTTCTTTTATGGCTAGGAACGTTGAGCATTTCTTCATGTGTCTATTGGCCATCCTTCTTTCTTCTTCAGAGAAGTTTCTCTTCAAGTCTTTAGCCCACTTATTTATTGGGCAGTTGTTTCTTTGAGGATTTGTTGTTGGGGGATTTAATTTTTTGAGTTCCACGTATATTTTAGATATGAGACCCTTGTTAATTGTATGCCTAGTAAAGATATTAACCAAATCTGTGGGCTTTCTATTGATCTTGCTTGCTATGTCGTTTGCCATGCAGAAGCTCTGCAACTTCATGCAATCCCATTTGTCCAACTTTTCTTTCTTTGTTGTGTTTCCAGGTCTCTATACAGAAAATATCGGACTGAGCCAAGGAGACCTAGGGTTTCTCATATTCCATCATGTAATGTTTTCAGAGTATGTGATTTGACTTCGAGGGCTTTGATCCATTTGGAGTTGATTCTGGTGCAGGGTGATATATAAGGATCTAGCTTTAGTTTTCTACATGTAGTTAACCAATTTTGCCAGCAACATTTACTGAAGAGGCTGTCTTTCCTCCATTCTATTGTTTTAGCTCCCTTATCAAAGATTAAATGGCGATAGGTCTGTGGGTTCATTTCTGGGTTTTCAATTCTATTCCATTGGTCCTGGGGTCTGTTCTTGTCGCTACCGCCTCGACCAGCAAGGAAGACTCGACACTGAACTCTTCTCTTTGCAGTTTATTCAGGACCTTTAGGTAATCTTCTGACTCCCAACCCCGGGGAGAATTCCCCACAGCCTTAAGTACCCGCTGGGTAGCCAACCCTGATACGCCACGTGGGAACCACCAATAGGTTCAGGTGCGCAGAAGCAAGCCAGATTCTTTGCCTTAGCCATATAAGGAGTTGTTTACCACAGAGAGCACTCGCCATCGGGAAGGCGGAGGGCGGAAGCCGGCGCCATCTTCCAGGTGCCGCCTGTCGTAGCTCTCTACAGTTCCCCCTTTTTTGTTTAAAGAACACAGATGAGAACAGAGGTCTGATCCCTGTTGTGCAATGCAAGGACTGCATACAAGCCTTCTCCCAGAGGGTACCTTCTCTAGGGATGACTCAGCCTGTCCATTGATTCGTTTTTCACAAGGACGGGAAAAGGCGAATTGAACCCGTGTGCAATCAAACATGCTCTCCTCTAGGGCAAAACTCATGCCTCTCGACTGCAGTACTTTGGCTTTGCAATCTGTGTTCATTGTTTTAGGGTGGCAAGCCACGCTTGAGGGGACTGACCTGCTCCAATGACTGTAAAGGCTTGGATAATCATGGCTGCACTGTGACGCTGAGAACCTCTAATTTGGCAAATGCACCACAGGCATACCAAGGAGGCTAACACCAGAAAGCCTGTCTGGGCTCCTAAAGCCGCCCATTCCTTAAGATGATTCATAGCAGCGGAGATCCATGAAGATAAGCCCTCGGCCAATCCGGCATCCAATCGGGTCGAGTTCACCATGACGATGGCAACCCTGAGCTGTTCCATCAGGCTGTCGAACTCCCCAGTTCAATTACCTAAAAGATAACTAGACAACTGTTTAGACAAATTTGCAGCATTTTTTAAATAGGTTTTTTCCTGGGCCTGAACTCTGGGCCTGGGCGCTGTCCCTCAGCTCTTCAGCTCAAGGCCAGCACTCTACAACTTGAGCCACAGCACCACTTCCGGCTTTTTTCTTTTTGCTTATGTGGTGCTGAAGAATCGAACCCAGGGCCTCATGCATGCAAGGCAAGTGCTCTACCACTGAGCCACCTTCCCAGCCCCGCTTCTTCTGGGTTAATTGCACCACAGCAGCAGCTAATCCAGCTTTAATTAGTGGTCCACCCAGCTCTCTGCAAACTTTCATCCATGCTTCTAGTCCCCTATTCCTATATGGGGTTATGGCGGCTCTGCATTCCTTAGTGCACTGCTCATAAACAAGCTGTTTAATTAATGGCATGGCTGTGTCTGGGTCACCAAAAATTCTGCCAGCGGCCTCGACCATACGGGCAACAAAGTCCGAAAACGGCTCCATAGAGCCCTGCAGGATTTTGGTGAGATTGCCACTCACCTCGCTTTTATTTGGTAAGGCCTTCCATGCCTTTATGCCAATTTTATTGATTTGTTCATAAACTTGAACCCGGTAGCCTATCTGCTGATTGGCGAATCTCCCCTGTCCAAGCAGCATATCTCTGTCCCAAGCTGGGTTGTCCCCAGCCTGATTGGCCGCAGCCTCTTCACTAGCAAATTCAATCAAAAAGGCCTTCCAATTTAAATAATGACCTGGGCTCAAACAAGCTCGTGCGAGCCCACTCCAATCACCGGGTGTCATGCAATGTCTGTTTAGGGCCTCCACCTGGGCTACAGTAAAGGAGGCTGTGATTCCGTATGTCCACACAGACTCAGCTAAAGATTTTATAACCTTAAAATCTAAGGGTTCATGATACCGCTGTCCCTGTGGACCCTGAAATATTGGACAGGCTAGATGTGACTCGGTTCTGACCGCTTTCCACACGCCTGGGCTGAAAGAACAGCTGGGGCTGCCACTTCCGGAGTCCTCCGCATAGAGTGGAGGGGCCGAAGGTGTGGGGCGGTGCACGGAGGGCGTGCATTCATCTTTATCTGGGTCCTCTCTCTCCTTCCCTTTCCTACTCTTTCTTATCTTTGTTTTTTCTATTTGTTCTATGAGTGATTGTAGTTCCTCTGAATCTGTAGACTCAGAGGTCTCTAGTTCGGAAAAATCGGGGTATAACCCCCCTCTACTCTCCTCCTTTTCTTTCTTTTTTTTTTAAATTTTATTTTATTTTATTTGAGAACATACTGTACAGAGGGGCTACAATTACATGGGCAGGATAATGCATACATTTCTTACCAAGCATTGCAGCCTCCTCCTTTGTTTACCCTTCACCTCCCTTCCCAGCCTCCCCCCTCCCCCCACCCAATTATACCCCCCTCCCCCCCAACACCGACATTGTAAAGCTGGTTTTGACATGACATTTTGTACTTCTCATTGTTGCAACAGGTCCACCTTTATCCTTAAACGACTTGTTTGTCCCCATCTCCTCCACATGTTATACTGACATCAAATATAGTGAAAGCGGGGGTTACACTGTGGGGGAGGGACATACAAAGCAACAAAGAAATAATCTTATAAATGCATTAGAAACACATGCATGAAAGAAACGAAAACATTAAAATACATATTTAAGGGTTCATTTCCCTAACATCACATTATCTCAGCTTTTCCGCTTGACTCATACCTATACTAGATATTGCAAATAAGGGAAACCATGGGCTCTCCTCCTTTTCGCTGTCTGCCCTTTCCGATCTTTCTTCCTGCAGCATTTCTAAGGCGGCCTGACCATTCTCTACCGCCTCACTGCAACACTGGTCCTTGAGACAGCCTCTTATCAGTTTCCATATTGGTCTCACTCCGCTCTTAAGCATTCCTTGTTCAAAGGCAAAATCTAGGTCTCTCCCTAGTTTCTCCCAAGAGGCCACCGTGAGGCTTCCGGAGACAGCGAAACACGGGGCAACGATGTCACATTCATTCAAAAACTCTCTAAAGTACTCTTTTTTATTTTTAACTTTTTTGAGTGCAGTAGCTCATTGAGAGCCAAAAAAATTGGGTGCGAAGAAGAAGTGCCCATGTTTTAAACATTTCAAGCTGGAAACAAACTTTTACTTTCACTTTTGGCTACTCTACTGACTAGCCCCGGGTTCTTGCTCTCTCTTTATCTACAGAGAAGAGCAAAAATCCCCCCGCTCTTGTCGCGGATTCCCCCTTTACCTGGGAACTTACCCCCGCTCTTGTCGTGAATTCCCCCTTTTACCTGGGAACTTACCGGTGCACCACCCTGACCACAGAGAGTTCTGAGTCCTCGTTGGGGTTATGGCTGAGTTCCCCGTACGGGCCACCACGTGTCGCTACCGCCTCCACCAGCAAGGAAGACGCGACACCGAACTTTTCTCTCTGCAGTTTATTCAGGACCTTTGAGTAATCTTCTGACCCCCAACCCCGGGGAGAATTCCCCACAGCCTTAAGTACCCGCTGGGTAGCCAACCCTGATACGCCACGTGGGAACCACCAATAGGTTCAGGTGCGCGGAAGCAAGCCAGATTCTTTGCCTTAGCCATATAAGGAGTTGTTTACCACAGAGAGCACTCGCCATCGGGAAGGCGGAGGGCGGAAGCAGGCGCCATCTTCCAGGTGCGGCCTCTCGCAGCTCTCTACATGTTCTTATGCCAATAACAAGCTGTTTTGATTACTATGGCTTTATAGTAGAGTTTGAAATTTAATATTGATATTCCTCCAGCAGTGTTCTTTCTGTTGAGGAGAGTTTTTGCTATTCGGGTCTTTTGTTGTTCCATATGAATTTTTGGATTGCCTCTTCCATTTCCTTGAAGAATGAGGTTGGAATTTTTATAGGTATTGCATTGAATTTGTAGATAGCCTTGGGAACTATTGCCATTTTCATGATGTTAATCTTTACAATCCAGGAGCTTGGGAAGTTTTGCCATTTTCTAAGTTCTCCTTTGATTTCCCTTTTCATGAATTTAAAGTGTTCATCATAGAGGTCCTTCACTTCTTTGGTTAAGTTAATTCAAAGGTATTTTATTTTTTGAGGGGTATTTAAGATGGAGTTACTTTCCTAGTTTCGGCAACACTTTTCTCATTGTTGACATACAGACAATTCATTGATTTTGGGGGGTGAATTTTATACTCTGCTACTTTGCCAAAGTTTTGAATCAGCTTGAATAATTGGGGAGTGGATTCTATGCGATTCTTTAAATAAAAGATCATGTAATCTGCAAAGAGGGAGTGATTTATTTCTTCTTTCCCTATTTGGATCCCCTTTATGTCTGCATCTTGTCTTATTGCTGTAGCTAGGCATTCTAATACTAGATTGAAGTGAAGTGGAGAGAGTGGACATCCTTGTCTTGTTCCTGAGTTCAGAGGAAATGACTTTAGTTTTTCACCATTAAGAATAATGCTGGCTGTAGGTTTGTCAGATACAGCCATTACTGTATTGAGTAATGTTCCATGGATTCCTAATTTTTCCAAAACCTTCATCATAAAGGAGTTTTGGATCTTGTCGAATGCTTTTTCTGCATCTATTGAGATACCCATGTGGTTCTTATTCTTGCTGCTGTTGATGTGCTGAATAATATTATTTGATTTGCGTATATTGAACCAACTTTGCATCCCTGAAATGAATCCTGTTTGATCGTGGTGTATGATTTTTTGGATGAATTGTTGAAGTCAATTGGTCAAAATTTTGTTGAGAAGTTTTGCATCAATATTCATCAAAGAAATGGGTCTATAGTTCTCTTTCTTTGATGAGTCCCTGCCTGGTTTTGGGATGAGGAATATGATTGCTTCATAGAATGTGTTCGGTAGTGAGCTTTCTATTTCAATTTCATTGAAGAGTTGGAGGAGTATTGGTGTAAGCTCTGCTTTGAAGGCCTTGTAAAATTCCGCTGTAAAACCATCTGGTCCTGGACTTTTCTTAGCTGGGAGGTCTCTTAATGCTGTTTCTATTTCAGTGCTTGATATGGGCCTGTTAAGATGGTTTAACTCATCTTGGTTTAGTTTTGGCATGTCAATATTTGCTAGGAAAAGGTCCATTTTTGTCAAGTTCTCAAACTTATTAGCATAAAGTTTTGAGATGTATTCCCTCATAATGTTCTGAGTCTTGGTTGTTTCCATGGTGATGTATCCAATCTCATCTCTGAGTGTGTTCGCTTCTTTTACTGATAAGATTTGCTAAGGGTCTGTCAATTTTGTTGAGTTTTTCGAAGAACCAACTCTTTTTTTTTGTTGATTCTTTCTCTAGTTTTTTTGGATTCTAATGCATTTATTTGTGATTTAATTTTAATTATTTCTTTCCATCTACTGGATTGTGGTTTATGTTGCTGCTCTTTTTCAAGGAGGTTCAGATGTCTCATTAAATTTTTGGATTCATATCTCTCCAATTTGTTGATGTAGGAGCTCAGAGCTATAAACTTGCCTCTGAGTACTGCCTTTGCTATGTCCCAGAGGAGCTGGTAATTTGTGTGTTCACTTTTGTTGAATAGCATGGACATTTGAATTTCCTTTCTAATCTCTTCCATGACCCACTCATGATTCAGCATTTTGTTGTCCAGCCTCCATATGATACCGGACTTTCTTTGTTGGCTTTTGGTTTTGAGTTCTAATTTTATTCCCTTGTGGTCAGAAAGAATGCAAGGTATAACTTCAATGTTTCTGAATTTAGACAAGTTTGCTTTGTGGCCTAAAATGTGGTCTATTTTAGAAAATGTTCCATGTGCTGCTGAGAAAAACGTGTATTCTGATTCTGCTGGGTGAAATATTCGGTAGATGTCTGTTAAGTCTAGTTCATCTCTGCAGCTGTTTTGATCTGCGGTCTCTCTGTTGAGTTTTTGCCGAGTTGATCTATCTAGTGGGGTGAATGGTGTGTTAAAATCCCCAACAATTAATATCTTTGGATCTATATGGGATTTGAGGGAAAGTAGTGTTTCTTTGATAAATTTGGGTGCTCCATTGTTTGGCGAATAGATATTTAGAATTGTAATATCCTCCTGAAGGAGAGATCCTTTAATTAGTATGTAGCGACCTTCTTTATCTCTTCTCACGAGTTTTAATTTGAAGTCTATTTTATCTGATTAGGATTGCAACTCCTGTCTGTTTATGAGAGCCCTTTGCTTGGTAGATTTGTTCCAGCTTTTAACATTGAAAATGTGTTTGTTTTTACGGGCAAGATGTGACTCCTGCAGGCAGCAGATAGAAGGGTCTTGTTTTTTATCCAACTAGACAGTCTATGTCGCTTAATTGGAGAGTTCAGTCCGTTAACGTTAAGAGATAGGACTGAGAGGTATTTGGGAGTTCCTGCCATGTTATCCACCTTCTTGGGGGCTGCAAAAACTGGGTTCTTCCTATGGCTATTGGCTTCTCAGTTTGGGTGCGGTTTCTTGGCCTTTATTGTGGTTTTGTTGGTTTTCTATGTGTAGGACTTCTTTAAGAATCTTTTGTAGGGCTGGTTTGGTGGAGATGTATTGTTTCAATTTTTCTGTAGTATGGAAGGTTTTTATTTGGCCTTCAGTTATGAAGGAGAGTTTAGCTGGTTACAGTATTCTTGGTTGATAGTTTTTTTTTTTAGGGCATGGCATACGTCATTCCAGGCTCTTCTTGCTTTGATTGTCTCTGCTGAGAATTCTGAGGTGATTCTAATTGGTTTCCCTTTGTAGGTGATTAACCTTTTCTCCCTGACAGATTTAAGGATCTTTTCCTCGGTCCGAGTTGATCCTGTGTGGATTACAATGTGACGGTGGGATGTCCTATTGTGGTCTGGTCTATTTGGGGTTCTAAATGCTTCTTGTATCTGAATAGGCCTATCTTTTTGTATGTTTGGGAAGTTCTCTGCTAGGATCCTGTTAAAGAAATTCCCTAGACCATTAACTTCTGTTTCTACGTGCTCCTCTACACCCATTATCCTTATATTAGGCTTTCTGATGGTGTCTTCCAAGTGTTGGATAGATCTATCATATTTGTTGGACTTGTCTTGGATGGTTGCATGTTCTTTCTCTATAATATCTAGGCTATCTTCAATCCCCGAGATTTGATCTTCTGCATGGTCTAACCTGCTGTCAACACTTTCTACTTTGTTTTTTATTTCTTTTCCTTCTAGTTGGTCAGCTTTTATCGCTTCAAATTCTTTGTTGAAGTTTGTTTTAGATCTTGTATGAACTTCTTTACTTCCTTAATTTGGTGTTCAGTATTTGTTCTCAAATCACTTAGTTGATTGGTTATGGTTTCCTTGGAATCCCATTCCTTCTGTTGGGTTCCATTCAGCATTCACTTTGTGGTCTCCCTAATTTCCTTCAGCTCTTTCTTAATGGATCCCATGAATGCCTTTAGTGATCTTTGTGTATTCTCATCCTGGTCTCTCAACTCCTGTTTTACTCTTTGGTTAGCTTCCTCCCGTTCATGCCATTCTTGTAGTTCTCTTTGAGTGTTCTCAGCCTGTTCATGCCATTCCTGCCTTTCTCTTTAAGTATTCTCAAGCTGCTCATGCAAATCCTGTATCAGTTTTTGAGTAGCTTCCTCACTCTCATGATATTCCTGTATAAACCTTTGGATTGCCTCCTCTCTCTCCCTCTCACACTCATAGAGTCCTTTGTAGGTTTTCAATCTTTTTCTGCATTGACCTATTGTTTGCCTCCTCTCTCTCCCATCACACTCATACAGAGCCTTTTTTAGGTTTTCAATCTTTTCTTGCATTGACCTTTTGTTTGCCTCCTCTCTCTCCCTATCATGCTCATACAGAGTTCTTTGTATGTTCTCAATCTTTTCATTTATCATGTTTGCCAGCAGTTTTTTTAGAGCTATTTGGGAACTCTCCTCTGGATTATTCATTATCTGTTCTGTCCCCTGATTATCATGAGTGGGTGTGGAAATACCCGAACTTGCCATTTTTCTTGTGGTTTTCCGGCTTACTCTGCCCATTTGGGATGAAAGTAACACCAGTTTTGTGCTAGAACAATAACTTCAGGCAAGCATCAACCAAAGTCTGAATTTGCACAGTCAATAGTCTGCAGATACAATCTAGTTCAACAGATACCTCTATTCAACATCAAACAACTATATATTAATGGGCTATGAACCGCAAAGAAGAATTTGGTAAACCAGAAATTATTAGGGCTAGGGAGAGATGTTGTTACAAAATAGGAATAGAGTGATGTGGGAAGCTATAGGGAGAGTTACCTTAACTAAGTCCTAGTCTCAAAGCTGGAAATTGATTGGATAGGATGAAAGTAGAGAGAGAGAAAACAAGAAGAAAGAGAAAGAATAAAAAAGACCAGAAAAAATAGAAAAATAAAAATGAATAATATGCAGAATCGAGAACAAATTATTCAAAGAATGTGAATATAATGAGAGCAGGGGAGGGATATAAAGGAGATGTGATATCTTAAAAAATACTTAAAATATTATATAGGTATAAAGAGGTAGTACTGCTTTTAAGGAATTTAAGTCTCAGAAGTTTTGAATTGAGTAATAAATTTGTGGATTAAGTGTGTACACAATGAGGGATAGATAGCTTCTAATAATCAATTACGGGTTTATCTGAGGATGTGCAGAACAACAATTAAGTCCCATAAAGAAGAACAAAAGAGAGGAAAAGGTGAGAAGGATGAGGACGAAAGAAAAAAAAGATCAGAAGTTCAATGAAGCTAAGCAAAAAACAAAAAGAATTAAAAAAAAAAGAAACAAAAAGAAAGAAAAACGCACGCACGCATGTATCCCAAAAATAAAGATTATAAGGGGGAAAAAATTACTAGAAAAAAATTTTTTTCATAAAGAGTTAAAAATTAAAAATTAAAAAGTTTTAGAAAAGAAAAAAAAATTTGTAAAAGTATTTAAAAAAAAGAAGAGGAAAAGAAAAGTTATTTGATTTTTTTGGAAGGGTTGGGAAAAATCCTGTATCTCCCTTGTGTCTCTAATCAGCCTCTGGTTGGAATCTCTGGTCTGCTTGTGGTCCTGTGGCTTGGTTGGTTTCTTAAGTCAGTTTATTTGGACAGGCAGAAAAATGCTCTGCTTTACCCAGGATTTTGCAATCCTCCTCCCAGGTTAGTCAAATGGTAGGCAGATCTGCTTTGATTATCACAAAAGAGGAAGATGGCTTTTTCCTCAAATTTGGAGATGCTCTGATGAGGCTAGGTTCTGGGTTGAGTTGAGGCCTTTCAGCAAACAGTAGCTTTTCCTGGGGGCTAGTTTGTGAGAAACTCACAGAGCCCAGCCTGGAGCCACTCTCGGGGTTTCTTTTTACTGATGTCGAGGCTGCTAAAGGGAGGGGCAGCCTCTGGCTCTTATTACCCAGTGAAGAAAGCCACTACTAGGGCTGGTGCCTGAACTGAGTGACTTTTCCCTGGGTGGAGCTGAGTCTGGCAGGTCACACCGCCATTAAGTTCTTGTGACCTGCTAAATGACGCTAGTTTTATTCCAAGGCCTGAGTTGGAGCTAGCAGCTCTGCTGAGCTTTATCAGTATCCAAGATGGGGGGGGGTTGCCTTCCCTCTTCTGCTCCCTGAGAAGGAGTGAGGATGTTAGGCTTCTACTCAAGCCGAGTCTTGGTTCCTGGGTTGTCTCTGGTCTGCGAACTGCAGCATGAAGATGTCTGCTCCTTGTCGGTTCTTGCTGGTGTTGAGTAAAATCCGCTCGCCTGCCGCATCTGGCTCTTTCGTCCCAGCCTCTTTCTGTTTCATGTATGGAGGTACTGCCACTGCCGCCGCTGCCGCTGCTGCTGCCGCAGTGGCAGCTGCTTTCAAGAGCTCCGATCTGTCTCCTTGCCTGGATTTTCCCTCTCTGGCCTAACTCTCTGTCCTCTGATGGCACACTTGGTATGATTCTCTGGCTTAGGACTGTTCACTGGAACTCTAAAACTGTTTTCTATGTGAGAGCTTCTTTTGCCTCCAGCTTCTCCTCCACCATCTTTCCGTCACTCCCAAATCTAACTTTATATGTTTTACAGTCCTGGGATATAATACATGAAGTGATGCTGAAATTTTCTGCTATCATTAGAAAAGATACCTTTCCACACAGTGAAATCCTACATGATTTAACACTAATTAAGAAGTAAAATGTTTTATTCTGTGTCATTAGTAGAAAAATGATTGTTTTTTTGGCTCAAAATGGCAAATTTTCCTCAATGATTATGAACTATTTTGAACCTAATAAAGCGGTTTTGAATTTGAGTTCTTTTTTTTTCCTGCCAGTTCTTCTGGGACATGACCTAAGTGACTGGGTGCTGCCCTGTAGCTTTGGACCTTTTGGCTAGCATTCTACGGCTTGAGTCACAGCTACGGTTTCTTTTTTTTTTGCCAGTTGCTTTTTACTGGTTGAGATAAGAGACTCATGGAGTTTTTTGCACCATCTGGCGTCAAACCATAATCCTCCAATGTCAGCCTCCTGAGTGGTGTGGATTACAAGTGTGAACCATAAGTGTGTAACTTATGTTATGCTTTTTCATGGTAAATTTTCTCAAATGAGCCCAGAAAATGTATCAATTTGTGATTCTATGAATGAGTGAATTCATTTATTTCTTCTGTGAAGTAAGTCACAAATTAAATAAGATTAAAGAATTTTTATTTTCAGACCTGAGAACAAATTCAGGGCCTGGCAGTTGTCAGGCAAGTGCTCTTCCATTTAGCAAAATCCCCAATACCAAAATTAAGATTCCTAACATTCAATAACACAAGATTCAGAGACTCAGTGGAAACTAGTTTGTTGACCACTGAATAGAATGAAAACAAATCACAAGATGAAAGGTCATGAAGGCTGGGAAAATGTAGGCTCCGATAAATAGCTCTGTACCTCTTCTCCCTGCTTCCTGTATTCACCTATTTTTAACCAGTCTTGGGGATTGAACTCAGGGTCTGGTCATTTTCCTGAGCTTCGTTTACTTAAGGCTAGCACTCTTCCACTTGAGCCACAATGTACTTCTAGCTTTTTCTGTTTATATCTTACTGAGGAATCAAACTCAGGGCTTCATGGCTGCTAGGCAAGCAATCTCCCACCAAGCCACGTTCTCAGGCCTCACTTTTTGTTCTTGAGACAAGATATTCAACTACAACACAGGCTGGCCTATGTCCATGTTTTTAGTATTAATTGACTTAGGAGAATATGCAGGGTACAACTTGCCTGTATCAATGTCTGCCACCTAATTGTTTCTTGGTGTAGGCCTTTAAGTTGGGTAGTGTATGATTTCACTTCTTCAGTGTCACAGTGGGTAGAATACTAATAGAGATAGAAATATATTTTCTAAAAAAAGTCCTTAGTGATGTTTGAGGTCTAAAAATGTCATAGCATTAATTAAATCTTAACAAATGTAATTGACATTACAAAGGTAATATATGGAGGATTTATGGTTACTTTTGACTGATTGATTTAGAATGATCCCTTACCTATGGAGGAAGTCACATTCCAGAGACCCTTGACATAGATGATAATCCTAGAAATAGCAATAAGTGAAGTCTAATTATCACAAGAAACTGCATTTATTTTTTGTGCTGGTCCTAGGGCATTAATCAAGGCCTAAGTACTGTCCCAGATTTGTTTTTAATTTTAACTAAGACTATTGCCTGATGAGTTTAGCACATAAGAACAAATATACTCATGAGGGTGAGATATAAAGACCTCTGATTGAGCCCTGCTTGGCCTAGAAAATGAATGGGACACTTCTCTCCCGAAAAGAGATGGAAGTGGTTCTGTACTTCAAGGGGTAGATCAACAGCCTTGAGAGAAGAAGCAAAAGCATCTTGCCAATTCACAGTGTTCAAGTCTAAGTATTGTTATATGTACACCAGAGTGTGCGTATAACACACATACACACACACACAGACACACACAGACACAGACACACACAGACACAGACACACACACACACACACACACACACAAAGAAAAAAAGAAAAGGAAAAAACCCTAATAAGGTAATTAAGACACCTAATGTGATAAAGAGGAGAGAGCTTGAGGATTAATTTTTGTATTATTAGATTATTAAGCCACAATCTACAGGTGATTTAAAGTATACAGATATAGCTGGGACACCAGAGTTTCATTCTTGTTAATGTGTGTTTGTATGCATGTGTGAGCTCATATACCCCATACCAGTGCTTGAATTCAAGCCCTTATTCACTTCATTAGCTTTTACTCTCAAGGATGATGCTTCCCCACTAAAGCTACATCTCCAATCTGGCATGCCTGTAACTCTAGCTACTTAGGAGTCTGAGACATGGGAGATTGTAGTTTGAAGCTCCATAAAGTAGAAAAGTCTGTAAGATTCTATCTCCAATTAAACAGAAAAAATAATGAGTCCAGAGGCCTGTCTCAGTAATTTTTCTGAGGTAACCTTTAGTCAGTCCTTCCTTACATTTCTCAGTGCTTATGTAACATACGGAGTCATATAGCTACAAAATATACTCAACCTTTAGACACATATGAGCATGCATATATTTTCATAATATGTACATCAAGAGAAAATATACATGTTTTTGTTTCTATGATCAGTCCACACATCTCCTAGAAGGTGGTGAGTTCATCTTGCAGCCATTGCTGTGCATATGGTATTACTCTAGAAAGACGAAATAGTAGAAAGAGGCAGCATATGTACCACATAAGTATCAGAATATCTTTCTTGTTGTAGGACTCTAGGTATGTACACATGCACTGTGTACATATATTAAACTCATTTACTTGCACTGTTTGACAAGTGTTAGACAGCTGGCCCTGTTTTTAGCAGTTACTTTGAACGAATATAATGGGTTCCCTAAGTTGTGTTAGAATGCAGTGCTAGACTCTGAAAACATTAAGGATGGAATAGGAGAAACCCTAGGTCACCTTGGCATAAGCTGAAATTTTCTTTTCTTTTTTTTTCACTTTGACAGATTTATTCATTTTAAATTTGTTTTAAAAGCATTCACGTTAATTAGTTCCATAGGGTATTTGGGGGTTTTGGGTTTACTTTTCAGATTGATTTTTGGTGCTATACAGACTGACATTTTGTTTGGTGCAGCATATGCACTGAAAGATCTGCTCACCAGATTTGCCATTTCACTTGCTGAAATGATGAGAAGGGACAATAGAAACCTAGAGTTACATCTCTTCACAGAGACCGACTCTTTTGACTGTTTGAAAAAAAAAAGGCTTATCTCTGTAGCTAGTTTGAAATAAAACTCAATTTTTTGAAAAGGAGTTTTAGTTCCCTATTTCTAAGGAATGTAACTATTTTCATTAGCTGGGATGTTTGCCAAATTTTAAAAAACAACTTCTAAAGCGTTTGTAGTAAGCAGCTAAAAACAAAACAAAAAAGTTAGTTGCTTCCCAGAGTTTGTGTAATGCCATTATCTAACTGGAACAAAGACTATTTCCTTTAATAAGCTAGTATTAATGAATGAATCTCCATGCTCTGCAGATTTCTATTGTCCCTAGTCACAGGAATGAGGATCAGTGAAATGCTACAATTAATCCACATCCTTCTGCAATCTTCCTACAGTGGAAGAGAGGCGAGGAAACACCCCTGCAGGAAAAATAAACCTCAGAGATTGGTTTAAGACTAAAAAACCCACCACTAGGACATTCACCACTTAATCTTACACAGGCAGGTCAAAATTTTAATATAAATTACTTTTGCCAACACATAGCTTATGCATTCTTTGTTCCTTTTTTTGGAGGATTCTCAAATTGATATCTAAAGACTTACATATGATATATAACTGTTATATGGTCTTATGACTAAGAAAATTTCTCTGGTAACCAAAGCTGATGCCATATATGGTAGTGTTCTTGGCATATACTCTATACGCCTCAGACCACTTCTACATTCTTTCTATTCAGCTAATTATAGCTTAGTAGCCACTGGTAAAGGATTGTGAAGACCCTGTCATTTCTACAGAATAGAAAGGCAAGGCTAGTTACTGCAATTCAGCCAAATAAAAAGAAAAGATAAAAGATTAATAAACCACTCCCTTGAAAAGGAGAGGTACTGCACCTTTGCAAAATTGAACGGGCTCACTGCAGCTGAGCAACAGAATCACCACTGAAGCAAGAAAATAAGTTGGTCTATACAGGAATTGTACATGATTTGAAAATGCAAAAGTTATAGCGATCAACTAATAGCTGCAACCTTAATTTCCATTGCTGCCTCAGAGTTGAAACTTAAACAGTTTCTGCAAGCCTAATGCTAGCTTCTCATCTCCTTTACTAAAACTAGGAATTTGTTCTCCGCAGCAAAGAAACAAAACACTCAAAACACATAGGTAAATACAGCAAGACATTATTGAAAACAGCTGCCTTGTTGTACAAAATACAGTACAAGTATACAGATGTCATTAAAACATCAAAAATACTATTGCTCCCATACAATTTAGTAAACATTCTTGGCAAAGGAGAAAATTTGAAAAGAAAAGCTATAAAAATGTTTAAAAATTCTACTGTGAATGATGTGAGTAGAGAAATAGTCTGAAAAGGGCACCAATGTTTGTGACTCTTCTATTTCTTTGAACCTAAGATCAACATTATTCTGAGTCATAGTCTAGTTTTTTTTAAAAAGGCCTAATTTTATATACATAAGTATCTCCCTCCCTCTCAGCCACAAATACATGAAAATGACCGTTTTGTATATTACTTATTTCCCAATAAATAGAAAACGATTGTATAGATTGAATACCAAAATAAGATAATAAAAAGGATATGCAATAAATTAAAAAGGCAGCTCAAATAAAGGGCAGGCATGCAGTTAAAAAATACTAAGATTGTGGAGATGGGGTTACTTGCCTCCTGGTTGAGAAGGTGTCACACAAAGAATACCTGAAAACTTTGGAAAGAACCTTAGCTCCCATTCAATTCAAAGTTTCCTAGGCCTGTGACATTTCTAGAAATACCTTTTGATGGGGTGGGATTTACTTGATTAATAAAAATCATTTCTACTGAAAATCCACTTAAAATATAGAAGAGGTGATCCATGAAAACCCCAACTTTTATTCTTGAAAGACAGCTGGATAAACTGGCCAATCCCAGTATGTTGCAATTTCAAGATGGTATAAAAATGCTTCCAGGATATAGTCAGCATATTCACGTTCACATCAATTCCATTCACAGATGGATTTCAGCTTCCACCGGGTGCACTGCTTTAATCATTCATCCATCATTTGCCAACTTTGATTGTGAGGTACTAATAAGATGGATCAATTTCTTAAAAATTTGTTTTAAAGAATAAATGATGCTGTAATTCTGAACCTGAGGATCTTTACTATTTGAACAAATCCACAGATTAAACTGAAGGTGAATTAAGACTTCAGTTTTAGTTATTTCCAACTTCTCTGTGAGGATGCATATTCCATTAAAGCTCAGGCTTGTAGCCATACTTTCCCTTTTGCAGAAAATCATCGTTTTACAGTTAAAAATGCAGCCAATCAGTGGCTGTAACAGACAAATTAGCCATAATTCACTTGCTCATATGCTAGAGCCATGGGATCTGGGTCTCATTCACACCAATGCCATTTCTTGGTAATGACCTCCACCTTTAGAGATCAAGGGAAGAACTTTAGTGAGCAGCAACCCATCCACTCAACGAGTTTGCCTTGTGCTTTATGCCTGACGTATTGTGCCTACCTCAGCAACCCCCAATGTAAAACTGCTTTTATTTTTTGAAAAAAAATTCCTTTTGCCCAACTTTTAAACTATTTTAGTAATGAATTCTCTAGTTCAAGCATTGGCTTTTGAATTTTTGCATCCCGGAAAACAATTCTGCAAAGAAAAGACATGGGGCCAGGTTCCATGCAAAATCATTTAAAAAAATCCAATTTGTTTTGATTCACTGATGGCTTCTTGAATTCTTTTTTGCCTTGTCCATGATTGTGTAAAATTGCATTCCTTTTCATAAACCTGGACTCTCAGGACTGGGTAACTGCAAAGGTCTCTCTGTCTCAAGAATTTCCGTGAAGATCTCGATCCAAAAGGCTGATTAGAATAAAGGTGAAGGATAGACACTGCAACGGCGGCTCGGCCTGGAGAGATACTTTAGATTTACCCAGGTACAACACAAATTCAACTGTTATACACAGATGGATCTGGGTAAGTCAGATGTGTTTAGGGGCCCAGACTGAAATCTATCCCCTTCAGGATTATCTAGATGAGCTTAGGAACCTCGGGTGGGAAATAGAAGCTGAGACACTTGCAGGTGAGGAGATGCTGTTGTCCTCTGCAGGTTGCTGTCAATTTCTGGAACTTTACTGCTTTACTCACTGTTCAAGACTGTTGTCTTATGGTTATTTCTCTTAACTATATTATTTTTTTTTAATTTTGTTGTTTTTTTTTTTTCTCCCTTGGTGGCCTCCCGGGCTCCCTCTCCACTAGCTCACAGGGGAATGAGCAAGAATGGGAACTAGCCAGGGGGATGGGGGGTGGGGGGCGCGGGTAACAAGGTGGGGGAGGCCAGGGGGGAAAGCTGCTATTTCAATCCTCATCTACCTCCTCGCCTTAGGACTCCTCACCACCCCCCCCCCCCAGCATGACACTTGTAAAGCTTATCCCTCTGCCGCTCCTGGATTTCTTTCATCTCATCCGCATACCGGCAGAAGGCGCCACCAAACTTGTCCCAGGCCTTGAAGGGCATGGTGATGGCATTGCGGTAGGACGGCTTCACCTCACTCACACAGTAGAAAAACTCCCTACTTGTTGCAGCCCACATCGAAGAAGAAATGTTTGGAGTCCACCGTAATAGAGGTGCCCTCCAGGAGTTCCCCGTACAGCCCTCCCCCCCCCCCCCCCCCCCCCCCCCCCCCCCCCCCGCCACCGGCACCGACTCTTGGGCCTCCGGCCAGCTTGTGGTCTTCGCCTCCGTAGTCATCGAGGAGCTTGGCGAGCGTGTCGGAATTCGATGAGACCTTGCGCAGGCAGCACGATGGTCTGGCCGCTCTGGAGGCCGCCGGGCCCTGGGCCTGCGCCAAAGCCGCCGCCGCGGTTGATGGTCTGGCGGATGTGCAGGAAGGGGCCGCGCTGGTTCTCCTTGAGATCCAGGTAGTACTTGCAGTTCTCACGCACCAGGAACTCGCTCTTGAGGTGCGCCGGCCTGCCGCCCTCCTCAGCGCCCGCTGCCAGCTGCTCGGGGCTGCTGGGGCCCAGCTGCGCGTAGTGATCAATGAAGTCACCCAGCAAGTCACGGAAATTGGCCGCCACCACAATCGACAGCGTGAGGCGGCTCTTGGAGACACCCGTGCCCACCTCTGCGATCTTCAGGAAACCGCCCTTGGCGTTCTGCTTCACATCCAGGTAGAAGCGCTTGTTCTGGATGTCCATCCGCTTCGAGGCCAGCTCCTGCTTCTCCTGCTGGCCGCCACCACTGCCGCCACCGCTGCCGCCACCGCCACCGCTGCCGCCACCACCGCCGCAGTGCTAGCTGCCGCTGTTGCTGTCCACCATCTTCTTGGCTACTGCCTTGCCGCTGCCCACTGTGCTCGCGCCCCCGCCCTCCGCCCTGCGGCTCGCGCTCCCGGGCCCCCCAGCCTTGCCTGCCGGCTTCTCACGCGCTCCCGCTGCTCATCGCCCAAGGAGAATTCTTGTGTGCTGGGCCAGTGGCTGTTACTGAGCTGGGGTACTGTACCCAAGTGGGCTTCCAGGTGCTCGCCAATGGTGACAAGGAGACTGTGGCCTGTCATCATAGGGCACCACCACCATTGGGTGACCACCTTCCAGGCTGCCTTTGCTGACCGTGATGACCGAAAGGCTGCCATACTTGCTGCCAGTGGTGAATAAGCCCATTTTATAGAGAGGAATTACTATTCTTAAGTGCGAAGACTGGCATTGGTTGAAGGTCACACGGCTGGAATGTATGGATTTGTACTCTGCTCATGCGACTTTAAATTGAGTCTCAGAATTGAGCACCATCCACTGCAGGGCTGGTTGGAGCAACAGCTGGTGGGGTTCCTCCCTCAGGATCTCTGACTCAGTGTGTGTCTGTAAAACCCACTCTTACCTTTCACCTTCTACCTTGGGTAGCCTACATCAGGGTCTTTGGTTGAGTGCCAGGCTGTGCCTGCTGCCTGCTGCCTGCTTGCAGGTTGGCCTGCTCTGCAGCCAGCAAAAGCTGAAAGTGTTTCATGTACCATGCACACCAGAGACTCTAATGCATCTATGCCAACATCCTGAGGGCCACTGCCCAGCAGAGAGCACAGCTGAGCCTCAGAGACCTAGAAAACCTCTCTTGGAATGCTGGCTCTGTTCCCTCTTCCTTTTTGTCACACTGTCAAAAAACCTATATGTGCTAGACCAAGGAGTGGGTGGCTAGGCCAGTCCCTAATGGGACTTTGTTGCTGTACATGAGCACTTCTACCTGCCACATCCTGGGCTCGCAACCCACTGGTATAAGTGCTAGATAATCAGGCCACCACTTCACACTTCAGGATAAAAGAAGCTCACCTGAGGTCTTGGTGCAAAGTCTACATGTTCAGGGCTTGTGTTACTAGCCACGTCCTCACTAGGGGATCAATAGTGTACTCTCTGGGGCTTCTTCCTCTCTGGGAATGACCAGGCCTTGCTTTATTCTCAGGAGTGTCATCTTAGGCAGATCCAGGAGATGCGCAGCATGGATGTGTGCCTGACTTTCATGTAGAGACTTAGATGACTGAGCCAGCCATGGATGGACAGGGAAATGCTTCTGCATCCAAGTTGCCTTGATGAATTCTTACTTAGAAGATGACCTGGCTCTAAGCAGATCTCAAGGGGAAAACAAGAGTAGATGGGCTGGGTCACATCTATAATTCTAGTACTTAGGTGGAAGAGACAGGTAGAGAGCAGCTGGAGGCCAGGATTTAACTTCATAGTGAGATTGTCTCAAAAGAAAGCCAATGACTGAGGAGGTAGACCAGTGGTTAAAGCAGGTTTCTACTGTGTGAAAGTGTCTGAGTTCAATTCCCAGCATTCTGAGGACAGCATAGACACAAGCTCTGTTTCCTGACATCCTTTCAGAGGTAAAGGACCTAGCCACTTGATCAAGGTGCTTTACAATGAGAAAGACACCAATAGTACCTCAGTCTTGCACTGCCATTGAGCCTTTTTAATCTTTCTGTCCACTGATATGGACCAAGTCATGACTTCTGTTTCCCCACCACTAGGCCAGGGGACCCTTCCCTGTCTGTTCCTTCTCAGAAGGAACACAAGCCATGCTTCTCAGGTAGAACCAGAGTATTTTTGGCAGTTCCTTGGACCTGTTATTCAGGCCGTGGACCTCAAGGAATCTGCTGTTCAAATGTGTGCCCAGGACCAGCTCTGTCGGGACGACGGAGGACACCTAGTGGAGGAACTGCCTCAGTCGATGTGGATGTGTAGGGACTGACAAAGCCACAGCTGAGGACAGAGATGGGGCTAGGGTCGCAAGGCTCCTTCCCCATTTGCACTTATCTCTGGATTACACCCAGCCATGTCCTCTGCTGCTCTGATACTGGAGATCGCTAGCAATAGGGGATCACACTGTGCATCTGTGGATTCTGATCTATGCCAAAGCATAGCCATTGGGAGTTGGTAAGGATTGCTGAAGAATGTCCTCTGGAGTTGGGGGGGGGGGCTTTCATGTGATATGTGTTGGGACAGGCGAGGGCAGTTCATAGTGAGTGCTGCCAAATCCCTCTTGAGGACTTCCTGCTTACCTGTGATCCTGCCCATGGTTACAGCTGGACTTGAGGTGGTTAGGTTGTGAGCTGACAGATCAGAGACCTTCTCTAAACAGAGCCCTGAGTTATCTGGAGGGACGACTTGGCCCTGTCTGATGGCCTGGTAGCTGTTACCCAGCTCTGGCTCTTTTGGCTTAGTGGGTGTGGAGGCCATGGTGCAGGTGAGGAAGGTCCTTTCCTTCTGGCAGCCCAAGGAGGAGATGTGGTTTGTCCCTACCTCTGGGCATTGCATTTTTGTCTTATAAGCTTAAATGTCTCTGGTCCTGGAGGAGCTCAGAGTCCAGAAGCAGAGAAATGACAAAGTAAGTCCTGACAAACTTGCTTGTCACTAGTGGCAAAAGGTAGCCCAAGGTGTAGGCTGTCAGGCATTCTGGACCTCAGACATGCAATTATTCTAGTCCAATGCCATCACGACCTGCCCTGCAGGCAGAACACTTATGTCATGGGAAGATATGGTGTAGTAAATGCCAGGTGGGTTTGCCATGGAGATGCTCTCCAGGGTCAGACTCTTGAGTGGGGGTGGGCAACTTCACCTACCCCTACCAAGTGCTGAAGGGCATTCTTTCCACTAGGAAATAGCATTTTGTCATTAGTGGGAAGGGAGTTTGGGGGACAGATTGCATAAGCAGGGTACAAGCAAGATAGCTGGTAGCGAGTGGTGAAAGCTGCACTGCAGAATGAGGAACAGGAGGATGTAAACAGTTTACAAGGAGCCTTGAGTAGGTTGAGGTTTAAGTGAGCTCAGTGGGCGAGACCAAAGGCAGAGAGATTAGTGTTCAAGGCTAAGACTGAAAGGGGTTTTGAGAATCGTGAGGGCCCTGAGGTTGAGGTAGCAGAGGTAGGATTGGGCTTGGCTGTATGGGGTTGTGGATGCAGGAGCATGAGGGTTGGGACATGAGGGAGTGGTGGCATTCTGGCCTGTGCACATGGCATGAGTGAAGAGGGAAGGTACAGGGAAAGGACGTCTGAGGGCTCACTGGAGTCTGGGGCTAGGCCCTTGTATTGGGCCACTGAACCAGATGTGCTCGTAGTCTCTGAGTGATGCCTACACCCTTGGGAAGCAGACACACAGAAGATGAGCCTTTTCCAGGTTGCACCTACATACATTCAGGCATTTGATCTGTGTAGAGATCTGTGGTCCCATTGTGTGTGGTCAGGTTGAATTGGCCCAGGTCACTAGACAGGAATATAGACATCCTTTGCCCATAGGTCAGCTCTGAGGACCAGCAGAGTGGCAGAAGCACAACTGGAAGCTCGGTCCATGGAAAATCCGCACTATCCTTATCCTCCTTTTCCAAAGCCTGAGGTATCAGACACAGCAGGAAAAGGCACTGCTGTCAAGGTACATAGGATATGATCTCTCAGTGGTAGCTTTTGAGAGTGTGAAATTGAGTTAAGCTGGGCAGTAATCTTTATCGACAAGAATCAAGGTTTCATTTTAGACACAGTATAGGAGGCATTAGCTGGTGAGTTACTGCTCCCATCGCTCACCTCCATGGAAGTTTGTACTGGCCAGCCCAGTACTGTGAGTCCCATACAGGCCCATCATCCTTCCCCCTCTGGGACAGGAGGGAGGCCTCATAGGGACAGACAGCAAAAGACAGGGTCCTTGCTGTCCCAGAGCCTTCACTTGGATTAGCTTGTCACTTGACACTGGGAGGCAATTCTGGCCTCACTGTCATCTCTCATCCCACATGCCCACAAGCATGCCATGCCAACCTACCATCAACAATACAAGTCTATGGGCTCTGTTGCTGTCAGGGAAGGTGCCAGGCCCATCTGCATCCACGGGGACACAAACAGCCCCAACAGCAGCCACCCCATTCCCCTCCCTCCCACCCTCATTCTCCTTACTGCCCACATGCCGCCCCGGTCTTTTCAGACTTGTGCACAGGAGATGACCCCGGCTGGCAAACATCAGCTGACCCTCCACCTGCCTCAGTGTGACCACTAGGCACCTGCGTTGGTCACTCACTTGGGTGAGTGTGTGTGCACACTTGTTCCCACACAACACACTAACACTGGGTCGGGCTTAGACACAGTCACACAGAGCTTTCTCTGCAATTACCACAATGCCCTAGGCTCCTTCCTTCCCCAGACATCCTTGAAAATGAGATCACTGAAAAGGGCCCTGTGCCAATGTAATCCTGGCCCTGTCTCCATGCCCACTATCCAACACTCCCCCAGTTTAGACACTCATCACAGGAGAAAGAAGCTTGATGCCCACATGTGAAATGAGGTATCACAAGAGCTGCCTCTACCCATCTGCATTTCACTTGGCATGCTTTGGCTGAATTCTGACATTTCCCCTCCTAGCCAGTCCCAGGCCCAATACTGCCTCTCTGCTCTGTTGCCAGGGGCCGAACACCTTCCTCACCTTTTGTAGGCTTTCACACGTGTGTGTGTGTGTGTGTTTATCCCATGATCCTCCTCAGTTCCCCTTTCTAAAAGTGGTAGAGTTTTTCTGAGCTCCTGCCAGCAAGCCTCCAGGGAAATGGGTCTTACTTTGCCAAGACATTCTGCCCATACCTGGAGAGAAAATGGGATGATGGTTCTCATGATTATGGAGGACATGTACACCATATGGACAGTAACAAAGGGTACTTGTTGCAGATGCCCAGGGGGTATCCACAACCCTTTTGGCCCCATGGAGGCACGGTGCTCCAGCAAACAGGCCCTGTGAGTGACCAGGTGATCCTTGTCCTGCAAGGCTCTCACTGATTTGGTCAGCTGGAACACATCCAGGTCTCACCCAAGTGGACATGTAGTTCTTTGCAGAACCAGCTTTCACTCCTCTTCACCCCTTCACTGGCCTCTCTGTCATCTCTCCTCTTACAAGCCCCCAGGTGCACCCACTCACTCAAATTCCAGCCATCAACCCTGCAAGTCTGTGGGACTTGAAGCTGCCTGGGAAGGTGCCAGGCCCACAAACTACCATGTAACCACAAATAGCCTCAACAGTTACCACACAGCATTTTCCATCCCCTCCCAACCAATGCTTCTTTCTGGCCTTATGCCACTCCCTGTCTTTTCAGACCTAGCAGTTATATAAACACATGCAAGGAAGGGCTGGCTGCATCTTCCTGTATGAGGCTCTCCCATGGAGTTCCTAGTCTCTGTCCTCCCATATCAGTGGAAACATCTGGAGGTGAGGCTGCAGGTGAAGGCGACTGGCTTGGTGCTGTTCCTTCCAAAGAAGGGATAGCCAGCCTTAGGTACAAACACACACACACACACACACACACACACACACACACACACACACACACACACACACACACAGGTGAAAGCCATTCAAGGGCAGAATACTGTCTGTTGTGTATGGCAGAGACACCAGAAGGAGAATGTGTGTGTGTGGAGGGAGGCAGCATCGTGGAAGGCCTGATGTGGATCCTTTGGGGACTGATCTCCTGAGCTCTGCCGGCACTGCTGTTAGCACTGGCTTGCACCATCTTCCAGCTCCACTGACACCAGAGCAACAGCCATCACCACAAATGCACTGACCACAAGCTTCTGCATGCAGGGAATCTTGCCTAAGGGCTCTTCAGACAGCTCCAGAACTAAGCCCCACCTTGCACCAGCCCCTGCCACACACCTGACTGCCCTCTTACTCATTAATTCTCTGCCTTCTTTCCCATATGACCTACTGTTTCCTTTCTTTCTACTGTTCTTATTGTTAATTTCAAGAAAAAACTGGTACACAATGACTTCTCTCTGGTGGAAAAAAGTTCCAATCCGTGGCCCCAAATCATGTTTGAGTTGGTGCAGCCCCTGGTACTGTCTACTAGGAAACACAATCCTTGAACAGTTACCCTTCAGAGGACGTCCCCACTCTTTGCCTCCTTGTTTTTGACAGTCAAGAAGCCATCCACCTTCCTTATTCTGGATTCCTTACCTTTTTGCTGGTAGCCTGTTATCTGCCCATAATTGTAGGAGTAGTACCTCTGATTTAGGTCACAGGCCTCTGTGTCCCAACAGTAAATGGAACTCAGAACCGAACTCACAGGGCATCTTCCTAAGGTGGCAGGGAATTTTGGAGGACAGGAGTGCAAAGGAAAACACGGAGGGAAGGGCCTACTCCAGTTGTTGCCCAGTCCAATGCAAGGAGAACTACTCTGGAGGGTACATGTTGGGGAGACATCCTGGGGCCCAAAGTTCACATAAAGTGCTATCAGCAGTTCTGTCACACAGGGATTTATGAGGGGGAAAGAGGAAGGGAGAGCCTGTTTGTCTAAAGATATGGCCAGCCCATGTCTTATCTTCTGCTGATGACCTCACATGAACAGTTGGAACTAACACACACACAAGCCCCTACAAAACAACTAGCATGTGTGCAAACCAATGCACACAGTCTTCAGATAGCATTTCTGGCCAGCATCCTGGCAGGTAGGTTGGAAGAAGCTGCTGGCTAGCACTGAAGAGAATGTAGAATGTTGTAGACGGACCACTGGGAGAACTCTCCCTAGATGAATCTGTGCTAGCTTGGAGAACCCATCCAAGCTCTGAAGAAATAGGTCACTTGAATTAATAACAGCACCAATGCTGGGGTTTCCTGCCACAAGGACTTTTGCACAATTCATCAGGATATCTTGGCAAGACTACTTACTCCTAACAGCACTGGGAAGTCCAAGGGGTTAGAAGGCTCTAGAATGTCCTTGCAGGCAGCACCAATGTATATTTCCAGTCCATGGCTAGCAGGAAATAGTGTGTGAGGGAGGGGAACATTAGATTTTGGAAGGGAGGTGAGGGGGAAGCGGTTGGACAGTCCCAATCTCTGTCAGAGAGACTGCAAGAACCCTAGCAAAAACCTTCCTTTTACTCAACAAAACAGGTATGGATATTTCATTGTGGAAAGCACTGCATCTGGCTTAGACATTCACGTATGAGCAGAAACAGAGCAAGGAACCTCTGGCACCACCAGACATAAACCTCTTGACCTCCCTGACTGAACCTGACTAACCTGACTGGTTCTGCTGTGGCATGAATTCTGCCAGCCATTGTTTTGCTCACCAATGGATGCCATCCTGCAATGTGCTCCTCATGGG
Organism: Dipodomys merriami; assembly: GCF_024711535.1. NCBI lineage: Eukaryota > Metazoa > Chordata > Mammalia > Rodentia > Heteromyidae > Dipodomys > Dipodomys merriami. The sequence goes on from NW_027206113.1 coordinate 9,054,909, forward strand.
CCTGCTTTCCGAGAGGAAGGTTCATCACATGCCATGTCTACCCTCTGCATTCTCAGTGAAAGACAGGTGGCTTCCTTCAGGGCACTGAAGCAAAGACAAGGTCTTTAATTAGAAAAAAGATAGAATTTCACAGGAATAAGAACAGGGGGATATTAAGAGTGACTTTAGTAAGGAGCCATAAATGTCTGTTCCACACCTATATATGCTCCACTCCCATACTGAGTTTTATCACAACATCTAACTCTGTCACATGCAATGTGACAGAGGCGTCCCAGGAAGGAAAGTCCTTCAGAGTATTACCTCCAATTAAACATAAAAAACCCAGAAGAAATGACATGGCTCAAGAGGTAGTCAGTGTCACCCTTCAGGACAAAACCTCCGTGACAGTTTCCTGGCCTTGAGTTTAAGCTGTACAACTGGCACTGAAATAATAATAGTAATAATTCTACAGAGATATGACAGATTTGTGGCCATTGGATAAGATGTCCACTCAAATCAGGTGATTGGGATAGTTAATATCTCTGAAAATATTTTTTGGTGGAGTCCTACTTTTCTTATCTTTGTGGCCAGGTGATCCTTGCTCTAAGTTTAGCAGTCCCATTACTATGTTGGTTTCCATTCTGTGGTTGCTGGTGGCAACTTCAGTCTGAAAGAATTACAGCCCTGCATGCCCCTGTGGAAAACATTGGAGACCATACGAAGCCTTTACCAGCTTGTTAGCATCAGACAAAGTGTTGGCACAATCATCATCTCATGCTGAACCAGACAGTCATGACGCAGAGAAGCCATGCTGCTGAAAGGAAAACCTCCCCTTCCTACTGCTTTAACTCATGCCAATGTGCACTTACTTTTCATAATGTCACCCATTCAATACTGCCATACACATGCAATCACACTGTGCATGACTGTGAGGGACAGCACTGCAGGGACTGCTGATTTCACTGTATCTTGTTCCTTCGTTTTTCCTAGTACTACCCCAGCAAGGGGTAGGAAAACAACCACTGGGCCAAAGAGAAGCTGCACTTATAGGCTATTTTTCTAGAGTGGGTGTACCATTTGCACTCTGCTGCCATTGGATGAAATGTCTGAATCTCTCTGATCTTAACTAATATCACTATAACAAACATTGTTAGTGCAAATTTTTGTGAGGTCTGAGGTTACACCTCCAGTGTGCTTCAAATAGGTAATGGCATCCAAAACCCTGCCATGTGTTTGTCATCTATATTTGATGGTGGTCAAAGCTGACCGTACAAGTCTTTTGCTCACATTTCAGTTAGGTTGTATTTCTGTGTTCTGACCATGGAGTTGTGAGCCATGTTCCAGAACATTTTACCGGACTGCGCGAGGTGACAAAATCAGAAAAAGGTGAAGGTTGCTCAGAGTCTAAATTTTTCAAGGACAAAGCTGAGATTCAAACATGGGGAGTGCGTGCTTAGACACCATCGTGAGCAGTTGCTCACCACAATCATCACTGTGGGCACAGATGGACAGCCATTCAGAGGCACAGGTACCTCCTAGCATTATTAATTATGGGTACCTGTGACTGGTCTAGCTGATCTGAGGACAGCTAAGGAATACTTTAACTCACACACTAATGGGCTAATAAAAGTGACAATGTTTCATTATGCTACAAGGTATTTTATACTCTGGATTCAATACTTTGGACAAGGAGCACTAAATTGTGACTGTATCACTTTTTGGGAGGCAGCAGGGGAAGCAAGTGAACAATCTCTGAAATGTGAAAGGTCATGAGCTACCACCTCCTATCCACATCCTAAGGCCCCTTTGCTAGACAAGAATGCATCTCCTCCCTAAAAGCATCCCCAGAAGAATGGCCCAGTATGGACCTAAGGAGGTTCTGTAAGCATCCAAAGAAAACCAGGTTTCAAGTGACTCAGTGGCAACAATAGATTTGCCAACCAACTGCCACCATTAGGAGGTCAGAGTGAGTTTACTTTGTGGCTTGGGTAGTAGGAATTGGAGGCTGACTTGATGGGACTTCTGAAGAACCCTGCAGGGTTAAATAAAGTGGCCAAGCAGATTGACACGCCACAGTACCTGTGCCCACATCACTCAGTAGCTTATCACTAGGTGGTTCTACAGACTACCTGACAGTGCACAGAGGAAGGCTGCATAGCCAACTGCTCAGGATACACTGACCAAAGGTTATTGCTGAGGAACAGAAATGAGCAGAACAGGCTCAGCTCCTCAGTAACCTGGACTCTCCCATTGGGTGAAGCACAAAAACTCTGAAGACATACAGGCCTGTGTTCAAGTCCTATTTCTAACACATTGGAGCAGATTAAGCCAGAGCTCAAGTTCTTCTGGTACAAAGCTGTGATAATATCCTTGTCTGTTAGGGAGAAGTCACATGTTGCTTGTTATACTCCAAGCTCAGTGGTAAAGGAAGCACATGTCCACAGACACAGATAGCTCTCATTCACTCATTGCCAATCTGGACACAGGTGACAATGCTGAACCCCAGAACACAGACTGGTCATAAGAGGCCCTAATCCCTTCACCAACTTGGCAAAGTGAGACCTGTATTTCCAGCAAAGCAGAGGAACCACAAATTGCAGAGTCTCTGGAATTCCAGCACAAACTTCTTAATCCTGGTTCTTCACAATCTCTATAAGCGTAGTGCCCATCCCTCATGGTCACTATGTTGACTGAGTGTGGCTGAAGGCTCAGCCAATGCCAGAGGTAAAGGCAGCTTTCGGGGTATGCACAGGGTGCCTAGTGCCTGGGCCTCCAAACATTAGTGAGAACTAAGAGCAGAAATCCTGTGGTCAGGCCTCCTGAGCCCCATGCAGAACAGCAGCTGAACAACTGCCTTATCTTCAGCCACAGAACCAGGGGGACTGTTATCAGACTCAGCCAAAACACACAGGCTCAGAGTTGCAAAAGAACAAAGTTTCTGAACACTATAATCAAATTCCACTCAGAAGTGAACCGGAGGGAGACACATTCATCTACAAATACTGATAGATGGTAACCTGCCTCTATAAAACCTTAAAAGAATCAAAAGATGGGGAAGATAAGGAGTAACAGCCTTCCCTGATAACCCTATAAGGGAAATGCATGCAAATACATGCTCCTTCTCAATAACTTCCTACTGACACTCTGCAATCACTTTGCTTATCATGGAAAAAGTTACCTTGCTGCCTAGCCAGCCAAAGACCTTCTTATCCATCCACTAAGGCTCAGTCGTAGAGTGCTTAGAGTGCAGAAGGCACTGGGTCCAAGCCCCAGCATTTTTCACACACAGAAACACCACCACTATATTGTGACACATGATCCTGATCAAGGGCTGTCAAAAACCAGATCCACAATCTTACAAACAGCCATAAAGAAAACATTCTGTTTGTTCTGAGATAAGGACATTTAATTGAATATTAATATGGCCCATCCCCTCTCCTGCTATTGAGAATGACTCAGGAAGTTTGCTGTTTCTAGGACACCAGCCCAAGCAGAAGCAGCACAAGCTTCATCAGCAGGTCCAACCTCTAGCTCCACAGAACCAAGAACATTATGCAAGACAGTTAATTCAGTCAACACTACTTCAGGATGTGTTTCATCGGTAACACAGGTCAAGCCATAGAGATCACAATGGCAGAAAACTCAACAACATCCACTTATGGCTGTTGGTAATGCTCTGGTAAAAGAACTGCTCTTACAAAAGACTTAATGGCCTTTGGATGAGGCTCCATCAATGCTTGATACAGGATGCATGGTGTACTTCCCCTCCCTTGTTCACCCACAGCTCAGTGTGTGTAGTGCAGTGACTACACAAAGACAGCTGGGAGCCTAGATTACACAGGCACCATACAAATTCTAAGGAAGAGACCTTTCAAGACCCACACCCACTGCATCTGGGACAGACACCAAGTCACTGAGTCAGCAAGCCCAGCAAGCAGCAGGCATTCAGCAAACTGGGTCTCAAAGAAGGAAAATGGTAACATCTGAAAGAGTGTGCCCCAAGACCACTGATATTCTATGGGACCAGAGTACAATGGGCAGTGGGCAACATTTGCCTTCCAAACATCAACTTCCTAAAATCTGCAGGATACTGTCTGCACCCCTCCCCTCTATGTTGAGGGATCACTGTGCTAAGATTTTGCTGCAAATCTTCTTGTAGCCCTGATTAAAACTGAAAAATACTGAAGAGGAAGAAGAGGAACAGCCAGCAGGTGGCATGTGAACTACAGGGGAGCCAAGAAAGAATAGCAGAGGCCTATTTACAATGACATGAACAAACAATGAAATGAGAAGGCAAAATCAACAGCTTATCAGGAGCAGGAGAAAAAGACACCCAATTGGCAGGAGTCAGGCAGCTGGCCCACACTGCCATGGAACCATAATCTGCTCCCAAAGGAAAACCCTTTGCAGCTGCCAGCACTGCCTGCCAGCCAGCCTGACACCATACTGTGCATTCTACCCTTCAGCCTCTAATCCATTTCACCCAAATTTCTGCTCAGATGCCCTTATAAGATCCCTAGGGCTGGGTGCTGGTGGCTCATACCTGTAATCCTAGCTACTTAGGAGGGTAAGATCTGAGGATCACAGTTCAAAGCCAGCCTGGGAAGGAAAGTCCGTGAGACACCTATCTCCAATTAGCTACTAGAAAACTAGAAGTGGCACAGTGGCTCAAATGATAGATCACTCGCCTTGAGCTGTTGATTACAGGGACAGGCATAGGACCAGAGTTCAAGCCCCATGACCTACAATAATAAGTAAATAAATAAATAAGTATATAAATAAATAAATAAGATTCCCTAGGAACATAGCTCTTTGGCCTTACCAGGTCTCCTAGCCCCATGAATGGGATACTGACCTGCCACCCAAGACCAGCACAGCCAACCCAGGACACTAGGGCCAAGAGCAATGTAATGAATCCAACTACTAAGAGCAAGGATCCTCATCCTGGATGCCTGGCTAGTTCTTCAGTGTCTGACAGCTGCTGGGTACCTCATGCTCATTGGTCACCCTACTTGTCACAGAGTCCATGTGCACCAGGAGTCACACAGAGCAATGAGCCACAGCCATGTGAAGTCAGAACTTAAATGACCAGCACACAGAGTATAAAATAAAACCCACCTTGGAAAAACACACAGAATCAGGCAGGGGAGGTTCTGGGGACCTCACTTTAGACACCAGAGATGCCAGTGAATAGAGCTCATGGTGACTGCTTGCCCACAGAGAGTAAAACATTGGGTATGTCCACAGGACACACTGAGCTCACGTTTCCTCCCAGGGTGGTTGCATCAAATCTGGGTGCCCAGGAGTCCTGAGACAGGGCAGAGAAAAGGAGTGACAGGGACAAGCCTGCTGCTGGAGCCTTCACTCCCCAACTTCTCCCTAAAGAAAAAGCATGAGCTATTGAATCTACACTTGTGACCCCGCAGAGGCTATACAACCATGCATATCATGCAGATCTCTGGTCCACGGGGATCTCTGGTCAGACAGCGATCTGTTACTTGTCACAGCAGTTAGTACAGAAAGTACCTCACTTTAAGCACACACTTTTCCTTTCTCTTGGTAGTGCATTCTGTTTCATACAGTAAAATGAAGAGCAACGCCAGGCTCTCTTACCAAATCACTTCTCATGCCATTCCATCCAAAAGTATGTTGAAAGTGAAAAAAGCAATCTTTATCATTTTTTAAAGCAAACTGATGTTATTATGTCCAACATAACCAGCTAATTCTTTTTTTTGGGGGAGGGGTCCAGTCGTGGGGACTGAACTCTGGGCCTGGGCGCTGTCCCTCAGCTCTTCAGCTCAAGGCTAGCGCTCTACCACTTGAGCCACAGCGCCATTTCCAGCTTTTTTCTTTCTGCTTAAGTGGAGCTGAGAAATCGAACCCAGGGCCTCAGGCATGCAAGGCAAGAGCTCTACCACTGAGCCACCTTCCCAGCCCCAGGTAATTATTTAGTTTATTTTTTATAATTATCTTTAAGTAGTTGTACAAAGAAGTTCCCATTCTACAAAATAGTATATGAGTACAAAGTGTCTGACAACATTGTCACTCTCTTAACCCATCCCTTCTCTCACTTTTTTTATTTAATTGAGATTAGGTGATTACATAAATTTCACATATTTACAGTATTGTGAAATAGTGATACTTAGAGTCATGATCACATTTTAACTTTCACAAGGCAAATTGTCATTATCATGGTTTATATAGTTTGTGAATTCTATGAGCTTTGACAATACAAGTTATTTTTTCCACATCTGGTGATGTTTAAATTTCTTTCTTTTTGCTTATTGTAGGATGTTTCCACTTATTCTGTTCCTCTTCCTGGCTTCCCTCTGTGTGTGTGTATATCTATCATATATATAGTCAAGAAAATGGAGTCATTTAGCAATGACATGACAAAATGGTTGGCTGTCCTTTGTTTCTTCAGTCCTGTTACTTTGCCATATCTTCTTGCATTTGGCTTTATCATCAACATATCAGGGAGACCATGTACCATTTCTCTCTTTGTTCTTGGCTTACTTTGCTCAAAATAATCTGCTCTAGTTCCATCCATTTCCCTGCAAATGTCATTATTTTGTCCTTTCTAATGACTGAATAATATTCCATTGTATATAAGTACCACAATTTTTGGGTGCACTTATCAGTAATGGGGAATCTGAGTTGTTTCCAAATCTTGGCTATTGTGAACAGTGCTGCAATAAACATGGAGGTGCATGTGTCTTTGTATACTGGTTCCTGTTGCTCAGGGTAGATGCCTAGGAGTGGTATAGCTGGGTTATAGGGGAGGTCTATATTTAGCTTTCTGAGGTACCTCCAGACTATTTTCCAAAGTGATTGTATTAGTATACATTCCAACCAGCAATGCAGTAGGGTTCCTTTTTCTTCCACATCCCCTCCAGCATTTGTCGTTGGCTGACATTAGGATGTGGACCATTCTGACTGGGGTAAGGCGGTGTCTCAGTGTTGTTTTTATTTGCATTTCCTTTACAGCCAGGGATGATGAACATTTCCTCATACCCAGCTAATTCTAAGAGCCAAGTGATATAAGAGAGCAAAGGAAAGGGTAACACTGTCCAAAAAGAAATGATTCCCTGATTTCTGTAAGTATAAACCCTCTGAACATCACCTTTATATACTTTTTTTTTTTAATTTTATTCATGGGGCTTGAAATCAGGGCCTGACCACTGTCCAGGAGCTTTGTTCCTGAATGCAAGTGGCTCTACAACTTTGAACCACTGTGCCCCTTCCAGTTTGCTGGTGGTTAGTTGAAGATAAGAGTCTCACAGACTTTCTTACCTGAGACGGCTTTGAAACATAATTCACTCTCAGCCCGCTGAGCAGCTAGGATGACAGGCATAGCCACTGTAATGCGGCTCAATTTTTAAAAGTCTTTAATACTTAAAACCAAGAAATGTACTCATTACTTGACTTAGGAAACAGTAACCTCTCTGTGTATCACCTTTGTCATAACAACAACAAATAATAATAAAATAAATTATTAAACCACTATCTCCACATGAGAAAGAGCCCGTGGCCTGACAAGCAATGGCAAGAAGGGTGGGTCTGAGCTCTCTTCACAGACCTGCCTGTCCACAGGTCGGTCTGTGCAGGGCTCTCCTCCTCACCGTGGTCAGGCAGCATTTACTCTATGGCTCTGAAGGAGCCTGATCATACAGAGTGATCCTCCACACCAGGTCCTCCAAGGAGTCAGGAATAAATGTGAGGCACCCCATGAGTGTCAAAGGTTAAAACGCAGTATTGGCAAAGCACTTGCTGTCCAGAAAAAAAAGAGGCTGAATGCTCAGAGCAAGCAGGGACACAAGAACCAGGAAGCCAACAAGCAGGTACTAGAGATGAAACTCTCCGGAGCCCTCAAGTGCCACTTACCACTTGTGATAGAAACATGGGTCATTTCCACCAGACTCAAGCCCCCAACCACTGGCTCAGACCAGAGCCAGTGAAGCACAGCCATCCCCCAAGACTTGCAAGTGTTATCACGGTACACACGCCTACGGAGGTGAGACTAGATAGGCCCTAAGGTCCAAAAGAGTAATATTTCCAAAGGACTGAGTTGCATCTCAGACCCTTTCATTAGTTCTTGCAAGAGCTAATATAGATGACCGGCCTTTTTCCTCCTCCAGCTTCCTGTGAGGTGGGGTGATATCTCTGCCCACATGAGGCTCTTTCCAACCCCAGGAAGTGCCAACCATAGCTAAGGTGATTTCAGCAACAGGCTCTTTTTATCTCCAGAACTGTTAGCTAAAGCAACCTCTTCTTTAAGAAGTACCCAGCCTCTAATACCTTATCCTGTTAATGAGATACTAAGAGATCCTGAGGGTTACACAGTTTCCTCTCAATGGCCCAATGAGTCCCCATGGATGCCCTGAGTGAACATCTACCTGGTAGTGATATCACAGTGCCCGTGTGCTCCCTCAGTGACAGCTCCCATAGTTGAAGCTCCACCACAAATCCACAAAGGTCTTCTGGAGTCCTGAGAGAGGAAGAAGACTGAACACAGTCCCATGTACCCCTGGAAATGGACTTAATCCTGCACCCAAGATACAGGGCAAAAATCATACCAGCCACTGACTACTCAAGAGACCAGGACAAGTCACACATCGAGCTTTTACACCAGTAGGGTCAAAACACAGCCTCCACAAGCTACACACTGGTTCCAACCCAGTTCCTCAACTACACAAGGTTACTTTCATGAAGTCAGTTTATCCACCTGGAAAACCAAGAGACAGCACATAGCAAATAGTGTCACTTGCCCAAAAACATACCAGTCATGAGGCAGTACCGGGCAGAACTTAGCTCCTTCCTAGATTTAACAAAACATTCTGTGCAATAGCACAGGGAGGAATAGTACAAAGAAGCCTGTGAATGAGCTGCTCCATGAAAACCACTCACATCTTCCTCATTATTTCCATCCGGCTATGAGGAAACTGGGGCTTCAAGATATGTTTGGTGATGTAACATCCCCTCCATCCATGAATGTAAGCACACTCAGTGCAGACTTCACCTTCTGACTACTGCTGCCAGAAGACATGTACCCAGAGCATCATACATTGAAGAGTGGTGCGAGCGTCCCAGACACACCTGTGGGCTTGTGGCATGGTACTGGTGGGTGGCACACAAGTTTGAGGCTGAGGATGAATTCTGCTCGTCATCACCTGTCAAAGCAGTGAGCACAGAGCACACAAAAGGAATGTGCAGGCAGAGCTATGTAGTGTGAGCTGCCCACAGCCTCAGCCCTGTCCCTGTTAAGGCACCCATGGCAGCACTGACTGGGTGGAAGCAAGCTTTGCACTTGTCACTCTGCAAGGAGAGTCATAAATCACACTATAGGACTGCACTGAGGCCATCCTCCTAATCCTCCTACCTGCCTGTGGACTCTGCTGATGTCTTTAGGATGACAGCAAGCACCCCAGGATGATCTCAGGTAGGCAGTACTAGCATACAACTGAAAGACCATTCATTTTTCTAAGAAGCTCTAGGTTCCCATGGGCAGGGCCCTTGCCAGCACTGATACAAAGGAGCCACCCCAACCCACTGTCAGATTCATGCTGCTGTGGAGCCACTCTGGCCTCTTCTAATTCCTATGCGGAAGCACTAACTCTGTAGGAGGGTTTTTGAGGTGAGTAGGGTAGGTGTGAGGCCAGGAAGGTAATGTGCATTTTGGAAAGTTAATGCACTCACCACACACTTCTCAGGCCAGCACAAATCTGGACAGCAGAACACAAGGAAAAGGACATATAGAAAAGGAATAGGGGGTAAAGTTCAAGAAGCCCTGGTAGTCATAAATTAGGTTCAGCTCTGCCAAAGAGAGCACAACACTCAGCTTTCAGTGGTCCATCCTAAACACTGAGCTCTGCTGGAGAACAGGGGATTCCTTAGTTGCTGATAATCCTGGAAGATGAATACACAATCATAACCCAAACCACAATGCAAACCACAGACCTGGGTCCAGCATTCCTCCAAAAGGGAAGAAGAGGGTTTACTTTCTCAATGCCTACTGACCTGAGTGTGGGTAAAGCTACTCAGAGATGCTTACCCAGGACACTGCAGGGTTTAGACAGAGTAATACCAAGTGCCATTACAGACTACAAATATTAGCAGTGTCCACCTTGAAACCAGCACTTCACAAGTACAAAATAGAAGTAGTTGGGCTTCAAAACCCTTGAGCACAAACACAAATGACAAAAAAACAAACACAAACACATATCATTATGAGGAAGGGCAAATGATTGGTATCGCATCTACCTTATACTGAGGACTGCTAAAATTCATCATCACCAAGCTATTCACAATATGAGGAGTTGAAAGAAAGTGAGACTAAGAGAAATGACTCCTACTTCAGAAATTTGTCTTATGGAATGCAGCTTCACACAGACGTCAGGGCACTGCAGCTTCCCAGGGTAGAACCTACTTGAAAATTTATGTCAGGGTCCCCTATCTTATTATGAACACACTATACTTTAAATTCTCCTCTGGGCCAGCTATGAGACCACAATGATTAATTCTCACCAATTAATGAGACTTGCTATATCTTAGCGATGGTAAATAATTCTGCAATAAACATAGTTGTGCTGGTAGCTTTAGTATGGTCTTGCTTTTGATCATTTTGGTAAATGCCCAAGAGTGGGATTGCTGGGTCATAGGGGAGCTCTATGTGGAGTCTTTTGAGGAACCTCCATACTACTTTCCAAAGTGGTTGAACAAGTTTACACTCTCACCAACAATGGAATAAGGTTCCCTTCTGTCTACATCCCCTCCAGCATCTTGCTTCTAGCTTCTAACTGGGGTGAGATGGTATCTCAATGTTGTGTTGATTTGCATTTCTTTTATGGCTAGTAAGGTTGAGCATTTCTTCATGTGTCTATTGGCCATCCTTCTTTGTTGTTGCTTTCTATGTCCCTCCCCCATGGTATAACCCCTGCTTTCACTGTATTTGATGTTGTTATAATTTGTGGAGGGGAAGGAAAAGAACAAAAATTTTTAATATGGATACAGGGGGATCCATTACAACAATGAGATGTACAAGATGTTATGTCGAAAAACAAACTTTACAACTTTGACTGGGGTTGGTGGTGGTGGTGGTGGTGGTGATGGTGTGGATAGGGGCCGGTGGGAGGAGAAAGAAAGGGATGGGAAGGGAACACAAAGGAGGAAGCAACAATGCTTGATAAGAAATGTACTCATTATCTTGCCCATGTAATTGTAACCCCTCTGTATGGTATTCTCACAATAAAAAATAACACTTGGCAGCTCTGACCAAGGAAACACAACTTGCAAAGCCAGCCCATTGAAAATTACGAAGGATTCCTGAAAAATAATGAAATGATGGTAGAGAGTGCATTGTCAGGAACTGGAAGGTTTATGGTTAAAATGACAATTATCCCCAAACTGACCTATAAATTGAATATAATTCCAGTAAACATCACAAGGCATTTTGTAGATATCAATGACCTATTTCTAAAATATATTTTAAAAAGCAAAGGAATCTTTAACAGCAGGACAATCTTAAAAACATATTTAGGACACTGTCACTACTACCATTTTTAAAGTCAATGTAGTGTTAGGGGATGTGTCTCAAGTGGTAATATGCTTGCCTAACAGGACGGGGATAAGTTAAAACCCCAGTTACACACACACACACACACACACACACACACACACACACACACACACACACACACACACACACACACACACACAATTGCATCTCTATCAGTTAGCACCAAAAGAATATGGAAGACTAGCTCAAAGCTAGATATTTAAAAACAGAAAAAGAAACAGACCAATATGTATACAGCAGATTTATTTGACAAAAGCGACAAACATATTTAAGCTATTCAAAGGATTGAACTTTTCAAGAATACTAACACAACAAATTTGGGGGGACAAGATGGCCCTTCATCCTACCCTCATGAAACAGGTATGATGGATCATAAATCTGTACATAAGAAGTAAAATTACGAAGCTTCAGAAAGAAAATACACTTGCAACCTCAAAAATAATTGTTTCTCTTTTTGCCGTAATAAGGTTAGAAATCACACTTTCTAATCAGGTACTCTTCAACCGGTGGCACCCTTCCTGTCCAAACAGACGCTTGTTTTGTTCTCCTTCTGACATCATGTCTCTTCTGGTCCAAGATAAAAGCCACCGGGAAAATAGAAAGTCCTCCCTATCCCCAGTATGCATAAAATCATATTCCAGGGACCAGTTAGGTCCCATGAACATCCCTGCAACAGTTGTGATCCATAACCCAGACCTTCTCCACATCCGACTCCAACAGGGTAAATTCCTTCTAAATCTACAGGGGACCACCATTCTTAATTATACTCAATTCCAATATGCCAATCATTGACATAAAATGAACTATTGCTTTCATATAGACCACATATATTCTCCTATATGCTTTAAAACATCTTTAGTTTACATATACCAAACATTATTTTGTAAGGGATCATAACAACAACCACAAAAAAAGGTCTGTACATATCAGCACAGTTCCAAGCAACTTTTTGGAATAACTCTGAATTGCATTCTTTGGACCCAGAGATACAGAACTTAATAAGACAAAAGAACAATCGTATGAAATTAAAAGTTCCATTTATAATTTGATGGTGTTAATTCAGCCCAGTAATAAGTAATAAGTCAGGTGTAGGATTATAATGAAATAATAGGCCCTAGCTAGCACATGAAGCCCTGGATTCAAGAAGGAACATAAGAAAAAAGGAAGGCAAGGCCAGACAAGGGCAAGGGCATGGGCAAGGACAAGGGCAAGGTCAATGCCAAGGCAAATACAAGGACAAGGTAAGGACAAGAGCAAGGACAAGGGCACGGGCAAGGATAAGGGCAAGGGCAAGGCAAGGGCAAGGGCAAGAACAGGGACAGGGACAAGGACAAGGGCCAGGACAAGGACAAGGACAATGGCAAGGGCAAGGAGAGTGCAAGGACAAGGACAAGGGCAAGGGCAAGGACAAGGACAAGGACAAAGACAAGAACAAGGACAAGGACAGGGACAAGGAGAAGGACAAGGGCAAGGACAAGGACAGGGACAAGGACAAGTATAAGGGCAAGGACAAGGGCAAGGACAAGGATAAAGGCAAGCATGGGCGAGGACTAGGTCAAACACAAGGGGAAACAAGGGCAAGGATATGGACAGCGACAAGGATAGGGACAAGGACAAGGGCAAAGACAAGGACAGGGACAAGGACAAAGACAAGGGCAAGGGCAAGGACAAGGGCAAGGACAAAGACAAGAACAAGGACAAGTACAGGGACAAGGAGAAGGACGAGGGCAAGGACAAAGACAGGGACAAGGACAAGTATAAGGGCAAGGACAAGGACAAGGGCAAGGACAAGGATAAGGGCAAGCATGGGCGAGGACTAGGGCAAGCACAAGGGAAAACAAGGGCAAGGACATGGACAGCGAAAAGGACAGGGACAGGGACAAGGACAAGGGCAAAGACAAGGACAGGGACAAGGACAAAGACAAGGGCAAGGGCAAGGACAAGGACAAGGGCAAGGACAAGAACAAGACTCAGAGTTTGGAGTGCCTATATACCAAGAGTAATGCCCTGGGTTCAAACCCCAGTACTGCCAAAAAATAAATTTAAAATAAGTGATCGGGGCACCCCATAATCCAATCCCTAGGGAAAATGAGTGGCTGAAGGCCAGCTGGCCAATTTTCACAGAATCCCGGGCCAAGTGGCTATGATGCAGACCAGGTTTCTGGGCAGCCCAGGGCAAGGATTCAGTTGGGCTGACCTCAGGCTAGCCCAGTGCACTTTGATATCATTGAGTCCTCCTCTCCCCCGCCTGCCCTCTACCATTTTCCCCACCCCCCTGCCCTCTCTCTCTGTCCTATCTGTCCCCCTCCAGCCCCCTGCCATCCTCCACGACCCCTCATGTCCTCGTCCTCTTCACGTCCCATCTCCCCATCCCCCACTTGTCCCCTTCCTGTCCCCCCATTCCCCTCTGCCTCCCTACCTTTCCCCCTACACTCCCCCTCGTCTCCCCTCCTGTCCCCTCCTCATCCCCTCCTGTCCCCCTACAGTCCCCCTAGCGTCCCACCTGCTCCCCTCCCCTTCCTTCATCCCCCTCCCTGGCAACCCCTGACCCTTCCTCCCTTGGCCGTCCCATCCACCCTGCTCCATCAAAGGTCGCCGTGGATCTCTGGCCTTGCTGCCAGCTTGCTGGCCAGCTGAGGTCTGGAGGGAGCAGGACTTGAACAGAAGGAAGCACCCGGTGCTGGCCACCCTGGCTTGATCCAGAGACCCTGGGGCGCCCCCAGACGGGACTCGAAGTGTTAGAGTGTTAGAAGCAGACTGGGTCCAGAAACAAGTCAGAACCAGGGCCAATGTCGGACTAGGGGCTGAGTCTGTCCGGGATCTCAGAGCAGCCTAGGACCAAGGGCTGGGATCCAGACCCGGATCAGGCCAGGGACCGCCTGGGGCGGTCCTTGGGCTGGCCCCTGGCACCTCCTGGCAGGGCTCACCATGGCTGCTCCAGGGCTGACGCCTCCCTCCCTGGCCTCTCTGGGCACCGCCCCTCCTGTCAAAGCTCACCTCTGAGGCCACTCCTGGCTTGGCACCTCTGGAAAGAGCTCACCTCCGTGGCTGCTCCCAGCTGGGGGCCCTCATACTCATGGCTCCCTGCAGCCCTCACCTCAGAGGCCAATCCCTGGCCGGGATCCCGGCTCCCAGCTCTGGGCAGTGCTCACCTCAGCAGCCACTCTGGGCTCCAGGATTCTGGCTGGGCTCACCTCAGTACATGCAGATACCTCGGGGCCCCATCCACGGGTCTCAGGATTCACTCTTGTGCCCCAGACTCAAACAAATGGCCAGAAAGATGGATTCTCTGTTCTACAGTAGTATGGCAAAGCCTCTCCAGCCACCAGATGAACGAGGTCTGCCAGGGTGGGCCCATGAACCTAAGACAAACCCTGGGCCCTGAGGCCCTGCCTTGGGTGCTCCCGCCAGATGCTCTGGGGAGGCAAGGAGAAAGGATGGGCAGAGGGCGGCCAGGGCCCGGGGCTGGTAGGAGGTAGGAGCCACCTGGGTCCTGGGGACCAGAGCAGGTTGGAGGGTTTGAAGGATGTGAACAGTCACCAGCCAAGGGGCCATTAGGCCGCTTCTGGTTTCTTTGACTGTGGTGGACAATGTTCTACCGACATGGGTGTGTCTACCCCTGCCTTCACCTGTTGGCATGCACTGGGATCTAGCGGTGCACACCATCTCCCCACACTGCCACTCTGCAAACTTTAGGGACATGCTAAGCACATCACTTCTTAGAACATAGCACAATCAGCCCTGTTTGTTTTTGTCACTTTAATAACTAGTGATTTTGATGCACAGTTCCCTAATTACTGGTAAGGGGCATCTTCTCCCTGTACCTCTCATGATATCCACAGGGCCTTTTGTGACCTGTCAGAAGCATTTTGCCCAATTTTTATCATGTTAGTTATTGTTACTTTCAAATAGTTTTAGAGAAGAGTTTTGACTTAACAAGTCCATTTATGTGCACAGCACATCTTGTACAATCATTTCCCTTCCTCCACCTATCCCAGTTGGGATAGGTATGAGTATATTGAGATTCCATGGCATAACCCGATCAAAAAGCTAACATTTGAATAAAAGTGAGTATCTGGAAAATGAAATTTGTCTTGACTAGAGGATGTGGTTGCTAATTGGAGGGGAAGTGAATGGAGATAAGAATGGTGGGAAAATGTACACATCAGCCTTGCCTCCATTTTCAGCTTCATAGGGATCCACTGCCCAGTCCTCTGTGTGTCATCTGGGCCTCAGATGGAAACTAAATGGACCATCATGTATTTCAGAAGAGATGTATGCATAATGGGTAGGAAGAGCTAGATAAAACATTTCTTAGTATCTTCTGACCTCCATGCTCCATGTTTTGTACACTTTTCCTTTACCCAGGAAATTTCTGGTACCTAGGTGTGTTTTTCTCTGCTGAGCACCAAAGCATCCCTTCAGGAAAAGATTTGCTAAAATTCTTTCCACTTTGGTGTGACTGGCTTCTACTACCTCTGAAGACAGTACTCCAAGATGAGTCCTAACTTGTACCAAAAGTTTTCTTCTGGAGAGACATTTCTAAACTCGAAACTGAATTGGAGATGATCTTTAAGGGACAGGAAATACTTTCTTTTTGAATCTTCCTAGTATCCAGATTATCAGTGATCAGTGAAAGCCAAAAAATGCATTTTCTTAAGAGTATAGGGTTTGATGCATCATAGGTCCAAGTAAATATAGTGACGACTTTTTCCACACATAAGTAAGATACCAAAAGAAAGATAAAGCACATAAGCATATATGACATTATCTTTAAAATGTGTTACCTAGGCAGTACTCAGAGGCAAATTTATAGTTCTGAGTTCCTACATCAACAAATTGGAGAGATCTGAAACCAACAATTTAATGAGACATCTGAACCTCCTTGAAAAAGAGCAGCAACATAAACCACAATCCAGTAGACGGAAAGACATAATTAAAATTAAATCAGAATTAAATGAATTAGAATCCAAAAAAAAACTATAGAAAGAATCAACAAAACACAGAGTTGGTTCTTCAAAAAAATTAACAAAATTAGCAAATCTTATCAGAAAAAGAAGAGAACATACCCAAATAAATAAACTCAAAGATGAGAATGGAAACATCCCCACGGGAACAACCAAGATTCAGAACATTATAAGGGAATACTTCTCAAAACTTTATGCTAATAAATTTGAGAACTTGACAGAAATGGACCTTTTCCTAGCAAATATTGACATGCCAAAACTAAACCAAGAAGAGTTAAACCAGCTTAGCAGGCCCATATCAAGCACTGAAATAGAAAAAGCAAGGAGAGACTTCCAAGCTAAGAAAAGTCGAGGACGAGATGGTTTTACAGAGGAATTCTACAAGGCCTTCAAAGCAGAGCTCACACTAATACTCCTCCAACTCTTCAATGATATTAAAAGAGAAAGTTCATTACCAAACACATTCTATGAAGCCATCATAACCCTCATCCCAAAACCAGGCAGGGATTCATTAAAGAAAAAGAACTATAGACCCATTTCTTTGATGAACATTGATGCAAAACTTCTCAACAAAATTTTGGCCAATTGACTTCAACAATTCATCCAAAAAAATCATACACCACGATCAAACAGGATTCATTTCAGGGATGCAAAGCTGGTTCAATATAAGCAAATCAATTAATATTATTCATCACATCAACAGGAGCAAGGATAAGAACCACATGGTTATCTCAATAGGTGCAGAAAAAGCATTCGACAAGATCCAACACCCGTTTATAATGAAGGTTTTGCAAAAATTAGGAATCCTTGGAACATTGCTCAATACAATAAAGGCTGAATATGACAAACCTACAGCCAGCATTATACTTAATGGTGAAAAACTAAAGCCATTTCCTCTTAACTCAGGAAAAAGACAAGGCTGTCCACTCTCTCCACTTCTCTTCAATCTAGTATTAGAATGCCTAGCTACAGCAATAAGACAAGATGCAAACATAAAGGGGAACCAAATAGGGAAAGAAGAAATAAACTTTTCCCTCTTTGCAGATGACATGATCTTGTATTTAAAGAATCCCATAGACTCCACTCCCAAATTACTCAAGCTGATTCAAAACTTTGGCAAAGTAGCAGGGTATAAAATTAACTCCCCCAAAATCAATGGCTTTTCTGTATGCCAACAATGAGAAAAGAATGGCTGAAATTAGGAAGTAACTCCATTTGTAATAGCCCCTCAAAAAATAAAATACCTAGGAATTAATTTAACCAAAGAAGTGAAGGACCTCTATGCTGAAAACTTTAAAATCTTGAAAAAGGAAATCAAAACAGAACTTAGAAAATGGCAAAACCTCCCATGCTCATGGATTGGCATGATTAACATCGTGAAAATGGCAATACTTCCCAAGGCTATCTACAAATTCAATGTGATGCCTATCCAAATTCCAAACTCATTCTGCAAGGAAATAGAAGATGCAATCCAAAAATTCATATGGAACATTAAAAGACCCCGAGTAGCAAAAATGCTCCTCAATGGAAAGAACACTGTTGGTGGAATATCAATACCAAATTTCAAACTCTACTATAAAGCAATAGTAATCAAAAGAGCTTTGTACTGGCATAAGAACAGACCTCAGGACCAATGGAATAGAATTGAAAACCCTGAAATGAACCTACGGACCTATTGCCAAGTAATCTTCGATAAGGGAGCTAAAATAATAGAATGGAAGAAAGACAGCCTCTTCAGTAAATGGTGCTGGCAAAATTGGTTAAGTACTTGTAGAAAACTAAAACTAGATCCTTATATATCACCCTGCACCAGAATCAACTCCAAATGGTTCAAAGACCTCGGAGTCAAAGCAGACACTCTGAAAATATTACAGGACGGAATAGGAGAAACCCTAGGCCTCCTTGGCTCAAGCCGAAATTTTCTTAATAGAGACCCAGAAACACAACAAATCAAAGAAAGGTTGGACAAATGGGATTGCATGAAGTTGCAGAGCTTCTGCATGGCAAAGGACATAGCTAGCAAGATCAATAGAAAGCCCACAGATTGGGAGAAGATCTTCACTAGCCATACAATGGACAAGGGTCTCATATCAAAAATATACTTGGAACTCAAAAAATTAAATCCCCCAACAACAAATTCTCAAAGAAACAACTGCCCAATAAATAAGTGGGCTAAAGTCTTGAAGAGAAACTTCTCTGAAGAAGAAATAAGGATGGCCAATAGACACATGAGGAAATGCTCAACCTCCCTAGCCATAAAAGAAATGCAAGTCAAAACAACATTGAGATACCACCTCACCCAGGTTAGAATGTCTATAATTAAGAATTCTAACAACAACAGATGTTGGAGGGGATGTAGACAGAAGGGATCCTTACTTCATTGTTGGTGGGAGTGTAAACTTGGTCAACCACTTTGGAAAGCAGGATGGAGGTCCCTGAAAAGACTTCACATAGAGCTCCCCTATGACCCAGCAATCCCACTTTTGGGAATTTACCCAAATGTTTACAAACAAGACCACACTAAAGCTACCAGCACAACTATGTTTATTGCAGCATTATTTACCATAGCTAAGATAGGGAACCAACCCAGATACCCCTCAGTAGATGAATGGATCAAGAAAATGTGATATATATACACTATGGAATTCTATGCCTCCATCAGAAAGAATGACATTTCTCCATTTGTTAGGAAATGGAAAGGCTTGGAAAAAATTATATTAAGTGAAGTAAGCCAAGCCTAAAGGAACATAGTTCCCATGGTTTCCCTTATTTGCAATATCTACTATATGTATGAGTCAAGCAGGAAAGGTCAGATAATGTGATGTTAGGAAAATGAAACCTTAGATATGTATTTAAATGTTTTTTTTCTTTCATGCATTTGTTTCTAACACATTTATAAGATTATTTCTTTGTACCTTTGTATGTCCCTCCCCAACATTATAACCCCTGCTTTCACTATATTTGATGTTGGTATAATTTGTGAAGGAGATGGGGTGGACCTGATGCAACTATCAGAAGTACAAGTTGTCATGTCAAAAACAAACTTTACAAGTTTGGTGCGGGGGGGAGGGATTGGGAGGGGGGGCGAGGGGGAACCTGGAAAGGCATGTGAAGGGTAAATAAAGGAGGAGACTGCAATGCTTGATAAGAAATGTACTCATTGTCTTGCCCATGTAATTGTAACCCCTCTGTACAGTATGTTCACTAAAAAATAACAATTAAAATTAAAAAAATAAAACAAAATGTGATACCTGATGTAGTGCCATATATCTGTATGACTCAGCACTATAGCAATTAAGGTAGGAGAAATGAAAGTTTAAGGCTAGCCTGAGCTGCATAGTAAGACCTCAAATTCAAACAAACAGCCCTTTTAGAAAATTAAGAGGGTTTTAGTTAAAGGGCACACTGTGTATTTGTGATAGAATCACAGGAAAATACCTATGAAAAAGCAAAGAAGAGGCTGAGTAAACATGGAGGCCAAAAAAGGAGTGAGCAATGTAGAGACACTGATGTGCTTGTTGTGATCATATTTTGAATTGATTACCTTCCATTAGGACTTCCTGCAATGATGGAAGTGTTTTCAGGTTCAGATTCCAGGATGGCCATCCTCAGCCACACTTGGCCTACTGGGCACAGAAAATCTGGCTAGTGTGACTAAGCAAGTGGATGTTAATCTTGAGGGATGTGAACTTATTTAGCTACCCAGAACTAGTAGTTTACACATTGTAAACTGTAGTTATAAAAACCATTGCTTTTGCCAACTGCAATTCTAAAAATATTTTTTTAATAAACACTCTTGATAGGGAAATGATAGAACTACCAATATTTCACAGCTTTCAAGATGCAAACAGCTTATTTATTGAAAAGATGATTTCTTTTTTTTCTTTTTTTGTGAAAATATTTTACAGAGGGGTTACAATTACATGGACAAGATAATGACTACATTTCTTATCAAGCATTGTAGCCTCCTCCTTTGTTTCCCCTTCCCATCCCATCCTCTCCCTGCAACCAACCCTCCTGCCCCAGCAAACTTGTAAAGTTCATTTTCAACAAAACGACTTGTATGTCTTATTGTTGCAATGGGTCCACCTGTATCCCCATTTAAACGATTTGTTTTTTCCATTCCCCGCCACAAATTATAACATCATCAAGTACAGTGAAAGCATGGGTTATACCGTTTGAGAGGAACATACAAAGCAACAAAGAAATAATCTTATAAATGTGTTAGAAACAATCGCATGTAAGTAAAAACATTTGGATACATATCTTAGGGTTCATTTCCCTAACATCAACTTATCTGAACTTTTCTATTTGACTCAGACATATACTAGTTATTGCAAATAAGGGAAACCATGGGACCTATGTTTCTTTTGTCCTGGCTTACTTCACTTAATATAATTTTTCCAAGTCTTTCCATTTGCTAAAAAATGGGGCAATGTCATTCTTTCTGATGGAGGCATAGAATTCCATTGTGTATATATATACCATATTTTCTTGATCCATTCATCTACTGATGGGCATCTGGGTTGGTTTCATATCTTAGCTATGGTAAATAAGGCTGCAATAAACATAGTTGTGCTGGTAGCTTTAGTGTGGTCATGTTTGTGAACATTTGGGTAAATGCCCAAAAGTGGGATTGCTGGGTCATAGGGGAGCTATATGTGGAGTCTTTTGAGGAACCTCCATCCTGCTTTCCAAAGTGGTTGAACAAGTTCACACTCCCACCAACCACTTCTGTCCACATCCCCTCCAACATCTGTTGTTATTAGAGTTCTTGATTATAGCCGTTCTAACTAGGGTGAGCTGGTATCTCAATGTTGTTTTGATTTGCATTACTTTTATGGCTAGAGAGATTGACCATTTCTTCATGTGTCTATTGGCCATCCTTCTTTCCTCTTCAGAGAAGTTTCTCTTTAAGTCTTTAGCCCACTTATTTATTGGGCAGTTGTTTCTTTGAAGATTTGTTGTTGGCGGATTTAATTTTTTGAGTTCCAAGTATATTTTAGATATGAGACTCTTGTCTGTTGTATGGCTAGTGAAGATCTTCTCCCAATCCGTGGGCTTTCTATTGATCTTGCTAGCTATGTCCTTTGCCATGCTGAAAACATGATTTCTGACTGACTCATCTCCTGCTCCAACCCATTACCCAGTTTTCATAGCCTTGGTGTCTTTCACTGGTTTCTAGAATGACCCTTCAATACTGGATTTTGGAACAAAGTAGCTGAACTTAACTCTCCAGGAGATAGTTTTCTGCCTGCTCAATGAGAGGACAAAGCAGTGGCATCAAGGCACCCATGTTATTAATGAGCTGCTTTTCCAGGGGTGACAACTCTGTCTGTGAGTGGTGTTGACTCTTAGGAGCATTATTTGATCTTGCATGAAGATCTATTTCCAAACATGCAAGAGATGTGGTTTTCTTCAGTATGCTTGGACTCATACCATTGCTTAGAGAAAAAGAAAATACAAGCTGTTAGGTGTCAGAATGCCACACAGGGCAAATAAAGGGTGAATGTATAAAAGGTGTCTTAGAGTGACAAAATCCTGAAGAGGAGAAAAAAGTGTAACAAAAGTTCCGATCTTATCACCCCATTGTTTCCTAGACCAGTGTGATCCTGTCAATCCTTCTTCGAAGTTGGTGAGGGCACAAGAGGGCTTACTGATCTCATAGTAGCTAAACTTGACTATATATGACACACTTGTAATACTGAATATCAACAGGGAAGTCATCAGGCATAAAATTCTGTCTTTAGGGAAGGTGACATTGATGGATTCCACCCACACTTGAAGATAATCTATCAGAATGAAGTTGTCATCCTTGATCTGCATGGGTTTGCTAGAGCTAGGGGAAATCTCTTTCAGGTCATCTGTAACTGATGACGAAGGATCACAGATTGGGGGGGCTCACTATGGACTTGTACAGAATGATGTCATTGTTCAAATCTGGGTACATACTCATCCTGAAAGAATTTGGCTGCATGGAATGTAACTCTTACACAGAGACTCACAACTAGAAAGTGATTCCTACTCGGAGCTTGTGGTCCTTTCTGTAGAAAAATTTGTACCTTCTCAATATCAAAATAAAACCTGAACAGACAACTCTTGGGCTCTCTCATTCCGTGTTTCAGCTCTTTGTCAAGAGCCGTGCCTTTGGCTGCATGGTGCTTCAGTCTTAGGGCTGCAGACAGAAGGGACACTGTGGGAAGGTCCTGGGGAGAGCGGTGGACATTCGGTGTACTTTCTGATTATGCATGAGAATGGACGAAAAATGCTTTGAAGTTCTTTATACTGTACCCAGACCCTTTACCTCATTCCTGTTTGGTTGTTGCCATACACTACAAATGATCAGGAAAATGCCTGCCAAATGAGATGACACAGATGAGTGTACCATACTCCATCGTGGCACGTGCCTTCAAGTGTCCATTTTTATGTTTGACAATAGTCACACTGCCTGTTTTTACCCCTCACCCCCCCCCCCCGCCCGCCTTGTTTCCTGCTAGCTGTGGGGCTTAAACCCAGGGCCTGGGAACTGTCCCTGAGCTTTTCTGCTCCAGGTGAGCACTCTACCTTTTGATCCACAGTGCCACTGGAGATTTTCTGGAGCTTCATGAGAGGCGGGAGGTATCATGGCTACTGCGTGGCAGCAGCAGCGGTTGGAGGGGAGCGGCCTGAGCCTGGTCCAACCCTCCAACAGCCGGGCCATTGGGGAGGAGCCCTCGAGCATCCTGGGATCCCTGGAGCACCCCTGGAGCATCCTGGAGACCCCTGGAGTATTTCGGGGAGGACTGGGACTGTCGTGCAGGGATGGGCACCTTTACTGCTGCCTCTTTTGGCCTCCACACCCTCAGAACTTGGAAGCCCGCTGACCTCTGTGCCCATGAATCCTGGATGTAGCCTAGCCTCAGCACAGAGCTAGTCTGTCTTGGATGCCTTCACCCTGGGCCCCAAGGCCATTCAGAAAGGGGTCAGGCTGTCCTGCTTGTCCCGAGGCCTCATCTGAGCCTTGTCTAGGTCTTTACACTGGCCATTCAGGCCACAGACCCTGGTCCTGCACTGCCCTGGGACCCAGCCACAGATGGCCCGGCCCCTCTGCCTGGTGGACCCCGAGACTGTCATAACCCATAGGCCCTGATAGTCAGCAGGGGCCTGATAGTTAGCGCAACCCCTGGTCAAGCCTGCAGTAAGGGGCAGGCATCAAGAGGCAAGCATCACTGATCTACAGACTGGGGCCTCGCAGACTGATCTTCGCACACCCGCGCTCGGCACACCTGGCCACTGGACAGAGCTGGACATTGAGGTTCTGACGTCACTGCCCCACCTGGTGCTGCAGGAGGGACATGCAGCTGAAAGGTGCATGTCAGGCCGCCAAAAGAGGGTGTGGAGGCTCACATGGCGAGCTGCCTATTGGGATTGGACAGGGGGCAGCTTGGGGGATGAGCATGAATGGTGGCTTGAAACCATTATTGGGGGAAGGCAGCAGCCTATTTGGGTATATATAGGCTGAGTGCTCTGAGGTCATGGGAACTTAGGGGGTAAACAGTCCATAGGGAGGAGACCAGGAGTTCTGGGGGAGGGGAGTCCAGTGCAGACAGAGACTT
This sequence comes from Dipodomys merriami, assembly GCF_024711535.1. Lineage (NCBI taxonomy): Eukaryota > Metazoa > Chordata > Mammalia > Rodentia > Heteromyidae > Dipodomys > Dipodomys merriami. The sequence goes on from NW_027206113.1 coordinate 9,079,025, forward strand.
GAGGATATCAGGAGTACTGAGGAGAGCAGTCCGGAGCAGATTGGGAGTCCCAAGGGGAGGAGTCTGGAGCAGACCTGGAGTCCTGAGGGGAGGAGTGTAAAGGAAAACCCTGAGTTTTGAAGGGAGTAGAGGAGGGAGTAGGGGAAAGCTTGTTGCAACACAGCAGGGCGGGCCTGTGGAGGCCATTTGGGGCCTCCTCTGGAGGTCATTTGGGACCTCCTCTGGAGCTCATTCGGGGCCTCCTCTGAAGGTCATTTAGTGCCTTTTCTGGAGGCCATGTGGGACCTCACTCTAGAGAGGCTTGTGGAGAGGCACCTCCTAGAGCAGAGCAGGGCAGGCCTGTGGAGAATGGAGAGGCCTGCAGTGGAGGACTGGAAAAGCCTTCCCCTTTGGAGGTTCAGAGCTTTGGAGCTTTGGAGGTCTGAGGTTTGGAGGTTTGCAGACCTACTAATTGGTGGTTTGCAGAGCAACTAATAAAGGTGGGAGGGTTGGGGCTGCCCACTGGAGGCTTGGAGGTTTGGTGGTTGAGGCGGCTCTTGGTTCTGGGTATCTAGCCGAGGACAAGGTAGACTCAGGACCCCTTTCTGGTGTAAATAGTGTAAACTAACTTCTTTTGTTCAACTTTCACTGTGCCTCTATGGATTGTCTTGCTCTCAGGATGTCATAGGTAGACCTGTTCTGGCACACAGCTTCTGGCTTTGTGCTTCTCTGAGGATCTTGCAGGCCCTTGGTCCCTTGCCTGGACTTGTCTAGGTACTAGGATCATCTACGCTGTTTCCACACTCCATTTTGCTAAGGTTCTCCTGAAGTGGTCAGAGTTGCAACTCTGCCTCTAAGGCGTCTGTCCCACTGGGACATCCAGAGGAGCCCTTCTGCAGGTAGACTTACTAGGGGACTAGCCCAGCTGGATTGTCATTGGAGGGCATGCTTCCTGGACAGTGTGTAAGTTTCTCCTGCAAAAGGCATTTTATTTGTCTCATTTCTTAAATGAATTGTCTGTTCTCGGTGCTCTGCATACTTTTATTGAGTTGTTATCTTTATTGGTGTTGATTTTTCCACTATCTTCCTTTCAGAGACAAGTCTTTCATTAAGAAATTTCTAATGGCAACAGTGCCAGCCAGTCTGTGGTTTGCCTTTTCATTTTCTTGAGTGTTAGTATTGAAATGTAATTTATCTTCTATGAAATGAATAGTTTCAATATGTATGCTTTAGCAGCATTTAGTGTATCCAGAAGATTGTACACAGGGACTGTTGTTAACCAGGTTAGGCAGGTTAACCAGGAAAGGCATTCATCATTCCTTTTCCCCTCTGCCCCTTGTAGCCACTGCTCTGCTTTCTGTCTCTGTGACTTGCTACTCCATCTTAAATGGGTAAAACATACAGCAGTATGGCTCTTTCACTTGGCATGGGGTTTTCAAGCTTGTTCTTGAATTTTTGAGATAAGGCATTACCATCCAGTGTATTGCCCAGGTTTGCTTTTAATTCATAGTGCTCCTATTTGCTGAGGTTATAGGCTTGTGCCACCACTCCTGGCTTATTTATTCTTATTTTTAAGTCATATCAGACATTTTACTTGAGATGAAATAAACAGCTTACCGAAGTGAACTCCAAGAAGTAGAAACAAGAAGCTCTTTATTTTAATTTTTGCAATTCTTGTGTTTTTCTGGTTCCCCCCACACCTTTTGCCTCTGTTTTTGATATCTGTACATTTTGTCTTGTATGAAAGTTTATCTGATTTGTGGAGGGGAAGGGGAACTACAGAAACGATGAGAGAAAGGGTGAACTAATTCAGCAGTGATACTCATTAGATGTTGGAAATGCCTTTATTGTGATTAAGTGATTTCATATATTTCACAAATTTCACAGTATTGTGAAATAGTGATAATTCAAGTCACAAATATACTTTAACCTTCACAAGGCAAATGGTCATTATCATGGTCTATAATGTTTGAATTCTATGAGTTTTGACAATACAACTATTTCTTCCACATTGGGTGATATGTACATTTCTTTCCTTTTGCTTAGTGAAAGCTGTTCCCTCTTTCTTTCTCCTTCGCTCCCTCCCATGGCTGCCCTTGAGTTGCTTAGTTTATTTTCATCAATGTCCATTGCAGCTGATGGGCCCCTCTGTTGTATATTTTCCTGTTTCACTCTGATTCTGTGTCTTCCTTCTAGCTTCCCTCAGATTTGCATATATATATATATATATATATATATATATATATATATATATAATGTCAAGTACATTGAGTCATTTAGAAATGATAAGACGAATTGAGTGGAGATCCTTTGTTTCTTGAGACCTGTTTACTTGGTCATATCTGCTTGCATTTTGGATTTAACTGCTTTCAACCATGCATTCTTCTTGGTTAGAGGGAAGGTTCTGTTGTAGGTGTTGTTCTCTGGGAGGGAAGGAGGATGTCTTTTGTGGAGTACTCATGCTTTCCCTACAAAAAATAAACTGAAATGTATTAGATTACCTGAATAAATTTATTTACAATAAAATCAGAGTCTGCTCCCAAGAAAGGTATCATCAGACCTCTATGTTCTGCCTGTTCAATGCCACTGGACAGCTGTTGAATAATTGATCCAGGCTGATACTACATCCTGTACATCATAGAGGTTGCCTCATTTCCCAGACTTTGTGTTAGAACAGCTTCTTGAGTTGTTCATTCCTGTTCAGGGATCTAACTTGCCATGTCACTGCTGTTCACTCATCTATTTTGCAACTTCTGAAGGCTTTTGATGTGAGGTCCTTTTTATATTTTATCTTCAGGGGTAAGCCTCAGAGATCAGGAAATCCTTTACTCCTGCCTTATTGCTACTACGAATATTTGGTCCTGGAGCCACTGTCTTGAACTAAAGTCTCTGTTTTTCCCTTTTCTATAGTGTGTGTTTGTGTGTGTGTGTGTGTGTGTGTGTGTGTGTGTGTGTGTGTGTGTGTGTGTGTGTGGTGTGTGTGTTATTTTGTTTTGTTTGCCAGTCTTGGGGCTTGAAATCAGGGCCTGGGCACTATCCCTGAGCCTTTTTGCTCAAGGCTGGTGCTCTATCACTTGAGTCACAGTGCCACTTCTGGCCTTTTATATGGTACTGAGGAATAGAACCTAAGGCTTCATTCATGTTTGGCAAGCCTATACCACTAAGCCACATTCCAGCACTTTCCTGTTTTATACAAATCAAAAGCACTTTATTTGCAGTCTGTTTTTCCACTTTATATTGTAGATTTCATAGTTTCAAATACTACATAAAAGTTTGCCTCCCTTCTTCCTTCCCCTCTTCTACACTTCTCTGCCCTCTTGTCTCCATTTCTGCCCTCTGTGTCCTTTTCTTCCCTTTGTGCTAGGAATCAAACCTAGGAAGTTTTGCATATGATACCAACTGCTTGCTCCAGTAGTAGCAGTTTTAGGTGTGACTAGTAAAAGGGTGCTAAGTTTATTTCCTCCACTGTAGACCAGACCCACAAAGTGCACTAAGTTCTATAGGCATCCTTAGAAGGTTTAATCTTCCCTACCTTTTGAGATTGGTTTCCATGAAGCAGAGTAAGTCCATTTTAAGCTGTTTTCTTTTCTTTTCTTATTTTGCAGGGCAGGGGCAATTCTGGGGGGTTGAACCTAGTCTCTTGCACTAGGTAGGTAATTAGGTGCCCTACTTATGGAGGTAGGGCCTCCCAGCCCTTTTGCTTTATTTTCTGAATAGGGTTTTGGGGTTATTCTTGGACCTCTGTACTCTTGTTTATACATCCTCCATAACTGGAACAACAGGCATGTGCCACCACACCAGTTTTTCTTGAGGTGAGGGCTTGTGAATTTTTGACTGGCCTTGAATTACTGTCCTCTTGATCTCCACCTTCTGAATAGGAAGGATTACAGGTGTGTTCTACTGTCCCTGTGTCCACTGAAGTTTAATCACTGAATCAAGGCTGGGGCAAAGCTATCGTCCATCTAGGAGCAAGTCAGAATATATGAAGATCTTTGAAGTATTTCTGGTTTTTGTTTTTCAATTTTTAGGTTTGGTTTGTTGTGTGGTTGCTTTGTTGCTCTGTGATTTGAATTCAGAGCACTGTGTTGGTAGGCATTTTCTGAGTCAGGTCTAATGTTGCTTCAGTTTGTTTTGAGATAGGATCTTGTGCTTTTGTGGAGGCTGGCCTGGCCTACAGTCTTCTTTATGATCCCTACATATCTGCATGACAGACATGGACCTCCCTTCTAAGCTTTTACTGTGAGAAATGAAGACTCACGACCATTTTACTCTGGCTGGCCTTGAAGTGTAATGCTCCTGATCTCTGCCTGCCAAGTAGCTGAGATTACAGCTTGTGCTACTACACTTAGCTATCTTTGGTATTTTCAAACAATGATAAAGCCAATTAAAACAATATCTTCTTGTTACCTTCGCCATGAGTCTGCAGAGTTGTAAAGAACAGGAGTGATCAGACTCTTCTCCCACCTTCACCCTTCAGCGTACAGGAGTGTACTCTGGCAGACAATCATGAGTCTTACCTGCCCAATTTTGAGGCAACGTGGAGTTTATGTAGGATCCTTCTCTACTCATGGGCTTTCTCCCTAACCCTGAAATCCGGTCCTGTCCTTTTTCCCAGGGTCCTTAGATTAGGAGAAGCTGTGTTCACTGGAAAGGCAGGATATGTAATCTTCAATAATTTAGTTCATTAACCAAGCCTTATTCTGATAACCTGTTCATAGAGCTGACTTCTCTGTTTAGCCTGTGTGGCATATCATAAGCAAGGTCAGTCTAATCTTTGATAGCCTTGAATGCACTTCTCAATCAAATTCCCAAATTATTGACTATTATGAAAGAGAGCGGAGGGGGCTGAGATGATTAGGACCAAATGAAGATACCAGTGTATGTGTCTTGAGAGTATAAAAGTTTTGCACAAGAAGGTGACACACTTTCAAATAAGTGCACATAATACTTGTTTCATGCACCTGTCTATTGAGACTTGTTTAGAATCTAGCATATTAATGTATGTATCAGATTAAAGTTATCATGTGCATTTTTCTCATTTATTTTGATAAAATCTTTTTTCTAACAGTCCTCTTGCAGTACCACCTTTGGGCAGACCATGCTATGGAAAACCACAAACCTGGAGTACCAGTCAGCACTCCAGAAGACTTGGTAAGATAAGGTGATAGGTGTTTTTGGACACTTGTAATTTTGAATGTTGTAAATTAGATTTGTGCTGTCTTCTTGGGAGGGATTGGAGTCTAGTTTTAGATCATTGGTACTGTTTCTTTTAAGTAATCTTTACTATTAGTCTCTGATAGGGATATCAGCTATCTTCATTTCATAGAGAAAGAGACTGACACCTACAAATGTTTTAAAACAGCAACTACGGTTAAACCTTAGGTAGGATGTGATCGGAAAGATTTTGTATTTGGAACCAGAAGCTTTTTATACAGTGGATACACAGGCACACAATCAATACAGACTTCAGTGTTTGGAGAGGTAAATGGTTAATCTTCATGTTCCCATGAAAAATTAATGGTAAATTGTAGGCATTTAAGACAATCTGAAAATGGGAGTCAAGCAAAGTTTTCAATGTGGGCTTTTACAGAAATCCAGTTGAAATTAAAAGAAAGCTTAAAGACTGATTGGTAAAGTCCATCCTGTTGACTCTGATAATCAGAAGAGTCAGGTTACAAAAGAGATACTATTCTGAATTGTTAAAGAGAAGCAGAAGATTGAGAACCACAAATTATGTAGCAGGATGGCAGAAAAGCTTTGAGAAATCAAGTTTCAAGAAAGCTGATCTGAAAAGTGAGATGCATGTAGTGCAAGTTTTGTTGTGAGAGCAGAAGTAGATTGATGTCAGAGCTCCAGTACACAGGCAGAATAAAAGGAATTTCTCCTTTACTCAATCTTCTTTAAAAAATTCTGTTGTGTAGGAACTAGATGATATTCATTCACATTAGGAATGGCCATCTTCTTAATTGAGTCCACTCATTTTGATGATCATCTCATTTGTTATCATCTGGCCAGATGCAGCCAGATATAATGTTCAACCAAGTAAAGGGCACCCTATGGTTCAATTGCATTTACTAGTATCATTATCTGTCAGAACATGGATGCATGGTGGATCTTTTTATTAGCTCGGAAGCTTTCATCTTATCAATCTTATGACACCTCCTTTTCCCCTTCCCTTCCACTTCCCCTTTCTCTTTCCTCTTTCCCCTTTTGCTTTTCCCCTTCCTACTCCACCTCTCCCTTTTCCCTTCTCTTCCCTTCTTTTCCTTTTCTTTTCCTTTTCCTTTTCCCTTTCCTAGTCCTAGCCTCTTTGTCCTTTGCCTTGCCTATGCTTTGAATTTCCTTTTGAGTTTGCTTTTATTCTTGGCACTGCTCCCACCTTTTCCTTTTCCCTTCCCTTGCCTTTGTCTTGCCTTTTTCTTTCTTATGTTCAATCTCAAACCCAGGACCTCATATATGCTAGCTAGTGGCCTATCATTGAACTACTTCCCCAGCCCTAACTTAAATTTATTATTAGACTGAATTATCCCTGCAAATTACTTTCATTTTCATACAATTTTTCTTTTATCTTAGTGGCTTCCATATCTCTGGGTTCAAAAAATGTAGTTCAAAATTATTCAGAAAAGATACTTGCAACTTTGCTGACATTTTTAAACCTTTTTTCTTGCATGATCCCTTTAAATAATACTGTATAAGGCATTTAACATAATGCTTACATTATATTAGGTACAAGTAACCTACAGATCATTTAAAGCACATAAGAGTATGTATATAGGCTATATGAAAATAGGCTGTTTTAAGTAAATGACTGTGAATATCATTTGATTTTGATATTATTAAGAATGTTACACCCTTGTAGACTCTGAAGGAATTTACCTTGTTCTAGATGAATGTGGGGCAATTTCTGGATTATGGATTTTGTTTCAGGGATGTTCATGTGGCTTATCTGGTCTTAGGCATGTGATTGTTAGGAATTCTATGGGGGGAATGTCTCCCCAATCCCATCGGCTTCTGTCTTAGACTAGAAGAGACCTTATGAGGAAATGAGATAACATGAGGAAAAGAAAATCTAGAGACCATGACTAAGAAGCTTCATTTCCTGTGTTTTGTGGAAAAACCTAGGCCCATAAACACAGAATTGAGCTGTGAATTGAGGTGAATCAAGTGTGTGGTGCTGCGGTTTAGTTGTATGCTACCCTTATGAATGGTCATCAGCTTCTCTTGGTAAATCAATCATTTTTCCAAAATGCAGATCTAGATATGATTTTTCATCTGTTTATGAATAGGTATGCTTTCTTATCTGGTTATGAAAATGTTGGCTCCAACATCCAACAAAAGCCCTGCAACCAACAGCAAAACACACAAACAAAAACAAGGCAAAACAAAACAAAAATCTTGTCTTTAAACTGCTCTCCCCTACAATGGTCAGTGTTTAGTTGTAGAACATTAGTGTTTTTAATGTTTATTTCTCGATATAAAACCCAGGCCTCACACATGTTAGGCATTTTCTCTAACATGTCTCCAGCTTTTTTTCACTTTTTTGATTTTTCAGATAGGCTTTTTCATTTTTGCCTAGGTTTAGCTTTGTCTTACAGTATTTTTACCTACACCTTCCATGCCACTGGGTTTACAAGTATGGATCAGCAGGCTGAACTTGTTTACGATGGAGTGTCACTTTTTCTTGGCTATCATCAAACTTCTGTATTTCCAATCTCTGTCTCTTGATAAGCTGGGGTTATAGATATGCATCAGCATGCCTGATTGGAGACTTTTAAGTGTTCAAATTATTTTTAAGTTTTAAAATGATGGGTACTGCATTTTGAAGGTGAAGGACATAGGTTAGTGGCTAGACTAGGGAATGGAAAAATGCCAAATCACACAAAGGTAAAAAAATGGGACTTTGATCAATGTCAACATGAAAAATTGGCAATTTGGGCATGTGCTGGAATGATAGAATAAGTGTAACTTTGCTTTATGTCATTTTGATGAACATTTCTGCTGATAAGTACTAGAGAATGGCAAGAAAACAGGAATAATGGTAAAGGATCCTAACATAGTATGAAGAGATGAAAATGTTCATCATACATCCATGCATAATCAGAATTGTACACTGAATTTCCACTGTTCTTCCCCAGAAGTTCCCCACAGTCTGCATTCTTTCTGCATCTCTAAGATGGAAACACCATAGTCTCTAAGGCAAAACCTGGGACAAAGAGATGGAAACATGTAGTAAAGGTCGTCATAACTGTCTTCTGTTCAGATTTATTTGCTTATGAATGTATTTATTTTTATTTACTTTTTGGTTAGTCATATGGCTTGAACCTAGGCCTGAGTGCTGTCCCTCACCTCTTCCGCTCAAGGGTAGCTCTCTACCACTTGAGCCACAGCACCACTTCCGGTTTTCTGGTGGTTTATTGGAGTTAAAAGTTTCATGGGCTTTCCTGCCCGGGCTGGCTTTGAACTTTGATCCTCAGATCTCAGCCTCCTGGGTAGCTAGGATTACAGGTGTGAGCCACCAGTGCAGGGCAAGATTTATTTATTTTGTTTTTCCAGTCTTGGGGCATGAACTCAAGGCCTGAGTACTGTCCACTTGAGCCACAGAGCCACTTCTGGTATTTTCTGTTTATTTAATGCTGAGAAATGGAACCCCAGGGCTTCATGCATGCTAGGCAAATACTCTACCACTAAGCCACCTTCTCGGCCCCATGTTCAGATTCATTTTGATGCTAAGAAGGCACAATGTTTTTTTTCTAGAAAATGTTTAAGTGCACTGTAGGAAACTCTTAGTTTTCAGTCTAACCCAGTATAAGAGGTTACATTCTATGTACCCAACTTCTTTTAGCATGTGTATATGCACAGATTTTAACAGTGAAAACATTCTGTACAAGACCCTAGTAAGTTCTCTAAAATCTGTAACTTTAGTGGGATGTGAATATGAGGACTCATTTTTGGATCATGCGGATGACCTAAAAGTGATCCACTCTAGCTCTACCAAGCTTAGATCAAGGATGACAACTTCATCCTGACAGGTGAACTTGTACACACTAGATACATCGTCCTCAAGTATGGATGGAAGACTTTCCCTAAAGACAGGAATTTCTTGCCTGATGACTTCCCTGTAGTTGTTCAGTGCTCAGAGAGTCTCATATATAGTACAGTTCAGCCACTATGAGATCATTAAGCCCTCTAGCGCTCTCATCAACTTTGAAGAAAGGCATGGTACGAAGATTTTTGTTACAGGGTTGTTTTCCTTACTTCATGATTTTCTTTGTCACTCTGAGACATCTTTCACACAGTCACCTTTATCTTACCCTGTGTGTCATTCTGAATTTTCTTTTCATTTTCTAAACAATGTTATTTGGTCTAAGCATAGTGAAGAAATATCCAGGGGGGGGACACATCTCTTGGGTTGCTAGCAGTAGGGATATATCTGCGGCAAGATCGAAAAATGCTCCTAAAACAAATGATCCCTTAGGAGTACCACCTCCTCTTTTTGACTCTACCTACCACCTGGAGCAACGCCATCAAACACTCCCCTACAGAGTCATTACCTGTTACTGCCCAGTTGTGTTAAGAAATGGTTTTTCTTTCTTGCTATTGTTTCTAACATATTTATAAGATGATTTCTTTGTTGCTTTGTATGTCCCTTGCCCATGGTATAACTCCTGTTTTCATTGTATTTGATGTTGGTATAATTTGGGTAGGGAAAGGAAAAAAACAAATTGTTTAAATAGAGATACAGATGGACCCATTGTACAAGACGTTATGTCAAAAATCAAACTTTACAACTTTGGCACTGGGCGGTGTGTGTGTGGGGGGGGGAATAAGGGAAGGAATGGTAAGGGGAAACAAAGGAGGAGGCAACAATGCTTTTTAAGAAGTTTACTTATTACCTTGATCATGTAAGTGTAACCCCTATGTATGGTATTTTCACATTAAAATATAATGAAAGGGAAACAGAACAAAAAAGAAAGGAGTAAACCAGTGAGTTCACAAAACTTATCAACCTTTGGTCCTCAGTACAGAGAAAGATTTCTCTACCACTTCTAGGACAGGAACAATTAATCGATGGAAGAATTGCAGCATAGACTGTCATGCAGTTGGCAATATGCTAAGGTAGGATCCATCTTCTCCACCTTTACTGGTAGAGAAAGAGGATTCAAGAGTAGGGTCATCTATTCCTTATAGAGACAATAGGGGCAGTCAGGAAAAGCTAACCTCATTTTATTTCCTCCTAAACACTAGCCATAGATAACCCTAAACCCATACCAACAAAACAGAATGTAAAAGACGGAACTGCTATAAGGGCATTTATTGGAGATGAGAACAAGGTAATGTATTGGAGGTTTATTAGGGGGAAGTTATGAATTATTTTGAGGGAGGAAACTCTTGTCCCTGCAAATGATGGAGGAAAAGTTTCCCTTTCAAAAGGGAACCACTCCCAACACACTGCCATTAGGAATGGTAGGGGTAGCCAGAGGCACTTGAAGCACTTGCTGTCTGCAGGTGGGTCTGCTGTGGAGCCCTGGTTCCCTGTATTCCATGGCTGTGAGATGCCTTCGCTCAGGAGTTAGCACACTCTTTGTTGGCTCTTTGTGCCAGCCTGTGCCCTGCCTGTTCTTCTCAAGGTAACTCTCTGTCTAAGACTAGCAGCTTCTTGTGTGTAGGACTTGACACATGCCACTTTAGAGCAGGAAGCTTTGTGGGGTGCTTGCCCTGGCTACATTCTGTCTGTGTCTGAAGTTCTGCCTTTGGCTGAGATTTCCCAGACTTCATGGGAGATACAAGGGATTCCTGGGGGCATGTGACACTTACTCCATGCCTCTGCCTTTATTTTGCCACTGGGACTTTACCAGTGTCTCTGGTGACTTTCTGATTTTCAGTGTTCCCAGATAAAGAAGCTTTCCCTTTACCTAGGCTTCTGGCCTGAGCGGATGATCATGGAGAACTGCCCTTTCCAAGATAGCTTTCTTGTCATTTGCCATTTTTACCTGTACTAAGCCACTGACAAAAATGTTTCATGTGGTTTCTGAAATGGTTTTCAGGAGGAGGCTGTCCCTTCTGTAACAGAATATAGGATGTCCCCGCAGGTGTCTCCTTTAATGTTTTATTTTGAGGATGGCAGCTCCTCTTCTGAGTTGTGATGTCCCAAGCCATGTATCTCCTCCACCAGACTTGTCTGATTTTAGTGTTGGAGGACTCGTGTCATTGTTACTTTGTGGAAAATTTTTACCTTGGCCCTTGTGGAGGTCACTATGGTGCAACGCTTCTGGCCCTGCCCTCTGCTGATCGTTGTCTTGTCCAGTTGTTCATGCAGTTCATGGGAAGCTGCCATGTCCACACTGGTGACACTAGAGTTTAAAGTAAATAAAGTCACATTTTTCAAGTTATCTGACTCCAGAGGCTGGTCATCCTGAAGACTCTGGGCCTTTCCTATCTTTCTGCTCTGCAGTTTCAGTTTTAATTCATTGAAAAGTCCATTTTTTAAAGTCTGATAACTCAGACCTTGGGAAACCAATGTATCTATTGGGGTCTTTTTAGTGGTCAGGATACCCTGTGCTTTGCTTTGATTGATAGGTATCACTACGGAAGCTTTGCTCTCATTGGTGATGTTGCTTTTAGCTTCTAATGGAAGATTACAGAATTCCTTTGTCTTGAATATCTCCTTAGAGATATTATATAGGGAAATTTTCTTTGAACATATCCCTTTTTCATCAGTCTTTTGAATGCTTTGTCTAAAAATTTGTTTCTTATCATCTGCATCAGGTGCAGCCACTGCTGTCCTCAGGAACACATTTGGACTGCATATATTGTCTGCTATGGATTGTGTCATACTGGCTTTTTCTAGGACACCATGTGTTGGGTGCAGAAAAGGCCATCTGCCCTCTTTCATTCTATGTAGGTTCTCAATGTACTCGTTGTTGGTATCAGAGAGTAATTGTCTCTGAAACCACTGTTCTTTCTTGCTCACAGGTGAGGCTGAATTTGTTGTTCCCATCTTCTTTGGCTATTAGCAAAAGACTTTTGTCCATGGGGCTGGGATACCCCAAGTTTAGAATATACTCCAGAAAGAGGTGGATGGGGAGGAAAGTTTAGAGTTGGAGCAAACCAAGATGGACCTTCTTTCACATAAGTGGTTTCTATTGATTCCTGGGCCTTCTGGGGAAGACATTGCATTGTCTTCATTTGAAAAAAATGTAATTCTGTCTGCCACGATATTTGACGTGCTGGAATCAGGGAAAGAAATATCATGGGGTGTGGCCAGACTTCTGTCTTTCCCTACGAGTGGTGCCAAATCTCTCTGTTTCTTTTGGCTAGGGGATTTTTCACACAAGGGCAAGTACATGCTGTTGGAATGACATGAACCATGGAACCTGATACTCTTTGATTTCTGTAAATTTCTTGTTCCAATGTACTTCCAGGCATCCTTGAATTGTTTCTGATGCAGAATTACCAGTCGGGTACTAAAATCATTGCCTGACACAATCCCTGTGAAACTTTCAGAATTTGACTCAGACTGACACTGTGAACTATTATGTGGAGCCCCCACTGAGGCATTGGACAGATGGTCTTTGGGGCCAGTCTCTGCACTGTGTCCTTCTTCCTTCCCTACTTCCTCATCTACCAGAGGTATCTCTATGCTCTTCTCATTAAAACTTTAAAGTTAGCTAGATTCAAAGTTTGGATGTTTGCACTTCTGATGTTTAAAGGAGGAAATCCATGAGAGACTCTGACTGCTGTTAGACTCAGAGCTTTGGGGAATTTCTATCCTACGACTTACCAGTAACAGAGACTCCTGGATCCTGGGGGCAGGCCCCAGTGCTGCTGGATGAGCCTCTTTCTGATGCTCTAGTTCTTGCCGTAGGTCACCGGTGAGGGGGAAATTACTAGGAAGGATGGAGACCATAACTTTAGCTTTAGAATACTGTCTGACCAATGGAAGTTTTGGAGCTGGAGAACAAAAGTCTTCCTGAGATCTCTGGACCACAGAGGGTAAATCCTACACATTCTCTTGCTTTTTCTGCAATATATTATGTTCTGGGTGATAAATTTCAGATGGTGTAAGGAGCTGTGCCTCACTCTGCAGTCCATGAAAACAGACTCCAGAAGCCCTAACCTGAGGTTCAGGAGATGGCAGGCCATGGAGCAGAGAGTGAAGCTGGGCCTGTGCCTGGGTTCCTAGAAGATGTTGGTGCAAAGCCTCAGGCAAGACTTGAGATTGGATCTCAGGCAATGGCAGAAGTTTAGGGTCAGGGATTACTGGCGATTTGTGGTCTGTGAAGACGTTGGAGATTATATTGAAGGAGACAAATTTCAAAGAATAGTCACCTAAGCCATAGATAGTGGAGCTTAACGCTCACTGGACAAAGATGGAAGATCCCAAAAGAGTTGCATAGACTTTTGCCGAGAATGGCCTTCATAGGGATTTGGACATGAGGCCTGCATTTAATTGTGCAGCTCCCCTTGCTTGCTGTTGGAGCTCCCAAATGGAAAGGAAATTGCCAATTCCTGCTGCTCAGCAACCGACACTAACACTTTCCCTACAGAATTCAATTGGCATCGTAGCTTATCTTGTTGGGCATAAGAATCAGTTTTTCTTTCCTTTTCTTTCCACATAAAGAAGCCACCTCTCTTCTTGATTTGGATCTCCAAGAATGCTAGAATGCCAAGTCTGACAATTGCGTGGTTATCAGGCTCGATGTGTTAGGATGCAGCAATACCTTCAGTAGAGTCCTTGGAAGGTAGAGGGCAAGGGATTCCCGCTTGGTCTCGCATTCTACTAACTCACAAGGGAGCGGGCTTTTCACACCCAGCTCTCTGCAGGACAATTCTCTGGTTAGTGGGTCATGAGTGGGCAAGTCAGAAGCTTTGCCAGTCATTCCACAAGTGGAAGCATGTTGGAGAACATCTCCTATTCCTCAAGTATGATGTTCTAGGGGAGGAAGATTTGAGGCGAGTTGTTGGGATGGTAATGGAGCTGCTTGAAACTTAGTTTCCAAAGGAAACATAGTCTCTAGTGACAGAGCATGATCTGGTGGTAAGATCACCTGCTTGGGAGAGTCTGTGGAGGGTAGAGTTAGAGAAGGCTCGGGTGTTGTAGCTGGAATTACATTTTCTGCTAGGTTTTCTGAGAGAGGAGTGTTCAGTGATGCAGATGACTTTTTCACAAGAGTTTTGGAAACTAATGGAGACCCTGAAGAGTCAGCGACTTTCACAGATGCTTGAGATAGCAAGTGACTGGCCTCCACCACTGTCTTGCTACACATCTGAAAGAGGGGGTCTGGACATAGCAGTTTCCAAAAGTGAGTAGTGTTGGGATGCTTGTTCAATAGGCTACAGATAATAAAATGTACAAACTTGTAACTAGGACCAGTCCTGTGAATAGAGGGTCTGCTGGTCTGTAGTACAGGAGTAAGTAGGATGGGGCAGGGAGAAGGGTGCAAAGAAAGGACTCTTATTTTGTTGGTCGTGGACCTTGAACTCTGGGCATGAGCACTGTCCCTCAGCTCTTCAACTCAAGGCTAGCACTCTACCAATTGAGCTATAATGCCACTTCCAGAGAAGGGACTTTTGAATCTAGCTACGGTCTTCATAATCTTCTACATCTACTCCTTATCGCGTCCTCATAATAGTAGCCATTACTTTATCCCTCTCATGACTCAGGCTAGCTGTACTGAATCCCATGTATGCAAAGAACAATAGTGACCAGTCACCTTGACACCACAGAAAGCAGCTTCTGCTCCTCTTCAGCTTCTTTACTCAGAGGTCTCCGTCTTGTAAAATCAGGATGTAGTTTATACGTGATAAAAGTCAGAACACAGAGATGTTACAGGAGAGCACCTCTTAGTATAAGGCTCTGCTTTAAATAAAGGTCTAAAGCTCCAAGAAGTAATAGAGAAAGTCAAAAGTGCAACAGTAATGTTAAGATTATTCACTTGTTTATGTGACTTCATTTTCACAGCATCTGCATGTCAACCTATACAATACAATACAATATCAAACTCCCATGTGAAGCACAGAAGTGACTGGACCCCTCAGACATGAAGACAGAGAAAGCACTTTGCACAATGTTAGGACACAGGCATTGTGACTCAAAGCATCTTCTAGTCCTTTCTCCACATCTTACCTGGCCAGCAGCACCCACTCCAGCACCCACCCAGATCCTTCATGTTGGCAGAGCTGGGACTTTGAGAGGCTTCTCAGTCCTGTCTGTAAGCCTCTGCTCTGAGCGTCATTTTCTGGTATTCTGTGCCTAGCAACGGTTGTTCTCATGGGCCTGTTATCTCCAGAAAAGAAAAGCGGAATTCAGTTGTGGCAAGCTTAGATCAAGGAAGAAGAAACATACCTCTAAATTCTCTCTTTTTTCTGTACAATATTGTTGGTCTCTGAAAAGGTTACAAAATATTTGGAGATTAAATTTGGAAATTATAAAGTATATAAACCATTTCTACAGATATCATTTTTATTTAATTATCATTTTTCTCAGTTAATTAAAAGTGCTTTATAAGTATAATTTTAATGACCATGTTGGCTGTTTGGACAAACACCTATGGGACTTGAATGACTTATTTCCCCTGATGGAATCTATGACCTCAGAAAGGAAGTTGGCACCATTAAACCATCCTGTAAGAAGAATGGCAGCCTGTGTCTACACAGAACACGCTGGTTTTAATTATACGGTCATTTTCTTCCTCCTTCTTTGGCCCATCTGTTTACACTGTGGGAGTTGGTTTCTACAGTGATGGTGTCAGGGTATTTGCTTCACCTGCTGTCTTAGTAACTAAATCTCCTTCTAATCACTCCTTGTTCTGCAGCATTTCTAATGAATGCTCCCAGAAGTTAAATGTGTATCCTGAATTTCAGGAGACAAGGTCATGGTCCAGGCAGAATAGTTGATAGTAGTAGATAAGTTGCTATGGGGCCACAGATGTGGGCTTCGTGGCTCTTATTCAAGGTACCTCATCAAAGTTTATCTGTCTTTTCCCAATTGTAGTTGCATATAGTAATTTAAGTTTCTTAAGTTTACTTACACAGATACATTGAATGTTTCTTGCAATTTCTTTCCCTCAGTTTACAGGCACCATGAGGAAATTACTCTCAGAGAATGGTTTCTTTTACTAATTTCCTCTATCGCTTGGTTTACATGTATCATTTGGGGATTTTTTAAAATAGGTTTTTATTTGTTACAGCAGAAATAATTTTCTTAAGCAAAAAATAATTGGTTATTTTATGGAAACTCTAAGGAAATACTATTTAAAACCAATAACTAATAGATGTACAAATATCAATGGTCTCCCCTTCCCTTCCCTTCCCTCTTTCCCTTCCTTCTGATCATTCTGACCAAATATTCCCACCAAGATTTCACAGTGCTATATTTGGAGGATGGTTTCTTGACACAGATAGAAATGTCATACTGATCTTGTTTCTGAAGGGTGTTTTAATCTTATTAATTAAGCAACCTTTACTGCTATTCAGTAAAGTTCTCTTGAGAGTGAAGGGTCTTTGATTAGTGAAATTTCCTAATTGGATCAAACTCTCATCAGAAAATATCACAACATGCTTTACCTCACCCTTAGGATCCCATTGTTTAGCATAAAACTACTTCAACAAGAATTCGATCAACCTGTGTCAATATTAGCCTGCAGATATTTGGACCTAGAGAAAAGATCAAGTCACTTAAGCAATCCCGGAATTTAAGGAAAAGGGATGGAGTTTTGATTCATAATAGTATAAATACATATCGTATATGAATTTGGGTTTCTATATAGTTACTCTCCTACACTGATTGCAAATTTTAATACTTCTTTTTCCTGTGCATCTCACCTTGGTTTTAAAGGGTTTATTATGTGAATACTGTATTCATGCACAGACAAAGGTATTGCAAAGTGTTTTTTGTTTGTTTGTTTGATTGATTGATTTTGCCGGTCCTGGGGCTTGAATTCTGGACCTGGCCACTGTCCTAAGCTTCTTTTTGCTCAAGGCTATTGCTGTACCATTTGAGCCTTAGCACTGCTTGTGGTGGCTTCATCCTCCTCCTCCTCCTCCCCCTCCTCCTCCTCTTCCTCCTCCTCTTCCTCCTCCTCTTCCTCCTCCTCCTCCTTCTCTTCTTCTCTGCCCCCACCTCCTCCTTCTCCTCCTCAACCTCCTCCTCCTCCACCTCCTCCTCCAACTCCTCCTCGTCCACCTCCTCTTGTTCCTCCTCCTCCTTCTTTTTGAGTCGTTTATTGGAGATAAGAGTATTGCAGAGTCTCCTGCCCTGGCTGGCTTGGAATTCTGATCCTCAGAGCTCAGCCTCTTGGGTATGGAGGATTACAGGTGTGAGCCACCGGTTCCCATCTGTAGTTTTAATGGGTTCATCTTCAAGTCTTAATTATTATTACTATTTCTATTTTGTGTCATCAGTGCCTTTAGCTTTTCTGTTTGTTTTTTGGGATAATTTAAACAAAACTCACCTATAAACACTTCAGTTAATCTTAAGAAATGAAAAGAACTAAAGTAAGTACTAACACATTGAAGTACTAATGTATAATATTTTATTAGGTTATCATAAAAGGTTGTTAATTATCTGCTCACGATTGAGCAGTTTTTTTAAAGAAAAAGTTGTGTTTCAATGAAAACTCCATAGTGGCAAGTGATTTCTACAACTTCATTATGCTGTATGTATGACCATATCAAGTGAAAAATTATGTCCTTGGGTACTATACTTTAGTTACTAGCAGAAGCTCTCTTCTTTAGTTTTGTCCTCTCTGTAGACCAATTAAAAGAAGTTGAAGGTGGCCAGAAGGAAGGGGTCACTATAGATGTGTAGTGACCACTTTTCATGGGGCTTGAACTCTGGGCCTGGGTGCTATTCCTCAGCTCTTCAGCTCAAGGCGAACACTCTACCACTTGAGCCACAGCGCCACTTCTGGTTATCTGGTGGTTTATTGAGATAAGAGTCTCACAGACATTCCTTTCTGGGCTGGTTTTGAACTGTGATCCTCAGATCTCAGCTTCCAGAGGAACTAGGATGACAGGTGTGAGCCACTGGTGCCTGGCTCAAAGACAACTTTTTATTCTGACATTTTGGTACTTGGGACCTTGTTGATCTGGAGAGAATATCCTTTCCAGGGATTACCACACTTTATGCCACTACCCATCTGCTGGGGAATGGTCTGAAATGTGAGGACTAGGTAAAAGACTTACCACAACTAGTCTGGGCCTATGCTGTAGAGGTTGTTAGATTTATTCAAATTAACACATTCTAAATCTTCTTTTGTGCCTCAGTGGTTGTTTCCATAAAATTCACTCTGTTGGGTCTTGCCTGTGTTTTGCCTAGTCTCTTACTGCCTCCTGACCAAACTTTGTGCTCCCTGTATGTGTTCCCAGCGTGGTAAGCATTAGAAACTAGCCCTTCAACTAATGAATAAACAAAATGGAGCATAACCATACAATAAGATATTTAACCATAAAAAGGAATGACGTGCAGGTCTATGCTATACATGGATGAATCTTGAAAATAATTATGGTAAATTAACATTATGCTAAGAAAAGATCACACTATTGTAGGACTCCAGTCATAGGACATGCATAGAAGACAGAGAAATGAAGGAATTAATTTTGTTCAGGAGCTGAGGGGGAAGATGGAATGGAAAGTAAATAGCTAATGTGTGCAGGGCAGAATTTTCAAAATATTCTGGAATTAGTGATGACAGATTCACAACTTTGTGAATATCAATATATTATATACTTTATTTTTAGCTCTTGATGTTTTATTTTTCTCATGCCAGCATATATTAATGTTACATGACATATCATGCATGTGCATAGTATACTTTGACCATATTCACCACCATCATCATTTCTTGGTCTTCTCACACAGATCCTCTTTCTCTTCCAAAACCATACTCTTTCTACTTCCAATTTTTCTCTTAAAATCTAGTTTTTTCCTATGAGAGAAAATATGCTTTTTCCACATCTGACTTATTTTTTATCACCATAATTATATTCAGGTCCACCTACTTTCCTGCAAATAACATTTTCTGTTCTTTATTATTGTGAATAATTCTCCTTGTGTTTAACATAAATACACAAGGAGACATACACACACACATAAACACATACACACAGCACATACATACAAACATTTCCTCTACATCCCCCACCCACATTAAGAGGGTATTCTTTTTGCATCTATTATCTGCTGCTATTTGTGGATATTTTTCCCTTCTGATAACAGTTGTTTTGACTGAGATGAGATGGAATCTCAATGTAGATTTGATGACTGTCTGTGAGCTTCTTTTGCTCAAGGCTAGTGCTCTACCACTTGAGCCACAGCACCACTTCCGGATTTTTCTGTGTTTGTGGTACTAAAGAATCGAACCCAGGACTTCATGCATGGTAGGCAAGCACTCTAACACTGAGCCACATTCCCAGCCCCCCATTGGTACTTTTGAGAACTGTCTCATTCATTTGGCCATTTATTGATGGGATTTTTTGCTGTTTATTTTTTTATTTTGTTTATATTATAGATATGATTTCCCTGCAGATCAATTAAACTACCTGAGCATTTTCACTCATTTACTACAGATATATACCTTGATATTTGTAGATCACTGGTCTTGCAAATTTCTATTTAATTTGTAAATCAGACATATTTCCATTTCCATTTTCTACACTACAATGTCACTCTTCCTTTTCTTTTTGCTTTTTTCCAAGTGTCAGGATTTGAAATCAGAGCCTAGCACTCAGTTAGCATTCTACCACTTCTGTCAGCCTTCCAGAATAATTATTTTGCTAAACATTTTTGGGAATGCAGTCTCATATCCCTTTCTACTTGGGATGACTTCAAAGTAGGATCCCTGAATCTCAGCCTCCTGAATAGCTAGAATTATAAATGTAAACCACTGGCTCCCAGCTCATCCTTCTTTCTAATTATGATGCTATCCATTATTCCTCTTATGATTTATGCAGCAGTTTATAGCGGGTAAATTTGCAGTTGATAGAAAGTACATTTGTAAGATTACAATAGATTTTTTAAACAATTGTTAGGAAGAAAGTGCCTATCATTTCATAAGTTAACAAATGAGTACATTTCCTATCTTTGGGGAACGTCATCCTTCCCTTTCCTTTCCCTCAGTCCAATAGATTTTTATATAAGAAAGATAGTCAAAACAAGTTCCAAGGAAGATGCAGTAAGTTTACTTCATTGCTACCTGAGTCTAATTTTAATTTGGATCTAACTTGTGTCTAGATACTATTACAGATGGCAATTGCCTTCTGTTTTTGTCTGTCTTAGTGATTGCCTGTTTTGCTTGTTGCTACTGGTTTTACTGTTCTCTAGTTTTAAATTTTAGACAGGGTCTTTCTTTGTAGCTCAGCTTGGCCTCAAACTTGAGAGCATCTTGTGTCTGACTCTTGAGTGCCAGAGTTGCTGATGTACACCTGCGCTTCATCTGCTAATAATCTATATAAAGATGAGCATTATGATCCCTTTGATGTGCTTACTATATATATATATATATATATTTGAGCTTCCCCTTTAAGCCTAGCTGAACTGTAATGGAGAGTGAATACAGAGTGTGCTGTGACAGGCTATAAGGCCCTGTGAAATGTGAACTTCAAATTGTGTCCTTTGAAACAAGAGCAGCTAGCTCCCCATACTGACATGGAACTACAGAAAGGTGTTATTCATTTGGAACGAGTTTTCTCCGGGTTGCCATGGCAGTGGGCTTCCGTGAATGATTGATAAGTTTATAACATTTTCCACTTAGAAAATTACCTTCATTTTCAAGATGGGCTGTGCCACATAACTGGCAAAACGTTCTAAGAATTATACATTGCCAACTGGTAAGAAGAAGATACTTTTCTCCATTCAGGCTTCCTTCCTAAATCCAAGATCATAATAATTAAGGTACAGAGGACAGAATGTCTCCAGTGTTATGAGTTTATTGGGTCACATTTTCAATATCTTCCTGATAATGACAGTCCCAGCTCTGTTTCCTGATAACCATGGCAACATTCCCATTTCATTGATCCTCCTGGCACTCTCATAGGATTATCTAGTGGATGCTTCCATTTATATTTTACTTCCCTGCCTTGAATAAAACATTCAGTTGACCCAAATGTAAATTAATTCAGTTACAGCACAGTTTTTAAGGCACCCAAGCCAGTACTTCAGTAGTTCAGTTTATGGAGAGTTGATTAATAGGTAAATATTTGATAAACACTCATGTGTTTCATTGTTTTACTACAACTCTTGAAATTACAGGTGTCCCTGAGTAGGGTTGCCTAGTTTAGCAAGACCTACTCTATTACTAGAGGAAAGAAGTTTCCATTCTAATAGTGACGGGAAGTTCCACTGCTGGCTAACTTATTCTGAGAGAAACACATTTAATAAACATGAAACCTGCCCTCATGTGATCTTCCCCACATGAATGGATATGTTTCCTTAAAGTAATCCTTATGCTTCCAAAACCACCCAATAGAAATGAGTGTCTGCATTTTGTGGTGCAACCACAAGCATTTTTGTCAAGATTTAGAGTGAGCCAGAACTGAATAGGTACAGTGAGACAAAATTGGAGTCCTGTTTACTCATTTGCTAACAGACTGCTACTAATGAGAATCACAGGCCATTCTCTGTGTGAAGCAATAAGACTTCTAACTAATAAAGCACTCAGAGTGTGGGCGGGAAACATTCTATGTTTACATACATACATGGGAATAGCTTTCATTTAATTTGAGAGCTAGAATTGATGTGGACTATGGAGTACAATTCTCAGGTCCAAACTACAGCTCTTTTATTAGCTGTGTGACCTTGGTTAAGTTATCTAAACTCCTCTGTGTTTCTGTTTCTTCATCAATAACAAAAGGAAAACACCAACACCAGGGCCAGAAAGGGGATGAACTGGGTTAATACAGGAAAGGATTTAGGAGGTGAGCAGATTGAAGCACACTGCTCAGGCTGCTTATTTGCTCATATTTCTATTAAATTTTTCTTTAATGCAAGGCTTAGTTATTACAAACAAACTCCTGTTATTGATTTAAGAAAAAATGCTTCTCTGTTCAATAATATTTTGAGAGAAGAAATATCAGGATTACTGAATTTAAATCTATTTTGAAGATTTCAGAATTTCCATAATTATGAAATTGTTAGGAAAGAAGACATTTTCAAAATTGATTCATTTGAATAATCATTGCAACCCAATTTTTTACCAAGCTGAGTGCCAGTAGCTTATGCCTAAAATCCTAGCTACTGAGAAGGCTGGGGTCTGAGGATCTCAGTTTGAAGTTAACACAATGGCATACCAGATTTCAGTATTTATGGAGCCAAATGGAGAGTACAGTGAAATGTATAGCTCCTCTATAAATTCCATATTATTAATATATAATTAGAAGGAAGCACACAATGAGTTTTATATTTTTAGAATATTTCTGGACATTGAGAGGTTAGGCCTCAAGGTACTTGTACCCTCAGCAGAGACGTGAGGATCCCAGTATAAAGCCAGGTCAGGCAAACACATTCATGAGACTTTTACCTCCAGCAAACCTGCAAAAGAAGTGGAGCTGTGGCTTAGGTGGTAGTATGTCATCTTTGAGTGGAAAAGCAGACTAAGAGTAGTTGGCTCTGAGTTCAAGCTATAGTACTTCATTTCACTATTTTACAGAAGTTTTCAATTTTTCTGCTTGAAGATTAATTTTTTTGAGACTGGGACTTGAACTCAGTACAGGATACTTTCACTCACTGACAAGTGTTCTACCCACTGACCCATGCCTCCACCTCAACAGGGCTGGCCATTTCAATTACTTTTTGTCCAGTGTAGATTAGCTTTTAACTATTTGTTTGTGCAATCTTTTAAAGGTTTTTAAGTTTGTGTGACATCTTTGAAGATGATTTTCTGCCATCAGATTTCTCTACTCTTTCTTTTCTATACTGATACTAGGGCTTGAACTTAGGGTCTGGGGTTATCCCTCAACTTTTTCACTGCCATTTAAGCCAAAGGTCACTACAGCTTTTTGGTGCTTAATTGAAGACAAAAGTGTCTCATAGATTTTCGGGCTCAGACTAGCTTTGAACCACAACCCACAGATCTCAGCCTTCTGAGTAGCTAGAATTACAAGCATAAACTAGGATTACTGGCTTAGCAGTAGATTTTTAAATCATTATGTCACAGATGAATTTAGTATGTGACTAAGGTTATGTTCCAATGTGCATTGGAGCACAAATTTTCAAGAAATGGTTTGAAGAAACAGCAATTTATGACTAAGGCAACTTCAAAACTGATGTAGTTCAAAGGATCCGTGGAGGAAATACAAGGGAAGATTTCTTTTAATCAGTTCCCTATGTGCTCTGTACGAGCTGTGTGTCCAGTTTTTAACTTAAGATTATATGATAATTAGTTTTCAGAGGTACTACATGTCATAGTTTGCTATCAGCCTTCCTCAGCATTTTTAAACTTTATTCTGTCTCCTTTCTTTTCCCTCTTCTTCAAGAAAGCAAATTTACATTTGAATATCAGTATTATGTCACTGAAAACAGATCACCACAAGATTCACAGCTCAAAACAAGTCACATTTATTGTCTCACAGTCCACTAAGTCAAGGAACAGGTTAACTGGGTCCTTGGATCAGGGTCTCAGAAGGTTAGAATCAAGGCCTTATTTCTAGCTGGGGCTGTGTTCTCATTTTATACCCAGAGTCCTCTTCCAAGCTCATTCTGGTGGTTGGCCATATTCAATCCTTCTCGGTTTTAGGACAAAGGCATCCTTCCTTGCTGGCTGTGAGTATGGTCATCCTCAGCTCCTAGAGGCTTTCCTCAGATATCTTCTAGGCTTCTTAAACGGTTGCTCAGGACCTAGCTGCCCAGCCTTCTCATGTTATGATAGCTCCTCTCTTCACAGGCAGCAGGGGAAGAGAGTTTCATTTCATCTAAAGTTATCACAGCCCTGATTTCTCATCATGTTCTTGGGTCCTGTTCCCTGTAGTGTTCAGAGCTTGAACACTAAAGGGAGGGAATTTGGGAGCTCTTGTAGAATCATATTTTAAACAGTTAGCTGTTTTTGATAACCAATTAAACTGAGAGCCATTTTTGTTTTTGCTACACATACTATAAATGATAAAGTTTTGTTTCAACTGAGAGGAGCAAGATGTTCAAGAACCATATTGTGTACATGTGGGAAAATGACACAGGAGTCTTGTTCCATCATTACAGAAGAGATCAAAAGTTTTGAACGCAGCATTCCTCCCTCAGTTCCAGGAACGAATGTCAGCAACAATCTGGTTTGACTTGTAAAATAGTGTGTGATTCACTTTGGAGCACAATAAAGATGTCTGGTGTTTAATAATAAGAAGTTCATCCAAGCCTAATATCTGCTAATAGAGCACATAGATAATGTTGTAGATGAGTTCCAGAAAAATACGATGAAGTGAAAAGTTCAACTCAATCTCTAATGCTTTATTTGAAAAATAAAACAGATCAGAGTTAAATATGCTATAGTATTCCCATTGTATCCTACTCTGTAAGAGTATATGAGTATTATTTTATTTTCTTCCTTTTATATGCATTACATAAGTAAGTAAATATGTATGCTAACTCATTTGTGCTAGGAAATTCTTTAATATTTTTCTTTTCACTTTCTTTCAAATAGTAAGCTATGTTTATGTAGTTAGTTGCTTATGAGAAAAGACTCCAGCACGCCAGCTCTTTCAGTGGTGCATAAGTTTCAGAGAATTCTCAAACCTACCCATAACTTCCTTTAGTGGTATTCCATTACTTGGCTATCTAGGTCTATCTTAAATTGAATATCAGATCTTTCTAAGGCAGAGTAACTTCAGGAGTAAAACAGTTACTGAGGATGCTCTTATGCAATAAGGAAATTATACATGGTTCATTGCAACAGGCTTTCATTAAAAGCTTATTTCAGCAGGTGAAAAGCAGGTTGCATTGCTGATTCTCAATACTGCTTTGGGATGTTGGGTTGATTTATGATGCAAACAAGGAATAATTTCTTACAGTAGCCCTCCCTAGTCATTGTCTACCATGAAGTTTTCCAAAGTATGTTCTCAACAGCCATTACTCTGGAAAATTCATAGGAATTCCAACCAAAACCTTGAACTAAAAGCTTTCATAATAAAATTCAACTAAGAAATATATATCTGTATTTCATCCCAGAAGGAAATGATAGGAATGTTTTTCAATTTTTTATGAAAGTATTTGATCACAAACCTTCTTTTGCAAGGATATCTTTTCACTATTTTAAAAACATGCTCTAACAAGATTATCTCTAATTTTTAAACTTCTTGAGCAGCCAGAGAGCAAGCTGATCTTTCTAAAAGGCATGATGGATCCTTATTCCATCCAATTCACTGGCTCAAAGACTCCACTTTTAGTTCCAATTCCTGTCTGGTTGTTCCTGGATGCAAGAATAGAAAAGGAAGGTTTCCTGTTTCATTCTTTCCTCTGTTGCTTGAAAATAACATTATATTACATCACAAAACCTTGGCTTTTCCTAAGAGCACTCATGGAGATCTTCAAAAACTTTCCTGAAGCTCTTACTTGAACTGACATAAGAACACTCTGAGTGTCGCATTTGTTAAGTGTCAAATCACAATGAAATTGTGGAACCATATTCAGAAAAGCAGAATCCTACTGAAGCTGAGAAATGGCTTAGATGGAAGAGAGAAGGCCTTTTGTTTCTTTTTAGCTTTCTCAGCTTTATCACTACTAGCATTTTTGATCAGGTAATTTGCTTTAATGGGATGAGGGGATAGAGGCTTTTACATGATATGAACTATTATTACTAGCATCTATCTAATAAATACCAGTAGGAAACACCTCAAATGAGGAAACTAAAAATGTCTTCAAATATTGTGTGTATCCTATGGAACAAAACTGTCATCTGACTGGGACTCATTGAACTGGTAAATAATGGAATAATTAGTGTTTAAAAAGGACTGTCCAGCAAGTACTTATGGTTTGAAGCTAGTTTAGACACATAAAGCCTCCAGATTTTTACCTTAGATTAACCAGCAAAAAAGTTGAATTGGAGGTGTGGCTCAAGTGGTAGAGTGCCAGTTGTGAGCAGAAAAGCTGAGCTAGTGTAAGGCCCTGTGTTCAAGCCCAGGTGGTATAGGATGAATAGGAGAATGGTAGATTAAGACCCCAAGAAGATGTAGTAGAATGTCCAGTTACCCGGGTGTAGTTTACTGCCGTAACAAGAACCTTCAATGAGGCATATCTTTCTGTATAAATGGCTGTGTAGTTCCCTCTTACATGTGCTCAGAGCTTGTCAGGTGACTTGCCATGGCCAATGAAGTATCAGCAAGTACAAGCTGAGAGCTGAAAAGTACTCCACCTGCCCACTCTGGGAATACTGTTACTTTAGGACCAACTCACTGCCAGTCTCCACCAGACACTGCCGGCCACTGCCAGCCTCTGCCATCCACTGCCATCCACTGCCAGCCACTGCCAGCCTCTGCCGGCCACTGCCAGCCTCTGCCGGCCACTGCCAGACTCTAAGCTGTGGCAAACCTCCTACCTGAGCCTTGCCCGGTTAAAGGTGAGGGTTATGAGGACATTACAAAGTTACTGTGTCCACACTGTATGTGATGGCTTGCATTGGCCATGGCCGTGTGGGTGGAGAAGACAGACACTTGTGGAGAGGTGGAGATAACTCACCGTATTTGCAAGCCTGTGTTCTCGATGACTTCCAAGGAAGGGCTCCAGGGAAGGGGTGTAAAAATTCAGAAACCAGGGTGGAAGGTGAAGTGGAGACTCTGACTGGAGGCTGCCAGGCCAACTCTGAACCATGCCCACGATGTGGTTTAAAACATGAACTTGTTTGGAAAGACTCCACTGTGCATGTCGGATGGGGAAGATATTTAGTAATGGTCTGAAGCAGCTGGAAAGCCCTAGGGTTAACAGATGCACTGAAAAGCGGCTTATAGTGTGTGGAGAGACCGGCTGCGGAGCCGCAGGAAGACATGGACTAAACCTGCTTCCAAGAGGAGACCCATTTCACCGCATGAGCCGCCCCATGTCCTCAGACACTCCCTCCAACTCAGGCCTCTGAGGTGATGGCTGGGGCAGCCTGGGTGCAGGGCCCATCCTGAGGCCAGGGAGCCCTCAGACCTTGCCAGCAGGCCAGAGAGCCATGGATCCCCGCTGTGCGGCAGCCATAGTGCACCACAGCTGAATGAAACATGCAGAGGCTGGACTGCCCGAGTTGCCTGTCTGGTTCCGGAACAGAAAGGCCTCCAAGCTACCGTTTTTGCCTAGGCATTCTACTCCTGCTGGTCATCTTTCTGCCCCGCAAAGCTCGGCAGGCCGGGCCCCAGTCCCACCGCTGCCTCACCCTATCCCGGCTCTGCCCCCCTGCCTGGCTCCGCCCCACCCAGGCCTGTCCCACCATGTCCAGGAAAGCAGAAGCTCACAGCTGGAGGTGGAGGCTAGAGACCGAGCCTTCATCCCTGCCTTGGAGGGCAAAGTCAGGTCCTGTGAAATGAGCAGCCAGTGCTGCATGCTGGGTGCTCCAGGGAGGTCAGGGGCACATCACCCCGAGTCCCAGGAACCAGGTGGAAGCCCCGCTCGCCCGGCCACGGTGACGGGCCTGGATGCTTCATCCCTCTCGGACACTTCCGCCAGTGGTTAGCGCCCCTCCCTCAGACTAGGGAATTGGCCACTCCTTGCATGGACCAGCCCCTGGCCTGACCCCTGGTGTGGCTCCTGGACTGGTCTAGGACCAAGTGCAGCTCACAGCAAAGAGCTCCCTGGCCAGCGCTGGCAGCACGGATGTGCTTAGGGCCCTGGAAGAGTGGGCCCAGGCATGGCTGCACTCAGACTTCACTGGCTGCCATGTGAACTGCTCAGGCAGCCTGAAGTAGGAGGAGTTCAGGGCACTGTGCTGTGAGCTGAGTCTGCGGTCCATAGACACTAGGCCATGGCCCAATGCCTGGACTCCAACTCCGATGGAGCCATCACCTTCCAGGAGTTTGTGAGCTGCTTCCCAAGGGCAGCAGAGTGCCAAGGGCCCAGAACGGGGGTCGAGGTCCAGAACCACAACCAAAACCACCACAGCCTCAACCACGACCACCAGCACCATGAACACCAGCACCACAAGGACGAGGATGAGGACAACGAGGATGAGGACTGGGAAGGTGGCCCGCATGTCCTGGGGAGCCTGGCAAGGCCTGAAGGCCGCTCTTAGTGGGACTTCCAGGGAGGACTGGGGGCAAAGCCAGACTCATTCCCAGGTGTGCAGGTGGTGATGGTGGTGGTGGTGGTGGTGGTGGTGACTTTTGGGGTGTTCAGTCTCAGTCCCTTTCTGGGCCCCTTTCTCCTGCTCACTTGGCTTTTCCCAGGAGAGGCCTGAGGGATCTCCAAGGAGCCAGGTAGCAGGCTGACCCCTGTCAGGGCTGTCGGGGTGCAGGGATCCATAGACCAGGCTCCTGCCCAGGCAGCGAGCCCATTCAGCATCCTCCAGGTAGGCAAGGAAACTTGGTTGTGCTTAGGCTCAGATTGTTCACAAGTGCCCACTACACACAAGGCATTGTACACAGGTGTTCACAATTGCCCAGCACTCACCGGGCCTTGTACACAGGTGTTCACGAGTGACCACCACACTCTGTTCTTAGGAACAGAAGAACTGGCTTATTACACAATAGAATAAAATAAAAAATCTCTGTCTATGAGAGAAATAATTGTATACCACATTTCTCATTTAGTTCCCAGGAGGGAAGGGATGCAATCAGGCCAGACTATAAGACGTCCAGGGAGGAAAGACAAAGAAAAGTTTCATCTTCATCTGCATCAATCCCTGCCTTGGAGTCAGGTCTCCAGTTGTTAGTTCTACTATTTATTCCCCATCTCTCCCATTCAGTTAATGCTGAGAAGGTTCTTCTGCTTTCTGTTTGGATTTTTAGTTAAAATTGTATTGAGCTCTTTTTGTTATTACTAAAATTGAAAAGATAGTACATTGGCTGATGGTTTGCCTGAGTCTCAGAAAAGGATATTTTGTTCCTATGTGTATCAGGGTGCTTACTACTTACTGGCTTTGCACTCCACACATATGTAAGGCAGACTTGAGGTTGGACAGGGAAGAGAGAAGTTCCGCCTCCCTCCCAACCTCCAGTCTGGGGAGTACAGGGCTCTGGAACTGCTTCTAGAGAAGGAGCAAGTGACTCATCCTGCCATCAGAGGGCTTGTGTAGAGAAAGTGAGTGTGGCAGTTGATCTTTTCTATTTACAAATGGGGTGAAACCAGTGTCTCCTTCAGGGTGGGAGGAAAATGTAAACATGGCTGCACATTCTGCTCTTTCTTTGAATCATCTTTCAGTGTAACTTGGTCCAGCTAACTAAGAATAATAATACTTTCAGGAATGAAAGCCTGTTCTTGAGGGTTCACTTCTATAATCCTAGCTACTCAGGAGACTAAAACCTGAGAATCTTATTTTAAGCTAGGCTGAAAACAAAAGTCCAGGAAATTCTCATCTTTAATTAAATCCACAAAAAGGTGGAAGAAGAGTTGTGGCTTTGCACAAAATAAGCAAGGGGCAGTGGTGGCACCCAAAAACAACACCAGCAAAATCGTAAATCAGCTTTAGGAATGAAGTAGTCATACTGTCCATATTTGTGTACATAAGATCTTTCCAAAGTTATTAAGTATAGGAACAGATGGTTAACTTTTAAATGATTATTGAACTTTTTTTGTTTTTAAAGATCATTCCACCAATCAGGACTTCATATCATTGGTAGAATTATTACTATCATATGCCTTTCCAAACGTTCATAGGTTATTATATTTAATTAGCACGAGTCTCACCTGGCAGATTTGTCTCCTAAGCCTCACCTTTCATTGTGAGGTTAACAAATACAATATTTGCTTTACTGAACTTGTCACAGTAGAAAAGAAGTCCACTTGAGTGGGTTCACCTGAACTTACCATGACAACCATTGGCTGTTTTGGTAAATTGGATTGCTTTTACCCAGTTTCTTGATGTAGCTGTTGGTCCACCTATCCTTTCAACCAAAAGTTACTAAAAAAAGTCTTTTGTTATTGATAATGTTGTCATTAGTTTTGCAAACTTTAGTGAGTGTCCTATTTATACCAGATACTGTCTTAGCTATTCTTGTATGTTCTAGGGGACAAAGATAAGATAAAATTCAGAGTATGGGTGAAACATTTCTCAAAAGTTTCACTAAAGAATATTTAAAGGCAAGAGGGTTATTTGCAGGAAGTTTCGATATTGTGGACCCCTTTAGTAGAAGTTTTTTCTGTATACAAAACTGGGACCTGATTTTAGAAACCTGTGCTAACTAGGCGGTGCTCTATCATGCTTTCAGCCCCTTCTTCATTTTTTTATTTTATTGTGAAAATAATGTACAAAGGGGTTACAATTACATGGGCAAGATAATGAGTACATTTCTTATCAACATTAGCCCCTTCTTCTTTAGTTTTTTTTCTTTTTTCTTCAAATACCGTCTTGGCATTTATGCCCTGGTGGTTCTGGTCTATAATATTCTTTAATCTACCTACTTCAGCTGGGGTGACAGGCCCATGTCATTAAACCTAGCTTTTTATTGGTTGAGAAGAGGTCTCAGGAATTTTTTTGTTGTTGTTCAGATGGGATCTTGAGAGTTTTTTGATCGGACTGTGGAAATCTTGATTGTCCCTATCTCTACCTACATGCAGCTGGGATACCAGATGTGAGCCACTTCACTGGTCCTTGTAATTTTACCTTTAACTACTTGTTCATTTTATTAATCATTAAGGGGAGTGTGTGTGTGCGTGTGTGAGTGTGTGTGCATGCGTGCATGCGTGAGCAAGCTCATGCATGTGCATGCATGCACACATATGTGCTAAAACTGGGGCTTAAACTCAAGGCCTGGGTGTTATTCCTTAGCTTTTTTACTCAAGGCTGACACTCGACCACTAGAGCTGCAGCTCCATTTCTGGCTTATTGCTCTGTAATTGGAAATGAATCTCATGGACTTAATCCTGCCCCAGGTGGATTCAAATAAAATCCTCCAGATCTCATCTTCCTGAGCGCAAAGGATGATAAGCATAATTTTAATGACTGGCAGGGCTTATTTTAATATAAAACATTGTGTCTTCTTCTGAGGGGAAAAGTGTCTGTCTAGGAGAGTGAGCTTTGTGTCTTTGTTCCCCACCCGACACTGTCTTATCAGATAGCTCTCTTCCCCATGCCTGTCCAGTTTGAGAGGAGTGGTTGGTAGATTTAAGATTGTAAAGAGGTAAGAGGTAAAGAATGGTCATTTTGACAGGATTTCCTCTTCAACATTGAATCATAATATTGAATGACTTTGGATTAAATTCTCCAATCTCCAATAACTGTGAGATTATAGAAGAAATAAAATTATGTGGTAAGAGGTTGAAAGTAGCATTTTTGATGTGTGTCAATACATTCTTTAGTTTGGATCTCTTAGGAAGTCAGGGACTGCTTTCCTCAGGTTGGTGAGAGAAGTGGCCTAGAAGGCATGGGACCTGTCATCTTCCGTTTGGCAGGTGTAGATGGTCTACAAGCTCAGTTTGGGTTTATTACTTCCTGTTGAGATAAAATCAGATTTTCCTTATTCTGTCTGTCTGATGAGACAGAATGCAGGATGGAAGGGGATACCAGTTCAAGAGAAGATCTGGAAATAGGAATTGTGTTCTGGAGGGTGATGTGGGGAGGCAAGAGGGAAAATTTACAATGCAGCTTAGCTCATGTCTGGCTCCTGGGTCTTTGTCTTGGTGAAAGGGAGTTTTGTATATAGTAAGTATTCAGCAGATGTTTGCTGAGTGAATCAAATAGTCTATACTCTTGGATTCACTTCCCAGTTTATATAATAAACCAAATATCCTTGAGATTTGTGCATAAAAAACAAGGAGTTTTATGAAGAATTTATTTTTCAATGACAGAATGAATAAGGAGAAGTAGACAAAAGGAGGACTTGAAGATATTGGCCCTTGACGATGATCTTTATACTTTCTGAGCTGGAAAAATATCTTTAGCAATTTCTAATCTTTAGAAAATTCTTCTAGAATGGTAAAATGTGTCAGGTCTATTCAAAATGCAGGTAACCGTCAGGACACCATTTTTCTGGACATGCTTTTAATTCTTTCTGTCTGTTTGTTGTAAAGACTTCAGAGGACAGCCTTTTGATCATCTCAAAGAAGTTAGATTTAGATAGCCTCTTTATGTCTTCTAACTCGCCTAATTTCCACTAGCCCTGAACTATATCCTAAGCACTGGAGAAAATACACCTAATCAACTAATCAGCCAGTCAGCCAGCCAGCCAGTCAACAGGTCAGCCAACCAATCAACCAACAAATAAATTTCATTGAGAAAAACCAATACTATGCATGTGCAAACTGTACATATTGGAAATGAATGTATCTCAGTCTAACTCTGCCAATAGAAGTGATCTCTAAACTCAAAGGGAAAGGCTTAACAATTGTAAATCAGTTCCACTCAGTTGTGATGGCTTGAATAAACAAAGTGGCAGAAGCTAAGTTTCCTTAGTGGTCAGGGTTTCTTAGTATTTCTTCTTCTCGGTTTCCTTGTTAGGCTTTTCCAATGTGGAAAGGACTGATAGAGCACTTCTTTGGTAATAACTTTCTGTGTAGTCTCTTCTCTTCTCTTCTTTGGCTGCCTTAATTTACATGATTTTGCAAAATGGTAACAGAAAAGAGAGATGGAGGCCAAAGAAGACATGAACCCAACAAGGAATAACAGAAGGAGGGGCTGCATCGTGAGAGGGAGCCAAAGACTGATCAGCAGAGAGTTGGAGGGAAAGAGAGACAGGCTCATTGATTCCATCTTGTCTCAGTTTCCCCCATCTTCCACCTAGTGAGCTTTTGGCTTTGACCCATCTTGAGATGATAGAAACAAATATACTTTTCTCTCTTTGGTCTCAGCTCTTCTCTTCCACAGGTGAGTATTTCAGCATTCAGAGTGTGGTTGTAGAGTTAAAAGACAAATGTACATTTTAATGCACATGTGCTATAATACTTGATTCTCTCCCAAGGAGATATTTATTCCAGCCTTGAATCCCAAGGGTGTGTTGCACTACAGTCCTGGGTGAGGTTTAAGGGTAGTTTTGATAATGGGTTTAACATCAGTTTTCTGGAGGTATCTGTGTCTTTTCTGGATCTGAACCATGAACCAGTGTTCTACCCTCACCTTTACATTTCTGCCGATGTCTATATCTGTCTATAAATATCTGTATCTGTATCTTTAGATACATACCTATCCATAGATAACTATATGTAGGTATATACAGATATAGACATAGGTAGATATAGACATAGATAGGTAGATAGATATAGACACAGGCAGAAATATATATGTATATATATATATATATTTCTTTGATCTTTTAAACTATTGCTGTTCTTACTCCATTTAATATATATTCCACTATAATCATGTATATAATTGCCCTGCTGAATGAGAGAAGCAGTGTGTTAAAAACCACAGCTCCACTTTTAACCTTTTGGCTTCCTGGCGCCTTTTCACTATGTGCATAGCTTAGGTTTTATTGTGTGAACTTGCTGGTAGTAGTCATATTGGATTCTAATATTTGAATACAATCTGTTCTGGCTGTATATGGAAGGTGGCCTACTCTTACCCTCAGATCTCACTGTCCAGAGGTTTATTCTCAGAATTTGAAAAGAGATGATTTATTTTGCTCTTACAGTTTAGTCAAAAAGGAAATAAGCTCCCAGGCACAGGTGGCTCACGCCTGTAATCCTAGCTACTCAGGAGGATGAGATCTGAGGATGACGGTTCAAAGCCAGCCAGGGCAAGGAAGTCCATGAGAACCACTAGAGAACCAGAAGTTGTGCTATGGGTCAAGTGGTAGAGTGCTCACCTTGAGGTGAAGAGTACAGGAACAGTGCCCAGGCCCAGAGTTAATCCCTATGAACACGAACAATAAAAAAGGAAATGAGCTTTAAACTAAGTGTCTTTGATACTATAAGAACTACAGACACTTATCTAGGTTTTGTTTTAACATGAACTTTTCTCCAAAATTATACCTCAAATTCATGGTCCTACTAGTCTTCTCATTTTAAGCATTTAACATCTTTACTATAATCATCCTTTTAGCTTGGATTACTTCATCTTTTCCTTCACCTCCATCCTGCTGTCCTGCTTTGAATAGACAGGTGGATGGATGAAAGGTGCATTTTTTTCCCATCAGTTGTAGGGCTTGAACTCAGGACCTGGGTGCTGTCCTCCAGCAATTTTTGCCCAAGGCTAGCACTCTACCACTATGAGCCACAACTCCCTTTCTGGTTTTTTG
Organism: Dipodomys merriami; assembly: GCF_024711535.1. Lineage (NCBI taxonomy): Eukaryota > Metazoa > Chordata > Mammalia > Rodentia > Heteromyidae > Dipodomys > Dipodomys merriami. The sequence goes on from NW_027206113.1 coordinate 9,113,288, forward strand.
GTGGCTAGTATAAGATAAGAGTCTCATGGACTTTCCTGCTCATGCTAGCTTGTAACTGTGATGCTCAGATCTCAGCCTCTTGAGTAGCTAGGATTACATATGTGAACCTCCAGTGCCTGGCTTGAAAGACTGGAGATGTATTTCCTCTTTCTAGCATTAGAGTATAGATAAAATCGTCATCACTGCATCACACATAACTGTAAAATACAGGTGGCACTTGGATGCAGGATGTAGTTGGAATGAAGAAATGGTATGAGATAACTTATCCTGGGTTCAGACTGCTTCCTTCCACTGTACTAACTTTGCATCATGTAACAAAGTGGAAAGTAAACACGAACTCCCAAAGGAAAATGCTGATGGTGAAATCTCTCTATGATGTTTAACATTTCCTTTGAATCATTTTCTTGAACAAATTCATTGCTTCATCTTGTAAGCATTAAGGATCTTCTAAGTGAAAATTTATTATAATCTCTCAATTATAAAAGGAGAAAAGCTAATTTTAACTCTTGTCTATTTGCCCTTATAAAAACAAGATAGCTGAATCCATACTACCAACAGAGTTCTCTAATTCTTTTTCTGGTTCACTATTTTTTTTGGTCTGCCGTGGGGCTTGAACTCTGGGCCTGGGTGCTGTCCCTGCACTCTTCAGCTCAAGGTGAGTGCTTTACAACTTGAAGCACAGTGCCACTTCCAGTTTTCTGGTGGTTTAATAAAGATAAGAGTCTCATGGAATGTTCCTGCCGGGGCTGTCTTTGAACTATGATTCTCATGAACCCTGACCCTCAGATGTCAGCCTCCTGAGTAGCTAGGATGATAGGCGTGAGCCATCGGCGCCCAGCCTGATTCACTACTGACATTGTCTTTGACATAGAACTCAACGTAGACCTGACATTGACCTCAAACTTTTTAAATATCCAGTAGTCCCTGGTACCTGAAAGACCTAGGATGCAGAGTAACAACCAGAACAGTGATGTTCTTGCATAACAGAGCTTGGATACTCTTGGACACATCTCAGTCTATTCTCAAACGAGTCATCAAAGACACTTCAGGGTGCTTACTTTTGTGTTGGAGGGTTTTTGTTTTGATAACAATCTAAGACAAATTAGTAAAAGTACATCCTTAGAATTGCACAAAGGGTTGAAATTTTTGTGGTATCCATAGGAAAGTGATGAGAGGAATGGGTTTTGTCTGTGGCAGTGTGCTTGAGAAAGCCACCTGCAAATTGCCAGTACCATCTTGACATTGCCCCGGTTAATTTCATTTGAGTAAAATTGTATCTTCTGTCAGGTTAGCTGGACACTGTTAATTCTGACTGCACTGATTTTTTAAATATTGGCTATACGACATAAAGATTTTGTATTGGTTATTTGTTCATTGAGAAGAAATGTGATAGAAAAATAAGCCAACTCTGGAACTTTAGGAAATACTTCCTTTCATAAGTTCTACATGTTAATCAGGGATATGAGATATTTTCCTAAAGGGATTTGAAGTCTTCAAAAACTGTATAGATTTGATATTGATCTATTTTTTGTCCATCTGGATCATCTCCATAAATTAAATTGTGGAAGATGTTCATATTCAGCTACTAAATGATAAACAAAGTATCGCTTCTCTTCCCCCAAGAAAGAAACTCTTGTTTCATTTGCTAGTTTTTAATCATTCATTCATTCATCCATTCATTTCCTTACTTAAATCTGTGTGTGTATGTGTGTGTCTGTGTGTCTGTGTGTATGTGTGTATCTACTATGAACCTGGTATTGTACCACACACTGAGTCCTTTAAAACAATATCCTGTGAAAGGTCAAAAATTGAGTGGGGTGCTGGTGGCTCATGCCTGTAATCCTAGTCACTCAGGAGGTTGAGATCTGAGGTTTGTGGTTTGAAGCCAACCTGGGCAGAAAAGTCCATGATACTCTTGTCTCCAATTAATCACAGAAAAGCCAGAGTGGTGCTGTAGCTCAAGTGGTAGAATGCAAAAAGCTTAAGGACAGTGCCCAGGCCCAGAGTTCAATGCCTAGGAAGGGTGGAGGAAAAACAAGAAAAAGAAAAAAAGAAAAATTGCCTAGAAATATTCTCTCTATCCAGAAGGTGAAAACACCAGCAATGTTGTCAAGTGGGGGGAATGGCTTGGCCCAGAACTTACTTGTGATGAAGAATCAGGCCAGATGCTGATTTTAGAGTCTGTTTCTCCCTATGAAAGAGAAGTGACATCTTCTCTCTTCTGTGAACCAGCCACCATTCCCTATCGTCTTGTGGTGGCAGAATAGTTCCCTTGAGAGGATTTCACCATGTGTGGGCTGCATTTGGTGAAGTGGAGCTGGATGGGGCTTATGGACCTGGAAGCTAGGGATAATTGCCCTTTACCTATGCGAGGAAGAATCTTCAACTCAATATTCTTCTGCTACTTCTCAGCTCAGGAGAGCCTGCTGCCCTGCAGGAAATAAAAGCACTGCTTTCAACGATGTCTGATTTTAAGGGGGAGGGCATTTCTAAGTTTATATATGCAGTGAAAGTCCAGTGAAGAGGCTAGGAAAGGGCATTTATGCCACCACCAATTCCTACCTGTGAGTATGTGCTGTGGACTCACATGTCAGGGATGGTCCCCTTTTCAAGATCTCTATTGCTCTGAGCTTCTAGTTCCAGCCTGACTTAGAACTTGAGTGGGGTTGCTTTCCTCTTACAGGGGAGGGGATAAGACTTTTTACTTAACGACTTTCTGTGTCTTCGCTATTATTTTTTTCTTGCGTATTGTCTGACTTTGCAGAATTACTTTGACCAAGTTCAAAAACTGTTGTCCAATATTTTTTTTAATTTAATTTTATTTTATTTGAGAACATACTGTACAGAGGGGCTACAATTACATGGGCATGATAATGCATATATTTCTTACCAAGCATTGCCGCCTCCTCCTTTGTTTACCCTTCACCTCCATGACCCGCCTCCCACCTTCCCCACCCAATTATACCCCCCTCACCCCACCCAATTATCCCCCCTCCCCCCCTCACACCGACATTGTAAAGCTGGTTTTGACATGACATTTTGTACTTCTCATTGTTGCCACAGGTCCACCTGAATCCTTAAACGACTTGTTTGTCTCCATCTCCTCCACATGTTATACTGACATCAAATATAGTGAAAGCGGGGGTTACACTGTGGGGGAGGGACATACAAAGCAAAAAAGAAATAATCTTATAAATGCGTTAGAAACACATGCATGAAAGAAACAAAAACATTAAAATACATATTTAAGGGTTCATTTTCCTAACATCACATTATCTGACCTTTTCCGCTTGACTCATACCTATACTAGATATTGCAAATAAGGGAAACCATGGGACCTATGCTTCTTTGGGCCTGGCTTACTTCACTGAATATAATTTTTTCCAAACCTTTCCATTTCCTAACAAATGGGGAAATGTCATTCTTTCTGATGGAGGCATAGAATTCCATTGTGTATATATACCACATTTCTTGATCCATTCATCTACTGAGGGGCATCTGGGATGGTTTCATACCTTAGCTATGGTAAATAATGCTGCAATAAGCATAGTTGTGCTGGTAGCTTTAGTGTGGTCTTGTTTGTAAACATTTGGGTAAATGCCCAAAAGTGGGATTGCTGGATCATAGGGGAGATCTATGTGAAGTCTTTTGAGGAACCTCCATCCTGCTTTCCAAAGTGGTTGAACAAGTTTACATTCCCACCAACAATGAATTAAGGTTCCTTTGTGTCCACATCCCCTCCAGCATCTGTTGTTGTTAGAGTTCTTGATTTTTGCTGTTCTAACTGGAGTGAGGTGATATCTCAATGTTGTTTTGATTTGCATTTCTTTTATGGCTAGGGATGTTGAACATTTCTTCATGTGTCGATTGGCCATCCTTCTTTCTTCTTCAGAGAAGCTTCTCTTTAAGTCTTTCGCCCACTTATTTATTGGGCAGTTGTTCCTTTGAGGATTTGTTGTTGGGTGGTTTAATTTTTTGAGTTCCAAGTATATTTTAGATATGAGACTCTTGTCCATTGTATGGCTAGTAAAGATCTTCTCCCAATCCGTGGGCTTTCTATTGATCTTGCCAGCTATGTCATTTGCCCTGCAGAAGCTCTGCAATCTTATGCAATCCCATTTGTCCAACCTTTCTTTGATTTGTTGTGCTTCCGGGTCTCTATTCAGAAAATTTCGGCCTGAGCCAAGGAGACCTAGGGTTTCTCCTATTCCATCCTGTAATGTTTTCAGAATGTCTGCTTTGACTTCAAGGTCTTTGATCCATTTGGAGTTGATTCTGGTGCAAGGTGATATATAAGGATCTAGCTTTAGTTTTCTATATGTAGTTAACCAATTTTGCCAGCACCATTTACTGAAGAGGCTGTCTTTGTTCCATTCTATTGTTTTAGCTCCCTTATCGAAGATTAGATGGCTATAGGTCTATAGGTTCATTTCTGGGTTTTCAATTCTATTCCATTGGTCCTGAGGTCTGTTCTTATGCCAATACCAAGCTGTTTTGATTACTATGGCTTTATAGTAGAGTTTGAAATTTGGTATTGATATTCCTCCAGCAGTGTTCTTTCCGTTGAGGAGCGTTTTTGCTATTCTGGGTCATTTATTGTTCCATATGAATTTTTGGATTGCCTCTTCTATTTCCTTGAAGAATGAGGGTGGAATTTTGATAGGTATCGCGTTGAATTTGTAGATAGGCTTGGGAAGTATTGCCATTTTCACGATGTTAATTTTGCCAATCCAGGAGCATGGGAGGTTTTGCCATTTTTTAAGTTCTGTGTTGATTTCCTTTTTCAAGATTTTAACGTTTTCATCATAGAGGTCCTTCATTTCTTTGGTTAAGTTAATTCCTAGGTATTTTATTTTTTGTGGGGCTATTACAAATGGAGTTGCTTTCCTAATTTCAGCCACACTTTTCTCATTGTTGGCATATAGAAAAGCCGTTGATTTTGGTGTGTTAATTTTATAACCTGCTACTTTGCCAAAGTTTTGAATTAGCTTGAGTAATTTGGGAGTGGAGTCTATGGAATTCTTTAAATACAAGATCATGTAATCTGCAAAGAGGGAGAATTTTGTTTCTTCTTTCAGTATTTGGATCCACTTTATGTCTGCATCTTGTCTTATTGCTGTAGCTAGGCATTCTAATACTAGATTGAAGAGAAGTGGAGAGAGTGGGCATCCTTGTCTTGTTCCTGAGTTAAGAGGAAATGGCTTTAGTTTTTCACCATTGAGTATAATGCTTGCTGTTGGTTTGTCATATACAGCCTTTTTTGTATTGAGGAATGTTCCATGGATTCCTAATTTTTCCAGAACCGTCATCATAAAGGAGTGTTGGATCTTGTCAAATCCTTTTTCTGCATCTATTGAGATAACCATATGGTTCTTATTCTTGCTCCTATTGATGTGATGAATAATATTAATTGATTTGCGTATATTGAACCAGCTTTGCATCCCTGAAATGAATCCTGTTTGATCATGGTGTATGATTTTTTGGATGAATTGTTGAAGTCGATTGACCAAAATTTTGTTGAGAAGTTTTGCATCAATGTTCATCAAAGAAATGGGTCTATAGTTCTCTTTCTTTGATGAGTCCCTGCCTGGTTTGGGGATGAGGGTTATGATGGCTTCATAGAATGTGTTCGGTAGTGAGCTTTCTCTTTCAATTTCATTGAAGAGTTGGAGGAGTATTGGTGTGAGCTCTGCTTTGAAGGCCTTGTAAAATTCCGCTGTAAAACCATCTGGTCCTAGACTTTTCTTAGCTGGGAGGTCTCTTATTGCTGTTTCTATTTCAATGCTTGATATGGGCCTGTTAAGCTGGTTTAACTCATCTTGGTTTAGTTTTGGCATGTCAATATTTGCTAGGAAAAGGTCCATTTCTGTCAAGTTCTCAAACTTATTAGCACAAAGTTTTGAGAAGTATTCCCTTATAATGTTCTGAATCTTGGTTGTTTCCGTGGAGATGTTTCCATTCTCATCTCTGAGTTTGTTAATTTGGGTGTGTTCTCTCCTTTTTCTGATAAGGTTTGCTAAGGGTCTGTCAATTTTGTTAAGTTTTTCGAAGAACCAACTCTTTGTTTTGTTGATTCTTTCTATAGTTTTTTTGGATTCTAATTCATTTAATTCTGATTTAATTTTGATTATTTCTTTCCGTCTACTGGATTGGGGTTTATCTTGCTGCTCTTTTTCAAGGAGGTTTCGATGTGTCATTAAATTGTTAGTTTCCTATCTCTCCAATTTGTTGATGTAGGAGCTCAGAGCTATAAACTTGCCTCTGAGTACTGTCTTTGCTGTGTCCCAGAGGAGCTGGTAATTTGTGTGTTCATTTTTGTTGAATCGCATGAACATTTGAATTTCCTTTCTGATCTCTTCCATGACCCACTCATGATTCAGCAGTGTGTTGTTCAGCCTCCATGTGATGCCGGACTTTCTTTGGTGGCTTTTGGTGTTGAGTTCTAATTTTATTCCCTTGTGGTCATAGAGAATGCAAGGTATAACTTCAATGTTTCTGAATTTAGACAAGTTTGCTTCGTGGCCTAAAATGTGGTCTATTTTAGAAAACGTTCCATGTGCTTCTGAGAACAACGTGTAATCTGATGCTGCTGGGTGAAATGTTCGGTAGATGCCTGTTAAGTCTAGTTGATCTATGCAGCTGTTTAGATCTGCGGTTTCTCTGTTGAGCTTTTGCCGAGTTGATCTATCTAGTGGGGAGAGTGGTGTGTTAAAATCCCCAACAATTAATGTCTTTGGATCTATATGGGATTTGAGGGAAAGTAGTGTTTCTTTGATAAATTTGGGTGCTCCATTGTTTGGCGAATAGATATTTAGAATTGTAATATCCTCCTGAAGGAGAGATCCTTTAATTAATATGTAGCGACCTTCTTTATCTCTTCTCACGAATTTTAATTTGAAGTCTATTTTATCTGATATTAGGATTGCAACTCCCGCCTGTTTATGAGGGCCGTTTGCTGGGTAGATTTTGTTCCAGCCTTTAACATTGAAAATGTGTTTGTTTTTACGGGCAAGATGTGACTCCTGCAGGCAGCAGATAGAAGGGTCTTGTTTTTTAATCCAACTAGACATTCTATGTCGCTTAATTGGAGATTTCAGTCCGTTAACGGTAAGAGATAGGACTGAGAGGTATTTGGGAGTTCCTGCCATGTTATCCACCTCCTTGGGGGCTGTGAAAACTGGGTTCTTCCTAAGGTTCTTGGATTCTCAGTTTGGGTGCAGTTTCTTGGCCTTTGTTGCGGTCTTGCTGGTTTTCTATGTGTAGGACATCTTTAAGAATGTTTTGCAGGGCTGGTTTGGCGGAGATGTATTGTTTTAATTTTTCTTTGCTATGGAAGGTTTTTATTTGGCCTTCAGTTATGAAGGAGAGTTTAGCTTGGTACAGTATTCTTGGTTGATAGTTGTTTGTTTTTAGGGCATGGCATACGTCATTCCAGGCTCTTCTTGCATTGATTGTCTCTGCTGAGAAATCTGAGGTAATACTAATTGGTTTCCCTTTATAGGTGATTAACCTTTTCTCCTTGACAGCTTTAAGGATCTTTTCCTTGGTCTCGGTTGATCCTGTGTGGATTATAATGTGACGGTGGGATGTCCTATTCTGGTCTGGTCTATTTGGGGTTCTAAAAGCTTCTTGTATCTGAATAGGCCTATCTTTTTGTATGTTTGGGAAGTTCTCTGCTAGGATCCTGTTAAACAAATTTCCTAGACCATTAACTTCTGTTTCTAGGTGCTCCTCTACACCCATTATCCTTAGATTGGGCCTTCTGATGGTGTCTTCCAGGTGTTGGATTGACCTATCATATTTCTTGGACTTGTCTTGGATGGTTGTATGTTCTTTCTCTATAATATCTAGGCTGTCTTCAAACCCTGAGATTCGATCTTCTGCATGGTCTAACCTGCTGTCAAGACTCTCTACTTTGTTTTTTTTATCTCTTTTCCTTCTAGTTGGTCAGCTTTGATGGCTGCAAGTTCTTTGTTGAAGCTCTGTTTTAGGTCTTGTATGAATTTCTTTACTTCCTTAATTTAGAGTTCAGTGTTTGTTCTCAAATCACTTAGTTGATTGGTTATGGTTTCTTTGGACTCCCATTTCTGCTGTTGGGTTCCATTCAGCATTCCCTTTGTGGTCTTCCTGACTTCCTTCAATTCTTTGTTAATGGATTCCATGTATGCCTTTAGTGATCTTTGTGTATTCTCTACCTGGTCTCTCAATTCCTGAATTACTCTTTGATTAGCTTTCTCCCGTCTGTGGGATTCCTGCAGTTCTCTTTCTTCCCGTTCGTGGGATTCCTGCAGTTCTCTTTGAGTGTTCTCAGCCTGCTCACGCCATTCCTCCCTTTCTCTTTGAGTATTCTCAAGTTGTTCACGCAAATCCTGTATCAGTTTTTGAGTAGCTTCCTCACGCTTATGATATTCCTGTATAAACTTCTGGGATGCCTCCTCTCTCTCCCTATCACGCTCATACAGAGTACTTTGTACATTGTCAAAATTCTCATTTATCATGTTTGCTATTAGTGTTTGTAGAGCTATTTGGGAACTCTCCTCTGGATTATTCTTTATCTGTTCTAATCCCTGATTATCAAGGTTGGGAATTGAGATACCCGAATTTGCCATTTTTCTTGTGTTTTTCCGGCTTACTCGGCCCATTTGAGATGAAGATTGCACCACAGTTTTGTGCTAGAACACTATCTTAAGGCAACCATCAACCAAAGTTTGCATTTGTACAGTCAATAGTCTACAGATACAATCTAGTTCAACAGATACATCTATTTAACATCAAACAACTATATGTTAAAGGACTTCGAACCGCAGAAAAGAATTTGGAAAACCAGGAATTATTAGGATTAGGGAGAGATGTGGGTAAAAAATAGGAATAGATTGGTGTGGGGTGGAACAGGGAGAGTTAACTATGTCCTAATCACAATGCAGGAAATGGGTTGGGTAGGATGCAAGTAGAGAGAGAGAGAAAAAGAAGAGACAGAAAGGGGAATAAAGAGAGACCAGAAAAAAAATAGAAACGTAAAAATTAATGTTATTATACAGGTTAAAAGACCGTCTATTTAGAGAGGAATGTGAATATGTTCAGAGAAGGGGAGGGACATAGAATAGATGTGAAAAACTTTAAGGATGGGAAAGGGAGAAGAAAAGATCAGAAGTTCAGTAGAGCTAGATAAAAAACAAAAAGATAATTAAGAAAGAAAGAAAAAGAGAAAGAAGACAAGAAAAAAAAGGAAAACGCTCATTCACGTATTCCTAAAATAAAAATTATAAGATGAGAAAAAAAAAGTTACTGGAAAACAATTATTTTTTCAGAAGAAGCAAAAATTAAAGATTAATAAAAGTTTTAGAAGGGAAAAAATTTATATATATATATATGGTAACAAAAAACAAATGACAAGCAAAAAAAAGAAAAGAAGAAGAAGAAGAAAAAAAAGTCTTTTGATTTTTTTTTTTGGGGGGGGGAGGAGTGGGAAGAATCCTGTATCTCACTTTTGTCTGTAACCAGTCTCTTGTTGGAGTCTCTGGTCAGCTTGAGGTCCTGTGGCTTGATTGGTTTCTTAAGTCGGTTGGTTGGAAGAGGCAGAAAAATGCTCTGCTTTACCCAAGATTTTGAGATCCCCCTCCCAGGTTAGTTTTCTGGGAGGGTGGTCTGCTTTGAGAATCACAAAAGAGGGGGATGTGGTGATGAGGCTAGGTTCTGGGTAGAGTTGAGGCCTTTCAACAAACAGTAGCTTTTTCCTGGGGCTATTTTATGATAAAGCTCACAGCGCCCAGCCTGGAGCCATTCTCAGGGTTTCTGTTTTTCAATTGATTGTGGTGGCTGCTAGAGGGAGGGGCAGCCTCTGGCTCTGGTTACCCAGTGAGGCAAGGCACTCCAATGGCTGGCGCCTGAGCTGGATGACTTTTCCCTGGATGGAGCTGAGTCTGCCAGGTCACTTGGCAGTTAAGTTCTTGTGACCTGCTAAATGACTCATTTTATTCCAAGGCCTGAGCTGGAGCTAGCAGCTCCTCCGAGCTTTGTCGGTATCCAAGATGGAGATCACCGGTGCTGGGGGGGGAGGGGTGGCCTTCCCTCCTCTGCTCCCTGAGGAGTGAGGACCTAGGGCTTGTACTCACGCCGAGTCTTGGATCCTGGGTCGTCTCTGGTCTGCAAACAGCAGGATGAAGATGTTCGCTCCTTGTCGGTTCTTGTTTGTGTTGAGTAGAATCCGCTCGTCCGCTGCGTCTGGCTCCTTCGTCCCCGACTCTCTGTGTCTCAGCTATGACCCCGCAGCGGTGGTCGCCGCCGCGACCCTGCCGCCGCAGCGGTAGCTGATGGGTTTCCTTGGCTTCCCCTCTCTTGTCTAACTCTCTGTCTTGTAATGGCACACTTGGTGTGATTCTCTGGCTTAGGACTGTTCACTGGAACTCTAAAACTGCTTTCTATGTGAGAGCTTGTTCAGATTCCAGCTTCTCCTCCGCCATCTTCCTGGAACCCCTTTCTCTGTTGTCCAATATTTTCTGCTCTAGGTTTTGCTGCATTACTTAATAGGTCCATCTTTGGGAAGCCAGCCTGAGTAAAAGTACATGACTCTTTCTGTAGAATAAACTAAAATAAAAAGTGAAAGGATCAGGGGTTAGCAAGTGATAGCACACTAGATCTAAGCAGGGAGCTCTCCATCCTGGAATATGAACACACTGGCAAAAGAATAGTTTTGTGGTTGGTTGCCAGGATCTCCTGGCAAAAGCTTTGTTTCCAGGGCAGAAGGCTCCTGGGAGGCTGGGGCAATATTCATTAAGGCTGACCTGGGCAGCAATGGCAGACGGTTTTTTCATACATGATACGTTAATCTGTAATTCATAACTTCTGTACCCAAGAGTTGCAATCTCCTCTGGATTGAGGTGGAATAATTCCATAACCACCAGCTCATGTTTGTTTAGGAAAGGAATGTTTTAGGATCTTCCTGTGTCATATTCTTTGACAGAGACACCATTTGCTAGCATGAGTCATTGGGATGCAGAATACTTTTCTTATATTCCTCAGAGATCTGTTGGCCTAGTACCTGCTTCCCACTGTGGCTTGGTTAGATGGATATGCAAATGAAGGAAGGAAGGAAGAAAGGAAGGAAGGAAAGAAGGAAGCAAGGAAGGAAGGAAGAAATCACAGTGCTGGAAGCTCTCTTCTAATATAATAGATGCATTCAGGGAAAAGTAATATTCTGCAAGCACACAGCAGAGGAAAAAAGCACAGACCTCTCAGTGTATGTATAATTCTCTAACCATAAGACTCAAACAGAGATAATCCAGATGAAATACAGCACCATAAGGAAGTCATGTAAGATTGTTCACATAGAGGAAAAAACAGTCTGAAATATCTGTAGATGATTGACTAAGTGATAATAAATAGGTTTGTTTTCCTGAGGTGAAGCGAGCTTGAGAGAAAGTGGTGTGTGTTTTATGGCTGCTTAGTTATGGTGACAAGGACAACATATACAAAGATAGGAGAGAACACAGAGAAAACAAGTGGACAGTCTGTGCCTGGAGGGAAAGCATGGCAATAATTCTGCTTCTTACTTACAGAGTGCCGGAGCCTACCGACAATGAAAGGGAATCCTGAATTAGGGGGTGAGGATTCGGAAAAATAAAGACATAAGACAAAAGATGGGGTTGGGAGGTCTGCAGCTCAAGACTGCAGCACTGTTTATGTTTAACTTTCCCTAATATATACTATTAGAAGTCAAGAGGTAACATAAGGTTACAATAGTCCAGAAAAACAAGGAAAATTTAAGTAAAAACAGAGTGCAGTAAAAACAAGACAAGGTCAACTGGTAGAAAGTAAAACAAACTCTGCAGACATAGCAAAGCAATCCCAGTCACGTGGTCTTTTTTAAGTAAGCCAGTTTCTTGTACATGACCCACGTTGAGTACTTTAAACTTTACTGTCAGCTCCCAACATCTCCCCCATCTTTGTTTAAAGAAGTGAACTTGCCTGTCTTAGGTTGGGTGGATCACCTTGTCTGCCTTGCCCATCATCGGGAACTTCTTCAGAGCGAAGCTGAAGGCCCTGTCATAGGTTGGTCAGACTGGCACCCCCTCTTACCCTTCTCTGGCTGCAGTTCCTTTCAGGGAGAATTCATTTATATGGAGCTTGATCTTATGTAGCTGGCTGGCTAAACGCATAAATGAATTTTGCAGTGTCCGTATAATACAAGGAAGGCATAGAAAAACCACCAGCAAAAGCACTCCCAGGCCAAGCAATGACATTAGCAATCCTTTAACATAAGTCAGGGAACAGATATAGCGTTGAAATTATTTAAACAGTTTTGTAGCAGTTTTTGCCACATTAGTGTCCAGAGGTAGGGCTTGTTTTAGTCTGGCTATTTGTCTGTGGAGTTGAAAAAGATCTAAAGATAAGTTATTATGGTGCCAAATACCGTTGAGATGTGATACAACTTTTTCCCATGAGTAATTTGATTCATTATATATGTGAGGGGTCACACAAATAAAATCAAACTTGGCATGACAGCACACTCACTGTAAAGTTTGCAGAGCACAGACTTGTTCTCCTAAAGATAATACTAACTCATACAGTGCTTCTAGTTTTTGTTCTACCTTGTCATAAACCCAGCCTTGAAAGTATAGAGCCTGTGTAGTATTATGAGCAAGCTGATTAAGATAATGGGCAGTTTGTACTTTTTGTGTTAGCACCACAGCAGCTGCTGCTGTGGAGGCAGCTATCGAAATAAAGGCCAAAACATCAGCTACAAGTAGCCCAACAAATTGACAAGGGCACATTAGTTCTTTCAATTGTCTTAACACCTGAATGCCAGAATCTTCATACCAAGTTTCAGAAATATTTACAGGAAGCATAACAAAAGATCGTTTTCTAACAATAAGCATGGATTAAGTTATGCTGCTATATGAGCAATTAGTAAAAGAAAAATTAGAGCAGGTAACATTAAAATAATTAGCTCCTACAGAAATATTAAACGGTCCATACATCATGACATAGGGTGGTGATACACAACTCATAAATATTTTTTAAAGGATTAATTGGGCCAGGTTATGTTATTGAGTGCAGCCACCAGCATCCAAACATGATGTTGAGCATGCCCATTCATCCACCACAGTCCAAGATTGTATTTATTAGTAAGATTAGCTCCAGACCAGTCCATTAGTTGAGAGTTAGTTCCAGAAATATTGGTAACAAATGGCTGTACATGCCTGTACCTTATTGGATGAGGCTATCCTGTAGATACTACTATTTGTGAAGAATTAATGCAACGGGGTATCATATAGGATGGAGTAGAATTTGAGTGAACTGGGTGCCCAGTTGGTAAAGATGCCATCTGTATATTGCACATTTGATTTTTGTCTTGGATCTAAATTTTGTGAGTCACGGATAGCATTATAATACAGCCTGGAATGGAGCCTTTAGAGCTGGTGATAAAGCAAAAAGGAGTTCCAATGTGTGAGGCTGAGATATCTCCCATCTTGGTGTGCTGGATGAAGGGATCGGGGGCTGTACTGTATGCTGATCTATTGACGTGAATGAGTACTTCAACTCCCTCCCAAGTTGTAGGGTGCACAATCGGGGGATCCAGAATGTAAGCCCAATGTGTCAGCTTTTGTGTCATCTGAATGAGCCTCCACAATCCTAACGCAATGCTCAGGCAACTAGTGGGATTTATTTTCTTCCTGCGAAAAAACCAAACATGTCCTCGACCCCATGTTAAAACCGGATCGGGTCCATGCCAATCACCTGTTAAAGGATCCTTCCACTTAACTTGGGCAAAAGCTCTTTGCTCTTTTTTCCCCAAAACCGCTGTGCTGTGAAATTTCATTACAATCTAAACTTTAAAAAATTAGTACAAATAAAACATGAGAAGAATATTAACAGGAGAGAAGGGGTATAATTCCCCACATTTTAATTTAAAAATTTGGTGTTTGAGCAAACCATTAGCTCGTTCAACAATTCCTTGACCTTGAGGATTATAGGGAATACCTGTAGTGTGAATAATCTGGTAAGATTTACAAACATTTTGAAAAGCTTGTCTGACATATCCCGGACCATTATCAGTTTTAATATGTAAAGAAGTCCCATAGTGGCAAAGCTGTGTAGGGAATGAGCAATACAATGTTTGTTAGTCTCCCCAGCAAGAGGAATAGCCATAATAAAATTAGAGTAGGTATATGGTAACATGGACAAAGCGAAGCCATCCAAAAGATTGAATCAGGCAGGAATTTAATCTACTTTTTCCATGGTGGAGGTGTTCAGGGTAATGATGTAGATTTCCTCCAGGTGACTGTCAGGCTGTAGCAGCAGCAGCCAAAGCAGCAGGGCTTCTCAGTGGCTCCAAGAGACACCAGCTCACCTCGTGCTGGGCTGTAAATTTCTACGCAGACTGGTTAAGGATACAAGTAATACATAGGCTTGGCAGGCTATGGCCCCACTAGTTTATAAGACTATTTAGACAATAGCCCAGGACAATTTACCAAGATGACAACTTTTTAAACTAGATAGTTCTTTTAATAGGGCTGATTTTCTAGGCAGATATAGAGGGCTCAGGCCTGTACTACTATTTTCCAAGCCCTTTTCTTCTGTCTATTTTGCCACATTTTTTTTATGACTCTGGTCCCTTGTTCTAAAAAAGGGATGATGGGCGAGGTTTCATCTTCTGTAACTTCTTCACGCTGACTCAGGGGTGTTGATCCTACCTAGGCAGGAACCTATAACTTTATTCTATCTTACGAAGAGGTTACCAGGATTAGATGTCCTTAAGAACAATATTTTAACTTTTGACAAATGTACAGATTTTTTTTCCAGCTACAGCAGGGTAGCTTGTTTAGCACTCTGGTTTGCAAAAGCATCTTTAGGAATGTAACCTTTAGTGACCCTAACAATGCCTAAGTCACGTGTCCAAGCCTTTAGACTAATGTTAATAGAAACACACTCTCATGTTTACAAATTTTTTTCTTGAACAGATAGATTTCATGTAGCTGGAGTTAGTTCAAAAGTTACTGCCAAGCGGTTCCGGGAAGATGGCGGAGGAGAAGCTGGAATCTGAAAAAGCTCTTGCATAGAAAGCAGTTTTAGAGTTCTAGTGAACAGTCCTAAGCCAGAGAATCACACTAAGTGTGCGATCCCAGGACAGAGAGTTAGAAAAGAGAGGGGAAGCCAAGGCAAAAAGACACATCTGAGCGCCTGCCAGCTGCTGCCGCGGCGGCGGCAGGGTCGTGGCGGAGTCCGCAGCCTGGGCCATAACTGAGCACTCATACAGAGAGTCCGGGACGAAGGAGCCAGACGCAGCGGGTGAGCATATTCTACTCAACACCAGCAAGAACCGACAAGGAGCGGACATCTTCATCCTGCAGTTTGCAGACCAGAGACGACCCAGGATCCAAGACTCGACGTGAGTACAAGCCCGACGTCCTCACTCCTTCTCAGGGAGCAGAGGAGGAAAGGCCACCCCTCCCCCCCCAACACCAGTGATCTCCATCTTGGATACCGACAAAGCTCGGAGGAGCTCCCAGCTCCAACCCAGGCCTTGGAATAAAACGAGTCATTTAGCAGGTCACAAGAACTTAATGGCAAAGTGACCTGCCAGACTCGGCTCCACCCAGGAAAATGTCACCCAGCTCAGGCACCAGCCATTGGAGTGGCTTTCCTCACTGGGTAACCTGAGCTAGAGGCTGCCCCTCCCTCTAGCAGCCTCCACAATCAATTGAAAAACAGAAACCCTGAGAACGGCTCCAGGCTGGGCTCTGTGAGTTTTTTTTCACAAAATAGCCCCAGGAAAAAGCTACTGATTGTTGAAAGTCCTCAACTCTACCCAGAACCTAGCCTCACCACTGCATCCCCCTCTTTTGTGATTCTCAAAGCAGATCACCCTCCCAGTAAACTAATCTGGGAGGGGGATCTCAAAATCTTGGGTAAAGCAGAGCATTTTTCTGCCTGTTCGAACAAACTGACTTAAGAAACCAATCAAGCCACAGGACCTCAAGCTGACCAGATACTCCAACAAGAGGCTGGTTACAGAGAAAAGGGAGATACAGGATTCTTCCCACCCCTCCCAAAAAAAATCAAAAAAAAAATCAAAGAACTTTTTTTTTCTTCCTCTTCTTTTCTTTTTTTCTTTTTTTTGGTACTTTATATATATATATATATATATATATATATATATATATATATATATATATATATATATATATATATTTTTTTTTTCCTTTTCTAAAAATTTTATCAATCTTTAATTTTTGCCTTTTTTGAAAAAATAATTGTTTTCCAGTAACTTTTTTTTTCTCTTATAATTTTTATTTTAGGAACACATAAATGTGAGTTTTCCTTACTTTTCTTGTCTTCTTTCTCTTTTTCTTTCTTTCTTAACTATCTTTTTGTTTTTTTTGTCTAACTCTACTGAACTTCTGATCTTTTTTCTCCCTTTCTAATCATTTTCACCTTTTCTTCTCTTTTGATCCTCTTTATGTGACTTAACTCTTGTCCTGCACATCCTCAGATAAACCCGTAGTTAACTAGTAGACCTTATCCCCCATTGTGTACAAACTTAATCCACAAATTTATTACGCAATTCAAAACCTCTGAGACTTAAATTCCTTAATAGCAGTACTACCTCTTTATACCTATATAATATTTTAAGCATTTTTTTAAGTTTTTCACTTCTCCTCTATGTCCCTACCCCTCTATTAATATACTCACATTCCTCTCTAAATAGATGGTCTTTTAATCATAATAATATTAATTTTTACGTTTCTATTTTTTCTGGTCTCTTTTCATTTCCCATTCCCATTCTTCTTTTTCTTTCTCTCTCTACATGCATCTTATCCAACCTATATTAGGACATAGTTAACTCTCCCTGTGCTTCCCCACACCAATCTATTCCTATTTTTTACCCACATCTCTCACTAACCCTAATAATTTCTGGTTTTCCAAATTCTTCTCTGCTGTTCGAAGACCATTAATATAGTTGTTTGATGTTGAAAAGATGTATCTGTTGAACTAGATTGTATCTGTAGACTATTGACTGTACAAATGCAAACTTTGATTGATGGGTGCCTTAAGATAGTGTTCTAGCACAAAACTGGTGCTATTTTCATCTCAAATGGGCAGAGTAAGCCAAAAAAACACTAGAAAAATGGTAAATCCGGATATCTCAAGTCCCAATCTTGATAATCAGGGGTCAGAACAGATAATGAATAATGCAGAGGAGAGTTCCCAAATAGCTCTACAAACACTGCTGGCAAACATGATAAAAGACAAGTTTGACAACTTACAAAGGATTCTGTATGAGCGTGAAAGGGAGAGAGAGGAGGCATCCCAAAAGCTTATACAGGAATATCATAAGCGTGAGGAAGCTACTCAAAAACTGATACAGGATTTGCGTGAAGAACTGGAGAATACACAAAGAGAAAGGGAGGAATGGTGTGAGCAGGCTGAGAACACTCAAAGAGAACTGCAGGAATCCCACGAACGAGAGGAAAGAAAACTACAGGAATCCCTTGAACGGGAAGAAGCTAATCAGAGAGTAATACAGGAATTGAGAGACCAGGTAGAGAATACACAAAGATCACTAAAGGCATTCATGGAATCCATTAACAAAGAGCTGAAGGAAGTTAGGGAGACCACAAAGGGAATGCAGAATGGAACCCAACAGAAGGAATGGGAGTCCAAAGAAACCATAACCAATCAACTAAGTGATTTGAGAACAAACACTGAACACCAAATTAAGGAAGTAAAGAAATTCATACAGGACCTAAAACAGAGCCTCAACAAAGAACTTGAAGCCATCAAAGCTGACCAACTAGAAGGAAAAGAGATAAAAAAAACAAAGTAGAGAGTCTTGACAGCAGGTTAGACCATGCAGAAGATCGAATCTCAGGGATTGAAGACAGCCTAGATATTATAGAGAAAGAACATACAACCATCCAAGACAAGTCCAAGAAATATGATAGATCTATCCAACACCTGGAAGACACCATCAGAAGGCCTAATCTAAGGATAATGGATGTAGAGGAGCACCTAGAAACAGAAGTTAATGGCCTAGGAAATTTGTCTAACAGGATCCTAGCAGAGAACTTCCCAAACATACAAAAAGATAGGCCTATTCAGATACAAGAAGCTTTTAGAACCCCAAATAGACCAGACCAGAATAGGACATCCCACCGTCACATTATAATCCACACAGGATCAACTCAGACCAAGGAAAAGATCCTTAAAGCTGTCAAGGAGAAAAGGTTAATCACCTATAAAGGGAAACCAATTAGAATCACCTCAGATTTCTCAGATGAGAGAATCAAAGCAAGAAGAGCCTGGAATTATGTATGCCATGCCCTAAAAACAAACAACTATCAACCAAGAATACTGTACCCAGCTAAACTCTCCTTCATAACTGAAGGCCAAATAAAAACCTTCCATAGCAAAGAAAAATTGAAACAATACATCTCCACCAAACCAGCCCTACCAAAGATTCTTAAAGAGGTCCTACACATAGAAAACCAACAAGACCACAATAAAGGCCAAGAAACTGCACCCAAACTGAAAATCCAAAACCATAGGAAGAACCCAGTTTTCACAGCCCTCAAGAAGGTGGATAACATGGCAGGAACTCCCAAATACCTCTCAGTTATATCTCTTAATGTTAACGGGCTGAACTCTCCAATTAAGCGACATAGAATGTCTAGTTGGATTAAAAAACAAGACCCTTCTATCTGCTGCTTGCAGGAGTCACATCTTGCCCATAAAAACAAACACATTTTCAAAGTTAAAGGCTGGCACAAAATCTACCAAGCAAACGGCCCCCATAAACAGACGGGAGTTGCAATCCTAATATCAGATCAAATAGACTTCAAATTAAAATTCGTGAGAAGAGATAAAGAAGGTCGCTACATACTAAATAAAGGATCTCTCCTTCAGGAGAATATTACAATTATAAATATATATTCACCAAACAATGGAGCACCCAAATTTATCAAAGAAACACTACTTTCCCTCAAATCCCATATAGATCCAAAGACATTAATTGTTGGGGATTTTAACACACCACTCTACCCACTAGATCGATCAACTCGGCAAAAACTCAACAGAGAAACCGCAGATCTAAACAGCTGCATAGATCAACTAGACTTAACAGGCATCTACCGAACATTTCACCCAGCAGCATCAGAATACAAGTTTTTC
Source organism: Dipodomys merriami (assembly GCF_024711535.1). NCBI lineage: Eukaryota > Metazoa > Chordata > Mammalia > Rodentia > Heteromyidae > Dipodomys > Dipodomys merriami. The sequence goes on from NW_027206113.1 coordinate 9,132,458, forward strand.
TCAGCAGCACATGGAACGTTTTCCAAAATAGACCACATTTTAGGCCACAAAGCAAACTTGTCTAAATTCAGAAACATTGAAGTTATACCTTGCATTCTCTCTGACCACAAGGGAATAAAATTAGAACTCAACACCAAAAGCCACCAAAGAAAGTCCGGACTCACATGGAGGCTGAACAACACACTGCTGAATCATGAGTGGGTCATGGAAGAGATTAGAAAGGAAATTCTAATGTTCATGCTATTCAACAAAAAAGAACACACAAATTACCAGCTCCTCTGGGACACAGCAAAGGCAGTACTCAGAGCCAAGTTTATAGTTCTTAGCTCCTACATCAACAAATTGGAGAGATAGGAAACTAACAATTTAATGACACATCGAAACCTCCTTGAAAAAGAGCAGCAATATAAACCCCAATCTAGTAGACGGAAAGAAATAATTAAAATTAAATCAGAATTAAATGAATTAGAATCCAAAAAAACTATAGAAAGAATCAACAAAACACAGAGATGGTTTTTCAAAAAAATTAACAAAATTGACAGACCCTTAGCAAATCTTATAAGAAAAAGAAGAGAACACACCCAAATTAATAAACTCAGAGATGAGAATGGAAACATCACCACGGAAACAACCAGGATTCAGAACATTATAAGGGAATACTTTCAAAACTTTATGCTAATAAGTTTGAGAACTTGACAGAAATGGACCTCTTCCTAGCAAATATTGACATGCCAAAACTAAACCAAGATGAGTTAAACTATCTTACCTGGCCCATATCAAGCACTGAAATAGAAACAGCAATAAGAGACTTCCAAGCTAAGAAAAGTCCAGGACCAGATGGTTTTACAGAGGAATTTTACAAAGCCTTCAAAGCAGAGCTCACACCAATACTCCTCCAACTCTTCAATGAAATTGAAAGAGAAAGCTCATTACAGAACACATTCTATGAAGCCATCATAACCCTCATCCCAAAACCAGGCAGGGACTCATCAAAGAAAGAGAACTATAGACCCATTGCTTTGATGAACATTGATGCAAAACTTCTCAACAAAACTTTGGCCAATCGACTTCCACAATTCATCCAAAAAATCATATACCACGATCAAACAGGATTCATTTCAGGGATGCAAAGCTGGTTCAATATACGCAAATCAATTAATATTATTCAGCACATCAACAGCAGCAAGAATAAGAACCACATGGTTATCTCAATAGATGCATAAAAAGCATTCGACAAGATCCAACACCCCGTCATGATGAAGGTTTTGGAAAAATTAGGAATCCATGGAACATTCCTCAATACAATAAAGGCTATATATAACAAACCTACAGCCAGCATTATACTCAATGGTGAAAAACTAAAGCCATTTCCTCTTAACTCAGGAACAAGACAAGGATGCCCACTCTCTCCACTTCTCTTCAATCTAGTATTAGAATGCATAGCTACAGCAATAATAAAAGATGCAGACATAAAGGGGATCCAAATAGGGAAAGAAGAAATAAAACTCTCACTCTTTGCAGATGACATGATCCTGTACTTAAAGAATCCAATAGACTCCACTCCCAAACTACTCAAGCTGATTCAAAACTTTAGCAAAGTAGCAGGTTATAAAATTAACCCCCCAAAATCAATGGCTTTTCTGTATGCCAACAATGAGAAAAGTGTGGCTGAAATTAGGAAAGCAACTCCATTTGTAATAGCCCCACAGAAAATAAAATAACTAGGAATTGACTAAAGAAGTGAAGGACATCTATGATGAAAACTTCAAAATCTTGAAAAAGGAAATCAACACAGAACTTAAAAAATGGCAAAACATCCCATGCTCCTGGATTGGCAAGATTAACATCGTGAAAATGGCAATACTTCCCAAGGCAATCTAAAAATTCAACGCAATACCTATCAAAATTCCAACCTCATTCTTCAAGGAAATAGAAGAGGCAATCCAAAAATTCATATGGAACAATAAATGACCCAGAATAGCAAATACACTCCTCAACGGAAAGAACACTGCTGGAGGAATATCAATACCAAATTTCACACTATACTATAAAGCCATAGTAATCAAAACAGCTTGGTATTGGCATAAGAACAGACCTCAGGACCAATGGAATAGAATTGAAAACCCAGAAATGAACCTACAGACCTATAGCCATCTAATCTTCGATAAGGGAGCTAAAACAATAGAATGGAACAAAGACAGCCTCTTCAGTAAATGGTGCTGGCACAATTGGATAACTACATTTAGAAATCTAAAGCTAGATCCTTATATATCATCCTGCACCAGAATCAACTCCAAATGGATCAAAGTCCTTGAAGTCAAAGCACACCCACTGAAAACATTACAGGATGGAATAGGAGAAACCCTAGGTCTCCTTGGCTCAGGCCGAAATTTTCTTAATAGAGACCCGGAAACACAACAAATCAAAGAAAGGTTGGACAAATGGAATTGCATAAAGTTGCAGAGCTTCTGCAGGGCAAATGACATAGCTAGCAAGATAAATAGAAAGCCCACGGATTGGGAGAAGATCTTTACTAGCCATACAACGGAAAAGGGTCTCATATTTAAAATATACTTGGAACTCAAAAAATTAAACCCCCCAAAAACAAATCCTCAAAGAAACAACTGCCCAATAAATAAGTGGGTGAAAGACTTAAACAGAAACAACTCTGAAGAAGAAAGAAGGATGGCCAATAGACACATGAAGAAATGCTCAACATCCCTAGCCATAAAAGAAATGCAAATCAAAACAACATTGAGATATCACCTCACCCCAGTTAGAACGGCAAAAATCAAGAACTCTAACAACAACAGATGCTGGAGGGGATGTGGAAAGAAAGGAACCTTACTTCATTGTTGGTGGGAATGTAAACTTGTTCAACCACTTTGGAAAGCAGTATGGAGATTCCTCAAAAGACTTCACATAGAACTCCCCTATGACCCAGCAATCCCACTTTTGGGCATTTACCCAAATGTTTACAAACAAGACCACACTAAAGCTACCAGCACAACAATGTTTATTGCAGCATTATTTACCATAGCTAAGATATGGAACCAACCCAGATGCCCCTCAGTAGATGAATGGATCAAGAAAATGTGGTATATATGCACAATGGAATTCTCTGCCTCCATCAGAAAGAATGACATTGCCCCATTTGTTAGGAAATGGAAAAACTTGGAAAAAATTATATTAAGTGATGTAAGCCAGGCCCAAAGAAGCATAGGTCCCACGGTTTACCTTATTTGCCATATCTAGTATATGTATGAGTCAAGCAGAAAAGGTCAGATAATGTGATGTCAGGAAAATGAACCCTTAGATATGTATTTTAATGTTTTTTTCTTTCATGCATATGTTTCTAACACATTTATAAGATTATCTCTTTGTTGCTTTGTATGTCCCTCTCCCACAGTATAACCTCTTCTTTCACTATACTTGACGTCAGTATAACTTGAGGACGAGATGGGGAAAAACCAGTTGTTTAAGGATACAAGTGGACCTGTTGCAACAATGAGAAGTACAAGTTGTCATGTCCAAAACGAACTTTACAACGTCGTTGGGGGGGGAAGGGGGGGAAGGAGCAGGATTGGGATTGGGGGGGATGGGGGAGGCTGGGAAGGGACGTGAAGGGTAAACAAAAGGAGGAGGCTGCAATGCTTGGTAAGAAATGTACGCATTATCCTGCCCATGTAATTGTAACCCCTCTGTACAGTATGTTAACAAATAAAATAAAATAAAATAAATTTTTTTTAAAAAAGTTACTGCCAATTAGGGCTTTTGGCACATATAGGATTTGGGATTTAAACCATCTCCCACATTTTATAACTTTAGCTTTTTAGTACTATCACAGATTACTAACAAGTTTCTGTCAGTACAAGGTAGATTGTCATGGACATTAGGCATGCTTACAAACTATCTTTCCATGACCTCCTGGCTTTGACCAATTTTTGCAGGGCCATGCACACATGATTCTAAGATCTGACATTTTTGCCATCCAAGCAGTGGCTTACTGCCTCTGGATGATCCTCCATTGCTCTTGTCCCAGGAATGTCTTCTCTATATTGGAATAAATGCCTCTTCTGCATTTCCCTTAGCTGGTCACTGGACTTGAACTCGGGGCCTGAGTGCTGTCTCTCAGCTCTACAGCTCAAGGCTAGCACTCTGTCTCTTTGAGTCCCAAAGCAACTCTGCTAGCTCTTTCAGCACTCTGCTGGCTGAGTAGAGGTTACAGTCTCACAAGGACCTATTTTTGCCCAGGCTGGCTTTGAACTACTTTGTAGATCAATGAGTCTTATAAAAGGCCACTTTACTACAATTAAAAGCAACAAGGTGGTCAACATAGAAGTAGCTTTTAAGCATGCTCTTACCTGAAACTTATTAAGAGCCAAAGTTATATCTGACAAACTTGTAAGAATCCTGTGCTTTGCCCTGGGCTTGCTGGAAACTTAAAAAACACATAAGAGCGAACTGGAATAGCAATTAATTTGGTAATCCTAATTTTTCCATTTTAAGACAAATGTTAAGAACAATTTACTTTTAAACTTTATATCCAGAAATCCATTTCTAATATTTAAGCCACCTACTAATTTCTTTAATTATTTTATATTTGAGTTTTTACTTACATTAAAAAAATCCCTTAAAATCTCTAGGCCAAGTGTCACTCATTGTCTCTTGGCTGCTTCTTTTAAAACACATACACATTCAAACTTTTAAACTGAAATGACAATTTTTTCTTAATGTAAGAATTACAATCACCATCACTGTACAAAGAAGCTAAACTTAACACCTTTATGACTTTTAAAAACATATCCTAATTGTAGAACATCATTGAATGGAAGTCACATTATACAAATACATTTTTAACCCTCTTTTTAAGTCCAAGGGGTCAGTTTTAGCCATACTAATCAGATCATCACATCACTAATTTTTACCATCATGTTTCTTGTATTTATCTGTAGAGAAAAAGGACAGAATAAAGATGGGCCACTTGGCCCGTCTGTGGAATGGGAACGCACCTAATCTCACTCTTTAGGGTAAAATGAACTGCGTTTGTGCCAGCTTGTCCTCTTTTACGATGTGTGGAATCCTCCCATGGCCCGTCCCACCATGTGTGACCAGCTCAACTGCACTTTTGAATGTTTACCTCTTACCCCTAAACATGGGTCTTTTGTTGGAGTTTAAGTTTTTCCTTTTCTTATCTCTTGGTGTTTGAATGAAAAAAAAATAGTTTTAGACAGACAGAACAGGTAATGTTTTTGACAGTGTTAAACAAACTTTTATATTTAAACTTCTATTATTTATCCCCAAATTTTAGCCAAGGGAACTAAACTCCAAACATCCAATGCATTTTTGTTAAGCCAGATAACTTGATTACAGTGTAAACAGCCTTATGCATTTTAAAATACCAGATTTTTTAATTTTTAAGTTAAAGAATCCTTGAAAAGTCATTTAAAACAATGTGAAAATCTTTAAAATTTTTGATAATGTCCAAACCACATAAACCTTTGAATTTTAAACTCACCCAATTGTTACAGCATGCTGATAATTTTTATCTTGAACATATTCACAAACACACACAGATCTTAAAGCGTGCAAAAATCAAAATCAATCAAAACAGCTTGGTACTGGCATAAGAACAGACCTCAGGACCAATGGAATAGAATTGAAAATGCAGAAATGAGCCTACAGACTTATAGCCATCTAATCTTCGATAAGGGAGCTAAAAAAATAGAATGGAAGAAAGACAGTAAATGGTGCTGGCAAAATTGGTTAACTACTTGTAGAAAATTAAAGCTAGATCCTTATATATCACCCTGCACCAGAATCGATTCCAAATGGATCAAAGACCTCGGAGTCAAAGCAGGCACTGAAAACATTACAGGATGGAGTAAGAGAAACCATAGGTCTCCTTGGCGCTGGCCGAAATTTTCTTAATACAGACCAGGAAACACAACAAATCAAAGAAAGGTTGGACAAATGGGATTGCATGAAGATGCAGAGCTTCTGCATGGCAAACGACATAGCTAGCAAGATCAATAGAAAGCCCACGGATTGGGACAAGATCTTCACTAGCCATACAACAGACAAGGGTCTCATATCTAAAATATACTTGGAACTCAAAAAATTAAATCCCCCTACAACAAATCCTCAAAGAAACAACTGCCCAATAAATAAGTGGGCTAAAGACTTAAAGAGAAACTTCTCTGAAGAAGAAAGAAGGATAGCCAATAGACACATGAAAAAATGCTCAACCTTCCTAGGCATAAAAGAAATGCAAATCAAAACAACATTGAGATACCACCTCAGCCCAGTTAGAATGGCAAAAATCAAGAACTCTAACAACAACAGATGCTGGAGGGGATGTGGACAGAAGGGAACCTTACTTCATTGTTGGTGGGAGTGTAAACTTGTTCAAACACTTTGGAAAGCAGTTTGGAGGTTCCTCAAATGTCTTTACATAGAGCTTCCCTATGACTCAGCAATCCCACTTTTGGGCATTTACCCAAATGTTTACAAACAAGACCACACTAAACTTCCAGCACAACAATGTTTATTGCAGCATTATTTACCATAGCTAAGATATGGCACCAATCCAGATGCCCCTCAGTAGAGGAATGGATCAAGAAAATGTGGTATATATACACATTGGAATTCTCTGCCTCCATCAGAAAGAATGACATTGCCCCATTTGTTAGGAAATGGAAAGACTTGGAAAAAAATATATTAAGTGAAGTAAGCCAAGGCCAAAGAAACATGGGCCCCATGGTTTCCCTTATTTGCAATATCTAGTATATGTATGAGTCAAGCAGAAAAAGTCAGATAATATGATGTTAGGATAATGAACCCTTAAATATGTATTTTAATGTTTTTTTTTCTTTCATGCATTTGTTTCTAACGCATTTATTTATAAGATTATTCCTTCATTGCTTTGTATGTCCCTCCCCCACAGTATAACCCCTGCTTTCACTATATTTGATGTCGGTATAATTTGTGGAGGAGATGGGGAAAAACAAGTCATTTAAGGATACAGATGGACCTGTTGCAAGGATGAGAAGTACAAGTTTTCATGTCGAAAATGAACTTTACAACTTTGGTGTTGGGGGGGAGGGTTGGGTGGGGGTGCGGTGGGGGAGGCTGCAAAGGGATGTGAAGGGTACACAAAGGACGAGGCTGCAGTGCTTGATAAGAAATGTACTCATTATCTTGCCCATGTAATTGTAACTCCTCTGTACACTATCTTCACAAAAAATAAAAATCAAAATTAAAAAAAAGTCAAAATCAGTTGTACGTACATTTAAAACTGATGCCAATTCTAAAACAGAACTAGACAAGACAACACCAAAGGCTGAGTTTGGGGCTAATGGGTCCCCAATTTATCCCTACCTTAGAAAACATAGGACAGAAAACACACCGAAGTAAACACGACAAACAAGTGGCCACAAAGACAAAATCAGGTCTCAGTTAATGGGGCGACATCTCACTCCCGTTGACAATTGGGACTCAAATCCACCTACCAGGGGACTTGAACCCCCTCTACTCACCTCTGAAGAATTTTTTTCTTTTAGATTCTTGCAAACGTTGACCCAGGGCCTTCTAAGGTGGAGGAGAACTCCCAGTCATCTTGGGGCAAGGGAAAGAAGTCCCTAGCGGCTGTCCCCTCAGACTGACAGGTTCTCCCCCATACTCAGACCCCCTGGGCCAAGGCCCTAGGCTAAAATCTTGCTGGTGTCACTTGCAGGTGTTCAGTAGCAGTTTCCTCTGGCTGCGGGTTCTCCCTGATGGCCTTTTTAAGTTATTGTTAGATCCTGCAGGTTTCTCATCCCCTACCCTCCCACATCTGTATCCAGAGAGGGTGGAGGAGGTGGCAGTGAAGGGTAGAAACGGGGGTCAGTTTAAAGTGTAAGTATAAAAGAAGGAGCTAGAGATAAACAGATATTAAGAGGTTGTTGAAACAGATATTAAAAGGGTGTTATCCAGTCTCCTCCGGGCTCTCGCGTTAGGATGCATCTCAGAGAAGAAACATTCCAAGAATTCCAGAATACATACACACAAACATTGAGACAAAACACATTTACAGCATGCACGTTGTAGACTGTCAGACAGAGAGTACCGGACTACAGAAGTGCCCAAATGCCCACACTAGTGGATAGTTTACCCTGATGGTGATCCAGGGGATAGCTCCCACCGGCCCAGTTGGCTGTCTTATACATTGTCTGCCAAGACCGCTTGCCAACCCCAATACAGAACCTGCAGGCTACACAGATACCAGACAATTACAAAGCAGCAATATTTCAACTTACAGGCCATTTGCATCATAGTGTCCCTGAATCCTTTTTTCCATTTTTTTTTTTGCTAAGTTTCTAAACTAATGGTTCCTTTCTCTGGGAACCTTGGGTATACTTCCTCAACAAAGTGAAAGAAACATTCTAACTGACTCTGTCTAACTTTCACTCCTTGAGCGTGAAGCACACCCTTGAGAGCCTGCACATATAGTGTGCAGCTGTTACCTTGCCCCATAATTTCTTGCTCCTGACTATACTCTCCCTTGCTCTCTATTTTTGGACATCCTCTTAACTTAGAGGGGTCTTCTGCCATGATCCCAGGTTTTCAGGTCCCTGTTCGGGTGACATTTGCCCAAGCCTGTCAGCAACGAAAGGCAATCCTGAATTAGGGGGCGAGGATACGGAAAAATAAAGACGTAAGGCAAAGGATGGGGTCGGGATGTCTGCAGCTCAAGACTGCAGCACCGTTTATTTTTAACTTTCCCTAATATATACTATTAGAAGTCAAGAGGTAATATAAGATTACAATAGTCCAGAAAACAAGGAAAATGTCAGTAAAAACAGTGTAGTAAAAACAAGATAAGGTCAACTGGTAGAAAGTAAAACAAACTCTGCAGACATAGCAAAGCAATCCCAGGCACGTGGTGTTTTTTAAGTAAGCCAGTTTCTTATACATGCCCCACATGGAGCACTGGGGTCAAGATGACCTTTAAACTTTATTGTCGGCTCCCAACAACAGAGCAGTTGGTGGTATTCATATCCCTGCATTGTGGGGCTGTGACATGGAGAGACTCAGTAACATGCCTGACAAAACACAGAAGAGTGTTGTTTCTGCATTTGTGTCTCTCACCTGCTGACCTGGAGAAGGAGCTGATTAATTTCCCATGAGCCTGCATGAGGGTAGAGCGGCCCTGCCTTTGTAGGGAGTTACAGAAAGCCACAGGCAGACTACATTTGGTTCTGTGTACATGGATTTGTGTATGTATGAATGTGTATATGGATGTGTGTGTGTGTGTGTGTGTATGTGTGTGTGTGTGTGTGTGTTGGCCTAAAGAATAATGTATCAGCTGTCTCCTGAGAGAATATGGGGAGTACATTCTCATTTCATTAATAAAGTTCACTGATATATTAGGCAGATTGTTTAATTTTCAAATGTATCTGGAAAAATTTTCATATGTGTTTACCCTAATAACCACTACCTTGAGTTAAAATATGACAGTCTAGCTGTGCATCTGAGACTTTAGAAAGTGGCCTGCTCTACTGAATAGTATTTCAATGTTGTAAACTCAGAAACAACTAGAGTTCTCTTGTGTTTTTAGAATGTTGGCAATACCATCTCTACTGTCAGGCTGGTACATTAGTTTACATGTGATTAAAGGGTGAAATGACTTCAACCATTTGCACTAGAATTCCTCTGAGAAACATGACCAATAATTGATGTGTGCATGCACATGCATGTGTGTGTGTACACACACAAAATACATATACACAACATATTAAATAGGGTAGGGTTGATGTTAAGGGATTGACACATTATTGTGGAGTTACAGGGGAGGATGACAGGTTGGAGACCCAGGGAAGTGCTGATAGGGAGAAAAAAGTCTGTTTGTGCTCATCTCTATAATCTCGGCATTGGGAGGCAGTGACTGGAGGATTATGGTTAGTAGTCAGCCCAAACAAAATGCACAAAGCCCAAACTCAACATCTGGCAAGGTGGTATATCACTGCTACTCCACCTATGTGGGAAATATAAATAGGAGGGCTAAAGTCTAGGCTGGTCTGTGGGAAAAAGCAAAGATGTATTCTTTAAAAATGCTAAAATCTGGGGGCATGTCTCAAGAAAGAGTAGAGTGTCTGCCCAGTCAGTACAAATCCTTAAGTTCAAATCTCATTACTGCTAAAAAAAAAAAGCAATTACAATAAAAATCACAAACGACCACAAAAATCCACCATTAAAATCATCTGCAGGCTTTCTCAGGGATGTCAGAGGTCAGTCTGTTCTGTTTGGGCATTCACTCTTAGATGAGCCCTGCCCACGTACAGAAGGTCATCTGCTGTACTCAGAGTCTCTGGATTTAAAGGCTAATGCTTCTCACTAACATCCCTAAGAACGGACTATATATAAAAGTAGCAAGTTAACTAAGAAACTATCAGATAGCCTGGAATTTGAGAACACTCTGTTGTGGGGGTCAGTTTCACAAAATTCAGAGAGAATTCTAGCAGAAAATTTTCAAATTATTTATATGTGAAAAAATCCTTATACATTGTCTTTTCCCAACCTTCCCCAGCACCATGTTCCTTCAAATGACTAAACATTCAAAAACACTGTACCTAATTTCTGTAGTTGCTTTAAAATTTGGAACATTTTTCTCCCTGTCAAGAAGAGGCTGGCTTACCTCTGTGCATGGCTCTGAAGGCCCACCTAGAAGAAGAGAGCTTATTATTTATTCCTGGTTCCTACTGAAGGGTTAAAGTACTTGAGCCAGTGACCATTTGTTGCTTGTTTCAGAGCAGAGCAACACGTGGTGCTAAACCACCTGGTTGTGTGCCTTTATAAGACCTGCCAATCCTTAGCTCCAGGCTCTCCTCCTGGGCTCTGCTGTGTCAGAGTGTAGGACAAGGCCCGAGCTGCAGCCCATTTAAACAAAACAGCTGTCGAGTCTGAGTCTCGGTGACCTTCTTGGTGGGGGGTCCTGTGACCTTGGCTTAACATATTAGTGGGGGCTTGTCCGGGATCCCCACAAAGACCCCCAAGACGTCAGACTCCAAAGGTAAAACAGTGCTGTCCTTGTTAATTTTTCTTGTCCTGTCATTTGTCTGTTTTACTTTCATTTCCCTTGTGAGGATGGCCGCTCCGATTCGTAAAGGGTTGTCAAAATGGACGTGCTTGCACAACAACCCTGGAGGAACTGGGAGACGTCCCAGATCCTCTTGTGGGGCGAGGGTAACCCTGCCGTGTGAAGCAGGGGTCCTTGGAACCATGCCGTGTGGGGTGGGGGTCCTTGGAACCCCACTGTGTGAATTGTGGGGCAGGGGTCTGTTTGGTGTTGGGCCAGAACTGACCAATAGGGCCTCCTAACTGAGGCCCAACTGGCCCACTGTGGGTCTGCTCCTTCTGCTGTGGGGCATGGGTATGGAACCCTGCCATGACAGGAGTCAGCAGACCAATTCCGGGAATCTCCACTTAGTAAGCTTTTTTTTTTTTTTGTAACTGTCAGGCCTGCGTGTGTCTTGTTTGTACTGTTTATTGTTTTTGGACTAAATGACTGATGGGAATGGAAACAATGGGCACCACTCCATCTATCCCCCTAGACATACAAAAAGAAAAGAGGAAAAGAAAAGGTACCCCCTGGTTTTTTCAGGGAAATAACTTGGAAGAAGAAATGTTTCTTCCTCCATATTCCCCTTCCCAGGTTCCTTTTGCAGAATCTGAGAATGATCAAGAGGAGGAGGGAGCTATAGAACACTTGGCACCTGCCCTTAAAGTTTCTGAGGGGCCAGTCACTCGATGACACCATGGGATCAGCCCCCCTTCTAGTGCAGCTGTTGTTTCCATACTCGCCATAGGACCTGTGGATGTGGATGGTGAACAGAAACTCCAATATTGGCCATTTTCTACCAGTGATCTATACAATTGGTGCACCCAAAATGCCCCCTTTTCTGAGAAACCCCAGGATTTAATTTGTTTGCTTAAAACTATTCTCTTTACTCATCAGCCCACTTGGGATGATTGTAGTCAGCTTTAACAGGTCCTTTTTACCACCGAAGAGAGAGACCGTATCCAAGAGGTGGCCCCACAGGAACACCCATCACGGATCCTGCCCTGATTGCTGCCCATTTTCCTGAGATCCGACCAACATGGGACTACAATGCGGTTGAAGGTAGGGAGTGACTCCTTGTCTATCACCAGGCTCTGTTGACAGGTCTCAAGGCGGTGGCTCGCCGACCAACTAATTTGGCCAAAGTTTATGTTAGACAGAGAGGAAGTGAAAGTCCGACAGCATAACTTGAGTGGCTCATGGAAGCTTTTAGTCAATATACTCCATATGATCTTGAGACCCAGAAGTTGGCTCAGATGATTATGTTTGACTATATAAATCAAGCTGCACCAGACATAAAGCAAAAGTTGCAGGCTCTAGACAGACTTGGTGAAAAGTCTATTAGGGATCTAGTAGCCGTGGCAGAAAAGGTTTACAATAAGAGAGAGAAAGAGGAGCAAAGACAGGAAAGGAAGGACAGAGAACGTGTAATTGAGCATGAAAAGAGAGACTGAGCCAAGGAAAAGAGACCAGATTTGTTGGACTTGCCACTATCACATGTTGAACATACCTGGTTCTCATACCTCAACAATTTCATTCAAGATGGAAAAAGGTACTCGGGTTCAGCAGTCACCATGGACACTGAGATAGTGTGGGCAGAAGCACTCCCCCAGGGAACGTCTGCACAAAAACCAAAAGTAGTGGCACTAACAAAATCCCTAAAAATGGGAAAAGGAAAGAGACTAAACATGTACACGGACAGTCAGTATGCTTTTGCCCCCGTCCATGTACATGGAGCCATTTACCAAGAGGGGGGGCTACTGACACCTGAGGGAAAGACTATTAAAAACAAACAAGAAATTTTAAGCCTCATCTGGGCCTTAAGGGAACCAGCAAATATTGCCATTATGCACTGCCCTGACCATCAAAAGGGAACTGATTCTATAACCAAAGGAAATACCTTGGCCAATCAGGCAACTAAGGAGGCGGCCCTCCAGCCAAGAGTGGAAGTACTGACTCTAGTAGACCCAAAGCCATGAGCTTTGCCTCCTGAGCCTCAGTACTCCCAAGAAGACTTGGAGTTGATAAAGAAAATTCCCATGGCCTATAAACCCCCGGACAGAAGGAAACAAAGACTGGTGGAAAACTGGTGAGGGGAAACTTATCTTGCCACAAAGATTGGGCAAGGGGATTCTTAAGAGAATCCATCGGGTCTCTCACAGGGGAACCCGAAGAATGCAGGACTTGCTCCGATACTCAGAAGTAAAAATTAGGTAAGGAAATCAACTCATTGAGGACATGGTTAAAAATTGTAAAGCCTGTCAGCTCACCAATGCCCCCAATCAACCTGTTACAAAACGAGCTCGCCACCATGGAGATAGTCCAGGTGTGTATTGGGAAGTATACTTCACAGAAATTAAAACTGGAAAATCTGGATATAAATATTTGCTAGTTTTTGTAGACACTTTTTCAGGATGGGTTGAAGCCTACCCAAAAAAGCATGAGACTGCAAAGGTTGTGGCTATGAAGATCCTGGAATATATCCTACCCAGGTATGGCTTCCCATCCACCGTCGGGTCGGACAATGGATGGGCCTTCATCTCAAAAGTAAGTCAGGGAATAGCTGCGGCGCTGGGGATGGATTGGAAATTGCACTGTGCTTATAGACCCCAGAGTTCAGGGCAGGTAGAAAGAATAAATCGGACTCTAAAAGAGACCTTAACTAAATTGGTCATGGAGACTGGCACAGACTGGGTATCGCTCCTTCTTTTCACCCTGTTTGGAGTAAGACATTCACCCTATCAGCTTGGCTTTACTCCTTTTGAAATAATGTATGAATACCCTCCACCCATTACCCCTAGCCTTCAGACTGAATTGCTTACTGATTTGGATGATACTGAATTTCTGTGTAAGCTTGAATGTTTACAGCTGGTACATAAGATTATGTGTCCCCAGCTTAGAGCATTATATGATTCTGCTTCTATTCCTACCCCCCATTTGTTTAAACCAGGGGACTGGGTGTTTGTTCGAAGGCACAACTTGAGATCTCTGGAACCACGGTGGAAGGGACCTTACATGGTGCTACTGGCTACTCCTCCTGCCCTTAAGGTGGATGGCATTGCTGCTTGGATCCACTGCTCCCACGCCAGGCCGGCGGACCCCTTTGCCCTGGACCATGGGGAAACATGGGAAGTCTCCAATCATCCTACCCAACCAATCCGCATACGCCTCAAGAAAAGCAAAATGGACTGATTGTTATTGGTATACATGCTCAAGATCAAAAGCTGTTGGAGTTTAGTTTTGGGTCGGAGCCACAAGATTGTGTCTCAGGACCATAAGTCAAGGGGGGGGGGAATGAAAGGTTAAAGTAATTGAGGCAGTGACCATTTGTTGCTTGTTTCAGAGCAGAGCAACAGGTGGTGCTAAACCACCTGGTTTGTGTGCCTTTATAAGACCTGCCAATCCTTAGCTCCAGGCTCTCTTCCTGGGCTCTGCTGTGTTGGAGTGTAAGACGAGGCCCAAGTTGCAGCCTGTTTAAATAAAACACCTGTAGAGTCTGACTCTTGGTGGTCTTCTTGTTGGGGATTCCTGCGACGTTGGCATAACACTATCTAAGCATCATTACCCAGTAAGCTCAGTCTTCATCAAAATATCCATGACTCCAAACTAAGCAAGCATACCTCGGAGAAGGCCCTTTGGATATGGGTAGCTAGGACCATTTGGCAAGTTCTTCTAGCCTTCCCATGACTCTATGTTCCCAGGCAAATTAACTACTTGCTGTCTTGCTTTCTTTCTTCATCTTCTTCCTTCTTCTTTTATTTCTGTGAAAGAAACACACTGTACCAATAAGTCAAGGCTGGTGTTTTGATGAGGAACATAAGAAACTCTACAGAACAAAAATGAGTTCTTATTCTACTGTCTACACCTACTATTTTTGGTGTCTGAGTTGGTATGTATTTTGAGTGATATAACTTGAGTGCATAAAGTCTCAAAAGTGTATTACCAAATATAGGTCCTAAAACACGGCCACAAGAGAGGGAGATTGCTTATTCATTTGCCAGGAGCTCAGCAGGGAGTGGTTTTAAATCACATCTTTTCTTATGCTTTGCTGAACAAGGAACTGAGACCTGCAGCCTTGGTTCCCCAGGAACTTCCGAAAATTGCAGACCCCTGTCCACCGACTAATTGCTGAAGAGTTGGGATCTGAACAAGGTCCCTGTGCTGTGTGTCTCCTGTTGAGCTCTCCTAAGGAGATCTTGAGATACAGACATAGCACCTGGAATTGCTGAAAAAGGAATAAAAGACCCAGGAAGAGAAGAGAATTGAATAAAGGAAGAAAAGATGAACTTTATGGAAGTAGAGCTGTGAGCCAAGTGGTAGGGCACCAACCTTGAATGAAGAACCCAAGTTAGTATGCGAGGCCTTGATTGAAAAGGACACACACACACACACACACACACACACACACACACACACACACACACACACACACACACGACACGACACGACAAACTTCACTGATTTCCAACTTTGAACTATTTAGATTTTGGAGGGTCCAAGAATATAATGAGACTTGGTTCTAAGTGGCCGTATTATGCTTTATTTGTTCACGGTGTTGTTTATAACCTTGAGTTATGTCTCATGATTATTTAATTGGATATTATAGACATTAGCACTTGATAATTCTGTGTAGATGATAATGTTTTATACTAAGAACAACACTCTAGTGCTAAAATGTATAAGCATAAAACAAGTCTGAAAAAATGAGGGAAAATAAGGATACAGGTGGACATGTTGCAACAATGAGTACAAGTTGTCATGTCAAAAACGAACTTTACAACTTGGGGGGGGGGAGAATTGGGAAGGGAGGGAGGATGGGAAGGGATGGGAAGGGTAAACAAAGGAGGAGGCTACAATGCTTGATTAGAAATGTACTCACTAATAGACACATGAAGAAATGTTCAACATCCCTAGCCATAAAAGAAATGCAAATCAAAACAACATTGAGATATCACCTCACTCCAGTTAGAACAGCAAAAATCAAGAACTCTAACAACAACAGATGCTGGAGGGGAGGTGGACAGAAAGGAACCTTACTTCATTGTTGGTGGGAATGTAAACTTGTTCAAACACTTTGGAAAGCAGTATGGAGGTTCCTCAAAAGACTTCACATAGATCTCCCCTATGATCCAGCAATCCCACTTTTGGGCATTTACCCAAATGTTTACAAACAAGACCACACTAAAGCTACCAGCACAACTATGTTTATTGCAGCATTATTTACCATAGCGAAGATATGGCACCAACCCAGATGCCCCTCAGTAGATGAATGGATCAAGAAAATGTGGTATATATACACAATGGAATTCTATGCCTCCATCAGAAAGAATGACATTGCCCCATTTGTTAGGAAATGGAAAGGTTTGGAAAAAATTATATTAAGTGAAGTAAGCCAGGCCCAAAGAAACATAGGTCCCATGGTTTCCCTTATTTGCAATATCTAGTATATGTATGAGTCAAGCGGAAAAGGTCAGATAATGTGATGTTAGGAAAATGAACCCTTAAATATGTATTTTAATGTTTTTGTTTCTTTCATGCATGTGTTTCTAACGCATTTATAAGAGTATTTCTTTTTTGCTTTGCATGTCCCTCCCCCACAGTGTAACCCCCGCTTTCACTATATTTGATGTCAGTATAACATGTGGAGGAGATGGGGACAAACAAATCGTTTAAGGATTTAGGTGGACCTGTTGCAACAATGAGAAGTACAAAATGTCATGTCAAAACCAGCTTTACAATGTCGGTGTGGGGGGGGAGGGGGGTATGATTGGGTGGGGGGAGGGGGGAGGCTGGGAAGGGAGGTGAAGGGTAAACAAAGGAGGAGGCTGAAATGCTTGGTAAGAAATGTATGCATTATCCTGCCCATGTAATTGTAACCCCTCTGTACAGTATGTTCTCATATAAAATAAAATAAAATATAATATAAAAAAAGAAAAAAGAAATGTACTCACTATCTTGCCCATGTAATTGTAACTCCTCTGTACAGTATTTTCACAATAACAAAAAGAGAAAAAAATGAGGGATACTCTCAATTCTTGTGTTTGGTTTTACAATGTATAAATGGTGGCATATATAATGTTTTTGTTTGTTTTGTTTTTATGTACCAGTCCTGTGGTCTGAACTCAGGACTGCTTGGGTGCTGTATGTGAGTTCTTTTACTTAAGGCCAGCATTCTATCACATGAGCTACAGCCTCACATCCAGGTGTTTTCTTTTTTTGGTGATTAATTGCAGATAAGAGTCTTAGGTTTTCCTGCCCAGGATAGCTTTGAATCAAGATCCTCACATCTCAGCCTCTTCAATAGCTAGGATTACACATATGAACCACTGGTGCCTGGCTAATGTTTTAACCCACAATGACATTAGTTCTGTGTTATTACTTTTTTCCTTTTTATTTTTAATTTTATTTTATTGTAAAAATGCTGTACAGAGGGGTTACAGTTAGATGAGTAACGCAATGAGTACATTACTTGTCAATCTTTGTTATCCCTTCCCTTATTGTTGTTGCTCTATCACTACCCTTTCCCTCTTCCACCTCCCACACTCCTCCCTACCCCACCCCACTCCTGGAAGTTGTAAAGATCATTTCCAATATATTGTCCTGTGGATAACATTGTTGAAATGGTCATCCTCTGTCCTTATTTCACGGTTTTGTTATTCCCCTTCTCCTCCTCAGATTAGACAAATGTATATACCAGATGCAGGGTACCAAAATCAAGTACAGTGACAACAGGGGATGTGCAGTAGGGGGAAGAATATACAAAGGGAACAAAAAATCACATAGTACATTTAAAACAACGACAACAAAGAAAGACCTCTTGTGTCCATATCTTGTGGCTCATTTCATTTAACATCATCTTATATGGTCATATGTACACAGCTTTTGATCTTTTCAGCTCATAGGATAAGATTATCCTATATGTAAACTAATTATTGCAAATAAGGGAAACCATGAGACCTAAATTTCTTTGGGTCTGGCTTACTTCACTTAATATGACCTTTTTCCCCAAGTCTTTCCATTTCCTAACAAATGGGGTGGTGTCATCCTTTCTGATGGAAGCATAGAATTTATATATATATAAATTCTCTCTCTCTCTTTATATATATATATATATATATATATATATATATATATATATATATACATATCCCACGTTTTCTTGATCCATTCATCTACTGAGGTGCATCTGGATTGTTCCAGACTTTGAAATGTTTTTTTAAATTTTTTTTTTTATGATACTGCTTTTCAGGATTTGGACCATAACTCTTAACAATTGGATTAGCCTCTTCCCAGTCCATCCCACAGTATTTCTGCCTTGCTACTTTATTTTTCTATGGTTCACACTTTAATTCACCATGGTATTTTATTTTATTTTTTTCTAGATTTTTTTTATTGTGAAAATACTGTACACAGGGGATACAATTACATGGGCAAGATAGTGAGTACATTTCTTATCAAGCATTGTAGTCTCCTCCTTTGTTTCCCTTTCCCATCCCTTCCCATCCTCCCCCTACCCCCCAATCCTCCCCGCTCCCCCCCTGCACCAAAGTTGTAAAGATCGTTTTCGACATAATGACTTGTACATCTCATTGTTGCAATGGGTCCACCTGTATCCCTACTTAAACGTTTTGTTTTTCCCCTTCCCCTCCACAAATTATACCAACATCAAATACAGTGAAAGCAGGGTTTATAATATGGGGGAGGGACATACAAAGCAACAAAGAAATAATCTTATAAATGCGTTAAAAACAATTGCATGAAAGAAAAAAATTGTTAATACATATCTTAGGGTTCATTTCCCTAACATCACCTTATCTGCTCTTTTCTGGTTGACTCCCACATATACTAAATATTGCAAATAACTTATTTCAAAGACATTTTTGTCAAATATTTTGACACATTTCTCAGCTTAATATAGATGAGACTTGGTAAACAAAATATGTCTGTGACAATTCTTGGGAAAGTTCCTTACATTTAGATGCTTCAAAATTATAGAACATTTCATTCTATTATAAAATACAGTATTCATTAGCACAAGATAGGGCATCCATCAAGAAAGGCTTGTTAGTTGAGATGTTCCTGGTCACAGCTGGAGTTCCATGGTTAACATTGTGTACTGAGTTCCTATCATTAGTTCTTGCAGTTCCTCTGTGTCTTTCTGTTTCCTAGTGTTACTTACAATTTTAATCTACTTCAGCTTTAAGAGCTGAAGGTAACATTGATAACTCACTTTGCTGAATGATATAAGCTTTTCCAAGTGACTCTGAACAAAATTTAACAAAATCTTAAGAGGACTGATTTACAAACAACAAAGACATTTTGGATCTTTTGTTTAATAGTTTTTCAACGATGCAAACCAAAACTTCCAGAATCCCAAAGAAAGAACACGTTTAATGTATATATTGCTCCTGTTTATGGAACAGTATATAATAGGACAGTTATAGCTTTTAGTCAGTTGGCAAAATATCAAGTGTTTGAATTAAATCATATATATCTTCAATTCCATGTCCCATTGTATGCTTCTATTTGTATTATTTTTTTAACTAGACAAATTTATGGGGCATGGAAGGACACTTCAGCATATATACATGGTTGTAATGATCAAGTCAATACAGTTCCTATTTCTATATCATTAATATTTTTTGGCTACTAATGTGTAATTTGTTGGGTAAAAATAAAATAAAAACCTCAAAAGCAAGACATGGTTATTCCCCTTCAGATGTTATTTCCCTTGAAAAATTATTTAATTATATTGTCAAGGTGATGTCCATAGGAGTTACATTTACATAAGTAAGATAGTGAGTACATTTCTTGTTGAACATTGTTACCCCCTCCCTCCTTTATCTCCCACTTCCCCACCTCTTACCACTCCCCACACCTTGTGATGTTCATTTCCAACATATTGTCTCATGAGTTTCACTGTTGCATTGCTTTGCTCTGTCTTTTGTCTCACCATTTTATCGTTCCTCTTCCCTATTCAGATAAACGTATATACAATACACAGTGACCCAAATCAAATAGTGACAACAAGGGATAATCCATAGGGAAAAGATAAAGGAAAAAACCTACCACCTTAAAAAACAACACCAACAAAGAAAACCCTCTTGTTTCCACATCTAGGAGTTCATTTCGCTTAGCATCACCTTGTATGCCCCATATGTACATAGCTATTGAGCTGTTGTGATACTCTTCTAGGACTAAACTAGACATACACTAGTTATTACCAATGAGGGAAACCATGAAGTCTGTTTCTTTGGGTCTGGCTTACTTATTTAATATGATTTTTTCCTACTCTTTCATTTCTTTACAAATGGGGAGATGTCATTCTTTCTGATGGGAATATAGAATTCCATTTTGTATATATCCCATATTGTCTTGATCCATTCATTTACTGAGGGGCATCTCAGATGGTTCCATATGTTAGCTATAGATTATTAATTTTTTAAGTTTGATTAGTCCATATGGTACATATTTATGGCATATGGTCTTATATTTCATTGCTTGTGTACAACATGTACTGATTATCTTATTACTTTGTATTAGGAACCTTTAAATTCTTCAAATTCCTCTTCTGGTTATTCATAAATGTTGACCAGCTGGTTGTTATTATTGTTTTTTAAACTATATTTTCTTAAAAGAATAGATTTAGATAAAAGCAAAGTTGGAAAAATAACCCAGAGTTCTTATAGGAACATAGACTTTCCTGCCCAGGCTGGCTTTGAACCACGATCCTCAGATCTCAGCCTCCTGAGTAGCTAGGATTATAGGCGTGAGCCACTGGCGCCTGGCTAACTGTTACTTTTTTTTGGTAAAAAATGAGTTTTTTAAAATTTTGTTTATGTGTGTGTGTGTGTGTGTGTGTGTGTATGTGTGTGTGAGAGAGAGAGGGAGGGAGAGAGAGAGAGAGAGAGAGAGAGAGAGAGAGAGAGAGAGAGAGAGAGAGAGAGAGAGAGAGAGAGAGAGGGAGAGAGAGAGAATGAAAGAGTATTGCTGCCAAAGAGGATTATTGAAGAATATAAAAACCTTAACGTCTGATAAGATAGTAATATATTTTAAGCACTTGGAAGTGGTGGTATCACAGTTTCTCTTTTCTGAACACACAGTATCTGTGTCTCCCCAATGTTGTCCTGATCTTGTTAGTTGTGCAGGAGACAGCATAGCTGTCCAATGTTGCAGATGGCAGGCCGCGGCCATTGCCTCCAGTCTTTCTTCACCACTTTCTCAGCCTTGAAGAAATTGTGTATCTCCAGTTTTTCTTGTTTGAGCTTAATTTATTTTATCAGTGTGCATTCTATTTCCTGCTCCTGAAAAGAAGTCTCAGTTACATAGACCCGGGAAAGAGCCAGGAGCAATGGCCTTATCACTGATTGCCTTCCAACATAGCCAACATATTCCTGAGAGATCTTCAACCCACACTGCACATGGAAGTCCTCACACTCATCCTGCCTCATTTGAACGCATCTGTGATAACTTTAAATTCAGTGAGTATGCAGTGTAAAAAACTCAATGTAATGCTTTGAGGACAAAATGACCGAGCCACAGGTAATCATCCACATTTTTCACTGTGTTAGCTGTCTCTCTGATGAGAAAATAATCCTGCCACGCAGATGCATATCACTTATACAAGATGTTTGCCAACAATTCTTGTTGTTATATTGCATTTCTCTTCCTCCTCGTGTGTCCTCTCCTCCTCCTCCCTGTCTTTTTTCCCTCTTCCTTCCTTCCTCTCCTCTCCTTCCTCCCTTTCTTCCCCTTTTCCTCTTTCGCCTGATCTTCCCTTCCTCTTCTCTTTTCTTTTCCCTCCTCTCATCCTTTCCTCCTCCTTTTCTCTTCCTCTCTTCCTCCTCTTTTTCAATTTCTTCTACTTCTTTATGGTCCTTGGTCTTGGACTCAGGGCCTGTGCTCAATAAGCAGATGTTCTGCTGCTTGCTGCAGGACTCCAGTCTGGACTTCATTTCAATGACACTCTATTTGTGATTTGTTTTTAAGTAGCAAACCGAGCAAAGACTTTTGATTAAGGATTTAATTCATTGTATATATTCTACACCATAAATATATGATACTTCATACAGTGTGGCTAATACGTTTTGATTATTCTTTGGGCTTCTGATAAACTCATCAGAAACAATGATCCTGTGTTACTCCCAAATTAATGAACTGGTTACTTTGCATCTTGCTCAAGTACTTCCGTATTGCTCCCAGTTTAATGAACTATCACTTTGTGGTAGCATCACAGTAACACTAATCCGAGGATTGCTGAGGATCGGAAGATTAAGTCCAGACAGGAAAATATGAGATATATATCTCCAATGAACTACTAAAAAGCCAGAAGAAGACCTAAGGCTCTGTGGTGTACTGCCATCCTTGCACAGAATAAGCAGATGACAGGACCCAGGCCTGAGTTGAAGACCTGTGGTTGATGCACACACACACACACATACACACACACACACACACACACACAGAATTTCCCAGCTAGAGAAAGTGCAGAAATGTTTTCCTAGCATATCTGTTTCTATCCTATGTGTTTGGATACTTTTGAAAGCTTCATAATCACCTTCCCTAATTTCAATAAATGACTCCCTGTTCACTATTTTAATTCCTGGTTGGAAAATATTTTAAGGCAGTTTTTCATGTAGAATATTGATTTTGCTCCCCACACTGTTACTCTCTTGGATTGTAAGAACATAAATAATTATGCAGTTAATATTAGCTCATAAATTAAATTAAATTAAATGCTTCCATTAAGAGTTAAACTGTTGCTCAGTGGGAAGAGTTTGAAGTCACTTGTCTGAATTTGAAAGGTGGAGTGAGAGTTGCAGAGAAGCCTAAGGTAGTTATGGTAAGAGACAGATGAAAGGAAAAAGAAAATGAACTTTAGACTCCTCTTGAGGCCAGTTATCTTTCACAGGCCTGCACTTGAAATCAGTATGCAAATTCTTGATCATTATCAAGCACTCTACCCACTGGGCCACATTTCCAAGACCTGAAATAATTCATTAGTGAGGAGCATTCCTGGAGTTTGAAGCCAGAGCCTGGGCTCTGTCCTTGAGCTTTTTTATCAAGCATTCTAGCACTTAAGCCACAATTCCACTTCTGACTTTTGGTAGTTAATTCAAGCTAAGAGTCTCAAAAACTTTTCTGCCAAGGCTCACTTCAAACTGGGACCCTCCGATCTCATCTCCATAAGTAGGGTTTCAGGTGTGAGCCACACCCACTAAAAGCCAGTTATTTCAATGAGACTCCTATTTCCAATAAAAGTCTCAAACACACACACACACACACACACACACACACACACACACACACACACACACACACACACATGCAAAAACTTGAGCTATTGCTCAAGTGTTATAGTGTTAACCTGAGGCAAAATCACCCTGGGACAATGGCCAGGCCCTAAGTTCAAGTGCTACAAGCAACAGAAAAATAAATAAATTCATTAATTAAAATTTAACAAGGTCAAACAAAAAATAAAAGGAAAGTTGGAAGAAAAGAGGGGTGGGGAGGCCTGGCTACGTTACTAGAGCCAATAAGTGAAAGCATCAGGTGGCCTGTGGGAGTCCTGCTCCTGGAGGTAATAATATGGAAAAAAAGAAAATCGATTAAAGCTTCAAAACTGAGTCAGGAAGTGGTGGCTCAAATATGCAATCCTAGGTACTTAAAATTAGCAAGCTGAGGATCTGGATTCACAGTCTGCCCAGGAAGAAAATCCTCCTGCCTGCCTTCAACCAGCAATGAGGCAGCATCAGCCCTATGCCTGCAGCACAGCTGGACCCTGCCTAGCTGCAGAAAACCTCCCCCAAACAATCTCGACCCCATGACAAAATCCAAGCCTTCCCCAAGTAAATTCAGAGCTCAAAAGCACTTTCTGTGCTCCAGGTACCCCATGGTTTGACTGCTCCATGGCAACATGTGGGGCAGACACTTATATCAAAACTCTACCTTAACTTGCTGGCTCCCTAGGTCTAGGGGCCCAGCCCAGGCTCCCTTCTTGCCCTACAGGGGCAGAGACTAAACCCTATTTTTAGCTCCCACATCACCTGCCTCCCTGGAGCACTAGAAGCCCCTGCAAAAAATCCACTCCTGACTCACTTTCTTAATGAAGTTGGGGGCTGGAGACATCTTGAATGTTCCCTAAAGCCAGCAGTTTCTTCCTCCTCCCCATCTAGCTTGTCCTGTCTATGCAGTAAGCCAGATGGTGAGGTTGTGGGTGTGGCAGGACCCACATATGCCCGAGTCAGATCAGGAATCCAGCTTGGTACCTAGTGCTGATGCTCATTGGCTAATGCTCAACAATCTTATCACTCCTCAAAGCCCTCTCATTTTAATTTATTTATTTAATTGGGAAGGGAAGTCCCTGAGATAGAACTCATGATCCCTGTGCTTCTTTTGCTCAAGGCTAGCACTCTACCACTTGAGCCACAGCTCCATGTTTGGCTTTTCTACTTATTTCTGATAAGAGTATCACAAACTTTCCTGCCCAGGCTGGCTTCAAACTGTGATCCTCAGAATTTAGCCTCCTGACTACCAAGTTTATAGGTGTGAGACACCTACACTGGAAAGCTTTTATTTATTTGTTTATTTATTTATTTTGGGCTTGGGGCTTGAACTCAGGGCATGGGTGGTGTTTCAGTGCTCTTTTTGCTCATGGCTAATACTCTACAATTTTAATCCACAGCTTCACTTTCAATCTTATGGTGATTAATTGGAGATAAGAGTCACACAGACATTTCTACCAAGATTGGCTTTGAACTGTGATCCTTAGCTCCTGTTTAAGTAAGATTACAGGCATGATCCACCAGTACCCAGGCAAACCAGATTTTTAAGACACTCTTATTTTCAACAACCCAACAAGGAAAATAAGCCAGAAGTTGAGCTGTGGTTGAAATGTTATGGTGCAGTTGCCTTGAACAAAATTGGACTAGGATGGGCACCAGGGTCTGAGCATCGTGGTTCAATGCCAGCCTGGGCAGGAACGTCTGTGAGACTCAACTACAAAAAAAATCACCAGAAGACTGGAAGTGGCATTGTGGCTCAAGGGGCAGAGTGCTTGCCTTGTGCTGAAGAGCTGAGGGACAGTGCCCAGTCACAGAGTTCAAGTTCCATAGCCAACAAAAAATGGTCCTGGACATGGGCAGGCCCTGAATTCAAGTCCTACCTAGAACCAGAACAAAATAAATAAATAAATTCATTAAAAATAAAAGAAGAAACTGTAAAATAAAAAGAAAATATGTGTTGGAAAAAAATAGACATTAAGGGAGTTGGGAGGTGTGATCAAGTTGGCAGAGAGTCAGCCATGAGATCAAGTCTAAGGTAGCAGCAGCACTGGCCTTTCCCACACAATCGTCTCCTTCCTCATTGACTACTTGAGCTGGGAACTGGGGGCATTGGTACAATTCCCCAAACCAGCAGCTCCTCCACCTGCCTGCAGTTCAGGCCAGGCTGCACATCTGCTGAGATAGAGAAGGCTGGAAGAGGGAGGAGTGGAGGCAGGGCCTGCCTCTGCCCTGATACCACCCCTCAGTTAATATTAGTCTATTTCTTTGGTTTTCCTTTCTGTTTATTTCTGGTCTCAAACTAGGATGTGAACTCAGTATTTGCCACTTTTACT
Organism: Dipodomys merriami; assembly: GCF_024711535.1. Lineage (NCBI taxonomy): Eukaryota > Metazoa > Chordata > Mammalia > Rodentia > Heteromyidae > Dipodomys > Dipodomys merriami. Next base: position 9,158,173 of record NW_027206113.1, read on the forward strand.
CACTGACTAGTGCTCAACTGACTGAGCCATATCTCCAACAATTAGAGATATTTCATTTTTAAAATTAATTGACTTTTAAATTTATTTACATATTGTGGGGCAGGCCTAGAACTTGAACTCTTGGTTGGGTGCTGTCCCTGAGCTTCTTGCATTAAAGGCTAAAACTCTGGCACTTGAACCTCAGCTGCACTTCTATCTCTCTATTGTCATTAATTTGAGATAAGAGTCACAGACTTTCCTGCCCAGGCTGGATTCAGATTGGAGCATTCAGATCTCAGTGTCATCAGTAGCTAGGGGTACAGGTTGAATCACCTGCACCAGCAAACCATGTTTTGTTTGTTTGTTTTCATTTTTTCTTTTTGTTTTTTGTTTTTCCCAGTCCTGGGGCTTGAACTCAGGGTGTGGGATCTGTCTCTGAGCTTCTTTTACTCAAGGCTGGTGCTCTACCACTTGGGTCAAAGTGCCCCTTCTGGCTTTTTCTGTTTATGTGATAAAGAGGAATCGAACCCAGGGCTTCATGCATGGTAAGCAAGCACTCTACAAATAAAACACATTCCCAGGCTCTGAATACATGGTTTTATTGAAACTCTCAATTTCTAAAAAATCAGCAAGATTAAAAAGGGAAAAAGAAGGTGAAACATGTCTTAAGCTATAGGCTGGTGGTTTGAACCTGAAACCCCTGATTCTGAGGAGGGTGAGAGCTGAAGGATTTGGGTTACGAACCACAGAACAGCCTAGTTTTCGAGAACTGATTTGGAAAATCACCAGCACAAATGAAGTAGAAGTCGCATGCTGCTGGCTCATGACTACACAAGTCTGGAGGTTGGGATCTGAGAACCACCATTGGAGGCCACTTCTGGCAGGAAATTGCATGAGGTTTGAAAATCCAATAAAGATACAAAGGCAAAAAGTAGGGATGTGGGCAAAAAGTGATGATGGACAGAGCACTGGTCTGGAATAGATTAAAAACGAAAATGAAAAAAGGAAAAACAGAAGAATGGAGTGGAAGTATGATTGATGAGGTCCTGGGTTACTAAATACAGTAATGTAAAAATGTAGTCCAATCCAAACACAAAAGGAGTAAATTTATTACTCATGGGTATATAGAGATATATTTAATGAGAGTACAGAAGGAATTTCAAATGTAAAAATGCCACAAAGGGATTTTTTTTCTCTTTCTTCTTTGGTGCTAGATGGGGACTCAAACTCAGGACCTGACTCTGGTTCATTGGCTATTAGTCTACCAACTGGGCCACACCTCCATCACCACATGCAAATCATCTCAGCTTCTCATGCTTCTGTTCAGCAGCACATGCATTCTTTTGATTGCCCACTGGGTTTGCACATGACACTCCAAGGACAGCTCCAGCTGCAGCCTCTTGAAGAGGTAGGGGTAATTAGGGTCCCACAGCAAAATCTCTTCTAAACTGAGTGGGGTGCCTCTTGCCTATGCTCTTGCTATAAAGGAAGTGAGGTGTGTGGGTGATGGTAGGAAGGCAGCTTAGACAAGGGGCAAAGAAACAAAAATTTTCCCTATCAAATGACCCCAGGGCTTAAGTAAGCACTATGTGGACCTACCTCCAGGCACTCAGCCTCTGGACTGACCACTCTCAGCTATCAATCCTCGGTTTGCACGGCCACAGCTGTCTGGAGGTTGACTTCAGGATACCCCACTTTCCCCTGCTCTGTGCATTCTAATTGAGCTCCCCATGAGTGCATGAGTTAACAAAGGTTGCAGTGTCCATGCTGCAGCCCCCCGGGTTTCAGGCTATGACTGTAGCCACTGCTTCAGATTCCCCTACATTACTGCTGCCTCTTTTTGGCTTTTGCCCTTTTGCATTTTTGGCTCTTTGCCCTCATGCCTGGCCTGTCAGAGCCAAAAAGGACCTCCAGGAGGACCCCTCCACACATGCATCAAATGTACCCTGGACTCCCAGTGACTCCTGGTGGTCAGTAGGACTTATATGAACACTAGGAGAGCCTGAAGATAAATGTTACACACACATGAAAACTAGTATGATGGCTTGACCTTCAAGGTCTCTAGAAATGGAGGTTTGACCCCCATAAATTTTGCTTCACTATGAATTTTCTATTTTCACACTTAACACCATATACTTTCCTTGTGCTTCCTTTATTGGATTTTGTCTTACTCTTTCCAAAGAATTATTCTAGTGCGGGTTGATACCATGTCTCTGGTGATGACACCAACAGACTCAAGAGGAAAAGGAAGTGGGACATGGAGTACCCATCCTTTCCAAAAGAGTCCACCACAGGTCAGAAAAGCAATTCTTAGGACAGTGGGCACAGTTTCTGCCTCCCTCTCTGAATCAGGGCTCAAGTTTGGAAAAGGATTTCAGGACACCTGAAGTATAGAATTATTGAAATACTGAATTATCTCCAAGACCAAAGAAACAACCACATCTTGTACATTGATCTCAAAAATATACCATGGAGTTCCAGTGAAAATGATTACTTAGATGAAGATAAGACACTGTTTAAAATACAGGGAGGGGGGACCAAGATGGCGACGGGGCAGTAGGGGAACGCCACAGCTCTCCCCAACCAAAAAGAGAGTTCAAGTTCCAACGCTAATCTCCCCAAGAGACCAACAACAACAAAAAGACGAACACTCAGAGAAAAACCGGAGGTGGAAAATAACAAAAAAAGAAAGAGAGGAAAAGAAGAATTTCAGAACAGAGAAGAGTGAAGACCCCTCCCCCAACCTTTACTGGCCGCGCGGCAGTGCGCCAAGTCGCCGGCCAGCCGGCCCAGCGGGGGCTGCCGGAGCCCCAGATACACAGGGGGCCGCCTGCAGATCACCCGCACAGAAGCCTCCTGAGGTACCGGCTTGCAGAACAACTGATCGCCAGGAACAGAGAAACCTACAAGCCGGGAGTCTCCACAAGGATCCCACCTCCACCCCTCACTCTCCACCCGAGCAAAGAGGCTCCATCCCGCCAAAGCTACCCGGCAACGGCAGCACGACAAAGGGACCTATCTGCAGACCACCCTCGCAGAAGCTGCCTGAGGCACTAGACCCACCCATTCGCGATCTCAACGACCCGGCGGGGACCGCCCGGGTCCCAGAGGCACAGGGGGCTGCCTGCAGATCACCCACGCCTGAGGCACCTGACCTGCCTGATAGCGATTGCAATGACCCGGCGGGGCCGCCCAGGTCCCAGAGGCACAGGGGGCTGCCTGCAGATCATCTGAGCAGAAGCCGCCTAAGGCACCGGTGTCAGACCCACCAGATCTCTACAACTCGCGAAGAAGCCGCCTGAGCGTGGACTCTGTGGACCCGACAGCTTCGATAGAGGCAGAGACAGAAAAGAATCACACAGAGCCATCACCGCCCAGCCCAGCCCACAACCACCCCAACTGAACTCGGATTGCAACAACAACTGATAATCTACACCACACAGAAACAACCAGCTCCAGGGTGAATACGCTACAGGGGACAGAGTATCCCTCAAAGGAGACCAGAGCTGGAGGGAATCCCCAGGGGACAGTGTATCTCTCAAGGGAGACCAGAGCTGGAGGGAATCCCCAGACCCTGACCTAGACTCCCTACCCCAACACCCGGACCACAGAACCCACTAAAACTGGGAACTGTTCCAGAGCTCCACCAGCCCATGGAGCACACTCCGCTGGCCAGGCCAGAGCAAGAGTGCCCCTGGAAGGGAGCTTAAATGCCCAATCCAGGAATAGCGCCCCTGGGTCAAGACTACAAACAGTAGAAGGAATTTGAACTGTATCCTCCAGGCTGCATAACCTAGGTGGTATACACATCAGCACAGGCCGAACGAGCGTGCTCCAGGCTGCATAAGCTAGGTGTTATACACATCATCACAGGCCTAGTGAGCACGCTCCAGGTTGGGGCCAGAACCAGGCCTGGGGATCTGGTGCCTGAACAACACAACCAACTCCTCCCAACTGAAGTAAAAAGCTGAGCATACGCCTCAACAGAGGGGAGAAAATCAGGAAACAGCACTCCCCAGGAAGCACGCCCTTGACAACAAAATACCTGGAGGCCCAGGACAAGAGAAGCCCAAACCCCAACAAAACTCCACCCATATACCCTAGGCTGGAAATTGGGCAACACAGGCTGCCAGCACCTGATAGTAAGCAGGAGCTCAGGCGGATAAAGCGGCTCAGCAGTAGAGTGAGAGTCTTGGATGTATGAGGCCCTGGATCTGATTCCTCAGCATCACAAAAACAAAAAGGGTCAGACGTGGTGCTGTGGCTCAAATGGTAGGGTGCCAGCCTTGAGCTGAAGAGCTGAGGGACAGCACCCAAACCTAGAGTTCAAGCCCACAACCAGCCCAAAACAAACAAACAAACAAAAACACATCAGGAGCCCATAGCAGACTCCATTATTTGGGAGAGTGCATCCAGAGCATCTGATCTTCCCAAGAGCACCCGTAGGAGCAAACACAAGCAGTCTAGGCTGCTCAACTCTTCCAAAGGCGGGAATTGCCAGCAATCTACAGCAGAGAGCTGAGAATCCTAAGTAGGTCAGAATAGCAGCTGAAAATAGGCTCCCAACAGAACCCGGATCAGGCACAGACTCTCTCTACCAATGCAGAATTAGCAACCAAGCAAAGACAGACACACCAAAACAAAATTGCAGAGCAGTCTCCTGAACCCCCATGCGAAAATCACAGAGAAAAATCACAAGGTTTACCACAACCCAGGAGAGCAAGCTCACCTCAAAAGCCATCAGCCATGCAGGGGAGAGCCCCAGTGGGAGCAAAGCTGGAATGGAAGACAAAAGCTACATCCAAGGGTTGCTGGAGGCAATGACTCAAGAAATAAAGCGAGAAATTGATCAGAAATTGAAAGAGCACAAGGATGAACTATCAAAAGAGATACAGGATATCAAACAAAATTTGGATGCAAAAATAGAAGCTGCACAAACCTCAGTAAGAAGTGAGATAAACGCCAAATTAGAGGTAATACATACTGAGATCAGTACTTTGAGAACCAACATTGAATCCATAAAGGGATCCATTTCCTCCATGCAAACCACAATAGAAGACATGGTCAACAGAGTGAATGAAATGGAAGGTAGAGTGTCAGATACAGAAGACAGAATACACCAACTGGACCAAAAAGTGACAGATATGGAAAAATCACTCAAATTAAACCAAAGGGAAATTCAAGAGGAAGCAGATAATGCCAAGAAATTTAACCTTCGCATAATCAGAGTGGACGAAGGTGAGGAATTCCAGAGCAAGGGAATGCAAGACCTATTTAACAAGATAATCAGCGAAAATTTTCCCCACCTCAAAAAAGACCATCTTAACTACATTACAAAAGCTTATAGAACACCCAACAAGCAAGATCCCAGGAGAAACACTTCTAGACACATTATAGTAAAAATGATAGATCTGAATAATAAGGAAACAATCCTGCATGTAGCAAAAATGAAGAAGCAGCTATACTACAACGGGAAAAAAATTACAATCCCTGCAGATCTCTCCACACAAACAATGAATGCAAGAAAAGCCTGGGAAAGCACCCTACGAGCCCTGAAAACCAATAACTGCCAACCCAGACTGATATATCTGGCAAAGCTAGCATTCACATTCGATGGAGAACTGAAAACTTTTAAAAGCAAAGAAAAACTAAATGAATACATGAACATTAAGCCATCATTACAAAGAATTCTAAGAGGGGGCACACAACCTGAAGAAAGAAACCAGGAACTGGGACCTGCCCCAAACAGGCATTACTCAAAGTCTAACTGAGCAAGCACAGGAGGAAAGGAAAGAAGAAAAACTTAGGAAAACGGAATGGCAGGGACAACAATGCATCTCTCTATACTTTCTCTTAATATAAATGGGCTGAATTCGCCAATTAAAAGAAAACAAACTGAGGACTGGATCAGAAAACAAAACCCATACATCTGTTGCCTTCAGGAGACCCACCTCTCAGCCAAAGATACAAACAAACTCAGAGTGAAGGGGTGGAAAAAGATCTACCAATCAAATGCCCCCAGTAAGAAAGCAGGTGTAGCTATCCTGATATCTGACAAAATAAATTTTTCATTAAAATCAATACAGAAAGACAAGGACGGACACTACATTTTAATACAGGGAATAATCCAAGAGGAGGATATAACCATCATCAACTTATATGCTCCAAATATTGGTGCACCCAGATACATTAAACAAATGCTCTCAAACTTACAGAATAAAATAGATCCCAATATGATAATACTAAGAGACTTTAACACACCACTCTCACCAAAGGACAAGTCTACCAACCAGAGGACTGGCAAAGAAGCTACCGAATTAAGTGAGGCCATACTTCAAGCAGAATTAACTGACATCTACCGAGTATTTCACCCTAAAACAACACAGTACACATTCCTCTCAGCAGCTCATGAAGCTTTCTCCAAACTAGACCATATCATAGTTCATGCAAGGAACTTAAGCAAATACAAAGGGATCGACATAATCCCCTATATCCTATCTGACCACAGTGGAATCAAGCGAGCTATCAGTAACAACGCATACCGCAGAAATTTCTCTAATAGATGGAAATTGAACAGCACACTCCTTAACAATGCCTGGGTAACGGAAGATATCAGAGAAGAAATAAAGCATTTCCTACAACTCAATGAAAATGAAAACACCTCACAAAGAAACTTGTGGGACACAGCAAAAGCAGTCCTGAGGGGCAAATTTATTGCCCTCAGTGCCCATATCAAGAAAATGGAGACAGACCAAGTAAATAATCTCATGTTGCAATTAAAACAGCTGGAAAAACAAGAAAAAATGGGACCTAAATTTACTAGACGAAGCCAGATAACCAAATTAAAAGCAGAGATTAACCAATTAGAAAATCAGAAAACCATAACCAAAATAAACCAAACAAAACCTGGTTCTTTGAAAAAATAAACAAAATTGATGGCCCGTTGGCTAGATTAATTAAAAAAAGAAGAGTGGAAACCAATATTAATAGGATTAAGGATGTCACGGGAAACATCACAACACGTACCCAAGATATCCAAACAATTCTGACAGACTACTTTCAAAAGCTATACTCTCAAAAGGAAGAAAATCTGGCAGAAATGGATGCATTTTTAGAGAAATACAAGTTGCCCAAACTGAGCAAAAAGAAGTTAACCAATTAAATAAGCCAATATCCTATAACGAGATACAGGAATCTATCAAAACTCTTCCAAAAAAAAAGCCCAGGACCAGATGGATTCACAGCAGAATTCTATAAGACCTTTAAACAAGAACTAATACCCATACTCCTCAAGCTCTTCAGAGAAACAGAGAAGGAGGGAGCTATCCCAAACTCATTCTACGAAGCCAATATCACACTCATCCCCAAACCAGGCAAAGACCCAAACAAAAAGGAGAATTACAGGCCAATTTCCTTGATGAACACAGGTGCAAAGATCCTTAACAAGATTCTAGCTAACAGAATCCAGAAACACATTAAAAAAATTATACATTATGACCAGGTAGGCTTCATCCCAGAGACACAGGGATGGTTTAACATACGTAAGCCAATAAATTTAATCCAACATATCAACAGAGCCAAGGTCAAGAATCACATGATTATCGCCACAGATGCAGAAAAGGGCTTTGATAAAATTCAACATTCATTCATGCTAAAAGCTCTGGAGAAAATAGGAATAGAAGGAACATTTCTAAAAACAATAAAAGCCATTTATGACAGACCAATAGCCAATATTATACTTAATGGGGAAAAGCTACAACCAATTCTCCTAAAATCAGGAACAAGGCAAGGATGCCCCCTGTCTGCACTCCTCTTCAATATAGTCCTGGAACCCTTAGCCAGGGCAATAAGGCATAAAAAGACATTAAAGGGATCCGCATAGGGAAAGAAGAAGTTAAACTATTCCTTTTTGCAGATGACATGATACTATACCTTCACGATCCCAAAAACTCCATCCCCAAACTCTTAGAAATCATAAATCACTTCGGCAAAATAGCAGGATACAAAATAAACCCACAAAAATCAGTTGCCTTCCTGTACACTGACAATGTACAAGAAGAGAGGGAAATAAAGGGAGCAACCCCATTCACAATAACCTCCCAAAAAATAAAATATTTAGGAATTAACCTAACCAAAGATGTAAAAGAACTATTTAATGAGAACTATAAAAAGTTAAAGAAAGAAATTGCAGAAGACACTAGGAAATGGAAAGACCTCCCATGCTCCTGTATAGGCCTACTTAATATAGTAAAGATGGTAATACTTCCAAAACTAATATACAAATTCAATGCAATTCCTATTAAAATCCTAATGACGTACATCACTGAAATAAAGAAAACAGTCCAAAAATTCATATGGAACAACAAAAGACCTAGAATAGCCAAAACAATTCTAGGGGATAAAGACAATATGGGAGGGCTATCCATGCCAAACTTCAAACTCTACTACAGAGCTATAATAACAAAGACAGCATGGTACTGGCACAAAAACAGACCCGAAGACCAATGGAACAGAATAGAAGACCCAGAAATAAATCCACAGGCCTACAGCCAGCTGATATTCGACAAAGGAGCCAAAGACATACAATGGAAGAAACACAGACTCTTCAACCACTGGTGCTGGGAAAACTGGGCAGCCACATGCAGAAAACTAAAAGTGGACTCCAGCCTATCTCCATGCACCAACATCAACTCAAAATGGATTAAAGACCTTAACATTAAACTTGAATCTCTGAAACTACTGCAGGACAGAGTAGGAGAGACTCTTGAACTAATAGGCACAGGAAGGAACTTCCTGAACAAAGTCCGAGGTTCACAACAAGTTGGAGAGAGACTCGACAAATGGGACTACCTTAAAATAAAAAGCTTCTGCACAGCTAAATCTATCACAACTAAGCTAGAAAGACAACCAACTAATTGGGAAAAAATATTTACCAGCAATATATCAGGCAAGGGGTTAAGAGCTCAAGAAACTAATCCCTCCCAAACCTAACAAACCAATTACTAAATGGGCAAGGGAACTAAAGAGGGACTTCTGAAATGAAGAAATAAAAATGGCAAAGAAACACATGAGGAAATGTTCATCATCCCTGGTGGTGAAGGAAATGCAAATAAAGACAACCCTGAGATACCACCTTACCCCAGTCAGAATGTCCCACATCCACAAATCAGCCAACGACAAATGCTGGAGGGGATGTGGAGAAAGAGGGACCCTATTACACTGCTGGTGGGAATGTACTCTTATACAACCACTTTGGAAAGCAGTCTGGAGGGTCCTTAGAAAGCTAAAGGTTGACCTCCCTTACGACCCAGTCATACCACTTCTAGGCATTTACCCTGAACAACAGGAACCAATATACAAGGACACGTGCACCTCCATGTTTATTGCAGCACTGTTCACAATAGCTAGGATATGGAAACAACCCAGATGCGCCACCACAGATGAATGGATCCAAAATATGTGGCATCTATACACAATGGAATATTATGCGCCATTAGAAATGACAAAATAATGGCATTTGCAGGGAAATGGATGGAGCTAGAAGGAATCATGTTGAGCGAAGTAAGCCAAGAACGAAGAGACAAACGGTACATGGTCTCCCTGATAAGCGGATGCTAAATCCAAAATGTTAGGTGATACGACAAAACTAACAGGACTTAAGAAACAAAGAACTCCCACTCATCTGGTTGAACCACTACTAAACATCCCCATGCTGCTGATCACATATATGGTATATAACATGTGAACACCGTTATATGGTACAGACTGTGATAGACAATTTGCTCCAGGAAAGTTAGAATGAACTTGTGACTTTAAATGAACATCATTATTCCACAATACTGCGAAATTCTGGAAATTATGTAATCACTTAATCACAATAAAAAAAAAGAACCTTGGGGAAGGGAGGGAGGGAGGGGATGGTAGGGGGAAAACAATGGAGGGGGTAACAATGTTCAAGAGGAAGTGTACTCATTACCTCACTCATGTAACTGTAACCCTCTGTATAGTATCTTTACAATAGAATATATATATATGTATATATATATATATATTATATATATATATACATATATATAAATACAGAGAAACAATGGGAATGCCACTAGAATAGGCAGGAATAATTTGTGTGCAGAAGATATGGACAAGGGAGATGAATTGCAGTTGATTAACTGGGAAATGGACAGTGACAGAGAAGAAACTATTAAAGGCAATTAATGTGAAGATGGAAGGGGTGCCATGGAAATCTCAGATGGTGATTCTCGTGCAAGTAGTTATTCTTTGGCAAGTGATGATAGGAAACCTGAGCTTCCTAAGGCAAGACCTGGCTTTATTGCTTAGCTGGACTAAAACTGAAGATTCTCCTGCCTCAAGTTCATGAGTTCTGGGATTACAGTCTTGCACTACCACATTCCTGTTTGAAACATTTAACTCTTATGCTAGATTATTGCTTTTTCACCTTTGAACTTTATAAGCCTTACTTCGACATTTCTGGACCTTGCCATGAACATGTGTCTGAATTATGAGGAAAGGATCGTTCCAAAAGCTTCCCATACTGAAGTAAGGTTCCTTTCTGTCCACATCCCCTCCAGCATCTGTTGTTGTTAGAGTTCTTGATTTTTGCTGTTCTAACTGGAGTGAGGTGATATCTCAATGTTGTTTTGATTTGCATTTCTTTTATGGCTAGGGATGTTGAACATTTCTTCATGTGTCTATTGGCCATCCTTCTTTCTTCTTCAGAGAAGCTTCTCTTTAAGTCTTTCGCCCACTTATTTATTGGGCAGTTGTTCCTTTGAGGATTTGTTGTTGGGTGGTTTAATTTTTTGAGTTCCAAGTATATTTTAGATATGAGACCCTTGTCCGTTGTATGGCTAGTAAAGATCTTCTCCCAATCCGTGGGCTTTCTATTGATCTTGCCAGCTATGTCATTTGCCCTGCAGAAGCTCTGCAACCGTATGCAATCCCATTTGTCCAACCTTTCTTTGATTTGTTGTGCTTCCGGGTCTCTATTCAGAAAATTTCGGCCTGAGCCAAGGAGACCTAAGGTTTCTCCTATTCCATCCTGTAATGTTTTCAGAGTGTCTGCTTTGAGTTCAAGGTCTTTGATCCATTTGGAGTTGATTCTGGTGCAGGGTGATATATAAGGATCTAGCTTTAGTTTTCTACATGTAGTTAACCAATTTTGCCAGCACCATTTACTGAAGAGGCTGTCTTTCTTCCATTCTATTGTTTTAGCTCCCTTATCGAATATTAGATGTCTATAGGTCTGTAGGTTCATTTCTGGGTTTTCAATTCTATTCCATTGGTCCTGAGGTCTGTTCTTATGCCAATACCAAGCTGTTTTGATTACTATGGCTTTATAGTAGAGTTTGAAATTTGGTATTGATATTCCTCTAGCAGTGTTCTTTCCGTTGAGGCGTGTTTTTGCTATTCGGGGTCTTTTATTGTTCCATATGAATTTTTGGATTGCCTCCTCTATTTCTTTGAAGAATGAGGGTGGAATTTTGATAGGTATCGCGATGTTTCTAACGCATTTATAAGATTATTTCTTTGTTGCTTTGTATGTCCCTCCCCCACAGTGTAACCCCCGCTTTCACTATATTTGATGTCAGTATAACATGTGGAGGAGATGGGGGCAAACAAGTCGTTTAAGGATTCAGGTGGACCTGTTGCAACAATGAGAAGTACAAAATGTCATGTCAAAACCAGCTTTACAATGTCGGTGGGGGGGGGAGTATAATTGGTTGGGGGGAGGGGGGAGGCTGGGAAGGGAGGTGAAGGGTAAACAAAGGAGGAGGCTGCAATGCTTGGTAAGAAATGTATGCATTATCCTGCCCATGTAATTGTAGCCCCTCTGTACAGTATGTTCTCAAATAAAATAAAATAATATTAAAAAAAAAAAAGCTTTCCATACTGAAACACCTACCTTGGGTACCTGTCAACTCACTCTGCTCATCTGGCCTTTGTGGAGATGTCCCTTCTGCTCTGGTAATTAAGAGGTCTGCCAGATTCTCATCTGCTTACCAGAAGAACACAGAGGTGGAGGGCTTAATATGGCAATGAGAAAGAAGAAGTTTACTTCACTGAAACTTCTGTTATTTGCCTTATTTTTGTTTGTCATGTTTACCTTGCTCACAGATTACATTCTTTTTATGGTATGATGGAGTAATACATTTATTTTCCTCAGTATTTAAGTTTAGTTATTTGTTTTCATTGAGACAAACTTCTGAGAAAGAACAACTAGCCTCATGTTCATTTCCACAAATGGATGTTTTGTTTCTCATATTCCCTTGTAAGACAATAATTATTGGTCTGGAAAGTCAGGAAATAGAAATAGATTAAAACTTTTAACAAGACATATTTATTTGTGAAGTTAGTAGGCTTTGGATTTTTAGTCTAAACTGTGTGTGACTAGTATTCAGTCTGGTCCACTCAGATGACAAACTTTTGGAGGTTTTGCTTTATTTTCTTGGCAAACCATTAAACATTTCTTCAGAGAACATAAAAATCAGACTTTCTTCTCTTCAAAGAGTCCATTATGCTTCAGATAATTCATCTGTAATCCTCAGCCAAAATCCAGTGCATTTGCTTTTGATTTATTGGAGCAGTCTAACTGCCAAAAATAAGGGAAACCATGCAGCCTGTCTTCTCTGAGTCTGGATTACTTCCCACAATATAATGTTTTCCCTGTCTTTCTACATTGTTACAAATGGTATTCAATCATGCTCTCTGATGGATGAGTGGGGTTTGTGTGTGTGTGTGTATACACACACATATACATATGTGTGTGTGTGTGTGTGTGTGTGTGTGTGTGTAACCTCATACATATATGCCACATTTTATTGATCCATTCATGATTTAAGGTTTTTCTAGTTATTGGAAAGTGAGAGACATGAACCTTATCACCCGGTTTGTGGGCAGAGACATGAGCTCTTGGAGCAACAGTCCTGACTCTTGTTACTCTTTTTTATGGTCTGAAGTGGCAACAGCTGATCAAATATTAATTTGTTCATTTTTGTAAATTCTGGGACCTGAATTCAGTGCCCGTGCACTGTCCCTAAGCTTTTTTGCTTAAGTCTAACACAAAAACACTTGAGCCACAGCAACACTTCTGCTTTTTCTGGATATGTGGTTACTGAGGAATCAAACCAGGGCTTCATGCATGCTAGACAAGCACTTTATCACTGAGCCAGCTTCCCTGTCCAAGATTTTATTTTTTAAAACTAACATGTAATAGAACAAACTACATGAACAACTATATTACAGCAGGCAAACTCCTTGATTAGAACCATGACATCCCTGGCCAGAAACCTTGGACACCAGGTCTTTGCCATATATCTCCTATGCAGTGAGCTTTTATCCACTGATCAACATTTCATTGGCCTGAAAGGAAGCAGAGTGATGTGTTGTGAAACATGATCCAAGGAGACAGAGGGGGCCTCATTCCTCAATGTCAACACTGAGGATGAGTATTCACTAATCCCAGACCCTCGGGGAGGGGTTGTGCTAGTGGACACCAAGTATAAATTGTGTGGGGTCATAATCCAATGGGAAGATAAGCTAGGCGATTAAGAGATATAACCTTATTGAGAATCACATGGACTCCAAAACTGTGAACTAAAAAAGATCTCTTTGGTTTGATGTTCTTGTTCTAACTTCCTTTTTCTGTACTCTGGCTTCTAAAGCCAGCTCTCATGTGTGAACTCTTCATATGCAATAAAATAAGCCATAAATAAGGCCAAATAATTGGTAATCTTATGGAAGTGAGCCAGGCATAGAATGGCTGTCTGGAGTTTCTTTTCCTATATGAGTTATGAAAATTGACTTATTCCTGAGATACAGAGAACATGATCTATGGCTGAGGGTATTGCTGCTGGATATCACCTTAGAGATCACATTTCAACACGTGGATATAACTATAAGAGAAAAAGTGACCAAGACTTTCATGTTCCCAAAATTATTGCCATAATGAGTGAGTCTGACACATGACATCCCATGACTGTATGGAGCAAGTGAACATTCTTTTGTTTTTAAAACATGTAGTATATACATATATACATGCTTATACACATTACACTGACGTTAACTTTGTCCAAAGTTTTCATTTTGGTTTCAGAGGAAAGTGTTTGGATTTCACCATTCCAGAAACAGTCTCTCTCTGAGTGAGGATGTGAGAATGGGTCGAAATGATGACTTCCTTCTGTGTTTCTCTGGCAGTGCTGAAAACCAGACCAAGAGCTTCTGGTCTTCAGGTAAACAAATTGTTGATAGAGACTCCCTTCTCAAGAGATGCAATCGTCATGAATAGTGCTCACTGTACACTACAGTTTTACTTCCACAAGTGCCCAGAGCACACGAGCGAATGCTGGAGGGCACAGATGTGGGTGATTCTCCTTTAAGAGGGGCAGAAGGGATGAACACAGTGGCAGGAAACCTGTTCCTCAGCAGAAAGCCTTGCAAAATCTGAACATGACCCTATGTGAGGCTGGCTATTTGAGCACAGTCTTGGACAGGTCATGAGCATCTGAAGAGTGTGGAATGTTCTGCTAAGCCAAAGGTTGACTAGCAGCCTCTCCTTGGGGGAAAAGGATGGTCTAAAAGTAAACACTTATTAGAAATCTCACTAAACCTTGTTTTTTATATTAAGTCAGTTCTTCAAGGCAGAGAAGTGAGAATGGATAAAGGAGAAGGGTCCTAGGACCACTGAATTTTCCCATCTTAGAGCATCATTTTCTTTCTCAACATACAGTAGAGAAACCACAGCTTAATCCCCCAGTCAAGCAGGAACTATATTTTCAACACAGTATATGCCAACATGTTCAGGTTCAGAGAACCCAGTGATAGTGGTTCCATTATATTCTCCACAGTAACTTTTCTCTTTTGTGAGATCGGGTCTAAGTAGGCCTTTGGGCTAAGCTACATGTGTATGCGGATCAGAGGCATATACCAGCATGCCTAGCTTCGTTACTACTTTTTATGTTTTCTGCCTTTTCAAGGTCAGTCAATAGCTCTAACATGGCTCTCTCCCATTTGTCTTCTATTCATGCCCTTACATGGTTCTCTTCGTCTGGTCTAACTGGAGCCATCTGTCTCTAGCCATCATACTGTTATGGTGGCCCATCTTGCTTCTTTCAAGCTAGCTCCATACACATCTTATTGTTACTAGGGAGTCTTTCCTGAATTGTGCTTTTCTCTTTTCAAAATGCCTGGTTGTGCAGGACATTGAAAGGAATTCCTGAATTTTCTCAAGAGTGTAAATGACTAATTCAAGGCTGTAAACAGTTTCCCACTTAAAAACACAAGTAGTAGGCCAGGATTGGTGGCTCACATCTGTAATCTTCGATACTTAAATCTGGAGGATGGTGGTTCCAAGTCCAACCTAAGCAGAAAAGTCTTGAGATCCCACCTTCAAAATAATCACAAAAGAAGGGCTGTATGTATAGCTTAAAGTGACTCTACAATCTGAGCAATAGCTGTCATAGTATAGGTCACTTTGTGCTTCTTGTACCACAGGGTCTTTAGTCCCAGGTTTGTACTAATAGCAACTCTTTAATTCCAACTTTGCGTATGTGAGTGTATGTGTACAACTTTACACACTCATGCACTTTTTGTGTACATTGAGTATTAATTAAGGTGCAGGTGCTTATGTTGCAGAGACTTCAAACAAATTTGAATCTTTCCAAATACAATGAACCATCAAGAATTCTACCACTGTCATTATTCAGTACAAAGTTTCCATTTCCAAAATGCCATTTCGCTAGATGGTGTTTATCTATCCAAATTTACTTAGTCTTTCCTCTAGTTGACCCTCATCCTTCCATACCATTGTACATCCATACACTCCCCAGATTATTGCTTATAATGATCATACCATGTTCCTGAAATAAGGATTCTTTAGTGAAAGAATTAGCATTTAATTGTTAGCAAGTCACCTTCTTCAGTAATAACTCACAACGAGCTTAAAGTTCTACCCTTAATTTGGTCGGGCTAGGTGGACACAGCATAATAAAATGGACAAAACATCATTTCAATGTCAGATAGAGCACTATGGGACCTGACCTCATACCAATTTGTGCTAAACATGGCCCTCACAGGTGAGGGCAGAATACCTTTTTGTCCTTGTGGGACTCCTGAATTTCAGGGAAGCAGGACGCTGAGACTGAGCCCAACCCTTACACTTCTCAGATTGCTGGCCAAGTTTCAGAAAAACTCAATAATCTGCTCAAGGAAGGTATGCCAAGGTACAGGTGAAGAAAAGACAGGAGCTAAAAATTTGGCATGGGATTTCTGAGAAGACACCTTTATACTTACTAAGAACTTAGGGCTTTTATAAATGGCTCAGGATTGGTTGTGGTCAGACAGTGTGGGTATGCAAGCCAATGAGGGGACTGGCAATTTCAATACAGTGTCATACAATAGTGACAAAAAGAGAATAACCCCAAATGGGGCTTCACTAATCATCTTCCTGATATCAAAGTATTGTGTCTGACCAGTACTGAGTGTGAACCTGGACTGCTGGGCATAGGATATAGGATGTGAATTGAGTTATAAATGGAGGGATGGGTTGATGAAAATAATTGTCAAAAGCAACAGTACACTCACATCTACCGGGGATCAGTTTTAAAGGGACAGTGCACTCAACCATATGAACCCATTAGCACTGCTCATTCTTGGTTGCTGGCCAATCACTTCCTGGCTTATCAAACAGCATGCCATGTGGCAATGGTTTGGTGGACACAGAGGGCTAGCATATAAATATCAGTGAATACCTGGCATGGTAGTGGAGAGAACCAAGTCTTGGCCACCCTGCACTGCTCATTCCCAAGGTTCTCAGCCTGTTAGCTCCTTGTGGCAAACTCACTTCTCTGATGGGAACAGGTGCTGCCTGCAGGCCTCCCTGTTTTGCGCTCCAGGTCTCAAAAGTCCCCCAAAGGCTGGTCTAAAAGTGTGGGATCCTAATGCAGGCAAAGCCCAAGTGTTGGAAGTTCCAATTCATAGCAGTGACAGGGTGCTGCAGAGCTCTGTAATGTGTTGTACTTCCAAGGGAAGGAGGCACTGACTGTTGGTACATGAATGCAACAGGGTTTCCTGATCCTCCCTGCCCAACAGCAGCTGTTCTGGCTTGAGCAGTACAAAGGAATGAGGCATGAGACACCTTGGGGACAAGCACCCACCAGTAGAAGGGTGGCTAGGGCAGGTACATCTACAAAGAACAGTGCCAGTACTGGGGGCTGTGCTCTTTTATCAACTTCTCCACATTTCACTTTTCAAAAACATCTTAGACTTTAGAGTAAGTTTCAACCTATGGACAATTTACATTAGTGTTTCTCTGGACTGTCCCAGCTCTCCCTCAATGCACATGTCATAAAACATATGAATCAAAGCCAGAACATTTCTACTGAAGTCAGATTAGTCACTAAACACAAACCCTATGCCAACCTCACCATTGCCTACTTCTGCCCACCCTTCTCTCACTCAGGAGTCTATCTGGCCCTGCAGATTCCTGCTCTCTTTCCCTTTGAGGAACAAAAGTGCCCACCATACCTCCATGGTTAGACATCGTGAAGGGTTCCACTCAGCATTTGCTGTCTTTGTAGGCATAGATTGTCGAATGTCAACAGACTCTTCCTCTTTGCCAGCAGTCCACAGAGCAACATATGCTACAGTCATCTCAGCGAATCTCACTGGGACACGAGTTCACCAAGCTTACACTTGTTCATGGTACTCGTGTTAGAAGTCAGAGTCTTGTACTTAATAGGTAGGTGACCTATACTCCAATTTTGTGCTGGTCATTTTTAAGTTGTGATCTTGCTTCCTATCCAGGTAGATGCCAGGGCCTGGACTCACCTATTTTAAGCTTCCTATTTTAATGAAGTTGATATGCATCCCTAGCTTAAGAGGAGATGTCACCCACTTTTTGGCTTGGGTTGGCCCTGAATAATGATCATCCACATCTCAGCATCCTAAATAGTTAGGATTACACAGGCGACTCCCAGCTCCAATGTGCCTTCCTTCTCAACACTACCCACTCAGCAATGACTGACAGTTTTCTCTCCTGTTACTCTTACCCTCTGGAATTTCAGAGAGGAGACACACATTTTCTTCTTCATTGTACTCTAATTGCTCCCAAGATTGCCTGAAATTGTACTGTCTATCTCCCCTCATTGTAGGCTCCATAAGGAAATGATACCCCCAGATCCTGGATGTTTATGCATGAGGAGGTAGGTCCCAGTGACACAGAGGTAAACTTAGTTATGAACCCCAAAGGGAAGTCCTGCTACTCCAGCTGTGGGCTGTCAGTTCCTTCTGCAACTCCCTCAGCTATTCCCTCAGCTACAGTCATCCTCCATGCACTCACCACACTGATGGGTATGAAGACAGCATCATGCCAATTGGCCAGGTCAAACTCCGGGCACCCAGTGATGGAGCTGGAGGAGTTGCACTTGTCCCCCTATCCAACCTGACATCCAGTCCCTCCCTTCAACAGGGTTCAATCTCTGTGGATGCTCCTCTCTACAAACTCTCTCAGTCTCTCTCTAGAAGTAAGGAACAGGTATATGTAATTGAGAAAAAGCAAACACAATCTCTCATCATGAATGGGCTAATTTAAATAGTGAAAAAACCCACAAATTTATAATGAACCCCTCTCCCCACTTCTTTTATTTATGTACAGATCTCGAGGCTCCTCATGGGAGGAATGGCCTCCTGGGAAGGATCACAGCACTACCTGAACCAAATAGATTTGATGAAATGTCCCCAGAGAACACACTGGATACTCTGAGTAGAACAACACACAAACCACAGATTTTAAAGAAATTGTCTAAAATAATTTTTTAACCAAGGTACTCACAGATGCCCCTCCCATAATCTTGGGAAAGATAACAGTAGAGCAGCCATCTGGATCCTGTCCAAAGTGGTTATAGGGTGTTTGGAACCAAGCGATTTCCTTGGCCCAATCCACATCACAAAGAGGCAATATGGATGCTCCTACTCCAATGGCTGGGCCCTTTACTGCTACAATATTAGGCTTCTTAAACTGAATGAAAGTATTCACTAAATTTCTAAATTAAAAAATATAAATGGGGAACAAGTAATAACATTGCATGTGTGAGCAGATGACAAAAATCTATTCTAGATTGCAAGTTGCCAAACAGAAAACGTGCAAATCATAAAAGCTAAGATTTGTTAAAAAGCCTTCTCCCAGAAAAGGTAGACTGTGGATCACTGGTTGCATGCCTGGATATCAAGCAAAGGTGGCTGCTCCCACCGGTTGTAGATGACATAGCCAGAAGTGCTTTGGGTATTTACAGTGGCTCTTGGCCACTCTGACCATTATATGTAGCATTTCCAACTTTCTCTTTGAATACCCAAGGATCATACTGACTTTAGGGCGTTCTTGTGTTGAAGAAAGAAAATTCAGAGTGAACTTGGCACCAAGATTGTCTGGTAGTGACTAAATGGTATTGACTAAGGGTAATAACCTGCCCCTGCTAGGAGACTTTACACATTGAATCTGGAAACAACGGGTATTTTCTAAGGTCTTATAAACTGGACTAAATTAACTTAGGGATATGGAGCTAGGCTAATTTAAGACATGAGGTTGGAAAGAAACATCATCAAACATCCCAATGCCTGTATCCCATTATGTGTTGGTGGATGCTACTGGCACAGGAGATTGGAGAGCAAAGCAGGCTTGGGGGAAGGTGGCCTTTGCAGGGGACAAGAAATTGCCACAAAGCACAGCCAATGCTTTGTTGGAGTTTGTTTTTACAAGCTTTGTAGTTCCAGGGAGGTTGATGCTATACTATATAGGGAATCTGCTTCTTCCTCCCCTGCCATATAGCTGATTCTGTTTTCAGAGGTGGTTTCTTGTTCTGATTTCACACAGTAGAGGAAAGCATGAACTTATACCTACATATATACAAAGTGATTCTTTTTATGTAGTTTGAGTCTGACCATTGAAGAACAACTACAAGTTTTCATATACAGAGTTCTAAGTCAGGGCTTTACTGAAAACAGCCATTGAGACACTTCCTACTAATTCCCCATCCTCTGAACACTATCAAGATGGAATATAGTCCTGCATCTCCCCTTGCCCCCATGTACCTCCCCACCACAAGTCCTGAGGGTTGAACTCAAGATCTGTTTAGTTGGCTGGCATTTGACTATTTGAATCACACTTCGAGTCCTATCTTCACTAAGCACTTGGAGGCTCAATTTTTACAGAGATTTCTTTTTTGGGGGAGAGGGTCTGGTCGTAGGACTTGAACTCTGGGCCTGGGCACTGTCCCTAGCTCTTTAGCGCAAGGCTAGCGTTCTACCACTTAGGCCACAGCGCCATTTCTGGCTTTTTTTTCTTTTTGCGTATGTGGTTCTAAGGCATCAAACCGAGGGCCTCAGGCATGCCAGGCAAGTGCTCTACCACAGAGCCACCATCCCAGCCTTTAACAGACTTTTCAAATTGAGCTTGCCAAGATCGTCTGGATGGATTTTAGACATTTGAGTAGCTAGGATTACAGATGTGAACCACCTGTATCCCTCTAGATTATATTGTAAGGAGGGAGGTTGGGAGGTTTATAAAGAACACAGGAGTACAGGGCTTGCAGAAGAAGATTCCAGCAACTGGTGTGAGGTGTAGTCCATTAGGTGAGGCCGACCTCATCTCAACTTTGCCATTTTCCCCCAAGGTTAGTACTGTTTTTACAGTGCAAGAATTAATTATTTTAAATTAGCAAGCTACACTAATATCTGAGTATTCTAAATGAGATGGCACAGGCCTTGTTAGAAAGTTCACACTGCGGTTTAATGATAAATCTGTGGTGCATAAAGACATAAGAATCAAAAACTGTCCACTATTCCATGCTTTTCCCATGATATATTTGTACATATATAAAAAATTCTGGTCTCAAAGTCTATGATGAAAATCAATACCAGGATTGATACAGGGTTGATACATTGTTTTATAACTGCAATTTCTATTTTTGCCTGGTGTGATAATAATGTCAAATGAAGTTATGTCTCTGTTTTAGAGATCCATGCTAAATTTACCATCAGCCCTCCTCAGAGGAAGAGTGCCATGATGATGTGTGAATTCATTTGTAAATATGAGTTGAACAGAAACTCAATTTGTTAAAACACAGTGACCCATCAAAGCTCTGTAGAAATGACCTGTCAGGAGAGACCTCCCCAGGCCACAAAGCTGTAGTTTCATGAATTACAAAAGTCCAGCTGCAGTATATCTAGCGGTAAGAGATCATGATGGACCTAAAGAGGAAAATGTGTACAACTTTGTTAAGTATATATAGGGTTTTGTT
This sequence comes from Dipodomys merriami, assembly GCF_024711535.1. Lineage (NCBI taxonomy): Eukaryota > Metazoa > Chordata > Mammalia > Rodentia > Heteromyidae > Dipodomys > Dipodomys merriami. The sequence continues at coordinate 9,179,463 of NW_027206113.1, forward strand.
TGCTATCCATGGGTCTTGAACATAGGGCCTGGCCACTGTCTCTGAGCTTCTTTTTTATTGTGAAAATACCATACAGAGGGGTTACAATTACATGGGCAAGATAATGAGTACATTTCTTATCAAGCATTGTTGCCTCCTCCTTTGTTTCCCCATACTATCCCTTCCCTTCTCTACCCCACACACCCTCCTACCACCACCACCCCACCCACCCCAGTCCCTCACCCGACCAAAGTTGTAAAGTTTGTTTTTCAACATAACGTCTTGTACATCTCATTGTTGTAATGAGTCCAACTCTAACCCAATTTAAACGATTTGTTTTTTCCCTTCCCCTCCACAAATTATATAAACATCAAATACAGTGAAAGCAGGGCTTATACCATGGTGGAGGTACATACAAAGCAATAAAGAAATCATCTTTTAAGTATGTTGGAAACAATCACAAGAAAGAAAAAAAGACATTTGAATCCTTATCTTGGAGTTCATTTGAACTAACATCAACTTGTCTGACAGTTTCTGTTTGTCTTAGACATATACTAGTTATTGCAAATAAGGGAAACTATGGGACCTATATTTCTTTGGGCTTGCCTTACTTCACTTAATATAATTTTTTCCAAGTCTTTCCATTTCCTAACACATGGGACAATGTCATTCTTTCTGATGGAGAAATAGAATTCCAAGGCTAGTCTTCTACCGAGTTCCAACAACACTTCCAGTTTTTCTGAGTAGTTTATTGGAGATAAGAGTCTTATAGACTTTTTTTTTCTGGGCTGGCTTCAAACTGCAATCCTCAGATTTCAGCCCCCTGAGTAGCTATGATTACAGGCATGAACTAACAGCCTCCTGGTTTATATATCTATATCTATATCTATATCTATATCTATATCTATCTATCTATCTATCTATCTATCTATCTATATATATATATATCTTTAAGAACTTACAATTAAAGCCCACAAAGATTAAAAGGTGCACAATGCAGCATACTCAATTTTTATTTTTTCCCACTGGATCATCGGTTAACTGAGTTAAAGATTTGCCGCAAAATTAGTTTATGAAGACAGAATTCCTTCTGCAAAGACCCTTGACATGGTTAGATAATAAGTCAGACCCTCATAGAAGGGAGTAGGAATTGTCTCGGAAAACCAGGCAACAAGATCTGAATTAGGAAGTAGTGTGCTGCCTTCCTCAGCTTACTCAGCTTTATTATCTGAAGAAGGAAGGATTGAGTGGGAAGAGGTCAAGTTCTAGGGGCAGTTTTGGGGTTTATTTTGCTCTCTCTCCAAATCCTCTAGTATCGGACTGCTGAGTAATAGCCTCTTCCTTTGAAAACTCCCCACGTTATCTCACTCTATCATGAGAGGAGATCTCACTTCTGTGGAGAGGAGCTTGCCTTTGCATCCTTCAGACACATAGTCTGCAGACATCAAAAGACCAATGCTACAAATGGAACCCAAGCTACTCAGTTTTATAAATGATGTAAGGGCCATTTTATGACAATGAATCAGCAAACTGACCATCATCAATCCAATAGTTGAAATAGCAGCCCTAGACAGTGGATGATGTAAGATGTTATTTGATCTGCATTCTCACTTCCCTTCCTTTCCATTTTGGATATTTGCCACAATGTGGATCTTAGCATCAAAAAGTTTAAGAAATTGAGACATGACCCCAGAGAAATAAGCAAAAAAAAATATACAGAAAGATTGTTTTGTGTAATGTCCTCTTAGGCAAATAAAGTTTTTTTAAATAAAATGAGTAAGAAAGAAAAAGGTTAAGTGAAATTGCTTTAAATAAGTATTTTTTCTGATTCTCCCATATTCCATTAAGAAAAATTCTCGTGACAAAAATAGATTCACTCAAAGCAGCAATAACGCAGGTTTTGCAGAAGCACAATGTTTCTGTTTCCTATAATATCAGCTGAACCTTCTGTGGGAGCCAGGAGAAGAACATGGCAGTGGGACGCTGGTAGAAAAAGTAGGAGTGAGGATCTGATGAAAACATGCATCGAAACTCACCTAAAAGTGCAAGAGATGCGGTTTCTGCTTAACTATATGTATCTATCATTTTTCTTTTTCTAATCCCAGTTCTACAAGCCTCAGCCACTGTCAAGGTCAGATGTACAAAGTCACCACAGAAGACAATGGTGTGTGTGTGTGTGTGTGTGTGTGTGTGTGTGTGTGTGTGTGTGTGTGTGTGTGTGTGTGTGTGTGTGTGTGTGCGTGTGTGTGTGTAAAAAGTGAGGCTTAAAGTCATGCAACATATCCTAAACTATGGTTTAACAATAAGCAGTGTCCACACATTGATATGAGGTTTTGAAAGTCTAGAGCAGAATTATATCCACTGATTAAGGTTTATAATTTCAAGTCAAGTAATAAGGCAGTGCCTTCTAGTACTACATCACAAAACTCCAATTAAAGAACCCAGAATAATAATGGGATTATAGCATTTCAAACCACAGGCATGTTATTCTGGGGAATAATAGAGATGAGGAAGACTGAGGTCCCAGGCTAGTCTAGGCAAAGTGTTAACAAGAAGACCTTATCTCAAGAAATACTTCTGGCTAGGTGGTTCATGCCTGCAATCCCAGCTCTGAGGGAGGTGTATGGACTCAATGCCCAAAAATTACTTTAAATACTGAAAACAAGAAGGGGGCTGGTGGTTTGGTAGAGTGCATGCCTAGCATGTATAAGGCTTTGAGTCCAATCAAACAACAATACTATAAAAAAAGCAAACAAATGTAAGATGTGCTCATTAGATGGATTCTAATACCTATGCAAGAAGCCATAAAAGTACGGCTTCTTTCCACTCTATAAGAAATATTTTGAATTTGGTGAAGTTATGAGAAGTGTGCAGCACAAGTTCTATGCAGCTGTACATTATCTATACAGCACTCTTAATCACCATGCCTGAGACTTGCTGGATTTCACTTAGACTTAAAATCAGTTATTGGCCTCTGGTAAGCAGACATTTATGTCAGACCCATAGAAAGAGCAGATAAGTTGATTGAGTCAATTGAGTTAAATGATAGACATCTGGAAACAACCTGCTTAAACTGTATACAAAGGAAAACCACCAACACTAGAACTTAATATTTGGTTATTCCCAGTGCAAATTGAGATGTGTGCAGTTGTAGAGCTTTCCTGGCCTTTGCATGCTGGCTTTTCAGATACTAGTCAATGTGCATGCATAGAAAGCTTCATTGCTGTGTGCTCTGCCACAACACTAAGACCATTAGTGTTGTAGAATGATAGGGAAACTCCTCACAGAACACAACATAGCCATTGTTATCTTGCACGAATAAGAAAGCTGTCAAGCTGGGCACCAGTGGCCCATGACTGTGAACCTAGCTACTCAGGAGGCAGAGATCTAAGTATGGCAGTTAAAAACCAGCCTGGACAGGAAAGCCCTTGAGATACTTATCTCTAATAAACCACCAGAAAACTAGCAGTGGCACTATGGCTCAAGCGATAGAGAACTAGCCTTGAGCCGAAGAGCTAAGAGACAGTTCCTAGGCCTAGAGTTCAAGACCAATGACCAACAAAACAACAAAAAAAAAGAAAGAAAGGAACAAAAAATAAAGAAAGAAAGAGAAAGAGAGAGGAAAGAAAGAAAAGAGAGAGAAAGAAAGAAAGAAAGAAAGAAAGAAAGAAGAAGAAGAAAGAAAGAAAGAAAGAAAGAAAGAAAGAAAGAAAGAAAGAAAGAAAGAAAGAAAGAAAGAAAGAAAGAAAGAAAGAAAGAAAGAAAGAAAGAAAGAAAGGTAGGAAGGAAGGAAGGAAGGAAGGAAGGAAGGAAGGAAGGAAGGAAGGAAGGAAGGAAGGGAAAATTGAAAAACAGAAAGACACCTGTCAAGATGAGAGCTATGGCAAAGCTTCAGCCTCTGCAGATAAAGACATCCTGACCTGGGAGATGGCTCAAGGACAGAGGAATTGCTCTTAGTAAGAGAAAAATTTTCCACTGAGCACATACCACTACAATGCAGCAGATGCCCAGCACTTGCCTACTGCCCCAAGTCCGTGTGGTCAGAGTCATTAGCAGCCTAGCTGCCAAGTCCCCTCTGCTTCCCACCTCCTGGGAACATTGTGGACCAGCTCAGAAGGAGGTTTCAGAAGAGCATAAAGAGCCATGCAGCAAAGCAGTGGTGCAAAAGCACAAAGCACATGTCTCTCACCTCTGGGTTTACAGTTATTCTCAGATGATTTGTGGATAACAAGACTTGGGGGAAGCTTCCTGAAATTACTCTGTATCCATAGGCACTCTTTGTCTGCCTCACACTGAAAGGCAACAACTTGTCTAAAGGCTGGTCTCCTCTGTTGCCAATAAATTCCTTTTCCCAGTCATCACTCCTGTAACAGACATATGTATGTTGGCTGATAGCACATCCTTGAATAGAGATGTACTTGCCAAGGTTTTGAAATCACAGTGGTCTGTGAAGTCCTATCACCAGTTGTCTTCCACTATCATCTCAGAATTAGACCCAAAGCGGGTTGCAATTCCAGGACTTATCAACAAAACACTGTCCATATGAGAACCTTGTCAAAGTCTACTTAAAGATACCTTTTAGTTTAATTCTATGTCTGACAGAATAACCACCCCCTACTTTTTTGGTCTAGGATATGTACAGCTCTAAACTGGGAGACTTTTAGAGAATGAGATTAGAGAGAATGGGTCTTCTGGACAGGATCTGCTATAGGTATGACAAGGTGGAAGGAAAAAGGAAACAGCGTAAGGAAATATGATTAACAAGGCCGAAGTGGTCAAAAGAAATCTCTCCAATGCAAGAAGGTCCTTCTGACAAACCTGTTCTTGTTGGGCCATGGCCTGGTATGGTGGTGCCACTTTAGACTCTGGTCCCATTAGAGCAACATACATGTCAGGGCTTCTTCATTCCAGGGCCTAGGATGACTACGAGAAGTTCATTCCCTGTTCCTACCTCTGCTTTCTAAAAGGGTACATACATCAAGGGGCTCTCTTCTTTCCCGCTACAAACATTCTACCAGTGTTCCCTCATGACACAACTCTTCAGCGCTAATCTGGGTGTTTTTCCATGAGTCCTAATATTTTGTCTTCTGAGCCTAACATTTGTTTTTTGTTTTTGTTTTTTGTTGATATTTTATTTTTTTACATTTTATTTTTATTTTATGTTTTTTCTTGCTGCAAAAATTAATTTTATTTAATGTGCAAATACTATACAGAGTTGTTACAATTACATAGGCAAGATAGTGAGTACATTACTTATCAAGCATTGTAGCCTCCTCCTTTGTTTACCCTTCCCATCCATTCCCATCCTCCGTGCCCCCCACCCAATCCCCCTCCCACAAGTTGTAAAGTTCGTTTTTGACATGACAAATTGTACTTCTCATTGTTACAATAGGTCAACCTGTATCCTTATTTGAATGACTTCTTTTTCCCCTTCCCCTCCACAAATTATACCGACATCAAATATAGTGAAAGCAGGGGTTATACTGTGGGGGAGGGACATACAAAGCAACAAAGAAATAATCTTATAATTGGGTAAGAAACAAATGCATGAAAGAAAAAAAAACATATAAAATACATATCTTAGGGTTCATTTTCCAAACATCTCCTTATCTGACCTTTTCTGCTTGACGCATATATATACTAGATATTGCAAATAAGGGAAATCATGGGACCTATGTTTCTTTGGGCTTGGCTTACTTCACTTAATATAATTTTTTTGAGTCTTTCCATTTCCTAACAGATGAGGCAATGTCATTCTTTCTGATGGAGGCATAGAATTCCATTGAGTATATATACCACATTTTCTTGATACATTCATCTACTGAGGGGCATCTGGGTTGGTTCTAGATCTTAGCTATGGTAAATAATGCTGAAATAAACATAGTTATGCTGGGAGCTTTAGTGTGGTCTTGTTTGTAAACATTTGGGTAAATGCCCAAAAGTGGGATTGCTGGGTCATAGGGGAGTTCTATGTGGTGTCTTTTGAGGAACCTCCATACTACTTTCCAAAGTGGTTGAACAACTTTACACTCCCACAAACAATGAAGTAAGGTTCCCTTCTGTCCACATCCCCTCTAGCAACTATTGTTATTAGAGTTCTTGATTTTTGCCATTCTAACTGGTGTGAGTTGGTATCTCAATGTTGTTTTGATGTGCATTTCTTTTTATGGCTAGGGAGGTTGAGCATTTCTTCCTGTGTCTATTGGCCATCCTTCTTTCTTCTTCAAAGAAGTTTTTCTTTAAGTCTTTAGTCCACTTATTTATTGGGAAGTTGTTTCTTTGAGGATTTGTTGTTGGGGGATTTAATTTTTTGAGTTCGAAGTATATTTTAGATTTGAGACCCTTGTCCGTTGTATGACTAGTGAAGATCTTCTCCCAATCCGTGGGCTTTCAATTGATCTTGCTAGCTATGTCCTTTGTCATGCAGAAGCTCTGCAACTTTATGGAATCCCATTTGTCCAACATTTCTTTGATTTGTTCTGTTTCTGGGTCTCTATTAAAAAAATTTCGGGCAGCGCCAAGGAGACCTAGGGTTTCTCCTATTCCATCCTGTAATGTTTTCAGTGTCTGCTTTGACTCCGAGGTCTTTGATCCATTTGGAATTGATTCTGTTACATGGTGATATATAAGTATCTAGCTTTAGTTTTCTACAAGTAGTTAACCAGTTTTTCCAGCACCATTTACTGAAGAGGCTGTCTTTCTTGTATTCTATTTTTTTTAACTCCCTCCTTTGGTCCTGAGGTCTGTTCTTGTGCTAGTAACAAGCTGTTTTGATTACTATGGCTTTATAGTAGAGTTTGAAATTTGGTATTGATATTCCTCCAGCAGTGTTCTTTCCGTTGAGGAGCGTTTTTCCTATTCGGGGTCTTTTATTGTTTCATATGAATTTTTGGATTGCCTCTTCTATTTCCTTGAAGAATTAGGTTGGAATGTTGATAAGTATCACATTGAATTTGTAGATAGCCTTGGGAAGTATTGCCATTTTCACGATGTTAATCTTTCCAATCCAGGAGCATGGGAGTTTTTCCCATTTTCTAAGTTCCGTTTTTATTTCATTTTTCGTTTTTGAAGTTTTCATCATAGAGATCCTTCACTTCTTTGGTTAAGTTAATTCCTAGGTATTTTATTTTTTGTGGGGCTACTACAAATGGAGTTGCTTTCCTAATTTCAGCCCCACTTTTCTAACATTTGTTACCTTTTCCTCCTTTTGGTGCTGGGGACTGAACAGAGAGTCTTGTGCATGCCAGGGATGTACTCTACCTTTGAGTTGCATCTTCACCCAGAGCTTTGTGTATCATACTAGTCAAGGACTCTATTAAGTATTTGATACAATTACCAAGGTACATGAGAATAAGGGAGATGCTGCACTTAGCATTTGGACAAAATAATCACCCTGTCTATAGGAGTCACCTCAATGTTGGCTTGTGTGGCAATGAGTGCAGACCTCTGGCTGGGAGGAAACAAAAGCCATGCCTGAGAAATATATGGTGATCTACTGATATAATTATCAAGAAGAGTTTCCGAGGGGTGAGGCAAGAGTTATTAATTGTGAAACAAGAATTACTTCATCAAGAGTGTAAACTAATAATCCAAAGCCACCAGAAAAGGCTCATAAATGAGTATTTAAGAGAAAACAAAAAAATATTCTTAGTCATTTGTTGTTGGGGGATTTAATTTTTTGAGTTCCAAGTATATTTTAGATATGAGACCCTTGTCCGTTTTATGGCTAGTAAAGATCTTCTCCCAATCTGTGGGCTTTCTATTGATCTTGCTAGCTATGCCGTTTGCCATGCAGAAGCTCTGCAACTTTATGCAATCCCATTTGTCCAATCTTTCTTTGATTGGTTGTGTTTCCTGGTCTCTACTCAGAAAATTCCGGGCAGAGCCAAGGAGACCTAGGGTTTCTCGTATTCCATCCTGTAATGTTTTCAGAGTGTGTGCTTTGACTTCGAGGTCTTTGATCCATTTGGAGTTGATTCTGGTGCAGGGTGATATATAAGGATATAGCTTTAGTTTTCTACATGTAGTTAACCAATTTTGCCAGCACCATTTACTGAAGAGGCTGTCTTTCTTCCATTCTATTGTATCAAATCCTCAAAGAAACAACTGCCCAATAAATAAGTGGGATAAAGACTTAAAGACAAACTTCTCTGAAATAGAAAGAAGGATGGCCAATAGACACATGAAGAAATGCTCAACATCCCTAGCCATAAAAGAAATGCAAATCAAAACAACATTGAGATACCACCTCACAACAGTTAGAATGGCAAAAATCAAGAACTCTAACAACAGATGCTGGAGGGGATGTGGACAGAAGGGAACCTTACTTCATTGTTGGTGGGAATGTAAACTTGTTCAACCACTTTGGAAAGAAGTATGGAGGTTCCTCAAAAGACTTCACATAGACCTCCCCTATGACCCAGCAATCCCACTTTTGGGAATTTACCCAAATGTTTACAAACAAGACCACACTAAAGCTTCCAGCACAACTATGTTTATTGCAGCATTATTTACCATAGCTAAGATATGGAACCAACCCAGATGCCCTTCAGTAGTTGAATGGATCAAGAAAATGTGGTATATATACACAATGGAATTCTATGCCTCCATCAAAAAGAATGACATTGCCCCCTTTGTTAGGAAATGGAATAACTTGGAAAAAAATATATTAAGTGAACTAAGCCAGGCACAAAGAAACACAGGTCCCATGGTTTCCCTTATTTGTAATATCTAGTATATGTATGAGTCAAGTGGAAAAAGTAAGATAATGTGATGTTAGGAAAATGAATCCTTAGATAGGTATCTTAATGTTTTTTTTCTTTCATGCATGTGTTTCTAATGCATTTATAAGATTATTTCTTTGTTGCTTTGTATGTCCCTCCCCCACAGTATAACCCCCGCTTTCAATATATTTGATGTCAGTATAACTTGTGGAGGAGATGGGGAAAAACAAGTCGTTTAAGTATTCAGGTGGACCTGTTGCAACAATGAAAAGTACAAATTGCCATGTCAAAAACGAGCTTTACAATGTCGGTGCGGGGGAGATGGGGAAGGATTGTGTGGGCGGGGAGGGGGGAGGCTGGTAAGGGAGGTGAAGGGTAAACAAAGGAGGAGGCTGCAATGCTTGGTAAGAAATATATTCATTATCTTGCCCATGTAATTGTAACCCCTCTGTATAGTATGTTCACAAATAAAATAAAATTTAAAAAATATTCTTAGTCACGGGCTGGGAAGGTGGCTCAGTGGCAGAGTGCTTTCCTTGCACGCATGAGGTCCTGGGTTCGATTCCTCAACCCCACATAAGCAGAATAAGCCGGAAGTGGTGCTGTGGCTCAAGTGGTAGAGCGCTAGCCTTGAGTTGAAGTGCTGAGGGACAGCACCCAGGCCCAGAGTTCAGGTCCCACGTCCAGCAAAAAAAAAAAAAGAAAAAAAATATTCTTAGTCAAATACTGGTAGATATGCTAGGTGGGACCTCCATCACAGCTTGGCCTCAATCCTTAACCCACTGAGGAGTGAGAGTGCTTTGGCCAGACCTGCCTTCAGTTCTGACCCAGCAGCCTTATTGGGTTTGGGGATCATCCAACCTGATCAGTTCCAGTACTAAAGACCCAGGAATGTCAATTTGCTGGCCAACACCTACTCCCTAGGACTTCCACATTAGAAGCTCATTGCACTTTGATATGCCTTGGGGCAAGGACAGAAAACATCTTGCTTCTAGTCACAGATCACCCCCTGGGGAAGTTTACTTTCTAATGAGTGAGATCAGCTTGGCTTAAAGATCTGTACCCCACTCATCTCCACCCTACCAACCTCAGGCCTGGTAGAGGAAAGCTTAGGGAAATTACTATTTCCCAACTTTACTAGCAGCAAGGAACTTGCAACTCACCCAGTAGTATCTTTTCCTTAGAGCTTTCTAAAAGTTGCTAAATTCCCATAGGTCCTGTTTCTGAATAAAAAGGGGCTTACAGGTTATTGGTGGCCATGCAGGAATGCCTGGCACAGACAACCTACCTGAAGCCTCACTGCAAGAAGAGTGAAAGATTCTGGCAAAAAGAACCCTTGACTGATGTGGCCTCCTGTGAAAACAGAAGTGTTCGACCTCTTCCTGGCCATTGTAGGTTCTAAGCAATTGAGATTTCCATCTTACTCATGTAAAGTAACCATACCCAATAGGCTAGCTCCATGCATCCCTTTTGTCCTTACAACTCCCCCTGGGCCTCAGATAGCTTTGAATGCTGGAAAAGTGAGTATGAGAATGGGTCATTGGGCCATGTCTCCCCTTCTCTCCTTCACTTGGAAGGACAGAATCAAGCAGTTCTTGATACACTATGGGGCTGGTCAGCTTTTCACTCCCTCAAAGAGCTAGACTCACTTCTGTCCTTAATGTTGCCAGATGCCTTGAGAAACTACCCTGGCAACCAAGATCTTGCACTCATCCTGTGAGTTCTGCTTCACTGTAAGCACAGGGATCGGGGTTCCTGCTACAGTTTCTGGAGAATGTGACTGCAATCCCTCTGATGGGGCATGAGACAAGAACCTATCATTGTGTGAAGGAGAAGTAGATGTGTAATGGCCAGTATTCATAACTGCCTTTTGTGGTTCCATTCCCAAAGAGGAATGTGTAATGGGTGGCAGGTATAGCCAGTCCTGTGTCAGAATGAAGGAGGAAGAGGCCCTGCTACCTCAGTGCCCAGACAAGCCTTGAACGTCAATCCTGTCAGTACTCCAAACATCAAATTGGTACTAGGAAAATTGTAATATCTAGTTTCAGTTTTCTTTCTCTTCAAACTGCTTTTTTGCTACTGGCATGCTATTGAGAGATTGCTAACTTTAAAACTGGGCCAGGGAAAATAAAAAATATTGGCATTTGTCATACTCCTCTTCAAAATAGAAGAAATACCATGAATTTGAAACTCCTCTTGAGCACCAGTCCTATATTGCTAAGATTAAATCCTGCTGGCCACCTTTATATTTCAAATACATTGAAAGAATAAAAGGGATTCTTAAGAAGAATAAGGACTAAGAGTATAAAATGTATACTTCTTTATTTATATAAATAAGGCTTTCATATAATTATATTTAAAAGAAATCTGTATTTTTACATTCACCACCAGTGAGTTTCTGACAGGAAAGGCTGTGCATAATGATACACAGCAAGGATCCCACTCCAGGACAACAGGAGCTCAGGAAAGCACCATTAATTTGAGAAGTAGGCAGGCTCTGACACTCCTGTTGCACTGCTAGCAATGGGAAGTCTTAAACTAGTTCCTCCACCAAGTCTTCTTCAAATTCCCCCTGTTCATCAGCAGTGTCATCTTGGCACTGCTGGTACTCGGACACCAGGTCATTGATATTGCTCTCAGCTTCAGTGAACTCCATCTCATCTATGCCCTCACCTATGTACCAGTGCAAGAATGCATTGCACTGGAACATGCCACTGAACTGCTCTGAGATGCACTTGAAGGGATCCTAGATGGCTATGTTTTTGCCGATGAAGGTGGCCGACATCGTGAGTCCATGTGGGGGTGGGGTGGGGGGGAAGGGAAGGGGGGATGTCACACACAGCCGTCTTCACATTGTTGGGGATCCAGTCTCCAACGTAGCTGCTGTTCTTGTTCTGCACGTTGAGCATCTGTTCATCCACCTCTTCATGGACATTCAGCCTCGGAAGATGGCAGCCGCTGTCAGGTAGCAGCCATGGCGGAGATCACAGGTGACCATCAAGTTCTTAGGGTCAAATATCTGCTGGGTGAAGCTCGCGTACCGAGAGAGCATGGTACTGCTGGCTGGCACGGCTGGCCAGGGGCACAAAGCCAGGCATGAAGAAGTGCAGGCGGGAAAGAGCACCATATTCAAGGCCAGCTTGTGCAGGTCTGCATTCAGCTGGCCAGGGTAGCACAGGCAGATGGTAACCCCGCTGTTGGTGCCTGACACCAGGTGGTTCAGGTCGCCATAGTTGGGCGTGGGCAGCTTCAAGTTACAGAAGCAGATGTTGTACAGGGCCTTGTTGTCGATGCAGAAAGTTTTATCTGCATTTTCCACCAGCTGGTGGACAGAGAAGATCGCGTTGTAGGGTTCCAGCACTGTGTTTGACACCTTCGGGGAGGGCATGACACTGAAGGTGTTCATGGTGTGGGTTGGGTACCCCTCTTGAATATTGTTGAGAATCAGGGTGCCCATGCTTGACCCGGTGCCACCTCCCAAAGAGTGGGCCAGCTAGAAACCCTGTAGACAGTCACACCTTTCTGACTTCCGCCTCACCACATCCAGTACCGGCTCCACCAGCTCAGCTTCCTCTGTGTAGTAGCCCTTGGTCCAGTTATTGGTTGCCCTGCTCTGGCCTATCAGACACAAGCCATGATGGGACACACACTCCAAGAATATTTACTGTGCCATTTGCATTTTGAAGACAACAGGACTCTTCTGAGCCAACCTTTGCTTTTAATTTAGATAACTTTGGTGAAATAAAGGAAATGTTTTCATTGTATCTGGGACCCTACAAATCACCCAGGTTCTAAAGAAATAAAGACAATGTGGAGGAAGATACATTTTAACCCAAATCAACTACTTGTAGAAATGAAGAACAGAGCCTGCCTCAATACTGGAAATGTAATTAGTTTCACAGGAGGGACAGGAGCACATTGTGATCATAGGAAAGCTAAGCTGCAAGCACTTGTCTGCACCTTGCTCACACATAGCTATGCTTTGATTTCTGGTGTCCTGAAGTAGTTCTCTGTTATTGCCGGGCCTTTGAAATGACCAGCAGTGCTGAAACCTTGTTGGAGGCTTTCCCTGATTGCTGATCTTTCCATTCAGAGGCTTCTTTGTCATGGAGGGCTTGCAGAGTTGCACTGATCTGAGCTGTCTGAGTGGCCAGGGGCATGACTCCAGTGGACTGGAATAGGTGGGTTAGGTGAGGACAATATCTAGGTGTATAAAGGCTCAGCCCAGCACTGGAGTGCCTGGATGTTAGGACCCATAGACCATGATGACATACCAAATATGAAGTTGTCTGGCCTGAAGCTCTGGCCAAATGGTCCTGATCTCACTGAGTCTAAGGTTCCAGGCTCTAGGTCCACCATGATGGCCCGAGGAACATATTTTTTGCCTGTGGAGACAAGAGTTGACGTAGGCCTATAATTGACAAGAAACTTAGGGGCAGAGCTTATGATTCTGAGTGACTCTCAGCATTCATTACAGAAATTACAGCATTTGAGACATGGAAACAGAAAAGATTGGTTCAGCCATTGAGGGATTTTTTGAAGAGGAGATTAGCAGTGGTTCTCTCACTTCAGCCCTCCCTTCTTTTCAGGCCTCCTGGTCACTTCTGCCTTTTGCACACCATCCCATCCCTGCCAATCCTCCAGGGCTAGTCAGTCTTTACTGATGCAGTCAATATAAGCTAGCTTATGTGGATTCAGAACAGACAGAAGAAAGTAGAAATGCATTTGGAAGGTGGATGGAAAATGCCTCTCAAATGTGACTACCCATTTTGCCCCTTGGCCAATGAGACAGTCATGAGACAATCAAATTGCTTCAGCTTTCTTGTCATCAAGAGGTGATTCAAACTTATCCATTCTCTTTCTTGACACTGTCTCTCAAATTACAGAGGAACAATATGGTAATCTTGCTTCACAAAAAAAAAATGGAAAAGACAACATTGAAGGAAAAGCTCATTGCTTCATGATGAGTGTTGGGCTGTTAAGAGCCAGTTGTCATTGTTGGAGTTTTTTAAAGTTACTCACCCATAAATCCTTACAGGTGTCTTCCTTGCCAAGGTAATTCAAGTCATTGATTGATATTAGCCTTTAAAACTTCCATGGAGATGTTGAATATTTTTGTGATTACCATCTTGTGAGATGAAATCCATTTCTGACTTAGTAAGGAATGGACTTGAGAATTCTGATAATTCTCTTAGAACTTCAATTCTGAAGGAAGCTAAATAAATCTTGATAGGATAAGAACAAATATATGTGAACTAATCCTTCCTCTTCATCCCTTTTCCTTCCCTAGTACTGTTAATTGGGCCACTGGCTCCTCTTCTCCAGTTCCAAATGCCTCAGGCCTTAACCCATTCCTTCTCCACCTCCTCACATTTTTCTCGTCTCCATTCCTGCCAGTTTTCATCTTCAGGTTCACCTTTAATTCACCTGCTATTGTCTCTGCACATTCCAACACTGTAGATTCCACCAAATGTGGCTTGTCAAGGGAAATAATTATACACTATTTTCTTCTCATATACTTGTACTGTACTCTATAGTAAATCCACTGGCTACATAGCATGTACCTGTTATTAAGTATGATGTCATGTAGAGACACTTGAATGTGTGTGGCAGATTATTTGTAGGTTCTATACAAATACTATTTTATATAAAGAACTTGAGTGTGTGAAGATGTTGTTATTGGTGGGGGTCCTCGAGCCCATTCCATGAGGATACTGAGGGGTGATTGAATTTTAACTAATGGTGCTGTTTTCATACTTCTTTAAATGAAGTTATGAACTTATTAAAAGACTATTTTTTCAGCCCTTTGTTTACGGATCAAATCTATAATCCTAGCTAATCAAGAGGCTGAGATCTGAGGATCATGGTTCAGTGTTGTCTCAGAAGGGAAGGAATGTACTTGGAACTCTTATTTCCAATTAACCACACACACGCACACACACACACACACACACACACACACACACACACACACACACACACACACACACACACACACCACAACACAACACAAAGCTAGAAGAGAAGCTCTATCAATTGAGCCACTAGTAGACTTCCATGTGAACAGTGACCTGATTGAGCCTCACAGGTGTCTGCTGGACCAGACATCCATTAAAATGGCTAAAGGATTCAGATATCTCATACAAGCTGTGTGACATCTCTGATTGGGTCTGGGATGGATATGGCCACAGACTTTCCTATGACCTTGAGAGTCATATAGCTCTCTCCTACAGACAATTAAACCCTGTACAAAGCAACCCAGTAAGTACCTTCCCTTAGGACCCCTCCTGTCTAGCAAGACATTTGATATTCTCTTCTTCAATAAATCATTGCTGTTTTATTCTTCCCTCTGCATCCATGAACTCATTCTTTGAGATCATAGAGACAAAATATGTGATTCAGTTATTAGGTTTTCAGTATCAACATGATGGCCTGCTTCAAAACAGAACTTTTTTTTTTAATTAATTGTATTTTATTTTATTTGAGAACATACTGTACAGAGGGGCTACAATTACATGGGCAGGATAATGCATATATTTCTTACCAAGCATTGCAGCCTCCTCCTTTGTTTACCCTTCACTTCCCTTCCCCGCCTCCCCCCTCCCCCCGCCCAATTTTACCCCCCTCCCCCCACCCAATTATAACCCCCTCCCCCCCCACACCGACATTGTAAAGCTGGTTTTGACATGACATTTTGTGCTTCTCATTGTTGCAACAGGTCCACCTAAATCCTTAAACGACTTGTTTGTCCCCATCTCCTCCACATGTTATACTGACAACAAATATAGTGAAAGCGGGGGTTACATTGTGGGGGAGGGACATACAAAGCAACAAAGAAATAATCCTATAAATGCTTTAGAAACACATGCATGAAAGAAACGAAAACATTAAAATACATATTTAAGGGTTCATTTTCCTAACATCACATTATCTGACCTTTTCCGCTTGACTCATACCTATACTAGATATTGCAAATAAGGGAAACCATGGGACCTATGCTTCTTTGGGCCTGGCTTACTTCACTTAATAAAATTTTTTCCAAACCTTTCCATTTCCTAACAAATGGGGAAATGTCATTCTTTCTGATGGAGGCATAGAATTCCATTCTGTATATATACCACATTTTCTTGATCCATTCATCTACTGAGGGGCATCTGGGTTGGTTCCATGTCTTAGCTATGGTAAATAATGCTGCAATAAACATAGTTGTGCTGGTAGCTTTAGTGTGGTCTTGTTTGTAAACATTTGGGTAAATGCCCAAAAGTGGGATTGCTGGATCATAGGGGAGATCTATGTGAAGTCTTTTGAGGAACCTCCATCCTGCTTTCCAAAGTGGTTGAACAAGTTTACATTCCCACCAACAATGAAGTAAGGTTCCTTTGTGTCCACATCCCCTCCAGCATCTGTTGTTGTTAGAGTTCTTGATTTTTGCTGTTCTAACTGGAGTGAGGTGATATCTCAATGTTGTTTTGATTTGCATTTCTTTTATGGCTAGGGATGTTGAACATTTCTTCATGTGTCTATTGGCCATCCTTCTTTCTTCTTCAGAGAAGCTTCTCTTTAAGTCTTTCGCCCACTTATTTATTGGGCAGTTGTTTCTTTGAGGATTTGTTGTTGGGTGGTTTAATTTTTTGAGTTCCAAGTATATTTTAGATATGAGACCCTTGTCCGTTGTATG
The DNA here is from genome assembly GCF_024711535.1 of Dipodomys merriami. Classification (NCBI taxonomy): domain Eukaryota; kingdom Metazoa; phylum Chordata; class Mammalia; order Rodentia; family Heteromyidae; genus Dipodomys; species Dipodomys merriami. The sequence goes on from NW_027206113.1 coordinate 9,195,843, forward strand.
GCTAGTAAAGATCTTCTCCCAATCCGTGGGCTTTCTATTGATCTTGCCAGCTATGTCATTTGCCCTGCAGAAGCTCTGCAATCTTATGCAATGCCATTTGTCCAACCTTTCTTTGATTTGTTGTGCTTCCGGGTCTCTATTCAGAAAATTTCGACCTGAGCCAAGGAGACCTAGGGTTTCTCCTATTCCATCCTGTAATGTTTTCAGAGTGTCTGCTTTGAGTTCAAGGTCTTTGATCCGTTTGGAGTTGATTCTGGTGCAGGGTGATATATAAGGATCTAGCTTTAGTTTTCTACATGTAGTTAACCAATTTTGCCAGCACCATTTACTGAAGAGGCTGTCTTTCTTCCATTCTATTGTTTTAGCTTCCTTATCGAAGATTAGATGGCTATAGGTCTGTAGGTTCATTTCTGGGTTTTCAATTCTATTCCATTGGTCCTGAGGTCTGTTCTTATGCCAATACCAAGCTGTTTTGATTACTATGGCTTTATAGTAGAGTTTGAAATTTGGTATTGATATTCCTCCAGCAGTGTTCTTTCCATTGAGGAGCGTTTTTGCTATTCGGGGTCTTTTATTGTTCCATATGAATTTTTGGATTGCCTCCTCTATTTCCTTAAAGAATGAGGGTGGAATTTTGATAGGTATCGGGTTGAATTTGTAGATAGCCTTGGGAAGTATTGCCATTTTCACGATGTTGATCTTGCCATTCCAGGAGCATGGGAGGTTTTGCCATTTTTTAAGTTCTGTGTTGATTTCCTTTTTCAAGATTTTAAAGTTTTCATCATAGAGGTCCTTCACTTCTTTGGTTAAGTTAATTCCTAGGTATTTTATTTTTTGTGGGGCTATTACAAATGGAGTTGCTTTCCTAATTTCAGCCACACTTTTCTCATTGTTGGCATATAGAAAAGCCATTGATTTTGGGGGGTTATATTTTATAACCTGCTACTTTGCCAAAGTTTTGAATCAGCTTGAGTAATTTGGGAGTGGAGTCTATGGGATTCTTTAAATACAAGATCATGTCATCTGCAAAGAGGGAGAGTTTTATTTCTTCTTTCCCTATTTGGATCCCCTTTACGTCTGCATCTTGTCTTATTTCTGTAGCTAGGCATTCTAATACTAGATTGAAGAGAATTGGAGAGAGTGGCATCCTTGTCTTGTTCCTGAGTTAAGAGGAAATGGCTTTAGTTTTTCACCATTGAGTATAATGCTGGCTGTAGGTTTGTCATATACAGCCTTTATTGTATTGAAGAATGTTCCATGGATTCCTAATTTTTCCAGAACCTTCATCATAAAGGGGTGTTGGATCTTGTCAAATGCTTTTTCTGCATCTATTGAGATAACCATGTGGTTCTTATACTTGCTCCTATTGATGTGATGAATAATATTAATTGATTTGCGTATATTGAACCAGCTTTGCATCCCTGAAATGAATCCTGTTTGATCATGGTGTATGATTTTTTGGATGAATTGTTGAAGTCGATTGTCCAAAATTTTGTTGAGAAGTTTTGCATCAATGTTCATCAAAGAAATGGTTCTATAGTTCTCTTTCTTTGATGAGTCCCTGCCTGGTTTTGGGATGAGGGTTATGATGGCTTCATAGAATGTGTTCGGTAGTGAGCTTTCTCTTTCAATTTCATTGAAGAGTTGGAGGAGTATTGGTGTGAGCTCTGCTTTGAAGGCCTTGTAAAATTCCGCTGTAAAACCATCTGGTCCTGGACTTTTCTTAGCTGGGAGGTCTCTTATTGCTGTTTCTATTTCAATGCTTGATATGGGCCTGTTAAGCTGGTTTAACTCATCTTGGTTTAGTTTTGGCATGTCAATATTTGCTAGGAAAAGGTCCATTTCTGTCAAGTTCTCAAACTTATTAGCATAAAGTTTTGAGAAGTATTCCCTTATAATGTTCTGAATCTTGGTTGTTTCCGTGGTGATGTTTCCATTCTCATCTCTGAGTTTATTAATTTGGGTGTGTTCTCTCCTTTTTCTGATAAGGTTTGCTAAGGGTCTGTCAATTTTGTTAAGTTTTTCGAAGAACCAACTCTTTGTTTTGTTGATTCTTTCTATAGTTTTTGTAGATTCTAATTCATTTAATTCTGATTTAATTTTGATTATTTCTTTCCGTCTACTGGATTGGGGTTTATCTTGCTGCTCTTTTTCAAGGAGGTTTAGATGTGTCATTAAATTGCTAGTTTCAGATCTCTCCAATTTGTTGATGTAGGAGCTCAGAGCTATAAACTTGCCTCTGAGTACTGCCTTTGCTGTGTCCCAGAGGAGCTGGTAATTTGTGTGTTCATTTTTGTTGAATAGCATGAACATTTGAATTTCCTTTCTAATCTCTTCCATGACCCACTCATGATTCAGCAGTGTGTTGTTCAGCCTGCATGTGATACCGGACTTTCTTTGGTGGCTTTTGGTGTTGAGTTCTAATTTTATTCCCTTGTGGTCAGAGAGAATGCAAGGTATAATTTCAATGTTTCTGAATTTAGAGAAGTTTGCTTTGTGGCCTAAAATGTGATCTATTTTAGAAAACGTTCCATGTGCTGCTGAGAAGGACGTGTATTCTGATGCTGCTGGGTGAAATGTTCGGTAAATGTCTGTTAAGTCTAGTTGATCTATGCAGCTGTTTAGATCTGCGGTTTCTCTGTTGAGTTTTTGCCGAGTTGATCTATCTAGTGTGGAGAGTGGTGTGTTAAAATCCCCAACAATTAATGTCTTTGGATCTATATGGGATTTGAGGGAAAGTAGTGTTTCTTGGATAAATTTGGGTGCTCCATTGTTTGGCGAATAGATATTTAGAATTGTAATATCCTCCTGAAGGAGAGATCCTTTAATTAGTATGTAGCGACCTTCTTTATCTCTTCTCACGAATTTTAATTTGAAGTCTATTTTATCTGATATTAGGATTGCAATTCCCGCCTGTTTATGAGGGCTGTCTGCTTGGTAGATTTTGTTCCAGCCTTTAACCTTGAAAATATGTTTGTTTTTATGGGCAAGATGTGACTCCTGCAGGCAGCAGATAGAAGGGTCTTGTTTTTTAATCCAATTAGACAGACTATGTCGCTTAATTGGAGAGTTCAGTCCGTTAACGTTAAGAGGTAGGACTGAGAGGTATTTGGGAGTTCCTGCCATGTTATCCACCTTCTTGGGGGCTGTGAAAGCTGGGTTCTTCCTAAGGTTCTTGGATTCTCAGTTTAGGTGCAGTTTTTTGGCCTTTGTTGCGTTCTTGTTGGTTTTCTATGTGTAGGACTTAAAAATCTTTTGTAGGGCTGGTTTGGTGGAGATGTATTGTTTCAATTTTTCTTTGCTATGGAAGGTTTTTATTTGGCCTTCAGTTATGAAGGAGAGTTTAGCTGGGTACAGTATTCTTGGTTGATAGTTTTTTGTTTTTAGGGCATGGCATATGTCATTCCAGGCTCTTCTTGCTTTGATTGTCTCTGCTGAGAAATCTGAGGTTATTCTAATTGGTTTCCCTTTATAGGTGATTAACCTTTTCTCCTTGACAGCTTTAAGGATCTTTTCCTTGGTCTGGGTTGATCCTGTTTGGATGATAATGTGACGGTGGGATGTCCTATTCTGGTCTGGTCTATTTGGGGTTCTAAAAGCTTCTTGTATCTGAATAGGCCTATCTTTTTGTATGTTTGGGAAGTTCTCTGCTAGGATCCTGTTAAACAAATTTCCTAGACCATTAACTTCTGTTTCTAGGTGCTCCTCTACACCCATTATCCTTAGATTGGGCCTTCTGATGGTGTCTTCCAGGTGTTGGATAGACCTATCATATTTCTTGGACTTGTCTTGGATGGTTGTATGTTCTTTCTCTATAATATCTAGGCTGTCTTCAATCCCTGAGATTCGATCTTCTGCATGGTCTAACCTGCTGTCCAGACTTTCTACTTTGTTTTTTATCTCTTTTCCTTCTAATTGGTCAGCTTTGATGGCTTCAAGTTCTTTGTTGAAGCTCTGTTTTAGGTCTTCTATGAATTTCTTTACTTCCTTAATTTGGTGTTCAGTGTTTGTTCTCAAATCACTTAGTTGATTGGTTATGGTTTCTTTGGACTCCCATTCCTTCTGTTGGGTTCCATTCAGCATTCCCTTTGTGGTCTCCCTGACTTCCTTCAGCTCTTTGTTAATGGATTCCATGAATGCCTTTAGTGATCTTTGTGTATTCTCTACCTGGTCTCTTAATTCGTGAATTACTCTTTCATTAGTTTCCTCCCTTCTGTGGGATTCCTGCAGTTCTCTTTGAGTGTTCTCTGCCTGCTCATGCCATTCCTCCCTTTCTCTTTGAGTATTCTCAAGTTGTTCACGCAAATCCTGTATCAGTTTTTGAGAAGCTTCCTCACGCTTATGATATTCCTGTATAAACTTCTGGGATGCCTCCTCTCTCTCCCTATCACGCTCATACAGAGTACTTTGTACATTGTCAAACTTCTCATTTATCATGTTTGCTATTAGTGTTTGTAGAGCTGTTTGGGAACTCTCATCTGGATTATTCTTTATCTGTTCTAATCCCTTATTATCAAGGTTGGGAATTGAGATACCCGAATTTGCCATTTTTCTTGTGTTTTTCCGGCTTACTCGGCCCATTTGAGATGAAGATTGCACCACAGTTTTGTGCTAGAACACTATCTTAAGGCAACCATCAACCAAAGTTTGCATTTGTACCGTCAATAGTCTACAGATACAATCTAGTTCAACAGATACATCTATTCAACATCAAACGACTATATGTTAAAGGACTTGGAACCGCAGAAAAGAATTTGGAAAACCAGAAATTATTATGATTAGGGAGAGATGTGGGTAAAAAATGGGAATAGATTGGTGTGGGGAGGCACAGGGAGAGTTAACTATGTCCTAATCACAGTGCAAGAAATGGGTTGGGTAGGATGCAAGTAGAGAGAGAGAGAAAAAGAAGAGACGGAAAGGGGAATAAAGAGAGACCAGAAAAAGAATAGAAACGTAAAAATTAATGTTATTATAGAGGTTAAAAGACCGTCTATTTAGAGAGGAATGTGAATATGTTCAGAGAAGGGGAGGGACATAGAGGAGATGTGAAAATCTTTAAGGATGGGAAAGGGAGAAGAAAAGATCAGAAGTTCAGTAGAGCTAGATAAAAAAACAAAAAGATAATTAAGAAAGAAAGAAAAAGAGAAAGAAGACAAGAAAAGAAAGGAAAACTCTCATTCACGTATTCCTAAAATAAAAATTATAAGATGAGAAAAAAAAAAGTTACTGGAAAACAATTATTTTTTCAGAAGAGGCAAAAATTAAAGATTAATAAAAGTTTTAGAAGGGAAAAAAATTACATATATATATATATATATATATATATATATATATATATATATATATATATATATATATAAGGTAACAAAAAACAAAAAACAAGCAAAAAAAAAGAAAAGAAGAAGAAGAAAAAAAAAGAAAAGAAAGAAAAAAAAAGTCTTTTGATTTTTTTTTTTGGGGGGGGGAGGAGTGGGAAGAATCCTGTATCTCCCTTTTGTCTGCAACCAGTCTCTTGTTGGAGTCTCTGGTCAGCTTGAGGTCCTGTGGCTTGATTGGTTTCTTAAGTCGGTTGGTTAGAAGAGGCAGAAAAATGCTCTGCTTTACCCAAGATTTTGAGATCCCCCTCCCAAGTTAGTTTTCTGGGAGGGTGGTCTGCTTTGAGAGTCACAAAAGAGGGGGATCTGGTGATGAGGCTAGGTTCTGGGTACAGTTGAGGCCTTTCAACAAACAGTAGCTTTTTCCTGGGGCTATTTTGTGATAAAGCTCACAGCGCCCAGCCTGGAGCCATTCTCAGGGTTTCTGTTTTTCAATTGATTGTGGTGGCTGCTAGAGGGAGGGGCAGCCTCTGGCTCTGGTTACCCAGCGAGGCAAGGCACTCCGATGGCTGGCGCCTGAGCTGGGTGACTTTTCCCTGGATGGAGCTGAGTCTGGCCGGTCACTTCGCATTTAAGTTCTTGTGACCTGCTAAATGACTCATTTTATTCCAAGGCCTGAGCTGGAGCTAGCAGCTCCTCCGAGCTTTGTCGGTATCCAAGATGGAGATCACCGGTGCTGGGGGTGGAGGGGTGGCCTTCCCTCCTCTGCTCCCTGAGGAGTGAGGACCTAGGGCTTGTACTCACGCCGAGTCTTGGATCCTGGGTCGTCTCTGGTCTGCAAACAGCAGGATGAAGATGTTCGCTCCTTGTCGGTTCTTGTTTGTGTTGAGTAGAATCCGCTCGTCCGCTGCGTCTGGCTCCTTCGTCCCCGACTCTGTGTCTCAGGTATGACTCCGCGGCGGTGGTCGCCGCCGCGACTCCGCCGCCGGAGCGGCAGCTGATGCGTTTCCTTGGCTTCCCCTCTCTTGTCTAACTCTCTGTCCTGTGATGGCACACTTGGTGTGATTCTCTGGCTTAGGACTGTTCACTGGAATTCTAAAACTACTTTCTATGCGAGAGCTTGTTCAGATTCCAGCTTCTCCTCCGCCATCTTCAAAACAGAACTTTTATCTGCTTCCTGGGCACCAAAGCTGGTGGATCCTGAATGCTTTTATCTTGAGCCCTTTTTGTGTTGCCACCAAACCTGTGCTAGAGTATCATCAGTGCCCAAGGGACACACCGGGAATGCGTTTGTTCCAATCACACATGGTATACCTAGGTGTTGAGTCTGCAAACATGATGGGTACTCACAGATGTGTGACTTAGTGATGTCAGCCACTCAGCACAAGGTTTCCCTGGACCAGAGTCTCATCCCCATGCATTGGGTGGATGATAGGTGAAACCTTTGTTTCTCATACACAGATTATATCCTGGTTGTTCCTAGCAAATGAATTCCATAGACCCCAGGGGAAACAAGCTGAATCCTTCTTTTAGTCATTTCTTCCCTAACACTGACACATCTGCTCCTTGAAGACACCATGGCCACATACCTCTCAGTAGAGGCTTTCCAAGACCCTACTCCATCATGTCACCCACCCACTTCAGATCTTTTAGCAGCCACTTTCCTCTAATAAACACTTCCCTCACGTCCAGCCTCCCCTATGAAAGTCTTCACTGTTGGGTTTTTATCCTAATGTAGAGGTCACATGCTTAACTATCAAGGTCATGGTTATTTGATATCTTTGGGGTCTACACACAGGACTGCTCAGGGCAATATTGATCCAATGTCTATGGCTCTGTTCACAAGACTGCTCAGTGCCATGGTGATGGGATGTATAGTGTCTGCATATGGGACTGCTCAGTACTATAGTGAATGATGCAGAATATCCATAGAAGGGCACCATTTTCCCATTGAGATTTTCAGCTTTCATTACTTGTGTATAGCTGGTATTCCACACAGCACTCTAAAATCTATGGGAATTTAGGAGAGAGCCTCTTTATCATGAGTTAGCAGAGAATGGAATAAAATAGAATACTCAGCTGTAGTGGTGGTGGCTTTAGCTGGTATTTCTTGATACTCAGCAGACTAAGATCTGAGGATCTAAGTTCAAGGCCAGTCCAGGCAAGAAAATTCATTGAGATTCTTATCCCTAATTAACCACCAAAAATCCCAAAGTACAACTATGACTGAAGTGGTAGAGCACTAATCTTCAGCAAAAAAAAATCCAAATCAATGTTTATGCATTAATTTAAGCCTTAGGACCAACACACACACACACACACACACACACACACACACACACACACACACACACACACACACACACACACACACACACAAACACACACACACACAACCATTTGTCCAGCACTGGTGGCTCACACACCTGTAATCCTAGCTATTTAGGACGCTGAGATCTGAACTTCAGAGTTTCAATCCAGCCTAGGCAGAAAAGTTTGAGACTTATCTCCAATTAACCACCAGAAAACCAGAAGTGGTCCTGTGGCTCAAAGTGCAAAAGCACTAGCCTTGAGGGACAGTGTCTAGGTCCTGAGTTCAAGCCTTTCGACTGACAAGAAAAATAAAATGTAACACCTGGATCAGGTCCTTTGTCTCCTTTGTTTGAGGAAAGAGTCTACAGACAAAAAGGAAGAGGTAAGACAGCATAACTTTATTGACGGAAAAGACCATCAGAACCCTTGCTAGACAGGAGAGGCCCATGGGAGGGAAGGCACTAGTTGGTGTGGGTTATGTAGGTATTAATGAGGTGTCTTTAGGAATGATCTATATGTCTCTCATGACCATTGGACAGTCTGCAGGTCATATCACTCCCCAGGCCTAGTCAGAAGCTCCACAAAGCCAACCCAAGATCTTTATGCATTCTTTAGTCCTTCTGAGTAAGTTATAATTTTGGTACCTACCTCTGGGGTATAGTCACCTCATCACAGTGTTCATTGTTCCAGGGGCGATGGGCCATGATATGATGTCAAGGAGCCTGCACACAGGACTGCTCAAGGCCAAAGTAAAAGAGAACTTCTGTGGGAGAGAGACTTTGCCTCCATTGCACAGACATGCTCTTTTTATGCTCTGATAACTCTGGGCGGTTTTTCCATGTTTTCTCATTTTTTTCTCCAATGCTTTAGATGGAAACCAGGACATCATGCATGTAAGGCAAGCATTTTCCCATTGCACTTATATTTCTTTCCTTGGATTTGTTTTTAAATGAGCAGTAGATTTCATCTTTGTGTATAGGAAAATAGTTATCAAATATCTCCATTTTAAAGGTTTCAGCTGATGAAGTAGCACAGTATTTTTTATAATCTAAAATAGAGATATTCTGCCTTGGATATGTCCAGAGGCCTCAGACATAAAAAGGCTTGGGATAACTGCTGTGCAATTGGAAAGGCCAGGCTGAAGCCTTTTCCTTTTGCCCCAGCTTGCTGTTGCACCAGTGCTCCTTTCACCAGAAATGCTCATTTTCTCCATTTCTGCTCCTTGACACTTAGCTAGAGGAGTCAGCTCCAGCCCTCTGAGAACTCTCTATGGGGGTGCGGAGTGGGGATTCCAGTATGGGAGAGGGCTTCTCTTCCCCCTCCATCTTTTGTGCTGGTCTTGGGCTTGATCTCAGGGACTGGCTCAGTCAGTTTTTCTGTTTGTGTATTTTTTCTTGCTTGTTTGATTTTTAGTCAAGAGTAGAACTTAGGCAACAGTTTCACTTCCAGATATTTGGGCTCCTAATTAGTGATGAGTCTCATGAACTTCCCTACACAGGCTGGCTTTGAACCTCATTCCTCAGATGTTTGCCTCATGAATAACGTGGATTATAAGCATGAGTCACAATCACCTGGCAGAGAGAGGGGTCTTCTTTCAGACATACCAACTACACAGTGACAAAGATCAAGAGGGGTAGCCTCTTTGTTTCAGCTGACCCCATCTTTTTCCATCACATCCAGCGTCAGCCCTGTACCAGCTATGGAGAAGAGCTTGGTGCTTCTTCAGGCCTGATCTGAATTAATTCATTGATCATACTAATAAATAAAATATTTCATGAGTATGTTTGTCTTCTCACCAACAGGAACGGATCTAGAAATCAAGAATCATTTATACCTTAGCTTTCCAACTCCAGAATGTAGAAAATTACTCACGTTGCATATGCCTTTCTTTACTAAGTGAATTAGATCAGAACAGCCTTCACATGTGCTTCTCACCCAGTGGAGATGATAACAAGGTAGCAAGATGTTGGGCAGTCTTGTATAGAAATTGGGCAAGGACCATAAAAACAAACACATTTTGACTTTGAAAGGCTGGAACAAAATCTACAAAGCAACGGTCCCCATAAACAGGCAGGAGTAGCAATACTAATATCAGATAAAATAGACTTCAAATTAAAATTAGTTAGAAGAGATAAAGAAGGTCGCTACATACTAATGAAGGGATCTCTCCTTCAGGAGGATAGTACAATTGTAAATAGTTATTCGCCAAACAACGAAACACCCAAATTTATCTGAGAAACACTCCTTTCTCTCAAATCTCATATAGATCTAAAAACATTAATTGTTGGGGACTTTAACACACCACTATCGCCACTAGATAGATCAACTCAGCAAAAACTCAACATAGAAACCACAGACCTAAACAGCTGCATAGATCAACTAGATTTAACAGACATCTACTGAATATTTCACCTAGCAGCAGCAGAATACACGTTTTTCTCAGCAGCACATGGAATATTTTCCAAAATAGACCACATTTTAGGTCACAAAGCAAATTTGTCCAAATTCAGAAACATTGAAGTTATACCTTGCATTCTCTGAGACCACAAAGGAATAAAATTAGAACTCAACACCAAAAGCCACCAAAGAAAGTCCTGTAACATATGGAGGCTGAACAACACACTGTTGAACCACCAGTGGGTCATGGAAGAGATTAGAAACAAAATTCAATTGTTCATGATATTCAAAAAAAATGAGCACACAAACTACCAGCTTCTCTGGGACACAGCAAAGACAGTACTCAGAGGCAAGTTTATAGATCTGAGTTCCTACATCAACAAATTGGAGAGAGCTGAAACCAACAATTTAATGAGACAGCTGAGCCTCCTTGAAAAAGAGCAGCAAGATAAACCCAATCCAGTAGATGGAAAGAAATAAAGTTAAATCAGAAATAAATGAATTAGAATCCAAAAAAATCATAGAAAGAATCAACAAAAGAAAGAGTTGGTTCTTCAAAAACATTAACAAAATTGAGAGACCCTTAACAAATCTTATCAGAAAAAGAAGAGAACACACCTAAATAAATAAACTCAGAGATGAGAATGGTAACATCACCACCGAAACAACCAAGATTCAGAATATTATAAGGGAATATTTCTCAAAACTTTATGCTTATAAGTTTGAGAACTTGCCAAAAATGGACCTTTTCCTAGCAAATATCGACATGCAGAGACTAAACCAAGATGAGTTAAACCATCTTAACAGGCCCATATCAAGAATTGAAATAGTAATAGCAATCAGAGACCTCCTTTCTGCTGTTTTACAGCGGAATTGTACAAGGCCTTCAAAGCAGAAATCACACGAGTACTCATTCAACACTTCAATGAAATTAAAGAGAAAGTTTACTACCGAATTCATTCTATGAAGCTATAATAACCATCTTCCCAAATCCAGGCAGGAACTCATCAAAGAAAGAACTATGGACCCATATCTTTGATGAACACTGATGCCAAACTTCTCAACAAAATTTTGGCAAATCAGCTTCAACAATTCATCCAAAAACATCATACAGCACAATCAAACAGGATTCATTTCAGGGATGCAGTGCTGGATCAATATACGCAAATCAATAAACATAATTCATCACATCAACAAGGGTAAGGACAAGAACCACATGATTATCTCAATAGATGCAGAAAAAACATTTGACAAGATCCACCACCCCTTTTGAAGGTTCTGGAAAAATTAGGAATCCATGGAACATTCCTCAATACAATAAAGGTTGTATATGACAAACCTACAGCCAGTATTATACTCAATTGTGAAAAACTAAAGCCATTTACTCTAAACTCAGGAAGGAAACAAGGATGCTCACTCTCTCCTCTACTCTTCAATCTAGTATTAGAATGCTTAGTTACAGCAATAAGGCAAGACCCAAACATAAAGTGGATCCAAATAGGGAAAATGAAGTAAAACTCTCCCTCTTTGAAGATGAGGTGATCTTGTATTTTAAGAATTCCATGGACTCTGCTCCCAAATTACTCATGGTGATTAAAAACTTTGGCAAAGTAGCAAGGTATAAAATTAATCTCCCAATATCAATGGCTTTTCTATATGCCAACAAGGGGAAAAGTGTGGCTAAAATCAGGAAAACAACTCCATTCAGAATAGCCCTACAAAAAATAAAATAACTAGGAATTAACTTAACCAAACAAGTGAAGGACCTCTATGATGAAAACTTTAAAAACCTGAAAATGGAAATCGAAACAGAACTTAGAAAGTGACAAAAAACTCCCAGGCTCCTGGATTGGAAAGATCAACATGGTGAAAATGGCAATACTTCCCAAGGCTATCTACAAATTCAATGCGATATCTATCAACATTCCAACCTCATTCTTCAAGGAAATAGAAGAGGCAATCTAAAAATTCATATGGAACAATAAAAGACCCAGAATAGCAAAAAAGATCCTTAACAGAAAGAACACTGCTGGAGGAATATCAATACCAAATTTCAAACTCTACTATAAAGCCATAGTAATCAAAACAGCTTGGTATTGGCACAAGAACAGACCTCAGGACCAATGGAATAGAATTGAAAACCCAGAAATGAACCTACAGACCTATAGCCATCTAATCTTTGATAAGGGAGCTAAAAAAAATAGAATGAAAGAAAGACAGCCTCTTCAGTAAATGGTGCTGGCAAAAATGGTTAACTAGTTGTAGAAAATTAAGCTAGATTGTTATCTATCTCCCTGCACCAGAATCAACTCCAAATGGATCAAATATCTCAGAGTCAAAGCAGACACTCTGAAAACTTTACAGGATGGAGTAGGAGAAACCGTAGGTCTCCTTGGCACAGGCCAAAATTTTCTTAATAGATACCCAGAAACACAAGAAATCAAAGAAAAGTTGGACAAATAGGATTGAAGGAAAGTGCATAGCTTCTGTATGGCAAAGGACATAGTTCGCAAGATTAATAGAAAGCCCACGGATTGGGAGAAGATCTTCACTATCCTTACAACAGACAAGGGTCTTATATCTGAAATATACCTGGAACTCAATAAATTAAATCCCCCAACAACAAATCTTCAAAGAAACAACTCCCCAATAAATAAGTGGGCTAAAGACGTAAAGGGAAAATTCTCAGAATAGGAAAGAAGAATGGCCAATAGACACATGCTCAACCTCTCTAGCCATAAAAGTAATGCAAACCAAAAAAATATTGATATACCACCTCACACCAGTTAGAATGTCTATAATCAAGAAGTCTAATTACAACAGATGCTGGAGGGGATGTGGACAGAAGGGAACCTTACTACATTGTTGGTGGGAGTGTAAACTTGTTCAACAACTTTGGAAAGCAGTCTGGAGGTTGCTCAAAATACTCCACATAGAGCTGCAATCCCACTTTTGGGCATTTACCCAAATGTTCACAATCAACAACACCCTAAAGCTCCCAGCACAACTATGTTTACCACAGCATTATTTACCATTGCTAAGATACGGAACCAACCCAGATGCCCCTTGGTAGATGAATGGATCAAGAAAATGTGGTATATATACACAATAGAATTCTATGCCTCCATCAGAAAGAATGGAATTGCCCCATTTGTTAGGAATTGGAAAGACTTGGAAAAAAAATATATTAAGTGAAGTAAGCCAGGCCCAAAGAATCATAGGTCCCATGGTTTCCCTTATTTGCAATAACTAGTATATGTCTGAGTCAACCAGAAAAGTTCAGATAAGTTGATGTTAGGGGAATGAACCCCAAGGTACGTATTCAGATGTTTTTTGGGTTTTTTTCCTTTCATGCAATTGTTTCTATCATATTTAAAGATTATTTCTATGTTGCTTTGTATGTCCCTCCACCACAGTATAACCCATACTTTCACTGTTTTTGATGTTGGGATAATTTGTGGAGGAGAAGTGAAAAAACAAATTGTTTAACTAGGGATACAGGTGGACCCATTGCACCAATGAGATGTACAAGTTGTTATGTCAAAAAACGAACTTAACAACTTGGGGGAGGATCGGTTGGGGGGAGGGGAGGAGTATGGGAAGGGATGGGAAGGGGAAAGGAGGAGTCAACAATGCTTGATAAGGAATGTACTCGTTATCTTGCCCATGTAATTGTAACTCCTCTGTATGGAATTCTCATAGTAAAAAAAGTAAAAAATAAAATAAAAAGATGTTGGAAAGGGTGGCTCGTCTGAAATCTGAGCTATTCAGGAGGACAAGATCTGAGGTTTGAGGTTTGAAGCCAGCCATAGCCAAAAACTGACACTTTTGTCTCCAGTTAATCAACAAAAAACCTCAAGTGTATCTCATGTGACAGAGCCCTAGCCTTGAGCACAAAAGTGAAGAGAGAGTATAAGGCCAAAAATTCAAGCCCTAGGGCCATCACACACATATACACGCACACACACACACTCACACACTCACAGAGTGGGAGAAGCTACGTGGACTAAATGAACAATTGGGACTCTGCCAGTGGTTTTTTGTTTTGTTTGTTTGCTTTTGTTGGTCATGGGGCTTGAAGTCTGACGCTAGGCACTGTCCCTCAGGTCTTCAGCTCAAGGCAAATGCTCTACCACTTGAGCCATAGCGCCACTTCTGGTTTTCTGGTGGTTTATTGGAGATAAGATTCTCACGGACCGGGCACCAGTGGCTCATGCCTGTAAACCCATGGTTTCCCTTATTTGCAATATCTAGTATATGTATGAGTCAAGCTGAAAAGGTCAGATAATGTGATGTTAGGAAAATGAACCCTTAGATATGTATTTTATTGTTTTTTCTTTCATGCATGTGTTTCTAACGCATTTATAAGATTATTTCTTTGTTGCTTTCTATGTCCCTCCCCCACAATATAACCCCCGCTATCACTATATTTGATGTCAGTATAACTTGTGGAGGAGATGGGGGAAAAAAAGTCGTTTAAGGATTCAGGTGGACCTGTTGCAACAATGAGAAGTGCAAGTTGTCATGTCAAAAACGAGCTTTACAACGTCGTGGGGGGGGAAGGATTGAGTGGGGGGAGAGGGGGGAGGCTGGGAAGGGATGTGAAAGGTAAACAAAGGAGGAGGCTGCAATGCTTGGTAAGAAATGTATGCATTATCCTGCCCATGTAATTGTAACCCCTCTGTACAGTATGTTCACAAATAAAATAAAAAAAAATAAAAAAAAAAAGAGTCTCACGGACCGGGCACCGGTGGCTCATGCTTGTAATCCTAGCTACTCAGGATGCTGAGATCTGTGGAACGCGGTTCAAAGCCAGCCCAGGCAGGAAAGTCCGTGAGACTCTTATCTCCAATAAACCACTAGAAAACCAGAAGTGGTGCTGTGGCTTAAGCGGTAGAGTGCTCACCTTGAGCTGAAGAGCCCAGGCCCAGAGTTCAAGTCCCATGACGGAACAACAACAACAAAAAAGAGTCTCATGGACTTTTCTGCCTGGGCTGGTTTTGAACCATGATCCTCAGATTCAGCCTCTTGAGTAGTTAAGATTGCAGCCATGAACGACTGGCACCCAGCTATGCCAGTGTTTTTAATGATCTCCTTCCCTCATGAGTTCTGCTTGAGAATGTGGCTTCTGCCTTTGGACAGTGGCCACCGGTAGCGCTAGCTCTGGTCAAATCCAGGCAGGAATTTCTGAAGCTTCTCTGACCCTGTGTACCCAGGCACCCTCACCACCAGCCCTCGCTGCCAACAGGAATGAGTAATGAACAATCACATGACCAGATGAAGTGCAGAAAATTCCATGCTTAGTGATCTTTTACTCTAAATAGCATTTTTAAAAGAAACGTTTGGTAACACAATGAAGAGACAAAGGTCAAGGGGGGAACCAATACAACAACAATATAAACAAAACAATATGTTGGAAATGATCTGTACAACTTGGGGCTGGGTGATGGGGGTAGAGAAAGCAGGAGAAAATTGAGGGATGGGGTAACAAGTTTGTCAAGAAATGTATTTATTACCTTATGTAACACTAAACTGTACATCATCTTGACAATAAAAATAAATAAATAAAAATGTATAAATAAAAGGAAAATTTCAGCATAGCAGACTGGGAGTGAAAAGTCACGTTTATGAAAGTACAGTCAAACAAGAATAGTTTCTTAGGTTAGTGAAGGAAAAGATGATGTCATATTCATTTTTATATTACTCAGCCGCAGAAGACAATGAGCACATATTTAAACATACATTTTATGCGAGGCACTATTGTCTCATGGATACAATTCTAGCTACTCAGGAAGCTGACATCTGAGGACCAACGTTCAAAGTCAGCATAGGCTGACAAGTTTTCAAGACTGTTATCTCCAATTAATTAGCAAAAATAATGATACTAGAGGCATAACTATATGGCATAGCACCAGCCACAAGCCAAAACAAAATAAAACAAAGAACCCCAGTAAGAATGAGAGATCCATTTTTCAAGACCTAATAGTGGGACACACGCACACACACACACACACACACACACACACACACACACACACACACACACACACGCACACACACACACACACACACACACACACACACAGGTAAGCAGGATGCTAGCACTGTATGCCAGAGATTAACTTGTAGGTATGCTAGAAACTACTTCTCAGGAGATCTCTCCCAACCCTGAGCATAGGACAGGCTCTCTGAGAAGATCCTCTCTTCCCCTGGCAAGTCCCACATATGCACAGCCCTCTGTCCTCCAATTAAATCACTTTGTTTTGTGTTTGCTGTTTTGTGGTCTTGAACTCAGGACCTTTTACTGTGATGTAGCTTATTCACCTTTTCAGTGCTTACTTGGAAATAAGAGTCTCATAAACTTTCTTCCTAACACTGGCTTTCAATCTCTTATCTTTAGATCTCAGACTTAGTACCTAGGGTTACAGGCGGGAGAAATGAGTGCATGACCTCTAAACTATTTTTAAGCCTTAAATTTCTTTTTTGTGCATTCATGGTCCCCCCTCTTCTTTTCAATGGCAGTATCTGTGGTTTTCTGACTCATTTCCTTTGGCATTCAGTGATATCAGTAACCAGATCTCTGATGGTGGGACAAATCTCATTGTTTGATAGACATACAAGGAAAAAGTTGGGGCTTGAAATTTTTCCCCAGGTAACAGGAGATTAAAAACTTGGTGAGGATAGGAGTAGAGAGGTGGTCGTTAGGATTCTAAGGTGTATTAGTTAATATTGTTTAAATAGAAATTAGGATATACTTACATAATTTTTCCAATTTTTAATGCTACTCATTAAAATCATATTCATTATGGTTCGGACCTGGAATTTCTCCAAAAAGGATAGTCATCCATTGTAGCAATTAATGTTCAGAGATGCAGCTTCAGTGAAGTAATTGCATTTGAGTGCTCTGTCCTCATCAGTAAGTAAATCCATTGTTAAGTTCCTAATTTGATAGACTTTTGGAAGCGATGGAATCTTTGAAGGTTAAAAGACCTAGTTGAAAGACCTGGGGTTTTAAAAGTGATATCCTTTCCTGGCCTGTTCCTCTCATTTATCCTCGTGCTCTGTTTGCTTCCTATTTGGTCCATGAGCTGAGTAGCTTTTTCTTAACACATGCTTCCACCACAATGTGGCAGACTCTCTGGAATCTTCCCAGATTCATCAAAGGACAAAGCTGCCCTTGAGTGTGTTTACCACAATGATAAAAATAGGTAAATCTGTCATTTTTGGAGGTTAATTGCTTTTAATTAGAACAGTGATTCTCAGAGTATGGCTCAAACCTACATCATCAGCACTGAGGAATTGTCAGAACTGTCCGGTTTTTTGTCTTTTAATATTTTTTGGTAGTTCTGAGGTTTGAATGAAGGGTTTTACACATTGTAGGTAGTCACTCTAGCAATTTGAGCCATGCCTTTTAAACTTTAGTTATTTTTCCTATAAGGTTCTATGTTTACAACCCCAAGGCAAGCCTCAAACCATTATCGTATCATCTAGCTTTCTGAGTTATTGGATTTACAGGTGGGTTTGATCCTGAGATAGGATCTTGATAATATTTTTTCTGAGTTGGCCTTGCTTCCTAAGTAGCTGAGATTATTGGCTAATGCAAACCCAAATTGTTGGCTGTCCTTTTCCTTTGCCCCAGATAAGCTAATTAGAGAAGAAGGGTAAGAGTGAGCCTATCCAAATGATTTTGGGGAAATGTAGATTAAATGTAGATTGGATTTGCAGGAACTGTGTTGAGGACTGCTTTAGTAGAAATTTAAAAAAATATTCTAAGGATGATAAAGGCTGATTTTTGAAGAGATATGAGTGATGGAAAAACATGTTTATCACTCTTTAATTTGTTATCTGTCCCTTCACAAACATGTGACATCCAAAGCTGGCAAAACTATGTCCATATTGTCAAACATAGCTAACATCCTGTCCACACACAGCCAGCAGGCAGCAGATATCCATTATTAAGTTAACATGCATAATTGAATAATAGTAGAATAATAAACTATTATTTCAGTCTTTATTAGAAAGACAGTCAGCAATGTAGGCCCATATAGTTCAAGCATTTGTGTGTCTTAAATCATTTAAATAAGGATACAGTTGGACTCATTGCAACAATGAGATGTACAACTCGTTATGTCGAAAACGAACTTTACAACTGTGATGGGGGAGGAGGATTAGGTGGCGGGGTGTGGAGAGGATGGGAAGGAATGGGAAGGGGAAACAAAGGGGGAGACTACAATGCTTGATAAGAACTGTACTCATTATCTTGCCCATCTAATTGTACCCCCTCTGTATAGTATTTTCACAATAAAAAAGTCTACAAAATATCTGGGTTCAAGTTGTAATTAATTAACTTTAATTTTTGTGCCTTTCCTGGGCTTGAATTCAGGGCCTAGACAATGTCCTCATGCATTTTTGCTCAAGATTTGTGCCCTACTGCTTCAGACATGGCTCCACCTCTGGTTTGTTGATGGTTCATTCGAGTTAAGAGTATTACAGACTTTCCTACCCAGACTGGCTATACATATGATTCTCAGATCTTAGTCTCCTGAGTAGCTGGGATTTATGAATATATCATCAGTATCCTGAAAGCTTTTATTATAGAGATCTTAACATGTTCATTTGTATGCAGAATTAGAACAAATCATTATTCTCCTTAAAAGCTTTGATTGCATATTCTAATTATAGCATGTGCATTAATTTTGTTGCTGTCATTAAAAATCCCTACAACTTCGGGGATTTAATTGACTGAAATTTTGTATATCAAAGTGACATATAAGCTTGGTACTGGTGGTTCGCACCTGTAATCTTTGCTACTCAGAAGAGTGAAATCTGAGAATCATAGATAAAACTAGCCCTATCAGGACAGCCTATGAGACTTTTATCTGCAATTAAGAGCCGAAAAATGGCAGAAGTGGGGCTGTGGCTCAAGTTGTAGGGCATTAGGCTTTTATCAAAGCAGTTTAGGGACTCAGAATCCAAGCCTCAGGACTAGCAGACATAAAAGGAGACAAGGGAGCTGCACAGAGGCAAAAGGCCTGAGAAACACTAAAGGTTTGTGTTTTTAAGTTTTAATACAAAGTTGTATAAAGTTGTAGAGATTTGATTACTCACAACGGTGGTACTTAAATGAATTAGCAGGCAACAAGTGAGTGTTTGTGGGTCTCCTTAGATGACTCAGTTTATTAGAGGGTCAATGGAAAAGTTCACCTGACAAAATTAAAAGGGCAAAGATGAATTTTGGCTATTACAATACGAGTTATTCAACTCAGCTGAAACAAAATTGGGAGAGAGTTTGCTGTGTGTGCCAATTCTGTGGTTTAGACAGGGCCTGGGTGCTGTCCCTGAGCTTTTTATTGCACAAGGCTAGTACTCTGCTCCTTGAACCACTGTTCCACTTCAACTTCTCTGTGTTTAATTGGAGATAAGAATATCACAGACTCCTCTGCCTGACCAGTCCATGTTGCACATGTAGTGACAATACGAAATGGAACCTCATTATCAAAAAATAACCATGGTTAAGTTCATACTTATGATAAAATATTTGAACTATAATTTTTAGATATTAACATATATATTTTTGTATGCTAGGCATTGGTGGCTCATGCCTGTAATTCTAGCTACTAAGGAGGCTGATATCTGAGGATCAAAGCCAATCCAGGCAGGAAAGTCAATGAGACTTTTTTTATTTTAATTTTTCTTTCATTTCTTTTGTGAACATACTGTACAGAGGGGTTACAATTACAGTGGCGAGATAATGCGTACATTCCTAATCAAGCATTGCAGCCTCCTCCTTTGTTTACCCTTCACATCCCTTCCCAGCCTCCTCCCCCACCCCCCCGCCACCCGACCCAATCCTCCCCCTCTCCCGCCCCCCCCCGCACCAACTTTGTAAAGCTCCTTTGCTACATGACAATTTGTACTTCTCATTGTTGCAACAGGTCCACCTGAATCCTTAAACGACTTGATTTTCTCCAATTCCTCCACAAGTTATACCGACATCAAATATAGTGGAAGCAGGGATTATACTGTGGTGGAGGGAAATACAAATCAACAAGGAAATAATCTTATAAATGCATTAGAAACAAATGCATGGAAGAAAAAAAATTAAAATACATATCTAAGGGTTCATTTTCCTAACATCACATTATCTGACCTTTTCCGCTTGACTCATACCTATACTAGATATTGCAAATAAGGGAAACCATGGGACGTATGTTTCTTTGGGCCTGGCTTACTTCACTTAATATAATTTTTTCCAAGCCTTTCCATTTCCTAACAAATGGGGAAATGTCATTCTTTCTGATGGAGGCATAGAATTCCATTGTGTATATATACCACATTTTCTTGATCCATTCATCTACTGAGGGACATCTGGGTTGGTGCCATATCTTAGCTGTGGTAAATAATGCTGAAATAAACATAGTTGTGCTGGTAGTGTTAGTGTGGTCTTGTTTGTAAACATTTGGGTAAATACCCAAAAGTGGGATTGCTGGGTCATAGGGGAGCTCTATGTGGAGTCTTTTGAGGAACCTCCATACTGCTTTCCAAAGTGGTTGAACAAGATTACATTCCCACCAACAATGAAGTAAGGTTCCTTTGTGTCCACATCCCCTCCAGCATCTGTTGTTAGAGTTCTTGATTTTTGCTGTTCTAACTGGAGTGAGGTGATATCTCAATGTTGTTTGGATTTGCATTTCTTTTATGGCTAGGGAGGTTGAACATTTCTTCATGTGTCTATTGGCCATACTCCTTTCTTCTTCAGAGAAGTTTCTCTTCAAGTCTTTAGCCCACTTATTTATTGAGCAGTTGTTTCTTGAGGATTTGTTGTTGGGGGATTTAATTTTTTGAGTTCCAAGTATATTTTAGATATGAGACCCTTACCTGTTGTATGGCTAGTGAAGATATTCTCCCAATCCGTGGGCTTTGTAGTGATCTTGCTAGCTATGACCTTTGCCATGCAGAAGCTCAGCAAGTCATGCAAACACATTGCTCCAACCTTTCTTTGATTTGTTGTGTTTCCGGGTCTCTATTAAGAGAATTTCAGCCTGAGCCAAGGAGACCTAGGGTTTCTCCTATTCCATCCTTTAATGTCTTCAGAGTGTCTGCTTTGACTTCGAGGTCTTTGATCCATTTGGAATTTATTCCGGTGGAGGGTGATAGATAAGGATCTAGCTTTACTTTTCTACAAGTAGTTAACCAATTTTGCCAGCACCATTTACTGAAGAGGCTGTCTTTCTTCCATTCTATTGTTTTAGCTCCCTTATCGAAGATTAGATAGCTATAGGTCTCTGGGATCATTTCTGGGTTTTCAATTCTATTCCATTAGTCCTGAGGTCTGTTCTTATGCCAATACCAAGCTGTTTTGATTACTATGGCTTTATAGTAGTTTGAAATTTGGTATTGATATTCCTCCAGCAGTGTTCTTTCCGTTGAGGAGCGTTTTTGGTATTCGGGGTCTTTTATTGTTTCACATGAATTTTTGGATTGCCTCTTCTATTTCCTTGAAGAATGAGTTTGGAATTTTGATAGGTATCACGTTGAATTTATAGATAGCCTTGGGAAGTATTGCCATTTTCACGATCTTAATCTTCCCAATCCAGGAGCATGGGAGGTTTTGCTATTTTTGAAGTTCTGTTTTGATTTCCTTTTTCAAGATTTTAAAGTTTTCATCATAGAGGTCCTTCACCTCTTTGGTTAAGTTAATTCCTAGGTATTTTATTTTTTGTGGGGCTATTACAAATGGAGTTACTTTCCTAATTTCAGCCACAGTTTTCTCATTGTTGGCATACAGAAAAGCCATTGATTTTGGGGGGTTAATTTTATACCCTTCTACCTTGCGAAAGTTTTGAATCACCTTGAGTAATTTGGGAGTGGAGTCTATGGGATTCTTTAAATACAAGATCATGTCATCTGCAAAGAGGGAGAGTTTTATTTCTTCTTTCACTATTTGGATGCCTTTTATGTTTGCATTTTGTGTCATTGCTGTAGCTAGGCATTCCAATACTAGATCGAAGAGAAGTGGAGAGAGTGGATATCCTTGTCTTGTTCCTGAGTTAAGCGGAAATGGCTTTAGTTTTTCACCATTAAATATAATGCTGGCTGTAAGTTTGTCATATTCAGCCTTTGTTGTATTGAGGAATGTTCCATGGATTCCTAATTTTTCCAGAACGTTCATCATAAAGTGGTGATGGATCTTGTCGAATGCTTTTTCTACATCTATTGAGATAACCATGTGGTTCTTATACTTGCTCCTATTGATGTGATGAATAATATTAATTGATTTGCGTATATTGAACCAGCTTTGCATCCCTGAAATGAATCCTGTTTGATCGCAGTGTATGATTTTTGGATGAATTGTTGAGGTCGATTGTCCAAAATTTTGTTGAAAAATTTTGCATCAATGTTCATCAAAGTAATGGGTCTATAGTTCTCTTTCTTTGATGAGTCCCTGCCTGGTTTTGGGATGAGGGTTATGATGGCTTCATAGAATGTGTTCGGTAGTGAACTTTCCTATTTCAATTTAATTGAAGAGTTGGAAGAGTATTGGTGTGAGCTCTGCTTTGAAGGCCTTGTAAAATTCCACTGTAAAACCATCTGGTCCTGGACTTTTCTTAGCAGGAAGTCTCTTATTGCTGTTTCTATTTCCATGCTTGATATGGACCTGTTAAGATGGTTTAACTCATCTTGGTTTAGTTTTGGCATGTCAGTATTTGCTAGGAAAAGGTCCATTTCTGTCAAGTTCTCAAACTTATTAGCATAAAGTTTTGAGAAGTATTCCCTTATAATGTTCTGAATCTTGGTTGTTTCTATGGTGATGTTTCCATTCTCATCTCTGAGTTTATTAATTTGGGTGTGTTCTCTTCTTTTTCTGATAAGATTTGCTAAGGGTCTGTCAATTTTGCTAATTGTTTCGAAGAACCAACTCTTTGTTTGTTGATTCTTTCTATAGTTTTTGGATTCTAATTAATTTAATTCTGATATAATTTTAATTATTTCTTTCCCTCTACTGGATTGGGGTTTATCTTGCTGCTCTTTTTCAAGGAGGTTTAGATGTGTCATTAAATTATTGGTTTCAGATCTCTCAAATTTGTTTATGTAGGAGGTCAGAGCTATACACTTGCCTCTGAGTACTGCCTTTGGTTTATCCCAGAGGAGCTGTTAATTTGTGTGTTCATTTTTGTTGAATAGCATAAACATTTGAATTTCCTTTCTAATGTCTTCCATATTCCACTCGTGATTCAGCAGTGTGTTGTTCAGCCTCATGTGTTACCAGAATTTCTTTGGTGGCTTTTGGTGTTGAGTTCTAATTTTATTCCCTTGTGGTCAGAGAGAATGCATGGTATAACTTCAATGTTTCTGAGTTTGCTTTGTGGCCTAAAATGTGGTCTATTTTAGAAAATGTTCCATGGGCTGCTGAGAAAACGTGTATTCTGATGGTGCTGGGTGTAATGTGCGGTTGATGTCTATTAAATCTAATTGACCTATGCAACTGTTTAGATCTGCGGTTTCTCTGTTGAGTGTTTGCCGAGTTGATCTAACTAGTGGGGAGAGTGGTGTGTTAAAATCCCCAACCATTAATGTCTTTGGATCTATGTGGGTTTTGTGGGAGAATAGTGTTTCTTTGATAAATTTGGGTGCTCCATTGTTTGGTAAATAGATATTTAGAATTGTAATATCCTCCTGAAGGAGGGATCCCTTAATTAGTATGTAGCGACCTTCTTTATCTTTTCTCATGAATTTTAATTTGAAGTCTATTTTATCTGATATTAGTATTGCAACTCCCGCCTATTTATGGGGTCTGTTTTCATGGTAGATTTTGTTCCAGTCTTTAACATTGAAAATGTGTTCGTTTTTACGGGCAAGATGTGACTCCTGCAGGCAGCAGATAGAAGGAACTTGTTTTTTAATCCAACTAGACAGTCTATGTCGCTTACTTGGAGATTTAAGTCCGTTAACATTAGTAGATAGAACTGAGGGGTATTTGGTATTTCCTGCCATGTTATCCACCTTCTTGGGGGCTGCGAAAACTAGTTTCTTCCTAAGGTTCTTGGATTCTCAGTTTGGGTGCAGTTTCTTGGCCTTTATTGTGGTCTTGTTGATTTTCTATGTGTAGGACCTCTTTAAGAATCTTTTGTAGGGCTGGTTTGGTGGAGATGTATTGTTTCAATTTTTCTTTGTTATGGAAGGTTTTTATTTGGCCTTCAGTTATGAAGGAGAGTTAAGCTGGGTACAGTATTCTTGGTTGATAGTTGTTTGTTTTTAGGGCATGGCATACATCATTCCAGGCTCTTCTTGCTGTGCTTTTCTCTGCTGAGAAATCTGAGGTGATTCTAATTGGTTGCCCTTTATAGGTGATTATTCTTTTCTCCTTGACAGCTTTAAGGACCTTTTCCTTGGTCTGAGTTGATCCTGTTTGGATTATAATGTGATAGTGGGATGTTCTATATTCTTCTTGTCTATTTGGGGTTCTAAAACTTTCTTGTATCTGAATAGGCCTATCTTTTTGCATGTTTGGGAAGTTCTCTGCTAGAATCCTGTTAAACAAATTTCCTAGAACATTAACTTCTGTTTCTAGGTGCTCCTCTACGCCCATTATCCTTAGATTAGGTCTTCTGATGGTGTCTTCCAAGTGTTGGACAGATCTATCATATTTCTTGGACTTGTCTTGGATGGTAGTATGTTCTTTCTCTATAATATCTAGGCTGTCTTCAGACCCTGAGATTCGATCTTCTTCATGGTCTAACCTGCTGTCCAGACTTTCTACTTTGTTTTTTTATCTCTTTTCCTTCTAATTGGTCGCTTTGATGGCTTCAAATTCTTTGTTGAAGCTTTGTTTTAGATCTTGTATGAACTTCTTTACTTCCTTAATTTGATGTTCAGTGTTTATTCTCAAATCACTTAGTTGATTAGTTATGGTTTCCTTGGACTCCCATTCCTTCTGTTAGGTTCCATTTATCATTGCCTTTTTGGTCTTCCTGACTTCCTTCAGCTCTTTGTTAATGTATTCCATGAATTCCTTTAGTGATCTTTGTGTATTCTCATCCTGCTCTCTCAATTCCTGTATTACTCTTTGCTAGCTTCCTCCCTTTTGTGGGATTCCTGTAGTTCTCTTTGAGTATTCTCAGCCTGCTCATGCCATTCCTGCCTTTCTCTTTGTGTATTCTCATGCTGCTCACGCAAATCCTGTATCAATTTTTGAGTAGCTTCCTCGCGCTTATGATATTCCTGTATAAACTTTTGGATTGCCTCCTATCTCTCCCTATCACGCTCATACAGAGTCCTTTTTATGTTTTCAATCTTTTCATTTATCATTTTTGCCAGCAGTGTTTGTAGAGCTATTTGGGAACTCTCCTCTGGATTATTCATTATTTGTTCCTACCCCTGGTTATCAAGAGTGGGAATTGAGATACCCGGGTTTGCCATTTTTCTTGTGTTTTTCCAGCTTACTCTGCCCGTTTGAGATGAAAAGAGCTCCAGTGTTGTGCTAGTACACTATCTTAAGGCAAGCATCAACCAAAGTCTGAATTTGCACACACAATAGTCTACAGATACAATCTAGTTCAACAGATACATCTATTCCACATCAAACAACTGTATGTTAATGGGCTACGTACCGCGAAGAAGAATTTTCACAACCAGAAATTATTAGGGTTAGGGAGAGACGTGGTTAAAAAAAGTAATAGATTGATGTGGGAAGGCACAGTGAGAGTTAACTAAGTCCTAATCTCAAAGCAGGAAATAGGTTGTGTAGGATGAAAGTAGAGAGATAAAAAAGAAGAAATGGAAAGGGAAAAGAAAGAGAATAGAAAAAATATAAAAGTAAAAATTAATAATATTATGCAGAACACAAACAATCTATTTAGAGAAGAACGTGAATATATTGAGAGAAGGGGACGGATATAAAGGAGATGTGAAAAACTTAAAAATAAAAATGCTTAAGGGGCTGGGATGGTGGCTCAGTGGTAGAGTGCTTGCCTTGCATGCATGAGGCTCTGGTTTTGATTCCTCAGCACCACATATACAAAAAAAGCCGGAAATGGTGCTGTGACTCAAGTGGTAGAGCACTTGCTTTGAGCTGAAGAGTTAAGGGACAGCGCCCAAGCCCAGAGTTCAGGCCCACAACCGACCAAAAAAATAAAAATAAAAATAAAAATGCTTAAAATATTATATAGGTATAAAGAGGTAGTACTGCTATTAAGGAATTTAAGCCTCAGAGGTTTTGAATTGAGTAATAAATTTGTGGATTAAGTGTGTACACAATGGGGGATATTGTCTAATAGTCAACTAAGAGTTTATCTGAGGATGTGCAGGACAACAATTAAGTCACATAAAGAAGAACAAAAGAGAGGAAATGGTGAAAAGGACAAGAAAGGAAGAAAAAAGATCAGCAGTCCAGTAGAGCTAAACAAAAAACAAAAAGATAATTAAAAAAGAAAAAAAGAGAAAGAAAACAAAAAAAGAAAGAAAAACGCACACTCAGGTATCCCTAAAATAAAAATTATAAGAGGAATAAAAAGTTACTGGAAAACCATTTTTTTTAAAAAACGCAAAAATTAAAGATTAAAAAAAGTTTTAGAAAAGAAAAAAAAATTTATATAAGGTACCAAAAGAAGAAGAAGTAGAAGAAGAAGAAGGAGAAGGAGGAGGAGGAGAAGAAGAAGAAGAAGAAGAAGAAGAAGAAGAAGAAGAAGAAGAAGAAGAAGAAGAAGAAGAAGAAGAAGAAGAAGAAGAAGAAGAAGAAGAAGAAGAAGAAGAGGAGGAGGAGGAGGAAGAAAGTTCTTTGATTTTTTGGGGATGGGTGGGAAAAATCCAGTATCTCCCTTGTGTAGGTAACCAGCCTCTTGTTGGAGTCTCTGGTCTGCTTGTGGTCCTGTGTCTTGGTTGGTTTCTTAAGTCAGTTTTTTCTAACAGGCAGAAACATGCTCTGCTTTACCCAGGATTTTGCGATCCTCCTCCAAGGCTAGTTCAATGGGAGGCAGATCTACTTTGAGAATCACAAAAGAGGGAGTTGCAGTGATGAAGCTAGGTTCTGGGTAGAGTTGAGGCCTTTCAACAAACAGTAGCTTTTCACGCTGGCTAGTTTGTGAGAAATTCACAGCACCCACTCTGGAGCCATTCTCAGGGTTTCTGTTTACTGAATTTCAATTGATTGTCGAGGCTGCTGAAGGGAGGGGCAGCTTCTGGCTCTGATTACCCAGTGAAGAAAGCCACTGCTAGGGCTGGCGCCTGAGCTGGGTGACTTTTCCCTGGGTGGAGCTGAGTCTGGCAGGTCATGCCGCCGTTAAGTTCTTTTGACCTGCTAAATGACTTGTTTCATTCCAAGGCTTGAGTTGGGGCTAGCAGCTCCAACGAGCTTTGTCGGTATCCAAGATGGAGATCTCCGATACTGGGGGGGTGGGAGGGGTGGCCTTCCTTCCTCTGCTCCCTGGGAAGGAGTGAGGATGTCAGGCTTCTACTTCCGCCGAGTCTTGGTTCCTGGGTCATCTCTGGTTCTCTGAACTGCAGGATGAAGATGTCCGCTCCTTGTCGGTTCTTGCTGGTGTTGAGTAGAATCCACTTGCCCGCTGCATCTGGCTCCTTCATCCCAGACTCTCTGTGGTTCAGGTATGGCCCCTGCAGTCGCCGCCACCACCGCTGCCGCCGCCGCCGCCGCCGCCGCAGCTGCTAGCAAGAGCTCAGATCTGTCTCCTAGCCTGGATTTTTTCTCTCTGGCTTGACTCTCTTTTCTGTGATGGCACACTTGGTGTGATTCTCTGGCTTAGGACTGTTCACTGAAACTCT
Source organism: Dipodomys merriami (assembly GCF_024711535.1). NCBI lineage: Eukaryota > Metazoa > Chordata > Mammalia > Rodentia > Heteromyidae > Dipodomys > Dipodomys merriami. The sequence goes on from NW_027206113.1 coordinate 9,223,646, forward strand.
AAAACTGCTTTCTATGCGAGAGCTTGTTTAGACTCCAGCTTCTGCTCCTCCATCTTCCCGGAATTCCATCTCCATGAGACTCTTATCTCGAATAAACCACAAGATAAACCAGAACTGGCACTGTGATTCAAGTACAGTGTTAGCCTTGAGCTGAAGAGCTAACTGACAGCGCCCAGGCCCAGAGTACAAGCCCCATAACCAAAAATGTGTATACTCACTCACACACACACACACATACGTAGGGATTGTGTTTTTCTTTTACCCATTCATCATTGGTGGACCTACAGCTTTCTTAATGATTGCAATAAATATGGACAAGATCACATAGTAGATCTACTATTGCCAACTTAGATATTTTTAAATGTGCATTTCCATGCAATTTAGTACATTAATGATGTTGTCCAGTGATCTACTTTGAAACTTTTTCCATCTTCTCTAATTGAAACATTGGAGAAATGCACCTTCTACAGATCTGCTTTGCTAATTACATCACCATCAATTATTTAATGCATATGGCATTCCATCAAGGTAACTGTCTTTTGAACTAGTGCAGCTGCAAGCACTTAATCATTCATATGTTTACTCATATTTTTTTTATTTTCAAGATGATGTACAGAGGGGTTACATTTACCTAAGTAAAGTAGAATGTGCATTTCTTCTCAAACATGTTACCACTTCCCTCATTTTTCTCATAATTTCCCTCCCCTCTTACACCTTCCCCCCAAGTTGTACAATCATTTCCGACATATTATTCTGTGTATATTGCTGCTCTGTCATCTTTTCTCACCTTTCTGTTGTTCCCCTTCCTTTTCCTTATTCAGATAAATGTATATAAAATACCAGAGTACCAAAATTAAATACAGTGACAACAGGGGATATATCATAGTGGGAAGAAAATACAAAAAATTTACTTGTTTTTATTTTTTATTTTTGGCAGGGGGCGGGTGGTCATGAGGCCTGAACTCTGGGCTGGGGCCTGTCCCTCAGCTCTTCAGTTCAAGGCTAATGTTCTACTACTTGAATCATAGCATCACATCTGGCTTTTTCTGTTTAGATGTTGCTGAAGAATTGAACCCAGGGCCACATGATTGCAATAAATAGAGGCAAGTACTCTACTACTGAGCCACCATCCCATCCTGTTGTTGCACTTTTAATGTACTATGTGATTTTTTCGTTTTTTTGGTACATTCTCTTTTTTTTAATGAGTTTCAAATAATTGTGGAAAATTCTTTCATATACAAATAGATCCTGTGGAGATTTTAGCTAGAAAAATTTTCTATGTGTTTCATTATTTTTTATTTTTGTCGGTCATGGGGCAAAAAAAAAGAAACTTTGCCACTTTAGCGGGGAGGGGGGGAGGGAGGAGGAAATGGGAAGGTATGGGAAGGGGAAACAAAGGAGGAGCAACAATGCTTGATAAGAAATGTACTCATTTCCTTGCCCATGTAATTGTAATCCCTCTGTGTGGTATTTTCACAATAAAAAACAATAATAAAAAATTGCTATGTGTTCTGGTATATAGGTATAATACTGTCTTCTTTGGAGGCCAAAGTAGGAAGATTTCTTGTTCAAGTCCAGCCCTAGTAGATTAGCAAAACTATATAACCCCCAAGTATAAACAAAAGGGGTTGTGGACATAACTCAAATACTATAGCACCTACGTAGCATGCACAGGCTTTGATTCAATCTTCAGGGGAAACAAAAGTGAAAAGGAAGAGAAAAAATCCTGAATTATCAAAGTTGATACTGTGCAGATATTTCTAGATAACCATTTAGCCATCAAAACTATACAGGAATTTTTAGAAAGAGATAAGAATTTCAACAAATTGCAATTGCAGCAAACATGGCTTATTTATCTTATTTATATTATGGTGGGAATAATAGGCAATTAGAATGAATATGAGAGCTTCAGAAGAAATTGGCAATTTATCGAGGAAGAATGTCAAGCATTGCTTTGAGACACTAAAAATGGAAGCAGCAGGTCAGATTTCAGACATATTTGCAGCTGAACTGGGATGTAGACCAGCCCTGCCCTTACTACAGTCCCCTGAAAAAAATTTTGCCAACCTCTGCTATCCTTCTGGGCTGTAAAGCCATTCTCCTAACCTGCTCAGAGACAGGGGCTTCACCCCAACCAACGTCTTACAAAACAGTTCACCTTTTGCCAGCCCCAATCAAAAGTCCTGACAAATAAGCAATGGAATTCCCATCTCTCCTTCGTGTTTTTGAGCTAAAATTCTGCAGCCATATTTTAAGAATGTATTTTCAAGATTGTTTGAATTCGTGTTTCCTGGATGGGAAACTGGAATAGCCCCAAATGCATCTATTTTTATTTGTTTCCCACTCTGCTGATGTTGTACTCACTTGACACCATGGAAATCATTGTGGGTAACCCTTGAAGTTGAGCTAATTTTTCAAGGCCCCTGGGCAGTGGGATAGATCACCCTCTCAGATTAGCTATTACAACCAGTGATTAAAGTGTAACCTGGTCTTTCAGAAATAACAGAAATTCTGCCACGTTTTTCAGTTCTGTTAAATGTGGTGGACAGAGCTAACCCTGAATGCTGGCTGCATGTTGGGTTGCCATAGAAGCAAGCAGCATCCTTGGCCACTTGTTCCACAGAGAAGCTCCTCCCTGTGCCAGCTTAATAAAGCAGAAAGTACCTTTCTTTGTTGCTGGCATAGCTATCTCTGCCCTCCCCAAGATAGCTGAACAATAGAAGGGGTATCTCACTAATATGTGGCATGGAAAATACAGGCAACAAAGTGATGGACTTAGCTGTGTCCATCGCTGGCCTTAATGACCCTAGGGGATAGGTGAGATTTTACATTAGACAAGATCATCAGTAATGCCAGTGGGAGATTCTTGTCTAAGCATTGGGAATAGCTCTCAGTGTTTCTTTTGCCTACATTAAAGGCTGCTTAATGCACTAGAGCTTGTCTTGGAAAAGACACTGAAAGGAAAAACATAGGGGATCGAAAGGGCCACAGAGACACAGAGTTGTCCTAGCCCCTTGTTAGGGATCTTAGAAGAGGAGGTGCACACATGTGGAAGCCCTCAATTTAAGCCTCACTTGATTTGTGAAATAAAATCATTCACTGAATTGATGTGCCTCCTGAATTCTGCCTACCTGCATGTTTCCCTTTACAATTCACCCAAATGCCAAGGATGATACAGTACACTGTACTCAACACTCTTTAAATAAACTGAGGCTCAGGGATATGAGCCTGAGTTCCTTGGTAAGCAGCAATGCTGGCACTTGGATCTATGACTCCAGCTGTGAACCTACACTTCATTTGTCTTTTCTGACCTTGAAATAAGAAAATTCTCTTTTCCTGCCTGCCAGCTAACTAGCTCCATGCTCAGTGCCCACTTCCCTATACTCCAGTTCTATCTAGAGAATAAAATACTCGAAGTCAACTATCTTCCACACTGATGTGTCTCTGCTTACCAGGAATCAATGCCTGGGGTGCTGGTAGGGCAGCAGAGGACAGCCTCCTTCTGCCTTCCTTATTTCATGCAAGTTTCTTTGTATATACTATCTCTCTTGTAACGCAAGGCTCTGGTGGAGCAGTGTTGCTAATGGGGCAAGATAGAAATCCTAGGAGGTGGAGTTCTCTTTTAATTTTAAATTCCTTAATTCTCAGTTGTCTTACTTTCTGAGGTATAACATATAAGCAAGGGGACAAAGAAATATGCTTTTAGCAAATATCAGAAGAGTTCTCTGTGTCTATTAGAATTGTTGTTTTTGTTGATCATAGAGTTTGAACTTAGGGTCCAGGCACTGTCCCTGGGCTTTTTTGCTCAAGACTAGAGCCCTACCACATTGAGCCAAATTTCCACTTCCAGTTTTCTGGTGGTTAATTGGAGATAAGAGTCTCACAGACTTTCCTGCCAGGGCTGGATTTGAACCACAATTCTCAGATTTCAGCCTCCTGAGTAACAAGTATTACAGTCGTGGGCCACCAGCACCTGGCAGAAATTTTTTCTTTTTTCTTTTTTTAAATACTGTGAAATTTGCAGAGAAAGCAAGAAATTAGAATCTATTGTTGGGAGAGCAAATTAATTAAATGTTTTGTGGACAGCTTGACAAAGTACATTAAGTAATGAAATATGCCTCATCTTTGACCCAGCTAAATACATCTGAATATTCCTCAAAATAAGTCACAGAGAGAGGAAGATATTCTGGGCAAGCATGCCTCAGCACCATATGTCCGTCCTAGGCAAGGTCTGGAAAAATAACCTAGGTGATAAAATTATTACTGCATGTATTCAACTAACTGGAAAGCAATTCTTAAAATACTACATGCCTATTGAAAGGAAAAGGTATTCTTGACACAGGAAGCAAAACAAAAGCAAAGTGTTAAAAATAATAGAGTTATCTTGGGGTTCATTTCGCCTAGCATCATCTTTTCTGACCATCTCGGCTTGTCTCATATGTCTATAGTTCTAGCTATTCTGGAACCTAAAGCCAGAAGCTCACTTGAACTCTAGTTCAGGGCTCACCTAAGCAACATATTGAGATACTGTCTAAACACAAATAGCTGTCTTCATCTAACCAGACCATGCTCAAGAAATTATGTAGTCCCAAATGTTTGTATAAAGTACACTTAGGAAGAAGAGGTTCAGGTGTACCTTCACATACAAGGGTGACAGATAGGTAATGACAAATATTTAAGGCTTGAAGACAGAATTTTTATTGTGTTCACTATAAATGATGTATTTGAACAGATCAGACAGACAGATAGAATTGTGTCCATTCATTGAGCCTAAATCAGAATAAAACATACTTAATCGAATCCATTACATGTTACCACAAATTATAAGGCAGCTATCCAACCTGGGTCCTTGCATCCAGCATAAGGAGAATTCAGGTAAGAAGAAAACATATGTAAAGATGATCGAAGGGTTTAGTAGAAGAGAAAAATAACAAAGAGCACATATTATAGACACACCACAGAGAAAAGGGCAATTCGGCCCAGGTCAGCCATCTTGGCCATCTTCCTCATTACAGAGATTGGTCTTGGGTTAAATAGGGAGAATTGTAGACCTTGAAGATGGCTTTCCGATTGGTGGCTATCCTTTCTGTTTCTTGTAATGTTATGACTTCAAAGATTTATTGCCCCATCCTTATGTACTCAACATTTTGAGCATACTCTTTATTCTTCTGTAGCCCTCTTCGCCCATATCCATGTCAGCTAGCTTTGGTTTAGCAGCTGATCATGCCATCTGCCAGTTCTATAGACCACATGTTCTGATTGACTACTTTGCACTAACTCACACTAGAATTACTCTGATTTAAAAAATATGCCATGTTATACATGCATCTGAACAACATGTGGTAGCACATAGTACATTATGTATCAGGTAAAAATAGGGAATAAACATTTTCAGAACAAATACTGTAGTATATTCCCTAAAGTATTAAGTACTACAATTGTTTTATTGAAATGTATAATCATACATAACTGGTATTTTTGTCAATAAACCTGCTTTTATTTAGGAGGTAGTATGTACAGAAATAGCTCTTAGACATAATATTAAGTTATCGTAAAAAGAACTCCACTTCCATTTCTATTCAAGATGGGTAATTTAGGTATCAATTCCCTCACTTTCTAGAGCAATGAGTTCTCTTCTTCATAGGCAGAACACAGATTCTGATAGCCTTCTTGCTTTAGAGCTGGCCCTGACATCACCCTGACACACTGGCATGGCTTTTTCTTCCCACCAGGTTTCTATCAGATAGGGAAGCTTTATGGTTGCACACTGAAGACTGACCACCCCAATCTCCAGTCCATGTCTCCCAACTTGAGATAGGATATTCCTTACAGTACCTGAAGTCCATTAGTCCATTAGTCCATTATCTATCTATCTATCTATCTATCTATCTATCTATCTATCTATCTATCTATCTATCTATCTATCTATCTATCTATCTATCTATCTATCTATCTATCTATCTATCTATCTATCTATCTATCTATCTATCTATCTGTCTGTCTGTCTGTCTGTCTATCTACCTATCTATCTATCTATCTATCTATCTATCTATCTATCTATCTATCTATCTATCTATCTATCTATCTATCTATCTATCTATCTATCTATCTATCTATCTATCTATCTATCTATCTATCTATCTATCTATCTATCTATCTATCTATCTATCTATCTTTCTGTCTGTCTGTCTGTCTATCTATGCTCTATTTTGTGTGCCAGTACTGGAGTTTGAACAGAAAGCCTCATGCTCTTCCTTAGCTGTTTTTGTTCAAGGTTGTCAGCCTCCCATTTTAGCCACACTTCTGCTTCCAATATTTTGCTGGTTAATTAAATATAAGAGGCTATAGACTTTCCTGCCCAGGGTGGCTTTGAAACACAATCCTCAGATCTCATCCTTCCAAGTAGCTAGGATTACAAATGTGAGCCACCCCTGGGTGACTTCTTATCTTCATACACCTCCTATGGTTTGTGTCATCACCCAAAGGGCTTCTAGCCATAGAAAGCTTACCCATTCTGTCCATGGTTTCAAGATGGAGGCAGCCAAAACTGACAGTCTCAAAGCCTGTGATTTCATCCCACTAGACCCTACCGAAGCCTTCACCACATGAGGCATCTCCCTGCCATATTCTAGCTCCAATCTTTTTATATCCTTTCTCCCTTTTCTCACCTTCTACCCAGACATGCATAATCTCATCATTACCTTGGAACTAGTCATCTATCCATCCCATTCCTGGCATTTAAAGAACCCCTGGATTCCAATAGCTCAAGCCTGTATTCCTAGCAACTCAGGAGTCTGAGATCTGAGGATTGTGGGTCAAAGTCAGCTTAGTAAGAGTGAAGCCCACGAGAACCTTACCTTCACTTAACTACTAGAAGTTGAGCTGTGGTTCAAGTGACAGAACACGCTAGCATTAAGTAATAAAGTTCAGGGACCATGTACAGGCCCAGGTCTCTTGTGCATGTACACAAATACGCATGAAAACACATAATGTAATCTGGTTTTATTGTTTGGTGTTTGAATAAGGCTACTTGTTTACAACCTTAGGAAAGAGCACATTTCAGTTGCTTTTTCTACAGTGAACTTGGATGTAAGTCCTGTGTTGTCCTCAAACCCCTGAGTTTCAACAACTGAATATTACAAGTACTGGGATGTTATGCCTGAATGAAATCAACTGATGGTTGAGTCTGCCTTTGCCAGCTGACACTGTCCACAGGGTACTTCTAGTCTTTAGACACTTCCTATGGAAGTGACTGTCCCTTGTAATGTAAAGACTTTTCAGCGGGGGGGGGGAGGGTGTTGGGCTGGTAGGGATGGTAAGGGGAAAAAAAGGAGGCAACAATGCTTAATAAGAAATGTACTCATTACCTTGTTCATGTAATTGTAACCCCTCTGTACAATGTTTTCACAATAAAACTTACTAATAATAAAACAAACAAACAAAAAAGACTTTTCTGCCCCCTGGCTCCTGAAACCTCCTCTGAAGTTTTCTTCCTCCTGTTGTCAGGATTCAGCTCATGTGTGCTCCTCTCCAAAAGGCTGAGCAAGCTTTCTTGGAAGATGCATTCTGTCTCCAGGGAGAATGAGACATAATACCTCTTTGGGCAGTAACTCAGGTTTCTGCCCAATCCCATCTGCCAGGATTTTGACTCTGCACTCAGAGCTGCAGCTAATATGGAATGAATGAAAAAGACAACAGTGAAAAAGAAGACCTCCCAAAAGAGCTTAGAGAAAGAGTCATAGATTGGAAATTGCTTGGAATATGGTCTTCCGTCCATGAGGCCTCTCCATTTACTAGCTAGCATTCCTGGGCTGGAGTGCCTCTTTGTGGCTCCACCCTTGGTCATGTATACAATTCCTATATTGCCAATGTAACATCAAAAGCTGATGTTCCCAGGGACATTGGAGGGGACAGCAAGAGGTAGCTACCTATTACTTACACACAAACTACTTAGGCTGTCTAAAGAAATGAAGTCTGGTCATTTGTAGCATTGTGTTGGCAAATTCACCATCTATGGATGGGAGTGCACCTTAATCCTAGTGGAGCTAGAAGAGTCATACAAACGGATTACCCTGAAGCTTTGAGCAGAGCTAGCTGTTGCTGCTGGCTTCTCGACTATTTTGTCTTTGAAGTACCAAGAAATTGATGAAAACATCAGCACATCAAAGCAATTCTCAGTGTTCTTTTGTCACAAGAGTTCCAAAATAAGTTTCCAGCAATAGTTTTGCAAAAGCTTTGGCTGCTCTGTCCCCAGGAGAGACGTCACCTGCCCAAAGTGCCTATTGGACCTGGACATCATCTTAGAAACCAGCTCATCTGGGCTTGTTTGAGGGCTCTCGAGGTAGAGGCGGGGGTGGGAAGTTGATATCCCCAGACCTTATGTCTTTTATCGAGGCATTATCTCTTATTATAATGGTCTCTTTTCTTTTCAGTGAATATCAAGTGTTGTCCTGAATACTGGGTACAAAGCTGTGAACAGAATGAGGTACTTTCATCATGGGGCTTATTTATTGCTGCAAAGCCTAATGCATCATAAATAAGTGGAGATTATGCAGAATATTATGAGAAAAAGGCATGGTAAGGAAAGCCAAACTGTATGATTTCACAATTGAGGGATGTGTAGCTTATACACAAAGCCCAAAAAACAAACAGCTTTAATGTTGTTTCTCTTTTTTTTTTTTTTGGTGGTAGTAGGGCTTGAACTTTGGGATTGGGCGTTGTCCTTGTGCTCTTCAGCTGAGGTTGAGAACTCTATTTGGTTTTCTGGTGATTATTTGGAGATAAGAATCACAGGGAGGGCTGGGAAGGTGGCTCAGTGGTAGAGAGCTCTCCTTGCATGCTTGAGGCCCTGTGTTCGATTCTTCAGCACCACATAAGCAGAAAAAAAAAAGCCAGAAGTGGCGCTGTGGCTCAAGTGGTAGAGTGCTAGCCTTGAGCTGAAGAGCTGAGGGACAGCACCCAGGCCCAGAGTTCAGGCCCCACCACCCGACCCCCACGCCAAAATAAAAAAGAATTGCAGGGAGTTTCCTGCCCATGCTGGTTTTGAATCGTGATCCTCAGATCAGCCTCCTCAGTAGCTAGGTTTACAGGTGTGAACCACTGGTGCCTGGCTAATGTTGCTTCTTACTTGCTCACCTTTGGTGCCAACGACCTCCATGAGTCAAATCTCGAAGTGTCAAATTGAGAACTATCTTGTACTTTGAGAAGTTATAGGGAAATAAAAAATTCAGAGATATATGCCACAGGTTAGGGAGTCAAAGTTGGATTTGAATGTTTTGTCTCCCTTTGGGTGAATGCTTCCTCTTTAAAGATTTAACACTTTTCTCAAAAACAAAACCAAAAAATATGGGATGGATATACTTAAGCCATATCTTGTCTTGAAAGCCTTCTTGTTTTGAAATTATTTTAAACTCAAAGAAGAGTTGCAAAGAGTAGTGAGAGTTCCCACATACTTCTTCACTGCTTTTTTATTATGAACATACTATTAACATCTTATATAACCACTCTCATTTACTGATTCTAAGACATTCACATTTGCACAATATTTTCAAGCTCCAGATGTTATTTGAATTGTATCATATCCCTCTCTAATGTCTTTGTGTATGTGTTCTTGTATTAAAGTACTGATGGCCACAAAAAGGGGTCAGAAATCATTTTTTCCTTACCTGAAAAGGAAGAGGCATGGGACATAGTTCTAACAGTGTGTAAGTGTGGAGACTGCACATTTTGGAAATGGTTACAAGCCTTATTAAAAGAACTATCTAGTTAATAAAAGTTGTCACCCTGGTCAATTGTCCTGGGCCACTGCCTCAAATGTTGCCTTAAAAACCAGCTGGACACCCGCCTATCAAGCCTATGCCACATATCCTTAACCAGTCTTAGTAGAAATTTGCAGCCCAGAAAAATGTGTGATAACCCTTTTGAGTCAGTGTGGGACCCTGCTGCTGCTTCTACCCACCCTTCTGGATAAAGTTCAAGGACGGCCTTATAGTCATCTGGAAGGAAATCTATGTTGTCATCCTGACCATGTTGACCATAGTGACAGTGGACTGGACTCCTGCCTGACTCCATCACCTCTGACTGCTTCCCAGTGGAAAGCTGCTTTGGATCTGCTGAAACTGAGTCTGTGGTATATTATTTCAGTGATATCCAGTAACTCTCTCTATTCCCACAGTAGATATTGAGGGCAAGGATGATATCACTGGCTTGCCTCAGGCACTTCAAGGATTAGGAAACTAGAAATCCACTCTACAATCAAATCCTTGCTTGGTTTGGGTTTGGTAAAAGGCCGCTTCCAACAATAGCTATAAAGGAGAGATCTTTATCAATGGAGGTAGTAGGAGGAATGAAACTCACCCCTGCTATTAGAATTAAAAATTTAACAAAATTCTCCACCCAAGGGATGCCTTGAGGCAGTTCTGATAACCTGGTTCCTCAAGCCAAAGAAGCAAAATGGGCCCAAAAGCCACAAAGAAACTCAGGGAAAGAAAGAGTGTAGTAAAGAAAGCCTTAGAAAGGAATTGAAAAAAAATCTCATCTGGATTAAAAAAAAAAAAGATATAAAAATAAGGATTGTCTTAAAATGTTTGTCACAGTGAAAAGGGGAAGAAGACAAACCCCAGAAAGTTTAAGTATGTAACAAATGGTAGGAGTATGTCTTAAAAATGAAGCTTATGAGTAAGTTGGTATGAAATTAAACTAGCTTTCATATACATAGAGTCAGGATGGGTGAATTGATGTGGAACTATTCTTTATGTTTATCTGTATGGTAGGGAGGAAGGATATGCCCACTTCAATCTAGATGCTGGTTTAGCTAATTAGAGCAGCCAGGTAGACTCGTTGTGAGAGGGGATTCTCTTAAATTTACCATGACTGAATGACTCCTTCCCTTTGCCCTTTTGCGCTCCCATTGCATTGTCTATTCCAAAGGGTTTATGCCCTGTGAAATGATGTTTGGCAGACCATCCTTCTTGTATCCTCGCTTAAAAACTGCAATGTTGACATAGATGACTGCTCCAGTCTTTACAGGCACTGCAGACTGTTCAACAGGAACTCCATTCCCAATTTCAGGCACTCCTGCAGGCAGCCCCTGTAGTTGGCCCTAATTACTGATCATGAGACACTGTGTGGGTCATATGACATAAAAAAAACTAACTATCCTCAGTGGAAAGGACCTTATACTGCTATCCTAACAGCTCCAACCACTGTCAAGGTGAATGGGATCTGGTCCTGGATCCACGCTTCACCACTTAAGGTGGCCCTGCTACCAGAAGAGACAAATGGATGGACCCTGAAAAGCCTCTCAAGCTAAGACTCATCTCATCATAATTTTTCATTTATGCTTCTGTGCTCTAAATGATGTTAACTACCACTGGCAGTTTAAAATCAGAGACAAGGGGACAGTTTTCTTACTTCTGCTATTGTAATGTCCCTGATTGTAGCAATTTAATTTTACCAACCAACTCAACTTGTGGAATATGACAAACTGCTTCAGGTATCTTGATGTCACACCCCTTCTCCTACTATGTTCTGGTGCAATGGAAGCCTATGGTCATACATTAATCCAACCTTGGCCTCTTGGATTTTGATAACAGCAGTTCCCCAATTAAATCTTTATACCAAAAGTGAAAATTTTCAGAGATTGTTATGCCACCTCTTAACCAAGAGGACAGATTTTATTCCTATAATGTTAGGGATGAGTCTGGTTACCTCTGTTGGAGGAGCAGCTTTTGCTGGAGGTGCTGTAAGACATAGTTTAAAACTTGCTCAAGAATTTGAGGAGAGGGTAGATGAGGATACTCATGCCTCTTCAGTGTCTCTGGCATGCATACAAAGACAACTGAACTCTCTAGCGGGGGTGGCCTTGCAGAATCATACGGCACTAGACCTTCTCACAGCTTCCAAAGAGGGAACCTATGTTTTTCTAAGGGAAGAGTGCTGATACTGTGTAAATGAATCACGGCTGGAGAAGAAAACATAAAGGTTGTAGGTAAACTGTGTGAAGGACTCCACCAGCATCCATCTGCTAAACTAGATCTAGTATGGGTTCAAAGCCTTTTGGCCTGGTGGCTAGTATCCCTAGCCACCAGCAATTATACTATTTCTTCTACTTGTTATTACTGGTTCCTGTGTGGTTAAGTCTTTGATATCACTTATAGAAAAAATAATTGGGACTGTCAAGCTGATGGCCCTTCAGGCCCAGTACAGCCTCCTGAGTCAGGAAAAAGAGTCAAGAATTTGACTCAGTTACAAAAAGAAAGGGGAATGTAAGGATCTCTTAGGATTAAAGACCCCAAGACCAAGCAAGGACACTGAGTCAGAATATTAACCTCTTATGGGGAACTGAGGAATGCAATAATCTCTTGCTTGAAACTGAGGAATGAAATAACAGGAAATTGCCATTGTAAAAGTCCCTTGTTTGGAAAAAAAAGTTGATGTTATCATACTAATAGAACTTTGCAGCTTGTACCTGCTTGTGTTTTTTGCCTTCATTAGCCTAGGCTGTGTTCATGTTTAGGGTCATAGTGTTAGCTCCCAAGTCTACACTGTGTCCCTGGCAGGACAACTTCTGTAACACCTAACAAACTTCTTTAATCTCTAAGCCCGCTTTGATGGACTCATTCTCAGACCCTGTAAGAATTGAAATAACAGTGATTAAGTTGTCTTAGATACTAATGAGGGGAATTTGTTTTAAGGATATCTCAGGTAACCTCAAAGTAAGAATAGAGTAGGATCAGACCTAAAATCTAGAAGTAGCCATGAACATCCATTGGCAACCTGGGAATGATTGTCTCCTGAACCCACATACCTGTTTCAGCATTCTCACTGTTAAGAAAATGGAGGAAAACAGAAAAGGAATAGGCCAGACTCAATGATCAACAGGTGGGGACTGTTTATTGCCAGCAAGGTGCATAGACCTTTCAGGTTTGGAGGTTGTTTGAGGGACTATATTTTGGATGGACTTATATAGGGCTTGTTTTCACAAAGAAGCAGAAAATAAAAAGTGGCTTATGCTCTCTTAGGCCACAAGGAGACTTCCTTGACCAGGCCCACAAGTTGAATGTTCTACACTGGATGAAGGGCTATTGTCCCCTGGGGACCAAGTGTTATATCCTTGGCCAGGCACTGATTGGAACCTGCCTGCTGACAGGCATGTGGCCACGCTTGTTTTCTTGTACCTGGTGTCTTGCTTGAGCTGGAGGAATTAGGCAGGAATCAATCTTTCACTCACTGTAACAAATTTTTCAAGCCAAATTGCACAGATTCCAGCCTGTTACCTTTCCTGCAGCAGAATGTGGGGACATCAGGTTATACAGTGCTGTGGCGTTTTAGTGAGAGCAATGAAAAGAGTCCCCAGTATGTGACTTCTGTTAGAGTCATAGGAACTCTTGAACAGAAAAGTGTTGGTAGCTAGTTGTGATTCAGCTAGCTGCAGAAGGTCTCTGGCATCTCTAAAGGAGAACTGGGTCTCTCTGTTGACTGCCACTGGCAGGTAAGAATGTTACTGTAACAGAATAGAGTTCTAATGCCTGTTCCCAGAGCTAGGGCTGGCTCTGATTAGTAGAACCAAAGGACGAGGCTTGGGAGTGGTAGAGGCTGGTGGTCAAATGAATCTAGCTGCTCAGCAGAAAATGGAATATGAATTTTACTAAGAAATACTGGAGCATCTCTTACTCATGAGATACCCTCAAATCAGGCTTTCACTGAGCTGGATGCAGAGCAAAACAAGCACAAAGCCACTGGTAACAACCAAAAACCAGCCCTGCTTCTATTCCCTGCAAACATTCTCCAGGAAATATTGCCACACCATGCAGAACAATTCCTACCAGATCTGCTGAGTTTCTGCTAGGCCCAAAAGTCGGGTTCCCTTTCCATTTTACTTTTCATTTTCAGTCTTTTTCTCTTGTTTGTTTTTCTATGAGATCTTCTTTTATTTGTATTTATACACACACACACACACACACACACACACACACACACACACACACACACACACACACACACACACACACACACGCATTTGTGAAAATACCTTACAGAGAAGTTACAATTACATGAGTACATGAGCAAGGTAATGAGTACATTTCTTATTAGGGATGGTAAGAGGAAACAAAGTGGGAGGCAACAATGCTTGATAAGAAATGTACCCATTACCTTTTATTTGTATTCTGTGACAAGTGATCTGAATTTTCCCTGTTACTGCTTCCAGCACATGCTGCCCTAGGTCCAATTGAACACTCTACCACAATGCCTGGACCTCTGCTGTAACAGCTTCACCTAGTCCTATAATTGAATCCCAGGAGGCTGGGAATATGGCTCAGTGATAGAATGCTTCCCTAGCATGCATGAATTCATGGGTTCGATTCCTCAGCAACACATAAGCAGAAAACACCAGAAGTGGTGCTGTGGCTCAAGTGGTACAGTGCTAGCCTTGAGTAAAAGAAGTTCAGGGGCAGTGAAAAGGCCCTGAGTTCAAGCCCCAGGACTGGCACAAAAAAGGAAAAAGAATTGAACCCCAGGGCTTCCGATGTCACATTTAGAAGGCATGTTTTCTTCCTACATTGTCTGTCATGTGTATCTACAGCTTTCTCTAACAAAGGTTTTTCATTGAAACTACAGTTGCTTACATCTTAGCCTTAGGATCTGATATAGGGATTGATCTCTGGGCAACAGGGCTGGTTGAAATGCAAGACATTTCCTTAGCACAATTCAAGGGCCTACTCTACTTGTTTTAATGTTCTGGGAAAGTTTTCTCTTTTTTTTTTTTTTTTTGGGTCCAGTCGTGGGGCCTGAACTCTGGGCCTGGGCACTGTCCCTCAGCTCTTCAGCTCAAGGCTAGCACTCTACCACTTAAGCCACAGCGCCCCTTCCGGGGTTTTCTTTTTGTTTATGTGGTGCTGAGGAATCAAACCCAGGCCCTCGAGCATGCAAGGCAAGCGCTCTACCACTGAGCCACCTTCCCAGCCCCTGGGAAAGTTTTATAAAGCAGTTTTGAAAGTTTGAAACAAGAAAGCACCAAGCTCATGGCTGGTCTCATTAACTATTGGGTGAAAACTCCAGAAAAGTGGTGGGAGGTGGGGATGTCTTCCTGCTTGGCCCATAGTAGCATGGCATGCAGCTCTTCTGCAATCAAGCATATTTCTACTGATCATATGTGGACATGGCCAGCTCATCCTGGTACTCTCCAGGTAGTATTTCTTAGGCACCAGGAACTCCATGTAATGAAGTTCAGGGAGTTTACACAGTGCAGAGAAGAGGCGCTTGAGGGTGCAGGCTCACAGCAGGTTAGCAAGGAACTTGAGCTCCTAGAGATAGAGGCAGGAACACAGGCCCAGGATCATCATGACCACATAGCTATGGGTAATAGCACACTCCACTGGGGTCCACACCCGCACTATCTGGGCAACCTGTTGCCGGAGCTTGAGGAAAGTAGAGGGATATAAATGAAGCAGATTGTGTCTACTGAGGTGCAACACATCCAGCTGGGCAGCATGGATACAGTCTGCCAAGAAGTTCATGTCCACATGGTTCAGAGCACAATTGGCCAGGTCCAGCATTCTCAATCATGTCCTGAACGGGCTGTAGAACATGGAATAATCAGCACTAATCAGGGGAGTTCCATGTGAGCAACAATGGATGTGAGCAATCCATCTGCTTGTCTGTCACAGAGAACAAAGACTACACCTAGCAGGGCAAGTCTTGTTCTTACCTGACTGCATGCAGTCTATGAAAATAGTTTGTGACACATGATGCTACATGAAATGCAAATGTCTGTGTCCATAAATATGGTTCACTGGGATGCAGGCTGGCTCCCTTGCTTTCAGACAGTCTACAGCTGCTGGGCTTGCTGTGTGGTTCAGAATTAACCTGAACCAAGGAAACCTTTGTCTTCATCTCACCTAAATGGCAGATTTTATCAACAACCATTTTCATATGAAAGGAGTTATGTACATGATCCTGGAGAGAACATCCACTCTGAGAGCTTGCTACAGAGGAAATGAGGCATTAGTAAGAAAAAAGAGCCATTACTCTAACAATAGAAGAATCCATTACTATAGAGCCAGGAAGGGAAAGCCAGACATCCCCAACTGAGGCACCATATCCACAATCCAATAATTCTGATTTAGATAGTGTTGGCAGCAAGCATCAGCAAAGGGGCAGCTGGGCCCTGTCTCTGACTGAGTCCCTCACTGTCTGTGCATGCCCCTCTTGATATCATAACTGCAAATGGGTGAAACTATTAGCTAAGACCTTATGATAATCCTGCTTATGGAGGAGGCCAGGCATTCCCCCAATTCCCATGAATGATCTTGGGTTAATATCTGCTCAGAAAGGCCAGGGTGACACTGCAGTCCCACAGTCAGCTGACAACAACCTCATGTCACCCAGCTGAGCCAGATTTCTATACCTGACCTGAGATAATGCCAGTCACACAGTGTTGGGAACTTTTTTGCACCACAATAGACAGCTACAGGAGTCACTATAGTTAGCTTTGCCTTATAAAGCAACATTCTAGACCCATTAGTTAGCATGTTCTTTTCACAGAGACCTCTCCCTCTCCCTTCCCCCTCCCCCTTTCCCTCTCTGTCCTGCTCTTCTTGCTTTCCCCCACTCTTCCTCCTATCTATGCTAGGGATTACAGCCAGGGTTTTTCATGTGCTAGTCAAACACTGTAGCATCAAGGCACATTTTAGCCCTCATTTTTCTTTCTTTCTTTTTTCTTTCTTTTTTTTTCTATCTTTCTTTCTTTCTTTCTTTCTTTCTTTCTTTCTTTCTTTCTTTCTTTCTTTCTTTCTTTCTTTCTTTCTTCTCTCTCTCTCTCTCTCTCTCTCTCTCTCTCTCTCTCTCTCTCTCTCTCTCTCTCTCTCTCTCTCTCTCTCTCTTTGTCTGTCTCTTTCTCTCTTTCTTTTCTTATTTTGAAGACCAAGACACCATTCAAACTCAGTATCTGATGCTTTTGCTCACTGGCTGGTACTCTAATATTTGAGCTACACCTCCAGACCTTGTTTTTTGAGGCAGTCTCCCCATGTTATCCATGCTGGACTTGAACTCACTTTCCTTCTTCCTCAGGCTTCTGAGTGTTGGGATTGCAAGCCTGGTTTTGATGCCTACCTTACACATTGTCTCTTTCTAACTAGAAGCAGTCCCCTGAGGTCCCTCACTATTCTGGATCACTCCTGGTCCTCCAACTTCTTTATTTCTCTTTTGTGCTCTCTTATGTGCAGCTCCAGAGAGCATTGAGCTTGGGGCTTTGTGAATAAGCTGTTCTTCTACCTATCACTCAGTGCCCCTACAGCCTGTGAAGCCAATGACCAGAGTGCTTGACCCATCCCTCCTCCTTTCAGTATCTGAGATTCACCCTAGGAGAATCTGGATCTTCCCTGTCAGCATGGAGAGGGCCACACTCAGCTCTATCAGGTAAGTCATGTGACTGAGCTCTCAGGAGATGGAGCCAAGGAGGCAGTCTTCATGCTTAGAAGTTGGGACAGAAGTGAAGGGTGTGTCAAAGGCCTTAATGGGGAGGATGAGTGAAGTCAGACGAGGGAATCCCACCTGGGCTAACAACTGCTGCACATGCCAGCATGTAGCCGCACATTGTGGGCAACTTCCAGCTTGCACAGCTAACCTGTCCTGGCTAGGCCTAACACCTGCAGAAGCTACCCAGGGCTCAAGCTGTCTTCCCTGAATGAGGGGCAGTGCATTTGCAGAGCAGCCATACCTGCTGATTCCAGGGCCTGCACCACTATCTCAAAGTTGCCTTCAATGGGCTGGGAAGGTGGCTCGGTAGTAGAGCGCTTGCCTTGCATGCCTGAGGCCCTGAGTTCGATTCCTCAGCACCACATAAGCAAAAGGAAAAAAGCCGAAAGTGGCGCTGTGGCTCAAGTGGTAGAGCGCTAGCCTTGAGCTGAAGAGCTGAGGGACAGTGCCCAGGCCCAGAAGGGCCCCACGACCGGACGCCCCCCCCCAAAAAAAAAGTTGCCTTCAATGACAAAGAAATAAATGAGGACTTCATTAGGTCACCTAACTGCACAGGGCTCTGCCTGTAGTTGGCAGCATATTCTAGCCAGGAGCTCAGTGTGGCTCCATATTCCCAGAGCCCTTCCACAAAGGCATTGCTGTACCTGCACATCCCGGATACCCATAAGGTCAGATCTCTGCAGCTGATGAATCCTTTTAAAGAATTATTTAAGAAAGATTTTTCCTTTGTTTTATTTAGAAAAGAATATTTTAAAGGTTCATTCCCTGGAAAACACTTCCCCAGTTTTAAATGCCAAGACAAATAGTTGGGTTCCACATGAGAGTGCCATTAAGATACTAGAACTCTATGTACTTTTCAGGGATACAATGAATTTTGGGATGACTCAATGTTTTAGGTATCCATGATTCTAACACTAGATACATTTCTACTTTCTCAATACACTGAGAAGAGATTTTGATTCCAAGAGACTTTGAAAAATAGTATGAAGTCTTTCATAACTCCGCATCAACTCTTCATTTTATGAACTTATTTTCCTAATATAATTTATGAAGCTTTATAGTTAATTATTTTCTCCAAAGTCACAAAATCATTTTTTGAAGATTTTCTAATAGGGATAAAGCTTTGAGACTGAAAGGTCAATATAATCCTTTTTGTCTACCATAATCAAGAATCTCTTAAAATTATTGTTGAATGTTAAATTCCTCCAAAGCCTATACTTGAATGGAATCGCTTCTATCTTGAGGGTATGAATTGTGTGTGCTTGGGAAAAATTCCATTTATCCCATTAATATGTGGAGGATATTTCACAGTAAGGAGATCCAGGTAGTACTTACCCACTTTGGTCTCATCTCTGTACTCTGTGCGTTTGGGCAAACTTCAACTTTGTTCACGACTCATTTAACTTCTGTAGATTCTATGATGAAGATACTCTTTTTTTGTGGGGGGGGGGGGTCTGGTTGTGGGGCCTGAACTCGGCCTGGGCACTGTCCCTCAGCTCTTCAGCTCAAGGCTAGCGTTCTACTACTTGAGCCACAATGCCACTTCTGGCTTTTTTCTTTTTGCTTATGTGATGCTGAGGAATTGAACCTAGGGCCTCAGGCATGCCAGGCAAGCACTCTACCCCTGAGCCAACTTCCCAGCCTGATGAAGATTCTCTTAAATTTAATTTTTTTCTAAAATATATCAGAAGCCTGTAAGTATTCCTCAATACATCATGTATTCCCACAACTTATGCAATCCCTTCCTTTGATAAAAAGTCCTTCCTCTAATTAATATTAGCTAACTCCAATAGTATAGTATAAATAATTACTCAGGTTGAGGAGAGAAAGTTGTTCTATAAGTGAAATAAATACTTAGTTTTATCAAATTTTATCATTTTTAACCTCTGAAAAACTCTAGAGGTCCTAACTAAAAGCAGCTTTCATTTACACACACAAGAAAAGAGGTTAATTAATCTATTATACACTAAGAACAATGAACCTCTGAGAGAAAAACCCATGGCATTTTTAATTATGGCTGTTATTATTATTTTAAGAACTTTTGTATCCCTTTTTATCCAAAGAAAAAAATTAGATACTATTCTTAAACAGACCAAGTTTCATTACCAAGAAAGTTAAAAAAAAACCTAAATAATGTGAGAAAATAACTATATATTATAGATTTTAACCTCAGAGAATATATGAAGAACTCCTCAATCAAGTAACACAAAAGGAAATTCACTTTAAAATAGTTGTGGAACTTCAACAAACATTTCTTCAAAGCAGAGAGATAAAGCACCACTAAGCAACCCCAAAGTTGCTAGGAAAATGCCATCAAATCACAGGAAGATACTGCTTCATGCCTTCTACAATGACTGTGACTTAAAAAAAATACAGAAAATGGTCTGGGAATGTGGCTTAGTTGTAGAGTGCTTGCCTAGCATGCATGAAGCCCTGGGTTCAATTCCTCAGTACCACATAAACTGAGAGAGCTGGAACTGATGGTGTTGCTCAAGTGGTAGAGAAAAAGAAGCTCAGGAAGAGTGCCCAGACCCTGAGTTCAAGCCCTAGGACTAGGAAAAAAAGAGGAGGAGTTGAACTCTTTTGGCACAGCTAAGGTAATGAGAATGTAGAATGTTACAACCACATAGAAAAAAAGTTGGTGAATCTTCAAAGAGTCTAACATAGAATTACAATATGACTCAACAATTCTATTTGTAAAGATACAAACAAACAATGGACAATAGAACTTACATGGATGCCAGTGTTCATTGTAGCCTTATTTATAAATACTGGAGAGAAACCTTCCGAATGTTCATTTATAGATGAATGAATAAACAAAATATGGCATCTCATAGTATGGAAATTAATGTGCCACAAGAAATAAATGACACTCTGTCCATGCTGTAACATGGACTGCACCAACCTTGAAAAACATTATAAAACTAAGTATTTCAAACCAGACACAAAAGCATAGCTCATGTATGATTGTACTTATAAGAAATATCTAGAATAGACAACAGAAACTGATAGCAGATTAGAGATTGTCCACAGTTAGATGGAGGAAGAGATGAGTGACAATTTATTGATTAATGATGATACAGTTTCTGTCGGGTCTTTGTCCGTCCCACGAAAGACGGACGGGGTCTGATGAAAGGTAAGTGCGGCGCTCCCCCGTTCCCCAGCCTCCCTCAGCCCGGGAGACAATCAGACACAGGAGGGAGCCAAATCCAGCAGGTAGAAAACTCATTTATTAAAAGAGAGCAGCCCTTTTTAAAGACAAAAAGGCAAGGGAGGAAGAGGAACCAATCACTGTCAAGGTCATACCCTATCATGCACCTAAGCCTTCACGGACTGGTTAGGAACTGATCAGAAGGTCAATTGGGCTCTGCCCACTCTACTCCCTCCCAGCACCATCTTTGCTGCCCATGTGCTCTACAGTTTCTGTTTGAAGCAATAAAAAATTTAAATACTGGTGATGGTTGCACAACACTATGAATATGAGCAATGTAACTTAAACACTTATATATTGGAAATTTGGTTATTTATAATTCACCACAGTTTAAAATGTCAAAACATGAAAATTAGTATTAAAGATGTGTTTCATGGGCTGATAAAAACCAAAATGACAGCTCAACATGAGTGGCTCATGCTTGTAATCCTAGCTACTCAGGAGGCTGTGACCTGAGGATTACAGTTTGCAGCTAATCCAGTCAGGACTTTTATCTCCAATTATATACAAAATAAACTAGAATTGTGGCTGTGACTCACATGGTAGAGAGCCAGCCTTGTGTGAAAAGGGCTAAGGGACTTGGGCTCAAGCCCCAGTAGTAGCACAAAAGAACAAAAAAAAAACCCAAATGATAATGGTTGTTCTCAGCACTCAAGAAACCTACTAATATTTGTTCTTTCTCAATGTTTCCCTAATGTTAGGATATGAAAACCACATCCAGGAACTTTTAAAAATTCATCTTTCCTCAGCGTTTCCATAAATGCATGGCAAATCCCAGAATTGCTATACTGATTTCTATTACAGGCTTGTGACATCATGATTTCAAAACCACACACAAGGGGCTAGGGATGCAGCTCAGTGGTAGTGTTCTTGCGAAGTGTGCACAAGACCCTGTGCTCCATCCCCACGACTTCTATGAAAAAACTCCAAATCACAACACACATACTCATAAACAAAAGTATTGTTTTAACTGATCATTTCCTATAAGAATGGCTTCTATTATTTCTTTGACTAATGTTTAGCAAATCTGTGGCTCCTAAGAGAGACACAATTTACACTAACAGAGTTAAATGAAGTGATAATTTATGCGGAAGGTAGAAATTTCTCATAAACTCTAACGGAGAGCATTATATTTCAAGTGGTACTAGGGAATTTCTTTTATCTTGCAGAAACCAGTAACATTTAGAGGCACATCAAAGACCTTTTAGAAGAAAATATGGGAAAGAATAACACGACCATTTAGGAATGCCTCAATTTCTTTTTGAGACAACAAAATAATAATAATAATCAGAATGAATATTTTCTGGATTTTGAAGATTCTGTGTATTAGCACAATGAAAATATGAAGTTTTTATAAAATTTAAAACTCTTCATTCTAACAGATCACATACAGTTGGATTTAAAAGTTTCTCTTTCTTATTTGGTAAAAGAAAATGTTATATTTTGTCTGGCTTGCCCCACAGGATCAAAAAAAGCAAGAAAATCCAAGTATTCCAGCTGGTTGCTGGTGGCTCATACATGTTATCTTAGCTGAGGATGAGATCTGAGGATTGCAGTTGAAAGGCCAGGAAGAAAACTTCCTGAGAAATTTATCTCCAATTAACCACCAAAGAAAGCCAGAAATAGGGCTGTGGCTTAAGTGGTAAAGTACTAGCCTTGAGCAGAAATGTTCAAGTACAGGACCCTAGTCCTGAGTTCATGCCCCAGGATTAGCAAAAACCAAACGAAACCAAACAAAAAATACCACCCAAGAGAAAACCCCCAAATATCCCCTTTATTCCAATCTTACTTTCTCAGATATTAGTGAGCACATGCCTGATAAATCCTGCCCCATATTGGTGAGCATTGTCCCCCGAGGAAAACTTGATCATTCTCCATCATGTAAACTCTGAAGTGGATGAGAAAGAGAGGTGTTTGAGACTTAAGCACTAATATTTCGTTTAGTATCTTTTTTCCAGTAGCAGGAAAAATTGATGAAAGTCTGTTATTGCAAAATCTCAATGCTGGGATTCAGCCGAGATGCATTCCTGAGTTCATAGAAGAATTTACGTTAGGAAGTGGCGCTGTAGCTCAAGTGGTAGAGCGCTCGACTTGAGCTGAAGAGCTAAGGGACAACGCCCAGGCCCAGAGTTCAAGCCCCACGACCGACAAAAAAAAAAAAGAATTTACGTTATGCTCCTCAGTTCAACAAGAAGAGGTCCATGTTTTTATTTTCCATGCTACTTCAACACTTCAACCCTTGACATTCAGATAGAACACACACACACATATGCCTTAAAGGGCTTCTCTTCCACATTTTGCAAAATATAACGTTGAGCATGTAGGTTTAGGTATCCATTTCTGTTGTTGCCAGGGACCAGCCTCGGATCACAATCCTCTACATACTCATCCTTCATAGCTCAAATTATAATGTGTACCATTATCCCTGCTTGTTGGTTGATCTGGAAACTCACATTTTACCCAAGCTGGCTTCAAAATGCAATCTTCTATACTACTTTCCAAAGTGGTTGAGCAAGTTTATACTCCGACCAACAATGCAGTAAGGTTCCCTTCTGTCCACATCCCATTCAGCATCTGTTGTTAATAGAGTTCTTAATTATAGCCAATCTAACTGGGGTGAGGTGGAATCTCAATGTTGTTTTGATTTGTATTTCTTTTATGGCTAGGGAGGTTGAGCATTTATTTCTTCATTGGCCATCCTTCTTTCCTCTTCAGAGAAATTTCTCTTTCATTCTTTAGCCCACTTATTTATTGGGCAGTTGTTTCTTTGAGGATTTGTTGTTGGGGGATTTAATTGAGTTCCAGGTATATTGTAGATATGAGACACTTGTCCGTTGTATGGCTAGTGAAGATCTTCTCCCAATCAGTGGACTTCCTATTGATCTTGCCAGCTATGACCTTTGTCTTGCAGAAATTCTGCAATTTCATGCACTCCCAATTGTCCAACCTTTCTTTGATTTGCTGTGTTTCTGGATCTCTTTTACAAAAATTTCTGCCTGTGCCAAGGAGACCTAGGGTTTCTCCTATTTTATCTTGTAATGTTTTCAGGGTGTCTGCTTTGACACCCAGGTCTTTGATCCATTTGGAGTTGATTCTGGTACAGGGTGATATATAAGGATCTAGCTTTAGTTTTCTACAAGTGATTAACGAATTTTGCCAGCACCATTTACTGAAGAGGCTGTCTTTCTTCCATTCTATTTTTTTTAGCTCCCTTATCGAAGATTAGATGGCTATAGGTCTGTGTGTTCATTTCTGGGTTCTCAATTCTATCCCATTAGTACTGAAGTCTGTTCTTGTGCCAGTACCAAGCTGGTATCATTACTATGGCTTTGTAGTAAAGTTTGAAATTTGGTATTGATATTCCTCCAGCACTATTTTTTCTGTTAAGGATCGTGTTTGCTATTCGGGGTATTTTATTATTCCATATCAGCTACTTTGAAAAGTAGTATGGAGGTTCCTCAGAAGACTCCATATAGAGCTCCCCTATGACCCAGCAATACCACTTTTGGGCGTTTACCCAAATGATCACAAACAAGGCCACACTAAAGCTACCAGCACGACTACGTTTATTGCAGCATTATTTACCATAGCTAAGATATGGAACCAACCCAAATACCCCTTCATAGATGAATGGATCAAGAAAATGTGGTATATATACACAATGAAATTCTCTGCTTCCATCAGAAAGAATGGCATTGCCCCATTTGTTAGGAAATGGAAAGATTGGTACAAATTATATTAAGTGAAGTAAGTCAGGCCCAAAGAAACATAGGTCCCATGGTTTCCCTTATTTGCAATAACTAGTATATGTCTGAGACAAGCAGAAACGGTCAGATAAGTTGATGTTAGGCAAAATGAACCCTAAGATAAGGACTCATGTTTTTTTTTCTTTCTTGTGATTTTTTCTTTTTTTGAGGGGGGGGTCTGGTTGTGGGGCCTGAACTCTGGGTCTTGGTACTGTCCCTCAGCTCTTCAGCTCAAGGTTAGCGCTCTATCACTTGAACCACAGCACCATTTCTGGCTTTTTTTCTTTTTGTTTATGTGGTGCTGGGGAATTGAACCTAGGGCCTCATGCATGCAAGCAAGTGATCTACCACTGAGCCACTTTCCCTGCCCCTTTCTTGTGATTATTTCTAACATATTTATAAGATGATTTCTTTCTTGCTATGTATGTCCCTCCCCCACAGTATAACCACTGTTTTCACTGTAGTTGATGTTGGTATAATTTGTGGAGGGGAAGGGAATAAACAAATTGTTTAAATAAGGATACAGGTGGATCCATTGCAACAATGAGATGTGCAAGACGTTATGTCAAAAAACGAACTTTACAACTTTGGTGGGGGGGCGCATATGGGGGAAGGGATGGGAACAAAGAAGGAAGCAACAATGCTTGATAAGAAATGTACATTACCTTGCTCATGTAATTGTAACCTCTCTATATGGTACTTTCACAATTAAAAAATGCAATCTTCCCTATCTCCACCTCCAGAATAGCTAGGATTATATATATGCCACCGTGTTCAATGTAAAATTAACTCATTTTTTTGTTTGACTGAGGTTTGAACTCAGGGTGGCATTCTACCACTTTGTCCATACACCAGCTCTTATCAAGTTTTTTATCTTTAGTTTATGGATCACTTAATTCACTCCAAGTATCAATTTCATTTTAATTTTAAGAATTATAGTTTATTTTTGTTTTCCTTAAAATATTTGTGCAAAGGAAGGAATGTTCTGTTTGAAAATAAAGATAGTTACCCTTTAAAATATTTACTCTGTATTGAAACTCTTAGAAGGCAAGGTATGGCTCAAGTGGCAGAGCACCATTCTTGAGTAAAAACCAAGCAAGCATGTGAACAAGCCCAATTTTACCGCACCCACACACACCCACCCACCCACACACCCACACACACACACACACACACACACACACACACACACACACACACACACTACAACACTTGGCATGAAATTTTAAGCTTTACAGGTATTAATAATTTTACTTCTCACAAAAATGATTGTGTTAACTAATACCTATAGTTAACACACGAAAAGTCACTAGAATTATATATACTATTTTATTTTCCAGATGAGGAAACTGAGTCATGGGAAAGATCAGAGGATATTTTAGAAGAGGAAGCCAGGAATTCTGTTTTAGAACCCACAGGACTTAACACACTATTGACACTATAATACTGCTTGATTTAGTGTATTAAAAATCCCCTCTGTACATTATTTTTACCACACCTCTGATGGACTTCCTGCTCATTGTGTTGATTAAAATTTGACCACTTTCATTAATTCACTAAACATTTTCCCAGAGCTGCCCAGGCTTCTGAAAACACTAAGCTAATAGATAATTTTGAGGGTCAAGTAAAAATCTGCAGAGATAGGTTTGTATGAAGCTAATGAAGTTTAAGCTTATCCTCTTGGGAGCCCTTCAAGGTCATGGAAGAGGAACAAGCTGTGGTCACCCAGTCAAAAATTTTGATACATTTTGAGACATATAAATTCAAATGGATAGAACTAGTATATCTTTCTAACCCAATATCTCCTGTGTCATTTGGCATGCTTTCTTCCCTTCTTAATTATTTTTAGATAGTTGTAGGAGTTTCAACTAAATGTGTCCCTTTACATGTACAGTGCATTTTGATCAGTTAATGCTTGCATCATTCTCCCCTCCACCTATCCATTTCCTTGCCTATTTTCTAATATGTCTGAGTTCCATTTCCACATGTGCAAATTGAATATTATGACTATATTTGCCCACCATTCATCCCTCTATTTGTCTACTCACTTCTCCTTATTTCCCATCCCTCTCACTCATATTTGAGCTCCTTAGTATTCTTTTGTTAAACTGTTGTTCAAAGTTGTACTAATTTATATTTCCACCAATTAAGGTTCCTTCTCCCCTCCTACTCCATTCTTGTCAGCATTTGTTGCTGTTTGTATTCTTGATGATGGCCATTATGTCTAGAATGAGATGGAATCTTGATTCTGTTTTGATTTGCATTTCTTTTTTGGCTAGAGGTCTTCTACAGGTTGTATTTTTAGGTAAATAACCATGTCCTTTGCTGTGCAGAAGCTTTTTAGCTTGATACAATCCTATTTGCCAAGTCTCTTTTTTATTTTCTAAGTTCCTGGAGTTATATTTAGGGAGTTTCTGCCTATGTCAATACATTCTAATGTTTACTCTTTCCTGTAGTAAAGTTTTAAATCTTATATTGAGGTTTTTGATCCACTCTGAATTGATATTAATTTAAGGTGTGAGAGAGGTCATATATATGGACATTTGGTTTTCCCAGCACCATTTGTTGAAGAGGCTGTCTTTTTCCACCATACATTTTATCAGATAGCTGTGGGTTCTTGTATTCATTTCTTCGCCTTCTAGTCTGTTCCACTTCAGGTCTGTCATACTTTCTAGAGTGGCTAGGACTATTTTGAGATTAAATAAGGAGAATGTGAGTTGGAATTCATTTAGTTTGACT
Source organism: Dipodomys merriami (assembly GCF_024711535.1). NCBI lineage: Eukaryota > Metazoa > Chordata > Mammalia > Rodentia > Heteromyidae > Dipodomys > Dipodomys merriami. The sequence goes on from NW_027206113.1 coordinate 9,250,820, forward strand.
TTACAGAAGTCTCTGATAATCACATATTGAATAATTTATTTACTGATAGTGATTGTACTGTAGCAATAATTTTTATGGCACATTTTTAATAGAAACATTGAGCAAAGCTGTTTAATTGTTTAATCATTTGTTAATGAAGAGGAATTCATCACATAGATTGAGAGAATATTTTGGTTCTCTTGCTGATTGATACATATACACCTAAAATTGATGAAAGCAACATAATTGTTAGACACACAGGTTAATGAGTGTCTAAGTAAGTTGAAAATGATTTAAGGTTAGTCTCTGGACAGGAAAAAAATAAAAGGATCTGAGAATATAGAACTCACCTAGAAAAAACTTCAGAGAGAGGATTTCACAAACAAGACAATTCAAAACTGAAAATATGGAAGAATGAAAATATAGTCAATTATATTGTATGAAAGTATGAATTATTTTTTATAAAATATATTAATAAACAATTATCATTTTACAAAATATTTATTGTATAACCTAAAATAGTAAAATACCTTTTCATTTCAAAGAATGAAAAAAAAGATACCAAAGGAATATGGGATAACTGCAAAAGACGTTACATATGGATGATGGGAATATCATAAGGAGTAAAGGAAAAGAAATAGAAAAAGTATTTGAAATAATAATGACAGAACTTTCCCCAAATTAATGTCAGGTATGAGCTACACTTTCAGGAGAAACTCTGGTAACAGCAAGTTACCAGAATGAATTCTGCAAACAACAATAAAGGCCCCTAAAAGAAGAAAAAAATCCTCACAAAACAGGTATATGTGGCATGCTGTAATAGTTCATGGTTATAAATTAAAAATAGCCAAAAGGTCTAAGCATCTTTCAGAACTGTAGTACAGGTGATGACAAGTCCCTGGACACTTTCCTAATGTCTATGACAATCAGAGGGAAACCTTCCTTGACCCCATGAGAGCAGAACTTTCTAGAGGATTACGAGGTTCCTATGACAATGAGTCTGAAATACCTTATTTTCCCTGGGGACAAAGTCATTACACTACTTATAAGCTATATGAATCTTAAAATGAAGCTTACTCCTGCAAAATCTGCTTAAAGTGCATTTATGAAAGTAAGAACTGATAGCTCAATATAAGAATAAGAAAATGGGAAGCATTCCTAAACTCTGAAAATGGAATTCTCAAAGTTAGTCAGCTGACTACTGACTACTGCCCTGGACCTGCTTCTATTTTCTACATTGTAACACTGCTAGTGGTTCATACCTGTAATTATAGCTACTCAAGAGGCTGAGATCCTAGGATGGCAGGTCAAAGAAGTCAGACTGGGCAGAAAAATACCAGAAAATCTTATCTCCAATTAACCAGCAAATAGCCAGAGGTATGACTCAAATGGTAGCATGCTAGCCTCAAATCTCAAATAAATAGAGAGAGAATCCAAGGCCCCGAGTTCAAGTCTCAATTCCGGCACACAGAAAAACAAACTAAAAGAATACTGTTATGGGGTGAGGGGAGCATCAAAAATATAAAAAATAAAAAAGAATACTGCTAAAGGAAAGTTTTTGAGTATTAGAAGGGGCTCAAGGTTTATAACTTTATATTATATACGCATATAATACGTACAGCTATAATTTAAAATATATAATCAATTTATACATGTAAGAGAGTCCAATCATGATATAGATTATATAATATGTTTTTCCTTTTTTTACTTTTTTATTGTGAAAATACTGTACAGAGAGATTATAATATATTTTTCTATGGACGAACAAAGACAAGAATTTCATTTTTAGAAGCCAAACAAGTAAGAATATGAAGTGAAATACTTAAACTCTACTAAAAACAAAAATCACCAACCTGGAATTCTGAACCCATGAAATTATCCTTCATCAGTCAGATAAATATAATTGACATCTACATTAGAAGGGATTGTATTCAAGTTCACACATGAAAAAAAAAAAAAAGGTCACACATGAGCTTTCATTGAGACAGAGAAAATTCCAGGTAAGAAGATAAATGAAAACAATAGAAATAATATAATACCTGCTCTTGCACCAAATAGAATTAAACTTGAAATCCATAATATAAATTAATAATAGAAAGATACTTAAAGATTAAACACTGCTAGGTGTCCAGGGTACATATCTGTTGTCTTAGCTATGTGAAATGCTGAGACTAGGCAGATTGATGTTCCAGGCCAGCCAGGGTGGAAAACAAAAGTCTTCACAACTTCATTTAATGGAATGAAGATGGTATACACCAGTCATCTCAGCAATGATGAAAATCCATATGGGAAGGAGGTGAGACACATCTCAGAAGTATATAACCAATGCTAAAAAGACTGGAGATATGGATCAGCAGTATGACACCTGACTAGCAAATGTGAGGGCCTGAGTCAAACTCCAGTGTCACCTAAACAAAGAAACGAACAAATATATCTCAAACTTTGAAATGCATCAGAAGCAGTGCTTTGAAAGAAACTTCTAGCACTGAATGCATACAGTAGGAGGTAGACCTCAAGTTATTAAACCAAGTTTCTATTTTAGTTAACTAGAAAAATTCCTGAGTTCAATCTCTAATACCACTACCACCACCCAGAAAAAATAAATGAAACTTGTAGAAAATCCATACACCGAAACCTGCAATGATAAATTCAAAAGTAATTCTTTGAAAAGATCAAGAAAATCAGTAAGATACTACTTAAGATGAGGATTAGATAAATTAACAATATGAGAAATAAAAGAGATATCTGATAATTTCAATGATGTTAAAGTATAATAAAGATAACAAAGGAATATTGTGAACAAACCTATGCCACAAATTTGATAATCTAAATGTAATAGACCAATTTCTTCCAAAATATCTGTCAAAACTTACACAAGAAGAAATCAAGCAGGATAAGTCTGAATCAATTGAAAAAAATTGAATAGCTAGGAATACAGGTGTGAGAACCAGAACCTGTCCATCTTAATGTATTTTTAATGACTTCAAGTCTATCAAGTTATCACAAAGACTTTGAAATCTTATTACTTATTTATCCCTTTTTATACTAGCTGCTATTCTAGTTCTTTTTCCATGTATTATTAACCTGTGTGATAGTTACATTATGCTTTGAGGTTGGTGTAACTACAAATTTTCCAGAAAGAAATTGATGCAAAATAAATTGTTCAATTCTATGAGGCGGTTTAAATGGCAGACCGGGGGCTCAAACCAGAATTTGGTGTTTGTGCCTTAGTGCAGTGTACTCCTCTCTGTGCCACTTCTGTGAGATAGGATGCATTTATAATTCCATACCTGGATTTCTATTTCACTTTGAATTCTATAGCATTTGCTATGGGTTCCATAGCTTTGTTTTTATTTCCTCTGTTGTAATTTTAGGTCTTAGAAAGGGCAGTGATTATTTTTTTACTCTGTCCTATTGTTTCAGACTTTTAGACTATATATGGACCCAGCATTATAAAGCAATTTTCCACTGGTCTAGATAATTTAGCACACACTGCAAACTCTGAAAGCTTCAATTGGGAGATACGTCCAATTACTTTCCAATCTATTTTTATGTAATAATCAATTTTGAAAGTATAAACCATATTCCGTTTGTAGGATTTGCATTTTGCTTAAAATAAAGTCCAATTTCTGAGATTCTCTAATAAGCATTGTAGATTATCCAAAACCTTAGCAAGTCAAATACTTGTCTCACTTCGTCTACCAAGAAGAAACCTGGAGTTCCCCAATCTTAATATTTTGTGCCATTTTGAGCATAATATTGTAACAGGTTCGAAGGCCCTTTGACTGAGGGGCACTATCATTTGGGCTCAGAGATTAACCAAAAGCAGTATAAAAGCTTGGCATCTCAGCTTCCACTTTATATCCACCTACCAGACCAATGACTTACTGTATCCAGGTTCCAGCTGAGAAATCCTGAGATGATGAACTGCCTGGCTCTCTATGAGTACTGCCTTCCAACTCTCACCACATGAACACGTGTGTGACTGGGATTTTAAAATTATGCATTTGTTATTGGATGCTGGTGTCTCACACCTGTAATCCTAGCTACTCAGCAGGCTGAGATCTGAAGATCCTGATTCAAAGCCAGCCAAGGCAGGAAAGTCAGTGATATGTATCTCCAATTAGGTAGCCCTGAAAAGCCCAAAGTGGAGCTGTGGCACAAGTGGTAGAGTGCTAGCTTGACTATAAAAGCTAAAGGAGTACATCCAGGCCCTGAGTTCAAGACCTAAGAGTAGAACAAAAAACCAAACTACAAAAACATAAAAAATATGCATTTCTCTCCTGCCACTGCCTTTTCCTCCTATATAAAGCTAAAGAAAATGTGTACTCAACTTGGGAGGGGGAAGGAAGGAGCTGGGGAGGTGGGGAGGGAAGGTATGGTAGAGGAAAAACAAAGGAGGAGGAAACAATGTTCGATAGGAAATGTATTCATTACCTTACTCATGTAACTGTCCCTCTGTATTCTATTTTTATAATAAAACAACATAAAAAAGAAGAAAATATATGCTTAGACTGGACCTATGGAACCAGGAGTATATTCCTGGACCCTGTAACAATGGGTTTCATCTATCAAAGTTAATGGACGTATCTTTGATGCTTATATTCATAAGCCATCTATTTGGCATTTTGAATTTATGACAACATTTTTTGCTAGCTTTCAGACTTGAACTCAGAGCCTTGCACTCTTGCTTGGATTCTTCTCTCAAATCTGGTGATCTCCCACTTGAACCACAGCTCCACTTCTGACTTCTTGTGGGTTAATTGGAGATAAGAGTCTCTTGGATTTGCCTACCTAGGCTCACTTTGAACTGTGATCCTCAGATCGCAGCTTCCTGAGCAGCTTAGAATACAGGCCTGAGCCGCTGGCACCCTCCTATAACAAATATTTTTAACTTTTCAAAACCTCTGTGATCACCTGCCCTTGGAACAGGTAGCAGTACTCTGTTCTATACCAATTTTCCTCCACAGCACCTAAGCAATCGTCCCAGAGAAATCTTCCCTTACCTCCTACTACCCTGTCCCTAGACACTTCTCTAACCCCAATTTCTGTCTCTCTGCTCACACTGTCTTCATTTTCTCCACACTACTTACTCTCTTCTAAAATAACAAGTTGAACTATAAGAAATTGTGATTCACTTAGGGTAGAAGCTCTTGTTTGGTTTCTATGTTTACTTCCACATGGTCCAACATAAAAACAAGACATTTTATCTGCTTCATCAGTCACCTATCCTTACTTCCCTAAATCCAGTACCTGGCAGATATAATAAGATATAAACCATCTTTTCAATCTCAATCATTTCCTTCAATACTGAGTTAAGATAAAAAAAATCAGGATGATAATTGACAGCACTTCCACAGAGAAGGCCTTTGGGTGTGATTTCTCTACATGTCTAATGATACACCTTTCAATACAGACACACATCAACCCTGATCCCAGCACACGTTGTGAACATGCCACAGCCATTGCTCTGTCATGGGATTGTAATATAAATTCCATTTAATAGTGTCATTACATAATGGAGATTTTTGTGTTTCCCTGTGAGCATGGTACTTGTTAACTTTGTAGCAAATTTAACAAGCATCTCAGTGACAACCAAACCTCTACATCTTTTTCCTGTGAAAGGTGCAATGGGGAATGATACCAGGCAGGCCTGTATCCTTATATTGATTCAGTTAATCAATTTTATGATAGAATCATTATTTTGAACTTATTCTGCTAAACTGTAGTTAGTTTGCCAGATATGCATTTTTTGAAAATGGAAGAGCTTTGTGGTGCTAGGTCCTCTCCAGGAGCAAACCCACACAAAGGGATAGATTTTTCTATATCTCTTGCTCAACAATCTATTTTGTAAATATTTCTAATTGTGGATTGTTTTTTGCAACTCCTAACTCTTGAACTCAAGTCCTGTGCAATGTCCCTGAGCTTCTATTACTCAAGGATAACACTCTACCACTTGAGCCACAGCAACACTTCTGGCCTTCAATGAGGAATTGAACCCAGAACTTCATGCAAGCACTCTACCACTAAGCCACATTCCCAGACTATGGGTTTTGTGTGTGTGTGTGTGTGTGTGTGTGTGTGTGTGTGTGTGTGTATGTATGTATGTATTGGTTCTGGGCTTGAACTCAGGGCCTGAACACTATCCCTGAACTTTTGTACTCAAGGCTACTGCTCTATCACTTGATAGCTCCACTCCAGGGTTTTGGTGACTAATTGGAAATAATAATCACACCAACTTTCTTGTTCAGGCTGGCTTCAAACCATGATCCTCAGATCTCATCCTCCTGAGTAGCTAGAATTACAGGCGTTGGAAATCTAATTCTGTTTGTTTTATTTTTGCTTGCAAATAAACCTATGCACATTGAATTTCAAACTTTACACTGGAATATTGTTTATATGTTTGATGAATAGTGATATTTCTATTGCAATGTTCATCAGAAAAGTATGAATAATTTCTGAAATTGGGTCATTATTTCTGTAGTCAATAACATTGTGATAACAAGTCCAGTCTCTGGCAAATGATTTAAAAATTTATTCTCTGAGATCAATTCATCTTTTTAAATTTGTACCTATCTTCAGTGATCTTAAGGATCACTTAAGGAATAATAATAGGAAGTACTAGTTTGGGGACTATAATAACTGCTCTTGCATTTTACATTAATGAAATGTATGTGAGAAAAATTAAGTTTTTAATTACCTTTTCTCTGAAATTTCCAAACTACCAACAGATTATTTGATAACCTGAAGTTAGTGGTGACTCTGGGGAGGAAGGACCTTGATTTGCAGCATTTGCCAAATTTTGTGCTGTAAGTAGTCCCATAATGGGCTATTTTAAGCTAATCAAAAGTTAAGCCCTTTTATATTTCTAAGTACTTTGTCACGGATTTTTGTAAAGTCAAAGATGCATTCGCCTTCCAGCTGACTATTATACTATGAAACTCCTCTTCAAAAACATTGGCCAAGATAGAAAAATAACAGTTACTCTGTCATTTCAGAACTAAAATATGTGGCTTAGATGGTAAGACTTCCTTCAGTGCAGTTTACTCTATGGTTAACAGGTGGCTTATTGGCTTCAACTGTTGATAATCCAGCACTGATCCTAGATTCAGAATCAAAGTAAAACTTCACAGTTACAGCCAGAGTTTATTCAGTACTTGCTTTTAAATTACAAAATAAGCTTAAATAGTTAAAACACAAATAGGACACAGATTTACTTTAATCTGTCAAAAAGATAAATAAATATTTAATGGTTTAAATTGTGACCTTCAAAAATAGGTACAAAGTCTGACCCTTCTATTACCTTTGCGTACCTGGGAGTATGATCTCATTTAAACATAGGCTCTTTGCAAATGTAGTCAATAAAGGATCTTAGTGAGACAACATGTGAATTTAGAGTAGACCCTAAACCCAATGATAAGGTAATTTCAGGGATTGGATTTGTTTGGGTTGTTGTGCAGTACGGCACAGATCATAATTTACCCGAAAGACTCAGCTACTCAATCCCAAGCTGCTTGTTGCCCATGGAAATATGACCTGCCAGATCTTCTGGGTGTTGTTCTTTTGTTTCGTTTGGTTTTGTTTTCCTGAGGAGAAGCCAGAAGCAAGATTTTCATTTGATAGCACTGTAGATTTAAATGTCTCAAGCAAAGGAAAAGGAAGAAAAGAGAAAAAAATGATTGGTTCTTTTCAGGTTTTGAACAAATGTATGACCTTTGCTTTATAAAGTAACATCTAGATCTAAAAGAGTTATGCTAATTTGTTGCTTGGTAATTGTCATTGTTTCTCAGTGCCTTCAATTAACAATGCTTCCAAATAAAATAGGCTTAAAATTTGTCATCCTTTATCATCCTAGTTAGAGTGGCCGATGTGTATACAGGAATATCTTAAATTTACAGGCAACTGGTTTTCTAGAACCATTTTGAAGTAAAGAATTTCAAATGATGAAAGTGTGGTATTACAAAACAATAATTTATTTTGAAGGTTCAGCTTTTTCATATACTGCAAGGTAAGCTATTGGGCTGTTGGGTGCTCATAATAAAATGATTGTATAAAGAATTTCAATCTCCCATTTTAGGTTTTAAGCCTACAACTTTTAGAACTAGTTATGTCTTTAAAAAGTCAACTATCCAAGTGAAAAAGGAAATCCATTTTCTCAATTTTCAATCTAATTTGAAGAACATATTTTTAGCTATGGGAACAATAGTTAGCTCTGCCTGATGACATGTTGTCTTTAAATTTTATGAAAAGAAAGAATTAGAAACAATTTCGCGGCTATATATTGCAGAATATAGAGGAGGAGGTTATATTGTAATTTGATTCTTTATTATTATATGCTGTGAGGTTACAAAAGATGGTGACAATTTATATTATTCAGAGGTACAGCTCATGAAGCACTGCCATGGTAGCTGGAAGTCTGACTACAGAATTGGTCCAGACAAGACCCGCCTGCCAAGAAAGCAAACTAAAATGACGTGATATGATAAAAACAAATGAGTGAAAAAGTGGCTACAGCCATTTCCTATCAAATAAAATGATGAAAGAAAGACAGATGGGCCTCGTGGAGCAAGATGGTCGGGTTAACAGTGAGGATAAAATATTTAACTAAAGGCAGCCACTATTGTTGCAAATATATTTAATAAGTTGAAATAAACAAGTGTATATAGCCATAAAGACGAACTGTAGTTCATTGTAGTTCTCTGAAGAGGAATATGGGATATATGGAAAACAAATTATCATAGGAATAGAAATGGGCAACAAATATTTGCATAAATGAAATAGAAATAAAAGCTGTTTTCTGGAAAACTAATTGTTTTTTATAGGTGGATGATTCATAGATGATCTGTGTGTGTGTGTGTGTGTGTGTGTGTGTGTGTGTGTGTGTGTGTGTGTGTGTGTGTGTGTACGTGCGTGTGCGCTGTTGTCACTGGGCACTGGGACTTGAACTCAAGGCCAGGGTACTACCCCATAGGCTTATTGCTCAAGACTGGTGCTCTAGAAGTTCCAAATATAACTTCTCCTAGTTAGCTGGAGATAAAGTCTTCTCTGTCCTGGCTGTCTTCAAATTGTGATCCTCAGATCTCAGCCTCTTGAATAGTTACAATTACAAGCATGAGACATGAGTCAGTGGCTACCTGATAAGTCTATGCATGTTTTTGTGTTTTGTATGTTTTTAAATATTCTCTTTTAAGAAAAACCATAAAACATATGAAAATAAAACTTAGTTGAATTAAAAATTTAGCCAGACTTTGTGAAATATTAAATGCCTTAAGATGTGTATTGCCTGGGATTTCACTTCTAAAATAAATAATTTAAGCCTTTTTATTTGAGAGATGAGAAATAATTTTCTTCTCAAATGCACATTTGCAAAAGATTTTGGAATGTTGTCTCTAGTGATTTTGACTTTTTTAGGAGATGAATAATGATGAAATTATATTTTATTCAGGGTTCAGAAATCTATCAAACATTTTTGGTTTGCATAAATAAACAAATGGTTAACATTCTATTTTAAAATAAAACAAAATATTCTCTTTTGGTAAAGTTTCCCATAGAAACCTAAGAAAAATAAAATAAATAAATGAGAACATCACTGAGGCTTTGCTCCGAATGATTTACAGTATCCAAAAGTTTTCACTTGCTTTGTGCTAATATTGTCCATGACCATTACATGGGTTTTCAGGAAAAGCTATTATCCATTATGTATACCATTCATAATTGACTCATAGCTCTTACCAACATGCTGTTGAAATTCTTTTCACTTACTATTTTGGGAACAAAGAAAAACTCAAGGGATTTTTATGCAAAATTGGTAGTATTTCCCCCATTTCAGAGTCCAGGAAGGCAATGTAAACTTTTATGACTCTCCTGAGTCTCAAATTATTCTGCTTTAAATATTCCCTGTATGAGAAATAAAAAGAAGCAATCTATATGTGTGAACTATTTTTAATGTCAGTTTAAACAGATGTTTATCCAAAGAAGTCATACAAATCATCATCATTAGTCTTTGAGAGTATGTTCGCCATCATTATCAGGGAAGGCAAGTAAAATTATCTTAAGATATTATTGCTGTTAAGATGGCTATTATAAAAAAAGATAAGAAAACAGATAAGAGGAGTAAAAACAACTATTGTCAATCAGATAGAGAATTCAGAACCTAGATCTCAGAACCTTTGTGCTCTCTTGAGGGTAATTCAAAATAGTGCAATAACTATGGAAACCAGTATGAAGATGCCTCATAAAACTAAAAATAAAACTTCTATATGATTAGTAATTCTACATTTGGATATATATCTAATATATTAAAATCAGGATCCCATCAAAGACCTTGGAGTCAAAGCAGACACTCTGAAAACATTACTGGATGGAGTAGAAATAAACCCTAGGTCTCCGTTGCACAGGCCGAAATTTTTTTAATAGAGATCCAGAAACACAACAAATCAAAGAAACGTTGGACAAATGGGATTGCATGAAATTGCAGAGCTTCTCCATGGCAAAGGACATAGCTAGCAAGATCAATAGAATACCGACGTATTGGGAGAATCTTCACTAGCCATACATTGGTCAAGGGTCTCATATCTAAAACATACCTTGAACTCAAAAAAATTAAATCCCCCAACAACAAATCTTCAAAGAAACAAGTGGGCTAAAGACTTAAAGAGAAACTTCTCTGAAGAGGAAAGAAGGATGGCCAATAGACACATGAAGAAATGCTTAACCTCCCTAGCCATAAAGAAATGCAGGAGCTGGGAAGGTTGCTCAGTGGTAGAGCGCTTGCCTTGCATGTATGAGGCCCGGAGTTCGATTCCTCAGCACCACATAAGCAAAAAGAAAAAAAAAAGCCGGAGGTAGTGCTGTGGCTCAAGTGGTAGAACACAAGCCTTGAGCTGAAGAGCTGAGGGACAGCGCCCAGGCTCAGAGTTCAGGCCCCACGACCAGACCCCCCCCCAAAAAAGGAATGCAAATCAAAACAACATTGAGATACCACCACACTACAGTTAGAATGGCTAAAATCAAGAAGTCTAATAATAACAGATGCTGGAGGGGATGTAGACAGAAGGGAACCTTAAGTCATTGTTAGTGGGAGTGTAAACTTGTTCAACCACTTTGTAAAGCAGTATGGAGATTCCTCAAAAGACTCCACAGAGAACTCCCCTATGACCCAGCAATCCCACTTTTGGGCATTTACCCAAATGTTTATGAACAACACCACACTAAAGCTACCAGCACGACTATGTTTATTGCAGCATTATTTACTATAGCTAAGATATGGAACCAACCCAGATGCCCCTCAGTAGATGAATGGTTCAAGAAAATGTGGTATATATACACAATGGAATTCTCTGCCTCCATCAGAAAGAATGGCATTGTCCCATTTGTTAGGAAATGGAAAGATTGGAACAAATTATATTAAGAGAAGTAAGGCCGGCCCAAAGAAACATAGGTCCCCTGGTTTCCCTTATTTGCAATATCTAGTATATGTCTGAGTCAAGCAGAAAAGGTCAGATAAGGTGATGTTAGGGAAATGAACACTAAGATATGTATTCAAATGTTTTTTTTTTCTTTCATGCGATTTTTTCTAACACATTTATAAGATTATTTCTTTGTTGCTATGTATGTCCCTCCACTACAGTATAACCCTGCTTTCACTGTACTTGATGTCGGTATAATTTGTGTAGGGGAAGGGGAAAACAAATTGTTTAAATAGGGATACAGGTGGACCCATTGCAACAATGAGATGTACAAATCGTTATGTCTAAAATGAACTTTACAAACTTGGTGCGGGGGGGGGATTGGGAGGAGGATTGGGTGCGAGGGAAGGGGTAGGATGTGAAGGGATGGGAAGGGGAAACAAAGGAGGAGGCTACAAGAGGCTACAATGCTTGATAAGAAATGTACTCATGGGCTGGGAAGGTGGCTCAGTGGTAGAGCGCTTACCTTCCAAGCATGAGGCCCTGGGTTCGATTCCTCAGCACCACATAAGCAAAAAGAAAAAAAATGGAAGTGGTGCTCTGGTTCAAGTGGTAGAGTGCTAGCCTTGAGCTTGACTGGACTCCCCCCCAAAAGAAAAGAAAAGAAAAGAAAAGAAATGTACTCATTATCTTTCCCATGTAATTGTAACCCTCTGTACAGTATTTTCACAATAAAAATAAATAAATAAATAAATACATAAATAAATAAAATAAAATCAGGATCCCAAATAGACATAAATATTTCATATTTTTTGCAAAATTATTCACAATAGCCAATATAATGAACCAAACCAAGCATTCCCCAATAGATGAATGCAGAAAGTACAGTATGTACATACAAAGGGATATAAATGAGCCTTAAAAAATTCTGCTACAGAAAAGGTCAAAAGCTATGCACATGTGGCCATAGAAGATGACCCTAAGTGAAATTAACCCCAAGATGGGGACAAAAGTGGTTTTTTCTTTCTCACTGTTGTTTTTAATTTACTAGGTGATTTTTTGTATGTTCTTCCCATCATGGTATAACCCCTGTTGAAACTCTATTTGATTTCAGTGCTCTTCATCTTCTAATGTGGGGAGTGGAAGGGAAATAACAAAGTGCTGAAACAAGGATACAGTTTGACCCATTGTAACAATGAGATGTACAAGACACTTTGTTGAAAATGAACTTTACAACTCTGTACAACTTCGGTGTCGGGGAGAGGGAGGAGTTTGGGAGATGGGGAAGGAAGGAATAGTAGGGGAAAAACAAAGAATAAGTAACAATGCTCCATAGGAAATGTATTCATTACCTTATTCATGTAACCATAGCCCCTCTGTAGAGTATCTTTACAATAAAAAAATAAGTTCTGCTACGTTCCCCAAAAGGTGTGAACTGGAGGACTTTATGTTAAGTGAAATAAGCCAGTCACAGAAGAATGCCTACGAGATTTGGCTTCTTTGAGGTATCTATAATGATCAAACCTACAAAGATAGGGAACATAGTGGTGGTTTCTAACAACTGAGGGGAAGGGGAAAGTGGAATGTTGCTTGATGAGAATAATGATTGGGATTTTTTTTCTTGTGACTATCCTGGGACTTTAACTCAAGGCCTGGATGCTATTTTGCTCAAGTTTAATGCTCTACCATTTGAGCCACATCTCCAATTCTAAATTTCTTAGTACGTAATTAGAGATGAGTTCTATGGGCTTTCTTGCCAGGGCTCACTTCGTACGAAGATCTTTAGATCTCAGCCTCCTGAGTAGCAAATATTACAGGCATGAGCCACTGGTGCCCAGTAAGAAAAAAACTTTATGTTGGATAAGTATGTTCTGGAGATTGGTTTACAATATGGTGCTTGTAGTTAACAATTCAATATTGCATATGCCAAAATTTAAGATGTTTAGATTTCATAGCAAGAGTTTTTGCTACAAAAAAAAACAAGGGAATATGAAGAAATTTTGGGTTGCATATGTCTATTACCAGGAGGGAAAAAGGAGCAAATTATTCTGTAATCTGTTTATATTATCTCCAAAGGATCATGACCTAAAAGCCCAAAAGCTTTGTCTGCATTTAGCAGGTGACAGTGGTAATCATTTCTACTAGACATTGAATCAGCAATGTTGAGTAGAAATCTAGAGTGGGAAAGTGAATGTTTATGGCTTTTCATGTTCTCAGTTCCTGGAAATTTCCATACTGATTACAAACAAGTGAGGAGAAATAGGTGAAATTAATCCACACAAATATACTCTAAAACATATAGTGGTCCTGCAAATTACACACTCTCAAACATATTTCTCATCTATTTCTGAAAACCACTCACAAAATTCTCAAGTAAAGAGAAAACTTTTGAAAGAATTTTATATTTAAAATGCTAATTGGAGTCATATACTGCTTTTTTGATTGGAAATTTAGTTTGTCAGGTAGCATTATATTTCTTCTAGAGTAAATGAGGTTTATAAAAAGATGAGGCAAAGTAAGAATGTTCCTTAACATTGCAAAGATACATTCATTTCCCTGTCCTGAATAAGAATCAATTTTCAATACCCAAGATACCTTCTTTTATGACCTTTATAGAATTTTAAATATCAGAACATGCCCTTTTTAATTGTCCAAATTTCTGACAGGAAAATATCTAAATTATTTACCGTCAGCTTTCTTACTTTTGTACTCTTAGCTCTAAGCCCAGTGCTTGACATGTAAGTGTCTAATAATTGTTAGATGAGAGGAAAGGTATTCTTAGAAAAATTCAGTCGTTTTGATCAAAGATATAGCCTCTGTCAGTATTGTTACCTTGTCACCATAAGGTATTCATTAACAACTTTTGTCAATGTAGGAGAAAATCTTGTCAAAGTAACGATGTTTTATAACAAAGGCAAGGCTTGCCATGAAAAATTTTAACTTGGGAAATGAAATCAGTATTAATCAGTGAAAAACATTATATTCTCATCTCTGTCACTATAGTAGCAACTGGATTTCTGCTTGTTTTGATCTCTATCCTTTATCTTCTATCTTTCATCTTCGATCCTTTATCTCTGCTCTTTCAAAACTAGGATTGAGAAGGAGTTCATGTCTAAGGAGGGGGATAGAAGAGTAAGATAGAGTAGAAAGAAGGAAAAAATTACTGTAGAATATTAATTGATTTCAGTATAATGCTGCCCATTTAGGAAGTATATATGGTTACTTATTTTTATCCGAACATATGAAAATACTAAGATGGTCTCAGTAAAAATAGCACTTAAACCAAAATTACACCAAAGCCTAGTGTTTACACCAGGTGGTCACAACATTTCAGGAGAATTGAGCATCAGCAATTGCACATCATAACGAAGGATGACAGGTTGTGTTCAGGATGAAAAAGGACTCAAATGACCCAGGAAGGGATTAATGATGATAACTCAGTTTTTCTCTACCACCTTGGAGACAACTCTAGAAGATCTTAATAATATTAAAAAATAATAATAAACATATAGAAGTGTAACAATATTAACAATACAGGTCGATATCTTAAGATGAACAATGGATTATGGTTAACCTTGTCATCATTTAAAAGTACAACTTACAACATAACTATGCAGATAAAATGATTAGTGTAACTGACTGTGGAATGCATCATTTTAGTTGTAGACCCTGAAGCACGAAGATATTTTGAATTGTGGTCACTTTTGTAGCATGTTTGTAATATTTGTGATGTTATTCTGGATACATAAAAGGCAAATAAATGTTTTAATACTATTAGTAAGAAATATTTTCAGAGACAGAGATGAAAGAAGAGGAGAAAGCTGAGGAGAGAAATTCAAAGATGTTGAAGTAAAAACCTTGTGTATTTAAACTTAAGTTAGAAATATTAGACAGAATTCATGATTGCTATTTTCCCCTCTAAGGAAAAATGCAGCTGTTTTTAAGGCATGGGAGTATGACAAATCAGATGCAATGAACATGAAGAATTCCAAATTGTCATATAAAAATGTGCTCCTAAATGGAACCAGAGCTCCTTGGGAAAATGGTTGGTTCTTTGTGTAGGACAGGAAGTATTCTTTCAGTATGAACATCTGATGTATTTTTGTATCAGAAAGCAAGAAACAAAAACTAATGAGGTTATGTCAAAAATAGGATGCAAAAATCTAGGTGCCAGTGGCTCATGCCTATAATCCTAGCTATTCAGGAGGTTGAGATCTCAGGTTTGAAGTCAGCCAGGGTAGGACTCTGATCTCTGGCCAACCACCAGAAAATCAGAAGGTAATGATATTGTTCAAAACATGTTTAGCTGACTTAACTGTAACATCTCCATACATCACTTTATAATAATAATAAAAGTGCACAAAAGGAAAATAAAGTAAAACTAAAAAGAATAAAATTGCAATGTAATATAAGTTGCTTCTGTTGGTACTTAAAAGGAGGCAGAGGAACAAAAATGAAAATCACATACCAAACTCATTGAAATATGTATGTCATTGTTAAAACATCAACTCATTATTTTAACTATTAGTAACTTTAAAAAAAGTTAAGCAATTATCCTATATTTACTTACAAATGTTATTTCAGATAACTATAAAGAAAGAAATTATAAAGGAATACAGAAAGATTCCAGTTAGTTAATTGTGAAGGATAAAAAAAAGTCATATTTAAACACTAAGTAATGATGATCAATATATGCCAGAACTTTTAGCTAAAATCTTGATGTAGAGCTTTACAATAAAAGGAATCAAATTGGCAAATCCTTGAATTCACTGATGGTCTTAGCACCAGTAACTTCTGGCATAATATATTACTAAAGCAATAGCACCTCCTATTATTTATCCTTAAGAGCACTTTCTCCTTCAAATAATGAATCTGATTCACTTCAGTATTTAGTGCTCATTTCCAATCAATGGGAAATACTTTAGTACACGTCAATTGCCATAGGAGGAAATAACCACGTGCATTTGCAGATATTCAAGAAAATAATTGACTAATTTCTATAATAAGCTAAAAACATAAAGGAAGAGAGTGAAAGAAAGAGCATGAGATTTTAAGACAACTTAAAAGACCAACAAATAGGAGCAATACAAGATAAACTCAGATATACAAGAAGCATAGATACGAAAATGATGGTCCAAGGCAGGCCCCGAGAGAAAATGGAAATGGGTGACTCTCTCCAAAAAATAACGAAGGCAAAAGAAGGGCTTGGGACATGTCTCAAGTAGGAGATCACCTGCCGAGCAACTAAAAAACCCTGGATTCAAATCCCAGTATAAGCAAACAAACAAAAAAGTAAGACCAATAAATATCAGCAGATTGATTTTTATGCTTATTTCCCAAAACAAAATGAAATAAAACAATGGTAATGATAATTTGGAAATGGGCTCCTAATTGAAATATAACAAAGACTCACTAATTTGGGTAGCTGTGATAATACTCCTTTGTCAGAGACATCTTGAAATGTTAAAACATGGAATAACATGATTTTGCTATTGCTTTAAAATATTCAAGGAGAAAGAGAGTAGGAAGAAATAAAATAATTTTGGAAACATGTTGATGGGGGTTTCAGGTAGTGAATGGGTGTTAGAAATGTTATACTTCGCTATACTTTTGTCTGGAAAATGTTATAATAATTCTTAAAAGTTTCACTTTTTGGTAAGTTGCGCCATCAAGTTACATAGAAGAGAAACATTTAAAAATATGGATTGCTAAAGTTTAGAGTTGAATCCAAGTTTAAAGAAGAAATTAAGTCATTTGGTTTAAACAATAAACAATCTGCCACAAACTGGTATCCTTTACTGATGTGGTGAGACTATCACAAACCTTGGAAGATGTCAAAATAAGTCCAAACATGATGAAGAGTGTAAGTCTTATAGTGTAGCTCTGGTCTTAGTCTGGTGTAAAATCATAAAATGTTAACACATGGTGCTGATATGTTTTAATAAATTTAATTGTATACTTCGTAACACATTTTGTAAGTCATTGAATTTGTGGGACCTTTGCTGTGCAAAGATTTGATGTATTAAAGGAATCAGTTATGTTAAATTATAATTGCAATGTTGTATAGAAATACTCAAATCTGCTGGGCGCCAGTGGCTCACGCCTGTAATCCTAGCAAATGAGCTGGCTGCCATATGAGGATCACAGTTCAAAGCCAGCCCGGGCAGGAAAGTCTATGAGACTCATCTCCAATTAACCACTAGAAAACTGGAAGTGGCGTTGTGGCTCATGTGGTAGAGCACTCTCCTTGAGCTGAAGAGCTGAGGGACAGCATCCCAAGCCCAGAATTCAAGCCCCATGACTGACAAAAATTAAAATTAAAAAATTAACTAAATAAATAACGAAATACTCACATCTGTAATCAATGGTTAGATGCTCAGAAAAATATTTGTTTCCAAACTTTCAAAAGATTCATAAGATTTTCATTAGATGCACAAAAAGACCTTAGTGAATTTTTGAATTATTTAGCACATACTTGGCATTTAAACATCCTGTCAAAATTAGTATTCAGAAATTTAAAGCTTTATGTTATTTTTTTTACTAAAGAAGAAAAAAATCCATCCTATGAAAATTGAAACACACTATGTTTATTTTAAGATGCTTTCTTTGTTCAGGATTTTATGAACTTTTTAGAATTCTAGTATCTTTCATTTGCATATTGAAAAGGAATCATGACACTTCACATTTGTCATGACTGATATAAGTTGATTTGATTATTTGCTGTTTAAAATAGAGGAGGTTGTGTGTTTGTGTACTGTACATTCACATAATCATTTTCGTAATGAAACAATTGTATTTGCAATACATACCTCTTGGTGAATAAATCTGATCAGGACACTACTTAAGACAGACGTCATTGAGATATGCCCTAGAGCAATGTATCTCCTGAGACAATAAAGATAATGATTACAGGACTAAATGTTCATATTTTAATTAATTAATTTTAATTTTAAAATTATTTTTACATAGCTAGTCACATCTTTTTTTTTTGAAAGAATTCTGTTATATAACTGCAGTCTGAAGTTCTGTGCATTTGAAATTTCAGGTATTCTACAAATTGAATATGAAGATTTCATTTATTTTTCCCAATAATATATCAACCAGCAGATATCTGTTCAGAAAGAGATAATTGTCTTCAGTGGTTCTGGGTAGATGGCAGAGGAGAAGCTGGAGGCTAAACAAGCTCTCGCATGTAAAGCAGGTTTAGTGTTCCAGTGAACAGTCTTAAGCCAAGGAATCACACCAAGTGTGCCACTACAGTACAGAGACTTTGGCCAGAGAGGGAAAATCCAAGGAAGGAAACAGACCTGAGCAAATGCCAGAAGCCGCAGCTGCAGTGACGGCAGAGGTGGCAGCGTCCGTAGCCACCATACTTGCAACACAGCGAGTCTGGGACCTAGGTGCCAGACGAAGTGGGCATGCAGATTCTACTCAACACCAGCAAGAACTGACAAGGAGAAGACATCTTCATCCTGCAGATCTCAGAAGAGAGACAACCCAGGAACCAAGACTCTGGCGTGAGTAGAAGCATGACATCCTCACTCCTTCTCAGGGAGCAGAGGAGGGAAGGCCACCCCTCCCCATCCCCACTACCAGAGATCTCCATCTTTGATACTGACAAAGGGCTGGCTGGGGAGCTAGCTCCAACTCAGGACTTGGAAGAAAACAAAAGATTGATTTAGCAGGTCACAGGAACCTAACCTGACTTGGCAGGCTCAGCAACACCCAGGGAAAAGTCACCCAGCCCAGGCAGAAAAAGCTCCACCCATACAGGAGTGGTTTTGTTCACTGGGTAAATAGAGCCAGAGGCAGCCCCTTCCTACAGCAGCCTTGACAATCAATGGAAATTCAGTAAACATAAAGCATGAGAATGGCTCCAGGATGGGCTCTGTGAGTGTCTCAGAAGCTAGCCCCTCAGGGAAAAGCTACAGTTTGCTGAAAGGCCTCAACTCTACCCAGAACCTAGCCTCATCAAAGCATCTCCAAAATAGAGGAAACAGCCATCTCCCTCTTTTGTGATACTCAAAGCAGATCTCCTCCCAGAGAACTACCCTAGGAGGAGGATCACAAAATCTTGGATAAAGCAGAGCAATTTTCTGCTTACCCAAACAAACTGACTTAAGAAACCAATCAACCCACAGGAAAATCAAACACCATAATCATACCAGAGACTCCAACAAGAGACTGGTTATGGACACAAGGGACATACAGGATCTTCCCATGCCCCTCAAAAATATCAAAGAACTCTTTTATTGTACCTTTTTTAAAAAAAAAAAAACTTTTTTAACTTTTCTTAATTTTTAATTTTTAACTTTAAAAAATTGTTTTCTATTAAACTTTTTTTCTTCCTCATAATTTTTATTTTAGGGGTATATGTGTGTGGGTGTTTTTGTTCATATAGGTTTACTAATGTTTTGATCCTTTATTTTCTTTCTTTCTCATTCTTTTCACATTCTCTTCTCTTTTGTTCATTTTTGCGTGACTTAATTGCTGTTCTGCTCACCCTCAAATATACCCGTGGTTGATTAGATTTAAATTCCTTAATAGCAGTACTTCCTCTTTATACCTATATACTATTTTAAGCATTTTTATTTTTTAGGTTTTCAGGTCTTCTTCCTATCCCTCCACCTTTCTCATCCTATCCCCGTTCTTCTCGGTATATTACATTTCTAATTTTGCAGAATTTTAAAGTGTTTCACTTTTTAATTATAATTCTTGTTTTTCTTCTCTCTTTTTTCTTTTTCTTCTTCTTTTCTCTCTCTCTACTATCATTCTATCCAATCTATTTCCCTCTTTGAGAGTAGGACTTAGTTAATTCAACACTCCCTTTATCTTTCCACAGCCCTCTATTCCTATTTTTACCCACATCTTACCCTAAACCTAATAATTTCTGGTTTGCCAAATTCTTCTTTGCTGTTTGTAGTCCATTAATACACAGTTGTTTGATGTTGAATAAATATATCTGTTGAACTAGATTGTATCTGCAGACTTTTGACTGTTCAACTACACACTTTGGTTGATGCTTGCATTAAGATAGTATTCTAGCACAAAACTGGTGTTACTTTCATCCCAAATGGGCAGAAGAAGACGGAAAAACAAAAGAAAAATGTCAAGTCCTGGTATCTCAAGTCCCACTCATGAAAATCAGGGGACAGAAGAGACAATGAATAATCCAGAGGAGAGCTCCCATAAAGCTCTACATACACTACTGGTAAACATGGTAAATGAAAAGATTAAAACCTGCAAAAGACTCAGTGTGAGCGTGATAAGGAGAGAGGAGGCAAACCAAAGATAAATACTGGAATATCATGAGCTTGAGGAAGCTACTCAAAGATTGATACAGGAATTGCATGAGCAGCTTGAGAACACTCAAAGAGAAATAAAGGAATGGCGTGAACAGGCTGAGATCAGTCAAAGAGACAGGAATTGCATCAGCTTGCTGAGGACAGACAAAGAGAAAGTCAGGAATGCTGTGAAAATGCTCAGAACACTGAAAGAGAACTACAGGAATTGCATGAACTGAGGAAGCTAATCAAAGAGTAATAAAGGAATAGAGAGAGCAGGATGAGAATACACAAAGATCACTAAAGACATTCATGGAATCCATGAATGTCTGAAAGAAGCTGAAAGAAGTCAGGGAGTCCACAAAGAGAATGCTGAATGGAAAACAACAGAAGGAATGGGAGTCAAGGAAACCATAACCAATCAATTAAGTGATTTGAGAATAAACACTGAACACCAAATTAAGGAAGTAAAGTTCATACAAGATGTAAAACAAAGCCCCAACAAAGAATTTGAAGCCATCAAAGCAGACCAAATAGAAGGAAAAAAAATATAAAAACAAAGTTGAAAGTCTTGATAGTAGGCTAGACCATGCAGAAGATCGAATATCAGGGATTGAAGACAGCCTAGATATTATAGAGAAAGAACATACAACCGTACAAGACAAATCCATGAAATATGATAGATCTATCCAAAACTTGGCAGACACCATCAGAAGGCCTAATCTGAGAATAATGGGTGTAGAGGAGCACTTAGAGACAGAAGTTAATGGTCTAGGAATTTTTTTAACAAAATCTTAGCAGAGAACTTCCCAAACATGCAAAAAATAGGCCTATTCAGATACAATTAGCTTTTATAACTCCAAATAGACAAGACCAGAATAGGACATCCCCGCATCACAGTATAATCCACACAGGATCAATTCAGACCAAGGAAAAGATCCTTAAAGCTGTCAAGGAGAAAATATTAATCATATATAAAGAGAAATTAGTCAGAATCACCTGAGATTTCTCAGCAGACACAATTAAAGCAAGAAGAGCCTGGAATGATGTATGCCATGGCCTAAAGACAAACAATTATCAACCAAGAATACTGTATCCAGCTAAACTCTCCTTCATAACCAAAGGTCAAACAAAAAACTTCCATAGCAAAGAAAAATTGAAACAATATATATCCAACAAACCAGTCCTACAAAAATTCTTAATGATGTCCTACACATAGAAAACCAGCAACTCCACAATAAAGGTCAAGAAATCGCCCCTAAACTGAGAATCCAAGAATCATAGGAAGAACCCAGTTGCTGCAGCACACAAGAAGGTGGATAACATGGCACAAACTCCCAAATACCTCTCATTCCTATCTCTCAACGTTGAAGGACTTAACTCTCCAATTAAGTGACCTAGACTGTCTAGTTGGATTAAAAATCAAGATCCTTCTATCAGCTGCCTTCAGGAGTCACACTTTGCCCATAAAAACAAACACATTTTCAAGGTGAAAGGCTGGAACAAATTTTACCAAGCAAACGGCCCCCATAAACAGGCGGGAGTTGCAATCCTAATATCAGATAAAATAGACTTCAAATTAAAATTATTGAGAAGGGATAAAATATGTCACTACATACAAATTAATGGATCTCTCTTTCAGGAGGATATTACAATTCTAAATCTCTATTCACTGAACAACGGAGCACCAATAGTTAGCCACTACTTTCCCTCAAATCCCACATAGATCCAAAGATATTAATTGGGGATTTTAACACACCACGCTCCCCACTAGATAGATTAACTCGGCAAAAACTCAACAGAGAAACCACAAATCTAAACAACTGCATATGTCAACTAGATTTAACAGACATCTACCTTATATTTCATTCAGGCAGCATCCAAATACACATTTGTCTCAGCAACATATGGAATATTTTCTAAAATAGACCACTTTTTGGGTCAGAAAGAAAACTTGTCCAAATTCAGAAACCTTGAAATTATACCTTGGATTCTCTCAGACCACAAGGGTATAAAATTAGAACTCAACACCAAAAACCACCAAAATCCTGTAACACATGGAGGCAGAACAACACACTGCTGAATCACGAGTGGGTCATGGAAGAGATTAGAAACGAAATTCAAAGGTTCAAGATATTCAACAAAAATGAACACAAAAATTAACAGCACCTATGGGACACAGCAAAGGCAGTACTCAGAGGCAAGTTTATAGCTCTTAGTTCCTACATCAACAAATTGGAGAGATCTGAAACTAACAGTTTAATGACACATCTGAACCTCCTTGAAAAAGAGCAGCAAGATAAACCCCAGTAGATGGAAAGAAATAATTAAAATTAAATCAGAATTAAATGAATTAGGATTAGAAAAAAAACATATATAGGATCAACATAACAAAGACGTGGTTCTTCGAAAAAATTAACAAAATTTACAGATCCTTATCAAATCTTATCAGAAAAAGAAGAGAACACACCCAGAAACATCACCACAGAAACAACCAAGATTCAGAATATTATAAGGGAAAACTTCTCAAAACTTTATGCTAATAAGTGTGACAAATGGACAGAAATGGACCTTTTTCTAGCGAATATTGACATGCCAAAAGAAAGCCAAGAAGAGTTAAACCATCTTAACAGGCCCATATCAAGCACTGAAATAGAAACAGCAATAAGAAACTTCCCAGCTAAGAAAAACCCATAACCAGATGGTTTTCAGCAGAATTCACACCAAGCAGAGCTCACACCAATACTGCCCCAACACTTCAATAAAATTGAAAAAGAAAGTTCACTACCAAACTCATTCTATGATGCCATCATACCCTCATCCCCATACCAGGCAGGGACTCATCAAAAAAAGAGAACTATAGGCAGTTTTCTTTGATGAACATTGATGCAAAACTTCTCAACAATATTTTGGCCAATCGACTTCAACAATTCATCCAAAAAATCATACTATGAAACAAGATTAATTTCAGGGATGCAAAGCTGGTTCAATATAGGCACATCAATTAATATAATTCATCACATAAACAAGAGAAAGCATAACAACCACAACGTTATCTCAATAGATGCAGAAAAACCATTTGACAAGAGCCAACACCCCTTTATGATGAAGGTTCTGGAAAAATTAGGAATCCATGGAACATTCCTCAATACAGTAAAGGCTGTATATGACAAACCTACAGCCAGCATTATACTTAATGGTGAGAAACTAAAGCAATTTCGTCTTAACTCTGGAACAAAACAAGGAATTCCACTCGCTCCACGTCTCTTCAAACTACTATTAGAATGCCTAGATACAGCAATAAGACAAGATGCAAATATAAATGGGATCTAAATAGAGAAAGAATAAGTTAAACTCTCCATTTTTGCAGGTGACATGATCTTGTATTTAAAGAATCACACAGGTTCCACTACCAAATTACTCAAACTTATTCAAAAGTTTGGCAAAATAGCAGGGTATAAAACTAACCCTCAAAAATCAATGGCTTTTCTGTATGCCAACAATGAGAAAAGTGTGGCTGAAATTAGGAATGCAACTCCATTAGTAATAGCCCCACAAAAAATAAATTACCTAGGAATTAACTTAACCAAAGAAATTAAGGACCTCTATGATGAGAACTTTAAAAACCTGAAAAAGGAAATCAAAACAGAACCTAGAAAGTGGTAAAAACTCCCATGCCCCTGGATTGGAAAGATCAACATCATGAAAATGGCAATACTTCCCAAGGCTATCTACAAATTCAATGCAATACCTATCAAAATTCCAACCTCACTCTTCAAGGAAATAGAAGAGGCAATCCAAAAATTCATATGGAACAATAAAAGACCCCGAATAGCAAAAACGCTCCTCAACAGAAAGAACACTGTTGGAGGAATATCAATACCAAATTTCAAACTCTACTACAAAGCCATAGTAGTAAAAACAGCTTGGTATTGGCACAAGAACAGACCTCAGGACCAATGGAATAGAATTGAAAACCCAGAAATGAACCTACAGACCTATAGCCATCTAATCTTCGATAAGGGAGCTAAAAAAATAGAATGGAAGAAAGACAGCCACTTCAGTAAATGGTGCTGGAAATAAAATGGTTAACTACTTGTAGAAAACTAAAGCTAGATACTTATATATCACCCGGCCCAAGAATCAATTCCAAATGGATCAAAGACCTCAGAGTTAAAGCAGACACTCTGAAAACATTTCTGGATGGAATAGAGGACAAACCCTAGGTCTCCTTGGCACAGGCAGAAATTTTCTTAATAGAGACCCAGAAACTCAACAAATAAAAGAAAGATTAGACAAATGGGGTTGTAGGAAATTGCAGAGCTTCTGTATGGCAAAGGACATAGCTAGCAAGATCAATAGAAACCCCCGGTTTGGGAGAAGACCTTCACTAGCCACACAATGGACAAGGGTCTCATATCTAAAATATAGCTTGAAATCAAAAAATTAAATCCCCCAACAACAAATCTTCAAAGAAACAACTGCCTAATAAATAAGTGGGCTGAAGACTTAAAGAGAAACTGCTCTGAAGAGGAAAGAGGATTTCCAATATACACAGGAAGAAAAGCTCAACCTCCCTAGCCATAAAAGAAATGCAAATCAAAACATCATTGAGATATCACCGCGCCCCAGTTAGAATGTCTATAACCAAGAACTCTAATAACAACAGATACTGGAGGGGATGTGGACAGATGGGAACCTTACTGCATTGTTGATTGGAGTGTAAACTTGTTCAACCACTTTGGAAAGCAGTATGGATATTCCTCAAAAGACTCCACATAGAGCTCCCCTATCACCCAGCAGTCCCACTTTTGGGCATTTACCCAAATGATCACCAACAAGACCACACTAAAGCTATCAGCACGAATATGTTTTTTTCAGCATTATTTACCATTGCTAAGATATGGAACCAACCCAGATGCCCCTCAGTAGCTGAATGGATCAAGAAAATGCCATGTATATACACAATTGAATTCTCTGCCTCCATCAGAAAGAATGACATTGCCTCATTTGTTAGGAAATGGAAAGACTTGGAAAAAATTACATTAAGTGAAGTAATCTAGGCACAAAGAAACAAAGGTCCCATAGTTTCCCTTATTTGCAATAACTAGTATATGTCTGAGTGAAGCAGAAAAGGTCAGTTATGTTGATGTTAGGGGAATGAAACCTAAGATATATATTCAATTTTTTTCTTTCATGTGATTGTTTCTAACATATTTGTAAGATAATTTCTTTGTTGCTTTGTATGTCACTCCCCCATACTATAACCCCTGCTTTCACTGTATTTGATGTTGGTATAATTTGTGGAAGGGAAGGGAACAAACAAATCGTTTAAATAGAGATACAGTTTGACCCATTGCAACAATGAGATGTACAAGTCATTATATCGAAAAATTAACTTTACAACTTTGGTGATGGGGGTATAGGGAGCGGTGAATTCGGTGGAGGTGGCGGGGTGGTGGGGAGAGGATGTGAAGGGATAGGAAGGGGAAACAAAGGAGGAAGCTACAATGCTTAGTAAGAAATGTACTCATTATCTTGCCCATGTAATTGTAACCCCTCTGTACAGTATTTTCACAATAAGAAAACGAGATCATTGTCTTCTTAATCCTTAACATCCATAACATCTGTTAACATTCTTAATAGTCTATAACATCTGTTTATTCTTCTGAAAGAATGTCACTTTCAACAAAAAATGTCATCCTCAGATTGCCGGGACAGAATTCTTGCAAATGCAACCAGCAATTGATGTTTATGCCTTCCAAAATTAAGTTTGAGCCTGTTGCATATTAGACAGTCCATGAACGAAATGTATTCACCTTCCTGCTTTTTTTGGCATTTTCTTTTGGCATTCTCTTCCATTACCTGCCTGTGATGCTCACAGTCACAGTGCTCTTCCTCCTTTGGCTTTGAACCCACTTTCTATAGAACATGGCTGTCATTTGGACTGCATTTTAAATAGGCTTCAGATTCTTGGAACTTCTGTTTGTCCTAGACGTCTAGCCTTAGAATAACAAGACTATGTCTATTAGATTTTTTATGGTAGTATATTACATTATGGTCTCTAATAAGAGTAGTAAACTGGGTCTGCAAGTACTTCATGTATTTCTAGATAAATTACTTCATTCTCTGCTGTTTCAAGGTAAACAAGATTCGTCATATTATTTAGCTGTCTGCCAATTTTTTTTTTCTTGTCTCAAGGATCAGATGCCTTCTATGATTCAGAGTCTTCCTCTGCTGCTATTAGAATATTTCAACCATTTGGGGGGAAGGCTTTTTGTAAATTTTCACTTGCAAGGTTTTCTTCCATGTAAGTGTTAATTGAAAAATACAAGGCAGTGTTGTCAGCTTTAGCAAACTCAGTATAAAAAAAGAAAAAAAGCAGATAATGTTATTTCTCAAGACTTTATGACTGTTTGTGGACTTGTTCTGAATCATTTTTATGTGACTCCTACCTCAAAAATGCAACAAAACTAGTTCCACCATCTATCCCATAATGTTCCAGAGTTTTCCTGTTGTTACCATTGATAAATGCAATGAAGGGACCAAGGGACTCATTGAAAATAAACGTAGTGCTAGGTTTCCAGATTTGGAACTATAGTCTAGGAGTTTAGATATGACACCACAGCAGGAACTTGTTCTTAGAAATAAAATACAATCCCTACTGATAAAAATATCCTATCATTTATGAACTTTGAATGCCTTTTTTGTTGCTTTTTATGAAATAATAGCATTTTTTCTGAAGGCTAGGAAATCCAAGCTCAAGGTCTCTTTTGGTTAGGACCCAGGCTCTCTGTTTCCAAGATGATATCTTGTCACTGCACTCTTCTAAGAGGGGTGCTCTATCTTCACTATAGGAGATCTAAGGGCAAGGAGGGGACAATTCTCTTCATCAAACACATACAAGGACTTGTAATCTACTTACCTGTCAAGTACCTCCTAAAGGCAATGCCTCTTTCTAATAGGTCTTGGATGATGAAGTTTCAGTGCTAGTTCTGAGAAGACAATAATATTCTAAACATAGCAAAGCTAGGTGCCAGTGGCTCAAACCTGTAATCCTAGCTACTCAGGAGGATTATATCTGAGGATCACAGTTCAAAGCCAGTCCCGGCAGGAAAGTCCGGGAGACTCTTATCGCCAATAAACCACTAGAAAACCGGAAGTGGAGTTGTGGCTCAAGCGGTAGAGTACTTGCCTTGAGCTGAAGAGCTGAGGGACAGCGCCCAATCCCAGAGTTCTAGCCCCACGACCAACCAAAAACAAATGTCCTACACATAGCACAGATATTTATTAAAAATGAAGTAGTAGTTTTTTTTAATACTATCCTATACAAAGAAGAGTAGAAAATATTAGCAGTGATGTTTAGAGTTGAAGGTAACTGTCATACAGGAAGTGGACATGGTGGGAGAGGTAGAGTAGAGGAATGCTTTCTTGTTATGATTTGAAGTACCAATGAGAGTTTAACCATGTCACATGAATTATTTTAATGAGAATAAAAATATTTGAAGAAAATTTTGAGTGACAGCCAGACATTGACATTGCAGAAGAACTAAGTCTGATGTTAAAAATCAACCCATTCTAAAATGGAATCTGACAGAGTAGAAATCCTAGAACCCGAGATGAATGCTAAATACTTAAAAGGACTAGATTTTAACAAGAGTATCTGCCTCTTAGTTTTCTATTGGGCCCTTCAAATTATGTAGCCAGAGTGACCAATAATAATTACTTGGATTCTAACAATTCTGATTAATTTTGACTGTTTTTGAGATATATGTAAATAGATTTATGTACTATGTGTTTTTCTTTTGTTTGGTTTCTTTCATTCAACACTGTATTTGTGAGATCCTTCCATATTCGTGTATTTATTGGTAGATTATTTATACTCACACTGCATAGCACTGTTTTCAAGACTTTGTATGTTTAGAAAAAATCTGGAGTGTTTATTAAAGCAGATCTCTAGATCCACTTTCAGAACTTCTGTTTTAGCTACTCTAGGGTAAGTTTTAAGGGCTGGTTTTACTAACAATGCCCATATGTGATGCTGGAATGGGGATCGTATCTTGAGAACCATTTCTATAGAGGATGCCATATAGGAATAGACTACCATGCTTTCAATATGCATTTGGTTTGTGATTACTGTTTTCTTTCTTGAGATAAGGTCTCCCTGTTGCTTAGGTTGGCCTGGAACTCTTTATCAGAATTCCCACTTCTGCCTCTCAAGTGCTGAACTTACAGATATATACCACAATGCCCACCTTTTTCTGATCACTTTAAAAAATATTATCCATGTATTTACTTTTGGCTATACTAGTTTATTCTGATAATCTTCATTAATTCCTTTATTAAAAATAAATAGCTCATGTAGTGAGACTATGTATTATCTTATTTTAAAAAATACATTGTACAGACAAAGGATAATAATGACATCATATTGTTTTCTGAGTGTCAAGCAATAAACTCATTTTATTACCATCTCCAGTTTGCTTATGAGAAAGTAAAAAGTATAGGATGCTGAGGTTGGCAAAGTTCAAGGACATGTCCTTAAGTACCACATCTCTTCCCCTAGACATGCCATATTAAGTATGACAAGCCAGAAGTGTAATCTATATAGGTATAGATCAGAAGATACAGGAGAAATCACTCTCACTGCAGAAATCTCTGCCTTGCATTCATAGAGCCAATACTCCAGCTGATGGGACAGATACAAAGTATATACAATAAAGGATAACAGCAGGTAGGTGGGTACAAGTCAGTGAGCTCAATTTCATTTGATAAAATATACAGAAATAATTCAAAAAGAAAAGAATTGAGTCCTACAATCCACGGAGAAATTTAGTAAACAATGTGAAAGGGCCTTCAAGGCAAGGAGGATATTCTGAGTAAAATATCATATGTTCTGACAACTGAAAATAGTTCTATCTGGTTGAGACATGAGGTGAATACGGATGAATTGCATCGTAGAAAACACCTCATGGGGGCTTTGTTATATGAGAGTTTAGAAAAAAGTAAACAAGGGAAATGCGGTCAGATTTGCACTGTGTGTGCATGTGTGTGTATGCGTAGGTACGCATATGTGCAGAGCATGTGTGCACTGGGCCTGGAGCTTGAATTCAGAGGCTAGGTATTGTCCTCAAGGCATTCTGCTGGTTAATTGAAGATGAGACTTTGGACTTTTTTTCCCTCTAGCTGGCTTCTAACCTCAGTCCTCAAATCTCAGCCTTCTGAGCATCTGTGATTATAGATACGAGCCTCTGGTACCTGGTTCAGAAGTAGAAACGGTCAGATAAGTTGATGTTAGGTGAAATGAACCCCAAGATAGGGACTCAAATGTTTTTTTTTCTTACTTGCTATTGTTTCTAATATATTTATGAGATGATTTCTTTGTTGCTTTGGATGTCCCTCCCCCACGGTATAACCCCTGTCACTGTATTTGATGTTGGTATCATTTGGGGAAGGGAAGGGAAAAAGCAAAGTGTTTAAATAGGGATACAGTTTGACCCATTGCAACAATGAGAAGTACAAGACGTTATGTCGAAAAACGAACTTTATAACTTTGGTGCGGGGGAGGGGGGAGGAAGACGGGGAGGTGCGGGGAAGAAGGGGAGATGGGAAGGGATGGGAAGGGTAAACAAAGGAGGAGGCAACAATGCTTGATAAGAAATGTACTCATTACCTTGCTTATGTAATTGTAACTCCTCTGTACGGTATTTTCACAATAAAAATAAAATAAAATAGGTTTAAAAATTTGCCTTTTAAAAGATCACTAAGATGTCAGATAAAGGATAGACTATAAAAAAGGAAGAAAACAATACATTGTCATAACTGAAACTTTTAAGGAGTATTCAGTCAATAGTACATTTTCCTCAAAATTTCTAGCCATAATAGAGCAAGTGATTGATATAATTTTTGTTAGGCACTTTAAGTAATTTCTAATATTAATCTATCTATGCCTACTATATTTATTATCTACTAAAACAAAGATAATGATAAAAATGTCATTCCATTGTAATACTTCACTTGAAATCACTCTGTCTCCAAAGATAACACAATAGATAAGTTACAAAAGTATTCTGGAAAATTACAGACTTGAAAGAAATTGAACTGATTGTAAAAACAAATTATTTCAACTTGATTGATTGGTTCTAAGAATACAGAGTACTTCTAAAGGGTTGGGTATAACAATAGTCATGAAATTAAAAGAAGTGATATTCCTCTGGTATGTGAGAACTCTCTGTTATAGAGCTACAGAACTAGGTATATACATACTCTGTTCCACTTGAGCAGTACTTTCAAAAATTTTAGATACACTGAAAATGTTAATTATGACGATGGCATTAATGATATAGGTAACTACTGTTCATTAAGTGCTTATTGTGAATTGAATGTTTCATTTTTAAATTAATTTTATTTCTAATTAACATTTTTTATTATTGTATAAGTGGTTTCAACTCAATGGTCAAGTGTTTCATTTCTATTATTTCAATTATATAGATTAACTATCCTTTCTTTGAAATGTTAGGCATCAGAAGTGTTTTAGATTTCAGATCTGTGATTGGATTTTGGAATATTTGTACATGTGTGTGTGTTTGCATGTATCTTTTAGGACAAGATTGAAATAAAAATATGAAATTTACTGTTTCATATACAATGTACATATTCTGAGGTGATTATATATATATATATATATATATATATATATATATATATATACAGTGTGTGTGTGTGTGTGTGTGTGTGTGTGTGTGTGTGTGTGTGTGTGTACCTTCATTTTCGCTGAATTACATCAGAGGCAATTGGGAATTTTCCTCTTGTGAGGTCGTGTCAATTCTCTGAAAGCTCTGGATTCAAGTATTTTGGACTTTAGATGTTCAGGTTAGGAATATTCAGCCGTTTCCAATTCTATGAAGCTGGTATCATTATTCCCAATTAGCGCTAACAAAACTAAGGCTTAAATAATTTATCCAAAACACTCACATTGAATGTGTTAATTACTTACAATGTGAGGATTTT